>NC_045772.1:41704051-46704051 GCF_008692025.1 Phocoena sinus | reverse complement strand
AAATTATGCATAGAAATACATCAATAATATAATGAAAATTCCTAAAATTATTAACCTTTTCAGAGATTATTTTCTTTTAATAGTGATCAGAACTTCAAAATGAAGTTAATAAATATGGAATCTGAGGCATGAACCAACTTTTTAAAAAATCAGCCTTCTTAAAGCCCTGGAAGTCCTCACTCATGTGATGCCCACTCCATGGGTGGATAAGACTATCTGCATGATCAACAGGCCAGTTTCCCGAACCTTCCCAACTGCGTGTCTGCTGCTCGTCTGCATAATCGATCAGAGAAATCCCATAAACCACGTGACTTTATATATATCTGCATGTAGATCTGAAATGAGCAACCCCAGCATAGCGCTCAGAAATGCCCCACAGCCCATAGCTACATAACCAGGATTTTCAAAGTCATGGCTCATCTCACTAATCTGATTCTATTTCATCAAGTTTCCAGGGCTGTTTAGGACCTAACTGTGACACTACTGTCTCCTCCCAACCATCCCATTCTCACATTACAGGAGCGCTTTGAAAGGGCTGCTCTGATTCGAATGTAGCTCCCCATTCTAATATCTCACTTACTCATGTAAAGAATTCACTGATCTGGGTCAATATTATGTCAGATCTTGACCTTCCTCCACACCTCAATCTCAAGACAGTTCCCTTTCCTGTGGAGAATACTGACCTTGCTGTCCATTGGAATAAACAGTGGTGGTACAATGTTGGGCTAATTTTATACATTTCATGAAATGCCTTCTACTGGCTAGAGATTTTGTTGTTCATGGACTTAAATATCAGTGTAAAGAGACATTTATCCCTTTCTCTTTCCTAAATTTTGTGCTTTTTGAACCAGAAAAACTCCTAGATATAGCCTGTGAAGAAAAATTCGAATCACCAAGCCAGCCAGTTTTTATTTGCAGTATTCTGTAACTCAGAGGCCCCTGCTGTGCATCTCTCAGAACACTGCTGATCTCTACTTGAGATGAAAGGTTGTTAATGATTTTGTGAGGAGTGTCCCAAAGCACTTATTTTTATGGAAGGAGTAAGCCACACAAAGTTACTGTATTGCAGAGTTATTGTGACGATCTCATAAAATAATATATACAAAGTGCTTAACACCGTGCATGGTGTGTAGCAGGTGCTCAATAAACAGATGCTGACTAATTAAGTCTTGGCCGAGTTGGCCAGGCAAAGGTCTGTCTCATGATGTCTGTTTCCTCTGTGACAAGCTAAGGGCGTCTTAGTTCTTCATCACAGGAAGACTTCAGTATATTTTGCACACTAGTCACTCTTTCCTTATATTCAGTTTTTAAAAGCTATTGAGATACAACTGATGTACAATAAACCGCACATATTTAAAGTATAAAATTCATTTAATTTTAGCATATGTATATACCTGTGAAACCATCTCCACAGTCAAGATTATGAAAAATTCATTATCTCCAAAATTATCTCTTGCCCCTTGGTAAACCACCCCTTTCTACCCTGCCTCCTTCCCTCAGTAATGACTGATCTGCTTTATGTCCCTATAAGTAATAGTTTACATTTTATAAGACATTTACATGAATGGTCTCTAGACGCTGAGGGCCTCAGTCCTACAAATGCAAGGAACTAAATTCTACCAAAAATTGCAGGAGCTTGGAAGAGGACCCAAGCCTCAGATGGGATTGTAACCCTGGGCAACACCTTCATTATAGCCTGTGAGACACTGAGGAGAGAACCCAGTGATGCTGTGCTCAGATGTCTGACCTACAGAAGCTCCGAGATAATAAATGTGTATTGTTTTAGGCTGCTAAGTTTCTGGTAGTTTGTTATGCAGCTATAGAAAACTAGTGCACTGCCACAACAGGGACTCTAGTCAGGCTACCATTTCTGAATATTTTAAACTGTTCCATTATGTTCTAATGAGAAGTTTTCCACCAAAGGGTCTAATACCATTGTTATGGTAGCCTTCCTCAACTGCAGCTAAAAATGTTAACTGCAAATTCCATTGACGATGGCATCGGTCTGCCAAGATACTGCAGCTGCCTTTTTATTGTTCACAGGCTCTCTCCAGTGCATTTGATCATTCTGATGACTGATCACATCTCTGCATATGTTAGTCAAAGACAGATGAACTGGAAAGCATTTTTTTTGAAGGATGGCGCTAGGACTAAAAGAATGATGGGTATCAGAACTCTTTCTTTGAATCTCCTTTTCCTCTTTTGTTCCCTCACTCTTAGATCCAAATGAAGCTGAAAATACAACGCAAAGCCAAGCAGCGTCCGTAAGATACACTTGACAGTTCTAACTGACATTTCCCACTTCAGGTGAATTCGGTATCTCTACACGCCTGCTCTTCTGGGAGAGCAAGGCCATGAATACCTGCTCTCAGGCTGGTCTAGAGAAAAATGTTCTAAAACTGTGTCACTGGTGTACATACTGCTAGAATGCAGCCATTCTGATACTTTCACATATACATTTTAAAATTCTGTACAATGTTTTGATGACAGGAAGAGACTTTAGACACAAGCGACCTGAGTTCTACTCCTGTATCTCTCAGTTCCTTGCCATACACTTCTGTGTAAGTCAGCTAACTGCTCTGAGCACCAGAGTATTTATCTGTGAAACAGAGACGAGATATACCATCAATTGTAATTGTGAATTTCAAGTGAGATCATGTATGACATGCATTTAATGATGACTGGCATAGGGCTATTAATGTTATTAATATTAATGTATTAATATATAAATATATTAATAGTGGAGAGTCTTAGACTAATTTTAAAATTTGCATATTAGTAGACTCATGTTAATAAGTACCATTTATTAACTATCTATCTATTATTTGCAAAGTTTAGAGCAAGAGAAAGGGGAAATTCTAGGTTAGAGTAGTATTTCTCAATCACAGCTTCTTTTTAAAGAAAAATGTTCGGGTGTACCTCTTTGTTAATTTGAACAATTTTTATTTTAACACCACACACACACAGCTGTACCATTTCTTATGAAGTGTATTACAGATGATAGATTTATTGATTTGTTCATTCCACTTGACCACAATAATAATAATTATGATTTGACTGTTAGGCACCATCCTATGCAATTTTAATGTCATCCCATTTAACCATCTACAGCCCTAGTAAGTTCAATTATTATCCCTAACAGTCCAATTAGAAATAAAAGGGAAAAAGGCTCAGGAAAAAGAACAGAGTTAGAGATATATATTGAGAACTGATAGTTAAAATTAAGATCATGAATATGAAACTTGAAGAGTTAAGAAAACTGACATCTGCTCCGCCACATATAAGGAATTTACTAAGACATATATACCAGAGCACGGTTTGAACCACAGTCTCTCTGACCCCAGGATTGTACACTTTCCAATACTTTGTATTAAAATTGAATCAGAAGTCAGGTCTGGTTTTATTCATAGTGGAATTAATAAGGTCCAGTGTTTGAACACCACCATTTCATCCATGCTGTGAAAAATCTGAAACAGTCTAAAGAATAGTTGGGACACCTAATGTCTGCCCTTGTTAGGTCTAGGGGGAAATTACCATTGCAGTCAAGGAGATGTGAATCTAGATTTAGATGCTCTGTTCTTTTTATCTGTGTGGATTCAGTGAAAGACCATTGTAGAAAGCAAAGACAAGAAGAGAGCTGTTTCTAGAAAGCAAGTCTAGAAAGGAAGATTAAAAAAATAAATGCTTATTTGGGAGACAATCCTTTGGTTTCTGTAGTTTCCAACATTCTTGTTCACAGATGTCCTATTAGTTTTGTGGTCTATGGAAATGTTATAAAATCTTCAAGACCAAGAAATGTATGTTGATCTTTCCAGGAGGTTAATTACTCTGCCAATCAAAATAGAAGTTCTTCAAAAATGCTCTGCCACTTTGGAATCCATGAGCACCAATTAAGTTCATACTTGGTTATTTCCTTCTAAGAAGGGAAAGCAGAGAACAGTTATTGAGTGATAAAGTGAAAGTCACCCAATGTCTGTAAAGCAGATGAACAGCGATGCCAACATCGTACAAACATTCTTAGTTGGGATCATGGCTGCTCAGTTAAAGACCTCATTCATTTTCTAGCCTTCCTTACAGTGAGGTGTGGTCATGTGATTAAGTTCTGGCTAATGTAATAGGAGCATAAGTGATACAAAACTCTCAAGTCATGTGTTTAAGAGAAAGAAGGTACTTTCCCTCTCTTAGTTCCTGCTTCGCAGCAGCTATCACGTAAGTGTGATGACTAAAGCTCAAGAAGTCATCTTCAACCACAAAGTGGAAGTTGTCTCAAAGCTGCCTTTCCTGCTCTGGACCGCTTTCATCTGGCCTACCATGGAAGACAGAAATAGGCTTATCTTGTTTAAACTACTGTTATTTTGGCATTCCGTAATAGCAACTGTGTCTATAGCCTAATTAATTTAGAATTTGATACTAGAATTGGAGTTGCCACAACAGAATCTAATACATGGGACCTTGACCTTAAGAGGTAGGCAGCGGGCAGATGGGACAGAGACATTAGAAGCTGGAAAATCGGTGACTCTTACTATTTCTTGGGAATACATTTAAGAAAACTGTTACCTCCGATGCCTTGGAAGGCAGAACACATTCGAGCATGGCCTGTGAGTCTAGGAACTTGTTGCAAAAACTCAGAATGCTGGTGTATATTGGCTGCATTTTGAGACTTTCAGGAAAGACCTAGAAAAAACACCTAGAACATTTCTAGAACATTTGCGAGCGTAGATTGAACGGAATACATTTAAGGAGGTTTTTCTCTGCATGTAAACTTCAATCTAAATGGACAAAGAGTCCAGTAATTCAGAAACGTGGATCACTGAAGAAGTTCATTACTTCTACATCCAAAACTGAAACAGAGCTAAGAAGTGGTTCTAAAGATGAAGACTCAGCATGACCTAAGACTGAGCCTCCAGGCCCTCTCAAGCATCTCCCCATAGGTCAGTGAGTCCAGTTCACAAGCAATGATCTTGTTAATGTTAGAGGCTTCCTAATTAACCCTGTTGTTCTGGATACCCTCAAGCAGGCATTAATAACATGGGGAGAATGGGCAAAGGAACAAGTCCAGTTAATAAAAGGTCTTCAGATGTAAGTCTGACTAGAGAATATCTTTGGCTACTTGTTTGTGAAATCTGCCTGAAGCCAACAGACTATAAGCCTACTAAGATTTTGAGGAAAATATATTGCTAAAGAAGCCATACATATAGTGTGAAAAAGCCTGTGTTAGCTCAACCTATAAAGCAACCCCTGAGAATATTTCCCAAGAGCAACATATGGTCTCCTGCTTACCTAAAGTTACTACGGAGGATCACAGACATGGAAGAGTGTCCCAGAGGGCGAATCCAGGGACCACAGAGCACAGAGGAGGAAGAATTTCCTCAGAGAGCAGAATAAGAGGTTTCCAAATGAACCAACCAAGGACTAACCAAGCTGCCAGACATGGAGGTTCTGCAATGTCCTCCTCAGCGAGATTTCATGATTGCTAAAAGCCAGTGACTGCCCTAGGGTTTCCCATTCTTCCCTGCTTTGACTGAGCATTTTTATTGTGGATATCCTGTCCTTCCTCCATGATTTTTATTGAGTTTGGGTGCAGAACTCTCAAAGACAGGGCCAAGGGCTGGGCCATTCTTGACCTGGTCAAAGGGCCACACTGGCCATAACCTAGAAGGATACAGACCATACCAAGGAGTCATTATGTCTGCTCTGGGCTGCTTGCTCTTAAAGCATTCCATGAGAGAGAAATACATTTTATATTGTTTATACCACTGGTGTTCTGGGTCTTTGTTATAATAGCTATACCTATATCCTAACTATCATGTCTTTAGGCAATATTTACTGAGATTTCACTGCCATACAATACTACACAAAGAAGGATCTGAATCTTTTCTCCTAAATCTTCATCCTGGTATGTTTCTGCCATGATTGTGGATAACTGTATTCTTCCATCCAGCTGCTTACATGTATGGTTAACATCAACTACATGAATTTTCTTTTTAGCCTCTGCCTCTAATGTCGTTTTCTTACTGGTTAGGCCTGAACATTGTTGACAAAATGACAGGATTCCATTCAAGCTTGATCTAAACAACAGTGACAAAATCAATATGTGTCTCAAAAAACAGTAAAAAAATAAAACCATAATCCTGGATGCTTCCTGTGGTTAGGATGCTTTTCTCACTTTTAAAACAATTTAAACACTTTTCTCTAAATATAATTTTTTCAGCACTTTGTTTAGTCTATTTATGAGTGGATAGGCCAATGTATATACCTGTACTTAACACACTTCTTAGTATACATATGTTTCCAATTCCAAGCACTGGTCTTCATAGATGATGCGGATATTACAGTATCAGAATGTCATATAATTTAATTATCATCCTTTAGTGAAAATAAGTGGCACTTATTCATTTATACTTTCTTACCTAATGACTGCAGGGACCACATCCTGAAATCTTCAGACATCCATCTTCAAAAGTTTATTGATCCTAAAAGAGATAAAACCTATGGTCTTGGCCTCTCTGGACTTGAAGTAACCGAGGAAAGGGGAAGGTACTGTGTTCCTTCAACAGGTCAGACACTGTATCACAATCTTTCTTTTAATTTTCCTATTTAATAATCTAAACCACTTTGTGAGGTAAGCATAACAGACAGGGAAGTCAGACTACAAACTGGAGAGTACAAGAAACACAAATTTCTAATTCATTCATAGCTAAACTTAATTTGTACTTTAGGCCCCCATTCTGTGAAGTGAAAGCAACTCAGTCTCATCCACGTTAAGGATACTGACCTTAATTCTTCCCAGAGCTGGCATCTAAATCGGGAAGACTTTATGAGTGTCATGGTAAGAGGGACATATTAGGGGGGCATCTAATCCTCAGTTTTCATCTTACAGCCACTCTGATATTACCTAAGACAGGTACTTTCTTCAGGCTCTAGATCTTTGTTATCCAATGTGGTACTGACCACATGAAATTGGCTGGTCAGAATTGAAATGGGTTATAAGTATGAAATATACACAGAATTTCAAAGACTTAGTACCCCAAAAAGCCCCTCGTTTATAATATGCAATTGACTGTATGTTGAACTGATAACATTTTGGATATATTCGGCTAAATAAATTATTAAAATTAATTTCTCTTGTTTATTTTCACTTTTTAAATAAGGCTACTAAGAATTTTAAGATTGCATATGAAGACTGCATTATTTCTATTGTTCAGTGCTGCTTTGGTTAAGCAAAGTCATTTCCACTGTTACTTTGCAGACCAGTGGACCTACTGCTATGAGAAATTTAACTGAGTTTACTCTGACTCAATTCACACAGTATTGCTTAGATATTCTCAGATACAAAGTCTTACATAAGCCTATTTCATTTTCTCTAAAAATTAAAATAATTTTCATTCGAGGGTCATCTATAAAGTTTTTTTCTACAGGGCTCTGACAGACACTCATGAACTCATACTTTGTTACTTAAAAATGAAAATCCATGCTCTGTTCCTGACCATCAGGAAAACATCAATTTGTGTCACAAATGAATAAGGACTTCCCATAAATTAAAAAAAAAAATGTTTGGGGATCTCTCTGAGAGGTGTACAAATGTGATACTATTACAAGATTAGTTGCTATTTGAACTATTTAATTTTCAAAGGGAAAAATTACTCAAAGTCCCTTAAGCAGGGCTCTGTAGAAGTTTATAAAATGCTTTAAATTGCTAGGCACACCTGACTCAAAAAGAAACCAGAATTGTGGTTAACAAAGTCACTAATTATTATTATTATCATTATCATTATTATTACTATTATTTAAGAACACTTAAAATGAGATCTACCCACTTAGGCAATTTTTATTGGTTAATAATGATGTACAATGCTGTATAATGCTGCACAGCTGATCTCTAGAACTTATTCATCTTGCACAAGTAAAATTTATACCCATTGAATAACAACTCCCCATTTCCTCCTTCTCCCAGACCCTGGCAAACACCATTCTCCTCTCTGTTTCTTTGACTATTTTATATACTTCATATAAGTGGAAGCAGGCAGGATTTGCCCTTCTGTGACTGATTTATTTCACTTATTAGCATAATGCTCTCAAGTTGAATATGGAAAGATTTCCTTTTGTAAGGCTGAATAATATTCATTGTATGTATATACCATATTTTCTTTATCCATTCATCTATCAGTGGGCTTTTAGGTTGTTTCCACATCTTGGCTACTGTAAATAATGATGCAATAAACATGAGAGTACAAGTATTTCTTCAAGAACCTAATTTCAATTATTTTGGATAAATACTCGGAAGTGGGATTGCTGTATCACATGTTATTTTTAATTTTTTTAAGGATTCACAAAAACCAACTCAACATTGATTAGAGACTTAAACGTAAGCTCTGAAACCAAAAACTCCTAGAAGAAAACATAGGGGGGAAAGAATAATGACATTAGACTTTGCAATGATTTCCTGGATATGACCCTGAAAGCACAGATAACAAAAGCAGAAAATAGATAAGTGGGACTACATCAAATTGAAATGTATCTGCACAGCCAAAGAAAACAATTAACAGAATGAAAAGGCAGCCTATAAAGGGGGAGAAAATAATTACAAACCATGTGTCTGATAAGGGGTTATATCCAAAACATATAAGGAATTCCTTCAACTCAATAGCAAAAACAAACAAACAAACAAACCAAAAAAAAAAAAACAATTAAGAAATAGGCAAAGGGCCTGAAAAGACATTTCTCCAAAGAAAACATACAAATGCACAACAGGTATATGGAAAGATGAACAAAGTCATTCCTTAGGAGGGCAAAACATCCTGACAGATCAGAAAGCAGAGGAGAGGAGAAAACAGAACCAAGAGAGAATAATTTAGTCACTCTCTTTTCTTTGCAGGAAAACCTTGGAGGCTTGGAAAAGATTTGGGGGAACATTTTTGTCTCTATCCTTTGAGTTAGAACTTGGAAATGGGAGAAAAGTAGAGGCTGTTGAAAAAGCAATAATTAAGGTATTCCTCCCTGCTTGTTGCTATGACTTGAAAGCAGTCTCAGATAAAGAAAAGGGATAGCTGAGGTTTTAGAGAAAGCAGCTAGTTAGAGACGATGCTCACAGTGAATGCACTGAAAGGAACAGGCTCAAGACTTCGAGCAGAGGCACCACATAATTGATCAGTAAGGAAAACGTGACCGCATTGTGATGAATTCAGATGATAGGGTAAGGCTCCACAGTAGTTCTCTAGCTGTCCAAAAGAAAGTCAAATTTGTTTACCTTCCCACAGTGATACTATAATAACAAATAATTAGGAACAAAATATCTTATCCCCCGTTCTCCCCCGCCCTTTCATACAGACACAGGGTAAGAAGGGACACCAGCTGGACAAGCAATGTCACGGTGAGGGTCGTTTTCCAAAGCAGTTAAAACAGAGAGGTCCAAAGGGCTGGTATAAAATACATCCAAGAGAGAACAAGTGCCAAGATCAAAATTAGAAAAGCTGAACCGAACGTCAGATTCAACGGCAGCAATCACAAAATAGCATGCAGGAGAGAAGCCCAGATGTCCAGAAGCCAATGAAATATAGGAACGAAATCAGGAGTAAGGGGTAAGTGGGCACAAGGTAATATTTATCTAGCAAGTATAAAGCAACTACCTGTTATGTGCCAGGCACATAACATCACAGGTGCTGAGGACTCAGCACTGAGCAATACATGGTGCTTGTCCTCGAGGAACTCGTGGTCTAGTTGCAAAGGTAACAAGTAAATAGGCCATTACATACAGAGTAGTATGTCTTATGGGAGCACACAAGCATGGCATTATCGAATTCAGTCTGGGGAGTCAGAGAAGATTTCCAGAGTGTACAACATCAAGGTTTATATCTAAATGATGAGTTCAACTGGGCAGGTAAGATGGTTTGTCAGGGAGGGGGAAAAGGCAATGGAAGAGGCAGAGGGAGAACAGAAGGAGAGCATCGTTCCAGGCCAAGGGCAGCATATGCAAAGGCTTAGGATCAACAAAGAATACGAGAAACACAAAGAAGCTGGAAACATGAAAGTGAGAACTGACGGTAGAGAGGGGTAGAAATACCACGTTGAGTTTGGACTTTATCCTGGTGACAAAAGGAAGCATCTGAAGTACTTGCATTTCAGTAACACTGAAATATAGACAGCCAACTTCTGGGAGGTGAGACCGAAGGCCAAGGTGACAGTAGGGAACTTTGGCAGTGATACCGACAAGAGATGATAGTGACCAGAGCTAGGACAGTGGTAGTGGGCATGGAGAAAAGTGGAGGGATTCTGAGATTTACAGGTAGAATACAGAGGACTTATTCAATGACTGGATTCAAGATTGAAGGAGCTCTTAGATTTGGAGTTGGGCAAGGGACTGAGGTTCCAGTACTTTTTCTGTGAATAAGGACAGAAGTATCTTAGTTCCAAATTCTAGGGACTTGTATGGGCCAGCCTACTGTGTAAAGACAAAGTCTATGAGGACTCCTGGTTCTTTGAACAAAGCTTCGTTGTGTAGGGAGGGAACATCAGAGGAAGGCTGGGGCTTCTCTGTTCTGATTTGTGACAATAGCCTTTGAGAGATGAATGACAAAGCAGCAGTCACAAATATAGTCCTCTCAAAGGCAGACCAGGTCCTGGCCCAGCTGGAGGAGAGCCGTGTAAAAAGCTTGCCATTTAAAAGGAACTCTATGGTACATCACTTTGTAATACAAAGACTATTTTTATATCTCAAGGACTATACATCAGATTAAGCTTCTAAAACCTAATAATGACAGGTAGTACAAAACTGGATGTAGCAGAGTCTAAGAGAAGACTGCTTGTCAACCCCTATACAAGCAGAGTGCAACCCCTGTACAACCCTGTACAAGTGTCTTAACGGACTCCAGTATATTTTATGACTAGAAAACGTGAAATAACCATCTTGGAAATTGCCAACTTATTAGAAGCCTACTTACTTTAGGCAGTATCCAGTCACGATATCCAACTGACATGATGATTTTCCATTATTTTTGTAAGATAAAAATCTAAAGAATCTTTCCCAATCATACCTGTAAATTAAATATTTTATACTGTAAAATATCTATGGATTATAACAAAATATTACAGTCAGTCTGATACTCAATATCTCATCCAAAGATGTTGACTTTATATATAAATATATCTAAGAATACTGGAGTGGAATAACCTTACAGATTTTGGAAAACACAATTTAAATGGAAAAGGATAACTTGGTTTTAGGAGCCACTTGGCACTACTCACTAATATTAACAAGCTACAAAAAAATTGAGAAGCTAATGTTAATAGCACTTTTTAAAATTTGAAAATTACACTTTGATATTTGATACATTTAAAACAACTGAATTTGTTCTGAGTACTTTTGGCATGTAATTCAATCTTTCTGTAAAATACTGTTTTTCTCCCCTCCAGAATCTTATTCTTCCAAAACAGACTTTTGCTTTCTACACCTTAAGATAAATACACAAAATTCATATTCAAATAGTTTAATATATGTGCTAAAATAAAAATCATGTTCCACATTAAGTACACATTAAACTGTTTATAGGATACAATCTATAATCTATACATATGCACAAATTAACTATACATTTTGATGAAACTTCCCAAACTAAAACAATTTGGATGAAGTCTATCTAATAAGTTAACTATGTTTACATATTTTCGTATGTGAAGTCATCATTTTACAAATTACAATTTTTCATATCATCTTTAGGCTCTCTCATGGGAGAGCAACCAATCAAAACTCTAATGGAAGGTTCCATAAACTTTCTATGGAAGAAATTCTTACTTCTCTAAAGCTTTGAAATGAGACTGTGAAACAAAAGTACATTCAGAAAAGACCCTGAGCACGCAGTGAGGGATAAAGGGAGCCGATCATAAGCGGTGTGGAGGGAGATGATACCCCCCCAACACACACACTGTGTTCTTGAAGAACAGAAATGCTCTCTGGGGCAGCGGGAAGATGGCAGCCCTACGCTAAATAGGTTCAGCTTTGCAATGACTGGCCCATCAGGATCAATCGGGTAGAGAACCTTGTAGAGCCAAACACTGAGTGGAGGCTTCCTCTAAATAGGCTTTGCATATTTAGAAGAAGCTATTATATATCAATAAGACAATATGAATTTGAAGACTAGAAAAAATTACATTGCTTTTGAAAGAACAAATATTATTATGATACAAAAGCATTGAAAAAAAAAAATGTTGAGGCAACAAACTCAATAGAGCAAAAGGGGAGAGGGAGGTTGGTTGTCTAAACTGATTCTTCATTTACCCAGTTGCCTGAGTTAGAAAATTCCACCACTAACAAACATTTGGGAGAAAAGACAGAGCAAGATGTCAGAAACAAAGGCCAGTTGAGAAAAAGCTGAGAATGGGCAGGAAGCATGTTGGAGGAAATTAACTTGGCAGTAAGCTTGCTCTTATGAGAGCAGTCAGATAATTGAATAGCCAAATGGTTTAGCAAGGCCAGAGGTAATACAAGCAAATCCTAGGACCAAGAAATACTAATTAATGTAAGCAGAGGGGGTCCATACAGCAACAATTCTAAAAGAAAATTTGGCGTGGGGTAATCAAATCACAGTAGGTTCTGAATTGGGCCTGGCAGTTGAGAGACAGAACCTAACCTTCTAGGAGAGGTTACTGAGCCTTCCCAGCTGGGGTATCAGGAGCCAGCCAAGGAGCCAGGGTACATGGCATCGTTAATAATCCATTCATGTATTCATTCAACAAATGATTTTGAATGCCCACTATGTGCCAAGCACTCCTCTGGTAATGCAGTGGTACACCAGGCAGGCAAACCTCACACTCGAGGAGCTTATTTATGGTGGAGGAGACACACAGCTGGGGTTTTGGAAAAAAACTTTCATAATAGGTAAAATTAGAGTCAGGAAATAGAAACAGGAGTCAGGAAAATCAGGGCCCTATCAGTTTTATAATATGGAAAATTGAGAAATTCTGATATGCATAAACATGCATGCCTAATTAACCACACCACAAGCAATACAGGTGAATTAAAAACAAGATTAATCCCAAATCTCATCAGATTCTCCCATCTATCCTGAATCTCTCCCTCTCTATCACACACTCCATGATATTGCCAAGCCCTACAAATTCTACCTCTAAAATGCCTCTCAAATAAATCTATTTCCCATGCCTCACTATCACTCCTCTACTTGTCTCCCATAATTTTTCATTAGCCTTAGATCTTTCCCCATTCAATCCAATTTGCACACTGATCCTAAAGTTCCTTTTCTGAACCATATATCTGACCATGCTCCATTCTCTTGATCAAAAGCCTTCAACAATTCCCCACTGGTAACTTTCAACATTATTTTCCACCCAACTGACAGGATAGATAAAATTGAAATCCACAATTCCATGAATAGAGCCCAAATTTGAAAAATCTGAAAATATTTCTCAGGGAAGTGTAACAAATTTCATAGCATACTTTAGTTTGGGTAGGTTTGGGAACTCCCAAGCATTCACAAAAGTATTTTACAAGTGTTTGAGTAATAAATGGGGCCATTAACAATCCATTCATGTATTCATCCAACAAATGATTATGAACGCCCACTGTGTGCCAAGCACTCCTCTGGTGATGCAGTTGTACACCAGGCAGGCAAACCTCACACTCGAGGAGCTTATGGTGGAGGAGATACATAGGAAATGCTGAACAAATGAAGACTTATTTTTAATATAATTATTTATATTATAGTTGTTAAAAGTACTATGAAGGAGAAGGATAGCATGTGAGGACACTGCGTAAAAAGGACTCCTCCTCTAACTCAGCAAAAGCGGTTGGGGGAAACTCACCTGATGAGATGATATTTTAACAGAGATTTGAAGCAGGTGTAGGAGTTAGTCCTGGCAGATGAAAGAACTTGGATAAGAGTTCCCAAGAAGTTTAGAATTTAGACAAGCGTGATTGCAGCCTAGTGAGTAAGAGAGAAAATGTCTTAAAATGTAAGATAGAGAGGCAGGAAGATTTCTGGAGTGAGTGGTTAAATCATGGTGTCTTATGACTGAAATAAGTAAGACTAGAAAAGGATCAGGTTTGGAGGCTGTTGGAGGAAGGAAAGACATCAGTACCTGGGTTTAGTTTAGGACATATTGAGTTTCAGGAAACTGAGATACTCAAGTGGAGATGTCAAATGGGAATGGAACTCAGAAGAGACACAAAATTCCATTGTACATAGATCGTTAGGTTTCATTAGAAACAAGATGGTGTTTAAAGTCATCTTAATTTACCTAGGAAATGAACACAAAAGGAGAAGAGGGTCAGTAACAGTCATAGAAATTCTAACATTAAAAAATGAAGACAGAAGGATTAGTTCCCATGTAGGACTGAAAAACTAAAGAACCGGAAGATAACACACTATGGAAGCCAAGGGAAGTCAGCGATTCAAGACAAAGGGAATAGTTTACGGTATCAAAAGTGATGACTGGTCAAATGGGGCAAGAACTGTAAAGTATCCATTGAACTGATGATCTCTCTCCTCCATAAAACTATGACTCAAAACTATACTGTCAAGTTGAAGGTAAACCAGAAGCAAACTCAACTGATCTCCCACTCCCAGGGGACTGCAAGGAAAATCCTTGGGGCTGAGAAGCAGCAGGGAAAATACGGTTATTCGTGGGACAGTGTGGAAATACACTGCCCTCCCCAGAAAAGGCAAAATTTCCTTATATACTTGGTTATGAAGATCATTTATAAGGATTCTTTGAAACCTGCTATAAAGGTAAATTCCTCCAGAAAGAATTGCACTTGCTTTACCCTAGGGCCTTGGGCAACTATAATTTTAAAGTAAAACTATGACTTCAGGTTTTTGTATGTTTTTTTATTGGACAACTCAGGACTAAAAGTAGTTTCAAGGGGCAGATAAAATAAATAATATGACCTTGTATTATACCTGAAATAAACAAGAAAGAATTTATAGGAATGGAAAACATAATACTTGAAATAAATTTTTAAAAATTATTGAAGGGATTAACAGTAGATCAGATCCAGGGAAAGAGAGATTTGGTGAGCAGGAACAAAGTTCAGAATACAAGAGAGAAAAGCAAAGAAATTATGAAAAAGAGGTTAAAAATAAAAAATATTGAGAAGTTTAACATACGTACAATAGTAATTCTAGAAGGAGAGTAGAGGGATAATAAAAAAAAATGTAGTATTTGAAGAGATAAGACTTGATTATTTTCCAAAACTAACAAAAGGTAATAGTTCCCAGATTTAAGAAGTTCAAGCAGAATAAATTTTTAATGATCTATATCTAGAAATGGAATAATTAACATTTAGAATATTAAAGATATACAGAAGATCCTAAAAGCCACCGGATTACCTTCAGAAGACAGACATGAAGTGAAACCAAATTGTCCACAACAGTAATTAAAGCCAGAAAATTGTGCAATAATATCATCAATATACTCAAAAAACACAACTGCCAAAATGTGCTTTTGTACTCAGAGACTAAGGTACTTCTACACAAAAAAAGAAAGATAGCTTGCCACTTTAAGGCCATTTACTAAGGGAAATTCTAAAGTAAGCATTTTAGGAAGAAAGTGACCCCAGACAGAAAGTTTGAGATGCAAGAAGGAATGAAAAGCACATAAGATTATAATTTTTTGAGTAAATCTAAATGAATATCAACTGTTTAAAACAATACTAATACTGTCTTGTAAGGTTAAACACCAGAATTAAATTACACTAAAACAGTAACGTATAAGAACGTGGGGTGAGGGGGATAAAGTTAAACTGTTCAAAGCCTTTTAAAATTATTATTATCCCAGAGAAAGTTAAAGTTATTGATTAAATTTAGATTTTAGTCTTCTTTAGTTTCAAAGGTAATCGGTAAGTAATAGAAACAGTATACAGCTTCTAAACTAATTGAGGGAGAAATGTAATGAGAAAAAAATTAGTTGTAAAGAAGGCAAGCACGGAGAGAGAAAAGAACCTAGAAAAAATAAGCAAATAGAATATATAAGACAGTAGATGTAAACCCAGATATATCATTAAACTAGACATACAGTCAGTGCAACTGACTAAATGATATAGTTAAGATTGTCAGATAAAAAGAGAACATCTAAAACATAGAACAACAAAAGAAAGGAACAGTGAAATGTACCAGGCAAAATTTTTTTAAGTTGCTGTTTATCAAGGAAAAGATAAAAGCAAAAAGCATCACAAGATAGAGAAGATCTCTTCATCATAATAAGTGGTACAATTCACCAGGGAGATAAAATAATTTTAAGTGTCCATGCAACTAACTCCATGGCCTCAAACATATGATTAAAAAATTACAAAACACAAAAAGAAATTTAAAAATTCATGAGTATAAGACATATGGCAATAGTACTTTCCAAAAATGGATGCAACAATTAAATGATCCCACATCCAGGGGTGGACCCCATTTCTCCACGCCCTTGAGCCTGGGTGGGCCCTGTCCCTGCTTTGATCAACAGAGTATGTGGGAGTAGTGCTGGGCCAGTTTGGGGCACAGCCCTTAACTAGCTGAGCAGTTTCCTCTTCCTTTCTCCTGAGTCTATATGTATATGTCTCACAGAAGGAAAAAAAGGGAGAGGGGAGAAAAATGAGGAGAGCAGTAAGAATGTGGAGGAAGTGTGTGTAAGCAACCTATCTGAAAGTCTGGCTGTGATGGTAGCAGAAAGATGGAGCCATAACCAGAGGGAGATGTGGAGGTAGAGAGGAGGTTTGTGGGATTTTTGTTTGTTTGTTTTGGTTTGTTTAAGGTGGGGGCTATTGGATGTGTTTAAAATGTCTGAATACTGTCAGGAAGGATCCAGAATAACATCGAAGGTGGAGAGATAGGAAAAGATTTTACCGAAGAATCGACACCACTCAAGGAGGCAAGAGGAGCTGGGAGTCAGGGCACTTAAGAAGGGAGAATTCTTTTGCTGTGACTGAGAGAGCCATTAAGTTCCCCTCAGCCTGAGCAAACTTTAGACAGTTTTCTTCCTACTTAGAGGCTCCTGATCTCCTTTTTCTTAGAGTATTTACTTTAGCGCAATTATGAATCCTTTCTGTGACCCTTTGAGATGTAAATTTTCTACCATCCAGGAATGTCCTTCTCAAGGACCTGGGAGCCATCCCATTGAAATGTAATCATCAACAAGGATAGGGTCATTATCTCCCAGTCTCAGTGGGAGGATAGGTGCCTGACTTCAATAAGTGCCAATTAGCAAACACAGATGATCTAACTGCATTGCCCAACCTCTTCCTAATGTCCTCCAGTATTTTTCCACTAGTTCACCCCAGCATTTAAAAACTCTCCCACTTTTTGCTTCAGCAGAGTTGGGTTCAATCTCTCCCCCACAGTGCAAGAATCTTGTATAAAATCTTCCTTGCTGTTTTTAATGAGTGGCTGGTGCAATTTCTCTTTGACACCTGTAACAAGAGAGGAGAAAGGATGGGTACAGAGGCACTTGGATTTGCAGATACAACCTCAGGAATTTGAAGGAGTTCCCTAAAATGGCCTTGATTAGCAACATATATATGAGGAAGTGTTACCTACTGAGAAGGAAAGAGTGCAAAGGTGATCAAGGGCTTGAGGAAATTAGAGATGGTCTGCAAAAGTCATTGTGGAGAAATGAGGGAGCAAACTGACCAGAGAAAGTCAGCAAGGATGCTGGAGAATATTGAAGGCCCAGTTGAGGCCAGTAGTGATGAATGTATAATGATACGACTGTGATAGCTCCCATTTTATAAGGGAGAAAACAACTAAATTTAGCTAATTGAACTTTGAATTTTGAACTTCATCACTAAATCTTTTCCTCACACTTTGCCTCTTCACAGAACATTAGGGTACTTTAGGGTAGTAAAAAGACACCACATTTACCACAGTACACCAAATCTTCGTGTTTTGAACCCCCTCTTGCTTTTCTAAGATGGAGTCCAGTATGTCCTCTGGACCTCCCTCACTGAATGTTCCACCGAATTCCTAAGGATGCTGCCTGTAACCCACGTGGCAGTCACTTCCTCTGAGAATTCTGGGGGATGGGGCATGGGGACTGTCTCACGTATAATCACTGCCCCTTCCAAGCGCCCCAGCTTCTGCTCCAGTGTCTGCTGCTGCTGCTACCTTTCTGTTCACCTGACTGCACTCAGTCTTCTTCCCACAGGTAACGGTGCCAGCTGCTGACAACCTTCTCTGGTTCTTCCTGTCAGTAGGAAGGCTGCCACTTTTCATGACTAGCTTTTTCAGAGTGGCTTTCCCCCAGAACAGCTGAGCCCCAGAGGACTAGTTCATTCTTTTTACCACAGCCTCTCCTTCCTAGAATACGGGGAAACTCCAGGTGTGAGGGGAGTAGCATGAGGCAGAAGTCACATGCCTCCCAGGGCTTAGCTGTGTTTACTTTCTCCCTTGTGGTGACTGTCTCTCAAGGACCTCAAGGTCTCTCTTCCTCTAGTCCAGCTTCCTTAGATCTTTCCCCTAGTCTATGAGACAAGTGTGCATATATATGATCTCCAAACGTTTTGTTCATGGGCTCATGGACTTCACGCACAGGAAGGAATATAACTGATCATCTCTCCCCATGCTACTGGACAATCTAAGACAGTAAGAAGTGTCTAGAATATCACTTGCCCAAAGGTCCGTTGACTCAGCACACTGACAATCTCTGAGAGGCAGGTTTGCTTCATTTCACAGTCTCAACTCTGTCCTATGTGCAATAGTTTGTTGACCCCTGGTCTGTAAGTGTTATGAATGTTTGTGCCCTCCCCCGACCCTAAATTCATATGTTGAAGCCATAACCCCCAATGTGACTATTTGGAGACAGGGCCTGTGAGGAGGTGATAAAGATTAAATGAGGTCCTAAGGGGAGGGACCTAGTCCAATAGGGCTGGTGCCCTTATAAGAAGAGGAAGAGGCACTAGCAACCTCTCTCCCTCTCCACCGTGTGAGGACACAGAGAGACACCAACCCTGCTGGCACCTTGATCTTATATTTCCAGTCTCCAGAACTGTGAGTAAAGAAATTTGTTGTTTAAACCACCTAATCTACAGTATTTTGTTATGGCAGCCCAAACAGACGAGGACAGTAGGATAAAACAGGATATGGAGACTCTTTCATATGGAATTCAAGGCTGCCCCAGCCGACTACTGCCCAACTTTGAAGTCTTTCTTATGCAAAAGGTACTGTCCTGCTTATTTTTCTAACTGCCCAGACTCTCTCCCCACTCCAACTTTTATTCATGTTTTAAGATCCCATTCTACTGTTATACTTTCTGACAGACGGCTGTCATGGGTTGAACTGGTTTGCCCCCAAAGATATGTTCAAGTCCTAACTCTCTGGTACCTGTAAACATGACCTTATTTAGAAACAGTCGTTGCAGACTTAATCAAGTTAAAATAAGGTCATACTGGATTAGGGAGGACCATGATGCAATGACTGGTGCCTTATAGGAAGAGGAAAATTTGGACATGACACACAGGGAGAATGCCATGTGACGATGCAGGCACAAACTGGAGTTATATGCTGCCACAAACCAAGGAGCACCAAGAGCTAGCAGCAACCGCTGGAAGCTAGGAGAGGGGCATGGGACAGAGTCTCCTTCTAAGTCCCCAAGGAATAACAAAGCAGACACCTTGATTTCAGACTTCCAACCTCCAAAACAGTGAGAGAATGAATTTCTATTGTTTTAAGCCATCCAGTTCGTGATACTTTTTTTTTTATGGCAGCCCTAGAAAACTAATACAATGACTGTCCTTACCCTTCCTCTAATCTCAACAAAATTAACTGCTTCCTGTACTCGTCGAATAGGGTCTTGTGATTCCTTCACTCTTAGCATAAATATTTATTGAGGGACACTGTGTACACCAAGCTCTCTGCTAGACGTTGAGAGTACAACAGAGACCAAGATGCTGATTTCATGAAATCTAGTGGAAGAGGCAGGAAAAAAAATTCAGAAAACAGACAAAAATAAATGCACATTCAATAAAGGTGAAGAACAAAACAGAAATGGAGTTTAAAGTGGAGAACTTTGGGCGACCAAGAACTTTCTAAGGAGGTGACATTTAAGCCAGGGGACATTATTTCTCGGTAGAGAAAAGAGCTAGCAGCAGAGTTCTGAGCCAGAAAAGCATTTAGCTCCTTGTGAGAAATGACAGAGACCAGACTGGGAGGGGCAGTGCTATGAGATAAGACTGGAGAGATTGGCAACGGCCTTCCCTGCAAGGCTTTATTAATGTTTTTGATTACTCTGGTTGCTATGAATTGGATGGGGATGGCAGTGGCAGGAAAGGACATGTGAGGAGCAGACAGCAGGCTGTGGGTGGTCCAGGAGTGATAACAGCATCTTAGACTAGGATAATGCCAACAGAGGGATGCGGATAGATTCCACATAAATGCTGGAGTAGAAGCAGCAGGAGTTGCCGGTGGAGCAGTACATACCATTGTCACAGCAACGCCTAACATCTAGCTTGTCACATATTTCTCGCTTTCCTTACAGACTTCAGGGTTTGGAAGACAGGTATTGTCAGAATTATCCTTCAATTTCTAACACTTGGCATAAAACTCAGTAATCATTTGTTGAAATTAAAGAAAACATTCTCTGACTTTGCATCATGTAGACACAGTTTATGTCTAAGATCCAGGTAAGCCAGATGGCACAACCATAAAATTCAGGTGATCCAGTTTACTATGGGTTTATAATAGTTGTATTCTGAGATGATTGTTTCCAGGTCCTAAATGGATGACTCTTACAATCACAAACTATAGCAAATCACTTGAAATGAGACTGCTTTATTTGGGGGAAAGAGACAGAGGCCAAGTGGGTCTGAAAACCATTGTAAATTTCAATCATCTCTTAAGTCCTTTTCATTTTCCAGGAGCAATGGTTTGTATTATGGGGACTTTAATTCAGCTTCTTTTTGGGTGGTCCCTTCTGGAGGGGGTTCCTCATGGTTAGCTCATCATGTTGGTACCACCTCGTCGTTAAAGCAGGGTATGTGTTGAAGGGTCAATGTTAATAGAATCTGCAGCAAGATCATAGCTGGACAGCACAAAACCACATTAACTGACCAACATCTCTTTCCTCTTACTCGGTGTGCAGATCGTCTCTAACAATCAAGAATGGTCAAGACCATGGTGCTATAGCTCTTTCATACATTTCTGTGCATGTGGCATTAAACAGTCTAGTTCAAAAGTGATTCCTTTTGAACTAAAAACAAGCCCTTAAGTCTTAAAATGTGGGCTATATGAACCACTGAGTACAGAGGTGAACTGCTGAGATGTCTTTTCCTGGGTTTGTTTCATCCGGGGCAGAAGTCACAGGCAGGCAGCTCCCAGGCCAGATCCAGCCTGCTGCCATGGTCGTTTTTCTTTTCCAAAAAAAAAACTTGAATAATCAGAATAGAATATCTTTAAATTACAAAATTGCATCTAAAAGATAGTCTGGATTTTGTGTTTCTTTTGAAAATAAAGAATGGAATCTCTAATAACGTGGGTCATGTATGTGTCCTGGTTGAGAGCTGAGTAGAAACCTCTCCTTCTGTCTGGGCTGTGCTGCCCATTCACTGCAGGCCCACTTCACTCATTTATAGCTCTTGATTGCAATCTGTGTGCTTTTTAATTTTTTTAAGTTAATTTTTATTGGAGTATAATTGCTTTACAATGTTGTGTTAGTTTCTGCTGTACAGCAAAGTGAATCAGTTATATGTATACATATATCCCCTCTTTTCTAGATTTCCTTCCCATTTAGGTCACCACAGAGCACTGAGTATAGAGTTCTCTGTGCTATACAGTGGGTTCTCATTATCTACAGTAGGTTCTCATTATCTATTTTATACATAGTAGTGTATATATGTCAATCCCAATCTCCCAATTCATCCCACCCCCTCTCCCCCTTGGTATCCATAAGTTTGCTCTCTACATCTGTGTCTCTATTTCTGCTTTGCAAATAAGTTCATCTGTACCATTTTCCTAAATTCTACATATAAGTAATATTATACGATATTTGTTTTTCTCTTTCTCATTTACTTCATGCTGTATGACAGTCTTCAGGTCCAACCATGCCTCTGCAGCTGGCACTATGTTGTTCCTTTTTATGGCTGAGTAATATTCCATTATATATATGTACCACATCTTCTTTAGCCATTCCTCTGTTGATAGACATTTAAGTTGCTTCCACGTCCTGGCTATTGTAAATAGTGCTGCAATGAACATTGGGGTGCATGTATCTTTTTGAACTATGGTTTTCTCTGGGTATATGCCCAGGAGTGAGATTGCTGGGTCATATGGTAGTTCTATTTTTAGTTTTTTAAGAAACCTCCATACTGTTCTCCATAGTGTTGTGCCATACACTAACAGCAAACGATCAGAAAGAGAAATTAAAGAAACAGTCCTATTTACCATTGCTTCAAAAAGAATAAAATACCTAGGAATAAACCTACCTAAGGAGGCAAAAGACCTGTACTCAGAACTAACTGTAAGATACTGATGAAAGAAACCAAAGATGACACAAACAGATGGAGAGATATACCATACCCTTGGATTGGAAGAATCAATATTGTGAAAATGATTATACTACCCAAAGCAATCTACAGATTCAATGTAATCCCTATCAAATTACCGATGGTATTTTTCACAGAATTAGAACAAAAAATTTTACAATTTGTATGGAAACACAAAAGACCCTGAATAGTCAAAGCAATCTTGAGAAAGAAAAACAAAGCTGGAGGAATCAGGTTCCCTGACTTCAGACTATACTACAAAGCTACAGTAATCAAGACAGTATGGTACTGGCACAAAAACAGAAATATAGATCAATGGAACAGGATAGAAAGCCCAGAGATAAACCCATGCACATATGGTCACCTAATTTATGACAAAGGAGGCAAGAATATACAATGGAGAAAAGACAGCCTCTTCAATAAAGTGTTGCTGGGAAAACTGGACAGCTACATGTAAAAGAATGAAATTAGAACACTCCCTAACACCATGCACAAAAATAAACTCAAGATGGATTAAAGACCTAAATGTAAGGCCAGACACTATAAAGCTCTTAGAGGAAAATATGGGACTTGTGTGCTTTTGTGTTTGTAATGCTTGCTTCTAGCGTCACTGCAACCATCAGGCACATCAAAACCTTGGTAGGAAGTGTAGGGCACCCCCTGGGTCACAGGTGAAAGACCGGGAAGGGCACCACAAAAAGCCTAAGCCAGAACACAGGACATTAAGGTTCAACGCTTCCCAAAGAGCACACTTCTTATTATTCCTGCTTGTTTCAAGGTGAAAAGCTGGGATTTACCTCCCCCTAGAGACGTCACTTACAAAGCCTAGTCCCCTGCAGTTGTCCTGCCAGCAACTTTTTAAACTCACCTTCTAGCTTCTTGCTGACAATATGCTCAGAAAGGCAAAAAGATTTCCTTAACACATTTCACAATACAATTTCAAGTACAGCATTCAGAAGCATTAGAAAAGAAGTGTTTAGTCACTTTCTATAGACTCTGGAGTTTTATTTATATGTTTAATTGTTTTTTGAATTGGTAAAATAGTCACATGAGTCAGCATATCAAGACAAGAATTTGGATGAGAAAATTTCCCATGGGCACCCTTCTAAAATGAAACTTTCAGATCCTTCCTTGACAAGGTAGCTAAATAAATTCTACACGGGGTAATTTGGGAAAATGTATTCCAGGGTCAACAGATAAGCAGGTTCATTTTATAACAAAGGATCAGCACCCTTCAATTCAATTGAAATCTCCCAAGGAATTCAAAATGGTTTACAGATTAGCTCTCCTTTCCTATAGTTTCCATCTAAACTAAATGATCTCTCGTTTAAGTGGTTCTCAAAGTGAAATTTAAGAATTGCCATGACTACTACACGAGGCTTTATTTTTATAAGGCTAAAAGTGGTATAAAAATGATTTTGGTAGTATTTTTAAATCTCAATAGAGGATAGCAAATGCCCACTTCTCTCCTTTCCCATCTTTTCTCATACTTTCCCAGTGTGGGGAAAAAAAGCAAACAGATGAGCTGACAGACACAGTCAGGCAGAAAGAGAGTGACAGTGAGCAAAAGATGATTACAGACAGAAAGACACAGCCAGGGGTATGGGAGGAGGGTCAGGAGGAAGGATACAAGAGGGAGGGAGAAAGATGTCACCAGGGAAAATCCAGGGTCAAGGAGAAACAGGAAGTGCACGCCACCCAACGCCCATCCTCCTATGTCTGGGTTATGAGAGCAGGCTACTAGTTCTCTGGGTTGCCAAGTCTCAAAGCAATTCTAGTAGGGTTAGGCAGGGTGATTACATGGATAAATTTAGAGCATTAAACACCCCTAATCCTCCCCGCAAATTCCGTAGCCAGAACTATTAATGAGGAACTGAATTAACTAATTTTAGTTTTACTCCTACTCCCTCCTGATTAAGACTCGATCTGGGCCAATTTAGATGAGTTACTTAAAGCCAGATGTAAAGGCATTCTAGCTTGGCAGTTGTCCCGCATGGGGTAGATATATCAGACCTGGCTTTCATGGAAAAGTTCAATTTATCCAGATAATCTTTCTCCAATGATACAGGAGGATCAGTCTTTGGTCAAGGATAAACACGTAGTAGCTGGATTTTCTAGCTTGGATCTCCACATGGGTAATGCTTGAAACTAGTAAAGCCCAAACAATAGGTTCTATTCTGTTATACACCATGGAGAAAACTGTGCACAGTCTACATACTGATCACTCAGCATGTGTGATCATACATACAATGTGACATCTCTGATGGTCCCAGACATGTCACAGCGAGCCAGCTCACATGTTGAGCGCTCCTCTAGGCCATGTGTGGCACTGGGTCTTTCCCATGTTAACCAAGCACAGAGAGCACCACCTCCAGAGCACTAAGTCACGGTGAGGGTTGATGGCTGATGATGGAGCAGCAATTCGCGTTGTGAATCAAGGAACAGAACGGGTAGCATTCACCCTCTGGAAGAGAAACTCCTGTGCAAGGAAGTTGTTTCAAGCTGAGCATCAGAAAGGAGAGGATGATTGACAAACAGGAAAATAAGCAGAAAGCATCCCAATTATTCACAAACTATATATAAGGTCACAAGCCCTTCTCCCAAACCTTGGGGCCAAAATGTTTTAGAATTCAGAATTGTATGTATTTCAGAAATGTACTAAAGTGTGTATATTATATAACCTCCCACCCAGGTCTGAAGTGGGACTGAGAAATCAAATGCACCAGTATTTTTGCAGCAAAATACGTGAATATTTACACTAAGTGGAATAAATAAACAACCCAAATAGCCTCTGTCAGGTTAGGTCTGGTTTTACCCTCAAATAAGTTACAGAAAAGGCCTTCAGTTTTTTTAGCTTTTAGTGTTTTGAAAATGGATATAAAAGATTGTGGGCCTGTATGCTTTCCTTCAACATAAATTACTAGTTTGGTGATAAAGATGCTACAGATTCTACCGCTGGTGCTTTTATTGCTACTCCATTTCCATGCTTTGCTTCCAAAACTACACTGCCACTCTGAGAGAACCACTGGTTGTACTACATATTAACGCACTGAGGCCACAAATGTATTCATTCAACTAGCGTAGATGACTGCTTTACTGAACACCTACTATGGGCCCACCTGAAACTAGGAACACACTAGGAATAGTGACTCAGCTATTCTATTAAGTGATTCTCTGGAGCCAAAAGTCACATATTCTTAAATTCTAGACTTCCCAGTTTACAGATGCTATTGAAAAAAAAAGGAAATACTTGGCTTTATACCTTCTACTCTAAGGATTTTGATGGTAAAATCTATTTTTAAATTTTTATTTTTGAATTATCTAAGAAAACACCACTGCTGATCGAGTTTATGTGAAATTTATCTTGAGCAGCAAGTAATACTAAAATGTCTGTTCTTGAATTATCTGGGATTTAAAATTTTCATTTAATTATTTTTATTGAGAGATAGGCTCTCTCCTTGCCACTCATTTCCTCTCTAGGAAAAAATTTTATAAAACAACGAAGCGCTAATCCAAATAATCCAATATTTACTGATTATCCAAACAAATGAAAAATATAGCAAAAGATTTATTATGCCACGTAAGTTAAAACTTAGTTTAATTAATTTGAAAAATTACTATTTTATGAGGCACAGATTTAATTTGACACATTGGAACCAATGATTGCTATTTAAGAAACTGTTTTAATGTTTTTTTTTATTCCAATGCAATGCTTCCCATATTCCATCTTTGTAGAGTGGCTGTATTTTACCTTTAAGTATTAAAGTGGTCATCCAAAGAATTTTTAGCAATCTTCCAGATTCGGAATTCTTCTGGTTTGATAAACACAAGCCAGAGAATAATTTGAATAGGAAATTTGAAAGAGGGACAGTAACACAAGATCATGTCAAAACAGAAAAAATAACACTAGTGATATAATTTGGCACTGAAGTAAGGATATGAAAACCATGGCTCTGAACTTACGGAAAATCAATCCAATATTTTTAGTTTCGTGCCAATACCTGGAACAAAGCTTTTAGCTTTGTTGGAACAAAGCTTTTAGCCATGTTGGAGTATGATTTACACCTTCATAATTTTCTGTGTCTTATGCCAGCAACCTATAGGAAAATCTAACCCATGAGTTACAAGCAGATAATCTAGGCCTTCCATTTGATATGAGCAAATTCTATGAATAAAAGTGTTGCTAATTTTTACATTTCTTACAAATCCTATTGACCCAGGGAATGAATATTAGTGCAAAGCTTTAAGCCAATCGCCAAAGCATGTATAAGATTATAACAATCTGACATGCTTTACGTTGTAGATAAATAGGTCAAAAATGATGCACACTAGGACAGAATTTTGTCACCATATGAAATATTAAAACTGAATACAATTAAACTCTACCAACCATATATAGCTGGATAGAAGACTCCTGGGATGCCAGGGGCACACATTTGTTGGTCAGCATACTTACTACAATTCATATAACAGGTTCATTGGATATTTAACTATATAGGGAAGTTAAGCTCCCACAGGAAACATGTCATAATTGAAAATTCACAGTCCCTAGAAAGAGCTAAAAACCTTAGTGCTGCTCTATCACCAACGACTGAATATACAATATTTATTAAAACAGCACCTTACTGGGCTTCCCTGGTAGTGCAGTGGTTAAGAATCCACCTGCCAGTGCAGGGGACAGAGGTTCGAGCCCTGGTCCAGGAAGATCCCACATGCCATGGAGCAACTAAGCCCGTGCGCCACAACTACTGAGCCTGAGCTCCAGAGCCCACAAGCCACGACTACTGAGCCAGCGTGCCACATCCATTGAAGCCTGCGTGCCTACAGCCCGTGCTCCACAACAAGAGAAGCCACCACAATGAGGAGCCCGCGCACCACAACGAAGAGTAGCCCCTGCTCGCCGCAACTAGAGAGAGCCCATGCACAGCAACAAAGACCCAACACAGCCAAAAGTAAAAATAAATAAAATAAGTACATTTATTTTAAAAAATAACAACAACAACAAAAAACAGCAACTTACTTTTAAGAGATAGTTCTGCTTAAATCAGATTATCCTCATATCTCAAGCTGTATTTCAGTTATCTTTTTCCAAATGTTAGAACATTTTTTAAATTGTTTACTCAAAAATTCCATCTGCTTAGATATCATTGTTCATTCAATATTTTTATTATTGCTAGTCATACTAACACAATGCTTGTCAATGATGACTTTTATGTTCTGTCAACTGACAGCTTTGTTAAATATAATCATATAATGCACTTGAGATATTTCATAAAATATGTACTGAAATAATTCCTTGCTGAAGAAC
This sequence comes from Phocoena sinus, assembly GCF_008692025.1. Lineage (NCBI taxonomy): Eukaryota > Metazoa > Chordata > Mammalia > Artiodactyla > Phocoenidae > Phocoena > Phocoena sinus. The sequence continues at coordinate 46,676,278 of NC_045772.1, read as the reverse complement.
GTGGCCAGTCCTGTATCCTTGTGTCCCACCTATAGGATATACAGTCAAAATACTGTAGGTTCTATTCTTTGTAATTTTCAAAACTGGTCATCTTATAGACAGATAAGATTTTATATAAAAAAACATAATGATAAAATATATAGTTCCCTACTTCAGAATGAGGAAACTAAAAACAACTAGCTAGAATTCAATTCTTAAAGCTTTTAAGCCTCATATCCCAATTTTGTAGCAGATCATTAGGAGAGAAAGCAATATAAATCCAATTTTGCTTATCTTGTTTCAGTCTTTGAACAAACTGGGCCCTTCTTGGAAGTAAAACCTGCTCAGAAGTATGATCAGAGGTCACTTGACTCTTGGGGTCCTGTTTCTTATTCCTGAGCTTAGTGGTATCCTTGGATATAGACCAAAGTGGCCCAGGTAATTTTCTTACCAGAGTCATTTCTTTCTAACTTATCACTGCTGAAATTTGTACATGTTTGGGAAGTGAACAAAAGAAATAAAGATTGAACCTCTAATTCTAGTTCAATGAAATACATTGTAAGAATTAGCCAAATAATTCAAGCAAAAATGTGGTTTCATTTTTGCATGAGTCAGCAACCAAAGAGCCAGAGTGGAAAACAGAATTCAGTCTTTCAAGTTTGAAGTTCAACACTGCTACAAATTCCAGCACTATATCCCAGCACTCTGCCTGACATTTATTACAGGGCTGAAGGAGAGATATTCTTCTTTGTGTATTTCACATCTTCTAGCCTCCTTTCTGACAATTCCAACCTAACACTTAAAAGCACAGACTACTTTTTGTGCACCCAATATGCTGTCTGAACTTCTTTTCCTTGAGCAGTATTGACATCCAGTGGAGATACAGAATAATTACAGGTGTGTCAAAATCCCCAAGGACTATAGCCTCAAACAGATATATGGTTTGAGATAGATATCGCACAATGCAGCAACAAAAATTCCTTTTCCCCATGCACACGACTGAAGTAGAATGAAAGGAACAATAGCTTAAAAAGTAGAAAAGGTGGAGGAGAAAACTTTTGTGACCTGGACGCTTAGAAAAAGAGTTCTTGGCTGTGAGAGCAAATTGAACATCAAAATTAAAACCTTTTTCTATTCAAAAGACACCATTAAAAGAATAAAAAGACAAACTATAAGTTGAGTCCACCCCGCTCCGGAGGAGGAGCCGTGTGGTTGACAGGGTCTTGGTGCTTCTGCCGGGTGTCAGGGCTGTGCCTCTGAGGTGGGAGAGCCGAGTTCAGGACATTGGACCACCAGAGACCTCCTGGCCCCATGTAATATCAATCGGCAAGAGCTCTCCCAGAGATCTCCATCTCAATGCTAAGACCGAGCTCCACTCAATGACCAGCAAGCTACAGTGCTGGACACCCCATGCCAAACAACTAGCAAGACAGGAACACAACCCCACCCATTAGCAGAGAGGCTGCCTAAAATCATAATAAGGTCACAGACACCCCAAAACACACCACTGGAAGCAGTCCTGCCACCAGAAAGACAAGATCCAGCTTCATCCACCAGAACACAGGCACCAGTCCCCTCCACCAGGAAGCCTACACAACTCACTGAACCAACCTTACCCACTGGGGGCAGACACCAAAAACAATGGGAACTACAAACATGCAGCCTGCGAGAAGGAGAACCCAAACACAGTAAGTTAAGCAAAATGAGAAGATAGAAAAACACACAGCAGATGAAGGAGCAAGATAAAAACCCACCAGACCTAACAAATGAAGAGGAAACAGGCAGTCTACCTGAAAAAGAATTCAGAGTAATGCTGGTAAAGGTGATCCAAAATCTTGGAAATAGAATGGAGAAAATACAAGAAATATTTAACAAGGACCTAGAAGAACTAAAGAGCAAACAAACAATCATGAACAACACAATAAATGAAATTAAAAATTCTCTAGAAGGTATCAATAGCAGAATAACTGAGGCAGAAGAACGGAAAAGTGCCCAGGAAGATAAAATAGGGGAAATAACTACCGCAGAGCAGAATAAAGAAAAAAGAAGAAAAAGAAATGAGGACAGTCTCAGAGACCTATGGGACAACATTAAACGCACCAACACTGGAATTATAGGGATCACAGAAGAAGAAGAGAAAGGGACTCAGAAAATATTGGAAGAGATTGTAGTTGAAAACTTCCCTAATATGGGAAATGGAATAGTCAATCAAGTCCAGGAAGTGCAGATAGTCCCATACAGGATAAATCCAAGGAGAAACATGCCAAGACACATATTAATCAAACTATCAAAAATTAAATACAAAGAATAAATATTAAAAGCAGCAAGGGAAAAACAACAAATAACATGCACGGGAATCCGCATAAGGTTAACAGCTGATCTTTCAGCAGAAATTGCAAGCCAGAAGGGAGTGGCAAGACATATTTAAAGTGATGAAAGGGAAAAACTTAAGACCAAGATTACTCTACCCAGCAAGGATCTCATTCAGATTCGACGGAGAAATTAAAACCTTTACAGACAAGCAAAAGCCAAGAGAATTCAGCACCACCAAACCAGCTTTACAACAAATGCTAAAGGAACTTCTCTAGGCAGGAAACACAAAGGAAGGAAAAGACCAACAATAACAAACCCAAAACAATTAAGAAAATGGGAATAGGAACATACATATTGATTATTACCTTAAATGTAAATAGATTAAATGCTCCCACCAAAAGACACAGACAGGCTGAATGGATACAAAAACAAGACCTGTATATATGCTGTCTACAAGAGACCCACTTCAGACCTAGGGACACATACAGACTGAAAGTGAGGGGATGGAAAAAGATATTCCATACAAATGGAAATCAAAAGACAGCTGGAGTAGCAATTCTCATATCAGACTAAATAGACTTTAAAATAAAGACTATTACAAGAGACAAAGAAGGATACTACATAATGATCAAGAGATGAATCCAAGAAGAAGATAGAATAATTGTAAATATTTATGCACCCAACATAGGAGCACCTCAATACATAAGGCAAATGCTAACAGCCATAAAAGAGGAAATCGACAGTAACACAATCATAGTACGGGATTTTAACACCCCACTTTCAACAATGGACAGATGATCCAGAATGAAAATAAATAAGAAAACACAAGCTTTAAATGATACATTAAACAAGATGGACTTAACTGATATTTATAGGACATTCCATCCAAAAACAACAGAATACACTTTATTCTCAAGTGCTCATGGAACATTCTTCAGGATAGATCACATCCTGGGTCACAAATCAAGCCTTGGTAAATTTAAGAAAACTGAAATTTTATCAAGTATCTTTTTCAACCACAGTGCTGTGAGACTAGATATCAATTACAGGAAAAAAATCTGTAAAAAATACAAACACATGGACACTAAACAATACGCTATCAAATAACCAAGAGATCACTGAAGAAATCAAAGAGGAAATCAAAAAATACCTAGAAAGAAATGACAATGAAAACACGACGACCCAAAACCTATGGGATGCAGCAAAAGCAGTTCTAAGAGGGAAGTTTATAGCAATGCAATCCTACTTCAACAAACAAGAAAAATCTGAAATAAACAACCTAACCTTATACCTAAAGCAATTAGAGAAAGAAGAACAAAGAAAACCCCACAAAGGTAGCAGAAGGAAAGAAATCATAAAGATCAGATCAGAAATAAATGAAAAAGAACTGAAAGAAACAATAGCAAAGACCAATACAACTAAAAGCTGGTTCTTTGAGAAGATAAACAAAACTGATAAACCATTAGGCAGACTCATCAAGAAAAAAAGGGACAAGACTCAAATCAATAGAATTAGAAAGGAAAAAGGAGAAGTAACAACTGACACTGCAGAAATACAAAGGATCATGAGAGATTACTACAAGCAACTATCTGCCAATAAAATGGACAACCACAAAGAAATTAAAAAATTGTTAGAAAAGCACAACCTTCCAAGACTGAACCAGGAAGAAACAGAAAATATAAACAGAACAATCACAAGCACTGAAATTGAAACTGTGATTAAAAATCTTTCAACAAACAGAAGCCCAGAACCAGATGGCTTCACAGGCGAATTCTATCAAACATTTAGAGAAGAGCTAACACCTATCCTTCACAGACTCTTCCAAAATATAGCAGAGGGAGGAACATACCCAAACTCATTCTACGAGGCCACCATCACCCTTAAACCAAAACCAGACAAAGATGTCACAAAGAAAGAAAACTACAGGCCAATAACACTGATGAACATAGATGCAAAAATCCTCAACAAAATGCTAGCAAACAGAATCCAACAGCACATTAAAAGGATCATACACCATGATCAAGTGGGGTTTATCCCACGAATACAAGGATTCTTCAATATACGCAAATCAATCAATGTGATAAACCATATTAACAAACTGAAGGAGAAAAACCATATGATCATCTCAATAGATGCAGAAAAAGCGTTTGACAAAATTCAACAACCATTTATGATAAAAACCCTGCAGAAAGTAGGCATAGAGGGAACTTACCTCAACATAATAAAGGCCATATATGACAAACCCACAGCCAACATTGTTTTCAATGGTGAAAAAGTGAAACCATTTCCTATAAGATCAGGAAGATGACAAGGTTGTCCACTCTCACCATTATTATTCAACACAGTTTTGGAAGTTTTAGCCATAGCAATCAGAGAAGTAAAAGAAATAAAAGGAATCCAAATCGGAAAAGAAGAACTAAAGCTGTCACTGTTTGCAGATGACATGATACTATACATAGAGAATCCTAAAGATGCCACCAGAAAACTACTAGAGCTAATCAATGAATTTCGTAAAGTAGCAGGATACAAAAGTAATGCACAGAAATCTCTTGCATTCCTATACACTAATGATGAAAAATCTGAAAGAGAAATTAAGGAAAAACTCTCATTTACCATTGCAACAAAAAGAATAAAATACCTAGGAATAAACCTACCTAAGGAGACAAAAGACCTGTATGCAGAAAACTATAAGACACTGATGAAAGAAATTAAAGATGATACAAACAGATGGAGAGATTTACCATGTTCTTGGATTGGAAGAATCAACATTTGGAAAATGACTATACTACCCAAAGCAATCTACAGATTCAATGCAATCCCTATCAAACTACCATTGGCATTTTTCACAGAACTAGAACAAAAAATTTCACAACTTGTATGGAAAACCAAAAGACCCCAAATAGCCAAAGCAATCTTCAGAAAGAAAAATGGACCTCGAGGAATCAGGCTCCCGGACTTTAGACTATACTACAAAGCTACAGTAATCAAGATAGTATGGTACTGGCACAAAAACAGAAATATAGATCAATGGGCCAGGAGAGAAAGCACAGAGATAAACCCACACACATATGATCACCTTATCTTTGATAAAGGAGGCAAGAATATACAATGGAGAAAAGACAGCCTCTTCAATAAGTGGTGCTGGGAAAACTAGACAGCTACATGTAAAAGAATGAAATTAGAATGCTCCTTAACACCATACACAAAAATTATCTCAAAATGGATTAAAGACCTAAATGTAAGGCCAGACACTATAAAACTCTTAGAGGAAAACATAGGCAGAATACTCTATGACATAAATCACAGCAAGATACTTTTTGACCCACCTCCTAGAGAAATGGAAATAAAAACAAACAAATGGGACCTAATGAAACTTAAAAGTTTTTGCACAGCAAAACAAGATGAAAAGACAACCTTCAGAATGGGAGAAAATATTTGCAAATGAATCAACTGACAAAGGATTAATCTCCAAAATATACAAGCAGCTCATGCAGCTGAACATCAGAAAAACAAACAACCCAATCCAAAAATGGGCAGAAGACCTAAATACATAATTCTCCAAAGAAGATATACAGATTGCCAGCAAACACATGAAAGGATGTTCAACACCATTCATCATTAGAGAAATGCAAATCAAAACTACAATGAGGTATCACCTCACACCAGTCAGAATGGCCATCATCAAAAAATCTACAAAAAATAAATGCTGGAGAACCTGTGGAGAAAAGGGAACCCTTTTGCACTGTTGGTGGCAATGTAAATTGATACAGTCACTATGCAGAACAGTATGGGGATTCCTTAAAAAACTAAAAATAGAACTACCATATGACCCAGCAATCTCACTACTGGGCATATACCCTGAGAAAACCATAATTCAAAAAGAGTCATGTACCACAATGTTCACTGCAGCGCTATATACAATAGCCAGGACATGGAAGCAACCTAAGTGTCCATCGACAGATGAATGGATAAAGAAGATGTGGCACATATATACAATGGAATATTACTCAGCCATAACAAGAAACGAAATTGAGTTATTTGTAGCGAGGTGGATGGACCTAGAGTCTGTCATACAGAGTGAAGTAAGTCAGAAAAAGAAAACTATCGTATGCTAACACATATATATGGAATCTAAAAAAAAAAAGGCTCTGAAGAACCTAGGGGCAGGACAGGAATAAAGACACAGACGTAGAGAATGGACTTGAGGACGCAGGGAGGGGGAAGGGTAAGCTGGGACAAAGTGAGAGAGTGGCATGGACATATATACACTATCAAATGTAAAATAGCTAGTGTGAAGCAGCCGCATAGCACGTGGAAATCAGCTTGGTGCTTTGTGACCACCTAGAGGGGTGCGATAGGGAGGGTGGGAGGGAGACGCAGGAGGGAGGAGATATGGGATATATGTATATGTATAGCTGATTTACTTTGCTCTAAAGCAGAAACTAACACACCATTGTAAAGCAATTATACTCCAATAAAGATGTTTTTAAAAAAAAGACAAACTATAGATTGGGAGAAAATATTTGCAAATCAAATATTTGACAAAAAAAAATTGTGTCCAGAGTATTTAAAGAACTCTCAGAACTCAGTAGTACACATCTGCCTCCACACAAGATCAAGAAACAGGGCTTGGACTTACCTTCCGGGCTAAAAGAACCAAAACAGAATGGACAAAATATATGACACAATGGTTTTTAAGATACTGGACATCCAGCAATAATGGACAGTGATCCCAACAGAAAGGAAACAAGTGAGCCCTAGGATTTCCTAGCCTACCTTGGGAAAGTTTCCATTCCACAGTGCAGGGAAGGAAAACCCAGGCAGAATCCAGTGAAATTCCTGAGTTGAGGAGGGGCTGAGAGTCTGGGGAGGTAAAGGCAGCTAGATTTCACAAGACAGGATCAAAAACAGAGTCTGTCTTATTCTTATTCTTCATTGTATTCCCAGGACTGGCATATACTAAGCACTCAAAAGATACTGGATGGGGCTTCCCTGGTGGCACAGTGGTTGAGAGTCCGCCTGCCGATGCAGGGGACAAGGGTTCCTGCCCCGGTCCAGGAAGATCCCACATGCCGCGGAGCGGCTGGGCCCGTGAGCCATGGCCGCTGAGCCTGCGCGTCCAGAGCCTCTGCTCCGCAACGGGAGAGGCCACAACAGTGAGAGGCCTGCGTACCGCAAAAAAAAAAAAAAAAAAAAAGATACTGGATGGATTAATGGATGGTTGGATGGATGGATGGGTGGATGAAGAGATCAGTAAATAAGTGCCAAGGAAAACAGTCCCTAAGCAAGAGCAAATTTTGAAGTCAACATTTATGAATGAAATGAAGGATGCATTCCTCCACGGTTTGAAAGACCAGGTGATGTATACTAACTACAGAAGTCCTAATCTGATCTCCATTGGCTTGTAATTGTGTGTATTCCGTCGCTACCCATCACATGCTGCATATCCACTCTGTTCATGTATCTTTAAAGTTCAGTGTAAAGTAGAATTTAAGTCAGGCATTGTGGAATAAAAATACGCAGTGATGCTGGAAGGCTTATTTCTCAAGTCCAAGAGGTGTTGTGGCTCAATGTTCTGTTTATGTTTCTTACAAGTCTCAGAGGTTGTCTCCACTGATCCAGGACAAAGCTAGACAGCAATATCTTAGCCCAGTGAAGCACATTCTGTTGCAAGCTTCCTTGGCTCTTAATACTTCTACCCCGACACATTAGCTTTCCTAAAATTCTCTGAAAAGATATGCTTCATTTAAATGGCACCAATGCTAGAAACTTAATACCAAAACTTTCCAGTCATCTCTCAAAGAGATTATCATATTAAGGCTTTGGAAAGTCCAAAGTGATCTAATAATTTCATTCTACTTTCTTCTGGGCACAGTTCCATATCACTTAAGCTTGGGCAACTGACACTCCTGTTCACCATCTTATGCAAACAGTCTACCTCCATCATGCTAGATGTCTAAAATTAACTCTAGTCTGTTCTGAAAGTGGGTGTGGGGGAAGTATGTTTGCAGAATATTATACACAGCAATTGGGACTTACATTTTATATTCATGTTTTTTCAGTATCTTACAAAGATATATGCCTTTAGGGTATATGCCCAGTAGTGGGATTCCTGGGTTGTACGGTAGTTCTATTTGTAGTTTTTTTTTTTTTGCGGTACGCAGGCCTCTCACTGCTGTGGCCTCTCCTGTTGCAGAGCACAGGCTCCAGATGCGCACGCTCAGCGGCCATGGCTCACGGGCTCAGCCGCTCCGCGGCATGTGGGATCTTCCCGGACCGGGACATGAACCCGTGTCCCCTGCATCGGCAGGAGGACTCTCAACCACTGCGCCACCAGGGAAGCCCTATTTGTAGTTTTTTAAGGAACCTCCATACTGTTCTCCATAGTGGCTGTATCAATTCACATTCCCACCAGCAGTGCAAGAGGGTTCCCTTTTCTCCACACCCTCTCCAGCATTTACTGTTTCTAGAATTTTTGATGATGGCCATTCTGACTGGTGTGAGATGATATCTCATTGTAGCTTTGATTTGCATTTCTCTAATGATTAATGATGTTGAGCATTCTTTCATGTGTTTGTTGGCAATCTGTATATCTTCTTTGGAGAAATGTCTATTTAGGTCTTCTGCCCATTTCTGGATTGGGTTGTTTGTTTTTTTGTTATTGAGCTGCATGAGCTGCTTGTAAATTTTGGAGATTAATCCTTTATCAGTTGATTCATTTGCAAATATTTTCTCCCATTCTGAGGGTTGTCTTTTGGTCTTGTTTATGGTTTCCTTTGCTGTGCAAAAGCTTTTAAGTTTCATTAGGTCCCATTTGTTTATTTTTCTTTTTATTTCCATTTCTCTAGGAAGTGGGTCAAAAAGGATCTTGCTGTGATTTATGTCATAGAGTGTTCTGCCTATGTTTTCCTCTAAGAGTTTGATAGTTTCTGGCCTTACATTTAGGTCTTTAATCCATTTTGAGCTTATTTTTGTGTACGGTGTTAGGGAGTATTCTAATCTCATACTTTTACATGTACCTGTCCAGTTTTCCCAGCACCACTTATTGAAGAGGCTGTCTTTTCTCCACTGTATATTCTTGCCTCCTTATAATTCAAAGAGTCATGTACCAAAATGTTCATTGCAGCTCTATTTATAATAGCCAGGACATGGAAGCAACCTAAGTGTCCATCAACGGATGAAGGGATAAAGAAGATGTGGCACATATATACAATGGAATATTACTCGGCCATAAAAAGAAATGAAATTAAGTTATTTGTAGTGAGGTGGATGGACCTAGAGTCTGTCATACAGATTGAAGTAAGTCAGAAAGAGAAAAACAAATACCGTATGCTAACACATATATATGGAATCTAAGAAAAAAAAAAAAGGTCATGAAGAAGAACCTAGGGGTAAGACGGGAATAAAGGCACAGACCTACTAGAGAATGGACTTGAGGATATGGGGAGGAGGAAGGGTAAGCTGGGACAAAGTGAGAGAGTGGCATGGACATATATACACTACCAAACGTAAAATAGATAGCTAGTGGGAAGCAGCCGCATAGCACAGGGAGATCGGCTCAGTGCTTTGTGACCACCTAGAGGGGTGGGATAGGGAGGGTGGGAGGGAGGGAGATGCAAGAGGGAAGAGATATGGGAACATATGTATATTTATAACTGATTCACTTTGTTATAAAGCAGAAACTAACACACCATTGTAAAGCAATTATACTCCAATAAAGATGTTAAAAAAAAAAGATATATGCCTTTAAATAAAATTTGGGAATTAACAGAAAATAGTCGAGTGAATCAAAGCTCCTGAGAACTCTTTCTCTTTTTTTCATTAAAATACCTGTAGAATCATCCAAAGGAGAGAAGCCACCTCATCAATTGCCAAAGCAAATGGAATTGAGCACATTCCTATTTGTGATCAATTGAGGCAATACTGGCCCCCAAACTGACCTACAAATATTGTCTCAAGAAGGATTTCTATCAGAAGCCATATGGCCCCATCCCAGTCTTCACTAATATGAGCTTCACAACAAGTATGAGGTAGGATTTTTTTTTGTCTGCCCCAACTTCCCCTTCTGTCTAAATTGCCCAGTACATCATTTACTAGCTCCCTATAGTCATAGGGATTTAAGACTCAACCCTCATCCCTCCAATCCAAAGCCACTTACTTCGCTTTCCATCCCAGGGTTTTACACCAAGTCTTTGCCTGTCTTTCTTCACACTGCTGCCTTGTTTGGACTTTCTCCTTGGATCTTGACCCTGGCTTCATCACTCAGTGTTGCTTTTCAGATTTTTTTCTCCCCAACCTTTAACCCACAGGTCAATCTTGACCCACTTCTATGTTGCTCCTGGAACCACAGCCTAAGTCCAGCATCCTGGATACAGGAAATTATGAGTAACGCAAACACACTAAGAAAATATCCCACGACAAGAGAAAAAGAAACGTGCAGAAGAAGTCTCAAAGGAAATGCTTGAGTTAGGACTATTAGCCGTTATTAACAAGATGAAAAGAAGAATGGCGAAGACAGACTAGATTGAATTCTAGAACTATTCTGCTGACAGCAGTGGCAGTAAAAAGCATAGACCTTCCTGTGAGAATCACATTCATGAAACAACAGATAGTTTCTAGGAACATACGTGGGATACATAATGACAAACAATAATGTAAGAGAAGATGACAGATGTGGAAAGTAGAACAGCAATCTAACTAAAAATTAACATGTATTTCTGAATGTAGAATCAACCCATCAGAACAGATAATTAAGGATATAACTGAAGAAAAATTTTCAGCATTAAAAAAAAGCAAAACTAAACTAAAATTGGATATTGAAAAGGCTTACTATTTTCTAATCAACATCAATAGCAGTAAAGTAACCAAAATCTGGTAAAATCTTTAAATTTCAATAAAAATGAAAGAATTTTCCAAACTTCCAAGTATAAAAATAAAATTGCATTAAAAGAAGCCAAAATCAGGAAATTCTCAGACTTCTTACTATAACACCCAATGCCAGAAGATAATCAAGATAATGGGGTGATGACTTCACAGCCCTGACAAGAGTTTCTGCAGGAACACTTTATAGGCCAAGCTGCCACTCATTCATATGTGAATGTAATAGACAGATGCTCTTTGTTCTGCACACTTGAGTACCCTGCCTTCAGGAATCACTGCGGTATTATCCACAACTCCCAGGCCCTGAATGAGAGGACAAAATGATCATCAGATTAGCTTCAGGGATAAGCAAATGAGAGAAAGGGGACAGGAATTTTCTTAAGGGAGAGAGATGATGCTAATAAGTCAACAAAATTAAATCTCATTACCAAATTAGGACACCCATATGAAATGAGAATGCCAAACCCTTATATGAAACTGCTGAAGAGTAATGAAAGGGAGAAGAAAAAAATGGTTAAAATTCCCTATAAGTTAAAGCAAAAAATTATTTGATTTGATTAAGTACATTTAAGTTCATTATTTTAGTATTGATAGAATTTATGGAATGTCAGCAATATTATGAGCACCACTAAAAATTTGGCATTTATCTCTTATATTATACCTAAATATTCATTTTTAATCCTTGCATTAATTCAACAAGCATATACTGACATTTAGCTGTGCCAGACTGTGCTCTAGGTTTCAGGGCACACTTGAGCCTTAATCTCTCCTCCTGACTCCAGACATAAGCAGGGGTACTCATGAGTTGGGTCAAGGTCAAGCACATCATTACTTCCTAGATTAGTTAGGTGATGCTTTTGGTGAGATGAGCCAAGATGGTCATGTTTCCTGTGTCTATGTGTTTTTAAACTGAATCTTCCTTTGAAATGTCTATTGAAACCAAAACCCATTGATAGGTAAAATGGGACTGGGACTGACTTCAATGTAGGAGGAAACCTTTGGCCTGGGAAGGACTAGCAGGACCAGAGTAGAGTCACAAAGCACGAGGCAGAAGGCCTTGGTGAGCCACTCTAAGCTTAAGGGAGAAAGGTCCTTTCACTTGGATTCTTGAACTAAGGTTGGTGTTTCCTTGCTTCTTCTCACACCAGAAGATAAGTCATCTTACCTGCATGAGATGAGTCTAGGGAAAAAAGGCCAAGGAGGCCACATGCCTATTTTGTGTCTAGGCCACTCAGCCCTCTTTCAAAAAGCACATTGTGGTTCCTTACGATCCAGTCAAGAGGGCCAGGTATTTTACATAAAGATTGAGGTCAAAATCCTTAGAGCGGCATTTCCATAAAAGTATTCTCAAAAACAAAAAGGTTGATGATAAAAATCAGGGTTTTTCAAGCTGATTTTTTTTTAAAAACCCTCTTAGAGTTTTATAGAAAAGATTAGCATATTGATGTATCCAGCAGCAAAGTTTATTTAATCTTGGTTAATTCTGCATTTCCAAACCAAAACTGACCACAGAAGTCTTTATGCGGAAGGCCTATTTACATGTGGAAAAACAGTAAAATTGTTTATTTAAAACTGTTTTAGAGTAATAGAGTAACTTTTATTTGCAGTTGTTCTCACATCGCATAAAGTAACAATAATAATTACAGCTACTACATATTGAATGCTTACTGTATGCCTGTATGCACCAGTCTAAATGCTTTATGTGTTGTCATATAATCCTCAGATCATCACCATGCGATAGGTCCTGTTATTATTTCTACTTATCAGATGAGGAAACTAAGAGATGAAATAACTTATTCAAGAGCACTCCATTTGTAAGGGACAGAACAAGAATTTGAACTCAGGCAGACTAACTTCAGAATCCAGCACTTGATTGCCTCCTACCCAACTATTAATGTCTTCCTATAACACAGTTAATACGTGGTTAAACAGCCAGAAAGTAAGTTCTAGATCCCAGCCAACTCCTCACCTCTTTCCAACTTGACGACTCCATTCATATCAGACAGTGGATAAAATGACATATAATTCTTATCTTTAGACGAGGGACAATCTGGGAAGAAGAACAGACAAGTTAGTCGATAAATACAACCCATCATGATCCATACAGTAATAAAGGAATATATCCAGGAGTTTTACATTATTTCACAACAGCTGGCAAAGGCACCGACCAATCAGAATAGAAGCTAGCCATAAGGCAGGCGCAAAGTCCCAGAGGCTCCCTGCTGTACTGGCATTTCCCCTTTACTTGCCGGATCATGGGGTGATCCAGACAGTCCTGAGGTGAGGCCAAGGTAACCAGGGTGTTGGAGCTCTGTGTGGGCTCAGAGCAATAGCTGTTTTTCAGCTTGCACAGAAGTCTTTCAATGTTTTAACAACAGATATGGCCATAAGGCAGCCATATTGTCTGCATATATCATGGGGGTTTTCCTGTCTACTGCATTCATTGTAGCCCTCAGGTTATCAACCAAAGGTAGCAAAGCTGCTCCTAAGCTGGCTAAATTCAAGACACGGGAGGAGGAGGCTGATTTTCTCCCTCCTCTATTCTCCCTACGCCTCCCCCTCCAGCCCGCAGCAGACTTGATCCTCTATCTCAGCATTTCCCAGTGTGGTATTCATGCCATTAGTAACAAAAACAATCACTTTAGGAGGTCACAATGAGCTTAAAAAATTCTAATAGCCATGTATTTAAAACTAGCAAATCAACCCATAATTATGTTGCCATTATTGCTTAGAACGAGACTACATTTTTTTTAAGCTTAAAAAGTTAAACAGATGTATACCAAAAAGGCAAAAACCATGAAGCTATTAAATAAAGGATTAGATCTGAGAAGCACTGTTCTATCTTAATCAGGATGACTTTCTTTATTCATCTGACATTTTTCTATATTATCTCTCAGTGCTGTGCTTAAATACCCTTTTTTTTTTTTTTCCACTTCATCCTACTATTCTAGGTCAGCCTCTGGCAGCCCAAAGCCTATTGCAATCTCTTTTTCAGGAATGAACAAAATGATTTCCATATTCATCACAGCTTGCAGCTTTTGAAAGCCAGTGATAGAAATGCAAACTATCTAAAGCAAAGGAATACAATTTATTACCTAAGTATCCAAACCACGGAGATGTGGATCCAACTTCAGGTATGACTGGATCCCTGGGGTAGGATATTGTCAGAACTGACACTGTTATCTCTTGAGTGTTCGCCTCTTTCTTTCTCACAGACAGACTTTTCCACGACAGTCAACGTGGCAGCAGATAGCTCCAGGGTCTCACAATCTTACAATGTTGAGAACAATTTAAAATTTTCCGATAAGCCCACTTAGAAAAATTTCAGGGAAGGACTCTGATTGGATAGAACTAAGTCACATATTCAGTAGAAGTACATATTTAGGGTGGGAGAAAAGAATTTCCCCTAAAGAGAGAAAAGAGAAAAATGTGGCATAAAATTTAAAATTCAAAAATGTCAACTATATAAACAGCATCTTATGTAATTTTATGCCAAACTTTGGGTGTTTGAGAAGGCTTCTCTCATATTAAGGGAGCTCAGATCTCTGAAGGGCAAGAAATTCTGTAAGATTATGTAGAAAGGTGGTCCCCATACTCTATAAAGTGCTCCTAAAAGATTTTATAGTTGCGGAGATGCTTGCAGGATGAGTTGGAGTTCGCTCGGTGAGCAGTAGGTAACAATCTAGGCAGAGGGAACAGTACACGAAAATTCAAAGAGGGAGAAAATGGCATAACCGGAGGGAAAACAATGTTTATCAGCTGGTTGGTTTATTTCTATTTCATCATTCCCTACAGGACTTGTGGTAGCCAGGACAAAAGTGGGAAGTTGTTGCATTCCTCAAGAGCAATAATAGAAAAAGGAATAGGAAGCAGTATTAGTCAAGATGGGCTAACTGCTGTAGAAAGTAACCTGAAGGTCTCAGGGGCTTAATGTAATACAGTATGTGTCTTCTGTCTCAGTCCAGTGAAGTGAGAAGGGGGACAGGAGAGGAGTCTCTGTTTTGTGCAGTCATCCAGGGACCTATGATTCTTCCAACCTCTGGCCTTGCTATTGTCCTGAAGGGTGTTTCTCAAATTCAGAATCACCTAGAGGGCTTGTTAATACCTAGATTGCTGGGCCCCAACTCCAGAGTTGCTGATCTTAGTAGGTCTTGGGTGGGTCCCAAGAATCTGCATTTGAACAAGTTTCCAGGTGGCATACGTGCTACTGCTCCTGGGACCTCATTTTCAGAACCACTGCTGGATAAGCCTCCAGCAACTGCCTTCAGTGTTCAGCTAGTGGATGGGGAAGAAGACAGTGCTCAGAGAAGGCACACCTGCTCTTAACTGCCTTCGCTAAGAGGTGGCAAGCATTACTGTCGTTAAAAACTAGTCACCCAGACCTATCTAGATATAGGAACTCTGGGAAATGTACCCCAGCAATGCGTTGGGAAAGGAGAAAAACTCAATTTTTGTGTGCACTAACAGTTAGTGTCACAAAGCGTAACTGAACTAAAAACATCAACTAAAACCTGAAAGGCCCTCCTAGGGGCAAAAAGTGATTGGATTACTGAACTATTACAGACGGAAAAAATATTGGTTTTGTAGAATTATATTCAGAGAATATTTTCACATTGCTGGGTTGTTTTTTTTTTAATTTTTTTGGCCACACCTGTGGCATATGGGCTCTTAGTTCCCCGACCAGGGATCGAACCCGTGTCCCCTGCAGTGGGAGTGTGAAGTCTTAACCCCTGGACCACCAGGGAAATCCCTCCATATTGTTGTTTAGCCCTCTTATTCTTTCATCCAAAAATATAAAATATCTAGAATTCTTCTGGATAGTTTTATTAGTTTGTCCACACACACACACACACACACACACACACACACCCCATACTTTAGTTTGCCTTGTATCCTAGTTTGCTTTCTCTTTAGAGTGGAATTAGGTTTTATCAAGTCCTTTGTGGAAGCACGCATATTGTAAATTATTTTTAAAAATACATATATGCTAAAATAAAAATTGTTTTCCATTGGGGGAGGGTCACCTAATGAGCAAGCGTCATTTCAGTCCGGGGTTCACAATTTAGTTGAAGTTTTTGCTAAAATCATCCTTGCCTTCCACTAACATGGTGACGACCTGAAAGATTAAAATATCCTC
This sequence comes from Phocoena sinus, assembly GCF_008692025.1. Taxonomy (NCBI): domain Eukaryota; kingdom Metazoa; phylum Chordata; class Mammalia; order Artiodactyla; family Phocoenidae; genus Phocoena; species Phocoena sinus. The sequence goes on along the minus strand of NC_045772.1, from coordinate 46,659,969 downwards.
CTGCTGCTTATGATACAAATGAGCTGCTACACGTTATGTGCACCAATATGCTCCTCGTCTGGAACCTAATTCACAACGCAGTATAAATGATGGGGCAGTTACCTCCCAAGTTGCAAAGTTGCCTTCACCTGTGGTTTAATTCTTCCAGCTGCCTTTTCCTCGTTCAGTTTTCTTTCAAATACAGAAGGGCAGTAATTACGTCCTATTTTTAATTACGCATCCACTCTCAAGGGAAGAAAGGAACCTGATTGTTTCCATACAGACCAAAATTCTTCCTCCTCCCTCTGGACTTGCCTTTGCTTCGACTAGTGCTGCGGTTGACAGCTGAATTTTCGGCTTGTATTAGGCTCACTTGAATTTCGGCTTTTTCTGGGATTGCAGTTCCTGAGGACGACAACACGGCATTACAAAGGATTGTGAGCAATAGACTTCTCATTCTCTAATTAATTCATTGTCCTTCGCAGAGACTTTGTCAGAAGCCACAAACTGCAGTGCTTGTAAAATTTTATGAACATGCAATAAAAAATCCTGGGAAACTTTCATCAAATTTCGGGCTCCCGAGATATAGTTAACTTCTATGAGCAATTTAACGTCATATTAAATCAGTATAAACTGATTGCCAAGAAAGCATAGTTTTGAGGTTTAATATTTACTCACAAAGCAAGCTAATACTGAGATATCACAGAGGCCACTTCCACTATGGGTTTATAAACTAGCAAAGTCAAGGAATGATGTGAAATGCACTACATATGTGAATATCCAGCCCCACATTTCTGCTTCCTTTCCATGCCCAGTACACAGTGCTTAGCAACTGGCCTCTGAAAGGCAGTCCCTGTAATGAAAAGAGCCAAGGGCTTTGCCATCAGAAGACTCCAGGTTCAAGCACTGCCTCAGCAATTTTACTAGTTGTGGCCTTGTGTTGTTAATCTTTCTAAATTTCAATTTCGTCATCTGGAAATGGGAATTAGAATATGAAAAATGGAGCCTCCTTCACTGCATAAGTATCTTTTACAGCTACAAATCTGGGTTGTTCCCATTGACTCAGCACTGAACCTAAGACAAACCTAAGACAAAGTAGGAGAAGTGTAATCCCCTTGCCTGAGTCCCACTTCCTTTGGCCAAAATCTCGTAATGCTAATGCCTGCCCAGCCTCACCCATCTGTTCCCCTTCTGTACTTTCACTCAGTCAATGCTCTACATCAGGCTTTGTCCCAAACTCTCCTATCTTTTGGAGACAGACTTCCAACGTGGACACTTACAGCCATGACCATTGTTTACAGAATCTCTTTTGGACAGGCAGTGACTTTCAAAACCTTGAAATCTGTATAGTGTATACAGTGTATATACTGTATAGTGATGGATGGAAACTAAACTTTTTGTGGTAAGCACGCCATAGTATAGACAGACATCAAATTATAATGCTGTGCACATGAAACTTATATAATGTTATAAACCAATGTAACCTCAATAATAAGTAAATAAATTGATAAATAAATAAATAAACCTTGAGATTACTTCGAGTACATAGAGTCTTATTTCAGCTCTCTACCATATGCAGGCTAGTCCTGGATATTAAACATTTGTTCTATCAGATGTACAAGTACCATCTCAACTTTGCAGCAGAGTGCAGAATGAAACTTGGTATAAAATAAACTAGCTTTCTTGCTAGTTTGTTTGATCTTGATCTTAGGCAAGTCACCTAGCTTTCCTGAGTCCAGTTTACCTATCTATAAATAGAGATAATATGTGCCTAAGAGCGTTTTGGGAAGGATTTAATGAGGTAATAAGTATAATAGCTAAGAATTATTGAGCAGTTAAGTTGTTCTAAGCACTTTACATGTAGTTTCTCAAATCATCTTCACAATAAACCCATGAGGTAGGTAAGATTATTATTCCTATGTATAGATACAATCCAAGGGGAGTAAGTAATTTGCCCAAAATTATACAATCAGTAATTGCTGGAACGGAGACAATCTCAGACCACCCGGCTCCCAAGAGCTTATCACACATATAAGGTGCTTGGTTAATTGAAGCTATAATTATCCACAGCAGGGAATATCACAGATTTACTCCTGGACAGCATGGCTTAGGAAGTACAAGGTGTAGTAGAAGGAGCATAAAACTCAGGACAAAAGTATTTAGATTTGAGTCCTAGATGCATCATATCACTATATGATCTTTGGCAAGCCACTTAATTGCTCCTAGGTTGTTTCCTTGTGCGGTTAACAAGGATACTTACTCCTAAATCACAATTTTTTTTTGAGAAAGAAATAAGATACTCTTTTAAAGAATGCCTGTTAGGTCACAGCTGAATAAATTTGGGAGTTTCGTTTAGCAGAACGTTATTTCTGTTTCCCAATCTGCTTCTGCCCCTCTTTGTTGCAATAGTGCCCTATCTCTTTTCACATCAGGGCCCTGCAACACTCATGAAGGAAAACGTTATTGATATAAATACCTATCAAGACATATTCTTTGATTTTTTTTGAAGTGTATGAAGAGAGAGGTTGGTTAATCTGAAAGAATGCCTTTATAATAGTGGAATTTCAAGCACTGTTCCATTCATATAAGGGAGCTATTTAAGGCAAAAGAAACTTTCTCAGTGTGCTGGAAATCATAAATCAGACCATGGAGGTCACCTCCAAGTCAGAGGGTACAAACAGGCCCAACCAGTATTGTTTGCCACACAGTCTTTTTTTTTTTTTTTAAAGTGACTATAAATGACTAGAGGTGAAATATGGGCTTAACTATTCTCACATTAATTTAAATCCCTGAAGCTTGGCCCCTATCATAGGCTGGTGAGTTTGCCACCCCTACAGATCAGCACCTTTCTAGAGCTTTGGGGAAAGCTCAGTTGCTTAGATGAGCCACAAAGGACTGACTACCATCTGCTGTTTTCGTTCATTCAATCCTGTACTTAAAGAAAAAGACCTTAGAATTTACTGTCAATGAGAAAAATAACACGCCCCTTTGGATCTCCACCTCCAGTCAGTTTTAGCCCACCCAAAAAGTCACTAATACACTTAGACCTATTGTATGCACTGATTTATAGGGTAACGATATTTAACTAGGCTATAACTAAAGCACCTGCACCAGAGACCCACACTCTGTGAAAACTACAGTAACGGGTTTATACTCATGAGATAATCCAGATCGCTTTCCATTAACACCTACCTTGACATTCAAACAGCTACGTACAAAGAATCCCTTGAGTGGATCTCCACAGTAGTATTTGCTTGAACAACTGCCCCAGAACTGACTAGTGTAAGACTGAACTGACGGGCAGGAATTTGAGGATTAAGACTAGGATGTGAACACCTCCCAGCCAAGCGAATCTCTGGGACACTAGACAGAATTACTATCTTGAGAGACAAAATGTCTAAATAACCACAAGGAAACCGATTCTGCAGGCATCAACTATCACACCTGTTGACAACTGTTATTTATTGAACACCATCAGCAAAGCCTTTGACTCTACGAAGCATAAAAAAAACACCCAGTAAAATCTGTGTGATTGAGTCATACACACATACCTTGTGTCGATCTGAGTTTGTCCAAGGAAACTTAGGGGCCTTAGTGCAGGTGAAGAGATCAATGTAAATGCTTTGGGGCAAATGTACCATCCAACTTCCTCTTGTGCAGTCACATAACGCTGGTCACTCGGACCCACTCCTAGCATTCGTGGAGTCCAGAGTAACAGTGCAAATGGAGATCCAGACATCAAAAGTCAAATACCTAACAGACACTAAGCTAACACTCTAGTAGGTAACACATGTTCATTTTTGCTAGCTGGACATATAAACCTTCACAGTGGTCTGGAAGCTCAGTTTGAATTTAGGTTTCTCAGACTCCTCAAAGTTCCACGCTAGAACCAGACCACCGACCTGCAGTGACTTATCCCACCTTTCGCGAACGCCGCGAGGGGCCCCACCTGCATGTGTGTGGGCTCCCCAGCCGGTATGTGCGAACTCTACCCACGGCCCTGAAAACAGCCACCCTTTGGCCACATCTCAGCCGAGGGGGGCACACGCTGGCAGCATAGGCAATCTTTGGGAGGACTGAGCAGCAACAACGGCAGGGGACTCTGAGGTCTGTGGCATATTCCCTTGACTGCTTCAAGGGGAGGAACACAGCCAGAGGAGTACCAGTGCAGGACCCTCTAATGTAGGGGGGCCTCTAAAGTGGGGGAGGCTCAAGGTAGGGGTCCTTTTTGCCTCTTCTGTCTAGGTCTTAGGCCTAAAGGCAACACTGGGTCCACTTGGAGCCAGATCACAGTACTTGATTCACACTTTCCCCTGCAGTGTTGGGAATGATGGCACTGCATAAAGCCACAATTCTTGCTTGATTCACAGAATTCACAGAAGCCTGTGTGGTTTTAGGCCTCTCCAAGAATTTTAGATGATCTGAAATCTGAACTACTTTGCAAGAAATCTAAGGCCCGTGGATGATCCTGGGCTTAAGAGACACTCTAAGCGTTTTCCCAGGAAAGTAATGTCTCTACAACTAGTTGTCTCAGCCCAGCCCTTTCACCTTCACTCCACTTGGAGTAAGTAAACACTTGACTCAGATGTTTCAGGATCTGGGTCAGAATCAACCCAACGTCTCAGGGTGTAAACTATGCTTCTTCCCAGGACTTTGCCCCCCTTTTATTAACCAACTGAGAAGTTATAGTTATTTGTATTGATTGTGTACGTTTTCTACTCTTCACACACACTTTCCCAGAGCCAAGCAATGTTTATTATTTTCTCCCTCACAGTGAAAAATGCAGTGCCTTTCTTAAAATATGCTATTAGAAAGGGTAAGCTCAGGGATTTCCCTGGCGGTCCAGTGGTTGAGACCTAGCCTTCCAGTGCAGGGTGTGTGGGTTCAATCCCTGGTAAGAAAGCTGGGATCCCACATGCCTTGTGGCCAAAAAACCAAGACGTAAAACAGAAGTGTGGTAAATTCAATAAAGACTTTAAGAATGGTCCACGTCAAAAAAAATCTTAAAAAAAAAAAAAAAGGGTTCGCTGAGTTACTTTTAAAGAATGGAATAAAATATAATTATCTAGTCTTCTTTTAAAAGCATTGCACGTATCTTTATTTAGAGTATTATTTGTAGGGGAACTTGGAGATTATCAATCTAACCTTCTCACTTCACATGATAGAAACTGAGGCCCAGAGGAGTCAGAAAACCTATGTAAGGTCACGCAGCACAGTTCACGGCAGAACTGAATCAAGTCCAGAGTCCTGTGTGCTTTGCTAGCCCCAGTCGATGACAATTTTAATATATCACATGACTTGACTTTCGAAGGAGGAAAAGAGAGGGATTAGGGAAATTGGCCAGGGGAGCCCTGGTCAATTTGGGTGAATAGGCCATGGATCTTGGGCTTTTGCCATTTTACCATTTTTTCCTTTTTGTCTGTACCTCCTACATGGAGGTGGTGGTAGGGAGAGGGCATCACTAGTTCTGCTGAAACTTTGGAGAAAAAAAAATCACCAGCAAATGACTGAGAAACGATAACTCGTTATGAGGCCAATAACTCATCATGGCCGAATAAGACAGCTTATTGCTCAAATAAACAAATATTTATGTTTCAATGGCTTAACACAACAAAAGTGTATTTCTTGCTCATGTACCAGTACAGTGAGAATGTTCCTGGTTGTGGACGATGTTTAGGAACCCAGACTCCCTTCCACCTTGTGGATCCATCATTCCCAAGGGTCTCTGAGATCTCTTCAAGACTCAAAACTCATCTGCTGGGGCTTCCCTGGTGGCGCAGTGGTTGAGAGTCCGCCTGCCGATGCAGGAGACAGGGTTCGTGCCCCGGTCCGGGAAGATCCCACATGCCGCGGAGCGGCTGGGCCCGTGGGCCATGGCCGCTGAGCCTGCGCGTCCAGAGCCTGTGCTCCGCAACGCGAGTGGCCACAACAGTGAGAGGCCCGCGTACTGCAAAAAAAAAACTCATCTGCTGTCTAAAATTTCTACCCCATATGCTCCATCAGTTCTGCTCACATTTCATTGGTGAGAACTAGTCATGAGGCCACACCTTGATATATGGAGGGGGTGAGATGGGAGGAGGCTGGCAGATGCTGTCAATGACAGGGCAGCCCTTTCCCAGGGGTAACTCCACCATATGGAAAGGGAAGCATGTATTTTTGGTAGACAGCTAGGCATCTGTACCACCTTAATAAACATCATCTTGAATAGAAAGTAGAAGGTGAAAGGTCTTCAAATAGAAAACCTTCTAATTAATGACTATGCCTTAGAGTTCTAAACTTTGCACTTATGGACTCATTCAAAGAATTAATTAGCTTAGGATCTGGTATGTAGAAGGAAGTATCACTGGTCTTTGACCGAACAGTCTCCTAATATACAAGTTAAAGGAAATGTTATTGTGCTAAGGTTGTAGCTACACATATATTAAGTTTCAGATGGATTCTAGAAAGCAATAAGACTCAAGAATGCTGAAATAAAATTGAAGATAATTAGTGTCCCAAATGTTCTTGAGGACATTTAGGAAAACAGGATTCAAGAATATCTACCTTTAGTTCAGGCAATGATTTATTTTTACTTTCTCCATCCCTGCGTTTTATAGATATAAAATGGTAATAGTAATCACAACTTATGTCAAATCTTTCTAATGTCTTAACCTTGTGGTTTCAGTGTTACGGAACTTGAGATAGATGAGAAAGTTCCAAGAAGATGATGGCAGTCAATAAGATCAAATGATGCACTAAATAGAAACATGACACAGACTGAGAAAAGGTCACTGGCTTTGAATATTGAGACACCACTGGACAGCTGTGAGAAATGAGTTTTGATGGAGGAAAGAAATTGAGAATTAGCATGTAAGAAAATGAATTAATATCTTATAAGAAAAAAAAATCAAAGAGTATATATATACCAGCAGTTCCCCAACACAGCTGCTCATCAGAATGATATGGAGAACTTTTTTCAAATAGACTCTGCTGTCCCCACCCCCTAGAAAAATCTGATTATGCAGATCTGGGAAAGAAACGTGCATTTTTACCAAATACTTCAGGTGACTCTGTTAGCCTCGCTAAAAACTATGACATAAGATAACAAGGCGGGAAGGAAGAATTATTTGTTAAGGAAAGTAGAAACAGTAGAATGTTTTCAAGAGAAGGAAAGGAGCAGTGAGCAATGAGAAAGAAAATTAAACTGGAAGAAAAAGGTAAGAGACAGTGGTTTAAGGCCAAAGTCACACGCACACATGTGAAAAGGTACACCTAAAGCATGGATGGAAAGGGTAACATTTGGAAAGGACGGCAGACCTCTATTTGAAGACATAAAATAAGGAACTTAAAGTTTCCATCATATTTTGAGGCAAAGAGAAAGTGTCTGATAGATGGCCTTGATCTTCAAGGAGAGTAAGGGATAAGCTACTGAGGAAAATCATGGTTCAGTTGGAGTCTGGAGCTCGAGGACCATGGAGAGATTTGAAACAGCCACTGGGCAGACTGGTCTAAGGAGCCACGTAAGCCAACACGAGGGGAATAAAAAATATTTATAAACTGGGTTTGAGTTGTATGGTAAGGAAATTCTTGCGCTTTAAATAGGCTTCAAGTGCTGAACTTAGATTAAAAGGAGCAAAACCGAAAAGAATCAAAGGTGACTTAAAGTCTACTCGTAGCCCTAACATAGTTAAGGAGACCTTTATAAAGAACTTCTTGTAGACTGTTTTGCTCTTCCATGCATCTTTCCACCAACATTTACACTGAACGTTTCCTCTGCCTCAAACATTCTGCTCTCCCCAGCACCTGGGCCACCTTAGAAGGTAGGGGCAACTTTAGCAGGGTCTCGCACAAATGGTACCTTATCACAGAAACCTTCCTTGATCACCCATATAAAATAGGACCTACCCTCCTATTAGTTTCTCTCTCTCTCGTAATCTGCTTTTTGTCTATAGATTCATCATCACCTGACACATTACACATTTATCTGTTTATCCACTGTTCTTTTCCACCCCAACTAAAATATAAGTTACAAGGGAGCAGAACTTGATTTGTTTTGCTCTTTGCAAAATACTCAATGCATAAAAGAATGCCCAGCACATAGGAGGTACTAACAAAAAACTTGTTAAATAAGTAAACAAAATTTTTGCAACTACTGCCAGAGCTAGCCCAGACACTTTTACCCAATAGACACTCAGGGAAATTTGATCAACGTATTAATAAATTAATGAGTAATTATGGTAGTCAGCTTTCAAGATGACTCCCAATGGATGCCCTTATGCAGTCCCCTTCATAATAAATAGGGCTCACTTGAACAACAAACAGGATTTTGTGGAAATGATGGTATGTGACTTTCAAGGCTAAGTCCTAAAAGACATTACAGCTTCCATCTTGACTTCCTGGATCATTTGCAGTGATCTCTGGGGGAAGACAGTTGCCATATATTGAGGACACTCAGCCAGCCTTAGGGAAAGGTCCACATAGTGAGGACCAGAAACCCCTTGCCCACAGCCAGCACCAATACACCAGCCATGTGACCGCCCTGGAAATGGATCCTGCAGCCTCAGTCAGACCTTCACATGACCGTACCCTGGCCAACATCCTGACTGTGGCATCAAGAGACACCCTGAGCCAGAAACACCCGGCTAAGCTGCTCCCAAAGTTCTGAATTACATAAACTGTGTGAGATAATGTTTACTATGATTTTAGCCACTAAGTTTTGAGATAATTTGTTATACAGCAATAGGTAATTAATACGGTGCCTTAGAAACGATTTTCAAAACATGGTCCTTTCCATTTATGTTTAACGCAAGGACAGTTCCATCATTTTATAAAGTGCACATTTCCCCCCAAAAGCCAAACACCTGATGAAGCAGCAGGTCGATTTTCCAAGCAATTATTTTAATGGATTTTGAAGTATATTTCATGCCCTATTACTGACAAGACTATCAGCCCCATGAAAAACCTAGTACGTGTATATAACATGAATTCTTAGCATGACGGTCATTTAAAGTTTCTCAACACCCAGATTCTACCAATACTCTTCTAGCTCACAATCCTAGAGATTCTTACTCAAAGGAGCACTAAAGTTTTGGCTACATCATCACTTTCGGCATTCAGCTTTTTGTTTGTTTGTTTTCTTTGCCAAAGGATAAGAGAAGAACAACAATGACAAAATCCCCTGGATTTTATAATTTACTATATGTTTTTTATGAATGAATGTGCTCATTTTTCCCACAGAGAGGAATACATGAGTGTATTCCTTCGTGTGTGTTAAAAAATAGGGAAAAAAAAAGGTGCCTTGGCAAATGTGTTCAAAATCTGACTCCGTGTGCATGTGTGATCGGGAAAAATGGTAACGCCTTCAAATGAAGGCCTGGCAAGTGTGATGCTTGAAAGCTAAGGAGATGCAGACCGCAGTTAAAATTCCAACACTCAGAATTCTAACAAGCACATGCTATTGTCACGAGGTGGGAAGAATTACCGGGTAAGCATTACGGTGGAGAGTAGAAAATTCTGGTGCACGTGTGGAAGCAGGAGCAGAAGGCGTGAATCCTCGAAGCCCCCTGAGAATGAGGCCGTCATGGCTGAGAAAAGCATAAGTGAGCTGAAAATCAGAGAATCACGAATTCATAAATAATGAGAATGAAAAGAGTTTCTTAGATTGCAAGTCAATTTGCTCTATCTTCCAAGGAAAGAGTCACATGACAATCGAATGCTTTGAGCAATGAGAAAAGGAATGTTCTACCTTTCCTTTCTAGGACCATCTACCTCCTGGTCACAAGCAACTGACAGAAAGTAAAAACAGAACATTTACCATGGATTGGAGCGAAGACAGAGATGGGTCAGTGAAGTGTGACTCAAAGGAAAGGAGAGGAAGTACAATGATGGGACTGCGTTAGGGCTGTGTACTTAGATGGCATGGAGGGTACAGTGCAGTGGAATAAAGCCAGACATGCAGGGAAAGGTCAAATTAAGGGTGATTTGAGGTGAACACCTGAGCAGGTGCATTTTCATTCTCTGTGCAACTGAGAGTCACCAGAACTTTTAAAGCAATTTAAAAATTATATTTGCTGGGCTTCCCTGGTGGCACAGTGGTTGAGAGTCCGCCTGCCGATGCAGGGGACACGGGTTCGTGCCCCGGTCCGGGAAGATCCCACATGCCGCGGAGCGGCTGGGCCCGTGGGCCATGGCCGCTGAGCCTGCGCGTCCGGAGCCTGTGCTCCGCAACGCGAGAGGCCACAACAGTGAGAGGCCCGGGTATCGCTGAAAAAAAAAATTATATTTGCTAAAGTAACCTCAATTGATATAGATAAACATCCCTTTGATAACTCTAGAAGATAAAGTGTTAAAAACAGAGACTGTACAAAGGGTTGAACAACCAGTTCCCTTACACTCACTCTTTAGGTTTTGTCTTATAGATAAGCTAAGAGCTCATATATCTAGACCAGAGGGAGCCAGAGCTTTAACATTAGATGAAAGAAAAGTGGGAATAGAGACACTTGTCTCTCAAAGTGAGTTTTTCCAATTGTAAACACAGTAAAATCTCAAGTGAACAGTAACAGAAAGTAGTATCTAATCTATAATACATGAATTGCAGATCAGGGGAAAAGCAGGTGGGAAGACCCTGTCCTGTTAAATAAGCCACCTCAGCCTTTGCTCCGCACGGCACCAATGTCTACAGACCACGATCCCAGTGAAGACAGAGAGCTTTGATAGTTTCGTGAAACCAGGGTCAACCATCAGTTTGGACTAAGGAGATTCCAGAGAAACAAGGTGCTCTCCTGTAAAAGAAAAGGAGAGAGGGTGGTGCAGAGAGAGAGGGAGGGAGGGAGGGAGGGAGAGAGAAAGGGAAATTGGGAAGCCAGAGGGCTTCTCTTTATTAATCTTGTTCCTTGACCTTCTCCAGGTTTCCAAGTTTAGATCATAGTTCCATCATTTTCTAGCTGCCAGATCTTGGAATGCTTACCATGCTTCATAAAGTAAAAGACTCCATTAATTGTAAAACACACTTTTATCTTATGTGACACTAAGAAAGAACAAAAATGCTTCTAACTATGACCTATATTAATTGTAAAGTGAATATTTCAGAGAGGTTAAAATGGAGGGGGAAAAAGCACCTTGGAATCAACAGAAGCATTGAGTAAACGGACAGACAATGCTGTATGATGTAAAGAACCCAGATTTCAGTGTCAGGAAAACCCAGGTTCAAATCATGGCTCAGCCACTAACTAGCTCTGTGGCTTTCAGAAGTTTTCCACTCTGAGGCTTATTTTGCTCTAGTACAAAGTGGAGATTGTAACATCAATCTTTTGGTGTTTTTATGTAGATTCAACATGATATATATAACTATCTAGTAGCAGCAGTAACATAGGAAGGGCTCAAGACTTCTAACTATTCAGACTTTTTTATGTATTAATAAACTGAAATGAAACAAGCCATCATAAAATCATCAGAATGAACAGGTGCTTGTTTAATGCTACCAGACTGAAGACTGCCTATTCATCAGTGAGATTTACTCCTTCCCTGAAAAGAAAACAGAATGAAGTATGGAAAAACCACAGGGCAGTTCTGCTCTCTGTGAGCCTCCCCTTAGCTCCATAAAGTAAGGGCATGATAGAGTAGGCCCTGGATAAATAATTCTTTAGGGCTCTAGGCAATTAATAAGGAAAACTACTCTCATGGAAACACACTGTGCGTGAGTTTTTCTCCATATTTCCAAAGGTCACTAGAACAAGCCATTTGTTCTCTAGTCTATCATCCTAATAATTCATGTAAAAATTAAAACAGATATCGCTCCGTCCAAGAAATGTTCTAGTTTGACACTGATATGAGTTAAATCTCCTCATCCTTAAAGTAAGAAACAGCCTTCAATTCTGTCCTAGATTTCTGTAAGATAATTGATTGGTAGTAAAATTAAGATATAATAGATGCATGGCATTTTATAGATGCAGCTTAAGGCGGTCTTAAGCTACCCCGAAGGTTTATAGTAGTTTGTTTTTAATTTTGCTGAGAAATTAATGTGAATCTCATGAGTTGTAAGGCTGGTGTGCTATAGCTGGTGAGTCTAGCACAGCCAGGATCTCAACTTCTTTGACTGCTCACCCTTATTAATAAAACGTTTTGAGCTTGGTGTCTCTCTCTCTCCCCTCCCCCTTCCCTTTCTCCTTCCATATCCCTCTTTGGAGAACACCGGTCTAGTAAACTGTCTAGTGTAACTTCTCAGTGGGCCTGGATTATTCTGTATTCAAGCATTCACAAACTGGCTGCCTCTGGGGTTAATCAGCCTGCTGACATATTTTGTTTGGTTTTCGTGGCACTTAAAAATCTAGCCAAAGTTTAAAAACTGAAAGAAGTCAGATTCTTTTTAATTAAAAAAAGAAAATATTTATAGCTTCTCGTAAAAAATTCCTATGTGGCAAGAATTAGCTGGATGTGTACTCTTTAGTTTGCCACACTCCTTACTCTGTATTACTCCCAGATGAAACCAGGTTAAGTTGCCTTTTATTATTATACTTGATTCATTATGTTTCTTAAAGTAAAAGAATATTCATCTGAATTTTTTTAAATGGTTCTCTTTTTTCATTTATGTCAACTGCCAGTGTTTTTCAAGCATTTAAATCTGCCTCTCCTGTTTTACTCATCATTGTTTATTCAGCATTTCCTGAGAAGTAATAAAGTTTTGTTTCTTGGTGGAATATGGTCCTGAAAAGAAAGCCAATGGCTAGTGCTGGTAATGGTAATGAAAAAAAAGTGAATGGTTCTTGGCCAAAAATTATAAGGAAGTTTAGAACGGAATGTTTAATTAAGCTCTCAAGATGTCACATTATAGTTTTGTTATACTTTATTGAATTATACAAAAAATTAAATAATCTAGTATTTTTTGCAAATTTGAGAGTTCTTTAAGTTCTTAGGACATGCCTCTTAAGTTTGCTTAAATGTCTTGGGTTACAGGTCCTGTTCCTTATACCTGAATTTTTAAATTCAATGTCTGGTCACGTTAAAAACAAAGTTTATCAGTAGTCACCGAGGCTGTATAATCTATTACATTATGTCAGGGCTGGGAAAACATTCATCAATATAAAATCATGATATTAAAATTATTCCTCTCATCTACTCAGGCTCATTGTTACAGCTATTGCTCTGGTTGCCTGCTCAAAGCACTTTATCCATTCATCAAACGGAGTGAAACAAGCCATAAAGCATCCCACACAGTCGTGGAGCTTTCTTAGAACAAAGACTGGCCCAATTTTTCCTATGGGAAACAACCTGTGAAAATTCTTCACAAAGTAAGGAAGCTATAATTTTCATCGCACCTCCTGATTCACAAAGATGATGTCATCAATCAACAGTTCTCTTTAGTAAACTATTGAAATATGCTGTGGGAAACTATTCCACATCACATAATGAGCCAAAAGATTATTGAAAAAATAGTGTTTTGCTTCCAGAATTATAGGACCATCCGATTCTCTAAAATAAAGCCCCAAATCCATAACATGGCCTGTTAGGTCCTTCATGCTCTGGTGCCCTCTTATCTCCGCAGGCAAGTCATCCCTTCCATGATCACCACCACCATCTCCACCGCTACCTCCATGACAACACATACAACACCACACACACACACAGCTTTCACAAAAACACACTCCAAGATTCCACCTCACCTGTTCTCAGGCTTTACATAAAAGTCATCCTTTTGACATTTTGGAAGTACCCAACCCTAAAGATACCTCTTCTCATTTAGGGAACTCTGTTGTATTTCTGCTGTCAGGAGTTGACCTTGACTTTTCTAATTCTTGAAGGAAACCAACTGCTAATAATTCTACTGACAATGCCAGATGTGCAAACTTTTCTTTGTGTCTTCTATGTTCTCAGCTATTGGCCTACATTGCCTTCCAGGTTCTTATGTGCTATAAAAGTGAGAAGGATTTTAAAGCTTGCTTGGTAAAAAGTGCAAATTTTGCTACAGAATCCAAACCTAACACAAATCACACATTTGTCCACTACCTTGACACTTCCTTCAAAACGCCCTTCAGGGAAGTTGCATGAACAACTTTGTTTCAACATTGCATGCCCATAATTTGCTGGGCCCTACTACGAAATGAAAATGTGAGGCGCCTTGTTCAAAAAGCAGGGGAAAAGTACAATAAAAGCACAAAAATATACAAAAATAGAACTACCATATGATCCAGCAATTTCACTCCCAGAGAAAATGAAAACACTAATTCGAAAAGATACATGCACCCCAATGTTCATAGCAGCATTATTTACAATAGCCAAGGTACTGAGGCAACCTAAGTTTCCATCAGCAGATGAATGGATAAAGAAGATGCGGTGTATACATACAATGGAATGTTAGCCATTAAAAAAAAAGAAATTCTGCCCTTTGCAACCACATGGACGGACCTAGAGGGTATTATGTTTAGTGAAATAAGTCAGACAGAGAAAGACAAATACTGTATTATTTCACTTATATGTGGAATCTAAAAAATAAAACAAATGAATAAATATGACAAAACACAAACAGACTCACAGATACAGAGAACAAACTACTGGTTACCAGTGGGGAAAGGGATTGGGGGAGGGGCAAATTAGAGAGAGAGGATTAGAGGTACAAATTACTATGTACAAAAAATAAGATACAAGGATATATTGTACAGCACAGGGAAATATAGCATTATTTTATAATAACTTTAAATGGAATATAATCGATAAAAATACTGAATCAGTACGTTGGAACTATTATTTTTGTAAATAAACTATACTTCAATTTTAAAAAGCACAAAAACAAAGTTTTCTCTTAAAACTATGTTAAAACTATGTTAATATTTATAAAACGTAACAAGGGTAATAGTGATATATGAGTCCCAGCATAAACTTACAAATTGCAAAAAAATCATTTTGGTTTATAATTTTATATGATAAAATTAAAAATAATATTTTATATTATATCTTGATTAATTGTAATCTTGGATTACAAGATTACTGAAACTTGGATTGCTGAAACTACTTTTATTAGTTCATTAAAATTATAGTTAGCAACTTAATTTTCAATTGATATAATTGAAAGTGATGTCAGCTACTCTTGGCAAATGGAATACCACAGATAATTTGGTAATTTTTAATTTAGAGAAAGATCCTTCTGCTAATGCAACTGTTAATAGAGCTGTTAAGAATATTTTATAGACTGTGACAAGAAAGAAATAAATTTTGGATAAATTATTTCAAAATATAAATTTTAGTACATCTAGAACTAATGATTCTTGTGGAGCAATTTTCCGGAAAGATTTAATTCTTCACACGTACCAGTTTCACGTAAGTCTGAATTTAGATGTAAATGTAAATTTATACAACGGCATTTTAACGTTTCCTCTGACATTTCCTGTAACTTGTGGAGTTTGTACCAAAACCGGAAACTGGCTTCATGACATTCGCATAGTTCAAAGTGCCTCTTTGTGCATTCTATCTCCAGTCATGAGGAATTTTTAAAACTGTGTTCCTCTTAATAATTGGTTCATCCAAAGTTTTATTCGAAAATAGCATTGTTTTCCAATGGCTGTGACGATCTTTAAATTTAATTTCTAAGTCTACAAATGCAGAATTTGTTTTGCAATCACAGAAGTTTTCAAAACCAGAGATTATGAAATCTTTGGAGAATTCTGGCAACTCCCTGATTATGCTTTACTGGGCTATCCATGTGAACAATTTTATTTTGTAATATTTGCTGATTAGCTTATTACCTGACTGCCAGCAGGTCCTGTCCCAATGCTCAGGCCTGAAAGTTAATACATTTGCAGACGCCACAGGAAGGAGACTGGCCACGGGAACGACAGGCAAGCAGGCCTCCCACGCTGTCGTGCTGCTGCTCCCAAGTGGAGCCCTCCTCTCTCCTGGGAGTCAGGGTGCTGCGGCGGCCACTGCTGCTGCATTCATGGGCCCCACCAGTGCGGAGCCAGGTTCCAGCCTCAGCTGCCTCCTCTGAACCCCCGGGCGCCCGGACTGGCCCAAGGCGCACGAACGCTGGGCGTGCCTGGTCCGCCGCTCGGGGCCGCGAGGGCCTCGCCCCTCCTGTACGTACGCTGCGTTCAGTGCCACGCCTCTGCTTGTGCGCATGCTCCAGTGTCCCTTCGGACTTCACCTACAAAACTCGAGTTCAGACACAGTGAACACTTAGATGGTGCCAGCAGAGCGTTAACCAGACACAGGGCCCCTTCTGAGAGCTGGGCCTTGTAGGACTGCCCAGGTTGCCCACCTATGAAGCCACCCTGCTAGTACGCTGTGCGTTATACCAACGTCCCTTGGGTCTCGGTCCATCAGCAATTCCCAAACCATGTTCTGCAGAAGAGGGGCTCTGTGAAGAGGTGGCAATGGGAAATGCTGCTTGGGTCCCCACCCTAGGATTCCGAGCGCACATTAGTAAATTACAGGCTCTGGAAATCCTGAATTAAAGGCACAATCTCGTTTAACCCATCCTTTCTGAAACCTGTCTGGCACCAGAATCCTATTTACATAAAATACCTCTGCATATGTTGGGAGATGTCAGTAGCCCATAGAACAAAAATTTTTAAATGCTGTGCTAGGCTGTAGTCCAGTCTTCATTCAAAAAACCCTAAAGGCTCTTTTCATTTTTATCCTCTACCTCAGAACAGGCATTCTATTTAAACCACTATCTTATAAGGATAAAGTAAACTAAGTCTATCAAGGCTTGATAGAATATATAAAAGTATAAGAAAGTATATTTTGTTTGGTAATAATAAAATTTTAATTATTTTAAAATAATGTTTTTATCCTAAAAGTCATATAGCAGTTATTGCCCCTCTAGACTAAAAATTACATGATATCAGGTTATTCTGCTCTATAGAAGGAGTTATTTTTAATCTCACACAAGTGATTTTTGTTAAACAGAGTTATATAAAGCAACTGAAAATACATTCATTTACGACAGGTCCATTGAATTTATTCCTGAGGTCAATAAAACATTCAAGCTCACAGACAATTTCACTGAAAATTTTTAAAAATGTAAATCAGGTTGTATCTACTCCTTCTTAAAATCTTCAATGGCTTCTCACTTCTAGGGAAAAGTACAAACTTCTTAAGATGGCCTACAATGCTTTACATATTTTAAAAACACCTACCTTGCCTGCCTCACTTGTACCACTCCTCTCCTCATTTACCATATATCAGCCATACTGGCTTTCATTCATTCATTCCACAAATATTTATTGACATACTAGAGAAAATATGCCAAAGGAATAAGGACCATGTCGTCAATAAAACAAATGAATATGGAATCTCTAATACAATGTCAGGTAGAGGTAAATACTATAAAGAAAAATAAAACAGGCAAGTAGCAGCAGGGTGCTTTTTTAGTTAGGGTGCTCGGGACCTTTCTGAGAAGGAGACTTTTTAAAAGACACCTAAGTGAGGTGAAGGCACAGTCATGCACAGACCCAGGGGAACAGCATTAAAGGTAGAGCTCGGGGCGTGCACTGCACCTTGTGAGGAACAAGAGGAATCTTGGGGACAGATGAAGGAAGGTGAGAGTGGCATAAGATGGTAAATGAAAAGTAGGCAGGGCCAGAAAAGGTAGGACAGCATGCGAGTTGGAGTCCAAATGTCACAGGAAGTCCTTGCAGGGTTTTGAACAGGGAAGTCCCAGGATCTGATTGATGCTTAAAAGCTATGCTTTGCTCATGCTTGCAGAATAGACTGAGGCAGTGCAAAGGTGGAGACAGAGAGAGAAGTCAGAAAGCTCTTGCTTTGGCCTGAAGGTGGTGATTTAGACCGAAGCAGCTGGAGAAGAGCTGTTGAAAAGCAGCTGTATGCGGGGATGTTTTAAATGCATGTCCATCAGAATTTGCTAAGGGAGTGAATGTGAGAGCAACAGAAGACTTAAATATCCAAGGTTTGGGGGTCTAAGCAGCTAAGTAAATAGCAATGCTAAAATGCCAAACACTGGAGGAAGAGCAGGTTTTAGGAGAAAAAGTCAAGAGCTGTGTTTTGTCCTTGGTGAGTTGGAGCTGTCTATTAGACATCCAGGTGAAGATGTCACCTTGACAACTAGATAGAAGAGAATGGATTTCATGGGAAGGTGAAGACCTGGAGTTGTAAATCTGAGCGTTATCTTCTGCCTTTTAGCCCCTCGAATGCGTCACGTTCTGCCTCTAGTCTTTTGGACGTGCTGGTCTCTCTGTCTGGACCTCTTCTCCTTTGCCCCTCATTTCACTGGCTTCCATTAATCTTTCAGAAATTTCGTTTAAATGTCATTTTCCGATGGAGGATGTCTTCCTGGATTCCTCAGTCCACATGAGACCCCTCTGAAATATGATCTCCTAATACCTTGTAACTTTTCAACATAGTATGGGTCACAATATTAATGGCAAATAAGTATTTTTGAGACTAATGATTGTCTTGCCTGAGTCTCATTTCTCTTATTGCAGGGATATCTATCTTATTCATTTTTAAATTACCAGCACCCAGTACAGTGTCTGTTATGTAGCAAGCACTCAATAAACGCTTGTGGAATTAATTAATGAGTTAATTAATTAATTGGTTCCAGAGACACCTATTTCTTCATGACCACCTCATTGCCCCTCCGCCTTCTCTTGTTTCTCCAACATATGAAGACATATGTGCTTATTTCCAATCACACCTGAAGGTTACTCTCAATTATTATTTTTTAAATCCTATGAAGATGTAACTCACTGGGAGAAGAGAGACCAGATGTGCAGAATTGCTTTTAGGTCCAGAATTACATTTAAGGCCAATTTTTTGGTAATGACTGATAGGATTGTTTTTGAGAAAACAAAAGTCCTCATTGGTGCCAAGAAATAATCAGAGAGACATATTATCATGACGTGTCTTTTGTACCATAAAACTAAAGTATGAAATTGGACCTATAACAGTACAAAAGCTTTCTGACCAACGAAGTATAGGTCTGTGTTTTTCTGCTAGCTCATGTTGGGGTAAGAAGTGTTCAACTGGAAAACTAAGGCATTTAAAAGTGAAGTAGACTTTTTAAAAATCTTTTCAAAAATCTTTTTCTAGCATCAAATTAGAAATGGGTCCAGAAGAAACTAACCTTATCCACCCAACTCAAATATAAGCTTATTTCAGGTAGAGTGTTTGAGTGAATTCCCCTGTCCTTCCACTTCACTTTCCCCATCTTTTACCTGAATAAGTCTTGTATTTCCTTGGAATTTCAAATAAAGCTCCAGGGAAATCTGAAAGTATCTTACAAAGTCATGGGTCATGATAAAGTTTGAATTTATATCTCTCCTATAGTGTTTATTTCGTTATAACAAATAGTTAAAACACCCCAGTGGAAGATTATTGCAGACATTTGTCTCTTGGAAAGGACATCTCCACAAGGACTTAACTTGAGAATCTTAAACTTCCTGTTCTCCTCTTTCTAACTTAGGGCTAACACTGTTCTCAGTATTGGTCACCTAACATGGCTGAAAGATAGATAATTTAAGGTGAAGTTGTTGCTAAATGAGACGATGCAACCATCTCAAGTAGAAATAATTTTTACATATCACATTGCATCCAAGTGAATGAAACAACAGCAGCAAAATTACTACCCAGATACCGGACAACCACGTAACCATAATTGTGTGGTTTCGAATTTAACTTTTTCTAGTAACCAAATACCTGAAAAATAGATAGT
This sequence comes from Phocoena sinus, assembly GCF_008692025.1. NCBI lineage: Eukaryota > Metazoa > Chordata > Mammalia > Artiodactyla > Phocoenidae > Phocoena > Phocoena sinus. The sequence goes on along the minus strand of NC_045772.1, from coordinate 46,640,348 downwards.
CTACCTATTGTTTACATTGTCTTTAATAGTTGACAGACATTTATGAGTGAACTTACGCTGGACTGAAACTATGAGCCCAGAGCCCATAAATGCAATGTTCATGGCAATGTTTTCAAGACTTAACACAGTGCCAGGCATTCAGTACATGCTCAATAAACAGACATTATTCACACAAAGAAAAGGTGGGGAAAATATAAAGGATGGTTGTATTATAAAAGCTCATATATTTTTTTAAACCAACTGACCTGAATTCTAATCCCAGTGTTTGTTGGATGAGATTTAAGTTACCTCTCTCAGCTTCTAGGAATGATGCTGAAGTTCTCTTTTAGATCTACAATTCCATTGTATTTGATGCCATTTTTCTGCAAATACCTTACTTTATTTTATGGGACTAAAATATTACAAAAACAATGCAAGTTCATCGTGTCAAATTAAATGATATAGTTACATGAAGAAAAAATTAATAATCTCCCTCTTCTCTTCTTCCTGTCCTAAGCCTTGGGGTGACAGTGTGAATGCTGGGGCATAAATCCTCCCAAATCGGCCTGTAAATTTACACATGTACTTTTCTCTGGGTCACTGCGTCTCCAGTCCAGAGCTGAAACACACAGACACCTCACAACCATTCTCCTCCTGGTTTAATTGTTACTCTTCTCTCAGATGTCACCTCCTCTGTGCATCCCTTCATATCTCCCTAAGTAAATTACTCTTCGTATTGGGAACTGATAGCTGTTGATTAAAATCTATTCTCTCTTTCAAGGGAGGTCTTATGATGGCATAGCTAGGAAATGCCTTGTAGCTCCTGTGTTGCAGTGAGGTGTGCCCACATGACTAAACTTTCTCACATGCAAGTTGAAGCACTGTGAAGTGTATGTCCCCTGAGTCCTCATCTCCACCCCTCATACCCACCCACCCTTTGGAGGTCACAACTATTCCTTCATAGATCGCCATCAATTGTTTGGGATATCTTCGAAGTCCTGTTGCTTTTATGTGCCCAGCATTCATGTCTTCTTATTCTAATAACCCTGATTTTCATTTGGAAAAGTGTTCCCCCCTCACTCTGAGTTCTGTGATTTGGACGGACCCAACTCCACCTTTTGGGGTCCAGGGAAGTGGTACATGACATAAGCCTTGCCGGTAAGCCTACTCCATCTGTCTGGCAACAAAAATTAACTCGTGGCTAGGCACTTTACCAAAGATATTCCAACAAGAGGGCATTCCAAGAGTTTTGCTGAAATTCTTAAGAAGAGGTATTCTTTTGCTACTACTATTTATTACTCAAGTGGTACGGCATAACTACAAAGCTGCCAATGGTCATCTTTGCCACAGCATGGATAGAGCCTGTCTTAAGACTGTCCCAACTCAGAGGAAGGCAGAGCCAAAATAGTGGAGAAAGACATTCCTGATAGGTCATCGGAACATCTGATCAGCCTAAATCTAGTAACACTCTACTTTGCAGTTGACTGAGCCAATAAATTCCCAGTTATGGTTTAATCCACGAATTTGAGTAGAGTTTCTCTCATTTGGTATTGGGAAGCCTGAGTTATATGCTCCCCCCTCCCTGACAGATAAGCCCCACGTCTCTTTGATTTTACCTTATTGAGGGCAGATATTATATTCCACCTTGTTTTACTCTCTTCCCCGAAGTTTTAAGTGCTGTGAGGGTAAGGATGCCTTATTTTTCTTTTTTTTTTTTTTTTTTTTTTTTTTTGGGTACGCGGGCCTCTCGTTGTGGCCTCTCCCGTTGCGGAGCACAGGCTCCGGACGCGCAGGCTCAGCGGCCATGGCTCACGGGCCCAGCCGCTCCGCGGCACGTGGGATCCTCCCGGACCGGGGCACGAACCCGTGTCCCCTGCATCGGCAGGCGGACTCCCAAACACTGCGCCACCAGGGAAGCCCAGCCTTATTTTTCTTTGGTATCTTCTAATGCCTTTGTGTACTACCTAGTACTTAATAAATTTTGAAAGACTAGATGGACAAAACAGATTCTATGGCACCCAGGAGACTGACTGAGGAAGGTGAAGACATAGCTCCTTTCCTTAAGGAGTTTATAAATTACTATTAATTATTCCCAGATGGAGGTGTATTCAGCCTAATTCATCAGCTCCAGCTATGAATTTGAGGAGCTATTAATTGTGTGTTTCTATTGGATGGTTCTACAAATATGTCTTCTATAAATGATCAGAACTCCATTCACCCTTAGATTTTTCCATCACTTTATCTTTTGGGGTCTGGCTTGCCTGCTTAACTGAATCCTCTCCAGATATCCTTCCAGTCAAATGATATTAATCCATCAGTATCAGAGAAGGGCTTCAGGGGAAGGGAAAGTGAAAAGGGAGGGAGGAGAGAGGATGGGGAAAGTGAAACCACATGAAATGGGCACAGTACCAAAAACATTTTTGAAGTCTCTGGTGAAACTTTTTCTGGCATCACTACATAACAATAGCACATCATTTTCATTAACTTGAACAAACAAAACGAAACGGAGATTAAAAACCAGTACAGATGTGATATAACTTTCCACTCCTAGCCTGGTCTAGGCAGCCACATGGAGCCCCTGCCCTTAATAAGGCAGGACGTGTCCTTTCAGTCCATCCCAGGACAAACAGCACATGGCACCAGGATACAGCCATAAGTGCACAACTCTGGACGGGGCCACTTGTCCTCATTCTCCTCCTCCCCGTGATGCTCCTTTTGGATGGCTGCTGTCATCCTGGTGTTCTCACTTCCACCCCCCACTTTTTATTCCTTTTGTTGCTGACCTTCACGATGCTTCCCGTACCTGAAACATGTCTTGTTCCTTCAGTGTCAAGCAACTTTCCCCCCTTCCTCTCCTATCAAACACTTCCTTTAGCTGAGCTTTCCAAGGCTGATCTCATTGCAAACCATGTTTGCACACCCTGAGTAGCTTTATTGTTATCTCATGAATCATGACCATCTGAATTTCATTTCCATTTCCTTGGGGGAAAACCCTGTCTGGTGTGTGTTCCACACAGTCCCATATAAAGGGATGGCACTCAATAAATAATAAATTGTGATGATAACAATACCATGAACACACACTCCAGAAATAATACATAAAAAATGAATGACTGTTGGACCTAGCCCTTGGTCCAGGGACTGAACTCATCTGATCCTGATGGGCTTTGGTTTGAAGGTGTCTCTCATGCTGTTAGTGGCTTCCCAACTCTCAGTAGTAGCACATGGCTCTTCAGGATCCCGAGAACTACAGGGTAAACACATAACAAAACAGCTGCAAGGAATCTCGGAGATAATATTTTCCTGACAAGGATTATGAAATCCTGAGACACTACATTGTTCTCAAATACCAGAAGATCTCAGGGATACTCTACCAGAAGATACTCATTCTAGTTCTGGTCTGACATTCACAAGGCAAGACCTGTGAATCTGGGAAGTGCTCCTGATTTTTTAAAACTTTTCTTTCATCTGAAATGAGAATAACCTGTTCTTCCTCATTTATAGGGTTGAATGAGAATCAAATAAGATAACAATGTGGAAGAGCAACAGAAGATAGCAGCTCACACTTTATTACATAGTCATCATATGTCATGTACTATTGATAAAAGTTTATATGAATTATCTAATTTAATCCTTACCACAACCTTAGATATTAGTTATCATTTCATCGCACACTTTAGAGATGAAAAAACTGAAGCACAGAGAAGACAAGTAATGTTTCCAGTGTTTCACAGCTAGTAGGTGGTAGACCAGTTACTGAAGCTGGACATTTTGAATTTAGAGGCTACTCTATGATATATTATCTAACCCAGGAGCATGGTAAAGTGAAGCAATGTAGAAATGTGAAACATTGTTTAAATGACTCTGGAAATATGAAGGGTTATTATTAGAACAGGTGGTGGTATAAAAATAATTCATAATAGTATAAATATAAATCAATTCTGTCTTCATCTTGTAAGAGAACATCTTACCAGGATGCATTCAAAGTAATGTAAACATGATCTGTGGGATGGCATCCTGTGTGCTTAGAACATATTCTGCTTCCGCTATGCGCATATAGAAAGGAAAAGAAAGGGAATAAAAGAACTGAATATTGCGCGTGATTCACCTGCCTTGCACTGAACGAGCACAGGCCTTTGCAATGGGAGACGTGGATCAGCTGCTTCTGCAACAGCCTCACCCCTAGTGAAAGCATCTCTCACACTCTGTGTGACTTCAGGATTTAAAGATATATATTTTTCAGATACATGGTCCCTAAACATATGCCAATTCTTTCATCTGGTGCCCATCAAAAGAAACCATGATCTGCTCTTACCCTAAGGGAAAACTTGGCTATTGCTTGAATTTCTGAGATGTTGTCATTCTTCAATATGGAACCTTCCTGAGGATCCCTATGGTATTTCAGCTATGCACAATGGTCACATTACTCCCCGAAGCTACAGTATAACCCCAGATGAGATGGAGGGATAAGCCAAGTACTGGAAGAAAATGTGTGTGGTGGTGGTGGTGGTGATGGAGGGGTACTCTGTCCTGCTAAGAGGTGGGAATACCTAAAATATTTTTGAGTACGAGAATGAATTTAGGAAGAATATCTTCTTTGAGTGAAGGAGTGAAAGTACCAAATGCATCCCAGTTTCTTATTCTCTTCTTCCCTCACTCCCTTGTGCAAGAAGAGCCAGTCATCAAACAGTATTCTCCATCAAGTGTATATACTGCCCTAGACATATACAGCCTTTTTCATACATGAAAAAGGCAGGCAAAGTACCTGCCTGCAAGGAACTTAAATTCTCAAGGAAAGAGACAGAGAAACTCGATGTAATAAACAAATAACATCATTTCAACTTCTGATAACTGCTACTAAGAAAATAAAATATTGTATTTCATCAATTTTAAAATGAATTTTGTCCCATTTCACCACTTCTGAGATCCTGAAGCATCTTACAATCTGTGTATCTGAGTTTCACAGGCAGCATTTTTTTTTCTTTGGGTATGTAAACGTATCCCATTTTACAACTGATGACAACTTAGATTCAATGAAAATGATACAAAATGTGGGCACCTTTGCAGAACCATTTTTAACATCCACGATCATGTGACAAATTAATAATTTGACTATTTCCAACACTAAATAGCTAAGGTGCCTCAAATAACCTTGACAATGAAAAAGCATATAAAGGGTAGGATGAAAAGGGAACATTTCAAATTTTTATAAAAAATTTTACCTCCTTTTAACCTAACTTTCAGTTTTTGACTTGATTCTTTCTAGCTTGTGCTAAATTTCCCTTAATTTAACTCTTCCTTGAAATGCCTATAGTATCTCTTCCACATATATATTTATAAATAGCTGCTCTAGCCAGAAGATTCTTTCCTTACATTTTAGTTTTTTATCTTTAAAATTTTTCCTTTCATATTTTAGTTTACTTTAAAAAAATCTCCACCCCACTTTTTTTCTTTTCCCTTACTTCTGTGAGTTGGAGGTTACTTCCTCTAGACTTTCCTGAGTACATATCTCCCTTCCTCACAGCCTTGTTCACAAATCTTACCTGTTGGGTCTCTCAATCTGCTTTTAATTCATCCCTACTCTGCACTTTCCCTCCCAGCTACCTGTGTTTACTGAGGTCTGACACCAGCTGATACTGATACTGCACGGCCTAAGTACTTCTGTGTTCTCCTGTACAGTTTTGGGTTTCCCTTCATGACTTAATATTAAGACACAACAGCACATGCTGGGCCTTCACATTTTTCTTCAACATTTAAGTCACATTTTATTTTTGGCAACTGAAGTTACGGTTAGGGAAATCCCTTTTCCCTTCTCCTAATGTTTCTGTGGGGGAACCTCTACTCCCAGGCATGAATGGTATTGAAGTAACATGTGTAGCCCTCCTTCCCCCCTTCCCTCCTTCCTCACCAAGGAGAAGAAATGATTTATCTGACTAGCAAGTTGGGGAGAGAGGACTGAGCATGCTCAGCTCTGCCCTGCTGTCTTTCCTGGCAGATGGGGTACCTTGGGTCTGTTCCTGGGGCAGCCTCTGACCCTGTGTGGGGAAAGGGTTCCTACTGCACTTGTGACCTGGTGGTTAGCAGGTCCATCTGAGCATTGGAAATCCACATAGGCTCCGTCTCAAGCTGTTATTGCCCATCAGTTTTACCAAGGTAGCTGATGTCTTGATGTGTGTCTGACACCTGTGCTTTATTTTTCAACCGGTTCAGAAATATGGAAGATAAGAGAGGGCTTCTTTTTTGGTCCCAAACACTCCCTCTCACTGTGTGTGTCTAGAGGTTTAAGAACACAACTGACATAATCAGAAGAAGGGATTTTAAAAAATCAGAGGTGTCCAAAAATAAAATTAGCTGCCTGAGAGTATAGTAGGCCCTCATTTCTGGAGATGTCCAAACATAGAGAAGGGAAGGGTAAGGTAAAATTTATTATGTCTCTGTTATAAGTGAGCATTTTTTTCCATTCAATCCTTACAACTGCCCTTGGAGTTGGATGTCATTAGACAGTTTCACAGTTGACAAAACTGTGGCTCAGAGAGTTTGAGTCTTTAGATCTCACAGATGATAAAAGAAATGACATTGTATCAATCAGTTCTGGCTTCCATAACAAAATACCAGCTGAGTGGTTTAAATAACAGAAATTTTTTTTCTCACAGTTTGGAGGTTTGAAGTCCAAGATTAAGGTTCCAGCCGATTTGGTTTCTGGTGAGAGCGCTCTTCCTAGCTTGCAGATGACTGCCTTCTTGTTGTATCCCCACAGGACCTTTCCTCCGTGTGTACACACAGTTGGGAGGTCTAGGGGAATGAGGAGAGAGACAGAGAGAGAGAAAGACAGAGAGAGAACACTAGCTCTCTGGTGTCTCCTCTTATAAGGACACTAATCCTATCGGATCAGGACTCCACACTTACGACCCTCAGTTAACCTTAATTACTTCCCTGGAGGCCCCACCTCCAAATACACCCAAACTAGGGTCAGGGTTTTAACATATGAAGTTGGGGGGATGCAACCATTCAATTCATAAAAAAAGATTAAACCCAAATCTATTAGATTCCAAAGCTAAAGGAGAGGAAGTGATTTGAAAAAACAACTAAGTAGAAATTCCAGAAATTAAAAAATACAGCACACCAACGTAGTAAGGTAGATAGCTAGGGGGAAGCAGCCGCAAGGCACAGGGATATTAGCTCGGGGCTTTGGGACAGCCTGGAGGGGTGGGAGGGGGAGAGTGGGAGGGAGGGAGACGCAAGAGGGAAGACACATGGGAGCACATGTATATGTATAGCTGATTCACTTTGTTACAAATCAGAAACTAACACACCATTGTAAAGCAATTATACCCCAATAAAGATGTTAAAAAAAAAAAAATACAGCACACTAAATGGGAGATTTGAAGATAGAAAGGAGGGAGATGTGGAATGGTGTGAGGCAGGAGACAGATGAGCTCCAGGCTGAGCAGCTGGAGTCTGTCCCTGTGGACAGATACTCCAAGACGAACATAATGGCAGGGGCAGAGAGGAGATGAGCCCTGCCCAGATGAGAGATAAAGAAGCCATATATTTCTCATTCTTGAGGTCAAGAAGACCTTCCCAACTACACATGTGCAGGAAGGCTCCTTGGGGGCCAAAAATGGAGGGGGCACCACCCCATAGTAGGTGATGTCAGCCTACCCATAGGCCTCTTTGCAAGAATCCATCTTGGCTAAGAGATGCGCACGCGCACATAGGCGAGGACCCCGAGATAAAGCAAATATGGACTCAGAGCCAGACAAAGCAAGATGATTGGCCAGAGGAAACTCAGAAGAAATGCCCCATAGAAGTGATTCAATCTCCACGAGGGCACAATTCTGTCTGAACCCACCCGTGTGTCTATCCATGCCTAGTGTACTCTTTTCCTCCTAATAAACACTTTACTTGTTTCACTACTTTCCGTCTCTATGTGGAAACTCATGTCTACAAAGCCGACGGACCAGGGCCTTGTCACTGGCCACTGTCCCTGGTGGTTTAGTGGCTAGGATTCAGCGCTCTCACTGTCACTGCCTGACTTCTGTCTCAGCCGTGGAACCGAAATCCTGCTTCAAGCCCCTGCAGGCCAAGGCCACCGGAGATCAGGTTCAGAAAATCTTGAAGGGTTCTTCCAACTCTGAGTGTCTCTCTCTATTTTATAATAAGGAAATCCAAGGTCCAGACAAAACTGTATCTCATTAAGTGAATTCACATTTCCTAGTTCCAGGAGCCCAAGAAGATGTTTGTGTCGAATGGACTGACTATGGGTAATACGTTCGTCTGTTGACATGATTCCTCACCCACATTTAAGTCAGTCTTGGCTCATTCACTTGGCTACCCCTTCTCTCCTCGGGCAAACTCTTAGCGTTTGAAAACAGGTAATGCCTCTAAGTGTGCAGTGGCCTAGATAGAGTCCTTTGACTTTCTGTCGGAAAAGCTCTTTTCCGAGTGAGTGTGAGTGTCAAGTGTTCCCTGGAAAGACTTCCCCACATTCAGTTACCTCCAGGGTCATGTCTCAGACTCCAACAGGTTGAGCTCACATGCTTTCCCTGTGTGACTACTTCAAATAGCCTTTTCCCATTTTTTTAACTGAATTTGCAAGTAAGTAAATGTTCGATTCCTCTCCTCCCTATTCTAGGGAATTAACAGTTTCACTATAAGAATTTTGCTTGTAAATTTCCTCATCCAAAAGGTATTTGTTTCGTATTTACATTTTCAAATTAAAACGTCCATAAAGTGAGGCTATTAAGGAAGTACACTGAAAGGACCAGCTGAAGGAAATGTAAAAGCTCTTCGGAAATGTCTTTTTGTCTGAGAAAGGAGGAGGCTAAGAGATGATGCTGAGATACCAGTGCAGAACCAAATATTACTAGCAAAAATTATTGTGGGAGTAAATAAAATGGTTTAGAAACTTGGGATTAGGGAGTCTCCCACAGCCTAAAGAAGCCCATTGCCAGCTACATCGAAGTGTCATCAGCCTGTCCTGAACAGATCTATGTGTGCATGTTAATTGTTGTTAGTTGCTTTCTGGTAAGAGACCTTGATTTATTATAGATCCCCTCTAGAGCAACTTTTATTTCAAACCTTTTCACCTACCTCCTTCTGCTTTAGGTAGTCTAGCCAGATCTAGAAGCATTTGAGGAGAGTCTGAATTCCATTTATCCCTCTCTCCCTTGGACCAGATGCTGGCCCAGGTCTGTATGACACTAGGATCTACAGGAACTCACAAAACCCTAAACATACTCAGGGGCTCCAGAGTTTTCCTAGAGCTTACAAATGCAATTAGAAGGATGTACCCCTGCAAATTCTGAAAGACCAATATTTTCTGCAGTATTTTTAAAGATATTAACCTTCTGGGAAAATTTTATTTAAAGCTCCCCGTTTGACTCCTATTTTGCAAAAATGAGGAGTTCACCAGTTGTCTTCAAGTCCACGTGTTTGTAGCGTCTCTGGCTGAGTAAAATGGATGGAAGGGGTACCAGCAACCAACTCAACCGGTCAACATGCTTATGTTTTTAGGGGCAACAGCATGCAAGAGCATGAATTTCTTTGAAATCACTCAAACCTGGATCTTAATCCCATATGACACTGGTAGTACCATCTGTGAGCTGTGGGACTCGGATTTTAATTGTAGTAATTGCATTATCTCACAATAATCCTTTTATTTTTATTTTATTATTATCCTATTTTATGGATAGAAAAAAATCAGGCTCAAAAGAAACCACCCCAAAATGTTTTCATGAGGGATATGAGAACAGAGCTGTGTCTTGACTGCAATAAAATAGAAAGAAAAGACTTGCCTAGAGTATTATGAGCCAGAGTCCAAAGACAGAACCCCAGAAAGCATGTTAGGGGCATCAGATTGCATTTGTTGGTGCATAGGGCTCATATAGAATAGGAGATGTCAGCATTTAACCTGTATATGGATTATTTGAAGAGCTTGAGTTTCAACTTTAATAAACATTCAGTTTTATTTTGGTACATGTGATCCGATGACCATACTTTAAGAATGAGTGATAATAATAGGAAATAAGAATGGAAATCTAGATTACAGAGGCTCTTGAATGTCAGACTAAGGAGTCTGAGCTTAATCCAGAAGATAAAGAGAAATTAACTAAACACGTTCCAGCACGAGAATGGCATGAGTCAGGCATTTATTTTTACGCAAGGTAATTCAGGTACCTCTGTGCTTCGGAGGAAATATTATCTGAAACCTTCTCAGCACAAAGAGAAAATCTGAAGTTAGTATTTTCTCAGATTTATGATCAAATCTAGCTTCTCTACTTCTGTGGTTACCTTAAAGCTTGCTTTTATAAAGTGCCTAAAAAGCTAGTTTAAAATTGCCTGATTAGATCTCCATGCTGTGGGCACTGTAGACAGAAGACACAATTAAAATGGTACATTTCAAATAAACTATTCCCTCATTTCTTCTTTTTAGTTTTTTTTCTAATTTGAAGAGTTATTTTTCAAATATAGTCAGTAATGGTCTTTTTGATCCATCTTGTTCATATAGTCATTATGCACAAGGACTGAAATTCATGCCTAGACAGGCATGAGGCATGCTTGGAAATAATGATATTGTTTCCACAAGCCACTCATGAATACCAATCTCATGACTTAAAGTATCCTCTTATAGTTATAAAAATATATCTGGAAAAAATATTTATGTTTATTGAGCACTCAAAGAAAAGTAACATACAATACTATAATATTGTCCTTATTTGTTTATAAAACTTAAAAAAGAGGATACTTCCGTTCCAATGCAAAAGCCTCAAATACCTGACACCTGATTTACTCATCTCACTTAGAAATCATTCTAGCCCTAGTTAAATCACACAAAGTCCCCACTGATCTCTTCTATAGGATGCTCTTTGTTAATCTGGACCTCACTCCTCTTTTCTTGATTCATTTTCTTTCTATAATAAGTCCCAGAACGATAATGCTGGGTCATGTGCCTTGATCTTAAATTGATGATCATTATAGGTCAAAAGTCCACAGAAGAAAGAAAGGCAACATTTGCTGATGAAATCACATGAGTTGATGAAATCCATAAAGAGCAGCTGTTCTTCTAGTCAAGTCAACCAACATTTCCCTAAGAGTCACCCCCAACTTTTTATCCTGTGGGATTGAAGGTGGCCCAAGTTTTGTGCTTTGGTGCGTATTTAGAAAGTTTCCTATGTGAACTTAGGTAAGATTTCACAGAAATGAACCTAATAAGGTACTGATTACCTGAGTGGATTCTGTGATTTCTTCAGGAAATTCTTGATGGTAGAAAAAAACACTTTTGTTCCTTCACTACTTGTTTATATGTCCTCTTATTTGCCTTTTATTATCAAGTTAAAATATCTTTCTTTTTTTTTTTTTTTTTGACCTTTCCACAAACCAGTAAAAACTGCTCTGCTCCACAAGAAAGAAAAAGAGACCAAGAATTAAGCCAGATGCACAAAGATTCAGCACACACGCATGAAACTCTCTTTGGTCTTATCTCCACAGAATACCCTTTCCTAATGCTTCAAAGACTGCCCGATACAAGCTCACACATACATTATGCCTAATATTTGATGATAATGTTTCTTTCACAGCTAAGAAAGTAATGAACAGAGTCTTCCACGGTAGTTTGTCCAAACCAAAGTTGTACAATTTGTAAAGATTTTTTTGGAAGAATGCCCAAGTGGACTAGTGAGAGTCCACTCCACTTAACTTTTTCTTTTTTTTTTTTTTTGGCTGTGCTACGTGGCTTGTGGGATCTTAGTTCCCCTACCAGGGATCGAACCCGGGCCCTGGCAGTGAAAGCACTGAGTCCTAACCACTGGACGGCTAGGGAATACCCCCACTCTACTTAACTCTTAACTACAACCTTTTTTACCCACAGAATTTATATAGTAAAATTTAAAAATGACATAGAATTATTTTTTTCCTTGGGAAAGAGGAATATTATGGCCCTTAAACCCACGTGATTTTAGAAATACAAAATCATACAGCCTACAGTGTTTAGAAGAGTGCAGGGATGAATTGTATGATGTTTCCTGCCCTTTTTTTCTTAAAAATGATTTAAACTTGTGGATATTTGCACCTGGGAATGCTTTTCCCTCTAATCAGCCCGAAAAGACTATGAAGTTGGTATTTCCAATTTACTGGCAGACTCTGAACTGAAGTGGCATTTCACACATAATGTAACGGTCTTCCTTGACTCAAAACCTCCAAGCAGGGCTTGGAAACAGGCCAGCACATCTGCTATATATCCCTGGATATATCATCACCATCTAAATAGAGATACATTTTGAAACTTGAACATTTTTAGAATAAGTTGTTTCTTCATTTCTTCTTTAGAGAATTTTAAATTGTTTCCTCGTCATTTTACTTCCAGATTGCCAGACTGGAACATTCACACAATTTGATTTTTTAAAATATTTTTAAATTAAATGTCAGGATAAACATCTATATTTTTGAACTTTGTTTCATGCACTATGAGACATCAGGGATTTTATAGAAAGCATTATTTTTAAAATTTCATACCAGAATTAAAATATGCTCTAAAATCTAAAGTAAATCCTTTTGGTTCTCTTCACACAACAGATTTCCTTTCTGCTTATGTGAATTCTGGGGACTATCTCTTCTTCCTAGTGCACAACAGATTAAATATTTGTGCATGCCACTCAAGTTTTGAAGAGGATCTTTAAACAAAATGTTGAAGTCCCTCCTATAAACCAGTAGGAAAAAGACAGAAAACTTATTAGAAAAATGGGCAAAAGACTTGAACAGATATTTCACAAGAGGATTTCCAAATGGCCAATAACTGTGAACAAATGAAAAGGTGCTTACGTTAACCATCAGAAAAAAAACAAACAAAAAAACGTGAATTAAAACTACAAGGAAATATCAGTGCACACTAACAGTATGGCTAACACAGACAATACAAGTAATGATGTGGAGCAACCAGAAGTCTTACATTGCTATTAGAAAGGTAAATAGATTAAAAACACTTTATAAAATAGTTTGGCAGTTTTCTAAAGCTGAATATTTGCATTTCCTACAACCCAACAACTCCCTATTTCGGCATATGCCTAACAGAAATTCCTACATATGTTCACCAAAAGACAGGTACTGAGTCTTTTTGGCACTACTATTTGTAGCAGTCCAAAACTGCAAACTATAAAATGTTTTTCAGTAGTAGAATGGATAGATAAATTGTGGTATTGTCCTACAATGGAATTCTAGCAGGAGTGGAACAAACGATCCTCAACTATATGCCATGATATGGATGGACCTCACAAACAATGAACACTCTACGACTCCATCTGTATAAAGTACAAAAGCTGGCAAAATAGTTTATGGTCCTAGAAGTCAATGTAGTGGTTACCCTTAGCCAATGTAGTGGTTACCTTAAAGAGGAACACAAGGAGGGGTTGTGGGATTCCAGTAATATACTACTTCTGGTTCTAGATGCTGCTTTGATAAGCTGTACACTTATGGTTTGAACACTTTTTATGAGTTATCTTAAACTCCAATATAAATTTCTTTAAACGCTCTGATTGTTATTCCTACCAAGTCTCGTTCTAGGAATTCAACCTGGGGAACAATATTACAGTAAAGTTCAAATATATATCCTATCCTACAAAGATGTTCATTATGACGTTAATTTAGATTGAAAAATTGAAAAAATTCCAAATGTCAAAGAGTAGGAAATTTGTTTAAAATTTTGATATATTAAAAAATGAAATACAGTTAGTTATTTTAAAATATATTTGAGATACCTATTTATTTTACATAAAAATGTCTTGAAATATTAATAAATGAAAATAGGTTATATGAATACATTTGATACGTCCCAGGTATGGGTGTCAGGGCTACGAAGTGTACAACCAGTCTAATGGTACATGACCATCCTTCCAGGCACCTACCAAACGTCTAGTTTAAAAACTGAAACAGGGAATTCCCTGGAGGTCCAGTGGTTAAGACTCCATGCTTCCAATGCAGGAGGCACAGTTTCCATCCCTGGATGGGGAACTGAGATCCCACATGGCATGTGGCATGGCCAAAAAAACCAGAAACAGAGTCACAGAGAACAAACTAGTGGTTACCAGTGGGGAGAGAGAAGTGGGGAGGGGTACAATAGGGGGAGGGGATTAAGAGGTACAAACTGCAATGTATAAAATAAATAAGCTATAAGGATATATTGTACAGCACAAGGGATATAACCAATATTTTATAATAACTTTAAATGGAGTGTAATCTATAAAAATGAATCACTATGTTGTATACCTAAAACTAATATAATATTGTAAATCAACTGTATTTCAATAAAAAATTTTTTTCTTTATCTCTCTGGAGAGATTATAGACATTTTTATTTTCCTCTGTAAATTTTCTGTGCTTTCCAGAAATAAATTTTTGCTTCTTCTTTTTTAAATTAAAAAAGAAGTTAAAATAATTCAAATCCCAGAACACTTACTTCAAATGTTATACAAGACAGCTAGAAACTACAATTTTATTATTTATTATTTTCACCAATTATATTTATTATTAAAAGTGAAAGAAATTTTATTTTTTACCTCCTGGAACCTATGATCAAAGTCAACCTATGATAATGCAATGGATATATGGATATAAAGTAGAAACATATAGGAAAATGAACATTGGACATAGAAACCCTGCTGAAAAAATATACCTTTACAAAACTCTCCCGTTTTCTTGGAACTCTCCACACTTTTCAATGGCCAGTTTAAGTCCCAGACTCCTTTATGAAGAACTTCTGGACCAAGCCACCACAAATGATCTGCTCTCCCTTCTCCAAACTCCAGTCTCATTTTTAATCACTACAACTTGTTCAGTTCTTAGAAAATTCTACCTAAGTTGTCTTCCCAATTAGAAGTTAAGCTTTTTGAAAGCAGGAAGGGCCAAGGTAAATTTTTACTTCTGAATAACTTCTTCTCTCCCCCACTTCACCTGTCATAATGCTTTGTATTACAAATAAAATATGTTAGTGCCCAATATTTGTTAGTGGTCATTGGTGAATCTTAGTGAAGGCTTCCATTAATACTAAGTTGTTAAGGAGGACACCTATGAACTCAATAGGAAGGAAAAGATGTAAGAAGATACTCAGGATCAGCTCTCACCACTTCTCAAAAAGTGACTGCTTAACCATAACAGGACCAAGAATAGAGGTCATCCATTTAATTAAATCATTTCAGAGAGAGTCCAGCTCTTCCCATGGACAAGAAGGGCCAAATACTGTGGGAAGGAGGCTTCTGGGACGCGCCAAGCCCTAGCACCCAGCCTGCAGGTGGCAGAGATTAAGAGGGTGGCTTCAGATGGAGAGTACCCATCCATGGCAATTGGATTAAAAGCGCTTTTATCTGAACCACTCTAGCCAGATTATCATGGAGTGAGAGTCCTAAAGAAGATGAAAGCTAAACTATCAAAAAAGCATGTATTCAGGAATATAAGTCTGGGTGAAGTTACTAGTATTAAAAACTCTGGACATTATGGTTAACAGAGACAGGAAACAAGATGGGAACCCCGAGTAGAGTCCCTTGGACAAGTGAATTTCAGGGAAGGAGTTTCAGGAAAACAAAGTCAGGTGTTTACTAGTCGAAGCAATTACATAAATAGTGGAAGCATCACATCAAGTTCTAATGCTGTAAATGGGTGTTAGGAGCAGTGAGGATGGGAGAGAGACAGAAAAGGAGTAGGGAGTTTGGAAAGGGGTCCAACATGAGGCTGGGCCACCAGATGAGAGAGTTCCCGGGCCTTAAATAAAGATCTTCCAGTACCTTTTCTACCTGATCCAGGCTCCAGCTCACCTGCTCTGTTTCTTTCAAGTTTCCTACATTTCTTAACAGAGGTATCAATTTGCTTGTATTGTATAAACTCAACCACTGTTGGAAATCTAAGAGAATAGAGAGAAAGCTTTTCTAATTCCATGGCTCAAGGTCACAAGTCTTGCAGCCTGCTGTGTTTAAAAAAAAAAAAAAAGAGAGAGAGAATTTCAACATGATTATGGTTGTATTTCCTCACTGAAAAAACTGAGAATCAAAAGAAACTCATGTGTTTTTTTTTCTTTTATGGCTGTTTTATTGATCAAAGTTTAGCTCCTATTCCACTAAAAATAAAGTCAGCTGTCCTAAAATCTTCATCACTTGCAGGTTCTGCAACTGACCCATAGTGAACCAGTTAGTGAGTGCAGATGGAGAACTGGGAGAAGGGGTGCGGGTTTATAAAAGTTTCTCCTGGACCTTAACTAGCCTCAGGCTACAATAAAATGTTAATGAAAATGCATTAGAAGAAACAGGACAATAATAATTAACCACATGAAACAACACCAAATTATTTAAAACAATGCCCACCCCCCTCCACTATTATACCTGCACAGAGAGAAAAAGTCAGATGGATAAGATCTCAAAGCTTTGCCTGAAGGTCAAGGTCCTAGGGCAAACTACAGAGGGCAAAGAATTCCAGAGGACAGGATGGAACATCTGCCTGAGGTCAGATCTGGGGAGGTTACCGGAAGCACATCCCCCTGGATGCTGTCTTCAAATCCATGTTCAGATCCCTCCTGAAGGAGAAGTGTTTGGAGGATGGTCAGAGCAACTCAGTCTCTGCTGAAGATGTAAAGAGTTTACTTGTTAGTAAACTTAACCAAAATAATAGGAGTCAGTTGATGACTATAGTTTTTCACATAAGTATACATTTCTGTGTTTATCCTCTATCCGCCACCATACTGAACACAATACTAATTTGTCATACTTTGAGAAACAGAGTTTTGAAATCACCTCATTTGAAGTGATGGAATGAAATGAAATGTTTTTGTAGTGCAGACAAGAAGAGTAAGATGCTCTTTCAAACGCACTCATGCCCTGACCTGACGCGTTCACAGGCCTTAAGTCCCACAGAACTCTTCATACAACAGAGTGACATTTGTTTTCCTAACCACAGGAGAAGACACCCTAAAGATGAGAAACTGTCCCCAGGGACGCAAAGTACTGGTAAAGCAACATGGCAACATGCATAATGCGAAAAACAGGTTAAATTTAGTGATGGATGAACATCAAACAATTTCTAGCTCTGTTTCAATTTAGATACTTACTCAAAGCATGTCGAAATGATATAAACCTCGTGAGCCTACATAATTGAACTTAAAAATTTTTTTTCTTGAGCAGTTTTTCCTCACAACATTCTCTCTCTCTCTGTCTCTCTCTTTCTTCTTTTCTTGCCTCTCTTTGCTTCTCTGTATTTAATCTGGAATGTAAAAGTCAAGGACTACACAAATATGAAAACAAACATTACAAAGTTTATAAATATGGTTCTGTTTGCTAAAGTGGGATTCAATTTTCATTCAGCCACTTTTTCTACACCATCATATTAAACCCGTTTTCCTCATGCCTCACAGGATGGAGAGCCAACATGACCCCAAAATCCCAACTGTCTGCCAAGGATACTTTGTGGGTAACAAGGAGATATAAGTCATTATCTTGGATAAAATAATACCTTCCTTTCAAATTTTTGAGTTTAATTTGCTTATTTTTCTAATACTACAGTAATATATATAAGAATACATATTTATGTCCCTGTTAAGAGTAATGTAAAGGACAGAAGATTTGGAATCAGTTGGCCTCCCTGAGAGTCCAGATTTGCCACTTGGTTTCTTTACAGTAAAGTGTTCCCTTCAGTAAATTTGGAAGATGCCTTTGAAGTTAAACTAAGAAAGTAGAAACGGTCACACCTGAAAGATCTGAAGACAGTTGTAGTGCCGTGTTTAAATATAAAGACAGAGAGACTCAAGGATTTGCCCTAGAATCAAGAATCCCCAGAAATCCTAGACAAAAGCCCCCAAACTTTTGAAGTTCTAATCCTGGCCCTCACTCGATACCAGATGCCAATGTTTTGAAATATGCCACATGAATTACTTACTGAGTATACTTCACTTACCAGAAACTATACCTATCAACAGAATCAGAACCAGAAGGAAGAAAGGGTAAGGGAAACCAAAAAGCAAGTCTCTGAACAATACAAAACCAAGATTCTAATTCCATGCACATTTCTTAAAAGAGAACTACTTAAGCTTTCTCTACAACTATTTACTCTTACTTTATATAGAAGCCTAACAACATTAATAATACAGTTTGCCAACCCAAAATAAATTAGAAAAGAAAAAAGGAACTCCTAGACACAGGCAATTTATAGAAGACATTCACTTTTTTTTTTAACATCTTTATTGGAGTATAATTGCTTTACAATGCTGTATTGGTTTCTGCTGTATAACAAAGTGAATCAGCTATACATATACATATATCCTCATATCCCCTCACTCTTGCTTCTCCCTCCCACACTCCCTAACCCACCCCTCTAGGTGGACACAAAGCACCGGGCTGATCTCCCTGTGCTATGCGGCTGCTTCCCACTAGCTATCTATTTTACATTTGGTAGTATATATATGTCCATGCCACTCTCTCACTTCGTCCCAGCTTACCCTTCCCCTTTCCTGTGTCCTCATATCCATTCTCTACATCTTCATCTTTACTCCTGTCCTGCCCCTAGGTTCTTTAGAACCGTTTTTTGTTTTTGTTTTTAGATTCCATATATATGTGTTAGCATATGGTATTTATTTTTCTCTTTCTGACTTACTTCACTCTGTATGACAGATTCTAGGTCCATCCACCTCACAACAAATAACTCAATTTCATTTCTTTTTATGGCTGAGTAATATCCCATTGTATATGTGTGCCACATCTTCTTTATCCATTCATCTGTCGATGATCATTTAGGTTGATTCCATGTCCTGGCTATTGTAAATAGAGCTGCAATGAACACTGTGGTACATGACTCTTTTTGAATTATGGTTTTCTCAGGGTATATGCCCAGTAGTGGGATTGCTGAGTCATATGGTAGTCCTAGTTTCAGTTTTGTAAGGAAGATCCATACTGTTCTCCATAGTGGCTATATCAGTTTACATTCCCACCAACAGTGCAAGAAGGTTCCCTTTTCTCCACACCCTCTCCAGCATTTATTGGTTGTAGACTTTTCGATGCTGGTCATTCTGACCAGTGTGAGGTGATACCTCATTGTAGTTTTGATTTGCATTTCTCTAATGATTAGTGATGTTGAGCATCCTTTCATGTGTTTGTTGGCAACCTGTATATCTCCTTTAGAGTAATGTCTATTTAGGTCTTCTACCCATTTTTGGATTGGGTTGTTTTTTTGATATTGAGCTGCATGAGATGCTTGTATATTTTGGAGATTAATCCTTTGTCATTTCCTTCATCTGCAAATATTTTCTCCCATTCTGAGGGTTGTCTTTTCATCTTGTTTATGGTTTCCTTTGCTGTGCAAAATCTTTGAAGTTTCATTAGGTCCCATTTGTTTATTTTTGTTTTTATTTCCATTTCTCGAGGAGGTGGGTCAAAAAGGATCTTGCTGTGATTTATGTCATAGAGTATTCTGCCTATGTTTTCCTCTAAGAGTTTTATAGTGTCTGGCCTTACATTTAGGTCTTTAATCCATTTTGAGTTAATTTTTGTGTATGGTGTTAGAGAGTGTTCTAATTTCATTCTTTTACATATAGCTGTCCAGTTTTCCCAGCACAACTTATTGAAGAGGTTGTCTTTTCTCCACTGTATATTCTTGCCTGCTTTATCAAAGATAAGGTGACCATATGTGCGTGGGTTTATCTCTGGGTTTTCTATCCTGTTCCATTGATCTATATTTCTTTTTTTGTGCCAGTTACCATACTGTCTTGATTACTGTAGCTCTGTAATATAGCCTGAAGCCCGAAGTTTGATTCCTCCAGCTCCGTTTTTCTTTCTCAAGATTGCTTTGGCTATTCGGGGTCTTTCGTGTTTCCATACAAATTGTGAAATTTTTTGTTCTAGTTCTGTGAAAAATGCCATTGGTAGTTTGATAGGGATTGCATTGAATCTGTAGATTGCTTTGGGTAGTATAGTCATTTTCCCAATGTTGATTCTTCCAATCCAAGAACATGGTAAATCTCTCCATCTGTTTGTATCATCTTTAATTTCTTTCATCAGTGTCTTATAGTTTTCTGCATACAGGTCTTTTGTCTACTTAGGTAGGTTTATTCCTAGGTATTTTATTCTTTTTGTTGCAGTGGTAAGTGGGAGTGTTTCCTTAATTTCTCTTTCAGATTTTTCATCATTACTGTGTAGGAATGCAAAGATTTCTGTGCATTAATTTTGTATCCTGCTACTTTACCAAATTCATTGATTAGCTCTAGTAGTTTTCTGGTAGCATCTTTAGGATTCTCTATGTATAGTATCAAGAAGACATTCACTCTTTGATGCATATCTTTGACAGCTGGGGGAAAGCTGAGACTCAGTTATGCTTTGCATGAATTTAGGTGATGCCATCACTGGTATCTAACAGATTTCCAAGATTTTCATTGTGCAAAACTATGTCATGGGAAGAACAAGGGCTCTATAACATAATTGGAGATTGGACATATGTCTCCATGTGAGACAGAATGAGAGAGAGATGGTCACAGAATTCAAGTTGCATGGGGCCCTTGCATGGAAAAATCGCCATTATTTTAAAAGTTGGTTTAGAACAGAACATGATGTGCTGATAGGAAGCAATTTTTCTGGGATAGACCATGAGGGCGGCATCTAATTCCTCTCATTCCATCCCTGAAAGGTTATAAATATATATTCAGGAGTCCTAGCAACTCTGCTTTAGGAACACTAAAAGGCGGATGCTAGTCAAAGACAGAAAGTTAAGAGCCTGACATCCAGAGATTGACCTGCACGGTACTTAGAGCAGTAGTAGCAGACAGAGCATCCCAAGGAGATTTATATCACCTATTTTCTGCCTCCCCTGACTTGAATACTCCAGGAGAGCAGGGATTTTTGTCTGTTTTGTTTAGTGTAGCCCAAGTCTATAGAAAAGTGCCCGGCGAATAGTAGGTGCTTAATAAATGATTTAATAAATGATGATTTTGATGCATGATTCAATTAACAGACCTGTGTAGGAAGTACAGGCAATGAGTAGATCCACAGCAATAATCACAAGAGAAAGTGAGAGCAGCTGGAGCAGAGGATGAAGAAGCTGGGAGGGGTGTGAATGCTATGAAAGGCAACCCTCCCTTGAGGGAAAGAGCTGAGACCCTGTCACCTGACAAGTGGGCACTACTGATTCAGTGGACTTGGACACAATGGTTAGAATGACCTCATTTAAGATCTACTACCTTGGGCTTCCCTGGTGGTGCAGTGGTTGAGAGTCCGCCTGCCAATGCAGGGGACACGGGTTCGTGCCCCAGTCCAGGAAGATCCCACATGCCGTGGAGCAGCTGGGCCCGTGAGCCATGGCCGCTGAGCCTGCACATCCGGAGCCTGTGGTCCGCAACGGGAGAGGCCACAACAGTGAGAGGCCCGCGTACTGCAAAAAAAAAAAAAAAAAAAAGATCTACTACCTTGTGGGATCCAGGGGACATTCACGTTATAAGTAAAAACAGCATTATGCATATTAAATGTTCTTGAGGACCTTCTTTCCTAGAAATGGAATTTTTAAAAATGTCCTTGATACTATCTTGAGATATAAAAAAGATCTATCATGTTCATTTTGCTTTGGAAAATCCATGATATATTTTAGAACTATTTTCATCAAAAGTATCTAAAATGCAAAGATAGTGAGGCTAGGTTTATGTTATCTTCTGTCTTCTGTAAGTATCTCAACCGCGGACAATGGAGCAGTGGCAATGCAGAACCACAGAACCCGTTCTCTGCCTCAGTCACACCAGAGATGATGCCTCTTGATTCGAGATGAACAGAAGTCTGGCTCCAGAGCTGAGCATCAGCACAGGAAGTGAATACCACAGTTAAGCACATTCAGGCCAGAGAGACCTAGAACGAAGTTCCCAGGAAAGAAAACATGCTTAATAATGAGTCAGTGGACCCAGGAAGGATAAGACAAGGAGAAAACTCAACTTCAAAATATTGTCAGGAAACTGTAACGGTAAAGAGAAAAAGAGCTGTCAACACTGCATTCTAGTAGCTCCTAATGGCCAAAGCTAGAGCAATTTGAGCAATAAATAAATGATGGTGGGATTGGATAACTTGCCAAAGAATAGAATAGACATCCATAAGTCCATACTGATATAAATACATGATTGATTAAATAAATAAAAGACAACAAATAGGTATTATACAAGAATTCAAAATACTAAATGTAAAAGGAACGAGGGAAATAGGAGACCAACATTAGAACACCATGGTATAACTGCTGCAGGCAAGATCCATGGATGAATGCTAAAATTAGTGGGTGAAACTTTTAGGAGAAACAGGATGTTTGAATAGCCTCAATGTAACTCCCCCAAAATATATATTAATTACTGTGGTGGTTTTAACATATGTCCACAAATTCTTTGATACTCCTCTTTCCAGATGTGGAGCTTAATTTCTCTCCCCTTGAGTGTTGGCTGAACTTAGTGACTTGTTTTCAAAGAATAGAGTATGGACAGGAAAAAAAAATAGAAACTTCACAGTGGAGAAGCCTGGCAGACACTATTTTCACAAGGTGATCAAGGTCAACATCACAAGTGATGAGTCATGTTGCCATCATGTACCCTTGATGTGAGAAGGGCACTTCACCTCTGATATTCTTCCCTAAAATACACTACCCCAATCTAATCATGAGAAAAACCTCGATCAGCCCCAAATTGAGGGGCATTTTACAGAATATTCTTTAAATGCATCAAGGTCATAAAAAGCAAGGAAAGACTGAGAAACTGACACAGATTAGAAGACACTAAGGAGATATGAGTAGTAAATGCAATTTGATATACAGGATTAGATCCTAGAACAGAAAAAAGGACATTAGTGGAAAAACTGGTGAAATCTGAATAAAATCTATAGTTCAGTTAATACTTTAATACCAATGTTAGTTTTTTCGTTTTGATGAATGTACCGTGGTTACATAAGATATTAACATTAGAGGAAGCTGGGTAAAGGGTATAGGGGGATTCTCTCTACTGTCTACAACTTTTATGTAATTCTAAAATTATTCCAAAATTAAATGTGTGTATATAATACAAAAAAAGAATAAAAAATAAATGCCAGGAAACGGGATAAAAAATAAAAATCATTCATGTTGAAAAAATAAATTTAGACTCAGCCCTAACACTGGCAAATTGAGGTTGAGAAATCTCAGAAAGATTCTCAGGTTTTTGGCTTCTTGTTGCCAAATAGTTGATCACCGTCATGAACAAAGGCTGGGACAGGCTAGGGAGTGGGTGATAAGCTTACTAAATCTTTATTATATGCATATAAGGTTGACAGAAGAAGTCAACATCCAATTGATCTATTGATAAAACTAGAGTGTTCAATTACTTAGCTCATTTGTCACTCGAAAGAATGGTAAAGTGAAAAGGTCACATGATTTAGAAACACAAAAATTGGGTTCAAATCTTAACTCTCAGCAAACTATTTAGTTAAGTCAATCCCTTTACTGAAACACAGTTTCCTCATCTGCAAAACATAGGTAATAATAATAAAAATAATAATATCTATCTTATCCACTTCTAAAGTTTTGAGGAAACTTAAAAGAGATTATGTAAGTCAGAGGACTTGGCAAAATTCACCAAATGTAGTCCTACAGGGCCTTCTGCATTCTCTAAAAAGATGAAATTATAAACTGTGCACTTTTAATGATTAACAGATTCTAGGCATACTGTGGGATATGGGAAACTTTCCTGTAATAAAGATATTTAGTTAACTATAAAGTCTTCCTCCTTCATGATGCTAAAAAGCAGAGAGTTTTCTAAACTGGGTTTCAAGTAGACTAGAAGAACATATAGTTACAATAAAATCTGCTTCATTTCCTAGGGCTTCATCATCTCAGTATATAACAGGGAAAATGATAAACACTCTTCATTTCCTCACCTGTAAAACGTAGAGATTGGTAGGTCATCTCCAAAAATCTTCCCAGTTCAAAAGTTTTTAGGATGTCTATATTCTTCCAAAGGAGTGATAATTCAAGACAAGGCTTTGCCAGATTACAGTTGAGGCATAGGAAAAGAAATCTATAACCTCTGTAAGTGCACTTGCAGTTTCCTGCTGAGATTTTTTGAGGATCTATCCTCCACAATGTTCAACCACCAACTGTCAATAATCTAACCAACAAATGAGCCAGAGTAAAAAATGTCACTGTTTGTTCTCGTCTCAGATGTTACAACTGAACTCAGTACGTTCAAAAATTCCATTTATGTAATCGAGTGTGTGTGTGAGTGTGTGTTTTCTTCATATTAAGGCCTCTGAATTAAGTGAAACTCTTATTAATTGTTTTCAGGCATATAAAATTGCCCAACTGACTCCAAATAGGCAAAATCAAAGCAATCAACTCATTTTATTTTCAACTTTGACCACGTCATAGGAAAGGAACTTATAAATCTAGTCCAAATAAATCTGTTACATATCAGTCCAGAATAATTACCAAGCCCAGCTCAATCCCAGTTCAATTGACCAATCCTTTTATCTCTGTGATGTTTACATAAATCTTATCACAGTCATCACTCAGGGTTTGGCTTGAAGGCTGCCCAAAGAATAATAATTTTTTTTAACGGTAAAAACTTCATATTAGCCTCCACTTTTACCAGCTCTGGAGTGCTAAAAAGAACCTTCAGGATACATTACTAGATGTTGCCTTCTATTTTCTGAATTAAGAACCATTTAACATGTGAAAAGGTCTTCCTACTCTGTTCAGACTACCTCAGAGGTGTGTTTCCCTGTAAACACCCATAGCTACTGCCACATTTTGGCCTGGGAAAAATAAAAGTACCAGGTGTGGCATCTCCAATCCACCAACCCTAGAGAGCATTTTCATTCTTGTAAATTCACAAGTTTGGGCATATTCCTAACGTAAGCCAGATATACTTTGGTATGCATATTTTTCAGATTTTGGAAAGGTAATAAGGATCATATACCAGGTACCATGCAGCATCCCCAGGGAAGTCTGAGGAAACACCCAATCAGTCATAGGATCATGACTCCAGTGAAACATGAATATTCACACTCAGTAGAATAAGTAAAGATTATTAATAGCCTCAAGTCAATTCAGGACAAGTTTTGTCCTCAAATGAATTATGAAAACAAAAACTCATTTTCAAGAATTTTTTGGATTTGGAAATTGAGGCTCATGAATTGTGGACCTGTAGTGGGACTAGGATTTGAGTGTGAGAAGGGAACAAGGGGAAAAAATTCATATTATTTTAGTGTCTTCCTGTCTGGAAAAGAAACTATTTCTCCACTTGCAATAGTTAAAAGAATCTTTTGAGGGCCGATCCTCTCTAATTGAGACCTCAGCATCTTACCTTCAAAAGGATCCTTGCAAGTAGATAGCATGTGTATGTGCTTCCAACATATACTCTACAGTAATTTACTGCTTCCAAACTCCACCCAGTTTCTTTTATGATGTTCACAGTTTCAGAAGACAGTTCTGCTCAGGCCTGAAATAGCAGCCCACCTGGCTCCATTTATCCCCCTTTCATATTAAGGACAATGTAACCCCAAACCTTTACCTTCAACTTGTAAAGACTTCACACAGGCCATTTGGGAAATTTATTGTCGTCTTAAAGAGACTTGTCTTTTTCATTCAGTGAACCCCACTACAAAAACCAGCTCAGTACCTGTCGGCCATCTGGTCTCTGTGTATACACCAGGCCAAAATTTCCACATTTCCTCCTTTGAGTTTGCTCTGTAGAAGACAAATCCGATTAGGTGAAAAATAATGCTGCAAGACTAACAAGCCATTATTCTGAATGCAAATGACATTTTCTTTAATAAGTGTTCCCAGTCTAAATAAGCTTTGAACTTCAGATCTGCCTGGGTGCTGGGGTTTGTTTGCAATATTCATGTAGCCAACATGACGACACCTTTGGCTGAGACCCAGATATTTTTTAATCAGCAAAGCTGTAGTGTATGAAACAGATTCAAATGGCCCTTCCTTTTCCATGTCAGAGATTTCTGGGAATATAACCTAGTGATTCTAGCACAGAGCAAACAAAATTAAACCAAGGTTTATTGTATCATAACAGCCAGTGTCTACTGGTAACTTGAAATCTAGCAGACTCTCGTAACAATAAATAGGGAAGTATTTCTTTTTTGAGACTACATAGAGTTATATGACAGTGACAGGTGGCAAGAGTTTTAGGTTCTGAACAAGCCATGTTAGTAATTTACTAACAATTATCTTTTCCTCCAGATCACTGTTTCTTGTCTCTACCTGTATATCAGTATCACCCGAGAAACTCTTTAAAAAATACTGATGTTTCACTCCATAGCAGAAATTAAACCACAAACTCTAGAGGTGGGTTTCAGAGTCTTTAGATTTTACGGTTTTCTTGGTAATTCCAATGCGTAGCTGATTTTGATAACAGTTACTCTGATATTCATTCATTCATTCAATTATTCAACATGTATTGACTACCAATTATGCCCTGGGACTACTCTAAACACTGGAGATTCAGAAAAAAATGTCCAGAATGGCTGGAGGATGGTCATCAAAGGTCACAACTGATGTTGGACAGAGTGCAGGAGCTGGGTCTTGCAGAACCTTGAAGGACTTTGGATTTTATTCTAGGTGCAATGAAAAGCCATGGGGTGGGAAGGGAGAGGGTTAAGCAAAGGAGTGACATGATCTGACTTATATTTTTAAAAGATTATTTTGACTGTCTCCTTGGAGAATATCATTAAAATGAAATCAAGTCCAAGGACAGAACAAACCATCAGTTTAGGGAACAAAACAATAGAAACTATTGGACACTTGCTTTTATTACTGGTTTTGTCTTAGACCAACTGAGTGGTATGCCAGCTGTTTTATAGTCATCATTCCTCTGGGCCACGTTTGGATAAATTACTCCAGCACCAGTGCTCTTAGTGAGCTTCCACTGCTCAGAGGAGACTGCATATGACTTCCTCAGCTACTAGATAGAACTCACCTTCCGAGCACAGCACACATTTCTCATCTTGATTGTGCATGACTGACTGCTTCCCAGCCGAGGCATTCTCTCGGTAATAGAAGGATAAAAAGAATCTAAGTGATGACTCTTCCCAGCTGAGGCTTTATATGCTCATAGCCTAACATCTTCTCTTTGCCAAATATTGTTCGAATTATACGTTCATTAAATGATGTCACGGACAGCATCATCTTTCTAATCTTTGCAAAATGGAATTAAATATTTACTCCATTATATCCTTAAAAGCACTTTAAACTTTAACTATTTTTTAAAAAATGTTTAAGATATGTATTATTGTGATTATAAGAAGAGTAAGCCTCCAGCCTAGCTTGATTCTATTTTTATCCTAATTACACTTTAGAATGATAATTAAACAAGATATCTAGGCAAACTAATTTTAGTTGGCTGCCCAGTGAGGATACATTTACTTACATTTATCTACTACGCTTATTAGTCATTAACTTATGAATAAGTAAGTAGAAAGCCAGTATGTTACTTAAGCAATGTGGGCATGTCCTCCAGCCCCCAAATACCTCCTTTTAAGCATGGTGCCAAAAATACGAGACATTCATTTGCTTGGGTCTCAGTCAAGTATTCATTTCATTTTGTAGAGCCCTCAGCTTTATCTTCTAACACTTTAAGAGATAAAGAATAGCAGTCAATTAAAAGCAAAAAATGCACATGAGGCTGGAACATCAGTCATAGGCTCTAAGTGTATGGCTACAGGGTAGGAGGAGCAATGGAAAAAAGGGCATTGGAGAAAGCTTTCTGAAAGAGAATGTAGAACAGTACAAAAGAATGATATTTCTGACTTCACAGTTATGTCCAAGACGATCCCTATAGTCCTAGACTTCCATTGTGAGTCAGAGCATAATGTTTCAATTCTTAAAAATATTAGCTTTTCTTTTCATCTGACGCCACCCATTGATAAGATTACTAAGGGAATAAATGGAATTATTCTTATTTCCTGAGCTATTTATCCCCTCTCAAAGGGTCAAGTTCCTAGAGGATGGTAATAAATGAACCATGATAGAGCAGTTTGTGGAAATTTTTACTTGACCTGTAACTTAGCTTTATAAATAATTCTGAACAGCCATAAAATGACTATGCTTGAAAGATAAATGCTCGTTGAGGTAACAGAAAAACTCGCTCCATGCAATTCAGCAAGAATATAATATCCAGGACTTCCCTGGTGGTGCAGTGGTTAAGAATCCACCTGCCAAGGCAGGGGACACGGGTTCAAGCCCTGGTGCAGGAAGATCCCACATGCTGCGGAGCAACTAAGCCCGTGCGCCACAACTACTAAGCCTGCGCTCTAGAGCCCACAAGCCACAACTACTGAGCCCGTGCGCCACAACTACTGAAGCCCGCGTGCCTAGAGCCCGTGCTCTGCAACAAGAGAAGCCACCGCAGTGAGAAGCTCGCTCACCGCAGCGAACAGTAGCCCCCGCTCGCCGCAACTAGAGAAAGCCTGTGTGCAGCAACAGAGACCCAACGCAGACAAAAATTATTTAATTTTTTAAAAAAGAATATCCAAAAAAAGGCTCTCATTTAAAATTATGTTTTCTAGCTATTATTTTTGTATACTTTGCTAATTCTATAACTTTATTTTTAGAAAGTATACCTTTTACATATTTTAAAGGAAGAGGAAAAAATACTGCTCCAGGATTTTTTTGTTTGTTTTTTTGTGGTACGCAGGCCTCTCACCATTGTGGCCTCTCCCGTTGCGGACCACAGGCTCCGGACGCGCAGGCTCAGCGGCCATGGCTCACGGGCCCAGCCACTCCACGGCATGTGGGATCCTCCTGGACCAGGGCACAAACCCACGTCCTCTGCCTCGGCAGGCGGACTCTCAAACAATGCGCCACCAGGGAAGCCCCATCCCATAGACTTTGGATCACCGTGTTTTCACTGTCGTTTGTTTCTAGGTAGTTTTTGATTTCCTCTTTGATTTCCTTCAGTGATCTCTTGGTTATTTAGTAGTGTATTGTTTAGCCTCCACGTGTTTGTATTTTTACAGATTTTTTTCTGTAATTGATATGTAGTCTTATAGTGTTGTGGTCGGAAATGATACTTGATACTATTTCAATTTTCTTAAATTTACCAAGGCTTGATTTGTGACCCAAGATATGGTCTATCCTGGAGAATGTTCTACGAGCACTTGAGAAGAAAGTTTATTCTGTTGTTTTTGGATGGAATGTCCTGTAAATATCAATTAAGTCCATCTTGTTTAATGTGTCATTTAAAGCTTGTGTTTCCTTATTTATTTTCATTTTGCATGATCTGTTCATTTGTGAAAGTGAGGTGTTAAAGTCCCCTACTATTATTGTGTTACTGTCGATTTCCCCTTTTTAAAAATAATTATTTTTTTAATTTTTGGCTGCACTGGGTCTTCATTGCAGCATGCAGACTTTCTCTAGTTGCAGCAAGCGGGGGCTACTCTTCGTTGCAGTGCACGGGCTTCTCATTGCAGTGGCTTCTCTTGTTGCAGAGCGTGGGCTCTAGGTATGCGGGCTTCAGTAGCTGTGGCATGCGGGCTCTAGAGCACAGGCTCAGTAGTTGTGACACACCGGTTTAGCTGCTCTGTGGCATGTGGGATCTTCCCAGACCAGGGATCGAACCCACGTCCCCTGCATTGGCAGGCAGATTCTTAACCACTGCACCACCAAGGAAGTCTCTCAATTTCCCCTTTTATGGCTGTTAGCATTTGCCTTATGTATTAAGGTAGCTCCTATGTTGGGTGCATAAATATTTACAATTGTTATATCTTCTTCTTGGATTGATCCCTTGATCATTATGTAGTGTCCTTCTTTGTCTCTTGTAATAGTCTTTATTTTAAAGTCTATTTTGTCTCATATGAGAATTGCTACTCCAGCTTTCTTTTGAATTCCATTTGCACAGAATATCTTTTTCCATCCCCTCACTTTCAGTCTGTATGTGTCCCTAGGTCTGAAGTGGGTCTCTTGTAGACAGCATATATACGGGTCTCGTTTTTGTATCCATTCATCCAGTCTATGTCTTTTGGTGGGAGCATTTAATCCATTTACATTTAAGGTAATTACCGATATGTATGTTCCTATTCCCATTTTCTTAATGGTTTTGGGCTTATTATTGTAGGTCTTTTCTTTCTCTTGTGTGTCCTGCCTAGAGAGGTTCCTTTAACATTTGTTGTAAAGCTGGTTTGGTGGTGCTGAACTCTCTTAGCTTTTGCTTGTCTGTAAAGGTTTTAATTTCTCTGTCAAATCTGAATGAGATCCTTGCTGGGTAGAGTAATCTTGGTCATAGGTTTTTCCCTTTCATCACTTTAAATATGTCCTGCCACTCTCTTCTGGCTTGCAGAGTTTCTGCTGAAAGATCAGATGTTAACCTTATGGGGATTCCCTTGTATGCTATTAGTTGTTTTTCCTTTGCTGCTTTTAATATTTTTTCTTTTTATTTAATTTTTGATAGTTTGATTAATATGTGTCTTGGCGTGTTTCTCCTTGGATTTACCCTGTTTGGGACTCTCTGTGCTTCCTGGACTTGACTTTTTCCTTTCCCATATTAGGGAAGTTTTCAACTATAATCTCTTCAAATATTTCCTCAGACCCTTTCTTTTTCTCTTCTTCTTCTGGGACCCCTATAATTCGAATGTTGGTGTGTTTAATGTTACCCCAGAGGTCTCTGAGACTGTCCTCAATTGTTTTCATTCTTTATTCTGCTCTGCAGTAG
Source organism: Phocoena sinus (assembly GCF_008692025.1). Classification (NCBI taxonomy): domain Eukaryota; kingdom Metazoa; phylum Chordata; class Mammalia; order Artiodactyla; family Phocoenidae; genus Phocoena; species Phocoena sinus. The sequence goes on along the minus strand of NC_045772.1, from coordinate 46,609,703 downwards.
TTATTTCCACTATTTTATCTTCCAAGTCACTTATCTGCTCTTCTGCCTCAGTTATTCTGCTATTGATTCCTTCTAGAGAATTTTTAATTTCATTGATTGTGTTGTTCATCATTGTATGTTTGCTCTTTAGTTCTTCTAGGTCTTTGTTAAATGTTTCTTGTATTTTCTCCATTCTATTTCCAAGATTTTGGATCATCTTTACTATCATTACTCTGAATTCTTTTTCAGGTAGACTGCTTATTTCCTCTTCATTTGTTTGGTCTGGTGGGTTTTTACCCTGCTCCTTCATCTGCTGCATATTTCTCTGTCTTCTCATTTTGTTTAACTTACTGTATTTGGGGTTTCCTTTTCGCAGCCTGCAAATTTGTAGTTCCCATTGTTTTTGGTGTCTGGCCCCAGTGGGTGAGGTTGGTTCGGTGGCTTGTGTAGGCTTCCTGGTGGAGGGGACTGGTGCTTGTGTTCTGGTGGGTGGGGCTGGATCTTGTCTTTCTGGTGGGCAGGGCCATGTCCGGTGGTGTGTTTTGGGGTGTCTGTGAACTTAGTATGATTTTAGGCAGCCTCACTGCTATGGGTGGGATTGTGTTTCTGTCTTGGTAGTTGTTTGGCATGGGGCGTCCAGCACTGGAGCTTGGTGGCCATTGGGTGGAGCTGGGTCTTAGTGCTGAGATGGAGACCTCTGGGAGAGCTCTTGCTGACTGATATTATGAGGGGCTGGGAGGTCTCTGGTGGTCCAATGTCTTGAACTCAGCTCTCCCGCATCAGAGGCTCAGGCCTAACACCAGGCCGGAGCACCAAGACCCTGTCAGCCACATGGCGCAGAAGAAAAGGGAGAAAGAAAGAAAGACAAAAAAAAAAAAAATTTTAATAAATAAATAATATTTTTAAAAATTTTAAATAATAATTATAAAAAAGAAGAGAGTAACCAAAGCAATGAACAAATCCACCAATGATAACAAGCACTAAAACCTAAACTAAGATAAACATAAAAATCAGAGGGATTTCCCTGGCGGTCCAGTGGTTGAGAGTTCACCTTCCAATGCAGGGGGTGTGGGCTCGATCCCTGGTAGGGGAGCTAAGATCCCACATGCCTCACGGCCAAAAGAACAAAACATAAAACAGAAGCAATACTGTAACAAATTCAGTAAAGACTTAAAACAAAAAAATTCAGAAACTAATCAGTCACAGACAGCAAACCCCAAGTCTACAGTTTCTCCCAAAGTCCACCTCCTCAATTTGGGATGATTCACTGTCTATTCACGTATTCCACAGATGCAGGTACATCAAGTTGATTGTGGGGATTTAATCCGCTGCTCCTGGGGCTGCACAGAGAAATTTCCCTTTCTCTTCTTTGTTCACACAGCTCCTGGGGTTCAGCTTTGGTTTTGGCCTCACTTCTGAGTGTAGGTCGCCCTCAGGCATCTGTTCCCGCCCAGACAGGAGGGGGTTAAAGCCGCGGCTAATTAGGGTGCTCTTGCTCGCTCGGGCGTGGGGGTTGGGGGAGGGTATGATAGTCATAACTGGAACGCGGGGCGAGCCTGCGGAGGCAGCGGCCCACGTGACATTGCAACAGCCTGAGGCGCTGTGTGTTCTCCCGGGGAAGTTGTCCCCGGATCCCGGGACCCTGGCGGTAGCGGGCTGCACAGGCGCCCAGGAGAGGAGGTGTGGACAGTGACCTGTGCTCGCACACAGGCTTCTTGGTGGCGGCAGCAGCAGCCTTAGCGTCTCATGACCGTCTCTGGGGTCCACGCTGATAGCCACGGCTCGCACCCGTCTCTGGAGCTCCTTTAAGCGGCACTTTTAATCCCCTCTCCTCGCACACCAGGAAACAAAGAGGCAAGAAAAAGTCTCTTGTATCTTTGGCAGCTCCAGGGTTTTTCCCGGACTCCCTCCCGTCTAGCTGTGGCGCACTAACCTCTTCAGGCTGTGTTCATGCAGCCAACCCCAGTCCTCTCCCAGGGATCCGACCTCCGAAGCCCGAGCCTCAGCTCCCAGCCCCGCCCGCCCCGGCGGGTGAGCAGACAAGCCTCTCGAGCTAGTGAGTGCTGGTTGGCACCAATCCTCTGTGCGGGAATCTCTCCACTTTGCCCTCCGCACCCCTGTGGCTGCGCTCTCCTCCGTGGCTCCGAAGCTTCCCCCCTCCACCCCCCGCAGTCTCCGCCCACAAAGGGGCTTCTAGTGGGTGGAAACCTTTCTTCCTTCACAGCTCCCTCCCACTGGTGCGGGTCCCATCCCTATTCTTTGTCTCTGTTTTTTCTTTTTTCTTTTGCCTTAGCCAGGTACGTGGGGAGTGTCTTACCTTTTGGGAAGTCTGAGGTCTTCTGCCAGCATTCAGTAGGTGTTCTGTAGGAGTTGTTCCACGTGTAGATGTATTTCTGATGTATCTGTGCCGAGGAAGGTGATCTCCACGTCTTACTCTTCCGCCATCTTGAAGGTCCCCCTATCAAATAATGCAATTTTAAAACAAATATTCTTTCAACTTATACAGTGCTGTGTGTCAATTATATCTTTAATAAAACTGGAAATAAAGAATCTAAGCCTAATAAAAATTAAAAATATTCTTTCAAATGGGCATTGTTAGGGAGCTATTCTTCCCCATATCTGATATTTCTTCCATATTCAGGGAGCTCTGTTAGTTTAACTCTGGAAGGCTCTCTTCATGCCCTTCTCAGCCCCTCTTCAACACCAAACTATCCTAGGGGCCTCCCCTCCCGAGGAGAGGTAGAGGGATTCATCTGATGGTAAATTGGAGGTGAATAAACTGGGCTTAATTCCTCCTTTTCCCCTTTGGAAGCCAGCAAGTGTCTCAGATAGCTCACTTCATGGCCGAATTTTATAGTTTGTGAAGTGTTATCTCAAGCCCAACTTTTGGTGTATGTGCTTTGACACAGAAATAAAATTAAGAGTAGAATTTATAGACCCAAATAACACATTAAGAGTATTCTTGCAGGGCTTGGACTCATGGACAATGGACTTGAATGTGTGGGGAGGGAATGACCCTTTGGAAGATCATAAAGCCTGACTTACACTGTGCCAGGAGGGGGTTTACCATGGTGTGATTGGAATTTAACTGCTGCAACTTGACCTTGGCAGGTGATTCCTACTTTTGGCAATTTTGTCCACAGGCCAGTGGCTGTTTCATACAGGCAGAACTGTGCCCATGGGTGGATTCATGCAAGTCTTTGGACCATGTAGGCCTCAGCAAAGGCATGGGGGTGGGAGACCTGGGGTGGGTTGAAGAGGTGCAGTTCTAATCTCAGGGAAAATGTGTGCCATTAGCCCACCCTAAGCCAAATGCTGGAGGCTTTATAACACAGGCTGTTGCATTTTACTCCACAGGCACACCTGAGGCAGAGACTCAAGTCTAAAAGACAGTCATTCCACATTAGACAGTAGAAGGAAGAATAATGTTTGCTGCATTCAATGCAAGACTCTTGAGTCCTTTCCATGCTCCAGAACACTGGGGAGATAGTAGCTATGAATTATCAGAGCCAGTCTTTATGAGGGCAGAACTTGATCAGCTGCCCCAAATTCACTCTGAAATAAGGATGAGATGGAATCTATGGAAGGCCTAATATTGAATTTATGAAGTTTGTCCACAGGCTCAAGAATAGAAAATATTTAAGAATTATTGGGTGTGTTTCAAGATGATCCCATTATTGTAGGTGGCATGCAGGTGCTCTGAGGGAACATGTTTGAGAAAATTTATGAAGTTCAACACAACAAAAATAAGTACTGTGGAGCAGAAACTGGTTCTCACTGGACTCCTCTAAGCACATGGTTCGCAACTGCACAGCATATATAATCATCAATTAATTCAAAATCTCTAGGGATAGGAGCCAGGCATTGGTATTGAGATATCAACTTGGAATAAAGTATGTAAAGTGCCTAGCCTTCAACCTGGCAAATAGCTGGCATCTTCTAGATAGATATTGGTGTCTGTCCCAATTTCCTCCTCTACACAATGCGGTCTTTCCTTTTCCTAGGATGACTGGGTAAATTACAAAGAATTTAAATGGTCTTACCAACACTTTTTCACAACAGGTAATCCAACACTGCAGTTTAAATCCAGCCATCTCAGAAAAGCTTATTTGAACAGTTATTTTTCTTTGAAGATTTAGTAGTCTCATAATCCCAACATTGTTCCTTCTTTTTCCCCTTCCCTGAACTAAAAAATACAAGTTTCTCAGTTCTTTAACCAGGACACACATCACTACCAACCATAAAGATATAGGATAATTACATATAAGAGTAATCTGAGCAGTAGGGAAATAGAATTTCTGCTTTGTATGTTTCAAATATATGCTGTTTCCAAGATATTTTTAGACATTTTATGGCTGGATTCTTCCCAGGAAAGTTGGTTCTTCCATCAGAAATTTGCTCTTTCTATCTAAGGATTTTCAGATCTTTGGAAAGTACTTTCCAAAGTCCAGAATTTTAAACCACTGAGGAATAACTGATGAGGATAAAAAAGGTATTGGGGGTTTAGCCAGCATCGCACAAAGCCAGGCCCACAGCCTGACAGCTCCAGCTGCCAGACCCATGAGACTTTGCTTTTCCCAGGTCAACAAGGATTCACCGCATCCTAATGCTCATTATACACATTTGATATTCATTTTGTTTCTGAGTATTTATTGGGCTTAGTTTTCTTGACTTGACTGTCTCTAGGTTAAGATTTTTTTTTTTTGGTTATTAGAAAAAAGAGGTCCGATTGCCAGTTATGACAGCTTCCAGTTATGAACTTATTAACGATTTCTTGCATGTTTATAACATTCCTGACCATTTCCATTTCAAATTTTGCCATGACCCTTAACCTGTTTTCCAAAATCACAATTTCTGCAGAGAACAACATGTTTTGTTGGAATCACTTGAAATAATGTCACAAATTACTCTTGGAGATATCGCGAGCCAGGTGCAATGTCATGTTCGCCTCGTTTAGTTATTGCTCTTGGCCTTGCCGCAACTGATGCTCAGATTGTATTAAATAGACATGACTTATTCGGGTCTCACCTTACCGGCAAAGCTGACTGAGCTTTCTCTCCACTTGATGTGTGCTGTTTAACATCACGATGATTCCTGGATTACATCCCTTTTCATTTACTGTCTGTCATTCCATGCAGCTCACTTCCTGGCTCATTATTCCTTCTCTGTCTTTTTGTTCCATAACTTAACATGATGGCTGGATAGCAGTCTTGGAAAGAGAGTCTGAGCAGATTTATCATTCTGTGGAGGAGCTGGTGTCAAAATCCATTTCAAAAATCCAGATCTTTGAAGATGAATTCCTTGATGGCCCCAAACTTTCTTTGAAGTGTAAAGAAGCTCCATAATCAAAACCAAAACTCGATAAGTGAGTATTGAAATGCTAATGCTAGGTCTACTTATTCTTATAATGATGGTGATATTACAGCTACTAACATTTATTATGTACTAACTGTAGTATATGTTCTAAATATTTTGCATGCATTGATTGCTTCATTTAATCTCACAACAGCCCTATAGAGGTTTCTTTTCATCCTTGGTTTTCAGATGAGGTACAGAGAAAGTAAGTAATATGTCCAAGATCACTCAATGACTAGACAGTGAAGCCATGATTGGAACTTGAACAAATCTGATTCCAGATTCTATAGCTCTTAACCACCACCTAGTGTAATAGAAAGAGGAGATCAAAGTGGTACTAAACAAACTCTTCTCAGGAAAAAGGACAGGATATTTTCATCTTCAGGTATCTTTTGGAGTCAAGTTAATTGGTTGTAAGGCATAGGACCTGTCAACTTTCATTTATGGATATGGCAATTTTAATGTCTTTAAAAACGCAAGCACTATTTCTTATTCTTTCATTTAATAAACATTGGTTGGATAAGCATCTGTCAGAAGGTACCATACTATGTGTGGGTAGTACATAAAGTTAAAAAAGACACATTTCTTGCCTCAATTGTTCCCCAAAAGACTAAAGCAGCAGGCATGAAAACAGAGGCTTGAAATACAGAGTGATACATGTTATGATGGGGGTGTGCACAAAGCATAAGGCTAAAGGAAAGGAGACCACTCAATTTGGGTTTATGGCAATATGTCAACATACTCTGATGTTCAGGTATTACCCTCAGCAATTTAGCTCCTCTAGAAAGAATCTAAAACTGTTTCTGTAACAAATCAGCTTTTTTCCAAGAGATATACTACAGTGTTGTGTTTTAAGAATGTAAGCTGTGGAGTCAGGGTAGTTGAATTTGAATCCTGGCTCCATGAACTTTGGGCAACTTACTAAACCTCCCTGTGGCTCAGTTTCCTTATCTATAAAATGAGGATAACAATTTTAATAATGGAATTGTTGTGAGAATTGAATAAGTTAATACATGTGAATTCCTTAGAGCATTACCTGACATATAATACATATAATACTATATGTATTAAATATTTTTACTATAAATAAAAATATTGATAATCTATGAAAAATTTTTATAAACTAAGAATGGATAACTTTCTTCAAATGGACCAGGTATTATTAATGAGCCTCTAATATATTCTAGGTACCTTGCCAGGGTGTGGGGAACAAATTCAATTTAGGGGCTCAGGAATACTCCAGAAGCTTATAATAAAATGGAGGCAACAAAAAAACTAGGCAAAATACATTAGAATAAGTGATATTTAAATATAAAGTGCTATGGGAAGATGCAGATGAATGGAAAAAATTAATTCAGTCCTGATGGATCCAGAAAAGCTTCACTGACATTTGAGCCAGACCTTGAAGGAATCCAACTAAATGATTGCCAAGGTCATTCCTGGCATAGGGAGCAGCATGGAAAAGATATGAAGAGATAACAGAAGAAAAGAAAGTTGAAGGCTCATGAGGTGCTACTGGAGCAGTGTCTGGAGATGAGCCGGGAAGAGGGGGATTAGTTCTTACTAAGAGCCTTGTAGTCAATTCCAAACTTGTGAGCGAGTAATATAACATGATAACATCTGCATTTTAGAAATATCACTCCTCTGGCACAATGGGCAATGGATTTGAAGACAGTATAAAGTAGAAAAACTCATCAAGAGATTGTTGCAATGATCTTAGAGAGAAGTGATGATGACCTGAACCAGGGCCATGGCTAAGGGAAGAGGAAGAAAGAAGATACAATAGAAGTATCAACAAGGCAGAGTGACAAACTAGACATGGTAGATAAAGAGATGTACTGTAGGATGTTTAGCAGCATCCCTGGCTTCTGCCCACTAGATACCAGTACCACTTCCCCTCTACCCCAGCTGTGACCACCCTTCAGACATCGTCAAATATCCCCTGAGGGGCAAATGGCCCCAGGTAAGAACAACTGCTCTAAAGTCCTCTCTATCTCTAAATTGCTTTGAATATTCATCAAAGCGGAAAGAATCCAGGAAACTTCATAGAATTTCACATGAAAATTTTAAATCTTAAGTTATACTTTCCACAATTTTCATACCCTTTAATCAAAAAGTTCAACACCTGTGTGCTTGCTCTCTAAATCTCCAATTGCTATGGCAGTCTTCCCGGTCTGCTTAGTCCAATCCTTGCCTATCTCAGCTTTGCTTTGCATCAGAAAACTGCCTTTCCCAGGCTCCCTTGCTTTCTGGTGTCCAGGTGAGGTCAGCCAACGGAAGGCACTGTCAGAAGACTGGAGAGCAGAGGAAGGAAGAAACCACGGCACGTCTCCCTTTCTCTGTTCTGACAGTAGCCACTGAGTCACCTTCATGGCTTCTATTCCTGCTAGACAGTCCTTCTTCTGTGTCCCTGCCATGGTTCCATCTTCCACCAGGTGGCCTTAGATCCTGGGATCTGGTAACATTTTCTCTGTCCCTCCAGGCCTACAAGTGGTAGCAACTTCCTACTGTTGCTAATCTCTGGTTTACCTTGCCATCGCATTTGACTTCTTACTTCTTCCATCACCTACCTGTGCAAGCAGTTGCTACAAACTAAACTGTGTCCCCCCTGCACCCCAAATTCATACGTTTGGGCCCTAACCCTCAGTGTGGCTGTATTTGGAATAAGGAAGTAATTATGGTTAAATGAGGTCAAAGGGTGAAGCCCAGATCTGACAGGATGGCTGTACTTTTAAGATGAGACACTAGAGAGCTCACTCTCTCTCCCTGTCATGTGAGAACGAAGCAAGCAGGTGGCTGTCTGCGAGCTAGGAAGAGAGCTCTCACCAGGAACTGAATCTGCCAGGACCCTGATCTTGGACTCCCAGCCTCCAGAACTGTGAGAAGATTCATTTCTGTTGTTTAAGCCACCAGTCTGTCATATTTTGTTACAGCAGCCTGAGCTAACTGAAACAGCAGTTCCCTGTGTTATATTTCCATTATTTGTAATGGCTAGAGAGGTTTTGTTTCTCTGCCTACCCTGACTGACACAGTTCTTTACATCATTGATACCATAAAATATTTACCACGAACTATCTTAGTATGTGCCTGACTATGCAAAAGGCATGTTCATATTCATTTCCTAATCTATTTCTTCCAAAAACTCTGTAAGGTAGGGCAAAATGATACAACATAAGGAGCACAAGTTTTGAGTCACTTGACTCAGTCACAACTCCTCTACTTACCAGCTGCATGACCCAAAAAAATGTAGTTAATCTCATTAGACCCTGGTAGCCTCCTCTATTAAATGGGTCTAATAATAGTACTAACCTAAGAGGGTTGTTCTGGATTAAATGAGTTACCCTATGCAATGTACTTACAATATTTTTAGGCATATAGTAAGCTCTCAATAAATCTAAATATTATTTTTAGCTACAATTTATTGAGTGCCTATTATGTGCCAAGCCCTGGGACAGGTACTAGGGACATAAAGACAAATAAGAAACAATCGATGTCTTCAAGGAGTTGCATATAATCACAGAGGCAAACACATAAACAGGTAATCATAATAAAATATGGCACCTTTATTAACAGACATATTCTGGGAAAGCCAAATAGAGCACGATCCACAGACAGGGTTTGAGAGGCAACTGTCAATATCTGAATCCCAGTTCTGCCAATTACTTATGGTTTGGCTCTGGGCAAATTACCTAACTCCTCTAAGCCTCTATTTTCTCACCTACAAAATGAGGCTAGTAGTAGTATCTACGGCATATGGATGTGGTGAGAAGAAACAGATAATACAAGTAGTTTCTGGTATAGTTCCTGGAAGATGGCATGCTCAGAAAAGGATAGTTATATTTGTCATGAATAGGGAGCAGAGAATTGGGTTGCCTAACCTAGCCCAGGGCTCCCCCAAGTTCTTGCTCCCCACTGGTTCCTCTGATCTATTTCATCTACTTCCTCTTCCTCCTCAGAAGAGGTGGTTGAGTCTATCATACTTTTCTACTATGAGTATAGATTAATATAGCCACTTATAAAATTTCTCTACAGACTCTATGAAATCTAATTACAGTATATGTATACAAAGCAGTTCCACTCCTGCATGTCTACCTAGAAATGAGTACATATGTGTACCAAAAGATGTAAAAGAATGTTTATAGCAGCTTTGCTCACAATAGCACCAAATTGGAAGCAAACCCAATGCCCATCAACAAGAGGATGGATAAATACACTGTGATATATTCATATAGCATGGGATACTACTTAGCAATGAGAATAAACTAAAGTGACACAAAACAATACAGATGAATCTCACAGACAACATGATGAGCAAAAGAAGCTGGAGTTCAGACTTTACTTTCTATTTAAAGAAAGTTCAAGAAGGAGTAAAATAAATCTATGGTCATAGAAATCAGAAGAATGGTTACCTTTGGGGAGGTATTTGCTGAGAAGGGCAGTGGTGTACTGGTAAATGTTTCACAACCAGCACTCCAAAAAAAGCCCTGATTTTATAGAATTTGCCTATTTCTATGATGTAAATACTTAAATACCCCCAGTGTGGTGGATTTCAAGTTACCAACTTGATGTCACTGAGCACGAAGTTGGGAAGAGATGGATATGTATATAGTCTGCTCTGGCAAGTCGGTGAGCTCCAACTCCAGCCGCCCCGGGGGGTAACATGAAGGGGTGTTCTGGTGTGCTGGAAATGCTCCATATCTTGATCTGGACAGTGCTTGCTATCCACGTAGTGAATACTTAAGATTTGTTCACTTTATTGTGTGTATACTATACCTTGATATAAAGTAAAATGTAAAAATGCCTGTGAGAGCTACAAAGGGAAAAGCACTTATAACTATTTCCCAGAGGAAGATTCAGAGATGTACCAGAGATTCAATGGCTGGAAAGGCAGCATTCAGATCTTCTTGTCCTCACAACAGAGAGAAAAAGAAACACTATTAGTAGACACTGGCATAAACAGACAAGAGACGGTGACTCTTTCAGCTGGGCCACTCTCAACCTTCCAACATGAGGCTTAATTTGATCTTACCACCAATGGTTGATACATCACGCAAGACAGAGTGTTGCTTCTGAAGAGCCTAGACGCCCTGCCTTAACTAACTATGGTCCTGTTGCTTAGAGATTAGTATTCCACTGGGTGGCTCCAGATGAATGCTTTAAGCACAGTACCACCTGAACACAATGATCAGACAGGAAAGAGCATCAATGTAAACAATGTTACTTTTATTTTGAGGAAAAATGCACATTCATCTAATTTCCTTGTGTCCCTGAAATCTTAAATATGTTCAATATGACTGGAAGATCTCTGTGATCTAGCTAAATGACACATTTTAATAGGACAGCTGCTCTTAACACAGCACTCATATATTTAAAGTTACAAATCCAAAACAAAATTTTAAAGGGGTTTGACCGATGATGACTTGACACATCTACAGACTTACTTCTTCCTGATCTGGCAGTACAGGACAATAGAAAATATCAGACCAAGTACCTAGAAAATAAGAGGATTAACATGGAATTTAAAGTAAAACACTAGAGATATTATAAATAAAAAGAACATTGTATATGAAAAGATTCTGGCTACTGACAATTCGAATGTTATTTATCTAAGCCATCTCTCTTCCTGGGAAATTAGAGACTCTAACATTGAGAAAACGCCCAGTATTTTTGTGTTTCAATCAGGGTTTTCAGCTAGCAGTCTGCCTCTAACTGGCCCTATTTGTGCAGTAGCAGCTGTCACTGAAGCAACCCACCCTTTTGGAATACACACACCCTCTGTAGGGCATGGCCATGGAACTCTGGGGAACTCAGGCCTCTGGGTCTAAAGATGCCTACTGCTTCTATGAAAAGCTTATAATCATCTGGTTTAGATCATCCACATAAAAATCAAGGAGTCTAGAATTTCTCTTGCCATATTTTAGGCATCGCCAAGAGGAATGAAAGAAAAAGTAACCCTTTTCTTAAAAAGCTTCTAAATTGAAGGGGAATGGCATCATTCAGGAATTTCCTTTGAAGTGAAAATGTACAGCTGAAAATCTGGGGCATAATTTCCATCTCATTAAGTGGCTCTCCCAAGAATGAGGGACCCCAGCACTTGCCCTAATTGGCTCTAAAGTTGGTGAGTGGCATGCTGTGGCTTTGATGTAGAAATGACAGAACCTGTGTGTATTGCAGATAGAAAGTTTCCTCTCCACCAGCCTCCTCTGAGGGGAGTCAGGGAGAGGATGACATGCCATTTATGCTGAGTCATCTCCAGCGCTCCTACTGTACGGAGATGTCCTGCTTACTAATTCTTTCCCGGAAATGCCTTTCAAATGAGAACTGCTGCCCAATATTTTTTCCTTCAAAAAAATAAAAAATACTGAAGGACTTCCTTGGCCATCCAGTGGTTAAGACTTTGCCTTCCAATGCAGGGGATGCGGGCTCGATCCCTGGTCGGGAGCTAAGATCCCACATGCCTCGTGGCCAAAAAACCAAAAAGAAAACAGAAGCAATATTGTAACAAATTCAATAAAGACTTTAAAAATAGTGCAAGTCAAAAACTCTTAAAAAAAATATTGACACCAATTCTTTGCAAAAATAATGACTTTCGGGCTTCCCTGGTGGCGCGGTGGTTGAGAGTCCGCCTGCCGATGCAGGGGACACGGGTTCGTGCCCCGGTCTGGGAGGATCCCACATGCCGCGGAGCGGCTGGGCCCGTGAGCCATGGCCGCTGAGCCTGCGCGTCCGGAGCCTGTCCTCCGCAACGGGAGAGGCCACAACAGTGAGAGGCCCGCGTAACGCATAAAAAAAAAAAAAAAAAAAAAAAAAAAAAAAAAATAATGACTTTCATTCAGAATGTTCTAAAAGTCATTCTTTTTGAATGACCGGAGAAAATGTTACAATTTAGTCTTTTACTTTGGTCCCAAGCCTTAAGTCTGGGAGATGAGTATCAGGAAAGAATCACGAAAATGGGCAAAACAGTGGGATAAGGCAGCTATCATCTTTTACTGTCACATCCATGAAATAGAAGCCCAGCTTGCATCAGCAGACTAGACAGTTAATACCATACTTTCTTGCATTTCACTGCCTCTGAAAAGAAAATGTATCATTGTTCGTAAAAATAGGTAATAATTAAAAGAGATTCATCCTATAGTAATGGATGCTAAGACTCAGGATAAACTTGCTAAGTAATGTACACGTGCTCCTCATATTCTGAAGCCATCTAAAAAATGTAAAATTATTTTTTCTCTCTTTTAACTGCTCCATTCCTGGGACCATTCCTGGGTCCATTCCTGGGACCTCCTGTCAGGATAACTTTTATCCTACAAAGTGGTGACTATCAGTGTCAATGGCTTTTTTTTTTTTCCTTAATTAAAGTGAGGAGAGAAAGTGCTGATCATTTTTTGTGCTTGTAAGTTGCTGTAGTCAAATAAGGAGAGATATGATAGTCTGGTTAATGCAGAATAATGAGAATTCCAGTGTCTACAGATAACATTTTCTTACAAAATAAAGCATTTTGCATAGATTTCTAGCATCCTACCTGAGAAGAATCCCTCAGGTATATGTTCTTAACAGAGCCTTGACAAAAGCTATTGGCCATTCCATCAGAGCCTATGCCTAAACAGACTAACGCCAATGATGTAAACGTCAGAGGGTGGGTTTTTTCATGTGATATTTTTCTATGGAGATAGTTTTAAGTGTATTTTCTGCAGGGAGATATTTGCTTTGTTTGCTTCTTAAAAATATTTATTAGAAGTATTTTTCTGTCTATATATCTTTATGTTTTCTTGAATTTGAAGTTGGGGAAAAGAGAATGTAGGCAGGCCTAAGTGTTAGGCAACTAGTATTAAGACTGTAAGACAGACTGATGGACATTTTTTGGATACGTTTTTATAGAATAGCTATCTTAGCTATAGACTATTTTCAAAGCTATTTTTTAAAGTAAAAATGAGAGGGAATACAAAATGATTTTTCTTTCTCTTCAAATCCCAGAGGGAGGGCAGGTTTTCTATTGAGAGAGTGAATGAAAAAAAAATTTCAAACAGTTCTTTGAACCAACTATCGTATCTACATAAAGTCTACAAATCACACTTAACTGGCATAACTTGAAATGGTTATAGTTTGTGGTATTACCATGTAAATTCTATACCTAAAAATTCCTCTATGAAAGGTTTACAGTAAGGTATTTTCATATATATATATATATATATACATAATCTTTAGAACAACCAATAGAATATCTAAATATATAACAAATATATAAATGGAGTATACCAATTTCATAAAATACTGAAATGCTATTCCTCTTGTAATCTTATTTTCCATCAGATGTCTTTAGATTCTTGGCAATGTCTTTGGCTATGATATGAGAGACATCAATCTTCCCAGCTGATTATGTCCTTTTTTCCCCGGCTTTGCTTTTGAGAAGCTTCTTAAAAGCATCTGTGGGTTGTGGCCAAAGTCAATTGTCTGAATTTGAGTCTAAGATGGAATGTGACACTTATATTGACACTTACATTGAATACCTCAATTATTTTTTTAAATAAATTTATTTTATTTTTGGCTGTGTTGGGGTCATCATTGCTGCGTGTGGGCTTTATCTAGTTGCGGTGAGCAGGGGCTATTCTTGGTTGTGGTGCGCGGGCTTCTCATTGCAGTGGCTTCTCTTGTTGCGGAGCATGGACTCTAGATGCAAGGGTTTCATTAGTTGTGGCACATGGGCTCAGTAATTGTGGCTCACAGGCTCTAGAGCGCAGGCTCAGTAGTTGTGGCACACAGGTTTAGTTGCTCCGTGGCATGTGGGATCTTCCCAGACCAGGGCTCGAAGCCGTGTCCCCTGCATTGGCAGGCAAATTCTTAAACACTGTGCCACCAGGGAAGCCCTGAATACCTCATTTAAAGCTGGCTCATTTAAAGTCTACTTTACCAACACATGTGTGTGTTTTAGTTTATGGATGTGTGAGTACATATGTGTGACTGCTCACTTACATCCACAGCCATTAACTCATATTTCTAAATTAGCATTAACCCAAAATACAAAGCAGAGAAACAAAGGACATTTTACAGTGGGTAGAATTGAGAGAAACAGACCTAACGCACAGCACCATTTGACTTTGGTCATATATCGGACATAAAGGAAGACAGCTGCATCTACCAACAGAAAATGCTTCATATTTGGACCTATTCGTTTGGGCTACAAGGAGGTCATGCTTAATAGCCCAATTTGCTTCTCATAGTTCCAGCCCTTTCTCTTATGGTTGGCTGAGAAATTCCACCGGTAACCTAAATGACCACTTAGGACACTAAATTGCTTCAATCTCAGCTAAAGTTACTCTCTGACAGTGATGTGGCACAAGTAAGAGGTAAAAGCTACCAGAAAACCCAAGGAGAACGTTGTACAATATTTCATGAGAGTGAAGTAAAACTCACTTAGCTGAGCAAACCAGCCTGCAGAGGCGTTAACGAGGGAGACACCTCACATCGTTAGGATTCTTGCCAATGCCCTGACGTGGACTGGTGAGTGAATTTGACTCACTTGATATCTAAATTAGCAAGATCTGGGATGATTACAAAAACACTTCCCTGAAATAGTTTTATTTCATCTTTTTGCAAAGAATTTCAGGCCACGTTAAAAAAAAAAAAATCCTTCAGGTTCCGAAAACACCATACCAGAAGAGTCTAGCAAGATAAAAATCCTATACAGCATTTTTTTTCAAAGTCAATAATCAAATTGATGAGAGTAAATGCAGAAACCTCAAGCAGAGCGTCCTTAAACAGTTCTCCAAGTGAGTCCATAGTCCTTACAGTGAGAAAATCAAAGTCAACTGTCTAGTTTTTAGAACCTGTTAGATTTCTCTAGACTAGAATAGCAGGAAAACAGTTCTCCACACTCTTGAGCTCAGTTTTTATTTTCTATTTCAAAATCAGAAAGAGGGATAAAAACTTGTAAAGCTTGTGTTTTTATTTTGTTTGGTGCTTCTTCTAACTTCAGGAAACATTAACCCTTGTGCTAGTTTTCAATGGGAAAAGGATATCTGGGACTAAGAACCACGTGGAAATTAATTCAACTTCTTCCCCCAGGAGAGAGATCATTCAGAAATAATAGCTTCTGCCCTGCCAATTTCCTAAGACTATAATCCCCTCCCCAGACCCAAGGCCAGTAGAGGCAGATGCTGGGCCTTGGGCACTTGGTACCCAGTGCTTTTCTGAATCACCTGGTTTTTATTTGGCTCTTCATAAATATTTGTTAGAAAAATTAATGAGCAAACAAGGGAATAAACAAAGAATTAATAATGCAAGATAATACTATACCTCAACAGCTGCCAGTCCAAACGCTAGTCCAATAACTATGGAAAGACTTCTTGAAAATAAGCATCTTATCAAAGAAAAGCATGACTGTTAAAAACATTAAAAAATTACCTTTAGTCAAATTTTGACCTTATTTTAGTACAGTACAAATTTTTATTTATTGGGCTAACTTTTTACATTGCTATCAAGGAACATACTCAACAGAAAGGAATTGGATTATTATTCCCGCCACTCCAAGCTCCTTCCCCCCTCCGAAAGGTTATAACTGTTGTGATTTGTTCATACATTAGGAAGCATTTGAGGAACAAAGTTTTGCTTCAACTACCTAATTACTGAATCTAGGGCTATTTAGTCATAAATACTCATTTTATCCTAACTTCCGATTGTTCATTTAGAGCTGTTATCACCTTGACTGTGTATTTTTTAGGTTTGTAACCTGCAGCAGAGAGTTCCCTCGTTGAGGTTTCAGCTAATTATAGTGTAGATTTTCATTTTTTTAATGATTTTAAAAAAAAATTTTTTGGCATGTTGGGTCTTCGTTTGCTGTTCGTGGGCTTTCTCTAGTTGCAGCGAGCAGGGGCTACTGTTCGTTGTGGTGCGCAGGCTTCTCATTGCAATGGCTTCTCTTGTTGCAGAGCACAGGCTCTAGGCACGCGGGCTTCAGTAGTTGTGGCACACGGGCTCAGTAGTTGTGGCACACGGGCTCAGTAGTTGTGGCTCACGGACTCTAGAGTGCAGGCTCAGTAGTTGTGGTGCACAGGCTTAGTTGCTCCGTGGCATGTGGCATCTTCCTGGACCAGGGATCGAACCCATGTTCCCTGCATTGGCAGGTGGATTCTTAACCACTGAGCCACCAGGGAAGTCCCTACATTTTCATTTTTAAAACAAGGTTTTTTTCAAAAATCCCTTAATATGTGCCAGGGTTATTTTTACCTTAAAAAGGAAAAAAAATCATTATGTCCGCTGTTATGCTCTTACTTTAGACAAAAAAGAGAATTTAGAAATTTGTCTCTCTGCCACATTTTTAAACATTTATTCAAACCAGCATGAAATTTCAAGCTTAACATATTTTAGACCAGACCTAAAAATTTCAACAATTGTAAATTATATGAATAATTTTAAAAATGGAAAAATAATATACAATATAATAGTGTTATTGTCTGTATTGCCAGAAAGTATATCATCCCTATGATGGTCTTATATGTGCAAAGGGCTAACAAAATATTGCTATTTGTTAAATAAAATAAAAGTTCTCCGTGAGGTTAAGACAGTCTCTTCCCCTTCATTCCTGAATGTAATGGGTTTCTCCATTCTCATCTGATCCAAAGTGGTAAACATTAGAGGAAATGATTACATCATCTAAGATTAACTATGAGATTAATGGTATCTACTGAGTCACATTCATTATATTTTAGGGGTTTTCTCCCCCTCCCCCTCTAGATAACCAGGTTATCTTGGCAAAAGGGAGGGGAAAAGAGAAATGTGAATTATGGCCATTCCAGATTTCTTATTTTCCCAGACTTCTTGCAAGTGACACAAGGCAGATGGAAGTCTTTCATGAATTTATGATCTTCCTTTTGGGAAACTGGTGCAGCTATAAGTCTATCTTCAGCTGAATTATGTGTGAATTTGGAGAGAATATCTATTATTTTTCAGGATAATGCTAGGGCAT
Organism: Phocoena sinus; assembly: GCF_008692025.1. Taxonomy (NCBI): domain Eukaryota; kingdom Metazoa; phylum Chordata; class Mammalia; order Artiodactyla; family Phocoenidae; genus Phocoena; species Phocoena sinus. The sequence continues at coordinate 46,592,407 of NC_045772.1, read as the reverse complement.
TTCAAAATCTATCCTGAGGAAACACATCTTTGAGTTGAATCTTTAACAGGACACAGATAGCAATCTACAATTTAATGTACTAATTTCCTCATTATCCTAAGTGGAAACTACATTTGTTTACACCATAGTTATTTCCCCTCCTCCTTGTGGATATTGCGTCCCTAAAATTACATAGAGAGGAGGAGAGCAGGGAGGAATATAAAAATTAATAATGAAAACTTTTAGTGATATTACTTTGATGATGAAAAGACATGGTAGCTCTGTAATCTGGTAGATAACTTCTCCCCCATGTGTTACTTTAAATACTAGTAACAGCAATTTCCCTTCAGAACAGTCTCCTTTATTTTGATAAAATTAGTAAAAGGGATGTGATAGTCAACAGGTGAGACGTTTCCCCTGAGATACTTTCTATTTCCTAATATATAATTAACCACAGTAGCCATTACTAAACCAATGCTAGACTGAAAATATTCTTTAGGGATTACAGAAATTAACTCACTGAACTATAATAGCTTTCATGTATCTCTCCCTCATCTAGCCTATAATCTCCTAGAGGGTCCACAAGCATGTCTGATTCCAGCAAGGGTCTGTCTGACACCTAGTAAGCAGCGAAGAATAACAGCAAATAAATGAAACATTGATATCAACTGTCATTTCTGTACACTTCCCTTCCAGGCAGAAGGAACAAATTATGTAAAGCCCTATGGTAAGAGACATATCATGTCCTGCAGGAAGCTGTATCTTGAACCCCAAAGACTGAGTTAAATGGGGTCCCATCCTATCTTGTGCCTGGTCCTATCCAAGAAATACCAATAGTTCATTGGATTGAAGTTGCCTACTTATCTTTCTCTCTTCCCTATTAAAGCATTCACTCTGTGAGTGCAGACATTGCGCCCTATTTAGGAATGGATCTCCAGCAGCTGGTGAAAGGCCAGTACATAGGAAGTGGTCAATAAATATTTGATGAATTAAGGAATAATAAGAAATATAACATCCACATATTAACATTCGCAAGTGACATAAATACGTCATCTTTACAACACGTGAAAGACAAACCTAAGTTTTTCTTTTTTTTTTTGGCTGCACCAAGTGGCAAGTGGGATCTTAGTTTCCAGACTAGGGATGTGCCCCCTGCAGTGGAAGCACAGAGTCGTAACCACTGGACCACCAGGGAAGTCCCCCAAGTTTTTCAATTGACTTTAAAGGCATGAGGCAACTTCTCAATTGGAGCAGTAATTAGGCAAATTGGTACGTACACTTAACAACCAGAGCGGAAACCTCTAAAGCCCAAGTTATTTCTTTACACCCAATACAATTACCTGAGAAAGAGAAACTTTGATTAGAAAAAGAAAGCTTTACTTTGAAAATTAAAGTGAAAACATAGATTTCTAAGACCTATGTTAAAATAGAAAAATAGAGGACGATAATGATTAAAGTCACCAAAGAGAGGACAAAATAAACTTTTAACTGTTAGCTTGTACTTTGCCTCCCCTTGCAGTAGAATGTTTCTCTGATCTACTAAAGTTGAATTTAAATGATGCCAGACTCACAGAAGAAATAAAATACTTTCATTTTTATATCTACTTTTATCTTTAAATAAGGATTTTTTTTTATTTGGGAAATTCCTGGGACTTTTATCTCATGATTCCCATTGTAATTGCTGCAATTTAATATTTTGTGGAGACTTTCATTGTGGAAAAAAAAAAACAACAGAAGCACTTACTGTGCCAAATTTGATCTGTTCTCACCTGTTTGTAAATAGTTTTTCCATCATACTTTGTACAAGAAGAATCTGATGCACCTGGACATTCACATGACTTGTAATAGTATTGAAAATTATCTCCCCAGTCAGAAGCTCCATTGATCAAACCACAACATTTTAACTGTTTGATGAAAAGTAGATATGAAAAACAGTCACGAGAGAAGACAGAAACATTGTCAATACATTGAATCACATTCTTCTGAAACCACTATTAAGATGTTTCTTATACTAGCATATCGCATAAGTCACCTCACCTAACTCCCTGAATGAAGAAACAAAAATGAAGGAATCTTCCATTTTGGCCTTCATGTTAATGCAGGAAAAAATAGAGTTTCAGATGAAAAAGTCTGAAGAACTTGGAGAGAATATGAAAAACTCACCTTCTAGTTCTTAATGAAAAAAGAGAGGGGCAGAATCAGATTTACGCTTCTCAGGTCTTAGAAAAGAAGCTTCCAGAGAGTTCATGAGAGAGTCAAGGTCTCTTTAAAGAACTTTTACTCAAAAAAGATGAGAGGTTTGAAAAATGAAATTTCTATCTCATGACCTTTGATCACTTTTGGAGGAGAGGGGGAAAAGAATGAGAGGCATATCAAAGGCCAAAGAAGATGCTTAGTGGACCTTCCATGAGACTGAATTTTACACGGACATCTGTAAAACAGCTAAGGGGTGAAAATGATGAATGAAACTCTTAGAATAATGTCGGGAAGGTAAGGCTCAAAATAAACCAAAACATGGGGAAACACTAAGGAAAGTTGTGATCATGTTTGGGGAAGTAAAACAAGAAAGGGATAAGCCCAATGACTCAGAGTAATGGCACATAATATTATTAGATGAAAGAGAGAGGTCATTATCTCATCTTGCCCTATTTGCTTTAATTAGAGAGAAAACTTCTCATGCAGAAAGGTAGAAAAAAATTGAAGAAAATAGAACCAAGACTGGGTGTTTTTCTAAGGCTCAAGTGCATTGCAATGGTAGGCTATTAAAAGGACTTACACTTACTGGCTGGTGACCACGTTACCCATGTTACTTAAACCTCTCTGTGCCACAGTTTCTTCATCTGTAAAATACAGATAATAATAGTCGCTAATGATAGTATCTAATTCACAGAGTTGTTGGAAAGATAAAAATAGAATACCCATGTGAAGATATGAACTGTTTAGCCCAATGCCTGGCTTGTAGAAAGTACTCAACACGTGTTAACTGTCATCGTTGTTTTTGTTTTGTGTTTATTGTTGTTGTTTCCTTTGTGCTCTAACATGAACATGATCTGTTCAACATTGATATCAGTACTTTAGATAACATTATAGAAAGTGCCTTTTCAACTCTGTAGTTGATATAGAGCTGGGAGTGATGATTAATACACTGGAGAACAAAATGGAGTTCCAAAAATAGTTCAAACAATGGACTTAAACTAACAGGTTCAACTGTGGCAGATATAAAGTCTTGTGCTTTAGCTCAAAGATTTACTTGCACAAATGTATGACTCATTAGACATTCACGTGACAAAGAGCTGGAGATTTCTGATGGTCTCAAGGTCAATCAGTATTAGCAAAGAGAGTAAACTTGAAACAACTTCCTTTCTTGTTTCCATGGTAGACATAATTAATTGCTCACTCTTTCTGATTAAATAATCTTGAATGATATTGATACAGACACTCCAGATCAAAAAGAATATGTCCCACTATATACACTCACAGATCAATCCATTTTTGGAATACAGTATTCCTTAGGGAGGTATAGAGACACACTTAAAAAAGACAGAGCAGGAGGTAGAAAGGCTAAACTTGGTATAATATCTAGTCACCAGATCAGATGTGGGAGCAGTTGGGGAAGAGGTTGGTCAGGATGCATTGAAAGTGTGATAGCAGTTGGATGAACAAGGCACTGTTCAGTGAATGATACAACCATCTCTAGACAAGTAGTCATCACTAAGAATTCAAGAGAGGCACATTCCACTAGTACGTTAGCAGAGAATTTCTGTGGGAATTCCCTGAAAACCAAAAAGAAAGCCACTTAGTATCTACAAATTGTCTATGTGTGATGGGGCCCCAGGTCACCTAGCCAGAGTCTGGGGTAGGATTCTTTTTCCAAAGAGGCATTACTAAAAAAAAAGAAAAGAAAATCCTTGTGGATATACATTTAAAACAAACAAACAAACAAAAACAGAATAGACAATAAAAGAGAACCATAGTCCTGGGAACCCAAGGAGCTTCAGGCACAGAATTTGTGTACAAGAGCAGAAGTAATTCAGAATTGTGCTACATCAAACAGAACATTTAAAACCCTATGGTTGGCACTAAGCCCTTGGATACCTGGGACAACGTGCAACAAGTGTGATGCAGGACCCAACCCAGAGACCCAGTGGTTACCTGTAATACATTTTGCCCTAGATCAGCAAGCAGGGAAGATCAAGGATGCTTGGTCCCACCCAGTGGAGAAACTGAGTTGCCTAAATTCTTCCTGCTTTTAAACTTGGATTAATCTGGATTCTAAAGTGGGAATAATCCTGGAGGAGAGAGGATCAAGGAGTACAGCTCTGGGGGAGCTAGGAAAAACACAACACAGAGGAAGTTAAACAGAGACTAACTCATATCAGGTTTCAGCTCCTGGAAATGATGCTTTAAGCAGAATTTTTACAAGCTGGGGGTCTATCCAAATAGGAACTGGGGAATGCTCTGGGAAAAAATGTCATCTGATAAATAGTTCAAGAAACAAGTTCAAAATCAAAGCTTTTAGAAGTCATACGAGAAGCCATTTTCAAAGAAAAACTTGCAATATGTAGAAGTAGATTTTTTTTTCCTCTGAAATTCCAGAAGGAAGAACTAAGACTAAATGATATAAATTCCAGGGAGGAAGATTTTGTTTCAAATTAAGAAAGAACACATTAATCATCAGACTTAGATGTAAAGGGAATGGGATGGAATGGGCAAAAATGGGCAAACTTTCAGCTCTTCAATATTTAATTAGAGGGTGTATGAACATAAACATAAAATACTTCAACTAATGAGAAGTCAGGTTAAATGTCCTGTAAAATCTAGCTCCCCTCTAAGATTAGGAGGATTTCTATGACATACGTGAAATAAATGCTACACGTAGTTAATATGATGGAAATTCTGAGTAAAGAAGGTGTGGTTGGGAGGAGTTTCACAGAGCAATACTTTAGTCAAACCTCAAAGCACATGTAGTATTTGTAAAGAAAGAACAGTAGTAAGTGCATTCCAAGGATGAGGAATGATGCAGAGGCAGGAAGGCAGATTTGTTTAAGAGATCCTGAGAAGACAAACCTGGTTGGACTAGAGTGCTTTCTTCATGGAGTAGTATTTAGTAAAGTTAAAATATTAGGTAGGATCCAGATAGTAGAATACCTTCAATACCTGCCCAAACTTTGACTTTACCCTGAAGACAGTGAAGTAGCCAAAGTAAATACATACATACATATATACTGGAAGGGCTACTGTACTGCTTAAAAAGAATTAGTGAGTCAGACAGATCTGTATTCAAATTCCAACCCCATCGCTTGTTAGCTGTCAGACCTCTCGAAGTCGTAATCCCCTCATCTGTCTAATAAAGATGAGGATAACGATATTATCCATCTCATAGAGCTGTTGTGAGAATTAAATGAGCTACTGAATGTAAATCTGGTACGTACTAAGTAGCAATAAATGATAGCTATAATTAATTTTATGAGAGAAGGGTGGGCATGGAGGCAGAGAAGGAGAGAGAGAGAAACTCCAAGCATCCCAAACACACTATCCTTCTAAATGGTAAATATTAAAATCCTTATTGATCTGGCTCAATCGAGGCTTAATCTTTCATAAACATCTCTTCTTAATCTCTGTCCTATGCTGCCTCAGAACTTCGTAAGAAGGTGGGAAAAAAATTAGAAATATTCCTGGATTTTTCTTATGGCATAGTGACAGAATAATCAGTCAAAATCTGCAGAAGGGAGAGACATGTTTCAATCTTTAAAGAATACACCTGTTAAAAATTAAGTAAACAGACAACTATGTCCAACTCTCCAGATAACCTACAAACTCTAATTACCTTTTCTTGAATTTCAGAAAAGGCTTTCTGGAATAGTTTTCCATTTGTTGCACTCAAAAGATGTACATTAGTCTGGAGAGTCTCTTTAAGAGCGCGTTCAGTCTGAAAATTGAAAAGTATTGTTAAATTATTCATGCCAGAAGGTAGCATGTCAATTTTTCAGACATTTCCAAGATTATTAAGTATCATACGTGTACACACCTTAGATTTGTTTGTAGCTCCTACGATACCTGCCACCACTTGCAGAAGTAGGATCAGAGTCAATCCTATGAAAAACTGAAAGAAAAGAAAAGGAATATATACCACACCCAGTACATTCAGTAACATCTAGGGACATGTTGCCACCATGCTTCTTTCTGCAGTTGGGATCATATTACAGTTGGAGTATTAACCATGCTCTTCATTTACTCCATCCTTTGCCTCATGAATCAAAATTGGGGTCATTACTACTCAGAAACATTTTCTCCAAAGACTGACTAAGGAGAATGGTTAAAACTAAAATCGATTGATAGGACTGTATGCATCGGTATGATGTTGAATGGAGGGAAGTTTGAAAACTTAGATGAAGTTATTTGAATATGATCTTTCTCGTCCTTCATCAAACACAAACTCAAACTTCAAGACAAACTTCAGAACTGAATACAAAACAACATCTCTACCACTATTAGAATCACCTGGGGTCTTGCTATAAATATAGAGTCCTGAAATCTGCCTCAGATCTACCGAATCCTACTTTTGGAGGATCCCACAAATTAGTTTTTTTGTTAAAACAAGCTCCTCAAGTAATTAAATTCCCCAAATTGCAAATGAGGCCTTATTAATCAAAAAGCAACCACCAGGGATGCTATTAGAGTCCCATTAAAACTCTATCTTTACCTTCCCTCATAATCAACCATCCGTTAAAAATTATTTGTTCAGGGACTAACACAATACTACTTTTATCAGAGAAACAAGTTTAGATGAGCTCTGATAAACTCATGTCAGATTTCTATCTAGTAAATACTTGATGAATTTTTCTAATATTTTTTTCTATACCCATTTATGATTTTCTACTGTATATGTGTTAAAAGTGAATATCTGTGGGTTATCCCAACCCAATCTATCCTTGAAGCTTTCTAAGGGACAAATTTGATTATCTCACACCCTTACAATTTTCTTAGCATGGACTATGATTTGACTGTAGCCCACACCCAGACCCGTCTTCCATTATTTACTGAAAGTAGCCCTTGCACTCTCTAGCCATACCCAAGGCTTTGCAGTTCCCCAAACATGCTAGCATTGTACTGCCAGGTCCTCTCCCTGGAAAGCTCTTCACACACTCTCCCGTACAAACACCTTATTCACTTCTGCTTCTGGCTTGAAAGTTCCCTTCTCTATCCTTGCCCTTCTCTTCTTGGGCCACATTCACTGTTACTAATTGTTTACTTGTCAGTCTTCCCTAATGGGTTCTAATTGTTTTCATATCTATGTATCTTTTAGCACAGTATCTGGCACATAGCAGGTACTTAGTAATTGAATGAATGACTGAATGGATAACTAAAATTTGTCTTCTCTCACAGTATCCTCTAACCTAAGATAAATATATTAGCTTCCACAACCAAACCCTCTAAACAAAAGTGAGAGAGTTTCATCAATCTTGGCAAGTCCTTTGGACGGACAATGGGGATGGGAGATAATCCTTAAAGTCTGAAGGTTGGGTATGGGGATTTTTTGGGAAAACTCACCAAAAGAAGCACAAACTGGTTTTCTTTCATGGCACCAAAGCATCCCAGGAAACCCAGAATCATGATGGTAACACCCACAACAATCAAGATATTCACAGCAATATAGGGGTTAATGGTAGCAGCCCCAGGACTGAGAATCTGAAAATGAAAAAGATCAATGACAGAAAATCCCTTTTCTTGATGTTTTTTATTCAACAAATATCCACTGGGTAACTACTGTTGTGCCAGGCCCTGTTCTAGGACCTTGAGATACCTCAAGGATGTAAACAAGCAAAAATTCCTGCCTTCAAGGCACTTACATTCTATTCTATCGAGGTATTACTTGTCCAGATAATGTTTCCAATTTTATATTTTTTGAAGATGATATATTGGACGTTGGACGGAAGAAATGAAATAGGCTTTTAAAACATCAATTATTCTAAAAAGCTTAGAAGGACCAGTAGTTTCACCCATGATGTGATCTTTGATTTGCATATTTTGTGTTTTATACCTGACAGTAGCATCATAAAGCGTGTTTTTATGGCAGTTTATTTATGTAAATTATAAAGCCTAAGTTCCTCAAACAGATAGACTCAACAATATGAGTGAATCTCAAAAACATTTCACTGAGCTAAATAAACCATATTCAAAAGAGTGATTGCTGTATGATTCCATTCATATGGCATTCAAGAATAGGTAAATCTATGCAAAAATAAACACATTGGTCCTAACCAAACTTACAAGCTTTTGCATAACGAAGGAAACCATAAACAAAATGAAAAGACAACCTATGGAATGGAAGAAAATATTGCAGACAATGCGACTCACAAGGGATGAATTTCCAAAATATACAAACAGCTCGTGCAACTCAACAACAAAAAAAACAAACAACCCAATCAAAAAATGGGCAGAAGAGCTAAATAGACATTTCTTCAAAGAAGACATACAGATGCCTAACAGGCACACGAAAGGATGTTCAACATTGTTAATTATTAGAGAAATGTGAATCAATGAGCTACCGTCTCACACAGGTCAGAATGGTCATCATGAGAAAGTTTACAAAAAAACAAATGCCGGAGAGGGTATGGAGAAAAGGGAACCCTCCTACACTGTTGGTGGGAATGTAAGTTGGTGCAGTTACTATGGTAAACAGTGTGGAGGTTCCTCAAAAAACTAAAAATAGAGTTGTCATATGATCTAGCAATCCCACTCCTGGGCATATATCCAGACAAAACTACAATTCAAAAAGATATATGCACCCCTACGTTCATAGCTGCTATGTGCAGCAACATGCATGGACCTAGAGATTATCATATTAAGTGAGGTAAGTCAGAAAGAGAAAGACAAATACCATGTGACATATCATATGTGGATTCTAAAATATGACACAAATGAACTTTTATGAAACAGAAACAGACTCATAGAGAACAGACTTGTGGTTGCCAAGGGGGAGGGGGTGGAGAAGGGAAGGACTGGGAATGTGGTATTAGCAGATGTAAACTATTATCTATAGAATGGATAAACAACCAGGTCCTACTGTATAGCACAGGTAACTACATTCAATATTCTGTGATAAACCAGAATGGAAAAGAATATGAAAAAGAATATATATGCATGACTGAGTCACTCTGCTGTACAGCAGAAATTAACACAACATTGTAAATCAACTATATTTCAATTTTAAAAAGTATCCATTTGGGGAATAAATAAAAAAGAATAGGTAAATCTAAGCTATGATGATAGAAATCAGAGCAGTGTGGTCTTTGAGCAGAGTATAAAGGAAAGAAGGAACTGACTGCAATGGGATATGAAGGAACTTTTATGAGTTAATACAGATGCTTTGCATTTTGATTGTAATAGTGATTACATAGGTCTATACATTTGCCAAAACAAACAAAAATTTAAACTAAGAAAATAAAATAAGTCTAGTTTCTAATATTCCATATCAAGTCTATCTCCTTGTTCCCAGGAAGTATAGTCTATAGAGTCTTCCAGAGACTCTTTATTTTGACTGACTATTTAGTAATGGGATATTGAGGAAAATATCCTAGGGCCCATTACGATGGGTTGGGCTACCCATTCTGCATAATTTGGTTCTTTTCTCCCCCACATGTATACTCTTCATCACTTTCATAACACCTAGCCTCAAGCTATCTCTTGCTCTACAGATATGTCCAGAAGTAAATCACAATTAAAAAGTGAAACCTTGTTCCTCTGTTATATTCGAGTGCTATGTGTAGCCCATCTACCTCTTATGATCTCTATCTACTGGGCTATTTCTAGGTAGACCACTAGGTCTTACACTAGCTCAGAGACTGCCTCTTGGAATCTGCTGCACAGCATGTAGACTAGCTCCTTTAACAAGAAATACCAAAATAAAAAACAAAACAAGCAAACAAACACACACTACTATTCATGACCTTTACATTTTTAAAGACTTTTTAAATCAACTCATAGCCTAGACAAAACCTTTATTTGATAATCAGGAGGAAGGAATATGCTAAAGTTGTAAGAGCACTAAAAACTAAAATCTATATTCCAGTCACAGTCTTTATAAATAACTAAGTTTCTAACCATAGAACAGTCAACTAACCCTACTGGGCTCCAGTTTCTCACTTATAAAGGTATCAGCCTCTGTAATACCTAAGGTTTCCTTTGTCTCTAAGAGTCTATGCTTACAGATGATGTTTCGATTTACATATTTAGAAAGCTGGGTTATGTCCTAAAGATTTTCTTTTTGTCTCTTTTTCAGGTTTTCTGGTTTTTGTTTGTTGTTGTTGTTGTTGGTTTGCTTGTTAAGATTGGAGCTAAGAAATCAGTTTCGTTAATAAACAGGCATGGTAACTGAGTCAAAATAGGTAATGACAAAAAAACCCCCAAAAAAGCAGCATTAGAAACCCCGTTCTATCTACTCACCATCAAAGACTGCTTCACTAGCACATTGTGGCCAATGCAGGAAAACCCTAAGGCATCTAAGACAGTTTAAGCCTCAATGGCTGAGTTATGAAGACTTGGTTAGTCAGTCCACATATAGAAACAGTAGGTCAAATACCTACCAGTGAGACCTGGATAGTGCGGCCAGCACTTATTTGGCAGGCAATGAGGCACTTCTCTGAGACTGATCTGGGCAGAGTGACCCACTGCCAGAGTGGCCAGAAAGCCATGTGTTGGCTACCTGAGGATCACTGCTTCAAGTCCAGCCCAACAAGTGGCTATTCTTATTCAGAAAAGAAATAGAAATCTGAGTTCAGGTATTTGTTCCAGGGGAGAGACAGCAGAGTTTTAAAAGCTGTCTTGGATGAACACTGTCTGTGTGTGTCTTAGAACAAGGGGAGAATTTCTACAGGAAAGGACATGGCTGAACTTTGAAGAAGAGGGCTTAGGGTCTTCTTTGGATTATAAAGGATCTCCTGGGACAAGGATGGTTGTGCATACGTTTTGCCTCATGCAGGGCTGAGTTCATCCTGATGGAGAACAAGGCATCCCTAAGAGACACTTTAGCACCAAAAGCTTTGCTAAAAGATGTTCATAAAGACATCCTGACATCCTTGTTTTCTGTGTTTGCACCCAGGTTTCTCCTTCTAAAACTTCTTCCTCTGTTTTTCCACTAGTAAAATTCAGTTTTCTGCACAGTCTTGATTCTTTGTCACTGACTTTGAATAAAAATAAATCAAGCCAATTTCACGTAAGTCAAGCTGGTTAAAATCGTCCTGGAAGATACTGACTTTTGTTTAGGGTTAGAGGCTGACAGAGCACAAGAGTCAAAATGTAACTAAAGATGCTGCCTAGCTCTATTAAATCATTCTTATCCCCAGATTCATAGTAACACCCTCTCAAGGACAACAGTTCTTTAATACATTCAATGTGTGTGATTTCTTAGACTAAACACCAAGTTTGTTTACCAGAAGCACTGGGGGGAAATAAAATGTTCCCATATCAAACAGAAATAAAATAAAATTTAAAAATAAAATACAGGCTGCACACACATCTTAAAAAGGCCAAAGCACCCTCTAAATCAATAGCTTTTAATCTCTGTGCTTAATTATGAGTCCCAAAGTCAAACATCAGCTTCTAAATGATTCTAAGAATCTTCAAATACTCTTCTAGGACTCAAATCCCAGAGTCCAAGGGCATCAGGAAGTCACAGATATATTTTTATCACTATAAAACAACAAATGAAATCCTGATGGACTAGAATGTTACCAACTATTGCCACACCTATCCCCCATTCAATTTCTTCACCATGGTGAGGCACAGAATGAAGAGGCAGTGAATTGCCACTGTGATTCTCTGGGTTCTCTAATGGTAGAAAGCAAATTTTAAGGAAAAAGAAAAGAAAAGGAAAGAGAGAAGAGAAAATAAAAGAAAGGGAAAGGGAAAAAGGAAAGGAAGGGAAAAGAAAGAAAGAGACGGAAGGAGAGAAGGAAGGGAAAAAAGGCAGGAAGGAAGGAAAGAAAGAAGGAAAAGGAGAGAAACAGTGAGAGAGCAAGAAAAAAAAGTCCAAAAAAACCAATTCTTTTAAAAAGGGAATCAGAACAGATGTCAATTTGCTTTTGCTTTTAATATTTCTTTCAACTAGGCTATGCCCAATGGCATGAAACTGCACCGTGGTATAAGTTTTAATAGAAAATGCATTACCTTATTTCTGTTTTAATGATATCTTAATAATTATTAAATAGGAATCAACATTCCTCTTAGAAAGGGAAACTTTATTTAGGCAAATACTTCGAAAGGGCCCTAGGAGTACATGTGAGCCTGAATAGTGGCAAGAGCCCAGATAACAAAGAACAAGGTAACTGCCCTGTGTGAGATAACAATCGTAACTTGCGGGGTGGAACACCCCTGGGAAGAAGCGAGCTGGGAGAATGGAAGCCGGGGAGCCAGGAAATGGTGCCAGGCACTGTGTTAAGTGAAACTGACAGACCAACCCTCCCACATGCTCACCCTGCTCCCACCCACCACACACACAATCTTTCCACACTTGTGACACTGTGGTACAGAACAGAGACAGTGTGCGTGGAATCCAAAGACCAGAGCTAGAATTAATTGTAGGAACTAAACTTCCTCCAGACCCACAGAAATCTTGGTAAGACCTTTGCCACCCATGGAACGGTGTGTGGTGGGGCACAGGGGATCATGCTAATCTTATCTTGATGTCAGGAGGCTGGACATTGCCGGTCAACTCCTGAGTTACACCGGTGACCAGCCTCTTGCTGTTACAAGGGGTTACCCTTAATACCAAGAGCCCCAAGTAATTACCAACTATCTTTGTACTTTGCTGCCTTTAAAACACAGATTCAAATTCTTCTTCTCCAAGAGAACCTCTCACCTTCTTTTCTTTTGGATCACTACCCCACCTTGGGAATCAGCCAAATTATTGTCAATGCCTTGTACAAAAATTACAGCTCTTGGTGGGGAGGCAAGGTGGTCTATATCCTCTAGATAACTTCAGGCTGCACTTCAGCAAATAACGAAGGAGGCTAATTTCTGCTTTGGCCCCTTCCCGCCTCCTCTTTCATTCCCATCTTCCTATTAGGGGAATAACATCTTCTCCATTCTCTAGAAGGATTGATCAATGCCTAGCACAGTGCCAGGCACATAGTGGGTAATTTTGATTAATTAAATTATAAAATCACAGATCAGCACAAACGATTACATGAGGCAGTTAAGGAAATGCTATAGCAATATTTTATTATTATTATTACTGTCATTACTTTCATCATTATAAGAGAAATAAACTACTTTGGCAGCGGAGAAACTTGTATTTATTTACCTCTGGACCATCTTTGCCTGCTTGTAGCCAAATTGCTACTGCCAGGATTGAGGCACCACATAGCTGCAGAAAAAAGAAAAAAATGTTAAGAGTACGCCCAAGATAAACTACAACTCTAATTCCACACACCTCTAGCCATCTGGTAACAATGGTTTATCATTAATTCTACCATTACAACCTAAAAGACATAAATGAGGCATATTTATGTGTAGATAATTGCTAAAATGTTCTGTTGTAATTGGAAAGTTTGATAAGAATAATCTGTTTTCCATCCACTACAGGGGAGGGGAAAGATGGTTTTCCATGTTTCAACTCTTAACTGCGTTTCTGATAGATTTTAACATATAAAAGATAAGTAATAACAGTTTAAAGACAAAATATCCTTATTGGGCCTCTGGGCTTGTCTTTGAGAAGCTGTCTTAGACCATAAAGGAAGGGAATAACTGATCAATCACCAAACGTTCCTTCAAGATTCAAGAAGTCAGGATGTGGAGGGAACAGCAGAACATTTGACAACATTTGCAGTTAAGCAACAAGGGTTTACGACACTTTTTGTACCCAAATAAGCTCTTTTAAAAATAAGCTCTTTTAGGTAGTAAAGCTTACCTAGAGAAGAGGAACAATGAGGAACAGTATTTAAAGTCTTAAATTCCTTTAATGACTTTACCAGATTATTTAATTTGGACCAAGACCAACACAAAAAATGTGAAACATATTTTACTTTAATGTAAGAAAAAAACCTTGTCTTTCAGCTTTGTTTTTGTTTTGTTTTGTTTTTTAAGGTATAGATGTTGTGGCCTCAAAAAAAAAAAAAAATCAAAGATCTATTATTAGATAGAGATGTTGAGAACAAGCTTGGTAACATACCAGACACAGCAGTAGACTTTGGAGGAGTTTCTAGACTATTCTGGCCTTAGGGTTCTCTGACAGAGAAATGCCTGAGTCCTCCAAACCCCATGACTTTGTAGTATCATTGCTTTCATGTATGGTTCGGCCATATGCCCAAAACCCCCAAACAGCAGTTTCACTTAACGGCTTCTCATTACGTTTGCTTTGGGAGTAGAGTCGGGGCTTTTGTGAAAGGAATAGGGAGTGCAAACAGCAGCTGAACCTATGCTCCCTAAAAGATCTCAAAATTCATCTAGGTTCAAGCCCTTTATTTCAGATTAAAGAAACTGGAATCCCAAATGATAACAACGGTCACATGGTGAAAATCCAGCAGCACTCCTAATCTAGCCCCACCCTTACTACATGCTTCAACTCCTGCAAAACAACAAATGCAATGGAAAACCAAAGCTTTTTACCAAAGAGCTCTTTGCCAAATCACCAAATCACCTATACAACTTAATTATCTTATAGATGTGCACACGCATACAATATAAACCGCAAATCTTTGAATAAACAGCTTTAGAGCGTGAAAACTCTCCTTATTTCTTTTCCTCTTTTCCACTAAATCCTAATTTCATTTGCAGATGGAGATAAATGCTCATTTTAGTGGTTCTTTGTTAATAAATAAACCTGCAAGAATTTATATCAAATAATAATGAGACCCTCTGTGATTTTCAGTAATTTTATAACAGTTGGATTTTTTGTTTTTCCTTGTTCACTGGTATTTTTCTCCTTTCACAGGTAGATTTACATTGTTTGTCTTAATAGTCACTCTGGCTTTCAGCTTTAAATGAAAATAACATTATCTGAATAGCTATTATGATTATCATCTTAATCTGATGTTTTTATAAAACTATCGATGAGAATATTTTAAGAAATGTATCATAATTTTCTAATTAAATTAATTAAAAGTAATTGGTTTTCTATCAAGAACAGTCTAGAGCCATGATTGATACTAACCTGTTTTATCCCAATTGTTATAAGATTGATCATCATAATTGTTCTTTGAGTCCTTTCTCCAGTTTGGCTTTAAGGGTTTGCCCCTGATTTTTTTATAATGTTTTAAATAATTTGGAGTATGAATCAAGAAATAAGCATCTAGGTATGTCCTTCTTTCTGTTGATAAGGTTGTAAAAGGAAATTAGCTGATAGGTTAGGCCCCCAGGTTAGCCATCAGTGGACACTGCAGAACTTACTAGGCCTACTCCCCACTAGCCCTTTCTGGTTTCTCTTTGAAGAAAGTCACTGTTGTTGTCACTCAGCTCTCATGGGACATCCTTCTTTTTATGAAATTAGGATGCAGTTGGTCTGAGCCAGCATTCTAAGAAATTACGTAATTGATGTTTGCTTATGAATATACTATGGACTGAATTATGTGCCCCTAAATTCATATGATGAAACCCTAATCCCCAATGTGGCTGTATTTTGAAATAAGTACCCAAAGTGGAGGCCAGACTCAGGGTGAGCAATCTCCCTCCAGCCCACAGATTCCTTGCCACACGAGGCCAGAGGAGGATAAGAGTAGGACTAAAATACTATCACACCAGATTCCAATATTTTTAAATTAAAAATCAATATGATTGTTGGAATTGCGAAAACAGCATTAATTGAATTATTATTGTGTGTCAGTCCTTGGTCACAGGCTTTCATAAAGTATCTTAGTTAATCTTCACCATTGACCCTGCTGCGTAAAATTACCATCCTCGTTTAACAAGTGCAGAGACTGAGGCAAAGAAAAATCAAGGAACATGTTCCAGGCCACAAAGAAATGTAGATTCAGGATTTGAATCTCAGTCTGCCTGTTTCTTCAAAATCAACTTTCCATTCTTCTAATTTATGATAGAGGAATTTCTGTCTTATCATAATTCTTGCCATTTTATTTCTTCCTCTGTTTCAAAATCCAAATTGGAATTTATTCATCACTGCAGAGTGGTTTCATACTCCTGACTCATAAAAAAGCCTGTACAATGATGGCTGAAATGTCTGTTTCTTAAACATTTATTTAGCATTATTCTGAGTTCTTTATATGTATTAAACCATCTAAACTTCACAACAACCCATGAAGTAGATATTACTACTATCCCAATTTTACAGATAAGGAACTATAAAGCACAGAGAGGTTAACCAATTTCCCCAGGGCCACACAGCTGGTGGTGAAGGAGCTGAGGTTCAGCTCTTAGCCTCTGGGCTCCAGTGTCTTTGTCACTGTTTTAAGTTCCAAGCTGACTGCATAGTGGCAGGCAACCATTGTATTTACAAAATTCACACACTTCATCCATAGTCAAGTCTATCTTGGGGGATTTCATCAATCAGAATGAAATATAATTGCACCTTATTTTTCAGTTATCCCGTCTCATAGTTATGTCTGCTCTGCTTCAACTCTCTTCATTGCGCTCGGCACAAGCAATCTAGCGTCCCAGGTACCATATAAAATACAACGATGACATTGAAATGCTGGTTCTTGAACTCTCTCAATTCCTGACTTCCTTCTGCTCTCTTCAAAACTCTTCATGGTTGGCTTCCTTCAGTTGCTAACACCTTTGGCTTTACAGCTTGTCTCCTTCTCACCTTCCCCCATTTGGGTTTGGTAATGTTACGTCACTCTGCTTTCCTTCATAAAGAGCCAGCCTTTCCACAGCTCTCTGCCTCTGGCAATGGTTCCACTGAATCTGTGGGCTAAAGGCCCTGTGTTCCATGCTTACCCAGACCCCTAAGATGCTCCAAGCACCCACAACACTCCCATGCCTGACTTATCTAAGAGGAGCATAAGAAAATGTGGACAGTTTATCTGTTTTGACACAAGACTCAGAGAAATAGGTTTTGCACCTATGATTTACCTAATTCACTCTATTTGCACCTCTAATTCACTCTAATTTGCATCAAACTCTAGCATGAGTGATTAGGAATGATTTTTGCTTTCTCACGTTTTTCTTCAATTACTAATTCTAACAAATAGAAATCACTGCGTATTTATGTGGTATATCTCAAGTTCTCTCACAAAAGAAACTGGTATGTTTAGCTTAAATAACCGTATGCATACTTTAGAGATATTCCAACATCTGGCCCTACTTTGCAAAGGCTTAGTTTCTCTAAAGTTACACCAGAAAGAATTCATTTGAAAACATAAGGCCATGGATGTCTACAAGAAAACCACATCAGTGGGACTGTAAAATATTTGCTTAAGTAAACATTAGAAATGTGACAAATTGCTAATTTCCTATGAAGGATTATAAAATTCCAGCTGAGAACTCTGGGCTGGGAGCAGAGGGGAGAGTAGAAATAGGAATGGTTCCCTGACCTCACAGACTCCTGCTCTAACTTTTGAATGAAAATATGGATGTCACCTGTTGGCTGAGAAGTTATCATTGGTCTTTACAACTGTTGTTCTTACTCAAGATGTCTCATATAAAGATTATAGGTCCCTTCCCATCACTATGCTGATGGGAAGAACAAGGCCTTTTAAGGGAAGTCAGAAATATCTAACTGAAATCCGTAGCATCAGGAAGACTTCATTATCAGAAAAACAGAGATAACGGTAACCGTAAAATAATCAGAGCTCTCCAGGAAAGCAGTAACAATGACTGGGTACAGTATTGTACAGATGTCTACAACTCACCTTGTACTCTTATATCAAATCTATAATCCTGAACCTATAACATACCCCTTTCCTAGACTGTCTTTTTCATTTCAGTTTAAAATTCAGATCTGTTTCAAATTCCTATTAGCTACTGAATAGCTATTCATTAGCTATTTAATGAAATACTGACCTCTGATGTATTTAAAACAGCCATCAACACTTTGTATGCTGTTTTTGTACAACATGGATATATTTTGACTATTTCCTAATTTGAGGATTGCTACTAGTTTGAAGACTTTGAGACGTTATTAAAGTAGAAGCCATGCATTTATTAGCATATTTATATTTCAGTTTGTTTAAATGGTCCATATATATTCTGCATCATAAAGAGACAATGGTTGCAGCTTTTTAGAAACAGATATCAAGACTTCTTGGAGAAATGCTGATTCCAGGTCTGGGGCAGGAAATAGGGAAGTGAGCCTGAAACATCTTATCATCCCAAATAGTGAAGAAGTTATCAAAGTTATTAGGGTCATGTCAAAAGGACTCAGGAGCCAACTTGAAGACTCTCCCACTGGCCAAAAATGGAATAAATTGCACCTCAACGAGGATAAGAACTGTGATGGTATTTAAATCTATTATTTCATAAGGATATTTAAAGAAATACTTGCTTATCACCGTTGTATGATACCAGAAAATAAACTCATCATTTTGAAATCTGTTGAGTAAAGAGTAAGAAACAGGGCTTCCCTGGTGGCGCAGTGGTTGAGAGTCCGCCTGCCGATGCAGGGGACACGGGTTCATGCCCCGGTCCGCGAAGATCCCACATGCCACATGCCGTGGAGCGGCTGGGCCCGTGAGCCATGGCCGCTGAGCCTGCGCGTCCAGAGCCTGTGCTCCACAACAGGAGAGGCCACAAGAGTGAGAGGCCTCACATTTATGCTGCCTTTCTTAAAAAATAAAAACTGGGCACTAATGGTAACCAATTAGTAAATGCTAAATCTCTCCTTATTGAAAGTATTCCAGCTAGTAAAGGAAGAAAATGATAGAAATAGTATGTCACCAGTTTGAAACTCAGTGAACTGATGGGTTGAGCTTCTTAAGCAACAATAGCTACTAACATCACAAAAAGTGAGATGGTCAGACAGTATACACCTCTTGATGAAAGAACAAAATATCACTTATAAGCTAGTTGTGCCCCATCCCCCGAAATAATATCCTGAATCTTATCAAACTGCCAAGTGCAACTACTAAGTTAGAGATAACACAGAAGACAAGGGAACATGTTAAACTATACCGTGGGTATGCAAATAGCAAAATCCAGATCACAGAAAATACAATAGGACAAACCAAACACACAAGTACATAAAACTTCCAGGGTGGGGGAAAGATGAAGATGGATGGAGAACCTAATGATGAAAGTTGACATAAAAGATATATCAACCAATCAATCGCAGTCGTGGACCTTGTTTGTATTCGGATTCAAAGAGGAACATTTGTGAGGCAATCGGAAATTTGAACCCTGGATAGACACTTGATAATCAGTTTTAAAATTCTTATTAAGTTTTTAGTGTGATGACATTATGGGTACACTTTTTCAAAAAAAGAATTATTTGTCTTTTAGAAATATACACTAAAGTATTTACAGATGAAATAGTATATCCAGGATTTGCTTCAAAATAATATGGGGTGGGGAAAGTAGATGAGAATATGGACCGGGAAAGATTGGCCATGATTTCATGGCTTTTGGGGCTGGATGACGGGGTTGATTATCCTTTTCTATTTTGTGAATGTTTGAGGTTCTCCACAATAAAAAGTTAAAAGCAAAACCAACCAAAGTACATAGGAATCTCTTTGTTTATATTCTAATCTCAATGTTTAACCAATTTTAAATATTTCAAGGGAAGAAATTTATCAGAACAAACTTTTAAAATCTGGCATATATTCATGAGCTTCATTTAGTATTTGCAAAAGCAGCCCATTTTTCTAAGGAAAAGAGGAAGTACGAAGAACAAACCTTTCTTATTTTACTCATTTATAGTCTCACTTACTTACTTACTTTACCAATATGTATCACTTGTACTCACTAGCGCTACTGACATTGAATGGAAAGTCATTCTAGACAATAAGACTATATTCATCTACTTAAGTTTAGCTAGGTACATCATTATTTTAACAGGACAGAAATTTACCAACATGTAGATACCAGCTGCCTGTTTACTAAAGATAACCAGGTAAAAAACAAAACCAGAACTTTCTCCTCCTTATACTGCATAAGCCATTTTTTAATCCAGTACACAAAATAATTTTTTCATGTAAGTATTTTGGGCTATTTCTATTGACTTACTTTTGAACAATCTTTAATTGCATCATTTATATTACAAACGATAACATCAATTTTCCAACATCCCAACATCCAACATCCCTTAACCACTTTGCCTTTCCATATTTCATTTTTCAACTTTCCAATGTCAGATTTTGCTTATCAATTTATTTGTTATTTCTTATGTCTACAGACTTTCAAGAGAAACATAAGAGCTGGCTAAAACACAAACCCTGTTGATTAAAAGATGGGGCAATGACACATCAAAATACTAACTTTAAATTTCTGATACAAAACTAGTGCCTTAGTTTAATCTTTCCATGATTAAGTAATTTTACTGTTTCTCTTTAAAGTTTAGCATGACCATTGTTTCTTCTTTGGGTCTCTGAAAATGACCCTCTTCTCACGTCTTTCTCATCACACCCCACCATTCACCTGTTTCAAACCCAGATGTAAAGGTTAGAATTTAGGAGTTAGGCTCCAAATGGAATCAAATCAGATTTTTCCCACAGGGTCCTTAAACTAGGGAGGCCTGAATGATATACAACTAAGAATTGTCTTTTAGTTAAGGGGTATTTTTTTCCCTCTGTGATTGTTTTGTAACAATATCAAAACATTTATGAAATGTTTACCCCCACAGAACCCGAAGTGCACTTTTTTGAGTCATTGGCTCATTTTCAATTACTGAAATAACCAAAGAAAGAACAAACACATCCAAACAAGTAAATGGAAAATACACTCTCCTCCTCTTCTGTTTCTCTAGTGCAGAGTCTGTTCTCATTTATGATATTTATGATATCAAGATCCCCTTTCTTGCATAAAATTGATCATTACAAGAAAAACACTCACCCAGGACACGACGTTGAAGATAAACATAGAATATTTTATACAGACACTCACACCTGCCATGTCGGAAAAGGATCAGGAATCCAGATGCTGTGAGTTTAACCGTTCCTTCTAGGATTGTTCTGCAATGGCTCTGGAGTAATTTGCCTGCAGAGATTTCTGTGTTCACGGCCTCAGAGCAGAAATAGAAAGCAAAGAAGTTGGGGCTGGGGGGTGGAGAGTGGATAATCCAGTTATTAAAGTGGATTAAAAAAGTAACACACACAGTTAAATATCACAAGGTCTATCTCTAGGCAGGTGTGTTCTTTTGCTTGTCGTGGGCCCTAGGGTACTGGGCCAGAATATTTATGATCCTTTCTCCAAAACTGCCTTCTGTAAAGTAAACAGATACCAAGTTAAGGGAGTGGTGCTAGAGCAGGGAGAGAATGGCACAGCCATAGAAGCTGTTGATTTCAGATAACCACAACCGGACTTCCCTTGCCTCTATTTCAACTACAGGGAAACAAGATTGTTTTGCCCTGAGATAAAGGGACATTGTGTCTCAACTCATTTTTGCACTGTCTTTTCTCAAGAGTGCAAAATTTCTTCTACATACAACAAAATGCATTTAGAAATCTGCAAAGTCTGAAGGCTTAAGACAGAGCAACCTTTCATCCTTAACCCCAGAATGGTGGGAACAACTATGGACCTGCCTTTCAAAGCTTCTAAATTTATTTCAAAACAGTTCCATGGAGCTGCCTTCAAGGCAGTGCAGCTGGGGGAAGCGGGGAGGGAGAGGTTGCCCTCTCCATCACAAGACCATTTAGTTTTTATCTTTATTTCTTTATGATGTAAAAGGGAAAAAATTCTCAGGAGTTACTCTCTGACTGCCCCTATTGTGTTCATTTTCTAACATGCAGCCATTCTGAGAGCTCAGTTTGTTTTTAAGGTGGGCCCTCTACTCTTCCTCTGACAAATTGTATCTAACAGCACTCCTCTCCACTAACTCAGTTTCTGGATTCCCTGGTCCTCTTGGACAAAAAATTCAGAATGAGAAGGTGGTCATAGTTCAGTGACCATAGAGTGTACAATTTGTTTTTCGTGCTAATAGAAGGCAGCTGGCACAGGTAAAGGCAAAATTCCCTGACCTAATCAGGGAGGTGTAGACTGCTTTTCTGTAAACAGTTTGGGTCATGCTACTTTCCACATCCTGCCTCTGAAATAAAAGAAATGTATACTTCAAAGATTGTTGGGGAAAATAATTCTTTAAAATCTTTGTGAAGCTCTATACAATAAGCAAGCATGGACTTCTTAAAAATTTGATTAGTTAAAAGAACATTTTTCTAATTTTCACTGACAAAGGTGTCTTTGAAACAATCCCATTACCTGACTATTAAACATAATATATTTTTTTGGGCTTCCCTGGTGGCGCAGTGGTTGGGAGTCCGCCTGCCGATGCAGGGGGCACGGGTTCGTGCCCCGGTGTGGGAGGATCCCACGTGCCGCGGAGCGGCTGGGCCCGTGAGCCATGGCCGCTGAGCCTGCGCGTCCGGAGCCTGTTGCTCCGCAACGGGAGAGGCCACAACAGTGAGAGGCCCGGGTACCCAAAAAAAAAAAAAAAAAAAAAAAAAAACATAATATATTTTTAATGTAATAGTGACAATAATATCTAGTGTTAAGACCAAATTTAGGATTAGTTCAAAATAATGGCTTAATATTTAAATAATCACTAAAGAGAGATTGGTGCTTTATGCTGTTTCCTCCTAGAAAATGGAAATAATTTCACGAACTTCTACTGAGACATTCATGTATATAGGATTATCCATGGCTGAAAGAAATGAAATGCTTAAATGAAAAAACAAATGGATTTATAGACCTAGAAGTGATTATTTATAGTTTAGAGATAAAATCAAAAGAAATATATAGATTACAATGCTGTTTTGTTGACAAGAATATATTGAGTACCTAGCAAATTCCAGTTTGGAATAGATTTTTTGTAGATGCTGAATCTCCTTAAGAAGAATATAGTCTTTAGCTAAATCATCATTGAACCCTAAAACGTAAAAATCGATGGATGTGTTTTACAGCAAAATTACTCTGTGTAATAGAACACCCAGTCCAATTCAAATCTATATGAAACAGTTCACTCCTCTAAGTTCCTATCTCAGTAAATTTTATAATCACACAACATTTGCCCAAGCTAAATGCTGCAGAGTCATTTTGTATTCCTCTTTCTTTGTTGCCTTATGTCCAATCACTTCCCGGAGTGTGTTGAGCTCCTACATTTCCTTCAAACCTGTTTCTGCCATCTCATCCTTTTGCTTTACAGCTTTTTATCATCTCTCACTTGAGCCGTTTCAACAGAATCATAATTAGTTTTCTTGCCAACATTTTCCTCCTCCTATCCATCTTAGCACTCCAGAATTTTCTCTTTTCTTTCTGTAATTCCCTTTATAAAATACTTATTGATCATGTAATTCCCCTGATTAAAAACCAATCTAAGGATGGTTTCCTATTACCTAAAGGATAAATTCAGACTCCGTATAATGGCACTTAAAGCACATGGCAAACAGGTCTCTACTCATCTCCCAGAACTTTCTCCTGTTCCTCTCTCCCACTCTTCCACTCTTAGATTCCATAACCACAAAATTATTTCACAGGCCGAGAATATACCTGGGGCTTTTATGCCTCTGTGCCTGTTGTTCCTTCTTCCTGGACTATCCTTTCCCACGTTCTCTACTTAGTGAATTATTGCAACCACCCCTTGGCGCTCAGCTCAAATGGCATCTCACCTGTGGAAGCGTCCCCTTCTTTATCCACTGCCCCTACCCTGGGCAGACCTCCTTGCTTCTCAATCCTTATGCCCATTACAATTTGAACAAAGCTTTAGTCTAAAATTGCCATCCTTTACAACACTGATTTTTGTGTCCACCCTCTGATTTTTTAATACATGAAAGGCCAAGATCCTGACTTACTTATCTCTATACCCACAGCAGCTGGCATTGAAGATAAAGAGATGTGTGATTACAGCCAAGATTTCTAGAAAGTTCAACTGAGATTCCCTCCTGGATTCCCAAGCAACTACCAACGTGTTTCCTCTCCTCACAATAAAAGTCAGTTATTGGGTAAAGAAAAATATTTCCTTTATTTTGGGACTTGTCAGCACCTTAACTTGCAAATGTTTAAGAAGGTGACAAAGTACATAGCAATTCCCAAATGCATGTGACCCGAGAACATATTTCTGAAAGACATCTACATGGATCAGTGCTATAGCACTGACTTATAGAAACACTGATCTAGACAAGCCCACACATTTTATACATGAGAAAAGGGTATCCCAGAGAGACTGAGTAGCCCAAGCTCACAAAGCTGGTTAGTGGCAGAGCTCTTTCTAAAAATGAGGTCTCATGACGATCAGATCGGTATTCTGTCCACTTGCATCAACTATCTCTTGGGTTACGTAGTGTGATTGTAAGATGAGTCAGTGACCACCTTAGATCATGAGAAATTGTCATATAACATAGTCAACAGTGAAGGGAAGGGGGTAGGGCAGGGCTAGAGAGTGTAAGCAATAACTCTTAGGCCCAGTAAAAAAGGCCAGGTCTGGAAGGAGAGGCAATGAAGAGTGGGATATCACAAGAAACAATAACTGAAGGAAAGCGCAGAAGGTAAGTCTCAATAATTTTAGATAAAGTTTTGCTAATGCTTCCATCATGTCAATTATTATCACACACAGTGAATGCACAGGGTAGAGCAGGATGAGGATTCAAATCTGATTAATCACGAAAACTCTCCACGAGGCAGTCATATTAAACTGGGTTTTGATAGCGTATGGGGGACCCTGGCACAGAAAAAAGACAGAGAGTAGAGGAAAGGGCATGAATAGAACCGTCAGATACCCTATGTAAAATATAGCATTTTCTCTAGGTCATCAAGCAAATCAGGCTCACATTTGGGGCCTGAACCAGAAAACAGGCATTGATAGGAGGTTCATATTTTTATCACTATATCATGTTTCCCTCTACAAGATATGCCCAATAATTCATTCAACAAATGTTTTGAATGCCTTCTATGTCCCGTGCATGATACTAGGAACTGGTAATACTGCAGTTAACAAAATAAGATAAAAACCCCTGCCTTCACGGAGGATATATATATATATATATATATATATATATATATGTATATATATATACACACACACATATATTAGGTAACTAGATTTTGGAAACAAAAGTATAGAAAGGAAGTTATCTTCTCATTATAATGTGAACAAAAACAGATGTTCTTTGTTATTATTAAAAAATAAATTAGCATATTCAGATCACTCATTATTTAGTCATTCTTTCAGCAAATATTTATCGATTACCTACTATATTCTGGGCCCTGGGGATATGGCAGTAAACAGCAACACAGAAATACTCCTGATCTCTTGAAGTTTACATTCCAGAAAGGAAGATAACTTCCTCTTTGTATTTTTGCTTCGAAAATCTAGTTACCCAATATATTTGTCAGTGGAGTGTGTACTGAAAAACCAAACCCTGTGTTTTAGAGAAAAGATTACATTCTCTTTCATCTTATATATTCCCCCATTATCACCATCACTCTATACTAAAGGGGCTTTTTTATGGCATTGTGACTATTCAATTCATTTTCTCAAAGGCTGGTAGCAGGAGCAAGAAAAATGATGCTGAAGTTTCTCTTCCCTATGACTGTGCTTAGGTGTGGGGGTGTGGGTGCATGAGGTCATGACGTCATGCATTCTAAGCAGAGTGAAGAGAAAGTTACGGTACTCTTTAGCATTTCTCAATTTCAAAAATTTTTGAAATTTTTTTCTTTTTTCTTATTTTAGGAAAATTGAGGTTGCTCATTTGTGGATTTTATGATCCCTTTTACAGGAGCAGAAGCTTGGTGTTTGTCCTCCAGTCCGATTCCAGCATTCCTGAGACCAACATTCCTCTTATGCTTTCATTTGAACACAATGCTCTGTGCTTCCTATCCTGTGTGCTTATGGAGCCTGGCTCATAAAAACCTTCTGCATATTCCCACTGGGAATGGGAAGCATCTGGTATGAGAATGATCCATCTCCTGCTTTGCAGGACATTTTGAAACCACCATATCTACTTGCAGTATTAATTCCAGCTCAGAAAAGAACGTGCTTGGAATTGTCATTGTGAAATAGCAATACGGTGTTTATAAAGAATGGGTACCGATATTCTTCCTCTTTTTATAGATACTTTTATTCTAAAATATACACGATTTTTACCTGGACATAAAGTTAATAACCAATAAAGGTCATATAAAGAAAAACATGAAAGTATGTATAAGAAAATAGACTCTGTATCACCAAAATCTATTGTTAAGTGTTTATAAGTAAAGATTGAGGCAAAATGGTGCAGTAATTAAAAATGTGTATTCTGACCATGATGGATTAGAGATGCTCATGAATTCTTATTAGCCTCACTGCCATGTTTATACTCCTTTTATATTTGCAACAATTGCAGCAAAATGAAAAAGTGGCCAGCTTCTGGGTGGGGTCCAGGGTCTGGTCCTTGGCTTGGCAGCCCTCTAAGCTCAGCTTTGCCAGTCTTTCCTCAAGTATCTCACAGGAGCCAGAATGTCAATTTCTTAGTTTATCATGAGAAATGCACACATCAAGCCACCCAGCATAATATAAAAGCAGATCAGAAAATCCTCTACCATAAAGAAAACAGACTCATAGATATAGAGAACAAACTAGTGCTTACCAGTGGGTAGAGGGAAGGGGGAGAGGCAGTAGAGGGGTAAGGGATTAAGAAGTACAAACTACTATACATAAAATAAATAAGCTACAAGGATATATGGTACAGCACAGGGAATATAGCCAATAGTTTATAATAACTATAAATGGAATATGACTTTTAAAAATTGTGAATCACCTGAAACGTATTATATTGTACATCAACTATACCTCAATTTAAAAAGTTTAAAAAATAATAATAAAAAGAAAGAAAATCCCCTTCCAATAAGAAAACAGCACAGAAGCAGAGCATACAGAGATGGTTTCTTGGTGGAGGGAGTGGATGGTAAATTCAGTAAAGGAGGTAGTAGATACATTGCCAAGAGTTGATAGGCTGCTGGTGAGTAAGGAACCATCCCAGGAATCCAAAAGCTAAACCCTCCAAAAGATGCTCTTCTCCCTCAATATGGCTGTGACACACCACCTTATTCTTTCTCCCCCAGGTTGCTTTCCCTGTACTCTCTTCAGTCCATGCCCCTTCTTGTGATCACAGTCTAACCCTAGATAAGAGGACATCAAAATTCACTAGGTATTCATTTACCAAACTGTAATTACAGTTCAGTCCTGCTTCCAAGATTGCCTTTTCATTGCATTTTAAGTATTTCCAAAATACTTCACTTAAACATGACTGCTTTCTTGATCCATTCCTATAGATTTTACTAGTTGATTTCTTGGAGGTCAATCTTATTGTCCTTCTCTCCAAATTGGGATGTGTGCCCTTGTACAGACAATGATATTCAACAAGAGAATGAAGGATACAAAACAGAGCTTTGTAATCACCAGCCCAGGATCACTGGATTCTCCATTTTTGTGCTGAATATTGGCCTGGTTGTTTGCTTTTAAATGTAAAGTTTAAATGCCAACCTGTTTTCCCGTGAGTTCTTTCTGAATCAGACTTTGTTTGGTCAGCTCACAAGGTACACATTGGCTGCCAGCATGATTAGGCTCTGGGGTAACAGTGATTAAGAGGTAGGGAAGTAAGTGGAGGCCACCAACACAGAATTTAAAAAGAAAAAAAAAATAGACTAGGGTGGGGATATTTAATGCTTGTATCAGACACCAGATTCTCATACTAAAGGAGGCAAGAAAATGTGACACAGAATCTAACACAGGCTTCTCCCATGACTGGTCAGGAAAAACATAGACATTTTACTCACAATGCTAATTAGGATCTCACAGGTGATTAATTCCAAATTATAAAGGTTTATTCAACCTCACAGAGTGGGAATGAATTGCATGGCTATTCTGGTTCCCAGGAGAAAATAAAATAACAGGAAGTCACTATAAAAGGTCATTTATCAGGAAATCCCCAACTTCCATTTTATACCTTTATAAGAAGCGACAAAATGTACCCCAAATAAGCTCAGGTAGAAAAGAACTCAGACTCTGGTTTGAATTTTTTTTAAGCACAGAGAGTCCTATTTAGATTTTCCCTGAGCACTTGGAAGGTCTCTCTTAATGCGAGAAGGCAAAAGAAGCGGATATCCCAGGAAGCCTGTGGTCTAACACTTAGACCATCATTCCTGAAACAAGAGGGTCTGGCTGCATTTCCCTCACTGTCAACCCATATGAATGCATCACCCTAATTTCAATCCATATGAAATGAAAGTACACTCTCCAAATGCAATCTTTAAAGATACAATATCCAAATGGAATTTTTCTAGAAACCGGGCATGGAATACACCATTTCTCCTAGAAATCTCCTCTAGCTCCTTTCTTCATTTATACTCAGGCATTAATGTATCCCTCCCTGAACTTCCAAGTAATTCTCTTATTTATTAACAATGTGATTGATTCAGAAAATGCTTCAGCCATAGACCAACCATGTGAGGAGGTCAGAACATTTTTAAATAAGCTATTCTTGGGGTCATCAAGTGCCTATGGGTAAAACAAAACCAAGGGATTGTTTTTCTTTACATGGAGTCATATTGACCTCTAATTTTGCCTACACTAATCATTAAACCTTCAGGAAATATTTCAAGGGAAAACATACTGATTTTTTTTAATTGTGGAAAGAACCCAAACCTTTTCTGCATGCTAATATATTTATACAAGTTCATATTGAAGCTTCATTGAGCCAGAGAATTCCTGTAAGTGCTCTGCTCTCTTTCCTCTTCACTCTTCATGCTTTCTTGAATACATGAGTGTGAAGAGGTATTGTTAAGCCAAAAATAATGGCCTAGCCAAGTCCCCCAAAAAGGAATGTGCAAATCTGGGAACACATTCCAGGATTTCTAGCTACCAGTACAGGGCCTGAAGTATAAGAAGTACCAGCCAGAAATATCGAGTTTCTCGAGAATCAGTGAGTCTCAGCCAATCCCCTGAAGAGCTTTCTGAGAAGGAAATAGTTCATAAAGCAATTCTCCATGTAGTAAGAGATTTACTTTAAATTTAAATAATAGTAATAGATATCACTTTAATCTCTCTTTAATAGATATCTCTTTAATAGATATTTCAGAGATTTCCCAGGCTTTGAACCCTCTAATGGATTCCCATCACAATTAAAATGAAATCCAAAGCCACACAAGATGAGTCCTTGGCTGCCTCACTGACCTCATTTCCAACTACTTTCTCCCTCACTCATGCTGCTCCAGCCACAGTGGACTCCATGCTGGCCCTTGGACTTTCCAAGTGTACTCCCAGCTCAGGGGTCTTTCCATCTCCTCTCTCCCCTGTGGAATTCTCTTCATCTGCAGATGGCTTCATCCACAGAGGAGATGGCTCATCCTCTCCACTCACTGTATTACATGTTCATTTGTCTGTTTGTCTTACTGTCAGTTTCCTTTTGGAGTGTAAACTTCAGGAGATCAGGAACAATTTCTGTACTGTTCATTACTTATCCCTGGGGCTCAGAATGTAGTAGGTGTTCAGTAAATATTTATTGAATGAATGACTAAACAGCAAGTTATATGAATACACTAATTTATTTTTTAATAATAACAAAGAGCATCTGTTGTGTTCACCATTACATTCTCACTGCCTAAGACAGTGACTGGCCAATTATAATCTCCATATGTGCTGGGATACAGCACTACAAAAGAAAAATGAGGCTGCTTGTATGGACCTTATATTCCACCAAACAAACAAATACACAAATAAATATGCAAGAAAACACCAGCGAGAGAAAAATGGCAGGATCCTGTGCTACAGAGTGACCAAGGGAACTACTTATTTCACAGGAGATGGAATGCTTAAGGAGGTGACACTTAAACTGGGTCCTGCACCTGGGTCAAATCGTGAAGAAACACTGAACAAGCCCAAATCAAGGGCATTCTACAAAATAACTGGCCTAAATCAATTAAAATGTTAAGATCATGAAAGTTAGGGAGAGACTAAGGAATTAACCCCTATTCAAGAGAGGCTAGGGCTTCCCTGGTGGCGCAGTGGTTGAGAGTCCACCTGCTGATGCAGGGGACGCGGGTTCATGCACCGGTCCGGGAAGATCCCACATGCTGCGGAGCGGCTGGGCCCGTGAGCCATGGCCGCTGAGCCTGCGCGTCCGGAGCCTGTGCTCCGCAACGGGAGAGGCCACGGCAGTGAGAGGCCCTCAGTACTGCAAAAAAAAAAAAAAAAAAAGAAAAAAAGAGAAGCTAAAGAGACATGGCAACTTGGTGAAATGTATGACCCTGAATTGGATCCTTTGCTATATAAAAGATGCTACTGACCAAATTAGTGAATGTGAATGGGGTCTCTGAGCAAGGATATATAGAGATTCTTGATATTGTTCTTGTAACTTTTCTGCAGGTTTGAAATTTTTTAGAATAAAAATAAACGGCCTCTGTGGGGGGAAAAACTGAGGCACAGAAAAGTTAAATAACTTTCCCAAGGTCCCATAATATGTGATAAAGCCTGGATGTGAACCCAGGCAGTCTAGCTCCCAACTAGGTGTCTTCAACCATGTTGCTTCTATAAAATAGAGTATATCAGCATAATGCCTCATGCAAAATAAGCTCTCAAGCTGTATCTATTACTATTAAAAATTAATATACTATAAACAAACAAATAAGCTGAGTCTTGCATGATAAGAAGACACAAGTCATGCTAGGAGCTAGCGTAAGAGAATGCCAGACAAAGGTAACAGAGCGTACAAAGGCCCTAAGGTGAGCACAAAATTGGCATGTTGGAGAAAAAAGTCTTGTGTGTAGGTAGCATCAAAAGTTATGGGGAGCAGGGTTTGAGATGAGATCAGAGGCAGTTCTTCAGGTCAGACGCTGCAGAGAGCTGTAAGCCAGGAGAAAAAGAATGTAATGTATTTGCGTGTTATTGGAAGCGTAGGCAAGTTTTATGGGCTGAATTGTACCCCCCCCCAAATGCATATGGTAAAACCCTTACCCTCATTGCCTCAGAATGTGACTATGTTAGTGACATCAGCAAGATGTCAGAGTAGGGGGCCCTGGACCATCCTTCTGCCCACAAACACACCAAATAAGCAATATTCACAAATTCCTTTTATGAGGCATCTAGAAACTAAGTGAAAGGCTCCTAAACACTGGGTGACCATGAAAACAGATTTATTGAAACCAGTAAAGGAATTCAGGATATCCTCTTCCCAGAGTCCCTTCCCCTGGTGCAGTGTCATATGGTCAGAAAGAGACCTCCTGGCTCCTGACTTCTCCCCTACTACCAGGGGAGGCGAGGGGTTGGTCTGCCTATCCTGTGCTCCTCCCCAGAAGTTTGACCTCAGTCCTGTCAGTCTTGGAGGCTAGATGGGTCCACCATAGCCTAACAGCCTGAAGGAAAATGGAAACAGCAGCGTGGGATCACAGACACATCATAGTCCTACCTCCTGCTCAGCACAGAGTGTGTGGATGAAAAAGCCCCGCCCTCAGCTTCCGCCAGGGAGGGAAAGAGTATAGCCATGTGTACAGCACCCCTACTTTTCTGAGGGAGCTCCCCCGGGGACTGACCTCTGCCCTGCCTGACTTGGAGTTATACAACTTAATAACAAAAAAACTAATAACCTAATTTTAAAATGGGCTAAGGTATGAATAGAAGAAGACATACAAATTGCCAACAAGCATACAAAAAAATGCTTATGGTCACTAAGATAGGGAAATGCACATCAAAACCACAATGAGCTATCACCTTACACTTGTACGGATGGCTATTATCAAAAAAACCCAGGGGCTTCCCTGGTGGCGCAGTGGTTGAGAGTCCGCCTGCCGATGCAGGGGACACGGGCTCGTGCCCCGGTCCGGGAGGATCCCACATGCCGTGGGGCAGCTGGGCCCGTGAGCCATGGCCGCTGAGCCTGCGCGTCCGGAGGCTGTGCTCCGCAGCGGGAGAGGCCACAACAGTGAGAGGCCTGCGTATCGGAAAAAACAAAAACAAACAAACAAAAAAAAAACAACAGGTGTTGGTGAGGATGTGGAGAAATTGGAACTCTTGCACACTGTAAATAGGTATGGAGAATGGTACGGCCACTATGGAAAATGGTATTGGGTTCCTCAAAAAATTAAAGATAGAACTACCATATAACCAGCAATCCCACTTCTAGGTGCATATCCAAGTGGACCGAAATCAGGATTTCACTGAGATATCTTCACGCCTATGCTCATTGGAGCACAATTCACAATAGCTAGGATGTACAAACAACCTAAATTTTGATCACCAGATGAATAAATAAAGAAAATGTGGTATAAACATAAAATGAAATACTAGTCTTAAAAAAAGAAAAAAATTGTGCAATATGGGACAACATGGATGAACTTTGAGGACATTTTGCTAAGTGAAGTAAGCTAGACAATGGAAGACAAGTACTGCATGACTCCACTTACATGAGGTACCTAAAATAGTCATATTCATAAAATCAAAACCAGGAACTGGGGGCGGGGGGGGGGAGGAGGGGATGGGGAGTTATATATCAACAGGCATAAAGTTTCAGTAAAGATAAATAAGCTATAGAGATCTGCTTTACAATATTGTACATTCATTCAATAATAAGGTATTATACACTTAAATTTCATTAAGAGAATAGATCTCAGGTTAAGTGTTCTTACCACAATAAAACAGAAAGAAAGAAAAAGAAAGAAAGAGAGAGAGAGAGAGAGAGGGAGGGAGGGAGGGAGGGAGGGAGGGAGGGAGGGAGGGAGGAAGGAAGGGAAAGAAAGAAGGGAAAAAAAGAAGAATGTGGCTATATTTGGTCATACCTCTTTAAAGAGGTAGTTAAGGTAAAATGAGGTCATTAAGGTGGGCCCTAATCCAATATGATTAATGTCCTAATAGGAAGAGAAAATTAGGATACAGACACACAGAGGAAAGACCATGTGAAGACAAAGAGAATACCACCTACAAGCCAAGAAGAGAGGGCTCAGAAGAAATCAGCCCCACCGACACCTTGAGCTTAGACTTCTAACCTCCAGAATTGTAAGAAGATTAATTTCTGTTAAATCACGCAGTCTGTGGTACTTTGGTATGGTAACCCTAGCAAATTAATATAGCAGGTTTTACGATGCAGTGATCCAGGCAGAAGATGATGGTGGCTGGTCTAGGATGAGAGTATAGAGGAAGAGAAGCAACTGGGTTCAAGGTACGCTCTAGAGGTGAAATCAATGTGGAGAGGGAGAGAAAGAGAGGGTCATGGGTGCCACTCAGATCTTAATGTGAACAACCTGGTGGATAGTGAGGCCACCAAGATGGAGAAAATGGAGAAGACCCCTGACCCCGTGACAGTTTCCCCTATTAACAGTATCTTGCTTTAGTTTGGTACATTTATTACAATTGATGTGTTAATATTAATACATTATTAATAACTAAAGTCCATAGTTCACATTAAGGTCCACTCTTTGTGCTGTACATTTGATGGGTATTGGCCAATGGGTAGTGACATATATCCACCATTAAAGTATCATGCAAAATAGTTTCATTGCCCTAAAATCTCCTGTGCTCCACTGACCCATCCCTTTCCTTCACCCCCTTCAACTTCTGACAACCACTGAGTCTTTTTTTTTTTACAGTATCTACAGTTTTGCCTTTTTTAAAGTGCTGCAGAGTTGGAACTACACAGTTTGTATCTGTGGCATAATAAGAAATATATATTTAACCTTTGTCCCCAGTTCCTAGCAGACTTCTAAAACGGTTACAACTTCCAGAGGATAACAGTGTCTTTTGTATGCTAATAAAAAGACTGGCGGCTGGGGAGCCCTAAATAACTTCAGGATGTAGCTGGTTGCCAGGAAGACCAAGGCATGATTGCAACTTTCAGCCGCACCCCTCTACCTCTGAGAGGGAAGAGAGGCTGGACGTTGAATTAATCATCAATAGCTAAGGATTTAATCGGTCATGCCTATCTTATGAAACCTCCATAAAAACCCCTAAATGATGGTATTCAGAGAGCTTCTGAGTTGGTGAACACATCAAGGTGCTTGGAGGGTGGCACAGCCAGAGCGGGCATGGAAGCTCTGTGCACAGCAACCCCCCGTACCTTCTCCTATGTATCGCTTCCATTTGGCTGTTCTTGAGCTGTATCCTTTATAACAAAGCAGTAATTTTAAGTTAAGTGCTTTCCTAAGTTCTATGAGTCACTCTAGCTAATTACAGAACCTGAAGGGGGAGTGGGAACCCCCAAATTTAGAGCCAGTCCCTCAGAAGTGACCAGCATTTGAAGTGGGGAGGGGGAAACATTGTGGGACTGAGCCCTTAACCCCTGGGGTGTGTGCTAACTGTGAGTAGTTAGGGTCAGGACTGAACTGAATTGTAGGTCATCTAGCTGGTGTCTGGAAAGTTGGAGAACTGGTTGATATGGGGGGGAAAAAACACATATTTGGGATCAGAAGTGCTGTGAGTAAAAGCAGTTCAAAGCACCCTTTTCAGAATGGCCTCTTTCACTTATGGATGTGCATTTAAATTTCCTCCATGACTTTTCATGGCTCAATAACTCATTTCTTTTTAATACTAAATAATATTCCATTTATGGATGTACCAGTTTATTTACCCATTCACCTACTGAAGGACATTTTGATTGCTTCCAAATTTTGGCAGCATGAATAGAGCTGCTATAAATGTGCAGGTACAAGTTTTTATATCGACAGAAGTTTTCAACTCAATTAGTTAAATACCAGGGAGCACGATTGCTGGATCATATGGTAAGAGTATGTTCAGTTTTGAAAGAAACTGTCAACTGTCCTCCAAAGTGGCTCTGCCATTTTATGTTCTCACCAGCAATGACTGAGAGCTGCTGATTCTCCACATCCTTGACAGCATTGGATGTTGTCAGTATTCTGGATTTTGGCCATTCTAATAAGTGTGTAGTGGTACCTCACCGTGTTTTAACGTGCAATTCTTTAATAACATATGATTTGAGTCTTTTTTCATTCTCTTATTTACCATCTGTATATCTTCTTCTGTGAGGTGTTTTTCAGATCTTTTGCCCAATTCTTAATTGGGTTGTTTGTTTTCTTATTGCTAAGTTTTTGGAAACAGTCTTTTATCAGATAATGTGTTTTGCAAATATTTTCTCCCATTCTGTGGCTTGTCTTTTCATTCTCTTAATCCCGTTTGTTTTCTAATGAGACAAGCATCATTCCATAGGAAACTGAGACTCAAAATCCATTATTCTTGACTAATTCTTTTTCCAGTTTACAGACACATTTTGTTAATTGCATCTCTGAAAATTTCCAGCCTCATGTCCACTGCCAATACCTTATCATATGTTATTACGTTACTACATTAACAGTCTCCTAGGACTTCAAGATTTCAGCCTGTCAAGAGCTGTGAAAGCTCTGAGATTTTACCCTACTTCCAAACTAACAAGTTAGCCTGCTGCAGTTTAATGGCTGTTGTCAGAAGACATGAAACTCCTGGGTCAGAGACACGCGTCTTTATAACCCACAGCACAGCAAGGTCTATGAACCTCATTTGTATTGGTTCTTTTTGTTCCCCAAGTACCAAAGGAGAGATGCCCAGCAGCCCAGGTAGATGCTGAACACACAGTAAGTTTGTATCACACTGAGAAACTCTGAGGTTAGGAAGCTCCGATTTGTTAAAGGGCCTCCTTTCCCTTTAAAATCTTCCCTCTGCCACAAGGGAAATACAGTAGCTTCCAAGGATATTCTTGAAAAGTTATCTGAAATGAAAGCTTTCAATGTCTGCTCAGAAGATATGCAGAAGTGTGAGTGACCCATGGAGAATTTTCCCCCAGATAGTCCTTCCATCTCTCTAGTTCACGGTGGACACTCAGAATAAGGATTCAATTAAAAACTCCTTATGTGTAACAAAAATACCTTTAATAGTTCTCCATTTCCTAAACAAAATATAAATTCCTTAGCAGAGTATTCAAGGCCCTTCAACACCACTCTCCCAATCTCCCCTTTTAATATTAATTCCTAAAACGTGGCAACGTGTACCATCCATGCCAACCAATATTGACTTTTTTGCCTTTACCAGCTCTATCTACTCTTTTATTCCCTCCATTCTTCCTGTCTCAAATGTTCTCCCCATAACAACAATCACCGATACAATCAGATCTGTTCAACTCTTAACTCAAAAGATACCTCTCACGACATGTTTTTTAAATAGATCTCTTCCTTCTCATCTCTTACAGCATTTCCCCCATAACTCAACTTAAGCATTCTCTGTTAAAGTTAGTCATCTATTTGAGCTTCCCTGGTGGCGCAGTGGTTGAGAGTCCGCCTGCCGATGCAGGGGACACGGGTTCGTGCCCCGGTCCGGGAGGATCCCACATGCCGCGGAGTGGCTGGGCCCGTGAGCTGCGGCCGCTGAGCCTGCGCGTCCGGAGCCTGTGCTCCGCAACGGGAGAGGCCACAACAGTGAGAGGCCCGCGTACCACAAAAAAAAAAAGTTAGTCATCTATTTGTATTTTCTTTCTACTAGAGTGCAAGCAACAGGGTCTATATTCTTCAACTTTGTGTCTCTCATACTATGACTGATATCTAGTGAATACTGAACGTATGAATGAATAAATAAATATTGTGATTACTGTTTCTCCCTAAGTAATTTCTGTAAGAGGATACGATTTTGAAAAACTACCACCTTTTGTCAATGAAACAACTGTTTCCCAAGTCACCAACTTTTTCTCACCATCACCATAATTAGAGATACTTTTTAGACTTCCTGGTGGTTTTGTCACAAAACCCACTGCTTCTCTTTATTCAATCTGCTGTAATATTTGGGTTGGCCAAAAATTTCGTTCGTGTTTTCTGGCCAACCCAATACTTTAACCTAACGTGAGAGTAACAAAGCAAAGTCAAAAACTGCACTTTGACTTTTATTCTCTTTTTATTCCTTTTAGTCTCTTAACTAAAATCCCCTCCAACTTTCCTAGCTACCTGACACACCTTGAGTGCTTTCATGCTAGCACTACTCATCATGAAGTCAACTTGCACAGCACAGCCCCCCCAAGAGGAAGGCAGGTTCCAACTAGGCTAACAGACAGCAGGTTGAAAACAGTGTCCACTGACATCAGAATAACACACTGTTTTCAAGAATGAAAAGTTCACAATTTTTTTTCCCAGAAACAGGAATGTCCAAGGCAGCCCAGCTTGCAGGGAGGATAAGAAGGCTCCATCAGAGAGACTGTGAGGTAAAGGGGCAAAAAAAGGGAGACCACAGCCATCCGAAGAGAAGGAGGTGCAAACCACTTGCTGTTGGCAAAAGCATGGGCTTTGCCTTCACGGAGTCCTGAGTTTGGAAAGTGAGAATCTGCTTCTTACCAACTCAGAGAACTTTGTTCTTTTGTCTATTCAACAAATATTCTAAGTGCCTATAAGGTGCTAAATTCTGGGTATATGATAGTCACTAGAGCAAATATAGTCTCAGCCCTGGTAGAGTTTACAATCTAGCAGGGCATAGTTACAATGCAAATGAACAAATCAATTTTAACTTAAAAATTATGATGAGTACCATGAAGGAAAAGGACAAGGTGTGGAGAATGTCAATGATAGTAAGAACCTATCGATACTTTGAAGGTACCTCTTGGGAGGTAATATTTTAGTTGATGTGAAAAATAAGGAGCCAGTCATACTAAGAGTGCGGGGGGGGGAAATTATTCAGGAAGAGGAAAGGTGTTTTACTTCTTTCACAAGATGGTTACGTATACAGTGTTTGGCACAAGACTGCGTTTTGTAAATTCTCAGCAAGTGTTCATTCTTGTAACTGCTATGACTGTTGACCTTATATTCTTGGTAGCCAGTCTATAAAAGCCTACAGAACACTGAGTAATCTTCTAAACCCTAATGGACACTCAAATAACAAGCATCAGCAGTTACATATTTAGATAAGAGGGAAATACATAGAACATTTTAATAAACAGAGAAAATCTCATGAGAAATTCAGTATCCTTTCTCTCTTCTTTCCTTGATTAGTCGTTCTCTGGATTCCTGTATTATGACAAAACCTCACTAATTCACATGCTGATAATTAGGGATTTTACATTTGTTCTGTGAAGCAAATGAATAATGTAATCAAAATGGAAGGAAGCAGAATGTTTCATTTAATTACGGAAACCTGTTGTTTCTGAACATTTTTAACCACATACATTTGCGTACAATTCATGTGTTGATTACAAATGATGGATTTTTTCACGAAAGCAAGACACGTTAAGATCTTACTCTGTAAGATAGATCAGTGGAACAGGATAGAAAGCCCAGAGATAAACCCACGCACATATGGACACCTTATCTTTGATAAAGGAGGCAGGAATGTACAGTGGAGAAAGGACAGCCTCTTCAATAAATGGTGCTGGGAAAACTGGACAGGTACATGTAAAAGTATGAGATTAGATCACTCCCTAACACCATACACAAAAATAAGCTCAAAATGGATTAAAGACCTAAATGTAAGGCCAGAAACTATCAAACTCTTAGAAGAAAACATAGGAAGAACACTCTATGACATAAATCACAGCAAGATCCTTTCTGACCCACCTCCTAGAGTAATGGAAATAAAAACAAAAATAAACAAATGGGACCTAATGAAACTTCAAAGCTTTTGCACAGCAAAGGAAACCATAACCAAGACCAAAAGACAACCCTCAGAATGGGAGAAAACATTTGCAAATGAAGCAACTGACAAAGGATTAATCTCCAAAATTTACAAGCAGCTCATGCAGCTCAATAACAAAAAAACAAACAACCCCATCCAAAAATGGGCAGAAGACCTAAATAGACATTTCTCCAAAGAAGATATACAGAATGCCAACAAACACATGAAAGAATGCTCAACATCATTAATCATTAGAGAAATGCAAATCAAAACTACAATGAGATATCATCTCACACCAGTCAGAATGGCCATCATCAAAAAATCTAGAAACAATAAATGCTGGAGAGGGTGTGGAGAAAAGGGGACACTCTTGCACTGCTGGTGGGAATGTGAATTGGTTCAGCCACTGTGGAGAACAGTATGGAGGTTCCTTAAAAAACTACAAATAGAATTACCATATGACCCAGCAATCCCACTACTTGGCATATACCCTGAGAAAACCAAAATTCAAAAAGAGTCATGTACCAAAATGTTCATTGCAGCTCTATTTACAATAGCCAGGACATGGAAACAACCTAAGCGCCCATCATCGGATGAATGGATAAAGAAGATGTGGCACATATACACAATGGAATATTACTCAGCCTTAAAAAGAAATGAAATTGAGCTATTTGTAATGAGATGGATAGACCTAGAGTCTGTCATACAGAGTGAAGTAAGTCAGAAAGAAAAAGACAAATACCGTATGCTAACACATATATATGGAATTTAAGGGAAAAAAATGTCATGAAGAACCTAGGGGTAAGATAGGAATAAAGACGCAGACCTACTGGAGAACGGACTTGAGGGTATGGGGAGGGGGAGGGGTGAGTTTTGACAGGGCGAGAGAGAGTCATGGACATATACACACTAACAAACGTAGTAAGGTAGATAGCTGGGGGGAAGCAGCCGCAAGGCACAGGGATATTAGCTCGGTGCTTTGTGACAGCCTGGAAGGGTGGGATGGGGAGAGTGGGAGGGAGGGAGACGCAAGAGGGAAGACATATGGGAACATATGTATATGTATACCTGATTCACTTTGTTATAAAGCAGAAACTAACACACCATTGTAAAGCAATTATACCCCAATAAAGATGTTTAAAAAAAAAAAAAAAAGATCTTACTCTGTAACACTTGACCTTCATAAACTCATATTTCTTGTCAAAGTTGGCCATAAATAAGGTATACCACTAACCGAGACAGATTCTTTTCTTCACTTAGTCCAAATTAGAGTTCTCTGTGTGACCAGTCCTAAATTGACCTGCTTTCCTTTAGTAGATTTTTACAATTCATACTTTGCCATTTTCCAGAAGTTAGTGGATCCAATTAAGGTGTACTCTTTTATGGTTAAATGATTTTTATAATAATTATAATTTGATAAAGATTGAAAGGGTGTTCAAGATGTAATTTTCCTTCCTTTATTATTCTGCCAACTATTCCTTTCTATAATCCTCAAGACTATTCCCACATCTCTAATTCCATATGTCCAGAGCCTCATAAGGGCCCCATATGATACTCTACATACTTTTTAAAAAATTGTCTTTGTTCTCAGCCTCACGGGAGGAGATGAATTGCTAGAAAAGTTTTGCAAGTGTTAGCACCAAGATCCTGATGTCAGGCCTCTCATTAGACAAAAAGTTTTAAACTTGGCCCTAAATGACTAATGTGTTGAATGATAATCTTGATGTCCTATAGGAAGAATGGTTTCAGATCACCTCTAGAGTGTGTTTTATTCAAACCATCTCATAAAATATTTAAAAATATCCAAGATAATCATTAGATAAGGCAATCATCCAAGACAACTTGTGGGTACTGTTAAAGGATTTTTTTTAACAAAAAGATAAAGTCACGGTGCTCATGTAGATAGCAAATAAGCATGTGTTGAAGATTGTATTTAATTAGTCATTAACGAAGAAGTTGATAAGAGGTTACAATCAGCTTAAAGAAGACTCCAAAGACAATATGTAGGTCAAGAGTATTGAAATGAATGTGCAAATGGAGGAAAAGTTAGCTGCTTTCATAGTGAGGGACAGGAATCAACTGAGTCCCTACTGTGCTGAATTTATTTGCATGCCTAAAACAAGAACTATTATTCATTGCTATCAATTATCTATAATTTACAGAATTGTAAAATAACTCAAAGGCGATAAAAGGCCCAGTGCTTTCATAAAATCAGAACTGGATAACCCAGAAAGAAATGTTCTAAACAAAGCAGAGATTTCCACTGAAGCACAAATTTTTCCCTACAGTGTAAATGGTACATATGCTTTCCACTGTCTGTCATTCCTATACTCATTCAACCCCAAATGTATATGGAAACATTCCTATATGCCAGACAGAGTGCTAAGCTCTGCGGACCCAGAGGTGAATTATACATAGTCCTTGTCCTCAAATACCTTCAAATATCACAGGGAGAGACATATGTGTAAACAATTGAGGGCAAAAAAGTGCCACAGGGGTTATAATAAAGGTTTATACAGAACACTATGGGGACAGAAATAATGAGTAAACTTCAGTAAGTGCCTGGAATTGTTCTAAGTGCTTTTACATTAGTGTTTCCTTTCAAGCCTCATAGTGTCATGTGATAGATACAATTACTATCCCCATTTTACGGATGAAGAAACTGAGGCACAGAGGAATAAAAGACATGTATCCAAAATGTGACAGATCACAAGTGGTAGAATCAGAATATAGACCTAAGCAGGGTTCCAGAGCCCATACTCCAATCTCTATTCTACACAATCCACAAAGATCAGAGCACTTAATTCTACCTTGGGTAAGGGATACAGGTAGAACACTGGAGAGACAGCTGGGCTGAATTTTGAAAGATGACTGGGGTGCATCTATAGATTATAGACAGGTTCTTTCCAGAAAGAAAGAGAGCCACATGAACCAACATACCGATATATGTATTGCTAGGAAGAGATCAGATCATGGAGAGCCTCTTAGGCCAAACTAAACCTGTTTAACTTTATCTATGGTGAATGGAGGACTGACAAAGAGTTTAAAGCTGGGGAAAGTCATGATCCGTTATGCCTTTTAGAAAGAACTGTGCTCTTTATTCTTTTGATGGCAATATGGAAAATGGATTCAAGACTGGGATAATCATTAAGAAACTATGGGAATAGAGCAAACAAAAGATGATAAAGACCTAAACTAAGGCAGTAATACTGGAGAAGTAAAGGAGGAATACATACACATACACACACACACACACACACACACACACAATGTAAAGGAAATAGAGTTGATATAACTTAGATATAGGGCTATTAGAGGCCAATGATTTTAAGGTAACTTATAACA
This sequence comes from Phocoena sinus, assembly GCF_008692025.1. Taxonomy (NCBI): domain Eukaryota; kingdom Metazoa; phylum Chordata; class Mammalia; order Artiodactyla; family Phocoenidae; genus Phocoena; species Phocoena sinus. The sequence continues at coordinate 46,550,448 of NC_045772.1, read as the reverse complement.
AAGTTTCTATTTTAAGTTACTGGGGAGATGTTAAATCATCCATTGAGGTAGAAGGAAGGTAAGAAAAGACAGATTTGGAGGAAAGATGAACTTAGTTATGAATAGTTTGAAGTCGAGGTTAAAAACATCCAGAAGAAAGTTGTATACCAAGGACTAGAGCTCAGGGGAAAAGTCTAAGCAGTGATAGAGATTCATGAATCTCTCATCGTAAGGAGGTAGGTGAAACCATGAGAGGGAATTAAATGACCCCAGGTAGGCAGAAAAGTCAAAAGAGAAGATAAGAATGTTGGGACACTCTAACATTAAAAGCATGGACTAAGAAGGAGGACCCCATGAAGGGACTAGTAATGAGGAGAAGTAGGGGATTCAAGAGTGAGACAGCTGCAAATCCTAGAGAAAGGAATGGTTTCAAAGATGATAAAATGCTACTTATAAGACAAGTCCTGCTGAGGCCTGGGTCATCAGTTTCCTTGCCGGAGAGGTTTCAGTAGTGAAAAGTGTGGTTGGAAAAGTTACTTGAAAGGTGTGTAGGAATACCTGGTTAAAGGTAGCAGATTGAAAATATTCATGTACTCTTGTTCTTTTTTGAATCCACCAAGATAGGAGTAAAGAGCTTTTGAAATCCATTAACCTGTGAAGACAAAGCCAACAAGCAAGGCGGCAACAAAAAAAGTTTGGAATCTGGAAAACTGACAGATGAGTGGTAGATGATTTCATGACATCAAGAAAGCAGAATCCTAAATCAACAGTGAGGAAAGTTAAGAAGCCAACCAATTCGTACCACAAATCCCTTATCCAAATATTCTGGAAGTAGTGGCACCAGATTGCGATGCTGCTGGAAGTCTGAATGAAAGTGGGGTTAAAAAGAGAAGAATCATTTGAGAATTTGTACAGAACAGACTCCAAGATGGCAGCCCTCTCTGGCAGGTAGACTTCACCTCTTATGGAAGACTAGACATTAAGAGTCTGCAGAGAGCGAAAAAGTTCTTGCACTAGAAGACACCAAGTCATTGAAGTGTGCCGTATTGAATTCCGGGACAGTGGAGGTTGCAATTTAAAGGACACTTTAATGCCAAATATTGAAATCTTCAGCCCTCCTCCCTAACTCTGCCCCCATAAAACTGGCAGCTGGAATTATACCTTCCAGGCAGGAGACTAAAAGAGTCTTCTCCACAGACTCTAACCAGCATAAGGGAAAAGACCTAAAATACTGACATCAGGGGTTCTCTGAGGAAACAGCCAACTTCTCCTCCACCATCAAGCTCACAGTCCACAATGCAGAATGCACACTACCCTGTCAGAAATTTCCATCAGCTTTTTACTTCTTCAACCTTAAACATGAACATACAGTCAAGGATCCCCAAACAACTAAAGAAAACCTCTAGGGCGTCCCTGGTGGCTCAGTGGTTGAGAATCCGCCTGCCGATGCAGGGGATACAGGTTCGTGCCCTGGTCTGGGAGGATCCCGCATGCCGCAGAGCGGCTGGGCCCGTGAGCCATGGCCGCTGGGCCTGCGCGTCCGGAGCCTGTGCTCCACAAAGGGAGAGGCCACAACAGTGAGAGGCCCGCGTACCGCAAAAAAACAAAAAACAAACAAACAAAAAAATAACCTCTAAAACGAAAGACGGAAAACAAAACAAGCAGCAAATAATCACCTGTGCAGGGAGGTGAAAACCTCAAAACACTGATATTTATATAGTCAGAGAAATAAGACGTGTTACCCTTGAAACATGAACAGAATGCTATCGATAAGGGAACAATCAAAGAATAAGAAAGAACGCTTGGAAAAATAAAAATATGTTTGCAGAAATGAAAAACTAAAAAGGGGGTTAGAAGATAGTGAGGAAATCTAAAAAGTAGAGCAAAATATAACAAGAAAATAGAGAAAATAAATTGGAAAATCAACCAAAGAAGTCCAACATTCAAATAGCAGAAGTTTCAGAAAGAATGATTAGAGAAAATGGAGGAAAGGAAATCATAAAGTAAAAAATGCAAGAAAACTTCCTACATTGAAAGCATCCACAGAGCGCTCCCCCAAAATACAACAGATAAAACATCCATATCAAGGCACAACCTGAGAAATTTCAGGACACTATGCACAAATAGGTGGTCCTAAAAAGTAACCGTGGAGAAAAAATAAAATGAAAATATAGGCAGGGAAGGTGAAGATGGCAGAGTAGGAGGACACTGAGCTCATCTCTCCCTGCGAACACATCAAAAATATGACCACATGTGGAGCAACTCTCCTGAAAACAACCTGGAGACTGGCAGAAAGACTTCTACAACCAAGGCTATAAGGAAAGATCCACACAGAGTCTGGTGGGAAGCATGGAGAAGCAATCTGGTCAGGACCCACACTCCTAACAGGGGACAAAGAAAAAGAAAGAAATATAGTGGTTCAGGTATCCTCCCTGGGGAGTGAGGAGTTCAAACCACATATTAGGCACCCCAGCCCTGGAGTCAAGCACTTGAGAAATGAGTCCCCTTAGCTGGTTTGAAAATCAGTGGTCTGTAAGAAGCTGAGACTGCTCTCGAAGAGCACGTGCGCACACTCACTTGCTGCCAGCCACAGTGCAGAGGCAGCAGATCGAAAACTGTCTGTGGCTCTGGCCCACTAGCCAGGACCAAACCAGAGCACACCTCACCCCACACCAGGAGCCTGCTCCAGCCCCTCTTGCTCTGGTGCTGCTCTCCACTAGGGCAGGTGCTGTTGCCAAGGAGAATGCACACGCTCGGAGCGAATGCGGTCAGCTCAGACCTAAGCCTGCCTCTGACAAGGGCAGAGGCAGCCTTTGCCAGCTCACATGACTCTGTCCACGTTTAGGAGGAGCAAAACTAGATCCAGGTCAGAGACTGACATTGCCAGCAGGAGCGAGTCATCAACACCTCCAGCCCTGACTCAGGCTCTAACCAAGGTGCGCACAATGGGGAAAAAGTGAAACCAGCACAGAAGTGCAGCCCCAGGCCCTCAGGCCACTGACACTCCCCCACCCAAGTCAGAGACTGAAATCACACACACACACACCACCCAAATCCCTCAGGGCTTCTGCTCCAACCCCTTGGACTCCGACCCCACTCCCAATAGGGCAGTGAATGTCACTGAGCATAGGAGAAGCCTCAGCTCACACCTGGCTCTGGCTCCAGTCCCTCCATTTTCAGCCTTACTCCCACCAAGGTGTTGGCTGCCAGCACATCCCTGAGGAAGATGTGACATTTCTCACTTCAGATCCATATCTCCAACCAAAGCCAGTGGGCACACACAGACTACATAGGGATGCTCCCACACAAGGACACACCTTCAAACTGGGATAGGTAACATTGAGACAGAGAAAGTTAAACAAGATGAGAAGCATAGAGACAGAGAAAGTTAAACAAAATGAGAAGATAGAGGATTATGCTTCAAGTGAAAGAACCAGGAAAAAAAAAAAACTGGAAAAAAGCCCTAATGAAAGAAATAAATAATTTACCAGATAAAGAGTTCAAAGCAATAGTAATAAGAATGCTAACTGAACTTGGAGAAGAAAAGATGAACACAGTGAGAACTCTAACACAGATCCAGAAAATATAAAAAAGAACTAGTCAGAGCTGAACTGAAATGAAAAATATACTATAAGGAATTAACAGTAGACTGAGTGATACAGAAGAATACATAAGTGATCTGGAAGATAAAATAATGGAAATCACCCAATCAGAACAGCAAAAAGAAAAACAAATTTTAAAACATGAGGATAATTTAAGGGACCTCTGCAACAACATCAAGTTTACTAACATTCACATTATAGGTGTCCCAGAAGAAGAAGAGAGAGAGAAAAGAGTAGAAAATGTATTTGATGAAACCATGGTAGAAAACTTCCCAAAGCTGAAGAAGGAAACAGATTTCCAGGTACAGGAAGCACAGAGGGTCTCAAACAAGATGAACCCAAAGAGACCCACACCAAAACATATCATAATTAAAAAGCAAAAGTTAAAGAGAGAATTTTAAAGGCAGCAAGAGGAAGACAAAAAGTTACATACAAGAGAACCCCTATAAGGCTCTAAGCTGATTTTTTCTGCAGAAACTCTGCAGGCCAGAAGGGAGTGCCACAATATATTTAATGTGCTGAAAGTGAAAAACCTACTACATAGGATACTCTACCCAGCAAGGTTATCATTCAGAATTGAAGGAGGGATAAAGAGCTACTCAGACAAGCAAAAACTAAAAGAGTTCACTGATTCTGAACTGACCTTACATGAAGTGTCTAAGGGTCCTCTTTAAGTAAAAAAAAAAAGGCTGCAACAAGAAATAAGAACTTTTAGGAAGAGGAAAAATCCCCCTGGTAAAGGCAAATATATGGTAAAGGCTATGGATCAACCACTTAAATAAGCTAGTATTAAGTTTAAAAGACAAAAATCGTAATATCAACTATAACTACAAAAACAGTTAAGGGATAGACATGAAGATGTAAGATATAACATTAAAGATACACACAGACTAAAGGTAAGAGGATGGAAAAAGGTATTCCATGCAAATGGAAATGAAAACAAAGCTGGGGTAGCAATATTCATATCAGACAAAGTAGACTTTAAAACAGTCTATAACAGTAGACAAAGAAGGGTATTATATAATGATAACGGCATCAATACAAGAAGAGGATATTACATTCCTAACATATATGCACCTAATATAGGAGCACTTAAATATATAAAGCAAATATTAATAGACATAAAAGGAGAAATTAACAAAAATAAAACAGTAGTAGGGGATTTTTAAATCCCACTTACATCAATGGACAGATCATCCAGACAGAAAATCAATTAAAAAAAAAACAGTGGTGTTAAATGACATATTAGACCTGTTTGACTTAATAGATATCTACAGGACATTCCATCCAAAATTAAACAGAATACATATTCTTTTTAAGTGAACATGGAATGTTCTCCAGGATAGATCACATTCTAGCCCACACAGTAAGTCTCAACAAATTTGAGAGGATCAAGCATTTTTTCCAACCACAAAACTATGAAACTAGAATTCAATTACAGGAAGAAAAATGGAAAAAACACAAAAACATGGAGAATAAACTAAATGCTACTAAAAAAACCAATGGATCAATGAATAAATCAAAAAGAAAGACTGTAAATAACTTGAAACAAATGAAAATAAAAACACAACTTTCCAAAATCTATGGGACATAGCAAAAACATCTCTAAGAGGGGAGTTTAGAGCAATACAGGCCTAATTCAAGAAACAAGAAAAATATCAAATAAACAACCTAACCTACTATGTAAAGGAATTAGAAAAAGAAGAACAAAGCCCGAAGTCAGCAGAAGGAAGGAAATAATAAAGATCAGAGTGGAAATAAATAAAATAGAGGCCAAAAAAGCAAACAAACAATAGACAAGATCAGTGAAACTAAGACTGGTTTTTTGAAGGGGTAAACAAAATTGATAAACCTTTGGCCCAAATAAACAAAACAAGAAATGAAAGAGGAGAAATTACAACTGATATCACAGAGATAAGCCAATAAAGTTGGACAACCTAGAAGAAATGGATAGATTCCTAGAAACATACAATATTCCAAAACTAAATCAGGAAGAAATACATAATCTGAACAGACTGATCTCTAGCATTGAAATTGAATCAGTAATCAAAAAAACTCCCAACAAACAAAAGTCCTGGACCAGACATCTTCACAGGGAAATTCTACCAAACATATAAAGAAGAGCTAACACCTATCCTTCTCAAACTATTCCAAAAACTGAAGAGAAGGGAACACTCTCACATTCATTCTATGAAGGCACCATTACCCTAATACAAAAACCAAAGAAACTACAAAAAAAAGAAAATTACAGGCCAATATCGCTGATGAATATAGATGCAAAAATCCTCAACAAAATATTAGCAAACCAAATTCGGCAATATAGAAAAAGGATCACACACCATGGTCAAGTGGGATTTAGTCCAGGGATGCAAGGACGGTTCAATATTAGCAAATCAATCAATGTGATACATCACATTAACAAAACAAAGGATAAAAATTACATGATAACCTCAACAGATGCAGAAAAAGTATTTGACAAAATTCAACATTTATTCATGCTACAAACTCTCATCAAAGTTGATGGAGAGGGAACATATCTCAACATAATAAAGGCAATTTATGACAAACCCACAGCTACCATCATACTCAGAGGTGAAAAGCTAAAAGCTTTTCCTCTAAAATCAAAGAATAAGACAAGGATGCCCACTCTTGCCACTTCTATTTACCATAGTATTGGAAGTTCTAGTCACAGCAACCAGACAAGAAAAAGAAATGAAAGGCATCCAAATTGGAAGAGAAGAGGTAAAACTGTCACTATATACAGATGACATGATACTATATATAGGAAACCCTAGAATCTCCACACAAAAACTATTAGAACTGATAAATAAACTCCATAAAATTATTGGATACCAGACTAACATAAAGAAATCTGTTGCTTTTCTACACAATTATAATAAACTATTAGAAAGAGAAAGCAAGAAAACAATCTCATTTAAAATCACATCAAAAATAATAAAACACCTAGGAATAAACTTAATCAAAGAGATGACAGACCTATACTTTGAAAACTATAAGACATTGATGAAGGAAACTGAAGATGATACAAAGAAATGGAAAGATATCCTGTGTTCTTGGACCAGAAGAATTAATGTTGTTAAAAAGTCCATGCTATCCAAAACAATCTACAGACTTAATGCAATTCCTATCAAAATACCCATGACCTTTTTCACAGAACTAGAACAAATAATCCTAAAATTTATATGGAACCACAAAAGACTTCGAATTGCCAAAGCAATCTTGAGAAAAAAAAAAAAAACTGGAGTATCACACTCCCTGACTTCAGACAATATGACAAAGGTACAGTATTCGAAACAGTATGCAACTGGCACAAAATATACACTTGGATCAATGGAATAGAATAGAGAGCCCAGAAATAAACCCATGCACTTGCAGTCAATTATAACAAAGGAGGTAAAAATACACAATGGGGGAAAAAGTCTCTTTAATAAGTGGTGCTGGGAAAACCGGACAGCTACATGTACAAGAAGGAAATTAGAACATTTTCTCACACCATATATAAAAATAAACTCAAAATGGATTAAAGAACTACATGTAAGGCAGCGCATTCTTTGACGTAAGACTTAGCAATATTTTTTTGGATCTCTCTCCTAAGGCAAAGAAAACAAAAATGAAGAATAAACAAATGGGACCTAATTAAACTTAAAACCTTTGGAAACCATTGATAAAACAAAAAGACAACCTACTGAATGGGAGAAAATATTTGCAAATGATATGACTGACAAGGGGTTAATATCCAAAATATATAAACAGCTCATATGACTCAATATCCAAAACACAAACAACCCAATTTAAAAATGAGCAAAAGACCTGAATAGGCATTTTTCCAAAGAAGACATACAGATAGCTAACATACACATGAAAAGATGCACAACTTTGCTAGTCATCAGGGAAATGGAAACCAAAACCACAGTGAGATATCACCTCCCACCTGTCAGAATGGCTATTGTCCAAAAGACCACAAATAACAAGTGGTGGCAAGAAGGTGGGGAAAAGGGAACCCTAGTACCCTTGATGGGAATGTAAATTGGTGTAGCTCCTGTCGCACTCCAAAAACTAGAAATAGAACCATGATCCAGCAATTCCACTCCTTAGTATATCTGAAGAAAACAAAAACACTAATTTGAAAAGATATATGCACCCCAATGTTCATAGCAGCATTATTTGCAACATCCAAGATATGGTAGCAAACTAAGTGTCCATCAACAGATGAACAGATAAAGAAGATGTGAGATATACATATATATATATATATATATAATACATATGTATATAAAATGTATATAATGAAATATTACTCAGCCATAAAAAAGAACAAAATTTTGTCATTTACAACAAACATGGATGGACCTGGAGGGTATTATGCTTAGTAAAATAACAGACAGAGAAAGACAAATACTATATGTTTTCATTTATATGTAGAATCTAAAAATAAAACAAACAAATGAATATAACAAAACAGAAACAGACTCACAGATATAGAGACAAACTAGTGGACCAGTGGGGAGAGGGAAGTGGAGAGGGGCAATATACGGTTAGGGGATTAAGAGGTACAAACTACTATATATAAAATAAATAAGATACAGGATATAATGTACAGCACAGGGAGTATAGCCAATATTTTATAATAACTTTAAATGGAGTATAATCTATAAAAATATTGAAACGCTGTGCTGCATACCTGAAACTAATATTGCAAATCAACTATTCTTTAGTAAAACTAAATAAACAAGCAAAATTAAGTCACATACAAGAGATCAGGAATTAGAATGGCTTTGGATTTCTTAGCAACACAGGAACAATGGCAGAATGTTTTCAAAATTCTGATGGAAAGTGATTTCTGGCTCTCAATTCTACATGGAAACACACTACTAATTAAGTGTGATAAGACTACACACATTTTTAGACATGCAGGGAACCAAAATATTTACACACTTCCCCTATGTACCCTTTCTGCAGAAGTTATCGCGAATACCCTACCAAAATGAGGGTATGGAAATAGGGAATCCACCTCAAGGGTGAGGCAGAGGAAATTCTGAGTGATGAAGGAAGATTACAAAAGAACAGGCATTGGTAACAACCAGCCCAAACTGAAGCAGATCAGAAGGTCCAGCAAAGAAGTCTGCAAAAGGTGAAATTGATAGAATCCCTGGTGTGTTTGAACATGAGAGCAAATTTAGACAATTGAGGGATTGAATCAGTTCATAGAAAAACTAAGCAAATGAAGGAAAGAAGAATTGTTAACTCTAGGAAATACAAAGAGGTGTGCAGGAAAGGAAACATAATCATGTGATTCACCTATGAATGACATTTTAAAGTCATAGTCACGTGACAACAAAATTAGTATTTAACTATATAGGAAAGGGAGCTCTGGGAAAAGTATGTGTGAAGGATGGTGTTAGCAATAGAAGAATCCTCATCTTTCATAAAATAGACGTGGTCAATAGATATTGCCTACAATGGAAAAATCAAGGAGTAGTATGTTACATAGAGATATAAAGAGTAAAACATAAAGGAAATAAAAGTGTATTGCCTATGGGCTGCCAGAGAGACAAAGCTAGGGGTTTTGTTACAAGTTTTGGAAAACTATCTGACCTCTTAAGCTGAAATTTTAATCAAATTTTACATTTTGGTAAAAATGTAAACTAAATTTTTAAAAAAGTGAATGGGAGTTGAGGATGTTGAGATAAGCACACATGACTTTCGGATGAATTTGGTGGGGGAGAAAAGGTAAGAGATAGGTAGGTAGGTAGGTAAAGAAAGACACGAGAAGCTTTTTAAAAATATGAGATGCTTGAGCATTACATGAGTTGCAATGTCAGAGTCAGAACATCTAAAGAAGTTACAAATACAGATGACAGAGGAAACTGTACAGGACCAGGGTCCTCCCCTTGATGGGGGTGGGGAGAACTGACTTAGAATGCACAACTTTGCAAAGAAGAGGAGAAACCTCTTCGGAAATTTGAGGTGGGGGGAAGTGTATGTGATTACAGACAGAAATGAAGTGATCTTGGCAGGGAGGAGCAATAAAAACACAACGTTCTAATGCCAAATTCTCAAAACTCAATGAACTATGAATTTGAATCTTCACTAGACATTTGAGATACTCTTCCTCCTTTCCAAAATCAGTCTCCACTATTTTTGTTTTTATGTTGTTAAGTCAATGCACTCAGTGATCCCTGGCCTTTTCAAGCCACTTCTGCAACAGTAAATATGGGCTTGTGTTCATGTACACACACACACACACACACACACACACACACAAACAAACACACTTTTTGTGTGTGTGGCCTCGCCCGTTGCGAAGCACACAGGCTCCGGACGCGCAGGCTCAGCGGCCATGGCTCACGGGCCCAGCCGCTCCGCGGCATGTGGGATCTTCCCGGACCGGGGCACGAACCCGTGTCCCCTACATGGGCAGGTGGACTCTCAACCACTGCGCCACCAGGGAAGCCCAACACACACACCTCTTTTACTTACTGATAGGCACCTGCTTCCTGAGAAACTATGCTGATAGCATAGCAAAGAAGGCTTTCGTATTTTCTTATAATTAAAAGAAATCTTTTCCTTTTTGCATCTCTCAAAGAGACAGGCAGCAGCAGTATCTTGTGGTGGCTACCAGCTTAACTCTACACTTAACGTAGGGACGGCAGTTCAACAACAGGTTCACCAAATTACATTTTCTATGCACTTCTAGAGCCACGTAAATCTGTCATGCCACCAACAGTTGTCCTGTAAGATCACATCTTCCAAATGATAACTCATAGCCCTGGAGCAATATGTAATCAATTACCTCCATCCTCTTAGACGGTGTTAAAGTTTCATTTCAGTTTTCCCATATTAATGCACTTTGTCAAATGTCATTCCTAGTTGCATTTCAAATACAAATGACTATCATTAATAGAGAATTTACAGTGTGTCAGACACTGTCTATGTTTGGTATATTCGTGTCAGCATTTTACATTTCACTAACTTCTTTTATTCTCCTAACAGCCACCCTAGAGCAGAAGTATGATACATATTAGCCTCACTTTAAGGAATTAGAAGTGACTGAGCTATGATTCCAACCCAGGCGTGTCACCCTCCAGAGTCCTAGAATAGCAAGTGCTACTGCCTTTCTCGCTCCCAAGGTGTAAGGGCAAAAGAATGAGGGCTTAACCCTAAACAACGGTCCGTGGAAAAGACCACTTCTCCTTTTTGCTCCACAGCACATTTGATGCAAGTCTCTAATAGAGCTGACATCCACTGCAAAGCTTATATAACGCCCCCTCCTCTTACAAACATTCTTCCTGAATTCTTTAGAGTTTGGAGATGACTACGTATGTGTGTGTACATGTGCTTATATGCCAGAGCTCTATGTTACTTTATCAAATTTAGCAATAACACGAGTTATACATGATTATCCATGTTTTATGGAAAAAATTGGGATTCAGATTGGCTAAGTGACATGCCCTGCTTTAAACAGCTCAGAACTGACTAAGAGTTTGGGAGAAAGTGCAGCAATAAAACCAGCTCTGAATACTATAGCTGGGAATATAACAGTGTGTAGAGCTGAATTCCCCTTATCTGTTGCTGTTATGTATGTGGCCCAAAGGTGATAGGTAAATATTTCTCATTAATTTTTTAAAGACACTCGATGGCTTCAATTTAGGAAATTATATTTGCATACTATTATATGGAGACACACAAAGTGCATCCTAATTCCCACATAATTTAAATGCAAGAGTTGATAGGTTAAACTCAGCTCATTGTTTTTTATGATAAAGGAACAGAACAAGGATGCTCATTGTGCATAAATATAAGATCATACAACAATTACTCCTTCATAAGTCTCACATTGTACAACACAAGGTTCAACAATCTCAAGTGGATACTGCAAACAGATATGCCTGGTCCTTCTAAAAGACAAAGGCATTTCCCTGAACAACTTCATTTCTTTCCTGCTAAAGCAGTAGTGCTAATCATGAGTTTCTCTGTCTTGCAGTATTCGAAGGACAACCTTTTCTCCCAAAGAACCAGGATACAACACTCTGCTTTCTATGGAAAATTTACCTCACAAAATTATCCTGACCTTGAGATTTTTTGAAGTAGAATCAATATGTAAACTGTCCTTGGGACCTCCTTTTCCAAAAAAAAAGTTTTGTGAGAAATTTCCACTACCTGAACTGTTTAATCATGGTTTTTACTTTCCTCACATCTTATTCTTTGTCTGTTGAAAGAGCCCCTGTTTGTTTATTTCAGTTGGAGCAGACAGAGGACTGGCATAGTACAGAGCAAATTTAATAAGTCACCCTCTCAGGAGTTAGAAAAGGATAATTCAATTTTTTTAAAAATCATATAAAATTATATTTTCCTTCTAAGGTTATCTTGCTGTATACTCCAAACCCAGATACACTAAGGACATCAAAAAATAGAGTATGTTTGTACATGCTATGCACACCATCTTCAGAAAGCTCTGCCTACTTTAACAGACATTTTTTTTTCCACAAGGAAGATTCTAGAAACTATCCAAGCTTACCTTGTTAGAAAATAAAGAATACATTTGCACACCGATGCCAGCTAAACCCAGAATCGGCTTTAAAATACAAAACAGTTCCACATTCATAATTATGCAAAACATCCCAAATATGAGGCTGTCACACCCAAGGAAAACACTCAAAATTAAAAATCTCATCACTTGTGTGACTTTCAGAGATTTGTACTCTTCTCTCTTTTCAAACTACATCATATGCTACGGTTTCATCAAAGCAAACAGTTTGTTTCATTTAAAATATCTTCAATGAGCTTAGTGAGAACAGCTGCAATGCAGGTCTCTTCTCTCGCATTACTACTACTGAGTATTCCTTTTTGTTTTGTTTCCAGACTAGACTTGATTAACCAGATTTGTGCTGTCTGCCCAGCCACCTGTCTCCATGTTCAAAGTTAATTGTTGTTTCTCCCAGGGGAGTATGAGTAGATGAACAACATGAGTGTATTTTTTATAGGGAGAACAAACAAGCTTTAACAATTAAAAAGGAAGGAAGGGAGGAAGGAAGGAAGGAAGGAAAGAAGGAGGGAGGGAGAATTTTTATTTTTTGAATTTTATCTTATTTTTTTATACAGCAGGTTCTTATTAGTCATCAATTGAGAATTTTTTATAACGGTTTGCCATGGTCCTTTTTTTTGGCATAACTAATCAACATAATAGCTGTATTATCATTAGCATAAATCAGTTACCCTGGGACAGGAGTCGGTGCTGAGACAGGAAGTATCCATTTGCTCTGCTGGCTTCAGTATATGAAATACAGTGACGTATCTTACTCACGTTATCTATTGTGACACCATTTGGCCAATGAGCCCACACCCTTCAGGCTGGAACCCGTAAAGCGCCACCACGCGCCCTCCTCCTGCGCGGCCCCGCCCCGCCCGCTCCGCCCCGCTCCACCATTATTTGAATAATCTTACTTCACTATACTATGTTTCAAATCGGTTAGGATTCAACAAACTATTTAATGCAAAAAAACAAAGACATATAGACAAAAGTCAAAGAACAAATTAAAGAAAACATTTTAGCTGTTAAGATGAACATAAATACACTCTGCTTTAATAAACTAATCAGATGTTCCTCCATACATTACACATAGAACCACCATCAATAAAGCAGAACTGCCAAGACTGAATCCTGAAAATCAATTAAAGGAAATGCTGACACTAAATTTACACACATTTTGAATGTATACCATTAATCTTTTAATTCTTTCTAATTTCACACATACGGTCCTCTTTTTTTCCTTGTGAATTTCCATATATAAAGAAATACTAGCTAAGGTCAGAAGCTTGGCATTGTTCCTCTGAAATCCCTAGGATGCAACTTTGCAAACATGCTTCTTTATTGGGGCAAAATATTCAAAAGAGTAGAGACTCAGCATCTCCAGGAGGTATGTTTATAGTTATAAAAACCTACCAGTGCAAGAAGTGCAGTGTCAAAAGCCATTGACTCTTAACTCACATTGCTACAACCACTGGTAGCAAAGTATATGTACATAGCACCCTGGATCACAGGTATATCACCACATAAGCACATCCTATATTTTAAGAGGGTCTTGTCTCTAGAAAAAAATTTAAAAATCTGTGTAGAACAGAAGTGTATGCATCTGTGATACACTGATTGGGGATGAGAATCTAGAGGCCATAGATGCATTCAGTATTAGTTCCAAGCTTCATCTAATAACAGTCTCATCCTCTCAAGTGAAATAGTTGGAAAAAAATTCCCCCAAGAATCTTTTAATTACCTACTAATGAAGAAAGCGAATAGATCAGGCCTAATTTAATTAGTTAAATGCCCGTACATTGCTTTTCCAGGGAAATGAGTAAAAAGAAGAACCTCAGTCTGAAATCTATAAGCGTATTCTACACAGTGTCATACATACAGCAGTTCCATTAATGAGAAGCAGCATAATGCAGTGAGGTGTCAGATACCTGGTTTCTAGACCTGTTTTTCCCATTCAGTAGCTGTATGATATTAGAAAAGTTGTCTAAATTCTCTGGGCCTTCATTTGTTCATGTTTTCCAAATGAATAGGAACTATCTTTGTCTTGCTTTGTTCTGTAACCATAATGGTTTTTAAACTCAGTTACTGAACTATATACAGAACAGAAAAATTACATTGTAAAACTAATAATGTTAACTTGCAGTTATAGCTCCTTCTATTTCTACTTCATTAATCCCAGGCAACTGGTAACACACAACCATTACTAGGCAACCTAGACAGCTCAGCAGCACAGGCAAATATGAGCTTCCTTGTCCAGTGTTAATATCCACTGATGCAATTAATCAAGCTGGCAGAACTTCCAGGGAAAACAAATGCCTACAAGGGGAAAATGGCACGGACCTGCTTCACAATGATTTCCAGGCAGCTCTCCTGGTAGATGCCAGATGACTGACTAAATCAGGATTCGGCAGACTTTCCCTGTAAAGGCCAGATCATAAATATTTTAAGCTTTGCAGGCCTTTGTCAAAGCTACTCAACCCTACCATTATTGTACAAAAGCAGCCACAGACTATATATACATGAAGAGTGTGGCTCTGTTCCAGTAAAACTTTATGGTCACTGACATTTAAATTTCATATAATTTTCACATATCACAAAATATTATTCTTCTTTTCTTTTCTTTTCCAACTGTTTAAAAATGTAAAAACCATTCTTAGCTCTTCAGTGTACAAAAGCAAGAGTTCTCCAGAATTTGTCTCAAGGGCCTTAGTTTGCCAATCTCTAGATAAATGTTAGGAAATTATAGAGGTTTTTCATCTGGACTCTGTTGAGATGTCTGTTTGGGTTACATTGTGTGATCATTAAATGTTCTCAGCACTGATAACCCTTGGCAAGGTATGGTAGCTGTGCCCGTGGATCAGGGACACTGCACAAAGTGAATACACTGAGGGAGGGAAAAAAACCAAAACCAAACATCTCACATGTGGCACTGAGACAAAGGCAAGCAGTAGTCTGAAGCCAGCTGGCAGGATCTCTGATCGCTGATGCTGCCCTTGCCACAGCATCACCGTGAGATGAAAGGAAAGATAAAGGCGGGAGCCCGCACACGACACAGGCAATGCCACGTTGATGTCTGCACATGAAACGCAGCATTCTCCCAGCTAACAGAGCTTACCTAGTACCTCAGTAGTCACCCGCTCCCAAACTGGTTTAACAGGTCTTAAAGGTCCCCTGCCCCTTGTGGACAGAAAAAGTCTACATGTACACTCAGTCTAACTCCCTTTGGAAATTGCAAATACTTCTCAAAAAAATAACTTGTTAAGTCACCAATGTTCCTGTTGATCAGATTATTTCACTCAGAGCTTGGAGCAAACGGGGCTGGTGGGGGGGCGGATCAGGCATTCAAGGAGGAGAAAAAAGGTCAACAAGGAGGAAGCACCCAAACTGTCAGTTTCATAACTCAGGCTAAGTGGATTCTTGCCATTCATTCCATAGCATTTATTGCATTCCCCCTCAATTCAAAGTTGGAAACCAGAACCTTTACCTTTGCAATGCTTATAAACACAGAAATATGATTGAGCATTCTTCCTGTGTTAATAATAGCTAACATTAAACTAAAAGGTCAACTGTAGCCTAGTACCAAAGCCAAAGTTAATTGGGAATTTCAGAAGTATCCATTTTCATTCAAAATACCCCATAATGAAATCTGCAGTGTAATGATACACTGAGCTGACTGCCTACCAGATCCTTTTGCTTATATATTTTTTCTCACATTTGTAACCAGAATACATTGGTTATTCAATACTAATGTAACGGTTGTAATGGTTAATCAACCATGCGCAAGAAAAATACATAAAAGGAATAATCCCAATTTGAATTTGACAAGATTTCCTACCATTTGCTTCACTAATACTTTGTGGTAGGAACAAAGCTCAAGAAATTCTCTGTGGAACATTCAGCTCATTAAAATATACATTAATTACCATACTGCCACTAACAGTGTTGGAAAGGCAGATTGATTGGAAATGTCTAAAAAATAGGGGGTAACAACAGAGATGAAATAAACTCTAGAGTTGGATGGTTCCAGATTTGAGTTCCAGCTCAGCCATCTAACAGCAGTGTGACCTCAGGAAAGTGTGGTCTACTTCCCAAGACTCAAAGTCCTCATGTGTGAAACATGGGTAGGAATTCTTACCCATGTAGGTTTGTTGTGGGAATACCATGACATGCTGCCTAGAAGAGGGCTCAGGACAGCATCAGGCACAGAGCAGGCTTCCAATCAGTGTCAACTTTTCTGAAGAGACCAGATTATGCTAGCCTCAATTTAAAAACCCTGCAAAGCCAGAATCCAGGGCATAATCATTGGGTTCCTGGTAAAGTGAGGTTATACAACAATCTCCGGTCCCCAGTCACTGAGATCTGGATTCACTTTCCTACTTCAAGTAAGCAGGCCTGGAGGAACAGATTTAGAGGATTTTTTGGTAACTGAGGACCTAGCAGTGACTCAGTTTAGATTTGAATCTTGTCACTAATTGTGACTTTGCAAGTTTTTTTTAACCCTTTCTATGCCTCAGTCCCATGTCTTTAAGGTTAGAAGAATAATAATACCTAATTCTTAGGCTATTAGGGTTATTGCGTGGAGATATACACACACATACACACACACATATACACACATATGTATATATATATGGAGAGAGAGCTTAATAACAGTAATTCTATGTAAGTTTGTAAGTATTAGCCATTATGATTAACATTAACATTCTGGACATTAAAGATAAGTACATATGGAAAAAAATAGTGAAGCTAAGAGACTGAGGAGGTACAGGGAGTCAGCTAAATGTATAAAGAGAGCAAGCTTTATTCATTTACAAAATCATTATTGAGTACCGTAATATGCCAGGCACTGTTTCTTTCTTGTTACCTTCCTTCTAGGTGATGAGAGACACATATAAGATATAGCTTCAAAATTATTTGCTTGTTTTAAAATTTTTAAATAAATCTCTTTGTAAAGTTATGCTATGGCTATTTGCCTCTTTCTCCTAAAATCTGAAGGGAGAGAAACACAATTCAATCCACTGGGATTTTTTCTGTAGTTCTGGTCCCATTATAGATGTGTGTCTTTGGTTAGGTCTGCAGCTCTATCACCTTTCAACTTGGCTTTTTAGTGGAGGTTGCACCATCTTTGCTATGTCACATGAGATGCAGCCCATTAAAGGAATCCCTGAACTTGGAAGTTAAGCTGCACTTAAATGTACTTTCTATGAATACTGTATTTAAGGCAAGAGGTAGCTATGGGCCAAGAAGAAACTGAAATAGTTCTTACAACCTAATCCTAACTTACGATGATAGACATATACTGGGAGTATAAACTCCAGCTGATATGAAATAACAGCAACAGGCTAAGTCTTTAAAGAAGCTGTCACTTTGGTTTTTCAGGGATGGGGAGAGGTGGAGATGAGGAGCTTTATAGTATGTGTGACTCAAATCAGTACTCAAGCCTTAAAATATCTCTTTTTTCCAGATGACTAATAAAAAGTAAAATATGAAAACAAATGTTCCAGGGTCAAGAGGCTTATTGGTTTCCTAATTATAGAACCCTCTGGAGCTAGGCTTCTTTGGATGTAAGGCTCTGGGACTGCAAGAGCCGCACTCTAAGGTCCCACTGATAAAGGACCCTTCGCCCTCCTCTGCCCTGTGGTCGCAGCTGGAGCCGAGGTCCCAGCTGTCCTACATCAGATGCTTGCTTTCTGGTGACCTGTACAGCCACTTCCCAGAGCACTGGGCCTTCCTTCACCACATAAGTAGACAGCACCGTGCCCAACACCACCTCCTAGGAAGCTTTCCTGGATTTTGGTTTAAATAGGTCGAAATATAAAAGAGCTAGTTATACCCTTCCATCAGGAAAATGAGTCATACTTTCTCACACTTATATAACTGAGGTAAACCAATTAAATGTTTTGCACAGAATGAGGAAGATCTGCTTCATTTTCTCTCCTGCAAATAACGATCAAAGTCTCTGAGGAAAAAAAAAGTCACCTCTGCAGATCTCTGGTTAGGCATTCACTCACAACAATTAAAAGAGGCCTCCAGCTGACCTGAAAGCATTCAATTTTGGAAAATTACTAACCAAGTACTAGCTACTAAGGTCTCACCATGCATTTTAATATACCTGTTTGAAAACAAAACCAAGAAAAGCCTGTTCTTTTTGTTTGTTTGTCTATTGTTTCTCCTTGAAAATGTTACATTAAATTGGTAGGGTAACTTGACACCCATGACATCGTAACACTGAAAAAATATGGTATAGAGTCTCTCCATAAAATCCCAACAGAAACCAGGTTGTGAATATCCGCTTACGCACAAGGGTCTCCATTTGGAAAGTAACGGAGAAGCAGTACACGTATTTTAAACAAGTGACTGAGTAGATTGGATTGGTTTTACTACAGTAACTAGTCAAAACTAGTAGAGAGGAAGGACTAGAGAGGGCAGCAGGAGCAGTGAACAAGGTCAGCAATTTAGAGGCTATTTCTCTGGGACCAAAAAAATATCGGAGCAAATCCAAGAGGCATTTAAGCAACAGCACCTAAAATATGCAGTTGTCATTCTAATATATAGGTCATGACTAAGAGGAAAGGAATAGGCACGCAAAGAAAACCACACTGATCCTGTTATTCAGACCTAGAACAGGGGGAAGAGAAAAATGATTGGCCTTCCTGAGTATACTCTTCAAAAGCGGCTCATATGATAATATTCTAAATCAACTGTACTTCAGTTTTTTAAAAAGGAGCCCATATGCAAGGGCAGGCAAACTGTGATGAAAAGAGAGAAAACAAAGCAATGTCACTGAAACATTCTGCGATCACACCTTGAGTCAGGTACAGAAGGTAATCAAAGCATGGCCCCTTTTTTATGCGCTTGACTCCTTACCAACAAAGGCCCAGGCCCTGTCCCAGATTAAAACTGTTTCCAAACTGATTTTCTCTAATATCTGAACCTATCTTGGCCCCTTTCAAGGTCATATTAATTCACCATGGTAACAAACAATTGTCCAACTATGGTCACAGCCCTGGGTTTTGGGGGGAAAATTCATGGGGTTCTCTGAAATGAATAGGAACAACCCAATTCAGTAAGAGTGAGACAGACAGATAGAGATGATGCTTCAGAAGGGAGACACCAGTAAGAAGGAGCTCAATTGCTATGGCTTGCCGATAGCAAACCAAATGCTATCAGCACTGGATCATTTTGGATCACCAAAATGATCCTCATATTTCCTTGACTCCATGGATTGTGGGATGTACCACTTTAATATTGTTTTCCAAGATGGTGAAGGGCAAAGAGGCACCCTATTAAATATATATATACCATTTGTAAGATATTTTCTAATTTCAGAAAGTTTTTAAAACACGTATCTTAGAATGAGGAAATAAAGTAATTGCATATATCAAAAGGGGAATTTATTCATTGGTTCATTCTCTCATTTACTGAATCTTTTGATGTGCTACACACACGCTGTGACCTGGAATTACAAAGTTGAACAAAGCAAAAATCCTTGCCCTCAACAGAATCTCAGCCTGGAGGTGGAGATAAGCCTGGGAACACATTTAAAAAGACCATCATATAAAGAAGATGTGGCACATATACACAATGGAATATTACTCAGCCTTAAAAAGAAATGAAATTGAGCTATTTGTAATGAGATGGATAGACCTAGAGTCTGTCATACAGAGTGAAGTAAGTCAGAAAGAAAAAGACAAATACCGTATGCTAACACATATATATGGAATTTAAGGAAAAAAAATGTCATGAAGAACCTAGGGGTAAGACAGGAATAAAGACGCAGACCTACTGGAGAACGGACTTGAGGATATGGGGAGGGGGAAGGGTGAGTTTTGACAGGGCGAGAGAGAGTCATGGACATATACACACTAACAAACGTAGTAAGGTAGATAGCTAGGGGGAAGCAGCCACAAGGCACAGGGATATTAGCTCGGTGCTTTGTGACAGCCTGGAGGGGTGGGATGGGGAGAGTGGGAGGGAGGGAGACGCAAGAGGGAAGACATATGGGAACATATGTATATGTATAGCTGATTCACTTTGTTATAAAGCAGAAACTAACACACCATTGTAAAGCAATTATACCCCAATAAAGATGTTTTTTAAAAAAATAAAAAGACCATCATAAAGAACCTCTGAGAGGCAGTAGAACACAGTGGTTCCCAGTCTGACCGGCTAGGTTAAGATCCTAGCTGTGCCGCTTACTAGCTGGGCTGTAGGGTGTTACTTAACCTTTCTGCCCCTGTTTCATCATGCATAATATGGAATGTTAATAACCATACTTACCTTTATTAGACAGTAGGAAGAAGTAAATTAGTTAATGAATTAAAAATGCTTAGCATGGCTTTGGACAGGTAATAAAAGTTGACTCCTAATCTTGCTATGTACACACAGGATGCACAAGTATCAGGGAAGGAAGAGCCTATAACTGTGTGTGGAAAGGCGCCAGGGAAGCCTTACCAAAGGGGAGCCTGATCCCAGCACTGAGGGAATAGGAATTCATTCGGCAGATAAGAAAGACTTTTCTGAGTCTTTTATGTTTTATGAGAAAACATGAACCATTTTAGGAACCTAAGTCAGAAGATGGCATCTGGCAAACTACCTCTGGGTCAGATTACCAAAGAATTTTGTGTCAGCTCTGTTTGGTTAGCAGTTTCATCTAGTCAGGACAAACAAAGTTTTGTCAACTTAAGCCAAAGAAAACAGGGAAAAGGAGAAGACAATTTATTGAAAAGTTGCGGATAACATACAGAAGCAAAGAAAACATTGAATAAGCAGGTCTTTGAAAGAATCCAGGACAACTAAGGGAATTCAGGTAATAGGAGCAAATGGTCAATTTTCTTAGCGTGCCTTACTCTAGAATACGTGTCAGCAACAGAATCTACAATATGTACCTGAAACAAATCGCTTCCAACTACTTTCAATCCTTCCTTCTCTGTATTCAAAATTGAAAATGTTCAGGAGAGAATTGGTCTAACTTGGCCAGGGGAGCAGAGGGCTTCTTGAATAACAGCCCTGCAAGCCTGCAGGCATTGGATCCGGGCATTTCCTGGAGTTGTACGGCTCCCAGGAAAGCTGAGGACGGATATTTCACAGGCAAAAAGAGACACACAAGAGTCTCGCATGCTCTGCCAAAGGGTTTGGACTTTGTCCATAGGCAGAGGGAAGCCCGTGGAGGTATAAAGATGGAGATGATCCACACTTCTCTTCTGGAACACGAGAGTCTACTCTGGAAACTCTAACAAATACCAGTGAGCTGGCCCTAACCCCAGGACCCAGCCTCAACCACCAGTGAGCAAGCAACAGCCCCAGGACACCCTGGGCCACGGCCCTACCCACCAGCCAGTGCACACCAGCCTTGGGACCCCCAGGTCCTACAGCTAGAGACCCCAGGACCCAATTCTGCCCACCAGTAGGCAGATACCAGTCCCAGGACCAACAGCCCTGCAGCCTGCCATGTCAGCACCCAGCCCACTCACCAGCAGGCTAACACTTGGACCCCTCAGCCAGCCACGCCCAGATCCAGCCCCCTTCACCAATGGGCCAGCACCAGCTTTGGGACACCCTGGATCCTGCAGCTAGCTGT
Source organism: Phocoena sinus (assembly GCF_008692025.1). NCBI lineage: Eukaryota > Metazoa > Chordata > Mammalia > Artiodactyla > Phocoenidae > Phocoena > Phocoena sinus. Next base: position 46,528,736 of record NC_045772.1, on the reverse strand, counting down.
GTCAGGAACTGGCCCCACCCACTAGCAGGCCAACACTAGATCCAGGAACCTCAGCCCTGTAACCACCCACCCCAAAACCAGGCTCCACCTACTAGTGGGCCAGCACTAGCCCTGGGCTCACCCCATTTCCACCCTGGGCTCCATAGCCAGGCATCTCATGACCCAGCCCTGCCAACCAGAGGCCAACAGCCTCCATACAAGGCACAGGCTGGCAACCAACCAGTCCAGGGCCAGCCACACCTACCAGACCACCCACAGTAGTCAGCCTGCCACAATAGAAGGGCACGCTCAGCCCACATAGGGGGCACCCCTAGAGCATATAACTCTGGTGACCAGAGGGGAGTGTGCTGCTGAGACACACAGGATGTCTCCTACAAAAGGCCACTTCTCCAAGGTCAGGAAATGTAACCAACCTACTAAATACATAGAAATAAAAATGAGATGACAAAGAAACGTGTTCAAAGAGAAGCAACGAGATAAAACCCCAGAAGAAGAACTAAGTAAAGAGGAGACATGCAGTCTACCCAACAAAGAGTTCAAGGTAATGATCATAAAGATGTTCAAAGAAATCAGGAGAAGGTTGGACGAACAGAGTGAGAAGTTAGAATTTTTTAACAAAGAGTTAGAAAATATAAAGAAGAAACAAACAGAGATGAAGTAATACGATAACTAAAATGAAAAATACATTCGAAGGTATCAACAGTAGATTACATGATACAGAGGAACAGATCAGCAAGCTGGAAGACAGAGTAGTGGAAATCACTGAAGCTGAACAGAAAGAAGACAGAAGAAAAAAAAAGAAATGAGGACAGTTTAAGAGACCTCTGGGACAACATCAGGCATACTAACATTTGCATTACAGGGGTCCTAGAAGGAGAAGAGCGAGAGAAAGGGCCAGAGAACACACTTGAAGATATAATAGCTGAAAACTTTCCTAACTTGGGAAGGGAAACAGACATCCAGGTCCAGGAAGCACGGAGAGTCCGCAATAGGATCAACTCAAACAGGGAGTTTAAGATGTACAAACTTCCAGTTGCTATAAATGAGTCATGGGTATGAAATGTACAGTGTAGGAAATATAGTCAAAGATATATTGGTATAGTGACATATCATAACTAAACTTATTGTGGTGATCAGTTTGAAATGTATACAATTATCAAATCACTATGTAGTGTAACAGGAACTCATGGTGTTGTAAGTCAGTTATACTTCAAAAACAAGCAAACAAACTCATAGAAAAAGAGATCAGATTTGTAGTCATGAGAGGTGGGGAGTAGGGGGAAGGGGGATTGAATGAAGGAAGTCAAATGTGCAAACTTCCAGTTATAAGATAAATAAGTACTAGGGAGGTAATGTATGATATGATAAATATAATTAACACTGCTCTATGTCATATATGAAAGTTGTCAAAAGAGTAAATGAGTTCTCATTACAAGAAAAAAGTCTTTTCTATTTCTTTAATTCTGTATCTATATGAGATGATGGATGTTCATTAAACTTATTGTGATAATCATTTCATGATGTATGTAAGCCAAATCATTATGCTGTACACCTTAAACTTATACAGGGCTGTATGTCAATTATATCTCAATAAAACTGGAAGAAAAAAATATTTAAACCAGAATACAGTACTCAAATTTCATTTCTATAACCTGGCAGAGAATGCTCTAATTTCTGCTTGACAGCGTTTATATACAAGCACTGTGCTAATTGCTGGATGAAAAAAGATATGCCATTGTGCTGAAGGAGCTCATGGTATAAGTGTTTCTACCTCTTCAGAGTTCTTTAAATTTCTATATTATTACTTAGCTGAAGATTTCTCACATTGAGTAACAAATTATGAATGTGATATTCATCAGGTCCCAGATAGGACTATACTCATCTGTTAGAAACAAAGAGAGCTACATAAAAAAATACAAAGGTAGATTTTCTTACTAGAGTTAGAACAAAAAAACCTCACTTATCATTTAAGTGGCAGAATAAAACAAATTTTAGATAGGGTAATAAATCCCAAGTAATTTATATTTAGTTTTTGAATATCTGAGGAGAAAGATATACTCTCTTCCTGTACCCAATTCCTCCATCCACCAGGAACTTTATACATTCTTCTGTTAGTTTAGTTATTGTATGTATTAGAGGCAGGAGAACCAAGTGGTTAAAAGCTAGGGCAACCATATAATATGTTATCCAAACCAGAGCACTTTGGGAAGTGAATAAAGTCACAACAAGTACTCTGGGATAGCAGTAGTAACCTGGGACCATCCCAGGCAAACAGAGACATACGGTCACCCTATTGAAAGCTTGTGCGCTGAGGTCACAGTTTGTTCGTGGACAGGGATAAACAACTGAAGGCATTTGATTACTGCCAATAAACGACCAAGACTTCAGGAAGCTTAGTACAAAAGTGGGTTATGGCTGGATTGGAGCACAGACAGACTGAGGATAGGAAAGCCCATGAAGATGTGCTTATGGCTAGGAAAGAAATAATGAAAGGCCAAGCTAGGATGGTGGCAATAAAAAGAGAAAACCTATATAAAGAGATAGGGCAGCTAAAGAAGTCAGACAGGTTGTAAACTAGTCCAAGAAGTTATAACTTATTGAACACCACTCAAGCGTCTTGACAGGTGAAGGATGGGCATAGCAGAGCACCTGCCAATAGGAAAAACCAATAGGAGCTCAGATTCTAGAGCAAAAGCCTTTGCTCCCTACCCATTTTCATACTCTCTGTTCATGTCAGTACCAGGGTCATAGGTGTGTGCTTCATCCCAAGGAGAATTGAAGCCCTCCATAGACCTCTTGTTCCTATGCACGGCATAGGTAAGCCAAGGGTTTCTTTCACTGGTAGGGTAATAAAATGGCACCAACAATTGCTTCAGACACCACTTGGTGGCACCAGTACCTTGAAATGATTGAATGCAACTCGCTGCTCTTGATCTTACACTGGAAACGTTAGACTCATAATGGTCTTCAGCCAATCTTCAAGGTCAAATTTTTTTTCATGATTATTTGACTTCTTCCAGAACATTTACATTCTCCTTTATCTTAATCTATGGAGATCCTGAAAACCGGAAGATAGTATATTTTATTTTGATAATGATCTCTTATTATTTCAAAAATTCTTTTGCACGTATTATACATATACTTTTGCATAAATGTGACCATAACTTTCATACCTAATTTTCTTATATCAGCCTCTTCCTTTATCTTTCTCACATGTCACCACTGCAATTCCTCCCACCCCCTTCCAGAAAACCCATCTTAACCTAGTGTGTGTCCATCCATATCCATTTCCATCACCATAGGACCTTATACAAATGTGTGTCTAGACAAATTATAGACAGATTAAACGTATACCTATAAAAGTTTTTTGATCAGTGATTTATAAAATGGGCTCATAATATACGTGTCTATACATCTTGCTTTTCTCCCTCAGCAATATCTGGTGGTAATCCTTCTAAGCAACTAGTATTGCTCCAATTCACTTTTTTGTGAGTCTACATAATATTCCATGGTATAGGCATACCTTAGTTTTTTCAACAACAGTCCCTTACTGAAGGGTATTCACATGGTTTCACTTTTTTTGTTTGTTTGTTTTGCTACAATAAATAATGCTGCTGTAGGAATCCTGGGCCTACAGCTTATGTACTAGTGCTTTTGTCCCTGTGAGTTAGATTCCCAAGAGGGGAATGCTGGATGGAAGGCTAAGTATGTATTTTTAGTTTTAAAAAAAATGTTGCCAGATTTATTTCCCAAAAAAAGCTGTTTAAAAATTCACATTTCCACGAGCAACATATGAAAGTGCCCTTTTCTTCACATCTCCACTAGCAACGTTATGATTTTGCTTTTTGCTTTTTGCCAGCCTGATGGATGCAAAGGGATAACTCATCATTATTTTACTTTTTGTTTTCCTCACTGGTTGTGATTTTGAGCATCTTGCCAGGTGTTTTGGCCTTTCTGATTTGATTCTTCACAGCTTCTGCCCAAAGCAAGAATATTTTAAAAGGATCTTTGCTTAGTGAAGATGCTAGAAAAATACTGCTAAAATATTTTAGAAAATAGAAAAATAGCATTTATCATAGTCACCAGTATCTATATGTAATGTCTAACACTAACTAAAAGCCCTGGGGTACCAGGAAATAATCTTGTGAGTACTGTTCAATTCTGGAATGAGAGAATTGAATTCAATTCTCTCAGGGCCAAAGATGATTATTTTTTTTCATAAGGGATTGTCTCCCTCTTAGTGCTTCTTTTCTGATTGGATGATGTATTACTGTATATGCTTAAGTAGGATTTGTTATTAAATAGAACCAGCCCCATTTATTTAAGTGTCATTCAAAATATGTGTTTTAAAAAAAGAAAAGAACAAAAATCAGTAGGGAAAGAAATTGTATTTTTAAGCTTCTAAGAAGATTTTATAAACAATGGAGCCCAGAGAACAACAACAAAAAAAAAAGTCATAAAATGACTTGACAGTGTCCTTTTAAGTGAACATATGTGAGTTTTATGCATCCATATGTGTTCACATATGCCCTACATATGCACAGCCAGCTGCTAACCAACCAGATTGTTCAATGTGTATGTTTACTGTAAAACAAGCCGAAAGTGTTTGGTCTCTTTGTTAGAGAAACAGCTCATAATTTCAAGTATACAAATGTCAGTTGTTTTTCATTTCTTTGTCTTCCAAAAGCCAAATGAGTTGCTGATGCTCCATTTGGCAGCATCCTAACTGAGGCTGACTCTTGGCCAGCCACAGAAACCTGGCCCTGAAAGTTCAGGAAATTTTTACAAGAATAAGGAGTTTTTCCTAATGGATCCCTAAACCATAGGAAGTTTCTTTAGAGCCTCAGCCAGTTCTTTCCCACTCAGTATCCCAGAGGATAATCATTAACATTGTTTGGACACTAATGGATGGATTTAGGGTGTGAAATGAGGGTACTGAGTCCTCCCATATTTGACCAAATACTCTTTCAAAACGCACTATTAACAGAGAACAGCCTGGGGTGCAGAGATGATTTTTGTGATAACAACTTTATCTAGGCGCCCTGGGTATCTCATCTTTTATTTCACCCTTGATGACAGTGCCCCACAGCTTAAAAGGGTTAAGTGAAGTTTGGACCAGTTTCTAATTGAGGATAAAGGCTTTGGGCCAATTATACATCGACTTCTACAATCACGGTATTAAACCCAATTACCACTAGTATTCTCTAATACTAACATTAGTATTCTCTGAATAGCAGAAAGAAAAAGCATGTAAGGAAGTAGGCTGTGATGAAATGAGCTTGTGCTTGGGAGTGGGAGAGTCTGTTCAGTCCTATCTATTTCTGACATTCCCTGGCTGTGTGGCCTTAGGTAAGCAGCTTCATGCCTCCAACTTCAGTTTCCTCATCAGCTGGATGGGAGTAGTGATGCTGATTTCCTATGTTTCTGATGAAGATGGAATGAAATAATCTATGTAAAAGGACAATGCACAGTACTGGGAATATAGTAAACACTCAATAAATGTGAATTTCCTTCTTCTATCGTTCCACCTCCCCTCTCTAAACGAGAGAAACATGAGAACTAGGAATGTTTCTTGGTCAAGGACCAAGTCCCCAGTCCCAGTGTTGGGAGCAGGAGAGGCTGAATTCCACAGCAAAAATTCATTTAAAATGTTAGCTTTTGATATCATTAACACGAAACTAGACTGAGAAATGTGTGTATGTATGTGTATATATGCTCATTTATAAAAAGCATACTCGTTTATTTAGCACCTACTGTGTGCCTAGAATAGTGCTTGCCATGTAGTAAATGTCCATAAATATTTTTTTTTAATGAATGAAGACTAAACCCTTAAAGCACCATCATAATTTCTTCCTACGTGCTTAGTGATGATGCCCTGCTTTCCAAGGAAGAAGTATGGGTATCTGTTATCGCTGACTTATTCACCCCTGAAAAACAACTAGAAGTGTCCTGTCTACCTTCCAGCTTGCCAACACAGGCTTCTTCTACATCTAACCACCTCTCATTCCCTCTTTCCCTCCCTCCATTAAACCTTCCTGAAGCTGTCCAGTATTTCACCACAACAGCAAAATAAAATTCCTATTGCTGCAGGTGTCCATGTGTTTGGGGCAAAATGAGCCACTGCTTGACAATTGTAAAGAAAGAGAGAACAGCTGTTTGCATCTGGATATGGGGTAAGAAAGAGAGAACAGCTGCTGGCAGCTGTGGCAGATAAGAAAGTGAGCAAGTGAGCAGCTGCTGGTAATTCAGAATCTACCAGACTGCCCAGAATAATTGAAATCCAGAGGAAGCATGCAAGACTCGACTTAACTGCTTTACTGTATCCTGCTCTTCATTAGATCCTACTTGTCCTTCATTAGAGACATTGCCATGAGAGCCACACGGGGGCTCCCAGCAGGAATATCAACCCCCAACTCCCCAGCCATAACCCTTTGGAGAATCAAAGCAAGAGAGTTAAAATGGCACAGATGTTTCTTCCAGTAAGTCCATACTCACTTTTACGAGAAGAAAAGTCTATGGTTGGCAAGGGAAAGAATACTAACGGATGATGGATCTATCACAAAATGGTGCGAAAAGAATTCTTTCTATATTACAAGAGGTTGTGGTCATCCTGGTGATGCTCTCACATTTTAGAATTCAGTAGGCTAAAAAAAATATGCGATAACTTAAGTATAATTTATACTTCAAAAAATATATTTTAAAACCCTGCCAATAGTTTCAATGTTTCTTTTTCTGTGTATATATAATCCTATGAATGTGTATACATAGAAAACTTTCCCTCTACTTTCTTTTTTATTTTTAATAAAATGAAGAGGATAATATCTTTGTGTCATGCATTGGGTAATAAAATGTTGAGTTTGGTTTTGTGCTTCACACTGGTTCTTCTAGTCAGCTGGGATTCTAGGATAAATTGAGTGACCCACAAGTATATAGTCAGTCTATTTCTCACCTTCCTCAACACAGAAGAAAAGCATCTCACCACTCCAGTTTGTAGAATTTCAACTCCCTAGTTTCTGAAAGATACAGTTCAAGAAGAAAGAAGAAGCTACTGCACAATGTTATTTATTACTGAATTATATACAACTACATGCCCCAAGTAAAAGAATAAACAAATTGTACAGCAATCTATACATAGTTAAAGAAATCATCCTGAAGACAGTGATGGAGAAAATGCTTGTGATATAACATTCATGGAGAAGACTCTGCTAAGATGATTCATAAGTGGAAAGTTGAATGCAAAATGTACACTGTGATTAAAACCAAGGTATCAGGAGGGACCTTCAAGATGGCGGAGGAGCAAGACATGGAAACCAAGTTCCTCCCCACAGATACATCAAAAATACATCTACATGTGGAACAACTCCTACAGAACACCTACTGAACGCTGGCAGAAGACCTCAGACCTCCCAAAAGGCAAGAAACTCCCCACATACCTGGGTAGGGCAAAAGAAAATACCCAGACAAAAGCATAGGGACGGGACCTGCACCAGTGGGAGGGATCCGTGAAGGAGGAAAGGTTTCCACACACTAGGAGCCCCTTCGCGGGCGGAGACTGTGGGTGGCAGAGGGGCAAAGCTTCGGAGCCGCGGAGGAGAGCGCAGCCACAGGGGTGCGGAGGGAAAAGCAGAGAGATTCCCGCACAGAGGATCGGTGCTGACCAGCACTCACCAGCCCGAGAGGCTTGTCTGCTCCCCCGCCGGGGCGGGCGGGGGCTGGGAGCTGAGGCTCGGGCTTCGATCAGATCGCAGGGAGAGGACTGGGGTTGGCAGCGTGAACACAGCCTGAAGGTGTTAGTGCACCACAGCTAGCCAGGAGGGAGTCTGGGGGAAAGTCTGGACCTGCCGAAGAGGCAAGAGACTTTTTCTTGCCTCTTTGTTTCCTGGTGCGCGAGGACAGGGGATTCAGAGCGCCGCCGGAATGAGCTCCAGGGACAGGCGTGAGCCACGGCTATCAGTGCGGACACCAGAAACGGGCACTAAACGCTAGGGCTGCTGCTGCCGCCACCAAGAAGCCTGTGTGCAAGCACAGGCCACTATCCACACCTCCCCTCCCGGGAGCATGTGCAGCCCGCCACTGCCAGGGTCCCGTGATCCAGGGACAAGTTCCCCGGGAGAACGCACAGTGCACCTCGGGCTGTTGCAATGTCACGTGGGCCTCTGCCACTGCAGGCTCGCCCCGTGTTCCAGTTATGACTATCATACCCTCCCCCAACCCCCACGCCCGAGCGAGCAAGAGCACCCTAATCAGCCGCGGCTTTAACCCCCTCCTGTCTGGGCGGGAACAGATGCCTGAGGGCGACCTACACGCAGAAGCGGGTCCAAATCCAAAGCTGAACCCCAGGAGCTGTGCAAACAAAGAGAAAGGGAAATTTCTCCCAGCAGCCTCACGAGTAGCGGAGTATATCCCTACAATCAACTTCATGTACCCTGCATCTGTGGAATACCTGAAGAGACAATGAATCATCCCAAAATTGAGGCAGTGGACTTTGGGAGAAACAGTAGAATTGGGGTTTCCTGTCTGTGACTGATAAGTTTCTGATTTTTTTTTTAAGCCTTTATTGAATTTGTTACAATATTGCTTCTGTTTTATGTTTTGTTCTTTTGGCCGCAAGGCATGTGGGATCTTAGCTCCCCGACCAGGGATCGAACCCACACCCGCTGCATTGGAAGGTGAACTCTCAACCACTGGACTGCCAGGGAAGTCCCTCTGATTTTTGTGTTTATCTTAGTTTAGTTTTTAGCACTTGTTATTATTGGTGGATTTGTTTATTGATTTGGTTGTTCTCTTCATTTATTATTTTTTTATTTTAACAAAAAAAATTTTATTTTTTATTAAAAAATTTTTTTTTCCTTTCTTTTTTTCTCCCTTTTCTTCTGAGCTGTGTAGCTGACAGGGTCTTTATGCTTCTGCCAGGTGTCAGGCCTGAGCCTCCGAGGTGGGAGAGCCAAGTTCAGGACATTGGACCACACAAACAGGACAGAGACCTCTGTCCAACAGGACAGAGACTTCCCAGACCCTCGTAATATCAATCAGCAAGAGCTCTTCCAGAGATCTCCATCTCAAAGCTAAGACCCAGCTCCACTCAACAACCAGCAAGCTCCAGTGCTGGATGCCCCATGCCAAACAACTAGCAAGACAGGAACACAACCCCACCCATTAGCAAAGAGGGTGCCTTAAATCATAATAAGTTCACAGACACCCTAAAACACACCACTGGACGTGGTCCTGTGCACCAGAAAGACAAGATCCAGCCTCATCATCCAGAACACAGGCACCAGTCCCCTCCACCAGGAGGCCTACACAGCCCACTGAACCAACCTTACCCATTGAGGGAAGACACCAAAGATAATGGGAACTACGAACCTGCAGCCTGTGAAAAGGAGACCCCAAATACAGTAAGTTACGCAAAATGAGAAGACAGAGAAATATGCAGCAGATGAAGGAGCAAGGTAAAAACCCACCAGACCAAACAAATGAAGAGGAAATAGGCAGTCAACCTGAAAAATAATTCAGAGTAATGATAGTAAAGATGATCCAAAATCTTGGAAATAGAATGGAGAAAATACAAGAAACGTTTAACAATGATCTAGAAGAACTAAAGAACAAACAAATAAAGATGAACAACAAAATAAATGCAATTAAAAATTCTCTAGAAGGAGTTAATAGCAGAATAACCAAGGCAGAAGAACGGATAAGTGACCGGGAAGATAAAAGAGTGGAAATAAGTACCATAGAGCAGAAAAAAGAAAAAAGAATGAAAAGAATTGAGGACAGTGTCAGAGACCTCTTGGACAACATTAAATGCACCAACATTCCAATTATAGGGGTCCCAGAAGAAGAAGAGAAAAAGAAAAGGACTGAGAAGATATTTGAAGAGATTATAGTTGAAAACTTCCCTAATATGGGAAAGGAAATAGTCAATTAAGTCCAAGAAGCACAGAGACTCCCATGCAGGATAAATCCAAGGAGAAACACACCAAGACACATATTAAACAAACTATCAAAAATTAAATACAAAGAAAAAATATTAAAAGCAGCAAGGGAAAAACAACAAATAACACACAAGGGAATCCCCATAAGGTTAACAGCTGACCTTTCAGCAGAAACTCTGCAAGCCAGAAGGGAGTGGCAGGACATTTTTGAAGTGATGAAAGGGAAAAACCTATAACCAAGATTACTCTACCCAGCAAGGATCTCATTCAGATTTGACAGAGAAATTAAAACCTTTACAGACAAGCAAAAGCTAAGAGAATTCAGCACCACCAAACCAGCTTTACAACAAATGCTAAAGGAACCTCTCTAGGCAGGAAACACAAGAGAAGGAAAAGACCTACAATAACAAGCCCAAAACCATTAAGAAAAGGGTAATAGGAACATACATATAGATAATTGTCTTAAATGTAAATGGATTAATGCTCCAACCAAAAGACATTGACTGGCTGAATGGATACAAAAACAAGACCCGTATATATCCTATCTACAAGAGACCCACTTCAGACCTAGGGACACATACAGACTGAAAGTGAGGGGATGGAAAAAGATATTCCATGCAAATGGGAATCAAAATAAAGCTGGAGTAGCAATTCTCATATCAGACAAAATAGACTTTAAAATAAAGACTATTACAAGAGACAAAGAAGGACACTACACAATGATCAAGGGATCAATCCAAGAAGAAGATATAACAATTGTAAATATTTATGCACCCAACATAGGAGCACCTCAGTACATAAGGCAAATGCTAACAATCATAAAAGGGGAAATCAACAGTAACACATTAATAGTAGGGGACTTTAACACCCCACTTTCACCAATAGACAGATCATCCAAAATGAAAATAAATAAGGAAACACAAGCTTTAAATGACACATTAAACAAGATGGACTTAATTGATATTTATAGGATATTCCATCTAAAAACAACAGAACACATTCTTCTCAAGTGTTCATGAAACATTCTCCAGGATAGATCATATCTTGGGTCACAAATCAAGCTTTGTTAAATTTAAGAAAATTGAAATTGTATCACGTTCCTTTTCTGACCACAACACTGTAAGACTAGATATCAATTACAGGAAAAAATCTGTACAAAACACAAACACATGGAGGCTAAACAATACATTACTAAATAACCAAGAGAGCACTGAAGAAATCAAAGAGGAAATCAAAAAATACCTAGAAACATATGACAATGAAAACACAAGGACCCAAAACCCATGGGATGCAGCAAAAGCAGTTCTAAGAGGGAAGTTTATAGCAATACAATCCTACCTCAAGAAACAAGAAACATCTCAAATAAACAACCTAACCATACACCTAAAGCAACTAGAGAAGGAAGAACAAAAAAACCCCAAAGGTAGCTGAAGGAAAAAAATCGTAAAGATCAGATCAGAAATAAATGACAAAGAAATGAAGAAAACAATAGCAAAGATCAATACATCTAAGAGCTGGTCCTTTGAGAATATAAACAAAACTGATAAACCATTAGCCAGACTCATCGAGAAAAAAAGGGAGAAGACTCAAATCAATAAAATTAAAAATGAAAAAGGAGAAGTAATAACTGACACTGCAGCAATTGAGAGATTACTACAAGCAATTATATGCCACTAAAATGGACAACCTGAAAGAAATGAACAAATTCTTAGAAAAGCACAAGCTTCCAAGACAGAGCCAGGAAGAAATAGAAAATATAAACAGACCAATCACAAGCACTGAAATTGAAACTGTGATTAAAAATCTTCCAACAAACAAATGCTGAGGACCAGACGGTTTCACAGGCAAATTTTATCAAACATTTAGAGAAGAGCTAACACCTATCCTTCTCAAACTCTTTCAAAATATAGCGGAGGGAGGAACACTCCCAAACTCATTCTACGAGGCCACCATCACCCTGATATCAAAAGCAGACAAAGATGTCACAAAAAAAGAAAACTAGAGGCCAATATCATTGATGAACATAGATGCAAAAATCCTCAACAAAATACTAGCAAACAGAATCCAACAGCACATTAAAAGGATCATACACCATGATCAAGTGGGGTTTATCCCAGGAATGCAAGGATTCTTCAACATACACAAATTAATCAATGTGATACAGCATATTAACAAATTGAAGGAGAAAAACCATATGATCATCTCAATAGATGCAGAAAAAGCTTTCAACAAAATTCAACACCCATTTATGATAAAAACCTTCCAGAAAGTAAGCAAAGAGGAAACTTATCTCAACGTAATAAAAGCCATATATGACAAACCCACAGCCAACATCATTCTCAATGGTGAAAAACTGAAACCATTTCCACTAAGATCAGGAACAAGACAAGGTTGCCCACTCTCACCACTATTATTCAACATAGTTTTGGAAGTTTTAGCCATAGCAATCAGAGAAGAAAAAGAAACAAAAGGAATCCATATCGGAAAACAAGAAGTAAAACTATCACTGTTTGCATATGACATGATATTATACATAGAGAATCCTAAATATGCTACGAGAAAACTATTATGGCTAATCAACGAATTTGGTAAAATAGCAGGATTCAAAATTAATGCACAGAAATCTCTTGCATTTCTATACACTAATGATGAAAAATCTGAAAGAGAAATTAAGGAAACACTCCCATTTACCATTGCAACAAAAAGAATAAAATACCTCAGTATAAACCTACCTAAGGACACAAAAGACCTGTATGTAGAAAACTATAAGACACTGATGAAAGAAATTAAAGATGATACAAACAGATGGAGAGCTATACCATGTTCTTTGATTGGAAGAATCAGCATTGTGTAAATGACTATACTACCCAAAGCAATCTACAGATTCAGTGCAATCCCTATCAAACTACCAATGGCATTTTTCACAGAACTAGAACAAAAAATTTCACCATTTGTATGGAAACACAAAAGACCCCAAATAGCCAAAGCAATTTTGAGAAAGAAAAATGGAGCTGGCTCCGCTTTCTAAGGCTGGGATTAGATATGCAAATGCCCACCCCCTCAAGTTTTCCTTTTATTTTATCAGCATAGACACAGAAAAACTTATATCCTGGGACCTTGAAGATGGCGGAAGAGTAAGACGCGGAGATCGCCTTCCTCCCCACGGATACACCAGAAATACATCCACACGTGGAACAACTCCTACAGAACTCCTACTGAAGGCTGGCAGAAGACCTCAGACCTCCCAAAAGGCAAGAAACTCCCCACGTAACTGGGTAGGGCAAAAGAAAAAACAGAGACAAAAGAATAAGGACGGCACCTGCACCAGTGGGAGGGAGCTGTGAAGGAGGAAAAGTTTCCACACACTAGGAAGCCCCTCCGCGGGCGGAGACTGCGGGAGGCAGAGGGGGGAGTTTCGGGACCGCGGAGTAGTGCACAGCGACGGGTGCGGAGGGCAAAGCGGGGAGATTCCTGCACAGACGATCGGTGCCGACCAGCACTCACCAACCCGAGAGGCTTGTCTGCTCACCCGCCGGGGCGGGCGGGGCTGCGAGCTGAGGCTCGGGTTTTGGTTTTGGACGGAGCTCAGGGAGAGGACTGGGGTTGGCGGCTTGAACATAGCCTGAAGGGGTTAGTGCACCACGACTAGCCGGGAGGGAGTTCGGGGAAAAGCCTGCACCGGCCGAAGAGGCAAGAGACTTTTTCTTCCCTCTTTGTTTCCTGGTGCGCGAGGAGAGGGGTTTAAGAGCGCTGTTTAAAGGAACTCCAGAGACGGGCGCGAGCCGCGGCTAAAAGCGCGAACCCCAGAGACGGGCGCGAGCCGCGGCTGAGGGCGCGAGCCCCCGAGACGGGCGCGAGCCGCGGCTAAAACCGCGGACCCAAGAGCCGGGCGGGAGACGCTAAGGCTGCTGCTGCCGCCACCAAGGGGCCTGTGTGCGAGCACAGGTCACTCTCCACACCCCTCTTCCGCGGAGCCTGTGCAGCCCGCCACTACCAGGTTCCCGGGATCCAGGGACAACTTCCCCGGGACAGCGCACGGCGGGCCTCAGGCTGGTGCAACGTCACGCCGGCCTCTGCCGCAACGTCACGCTGCCTCTGCCGCCGCAGGCCGGCCCCGCACGCAGTGCCCCTCCTTCCCCCATCCCCCAACCCCCGGCCTGAGTGAGCCGGAGGCCCCGAATCAGCGGCTCCTTTAACCCCGTCCTGTCTGAGCGAAAAAACAGACGCCCTCCAGCGACCTACACGCAAGAGGCAGGGCCAAATCCAAAGCTGAGCTCCTGTGAGCTGTGAGAACAAAGAAGAGAAAGGGAAATCTCTCCCAGCAGCCACAGAAGCAGCGGATTAAAGCTCCACAATCAACTTGATATACCCTGCATCTGTGGAATACCTGAATAGACAAGGAATGATCCCAAATTGAAGAGGTGGAATTTAGGAGCGAGATCTATGATTTTTTTCCCTTTTCCTCTTTTTGTGAATGTGTACGTGTATGCTTCTGTGTGACATCTAGTCTGTATACTCTAGCTTCCACCATTTGTCCTAGGGCTATATCCGTCCATGACTTTTTTTTAAAAATTCTTTTTCTTAATAATTAAGTTTAATTGTAATAACTTTATTATACTTTACCTTCGTTCTTTCTTTCTTTCCTTCCTTCCCTCCCTCCTTTAGACAACGAATCACCCCAAATTGAGGAGGTGGTCTCAGGGAGCAGGATTTATGATTTTTCCCCCTTTACCTCTTTTTGTGAAGGTGTATGTGTATGCTTCTGTGTAAGATTTTCTCTGTATAGCTTTGCTTCCAACATTTGTCCTAAGGTTCTATCCGTCCCTTTTTTTTTTTTTTCTAAATATTTTTTAATTCAATAACTATATTATACTTTATTTTATTTTTACTGTATCATCTTTCTTTCTGTCTTTTTTTCCTTCTTTCCCTCCTTCCTTCCTTCCTCCCTCCCTCCCTCCTTTCCTTCCTTCTTTGCTTCTTTCTTCCTTCCTTCCTTTCCTCCTTTCCCTCTTTCTTTACTCATACTTCTACTAATTCTCCCTACTTTTTCTCCCTTTTATTCTGAGCTGTGTGGATGAAAGGCTCTTGGTGCTCCAGCCAGGAGTCAGGGCTCTGCCTCTGAGGTAGGAGAGCCAACTTCAGGACACTGGTCAACAAGAGACCTCCCAGCTCCACATAATATTAAACGGTGGAAATCTCCCAGAGACCTCCATCTTAACACCAGCACCCAGCTTCACTCAACGACCAGCAAGCCATAGTGCTGGACAACCTATGCCAAACAACTAGCAAAACAGGAACACAACCCCACCCATTAGCAGAGAGGCTGCCTAAAATCATAATAAGGCCACAGACACCCCAAAACACACCACCAGACGTGAACCTGCCCACTAGAGAGACAAGATCCAGCCTCATCCAGCACAACACAGGCACTAGTCCCCTCCACCAGGAAGCCTACACAACCCACTGAAACAACCTTAGCCACTGGAGACAGACATCAAAAACAACGGGAACTACGAACCTGCAGCCTGCAAAAAGGAGACCCCAAACACAGTAAGATAAGCAAAATGAGAAGACAGAAAAACACACAGCAGATGAAGGAGCAAGATAAAAACCCACCAGACCTAACAAATGAAGAGGAAATAGGCAATCTACCTGAAAAAGAATTCAGAATAATGATAGTAAGGATGATCCGAAATCTTGGAAGTAGAATGGACAAAATGCAAGAAACAGTTAACAAGGACCTACAAGAACTAAAGATGAAACAAGCAACGATGAACAATGCAATAAATGAAATTAAAATCACTCTAGATAGGATCAGTAGCAGAATAACTGAGGCAGAAGAACGGATAAGTGACCTGGAAGATAAAGTAGTGGAAATAACTACTGCAGAGCAGAATAAAGAAAAAAGAATGAAAAGAACTGAGGACAGTCTCAGAGACCTCTGGGACAACATGAAACGCACCAACATTCGAATTATAGGGGTTCCAGAAGAAGAAGAAAGAAAGAAAGGGACTGAGAAAATATTTGAAGAGATTATAGTTGAAAACTTCCCTAATATGGGAAAGGAAATAGTTAATCAAGTCCAGGAAGCACAGAGGGTCCCATACAGGATAAATACAAGGAGAAACACGCCAAGACACATATTAATCAAACTGTCAAAAATTAAATACAAAGAAAGCATATTAAAAGCAGCAAGGGAAAAACAACAAATAACACACAAGGGAATCCCCATAAGGTTAACAGCTGATCTCTCAGCAGAAACCCTACAAGCCAGAAGGGAGTGGCAGGACATACTGAAAGTGATGAAGGAGAATAGCCTGAAACCAAGACTACTCTACCCAGCAAGGATCTCATTCACATTTGATGGAGAAATTAAAACCTTTACAGACAAGCAAAAGCTGAGAGAGTTCAGCACCACCAAACCAGCTTTACAACAAATGCTAAAGGAACTTCTCTAGACACGAAACACAAGAGAAGGAAATGACCTATAGTAGCGAACCCAAAACAATATATAAAATGGAAATAGGAACATACATATCAATAATTACCTTAAATGTAAATGGACTAAATGCTCCCACCAAAAGACACAGATTGGCTGAATGGATACAAAAACAAGACCCTTATATATGCTGTCTACAAGAGACCCACTTCAGAACTAGAGACACATACAGACTGAAAGTAAGGGGATGGAAAAAGATATTCCATGCAAATGGAAACCAAAAGAAAGCTGGAGTAGCAATTCTCATATCAGACAAAATAGACTTTAAAATAAGGACTATTAAAAGGGACAAAGAAGGACACTACATAATGATCAAGGGATCGATCCAAGAAGAAGATATAACAATTGTAAATATTTATGCACCCAACATAGGAGCACCTCAATACATAAGGCAAATACTAACAACCATAAAAGGGGAGATCGACAGTAACACATTCATAGTAGGGGACTTTAACACCCCACTTTCACCCATGGACAGATCATCCAAAATGAAAATAAATAAGGAAACACAAGCTTTAAATGATACATTAAACAAGATGGACTTAATTGATATTTATAGGACACTCCATCCAAAAACAACAGAATACACATTTTTCTCAAGTGCTCATGGAACATTCTCCAGGATAGATCATATCTTGGGTCACAAATCAAGCCTTGGTAAATTTAAGAAAACTGAAATTGTATCAAGTATCTTTTCCGACCACAACGCCATGAGACTAGATATCAATTACAGGAAAAGATCTGTAAAAAATACAAACACATGGAGGCTAAACAATACACTACTTAATAATGAAGTGATCACTGAAGAAATCAAAGAGGAAATCAAAAAATACCTAGAAACAAATGACAATGGAGACACAACGACCCAAAACCTATGGGATGCAGCAAAAGCAGTTCTAAGGGGGAAGTTTATAGCAATACAAGCCCACCTTAAGAAGCAGGAAACATCTCGAATAAACAACCTAACCTTGCACCTCAAGCAATTAGAGAAAGAAGAACAAAAAAACCCCAAAGCTAGCAGAAGGAAAGAAATCATAAAAATCAGATCAGAAATAAATGAAAAAGAAATGAAGGAAACAATAGCAAAGATCAATAAAACTAAAAGCTGGTTCTTTGAGAAGATAAACAAAATAGATAAACCACTAGCCAGACTCATCAAGAAAAAAAGGGAGAAGACTCAAATCAATAGAATTAGAAATGAAAAAGGAGAAGTAACAACTGACACTGCAGAAATAAAAAAAATCATGAGAGATTACTACAAGCAACTCTATGCCAATAAAATGGACAATCTGGAAGAAATGGACAAATTCTTAGAAATGCACAACCTGCCAAGACTGAATCAGGAAGAAATAGAAAATATGAACAGACCAATCACAAGCACTGAAATTGAAACTGTGATTAAAAACCTTCCAACAAACAAAAGCCCAGGACCAGATGGCTTCACAGGTGAATTCTATCAAACGTTTAGAGAAGAGCTAACACCTATCCTTCTCAAACTCTTCCAAAATATAGCAGAGGGAGGAACACTCCCAAATTCCTTCTACGAAGCCACCATCACCTTGATACCAAAACCAGACAAGGATGTCACAAAGAAAGAAAACTACAGGCCAATATCACTGATGAACATAGATGCAAAAATCCTCAACAAAATACTAGCAAACAGAATCCAACAGCACATTAAAAGGATCATACACCATGATCAAGTGGGGTTTATTCCAGGAATGCAAGGATTCTTCAATATACGCAAATCTATCAATGTGATAAACCATATTAACAAATTGAAGGAGAAAAACCATATGATCATCTCAATAGATGCAGAGAAAGCTTTCGACAAAATTCAACACCCATTTATGATAAAAACCCTCCAGAAAGTAGGCATAGAGGGAACTTTCCTAAACATAATAAAAGCCATATATGACAAGCCCACAGCAAACATCATCCTCAATGGTGAAAAACTGAAAGCATTTCCACTAAGATCAGGAACAAGACAAGGTTGCCCACTCTCACCACTCTTATTCAACATAGTTTTGGAAGTTTTAGCCACAGCAATCAGAGAAGAAAAGGAAATAAAAGGAATCCAAATCGGAAAAGAAGAAGTAAAGCTGTCACTGTTTGCAGATGACATGATACTATACATAGAGAATCCTAAAGATGCTACCAGAAAACTACTAGAGCTAATCAATGAATTTGGTAAAGTAGCAGGATACAAAATTAATGCACAGAAATCTCTGGCATTCCTATATACGAATGATGAAAAATCTGAAAGTGAAATCAAGAAAACACTCCCATTTACCATTGCAACAAAAAGAATAAAATATCTAGGAATAAACCTACCTAAGGATACGAAAGACCTGTATGCAGAAAATTATAAGACACTGATGAAAGAAATTAAAGATGATACAAATAGATGGAGAGATATACCATGTTCTTGGATGGGAAGAATCAACATTGTGAAAATGACTCTACTACCCAAAGCAATCTACAGATTCAATGCAATCCCTATCAAACTACCACTGGCATTTTTCACAGAACTAGAACAAAAAATTTCGCAATTTGTATGGAAACACAAAAGACCCCGAATAGCCAAAGCAATCTTTAGAACGAAAAAAGGAGCTGGAGGAATCAGGCTCCCTGACTTCAGACTATATTACAAAGCAACAGTAATCAAGACAGTATGGTACTGGCACAAAAACAGAAAGATAGATCAGTGGAACAGGATAGAAAGCCCAGAGATAAACCCACGCACATATGGACACCTTATCTTTGATAAAGGAGGCAGGAATGTACAGTGGAGAAAGGACAGCCTCTTCAATAAATGGTGCTGGGAAAACTGGACAGGTACATGTAAAAGTATGAGATTAGATCACTCCCTAACACCATACACAAAAATAAACTCAAAATGGATTAAAGACCTAAATGTAAGGCCAGAAACTATCAAACTCTTAGAAGAAAACATAGGAAGAACACTCTATGACATAAATCACAGCAAGATCCTTTCTGACCCACCTCCTAGAGTAATGGAAATAAAAACAAAAATAAACAAATGGGACCTAATGAAACTTCAAAGCTTTTGCACAGCAAAGGAAACCATAACCAAGACCAAAAGACAACCCTCAGAATGGGAGAAAACATTTGCAAATGAAGCAACTGACAAAGGATTAATCTCCAAAATTTACAAGCAGCTCATGCAGCTCAATAACAAAAAAACAAACAACCCCATCCAAAAATGGGCAGAAGACCTAAATAGACATTTCTCCAAAGAAGATATACAGAATGCCAACAAACACATGAAAGAATGCTCAACATCATTAATCATTAGAGAAATGCAAATCAAAACTACAATGAGATATCATCTCACACCAGTCAGAATGGCCATCATCAAAAAATCTAGAAACAATAAATGCTGGAGAGGGTGTGGAGAAAAGGGGACACTCTTGCACTGCTGGTGGGAATGTGAATTGGTTCAGCCACTGTGGAGAACAGTATGGAGGTTCCTTAAAAAACTACAAATAGAATTACCATATGACCCAGCAATCCCACTACTTGGAATATACCCTGAGAAAACCAAAATTCAAAGAGAGTCATGTACCAAAATGTTCATTGCAGCTCTATTTACAATAGCCAGGACATGGAAACAACCTAAGCGCCCATCATCGGATGAATGGATAAAGAAGATGTGGCACATATACACAATGGAATATTACTCAGCCTTAAAAAGAAATGAAATTGAGCTATTTGTAATGAGATGGATAGACCTAGAATCTGTCATACAGAGTGAAGTAAGTCAGAAAGAAAAAGACAAATACCGTATGCTAACACATATATATGGAATTTAAGGGAAAAAAATGTCATGAAGAACCTAGGGGTAAGATAGGAATAAAGACGCAGACCTACTGGAGAACGGACTTAAGGATATGGGGAGGGGGAAGGGTGAGTTTTGACAGGGCGAGAGAGAGTCATGGACATATACACACTAACAAACGTAGTAAGGTAGATAGCTGGGGGGAAGCAGCCGCAAGGCACAGGGATATTAGCTCGGTGCTTTGGGACAGCCTGGAAGGGTGGGATGGGGAGAGTGGGAGGGAGGGAGACGCAAGAGTGAAGACATATGGGAACATATGTATATGTATAGCTGATTCACTTTGTTGTAAAGCAGAAACTAACACACCATTGTAAAGCAATTATACCCCAATAAAGATGTTTAAAAAAAAAAAAAAAAAAAAAAAAAAAAAATGGAGCTGGAGGAATCAGGCTCCCAGACTTCAGACTATACTACAAAGCCACAGTAATGAAGACAGTATGGTACTGGCACAAAAACAGAAATATAGATCAATCGAACAGAATACAAAGCCCAGAGATAAACCCATGAACACATGGTCACCTTATCTTTGATAAAGGAGGCAAGAATATACAATGGAGAAAAGACAACCTCTTCAATAAGTGTTGCTGGGAAAACTGGACAGCTACATGTAAAACAATGAAATTAGAACACTCCCTAACACCATACACAAAAATAAACTCAAAATGGATTAAGGATCTGAATGTAAGGCTAGATACTATAAAACTTCTTAGAGGAAAACATAGGAAGAACACTCTATGACATAAATCACAGCAAGATCCCTTTTTACTCACCTCCTAGAGAAATGGAAATAAAAACAAAAATAAACAAATGGGACCTAATGAAACTTAAAAGATTTTGCACAGCAAAGGAAACCATAAACAAGACGAAAAGACAACCCTCAGAATGGGAGAAAATATTTGCAAACAAAGCAACTGACAAAGGATTAAACTCCAAAATATACAAGCAGCTCATGCAGCTCAATATCAAAAAAACAAGCAACCCAGTCGAAAAATAGGCAGAAGACCTAAAGAGCTCATGCAGCTCAATATCAAAAAAACAAGCAACCCAGTCGAAAAATAGGCAGAAGACCTAAAGAGACATTTCTCCAAAGAAGATATACAGATTGCCAACAAACACATGAGAGGATGCTCAACATCACTAATCATTAGAGAAATGCAAATCAAAACTACAAAGAGGTATCACCTCACACCAGTCAGAATGGCCAGCATTGAAAAGTCTACAAACAATAAATGCTGGAGAGGGTGTGGAGAAAAGGGAACCCTCTTGCACTGTTGGTGGGAATGTAAATTGATACAGCCACTATAGAGAACAGTATGGAAGTTCCTTAATAAGTTAAAAATAGTACTACCATACGACCCAGCAATCCCACTACTGGGCATATACCCTGAGAAAACCATAATTCAAAAAGAGTCATGTACCACACTGCTCATTGCAGCTCTATTTACAATAGCCAGGACATGGAATCAACCTAAGTGTCCATCAACAGCTGAATGGATAAAGAAGATGTGGCACATATGTACAATGGAATATTACTCAGCCATATAAAGAAACAAAATTGAGTTATTTGTAGTGAGGTGGATGGACCTAGACTCTGTCATACAGAATGAAGTAAGTCAGAAAAAGGAAAAGAAATACCATATTCTAATACATATATATGGAATCTAAAAAAAAAAAAAAAAGGTTCTGAAGAACCTAGGGGCAGGACAGGAATAAAGACCCAGATGTAGAGAATGGACTTGAGGGCACAGGGAGGGGGAAGGGAAAGCTGGGACGAAGTGAGAGAGTGGCATGGACATATATACACTACCAAATGTAAAATAGATAGCTAGTGGGAAGCAGCCACATGGCACAGGGAGATCAGCTTGGTTCTTTGTGTCCACCTAGAGAGGTGGAATAGGGAGGGTGGGAGGGAGATGTAAGAGGGAGGGGATATGGGGATATAGGTATACTTGTAGCTGATTCACTTTGTTATACAGCAGAAACTAACACACCATTGTAAAGCAATTATACTTCAATAAAGATGTTAAAAAAAAAACTTCCTTTTGTATTGTTGTCCTATGTCTACCTTTTTATTGATATCTTAGGTTTTTTTTAACATCTTTATTGGAGTATAATTGCTTTACAATTGTGTGTTAGTTTCTGCTTTATAACAAAGTGAATCAGTTATACATATACATATGTCCCAATATCTCTTCCCTCTTGCATCTCCCTCCCTCCCACCCTCCCTATCCCAACCCTCTAGGTGGTCACAAAGCACCAAGCTGATCTCCCTGTGCCATACGGCTGCTTCCCACTAGCTATCTATTTTACGT
Source organism: Phocoena sinus (assembly GCF_008692025.1). NCBI lineage: Eukaryota > Metazoa > Chordata > Mammalia > Artiodactyla > Phocoenidae > Phocoena > Phocoena sinus. Next base: position 46,506,131 of record NC_045772.1, on the reverse strand, counting down.
TTGGTAGTGTATATATGTCCATGCCACTCTCTCACTTTGTCCTAGCTTACCCTTCCCCCTCCCTGTATCCTCAAGTCCATTCTCTAGTAGGTCTGTGTGTTTATTCCCGTCTTGCCCCTAGGTTCTTCATGACCTTTTTTTTTTTTAGATTCCATATATATGTGTTGGCATACGGTATTTGTTTTTCTCCTTCTGACTTACTTCACTCTGTATGACAGACTCTAGGTCCATCCACCTCACTACAAATAATTCAATTTCGTTTCTTTTTATGGCTGAGTAATACTCCATTGTATATATGTGCCCTGGCAAAAGGAAGTTTTTTAAACAGAGTAAGTCAAAAGAGAATACCCGAGAGGGAATTTTTTATTTCATTTCGGTTATTTTTCTCTTTATGCTGATAAATTATATATAATATAAAAGATCTAAATAATAATTAAATTACTATAAAAATTTCTAATAAAATCACTTAATGATAAGCTCCATAACAACCTGGTCCTTCCCTGTTTTTGATCACTTTTTATCTCCAATGCCTGCCACAGGGCCTAAACACCTAAATATTTGTTAAGTGAAGAAGCAAATGAAATGAGTGAATCATCTACATTTTTAAACCATGGTTGTAGAAGAAAGAATGAAATCACTTCTACCAATAGCACATATGCGAGTGAGAAAAGAAGGCCTGCTCTACTCTAAGGATCAATTAGAAACATCTCAGAAGGCATGCACTCACAGTGTTTTGAAACTGGCTCTTCCTTGGTGATATATGTGGCCCTGAGTTCCCACATTCTGAATTGGAAGAGACAGAGAAATTAGCCAGTCTCTAAATATGCCTCCAACTCTTAAGATATGATTCTACAACCTGGATTAGGAGAAAAGTGAGAGAGAGTAATTGCCAAAGGACTAGTGTCCCAAGCACCTGGCCCCTGATTTACCAACCAAGAATGGCCTGTGACAAAGTTCCCAGATGTTTTGTGATCCAGGTAAGTAACTTTGCTCAAAGCAAATTAGATTATTGTTTCTATCCACAGCTCACCTCTCAGGTCCAGGCTTTGTTCCCTGGTCTGGCACTGAAAGAAGTGCTTGAGCTTTAAACAAGGTGGAAAAAGCATGAGATGTCGGCCACTCTAGATTTTCCCGTCGCGTACTCCTGCAACAGTAGACTCCAAAGTTTAAAGACTTTTTACTATGTCAAAGTTGCCTCTGAATCAGCCTCGTCTATTCAGCTGTTCCCTGGGGACACTGTGATAGGCTCATCATTACCGTATGAGCATCTTTATACAAAGTCTGTCTTCCGGATATTTTGAAACTTCCCCATGCCCTGCTTATGTAAAGTGTGAATGTTCCATATTAACATAAGGTACTCCTGCACTCTGAGCATGGAGTAACTCAAGACCCTGACAAACTTGTATGTTTTCCAAAATATGTTTGCAGCATTTCCCTCTTGCCTATAAAATAGCATTAAAGGAAATGTCTCGCTCCATAAATATAACTGTCAAGTACTTAAGTGACTTGCACTTCATCATCATCATCACCAAAATAGTAAAGTGCCTTTTTTGTCCAGGTACATATGCCCAGTACACTTTTGATCATAGTGTACTGGGCATATTCCACAGATATTTGAGTAACACATTGAGAAGATGCAGCCACTGGGCTTTTATCAAACTTTTCTAAAGGGACCATAACATCCAGTTGTTTTCAGATATAATTTCTATATTTTAAATGTGATGGCTAATTTTATGTGTCAACTTGACTGGACCATGGGATGCCCAGGTATCGGGTCAAACGTTATCCACTGTTTCTGTGAGGGTGTTTCTGAATGAGATTAACATTTAAATTGGTAGACTGAGTAAAGCAGATTGCCTTCCATAATGTGAGTGTGCCTCATCCAGTCAGTTGAAGGCCTGAAGAGAATAAAAAGTCTGACTCCCCGCCAAAGTGAGGATTCTTCCTGCCTGATGGCCTACATACCAGTATATTGACTTTTTCCTGCCTTTGAACTTGAACTGAAACATTGGCCCTTTCCGAGTCGTGAGCCTACTGGCCTTCAGCCTGGAACTACACCATTAGCTCTCCTGGGTCTCCAGCTTCACCCACTCACCCAGATCTTGAAACTTGCCAGCCTCCATAATTACACAAGCCAATTCCTTACAATAAGTCTCTATCTCTTTACATACACATTCTATTGGTTTTCCTTCTCTTGAGAACACTGACTAATAGAACACATAAGAACCAACATATTATTCAACATGGAAGATTCTGTCCACTGATAGAGGATTCTGGGAAGATAGTGGAGTAGGGAGCAACAGGAATCCATCTCCCCATGCAAACAATTGGCAGAATCTCTCTGATGTACTTGGAACTCTGGAATCTGTTGAAGGCTTGCAATTTCTAGGGAAAGCCTTGGATGGTAAATTGCAGTTAATTTTAGTCAATTTCAGCTCTTAGCACAGTAGCAGCTCTCCATCCCCCACTCCCAGCCCCATGGCAGGCAGCTGTGCTGAAGTTCCTGGAGCAGCTTGCACACAGCTTGTGGGATCCAGGGCAGGCAAAAAGGATGCTGTCCTCTAAATATTGGAAATCTATGCACTGCTCACTGATTGCTGTTTCTGATCACAGAGGTGCAGACAAAAAGGCAGGCAGCCATTGTTGCTCCTCCACACATTGTTGCAAGCCCTTCCAGCTGAAATGAGTTCCAGGGAATTTAAAGGGCCAGCCTTCTGCCCCTACCCCCTTCATTTTTCACTTTTCCCTCTTTCAGAAACCAGACGTTAAAGATTAGGACATTCAAAAACAACTATATATATGGGGAAAATTAGAAAGTGACCATGCATGACCAGGGAAAGGCTCAGAAAAGAGCTGATAAGACCTTAAGTTTACAACTCAGCCTGACCCTCAGCATAAAGACACCTGACACAATTAAAAACAAACATATAAACAAAAACAAAACACAAGAATAATGACAAAAACCAGCAAATCCTGGGCAAGAGGGAGAATCTGACTTCCAAAGTTACCACATTATTAGATTCAAATGTCCAGTGTGCAAAAAAAGCACATGGCATACAAAGAAACAGGAAAGTACAGCTCATTTAAAGGCAAAAAATAAATCAACAGAAACTCTCTCTGTAAAGACCTAATGGCAGATCTCCAAGACAAAGACTTAAATCAACTGTCTTAAAAACGCTCAAAGAATTAAAGGAAGATATAGAAAAACTCAAGAAGATGATGTGTGATCAAAATGGAAATATTATTAAAGAGACAGAAGATCTAAAAAGAAATCAAAAGGAAAGTCTGGAGCTGAAAAGTACAGTAACTGAAATGAAAAAATTCACTACAGGTAAAGGCAGGTTTGAGCAATCAGAAAAAAGTATCGGCAAACTTTAAGATAGGAAAATGGAAATTATTAAGTATGAGGAACAGAAAGAAAAATGATTAAAGGAAAGCAAACGAATCTATCTATGTTATTGCAAATGGCAAAATTTCATTCTTTTTATAGCTGAGTAGTATTCCATTGTGTACATGTACCACATCTTCTTTATCCATTCAGCTATCAATGGACATTCAGGCTGCTTCCATATCTTGGCTATTGTAAATAATGCTGCAGTGAATGTGGAGGTACAGGTAACTTTTCAAGTTAGTGTTTTCATTTTTCTTTGGATAAATACCCAGAAGTGAGTTGATGAATCCTATGGTAGTTCTATTTTTAATTTTTTGAGAAACCTCCATACTGTTCTCCATAGTGGCTGTATCAATTTACATTCCCACCAACAATGTAGGAGGGTTCCCTTTTCTCCATAGTCTCTCCAACACTTATTTCTGTACAGCACAGGGAATACAGTCAATATTTTATAATAACTTTGTATGGTGTATAATCTATAAAAATATCAAATTACTGCATTTTACAACTGGAACAATATAATATTGTAAGTCAACTATATTTCAATAAAATAATAATAAAATAAAATTTAACCATCACCAATTAAAAGAAAACAAGTGAACAAGGCCCAAGGAACCTGTGGGACACCATTAATCTAATCCAGTAAAACTAAGATGTGCAAAAAAATATATAGGAGCTTTATTTTCTTATCCTTATAACTCAATCTCTTCCAGATTAAACAATCTATGTCTGGTAAATGCTCAGTCTTTCAAACTGCCTCCCTCTTTGTTCCTACAGGAAGTGTCATCTTAGGGTACATAGGCACTGATATGACTTCCTTATGGCAAATGTTGGGAGGATGGGGGGATCTTGGATCCCATTCACCATCTGAGTTCTTGCTGGTTCCTGCTGTGGGACTACATCTAGGTCCTGAACTGATATCTGCTGAAGTGAAAATGGACCTATCTGTCTTTGGGACATTGTGCTGGCATTCACTGCTGAAGTCAATAAGAGCAGCCAATTATCTCTGCTCTTGAACTCTTTCATATCCCCCATTATGTTCTTTGACTAGTCCTCAGACCTCCATACAATCTAGTCCCACTCCATTACCTCTCTGGCCTCTTCCTTGTCACTCTTCCCTTTGCCTAGCCTTCCCCAAGCACATTAATCTCCTTGCTGTTCCTTAATGCACCTGGCATGTTTCTACGTCAGGGTCTTTGTACCACTGTTCCCTCTGTTTGGAAGTCTTGGCTTGCTCCCTCACTGTATTCAAGCCTTTGCTCCGATGTCATCTTCTCTTTACACATTCCTTAACCATCTTATTTAAAACTGAACATGACTCCTGAGCTCCCACACTCCCTTCTTGCTTTATTTTATCCATGACAATCAACACTATCAAATATATCATATGCTTTGCTTATTTGTTTGATTTATTATCTGTTTCCCTCCTCATGAATGTAGGTTCACTGTAGAGGTTAGGGCTGATAAATAGTGCAAAGGACTCAGAATTGATATGGTATCTGCTCCATGACCTTGGGATTCAATGAAGTGCATCAATGCCTTAAGTAAGGATGAGCACTGAATGGTACAATAAACACCTCATATGATTTGGGGTGGGATCAAGTCAGTATCAGGCCACCCCCCATCCATTCATGTCCTCCACTTTTCAGATTTCCATAACTGTCCTCTTCTCAGCCTCTACTGGCTTTTGTTTTAAAACTCCAAAGGTACTAACAAATGACAAAGATGTCTTTTTTTTTTTTTTTGCAGTACACGGACCTCTCACCGCTGTGGCCTCTCCCGCTGCGGAGCACAGGCTCCGGACGCGCAGGCTCAGCGGCCATGGCTCACGGGCCCAGCCGCTCCGTGGCATGTGGGATCTTCCCGGACCGGGGCACAAACCCGTGTCCCCTGCATCGGCAGGCAGACTCTCAACCACTGCGCCACCAGGGAAGCCCAGATGTCTTATTTTTTTATCAAAAATTTATTGAGGGCATACATACTTAAACTTTTGTGTTAGTGAAGGTAATTCTAGCTGCTATAACAAAAACATTTCAACCAAATAGAACCTATTTCTCACTGAGATGATCAACCCGGGGTGGCTGGTGGGTGGGGTTTTACCCACAGAGGGATTTAAGAGCCCAGGCATGTCCCATCTTATGGCTCCACCCTCCCTGTCAGTTGCTCAGCATCCAGTTAGGAGAGGAAACAGAGGAGGAAAGAGACAGAGCAGTTGCCTAACCACCTTGACCACACACATCACTTCTGCTCACATACCATTGGTTAGAACTAGATCATGGGATAACTGGAGGCAAGAAGCCATGGAAATTGCAGTCTCTGCCTGGGCAACTCTTTCCCTGTGCCAATTCTATGCCATAGAAGGAAAAGCACAGATCTTGGGCAGTTAACTATTTCTACCATGCGTGTTACATGATATGTAAGCATTTTCACATACATTGCTTCATTAATTCTTTCAACATCTTCATAAGTTATTAAGATCATTCCTAGTATACAGAGAAGGAGACTGATACCCAGAGATAAAAATTGAGGCTTTAGAATGTGACTCCATTTTTGGAGATTTGCATTTTTAATATAGTCTTTATGGAGATATAACTCACATACCATACAATTCACTAATTTAAAATGTACAAAGCAATGGTTTTTAGTATGTTCACAGAGTTGTGCAACCATCATCACGATCAATTTTAGAATATTTTAATCAGCCCAAAAAGAAACTTTGTACTTTTTAGCATTTTCTTCCCATTTTCTCCTCAGCCCCTTCAGCCCTAAGCAACCACTAATCTACCTCCTGTCTCTATAGATTTGCATATTCTGGACATTTAATATAAAGGAAATCATACAATGTGTGGTCTTTTGTGACTGGCTTCTTTCACTTACCTTCATGATTTCAAGGTTCATCTGTGTTGTAGCATGGATCATTCCTTTATCTCTTTCTATTGCCCCAAAATATGGCACTGTATGGATAAAGCACAAATTTGTTTATCCATTCATCACGTGATCAACACTTGGATTGTTTCCATTTTGCCTATCATGGATAATACTGCTATGAACATTTGTAAACAAGTTTTTATGTGAACATATGTTTTTATTTTTCTTGGGTATATACCTAGGAACAGAATTGCTGGGTCATATGGTAATCCACGTGTAACCTTCTTGAGGAACTGCCAGACTCTTTTCCAAAGTGGCTGTGTCCTTTTACAATCTCCCTAGCAGTGTAGAGGGTTCCCATTTCTCCACATCCTCCCCCTACACTTGTTATTATTCCTCTTTTTTATAGTAGGATTTGCATTTTGAGAGATGACTACTTTGGTCAACTTCAAGACTTAGAATTATGGTTCAGTTCCCTCAGTAAGAAACTAGATAAGGAGAGAGGGGCTTAGGAAACATTTGAAAGGATTTGTTTTCTGTGCTCTTTCTCCTAGGTACACATACCTTATCCTGCCATCTGGATCCCCAGGAACCTGAAGTGGTGGCACTCCATGAGTGCTTACCCTTCTTGGGTTTACCCCACGTTCCAGACTTTTCCTGACCACTCCTTTCTTGACACCCCACAATAAATAATTGGATGCAGAAAGTTTTAAGCCTTTTTGTTCTGACCTATCCATGTCGACCCTGTGGACTTTCTGCTCTGAGAATATTTTGACCCCTGTGTTTGGGAGTTAAAACTTTACATTAAAATTATGCATACATAGATTAAAGTACTCATTAAGAAAGTATTTCTAGAGCCATAGTAATTTCTATTAAGCTACTATAATTCCTTGATAAAATTTTTATTCCCAGGCATTAAGATATTTCTAATTTTTTTCCATTTTAATTTTTAATTTACTGAAATTCTTTTCATTGGAATCAATTATTTTCCACATAAGGTTTAAATGAAAATGTTATTCAATGTGGTTTTTCTCCTTATTGCTCATATCAAATTTTTACTGATTATAGTTTCTGCAATTGCAGCTTTTCTTTTATAGCCATTATTTGTACCAAATCCAACTGTCTCAGGTCAAATTATTCATACCTAAACTTAGTCAAAAAATGGGATTCTTCTGTCAATTTTTAGGCAATAATAAATTTTAACATGTTGTTGGCAGTTTTATTTAGTGTTGATTACTTCTGCCAAGTCTAATTTTTCCCTGTTTAACGTTTGCGTGTTTCAATGTGAGCATCAAGACACGATTCTTCAGATTTTCATCTCTAACAAATTTTATCATGTACAGTTTTCACCACTGTCATTTTCTTTTGTACTGATTATTCCTGCCAATAATATTTAGTAGGAAATGGATAAAGGACTGACAGTTGGAAATTTTTTTCTTTTTAGCTAATTAATGAGAAAACTGTGAGAAGTTTCCCTCCGCTATTTCAAAGTTGTTCTGCTCTCTGGAATTTCTCTGTATTGATGACTTAATTCTTTAACGTATTCCCAGTCAAGTTGGGTATTCTGTACTAACCACTCATGGTGATGGCAGAGCAATGAGCAAATGGTGGGATTATCATATCCTTGGGTCAAACGTCCCTGGATCAGTATAATCCTGGGTCACAAAGTTAATCTGTTCAATGTGTTCTATACCTGATTCATCACTGGAATCAGCTGGGGAACTTCTTTTAAACATACACGTTCCTAACCCACCTCTTCCATCCCTATCTGTCCCAAGTCAGCAAAGTCTCACTTTACATGTCTGAGATAGGCTCCCAGCAGCTATTTAATTTTTTTAAATTCCTCTAATGATTCTCATATCTATCCATGGGAGTCTTCTGGGCTAAGCCATACCCAGAAGGGGGCTGTCCACATGAGCCTATGTCAGAATACTTTTATAACTTACCAAAAAAGAGAAAAAGGACATTAAGGAGGAAAAGGAAACTGCTGGTAGTCAAGAAACAGTGGATGGGTGCGCTCACTGGAAGGTCCTGGTAAAGATATAAGAGGCATACAGGCAGTGGTCGTCAATTTGGAGGTCAAGAGAAGGAGATGGAAGTAAAGCAGCACCGTTCAGAGTCTAAGTTCTCAAACCTTAGGCACTATTGAGCCTTCCCTCTTTTCTGGTCCTCGTTCTGCTTTGCTTGGTTGGGGGGAGACTTTTAAGGCTGGGCAAGATGGTGCCCTGCTCAGTGACTAAATTGTCAGTAACCTGATAGAGCAGATGTGAATCTCAGTCTACAACTTCAGGTGGGAAAGAAATAGAAGTTCGTTTTCTGTGATTCAACTTATTTTCTATTTTTGAGATGCCCATTCATTGTAGGAAGGAAAATAAGTTCAGTCAGTTCAAGGTTTTCCTTCTCTTACCCCAAGGTGGGTCAAAAGTAGGGTAGTGGACCAGTAGTTTTAGTGCCAATGTGTTTTGAATGGAAGGCTACTATGTCACCTGCAGAGGCAGATGGATCCACACCCAAAGTTTGGTTCAGATGTTGCTACTGATGCTGCCACACATACACACCAAAACGGTATAAAAATGTTTATTACTTACATAATTGGTGTCTGTGTCTGGGGTGCACAGGATAGGCTTCTTAAGCAAGTCTGAAATAAAAAAGCAAGGAAATGAGACTGGCCTGGGCTTTTATTGTGGTTAGGGTTTGGGGCTGGGCATGAGAGTCCCCATGCAGCAACGTCTTGTGGTTTGGCTGGTGCCAAAATGGTGAGCACCCAGGCTTTTTTATCAGCTTGTCCAGATGTGGGGCAGAAAGGGAAGAGGAAGAGGTAAGGCTTAGAAGGTGTCGGCAGTCAAATATCAAAATATGAAATCAGATTCTTCATTAGAAGGGCATTTGTCTTCGATTTCACTTGTCCACACAGAAATCCTCTGAAGCAACCAGCATCTTGTCTGATCCTTGGTATTTAAGAATAATTATTATTACAGTTATATTTATTGATTAATTAGAAAGTCCCAGGAACTCTGTGTCTTACACGTACATTTCATTTACTCCTGACTGCAATCTTATGAGACAAGTACTATTATTATCCCAATTACAGATGAGGAAAGTGAGGCACAGAAGTAATGGCGTCTGGGACTTCCCTGGCTGTCCAGTTGGTTAAGTCTCCGTGCTTCCACTGTGGGGCACGCAGGTTCGGTCCCTGGTTGGGGAACTAAGATCCCGCAAGCCGAGTGGTGTGGCCAAAATAATAATAATAAAAAATAAATAAATATAAATAAATAAATGTTTAAAAAAAAGAAGATGTAATGGCATCTGCCTGCTGCTGGACTCAGGCTGTCTGGCTTCAGATTCTGTGCTCTAACCTCTGCATTATATCTCTCTCTCTTGTCTTCCTGGTCCCTCTCATCCTACCAGTACATGATAAAACTGAGCTGCTTTGGTGCACAGGAAGTTCCAAGAGGCTGTCTCTACCTCTAGAGTTTCCTGCTTCCATGTGAATCTAATCCTGGAAGCAGGGCTCTAAGCCCACTCTCCAGAAATGGGTCATCCAGGATCTGGGCAGAAATCAAATGGCACTTTCAAATTGGGTAATTTAAGGAGAACTCATAAAGGAACTGTTTACAAAAATATGGGAAGAGTTTAGGAAAAGCAACAGAGAATGGGACAGGGATCCATTACCACCCTACACCCCAGCCTGAATGAATGAGGGGAGGAAGTGGTTACAGGAACCAAGAAAGTGAGTTGTGGGGAGAAGGCCATCTGAGAGGACCTGTGGCCTTTAGTTGAGGAGCACAGCTGGGAAGACGAAGGAATAAAAATCCTGACCTTACTTTCCTCCTGCTCTCCAGATCTCTTGCCAATGTCTTCTACTAGCCAAACCCAATGGAAGAATGGAAGGAAAGGAAACTGTCGATGCAGTCCATATGGACAGCCACCCAGGGCACCAGGAAGGATGAAGGATGGGAAGTGGATCTGTGGGGTAAAATGTAAAATGTCCATCATAGGCTTACCGATATCTATGCTTTTATCACTCCTCCTCCCTCTCTTCTCTCCCCAGTCTAGGTAAAAAACAAACAGACAAATATATATATATTCAGGAAGCTGGCAGGAGCAGAAAGGAAGCTCTTTTCTCTCTCTCTCAATTTCTCTCTCTCCCAGTCTCTCTCTCTCTCTTCCTTTGCTCACCCTCTCCATTTCTTAGAAACCCATTCAACTGCCAATATTAGAGGGTCTGCCATATATTGGCTTAAACACAAAAAGGTTTACATGGTTCACATAAGTAGTTTTATGACCCAATGAGCCATCGAGAACCCATCTTTCAGCTCTACCATCATTGACATTTTCGCTTTCATCCTCACTCTGGTTGTCTTATGGTTCTAAGATGGCTGTTACTGCTCCAAGCATCACATCGGTACATCTGTGTAGTAGGCAGAAAGAAGGATAAAGGAAAAAGAGGAAGAAACCCCCCCCCCAGAAATGCATCATTTATATCTCATTGGCCAGATTGTGTCATATAACAACCTTGAATCCTTGGACTACAAGAGAATGTGTCCAGCAATTGTCTTTAGTTGGGAGAATTCGAATTCTCTTCAAAAGGATGGAAAGAAAAATAGATGCTGGGTAGGCAGCTATTGGTGCCTGACATACTTAACATTTTATCTATATTAGAAATCCGCTCTGTTCCCATAACTCTTTAGGCTATTGGAAATCAAATCTAGGAAGAGACTTATAGACACTCAGAGAGAGAAAGAGAGAGAGAGGGAGAGGTGGATAAATAGATGGATAGGTAGATAGAGATAGATAGAGAGATAGATAGAGAGATATAAAATTGAGCACATGACTGCTCAGCTAGTACACATTTCTTAGACCTTCCTGCAGCTAGATGTGAACGTTTGCCCATCTTCTCACCAACTGAATGTGAGTATAAGAGGTATGCGCCCCTGTGTTTAGGCCTTAAGACATAGGACATGTGTTCCTATGCAGCTTCTTCCCCTTCCTACAGTCTAAAAGCTACTGCCTGTGACCAGCTTCTGCTATGCTCTAGGGGATAATGGACCAACAAGACGTTATATCTCTAAATGTCTACATGGATCAGAGACATGGCCAAACCTGGACTGTTAAATCCAAGGCTGTTATGAGAAAAAGAAAAGAGCTTCTTCATTCTATAAAGCTACTTTTTGAGGTCTCTATGTCACAGCCTCAAATACCTTCTGTTCCAAACATGATTCTCCAGGATGGTTACTACCTCATGCAAAGCTGTGCCTGGGTTTATTTGTGATATTTTCCCAGGCTCCCCAATGCAGAATTCAGATGGGAAGAAAGGGGATTATTCTTGTGGATTAGCAGCCATTCTCGGAGAAGTCTGGATGTTCTCAAGAAGGATAAAGACAAACAGGAGCTAAAGTTATGCATAAGAGGGTCACAGAGGAACAGCTAAAGGAGACCAGGACATAAGAAGGCCACAGTGGAAAATTCTCGCAGTCCTTCCTCTAGGTCAGTGGGGATACTGAGTCTCATTCAACCAAATCTTGATTTGTTCAGTTTTCTAGGTCTATATAACTTGAGGCAATTATAGTCACAGACTCATTGGTAACGATGCCATTGGGGCTTTTCTTAACATTGTACCTCTTTTTCCTGTCTTCCTGGTAAATTTTGCCTTTGTGACTGAATTTTAATCATTTGTCAAGTGAGTGGCTGAAGTATTTAAAATTCTAGAGAGAATAGAGCAAATGACTGTGGAGACAAGTATTGACATGAGAATCATTAGAAGGCCTTGGACAACGCCTCTTAGACAAGATCCTGCCCCATCTGGGATTATCCAGGAAAACAAATCCCATCTCCACTCTGAGTCTATAGCGAAGGGAGGTTTGACCTAAATAGGTTTGTATAATACTTGTTCATCCTCCTGATTTATCCAGAGAAACAAAACTATGGAAAGAAAGTTTAAGAATCTCACAGATGGTTATGAAAACAAGGAGATGAAGAAGGATGTGGTAGTTTGTTACTTTTAGGATACAGGAGGCCTTGAACTGAAGATCTTGGATAGAAGCTATCCATTTTGAGCAGCCTGCTGCTTTGTCCAAAGATCTTGGAAAAGCTATCACCTTCTTGATGTCATCTTCTGGAAGATTCCATGGGATTCTGTTTTGGATCTCCTGTTGATATAGAAGTCTAGGAAATAAATGTATGATAACTTTTTTACTGGAAACAAGGATCCAAGGGTTGATTCCCTAGAGTTTTACTGCAGTGTTTATGGCTAACAACACTTGATATGATCCTTTCCAATGAAGTCTGAGAAGAGTCTTATGCTGTTGTTGTTTCCTGTAATCCAAGACTTGAGGCTGAAGGTCGTGCAGGGGTTCCCGTGCTTTATCACTGAGAGAAGCTGCTTGGACCTGTTGATTATGAACTTGAATATGCTGCATTCATCTTCTACAGTATTTGCCATGTTGGACTGTAAAAGGGCAGTCAAGAGAGAGGGTGAGAACCCTATAGGCAATGGGCATCTAGTGACAAGTTCATATGGGGACAGTCTATGAGTTCCTGTTAGACTGGCCCTAATGGCCATGAGAACTAAGGGCAAAGCCTTTGGCCTTGGCAACTAAAGTTCTTCAGAGAGCTTTACAAGTCTCAGTTAGTACCTCAATCACTAGATAAATAGGTGGGTATTGCCAAGTGGAAAAAACAAAGTCTAAAAGTTTCTTTGCTACTATCAAATGAGTTGCTTTATGGCAATGAAAGACTTCTAGAAGACCAGGAAACACAAAACACATTAGTAAGGACATATTCATAACCACATGAAGTGAGTAACTGAATGAAGTCCATGTGTAGATAGATTTCCAAAAGGTCCTAAAGGTTTTGGCTTGTCTTTATATCTCAGCTTTACAGTTCTCTCAAGATGGTACGTTTGACTGATGGGAAATACATCAGAGATGTACTTTGAGATCTTATTGAAATGTCCCTACCAACGTTTTTTTGTTTTTTTTTTTAACATCTTTATTGGGGTCAACGTTTATTTTTGATGGTTTTTAAATTTGCCTTTCCAGAGTGGGTCACAATATGTAACACTTTTTGAGAAGATTCATTTCAGCACCTTGGGGCAGACCAAGAGATCATCTTGGTGCAAGAAGAAAACAATTTGATTTTTTTCAGTGCACTTTTTCAGAATCAAATGCTTAATATTGGAGTTAGCTCAAGACCTGATGCCAGTAGTTAGGAGTTAGTTTTGGCTTTGACTCTTGGACTTGCTGGACAGCTTGGAGGTGTTAAAGCAGCTCATTTAGTGTAGTAACCTGCTAAAGCATTACCCTTTGATCCCTGAGTCTGCTTTTTACTGTGGGGCTCAACCCTAATCTAGCCAATTCCTTTGGCAAAACAAGGCGTCTAATAGGACTTTTATGTGACTGCCATGTTTAATTAGAAAACCAGATGCAGTTAAGAAGCCATATTGTTTCCAAGCATATCAAAATCATGAATTACTCCACACACATATTTGTTATATGTATAGATATTTGCTCTCTTATCTCTACCTAACTGGCAGGCTGCAATTGTAAGTGCTGCAATTTCAGCAACTTGTATAGATTTTGCCTCTGGGAAAAGACAATATTCACATAAGTCTGAGTGGGCTGCAATCACACACTAAGTTTGAGAGCCTCTTTGTTCAGTTCTCAAATGGGCTCCTTCCAAAAATAGTTCTAAATCTGGGTTGTCTAAAAGAGTTTCGAGGAGATCAGAGTGAGGCAAGGAAAATTCCTGAATACGTGCATGACGGTGGTGAGGTTTTCCTTCTTTTGAGAGAGGAAAAAAGTTGGAGGGCTTTGGGGACTACAGCAATGGATAGAAATATGTGTGAATGAGAAGAGGAGGATTTCGTAGGTCAGTCTAGAAACAGAAAACCATTGAGTGTTTTCAATAAAGAGTAAGATCTGCATGACACGAAGGACCAAAGGTTAAGTGGAGATCTTAAGACTAAGGCAGTAGAAGCCTCAGTTAACTTTGCTGCTGTTGCCACTGAACACAAACAAAGAGGGCAGGCTTTTAGTGTAGGGTAAAATGAGAGGCTGTTTAAGTGATGGGTGTTTGAAACCCATTGTGCTGTTGAGTTAGAACCCTCACAGCTTGTCTTTGGATCTTTTGTATACAAACAGAAAGAAAGGTCTATGGTAATTGGGGAGTAGAAGCATAGGAGCTTCTGAAAGGCATTTTTAAAGTTACACAAGGCTCTAGGTGAGTCTATCCCAGACAGGGGCTCAGGTACTGGAAAATCAATCTGTACCAACACCAAATGATTCTTCTCTTCTATAGAATTCCAGAAAGACGTGGTCCAGCCACGGCACATTTAAGAGTGGCATCACATTAGCAAAGTAGCTTTCACTCCAACAGATTCACCATATTCATTCAACAGATTCATTGCCCAGAAGAGAAGGCTGATTAGTGAGAGGAATATCTGAGATTCCCACCACTGAAATGTTTTGGTTACTCCAAGGAAGGAATGATGGAAAGCTGGGTTGATGGTAGAAATGTGTACGTCTGGTATCAAAAAAGGAAGATCCTAGATTTTTTTCACGATTGCATGGAAATTTCTTCTTTTTGTTTTAAGGGCAATTTTAGAAAACCAGAGAATCTACTTACTCAAAGAGGAGTCATTGTGTTAGACAAAGTTGGTACTTTGTCACTTTAGAGTCTGTCTTGCAATGAAAGTTAAGGCAAAGCAAGTGTTTTTCAGTGTCCTTTTTCCTTATGACATCCACAGGTATCTTTGTCTAGACTAGCCATAGAGATGTTTTTGTTCCTGGATTTATCTAAGTGCTTAATCTGGAAAGTTATTAAGTTAATCTGTAATTTTTTTTTTCTGAGCCAAAGTATCTTCAAAGCGCTCATCAAGCTCTTGTAATTCAGAGGGAAAGCAGTCTACCATCCTATATTCTGTTTTCTAACTAAATCTGTCGCATCAGGTTTAAGACCATCAACAAAGAACGTAGTTAGGGCAGTTGTGATATCTTCATTCCTATTGAGAAAAGAATATTCTAGAATGTGGTAGTTAAGCTGTTTCTGAAATCAGGGATGGATCTATTTTTCTCCCTCCTTACATAACTGGATTTTTCACCAATGAATTTTGACAGGAAATACCTCAGGAATAGCTGCTAAGAGATCTGCTCCTAGTTTTATACTTTTTATATTCATTTACAGTTAAAATGTGTCCCTTTTTTTTTTTTTTGTATCATTTTGGTAATCAATCCATCCTGCTTTTCAAATGAAGTTCTACCATCTCTGGTTTCCAACCAAGAGATGAACTAACTGATAGAGATCGGGGAAGCCCAGACTCTAAATTCCTAAGACAATGCTTAAAATCTTCAACTAACTTCCATTTTTCCCTAGGCGGAATCAGAAAGTCCCTTGCTACATTATGAAAATCTGATCTTGACCAAGATTTAAAGCTACAGAATCATTTCCATCTACATTAAAAGATACTATGAGGAGATATTCTCCAGTGAGAGGACTATATTTAGGAATGGGCAGTGGAGGATAGAGAAGGGGGTTGAGAGAAGGTGCAGGAGAAGGAGGGAAGGAGCAGAGCAGGGACAGGAGGAAATTGAGATACAGGGGGCCAGGAGGAAAGCCGATCCAAAGATGGAGCAGAAGTGGAAAAAGAGAGCTTAAGTTTGGATTTTTAGATCCTTCACATTTTTATTAGATTTTCCTAAGGAGTCCTTAAGAGAAGTAATTTTATAACTTTGCTGTCTTTTAGAGGTTTTTTTGTCTTTAAAAGTCTTCTTCATACCAGTTAAATTTTTGTTGACCATTGAATATTTGGAATCTTTGAATCTTTTCATGCTAAGGTACTATACAAAGGCATTGTCTTACCCATATCCCAAGTTCCCCAGGGTGGCCTCTGAAGTTCTAAACTACTCCCAAAGCTTCCAATGTTTAGTGCTGTTGGCTTTATGATGTTAAACCTATATTCAAGTGGCCTGAACAAACTAATGAAACCTCCTTGGCACTGTGGCCCCACCATGACTATGAGAACCTCTATTAGTAGAATGAATCAAACCAAGAGATGTAGACCAAAGATAATAAAGAGGAAGAATAAAGGCTTAGGCAGTGCTTCAACACCAAGAGAGCTGGGCACTGGTGTGGTCCATAGAAGGACTTGCTCCTCTATGAAGTGGCCTGGGCTGAGCAGCAAAGGGGCCAATCCTGCCTGAATCTCAGCAGCAAAACCGTGGAAGAAATCAACTAGAGAGCCATTAGCATAAGGCTCTGAAGGAAGGCTCCAAAGAAGCATTCTACTTGGAGAAGGACAACGGAAAATTTTGCATGGCTTTAGCAGGAGGGGGTTGGCTGAAGTTCAGCTAGACCTAGCAGGATAAGGGGTTGGCTGAAGTCCAGCTAGTTTTGGAAATGGGAATAGAGGGATTGTTCTTGCGGAATAAGAGTCATTGTTCGGGCAGGCTGGATTTTACTGAGCGAGGTAAAAAGGAAGAATTAGGGGTTAAAGTCACATGTAAGAGGGGATGGGAAGGAACAGCTGTGGGGTGAGAGTGGGGATACAAGGACTTGTAAAGGCCAAAGTGGAAAATTCTCCAGTCTCAATTTGTTTGGGTCTCTTGCATACAAAAGCAGTAAAATTTGTTTTCACGGGGGCCTTCAATGCCTCCATTCAAAGTGATTTCCAACAACGTGACCATGTCAGTGGGGACAATGTCTTGTAGCAGAACTCCCTTGACTAAGTTTCTTTAAGCTTCTGGACTAGGCTGTGGATTGGGGGATTCTGGGAAAATAAGAGGAAAATTTCCTTTGATGGCCTCTTCTTTTCACAGAGGATAATTCAGATTTGTCAGGAATTTTGCAGGGTAGGATTCAAATGGAAAAAAGGTAAATCCAATAGATAAATTCCTCCACATTATTGCATATACAGATAAATGAGAAAACCTTTTAGAATTCAGCAGTGTTCTTTTACTCTGTCAAGATCCCAGAATAATGAAACATAATTTTGAGGAAGAGAATTCAAAGTACTTGGATGTTTGCTTATTTTGGTTCAGGGGAATGTTGGCACCCTTAGAAGACTAGCCCTTAAGTATGCGACATTGGAATGGAAGTCAAGTAGGAAAAAGCATTGGTTCTTCTTACATAAACTTCGCTGAATATAACTTTCTCATGACATTTCAGCCTTTTTTTCCCCTCCCATCTTGGATAGAAATAAGTGAAAAGATAGAACCAAAAGAAGGGACAATATTAAAGAGATTTTCCAGATGTTTAAAACCCTGGAAAGCATTCAATTCTGGTTTGATGTGGGGTATAAGTTAGTCCACTTATTTTTTTTCTCTGGATCATACAGCTGGTTCCTGAACTGAATGTTCATCTGTGCCCTTGTGAACCAGTTCCACCACAGTCAGAGGTGAAAATATTGGAGAGGCTTCCACAAATCTGAATCACTGAAGGGAAATCGTGTTACTTTTGTCCTCCTCTTCATGATTAAAAAAATTGTAATAAAAGCATTGTTTTTGCCATAATTTCAAAGGAGGTCATAACATTGATGGATCTTGCCAGAAGTGGATCATTTAAGTAACTATTTATTCCAACTTTGCCACAGATGTAGAGTAACATGCTGTAGGTGTTACTTGCCTGTACTTGAGTCTCATGAAATATAAAACCCATTCATTATTAAAGTTGTCTTGTTTGAGGTTTATTTGAACTTGTTTTTCAATGTGCATGGAATGTATAAAAATTGACTTTGTCCAAACCATTCATTTAATTGCTTTTGACTGCTTGGTGAGCGAACCATATACCAGGGGTTGACAGTGTTTTGTGCTAAGAAAGTGTAATTCTGAAATAGCAGAAAGCCAAGGATACTGTTGTCATAGTTTAATATAAAACCCATCAGGGCCAGGACACTGATGTTCATTATTTCATTCATGTATCCCTGAAAATCCTTAATAATGAATCATGTTGGTTCTTTCAGAATATGTATTTTCTTCTCTTCCGTTTGGCGTTCAACTACTACATTCTGCTAAAGGCAGTGTTTAGAACATTTTTCAATTGTTTCAAGAACATATACTGTAGATATTCTATAATTTTTAGTGCTATGCTTTAAAATTTTTCGGAGAAAGATAACTTTTTTCCTGTACCTAAAAGGAAGGGTCTGCTTAAGGAAATTCAATTTAATAAGCTTATGTCAAGTTAAGTGACTGACATTGTGGTAAATCCTGTAAATATACATTTTTTCAAAGATAAGATTTGTATATTTGCCTGTGAGTACAGGGATATTTAGAAAAAAGATATACAAGAAATTAGAAAACAAAATAAAACTTTACAAGTGTTTCAAATTAGGGGTTCAGGTAAGTCTTTGGGTAAAATTGTTACATAAGTAAATTTTGTCTTCCTTTGCTCTCCTTATCCTTCTTAATGCTATTTTCTCTCAGCTGTGTATGCACTTTTTCAATCAGTTGTATAAACTAATTCACACTAGAGTAATTTTGATTGAAATCTCTAAATAATTTGTTCGACATCTCCCCATGGATCAAACTCTGTACTTGGGACTACAGGCGTTCTTTCTTTGATCTTCAGACTGTCTCCTAAAGCATCAGTTATTACCTGCAACCCTGATAGAAATGCAGAATCTCAGACCAACTAAACTGAAACCTGCATTTTAACATAATCTCCAAGTGATTTGTAAACACATTAAAATTTGAGACAGTGTGGTCTAGAGCAAATGTTCTCAAACTTTAGCTTAATCACATTCATCTGGGTGGCTTGTTATGAGGTCTACATTTGAAGAACCTCTGGTTTAGAGGATATAAAAGAAATCCTTGCCTTTAAGCATTTTATAACATAGCTGGGAAGCAAATTGATCATGCATTGAATAATTAGAGAACAGCTGAGTGCTAATCTATGTGATTTTGAGTTTAATGCAGTGGAGTTTTGAGAAGGGAAAGATTAATGTGGAGTTGAGTTGTCAGGAAAAGTTCCATTGCCTGGGAAAGGTGGTAACACTGATGAAATTGAGAAAGGCAGAAAGTATGGCCAATTTGTAAGAAAAGATGATATGTTTCATCACAGATATACTGAGCTAGAGGGACTGATGGACCAAAAGAAAGTTCGTATCACTGACACTTGGAAATGCATGATTTTAGTGCAGCTCAAGCTAAGGATCAAAAGACCATTTGCATTGTGAGGGCAGGAACCTTCCCTTATTCTTCCATCCCCGGTGCTCGTGGTATACCTGACACACAGGAGGTGTTCAGTAGCTTTTTGCTGACTTAATGAATAAATGAATATAGATTTAGATTCTCTAAAGCCATGACCCTTCACAAATTTTCCCATTTAGATGCATTCAGTCTTTGAAAGAAGACAACAGGAATAACCAAAAAGCTTAAGCCAAAACTACAAATCTTTAATAGTGGATTTTCCAGCCCTGAGGAAGCCCTAAGAAAAATATTTTTGGTGGGAAACACTGAACTTCCTACATTACCTATGAATAAGGCTATTATATAGGGAACTCTATATACATTCATTCTATTTTTTTAAATGTTTGTCATGTGTTTTGTTAGGAGAAAAATTGTTAGCAATCTTAAACACTCTCAGAAAAGTTTTAAAATTAATTTGAACCTTATGACTTTCCCATTATCATTACTGGAAGGCATTGGGTGTTACTGCCTGCAAAATCTCCTCCGAGCCAAGAAAAACCTGCGTATTGTGAGAAGTCTTATAGAGAGAAATGTAGTTTCTAGCCAATTCTTCTATAACCATCCATCACATCTCTTGATTTCCAGTCTTTCTCCTTATATAAACAAGATTGAATTTGCTTTACTGCTACCAGGCACAACTGAAGCTGGTGTCAGGGTTGGTATGTTCCATCGCTGTTAAACTAATTCTTTGATCTTAAGGTAATATTTACTGACTTGGGGAGCTTGGGACGTGATGTGACATTACATCCGGGTCATTCAACGTGACTAAAAAATGATTAAATATGTGATCCAGCTTTCAACAGAGTAGAAAAGGGGATAGAAGAAAGAGAGAATCATAGCACCCTCTCCCCCACTGAAGCATGTTGGATGAATTGCACATACAAAGAGATAGCTTTTATGTTGAGTTTTAATCAAACGTATCATGCTTTATTATTTTATAAGCATGCTGTAGTATATAAAATACTTATGGAACAAATCAGTTAAACTTAAACCTCTTTGTAGGTGTTTCTGACTTGGTAAACAGCTTTCCCCTTTACTCTGTTATGATGTATGATGTCATACTTACATACAGTTGCCATACTTACAAACACATATCATATATTTCACCCATACATAGAAATGACTAGCCCACCCATGCCCTACCTTCTGAACCAGAATCCCCCTCAACTACTGCTTTGGAGCCATTATGAAAAAAAAATCTGTGGCTTTTAAATACCTCATGGGAAAAAGTGGAGAAAAAAATTAAATAAAACCAGCTTAGGGAAGCTGACCCTAACTGTTTTCCTCATCGGAATGACATTAATCCTAGATTCATTCAGGTTGGAAAATCACCTTCTTTTTAAACTGTAAATGCCATTTTGAAGGTTACTATTTTCCAATTACATTTTAGAATGATTTGCTTGACCCAGCTTCTTTCCTCTTAATCATGGGTTGAGTGAATTGGGCTCAGGATTGGGGATAAAGGAAGGCAGATAACCATGGCATGTGGAGCCATTGGTGGGGGGGAAAGGGATCAGATATTAATAGCATGTTGCAGTGGAGCACTGAGGGTAACATAGAAGTACTAAGGATTGAGACTAGATGGCAGGAAAGGACTATAGAAAGCAAGGTGAGGCAATGTCAAAATTAAATTTCATGTGCTTCAAAATTTTGTTTTGCTAATCCAAAATTAGGAAGAGAAACTCTTTTGTCCTTCTTCACATATCCCAAAGATCCTTTCTCTTGGGATCCAGAATTCTGGTTAGTATTGATTAATAAAAAGGGTTTTTGTCTCGCCTATCTTTGGTTGGTAACCTTTTAAGTACACAAACAATCATTTCGAGTTTCTGTTTCTTGACAACATGCCTGTTTCCTACCTCAACTACCTTAAGTGCAAAAAGGTCTGTCTCCACAGTATTTACAGTTCAATTATGAAATCATATACATAAAGGTAGGAAAGATAATTGTTTGGATGCAAACACAAACTTAGAAACTTCAAACCATCAATGACACTATCACGATTCTGATTACAAAGTTGCTGTGAATAGATTGTATCATGAGTTTTCCATCACTTCCCAAAAGGTCACCAGAACAGTGTGCTGTTTTCAGTCTAAGCACTGAAATAACATAAAGAAGCAAAATTCCAAGAAAGATTAAAATCAGTTGCATTGCTAAATTAAAAACTAATTCAACAGGAGCCAATTGCACATGAGACAAGGTTCCTCCCCACCACTCCACCCTACCCCAACCCCTGAAACATGATGAACAAGTCATTTGGCTCAAGAAGTCATGGTTGGGCTTCCCTGGTGGCGCAGTGGTTGAGAGTCTGCCTGCCGATGCAGGGGACACGGGTTCGTGCCCCAGTCTGGGAGGATCCCACATGCCGCGAAGCGCCTGGGCCCATGAGCCATGGCCACTGAGGCTGCGCGTCCGGAGCCTGTGCTCCGCAACGGGAGAGGCCACAACAGTGAGAGGCCCGCGTACCGCAAAAAAAAAAAAAGAAGTCATGGTACTATTCACAATTGCCTTATCACCAGGGAAAAACTAGGGACAAACTTTGTTCTTCTAAAAATCAGAAGTCCATTTTGTACCACGTTAGAAGACCTCACTATACCCTGCAGAATGGATTGCCCATGGCTTATTGCCCATTGCCTATTGAGTTGAGTTAAGCTGAAAAAACTGGGCAAACCCACTGTTGCATTATTTTACAGTTAAACAGAAAGAAAACTAAGAGCTTCAAAGAACCTTAGTGTTCAGAAAATTAGTTGCGATATAACATATATATTATGAATATATATTCATATATATTATGTATGTATATAATATAAAGTTGTATAGTATAAATGAATATATTAAAAATCAGGTTAATAAATACAACTCAATTTCCTGTCTTTAAGACATGATTTCTGGTTTGACCATGTAGCCTTCAAACCAGACATACTAGTCACGTAATTACTTTAGCCAGCCCATAATCTGGGCTGTCCATGTGATGGAAAACAAATGCTTCGTATATAAGCCTTTTCTAGCTTTGACAGGATAGGCCAAATAATTTTTTTAGAGAAATGTTTCATTGTGGGCTATGGTCAGGCAATAAGAACCCTGCCAGTCACCCACATTCACTGGCATGCTCTATGCCCTTTCCAAAGCCATTTGTTTGCTTTTATGAAAGCAAACACAGACTGAAAACAGGCTGAATATTAAATCCAAGGAATATTAAATTATTATTTAATGAGGATGGTTGTGGGACATAAAATTAAACCATAGCAGTATTCTACAAGGCTACATGATTACAGAGAGAAAGAGAGAGACAGCGAGAGAGAGGGAGGAAGAGCGAGAGAGAGGGAGGGAGAGAAATGATGGAGCTAGTTTACCACTGTTGGCGTTTAAAGTTATCACAACCAGTTTCAGAAGCATACGGTATGCTTGAGGGTCTAGTGTACCTGAGAACATGATATTCCCAACAGGAATTTATTTAGCTTCCAAATGATCCATTAAGAAAGTTATAAAGTTCAAGAAGTGTTCCCAACTACTGTTTAGCAAACAAAATTTTTAGTACTTGTAGGTGAGCCCAAAGACACTAGTGTATAACTATAATAAAAGTTTTGTGTTCCAGAACCTTCTGCCAAGATCATTTATGTCTTATTTTGTTAACCATACTTTTCAGATTTGCCTGGGGTCTTTGCTTTCTGCACTTACTTTTCCCCTCCAAAAAAAAAAATGGAGAGAAGCATGCCCTCCAAGAAAGAAACTTTCTCCCCTCCAGCAAAGAGGCTAACATCTTATGCATACATATATTCTCTTTCACCTAATTCTAAAGATGTGTAAGAATAGATCATAAACCCATTTATCTGCTAGGGGTCACTATGTTTAAAAGAGAGTAAAGATGTTTCAAACTGGCAACATTTAAAATCATCTCTGTGTCATCTATTTATGTGTATCCCTTGGAGATAATAAGTAATTGTTTGTTCTTTTAAAACATCTTTCTCATGATTATCAACTAAATCTTGAAACTCACTTTAGGGCTGTTAGAATTGCATAACTAGACCCAACAGTTTCTCATCCATCTGGGGAATCCCAATGGATAACCTAACTTCTTGTTATTTAGAATGACTGAAAATTCTCTCCTAAAGCAAATCGCAAATCTCCATTTAACTAAGCCCAAAAGAAATTCAAAAATTTACTTAAAATAAAGATGGCAATGAATTAATTAGCATTACATAATAACAAATTGCCAAGAATGTTATTATATGAATATGCAGAATTTAAAAATCTATAGCTGATTCCTTCCTGCCAACTAGTTTCTGCAAAAAATGGCACCTTCACTTTAGCTACTCAAGTCAGAAGTCTGGGAATCTGCCGTGTCCCTTTGCTGCCCACATCTCATTCCCAGGTCCTTTGGATTCTATCCCCTAAGTATTTCTGGAATATGTTCACTGATACAATGCCCATCCAGGCACTGGCCCTTATCTGTGTTATTCCACCAGGTCTGTGTCCAGGCTTGCTCTCCTTTAAGCCATTCTCCACACAGCAGCCAGAATGATCTTTCTAAAATAGGTATCGTCATGTTTCTCTTCTACTGAACAACCATTAAATTACCTCCCATAGTCCTTGTAATAAAAGCCAAACTCCTTAACATGGCTTAAAACCCTCCAACTTTACCTTCTTCTGCCCTTTCCAGTCTCATCTGCTGGCTCCATTCTCCGATTTCCACCTCTTTATCCAGCTACAATTCCTTGATCTCTCTGTTGAGTTAGACGGCCTGTAAAGAACAGCAATAGCTCCCTGTTACCTGATTCCCTAATCTAGCACATATCATATATTTTTGATAACTGCTTGTTTAATTTTCCATTATTCCTGATATGCTGTAGAAGCTACAAGATAGCATGAATTGCATCTGTCTTTGTTTAAAATTGAATCCTCAAATTCCAGTAATGAGCCTAACAAAACCTAAGTGCTCAGTAGATGCTTATGGAGCATTAAGAATGAATAAGGCTATGGACACCAAGGGGGGAAAATGGCGGGGGAGGGGGGTGGTGATGAACTGGGAGATTGGGATTGACATATATACACTAATATGTATAAAATGGGTAACTAATAAGAACCTGCTGTATAAAAAAATAAATTAAATAAAATTCAAAAAAAAAAAGAATGAATAAGGCAAAACACAAAGAAACAGAAAAGAAGGTACAACCAATTGGGGGAAATATTTGATGCCAGTATCATAGATCAAGAGTAATTTCTTTATTAGCTAAAGGCTCATACAAATAAGGAAAATGCTCAACGTATAAGTGTGTAATAGTTCACAAAAGTGTAAATAGGGCTCAATAACAAACATATAGGCAACTATTTCACCACACTTCAGTGAAATATCCACTTTTCCATGCAAACTGACTTGGAGATTTTGTTTTCTAATGTTAGCATCCTAGCAAGGGTGTGATGAAAGGAATAATCTCATATAATTTCTGTGGGAGGTATAAATTGATCCAAATGTTTTTGAAACAAAATAGTTAATGTGTAACTTTAATGAGTACACCCTTAGGAATTCATCCTAAACAATTATAAATATGAGAGATTTATAAAACTACACAAAGCAGCGTTATTTTCAGCAGTAAAAAATTAGAAGCAAATTAAATATTCAATAAGATAGACAATGTAAGACATGACGCATCCTCTAGTTAGATTATTATATAAGTTTGTGAGAATGATTAAGAAGCTTGAAAAATAGCTTATAAGTGAAAAAATAAGAAATATAAAATTTTAAGTACAGTATGATTAAGTACATAAAAACTATGTATAAGAAAAGGGCTGAAAATATTTCATTTAACTAGCAGTCATAATTATTCTGCTAATTCAGTGAAAACAGAACTTGTGCCCTAATTAGCCTTAAATTTCCACTTTACTTTGTTCATGTGAGCTGGTCTACCAATTACATCTTTGTTAAAAAGAAATAAAAAATACTTCCCATTGGCTTTGCTTTTGCTATTTTGACGGGTGTCCTGGGAGGAATAAGAAAAAGAAATAGTCACAATGACTCGAAACCATGCCATGTATGCATGTTTCCTTTGTTTGCATGTCATCCTTATTATTCTTAGGAGGATAGTTACTCAAGTTCTTTTGAAATAGTATCATAAAAAGCATCAGATGTATTCCTGACAAACCATTCTTATAATTCTTAAAGAAAGTATTTAACAGTTGAAAATGTCTGTATTGTTACACGCTATAAAATAGGCTATTGCTTATGCCCACGTAAATGGATACTACAGATTGACAGGGAAACTTAGCTACCAAATTACAAAACCATCGAAAAATCTCACAATGTATTCTCCAAGGGATTGTCCTTCAAAAAGGTACTGTGTAAAAGCAGATGTCAAGATGGGATTAGTTATGCAAAAGATTTAATGGAGGAAACATCTATGAGGGAAAATGATGAAGGGCTCCAGGGGAGGCTCAGAGAACTGTCAGACCATAATGCAAGTCTGACCCCTGTGAAGGAAAGAGGAAAGGATGTGGGGTTGGGTAAAAAGCATCTGAGACTGCAATGCAATTTGAAAGAAGTTCAGCGAGGTTGCTGGGAAGTCCTTGAGACAAAGTCTCCCACCAGAGGAGTCCTTTCTCTTCAAGAAATGGCCCTCTCTTAGTAATCCTACCATATTCAATCACAGACATGAAGCAGCCCGTGGTAAGTGTGGCTTCCATGTGACAGCAGGGGAGATTTAGAGTGAGGCAGCTGGGACCATCTGTTAATTATGCCTTCTGCAGTAGGAGCTCTGAGAGGCTCTTTTTCATGGCTGCACAGGTAGTATTTAATTACACTCAAAATAGGGCATCTTATTTTATAACAGAGCATCTATTTCAGTGTTTGTTCAAAGTAGCCACCTAGTTATTTGGTGGCATTTTTTGATATAAAATGACCATGAGTTTCTCATGACAACAGCCTGGAAGATAATTAGGAAAGCGTATATCTCTATTGTTTTGGTGGGGAAACTGAGGCATGGAGAAGCAAGAGGACTTACCAAAGTTAAAAATAAGTAACAAACCAGAACCCAAATCACTGTTATTTTAGTATAAGAAGGCCCCTTCTCTTTTATATTCATATATGTAGAAATTAATAAAAATTTCAGAATGTTAGCATAGATAACATGTAAATATCCAAGACCACATGGCTCTCTAGTTCACTGTTATATAAGAAAGGAGATTTCACAGTTAAGTACATTTATTTCAGAATGAAATCAAAGGGCTCAGTGTCTATTCATAAACTTTCCTGAGAGAAATGATTTTTCACCTATTATTTCATTTTCTGAGTCATCAAATAAGGGAGAAATATTAATATTTTCCTAAAAAAATCTTGAGAGTACATACTCAATTCTGAAATTCAACCAAAGGAAAAGAACCTAACATGTCCTTCTAGCCATCGGGCACAAAGAAATTAATTAAGGCCTTTAAAACAACTCCTAGCTCCAAATATTCCGATCCACATAGAAAACAGGTTTCTCTTTTAATTCTATGTATGTAAAGACCCAAATTAACCTTAAAAATAAATGTTTTACTCTGCCCAACTGTTATGAGAATGGTCCCTTGTACTTTATTAAGCCAAATTTTGAAGTGAGCAAAATGAAGACATTAGAAAGCTGAATTAAATCATTAATGCAAAATAGCTATATCTTTCTTTATGATGGTCTATTTGTCAAAAAGAATTTGTTTATGCTCAAGGGGTACTTTATTGATGTGAGATGCTTATATCACTTCAAATCCCATAAACATCATGAAGAAAGAATTTTACTTTCCAAACATCAAGAACATATCTGTCCCAACATATGAGTCTCATCAGAACCAGCTCTAACCTTATCATCTCTATTGATGGCTGCTTTTAGTTCCAAATGTTAGGATTTAAATATTTCCCAGGATCTTCTGAATATTACGTAACAGGTTTTGGGGCAAGGAGGGGGATGTATGTTAAACTTACTAAAAACATCATTTCCAAGGCATCACTTGAATGACATCCAAGGTTTGTTTGTCTTGGATTTTTTTTCTTATCTTCAACAATCCATAAGTTTTATGAGGCAGCGACATGGATTCAAAATGATGAGCGACATTAGTAATCTCCACTCAGGTACATTATTTTAAAAATAAAATTCATTGCCATAGAAATTTTCTCTTTCCCCAGACTTTGAAAAATGAAATCCTCTGCTTAGTTATAACAACAGTTACAGCAGTCCAAGTTTTAGGGACCATCATTGCCAGATTTTAAATTGAGCCTGAAACAGCCTACCTCAAAGACCTCTCTTGGGCAGCTTAGTAACTTTATCTTTTTCTACTCTAGCCATCTACATAGTTAAACAGAGCAAACTCACATCATTTATTTTGCACATTTGACTCCACTCCCTTGGGGCATTTAGAAGGAAATAGAACATACACTCCCTGGTCAATATACATTAGGTCATCGGTATTTTTGCATAATGATTTCATAAAAATATAACCATGTGCATGCCTGAAAATAAATTTAAGTTCCACTCAGTAAAAAAAAAAGCATTCAAGGAAGTAATTCCAAAAGTTTAAAACAATGATTTGCCTGTTTCAAGTCAAAATTATTCAAATATATTCAAATTCCAAATCAACTAGGGGTAAAACAATCAGAGAATTTTGGAGCTTGAAAGACCTAAGAGGTTGTTTTAATTCAGGTACAGCTTTACATGCGTGTAATAGAGACCCAAATTAAAATTGGCTTAAACAGATGGAAGTTAATTTTTCTCTCATGTAACACTACTGAAGTAGTGAACTGCTAACAGGGATACTATGCTCTAGAGAGTCATCTGGGGACCCAGGATTCTTCCATAATGTTGTTCTGTCATTTCTAGTGTGATATCTTTGTCCACATGGTCCTAGATTGCTCATCACCAAATTCCTATTTCAGGCACAACCTGAATTTTGTACACATCACTCCGCTCCTATCCCATTGGCTAGAAATCAGTCACACGGCCATACCTAGATGCAAAGGATGCTGGGAGCTGTAGTGTTTATTCTTAACATTCACATGCTCAGCTAAAATTCAATTACTATGGAAGAAGGACAGAAGATATTTGAGAGGATTAGCTAAAAGTCTGTGCCCCGAGGCCATTTTAGATCCTAATATATAAAACAAATAAAAACTGAACTCTTTGCTTAAAGGTGGTGAGAGGTTGGACCCCTGTTCCCGGCCTCTTGATTCCTCATAAGGTTCCTTTAATGACTAAGGCTCTGTAAGACACATTTAGAAACCATTGCTCTAGACAAGGGGTGGAAAATTAAAATGTCTAAAAAGGTCAGGTGGGTAAAGTAAAGAAATGTAGTGAGTTGAATGGGTCCAGTGGCTGGCAATGGGACAGCCTAAAGAGAACATTCCCAATTAGATCAAAAGGTATCTGATGCATTCAGTACCAGCATATTTTTGCTCCATAAAACTGTGGGTCCTGAGTTACCAGACCTTCCAATTTTTCAAGAGAAGCCAGAAATCTATGTTTTAGTGAAATGTCCTGCTTTTTTAATATTGGTTACTAGTTAACACATCTTGCGATACTGCAAAGGCTAAAAGTACATCTGCAAGCCAGATTTACCCAAGGGCCACTCAGTACAATTTATAACCATCTAAACCAATCACGTCATTTTCTAGACAGGGAAACAGAGGCTTCGAGTGCTTAAGTAACTAGCCCACGGTCACGTAGCTAACCACACCTGGTCAGGTTTTTAGTCTTTGAATTTAGTACTCCTTACACTACACCATCATAAAATGCCACAGCGAAGTTCAGAATAAGCAAATAAGGAAGAAAATGTCTTTAAAAGTAACAATTCTATGCTACAATTTAGTGTTCGGCTTTGAAATAAAATATTTGACAGCAGATCAAATGTGTGCTCTGTGTCCCATTCCCTCTCAACCCCATAATTGAAAGTAAAATCTGTTCTGTTTTCTACCTTCCTGGCCTGGGTTTGCCAGATCCCTGGCTGCCTGATCAGGAACACATGAGGCCAAGAAGCGTCAAAGGATACCACTGGCATCCACCCAGTAGCCAACCTTTCCTTTCTCCAGCATGGCCCATATAATTGCACATTCATATCATATCAGTGGCAGATTCATTGCAAAACACATTTTTTACTTTTATGTGTATTTTTCTTCTGTATGCTGTAAAGTTCTATGGCTAAAATAGTTTTGGCTAAAAAATTTAAATATATAGAAATGGATAACATTTACCTTCTAAATGCCTGAGTGGAACTAAATTGTTCATGGATTAGTTATATGGTACTTACATAAGCTGTTTTATGAATATTTCTATTCTTTAGAAGCTTCTTGCAGAAGAATCTTATACTAAAAGTGTGTGTCGAGCATGAAAAAGTCCCTCATACATTACTTCTACGTTATGGTGGGGTCTTCTGAGTCCAAAACTTAGATGAAAGGATGTGCTTATTTTCTGCTTTTATTCCTAGAACTTTTGTTTTGGTCAATCTTTCCAACACTTAAATTAGATTTTTTTTGGTGTAGTGAGTGTTATCCTAAATGTATAACAAGAGGAAAGGTTAGAAATATAAGTAGTCTATACCCAATAATAATTCAAAAATTATTTAGTTCTCAAATTTGAATTTTCTTTAATTTAAAATCATTAGGACTCTCTTTACCTGAGGTTTTCGTGGTTTCTGTGATGCTAGCAGTTGGTAAAAGTAAGATCTATAGGGGGCCAACCTCAGAAAATAAGAGCTAAGGACTGGGTTTGGTTTGGCTGGGAAAATACATTATTTTTCCATTCCCTATTTCTAATGTCTTAAATCATCAGATTTTATTAATAGAATAAATAGAACCACATGGAGCAATTCCAACAACTATTAGGAAAACACAGACATAAATGTACAAACAAAACTACTCTATTCCCTGGTCACTTTCTGCAGTCTTTTTTTAAATCTTCTATCTTTCTTTATTCTTCATTCTCTTTCTCTCTTCTATTTATTTGCATTAACTTCAACCTAAATATTAAAGCATTACATTTTCACTACATTTAGGGTAAAAGCTTATTTTCTTTTTTAAAAGTGGACTCTTTTGCTTCCTGTGCTAAAGAGAACAGCCTAGCTAGTGTAC
Organism: Phocoena sinus; assembly: GCF_008692025.1. NCBI lineage: Eukaryota > Metazoa > Chordata > Mammalia > Artiodactyla > Phocoenidae > Phocoena > Phocoena sinus. Next base: position 46,475,614 of record NC_045772.1, on the reverse strand, counting down.
AGGTGGCAGCTTTCATTACATTAAACAGGGAGCAAAGGTAGGAATGTGATAGATAAGATCCCAAGCAATGAGAGTCAGAGAGGAAAGCTTACGTAGCAACGAGGCGAGAAGGAAGATGATTCAAGAAGCACAGAGAAGGGCAAAAGCAGTTTTAAAGTGGTTCAGGGTGAATCACTTCATACACATGACACTGAATCAGTCATAAGTTAATGGGTTTAACTAAATCACTAATGATTGAACATTCATTAGTGAGTGTTCTGGGTCTTTCCTTGCCTCAATGTCACTTATCCACCTTCTTCAATGACAAGGAGGATGTCTAAGGTAAGAAGTAAAGGAGATAAGAAGAACTTATCAACAAGTCCACAACTTGGCAAAGACTTCTGGTTTGATCTCACTTGTCTTACTGCAGTACTCTTCCCTTTTTAAGAATACAAAGAAACTGAGGTAGTTATATTTAGGAGAAGGAAGCAAAGGAAAAACTATTGAGAGTAGTTGCAAGGGCAGAGTTGGGCAAAGGAAACAAAAAGTAGAGCAAAGACGGGAAGTAAGCAACAGTAGGGATTTTCTCTCTCTCTCTCCCCTATCCCTCTCTCTCCCTCCCTCTTTTTTTCCTCCCTCCCTCCCTCCCTCCCTTCCTCTCATCTTCCATTTGCTTGATCTCTTCATCTCCTTTGAAGCTTCCAAGCATCTCTCCTCCACTTAATAACCTAGATCCTTAGGCTGTTCTTGTTCATTCTTCTGCTATTTTCACACTTTATTTATGACTCAGAGTGCTTTGGAACTAAGGAAGGGGGAGATGGATGGTTTTTCAAAACCGTAACGTTTCATCTAAATTCCTACAATTCCTAACTGATCTCTCTGCCACCATGCTGGCCTCTCACTAATCTCTCTGCCACACCTCTGCCAGAAAGTTCTTCCTAAAGTGCAAATAAATCACATTGTTACTACACTGGAAGCCTTTTGAAATGATTCCTGAAGGTGTAAAGAATGCTGTCACCTTAATCAACTGAGCACGGAGACCATCCCTTCACCTCCAACTACCCCCAGATACTTATTATTCCCCAAAAGTGTCATGCAGGGTTTTGTGCTGGGTGTCTTTGCACACACAGATCCCTTTGCTTCTGGTTATTTCCTGCCCATCCTTAAAAATTCACCTCAAGCAGTCCTTCAGCAGGAAGTTTTCCCTTACCCGTATGATTTTGTTTGCTCTACATGTATCACAGCAAATTTTATATGGAATTATAAGTGGTAGATTTATTTCTCTGTCCCCTGCTCTACAAGACCCTAAGCAAGGAAGCAAAGTATTAGCAATAAGGGAGGAGTTTGGTAGTGGGAGGTGCTCTCACATAGCTCCAATCCCATCACATACAAGTGATAAGAGATGAGTCCAGCGGGTCACACCATTTACCTTCCTGAATTGACCTCAATTTCATCATCAATTTCAGCATTCATCTAAAACTGAAAAAGCCTGGCTAACAGTGAACACTCCAAACATGATAGGGACTTCCCTGGTGGCACAGTGGTTAATACTCCATACTCCCAATGCAGAGGACTCGGGTTCAATTCCTGGTCAGGGAACTAGATCCCACATGCATACCGAAACTAAGAGTTTGCATGCCACAACTAAGGAGCCCGCCTGCCACAACTAAGACCAGGTGCAACAAAATACTTTTTAAAAATTACAAAATATGATGATAGTTTTGAATATCTGTATCTGTTTACATCTGTAGCTATAGCTACATGTAAATCTGTGTATCTGCCTAGGGTATTAGCAGAGTCTAAACCTTGTTGTCACTCTTCCTGCAGGCATGTCTAAAGGCTGCTCCCTCACGTAGGCTGGATTCTTTTAGAAATGTGCTCTAGAAATCACTGTTAGACAAATGTATCATATACTCTTAAGACTAAATATGTTCAATGGATACATAAAATGTTACAGATTTGAAAAAGACTCCAAGTCAAACTTTTAATTTTATTCAGCCAATACACACATTACTCTTTATTTATGACTGGAGTGACCATACGTCCAAGTTTGCTTGGGATGGCCCCTGTTTATGCCTCTCATTCTGGCATAATTTTTAATAGTGCCTCATTTCACCCTCCACCGTATCCTAATTTGGACAGTTAATTATATGGCCTCTCTACTTGTGGCTCACGAGCCTTCTGATTGATTACAGTGTTTTTTCTAATTGGCCAGTGCCCATGCCATACCAGTTGTTAAATATTTTTAGTATCAGATATGCTTATGAGGTAATTAAAGCATAGAACAGTGACATGATTTCTTCTCCTGTAAGTCAAATTAAATACAAATACATTAAGTCCCTAGAATAAGAAAAGTGAAAAGAAACACAAGACAGGAGAGCACCTAATTCACCCCCCAAGGACTGACCTAAAAAGGGAAGGAAACCTGAGCCATTCCGAGTCCCACTGGTGATACTTTCCTCGGTTGCATTCCACCCTCTCCAACACCCCTCTCCCATCTAGACCTTCTCTCTTTCCTGTGTTTCTGGTTTTTGGTTTTTCAGTTTCAGTCACTGTTGAGAAGAAAAATTAGTTTCTTCCCTTTCTAATCCCATAAAAATTTAAGATGCTAACCTGGTCATGCCTAGTTGTCACAGACCATTTGTGTTCAAAAGTAGAAATTCTAGCTATTGTCCCTCTTTATATGATTTGCAGATGACTTAGCTAGAAATGTCTTCTACCTGGCCAGAATTTCTTCAAAGAGTACATTTCCTTGAAAGGCAGACTAGGGAAATTGAGTTCTGTAGTTAAGAAAGCATTATCCTTACCATATCCAGAAGGCTGACCTCATTAGGCTAAAAAGATGATAAGAATCGTACCATTCGATCATTTGGCAATGAGGAAAGATTTTCTATGGCAGAATTTCTAATGGAATTAATGCCAATTGAATTCATATGGAAAGAAAAGTTGTGCATACAGTCAGAATAAGTGGTTCCCAAGAATAATATGATCTTGAAAGAGAGCATTTTAACCCTCACTAGAAAGTTGAAAGAGTTGTGGGATCTAGAGCAGTGAGTAGTTATTGGTGCTTATTCCATGGTTTTCTACAGATAAAGATAGAAGTGTAGTGGTTCAGGTTGGGGCTTAGCTAAGTAATTTTAGCAGTAATAAAGACTGTCCTTAAAGGTTTACACAGGTCTGTCCATTTCTTTCCATCCATACAAAATACATTCTGATAAACACAGTAGGATCTGGAGGATGGGGGTCAAGTAGTGTTGAACTAACCCAAGTTCAAATAAGAATAACAGCTGCCATATATTTAGCACTTACTACATGTACTGGCAAACAATGTAATTCGATCTCCACTCTGAACTGAAGCCGGACCTACGTGTAAAACAACTGCTTTGTGGTATGCAAAGTTTGCTGTCAGACAAATGGCATACTAAGAAGCATGTAATGAAAAGTTTTTATTTTGCTTTCAAGTAAACAAAATGTCAGACACTGCTGTGATTACAGAAGTCTGTGAAACCAAATCATGTGTAATAATTTTTCACTATCATGCTTCCAAGTGAGGTAGTTAGGGGATTCCTTAAAAGAAGATTTCTCGGGCTTCCATGGTGGCGCAGTGGTTGAGAGTCCGCCTGCTAATGCAGGGGACGCAGGTTCGTGCCCCGGTCCGGGAAGCTCCCACATGCCGTGGAGCGGCTGAGCCCGTGAGCTGTGGCCGCTGAGCCTGCGCATAGGGAGCCTGTGCTCCGCAACGGGAGAGGCCACAACAGTGAGAGGCCCGTGTACCGCAAAAAAAAAAAAAAAAAAAAAATAGTTCTCAGTAGTCCCAGTCAATAATGACAGTTTTAAGTTTCAAAATGGAATCAACAATTGAATGAAAGAATTTTTGTTTATCTCTTTTTGTTATCTCCCAGTGCATCTGTCTCAAAATTACACTTTGGGATGTAGCTCTTAGATCGGTGCTTCTTAAGGTGGCAGTATACAAACTCTTTGCTACCAGTCCATCATGAGATAAAGAGCTTACACCAGAAAATAAATCCTCATACTGCTTCACTGATTGAGAACATCTTGCAACCCCCTCAAAAAAATTAGTTGAATTGAACAGTGTGTTTAGTGAAGAAACTGGTCTATATTCTGGCGCTAGTTTCTGGTTTTATTGCCACTGCTAGCAAAGTCCAGGACTGACAGTAGCTTACACAACACAGCTCGAGTATCATGTTGTGAGATATAAAGTTTTGTGTCAGTTAGAAATTGTATTCAGCTGCTGACAAAAGAGCCAACTACAGAAACTTAAGTGAATTAAGAGATTCTTCTCTCACAGAAGAGATGTGACAGACTTTATGGGACATGCATGTCCACCACAAGCTGAGTTCTACCAGACCCACCAAAACATAAGGTCGGGTGGGCCCAGCAGCATCCCATAAGATGCAAATGGTACATTTGGGATCAGGTGTAAATAAGCTGCATAGAAGCTGCCCCAGACCCTCATGGTATCTACCACCATCACACCAGTACCTCTCTCCCAGCTCATATCTATGGCTCCATGGGGAGTCCAGTAAGATCAGCTAACGGAGGAGGGAAATGGCCAAGTTTGTTTCACAGCCTGATCAACTCCATATGTGAGTATAAGCCAAAAATAGACGGTTGCCTCTGTACAGCCCAATTCAGAGCAGCCCTGAAAGGAAGTGGGGAGGGAAATCCTTTCAATACGTAGGGCTTTAGGCAGTCCACCTGGTCATCCACTTTGTGTGGAAAGAGAAGGGTTTGAGTCAAGAATAAATATGGCTTAAAGAATAAATAGTAAGATTGAAGACACAAAGGTCTGGAATGGCATATATGGAGGCACCTGTGGGAGTGGGGAAATGTACTGCATTTTATCCATCAGAGAACACCTATGGCAGAGAAGACAATAAACAAGAAGTAGACAGAATGACTGCCAGTGGCCATCAGCAGCCTCTGTCCTGTCTTGGCACAACGTGGACATGAACAGGACAGCCATGGTGATCCAGACGGGGGCATGAGCCTAACTGCATGGGCTCCCACTCTCCAGAGCTGATTTCAATTTTGCTTCTGCTGAACGTCCAAACCTGCCAGCAACAGAGACAAATTCTGAGCAGCCAATACGGCACCAGCTCTCCAGACCAACTTGGTGTCAAGTTGATTACACTAGACTCTTTTCACCCTGGAAAATGCAGTAATTTATCTAGACTGAAATCCACACAGATTCCTAATATGGGTTTGCCTTTCTTGCCTGCACTGTTCTCCACAGGCTTACAGAATCTGTGACCTACTGACTTGGGATCCCACATAACACTGAAGGGGACAAAATGACACACTTAAAGGGAAGGAAGTTAGACAGGAAGCACACGATCATGGGGTCTTCTCTCTAAATACAAAGATGCTTAAACTTTCTACTCCCCACCGGACCTATACACATTGGGGTATCAAATAAGACTTGACACATTCTCTATGAACTCTCTAATTTTCGAAAGCCTTTCTCTGACGATTTGGGCCTCAGCCAGAGCACTTTCCCCAATGCTCCACTCTACTTTCATTGTTCTCTTCTGAACATGGTTACGGTGTCTGTTTTCATTATTCCTCTCTTCTTTTCCTATCTTACCTTACTCTCATACAATCTTGCCCTTACTCTCTATAATACAGTTCTTGGAATTTATGTCCCAACATAATGTTGCCAGCAGTGATGAGTTATAGCAATGTTCTTTTGGTTCTTCTAACAGATAAAAATAAAATTAAAAAGTAAAAGCCTGTTAAGCAGATAGTACCTTCTAACAGGTTAGTGGTCACAAAATAAGAATCAGGTTGATGCATCCCACAGGGAAATTTTTTCCTATGCCTTCTGTTCTCCAATCCCTCTGAATAATTGTTTAATTAATAAAAATATTTTCTTTTTCCCTTAAGAGATCTTTTCTCTGCTTCTACAAAATACAGGCAGGATCAAATTTGGTTACCTCTAATTTTTTCATCTTCTCTTTATCTTATGTTTTCTATTCAAATATGTGAAAAGCCTAGAAAAAATATGTTCCTCCTCAAATCAAGATTTTTTATCTCTTCATTAAATGCAACTTTCCCTGTCTGACTTGACATGTCACATTACTATATTTAAAATAGATAACCAACAAGGACCTACTGTATAGCACAGGGAACTCTACTCAATATTCTGTAATAACCTAAATGGGAAAACAATTTGAAAAAGAATGGATACATGTATATGTATATAACTGAATCATTTTGCTGTACACCTGAAACTAACACAACATTCTTAGTCAACTATGCTCCGATATAAAATTAAAAAAAAATTTTAAATGCAACTTTCCCAATATTCTAACCATGTGAGCAAAAGTCAACCAACTCCTCAAAATTCACACGTTCATTTATAAGGCAGGTTCACAGTGGTTTCATTTATCAACATGAACTTCTCTCTGCTCCCAGAAAAAGAATTTGTACATCTGGCTTTTTCTAGCCCCCATTTCTATGCCTCCTATTCATATTTCCATTGTCACCTTCTATTTTATTCATCCAGCTTAAAACATCACAGTGCCTTTTTACCCACGCAACATTGTCTTCTCATTTCTGTAATATGCAATTTTTCTCTTTTAATAAAATCTTGGTCTGCTTAGCTGTATTCCTGGAACATCAAGCCAGAAGTTCTTGTTATTTTTTTCCAGTTATTTCTTCCAAAACATATCACACATTAATTTACTCTTGAAGCTTACATCACCCTCTTTTATCCCTAGCAAGGAATGAATACAAATATGCCTCCTGGAGTAAATCTTAGTTATTTGCTAATCAAAATTCCCATAACATAATCTCCAGGCAGCCCATACTGATTTATCTTTTGAATCTTTTTCTGACAATAAAACATTACTGAAACAATTCAGTAATGTCTGTGTTTTCATGGCTTCAAATAGGTTTCCCTTTCCCATTTGGGCTTCCCCTTTCTTTACTTAGATCTCAAGAGGAATAGGAAGGATCTGAAAGAAAATAAACCCTTAAGTCCCAATAACAGATGAGCCTTAAATAGTCCAGCAATAAACCGGATATTTTTTAAAAGACCACACATTCACAGATAAAGCACTAAGCATTTGAAAAATACTAGGCTTCTGGAGTGTAAAATATGTGTGAAATTAGCATCCAGCTAAATTGGACAGATAAATCCTTAGTAAAAGGTGGAAAGACTATAACAAAACTAAAACTTCGAAAAAAATCTTCCATGATTCATCAATTTTGACGTATTGACTTTTTGGAAATTTATTTTTAGTGAATTGTCCTGAGAAATTGTTTGGAGAAATGTCTAGCCTCAGTTGCTTACACACTCTTCTTCTATCAAGGTTCCAGGTTTGCGTATGGGCAACACAGCTGGTTTCTGATCCAAGACCTTAGTCTACACCTTAATGCTACCCTACCTGGTGTTGCTTTTTCTTGTGTCTTTCTCTCAAGATTTTAAGTTCTATGAAGGTTGGGAATACACATCACATCTCATGCCTCTTTATGTTCCTAGTACCTTGCACACATATATTTGGTAGCCAGCATGTTAGCTATCAGGTGAGACCAGGGCACCAATCCAATTACCTCACCTTTGAGGGGGTAGTTAGGGGAACCCTCAAAAGATATTCCCTCCTAACGGTGCTTCCAAAGTTTCATCTTTCTATATGAAAGATATATTATTATTACAACTAAATTGAGAGTATTCTGGAGGAAAATAAAGTTTTCCTGCCCTATTCTAACCCCATCTAACTTGACTGAAGTCTGTTCCTTTTCTTAAGTGGAAATTGGGAAAAGGAACCATATGTTATCCTACCAATTATTGTATAATTTTCATATAATAAACTTTGAATTGCAAGAGATTTCTGTTATTGAGACTTCCTTTTAGTAGGAATTTGAATTATTTTAATAACCTGTTATTTCTATTTCACAATGATGCAAAGCCTAACCAGAAAGCAGAGCTTCTCAAGCTATGAATCTGGGCTTCTCACTATTTTATTATATTAGACATGCCTCCACCATTCCCCCAGATATTAAAACCGCTGTCTGACCTGCCTTCACCTCTGACCCTCAGGGAGAAAGGTCTACCCATATCTGCTCGTGAGACTCCTCTCTTATATTTCAGATGTCCTGAGCTATCCTGTAATTACCTCCTGGATGTCTCCTTGATTCTCAGCTAGGGAAGTCTCTCGTCTGGTCCAGCTTGGTGCTGTTTCCTGAAACTCGTTTATTAGGTTGTTATTAAAGCCTAAATTTACCCTCTTGTGAAATCTGATTAATGACCATTATTCTAAGGTATATCTTGTTTATATGCTACCATAGCATTTTTCATATTATATTTTAACTATACTCACATCTGACATCTTCACTATTTTCTGAACATTCATTTTTCCCCTTATCCTCAAACAGACAGTTCTGTCGCTCATAATATACGCTTTCATACTAGGAAGAGCCACCTCTTCTGCACATGAAATGACTAGATTCCCAAATCTCCTAGAATATAATCTAATCAAATCCAAAACTTCTAGAACATACGCTCCATGAGAGCAGGGAGCTTCCCTGTGTTCATCACCATAGCCTGCTTTACAGAACACAGCCTGGCAATGGTCAGATCTAGTCTCAACAATGTTTGTGGTTCAAAACAGTGCTTGGTTAATATGCAACATTATGAAGGGAACCGTGTTATATGTTTCTTTAGATACTTGTCAGTCATAAAGACTCCCATAATCCTTTCATACCCTATAGACAGAACATTGTCTAGGATTTAAAATTTTTCCATCACTGATATTCTACATTCTTGTGGTTTCACAAGAACACTCTTATTTCAATACTCAAATAATTGTCATTTTTTAAAGCTTTACAGGTTCTGGGCTTTCTGCTTATAAAGTGACTGCCATATCCACCTAGAAACTCAAGCAGCTGATATGATCTTGGGTACAAAGAGCAGTCCTTCAGGATGACTTGAAGAGGCAGGCCACCCCACCCCTAGATGCCTCCTGTGTGCTCCAAGCAGTTCAGACTGTTTCCTGACATGGAATGGCCAGGAACCCTACTCTGCATGGGCCCCGGAGCTCTGTAGGAAAGAACTGAAACCCCACCAGCAATTGGAGTTTGGACATGTGCCCATTACATGGTACAAGGGTTCCCTGCAAGAAACCAGACTGAAGGAAGAGAAAGTCCAGCATTGAAAACAAAAACAAAAATTGCCCAAATGGAGACAACAGCCTGACCAAGTGGGCAGATTGAACTTCAAGGAAGATGGGTTCCAGGGGCTGTGTTCCATCTGGGTCCATGCCTGGGTCTGAGCCTAGCGGGAGGGGAGCAGAGTGCCTAAAGGTTAGCAGCAAATGGGCAATGAGGGCGGCAGCAGATCAGTGACTCACTGAAACAAAAGGTTCGTGGAACAGCAATGCAAAAGCAGAGGGCATCAGACGGAGAGGCCACAGCTCTTATTATGTGTGAGACCCTGTCAGACTTCTTGGGAAAAACTCAATGAGGTGAGAAAGACTGGATTTCCTACCAAACAAGGCTCAGACCATTGTTCCCACCCCCTACCTCCAGCTAGAGGAAAGAAACGTGGCATGAGTAAGAAGCATTAAGCTGAAAGGAAAGGAAAAAAACTTTTCAAAGTTTAAGTCATGTCACCAGTTCAGCTCCTAGCAGCTTTTTCGACAAAAATGTACATTCGTGTAGAAAGGAAAACAATGTATATTTGAAAGTCTCTTATGTCATAACACCTTGCAAAGGAAGATGAATGGATGCAGATGGTCTAGACCAGATGGAAATAGAAGTGTGGCACCAGGAAGGTGCGCTCACCATCAGACTCATTCAGCATGAGTGTGTTAAAGGGAAATACCACTGAAAGGAGCGGTGTAGCAACTCACCAGCACCTTGGCAAGAGCTGGAGTATCCAGGTTCCGAGTCGGCAGAGCTTGCAGGGGCCAGGGTGCACAATGCCTGGAGTGAGGGCACGAGGAACCTGAAATAACAAAAACAACTTACAACTGGCTGGGTATGTTCTGTGTTCTCTGTAAGTTCTCATATATTCATTTAGTCCTCAAGACAGCCCTACAAGGTAGGGACTATTATTACATCTCCATTTTACAGATCAGGGAATTGAAGCACAGAAAGGCTGAGTGACTTGCCCAAAGTCACACAGAGGTACCAAGTAGCACAGTTGAGATTCACACCCAGACCGTCTGGTTTCTTACCCTAATGCTCCCAAGTGCTCCTCAGATGATAGTTCTGCAGCACTTACTCTGTGCCTCATTCCCTTCCAAGCACTTTGCACAGGTTAACACATTTGAGGTTGCAAGTCACGATAAAGACAGTGGAAGATAAAATTTACCTAGGGCTTCCCCTGACATGGAGTAACTTAAAAAAAGAAAATTACTGGGATTCACTAATCTTCACTACTGCAGAATGCAACCTGAGAAGGAAATGAACTAATATTAAGAAAATACAAAGGCATAGCTATAGTAAATATTCTGAATTTTAAAATCATAGGATTCTAATGTTGAAAACAGAAAGTGAAGTTGTGTCATTAAGTCATAGAATACTGCAGAACAATGAAAGTGAATGAAAAAGAAATAGTGCTAAATGTATCACCCTGAGGAGATCCCCAAAAATAAAAATATTGAGTGAAAAAATCAAGTTGCAGAATGATACATGCAGTGTGATATCATTTCTATAGTTTTCTAACAGCTTTATTGAGGTATAATTGCTATATAAAAAGCTGCACATGGGAGTCCCCTGGTGGCCTAGTGGTTAGGATTCCGGGCTTTGACTGCTGCAGCCTGGGGTTCAATCCCTGGTGAGGGAACTGAGATCCCACAAGCCACGTGGCAAGGCCAAAAAAAAAAAAGCTGCACAGATTTAATGTGTATAATGAGTGTGGACATATACACACACCTGTGAAACCATCACCACATCAAAGTAATACATATGTCCCCACTTCCAAAAGTTTCCATCTGCCTTCCTTCCTTCCTTTTGTGGAAAGAAGGAACACAACACAAAATCTACCCTCTTAACAAATATTTAAGTGCACAATACCGTCTTGTTAACTGTAGGTACTATGCTGTACAGGAGAGCTCTAGAACTTATTCCTCCTGCATAATTGAGACTATAAACCAACTCAACAGTAATTCTATAAATTTTGGGGTAGGTAAAAATATATGGTAACGGGCTTCCCTGGTGGCACAGTGGTTGAGAATCTGCCTGCCAGTGCAGGGGACACGGGTTCGAGCCCTGGCTGGGAGGATCCCACATGCCGTGGAGCAACTAGGCCCGTGAGCCACAACTACCGAGCCTGCACGTCTGGAGCTTGTGCTCTGCAACAAGAGAGGCCGCGACAGTGAGAGGCCCGCGCACCGCGATGAAGAGTGGCCCCAGCTTGCCACAACTAGAGAAAGCCCTCGCACAGAAACGAAGACCGAACACAGCCAAAAATAAATAAATAAATAAAATTTTAAAACATTAAAAAATATATATATATATGGCAACATTTCTAGACATGAATGAGAATGATAACCACACGATTCCAGATGCTGGTTACCTCTGTGGAGGTGGAAGGGAAAGTGAACAAGGAGAATACCCAAGGGGCTTCCATCTGTTTTTCTTAATGTGTTATTTATTAGGCTGGATGATAGGTATATGACTGTGCTCTCTATATAAACCTTCTTATATAGGTCTGAAATAATTCTTAAAATGAAAATATCATTAAGTAGCCTCAGAATAGGTGGCGATGCTATAGAGAGAGATATTTCCATTCAAATAAATACCCTATGTCTCTCTTTTCATGTATGTCTTTTAGAAATCCTTTCTTTCAGTGGACCAAAAGAGAAATCTTTTGAAAGAAAGCTACAGTTGTATATAATCTTCCATTCCACTCGCCATATTTCTGAACCCTGCTCTGTGACTTGGGAGTCTGACCTGGACCAACCGCATCAACAGGATTTCCCCATCCTCTGGGTTCTGGTTGGGCTCAATCAATGGTGAGCACCCAAGAAATCAAATGGAAGGGGTAAATTTAGGTCAAAATATTTCTTCCTTTGCCTCCCTTCTTCCAGGTTGCCTTGAATTGGCCTGCCCATCCACCAAAGTTCATTGGTCTGCTCAATACAACTCAAGATAATTCTCTCTCCTTTGTGGTTCTTTCTAATTCCAATAACTGCTCTCTGCTTCATCTCTTTGTGCCTATGAGTGGTAAGAATTGAGCTGATATTAGCCCTTAGTCCCTGTGCTATCCCTTGTAAATAGTTCATTTTTAAAATAAACTCTCCTTGAGTTGTCCTTTATAGAAATCATTAGTTTTATTCTCCTACCCTTATTTATACCTTAACTAGTTTTCCACTCCCTCAAAAACAATGAGAATCTAACTTATCTTTATACGTTCATGCCACATTTATTTAACAAGTATTTAGAATATGCTAATAGGGTTCCTAAAGATAAATAATTTTTAAAAATTGTTATCATTAGGCCACAGGTAATCTTCAAAGATGCCATGATAAATTAGGAAGACAAAGTCACAAGCAACTAATTCTTATTTATATTATCATATTATTATACATTATATTATCCTTAAATTCTATATCATAGTATATGCAAAATGATATGAAACTATAGAGAAGGGAGCACTAAATTTGAACCTTTTATTAAAGTCTTCTTGAGAAGGGCTCCTTAAAATAAGTCAATACACTGCTTCCTTCATCAGGAAAGCCTTATTACAGTAATAATAACTAGTGAACCAATTCTGTATGCTTAATGATGTACTTGATTTGCCTTCTGATGTAAGTGTCTTATCTTCTAATGGACACATAATAGTTTGTAGCCCAGGAATGGACCACTTATTTCATAAAATACAATAAAATCAAAAGTGAGACAAATGTCTGCCTTAAAAGTTCATCAATAACTTCTTATATACACACGTTTACAAACTGGTTGACAATCCTTTTAAACAATAATTCTGATGAGCTCCTATAATAAGACATGTGGCGACAAAAGGTAGAAATTAATATGGCTCTTAATAGTCCTTTTTCTCCCAACTTTATTGCCCTTCAGATAAGGGGAAAAAAGAACTCCATATTTGTGCAGTATAAAAGATTCTACCAATTGCTGGAAGTTCAATCCAAGAATGTAGTGACAGGAGAGGGGCACTGGCACACACACAGGAACAGCACGAGAAGACTGTGATTCTTTTCACTTTAGCTTTATAGTCACTTGCTTTGGCGTGCGTGTAGTTGTACCATAAATATCTCCATTGCCATAAAAATTTGACACCATCCTGTCTGGGTACCATCACCTTAAGGGAAATAAGCTCTAGTTTCTGGACTAGAGAAAAACTTTCATAAACTGTATCAGTCAGTGTCCAGTCAGGATAAGAGAAACCACTCTGTGCATTTCAAACAGAGAGAATTTAATACAGGAAACCAGTCACAAAAATGCTGGAAGAGCTCCATGAGCCAGAAGAGAGAAGTTCACTCCAAAATCAGTAACTGCAGGGAGCCACTAGGACCAGAGGAGTGAAAGAGGAAATGGTATTACCAGAACCCAGAGTGTGGGCATCTCAGGCTGCCGAGAACCCCTACTAGCGATGCTCCACTGGGGCTCCTGGTGCCAGTGCCTCTTCAAACACCCACCGTAGCTGCCACTGGAGCAAGAATCCAGAGCCCACGCTGTCTAGTGACGTCTATCTACTGCCAGACGCAGCTGCCAGATGCCAGGAGGAAGAACACGGCTCCTGCCCTCTTCCCAGCTCCTAATCACTTGCCAGTGTCTCCCATTAGCAGCACTTAATAGGAAGGCAACTGGCCAGGGAAGCCAGGGAAAGTGGTGTGCAGGCTTTCGGCCCCCAAAATGGAGAGGAGGATAGAGAAGGGCAGGGGTGGAACTGAGAGGTCAGATACTCTCAGCAACTAACTAAAGCATATTTTACATTTTCAAGAGGAGTTCAATTGCCTTCTCAGAAATGAAGAAAAGGAGCAATTAGTTCAAGACTATTGTCAATTTTTTAGGCTTTTTCTCCCAGAAATGTATTTTCTGACTTTACTGAGACATAATTGACACAAAGCATTGTGTAAGTTTAAGGTGTACAACATGTTCATTTGATACATTTATAAATTGCAACATAAATTACACTTATAAATTTACAAGTTACCACCATGGTATTAACTATCACCTCCATTCTATCACGTATCTCTCTCTTTTTTTTTTTTTTTTTGGTGAGAACATCTAAGAGCTACTGTCTTAGCAACATTCGTACAGTATTATTAGCTATAATCACTATCCTGTATATTAGATCCCCAAGCTTGTTAAGCTTATAGCTGGAAGTCTGTATCCTTTAACCAAATATCTCCCCATTTTCCTCACCCCATAACCCCTGATAACCAGCACTCTACTCTCTGTTTCCAGGACTTTGTTTTTTTTGAATTCCACACATAAATGAGATCATACAGTATTTGTCTTTCTCTGTCTGACTTATTCTACTTCGCATAATGCCCTCAAAGTCCATCCATGTTGTCACAAGTGGCAGAATTTCCTTCTTATGGTTGAATAATTCCATTGTGCAAGCGTGTGCATGTGTCTGTGTGTATTACATTATCTTGATTTGTTCCATCTGTTGACAGACACTTAGGTTGTTTCTATATCTTGGCTATCATGAGTAACACTGCAATGAACATGGGAGTGCAGATATCTCTACGAGATCCTGATTTCAATTTCTTTGGAGATATACACAGAAGTGGGATTGTTGGAACATATGGTAGGTCTGTTTTTAATCTTTCGAGGAACCTCCATACTATTTTTCATAGTGGCTATATCAATTTAGATCCCCAAGAACAGTACAAAAGTGTTCCCTTTTCTCTATACCCTCACCAACACTTGTTATCTCTTATCTTTTTGATGATAGAAATTCTAACTGGTGTGAGGTGATATCTCATTGTGGTTTTGATTTGCATCTCTCTGATGATTAGTGATGCTGAGCAATTTTTAATTACCAGTTAACATGTGGTTTAGTTGAGAACTAGATTTTCTACTTTCCTCTACCTTCCACCTAATCATGGAACTAAAAAAATCAATATATGTGTATTTATCCACATATTCTCTTTTATCCAAGACTAAATCAGGGTCAGAGATAGTGTAATTTATTATCCTACTTACTACCCTGAATTCTCAAGGCCAGCCCAGAAAGTTGATGTATAGTGTCAAAATTTTTACTCTTACAAATAAATATTGCTAAAGTAATTATATGAACAACAAAGTATAAATATTTAAGAATGCTAAAGAAAATTTCCTCCAACTGCGTAAATCATTAAAATAAGGTATTTCCAAATTTTAAAATCTTAGCTTTAGTAGAGACTTTTACAAATTTCTAACATTATTATTAAATGGCAGAACCTTTTTGAGACCTCTTGTTGACACTTTAATTTTTTTTTTTTAGCAGTACGCGGGCCTCTCACTGTTGTGGCCTCTCCCGTTGCGGAGCACAGGCTCCGGACGTGCAGGCTCAGCGGCCATGGCTCACGGGCCCAGCCGCTCTGCAGCATGTAGGATCTTCCTGGACCGGGGCACGAACCTGTGTCCCCTGCATCGGCAGGCGGACTCTCAACCACTGTGCCACCAGGGAAGCCCCTGACACTTTACTTGTTTATTCAAGGGTGTTTTCATCAAGTCTGAACTGACATATGGCATTTTCTTCCTAAATAATTTTGGAAATGACATATGTTTTATTTTCTCTTTTACGTGTAGTAAAGGCCTAAAATACCCATAATGAGGGGTAATTAAGGAGTAACTCTTCAAAGACTTAGTCCCTTGCATTGAATGCAGCCACGAAGTTGAAAAAGATAAAGACAAGGACTGAGAATTGTTAGATTTGGAAACAAATAGCCATTGGTGACCTGCCCAGTTTCAGTGGAATAGCAGATTGTGACAGTGAGAATGTAAATCCTGAGGTCAGGCTACCAGAGTTTGAAATGTCTTCAATTTTGTACAAGTTACTTGTTTCTCTGTGTCTCATTTTCCTTATGTAAAGAGATAATACTACCTAACTCAGGGTACACTTAATACATTTAAAGTTCTTAGCACAAAATACGGCAAATAGTAAGCAGTCATTTAATGTTTACTGTCATCAGTATTAATGCAGTGGGTTACCGAATAGTCATACACTGCTGTTGGAAGTCCCAAAATAGTAACACTCAGTGGAGGTCAATTTGGCATTCACTTGTTAATTTAGTAATCCTGAGTCTGGGAATCTGTCCAACAGATAAACCTGCTCACACACAGCATGGTGTGTACAATATTGGTAATTGCCTCATTGTTTGAAAAAGATAAAGATTAAAAAAAACACAGGGCACTAATTATATGCACCAGCCTATATCACCAAAGGAATACTAAGTTACTTACAAGTAAACTGAGGAGGTCTTCAGTGTTCTGAGATAGACAATCTCCAAGATATATGATGAAGTGTAAAAAGCAAGAGGCAGACAGTCATGTATCGTATGCTTCCTTTTTGTTTAATAAAAGAGAAAAGGAAAAAAAAAAAAGAATCATTCTTCAAGGGGTTTGTTATCCCATTATGGAAGTCATTCAATGATAGAATAAATTCTCCCATACCAGTGTTTAGAGGGATTAAACTATAGACCATGACATTGGCATCTGCCTGAGACAACAGTTAATTATTCCCACGATGAACACAGCTTTCTTCTACCGGTCTCCTGTTACTCCATCAGTCTTACTTCCTTCCAGGTCTCCCTTCCCTTTCCATCCTTTCCTTTTCTGCTGTGTTCTCTTATTTTCCTGCTTTTTCCTTTGCCCCCACTTGTTCCTCGTACCCACAGGCATTACCAAGCCACACAGGCAGCACGCAGGACCAGATACCTAATTATCTGTACCTGAGCATCTCATCCTGTAAACAATCACAACAACAAAACCCTGGTTTTAACTTTCCACATTTAATACTTTCACATCAAATCTCTAAACAACTCTTCAGCATTTTCATCTTAAAAGCCAAAACCTGGAAGATCATCTGGCCAACAGCAGCACCATCTAGTTCAACATCATTTGAAGTTCAAGAACTGTGTTATAATTTTAGCTCCACTTCTTATCACCTCCAATTAGCTGAAAACTCACTAGGGAGATTAAGGGCCACAGGAAAAGGTGTTATTTGCACGTTAAGCTCATTTCTATGCTGAACAGACTTCTCTGTTTCCAAAGTTGGTAGAGGAACTAGTTTCAAAGAACAGGTTTTACAGATGAAATGTAACAAATCTTGAAAGAAAAGCCACATTGCCCCTTATCGTTTGCCAAAACCTGTTAGTACACCCAGGGAATAATACAAGGCACAGACAATACCAGTACCCAACAGGATTTTTCTTAGCCCAGGTCCAGATAGACATTTACCAGGAACAATGTTTGCTCATCTCTATCTTATCAATTCAATTTTCATGCTCTTTTTCTAGGGGATTATAGAAAGAATTATATTCAAATTAATGGGGAGACAGTCAAAGGTAGTGTCTGATAATATAGGTTTTGAAATCAGACTTACTGGCTGCATGATTATATGAAAGCTACATAACTTCCTTGAGATTCATTTTCATCTCAAAATGGTGATGAAAATGATTTTCATATCCATAGGGTTGTTGTGAAGATTATATGAAAAATGGGTCAAGTACCTGGCACAGAACCTGACACACAGTGGACACATAAAATTAGCTATTAATACTATTACTACTTTTTACAACCCAAATTGGTGACTACGTCCTTATCACTGGTGATCTGCAATATGTAAAATATTTACATGGTCCACCAAAACTCATCTCTAGGGTAGAACTGTATGCCCTGACGACTCAAAAGTGCTCATTTCACCACGGCTTACATCAGAATAGGTATCTTATTCTGTGTGCTCATCGGATGGCAAACGACTGCTAGAACCATCCAGGAAACAGAGCAGCCCTCCTCTCAAAATAAGTTTTTTTTGTTTTGTTTTTTGGGTTTTTTTTTTGCGGTACGCGGGCCTCTCACTGCTGTGGCCTCTCCCGTTGCGGAGCACAGGCTACGGACGCACAGGCTCAGCGGCCATGGCTCACGGGCCCAGCCGCTCCGCGGCATGTGGGATCTTCCCAGACAGGGGCACGAACCCGTGTCCCCTGCATCGGCAGGCGGACTCTCAACCACTGCGCCACCAGGGAAGCCCTCAAAATAAGTTTTTAAAAAAATATCAAACTTATAATATACAATTCTCATTTTAAAAAATACAATCATCCCTGATGTCATCATTAAGTCTTGTTCCTCACTGTCAGACTAGCTCTTCTGTTAATATTTAAATGATAACATTGTAACAATTTTTAAAAAGAGCAAAACAAAATAGTGGGGGGGTGGGGGGAGGAAGCAAAGCCAAAGAGGACTAAAGAGCAGGAGAATGAGAACAAGAGCGTAAATCAATTTAAAATGTCAAAACTGGGAAATAAAAGGAAAAGCAGCCCTGCTGAATATAGTCCAGACCTGTAAGAGCATTATAGGAAGGAGGAAAAAGATAAACCCCTCAATCAAGCTCCAATCATGCTCTAGCCCTGGCCAGATGCTATGGTCCAGGATGTGTTTACAAGAAATGTACAAGTCTGCGTTAGTTCCTAATTAGGTTAGGATGGCTGCCAAAGAAAGTAGTAGTGTTTTTAAATGTAAGGTTATGGTTACAAATGGATATCAAAAGCCTTGACACTTAAGTGGCCATGACAATGGCCACCAACTGAATCTACATAATTGGTCCTCCAAGGTTGAGCCAGCGACTTGTGTTTCATTCTCATGGGGGCCGTCCCTCAAAGAATCACAGCATCTAGAAAGTGGTACAATGTTGACTCATTAAATTAATTGACATTATTAACTTGGGTTAGGATAAAGGCAAAAAGTAATTGATTTAAAATAATTGTAGGTTTTATTATGCCATTTACCTCTACCACTCACCTGGTAAGAGGGTCCTTTGACAGTAGTTTCTTTAAAAATCTCTGAGGTGGATTCGGGAACGAAAAAAAAAATTAGCTATTTCTATACAAAATGTGGACCATTTTTCGTTCCACACAAACCACTCTAAGACATAAAATAATTGACTGAATTCTCCAAATCAAGTTAAACTATTCTTTCAGTTTAATTTGCTTTTATTAGCCAGGTAAATAAATAATAAAAGTAGACCATTTGGAATCGTCATCAGTGGCACTGTCTCCAGTGAATGGTACAGATGGAATTCTTTTTTTTTTTTTTTTAAACATCTTTATTGGGGTATAATTGCTTTACAACGGTGTGTTAGTTTCTGCTTTATAACAAAGTGAATCAGCTATACATACACACATGTTCCCATATGTCTTCCCTCTTGCGTCTCCCTCCCTCCCACTCTCCCCATCCCACCCTTCCAGGCTGTCACAAAGCACCGAGCTAATATCCCTGTGCCTTGCGGCTGCTTCCCCCCAGCTATCTACCTTACTACGTTTGTTAGTGTGTATATGTCCATGACTCTCTCTCGCCCTGTCAAAACTCACCCCTCCCCCTCCCCATACCCTCAAGTCCGTTCTCCAGTAGGTCTGCGTCTTTATTCCTATCTTACCCCTAGGTTCTTCATGACATTTTTTTCCCTTAAATTCCATATATATGTGTTAGCATACGGTATTTGTCTTTTTCTTTCTGACTTACTTCACTCTGTATGACAGACTCTAGGTCTATCCATCTCATTACAAATAGCTCAATTTCATTTCTTTTTAAGGCTGAGTAATATTCCATTGTGTATATGTGCCACATCTTCTTTATCCATTCATCCGATGATGGGCGCTTAGGTTGTTTCCATGTCCTGGCTATTGTAAATAGAGCTGCAATGAACATTTTGGTACATGACTCTTTTTGAATTTTGGTTTTCTCAGGGTATATGCCAAGTAGTGGGATTGCTGGGTCATATGGTAATTCTATTTGTAGTTTTTTAAGGAACCTCCATACTGTTCTCCACAGTGGCTGAACCAATTCACATTCCCACCAGCAGTGCAAGAGTGTCCCCTTTTCTCCACACCCTCTCCAGCATTTATTGTTTCTAGATTTTTTGATGATGGCCATTCTGACTGGTGTGAGATGATATCTCATTGTAGTTTTGATTTGCATTTCTCTAATGATTAATGATGTTGAGCATTCTTTCATGTGTTTGTTGGCATTCTGTATATCTTCTTTGGAGAAATGTCTATTTAGGTCTTCTGCCCATTTTTGGATGGGGTTGTTTGTTTTTTTGTTATTGAGCTGCATGAGCTGCTTGTAAATTTTGGAGATTAATCCTTTGTCAGTTGCTTCATTTGCAAATGTTTTCTCCCATTCTGAGGGTTGTCTTTTGGTCTTGGTTATGGTTTCCTTTGCTGTGCAAAAGCTTTGAAGTTTCATTAGGTCCCATTTGTTTATTTTTGTTTTTATTTCCATTACTCTAGGAGGTGGGTCAGAAAGGATCTTGCTGTGATTTATGTCATAGAGTGTTCTTCCTATGTTTTCTTCTAAGAGTTTGATAGTTTCTGGCCTTACATTTAGGTCTTTAATCCATTTTGAGTTTATTTTTGTGTATGGTGTTAGGGAGTGATCTAATCTCATACTTTTACATGTACCTGTCCAGTTTTCCCAGCACCATTTATTGAAGAGGCTGTCCTTTCTCCACTGTACATTCCTGCCTCCTTTATCAAAGATAAGGTGTCCATATGTGCGTGGGTTTATCTCTGGGCTTTCTATCCTGTTCCACTGATCTATCTTTCTGTTTTTGTGCCAGTACCATACTGTCTTGATTACTGTTGCTTTGTAATATAGTCTGAAGTCAGGGAGCCTGATTCCTCCAGCTCCTTTTTTCGTTCTCAAGATTGCTTTGGCTATTCGGGGTCTTTTGTGTTTCCATACAAATTGCGAAATTTTTTGTTCTAGTTCTGTGAAAAATGCCAGTGGTAGTTTGATAGGGATTGCATTGAATCTGTAGATTGCTTTGGGTAGTAGAGTCATTTTCACAATGTTGATTCTTCCCATCCAAGAACATGGTATATCTCTCCATCTATTTGTATCATCTTTAATTTCTTTCATCAGTGTCTTATAATTTTCTGCATACAGGTCTTTCGTATCCTTAGGTAGGTTTATTCCTAGATATTTTATTCTTTTTGTTGCAATGGTAAATGGGAGTGTTTTCTTGATTTCACTTTCAGATTTTTCATCATTCGTATATAGGAATGCCAGAGATTTCTGTGCATTAATTTTGTATCCTGCTACTTTACCAAATTCATTGATTAGCTCTAGTAGTTTTCTGGTAGCATCTTTAGGATTCTCTATGTATAGTATCATGTCATCTGCAAACAGTGACAGCTTTACTTCTTCTTTTCCGATTTGGATTCCTTTTATTTCCTTTTCTTCTCTGATTGCTGTGGCTAAAACTTCCAAAACTATGTTGAATAAGAGTGGTGAGAGTGGGCAACCTTGTCTTGTTCCTGATCTTAGTGGAAATGCTTTCAGTTTTTCACCATTGAGGATGATGTTTGCTGTGGGCTTGTCATATATGGCTTTTATTATGTTTAGGAAAGTTCCCTCTATGCCTACTTTCTGGAGGGTTTTTATCATAAATGGGTGTTGAATTTTGTCGAAAGCTTTCTCTGCATCTATTGAGATGATCATATGGTTTTTCTCCTTCAATTTGTTAATATGGTTTATCACATTGATAGATTTGCGTATATTGAAGAATCCTTGCATTCCTGGAATAAACCCCACTTGATCATGGTGTATGATCCTTTTAATGTGCTGTTGGATTCTGTTTGCTAGTATTTTGTTGAGGATTTTTGCATCTATGTTCATCAGTGATATTGGCCTGTAGTTTTCTTTCTTTGTGACATCCTTGTCTGGTTTTGGTATCAAGGTGATGGTGGCTTCGTAGAAGGAATTTGGGAGTGTTCCTCCCTCTGCTATATTTTGGAAGAGTTTGAGAAGGATAGGTGTTAGCTCTTCTCTAAACGTTTGATAGAATTCACCTGTGAAGCCATCTGGTCCTGGGCTTTTGTTTGTTGGAAGGTTTTTAATCACAGTTTCAATTTCAGTGCTTGTGATTGGTCTGTTCATATTTTCTATTTCTTCCTGATTCAGTCTTGGCAGGTTGTGCATTTCTAAGAATTTGTCCATTTCTTCCAGATTGTCCATTTTATTGGCATAGAGTTGCCTGTAGTAATCTCTCATGATTTTTTTTATTTCTGCAGTGTCAGTTGTTACTTCTCCTTTTTCATTTCTAATTCTATTGATTTGAGTCTTCTCCCTTTTTTTCTTGATGAGTCTGGCTAGTGGTTTATCTATTTTGTTTATCTTCTCAAAGAACCAGCTTTTAGTTTTATTGATCTTTGCTATTGTTTCCTTCATTTCTTTTTCATTTATTTCTGATCTGATTTTTATGATTTCTTTCCTTCTGCTAGCTTTGGGGTTTTTTTGTTCTTCTTTCTCTAATTGCTTGAGGTGCAAGGTTAGGTTGTTTATTCGAGATGTTTCCTGCTTCTTAAGGTGGGCTTGTATTGCTATAAACTTCCCCCTTAGAACTGCTTTTGCTGCATCCCATAGGTTTTGGGTCGTTGTGTCTCCATTGTCATTTGTTTCTAGGTATTTTTTGATTTCCTCTTTGATTTCTTCAGTGATCACTTCATTATTAAGTAGTGTATTGTTTAGCCTCCATGTGTTTGTATTTTTTAAAGATCTTTTCCTGTAATTGATATCTAGTCTCATGGCGTTGTGGTCGGAAAAGATACTTGATACAATTTCAGTTTTCTTAAATTTACCAAGGCTTGATTTGTGACCCAAGATATGATCTATCCTGGAGAATGTTCCATGAGCACTTGAGAAAAATGTGTATTCTGTTGTTTTTGGATGGAGTGTCCTATAAATATCAATTAAGTCCATCTTGTTTAATGTATCATTTAAAGCTTGTGTTTCCTTATTTATTTTCATTTTGGATGATCTGTCCATGGGTGAAAGTGGGGTGTTAAAGTCCCCTACTATGAATGTGTTACTGTTGATCTCCCCTTTTATGGTTGTTAGTATTTGCCTTATGTATTGAGGTGCTCCTATGTTGGGTGCATAAATATTTACAATTGTTATATCTTCTTCTTGGATCGATCCCTTGATCATTATGTAGTGTCCTTCTTTGTCCCTTTTAATAGTCCTTATTTTAAAGTCTATTTTGTCTGATATGAGAATTGCTACTCCGGCTTTCTTTTGGTTTCCATTTGCATGGAATATCTTTTTCCATCCCCTTACTTTCAGTCTGTATGTGTCTCTAGTTCTGAAGTGGGTCTCTTGTAGACAGCATATATAAGGGTCTTGTTTTTGTATCCATTCAGCCAATCTGTGTCTTTTGGTGGGAGCATTTAGTCCATTTACATTTAAGGTAATTATCGATATGTATGTTCCTATTTCCATTTTATATATTGTTTTGGGTTCGCTACTATAGGTCATTTCCTTCTCTTGTGTTTCGTGTCTAGAGAAGTTCCTTTAGCATTTGTTGTAAAGCTGGTTTGGTGGTGCTGAACTCTCTCAGCTTTTGCTTGTCTGTAAAGGTTTTAATTTCTCCATCAAATGTGAATGAGATCCTTGCTGGGTAGAGTAGTCTTGGTTTCAGGCTATTCTCCTTCAGCACTTTCAGTATGTCCTGCCACTCCCTTCTGGCTTGTAGGGTTTCTGCTGAGAGATCAGCTGTTAACCTTATGGGGATTCCCTTGTGTGTTATTTGTTGTTTTTCCCTTGCTGCTTTTAATATGCTTTCTTTGTATTTAATTTTTGACAGTTTGATTAATATGTGTCTTGGCGTGTTTCTCCTTGTATTTATCCTGTATGGGACCCTCTGTGCTTCCTGGACTTGATCAACTATTTCCTTTCCCATATTAGGGAAGTTTTCAACTATAATCTCTTCAAATATTTTCTCAGTCCCTTTCTTTCTTTCTTCTTCTTCTGGAACCCCTATAATTCGAATGTTGGTGCGTTTCATGTTGTCCCAGAGGTCTCTGAGACTGTCCTCAGTTCTTTTCATTCTTTTTTCTTTATTCTGCTCTGCAGTAGTTATTTCCACTACTTTATCTTCCAGGTCACTTATCCGTTCTTCTGCCTCAGTTATTCTGCTATTGATCCTATCTAGAGTGATTTTAATTTCATTTATTGCATTGTTCATCGTTGCTTGTTTCATCTTTAGTTCTTGTAGGTCCTTGTTAACTGTTTCTTGCATTTTGTCCATTCTACTTCCAAGATTTCGGATCATCCTTACTATCATTATTCTGAATTCTTTTTCAGGTAGATTGCCTATTTCCTCTTCATTTGTTAGGTCTGGTGGGTTTTTATCTTGCTCCTTCATCTGCTGTGTGTTTTTCTGTCTTCTCATTTTGCTTATCTTACTGTGTTTGGGGTCTCCTTTTTGCAGGCTGCACTTTCGTAGTTCCCGTTGTTTTTGATGTCTGTCTCCAGTGGCTAAGGTTGTTTCAGTGGGTTGTGTAGGCTTCCTGGTGGAGGGGACTAGTGCCTGTGTTGTGCTGGATGAGGCTGGATCTTGTCTCTCTAGTGGGCAGGTTCACGTCTGGTGGTGTGTTTTGGGGTGTCTGTGGCCTTATTATGATTTTAGGCAGCCTCTCTGCTAATGGGTGGGGTTGTGTTCCTGTTTTGCTAGTTGTTTGGCATAGGTTGTCCAGCACTGTGGCTTGCTGGTCGTTGAGTGAAGCTGGGTGCTGGTGTTAAGATGGAGGTCTCTGGGATATTTCCACCGTTTAATATTATGTGGAGCTGGGAGGTCTCTTGTTGACCAGTGTCCTGAAGTTGGCTCTCCTACCTCAGAGGCAGAGCCCTGACTCCTGGCTGGAGCACCAAGAGCCTTTCATCCACACAGCTCAGAATAAAAGGGAGAAAAAGTAGGGAGAATTAGTAGAAGTATGAGTAAAGAAAGAAGAAAAGGAGGAAAGGAAGGAAGGAAGAAAGAAGCAAAGAAGGAAAGAAAGGAGGGAGGGAGGGAGGGAGGGAGGAAGGAAGGAAGGAGGGAAAGAAGGAAAAAAGACAGAAAGAAAGATGATACAGTAAAAATAAAATAAAGTATAATATAGTTATTGAATTAAAAAATATTTAGAAAAAAAAAAAAAAAAAAGGGACGGATAGAACCTTAGGACAAATGTTGGAAGCAAAGCTATACAGAGAAAATCTTACACAGAAGCATACACATACACCTTCACAAAAAGAGGTAAAGGGGGAAAAATCATAAATCCTGCTCCCTGAGACCACCTCCTCAATTTGGGGTGATTCGTTGTCTAAAGGAGGGAAGGAAGGAAGGAAAGAAAGAACGAAGGTAAAGTATAATAAAGTTATTACAATTAAACTTAATTATTAAGAAAAAGAATTTTTTAAAAAAAGTCATGGACGGATAGAGCCCTAGGACAAATGGTGGAAGCAAGAGTATACAGACAGAATCTCACACAGAAGCATACACGTACACATTCACAAAAAGAGGAAAAGGGAAAAAAATCATAGATCTCGCTCCTAAATTCCACCTCCTCAATTTGGGATGGTTCGTTGTCTATTCAGGTATTCCACAGATGCAGGGTATATCAAGTTGATTGTGGAGCTTTAATCCGCTGCTTCTGTGGCTGCTGGGAGAGATTTCCCTTTCTCTTCTTTGTTCTCACAGCTCACAGGAGCTCAGCTTTGGATTTGGCCCTGCCTCTGCGTGTAGGTCGCTGGAGGGCGTCTGTTTTTTCGCTCAGACAGGACGGGGTTAAAGGAGCCGCTGATTCGGGGCCTCCGGCTCACTCAGGCTGGGGGTTGGGGGATGGGGGAAGGAGGGGCACTACGTGCGGGGCGGGCCTGCGGCTGCAGAGGCAGCGTGACGTTGCGGCAGAGGCTGGCGTGATGTTGCACCAGCCTGAGACCCGCCGTGCGTACTCCCGGGGAAGTTGTCCCTGGATCCCGGGAACCTGGCAGTGGCGGGCTGCACAGGCTCCGCGGAAGAGGGGTGCGGAGAGTGACCTGTGCTCGCACACAGGCCCCTTGGTGGCGGCAGCAGCAGCCTTAGCGTCTCCCGCCCGTCTCTGGGGTCCGCGGTTTTAGCCGCGGCTCGCGCCCGTTTCTGGGGTTCGCGCTTTTAGCCGCGGCTCGCGCCCGTCTCTGGAGTTCCTTTAAGCAGCGCTCTTAAACCCCTCTCCTCGCGCACCAGGAAACAAAGAGGGAAGAAAAAGTCTCTTGCCTCTTCGGCCGGTGCAGGCTTTTCCCCGAACTCCCTCCCGGCTAGTCGTGGTGCACTAACCCCTTCAGGCTATGTTCAAGCCGCCAACCCCAGTCCTCTCCCTGAGCTCCGTCCAAAACCAAAACCCGAGCCTCAGCTCGCAGCCCCGCCCGCCCCGGCGGGTGAGCAGACAAGCCACTCGGGCTGGTGAGTGCCGGTCAGCACCGATCGTCTGTGCAGGAATCTCCCCGCTTTGCCCTCCGCACCCGTCGCTGTGCACTACTCCGCGGTCCCGATACTCCCCCCTCTGCCTCCCGCAGTCTCCGCCCGCGGAGGGGCTTCCTAGTGTGTGGAAACTTTTCCTCCTTCACAGCTCCCTCCCACTGGTGCAGGTGCCGTCCTTATTCTTTTGTCTCTGTTTTTTCTTTTGCCCTACCCAGTTACGTGGGGAGTTTCTTGCCTTTTGGGAGGTCTGAGGTCTTCTGCCAGCCTTCAGTAGGAGTTCTGTAGGAGTTGTTCCACGTGTGGATGTATTTCTGGTGTATCCGTGGGGAGGAAGGCGATCTCCGCGTCTTACTCTTCCGCCATCTTCAAGGTCCCCCCAGTGCTGGAGATAAAACTCTTCCTTCAGGTACAGTGGATCAAACTTATCAACAGAGAGCAATAGATCCTTTTTCTTTTAGTGGTGATGACGAGCATCCCTCAGATCCAATGTGAGAACACACAGATGATGTCCCCTTCAGTCAGCTCATAAGGAAGCCCTCCCAAGAAGATCCAGGCGCTGTCCTTGTACTCGGAGTGCCAAGACACCTTCTCCGCTACCCCCAGCTGGACCTCACGCTCATTCAGCTCGTTGATCAGCTTAACCTTAGTTAAAGGGCTGCACAGGGCGCGAAAAAGCGCACAAGTAAGCGCAGCCCGGCTTCATCTCTGCAGGTTCACGCTCAGAAGCTAGGAACAGACTTCACGCTCAGAACCTAGGAACAGACTTCACGCTCAGAACCTAGGAAGCGACTTTCAGATGGAATTCTTGCAGATCACAAATCTAAATGCAATATGTCTTAGCATCTAAAAAAATGTCATCAAGAGGCTCACAGAATCCAATTTTATACTGCACTGCCAAGGAAAAAATGGGCAAAGTTCAAAGTGTCTGGAGAGCAGAGAAGTCCTGTTGAACCACTCTTGCCAATTAGCACATTTATTTTACGTGAATAATACTTTTCTGCCATCTCCTTTTCTTAGTTCAGTGTTTTACCTTTAATGAGTCCTAAAAATATTTATTGAAAACGGCATTTATTGTTAATGAAAATTTCTTCTTTCCTCCGGCAGAATTCAGTGCTGGATCAAAAGTAGCAAGTGAAATAACCTGAAAATGCAATGCGCTGTTATTCTCCACTCCAGAATTATACCAGGAAGCCCACTGGAGTGGTACATGTGTGTCAGATAGGCACACTGTCAGCAATATGAAAACATGAATATTATTGCTAAAGAACACACCTAATGAAATGTTACAGAGATCCACTCCGCCAAAGCCAAACTCAATTTCACAGCTCTCAGGAAAGACAATGGGAACTATGTGATCCTACAGCTGAAGGCAGTGACTTTTGATCATTCTTTACCTAGAACAGTGGTTCTCAGCCAGGGGCTATTTGTCTCTCAAAGGACATTTTGGCAATGTCAGAAAACATTTTTGGTTGTCACACTGGGGGTGGGGTGCAACTGGCACCTAGTGGGTAGAGACCAGGAATTCTGGTAAACATTCTACAAGGCACACCATAGCACCAACACCCCCAAAGGAAAAAAAAGAGAAAATCATCTGGTCCGACATATCAATACTAGTTCAGAGAACGAAATCCCTGAGACAATGTTAGAAATATCCTAGAACTATCGTACTCTACTTATGGGAATCCAATAATTTCACTTTAATTTTTTCAGTTTCATCATCTAGATCTTCAAAGCATTATCTTAAGATCAACAACAAAATAGCTCACATTTACTGAGCAGTCTCCTTATACCATGTGCCTTCCTAAGCATTTTCACATCTTGTTTAATCTTCCCGACAGCCCAATGAGCGATAAACTCTTGTCACCATTTCACGGTCAAGAAAATTGAGGCACAGGGAGGATGTGACCCACCCAGGACACACAGCTACAAAGGAATGAGATGCAAACCGAGGTCCATCTGACTCCAGAAGCAAATCCTTAATCCACAACACCCCACAAAATAGCCACAGAAATAGAAACCAGAGGAGAGAACTTAAAGACAATTCCCTGAAAGAGAAAAAAACAAGATTTTTTTAATGAGCTGCTGGATGAAATTAAATTGTACTTAATCAGCTCTATCTCCCCCACCCACCATTACCAGCACTCAATCCAAAGGAGCCCAGCACCTCCCCGCCCTTTTTTTACACATGGGAATGACTAGAAATGGCCCAAGTTACAAATACTGAATTAGTCCAGTTTCCATCTGGGTGGTTCTCCAAATCTCTCTAGCTTCATTTTATGCTTAAAAGAAAACAAAAAAAAAAAAGATTTCTAAACTAATTCAGAGCTGACTTGTATATATAAAAATAACTAATATTTTCCATGGACTCTTGAGGCAAGGTTTTTGGCCTGAATGATGTTGAGTGGGTGGGGAGCAGGGAGCTAACTGTTCCTCTTAACTGTTTTGCTTTGTGTGGGAGACCCGATTAGAAGCACTCTAAAGCAGCGTTGGCATTCTACCCCAACTTAGGTTAAACAAGACTAGAGCAACTATCATTTAAATACAAACACAAGTGTAATTGGAAATGGAAAACAGCTAATTGTTGCCATCTGTGACTAAGTGAAGTCACCTTAGTCATGGGTATGGGGCAGAATCGGGGTTGGGGGGAGCATAGATAAGTTATGTAAAAGGAAAAGGGTCAAAAATAGACTTCACGAGAGAGCGGTAAGTGGCTGTTCTCATCTATCTGGTAAAGAGCATCCAGCCAAGATGAAGAGCTCAGTACCACACCATCGCTGGGCCTTCAGCTCAATGGCCAATAAACCCACAATGGCGGCAATTTTTTAAATGTTGCCTAACAGTGATGAAAAGGTTCATAAGATTGGAACTACCTGAGACAAGTGTTTCTAAACTATGTAGGTCTACTTGACCCCAAATGGATTTTCATCATTCCATGCTTATTCTACCCAAGTCCTGATTCTACCTGTGTATCTCGTGCATCCTTCTAGTATTGATTTGTCTGTTAATGTGTTAGTCTTCTTCCTTAGGCTGTGAGCCTCTTGATAGCAGGGATAAGCAGTTCATAATTTATCCTTAGGACATCATGTGTCATTTGGTATATCATAGGTACCTAAGAGAATATTGCCAAGGGCAGCAATGTCATCTAGAAGGGAGGTACTAGGGAAATGCACAAGCCTATTACTGTCAACTATTTTCTATTAGTGACTTGGATGAGGGTATAGAAAGCTTGGTAATATTTTTAAATGGCGCAAGGATGGCAGGGTTAGCTAAATATATTGTATAACAGAAATAAAATGTAACAATACCTCTAGAGGCATGACTATCGGGCCAAAACTAACAAGAAGCAATTTAGCAGAGATAAATGTAAAATCCTGCACTTGGGTTCAAGCACTCAGTTGCACAACTACAAGCCAAATTTGTCTTAGTTTAGTAGTACTTTATGTGACAAAAAACTTCAGGGATTTCACTGACAGAATTTTTCATATGAGCCAAGTGCATGCTTTGGCGGCTAGAAAAGCTAGTGTGAGTGTAGGCTGCCTTAGCAGAAGTGAGTTATTTATGATATAAGCCCATTCAATTAGGAAATAGTTTGGTGTGGCCATTAGTGAGGGGGTAACACATAAAATAAGGGAATTAGAGGGCCTGTTGCACTTAGTATGGTCATGCCACATCAGTGCCCTGTGTTCAGCTCCGAGTACCACATTTTAAGAGGGATATTGACAGACCCGAGTGTCTGAAGATGCTGCCAGTTGGAAAGGGCTCCAGAAAACAGATCCTATGCTCCAGTGCTGGACAGCAGAAAAAACTCAGAATTTTTTAAGCCGGAGAAGGAAAGGCTTCCCTTGAATATTCTGATGATCGAAATGTGCCCTGTTCTCTGTCTTGCGATCTCCACAAGATCTCCACCTGGCACCATTTCTATTCACTCATTAAATACCTCTAATGTGCACTATGTGGAAACATGAATCCTGTCTCTACTAAGGGAAAACTTAAAGAAGCCTGATTTAGCAACTCACTTGTTTCAGAGTCAAGTAAAATTATTGGTGACTCCACAATGAGTTTATGCACTCTTATCCTGTGACCAAGCTATAACCCCATTCTCCACTTCAGCATCTGAGTCCTTGGTGTTCTGTATGCTTTAATCATCTTCCCGATGATGTTCTCACCTGTCTGCCTCCCCACCTGGATTTCTGTGTTTGATCCATGCACATGTTCCCTGTCACTGTGCTGGGACGGACATCACCTTGAGGACGTCCTCCTTATGGAACTGTTGACTCTGGAGACTGTTCAACCCGTCAGACTTGTAAACATATCTAATCCCCAGGTCCCATATGCTCCCACAATGGCTTTCCCATTGCCTTCCTCGCCGATAATCTTCGTGACTCAGAAGACTGAATAGGTCAGATGTAGAGAAAGTAAGGTGAAGATGTTTTTCATTCAGTTACAAAGATGATGTTCCTAATAATCCAAGCCTTTTAAAAAACAAGTTGGCTTTTCTTTTGTGAGAGGAAGCTCGCCATCCTCAGGAACTCCCAAGAAGCCTGGAAATGATTGGAGTAATGCCATGAAAGGATTTCTGTATTGTTAGCAAACTGGGCTGGATTCATTCTAAGGTAGAGTCTCCCAAGCTTTGGTGTATTAAAAATCAGCCAAGAAGCATGTTTTTAAAAGGCAGAATTCCCAGAATCCAGCAGGTCCAGATTGGAGTCCAAGAATCAGAATTTCTGACAAATCTACCCCCACCCCAGGTGATTTCAATACATGTGAACGTGGGTCACATTTTTAAAAACACTCTTCAAAGGAGAGCAGTCAACATTTATTGAAAATCCACTCTGTGTTAATGGCTTTGTGTGTTTTTTCTTAATTAAACATCAACATAGTTCTCTGGGAGCTACGGCATAACTATTAAGGACTTGGTTTCAAGAACAAAGCTATTAAGGTTCAAATTCTGACTTCTCCACTTCCTAAAACTTTCCCCATCTCAATTTCCTTTTCTGCAAAATGGGGCTCATATTAGTAATGACCTCATAGAGTTATAAAGATTAAATCATTCAGTTCATACAAAGGGCTTAGAACAGTGCTGGGCACACAGTAAGCACTTAACATTACGATTCCTTTGAGGTAGTATGATACTTCCCCCATTTACACATAAGGAAACTGAGACTCAAGGAAATGAAGTCAGTTGCCTCAGATCCTTCAGCTAGTAGTGACTTCAGTCTATCTGTTTTCAAAGATTATCCATTATATTGCTCCTCCCGACTCTAAGAGTCTATGATCCTACCAGCCAAAGCCAAAGACATAGGACTGGGTGGGAAACATTCTAAAGACGGCCCTATTCCTATAGAGAATAGACAGACACCTATCTTAAACTCCAAATGAAGAAACTGAGGCTAAGAGAGTGAAGTGATGTTGACAAGGGCTCACTCAAGAAAGTGGCAGAGTCTAAATCTGAACCCATGTTTCTTCTGCCACCTACCCTGTGATTCTAACCTACAGTGAGTCACCGCCTGGAAAATTCTTCTCATCCTAGTAAACACAAATGCTTTAAAAACAAAGGTAGGAAACAAAAGTGGAATTCAGGGTGAAACTAGTTCTTGTGTAAAGACACTGCCACCCACAAACATGGAAACAGCATACTTCCAGAAAAATATTTATTTTCTATCCCATAGCCACAGCCTAGAAAACTTAGCTAACAACTGACATCTCAAAAGTAGCCTCAAAAGACAGCACTGCGGGGAGAGAATCTGTCTTAAAAACAAGGCAAACTTAGTAAACTGGCACAGAAAGAACTGGTTCTTGGAAACACGCAACCTTGTTTGAAGCCTTGCCTCTGCCACTTACTAGCAGTTCACTTGACTTTACTGAAATTCTGTTTCCTCATTTACAAGGAGGTGGTCATGCCTACCTTACAGCATGTGAGATTTCAAATGGCATCATTTAAGCAAAGCCCCTGGCCACAAATCTGGACCTCTAAAACTGTCATGATAGGGAAGCACAGTGCTCATCTCCAGAGAGCAGGGAACTTGTGTAACCATGTGGGAAGAGAAAAGGAGGTTCAGGATGCTGGCATAGAGGGTGGAGAGAAAAGTTCACAGTCTGCACACATTGCATCAAACCTTGGGATAGAGCTCTTCTTAGGAAAGAATTTGGAGGACCTAAAGTTACTATGGTTCTCTGCCCAATTCGGTGTTGTTTTGTAAAAATTTTTAGTATGACTGTCTAAATAACAGCAATCGTTTCATATAATCTTCTCTAGGACAAAGAACTTGTCCTACACATCTCTCTATTCCTACTCCTGGTTCAGCATCAGTACTCAATAAAGGTTTAATTGAATGAAAGAATAAAAGAATAAATGAATTAATTAATGTCATTCAGGCTTCCACAAAAGAAACAAAACGTAAACAAGTCCTCACAGCAAATACACTAAGGAATTTTCTAATCCAGAGGACAGCAAACTTTCTCTGTAAAGGACCATACCATCACTATTCTAAACTTTGATGAACATACAGTCTCTGTCATATATACTCAACTTTCCCACTGTAGCATAAAAGCAGCCATAGACAATGCAAAAACCAATGGGTCTGTGTGATTTATGGATACTGAAATTTAAATTTCCTGTCATTTTCATGTGTCATAACATATTCTTTTTGAAAATATTTTTCAATCAATCATTTTAAATGTAAGGACCATTCTCAGCTCGTGGTCAGTACAAAAACAGGCAGACTGTCCTAGACTCTAGTCATTTCCACAAGCATCGGTAAATGTTTCCATGCAAAGCTGTTTCCAATTAGGAAAAAGGGGCTGAATTTAAAGCCATTTCTCCAACGCGCCTAAGTATTTTTTTATATAGGACCAAACTCAAAATACGTACAAATGGTAACTTGATTTTAGTTTTCAACCTTGAATGGTTGACCTGATATTCCTTCATCATGATATAGACACATGAGGGTCTTTACTATAAATACACGTAGAAAAAATATACTCTGTTAAGAGATATATTCCCTTAAATGTAAACATTTCTTCTTCTAAATAATCATTTATAGGGAAAATCAAAGGTTGTTCCATGAACATAAGGGTACCCATTAGGATCTTCTTGAGGGCCTAAGCTTCATTATATATTGTTTGTTCACTTTAGACTCATGCACAGAATCTAAATGAATTAACCATATATGTTTACAGAGTTCAGATAAGCATCCACATCGTTACTTATACTGCATTTCTGTTATCTCTGGCTCTATCTCCTCTAAAATGTCACCGCAGGAAAAAAACAGGAACAGGATATCAGTGAGATTTAAATCTCTACTAATCTAGTCAGTTTATATATTGGCTATAGAAAGCAAACTGAAAACCAAAACTATGAATAATGAGACAACCTTTAGGTATTTTAAAAATCAAGCAAGTACAGTCTTATCACATGTGTTCATTTTTATGTTAAAGCAGCATTATTTATGCCTTGCTGGGGGGAAAGGCATAATCTTACAAGGGCTTATCTTAGTACCTAAAATTTAGAAGGAGAGGGAGAATTTTATTTAAAATGATTGGGGCCCATCTCAACTTCACCACTGACTCACCTGAACATTGGCAAGTTAGAACCTCCTGAAACACAATTTCCTCATTGTTAGCTTCTCGTGATAATTATTTTGGTTAACTTATTGTGATTCAGAGAATACTTTATTTATTTTTAATAAATTAATTTATTTACTTTTGGCTAGCTGGATCTTCACGGCTGCACACGGGCTTTCTCTAGTTGCGGCGAGCAGGGGCTATTCTTTGTTGCGGGGCACAGGCTTCTCATTGCGGTGGCTTCTCTTTGCTGCAGAGCACGGGCTCTAGGCATGCAGGCTTCAGCAGTTGTGACACGTGGGCTCAGAAGTTGTGGTGCACGGGCTTAGTTGCTCCGCTGCATGTGGTATCTTCCCAGACCAGGGCTCGAACCCGTGGCCCCTGCATTGGCAGTGAGATTCTTAACCACTGCACCACTAGGGAAGTCCTCAGAGAATACTTTAAATACCATATCTGTATACAGACGGCAAAGCTGGATGAGAACCAAGAGAACCAGAGGTTGTGTTTTTGACACAAGACTCAGGACTGATAATTCCAGATCCCCACCACTAGATAAATCTCCAGCAGTCTGTCTTCAAGGTTCTTGCTTGCCTGTTGCTTGGTTTTTTATATATACTAATTCAAGTTGGTCATGAATACATAGATGTAGGATATGATAACTAATACCTAACAACTAGTTATCTAGTGTTATAACAATGTTAGAGCTATGGTTTATAGGAAGTCCAAAAATACATAGGATTTTTATCATCTCTCTTCATTCCCTTGGTTCCTGAAATGCCTTTAGTGTACCTGTTTCGTTTGTATGATTTATTCTTTTACTTAGATTTCCTAACTTTCTAAGAGGTCTAACATCTTAAAATGCTTTACATGATCTATTTGTCTATGAATAAATATCCATTTTGATTGTTTTTTACTATTCTAATTATTTGAAGTAGTATGTGCTCATTTAAAAAAGTAACCAATAGAGAGGTAGTAAAAAGAAAAATTAATAATCTCCATTAACCGCAATCAATCCCATCTCAAGAGATTACCAATGTCATCTGTGTGGTATCTAATCTTGTCTCTATACTCATTAAGGTATATACCAACATATATATACATATATTGAATTTTGCTTACTTCATATTTTTTAAAATTCAGATTGTTCTTTATATATTACTCTGCAACTTGTTTTATTTCACTTAAAAATGTATCTTGGACATGCCTGTAGATGAATATACATATTATATACACATATATATAATTGAGTTGACTTGCATCATATTCTACAAAGTGGATTTATTAAATTAAATATTTTCAGTAATTCTTTAAACTGATAGACGTTCAGGGTTTGTTTCCAGGTGTTTCTACTACAAACATCCATATACAGTTGACCCTTGAACAACATAGGGTTTGGGGCGCTGACCCACCTCGCAGAAGAAAATCTACATATAACTTATAGTTGGTCCTCTATATACGAGTTTCCTCCCTATTCTCAGCCACTGGTGGATAGTGCAGTACTGTAGTATTTACTTTTTTTTTTTTACTATATAATATTCTAAATTCTTTTAAATTTTTATTTTATATTGGAGTATAGTTGATTAACAATGTTGTGTTAGTTTCAGGTGTACAGCAGAGTGATTCAACTATACATATACATGTATCTATTCTTTTTCAAATTCTTTTCCCATTTAGGTTATTACAAAACACTGAGCTGAGTTCCCCCATGTTAAAGTGGACCCGCGCAGTTCAAACCTGTAGTGTTCAAGGGTCAACTGTACATGTTTCCTTATGCAGTTGGGCAAGTATTTCTCTTGGACATAGTCCCAAAAGAGGAATTTGCTGACAAATAACTTTCCTGAAGATTAAACGAGCTCACTCCAGGTAAATATGAATATTAATGTTATCAAGCTCTTTAATGTTTTCCAATATAATGGGTGAAAATTATGTTTCATTATTGCTTTATGATGTATTCTCTTGACTACTAGTAAGTTTGATCACATTTTCAAATATTTATTGGACATTTGACTTTATTTTTTTTCTACTAGGCTTTTTGTCTTTTTGCTAATCAATGTGTAGCAATACTTTAAATGTTTGCAACAGTAACCCTTTATTTGTTATTAGTGTTGAAAACATTTTCTCCGAATTTGTCATTTGACTTTTTTAACGATGTAGTTCCACATATAGAGAAATTTGTTCTCTATAGTCATCCATCTATTTATTTCTTTGTGTTCCTTCTGTCTTAGTTTTTCTTTTTCTTTTTTTTCACTTTTATTTTCTTCCAGTTTTATTGAGATATAACTGACATACAGTACTGTATAAGTTGAAGGTGTACAGCATAATGATTTCACTTACATTCATCATGAAATGATGATCACAATAAGTTTAGTGAACATCCATCATCACATATAGATATAAAATTTTTAAAAATAGAAAAAAATTGTTTTCTTGTGATGAGAACTCTTAGGATTTATTCTCAACAACTTTCATATATAACATACAGCAGTGTTAACTATACTTATATTTTGTACATTACATCCCTAGTACTTATTTATATTATAACTGGAAGTTTGTACCTTTTGACTGCCTTCATTGACTGACTTGTTTTAATATATGACAACAGATAAGAATCTAACTTTGTGTTTCCCAACTAAATTGTCTTTCTGCCAGCACCATTTATTAAACATATCATTTTTCCCACTGAACTGAAATGTCATCTTCACAATATATTAGGCTCTACTATACACATGTACTCTCTATTTGGCTCTACTCATCTACTCATCTACTTCTGTGCCAAACTGTACAGGTTTGATTATAGATAACAGCTTTATGATAAGCTTTGATATCTGGTAATGAAAGAATCCCACCACTAATATTGTCCCAAGAATTGTTGGCAATTCTGTAACATATATTCTTCCAGGTGAATTAAAAATTATTTTTTTCTATTTTAAAAATTACATGTGAAAACTCTGATTGAACATATATAACTCGATTTTATATATTCATTTTTGAGTAACTGATAGTTTCATAATATTAACTCATTCAATTCAGGAACAGGGCATGTTTCTTCATTTATTTAGAACCTTCAATAATGTCTTATAGTTTTGTCCACACAAATCCTTAAATGTTCTTTTAAATGCATTCCTTCCATTCTAGCTGTTTACTAGTATGAAGAAGAACAATCAACTTGTTTTTACAGTAATCTTATATCCAGCCACTCTACCAAACTCTAATACCTTTAGTCGAATCACTTGAATTACATGCAATTAAGGATATATGTCTCTTTGGGGACTTCCCTGGTGGCGCAGTGGTTAAGAATCCACCTGCCATTGCAGGGGACACAGGTTCGATCCCTGGTCCAGGAAGATCTCACATGCCGCGGAGCAACTAGCCCACGTGCCACAACTACTGAACCTGCACTCTAGAGCCCGCGAGCCACAACTACTGAGCCCATGCACCACAACTACTGAAGCCCACACACCACAACTACGGAAGCCTGTGTGCCCTAGAGCCTGGGCGTCACAACTACTGAGCCCACGCGCCACAATTACTGAAGCCCATGCGCTCTAGGGCCCACGTGCTGCAACTACTGAGCTCACATGCTGCAACTACTGAAGCCCACATGCCTAAAGCCTGTGCTCTGCAACAAGAGAAGCCACCGTGATGAGAAAGCTGCACACCACAATGGAGAGTAGCCCCTGCTCACAGCAACTAGAGAAAGCCTGAGTGTAGCAATGAGGACCCAACACAGCCAGTAAATAAATAAATAAGGATATTTGTCCCTTTTAATATTTATACCACTCCTTTGTTCTCTTGTCTCATTGCTTTATCTAGAACCTCCAAAACAGCACTTAATAGTGAGGAAAACAGAGAGTATCCTCGCATTAGTCTTACTTTAAATGAGAATAACGCTAATATTTTATAGTTTACTTTGAGGCTTGCTGTCAAACTTTTTGATAAGTGGTTTTATTGTGTTGTGATAATTTCCTCTGTCACTATTTTTCTTAGCATTATTTATTATAAATGCAGTTAATTTTAAATTTAATTTAATCCGCTTTTTAAAGACTATTGGTAGAATGATACTTTTTTTTTTCTTCTTTCATATGATAATGAAATGAGTTATGTTGCTCGCCTTTTTAAATTGAACCATCTTTGCATTCCTGGAACAAAATTTACTTGATGTATTATTCTTTTAATACACTGCTAAATGTTATTTGCCTATACATTTCTAGATCTATAATTTTTATACTGTCAGTATTGAGTTTGATATTAAGGTTATGCTAGCTTTGTAAATGGTATTTGTAGTTTTTCTGTGATGCTGAATTATTGTATTATGCATGAATTATTTCTTTTCGAATGTTACTTAGAACACAGTTGTAAAACCACCTGGGCCTCATATGTTTAAAAATACTGAGTGTTCTGTAACATTTTATAACAACATTTCTAATTTCTTTTACAGCAACTAGTCTACTTAGGTTTTTTATCTTTTTTAGGGCAAAATCTGGTATTTATATTTTGCTTGTTAAATTACCTAATAAACTATGTGATAAATTTTCCAATTTATACCAGACAGTTCCATATAACATTTATAAAATTTTATTAATCTTATTAATATTTAGAATTATATTTCCTTTACCATACTTAATATTATATAATTTTTCTTGCTTTGTTCTTAACTCAGACCTTCCATGAAATTGTCTATTTTATTTTTTAATAAACACAGCAGAAAATGACTGGGGAAATAAGTAATAACTCTCCTAAAGATGAGCTAGATAGCTTGGTGTAGTCATCAAAAATATTTGTTTCCTCACTAACAAATCAGCTCAGGCAATGAGGGCACAATAAGCCAATTTAATTCCTTAATCCAATACAATAGCCTTGGATTTTCTTAATTTGTGTGTGTATCTGTTTGTTTGTTTACTTATTATTTATTTACTTTGGTCAACTAGGAGGATTCTACATCATCGTTTCCAGTTCATGTTATACCTGGATTAATGTTACAGATGAGATGGAATGATATATATTTAAGCTAAAAGAAAAAGTATTCTTTCTTTTTAGGCTCCAGGAATTCTTATTTTCCTGACTGGGCCTGAGAAATCTTGAGTCATGGTTCCAGAGTGTCTTCTAGGCCCTTTTTGTAACACTTCTAGTTATACTTGTTTGTGCCACAGTTATTCAATATTTGTTATTCATTGTCTTAAATGATTCTGCACAGCCACTGTCCAAACAGATGATTTAACAAATAATTAAAAAATGAAAACATGTTAGTCAAAGATGAAATTTCATCTTCCTGAGAATAAACAACAGTAGTATATATCTTGGCAACCTTCCTGCAGCTTTATCTGGATAAGGACCAAAATGGGAGAGTGCAAACAAAGATACTCTCACAATCTTAGGACAGAGAATGACTGTTCTATAGCTGCGGTAGCAAGTAGCCATCAGAACCACTTTTACATTTATTCAATTGATCAATGACAATTTTGCTTCAATTAACATGCTTTTGCAAGCCAATCAATCAATAACAGGTCTTCACTTCAAAAAGTCAGCCAATGAGAAACAAACTCACTCTAAGAAAAATGCCTCTGAATGCCAGCCAATCAGCAACAATCTCACTTGCGTAATCATGCTTAAACAGATGATGTCAACCTACTTATGCCTTTCAAAGTAGGCCAATCCCTGAACCCCATGCGGTTCAAAAACCCTATATGACATCAGCAGTCTACTCTTCTCAGGGAGACTTCTCAGGCATAGTTCTCCCTTATAAACAAATTCAGTGCTGTCTTTTTATTTCAAATATTAAGTAGTGATCTCACCACCCTCTGACATCAGTAAAGATTTATTTAATACTAACTATGGGATTAAAGGAAAAGACAGTAAGGCAAGTTGCCTGCTCCTCTGTGAATTCAGAATAAAATGTACACTATTTCCAAATGTGTTTAATGTCTCTAAATATCCTGAAAAGCCGTGAGGAAAGGCATAAGAAAGATACAGAAAATTCTCTGAATTGATGCATAGCTGAAATAATTCTAGTTTACCATCCATACAAATTACTTATCACTCATAATACCTATGATTCTAATAATGCTGACTTCTAGTACACCTTTAAATCCATTTGGGGACTAGACATATGAGGAAGAAACGGAAGGGAGAAAGAGGATATAAAAGTGAAAAATTAGTAAAGGAGAAAGAATAAAAGGAAGAGAAAATAAGTTCTGAAAAAGTATTTATAAGAAAGACAAACCTCAGTGAATCTGTGAACTGAACAAAGGGTTTCGTTTGTGATTTCTTTCATATCCCATATCCTCACTCCTGGCTTCTGAGATACTCTCTATTTGCTCCCAGTCTTAACTGAGGACCTAATTTACTCTCACTTAGCTGTCAACTAATCCCCATAAGAAGGTAATAAAAATTCCATTTAAAAACATTTATTGGGCATTCACTGTGTGTCAGACCCAATACTGGGTGTTATTTCTCCCAGAAAGATTCTCAATGACCCAAAGGCACTTGAAACCCAAAATAATAAATCCACTGGTGAAATTTTAAGCACTAGGGTATCTGGTAGTGCTTGTATTTGGGAGCAGGGAACCACACAAAGAGCCATGATAGTATTTGTGAACTTTGGTAAATCCTGTAAGCCTTATTTTTTTTAATTTTTATTTTATATTGGAGTATAGTTGATTAACAATGTTGTGTTAGTTTCAGGTGTACAGCAAAGTGATTCACTTATATACATATACATGTATCCATTCTTTTTCAAATTCTTTTCCCATTTAGGGTATTACAGAATATTGAGTAGAGTTCCCTGTGCTATACAGTAGGCCCTTGTTGATGATCTATTTTAAATATACCAGTGTTTACATGTCAACCCCAAACTCCCAATCTACCCCTCCCCCCCTTCCCTGCTGGTAACCATAAATTCATTCTCTAAACCTTATTAAATTTCAACTATTTCCACCTTCCCCATCTTCAGGATGAGGCAAGTTATGCCTTTCATATTTCTGTGTCTGTATATGGAGGGAGAGGTTAGGGAGAAGGGGGGCTTTCATTTAAAAGTTTACCATAGCCATTGCAGAAAGCAATGGATTTGGTTAATCTACCTCTTGGTCACTATCAGAAACAGAAGCATAGGCAGAATGGATCTCTGTGGTCTCATATTATTTTGTGTTTTATGACTGTCATAATTCTCAGTGTAGAAGAAGAGGTATGGCAGTTATATCCGTTTTGACCTCAACTTTCTTTGCATAAAGATTTAAAAATTCATGATTATGTTAATACTGGCACAGTTTTCTAATTCTATTTGCTAAGCTACTGCTGAATTTAATATCTATATGATGGTAAAGCTTTCTTCACCATGAAAATGTCAGTTGCCATTGAATTTAGTACTAAACCAGCCCTAAAATTTGTTTATCTCTTAAACTAGAAATCTGTATGGGATTTCTAGTATGGGATAGAATTAAATTTGTTTAAATATATTTAACATCTTCTGAGTAGTTAAAATTGATCTCTTTGTTAAAAAACGTTGGTTTTCTTAGACTATATTTACTAAGTAAATGAATTTATGTTTTCCCCTAATTATTCAGCAAAATAGGATGTATAATTTCTTAAAAGAGAAAGTGATCTCCTGAATTCCAAATCTTCCAGCAGTTTTGCCCCTACTTCTTAAGTTTTCATAGGCCAGAAATTAAGTTCCAAAAAGAATCTCAGGCATTGCCTGGCATCCTCTTTTTTCCCTTTAATTCTCTCCTTTTCTTTATTTTTGAAGCACTGAAAGAACGGGTATAATTTCTCCTCTTATAAAACTGAACCACAGAAAACACTTGTGTGTGTTGTTTATTTACATATTTTTATTACTATTTTTTAATGGAGATAATTTCACTGTAATGTTTATCTAAAACTAGAAATTGCCATCTCACCAAGTAAATAAGCTGTTTACATGATGAGGCTGTTTCAAGAGGAACCAAGTTGGAGTATTTTTTGACAATTCAGTGATATGGCTCTTGGCAATCACTGAGGTTCCACTTGTCTCAGTTTCTTCATCTGTAAAAAGGAGATAATAATTCCTCTATGCAAAGTGTAATTCTTAGGAACAAATGGGATCCAACACAACAATGTAGCAAAAGCACTTTGTAGATGTTAAAAAAAATTAAACACAAATATTCTTTTCCAGCACACATATGGCAAGCTTTGGCACAGTGAGTATATAGAAGGGGGATAAAAAAAAAAAAAATTAAGACTAAATAAATGCACAGTAGCTTCTCTCCTAGGCAGCCTGGAAAATTAGTTATACAGCTACTACTTTGTGAATGGTATTAGTGAGGAAGAATTCAGACAAGAATCCTATCAACAACAATTTTCATCAGGTCAATTTGTTACTCCAGACAGATATGCACTGAGAATTTCAGGAAATACACATCCTGTATTCTTGGATTTCTGATTAAGAGACATTATAACTCATTTTACACATCCTTCTCACCAGTAAGTATTTTCTTATTTTTACTTCATTTTACTTCTGTTTCAAATTTATCCTCATACCAAATGCACCTTTATCAAACTCTTCCTGCAAAATTCCATGATGTCTGTCTCAGCTTCCACTGCATGTTTTTACAGTTAAGTCGATGTCTACATCAGCTCTTCTACTGTGCATTTGTTTTTTAGGAGTTTAAACTCATCCATAAAAATTAACTAAGGCTGAAACTTGGCAGAGAGTTTAGAAGCACATTTTGTTTCTACCAACGTTCAAGAAAATCCATATGGCTGTTTCTAAATTCCTGTATATCAGGCTCAAATAAAATATATCCTGGCCAACACAAAACACTTATTTAAACTAATTCACATCAAAAACAGGTTTGTTTTTTTTAATGCAACTATTCCATGCCTAGCTCTCATCTCTCCTCCAAGTCCTTCATCCAACACCCTGGATGGATGCCTGGTCACCCTGGTGGCTGGCGTGGCTGACACCTGCAGCCCAACCTTCTAATCATGAGATGCATAGTTAATGTTTCATGTTGTCATAGGACTGTTGGAAGCTGCCAACTGAACTGACACATCAGAGGTTTCCTTGGCTCAGCCCTGTTCCTCCTCTGTCCCACCCAAAGACATGCCCCTTTTAGTATTGTGGTCACATCCAAAAGTCCCAGGAGGCAGCATCTGAAAAAACTGCTTTTCACCCTTATAAGCAGAGCTGTCTCTAATCTGATGAATCAGCCCATGGCTTTGAACTGTTGGAAAAGAATTCTCCACAGGTCTCTCTTGTTTCTGCACGTCTTGCAAACGAGGCACTGAGAGCTTTTTGTTCCAGACCACCTTTTTCAGGATGTTTATATAGTGAACAGCTTTGGAAGGCAGAGACAGGGTCTCCCTCTAGGGAAAAGGGCAGGCATGCTTACTTTCCAGCATAATAAAAGATAATGTCTCTCTCCAAAATAAAGGCCAGACATGCTTACTGCCCATTATTGTGGATTCAGGCTCCTAAACTACTAAACAGGAGCGGTCCTCTCCTGCCCTTGCAGGTATCATCTGGCCCTCTTCACATGCACCCTGCGGGAAGTGGGCTTTGAGGAACTTGCACATAAATGCTGACTCTCCAGCAACTGCTATTACTCTGAATAATAAAATGACCCTTATCTCTGATTCAGGTGCCTCATCTCTTCTAACAGCATTCGTGAAACTCCAGTGGCTAACTTGTTAGCTTGCAAATAGGACGAAACTCAGACTCTTGCAAGGAGGATAAAACTGAGAACATATAGGTTGTCTCTGTCACTAGAATGTAAGCTCCTTCCAAGATGAGACGATGTCTACTTTACTTATCACTGTATCCCCAGCACTTAGTCCAGTACCTAGCAAACAGACAGTGCTGGATAAATATTTGTGGAACAAGTGTTTGGTAGAGATCTAAATTCAAAAGTGAGGAGGAGCGATCCCTGGGGACTCCTTGGTGACAAAGGTTTAATGAAGGAAGTGACATTTAAGGTGTGAACTCTGATTACTCCTCTAGTCTCCTCTCTACTCTGCTGTGAGAATTTGAAAATATCATTCAGAGACAAAGCCCCTCCAGAAACACTTTTGTCTTTTAGATTGCCAGTAGAAACACATCTTATATCTTTACTTCTTTGCCTCTAGCGGGTCAAGGAATGTAGCCTCGGAGATTCTGTGTCCTCTGTGGGTTCTTTCCTCTTGAATCTCAGCTTCTTAAAAGTTTCTGCCCTCCCTCCCCAAATGGCAGAATTGGAGCAGCAAAGTGAATGACAGATCATTTACAGCTTATCTTAAAAACAGATCTGTCAAGGGACAATCAGGGTGTATCCCCTTAAAATACTGAAATTAATTTTTCCTGAATCTCTTCTGTCCCAAAATTTAAAAAAGATTCCTCCCTGTTGGTTCTTTGATCTGACTTCATGACAATGTGTAATTTTATTTTCAGAGAAAATTTTTAAAATCCTAGTAAGAACTTAGGAGGTTTGAGGCTAATTTGGAGACAATTTTAAAACTGAACGGGCCAGCATGCTTATGTTCAGG
This sequence comes from Phocoena sinus, assembly GCF_008692025.1. Taxonomy (NCBI): domain Eukaryota; kingdom Metazoa; phylum Chordata; class Mammalia; order Artiodactyla; family Phocoenidae; genus Phocoena; species Phocoena sinus. The sequence goes on along the minus strand of NC_045772.1, from coordinate 46,431,153 downwards.
TGCAGCGGCCAAGCTGGGCAGAGACAAGAGAGGGTGAAGGGGTGGATGCCATCCACGAAAGAAAAGAACAGAAAGTGAGGATCTGCCTGGGCTGGAGCAGCGGCCCTGGTGCAGCAGAAAAGCAGATGAGGAAACTTTGTATCTCAAATATAAAACCTTGGAGATTCCTATTGTCATTGGATCAAGATAGTCCTTAGGATTCATGGTGCAGAAAGAGCAGAATTTGTCAGTATCTTCCCACCCTATAGCACTGATAACCCTTTGTTTCCCTTAAAGCTGTTTCAAAAGGCATAGCACAGGGAGATCGGCTAGGTGCTTTGTGACCACCTAGAGGGGTGGGATAGGGAGGGCGGGAGGGAGGGAGACGCAAGAGGGAGGAGATATGGGGATATACGTGTATGTATAGCTGATTCACTTTGTTATAAAGCAGAAACTAACACACCATTGTAAAGCAATTATACTCCAATAAAGATGTTTAAAAAAAAAAAAAGGCTTCCACTCTTCCCATTATTTTTACAGTCTCAGATGGAAAACCTTAAACACTCACACCTTACTTCCAATCCACAAAAAAAAAAAAAAAGCAGAAAAAAAACCAACTGTAACACACGAATGGCTAGGGAGTACCCTGGTGAGATAAAAACAAAATGTTTTCAAAAATAGGACCCCATGGCAGTTAACAGTTTTACTTACAATCCGTCTCAGGTTTTAACCCTTTGCCAATTCCAACTTCAGAAGAGCAAATACCTAATGAAGTGGTTTTAAGATAAAAAACAGTTTGACATGGATTTCATGTTCACGACAGAAAAGGATTAATAGCGCTTGGCCTGAAGCAAGCACACGTCCCGGCAGGTGGCAGGCAGAGCCAGCACACCTCAGCCGGGTCCTGTTTACCCAACCCCTGGCCTCCCCTTCAACAGACACTGCCAGTTGGAGCAAACCAAGCCAGATGATGTGGTGGTTTTCTAATGAGGCTAAGCAGGGAGAGAATGAACCAAGTAAGTTTTTTCTTGTGGCCAAAGCAAGGCTGAGTTATAAACGCAGACCTCCAGAGGTGAGAGGCTTGGTGTGCTCACCAGCTGCCACTTCTGCCTTTCAGACGAAGCCTCGCAGTGCGGCCACGCACGCCGTTCTCTTAAAAACGGATGCCAGAGTTCCCTTGAAAATGGCTTTTCATTCCGGGCAGTGAAGCAACCCCTAGGTGTGAAGTCACATCTGAGGTTTACAAGCTATTACTGACATCGATAAAATGCAACACTTGTGATTCTCCTTTCAGTGTCCTGTAAGCGTATTGGCACTCATTAAATGCTTCCTAAAAATATCATTTGGCAAACATTCTTGTTTTGTTCATAAAGGCTTATGTACATCATTGAGAGCATCATCTTAGAAAGCTGCTGTAAAAATGCACGTGCATTCATTAAATCAAGCTTGTTTCATTTTAATTAACACGCAGAATTCTTTCTCTCTGCCCCAAAACACAGCTTATGTTCCAAAGAACTCCTTTGGAGCCTCCCTGTACTTCTAGGGGACTCCGTACCTCTTTCAAAATGGAGCAAGTTTGCAGGTCTTGGTGTCAGGTTTCCTCAAATAATGTTTGAAATCATAAAGGGCAAACCATTTAAGAATTCTTCAGCAGGATGCTTCACCAATTAATGTGTCAGTTAGATGTGCTTGCCTACACATGCCCATCTGGTCTCATGAGGCTCCAAAACTGTCTTCTCCGGGTATAAGTAGAAAATGAGAATTGACCAGACATGCTATTTCAACCAGGCTGAAAGCAAAGCTAATGACCACCTTGTTTAACTGGGGCCAAAAATACACTAAGGAACATTGCATTACAAGCCTAGGGACCCTCAAGAGAAAACATCAGTGGAATAGAAGAATTCCTCATTGCTGAGCTCTCTTTCCAGCCCTGTCCTAACCCAGACAGCCGATAGAGAGCAGAAGTAGGAATAAACAGAGAGTGAGAGTAAGAAGAAAGAAGGAGAGAAAACAGGGCGATGGGTTGAAGACCTGTTTGCAGTATGCCTGCATTGAGTGACTGTCCCACTCCTTCCTGTGCAGCAGGGTCACATGCACCCAAGCTGCAGCAGAAAATTATGCTGTGAAGAAACGGAGCTATCTGCCTTAAAAGAATTAAAGGCTTCTAAGTCAGGGACTGGAGACACATAGCAGAGCCCTCAGTATTTTGGCAAGTCTTAGGGGGTTAGGGTGGAGAATTTTGCTTTCCTGTTCCAAGCCTCTACAGCCTGGAGTGAGATAAACAGTCAACAAGCTGTTCACGTTACCCAGAGCTCAGTCACCTCTCTCATTCAGGACACAGGTTAGTAAAGTCAGGTGGACAGCAAAGCACTTATCTGTATGAGTCAAACCTCACTCTTCATTCACAAATATAAACAGAAAACCGAGGTCATCAGACACATGGGGAAGACCAGCAAAGCCAAGGAAAAGGATCAAGCTGAATAAATAGAACTGACCCAAGAGGAAACAAAAATAATTCAGATCCAATCAAGAGAATTTTTAATTAATGTTGTCAATGACATCAAGGAAGGTTTTAATAACACATAAAGAAAAGGCTCAAAAAGGAGTAATAAGAAAGAAAGAGCTATTGGAAAATAATAATCTGATAGCCAAGATAAATTTTCACTAGAAATCTGGAAGAAAAAGTTAAGGTAATGCACAAGTAAAGAAAAAAGATGTAATTATTTAAAATATGAGAGAAAAATGACAAAAAGATAATCAATCAAGGGTATCTAATTTCCACTTAATAAGAGTTCCAGAGACAAACATAAAATCAAGAGAAAGAAATAATAAAAGAAATAATAGAATAAAACTTGTCAGAACCAAAAACAGAAGTCTTCAAATTAAACTGTCTCACTGGAGGCAGAGCAAGATAAACGAAATCACACCCATACCTAAGGGCATACTTAAAAAACTTCAGCATAGCAAGACAAACAAAATGACCAAAAAGTATCCACAGGAAGAAAGAAGTTAGCTACAAGGAAGAAAAAACAGATTAGTATCACATTTCTCATCAGACACACTGACTCTTGGAAACTAAGGAAACAATGCCTTCACAGATAAAACAGGAAATTATTTTCAACTTAGAATTCTGTACCTAGCCAAAGTTTCAATCTAACTGTAAAGAGGTTATAAAAACATTTTTGTACCTACACATAATCAGTAGGTGTATTTCCCTTTCTGTGAAAAAAAAACATTACTTGAGATACACTACAGTTAAATTAAGAAGGAAACCAAAAAAAAGGAAGAAATAAGATCCAAGAGAACCCATAATAATGCCTCTACAGCAGGCCTAGGACACATATTGGTGTATATAACAAATAGCGTAATTAAGAAACTGAATTATCTTAGGAATATAGTTTTTTAAGGCACAAGTTTTTTTCTGAAAAAAACAAAAACCACAAAAGGCATTTAGAAACTAAAAAGAATTTAAAACTGTAGAAGAAATTTATGATCCAAGTAGGAAGCATATTAAAATGTCATTGTTTGGGAATTTCCTGGCAGTCCAGTGGTTAGGACTCTGCATTTTCACTGCCGGGAACCTAGGTTTGATCCCTGGTTGGGGAATTAGGATCCCACAAGCCACGTGGCCAAAAAAAAAAAAAGTCATTGCTTGGGGCAATAGAAATCTGAGAAAGACAACCTGCTTGACTTTTATGCTTAGAGCATCTTCTTCCAAACTGTACAGATTTAGGGATGTAAGATTCTGTTTCTTTTTCTTTTTTTTTTAACCATTTATAAAATGTATTTGTATTTTTAAATTACTCAAGTAATACATGAATATAAACATTACAAGCATTCATAAACATTGCAAATACAGGGCTTCCCTGGTGGCGCAGTGGTTGAGTCCCCCTGCCGATGCAGGGGACACAGGTTCGTGCCCCGGTAGGGGAAGATCCCACATGCCGCGGAGCCATGCCGCGGAGCGGCTGGGCCCGTGAGCCATGGCCACTGAGCCTGCATGTCCGGAGCCTGTGCTCCGCAACGGGAGAGGCCACAACAGTGAGAGGCCCACGTACCGCAAAAAAAAGAAAAAAAAAACAAACATTGCAAATACAGAAATAAATATTTTTTTTAAAAAGCAATAGTGCTTCTCACCCACCACATAAATGCCACCTCTTCTGATTCTGTTTCTTTTTCCATGGATTTTTACACATACAAATATTTACATAATCATCATATTTTAAATGCTTATTAGTTTTCATTTCAAATTCAATTTACAGAAATGACATGAAAGCTCTGTTTATAACAATGGCAAAGAATTCAAGCTATAAAACTTGACCATGTAAAGTACTGGTACATGTAAAGTCCTAACAGTTGGCAGATTTTGAAAAGAGAAAGGAAAAGAAGAAATGGAGGAGGGGGACCAAAGGGTTCATCTTATATAATTGGAAGGAAAGAGAAGTGTCTAACAATTATCAGGAGACAATTTAAGGAGGGGGAGCAATCAGATACAAATTTAACTAAAAAGTAAACAACTAGAGGTGTAAGCATAATATGTAACATTAATACTTAGTAATCAGAAAAGACAAATCCAGAAATGGTCCAAAATAGTTTTGTTGGAGAAAGTGATTCTCCAAATATAGCCCAGGACCAAGTGAGTCCACAGACCCTTTTCAGGGGATCCACGGGTCAAAACTGTTTTCCTGATAATACCAAAATGTTATTTTCCTTTTTCAATCTTACTTTGACATCATTGTACAGTGGAGTTCTTTAGAGGCTACATGATGAATAATATTACAACAGATTGAACACAGAAGCAGAGATGAGAATCCTCTTGCCTTGTATTAATCCAGACATTAAAGAGATGTACAAAAACAAACAATACTATTCTTCTCACTATCATGGAAAATCTTTTTCATTATTTTTTCCTTAAATGGCATTTTTTAATGTTAATATGCAATGGGTTTATCATTATCATTTTTAAATGGATTAATAAATAAATATTTTATAATTTTCTCAGTTTCTAATGTGATAAATATTGATAGATTAGCAAACGCTCTTTGAAGTCTTTAATAATTTCTAAGAGTCTAAAAGGGTCCTGAGATCAAAAAGTTTTCTCTGAGGAGTAAGACAAGGGTGAGGAAAGGGAAAATTTCCTGTTCCCATGTGCACACCTCTATCCTGTTTTAACTATTTGCATGCACATACATTACTATTTTTTATTGAGATATAATTGCCATATAACATTATATGAGTTTCAGGTGTACAACGTAATGATTCAAAATATGTATATATTGTGAAATGATCACTACAGTAAGTCTAGTCACTCTTTAATAGCAATTTTTAAGTGCACGTGCAAATAAGACAGTTGTGTTCAGATAAGAGAGGCACAAAAATAGTAGCCTCACACCAATGATGACTAGATTTTCAGGAAATGGAAGCATTTTTCCCAGGAAAGATTATTACACATTGAGATCAACCAACAGGTTTTACCTGTGGAAAGCCTTTAGATGAACCCAGAGAAGCCACTTCCTTGTAGACCTTAAGTGTATTTCTGGGCAGAGGAGAGGACTTGGCTAGACAACTCTGGGGATTCCTTAGAGACTCCAGGATACAGTGTTCCTTGGAGTGCTAACCTGATAACCTTCATGTTCAATAACGTCAATTTAATATCTCCTTCTAAATTCTTTTACAGCATATAGATAGATGCCACATAAACACATATGCAGATAATAACTCTGTGTTTGTAATGCCAGTTTTCTTTCATGAAGCTTAAACTGCCTTACAAACACCACCTCAGCCCAATTTCTTGTCCAAAAAGTATACTTGTCCAGAGCCAGAATATATACTTCTCTCATGATTACTTCTCTCTCTCTCTCTCTCCCTCTTTCTCTCCTTCTCTTTCTTCCTAGATTTAAATATAGTCTTTTAGAGACTGTTAAAAAAAAAACATGATTCTTTTGGAAATATCAAAATTTCCTAAGTAAAATCTATTATACTACTTATTGCCAAAGTCAGGGAAGCCAATTAAACTGTAATTTTACTTTTGGCTTTAAGATGCCAGAAACTGTAGCCAAGATTATATTTCAGCAATCTAAATTAATTTAGCTTTCAATGGCTGTTCAAAAGGAAAGTAAAAAGGACAATCTTGGTGACTCCAGTGCGCTATCCTTGTAATCCACATCAGGTTACAATTGTTTTGTTTTCATATCATTGATGAGCATTGTTTATGCCATGAATAATGTTTATACTTATTTGTCTTGCTTTCTCAAAAGACCACAGACCAAAGACAAGAAGGACAAGAAGCATATCAAGAAATTATACCATCAAAGACGTTGTATCATGAGACACATCTATTATTTCCGAAGACATAAAGGAGTTACATGGGAAGTGTGCTCTCCAGCTAACATTCGATATGAAGATATCTTTGGACTGGACATAACTATTTAGAAGCTTGAAATAATAAGTCGTTTTTATTGAAAACCTACTATGTGCTAGACAGTGTGCTAAGTACTTTATATTAGTATTTCATCAGTCCTAACAACCACCCTACATTAGATATTCTTATCTAATATTATTATGCCCCATTTGTATGTAAATAAATTGAAGTTTACAAGAGGTTAGTAATTTGCCCAAGGCTTCAGAACTAGTATATGGCGAAGCCAGGACTCAACCCCAGATCTGCTTCATTCTATAGCCCACGTCTTAACCACTTTGCCAAACGTGAAGAGCTTATGAATGGCATCCTACAAGTATGAGACAATGAATCTTCAATAGTTTATCAGCCATCACTTAGAATGGGCACTTTACTATGAGCCCAAGACATACAACAGAGGTCATCTTAAGGAACATTTATTGAATGTCTACTATACTCAAGACACTATACTAGAAGATGCTAAGAAGGGAATCAGAGAGACAGGTCGGGCAGCTGATCTGAATGGGGACTGCAGTCTAGTGAGGGAGAAAGCCATCCTAACACAAGGTAGAATTAAATAAATGGAGAGACATGAGCTCGCAAAGGGAGGCTTCATAGTAGACGTTTAAACAGCATCTCAAAGAGTGAATGCGACTTTTTTATATGTAAAGAATCAAGGAAAGGAACATAAACTGAGACCAGGGTGCGCTTAAAGGCACAGAGGAGATAGACCCAGGGACACCCAAGGGGCACAAACGATCTAGTGTGGCTGGGTATGTTGAGACTGAGCATGTGAAGATAGAAAGATATTTGGGACCAGATTTCAGGAGAATTTCTACACCTTCATAAAGAAATTGGAAATCTCTTCTGGGGGAAAAAAAAAAAAAAAAAAGCAAGGAGTTTGCAGGAAAGGGAAATGATGATATCAGAAGCCATGTTGGTTACTATATTAGTCAACATAGGAAATGATGAAAGTCTAAGCTTTAGAGTGACTGAGAAAAAGATGAGGAGAAAAACAAAAGACAGCAAGTGAGATGTGGGATAAGAAGTAGAGAGCTCCTTAGTTGACTAGAAAACATCCATAACATGGTATACAAAAACCGAAGGAACTTTTTGGCCAACCCAATAAAATGAGAAAAGTAGAAGAAACGATATAACATATTTGGTTTGACACATCTTAATCTTGAGGTACCGAAAGGAAAATCTATGCAAAGATATCAAGTAACAGTGGCAAATTCGAGCCTGCGAACTGAAAGAAATGTTGATGCTAGCTAGAGGCATATGTTAAGGAATTATCAGCATGAAGATGACAGGGGAGGTTATTAGGCAGGATTTGAATGAGAACAGAGGGCAGAATTCTAGTGAACTCCAATTTTTAAGGGGTAGACAAAGGAAGAGGAGCTGGTTAAGATAACAGAGCAGTAGACAAACATCAGGAAACTATCTTCATAGAAGGCAAGAGGGAGGAATATTTTCAAGTAGTGAGTGATCAGTGCCATATGCTCCTGGGTGATTAACTAAAATGAGGCTGGGAAGAGACTTGGCGCCAATATGGCCCCATAATCTTTACGCCCCTTCTCATGCGCGTTCTCATTTGCAGTCGCCACCTGCTTCTTCCTTGCTGCCTGTAGGTATTGTCAGAAGAGAGGCAGGTACAGTTTCACTGGTCAAAATGCATGTGTTCCTGGCGGATGATGCTGATGCTGGTTGCCTGCAGAGGAAGCACATCCAGGATCTTCTTCTGATTTCGATCTTAAGAGTCATTTTTTTTCCCAGTCGGACCTTTGTTCCAATACAACTCACCATCTAGTGTCTATTATAATTTACAATTTCTCACCTGATCTTGGCATATGTTAAAGCCAGAAACAGATTCTTTGTGCTTCTTACTTGAAAAATTAGTATTTCCTCCTTATGGTAAAAGAGTTAATATATGACATTTTCTATTTTACCCTAAATCCAATCACTCATTCACCAACAAGCATTTATCAAGCACCTGAAGTATATATGGCTGGGGGTGCAGTCATAAGCTAGACAAACCTCCAGCCCATGTGGAACTTACATTCTAGTGGCTGAGACAGATACTAAATGAGTGAGCGAATACGGCTGTGCAGTCTCAGACTCTCTGTCATAAGTGTTCTAGTGGAAACAGTAAAGCAGATAGTGTGGTCTACAAGGCAAGGCCTCCCTGAGAAGACATTTGAGCTGAGACTGGAATGAGGAGGGTGAAAGATCCACTCTGAGATTTGGAGAGGGAGCATTCCTGGCAGAGAGAACAGCAAATGCAAAGTCTCTGAGGCTTAGCATGGGATCTTGGCAAGTTCAAAGAATAATATTTCCTGGGCTTCCCTGGTGGCGCAGTGGTTGAGAGTCCGCCTGCCGATGCAGGGGACATGGGTTTGTGCCCCGGGCCGGGAAGATCCTACACGCCGCGGAGCAGCTAAGCCCGTGAGCCATGGCCACTGAGCCTGCGCATCCGGAGCCTGTGCTCCGCAGCGGGAGAGGCCACAACAGTGAGAGGCCCACGTACGGCAAAAAAAAAAAAAAAAGAATAGTATTTCCTTTGGATATGTACCCAGCAGTGGAATGGCTGGATCATATGGTAGTTCTATTTTTAGTTTTTGGAGGACCCTCCATAATGTTTTCCATAGTGACTGTGCTAATCTACATTCCCACCAATAGTGCACAAGGGTTCCCTTTTCTCTACATCCTCGCCAGTGTGTGTTATCTCTGGTCTTCTTGATGACAGCCATTCTAACAGGTGTGAGGTGATATCTCATTGTGTTTTGATTTGCATTTTCCTCATAATTAGTGATGTTGAGCACCTTTTCATCTACCATTTGTATGTCATCTTTGAAAAACACCTATACGGGTCCTTTGGCCATTTTTCAATCAAATTATTTGGGTTTTTTGTTTGTTTTGTTTTTGCTATTTGAGTTGTATGAGTTCCTTATATATTTTGGATATTAACCCCTTATCAGATATATGTTTTGCAAATATTTTCTCCCATTCTGTAGATGAGTGTAGTTAATAATACTGTATTGTGTATTTGGGATTTGCTAAGACAGTAGATCCTAAGAAATTTGAAATTGTGTATTTGAAATTTGTTAAGTCTCTACACACATACACACACAGGCACACAAATGGTAACTGTGTGAGTTAATGGATGTGTTAATTAACTTCACTGTGGCAATTATTTTACAGTGTATACATATATTAAATCATCACATTGTACATCTCAAAAAATCATGTTGTACAACCTAAATACATACAATTTTTATTTGTCAGAGAACAGCAGGTTCTTCTGCAACCTCAGTAAAAAGTTGAGAAGACATGAAAGACTCAGAACTTATCAGGTCCCACTTCCTCCAGCATTGCTCTCGTGGACTTCACTAGCTCTCCTTTCACCAAGATGTCAAATTCTTCAGATTTTCTTCCGCAATAGAAATTCTGAAAGACAGAGATTCCTAGAGATCTCTCATGTCTAATTCATTTATCTAAACAAAGTAAGGGAGAAAGACTCAGAATTCTTTTCTTTGGGCCCCACAAGTACAGGATGGTTAATTTGCTTCAGTATTAAATTCTGGTGAAGAACTATTACCCTCTTCTTGGAAACAGTATGCCTGACAAAAGATGCCATCAGAAGGAAATGCCGTGTTTATTTACTTCCTTTTTAACCCCTCAGCTTACTTTTGCACAGCCCTGATGCCTAATTACTTCTGGCACTCTGCCCTTGTTCATGGGTACTTAGCTACACATACTGTATATTTATGACTGTCCAGAGAACAGCTAACCATTGACCACTTCAGGCTTCCTCCATGGCTCCATTTGAGAAACTGTTGACAGGGAATGAATAATTTAGTACATGTGGTTAAAGAACAATTTGCTGGAGAGGAAAACCCAGAAGATGTTCTAATTCTGAATAAAGATAATGTATGATTTACATTTCTTAGGATGTAGGTAGCTTGCTATACATTGCTTAGGACTATAAGGAAGACTATTAACCATTAAAAAAAGAATGACCTGGAAACAAAATCTTAAGGGTGGTCATTAGGGGTTAAAATTCACATTTCCTGGTTTTCCCACTACTACCCAAAGAGAGAAACACAAATCTACTCTTCAAAAGTCAAAAACAAGGGACTTCCCTTGTGGCACAGTGGTTAAGAATCCGCCTGTCAATGCGGGGGACACAGGTTCAATCCCTGGCCCAGGAAGATCCCACATGCCGCGGAGCAACTAAGCCTGTGTGCCACAACTACTGAAGCCCACGCTCTAGAGCCCTCGAGCCACAACTGCTGAAGCCCACGTGCCTAGAGCCTGTGCTCTGCAACAAGAGAAGCCACCGTGATGAGAACCCCGTGCACCGCAATGAAGAGTCGCGCCCGCTCGCCACAACTAGAGAAACCCCGCGTGCAGCAACGAAGACCCAATCAGCCAAAAATAAATTAATTAATTTTTTAAAAAAATAATTTAAAAAAGTCAAAAACAAGTAACGTTTCTTGTGCAACTGTCAGGTAGAAATCCTGAATAGGCAACTGAATTACTGCAGTAGGAAAAGGCATCGTGAAATACTGCTGAGTTAGTTTGCAGCTTTATTCCCTTACAGAAGATTACCTATCTATCTGTTTATCTATCCATCTATCTTTCTACCTATCTATCTATATCTATTTTAGACTCAAGGAATATATCTACAGCCAGATCTGTAGATATAAATTAGTGTCGTGAAAAGCTACTTGTGAGGTGATACCTCATTGTAGTTTTGATCTGCATTTCTCTAAGAATTAGTGATGCTGAGCATCTTTCCATATGCCTCTTGGCCATCTGTATGTCTTCTTTGGAGAAATGTCTATTTAGGTCTTCCACCCATTTTTTGATTGGGTTGTTTGTTTTTTTGATATTGAGCTGCATGAGCTGCTTGTATATTTTAGAGATTAATCCTTTGTCAGTTGCTTCGTTGGCAAATATTTTCTCCCATTCTGAGGATTGTCTTTTGTCTTGTTTATGGTTTTACTTGCTGTGCAAAAGCTTTTAAGTTTAATTAGGTCTCACTTGTTTATTTTTTATTTTATTTTCATTACTCTAGGACGTGGGTCAAAAAAGATCTTGCTGTGATTTATGTCAAACAGTGTTCTGCCTATGTTTTCCTCTAAGAGTTTTATAGTGTCTAGAGTCTGTCATACAGAGTGAAATGTCAGAAAAAGAAAAACAAATGTCATATATTAATGCATATATGTGGAATCTAGAAAAAATGGTACAGATGAACCTATTTGTAGGGCAAGAATAGAGACACAGACATAGAGAAGAGATGTGTGGACCACAGAGGGGGAAGGGGGGTGGGATAAATTGGGAGATTGGGATTGACATAAATACACTACCATGTGTAAAACAGGTAGCTAGTTGGGAGCCTGCTGTATAGCACAGGGAGCTCAGCTCAGTTCTCTGTGGTGACCTAGATGGGTGGGATGGGGGGAGCTGAGAGGAGGTCCAAGAGGGAGGGGATATGTGTACACATATAGCTGATTCACTTCGCTGTACAGCAGAAATTAACATAACATTGTAAAGCAATTATACACCAATTTTTTTTAAAAAGCTATTTGTGATATAATTAAAATCTGTCTTTTATCATTGGAAAAATATATGAATATTTAAAATATACTAAAATATTTAAAATATAATTAAATAACATTAAAATATTTAAAGTATAATTATATATAATTAAAATAATTATAAAATATACATATACTGAGAGATTGATCCTACATAGGACCTACAAAGGAAATGATACTAGTTCTTCCTGAAAGCGGGATTTCACCTGACGCTAGGTATGGCCTGCAGTTCAACTCTTTGCCCCTTTTTTTTTTTGGTAATTATATCTCCTCCATTTTTATTGCCTTTGCCCTTTTTTGTATTAGGGTCTGCTCACTGTTAAAGAATGAAGAGAAGAAGAAGACCACAGAGGGCAGTTGAGGCTTTGATCACGTGCAGTATGGCAAAACAGCCCATGAACTACAAAAGAAAGGAAAACGTGGTTACAATTAATTCTATCATTTAATACGGCCATCTCCTGACATATAATATTGGAACATCTATTTCCATAAGTTCCTAAAGAAGGGGACCTTCTATTTCCTCTCACTTTCTTTGTTGACCAAAACAAACAAAAGAAACCCACAAAAAACAAAAATAAAACAAAACAAAAACACACAGAAGTCTGCAAATAAGAAATAAGAGTCTTATTTGGAGTCTTAAGAATTGCAATTTGGGAGACACGGATATGGGTAAAACTGAAAGAATGTTCTGGGGAAAAGAAAGAGTCAGGTGCTTATAAAGGGAAAGCCATGAGGCTGTACTCTGACACAAGAAAAGAAATACTTGTCCTTAAGGAATAGGCTGTCATGAGTTATTTAGGGTAAGCGTTTGATAAGTATCCTGCATTTCTGGAACTTTGGACAGATGTTCTGGATGCCTATGTTAAGATAGTAAGTGGTCAAAGGTCAGATTTCATCTGGGCTGAGATGTGCATAAGTCACACTTCCTCAGTGGCCCCCTGGCTCCATTTTAGAGAGCTCTCTTAGTACCAACTCCATTTCTATTTTCCTTTCACACCTTCAGGAATGAAATGGGCATTCACCGCATTTGTCATTCCATGTCCAATCAGCAGGAATAAACGGACCAGATAGGTGCGCCCATACAATGCAACTATTAGTTATAACCAGAGTGAATTAATGAGCTTCTGTAACCTTTTATGTTCAATATTACGACCCACTTTACTCCTGCAGGTTAAAATTGATTCTTTGCAACTCTGAAAGAAGGAAAGCTCGTCAGATTAAAGTTTAAGAAAGGAGAGTCTTTTTTTCTAAGATGGTTCCTCCAAGCTCAAAGTCTCCAGGAATCTGCTAGGTATTCTTTGTCTCATATGCTATGTCTCACTGAAATAAATCTTAAAATATTCAATATTTGGGATAATTCAAGCTCTTTGGAGTTTTGGATTACAGCATTTCACGAGAGGGAGCAGAGTTATCTATAAGAGAAAGCCAACACACATCAAGCCTGTTTCGCAAACCAGAGCTCTGGGAAAAGAAAAAGGAGTAAGGAGTGTTGACAAGAGATTTATTTTTCAGACATGTAAAACCTGAGTGTCTGATTCTCAGTGAAAACAGTACATGGGGAACTTCTTAATTACTCTGCTCAGACTACAAAGAAGTAGAAATATGTTTAGTGACCTCTAAAAGTAAATATCTCAACACAGAAAATAAGCAACTGGAAAAGAAATTAATAAAAAATATTTCTTAATGAGGTTCTTGGTCAGTAATTTCTTATGTCTTATTGAATGAAAACTAAGGAATAATGTAAAAGGTTTACAGCAAATTCTGTATTTTTAACATAGTAAAATCTAGGCTAAATATAGATATCTATAAATAACTAAATTTTATTTTTTTTAAAGTCAGAAATATCCAATTATCTCCTTGTTAAGAATGATCAGTAATTAAATAAGTAATATTTCAAAGAATTAGTTAAATCCTAATGTCAATCCCCCCAAAACTGAAGACCTGCTTGGGACATATATTTCATAATTAATGTTATGCTATCGAGTTAGGTATTTTTCATATAATTTTTAATGTATATTATTAATACACTAGGATGACTGTTCAAGTTTTCAGAGAACTGTCCCATGTCCCAGGAAACTCTTCAGTCCTGGGCAAACAGGGATGGTTGTTTACCTATCACTAAAATTTGTATTATAGCATCTCTATATGATCTCAACAATAACTTTTATAAGGCTCCATCAGAAAACTAGGTTAAGCAAATATTTGGGGCCTGCATCCCTCTCATGGTAAATATATAGGCTATAGTTATGATTGGATAACAGAACTAATTTAGGTTGACAGGAGTTTAAGGTAAACTAGGAGAATAAGAAGATAGATAATGTAGACTAAGGAAAACAAATGAATTTCCACAGTAACATTCTTTCCATCAGTATTCATAAACTATACTTTAAACTGAGAAAATGTTAGTCCCAGATTCTTTAGCATGGGAATCACTAATCTTAATAATATGGAAAGAGCAATGAAAGCATGGAAATTTCCATAGGAATATCAAATTTTCCTCAATCATATTGATTTATTGAAATGCTTAACAATGGACTTCTAAAATATATTCTTACCACAGGAGACTCCCTAAAGGGAATTACTTAGAGATCAAGGTTATTCATTTTAAGTGAATTTGACAATAATAAACTGTTTAGTAGTTTTATGGTTAACATAGACAATAATTTCCAGAGAATTTTTGGACCCCCAGCTAAGAAGCATAGCCAATTTTTTGAGAAGTCTAAATAATGTGCAATTTCTTCAGTACCTGATGCCAGGGAATCTATTATTTCTCAGTTTAAAGCCTTTGTTGTATCTGCTTTTCATTTAAGCTCAGGAGAAAACATTTTGTTTCTGGAATTGTTTCTTGGAAAAGGGAGTAAGCCATTCAGTGCATTACCAAAACCTAAAGCTTTATTGCCTTCTCTTGCTTCAGCACCATATATTGCTGCCTGAAAATACCCCACACATGTGGTCCTGTCATTTGGCAATAAAAACATCGGATCCAGCAGTGACGAAAGATTCACGTTTGAAGGAAAGCAATGCAAGATAATTTCACTGCTAGCACTTAGAGAGGGTCCAAATAAACTCGACAACACATCCAATATACAAGGTACATTAACAAGGAGAATACTCCGTACCACAGGGCACATTCCAACCAAGCACTTTTCAAAATGAGAAGCTTATGCCAATGAAAGTAATGAGCACTTTCTTACACCGAACCGAAGGGAAATCAGACATCGATGGGAAGGACACTTACTCAGACACTAATCTGCTTTTGATTATTAATGTGTTGCTCCTTCTAAGGCAGATACAGCAACATTCAGAAAGGAAGAAAAAAGACTTCCAAACTTGAATTCTGTTTTTCTCAAATAAATTATCTAAAAGATTATTCATTGTGTGGTTTTTAACTTTTTCTGGTCCTTCTGTTGTTCTTTATATCCTTCTTTTAAGTACTTGCTGAATGCATTTCCATGTGACTCTGTGACATGCTCAGAAAACAGGATAACTCTGGGACCTAAGCAAGGATGAGCACACAAGTTTTACTGAGGCTCAACTTCCCTCATGTTCCGAGGGGAAAAGACATATGATTCAGTTTTATCACCCATATGTAATATAAAGTCTGTACTAAAGCCAAACAGTTGTGGGAAAATATATGTTTTAAATACAATCTCCTGAACTCTACACATTTAATTCCAGTAGTGGTACTAGTATCTTACGTTACAGTTTCACAAAGCACTCATGTATATATTATTTCATTTGATCATCATAGAATCCTCTTAAGTGAATGGAATAATAGTATTCTTATTTTATAAATGAGGAAAATTGAGACTCACAGATTCCATACTAGGGACACATTTTAACACTTAATTCAACATCCCTTCCACTACCCCATGCTACCCCTTTAACTAGAGTAGCATATATTTTCTGAGTGTCTACCATGCACTAGATACTGTGCCAGGGAGCTGTGAATACAGTGGTAAATAAGAAAACCTCAGACCCGGTCCTCAAAAGAATTTTAATAAAAATTATTATTTGATAATTTACACAAAATCAGTTATATAGTAACTAAGGTCATTGAATGGATAGAAAATTTACTGACTAGGCTGGAAAATGTAACACCAGAAAATAATTAAGATTAGAGAAGTTTCTATATAAGTATAATTTGAAACGTATTTACAAGGCTCCATTAATCCCCAAATTTCAGTTTTTTAACACAATATGTTTTTCTCTCATGCATGTAAAGCCAGTCTGTAGACTAAAGAACGTGGGGGAGGGAAGGCAGCTCTGTTCCATGCAGTCATTCATGAGCTGTATTGGCAGAAGTTTAGCTGTCTTCAACAGGGGGCTCCCACGGTTGCCTTGGACGTCGGTATCCAACTGGCTGACTAGGAAAGAGTGGAGAAAATCAAGTGGTTTCTGTGGGTCCAGTTATCCATCTATGTTCCATTGTCCAGAATTGTGTCTCATGCCTAACTTAACTGCAAGAGAGGTTGTAAAATGTAGATCAACTGTGCCCAGGATGAAAAAGAAACTGATTTTCTCAACAGCTATCCATTACCTGTCACAACCAATCTCTAGTTGGGTAACCTAAAAGAAATTATTTAATCTCTACAGTTGCCTCTGAAAAATGGAGATACTGTATCTCATTGCATCCAAAACACCATCTTTTTTTAAGCTGTGCTATTATTTTATGTGCCACTAAGTAAAAGAAAAAAACAGTACCACCAACTAAACTAGATTCGTACATACCATCAATTCCAAAAGACATTCTGACTTAGCGATATTAAAATATGAGGGGAAGGGAGGATGCAATGAATTGAGGAAATATAGTAATAATATCTGCCTCCTTGGATTATTGGAAAATTAAATAAAGCAGTGTACCAAAAAAATAGGTCATGTTGCAGAATCACCACAGAGTTCTAAGTTATTAGCTAAAACAACAGTCACATACAACCAAATCAAACAAAACCTACACAAAAACAAATCTTGGCTTGGAAATACACAGCAGGTATTGAGGCATTCTTGCAACTGTCAAGCAGAGTCACTACAGGGCAAACCCTGAGTGCCATCCACCCCCTTTCCAATCTTTCCTATGACCATTACTCCCTGTTGAACCTCCTAGGCTCAGAGAGAGGAAAGAAAAGCAACAGACAGAAGCAGACAGCAGTTTCCCTTCTTGGAATGTTCCCTGGTATTGATACAGATGTTTCAAAGTCCTTCTTTGAGGCAGAACAATGTAATGACTGAGACATGCTTCTCACGTCAAATGATTCAGATTTGAATTGCAGATCCTCCAAATTAACTAACTTCCCTAAACCTCTGCTCTCCTCATGCATGGTATGGGGATAATGACAGTATACATCTCTGGCTGTTAAATGAGATCATCCGTGTGAAGTCCTTAGCACTGCACACGGCTTATAGTAAGTACTTAATAAGCATAGCAGTTATTTGAACCTATGATTCTTACCCTACCCTCTTGTGCCTTTTGTGAGTCATTACCCATCAGAAACTACACGAGGACCTTGCAAGGAGCCATAAAAAACAAAACCCTATCCTATTTTTCTCCATCAGAAACTACACGAGGACCTTGCAAGGAGCCATAAAAAACAAAACCCTATCCTCATTTTTCTCCACTCCTTCCTGAACCCAGCAACTAGAATAACAGTACTGCTTTCTCTATAGTACTGGGTCCACCATAACTTTATACCCCTACAGCCTTTTCTCAGAACTGCTGGGAAGGAGATCCTATGTTCCTGTATTTTGTCTCATCAGCATCCTAAATCATAACAATATTGCCTCATTCCTCTGACCAAAGTAAAGACCTTGAAAATAACCACTAAGTAAAAAAACACCCTAGAAATTATAGATCAGTCACTATAATTTTTGCTTTTGTTTGTTCGTTTTCCACTTTAAAACCATTACTGACACCATGTATAAACGGAGGATACAAAGAGATCTAGATCTGGATCTAGACATAGATATGATGTCATGCAAGGTCACCACAAAGTTCTAAGTAGTCACTCAACCTAAAAAGATAAAGTCATCCATCAACAAAAATCATGCATATACATGCACATTCTATATGTATAGAGTAATAATATACAACCTAATGATGTAGAATGAAGAAGGAACACAAGGGAATGTAGTTCTGTTGACCAATATCATCCATGTTGATCAGCAGAAACATCATTTCACAGAATACAGTGTAGCAAGATTAGATCATTTCCCTGAGCAAATAAATTCCGTCTCATAATTGTTGATGACATAAGTCATCATAAGTAGTTTACTAACTAGTTTATTAGTGCTTTTATTAGTAACTAACCTCACAAAGAAACTAATCCACCTCTTAATTAATCTAAGGTGTGAATCCTGCTTCAGGTAAGGAAAAGTATTACGTGAAAATCAGGTGATCATTGCTAATTCATATCCATTTTAATGGATCAGTGTTTGATCTTATCTGACGCAACCAATATAATGCTACAAGTAGACAGTCACATCCCCTGGTGAACTATCTGGATATCTTTTCTGCACAGGGAAAATTCACAAAATATTGCTGCCAGTACTTCATTACTAGTGAACCTACTACAGAAGTATTTCTTTAAAACACAGTACTGTTCTATTACAAATATTCTATCTTAATTGTTCTTACTTCATTACTAGTGAACCTACCACAAAAGAAGTATTTCTTTAAAACACAGTACTGTTCTATTACAAGCATTCTATCTCAATTTTTCTGATGATTAAAGGGGATTTTAATTATACAATCAATGAGAAAATAGATAGAAACCATCTGGACATTGTTCTGTTTTCTGCCAAATAATTTTCTTTTGTTTTACATATCAATGACTTAAGCTAACAAAGGAATTTCAGTGCCAGTCATTTGTCCTTGGCAGGGCTGGATCTTTTTTATGTTATGAAAGATCTTTTAAATTTACTGATTGAGAGTCAAATTATCCCACACGGTCAGTGAATTAACCTCAACATTTTCCTACACATAAAACGAAGAACAAAGGGTATTTTTTAATTACTTGATCTTTAAAGCATACAAACTTTAAATCATTTTGTGCTTCAATGTTTTTACTAATCAGGGTGGTCAAAACTCAAAACACTTTCTCTTTTTTGAGATGCTGATGGAAAATGCTTAACCAGTAGGGTACTTAAAAAAAAAAAAGTACTATGGTTTTAAATGAAATAAAAGAATGGAGAAGGACATGGCATGAAAGAAACAGAGAGCCTTCCAAAAGTTATATTGCTATAATACTGGGCGGCCAGTCTGCACGAAGTAAACCTTTAGGAAACTCTAGCAGAGAAGACTCCTGGGGACAGACTGCCCAGGAGTCTAGCTGCAAGTATGAGGACCTAGAGGGGTGGGATAGGGAGGGTGGGAGGGAGACACAAGAGGGAGGAGATATGGGGATATAGGTATATGTATAGCTGATTCACTTCATTATACAGCGGAAACTAACACACCATTGTAAAGCAATTATACTCCAATAAAGATGTTTAAAAAAAAAAAAACAAAGGGGAAGGGAGTAGGGATAAATTAGGAGGTTGGGATTAACAGATACATACTACTATATATAAAATAGATAATCAACAAGGACCTACTGTATAGCACAGGGAACTCTATTTAATACTCTGTAATAACCTATATGGGAAAACAACCTGAAAAAGAATAGATATATGTATGTGTATAACTGAATCACTTTGCTGTACACCTGAAACTGACACAACTTTGCAAATCAACTATACTCCAATATAAAATAAAAAAATTTTTTTTAAAAAGTGAACTACCTGAAAAAGCAAATCAACTATTAGGTCAGAAACTAAAATTCACTTCTGCCATTGCTCCTAGAATGGAAGAAAAAGTGGCATGTTGGCCATGGACTTTGCCACATTTCTCTGGTAAGCACCATGATTTTGACTTTGAAAGGTGAGTTTTGTTTCTTAAATCTACTCTTTGTAGGGAACTGCACAAAATAGAAGGTAGCTCCTTCCATGGAGCAAAGAAGCAATAAGATTTTTTTCAGCATTCTCTAGAAGCATCTCTGTAATAAGCAGGATTTGTTGATTCGATAGGTGGGTATAAAAAACCAGTAGCGTCTGGGACTTGGAAATTTAGTGTCCAAAGAATACTAAAGAATTACATTACCATTTACAGTAGGGAAAAGAAGGAACTGATTTGAAAGTCTGATTCACAGCTATATATTTTAGAGATAATCTGTGGGACTAACACACAAAAGTTTTTCAAAGATATCTTAAACATTTCTTTGGCGGGAAAGGAAAGAACCGGAAATTGTTATAAGATTTATTAAACTGTCAACAGTTCTGAAAGGAAAGAATTTGACCAAGAAACATTTTTCTCCCTTGGACACCTCTTTAAAACAACAACGATGATCTGTTTGGGGTTAGGAAGTACTATGAAAATTCACAGGGAAAAAAAATCAAGGAGAGAAAATTACCTTTTATCTGTTACTAAGCTGACACTAGTTTACTATCCTCATTTTTTGAAAAAATTCACAATTTATTATAGTCAGATGAACTTCTTTGATTGTTATTACTTTCAAGAGGTGATTCTCCAAGGTGATTCTCTTAACTCCATTACTGAAAGTTAGGGGAAGACAGAATTTAATGACTCAGTATGTGAGGTCAAAAAAACTGATCCCAACCTAAAGATAAATTTTTATCGTACTGTAAGGATTTTTGATGAAAAAATTTTAAATTAAATTAGTGAGCTTCCAACAAACATAATGAAATTATTTTGTCTTCACCTTAATATTTATAGATCCTTGATGATTACCAGACTTTAACTTGTATAACTCCCTGTAAATTAAATACAGTGTATTAAAAGGGATGATGTAGGTATTTTTAAATAAAATAAACACATTTTCAAAAAGCTACGTGGTAAGGTGTATTTTAGAGATATCTGCAAAGGGAACACTAGAAGTAGTCATATTGGAAACTGTAAATGGAATGGAGATGATGGGGGCAAAGAGGAGATATAGCAGTGTTGGGGGAGGGCCATGGCCTTTGGCCATAAACTGCTTGGCATTTGAAACATGGCCCTGGCTCTGGCTACCTTTAGCAAGTTACTCTATAAACTTCAGTTTCTTCCTACGTCTTAGAACTGTTTTGAGGATTGTGCGGGAGGAGAAAATTTTCCTCTACCCTTCTAGGTTCTCCTGGCTGGTCTAAGAATTAAATTGACATGAGACAGATTAACAGGAGAAAATTAAACGAAAGTTTAATAACACATATACATGGAAGAGACCCAGGAAAACTGAATAACTCACCAAAATGGCTGAAACCTTCACTTTAAATATCACCTTAGCTAAAGACAACAGAGGATGTTGGGAGTAGTGATTTGGAACTTCGAAGGGGAGGAAAGCAATTGACATGAAGATAGAAAAGCAAATGTTTGGTAAATAAATGTTCGCTGGGCCCTGCAGAGACAGTGGGACACAGGAATTTTAACAAGCAGACTTTGCTATACTCCTCCTTGTCTACTATACCTAGTTCATACTACAGTGAACTATGGTGATACCTCCCTTTCTGGAATGGTCCTCCATTTAAATTCCCTAGGCAGCTAAGGAGGAAGTAAAAAGAAAGACTTCCTGACTCTTCTGTTCCTTAAAAATAATCAATTTAGGGCTTCCCTGGTGGCGCAGTGGTTGGGAGTCCGCCTGCCGATGCAGGGGACACGGGTTCGTGCCCCGGTCCAGGAAGATCCCACATGCCGCGGAGCGGCTGGGCCTGTGAACCATGGCCACTGAGCCTGCGCATCCGGAGCCTGTGCTCCGCAACGGTAGAGGCCACAACAGTGAGAGGCCTGCGTACTGCTAGAAAAAAAAAAAAAAGTCAACTTAATTGAAACCTCAGGCCAAAGAGACACATTTTGGGGTGGCAAATTTTGCTCCCTCACAGGGTTAAATAAGATTGCATATGTTATATGCCTTACATAACATATATAACTATATATGTGCTACATACCACCACAGTACCAGGTACACAAAAGATAGTAAACATGAATGCTCTGTCCCCTAGACTGAAGGAGTGAGGTAGGAGAAGGAAGCAGTGAAGGGACAGTGAAGGATGCAAGTGGATGATGAGCTAACCTGGGACAACAGAGATGCTGTGGTGTGCTGCCGGGGCCCCACTTCCTACGGCCACCAACAGGGTTGCCTGCTGACAGGTCACAGCAGAGTCCCTTTCAGGGACTGGCCTGAATAGAGGTGTCTCTCCCAAAGCCATACCCCGTCCCGGAGGCAGCTGCCTTCAATGGCTGGAGGAAAAGGCATCCAAAGGCTCAACTCAGGACATCCATAAAGTGCCGTCCCAGCTTCAGAGTGCCGGATGGGATCCACCGGGACTCCTGCTGCAAATGCAGCACAGATCATCTTCTCCCACTGCCCAGTACAGCTTCCCTCCTCCCTTTACAGGTGCTGTTCCTGCGAACACTCCCAAATAAATCTCCCGCCTGCAAATTTCCATCTCAGAGTCTATCTCCCTAGGATAAACGGTAATATAAGTGGGGGAGAGGGTGGATTAGTTCAACGTGAAGAAGCAGGGATTTTCTGGGATTATGAATGATTCATATTATAATTATGCTAGATCATTCGCATAGTTTTTCTCTTCAACTACATGTGTGATTATCCCCATTCGACAGATTAAGAGAGGTTAAGTGATTTGCCTAATATCACAGAGCCACCAATTAACTGAAAAACTTTCAGCCCAACTTTATCCATCACTGAAGTCCGGAATCTTTCTACTGCATCATGCTGTCCCCCAACCACATCACTTTATTTATTTATTTTTTTAATATCTTTGTTGGAGTATAATTGCTTTACAATGTTGTGTTAGTTTCTGCTGTACAACAAAGTGAATCAGCTATACATATACATATATCCCCATATCCCCTCCCTCTTGCGTCTCCCTCCCACCCTCCCTATCCCACCCCTCTAGGTGGTCACAAAGCACCGAGCTGATCTCCCTGTGCTATGCGGCTGCTTCCCACTAGCTATTTTACATTTGGTAGTGTATATATGTCCATGCCACTCTCTCACTTCGTCCCAGCTTCCCCTTTCCCCCGCCATGTCCTCAAGTCCAGTCTCTACATCTGCATCTTTATTCCTGCCCTACCACTAGTTTCATCAGTACCGTTTTTTTAGATTCCATATATGTGCGTTAGCATATGGTATTTGCTTTTCTCTTTCTGACTTACTTCACTCTGTATGACAGACTCTAGGTCCATACATCTCATTACAAATAACTCAATTTTGTTCCTTTTTGTGGCTGAGTAATATTCCATTGTATATATGTACCACATCTTCTTTATCCATTCGTCTGTCGATGGACACTTAGGTTGCTTCCATGTCCTGGCTATTGTAAATAGGGCTGCAATGAACATTGGGGTGCATGTATCTTTTTGAACTATGGTTTTCTCAGGGTATATGCCCAGGAGTGGGATTGCTGGGTCATATGGTAGTTCTATTTTTAGTTTTTTAAGGAACCTCCATACTGTTCTCCATAGTGGCTGTATTCGTTTACATTCCTACCAACAGTGCAAGAGGGTTCCCTTTTCTCTAGCCACATCACTCTAAATGAGAGGTGTGTGAGATGCAGTAAGAAGGGTTGAAGGCACAGTGGTTCAGATCAATTTCCCATTCACAAATCCCAACTTTTGTTAACATGGCTCAGCCTCTGTTTTCAATTTCTTGTGCCCTGAGCTTTTGGGTTTTCCTTTAAGGCTGTTTCTCAACCCCAAAAGGCCAGATATTTAGTATATGAATTTTCTCTGTGTGTGTTTCTGTCTTTTTGTCCAAACATCCTATTTTAAAGGAACATCCTATTTTAACATCCTTTAACCTACAATTAAAAGTTAAAATAAAAGAACATGCACTTTAGAGTCTGAGAACTGAATTTTAATCCCAGCCCTGTTATTTACTCGCTATGCAACTCAGAAGAATGGATTCACCTCTTGTAGCCTCTTTTTTACCATCTGTGTACGGGAGTAATAACAGCCATCTCATAGGGTTGTCGTGAGGTTCCCATGAGATAACCCACATTAAGCACATAGCACAGTGGGCATTCTATATATCCTCAATCCAACAATCTCACTCTTTTCTAAAAAACTCCCTGATGATTCTGCACAGTCAGGAAGTGAATAATTTGCCTTCCCAGACTGTGTCACATCTCCTTTACAATATACCTATTCTGACTCACAATACACATACACATTCCAGAAGCGATATCTAGCCTCTCTAGGTCTTTATCATCATGCCTCTTACCCGGGTGCTAGACATAATGTAAAACCCATCTTGAATGGTTAGAACATCTAAGTCACACTCTCTTTTCCTGGGAAGATGAGGGCTCCTCACTTCCCCTTTGTTCAGCCCTGATGCTCAGGACAAAGCATCCCATCACACCCAAAGGATCTGGGTCTTCTGAGGAACAGAAATTATTCCTGCTCAGAAAAATAGGCTGGATTCTCCTGAATTAAATATTTAGAATCCCATATTGAGACTTAAACCCACAAACTCTGATTTCCAGCAAGGGACACACCCCCTCAATCACAATCACTGTTTGGGTAGGGAAATGTTTGCCACATTTTATTTTGGAATTTGAAATACAATAATTAATATCTATTTAACACTTAACTATGTGCCAGACACTCTGCTAAGTGTTTTTCTGCATTGTGTTATTAAGCCTCATGAGAAACCTAGTTAGTTATTATAATAATCCCAATTTTATAAAAGAAGGAAAACAGTGTCAAAGAAAGTATCCTTCCCCCTGATTCTAGGAGGAATGGAAAGCTGGGGCCACCCTAGTTATCAGCTCAACCAGATTGAACAGGGAGCTGAAGGACATAAGAACTAGAGAGAACCACCAATAAGAATAAGCTTATAAGAAGAGGAAGGAGAAAAAAAGAAACCTTTTCATATTTTGAAAGGAAAATCCAAATGGAGCTGGTATTACTAAGAGAGCTCTCTAAAAAGGAACCTGGAGGCCATAGAGGAAGTGTGACTTATGCACGTCTCAGCCTGGATGGAATCTGAATTTTTGAGCACTTATCGTCCTAACGAAGACATCCAGAACATCAGCCAGAAACTCAAGATACTTATCAGACCCTCACCCTAAAATAACTTGTGACAGCCTATTATCAGACCCTTTACCTAAAACAATTCATAACAGCCTATCCCTTAAGGAGAAGTATTTCCTTTCTTGTGTCAGGGTACAGCCTTGTGGTGTTTGCCTTTATAAGCTCCTGACTCTTTCTCTTCCCCGGAACACTCTTTCAGTTTTATCCAAATCTGTGTCTCCCAAATCACAATTCTTAAGACCCCAAATAAAGCTCTTTGTTCTTTGCAGCCTCTATATTGATTATTGTTCAACAGTGCTTATATACATCAGCTTATATTTGCACTTTTCAACTTTCAAGTATTGATTTTACTATGGAGATACTTTCTAGGAAAGTAACTGAGTTTCCCCAAATTCCAGTTCTGTTTTTAGGTAGAAGAAGAAAATGGAGAGAGCTATCCATTTAGTCAATCGGGATGTTTGATTTTGTTAAAAACAAAAACAAAACAAAAAACCTCTGAAGACAAAGCAGAGGCAGGAAGCTAACTTAAAGTGACACAGCAAGGAATTCACTAGGCCAAGATTAAAGGCCAAAGTGCTGAAACCAGATAGTCTGCCTAATTCACCAAGCTTGATCTTTTTAAATAAATTTACTCTGCTGGGATGTTATTCCTTTCTCTCTCTAGGGCTTCTACTGAGTATTGACCAGATTTTTCCTGGGTCAAGTGAAGTCATTTGTTTGAATTGGTCACCCCTATTTACTAAAAATCAGACAATTTATATGTTTCACCAAGTTTGATATCTTAAGTCAAATTATGAACAAGTAAAGCTAATTTAATTGAAGAAAATGAGATCTTGCATTCTTTGATTGCAAGACTGCATGATTGCAAGATTTGCATGATTCAGTGAAGTTGAGTTGTTCATTATCTCACTTTCTCTCCCAACCCAAAGCATTGCATTGAGGTCATTTATCCAAGCCACTTTAAAATCAATTGTTAGGCTTTTTAACATCTTTATTGGAGTATAACTGCTTTACAATGGTGTGTTAGTTTCTGCTGTATAACAAAGTGAATCAGCTATACATATACATATATCCCCATATCTCTTCCCTCTTGCGTCTCCCTCCCTCCCACCCTCCCTATCCCACCCCAGGCATTTTGCATATACAGTAAGCTTAGCCTCTACTCTGTGACATAAGGGAGTCAGGAATATCTTTAGCCCCAATTTCCCAGAGCTGGGAGAAGCCCAGTGTTCCTCCTCTAGTAGAGCAATGCAGTGAAAAGCTAGTCGCTTCCTCTGTACCCTTGCAGGGTTGTCAGGCTTCAACAGATGCATAGTCATAGCAGCATGGTGTTGGTGATGGATTCACCTTCCCAGGCAGACAAGAAATTCAGTAATGTCCACATTCTCCCTGGTGACTCTTCTACTTTACAGCCCAAAATTAGAAGCAGGCTTTCTCCATGTGGTTCAAGGTTACAGGGGCAATACTGGAGATTCTTAAACTAGCAGTTTAGTGATACAGAGGCAGCACTATGCCCCTGTCCCTTAATTTTGTCTTACAAAATGGGAATCTTGATTTTTCCCAACTAAAATATCTTCCAAGGGGATAGTGATCTGACTGTGACATCAGTCACTTGCATTGAGCAGAAAGGCTATCTTAGAAGTGCTAAGACTGGTTGCGGTCTCTTTTCTATCTGCCATTACTCTTCCTCAACACTTCTTCCTCAGTTTAACCTGCAAAGACACTATAAGCCCTTCACTGGAAAGGGATAAGTTATTTGTTCTGCCATGTTGGAAATTTTGCATTGATTAAGTCACACGCTTTCAACCTCTCACCCTTATAAACAGCACCGTTAAAGTGCAGCACAGTTCACTGGCATTGATAGTTAAGTCTGTGTTCATAGTCTTGATGGTAATACCTAGAGGGAAGATAACTGTCCCTTATGAGGATCAATAATATGGTCTTGGACTTGTTAACATGCTGTTATAACTATTTGAGCTAGCCAGGAAAAGATAGTTCTTATCCAATTAAAGACTATTTTAGTACCTATGTACTATATGTATGGCACAGTGATTTTTAAAAAATATATAGCCCCAGTGTTTTTGTGTCTTGTCTTTACTTTCCCCATCCTAGATTTACTGCTTTAGAAAGAACCTAGTCCTGGGTCAGCAAACATTTTCTGAGAAAGTCAGATAGTAAGTATTTTAGGCAAGGACCATACAGACCCTCTGTAACGTGAAAGCAGTCCTGATCAATATGTAAACAAATGAATGTGTCTGTGTCTCAATAAAACTTTATTTACCAAAACAGGTGACAGGCCAGATGTAGCCATAGTTTGAGGATCATGATCTAAACCAAAAGGTTGATGAGGGCAAGAAATGATCTCTTCTTGTGTCCCTAGCACCTAGCACACTGTGGATATTCAAATCTGTTAACTCAATGAATAAAAACAAATTTCAAAGGACCAAGAAGCTATCCTAGATCAATCGTAATAGCAAATGTATAGTGTTTCACACCTGTCAGCGTGGAACAAAGTAACCTGTCAGTAGAGAAACATTTGCTGAATAACTGAAACTCCATTTTATTTCGCACCCATGATTAATCTCTTTTATTCTTTTTTTTTTTTTTTTTGCGCGATACGCGGGCCTCTCACTGTTGTGGCCTCTCCTGTTGTGGAGCACAGGCTCTGGACGCGCAGGCCCAGCGGCCATGGCTCACGGGCCCAGCCGCTCCGCGGCATGTGGGATCCTCCCGGACCGGGGCACGAACCCGTGTCCCCTGCATCAGCAGGCGGACTCTCAACCATTGCGCCACCAGGGAAGCCCTGTCTTTTATTCTTGACTTATGCACTGGATTATCTTTTGGGAATTTATTCTTGGTTCAAAACATCATTAAAAGATGCATTAGGGCTTCCCTGGTGGCACAGTGGTTAAGAATCTGCCTGCCAGTGCAGCAGACACGGGTTCGAGCCCTGGTCTGGGAAGATCCCACGTGCCACAGAGCAACTAAGCCTGTGTGCCACAACTACTGAGCCCGTGCGCCTAGAGCCCGAGCTCCACAACAAGAGAAGCCAACGCAATGAGAAGCCCACGCACCACAACGAAGAGTAGCACCCGCTTGCCAGAACTAGAGAAAGCCTGTGCACAGCAACTAAGACCCAACACAGCCAAAAATAAATAAAAATAATAAATTAATTTTTTAAAAAAAGATGCATTAAACGTGGTCTGTGGCCTTGCATATATTTGCTCTTTTAAAAAGTGCTCCAAGTAGGCTTCCCTGGTGGCGCAGTGGTTTAGAGTCCGCCTGCCGATGCAGAGGATGCGGGTTGGTGCCCCGGTCCAGGAAGATCCCACATGCCGCAGAGCGGCTAGGCCCGTGAGCCATGGCCGCTGAGCCCGCGCGTCCGGAGCTCCGCAACGGGAGAGGCCACAACAGTGAGAGGCCCGCCTACCGCAAAAAAAAAAAAAAGTGCTCCAAGTAGAAACAGACAAATTGAAGAGCTGCTTCTTTTTCGTGTGTTCCCATTCACATGTTGTTTTAATTTTTCAGCTTCATCAGGCAGGTAGGCTGCCATCTGGTTGATTCTTGACAGTTCTCAGTGGTTTTAGCTAAAACTTTGGCAGTTGATTTTTTTTTTTTTTTTTTGTAATGAAGGCAGCCAATGTTTTGACAAAATTCAACCCTCTGTCCCTAGAGAAATTATTCAGTTTTTAAAACTTGTTTTCAGACCAACTTTTCCCAGAAAGGCTTCATATCTTCCTTCTCTTTCAGGAATTCTCTCTTTTTGCAGTCAACTGTCACAGTTGATAGCTTACTGGCTATAAAAATAGTTTTTAACTTTCAGTACAAAATAAACAAGGTGACATTGCAAATAAGTCTTGTGAATCAATAAGCATACTATTTTTTAAGGCATTTGCACAATATCCCCTATCATAAGATGCTCAAGTGGCAAAATAAAGGAAATTAGAATTATAATCACCCAAAATAAATGATTTGTCCTCTGGTTAAATAGAGAAATGTCAGTATTAAGGTCTGTAACAAAAATTCATCATAAGAAGAGACCTGCATAGTTTCTTTTTTTTCTGCTTAGCTTTTTCTTTAATGTTTTTCTTCAAGCTCTATTGAGTTAGGGTTGACAAATAAAACTTGCATATATTTAAGGTCTACAACATGATAATTTGATATACATACACACTGTGAAATGACTACCACTATCAAGCTAATTAACATATCCATCAACTCACACAGTTGCCCTATTTTTGTGTGGTGAGGACCCTTAAGACTTACTCTCAGCAAAATTCATGTATGTAATACATTAGTATTTACTGTAGCCACCACGCTGTACATTAGAGCTCCAGAACTTATTCCTTTTTTTTTTCACGGAAAGGCATTTTATTTTAAATATATTGTAGTAGTGTGTACATGTCAATCCCAAACTCCCAATCTATCCCTCCCCCACCCCAGTCTTCCCCACTGGTAACCATAAGTTCCTTCTCTAAGTCTGTGAGTCTATTTCTGGAGAACTTATTCATCTTATAACTGGAAGTTTGAACACTTGACCAACATCTCCCCATTTCCTCTACCCCCAGCTCCTGGTAACCACTATTCTGCTGTGTCTATGAGTTCAACATTTTTAGGTTCCACTGGCAGAGGCCTATATAGTTTCTCAACCAAAAAAAAAATCTCAATATTCAGGATAGAAAAAATATATACCTGACTTCCATTCCTTTTTCTGATCTATTTTTTCAAAAAAGTCTTACTATAATGTCTTTCTTTTCTCCAAAAAATTGTATCTAGAGGCTTCAGAAAATTAGCACTGGGAAAACCAGCACTGCCCTAAAAAAAAATAAAAAGTTTGTAGCTACCTTATCCTATACTGGAGCCCATATATGCTGGGTTATTGAAATTATCTGGTCAGTCTATAAAGCATACAGAGGACTGGGCCCCACTAAAGGGTCTGGCTGAGGACTCTGTTAGTTTTGATTGGAGTACTCTTCAGATGGTCCTCATGGCATTTCAGATTTGGGAACCCCTGCACCAGAAGACTCTCCCAGCAAGACAGCTGCATCTAGTCCACACTTTAATGATGATTCAAGAGGCCCCAGATTCCTTTTCTCAGCAGTGAGTACATTTTATTTTCACCCTTTTGATCTTCACCAAAAATTAGGTGCCAGCCACAAAATCCTATTTACTCTTACTGTAAGCCCAGCATCTGTCTTAACAACCACAGACCCTCTTTCATTCTGTAGCTATTCCAATCTTTGAAAACAGAGGCTGATGTTCACACACAGAAGTGTACTTTTCATAAAGCCACAAAATAAAGTGACTGTTTCTAGTTCTGACTGAAGAAAAACCATGTGTCAGTTTAAATATCTTCTGCCCTGATTACACACATCAGTATCTGAAAATATTTACAGAACCTAAGTATGGAATACAACGCAACAATGTGAAATTCCACCCATCACACTCGTGAAATTCAGACACACAGCACCAATGATTAAAATAAAGAAGAACGACAACAACAAATATTTGCCGAGTGTCTATATGTGCCAGGCAATGGACAGATAAACAAAAACTTTCATTAAAAAAAATAGCGCTTTAGTGATTTCAGTGCCATGACTGATGAATTCCTTCATTAATATTTCCCAGCAAGTATTTAAGTTTCCCCAAAGAAATGATGTTTCAGCAAAGA
This sequence comes from Phocoena sinus, assembly GCF_008692025.1. Taxonomy (NCBI): domain Eukaryota; kingdom Metazoa; phylum Chordata; class Mammalia; order Artiodactyla; family Phocoenidae; genus Phocoena; species Phocoena sinus. Next base: position 46,400,422 of record NC_045772.1, on the reverse strand, counting down.
AAATTATTTAGATGTGGTAACAATTGGTTTTTCTTTCCTGTATTGCTGAGATTTTAAAGATTTTTTTTTTTTGGCAGATTCAACAAAACTGTTGACTTGGGTTCATAGTGTATATAGCTGATCTTATATTCTTTTGATAGTTTGATCAAGTGTCCAAAAATGATACATTTCTTTTCTCTATGGAAAGTTTAGCATGGGCTCTTATCTTTCAGAGCCTCCAGTCTTAGCTTATGGGAGAATTTATATATTAAGAGAGCTCAGTTAGAAACTTAATGCAACTTTTCTGAAGCGAAGTTAAGGCTGAAACTAAGACAGCAGCAGTAAAAGGGGCAGCGAGGCAGGGGAGAAAAGAAAGAGTATTAAGTGTGTCTCCAGGACTGTTTCTAGTTGGCAACCTGGAAGAATTGTGATACTATATCTCCCAAGATGGGAGATACATAAGGAGCAGCTCTGGTGTGATGCAGAGGGGGAGAAATGATGACATCAATCATAAATACATTGCATGTGCAATGCCCACAGGACCAAGTACTTTCAGGTAAGCTATTGGATTGGTAGAAGAAAATAACACCCCTAGCTGAATTCTCAAGAGTAAGGGCCAAACAAGGTATGTACAATGCCCTAAAGGATTATGTACCAGCTATCTATTTGCCACGAGGATGCTGCACAACATAACAAACAACTACATAATTCAATGGCTTTAAATAATAAGCAACTATTTAGTTCTAGATTCTGCTGGTGATCGAATGGTTCTTCTGGTCCCAGCTAGACTCACTCATGCTTTTGTAGTCAGGTGCCAGCTGTCTTGGCTGGGTTTAAAGTTTTGGCTGTGACAACTGGGCTGACTCAGCACTGCCCAGCATAATCTCTCATCCTCCAACAGGCTCATTCTCAAGACAGTGGCAAGGTTCAGCCAGGGAGCATGAAAGCTTTCACAAGGCCTATTGAGGCCTGGCTCGGAATTGGGCACAGCTTCACCTCTGCACATTCTACCAGCCAGAGCAAGTCAAAGGCCAACTCAGATTCGAGGAGTAGAGAAATAGACTCTACCTTCTAACGGGAAGAAATTCAAAGTCACATGGCAATGGGTACAAATCAGGGAGGGGTAGAAAATTGGGGCCATTTCTGCAATCAATGTATCATAGATCAGAATCAGATTTTTCTGATACAATCTCTTTCCTCACCTTAGGAAAGGAGAATCAGAGGTGTATAGAATTTTAGAGCTGAAAGGGAATTGAGAGATTATTCTCTCAAATCCTTTCATTTACTCTATGTGGAAGCACAAGGAGGTTTGCTCACTTATAATCAAATAGCTAAAGAGTTACAAAGCCAAGATAAAAAGATAGACTTTCTGGATCTGTGCCCTTCCATCGCACCACGCCCTTAGTTCCCTGGAGTGTTCAGACTTTAAATAATGTCGTAGTAGAAATTTTTCATCAGGATGCACTTTTTTTTCAGAACAATATTTGGAAATGTGTAGTGTTTTAATACAAATAGTGAAATCTTCATTTGCAGAAAATATTATGAACACAAAGCAAGTTTTTACAAATGATTCTATCCATCATTAAGAAATATAAACATAATAGTGATTAAATACAATGCCTAAATACTATGGAAAGAAAATTATATAAATGGGTTTATTGTGATTTATAAGTTTGACTCTGTGCCACTTGAATTAATAATTTCTTAAAAGAGTAGAACATAAACCATGCTAATCACTTATTTAAGGTTTCTCAAAACACTTCCTGATCCATAAAAGGTATTCCCATGCTATTTGGTTTTTCCAGGTTTTTCTTCTTTACTAGTAATTAAGGAATTCTTAGTTAAGAGTAAAATGTAAGTTAATAGATGGCTGACTTCTTGTGCATAGAAAACTAACTTAAGAATATAGAATTTTAGTCTTTTCTATTTGAAGCACACTTTACTATATTTCAAAATCAGCTTTGATAAACAGGGCTTGATGTGAATGAAATATGTTTAGAGTAGCTTTTTTTTAAACTAAAAATGTGAAAATGACTAAATAATTAAACAGTAAATTCAGGGAAATGGTTAAATAAATTCTGGATCTTCCATACCAAAAAAAAAATCAAATCAGTGACAAGTGAAAATGCTTTAAAGATAATGTTACAATCAAAAAGAAAGAAAGAGAGAGAGAAAATGTTTACATAGAACACAATTCCAATTTTTAAAATATGTACAATAAAAATACTGAAAAGACCTATAACAAAATATGAAGTGCTTTCTTCCTTTTGGTGAAAACACTCTAAGTGATTTATACTTTTTTCTTTATACTTTTATGTATTTTTAAATCAAATCAAAATAACTAAAAAATTACATTATTTAAAAGGTTAGTAATTGATAAACAAGAAAAGAAACTAAGCCACAAGATTAAAGTGATTGCAGATGTTTAAAATGCAACCTTTTGAAGATAATATATATGAGTAGAATAAATACTAGACAAAACGTTTTAAATGAATATCATATTTTTTAATCATCCTGCATTCACAATGAGTCTTGAAACCATAAAAATAGAATGCACAGTCTAACAATCCCATCTCACAGATAAGAACTTGATTCATGCCCAGAAAGGTTAAGTGACTGATTTATCCAATAATATATAGCCAGTCCACTTTAGAATCAAGACTCACAATATAGCCATCCTCTATTTTATCATTTTACCTCTCTAAAAATACTAAAAAAGTTAATAAATTAAAATGCTGAGATTTAACACATAGTGTAGTACCATGTTTTTCAAATATGTGATTGTCTTGTTCGTCTTCTCTCATTTATGAGTTCATCTCTAGAAAGAGTAGTAGCTGTTTTATCTTAAAACATTCTCACATTTTCAGGTTTGCATATGGGTAAGACTTTTGAAATATTTTAAATTTTTATTATTTTATTATCTTGATCTCATTTCAGATATTTCTGCTCTTGATAACAAATCACAATTTTCTTCAGTGATCTTAGTTTAGGAAGAGAAAGTAATACAGAAAGTAAAAATTGAAACATCTATTCCTTACTTACTAGTAAGTAAAAGCCAGTAAGCACCACAGGCCAAGTCTTGTCATTAGTGAATTTCTAGCCTATTGAGATAAAAAGATGCATATGACATGGTGCCTGATTTCAAAGAGCTTATAGTAGAGTAGAGACAGACAGATACACAAGCAACTAAGCAATACAGGGTTGTAGTTACTATAGAAATGTCTTTGCAAGTTTAAAAGAGGGATTAATTATTTCTACCTTGGGGCATATGAGGTAAGGTTGTCAGGAAATGCTCTGTAAAGTCAAACTTGAGCTGAAAATTCTTCAATAAATTTCAAGTTATTAAAAAAAAAAACTAGCAACCAAGTTTAATGACTTTACCATTCAAATAACTGCCCTATGTATTCAGAAGACAGCAAGAGATATTTCATAGAAGATGGTTTCCCTCAAACAACGTTCAATCATCTTATCTGATATACACAATTTATGAACACATATGCTTATGAATTGAAAAGAATGTGATCAGCCCTAGATTAAGTGTTATGGTAGGTACAGAAATTTTTGAGACACATTGCCAGCCTGCGAAGGACATGCAATATTATTATAGAGTCAGTATATGAACACATGGGAATCAGACAGTGTATTAGTTAGAGGAATACTAGCATATATAATACACACAAATACCAGCAATACTATAACGAATATACCCCAAAATTCCGCTGGCCTAACCCAATAAAAGTCTATTTCATATTCATGTAAGAGTCTATTGTGTACGTTCCTTGTTTGAAGGTGGCTTCCCTCCATTTGATGATTATATAATATCGCTGCATTGGCATATGTTCTGTGTGGCTAAGTAGCCTGTGGGGGGCCTTAAACTGCCACTTGCCCCTCCCTCAAGCACATGCATTAGATAACAGCCCATAGAGTTGCAAGTAGATGTAAGTTCCTGATATGTTCCCCCAGCCAACTTGTGATAAGCGTTCTCACCCACTCTTGGTTTGAACTGACCAATCTGGTCTTAGCCAAGGAATCCCAAACTACTCTACTCAGAGACCCTAATAAAGGCATGAGCCCCAAGCTCTGCTGTCTCTCTTCCTGACTCTTTCTTGGCCTCCCCACAAGGTCCTTGAGGCATACCATGTACCTCCTCCAGGACCTCTGAGTAACAAGCTCTCTATTTCAATTCCCTTGTGGCCTTTTGTTGAATCAGAGCTCATCATCCAACACCCCAGACTCTATGTAACAAAGGTTAATTCTTAAAAATCACAACAACAACGATGCAGTGATACAGGCTCTTTCCACCTTGTTTCTCTGGCACTTGCTGGAAGTCTTGTAGTCCTCTGATGCTAGCTGGCAGATGGGGAAAGATAGAATAAAGAAAGTATGCCACTTCTTAACCTCCTTAGCCCAGAAGTGAAATAACTCACCTTCCCTATTACCCACTGGTGGGAACAATGACATAGCCCCACGGACACCTGGAAGGCTGGCTAGGCAGCTGCTTCCCAGCAACAACTCAACACTAGAGAGGGTGGAGCATAAATCTCTGGTGGACACCTGGCCATTCCTGCCATAGATTTCATTTATGGGAGGGGAATTGGCTTTTTTTTTCCTACCACATTTAAAAAATATCTGATTGCCGATCTCATCTATGATTCTCTCTGAGTGTTAAATAAACTTGGTCTTCACAAATACTTCTCTTCAAATCTTAGATTTCCTACCAAAATGTGTATGCTTTTGAAACTAGAATCTCTTCAAGCCATCAATTCAAATAAATTATGTTTACATTTTGTTTCTTAGAACTACTTCACAGTTGACACCTCCTTGGGTGAAACCATTTTGGCACATGAATAAATTGACACTCTTTGGGGGGCTTATTCATTCATTCAACAAACATTCATGGAACATCTACCATGTTCTAGGACACACAATACTCAGGAAACAAAGACAGGAGAAGATCTCCAGGATGGCTAGAGAGAGAAGCTGAATACTGTAATTAAACTGAGATTCTAGGGAGTAACTAAAACAATATATTTTTAAAAACCTGTTGCAAATTTTTAGATTTGAGGCCCAAAACCAGGAAATTACTTAGACTATCCAACATGGACAAGCAAAAGCTGTGGGACAAAGAGGGGCAGAGGGTGAGGCTGGCCCTGGGAAAGAAAAAGGCAGACTTCACAGTCATTCCAGATGTAGATTTAACAAGATTCTATGATCAAAATGATGACTCAAAGGTATCAAGATGGAAAACTGGGTGGGTGACGGTGCTCTTAATGGAACTAGAGGAGCCCCACAAATGACAGAGTTTTAAAAGAGAATATAAGTTTCATTAGAGTGTGTTGAGTTTGAAATAACTGTAGATATCTATGTAAAAATTCATCTGGATGTGAGGGAAGTTACCCATGCACAAGCAAGTAAATGCAGTCTAAATTCAGGTCTTACTCTATTTTTTGAGTTTTCTTAAATAGTGTGCGGGGAAAAAAAAAGAAAAGGGAAAAAGAAAAGACAAACAAAGGTAGATAATATCATTGTGTCTTTATGATATTAGATTTGGCACGATTTAGGCCTCCTTTTCAGAGGTCTTAACTGCATTTTGCAAATCAACACAATTTTTTTTATGACAAAATCACCTGGCCTGGTCTTAGTTCAAACTCTGAAGCTTCATCAGACATTTTGAAACACTTACCAAAAGCCATACTGTCTTTTAGGAACAACCTACTCTTTAAAACCAAACAAACAAAACAAAGGTGCCAGCTTAAAGCAAACCTGGATTCATTTTAGCTTTGGTATGAAAACTGTAATGCAGGGGTTCTGCTATATTTCATCTCCTGGAATTTTCACTCTGACTTCAACTGTGCATTGTTTTCAGTTATTCAAACCCATATACCAGGATCAAAATTCAAAGTGGGGAAGGAAGTAGCCTATATTAATGACATTTTTTTTTTTTTTTTTTTTTTTTTTTTTTTTTTTGCGGTACGCGGGCCTCTCACTGTTGTGGCCTCTCCCGCTGCAGAGCACAGGCTCCGGACACACAGGCTCAGCGGCCATGGCTCACGGGCCCAGCCGCTCCGCGGCACGTGGGATCTTCCCGGACCGGGGCACGAACCCGTGTCCCCTGCATCGGCAGGCGGACTCTCAACCACTGCGCCACCAGGGAAGCCCCCTAATGACATTTTTTTAAAGAGCATAATTTAAACTTTTCTTAACGTAGGCAGTCACGTTTGCATTGGTTTATTTTGTAATCATTCATAACAGCAATAATCACCCATGTGGAGCTTACAATGTTGGGCACTGTTCTAACGCTTCACACATATTAACTCATGGAAACTTCACAACAGCCCCTGAGGTGAGGACTCTAATAATCACCAGGTTAAAGATGAAGAAACTGAGGCACAGAAAGGTTAAGTAATTTGCAAAGGGTTCCACAGCAGGCAAGTGGCAGAGGTGGAATTTAAAGCCCGGCGGTCTGGCTTTGCAACCCCTTCTCACAACTCTTCTGCTGTATTGTCTGTCCACTTTACAAATAGTATTTCTCTTTTACCATCTCTTGTATTTGAAGATTTGCTCTGAGACCCCTGGGACGTAGGTACAAAACCCTTTCTTCACGTTGTTTGTTCATCCAAACTGCCCTTGCCAACTAATCCAGATGCCAGCCAGTAGTCTCCATGATCCCTTTCCTTTTCCAATCATCTAATTAAAAGAGAGTGACTGCTGAGAGGTAATAGAACTCTGCTGGGGAGGAAGTGTGGAAGATAATGGCGAGCAGGGAAGACTCCACCTCACAGCTGTTCCCTTCCTTCTTTCCTGTAGCGCTAAGGAGTTAATGACTGCCTGTCAGAGCAAGGTAAAGAGGAGAGGAAGGCTGGGCAGTCACCATGCTGGCAGCTTCATGCTAAGAATATATAATTATCACCTTTCACAGAGAGAAATCTGGCTCAGAGTGGATAAATAACTTGCCCATGATAAAGGAGTCAGAATTTAAACCCAGCTCTAACTCCAAAGCCCAGGCATGTTCTTTCCACACTGTGAAGAAGCAAGCTCAGACGGGAGAGGACAATTCCCCTGATGATATCTGTACATTTCACTGGGTCTTAACATTTCTTCTATAAAAATGACAGATTGAGTAATTTTCAACATTGGTTCCTGGGTTGGTATTGTAACCGAAAGTGGGGTCCGGTGGCTCGCCGCTCAAAAGCCCATAAAGAGGCAAGGTTAGTGGAAAGGAAAGTTTGCTTCATTTTGGATGCCAGCAACCAGGGCGGGGCAGAGGGGGGACATCTGTCCAGAGGCCGACTCCCCCCCACTGACAGTCAGTGGGCAAGAGCTGTTATAGGTGGAGGGAGGAGCTACGTGCAGAAACGATAGTCTCTGACAGTCATCTTGAAATTGGTCATCGGTGGTCTGACCAGCGTCATCTTGATTGTTCTAAGGACAGTTAATCTTCAGCTCCGGGTCGGTTTTTTCCCATTTCCTTGAGGCCAATTCTCAGAATTGTGGCATCTTATGACAGTCTGGTCATCACGTAGTTAACTTTTTCCACCTGGTGGGGATTTCAGTGTCTATAAGACAGCTCATAGGATATGGCTCAGAATATTATCTATAGCCCTTGAGAAGGAACTAAAGGTCCTTGATTATGCTTACTGACCAAACTATTATTGTTTTGTCCTGTTTGACTGCTTTTCTTTGCTTCTGCATTTTCTCACTTCTCTGATTAAACTTATTCTTTGGCTAAAGTTTTTCCACAGAAAAAAGGCAGACTGAGGACATGGGGGGCAAGGACCATAGGGTCCTGCTCCGTTTCAGTATTACTACTAAATACTTAGTACGCATTATTGCAATTCATAGCTTGCAAAATATTGAGAAGTGGCTTTATGAAGTAATCTCTAGGGAACATAAAGTAAGCAAAAATTAGGATAGTGATATAGCAATAATAGTCATGTTTTATTAACTGCCTATATTGACCTGGCATTCTTTTTTTTAATTGTCTCTCAATTAAATGAATCTATGTACTTGTTTGACCGATATTTTCATTTCAAATAGTTACTTAAAATTTTAAATACCTATGCTTATTTTCTCCAGATTAATATAAATGGGTCTTTCTAACTCTTTGTTGGAAACACTTCCTAAGAATAAACAAGCAAATAAAAAGCATCAATTTTTAAATTTAGCAAAAGGTCTGCATAGGGTTGTTGTGAAAATAAATGGAATAATATGCTTAAAGAGCATTTAGGTGATGCCTCATGGGTTGTAAACGACCAACAAGTGGTAGAGATTTTTATTAGAAAACACCACAAAATTAAAATATTAAAAAATTCAGAGCTCTACTGACCACCAAATTGATTGCTTCTTAAAATGTTTTCATAATATTTTAACCAATTTAAATTATGTTTTAACTACTTGATGTAAATAGCACACTAACAGTACTTTTCCATTTATTTTTATACATAAAGTATTTTTCAAATATTTTTATTGAATATATAAAATAAATGTTTTTTATTTGTCATTGGTACACAAAAGTGATAGCAAACAATTCCAACTGGTCTTCTTCAGAACAATATATCCTCACTTTCTATATTTTTAAAAAACATTTGCAGAGATTCCAAAGACATCTTTCTATTGCTTTCTCCTGTTCTCCAAGGCTATTAATATTTAGAAAATGCTGGTTTTAAAAGTAAGGTTCTGAACATATTTGTAAGCAAACTTATCCTTGTAATGCAATCATTAGAATCACAAGAATTAGTGACCACACACATGCATCAAAACCATTGTGGTTTGTGGGCTGTCAAAATCACTCTTGAAGAGAAGAGAAGGAAACAAGATTCTGTTGCATTTGTGACCTCTAGAGGCCAACATGAATGCGATATATTTGATTCATTCAACAGTGCCTCAAAGTACAGTCTTCAAGACTTTAAGATTTATAGGCTTTAGAAAATAGAGCAAATTCAAGAGAAGAGAGGTTCCATTTTAGGTGGATATGTTGCCTTGAACTAACAACCACAAACCACAAATTGAAGTTTTAAATAATAATTTGAAAAAGCCTCAGACTTTTGGAGACCCTTCATGGAAAATGAAAACCTTGCCTACTTCACGGTGGAGCTGTCCAGACTAATTGCTTACTGTGAGTAATCATCATATTGAGGATGAACATGGTAAAATGCACACATTGGACTCTGGAGGCAAAACTGGATTCTAGTATTTGCTAGTTATATGATCTGGAAAAATCATTAACCTCTGAGTCCCAATGTCCTTATTTGTAAATTAAGTAGTCATGATAAAACCTGCCTTACAGTGATGCTTATAGATGAAATGAGGGAACATATATTTGGAATGTATCTTGAAAACTGCCAGGTACTAACTCTGTAACACAAATTTCATCATGATTTTATCACTATTTGTTCAGATGCTTCCTTTAGTCTCTAAATGATAATACTTTTTTCACCACAGTGATAAAACCGAAACAAAATATTAGTCTGATACAGACTTCTTTACAGGGCTTCCCTGGTGGCACAGTGGTTAAGAATCTGCCTGCCATTGCGGGGAACACGGGTTTGAGCCCTGGTCCGGGAAGATCCCATATGCCGCGGAGCAACTAAGCCCGTGTGCCACAACTACCGAGCCTGTGCTCTACAGCCTGTGAGTCACAACTACTGAGCCCATGTGCCACAACTACTGAAACCCGTGTGCCTAGAGCCCGTGCTCCACAGCAAGAGAAGCCACCGCAATGAAAAGCCCGTGCAGCACAACAAAAAGTAGCCCCCACTCGCCGCAACTAGAGAAAGCCCGTGCACAGCAATGAAGACCCAGCACAGACAAAAATAAATAAAATTTTTAAAGACTTCTTTACATTAAAAAAAAGTTTGAAGTAGGGCTTGCTGCATTCTCCATGCGTTGTGTTACTTATACAAAAGTCCTAATAACTCTGAATAGAATTAAGCATGGAGCAGCAGTGAGTTACCTGCCCTGTTAGATTTATTTCCCTTTGTCTTAAAGATGGTAATAATGGTATAAACTATGAAATGTTAGGGCATTTCTTCACTTCTCAACATGTTCAGAAGTGGTACCCACCCATTTCCCCACACACTCTGCCGTTGTGTCCAGGAGCTTTCTTCAAGGGCCAAATCTTCCAAGCTGGTTCCTTTCACAGTTGGAGTGAAGTCTGAATTGTTGCATTTTGGCATGTTTGTGTAGTCCACCTACCATATAGAAAATGTCGAATTGACAGTAGCTAAGTCCCCTGGTCCCTTATTTATTCCCATAAAGCATAAGTCTAGTCGTTGACCCTTTACTGCGAACCTTCTTCCATCCCACAGAACACTACAAGAGGAATTCACTTGACCATTATAATTATGTAGTCTCTAATCTCAATGCCACTCCCAAACCCTTACTTATTAGCTCTCTCTCATGTCTCACAACTTTTTGTTAAATCTTCACTATCCACCTTAAACCTCAAACCTGCTCTACTAAAATCTCTCTTCTGCTGTTCTCAACAACTAATTTCTACATTTAACTTACAGAGAAAATCAGTGCCTTAAGATAGAACTCCTAAACTTCCTACCATCTACTTAGCAGTGCGTCTATATTCACAACCATTATTCCATCCTTCCCTCGCATTTCAGTGAATTAGGTTATCTTCTGCTTGAACTGAGCCTAATCTTCACACCATGCTCTAGATCTATGTTCAATCACAATTAAGTTCAACTACAAGGGAAGGAAATACACAAAATGTATTTCTCTTTTGTAAAAATTAAGACCTTACATAAGCAAATCAGGGCTAATATAATCTCCACAATCATCAGAGATAGGGTTCCTTTTGACATGTGTCTCCGTTATTCTCAACACACGGCTTCCACCTCATGGTCCAAGGTAACTACTGAGCTCCAGCCAATGTGTATGCATTCCAGTCAACAAACAATGCATCGGCTTCCCTCTTGTTGGCCAGAACTTAATCATAAGGCCCACATAGCTGCAAAAGAAGCTAGGAAATTTATTCTTAATATGAACAATTAAGTGAACATAGCTAAAAATCAAGGGAAGCAGAGACAGGAAGAATGGATACTGAGGGAGAAGTAACAGTGTCAACCACAGTCCTCTCCTGCCTTCTCGTGTCCTTCAGTATATTCATGTTTTCTCTCTCCTGTATCTTTTCATTTTCCCTCTAGTGCATCTTCCTCTTAGCCCTTCACACATCTCTCTAAACCCTGTCTCTCTAACTACCGCTCTACTTCTCTCCTTCTCTTCACTACCAAGATTTTTGAAGATTTTATTGTCTTTACTTATACAGTAAAATGCAGCATTCACTTCTCAGCCCCCTGCAACCTGACTTTGGCCCCCATTGTGGGTTAATTGTATCCCCCAAAAAAGATATGTTGAAATCCTAACCCCCCAGTACCTGTAAATATGACCTCATTTGGACATAGGGTTTTTGCAGATGAGATTAAGTTAAGATGTGGTCATACTGGATTAGAGTGGGCCCTAAATCCAATAACTGGTATCCTTATAAGAAGGCCATATGGAAACATAGCAACACTGAAGCACACCTAAAGAATATCACGTGAGAATGGAAGCAGGGATTGGAGTGATATATCAACAAGCCAAGGAACACCAAGGATTGCTGGCAACCACCAACAGCTAGGAGGAGGCAAGGAAGGATCCTCTGCTCCAGTCTGCATGGCCCTGCTGACACTCTGATTTCAGACCTCTAGCTTCCAGACTTCTGATTTATTCTTTACAGTGAGGGAATAAAGTTCCCTTTATTTAAGTCACTTTATTTAAGTCACTGAGTTTGTGGTACTTTGTGATGGCAGCCCTAGCAAATTAATACAGCTCCCAGACACTGCACTGAAACAATGTCATAATGGGCTCTTTGTAATCCAGGGGGCAATTTTTAAGACTTTTTAAATTTGACGTCTCGCTATAGCATTTGGCAAAATTTTTTACTCCTTGCCATTGAAATCCTGCTCTTGACTTTCGGGCACCACTGTCTATGGGTTTCTTCATAGCTCTTAGCCTCCTCTATCTGAACCTTCCCTTCTAAATTTTCTTTGTTTCATACTGTAAATATTCCTGTTACCTACTTCCAATTTAATATGTTAACTGAGCCAAGATACATTTAATTCCCCCCATCCTGCTCCCAAATTCCCAGTGAAATGAGTGGATCAATATAACATTTTAAAAATCTATTTCATTTATGTATTCAGCAAATATCACGTTTCAAACACTGTGCCAGGATGGGAGATACAGAGATAGATGAAGAGGCAGACTAAGTATCTGACCTCACGGAGCTTTCATCCTTGTGGGGATGGATAATAAATAACCGAAGAAATACATAAGACAATTACAAGTGTGATACACAGCATAAAGGAGACAAACAGGATGATGAGATAGAGCAGGTGTAAGAGAATTTTTTCTGTTGAAGGGCCATACAGTAAATGTTTTAGGCTTTGCAGGCCAAATGGCCTCTGTTGCAACGACTCAACTCTGCTATCGCAGCACAAAAGGAGCTACAGGCGAAACATACATGAATGGGTGTGACTGTGTTCCAATAAAATGTCATTTACAGGGCTTCCCTGGTGGCGCAGTGGTTGGGAGTCAGCCTGCCGATGCAGGGGACGCGGGTTCGTGCCCCGGTCCGGGAGGGTCTCGCGTGCCGCGGAGCGGCTGGGCCCGTGAGCCGTGGCCGCTGGGCCTGAGCGTCTGGAGCCTGTGCTCCGCGGCGGGACAGGCCACAACAGTGAGAGGCCCGCATACCGCAAAAAAAAAAAAAAAAAAAAAAAAAATTTCATTTACAAAACCAGCCAGTGGGCCAGAGTTAGCCTGTGGACTGTAGTCTGCCAACCCTTGAGAGGGAGAAAAATTGTGATAGATCATTTTTGATAAAAGGGTCAATGATGGTCTCTCTGAAGAGGTGGTATTACAATTGAAACCTGAAAGGGACAAGGCGCCAAACCTCCTTTCCTCCACCCACCAGCCTCTGAACTAGTAACGACAACAAACAAGTGTTTTATTCTTTTGTTAGCATCTAAAGGATTTGAATGGCAATCCACATAATCTACAAAATTCATAACTCCAAATGGTGGGGAAACATCAACCCCTGCATCCCCAGTGTGGGAATTTGCAAAAAAGAGAAAGACCACTCAACTTAAGACATTATTTAGTAGTTTGAAAGAGGGTTAGGGATCTGCACTAGGTAAACAATTCCCTCTAAACAGCCTTTTCTGAAAGAAATGGGAGACAGCATTACAAATGTTTTGCCTGTATTCCAAGCAAGAGTTGAAAATACACTGTATCTATGAAAAAGGAATAACCTAAAGTATATAAATATTGTTTTATTCAAAATCATTATTACCACAAGATATCAATTTTTATATAAGGTTACTACAGAAAATTGAATCTGTAAATTTGTTTTTTTTTAAGGTGCAAAAATAAGAGATATGGAGAACAAATCCACAAAGTAGAATTTGCTTATAACAGGAACTCTGTGTAGAAGTAGAACATATAAAGTAAATCATTACTTTATCATAGAAATTATGGAACAACTTTTCCTTATAAGAAGGTTTGTTTCTTCAGCCCAAATGGATTAATGAATGACAGGTCAAATTTACGTAGAGAGAAATAAACCTAGATATTTACTGATAAAATTAATGAATTTGAGGTCTTTAGGAAAAGAAAACTACATATACCCAGACCAGACAGGGAATGGGAGGTGAGAAGAGAAAATGCACGAAGAGAAAAACGTTTAGAAACAGACATCTCCTCTACAACACTACATGCTTTGGATGCTTTTAAAGACAAAAACTGTGATCCAAGGATTCTGAATTCATTCACATCTAAGGACTAAAAGTTTTATAAAGATTCAGGAAGTATATCAGTTCTGTGAAATAATTACACTAAGAAGTATTCTAACCGAGACTTGAATCAAAGTATTTTAAGGATGGAAAAAGCATAACAAAAAATAAATGAACAACTGTGATAAGTTTTGAAAGACAGCTGCAACATTATCTCCCTTCCCACAAACTCTTCAGTGATGTGGCTTGCTGCTCCCCAGCGATGAGGTAGAATCTATTTCTCCACAATCATGCCTCTGGGTTAGACCTGTGACTCTTGTGGCCAGTAGAAAGCTATAAACACGACACTATGCTCGGTCCAGACAAAGCCCTTAACTGACCTGGCAGCTTCTGCTTCCTTCCTCTCGGAGCTCTAAGCTCCCTGTAGGAAGGACCAGAAGTTCTGCTAGAGAGAGGGGCCGCATAGAGGGCCATGAAGCGCCCCAGACATCTAGCCCAGTTGAGCCTTCAAACGACTCCAATCTCAGCCTCTATCTAACTGTAAACACACGAGAGACCTCAAGCGAGAACCACCCAAATAAGCCCCATCAGCCCAGAAAACTCTGAGAGGTAATAACAAATTGCCGTTTTTTAAGACACTAACTTTTGGAGCGGTTTGTTACATAGCAATAGATCCTGAAATGGAACATAATGTATTACCTAATTGTTGTTAATATTGCCATAAAACTGTTCAAAAGTAAAAAGTATATATCTTAAAAGATACGATACAGGATGCTAAAAAATATTAGTAATGATATTCTGGATCTAAAAATCCCAGATTCTTTTGATGAAACTCAAAAGTGGGATGAGATAGGAGAAGGAATTGAAAGTATAATACATTCCTCAACTTATATGGAGGATGAAAATAGTTACTATTTCATTCTTTACATTGTTAGAGAAATTAATACACAATTTATTTTCAAAAGGAAAAAGGTTTATTGTGTTTCTGATTAAAAATCAGTAAATACTAGTTATAAAAGATTTACTTGATACAGAAAGGTATAAAGAAAAAAATAAACATTAGCAATCTCATTTTCCAGAGATACAAGCCATATCCATTTGGTCGATAATCTTAATTTGTATACATACATTAGCTAAGATCCTGTTTAACATGTTAGACGGTATATTTAAAAATGGCTCCACAAATACTTCATTTCTATTTAAAGAAATTCTCAACTTGGTAGTATCTTTCTAAAGCATAATCATCCCCATATTGCTACAGCTCTCAGAACTAAATGGTCTCTTCACTCTCCACCTTAGATAATCGGAGAGAGAGATGGCAAACTCTGTTACTATGTTTGAGAGTTTAGCAAACTCTCAAACTATGGTAAATTACATTTGGTATGGTTTAAATGCGGCACAAGTCTAGAGCACTTTTACTGAGTACAATTCTATTTTGTACTAAATAGATCATTTTATGCCAGACAAGCTGATCTTGTTTGATAGTGATGTAGAAATGTACTTACGCTCACTGACATTCTAATTGGGCACGACCTTAAATTTAAGAACTACTCACTAGAACCATATGGAGATTCCTTAAAAAACTAAAAATAGAACTATCATATGACCCAGCAATCCCACTACTGGGCATATAACCCAGAGAAAACCATAATTCAAAGAGACACATGCACCCCAATGTTCATTGCAGCACTATTTACAACAGCCAGGACATGGAAGCAACCTAAATGTCCATCAACAGAGGAATGGATAAAAGAGATGTGGTACATATATACAATGGACTATTACTCAGCCATAAAAAGGAACAAAATTGGGTCATTCGTAGAGACATGGATGGACCTAGAGACTGTCATACAGAGTGAAGTCAGAAAGAGAAAAACAAATTAATGCATATATGTGGAATCTGAAAAAATTGGTATAGATGATCTTATTTACAAAGCAGAAATAGAGACACAGACACAGAGAACAAATGTATGGAATACCAGGGAGGAAAGGGGGGGTGGGATGAATTGGGAGATTGGGATTGACATATATACACTATTGGTACTATGTATAAAACAGATAACTAATGAGAACCTACTGTATAGCGCAGGGAGCTCTACTCAATGCTCTGTGGTGACCTAAATGAGAAGGAAATCCAAAAAGGAGGGGATATATGTATACATATAGCTGATTCACTTTGCTGTACAGTATAAACTAACATAATATTGTAAAGCAGCTATACTCCAATAAAAAGTTTTTTTTAATTTTTAAAAAAAGAACTATTCACTAAAATCACTGTTTCCCTAGTGTTTGCTACAGAATTCCAGTCCAATTAGATGTTCTAAGAGTAAAAGAAGTAGGTATTCAATAAGTTTAGAAAATTCTATCACAAACAATACTGGTAAGATTATTCTCATCCATGTCTCCTTGTTCCCCTGTGCAAGATTTCCTCTGGGGGGTATACCCAGTCACAGAAGTGTTATGGCAGTGGGTTTGTACACATGCCATGTCCCTAAATCCTCCTTCTGTCCCTAAATCTTCAGAATAGCTGCACAAACGTATACCCATCCAGCAGTGATGAAGTGTTCTTGAGTCCCACAGCCTTGGCAGTACTTGACATTATCCAACTCTTTATCATTGCCATTCTCGTGTGCAAAGTTTTTTTTTTTTCCCAAAGTTTTAATTTGCAGTTATCCAATCGAGCTTCTTTTCATTTGCTTTTTAGGTATTTTGGTTTTCCCCTTCTGTGAACTGTCACTTTGTATTATGTTTTAATCCTTTATTGGTTGTTCACATCCCAAACATCTTCTCCCATTGTGTTGATAGTTTCTTACACAAAACATGAGATCGTTAATTTTCATGTCATCAATTACACCATTTTTTTATGGTCTGTGCTTTTTTTTTTTCACCTCATTTAAGAAATCCTTTCCCACTGTTTTTACAAAGACTTTCTCCAACATTACCTTATAATAGCTTTATAGTTTTGTCTTTTACTGTTCGATCTTTATTCCAATGGGAGATTATTTTTGTATGATGTTGTGGTGTGAGTTTTGGGGCTGTTTTTCTCCAAATATTTTGTCAGTTTTCAAAATCCTGTTTCTCCCATTTCCTCAATGATCTACCAACAAATTATCAAGTTCCCATACACACATGGATTTGTCTTAGATCATATCCTATTCTTTGTCTATTTGGCATTTCTAGAACCAGTATCACACTGAATTACTATAGCTTGATAACATGTATTAATATCTGGTAAGATATTCTCCACATTGTTCTTCTTTCTAAGAATTGGTTTGGCTATGTGTGGATTTGTGTGTGCCCAATTCACTGCTGATGGGGTTTTTTATGTGTTTTTTTTGTTTTTGTTTCATTGAGATACAATTGACATACAACATTAGTTTTTCCTACTCCAGTCTACTTTTGTGTCCTTTAAAAAAAGTTTTTAAATACTATCCATAACAACTTTTGCATCTTTAAGTCAGTTCCTATATATTTTATTTATTTCCTTTTGACAATTGTAAATATCATATTATGGTCTACTAATTTTGCTAACTGGCTATTGGTGTAAAAGGATTCTATTGGTTTTTGCTTATTGATTTGTGCTCAAGCAACCATGCTGAACTCTCTTTTTAGCATTAATAGCTTGTCTGTTGATTCTCTTGAGTTTTCTACATAAATAATTAAATCATCTACACATATTGACAGTTTTATCTCTTCCTTTCTAGTCTTAACCCTTATTTCTCTTACTTCTCATCTTTCATTGGTCAGGACATGCAGTCCTTTGTTGAACAGAAAGGGCCATAGCAGGCGTCCTTGTTTGTTACTGACCTTAAAGGGAAGGCTTCTAAGGTTTCTCTGTTAAGTGTGATGTTTGAACATTTCTACCAGATCTGCTACTTAGGCAACACAATGTATCATGGTGCTTGTAT
Source organism: Phocoena sinus (assembly GCF_008692025.1). NCBI lineage: Eukaryota > Metazoa > Chordata > Mammalia > Artiodactyla > Phocoenidae > Phocoena > Phocoena sinus. The sequence continues at coordinate 46,382,754 of NC_045772.1, read as the reverse complement.
TAATAAAGAAATCAAAAACTTTATTTTGGGAGATAGAATTTCTTGCCAATATAACACTAAGCTCCAAACTAAACTAAAAATTTGAACACATTTTCCAACTTAAAATGGTTTTAATTGTGCTTTTACCTCCTGGGTTTTCTCATTTCCCTTGGCCAAATTTTGACCATGGGGATAGAGAAACAGTATTATAGTCATTTGAAAAAGGGCTAAAATAATTTATGCTTTGAACTATAGATACCAAGTTCTATACCACTGTATACGAGGTGTGTAACTAGTGGAACTGGTTTTTACTATCTATATTAAGTTTTCACATTCATATTTTCAAGGAAGATCCACAACGACTGAGCCCACGAGCCACAACTACTGAAGCCCACATGCCTAGAGCCCGTGCTCCGCAACAAGAAGCCACTGCAATGAGAAGCCCGTGCACCACAATAAAGAGTAACCCCCGCTCACCGCAACTAGAGAAAGCCCACGTGCAGCAACGAAGACCCAACGCAGTCAAAAATAAATAAATTAAATAAATAAATTTAAATAAATAAATAAAAATTCTGTATACATCATTTTTAAAGAGTTTTTAACAGGTAAATAAAGATAAATAAATGTTCACAGGTGGCCTTGACCTTACCATTTTGGGTTCAAAAATCTGTGAGCTTGGAACTTATAAACCTGGAACTCAGAATATCTTTTCCAGTTGTAATAATTTTCTACTTCATTTTCTGGTTCCTTGCATATATATCATCCCCCACTTGAAATTATAAACCCTTAGAAATCAAGGTCCATGTCAAATTCCTTATATTTCCTCACAAAACCTAGCACACTCAACTATACTATAAAATACAGTATATTTTATCGTTGATGTCAGGTATCAACTATAAAAATAAGTGAATAGGTGAATTAATTAATAAACTAGCAAAAGAAACTGATTAATGATGATGAGATTTCTAGCCCAGCCCAACTTAATTCCCCAGTTAAATTCAATGAGTATTTACTGATCAACTGCTCTGAGCCAGGCAGTTAAACCTTATAAAAATACAAGACCTACAGTGTAAAACCAAATAATCTAATCAGCATTGACTATGGGTATTTTTTTTAATACATTTTGAGTCCCCACATCTTTGGAGTGGAAAAACATCCTTGTCAATTCCATATTTGATATTCAATATTTGCATAAAAGAAAGCAACTTTCCACATCTTCAGAACACACATCCCTCTCTCTCTCTGTCTCTCTCTGTCTCTCTGTCTCTCTCTGTCTCTCTCTCTCTCTCACACACACACACACACACACACACACACACACACACACAGAGAGAGAGAGAAAACTAAGCAAAAAGACAACAATACAAAAAGGCATCTATTGGTCAATCACACCTAAATTTGATGCTGATTAGTTCACTGCTCAGATCTTTGTTTATCTGGCCATGACTTCACTCTCAATAAATAAAAAATAGTTTCCAATCGTATTTAAAACAGGAGGGAAAGCTCTTCCAGGGAATTTAATGCCCTTTTCACCTACCTCCAAACACGAGTTTAAAAAAGCAGGCATTTGCCAACCAAACCAACCAGGAACTGTAACAGAGACCACAGCACCATGTGGTCAGACATCTGCAATGCTGCTGACAACTCTTCCATTAGGACAGGTTACACTGCCATCATTAGCAAGTCATCAGTCAATCTGCTGAGAGTCATTTTCTATATCATTTCCTCTCTGAAGGCATGAAGGTCACATAGCACCATTGTGTTAAACAGCTCTGGGAAATCTGAAAAATGTTTAGGATGGAGAATATGACTTGGTGTATAATTTCCCACTTACAGTTTTATGCTATCAGACTAGCACACATGGTATTCTCATCACTAGCATCAAAAGTTCCATAAACGTATCATAAGTAATATAAGGCTCTATGGTTGTGATTTGCTTACAATCACATCAAAAACAAAATTTAATGGTAGCTACCTAGTTCCAGGAGTCATTTATTCTCATTAGAAAACCAAAGCCAACAATGATATAAGCAGAGCTGACAATCACTGCTTGGGAGAAACTCAGAACAATTGGGATGTCATTTGGCTGACTGTTAGTGGATACTGGGGTGGAAATTAGCCCAGACTTAGCTTATCCAGGTGCATCGTTTAAGTTTATTCCAGCTAAATCCTAACTTTTGGGGTGAGATTTAAAGAGAAACTCCCTACTCTCTCTAAAATTTGAGGGATGTCTAAACACACGGCCTGTTCGTTCGTGTGGAATTACAAGACTTTTTTAAAACCTCTATTTGATGCTGTATGGATTTCAGATATTTTTCTTGGGTCTCTAGTTCTATAATCTGTTTCCTGAGAAGCTTACCACGGCCAATTTTCTCATGAGAGAAGTTCAGTTTCAGGGACTAACAAAGCCCAAGTATCAAATTGAGGTCCAAAGTAAGCAGTCACCACAAAAGAATATTGATTAATAGATCCTTAGTCATTTCAAAATTATTAGTGATAGAATTTGTTGACCACTTTTGTAAGAGCCACCAGTTCCCTAGTTGTAGTCCTGGAAAAACAGTATTAATGCAGTTGTTTATAAACTTTTTAAGAACCTTAAAATGATTTTATGTTAAAATAAACACAAAATAAATATTTAGCATTGTTATAATGCCTCATAGGACTCTAACGTGGCTTTCAGGGTAGCAATGCTACTGCTTTTCCTCTTACTTCATAGATTCCTCCTTCGCCATTACCTTTGCAGGTTCCTCCTCAACTTCCTGATCTCTTAACACCTAACTGGAATATTGAAGCACTTCTTCTTCAGTCGCCTCTCTATACATAGATCACTTCAACTTTCAGGGCTTCAAAGACCATCAAAAAGCCAGGGATGCTGAAATTTATAACACTAGTTCTAAACTCCAGACTCATACACCCAACTGCTTACTCAACATCTCCATTAGACTGAGTGCCTGACAGTTTAAACTCCCTGCCCTCCAACCCACTCCCCTCACAGTTTTCCTCATCTCTGTGAATAGCAACTTCTAGTTTCTCAGGCCAGGAACCTTGGGATCATCTTGATTCTCCTCTTTCCCTCACATCCTACATCCAATCCAACAGAACTTTTTCTTGGCTTCACTCTCCCAACTTAGCCAATAGAAAACTACTTGGCAATGAAAAAGGGCACACACACTCATGCACACACATACACTGCAAGCACACAGGGATGAGTTTCAAAAATATTACTTTGAGGGGCTTCCCTGGTGGCACAGTGGTTGAGAGTCTGCCTGCCGATGTGGGGGACGCAGGTTCGTGCCCCGGTCCAGGAAGATCCCACATGCCGCGGAGTGGCTGGGCCCATGAGCCATGGCCGCTGAGCCTGTGCGTCCGGAGCCTGTGCTCCGCAACGGGAGAGGCCACAACAGTGAGAGGCCCGCGTACCGCAAAAAAAAAAAAAAAAAATATTACTTTGAGCCAAAGAAGTTAGACACAAAAGAGTATATACAGTGGAGTTCATTTACGTGAAATTCAAGAACTAGCCAACCTAATCTATGGTGATAGAGATCAGAATAATCATTGCCTCTGGGAAGTCGCTGAAGGAATTGCTGAAACAACACCAAAGAATGTTAGGAAAATTAAGATGTTCTATAGTGTGATCTGGGTGGTTACAAGGATGCATACACATGCTAAAATCCATCAAACTGTTTACTTAAAATTTATAAGTTTTATTGAATATTAATCATACCTGAAATAAGTATTCATATGTGTGTAATATGTATTGCTATTTCCTTAGAAGGGTCAAAATGTTGGAGTATTTTGAAAAATTTAAATATGTAGTTCATAGATCCTCCCCAGCCAGCTCAACAAAAGCCAAAAATAAGGATGGGATTATCTAGGAAAGACCTGTGGAAGAACCTCTTGCTTCATGGAATAATTTCCAACACATACACGAGAGACCCACAAGATTCTTGAGAATTTTATACAAACAGAACCAATCTGGACAAGCAGAACCAGTTTGGACAGAGAGAGGATGAATGAAAGGTTTTCCATAAGCAGAAAACAGACTGACAAAACTATTCAGTTCCAAGTACACGCTACCCTTCATGAAAAAAATGACAACTCCAGAGGTGGAGGCCCAAGTCCAGAGGGTGGAACCAGAAACCACACTGGATTGTTCCAAGGCCTTAGAACATAATGTCACCTGCCCTCCTGGATTCAAAATTGCTTGGGACTGGTGACCCCTTTTTTTCTTCCGTTTTTCTCCCTTTTTGAGTGAGGAGGTCTGTAACTTTTATCCAATGCCTGTCTCACAACTATATTTTAGCACCAGCTAATTGTTTCTTGAGTTTCACAGGTTCATAAATAGAGAGAAATTGTGCCTCAGGATGGATTAGAGATGAGCATTTCACATATCTGGTTAGATTACGAGATCTGGGACTGTGAGCTAATGAGAGTTAGATGAGATTAGATTATTTGGACTTCAAGTTGCTGCTATAATACATTGAGACTTTCGGGAATGTTGGGGTTGGGTGAATGAAACTCTGTACCCATTAAACACTAACTCCCCTTCCTCACCCCTGCAGCCCCTGGGAACCACCATTCTACTTTCTGTCTCTATGAATTTGACTACTCTAGGTACCTCATATAAGTGAAGTCGAACAATGTTTATCCTTTTGTAACTGGCTTATTTCACTTAGCATAATGTCCTCAAGGTTCATCCATGTTGTCACATGTGTCAGAATTTCCCTTTTTTTTTTTTTTTTTTTTTTGTGTGTGTGTGTGTGTGTGTGTTACACGGGCCTCTCACTGTTGTGGCCTCTCCCGTTGCGGAGCACAGGCTCCGGACGCGCAGGCTCAGCAGCCATGGCTCACGGGCCTAGCCATTTTGTGGCATGTGGGATCTTCCCGGACCGGGGCAGGAGCCCGTGTCCCCTGCATAGGCAGGGGGACTCTCAACCACTGCACCACCAGGGAAGCCCTTCCCTCTCTTTTAATGCTGAATAATATTCCATCTTATGTATGTGTCCTATTTTGCTTCTCCATTCAACCATCAGTGGCCACTGGGGTTGCTTCCACCTTTTGGCTATTGTGAATAATGCTGCTATAAAAATGGGTGTACAAATATCTGTTCCACTCTCTGCTTTCACTTCTTTTGCGTGTATACCCAGAAGTGGAATTCTAGATCATATGGTAATTCTGTGTTTAATTTTTTGAGGAATTTCCATACTGTTTTCTACAGCAGCTATACCATTTTATATTCTCACCCATAACACACAAAGGTTCTAATTTCTCCACACCCTTGTCAACACTTATTATTTCTGTTTGGTTGGTTCTTTTAATAATAGTCATCTTAATGTGTGTAAAGTGGCATTTCACTGTGGTTTTGATTTGCATTTCCCTAGTGATTAGTGATGTTGAACATCTTTTCATGTGCTATTGGCCATTTGTATATCTTCCTTGGAGAGATGTCTATTCAAGTCCTTTGACCATTTTTTTTTTATTCAAACAGAAAGTCACAAAAATTATAATCATCCTCACATTGACCATTTTTTAATTGGGTTATTTTGCTGTTGTTGACCTGTAGAAGATCTTTGCATATTCAGGATATTAATCCCTTATCAGATATATGATTTGCAAACATTTCTCCCATTCCAAGCATTGCCTTTTCACTCTGTTGATAATTTCCTTGGATGCACAAAACTTTTTAATTTTGATGAAGTCCAACTTATTACTTTTTCTTTCATCTCCTGTGGCTTTGATGTCATATCCAAGAAATTACTGCCAAATCCAATGTCATGAGGTTTTGCCCTATGTTTTCTTCTAAGAGTTTTAGAGTTTTAGCTCTCACATTTAGGTCCATTGATCACATTTAGGTCCACTTGATCCACTTCAAGTTATTTTTATATATGGTATAAGGTAAGGGTTCAATTTTATTATTTCACATGTGAATATACAGTCTTCCCAACATCATTTGATGAAAAGACTGTCCTTTTCCCATTGGATGGCCTTAGCATGCTATTTATGTCATTTTAATTAACTCACCTTATAATAAATTCTATTATAAGTATTGAATAATAAAACTGCAGTCTATTACCTGGAATAACAAATTCACTTCTTCTTTTGAGTGGATACAGGCCATACCCACTTCTATCAACAGAGCAGAAAATCATTATACTATACTGCTTCACGGATTTACTTTTCTAATTATTCGACTCTAAAAGGCACAATGCACTTTGTTATAGATCACCTATACTCAATTAATATAGAAAACTTTTGAATATTATAATAAAATAGAACAAATGTTTAAAGAAATGTCCTTAAGTTTCATAAGGAGAAATAAAATCTACCTAAAATAGGGAGAATAAAAAGTATTACAAATCAGTTGTCTGGATTCCTAGAGGAGTTAGACTCATTTCCTCAAGGTCAGCCCAAGAGTTATCCTGATTTTGTGTTTTCCTTCTTAAATTTTCCTTGCTCTACCATCCACCCCCATACTGTACCCTTACGATCCTCAGAGTTCTCACTAACCTTATCAATCATAATTCAATATATTTTAGTCACTAAGTTATCTAAAGGGAAGTAGAGGGCCTTATTGTGCTCATAAAAATAAAGCTATAGTGATGAAAGTAGATCCCTATTATTTGTAATTTTTATAATCTGTATATGATTTGACCAAAAATACAGATAAAAGTAATGGTGGTAACAGAAATAGTAGTAGAAGTAGAGGAAGCTGACACCCTTTGACTTACAATGTGCTAAGAACTTAATATTAAATGTCATTTAATCCTCAAAATAACCCTATGATATAGGTACTATTATCAACCCATTCTAGAGTTGAGGAGACCAGGCCTTAGAGAGAATTTCATGCCCACATACCCCATGGATGAAATGGAAGAGACAGTATTCAAGTCCAAAGGCTGTGCCCTTACACAATTACATCAATGTTTCACAAGCTTTTATCAGTCAGATATGAGTTTCACATGGTTGAAATATTTGTAGACAATCTGTATTTCTGTATTATTATTTACTTATATTTTTCTTTAAAATCAATTCTTAAAAAAAACCCCTTCATTTTTAAAGGTTTAAAAAAGAACAAAAAGAAGTCTTTAATGCTACATAAATACCTGCAAAGACTGAGTGTGAGACCTAGTCCCCCTCTTCAAATGAGAGATTCAAAGTGTCAGATGTTTTAAGTGTGATTAGTGCCAAACTAAGCCTTTCTTTTGAACTAATTAGAAGAATCGAAAGAAAACTCAAAAGGAATGATTTACTTACTATCTGTTTTTAAGTTCATTATAGCTGATGATCATATAAAACAGACCAAGGAGTCCTGTACGTGTACTTCTTCATGGTACCTGCCCCTCACCTTGGGAAACAATCCATTACCCTCTGTTGTGCTTGGACGTGCCATTATACCAACAGCAAGTTAACTCTCCTACCAAACAACTAGTGAGGTGTTTGTAACAGGAAGCTTCTCCAAACCCTCTTGTCTACTAAAGACAACAACAGTTAAGGAAAGAGTCTGGTGGAGGAAAGAGACAAGTTGACTTGCAAAGCCATGTAATAAGTGGTGGTAAATAGGTGTAACAGAAGGCCTAGGCCTTTAAAAACAAATGGAATTAAGAATTAAGATATAATAATGTCCCACTTCATGCCTGAATTTAAAAGAAAAATATATAAGATCTATTGTAATAGGTTCCTATATATTTCATAAATTATAAATATATTAAAAATTTATACTTTTATCTTCACAAAGTATCCCAATTAATAATTTCATAGACACCATATCTTCAAGCACTCTAAGTATAAATCTATGCTACAATTTTTAACAAAGGGAAGGTAGTTCATTTTAAAAACCTAGCTCAGTACTGGCATCAATAGCTGAGAATTTCCTTCCTCCAGGCTGACCCAGCTGCAAGGCTAGAAGAGCATGGCTGCTCTCCAACCTGCCCCCGGGTCTCCTCACATATTCACCCACTGAAGTGACACAGCAGGACTTCTATTGTCACGCTGTCCTCTCTACCCTATGACTGTGTGGCAAGCATATTTAAGAACTTGTAAATTAAATTGTCTATTATCCAGAAAAACTTTGTATTTCTTGTTTAAATTTGTCCTGTTGAATTTTAACTATGAATAATTAATCAACTTCATCATTTAACGGCATTTTAAGCACCCATATGTGTTGAAGACTTTGTTTTTAAAAAAAAAAAAGGATTTTTTAAAACTTATACTAATATCGATATGAACAAACCTAAACTTACTTATTAAAAAAAGGAACAATAAAACAAACACTAGCCGATGCTAGAATTTTTTTTCTAATAGTTAAGTTATTATGATTACTCAAGAGCAGAGGAATGAGTGAAAACCATAATTCATTTTAACTAAATGTAGAACACAGGCAGTGGTTACCTGAAGCAGATGTGCCAATGGGAAGACGGGGACATTTAGCCTAACTAGAAAGTACAATATTTGGAGCATTACCTGCAGAATAGGTACCTTGGGTGAAAAGGGGAAGGCCATAAAGGGCTGAGGGAGCCCATACTGAGATTTGGAAGACAACTCCGACATGCGGGCTGCCCTGAAACAAAGATAAGACCCCAACATGGCCTCTAGGAGTTTACGACACAGAACTGGAGCAGTAGCCAGATTGTAAAAGTAGCCTCTTTTCTGAGGCCATAAAACATGGTGCTGCCTGAAGACTTAAGCTCTGTGAAGGCAGTTGCTGTCCTGAAGTATGTACATAGTCTGCAAAGTGTCCTCTAGTGTCCAAAAGCGGTCACTGCATGTAAAAATAGAAACCTTTCTCCAGTCACAAGATCAAGGATCAGCTCTCCCTGCCCACAGCCTGCTACTTGGTAGTCAATCTGGTGACTATTTTTCAAGTTTCCACATGGTTTTCCACTTAATCTTGATAATCAGTCAACAAAGCAAACAATGTAAATTAAAGCATCCTGATTTAGCGGCCAAAAGGAGGCGACAGAGCATCCAAGAATATGGTCTGGAGTCTGACAGCCTGGGAGGGTAAAACCTTGCACTGCCACTTGTTGGCTTTGTGACCATGGATGAATGAATTAATTTTCTTGCTTTCAGCTGACACGTCTGTAAAGTAGGGATAATAACATTATCACCTCATAGAATAACCATAATAATCCTAGGAGGTAATAAATATTATTAACCAAACCTGGAGCCAACCTACCTCAGAATCTTTTTCTTATGTTATAGTAAATTTCCCCTATTCTTAAAGCTACTTTCAGTGTGTGCTTTCCACTATTATTTGCAGCCATTGCCAACCCACTGATAACACTGACTTGTAAATGAGTATTTCAAATTACATTCTATAGGCTTCCCGTGGGCTGGATTTTAGCATACTACAGACTGTTCAATTATATAGATCATCTAACTCACTAGTTATACAAATGAGAAAACCAAGGCCCAAAGATACTAAGTGTCTTATCCCAGGTCACACAGCTGCCAGAGCTGGGACTGTCTAAAACTCAACATGCCTGGCTCCCAGTCCAGTGCCCTTCTATCACATAATTCATTTCATTCCTCTTCTCCATCCATAAAAGTCAACACAAATCACACTCCAAATCAGAGGCAGCAGAGAAAGCAACTATTTCTGCAACACAAGATGTGACAACAACTAACCACTTTTTAAAGGCAGATAATGGATTAACATGATATTATAATGAAGAGATATCGGAAGAACTACTGTGAAAGCAAAAGATCAGCCAGCTCAATAATGTTTGAAATATCACTGATCATACCTCGATATACAGAAAAATATAAACAAATGGAGGAACCATTTTAATGTGCTTACTTACAACCAACCCATGATACTACCTCTACCTGCTTCCCTGCCCTCGGTCCAGCCCTGTGGTTAAACTCACTAGCCCTATTACTAGTTCTTTAATTGGAACCTGGCTATCATTCTGCCTTCCCTCATGTTTACATCCTGCTATCTCTTCTTCTTGAGTCTGGGGGAGTGAGGAATAGAAAGATGATATTTACATTTGCTATTGCTCTGGAACTATCTTTACACAGACCTTCACATGGAAAGTTCACTGTCATTCAGGTCTCAGCTGAAATGTCACCTCCTCCTCAGATGGGTCCTTTCTCATGATAGCCTAAAGCAGCCCACTCTTATCTCCTTATCACATTACCCAGTTTTATTTTTATCACAGTACTAGTTACTACCTGCTGTTTTCTTTTTTCCATTAATTTTTGTATTTATTTCTTCTCATTTCCTCAAGCTAAAATGCATACTATTAGATACCCTGACTGTCAGCAGTATTGTAACTCCAGGAGGTAAAGCAGTGACTGAGAATAAGTACTCAATAAATGTTAGCTGAGCATTGCCTAAGTTTACACTGTTAGTTCCAGAGCCAAGATTAAAATTCAGATGTCTAGCCACCAATACTTTTCACTGCATTCTGACTTCTACATGACTTTATCTTGGAACATAATAAATTTTTTTAAACATCTTTATTGGAGTATAATTGTTTTACAATGCTGTATTAGTTTCTGCTTTATAACAAAGTGAATCAGCTATACATATACATATATCCCCATATCCCCTCCCTCTTGCATCTCCCTCCCTCCCTCCCTCCCTATCCCACCCCTCTAGGTGGTCACAAAGCACCGAGCTGATCTCCCTGTGCTATGCGGCTGCTTCCCACTAGCTATCTATTTTACATTTGGTAGTGTATATATTTCCATGCCACTCTGTCACTTCGTCCCAGCTTACCCTTCCCCCCGCCGTGTCCTCAAGTCCATTCTCTACATCTGCATCATTATTCCTGTCCTGCCCCTAGGTTCTTCATAACCTTTTTTTCTTTTAGCTTCCATATATATGTGTTAGCATACGGTATTTGTTTTTCTCTTTCTGACTTACTTCACTCTGTATGACATACTCTAGGTCCATCCACCTCACTACAAATAACTTAATTTCATTTCTTTTTATGGCTGAGTAATATTCCATTGTATATATGTGCCACATCTTCTTTATCCAGTCATCTGTCGATGGACACTTGGTTGTTTCCATGTCCTGGCTATTGTAAATAGAGCTGCAATGAACATTGTGGTACATGACTCTTTTTGAATTATGGTTTTCTCAGGGTATATGCCCAGGAGTGGGACTGCTGGGTCGTATGGTAGTTCTATTTGTAGTATTTTAAGGAACCTCCATACTGTTCTCCATAGTGGCTGTATCAATTTACATTCCCACCGAATATAATAAATTTTAACATGTGCTACTTACTTTACCTATATTGACCTCTACCTACCACCTCCTTTAAATTAAAAGTATACTTACCTTTTAAGGCCTGTTTTATTTTCACCATGGTGCTTTTTTTTTAAATCACACAATCAAGTTTAATCAATCCTTTCTCAGTGTTATTATACCATCTTTATTATATTTCATTTTGGAAACTTAACTTACCTTGCTTTTCATCTGGCTCTCCTGACTCTTAGCGTACCTTCTTTTTTATCTAAACTATAAATTGTCTGAAGATAGTGATGATGTCTAATTCTTTTTCATTTCTCCCTATGCCTATCAGACTGTCTTAAATATAGAAGTTATTCAATAAATTCTTGCTGAATTAAATTATTTTCTCTCTACACAAAAATCTTGTTGATTTCCAGAGATGTTGGGTGGTCAAAATACAATGAAAAGCACTCAAGGAGGCAGAACAACCTGTTTGTTGACAATAATGATATTTCCAGGGAATATATCGGAACAACTAAGGTTCAAGGCAATATTCCACACATTCTAGAATGAATTCCATGGAGGAATAAATTGCATCTCACTGACTCAGAACCTATAAATATTTTTCAAGTAATATCTACACAGGATATTGAATTCCAAACAACTTTTGAAAACCACTAATCATTCACATTCTTCCCCAAATGTCACACAGTGTAAAACTGATGGATCTTTTGTGACCTGATGACATTTGTCTCCATTTCTGAAGGCATTATAATGGAAATGTGGTCTTCTATCATCCTGCTACAGTTGGTATAAATCCACTAGATACTTTTTAAAAATATTTTGGGAACACACAGTCATGCAAACCAATGTCTGCCTGTCCCAGCAGGGGATAGTAAAAGACTTTACAAACACCAGATGGGATTTAACAGCATTAGTAAAACATAAAATGCTCCAAGAGTGCTAAGTCACTTCACGAACAACTCAAAGCAAATATATTTAATTTCCATTATACATATTTTTCTTTCTTAAGAAATTCTAAAATTTTCCAATAAAAGTTTTATCATAGTCCTCTGACACTTAATTTCTCTTAAAATTAAATTATAATTATTTACCCTTTGGACACTATGCACAGATTATTATTTGTGGATATATTAACAACTTTCTAATTTTACCACAAGTATAGAACATATGGAGTTCTAAATAAGCATTCACCGGATTTCAATATTTAAATGCTTGCTTCACCAGAAATCCAACAGTCTAACGTGACTTTTTATTCTTGTCATATCTAACTTTAACCTTGTAACTATGCAGGAGTTGATATTTCGACAAATATTTTACAAAATAGTAATTGCAAATCATTTAACAAAATATGACCTAGAAAGACATTACTACCTAATTTTTTTAAAATATGATTTTCTTGGACTTTTCAGGGAATATAATATTGTCATAAAATGGAGTCAATTTTCTATTCAAGGCGAGCAGAAGCACAGATAACCCTCCCCACTCCAAAAGAAATTACTCATGCAATTGGATTTTATTGTGTGTTTTACTCAAATAACAAGCGGCCAGGTTGAGGGTAAGAAGAGACAGGATGTCTACAAATGTTCTTTACTATTGTTTCACTTAGATTAACATTAGAAAATGATTCTCTTTGCCTAACCACATCTCAGAAATGGTTGCAATCCAGAAGAAAGCAGTTGAAAGTCAATCTGAGATTAAATTTTAGCTGCATATAATATAGTAAGTATATAATCCACAAACAAGGCAACTCAAGAAAAAAAAGGGGAATTCCCTGGCAGTCCAGTGGTCAGGACTCTGCGCTCTCACTGCCAGGGGCCCGGGGTTCAATCCCTGGTCGGGGAACTAAGATCCCACATGTGGCACAGTCAAAAAAAAATAAAAAAGAAAAAGAATGTATTCAGGCGGCCCACCCCATGGACCACAGCCATGCCTACGAGCAGAGATGCAGCCTTCCATCCTCTGAACCACCACACTTATCTCAGATAAGAAACAATTCAAAGCAATAAAATGCTATAACAGCAGTCAGAGCAGCGGGAGTCAAACACCTGCTAGCTCACTTGATGACAGTCCCCAAACCAGAGGTCAAGGTTATGAATTTGCTCAAACATGAGGTCAAGAAAGGGTCTCTGTTCACAGACAGTATTTTTTTTTTTTTTTGACCGCACTGCGCCACACGTAGGATCTTAGTTCCCCAACCAGGGATCAAACCCATGCCTCCTGCACTGGAAGCGTAGAGTCCTAACCATTGGACCTCCAGGGAAGTCCTGACAGTATCTTTAATCTCAAAGAGAATGAACGTCACAAAAAAGTAAATCTAATTATGTCAATCTCCTATTTAAAACTCTTCAACGGCTACCCTCTGACCTCAGGAGAAAGTTCGAACTCCCTAGCACGCCATCCAAAGCCTTCAGGACCTGGGTCAGCTTATCTCTCTGGCTTGTCTCTCAGCCTTTCCCCTCCCTGCATCAAGGCTGCTCAGCAACAGACAATTCCCCACAAACATGCTAATCCTTCAACCTAGCACACCCTTCCCTCAGTTTCTCCTGACTTATTTCCATCCATAGCCCAGGGGTCCACTTAGAGGGCAGCTTCTCCAGGAGTCCTGCATCCCCAAAGTCTTGGGAGAGCAGAAAATCCTCCCGCAAGCTGCTCCCAGTGCTTTAATCCATATCCCATGGATCTCACTGTATTCAAATGGTAAGGCAGTTTGTTTGTCTCCACTGCTGGCCTGTGTTATTTAATCCTTCTGAAAACCAATGAGGTAGGCCTTACTGTGCCATTGTACAGATTAAGCAACAAAGACTCGGAGATGACTTACTTGAGGTCACTTATTTCATGGTGGGAGAAGAACTAAAACCCTGTACCTTCCCTTAACCATCATACTATGAGGCCACCCAGGGTAGAGCCTTAATCCAAGCATTATGAATTGTTATTATATTAAACAAGATTGTAGAGAGAGAAAATGCTTAGCATAGGACCTGTGACATATACTATGTGCTCAATAAATATGAGCCATCATCATCGCCATCATAATCATTATTAGCATTATCACTGTTTGGTCAAAGTTCATCTCTTTCAACGCAAAACTCCAGGCATCCTGCCAAACCCAGGATCTTTCCAAACAATGAGATCAATCATTAAGTGATGGTTTTCTCAAACTACTTCCCCTGCTTTTCTTCCTTAGAAGTCTTTAAAACCAACCTGTATTATGCTTCTAAAAGAGACAAAAAGAGGTTGCTCTCAAATGAAATCCCTTTTCACTTCCTTCCACCAGCACTCATTCCTTGGTTATTGAGGGCTACATTAAAGAGTCTAAAAAAGTATGTGTTTCACATCTTTGGTGTCGTTATTCTATCACTGTTTTAGCGTGATATCCATCTTGATCCTTTTGGCTTGACCTAAGCCCATTATATGGGAGGCCAAGGTAGAGTGAATTTTTACAAAACTCTTTATTTCTTTAGGGATGTGAAACTGAACCTTGTCCCAATGGCAGCAGCATCTATTTAAAGACAATCTGATTTTGTAGGAACTTAGATGGAAAACAATGAAAACAGGAACTGTCTGCTATTAAATATGTTTCCTGTAACCCAAGCTAAGTAAATTGAGTCTCTTGGTTTTGCTGTTGTTCCACCTCTGGGAGTCCTGTTTAAATCAACAGGGTTTTGTGAGTACAGATCAATGGCAGGATTTTCAGTTTCACAGAGAAACAAAGCTTTCCAGGAGAAAGAATCGGCCAGTGCACAGCAAGTACAGTGTCTTAATTGAAAATGCTCTTTCAAGCTCTGAAAACTTGTGTTAGTTCATTGAATCTGGGATTTGTTCCTCCACACTGAAAGCTAAGTGCACAATTTAACATACTTGGCATTTTCTTTTTTAAGGGCGATCCAAACTTTGAAATGCCTCTTGCATTACAGGTCCAAAGAGCCCTCATGAAAAACTAAAATAAAACCTTTGGTTATCAACTTATTCACAGTAGCAGATTGGAGCTGCCGTTTACAACTTTCAATTTCCTGAGAGTAAACGTAAGATATTTAGCCAAAAATATTCCAAGTTATAAGTAATCATACAACTTTTTCTATCAGCTCCCATATTGGAGATTCAGCTTCTTGATTTAGAATTGAGTTTTATTTTAAATGTATGGGTAAAAGAGTGAAGAGTGAAAACTTGGCCACATCTCCGGACACTAGACACTAGACAGTGGATCCAATGAGAGCTCCTGGGTATAGGAAGGGTAAGTCTTGCATTGTGCACACAGGGCTGGGAACTGGGCAGGAGAAAAGCAAGCAGAGAAGAATTGAGAAGGTAATAGAATGGCAGTCCAAGAGGAGGGTGGAACAGAGGAGAAATCTTGAGGTACCATCTTCATCTACCAGCGTCTATGTAAAGATGAAAAAAGCGCTTCGTTCCATATCTAATCTCAACCCTATATTGCAAGTTCTAGAGATAAAGTGGGAAATTCTCAGCCATCAAGGGACAAATCCCAAAGCACTAGGCACTCTCCACCTCCTCTGTCCTCATAGTCTCTGAGAAGCTGACAGAGCTCCAAGATCTGGGAGATGATTTTGGACTACTCCCAGATCTCCAGGCCTCTGGAAACCTCAGAAGGGACCACAGAGTCCCACTTCAGTGCTGCCTTCCCATCCATCCCAATGTGGAGAAAAGACATCACATTCTCCATTCTACTCTCTTACCTTCATGTACAAAATGCTCAAGGCTCTCATAACACAGGCTTAGTATCCCAGAGTTGAGCTCAAAAATCTTTACATACATGCAACCCATGCATTTTTCTCTGAGTATCATTTTTGTCTCTATTGTACCAAGAACTTAAGATTCATAGTATCTTTCCCTAAATCCCATGAATATAATTTTTTAAAGTATGGGCGGGAAATGGATTGACCATTTTAATGGTGTAAGCATGGGATTTACATGCATTTTTCCAGGTTTTCTGAGAAGAATGGGAATAAAATTTTTTCAAAGTAAAAAAGAATTTCAGAATGCCTAAAGGAAGCTACATAAATAAATAATCTTTTATGTCGAATGCAGCGCTTATTAACATGGACTCCTATGGCCTTCAGTGCTTCAATACACGACTACCAGGAAAGTTTATGGCACATACACATCTTAGTATTTTATGTAGACAGGGCTCATTGCTTTTATAAAATTTTAAATGTGGTAGATGGCCTCCCAAAACAAGTTTTAGAGGAGTTAAATTAACAAGAAGTGCAAATTTTCTATTTCATACTATCTTTCAGCCCTTCAATGCCACAAAATTTTTGCCATGGTTGAGCACTTTGCATCTGAAGATAGAGCTATAGATTGAAGATTCTGCTGATTGAAGACATTGATAAAATAGCAGCCGTCTTGATTGTTTATCCTGTTCTCTTCCTGCTTTCTACAGAAGCCCCAAATTAATGAAATACCCATTCCAGGAGCAATCTCTACACCTACAGACCTATTTGTAGTTCCAGTGCCAGGTTCAGAGAGCTGAGAGTAAGATAGACTCAATAATAGCCAGTATTTACTGAGAGCTCCTAATCTATGTACCAGGCACTCTGTGAAGCGTTTTTTCTCACTCGGTCTCCCATTAGATTACTGCTGCTAGTGTTCCCATTTCATGCATGAGAGTTAGAAAATTAAGTCTTGGCCCAAGGTTATGCAATGAGAAAGTGGTAAGACCAAAAATCTAAACCCAGATGGTCTGACTCCAGAATCAACAGTCTAAGCCATTGTGATATGCTTCTCCAGAAGTTTTCCAGGAATATCATTGAGGAAGCAGGCAATCGAGACAGCACTTCAGTTTTTCATCCTGACCTAATATTTCTGCACTGAGCAAGAATTTGGACATCATCTCATCACCCATCTTTACAGGGGAGAAAACCAGAGAGATTTCACAGTACTAATGAAGAAGAGATAGATGGAGCAGCAATAAAAAAGCAAATGGGGACAATGCAAAAATACACAAGTATAATAGAAGAAAGTGTAATTGATAAAGCGCATTTATTAAATGGAAGTTATCTTTATCTGAAGTACTACTTTTTTTTTAGCGGTACGCGGGCCTCTCACTGTCGAGGCCTCTCCTATTGCGGAGCACAGGCTCCGGACGCGCAGGCTCAGCGGCCATGGCCCACGGGCCCAGCCGCTCCGCGACATGTGGGATCCTTCTTGACCGGGGTACGAACCCGTGTCCCCTGCATCGGCAGGCGGACTCTCAATCACTGCGCCACCAGGGAAGCCCTGAAGTACTACTTTTAAAATCCATCCAAGAGAGCATTGTGTAAGAAGGTAAAAAGGTACACCCATTTTGGAAAACAATTTGACAGTCCCTCAAAATGTTAAACAGATATGACCCAACAATTCTATTCAAGTATACACCCAAGAGAATTGAAAACACATGTCCACATAAAAACGTGTACACTAATGTCTAATGTTCACAGCAGCATTGTTCATATGCCAAAAAAATAGAAACAATAATCCAAATGTCCAGCAATTAATAAATAGATAAATGAAGTGTGGTATATCTATACGGTGGGAGACTATCTGCCAATAAAAAGCAATGAAACTTTGGTACGTGCTACAATATGGGTGAACCTCAAAAACATTATGCTAAGTGAAGTAAGGCAATCACAAAAGACCACATATTGTATGATCCCATTTACACAAAATGTCCAAAATAGGTAAGTGACAGAGACAGAAAGATTAGTTAGTGGTTGCCAGGCGCTAAGGGCAGGGGAGAATGGAGTGAGAAATAAGGAATCATAGCTAATGGATAGAAGAAGTTTTATTTGTAGGGTGATGAAAATGTTCTATAATTAGATTATGGTGATGGTTGCACAGCTCTGTAAATATACTAAAAACTATTGAACTGTAGGGCTTCCCAGGTGGCGCAGTGGTTGAGAGTCCACCCCCGCTATGCAGGGGATGCGGGTTCGTGCCCCAGTCCAGGAAGGTCCCACATGCCGCGGGGCGGTTAGGCCCGTGAGCCATGGAGCGGTTAGGCCCGTGAGCCACGGCCGCTGAGCCTGCGCGTCCGGAGTCTGTGCTCCGCAAGGGGAGAGGCCGCAACAGTGAGGCCCGCGTACCGCAAAAGCAAACAAACAAAAAAACTATTGAACTGTAAATTTTAAGAGGGTGAACTTTATGGCATGTAAATTATATCTCAACATGGCTGTTAAAAATTGTTTTAAAATTAGCATGTGTGCTTCCTACCTTTACCATGGGGAGTGTAACAGCAACGGTAAAGTTGTTTCATCTCCACCTTTCAGCCATACTGCTTGCACTCTCTTCATCTGTCTCCGGTAAAAGCATCACTCACGACCAGCAGGGGGAGCTCAAACGATAGCTTTATCCGTTCTCTGCTCCCAATCACAAACAGCTGTGAGGGCAGAAAGAATATTTTCAAATTTAGAGAAAATGAAAGATAGTTGAGTTTTATCCTTACTTATCCCCACCAAAAGGATTGAAAAGTTGATATGAGCATTCATCTCTTTAACACAAACCCACATCGATCCTCTTACGCATCTCAGCTTTTCAATTACATTGTATTCTCCGTAACACAAGAATATCTAGATTATAATAGGATACACTATGATGTTTGACCGAATAGTTCCGTGCTCTTTCCCTATAAATTGCTTTTAAAACAGTCAGTGAAACCCAGCAGAAGAACAAAAAGTTAGCATCCTATGTATAGAATGTCTTTATCATTACACGCTACCTAGTTGCACCTCCCATCTTTGCTCCAGCTCTGGGATCAACTGATTTGTAATATTATCACAGTGCTTAGGATTTTAGTGCAAAATAAATGTTAGCTATTTTTGTTGCATTCCAGGCTGAGAAACAGCTTTTGAAAGGGCATTTATTTATTCAAGAAAGTTTATTGAATATCTACTATAAGCTAGTCAGTGGTGGGGAAAAAACAGGTATAGAAACTGTCCTCATGGCTTGTACTCAGGTGGGGGAAAGGTGATATTAAACAAACATATAAATAAGATGCAATCCTAAATTATAGTAAGTACACTGAAGGAAAAGCACAAGGTAATTAGAGAAATGATGACAGGAGTATCTAATTTAGATTGGGCAGTCAGGGAAAGTCTCTGAGGAGTTAGCAATTACACTGACAATGGAAGACAGAATGTTCTAGGTGGAGGAAATACTACTGTGTGCATCTTGAGTCAGGAAAAGAACGAGCTTCAAGAAGGCTTGGGCTGGAGCCTAATGAGCAGAGGGAACACGGTGCTAGAAGAGGTTAGAGGGTAGGGTAAGTGCCAGGTCATGTAAGGCCCTGTGGGCTCTAGGAAGGGGGTTGTATTTTACTTTAAATGTAACGGGGAGCCACTGAAGAATTGTAAGCATACAAGTGGGTTGTCAGAGTTGCATTTTTATTAGACCACTCTGGTCATAAAGTGGAAACTTGATTAAAGAGTCTCAAAGCAGAAGTGGGAAGGGCATGCTAGTTGAGAGAAACCATCCATTTTGTTGTGAATGAAATGTGAGGTTCAGGGGCAGTGGGAAGTTATAAGAGTCATTCTAGAAAAACAATGACATACTCCCAGGCCCATTTCATGGCAGGCTCCAGAATCCATGGCATAATCTGTGTTTACCCTAGTTCTCTACCAACACCAATCCTAGCCGCATCTTCAAAAAGAATCAGCAACTATGAAAAGCATACCCAAGCAAACAGTAACGCTGCTTTTCCCTCTCTGAAGTTATGTAGAGCCATTCTTAATACAGGGGGAAAAAATCAATGTACACACATGTCTCCCAGAGAAAACATGTTTAATTTAAAAAAGTATACATGCTTCCTAAAATTGCGACCCCTCATTGCACCAGCTGTTAGACTTACAATGGTGCATCAAATGAGGGTAATCAATTTTACACAGATGAGGAAAGATATAATATTTCAAGCCAAGCTTTGGAATTAACTAAATTTACATGCATGTTGTAGTGGAAAGAGCATGGACTATAATTTCAGAGGACATGGGGTCAATCCTTACTCCACCACTTACAAGTCGTATCTTTGGGCAATTTACTTGACTTCCCCAAACATCTGGTTCCATGAGTGTAAAGTGTAGATAATAATAATGTCCACCTCATGGAGAGGTCGTGAACATGAAATGAGCATGTTCAATGCTCAGTGGCTTTCCATATCATTACTTATAAACTTATACTTATCATTAAGTATCATTAAGTACTTATCATTACTTACTTATATTCGGTGTAAAATAAGCTACAAGGATATATTGTACAACACAGGTAATATAGGAAATATTTTATAATAACTGTAAATGGAATATAACCTTTAAAATTGTGAATCTTTATATCGTACACCTGTAGCTTATATAATATTGTATATCAACTATCCTTCAATCAAAAAAAAGAATGTACTTCCAAAAATTTAATCAAGTTCCTCAAAATAAAACTTCTGTACAAAAAATAGAAAATTACATTCTCTTCAATAACATTTTTTTGGCTTGTTTTACTTATTTTTTTAAAGTTTTTTATTGGAGTATAGTTATTTACCATGTTGTGTTAATTTCAGGTGTACAGCAAAGTGAATCAGTTATACTTATACACATATCCACTCTTTTTTTAGATTCTTTTCCCATATAGGTCTTTAATAACATTTTAACATGATTGGCCACCTCAATCAAATTCTATAAATTGAAACATTTTGACGTTCAATTCTCTGCATCAAAAAAAAAAATCAAAGAAACTGGTTATAAATTTTCAATATTGCAGAAGTGCTAGATATTGGGAAAATAAAGATACATGAAATAAATGGAATGAACAAAATGAAAGAATAATAGTTTCTAAAGAATGAGGTTGTTAATTTCCAAAATCAATAGATATAACTTAGAAACAAAACCATTGGTCAGTTTAAGGGTATTATGAAAATATTTCCAACACCTCAGCTCTATCACTTACTCGTTACATGACTTTAGCAAAGCCCCTTAAACTTGGCAAACTTGAGTTTCCTCACTTATAAAATGAAGATAATAGCACCTAATTCATAGATTTATTGTGAAAGATAAAATCGTGCCTCTAAAGCACTTTTGCATAGTACCTGGCACAAGTAGGTGCTGAATAAATGTCCATTGTTATTTTTTGTTTCAATATCTGAAAGCCTGTTTTAGGTCTTTTGAACATAGAATATTTTCGACTGTTTTATTTATCTCAGACATTCGCAAATAGATTAGATACCTTCTATTTCTGTTTCACACAGGTTAAATGAATGTACTCCAAGTAGACTGACTGTTCCCATCACTCCAACAGAATTGCTCTTGCTAAGATTTATTAATGACCTGTACTATGCTAAACCCAATAGACAATTCTCCC
This sequence comes from Phocoena sinus, assembly GCF_008692025.1. NCBI lineage: Eukaryota > Metazoa > Chordata > Mammalia > Artiodactyla > Phocoenidae > Phocoena > Phocoena sinus. The sequence goes on along the minus strand of NC_045772.1, from coordinate 46,361,234 downwards.
TTTTCATCTTAAATCTGTTAGGAGCATATTTCACTGTTGATCACTCATTCCCACTTGAAGTATTTCCTTCCCATGGCCTCCAGAACACCGTTTTCTCCTGATTTTCCTCCTCCCACATTGGCCATTCTCCTTCCTAACCTTTGCTGGTAATGCTTCAGTGCCTCAACCTCTACTGTAGACTTTTTATAGGGTAGTTTCGGAGTATTTCAGGCTTGGTCTTCAGATCTCTTCTCTTTTCTATCTGCACTCACTCCCTCAGTGATCTCAGGAAGTCTTGTTGCTTTTATTCTATTTTATTTATTTATTTATTCTTTTTTTGGAAAAGGTAGTCTTTTTAATAACTGCTTTTGTCACCAGGTTAAGTCATGCAGTTACAAAGTAGTTAGAAATTTCTGAAAGGATCTTATTGTTAAAAAAAGAAAAGCTCATTTTTAATGCCTCCTGTGTTCCAACAATTATCAACTTTAAATTGCCAGCCTGGTGTTCTCCTCTGAATGCCAGACATACATATTCAACTACAGACTCAGTGTTTCCATTCAGACATACAATATGTTCTCAAAATGAACATGTCCAATTCCAACCTTCTTTTCTTTCCCCCAGACCTTTCCTTCCTGCAGTCTTCCCCATCTCAATTAATGGCAACTTCAATCCTTCCAGTTGCTCAGGTCAAAAACTTTGAATTCTTCCTTGATTCCTCCCTCCCTCTCACAAACCCCACATCCAATCCATCAGCAAATTCTGTCAGCTCTATTTTCAGAACATCTCCAGACTCTACCCGCTAAACCAGCCACTTGTCATCACTTCCACTGCTACTACCCTGGCCCAAACCATTACCCGGATTACAGTAGCCTTGCCTTCTGTCTTCAGGGCACTCAAGCTGCACTGGTCTCCTCTCTGTCCTTCAAACATGGCAGTCCTGCCCCTGCCACTCAGTGGCCTTGCATTTGCTAGTTCTTCTTCACAGAAAGGTCCTCTGCACCAACGCCTGCACGATCCACTCTCTTCCTTCCTTCAGGTCTTATCCAGATGTCACCTCTCTTTGAACCCTACCCTGGTCATTCTACTTAAAACTGCAATTCACCCTCCCTACCTCCCCATTCCTGCTTTACTTTTGCTAATTACCACCTGACATTCTATGTGTTTTAATTATCAGTTTGTTCATTGTGTGCCTGTCTAGAATGTACACTCACTCTGGAATGTAAAGGGCAAGAATTTGTGTCTATTTTGTTTGGTTGCTGTGTCTCCAGAACCAAGAACGCCATCTTGCCATAGCAAGTACTCAATAAATATTTGTTGAACAAGTGAAAATGATGAAGGGCTAGTTTTCCTAGGCCAAGAATAGAATGTTAATTAACCTCCTAAATATACTTAAAGCCTCAAGGCTTTTGGCATTTAAGTTGATCAATTTTAAATTTTAACTTACTTATGAAACAAATTCTATTATATAGCATGCAAAATAGTTGGTCCCTTAACATCCTCTGTTTGTGTATATACTCTGTGTATATATATATATATATATATATATATATATATATATATATATATATGTATATTTACTCATAGATAAATATAAACTACAGGCAAACACATTCCTTTTATAGCACCACACTAAGTTTAGTTTATACATCAAACCAGAACTTAAACCTCAGTCATATGCTGCTCTTTTCCCTCTAAGGATTTCCATTCTTGTTTCTCTTTAGGGGTAACTACATAATATGTGTTTTGCAAAACAGCACTTTTGGGGAATTACAGTTAATATACATAAGAATTTAAATTAGAAGTCAGGAAGCAGTTCCCCTTTTTCCTAAGAGTTTTCAATAACATGAAAAGAATCCATTTCTCCATCCTAGAACCTGGAACCTTAAGTGAAACAGCCAACAGGGGAAGAAATCACAGGACATGTGAAATTCCATCACAAATTTTTGTTAACCACATTTTTTGGGTTTTAGTGTTTCGTTTTTGTTTTTACTATCCTCTAGTATGTCAAGAAATCCTGATTCTTATAAAAAGCCATCCTAGAGCTATGGCCAGTAAACTGACATAAGAACTGAAGTTCTACCAGCCAGAGATAGTAACTAAATATTATTATTAGAATAAATGTTTTCCTTTACTATTCTAACTTTACCATCTAAGGAATTACTCTTTTTAATACTCTTCCATCATAGACCTTTTATAACTTTTTAAAATTCCCTTTGTCTTTCCCACATTATGTAAAATAAACAAAAATTCTACTTTTAAAGGACTTTTAGTGAAAAAGAGTTGCCTATCTTGACAGTTTCTAAAGAAAGACAAGTTAATTTTAGAAATCATATTATATTTTCCATTTATACCTCAGAATAAGCTGTTCTTTTTTATTTTATTTTCAAGATGGCCTCTTCTTTTAGCTTTTCTCCATTTCCAAAGTCTGTGATATTCACTTTTTCTTTCTTTGTAACTAATACATCTCTTCCTCTGAAAAAGATTTGCCAGATTTTTGCCACATGTTCTGTCCTGGGCTATGAGTACAAGCTCAGTGTGAAGGTTGAAAAGCATTTGGAAATGAAATGAAAAGCACATTCTCAAAGGTTTTGAATTTCCTGGAAAGACAAAACCTCATCTGACATTTCATATACAGACAAACCAATGGCTCAAGCCAACACTGGAAGTCAACATTAATGTCGATCAACAATTGACTGTCCACAGTGACTTGGCACTGAAGTGGTCACGCAAGAAATTTTTTAACACCGTAGAAAACATTGATCTCTCTTTTTAAGAGATGTCAACCGAGTATGTATCTGAGGAAGTTCAGCTACTTAGTATAGCCACCTGTCCCCTTGCTGGAGATGACACACACACCTTTACAACACTCAAAACAGCCTCAAAATTGAAGTGTTAAAACTCTCATTAATATGATTCCTCCTCCATTGTCCTCATTTGCCTGCCACTAGCATGAACCTACAGACCAATGAGCTGCCACCACAATTATACAGTTTTACAAGCAAAGGAAAAATAGAGATAAAAAATGCCTACAGGAAAAGGGTGAATGAAAGTAAAACTGTAAAACTCAATTGAGTAAAACTCAATTACTCACACTAATTGAGAAGGATAATAATTTTATTAGTGTTCAGAATAGTGTTTACTTCATCTATCTATTAAAAGAGAGATTACTAAACAAATTAATGGTATAAACATCATTCTAGACAGTGCCACTCATTTTTGCATGTCATTTTATTTTATTCTCTCATTGGTAAATCTTGTTTCCCAAAAAGATCATTCATGGCACTCAGATCAGTTTGTAAACGAGTACTTATTTGTGGTGTGTCTGGTTTTAATCAATGTCTATCACTCCCACTAGACCAGAAGCTCCAGGAGATCAGGGACCATTTCCATTTTACTCACCATTCTATCCTCAGTACCAAACACAGTGCCAAACCAAGTAAGTTCTCAGTAAATATTTATTCCATAAATAAGTAAATATCCCTTTTAGAGCACTCTTTGTGCCTGGCACAGCTTAAATCTGTAATAGTGGGCAATAAATTCTTATTGAATTAAATTAAGAGGATAGCCTTAAGGAAGGTGGTTCTGGAACTACACATTTACTCATAAAACCACTGAAATAATAATTGTAAGTCACTTGTAACTTTCCTTCAGGCATGTGTTTAATTTGACACAATTTTGTTAAACCCAATTCCAGGAGTAGTTTTCTCTTTTGTTCGTACTCTAAATTAGTAAACATATTTCTTTTCAGCAAAAAGCATATGAGTCAGACTTTTCTCTCCCTCAAATGAGTTATTCCCCCAGCTATTCAAAATTATTAGTGGGTGAGGTTACGTCAGATTTCCATTAATAAGTGATTAGTCCTGGTATTGAAAACTAAGAATATGTAAATGTAGATAGAGACCATGATCAACCAACCAGGTACCAGTTGCTTAATAACCATACTTCTTCTGAATATTCTTCCTGGCTAAGTAACTGAACAAAAACCTTGTTTCAAACCACAAAGATGCAGCCTTAGTGTTTCACTGACACCTGCTTCATACCCACAATAATGTGCCTTTCAACAGATGCGCCTATAGTGTTTGACACCGTGCCTACCCATCCTCCTGGTGACAGCCTCTCTGGGCTTCCTTCTAATGCCCTTTTGTAACCGTTCCTTTCTGGTCTCTGCTGACTCCTCTTCCTGATTTCTCCTCGAAGTGTTGAGATTTCTCAGATTTGTCTTCTCTCTCTCTTCTCCTTGGGAAGAAGAAAGGAGAGCCTGACAACATAGGTTTAGAGTCAGCCCACTTGAGGTCAAATCCCAGATCTAACATTCTCCAGCTGTGTGATCCTGGGCCTCAGTCTCCTCGTCTACACAGTCATATCTCGTTGTATTGCACTTTGCAGACACTGCATTTTTTACAACTGAAGGTTTGTGGCAACGCTGTGTCAAGCAAGTCTATCAGCGCCATTTTTCCAACGGCATTTGCTCACTTTGTGTCTCTGTGTCACAGTTTGGTAATTCTTGCAACATTTCAAACTTTCTCATTATTATTATATTTGTTACGGCGATCTTTAACTAGAGATCTTTGATGTTACTACTCTAATTGTTTTGGGTGCACGAACTGTACCCATATGAGAAGGTGAATTTAATCGATTGTTAACAAAGGATTTAGAATATTACATAAATCTAGGTGTCGAAGCAGCAGCAGGATTTGAGAAGATTGACTCCAATTTTGAAAGAAGTTCTGCTTGTAGGTAAATGCTCTCAAACAGCATTACATGCTACAGAGAAATTGTTCGTGACAGGAAGAGTCAATCAATGCAGCAAACTTCACTGTTGTCTTAATTTAAAAAACGTCCACAGCCACTCCAACCTTTAGCAACCACCACCCTGAAAAGTCAGCAGCCATCAACATCAAGGCAAGACCCTCCACTAGCAAAAAGATTATGAATCACTGAAGTTTCAAATGATGGGTACCATTTTTAGCAACAAAGTATTTTTTAAGATATGTACATCGGCTTCTTAGACATACAGCTATTGCACACTTAAGAGACTACAGCATAGTATAAACATAAGTTTTACATAGTGGGAAACCAAAAAATTTGTGTGGCTTGCTATATTGCAGTCGTCTGGAAGCAAACCTATATCTCTAGGTAAAATGGGGGTATCTACAAAGTGGGGAAGTAAATAGTAACTACCTCATGGGGTTGTTTTGAGGATTAAATGAGATAATACCTGTAAAATGCTTAGAACAGTGCCTGATGAATAGTCAGTAAATGTAAGATATTGATCTACAATCCCTTCCTCCACAATTCCACCAGTTCCCACACTTACATCCATCACCTCTCAATATCAGTATCAACCATGACCACCTCATCAGCTAGAATTCCCAAACATATGGACGTCTATCCCTCCCCTCTCTCTGAAGAACCAGCCTGAATATCCAGTTGAGTCCTGGGCCACCCAAACTCAACGTACCCAAATCTGGACTTTTCTTTCCCTCATCTGCTCATTTTTTAATAGCAACACCTTTCTCTCAACCAGCCAGCTTGGAAACTTTGTCTGTTGTATTGTTCTAGCTGGTATACCCAGAATATAATAGTGCCCAATAAGTATATACTGAATCAGTAGTCTTTCTGCCACCTTTTCCCTTCAATCAGCCCCAGGCCCCAATGCCAAAGTTAGGCTCCTAAGGCATAATTTCTTTCCTACCCATCCATCTATCTGAAATTAATTCAATCTTCTCCAAACTTTCAATTTTATAGCTTTGCACACAAAAACTTTTTAAAAGCCCAAAAGTCAACCAAGTCTGAATTAAACACAATTTCCCAAATAGGTTCCAAGCTTTCCTGCCATCATCCCTTTGTTCATACTGTTCCCTGCTCTTAAATATCTTTCTCCAATGTCAAATTACTGCCCTTGCTTTAAGACGCATCTCAGATGCAGGCTGCTCCACAAAGCCTTCCCTAATTCTACCAGCAGGACATACTCCCTTCTGCCTCCAAACTCCTATAACCTCTGAATTTCTCCTAACGAACTTCCCATAACCTGCATTCTAGTCTGGTCATTTCTCTCAATCTTGAATCCTCCTTGCTAAATTGAGAGGTCACATAGTGTATAGAACGGGGTCAAATCTGCTTCATACTTAGGGAAGTTTTTCAAGTTCTTTGAGCACCAATTCCCTCATCTGTGGGATAGGGAGAATAAACCATCGTGAAGGCATAAAAAAAAAAACTGGTATTTACAAATATTATTAATGAGGGATAATATTTTCCCATTATAAGTGGAAAACTACCACAATTGGGTAAAATATATATATATATGTACTAAGAACACTGAAATGAAATAGGTAAAATGTTAACAGCTCTTATGTTCAAGTGGAGGGGTTGCACATGATTTGAATTGCGTTCTATGTTTATTTTCAATATTTCTACAACTAGCTTGTATTCGTTCCTCTTGTAACTGACTTATCAAAGAAACATTTATAAAATGCCTTCAGAAACTACATTATGGCCTGATGAAACAGAAAGATGAAGAAAAATGACAGTTTATAAGAGGAAAAAAGTTTTAATTACTTGGGTAATATCATTCATAAAAGGGGGAAAAGTCTTTTATGTCTTCAAAATGCATTAAATTTCAGCCATTATGTGACTGGAAAAAGCTCAAGTAGAATAAAGAACCTTAGAAATCACTTGCCAAGGGCTTCCCTGGTGGCGCAGTGGTTGAGAGTCTGCCTGCCGATGCAGGGGACACGGGTTCGTGCCCCAGTCTGGGAAGATCCCACATGCCGTGGAGCGGCTGAGCCTGCGCATCCGGAGCCTGTGCTCCGCAACAGTGAGAGGCCCGCGTAACGCAAAAAAAAAAAAAAAAAAAAAAAAAAAGAAATCACTTGCCAAAAATATTTGCCACCGTAATTGGTTAGGACATTGTCACAGCTCCTGAATTTTGGGTTTTCTGAGCCCTGCATGTGATCTACCATTGGGAGAGAGCAACACAAACACAGAGGCCATTGCATCAAGCCTGAGATCAAGAATTTATGTCTGGCTTAAATCAAAGAGTCCACAAGAGAGGGCTTCCCTGGTGGCGCAGTGGTTGGGAGTCCACCTGCCGATGCAGGGGACACGGGTTCGTGCCCCGGTCCGGGAAGATCCCACATGCTACGGAGTGGCTGGGCCCGTGAGCCATGGCTGCTGGGCCTGCACATCCAGAGCCTGTGCTCCGCAACGGGAGAGGCCACAACAGTGAGAGGCCCACGTACCGCAAAAAAAAAAAAAGAGTCCACAAGAAAGATTTGAAGCTGTAAAATTCCATGTTATAATCAGCACCCTAAGTGATTTTTGAAAACTTTTTTCAACTGCAAACTTGATGTGTCCAAAGTTAAATTTACTATCTTTTTTCAAAGCCTGATCCTCTTCCGGGGCTTAAAAGTGTGGTTTTGGAGTCCTATTGGACCACAGATTCAATGTCAACTTCACCACTTAATGGAAAAGAAACTTTGGAAAGTTATTTAATTTCTCTGAGCCTCACTTTCCTTATTTGTTTAAAAGAGGATAATTATATTTCCCCTACAAGTTGTTGACAGGGATAAATTTTTTAAAAGATGCATTTAAGTCACCTAGCACAGCACCTGGCACAAATAAGGACTCAAAAATGGTAACAACATTTTTCAGGAAATAATCATCATCTACCCAGCCTCCCAGGCTAAAGGCAACAAAGACATTACAACCATTCTATCCCTTGTAGGTATCATAGGCACAAAGTTGTGCCAATTCCACCCCTGAAATATCTCAGGAATCTAACACCTACTACCTCACCATGTCCAGTGCTACATACTGACTGTGGTATTTCTCACCTCTTGCCCAAATATGCATATACTGAAATCAGTGATAACTCCTGACTCCTACTTTCACAGTGCCCCATGCTGACACTAAAGTTCTCTTTTCCCAAAGATAAAATGTGACATCATTCCCCTGCTTAAAGATGCCCTGGCCCCCTATTGCACCCAGGATCAAGCCCAAGCTTAATAAGATGGCATATAACACCCTTTTCACAATCCCTCTGCCTTAGTGTATCTCTCTAGCTTCTCCTTATGCCAGTTTCCCAAGATTCACACATGTTCACCCTGAGCTAGCACCATGCTAATCATCGTCTAAAAATTACCTTTGTCCTCATCACACTCCCAGGGTTGGCCTTCCACTTCTCTTCATTTAACAAACTCATGCTGAGCCTTCAAGAACTTGCTCCACATATCACCTTCTCTGTGAAGCCTTTCTCTGAGGCAGAGTTAGTTCCTCCCTCCTTTTTACCCTAGCAGCATTTTTTTTTATCCCTGTTATTATCCTGCATTTTAATTTTCTGTTTTTCATGTCTGTCTTCTCAACTCAGTGGTGAATTACTTGAAAGCAGGCGCCATATGTATTTATCCCCACGTTTCCAGTGCTTGGTATCTATTGAATGTGCAATATATGCCTTTGGATAGATACATTTTAATTAAAACTGGGAATTGAGGCTTTACTAAAACTGGAAACCGAGGCCTGATAAATGTAACTCAGACTGTTTCACTGGCAAATGTTCCCGACCAAGGTGATCTCAAAATTTTGTGAAACACTCTACTTTCATGGGAAACCACAGTAAATGTTCAAAGTACCATGTCACTAGCGAAAGAAAGAAGTGAAAGGCTCTATAGAGTTCAATAGACTTTCTCAAGGAAAAAGTTCAAGAAAAGAATGGAAGGTCCTTTATTACTACCATATATTAAGTGCTAACTGCATGGAAGTCCCTGTAACACATTAAGCCTTGTTCTGCTAATGGCTCTACAAAGTTGGTACAATTGTCCTCATTGTGCACATGAGGAAATTGGGCCTCACAGATGAAGCTCCTCCAAGTCCCCCAACTTGTAAATGACGGAGCAGAGATTTGAACCCTGGTCTGTGAGAACCCAAAACCTGTACTGTGCTGCTATGTTATGCTGCTCTTCTCCTGGGTGACCAAGCCAATGACCCTCACACCATTCCACCCTCTCCCAGCCATCCCCATGGGAAGTTAGGGAGAAAATGGGAGGGGGAAAAACAGAGAGAATGTGAACAAAGGAGACTGAAGGATGGGAAGAAAAGGAGAGGGATCGCCTCTTAGAAAATGTATTTAGAATATCTATATATTTTTAAAGCTGCAATGAGATTTCTTCCTACAAAATACAATCTAAAATCTATGCAAAAGAAGAAAAATCTATGAAACTTAAAATCAAAATGTTAGTCCTTGTTAAAGAAGCATTAAAACAAACAGGCTCACTTTATTAATCCACAAACCTAACAACACTCAACAAAAAGCTTCTGTAAATTTTAATTGCAGCAATCTGGACAATGTTTCATTATGACTCACTGACTTGAGCCACAATGTTTGCACAATATATTTTGCCCTGCGTTATGAGACTGTACTTGCGGTGAAATGCTACTATGCATACTCAATTAAAATACACCAGACATGGGGTTTCCCTGGTGGCGCAGTGGTTGAGAGTCCGCCTGCCGATGCAGGGGACACGGGTTCGTGCCCCGGTCCGGGAGGATCCCACATGCCGTGGAGCGGCTGGGCGCCCGTGAGCCATGGCCGCTGAGCCTGAGCGTCCGAAGCCTGTGCTCTGCAACGGGAGAGGCCACAGCAGTGAGAGGCCCGCGAACCGCAAAAAAAATAAAAAATAAAAAAAATAAAATAAAATACACCAGACTTATCAAAATAAAGCATTTGGGGAAATAGTGTGCTCCGTATTTGTTTACTTTCCTTTATAAATCCTGCATGTCCATGGAATAAAATCCATAAATTTGTTCTTCTAAGTGAGCTGTACAATTCCTTCCCCTTACTTTTACTATTACTATCTGCTCAACACCTCTGGGTTTTCTTTCCTGAAATATGCTTATCAATGGTTATTTCTTCTCTAGTGTTTGAGATAGAGCTCGTTCCTAACATATAGAATGGTTTCTACTAGCTACCCTACAGATATGTCCCCAGAAGAAGAGACAGGAAGTTCCGCCCTGTACTCTGCAAAGGAGAACGTGTCCAGTGATGGCCGCTCACTCGCCTGAGCTGACCACTTCCTTTCTCCTCTCTCTGGGATGTGCTTTTGAAGGTACTTCCCTCTCTTTCCTCATCCAACAAGTTCTAATGCTCCTTTTTTCCGTCTTTCTTCTGAAAATTGTTTATGAGATGAATATTCCAAAGTTTGTTAATGTTTATAGGTTCATAATCCCTTTGTCAAAAATGTCAAGGTCACAGATGCTGCAAAGGCAGAATTTTGGAGGATTTGAAAAATAGACTGTATTGGGAATGATAGCCCATATATTATATAAAACCCCCAGTAGAGTCTGAGGAAGCACCCTGCAATCAAACACATCAACATTTCTGTGGCAAACTGAGCGAATATTAACACGAAACGAGCAAAAGACTATAAACACATTCATGTCCGTTCAGTTCACATTGTGCCACCAAGTTTGTTTCAGAAACCTTTCCTTTTTCAGAGCTCTTACGATTTCAGAATTGCAGTTGAGAGATTGTAGATCTGAATATACTCTAGCAATGGGCCTTGGGAGAAGCATCTCTGCCAATGGGAACCTGTTAGCCTCTCATCATTTTGGAGCAAGGTGTGTGGTCTGTCTGAACCCTGACATTTAAATACGAGCATGTGGACACGAGAGATGGTTAAAAATCCTAAAAGCGTAGTTCTAAAGAAACCAGAAGAAGATCCACCACAATGGGCATATGGAACAGTTTGGATACTAAGGTGATATTTGGCAGAATTTAAAAAACATGGGAATGAGCAGGAAGATCATTTAATTTTAAGTGTTTTATTATTTTTCTTCTCATTAATCTTATTCTTCGTTTGAAAAGAAAACCTCTCCCTGCTTTACATGTGAATTTGACTGGACACATGTTCCCAGGAAGCAGGCTGCCTACCAGTAGAATCATGTTCATTATCATACATGAAATAAAACAAGGAGATCAAAATGAGCTAAAGAATTAATAATATCATGTACCACTGTCCTTTCTTTTAGCATGTTGTGAACATGTGGATATATTTAAAGGTTTCCTTTGTGTTGGATAATATCAAAGACAGATCCGATTGATATTATATAATAAGCTATTTCAAAGTAATGAATTAGCTGAACTAATGCTTTCTCGCTAAATAAATAATTCTGAAAGAAAATAGATCTTTATTCTTAAAGCCTCCTCCTTTCTCAATTAATTAGACTTTGTTGGTAAAAGGAAGTTAAGAAATTCAGCATAAGCCTGATTATATCATGAATGTAAAATGAGCAGGGCAAATAATGGGCTCTATACTCTTTCAAACAAGTTAAATAAGTCCGTAATAGCCCACCAGTTGTGTAAACACTATTTCACTATACTTGTAAAAGAACTATTGACTTACCTGTTAACTTAAATTATCCTGGCATGCTTCAACTAAGCTTATTAGTAATTCATGCGGCGTACACAAATGTTTTTAGTTGTGGACTTTTAGCAAAGATTAAAGAATTAGGAAAGCATCCGTTTAGCAAGCCCAGAAACACAAACTACACAAACTGTACTTTACCAGAACTGATTTTAGGAACTTGTAAAGAGTCTAAGAAGTGAAAAGGGAATTCAATCCTGGCGTGAGATATTCCCATTAACAGTCAGCTCATTAACAGGCAGATACCTTCCAAAACCATACGTAATATGAACATCTCACCCAGACATAATACCAAATGAATCTACTTTAGCCTGCTAACCTTACTATCACATGTAAGGGGTGGAGTTGTTTTTCTCTGACATCGCACCGCTATGTATTCCTGTGGGTAACTGGTTGTCGAAAGAAACTAGAAATATATATATTTAAGGGGGAAAACGTTGAATATATACTTGTCTTTTCTGTCACAGGAAAAAACCACCATTCTCTGCTCCAAATGGTTCCACTGCAGTCCCAAAAGACTACACTATTTTTCTTTACCGAAATATGTGAATTTCTTTCTCAATAAAACAATAGTAAACCCAAGATACTATCCAGTTTAACTCTCTGTATGTCTAGAATTCCCAAGGGATTCGGGAAAGGGTAAAGAACTTAAAGTCAAAAGACTCAGGTTAGAATTTGGTTGCATCACTGACTTGTTAGTCACCATTAGGAAAATGACTTACATTTCTTATCCTTAAATTTGGGGTAAGAATAATGCTGACCTCATAAGGTTGGTATGAGGTGAGGACTGAGTGGGAACATGTAAATGTATAAAGAGCTGAGTCAATGCTTATGGTCCTTATCATGCAATTTGATAACTTGATCTTATAAATTAAATGTTATTGGCCATAAAGCAGAGAGACCACTACTCAGAGCCCTTACTAGAGCTTGCTTTCCTTTCTTTTTTCTTTTTTTTTTCTTTATAGTACACAAGGAATCTGGTTTGCTGTATTCTTCTTTATTAGCTAAGATAAAGTAATTAACATATATGCATTCAGACAATAAAATCACTATTAGAAGAACCATTCTTATTTTCAACCCATATGATTTTCTATGTTCTAAGGTCTACAAGACCTTGAATTTCATCAGGTCTCACTCACGTATTCATGCTTCCTGGACTTGCAGGTTTTTCCTGAGCATCCTTGATTGCAAGTGATCACAGATAAATCCTTCCTCATTACCTTAAGCAACAAGACAAAACAAAATTGATTGGTTCACCCAGTTGGGAAGTGATGGAGTAGAAACAGCTTTAGATCCAGATGTTTAAAAGAGGACCTTAGGATTTTGCTTTTCTCCTCACTAATGCTTATGTTCAGTTCCTGGTGAGCTCTCTCCACAAGGGAGAATGACAGCTCCCTTGAGCTCCAGGCTTCCTTGTCCTTAGAACTCATGAAGCCAGAAAAGACCCTCTCACCCCAGAGTAAATGACAATCCCCCAGATGGATTCCGATTGCTCTGCTTGGGTTATATACTTACCCCAGGGGCAGGAAAGTGGGGCTACATGATTGACAGCTCTACCAGAATCACCTAAGGTTTGGGAGGTAGTTTCCCAAAGGAAAAGTGTGGAGTGCTCTTACCAAAAAGAAAGAGGAGAAATGTTGGGCATGTGAAAAATAAATAAATAAATAAGTAACAGATGTTCATTACACCTGGCTTCATCCAGCATAGCTGTCTTTCTTCCTTGTAATTGAATCAGAAATCCCTCTGCTTTACATGAATTTGTTAACAAGCTTCAATTCCTGAACAGAAGAGGAAAGGCACTAACACAGGTTGAAAATTTACTCTGCTGTAAGCCAAGTTCCAGAGATTTTCACATTTAGAACTACCTAGGTAAATAATAATCCTCCTTTACAGAGACTTAGATAGGCTCATTCTGTGCTTCTGATCAAATGCCTAAAACTGTCAGAACCTAGATTCAAATCCAGTTCTGCCTGATTCATTCCACAACCAAAGTGCTATGCTCTTTTTGGAACCCTGAAATCATAGAAACTGTTGACAAAAGCCCTCAGTAAGATGATGGACACAACCATATCTGGATGCCTGTGTTGATAAATCAGTCAGTCAATAAATATTTGTTAAGTTTTCACTACCATCAGTCCATTGTATGAGTCCTACAGGTAAAGACAAGTGGCCTACTCCCTGTCTCCAAAGCTATCACAATAAAGTTGGGAAAACAAAACATATCAGCATTCAAGAAAACTTTAGGGCTCAATTATGTGGTATTTATAACATACACTTTTAGTGAGATTCCTGGGATTCCTGTGCAGAGTCTGCTCTTCTTAGATTGCAAGCTCCATGAAGAGAGGTAACTTGCCTCCCTAGGTCATTGCTGTATCATGATTGTAGCTATTCGACAAAGATTTGTTGCTTGATGATTAATTAGACTATAGTTACAGGAGGTTTTACAGAAAGAGTAAGTCTTGAACTGCTTACTTACAAAATAAGTAATCTGGGGATAGGTTTTTTAAAAAAGGGTAGGGAAATAGGTAATCAGTAGGCATTCTATAAACGTGGAAGGAATGGCTGGGAGAAGCGAGAATAACGTGAGAATAAGCAAAGGGATGGTAGTGGATGCCATGTGCAAAGGGGCAAGTGAAGGACCAGGACAGAATTAGGCACTGCACTGATATCCAGAAATCAAGGTTAACTCACAGTTTTCAGCAGCCACTGTCAAATTTTCCAAAATCTCTGGGCTGCAGGATCTTTATTTGCAAAATGAAGAGAATGGAGTATATAAAGCTTAGTCACTTTCTCCTTCCATCCAGTCCAAAGAATCACAAGCTTGCTAATGATGGGATTCACCATAGAGAGGAGCATGTTCAGAATACTGATTTAGGTCCAGGAATCTATATATTTTTTCAAGTTCCACAGGTGGTTAGCCAGCTTTGGGGATCACTTCTTAAATGAAGGAAAGTAAATACACGCAAAGAAAAAAATCTTCCCAACTGTAAACTTCAGAAATTTATATGGGAAACTCAGTAGGATGGAAGAAGATTAAGAGAGGCCTTAAAAGCCATAAGGGTTCTCCACCTTCATGAAGCAAGGAGACATTGTGCCTGGAGTGAAAACTGTACATTTTTGTGAGTTGAAGTGGCAGGCTTGGGCCTTAACTTCTTTCAGCCACTCACTCAGGTCTGCAGACGTCGACTGGCTCCTCACCGAGGCCTTTTCTCCAAGAAAGCCCTGAGTCCTTTTCCTCCTTTCCCCTGCGGGTTCCCTGCAGGACACTTTTGAAGAGTGTGAGAACACGCATTTTGCACTGGCAATGGTTCTCACACCTGGGTGGGACTGCACTTACTTAGAAAACCCTGGGACACTTAGGATGAAAAGGCCGCCGAACAAAAGCAAACACCCATCTATCTGTCTGTCCCGCATTGCTTTACTAAAGGTGACTGACTTCCAGAGGATCCTAAATCACTTAAAAAAAACAGTCACTTCGACTTCTTACCCCGTGGATTAGACAGAATTGGAGTGCTTGCTCACAAGCTGTATTTACTTAGCGATTAGCCCAGCGTTTCGATTTTAGGGCAAAAGCGAGCCAGACAGGGCGGCTTGAGGTAAGGATCAAAAAGGCCACCCATCCTTCGCCTGGGGACGCCTGCCTCCTTACCCTGTTAGTGTAACTATTTTTCTGGATTGTAGTCTTTTTTTTTTTTTTTTTTTTAAGCACTCCATGTAGTACCTCCATGCGTGCCGCATCCCTCTGCCCCTGCGCGTCTGTCTGCGTCCGTCTGAAGCAGGTCCCTTTCGGCTCTCTGACCTGGGTCGCCAGGACGCGGGAGGGAGTGGGGGTGGGGATCGGGGTCCCCTGCCCCTCCTGAGGTGCTGAGCGCCGGAATCCGCGCCCCGGAGGCAAAGCTCGAGCGCTGAGAACTCGCCTGCACCTCGCGCCGCCAGCAGCCTCCAAGCCGCGGAGTCGGGAAAGGAGGGAGGGGGTCGGAGGAGGGAAAGTGGGGCCAGGCGGGGGGTGCCTGGGAAGCCGGGCTGCGCTGACGTCACTGGGCGCGCGATTCGGGCTGGAGCGCTTTAAAAAACGAGCGTGCGAGCGGAGATGCTGCTCCACACCGAGCAGGCCGCCTGCAGCAGCAGCGCGCACGGCCCCCGCAGCGGCTGCAGCCAGGGCGCTCCCGAGGCCCGCGTGGCGGCAGGGGCACGGCCGGGCCCCGCAGCGCTTCTCCTCGGCGCCCCCGCCGGGGGCCAGGAGCGCTGCGCCCCGCGCTGTAGGCGCCCGCGGAGCCGCAGAAGCCCGCCGAGCTGCGCCTGACGCGCCACCGTCCGCCGCAAGCCCGACGCTGCCCTCCCGCCGCGCCCCGCTCGCGGCCCCCTGCCCGGGCACCATGGACACCTCCTCGGTCGGCTTGCTCCTGGCCTTGCCCGTCCTGCTCCAGCTGGCGGCCGGGGGCGGCTCGCCGAGGCCGGGCGCGCTGCTGCGGGGGTGCCCCGCGCACTGTCAGTGCGAGCCGGACGGCAGGATGCTGCTCAGGGTGGACTGCTCCGACCTGGGGCTTTCGGAGCTGCCCTCCAACCTCAGTGTCTTCACATCCTACCTGTAAGTGCGCCTCCACTCCGCTCCGGAAAGGGGACAGAGGGAGGAAAGGAGGCGGGCCCTAGGCCAGGCTGGGGGCTCCTCGGCTCCCGCCTGCTCTGGAGGGGGCGGGCGAGTTTGCAAAGGGCGTCTTGGCCAGGCGTGTTTGGACCCCTGGGAAATGCACGTGTCTCGGGGTAGCACGCCCGCACTTTCTGGGCCCGCAGAGAAGCGTCTTCAAGTGCAACCCGGGAAAGCGCTAGTGCGCTGCAGCTTTGCGGTCCACCTCTAGGCAGGTCGCCGCGCGAATTCCTCCGACTGGAGGCATTTGCCTGCAGTGTGGGCATTTGTGCCCCTGAGCCTGGAACCCAAGGGCAGGCTTCCCAGTTGGTCCCTGCCCCAACCTCCCCTCCTTGTCCTGTCGCGTTCCACGAAAAGATGGGCCGTAAAAATTTCCGCAGAGGAGAACTCCAACTCGTCCAGCTCCAAAGGAATTTACTCTGCATCTCTTGCACAGTCGCGTGATGTAACCTTTTTCTTTTCTTTTTTCTTTTCTTTCTTTTTCTTTCTCTCCCACCGCCCCCCCCCCCGTTTTTTTAAATGAAGTGGTTATAATGTGGCAACCACAAACCCGATAAGAGCTGCCAGAACGTTATCTTTACCTTTGGCTGCCCGAGCCGCCCTTTGAAGTGCCCGCGGCCACGGTGTAATCTTTAACCATCTCCTCCTCCGGGGGAGGAAAGGGAAGTGGGCTGAAGGCGGCGGGGCGGGTAAACAGCGGCGCAGACACCCAAGTGGAGACCTGAAGCTCTCTATCATCCCTCGGGGATCCTCCCAGCCCGTCATCCCCCCACCACAGACTCCAAACCCCAACTACGGAGACGAGGCAGCGGCTCATTTCATAATCTGGTCTCTGGAAAATCCAGGCCCGGAGGGTAACAGGTGGTCGGGTGGATGTGGTGACCCAGGAGGAACCCGATTCTTGGGAACCAAGGCGACAACTCTCCATCGCCCTGTGGAGAATTTGGGGCTCGCTTCCTTCGCGCAGAGAGACTAGGGGTCGGGACCACTCGGGAAAAGGGGCACTCGTGGCCACAAGGTTACACGTTTAGGTTTGAACTCGAGGCACTGCGGTGAGCCCACCCCAAACCCTGGCAATCCCAGTTTCGGCTTCTCTGATGTACCTTGGCAGGAGTGAGTTGGGATGTTTGTGAACTCGGTCTTTCCTCTGTTTAGTTGTTTTCTGGAGGGAAGAAACATGAAGAGGCTTGCACAACGCTTTACACTAGATAGTGATTCTTTTTCTAGAGACAGAGTGAGGAAGGAAAAAAAAACATTCTTTTTTACTTGCTTTGATTTTGCCTTGAAAGGGAGGGATTATCCTGCTAGATTTTAGTGTTAGTAGACGGCAGTCCCTTCCTCACCTACCATAAAACTATTTTGGCT
Organism: Phocoena sinus; assembly: GCF_008692025.1. NCBI lineage: Eukaryota > Metazoa > Chordata > Mammalia > Artiodactyla > Phocoenidae > Phocoena > Phocoena sinus. Next base: position 46,343,825 of record NC_045772.1, on the reverse strand, counting down.
GCTTTCCCTATCTGAAAAGTTTATAAAATTACTCTATTTCCCCACCAGGTTTCCCTTCGGTGGCACTTAATTGCATGGTGTAGTGATATTTTTACAGTGATGGAAATCTGCTCGCCTAAGTGATCATTCTCTAAGAATTCACATTTCCTCCTCCTAAACGACTATCTGTACTATGAAATTGTCTGTACTATTCATCTCCAGCCTCTGGGTTTAACTGCTAAACTCAGTGTTTCAAGAATCACATATTCTCCTGTATCGTGAATTTCTGAGAGCGGTTGGCAGTTGCACTTAAGAGCCTAGAACTATTCTTCCCTATCACCCTGAAGAAACTGGCCATACACAAGGGAGTTGTGCATTCCCCCCAAACATTTACCTATTTAAATAATACACTTGTTAGAAAACTTGTTTAAGGATACAGAAAATAAATGTCATGACTTTTCTTCTCTCACTCATTTGTTAGGCTTCTGTTACTAAAAGTTGGTGTAAGTAAAATACTGCTTCAAATCATTTCCCACATACCTCAAATGCAGTTAACTGCATCCTCCATGTGCTGGGGAGCTCTGACTGCCACTGTTCCCTATCTATCGTTATGGATAACCCCTTGGAGTTAAGATAGCATTAGGAAGTTAATTGTCAGCTTTTTCTCGTGCTATTTGATGACAGCCTGTATCCTGGCCTAAGGGGAAATGTTCTCATTGTCCTATAAAATATTAAACTCAGAGTGTCTGTGGAAAGTGTCACAGTGAAATGTCAAATACTTGCATCTAATGGTTAACATTTCAGGGAATATGAGTGCTAAGTGTAGAAATCAGTCCTGAAGTAAATAACCAAACTGATGTTCTTCGTGATGGGCAATTTCAGAATTGGTCTCCTTATAGAGTACAAAATGCCAGAGGTCATCGGATGCCCTGCCTTGGTGGGTTGAAGGGTTTGAGGTTGGGGGGTTTGTTTTGACAACCTCAGGAACTCTGTGCCGACATTAAGGGTAGATGGCGCCCTCTTTTGGTTACACCTAGCATTAAGTGACCATTTCTCCTTCACTTGTGCACTCACAACCTGAAAGAGAAATCTTTATTTACTCATATTCAAATAAATAAGCATGTGCTTTACTGGTTGTATTATTTTAAGAGATAACTTCATTTTGCTCTTAAATGGGAACACGAAGTTACAGCCCCGCTCCACTGGGGCCCAGTGGTAATTAAGCTTTGGTGAGAAAGTTGCAGTGTGCAAAGACTGATGTGGGTGAAAGACCAGACTACTATCTTTTATTGTTTGTAATAAGTTACCACCATTTCTTTGAGTGAAAATGTTATCTCTTAATCTTCCTCCTCTCCCCAGGAAAGAACAAGCATTTCATTTTCTTCAGACTGATGGTGGCAACTTCCAGCTGTACATGTTTGGCAAATAGATTTGCCACAATCTGATAACGGGCTAGTCCAACTCGTAGGTAAAGAAAGTTTCTTCAGTCTCTTCATAGAAGATTAGAGCTGTCTCTGTACAGCTTTAGAATCTTTCTTCCCCAGAAAGCTAAGTCTTAAGCCAGTCCAAACATTAACTCTCTTTTCTTACTGAACTGTATTCTCCAGTGGATCTGTAATTGGACCACTGAACATGCGTGGTATAAACACTGGAAATTTTCAATCTTAATCTTTCTCTCTCTCTCTCTCTCTCTCTCTCTCTGTCTCTCTTCCAGTGATTTTGGGCTCTGATTTTACAACAGGGGCTAATAAAGCTCACTCAGCAGAAAACAAGGAACACACCAAGGTTAAGACATAAAAGCAGACAATAATTATTTCCAACGTTTAGTGCATCTCAACCTAGCAGTAGTGATCTGTCAGAAAGAAAGTAGTGCTAGCATCTAATCTTACTATTGGTAAGATATTTTAATGCATCAAATGTGGACATTTTTGCTAATAAGGTCTTAAAAGTAAGCTCCCTATACTACTTTGATGTATCTTTCATCCAGTTAGTGTGGCATCCAAATAGAAAACTAAATCCTAATGAATATCTTACTATAGTAAATATACTTTTCTTTATTGATCTAGAACAGCCATTTTATTTTTAAACGAAAACTGAGTTTTTCCCTGCTATTGCTTAAAGACATGAACATTTCATCCACAGGCAAATTTATGTCACATAAACTAAAGGAACCAAGAGAAAGATTTTGTGCGTGTGTAGTTTGGTTACTTTTCCATATGTAACTTTGTAACAAAATTTAATTTTACACATAACTGGTAAAACTAGTTTTAATTTAAAAAACCAATCAAAAATCTCAATTATAACTAATTAAGGGTGCCCTGGTGTCATACATGTGTTCTAAGCACTTAAGGTACGGTTTCAAAATTAAAGAAACTTTTCAGACTCTTCCTTGAAAATTATTTAATATATTTCTACTTCTCTTCAAGCAAAGAAAACTATTTTAAATGAAGGAAAATTTTGTACTTTAGAGATGGTTACAAAAGCCTTAATTGTTACAACAGTTTAGGTCAGTTGCAAAATTCATAGTTTGCTCTACAACCTACGTGCAAAATTCGTTAAAAATATAATAATATCAGTGACCTTTCTGCGTTTTAATGAAGTTCTTTCTTTTTCTTCAGGATGCCCGGGTTTTCTTAGTAGTGTTTTTGTTATGGGGGCAATTATTGAAACTAAGTGACTGAGTTAGTCTGAGTGATTTCTTTTTTAAGTAGTGGCTCTGATTCAAACAATTTTGTGGTGTAGATTTAGAATAAATATTTTACTGAATATGTTCAACATGTGCATGGCAGAGTTTTTGTGACAATAATGAATTTTTACATACAGTAAGCATGATCCTCAATCAGATCTTCGATCTTTTTTCCCGTTACACATTTTCTTCGAAGTAAAGGCAGAGTTCTGATCTGCAACGAAAGGTGGCAGTCACAAATGAGTTAGAAGATTGGAATAAAAAAATAACCTTCATAATTAAATAAAATTATACTTTAATAATGAAACCATTCCCACTTGGATGTGCTTTAAAAAGTTCAGAAACACAAAACTAGTCTATAATTTCTCAAAGTTTTTAACTGAACTGTTTGTTTTTAATTTCCAAAACATGTAACTGTCAAAAGCATAGACATAATAACCAGGTAAACAATTAACTATCATAAAATTAGAGACATTGCGGAATATTTATAGTTTTACAACTGATACCTAATATCTACTTACCTTAATAAAGCATTTTATATATTTCTTCTATTGAATGTATACATTTAAGTCATTTTAGCTATAAATTTAAGTATGTTTCCAATTAAACCAAATCATATGCCATAATATAGAAATGAAAAACAGTAGTGAGTGCTGCACTGAGCAATTTTGTGAAGTAATTCTTTTGGTTTTGTTCAGTTATTTATATAAATTTAGAATAATGCTAAATGGCACATTTCCTTGTAAACACCCACAAGTGGATATTTCTGGTAAATTGAATTCTTCATGAGAAGGCAAATTCCTTCCTATGAGATTCAACCTCCTCACTCCTGGTGCAGTGTTTTCCTTTATACAGTCTCATTTTGTAGTAGAAAAATGAATCAGACTGGCGTTAGAGCCACCACTGATATATTACTTACCAAGCTGGTAATTTAGTCCTATTGCTATTTTTGATGTACCTTAGGATTTCATTTGTTAAACTACCCATGAGTTCCAACCTACTACAACTATTTTATTCCCAGATCTGTCAGCTTCGATATACAGTTTTATTCAGTCATTATGGACGCCAACTACATGCTCAGTTTCACCCATGGAACTCCTTAGCTCTGGTAAAAGGAGACATTGCATAGGCTGTGTGGTGGAATTTTTTATAAAAATTTTCATAATTCAAAATTAATTTGGTTCTCCATAGGTGACATGGTAGGAAACAGGCTCATTCTTGAAATCTCTGGCATTTTCTCCCACCTCTTCAAGTTAATTTTTTTTTTTTTACACTGATTGAGCCCAGTGGAAATGCCTTATTTGAAAGTGGTAGGTAGAAGAATGTTGATCATTTGATTTCACAATATGGAATAATGTTATCTAGTAGTAATGCTAAAAGACTGTTAACAGGGTGTTCAAATTAGTAGGTTAACTTTTTTTCCTTTTTTTAATTAAAAAATCCTTAATTTTAATTGAGATATAATTGATGTATAACATTAGTGTCAGGTGTACACATAAAGATACAATATTTGTATCGAAAATGATAGCCACAATAAGTCTAGTTAACATCTATTAACCACACATTGGGTTAACTATTTTTAAAATGCTTCGTAAGCAGGAGTACTTCCTCATACCCTCATTCTCAATGTTTAAATCTGGGATTGGAAAAGCTGGAATTTACTTTAAAAGTATGCAAAAGAACCAACCATTGTCCATGAAACCATCTTCCTTAAAATCAGATGGAATAATTCTCCGGGAGGTAATGATGGGCTGTCTTTCCTTCAGGGTTTATCTTCCTCACTAGACTGTGAGCTCCACCAGGCTAGGAAATTTTCTACTTTATTTCCCAAGTGCCCACACCAGTGCCTGGCACAGAAGAGATGTTCAGTAAATACTTGTAATGTTGAATTGAATAGAATTGGCTGAACCAGCTGCTGAAATCCCAGTGGCTAAAAGAGCCCAGAGAAAGACAGATGAGAACTACTTGTCTGCAAGTAAGAGAACAACACAAGGCTACTGGTATCCCACAATTATGGCTCAGCCCCATTGGAAATACATTTAAATTGTATTTTGCTTAAATGATGCCGTGACTTGTTTAACAAACACACCAGAATTTACATGTCTATATTACTTTATTATTGTAATGACACTAATTATAACAGCTGACGTTTATACTGTTCTTCCTGAGTGCCAGGCATTATGCTGCTACTTTACTCAATCCCACATCCCACAACAACCTTTTGACACAGGTACTATTATCATCCCTATCTTGGGAGGCCCGTTAGCTTATTGCAAGGCTATTTCCATTGCTCAGAATGTTTGGGGGGCCTCTTTGAAATTATCTTCAGGGCCAGTTTACCAGAAACACAAGAAAACCAACCTTCTAATGTTTAGCTATGCCTCATAGTAATTGTAATTGGTGCTGAAATACTTCTTAGGAACACAGTTTATGAAGCTCTAATACCACAAATATTTCTTCAAGGAATCCTGGGAAATGCAGTTTTTAGTTTTCAGTAAAATGAGAATAATATTATATAGCTTAGGGCCAATCTTTTAAGTTTAGTAGATACCTTTTCATATATCCATTTTCTTACTACCACAAAAACTATTTCTCTTGTCTCCAAGTCGAAGATAAATTGTGGTAGTGCCCAAGTATTATAAAGAGTGGTCAGCTGACTAATAACTTCCAAGTTAAAAATGAAACTTCTTTTTTTTTCTATGACCAGATCTATGTGTCAAATAAAGTAGCTGAATTCTTTGGAACTATTTGTCAATTCAGAGAGACATGAACTTTCTTAATAGGCCAATTTTATTTAAGTTTGTATTTACCTTTAAAACTGATGAGATAAGATGAAGTGACACATCATTTATTTGATTGAGAATGGAGAATTATTTCAAAGTTTTATCTACTTATTGATCACTCTGTAAGCTCTGCACAGTTTAACAATTAAGCCAGTGATACAGACTTCTGTGTAAATAAGAAATCTGGATAAGTCAGAGAAAAGTCCCTTCCTTCAAACAAAGAAGAACTTTTCCTGAACTATCCATTTAGTTTCTTCAGTCCTTCAGTTCATTTGCTGCTGTAAACCTATGTGTTAATCATTTATTGTATTACAAAGTCAACATGAAAAATCAATAGCTGACCAATTAATTATAAAGCATATTCAATGTAAAGAACACCTGCTCGAGGAAGAACTGATGTTTAGAAAATTTAGGTTACATTGGGATATAATCTCTAAAGGCTCTTACAACAGTACACTCAACTGTAGTTTTCTGTGAACATTAATCATTTAAAATTATAGCAGATACAAACTATTCAACGCTATATATAAAACAGATAAACAACAAGGTCCTCCTGTATAGCACAGGGAATTATATTCAGTATCTTGTAATAAACCATAATGGAAAAGAATATGAAAAGGAATATATATGTAAAAAAGTTATTCAGCAATCTCTAACTTTCAAGTGTCTCATTTTTAACATATGCACATTTTTTCCATGTTCATTTTGCCCTTCTTGGCTTCAGAAGGAGTTTGATTTCATCTCCTAACGAAGACTGTGATGGTCAAGGGGAAAGAAAGCCATCTCTCATGCACACACTAACACACACACAGCAACACACCAATAAGAAACAGTTTCCTTTGTGCCACTTGCTCGGTGGAAATGATACATAACATTGACATGGCATGGCAGTGGAGAGCCAGCCCTTTTAAGGGGAGACACCGAGGAACTGGCTGTGAAGGCACCTTCAGTTAGCTTCAGAAGCTGCAATGCAGAAGACAATTGTTCTGGCAATGGGAGCCCAACTCCAGCTGGGAACGCGTGCACCTAGCTGACCTTCCTCATCAGCCTGCCAGCTGAGATTAAGCTTTCCTCAAGTGGTCCCTTGTTAGCCCAAACTTTTCCCCATTGTTGCTCATCTTTCACAACTGGAAGCCAAGTGTTTCAAACTGTTACTCAATTTGGCAGCCAAATTCCTTTATTTCCTCCTTCCACCTCCTTTTCTGCCTCTCTCTCTCTGTCTCTGTCTGTCTGTCTGTCTGTCTCTCTCTCTCTCTCTCTCACACACACACACACACACACACACACACACACACACACACAGTGATGACGAACCTTACATGCACGCCTTCCTTTCCAAAGTCCACACTAAGAAGAGAATCTAAGAATTTTTATGTTTTGCTAAAAAAACTAGTAAACACTCTTGTGCTCCTTTTTTTCTTGAAACCTTGATTAAGTAGAACAGGGACCTCTACAAAAGATGTCTCTTTGCAAAAATAACCTTCCTTTGATCAAAAAAGCCACAAAAGTGTACTTCTCGGGAAAGTAGAAAACCACACATGATCTCAAGTGGAAAAAATATAAAGAATTTGCTGAATTTTTAACCTTAGCACGTAACAAAGATATTATTTTAAAGTTGGTTGGTTAATGTGGGCTGTGTTAGAACTTTCATTGTGTTGTGTTTGGGTTTACCCAATGTTATTTTAATGAGTTTATTGGTTCGACACACAAAATACCACATGGCGCTTGAAGTTTTTAGGTTATAAATTTTTTTGTGAGGCACTTATTTGAAGGAACTCTGTTACATAATCAATTGGTCTTTAAATCTATCAGCACAAAAATAACCTTTCACTTTTTGTATACATATACGGTGAAGATTATTTGATTATAAAAATTTCCATGGAAGGAGCTACTTTCCTTAATCATCTATTATGTGTATATATTAAGATGTTCACAATAAACATTTATTTCACAATGTTTGTTGAATGGATCTACAGAATGAGTTAGGAGTCTTCTAGTAAAGACTGAAATAAGAAATCTTCCTCTTTATTTTCTCTTCATACTTCTTGTCCTGAAGGGACCCTTAGCAGACCTGCTTGCATTTAGCCATAGATGTACTCTATAATTAGTAGTGTTGTCTGCCCAATAGAGTAAAGCCTAGAAAAATATGGCAAGAGAGATGGAAAGGGTGTGTGGAAATCTGCCACCCAAGAAATAGCACAGGCAGAACAGAGAGACAGTGAGACCTCCGCTAGGCGTTCAGCCCCGGTTGGTACATTTCTCCTGAGTCTGTCCTTATCCTTCTCCATCCCTCTCTTCCAGAGAGTATCAGAGGAGGACTGGAAGGATGCATTTTCCTTATCTCAGACACTCTACCCCCCAGGGCTTCAATCTACAAGGGAAGTTTAGAAAGAAGAGTCTTTCTAAAGTTTAGTTTAGTCTAACTAAAGAAAGTTATCAACTCTTAAACGCACTGAAATCGGGGTCTTTGATTTTAACTTGAGGAAGCCACCATCCCTGTGGTGGGAGACCTGAACTCACTGAAGCCCCAATCCCCCAGCAGCTGTTATTTTCCGGGGCTCAGTGCAGCGGAGTACAGGAGGAAGTTCAAGATCTTTTTTCATTGAGTCTTCAAGCTCGGCTAGCAAAAGGAAATCCTAGTTAAACCAGATTCTCCCAGGGTGTAAGCCTATCTCATTTGAAGATCTCAGAAGTTTTAGCAGCATGATTAACTGAGAGCAAGGATCCACCTTCCAACTTACAGCTGCTGGCTTGAGCATAAAGTCCACTGCCCCAGGGTCTTGTAATCCTGAGAAGTGTTAGGTGGATATGGTCTGGTCCTGAATGACTATTACAGAGTAATTTGAAGCCCCCTTTGCCTTAGCTGTAGAAACTCCTCAGAACATAGTTAATTGTATAATGGGAAGAGAAAGGCTAATTTTGGTAGATTTATGTTAATTACAGTAAAACCAATTCAGAGCTCGCACTAATAGCTAACTACATTTAGAGTAAGCTCTACTGTAAAGAACTAAAAGGATAATCTTTTATCCACAAATTACCAGAATGACTAAGCTGTATACCTAAGGTCACGTTACACAGTGCAAAACTGAAATTTAATCATGATTGCTAGAGCATTACCCTAATTGTGCAAATAAGTGGAATTAAAATCACTTAGATGGGTTGCAGAGGTTTTTGATGAGTCAAAAGTTATGTCTACCCATAGGCTTTAGAATAGAAAAGACCTTGAAGATGACGTAATCCAACACCTTCATTTTCACAGATGATGAAATTCATGCTTATAAGAGGTAAACAACATACCCAAAAATCACATAACTGACAAGGATGGAATTGGAACCCAAGTCTCCCAAAATCCCCGGTTGAATGCTCCTTCTTTCCACCTTTTTGCTCCAATGCCAGATACTCAAGTGAATTCTAAAACTCCCAGTTACTTTTCTAGATGTTACCAAGTATCCTGTTGCTTATGCATATTATATGTTCATATCTAGGTATGTGCCTGAATCTCAACCTGATAAGATTTTGGCCCACTGTAGATACAGATAAAGTGTCTCTGTATCACCTAAAAAATCTGTAAGGCAGAAAGAAGCAATCAGATTTCGTTTGAGGAATAAATAATTAACTTCCCAAATTTCAGTTCATAGTCTTTAAACATGTCTTTACTGTAACTTAAACTTCACTTGGGACTTTAATTTGACCAAATTCAGGTAGCCTTCTTGTCTCTTGTATCTGTTCCCTTTCTCCCCTAGCACTGAAATTGCATTAATTCTGGCTCTACTCCCTTTTTGCCTGGATAACTGTGGCAGTCTCCTATCTTGGTTTGCATAGACCCCCAAGACACACACACTCCCTGCCACCCCACGAGTTTGTCCAAGATGAAATTCTGCTCACGTCTCCCAGACATTCAATCCTTCAGTGGTTTCCTGTGGCTTTCACGGTAGAGTTTAACTCCTTAGTTTAACCCACAAAATCAACTTGTCTTGCCTCATCCCTCACTCGCAAACCCTGTTGCCAATCCCCCCTCCCCAACCCCCCACGTTCTCTCCTCTCCAGCCATATCAAACCACATCCTGCAGTTTCCATGTCTCAGGCCTCCCCAGGTGTTCACATGTGTTGGTCTCTGCTTGGAATGCCTTTCTTCTTTTTCATCTTTCCAACTTCTATGAGTCTTTCCATACTCAGTTCAAACATCACCTCCTCCAGAAAGCTTTCTGTGACCCACCATTTTTGAAACCTGTCTGATGCTCCCACATCGTCCTGAGCTCAGACTGTCCCAGCACTCACCACCTGTGATCACCATACTTGATCTGCTTGTCTGTTTTCACTGCTGGACTCTATATTCCCCTTGAATTGTAGATTTTCCTGGACCAAAGAAGAAAGGAGTCTCACTGGATTAGAACACAGAATCCCTAGGTACCAATCATGGTTTTCATTTTCTGTACTTTATGATGCTTTGCTATCTTGGGGCCTTGCTTACTCAGGAGGGACTGCCTCGCCCAGGGCTATCCCTGGAGATAGCAGCGACTCCCCCTGCAAGTGCGCCTTTCATGTGCAAACCAAGCGACCCAAAGCCCACACCCCCAACCTCCTTCTTTATCAGGCTCTTGCAGGACTCTTACACAGTAGGTCAATATTTCCTGCCCTAATCACCCCAGGGCCAGGTACCAGATAACTGGGGCAACACCTACACCCTGAGCCTGATGACATTATTCAAACTAGCCAATTCTAAGTCTGCTTGTCCCACCCATTCCTTCCCACGGAAACCACAGTAAAGGCTCCTGCCCCTGCTTTCTTCCCTCTCCTTCTTCTACCCACCATGTGGTCCTGCATGGCTGATGTGCCCCCCTGCTCTTGGCAACTGTGAATGACAAACCACCTTTTCACTAGCAGTCATCTTGTGCTCTATAGGCAATAGTCTACCTGAATAACTTTAACACCTACAGCTTCAAACACCCTTTGCCCCTGCATGCCTGTGCCTGGGCAACTTCAAAAGCCGTTATGGCCCGGGCACACTTAAGGGACAGTCAACACCATTTTCCCTCTCTAGGGGACACTCTCTGTTCCCCTAAACTCTACGTAAGGCTCGCACATCATCCACGCCTAAGATACAAGGTGCCACCAAATGTATAACAGAGAGTGAGATAAGCTGATTGAATCTCCAGTATAATCTTATAATGTGGTGACCAAGAGGCCCTTCCCTCTGAACTTGGCAGACTGCATTGTTTGTAAACTCCCAAAACAGAAAAAAAAAAAATCAAAAAGTGCTTTTTAACAGTTTTGCCCCTAATTTCTCATTTGAGTCTCATAAAATAGTTATGAGTACCCCTACTTCAGAAATGAGAACATCTTTTGACAAAGCTCACAGCCCTGTCTTGAATAACCTTAGCAGGTTATTCCGCATCTCAGTTTTCTCATCAGTAAAATGGCAATAATAATGACATTTACCTCACTGGATTGTTGTGAAGATTGGTAAGATATATGTATGTAAAGAACTTTGCATAGTACCTCATATGTGGAGCATGCATGAAATGTTAAATGTTATTGGTTTTGTCGGCCATGGTGTTACAGTTGTTATAACACTAAACCCATGTTTTTCAAATACACAGTGTTGCCTCTTGTTGTTATCCCCCCAAAATAGTTAAATCAATTGCCCTAAAGTTTTACAAGTGTAAATGCAATTTTCATTAAACAAGATATTTTAATGTTAAAAATGAGAGGAGAACAAGATGCCTACTAGGTACAAGAGTAGGGGAAGGAAGAAGGGGAAGTTTGAAGTGAGTAGGGCATCACCCAGCACCTGTTCAAGTAAAAAAAAAATTAGCCTTCATCTCTGGTCCTCAGTAGCAAACAGATAAAAGATTCTGTGTATTGAATGAAGTTCCACATTTTCACGTGTGTGTATAGCGTTGGGTAGACACTGCACAAATCTCCAGGGTGGCTGACACTGAGTGAAGGCTTTGTCACAGATTGTGGGCTGGTGGCCCAATGTTAGGAGTACACTCCTCAGACATGATTTCATGAATGGCCCACAATTTGTGGTCCTGGGCTTGAATTGTTTTTATCCTCTCATTTTTCATCTTACCCATCCCCACGATTTTTCCTGAGTATGTGGGGTAAATTCAGTTTGGTAATTTCTTGGGCTCTTAGAAGCTTCCGTCCCAGCAGTTGACTTGCTATAGCAGCAGGCGAGAAATGATGGATTTAGGGGGACTAAGAGGGAGATAGGGGACCCAACCTTTCCTCAGAGCCAAAGATGCACTCAGGGAAAAAAACAAAATTTCAACAAAATAAAAATGTGGGGCTTTCCTGGTGGTGCAGTGGTTGAGTCCGCCTGCTGATGCAGGGGACACGGGTTTGTGCCCCGGTCCGGGAAGATCCCACATGCCGCAGAGCGGCTGGGCCCGTGAGCCATGGCCGCTGAGCCTGCGTGTCTGGAGCCTGTGCTCCGCAACGGGAGGGGCCACAACAGTGAGAGGCCCACGTACCGCAAAAAAAAAAAAAAAAAAAAAAAAAAAAAATGTGTTTCTTTTTTTATATTAACAACTGAAAAAATAATTATACTCTAAGGAAAAAAACTGATTTAAGGAATAGGCTTATGTCTATCTGAAAATACATTCAAAAGAGTTGAACTTTCATGAGGAATTTCAGTAGCTGTTTTCAGTAAATAAGCAGTTCTATGCAATTACAGGAAGGATGTTTGCAGTCAGTGATGACAACGAGGCTAAAATTATTTCCTGGGGAATCATAGATACCAGTGACTTGAATCTGGGAGTGGGGGCAGGATTCAAAGTTAAATAGGAGGTCAGAGTACCACTCTGCTTATATTTAAGCACGAGGCCTCTGGAATTAGGTCCAGTGGACCCCCAGCAGAGAGGGGAGATGCATGGGTGGTTATTGGACTGGACAGTCTTTTAACTCTGCTGGATAAGCCCATGTCACCATCTCTACAGATTCTCAGCACCCCTCTGCAGAAGAAGCAAGCCGCTTTACCCATGACCAACAAAATCAAGAGAGCAGGTCTGCAAAGGACAAGGGAAATCTCCCCCATAGGAACACTTTTCTCTCTTACTAAATGTGAAAAGATGATTCTGGAATTCTCAAGTGCCTACTGAATTACTAAAGTAGGAAGCTGATCTATTTTGAAGCCCTAAAGCCAGAATTAAAAGAAACTTTCAGACAGACATTATGTGTTATCCAGCAGCACAGATTGGAGAAATGGGATCTATCAGCCTGGCTTTAGAAAGCAGTCTAAATAATCACTAAACCAAGGGGGATCGAAGGCAGCAAAAGTTGAACAACTTCAAATGAAGAGTCAGAAGGGTCTGTCTCTCAGGCAAAGCAAAGTTCTTTAGGTGGAAGGAGAGTAAGAGGAAAGTGACTCTCCCGAGGAGACTGTGACATATAAGGAAGGGATTTCAAAAGTGTCAAGAGAGACTCGAAGGTGAGGTGAACTGAAGGATCAAAAGAAGAGTGAGGCTAGAGGACAAGCTGTCAAGTGTGGCACAGACCCTGGCTACTGTCTCTGCTGTGGGGTTGGCTCACCCAAAGGATGGAGTTCAGTCCTTCAAAGATCTACACACACACACACACACACACACACACACGGGCACATCTCTGCATTTACACAATGGAAACTCCTTTTGGAAACAACCTCAAAATCCCGAAATACATGTATCTACTCTATCTACAAGGCAACTGGCACACTGCTAAGAGCTGGGAAATCATTACTATCATGGTGCAGCAAAACCAAAGAACACCAAAACATGCAAAGGAGCAGTGCTCTAGATTAGAAGTCTAGATCCACGGTTCTCAAGCTCTAGATTAGAAGTCTAGATCCACGGTTCTCAAGCTTGTCAGCATCTCAGCTCCACTTGAGACCTAATGTGAACCATCTCCAGGACCAGATCACACACCAAACCAACTAAATCAGAACCTCTGGGGGAAGAAGCTAGGCATCAGAATGATTTTTCACTCCCCAAGGCAAATGCAATGTGCAGTCAAGTTTTGAGAACCCCTGAACTAGGTCTAGCTACCCCACTGATATCAGCCGTAGACTCTCCATAGGATGCAGAGCCTCCCTGCCTGAATTTCACATCTGTAAAGTAAGAGAAGTGAGCACATGCTCCGAGATAGCTCCTAAATCCATCATTCTATGAATCCGTCAGCTTGACGTGTGTGGGTATTGGCCTAGGGCAGGTGTGGCAGGATTGTAGAAAATGGGAGGTTTCCACACACCCACAGTCAAACCCATTTTGTGCAGCAATTCTGGGAGCATTGTTTACCCTCCTGCAGTGAGCGTTACTTAAAATGACTTTATTTGTTTTACAGTTTAGAGGGCCTCTGTAGGTAGCCTCTGGAGCCCATTCATTTCATTAACATTAAATCAACAAGCAGACCTTCTTTCTGCCTCTCTCAAGCAGGATTAATGGATTTTGGCATGATTTGTGCATCTAGCAGCAAAACCTCGTGCTGAGAAAGCTAGCAGGCTTGACTAATTCCCAGCAGTGCTAACTTCATAAACTTACTTTAGGCTTTTAACTTTGACTGAAGATTAAAGGTAATGACTTCACGCTGTTACATTTGAATGCATGATACTCAAGATGCATTAAAGAAACTATACAAAATGACAAACTATTTGATAAATTAACATTATATATGTTTGCATGTGTGTGTATATGTATAAATATGTGGTTTATATGCTTATGAAAATACTCAATTTTGTGATGTAAAAAATGGATCCTCTAAAACACTGAGATTCACCTAATAAGTAATCATTACACTAAATATGGTATTGACAGAGGCATATGTAAAGTGTAAGCATGAGAACCTATAGTCTGAATATTGTAAACACGCTAATAGGAGGCCCAGTGTTGTGGGAAGCTGTAACATGATGGACTGTTGAATATGAATAATTTTCTAAGAAGCAAAATGATCCTACTCTCTGAGACCAGTTAACACCTAGAAAGAATCCCCCATATGACCATGCTAACCCTTTTTTCTTCCAGACAGTCTTAAATTAAATTCAAAATTCAGAGAAGTCTGCATGAAGAAGAGAGAGAAAAGAGAAAAATACAATATTTCCAGCCCATCTGACCAGACTACATAAAAAGCTTTTGATCAAAGGGTCTTAAGTACACTTTACTGGTGTGACAAACAACATTTTTATCCCTTTATTAGATTTATTTTCTTCTGAAAACTGCAGTGACCAGGGTATGGTTTGTGAAAGAAAGCTGGCAGGGTTGTGTTCTTTGATTCCTAATTAACACCTTCAGTCTCAAAAGAGAACCAACAGAAATACCATAAAATGTTGCAGCTGCATTGTGATTCCGCTTGGTTGGTTTGCTAAAAGTCGGCTGGGCATTGGCAGCTGCAATAAAGAGAAAGCTCAATGGATGTTTTGTATTGTGCCCACTGAAGTGAAAGAAGGCAACCATTTTAATTTTCAAATGGGCAGCTGCAGAGGGAGGTTTAAATGGAGCTAAATACAAGATTTACTGTTAATTTATAGTAAATAAACAAAGAAAATAAAACCTAACTTTCAAGTTTTTACGGTCACAGAAATTTTAGTGAGAAATTATGAAGGACAATAATTTGGGAGCCCTTTAGCTACTGATTGGAGGAATTTGGCAGCAAGGAATCACATTCAGTATTAAAGTCAAAATAGGCTTTTGGAAAGAGCTGAGTAAGCCAAAGCTTTAGAAGTTGACATTTCCACTTTGAGAGGTAAAGGTCTATCTTTCCTGTCTTTGGTAATATAACTCCCTCATCCCACTTTATTGAAACCCTAAAATTCATTCAGATCAGAATTGAGTAAGATTCCCTACACACAGAGCCCCACCTCACTTTTTTTAAGAGCATGGAGTTGAATTTTGCCTTGAGTAGGGGAATAAAGAAGGCATTTAACTCTGGTCAGATAAATCTCACTCACATTCAAAAATGCAATTAAGGAAATATGTAAATCTAGATGTTTCATCAAATGCTAGCTAAGGGGTGACTAGTTCTTTTCGAACACAATGACTGAACTAAAGAACTTTAGTGTGTGTGTAAGAACCATTGTCCAAGCTGCAGTCCCTGTTGGAAACAGAGTCCGGCCTGGCCGTGGGAAATACCTACATATTTGACACAGGCCTTATTTCTGAGAGAAAGGGGATGGGAGAGAAAGTATGGCGATTTTACTGTTGCATTCTAATCAGCCATGATCTGCCTAATTTGCTTTGATCAGGAAGATAAACTAATTTTTCTATGGGCTGGATAAAAGTAATTAGCAAGCCAAAGCTTTCATGTTATTTCAAAAGAACTAAAGTAAAGAGGATCAGAAATTGTAATGGTGGGAGCTAAATACATCTTTTCGGCTCATCTGAGAGCATTGTTAGTTCAAAATAGAATACTGACACAGAAGAGGAGCTCCAGCTAAAGACAGTTTCCTGGGCTGCACAGCCATTGTAAATCCTGGGACCTACAATGCTATGTAACTAAATAGAATTACAAAGGGTGATTTATAATTGGTATCTGTCATATAGCCCTGTCCTTTTGTGGGGAGACCTTTACCTTCATGTGAAAAGGTATGATTATTGCCTCGTCCTAAAAACACTGTTGGTTTTTCCAAAAGCTCTGCATTTAAGTTGTTTAAGTGGTTGGAGTAGTTGGATGTGTTTTTTTGAATCCTAAAGCACAACTCCTCTAAAGCACACAGGCACAGCCAGCTTGGGATTCTACAATCTTAGATATACTAGAGTGAGATCTGAGATCAAACTGAAAAGGCTAATCAGGAACCTGACTCCCCAGATGCTTAAATTTCACAGGCTGGTTCACCGGTTTTTGTGCCAGTTACCAACTTCACGAATGCCACATCCTCCTCTCCTGTTTTTTTTCTAAACACCCAAACACATGTAGTTATTAGATGAGAAGGAAAGATTTTGAAATATAGGATTTTGTTTCTTTAAAAAATCCACTATTTAGTGTACCTTTTTTTCTTGTTGATATGACCTTTGCATTACTTCCTTTTCCAAGCTGTTGTACTAGATATGGTATCTGTAACCCTACTGTAAACTTAATTGCTTTTTTGACCACTAATCTCCTTTGCTAGGGTTCTTAGTTACCAAAGTGTACATTTCATGTCAGACTCATTGTGTCTTATAAAATAAGTAGATCTTTTAAAAGGATCTCTCCGTGAGGTCGGAGCTCACCAAGTTTCCAAGTTATATAGAAACTATTGTTGCAGAATACGGTAATTCCAAAGGAAACTAGAAAATAAGAGCGCTATTCTACCTTGTTTTTAAAATTACTCAAAATCATTTGATTTACTTTTTCTCATATCTTCCCCTTAGTTTGGACAACTACAGTCAACAAACATTTTAACTCTTAAAAGTTCTTAGTAATAGAAGTGTTTAAAAATGCAAATAAGTCTGTTTTCATTTTGTGGCTAAGTACCATAAGGTCTAGAAAAGGTGCCAACTATAAGGACCAAGAAGCCAATCTGTGGCTGTGGAGGAGATCTTAACAGTGTTCAGCTTCACGTTCTCCACATCCATTCATCCTTTCACAAAATTTATATTCATCGATTGCCTATTTTGTGCTAGATGATAAGAGTACTGCAGTGCCCAAGATGGACACAATCCCTGCCTTTGCAGAGGAAACAGACATTAAGAAAAGGCTTATTTAAATGAATATTATTAAGATTACGAAATAGCTGTGATGGAGAATGCGAGTGCACGAAAAGAGAACCTGCCGGTCTTGGTGGTCAGGGAAGATTTCCATTAGGAAGTGACATTTAATCTGAGACTTGGAGGACGAGTTGGAGTTGGCCAGAAGAAAGAGAGGGAAAGACCAACTCTAGACAGACTTTCCTGTTTAAGTCTGAGCACTGGCTGAGTTCTTCTCTATGCTTTCTGCAACTGTAACATAAAGTATGATGCCAAGGACCAGTAAGTACCTTGTACTTCGGGAGGTCTTCACTCCTAGGGAACAGGGTCCTCCTGTGAGATCTGACCTATCATTACTAGGAACCCTCTCCTAGGAATATATTACAAACAGCTGTATGGCAAGGGGCTCTATCGTTGTCCTCTGGTTTCATAAGTATACTTTCTGCTTCACTAGCGTTTAGTTTACTGGGCATACAAATTCATTTTCAGTCCTGCTGAAACACAATTATGAACTCATTTATTTGCACCCCTAATAATAACCTGAAGAGAGGAGGTGGTAACATGTTGAACGTTACCGTATATGTGTTGTATGCAGGTGGTAACCTGTTTGTTTTTCCTGGATTCAATGGGAAGCCAAGAAGTAGAAGGCAAGATTTGCTCTCTGTCCTTCTCTCATTCGCAGTATGAGTACTGCAGTACTCTTCCAACTTTTGTTCACAAGGGGGAACGGGTCAGACCTAAGCGTGCACATTTATTCGTTCTTTCAACTATTCATCTAACATTTACTGGGCACTTACTGTCAGGCAGTTCTAGACTAAGCCTAAGAACCAGAGATGAATTAGGGAGCAGCCTCTGCTCGCTGGAGTTTACAATTTGCTTGAGGACGACAGACAAGTAAACCAAAGCAGTAGAGTCGTTAAGAGCCTCATTCTGGGGTCAGAGGCTCTTTGTTGGAATCCTGGCACTATCACGTATGACCTTGAGCAAATCATTCAACGCCTGCGGCTTCAGTTTCCTCATCTGTGAAACAGAACATTTCTCCTAGGGTTGTTCATGAGGGTTATTATTTGCAGAGCACTTAGAACAGTGCCTGGTAGGTAGTAAATACAAGGTAAGGTTCGTTATCAATAAATATTACAGAAGTCAGTATAAAGTCCCATGGAAACATAGAGAAGGAAACCACTCATTCCACCAGGAGTTGAAAATACTTCACAGAGAGGGTCATGTTTGCCCTGCCCTTAAAGGATGGAGAGGATTTTACCACATGGATGGGGCATGTCCTTCAGAATGTGGGAGCCCCATCAGCAGAGGCACAGGAGTGGGAAAGCACATGGAAGGAAATTTTCCGGTTTGCTGGACGTGAGGCAACAGCAACTGGGATTGAGAAGAGCTTTGAAGAGAGAGAGAGTACAGAAAGTATCTGAGTGGCCCCAAGAAGTCGCAAGAAGAGACTGCGTTTAGCATAGAGAAACTTGGTAAAGTACAGTTCTAATCACGACTGATGCCTGCCAAGTAAAGTCTTGGGTCTACACATGACTGGGCCCTCCACAGGAGCCCAGACCTCTAAGGCCTGGGGTTGTAATCTCACCCTACAATTGATTAATCATATGACTGAGGGCTACCCTTTACCTTTTCTGATCTGTGTGTCATCTGCTAAATGAGAGAATCCATCCAGTGTCCATTTTAGTGCAAATATTACCCTGGATTAACTTTATGTATAGCCTGGAATACTTGACTTGCAAATTAATGCCCCCATCCATGCACAGGCATTGCAAGTCCACAGACCCGTGGAAAAGCAGAAGTGAAATAAGACTGGGGGCTTTCTCCACAGCAGCTTCTTTTCTCAGGAGTCATCCTCCTTGCTTACATAGTGGCTTTCATTCCAAGCTGCCTTAGACTCCACTTCCATTTCCAGCTGTAAAAGAAGGTTAATTTTCTTCCTTCTCCACATCTTTTCCCACCCTCTGAAATAAGAACAGAGGAATGAATGATTTCTGGATGGCGCTCTCAACTCTGCTGTATCTTGAAACTCAATCCCACCCACTCCTGAGGCCATTGTTGCCTCTGCTGAAAACAGGATGATGACAGACCTGCCCCAGGAAGTGCCCCTTATCAATTCTCATTTGGGGGGCTGTAATCTCAACTCACGCAGCTTTTCTGGCCCTGAGCACTGCAGCTGGAATCCACAGTTTAGCTTTATCTAGACCTCCAGGCTTCTGGTGACCTACGAGTCCTCTGCACCCCACCTCCCTCTCCCTCATGTCTCAGAAGGGACATGTTCTGTCTCTTTTCCAAAGCTACCCCCAACTTGGATTTCCCTCTTATCTCCTGGGACCCATGGGTTATTTACTGAGCAGACATTTATTGAGAGTGTGCCATGCAAGGTGCTTTGGGAGGACACAAAGATAAAGACAATACCACGTCCTTTTCTTCTGGAAGCTTGAAATCGAAAAGGTTGGTCTTCGCCTGGAGGGGTGGGATAGGGAGGGTGGGAGGGAGGGAGACGCAAGAGGGAAGAGATACGGGGACATATGTATATGTATAACTGATTCACTTTGTTATAAAGCAGAAACTAACACACCACTGTAAAGCAATTATACTCCGATAAAGATGTTAAAAAAAAAAAAAAAGAAAAGGTTGGTCTTATATTCCATACCATATTAAATTTGGTAACCTGGCATGTTACCCCATAGGATTTCCACTTAAAGGTAGTTATTATGATGGCGTCCTCTATTGCTCCCTCTATAGGCTATTTATCATCGTGTTCCCCACGGCCTAGCACAGTGGCTGGCACCTATACGTGTTCTATAAATATTTTCTATGGGTGGAATGAGGGGTTCCTCCCTCCGTTCTGCTATTTCCTCAAATTATTTTCCCTTCTTTCTGCTTCCTCTCACTGCCAGAAGTCTTGAATGAGGAGGCTATATTCACTGCCACCATTTCATTACCACCCACTCACCCTTTCATTCCTTTTGAAATCAGCCTGCCACCCCCGCCATTCAACTGAAATCACCCTCTTAGACACCACCACGGACCTCCTACTGCCAAATCCAAATGGTCTTTTCTCAGCCCTCCGTCTTCCCAACCACTCTGCTGGAGTGGACTCTGCCAGCCATCCCCTGCTCTCTCCCTCAGCGGGGTAAGTCCTCCACGGTTCCAGCCTCCGAATGCACACACATTCTGGAATCCGCCAGGCCTGGGTTTGGCCACAGTCCAAAGCTCAGTTTCCTTATCTGTGAAATGGGGCTAATAACGCCTATTATCTATGTCTGGCCCACACATGGACAGCCTCCTAATTGTTCTCCTTACTTCCTCTCATCTCACACATGCACTGCTGCCAAATTCACCTTCCTAAACTTCCCGGTTCAGAAAGCTCCAGCCACACCCAGAGACTGGAAAGCTCCAGTTCCATCGCCCCACACGCAAGGTCTCCACGACCAGCTCAAATCATGCCCAGCTGTGCTCCAACAACAGCAGGGACTCTGCAGGACCGAGACTCACTGGAGAGGGGTCCCTGGTGTCACATTGGCCTCCTTCTAGTTGTCATTTAAGTTAATATTTCTTTGTCGCTGGTGTCTTCATTAGCAAATTGAGATATTAGATTAATTTAAAGCTAAAGCTCCTCTTAGCTCTGTCATTCTATGATTTTACCTCTTCGGCCTTGATTTTCCACACTTTCCCATCATTTCCAGGCAAATTGGACCAGACCCCGTTTTCCTAACTTACTCCTTTGCTTTCCTGCCTCTGTACTTCTGTTCATACCACTCTCTCTGGCTGGACTGGCTGTTTTTCCATCTCCATGTGTGAAAATCCTTCCTTCAGGCTCTTCTTAAGCGCCACGTCCAGTTCCTCGGCCAGGAGTAATTGTCCCGCACTATGGAGGCCAGTCCAGTCATTCTCTTTTATGATGCATTCGTGTTAAGTCCCGTTTGGACCGCTGCAGTTTCCTCCTCACACTTTCCCCTGCCCCACCGGCTCACCTTTGCACTTTGGCTAATCCTGTCTTCCTCTTGCCAGCTTTGGCTGTGCCACTCCTTACTTTAAAGATCCACCTTGCCTTAACATTGTCCAGTGCCCCAAACCTAACATCTTTATCCAAGGCTTCAAAACACTTCACTAAAATGTCCCAGATAACTTTAATTCTCTCATCTGTCAACCACTCTTCAGGGCAAACTTAAGCCAATGTAGCTGAGGTCGTATGTGGGGGCCAACGTGCTGTAAGGGGCTTGAATTTTTAATGTTAATTGTGTCATGGACTAGGATTATGCATTTACACATCAGTATAAAATAAGCAAATAAACAAAACTGTACTTAAAAAGACATCAACTGTGGTGATATTCTATTAAAAATTTGGTCACAGTATTATGGTGGTAGCGCACTTAATTTAGCCACTTAACAACAGATGAGATAAAATTCCATAAATATTTGAATGCGTTTATACTCTAGTTCAATAGTTCACATCTGGGGCAAAAATTAGAATCAGTCATGGAGAATTTTTTAAGTCCACATTCCTGGTACCACCCCAGAGACTGTGATTTGGTAGATCTGGAAATGAACCTGGGCATCTTTTTTGAACAGTGCCATGGGTGATCAACATCACTGGATCACACAACTCCGGGAATTGTGCAGTGCACGGCTGCACGGCACTAGGCAGCAACCTAGAGTAGTTCTGACTGCATATTCTCTTAGCCTCAGTCAAGAGTTTTATCCAGACTTTAACATCAAAAACATTTAGGTTAGGGATAAATTAGGAGTTTGGGATTAACAGATACACGCTACCATATATAAAACAGATAAACAACAAGGACCTACTGTATAGCACAGGAAACCGTATTCAATATCTTGTAATAACCTATAATGGAAAAGAATCTGAAAAAGAATATACATATTTATTGCAGACACACGCATACACACACACACACCACTGTAAATCAACTATACTTCAACTAAAAGAAAGAGAGAAAAAACTTTCGGTTCAGATCTTAGCTTTGCCACTTCGATGTGTACCTGAGCAAATTACTTTAGCTCAAAACCTCAGTTTCTACATCTGCATACAATGCTGGTTGTCACTCTAGAGGAAGATAAAAATAGACTGAGTCAACAAGGCACTCAGAACAGCACCTAACTTATGGACAGCAGTCAATAAATGTCAACTGTGATGATGACAACGATGATTTTTAAGTCTCTCTCTTCAAATCTCTAATTGGCTGGGTAGCTTCAAGACTAAGTCACATAGTACTGAAGGAAATATTAACACAAGTTAATTGATTACTCAACTTGAAAAGATTACTGTCTTTCTTGCATTTCTTACTATTTCTCTGTAGGTTATTAGAATACATTTTAGCATATATGAATTGTATTTTGTGTATGTAATATACACGCGCGTGTGTGTGCATGTGTATGTGTGTGTGTGTGTGTAATCTCCAGTACATCATGTAACCATATAAAATTTGGGGCCTTGTCTGGCTTTTAAGCCAAAAGCGTTTGGAGGCCTTTGTTGGCATAGGTAAAAACAAAGCGCTGTGTCAGAGGTTACTTGATGTGTGAATCTTTGGCCAAAGTGATAGAGAAGCCCCTGCCAGAATATAGTACTATAGAGCGGACTTAAATACTAGTTTTAAAAAGATTATTCGTATCATGGTTTTGTGTCAAAATATCTTATTTTGCTTCACATTTACAATTGTGATTAAATATTATTTGCATTATGATTAGTTTAATGTCTGTTTCCATGACAAATATCTCAATGTCAGACTCTAGAAAGACAGGAGCTATGTCTGCGTTGTTTACTGTAGAATCCTGTGAGCCTAGTACAGTACCTGCCACATAGAAAGTGCCAGTGCGGTCTTGTTGAGTGAGAGGAAGGAAGGAAGATGGGAGAAAGGGAGAGGTGAATCTATATACTCCCGCATACCAGGAGCAGTGCACAGAATAAACTTTGAACTGCTTGTGAAGTACAAAAAAGACTAAGACAACCTCAGCCCACCAAAGTTTACAGTCTAGCTAGGGGCATCTGACATATTCAGAAAGATGTACCATCCAGTACTCTTAATAAATGTTTTAGGAAGAAGATGATGAATGTCCAGAAGGGTTAACATAAATAGAGGAGAGATAGGACTCCGGAGTGAAAGAGACAGAAAAATGAACAACCAAATTCAGAAAAATCAGAATTATATCACATAAGCTACAATTATAGCCCTCAAGTAGATGGGCAGAAAATTGTCCTAAGTCCTATTAAAGTGAGTTTCAACAGGCTAGACAGCGTGAGGATATGTATGTTGTTTAAGTACATTCAATATCATAATTGTTTTGATTTAGTCTAGTAGTGATATTTAATTTGAAATTCTCTGAGCATGAAAAATTGGCATGAGTTTTGGTTTCTTTTTTGTTTGGTTTTTTTTTTTGGCTGCTTTGTGTCTTCTTTACTGCACGCAGGCTTTCTCTAGTTGTGGCGAGCGAGGGCTACTCTTCATTGTGGTATGCGGGTTTCTCATTGCAATGGCTTCTCTTGTTGCAGAGCACGGGCTCTAAGGGCGTGGGCTTCAGGAGATGTGGTGCTTGGGCTTCAGTAGTTGTGGCTCACGGGCTTCAGTCGTGTGGCTCATGGGCTTCAGTAGTTGTGGCTTGTGGGCTCTAGAGCGCAGGCTCAGTAGTTGTGGCGCACGGGCTTAGTTGCTCCACGGCATGAGGGATCTTCCTGGACCAGGGCTCGAATGCGTGTCTCCCTGCGTTGGCAGGCAGATTCTTAACAACTGCACCACCAGGGAAGCCCGGCATGAGACTTTTATGTTCAGAAAACAGGAGTGTAGGTTAGAAAAGAAAAGACTTCCTGGGAAGCAGGCTCAGAGTTGGAGATTTGAGTACAGAAAGTTTCCTGGGGCATACCCTTAGGATCACACCTGCAGGGAGAGAGGGAAGTGAAGGAGGCAGGATTGGGTAGAGGAAGAAGCTGAACTGGGATGAGGTTGCAGCAAAGTCCTCAGCCAAGCCTCCAGGGAGCTCTACCATTGGGGTGGCCCTTCTGAAGTGTCCCTTCATACCTCACACTGACCAGTTATCAGATGTAGGTTTCTCCCTTCCACACCCTCCCCCCCATCCCCCCATCCAGACTGTGACCTTGAGCAAGGAGGCTCACTTTAATTGCTCAGCAGGGCACTCAGCTGGAGCTCTAGCTGGCTGGAGGAGCAACTCAGTCCTGAAGGGGGGCATCTGAGAGACATACCATAACATCTGCTACAACTGGTCAAGAAAGATTTAGTCTGGAAGAGGGAGGGAACCGGCCAGAGTGCCATGTTTCTTGGGAAAGTAATCAGAGTTGACTTACCACAGTGAGGCAGTGCCACTCTGAGAGTGATCAGACCTCAACAGGATCTTGGAAATTATTTCAGACTTTAATTCTCCTCCTCCTTCTCCATTTTCTTTCTCTTCTCTTCCACAGATTCCTTTAACTTTCTAGCGAGTTCCTTTCCTGCCTTAATCATGTGTATATATGTTTGTGAGTTTCTCCTGTCCCAAAGAATGTTTATGCTCTTTGGCTTTTCTCCACCTGTCTTTTAAACAAAACTCTGTCTCCCAGGATTCCTCGGAGAGTTACAAAAGAGTCTCAAAATACTACCAGACTAGCCCAACTTCATCTCCCAACCAGCTGCATAAACTTCCTCTCTTCCTACATTTATATTCTCCTGGTCCATTGGGTAAGCCTCCTGCCACTTAACACCTGACAAAAGTATGTTTCTCAGTTCCTCTGTTAGAAACTTACCTCGGAACCCCCTTTTCAGGTAACCTAAACTGATTAACTGAAAATGAGAAAACAAGCAGTCTCTGATAATCCACAGCACAGAGGTTATCAAATGGCCACTTCCTAACCTCTCAGAAAAATCTAAATAAAAATAATTCAGCGAAACAACAGCAGCAAAGATGTTTTGTTGGTCTTCAACTCTGAACTCTTGAAAGGCAGTAATTACACCTGTTCCGTGCTCCTTTTCATTGCACAATGTCTAGCACACTGTTAGAACTCAATAGAATGAGATAATTTTTTATCCAACACTGCACCTGGGAACACTGGCAAGCTGCCACCAACTAGATGGCTGGTGTACTTGAGTCATTCCTACGCCTTTATGTAGAAGTAGAAAGTCATGAATTACAGTACCTAGACAGACTGCTATAAGGATTATCCATTGAACAGAACAGTTTTTTGTTTGTATTTTTTTAATGAGAACAAAATATACTGGTATAATCCTTCTTTATGAATCAAGGGGAGAATTGAAGGAGCAAGGAGGATTATGAAATTATGTTACTTCTGTATCATCAACCCTGAAAGGGCTTAACATTCATTTATTTCATTTTAGCAACGTTTTTCTTTTATGAGATAGAGTTTTTAAAAGTTTAAGTGTTCTTACTAAGCTTGCAGTAATTCAGGACTTCTTGCTTGGTAAAGTATTAGACGGTGTGGAATTGAGGGTATCATGCAAAGAAAAAGCATCTTGCACTGACACCTTTAAAGTAAAAGGGAAGATGTAGAACTTGCTGTATAAAAAAAAAATTAAATTAAATTAAAATTTAAAAATAAAAAGGGAAGATGATGAAGAAATGGAAAGTAAATGTAGCAGATTAAAATTTTAAATCATCCATTTGTTTTGGGGATAAAAAGAAAGTAATACAAAAGATGTTCTGCATCTATGATTCTTCATCATGATACTATTTTGCATTTGGGTTACCTGCCAAGAAAAAACAAAATAGATTCTACATATGATTAGTAGTTTCCTCTCTCTGCCCTGGCCTTTTATGGGAAGTATCTGAGGAAGATCTGGCAAATTATAAGGAACTGAAAAATTAAAAGACTTTCTTGGGTATCTAAGATCTGGTTGTCATTTTCAGATTTTCCAAATTTAAGGAAACTGAGGGGATAGGAACATAACTATGGCTCTTTGGGGAGCTATTATTTAGTGAAATTGGAAATCTGTCCTCCTTGGAATTAAGGAGAATGCAACTGAGTTTAACATTGCAGTGAATCTTGAGTGATAATGAGAGTTACCAAAATAGTTATTTGAGGCAGGGTCTGAATACTTGGAGGATGAGGAAAGAGAAAAGGAAAATAATGAGGACCAGATTTTTTTTTAAACAAAAATAGCCACCATTTATGATGTGCCAGACTGCCCATATGTTATCTTAATTACTCGTGATATTAAACGAGTGAGATTTGTTATTTCTATTCCATAAGTAAAGAAATCAAAATAGTTAAAGAATTTTCTGAGGTCACAAGCCTAATAAATAGTGGAGAGAGGGAACTTGAAAAGAGGGCTGTATGATTCCAAAGCCTATGCTTTCCCCAGGACTCCAAGAAGAATTTCCAAATATGAATTTTGCCTTAGTAAGATCATCTGTGACGAAGATTTTAACTTGCTTTCAGAAGGCTGAAGTTTTAAGTAACAAAAGTTACTTTAAAAGGTGGTGACGGTAATTGTATATTTGAGAGGGAACTGTTCAAGGTTTCACTGGTGTGACAGTACCTTTGGAGTGAGTTTGGCCTGAAGAAATGGTGGCACAATAAATGCCAGGGGACTCAGTACGGAAGATACTGTACACTCCCCATTTGCTGTCATTTTTAACATCTGCATCAGGAATGGCTAGTTGTCATTTCAAATGTGTCTCCAATTATCGTGATCTTTCCTGAGGTAATCAAAGTGGTTTTGTTTGTTGGTTTGCCAGTTAATGGTGCTGTTTCCTAAGGAGAGTGTTATCTGCATGTAACTTCAGTGTAATTAGTAATATCAAAAAATATTTGGAATGACGATAGAGATCAGAGCTGATTTTTCTGTTGGACCTGAAAGAAAAGAATAATTGACACTAATTTGGCAGGTTGCGTGAAAATGATGTGGACAGAAATTGTAGCTGCCCTAATTCTGAATATTGTGCCTATAAACTACTTATTCTGTTCATGCCATTTCCACGACAATGCTATAAGTTCTAGAGATGAACCTCAGGTGAAATCCCTAATTAGGTGTACTTTAACCTCATGAAAATCCAAAGAAGTATTTTATTGTTTAAACTTGTATAGCACCACTGCATCCAAAGATCTCCCAGAGCCTTATCTGAATTCTTATTAATTCTCACAGTATTTCTATAAAACTGAGATACTTGTAAAAATATTATATAGACTAAGGGACATTATGTAATAGTAATGTGTGATAAGCAGATTAATTTTCACTAGACATTATTAATTTTTTTAAATGATAATCAAATATTGTTCATACTTTAGCCTTCATCGATTTTAATTTGTTTCCATGTTTGCTTGCCAGAAGCTATGCTATAAATGATGAACTCGTAAGTAAGGCAGTACCGAGACAGGTACATGAAGTTTGAGCAGGACCACGGGTGCACGTGGAAAAAAGAACAAAATGTTGTCTGTTTTAAATAGTAACAATTGTAAAGTTGTCAGTCTAAGGCTCCTATTTGAACTCATTGCACTTGATAAAAAATAACAAGCTGTGATAAACAGAAGGGCAAGATTTCAGTAATTCACTAAAGAATGTCTCTACTCAAAGCTTTGTGGCAAAAACGTCTTGTTTGGGACACAATTGCAGAGTTGCAATAACAACGCATGAATACCCTGGAGAAATGACTATGTACCCAAGGTGAATGCTGAAGCCTTCCGTCCTGAATGAGCCTTTTAATCAAGGCATTATCTAGGCTCTGAAAAAGTCTTCAGTGGTCCCACCTAAAGATTAATGGGAAAAGCCGAAACTGAGTTGGCCTATTTGCAGAAACAATTTTAAAGATTTACTGATGGTTGACAAATGCCATTTAAGCTTTCAAAGCCAGCCATATGCTTTTGAAAAGGATTTAAAGGAAATCCTCCCACTATAGAAGACGACTTTGAAGGATCTCTGTGGTAGCCTCTGGTTTTTAGGTGTGTGGACACGCCGTTGAGTTTTCTCTTTCCTGCCTTTTTTTTTCTACATCTTTGCTGAATTCCTACATGTGGCCCAGAAAAAGAAGACAGTAAGCCTTCCTCTAATATATTCCTGTGCTCAGAAGATACCTATATATATATATTTTTTGCCAGTGAGCATTAGACAAACTCTTACCAGGCAATTGTTCATATAGAGTATCTTTCTCAGTTACCTTTCTATTAATATAGGGCCGTGAATAGCACCCCAGTATTGAAAGTTTAGTGCAACATTGTTCAAATACACAATTAAAGGTTTTGAAAGGTGCTTAGATTTTTTTTTTTTTAGTTTTTATGTCAATATATAGGTTACTTTAGACTTCTAGAATGTCACAGACACATACATATTACAAATCAGATTTTAACGAATATGGGCATCATTGTTTTTCCACCTTCATTCTTCTGTGCATCTTGCCATTGATTTTATGGCCCAGGTAAAATTTATTCAGCTGAAAGAGTAACCCATTGCCAAGGAGATTATATTCAAAACGTTTCTCTATAGGGTAAAATCCTGCGTGCAATTTTAAAGTATGAGCCAGTCACAATGTGGATGAGAACTGGCCCCACTTTATACTTTGTCCTCCTTCTTGTCCTCACTTCAGTGAGATCTTGAGGCGATTTCACAGGCAGGAAGGCTCCTCCTATCTTTTGACGGGTCCCCAGAGAGCTGGATGAGTCACTTTACGGCGGGGTGCGGCCGCTCGCTCTGGGGCCTCCCCGGGCGCCAGCGGGTTCAGGGGCAGCACGCTCTGGCCTTGTTTGCCCATTTCCCCAGGTCGCTGACAGTGATCTGACAGAAAGCGACAGTGACACAAAGAAGCTGAGAGGGGCAGGAGATGGGGGTGAGGTCAAAGCGGAGAAACAGAAAATCCAGTGAAGTAGAAGCTGAAAGGATAAACACATGAAGGCTTAGAGCGGTTTGTCGGCTCACTTCAGTGGGCCCCGCCCGCCCCCAGCCCAGGGAGAAACGCTGCCACTTAACTGCCTTGGCAACAATTAAGGGCCGAGTGCCGTGAAGGATGGGTTTGGACACATGAGCCTCAAATCCCTCCCTGCAATAGCTAGAAAGCCTAGTAGTCAGCTTCCTGCTCTTTCTTTTAAAAGCTAGAACCTAAAAAAGGCTCACCCATAACCAGAGTAGCATCGCAGGACACACATACCAGCTTTCCTTACCTGGACTCTTGGAATGGCCCCCTCTGACCTGACCGTCCTCCAATTCATTCTGTAGGCCACCACCAGAGCAATCTTTCCAGAAATGTCATCTTAATACCATAAGTGTTTCTGCCAAAAATCCTGCAGTGACTTCCCAGGGGTATCCATACCACCAGCAGTACCTGAGTAGTGGTACTTGGTCTCATCATATAGTGGGAGAGTTACTCCCTTCTCATTCCCTTTCAACCCTTCTGGCTTCATCAACAAGAAAGTCTCAGTGAGGGCTAGTTTGTCTTCAACTCCTCTCTTACACCCACTAAACTCCCATCTTATCACAGGGAAGACAGGCTTCAGGCTTAGCTTGACTTGGCAAATCTAACTAAGAATCTATCTAGGATTTAATAACATTATTTGGTTTTCACTGTGTATACTTTAACAATGTCCTTCTATTTATGACAGGTGATACTGGTTTTCTATTTATAGGTAGTAATAGAAATTTTTCATTTTTATTAAATTTACCTAGGTAATCTGAGTCAATATATATCTATACATCTATAGGTACATCTCTATATACAAATATATACACAACATATAGATATATAAAACAGTATTCGAAAAAATAAAATAATAGTTCAGTTACTGCCCTTATATGGCAAAATAATGCCTGCGTAGTTTGGGAGAAACACAGAGTTATGAAATAAAGCCCAAATTCCTTGTATGACCTATAAGTCCCAATACAGTCTTACTCCCACCCCATTTCCAGGTGGGCTTAGCTCCCTCCGCAGCCTTATGTGCACCTAGTAACAAACCATAATAAGCATGTGTAGTATGTGCTGGACTTCCTGTAGAGCATATGCTGTCCCTGTTGCCTAGATGGTCTTCCACGCTCTTCTCCACCTAGATAATCGCTACTCACTCCTCAAGACTCAGCACTAGGCCACCCTCCAGGAAGGCTTCCTGCACCATGATCTCACCCACCCTGCCTGTACTCCCCTTGGCTGAACAGGTCCCTTCCACTGAGTCCCACAGCATCTTAGTTACATCTTCATTAAAACACTTATCACTTCTGTAACTCTTTAATTATTTCTCTCTCCTCTTATTCTATAAACCCCATGAGGACAGCAATTTTGTTTCAGTCACTGACATACCCATCTGGAATAAAATATTTGTTTAATAAATGTTTTATGAATTAACAAATTCTTTTTACCTGGAAGGCAAACAAGCAGAATACCTAATAACCAAAAACTTTAATAATAGTTAACAATTTCTAAATAATGGAGCCTACCTTAACTGGTAAGAATGTGGGCTTTACTAAAAATTAGGAACAACCCAAATGTCCGTCAACTGCTGGATGGATAAATACACTGTGGTATATCCATACAATGAAACAGTATTCAACAATAAACAGGAATGAAGTAGTGATAAATGACATAGCATGAATAAACCTTGTGTATGATTCCATTTATAGGAAATGTCCAGAATAGGCAAATCTATAGAGACAGAAAATAGACTGGTTAGTGACTGCTAATGGATACAGAATTTCTTTTCTAGGTGAGGAAAGTGTTCTAAAATTAGATTTTGGTGATGATTGCACAACTCTCTGGATATAATAAAACTCACTGAATTTTAGATGGGAGAATTGTATGGTATTATATCTCAACACAGTTGTGGGTTTTTTTTAAGTGAGAGCTCTAAATCAGATTGCCTAGCTTTGAATCCTTCACAACTTACCAGCTAGTGATCACGGGCAAGGTATTTAGTTTCTCTGTAACTCAGTCTCTTTTCTGTCAACAGTGCGTACCACAAAAGATCATTGTGAAGACTGCATATGCCTAGCCCAGTGTCTGTGAAATAGTAGCACTCAATAAATATTAGCTACCATTATTTTTTTAAAGGAAATTTATGTATGTATTTATTTATTTTTTGGCCACGCCACATGCGGGATCTTAGTTCCCTGACCAGGGATTGAACCCGTGCCCCCTGCAGTGGAAGTGCAGAGTCTTAACTACTGGACCACCAGGGAAGTCCATAGCTACCATTATTGCTAAAGGATTACTTAGTGGATTCTGAATCGGGGGGAAAACATGACATATGTTAACGTACTTGTAATATTAACTGTCTTAGTTCTTTCACAAATGGCGATATGCCCATAACATATATAATATTCTTGGTTGATAAGCCATCCTATGTATATTATGAACAATTCATAATAAAATGCATGCATATACACACATTATGTTGCAGTCTAATCCACAGAACAACCCTATGAGATAACCGTTATTATCCCCATTTTATAGACAAAGAAAGGGGTACAGAGAGAGGGTAAGTTGCCTTTTTTTTTAAATTTTTATTAGAGTATAGTTGATCTACAATGTTTTGTTGGTTTCAGGTGTACAGCAAAGTGAATCAGTTATACATATACATATATCCACTCTTTTTTAGATTCTTTTCTCATTTAGTTCATTACAGAGTATTGAGTAGAGTTCCCTGTGCTATGCAGTAGGTCCTTATTAGTTATCTATTTTATATATAGTAGTGTGTATATGTCAATCCCAATCTTCCAATTTACCTTACCCCCCTTACCCCCTGGTAGCCATAAGTTTGTTTTCTACATCTGTGACTCTCTGTTTTGTAGGTAAGTTCATTTGTACCCTTTTTGTAGATCCCACATATAAGCGATATCATATGATATTTGTCTTTCTCTGACTTATTTCGCTCAGTATGACAATCTCTAGGTCCATCCATGTTGCTGCAAATGGCATTATTTTGTTCTTTTTTATGGCTGAGGATAACTTGCTTATAAGTGGCAGAATGGGAGGCATCTGACCCCCAGGTCAGTGCCCTTTCTGGTACGCCAGGCTCTCCTGCAAGTGTGCCCACATATACATACCCCACAAGTAGGGTAATGGGCCATAGACAGAACTGCCTGAATGGATATGACAGGCTCCACAATGCTTTCCTTATTTAAACACATCTCCCACATCAAACTGCCACAACAAGCCCTCCTGTCTTGTCTGAGATTTTACAATAAGAAATATTCTTTTGAAATGGAAAATAGGCAGAGCTTTTGTCTCAAGAATGCTGCTAAACAAATATAACCTGAGAAAGGATAGGCCTGGGGGGCCTGTACCACACAGGCGAGATCCTTGTCTCTCAACACCAGCATTATGACACTATTAAGAATACTGGCTAAACGAGTGCTTATAACATCTGACTTCAATCATTGTAGTCAGTAGCAAAAAATGTGTTACACATGGCATATGCATACCGCAGCATGAGTTGATTGTATGAAGCACATCCTATGATCAAAAAGGATAATGCAAAACTAATCTTAAGTGGATAGCAGAATTCAACTTTATGACTTTGGGTTAAATTCTCTCTCTCACTGAGTATTCAATGAATCCATTGGTCGAGGCTTCAGCCCAAATATACTATATTATAAATAATTCATATGTGAGCATAATCATATTTTAGTATTTAATTCTCACTAAATCGCTGCTTTCAAAGAGATTAACAATCCAGGTGGGAAAATTTTAACAGGGTCCATGTCTTACTGCATTCCCAGCACTCTTCATGGGCCTGGCACATAAAAGGTTCTCAGTAAATGTTGGTTGAGTCAATAAATGAATGCATGAGTGAATGAATTATGACTTGGGGGGAAATTACATAATGTGTTTATAAATTAACATTTATTCAACACTTTTTTAAAATGTTCGTTATTAATTTGTTGAATGATAAATGAATGAACTTCAAATGAATTAATGTGACAAGCTGAGTTTTCGGAAAAGTCAATAATGTTTCCACTAATTTCCACTGTCCTGTCTAGTTCACTTTAAGATGTTTTTAATATATGATTCAAAAGAAGAGTAAATTTAGGGTAATAACCTACGTCACCCTTAATTTTCAGAGTATGATGATTTTTCACTTTATCAGATTACTGGTGTTATTGTATGCAACAAATGAATTATAAAATAGTTATGTATGTCTTCAGACCCCAAAGTGATACACTTTGTGTTCATCTGCACCCATTAAAGAAATCGGAGTCATACCAGCCGGATGAATAAGGCCTCCCTTTCCCAGAGGTCAGCCTTCTAGCAACTTCAGCCTCTTAAAACAGAGCCAAGAAATGTAACTGGACTCTGAGTGTCAAATATTACTGTATAAATCCCATACACTAAAGCCTCTTTTAAAAAGGAGCCTTTGACTCTCTTTCATATCCTATTTGTTTTCTTTTACATATAATCTTGATAAGCTTGATTATTTAGCTCCTGAATGCACGCCGAGTATAAATTACAATTACATAAAAGCTAAACACCAAGACATTTTCCGCTTTTCACTGGTAACTGCAAGACTTATCAACTGATAATCCAATCAATAGCAGAAAGTAGACCCCCAAATTAGGCCCAGATTAGACCCCCAAAATAAAACCAACCTATCTGCCATCATTTGCTATCCAGACAAGGAATCCTACAGACCTCACTCGATAGTCAAAAGATATGCCAGCAGAGGTACCGCCATTAAGGTGGCAACCATGAATATCAAGAAACATTTTAATTCTTCTTAAGAAGGCATTATAGAATTTTAAAAATTCACGATCTATATGTGAAATTTTAACATTTAAAAAAGTTAGGCATTTTAAAGGGTAAGATTCAATTTAGGTGGGAAACTCACATCTATGAAATATATATTCTAAAACACATCCAGTTAAGTGGGGAGAAATTGCTCGTGTTTGCATTGAAGGCTTATAAATGAGTGGTTTACTTCCAAGATCTTTTAAAATAGTGAATTAATAGAAATATTACAAAGCAACATGTTAATACACTCTAGATTATGTCCTTGACTATGCTCAGTTCTACATGACAATGTGTGGGAAAATCAATTTACTTAACTTTAAGCTTTTCTTTTAGATGATGTTAAAACTATAAACAATGTGGCAACTGACCATCTACAAGAATAAGGCTGATAAAAAGTGAATTATATAATACTTGAACTTGGAAAAGGAGGAAAAATACATCATAGCGTAGAATTACTTTAAAGCTTTAATGTCGGCCAAGGGAGATTAAATTGCCTTTGGGGTGTGCAGATGCAGAAGATTCCGTTGGTGTGATTTTCAAAGCAAAGACAGATGATATTAGGAAATAAAGCATGAGGGCTTCTGCTTTAATCTGTCCACGTTAATGTTTTGATCTGTGACTAATTGGAATTGCAATTAAGGTTCAAGAAGATTCTTACAGCCTGTCTGAGGCTAGCAGACATGTAAGGCTTTTAAAAATGCATCTAGGAAGATTTCTTGACCACAAAAGAAAGAACGTGTGAAGAATTGTTCTAATTGAAGCCTGTTAGTGTGTCTAATTCGAAATTAATATGGAATATGCACAAAAAATGACAAAATATTCAACGCTCGCTATCAAGAAATAGAGACAATATACTACACAATCTCCGAAAACAAAACATCACTCCCCTTTTAAAGTCTTTAAATAAAAGAAAAAGAACTACCACCCAAGAGAATTACTAAATCCAAAGGTGATGTCATTTCTCTGCTTAAAATCCTGCAGTGGCTCTCAGAGCCTCCAGGATACTCTGAGCTTCTCAACATGACATAGGCGGCCGGCTTGGTCTGGTTCTGGCCCTTGACGCTTTTCAGCTCTTATGTTGAGTCATGTGGCAACACAAGCACTTCCACTCAACTATGCCAGCCTATTTGTAATTTCTGGAGAGCAGCCTGCTCTCTCATGCCCCGGTGCTTGCGTGCATGCTGTCCTCCCGGAGAACCCTCTTCCCTCTCACACTTCCCTTTATCTCAGCCAATACATCTCTCTAAGACTCAGTTTAAGTGTAGGATACCTCTTAGGATTGTGATAGTAGAAACATTAATTACTTGTTTAAAGTAAGTAAAAGGAAAGTCCTTTGAGAGTTTGGTGAAGCAAGAGATTAATTCCCAACCAGTTAAGATCTGGGAGGGATTTTATGGGGAGATTGGTCTTAGATCCATAGGACTATGAAACTTTTACCATTTTTATTTTACTTAAAAAAAAAAGGCTTTTATTCTGTACATCTCATGTCCCCCTTGGTCATTTTACTCCTACCTTGGGACTTTGAGAGTTAGCTTGGAGATGCTTATAGGATAGAAAAAAAATCACCAATATGTCGATGATTGAAACATAGGATTCCTCTATTTAGGAAGGTTGTTTTCTTTGAGCAGTCAGATGGGACTCACATATTAATGAGGGAAGAATAGGACACTGTCCAGCCACCCAGATCAGTAGGTGGACAGCAAAGTTACACAAACCCACCCATTGGAACTCCAACCACTCCCTCTGAATGCCCACCTTACCTTACTATTCTTTTAACACTAAAAAAAGCTACTGAAACCTCATCTCCTTCAAGAAGCCCTCCCAACTAATGGAAAATGTGTTGACAGCTTTCTGGACAGGCAGTAATTAAAGACATGTTCTTTAGAGGCATACAGACTTTTAAGTGGGATCACTCTGGGAAGGTTACTTAACTTGCACTCAAGCTGTATCTACTCTGGGATTTAAGAATAACTGAGGAAGGGTTTATTTACATGGAGGACCCAAGACCCTTGTAGGAATGATCTAAAAGGAGTTGTGCCCACCTGCAAAATTCAAGAGCAGTGGCATCAGCGGTGGTGGTGGCATTGGTGATGATGGTACCAATAGCGCCCCGCATACTTTTTAGTCTCAGGTAGAAAATGCCTGGGTTGAGCATCTGGAGCCCAGTTGACTCATCATTGACAGCATTTTCACACATCACCATAGCAAGTCAGGGCAGAAGAAGGGGTAAACATAGATACCACGCTGTGGTCAAAAGAACTAGTTCTTGTCATCGCAGCCAAGGCTGGAACTTCCAGAACGATTTGGGAAGAAAATGTGTTGGGAACTAAAGTTCCTTAGTATGACTAGGAGAAAAGCCATGTATATCATGACTATTTTTAATCAGGCTGTTATGGATTGGAAAAGTAAAACATTATACCTGAAACAAGTAATATTTGAATAATTGGCATGTGGTTTCAGCTTAAGAAAAATGTCAGAAACACAAAGCAGATTAAACAGGTGTTTATCTCAGTGGCAGAAAAGTAATTTAAAAAGCATAAACCTACAAAAACTAAGAGAACAGGAGAGAAAATTATAATAGGCAGGATGTGTTAACAAATTCGTGAAATGACTTAGCAGAGAAATGGCATGGGCTAAGTCAAGAAGCAAGCCAATTCTTGTGTAAAATCCTAGAAGAGGATTCTTTTGAAGGTCAAGGATTATTGAAAATAGGGAGATTCACTGAAAAGTTTAATGATAAGCAGCTAAATATCTCCTTAGCTCACACAGTCAGACAACTGTCTCCTCACCATCCAAACTCCCACCACAAACAATAACCCTGATAGAAGACTGGAAAGTTACAGTCTGAGGAGAGTGACCCTTGAGACATTCTGGAGTATGAGGTGCAAATGGTTGCCTCTGAGAAGTGGGAACCAGGGATGGAAAGGGCCACAGGGGCCTGGTGACTTTGTTTTTGTGTTTGTTTTTTCATTATAAGGCTTGTAGTTGTTTGATATATATATATATGTACGTAGGTAGGTACAAATGTGTGTGTGTGTGTGTGTGTGTGTGTGTGTGTATAATCACTTTGACCTAAAATAAAATTTAATTATAATTTAAAGAAGTAAAATAAAAGAATAAAAAGTTTCATATTCAGGAAAACACATTTAAAGCTATACACTACTGTATTAATTCTTAAAATCCTTATCTTGTTACTGATCATTTATTCCACAGACAGCCCTGGGGATTTTTCTTTTTAATAATGGCCTCCTTTCATGTCACTGAACTGCCAGGGACCTAGTAAGTAGGCCTGCCACACACCGTCACACAAGCTGTGTATGCCCCAACTCCAGGGCAAATGGAATTGGCAGTGTGACAACTAATGGTAAGTTTCCATCAGTGTTAGAACTCTACTTCTTACTGTTTAATTTGTAGTGAGATTTGTAAACTCACTTCCTCATGCTTAGTACAATCCCTTACCTGTGTTGCTCTTTTAGCTTCATCATCAATACGCAATCATTGAGTTCCCACACCTGACTCAGTTCCCTTAACAAGATTCATTGTAAAAATACAAGCACAGGTTTTACCTTTTTAAGGTTTCCCTGGTTTTTTTCTCTTCCATTTTTTTCTCAGTTAATAACTGTACATTTGATATAGCTTACACTGACATTTTGAATTTCTGATTGTATATGTAGTCAAACTTGGTCTAAAAGGCTCTAAGTGTTACACTTATTTTTACATTTTCTCGAGCTTTGCAACTCATTAACCAATAACAATGAATGATTACACCTTTGGTTGATTTCAAAAGTTCATCAGTGACTTATTGGCTCTTGCGGCACTTAGAAGCATATAAATGAATGTTCCGTGGCAGTAGTTAAGGAAAGGCAGACAATTGCTTTTCATGACCACAGTACTTCGGAAGGTAGATAGATAAGCCAAGTTATTGGTAGCTAAAATTGTCTTATGTATTTCTCAAATTAATTCAGCCCTTGGTCTTTTCCTTGTTGAGTGTCTGAACTCTGAAAGTCTCTCTTCTCTAATTGTTGACTCTGCTCCCTCTACTGGAATCTTGGTTAAATTAAATGGAAAAACAGTTTATCTGAAAGTGAGTAGTATCTCTTTAGAGTTGGTCTATCAGCCCCAGATTGAAATGAAGACAAACATTAAGCTAGGATATTACTCCCATAGCATAATTGAAAAGTTCCACTGCAACACGGAGAAACTTTTGTCTCTCATCTTTCTAATGCAAGTCAGTGTTTAGGAACACCTTAGAAAAGAAATGCGTAAATCAAACTCTTGGGTAGTTTAATTTAATTCAAATATTGTAGCATTTTGGCTTTTTTGGGAATTACATTTCTGTTTTCACTAATTTGTTTTGAGTTTTAAATGCCTTAAAGTATTGCAGAAATAAGAGTTCATTAAATATATGATAGGCTTCATAGGATCTCAGAATACATTTTATAAACATTGAATTCACATTCTCCATACCACTGAGGTAAGAACAGTAAAGACTGTTCCGTTTAATGGGAGAAAAAAATTTATTTTAGAGAAAAGTGTATGTGTCTATGCAGGCTCATAAAATGTTCAAAAGCAAAATAGGTATAGAATGTATGCCCGATTTGATTTTGAAATACAATCATGTTTCTACATCTTTCATATTCAAACAGAAGCTAACTCAAAAATTAGTGAGATTTATAGGGTTTCTTTTTCTTTTTTAATCTATTTTTCATCAATACATTTTTGATAAATAGACTAGCACTTGTAGTAGAGTTATTTTTTTTAAGTACACTTTAGCCAGCTGTCTAAAGGAAAAACAAGGTATTCTTTAATCTGCATGCTATGCTATCCTCTGAGACTCAAAACATCCTTAGTAAAAATAATCCTCCTAGAAATAAGAAAGGACGGGAATAATGCCAGAGAATGTGACATGCATTCAGCTCATCAGTCACTCAACAAGCGTGTTTATTGATTGTCAACCATGTGCCAGACACTGCGCTAAAAGCTGGTGATTTAGCAGCCCCCTGCCCTCATGGCATTCAAGAAAGGAGGACAGGAAAGTAAATACACTACCAAATGTAAAATAGATAGCTAGTGGGAAGCAGCCACATAGCACAGGTAGATCAGCTCGGTGCTTTGTGACCACCTAGAGGGGTGGGATTGGGAGGGTGGGAGGGAGACACAAGAGGGAAGAGATATGGGGATATATGTATATGTATAGCTGATTCACTTTGTTATCCAGCAGAAACTAACACACCATTGTAAAGCAATTATACTCCAATAAAGATGTTTAAAAAAATAAAAATAGAAAACAAAGATGTGACCAAAAACTATTCTTAAGGGAAAAGAATGATGGTGGGAGGTGGCGGGGTGGGCGGGAGGGGAATAGAGGGAGGCAGGAAGAAGAGCAAGGCGATACGGGAAAGGACCTGTTCTAGATTAGAAGGTCAGGAAGACTTATCTGAAAAAGCGATATTTAAGAACAAAGAGGAACAGCCTTTGGAAGGGAGGGTGAGGTGCAGAGGAGTGTCATGGAAGAAGACCTGAGAAGGGAAAGCACTCAGGGTCTAGGAGGAACCACCCAGGGGCAGGTATAACCTGAGTGGGTGAGTGAAGGGATGGTGAGTTGGTATGAGGATGAGGAGACCTTCTCAAGGAAGTGAATATCCAGAGATTCCTGCCCAGTTTAATACTGTTGATGGTGTAAGGGAGTAGTCAAACTATTCTCAGAAGACACTTCATAACCAGTTCTGATAATTTGGAAGAACTGTCTGTTGCTGGCAGGCTGTCTTAGAGCCAACCAGCCAGGGCACTTTGAACGAGACCTTTGTTAAAGTGGGTCCTTTTTTTTTTTTTTAACAGGACCTTCCTGACCAAGTGGTTCACAGACTAGACCTTTCTTGTCCTCCTGGTAGATTTTTTTTTGACTCAAGACTGTAGGTCTCAGGCAATGAGCCCATGCATCAGATCCTTCAGTACTTTGGTGAAAGTCTCCCAGGCTAGTAGGTTTTCTGTCTGAAAGAGTGGAATCATGTTTCCAGTGAGACAGTTTAATGACCTCATCCTTTTTTAAGTTCTCATCTGCCAATTGTGCGTTGTGGATGGTTTTCAGAAGCAGATGGCCGGACACAGCTTCTGCTCTTACTGACTCAGAAGCTTATCCATTTGTATCAGAGCTTGGATGCTATAGTGCTAGTGGTGATGTCACCACTACCTGCTTAGGAGATAATGAAACCAATCTTGGATGCTGTTTTTACTAGGTGTGCTGTCTCAGAGAGGAGAAATAGCGTGGGTCTTGGGTCTAAGGCCTTGGGTTCAAAGATAAGCAGCTTATGGTAGGCAGGTTCTCAAATTTCACATCCAGCTATACCGTTGTCCTTTTAAGTATCATCTGCACCCAGCTGGGATTCACAGCAGACCATCTGGGCTTCCTCAGGGTCCCCACTCATGCACTGGGCTCAGTTGAGTTTGATGGAATGTCCTCTGCTGGCCTCACATCCACAGTATGTTGGCATGGGACTTAAGCTCTGCTTGTTCTGAGGTTTCATTTCCATTTGTTTCATTGGCACAGAATGGACCTCTTAGCTGGCCACCGAAAGGTAGTATCTGCATTGGTATTTTGGGTCACTCTAGAACCTTTCTTCACATTGTTTTTTACAGGACCCATGACTGATTAGCCTCTGTCTTCTATTGTAGAAGGAGTTAGGGGTAAAAAGATCTTTGTGGTAAATAAAAATTTCAAGGTGAACTTGAGACCAAAGATACTGTTACTTACAGAAAAAGGCACACTCAGTAAACTCAAATGTAAAATAATTTTTTATTAACGGTTATGGTAAATTTATATTGTACACAAATAGACTGTTAGAATGGTTCTTAAAAATTATAAGGGAAATGCACATACAGTACAAAAATTTTATAATTGCCATACTTCTTTTTGGGGACTGGGAAATTATTTTTACGTTGTTTATAGCCAATCATTTTTGTATTTAATAATTCTAAATCCTGTGGGTCTTTTATATCTCTCTCAATGTCAAATTTTGTCGTCGTCTTTTTAAATAAACCCACTTTATTGTTCACACACACACAAAAAATGCCATGCTAAGGCACTTGGATTTAACCTAAGAGCAAACAGGAATCCACTGGGGGAATTTCAGGCCATGCCAGGCAATGAGCTAATTCGGTTTTGAAGGGCTACCTTTGGCCGCCACGTGGGGCATCTGCAGAGGAGCCAGGACTAGAAGCAGGAAGTGCAAGAGCGCTTCAGAACGAAGACTGAGTGGGACACAGGTGGGCAGATGTGACTACAGGAGATGACGGCTGCTCCCTCAGGATGGAGCCTTGTGCCAGGCGCTTGACATGCAGCTTCTCTAGTCTGTGTGACTCCAACAGAGCCTGGGCACAGAA
The DNA here is from genome assembly GCF_008692025.1 of Phocoena sinus. Classification (NCBI taxonomy): domain Eukaryota; kingdom Metazoa; phylum Chordata; class Mammalia; order Artiodactyla; family Phocoenidae; genus Phocoena; species Phocoena sinus. Next base: position 46,302,690 of record NC_045772.1, on the reverse strand, counting down.
AGCCACAGGATAAGATGCTCCAAATCCCTTCCCTTGAACACAAGCTTCACAGGAAACATATCTTGTGTCCATCTAAAGGGTAAAACCTCAGGACACCTTGGGAGAATAAAAGGCAATCTGGTGCGACTGGAATATAGACTGTTTGGAAGAGTTTAGATGGAGGTAAACCTAATCCAGTAGATTAGGACTGGACCATGGAGACTTCAGCCAACAACCAGTAAAGCCCTTTCAAGTGCCAGATGCTGAGCTAAGGGCATGCACCTACAGTATCTCATTTAATCCTCACCATCGCAGCATGAAATACCTACTAGGAAGTTAAGACCAGAAAAGCATAAAACTGACAATAAGCAAGTTGGTGGCGGAACCATCTTTTGAGACCCTGACCTCTTTTTCAAAACTGTAACCCATTTTGCTATCCTCATACCACAGCTAGAGAACAACATGGGATCAATTTTGCAGATGATGGGCAACCAGTAAAGGCCTTTTGAACCCAGGGGATGAGGTAGGATGATGGGTCAGATCTGCCTTTTTTAATAATAACTCAGAGCCTTTGTGTGTGCTTCAGGATATTAGAAGGAATGTGGATGGGAGAGAAAGATTTCATCCTGTTGGCATGGAAGGGTCCCATGGTCACACCATGTTAACTGCAAGATATTTCAGTGTCTTACTTATTGCACAGGGCAGGGAAAACAATGGGCATTTCTGCCTGGGTGAAATAAAATAGATCTAGCTCCTTTCATGAAAGCTTTTGGAAGATTTTCTTTGAAATATTGCCTTGGGAGTCTTTTCTGGGTAATTATTATGGAAACATTCGGTGCAGCCACAGCTCCAGAATTGTTTAAAAGACTCAATGACACAGCCTCAGAGTCACTCCTTGGGTTATACATGAACTATATCTTATAGTCTTTGGCTCTGCTCTTTGTTTTATATTTTCGTTGTTCAATAATAAAGTAACGAAATTTTCTGCTATAAGGAATTTATGATGTGAAAGAGGAGTAGGGAGGGAAGGTTTTTCTAAATTCCCTCTTTCAAAGAAAAAAGGTCATTGGAAACTTACTTTTTCTGTCATCACAAAAGGCAAAATTAATAGTTTTTTCTTGTGTGTAATTCATGTGTACTGGTTAACTGATTCTCAACCAGGGGCAATTTGACCTTAGGGGACATTTATTTGGCAATGTCTGTGCATTCGTTTCTTAGGACTGCCGTAACAAAGTACCACAGGCTGTGGCTTAAAAAACAGCAATTTATTTTCTCATGGTTCTGGAGGCTGGAAGTCCCAAGACCCAGGTGTCAGCAGGGTTGGTTTCTTCTGAGGCCTCTCTCCTTGGCTTGTTGATGGCCATCTTCTCTCTGTGTCTTCACATGGTCTTCCCTCTGTATCTGTCTACGTCCAAATTTCCTCTTCTGATAGTAACACCAATCATATCAGAATAGGGTCCACCCTAATGACCTCATTTTAACTCAGTGACCTCTTTAAAATCCCTATTTCCAAATGCAATCACATTCTGAGTTACTGAGGGTTAGGACTTCAACATAAGAATTTGCGTGGAGGGGAGAATATAATTTAGCCCATAACAGTCAAGTTCTTGGTTGTCACCACTGGGGGAGGAGTGCTCCTGGTATCTAGCGGGTACAGCCAGGGATGCTACTCAACACCCTCCAGTGCACAGGACAACCCCCCACTACAAAGTATTATCAAGCCCCAAAGGTCAATAGAGTCAAGACTGAGAGACCCTGTTCTAGTTCCAAAGCCAGTTGCTTGATTTTTTTTCAAGCATAAAGAAAATCAATATGTTCCTCAAGTGAACATTACTATTGTGAATTATAGTACAGTCTTAGTTCGGACTCTGCAAATATTCATGTTCAAATACCTCATACAAAGACAAATTTGTGGGCATGAAAGAGCTTTGTAAACTGTACAGTTCTAGACAAATAAATGGAGTTATTGTTAAAAGAAAAAATGAAATGCAGTATAAAATATTAGCTCCTTTATCCTTCAGGGAAAAAATTCAGATAATTCCAGATGGACTGGGAAGGAGGGAAGAATGAAGGTAGAGAGGACCATTAAGATCCCATTGAAATTGCTTGAACTCCCCCCCACCCCCAGATGAGTGTGAAACCCAGAGTTATGACTGGAATTCTGGGATCTGGGGATGGAAGAGAGATGGACCAGGGGCTACAGACCAGGAAGCCAAGAAAGACCCAAAAGAGGGTGTACAAGGGCTAAGTGGAAGCAGAGTCGGTAGTACAGAGAGGTCTGAATAGTCACTCCAAAAGTGCTGGCCAAGAGGTAAAAGCAGCCAGAAATTCCACCAACCTGTGACCAGGTTCAGAAAAGTGCGGAGCAAACTTTCCCTGAGCTATCTCCTTACATGCGTGGTAATTCTTCAGAGTGAGAAATGTGATGCAATATTAGGACCAGAACTTAAGCTATGGCAGCCAAATATTGAAATGAGAACTTGGATTCTAGTATATAGTGTAGCTGAAAAGGGCTGATCCCAAAAGCTTTGGAGTCAGACAGATCAGGTTCAGACCGTGGCTCTGCCACTTACTGCCAGTGTCATCTTGGGAAAGCTAAAGTTCTGTGTGTCCCTGTTTCTTCATCTATAAAATGGGTTGTTATCTGAAGATTCATTAGACTGTATGTGTCAGCTAAATGTTAGTTATTATTCCAGAAACATTTCAGAGATATAATCAATAGGGTTAATGACCATTTGGACGATGAATGATAGGATGACGTAAAAAAAAAACCAATAAACCTGAGGTTTCCAGCTTGGTTGCTTGAGAGAACAGTGATGCATTACTCAAGATGAGGCAACACAAGGAGAAAAGCTGGTCTGGGAAAAAGAGAGAAAACAATGAGTCCAGTTTGAAATGTGTTGGGCTGTAGGTGACTGGTCAATTAACCACATGGAGAAGGCCAAATATAAAGCTGTTAGAAATAAAGATCTGGGGCTTCCCTGGTGGCGCAGTGGTTGAGGGTCCGCCTGCCGATGCAGGTGACGCGGGTTCGTGCCCCGGTCCGGGAAGATCCCACATGCCGCAGAGCGGCTAGGCCCGTGAGCCGTGACCGCTGAGCCTGCGCCTCCAGAGCCTGTGCTCCGCAACAGGAGAGGCCACAACAGTGAGAGGCCTGCGTACTGCAAAAAAAAAAAAAAAAAAAAAGAAAGAAAGATCTGTAGTGCAGGTGCAAGTTCAAGTCTGGAAATTGTTCACAGAGAATAGAGAGAAGTAGAAAAGATAGAACTTTAGTGTATTCTTAGATTCTTAAACTTTTCTGATGATTTTTGATGATTATTCCATCCTTTAGAACATATAAAGCTCTATACTATCTTGTGGGAGGTGCAGGGAAATTGGTTCCAAATTGGGTGGGAAGCTTTTGGTATATCTAGAACTATTACACTATATGGATAAAGATCTATGTGTTTGATGATAATGATGATGACGATTTTCGTTCTTAAATCTGCTTTCCCACATCATTGCCAACTTTGTTGAGTCTGCCTCCCATGAGTAATTTGCCACCATGGATTTCAAAACCAAACCAAACAAACAACAAGATTGCCCAAATAAAGAATACTTCCTTTCTCATTGGGACGTTTTCCTCTGAGAAAAGTACAGAAACATTCACAACTGGCTCTGTGGGCTTCTTATTTTGACTGTTCAAAGAAGGTTTGGTTTGCTATTGTTATTTTTTTCCTTTGTTCATTTGTTTTGTTTTATTTTGTTGTCTGCTTGCTTAGTTTTCTATTTTGGGGTGTGTTCTGAGTACATGAGGTTTTTAGATAAATGATCTCACAAAAACTGTATCTATCTCTTCTCTTGTTATTGACAGAGCTTTGAGGCTCTGTCTTTTCAAAGCTTCCATTAAAAATTAATATTAATAAAGCAAAGGGACCAGTAGAACATAAGCCTACTGTCTCTAAACATTTTTTAAATTATCCTGTAACTTTAAAGAGATTTTTTTCAGGATAACCATAAATATCAGTAAGCTAACATTTCTCTGCTCTTGATACATCTGTGTAGGTAAGAGTTTTAATTTGTAAAAACATAAAAGAGATTCTATTTTATAATAATAATGATAGCAAATATGTAGTGCTTATAACGTGCCAGATACTGCTTTAAGTACTTTACATACATTATTAGCTCAATTATTTCTCACAACAATTCTATAAAGCAGATACTATTATTAAGTCTATTTCACAGATTAGGTAACTGAGGCACAGAGCTATTAAATAACTTGCTCAAGGTTACTCAGTTTAGAAATAGCAAAGCCAGGACTTGAACTAAGGCAAAACAGCTCCAGAATACATGCTCCTAACTATTACACCTCAACTATCTCAAAGAACAACTTTGAAACCTCAGAAAGAAAATACTATTAGAAGAGGAGTAAGGAGATTATTAGCTTTCTCTTTATATATCAATGTATAGCTTCACTTTTTACAACAAATAAGTTTTAATTTGAAGGTCATCAAATAAAATATTCTTCTGGCACTTCAAGAAAAAGGGTATCCTGCTGGTCAAAGTCATATGAAAAGGCACTCAACTCTCTTAGACATGAGGGAAATGCAAATTAAAACCATAGTGAGATACCATTGTGCATACGTTTAGCCAAAACAAACTAAGATTTAAAGAAGAATAATATCAATTTTGGCTATAACAAATGGAAACCAGTGGAATTCTAAGACACTACTGGTGGGAGTATGAATCAATGTAGCCACTTTAGCAAACTATTTGGCAGGATTTATTAAAGCTGAACATATGATACATATATACCTAGACCCAGCCATTCCACTCCTAGATATATACCCAACAGATATGCACTTATATATACTTCCAAGGAAAGGCATATTTAAGAATGTTGATAGCAGCATCATTCATAATAGCCCCAAACTGAAAAGAACTCAAATGTTCATCAATAGTTCAGCAGATAAATAAATTGTAGTATAACAACAAAATGAGACACATATTGCATTGAGAAGGAATTAACTATTGCTACGTGCAACACATGGATAAATCTCATAAATGAGGGAAAGAAGCTAGAAAAACACAAAAAGCTATTCTCTGTACTACTAAGTGAAAGAAGCCAATCTGAAAAGGCTACATACTGTATGAGTCAAACTATATGACATTCTGGAAAATGCAAAACTATGGAGACAGCAAAAAGATCAGTGATTGTGCAGGCCAGGGGTGGAGGGAAGAATAGATGGAGCGCAGAGGATTTGGGGGGCTGTGAAAATACTCTGTATGATACTATAATGCTGGATACATGTCATTATACATTTGTCCAAACCTATAGAATGTACAACACCAAGAGTGAACCCTAACGTAAACTACAGACTTTGGGTGATTATGGTGTATCAGTAGGTTCATCAGTTGTAACAAATGTACCACTCTGGTGGGGAATGATGTTAAGGCAGGAGACTATACATGTGGGGAGGGGGAAGGGGTATATAGGGAATATCTGTACTTTCAATTTTGCTGTGAACCTAAAAATGCTCTTAAAAGTAGTCTTTAAAAAAAAAACATGCTTTATGATTCCATTTATAGAAAGATCAAAATCAAGCAAAATTAATATAAAATGTTAGAAGTCAGCAGACTGGTTCCTTTTGGGGGGAGCAGTGAGTTAAGAAGCTTCTGAGGTGGTAGCAGTGATTTGTGCTGGTTTACAAGGGTGAGTTCACATTGTGAAAATTCAGTGGGTTGGACAGTTAGGATTTATTCCTTTTCCCATATATGTTATACTTCAGTAAAAAGTATTTTTCAAAGATACATTGTTTTGGAGTTAAAAACAATAACATGAGAAAAGTATCTGGACATACATTATTCATACTGTCATAAAATGCTACTCAAGCCTGCACCTTTCCTTTTGAAGTTCACAGGAGGGCTTATCTCTAGAAATGTATTTAAAAAGTGATCAATTAAAAAGTGCTGGAATGTCTCCATCCTGGATCCATTCATTGTTAACAAAGGTGTCTGGCAAAAAGCTAAATGCTATTGGATCTCCCAAGACAAATTTAACATGATTGTACTTAGAAGAAATAGGAATTGCATGGTGCTGCTAAAGAAGAAAATATTTGTCTTCAACTGTGGCAGAGATTAAAGAACCTTTGTTGTTGTTGCTTTCTTTGTTTAATAATCACGCTATAAGGAATGGCCTCTCTGTTCACTGATTCACGTATCAAGTCTCAAATAGAGACAGTATGGCTGGATTTTAAGATGGTGGACTAAATACTTACTGCAGTCATGCCTCTCCCACAACAAATCCATAGAAATGATAAGAAGGGTAGATATTTTTGCAGGAGAGGAGGAGAAAAGGAAAAGTAGAAGGAAAGAAGAAGAGGGAAAATTGGGAGCTTGGGATTGACATATACGCACTACTATATATAAAATAGATAACTAATAAGGCCCTACTGTGTAGCACAGGGAACTCTACTCACTACTCTGTAATGACCTACATGGGAAAAGAGTCTTAAAAAGAGTGGATATATTTATATGTATAACGGATTCACTTTACTGTACACCTGAAACTAACACAACATTGTAAACCAACTACACTCCAGTAAAAAATTTTTAAAAAAAGAAGAAGAAGGGGGAAGGAGGAAGAGGAATAAAAAGAAGGAGGAAGAACAGGAGGGGGGATATAGGCAGGAGCAGAAGCGTATAAGGAGTGGGGGAGGGAAGGGGAGGAGAAACATGAGCATAAATGTACTTGGGCAATGGGGGTAGAAGGGGACTTTCAATGGATGACAATCTCTGAGGAATCCCTAGGACAGAAAACAAATAGGATTGACTGAAAAGAGAAACCACAACCCTAATTGTGAGCAAAAGCCATTGTGGAAGGTGGGCACAACACAAAGTGTGTTTTGTTCCCAAAAGTGCTTTATACCAAAAAGATTACATGCCTCACAGTTAGGATTATGTAGCCATTTGACGAGAGACCTGATTTTTTTTAATGGATTGGGTAAGATCATCTGCTCACTCATAGGACAGAGGCAGTAGAAGAGGGTTCAATTCAACATTCACTGAGTATCTTCTGTATGCAAACATGCGGCTAGATACTAGGAGTACTGTGATGAAAAAATGGCCACTGACCGTGAGGAATACAGCCTACTGCAGGAGACAGACACATGAACACATCATTTCAATATGATGTCATTAAATGTATGGGGTGACACAGGAGGACAGAGAGCAAATCACTTACACAAATATGATAAGGCTTCCTGGAGGAGATGACACCCACCCAACCCGAGTCTTGAAGGATGAATTAGAATCAATATGCCAGAGTGACAAAGGGTTGGTGTGCTCCCCAGTGGAGCTTGTATGCAATACTAACAAATGGGGATTTCATCTGGGAGGTGATAGGAATTGAAAAGTTTTAAGTAGGGTGGCTCATTCTGCATTTTTGGATAGATCACTCTAGTTGCCATTCGGAGGGTGGACCTCAAAGGATAAGACGCAGGAAGCTTCTGGAAGCAGGCAGCCACAGAGTTGGGAGGCAGTTTCAGATGACTGGGTCAGAGAGAGTGAGGACAGAGTTAGGAGAGAGAAAAAGGGATAGACAGAGAGGATAAAAAAAGAAAAATAGGAAGAGTTGAATAGGATCTAAGATTTGAGCTTTTTGACAGGAAGATGGTGGTGGCATTAACAAGAAACTGGCCCCACAGAAAAAGAAATGAGTTCGGAATAGAAAATAATTATTTCCATTTTAGACACAGTGCATTCCTGCAAGATTGGTAAACAGACATATCCAGAAGGAAATTAGATAAATGATTCTGAAGGAGAAACATTAAGACGAGGAATATGGCTTTGGGGGGTAATGGGCATCTAAGTGATATTTAAACCCGTGAGAGTAAGTAACAGTCACCAAGAAGAAAGGGCAGAGATTGCAGAACACTAGGCCAAGGGTAGAGCTCCAGAGAATACTGCCACATAAGGGGTAGATAGAAGATGATCCCACAAAGAGTCTATAGAAAGTTGGGAAAGAATCCTGACAGAACGATGCCTTGGAAACTATAAAGTATAGAGCTTCCAGAAAGAGAGTCTGGTGTAGGAGAGAGGTCCAGTAAGTCATGTGTTCATTAGATTTGACAACATGGAGGTCATTGTTTCTACGGCAAGAGCAGTTTCATTGGCGTGTAGGGCTGGAAGCCTGTGTGTTATGGGCTGAGAAGGGAATAGGAGGTGGAGACTACAACTGGAGACTTAGAAACAACCCCAAAGGGAATGAGAAAGATTAGGTAGCAGGTAGAGGAAGACATGAGATCGTAAGATCTGGTTTTTTGTTTGTTTTACTCATGGAAAAGACTTGAGTCATTTATACATTGAAAGGGAAGAGAAAGAAATTGAAAATGCAGGAAATAGAAGGAATTGTTCATGAAATCATGTGCTGTAGCATCCTGGGGGTGGGGAGATGGGACCCATGAGCAAGAGAAAACTGTGGGTATCTTAAGCAAGGGACAAAAGAGGACAAAAATTTGGCCTATGTCGTGTTTGATCTAAAGAATCCCAGTTAATTCCACGAAGTCAGAGGGAAGGTGACCATGATGGGAGTGGCTGTCCATTAAGGGGTCTGAGGCAAGCAGTGAAGGTTGGCAGCAGTCCCTGCAGGAGTAAACTGAGCCATAACAAATAACAGGACTGTGCAGCGGTGTAGAGAGCCCACAAAGACCATGAATATATAGTAACTAATCTGCACATTTGTGAGTTTTTCTTTTCTAGTGGCACTCAGTCCACTGAGATAGTAAAAGAGAAGATGAATTACGGTTTTCTCCCAGAGCTGGGGTTTTGCCAGTAGTGGGAAACAAAAGACAGTTCAGGGTGATGGTGAGATAGTGATCCAGGAGATCAATGTATGATCTTAGGCTAAGACAAGTCTTTGATCCTGGAAGTATCCAAGGACTAGAGGTGGAAATAGAGAACAACTAAGCTGGAAAGAGAAGAGTTTGTGTCTGAAACACGGGGGTCTGTTAAGCACTGGAGTAGTCATTTGGAAATAGAGAGGATAATGCATTCTAGGGAAAGAGAATCACATGGGTAAAGACAGATGCAAAGAGGAACAGAAAGAATTTCAGTGTAACTGGAACACATGTTGCAGAGAGGAAGGTGGCGTAAGGTCAAGGTGGAAACATGCTTTAGGCCAGGTTGTGAAGAGCCTACGAAGGTAGGGACATTGGTTCCTCTAAGAGGCCTGAAGTCCGCCCAAGTTCTCAGGCAGGGGAGTCCCAGCTGGGTGTGGTTGTGTAGGCTGTACCTGGCACCGGAGCTCTCCATGGGGGGCTGAACTCCAAGCCAAGCTCTCTTTGCCACCCAACTCACTCTGCTCCCTGGCTGCTTCTGCAGGAGGCAAATGACCTTTTCTTTAATTTACCACCCTCCCCTCCCAGAGGGGAAGCGCTTCTCCAAATCATCCGAGGGGATGCCTTTCTTATTGGCCAGCAATGTCTCTGAGTGGAGTGACATGATCGGATGGACTTTTCAGGGTGACCTCTCTGGCCCTGGTGTAGAAGATGACCTAGAATGAGGAGGCACGGTAAACAGGAGAGTAGAACAGTTATCAACAGAGCAGGGACCCGACCAAAAGTAGCAGCCAGGAAGGAAGAAGTGAGGCCAGATGCAGGAGAAAGCTTTGCAGCAGAATTAACACTGGGTGACTTAGGGACATAGGGACAGCAGGAAAGGGAAAAGTTGAAGATGACTCAGATTTCTTCTCCACTGTCTTCCTAGACCTGACCACAACTAATGCTCAATTAATATTTTGTCACATGAAGAAAAATAAATAATAGAGTTGCAAGCAACAAAGACACTTTCAAGAGAAAGATACTATCTGCTTGGGGGGAACTCTCTACCCAGAGGAAACAATATCTTTAGTTAGCCTCCTAAATTTTGAGTGAGTTGTAGAACTCAGAGCACCCATCTAGAAATTTAGAAAGAGTTATTCCTAAGCACTGTTCACAGCCTTGGCTGAACATTCAAATAACCTGAGAAGTTTTTTAAAATCCCAGTGCCTATACTGGACCAACTGACTCAGAAACTCTGGGGATGGGACCCAGGCATCTATATTTTTTAAAGCTCCGGCAATGGTTCCAGTAGATAGTCAGCTGCTCCCATGGAACTTTGCAAATCCTATTCCAGATTTCTAGATGTGGTCATTAACACAGTGTAGACAAGAGCTGGGTCAGAGACAGGGAAGAATGGTTTAACATATTTGACCATCTTGTCACAATGAATCCTCCATTTCTGATGAAATCCTTTTACCTAGTGACCAGTTCTTCAAAATTAATTTCAACATCTTGGCAAAAGATGAAAAAAATTAAAGAAGTGCATTACATTGCTTCACTGATTTTAGGAAACTGAACCATGGGCCAAATGTGGTACAAAATAGGGACTTTTTTTAAATGATAGTTTAAAAAGTAAGTAATGCACAGATTTGGAAACTATTTTAAGATCCCTTTATTCTGCAAAAGTTATATGTGTTCCAGGGGTCAGAAAGACCAAAATACTACAGAAGAAAAAACAGAAAAGTTTAAAAAATAATTTAAGAGTAAGAATGAGGATGTTTTTATACAGAGTGGAAAATTTGTTGGAAAAAAGGAAAAGCAAAAAACCAGCCCAGGGGCTTTCCCATTAAATTCTGCACAGTGACTTGGAGACCTCTCAACTCCGTGAACCTCAGTTTCTTCCCTTTTAAGTGGGCGACCTCACCCTGCTGAGTGCCAGTCCTCTCTAGCAGCCAAACATTCTCATTCTATCATGTTTTACTCAAAGTTGAACTGGCTAAAAGTAATTTAAGTCTTGCCCTTCTTGACACGAAGGCAAGAACAGCATTGCTCACCAAAAGGCATGGTCTGAGGACCCCTCCCAGGCCAGGGTTATTTTTTACTAATCCACAACAGATAAGGATTTGAGAGTAAAGGTTTAGAAGCTTTCACAGAAATTCAATAATCTGTCAAGTCACATAACAAAATATTGAGGCTTGTATTTTGCATATCTTTGTGTTATCTCACTTTTCTATTAATTAATTTTATAAAAATATAAGTCCACAGCAAAGTAGAACTTGTTTTTCATTGGTCTTTTACCATGGACAGCTGGGGAAGCACTGAGCTAGACCGGTGTTACATTTGAACATCAGTGCAAAAGGTGCACACAGAAGAGAAAAGGTGAATGCGACTGATTTTTACCTTACCCACTTTGGATTCATGTTTTAAAAGTCTATTTCATTTTACTTTAGATTGTTATTATTAAGTTATTTTGTGCCATAGGTTTATCTGCATTGTTAGCAGCTCTTTAAAAGAAAACCGCCTTCACAACATTGTAAATTAACAATACTTCAATTAAAAAAAAAAGAAAAGAAAAAGAAAGTAAACAGTCTATATTAGAAAACAGGTCGTAAAGGGTCGGTTTAGCAATACAGCCGTCCCTCTGTGTGACTGGGGGATTGGTCCCAGGAGCCCCCGCGCATACCAAAGTCTGAGGATGCTCGAGTCCCTTATGTAAAATGGTGTAGTTCAGTGAATACAATCAGCTGTCTGAATCTGGGATGCGAAACCCACGGATATGGAGGGCCGAACGTACGAGCTCATTTTCTGGGAGGAACCACAATGTCAGGTAACAGGGAGAAGTGATTAATTTCCTGTTGGGAAAGGGAGGTACTCTCCTTTTCAAGAAGCAAATTAAGTCTCTCCCTCCTGACTGGAAACAGCTATCATAGGGTATGAAACTATTAATGTAGGAACACTCTTGTTTAAATACGAGGAAGCCTGAACAGGGAGGTTCATTTTCCCATGATCGTGCAGCCAGCACATGGGGAGGCCAGGATTCAAACCCAAGACACTGTACACTAACAATGCCTGTATTCTTTCTGCTGCTCCACCCTAAAAATGCTCCAGGGGGAACCCTGAGAGTGAATGCTGATGCAAGTTTCACTTCCAGGTGCCTGAAATAGGGTAATAAATAGTAAAATAATGTGGAGTGCTTATGAATCTCCTTAAACATAAATTTCCTTGTTCTATTTAGAGCTTTCTGCAATAGACAAGATCAGTGTTTGTCCCAGACTGATTTGCACATCACACAGGGAAATAGGAGAGGAGAGGAATGTCAGTGCTATCCACACCAGCTGTCTTGAGACTGGTTTGATCTAAGTTACTAATAAACATGCTCTAGAAGCAAACCACCCGGTCCTTTTAGGAAATAAGTGGGATATCAGTTAAAAGTAAGTGAATATGCCTTAGAAATATCAAGTCTTTGCAGAGATTATATAGACACTGTAAGGAATCCAGAGACTGTATTGTTTAGTTTAATATATGCCTGTTCAGTGAACTAAACAACCTTGCTACTTCAGAGAAATATCTGCGCGGGGAACTAAAATTGCGAATCAATTATCTGGCTCTCTTATCTAAACAGTGCCAGGAAGAAAAAATCAGATCTTGAATATATGGACAATACAAATTTTTTTAGTCTATATTTTTAGCATTGTTTAGTTTTAGCTTGAGGATATAGCATTTTATTCAGCTACATCATTGTTTACCAACAATGATATTAAAATTAATAATTAAAATTAATAAATATTAAAATTAATAACTCTGGGGGTTTGCCATACTCTAAAACATTTAGCAAAATATTTTATCTTCCCTGTACATGCTCGTGACTTTTTAAAGGCACAGAGTGAATGATCCCTTAGTTCTTGGCACCACTGATTAAAAGTTAATATTTGATAAAGGTATCAAGCTATCAACACTGAAATCTGCTGGTTAGGTGCAATGGTTGTGGTCACTTCAATAACAAGAATAATCTGGATTTTTTTTAAAGCTCCTGGGTGACACTACTTGGCATATACACTGAGAAAACCATAATTCAAAAAGAGTCATGTACCACAATGTTCATGGCAGCTCTATTTACAATAGCCAGGACAGGGAAGCAACCTAAGTGTCCATCGACAGACGAATGGATGAAGAAGATGTGGCACATACATACAATGGAATATTACTCAGCCATAAAAAGAAATGAAATTGAGCTATTTGTAGTGAGGTGGACGGACCTAGAGTCTGTGATACAGAGTGAAGTAAGTCAGAAAGAGAAAAACAAATACCATATGCTAACACATATATATGGAATCTAAAAAAAAAGAAAGAAAGAAAGAAAATGGTTCTGATGAACCTAGGGGCAGGACAGGAATAAAGACGCACACATAGAGAATGGACTTGAGGACACGGGGAGAGGGAAGGGTAAGCTGTGACGAAGTGAGAGAGTGGCATGGACATATATACACTACCAAATGTTAAATAGATAGCTAGTGGGAAGCAGCTGCATAGCACAGGGAGATCAGCTCGGTGCTTTGTGACCACCTAGAGGGGTGGGATAGGGAGATGCAAGAGGGCGGGGATAAGGGTATATGTATATGTATGGCTGATTCACTTTGTTATACAGCAGAAACTAACACAAGAATGTAAAGCAATTATACTCCAATAAAGATGTTAAAAAAATAAAATAAAAGCTCCTGGGTGAAATTGGCATAGGTGGTCAAAAGACACAAATTTCCAGTTATGCGAGAAATAAGTCTTGGGGGTGTAATGTACAGCATAGTGACTGCAGTTATAATACAATAGTGTATATTTGAAAGTTGCTAAAGAGAGTAAATATTAAAAATTCTCACCACAAGAAAACAAATTTTGTAACTGTGGTGATGAATGTCAACTAAACTTACTGTGGTAATCATTTCACAATATGTACATATGTCATTATGTTGTACACCTAAAACTAATACCATGTTATATGTCAACTGAATCATTTTTTAAAAATAATAAATAAAAATAAGCTCCTTATCTTATCTCAAGATAAATTTTAAGTATGTAGACCCGCTCTGAGATTATAATGGCATTAGTTCTGAGTCTTGGCGTTTGAGCACGTCATTTTTCAAGTCAACCTTCAGCTGACTGTTATGCGGTCTTAGTTGGTCTTGAGTAGACTCTGCCTATCAGTTGGTCTTTTGGCCTCTGAGATACAGACAGCATATACCAGTGATGCTGTAGGATTATGTGGGAGACAGTAAAGAAATAGAAAAGTAAAAACAATAAAATCTAATTACACGGAGTTTCGCTTAAAACAAAAATTGATTGAGTTCTGCCCAAAGTGGCTTGTTGTTTCCTGTGCCAGGAACTACTGTGCAGGCCCAGCAGGAAGTGTGCTACAGAGCAGGATCGCATTACACCCTTGTTTTATGGTTCATTTCACTTATTTAATGCAATCCGAGAACCTGCAAAAGGAACATGTTCGAAGGAGGGAATAGGCTTTTTGTCTTGTTTTGTTTTGTTTTTTTAAGTTTCTTTGAATCAAAACATTTGTTTTTACAAGGTGCTTATAGTCCCAGAGAAAGAGGACTTCCAGAATTGCATGGTGAAGACATTTCTCTTTGCCACAAAATTTAAAGCAGGACCCGACGCTGAGTTATGTCTAGGGTGGTTGAGTTATGTCTGTTCCCTTTGCTGGTCTACTCAGGTCATTTTAAACATGAAGAATTACAACCATGCCCATGAATGGTCTATCATTTTGAATTCCGTATCAGCTCCTCCTAGGGTCTCTGATTTGACTGAGAGCCCATGATGTTGGGGGGGACATGGGAGGAAAGGAATATATTTTAACGTGCAAAAGAGCGATTCATTTGTCAAGCAACACAACGAGTTCCTTTGGCTGTATTGCTTGCAAATGTGTGAACTGAACAGCTGGACTGCCTTGTGGTGGCAGACGCCGCTCCTCACACACTGCCTCTCTTCCTCTCCAGAGACCTGAGTATGAACAACATCAGTCAGCTTCCCCCGAATCCTCTGCACGGTCTCCGCTTCCTGGAGGAGCTGTAAGTATCAGCGGAGTCGTGCCGCATCTAGTCAACACTGGACACGTTCTTGTCTTTGTCTCTCGTCCTTACTGTGAGAACCAGATAAAACAAGGCAGGAAAGCTGTCAGCACCAACGATCTGGGCACATGAGGAAACACTTAGCTGGGAGGGGAAAAGAAAGAATCGCTTAGGATTCTGGAAATCAACTTATAAAAGGGTTTACCATGAAGCTACAACTTTCTAAGGTGAGGCTGAGCCAACCAAATTAAAAGTTTAAAACAAAAGCTGTTTAAAAGAGCTGGAGAGCTCTTTGGAAATAGTTAAGCAGCAGGATATTAGAAGTTTGAATACTGGTTCATGTTTATTAAAATTGCAAGTAAAGCCATAATCAAAACCAAAAATTGCCTCTTGGTTTGGCTTATGACAGGGAGAATTGAGTCCTCATTTCATAGCACCAAAACTTCTTGTCCTAATCACTTTTAATTACTGTTTTCCTACTTTTAAATTGAGCTTCCCTGAAGGCTTGAACTGAAAACCATGAAATCCACAGAGGACTGAAAACTGGTCTCTCCCAAACTCACTGTAAAAAAATAAAATTCAATTTTTTTTAAAAAGGAGGAAGCTAAAATTAGCTAATGATACACAGAGGAATCTTGATTAAGTCTGGTAATCACTTGCCAGAAGATGAAAAAGAACTCTATAAACCAAAATCTGCATTTAAAAATTCATTTGATCCTCTTACTCTTTTGAGGGATGGGGACTTAGGGGAGGGATGCACCGTCGTCACAGGCTTCATGAAAAAGGTTTGGCACCATCAGCTAAATAAATCCTCTGACTGTTGATTAAAGGAATTGTTTAGTCAATGATCTCTTTTGAAAATACCCTTTTTATAATTCCTAGAGTCCGGGTCCAATTTGGGGAGTCATTTAAATTGTCGATGCACCACACGATCCACCTTGGGAGGTGGAAAGAACCATCCATCACAACCAAATTACACTACACTGATCATTTTTGTTGAAGAGGATAATATTCTCAAATTTCTCCCCTTTAGAGTTGGATCTATATTTATTTTTGATGGCGTTAGCTTTCTCACAAATGTTATTATTTTACTACTGAAATCAGCTGAACATGCCCAGATTGTTATCGGGGAGTATGGTAAAAAAGCTTAGATTACTAGATTATACAGCAAGTTTTTATTATTCAAAAAATGGATTTTCACTTTGGGTTGTCCAGGCTCCTCTTCTCTTTTCTCTCTGGCCATTTCTGTTGCTAAAAATTTAACCCTCATCAGGACTGGGACCGTGTCTGTCCTAGTCTTGGGTGGTGTGTAATGAATAATCAATACATTTTTGATGAATGAATGAATGAACTAATGAGAAAGCAAAACATGTAAAAGGAGCTTCTTATACTTGTTCACCGCCTCAGAAAAAAGTAACACATTTAGTTGACATGAGCCAATATTTTTAGATTATTTTTAGTAAATTTCAAACATCAGCATTTTTTTTCTTGTTTACATTCTTCTCATCTGCCCTCTCTCACCATAATTAATATACAATACTTAGTCCTGTTTACCCCCATATTTCTAAAATATGCATTCCCACTGCCTTTCTCTTTAATTTCCTTATAATATGCAATGGCAAAAGGCTTCCATTCTCCTTCAACATACACCTCAGCTTTCGACCACAAACCAAATCAATAAATAATTCACTTCCCCAAGGACTTTGTTTAATAGAGTTCCTCCCTTGGTGACCCAATTCATTCAGAATAACTCCTCTTTCTTCATGAGGTGAATGTTAATTTTCATCCAAGACCAGTTCTTCAAAAGATAATCGAGAGAAAAAAATAGGGGAAAGAAGGTGAGGGAACTACCATTTGAAAGGACTATTTTTACAAATTACCTTATTTTTATGTCTCTGGAAACTCCATCAAGTATCTTGACCGTGGAATCATAGAATTTCAGAAGTAGATGGGACCCTTTAAAGACTATTCGTTCCATTTCCTCCTTCTGTTCTGAAATTCCCTCTGCCGAGCTGGCCAACTTGCTGAATTTAAAAGCAAGACCACTTTCCCATATATAATTCTGTGCTGCATCTAACTGATGTTTTGAAGACATCATTATTCATTTAGTGGCAAAAGGGGATAATATTTATAGAACCTGGAAAAATGATCAACTCTGCTTGGTCTATTCCTTTCTTCCCAAGGCTAAATTTAGGGTGTTGTGGGTTTAAACACACACACCCATCTAGCAGAGCATTTTGATCATGCCTTTGTTATGTGCTGATTGTTTCCGTTAGACTCAGCTATGTTTAAGTCTGTATCCTCTTCTGGAGTATAAGATCTTCGAAATAATAATATAATTATAATGACAACAGTAATAGCTTACTCTGTGACAGGCACTGTTCAAAATGTTTTGCACACATTATCCCACTGAATCCTCTTAACAACCCCATAAAAGTAGATATTATTATTATTCTCACGTCAAGATTATAAAAAAAAAACAAACCAAGTACAGAGAAAACAAGGAACTTACCCAAGATAATGGAGTACATAAGTGTCAGAACTAAGATTCAAATTCACTTTCAAAGCCATACTCGGAAAGCAGAAGGCGGCTTTGGAATTGTTCTTCATTCATCTGTGCTTTTCTTTTCCCCAATAGTACCTAGTATAGTGGTCTGCACAGCTGAACACTTTAAACTCTTGTTAAACTGAGCTTCGTAATGATAGGTGTGTTCATCTGTCTGTGTCTGGGTATATGTGAGGGAATGAAAAAGAGTGAGACAGAAAGCAAGAAAGAGCTGTCTACCCAGCAGGGAGAGATTAGATATTCAGGTTATTTGTTCACTACCCTCATATATTGGCTCTGAGAAAAGTATCATCATAATTTTCAGGTGCAGAATTTCACATTACTCAACAGGAACAAAACCTTAGTTATTATTTTTACATATGCATAAATATACTTAAGCAGCATGTTTTATATAGTATTCTATTGGGTTGGCCAAAAAATTCGTCCAGGTTTTTCCATAAGATATTATAGTAAATAAATGACCTAATAATAAGTAAGTGAACTAATAGATGACCATCCATACAGCTAGAAACAGACATTTAGATATCTGTTATTGTATGTGTTACATCCGTTGTTGTATCTGTTGTTGTGTGTGTGTATCTGTTGTTATGACAGACTGTTCAAATGTTAAACTGTTCTGAAAGTATTCTTTTGTTCAGTTTACTCAGCTCATCTCTATGCTTTATTGTTTATCCATTCATTCAGAAACTGGTACTGATATTCTCAATGATATTAATAAAATTCCCACCACAAAACTCAATTTTTAGAAAACACTATTAATAAAGCCAAGTTACCACTCTTCCCCTTAGCTCTAATTGCCCAATTACCATCTCCCTAGTTTAATCCATCTATGTCATAAGCTGTGTAGACAGTCATGATTCATCTCTCATCCATCACTGGTCCTGTATTTCAAAATCCTCTAAGAATGAATAAAGTCCTAGAGGTATCCCTAATGTATTTTTTAAATATATTGTAACCCTGGAGAAAGTGGCTATGTAGAGCAAATATTTAAGAAGAATTAAAGCCATCACGATTAATGGTAGTCTTCTCTTCCTCCTGACCTTCTGGAATACTTACTACCTGTGTCACATGTCTTGGTGCATTCAAGTCTTGTTTGTTATTTGTTATTTTTGTTTTATGACTCCGCAAGGTGACCAGGCATGCACAGGCCAAACGCCCTGCTGGTGCAACGTGATAGCACAAGGAAGAGAGAGAGCCTTTTTCCTAAAAAAAAAACTCTGAGTGTGGTTAGGCTGTGTGCTGTGTAGAGAGGAGAACACAGTACCTAGAAGCAGAAGCAAGCCCAGGACTCCTCTCCTGACTCTGCCACTTACTAGGGGATAATCCACTTGACCTCCCTGGGCCTCAGGGCATGATGGTGAAAGCCACCCTTGCCTGTTTTGAGATTCTGAGGATCAAATGAAATGATGATGAAAGAACTTTGGTAAACTATAATTTACATATTGAGTTGTGTTAGCGAAATGAAAACACTTTCAAGAGGATTCTCACTTCCTTCTTTCCTACTTCATGAGCTTGATTTTGGAGTAATCCCAGGGATCCAGGATTTGTGAAGGAAAAACTGTTTCCAACCATGAGGTTTAACGGATATAGGCAACCAGTGCAGATAGTTTTTACCAAGTTTGAACATCCTGAGCAATAATTATATTTCTCTCCAACAGTATCTCTCCCAGTTCTATTTCTTCAGTTCTACTAAGGACTTCACATTGATGTTTGCTATTTGGACAAATAATAAATCCCACATTTGGTCCATCAGAGTGTGGTTCAGATGTTAGGAACTAAAAGATCGTGCCTAATGCTGACATGTACAAGTTCCTTTAAACTTAGATTGGCAGCTTGATTAAACCAGAGGGAAAAATGAATTGTTACCATTTTAAACAGTCTAAGTTAAAGGCCTTTGTTTCCCAGTACTATTTTAAAATCTTCCCAGATTCTAATGCTATTGGAATCAAATACTCGATTTAGGAAGGAAACCTGAGATGCTCTAGGGAGGTTTGTTTTTAAGTTACTATTGTTCCCTGGAACTGTTTGCTCATATTATGGTTGACCTTAAAGAATCTCTATATAAATAGTAGATATCTATTATTTCAGATGAAATTAGTAATGAGAAATACCACCAAACTTCCTGAAAGTACAGTCTATGCTTGTTACTTCTACTTCCTCATCATGTTGCTAAAAAGAGTGAGAGCTGTCCTGCCTGTCTTTTGAGATTTTTGTCTGAAGATCAAATGAATTGATGATGAAAGAACTTTGGTAAACTCTAATTCACCTATTGGATTGTGTTAGTGAAATGAAAACACCTTCTTGCCCATAAATAATCTTCCTGACCCTTGGCCTTGTCAGAGTGCTCAGTCTCTCCTTTTCATAGATCTGGTAATTGATTATAAATGCTGCCTCTGGGCTTCCCTGGTGGCGCAGTGGTTGAGAGTCCGCCTGCCGATGCAGGGGACGCGGGTTCGTGCCCCGATCCAGGAAGATCCCACATGCCGTGGAGCGGCTGGGCCCGTGAGCCATGGCCACTGAGCCTGCACGTCCGGAGCCTGTGCGCCACAACGGGAGAGGCCACAGCAGTAAGAGGCCCGCGTACCACAAAAAAAAAAATGCTGCCTCTTTACCTTTAAAATTTGTATTAAAATTTTTTAAAGAATTAATTTAAAATATAAGAAAAGAAAAAATGCTGCCTCTTTGAAACTTTTTTTTCTCTAGTGTTATTTTATGTTCTCTTCCAAATGTCTATTCATACAGCTGGATATAGAGATTTAGATCTGTCCTTGTGTATGTATGTGTATCTATATATATGTGTGTATGTATATATATGTGTGTATCTACATATATGTGTGTATATATGTGTGTGTGCGTGTGTGTGTGTGTATATATTATATATATATACATATAATACATACAATTGTAATGGCGATTAGGGCACGGTTCTTAAAGTGCCCTACCTTTCTGCCTCCTCTTTTTCTCCTTAGCCTTCTTTTCTCCTCTACCCCTAACATATAGACATTCCCTAGATTGCCTCCTTTCTCAGTTCTCTTCAGTTCATTCATTCAGCGTGTATTTATTTAGCCAGTGGGGACATAAGAATGAATATGACTTTCTACGTTTCATTCGTTCAGTCAAGAAGTCCCCACTCCAGGGGAGACAGATGATAAGCAAGGAAACAAACACAGATGATATTTGCTGATTATGACAAGAGTGATAAAGAACACAAACATGGTTAAGTAGAGAATAAGTAACAAGGGATGACAAGGAGGGAAAGTGTCTCAAAGAAGGTGACATCTGAACTGAGCTCAGGAGGGTGAGGGGAGTTGGTGGTCTGCAGAGCTAGGGTAGAGTGTATCTAGTAGGGGAATAGTGTGAGCAGAGGCCCTCAGGTAGGAAAGAAAGTGATATGTTTGTGGATCTGAAAGAAGATCAGGGTGGCCAGAGCAGAGTGAGAGGGAGGGGAGGTGACAGGGGATGGGGCTGGAGAGAAAGGCAGGGGCCAAATCATGCAGGAACAATCAGGCTATGTATAGAATTCAAATAAGAGCAATGGGAAGCCATGGAGGATTGTATGCAGCTAGTGCAATAAATAGGATTATGATTTATAAAGATTTCTCTGATTTTTGTATGCAAAATAGCTTGGGGTATTACGGAAGCAGAGAGACCTGTTAGGAGGCTACAAACTCATTAGGAGATAACTACTGTTGTCTGGGAAAGAGAGTCAAGATTTGAACGACCTCTGTTACGTAGATGACCCCCAAATCCATATTTCTAGCTGAGATCTCTTTTGTCTTTGACTGCTGGACCAGTGGTTCTCAAAGTGTGGTCCCTGGACCAGCAGCATTGGCACCACACGTGAGCTTGTGAGAAACGCAAACCCCAACCCATGTGCCCCACCCCAGCCTAATGAATCAGGAACTCTGAACTCGGGACACTGCCTTTAACAAGCTCTCCTGGTGATTCTGATGCATGATGAAGTTTAAGGACTGCTACTCTAGGCCAGTTGTTCTCGAATATTAGTGACATCAGAATCTCCTACAGTGCTTGTGAAACCGCACATTGCTGGACCCCGCCACAGAGTTTCTTCAGCAGGTTGAAGGTGGAAGGGGAGGATGTCAAGAATTTGCACTCATAACAAATTCTCTGGTGATACAAATACTGCAAATCTAGGGACCACACTTTGAGAATCCTCCACTACCCAAGTGACACCTCCACCTACCCCACCAATACTTTAAAACTCAGCAAGTGCAGAACCAGATCCATTCATGAACACACAAACCATCCTCCACAACAAGATTTTACTCCTGCCTTTGCTTCTCACCATCAGCATTCTTATTATCCAAACTTATGGTCACTGTGTCTGTCACTGCCTTTGCATCCGTCATTCTTTCTCACCTCCTGTATCAGCCAGTTTCCAATTCTTAAAGCTCATAATTCCGCATCGTCTTTCCCATTTGTTCACTCTATTTCATCACCACCTAGTTCAAGTTCTTACTGTCTCCTCTGGATAACTGTTCAAATTTGTTGACTAATCACCTCTCCTGATTCTCCCAATAATTAACAATTGAATCATTGTCTCCGGGGATGGAGACCATGAAGGTCTCTAGGTGATCTTATCAGTATGAAACCGTGATGACTGCTTCAGAGTTTCCCACCTTGCAGAGGCATTAGAATCACCCAGAGAAATTTTAAAACTACTAATTACCACGGCCCATTTCCAGAGATTCGGATTTAATGGGTCTCAGTGGAGACCCAGACATCATTCTTTTAAAGCTCTACTGGGGGCTGGGACCCACTGGGATATATGGAAGCTTTACAGCAGAGGAAGAGAGTCAGGCACTCATCGTTGACTGGACCTAGGGACTGAAAGGAAGTCTGAAGGTGCAAGATGACTCTGAGTAAGGTTATAACATTAGGTGCTAGGAGACAGGTGAGGCACTGTCAATAGAAACAGGGAATTCAAGGGGAATAACTGATAATTTGGAGGCAAGAGGATGTCTGGTTCTGGGTTTACTAAGTGCACGGTGCCAGCAGGACATCCAAATGGGAATGTCACTAACAAAGTTGGAATGTGAGTCTGGAATGTGATGATTCTGTTCTAGAGAGAATGATTGGAAAGTTGTTTACAAAGAGGTGATTGCGGAAGGTGCCGGAGCAGATGAGAACTTTGAGAGAGGGTAGAGGCTCTGTTTCCCAGTATGGGTCTCTATCCATAGTAAACTCACCTGGGCTGCTTATTAAAATGCAGATTCCTGAGTCATTTCCCCCAGAAACTCTAAGTCACTAAACCTGAGTTGGGGCCTGCCAGGGGATCTGAATTTTTGATGACTCCTAAGACAATGGCAATGCACACTAAACTTTGAGTGCCACTAGATAAAGGAAGAAAGACAGGTGTGAGGACAGAAACTTGAAGAACATCTATGTTTGGAGGATGAGCCTTAAAAGAGGGGTGAACACAGAGAAAGACAAATATCATATAGTATCACTTATATGTGGAACCTTAAAAAAACGATACAAATGAACTTATATACAAAACAGAAATAGACTCACAGACATAGAAAACAAACTTATGGTTACCACAGGGGAAAGTGGGGAGAGGGATAAATTAGGAGTTTGGGATTAACAGATACACATTACTATATATAAAATAGATAACCAATAAGGACCTACCGTATAGCACAGGGAACTATAGTCAATATTTTGTAATAACCTATAAGGGAAAAGAACCTGAAAAGAATGTATATGTGATATATATGCATGTATACGTATAACTGAATCACTTTGCTGTACATCTGAAACTAACACAATATTGTAAATCAACTATACTCAAAAAAAAAAAATTGAGGGGCTAGAAAGAAGAGAGGGAAACAACCAGCCATAGTCATGAGAGCAGAAAGATTGTACAGGATCCGGAAGGCAATGGGAGGACTTTGAATAAGAGGCAGGGAGCAGGGCTTCCCTGATGGCACAGTGGTTAAGGATCCACCTGCCAATGCAGGGGACACAGGTTCAAGCCCTGGTCCGGGAAGATCCCACATGCCGCGGAGCAACTAAGCCCTGCACCGCAACTACTGAGCCTATGCTCTAGGGCCCGCAAGCCACACTACTGAGTCCACGTGCCACAACTACTGAAGCCTGCGCACCTAGAGCCTGCGCACTGCAACGAAGAGTAGCCCCCGCTCACTGCAACTAGAGAAAGCCCACGTGCAGCAACAAAGACCCAATGCAGCCAAAAATATTAAAAAAATAATTAAAAATAAAAAGTAGATTGTAAAATAATATTTAAAAAAAAAAAGAGGCAGTGAACAACGGTTTTCTTATTGTCAGTACCTCAAGTAATGCAGTCACTTGCATCCTTGGGTTTTTCCTATTTCAGATTGGTTGCTCCTGATCAACCCAAGCTCCAGACCAACCTACTTTTGACCAAAGTTATGTTTAAAACCTCAAATATTGGAGCCCAAATGCTATGGTTGAACCAAATTCTCTTGTGTAAACTTTTCTACGTAAGCATGAGCAAATAGGCCCAGTTTCCTTGTAAAAGGGGAATGAATAATCATGTCACTTGTTTAATGTGATTTTTAAAATCACTAGATAACACAATGTATATAAAGTACTTTACATTGTGCCTAGAACTTGTAAGTTGTTTTACAAGAAGTACATACTATTTTTGTGACCCAAAGGACTGTACATGGCATGTTGAAAGTGCTCAGATAAATTGCTGAGTTTAAATTTGATGCATAATGAAGAAGGAATATTCTTCAGCTGTTTCTGATCTGTTTATGTAGTGGCTAGCCAGCGATCTTGCAATAGTTAGGCCAGACCTGAAGTAACTCTAGCACTATGGCCAACTGTCTTTGGAAACAAGATCAAATGATCCATCAGTACATATTAATTCAGCTCCCTGCTCTAGGCAGGCAATAAGATTCTTGACCTTAGGAGCCTATAATCAAATCAAGTAGACTACATATAAAATGGTAGAAAATGAACCTTTATAGACAGCATTGTATAGAATATAACCTATAGGAAAGTTGACTGCGGACTGAGGTAATTAGGAATACTTCACAAAGGAGTTGAAAATTGAACTTCATTAGTCTTTGGTTAAAGAAACCATAGGGCCGTATAACCACTAAAGGATCTCGCTGTTGACCTGAAGAGTTCACTTATTCAGGCCAGTGGCCTTAGCCCTTAAACATTGAAATCTGATGTTTTTGATCTTATGTAATTAGGAAAACAAAATGGACAGTTCATAAATACACAGTTTAAGAAGGAATGATTTGGGGCTGGACTTGACCAATTAGATATGCTTAACTTATTGGGGGAGAAAGGGTTTTTTTAAATCTCAATTTCTTGCGTATTAAGAAAGACACTTTTTTCTACCCTGAGAAGATCTGTGGATTGTCACAATCCTTGTATTCAAGCCTGCTGAATAGGCCTCAGCAAACCTTACCAAAGATGAATGTCAGAGGGTTAAATGCTCAGTATCTGGGCCCTTCCAACTAGCACAGGCATCTTAGGAAAGCAAACCTAACCGTGGTGAACTTAGCCGGTTACAGTGATGATGCATAACTGCCAGTGGAGGCAAGATTAAGAGATTACATCAGACTATGAGTTTCATCCTATTTGTGTCTCACACTTCACTCCTGGCTCCTGTATGCAGGAACCCAGAGCCCAGCTTTAGTCAATCGAATTGAATTATGAATAGTCAATCTGAATGGACTAGTGTATTTGCTCGCATCACTTTGTCTTTTGAAAGTCACTAATTACAATATTAGTATGGTTTATGCTAACTTTATCTTAGGAGAATTTTTCTTCAAGTGGGAACATTTTGACATTTCAGAAATTTTATGTTTAAGTGATAGTTTAACTACAATTATTCAGGTAATTATAAATCAGAAGAGTAAAAAGAAATTCAGAAATAGGAACAGAGCCACTGAAGTTAATATGGGAAACCACAAGACAGAAAATAGTACCAGAAAACTGGAAACAGACAGATCTTAAGAATGGGAAAAGGGGAAAAACTACTACCGTTAAGCCTGACGTTAGCCCTTACCAAATTTCTGATACAAATTAATTTAGCTTGTATAGAATGTGTGCCCTCTAGATCTCATGTACTTTGTAAAAGTTGGAAAATAAAGCAGTAATTACTAGGAGCCAGCATGAAATTGCTAAGTAGTCTGAAATGTCTTCTTTTAAATCATAGGGGCTGTCATATTCAAGTTCATTTTGCTCTGATTATTTAAGTAGCACCACTGTTAGATAGCTTCCATGCTCCATAAGGAAGGACTAGATTACACTTACACAAAATCAGGAAAGAGATGATGTTTTTCATTTTACATAAAGCTTTTCTGAACTTTGGTGTCTGTATCTTCAAAATATGGGCATAATAACCTCTGATCTACCTCCTGATATAAAGCATGAGAAAGTGATTTTAAAATGTTGGTGACGTGTAATAAAGAAATTTTAATAAACAAGAAGAAAAAGATGGGTGGAGGGAGGATAAGGGAGAAAAGAATGAAGGTAAGGAGGAAATCTATGTGTAACAAAAACAATTGTAGGGCAGAAAAAGACTTTAGTGGAAGAACCCTATCATTTTTTAAAAGTAAGTGAAATAAGGGAATTCCCTGGCAGTCCAGTGGTTAGGACTCAGCACCTTCAGTGTGGTGGCCCGGGGTTCAATCCCTGGTTGGGGAACTAAGATCCCGCAAGCTGCACAGCATGGCCAAAAATAATAATAATAAGTGAAATAAGGTCCAGAGAAGTTAAATGACTTGTGTGAAGTCTCGCAACAAGTTAATAGTGAGGAAAATGTAAGCCATAAAGGGAAAGAAAAAAAAACTGAGTGTTAAAAGACAAATGGGTTCTTCGAAGACATGACCTGGAAAGCCTATTAAAACTCACCAGGCCCTTTCACTTACCTCTGAAAATACTACTCAGCCAAGGGGACCGATGTTGGACCGTGGTTCCCTGCACAGTAATCTTCCCGAGGGTCCCAATCAGAGAACAGGGTCAAGTACCTCTGCCACTCTCAGTGCTCATCCCATTTTGTTCACTCACCTCTCTCCCTCCAGACCAAAGTCCAGAGAGGAGAAATCAGGGCCCACACTTGAGTGCTTTGCTCTCATCCCACCATTTTACAAAACGAAGCTACCAAAAACAAACAAAAAAACCCTTGGATCCCTTTAGAGATTCAAATTACTGTAGAGATTCAAAGAAACATACATTCTCAAAAATATTTTAGTTGGTTGTTACAACACCCAAACCTCTGCTTATTTGATTTATCTGAAGAGGAATGTGTCTACTGTAACTTACTGATTTTTTTTTTTTTTTTTTTTACTTTTTATGGCAGTTAAGTCAGCAAAACTAACAATGATAGGACAATTTGAGTCTTCTATATGGAGAGATATCTTTAAGGATAAAAAAAATTTTATGTGATATAAAAAGATATAAAAGTTTTTCCTATTAAGTTGTATCTTATTATAGAAATGAAGATGATGAAAGAGACATTTCTGTGAAATAATTTTAGAAACAGAGAGGAAAACAAAAAACAAAACCTTCCAGCCAAATGGTATGTGGGTCTCAAGGGTTGGAATGTAGTTGCCCAGAGATTTGTTAGTTCAAATCTTCACAGGAAAGATGTGTGTGCACTTCTCACTATTTGTGTACTCATTTATATAAAAGTCTTTTTTCCCCTATAGTTTATATGTATTTAATTTTTTAACTGCTAAAACCATCCCACGTGGTAAAGAAATGAGGGGAAGGATGCAATGATTTCCTTAAATTGTGGTTTTGGACAATGAGATATATCTTCCACCAGCACAACGAATAACTAATAGCCCGTCATAAATTCCTTTGTTTTAAGACAAATTCCCCTGATAACACAGGTCAGTGGTTATACAGAATAGTTCTGAATATAGTCTGTGGCTCTCAAAGTCCTTGCCCAGAAAAGAAAAACAATTCATGTGAAGTGAGCTATGATTCAGGAAATGTAACAGAAAGGTATTTACCCTAACAATAATTTAAACTAATAAAATAAATAAATAGAACGTTTTTACTTTCTCCTTTTCATTTCCAAAGTCAGTGACTCAGAAACCATCAAGCTACTCGATCACATAGCAGCAGTAAGAGTCGATAAGCCCCCATTTTCAGGCTAGATTTTAGAACTCAAAAAGTGTACTGTTGAAGTCATGACTATGAACAGGATAGTTAAGGACATTTTGGCTGAAATAACAGTTCCTGGTCAGTTTAGTCTGATCAGTTAAGCCACCTGTGATCGTCAACCAAGTCTGAGTCTGTCTTAATTCAATAAGCAACTCTTTTATAGCACGGTCCTATGCAAACCATGTCCTTCAGTTTACATATAGTACTTTGGATAACTAATCAAATGCATGTGGGTTATATAGAATATAACCATAAATATGAAATGTTGGCTACCTGCGTTTCACCTTGACACAAATGGTTTGCCAGGTAGGATTCTTCTTTTTTCTCCACCGTATTCCACCACTTACCTCCTCCACCACAGCTGTGTTACACCAGCAGCTCCTGTTTGAACTGCTGTAGTCGCCTCCTGTGCTTCCACTTTTGCCCCAAAGTCTATTCCCCCTTTAAAAGGGTCCTGTCAGGGACTTCCCTGGTGGCACAGTGGTTAAGAATCCACCTGCCAACTCAGGGGACACAGGTTTGAGCCCTGGTCCGGGAAGATCCCACATGCCGCGGAGCAATGAAGCTTGTGCGCCACAACTACTGAGCCCGCGAGCCACAACTGCTGAGCCCACGCACCACAATTACTGAAGCCCGCGCGCCTAGAGCCCGTGCTCTGCAACAAGAGAAGCCACCGCAATGAGAAGCCTGCGAAGAGTACTACTACTCTGCAACGAAGAGTAGCCCCTGCTCACCGCAACTAAAGAAAGCCCACACACAGCAATGAATACCCAACGCGGCCATAAATAAATAAATGTATTAAAAAAAAAAGGGTCCTGTCAGAAGGGCACAGGCTCCGGACATGCAGGCTCAGCGGCCATGGCTCACGGGCCCAGCCGCTCCATGGCATGTGAGATCTTCGCGGACCGGGGCACGAACCCGCGTTCCCTGCATCGACAGGCGGACTCTCAACTACTGCGCCACCAGGGAAGCCCCAGAAGAGCCCTTTTAAAACACAGAACTGATCACATCACTCCCCTGCTCGAAGTCCCTACTGTGGCCTCCAGAGCCCTGTGTGGAGTGACTCTGGACACTGCTCCAACCTCACCTGCTGTCACTCTCCCCTTGGCCATTCCACTCCACCCATGCTGGTCTTCTTGCAGTTTCTGGACCACGCCAGGCACACTCCCTCCTCGGGCCTTTTGCACCACTGTTCCTTTCACATAGGTCCCTGCATGGCTCAGTCCTCTGCTGAAATGCCCTCTCAGCAGAAGGGTTTCCCCAACCATCAACCATCGTACCTGTAAATAATAGCCCATTGCCCTCACAATCACTGCCCATGGCTCCCTATCTATTCCCTTGCCTACTTTTTGTATAAAAAAAAATTTTAAAGGAGAGTTTTATTTTTTTAATTTTTTTTTAATATCGGAGTATAGCTGATTTACAATGTTGTGTTAGTTTCAGGTGTATAGCAAAATGATTCAGTTATACATATATCCATTCTTTTTCAGATTCTTTTCCCCTATAGGTTATTACAGAATATTGAGTAGAGTTCCCTTTGCTATATAGTAGATCCGTGTTGATTATCTATTTTATATATAGTAGTGTGGATGTGTTAATCCCAAATTCCTCATTTATCCCTCCCCCCCACCTTTCCCTTTTGGTAACCATAAGTTTGTTTTCTATGTCTGTGAGTCTGTTTCTGTTTGGAACAGTATGGAGTTTCCTTAAAAAACTGAAAATAGAACTACCACATGATCTAGCAATCCTTGGCATATATCCGGAGAAAACCATAATTCAAAAAGATACATGCACCCCAGTGTTCATTACAGCACTATATACAATAGCCAAGGCATGAAAGCAACCTAAATGTCCATCAACAGATGAACGGATAGAGAGTTTTATATACATAGTGTAAGCTATTAAGTGATTTATTGTAAAATAGGTAATTTATTATGTTTCTTCTTAGGCCCTTCTTTTGCCAGCTTTTTGATTAGAGATTTAAAGAAATATTTTGCAAAATATAACAAAACAAGGTTCTTTAGAGTTGCTTTTGGCATTCGTGGTCTGCACATAATTGTATTGCATTTTTAACAACTAAATGAATTCCACATGAAGAGAGCTATGCTTACTCTCCCTCCTCTCCCTTGAAACCCGCAGACGTCTTGCCGGAAACGCTTTGACATACATTCCCAAGGGAGCATTTGCTGGCCTTTACAGTCTTAAAGTTCTGTAAGTAAACCGGGTATTGTTTGTTATAATTCTGATTTTAGTGTCAAGTGGATGCTAATTAACTTGTAAAGATTGAGTTCCTCCAATAAACTATTTAGAGTCATGAGATAATTCATCTAAATTCCAGTCTGCCTTCTTTGATACCATAGAAACATGTGATACCTGGCTGGATTTGTGTGTGAAAAAACTTCATCTCTCCTTTTCTAACCTTAATGTCAAAACTTTGTTTGCCCCTAAATAACCAACTTATCAACTCAAACTTGTGAAAGCATATTTCCCTTTCCTTTTGTGCTATGAAGTTGGGGGGAGTTTTTTGAGTCATTTTGATTCAAGTGAATAAATCACTATTATGCTGACATAATGAGATCACAGCCTCAAACCATTTGCAGGATTTGTTTCCTTGTGATGCGCTGAATAAGGCTCAGGTAAAAAAAAAAAAAATCAAGTTTATGTTCCACTTGTGAATAGAAGTAGAAAAGTCTAGTGCATAGTAGATACAATGAGTAGTTGTTTAATTGAGAAATGTTAATTCATTGAGACTTGTAAAAAATGGGCTTTCTTACTATTTAATGTCCAACTTCCTAATTTTCTATCAGAAAACTCATTATCACTGATACCTCCTTCTTCTAGTACCCATTGTTTAATTTTCTTTCAGTTTATTCTTTGTAGAAAAGAAAGGGACCTTGGTAGAGAAAATAGATAACACAAGTTGAAATTCATACCAGGAAAGTTTTATCTCAGGGAAAACAACCTGATTTTATCTCCTTTGAGATAAAAGTTATAAACTCTAAAAAGGCATTTGATGTATTTCTGCTTAATAGAAATTGCATTTCATTGACCTGAGGGATACATAGGCTATTTTAAAAAGCAATTTTATTTAAATTTAATATTTTGTTAAAAGGTAAATTCAAAAGCAGAACTGTTATTTGGTCTTGGTCTACTTAGGTGATTGGGTTTGATCTCCCTACCCTTGAGTTATTTTTACTATTAGGTA
The DNA here is from genome assembly GCF_008692025.1 of Phocoena sinus. Taxonomy (NCBI): domain Eukaryota; kingdom Metazoa; phylum Chordata; class Mammalia; order Artiodactyla; family Phocoenidae; genus Phocoena; species Phocoena sinus. Next base: position 46,271,931 of record NC_045772.1, on the reverse strand, counting down.
GCAATATTTTTAAGTTGTCATACTTCCAAATCCTAAGGTTAATCCATTATGTGGTGAAATTCTAGTCTGTAGCACCAACTCTAATGTGCCTATATTTCCACGAATCCAGCAAAATATTTGGAACCATTCAAAATGCATCACATAAATCAAGTTTAGATGAGACACCTAAGATGTTTTCCCTGTGTCGAAATAGGTACCACTAAGTATTTTGGAAACTTGTTAAATAAATTATATTGGAATGAATTATTTTAATTCATTGACAAAATGTATATTGGATATACCGAACTAGATTGTGTGTGTGTCTGCACGTGCGCATGTATGCACACACACCACTCAAAGTGGCATTGAACAAATTATTGCTGGAAAGACAAAGATCAATAAGTATGGCCATGCCCTTGAAGAGTTTATAATCTAGTGGTAGATTGTGGGATCAAGATACTGTGACCAAGACAGATGAACAGATCACTCTGATTCTGTGGAACTACAGAGGTTGGGAAGGACTCTGTCCAGTCTGATGGTTCAAATTCGACTTCCTAGGAGAGATGTTTCTCCAAAGAGTTGACCTAGAAGCCAAACCTTGAACCAACCATCCACATAAGGTAGCCGACTGAGGGGACACTATACATAGAGACACAGAGGCAGGAGGAACCTGGGAGGAACAGACAGCCCTACGCAGGTGGTACTTAAGCATTCAGGAGAAGGTATCTGGAGAAGAGCCTGGAGAGAGAGAAAAGGTCCTGGTCACCGGGATCCTGTATGTCATGTCAAAAAAGCATAGATATTATTATGTCCTAAGCATGATGAGAAGCCAAGAAAAAGATGTAAGCAAGAAAATGACACTTTCAGACTTTGCTCTTCAGCTGTATCATTATCAATGTGAGGGGGATGCAAAAGGAGCAAGACCCCTGCCAGGAATAGTATTCACTCTTCTCTTTATTTTGCTGACTTAAAGACTAGTATTCAATGAGCAAATCAATTGTCAAATATTTGGAAAGTATTTAGTGTTAGAGCAATGCTTCTCAACCATGGTCATCACGCCTGCCACAGAAAGTTCTGGAAATCTGTGGAAGCATCTTTGGTTTTCCAGGTGATAGGCGTGTAGTAACTTGTCCTGTGATGAGCTGCTCAGCCCAGCATAAAGAATCCCCCTGCATCCCTCTTGACTTCTGACTGTCCCTCCACACCAAACTTCAATCAATAATACTTTCACATGTAATCATACTGAAAGGTTTTACATGAAGTTCTGCATATGCCTAATAATCTGTACAGGAAAAATTAAATGGTATAAATATAATCTCTCAAAATCATTGACTAGTTAACACAGATCGTGCATCCTGTGATTTCTACCCACATATTTATTTGAAAATGATATTATTGCAGTAGAAGAATTACCTCAGAAACCACAAAACAAATTAAAGCTATGTAACTGTGAAGTTGTAAAACGTCTTCTTAAAAATAACTATCATTAACTTAGCAGAGAAACATGAAACACAGGGCTCTCATTGAATCTCATTAACAAAGTCTGCTTTATAGATACTTCGTATATGGCCTTTTAAAATGTTGGGAGCACAATCATACAAAATCTGTGCTGAGATAACTACACAATGATTTATTTATTTGGGGGTAGCCTGTTGCATTTTTAGTATTACTCTTCCACTATCCGGCAGGGTCTACCAACCAACTTCTATGCAGGTGGTATCATGACTATTTCTTTTTCCAGTTTAGCCTCAATTCCTTCTTACCTATGGCGGGGTGTGCTCCCAAGGGCCTCTTGAAGTACTGCAGAACAGATGCTCACCTCAGCGTGCAATGGATTTGAGATAGGATGGATGTTCTCTGTGGTATTTCAGTCCTATCTCGTAAAAGAGAGAGAATTATTTTGATATCACCCTTATCTATAAGGAACACTCATTTGTGAGAATGTAACACTTTCTTATTTTCTCCACTGCAACATCTATAATATGTCTTGGTATGTTATCTTTGTTTTAATACAAGTTATTTCCTTCTTTCCCATAAAGCATTACATAAAATAAGTATAATCTGTTATATGTCTTAACTGTAGATCTTATTCTAGTATCCATTTAGACCTCTACTCTCATCTCCCTGTTCTTGCACAGAATAACTTCTGATCATGTTACTTTTCTCATACCCAACCTTATTCATTAAAAGTGGAGGCAGACATCTGACTCTTTCATAGAAATACCTCCTAGGATAGTCATGTCTGAGCATCACATATATAATAATACATATAATCCCTTTATTATAAATTACTTTTATTTCTCCTTTATCATACAGTTAGGGCAGTACATTATGTTGATATTTTTTCTTTAAAATGATGTGTGTAAATGGCTATATTTTTATGAATTTTGTCTTAATATAATGGATGAAGCGTTACAAAATATTTGGTATTAAAGGGAGAATTAGGTCCAATAGGGTTGAGAACCACAGTGCTAGAGGTAAAATGCTGAACAAGACAGGCCTGGTCCTACCATTGTGGAAAGTGACTCAAATGTTTTATAAAGTCCAAAAGTCATTGGAAGAAAGAAATAACTGCTTATATTGTAGCATGGTGAGAAAGATAATATACAAGTAATATTCATCTGGGGCCCTGATCACATAAGGAGGGTAAGAAAGGATCTGGAAAAGAAGAGAAAGGTAAGAGTAATCCAATCCTAGAAGATAGGAAATGAAGATAGCAACAGCCCTCCTTGGTGAGGACTGTTTTATATCAAAAATTTTGTTACTCTGAGCTCTGGAAGATCACTAAAATTTAAGATGATTATCCCTGTAAATACTGGCCTCATAAAAGGTTACTGGCTTAGTATTGCAAAATACCCAGTCCCATGGAATTCTGAACCAGGCTATCCTCAACAAAGGTTCATTTTCTTGTGTAGGCCATTCAGTCGAGGAATGGCTTATCCTCTTGCCACCAGCACCAGAACCAAAGCCACATGGAGGTGATGGATAAAACTAACCATAGGAAAGTCACAACTAAAATTTTCTCCTTCCCAGAAAAAAGCCTGGATAGCTACTTGATATCTAAACATAGGACAAGTAGGCAGAAGAAATACCTAAGGATCAAGCCATTGTTACAGAGTCCTCTTTCAACGTATAATTTCCTCTCACCTGCTTCACAGTACCTGTACTTGACCTTATTTAGTCCTGTTGGCCAAAAAACCAAAAAATTTATTGTTAAAGTAGCTTGGGGACACTGCATGTAATTGTGAATAGTTTACAGTTTTAAAGCTCCTCGGGGAAAGAGATTAAGAAAATATGAAGTCATCCTTTGCCCCTAGAGATAGTGTTTCATTTTCTTTTCTCACCCATATGTGAATGATAAAAATGAAATTGTAAGTGCCTAAACCCATATTCAGTTCGTGGTACATTCTGCTTGTATTTGCTGCATTGAATAAAGGATTATTTATAAGAGAAATCTGTAACCATGTTGTGAATGCTCTGTTTTAATTGCACTCCATAGTGCTATGAATCCTTTAATTGTTTTGTTTCCCACTGGAATATCTTAAACAAAAACAGGATTTTCTAATTAACTCACTGAAGACCTATAAGGTTATAGTGGAGATAATTTGCTCTTGTTTTGTCATTTGAAAGTAATTAAACAAAAGTTCTTTATTTAAGGAGAGATCAGGACTTAAATGATTTTCTTTAATTATATTTTTGGTATTTAACTGGTAGAAGTGGTTGAAAATTAAATTGCTGGGAGGTAGCTCAGGGGTAGCTTTAAAAGGTATCATTAGTAAAGCTTGTTTAAGTTCCATTTTCTGAAGGTAGATATATAGAGCTACTGAGAAACTTTGCAACTGTTCAAAGAAGAAAAGCCATTTAAATATCTCTTATCCTCTACTCCAGTTTTCCAATATTCTAGAAAGACCACGTTATAAGAGTTTCACTGTCTGGTTAGCAAAGCATAGGAGGACAGTTCGGTACACACTTCGAGCCAGTAATATATTACCTACAAAGTTTACACATCAATTAAGTCTATTATCTGTATCTTATCACTTAAATTTATCACACAATTAGTGAGTGACTTTGAAAACATTTCTGTCAAGTTAAAATTATATCATATATTCAAACTGCTTGGAAAGGTATAAAATAACATATAAACGTAAACTTTTAATAGTTAGGTAAATTATGCAAAATACGGCATTCAAGCTACAATTTTCCCAATTACCTAACCGGTAATTGAAGTGTGAAGTCTCTCTAAATCTTGACTTTGTTCATAAGGAACCAACATATTTTGAGACTTTTGACTTATGAAATGTTAATTGAATCCAAGTTTAAAATAATGAAATTACTTGTTTAAAACTGTTGGATTGGGCTTCCCTGGTGGCGCAGTGGTTGAGAGTCCGCCTGCCGATGCAGGGGGCATGGGTTTGTGCCCCGGTCCGGGAGGATCCTACATGCTGCGGAGCGGCTGGGCCCGTGAGCCATGGCCGCTGAGCCTGCGCGTGCGGAGCCTGTGCTCCGCAACGGGAGGGGCCACAGCAGTGAGAGGCCCGCGTACCACAAAAAAAAAAAAAAAAAAAGAAACTGTTGGATTACAAGTGACAGAATTATGATCCTTAGAAAACAGAATCTCAGCCATGGTGAGAAGAGCATAAATTTTATGATCTCCAAATATTTTACACATCTTATTTGATAGGAGCTCATATTTGCATATATGAAAGTATAATAAATGCCTTCATATTGTAATCCACAAACAACTTATCAATCAGGTGGTATTATTCTATTCCCATCACACAAATAAAAGTCCAACGGTCAAGAAGGGTAAATGGTTTGCTTGCCAAGACTCAAAACTTAGACCTTATCTCCAATCTCAATGTAGCTCAAGTTCAGGTGAAAATATTCTTAGAAATACTTAGCAGAGCCTAGGGTGGTTCTCAGTGTGTGGTGCCTTGCCCAGCAGCACCAAGATCACCTGAGAGTTTGTTAAAAATGCAAATTCTCTGGCCCATACCCAGATCTACTGAACCAGGAACTTTGAGGGTGGAACACAGAAAACAGTGTTCTAACAAGCCTTCCAATGAATTCTGATGACCCCTAAAGTTTGAGAACCACTGGCATAGAGGTGGTTTTTTTTGGCCAATTTTATTTTCTCATTAATTAAAATGTCACTATATCATTAGTTTTGAGAAGAGTACTTATCAGTTTATACAGAAAGGGCCAACCTTTATTGAATGCTTACCAGGCAGCAGGTATTGTTCTATGTACTTTCGCTCATTAGATCATCACAATAAGCCCTGGGGGTGGATATTATTACTGATCACTGAGACGTGGAGAGATTGAATGATTTCCCTGAGGCCACGGGGCTACTGGCAGGGAAGAGGTAGTCAGATCCGAGAACCCATGCTCTTAATCATACTGTGAAAGGCATACAACCTGAGAATTTGTACGATTATTCCTCAAGAGAATGCTGCAAGGGACAGTGGAAAGTACATCAAGCTTCGGAGTCAGACATACCTGGCGTTGAATCCCAGGTAGTCATCTGATGAAAAGAGACTTCAATTGTGGAGATGAGAGAACCAGGCAAATTATTTCTGAAAATCCAAGTATAAATTTGTGACCTAATAAGTAGAAATATTTATTTAAAATGTCTTTTAAAAATGCTTTCCTAAAATAGTTCCCTGCCCTCTGGCTTACATAGACCATGAAATACTGGCTGGGGGTTGGGCGGAGTGGCTGCGAAATTATTGCACTATAAACATTTATGAATGAGGTAGCAAAGTATAAGAAATCTAGCAGGAATTTTTCCATACTATTTCCCACTAGCAATGATATATTTTATTTCACTGTTGCCAGGTATCTCCATTCTGTAGTCCCCATGTTCTGATCAGAACTGTTGAACCTAGGTGAGCAAAAGTGTAATTGTTCACAAGAAGCATTAATTTATATCAAAATATCATGCACAAGGAGGGAGAAGATCTTTAATATCCTCCTACTCTTATCCTTATTTCCATTTTGTCTAATCTAATTGTCATCACAGTGATTCTTTTAAAGCATAAATAAGATCACATCATTCCCCCCCACTTAAACCCTTCAACAAGAGCTTATCACCACATTTAAAATAAAGCCTGCAAGTCCTTCATGAGATGTCCTTAGGTTGTCTCCCAATCTCTTGCTCTCAGTTACTCCTCCTCAGTCACAATGACCCTTTGCTCCTCCTTTAACAAGTCAAGCAAGCTCCGGCCTCAGGGCCTTTGCACTTGCTCTTCCATCTTCCTCAGTAACTTTCCAGATGTTCCCATGTTTTGTTCCATGACGCCATTCTGGTCTCTACTCAAATATCACCTCCAAAGAGAGATCTTCTCTGACCACCTTTAGAATAAAATTCTCACCCCTTGTTACCATCTATCCCAAATCCATGTTTTGTTTTCTGTTCATAGTACCTATTACTTGTCTCAAGTTATATACTCATTTGTTAATTTTAAATTATCTGTCACTCCTCACAGGCCAAGGTTGTGCCTGATGCTCAGCTGTTTCCCTGACACCTAGAACAGTGCCTGACACTGCTATGCTAGTTATTGTTAATTATTGCTGTCTTTAATGGTTTCTTTTTCATTTGTTTCAATGTGCAGCATGCTGCAGAATAATCGTCTAAGACAGGTACCCACAGAAGCTCTACAGAATTTGCGAAGCCTTCAATCACTGTAAGTATAGTTGAAATTCCAACATGTTCTCAGTTTGGGAAGGAGCATTGAAATGTCCAAATGACCGTTTTAGTAAGTTCCTTGGGTGGGGACCATACCTGAATAAGTTGCCAGTGAGAGTTTCCATTAGAGCAACAATTCTTTGCATCCTCATTAAACAATATGTATGAGAGAGACCAGTGTTGGGGTTTGAGGTTTCAGGGCAGAGACTGGATCAGAAAACATGCAGTGAAAAGCCTCTTGTATATGTTGGTATCACAGGACAAAAATCCAGGATCTTGTCCTATACTCCCCTATACAGTATTTTAGCTCCCGAATTCAAATCAGGAATAATACTTTCTCCTTTTATCTAGAAAAATGAGAGTCAAAATCTAGACCTCTTGGCATCTTCAGTTTCTTCTGTTTTTAGATTATCTGAGCTGCCCTGTAATGCAATTTTGCTGAGTCAAATAAAGGCTTAATTTTTTGAGTTCTGTATGTATACCAGGGGTCCTCAATTCAAGAAGCTAAGATCTAATGGTATCTCTTAAAGTCATACTGGGCAAGTCTACTAACCAGGAGCTTCCTCACCGCCACACACAGACGTACAAACATATTCACAAACAGTCCCACAGATATACACACACATACCTCAGATTCACACACCACACACAGACACACAAACACACACAGCAATGGTGTTGGTGTTCCTTACTCTGAATCCACAACTTTTCCATCAGGAGTTTCCACCCTCCTCTGATTTAAAACCTCTGAATGAATAAAAAGTAGTTATTCCTCACACAAAGAACTTTCTCACCAGCTAGATGTTTCGGAGCTTGGGTTGTAAGCAGTGGTTCACAGTGATTATTTGGCAACACTATGCCATGAGTTCTTGATCAGTATCTGCATCTCATCAGAATGTATAAGTGTGTTGGAAATGTTGCATGATTTCCAATATCCACATGTGTAATATATGTTTTCATCTTACTTACACTGGAGGTCCTCATCTGTCAAACAAAATAGTGGTTTCTGGTCTAGAATGATGAGGGAGATAAATGCATAAAAAAGGCAAATAAAATGCAAATAAATATTGCAGACTCGAGCTGAACATCATTGTAAAGAATACATCGGTTAACAATTACACATAGTTTGCTTAATGTCTTTTACTGAAGTGATACAAGAGAAGGAGGAACGTGAGATCTGGAGATGCTACTTTCTTCCTTTGATCTTTTTTCTTCTTTTTAATGAAAGCAAATCTGTACTTGAGACCATTTTAAGCTTTTTATTCCAGTCGAACAAAGTGACTTCCTAGGTTCTCACCAGCCTAGAGATAAACAAGCCCACAAGAGCCCCTTTGTGGCAGGGGGTGGGTCTGCTGCATTTTCAGGAACTCTGTAATGACATCACAGTATCACTCCCCCTTTGTGGCACAAGCCTTTTCCTGAAGGAAAGAACCAGCCAGAGCAGCAAAACACCCTGGAGGTGGGTTATCTGTGTCAGGGCACGGGGTCTAATGGCTGAATTGAAAAACGAGATAATAGCAGTGGCCAATAGGATCTTTAAACAGCTGTGAGGCAGGCGGAAGATAGAAGGATAAGAGTTTGTAACCAAAAGCCACTATCAGCTGAAAGAAGATCACAAACAGAACACCCACAGAAGTGAACCCTTTGAGAAAGGGAAAACCATGAATCTTTTGTTCGCTCGAACTGGGTGGTGCCTCTCTGATCAAGGTGTTCAGATTTAGTTTCTTACCGTCTAGATATTTATTGTTCACCAGGTGTCTCTTGCATTTGGTGTCTGGTTCACAAAAACAATGACTTTTGAAACCTTATAAATATGTGTTCCCTGTGAAAAAGCCAAGGGTTAACTTTCTAGCAGGATGCTTATCGCATCCAAACTGAGGCATCGAGATAGATCTTCAGCCCCCAGCGCACACCGGATTGTATCGGCCAGTTATGTAATGTTTGTCCGGGGTCCCTTTGCCCAGAGCACGGCAGACCATGTGAGGTGCTGAATGTTGGCAGTGTGTGCAGCTATGACACTTTGTCTCACTTACATTTTTTGTGCTACTTTGGTACAAGCATGAAGATATGACTCAAAAAAACATACCCTTAACCACCAACCACACAGAAACTGTATTGTACCAACCAAAGGAGTCCCCTACCCACTCTGGAGGTTTGGGCTACTGTGAGCCCTTTTAAAGTTTTACTGTTGTCCCAGACGCAAGGTGTTTAATAGTATTTCTCCCGCTTCCTTCAAGCAGTTCCAAAAATAAAAACAGCTTTGAGTCTAATGGTCATTGCAAACGTGCATTCCTTATCCATTGTCCGTTCATTTTGCATGCGTACTTCAGCCTCCGTGCTACTTTCATATCAATACAAATAACAAAGAGGGTGAAACCTGTCTCATGCATGACACCTGGGGGGCTTCCGTTCAGCTACCTATCCAGCTCTTCTTGGACTACAGTCAACCCTTAGACCTCCACTTAGCCCTTTTTTTAATGGTTCCTCTTTTCTCTTTCTTGAATTCATTCTATTTTTCTCCACTTTATTCTTTTCCTTGTATTATTCATTCACTCTCTAAGAAGCACTCTGCATTCCCCAGGGGCTGGGAGTGCATCACCCATATGCATTCCTGGCTTTGCAACTTCTAAAGGGGGGCTTCTCAATTCCGGCTGCCAAGAAGAATCATCTGGAGAGTCCGGAAGCCTGGGCTGCACCCCAGACCAATGAAAATCAGAACCTCTGAGTAGGAGACCCAAACATCAGTGTTTTCTAACTGGTTTAATGATATAGGTAAGTGCTTCTTAAATGAAGATTGGGAAAATGAGTGTCCTAAGATGATTTGCAAATATCCTCCTGAACTCTTCAAACTTGAAATAATAACAAAGTCCATATTTTGCATTCCAGTATAAACTAATATGAAATAAAAGTAATGGGCCTTTTATTCAAAAAGTCGCCTTGTTTGTGCTTAATTGAAATAGCTCACATCTACCTATTAGTTCTGCTGACAATCTGGGGCAGATAAAGTTAGAAGGCCACATGCTGTATTATCCTGCTATTCAAATGTGTCCGTGGACCGACAACATCAACACCTCCTGAGACATGCAGAACCTTGGGCCTCATCTCTGTCTAGCTTGATCAAAAGCTTCATTTTAACAAAATCCTCAGGGGATTTATATACATGGTGCATTTGAGAATTAAAATTTTTAGCATCTATGACATGAACAAAGCAGTCTACAAACCAAAAATGGTTGAGAACTACTGAAATAGATCATGGGTATACTTTGCCCCACCCATACAGACTTGGCTTCATTGAATAAACTTTAAGAAACTTGATTTATATTGAACTTGGTAACCTTGCTCTAAGAAACAAATTATACTTATATTTCAAGGGATGTAATTTTCATTGATTCCATGTAAACAACAAATATTTGGCTTTGTTCATAATGAAAACACATAGGTACATTTGTGTTCGTTGAACTCTCTGCTGTTGCTTACAAACTGCTCAGCTAAAGAATAAGAGGGCTTGTCCATGTGCCAGAGCCCGGTAGCCCAGAGCCTGCCCCTGTACAATATGTACGTTAGGCTTCTGACAAGGCAATGACAGCCCAGACACCAGTTGGCCTTTTGTAATGTAATCAAATATAACTTAATTTCCTTTCTGTTTTTTGGAAAGGAATAGGAAATGTAATCAGAATTCACAGTGAATTGGATTTCACCAAAAAACTTAGGGCATCATAGTCATTTGTGGACTGGGATCAGATTACAGTGATTTGATGGAAACTCAAAACTTAACCCTCCCATAACCTCACACCTTTGTATTAATAGTTAAGAAATCGGGCTTCCCTGGTGGCGCAGTGGTTGAGAGTCCGCCTGCCGACGCAGGGGACGCGGGTTCGTGCACCGGTCCGGGAAGATCCCACATGCCACGGAGCGGCCGGGCCCGTGAGCCATGGCCGCTGAGCCTGCGCATCTGGAGCCTGTGCTCCGCAACGGAAGAGGCCACAACAGTGAGAGGCCCGCGTACCGCAAAAAAAAAATAATAATAATAGTAGTTAAGAAATCGATCTATGAAAAAAAATCGTTGCTTCACTTACTGATTGTCATTAATGATGTTCAAGCACCTCACTGTCATTAGTGGAAGTTCAAGGTGATCAAAGAGAATGACACATTCATGTTTGTCCAGTTAACCAGGATATTACTTAATACATGTTGATTTTCATGCCAAGTCTGCACTAGCAAAACTAACTGTGGAGAATGCACAATCACAAAAATAATGGGTTGGTAAGTAGAAAATGAAGGGAGAATTAGACATGTCTTTAGCATTCTCTCTATTCTCCAATTAGCTAATAATCTTCTTTAGAGTACAAGACATTATTTTAAAAGCCGAGAAGAATATATAACTCCTGCCTGGAACAAGATCTGCCTGAGCATCTTACTGTGACGTCAGCTTAAGGGCTACAGACACCCCCCTCCCTGGACCCTGTGAAATGTCAATAACTTCACCTCAACTCTTCATAGTAGGGTTTTGCTACTAATAATCCAGAAAGAGAATAAGCAGGAAGAGGAGGTGAGGAGGAAGAGGCAGGGCTCGCAGTGCCGAGCAGAAAGTAAGGCAAGCCTGGAACCAGCAGTAGTTCTCCACGGCTAATGTCCAGGAGCCTATTGGGTTTCAGACCCAGGCTAAACAGTGGGAAGGAAGTAACAGAAGACAAGGAGCGGAAGAAAAGAAAGCAACGGGAGGTAACCGAGAGGATAAGATTAAAAGATCAAAAGGGGGGCTTCCCTGGTGGCGCAGTGGTTGAGAGTCCGCCTGCCGATGCAGGGGACACGGGTTCGTGCCCCTGTCCGGGAAGATCCCCCATGCCGTGGAGCGGCTGGGCCCGTGAGCCATGGCCGCTGAGCCTGCGCGTCCGGAGCCTGTGCTCCGCAACGGGAGAGGCCACAATAGTGAGAGGCCCGCGTACCGCAAAAAAAAAAAAAAGAAGCAGCAAAGTATAGGAACAGGACAAGGACAAAATCAAAAACACCCACGGTTATAAAAGCAGGAGCCGTCGATATTTATTAAAACTCTTACCTGCATCACCTCACTTCACCCTCGAAGAAACCTCATGAGGTGGGAGCCAAGATTATCCCTTCCTTAGTGATGAGGAAGGAGAAAACTCAGAAAGGTTAATTGACCTTCTCAAGGTCATTTGGCTTTAATAGAGTCAGGCTAGAGGTAAGACCAGATAAAAATTCTGGTCTTTCTGGCTCCATAATCTGCCAATTTTAGTACTACTCTATCGTGCTTCCCTGAGCGAATCCACTACAGAGAATGGACACACAACAGAATGCACTAATGTGAGGGGAAGGAACCTGACAGAAATGAATAGTACCTCTAGGTATATGGTTATGGAGGTTTACAAAAAGGAGGAAAACTAGTAAAGCTTCAGAACAGAAATAAAGAAATTGAGGAAGGGACGAGAGCAATATTTATTCATGTGTGGACCAGTCAGACTTTTTTAGTGTTCCCCTATGCATTTGGTTGTCTCTTCCCTCGTTACCTGGGAGATGGAACTTGTCTCCACTTTCCTGATGAGGAATCTATAGGTGAGAAAAGGGTATCTTGTTCATATTGCAAAGGTAAGAGTTGATTAGACAAAGAGAAGAGGGAAGAACTTTCCAGACAAAGGGAACTACATGTGCAAAACCTTGCAGTGATGGTGCGGGGAGAGGGGAGCTGGTACATCAAGGATCAGAAACAAGATCAGTGTGGCCAAAGCAGGAAGAATGAGGTGGGAAAAGTGCAAGAAGAGCCTAGTGAGGCGGGTGGGGTCCAGACCCCTTGAAAGCTCTTTGGGACATGTCACGAATTTTAGTCTTTATTGTAAAAGCAGTGAGAATCCACTGGAAGACTTTGAATAGGAAAGGGCATGATTGGATCTGTGTTCCTGAAATAGTCTAGGAGAGAAAGGAGAACTTTGTCAGGATGGGGGCAGTGGAGATGGAGAAAGGGAAATGGATTTGAGAAATTTTTAGATGAAATTAGCAGCATTTGGTAATGAATTGGCTACAAAGAATGAAGGAGAAAGAGGTGTGGAGGATGATTCCTAAGTTCCTGGTTTATATAATCACATATTTACTGAGACCCATCGCTGAGATAAGAAATACTGGTAGAGCATGACATTTGGGGAGATAATGAATTTGGTCTTGAACATTTTCAAAACCAAATGTCTTGTTTAAGGAAGAACAACTCAGTAGAGATGTCACATAGGCAGCTTGAAATCCAGATCTAGATCTCAAAGAAAACTGAAACTTAGGTTAGGTCCTTCTACCATGCATTTCCTGTTACCTAACGCTTCATTGTAATGATTTGACTGACTACCCTTTAGCAAACATGCTCTATAAACCATGTCTGCCTGGTTTACTGCTAGATCTCCAGCACCAGGTACTGTACCTGCAAAGAAAGCACCCAAGAAATACTTGTTGAACTGAACCAAAGCATCCAACTCTAAATGATGTTCTAAACAGCTGCTCAAGATCAGCTAATCTCCCCCGCTTTGACTGTAGCCTGTGTTCACTGATCTCCCTGGCTCCCAACTCTTATCTCTGTACCCTGGTTTTTCCTCCCTGCCCTCCCTGAGCTAAGAGTGGGGTCCCAGCGTTTCCTTGAGGGATTTTGAAGTTGATCCGTCTGCAAGATTTAGCTTTCCCATTGGCTTAGCTGAGGACTCCCCACTTCAAGAATAGGGTTGAGAGAGGAACCATAATATTGTCTCAGGTTGATGAGATTCAGATTAGGCAGGAATGAGAGGATGTTCCTGAACACAAGGCTCAGAGATACTGTGGGAAGAAGCTACAAAAGGGACTTGACTGGAACACAGAAATAAGAGAAAAGTTTAGCTAGATAAGGTGGATGAGCTTTGAATATAAGAATGGAAAATTTGGGTTTAAAAGGAATGGTAACATGGGAGAACTGTGGATTCCTAACGGGCGTGACATAGAGCCCAGTTGTAGGGAGACTCGTCTGGCAGCAGCCTGCAGGATTAATTGAAGAGATAAGAGATCAAAAGCAAAAGGACCAGCTAGAGGCTGTTGCAGTGACGCAGGTGTGAAGAGATAAGAGACTTAATAGGCAGTGGAAGTCGACACTCTTGGAGATGAAGATAAATGGAGAAACCTTTGTGAATGTTAGTCTGGACAGCAATGGAAGATGCAAAAATGACCCCCGGATTTCAAATCCTGGTGGTAGCTGGGAGACTAACGGTGGTCCTGACAAAAAGGAGGTCTTGGTTTTCTATGGAGAAAAATGAAGCTAAAGAAATCAACGCTCATGTTACTTTGGCTGTAGATCATCTCCCTGTTAAAAAATTCGCAGCCATGGAGACCTCGGAGAAACTGAGCAACTCCATGTAAATTGACTTTAAAATATATTTCTCATTGGAGTCTTGTACTTCCCAGCGATGCCAGAGAGGCAGAGGTTTGGTTCTATTAGACACTTCATCTGGCTACTAGTCGAGCCAGCTGACTAGTCTCTACATTATTTTTTTTTTTTTGTAACTAAATATATTTTTTAATCCTGCAAAAACTCCTGGTAATCATCCAAGAGAAAGAATAAATGATATGACTATTAGTTCTGACAGGAGCATATCTGACCCTTCTCAAGAAAAGTTACAATTAGAACTCCAGGGTTTGTTTTTTGGTGAAAGAAGTTGACTTCAATCACCATTAGTGGATTTGTCCATCTGTAGGTAATTACAGAAACTAGAGTTGGGACTAGTCTCTAAGTTACTACACTTCAATGAACCTATAGAGTTTCCCTCTCCCCAAGCTGCAAAGATGGAAAAAACTTTTTTACCTTTTCAGAGACAAGTCTAAAGCAATAATTTTTCTTCCTGGTGTTACATTAAGTTTACCAGTAAATAAGATGGAGAATAGAAAGATGGAAGAAAAAATTCCCATATAAGCAATCATGGTGTTTATATGCTTAGTATCTTCCTAGGTTATAGATGGGAAATTTCATTAGAAGGTGGAATTCCACATTGTCATGATTTCATAAATATTAAAAAACAATACTAACAGTAGAAATGACTCATTATTAGGAAGAATTCATATAAATCAATACGAATTCAATCTGTAAGAGTTCATATAGATAAAATTCTATCCAGATAGTATTATTATAATGATCTGACAAATTCAATTCCAATGATCCACTGGTTTCAGTGCAATCAAATTCAGTAAAATTTCACCATAACAAAGACCTTAGGGAATTGGTCAAATTGTGTCATATACAAGCTTGGAACTACAGGCTTTTCATTTCATAGTAAAAGTTAGATAATAATGGAAACTGTTTTCATTTCTTAAAATTTTATAAATGAACTAAATCACTGTGCTCATTTGATTCTTCAGGAATTGTTCAACATGGTCTCATAAAATGTACAAATGTGTGTACAAGAGAGTTGATCGTTTAAAACTTACGAAGAAAAATGCTCATCCAAATATAAAATAGCTGTGTCAAATGCTGTGCTTCATAGCTCTGTTTATCGTAAGAGTCCCCGTAAGCTGTATTATACCTGCAGCTGCAGCATTCTTCACACCTTTGCCTTTTTTTTCCTCCAGTCATCCATGTTAATAATTGACAATATTACAGTCATCTGAGATGGGAATTAGCCAATATCAATGGGTTATCTTTTGACTAACGCTTTCTTCTTTGTAGTTAATGGCTCATCAAAGACATTCTCAAACAAAGGTATAAGTTTGTGTGATACATTGGCAAGGTAGCATATACAAGATATATGTAAAGGGCTATTTTCTGGAGAAACAATAGCAAGAATGACCTCATAGATTCTCTAATCCCTACTATAATGCCATCTATAAAGCAAAAATTCCTTTCAGGAGTGTGGAGCAGATAGGCAAGATGTTTCTTTTAAAAGAGAAAATTTGTTAAATTAAGCTTTTATGCATGAAAACGTTAGGGAAAAACTTCAGAGAGAGAAGTTAAGAAAATAAGCACTTTTTTTTTTTTTTTTTGCCTGTTATGTTCCAGCTCCTCCTCACATAAGATACACTGATATTACAGAACTGTATTCACAGTGAACATGCAGTTCTGTTTTATCTTTATTTTGTATAATACTGGGTAACATTCATCCCTGCATGGTTCCCTCCACCCAGTTGCCCAGAACACTAAACCACCATAGCTTCTTTGTCTTCCCTTCTGATCACATCTAGCAAATCACCATGTTTGGTCAGACCCACTTATTTAGCATCCTTCATACCAGGCCTTCCTCCACATTCCCATACTTCTTTAAAGCACTCCTCCTTTCTCACCCTGTTGACTGCAACTGCCTTGATCACTTCCTGTCCCCCCAGCCCCTCTTGCACACAGCTATCAGACTGACCTTCCCACAGCACATCCATTATTAGGGTGTTCACTCTGGAGACAACACGACACCCCCATCCCAGAGAAATAGTTTTATGCAGATCTTGAAGATCACTTGGGGGAAGGTGAGACGTTTCTCATAGGTTTAGTAATCCAGAAACTTTCTGGGAGTGAGGTTATTCAGACTCCAAATGCTTACCTTGGATACTCAAAGTTGTTGAAGCCTGTCAGGGTGAAATGGATGGTCCTGACCAGGTGCCAGTGGTGAGGAGAGACAACCCAGAGTCCCTGAGAAACAACCCCCTTGGCCCAGCAGTTTGTGCAGTAGAATCCCTTTTGGCAATGGTAGAGCCCTCCGACCTCCAGGCTTCCCTCCAGAGAAGGAGTTTCAACGTATGCCCAAAAGCCATGACGAATCCATTTCTCATCACTTGTGGTCCTCTAAGTGGCGCTGCAGAGGCTCATAGTTAATAAAAATTCTGTTCTTGCACTAGAGGATATATTTTTCCTCAACCATTTTTGCCTTTGGGGACTTTTTGGACCTTTGCTGGAGAAACACAAAAGATGTGTGCATCTCCTTTTCTCTGTGAAGGAAGCCTTCCTACAACACCAATCAAAACATGCAGTGCTGGACATATGTATTAAGGATGTACAGTGAGTAGAAAATCAGCCACCCTGCCAGTCTATATGACCAAAAAAAAAAAAAAATGGCAATCTCCGATAGATTTGAAATTACAAAGGATTAAGATGCTTCAGATCAAACAAAAGAAACTTCAGGGTAGGGGGAATGATACTACTTCCTAAATGTGAAGATTTTTCTCCAGTAATAAGCCTATCATTTGTAGAGTGCTTTAATGTTTGCCAAACCCTTCTGCATATATTTTTCTCATTTAATTCCCATAGCAATTGTGTGACATGTTGTGATTCTGCTTTACAGATATGAAAATTGACCCTCAGAGAAATTAATCAGAATGCCCCTAATCTCAGAATTTAATAAGTGACAGAGTCTTGACTTAAATTTGTGTCTTAATTCTCCTAACTCAGTGCACTTTCCAGTTTACCATATGCTCATTATGTAGGTGGTTGCATGTGACATAGGAAGTAGGGTAACATTTTATTTTATCTATCATTTTCTGTAACTTATAAGTAACATACAGAGCATAAAATGGGTGCCATTTCCTACATAGTGATTACTTTTCAGATTGCATTTCAAGATCATAATTAAGAGGTTTGTTTGTCCAGAAGAAGGTGAGGCCACTCCCTTTGTTAAAGTGTTTCATTTTGCTACACCTAACTGCACTGCAGGCTTTATGCTGCCTCTGCCCCATTACTGATGGATACTTAAATGCCAAGATCACTGCTAGGAACTTTCTCTGAGAATGTACCATCTATCCCATGTCACCACTTCTTCTTTGCCTTCAGAGTGAAGATGTACTCTTTAGTAATGTATCAGGAACACAACTATTTGCCCTTTGTGATACTGAGATATATAGATAGATAGATAGATAGGTAGATAGATATAGATAAACACACACACATGTACGTATAATGATAATACTGAAGGCTGAAAAGTAAGGGTGTCTGATCGCAGACACCTCTTCATCATTTCTGTTATGAGGGATGAGAGAAGTAGTCTGCATGTCTCAGAACTGAAATTCACTGACAAGCTGGCACTCATGTTAACCAACTTTTGACTAAGGGAAAATTTTAATTGACTTCTTTTTTTCTGACTGGTCTTATGGTCAAAAAACAAAGATGCAAACTGTTAACCCACTTCAAGCAGTAATGATTTAAAAATCATTAAGGTGCTTTATAGTTTACAAAGTCTTGTTGTGTTCTTTTCTTTAGTAAGATAGAGTTACCCCCAATTTACAGATGTGAACGCTGAAGTCTGTTGACTTGGCCATGGTCATACAGCTGTTATCTGATTTGGACCCAAAATTTCTCATCCCAAACCTCTGCACTGATTCACAGATTCTGAGCTGACTGCGTGCGCACACACACCTTTGTGACTTGCAGGAAATAGAAATGAAAACCAAAAAACCCTTATAAAGTGCAGCCGTATAATATAGTTATTCTTGTTGCTCCTGATAATATTATAGAACCACATGTCTACGTGTGTTTTCATGTACTGTGTTCTCGCGTTTTACTTACACTCCAGTGCTTAACAATTGCATTTTCAGGCATATGAATAGAAAACGCCCAGCTGCCCCACCAGACCAGGTTGACATAATATGAGCTTTCTGTTTACTCACTGAATAGGCACAACTCGTGCCCTGCCAGCTGCTTTGTCCACAGTCTTAACCTTGCTCTGTAAGAACCACCTGTATGAGTGGCTGGATGATGAATTCTATACTCTGGTTTGCCTTGGGATCTTCTGTTAAGACTGACTCAGATAATACCTCTGAGCGTGAACAATATACCACTTTCTGAAATAGGTTTGGACCACTGCAGCCAGGTGGACGTGGACTTCAAAAACACTGCATTGAGAAGGAATACCATTTATGGGGAGCTTCTTGGATGAAGAAACTGTTGAGAAAGAGAAAAGCTTAATGCTGCACTCAGGATACCTGAGTACTGGGTCAGGGTGTATTAGTATTTGGAGTATTAGGACTGTGAAGAATTGCCCTGTCCTACTCATTTTAGATAGCAAATTGCTCTACTAAGATCACGGTTGTAGAAGCCAGATTACATCCTTTTTACTGGAGGTGGGAGATGATTCATAAAAGACACCTATCCAGAGAAATGGACTTTTTAACAGTGGAAACTGATACCAGGGTCACTTCAAGATCCAGCAGAAATTTGGGTAGTAACTTAAATAGCGAAAAAGACAAGCCTGTGACTCAATGCAGAGAAAGCCTCTTCCGTACATGTAACCTGATGGCTACACTGAACCTGAATGTCAGTCCTTTTCAGGACTTAGAAGCGCTTGTAGTTTCAACGCATAAGCAACTAGCAATCATCAGTACGTCAACTAAAACTCGGAAATTCATATTATTTAAATAAAATCATCATGCTTTAATCAGTGCAGTCATTAAGGAGTTACATATGTGCTTTACTCTTAGTCAAACAAAATCAAGCACCTCCTCATGCCCTGATGACGTTATACCTTATTTGAACGCGGGCCGAGCATGTTGTTGCTGGAATAAGGGGAAGAGATGGTGTTGAGTTCGTCTAAACCTTTCCAGTTCCATTTGTAGACAGAACCTTGAGATATTTGGAAACTGTGTTTCTGCTGCCTGCAATGATAGTTGTTCTACTGGAAATTTAATTGTGAGTGGGCTGTGACACCGGACTTGTTTGTTCCAAGTGACCTTATCTCAGTATCAAAACTTGGCCCAGGGCTTCCCCTGGTGGCGCAGTGGTTGAGAGTCCGCCTGCCGATGCAGGGGACACGGGTTCGTGCCCCGGTCCGGGAAGATCCCACATGCCGCGGAGCAGCTGGGCCCGTGAGCCATGGCCGCTGAGCCTGCGCGTCCGGAGCCTGTGCTCCACGACGGGAGAAGCCACAGCAGTGAGAGGCCCGCGTACCGCAAAAAAAAAAAAAAAAACTTGGCCCAGGACCTTGAGGGCATCCCTCCCCATTCAGTCAGCAGAAGCAGGAGCGAGGGCATGGGTGGAGTGAAATGTGTGACCAAAAGTGAGGAGCTGCTTTCCATTGAGATTAGCTCCCTACCACAGAGAACTCTATTTCTAAACTGTTTAAACTTGGTCTGCAGGGGATTATTTTGTGATCCTTGTGTGCTTCCTGCATCTGTTTAGTCTTAAGTGCTTCCTAAAACATTTTTCAAAATCCACTCGTGATTTTCTAATCCTTCCTAATACATGCGCTGCTTAAAACGCAACTCTTTCTTTAATCCTAGCTTTGAAAATGCAAACCAATGTGTGAGCCTTGAGAACAGACTGGAACAAATGAATGAGGGCTGTTGGATGCATAGCTGAGTGTTGATGGTTCTGTTGTTCATGCACCTTACAGGAAATTTGAATTTGTGTCTGCCTGGTCACTTCAATATGAAAAGTTAAGGCATTGTCATTACAGCCATTGTTTATGTTGGATTAGGGTGAAATAAATGTATTGCACTCCCTCTGCTGGCTCTGAAGCTGCAACAGCTTATTAACTAGACCTATTTTTAGATGTATTTCCCCATTTTTTTAAAAAAAAGCAGTGTGTAGAAAAAGCAAGCAAAAACTGGGAAAGCTGTTAATTTTATTGTTCATTTAAAATGTCAAGAAAAACAAACATCTGCTCAATGTCTTTGGTTCGGATGAGCAAGAAAGCCTGCAGGTTTAGGCTTTTCAGCACAATAGTAAGAAAAGGGGGGGGCACCTCCCTTCTCCCTGAGGCATGCCTCTGACAGCCTTGTAAAAATTATTTGGTCCCTTTCAAATACTGAAATAATCTTTTCCCAGAGCTAGTCAATAAGTATGTTTTGTATGTTCAAAACAGTCCAGGAAAGTAACAGCATTTGTTTGTCTTGGGGTGGGAAGGAGGAAAGAAGGTGTCTTTCTCCTGGTGTCAGAAAGGGAAGCTAAAAGATCACGCCGAAACGTTAATACCCCAGGGGAGGCCACTTCCCTGCTGGAAAGCATGTTATCCACAAGGCTGGAAGAGAATCACGGCACTGTGGAATTTTACAGCAGTGGTTCTACTCATGAGTGAGAAGAGGCTACCAGAAGAGCAGAATGCTCCGGGTGTCAGGGGGTCCTGAGGACCCCGAGCCCTGTTTCTCTCCTATTAATCAGCAGATTGAGGTTTTCCTGCAAAGGCGCATCTTGTGCCTGGGCTTCGCTCTCTTCTTCTCCTCTTGCTTTGCTCTCTTCCCCAGGCGTCTGGATGCCAACCACATCAGCTCCGTGCCCCCCAGCTGTTTCAGTGGCCTGTATTCTCTGAGGCACCTGTGGCTGGATGACAACGCTCTGACAGAAATCCCTGTCCAGGCTTTCAGAAGTTTATCAGCGCTGCAGGCCATGACCTTGGCCCTGAACAAAATACACCACATACCAGACTACGCCTTTAGAAACCTCTCCAGCTTGGTGGTTCTGTAAGTTTTATTGATTTTTTTCCTCTCTCTTTTAACAGTTTCTAAATTCACTGTAACACCTTGTAATTCACTGTAAGACCTTGACCTTAAACAGATAGCCCTTCAGACTTTGAATAGGGACATTTTAAGGGAGGGAAAACCCCCCAAAATGACTCACAAATGTTCTAAGTGTGTAAAAGAATTAAACAGCGTTTATCGAGCACCTGCCAAGGGCCAAGCACTGCTAGGCATTCAAAGATAACAAAATATGACCTCTGTCTTAGGGAAGCCATTGTGTATTGTACCGGTAATCACCACACTATATGGTTAGTCCTGCGACCGAAGTTAATAAAAAAAAATCCCTTATTTCTGATAATAATTTATAATGCAGGTCAAATTGAAATATGCCCTTCTTATTATTTAATAAGAACTTCTTGACCCCCTTTCAAGGGAACAGAAGCAAGGAATGAACCCTTGACAGCGAGCTATGCATTTGTATGGCTTTTTTCCTTTGAGGTCCAGATTTCACTATTTCAAGTAAATCAAAAAGATTCTCAAGTAATAGTTTGAAAACTAATCAGTTCAAGAGTGTAGAAGGATGTCCCACGTGTATAACTATGTCAGTCAATCCTGATACAGGACAACAGTAGCTGCTTGACAGCCTCTAAGAGCAGTTTGCATGGAGACTTCGGGGAAGGCGTCTTCTGCACTATTTCTGGCTTTGCTGCATGCCCCCCACCAGCCCATCGCTGTCTTCAATCACTCCACTTTTCCTGATGACACGTCAGTCTCTTGCACTACAGTATATACTCCTTTGACGGCTGGCCAGCATCTCATCCATCTCTTTAGGCTCGCCTCAACCCTCCTTCCTCATGTGTTGCATGTAAAAAATCCTCAATAAATGTCACAAAGATGTCACATGAAACCAACATAGATTTATTAGAATGAAAACCTTAGTCTGAAAGGATAGGACAAGTGGGGTGATAGTAACAAATTTCTATACTGAATTTCACATACAAAGGTGATGCTTCTATCCCACCAGAAGCTGGGTACGTTCTTTAATTTTTCCCTCCACTAGAGGGAATGGATTTACAGAGATCCAGCTATTCTTTTTCCCCCTGTCCTTAAGCCCATTTTCCAAAAACCCCTTTGGGACTTGGTCCGGTTTTCAGTTATGCACACAGCTGTTCTCTAACCAATTTAACCATTGAGCCAAAGATGATAATTAGAGCCATTTATACTATGTCAAGATAACTCCTCTCCTTGGGCAGCCAAAACATCTGATCGCCATTCTCTGCGGCTGAGATTGTTGTTTCCTCTTAACCTGTAGCCCCACCCCGGGAATGTAGCCATTATAAGCCATCAGCTTTAATAGAAAATGTGCTTAGTACACCTAGGACCTTCCTTCCATCCTCCATTTGTCAGTGTTGGTCAGAATCTCTATTTAGTATCCTACATCCCAAAGCCACACTGAACAACCTGAATTTACTTTTATCAGTCTCGTTGCTCACTCCGTGATTATTATACACTCCATGCTATCTCAAACCCAAAAGGTAAAACTGTGACTGCCTATTCAATTCTGGGGTATAGAATCATCTGTGGTAAGAGTGAACGGGGCAGATAGCCTTTAAAACAAACAAACAAAAACGTTAAACAAAGCATTTCTTATATATAATCCAGTGCATTCTTTAGCATAAGTTTCTTTGGATTTCAGCAATCAAAATGTCCTGCCTAAGTTTCCATGTGCAGTGTGCCTCCATGACTGTCAGTAATGTTCTCCTGCAGGCATCTCCATAACAATAGAATCCACTCCCTGGGAAAGAAATGCTTTGATGGGCTCCATAGCCTGGAGACTCTGTGAGTTGACCTTTTATTTGTTTCCCTTTTTTCAGTGTTTTCATGACTATTCTGAAGGAATCCAAATAGCCTTAAAGTCAGACTTGCTATTTGGTTTGGTTAATTGCCTGAGCTTTAAACAGATATTTACTGTGGCTTCATCTTACCCACACACACACACCCTACAGAGCTGAACAATAAAACAGATTTTATTTTAATCTATCAAGAGTGATAAATTAGTTAGAATCCTCATAAGCTAAATGAGATGTCCTCTACTGAGCAGTGACTGTTTGCTTAGGAATGTGTTCTGTCAAGGATCAGTTCCATATTGTCACTCAGGCTCACTCTTCATGAGTCTGGTCCAACCCCCCGAATGAGAGGATGCAGAGTAGCAAATGCCAAACTCTGTCCAATCCAGAAGGAACAGGCGCCTCATTAGCAAATGGTGAAGCTTCCTGCTGAAGCAACCCGGAAGTCTACAAAGTAGTAACAGTAGTACATTTTTTGAGTGTATCTCTAACCAATATTGTACTGAGCACTCAGCATACATTGTTTCAGTCACTCCTACAAGCATCCCATAAGAGCAGGTGCTACCATACCATTTTAGGCTCCAGTAAGGTTAAGTTACTTTATCAACACGGCATAGCCAGTCAGTGCATAACTGGGATTTGCTTCCTTCCCTAGTTTGACTCCAAAATCCATGCTTACCACTATACCCTACTTCCAAAGAGTGGGTCAAAACCTCAGTTCTGCGTTGGTCTGTAATAAAAATACATAGAGTCCAGCCAGCTGACCACCCAGAGCCACAGCGAGAACAGTTCTTACGGGCCTCCCCAGGGCTGAGCTGTTTCCTAGGGGAGGGGCTGCTGTTCATCGCCCTGTTGAGTAAGAGGCCTAATGAGGGTGCTCACAGGCAGTGAGATCACCTTGTGTGCTGGGAGAGGAAGTGGTTCCAGCTGCGCCCTCCTCACCTCCGTGTTTTTAACACTCAAGTGTAATAAGCCACACAGCGCCGCTGAATCTACAACACTGGCTCTGACCAGGACTGCAGAAGGACGTGACCAAAGACCACATCTCGTATGGCTTTGGAGCCCTTGTTCATTTGCATACAGAGCTTAGCACTTTGTACCTGGTCAGTTTAGCTTCTAACCAGATCTGGGTCCACTCATTTCCTGCAGGACCTAACAGCTGTCCTTCCAGGGTTGCTTAAGTCACTCTGTGCTTCCTCTTAGAAAGGAGGAATCATCCTGATAAGGAGATGCCAAAGGTGAACTTGTCCAGGCCGGACTTTGAAGTCGACTTAAAGGCACAGGCAAGCTGTTCCCATCAGCGGCTTGGAAAAATTAGAACATCTCCCTTATTTACACAAAGGCTGGGCTGGGGAATATTAGCAATGGATAGCACCTTCCAGTCCTTTTCAACACAACAGGAACATAAAAACAAGATGGGCTTTGATAGGTATTTCCATAAATAGTCTTCCGCACCCCCACCCCCCACCCCACCACGGGGCGCTTGAGGTAAGGACCCAGGATTGCAAATTCATGCAGTACCTGCATTCAGGGCAAATTCATGTGAGTCTCAATGTCCCCTCTTCCCTCGCCTTGCCCAGGGCTACAGAGGCTCAGTAGATTGGTTATTCCCAACCTCTTCCTTTCCCTCACTAGAAATCTAAGTAATTTATAAGGACCCAATCCTCGTTTAATCAAAACAGAGCATCTGGAGAGATTTACAAACAGGAAGAAAATTTATGTCCACAAAAGACACAAGTTTCCTGCCTGCTGTATAGCTTAAGGATGGTTTGTGCCAGACAAGTAGGAATCTTGATTCATGTTTAACTTGGTCAAATTATCTCTCTCTTAAAGTTACATAGGAATTCTTCCCCACAGAGGAAGATCTAACCACATCTGATTGCCTGACCAAAAGGTTTTTCTGCGTCCTCTGGGAAATCTGCCGTTCCCAGAGACAAGGAGGCAATTACTTTTTCATATGGAGATGTAGATAAACGGTGGAGTTAAGTCTATAAAGCGCTTGTGAGTAATGGAACTGAAAAGCCATTTGTGTCATAACAGAGAAACGAATGATTTGAGATTGTTTGGCCATTCCGTCTCTATGCAGGAAGGATGATAGAGAGCTTTGCCTCACAGACGTCACCCTTCGGATCTGAATCTTTATTTGTGACCGTGTGGAAATTCTAGACCTGAGGTTCTTCCTGAGAGTAGTACCCTGTACCACATAAGCCTCTCCAAAAGCAGGCTACCATCCTGGACCTCAGGCTGGGAGAAAGACAGGAACTGTACCAGAGTCAGGAACAAAGCCACTCTCCTAGATGTCCTCTAGGACATCTGAAAAGCAGTGGGACCAAGTCAGAGAATGGAGGAGGGGACCGGAAAGTGGATGTGGTTCAAGAGCCCCGAGGAGGGTACAGACTAGCTGGCAGCTTGGTGAGCAGGGTTCGGGTGAAGAGCTACAGCGGCCAGCCGCCAACACCTGGCCAAGTGTCCCTCCCGCTTGGACATTCACACTGCTGTATGTCCCCTCCCTTCCTTTAATGCCCAGTGCCATTGAGCCGTGACTCTTTGAAGTTTCTCATGACCAGTCTAATGACCATTTTAATGCAGATTCTTGCGGAATGATGGTGGTCAGCCAACCTACACAATCTCTCTTCGTGAAGAAAAGGAATGAGAATTGTTATCAATGATACTGGTCCATGGGAAGAGCATGTTAACGTTCCTTGTAAATGTAATATATATGAATTTTTAAGTGAAAAACTGAACATATTATTTACTTATTTTCAGAGATTTAAATTATAATAATCTTGATGAATTCCCCACTGCAATCAGGACACTGTCCAACCTTAAAGAACTGTAAGTAGGACAAATTTAGTGGGAGAACTATTCTTTGTGAATTTATATTAAAGTATGTTTGACTATTGCACCTAATACGACTTACTAGAAAAATTTAAAAGGTCATGTAAATAATGATTAACTACATCCAAAATATATTTTAATTTGCTTCTATCACCAACAAACGGCAGATAATCATTTTTTAATTTATAATGGATTTCTCTAATATATATATATATTAGAGAAAAGGATACATATTTCTTTAAGCCATACTCTTTTCCTAAGCCACATTTTCCCAACATTTATATACGTTATAGGTTTGATGAGAACTCTATCGGAATTCAGTTATTTGCTGAGCATTTCGAAAAGACAAACTTTCCTAGGTTGCATAGGACTGGATGAACACAATATATGTGCCTAGTGTAGTGCTAGATGCCTTCATATACATGATTTCATATTTTTTAATGTTTCATAAATCTTATTTAATTCTTAAAGAAACTCACCATTTTACTACAGTACAGCGAACTTTCAGCTATTAGGTTGCATGTATTGTCTTTCATATATTATAATTACTTTTCTTTGTACCTAAAAATGTGAATAACCTATGTAATGTTCTAACACTTGGAAAGGAAAATAAACACAGAGTCTATTCTCTTGGCAGAGAGACATAAGACACACAGCTAAAGGAGGTAGACAGCAGGGCTTGTTTATAAGAAAAAACCTCTATGTGGTTCAGCCTCAGGAAACCCCACACGGGGCTTAGCTGGGAAGTCATCATTGTCTGGGTCAGGCAGCCCCAAGACTGCCATTCACCTCATTCAGCCACAGGCCCACATAGACTAAAGACCATTGACTCTACCCCTCTGCCAGTCAGACAACATTAGCACCGACAGATGAGAATCAATTTGTTATTACAGACTCACTGGGCTGGGGCACCTTTCTTCAGCTCAGGAAATTTTGTCCTCTTAAGGAGATTACTTAAATCTCTGCTTCACTGCAGCTTAAGTCAATTTTCTCTTCTCCTGGCTTTAAATGGCGTAAAGAGGAGCGATCATAATCCTCTCTCCAAAGATGGTTTCCTCGGTCTCAAGTTGTTATACCATGATGCTCTATTGGATATTAACAGATGGATTTTCTTTTTATAGCATTAGGTTGTAAGTTTCCATAAAGCACAGTTATTATTTTCAGATTCTTTATTCCTCTTTCCAGATGACAGCTTGTGATATCTTTTTCTCCTAGAGAGTACGTGAGGGCACAAGCATTTCAAAATGCATAGAGGAATTTAACCTTATCCTCTAGTTACTAAAATTGCTGATTATTGCCACGGGTTTGGTGAGGGGACTATTAAATGATTTTACCCCACAGGTTATTTTCTATAAATTAGCTTTTCCTCTCTTTCTAGAGGATTTCATAGCAACAATATCAAGTCGATACCTGAGAAAGCCTTTGTAGGCAACCCTTCTCTTATTACAATGTAAGTAGCCATAGTTCTTTTCGATTTTTCTATCCTGCAATATAGCATGAATTGCACTTCTTTTAAACGTAATACAATAAATGTTCTATATTTGCCCAAGTTTTGTCTCGGTCACTGTAGTGTACATGGAGATGTTTTGCTAAGTTTCAGCCAAATGCTGAAGCAATTTTAGAGATTCTTTTTCTTAGGACCTACAATGTGCATTGCCTTGTGTTTGGTATCTTCAAATGCCTCGTGTCACTGCACAATAATCTTATGAAATGCTTTTTTGCTTATCTCTATTTCCTAAGGAATAAAACTGATTTTTAGAGCATCAATGTCAGGGTCACCTAGTCATTCAGAACTTGAACCCAAGTATAGTAGAAACATAAATTATTATGTTCTCACCCCCAAAAAGATAAATATATGATAAATAGTTAATTATCTAGGTTGGGGGAATCCATTCACCATGTATACATATATCCAATCACCACACTGTAAGCTTTAAATGTACAATTTTATATGTCAATTATACCTCAATAAAGCTGAAATAGAAATACATACATACATACATTATTATATATGATAGAGGTCCTTTACTGCAAGGAGGGGGAGACGAGGAGACTACTGCTTTACGCTAAGTAGCCGTTCGATACCCATTCATTCTCGAGTCCAAACACTGAGTTACATTTATACAAACTAGGATGCAATTCTGGAAAGGTGCATATGTTCTAGGAAGGTGTATATGAGGATCTGTATGCCATAATGGCATAAGATAGAGTTACAGCTTCAAAGTAGGATTAATTCTATGTTTCATATTTAGCACAAACAGAAAATTGATCCTGTGTAGGTACATATAGGAAGGTGAAAATACGTAAGTAATAGGCTGGCTCTTAAAAGACAACTGGCAGGTTTGGGACATAGTATTGGCCTAAGGTCATGGGTGGGGGGTCTGAAATATGGAGGAGAGTAAGGACGACTTCTGAAAAGGACTAGGGCACTAGTCCTAGGGCACTTCTTGGCAGATATTCCGCATCCTGTGCCAACTTGATAGAGAGGCTTTCTGGAGCCGTGTAGCATTTGTCACAAATGAGCTGGAATCCCAATTAGCCCTGACGACTGAGAAAAAAAAATACCATTCATCATTTCTGAAAAGTTCTGACAGTATGTTGGCAAACTAAGGGGGTTAAAGTTTGTTGCCAGTAAACATTAGTTCTCATTAGAGAGTATTTACATACCGAGAAGTTGGCAGATTGCATTGCCTTTCTTTGCCCCTTCTTTCCTTGAAGCCACAGGACTGGTTTTCTTAATCACCCTTTTGATATGTTAATACCCCTTGAAGAGGACTAACAGCCCCCCAATACTTATTAGCACTTCTCTCCACTCTTTGCTGGCCTTGACTGTTTTCTCCCGGAAGCTCTTCTGTCCTTGCTTCTGCCTCCATGTCTATCTCTGTCACTACCGTCCCCGCCCACACTCCCCCCAACCCAGATTTCTTTGCTTTCCTTGTCCATTGGCTACCCAGGCCTCATTTCTACCTCTGTAGTCCCCATCCTATTCATAACTTCTTTCCATCCCCTCTGCCACCAGCCCCTCTGCTAGCCATTACCTCTAGATTTCTACCAGTCTAAGGCTCACACCCCTGCCTCTACCACTAGCAGTGTGCTCACCCTGGAAGCACAGCATCCATGTTGTCATTCTCTTGCTGTGAAACATACAGTCAGTGTTGTCTGTTTACATTAAACGCCAACTCCTTTCCCTGACAGTCTCAGCTTTCCACATGGCCCAAGCCAGCCCTCCTGACCCATCCCTCAATTACCTTACGCCATAACCCAGACCAACTAAGCTACATTCATAGAACAGATCCCCTCCTTTATTTCCTTTGCTCCTATGGTTCCGTCCCCTCACTATGCTTGTCGAAATTCTGTTTTCCAGGGTCCATTTCAAATGGCATTTTCATGAAGTTTTTCTTGACCTCATGAGAGAACTCCCTCCTGAGAACCCTATAGCTCCGCCTTGTGTTTGTGATCCTTATGCCTTACGTACATAAGCATGTGTATTCATAGCTGCCCATTGTACTTACATGCACAGGTATATGTACATAATTACATACAAACAAGCATATAGTGTAGATAAGGGATAATGTAATATTCTGAGGACAACTCCATTTTTAAATTGTAAGATGTATAGTCCTCCTATAACCGAAGAGAATGTAAAAAAAGAATATATGTGTATATATATATGCCTGAACCACTTTGCTGTACACCTGAAACTAACACGACATTGTAAATCAACTATATTTCAATAAAAATATTTTAGAAAAAGATTTATAATAAAAAGATGTACAAGACAAAACAAACAAAAAAGGCCTATAGTCCAGCTCTAGCCCTTTCTCTTACCAGTTGTCTAATCGAAGGGAAAAGAAGAAGTCAGAGGGTGGGAGTACGGACGGGGATTTGGCATGTTGAGTGACAGCTATATCCCAGGTCCTGTGCCAGATGTTACATGTGCATTAGCTCTTTTAATGTGTACACAAAAACCCTACTACTAAGTATTATTACATTAGTTTAACAGATTAGAAAGTTGAAGCTCTGGGAGACAATGAGCTTACCAAGGTAACTGAGCCTCAGCTTCTTCCTCCAGAAATGAGGGAAATAGTACCTAAGTGTCTATGCCATGGATCTTATAAAGTTGGCAGGTGGATTAATTGAGCTCTAGATGTGAAAATGCTTTGTCAACCAGAGAGTCATATCCCCTTATTTGTTTGTTTTATCCCAACTGATTCCAAGCTTCTTTAGGGCAGGGACACCTTACCATTCTTATTTACATCCCCAGCATCTAGCATAATGCCAGGCACATAGTAGATAGCTAATGACAGCCTCCTTAATAAATCAGTCTTTAACTGCAAGCAGTACCTACCCTCATGCTTTGAGCATAAGAGACACCAATACATATTTGTTGAATTTAATTGAACTGGAAGGATGTCTCAGCTAAGAACTGTTTGTGGGACTCCATTGACCAGGCGGTTCAAATACCTTTACATTGAAAACATCTGTAAAACAAAATATTTTTGAAGTTCTAATAATGTCTTACCTTTTAGAGCAATCATTGATTTTTTTAAATCTAATGTTACAAAAACCCAGAGTAGCAAATTTCCTCTCAAATAATTTGAAGGATCCTTTGTGTGTGTGTCATAAGATTTGACCAGAGGATATGACCCTCATGTGACTATATAGAACTTCATCTTTCTTTAGCTAATGATATAACTGTCAGCACCTTGAACTACCTTTTGCCACTCAATGGATAGGCCACAGATATTGGAGGCAGAGGAAGAGCTTTAAGTATAACGGTAGTCAGTTCACTTGCTTTTCTCCATAGGAGCTGACATTCATATCTGCCTTGATGTCAGAGATTTTCAATTTTATGTAGTATGGATTTCTCACCAAAAGTCTCATAATACGAATGAAAATACTTTTGAGGTTTACCTGAAACCAAGTAATCAAAATTACACAAGTACATTGAAGGCATTTGTTGAAATTCTGAACAGGTGTTCATTTGTCATTCAAGTTTTATACTAAGACGTTGGTCTTTGGATTTTTTCAGACATTTCTATGACAACCCTATCCAGGTTGTTGGGAGATCTGCTTTTCAACATTTACCTGAACTAAGAATACTGTAAGTGTTTATTTCTCTTACAGATCATTTTCCCTTTGCAAGGTTGCTGTGAAGACCAAATGAACATTTCAAGTGCTTTGAAATGGCCATAAAAATGACCCCTTCCTAGAATCTTCTCCCAGTAATACTCATGTACTCCTCCTTCTAGGACTTTGAATGGTGCCTCACAAATAACTGAATTTCCTGATCTAACTGGTACCGCGAGCCTGGAGAGTCTGTAAGTACTTGGGTAGGCTCTTGACTTTGCCCAGAACTTGCACTACCCTTCAAGCCTGACCAGTCTTAACATCAGTGAATCAAAATATGTCACTGTGTGATGCCTAAATACAAGAATGATGTCTGGTTTGTGTTTCAACAGGACTTTAACTGGAGCACAGATCTCATCTCTTCCTCAGACTGTCTGCGATCAGTTACCGAATCTCCAAGTGCTGTGCGTGTCAGTAAAGCAATAATGTTGCGTAAACGGGGGTGAAATGACCAACATTATTTCAATAATCCTTTAAAAGAGGAGAAAGTTCTTTCCTCACAGGTTTTCAGAAGGTCAGGCCTCCTTTGCCTGCTTGGGGCCAGGGAAGTGGCTCTCAGATGTGACCCTGGTAATAATGGCAACGACGTACCCCTTGTTTCCAAGTCCCAAACAGTCTCCCATTAGAGTTTCAACTAACACACATTTCCCTTCAGAAAATGGATATGAACAAGCCAAAATAACTTCATTGCCCCCAGCCCCAAATCCCCTGCAGAGCAGGAAAAAAAAAAAAAAGAAAATCATGGATCAAAAACCCAATATGGATGCCAAAATGAAATTATCAGACCCACACAGACCTTGATAAAGGCAACCAAACATTCTTCCGGTATAGTTGCTGGTGCCATGTTCTAATGTTTCATCTAATGGCTAAACAGCTTGCATATGTTATTTCTGTTGAGTTAGGGCTTTTTTCCTCTGCCCTTCCCACATTTTACAAAAAGTAGTTTATAGGAACTGGGAGAGCCTTGTTCTGACCTTCCATGTTCAGCCTCCCCCCTCAACGCCCTGTGAGCACCTTCTCAAGCACTGCTGGGATGTAGTGAAAGCACCCTTAGTCTCTCGCATGGCTCTGTCCTCACATGGCAGACTTCTGCGGCAGTCGAACGCCTGTGATTCCACCACAAGCTTTCCGGAGTAACAGAACTACAAGCAGCTCTACAAATGTCAAGTGGAAGAATGGGAACATTCTTCAGTGATTCTGCCTTCCCCTCTCCCCAGCCCACTACGTCACTTTCAGGCCGCAGTTGCTCAGTGATAGGAGTCGCAATAAACCACATAACAGCCTTAAAGTGAGTCGTTCATGTATAAAGGAAGGGGATTAAGAACAAGTCTCCTCTTCCTCACCTCGTATCTCCCTAGAAGGTATAGATACAGGTGAGGAAAGAGAGAATTAGGGAAGTAAAGTACATCTGTCAAAATCACACTGCAAGAAAGGAGCAGAGTTCGAATTCAAATGCAGATGGTTTGATTGAATAACTGGGAGAACAAGTATAGACACCAGGTGGTGGAAATCTCAGGAGCCGTCTTTGAATTCTGCCCACCACACCCAGAATAAGCATAATTATCCTCATTTCTTCAGGAAGCTGGCTCGGTAACATGACCAGGATTTCACATACTGTAACTAATAAATAGGGAGCCAGTATTTAAATCGCATCTGTCTCCAGTATGTCACACAGCGAATGGTAAACCACCCGGGTCTAAAGCTGCATACACCGAGGCTGACTGGCGAACTGATTAAGAGCAAAAGCTCTGGGGTCTGTTTTTCTGGTTCAAATCCGGCCTCTATGCTATCACAGTATCTTGAGCGAGTTATTTATCCCTTCCGGGGCTCCATTTCCCAGCCTATAAAATAAGAGATGTAGCCACTTCCTTCAGGGGATCGTCACGAGGACGCAATAAGTTACTACACGTCAAACACTTATACCAGCACCTGGAGCACTGTAAACTTCTCGACCATGTTAGCTCTTCTCATCGTCTTCTCACTTCCTTTACACCATTATTCTTTCCTGGAGTGGAAACCTAGAAAGGCCTGAAAGACAGCAACTGCATTAATGACAGTATCCGGCCATTTTCAAAGCACGTCAGCCTGTAGCGTTGATTTGCTCTTCACAACAACCCTGCAAGATCAGCAAAGCAAGTATGTTCTCATTAAAGAAGAGAATTGAAAAAGACATCAATGCTTCGTCCAGCATATCAACGAAGTAGAATTAAAGTTGATAGTAGAACCCGGGGTCGTGACATTTACTCCACTCTGCTTTCTGTTCTGGAAGTACAGGTCTGAGAGCTCTCTTCCTTTGGCTGCGTCATCCACTGAGTAGCTGTTACATGAGGCAATGTCACTGTACATGAGCGATTTTGCCTCCAAGTTGCTTCTTCTCCATGGGAATGACTTGACTGTGTGTGGCTTTCCCCACTTACTAGCTGGTGATCTTAGTCTTTGCTCTGTATGGGAATCAACACAAATGTTTCCTTCATAAGGTGACCACAAAGATTAAATGAAATAATTCAGGTCAAGCTGTAAACACAGTGTCTATATATAAGAAGTGCTTGATCAATGCTAGCCATGAAAATCATTAGGTAATAGGTAGGAAGGTGGTGACACTGTGTCTTTATGTAGAAGAAGGTTTCATGTACCCTCTACTAAGAACTACACAGGAAGGATTGTTCCCCATGCTGTCTGTGGAAATGAGTGAACCAGATTATTATCAGCTTTGATAATATGTGTGTCCATTTTATCACATTCACTACTTTCCAAAAATAAACACCATATTGTTAATCAGCTGTATTTGTGCATAGGTGTGGGGCATTTTTGTTTTGGTTTGGTTTGGTTTGGTTTGGTCTTTCAAATCTCTAGTGTAAACTACAAATCTGTGTTTGCACACAGCTTTATCTGAATGATTCATGTGTAGTAAATTGAACTGTATTTCTACTTAAGTTCTATTTATTCAATAAATGTAAGATAAAGTGATCAATTTCAAAAATAAAGTAATTTAAAACCCTCTCAGAAAACAATATGGATTTTTCAGTTGCATAGTGGTGATCTGGTTTTAAGAATTAGAATCAGGCATGAAAGTGAGTTAGTTGATTAGCTGATAACTTCTAAAACAAGAGGCAAGATTTATATTTATATATATATATATATATATATATATATATATATATATATATATCTGTTACTTTATCTACCGGCTTTCTTTTTTTAAGCTTTCTGCAAATTACCATGGCTTGTTTTAGATTAGTTATATTATACTATAAATATGTCCAGATGTTTTTGTTATTCTGTAATTTGTTGAGTTTGGGCTGAAGACTTGCTTAGATTCTTTTTCCCCCCTTGTAATGATTGATTTCAAAGTTAGTGCTATGTTTTGAATTGTTGTTGGGATTCTTTTTCTGTTGATTAGAAAAGAACCAACAATGATTCTCTCAGCTGCAGATACAGCAGCTCTTAGAAACAGAGGCACAATTATTTAATTTAATTTGTACTCATTTCTGTAAGATAATAGCTAGAACATTGTAGATCATCACTAACAAAACATAAATAAATTCATTAAGTAAATTATTTAAATCAATTAAAGAAGTATAACAGTTACATTTCAGTTGACATCTGAATCTACTGCTTAATCTAATAACGCCTATGACTACCTGCCGCACATCAGGGCTGGGGAAAAGTTCATAGTCTGCCTTTGGGAGCTAGATCATGGTGGAGGGGAAAAGAGAGCAAAGCATGTTTCCTTACAATTAATATGTAACAGATTTTTCCCTTTTGTACCTTCTGTTTTTCAGAGATCTATCTTATAACCTGCTAGAAGATTTACCCAGTTTTTCAGTCTGCCGAAAGCTTCAGAAAATGTATGTCTGTAAGAGTCTCTAAGTCACCAAGCGCAAACCAAGAGCCAAAACTCACATTTCCAGGGGTCATTGGTTTGCTTACCCTGTGGTTCACTGGGGAGACATGTGATGCTTTCTCTTCTTACACACAGGAGCTGTGACTGTATAGGATGTCTGTAAAGTTGGGAGACATAGACGATATTATTTTACCATGCATTATACTATAAGTAAGGCATTTAGTATGTTGTGGGTTTTTTTTTTTCCTAACCTGGTATAGTAATGAACTGGGTTTATTTGAGCTTTGGAACTTTTTGGAACTTACACCTCCAATGAGTGGCATTATTTTTGTTTTGTTTTGTTTTTTTTCCTGAACACAAGTGAAGCTCATATGCACGGCATTACGTTTTAATATGGGGATACTTTTGTTGGTATGTTTGCTTCACAATAGTAACCTTCATGGGAATTCCCTGCCGGTCCAGTGGTTAGGACTTGGCACTTTCACTGCGGGGGCCCAGGTTTGATCCCTGGTCTGGGAACTAAGATCCGGCAAGCCGTGCGTGTGGCCAAAAAAAAAAATTTCTATTCTAAACCACAATAGTAAGCTTCAGAAGAGGTGCCGTATTAGTCATATTTCAGGTGCCATTGATGCCACTTATGCATGAAACATTTTAGAATTCCTCTCTGAAAATTGCCTCCTCCATAAAACATCAGCGTTGTTGCTTTATAGTCATGCTTTGGTTTTGGTCAAAACAATACTAACCATCTATCCTTTTCTGCTTAATTTTTCTCCGAATGCCTTTGGGCGAGGAAGGGAGGGGGGAAAAAATCCACCTTGAAAGGTAACAGCTTGACACTCCTGAAGACCCTCCAAGGACATAAGAAAGACTCAGAGGGCAGAGAGAGGCATCCTCAGGGTGTTTGAATGATGTTGGCATTTGGAATATAGCTTCAGATTCACCCAAAGGGAAGAGCGGCTTCGAAAGAGAGGCAATACTTTTTTATGTGGTTACATTGCAGTGTTCTTTTTTAAACAAAAAGAAATTTTTCTCAGTGTCACTCGGTAGTCGTAGTTCATGTGTTCCTGTGACCGAGGGCAGGTGACCCCTCTGTAAAAGTTCTCTGAAGACTAATCTTTGAAACCTGTGGCTCCGAAATGAATCTTTGGAACCTGTCATTTCAGAGACCTGCGACATAATGAAATGTGTGAAATTCGAGCCAACACCTTCCAGCAGTTGTTTAGCCTCCGCTCTCTGTGAGTACTCTCTCGTGGCAGCTTCCCCAACATCGAGCACTTTTTATCTCTTTTGGGTCTTCCCCTAATATTTTCTTTTCACTGTCTACTTGTACTGGTGGGCCTTTGTGCATGTATCTGCTAGGAGAAGGCAAATATTTTGCTCATGACCATTTCCAGGAACAGGTTCAAAAGCAGTAAATTTGCAATCTGCCCTCTGCCAGTCAGCAGACGTGAAACTCTGATAAAGAGGAAGGAAGCCAAGCTATTGAACTGCCTACAAAATGTGTTTCTGTTCCTGGCTGGGAATTGGCGGAGATTGTTCTGCCTGCAAAACCGGGGTGACCACACAGTTCTTCCTGCCTGTTTTTCTCTCCTGGTCAAACAGTTTTTCAATGTGAGTCTCTCTAAGTGCTTAAGAATCACCTGGAGGTGACTAAAAAATGCAGAGTCCAGGTTCTCACCTGCCTCATGAGTTAGACCCTCTGGAGTAGGGCCTGAGAATCAGTATTTTAACAAGTACACTAAGGTTTAAGCACAACTGTCCTGGAAAATGCTTCTGTTGCTCAGATGGCTAAGATTTGTAAATATTAAATTCCACTTTATGATTGAAAATACCATATATTTGACATATATTATAGATACTAATATATTATATAAATGTATAATATATTATATATTAATATATAATAGATTATTATATATATTAATATATATTGAAAATACCATAAATACCGCTCCACTCTGATGTGCTTTGCACATTCTGTGCTACAGGACTCAACACTCAGCACTGCCATCAGGTGGACCACACACTACCTGAAAATACCATATATTAACCATAAGTTTAAAAAAAAACGGTAACAGATTTTTTTGTGCATGACAGATTTTTTTCCATCCCGAAACTGGATTTCTGTGTAATTTTGGTGAACGGTGACAATATGTAATGTTTAAACTGCAGGATGGTGTTAAAAACCCTTTTTTCCCTAAAGTTTTTCTTAACATTTAAGAGACCATACCTTCATAAAATAATACCATTCCTCAAAACATTTTAAATTCACCTTGGAGAATCAGTTTCTCCCAAAAATTCACTTTGAAAATCATCTTGCTCTGAATTTAATTGTGTTGCCCTTTCCTTACTTTTGGTCTAAAATCGGCTTGTGAAGTTCTTTAACTTTTTAAAATAAATGTGAAACAAAGATATTGTACATTACCTACTTTTATTACCTGCCTTGTTCACCAGGTTGGAGTTGTGGCTCTTTCCAAAAGTTAGTTCTTTTTCAAATATATCAGAGGTCGATATATTTGATAACA
This sequence comes from Phocoena sinus, assembly GCF_008692025.1. Lineage (NCBI taxonomy): Eukaryota > Metazoa > Chordata > Mammalia > Artiodactyla > Phocoenidae > Phocoena > Phocoena sinus. Next base: position 46,234,701 of record NC_045772.1, on the reverse strand, counting down.
CTGTGTTGTACAATTGAAATTTGCTAAGAGAGTAGAACTTAAATATTCTTCACCAGACACCCATGGAATCACTCTCCTAGATCACTGTCATCACCCTCCTTACTGGACTTTCCACCATCAGTCTTTACCCATTCATCTCATTCTCCAAAGAGAATCTTTCTTAAGTAGAAATTGAATCATGTTACTTCCCTGCTTCAAAAATCTTCTGTTATTCCCCTATTGTCTTCAATACCAAAACCAAACTTCCAAGCACCATCCTTCAGAATCTGATTCCAACCCCCTGGAACACCTTCATCTCTCACCCACCAGTTCCCAGTCCCTTGACACATGGACCATTGTTTCTCCTGGTCCTGTCGCCCATTGGATTCCTCCCCACTCTTAACCTGCCCCTGTCCATCCCATAAGAACAACATCTCCTGTCTCTGAGCCCTCTCTACTCTGATGTGCTTTGCACATTCTCTGCTACAGGACTCAGCACTCAGCACCGCCATCAGGTACACCACGCCCTACCTGAAAACGACAAGAATTTTTTCATCTTCTTATCCCCAGCATCTAGTGCAGGTGGCAGGGCTTGCAACCCTCACTGGACACGTATTTGATGAGCAGCTCAACAGAAGACAGTCTCCTGCCCAATTCCCATTTGTAGCTTTCCCACTCCTTCCATGCCATTCCTTCCCCTCGTTAGCTGGAATTTTCTTTTGTTCTGCCATTGATGAAAGGAGAAAACTAAAAAGGCTTCCAGTTTTCCCCAGTTCAGGGGCCTTTCAAATGAGAATGTATATGTTCTGTGAATACCATTTATCCTAGTAACTCAGGGGGCCCAACACCATGAATAAATTACTTTTCTGTGCTAGAGAAAAGTTGACAGTGATCACTTTCAGTTTCCTCAAATGTCTACACTTTAGTTCCCTTCTGAGTTATGAATTTTAAAAATATGAATTTTAAGTTCATTGCTCTTTTTCTAAAATGTGGAATTTCTTATTCCTGTAAAATTATCTACATTTCATTACATATATGTCTGTGGAGGGAAGGGGTGAGTGAATTTTATTTCTCAATAAATTGTAGATTTTGTTATCAAAGGCTTTTATTTCTAACATATGCTAGCCCCTCTCTTCTTCATTTCCCAGTTAAGAATTAAATGTCCAGGGGCTTCCCTGGTGGCGCAGTGGTTGAGAGTCCATCTGCCGATGCAGGGGACACGAGTCGTGCCCCGGTCAGGGAAGATCCCACATGCCGCGGAGTGGCTGGGCCCGTGAGCCATGGCCCCCGAGCCTGCGCGTCCGGAGCCTGTGCTCCGCGACGGGAGAGGCCGCAACAGTGAGAGGCCCGCGTACCGCAAAAAAAAAAAAAAGAATTAAATGTCCATTCTCTCTATTGGGAATTTTTTAAAGAAGTATCTCTGTGTTTCTTTTAAGGCCTGACATACATGGACAATGTACACAAATTTTTGTTGAGTTTCATTACATATCCGGGGACATTTTATAACTTAAAATTTACTTGCCTGTCAGAGGGAGAGCCTCAGAAGTTCCTGTCTCTTCCAATTCCCTGACCCCTACTCATCTTAGAAATGCCCTAATAAAATTTTACAACCATGTTAAAGTCAACTTTTTAGCAAGAAGAGAGTAAAATCTAAAGTATCCACCTGAAGGATTTTCCTGGATTGATTTAAACAAGGTTGCTTTAAAATTCTCTCTTTCATCATTTTATACTATTAATATCTGCCTCTGAAAGATGATTTGATAAGTTAATTGCTCCTGTCCTGAATGGAAATTACATTTTGTTAGAAGAATGAATATATATGGTAAAACTTCACACAGTCTTCTTTTATATAATCCTCTCACTTGCCTTTTTTTTTTTTTAATAGGAATTTAGCTTGGAACAAAATTGCCGTTATTCACCCCAATGCATTTTCCACTTTGCCATCTCTAAGAAAGCTGTGAGTATTTCATGACTTGTTTATGGCATGTCTTTTAATAATTGGGCCCCATCTGATTAATCAAAAATGTTGGTTTTGCTGAAAAAGCCCTAGTGCACAGAATGCCCAGCCCTCAGTGTCTCCTGCACTGGAGCTGGATCACACCAGAAAGGAGCACCCCACTTCCCACCCCCCGCCCCTCCAAGGCCATGTGCGTCCTTATGTGGATAAATGACGATCTGGGTGACAGCTGGTTCTGGTGATTGAGGTGAAATTTTCCATTTTTGCTGAGCCATCAGGTGGAATGGACTAAGTAATCAGTTCAGTTCTAAAGGTCTTTCATTTTACAGTTTGCCATCTTGACTAATAGAAAATCTTCCTGTCCATTTTTTCCCTCCCTTTCCATCTCTTGCTCTTTCCTCTCCCTCTCTCCTGTGTCTCAGAGACAAAGAAGGAACTGGTCAGACAGAAGTTATGGCGAGAAGGAAGAAGATAAACCCTCAACAATGTTTTCCCCCTCACCCCTAACTTGATCTAGTCAGCACCACTTTTCAAATTATGTGTAGCACCCTCCACTTGATTTTCGATGTCCCCATCTGGCAAAATTAAGCTGAATGTAGAAATTACAATTTGGGTGTGATTAAAACATTTTTCTCCTGCAATTCTGATGGTAAATAGAAGAGTCGTTCAGGAGCTAAAACCAAAATGGTTCCTTTTACCATTAAGAGGAAGGACCCTGCTTAGAAGTTTTTATGGAGCAGTTTAATCATCTTTAGGTTGCTTTTTTAACATAATCGTTTTATGCTAACACAGACTAAAAGCCAATTGTTGTTTGATGTTTTGCAGGGACCTATCATCCAACCGCCTGTCGTCTTTTCCTGTAACTGGGTTACATGGTTTAACTCACTTAAAATTAACAGGAAATCATGCCTTACAGAGCTTGATATCATCTGAAAACTTTCCAGAACTCAAGTGAGTTTGTCATTAAAACTAATAAGATACATTTGTGGTCATGTGAAACAATAGACGTGTTATAGTGGTTTTCAAAATTTATGGGACTCTTTTGAATTGCATTTCATGCCTTCAAGTCCCCCACCCCTGGGGCATTGTTAGGACAAGCCCTGGAGTGGGAGAACGTGTCTTCCTGACCACACTTCCTTCCTTCTTCAAAGATGCCTCCTGGAACCACAGAGTTCATGGAAAGAGTTTGAAAACCATTGATCCATGAGATACAAACTAGGACATGTAATTAAATAACATTATAACATAATTGTACTCCTGTTGACATGTTTAAATTCGTCTTGCTTATGTATATGTTCTAATAAAATGTACTAAATTAATATTTGCTTGAGGAAGTAATGCTCTTTAAAACCTGTTACACTTATTAGCGATAAAGTCCCTTGAAAGATTTTATATATATATATATGTATATACACATATATATATCTGTATATATATTAAACCACAGTACTTTTTACATACTTTAAAACCATAACCCCAAAAGAGAGTTTAGAAAATAAAAGAGAGGGAAAAAAGTCTACAAATACCCTTAACCAAAGTTTTATGTTATTTCCTTCCAGATTTTGTTTCCAATGTATTTTTAATTGTTAGAATCACAGTACGTATACAAACTTATATCACCTTTTTGTCACTTTACGTTATGTCATACCATAAGCACTTTTTAATGGTGTTACAATTTTCCTAACAGTCATTTTTTAATGTTTTTATTATGGAAATTTTCAAACTCAAAAGTAGAGAAAATAATATATCCATCACTCAGCCTCAGCAACTGTCAACATTTCATGGCAATAATTTTTAATAACTCCGTTGTTATGAATAGCACGGTAATCAACATCTTTATGCACATAGTTAACACTTTAGATTACTTATTAAGGCTAAGATCCACAGGCAGAATTATTAAGTGAAAGATGAGCACTGTATTTAACAATCTATTTCTTTAAGTGTGTGTTTTTGTTTGGTTTTGTTCATTCAAAGGGTTATAGAAATGCCTTATGCATATCAGTGCTGTGCATTTGGAGTATGTGAAAATGTCTATAAAATTTCTAATCAGTGGAATAAAGGCGACAACAGCAGTGCAGATGACCTTCATAAGAAAGATGCTGGAATGTTTCAAGTTCAAGGTGAGAGCTGCTATGTCACTGTGATGAAATTGTGTCTGAACGGGGCTTGAAAAGTCATCGAGCAGATCATCTGAACTCCAAACAAGTCCCTATGTAATCTCTCCAGCAAGTTGAGGATCAATCCCACTTTTTAAAGATTCTTAGAGAAAGAGAAAACTCCTTTAGGATTCATTCTAAAAAGTCATCTTTTCTCTAAGGGATTTCTTAATACTTATATTTACAATTAGATCCCTTTTAGCACATATTGTCCTCAGGGGTAAATATTAAAATTGATTATCAATATTTTCATAAACTTTTTTGAGGGCCTTATCCCTGTGGATAACTTTTTCAAACATGCTTCTGCGCTTTTTTCTCCAGAAAATGCAATCTATTTTTATTCTTAAACCCCAGTGGGGAGTGGAGGATATAGACATTTTAGATGCCTCCATATTTCAGCAGAAGGGCTTAAGAATCCAACTTCTTATCCAACTAATCCTAAAACATTCTCCCCACCTACCCCCGACAAAGGCTAGCTGTCAGGAAAGTGAAATGAGATAATGTCTGTAAAGCACTTGGCTTTCCTTGAAGCAAGACCTGACTTAAATAGACAACAATGTACCTCAAACCACACCTGTGGTAATGAGGCAGTGCTCTGGGCAGCCCCCAATTTCCTTTCCCTGCCAACCTTGCAAGTTTGCACAGAGTCTAAATAGACTGGCTTTTCTTCCTTTGGGTCTTAATGATTTGTTGATTCCCAAGTAAGTACGATTCAGTCTGTCTGCACATTATCTTAACTTTTCTTCCTGCACACAGACCTGATTAAGGAGCTGATATTATAGCTAGCCTTTGGCTTTTTTATTTTAGGCTACAGCATATGTCTTGCTCTTGTTCTTGCTTTCATTTTTGCTTTTTCTGCCTCACCCACCCTAATTTCTACTATATTTATTCAACCCTCCCCCCCCAAAAATAAACAATTAGAGTGTCTACTGTGTGCCAGGCACTGTTCTATGCCCTAGAGGCACACAATGAACGAGAGAGACAAGGTTCTTCGTGGAGTTTATTTTCAAGGACAATGATTTGCAACCCTGGTCCATATATTGTAATCACACAGAAGCTTTTAAAAAACACTGGTGCCCAAACCTCACCCCAGACCAATTAAATCAGTAAGTGTGTTAGATCACAAAACTCCTGTTTCATGGATAGCTAATCCAAGCACCAGTTACTTGATTTGTCCTCTGTTAAGCAGAATTCCCCAGAAAGATTGAAACTTACTAATTCTCCCTCTTGTACTCAGAGAACACAGCTCAGAACATTTGCACTATAGCTATCTAAGTGTTAGAAAATCGGATAAAGTGGTTCTTCCACTGAACGGAGAGGCCCACGCTCTCTCTCTAATTTAGGTCAGTGCAATTTGGGGCCATCGTGAGCTCCAGGGAACAAGAACAGAATGAGAGAGCTTCGACGTTATGACAGGGAGTCCAGGGTTACTGTCCCTTGCCCCCAGTTCTGCTGAAATTCTGTCATATAGTAGCTTGAGTAGAACATCCCAAAGCAATTTTATAATAGACTTGCAAGAAAGCCCAGGGAAAAGTGGGATGTCTGACCCTCAGTTCCCTTTGAGACATTTCATGTCTCTAGGGCAATCCAGGACTCTCCTCCCTGGAAGTTGGCCCCTGAAAAGAGAGACAGAACTAATCATTCCAGAACTAATCGTTCCAGAACTTCTCATTCCTGCAGATGAGCGTGATCTTGAAGATTTCCTGCTTGATTTTGAGGAAGACCTGAAAGCCCTTCATTCGGTGCAATGCTCACCTTCCCCAGGTGAGAAAGGCATCAGACCTGCTCAGCAGCAGTACCCACCCTTAATTCTGAGGCCATCAGGGACATTTGGCTACACTTCAAGGCAAAATCTGTGCCATCTTTGCAGCTCATCAATATCCCACCCCATGGGGACCTTTAAAATACAAATGTTCGTTCCCTGGAGTTGGTCTCCATTCATAAATAGGATCTTTGTAGGAGACTTTTGATTCAGATTAATGGAAATGAAAGAACCAATCTTATAGTTAGAAGTATATGTAATTTTTAAAATAATATTAGCTATTTAGTCTGGTATGCAACAGTCTTGCTTCATGTAATCACTGATTTTTGACAGTGATTTCTTGTAAGTCTTCTCTAAATAGCTATTTGGTTAAAGCAAATAATAGTTTTAGAGATAAGTAAAAACTATATATATTATTCACTTAATTGTTTGTCCCATTCCCTGAAATAGGATAGACCAGTTGAAAAAAAAAAAGACAGCTGGGGAGGGCTGATATTTTATTTTCAACAATTTGATGGTTCCTTGCACCTAAACGTCAAATGTCAATCTAAACCTAAGACGACATTCTCATGAAATGCACCTTCATACTTCCTCTTCTAACATCACTGAGTATTTCCCTAGGATTCTCCTTCCCTGTTTACAGAACCTTTTTTGAAGCATTCTGGACAAATATCATAAAACGCCCAGGAGGGACTTCCCTGGTGGTCCAGTGGTTAAGACTTCGCCTTCCAATGCAGGGGGTGCGGGTTCAATCCCTGGTCGGGGAGAAAAGATCCCACATGCCTCCAGACCAAAACAACAAAACAAAAAAAAACAGAAGCAATATTGTAACAAACTCAAAAAAGACTTTAAATATGGTCCACATCAAAAAAAAAAAAAAAAACTTTATTAAAAAAAAAACAAAAACCAGAGATCTGACTTGTTACCTGGCCCTCACACTGCTGTATTTGGGGGACCTGAATCCAGTGATTTAAACTCCCCGGCTCCATTTCTCTGGGCATAGCTTGAAAATCTGGGCACCCGGTATGTTCACCTTTACATTAAATAGTGGTTTAATAAAGTGGAGTGTGCCATAAGGGAACTGTGTGTTACCATGGCTGTTACTGGTCTCTATCTCTTGGTGTCCTAACAAGAGAGACAAAGAGGTAATTTGGCAAAAGTTGTGAACACTAATTTGATACCCAGTCTTTTTCTTCCTTGGACTTCTAGGCCCTTTCAAACTCTGCGAATACCTGTTCGGTAGCTGGCTGATCCGCATTGGAGTGTGGACCATAGCAGTTTTGGCCCTGACGTGTAATGCCCTGGTGACTTCAACCGTGTTCAGAGCCCCTCTGTACATTTCCTCCGTAAAACTGTTAATTGGGTTAATAGCCGTGGTGAACATGCTCACGGGGGTCTCCAGTGCTGTGCTGGCTGGCGTGGATGCCTTTACTTTTGGCAGCTTTGCGCAGCACGGTGCGTGGTGGGAGCAGGGGGTCGGCTGCCAGGTCGTCGGGTTTTTGTCCATTTTTGCTTCGGAATCCTCGGTTTTCCTGCTTACCCTGGCAGCCCTGGAGCGTGGGTTCTCTGTGAAATGCTCTGCAAAATTCGAAACGAAAACTCCTTTTTCCAGTCTGAAAGCAATCGTTGCGCTCTGCGCCATGCTGGCGGCGACCATCGCCGCGGTTCCTCTGCTGGGCGGCAGCGAGTACAGCGCCTCCCCGCTCTGCCTGCCGCTGCCCTTTGGGGAGCCCAGCGCCACAGGCTACATGGTGGCCCTCGTCTTGCTCAATTCCCTTTGCTTCCTCGTGATGACCATTGCCTACACCAAGCTCTACTGCAATTTGGAAAAGGGAGACCTGGAGAATATTTGGGACTGTTCTATGGTGAAGCACATTGCTCTGTTGCTCTTCACCAACTGTATCCTATACTGCCCGGTGGCTTTCTTGTCCTTCTCCTCTTTACTGAACCTCACATTCATCAGCCCTGAAGTAATTAAGTTTATCCTTCTGGTGATTGTCCCCCTTCCTGCATGTCTCAATCCCCTTCTCTACATCCTCTTCAATCCTCATTTTAAGGAGGATCTGGGGAGCCTGGGAAAGCAAACCCACTTCTGGACAAGATCGAAACACACAAGCCTGATGTCTATTAACTCTGATGATGTTGAGAAACAGTCCTGTGACTCAACCCAGGCCTTGGTAACCTTCACCAGTGCCAGCAGAGCCTGTGACCTGCCTTCCAATTCTGGGTCACCACCAGCTTATCCAATGACCGAAAGCTGTCATCTTTCATCTGTGGCATTTGTCCCATGTCTCTAATTAATATGTGACAGAAAGTTTTCAAAAATTGAAAACCCAAAAATGTGAGGTTGAGTATATCAGAGCAGTAACTAAAAAGAGCTGAGTTGAAACTTGATTTAAAAAAAAAAAAAAACCTCTCAGTGTCAAAAAGCTGATAATTATTGATACAAGAGAGTGAAAAATAAGTCTAAATGCTGCTTATATAACTTGTTCAAGCTATATAACTCAGTCACACTCTTCAGGTAAGCCTAAAATATATATAAATATTTTAAAAACAGATTGAACTGTTCAAAAAATTCTCCATGATTTCAATTGAATTCTTTTTCAACTCACTTGCTTACGAAAGGGGTTTTAAACCAGAGAAACCGTTCATATATGGTTGGAGGTATTAGGAAAATAAGAGTTTTTAAATGGCCTACATTACTAAGTAATGGTTGTGACCAGTAGGATTTCATTTTAATGACCATGTGGAGATGTTTTAGTACTGCTTCACCTTTCCTCAGAAAGGGTCCTTCCAGGTCACCAACACCCCTGTGAATGGATAACTAAGGCACTATTAACTTCTCATTCACAGTCACACCATTCTTAGAGATGCTAGATTTTATGTATCGGCACTTCCACCCTCAGTGGAATAAAACTGCTTACAAATACTTTGAAAGGAAAATGAACTTAAATTCATAAATTGCCACGAAGGCAATGATGTACAGATGAGGTCTTGTCTAATTCATTTTTAACCCCTTGGTGCCCAGAGGTTCGAAGAAAACTCCATTGCCGGCAATGGACATTCGCAGAAAAGACGGTAAGCAACCCGGGAGTATTTTCCCCCTGGGTGAGTGCACGTTTTTCACAGGAGGTTTTGTCACTTGATTCAAACTGATGTGCATCATGAGGTAACAATCAAATGCAGGCAGAGCGTAAACTAAATCCACTGACATAACTTCTCACAGGTACCTCTAGTAGCTTTAGCAACAATGTCTGAAACCACTTTTGACTCAACAGGAACTCGGTAATATATTATCCTGTTTATTTAGCTTGGTTTTAGCTATGTTGTCTTTGGATCAACCTACCTGATGTCAAGAACATGACTTCTCTGCTTATTCCATATTTAATACATGTGTTAGGTATTGTACAAGGCAAAATTATTAAATACTAAAGGTCAAAGGATTAATTAATAATTTCTATTATACTACATTAGCTTCACTACATCCAAACCAAAAGTCTGTTAGGTAGATTTATTTTTATATAAGCATGTTTATTTTGATCAGATGTTTTAACTTGGAATTGAAAAAAATACATTTATGAGATGTTTTATAAGATGTATAAATATAGAACTGTATTTATTACTATAGTAAAGATTCAGTAATACTAAGGACCATGATAATAAACCATGTACAGTGGCATATTCTTCCATATATATTGTGTTTCTCTGCCCATTTTCTTTAAATTCATTAACTGTATGTAATATATGTAAATGTATATAGTACCTGTAAATAGACTCCAAACTTGCTTTTCTATTAGGTACAAAATAAAAGAAATTTGTAATAAAATGTGTGACTATAAAACAAAATATTTTCAAGTGCTTTATTGATCCCATAGGCAAATACATTGTGTCCTAAATGTTTTGAGGTTTAAATACATTTGCTATCTAAGTATTTGCACTTCGGTATTTTAAGTATTCTGGACTTGTCTTAAGAAGTAAATCTTTCACAAGAACAAATCAAAATATCTTTACCAACTCCTAGATTGTTTTAACTATGACTGATAAGCCATTTTTGTCATGACAAATGACTTGGTGAAGTTCACTTTCCCCAGTGATAGTTTGGACTTCATAGCCAGAATCTACTTCTTTTGCAATGTAAAAAGAAAAAAACACAATTAGAAAGAAATGCATAAATAACAAACCAACCCTAAAATCATTCAACATGAACATGAGTTTTCCATAAATTTTTCCTTTAAAGAAAACATATTTTATGACCATGTCAAGGCCAAAAGATAAATACATGTGATTCTCGGGGCACAAAGAAATACACTAGTCCCCTTTAGTTCTCATCCCCCAAAACATAAGAAATGAAATGATTTTTCTAAACACCTAGTGCTAGACCCTCCCAGCTTCGATGATGATTCCTGCTCTGCCCGTACAAATTGTAAAATGAAACCATCAAGTAGTAGTTGAAGCCTCAGCATTATTGCTAAGATGAACCCATATCGACTGAGTACCTCCAGGGTACCTGGCACTGAGTTTCCCACCCATCCATCAGATATAATCACGTGCTTCAACCTAACCTACTTAACAGGCATCCAGTGGGATCCTACTATGCAGTCTACACTTTGTCTTCAGCTGAAACAAGGGCCATAACATGATCTTACTGCTCTTAATCTCATACCTCTTAGCCCAGGCAGCTGATATGAAAGTTGCCTCAGAAGCGGTGGATCTCAGTCTCTCTTCTCCACATACTTGCTTTTGGGTACCCAAAGTTAGGAACGTCCCGGCAGCCCACCCCTCCCTTTCTCTCCCACTCAAGAAAACGCAAGTCAGTGGTGTGACTTTTTTAAAGGAAAAAAAAATCCACTCTTATTTCTTTAAAAATCCACAAACTCTGGGCTTCCCTGGTGGTGCAGTGGTTGAGAGTCCACCTGCCGATGCAGGGCACATGGGTTCGTGCCCCGGTCTGGGAAGATCCCACATGCCGTGGAGCGGCTGGGCCCGTGAGCCTGTGCGTCCGGAGACTGCGCTCCGCAGCGGGAAAGGCCACAGCAATGAGAGGCCCACGTACCGAAAAAAAAAAAAAGATGTTGAACTCAGATTCTACACTGATTCATTCATTTCAGACACAAGTTCCAGCATGTTTGACCCTTGCAGCCTATTGAGGAGGATGATAACAAAGCTTTAGCTTGTCTGGGTTCAGAAACAGGTAGAACATACATGTTATGAGCTGGAGAAGCATTGTGGAATATTGTTCCTAACTCTAGCCACATTAGGACATCACTTCCCATTCTAGTTAGGATATATTAAATGGGAACGTTAAAAACATGCTACTCCATGAGGACAGTGAATCTAATGATATGGGCTGGGGAAATGATAGTTCTTCAAGGAATAACTGAAAAAAAATGAGAATGTTTCACCTGGAGAAAAGGCTAAAGGAAATCATTTGAAATATTTGAATAATTGAAATTTATGAAGTACTTTCTTTCATAGCAGGCCAAAGAGTAAAATGATTAAGTCCAGGAATTTGCTGCCAGACAGAACTGTGTTCAAATCCTAGTCCTATGACTCTGTAGTAGTTGGCCAAGTTATTTAATTTTTCTCAGCCTCAACTTTCTTCTCAGTAAAATGGGAATAATACCATCAGCCTCATAGGATTAGGAGTATTAATAACTCAGTGTATGAAGTTCTCATTAGTACCTAGAACATAGTAAATATTTAATAAATGGTTACTGTTACTTTCCCAACAACCCTATGACAAAGTAGGACTTGCCATTTTGCAGTTGAAGAAACAGTGAGTCAAAGTATTTAAGTGACTCTCTAAGGTCAAAGATGAGGACCTAGTATTAAAACTTGCATTTTTATTTAATAGCACTTGAAAGGCAGTCATAGAGTAAGCTGAACTACTCTTTCAGAGAACAAGAACCAATTGGTGAGTAATTCAGGGAGACAGAGTTGGGTTTCATCTAAGTAAGATTCATTTATCAGAAGTCTTGGATACCAAAGAAAATCCATTATATTGAAGGAGACGTTAGACCAAATAATGGCTAACTTTTCAATTCTCAATGTTTTAGCTGAATTCTTGTGTTAGTCTTCTTAGAAGGTGTGATACTGTGATCTATAATAAGAAATATATAGTTGGTCTTGTTACCCATTCCTGGCACACAGCTTCTAAAACTCTTGGAATTTCCTAAGTGAGGAGAGCCCTGAAGGTGTCTTTTGTTATGTTAATGAGGTGACTTTGGGGAAGTCTCTACTGATCTAAGGATGGGGGCCAGTTGCTGTGGGAACCAACCCTGAGATTAGAGGGTTGGAACTATCAGTCCCACTCCCACCTCACCCCCAGTCACCCCCTTACCCTGTCCCCAACCTCCTGGGAAGGGAGAGAGGCTAGAGATTGAGTTCAATCACCAATGGCCAGTGATTTAATCAATCAGTCTGTGTAATGAAGCTTCCATAAAAATCCAAAAGGTTGGGGTTCAGAGAGCTTCCAGGTTGGTGAACATGTGCAGATCTGGGGAGAGGGTCTGGAGAGGGCATGCAAGCTCAGAGCCCTTTTCACATACCTTGCCCTATGCATCTCTTCCACCTGGCTGTTTCTGAGTTATAAACTTTTATAATAAACCAGTCATCTAGTAAGTAAAATGTTTCTCTGTGTTCTGTTAGTCACTCTAGCAAATGTATTGAACTCCAGGAGGGGGTTTTTGGAACATTCCACCCATAGCCAATTTGTCAGAAGCACAGGTAACAACTTGCATATGTACCACATCTTCTTTATCCATTCATCTGTTGATGGGCTCTTAGATTGTCTCCATATCTTGGCTATTGTAATTAATGCTGCAATGAACATAAGGGTGTATATATCTTTTCAAATTAGTGTTTTTGTTTTCTTTGAATAAATACCCAGAAGTGGAATTGCTGGATTATATAGTAGTTCTATTTTTAACATTTTGAGGAACTTTCACAGTGGCTGCACCAATTTACATTCCCACTAACAGCGCATGAGGGTTCCCTTTTGTCCACACCCTCTCCAACACTTATTTCTTGTTTATTCTAAAGGTGTGATGTGATATCTCATTGTGGTTTTAATTTGCATTTCCCTGATGATTAGTGATGTTGATGATAAATGATGTATTCAGAGTTTTTCCTCTGAATATCTCTGTAATGAAGAAGAAAAATTTTAAAGAAAAATGTATTTTTTTTTTTGGCCATGCCACATGGTACGCAGAACTTAAGAGTCCTGGTCGAACCCAAGCCCCCTGCAGCAGAAGCGCAAAGTCTTAACCACTGCCAGGGAAGTCCCTAAATATTTTTTATATAGGAACTGGAGCCATCTATCCCAGCCAAAATTCCACAGAGATGGGCAACAATAGCTCTTCCATACAAGTTTTTTTCAGTTTTAATAGTTTATATAGACAATGGGAGGTAACGTGGGTTGGGTTCATCATATGCCCGGTTCAGTGTGAGAGATTGCATAAAGATGCACAGAGCTGATCAAGAAGCATATGGCACCACCTGAAGCAGAATCTGCAGGCCTGTCGATAAGAGGAGTTGCAAACGTTTTCCCAACATTTGGTTATATTCATCACTCATTGTGGCCAACCTTCGATGTAGGAAGGTTAGTACGCGGGCAAGTATGGCCTGTTTAGAGGAGTCGGTTTGACTATTTTCAAGTAAAGCATCCCTTCCCCACTTTTGATGCAATTATGAATTAACTGCTGAGAGTGTTCTGCATTCAATTTTTTGGAATATAAAGGCAATCTCAAGTGAATAGGTGTTCTTTGCTTCCATATTCCCCTCTTTTCCCCACCAATTAGGACTAAAATCCATTTCTGCTTGGATCAGTAGCTCTTGAAGTTTAAATATGGGTATGAGATCTGCAAGCCAAACATTGTTTCAGTACCCTCCTCTCCACAGAGACTGAAGACACTCCCAGCTATACAAGCTGCACCTGGAGCAGCCAGGGTCCAAGATGGCCTATCAATGACCTCCACCTGCTGATATTCACACCCTTGTGTAATCCCCTACCATAGTGTACCAAGGTGGGTCTGTGAGACCAACATACGGCAAAGGTGATGGTGTGTCATTTCCATCCTTAGATTATGAAAGGCTGCAACTTCCACTTTTAGTGCCCCCTCTCTGTCTCTTTCCGCCTGTCTCTGTCTCTCTCCCCTGGCTCACTCGCTCTGGGAAAACCAGCTGCCATTCCATGAAGCCACTCATGCAGTCTATGGATACATACATGTGGTGAGAAACTGAGGCCTGCAAACAAGTATGTGCGCAAGCTTGAAAGTAGATCCTTCAGCCCTAGTTAAGCCTCAGATGACTGACTGCAGCCCCTGTCAACAGCTTGATACAGCTTCATAAGAAATTCTGAGCCAAACCACCCAGCTAAGCCACTTCTGGATTCCTGACCCACAGAGACAGTGATAGAAGAGTTTGTTGCTTTAAGCTGCTTAGCTTTGGGGTGTTATACAGCAATACATAACTAATCCAACTCTCCTTTATTCACAATAAACAAGGAGTTATCATTCACTAAAATTTCAAGACCACTTAAAAGATTTAAAACTTGGGGAGCCAGAATTACTCCTTAGCATCAGTCTTAGTGTGAAGAACACTGATAGGACGTAGATCAATGGTTAGTGCTACATTTCTGTTTTTGGTAGGCACACACCTCAAATGAGACAGAGCCTGAAGAAAACTATGCTACGTGTATCCACTGTATTCCCAACATTTAGGCGTTCCCGTGATTTGGGACCACATCCCTGCATTCTCTTGTATTTCAAACAATGAAATCCATGCGTTTTTCTCTAGCCTTGACCAGTGCTTCCCAAATTTTAATGTGCGTAAAATCATACAGGGATCTTATCAAAACGTAGTCTCCAGTTCAGTAGTCTGGAGTGGGGCCTGTGATTCTGCATGTCTAACAAGCTTCCAGATGTTCCTGATGCTGTAGATCTAGAATCACTCTGAGGAGAAAAGGCCTAGATCACTGTAATCTCTTTAGTACATTTCCCACAGTAGGGAATTTCCAACTTTTTAAAAGCCATTGTTTCCTTTCATCTCTTTGCAAGTGCTATCCCCGTCCATCAGCACCATTTTGTTTCCAAACCTTCAATGGAACTTTATTTGCCAAATAAATATAGGTCCAAAGTAGCGTGATATTATATATATATATATATATATATATATATATATATATATATATATATATAAAATGGAGCATTACTCCACTTTCTTTGTCCCAACTTGTTCTTCAGGTCTTAATTACTCTCGGGAATTGAAAGTAATTAGACCCCCCAACCACAAGCCTTCTCTAGTTATACTGAAATGCTGCCCTAACCCACATTTCTGAGGCTTCTTCCCTCAAACTGCTTCTATAATCTCACATCTGCTACAGAAGGCTAATGTTATTGAGTATTTAGCGTTCCAGGCACTGGCCTAAGCCCTTAACCTGTATGATCATATTATCCTCACAACCTCAAATAAGATATATAAATGCTAGTTTTAATCTCCTCTTACACAAGAAATGTTGGCTTAGAGGAGTGAACTTTCCCAAGGGTATGTAGCCAGGCGTTGAATGCAAATTAAAGAGACCTTAAGCATTATTGTGATAGTTGTCTCTGAATTTTGTCTTCTCAGCCCTACCCCCTACATATCTAAATATGCAACTTTCTTGCTTTCCATTCTTCCATACTTTTCAACAAGTTACTACTTAAGTTGCTTAATTCATGTGGCTCTAAGAACATACTCCATCTTCTGTCTTCAGTGTCTTAAACAGTGATGCAACTTAATGATCTTCAGACATAGGTCCACAAATGTTAACTGAATTTGGTTAACTTACCATGTTGTCAGAAGACAACTCTACTGAATCTCAGAAGCTCAATTTAATAAAAGATATGTGGGGCAGGTAGAGGTAGTGATGAGAATAAAAAATTTTAAATACCTGAAAAATCTAGGGGTATCTGATTTCAGACACAGTGAATCCTGCTAGCACCAGAATCTCTTTCCCCATCTCAGTTCCGTGTTCCTCCTGGACCTCATTCCCAATGGGCTTTCACGTTGCTTCTGAAGTAGTTCCAGGCTGCCACAGTTCCAGGCTTACGTTCTACTAGTTTAGTAACAACAACAACAAAGAGCCTCCTTCTCAATAATTCTCCCAAAGACCCCAGGATTGCTTCTCAGTGAACCAACTTGTCACTTTAGAGGTTGTAGGTTTCCAACTAAGGGCATGCACTCAGAAGTCAACTTCCCGGGTTTGTCATTTACTGGGTCTCAGTTGAGTTACTTAACCTGTTGTGACTCAGTTTATCATCTATAAAATGGGGATTTTAACAATATCTCATAGGGCTGATATAAGAATTTAAATAAGTTAATCAACCTCAAGCACTTAGAACAGTGTCTGATATAGACTAAGGCCTCAACTAAGCATTAGTTATTAAATGCCCATCCCTGAACCTACTTTAATCGGCTAAGTCTGGGAAATGTACTTTCTGTTTTCCTATTCCAAACTAAAGATTTATAGAGTAGGATTATAAAACTGGAAGGGATTTTAGTGGTTCACCATTAGTTTTTTTTTGTTTTTTGTTTTTTGTTTTGCGGTATGCGGGCCTCTCACGGTTGTGGCCTCTCCCGCTGCGGAGCACAGGCTCCAGACGCGCAGGCTCAGCGGCCATGGCTCACGGGCCCTGCCGCTCCGCGGCATGTGGGATCTTCCCAGACCGGGGCATGAACCGGTGTCCCCTGCATCGGCAGGCGGACTCTCAACCACTGCGCCACCAGGGAAGCCCCACCATTAGTTTTATTTAGAGATCAGAACTAGGTTCAAGCCACTAACCTCATTCTATAGTCTGTTTACTCTAATTTGATGGTGTGGGAGAGATGTTTAGCTGTCCCCAAATACGTATTCTATGCTTCATCCTTGAATTTTTGCTGTCCACATAGCCACCTAAATAAAGACTACATTCCCCAGCCCCCTTGCAGTGGCCAAATGTCAGAAGAACGGGACAAAAGTGGATATGGTTATATTTAACTTCTATGAAGTACTCTTAAGAGAGGAAGTTTGTCTTTCCTTGTTTTTCCTTCCTGCTAAACAGAATGGGAACAGAAGGCCTGGGACTAGAAAAGCCATCTTGAACCATCAGGACCACGACACTGCTGTGTGCAACTCAGAGAAAGGCCCACCCTCCCCACAGAACTTGGGGTCCAGGTGGTCCCTCTTTGTGAATTAGAAAAAGACCCTCCTTCCTCCAGACCGACTCAACCAGTGCCCTAGGATGCCTGATAAGCTAGCCGATCATGGGCTTTGACCATGTGCAGGACATGACAAGCAGAACCATATGTGGCAGCTCTCTTGGGAATAGTGATCACACAAGACAGAAGGTGCCTAGGCCCTCTATCACCAGGGAGTGCCACACTGCCTGGATTTTTACTTAAGAAACTTTTCTTCCTTCCTTCCTTCCTCCCTCCCTTCCTTCCTGCCACATCGCCTAGATTTTTACTTGAGAAATTTTCTTCCTTCCTTTTCTCTTCCTTCCTCCCTTCCTTTCTTTCCTTTCTTTCTTCCTTCCTCTTTTTCTTTCCTTTTTTTTTTGTATTTATAGCCAATTTTACATTTTATTTTTATTTTTTTGCATAATTTTATTATTTTTTAATAGTTGATTTACAATGTTGTGTTAGTTTCAGGTGTACAGCACAGTGATTCAGTTAAATATCTATACATATACACACTCTTTTTTAGATTCTTTTCCCTTATAGGTTATTACAAAATATTGAGTACAGTTCCCTATATTATACAGTAAGTAGGTCCTTGTTGGTTATCTAAGCCACTGCTATTTTCATTTGCCAGTCCTAACATAGGAGGCTCATTTACAATAATATTGGAAGCCCTGGATTTTACTCTTGGCTATTTCTACTCAGACTCTCCTCTCCCACCCCCCGCTAGATCACATTGCTTTTATTCAGTACTGCATTAATCAGTCACCAAAAGTCAATGCTGCCAATTACCTCCTGCTTTACGTTCTGTGATTTTTATCTCTTTCCACCACTGGGACCAGAGCTCCCACCAGATTTGGCCTCATTACAATAAAAAGTAAAATCATAGTTAAAAATAAGGCAATTCTCTACTCTTAAGATTATGTTCCTGGAGGGCTGTCTTCCAGCTTGGGGATCATGCAAACTTTATGCAATTTCTCTTGCCTGATTAGGTCACTTTATTACTTCTGCCTGGAAGCATAAGTAAGCTTAAATTGGTCAATACTGCCATGCCCTTTATAAGCAATTCCAGTAAAAAAGTATGGAAAGTGGCTTAGATTACTGGCTACTCTTTGCACTTAAACGAGCAACGAATGCTCTTTCTAGACCCATCAACAAGTGAACACTGAGTCCCGAATTAAGGAGTGGTCTTTATCCTCCATTACACCATAAAAAGAGCCCACCCAACATGCTGAGAATCCTCAGAACTGAAAAATAAAGTCTTCATATTGACCCTTTTGACTTAAAAGTTAAGACCATCTGCTAATGGATTGTCTTACCTGTTATTTTAGGCAGCAACACCAGGAATGAACCACTGAATTTAGGTGGCAGTGATCCCCGTTGTGTTTTTTAATTAGACAGCAATTAACTCATGCTTGATTTTGGTAGAGTCATATGCTCCAACTGATGGCAATGAAATTATGTCCAAAAAAAGCAAATTGCTATTTTATAGCATCTCTTTGCCCTCAAAATTTTGGAAAATGATCCCAAACTCAAAATATTATTTTTTTAAAGATAACTTCTATTATATGATCTCTCAACACCCCTGAGGTAAGTACTCATATTTCCATATTTTGTATATGTAGAAACAGACAAGAAGCAATGAAATGTCCTGCCATGATTACACAGCTAGTGGAAGCTAAATCTAATACCCAGATCTTTTAGATATTCTTTTTTCATTACAATGGTTCACACTCCTCTATTTCTTTGTAGCTCCATTTCAACCAGCATAAAGTGCCAAATATATCCACAGGCAGTCTCATAATTTTTTTTTTTGTTTTTTTTTTTTTTTTTTTTGCGGTACGCGGGCCTCTCACTGTTGTGGCCTCTCCCGTTGCAGAGCACAGGCTCCGGACACACAGGCTCAGCGGCCATGGCTCACGGGCCCAGCCGCTCTGCGGTATGTGGGATCTTCCCAGACCGGGGCACGAACCCGTGTCCCCTGCATTGGCAGGCGGACTCTCAACCACTGCGCCACCAGGGAAGCCCCCCAGTCTCATAATTTTGACTGTAGGATGTGCCGAATGTTGGTTTTGGCCTTGGCAGGAGATGTCCTGATTACCTCCATTAATGCAAACAGCTCACCAACTCCTCTATCACCCTTCCTAATTGGTTCAGCTCCCGTAGGCTGCTGGCTATTATTCTCTTTCATAAGTCTTACATCACTAGGTAAGAACATCTGCAAGACTTAATTTGCTTGACAGACCAAACAACATTGTAAACCCACCTTTGATTTTGGCTGAATTGATATTCAATCTTGAAGCTTTAAAATGACCAAGTAAAGGACAAATGCAGTATATTCTCTTTTAGAACAGCTGCACAAATAGCTTTCATGTTTGGATTTGGGCTTTTACTTCATACATTGAAGGTGCCCTTGAAGAATCATATGTTTCTGTTTTGGGTGGGCTCCAAAACTTATTAAAAAGCTTTGCATAAAAGCAAAATATTCATAATTCTATGTGGTAGCTGTGATACAACACTTATATTCTTAACAGTCTATTCACTGTCTTCTATGCAGTTGTGTCTTTAAACTGGAGGAAAAAATTCAGACCCACCAGCACTCGCCATAAAGTCACATCACTTAAGACCAATCAAATTGGCCTTGAATATTTCAGATCTTCTGCTTTCTTGTTGAAAACAGGAAGCATATATTCCTTCTAAGTTCATGCAAAATTTTTTCCTCTCCAAGCGAATTATTTTATTCCTGGCATTACTGAGTTCCACATCAATTGAAACATTTTTGGAACTGGGCTAAAATATGTCATTTGGAAAAATCAGTTTAAAGCACTGAAGACTGGGCCATCTCCAGGTAGTTCTTCTATATAAATAGAAAAATAACCAAGATTCATAACAGAGCCACAGAATATACCTTATAGCCTTGGCTGGGAATGAAACAGGGCTCTGCAAGTTGCAGATACTAGTAAATGTTCCATGTAGCATTTTATTCATACGTTACCCAAAGTTAGGGAAAAAAGAAAGGAAAACACTAGTAGCAGCAGTTGTAACTCCAATTTGACTTTCTATGTCAAGGCTTTTTAAATTGGGCCTGATAAGACTGACTCCTACTCAATCATGCTCATATGGATTTAGAAGCACAATATGCCTCAAGAGGTCTCTCTTCTGGACCTGTGTGGCTGCTACGGAGTTTCACATGTCTTACAGTGTCATCATGTCTAACAAATTGTCAGTTGTGCATAATTAGCACAAAGCCAGAAAAGGTTTTTAGGAAAGGAGCTTCAAGATGGAGGAAGAGTAAGACATCAAGATCACCTTCCTCCCCACAAATACATTAGGTTTTTAAAAATCCACAGGTTTTTAAACAGTGCAAATCATCCTACAACGTTTAGGTGTAAGTGCCACATAATTTTTGAAAACAGTATTACCTGACTCAAGTTTTCATCCTTCTATTTTATGACTTAGCCAATAATCCACTTCTATCTGGTAAGACTTTCCCAACCTCCAACCCCAAATTTGGAGCCCCCCTTGGAAATGCTTCCTTGGCATATACTCTTCTGCTCTGTTAGACTAAGGGACCTCTATTCATCCTTGTGTTGAGAGTGTCTTAGCACAGTGCTCAAATTGATTCTGGAATGAAAAAATGCCTGACTCTCCACTATGGGGCCTCTGAAAACATGTTGTTGGGTCCCTCTTGTCAAGGTCACTGAATGAAAAGTGGAGACAAATTCAATAGCCATTTCACCATCTATGAAAGACAGACACAGCTTTCTAATATCTACCTCAAAGATGTCAGAGTGAAAAAAATGAAAAGCTCTTTTCACATTTAATGCAGATATCTCAATCAAGTAGTACTCAAAAAGTATCACCTAACGATTACTGAGGAAGGCTATGTGAGTGGTGGTGGAAGATGGGAATGAGAGTAGGGTGGGGCCACACACCCTTAGGTGGCTGTTCACTGGCCCCTGAAACAGTGAGCACACAACTGAAGAACACCTGCAGAAAGTGAGGACATATTTTGGTGGTATATGGAATAGAGCCCTAAAAAAATTTCTTTTAATTAAAAAAAACAAACTCTTTTTCAGCTCAGCTCTATGACCTACATTAAAAAGTACCATGACTTGGAAAGATAGAGACCCAATTGTGAAATTGTGAGGGACAAAAAAGAATATAAAAAATGTTCCTAAAAAAAAAAAAAAAAAAATGTTCCTTAGAAGCCTACCTTTTCTTGAAAAGCTCTTGTTCCAAAATGCTCTGTATGATGGCTGTTAATTTGTACTGAGGGGCAATGATACATTTGCAGGCATAATCCCCAAACCTGCAAGGTCACTAAAATCATATTTCCCCATTCTTCCCTTGCACTAATGTTAACAGAGAGATATGAAAGCAGACCTAAGGAAATTATGACCTATCTGTGAAAACATGACAGCTTTCAGCAAGAATATTGGTCCTGCTTTGTATTATAGCCACATGTTCCTACTTTTTCAACAACCTTGAAAAATAAATATTTAAACTCCAATCTTCAATAAAGTCCCTCTACATTTGTTGTCAGCTTTTGCTTGTCTGCTTAGTGCCTTTAGTTCTTAGATGTTGCACCTGGAGATTCTTGCTTGCTTTATGATGTAGGTTTATAAGCCCTTTAATTGAAAGCAAACCGCCTTAGATAAGCCAGTGACAACAATGTTACAAGGTCCACTTTCCGTTAAAAGGCAAATAGAAATATTAGGCTGTTCTCTAAAATGAAGAAAAACACATAAAAATACACTGCAATCTGCCACACCACTTCCTTTATTGGAGATAAAACCCCATGGCCTAAAATGCCTCTTTTGTGTTTTTCCCCCCGACAGGAGTGGGAGAGTGTAAGGAACTACAGTTCTCAATGACTAATCTTTTCTCACTGTATAACATTTCTTTGCCCAAAGAAAGACTTTAGTCATAATGTTAAATATTATATTCATGTTACTATAATAACTATCAACTTTCACCCCAAGTTTTGTTTAATATTCTAATTATTACTTGTTCAAAGCACTTCATTAAAAAGAAAGTAAAAGTGAATATGGAAGGATGACAGGAACATATACCTCACTCATAAGCAGTGCTTGCTATTCTTTTGTGGAGGTTAAAGTGAGTCTGTAAAATGACAGGAAGAAAAGGTGACATTATCTTTAAGGCAATATAATTTCTATAAGATAGCTTCATGATTTTAAGTAGCAATACGACAACTGATCAAAAAGGAAACAGCTGTTTAACATATGCTAAGGCCTCTGCCTGCATGACTGTGAGCATGTGAACTGGGACCTCTGGAGCTGTCACAATTTACAACCTGCATGGCTGGATCTTGCAGTTGCATTCTTTTTTTAAAAAAAGAGACAAACGTTACTGCTGATGGAATTGTTAATTCAACAAATGGTAGGTTTTAGTTAGAATTTACAAAAATTCAGCAGTCTCCAAAAAACTACTGAGACATTTCAATTAATACCAAAAATATTACACTATGGGGAGACAGACTGGAAATATTTTTCCAAGCACCTAACAGTGGTTTTCAAATAATCAGGGAAGGAAAAGCTTTCAAGGTTGAATAGTTAAATGCATACAATGGGGGAATACCCCTCTGGGATTACTATCTTCCACCCAAGTTTCTTTGGTTTTAGATAGAAACCATATAGCCTCTTTTTGGTTTAATGAAAGACGCTAGACAAATGGGTTCTGTTCTTGACCTCACCAAACAGCACTTACTAGCTAAATATGCACCGTCTGGTAGGCACATTAGTAGAGCATCAAAACATGGCTTTATTTTAACTAAGCATTATAATAATGTACAGATGTACAAATTTGCCTAGTATTTCATGGGGCTGTTGCTCTGTCTTCAACAATTAGATTGCATTGTAGCTGTAAGACCAGATTTGTGGCAGTGTGTGTCATTAACAATTTTTCTACCAAGCACAAATAACCCACTACAGACTGAAAACAAAACAAAACAAAACAAAGCAAAACAAAACCAAAGTCACCTTTACATTTGGTCATATTGATATTCAACGTAAGACCGCATGTCACTAAGCAAATCATTCAAACTATAGTTGGGAGATATTTTCTAAACCCCGTGGTCGTAAGAACAAGGAATTGAATGATAGTGCAAGCCTATCTCTTCACTGTCCTCAAAATAGAACAGGACCCATCTTCTCGTGAATTTAAAAAGACACTGGAATGTTTTTATGGGAAAGCAGTTCAAAATAAGAAGTACTGATATAGTTATAGTGAATATCCATATCTCCTACTTTAACCCTTTCCCACCGGAATGTGAAAAGTGAATAAAGACAGCAACATTTTTCAAAAAGTTAACTTATATTAAAAATATTTTTATAAACAATTTTAATACTACAAAGTAGTATTGCAATACAAAGCAGTTCAAATATTAACTGTTCTTTAAACTGTTAAACTTTATTATAAATTAAAATTTCTTTACAAAAAAAATTGCACATAATATTTGACCACTCTTAGGTTCTGATGCACTGGCATTTGCAATAGTTTCTTTAATCTTCAAGTTAAACAGTCTCGGCAAGGAGTCCAGAACGTAGAAAGGGCAATAAACAACCCTGTTAGAGCATTCAAGTGCAACTAGCAGACTTGTGGCCATGGCAGTTACACTTTCCTTAAGATGGACTGCTTAAGTTTTAAATCCTGAAATGAAGAATCTCAAAAGGTTTAAAGAGGAAAAACTAAAAGGGACTGCCGGCTTTTTACTGTAAACACAGCCCTGGAAATTAAATCCCAAACAAGAATCTCTCAGGCATCAGAGAGTGTCAAGTGAATCAGGAATAGCACAACATAAAGGAAGGGGGAAAAGTAAAAAATAAAAACAAAAACAAAGCAAAATGAAAATAAATGTCAGTCACTTTGAGGAACTATACTTACGTACATGATGTTATGAGAATCTGGCAGGGCCTAGAAGCAGGCCAAACAGGAAGTTCATTTATCCAAGCGAAGAGGGTCATGTTCATTGCTTCCGGTTTTGAGGATAGGATATTGTAGGGGACTTGATATGATCAGTAATGCTTGTCTGCCTTACACAGACCTTAGCCAGGGATCAGCCTAATCTTGAAGGATCATTCAAATAATTTTTGGCAATTATTATAAGGACTTAGAACTGACTGCACCCAGTGTTCAGTGATTCTTGCTTTCTGTTTTGTAACTGTTTAAATTTAAGAGCTCATTTAGGCTGACTCCAATCTCTTGGCACTTGGAAACTAGTTTTCTCAGGTTATCAGTTTTACCTCCTTCTGACGCTTCAAACAAGAGTTGCTGTAAAAGACAGGGAAGCATAGAAGTAAGACTTAGCTAGATTTTGAGCATTACCACATCAATGGATATGGCACATGCAGAAAATTTATAGGAAAACTTCAAGATGAAATAAAAGATAAAAAGCATTACATCTTTCCACAGTGATGCACAAAGAGGTAACTTCTGTAAGGCTCTCTGATATAAACGGTGGACCTATAAGATAGATATATATACAATTCCATCAGGAAATGTGGTGGAAAACACCTTCATAATCCTAACTATTTGAATGGTACTTCATAATATAACAACATTCAAGACAACATGGTTATGCTGGATTGTGGAGTTTCCAAACATTTAGAGTTCTTAGGATGTTAACTTCTATGCTTTAATCCTTTTAAATTGAGAAGTCAACAAAAAGGGCAGAATAGCTATTTAAAAAAAAAAAAAGCAACCCATCTGATAGTCAATCACGGCTTACCTCTCTTTGTCCCTTTAGAACAATCTCAGCAGCAATGGCTCTAAGAAAAAAAAAAGGAATATAGAAAAGGGAAAAGAAAAATTTATATATCTTTGAACAAAATGAGATACTACCACTGGCAGAATACTGACTGTGGGAATCTGAGTACAAAACTTCCTGAAAGTAACAGGCTAAATTTCCAAGGAGGGTAACCTATAGTGAAAAGAAAAATTCAACAATTTTTATCAACTTTACAATAATAAAGCAGACCAGTGTTTTGAACATAAATAACGTTCATGAAAAATACTCATAATTACTAGTAAAAAAAAATACTTGGCACTAACACCTTTAAAAGAAAGAAGACATCAGATTATAATAGGGGGAAACCCCGCATTTCAAAAGAGATAGTCTTAATATGTGTATAGCAGATCTGTTTGTTTGGTAACAGTATTGTTATCTATATGTTCTCCTTCAAGGAAAATTAAAACTATCCATTTTGCTTCTAGAGGCAATTGTTAATGAGCACGCCTTCACTCTTGGTATAAAACCTCAGCAAGTGCCAAAAACAAATCTAAATTAGAAGAGAGATCTCTCCGGGGGGGAAAAAATAGATGTCATTTCAGATTTACCTGTCTGGAGCAAACCTTATAAATAAAAGCAATAGCTATAAAAACATGTACATGATTGTTGCATTACATTTTCCAGGTGGCCAGGCATGTTGGGATATTATATGTAAACATCTTGGCTTGAAGTTTCAGAATCTGAACATTGCTTTCTTCCCATTCATGTTGAAGTAGCCTGTAAAGTACATTCAGGAAAATGAACAAAAGCATTGCAAGTACAGGGAACTCCAAATGAGCTCTATGAGCAGAATGTTTGATGAAGCATAATTTTTGGTCAGTTAAATTCTATCAAGGCTATTCAGCAAGTATTTGTAGAATGCCTCTTACAAAACTTACCCTGGGAAAGAAACATGCAAACTAGCAAAAGGTCTAGTCAAAACCCATACCATCTTCAACAAACTAAAATAAGGCTGATGTATTCCTATAGGATACTAAAGCATTCTCTCCAAATTACACTCCACATTCTCCCTCCCTGTAAATTTTCTAAAATAATGAATTGATATATTAGAGCAATTTCTTGGTATTTTTCTTTCTTTATTAAACACAGTATACTTAATTGTGAATGTTTCTTGAGCTAAAATGTAATAAGTACAGTGACTAATTATTAAGTTCTCTATTCTGAAAAAAAAAGGACAAGGATGACCTTAAGAAAATAAGAAGTATCTGGGCTTCCCTGGTGGCGCAGTGGTTGAGAGTCCGCCTGCCAATGCAGGGGACACGGGTTCGTGCCCCGGTCCGGGAAGATCCCACATGCCGCGGAGCGGCTGGGCCCGTGAGCCATGGCCGCTGAGCCTGCGCGTCCGGAGCCTGTGCTCCGCAACGGGAGAGGCCACAACAGTGAGAGGCCCGCGTACCGCAAAAAAAAAAAAAAAAAAAGAAAATAAGAAGTATCAAAAGTAGAACTTTACCAACAAAACCAACAATTAAACTACCTATATTCCAAAATGCCTATCATTATAGAAACTACTCAAAACATCAGCACATTTTCTATTTCACATGTTTTATCAAAGGTGATGTTTTATAATACAAATTTCTATAATTAACTTTGGCAGATTAGCATGCTTATTACTAAGAATCTTTATTATAAAACGCTATGGCGTTATTTTGTTACTCTTATCACAGTCTTAAGCCTTTGAATTTTTTTCAATCTCTTATATCATTTTCCTACATACATGCTAAGTGGAATGTAAATGCTCTAGAACACAAAGGGATATTTGATAACTATTTTAGGCACCTTATAATCCACAAAACAAGCTTAGAAACATAAGACACAACTGATGCAGTGGAAATGACAGCACAAGTAGAAGCCAAAGCTTTAGTATGCAGTGTACCTTTTTGAGTCAAAAAGCACAATTCCTGAGGGTTGAAATGGGTTTTACTCTATCAGAGCAGAAAAACTACAAAGAAATGCTCTAAAAAAATCTTGTAATTGAATGTATGAAATCCCTGGATAAGTGTTTCTCAAATGTGGTTTGAGGGCTCTAGCTCAGGAATCTGCATTTTAAATAACCATCCCAGGAGATTCTGATACATGCTAATATTTGAGAATGACTGACGTATATGAAAAGAAGTCATAGTAGGACTTCCCTGGTGGCGCGCCTGCCAATGCAGGGGAAACGGGTTCGAGCCCTGGTCCGGGAAGATCCTACATGCCACAGAGCAACTAAGCCCGTGCGCACAGCTACTGAGCCTGCACTCTAGAGCCCGCGAGGCACAACTACTGAGCCCACATGCCACAACTACTGAAGCCTGCGCGCCTAGAGCCCACGCTCTGCAACAAGAGAAGCCACTGCAATGAGAAGCCCGCACACCACAAGGAAGAGTAGCCCCCGATCACCGCAACTAGAGAAACCCCACGCACAGCAATGACGACCCAATGCAGCCAAGAATAAATAAAAAATGAAATAAATTAATTAAAAAAAATAAGTCGAGACTTCCCTGGTGGCACAGTGGTTAAGAATCCACCTGCCAATGTAGGGGACACGGGTTCGAGCCCTGGTCCGGGAAGATCCCACATGCGGCGGAGCAACTGAGCCCATGCGCCACAACTGTTGAGCCTGCACTCAAGAGCCCGCAAGCCACAACTACTGAGCCCGCGTGCCGCAACTACTGAAGCCCACGCGCCTAGAGCCTGTACTCCGCAACAAGAGAAGTCACCGCAATGAGAAGCCCGCGCACCGAAATTAAGAGTAGCCCCCCGCTCGCCGCAACTAGGGAAAGCCCGCGCGCAGCTTATCTCTTTAACGCTTAAAAACCTCTTAAGTAATACTCCTTTGCTGCATAAAACATGCTTTGTGCTTATAATGCATGTACTATGGACAGATGGTATGTGCTTAGGAGACACAGGTGAACTTTACTTGAATTATATGCCCCCTTTTATAATCTGCAGTTTTCTGAAGTGACTAGATCTCCACATTGACTTTTACACGAAGAGTTACATATTGCTTAACAACTTTGAAATTAAAGTGGAAATGAGGCAATAGCCAAAGAGCAGACTATTAGCAAGTTTTCAAGAATAATTTTATATGAAGAGCCTATACAATTGAGCTAAGAATTTTATTTTTTCTTACCTCAGTGCAAGTCCAGAATTAGTTGGCATAATTGAGCAAAACCGTTCCAAGGTTTTGGAATGCTGGATCTTTGGAATACAGCTCAAATAAAAGAAAATAACCTGTGAAGGTTGGGGAGGTGGGGAAAGGAATACAACAAAATGTGAAATCCAGTTACCTATGTGTTTTAATGAGAAAACCAAAATGGTCTTTAAGACATGAATGTATAAATTATAACAATGTATGATGCTGTGAGTTACAGTTCCTACCATTAATTATATTAGTGACTTTCCAAATATGAATTAGGAAATATGGTCTAGTGATGAGAGCCATGGACTGAGAACACTGACAAGAAGCCAGGAGTCCGGGTTTTCATTCCTGAGTCTACCTTTACTTGCTGTATAGCTGGGCAAGTCATAGGGCTAATAATACCTGCCACATCTTGCTCATGGAATGCCCGTGTGTAAATGACTTAATGTCCATAAAGTGGTTTGAGATCCTGGGATAAAGAATGGCATAGAAGTACAAAGCATAATAATTGGTTATCCCGGTAACAACAAAACCACCCCACCAAAAAAATAAATAAATAAAACACAGAGATGTTTTAGTCTACACTGAGCTTTAGTAGCTTTTAGCTTACACGCACTGAATAAAAGGGGTCTCTGAAAATAAACCAATTTTTAAAAAACCCTTTGCTTCACTGCCTATAAGAAGATGACCTTATAAATATATCAATATCCAGACTCTACTCTTAAAATTCCAAACAGCATCTGATTTCAGCTTTCTTATGTCCTATGTATAGCTCTATCTGCTTGACAAAATACTGATAAAAAGAGCAGCTACAACATGTAAGCACATTCTTACTTATTTTGAAGTTATAGAATTTTTCATTCAGTAAAATTTCCAATTACTCAAGCAAAACATTACTGACATTATTACAATTACTTCTTTTGATCTCTTCTTTAATACGTATTAAACCTTAACATCTCTTCACTTTTGCTTCAATGCTAAATTTTCTTAAATAGAAGATAATCAATATGCACATTTTATCTTAACTGAAATTTAAAGGGCTCTGTGCCTAGATTTTGAAGAGATAAATAAAAAACATGGTCAAGAACAACAGTAAATGCTAGTAAAGTGGTCCTAGGAAAATCTCTCGATATTAAACAGGAGTTTTGCTATCATTTAAGTCCCCTACTTTTGTATAAATATCTAAAGAAAATAAGTTTTAAATGCTTACCCTATTATGAAATTCATAGTTGGACCAGTAATCAGCACTGCTAAAAGGAATGGGGTATCGGGCAGGGACTGTAACCAAACATCTATTCACTAAATCAGTAAAAAATCTGAATTCCTGGACTTTGTTTCTGGATCCAGCAGCTCTATTATTGGCAAAGACAAGATAACTGCCAAAAGAAAAACATCATAATTTAGAATAATTAAGCCAGTAATTCTCTAACAAGAAAGCTCATCAACCCTTCCCCAACCATATCCCCTTATTTCAAATCCCATTCTTGGGCTTCCCTGGTGGCGCAGTGGTTGGGAGTCCGCCTGCTGATGCAGGGGACACAAGTTCGTGCCCTGGTCTGGGAAGATCCCACATGCTGCGGAGTGGCTGGGCCGGTGAGCCATGGCCGCTGAGCCTGCGCGTCTGGAGCCTGTGCTCCGCAACAGGAGAAGCCACAACAGTGAGAGGCCCGCGTACCGCAAAAAAAAAAAAAAAAAAAAAAAAAAAAAAATCCCACTCTTATTAAGAGGAATTAAACTTACTCCAGCCAAATCTTCTGCACTATATCAGACTTCATGGCCACCCCTAATGCTGCCTCATATGCCTCCACTGTCTCTTTAATACTTGATTGAAGAGGATGACAAAGGCTGTTTAAAAAATGAAGGAAAACATTGTATGTCTACAGCTCAATTCGATCAGGTAAAGGAATGACAAAGTATAAACATTACAGATATTATTACAATAGAATCCTTCTTTTGATCTTTTCTTTAACAACGTATAAACCTTAGCATCCCTTAAATTTTGCTTCAATGACTTTAGCAACAGGTTAATTTTAACACAGTGTAATTCAGTAATAAATAACAGATGCAAGCCTAGTATGCAACATTTCTCTCCACAGTAGATAATGTCTCACCAGTATATCAGCCACAAATAAGGAACTTGGTGGTTAAACATTTCATCATCAAAATTTCCTTTACATAAACGGGCTGGAATATCAAGTGGTCCTGGGATATTTAAGAGATACCTGAGGAAAAATATCATGTTTGAAATTATGCCTATGTACACATGGATTACTATTGCTTTTTTTAAAAAAAAATCCTGTTTCAACTAAAACTTCCTTGTTTATACAGTAATGAGACTTTATTTTCATGTGTATACCATACCCCTTTGGTCACATCTCTAGCATCATATATTTATTATCTTATACATACTTGAATAATTCTTTTTCTATGATTTTTAAAAATTTTATAGCCCAAATTAAACAAACCACCATAATCATCTAATGAAACCTAATTAAAAACAGAGAAGAACAAATGAGACTACCAAGTATCTAAAATTTTCCCACAAAATCTGTACTTTCTTGAAAAAAAAAAATCTTTTGAGTTATAAAACTTGATATCTGAAAACAATTTCTCTCTCACATACACACAAATACCACTCTACATTTAATTTTAGACATGATATAAAAGCGTATTCTGTAACATATTGGCCCATAAGGCACTTGTCAAAAAGAAGTCTATGATCAAATAAGATTGAGAAATACCGCAAATTAAAGCCCCCTCTTAAAAAGCCACAAAACATATTAGGATATTAAAGGCTCTAAGAAGCCAATCAGTAAAAAAATCTATTTTACTTTGGTAATTCAGGTTTCCCCCCAATATATTTGAATCTGTGTGTATAACATTACCAGCATCTTCAGGAACAATGTTTTTAAAGGCAATACGTTGATTTCAACAATGACAACCTAGTATTAACTGTTCACAGTGAATTTAGCAATTATTTCAAGAAACTAAGTTTTAATGGATTAGAGAGGCTGTATGGCGGCTGGGGTGGGGGAGGTTGTGTGCTGGGGGCCGTAAGAAAGGGAAGAAATGGTACTTCTAGAAGGCAGATTATCATCCTGACTTGGCCGTTAACTAGCTGTATTACCATGAGTTAATCACTTAACTTCTAAGAATACTGACTTTTCTCAACTGAAAACTGCAATAAGTAAGAAGAGATAACTTTAAATCTAATCTATGTAAGACTATCCCTATGCCAACTTCAGTAAGATGAATGAAATCCCCAAGTTAACTTTTATGGTTATCTACTAGTCTTCAAATTGATTTGAAACACACGAAAATTACTCCACCTCAATCTTTCTGTCTGTCCTTATACTAAATTTTACACATAAAATTTTCCAGTATAAAATTTATACTAAATGTTATATAGAAAGAGAAATGACAGACTCTAATTCTAAATAAATATTACAGTTCTACGTACTTTGCTTTACAATTTCTACTCATGAAATAAAAAAGTATTTTGAACTTATGAAGAGCACTGACTTCTCCTATTAATAAGCTTCGGCTCTTTTATAAATTTTAAAAATTTCTATCAATACCAAGTAAGTGTGGCAATGCTGAAAACTCTCTCACTTACTGCCATTCTCTTAATATTTGACTTTTGTATAAATATCTAAAAAATAGGTAGGCTCTCATCTGTGCAAGCTTTCACCACATCTACCCAAAATAAGGACTTCAAATTGTCTAAATAAACTAAGCACAGGATACCTTTTCCTCATAATTCTTGGTGAATTATGAATTATAACTTTACACACAAAAAATAATAAAGCAAGATGACTTAGTAAATAATGAGAAGATTATTTGGAGGTAGCCCACTTTCACATTTTTATTGTCACTTATTTATTCTGCTTCATTAAGCTGACATCAAGAAGATCTGAAGATCTTTGACCATGGCACAAACTGGCAGCATCTTCTTCAAAGCTAAAGCAATTACCTCCATGCTGAAGGGAAGATCAGAACCAGCAAGTCTTTAAAAGTCTGGTTCAGCCTTGAATTTATCCTGTGCTTAAGTCTGAGATGTTAAAGCAATCTAATTTAAACAGGGAGAAAGTCAGCATGGGGAAGCTAAACAATCTCTAAATTTCTCATACTACAGTTTAATTTTTCTCTATTAATTTGCATTTCAAATTATTCTTTTGTAATTAATTATAAGATGTTAATCTATATGTAGCAAAGCAGAAAGACTTTCAGGAAGAGTACTAAAATCACTATGTCAATAAACTGGCTACCTACTGTAAGAAGACAGATGTAAAGACTCAAGTTTGGTAAAGAATGGTGACCCCAAACTTTTTGCCGTATCTCAAATAAAACTGCCATGTTCACAAAATATTCTAGGGTGGATAGACCACTGACTTAACAAAATGTGGGTTATTTTTGAAAATATTTTTTTATATAACACTGCTATACTGTGGGTGGGTACAGGGAGGGAGCACCTAAGAAAAGAAAAATATATGCAAACATTAGACTTGCATATATAAATCTAAGACTATCTTCACTTAGTATTTTCCACAAGAATATTTTTTTAGGTGATATCCAGCTTAGACCTATCTTCTCTCAGTTCTTCCTAACATACAATAAAAAAGTATGTCATGACAAATATCTTCCTTTTGATGCTGTTTTACTTAGGATCAGCAAACTACACCTACCTTCATAAATAAACTTTTATTGGAACACAGCCATGCCTATTCATTTATATACTGTCTATGGCTGCTTTCTTGCTACAAAAGCAAGGTTGACTAGTAGTGACAGGCCATATGGCTTGCAAGCCTAAAATATTTACTATCTGGCCCTTAAGGAAAAAAGTTCGCTGATCCCTACAGAGAGATGAGGAAGAAGGAAAGAGAACATTAAAAGCCTCCCAAAAAACCCCACTCTTTAGGATCTGAACAAGAACTCACAGGGAAGCAAATAAAGGTAGTAAATACAGAACTCTATATAAGCTACTGAGAAAGTGATGGTTGAGAAAAGAATTCTCCAAAGTTTCTTACTCAACAACTTTCAGAAGTTAAAGCAGTTCTCTTTAGAATTTCTTTTTAAAAAGGCATATTATTTACATTCACTTTAAAATCACCAATGCAATAAATTAAAACTCATTTTTTCGAACATCACTGAGATTGTCTCAGGATAATTTGTTGCTACAGTATTAATTGCTAAAATTAACAATGACAGTAATTAAAAGAAGCATGAATCACCATGGTGTTAACATAAATTTAGTGTTCTTAATCCAAAGAATGCAAAACATTTTACATCTCGTGTCTATTTTTATTAAATTCTATTGCCCTTATAACAATTCTGTAAGAGGGTATTCAAGTGTCTTAAAAAAAAAATCAGTCTAAAATATAATCAATCCACCAAGAAATTGGTAATCTTTCCACTGAGCTACACTATTTCTCATTCCTCTACAAATCAAGAGTTCTACAAACTTACCGAAACAGATCCAAGTTACTATACTTCTCAAACCCAGGTTTAAAGAAGGATGCGATAAATTTCCGCAAAAATGGAAGAAGATTATCTCCTCGATTCTATTTTTAAAAGAAAGAGGAGGGATACACATTAGGCTTACAATGTTTAATTAAAATCTTTCAAGGGAGGAAAAGCCCTCCCCCGCCCCCCCAACCACTGACTAGATTAGGTTTTTTGAGTAGGTGGAAGTAGAGATGACTTTTGTATTCTGATCTCCAAATTGAACTAAACATTAAACAGTTTAACACCCAATATACCACAAGCTCAAGTTTCACTCACCAATTTCACCAATTAGCCATTAAGCTCTATTTACATGTTTGGCACTGTGCTAGGTGTTGGGAGTAGGGGAGCTCTAAATCAGAATAAGACATGGTCCCTGCCCTCTGGGAGTTCTTAGAGTAGTATACAAAGTAGCTATAAGCAAAATTACAATGTAATGTAATTAAGTGCAATGGTAGAACTATGCATGAGGTATTATGGCAGAAAGAGAAGGAATACCTAACAGTATTGCAAAGGGCAAAAGGATCAGTAAAAGCATCCTGGAGAGGCTGACGCCTGAAACATCTTAAAGGATGAATAAACGTGAAACATAAAAATATCATATTTAAGAATTATGAAAAAAAAAGAATTGAGTCTTTTTTTTTTTTACCTGTGAGATGAAGAATTTGCACGTATGATAAAAAACCTCTGCATTCTGAAGATTTTTTTCAAATGCAGTAAGCCACACTGCCCTAGCTTTGTCGTGCTGATTTGTTTCCAAATATAAAGCAACAAGGGATTCCAACAACTGACAGTTCATGGGACATGATTCCAATAAATATTTACAAAGCTTCACTGCAGCCTCATACCTTCACAAGAAAAACACACATTTAAACACATGAAAAAATCAATTTTTAATATGAGGTTAACTGCTCGTCAATTAAGTTTTACCTCTCAAGAAGCTGGTGCAGAACAATCATGTTTGTGTAAAGTGGAACACAAGCCTCTACTCTTTCCTCAACAGTAAGGCTCTCATCTGTGCAAGCTTTCACCGCATCTATCCAAAAACACAATAACATGAATCAAACATAAAATGAATTATGTGACTGTGTTATTTAAACTCTAAGGTAGCCTATTCTTTTGTTTGACTACATCTTATTCACCTTTACTAAACTCCTGGTTTTCATCCAAAGGAGGTATTTCAGATATCTCCAAACTCCTAAAATTGAATCTTTCACCCTCACTTTCCTGTTAAGAATAAAACACCCAATATGAGCTCTTGCGTCTTTGCATTTATACTAAATTCCTGAAAAATTATGTCAAAGAAATTAAAGAATGAATTATCTTTTCATCTTTCTCTGACCCACTTCAAGAGGCCTTGCTCTGCTGATCTACAGCCATTTAAACGTCTCCCCCTAAACTTGATCTTTTCCTTACTCCTTCAAAACACTTTTCCCTTTGTAAAGAGTCCTTTATTCGATCTTGCTACTTCTTAGAGAAAAGTCCTCCACTGTTTCACTTTGCCCAACTGTCACCATTTCCTCCTTGCCCAAGGTGGTATGACTTCCCAGAACTGCTGAGTTTAAAAATGAATGCCATTCTGAAACAGCACTTTTGAAGTTCACGTAGAAGGATCCTATCTAAACAAATCTATCTCTACATTCATTTTATCTGATTAGCATTTGATAATGTTCTTCTTTTTAATTTCTTCTTGCCTCTGCTTCCAAGAGATTGTTTATATTTTCTCTTGGTCTCATTCACTGACTCAATTCTCCCTTTTACCCCTTACAGCTATACTTTAAAATCTCCATTTCCTCAAAGAAAGTATCTCATAGCTTCAGCTGGTGAATAACTTACTGGGAGTGCACATTAAAAACTGTAAAGCACTATATAATACAATAATTTCTATGTTGATAACTTTCAAATCCATTTCTCTATCCATCATTGTCCATTTAAGGTGCACTTCCTTATTTCCTTCTGCCAACAAGCATTTCCACTTGGGTGACCAATTATCATTCATAAATACCACTCCTACTACCAAAATCAGTCTTCCCAATTCACCAGTTTTCTATTAGTACCCTTTCCTTTTCCTGGTCTCAAAACCCTGAAATCATCTTTGACTATTTTTTCTCTTCTTCCCTGACATTTAATCTGTCCCTAATCTCTATATGGTAACTTAAAATGTCTCCAATAAATACTCTCTCTTTCCCAGGTTACTTTTTTTAATGCCTCAGTTATGGCTGTCAGCTTCTGGTTGGTTTTCCTACCTTTGGTATCATTTCTCTCCAGCATATTCTTTCTTTCTTAAAGAATTTCTATTGCCATCAAGCCTACCATACTTAAAAGTTCTTGAAAATCTGGTATCATTTCCACTTATCAAGCTTAATTCCTACTGTTCTCCAGCACAAAAAGTCTCACTTTGATAAGGACTCTCCCTTCTTCTAATCTCCCTTTAAATCCATTGCACCAATTCCTATCTACTTGTTGTTTTTTGTTTACTTAGCTCCCCTAATAGGAATGTCCTTTTACTTCCTTTCTTCCCTAGTTTATTCAATGAACATTTACTAAGTGCTCAGTACACTGCCAGACATTATAGGCCCTTGAGAAATATAAAAATAAGACAAGAGTCCCATCTTTGAGGAGGAGGCCCACCATGTCAGTCACATTATAGGCAAGCTTCAAAGTCCAGCTCCAAGTCCTAATTCGTCTGTGAAGACATACTTGATCATGCCAACCTGCAATAATCTCTTCCCTTCAGGTTTATGGCCTGTACCATGTAATTCTCTAAATCACAGATCCCAGTCTCTTCTCTAAGCACAGAATTTAGACTATATACTAATAGACAGTTATGTGGCCTCATATGTTTAATAATTATGTCAGATGTATAGATTTTATCTTCTGACTAGGCTATATACTTCTTATTAGAAGGGAACAGGCTTTATATCTTATATATGTTCCAAAGCAGATACTTTGGTTAGTACAGAGGAATCAAACTCACTGATTGATGGAAAAAATATTAATACTTGAAAAAATAAGATATTATCTTTTAACTTTCACCTTGATAGATTGCTTTACAAAAATTTACCTGGTTCTATGATTCAATCAACTCATTAAACCTATGTAAATATGCTATATTATGTACATATTTAGCTGATATCCTTTGCCATAATCAGAAAAACGTAACTTTCATAGATGCCAATGCCCATCTTATCTGATTCAATCCTTAATTTTTTAAGCATTTATATAATAAAGTGTAAAACTTGCAATACATAAATTTGTTTCATTTAATTTTGAAGAATCATAATAAGCGATAAGTTGATGTTCTAAATAATTTATAAACATTTATACTTACCTTCAAATACTGCTAACAACATGTCAGGATTAGTCTTTACATCTTGAACTGCTTGCCACGGCATTAGAAATGGTTCTATATTAACAATTCTTGAAGGATTGGCATTAGACGGATCATAAAATTTTGAAGGGAGAACGTTGAATTCAATAAGATGTATGTAGGCCAGCCATGCCAAACACCGATCACTTGTTTTAAGGTATTCAGCTACTATTCCATCATTAGCCAATTTCAATGCGTTCTAGGTAAAATGGAAAAATAATCTGAAGGTGTTTTTAAAAATATTCCTAATAAGATTCAACTGTGAAGGCAAAGAAGATTAAAAGTGTTTTATTTCTTTGGCATGGTTCTTAAATACCTAGGTCAAAATTCTGATACCAATTTTTTGAATGGAGAAACTCTTTAGAGATATCAATACCAGATTAATGTAATTTTTACTATGCTACGGTTTATGACATAATTAATGAAAAGGTTAAATTTATTTGTATATTTTAAGTACCTTGATATTCAAAATCTAATAAGATAAAGAGAAAAGAGTAAAAATAAACAAAAAACCTCACCACACCCATATAGAAGATTTTCACTACGGACTAATTTTTTCCCCTTATGGTTTGAATATTGAAGTTTATTCTGGTGGGTACTCAGCAAATATTATTTTCATTTAAACCTCATAAACACTCTAAATAAGGTATTATCCCTACTAAATAAGCAAAGGAGGAAACAGCTGTAAACTTACCCAAATTCACACAACTTACCAGTAAGTGGCAAAGATTCAAATCTAAAGCCTGTGTCCTCATCTTTCAACAATGCTACCTGTACTGTTTTAAACCTTTAAAAAATTCTCTACAGAATGTCATTAAATGCTATAATAAATGTTTACCTGTAAAACTGCAAGTGCACTTTGGCATCTTCCAGTAAATATGTGTAGCTGAACTCTAAACAAAAGAGCCTCTAAAAGCTGAAAGGACAGAATATCTGATGTTTCCCGCTTGGCTGCTCCCATCAGGAACTCCACCATTCTCTCACATACGTAATCCTTTTCTTCAAAGGTGCTTTCTAGGTGCAGAAACTGCCCAAATGGATTTCATATGATTACTCCTGCTTCATAAGAATATCTAAAACTACAGATTTTTCACATTTCATTAAGAAACTATCACATATTAAAAATTCAATTTCTATAAAAAGGATAATTACAAATATGTATAAACCCATTGTACAGTACTATAACCTAGATTTCCCCTTCTACCACAAGTCGGAAAGTGGAATCAGATGAAAACTAAAACAATACAGATACACTCTCAGAATTATCACTAAAGCAATTTCACGTCTCCTTTCCTTGAATCAATAAATGGCAACAAGACCATGATGGATCTTCAAAAGCTCACGTTTATGATCACATACAATCTGAATTGCTCAGGTGTGTGACTGTATAAAAATTTTGAGAATAGCATTCATATAAGAAATATGTGACAAAATAATTAAAAGATTTAATCTTTTAAAGAAATTAAGAGGTCCTTTAAAGACCAAACAACTTAAGGAAAAACATTACACCCTATAATTTGTGGTGATCAATAGCATTAACTTTGGTACAAGGCTGCAGGTTAAAATCCAAGCATTTTTCATTGTCTAAATCTATTCAGTGAGTTAGGAGAGTAACAAAGTGGCAAGTTCTTTCATTAAGGGATACCATGTTATCCAAATCTGTCTGTTCTGAATTTCAGTTAGCAAGTAAATGACAGATCTGATAGTAACAGTTTATATGAAAGTTTATCTGAATCTAATAATTCCTGAGTTCAGCTGGTAAAAGTTCACATATTAATGAATATTTATTTTATAAGTGAATTAATCATAATTTTAAGTTTAAGCCTGGGTAAAAAACACCCCATTTTCTCAGAGAATGAGGAAAAACCCACTTTTTCACCAAATCTTTTAAACTTAGCAAGGTTCGATATTAGTATGATTTACAGATAAAGTTTTTTCCATAAGTAACAAGGGCATATAATAAAAAGACCAAATTATTTCCTGGCTTTCATGAAAATGTTATATAAGCATAAAAAGAATATTATTAAATTATTTTCAGGTGCTTAGCAAAAAATTCATTTAACTTTGCCCAAACCAAAACTGCTTAAGAATAGGTTAGTGTAAAATGTTTTAAACTGTTTGTTTCCTCATTACCAATAAAGTAAACAACAACAAAAATCACCTCTTCACTAAATACTGTCTTGTTTAGTCTAAGTTAATCCTGACCCAGAGAAGTGGTTTTGAGGTTACTGGACAGTGAAAGTAAGGTTATTATTATATCTATATGCAGACAAAACATATGATCTATTAACCTACACATCAATATTTAAGATGACCTAAAGAATTATTGATAACAAACACACACACAACTTTATCTTTTCTACTCACAGTCCAAAAACTTTGATAATCAGGAGCATATTCAACAGCTGTTTCACACATTTCCTGCACCTCCTCCTTGGTTCCTCTTTTTGAGAACAATCTGAGGTAATGACACCAAATTTCTGGATTGTCTTTGTTGTTTTCCAAAGCTCGAGCCAGAACATTTAAAGCAGAATCCAAGGACTCGGAACATAGCCTACATGTTTGAAAGAAAAAGCAGGACCATTTTTTTTAACACTTGAAGATACTTTTTAAATCAGTCTAGTTCTAATAAGTCAACTTTTAAATTCCATTTTCTATTAGAACCTACCAAGAAGTTAGAATCACCAATGACAAAGGGAGGTAGATTAAGATTTTAAATCACATCCATCCAAAACAGGTCCCGATTTCCCACAGACCCAACAATTCCCTTTTAAGTGGATGTTCAATGCACATTTACCAGATAAAAACACAGTATTATAAAACCACTAGATTATCAACTTCAAATGTGCTTTATGTCCATATTCAGCAATACCTTTTATGATTTACACTGGTCTGGGAATGGGAAAAGTTAAACAATTCTCCCTCAAGGCCAGCTACTACCAGCACAAAATAATCAAAGCTTTCAATATAATAGTTCTTTTCAACAGTCAAGGGCTCGCTATCTCTTGGAGGAGAAAACTGTCTCTCATGATCCTATTCATAAAATAATGTACAGTTTTTTGGCCTTCACTCAGTAAATGAGTCAGAAAAGAAAACATTGTAACTTATTCTATCAACATGAAAATGACACACAAGGTAAGTTAAATAAGCACCATATTCAGGTATGTGTGATGTATTAGCATTCTGCAGTGCTACCTTAAAAAAGTTTTTATACCAAGTTTTAAGACAGAGCAGCCTGTTTAAAAAAAAAAACAAAAACACCTTACTATTGTAATTCTAAAATTACAGTAATAAATATTACTCCTGGTAATAAGAGATTATTCCTGGCAATCCTATCAACAAGTAGGAGTCAAAAAACACAATTATTTAATAGGAGCTGTCATTTTTGAGATAAATTACTATTTATCTTATTTGAATACACATAATATAACACCACACACAGAAAAAAGTCAATTCACCAGAATTTAGAGGTTCTTAGACAAGCTTTAAATCTCCAAATTAAAATTAACATAAAATTTAACCTGTTCCACTGTGACTTTATCACAATTTTATTGAGACCATGACTACCTGACGTATTAAAAACTCCAATGATTAATTCTTGGACCACTCAGAATTTACTGTTTTAACTGACACTACTTTGAAGTAAGAGCCTACTTAAGTTAAAAACTGTAGCTAATTTATTACCCATACACTAAGCCATGCACATAACTCAAGATCTAATCTTAAACTTTTTCTAATAGCTTTAAAACAATTAAGTGCTTTTGGCTGTGTCAAAAAAACAAAGACTCCATTGATAGCAGCAAGGAAACCTGATTACCAGAGATGAAATAAACTTCAAACATAAAAATATAAATGTGCACCAGTTTACACAAAGATAGAAGGGGACGTACCCCTCATTTTGATTCAAGTACTTGTATGCAAGCTTGAGCCAAAGTTGTACATGAGAAGGATTTTCAAGCACACTTGCTTCTAAATTAGCAATGTCATCAGTCTCATTTGTAAAGTATCTGACATCATCTGGAGTGACAACTGTATCCAAAGCTGGAACATTTATTCGGTTCTCTGGCTGGAAGACTATAAGAAAAAGCACTATTAGCTTCACAATTTCTCTAAATCCACAAACCCAAGAAAAAACGATTGGCCTTATCTTTAAAATAATCTAAAAATCTAAAGCTCATAGCTTTAAGGTAGAGCAATCATATAGTTTATTGTCCA
This sequence comes from Phocoena sinus, assembly GCF_008692025.1. Taxonomy (NCBI): domain Eukaryota; kingdom Metazoa; phylum Chordata; class Mammalia; order Artiodactyla; family Phocoenidae; genus Phocoena; species Phocoena sinus. Next base: position 46,193,633 of record NC_045772.1, on the reverse strand, counting down.
AACCAGGACACTTCTAAGAGTAAAAAGGGATGTTAATACAAATTACACCAGGATGACAGGTATAAACTAGGACTCTGCTGGGCAAACCTGAAGTATGACCTCTCTACTCTTAAGCGTAAATGACATAAATGACATCAACTGATAATTCACATTCATTAAGTTTTAAGAGAAAGTTATAATAATTTATGAAAATGATTTATTCCATATTCCACTACATCTAAATTAGAGAAAAAGTGTTAATGTAAATAAGTACAGGAGAGCATATTTGCTAATCCACAAATAGTAGGCAATTAAATTATGCAAACTTGAGAATATAATGTAAGATGTACTCGACAATAAGGCACTCATTTATACATTTCTTTGTTCACTCATTTAACTCATTCATTCTGTGAGCCTACTGCATGTCAGAAAACAAAGACTCAAAGATAAAACAAAACAGAACTCCTGCTCTCAAGAAGGACACAGGCCAGGCAGTAGTTCTCAAATGGGAGCAGCACTGCTCCCCTCTCCCCACTCAAGTAATATTTAAAGCTGTCACATTTACTAAAGGGTGATCCATGCATTTACTGGGCAGGGGTCATGAAAACAAAACATCCTGCAATATAAGGCACAGTCTTGCCCAAGGAAGAACGAATTGCCTTAAACGCCAAGCAGCATCACTTTTTTGAAAACAGAAACTTTAAAAAGGCTAGTAGATTACACCAAAAGATTAGCAAAGTGTTAGCAAAGTGTAACACGACAATTTAATGATTCTGGATCTTAAATTACTTCTTACCATACTTAATAGGTCCTGTAGACTGTTCCTCATCACTACTGAAATTATTCTCTGAAATAGGTTTTCTCCAAAACTTTGGCTTCCACTTTCTTTTATCTTTGTAGGTTGTAAATGGAGGTGCTAAAGTAGACAGAAGACTGCTGGTTAACAGAACTAGTCTTTTATTGTTTTGAAGGATACCCAAATAGTACTCAAAAAGAGCTGAATTTATTCTATCATGTTACTCAGACATGGTATATATATATTTCTACATAATGCCAAAAAAATTGTTCTCATAAACTCCAAGGTCCTTTTGTGTGAGAGAAAGATACATATACTCACTATGGCCTTTACTTTCATTGACATTGCTCACAAGGAGAACAGCCATCTGGTCCATTGACATTCGATCTTTGTTTACTCCAAAAAGTTTCTCAACATATTTTTCTGAAATTAGAGCAATGCTATCTTCATAAAAAGTATAAAAAATATGGATTACAGAGATGAGGCTAATTAAAGAGTTATGAAGTAAAGAATAGTTTAAAAATTAAAGGTACTAGTCAAAAATACCTATGGCCTTCTAAAGGGCAGGGTCTACATTATCTTAACTACTACAGCAAATCCTACCATATCATGCACCCCAATGTGGACTGAAAAAAAGTATTTCCTAAAACAACCTAAGCAAGTGAAAATTAAAGTCCCTAATTAGGAATGACTAAATAGATTCAGTGATGTTACAATCACTCTGAGTTGTGATAATACTGAATTTAACAAACACTAATTCCCCTACTTCGAAAAGACTTGTAGTTTAAGGTTTAATATTTGGCACTCAATCTGGGGAAAACCTTAACAACATTTATTCACAATGTCTGGCAGTAATCTATGCTTTCTACAGTGTCAAAGTGTATAAAGTCCTTTTTTATTTCATTGTAGAATCTGAAACTATAGTCACCTCAACTTCTAATCCCCCTCTATTTTTGAAAATTAAATAGGGTCTATTTTTAAATCATTGGTAATATTTCTATACTATGTTAACATATTCTTCTAAATAAAGTGAAATATTTAGATGAGCTCCATCAAAAGAACTGTCTGCAATAATGGAAATGTCTTACACCTGCACTGTGTTACCGGTAAGCACTTACCAATACTGAGCTCAATAGTGCCTACTGAGCACCTGAAATGTGGCTAGAGTGACTGAGGAAGCCAAATTTTTATTTTAATTAACTTAGATTTAAATAGCAACACATGGCTAGTGACTACTGTACTGGACAGAGCAGATCTAGATAAAGTGTCACAGATGAATGTATTGAATTATTATGGCTATTTAAAGATGTCAACAACTGAATATAAAACTTTTAAATTGCCTAAATTCAATTTTCACTTGGGAAACAAGAGGTCTTTAAAACCTGCTGCAGCAGCAATTTCTTCATCAGTGCTTGTCTCTGAACAACCAATCAAAGACAGATTATATGACAGAATGTCCTGGAATAGCTGTTTTCGGCTAAGCGTATAGTCTTGTGTATGCTGCCTAAAATAAAATAAAAACACAGAAAAGATAATCATGTATATATCAAAGCTACATAACCAAGACTGCCTTTTAAATTATAAAATGTTAACAAATAAAAACTACTCACCACTGACAATCATCATCGTTACATGTTCCTGTTAAATCAAAACGGCAGAAACACTGATCTGGTTCGATCATATTACTATATGATATTGAGCTTAGGGGAAGTTTTTCCTTGGTTCGATAGTATGGACTAAATCTAAGAAGAGAGGTAGAGAGGCACATTACGATGCTCCATAAACATTCCTCAGAAATTTTTTCATTTTTTCTTTCTCAATTAAAGTTTCTATACTTTGAGCTTACTATTTATCTAATTACTTAATGCCAAAATTAACTCTAGAAAACAACCAGAATATCAAGTCATAGGGACAAACTACTTTTATACCCAGACATAAAATATCTGAAATAGAAAACAAAGAACAACAATATCCTGTATTCTAAACGTAGTGTTTTCCTACCACATAATAAAGTGCTGTATAACACTGGTATTTCTTCCACACATTACCAGCCAACCAAAAAACTAGAGAAAAAGTCTATACTACCTGGTAGGTGTTGTACGATTTTATGATTAAATCATACCAATTTAATAGTCTCACAGCTTCTAAGGAGTCTTTAAAAAAAAAAGAGACAACCTCCCAAAGTTAATCATTGGAAAGTGTCAAATCAATTTTATGAAAGCTAGCCAATGCATTCCTTAGAATAACAATAAAATTAAAAAGCAAAAATTTTAAATTCTCGTAAGACTACAGTTATTTTTCCTAAAATCCTTAATAGATATAGTAATTCAGAATTCTCCACAATTTCACCAGTAGCCAGAAATTAGGATTTGATAAGAATTAGTAAACCCAAGTGTGAGTTAAATCTTAATTCCTATTTGGTTCAAGTTTGACAACAAGGCACTTAAATTTTTATATTCCCTAAAAGGACAAGTTCATTTCTAAGCAGCCATGATTCAATTTTTTTTCATTGTCATCACACATTCCAGATTAAGATATCATTAAGAACAAGGAGCAATCCTGAACCTCAAGTTTACTGAATCTTTCTTCTATACCTGTAAGACTTAAAAACTAGAAGGGGACTATGGTAGGGTCTAAACGGATATGGCTTCACTTCTGTTGTTTTACTCTGTCCTGTCACGAAATCCACATCCACAGAAATCTCCTGCAAAAGAAAAGAGAAATTTCATAAGGTAATAAAGGCTAGGGTGAATTCTAGATTTTATAAAGAATATGAAATGTTCAGTTACCTGACCATGCAAAACCTTGTCTGTAATGCCTGCGGTAGTTTTTAAAATCAGTTGTTTTAAGCTATCAGCTTTTGAATATAATTTCTGCAATTCACCAATTTTTAACCCTAGAAAAAGTTCTGGTTTTTCTACTGTATTCTTAGTAGGTTTGTTTATACATTCTTTGTTAGGTGTATCAGTGTGCTTAAGGTTAGGTTTAGTAAAAGAATTGGATTCTAAGAAGGATCTTCTTCTTTCTCTGTTTGACCCAGACAAAATCTCATCATCAACATCATTTTCCTCAGTGTCCAGACTTAATTTATCTTGAGTCAGATCGTGAAGTGAGGGTTGAGGCAAAGAAAATTCAGGTTCCTCTTCCACAAGTGGACCAATATTTTGCTGTTCCTTTGCTTTAAGGGCCCTGGCTTCTTTTAGTTTCTGAATTTTCAGGGCATATTCATATTCTAGCTTTTGCAATCGTCTTTTTTCCATAGCAATTAGCTCTGCTGAATGCTTTCTTGGACTTGATATTGGAGAATTGTCCAGTCTCATCATTTTGTTAGGCTGGGGGGAAAATGATATCAATATTTTATACTGTTATGACTTTATAAACAATTTTGGTAAGATAATTGTGCTATCCCTACAATACAATGCCAACATTATAAAACTAAGTCAATAATGAGACTAAAACAGTTTTACAAAAGCCTCCAACAGATTTGCTAGTTAATCTATGAGGTACAAAAAACAAACAAAACAAGTCAAAATAAACAAAAAAAAAAAGTTTCCAAATATGTGGGTGCCATTTAAAAACAAAACTTTAATCTTGGGCTTCCCCGGTGGCGCAGTGGTTGAGAGTCCGCCTGCCGATGCAGTGGACACGGGTTCGTGCCCCGGTCCAGGAAGATCCCACGTGCCGCAGAGCGGCTGGGCCTGTGGGCCAGGGCCGCTGGGCCTGCGTGTCCAGAGCCTGTGCTCCACAACGGGAGAGGCCACAACAGTGAGAGGCCCGCATATCGCAAAAAAAAAAAAACGAAACAAAACAAAAAAAAACCTTTAATCTTATTCTCTTCAAATCTGCAGGGAAAAGCTTGAACTTTTTATGCATTTCTTACCCTCAAAAGAATAATTAAAACCTTCTCCTTTTGAAACATTAAATATTTCTACAAACAACTTACTCCAAGGTGATCTTGTTCCAGTTTACGTTTTCCTATTTCTTTACTAGCCACTGCTTTTGCACGAGCAAGTTCTTCTCCATACTTCAGAGTCAAAGCTTTCTTAACTGTAACACGTTGTTGAACTCTGTGAATCTGAAATATAGGGTAATTCTGAATATGTAAATCTTAGGAGAGGAAATACATTCTTAAACATAATTTCTTTAGGGTATTCAAATGAAAATTAAAAATATGCTAATATTACATCTCAGTGGAGAACAATGTATAGGTTACACATTTTGATGGCTTTGGTTTATGGTTTTATTAAAAATTTGGCCCATAAAAATGTGTAGTAAACATGGGACTACAATATTTGAATTTAAGAAAAGAACATTACTTGTTCCTGAAGTTTCTTCAAAAACATTCTGTTGACACTGAGAATTTTCTCTGTTGCCTGAAGCTGCTCTGTAAGTTTTGTAATTTTTGTTTCAGCATTTCGAACAGATTCTTTCTTCTTAGCTTCTTGCTGTACTAGATTCTTTAAAACAGATTCATCTTTCATCAAGAGAATCCTAATTGGGAAATAACCAAAGTCTTATGAACGTTTTTCTAAACTAGTGGACTGACACCATCAGAATAAAAAACTTACGAAGTAATAGCTCATTTTTAAAAATATGTTTATGATACACAGAGGTTAATATTTTTAAGAATAAAATAAGTATTCAGATAGACACTGTTAAATTTTATGAAAGCAAATATGGGTTGGCAGTTTTTTTTTTTTTGGCAGCACCACGCGGCTTGCGGGATCTTAGTTCCCCGACCAGATACTGAACCCAGGCCCTCAGCAATGAAAGTGCAGAGTCCTAACCACTGGACCACCAGAGAATTCCCTGGGTCTGATCTTTAAAAAAACAAAACAAAACATGCATCTGAGTAATGTCAATTACAGTTGAAAAGCTATTAATAGTAACCTTCAATGTAGCCCTAAATAACTCCTGAAAAATGAGGACTTAAGAGGGCTTCCCTGGTGGCGCAGTGGTTAAGAATCCGCCCGCCAATGCAGGGGTCACAAGTTCAAGCTCTGGTCCAGGAAGATCCCAAAGGCCGTGGAGCAACCAAGCCCGTGCACCACAACTACTGAGCCTGCGCCATAGAGCCCATGAGCCACAACTACTGAAGCCCGTGCGCCGCAACTACTGAAGCCCACACGCCACAACTACTGAAGCCCACATGCCACAATGAAGAGAAGCCCCGCTCACCGCAACTAAAGAAAGCCCGCATGCAGCAACGAAGACCCAACACCCCCCCACAAAAAATTAAAAACATAAAGAAAAAAAACCTTAAATAAAAAAAGAAAAATGAAGACTTAAGACAGAAAATCACTATGTTTAGTTTCATTTACAACGCTCCTAATAATAAACACACAAATAAACATCTAATAAACATAATCGAGCACATTTAATTAATTTACAAACCTCTAACTCATTTTATCTAAAGCAAAGCAAAGGAGAGAAAAAGAAGTCTAATTTTTAAACAATAGACAGATGTAAAAACTGGAACTGAGAAGTAAAAATCAGGACAAAAAGACAAATTTACAGATTTTCATCTTTTCAACTACTGAACATTATGATAAAAAAAAAAAAAATGAAGCATCTTTCCCAGAAAGATACCATATTTCAAACAGTCACAACACATGACATCTAGAATGAATCATAAAAACAGAGAATATGTGATAAAGAGAATGGGGAATAGAAAGACAAAGAATTTTTAAAAATCTTTTCATTTGTTATAAAAGTTATTAAAGAAATGGAATCTAAATGAATTTATTTTAATTTCTTTTAAAACATACACCGTATCATTTCTCGTTGATAATTTTGGAGATTTATGGTCACCACAATATTTCATCTATGAGTAACATTTTTCAGATCTCTAACATCGGGGTACATCTTAATGTTACTGCATATCATAGTTTTTGCAATAACACAATATTTGACCATGTGTCTTACTTAACAGACTAAGTAATGACTATTTCCAACAATCAAGTCTACCAATTTTAACAATAAAAATATGCTTCCAATAAAGGTCTTTAAAAAACATGCCAGAGGTTTTAAAGCCATACATAAATCTGAAGGGGAAAACTTTCTTTTGAAGTCTTGGTATTTTTATTTAAACATTAATACTATTACTTCACGTAAATGTATAATTCAACAAAATGACAGCCTTCTCTAGGTCTATCAAGTATGAAAGAATTAGTAATCACACAGTATACTTATTACGGACATACACCACAAAAATATATCCCTCTAATATAGGAACACTTAGATACATGCAGTATTTAATCAGATAATGAGACTCACCTATGTTTTTTAAGTTTTGCTTCTGCATCTGTAACCTGCTTAGTAACCATTGCTATCCTGCCAATCCCATCAATTTCTACATCAGAGTTTGCTGGGGATGATGAACTTGTCTTCAGCTGATCTGATTTAATCAAACGCTGTTTCTCACGACTAAAACAATCAATAAAGATTAATAAATTACACCAAAAAATAAGCTGAAATTATTTTTTAAGATGTATTCTATTTCATAAAATAAAGTAAAAATATTAACTAAGTGACTAACATATTGACTAATAACAATGATGACCAATATGCATGACCCAAGTTGGCATTCAGAGCTGATAGTGTAGTTCTCCTTTGTAACAGCTTTTATCTTTTTCTAAGCTGTTTATACCTCGGTGCATCACTGCCTTCAAGCTTATAGATGATCATCTGGCTCCCCCTCCTGTGCAAGTTCTAAAAACATTAACTCTTCATCTTGGATAAAAATCATCATCTTCATTTCCCAATGCCAATAAACCGCATACAGATTAAGCACGGAAAATAGTACACACCTTTAAAGCTAATTACATAAAATGCCACTTACTTGGCAATCTCTTCCTTTAACAATCTATATTCAATCTTCTTTTCTTCAGGCAAAGCTTCAGGTGTTCGCATGGGATCATTTTCTTTTTCAGATTTTGGAGGTACTTTCGGTTTTGAAGCTTGCTAGAAAACATTTGAAGTTAACCAGATCAAAAGCTTTTATAATCCCACACTAAGATCTATATTTTACATTATCCAGTGCACATTTATATATTTAGAAATAAATATCTTCATCATTATTTTCTATTCCGTTTAAAAAAACACAATGCTGGCCATTAACCACCAAATTAATTGTACAATCCCAGTAAGTAGTCAAGACTTATGGTTTGAAAATAATTCAACTATTTCATATCTAAGCAACTGTTGCAATTAGGAATAGGGATAAAAGTTGTATTTAGGTGATACACTTTGATAAAAACACTATTTTCTGGTAATATAACAAAATTCCAAAACAATAAATTTCCTTAGTACAGAGGACAATTATCCACACAATTTTACTATTTTGAAGAAAGGGACAGTCAACTGGAAACAAAAATAAAAGGAGTTTTTTAATAGTTAAACCTATCTAAATTTATACACACTTCATTATATAAACTCCTAATAATACAAATACTTATTTGTATTATTTATAATTTCCATAATTCTTATTTATATTTCCATAATTCGATATATTAAAAATCTAAACCTCTAAGGTCTAATTTCCAGGAAAAACAAACAAATTTTAATGATTGTCAATAAATCTTCTTTTCATCTTTCATTACTGCACTTACCTCAGCAGTTCGTCTTGCTTCTTTAATCATGGACTCCAATCCACCAAAAACACTATTGGTTGACTTGGATGCCTCTCCATCAGATTCACTATCATCGGAATCATTTAGGGTTACAACCACTGATTTATGCTTTGGAAGCTGCAAAGACAGTATATTTGTTACTCTTGATGACAGAAGTATCTCTATCCTTTTCTTGGCTCTACCACAATTAGCTTCACGACCTTGAAGAAGTCACTTTATCTGTACGAATTTAAACTCATAAAAGTAATGGGTTTCAAGCAGACAGTCTATGGTTCCTCCTGTTTATATTGTATTAATTGACTTACTTTGTCCCACTCCACAGATACTGGTTATATCCAAAAACATAAAAATACTCTATTGATTATATTCTCAGTCTCTCTAGATACTACTATCATCATTTTCTTCATTAAGTTTTATTTTCTCCAACTTTCTATAAAAAGCATAATGCAATCTAAATTAACCTTTTAAAGCAAAAGAAAAAATTAATAATTCTACATTATTATTAATAAAACTTTTTGGCTTTTGTGCTTATATATGGAGAATAAGTTTACCGAACAGAGGCAAGATTTCAACTTGGCTTTGCTCCATTTATTTTACTTTAAACCCATTAGAAAACAAGGTAGAAATAAATTGTCATTTCAATCTCCTTAATAAACACTGAAAAACATCATAAGTTCTTCCATTATAGTACAGTCATTAATTGAAAAATTATGAGCCAAGATGGGAGAAATAAAAAATATATATAATATGCTAAAACTGACTAGACAGAAAATCTAAATGGACCAAGTTATATGGAACAAAAACTGAGGAAATGGCAAAAAATACCACTCTGAGGAAAATAATGCTTCCCAAAAAATATTATCATGAACTCTACCAGTTTACAAGTGAAGAAGCTGCTCCCATTTCACTATTAATAAATAAAAAATAATACATATATGTTTGTATATAATAAACTAGGAGTTAGGGAATAGGACAGCAAAACTGCAGACAAATTTCTCACAAGCTGTTTAAATAACAATAAGACTAATTATTTTGTTTGTTTTTACCGAGATCACAGTTCGTGGAAGACGAGGTCCTCTGTGAAACTTTGGGTTCTGTATCCTAGGCTGAGATACTGTATTAATACTGACTATCGATAGATTGCTTCTTGGCACAGGCTGTGAATTGTTCAGAACTGGAGGTGAAGGTGGGTCACTATTACTGGATGTTTCCTAAAGAAGAAAGAGACAGATATGAAGTAATTTTAAATGAAAAGAAATTTCTGTCACCTTTAAAGGTCTTGAGCAAAGTACTATCAGACTTATCCCCACTTTACTGAAAAGCCCAATGAATCCCAAACTAGCAGAGAAAAGTAGGGCTACCTAAAACTAAGCTCAATAGCACCACCTAGAGGTTCAGGTACCTAAATTACCTCTGGCTTGAAAGCTCTTTTATTTGCTAGAGATTTAAGTAGCTCTTCTCGAAGCAGCATTTCTTCCTCTTCTTCCTCATCTGCAAAAGGTGGTTTTGGAGGCTGTTCTGGATCTTCAGGTGGAAGAGGTGGTAAAGGTGGTAGAGGAGGTAGAGGTTCAAGAGAAACACACAAGCCTTCCACATAAGGCTGGCTCAAAGGTGGTATTGACTAGTTGTTTTTAAAAAAGAAGAAATAATAATTACTATGCAAATTTTACCCATTGCAAGTGTTTATCATTAGAGTAACATTAAATTAGAAAAAGGTATACAGGTTATTACTTTACTGTAAGCATAAGTGAACTAAGAATACTGGAAATCTCAAAACTAACCAAATCCAATATTCAGCCATGAAAAAGTATAATTTTTACAAAAAAATCAACAATATTTGAAACATTTAATTTATAAACTTCAAGATAGAGAAATCAAACTTTACAGTGTCTATCTGCCTAGATGACTACCTGAAAACAAACAGATAACAAAAAATCAGATACATACGACACTTAAGTAAAAATCAAAACTTAGGAACCAAAGGGATTCTGGGTGGGCGTAGTCTAGAGTATCTCAAGAATTAATTGTAAAGAAGATCACCACTACCCTCATAAAATCCTTGTGAAATGGCTTCTTCGAGATTATCTATAAAGACAATTTTACCCAAATCCTTGAATTTGCACATATTTTTGCTTCAAAGACCTTCCAGTATTTCCCTTGGCATATAAAACAATTCAAGGAAGAAAGAAAAAATAAAAATGTTTCTCTCTCACTCTCTGCTCTAATATTCCCCTCATCTTCAACTTCCTAGGACGACACCAGATATCTACCTAGGAACTGTGAAATGGCAAGGTCCCCACTAACCTATTATGAGAGATCCAGTGTGACCTCTAGGTTCTCTCATCTGAAATAACTTAAGAAATTTTACTTTGTGATCCCCCACTTCCTTTTTTTTTCTTTCTTTTTTTTTAACAGGGGACTGGCAGTTCTTTCAAAAGGTAGGGAAAAGAAATTAACTTGCATAGACAATGCTTTTCTTTTACTGAATTTTCAAATTAAAAGTAACTATTTAATCAAAAGAGGAGAAAGGAAAAAAGTTTCTAGAAGCACCTTAATGCACTTAAATCCCAATTCCCCCTAAAAAAATCCAAAACAATAGATAATTCTTACTCTGCTTTGGAATACATTTTCTGAGGAACAAAGAGGAACAAAGAGAAGAAAGAAGGAAACATACTAAGTACTGAAAGAAAGTCAACATGAGATTAAAAATTAGCTATGACCGCCTGAAGGGTGGGAGGGAGGGAGACGCAAGAGGGAAGAGATATGGGAACATATGTATATGTATAACTGATTCACTTTGTTATAAAGCAGAAACTAACACACCATTGTAAAGCAATTATACCCCAATAAAGATGCTAAAAAAAAAATTAGCTACGAAAAAAATCTACCAGATGGATAGTCTGCCAATAACTAATCAACTGTTTATTCCATACATTTCATAGCTATTAATTCTGATAAGCAATTTTGATTTTACGCTCTCTACAAACCTAACAATTAATTACAGGCCAGCTTTTCAAAACAAATTAGAAAAGACATAAGGCTACATAATTTTCGGAGAAATCATATCAATTCTCACTTACAGAAACCTGAGGTGGTGGAGGCAAAGAAACAGATGGTGCCGGAGAAAAATACCCCAATGAACATTCAGAGAAGAATGGTGGTTGTACTGGTGAAGGAGCTGTAAAAAAATTTTTTATAAGAGTTTAATAATAGATATATTTCAATAGGAATAAATTAAATTTATGATATTTTTGAAGAAATACAATTGCATCTAAGTAGAGTACAAGTGAGATTTTATTAATCTCCAATAAAATATTTGACCTCCGTGAGACCACCTCCACCTATTTAAAATTGTCCTTATATCATTACAAAATCAGCCATCCACTTATGCTGATATTTAGTCCCTCAAAACTCTCTACTTTGTTCTACTTTTCACTTAGTGGCGGTAACAGGGAACAGAGCAGGAAAGGCTAGAAACACACTTTTTTTTTTGGGAAATAAACATACTTTTAAAGAAATAGTAAAACAAAAAATTCCCCTAAATCTGCCAAAGTGTCCTAACCAAAGGAAAACAGTGATGTGGTGACTCCATTCCTCCCTTCATGTGGAGAAAAGTGAAGAAATGGACTATTTAAATTGGATAGAAAGCAAACAGGACTAGGAATGAAAAGAATTACCCACTGTATTTAATTATTAAAGTGTACACTTTTTCACATTTTAATAATTCCGGGGAATTCCCTGGTGGTCCAGCGGCTAAGACTCCCAATGCAGGGGGCCCAGGTTTGGTCCCTGGTGAGGGAACTAGATCTCACATGCCACAACTAAGAGTTTGCATGCTGCAACTAAGACCCCGACGCAGCCAAATAAATAAATAAATAAACATTAATAATTTTGAAATAGTTACTGATGCATCTCAGTTAAATTGTTAGCATTTCTTCCTTGGCAGCAGCTAAAAATATTGATAATTGCACTTTTTACTGTCAGTGGTTTCTTTAGACTCACTGAAATCTGGCAGATTCAAAGACTACTCTTGCTACTCAATAACCATACAACCTTAGGGAAAACTAAAATTTCTTCTTCGTCCCCGTTGTCTCTCAAGTCAATATGGATATTAACCACATGCCTTATATGGGGCTGACCTGTGGCCCAAATGATGCCATTTGACTATACACTGACCTTTAGAACACTTTACTTCTTAAAAACATAAATATTTGTAATGAATATGGCAAAAAGTAAAATTTACAAAATTGAGTACAGTACATTCTCTGTATAATAATTTTTTACAAAATTCTTTTAAGAGGGTAGATCATAAAATTATTTTATAGAAAGAGTAATAATAATATTGTCAATACTTGGGAACTACAATGAATCATCTCCAAGAACCTGGAAATATGAAAATTAAAGATTGACCAAAGAGAATTAAACTATGAAATCAAAATACAAGATTATTAAATATGAACCGAAACACAGTAACCTGAAAATGAGCACTTTTATTAACATTACCAAATCATACAGATTTTGCCTTCTCTCTAGGCACACTAAAGTAGAATTCTAGTTTAATTTGGTCTCACAATACGACCACTGGAAGAAAAACACTGATCATGTGGCCTTGCAGGTAAGTATTCTAGTTCCTAGAACACCAACTGCATTTGGTTGTCTGCCTCAGTCTTATGTGTGTTAATTAGTAAGAGAACAGGTCTCTCACAGCTGATCACCACTGAATATCAACTAAAGCGAGCCTCTAGCCTGCAAGGATGGTCATACCCTAAAATGTGCAATCTAACTGAGGTACAGCCCTAACAGTTCTAACCAGCTGATCCTAAGACACCACTAGTATCACTTTCCATCTCCCTATTCCTACAGAGTATCATCAGTAGGAGGAGGAAGGAAGCCTAAAATCAAGAAAGACCCCCCCCTTTTTTTTAACTAAAGCGAAGAATGCCTTAGATACAAAGATATTAAGAAAGCAAAGGTTTATTTGTTTTTTAAAACAGTGTTCTCACCTTTCCCACAATCTTCACTTTTTAGATCACATAGTTAACAGTAAAACACTGCCTTCTTATTAAAATGCTATATAGAAAGAAATACTTAGAAATAAAGGTTAATATTACACATTTGAGGTTTGCTCTTGAATTATTTATAACACCAAATAATGTCTATGGTTGTACAGCCCACCAGCAAATCTCACTTTCATTACACATTTCTTTCAAGGTTTTGGGTAGCTTTGTGACCATTTTCTACTTAATAATTGTGAATATGCAAATGTTTTAAGGTTTAGCTCATACCTGGAGAATTGGTTTCACTATCTGTATCCATAGCAACTTCTTCATAGTTATCATATTGATAAATGCCTCCTCCACTATCAGTAGGTTGCTTATCTAAGGATCGTCTCAGGTCAGGATCTGAGGACTAATTACACAAGATTTTTTTTTAGTTTCACAATATTTTCTGTCTTAATCTATTCTTAGGCTAGAAATTACAAAACAATTTATAGTTATATTTTATGTAGAACAGTATCAAAAATCATGATGATCCAGTTAGAACTGCCTATCACATCTGATTGGGGAAATTCAACATACATGACAGGTACACTGTGGTTGACATTTTACAACTGTCAGAAAATGAAACTAGCAAGTACTATATATACAGATGAAATCTCCCAGAGTGAGCTGAGCCACTAAGTAATCAGCTATTTCTCTAGAAAATAAGATGACCCCAAGCTCATAAATACTAATGGCCTCTCTCTGTAAGCTAAGAAATCAGATAAATGAATTCAAGTTTTATGTAATCAAAACTATATTTAGAATATTGCCCAAATAATCCATTAACATTTTAGTTATGAATAAACTAATGATAACTGAAGACTAAAAACTCTTGTCATGTGCTCGTATGTTTTCTTTTTTTTTTTTACTTCTTAAAATGTTCCACTCGGAGACAGCTCATAACAAACTGAAAACTAGCAAAAACTATCTGGGGCTTCCCTGGTGGTGCAGTGGTTGACAGTCCGCCTGCCGATGCAGGGGACACTGGTTCGTGCCCCGGTCCGGGAGGATCCCACATGCCGCAGAGCAGCTGGGCCCGTGAGCCATGACCACTGAGCCTGCGTGTCCAGAGCCTGTGCTCCGCAACGGGAGAGGCCACAACAGTGAGAGGCCCGCGTACCGCAAAATAAAAAAAAACTATCCAGATGGATATAAGAGTAACATACAACTATTAATACAGTACTTCTCTAAAAAAAGATTCTATCAAAGTGCTTTCTGGAAGTTCAAAGTATGAATACTTATATATTCCTTACTTAAGCAAACCTAACTCTTGACTTGCTACAATTAAATAGCTCTTATTCTTTAATATCCCGCTATTCTTTAATAATACACCCACGAGTGTATGAGACTACACTCGTGAGTGTATTATTAAAGCTCAGAATTCTGAAATTTGTCACTGCTAATAGCAGTAGATCAGTATTAAATCTCCAGTTTACTTCCTAACACCATCCATAAAAGACAATGATTTAGTCATTATCAATGACTTATACATAATAAAGGCTCATAAATGCTTGATAACTAAAGTCACATGCACTAACGCTATTACTATATGACGATTTAACTTTCTTTAAAATAGTCCATATCGGGCTTCCCTGGTGGCGCAGTGGTTGGGAGTCCACCTGCCGATGCAGGGGACATGGGTTCAAGCCCTGGTCCAGGAAGATCCCACATGCCACGGAGTGGCTGGGCCCGTGAGCCATGGCCACTGAGCCTGTGCGTCCGGAGCCTGTGCTCCGCGACGGGAGAGGCCTGCGTACCGCCAAAAAAAAAAAAACCAAAAAAGTCCATATCAATTAATCATGACACACTTCTAATTCTACATTACTAAAAAATGGAAAACTAATAGGAAACAGTCATTTTAAGAATAAGTCCTCACTACAACTCAGTAATGCTACTTTCTTCTAAACAGAAAATGACAAAAAAGTCAAAAGGAAGCTTTTCTAACCATAATATTATATTAGCCTTTCATTTCTTTTATTTCTAATATCTATAACTATAAAAACGACTCATTCTCAATTATAACCTACCTTCCCTTCTTCCCAAGAGTTATTTATATAATGAGCTCTATCAAACAAAAGAACGTAATACTTTTTCTTAGTTGACTGAATTTATGAAATAAGACTATAAGGACAGTTAAATTTGAGTAATATTTTGATTTTGTATTTTTGAACTCCTTACTTTACTCCTTGATCGCCTCTTTCCACCAACCAATTTCATGAATCGATTGTATTGCTCTTCCTGATTTGAGAGATCTCGAATTTTTCTGATTTCTTCTTCTCTTTTCCTTCTCTCTTCTTCTTCAGCTTGTTTCCGTTGATCCTCTTCTTTCTGTCTTTCCTGTTCTTTTTGTTGTTGTAGTTTCTTCCATGCCTTTGTTTGCTGCTTCCTCAATGCTTGTTTAGCTTTAAATAAAAAATACAGAAACATCAGTATCTATTAGAGTTAGAATTTTCTAGAAGATAAAAGAAAATAAGAGCTTTAACAATTTTTTTCATTATTAAGTCATATATACAGCTGCTCCTCTAAGTTCATTTATATACGATTATACTTTAGTCAGGATATAATTCTCAGCTCAAAACTTTCTGAATTAAAATCTAAAAACCATACTGATATAGGAAATCAATTAAAAGAATTTAACAGAAATGATCACCTATTTGAAAAAAAAAAAAAGAAATGATCACCTGTAGTGCTAACTTTTTTGGCCGAATGTGTTTTGGTACTGGTTTTAACTTTTTGCTGTACAGTTTTCATCTTAGTCAGCTTTTCTTTGCTTTCTTTCATCACCTGCTGTTCTTTTTGTTGCCATTTTTTACTGGCTGACTGAAGAGCCAAAAGACGAAGCTGCAATTCAGATAGCTCCTCTTCATCTTCACCAAGCTTCTTTAAAAAAAGAAACAGTTGCCATTTAAAAATTCTATTACTTGACTTTAAACATATTACAAAGTCAAATCTTTTATAAGATCAGTTAGTTTTAAGGCAAATACTTAAATGGTAAATATTAATACAAATAAAATAAGGAAACTGAATAACTTACCATAGCCCTATACTCTAATTCAGTCCCTGTAATACAAACAGAAGATCAATCTGTAGAGGGTATGTGTGTATATGTAAGTATGAAGGGTTAGAAGGGGAGAGTACAACTGATGATGAAAAAAAAAAGTTAAGGGTTAGAGATTGGCATTTAACTGCCTCCCAAACAGGAGTAGAAATCTGATGGCAGTGAATGCAAGAAGAAATCAACCCAGGGGAGGTAAGGAATGAAGAACGAAGTGGTTCCATAATCATGTGTACTTGTACTAGCCTTACAAGTACTACACAGAACAGGCACAGTGAATGTCAAGATACAAATTTGCAAACTTTTTTAAATATATATTTTATAAATCTTTTATAAATCTTTAAATCAGTTTTTTTTTTTAAGAAGACATTGATGAAGCATGGTGTTGTTTTTTTTTTTAAGATGTTGGGGGTAGGAGTTTATCAATTAATTAATTTATTTTTGCTGTGTTGGGTCTTCGTTTCTATGCGAGGGCTTTCTCTAGCTGTAGCAAGCGGGGGCCACTCTTCATCACGGTGCGTGGGCCTCTCACTATCGCAGCCTCTCTTGTTGCGGAGCACAGGCTCCAGACTCGCAGGCTCAGTAGTTGTGGCTCACGGGCCTAGTTGCTCCGCAGCATGTGGGATCCTCCCAGACCAGGGCGCGAACCCGTGTCCCCTGCATTAGCAGGCAGATTCTCAACCACTGCACCACCAGGGAAGCCCCCTTTAAATCAGTTTTAAAGGAAAAAATATGTAAAGATTTGCTTATATTAGAGCATTCCATGTTCTAAAGCTACAGATATTTATCTGAATATTGAAAATATTTTGAACACCCAAGACTTCTTCAGGGAAGCTAAAACAGGAAAACAGTTTAGGAACAAATGTATGAGAACTTTTTTTCAATTGAAGTGACTTCTTAATTTTTTCACTCTACTTTTTTTGAGTTAATTTTTAAAATTATTCTATTCTGTACATTTTAGCTAAAATATAACTGAAAATGTCAGGCAACCTAAGCAGAGGTTCTAATTTGGAGTCCATGAGACTTTAGTGGGAGGGAGATAAGGAGTCCTTTGGCATCCCCACTCCTTGAAGTTAAATACAAAGCTGTATATGTTTTTCCTTTATGTGCATATATGGAAAAGGAGGGGCGACTCAAAAGAGGCTAAGACTCAAGAAGGTTAAGGCCCGCTTACCTAGTAACTTTCCCTTATAGGTGAATTGTAATTACATTTTTAAAATCCAATAAATTATTTAATTCTTAAACATAAAAAAAAAACAGTGGATCCTACCTAGTAGTTTAACCTTATATAGACTATTATAAATCTCTAATTAAACTACCAACACATATTTCAGTACTTCAGTTTACCCAAGCCAGGATACAGTTACTCTTTCCTTTTTTGGGAAATACATGTAACAAATGAGCTTAAAAATTATCATGAGTCTTTTTTACTCCAAGTCACTTAAACATATCAAATTCTACTGCTTGGTACTGAAGACCTACAGCGATGCTATTCAAAAATGGGACCAAAAAGCCATGTATGGCTATTTAAATTCAGCTAAAATTGAATAACAACTTTATTTCCTCAGCCACACTAGTCACATTCCAAGTGCTTAATAGCCACATGTAGCTAATAGCTACCATATTGGAGAGTGCAGGTATAGAACATTTCCATTATTGGAGAAAATTCTATTGGACAGTGCTAATCAGAGTTTAAGTAAAATAAAGCTATCATTACTGTTCCACTGAGATTTAAAAGGCTTTGATTATCTTTTGCTACTAACCCTTCTGGAACGAAAGAGACCACTGATTCTGTCATTCAACTATATGCTACTTAAAGCAGCTACTTGATCAGCAAGAGCACTGAGCCTCATTCAAACTCCTTGTTCTGACGCCTAAGTCCTATGTAACTTTAGGCAAGTCACTTGATCTACGCACATGAATCTTAGTTCATCTGTAAAAGAGATGTCAACCTACCTTACAGAGTTATTCAACACCATACACATATAAATGCACGCACGTGTATGTGCACATGCATGTGTATCTATTATATTATCATCCTTAAATTCAGGACCCTCTCTTTCCTAAAGCTTCTAGGCTCTTTGCATCATTTCAGTTTACCCATAAAAAGCATATAAAACTGAAATCTTAACAGAAGAAACTGCAGATATTTCAGATCTCTAATTCAACAAACAAAAGGCTTGGGCCAGTGAGTACCTATTACACGTCGAACACAGTGCTTGATGCTCTTGTACTTTATCCTGCTGAACCGCACAACAACCCAGAGAACAGATGACATTAAACTCATTTTGTAGAAAAGAAAACAGAGGCAAGCAAAGGCTAAACAGCTTACACAAGGATCACTCAGCTAATAAGAGGAGCTAGAATTGGATACCAGGTCAAGGTTTGTCTAACTCCAAAGCTTTCTCACACAGCATAATCCCCCAAAATTAGGAAAAGAAAATCTGTGGAGGAAAATGAGAAGTTTCAAAATCCAAAAAAGCAGGGCTTCCCTGGTGGCGCAGTGGTTGAGAGTCTGCCTGTCGATGCAGGGGACACGGGTTCGTGCCCCGGTCCAGGAAGATCCCATATGCCGCGGAGCGCCTGGGCCCCGTGAGCCATGGCCGCTGAGCCTGTGTCCGGAGCCTGTGCTCTGCAACAGGAGGGGCCACAACAGTGAAAGGCCCGCATACCACAAAAAAAAAAAAAAAAAAAAAAAAAGCAAAAACATTATCTATAGATACATATAACATTTCAATTAAATTAAATGTAATCTAATTGAACTCAGTGGAGATACTCCAAGATGTCTCTCCAGATTTTCTTATCTTTAAGGCTTATATCCAAATGAAGGTATAGCAATGATGAAAAACAAAAAATGAGTGAAAAACAAGACAGAATTTCCCTTTCAAAAGAACAGAGTAAAGCAGTGCAAGAATCAGTCTTACAGAGATATCCAATCTCACAAAGCAGTATCTTACCTTTTCAGATAGAATATCTGAGGCACTAATTCTTCTCGTTAAATTTTGTTCCTTATCTTCTAATCCTTTAAAATAAAACAGCATACTCTGAATGCTTTAAAAGGTTGCCACAATCAATTTAAAATAAAATGCTACATGATATTTACTAGTATTTATTTTAAACGGTCTCATTAAAGGGTCTCATTTTCTCAATCTCTCAACCAAAAGGAAAGAATGTTGTTAGAGAGAATGAAAATCTGAACAAACTTTCCACATCAGCCTCATTTCTGAAAGTTATAATGCAAAAACAATTCAAAATATTAAATTATAAATTAAAACTGCACTATGGTAAGAATGACTTCTGAACTAAAAATAATTATTTCAAATAAGAACAGAATTTACACAGCAGATAGACAAGAAACAAAGCTTCATTACCAAATAGATAATACACAGAAAAGAATATGTGATGATTAATTCAGACCTCAAAAGTTGAAATGAATTCAACATTTAGAGATTGTATTGGATTTATTCATTAAAGAAATGTCTTCGGGACTTGGCCAAAAAGTAGAAAAAAAAAAGAAATGTTCTCTATTTATGCAGAAAAGCATCAACAGAAGTAGGTTAAGTATCAACCAAATTAAGTCCTTCCACACATTTTCCAGAATTCTAGCCTTGGGCCCAGATTTCTGATTAAGCTATTACAAAATCTTATTTATATATTATCTAATCTATGACAGCTCTACAAATTACACAGTAAAGTTACAGTACATATATAATAGTACTGAGAGAGGCACTTTCATAGCTAAAACAGATTAAGTTAAAAACTAAGAAAATCTTTTCTCAAGATGACACAAATAAATTTGCAAAGCTAGGATTCAAACTAAGTCTAAACTCCAAGCCTAGTTTTTTTTTCCATAATACCACTACCAGTATTCCAAATATCCTAATTTGATTGCTCAAGACCTACTGATAAAAGAATAGGCAACTTATTCAATACACAGAAAAATTATTATATCAAGTACCTAGCAAAAGTAAATGGAAGGCAATCACCAAACTTTGAGTTAGGTCAGTTCTGCCATAAGGCTTGTTTTGGAAATATGAATTTGTTGCAACATGATTGATATATTAGAAAATAATCTGAGGACAACACAAATTTCACATTTGCTTATGTACAATTTGCATCCAAGAAACACTAAGAGAATGCAGAAAGCTGCACCCAGGTGATCCATGTAGGAATATACAAATCCCACGCATGGTGATCAATTTACCAGCTACTTCAGTTCACTGTATATGCACACCCATCCCCATCTGGTGTTGCAACTTACTGTCCAATTTCAAATAACCTCCCTTGCTCTACTTCACAGTAACTCATAAGCTGCAGATCTACTTCCACAAGCGCATTTTAGGTCTTTTCCAAGGTAAAGTGACATATTTATTGTAGTATTTCAAGCATTTTTACCCATTTAATGTGTAAACCTGCATTACTGTTTTTATTAGATTCCAATCTTTTTTCATGTGCCACTGACAAGGTTTTTGAGTGTTGTTTTCCCTAACACCATTTGCCCCTAGCCCTGTGCCTTTTATTGTGCAATTCTGCAGTGTAGTGATTTCCAGGAATGCATGTCACCTTATAACAAAACTGGCCATACTTCAAAGAATAAGAGAACAGTAATAACTATTAGACAAAAATGAACAAAGAAAAAAAATAAAGACAGACTTTCCACAATAAATGTACAAAGAACTTTTCTCCTATACTATGAGTCATTAGTCATGAGAGTTTATTAGTTGATGAGGCTCTCTTTCGTCTATAAAAGATGGCAGCACCTCCCTTTAAGGGAGCATAGAGGCAACTATCCACTAAGCTGGCAGCTACCTAATGAGCACAATGTCACCTGAAAAACAAGCACAAACCGTAAATTTCAGACCATAAATCTAACTTTACACAAAGATTAATAAAAGCAGGTTATGATTTAATTGACCAAACATGTAGTTTGGTCCTTCTGTCGTACCACTATCATGGATCTCTATAAAAATATTTCTATTTCAATTCTTACTCAATACTTCCGAAATGAAAATTGGTTTTATGCAGTATTTTTAAAATTATTACCTGAAATTCTAAACTGAGCTAGAGACAGTCAGGATATAGGTGGTAGCTAAAACCATAATAACTGAGAACACCCAAGGAGAAGAGAACAGTGAGTACATCAACAGTTAAGAAGTTACATAGGAAAAGTATTTTTTTTTAAAAAAGGAAAATCAGAAAGTTGCAAGAAACTACTGATATGTACAGTAGCACAGAAATCCCCAAATTTCAGGATTAGTGAGAAAAACATCACTGAATATAACAGATGTGTCTACTCCCTACAGGATACTCTCAACATAGCAGCAGTGATCCTTTGAGAATTTAAAACAAATTATGCCAATCCTTTGCTCAAAACCCTGCAACAGCTCCTATTTCACTCAGAATAAAAACCATCTTACAAAACACTACATGATCTGTCCCAACTCATTATCTCTGACCTCTTCTCTCCCACTACTCATTCCCCATCACTCTCTCTTCTTTAGTGGCACTGGTTTTCCTGTTATTCCACAAATATGCCAGTACCCTTCTGCCTAAGGGTCATTACTCTAGTTCAGTGATTCTCAAACTTTATCAAGTATCAGAATCAACAAGAGGGCTTCTTAAATACAGATTGCTGGGCCCCATTTCCAGAGTTTCCAATTTAGTAGATCTGGGGTAGGGCTTAAGAATTTGCATTTCTATCAAGTTCCCAGGTAAAGAAGGTCCAAGGACCACAGTGAGAAAATCAATGCTCTAGCTATTTATTCTCTTTGCCTAGAAACCTATTTCCCCCATTTGGCTATTCCCCCACCGTCTTCAAAGCCTTTGTTTAAATCTCACCTTCAAATTCAGGCCTCTCCTGATCACCCATTAATACTGCAGCCTATACCCACTATCTCCATCCTAACTTACTTACTGCTATGCTTTTTCTCTCTCTACAACTGTTATTTACTCATCATATTTACTGTCTCCTCTTCTTAAAATGCAAGCCCATAAAGGCATAAATGACTGTCTATTTTCCACTGATGTACTTCCAAGAGGCTGGAATAAAGTGCTCAACTAAATTTTGCATAAATGGAAGAATGAAATAAAAAAGGAATGAAAATGAAAAATGAATTTTGCAATTAGGTCAAAGTAACTGTGCCATGAGTAGTTTCAGTATTCTGGTAGGGTCAGAAAAGCAAACTACATTGAGTTAAGAAGGAATGACAGGTGAACTGAAAGGAGTCAGCGTAGATTAGCCTTTCCGGAAGTCTAGTTGAAAAGACAGAAGTTGGGCTTCCCTGGTGGCAGAGTGGTTAAGAATCCCCTGCCAATGCAGGGGACACGGGTTCAATCCCTGGTCTGGGAAGATCCCACATGCCGCAGAGCAACTAAGCCCGTGCGCTACAACTACTGAGCCTGTGCTCTAGAGCCCACAAGCCACAACTACTGAGCCCGCATGCTGCAACTACTGAAGCCCGCGCGCCTAGAGCCTGTGTCCTGCAACAAGAGAAGCCACTGTAAGGAGAAGCCCGCGCACTGCAACGAAGAGTAGCCCCCTCTCGCCAACTAGAGAAAGCCTGCGCACAGCAACAAAGACCCAACACAGCCAAAAATAAATAAAATTTTTAAAATGTTTTATTAAAAAAAAAAGATTGATAGCTGACTTTTCAAAATCAACAATGGAAGCCAGAAAATATCTTCAATATACTGAGAATATAATTAACTAATCTAGAATTCTAAACCTAAGAAAATTGTCTTTAAAATAGGATAAACAGAAATAAGTTTTTCATATAGCAGACACAAACTAAAGGAAATTCTTAAAAATGTATTTTAAGCATAAGTGATTCTAGACATAGAAGGAAGAGTGAGCCAAGAAAGTGTTAAATACATGGGCAAAGGTAGGCAAATACTGGTCCTTGTATATCAAGGAAAGGGTAAATAACTTGATTAACTTTAAACACTGATAAGAATTCATGTTACAATTCCTAAAGGAATCAATGAGACCAAAAACTTTGTATCTAACTTCCAAACGAGTAAAAGAAAAAAAAAAGTTGTATTAAAAAAAAAGTCAAAAGAGGCAAGACAGAAAAAAAAGAAAAGGAAATAAATACAAATATCAGTAATCATGAAAAAATGTGAACTATATGTTCTTGTTAAAAGACAAAGATCGTCAGGTTAAACTACAAATGAAATCCAGCTCCATACAATGTACAAGTAACATCTGGGACATGAAGATACAGAAAGACTGAAAGGATGGAAAGTGATATACAAAGCATATATACTTAACAAGAGAAAGATGGTGTGTTTATTAACATGAGACAAAATAGTCTTTTAGGCAAAAACATTACTAGAGATAGAGATCACTACATAATAATGAGAATAATAAGTCAATTCCCCAGCCTCAAAATATTTAAAGCAAAAACTGAAAACTAGAAATCCACTACCATACTGGCAGATTTTAGCAAGCCTCTCAGCAATTGACAGATCAAGCAGATCAAAAAATGTTCATATCTTAGAAGGAAGATGTGAACATAAAAGCTTGATCTAGGGGCTTCCCTGGTGGCGCAGTGGTTGAGAGTCCACCTGTCAATGCAGGGGACACGGGTTCGTGCCCCAGTCCGGGAAGATCCCACATGCCGCGGAGCGGCTGGGCCCGTGAGCCATGGCCGCTGAGCCTGCGTGTCTGGAGCCTGTGCTCCGCAATGGGAGAGGCCATAACAGTGAGAGGCCCGCATACCGCAAAAAAAAAAAAAAAAAAAAAAAAAAAAAAGCTTGATCTAACAATCCAAACATTCCTTTCAAACACACAACAGTTACGAAAATCAATCACATACAAGACAATAAAGCAAGTCTCTACAAATATGTCAAAAGATTGCTACTATATAGATCTCATTCTCTGACAATGTGATTGACTTAGAATTCAATGACAAAATATACACCTAAAAAACCTACGTGTTTTGGAACACACTTCTAAACAGCCTACAGGCCAAAGAATAATAAAAATTAGAAAACACTTAGAACTGAATGAAAAAAGTTTACAAATGACAAACTGAGATGCAGCTAAAGTAGAAGTTTCATAGCCCCAAATGATGTTAATAGTAGAGAGGCTAAAAATTAATGAGTTTTAAAAGCTGTGGACTTATTTCTGGGGAAATTTTTAAAAGATGATGGGAGACACAATTAATAACTGCTGTGGATAATAAAAAGGTAAGATTCTTCAGAATAACTTAGTATAAACTGTACAACTTACAGGAAACGAGCACATTACAAGAAAAATAGTTTACCTAAACTGCCTTAACCAGAAATAGAAAACATAAACAGTCAGTAGTTTAAAACCTTCCCAGAAAAAAAGCCATCCTGGCCCAGACAATTTTATCAGCAAGATCTACCAAATATCCCAGGAATGATTCCAACCTTAAAACTATCCCAGAGAACAAAGAGGAAACCACTCCCCAACTCATTCTGAGCATCACAACCTTATAGTAAAACTTGTAAGGAAAAAGAAGGAACAAAATACAGACTATGAACCTACGTGAAAAATCCTAAACAAAACATTAGCAAACCTTTATCTATGAAGGTTTTGTAACTGCCCCAAACTGGAAGAACCAAATGTCCCTGAAGTGGGAAATGGATAAACAAACTGTAGCATAGCCATACAATGGGACATTCAGCAATAAAACAGAAATGAACTACTGACATAAGCAACCACATGGATCAATCTCAAATACACTATGCTAAGGGAAAGCAGCTAGGGTTAAAAGGCAATGTTCTACAAAACTCCATTTATATGACATTCTGGAAAAGGCAAAAGTATAGGGTCAGAAAACAGACCAGTGGTTACCAAGTAGGGTTGGTGGCATGAGGGAATCGGTGGGAGTTAATGAAACTGTTCTATGATAGTGATGGCTGGCAATGGTTACCCAACTGCTTGCATTTGTCAAAACTCAAAGAACTATACAGTTAAATGGGTAAATTTTTACTGTATATAAATCATACATTCACAAAAAAGAGGAAAAGAAAAAATTAACAAACCAAATCCATGATGTATAAAAATGATACATCATGAACTAACTGGATTTATCCCAATCATACAAGGGTGGTTTAACACTACAAAAATCAATTAATATAATCCATTACACTAATAAAGGAGAAAAATTAGATGCTCTTCTCCATAAATGAAGAAAAAAGATTTGATAAACTTCAAAATTCATTCATGCTGAAAATTTCAAACAAGGAATGGGGGCTGGGGTGGGGGTGAACACCTCCTTTACCCAATAAAGGACTCCTACAAAAAACTTAGCCAACATCATATCTAAAAGTAAATGGCAAAAGTATCCCCCGTAAGTTAGGGAACAAAGGTGCCCACTACCACTTATGTTAAAAACTGTATTATTAGTCCTGACCAGCACTTAAGGCCAAAAGTGGTGAAAGATCAGAATGAAACAAAACTTGACATCACCCAACAATACGACTATCTACTATCTGCAAAAAGAATTCACAGATAAAACACCAGAATCATTTCAATGAAGTACACTACCAAAATAACTAGTTACCCCTTTAGAGGAAGAAGCATATCATCACTAATTGAAAATTTAAATTCCATTACCTTGACTAGATTCAGTAGTGTCAGATTTCAGGGAAAGCTGTTTTGTTCCATCTTTAACTTTTTTCAACCGGTTCTTATCTCCTGGTAAAGTCAATTTTTGCCTGAGTGGTTTTAATTCAAATGCCTGAAAAGTTTTGACCTGTGTTTTCTCCTCAGGAGCTACTTCTTTACTTGAGTCCTTTATAATACTGACATTATCAGTGCTTGTTTGGTCCTCAAAGTTCAGTGTTTTAGGATCTTCTTGCACATTCTCCTCTTTGCTACTCAAAGCTAGTTTTTCATCCTTATTGATGCACTCTAGTTCCAACTGTATTTGCTTATACTTCAAAAGTAAATCTTCAAAAGTTTCTTCCCCACAGTTTTCACTTTTTGATGAATAATTCTGTTTTCTTGATGGAGATCTTCCAAAACTTTTAGCTGAACAGCATATTAAGGAAACCAGTTTCCAAAAATTTTCCAGTTAATTTAACAAAAACACATTAGGCTACAGATGAATTGTCTCCCTTTTTCATGTTTTTCAAGGAAGATGAATTGATATTTTAAAATTACTAAATGCCATTTAACATATGTGCTGCTAATGCCCACTTTCATTATGTGCCCATACTTTAAAATTAACAAGTATGCATATAAATAGTCCACTTACAAAATCACTCGTGTCAATTATTACCTGTTGTATCCACAGGTATTACACCTAGTTAGGTTATAGCATCCTTCCTTCTGCAGGTTATCAGGAAAGCCCATAATGAGCTGGATGTTAGAGATTCCTTTCTGAAGGAAGAGGGGAGAAACTGAATGGTTTGTCACAGATGTGGATAATTTACACTTCAGATAATCAGAAGAAAACGTTTTTTCTTTCTAATTAGTTTCTCGTCATGTCTCAAATTTTTAAAAAGAGATAAAAAATTAACACTGACAATAGTTAAGACTAAGTTATGAATAAGAAACACTGTATTAAAACCTAACAGATAACAAGTACAGAGCTCATCAAGTATACTAACATCCAACATATACATAACTAAGACAATGAAGGCAGTTAAATAATAAAAAAAAAACACTTAAGTTGTATTCAAAATATATCTTCTAATTTTCCCCTGAAGAAAAGGATATCTAAAACCAATTACTTTTGTTTTTTTTCTTCTCTAACATAGTGATACATAAAACTTAACTTCTTGGTTGGAAATGGCTACAAGGTTCCAAACTACAATTTTTACTCAAATTAATTCATACATATGAGAACTGTTCCACCTCACTTCTCCAGCCTAGAAATTAACAAAAGACAAGTAGTGGTTTTAATATGTCATTTATAGATCATTAAATTCGCTACGATATAACATTACAGTTCCCTAAATAGTTTCTTCTCTGTGTAACAACTTAATGGAAAAGCAATCTACAAAGATTTTTTTTTTTTGCGGTACGCAGGCCTCTCACTGTTGTGGCCTCTCCCGCCGCGGAGCACAGGCTCCGGACGCGCAGGCTCCGCAGCCACGGCTCACGGGCCCGGACGCTCCGCGGCATGTTGGAT
This sequence comes from Phocoena sinus, assembly GCF_008692025.1. Classification (NCBI taxonomy): domain Eukaryota; kingdom Metazoa; phylum Chordata; class Mammalia; order Artiodactyla; family Phocoenidae; genus Phocoena; species Phocoena sinus. Next base: position 46,166,019 of record NC_045772.1, on the reverse strand, counting down.
TCTCCCGGACCGGGGCACGATCTCGCGTCCCCTGCATCAGCAGGCGGACTCCCAACCACTGCGCCACCAGGGAAGCCCCAAATATTTTTAAACTTCCCTAATGACCAATTTAAGAATGGGAATTACCACCAAATATTTTAGAAACTAAATGAGCACTACAATTGAAAATCTTTAACAGTTCTGCAGCAAAACTGTTCTAGTAAACCTGTTTCTCTGATCTCTTCAGAGCTCAGTTTCTTGAAACAATACTAGTTTCTTATTACCTGTCTTACTCCTCCACCAAATGGAATCTGGCTTCTGCTGGCTGAGTTTATCCACCCTGACTTCTCTGCAGCACTAAACACTGTAAACTACTTCTCTCTTAGCTTCTGTAACTCTACTCTCCCTTTGTTTCCTTTTTTTTTTTTTTTTTTTTTTGCCTGTAAGTCTTCATGACTCCTTTCTCTTCCAACTACTGCAAAAATGGTGCTCGCCAGTGAGCTCTACTTAGTCTTTCAATTTTGAGCGTTCTAATGCACTCCCATAGTTTTGGCTGGTGATAGCCATTTAGAGTTCTATCTCCCACAAGCCATTCTCCATCCTATTGGTAGACTAATCTTTCTAGAACACAAATCTGATCAGATCTCATCCCTTGTTTTAATCTAAGAATAGAGCCCAAAATCCTTAAAATGGCATATAATGCTTTCATGATTCCTTTCCAATCTCACCTCTTCCATGTTTATCACAATTTATGCATAGCTTTGTGTCTAGGTTCTTCTGTTCTTCAAATTGACCCCAATTCAAATATCACCCACTATGTGAAATCGGGCAATTACCTGCTCCCCCACCCCACCATTACATACTCTCTGTACATAAACTATGTAATTATCTACATTTACATCTCACTTTTCCAATGTAGCTACAGTAACTTAAAAAAATATATATGACTAGAGTCCTTGGAAACATTCACAAAGGGAAAAGATTCAATACGCTAACAAAAAAATAAAATAACTAAAGGACAGAAAAATGAGAAGCAACTGAGCTATGACTAATTAATCTCCTTCAAGGCTAAATGAAATCTCCTACTTCTGTCTAGGCAGAACAGCTACGATGATACCAGCACTTAAAAGATTTAATTTGAAATTGGTCAAGATGCAATTTCTAACTGAAACCTGGTTTAAAAAAAAAAGAACTGCCATTCAACCTTTACAATTGCAGGTGAAACTGGAATGACTTTCTACTGATGAGACACTGGACTCATTATGTTAGCTCTGATCAGATTTGAAAGTTTAAATTAGCAGCCATCCAAAGGAGATATATGCTAAGATTGACTGACAAAGTGTCTCTCACTAAGGAAAATTAAAAATGAATGAGAATGAAAATAACTACTGCAATAGAATCTATTTGGTGTATTAGATTCTGATAGAATCTAATATCTAAATAGAATATGGATCTAAGTAAAATAGAATCTAAATAGAATCTAAATAGAATAATGGTTATTCTATTTCTTTAAAGCTGCATCTAGCATACCTTAATTATTACAGAAAAAAAAAAGTTTTAAAAAACAAAAACCCACCTGCATTCATGCTACCTCACTTCTAGATTATGGAAGTGAGTCACAGAATAATCCTTATTCTTTCTTAATGCAATATTTGTAAAATGTCATTATTACAATCATACAGTAGAAATATGAATTAAACTTAGTACAATCATGGTATTAAAGGAATTTGAATTAACAAAATTTTGTATTACAAATTTTGTTTGCTCACATTACACAACAGTGGCTGGGAGCTATGTTTTCCTTCACAAATTCTTATAAAGAATACCACCTCTAGGATGGATTAGTGATACTTCACAAGGAAAACAATGAGCAGAAGATCAAAACAATCATCCTTAAGTGCAGCATCTGTGAAAAGAAAAACAGCAAGAGAGCTCATTTCTGATAAGTTACTACAGAAATCAAACTGGATATTTTTCCCGTACTTGTTTCACAACATCATGTGCCTGTTCATTAAAAAGAACATATAAGATTAACAATTAATAAAGGTATGTGGTAGAGGTATTGAATGAATGGACAGAAAGAAGGCAAAGGCAGGAAGTAGGCAAGTCCACGTACCACTTCCTACTCTAATATAAAATAAGAAAAAACTTTAAGCTCCCATAGTACTTTTTACATACCTGAATTTGAACTTTTTACATTGAACTATAATTATTTACATTTGCCTCTCCAACACAAATTAAAAGTTACATCTTTGTATTCTTAAAAAATTTACATATTTGTACTTAAATAGCCTTTCCATTTTTAGGCTCAGAATTGACAATGAACAAATCCTTGGTTAAAAAAATATCTTGGGGGGCTTCCCTGGTGGCGCAGTGGTCGAGAGTCTGCCTGCCGATGCAGGAGACATGGGTTCGTGCCCCGGTCTGGGAAGATCCCACATGCCGCAGAGCGGCTGGGCCCGTGAGCCGTGGCCGCTGGGCCTGCGCGTCCGGAGCCTGTGCTCCGCGGCGGGAGGGGCCACATTGGTGGGAGGCCCGCGTACCACAAAATAAATAAATAAATAAATTTTAAAAATTAAATTAAATTAAAGTTTAAAAAAAAAAAAAATATCTTGGGCAGAGGTTTTCTAACTTTATTGAAAGAGCATTCCTCTTTTTAAAAGTTAAATACCTACATGATTTTTTTTCTGAAACAATCCTGGAGTGCTCCTAACCCAACTTTTGATTGTAGAAGTTTTTTCAGAGCAGTAGCACCAGAAGCTCCTACTTCTTACCTAAACCTACATTTCTGGTCCCCTTCCGATCCCGACATCTGGGAAAGACAGTTTGGTCCTAAGTATTCTGTGAAAAAAATGTTGAGTGTCTCCCAAACTCATGTCTTTATATGTAAGTTTTATATATAATGAATATATTAAAAAATCATTACACCATGGAAATTACAACCAGTAATAAATGTTCTAAGTAAACTATTTTTATGCAGTTATCATGGAATATGTCAAGACAGTTCTACAAAAAATCTGAAAAAGTATATATTACATTACTACAATAAATTATAATACTATATAATAACTGAATCACTTTTCTGTACACTTGAAACACACGTTGTAAATTAACTATATTTCAATTAAAAAAAAAAGTTTTTTAAGACATAGTTCTACAAACACATCTTAAAATGGCAAACCCTCAGATGAGTAAACTCAGGAATGTTTATGATAGCTATAAGATTAAAGGGGACAAAAACCATATTATTTTGCTATTTTCCTTCTTAACCTCTCCATAGACTCCACCTTCCCATAAACCCCATAGTTTCCAATATATTAAAATAAAAATGCTGTTAAGTTTCATTTTCTATCTAGCCCACATTTGTCAGCAGTAAGAGTTATAAAATGTTCAAAATGTGAACATAATAAATAGAAAAGTTAAGGAGGTAAAGTTTCCCCCAAAGATATGTGAATTTCAAACCTCTGAATTTGAGTTGACAAGGAATATACCAGTTCTTTTTTTTTTTAACTTTAAAAAAGCGGCAGTGTGTAAGAGTAAATCAAGAAAGGCAGAAACAGAATCACAAATAAAACCAGTAGGATTATGAACGATGAAACCTCACAATTTTCAATGTGACACTGCAATATGAAATAAGCAACAGTATTCCCCAAACTTTTTATGGCCAATATTTTTTTTCTCCCTCTTAACAATCTAAGGGAACTTCACATAACAAAGTTCCTGTACTAGCAAAAACAAAGGCTAATGAAACTTGGGCTTCTGATGTAATACTGCAAATCTGATTTTACACTGTCTCAGATTCCACCAGTTTGGCCCCCATCCATAACACGTTCATGTTGAAAAGCAATACACCCAATAAAGCAATTTTAAGAAATAATGCTACAGTTTGACACATGGGTGGGGATTACCAAAGAACCGCCTACGTTAAGTATACTGGCACAGTGAAAACAAGCGGTTCTGACGGTTCCGAAAAGTTACTCATCTCACAAATCTGACAAGACGCTAAAGGGAACTTCAGTGACACACCCAGGGCAGACCGCCACGTTAAGGATACAACTCTTCCGAGGTGGAGAGGGCTCTCGCCAGCTCTGACTGCTGCCGAATCCGGATCCAGCTCCTCCTCCCAGAGGAGGTCTGCCCCCCGGCTTGCCTCCTCGCTCACCCCCTCCTCGCCCCCGACTCCAGCGACTCCCACCCCGGTAAGGCCTGCCTCGAAAACGGAAACGGTCCAAGGCGATGTGGCTCCGTTCCCAAAAGGACGGTCGGGGGCTGCTTTCGGACAGTGAGCTCGAAGGCATCCGCACGGAGGGCGGGTGAGACCGGAACGGCTCTTTGGGTCGGTAGCTGCTGTGTCCCCTGAGGTGGCCCCGCTCCGACGCGTGCCGCGAGCGTGAAAAATTCCTCAGCTGCTGCTGAGAAGAGGACGATGACGAGGAGGAGCCACCGCCTCCGCCGGATCCACCGCCCCGGGCCGGGTGAGGAGGCCTTCGCCGCGGGTACGGTAACAGCCCGCCGCCACTGCTGGTGCTGCTGCTCCGGCTCCGTACCTGGCTGTTATTATCGTCGTCGCTGATCTCCCCATCTTCAAGCTCCCCTTCTTCCTTGGGCGAGAGGCCACTGGAGGCCGGGGCCGGAGTATCTGCAGTCGCCATCCCGGGAGCAGCGCGTTCCACACAACCTTAGCGCCCTGTCCGGGGATCCGCCCGTCAGCTGCCTTCCTGCTCAGTTTCCTTCTTTCTCAACGGACCCGGTCGGTGCGGCCTTACCCTACTTGCTCACCTAGCGGGCTCTGCTCCCCAACTTCCCCGCACCCCAGCTCTTTCTCGCCGGACCGTCGCAACCCACTTCCCTGCCCTAGCGCCCCCTTGCTCCTCCGCGATCTGGGCTCTTCCGCCTCGCGAGAAGAGAGCTCTGGAAGTGGCTCTGCTCGTGACGTCACTTCCTGCGGCACGCAGGAAACAAGTCTCCCAGTTCACGCGATAATAATTAGGACAACGCGATTCTCACTGGGAGTTGTAGTCTTTTTTTTTGGCTCTCGCTTAGAGTTTGTCCTTCCAGTCTGAGGCCCGTCCCCACTCCAGACGCTGCTTTGGGGTTTCTGGGTGCGTGGCGGGGTAGGCGGGCCCGTTCTTAATCTCGGCCGTGAGAGTTTCAGAGTGATGGGGGGATGGGAGGGACACACGTCTTCTTTTTAATTGCTCGGAGGACAGCTGCTGAAGAGAAGCAGTAGTCCTACTCCCTTTTGGGAGCCTGAGAGAGGACGGGCTGCGTCCGCCATGTTGGTGAAGGCAAACGAAGGGAACTAGAGCTCCAGGACTGTCGGCTCCTGTGGCTCAAGTCCGCCATATTAATAAAGAGAAAGGGAAGGCTGACACCCCCCCCTCCCCGCACACATACGTACACCCTTTCTTCCCACCTAGCTCACTCAGCTTAGCTGGGTGGGCCTTTCGCCAGCCTTGCTTGCCCAGTCTCTTCCCGAAGGAAGCGTAGCAGCCCGCGCCTCAGATTAGGCTTAAGACAGCGCCGAATGAGGGCGAAAGGGAAATGCCGACCAATTGTGCCGCGGCGGGTTGTGCTACTACCTACAACAAGCACATTAACATCAGCTTCCACAGGTAACCTGGGCAGGGAGTGGGGGTGACGGAAACGGGAGTTCCTAGGCTGGGTATCGCTTGTGTGGAAAGAACAGGATTCTACTAATTCTAATAACTTCGCTAGCTAGCTAGCTAGTAGCAGGGACGCATCATTTTTGCCCTTTGTGTGTGTTTCTCAAATCTGTCCAATTTTTCGCTCCCTTCGGGGAAGGTTTACTCACTTTGTAAAAGAGAGCCAAGTTCTCTCCGTAATTACTCCTTCTCTAGAAAGTGACAGGGGGATACCTTAATTTTCTATTCTTTTACTCCCTATGTGTTAGACCAAGTTTTGATATTAATGACGCCATAAGAGGAAGCAAGATCTGCCTTTTCAAGTCAGCAATCACCTAGAAAGCCTGCTGTGTTCCCGTATAATTAGTCAATTCTCACTAGCTGGATTGACATGGGAAGCATTTAAATTTCAAAGAGTCACGCACAGTAACTCTGCGGAAAAATTGAGTCATCATCGTAAGTAGCCGTGGCATTAAGCGATGTTAATGAAAGTGGAAAAAATAAGCTTTCTATTCTTACTAGAACAGAGTAGTATAAAAAGAACCCAGGTTATGTTTTGCCTTCGTTTGCTGGAAGAGCAATCAAAATTCTCTATTTCTGTCAAATCAGAACTCTGGAAAGCGCTTTGAACCCTACATGAAACATAATAAGTACTTGGTAAATGTTTACCTTCTCTGCAAGTGCCTGCCATATGCCTGAAGAAAAGAAGCATTCAAAAAGTTAAGTACAAACAGTTCTGATTTTATATACCTCACAACTTAAGATCTTAGAATGTAGAAAATGATATCCTTGACCTTTCTCCCTACTTCATTATGACAAAATGTACCCACATATTAAAAGTTACCACTAAAAAAAAAATCCTTGTGGTGTTTCTGTTTTTCATCTACTTCATGCAAATGTAGTGCTTTATTAATTCATCCATCAACTGTGTACCAAGCTCTTATTTCCCTGACATGGTGCTAGGGATCCAGAGAATTCTTAACCTTCCTGGAGTTGGAATGAGAAAGACCAACATAAATAATTGTGGTCAAGTGCCAAAGAAGAGACCTTCAGGGTCTCTAACTTAGCCTTGGAAAGTCAAAGAACACTTCTCAAAGGATGTGAAATTTCAAACGAGACCAAAAGATGACATAGATTTGGTCCTGTACGATACTTAAAGGATTTTCTATTTTATCCAATGAGTACTTGAGAAGCTATGGAGGGCTTAAATAAAAAGAATGGCGTGATTAGATTTGTATATTAAAAAGCCCTCAGGCTGCAGTGCAGAGAATTACAGTGTTACTTAAAGTGCTGGTCAAGCATCATCAAGAGATGAATTTGACAGAAAGGAGCTTATTACAGAATGTTAATGCACCTGCTATTTCACAAGGATATCCTGCTACAGCGTCAATTGAACTAAGTGTACTTCTGTTGCTGGCACAATCAGCACTAGATTAGAAGAGGTGAGCGTTGATAGAGAAAAAAGTTGGGAACCTGTAGTAGAACAATGGAGAGTCCACCCAGTGGCCTAGACTACAGTGGTACTGACAGTAGAGATGGAAAGTGGACAGACTTGAGAAATGTTTGAGGAGAAACTACCATATATGGTCATTTGATTTGGAAGATGAGGGGGAGGGAGGATTCAAGGGACCAATAATGAATGTTTAGGAGATGCACAGTGGTACCCTAACATACATACCTCCTCTCCCTGTTTGACTGTTTGCTATGAAATTAACATTTTCATGTGTAACCCCAGAAGTTTAGGGGTTAAAATAACATTATTTATAATAAAATTAATCTCTATTTCATAATAAACACTATTCACTCCTTTCCTAGGACATTGGTAGACTTCTTTATCCCCATGTACAGCTTATATTGCCTAAACTTACTGTCACCATTTTTCTTTTACTCAGCCCATTCCAGTCTAAGTGTTGCCAATAATAATCTTTTGAAACTGTTCTTGCTAACATAAATTGTCACTCCAGCGTCCTTTTTTCATGGCATGTGATCATTTCCTCCTTGAAATACTCTCTACTTTGAATTATTTGATACTAATTTTGTGATTTACATCTTACTTTTTTGGCCTAACTTCAGTCTCCTCTGCCACTCCACCCCCTGACCAAGGTCTTCCCACTCTTATCAGAAGGATTGCAATGGTTCCTGTGGTCTTGGTTAACATTTACCTGTTAATGCCTCCCAAATCAATACCTCTGGTCCAACTCTCTCTAATGAGTTTTAGACCTATCGGTAAAGTGTCTCAGTTATTTCCCTGGTCTCTTCAGTTCCTCACATTCAGCGTACTAAAACTGTACTACTGAACTTGCCCTTCCCCCAAACCTACACCACTTCCCATATTCCCTTTCTCAGTAAATGGAAACACCATCCACCCAGAAACCAGGAGGTCATCCTCCCTGGACTTCTCACCATTCCCTCTCAGTTGGATTATTACAACAACCTTTTAACTGGTTCACTGCTTCCATTCATGCACTCCTAACCGCTCTTCTATAATCAATAGTGTGTTGCTAAATTTTTAACAACAGGATTTCCAGGAAAGGGGGAAAGCCCTGATTTGTAATGTTTGTCCAATTTCCATGATATAAATACTCCCACCATAACTGGTTATAAGCTACCAATATGACATCACTGATCATGGAGTTGGGAAGAAACGTGCAATACTACCGTTCTATAGCATTTATTCCATACAGGTGTAACAGACATAAGTAACCTGAAGAGTATAGACAACAGTAAAATAATTAGGAAGTGATGGGTTTTTAGTATTTATTACCTTTGTTTTTAATTTATTTAAATGCAAACTTAGATAATTTAATTTTTAATAATGGCTGTGTTTAACAATCAGTTAAAACATTTTCTGTTGACAGCTCTAAATTAGGCCTCTTAATGGCTTACCAATGCCATTTTGGATAAAGTTCAAAATTACTTTTTAACTTGGAAAGTCCTCCATCTTCGTTTCATGTCATAACACTCTTCCTGTCCCCAAGATACTCTTTAACACTCTTCACTACTACCATCCTAATTTCCCTAGCTAATTCGTACTGTCTTAAGGCCTCTTGACGAGATTAGCTCTTCCTGATTTATGGTTCCGTGCAATCCTGTACTTACACTTTTATAAACTCATGACACTTGTAATTACTTTTATAATAATAATAAACAGCATTTATTTAGTATTTACCACATACTATGCATTGGGCTGAGCATTTACTCACAATGTCTCATTTAATCCCTAGAACCACACTAGGTACCATTATTACTCCACTTTATGGATGATGAAACTGAGGCCTAAAAAGATTAAACAACATTCTTAAAGTCACCCAGCTATTACATGAAGGAGCTGGGATTGATACCTGGTTTGATTACAGAGACTATTTTCAGCCACTCTTTTCTACTACATCAAGCTATTTGATTCTCTACCTTCCCCATTACAGTATACCCACATAGAAGGTAGACATCATAAAGGTAGATCAGTTTTGTTTACTACTATGTCTTCAGTGCCTAGGACAGTGCTTGGAATGTAAGAGGCATTCAGCTGTTAAAGACCCAAGCAAAATAGCATTGTTAAAATACTGAGTGATTTTCCAAAACTACTAATGTTTCTGAAAGCCTGGTTCTATTATTGTGTAAACAAGAATATATCCATCTATTAATACCACGTTAATTTTTTTAAATTAATATTTACATGATTTATTATTACTTAAATTCAGTTTATGGGCTGCTTCTCCCACCCTTTGAATTTGCTGAGAAAAATCCAAACAACACGTGCAAAAACATGATTAAGGTTAATACTGTATAAAACATTATCTAAAATCAAATATAAAATTGTTGATTATTCTTATTTCAACACAGGTAATCTAAAGATTATTTAGTAATGCCAAACTAACTCCATTACTTTGTATATTCATTGATTCACTCAAAAAGTTCATTGAATGCTTACTAACAGGAAAAAGTAGTGAAAAAACAGCTCCTAACCAGGAGAAACCTGTGATCTAGTGGTGGAGATAGAAAAGTAAACAATTAGAATACAGTTATATTAGTGCTATATGATATAGGAACATCTGACCAAGTCTTCTGATCATAAAAAAACTTGTTAGGAACATGGGATTCCTAAACTGAGTCTTAAAAGAAAGAAGTAGAATTTGATCACGTTAAGGTCCAATTGGAGACGTTGGTTTCATAATTTAAAACTTTTTTTTAGTTTAAAAACGAGCTAAAAGGGGAGGGGGTGAAAGATAATATTTGAAAGAAAGTCTTCATATATGTGAAGAGTCTTATACAAATGCTAATACAATAGTGCTGATAGTACTTATTTGTGCTTGAAGTCCCAAGAAGAAGAAGTGTGCTTATAAACTAAAGCTTAATTTTTAGCTTAATCCTCAGGAAACATTTTCAGATCACTTTGAGATGAGAAAGTGATCAGAAAGCTTTGAGATGAGAATACATTACTATTAAGAGGTGAGGGCTAGGCTGAGTAGATAAAGTCTCCATTAGAGAGACTTGTATTTCTAGTGAAATGCAAAACAACGTACATATATGAAAACATGTGAACTGCAGAGTGACACATGAATGTTATCCTCAGGTGAGGGTGTGTTTAGGGCAGTGGGGGTGGGGACATGAGATGGCAGGGTGTCTAAGTAAGTAAGTCTGGGCCTTCACCTCTGTGGCCCTCCCTGCTGGTAATTTGAGCAAGCCTAGTATATCTGACACAGCCAAAGCTGTTACCTAATGAAGCTTCAGTTGGGGGCTTTTGAGCCACATGATCTTCTAACAAATTTAATGGTTCTTTTTAGGTACTAGTGAGTTCATAATTAATACTTCAAGGATAAGGTAGTCAAACTAAAGAAGAGTTCAGTTCAAACTTATTACATGTGAATGTTGATTCCTCTATTTGCAAGTCAGTCAACACAGTTACCATTCGAATTTTTAGACAGTCCCTTATATTTTTCTCTTCCTTAACAGGTGTACACTGGGTGCATATCAGTATATTTTATATCTGAAATAAATATAAAAGGAAAAACATTCCTGCTGGGCTTGTCATCAGCATTTTACTTTTTGTAGTAATTAATTATGCCTTCTACTGTACAACATAGCTTAAGAGGTCATTTTTTTAAAATATATGCAGTTTAACTTCATGCAAGTAATATAGTGAATTATAAATTCATATATTCTGTATTTATATTAAGCAAATTTTTGTTGAGTCCCAACTGTTTTCAAGGCACTACGTAAGTGTTAAAGTTAGATAAAAAGATAAAATGAGGGCTTTCCTGGTGGCGCAGTGGTTGAGAGTCCGCCTGCCGATGCAGGGGACATGGGTTCGTGCTCCAGTCCGGGAAGATCCCACATGCCGTGGAGCGGCTGGGCCCGTGAGCCACGGCCGCTGAGCCTGCGTGTCCGGAGCCTGTGCTCCACAACGGGAGAGGCCCCAATAGTGAGAGACCCGCGTACTGCAAAAAAAAAAAAAAAAAGATAAAATGATCCATGTCCTCGAAAAACTTATAATCTTCTTTGATTTCACTGGAAATTTATTAAAATGGAAAATTACAAAGCAATGTAGTAAGTATCATAATGAACACAGAGGAAGGAATACCAGAATCTGTCTTGATGAAATTTAATCTGTAGATGATCTGATTTGTCTTGACCAGGTACATGAGCAGCAGATCAAAGCACTGTAAAATTATTCCTGCTTATAATGGATCTACATAAATTTGATCTAGATCAGTTTAGTCTTGTTTATTTTACTGCCCTTGTTAAGGACTAGTTTGGGAAGAAAGGTCTCTTTTTAAAACCCTGAAAAATTAAACCACTTAAGTCAGTTTTTTATTAACTTTTTTACAACTTATAAAAATGAGCATGAATTGGTTTCTGTTCCAGTATCTGGATACCGGAAATTGTTAAATGTTTATGTAAATGGAAGACACTTTAAATTGTTACCTTTCAAATTTTCTTTTAACCATTGAGGTACAACCAGAATTGTGATAGTTGGAATTTGAGTTGCCTTTTTTTTTTTTTTTTTTTTAAAGGTTTCCTTTGGATCCTAAAAGAAGAAAAGAATGGGTTCGCCTGGTTAGGCGCAAAAATTTTGTGCCAGGAAAACATACTTTTCTTTGTTCAAAGCACTTTGAAGCCTCCTGTTTTGACCTAACAGGACAAACCAGACGACTTAAAATGGATGCTGTTCCAACCATTTTTGATTTTTGTACCCACATAAAGTCCATGGTAAGTAAAACTACTTTTACGCCATTTTAACCATTTTTAGAATCCACCCCTTTTTGTTTGTAACATGGAACAATTAAGAATATATTGAGGAAAAAAAAAAAAAAAAAAAAAAAAGAATATATTGAGGGCTTCCCTGGTGGCGCAGTGGTTGAGAGGCTGCCTGCCGATGCAGAGGACACGGGTTTGTGCCCCGGTCCGGGAAGATCCCACATGCCGCGGAGCGGCTGGGCCCGTGAGCCATGGCCGCTGAGCCTGCGCGTCCGGAGCCTGTGCTCCGCAACGGGAGAGGCCGCAACAGTGAGAAGAGGCCTGCGTACCAAAAAAAAAAAAAAAAAAAAGAATATATTGAAATTCATATATAATGCTGTGCCTCAAGAAAACAGCAAAACTGAAGTAAAGATGCAGGCTAGAATTAGTGCTCAGCACTCCTGTCTCCAGTATTCTTTCCCCAACCTAAACTGTTTTATTATATTGGAATTTTACATCATTGTTTATTATTATCAATAATTGACCCATTGGTAAAACTGAGAAATGGTAATGAAACCTCCAGCATCGCTCTGCTCTGATTTTAAGATGATATGCAAATAATGTGTGTTAAGTGCTTTCAGGGCAGCACACCCAAAGAATACCAGAGTTACACCAAAGAATATAAGTTCAGAGGGAGGCATAACAGAAAACCTCATAGAGCTCAGGCATTTCGGCTGGGCTTGAGCTTGGAGTTTGGAACGTAGGAGAGGGTTCTTGACTTTGCACAGCACAGCTGCAATAGCATGATGAGAACAAAAGATAATGAGTTGAGGAGTGAATGGAAAATAAGTGTTAGCAAGTGATATTTAAAAGGAAGGAGACATTTAAGGTATAGTATGAATGTATTAAAACAATGTTTTATCTAGTTAGGGAAGATCTGATCAGAGGGGAAAAAGCTAGCTGAGAAAGACAGGGTCACTGAAAGGTTCAGAAGGGAGGTTGTCAGAGTGGAAATTGAAAAGTACCTTTCCCTCATGTAAGAATCCTCAAAGAAATGTCAACAAAATAAAGTTTAGCTTTGAAAAGGAGGATAGACATCTTTTCCTCTGAGAGAGGAAAAATCACTGCTTTTCTTGAGTTATTTTTGACAGTTAAATTTGTAAATCTACATGAGTTACTATCTGAATGGAAGAGAAGGGAGAGGAGATTGTGGTAAACCAATTATCACAGATATTAGAAAAGCTCCAGGAGGGCAAGCATTTCATATCTGAATCCTCAGAACCTCAAATAGTGCCTGGTACATAGTACAAACTCATATATTTATTGAATTTGAAGTATACCTTGTTTTTGACATTTTGGTCATTTATTCATTCAACAGATGTTTACTAAACTTTACATTATGTCAAAATCCAAGTTAGATGCTGGGAATATACAGATCAAAAAAGAGTCCCTGCCAATTCCCCTAGACAGAAGGAATGCCAGTTGTAGGTTTCATGAAGACAGGAACCATATTTATCTTACTTGTTCACTGTTGTGTCCCCAGGAATTCATAAATGCATTCCTGTGTTTCAATAAATGTTTGTTGAATGAAAGACACAAAGCTATGAACTTAATCAAATAATCTGGGAACTATAAGTGGTTTAATATTATTGGAGTAAAAATTAAGATGGTGAATGGCAGCACTTCCCTGGTGGTGCAGCGGTTAAGAATCCGCCTGCCTGCCAATGCAGGGGACACGGGTTCGAGCCCTGGTCTGGGAAGATCCCACATGCTGTGGAGCAATTAAGCCCATGTGCCACAACTACCGAGCCTGCGCTCTAGAGCCCACGTGCCCCAATTATTGAAGCCTGCACGCCTAGAGCCCGTGCTCTGCAACAAGAGAAGCCACCGCAATGAGAAGCCCGAGCACCGCAGCAAAGAGTAGCCCCCGCTCGCCGCAACTAGAGAAAGCCCATACACAGCAATGAAGACCCAACTCAGCCAAAAATTAATTAATTAATTTTTTAAAAGATGGTGAATGGCAGAATGGGGTGAGATCCTAAATGGTACAGTATGCCATGTAGATATTTTGGCATATAAAAAAGATATTTTTTTCTTTAAATAATAGGAAGGCAAAGAAGAATTTAGCCAGTATTAAATCATCAAATCTGTTAGAAAATTATTGTGTGGCAGAAAATAGACTAGTGAGGATCAAAATGAGCCAGAGATCAATAAAGAAGTTTTTAATATATTCAAGCCAGACATGAATGATATGGGCTTGATATGGGTAGTAGCATTAAGAATGATGGAGAGGAGGGACTTCCCTGGTGGTTCAGTGGTTAAGACACCGCGATTCCACTGCAGGGGGCGTGGATTCGATCCCAGGTCGGGGAAGATCCCACATGCCGCACAGTGTTGCAAAATAAATAAATAAAAATAAAAACTTAAATAAAAAAAAAAGAAATGAAGAGAGTGAAAAAAAAAAAGAATGATGAAGAGGAGAGGATTTGTGATACGGATATTTAGGAGATAGAATTAATAGGACTTGATGACTAATTGAATGAAAGAGATAAAGGGAAAAAAGGGTCCTCAGGTTTCTGATTTGGAAAGAAAGTTTCTAGCCAGATTTTAAAACCTTGAGTGTATCAATAAGATATAACTGTGCATAATTAATAGGTAAATCTATTCAGGAGCTTGATACTTTGGAATATGTTTGTATTAAGTAGGACCACAGGTCTGAAATATTAATCAAATTGAGAGGATAGTATTTACCTAAAAAAGAGATCAAATCAGTATCACAAATAAACCAAATGTCTAAATGCATTCTATACTGGCCTTAGAATATTGCAAAGAATATTTTTAAGTCTCTACAGAATCATATTCAATAATTTGGAAGAGACCTAGGAAGTCCATTCTCTATTTCCAGACCAATGCTTTTATCTCTCCGGAGAGAAAAGACAAAAGGAAATAGGTGGCTGGAGTTAATTCAACCAGTTGAGAAACTTGAATCCATGACTACATGAGATAGGCTGCTGATGTTTCCTATCAAATTTTTAAAATCAGTTCTTATAAGAGCAGTTTAAATACTGTTATCCAAAACAAAATTTACTTATTTGTGATATTCCATAATTTATGTTCAACCCTCTAATTTTATTCTGCTCAGAAACTCAAGTCAAGGAATCTTCTGAAGAAAAACAACAGTTGTACTCCAAACGTACCACCTAATTTAAAATCAAACATTAGTAGTCAGCAAGTACTACTTGAACACAGTTATGCCTTTAGGAACCCTATGGAAGCAAAAAAGAGGATAATTAAACTGGAAAAGGAAATAGCAAGTTTAAGAAGGAAAATGAAAACTTGCCTACAGAAGGAACGCAGAGCAACTCGAAGATGGATCAAAGCCACGTGCTTGGTGAAGAATCTAGAAGCAAATAATATATTACTTAAGGGCACATCAGAACACATTTTACCAACTGCCTTAAACAGTCTTCCTTTGGAAGATTTCAAGATTCTTGAACAAGATCAACAAGGTAAAACGTTACCAATTCTCTAACTGCAAAACAGACTAAAAGTACCTTCAATTAGGATTTGATGCTTGAACTTCATTCTGTTCAAAGGTAAAGATATTTAAGGAAATTATTCCAAAATTGGGTATTTAATAAAGTTTTACCTGAAGTAACAACGTTACTGCATAATTTATGAAGACTTGGTTGCAAAAAAAAATGGAGAACTTCTTATGAAACTTATTTGAACGAGAATGGAAGTGCCTTATGTGAGAATCATGTACTTAAAATTTTTTCTAGGAAATTGTATGTTTGTAAAGTGTTTTGTCTTTTTGTCTTTTTAAACTTCTTTTAAAGAACAGTCTATGACAAGTAATGTTTTTAAATTATATTATAAAAAATTTTTTTCCTGTACCAAAGTTGGGATATTGCATTCTAAGTAATTTGCCTAGTAGGAGTTAACCAACATGAAATAAAACTTTAAAACTGCTGGATTTTGTATTAATTAAATTATTATTTTTGGCACTGTGATTGGGAAAAATTTTAGGAAAAAACCTGAAGTACAGGGCAAGTTCTTTTATTTAAACTTTTCATATCTTTTTATCAGTAAAACTGAGCTAATCATGGCCTCCCTCATAACAAAATTAGCTTTTGCAATAGCTTGTAAAATATTTTGAAAATAGTATTTTCAAATGTGAAGTACCTTTGCATCATCCAAGTAACTCAGACTACTAAAAACAGGGAGCTGATTATATTCACCTTCTAAGAAAGTATGTTATGAAATAACAGAGATTGAGATCTAGCTTTTACTTTAAACAAAAAGATAAATGTATACCACATTTATTCTCATAATAAAAATATTACATATTCTATTTCAAAACTGATACATTAATAGGCAAACATGCTACACAGTTCCATGTTAGGAATACTCCCTCTGTCCCCATGTGTGTTGATACCAAAATTCTTAAGCTTTCTTTTTTTTCCATAAACCCACAATAGAATTGAATTATAGAAAAGTACTTACCATATTATATCTTTACAACTTATAACCTAAAATGAAGTCAATTTATCTTACACATCAGCTTGATTTTTGTCTCCTCTTTTAGTGAGAGTCAAATAGAGCAACCATACTGCATAACAGAAATAGAATGTAGATCTTTTTAAAAATACACGTGTCTCTGATAAAGCTATGCAAGTGCTAATTATTTTACAAAATAGAATATCAGAACTATTCTTATAGTTTCCATTTGAACAATTAAAGGGTTTGCCTTATTTTACCAGATAAATGTTTAATAAGAACCCTTTCCTTCAAACAGCTTTGGTCAAATCATGTAAAAATTTATTAATGTACAATCAAGTTACCCAGGCCTGATTTGAGCTTCTGACACCGCCATATGAAAGTAGCATATACATAATCACATATTACTGTAAATCCTTCCCATAAGGTAATGGCTACTTGGTGATAAAAAAATTTTTTTTATAACATTTGCTGAGATCCTAGCAAAAAGTCTTTTTATATTATTAGCACCCTTTCTTTTAATAAGGAATGCCTCCCAAGCAACTAGATGCACAAAGGCAGGAAACGTCTCTTTTAGTTATCATCAGGCACTTAAAATAAATATTTATGAAAATTCTTTTGTGTATAATGTAAACCTTGTTAGTCATGTTATCTTTTTTTTTTTTAAGTCATGTTATCTTTAATATTGGATGTAGCTCCTTGGAATTTGTCATTACATGTTTTCAACTATCTTTATATGGTTTCAAACATACACATCAGCAAACACTTACTGACCATTTCTATTTTATACCTCAAAATAAGTTGGGCAAATAATCATTTAAACATAAACTATGTTTCCCAAGTGTAAACTCTCACGTGGTTCACCGCCCCTCCCCAATACAAAACAAAACACTAATGCAGGCTGATTCCCATCTACAATAATACTCTGATATCTTTTTTTTTTTTTTTTTTTTTTTTTTTTGCGGTACGCGGGCCTCTCACTGCTGTGGCCTCTCCCGTTGCGGAGCACAGGCTCAGCGGCCATGGCTCACGAGCCCAGCCGCTCCACGGCATGTGGGATCTTCCCGGACCGGGGCACGAACCCGTGTCTCCTGCCTCGGCAGGCGGACTCTCAACCACTGCACCACCAGGGAAGCCCTGATATCTTAATATAACATTTTTTAAATCACAAAAATAAAGCATTATAAAATACAACAAGCTTTTGGCAAAGTTACTTAGACTTCATTTATTAATATTTGAGAGTACTGAATAAACTACCACTCAGTAATTCTAAAGTAAAAATTTTTGCTGGTTTTTCCATGTCATTTTCATGTTACTGTTCCAATAACATGCTCCAAACTCTCCCTGCATCAAATTATTTTAACATACATCTGTCTACCTTAAAACTACTTTCATTCACAGAGAAAAACGTAAAAGGAATCTTTTAAAAATCGTGTTTTCAGTCTGTTGTTAAACTTATCACTTAGCTCGTAGACCATAAAACTAATCAAAATTATAACAGTTCTTTGTCCTCTGCTTTGACACAATACATATTCTCTGTTTTATGCCTGTCATTCATTCTATGTCTACCAGGCACTAACTCCTACAAAGGACCAGCCAAAGGCTAGGATTTGATATAAAGATGAATATGATATGATTTTCTGCCCTTAAGTTGCTCAAAGTCTCTTGCGAGAAACAAATATTATTCATAATACAATATGATAAATGCTATGAAAGATGTATGTGTGAAGCGCTTTGAATTGGAATTTAATGAGAACGTGTAAACTTTAGACCTTTTTACAATGAACCAGTTTTCTTTTGAAACAAACAGATTTTCTTCTTATAATGACTTACCAAAGGAGATTTTCTAGAAGGACATGGGTGTTGACCTGAATCACATACAGTGTTTATTTAATGAATTGTAAGACTTTTTTTTCCCCGTTAAAATGAACACTGAACAAATTTGTTAATGATACCTTGTTAAAAGGAAAACATAAGTAAGTAAAATATTATATCAAAGCCAAGACTGGAGTTTGACATTTGATGTTTTTACTAAACAACAAACCCTACTATCACGAATTTTTAAAAATAATTTTAACTCAGAGTCTTTTTTTTTTTTTTTTTTTTTTTGCTGTACGAGGGCCTCTCACTGCTGTGGCCTCTCCTGTTGCGGAGCACAGGCTCCGGATACGCAGGCTCGGCGGCCATGGCTCACGGGCCTAGCCGCTCCGCAGCATGTGAGATCTTCCCAGACCGGGGCACGAACCCGCGTCCCCCGCATCGGCGGGCGGACTCCCAACCGCTGCGCCACCAGGGAAGTCCTAACTCAGAGTCTTAAAGTGAACAAAGCACTATGGCACCAATTAGTTCTCTTACTTGCTCTTCACATATATTCTGTGTGGTAGGTGGTATTATCTCAATTTATAGATGAAGAAATCCTTGTTAATGTAATTTATTTATTCATTCAGACATTTATAATGTGTCAGCTGGCACAAGGGATAGAAATGCAGTAATCTAGGAAGTTCTAGATTGAACACTGGTCTTCAGCCTCCAAATCCTCTTCTCTGACCTCTGCATTATAACCTTCTGTCAAATATATGAATCATTAAAATAGGACAGGTTATGTGTCTCAAAAAACTAAAATAAAAAATATTGTGTGTATATATACAGTAAAGACAGTCTGTGAAGTCATTGTTGATCTCTTCTAGGTAGACTTTATAATGTTGGATTTTTCTAATCTCATTTCTCAATGTTAGAATACGGGTAAATTTTAATTTTGGTATAATATAGAAAGTGGTTCCTCTTTATGTCAGAATATGGGATTCTTTTAGTATTTAGACAGTTGGAAACTTCATAAAATTAATGATTTTATAATGTATATTAAACAATTGCATATTGTTTTCACAAAAAATGTATTCTGAGTATGTTGATATTAAAAACTTTTCCAAGGAAATTACTGTCATGCCTATTATTTCTAAAATATGTACATAAACATTTCTGTGGAAATCCATCCCCTAAATTGATCCCCTAAAATACTTCTGTAGAAGTCTGCCTCCTTAAAATGAAGCAAACTGTAAGCAAAATAAAGATATGTAAAGCCTAGAAAAGGAATTATCATTTTCATTTTATGGCTCAAATTAAATCTAAACATACATTATATTTTATTTGCACTGTTTTGAATACTGGTTATACAATCTACACCAGATATATGAAGGGCTATAAAAATGTTCTGTCTACCCTGACAATAATTTGAGGCTCACACAGAGATTTATTTGTAGATATGCTTACCAAAGCATTATTTTAATAGCAAGGAAATAAGATATGATTTTTTCTTATTAATTTTTTCTAAGTATTAAAATATTATTTAGTACTTTAATTTAAAAAACACTTTTAACATTCACTAAGAGACACTGAGCAAACTAGAATGAACCAGATGGAAATGGTTCCTGTCCTCAAGTCTATGGGGTGGTGGGGGGGAGAAAATTCCATTTGTTTATTCCTGCCCTCACTGCCCCCTACCGTCTTCCTAATGCCCTGTCAGAATAAGTTGAATCTAAAACAACATACCAGTCTTCAAATTGCTGCCTAGGCTTTTAAAATTTGTGCTCCAAAAGCTTAAAAAAATAAAAACTTTGGGTTCAATGCCAAGAAGGCAGATACGTGCCTATCTCTCAGATGAATTTTCAGTTTAATTATTTAGCTAGTATTTCAGACCTTTTTATGTCTAAATCCTCCATTCTCATGAATTTCTATTTTCACTCTCTTAACCACCACATCTTTACATATTGCCCTTACTTTAGCTTGGTCATTTAGCAATCTCCCTGTCATCTTTTAAGTATTAGCTCTGATGCTCCCTCTCTCTCTGTGACACTTTTCCTTAACGTACCAAAGTGACATAGGTGCTTCTCTCCTTGAGTCCTGTTTTATACATAACTTGGATAAAGTCATCATCTCATTATAATGTTATTGTCTACACATCTGTCTTCATTTTCTGTGTTCCTTCAAGGCAGTGTGTGTTTGTGTGTATGTTTTTTTCTTTTTGGGACTCAGGGGTCTGGCATGTATATATTAGCCATTCTGATATTAGCACATTTCTCTTTAGATTTCACAAAATCTAAATCACTCCTTTGGCTTAGATTCAAAGTGACTGTACATAGAACCCACTGATATTTTCCTAGCATCAGTAAGTGCTTTTTGCCATTGGGATGATTTGTACAATTGATATTATGTATCAAATGTCTATCGCAGAAAATGTTTATGTCAAAGAACACTTAAACATAAATAGGTATTTATATTGTGAAATTTAAAGATTATTACTCCAACAATGAATTTTCAGTCTGTTGCTCTGATTACAATAACAACTCTCAAACTGTAATGTTTTCTGAGGGAAAGTAATCTGTGGTAAAACAATTAACTGTTGGCAAGATTTAACAAAAGTGTTCAAAGTTTCTTAACTTCTCAGAGCCTTTAGTGCACTCTCACAGTCCTATGAGGAAACAAAATTTCTGAACCTTAAATTTGATCAGAGGTATTTTGGAGGGGAGGTGGTGGTGGAGGGTAGCGTACCTACCAATATCTTGAGGAATATAGTTTAGAAAATGCTTAACAATAAAATTCTCTGTTGCTAGAAAGTGGCTTTTAAAGCAAATAGAAAAAGACTTTGTTGAAATGTTTTCAGATTAAGTCTCTAAACATTATCAGATTGTAAAATCATTTTCTTTTTAAAGAATATTTTAACTACATTAATTCCCCCAAATTGTTTCAGCCTGAAGCTCAAATAACTTGTTTTATGAAGAACGACAGCAATAATTGGACACCAGGAAAAAATGGAAGAGAAATATTCATTTGAAGAGTCAGTCACCAACACTGTTACTATTTAATATGCAATTTTAGCTACGTATTCATGAGAGAGAAAATCATCCGTGACATTCAGGAACTAGCCAGACAAAGCTAGCCTTCATTGTTGTTAGAAGATGGCCTGCACAGCCCATGGTTTCCTACTAGACACAAAAATCTCATAGAACACCAAAATCAGGCAAGATAACCCTGTAACTGTACTAAAGTGAAGAGGGGGAACAAAGCAATACCAGTTCATAATTTTGTCTAAGCAAAGACAAAAATAAGGTCACTATGCAAACCACAAAAATATTAGGTTTTATTAATAATAACTATGCCTAATTGTCTAGTATCACTAATATGGGCCAGTCAGCTTTCTAAGGTAATCCAATTACTTACCTGTGCTGAACAGAACCAGACAAAACTTAAGTGGGCACATAATTTCTGCATAAAGACCACATATGCATATAGTAAGAGAAGTCCACTACTGTTTAGTCCTACTTCACAAATTTGGTTCTCAGGTAATTAATCGTATGCCTTACCAAAGGAAAGGGCTTCAAATAGTCTTGGCATATAATACAGTGTGAGTTTTCAAAAAGTAATTACTTTTAGCGGGTTAAAACACGTTTGGGTACTATGTCTGAAAGTGAGTTGCTTCCTCTTTTTACACTGTCAGCAATTAACTGAAAAAGTTCAGAATGTAATGTAATTATCAATTAGTTACTGTTAACCCAGCAAACAAAAATTAATTAAAACGTGAAATAAGCCACACGATTCATTTGTTTAAGGTGACAAGCCGTTCTGCTTTCTAAGTGAATTGACTGAGTGCACAGACTTTAAATAGGAGAGGTGCAGGAACAATTTCCACAATGTTCCACATAATAATTACTTGAGAATTCAATAGCAGGAACTATGTCGAGCTATCTTTACATTTCCAGCAGCTAACAGTGTCCAGCACCTTACAGGTGCTGTTTTTAAGTGATCTTCTCAGTCATAAAATTCCCTTTCCACAGCCCAATATATCCCCCACCTCAAAGAAGTCCATAATATTGTATGCCATGAACTGTTCACAGACGAAAAAGCATTCGAATCTGATGCTTGACATGGTCTACTGGGTCTAAGTTCACTTGCTTTCATTCATCTATTCTGTTACTGCCTTGGTGGTGGTTTCACTTTTCAGCGTTTGGGTATGTCCTCAAACACAAGACTTTTATAGGTGTTCCAAAGGTCCAGACTCTAAAGAGCATTACAAACGTACAGGGCCCTGCCGACGGCAGTCCTCGCTTGGTCCTCTAGACCTTGGAGCCGCCCTTTAAACGCTCACGTAAGCGAGGCGACGCCCACGGGTGGCCGCGGCGCAGGCGCGCAGGAGCGAGCCACGGGACGCTGACAAGCGGCGAGGAGCGAGCTGAGCTCCAGGGTCCTCGGCCCTGGCCGCCTGGACCCGGCCTCTAGGGCTGCGCGAGCGGCCGTCGAGAGGGACCGCACTGCGTCACTCGGGGCTCGCCACCGGGACACCCCAAATTCCGGCACCGCGCCTCGCCTCTCTGCATTTGCCGACCCCCACCGTCGGCGCATGGGCGGGCGGTGGGGGGCGGAGCTCGCCCTCCCGGGCCGCTGATTGGCTGCCTCCGCTTCCCTTTCACCTTCCCGGCTGCGAAGTTCAAGTTTGTGAAGGGAACGCGGTCTGCGAGCCCGCCGCTGTCTGAGAGGTTGCGGTTTGCTCTCGCAGGGAGGCGTTAATCTCGCTCAGGCTTCTGCGGCAGCGCCCCACCAGCCCAGTTTCCGGAAATAGTTTGGGTTTATATTATTTTTTCGGACGGTGGAAGATGTTGGCATTTATGTTCGCCTCTACACGAATGTTTTGCTGGGAACTTAAATGACTATTTTTCTCAGAAACGCGAGATATTTTCCCCCCCAGGTGTTCATGCTGTTATTTTTCATGACAGATCTTGACCACAATACATACAAAAAATACATAGAGATGATAGCTAATATAGTTATATTGAGTCTGATCATTTGCATTTCTTTAGCTTTCTGGATTATGTCTATGACTGCAAGCACCTATTATGGTGAGTATGAATGTTCTAAATTGTCTTTCTATAACCTAATCGGTGAAATTTAGAAAGTACCATTGTGAAAGCCAAAACTCATATCTTCTGAATGGTTATAAACTGTTGTGTTTACTTAATTTCCACGGCCTGATTTGCATTTACTAACATGGAAATATGCAGTGCCTTGAACGTTTTAAAGCTTTTAGTAAATGCTGCTTGTCATAATACTAGTTATACCGGTTCCAAAATGTCTTTTATTTCATGTAATTATTACATCTAGCTTGGTGAAAAATAAGTGAGGTTAAACATAATTTTGCAAAGCAATTGCAGTGATGCTTTTAATAAGAATATTAGTAAGGAAGTTTATCAGTTTCATGTGTCCTGTAAAAAATAAAAAGTAAAAATAAATGATGATACAATGTTTACATTTGGAGAGTTGGAAGATTTGTCTGCTGTTTGGTCACTGCAAAAGAACAGACTTGTTTTAAAGGCTGAAGCCAATTTGCATAAATATGAGGTACTCTGAACTCAAATCTTTTTTGCGGTACGCGGGCCTCTCACTGTTGTGGCCCCTCCCGTTGCGGAGCACAGGCTCCGGACGCGCAAGCTCAGCGGCCGTGGCTCACGGTCCCAGCTGCTCCGCAGCATGGGGGATCTTCCCGGACCGGGGCACGAACCCGTATCCCCTGCATCGGCAGGTGGACTCTCAACCACTGCACCACCAGGGAAGCCCCCAAATCTTTAAGATTTTGAAACTGCCTTAGAGCATAAGTATGCCTTTGTACAAACTTCCTTGGTACCCCTTTATAAAAACAATACCGTTCAGTTCAAAGGAAAAGTGAAAAACAGAGTGAGAAAGTCAACTCTTATAAATGGTTTTATCATAAATGATTACCTTTTTAGACCTTAGTCCTTTTGCAAAAAAACATGTGAATAATCGAGTGCGTGCTCTCCAGGGTACACGTGCTTTCAAGGCTGTTCATTCATAATGATTCCCAGTAGGGGATGAGGGCTCGGGGAGGAGAGGTATGTGAGAAGATTCTCCTTAATGCCAGTATTAACTATGACTTGAACTACATAGAATAAATCAGGATTTGTAAATTGAAGTGACCCCTTGGGGCCAGGCACCTGATGCAGATAAGTGAAGCTCTCCAAGGCTTTACTTTGCATATTAAACACATGGGAACAGTTTACACTTCTAGAAATAGGATTTTCCCAATTTTTTTTTTAACATTTCACCCTCTTTGTCTTGCATTTTCCAATTTTTGATAGAAACCTGGGCACAAGCAATAGTTCACACTTTTCTTTACTATAATCACTCAGCCTTGGTGTTTAAGAGTCTGTCAGGAATGGCGGGGACTTTAAATGGGAAAGCCATGACCTGTCTAAAGGAGGTGACTTCTCTACCTGTAGTCAATTCTGCCATGTGGGCCTGAACTTCCAGTTTTTAAAACAGAAAACAAGAATCTGGATTTTTATACGAAATTTCCTAAACTTTAAATATTGATTCAAACTGAAAAAAGTTATGCTAGCTAAACAAAACATCTGTGAGCTGGATGCAACCTTTGGAAAAATCAGTTGCTAACTTTTGAGTCCTGAGGTGTGTAGCCTGTGGGAGGATTTAAAAAAATCTCTGTGAAAGGTAGAGAGAGGAATAATTGGATCCTGTTAAGAAAGGTATTTGTTCTATACAGTTCTTGAGAATGAATACATGCCTCCTTTCCAAAAAAATAAAGAACCAGAGCTTCATTTCAGATCTCCAAATATCTATCAAATACCCATTATTATAAATAGTTGTAAATGGTTCTCTAAACTTGGACAGGACTTATTTGGTCATTCCCTACTAGGATTGTCTCTCTGAAAATATATAATTCTCAACATGAATATTTTACTTTGGTGACTTTATCTCAGTTTCTCTACTTACCACAGTATTTTAATCCAGAATGCAGTTATCAAAACTTGCAGCCGGGCTTCCCTGGTGGTGTAGTGGTTGAGAGTCCGCCTGCCGATGCAGGGGACGCGGGTTCGTGCCCCGGTCCGGGAAGATCCCACATGCCGCGGAGTGGCTGGGCCAGTGAGCCATAGCCACTGAGCTTGCGCCGTCTGGAGCCTGTGCTCCACAACGGGAGAGGCCAAGACAGTGAGAGGCCCGCGTACCGAAAAAACAAAACAAAACAAAATAAAACTTGCAGCCAAAGCTAACCTGTGCAGGCTTCATACAATTTATGCTCTACCTTTATAATTTTTCAGGTAACTTACAGCCTATTTCTCCTTGGCGTTGGCTGTTTTCAGTTTTTGTTCCTGTTTTGATCGTCTCTAATGGCTTTAAAAAGAAAAGTCTAAATCATACTGGGGCTTTAGGAGGTATGTTTTTCTTTTGAATGTTTAACCATATAATAAGTGGTTGCTTATATAATTTAAACTCATGTTTTCTAAATTCTGAATATATGAGCCTATAAATCACAATGTTGCATATTTTAGACAATGATAAAGTTATGCATTACTCAACTTTACTATTCTGTCAAAATTTCAGATACTAACATACCCTTTTAGTGTGATGTACAAATTGAACCTTGTAATTGATAACAACTAGATTAGTAGGATAGACTTTTGAGGACCTTGGTTATTCTGCTCCTGAGTTGGTTTAAGTTTTCTGCTAGTGGAAACATTGGAACATTTTTCCTCGAGGTAAAATAGAGGAGCCATTGAGAAGAATAGTACTTGGAAATTGCTATTAATAGCCTCAGGCAGAGTAGTCCCAACTGAGTATTCTTGATTCATCCTTCAGAGTTGAGATGGGGACAGGCCATTTATTTATTCTTCTAGCAAATATTTGTTGAGCAGTTACTGTGTGCCACTCTTCTAGAAACTGGGGTTATAGCTGATTTCAGATTTTATGGAACTTTTATTCTTTAGTACAGATAGATAATAAACAAATAAAATACATAAAACTTTTAATATAACGATAAAGTTTATGAGAAGAATATTAAAGATAATAAAGTGTGTATATTGGGGAATGTGGGGCATTCTTCTGTGGATAGGGTCTGGATTAACCTTTCTTCTAAAGAGGTTGTTTTGAACTGGGACCTGAAGAAGTCAGAAATGAGAAGATCTGAGAGAAGCATGTTCCGCTGACAGAACAAGTAGGAAGGCCCTGATATGTTCAAGCCTGGCTTGTTCAGGCGTGAGAATAAGGCTCATTTGACTGGAAAATAGGAAGAAAAGGAAAAGTAGAGTAAGATAAAGTTGAAGAAATGGGTAAGGGCCAGATAATACAGGGCTTATCAGGACACAGTAAAGATTTTATCCCAAACTAGAATCCCCCCTGCCTTGAACCAGGGGATTGATAGGATCTGATCTGACTTTGGGATTTTCATATCCTACCAGTGTTATAAGCCCCAAGACATGAGGATTCCCCCCCCCCCCACTAAATACTTCCTGTAGGCTGAGATCACTACAGGATAAGGATTATTTAGAACTGGCAGGTCTTGAAGCTGCCTACCTAGCCTTCAAAATGCTGATAATCATTAGCCCTAATGCACTGTGGAGACACCCTATCCCCTCTGTGTTCACATACAGCAGATGTTTCATGAAGTTTTATAAACTAGAGCAGGCCTTCACGGAGGCAATATAGCCTGATAGGTAAAAGAACAAGCACTAAAATCAGGCAGGATGAGTTTGAGTAATAGTTATGGCTTTGGAAAAGTCACGTAACCTCTCTGTACCTCAGTTTTCAGAGAAATGGGTTTTTAATATCTAACCTAGAAATTAACACAACATTGTAAATCAACTATACTTCAATTTTTTAAAATTTCGAAAAATAAATAAATGCTTCCTGTGCATAAAAATAAATTTAACCTAGAGAAGGACAAATCATGAAAGTAATAAAGCTTAAACTTCATGGCACCTTTCAAGGTTCTAGGAAGAACCCTAGCAATGTGCTCTCATGGTCTTCTTGTTTTGTAAATTTTACAGAGGTAAAAGATATTTTTGTGCTTTTTTTTAAAAAGAGGGCCCCCAATTTATAAGCGTCAGGACCCACAAAATCTTGATCCACCCCGATTTCATTCCTAGGATTGCAGTAAGAATTAAGTGAGATAATTACTCTAAAGTTTTTAGCTCAGAGCCTAGCACATAGCCAACACGTATAGGGTGCTTTTTATTATTAGGCACAGTTCTTCAGAATCATGCTCATTTTCCTTCTTCATAATTGAGATACACTGTTCAAGTTCTGTTGAGAAATTGAGAAATCTGTTGTTAGCACTTTGAAATTACTCATTTATAACAAATAATTTGAGCAATCTCTATTTGAATATAACAATATAGAGTTATGCTTTGCTAAAAATGTCCTTTCTCAGGTAGCCTTGCCTTGGTTTTTCATTGTTCTTGACCTGTGGGAAGAAGCGTCAAGTTCTTCTTGAAGTACTGTCTTCCTTTGGCTTCCATGCTGTATATGATCCTGTTTCTCCTCTTACTTTTCTGATCTCCACTTTTTTTTCTTTCCTACTACCATTTCCTTTTCTGCCTCCTGGCCCTTTGGCCTCTACTCCTCTCCTACCTGGCTTGATTTAGAATTAGAAGATGTAGGAACGTCCCTGGTGTTCCAGTGGTTAAGACTTCGCCTTCCAGTGCAGGGGGAGCAGGTTGGATCCCTGGTCGGGGAGCTAAGATCCCACATGCCTTGTGGCCAAAAAACCAAAACATAAAACAGAAGCAATATTATTACAAATTCAGTAAAGACTTTTAAAAAAAAGAATTAAAAGATATATATTTGAATTGTAGCATTGCCATCTACTATCTTTGTGAACTTGTCCATGTCACGTAACTCCTCAGAGACTCACTTTCTTCATCTCCTATGAAATAGGTCCTTATGGACTTATTGGTGAGGCTCAAACAAGATAATGTGTGGGACAACATATCTTTTTAAACTATAAAGTATTATCCAATAAACTCCCCAAAGACACAGAGTGTATCATATTCTTCTGTGTCCTAAGCTTTTTTGAATAGCGCTACATGCTCTTATAATAGTGCTTAGGAAATATATGTAGATTGATTTTAAAACCACTACCCTTTTCCTAATCATTGCATTCTGTGGAATTTTGTTATCTTTTTTGTTTGGAGCTTTTTTTTTTTCCTTAAGGACAAAAAACTGTAATGTTGATTCAAGGTATATCGTAGTACTTGGGAATACTGTCCTGAAGTATAACTGCAAGTCCCTTAAACTTTGTGTTATAGTTTTCCCACCCATCAAATTAGAGGGAATAATATTATCTATAGCATTGACTTATCATGAGGAGTCATACGTGTAAAATGCTTAGCAGAGGACCTGGCACTCATAAAATAGCAACATGTATTTTATAAATGTTAGTATTGTTTTCCTTCCACAACTACTATTACAGTCATAGGAATTTTACTAAGGTTTGCCATACCATGTCTTTAGTGTGCTTGGGATTGAGAAGAGTTTCAGAACTTCCTCAGGATCTGGGTATTTAGAGTCCTCTGTGACACAGGAACATATACCTCAGTGTTGAAGGAAGAGGGGAGGGGTTGAGGCATTGCTTAGGGTGGACACTGAAGTGAAGGGCTCTTGTCTCCTTGAGAGAAAGAATGCTTCTAGAATAAGGAGAGGATCACATGAGGGTTATGTGAGAATGTACTTGTAAACTGTAAAGCACTGTGCAGGTGATTTGCTCCAAGAAAGTGTTGTCTAGTCTAGTTTTTCAGTGTGTTCCTTTGAACATGTCTGTGTGGACAGTTTGTCATCAGTCTCTTGGCTTGACAAGTTTAAATTTAATTTCACTTGCCAAGACGCTTAGGCTTAATGGTTTCCCATTTTTTTTTATTCATTCATTCAACAAATATTTAGTAAGGGTCCCCTGTATGCCAGACATTGTTCTGGGCACTGAAGACTTAGTAATGAACAAAATAGATAAAAATCCCACTGTCAGAGGAGACAGATGATAAGTAAGATGGGTTTGAGGCATTTAATCCCCAGAAGGAGATGCTGTAAGTGTAATGGAAGTACACAGCCAATGAGGTGTTGTCAGGAAGGGCCAGTGGTTGTGCTCTGTGTGTTCTCACAAGGATGGCCTTACCTCTTTGGTTATCATAATTCGGGTCTGGCGTTCAGTCTTTTGAAATAGAAACCTCATTCTATCAGGTACCCAGAGTTGATTAGAGCCAAGAAAACTGGTTTATGTTGCCATTGTTATAAGAGACTAATATATGAGCCAGAATGCTGCTTTATTAATCTGATAAAATGTAGAACTACTGGGCCAACTGGAATACAAACATCACTGTTCAGGCATGTCCAGTTCTTGCAGTCAGACCACTTGAGAAGTCAGATTGTAATGAGAAGGTTGCTTTGGCAGAGTACAGAGTCTGAGAAACAGTCAGTAATGCAAATCCGCAGGTCAAACAGTCCTGTCCCTTATATAGTATTTACGTCTGCCGACCTCTGGTTCTCTTGGCCTTCATATTCTATATTTTGGGCTAACCAGCCTTCTTTTGATTCCCATAGTCTTTCTCTAGGCAAATTACTTATAATATAATTGATTAGGTTTGAGTTTATTAAGTTATAAAATTCCAGTCCTACCTTTCCCTTTCCTGTCTCCCAGATATTATTCCCAGGTCCCCTTGGTTGGAATTTTGGGTAACTCTACTCCCACTATCAAAGACATTTGTAGACAGTGTTGTTTTACTTCCCTAGATGGCATCTGCCAGTTATAGAATTTACCTGTTTTAAGCTTAGAAGGCAGTCATAATTCTTGAGTCTTCACAGTCTTTGGGAGCATCCGATTGTTATGCAAATTAACTCCTTAGCACGGACGATTAAAGATGATAGAGGTGGGTTGAAGAGGTGGAAAAGACACCAAGTGGAGTTAGCAGTTACTAATCTAAAAGTTGTCATAACTGGGAGATGCAAAAAGTTCTAAGATATTTTTTAGACTACATAAAAGAAATCATTCCTTCAAAGCACATTAGCTTCAATTTATTTCCTCATTCCGAACCTGTCATCAACTTGAACACTGATCACTTCATGTGATATTTTGAGGTGTTTGAAGTAAAAAGGATGTAGATTCCTTTTTGTAGCATATCAGTGTAGGTTTTTTTAGGGCCATCTCACTTTGGGTGTGCTTAAGACTGTGGAACAAATTGTTAACAGTGACTGACCATGGAGAAGGGATGGGAGTGGCGGTGGTGAGGGAAGGAGGCACTTTGACTTCTGTATGTTTTGGCTTTCCCCTCCAATACCCATGTAGTAATTTTGTAATAAATTTTAAAAAATTGAAAAAACTTAAAGGTTGGGTAACATAATAATATTCATCTTTGTTATTATAATAATAACACATAATTGCAATAATAATGATGTTCTTGTTGAGGTTTTGCCACTGTAACTGCCATTATTGCCAATGATATTAGATAACATTTATTACGGGCCTCTTACATGCTGGGTTTATAATAAGCATATTATAAAAATTATCTCATTTAACTTTTCACATCAAGCCAGTGAGGTAGGAATTCTTCTTCTTCTTAATACACCAATGAGAAATTGAGGCTTAAAGTTAGGTAACATCTAGTCATGCAGAAGTAAGTGGAAGAGTCAAGATTTTAACTCGAGACTGTTCAACTCCAGAGCTGAAGCACTTTATTTTACTTTATACAGCATTATAGCGATTTCTTGCACTCTCAGTAAAAAAGTACTAAACATAAGTAACATGCCAATAACCGAGTATCTCTGGATGGATCAATCAGTCAGGATGGAGCTAACCAATAGAAAATTTCCTATTGCTACAGAAATAGGAACCTGGTCTCTTGTTCTATTATTTAATATTTATTAAATACATGGTAACTTATTTAATAATTATTTAATATCTATTCTGTTACTTAGTAGAACTTTGCTTATTGTGTTATTTAATAAAAATAAATCTTCATATAGCAAAACTCAATCTATTTATCTTAAGAGTTCCAGAGAGCAGAAATTGTCAACCATGAACCCCATGGTTGCCACTCTTGGGTGCCACTTATCTGAGTACTCAGTGGCAGACTAGCACATTCTCTCCCTGAAAGAAGGAAGATAAAATTGTCAAAAGTGTGCTTGGAAGTTCAAAATCACATATAGAGAATGCTACCTTTTGTGTAAGGAAGAAGGAAAAATAAGAAAACATGCATATATCTGCTTATCTTCAAAAAAGAAAACACAGGAATGATAAACTGGAGAACAATGATGTTGAATACATACAAAGAATGGAAAGAGAGCAAAATATAGAGGGAGGGGCAGAAGGGACATGGGAGGAAGTGACACCTCTCTAAATATACCTTTTTGTATAAGTGTGACTTTTAAAAGCATGTTTAAGAATATCAGTGAAGTTGGGAAGGGGGGGATCTAAAACTGAAAGCAAACTAAAACAGATGAACCCAACTGTATTTTAAATGAATACTATAAGCTCACTGAAGGGAGAAAAAGAAAAAGAGTAACTTATGGACCCAGTATTTAACTATATTCTTTATTCCTTCAGTCTGGGGTTACAGGAAGGGGAGAATTACAAATTACTATTTTTAGTAGGTTTGTCTTTGTTGTAGTATGGGTGAAGCAATTCTAAAACAGTTTTTTAGATATAATAGAGGATTGAGCAGATGAGTGAAATTGTCATTGTTGTTTGAGGCCAGAGTTCTAACTAAGGAAAAAGGCATACAAATATGGAATGGGGAAAAGCAAGAGAGAACCTGTGGAGATAGATTGGAATTGGAGTTACTGGTGTGATCTTGTGATTCCCCAAATATTTATGTATATGTGTATATACAGGTGTATGTGCCCATATATAAGCATGCATATATATGCATGTGTGTATATTTGTATGTCTGTGTATTCACTTGCTTTGTCCACAAAAAGCAAATATACTAGAACACACCATAAGCCTAGATTTTGACCTCTGCTCTCCATTCCCCACTGTAATGAACCAGAGCTCCTCAGAGAAACGGCTGCTTCCAGGGCTAGGGCAAGGTAGGTCTAAGATGAGCCTTGAGCATTTTGTTATGCCCAAAAGAAAAGAAATGCTAAAAAAAAAGAAAAAAAGAGGGAGAGAGGGAGATCATGTCACACGAATGCTGTCTTGAGCTCGTCTATCTTGTCTGATATTAGTATAGCCACTGCTGCTCTCTTTTGGTCACTTATTTGCATGGATTATCTTTTTCAATCCTTTTACTTTCAGACTATTTGTGTCTTTGGATTTAAAGTGAGTCTCTTGTAGACCGCATATAGTTGGACCACGTATTTTTATCCGTTTTGCCAATCTCTGTCTTTTGATTGGATCATGTAACCCATTTACATTTAAAATAATTACTAATAAGGGGAGACTTACTTCTGTCATGTTGGAATTTGTTTTCTATATGCCTCTCTCTCCCAGGTTTACTCTTGGATGCTCTATTTATTGAATTTTCCTTGTAAAGTAGAAAAACATCCCAGGCTATGGGGGGAAAATGTAAAAAATAGAAACTTGAAAGACCCTATACTGTTTGGTAATACCTTAGTTGGTAAAAATGTAAAGGTATGGGAAATGAACATTTCCAGTTATAATATGAAAATAACTGAAAAAAAATCATTCTTTTTTTCACAGCATTAATGTATGGACTAAGTGTAATTTTGTGTATATATGTGTTTCTTTCAGGGCTTGTGGTTGGATTTATCCTAACCGTTGCAAATTTCAGCTTTTTCACCTCTTTGCTGATGTTTTTTCTTTCTTCCTCAAGACTCACTAAATGGAGGGGAGAAACAAAGAAACGTCTAGATTCAGAATACAAGGAAGGTAGAATGAATTATGTTTAACATTACTTAAAAGAGGAACCTTTATTTCATCTTAACATATCATAAGCTTCTAATCAGAACATGTTTAGACTATTGAAACATAAATTTTATGAGAATTACTTTAGTAGTAACCTGATATAGTTTATTATTACTTTACCACAATAGCAAATAACAGCAGAACTGTAGAAATACTGAAGTCTCTCATTCATTATTCTAAAACAATATAGAATGTGGGCAAAGTTACCATCCCACTTTTAGTCATTTTTGAAATTTTAGTCATTTTTCTTTTAAGTTTTGAAATGTAAGTTCCTAAAAATGCATGATTTTCCTCCTGAGGAGAAAACATTTTTTGTCCTTTTCATTCCCTTGTTTGTTCCTAGGTGGGCAGAGGAATTGGATTCAGGTGTTCTGTAATGGAGCTGTGCCCACAGAGCTGGCCCTGCTATACATGATAGAAAATGGCCCTGGGGAAATCCCAATAGATTTTTCCAAGCAGCACACTGCTTCTTGGATGTGTTTGTCTCTCTTGGCTGCACTGGCCTGCTCTGCTGGAGACACATGGGCTTCAGAAGTTGGCACTGTTCTGAGTAAAAGCCCACCGAGGCTGATAACAACCTGGGAGAAAGTTCCAGTAGGTGAGTCTTTATTTAAGTTTCTTTAAAAAACAAAAATGGGGAGACTCAAGAGGGAAGAGATATGGGAACATATGTATATGTATAACTGATTCACTTTGTTATAAAGCAGAAACTAACACACCATTGTAAAGCAATTATACTACAATTAGGATGTTAAAAAAAAATGAACAAAAAGCCTCTTGATTTATTGTGTTTCTTATTTAAAAGCCTTTTAAGAATTTCAGATTGTCTCCTTAATTGGAAAATCGCTATAGGATATTAAATCGGTGATAATAAATAATATTTGCAGGAAGTGTTAGTAATTCCTAGATAAATAATATAGAAACATAGAGATTGGCCCACAGGCTTATCAGTGGGAAAGGAAAAGGAAGGAAATGATACAATATTTCTTGGGAGCCTGTTATGTGGTTAGTGCTTCAATGTATATCTCATTTCCCCATTATCATTATCAACTACTACTACTACTAGTACTACTACTAGTACTTTATCATTGTCTCCTCCTCCTTCCTCTCATTTTCCTTCTTTTCCCCTTCATCATCATCATCATCATAATAACAGTTAACATATTTGAGTACCTACTACGTGCAAAGCAGTGTTCTAACTGCTCTCCATGGATTACTGTTTACTCTTAATAACCATGTGAATTGGTCCTTTTATTGTTTACATCTTACAAATGAGTAAACTAAGGCAGAGAGAAGTTAGGTAACTTAGTTAAGTAACTTAGTTACTTCACCACAGTAACCAGACTTGGAAATGACAGGACTAAGACTGAAACCAGGCAGTCTAGCTCTACTAAACTCTTCCACATCACTGCTTAGAATGTCAGGAGTTACTGAGGAGAAAAGCCTGTTTTCTAAGTAGGATGGTCTTTGGATTGCCTCAAAGTGAACCCTTTCTTTAAATTAGTCTTGATTAGATAGGTACCAAAATATTTTGCTTTTTTTGACTTTATGTGTTTGCTGATTGTTAACCAGATGATTTTATCCATGTTCTTCTTTAGGGACCAACGGAGGAGTTACGATGGTGGGCCTTGCCTCCAGTCTCCTTGGAGGGACCTTTGTGGGCATTGCATACTTCCTCACGCAGTTGGTTTTTGTTAATGATTTAGACATTTCTGCTCCTCAGTGGCCAATTATTGCATTTGGGGGTCTGGCTGGATTACTAGGATCAATCGTGGATTCGTATTTAGGAGCTACCATGCAATTTAGTGGTAAGAACGTTACCTTATTGTTGTAACTTATTGGTGTATTAAAGAAATGGGAACTCAGCCATGCACACTGGTGGCGGGGCCTAGCTGCTACAAAGAAGATATGTTTTAGACAACACTCATGTTTATGGGCAAAAAATTCGAGGACTGTATTTTTGACTAATTGTATAACAAGTTATTTTAGTTTCTTTTCTGTGGAAAGTGTAGAGCATTACAGCAAGGGTTTTTAATGTAGGGTTGTTTTTTTCACCCATGCTGTTGACTGTTAAATGCAGTAGTCTGATCATGACACTGAATAAATGTGTCCTTAAAAAAAATGGGGGGACTTCCCTGGTGGTCCAGTGGTAAAGGATCCGCCTTACAGTGCAGGGGATGCAGGTTCAATCCCTGGTCAGGGAACTAAGATCTCACATGCCGTGGGGCAACTAAGCCCACGTGCCATGACTGCTGAGCTCACACGCGTCAACTCGAGAGCCTGCGTGCCACCAACTACAGAGCTCTAGTGCCCTGGAGCCTGCACGCCACAACTAGAGAAGAGAAAACCCGCACGCCACAGCTAGAGAGAAGCCCGCGCACCACAACGAAGAGCCTGCGTGCTGCAACTAAGTCCCTACGCAGCCAAAAATAAATAAATAAATAAATCTTTAAAAAAAGAAAGAAATGGGGAAGAAATATGGAAAAGGAAAAAAAAGAGATGTGATAATAAAAACAATTGCCAAGACACAGGTTGTTGGGGGACCCAGAATGAAAGAGCAAAGTCTCCTCTACCACTTTGAATTTCTCATTCTTTTGTGTCAAATTGATTGAAAGAGAATTACTCCTACAAGGCAGTGCGTAGAAGCTATGCAGGGAAGATAGGATAGTGCAGGAGACAGATGCTTTTGCTTATGGGACTTTACCTAATCCCACGGACGCAGAATTTTGGAGTCAGATCATTATAATGTCCCTCCTTCCATTTATTTTCCAAGTCCATTTGAGAAATAATTATTCTAATAATCTGACTATACACATATGATGTACTTTTCTACTGTGACATCATGTTTGCTCTCCTCCCCACTGAGTTTTTAGTCCCACTCAAGATATATGAGAGAGTCCGTTGTCTCCAGAATTTTCTGTGCTTTGCATCTCAGGCTCTCCTGTCATGTCAGTGTACTGACATGTTCTGTTAGGTGTGTATTTGCTCCACCATCTAACCAACCACGTTTTCTCCTTTGATTCATCCAGTGAAGAGGCTAGACATCTGGAGAATGGTTCCCTGAATACAGTGCCCCCAATTCTCTTCATGTCCCAAGATAATCGACTTGTCCTTCCACTCCCCTTTCCACCATCAGAACATTTGTTCTCTCAGGTTCATTAGTCTTATCTAGATGCTGAGGAGGAAGCAATCTGATTTTAATTTATACTAAAGGGTTAGTAACCATATATGCACATGCACGTGCACACACACACCCATTACACGTTTTTGTAAAGAGCCTAGGTTTTATTCTAAACTGGGCTCTAACTGGGAAGTTTCTGATCATATTGAGTGGGTTGGGGGAAAAAATGTGGGCTGGGGAGCAGATTAGATTCATCTTTGTGTGCCTTCTTTGTGTAAGCACCTTGCTACTCCTGGGTATCCATTGTAGAGGCTCCTATTCTCAGGAGTCTCACAGATTGGTCTTAGGAGGGGAGCCACTGGGAAGGCAAGCCCTGTCTGCCAGTTTCATGCCATCTCTGCTTTTCAGTTTCTCCCTTCTACTTTGGAAAGAACTCCAGCATTGTTGAGAGAGCAGCATTGAGGTGTATTGAAACCCATTTATTCAAAGAGACCTTTTGTAATCATGGGTTCCGTATCACTCATCATATACATTATCCTCTAAAGTCATTTTACGAATGGCTGAGAATCTTTGAAACATTATCTCCTTTGGAGGAGAAAGCTAATTTTTTTTTTTTCAAGTCATTTGGATTTTCCACCTCACTTGCTTCTTTTTCATTGCAGGTTTGGATGAAAGCACTGGCATGGTGGTCAGCAGCCCAGCTAATGAGGTGAAGTACATAGCAGGGAAACCCATTCTTGATAACAATGCCGTGAATCTGTTTTCTTCTGTCCTTGTTGCCCTCTTGCTCCCAACAGCAGCTGCTTGGGGGTTTTGGCCCAGACAGTGAATTTTATTTCATTTACTAAAGTTAAAACTTCGGTAAATTCAGCTAAATTTGCAATTCCAAGTCTCATCCCAAGAAGAGTAATTGTAATGACAAAGCAGAAATGCCAGCTTCTCCTCTATTCCATTACAATGGAACTCCACGTTTTCCTCTCTCTGAACTCCATTGTAACAACTAATATCTTTTTGGTGAAAGACAAGGCTCATAGAATTTATGCATATTTTTCTTCTGCTGAATGGAACTTGAGCAGTGAAACTATAATGTCCCTATATATTGAAATGAAAGTTCCTGCATGGTAGATATAAATTTTATTTTGTTTGTTTAAATCAGTAAAGGGACTAAAAGTAATAAAATTTTTAAATGGCTCAGTTGTGGCAGAGAAATGTCACCATGCCAATTATCCAAATGTTGTATATGTTTTAAGTATTTAAACCGATGTGTGTGGAAGCCTGAATAAGTGTAGCATCCTGGACTTCTCCCATTACTTGCCATTTATTATTGTAAAAAGTGTGGAGTTGGGGCGGCTGGGCCCGTGAGCCATGGCCGCTGAGCCTGCACGTCCGGAGCCTGTGCTCCGCAACGGGAGAGGCCACAACAGTGAGAGGCCCGCGTACCGCAAAAAAAAAAAAAAGTGTGGAGTTTGGTTCCTGGTGAGCTGTGAGGTCTACTCCATGTTTGTTCTTCCTTCCTCAGGGTTAGTGATGAAGAAAAGTAAATGTCTTTTTCATGTGACCATTAGAATGCATGAAAAAAATTTATTTTTAGGTAAAGGAAAAGAGATACGTCTAAAAAATATGCTCCTTACTATATGTTTTAGTTTGTCTCTGAGCAGAAATTATCTTGAATTTAATATTTTTAATGTATTTTCTAGCTTTCTTTGAAATTTGTCTAGGAATCTGATTTACATTGGCATCTTGACCAGTAAAAGAGTCACTGGAAAATTATTGCAATTATTATTTCATTTGCTGTCCTAGAATTCACTGGAAAATGCTATGATTTCCTATTATGTACCTTCTAAGTTGTGCTCTCCTTTACATATAGCCTCAAACAAAGTGAATTCTACTTTTCACTTTTGTTCTTGACTTTGATGTACGAACTAAAGGGGTTTAACATAGTATGGATTATTGTGCTAAAGTATTTTGAAATATTTCTCCTGTGATTTCCATACCTTTCTTCCCCTTCCCCTTTTGCATTCATAAAAAAATTGAGGAGAGATTGCATGAATAAGCCACTGTCAGAGTGGAGAAAGCTTTATTTTCTTTGTTGGTGACCCTGCTACAGTGATTATCTAGAAATGACTTGGTTAAGGAAGAATTTTTTTTTTTTTTTGCGGTACGCGGGCCTCTCACTGCCGTGGCCTCTGCCGCCGCGGAGCACAGGCTCCAGACGCGCAGGCTCAGCGGCCATGGCTCAAGGGCCCAGCCGCTCCGCGGCACACGGGATCCTCCCGGACCAGGGCACGAACCCGTGTCCCCTGCACCGGTAGGCGAACTCCCAACCACCGTGCCACCAGGGAAGCCCCAGGAAGAATTTTTTAAAAAACAGTTGACACACTTAAGCCTTAAGCCAAGAAACTCAGTGGGTTGCAACCCATCTGCTTTGTGTATACATTCGCATCACCTGAGCATCTCTAAAAAAATTACTTGTGTCTGGGCTTCACCCAAAGATTGTGTCTGGTCTGGGGTACAGCCTGGGTACTGGGACATTTTAAAGCTCTGGCTGCCCATTAGAGTCATGTAGGGAGTTTTTTAAAACGCTGTTGTCAAGGCTCCTTTCTAGACCAAGTAAATCAAAATGTCTGAAAGTGAGACCCATGCATGGGTCATTTTTAGAAAGCTCCCTCCCTGGGATAGTCTAATGGTTAAACAGGTTGAGAACTACTAAATAAGAATATCCATACACAAATGTCAAAGCATTGTGTTGTACACCTGAAACTAATGTTGTATGTCAATAAAAAAAGATAAAAAAGAAAAGAATATCCTATACCTAAAAGTCTCAAAAGAGTGGGAATTTTCATTTTTATGCAGACAACTATTAGCAGCAGTGCAGTGTGCTGTCTTTATGGATGGATAGCTTCTGGTAATTATACAGTCTTACAGCTACATCACTTACCAGATCATTCCTGTGGCAGTTTTTTGGGCAGCCTCTTTACTCCTACAGCTGTTCTAACATGCCTCTTTTCTCTTTTCCTGGAGATTCATCCTCATGACATACTTTGGGGCAAAAATACTCATTGGAGCCATTTGCGGTTTGGTAGAATCACCACATCAGTAACACTTTGGGGACATACTGCTTCACAATCCTTTGTTTGAAAACCTAGGGTTAGTTGTGTTTTAGAATCAAAATTTTTCAGATTTTAGCAAGTGATAGGGTACCTATAAAATATTTTACTCAATAATCCCAAAAGAGGGCTTCCCTGGTGGCGCAGTGGTTGAGAATCTTCCTGCTAATGCAGGGGACACGGGTTTGAGCCCTGGGAGGATCCCACATGCTGCGGAGCAACTAGGCCCGTGAGCCAAAACTACCGAGCCTGCGCGTCTGGAGCCCGTGCTCCGCAACAAGAGAGGCCGTGATGAAGAGTGGCCCGCACTTGCCACAACTAGAGAAAGCCCTCGCACAGAAACGAAGACCCATCACAGCAAAAATAAATAAATTAATTAATAAACTCCTACCCCCAACATCTTCTTTAAAAAAACAACCAAACAAAAAAAATCCCAAAAGAATCTAGGATGGCACCCATTATCAAATGCAAATACCACCAATAAGTGTGTTAACTAAAGACTATGAGAGCCTCAGATCAGGTCAGATCAGTTTTTGTCACAGAATTTAGGAAGAAACTTTCTGTTTTCAGAGCACTTTTGGATATGATAAGTGTAGATTTTTTTAAAAATGAAGCACTTTTAAAAAAAAACTTATATGTATCTTACTGAAAGAGTAAACAGTTTGTGTAAAAAACACTTCTCATGGAAAGAGCTCCATGTAGCTGTATGATAAAATAATGTGTACTACTGCCTACCTAGGCAGCTTACAGGCATATATACTACTTCTTGCCATGCTGTCACACAGTAGAAAAGAGCAAGGTGTTTGTGGCTCAGGGCAGCTCCCGAAGGAGAGCTTTGAAGACGTGTCAAATGGAGCCGACAGAACAGTGAACTGCTACAACAGGTCATTCCATTCCTAGCTTTTCTCATTACTTGAGTTATCTATGCCTCAGCCTAGGGGCATATGTCTCTTTCTTTACTTTTTTTGCCTTACGCGGGCCTCTCACTGTTGTGGCCCCTCCCCTTGCGGAGCACAGGCTCCGGAAGCGCAGGCTCAGCGGCCATGGCTCACAGGCCCAGCTGCTCCGCGGCATCTGGGATCTTCCCGGACCGGGGCACGAACCCGTGTCCCCTGCATCGGCAGGCGGACTCTCAACCACTGCACCACCAGGGAAGCCCCATATGTCTCTTTCTTATTTCTAGCTGCTTTACATGTAGGATGCTGGCTTCAGAAATGCCAGCCTCATCCCAATTAGGTATAGGCCTAGTATAGAGAAAAATCATGTGTGGTGACATATTGCAGACTTTGCCACATGCCTGCAATATGAACAGCTGCCACATGTTTGCATAGTGGGTGACCTGGAGCCCCCATCATCTCATGTTCCTGATGCCATCGCAACGAGAAAAGACTGTACTTAGCTACCAAATCCCAGGTGGCTTGCACGTGGTTTAAACATGAAAACACAATTATGCAGCTTAACTATGGAGTACTATTGCTATAACTCCAAGTGGAACATTTGGAAACTGAACTGAACATTTTAAAAATATGTAAGTGTTTAATATATGTATGTTTGTTAAGTTATTTGACGCTAATCATTT
The DNA here is from genome assembly GCF_008692025.1 of Phocoena sinus. Taxonomy (NCBI): domain Eukaryota; kingdom Metazoa; phylum Chordata; class Mammalia; order Artiodactyla; family Phocoenidae; genus Phocoena; species Phocoena sinus. The sequence continues at coordinate 46,125,203 of NC_045772.1, read as the reverse complement.
CTCCCTTTAAGAATCAATGAAAGTTGATAATCAGGAATATATTTCTGGAAGAAAATTAAAAATTAAAAAAACAGTTTAGCTACCTGAATTTCAGAGGACTGAGATGACGCCAGCATTTCTCAATCATGTGATGCATGTTTAATGGCTTTGGAACTAAGGAGTCAGGAACTGATTGTAGAAGGAGTGAGGGTGAGGCCAGGTTAGCAGGGCAAGGCTCCTGAAATTATTTTCCCTGCCAAGACTAGACATGTTCATTCTTTTACATTTATCATAACCACCCCCTTCAAAACTTATTTTATACATATGGCAACTCTTTTTTTAATGTTTGGAGTTTTTTCTCTTTTTTTTAAATGCATAGTTAATACCCAGAATCTGTCCTTCTTTTTAAAAAATTACAACATTAGAGGTAAAACTAAAATATGCTTTGCCTCCACTCCTCAGCAAACCTAGCTTTCTCCCACCTTCCCCAAGATAACTACTGCTAGAAATTTGAGATATTTTCCACGTAACATTTGTTTTGAGTGTACTTTAACAAATATTCTTATTTTTATTTTTTTTTTTTTGCGGTACGCGGGCCTCTCACTGTTGTGGCCTCTCCCGTTGCTGAGCACAGGCTCCGGACATGCAGGCTCAGCGGCCATGGCTCACGGGCCCAGCCGCTCCGCGGCATGTGGGATCTTCCCGGACCGGGGCACGAACCCATGTCCCCTGCATGGGCAGGCGGACTCTCAACCACTGCGCCACCAGGGAAGCCCTAACATATATTCTTCTTAATAAGTGAAATGTTGTTATCATTTGTACTATCATTTTGCTGCTTCAAGTCAGGTACTTACACCCAAGAAAAACCTGTTTAGGAGAAAAGATTAGAAGGATGTATACCAAAACATTAATGTGTTATCTGTTAAGATTACAGATGATTTTTATTTTTGTTAAAGTAAATAATTTTAAGTTTATGGTATATGAATTATATCTCAATAAAACTGCTATTAAAATACTTATACAAAAATAATTTTAAATACTTTCCTAAAAAGTCTACAGTCAAATATGTTTCTTCTACAAATCAAAAAATGCTCAAAGTAAACAAAATAATCTCTGGGAATAACCCCTCTTCCCCACTACCCTTCCCCATTGTTATTTTAAATGGTATTCCTTCTCTTTATAAAAGACCTTATTAGCAGTGAATTTAAAAGTAAAATGGGGTTTAGCGCAACATAAATCCAGTGCAACATTCTCTTGGTGTCTCTATGCCTTAGGCACTGTGTCTGAAGCTGGTGAATCAAAGATGAAAGAGGGCTTCCCTGGTGGCGCAGTGGTTGAGAGTCTGCTTGCCAATGCAGGGGATGCGGGTTCGTGCCCCGGTCGGGGAAGATCCCACATGCCGCAGATCGGCTGGGCCTGTGAGCCATGGCCGCTGAGCCTGCGCGTCCAGAGCCTGTGCTCAGCAACAGGAGAGGCCACAACAGTGAGAGGCCCGCGTACCGCAAAAAAAAAAAAAAAAAAAAAGATGAATGAAACAAGGACTGTGCCATCCATGTGAGATAAGAGAGGGGAAGACAAATGTGTGTAACTAGCATGTTGAACAAATATGACGTGTGGTCTGTGATTTTTCAAAGTGACTTTATTTTTTTCAGTGACTTTATTTTTGTCTTCTACTGGCCCTTTAAACTTCCCATAACCTTATATAAAAACTCCAGCAAGCCATGAACATTTCTTCTTATTCTTAGAAACAGGTAGGAGAACAGGTGAACTGTGAAAGAGCAAAGAACCATGTTCCCCTTTCCCACTGCAGGCTTCCAGCTAAAGCAGGTCCAGGGTGAGGGTTGGAATTTGTTTTTCTTTGGTTTTGGGTTTGGGTGTTTTTGGCTTTTGTTTTTTACCCAGGTTTGGCTATTCTAAATGCTGAATTGAGACTTTCAGTAAACTAAAATTTTGCTGATGCTGGTTGACTGTTTGCCCCCCAAATTCATATGTTGAAATCCTAACCCCCCAACGTGATGGTGTTAGGAGATGGGGGACTTTGGGAGGTGATTAGGTCATGAGGTGGAGCCCTCATGAATGGGATCAGTGTTTTATAAAAGAAACCCCAGAGAGCTCTCTTGTCCTCTCCACCACGTGAGGACACTTGAGAAAATGGCCATCTGCAACCCAGAAGAGGGCCCTCACAGAATCTGACCTTGCTAGCACCCTGATCTTGGACTTCTAGCCTCCAGAACTGTGAGAAATAAATTTCTGTTGCTTATAAGTCACCCAGTCTCTGGTATTTTTGTTATAGCAGTCGGAACAGACTAAGACACTGCTGTAGAAGTGGGAAGGGAGATAGAGGCAGGAAGAAGATAAATCTGTAATGATACTTTTGCCTCTCCAGGCATGGCAGATGGCAAAAGCTGGTGATATTGGATGAGTCTGGTATAGAAGGTTAAAATTGGTATTAGCTTGGGGGTGCTTTTGTGGGCTATTTGGAGGTTTCCTGCTGAGCCCCTCTTTTACAGTTCTTACACCAGCAGATGCATCTCTAGTTCAAATGGTTGCTTGCATCAGTTATCTATTAACGCAGACCACCCCAAAACTTAGTGGCTTACAGCAAAAACTATTTTCTCAGTTTGTGGCTGGCTGTTTGGGTTGGGCTCAGCTGGGCAATTCGATTTTACGTGATGTCAGCTGGGCTCACTCACCCATGTTTGCAGTCAGTTGACAGGTCAGCTGGGGGGCTAGTTTTGATGGCCTCATGTGTATGACTGACACCTTGATACTGACTCTTGGCTGGGCTTACGTGACCCATCTGTCATCCTCCAGTAGGCTTCTTGATGACACAGGCGTTCCAAGAAGGATAAAGTAGGGGCTGCAAGTTCTCTCAAGGCCTAGCCTTAGAAGTCTCATGATATTTCTGCGGCAATTATTGGCTCAAAATGTTAAAAGGCTACTTAGATTCAAGGGGTGGGGAAATGTACTCCACCTCATCATGGAAAGAGTAGTAGAGTCACACTGTAAAGGAGAAAGGTGACAGATGTGATGCATTGGGGGCTATTATTCTAACAAACTACCACTGTTACTTCTCAGCTCCTGGGCATCTAGCCTCTTTCCGCTGTGGTGTTCTCACCTCTCAGGTAACTGTATTGGATAGGATTCAAGACAACCTCATGATAAGGTTTCACCAGGTGAACTTCATGTGCTCCATGGGGAAAATCCCTTGCTTTGACAACCTCTGAAAGTGCTAGCCAATCTCAGTGCAATCTCTGGCTTTACCATCGAAGAGGAGATAGGCACTTTCTTGCCCCCTGGAGTCCCAGGCAGGAGTCAGCCCCCAGGATGAATGTTGGCTTTAACTTTCTCAGGCATGAGTCAGGCACGGGCCATCTCTCTCTCTCTCTCTCAACTAAACGAAACACTCTCCACAGGTGCACTTGAAATTTCGTCCCCAGGTTGGGGACTCACAGCCCGGCTACCACTCCCTCTAAAGAAACTGTTCACTACTCTCCTCACAGAAGCTTTCTCTTCTCTGGCCCCATTTTATAACTCTGGTCTGGCTGAGGAGTCTAGGAGTTATGCAGCAGGTTCTCAGGTTCTCTATGGAAGGGTGTGTGTGTTACCTTACTTTAGTCTCCTGATGTCAATCATGGTAGCATCTCCATCAAAACCAGGCAGTTAGAATCATTTGCATCCTAACACCATGTGTTCACATATGTTACGATGTGTGGCTAGTGTATAGCAAGAGTATGACAAAGGCAGTGAGAACCCTGCCACTAGCTGCTTGGGTGATGTGGGAACACCTGGCAGAGAACATTAAGTGGGACATTACAAGATGAGTAAAAGTTTGCCAAGTCAAGATGGTGGGGACTCCCTCCCAGAGGGTATGACAACACATCCAAATACTGAATTGCAAAGGGTGTGACATTTTTGAGGGGAAAAAAAAGTTCGCTGTGACTAGAGATTAGGTAGAGGGAAGTTGTATGAAATGATACTAGAGAGGTAGTTTGAGATCCATTTGTAGAGGGCCCTAATACTAGCTATATGACCTTGGGGCAAAACATAGTCTTTCTGTATGGAAAATGGGGTTAATAGGCATACTTCAGTTTCACATATTATTGATATCAAATCAGTCACGTGAGTGAAAAGCCTTTGAAGAAATCATGTGTTGTAGGCAGAATAATGGTCCCCAGAAGATGTCCATGTCCCAATCTTTGGAGCTTGTGACAACCATACCTGGCAAAGGAGGCTTGCAGACGTGATTAAGCTTAAGAACCTTGAGGTCGGGAGATTATCCTGGATTATGCTGGTGGATCCAGTCTCCTCACATGCGTCCTCAAAAGTGGAAAACCTTTCCTGGCTGTGATCAGAGAAAGATGTGACAACAGAAGGAGGGTCAGAGAGATGCCGGTTTTGAAGATGGATGAAGGAGGCCACAAGCCAAGGAATGTGGGCAGCCTCTAGAAGCTGGAAAAGGCAAGGAAACGTGTTCTTCCCTAGAGCCTCCAGAAAGGAAGGTGGCCCTGCTGACACCTTGATTTTACGACTTCTGACCTTCGGAACCGTAAGGTAATAAATCTGTGTTGTTTTAAGTCACTAAGTTTGTGGTAATTTTTTCAGCAGCCACAGAACTAATAGACCATGTCAGCTTTGAAAGACAGCAAAATGCAGCACAGGCTCGGAGCTACACTGTCTGGGTTCAAATCCTAGCTCTGCCACTCACTAGCTTCATGACCCTGTTTACTTAACCTCTCTGTGTCTCAGATTCTTCATCCATAAAATGGGGCTATTGTTGCTGTGAGGATCAAATGAGTTCAGTCTTCTGACATACCTAGCACAGTCTCTAGCATATAATATGCAGTCCGTAAATGTTATCATTACTAGTTGACACATCTAAAGTGCCATGCAAATGCAAGTTGCTTCTACTTTTATATTTGGTATTATTGTTATTATTCTATGAAAAAGATAACTCCCAATATTATATGAATGAACTGGGTTCATGTAATTCATTTTGCAAGAGAGAAGAAAAGTATATTTTTTTACATCAAAATATATTAACCAAAACCTCATTCTTAAACTTTCGGGATGATTTTTCTCCTAATGAGATAATGGGTGCCTAATAGTAAGTACAAGTCTCCCTATGCTGTTTAGACTTATTAAGGTTATTTCCCTACTCACGCTTCATGCATCTGGGCCATCTGGACTATTAATAGTCCCAGAATATATCCTATGCTTTTCGATATCTTCCACACATTCTTACTAGAGGGTTCTTGTTTCTGTTCTGGCAGGAATTTCACTGGCACCTGTGAGAAGACATATGTACTTCCACATGATAAATTAGATCCTTGAGTGATAGGATTATGGAAAATAACCTCTGTGTCCACTTTCCAAATTCCTTTACTCTTTTACTTAACTTCCACCTCATATTCCCCCCCCCCCAAATTCCTACCTTTAGAGCCTTTGAGGGAAGAAACAAGAGCTATTACAAAAAGTAGAAGGTGCTGTCTAAATATCCAGATCACCATGGTCCCTGCTGGGCTTCCATCTGGTAGAAGAAGAGAAACATCAACTAGCTTGAGAGGAAATGTCTTTGAGCCATCTTTGTGTCATACTTGCTGTCCCACTTTCCTTAAGAACTGGAGGGCTCTCACCAATTTTTACATAATGACAGGTTAAAATGTGCTCCTGTAAGATTTTTCTCACTGCCCACCTCCCACCACCACATTTTTGTGTTCCCAGTTATAGTCAGGGTTGCTAAGATGACTTAGTGTGCAATTCATAATGCAGCCTTCACACGACACCAATGCTCTTGTAATTAGCACTGTAAAACAAAAGAAGCGATACACTTTTACACAAAGGAATTGGAAGCTTATTACACAAAACAGTTTGGTATTAGTTTTTCAACTTCTAAGTTTGGGATTTTCAAACACATACCAAGTAAACAGAATAATATAATGAGCCCTGGTGTATCCATCTCCCAGCTTCAACAGTTATTGACATTCTACCATTCCTGTTTCATCTATACTGCCACTGACTCCCAGTCTTCACCTGATTTTTTTCTTATGGTTCTATTTTTTGAAGTAAGTCTTTCTACATTGGAACACAAATATTTTTAACTTTGACAAATGATACACCCATGAGAAGCACACCCTTTCAAGATATAGAACATTTCCATCACCCCAGAAATCCCCTTGTGTCGTTTCCTGTCAATTCTTCCTCTTCCCAGGGGTAATAACCATAAAGTAGTTTTGCCTGTTCTAGAACATCATGCAAATTGCATACAGCGTGTACTCTTGTGTCTGGCTTTTTTTTTTTCATTATAAGATCTGAGGTTTATCTATATGGTTACATGTGTATGTAATTTCTTCTCATCGCTAAAAAGTATTCCATTGTATGATGTCATAAACAACCTCTAAGATGGCCCCTGGTTTAGTCCCCTTTCATATTGAATAGAGTTGGCCTGTATTATCAATAGGATATGGAAGAAATGATAGTATGTGACTTATGAGGCTAGTTCATAAAAGACATCACAACTTCTACCTTGCTTTCTTTTGGATCACTCATTTCTGGGGAAAGCCAGCCTTCCTGTCACAAGAACACTTAAGCAAGCAGTGGAGAAGCCCACATGGAGAGAAGTTGAGAGCTCTTGTCAACAACCAGCACCATGTGAAGTAAATCCTCCAGTACTCTTCAAGCCTTCAGCCTGGCCAAAATTTTGGCTGCAATTTCATAGGGACTCCACCTAACTAAGATGCTCCTGAATTCCTGACCCACAGAAACCATGTTCTTGAGAGATGTTGGTCTGTAGTTTTCCTTTCTGGTTTGGTATTAGGATAACGCTACCCTCATCGAGTAAGCTAGGAAGAGTTCCCTCTGCTTCTATTTTTTTGTAACAGATTATAGAGAACTGGTATCTTTTGTTCCTTAAATGCTTGGTAAAGTTCACCAGTGAAACCGTCTGGGCCTGGTGCTTTCTATTTTGGAAGATTATTAATTATTGATTCAATTTCCTAAATAGATGACCGATTCAGATTATTTCTCCTTGTGTGAGTTTTAGTAGATTGTGTCTTACAAGGAATTGGTCCATTTCATCTAAGTTATCAAATTTGTGGAAATAAGAGTTGTTTATAATATCCCTCTATTATCCTTTTAGTGTCTATGAGATTGGTAGTGATGGCACCTCTTTCCTTTCTGTTATTAGTAAAAGTCTTTCCCCATGTCAAAAGCTAGAGGAGGCTGGACTTGGGTATTTCCCCATCCCCAGGAGGGTTAGGCTTGGTGAAATCACAGTCACTTAGGTTCTAGTAAAATAGTTTTCCTTGAGGGACAACCTTGGTAAGGAAAACTGAAAGCTCTGGGCATATTTTAAATGGTTACTTTTCTCCTGGAAATCCCTGGAAAATCCCTGGAGAGATTTTCTCTGATCTTTACAGTGAGAATTTGGTATGGCTCTTGGAGGTAAAATTCAGGAAAGTATGGGGCTTCCCTAATCCGGGGCTGCCTAGGAGTTTTTAACTCTTGGGCAGTCTACACTGAGCTTCCAGCAGTTTGTTAATTACAGTTTAAAGTTTTTCTATTTATATTGGCTCCAGCTGCTGGCTTTTGCTCCTGGGCTGCTGTTCCCTGTTAGCTGTGATTCTCTGTATCCACCTGTCTGTCTCTCCAGTTTTGGGGGAAGTAGTTTGCCCTGTGACCTTGGTTCTTTGATAAATCAGAGTTGTAGATTCTGTTAGTTCAGCTTTTTCCTTGTTGTCAGATGAGAAACTGGAATCCACCAATGTGGTTTTAACCCTTATGTTAACCATTTACAAACTGTGTGATAAGCCTAATTTTCTTTTTTAATTAATTAATTAATTAATGTATTTATTTTTGGCTGCGTTGGGTCTCTGTTGCTGCATGCGGGCTTTCTCTAGTTGTGGAGAACAGGGGCTACTCTTCGTTGTGGTGCGCGGGCTTCTCATTGCGGTGGCATCTCTTGTTGTGGAGCATGGGCTCTAGGCGCACGGGCTTCAGTAATTGTGGCACGTGGGCTCAGTAGTTGTGGCTTACGGGCTCTAGAGCACAGGCTCAGTTGCTCCGCGGCATGTGGGATCTTCCCGGACCAGGGCTCGAACCTGTGTCCCCTGAATTAGCAGGCGGATTCTTAACCACTACGCCACCAGGGAAGCCCAAGCCTAATTTTCTTATCTGTGAATAGTTACTTTGCAAAGTTGCAAAGAGATTTGGAGTTCATGTATGCAAAGCACTTGTAGAGGAATTCAATGACTGGTAGCTTTATTATTGATTGATGGTACACTTTTCTGAGGAACTGGGCACGTTCCAAATAGTAATCCAGTCTGAACTAAAGATTAACAAACTTTCGAAACAATTAAGCCTTTAGTCACTTCTGCTTTCACTTGAAAACTGAAACTCAGTTCAGTTTCCAGTATCTTCTAGTACTCACTTTACATTATTGTACAGTAAAAGTTGTTTTTTTGAATGACTGAATTAAACTTTCATTCATTCCATATATTTAGATTACTTTCTTGATCCTCTTGTTTTATATCTGCAGCAGCGAATCACTTAACGCTAGAAAGTTCACTGGACCGAGAAATGGGAGAAACGAGACCAAATCCTAATTCTAGAACTAATTAGCTGAATGATTTGGGGCAAGTCACTTAAATGCTTGAGTGTCAATTTCTTTATCCAAACCACAACCTATTCGAAATGGAAGATCAAAAACTCCTTTCAGGACTAAATTTCATTTATTCATTTATTAAATATTTATTCATGAGCTATTGGTTGTACAGATCTTCCTTGACTTATGATGGGGTTACATCCTGATGTACCCAATGAATACTGAAAATATCATAAGTTAAAATGCATTTAATACACCTAACCTACCAAACATCAGAGCTTAGCCTGGCTTACCTTAAACGTGCTCAGAACACTGACATCAACCTACAGTTGGGCAAAATCATCTAACACAAAGCCTATTTTATAATAAAGTGTTGAATAGCTCATGTAATTTATTGAATACTGTACTGAAAGTGAAAAAACAGAATGGTTATCTGGATACAGAATGGCTGTGTCGGTTGTCTACCCTCACAGTCGTGTAGCTGACTGGGAGCTTCAGCTCACTGCCACTGCCCAGCAACATGAAAGAGTATCCTATTTCATATCACTAGCCTGGGAAAAGATCAAAATTCAAGGTTTGAAGTATGATCTCTACAGAATGTGTATCACTTTTGCACCATCGTAAAGTAGAAAAATTGTAAGTCGAACCATCGTAAATCAGGGACCGTCTGTATTGTACAGTATTAAGCATAAGCATTGAGACAAGGAAGTAGGACAAAATAAACATAAAGCTTATAGTCTAGCTAGGAGTTTAGGCATTAAGCCAATAATCCCACCAGTAAATACGTAATTACACATTGTGATAGGTGTTGTGAAGGAAACTATAATGTTGGTGAATGATTACAACAACGGGACCTAGAAGGACTGATGTATTGGAAAGTCAAGAAATATTTTTCTGAGGAAGTGATATTAGGCAATGGCCAGGTTAAAGAAAAGGAGGGGGGAGCAGGGTGGGGAGTAGAGAGCATTCCTGAAACAAGAAATAGCCAGCAGAAAAGCCCTGAGGCAGGAAAGAGCTTGGCCTGTTAAAGGAGCACAAAGGTGTCTGGCCAGGCTGGAACATAGTGAACAGTGGGGAGAATGATTCAAGGAGGATGGATGGAGCCCCCAGCAGACAGGGACTGGACCTCCATAGAGCCTTGCCTTGTCAGACTTTGGATTCTATCTCAGTGCAATGGAAAATGACTGCAAAGTTTTTCCAAATTTCCGTGATTCTGAAATTTAGCCTTACTCTGTAGTCCTCTCTCTAAGATCTGTATTCTGCAGAGCAAAAGAATCTGAGGAAACTCATTTGCAGTGACTAATACATGAGGAGATCAATCTACAAACACTGAATTTTCTTTGGTGTAGGAGTTAAGGAGTTGGCTGCAGAGTGAAATCACCTGGGAAGTTTTGACAACTCCTATTGCCTTGTTTCTCCTATGGAGAGATTTGATCTAACTAGCCTGGGGTACAGCAAGAGAGTTTCTGAAAGATTCTCTGTGATTCAAATGTGCAGCCAAAACTGAGTACAATTGAAAGGGAAAGCTAGAAAGCTCAGAGTTTTAACAGTTCTTGTTCACCACATATGCATCTATTTTCAGAAGGAATTTTTAAAAACAACCCATATGCTTGCCAGGAACTGTTCTCAGCACTTCACAAAAGTAGACTCATGAGTCTCACAATAAGCCCATAAGAATACTCATAATTTTCCCCATTGGATAAATAAGGAAATTGAAACATAGAGTGTGAATAATTTGCCCAAGACCACATCACTAGTAAACAGCAGAGCTGGTATCTGAGCTGAGGCAGTCTGGCTTCAAAGTATACATTCTTACCTGCTTTGTTGTAAGACCTCCGTGGAGTAAGAGAGGTGACAACCTGCCTGCTTTCTCCACCGCCAGTGTCAACTGAAAGAAAAACACACAACTTAAAAGTTGTAGGTTAAGTTTTATTCAGGGCCTCACTGAGGCCTATAGACTGGGAAATAGTCTCTCAGTAGCTCTGAGGAATTACTCCAAAGAGGTAGGGAAGTATATATATATATATATATATATATATATATATATATATAATATATATATGATATGTGATATATATGTAATATATCTATCACATATGCATATATATGTGTGTGTATGTGTATGTGTATATATATATATATGAATTTTTTTGGCTGGGAAATATATGTGGTTACACATAATAAGATTACTGATAATCACAAAGAACTCTCAAGTTCTAGATAGAGGAAATGAAACACATTCAAGAGAGAAAAAGACCTAATTTTGTAAATTAAAAAGGCTCCCAGAATTCCAGGGCAGGCTGAATTGATAGAAAAGACACATGCACAATCTGGTAAAATTCCTGAACTCTAAAGAACAAATATTATTTGCTACCATTTAGAAAGAACCAGCTGCTGAAAAAAAGAATCTCCTTTGCATTGGACTTCTTATCTGTAACACTAGTAGCTTCAAGGCAGTAGATTAGCATCTTTACAGAGAGAAAAAGCAAGATTCTTTACCTAGCTATGATACAATTAATCTGTCAAGTGAAAGAACGATCTTTGAGAATGTGCAATAACTCAGAGAGTAGATCATTCCTATGCCTCATCTAGAAAAATATTAAAGACAACAAATCAATGTGCACAAATGCTTCAAAATAGTGAGAAACAGAAGAAGCAGACTGAGCAATACACATTGCTATGTATATGCACAGTTACATGTAAAGAGATAAGAATACATTGGGCACGTGTAAAGTAAACTTGTAATAGAAATAGAAAAACTTGAAAGGAAACTCTAAGAATCTAGAAGTAAAAATATGAAACTCTCAAAATCTAAGAGGGTTAGTGGAAGAAGAGAGGAATTAAAATTTCTAAGACCTCATGGACAGAGGGAAGAAGGAGGAGAGTGAAATTATTCTAAAGACCTTAACATATTGGTAAAGAGAAGTAGAGGAGAAACAGAGAACCAGTTTAGCTCCACTGCTAAGATGGAACCTCTGAGATCTCTACTGAATGACCCATTTATTCAGTGAGGTTTGTTCACTCTGTCTGATGGACACTAGAATGATCCCAAGTCTTGTGTGAGCCCTAGGAATTTTCTTGCATCACAGCTCCTTTGTAAATATTCCCTCCTCAGCAGTTGTTCTTTGCCTCACCTCGTGGAGTTTTACCTTTCACACACAAGACTGGAATTTAGTCTGAAAGAATCAAGGAGGGACATCTGTGAAAAACTTCTGGAGTTCTTTTTCTAGTACCTTTCTCTCCTATTCACTGTCCCACACATTTTAGCTGTCTTGGCATCCCTGAACTTTAATCTCTATCTTCTCATCTTAGTGAGACTTTCCTGCACTGTGATGAAAATTGTCCTTAGGGAGAAAGCCAGGGCATTCCTAGTGCTCACCTACTTTGTTTCCCTTTGCTGAAAGATCACAGTCCTGTGCTACCTGTTGTCCAGTTGTTTCATATTTCCCCCCTACTTTTCTTTTCTTTTTCTTTTTTTTTTTTTTTTTTGCGGTACGCGGGCCTCTCACTGTTGTGGCCTCTCCCGTTGCGGAGCACAGGCTCCGGACGCACAGTCCTAGATATGTCTCCGGACATAACAGTCCTAGGTGCATATGCACCTAACAACAGAGCTTCCAAATACATGAAACAAAAACTGATAGAACTGAAAGGAGAATTAGACAAATCCACAACTGGAGTTGGAGATTTCAACGTAGAAGTAGTAGACAGAAAATCAATAAAGGTAGAGAAGATCAAAATAACCCTACCAATTCACTTGACCTAGTTGACATTTATTAAAAACTTGACCCAGCAATAGCAGAATACACATTCCTTTCAAATACACATAGAATGTTCACTGAGGACCAGATTCCTGGTCATGAGACAGATTTAAACAAATTTAAGGAATAAAATCGTACAAAGTATGTTCTCAAACCATAATAGTTAAGTTTATAAATCAATAGCAGAAAGATATATGGCAATTCCTCAAATATTTGGAAATTAAATGACATTTATAAATAACTGTATCCATTTTCTATTGCTGCTATAACTAATTATCACAATTTTATTGGCTTAAAACAAAACAAATTCATCATCTTACATTTCTATAGGTTAAGACATCCAACATGGGTCTCACTGGGCTAAAATAAAGGTGTTGAAAGGGCTATATCCCTTCTAGAGGATCTAGGGAAGAGTGTGTTTCTTTGCTTTTCCTGGCTTCCAGAGGCCACCTGCATTCCCTAGTTCATGATTCCCTTCCTACATCTTCAAAGTTGGTAAAAGTGGATCACATCACCCTGACCTTGTTTTTGTCATCACATCCTTTCTATTTCCTGCTTGCACTTTTTTTTTTTTTTTTTTTTTTCCTGCTTGCACTTTTAAGGATCGTTGTGGTTACATTGGGCCCCCCTGGATAATCCAGGATAATCTCACTATTTTAAGGTCAAATGATTAGCAACCTTAACTCCATCTGCAACCTTGATTCCCCTTTGTCATGTAACCTAACATATTCACAGGTTCCAGGAATTAGGATATAGACATTTTGGGGTTGAAGAGAGGGAGGAGAGGGACATAATTGTGCCTGCCACAATTACCCATGGGTCAAAGAAGAAATCCCAAAGGAAACGATAAAATACATATAGATATATAGTTTTTAACAGAATGAAAATGAAAATATTCAGTGTTAAAATTTATGGATGCAGCTATTATAAACACTTAAATAGAAAGGAATAAAAATCTCAAACCAGTAATCTAAGCTTCTACCATAGGAAGCTGGAGAAAAATAGAGCACATTAAACGCAAGCCAGCAAAAGGCAGGAAATAACAAAGATAAGAACTCAGTGAAGTTAAGAACTGAAAAATAATTGAGAAAATCTATGAAATCAAAGCTGATTCTTAGAAAAATAAATAAATAAAATTGATAAATTTCTTGCCAGACTGACCAAGAAAAAAACACAGAGAATATATAATAACCAATATCAGGAATAAGAGAGGGGAAATCACTATTTATGCACAGACACTAAAATGATAATGAGATCCTATGAACAATAATTTAAATTAAGACCAGAAGTAGACTAAGGAAAGTTTGTAATAGTGATAAAAAGGGGTGGGAGGAAGCTGAAGCCAGAAAAGTAAAAGAACTGACAGGTAGCCCAAGAATGAAGTTGATGACTATGATTCTGTATTGATGCACATAATCTAGATGGCTCAGAATAATTTTCCAGAAGTTTACTTGAAGGTTAGTGTTCTGTGATGATGCAGTAGACATATAAGGATATAAGAGAATCAAGAATGCTGGTAAGAGAGAGTTTAGATGCTCAGTAAGGAGTCCAAACATAGTGATGGAGGAGAGTGGGAATATGAGGGAGCTAGAAGTAGAGGGGATAGAGAGACCAAGAGAAAGCTGATAGATGGACTGGGAAATGGGGGTGAATTTTCTGCATTACAACTCCTCTGTAAATGTTCCTTCCTCAGCAGTTGTTCTTTGCCCTGCCTCATGGAATTCCACCCTTCACACACAAGACTGGAATTTCATCAAAAAGATTCAAGAGAGAGACATCTATGTGAATGGAGGTTGGGAGTTGGTGACAGATGGAGGTTCAAGGAGTTGGAGATTTGTACAAAGGCAAAAAAACCTTACTGAAAATGAAGGCCTAAGAGAGCTGGTATTTGGGAGGTTTGGTCAATTGTTTTGTATCTCCCATGTTCCAGGCATTATTCTGGACACAGGATATAATGGAGAGCAAGGCAGACAGATCTTTACTACCATAGAGCTTACAGCTTTAGTGCTGATAAATAAATAGGTAATTGTAATACTCAATGATACATGCTATGAAGTATTTAGAAAGTGGTATAGAGGAATGGTAAAATTTTAAATGAGACCGTACAAGGCAGGAATGAATAGCCAAGAGAAGAAAACACTCAAGCAAATGGTACTGAGTGCTATAATCCTCAGTATTTATGTGTACTACTTACGAATTTCCCATTAGACCATCCACAGCTATCAAAAAGCTCTCCATTCTCAACATCACAAATCTCCCATTAGAACCCTCAGCCAAATTATTTCACCAGGGCAAAACAATTTTTCTAAGAGGCTTTTCCGTCTTTACACTGATTTATTTCTCAAGAAGATGGAAAAGGACAGTCATTCAGACCTAGTTTAAGTGGACAACTCTTCAGAATTTCCAGTTCCATTTAACTACTGACATCTAGTTTTAAAAAGAGAGACTGACTCAGACTGCTTGCTACCTTTCTGAACGGAGCTTTTTAGTAGGGTACTTTGGTACACACTGCTGGTACACAATTCTATTGCCAAGCATGTCAAACGTACACTTCCTTCTGATACAACCTCATGCTCTGGTTATTTCAAAATACACATACAATTTATAAATAGTAATATAAAATGCACATCACATTTAAACTCTTTGGCTTCTTTGTTTGCCTTCCCTTTTTAACTCTTGAGGTTGTGTATTTTTAGTATAAATTGGTAAGTTCTGAGAATCTGCAAGTTTGGCTTAAATTCCTTCTTTGACAAGAATATGTAGAGTTTCTTGAGACACTTTTTTTTAATATACAGTAAGATACATGTTTAATAAAGATTAGGTACAGGGTATTAACAGACATCTAACAAGTCTTGGGCTGGGAATAGGAGGGAAAGCTCCAGGTTGGTTTCTTTTCTTCTTTTTTTTAAAACATCTTTATTGGGGTATAATTGCTTTACAATGGTGTGTTAGTTTCTGCTTTATAACAAAGTGAATCAGCTATACATATACATATATCCCCATATCTCTTCCCTCTTACATATCCCTCCCACCCTGCCTATCCCACCCCTCTAGATGGTCACAAAGCACCGAGCTGATCTCCCTGGGCTATGCAGCTGCTTCCCACTAGCTATCTATTTTACATTTGGTAGTGTATATATGTCCATGCCACTCTCTCACTTCGTCCCAGCTTACCCTTCCCCCTCCCAGTATCCTCAAGTCCGTTCTCTACATCTGCGTATTTGTTCCTGTCTTGAGACACTTTTAGTTAACATTGACGCCTTAAGGATAAATGGCTTTCCTCCCTAGCCTATATGTCCCTTGGAATATTCTTGTTTTCTACAACTCAGAAGAGAATATACTTCTAAGTCATAGTCTTGAATGTACTCTGGCCAACCTGGTAAATTTCATCGAGCTGCTTATGCCCCTTTGTGGCCAGTGCTTACAATTACAGCTCGGTTTTGTTTGCCAGGGAGAAGCATTTGAATTGCTGCTTCACATGCATGAACAGTGGCCTCTAAAAGCTAGAAAGAACCGCAGGGAGATGAGATCAGAACCAACCGGAAGCTAGGGGCACATAGCTGCACAGGAGAGAGTAGATGAGCAAGGACCAGATTTTGATTGAAAGGAGAAGGAATTGTGGATGCTGGGATGGCCACTACACCTTGTAATTACTTCTGTGTTGCCTCCCACACTAGAATATTAGCTCCGTGAAGGCAGAAATATCTTGCCTGGCATTCAACAAAGGTTGCTGAACAACTGAGCAAATAAAGGAACAAATGGCTTTAGTTCACAGAAGTTTCACAGTAGATGATAGCTATTTTTCTTTCTATTGTTAATTATTCTTATTAGATGCTTAAGATGGAAAATGCTTTGATTTTATTTAACAAAGCCCCCTATGTCCAAGAGCATTTCTCAAACCTCAGCATTTTATAGGCTTAGCTTTATTTATTCACTTGTTTTTAATTAATAAATATGAATTGAGCACTACATTCCAGGATCTGGAGATACAAAAATGTGACAGACAGAGTTCTAGCCCCCAGTGGAAAGTACATCAGACTATTATATTGAAAATCCCCGTTTTGCTGCCAAGCACCAAATTTCAGCTCCCTTTGCTCTGGCAGCTGCAGGAATAATATCTTTAGTTCTGTTTCCTCTATTTCCTTTATCTCTATTATTGTATCCCTATTTTTTCCTCCACTTTATATCCTAATACTCAATATATTTTTTTTCAAATAATTGCATATTATAGTATATTAAACCCAAACGTTTTTTTAAAGTTTTTTAAAATAAATTTATTTAATTTATTTATTTTTGGCTGTGTTGGGTCTTCGTTGCTGCTGACGGGCTTTCTCTAGTTGCGGCGAGCAGGGATTACTCTTCGTTGCAGTGCATGGGCTTCTCATTGCGGTGGCCTCTCTTGTTGTAGAGCACGGGCTCTAGGTGCACAGGCTTCAGTAGTTGTGGCACGTGGGCTCAGTAGATGTGGCTCATGGGCTCTAGAGCACAGGCTCAGTAGATGTGTCTTACGGGCTCTAGAGCGCAGGCCCAGTAGTTGTGGCGCATGGGCTCAGCTGCTCCGCGGCATGTGGGATCCTCCCGGACCAGGGCTCGAACCCATGTCTCCTGCACTGGCAGGCATATTCCCAACTACTGCGCCACCAGGGAAGCCGAAACCCAAACTTTTTGTATTTGTAGAAAAGCTATACAGAAACAGTGCATCTATATTAGAATTTTCTATTGATATAAGTAGTTATAGCGGTATTTTTGAATTCCTTTTTTGTCCCTAAGGAGAAACCTAATTAGAATAAGAATGTATTCCCTGTAACAGTTGCTAAAGGAAGGAATGTTCATGGAGGATTATAAATGCCTTGGGGATACAAAATGATTCTACATGAAGAAATGCAGCTGAGAAAACACTTAAATGATTGTTTAAAAGATATATATAGATAATAGTGGCAAAGTTGGAAATAGTTTCCTGAGCCCTTGAGTTTCTCATTCTTTTACTACTTGTTCAGCCATGCTTTCTGTTGGCCTCAATAATATAATACACCTAGGGGATTTATAATTATGATGGGCTGCAAAAGTATACATACTTTATTAGGCTAAAGCAGGGTTTCTCAACCTTGGCATTTTGATATTTGGGGCAGGATAATTCTTCGTTGGGGCAGGGAGGGGAGTCATCCTGTGTGTTATTATAGAATGTTTAGCCTCATGTCTAGCCTCTTCGCACTAAATGCCAGTAGCTAAAATGTCACCAGATGTTGCCAAATGTCCCCTGGAGAGCATAATTACCTGTAGTTGAGAACCACTGAACTAAATCAACTATTTTCAGTTAGTTCCTAAGCATTACAAGTTTAATTCAACCCCTACCTATTAAAACTGTTAAACCAAATCTCTAATTACTACATTGTAGCTAAACCAGTAGGCACTCACAGGTCTTTATTTAACTTGATTTCTCCAAAGTATTTCATGATTCCTTCTTTTTTAAGACCTTCTCTTCTCCTTAACGTTGACTTCTCCTAGTTTTCCCTTTACTTCTTTGGGTAGCCCTTGCAGTTCCTCTTTCTTTGCCCATCCCTTAAAAGTCAGTACTTTCAGGGTTCTGTCCTAGGCCCTGGGGCCGCTTACTTTTATACACTTTCTCTGTGTGATCTCATCCACTCCTGTGGAGTCCACGTCCCTGTCTATATTGATGACTCTCTCATACTTGCCTCAAGCCAATATCTCTCTTCTATGCTGTCAGCCCATATAGCCAGGTATAAATACTAGATATTTCTATTTGGGAATTTCTCAGGGCTTCAAAATAAAAATGCCCCAAACCAAAAGAACAGAACCAATTTTTTTTTCTTCTGCTGTGTTTCTTATTTCAGTGAAAGGTGTCACCATTTACCAGTTGCCTAAGCCAGAAATGCAGGGCTCCAATTCCTCTTTGTCTCTCTTGCTTTGCTTAACCATGTCTCCTAAATCAGTGCTTTACAAACTTTAGTGTGAATAAGAATCACAAGGAGGATTTGTTAAAACTCAGATTCCTGGATCCTGCCCCATTCTGATTTAAGGGGGAGGGTGAGAGTGGGGACTGAAATTCTGCATTTCTAACAAGCTTCCAGCTGATGCTGGTGGTCTGCAGGCCACACTTTTTTTTTTTTTTTTTTTTTTTGCGCGGTACGCGGGCCTCTCACTATTATGGCCTCTCCCGTTGCGGAGCACAGGCTCCGGACGCGCAGGCTCAGCAGCCATGGCTCACGGGCCCAGCCGCTTCACGGCATGTGGGATCCTCCCGGACCAGAGCACGAACCTGTGTCCCCTGCATTGGCAGGCAGACTCTCAACCACTGTGCCGCCAGGGAAGCCCTACAGACCATACTTTGTGTCACACTGTCCTAATGGACTTCTCACTGTTTTTATGATAAAGCCCCAAATTTTTAGCATGACTTTCAAGGTTCTACATGATTTCATTTACTTCCTTACATTCATTTCTCACCATGCTCACCTCATTCCTGGTGCTTGCTTAATGGCATGCTGTGTCCTGAAATCTGAATGTTTATCTCTTTGCTTGGCTGACTCCTACTCTTCCTCCAATGTTCAGATCATTTATTTATTCTATAGAAGGCACATGACCTTTGTCCACAAACAAGAAATTTAATTTTTCTAAAACTGAACTTATTTGACTTCTACTAGATAATAGAAACTAAATCTCAATGTGGGTAATCTTAGTCAGTTCAGAGTGTCCTTCACATCTTGCCCAGGTCGTATCAGTATTTGACCTACTGTTACTGAATCGGTTGACTGTACCCACGCCGGGGTCCTAGCCCGGGCTGAGACCCATTGTCTCGGCTTCTTTTTCTGCTCAGATTTGTACAGCCAATAAAGAAATTGATGCTGAGACTGGAACAGCACAAGCTTTATTCAATAGCCAAAGAATGGAGAAGCAGGAACTTCGTTCGCAAATCAACTTCTCAACCCGATTTGGGCGGAGACACCATATATATAGGAGGTTTGAGGTAAAAGGGAGGGAATTGGAAAGAGAGGGAGAAATATTCGTAACTTATCGAAGAACAGGGACGTGATTTGGACCCGAAACTGATGCAACACTCCTTTTCAGTCCTTGTATGGGCTTTTCCGGTTGCTGTCATGACAATTGTCAACTGTCATGGTGCTGGTGGGTGTGTCATTTAGCATGCTAATGTATTACAGTGAGCGTATAATGAGGCTCAAGGTCTACTGGAAGTCAAATCTTCTGATATCTTGGGCCTACTTGGTTCTAACCAGTTCTTGTTTTACTCTTTGCAACTTCCTCCTGAAATTTAGATAAGAGTAATTGGTTTCCATTCAAGGGAGGGGCAGGGGGACGATTCTGGGGCAACAGACTTGGTAACACTATGAAATTTGGAGATGCTGGGCATCGGGGTCTCAGTTATCATCATCCAAACGTGCTGGCATCTGTCACCTATTGCATTCTCATAGCCACTTGGCCCTCAAGTACTGCTGTGTCCTCCTTGTCTTAGCCACAAAATCTCTTCAAGTAGGGTGACCAAGAATTCTGGTTTGTCCAGGAATGAGGGGTTTCCCAGGATGTGGGACTCTCAGTGCTCAAATCAGGACAGTCTTAGGCAAACTGAGATGATAGATCACCCTATCTCCAAGTCTAACTCTATCAGTTTTCCTCTGTAGCTTGTAGAAACATTTGAAGACTCTCTTAATACTGGCATTGAGGAAGCTCTGTAAGTTTATTTCAGGTTTTCTCTCTAGACACTTGATGCAGCCACTGCTACTCTATAGCTCCATGTCTATCTTAGATACAGGTGAACTTTACAAAGCTTGTTACCCTCTCGGGCTTTGTTGAGCAAAAGAGAAATTTGTTTCCTTCGGTCATATATTCCCCAAAACTATCTGGGATGCTATCATTATGAATATATTGGGCTGCAAATAACAGATAATCATACTATAGTGGATTATCTAAATTAGGTATTTGTGGATTAGGATGTCTATTCAAGACTATTTCTAACTTACTGCTCTGCCATCTTTAGTACATGATTTTGATCCTCAGAGTTGTAATATAACTCATAACTCAAAGACTATTAATTCGAGTGTTTTTCTCCTTATCTCTGTAGTAGAGGAAGACAAGGCAGAAGGGGTTGGAATGTTGGAGAAACATCAGTATCTGCCGCAGGAATACTCACCAATGTCTAACTCCCTTGCTTTTCCTCTAATTCTCCTTGACTAATACTTATTAATCAAGCAGTGACTCTGATTGCTTATACATTCTATTAAAAAACAAAACAAAACAGGGCTTCCCTGGTGGCTCAGTGGTTGAGAGTCCACCTGCCGATGCAGGGGACATGGGTTCATGCCCCGGTCCGGGAGGATCCCACATGCCGCAGAGGGGCTGGGTCCGTGAGCCATGGCCACTGAGCCTGCACGTCCGGAGCCTGTGCTCCGCAACGGGAGAAGCCACAACAGTGAGAGGCCCGCGTACCGCAAAAAAAAACCACCAAAAAACAAAAATAAAAACCCAACAACTTTAAATACCAGTGGCTTGGGCTTCTAAAAATCAAAATATAAAAATTAAAATCTTTGTTGTACTGTGTTCTGCTGTCCCTATCTTTCCTTGGTACATAGGAAGCCTCATAGCTTATGGAAATACTAGGGGGAAATTCCCATAAGTTAAAATATCAAGATATTATCCTACCTCAATCCATGCAACAAATGTTTATTGAGTGACCATTATATGCTGGGCACAGTGCTAGGCCCTGGAGACTCAATGGTATGCCAGTCATCAAGGTATCTGTTCTCGTGGAGCTTATAAACATGGGAACAAATAAATGTTAGTAGTATGACAAAAGTATTGAAACTGAGCAGGACCTGTGGGGCCCTCCTGGGTACAAATCCTTCCTGTGTCCCCTGTTTCTTGTTTGCAGGAAAAAGGCTTCAGTCTCCTACACCTTCCTTGAGTTCCAAAGAGCATATTCAAACAGTTACTAATCAGGGAAGTGAGGGAATGCAGAAGCAAGGGAGGAGCAGTCAAGAAAAAAATAGTGCAGGATGGGGCAAGGTCCTGGTTCTTCCTCAAGGGATATATATAACAATATCTTTGAGTTCTTCTGCAGGAGCTAAGACCCCCATCCAGGTGGAGGATGGCAACTTTAGGCTGAGGACAATATTCCTAGAGCACCACCCTGTTACCTCACCACCAACCAATCAGAAGAAACTCACACACCCTGCAGCCCTCACCCCAAATTTTGCCTATAAAAACTTGCCTGAAATTGGAGAGTTTGGGGTTTTTTGAGCAGGAGCCACCCATTCTCCTTGCTTGGCCCTGCAATACACCTTTCTCTGCTCCAAACAAGAGCCGAGAGGCAGGTAAGGACTAAGCCTATAAGACGATCAGAATGGAAGCATGTAAGACAGGAGCATAATGATAGGAAGAGAAGATTGGATGAGAGGAAGGTGGAAAGTCAGGCAACATCCTCATTATGTAGGGACTTTATAGGTCATGGTAAGGAATTTGAGTTTGTTTGTTTATTTTTAAATTTACTCTGGCAGCTGTTTGAAGAATAGATTGCAGTGGGTAATAGGGCAAAAGTAGAGGCAGGGAGGCATGTTAGAAGCCTATTGTAGTAGCCTAAGAAAAAGTTGATTGTGGGTTGGACTAGGGTGGTGGAGATGGAGAACTGATGGACTCAAGATCTGTTTTAGAGGTACAGTTGACTAGATGTGGTAGTGGATTGGATGCGAAGAGTAAGAGAAAACAAAAAGATATCAGCTAGGTTTTAGCTCTAGCAAATAGATGTATAATAGAACTCTTTACCAAGACAGGAAAAACCAGGGGAAGGAACAACTTTTGGAGAGAAATTGAGGGATCCATTTTAAACTATCGTGTTTGATATGTCTATTTGACATTTGAATGATGATGTTAAATAGGAGTTGCCTATACGTATCTGGTGCACAGGGGAGTGATCAGGAGTGAAAGATGTACATTTAGGAGTAATGAATATGTAACAGATATTTCACACCAAAGGACTGGGTGTGATCATTTAGAGGGAGAGCTTTATTGGAGACAACTGAGTCTGGAAGCCCACTAGCATTTAGAGGTTGGGAACAGGTGGAGAAGCAAGCAAAGAGATGGAAAAGAAGTAGCCAGTAAAGTAGGGGAAAACTGGAAGACTGTGATGACCCAGAAGCAAAGGGAGGCACACATGCCACAAAAGAGAGAGTGGTCAGCTGAGTCAAATCTGCCCAAATACTGAGAAAATTGAAGATAAAGGAATGTGTCCATTTGATCTGATTTATCTTGTGGAACAGCTGGGTTAGTTGCTATTCCTATGTGGTTCCATAGCTCCTTGTACCTGTCCTATAGACCATTTACCATACTTTATTGTAACTGTTTTAATTATTTGTGGTGCCCATTAGACTATAAATTCCATAAGGGCAGAAGTCATGTCTGACAGGATTACATTTGTAGTACAGTATCTGACACATAGTAAATGCTAAATAAATACTTGTTCAATGATGAATGAATGAACAAAGAATGAATGAAACAAGGATGTACAAAAGGCCATCGACAGTCACCCTCCCTCCCAAATGAACAAATAAACATTCCCTGACTCTTCAATGCTGGATAGTTCATCAAAATTCAACAATTGAGAGCCCCAGGTAGTCACACTAGAGACCATGAGGTTAGTCTTAATCCACAATATAGTATAAGAACAGGGAGAGAAAGAAGGGGCTATTAAAAAAACTAGGACTTACAGACTTTAAAAGTAGTCCATAAACCCAATCTGATAACCGCCACAAAACTGGTGGGATGATTCTTCCCCTTTTACAGAAGCTGTTAGAGCTACACATTACCTTTCTGTGGCAACTTTTCCCATATGATACTGTGCTACACATTCATGGTTAAGTAGATTTCACCTGTATAATTATGCTTGGGGTTTGGGGAGTTTTTTGGGTGGGTGGGAGAGGGAGGCAGGAAGACGATTGTTTTTGGTGAAAAGGAGCTATATGCTTTGGAATTTGCACCCTACCATGCCTCAGCCCTCACCAATCAGGAATCTATTTTGAGATATCTACTGACTGAGGAGTCCTCACATTTTTGTAGCTCCCATCTATGAAGGAACTAGAGCTCCAGTTTTTTGTGGCATTTTCTATCAAGTTTATACAGACCAATCACAGTTGACTCCAAAACTGATCTAAGTTCTTATGAGCACACAAGCTATCCCAGAATTAGCCTGAATTTCTTTCAATGCTTAGACTAATATAAGCCACTTGTGTAGCTCCAGTATACTTATGTATTAGTTTCCTATGGCTTCTGTAACAAATTATCACAAACTTAGTGGTGTAAAACAACATATATTTAGTCTCTTCCAGTTCTGGAGTTCAGGAGTCCAAAATCAGTTTCACTAGGTTGAAATGAATGTGTTGGCAGGGCTGTACTCCCTCCAGAGACTCTGGGGGGAAATCTGTTCATCTCTTTTAGCTTCTGGTGGCTGTCAGCTTTCCTTGGCTTGTGGCTGCATCACTCTAATCTCTCTCTCCATGGTCACATTGCCTTCTCTTTTGTGTGTGTAGCATCTCCTTCTGCTTTCCTCTTATAAGGATATTTGTGATTGCCTTTCGGCCCACCCAGATAATCCAAAAAAATTTCTCCATCTCAAGATCCTAAATTTAATCACATCTGAAAAGACCCATTTTCCAAATAAGGTAACATTTACAGGCACAAGGTATTCAAACCTGATGTCTTTGAGGGGCCATTACCAACCTGCCACAATTTACATCTATATTTACCCACTCTGTGCTCAAAATTATGCCAAACTGACTTATAATCTGTGAACATTTGGCGCACATTCCTTAAATCCCAGTGTAAGCTAAACCTGGAAAATTATTTTAACTTTAAACTTATTTTATTTTACAATAAAAAAATTTGCATTGTTTTTCAGTGATAAATACAAAGTACTGCATGTAGATTCTAAGATGATCAAGCTATTAAATGATCTGGGATCCATATCATTTGAACAGTGGTTGAGAGCATTGGCTATATTGAAAAGAGAAGGGAAGAAAAAAGAAGGCTTAAAGGAAGATCAGACAGCTTTCTTCATATGTATAAAGATGTTTCACAAAGAACAGAGATTAGATACATGTTGTGTAGGTTGAATGAGGAACAATTAATTGCAGGCAGAGAGAGGCAAATTTCAATCCAATATTAAGAATTCAGAATGGATAATGGAAAGGGCCCAGTTCAAAGTGAAGTTTCTTCCTTATTCTGGAAGAATTCATGAATATGCAAAGACCCTGAGAGGAGGAATGCAGAGAGAAGTAGAGGATATATATTTTTTAAAACATAAGATCTCTTTAATGGCTGATTCTAAATAAATTGAAGTGGTATTATCCTTCTCCAATCCATTTTTCAAATTACAGCCAGAGTGATCTTTTAAAAGTCAACTCTGATTATATCAGCACCTTTAATTAAAACCCTTCGTTTGCTGAAAGGTCCTTTCAGTATTGATTCCTGGTTTCCATGCCAGTCTCATCTGAAGCTCTCCGTGTTCTTCTCGCACTTGTTTCTCATCTTTTTTTTTTTTTTTTTTTTTGTGGTACGCGGACCTCTCACTGTTGTGGCCTCTACCCGTTGTGGAGCACAGGCTCCAGACGCGCAGGCTCAGTGGCCATGGTTCACGGGCCCAGCTGCTCTGCGGCATGTGGGATCTTTCCGGGTCAGGGCACGAACCCGTATACCCCTGCATCCTCAGGCGGATTCTCAACCACTGTGCCACCGAGGAAGCCCTGTTTCTCATCTTTTGATGCTCCTTCCTACCTCAAGGCTGTAGGACATGCTATTCTCTCTGCTGGCAAAGCTCTCCTTCCTTCTTGCCTAGGTTACTCCTACCCAAATGTAGCATTGGGGATATCAAAGGTAGCATACCAGGAGCTTTCCCTAGTATGCTAAACCAGTTGGGTCCCCATATACATCTGCAAAATACCCTGAACTACTTTATCAAGATGAAAGCATTCTATCATATAATGACCGTGTCTGTCTTTCCTGATAAAGAGTAAGTTCTTGATGATGAAGACATTGTATCCTTTTTTTTTTTTTTTTTTTTCCTGTTGCGGAGCACAGGCTCTGGACGCGCAGGCTCAGCGGCCATGGCTCATGGGCCCAGCCGCTTCGTGGCATGTGGGATCTTCCCAGACCGGGGCACGAACCCGTGTTCCCTGCATCAGCAGGCGGACTCTCAGCTACTGCCCCACCAGGGAAGCCCTGTATCTTTTTTTTTTAACCTCTTTATTGGAGTATAATTGCTTTACAATGTTGTGTTAGTTTCTGCTGTATAACAAAGTGAATCAGCTATATGTATACATATATCCCCATATCCCCTCCCTCTTGCGTCTCCCTCCCACCCTCCCTATCCCACCGCTCTAGGTGGTCACAAAGCACTGAGCTGATCTCCCTGTGCTATGCGGCTGCTTCCCACTAGCTATCAATTTTACATTTGGTAGTGTATATATGTCAGTGCCACTCTCTCACTTAGTCCCAGCTTACCCTTCCCCCTCCCATGTCCTCAAGTCCATTCTCTATGTCTGCGTCTTTATTCCTGTCCTGCCCCTGGGTTCTTCATAACTTTTTTTTTTTAGATTCCATATATATGTGTTATCATACGGTATTTGTTTTTCTCTTTCTGACTTACTTCACTCTGTATGACAGTCTCTAGGTCCATCCACCTCACTACAAATAACTCAGTTTCATTCCTTTTTATGGCTGAGTAATATTCCATTGTATATAGGTGCCACATCTTCTTCATTCATTCTTCTGTCAACGGACACTTAGGTTGCTTCCATGTCCTGGCTATTGTAAATAGTGCTGCAGTGAAAGACATTGTATCTTGTTCAGCACAGTGCCTGGCATATGGTGGGCACCTTCAAATATTTGTTGAATGAATGAATGGACTATCTGGTTTGACGTGGGAAAGGAGTCTCATGAGAAAGAATATGTTTACCTAACTGACGTCACATTTCTAGTTGCAAACTTTTAGAAACACTAGTATGGTTTCTTGGAAGAGTGTATTTCATGAAAGAAAGGGGAGGCAGATAAGGAAATATAAGTGATGATCAAACAAGCCAGGTCTGTCAAGGTGGAGTCAATAGGGAAGGTCAGAAGTTTAATGGTGGGGGAGCGGGAAGCTTCATGGAAGACAGAAAAACTAGGAAACCAAGGCATAATGGCTTAAGATGTATTGTTTACTCATTCATTCCCAAATATTTATAGAATGCCTCTTATGTGCCTGGCTTGGAGTCAGAAAGTCAAAGCACGTCTCACCTCGTTCTTGTCCTTAACAAATCTACAGCCTAATAAGGAAAGACAAATATTCAGCAAAGTAATTTCCACGGAGCGTGGTAAGCGCCGCTAGACAAGGTATACCAGTGTTATGAAATACCTAACTTGGGTGGGGAGAGTGATGGAAGGACAGAGGGAGAAGGATGGGTGGTCAGGGAAGCCTTTCCTGTTTAAGCTGAGACCTGAAAGATGAGGAGTCCAGGTGGTCTGGGGAACTGAAAGAAGTTCAATAGCTAGGATTTGGGATCCCCCAGAGAAACACTGTCAAGGTACTGAAAGACACCTTGATAGATTCGGTTTACGGGGACCCCGGATGGGAGAGGTGGACAGCCCCTGGGCAAGAACGAGAACATTCTGCACTTCAATATTCCACCTGAGCTGGGCTTGCCTCTAATTATTCATTCCTTATTCCCGCAGGTTCCCGCCAACTGCAGAGTGGTGGTGGCCCGCAGACGGCCTAGCTCTGCGGGAGACGGCCCAGACGTGGTCCCCTCGCGTCCAGCTCGCCCCCGGGAAGAGCGCAGAAGCCCCACCTACGTTCAGGCACGTTCTCCTGGGCCGAGTCCCAGGGGCCGCGGCGGTCATGTGACCCGAAAGTGTGACGTAGGAGGAAGGAGACGCCATTAGAGGGAGGTGGAGAGGGAGTGCTGTTCGCCTTTCCTCGGGTGCCTGACGTGGTGGCTGGGGCCCTTCATTCTCGGACTTTCCCTCGGCCTTTCCAGGCCTCGCCCGGAGGCGGGAGTGGAGACGGCGCTCGGGGCTGGCAGCTCCGGTGCGGAGGGGCTGCGCCGGCCGCGGCTGTGAAGTCGCTGCGGCGGCTGTGGAGAGCTCGGCGCGGCTCTAGGGCTCCGGCGGCGGGCACGCGACGGGATGGCTGCGGCCGGCGGCGGCGGGGCGGCGGCCGGGC
The DNA here is from genome assembly GCF_008692025.1 of Phocoena sinus. NCBI lineage: Eukaryota > Metazoa > Chordata > Mammalia > Artiodactyla > Phocoenidae > Phocoena > Phocoena sinus. The sequence goes on along the minus strand of NC_045772.1, from coordinate 46,097,647 downwards.
GAGCCTACTCGTTCAAGGTGGTGCTGCTGGGGGAAGGCTGCGTGGGAAAGACGTCGCTGGTGCTGCGCTACTGCGAGAACAAGTTCAACGACAAGCACATCACCACTCTGCAGGTGCGGGCCTCGGGGAGCGGGAGGTGGCGCCTCGGGGCCCCTACTCCTCCGGGTCTCTGAGGACTTTGCTGCCGCCGTCGTCTGGGTGTGGGCTCTCACATCTCAGGCCTATCACCTCCGCGTTCAGATTGCCTTTCCGAATTCGCCCTGGGAACACGCGTGGTCGGGGCAGCCTGGACACGTAAGGACAGGCTGTTGGGAGGGGAGTGGAAGGGCCCTGAAAAGTCCCCAGTGTGGCAGCGCGTGTCGTGGAATCCCCATCGGTGCGCTAGTGTTTCCCCTTTGATTTGCTTCCGCTTGGGCCCTAGGTGCCTTCACCCTACAGTCAGTCAACCGAGTGTCAGCCCTTTTTCTTTCTTTCGGAATTAGGAATTTAGCTGCGGATTTGATTTTGCTAACTAGGTGATTTGTAACTTCAGCGCTTACTGATGACTAAGTGTTTATGCAAGTTCCATTTTGTCCTGTCTTCGAGTAACGTGCTGATTGGCAAGACATTCCTCTCCGGAGGGTTTTTGAAATGACCGCTTGCCCGTGTGGGTTACGCAGTTCCATTGCTGACTTGTGGGTCACATATTCGGCGATGTGGGTCGACCCATATTCACATGGAAACGTTATGTGAATACTGGCCAACAGTTGGTCCTCAAACTAACAGCTTAGCTGCTGCTGCTATTTATTTTCTTTGCTTGTAATGTAGGACCGGCTTTCACCTGCAGATACGTGATTGTTAGTCAGAAAAGTGTTAAAATGTAATCATTAATTGGGTGTGAAGTCAGGCCTTCGAGGTCGTTGGAGTCTCCCCCTCTTCCAAAGAAATCAGTTTTCACGTATTAGAAGAAATATACAGCGAATCTGCCTTGATAATTCAGTCAGAGGCAGTCAAGTCTAATGAATTTTTGAGCCTGATTGTCTAGGTTCATATCGCACCTCCATCCGTTTAAACTAGCTGTGTGATCTTGGCCAAGTTAATTAACCTGTCTGTGCCTAAGTTTCTTCATCTGTTAAAATGGCCATAATAATAGTATCTAGTTCATTGGGTTGTCAGGACAGATATACATAAAAGCACTTAGGAGCTGGTCCAGTGTAAGCTCTCCATGATTATTATTACCCTAAATTGCACAATAGATCTTAATTAGTGATTGTGTAAGTACATGGACACTATTTAATAGAATGCACAGTCTCCTGATTGTTGTGACATTTGATGTTTGATGCTATTATTAAACCACTGAGTCTAGAATTTACAAAGATGCTCTGGTTCTGATTCCATGTTCTATTTTTACTCCTATATAAAGCATACTATCTGAAAAAGTGAATGTCAGGAACCTGCATTTTCCCCCTACATTCTTATACAAGGTCACTTAACACAATTTTGATAATTACTGTTGAGTGTTATTAGTGAGATCAAGGAAATTCTTAGGGTAAATACCTACGCTCAGTTGGAAATTTAGAAATTCATTTAGGTAAAGTAATAACAATAGCTAACATTTAGTGAGTTCTTACTGTGATGAGTATTTTACTTTTCTTCTGTCTTTTAGTTCTTATGACAGCCTTTGAGGTGGATAGTTTTATTAACCTCATTTTACAGGTGATGAAACAGGCGTGGTTAAGTTGAGTAATTTGCTGGCTATCTTATTGCCACAAGTCTTGGTGCCCAAGCTGAAATTTGAATCTAGTTATGACTTCAGATTTTAAGCAATAAGTCACACTATCTCTGGATATTGGTAAACCACCCCTTAGTGGTTTCTTTTGTGCTACAGACCTTAGAGAAAAGAGAAGACCATTGTAACTGAGCTCTTAATTTTTTTAAAGATAATTTAGCCCTTCAACCTAAAAATTACACTTTCATTATACATTCCAAAAACATCCTCGAAGCTAAAAGCTGGCTAAAGATTTTAAATATCTGAGAGGAAACCACTGAAATCTATTGATACATAGGAGAGAATGAAGTTATGGTAGATCTCTAGTATCAAAAGCATAGCATATAACTGTCATCACAAACGGTATCTGGATTATGTTCCAGAATTGAGGATTTTCCCATACCAATGTATGGAAACAGCATTATATTCAATCTCCTTCTCTTAGATATCAGTTCATTTCATCTTTTTAAATAATGTTTTCAGAGAAATTTGACTTCTGTCAGACCCATAAGACACAGTCTTGTATGCCTTTCATTTCCAGATGGAGAGGAGCTAATGCATCATGAGATATGAGGGGAAGAGTTTCTCTTTTTTCTTGTCAGCGGAACTACCTACTACCTATCTTTGTAAAATATTTTATGCCTTGCAAAGTACACTCTCATGCATTCCTATTTTAAAGACTGAGAGGAACCCAAGATAATTTATGGTTCACTAATTCAGTCTTTTTTTTTTTTTTCGGTACGCGGGCCTCTCACTGTTGTGGCCTCTCCCGTTGCGGAGCGCAGGCTCCGGACGCGCAGGCTCCGGACATCCGGACGTGCAGGCTCCGGACGCGCAGGCTCAGCGGCCATGGCTCACGGGCATAGCCGCTCCGTGGCACATGGGATCTTCCCGGACCGGGGCACGAACCTGTGTCCCCTGCATTGGCAAGCAGACTCGCAACCACTGCACCACCAGGGAAGCCCACTAATTCAGTCTTTTGTTTAATATTTCAGTCAAGTGATTGTCTACTTTAGTCTGAACATCTTGGAGGTGAGATGAACTGTTATAGAAGGTGGAAAACTCTATGTCCTGAGGTGGCACATTTCATTTTTGGACAGGTCTACTTTCCAATTCATTTTTCTGCATCTAGAGACAAAATCTCTTTCCCTGCTCTCTGAATCTTAGTCATACATGGCATCCCTTCTGATAGTTGAAGATGGCTATTACATCCCCTTGAGTCTTGTCTTCTTTTGGGTAAACAGCTCTGGTTCCTTTTAGTGGATCTCCTATAACATTGTTCTAAATCATATCACTATTTTGACATCTCTTCTAGACATTTCACTAATCATTGTCCACTTTTCTTAAAATATGATGCCTTCAGCTGTAGAAATGATTCCAAGTGTGGTTTGATCTGTGCAAAGAAGTGCAGTCTATCACCTCCCCTGTGGAGAATCCTTTTCTAATACTGAAGTATTACAGAAAAGATTCTTTGAGCTTTTGGGCAGCTGTCCCATTGATTAATATTGGGCCTGCTGTCTTAGACTTATTTGCTGAAAAAAAGAGACAGAGGGAGGGAGGGAGGAAGGAAGGGAGGGAGGGAGGAAGGAAGGGAGGGAGGGAGGAAGGAAGGGAGGGAGGGAGGGAGGGAGGGAGGGAGGAAAGAAGAAAGACTGACTTTACATTTGTTCATTTTCCTTTGATTTTGTAGTTAAATCTTTTTTTCCCTAATGAATTTGATCCATTAAAGTTGGCTTTGATAAACTTGCTCCAGTGGTTAGTGTCTGTTAATATCCTTTTGAATTTTGATTTTGTAATTCAAGAAACATTGATGGAGCTCCTGTGGGTCAGCCACTAGGTTGGGTCCTGGACATGCAAAGAAAAATAAGGCATGGTCTCTACTGCTGGATTAGCTACTCATTTTAACTTTGTCACCTGAAGATTTGGTAAGAATGTCTTCAGTGTTCTCATCAGTCATTAACAGACTCTGAAAGAAAGGGGAGAGAGAGGGCCAAGTACAAAGCTCTTCACAAGTCTCACTATAGTCCAGTGACACGTGACCAGAGGTATATTTCTCTTTAAATATGCAGAATCTTAGGGTGGGGCTTTTTCCAGACCATGCACAGGCCACAGTCCTCTTTCCTCTTGACTGAGAAACAGTTATAAATGGAGTGTTATACATATTAATGGTAATAGAAACAGGAAACAAGACTGACTTGTGGGCTGCTACCTAGTGGACAAGAAGCCTTTAATGAAAATGGCTACTCCAGCGTTACAAATCTAACTTTATTTGCCCTAGCTACATCAATCTTGCCCATAGGGGATATCATGAGATACTTTGTCAAATGCTTGGAAAAGAACAAGATACATTGTTTTTTCTGCATTAGGAGGCCATATGATGTAGTAAAAAGGGACAGGACTTTGAAGTTAGTTTGAATTTTTGGCTCCTGATTTTTAGCCGTCATGACTTTGGCAGATTATTCTGCTGTTTGTAGCTGGCTCTTTATCCATGAAATGGGAGACTCTCACTCATAGGATTTTTATGTGGATTAGAGAGCCATAGTATTTAAACCTCCTGGCACAGTGTTTGTTTAAGGAATGTTTGCTGTTGCTGTTTGATGAATAGATGGTGCTTAGTTTGTGTTGGTTTCTTTCATAGTAACCCAGTCGAAAAGGTAGTGGGGTTAATTTGACATGAATTATTTTGAGAATGCATGTGGTCTGAGGGACTGCTACATTTTATATTTTTATGCATACATATGTATTTGTTTATTATCCATTCTACAGTTTTGTCTGGGATTAACATTTATGGAAAGTCACTTCTGTTTTGAAAATTGTGACATTTGCTATGCTTTGGTGTTTTAGTACTGCTCCGTTTTTGCAGACATCCTCCTAGGTTTCTGATAATTATGAAGTAATGTTGTAGGTGAGCTCTCTGAGAACTCAAGATCCTTTACCTTGCTTACAAAGAAAACTTGATCTTATGTAGAGTCCTAAAAGCTTTCTTATGTGATTTTCTCATTGGTTTGGGGTTATGTTAAACTTGACAGAGACAAGAAAGACAGTTGGAGTGAGGGGCTTACTGATTTTTCTCTGGAATTAGCTGCTGAACCTAAGCAGTCAAATTCAAGAATTGTTTATTTCATACCTGTTACATGTCAAACATTGTGCCAACGGGGGAATATAAAGATGAGTAACGTCCAATAAAGATGTTAAAAAAAAAGAATAGAATTTTTGGTAACTTACCTTTTAATATAAATAAGGAATTCCCTCCTCAGTTCCATTTTTTAACATTTAATATGTAATTAATTAAAATTATAGTACCGTCACCAGTAAAATAAATAAATAAATAAAATAAAGATGAGTAAGGTACTTTAACCAGCTGTTAGCTTTCTTTATTCTTAAATGCTAGTGCCATTTCTATTGTCTTTGGTTTCTCTCTCTATATTTGTGCTTCTGGGTGATCACTTCCTTTTCTTTAGCTGAATTCTCTTTTTCCCCTTATTGTAAGATTATGCATTCTAATTTAAATGTCTTCTATCACTTTCAACTAGTCTCCTGTGTAAAAGTAACTTTCTTTATAATCAGAACCATAAATCATCTTCCCTTTTAGAATTCTAACTGGAATTCCACCTATCTGCCTCCTGAAGTCTAGGGTAGGTGCCTGTCATTTGATTAGCAAAGCAGTGCTGTAAAGTTGGCTGGGAATACAGATAGTATGCTAACAGTTTGGCAAATGAGGAAACTAAGACTTGGATTAGATTTCTGAGGTCCCACATATAGTAATGGTGTACCATTTTTTCTTAAGCTAGGTCAACTACTTTTTTTTTCTTCCATACACCTTAACCTCCTGAGCAACACTTGGCATTCAGGTTCTAGCAGTTGGTTTTATACTTGGTGTCACAGTCCCCTGGTCTAGGAATCTTAATTTCCTTACAAATCTTATTTGTAAGATTAATGTTTTGAATGTCTGAAGTATCTTCTAAGTAGTTCTTGAAGCCACTTTAGTGTTGATTCAGCCAATTTAATTACAATATCTTCATAAAATACAGTAGTTGAAATCTTTCCTTTTTCCCTTAGTATTTTTACTAGAGTATGTGGGCTATAGAAGGGTGGATGATTTTTTTTTTTAAGAAGAGTTTTTCTGAGTTATGGCTTTGAACTCCTAATATATAAATATTCTATATCTGACTGCTGTTTTCTGCTTTGTGTTTTGAGCCAGTCCTTAGAAGTGATTTTTTGACTCTCCTTTTCAAAGTATTTACTTGGACTCTAAACTGATTATAATACCTCTTTTTAGAAGCAAAGGACAAGAAATGAAGTATTCAAGCACCCAGCTTGGTTTTCTTTCTTTTCTTTTCTTTTCTTTTTTTTGCGGTACGTGGGCCTCTCACTGTTGTGGCCTCTCCCCTTGTGGAGCACAGGCTCCGGACGTGCAGGCTCAGCGGCCATGGCTCACGGGCCCAGCTGCTCCGCGGCATGTGGGATCTTCCCAGACCGGGGCACGAACCCGTGTCCCCTGCATCGGCAGGCAGACTCTCAACCACTGCGCCACCAGGGAAGCCCCCATCTTAGTTTTTTGATAGCTAATTTTTATTGCCTTACTACAGAGGACTAATTTTATGAATTATCTTGCTGAATCTTTTCATGTCCATGTCTTAAGTTGAAAGTAGTTAATAGATACTTTTTTCTTTTTTTTCCTGTTCGCGGGATCTTAGTTCCCTGACCAGGGATTGAACCCAGGCCACGGCAGGGAAAGCGCCAAGTTCTAACCACTGGACTTCCAGGGAACTCCCAATAGATACTTTAAATACTTAAGCCTGAAACAATGTTAGTAACTGTAGCAAAAATAATATAACTGATTAATTATATACACACATATTATTTTTTTTTTCATACTGCAGGTTCTTACTAGTCATCAATTTTATACACATCAGTGTACACATGTCAATCCCCATCGCCCAATTCAGCACACCACCATCCCCACCCCACTGCCGCTTTTCCCCCTTGGTTTCCACATGTGTTTTCTCTGCATTGCTGTGTCTCAATTCTCATCCTGCAAACCGGTTCATCTGTACCACTTTTCTAGGTTCCAGATACATGTGTGAATATACGATATTTGTTTTTCTCTTTCTGAGTTACTTCACTCTGTATGACAGTCTGTAGATCCGTCCACGTCTCAACAAATGACTCAATTTCGTTCCTTTTTAGGACTGAGTAATATTCCATTGTATATATGTGTCACATCTTCTTTATCCATTTGTCTGTTGATGGACACTTAGGTTACTTCCAGGACCTGGCTATTGTAAATAGTGCTGCAGTGAACATTGGGGCGCATGTGTCTTTTTGAATCATGGTTTTCTCACGGTATATGCCCAGTAGTGGGATCGCTGGGTTGTATGGTAGTTCTATTTTTAGTTTTTTAAGGAACCTCCATACTGTTCTCCATAGTGGCTGTATCAATTTACATTCCCACCAACAGTGCAAGAGGGTTCCCTTTCTCCACACCCTCTCCAGCATTTGTTGTTTGTAGATTTTCTGATGATGCCCATTCTAAGTGGTGTGAGGTGATACCTCATTGTAGTTTTGATTTGCATGTATCTAATAATTAGTGATGTTGAGCAGCTTTTCATGTGCTTCTTGGCCATCTGTACGTCTTCTTTGGAGAAATGTCTATTTAGGTCTTCTGCCCATTTTTGGATTGCGTTGTTTCTTTTTTTTTTTTCTTGCGGTATGTGGGCCTCTCACTGTTGGGGCCCCTCCCGTTGCGGAGCACAGGCTCTGGATTCGCAGGCTCAGCAGCCATGGCTCACGGGCCCAGCCGCTCCGCGGCATGTGGGATCCTCCCGGACTGGGGCACGAACCCGTGTCCCCTGCATCGGCAGGCGAACTCTCAACCACTGTGCCACCAGGGAAGCGCTGTTTGTTTCTTTAATATTGAGCTGCATGAGCTGTTTATATATTTTGGATATTAATCCTTTGTCCGTTGATTCGTTTGCAAATATTTTCTCCCATTCTGAGGGGTGTCTTTTCGTCTTGTTTATGGTTTCCTTTGCTGTGCAAAAGCTTTGAAGTTTCATTAGGTCCCATTTGTTTATTTTTGTTTTTATTTCCATTACTCTAGGAGGTGAATCAAGAAAGATCTTGCTGTGGTTTATGTCAAAGACTGTTCTTCCTATGTTTTCCTCGAAGAGTTAAACACACATATTATTAATGAAAGTCTATTGAACTTAGATAAAGACAGTAAAGTATTTGTCCACAATCAGTTACTGTGCTGCATTAGGTATTTTGCTTTGCCAGTGATGAGCAAGAACAAGTGATCTGGCTAACAAAAACAGACAAAAAAACATTGATGAAACAAGTTATGAAAAGACTTTCATTTGGCAAGTGTACTTTGTTCTTATTTTATCTCTCCTGTAATCTTATTTTTTTAATAGTGATTAAAAAAATATTCACTGTGATTTCAGTTAAGATGTTGGGTAAATAAGCATCAGGTGCAGATGACAGATGTCTAATGAGATTGTTAAGTCTGTCAGTACCCCTAAAGTTTGGAAGATGAAATCATTGGAATTAGAAGAAATAGTGGTGCTGTAACTCCGGGTTTGGAGGAGTAAGGTGGGAAATGTACCATTACTTTGATCCTCATTACTTTGTGCCTACCCTGAGAATATTCTGGGAGATGAGTTGGTATCCAGGAACACTTAGTGTCCAAGTGGAGGAGTGCCAAGACAAGAATGTGTGTATGTTCTGGAATAGGCAGCTTTGTGCAATGGAAAAAGCACTGTGGAGTCAGACAGGCTTCCACCCACTGAAGTACCTGACTAAGTTGGCTGACCTTGGGTGAGTCACTGTATTTCCTTAAATCTCAGGTTCACAACTGTAAATAGGGCTAATTACCTACTTCACAAGGTTGTTACAAAGAATAAATGAGAAAGCCAAAGCATGGTGGCACACAGTATGTACTATTTTTTTTTCCTTCCCATATTCCTAGAACCTTTGAATTGACGTTGTTTATGCCACTGTCCCCTGCTCTTTCTAGATGGGGTTCTTCACTGAGATATTGCCAGGGATTTATAAATCCCTTGGGAAAGTGTGGGGAAAAAATTTTATATGAGCAGTTTTCTTGAGAGTGAGTGGGTTCATAGCTTTCATCAGATTCTCAAAGAAGTCTGTGATCATGCCTCCCTCCCACTCTTACTACCATGTAACAGAATTAAGAACCTCTGCCCCAGAGTAAGTATTATATAACCATGAATGGTATCTCAGTAGTCTGGCCAAATTAAGTATGCGTCATAGAGGTAGTAGGAAAAAGAGACCAAAACAGATTTCAACCATTTGATCGTTTGCTGCTGTCTTTTTTTTTTTTTTTTTCTTGCGGCACGCGGGCCTCTCGCCGCTGTGACCTCTCCCGTCGCGGAGCACAGGCTCCGGACGCGCAGGCTCAGCGGCCATGGCTCACGGGCCCAGCCGCTCCGCGGCACGCGGGATCCTCCCGGACCGGGGCACGAACCCGCGTGCCCTGCATCGGCAGGCGGACTCTTAACCACTGCGCCACCAGGGAAGCCCTTGCTGCTGTCTTGATGTTACATAAAATCTTGCAGCTTTATTCTCAAATATAATTGTTTTTGTTTTTAAAACAGATGTTTGTTCTTTAAGAAAATATCTATAAAATATTAAAAACTTAGGGTTTATGTAAAATGAGATGATTTGTATTACAGAAGGACTCTTTCTATAGAGTGGGACTTAAGTTTTTTGTTATGAAGGAAGAAAACGATACAGTGGGGACCCTATGGTAATGTGCTTTACGAATGCATCACATATTTGAGTTAAAATAATTTGGTTTATAAGGAAACTTTTAGGAACACATCTTTTATGTAAATTGAGTTATACGAGTCACATTGTGGATATGTTTATCTACGGTAACAACATTTGCAAGTCCGCTGTGGGCAGCACTATGGTTCCCCCTGCCCCCTCTATTAGAGAAGTGTTAGCTCACATCTCAGTCTGGGAGGTACCATAGCATAGTGGTTATGAGTCATGTCTGGAGCCAGACTGCCTTCATTTCAAATCCTACTCTGTCACTTGCTGTGTGACCTTGGACAATATACTTACCATTCCTTTGTCTCGTTTCCACATCTGTAATATTTGGATAATAATTATATCTAATCACAGAGTGTTACGAGAAGTGAATTAATATGGAAAAGCTTTTAGAACACTGCCCATTTCATTATAAGCACTGTGAAAATGTTAAATAAATAAAAATATGTACTCTAGTTAACAGAAGACTTATGCTCATGAAAACTTAACTTAAAATACAAGGTGGTATATGCTGTATATTACAAGATTAAGTTCCCTAAAGTTCTTCTGCATAGAGAAATTCACTGTGGGTTGTCTGGGTCATATGAGAAAGCTTAAAAATTCAAGGAAGAAGAGTGTAGGTCATGAACTGGTCTTGATAGGTGAGATCCAGATAGAGAAAGAATAGGCCCAAATTAGAGAGGAATTTTATCAACAAACAGAATTGGAGGGAATGTATAATATAGACTGTATAAAGTTTCTGAGTAAGTAGAGAAATACTGGAAGCTTTCTTGGGAAGATAGATGTGGACAAATGGTGGAGGTCCATAGATACAAAGATAGGCTTTGAGACTTTTATTTGTAGATTAGGGCTCCCTGACTTTTATAAAGGAGAAGCTTATGAATGATTTTGTAAAAAGTGCATAGCACAGTACTTGGTGGAAGGTAAGCATTCAATAACTGTTAGCTAGTATTAGCAATAGTAGTGGAAATGACTGCGTAGTGTCTCACTATATGGATGGACTATATTTGTATATTTTTAAAAAATAGCCTATTGATGGACACTTAGGTAATTGTCTTTTTCTTCTTCTTTCCTTTTTTCTTTTTTTTTTAATAATCGTCACTGTAATGAGCACTCTTTCCATAAAATTGTTTTATACATCTGTAGTTCCTTAGGAGAGACTTAACACTGTCTCTGAACTTACCATGGGAGAGTGATGGTAAGTTTCAGAGGGAATAGTAGAAAGAAAATGATGGAGCTTTACCAGCTATAATTCACTCCCCAATGCTGAGAAATCCCCACAAAACTCATGACAAAAAGGCTATTATGGTATTAGCTGCCAGCAGGGATGTAGTTCAAGCATACTTATTAAAAATGATAACTTATTAGAGAGCTCAGCTATGGATATGATAATGGTTTTTTTGTTTGTTTTTAATCATGGAGGCTTTGGGAAGATAATTTAGCATGTAGACCAGAGAACCAGAGTGTGAGGTGAGACCAAAGGTATTTATATTATGACATAATATGAGACTGGTGGTCCTAGAACTCCAGAGGAAATATAAAAGCAAGGCTTGGTAGGTTTTTTTTAGAATATGGGATGACAGGGGAGGAAGAATATTCAGTGATGATATTCCTAAGATTCTAAACCTCAGTGACTTGGAGAATGTGATCAAAATACTAATGTTGGAATGGAAAGCTGATTTTGGAGGGAAGATCAGTTTAAATATGTTTGAAAGAAGAGAGGGAGGCATTTAAGTTTACTTACTATTAAATATTAGGATAGGAGTCAGGTTTTGAGCTTCTTTATATAACATTGATATTGAAACAGAACAAATAGTTGAATTCAAATAAATTATACAGCTAATAAATGGCAAAGCTAAGATTCAAATCCAAAGTTCTGCTTCAAAGTTTATATTCTTCACCCTTATGCTATGAGTGGGAAATAGTCCTTTATTCATATTTATTGTCGTAACATGTATTTGGTCTTCTCATATTCCAAGTTATTTCTTTGTCATTTTGCCATTGAATTTATTTTATACCCTTTTCTATATAACCTGTGTTTTGTTTTTTTTAAAAAAATAAATGTATTTATTCTATTTATTTACTTATTTTTTGGCTGCGTTGGGTCTTCATTGCACGCGGGCTTTCTCTAGTTGCTGTGAGCGGGGGCTACTCTTCGTTGCGGTGCATGGGCTTCTCATTGGGTGGCTTCTCTTGTTGTGGAGCACGTGCTCTAGGCACGCGGGCTTCAGTAGTTGTGGCACGTGGGCTTCAGTAGTTGTGGCTCATGGGCTCTAGAGCGCAGGCTCAGTAGCTGTAGCGCACGGGCTTAGTTGCTTCACGGCATGTGGGATTTTCCTGGACCAGGGCTCGAACCCGTGTCCCCTGCATTAGCAGGCGGATTCTTAACCACTGTGCCACCAGGGAAAGCCCCTAACCTGTGTTTTATTTAGTAAAATATCTTGAGTGTAGCTTGGGCTTTGAAGGCAGACATTGCTGGATTTGATCTCAGCTCTGCCATTTGTGTCTCTGTAGATTCCTTAGTTAATCACGAAATCTGGTGGCCTTTTCTTAGTTTTAATTTTCCTTGGTATACATACAGCATAAAGTCCTTCCTGAAATCTAGGTTCCTTCTCCTTCAGTAATAATTCACCATCCTAGCCTTTTATCTGTGTTACTTTCCATCTCTGCACTTTCTTCTATATATATACACTTAAATGTGACTGTCTTTGCATAGCTTTGAAGTTGGCTCTTTGTTCCTATTTTAAACAGGTCAACTGACTCTGGTTTCTGATTATATTCCCTCTTCAATTACTTGATTCATTTTTCTCTTTTCTATCCTCATGCACTTAGTTCAGGCCCCTTATGTTTTTCTTTCCAACTTTAAAATAGACTCCTGTCTTCCAGGTCTAGTCCTGTTCTTTCTTCCTATCGTATTCATTCTCTTAAAATATAGATCTTATATGTCCTCACTGCTTAGAAACCCTTCATTGATTATCCATTGTCAACAGTATTATTTCCTAACACTCCTTTGGATGAGTTAGGGGTCTTTTTAGGGAAAAAGAAGTCAAATGAGTTTGGGAAATGCTTGTATAAATGCAGTTAGTCAGCCTTCCTTTTGGCAGAATTTTAGTGTGCTAATGGGTACTGTGAATGCACAAAGGGGATATAGAGCAATATACAGCAGTCCCCAAATATACCTGACTGTAGTATACATTAAAAAACAAAAAACTTGTCTAGTGTCTTGGAACACGTTTTATTGAGACCCACAAGGTAAAGTCCATAGGCTTAGATATGGAGTCAGGACTTTTTTTTCGATTAATTCAACCTTTGCCTATCTTTGTAGTCTCATCTCTAGCGTCCACCAGACCAACTTGGAGTTTCCCATAGGGTGGGGAGTTATGTGTTTCAGGCTTCGGTGGCTTCACCCATCTGTCAGGAAAAACCCCTACTACTCCTAAAGGGGAGATCATTACCTTCTTTCTGAAGCCTTCTGTGACTTATCCAAGCAGGCTTTACACTTCCTTCCTCAGCATTTTCCTATTGTATACTTGGCAAGACCGTCCATTTTAACGATTATCACATGGTATTTTAATTCTCTTTATATTTTAGTTTCTGCAGTGGACTATAAGCTCCTTGAAAGCTGGAACCATTTCCTTTCATTTCTGTGACATTAGTACCTAGGGCAATTATTAGATATAGTTTAAATAATTGAATTATAAAATAATTGCAGGAAAATTTCCAATAATAATGGCATTCATACAGTTAACTATCAGTAAACATTTCTTTTATCTCATCTTAGAAGTCTCTTAGACGCTTTCTATAATGAGTAGGTAGGTGGCATCAAATTAAATGCGAAGAAAATGCTGTAATGAGGAAAAACTAAGAAAACATATTTACCCATTTTTTTGTACTTTTCATAACTTGTATTCATAAAACAAAATATCTTTTTCTTAGATTAGAGTAAAAATAATGTTCTGTCTTCAGTGGAAATAATGTTTAATCATTAATAAAAACTCAGTGATTACTTTTTCTCCCAGATAACTTATTTCATATTGATATGATTCATTCATCTGTAGTTTTGGAAATAAAAAATGTTATTTTATGTGAAACATTGTTTAATGTATATCTCTCTTTTCTTAGGCATCATTCTTAACAAAGAAGTTAAATATTGGTGGGAAAAGAGTAAATCTTGCTATATGGGTAAGTTAACCTTTTCAACTGTATGAGTGAAGGCCTAGAGTACCTATTCCTGGTTCTCTCATAACTAATTGGCTCAAAATTTTCTGGATTTATTTTAGTTAACTGAAGTTTAGCCAAATACTTTTTTTTTTTTTTTTTTTTTTGCGGTACACGGGCCTCTCACCGTTGTGGCCTCTCCTGTTGCGGAGCACAGGCTCCGGATGCGCAGGCTCAGTGGCCATGGCTCACGGGCCCAGCCGCTCCACGGCATGTGGGATCTTCCCGGACCGGGGCACAAACCCGCGTCCCCTGCATCGGCAGGCGGACTCTCAACCACTGCGCCACCAGGGAAGCCCCAAAACCTTTTTTAAATAAACATTTTTTTCCTAAAATCTGGCTAAGAATTTTATCTTGCATACAATTGTATACATGAATAGTTCTATCATAACTTTTTAGCTGGAGAAGGGTCAACTCAGAGGGATTCCATGTCAGAGAAAGGGGTGGACAGCCTGCCTGGCCTTTTCCCCCCCATCTCCATACTCTAATCCTCCAAGGGAATGGCCAGTGGAGAGTAGGGTGAGGATAATGCAGTAGTGTACCTGTTGGCAGGTGGTCCTGCTGCATGCTCTTTCTCCTTGTCTCCTCTCTCTGGGGAGAACCTAAATTTAGTGCAAGGCCTGTTCCTGGCTTATAATGCCATTGTGGCCCATTCTGACCCTTTGGCAACTGAAATGGTTTTTTAGTGAGGGTGGGAAGATTGCTGAGGAAGAGGAAGGTTGGGGAGGGGAGAAGTACTCTTTATGTAACAGTAAAACATTAAATATTGATTATAACTTGACTTAAAATTTTTATTTGTAACCTGTTTTGTTTCTTTTAACAGTGTTTTGGGGTTATCTATAACTTTATACCCCACTTTCCAATTGAACGAAAGTTCACTGTAGTTACAATAACAGATGTATTTTTTCTTCTGATCTAATAAGAGTTTATTGCTTTATTTAGGATACAGCAGGTCAAGAGAGATTCCATGCATTGGGTCCAATTTACTACAGAGATTCAAATGGAGCTATTTTAGTTTATGATATAACAGATGAAGATTCGTTTCAGAAGGTATTCTGTTTACTTATGGGTAGATGACTTAATAGAACAACACTGATTTTTTCAAGTCTGCATTAACATCTTTTGTTTACTAATGTGATTAGCCTTGGCTTTAAAGGTAAAGTATAGTTTGTGCATAAATGATGACCACTCATATTTTTTAATGGAGTATTTAATTCATGTTAACAATATGGATATCATTTATTAATAGTTTATTTCATGGCTTTCTCAGATATTAGGAAAGGGAAATAATGTGAAGTAAAGCTTCAGAAAAATATAGAGGCTTTTTTTCTCCCTATTAAAGAAAAATCACATACATTTTTTTGGTTCATACACACTGGCCACCTGATAACTTGGTATGGCTGCATGGGCAGGTTCCATAATTGTGGGGAGGAAAACGAAGAACTAAATCAAGTTTAAGCTCTTTCTTCTCACTAAATTTCCTGGAGGATATAATATAAATTTTAAAAGGACAATCTAGGTAGTGTTCATTTTAAAGCTCCTCCATTTTTTTTTAACCCCTCTTTAAACATTCACCAAAAATAAAGAATTTTTATAGTTGTTTGGGACCAAAAATGAGTGACCATTAAACTTACCTCTGAATTCTCATCACAATTAGGATTGTGACTAGTTACTTATTTGACCTTTTCTTTGAAAGCCCTTCTTGGAATAACTTTGTCAAGGATGTTTAACTAAAGGGGGTAATTTCCAAGGTAGAAACTTTTCTTGCCTTGAGTTACAGGTTTGTACTTGTTGAAATTACTTGCCTTTTTAGTTTTTTGTTTTTATTTTATTTCCTAGTATTTAACTGATGAAGCAGATGTACAAGTTAGCCCTTGGATTATTAATGCCATGTGGAAAAACTTAGTCCAAGGAGTAGAAAAATGAGGCAATAGGTAGCTTTCAGATTTAATGACATTTTAAAAAGATATATATGTGGGGTGCTGTTTGTTATCCCTCCCTGCCCTTTTGGCATAAAAAGAAATGGTTTAAGTATTTTATTGCTTAAAAGAAGGTGGAGTCTATTAGGTTGAAAAGTAACCAGTTATCTCCAGCTGTATAACAAAACCCCCAAAATTTGGTGACTTAAAACAATGAAATATTGTTTCTCGTGGTGTTTTAAGGGTTGACTGGGCAAGTCCTCTGCTCCATGTGGTGTCAGTGGAGTCAGTCATGCAGCTGCATTGAACTGGGGGTTTGGCTGGGTGGGAACCTGCATCCAAGAGGGCCTGGTTTTCCTCCACATGGCCTCTCACTCCATTTGGTGTCTCATTCTCCAGTACTCTCTCCACATGCTCTCATTATTCCATATTCCAGCCAAAGCTTCTTATGTGACAGCTGGATCCCAAGAGTGTAGCTGCCTGACCTTCCTAAGGCTTTAGTCTGGAATTGGCATGGCATTAGTTCTGCCACATTCTCTTGGTCAAAGCAAGTTACAAGGCTAGCCCAGAGTCAAAGAGAGAGGAAATACTCTTGGCAAAGAACTGGTGACCATCTTTAACTCATTACAGAGTGTATGGGGGTAATGAATAGGATGCCTGTGGAGGGGGATCTGATTGCAGATGAATAACAAATTTTTAAAAAATTGGTTAGATTTAGTAGGTTGTGATACTATATGTACAGGGAGTAGGGTAATAACATAATTGGATTCTGGCATGTTTCCTTTGAAGTGATGAGGATGTACATTTTATACCAGTACTGTCAGATTTTTCTTATTGTTACTTTGTGCATAGGAACATATGCACAGTAAATGCTTATCACACATATCTAATGTAATTTTTGTTATTTGTAGATGTGTGTGTATTTTTTTTAGGAAGGTATATAAGTTCTGTGTCATTTGGTTACATATGTACTAAATTCCATTACACAAAAATGAAAGTAGGTATCCCAAGTTGGTTCTTTATCCTGTTTTATGGTAATCAATATATTTAAAATCATGAGTTCAAAAGATTACTTAATTTCAGGGACTTCCCTGGTGGTCCAGTGGTTAAGAATCCACCTTTTAATGCAGGGGACGTGGGTTCAGTCCCTGGTCAGGGAACTAAGATCCCACATGCCGCGGGGCAACTAAGCCCGAGCGCCGCAACTACTGAGCCCGCACACTCTGGAGCCCACACACCACAACTAGACAGCACACGCACTGCAACAAAGAGCCTGTGTGCCACAACTGAGACCCGACACAGCAAAAGAAAGAGAGAGGGAAAGAAAGAAAGGAAGGAAGGAAGCCCAGCATTAAAAAAAAAAAAAAAAAAACCTAATTTCAGTTTACTCCCCACGGTGCTTGCTGCTCTGCTCCATCCGTAGTGAAGAATCAGTTTGCCACTGGAGCCATTGTGCACCAGGGGCTCTCCACCAGGGGGCAGCAATGTCTAGAGACATCTTTGTCCCACCTGGAGGATGGAACTGGTATCTAGTGGGTAGGAAGCCAGGGATACTGCTAAGCATCATACATTGCACAGGACAGTCCCTCACAACAAAGAACTATCTGAGCCAAAATATCAGTAGTGCTGAACTTGAAGAAACCTATCCTACACCAAAGGATGAAATTTTATTTTACTCTTTTTGGTACCTATATACATTTTGTTTTCCTTTAAATGTGTGACACAGAAGCTCCTGTGCCCTCTATTTGTGACCCAGTTGGGTTACAAAAGATTTTTAATTAAGCCCATGTTTTCTTAAGTCCAAAGTGATTCTCTATAAGCATCTATTATCAGAGGCTGGAATTGACATGCTTTTGCTTTGGTGAACAGCTTTGCTTGTATTTATGGGCAGTTATGAAAGTCTGTAATTAGAGATGCTTCTGTTTATTCTTATGTGTAGATATAGAGAGAAATCTTTCCATTGGATGTTTGTGTGTGTGGTTTGCGATATAAATGATCCTACAGTGAATCATTCCTAGTAATAACTAAACACATGGACTGTTAGACCAAATTTTGAGGTATTTTGACAGTGTTGAGTTTTGGGGTGTTGTAATGGTAGTCATTGTTACAGGATTTGTTTTAATATTTACTCTTTTGTGTACACAGGTTAAAAACTGGGTCAAAGAATTACGGAAAATGTTGGGAAATGAAATCTGTTTATGTATAGTTGGTAAGCATCATTACTTTTAAAAAATGTCCTTTATTTCCTTAACACTTTATTAAACAATAGTAAATCAGTAATTTTCATTTTAAAGTTACATGAGAAAAGAAGAGTGGTATTTTAGTATTTAATATTTTAGTATAATTTGGGATTTGGAAGTGATCTTTCAGGAGGTTCAGACATCTGTACTTCAAGGAATGCCTTTGGGGAGCAAGTGGGAAGCCCTAAACATGTAGGGCATCAAGTCCCCCAGCCTTGCTTCAACTTGACCCTTGGTTTTTCATCATAAGATTATTTTAGAAAAGAAGAGTTCAGCAACTACTTTACAATATAATTAAAATCAATGACTTAAGCTGTATTCTTGTTCTCTATATTTAACTATACCCATTTTTGAGTTAAGAACAAATGTGACTCCAAAGATATAAGTAGATCATGATATACTAGACTGGAAAAATATCTTAAGAAGTAAAGTAAAACAACTAACTCTAGAATTCACTCTTGGACTTCTGGCATTTCTCTTTGGTTTCCTTTTTCTTTAGAGTATTATTTCTATGATATAACAGCTAATTATTGGTCAATAAAGTGTTCCAGACACTATGCTGTGTACTCAGTGGACATTATCTCATGTAATCTTCACAACCCTATGAGGGTTTTGTAGAGGAAGCTGAGCCCTGGAGATACGTACTTAATAACTTGCTTAATATCATGCAGCTATCAGAGATGGGATTCAAATTGAGTCATTCAGACTCCTCTGCTTATGATATTAATCCTTATGAATAGCCTCAGGCTGTTTTCTCTCTTCCTTTTTATGTAACTGATAAATGGCTTGGGAGAAACCAGGGTAGTTTTAGTGGAGGACATAGAATGGAGTAGTCACCGTGGGCAAATTCTGCTTTTAGCCTTAAGAATTTTTTTGTTTTAACCTGAGTTTACATTTCTTATATTTTGTCACCATTAGACTGGTAAATTTTACAGGTCCAGATCAGGGTGCAAGTTTTGGGAGAGGAACAGGAGCTGATCTGGCCTGCTTTTTAGTCTAGATGCTAGATGTTAGGCTAGATGATGGGAATATTTCAAACAAGAACACTGGAGTCGTAGACCACATAGGAGTTTGGGACCAAAGCTGCAGCTAGTCATTAGTGAGTTTGGCCTGCTTTTGTCTGTCTGGTATATTGGACTTACTGGGAGTGGAAGTGGTCACAGTAGGTGAATGACTAAAGATTTGATGATTTGGGATTCTGGTTATCTCTCAGAAGAGAGGAAGGAAGTAACACATTCTAAGAAACATAGCTAACATATTCTTAAGAAAGTCAAAGAAGGGATTTCCCTGGCAGTCCAGTGGTTAAGACTTCGCCTTCCAATGCAGGCGCTGTGGGTTCCTCCCTGGTTGGGGAGCTAAGATCCCACATGGCTTGGGGCCAAAAAACCAAAACATAAAATAGAGGCAATATTGTAACAAATTCAATAAAGGCTTTAAAAATGGTCCACATCAAAAAAATCTTTAAAAAAAAAAAAGAAAGAAAAAAGGAAAGTCAAAGAAGCCTCAAGAACTTGTTACTTGACCAAGGTTACAAAATAACATTTAAAAAATTAGCTGGGTGGGAATTCCCTGGTGGTCCAGTGGTTAGTGCTAAGCACTTCCACTGCAGGGGGGCACGGGTTCAATCTCTGCTACCGGGACCAGGGATCCCACAAGCCTCGCAGCATGGCCAAAAAAAAAAAAAAAAAAAAAATTAGCTGCGTGAATAAACTTAGGATAATTAACTTAAACTTTGTATTCTTCATGTTCATATTCTTAGAAGGTTTAGTAATATTGAAACTGGTAGCTTACTGCCCCCAAGTAGGGTTAGATACGTCTCATTTCATGTTATATAATGTTTATTAATGTTTTGTATAAAGTATAAAAAGCTCTCACTCTCCCTTTTCCATTGGCAAGTGTGACATGGAATTCTGTTTGTAATTCAGAGTTGGAAGAATTTTGAGAGCCCATTTACCACAAAAGGAAAATTTCACAAAGTTACCATATCTGTGTAACCAGTACATTAGAAGCCCCACCAGTACATTAGAAGCCCCCTTTCTTTTTTTTCTTTTTTTTTTTTGTGCTCCTTTCTCATCCCAACACTACCCCAGTTGCCTTCTCCTCACCCCAGACATAATCCTGACTTTTTACTGCAGGGACTGGTTGTGTTCTGAATTTCAGAAAATAGGATCATATGTGTATGGGAGCTATTTTGTCTGTTTTTTTGGCTTTACATTATGTTTACAAGATTCCTCTATGTTCTTGTATATAGTTGTACTTCATTTTACTCTCTTTGCTATCTAATACTTAATTCTATGAATATTCCACAGTTTATCCTTTTGCTGTTGATGGACATCTGCATTATTTTTTCCACGTCTTGATTTTCATTTCATTCTATATATGTTCAGTGTTTATTTTCTCTCCTGTTTTAAAACTAACTTCAAAATAATACTACCTCATAGGATTGTGATGAAGACTAAATAATGATTTGGAAAACACTTGGTATAGAGTAGGCATATGACAAATATTTGTTCCTTTCCCTTTACACAAGACAGTCCTTCAAACATTTGAAGCCTACTTGGATGGTTCACCTAAAATCTTCCCTAGGTTTTCAACTGTTTGGGCTAACTTTCAGACATCCTCATCATCCTGATTATTTTTTCCTAGGTTTATTTCGGTGTATCAGTGTGTCTCCTACACTTGAAATGAATACTAGAATCCAAACATTGTTGACTCAATGTATACCATAGCTCTCTCTTTTTTAAAATCTTCTTACTGTCCTTCTACCAGCATTGCCCAAGATTGGATATACTTTTTAGCAGTCATGTCAACTCAATTTCTCTTTTATGTAGATTATGGTTAACAAAAATCAGAATTCCTTTTTTATAAGTATTGGTCTTCTGTCAGGCTTTCCCATCTTCCTACATAACTAAATTATTTAAACCTAAGTGTAGGAATTTCAACTTGTCATATGTTTCTGAATGTTTATGTTTGATATATAATCTACTAGCTTTTTCATGTGTAAGTTAGATGCAGAACCTTCTAGGTCCTTATCTAAATCACTGATAATGTGTAAAGCAGGAAGAGAGAACTCTACTAGCAGACTTTTCCCTCTAGTTTTAGTTAATCCATTGATCGGCACTCTTGGCTGTGGTTGCTCTGTTTAATAGAGTATTTTGTTTCTAGTCTGTCCTTAACATTTGTATGTTTGTTAAACAAATATTTATTATTAATAATAGTTACCACTTATTGAGTGCCAGGTACTATTCTAAGAACTACACACTTATTTCATTTAAGCCTCCTGACAACACGGCAAGAAGGCATTGTTGCCATTTCCATTTTACACATGAGAAAATGGACTTAGAGAGCTTGATACTTCCCAAACTACATAGTATATAGAGATAGACCTGGGATTTTCATTTGGGTCTGTCTGCTACTTCAAGCTCATATACTTAACCAATAATGTATATTGCTGGCTATGTACCAGGTTTTGAGAATAATGTAGTGAATAAGTTAAAAAATAGATATGGTCCTTATCTCCCCAGAGCTTATCATGTAGGGTGAGAGAGAAAAACAAGCTCTTATTGTACATTATGATACATGCTATCAAGGGGTTGGGGGTGTGCTGTGATAGCACAGAAGCAAACCGAACTAAATTGGGGAAGGGGTGGTTAAGGGATTTCTGAAGCCAGCCAGGGTTGTGGTAGGAAATGTGTTAATTATCATGAGTTTAATTCTCTCATAACAGTATTGATTTTCCATTTGATCATTCACTGTCATTTTCCATTTGATCATTCACTGTGATGGCTGAAAAATACTCTATTGAACACATCCTATGTGCTAGACTTTTTACATATATCTTATTTTCACATTAACCTTGCAAAGTTTATTAGCTACATTTGTACAAAGTGAGACTAAGGGGTTAAGTAATTTGCCCCAAATCTTATAGTTTTGAAATGCGCCAGGACTTAAAAACAAGTTTGATCAGATTTAAAAATTTCTTTCCACTAGGCCACACAACATCCAGCCTAAGCAAAATAAAGTTCTAGCTCTTTATTGCTATTAGGCCATCTGCCCTTAGCAATGGGTGTATCCCTTCCATGTTCTTAATTCAAATAGGTATTTTTAAAGAAGATAAAATTTTTAGTATTCTTAGCAGGATAGCCTTTTCCTCTCCAATAGCTTCCGTCAGCTTTCCCCCCTAGCCTTTATTGTACTATACTTTCAAGTAGGTGCTTACTTTGGTGGTTATTCTTATTTTCAGGTGTTGTAAGCCTATTAGAAAGTTCCCATTGTGGCTGCACAGTAGTATTGAAACAGATATGAGCCTCAACCACAAGCTTTAGCTCTCTTGCTTTTAAAAGAACATAGCTAAAAAGGTCTTGAACTTTGGAAAGGTGTCAGTCACTGACAGGCAGTTTTGTGACTTGGTCTGTGCTGTTAATTCATTATGAGCACTTATTGTTCAAAGAAATAGTAGTTATTTAGTAGAGGGATTTTTTTGTTTAAAATATTAATTATGTTATTAAAATAGTTAGCCATTTTAATAATAACTGGTTTTAGGGAACTCCCTGGCAGTCCATTGTTTAGGACTTGGCGCTTTCATTGCCGTGGCCTGGGTTCAGTCCCTGGCTGGGGAACTAAGATCCTGCAAGCCGTGTGGCATGGCCAAAAGATTAAAAAACAAAAACAAAAAAATACTGGCTTTATTAAAGTTTAGTTAAGTTTAAAATGCTGTTAAATAATAAAGCAGTGTCAATAATTTTCCCCAGATATTCATGTGAGGCAACAAGGTGATTGTCTACTTTCCCTATCCTCAGTTTTCACAAATAGATGTTGGTAATTATGGTGGATTTTGAAAAAAGAGACATTAAAGCTCTAACAAACCAACTCATAGGGTTTTAGTTAGTTGCAAAAGTCTCCTTTGATCTATAGGAGGCTGTTTTACCTTTTTACAATGGCAGGATCTTGTGCCTCCGTTTGTTGGAGCTGCCTGCCACTAGGTGGTGCTTTGTGCATTCTTCATAGCATGAAACAGCTTATTCCACTGGTGACTGTTGGATATATTGGTTGTAATATTTAGCAAATTAAAATTTTATTGATAAAGTATAATGTGGGAAATCAGAACTGATATGTGTCTTCTTGCTGAGATAGGCTGATAACTGTTCAAAGAAGGAAGAGTTTACTACTGAATTTGTTAGTACCAGCTGAGCTTTAGTATGTCTGCTTCCCTCCCTCAACCTTAGGCTATGGTGTCAGATCATTGCTTAAAGCTGCGCGTGATTAGGTGCTCAGATTATTTGAGGGCTTCATATACAGAACCTCTGGGCTTGTACCTCTCAGTTCTAAGCATCTCATCTTTCATTGGGTGCTTACTTCAATACTTTATCTGAAATTGTCTTCTAGACTCTCTAAGGTCCTGAGAAAAAATGACCTTATTTACAAGGTTTCCTTTTTTACCCCTATAGGTCATAATAGAAGAAATGAAAATATTTGTTTAAAGTGTCCTTTCTTAGGGTATTTTTCCCCTTTTCTGTATGTTATTTCCATTGCCTTTAGCACTCTGTCCAGCCTACTTACCTTAATCTCTACCCTGTATATAATAAGGAATCTGCATTTTGCAGTTTCTACACTTTTGTTCTGGTGGCTTTATGGCATAATCTCAGTTTGGTTCCATTGTTTAAGGAGAGCTAAACTTATTTTCAGTAATTTAAAATCTGCATGATGTTCATATACTAAGTTGTCTCATGTTTTTAAAACAAATGTAGTTTCTTCCCCTGCAGTGGTGAAGTACTTCAAAAGCCATATATTTTAATGCTTTCTTTAACCAGTTAATATCATCGAGAAAACCAAAATATTCTTAGGATCCAAGAGGCTAGCCTAATATATTTTCATGAACCATAATTATTGATTGGGGACCATTTACACTTGGCTAAGACTCATAGGTTTATCCTTAGGATTCCCTAGTGAATCTTAGTCCCATTTATACCCTAAATCAAAAATAGTGCTTATCTCTTTGGAAAAGTTATTTTCTCTGACAGAGGCTGCAGCTTCAGGAGGGATGTGCATTGAGCCATTTGAGGGAGGCTGAGGCATTCACCTTGACAGTCATGATCAGCCCTCATATCCTCATATCCAAATGTCCTGAAACCTTACAGTTTCAGGACATTTAGAAGTCTGGTGGGGATTTGTATTATTTTTCCAGATGATTAAAATGGCAATTGTATATTTAGAATTGGCTTAATTTCATTATAAAAATGAATCAATATTAAAGACTGGCATTTACATTTTCAAATTAGGTAATAAAATAGACTTGGAGAAGGAGAGACATGTTTCCATTCAAGAAGCAGAATCGTAAGTGTTATCCCTTCTCTTCCTTCCTTCAGTCACTCTCTGTAAGAAGTCTTCCTCTTTGCACAATGTACTTTACCATTTAGTTATTACTCAAACCTCTTAATATAGATTGAGCTAGTGGATTCAGTGAAGCGAGTTTACACTGGCAATTTCTGGCTTTTGGTGACATTTAAAGTTATTCCACTTTCACTTCTCTTTCTGGTTTCAGTAAAAAGTATTAAGAGTGATGCAAAAGAAAACCGTCACGGCCAAATAGTCAGTGAGTCACAAAAACTAAAGTATTTGGGTTGCAAATTAACTTAGAATAAAAGTCTTGTTTTATTCTTATTTAAAAGTTCATTCAATATATAGAAACGTCAAATGGTATATAATCTTAATTTCACTAAACCTGGGTTAATTAGTAATAAGTCACTAAAATTGCTATTGTAAAAAAAGTTCAAACAGCAGTCATGACAAAACATGAAACATATTTGTACTTCAATTACTGATGTTACTTTTCTTTAAGGTATGCAGAATCTGTGGGAGCGAAACATTATCATACTTCAGCCAAACAGAACAAAGGGATTGAGGAACTTTTTCTTGACCTTTGTAAAAGTAGGTATATGGCTCTTTTTAAAATATTGGTAATATTTCTGGAGTGATTGTTTGTTTGTTTTTAATTTATTTATTTAATTTATTTATTTTTGGCTGCATTAGGTCTTCGTTGCTGCGCGCGGGCTTTCTCTAGTTGCGTCGGGTGGGGGCTACTCTTCATTGCAGTGCGCGGGCTTCTCATTACGGTGGCTTCTCTTGTTGTGGAGCACGGGCTCTAGGTGCACGGGCTTCAGTAGTTGTGGCTTGCGGGCTCTAGAGCACAGGATCAGTAGTTGTGGCGCACAGGCTTAGCTGCTCCGCAGCATGTGGGAACTTCTGGGACCAGGGCTCGAACCTGTGTCCCCTGCATTGGCAGGCGGAGTCTTAACCACTGCGCCACCAGGGAAGCCCCTGGGGTGATGTTTTACAGTTTCCATTTTGACCATATTGATGATTTGTCGCATCGACCAGTATTATTATTTACTTAATATCTTTAACTCATTTTTTGAAGCTTAAATACCTTCTTTAGCCCTATTTCAAGTAGTAATCAATGGCTATGAAATCTTATGTGTAGTATTCGCTAAATACATATTAAAATATATGCATTACTATTAAAAATTAAAATGGAAGGGGAATGGACAGAATAAAACAGATTTAAGAGTTGTAACAACCTGTTCCAGTGGATGGACCTTATTTGGATCCTAATTTGACAAACTAGTGAAAAAGAACATTTGTGAAACAATTGGGACTATATGAACACTCACCGGATATTGATGATATTAAGAAATTATTGTAAATTTTTTTAGGCGTGGTTATTGTGTAGTGGTTATGCTTAAAAAAAGAATTATTTTTTAAAATGTTTTTATCTTTTAGAAATCATATTAAAATAATTTATGAATAAAATTATGTATCTGGGATTTGATTTAAAATAATGGTAGGGATGATTGCCAGGTATGGATGAAATTGTGTGATGGACATACAGATTTTCATTATGCTCTTCTTTCTACTTTTATATATGTTTGAGCTTTTCCATATTAAAAAAAGAGAAAGGAAAATGTTTATTATATACAATCTGAAAGTCATTTCTCATATCACCAATAGAATGTACACTATACTTAGGAAAACCCTAGTCTATAGAATAATGGATTGAAATGATTTTGTCAAATTATATTCCTTATAGTTATAGACCTCAGAAAGATGGTTTTTTGCTCTAAAAAAATGTACATATATACAAACTTCGAAGTAAATTTCAGCTTTATGTAAGCCTGAAGATCATTCATAATTCTTCTAGAGCATTAATTCTCTAAATGTGGTCCTGTAATCAGCAGCATTAGCGTCACTTGAGAGTATGTTAGAAGTGCAAATTCTTGGGCCTTACCCCAAACCTACTGAATCAGAATCTCTGGAGGTGGTGCCCAGAATCTGTGTTTTAACCCCTCGTTATGATTCTGATGCATACTAAAATTTGAGAACCACTGCTGTACATATCAGTCACTAGGAGAGCTTATTAAAATGCATAATTTGATAAAATGGGTCTGATGTGGGCCTGAGCTTCTCTTTACTAACAGACACCCAAGCGGTAATGACACTAGTACTCAGACCATACTTTGAGTACTGAGGTTCTAGATCAGTGGCTTATAAATGTTATATATCATATCTTTATATAAAAGAATTGAATATTCTCTATACGTTTATTTTAAAAATTATAGAACATGTATAAGTACTTATGATTTTCCATATTGTAAAATATACATTAAAAAAATAGAAATTTTGAAAGGTTAAGGAAAAATAAATTGAACGTTTTTCTAATTTTACCTCAGTGGATTATCCCGTATACCTCAATTTGGAAACCATTGTTCAAGAGCAATCTCTGGACCCAAGTTTAAGAAACCTTATTCTGTTTTAAGGACTCTCTTTTCTTTCCTCATCTTTTCAGATATGTATTTTGCAACTATTTACTCCTAGTCTGTGTCTTATATTCTCATTTTTCTTAACTGTCTCTCAAAGAGCTGAAGTTCTAAATTTTAATGAGGTCTGATTTATCAGGTTTTCTGTATGAGTCATGTTTTTTTGTCTTACATGAGAAACCTTTGGTAACTCAAAGTCATAAAGATTTTCTTCTACAGAGATTTCCTCCTGTGTTTTCTTCTAGAAATTTGTTTTATATTTAAGTCTGTAATTAATTTTTTGTTAATTTTCTCATATGGTGGGAAGTATAGATTGAACTTCTATTTTTTACACGTAAATGTCCAGTTCCAGTACTGTCTCTTGAAAAGATTGTACTGGACCACACAATCACCAGTATCTCACTGTCATCATTCGAGCAACTTCTACTGTATCTTTAAATCAGATAGTGTGAGTCCTCCAGCTTTGTTCTTCCTCTTTCATCTTAAACTCTTTTGTTCTTTCAAATGTTATTTGGTTAAAAGTTTACATGACTTACTGAAGAATAAATCTTGTACCCTAAATATTGCTTGTACTTGGAACAATTTGACCTTCTTTGACGTATTTCTAAGTATACTTGGAAAATCTTAAGGATGACACTTGTATACAGTCATTTGTTTAAATCAAAAACTTTTTTTCTCTGGTGATGTCACTGTGGCTGTTATACAACTGGACAGGTACGCTTGCTATTAATTTTATCTAGTTTCCTTGTTGGTTGAAAGTCAGAAATAGCTATCATGGTGGTAAACTGAAATTACAGAAACAGAAAACGCCAATTGTGGTCCTAAATAATTTCTGCTTTCTCCCTCTCTTAGGGATGATAGAAACGGCACAAGTGGATGAAAGGGCAAAAGGCAATGGCTCCAGTCAACCAGGAGCTGCAAGGCGAGGTGTACAAATTATTGATGATGAACCTCAAGCCCAGAGCGGTGGCGGAGGGTGCTGTTCTTCTGGATAACTGTTCACCCCTAAGGAATAAAAAAACAAACTGTGGATCCTTGCCCTCAACACAAAGACTGCCATATTCCAAGTCACATTATTTTACCAATGGAATTAGAGAGTTAACAGTATTTTAAATTACGTTTATAACACTGCAGAGACCTTAAGTGCTAAACTTAGTGGGGTTCGTGACCAGAGAATTGGCATTTTCTACACATGTTAACAAAGCAGTTACCAATGGCCTTTTTACATATTTTTTTTCTTTAACAAGGAGTAATATGCATGTAGAAAAGACCTACTTAAAGGCTTCATTTATATTCTTTTAAATCAAATCTTTATTTAATAACTTATATATGTTGTTGGAATGGTATACATTTTTGCAGTCCTTTGTATTTTGTGGTAGTTTGAATTGTATCACTTCTAAACAGCAAACTGTTTTTGTTTTCTTTTTTTTTAAATTAGCAGATACCTGAAGTACTATTTTTGCAGGGTTTGCACAGTCCCCTGTCTACTACACTTTGATATAATCTATATTCATCCTGTATGCTGAGCTGATAAAATACATTGTAAATTACATATTAAATATTTTATCTGCTTTTACAAGCGCAAGGTGCAAAAATATATACAGTAGTCTCATTGATGACTGTAAAGTGAATTAACATTTGGTGATAATGTCTAAGCTTTTTGACTCTGATCATAGCTCCCCTTCACTTTTGTCTTAACTTGAAAGTGGCCTGTTTAAATTTTCTCATATACTTCACTTGAATTATTGCTGTTGTCACATTTTTTGCCTCTGTAAATCCATCTAATGATTGAGCAACAGCATTTGCCTTTTGGTTTGGGTGGTTTTTTTTTTGTTGTTGTTCTTTTGTGGGGGTTTTTGTTTGTTTGTTTTTTGTTTTCTGGTTTTTTTGTTTGGATAAAAGAGATGACTTCTGCTAATTTTGCTTTAGAATGGTTACCTTAGAAGTATTTGAGTGGAGCATGCTGAGTTTCACTGCTACAAGGCTTTAGTTTTCTGTTAGGCTTTATGTGAGATGGACTCATTGGTAGGAGAAGAGAGGAAGAAGTCCCAGATAGTAGCCACTCACCAAGACTCATTCATACAGCATGTTAGTGGTAGTTTCTCCTCCACAGGCAGCACTTTTAGATCCTTTGTGAGCAAGCTGTTTCTGGTCACTGCTTGCCAGAGATGAACACAGAAAGCTTTGTTTCATTTTATAAGAGCTATCCTTCTGAGTTTCTTTGAAGGGAAACATTTCATGTAATGAAGTTATAACGAACACTGGAAAGATTTATTATAAAATTATATTCTTGTATACTTTGTAAATTAGTCTCTCATTAAGTTTTTTTTTTTTTTCTTTCTTTAAGCATAGGACTGATAGAATAGAATCAGGCACTGCTCATAGGAGGAACACAAATTGTGGAAATTAACAAATTGTTCTTGTTCTAATATATATATTTTTCCATTTCTGTCATGCTTGGAAAACTAGTAAATGTTATGTCTAAGATAAAATGGAATGGTCCCTGGATTTACTTCTTACAAGATGCAATAGTATACAATAAAGTTGTTAGCATGAGCAATTAAAAGAATATAATGAGGTTATAGTTACTAAAGAAGTAACTTTCCCAGATGGGTTAAAGTTGAATAAACTGACACCTTGATGTTATGATATTAGAATTTTAACTTAGTATTAAGTATTCTATAAGGCTTCATTTTACCTTCCTTAATTATTGTCCTTGTCAAACTCAACCCACTGCTTCTCCACTGTGTGTGTTCAGAGAGGGCGGAGTGGAAAGAGTCTTCAGGAAGATAAGCTAAAATTGTCTGTGTAGTCTCTTGGTTTCCTGTGAAGTTACTGTTTGTGCAGGAGGTGGAGGGAGGCAGGGGAAATCATGAGTACAGATAAAAGAAAAAATTGTTTTTGCCCTCCTGGTTCTTTCAGTGGTAGTAAAGAAAGCCTTGTCATTTCTACTGTTGTAGATGTAGATGGGAAAGAAGCTCTTCTCCATTGGAGTGAAGTATGTTTTTAAAACTAATTAGACATGAAATTGAGCTTTATTCCAAAAAATAAAATCATAAAGCCTGATAATTGGAGAGTTGTACTCTCGATTTTTGACCCTATATTAATGATATAAAGTCTAGATAGAAACCTCTGCTCCAGAGTTGCCAGATAATTATTGATATGGTACAACCACTCTCGATGTTTTGTTTTATTTATTTATTTTTTCTTTACTCTTCTTTGGTTTCTATGTACCTTTCTTTTTTTTTGCGGTACGCGGGCCTCTCACTGCTGCGGTCTCTCCCGTTGCGGAGCACAGGCTCCGGACGCGCAGGCTCAGCGGCCATGGCTCACGGGCCCAACCGCTCCGCAGCATGTGGGATCTCACGGACCGGGGCACGAACCCGCGTCCCCTCCATCGGCAGGTGGACTCTCAACCACTGCACCACCAGGGAAGCCCTCTATGTACCCTTCTTAACCTCAAGCGTTTCATTCTTCTTTTTTTAACCTGTAATTTAAACTAATTCAGTAGCAACAATAGATAATATGTATACCTGACCTTGCTCTGAAGCCTAGAAGGTCTTTAGATAGGAACAGGGTGAAAGGGTAATGAAAGAGGACCAATCAATTGCAGCATGTATACAAAGGAAAGATAAAAAAATGATAAACCAAGGCTGAGGAAGTTTTTCTGATACTTTCTTCACCTTTCTAATACCTATCTTTTGTGTTCCTGTCCTTATAATTGTGCTATTAGGAAGAAGACACAAGTTATCATGTTGTGTATTAAAAGTAGTAGGTAGATAGAACCAATATATTTTTCAACTAGTAAGTGTATACTCTTCGTATATATAAATAAAAATTGGTTTAAGATAGTCATTAAGAAGGTATCTGAATATTTAAAGTATACAATCACTGTTTCTGTAATGATGCATGTTCTGCTTCTTGTTTTGCGTTGTGATTATAGAGGAAGATTATTGTTTTTAAATATATTGCAACAATTTTGGGGTAAACAGTAATCTGAAAAGAAACAAGCATCACATTACCATATGAAATATGAGTGTTTGAATTTCTTTTCTTCTGGGGTTATCTCCTGAAAATAGCCTAAAGCTGTGGCTGTTACAGCTAAATTGAAATCGTTTAAAAAATATTAGCCATATATTATTAGTGATTACTTTTTATTTGGCATTAAAATAACAGAAGAATGATATTTCAGTTTTAGATTTTCAGTAAGAAAAAGTAAAATTTGAGAAATAGACAAGGAGGGTAGTAAGAAGTAGAATGAAAGGTAGATAGGAAATTCTACAACCTGACAATTTTTAAAATCATTTAAAATACTACATTACTTTTATCAGATGGTTTCTAAATAAGGCAAGTTATGCATTGTGCCAAATATTTAGAACATTAAAAATGAATTGTTATACTGTTTATTTCTTTTAATACATAATTTGCAATTTTCTATATTATAAATACTACCAGGGGTCTCGATCATTGATCTTATATTATTTTCAGATAATATAACTTACATTTATAATTACCACTTATGTCTAGAAGGGTTTGACTTATGCCTTTGACTTTTGAAATTTATCTTTTGACTTCTGTTTGCCATTATAGTTTTCAGTCTTTTTAGTGTGACAAAGAGGGAATACATAATTTGTGACCATTTAAAATGTTGAGATCTTCTAGAAAAGGGTTTAGATAGTAATGACCAGCAAGAGCCTTACAGTAATTTCTAAAGATATAGAGACTTAGTAAATCCTTAAGTATTCTTTTCTAAATTATAAAATGCATTACCTAGATTTTAATAATTAAAAGCTGGGATTCATTGAACATAACACATTTATTTGATTTCATAGTAGGCATTGATTCTAGTAAGTTGCTGTTCTGTAGTTTTTTATCAACCAAACAGAGGAATATAGTTGATGTTGTGGACTAAAATTCATGCTACACCTATGTCTGACTTGGATGGCTTTTCCCTTTTCAAGAAAACAAATTAATTACAATTCTGAGCAAACTTTCCTAAATGTAAGTATTTTAGTATTAATCATATGTAATGAGAAAAATTTAGAAATACTCTTAAGAGTTTCCAATTTTAAGCAAAAGAACTTTGCTTCTAAACAAATGTCACTTTGATAGATCTTTAGCACTGCTTGGGCTATCTGGGATTTATATATCATCTGTTTTCTAAGGAAGCTGAGTGTGCTTTTGAGTGTTAACCTTTCTGCAGTAGATAATGAACATGGCATGTTACATGGCCCACCCAGAAAGAATCTTATCTTAAAGCATCTCGTCCTCTCCAGAATACTGCACATATTTCCAAGTACATTGCATTAAAGCCAAAGGATGAGCCTGCCTACTTAAATGACCTTTATTCCCACTGAATCAGTTCTCACTTTGATTTTGATACTTCCTGGCAACTGAATCATTTATTATCAAATACTCAAGAAAAAGCTAATATGATTTCCTTAAATTTGAACTTCTGTAGAGCAATGAGAGAAAGGTGAGGGACAGCAGGGATAAAGTATGATGATGTTGAAAAACAGAACAGTGGTATTTGCTAAACTGTATCTTCAGTGGTAGCAAGCTCTTTTAAGGAAACCATCTTATGTAGTACTTCCTAGAAGTATAAAAGTTCCTCAGTTTGTGTTTAATTACGTAAGTAAGACTATATTCTAGGAAAAAATAAAAAATACAGATTATTATAGAAGTGCCCCTAGTGTACCCCCTCCCAAATGGTAACTATTGCTCTATAGTGTATACTCTTCAATCACCTTTTCTTTATGCATTTATATACATATATATTTACCTATAGAAATACATAATTTTGTGCATTTAAAATTTTTACATAAATTGTGTCTTACTATGCATATGTTTTGCAACTTGCTTTTTTTCTTACCAATATGTCTAGGAGCTCTTATGTGAATATATACACTTTCATTTGTCCCAAATCTCTTTGGGTGTATTTTGCCTTTTTATATAACTTCTGACTCTCCATAAAACCTTCCCCAGGGACTTCCCTGGCTGTCCATTGGTTAGGAGTCCATGCTCCCAAGGCACGGGGCATGGGTTCGATCCTTGGTGGGGGAACTGGGGTCCCACATGCCACGTGACCTAAAAGAAAAAAACTTCCCCAAAGGAATCTGGTCAATTAGGTGGAGTTCACTGGAATCATAGAATTTAAATGCCAGCCAGTGCTTACCTTAGACAGAGCCAGGGTCTCTTTTAAGCATGTGAGTCAGGAAATTAGAAAGGCATCTGCCTACAATTCATTTGAAGTATTTTACTTTTGGCCCCCTGTTGACTGACTAATATATAAAATTCAGGAATTTAGCAGATTTTTCTTTATTCAGAATAGGTTTTTACTTGAGGGAAGAAGGAAAAAGAGGGAAGGTATATAGTTGATAGGAAAAGAGGACAGGGGAAACTAAAACGAGTCTTTATACAACTTTGAGCAGTTACGTAACACAAGACTTCATGCTACCAAAAATTAAGACTTGTTTGATCTGTGCCTTTAATATATAATAAAAAATGAAAGTCCCTCTTCAGATGTCTCCCCACCATCTCACATCCCTCTTTAGAGGGATTGTTAACAATTTGGTATGTGTCTGTATCTCATATATAAATGTTTTAATTTATATTTGGCCTTTATAAAATTTCACTTCCCTGAAAGCAATTTCTACCCTATGTCAAATTCTGTCCTCAATCAACTGACCAACTTTCCAAGAACAAACCTGAATCATACCTTTTTTTTAAAAAATTAATTTTATTTATTTTTGGCTGTGTTGGGTCTTCGTTGCTGCACGCGGGCTTTCTCTAGTTGCGGCGAGCGGGGGCTACTCTTCATTGGGGTGTGCAGGCTTCTCATTGCAGTGGCTTCCCGTTGCAGTGGCTTCTCGTCATGGAGCATGGGCTGTAGGTGCATGGGCTTCAGTAGTTGTGGCTCGTGGGCTCTAGAGTGCAGGCTCAGTAGTTAATAGCACACGGGCTTAGTTGCTCCGTGGCATGTGGGATCTTCCCGGACCAGGGCCCGAACCCGTGTCCCCTGCATTGGCAGGCAGATTCTTAACCACTGTGCCACCAGGGAAGCCCAGAATCATACCTTAAAGAAAGTTAAATCAGTGGTAACATTTGTTGAACTAGAAGTTAACTACCTGACTCTTAAGATGTTTTATGTTTATCGTAAATTAAGCTTAAGGAGTAACTGTAGCATTCTGGGGAAGTCAAATCAAATTTTCAGTTTCTGCCCCCTGTGGAAATGGTGCTGGGAAAAAGGGGTGAGGAAGTCCAAAGTCCTTGATACCCATGTAATTCTGGGTTGGCTCATTCTCTTGGTATATTTTCCTGCTTGGGGAGCATTGCAGTGTCCTCAGCAATTTATGAGTACTTCTCTGCACTGTCAAGGCTATAGCTTAGCATGTGAGTGCTGTGACACAAAGTTAAATGTATGTGCTCCAGAACAACAAATTTATTCATATTTGACTTTTAGTGAAAATAATTCAGAAAGCAAGTTAAGCACAAGTTTACATGATTTTGTTAATTGTTTCCATATGGTATTTAAAAGAATTTAAAAGATGTTCTGCTCATCATGACTGTTCTATCAATTTCATTCATTAATTGAGTGCCCAGAACATACACAGGGGAACCAGACTTCCTTTACAGTGAGAGCTTGGAGATGGGAAACTGATTACCATTGCCCATAATCTAGGATGTAGATAGTTTATCTGTGGATATGAGGTCAGCCAAACACACATGTTCACATTCTACCATTGCCCACAGTCTAGGATGTAGATAGTTTATCTATGGATATGAGGTCAGCCAAACACACATGTTCACATTCTGTATTTGATCACATAGATATATACCAGTCAAACTTGTCAGGTGCAGTAATTAGAATGACAGTAGTTGAAGTTGATAGTGAATTTGATGTAAAGCTGACCAGACTGATTTTGAGTATTGCAAAATGATACATTTTCAAGCCAGATTAAAATAGAATAACTTGTTTTCTAGCCTCAAGTGGCAATTAAATGATCCTCAAGTCCAAAATGTTTTTCCAAATTTTGTTGTAGCACTGAAGAAACAGATGCCTTTTGCTTGTTTACATGGCTGCTTTTTTTTAATCTAGAAAAAAATGCATTTAAAAAAGCAACTATATTGTTTTCTTTGCCTTTGACAGATGTTGCCTTGTTGCCAGATAGTAACCCAGGACACAATCCATTTCTGAGTCATAGTAGGCTCATTTGGGGACCGTAACGTGATACAACATGTATTTCTAAAGGCACTTTCCAATTTGAGAGTATGGGTCGCCTTTTTCCTACCTGAAATTGAAGATATAGGCCAGAAAGATAGCTTAATGAATATCAGGATTTCCTAATAATCGTTCAAGTACCTTTTAAGAATATTTTTGATATTACAGTGTTTTTTTTTTTTTTTTTGCGGTACATGGGCCTCCCACCGTTGTGGCCTCTCCCGCCACGGAGCACAGGCTCCGGACGCACAGGCCCAGCGGCCATGGCCCACGGGCCCAGCCGCTCCGCGGCACGCGGGATCCTCCCGGACCAGGGCACGAACCTGTGTCCCCTGCATTGGCAGGCGGACCCCCAACCACTGCGCCACCAGGGAAGCCCTACAGTGTATTTTTAAAGTTAAATTATCCAGGTCCCTTCTTGGTCCTTTTGGGAAGAAAATAGAGGGAAATCATTGTTTTGTTTTTTTTTAAAAAAACTATTCCATGAACCAGTTATCAAGAAGTAACTTCTATTCTTCTGCATTAATTCATCTGCACTAATTCACAAAAGGTGAATACTTTTAATCTAGTGACAACCCTTCAAAAGGTAAAAAGCCTGTAAAGGAAAAACTATATAGTAAGAAGAAGATGCTTTGAGGACTTTTGGCTGTCTCTGGGGTGACAAAGTTACTCCTCTTGTCCAAAAACAATACAATTTAAGCTCCCCCCTCCCCATATTGCTGTTTTTAAACCTGAAAATGTTCTTTAGCTGAAGAAGTGGCATTTAGTAGTTCCTCCGTATCAAAGATCTTAAGGCCAACAGTAGTGGCGCAAGAAATTTATTTATTAAGGATATAATCCTGGATGAGCTTTATTGAAGATTGTCAGGTATGGCATTGTTAATTTAGTGAGAACCTATCTTTGGTATGTTGCCTTGAAGTTGACATTTGACAGTCCTAATTCCTCAACATTTGGTTCACTGTTTTGCCACAACTACAGCTGTGCTGCTGCCTCTTCCAATCAAAAATGTAAAAAATTATTAACTGGATGTAGAATTATTTACAAAATAATCACCATATATAAGCAGTTCTCATCTATGGAATGTTTAACAAGGTTATAATTCTAAAATATGGGGGTGGGGGAGGGGGAATTTTCTTAAATGCAGAACTAAGAGCTAAGGTTCAAGAGTTGTGGTGTTGAGGGCTTCCTTGGTGGCACAGTGGTTGAGAGTCCACCTGCCGATGCAGGGGACACGGGTTCGTGCCCCGGTCCAGGAAGATCCCACATGCCGCGGAGCGGCTGGGCCCGTAAGCCATGGCCGCTGAGCCTGCGCGTCCGGAGCCTGTGCTCTGCAACGGGAGAGGTCACAACAGTGAGAGGCCCGCGTACCGCAAAAAAAAAAAAAAAAAATTTCCAACAAGCCAAAGCCCAGGACCAGAAGGCTTCACAGGCGAATTCTATCAAACATTTAGAGAAGAGCTAACACCTATCCTTCTCAAACTCTTCCAAAATGTAGCAGAGGGAGGAACACTCCCAAACTCATTCTACAGGGCCACCATCACCCTTGTACCAAAACCAAAGATGTCACAAAGAAAACTACAGGCCAATATCACTGATGAACATAGATGCAAAAATCCTCAACAAAATACTAGCAAACAGAATCCAACAGCACATTAAAAGCGTCATAAACCAGGATCAAGTGGGGTTTATCCCAGGAATGCAAGGATTCTTCAATATACGCAAATCAATCAATGTGACACATACACTATATTAACAAACTGAAGGAGAAAAACCATATGATCTCAATAGATGCAGAGAAAGCTTTCAACAAAATTCAACACCCATTTATGATAAAAACCCTCCAGAAAGTAGGCATAGAGGGAACTTTCCTCAAGATAATAAAGGCCATATATGACAAACCCACAGCCAACATCATCCTCAATGGTGAAAAACTGAAACCATTTCCACTAAGATCAGGAACAAGGCAAGGTTGCTCACTCTCACCACTATTATTCAACATAGTTTTGGAAGTTTTAGCCACGGAAATCAGAGAAGAAAAAGAAATAAAAGGAATCCAAATAGGAAAAGAAGAAGTAAAGCTGTCACTGTTTGCAGATGACATGATACTATACGTAGAGAATCTAAAGATGCTACCAGAAAACTACGAGAGCTAATCAATGAATTTGGTAAAGTAGCAGGATACAAAATTAATGCACAGAAATCTCTGGCAATCCTATACACTAATGATGAAAAATCTGAAAGTAACATTAAGAAAACACTCCCATTTACCATTGCAACAAAAAGAATAAAATATCTAGGAATAAACCTACCTAAGGAGATGAAAGACCTGTATGCAGAAAATTATAAGACACTGATGAAAGAAATTAAAGATGATACAAGTAGATGGAGAGATATACCATGTTCTTGGATTGGAAGAATCAACATTGTGAAAATGACTCTACTACCCAAAGCAATCTACAGATTCAATGCAATCCCTATCAAACTACCACTGGCATTTTTCACAGAACCAGAACAAAAAAATTCACAATTTGTATGGAAACACAAAAGACCCCGAATAGCCAAAGCAATCCTGAGAAAGAAAAAGGAGCTGGAGGAATCAGGCTCCCTGACTTCAGACTATAATACAAAGCTACAGTAATCAAGACAGTATGGTACTGGCACAAAAACAGAAATATAGATCAATGGAACAGGATAGAAAGCCCAGAGGTAAACCCACTCACATATGGTCACCTTATCTTTGATAAAGGAGGCAAGAAAATACAGTGGAGAAAAGACAGCCTCTTCAATAAGTGGTGCTGGGAAAACTGGACAGCTACATGTAAAAG
Source organism: Phocoena sinus (assembly GCF_008692025.1). Lineage (NCBI taxonomy): Eukaryota > Metazoa > Chordata > Mammalia > Artiodactyla > Phocoenidae > Phocoena > Phocoena sinus. Next base: position 46,059,867 of record NC_045772.1, on the reverse strand, counting down.
AATGAAATTAGAACACTCCCTAACGCCATACACAAAAATAAGCTCAAAATGGATTAAAGACCTAAATGTAAGGCCAGATGCTATAAAACTCTTACAGGAAAACATAGGCAGAACACTCTATGACATAAATCACAGCACGGTCCTTTTTGACCCACCTCATAGAGAAATGGAAATAAAAACAAACAAATGGGACCTAATGAAACTTAAAAGCTTTTGCACAGCAAAGGAAACCATAAACAACATGAAAAGACAGCCCTCAGAATGGGAGAAAATATTTGCAAATGACAAACAATTAATCTCCAAAATTTACAAGCAGCTCATGCAGCTCAATATCAAAAAAACAACCCAATCCAAAAATGTGTAGAAGACCTAAATAGACATTTCTCCAAAGAAGATGTACAGATTGCCAACAAACACATGAAAGAATGCTCAACATCCTTAATCATTAGAGAAATGCACATCAAAAGTACAATGAGATATCATCTCACACCCGTTAGAATGGCCATTATCAAAAAATCTAGAAACAATAAATGCTGGTGAGGGTGTGGAGAAAAAGGAACCCTCTTGCACTGTTGGTGGGAATGTAAATTGATACAGACACTATGGAGAACAGTATGGAGGTTCCTTAAAAAACTAAAAATAGAACTACCATACGACCCAGCAATCCCACTACTGGGCGTATACCCTGAGAAAACCATAATTCAAAAAGAGTCATGTACCAAAATGTTCATTGCAGCTCTATTTACAATAGCCAGGGCATGGAAGCAAGCTAAGTGTCCATCAACAGATGAATGGATAAAGATGTGGCAAATGTATACTATGGAATATTACTCAGCCATAAAAAGAAATGAAACTGAGTTATTTGTAGTGAGGTGGATGGACCTAGAGTCTGTCATACAGAGTGAAGTAAGTCAGAAAGAGAAAAGAAATACTGTATGCTAACACATATATATAGAATCTAAAAAAAAACAAAAACAAAAGTTCTGAAGAACCTAGGGGCAAGACGGGAATAAAGACACAGACCTACTAGGGGATGGACTGGAGGATATGGGGAGGGGGAAGGGTAAGCTGTGACAAAGCGAGAGAGAGGCATGGACATATATACACTACCAAACGTAAGGTAGATAGTGGGAAGCAGCCGCATAGCACAGGGAGATCAGCTCAGTGCCATGTGACCGCCTGGAGAGGTGGCATAGGGAGGGTGGGAGGGAGGGAGACACAAGAGGGAAGAGATATGGGGATATATGTATATGTATAACTGATTCACTTTGTTATAAAGCAGAAACTAACACACCATTTTAAAGCAATTATCCTCCAATAAAGATGTTAAAAAAAATAAAGAAGGCTAAGTTATATCTAGTCCTTTGTAAAGAGTAAGCTATTTTCATAAAATATATTAGAAGTTTTTTTTCTTTCAGATTAACTGGTTCTTGACAGTATATTTGATGAAATGGTTTATCACAAGAATTGCCTTTTACATTCCAAAACAAAAGCATTAAATGAAAGTTGACTTTAACAGAAATGGATATTGCATTATTTCTTTCTCAAGTGCCTGTACTTTTTATTTTGTAATGATTTGTGTTCCCTGATATGCTTTATCTTATGCTTGACTGATTACAAGTGTGAAGGGAGGTTAAATGTATTCGCTGTTGGCAATTTAGCATTAATTGTAACACACTGTAATCCAAATTACAATCTGTCATTTCCAGTCGAATTGTGAAGCCCTGTAACTGTATTTTAGAGTTCCACTGCCATTGATTATAGCTACCTCATTTGTGTTTTAATATACCATGACAAATTTGTGAATGGAAATACAATCCTGTAACAAGGCAGGAAACAAGTATTGTTCTTCCTGTTATAACAGCAATAAAATTATATATTAACAAATGAAAAGAGAAGGACATTGTAAGAAGTAAAGAGGATTCATTTAAAGATGAAAAAGACAAAAATGACTAATTTTCAAGCAGTGCATAAAAGTAAATGAGCCACAGATTTTGGGAAAACATTTCAAAAATATTCTTTAAATTAACATTTTAAAAATAATACTCATACTCATACTAATACAAATGCTCTAGTTTATTCATTTGAATTGCCATATGGCATTCCACAGGCATTCTCTCCCTGGTGATCATTCAGGTTGTTTATAGGTTTTTACTACTACAAATTATGCTGTAGTGAACGTTCTTGCACATGACTCTTCATACACGTGGAGGATTCACTAGGGAATATATTTAGAAGTGGGACTTCTGGGTTGTAGAGTATGCATATCCTCTGTTTTACTTTGTGTGTGTGTGTGTGGGGGGTAACAACATTTGACATGAGATCTACACTCTTGACAAGTTTTGAAGTATACATTTTTGTTGACTATAAGTACAGTGTTGTATAGTCACATCTCTAGAGCTTATTTCTCTTGCTTGACTGAAACTTTTTGCCCATTGATTAAAAGCTCCCTGTTTACCCCCCACCCCACCAGTCCCTGGCAACCACTATTCTACTATTTGATTCTATGAATTTGACTATTTTAGATACTCATATGAGTAGAATTGTGAAGTATTTGTTTTTCTGTGACTGGCTTACTTCACTTAGAATAATGTTCTCAAAGCTCATCCATGTTGTCACATATTTCAGATTTCCTTCTTTTTTAAGGCTGACTAGTATTCATTGTATGTATATGCCACATTTTCTGTATCAACTTATCTACTGATGGACATTTAGTTTGTGTCCATGTCTTGGCTATTGTGAACAGCACTGCAATGAACACTGGAGTGCCAATATCTATTCAAGATGCTGACTGAAATTCTTTGGATAAATACCCAGTAGTGGGATTTCTGGATCTTATGATAATTCTGTTTTGAATTTTTTGAGTACTCTCCATACCGTTTCCCATAGCAGCTGTACCATTTTGCATTCCCAAAAACAGTGTGCAAGAGTTCCAATTTCTCCACCAACATTTGTTGTCTTTTGGTTTTTATTGATAATAGACATCATGCCAGGTGTGAGGTGATATCTTATTGTGGTTTTAATTTGCATTTCCCTGATGAATAATAACAATGATCATTTTCTCATATACCTGTTGGACTTTTGTATGTCTTCTTTGGAGGATTGTCTATTCGAGTCCATTAAAAATTTGTTGTCATTTTAAAAAATATTAAGTTCTAGTACGTATATATTTTGGAGATTAACCTCTTTTCAGATATATGATTCACAAATATTTTCTCCCATCCCATTGGTTGCCTTTTCACTCTGTTGTTTGCATTGCTTTTTCAGAAGCTTTTCATTGACAATGAACAATGAACATTTCATTGTTCAGAAGCTTTTTAGTCTGATGTATTTCCACTTGTTTATTTTTGTTTTTGTTTCCATGAAAGCGTTGCCAAGACCAATGTCATGAAGCTCTTCTCCTATGCATTCTTCTAAAAATGTTAGTTTCAGGTCTATGTCTAAAGTCTTTAATCCATTTTGAGTTAATTTTTGTATATGGTGTAAGATAAGACTACAATTTCGTTCTTTTGCATGTGGATATCCAGTTTTCCCATAACCATTTAAGAAACTATGTTTTCCCCATTGCATATTTTTGGGACCTTGTTGAAGATGAGTTGATCTTATATGTGTGGATTTATTTCTGAGCTCTCTATTCTGTTCCATTTGTCTATATGTCTATCTTTTTGCCAGTACCATACTGCTTTGATTACTGTAGCTTTGTACTGTAATATATTTTGAAACTGGAAAGTGTGAGGCCTTCAGCTTCATTCTTCCTTCTCAGTATTGATTTGGCTATTTGAAGTCTTTTGTGGTTCCATATGAATTTTAGAATTTTTTTCTATTTCTGTAAAAAAATGCCATTGGAATTTTGATAAGGATTGCATTGAATCTACAGATGGCTTTGGGCGGTATGAACATTTTAACAATATTAAGTATTTCAGTTAATGAACATGGCATAGCTTTCCATTTATTTGTGTCTTGTTTAATTTCTTTCATCAATATTTTGTAGTTTTCAGTATGCAAATCATTCACCTCCTTAGTTTAGTTTATTCCAAGCATTTTATTGATTTTGATGCTACTGTAAATGCGATTGTCTCCTATTTTTTTTTCAGATAGTTTGTTGTTAGTGTATAGAAGCACAACTGATTTTTATGTGTTCATTTTGTATCCTGTACTGTTACTTAATTCATTTAATAGTTCTAAGTTTTTTATGGAGTGCTTAGAGTTTTCTAAATATAAGATTATATTGTTTTCAAATGGGGACAATTTTACTTTTTCCTTTCCAGTTTTGACGACTTTTATTTCTTTTTCTTGCCTATTGCTCTCACTAGAACTTCCAGTACTATGTTGAATAAAAGTGGGCATCCGTACCTTGCGCCTGATCTTAGAGGAAAAGCTTTCAGTTTTTTACCATTGTGTATAATGTTATCTGTGGGCTTCTAATTTATGGCTTTTATTATGTTGATGTAATTTCCTTATTTCTAGTTTGTTGAGAGATTTTATTATGACAGTGTATTGAATTTTGTTAAATACTTATTCATCAATTGAGAAAATCATGTGATTTTTATCATTTATTCTGATACTGTGGTGTATCACATTAACTGATTTTCGTATGTTGGGCCAGTGTTTGATCATGGTGTATGATTCTTTTCATGTACTGGATAGTATTTTGTGGAGGATTTTTGTGTCTATATTCATCAGGGATATTGGCCTGTAGTTTTCTTTTCTTGTGGTATCTTTGTCTGGCTTTGGTATCATGGCCTAATAACATGAGTTTGGAAGTGCTCCCTCTTCTTCAATTCTTTGGAATTGTTTGAGATAGATTGGCATTGTTCTTCTTTAAGTATTGGTAGAATTCACCATTGAAGCCATGTGGTTCTAAGCTTTTCTTTGTTGGGAGGTTTTTGATTCAATCTTCTTACTAGTTATAGATCTGTTCAGACTTTCCATTTCTTCAAGATTTAATCTTGGTAGGTGGTATGTTTCTAGGAATTTATTGATTTCTTCTATGTTAAACCATTTTTTGGTATATAATTGTTTATAATTGTCTTATGATCTTTTTATTTCTGAAGCATCAGTTGTAATGTTTCTTCTTTCCTTTTTGATTTTATTTATTTGAGTCTTCTTTCTTTTTTTCTTAGTCTAGCTAAGGGATTGGCTATTTTGTTGGTTTTTACAAAAAACTATCTCCTAGTTTTGCTCATTTTTTCTATTTTCTATTTTATCTATTTTTGCTCTGATACATTATTTCTTTCCTTCTACTAACTTTGGGCTTAATTTGTTTTTCTACAGGACTTTGATGAAAAAAATTGAAGGAGATACAAGTAAATGGAAAGACATACTGTGTTCCTAGATTGAAAGAATTAACACTTTTTAAATGCCCACACTACCCAAAGCCACATATAAACTCAATGCAATCCCTATCAAAATCCCAATATCATTTTTCACAGAAATAGAAAAAACAATCCTAAAATTTTTATGGAACCACAAAAGATCCCAAATAGCCAAAGCAATTCTGAGAAAGAAGAACAAAGCTGGAAGCCTCACACTTCCTGATCAAACACTATAGTCTATGACCATACCACCCTGAACATGCCCGATCTCGTCTGATTACAAATTATAATACAAAGCTATAGAAACCAAGACAGTGTGGTACTGGCATAAAAATCAACATGTAGAAGAATGGAATAGAATCAGAGAGCCCAGAAATAAACCCACACATATACGGTCAACTAATATTTGACAAGCAAGCCAAGAATACTCAATGGGCAGAGGATAGTCAATTTAATAAATGATGTTGGGAAAACTGGGTATTCATATGCAAAAGAATGAAACTGAGCCCCTATCTTACACTACTCACAAAAACTAACTTTAAATGAATTAAATATGTAAATATAAGACCTGAAACTATAAAACTCCTAGAAGAAAACATAGGGAAAATCTCCTTATTATTGGTCTTGGCAAGGATTTTTTGGATATGGCTCCAAGAGTACAAGCAACAAAAGCAAAAATAGACAAGTGGGGACTACATCAAACTAAAAAGCTTCTGCACAGCAAAGGAAACAACAAAATTCCCAACCTATGGAATGGGAGAAAATATTTGTAAATTATATATTTCATAAGGGGTTAATATCCAAAATATATAAATAACTCATACAGCTCTATAGGAAAAAAATCCAATCTCATTAAAAAATGGGCTGAGGAACTAAACGGACATTTCCCAAAGAAAACAAACAGCCAACAAGTACATGAAAAGATGTACAACATCATTGATCAAAAGATGCTCCACACCACCAATCATCAGGAAAATACAAATCAAAAGCACAATAAGATATTGCCTCACACCTGTTTGAATGGCTGTCATCAAAATTACAAGAGATAGCAAGTGTTGGAGAGGATGTGGAGAAAAGGGAACCCTTGTGCACTGTTGTTGGAATGTAAATTGGTACAGCTACTATGGAAAAGTGTATGGAGGTTCCTCAAAAAATTAAAAATAAACTACATTTGATCCAGCAATCTCACTTCTGGGTATATTTCCAAAGGAAATGAAATCAGTATGTTGAAGAGATATCTGCACTTCCACAGTCAATGCAGCATTATTCACAATAGGTAAAATTTGGAAACAACCTAACTGTCTATCTAGAGTTTAATGGATAAAGAAGATATGGGGATATAAATATACATCCATGAGAAAGAAGGAAACACTGCCATTTGTGACAGCATGGATGGACCCTGAAGACATTATGCCAAGTGAAGTAAGCCAGACAAAGACAAATACTATATGATATCACTTATATGTGGAATCTAAAATAGCCACACTCTTAGAAACAGAGTAGAATGGTTGTTTCTAGGGGCTGGAAGTTCGGGGAATTGGAGAGATTTTAGGTCAACAGCTTCAAACTTCCAGTTAAAAGATGGATAAATTCTGGGAATCTAACATGCAATGTGGTGATTATAGTTAACAATACAGTTAACTATAGTTAACACTTTTATATAATTGAAAGTTGCTGAGAAAGTAGATCTTAAATGTTCTCACCACAAAAAAATGGCTACTACATGAGGTGATGTGAGGTATTAACTAATGCTACTGTCGTAACCATTTTGCAATATATATGTATCAAATCAACACATACATCTTAAACTTACACAATGTTATATGTCAATTATATCTAAATAATGCTGGAAGAAAGTATGAATAAAAATAAAATACCCAATATGAAAATTTAAAAAACACATGTAAAATAATTATGGGTCAAAGAAGAAATCATATTGTAAACTAAAAAATACTTAGAGTTGAATGATAAATGAAAATACTATATACCAAAACTCATGAAATGCAGCAGAAGTGGTTCTTTTAGGAATTTATAGATTTAAGGTTTGTACTAGAAAAGAGACAAGGCTGAATAGTAATAAGATAAAGTTTAAACTTAAGAAATTAGAAAAGGAACAATAGAATAAATCCCAAAGTGAGTAGAAGGAAGGAGATTAAAAATATAAAAGCAGAGTTCAATGAAAGAGAAAACCAAGATACCATAAAGAGAAAAAACAAGTTCAGAAATTAGTTCTATGAAAATCTTAAAATAGAAAAACTTTTGGAAATTTTTTCAAGGAAAAAGGAAAGCACATATAAGTAATATAATGAATGATAAAATATAACTATAGTTACATTAGAAATATAAAAGATAACAAGAAGATATTATCAATAATTTTATGCCCATAAAGTTGAAATGGATTAAGAATTCAGAATCTGTGGAAATATGACTTAGATAAGATTATAGACCACCTTTGTCAAATTGACTTAGCTATTTGAGGAAATTTTGCCTGGAATGGATACTGCTGTAAACAATAAATAATTTCACTTTAGAAAACCCCAGAGATCAGTTTATCTGAGACAGTAGACTGCTCACTTCTGCAATTAGCTTTCAAGTATTTACAACAATTTATACTTATGACAAGTGACAAGAATCACTTCAATATCCTCCCTTCTCTTTGTCCACTAAATTTTGAACAATTATATCTCAAATTTGCCTGATCCCAATCAGCTCTTTGCCTTGAAAGACCCATTTTAAACCACTTGAACTCAGAATCCAAAGTCCTATAAATATTCCATTTCTGACTTCCCCCTTCTGACACACTGCTAAGATTCTGTCAGGTAGTGGTCTCCCTTACTGAAGTAACTGCTAGATATAGCTTTGCTTTAGTAATAGGTCTTGTGGTGCTTTGAGGAGTTCAGAAGGATACGTTTCCTCTTTTTTTGAAACCCTATATACAAAAGATAAATTTCTAGTGCTCTTCGTTCCTTGCCAAAGCAAGTCACAAGTGTAGCTCAGATTCAAGGGGTAAGGAAATATATTCCACCTTTTGATTCCAGGAGGTGCAAAGAGACCTTGTAAAAAGGCATGCATACAGGAAGGGATAGATAATTGTGGGTAGTTTTGCAATCTAACACAGAGATGGAGAAATCATCTAACTCAATCCCTGTGTTTTACTGTAACCCCTAACTTAGAGATTGGTTGATTTGTCAAATGTTACACAACAGTTAAGTGGCGGCACTTCTCTTGAGTCTGTTGCTAAATGATCCTCTTCAGGGCTTCTCCCATGTGTTCTTGATTCCCATGGTTCCTAGCACAGCATATTAACAGAATAGGCACTAAGAAAATATGAGTAGTGAATATCTGAAGAACTAAATCAATTATTTGGAAATTTTTACTATGATATCCAACTCCTCAAGTAAAATATTCAAAAATTTTTTGTATAGAATAAAGGGAGTGTTTGGAGGCTTGAATTTCTTGATTCTCCTCATTAAAAAAAGATACATACAGAATCACCAGGCATAGTGTCTTTAAAATATTCTGATTGATGATTTTGAAAGTAATATAGAGCCAGTGTCATAGAGAGGGGTGGCTTTCTCTGGATTCTCCCAATCCTCCAATGCTATGGGAGCCTGGTGGGGTTCTTACAAGAAGTCAGCAGGAGCATGGTAACCCCCGCCTATGGCTACAGCCCCCAGAAGGTTCACACTCTGGAGCTGGTCCATGCTTGGCCTCCAGCAATTCATCCAGATTTCTAGTTTGGACTTCCTACTGGTTTGTGTGGCATCTGGTGGCTCTGTTCCAGTTAAGCTGCAAGGCTTCTGATTCATAGGAACACAAGTTCAGGATCTTATATATCATTGCACTGTCAGATTAAACTACTGACAGGCTGGCGGAACAAATATCAGAAGGTTAAATCACTTGCCCAGAGTCATATTGATGGTAAGGATTTACCCGAGATTGCCTTCATATATTACCAGCCTCCACTGATACCAGGAAATCCAATTTCAGTATAATACAAGAACTTTCTAACAATGAGGGGGAAAAAATAAACTGACTTAAAATTTCAGACAATACAAATTGCTTAAAGTAGAAAGTGGAATTCCTCTTATACTCCTAGGAGTTCGGTGTTTGGTTTAGAATCTGCACTGTAGATCTTTAGGGCTTTTTGTTTTTTCTCTTTTATCCTTTATGCCCTTAACAGGTAAGGAAACCAAATAGTTCACTTAAGTAGTTGGCTCCAAACATTCTTAAATCCCAATAACAGGATTAGAAGGTATGATTCCTGAATCTATCAGCTAATTGAATCAGGTTCCAGGTATACTGTATGTCTTTTCTTAATGTTTAATATTGACTCAAGGTTGGGGGCATGAAGTAAGAGAAAGTACACTAATTATGCACAAACATGCTGTTTGTAGGGAACATTCACATATAATGCCTTAACACCTTTTGTAGAGAAGCATACCCCCTGGAACTTTGGATGGAATAGTAAACTGTAACAACTGTTATTTTCAAGGGCTCAATTTATGCATATATTTGAATTTGCTAGTTTTGTTTTCCATTAGCTTCATCAGAGTACAAAAGAGAAATGCTGTAGATTCATACCAATGTAATTTAAATGATTATTAATTACATTGATATTCCTTTTTCTCCCCAAATAGCTTATAAATTTCCTGTTTTCTTTCTTCATTTTATAAATAGTTTTTTTTCTAAAGCATTTAACAGCATGAAGCTCCATGACACGTTAAAGGAGAGAAAAATGTGAGTGGGTTAGCAATGAAGCTGAGAAGGAAACATTTGATACTGGGTAATATGTGCCTTGACAGGAGAAAACAAGAATACCTCCTCAGGCTTCAACAATAACTCCATTTCTCAATAGTTAGCAATGTTATGATTCTGAAATAAATGGAAACATTTTATGAATAATCAGCAGTTTGGGAAGCTATTTTTTATTGTTTGCCTAACAGGTCTTTCAATATATATGTGTGTATATATATATATATATATATATATATATATATATATATATGTAACAGGTCTTTCATTTCCAAAGCATCATAACATCAGAGAAAAAATTATGGTATGTACAGGCTGTCACTGAGATACAAACAATTGACACTCACAAACTCCTTATATATAACCATGTCTCGGGTTTGAAGTTTTTGTCTATTAGTTTTTCAATTGCTCTTTATTGCTTTTCTAGCTCCCTCTTACAATTCTATTAGTAGAGACTCTTTTCCCTATCACTGCTATGACGAAGAATTGTGGAGAAGCCTTCCAGGAGAAAGATTGATATCCTGGTTGACTCTTAAAGGATGAGGAGCCATTTCCTAGTTGAAATGCATAGGTTTGGAAATGGAAAGCAAGGGCATGCCAGCCATCAGCAAAGGAAGAAATAGCATAGGGTTCAGAGAACCTAAATAGCTTGGGGTCATTAGAAGTTTAAGAAGATTAAGAAGATTGGGACTTCCCTGGTGGTACAGTGGTTAAGACTCTCCCAACGCAGTGGTCCTCCTGGGTTCAATCCCTGATTGGGGAACTAAGATCCTACATATTGCAACTAAGCCCACGCACTGCAACTACTGAGCCCGCATGCTCTAGAGGCTGCACGCAGCAACTAGAGAGCCCGGGTGCTGCAACTAGAGAAGCATGTGCGCTGCAACAAAGACCCAACAGTGCAGCCAAAATAAATAAATAATAAAAAAAGATTAAGAAGATCACTGAGCTTCATTGTGGGGAAAGGATTAGAAGGGAACAATATTTTAGGTAGGGAGTACAAGGCAGTTGCTACAGTTATTCATGGGGGAGATGACAGTGGCCTTAGATATAACGGATAACTATAGAGCTATTACTTTTCAATTGCCTAAGGGTTAAACAAATTTTTCAATCCCAGCTGTACATATGGTGTTGCAGACATATAGGCTGTCTACCCAACAGCCATTTTTCCCTTTTTCTTTTAAAGGGAACTGCTAACTGGTTGCTAACTGCTTTCTGATATTGAAAGCCGTATATTCAGGGCCCTACTACATGTCCAGAGCCATACAATTTAGGAATGAGAATGAGATGCAATTCTGGCCAATATGGTTTGAGAGGACAACTCCTGAGGTCTTTTCATTAGCCTTAAAAAAGGAATCCATGAAAGAAACTTTCTTCTGGCCTTTGCATGTTTTTGTAGAAAGATGTGATTAATGGGACTGCTGTAGCCATTTTGAGATTCAGTGGACAGTTTTAGGACAAAAGTCAACATTCTGAAAATGAAAGAGCAGAAATACAGCAAGAGGCTGGGTCTTTGATGACCAAGTTGAGGTGGTGAGTTAATCAACCCTGATTATCTTTTGAATTTTTGCTATGTAAGACAAAACAAAATCCACTAATGTTATACATTTTTATTTGAATTGTTTGCTACTTGCAGCCAAAGGCATCCTAATTGATATACCTGTGAAAATATACAACTGAATTAAAAAATATCTAATATACATATAAACTTTGGAAATTTGCAAAAAATCGTACAGGGAATTTCCATATACCTTTCACCCACTTTTTCCCAATGATAATATTTTATATAACTGTAGTACAATATCAGAACTAGGAAATTGACTTTGATACAATCCACAGAATGTACTAGATTTCACCAGTTGTACATGCACTTATTTGTATACGTGTGTGAATAGTGACTAGAGTATGCAACTTTATCACATGTAGATTCATGTAACTATCACTATGACCAAGATAACAGAACTGTTCCATAACCACAAAGCTTCCTTGTGCTATCCCTTTATAGCTACTCTCCTCCCTTTTTCCTTCCTCCCTAATCACTAACCCCTGGAAATACTAATCTGTTTTCCGTATCTATAATTTTGCTATTTCAAGAATATTATATAGATGGAATCATGTAGCATGTAACCATTTTGGGATTGATTTTTTTTCATTCAGCATAATTCTCTTGATCCATTCAAGTTGTTGCATATATCAATAGTTCATTCATTTTTATTGCTGTGTAGTATTCCATGGTATGGATATGCCACAGTTTGTTTCATCATTCATCTGTTAAAGGACACTTGGGATGTTTCCAGCTTTGGCTATTACAAATAAGGCTTCCATGAATATTAATGTACAAGTTTTTAGTTTATTTTAAATTTTATTTTTGGCTGCGTTGGGTCTTCGTTGCTGTGCGCAGGCTTTCTCTAGTTGCAGCGAGCAGGGGCTACTCTTCATTGCGGTGCGTGGGCTTCTTATTGTGGTGGCTTTTCTCGTTGCTAACATGGGCTCTAGGCATGTGGGCTAAGTACTTGTGGCACACAGGCTCTACAGTGCAGGTTCAGTAGTTGTGTTGCATGGGCTTAGTTGCTCCGTGGCATGTGGGATCTTCCCGGACCAGGGATCGAACCTATGTCCCCTGCATTGGCAGGCGAATTCTCAACCACTGCGCCGCCAGGGAAGTCCAATGTACACGTCTTTGTATGTGCATAGTTTTCATTTCCCTGGGATAAACGCCCAAGGGTACAATTGCTGGGTCATATGGTAAGTGTATGTTTAGTTTTATAAGAAACTGTCAAAGTATTTTCCAGAGTGATTGTACCATTTTATATTCCCACCAGCAATGTATTAGTGATCCAGTTTCTCCACCTCCTTATAAGGTTTGGTGTTACCACTATTTTTTATTTTAGCCATTCTAATAAGTATGTAGTGATACCTCATTATGGCTTTAGATTGCATTTCTAATGAAGTTAGATTGAAGTTAGAAGTTAGATTGAACTTCTAATGAAGTTGATCATCTTTTAGGTGCTCATTTTGCCATCTTTATTTCTTCTTTAGTGAAATGTCTGTTGATGTGTGTGATAGGAAGAACAACTGCCTCCCAAAGATATGCCCTAGTCCCCAGAACCTCAAGAATATGTTACTTTACACAGCGAAGGTACTTTGTTGATGTGATTAAAGGTATGGACCTTGTGATGGGGAGACTGTCAAGAATTATACAGGTGGGCTTAATCTAATCCCATGAGTCCTTACACGGAGAAGCTTTCAGGGGGAGATGTGACTAAGGAAGAAAGATTAGAGATGCAGAGATTGCAGAGAGATGGAATATTGCTAGCTTTGAAGATGGAAATAGGGGGCCATGAGCCAAGGAATACGGGTGACCACTAGAAGCTGGAAAGGCAAGGAAATAGATTCTCCTTTAAGAGCCTCCAGAAAGGGCTGTATTCATCCTGCTGACACCTTGATCTTAGACTAGTGAGACCTGTGATATCTAACTATAAGAAAATAAAAATGTGTTTTTTTTCAGCAATTATTGTGGTAATTTGTTACAATAGCAATAGAAAAATAATACAATCTCTTTTACCCATTTTCTAATTACACTGTTTCTTTAATGTCAAGTTTTGGGAGTCCTTTATATATTCTAGGTATTTGTCCTTTGGGATATGTGGTTTGCAAATGTTTTACCCTGTCTGTAGCTTGTTTCTTCATCCTTTTCACAGAGTCTTTTACAGAGCAAAAGTTTTAAATTTTGATAAAGTCCAATTTATTGATGTTTTCTTTATGGATCATGATTTTGATGTCAAGTCCAAGAATTCTGTTAATCCTATATCCTGAATTTTTCTCCTATTTTTTCTAATTATTTAAAAAATTGTGCTATAAAAAACATAACATAAAATTTATTATTTCAGCCATTTAAAAATGCACAATTCAGTGGCATTAAGTACATTCACATTTCTGTGCAACCATCACCACCGTCCATCTCATCATCCCAAAGTGAAACACTGCACCATTTAAACAATGATTCTTATTCTCCCTCACCAGCCCCCCACCCCTAGACCACTATGCTACCTTCTGTAATTATAAATCTGACTCTTCTAGGTACCGCATATAAGCAGAATCATACAGTATTTGCCATTTTGTGGCTGGCTTGTTTCACTTAGCATAATATTTTCAAGGTTTATCCATGTTGTAGTATGTATCAGAATTTCATTCCTTTTTAAGACTAATATTCCATTGTATGTATACATGACATTTTGTTTATCCATTCAGCTGTTGATGAATTTTTAGGTTGTTTCAACCTTTTGGCTATTGTGAATAATGCTATGAATATTGGTGTGCAAATACCTGTCTGCTTTCAATTATTCTGAAAATATATCTAGAAGTGAAATTGCTGGATCATATGGCAATTCTGCTTAATTTTTTAAGGAACTGCCATACAGTTTTCTACAGTAGCTGTACCATTTCACATTCCCAACAGAAATGTCCTCTTTTGCATTAGACCCCTGTGTTTGTTTCCTGTTTTCGAGATTCCATGTTGCTCTCTTGTAATTAACTGCCTTGTTTTGGTGTGACACAGCCTCCATTTGCTTTCTGAGAAAGGGTGTGTAAGAGATACAATTTTTTTGAACTTGTGTGTCTGAAAATGAATTATTTTGCTCTCACACTTGATTATTTGGTTGAGTATAACATTCTAGGTTAAAAATATTCAAATTGTTTACTCCATTGTCCTACAGCTTCCAGTGCTTTTACTGGCAAGTTCAAAGATATATTTATTCTTGTCCTTTTCATGCAACATGGTTCCCCCTCTGCTCCCCCCCACCCCACCGTGCAAGGTTTTACGATCTTCTTTTGATTCCCATTGTTCTGAAATGTCACAATTATGTCCCTTGCTGTTGGTCTTCTTTTCCACTATGCTGGGCACTTAGTGCGCTGGTACAGTTTGAAAATGCACATCTGACATTTCCGAGAAAATTTTTTGATTATTTTGTTTAATATTTTCCTTTCCTCCATATTCTCTGCTCTCTCTCCTTTATTTGGATGTTAGATATCCTGTTCTAATCCACTAATTTTCTTAACTTTTCTCTCTTATTTTCATAGCTTTGTCTTTTTGTTCTACGATCTGGGACAATTCCTTGGTTTATCTTTCAATCCACTTATGGACTTTTTCATTTATGTTATCATGTTTTTAATTTCTAAGAGCTCATTTTGGTCCTCTAAATATTCCTTTACGTGGCCTTTTTTTTTTTTTTTTTTTTTTTTGGCTGAGTTGGGTCTTTGGTGCTGCGTGCGGGCTTTCTCTATTTGGGGCGAGCGGGGGCTACTCTTTGTTGCAGTACACGGGCTTCTTATTGCGGTGGCCTCTCTTGTTGCGGAGCAAGGGCCCTAGAGTGCATGGGCTTCAGTAGTTGCTGCACACGGGCTTAGTTGCTCTGCGGCATGTGGGATCTTCCCGGACCAGGGATCAAACCTGTGTCCCCTGCGTGGGAAGGTGGATTCTTAACCACTGCGCCACCAGGGAAGTCCTGACATTTTATTTTTCCATGGATGCAAAGTTTTCTCTCATCTCTCTAAAGGAATTAATTATAATTAAAACATTTTCTTCTGTTCTCTGCATTGTTTGTCTTTAATTGCTTGCTGTTGATTTGTTTATTTTAGTCTCTGCCTTTCTGCTTAAAGATTTTCTTCAAATGTGGAGTGATCCATGGTTCTCTGTTCATATGTAAGAGACTGGAATGAAAAGCTGATTGGAAGTTTTAGGTATATAGGTGGGGCTTGTTGATCTTTGTTCTTCGTGGTAGAATGACATGGTTGGGTCATTTCAAAGGAGATTCCCAACTGTCAATACTGGTCTGATTTCTTCAGCTGGTCAATTTATCCTGAGAGAACTCCAGCATTCTCTTGGCTGTCAGCAAAGTCTATGCTTTCTTCATGGCACTACCTTGTATAGTTAAACGCTAAAACAAAATTTTTAGTCTGACTGTTGTAAGGGTTCAGGCAAGGTAGGGATCAACGAGTGGCAGCAATGTTGGGGGAATCTTAATAAGTGATGTGTGATGTGGGATAAGCCCTGAAAGACAGGTTAGTCAAACTGAGGCAAGAGAGAATCAAACTGAACAGTTAATACATGCTGTAGTTTAGAGAGGGGAGTGATCACTTTCAGATGATAGTGTAGCATGGCTGACTAAGACACGTATCTCTAATGAAGTCTCTATTCAGCCATAAAGCAGCTCATGACTTTGGCAAACCATTAATCTCTGACAGCCTCAATTTCTTCAACTGAAAAACTTGGGAGACTATCTCTAAAGTCCCGCCCAGGTCCAGAGTTTCTTTAAGGTACTTCTTAAGATTCTTTTGCATCATATGACTTTTTGAGTGATGTTATAATTAGTGAATGGCCATATAGTTTATGGGAGTGAACTTAGAAACTATAAAATTACTCACTTCCATGAAAAAAGTCATTATTTTAAGTTATAGGTAACTTGACTTTATTTATATTAAACATATGTATGTGGCTTTAAAAAAGCTGTCAACTTGTTATATGTAAGTGTACTATGATTTCTTTCCTTCTATTGTAGTAAAAACCTAAAACATGAAACAAATTACATTGAAATCCTGACCTTCCTTCTTCCCTTTGCCTATAGACAGAGGATATTATTGAAAAAGGAAAATGGTCTCTTTCCTCTTGAATGTAAAGTATAACTGTGCCATTTCTAAATGGTGAAGGGGAATTAGTTGACATTAATTTGTTAAACCAACACTTATTTAAGTCTGCTGTGGGTCAGGCATTTGTGCCAGGTGCGGTGGTTGCACATATAAAAAGCATAGTCCCTGCTTTCCAATAATTCATAGCCTAGTAGGGAAAGAAAGGAAGTTCAGTAAACCACTAAGTATTTTACAGTGTGACACCATGAAAGTGCAGAAATGGAACCTCTGTAATTGATGTCTGCTTACTTGCTCAGCAGCCACTCCCCCTTTTTTCTGGAATGGTTCCTGGATTTTGCCCTGGGAATTATCCTTCTTCTCATTCTGTGTACTTTGACTGGAGCTGTGGGCATATAATTCAAATCTGGCCAATCAGAACATCATATACTTTGGGCCACTGTGATTGGCTCAAGGATGGTTCCATGATCCAAGCCAAGCCAATCTGCTACAGTGACAAGCAATCTTGGGACACAGTATGGAACAGTCAGGGTACAGCAGTTATTTGGTTATGGCTGGAGAACTGGGTCTGAGTCGGGAAGATAAAGCTAAAATGGTAGGCAGCAACAATTTATGAAGGACCTTCTATGCTACACTGGAGAATCTGTACTCTTTCCTGAAGAGATAGGGAACCATTAATGGATTTTAAGCAGGGAGTTCACATGATCATGTTTATGCTTTAGAAAGATTAATCTGGTAGGAATATAAGTGATGGAGTAGGGGGAATATGAAGCCAAAAGCAAGAGAATGAATTAAGATGCCACAGTAGTTGTCCGAACCAGAGGTAATGAGAGACCTGAACCATCGGAGTGGCAGTGGGGATAGGAAGGAAAGACATAATAGGGATGTTCCCCAGAAGACACATCAAAAAGGGGTAACATGATAGCAACACTTTCCTGGAGAAATTGTGGTCTGACTGCATCTCTAGTTCAGCAAATGGTAGTAATTTTCAGAGAACAAAAGCAAAATTTAAGCTTCATTTAAGACCATGTTTCTCAAACCTTAATGTGTACACAAATCACCTGGGGGTTTTGTTAAAATGCAGATTTTGATGCAGTAGTTCTGGGGTGGAACCTGGGATTCTGCATTTCCAAGAAGCTCCCAGGTGATGATGGTGTTGCTGGTCTGCAGACTACACTTTGAGTAGTAAAGATTTAGGATTTTTTGAGGTGTGAGTGGGTCATTCAAGTAAAAAGGGGCAGTAGGTGTAGGCTCTAGATTTTAGGAAAGAAAGAGAGACTTGGGCTTGAGATATTTGGCAGTCATCAGCATTTAGGAGGTGGTGATATCAGAATATGAAGATAATAGCCCAGGAACAGCTTTTGGAAAAAAGTAAAGAAGTCTAAGGATAGCCCATGAGTAGCACCAGAATTTAAAGGGCAGCTGGAGGATGAGGCTTAAGAATATGAAGTAGCAGATGAACCTAGGGTGCCAAATTTTCAATGAGAAATCTTTAATTCCCAAGCTTATTATATAAAATAATAGCTACCATTTATTGAGTATTTTATTCCTAGTACTCTACTAAGGGCTTCAACTTTTCTCCAAAACACAGGGCATAAGAAACGTCATTAAAACTTTTCTGTAACCACACCCTGTTACTCTGAGCTGGCGGAAAATTTATCCTGGGTCATTATCATGGCTCTACACATCACACCTAAGATTGCATGAAAGTTCTAGGGGATCATACTTAGTCCAGTACATTTGGGGAAGGCCCTCAAGTCTTCATTCAATGTTGGTTACTGCTAATATGCTCATTTCCCCAGCTGGTTTATCCTTTGCAGGTGAGCTGTTTTGCCAAGTGAATGCCAAGCTTGGGCATGGGGTCTTGGCTATGGTTGAAATCTCTGATGCAGCCTTCCTAGTAGTACTACACATCCATTCCCATCTAAGGTCTTGCCACCTCCTTCACCCATTAGGTCCCCAATATTCACAGAACCAGCAACTCTCCTCTTCTGTTATTCCCTTTGGTTGCCACTTACTCAACCAACCTCGAAAGCTTCTAACCTCTCTCCACTGTGTGAAGAGAGAAGTACCTCAATGGGCACAGGTGTTTTGGTACAAAGGGGCCTTTTATTCCGCCCTAGGGCAAGGGAAGTCCCAAATCTTGTGCCAGAGCTATCAGGGGTAGTATCCAGTCATTCTTTTACAGCACTAACAAAACAAATTATTATCTTAATATTTCAACAAATCATCTTACCACATATGCACTGTCCCATGAAATCTTTACAACCACCCCATGGGTAATTCTCATTTTCCATCCTGAAGCTTGGATAAATTTAGAAACCTGTTTCCAAACAGCCATTAAGCAACTGTGTAGGAACTGTGAGCTACGTGTGATGGACTCTGGAGCAACGAGGGCGTGGTATCAAAACAGTTCCTATCAAAATACCTCGCTCTTGGTCATGTGTGAGTGGCAGTTACCAGACTCAACTTCAGAAACTTCACATAGAGGCGAGAAGTCTCTGTGTGTGCGCCTCGGATAGAGGGCTGGGGCTCCTTTAATCTTCACCACAGCCCTATCTCAATTTCACAGATGAAACCCTGAGGCTGAAAGTGGAAGTGACTTGCCCGTGGCCACAAAGCCAAGAGCAGGTTTGCTGGGTCCCAATATGCTGTCCTTTCCATCATACCAAGCTGAAGGGGCCTGCGAGCGGCTCGGAGCCTCGCCCCCAGCCAATCCCCAAAGCAAAAACACTTCAAATTACTTACCCTCCAAGGAAAACAAACTGGCACATGCGCAGTATGCACCACCGACTCCACCCGAGAGGCCTCCGAGGCCTACTCAGTGCACATGCGTCAGGCGGCTCCTCCCGTCCCCGCCCGTCACTCCTCGCCATTCCCGCCACTCCCCGCCCCTTTCCCGCCCGGATATCAGCCTACTTTTGCCGGATGTTGTTGTGAGTCCGAGAGACACGTGAGGCGCTGCTACGTCATCAAAGGCACGCGCAGCAAACATGGCGGCGGCGGTGGTTGTGAGCGGGAAGGTAGGTAACGGCCGCGGGAAACATTCCTGTTTTTCTTCGAGATGGGGCTGTTTTTGCTGCTTGGAGCCTGGCCGGAGAGTGATGCGAGGGCCTTTCTGTGTCAGGAACAGCCTGTGGAGGATGCAGGAGAAGATGACTAGGTGGTGTCAGCTGTTCTCTCGAGAATGCCGGCTCAGTCCGGGAATTAAGAGACCCGGCTTCTGCTCCAAGGCCAGCTAGGCCTCGGCGCTGTTCTGGTCGGCTCTTTCCCAGGGCGAGGGGCTTTTATTTGTATTGCCTTCTTAAGAGACAGGTGGTTGCCCCGTTGCTTTCTTTTTCTGGGTTGATTTTCTCTGACTGGACCTCTTTATGTCTGCTCTTCGGACTCCAGGATTTTTTCTCTTCCTAATCTAACTCGCCTTTGCTTCACTCTGGTGAAGGCATCTTTGTCCTCTTCGGGAAGAGCTGAAAACAGGTGCTTTGCAGCTGTGCAAACCAAGACTGTATTGGATCCATTTTACCAGGTTGCCGAGTTGGTTGGTGATGGTGAACAGCAGGGCATGTTTCTCCTCAGGGAGCTGGAGATTTACAGCATCGCACGCTTGTCTGGGAAGGCGTTAGTTACGGTATTTATTTCCCAGACAAATCTGTGATGTTCCCTTGGGAGACTCTGTGGTACCGTCTTACGGAGGTGGTCATTGACCCCGTCGTGATAGTTCGTTAGGAATTCGGATTAGATGCGGAGGATAGTTTATCGCATAGTGCCTGTTCATGTTCCGAGGACACATCTTAATGCCTGTTGGTTAGGACTGTCGTGGCATGCTACTGGAAGCATTTCCCATTGCGCGAGTATTTCGAAAACAGTTGGGTCGGGTAGTGACTCATCTAACATCAAGGACTACTTACTTTTCGCAGATAGCTTTCTCCGTTCCTTGAGTTTCACTCATTTTCTTTATGCTGCCCTCTCCATCCCATTTTGAATTATTTGACAGCGTTTGTGCTTTAGTGTATGGACCACTAGCCAGAATAACACACTACTGTTACTCTGGAGGGTGACCTTGGGGAATTGAGCAAGCATGAATTCTCCGTCCTTCATTTTCTTTATCCCCAGAATGGATGTGGTGCCAGGCATTATTTCTTGTATTGGAGTTGCTAAGATTACATGAAATAATAAAAACTTTATAAAAAATTACATACTTCTCCATACTGAGTATTTTAAATGATGGGTTGGTCATCGTTTTCAGATTTTCACGGTCTTTGGTTGTCTTGTCAGTTTTGTCTTCAGGGTGGATGCTGATCTTCTGCTTGGCTCACTACATATTTTAAGGTTATATTGTTTGATTTTTTTTATCTAGGACTTTCCAAGAAGGGATCCTTTCTGTTTGAAGTACACTCTTTCAGGTGTGGATTGATTTTGATAGAACCCTTGAGATGAAGCAGAGTTGTAAAATATAAGACTTTTTCCACCCTTTCCTTCCAGTCATTGCCTTTCATAATGTGACTTATTAGTCTTTTATTTCTTAGCTCTGCTTCGTCACCTCATTTATTCTCACTCATTGCAAATTTATACCCATTCTCATCACTCCATCTAAATTATTTTTCCATGCCCAAAGCTGCCCTTCTGCCAAATAATTGTATGATGACCAGCAAAAGCCACTTATTCTTCCCTCAGCAAGTTCAGATCTAGTTTAATGGCATCATCATTCACCTGGTTGCATGTAAAACAAACTTGGAGACGTCCATTTCTATAACAACATCTAAGCAATAACCAAGCCCTACCAGTTTTACCTTAAAGAGGTTTCTTAGATTTGCTTCATCCTCTTCATTCTCAGTGCTTTCAGGCATTTAGTCTTGAGCTCTTGGCTGATTTTTCTCCTTGTCTGCAGTCTCTTTGCCCACCGTCTGCTCTACACAACCGCTGGAGTTATTTTCTAATGCACAAGTCTGATTGTCTCTTGCTTTAAAAAACAAACAAAAAATCTTAATTTTGTTATTGTCCCCATTGAAATAATACTCAAGGCTGGTTAACATGGCATAAAAAGCCATATTGTCTTTCTGGCTTTGTCTTATGCTTCCCTACTTCCCAGTCTTGTTTCTTTGGGACAGGGGAATGCAAAGAAGACACACACACACACACACACACATTTATGAAAGAGTGTGTATATGGATATCTCTCTGTATTTATTTATTCCTAACCCGCCACCCCAAAGGTTAAGCTAAGACCTGTCTAATTTAGAAACCTAGGGCAGTGAATGTTAACCAAGACTTGTAAGACTCACATGTGGTACTTTTAAAGAATATAGGTGCTGGGCCACAACCCAACTCTGTTGAATTAGAACCTCTTGGTGTTGAGATCTAGGATGTAGAGTAACTTTTCTACTAAGACTACTTTGCTTGCTTTGAACTTTGAGTGTAGGAAGTGATGGGGGGAGGAAGTTAATCTCTGTCATATGGAGAAGCAGTGTAAGATAACAGTTAAGAGCTTGGACTCTGGAGCCAAACAAGTTTCAAAAACTAACTTCACACTTGCTGGTGACTTCAGTCAAATTATTTAACCTCTCTATGCTTCAGTTTCCTTATCTGTAATATGGGGATGATAATAGTACATACTTTATGGGATTTTTAAGGTTAATAAGTAAATGTATTAGAACAAAGCCTGGCACGAAGTAGATACTGTGTAGGTGTTATTCATCATCTTAATTTCCCGGCAAGTCATTGGTTGGGTATGGCGGAATTTTAAAGGTTTAGAATACGGTTTTTGGTATGGGTGTGAACTTCATTTTTTTTTTTTGCCGTACGTAGGCCTCTCACTGCTGTGGCCCCTCCCGTTGCGGAGCACAGGCTCCGGACGCGCAGGCCCAGCGGCCATGGCTCACGGGCCCGGCCGCTCCGCGGCATGTGGGATCTTCCTGGACCGGGGCACGAACCCGCGTCCCCTGCATTGGCAGGCAGACCCTCAACCACTGCGCCACCAGGGAAGCCCTGAACTTCATTTTTGAAATTACTTCAGTTCTAACTCTCAGTGTTATTTTAGGATTTGAAAAATACCATGTTTTAGAAGTCACATAGTTTTGATGAATGAAAAATCATCACAGTAGGGCAGTGGTTAAGGAGATGGGAATCTGATTGCTTGGGTTCAGAACCTAGCTCCACTGCTTTATAGTTGTGTTAATTTGGTCAAATTTCTTAACTTTCTGTGCACCAGTTTTCTTATTTGTAAAATGGGGGTAATAATTATTTTCCATCATGGAATTGTAGAGAGGATTAAATGAGTTAATATTTGCAAAGCATTTAGAATAGTACCTGGCATCAGGTAAGTGCTTAAATTTTAGCTGCTATTATTACTATTGTTAAGGAAGATCTTTCAGACGGTCTTAAAGTTGTAAGGTTATTATTGATTTGGAAGTAGTTGAATGTTTATTTTTGCTGCCACTTTCTACAGAGAGATTAAGGCCGCTTACAAATATTAAAGCACTATAGTTATTTAAAATAAATCAGAGGGAAAAAACGCAAAAGGAAAGTGAATAAGGGTAAGAAAGGTAAATGGAACTGGAAGTACGATTATTAAATAAACTTTATGCTTTAGTGGGCTACAGTTTTGCCAAAGAGGGGAACCTGATCAATAATAAGAATTACAGGATCTACAATAAAATAAAACCAGGAGCAAAACCCAAAAAAACTAGTTTCTGAAGATTAGATCCAAGGATAAACTCTTCTGTAGTTTCTTTATACTATGTACTATAATGAATTGGATTATATAACATATTGTATCCTTATGGTTAAAAAACCCCACAACCCTATAATGCCCATTAGTATGCTGATGGTTTTATACCAATGGCTAGCTAAGCAGTTCAGTAAATACAGGGTACTGATTTGATGTATTTAGGTCTCTGATGATTTGACTGAATTCAGGGGTAGGTTGTTGTCAACATGAGTGGATGGATTCAGTGTTTCATCTATGTATATTTTTCTTAGCTGAGCCTGTGAAAGTGGGTTTGAGTTTGATTATAAACCCTGATTAGTTCTTGGAGTTCAGCTATTCTTTGTTGCTATGTATATATAGAACCATATGTTTTAACAATCAACCAAATAGGGGGGAAAGATTGACATTCTGTTGTGAATTTTTTTTTTTCCTGGCTGTGATCTTTATTTCCCACAGTTTTATTGAGAAATAATTGATGTACATCACTGTGTAAGCTTAAGACATACAGCCTATTGGTTTGATTTATATATATTGTGAAATGATTATCACAGTAGGTTCAGCTAACACTCATCTTCTCATATAGATCCTCCTGTGAATTTTTAGGGGAGAAATAGGGACACTGACTGCAAAGGCTATCCTGCTTTAGGATAATTAATGGAGTGAGTTGAATTAATGGAATGAGTTGATTGCAGAGAAGGCGGGAGAAAAGAGATAGTCTGTAATAGGTTTTGGCCTTATACCCAGTGCCTCTGATGGTTGCAGTTTACTTTTATTCATTTATTCAACAAGTATTTATTAAGTATCTGCTTTCTTCCAGGCACTGTTTTAGGCACTGGGGATACGTCAGATAGCCCCTTACCTTGGAGATTACAGACTTCAGTTCTTCAGAAGGAAAACATTCACTAAAAACCACTCGCTTGTTTAAATAAGAAAGTAAATATGAGTTTTAGGTCCTTGAAGTGGTGCTAATTTTAGTGAATGTTCGTTTTCTTGAGACTTGTAGACTGATCCTCATGAGGGCAGGGCCTGAAATGTTTTACCTGTGTCTGGCAGACATTCTGGCATATAGTAGGTATTCAGTGAAGAAAAAAGAGCAAGAAAGTAGAAAAAAATGAAGGGAGACTAGAGGAAGAGAGGTGTGTTCATTAAGAGCACTCTTATTTTGGAGTTAAAAAGTCCTGTTTTAGTATATTTGCATTTCACTCTAGGTCTGTGTTTTTACTGTGTTAGGCTGTGTTAGAATTTGGTTCTATTGAAAATAACTTGAAACAATTGGGAAATCACCTGTTATTTTTTCTTTGAGTTTTTTTATGGCATTTTTAGTAAGAATTTATTTTGTAGCTTAAATTTGGTCCCTTCCAGTTCCTTTTAGATATGCTTGTAGTCCTGTGAAACCCCTTGCTTAAGAAAGATTAATATTCTTAGTATCTAGCAGATTTTCCTGGAGAATTTTCTTAGACTAGATCTTGTAACATGGTAGTAACCTTCCTCGTGTAGGATACAGTATGAGTATGTCTTCTTTATTTTTCTAGCATTCTTTAACAAACATTTGAGTACCTTCTGTGTGCGGAGTCCTTTACTCTCGACACAGCACAGTAGTCTGCAACAAGTCATTTCAATTTGTGATTTAATAAAAACATGACTTTTTGGGGAAGAATTCAAAATGCTGCTGAGACTAAATGAAAAATTGTAACCCAGCCTTTTAATTTTCACTTTTTGGTGGAAGGAAATCCTTATGAAATCCATTTACTGTTTCTTGTGCAATCTATGGTGTGTCTGTAGTCGTTGGTATAAGAGAAGTCATTCGTTTAATCCTTGTTATACTATACCTTCCATACTGCCCTCCTGTCTGACATTGTTTGGCACACTGATACCCTTAAGATGCAGTAATAGTTCTGCTGCCTGCTCTTTATTGAGAATTGTACCATCCTCAGTATCTCAGTATCTCTCTGTCTTCACTCTCAAAATTTGTGTGGTTTGTTACTCTTAAAACCACCTGTGTTCTGCATTTCTTTGAGTTACACAGTCATTACTGATTAACACACCCCAAATAAAACTCATTGTTTACTTTCTTCCTTCTGTATTCTCTCAGTGAATAACCGCATACACTCAGTTTTGTCCTTGACTCCTTTCCCTTCACCTCCCACATCTAATCAGTCACAAAGTCCTATCATTTTGACCTTCTAAATATCATTACAAGCCATCTGCCTTTCTTCATCCCTCTGCCACTGCCTTGGTTCAAGCAACCATGAATCGCTTCCTCCCTGGATTACTGCAGCTGTTCATTCTTGGCTCTGCAGCCGGTGTGTTGGCTTAGAAAAGGCAGGTCTGACATACCATTCCCGTGCAAGAACTTTCTAATGACTTTCTAGTGGCAAATAATCATCTTCAGGGTGAATTCCAAACTCCCAAATTCCTGAGCATGGCTTAAAAACCCGGTATGATCTGATCTGGTCTCTACTCTTGTCTCTAAACTCTTAGTACTGTCTGATCTGGGTTGCAGCCATGCACTGAACTACTGCTCTCTGTATAGAACATACAGCTTCTTCCAAGAACATATACCCTCTTCTAGTTAAAATTGCCATTCTTCAGGTCTCAGGCTATATGTCACTCTAGTTAAAGTCTTCCTGATTTCTCATCCTGCCTGAGCCCCTTACATCTAGGTTAGCTATAATTTATTAGGGTCTGCTGTGGCAGCCTATTCAACCTCCATCATATGTTGTAATTGTCTGTTTTCTTGTCCTAATCCCCAATTAGATTGCTATGAAGGCAGTGACTGAGTCTTATTTATTTATACCTAGAAGCTTACTCTGTGCCTGGCACATTGTTAGGCATTCACTGTACATCTGTTGAAGAAATAACTGAAATTGACATCTCATACAGGATCCTGTGCATACTTCTGTCACACTCTTCTGTGACCATTGATTTACATGACATTACTAGTTTAGTTAGACACTTTTTACGATGTATGTTTTTCCACCAGTACCTTTTACTCCCCACATCTAGTTGGTGCCTAATAAATGTGTATGAGTAAAGAAACTTCTAAATCAGATTAGGTGGAATGGGGGTGATTGGAAGTGTTGGACGGGCTATTGTGTTCTTTTGAAGGACTTCATAGAAGTTGTTTGCAGAGAGAAGGTATAAAAGGGTGTTCTAGGTAGAAGGAACAGAATGCACACACACAAAAAGGCACAAGGTTTTGAGGGAACAGGTGAGTTCACAGGGGTCCAAGGCAGGAAGTATTGGGCAGTGTCAGGTGTTGCATAGCTGTAGATGTAAAGTGTGGTGTCAGAACGATTTTGAGCTTAGGTGTGGATTGGTCAGATGTACGTTTTATTAAGATCATTTTTGGCAGTAGTTATACATTATACAGTTTACACAGATTATTGGAAGGTGATTAGATTGGGGAAGAGAGACCAGAATGTTATTTTAGTAAACCCAGGCTACATATGATGAGGGGTCAGTGTCAGAGAAGATTTGAGGGATTTAGGAGGTAGGATGAGTATGGTGAAAGAGGCATTTAGGATACTGCGTGGATGGAATGTCTTACAGAGTTGGGAATATCAGAAGAGCAGATTTAGGATAAAACATACTGAGTATAAGATGCCTGTGGATTATTCAAGTGGAGATATCAAGTGGCTGCTTAGATATTTGGGTGTAGAACTCATTAGAGTTTCAGGGCTTACACTGGCATTTCCTGGTGATACTGTCTCTAATCCAAAATTTACGTTATTTATATGCTGAATGATTTCAAAGAAACTGAATTTTTGTAACTTTCTTGTTGTTAAATTTAGCTTATAAAATTCACAGTTCCTAAAGTTCAAGAATGTATGTTGTGTATGGTAGGTGTTGGGTTTCCAGGTTTGGACAGAGATTTAAGGCAAGAATTTTATCCCTAAGCCTAAGAGTAAATTTCAAATATTTGGGTTGAATGTTTTCATTTATCTTTAGTTTTTGAAAATATTATAATAATTATAACACAAAAATCCAATCCCACTTAAGTGTAGGAGCAATATAAAAATTTATCTGCTACTATATTGTGCAACTTCATTCTAACTTTTGCTAAATTAGAGGTCAGTAAGTTTATTCTAAAACATTTGCTGTGGTCCCCAGAGCACCTTTAATGAGTTATGTCGGACATGGTTCCTTTGGAAGAAAAAAATCTGAATTTTCTATTGCCATCAGCAGGCTGTCATTGGAAGTTTTATAAATATAATTACCTGCTTATGCATCTTAGCAAATATTTAAGAATAAAGGAGAACTTGAAGGGCCTGAGACAATTTTATTCCAAACGGAGAACTTTTTTCCTTTCTTTAGTACCTTTACACATTGTTCTTTTTTTTCCTCCCAAGAGGGTGGGGAGCAGTTTAGAATATTATAGCTTGTGTAAAGATTTTATCTTTTTTATAACATTGCCAGATACATACAGGCAAGGAACTTTATCTTGTTTATTTTTCTGTTCTCCATGGTGTCTGGTGCATAATAAGTGCCTAATAAAAGTTTCTCGACTCAAGTTTAGATAATTAGTTTAGCACCACCAAGTGGCAAGTGTTTGAATGTCCTTGATAGTTTTTGCTCCCTATGGACACTTAATCCACAATGAAAAACAGGTAGGGTGTGATTTTTTAATGTTTTTGAGGCAGGATCAACTGCTTTTTCTTTCTTTTCTGCTTTTTTTTTAAGTAAAATATCTTTACTTAACGTATTCACTTTTATACAGCGTTTTGAAGTTTAAAAAAATAGACTTTTCCTGTAAGTTATTTTTTATACAGCTTTATTGAGGTGCCACTTGACAAACAGTAAGTTGCACATAGCATGTATAATGTGCTAACTTTTGATGTATATATACACTATGGACCCATCAACAGAATCAAGAGAATGACATGTCTACCACTCAGAGTTCCCTCCTGACTTATTGTAATCTATCACTACCTTCATCCTGTCCACAGACAAACACTGAGCTGCTTTTTGTCACTATAGATTAGTTTGCATTTTCTACAACTTTATATAAGTGAAATGATATGGTATGTACTCTGTTTTTGGTCTGACCTTCTTCATTCAGCGTAATTATTTTGAGGTTCATTCATGTTGCTGTATGTATCATTAGTTAACTCTTTTTTATTGCCACGTAGTTTCCTGTCGTATTGGGTATACCACAATTTGCTTATCCATTCACCCATTGATAGACATTCGGGTTTTTTCCACTTTTGGCTGTTACAAATACAGGTGTTGTGAACATTGATATGAGTATGTGTCATATGAGTATGTGCGTTCTCTTTTCTTGGGCAAATATCTAGGAGTAGAATAGCTGGATTGAAATGTTAGTTGCATGTTTAGCATTTTAAGAAACTGCCAAACTATTTTCCAAAGTAGATGTACCATTTTACATTCCCACTGGTGGTGTATGAAAGTTCCAGTTGCTCCTCATCTTTGTCAGCATTTGGCATGTTGGGGACTTACCTGGCAGTCCAGTGGTTAAGACTTAATGCTTCCACTGCAGGGGGTGTGGGTTCGATCCCTGGTTGGGGAACTAAGATACTGTATGCCACATGGTGCCCCCCCCAAAAAAAGAAACATTTCCACGTTTGTTTTTAAAATTAATAGATGGCTTCAGTTTGCAGTTCCCTAATGACTTATGATGTTGAGCATCTTTTCATGGGATTTTATGTCATCCCTATACTTTCTTTGGTGAAGTGTCTGTTCAAACCTTTTGCCCACTTTATTTTATTGAATAAATTGTTTTCTTCATTTTCTTGTCACTGAGTTTTGAGAGTTCTTTTTATCTTCTGGATACAAGTCCTTTATTACATATACAATATGATTTGCAAATATATTTTCTCTGCCGGAGCCTTGCCGGAGCCTAAATTCACTTAGTTTTAGTAGCTTTTTGGTAGATTCCAGTGGCTTTTCTACATAGACAGTCGTGTCATTTGTAAATAAGTTGTTTTACTTGTTCTTTTCTAATCTAGATGCCATTTATTTCTTCTTTTTTGTAGTGTCTGAAACCTCAAGTAAAGTGTTGAGTAGAAGTGATAAGGGTGGACGTACTTACTTTGTTCCTGATCTTAGGAGAAAGCATTCAGTCTTTGAAGTATATGATGTCAGCTGTACTGTTTCATAGTTGCCCTTTATTAGGCTGAAGAAGTTTCCCTTCTATGCCTGATTTGCTGAGAGTGTTTGTCTGAAATAGATGTTGGATTTTGTTGAATCCTTTTTCTGCATCTTTTGTGATGATTTATATGGTTTTTCTTTTTAAAATTTTTCATTGTGGTGAATTATAGTGATTGATTTTTTAATATTAAACCAACCCTAAGAGTAAACCCCACTTGGTCATGAAGTATTTTCCTTTTTACATATTGTTGGATTCAATTTTTATTTAAAATTTTTGTACCTAAGTTCATGTGAGATATTGGTCTATAGTTTTATTTTCTTGTTTTTGTCTGATTTTAGTGTCAGAGTAGTGCTGGGCTCCTAGAATGAGTTGGGAAGTATTCCTCCTCTTCATTTTCCTGAGTTTGTATAGGATTGGTATTACTTCTTTCTTAAATATTTGGCAGAGCTTACTAGTAAAACCATTTAGGCCTGGAATTTTCTTTGTGGGAAGGTTTTTAACTAAAAATTCAGGGAATTCCCTGGTGTCTCAGTGGTTAGGACTCTGTGCTCTCACAGCCAAGGGCTCAGGTTTGGTCCCTGATCGTGGAACTAAAATCCCACAAAACCTCGCGGTGTGGCCAAAAAAAAAGTACAGCAGAAACTAACACAACATTGTAAATCAACTATACTCCAATAAAAATTAATTTAAAAAATTGAATTTCCTTAATTTATACTAGGCTACTCAGGTTATCTTTTTCATCTGTGAGTGTTGATAGCTGTGCCTCTTAAGGAATTTATTTGTTTTGTCTAAGTTGTCAATTTTTTAAAATAAACTTATGTATGTATGTATGTATGGCTGCCGTTGGGTCTTTGTTGCTGCACGGGCTTTCTCTAGTTGCAGCGAGCAGCGGTTACTCTTGTTGCGGTGTGCGGGCTTCTCATTGCGGTGGCTTCTCTTGTGGAGCACGGGCTCTAGGTGTGCCTGCTTCAGAAGTTGTGGCTTGTGGGCTCAGTAGTTGTGGCTCACGGGCTGTAGAGCACAGGCTCAGTAGTTGCAGCACACGGGCTTAGTTGCTCCGTGGCATGTGGGATCTTCCTGGACCAGGGCTCAAACCCTGCATTGGCAGGCGGATTCTTAACCACTGCGCCACCAAGGAAGTCCGAAGTTGTCAGTTTTATTAGTCTAAATTGTTCATAAATTTTCTTAGTATCTTTTTTACTTGTATACATTTGTAGTGATGTTAAAGTTCTAATTCCTAATATTGTTAATTTGTGTCTCTTATTTTTTCCTCATCTGTCTGGCTAGAGTTTTACCAGTTTTATTCTCAAAGAACTAGCTTTCAGTTTCATTGATCTCTTCTCCCCTCCCCCATTTTTCTTTTTTCTAATTTATTGATTTCTACTCTGATTTTTCTTTCTGCTTACTTTGGGTTTAATTTGCATTTCTTTTTCTAGTTTCTTAAGGTAGATGCTCAGGTCATTAATTTGAGGCCTTTTTTCTTTTCTAATGAAGGCATGTAATGCTATGTTTCCCAGTAAGCACTGTTTTAGTGGCCCTACGCAGATTTTAATACGATGCGTTTGCATTTTCATTGAGTTCAAATACTTTCTAATTTTCCTTTGATTTCTTCTTGACCCTTGGGTTATTTATAAATATGTTATAAATTTCCAGATATGTGAGAATGTTCTGAAGCTATTTCTATTACTGATTTATAACTTACTTCCACAGAATATACTTGAATTCTTTTAAGTTTATTGAGATTTGTTTTATGGCCCAAGTTTTGATCTGTCTTGGCAAATGTTGTTGGGTGGAACGTTTTGAGTGTAAATTAGGTCCAGTTGGTTGATGGTGTTATCAAGTCTTCTGTGTTATTACTGATTTTCTGTCTATTGTTTAATCAGTTATTGAGAGAGGGGTTTGAAATCTCTGACTGTAATTGTGGACTTGTTTGTTTTTTCTTGCAATTCTATCACTCTATGCTTCATGTATTTTGAAGGTCTGGTATTAGGTGCATAAACATGTGGGATTGTTAGGTCATCTTGAGGCACTGACCATTTTATCACTATGAAAATATCTTTCTACCTGGTAATATTTCTTTGCTCTAAAATTTATTTTTGTCTGATATTAATATAGCCATTCTAGCTTCTGATTAGTGTTGGCATATCTTTTCATCTTTAATTTTTAACCTATTTGTGTCTTTATATTTAAAATACTTTTCTTGTAGGTAGCATAGATTTTGGGCTTTTCTATTCACTCTGATTCTCTCTTTTTAGTTGGAGTCTGTAGGTGATTTATAGTTAATGTGATTACTGATATGGTTAAGTTTAAGTCTATCATCTTGCTGTTTGTTTTTTTTTTTTTGTTTTTTTTTTAATGCGTTACGCGGGCCTCTCACTGTTGTGGCCTCTCCCGTTGCGGAGGACAGGCTCCGGACGCGCAGGCTCAGCGGCCATGGCTCACGGGCCCAGCCGCTCCGCGGCATGTGGGATCTTCCTGGACCGGGGCACGAACCCGTGTCCCCTGCATCGGCAGGCGGACTCTCAACCACTGCGCCACCAGGGAAGCCCTTGCTGTTTGTTTTTTATTTGTCCCATCTCTCCTTTGTTCCATTTTCTTTTTCTGTCTTCTTTGTGATTAGTCAAGTAGTTTTCATTATTCTGTGTTTATTTTTTATTTCCTTTGTTGACTAATTCACTATAACTCTGCTATTTCAGTGATTGCTTTAGGGCTTACAGAGTACATCTTTAGCTTATGACATTTACATTCAAGAGTTGTTATACTACTTTACATAAGGAATAAGAACCTAGAACAGTATACTGTCACTTCTCTTCTCCTGGCTTTTGTGCTTTTTTTTGTTATTTTACTTTTGCATATATTACAAACCCCACAAAAAACGTGTATTCATTTATCTGCTTGTTTATGTTTTAAAGAAGGGGATTTGATTAACAAGAAAAATATATTTATCCACATAGCTACTGTTTTCGGTGGCATTCATTTCTGTGTGTAGATCCAGATTTCCTTCTAGTGTAATTTATTCTGCCTGAAAGAATTACTTTAACATTTTTTGTAGTGTAGGTCTGATAGTAATTATTTTAGCTTTTATATGTCTTAAAAAGTCTGTATTTTACCTTCTTTTTTGAATATATTTTCTCTGGGTATAGAATTGTAGGTGAACAGTATTTTTGTTTTGTTTTGTTTTCATTACTTTAAAGATGTTGCTCCAAAGAGGAAGGAGGAAACTTTGGGAGGTGATGGATATGTTTGTGACTTGATGGTGATAGTTTCATGAGTGTATACTTATTCTCAACTTATCAAGTTATATATATTAAATATGTATAGCTTCTTATATGTAAATCATACCTCAATAAAGTGGAAAAAAAAGTATTGCTCCATTGTTTTCAGTCTTCATTGTTTCTAAAAAGGAATCTGCGGTTTAATGTTTATTCCTCTGGCTGATTTTCAGATTTTCTGTGTATTACTGATTTTGCATAATTTGATTACAACGTGCCTGTATCTAGTTTTCTTTGTGATTCTTGCTTTCATTTTGGAGTTCATTGGTTCGTTGGTGTTTATATCTATGGGTTTATAGTATTAATCAAATTTGGAAAAACTTCTGCAATTATTTTTTCAAAAAAGATTTTTTTTCTGTTTCTTTTTTCCATCAACTGTTTCAGGTACTTCAGTTATACATATACTAGACCACTTGAAATTTCCTTGCAGCTCGTTGATGCTTTGTTAAAATTTTTCTCAGTCCCTCCTCCCCCTTTTTTGTATTTTGTTTTATATAGTTTTTATTGCTGTAACTTCAAGTTCATTATTCCTCTGCAATGTGTAATCTGTCCTTATCCAATTCAGTGTATATTTCATCTCAGACATTGTAGTTTTCATCTCTAGAAGTTCAATTTGGATCTTTTTCATGTTTTTGATGTCTTCTCTTAGCAAGTTCTAACTTTTCTCTAGTGTCCTGAACATATGGAATTGAGTTATAGTAATGTTTTAATGTCTTTCTCTTTTAATGTTATTATTTGTGTCATTTTGGGTCATATTTAATTGGGTGATTTTCCTCCTCATTATGAGTCATATTTTTCTGATTGTTAGCATGTCTGTTAGGTTTTTTTTTGTTTTTGTTTTTAAGCCAGATGTCAGATATTGTGAATTTTATCTTTTTAGGTGCTAGATATTTCTGTATTCCTATAAAATGTTCTTGAGTTTTATCCTGTAAGGCACTTATGTGGAAACAATTTAATACTTTTGGGTCTTGCTTTTAAACTTCGTTAGATGGGAGCAACACAGCATTTATTTATTTATTTATTTATGTTTTGATTGGCATATAGTTGATTTACAAAGTTGTATTAGTTTCTGGTGTACAGCAAAGTGATTCAGTTAATGTATATATATATATTTTTTTTTTTTTTCTTATTCTTTTCCATTATGGTTTATTACAAGATATTGAATATAGTTCCCTGTGCTCTGCAGTAGGACCTTGTTTATCAGCACAGCATTTGATGTGAAACTAATTTTGCCCCACTGCTGAGGTAAGACAATTCTGAGTACTCTACCTAGAGCTTTGTGAATTATGAAGTTTCCCACACTGATGGGAGCAGCTCTGTGTGAGTGCAGATTGTTTCTTCTAATAATTTCAGGTGGTTTTTCTCTGGCCTTAAGTAGTTTACTGACGCGCGTGCATTGATCAGTACTCTGCTGAATACTCGGGGATGTCTGCAGATCTCTTCAGTTCTATCGGTGTACTTTTCTCTGTCTGGTACTCTGTCTTGGCCTTGCCCAGTTCCCAGCTCTGCGTCCTCAACTCAGGGAGACCACTGAGCATCTAATGGGTTTTCTCTCCTTTGTCACAGCAGGGAACTCTCTCAAGACAATAATCTAGGGCAATAGTATGACTTATCTCATTTGTTTATTTTCACTCAGCAGTCACCATCCTTCATTACCTGATGAAAACCATTGTTTGGCCTTTTTTTTTCCCTTGCGGGAAGGTAAATCCAGTCTCTTGTTACTCCATCTTGGCTGGAAGCATTAGCTGTTACAGGTTTTTTTTCCCGCTCTCTCTTTTTTTTTTTCCCCTTGACCCCACTGCACTGTGCTGGATCTTAGTTCCCTGACTAGGGATCGAACCTGTGTCCCCTGCAGTGGAAGCACAGAGTCTTAACCACTGGACCGCCAGGGAAGTTCCTTTTCCTCTGTTTTTGGTGGGATTCTTGGCTGGAAGTGTAAGCTGTTACAGGGTTCTTTTCCTCTCCAGTTTTGGTGGGATTCATACCTCTTCTCATACCTCTTCTATATGCATCTCTTCCCCCCCCCTTCAAGATCAGGCTGACTGTTTTACCTTGTTCCAAATTTGTTTCCTTTGTTGTTACAAACTTTGAGATCGTCTTTTTTCTTCCAGAGTTTTTTTTTGGGGGGGGGATGGTACGCGGGCCTCTCACTATTGTGGCCTCTCCCGTTGCGGAGCACAGGCTCTGGACGCGCAGGCTCAGCGGCCACGGCTCATGGGCCTAGCCGCTCCGCAGCACGTGGGATCTTCCCGGACCAAGGCACGAACCCGTGTCCCCTGCATCAGTAGGCGCACTTTCAACCACAGCGCCACCAGGGAAGCCCGTCTTCCAGAGTTTTTGTTAATAAATATTTCTTTCTCGTTGATCTGTATTCTCTTCTGTACCTTCTGAGAGGTGACATAGTTAGCAAGACATTCAAGAATTTTATGAAATGCTAAGTATTTAGAGAATTCCAGTAGATATTTGGGTAGCTGAAGGTAATCATCACATTTATAGAGTGGGTTATAGCAGTTTGTAATTTATATTAAATTTTCTTTTTTCCCTGTTCCATTGGTAGTCTCTACAACAACAGCATTCCTTCACCTGTCCCTGCCACCACCCCGCCCCCCACCAATCTTTTTTGGGGGGGCGGCAGAGACACTTATTAATAGGTTGTGCTTTTCCCTCAAATCTTCTATTTGATCTATCCTTCTCCTTCTTCTCAAGACCTGTCCTTCCATTGTTGAATTCATGTCATGACTTGCATCTGACAGTATCCCTCTGTTATCCTTGAGATATGGTTTAAATTCTGTTTAAAACTTCACATTTTGTGTTTTTTTTTTTTTTTTTTTTTTTGCGGTACATGAGCCTCTCACTGTTGTGGCCTCTCCCGTTGCTGAGCACAGGCTCCGGACGCGCAGGCTCAGCGGCCATGGCTCACGGGCCCAGCCGCTCCGCGGCATGTGGGATCTTCCCAGACCGGCACACGAACCCATGTCCCCTGCATCGGCAGGCAGACTCTCAACCACTGCGCCACCAGGGAAGCCCAACATTTTGTGTTTATCACCAGTAATTTTTAGCATTTTGGTTGTGAAACAAAACTTATATACAGAAAAATCACACTTTCATAACTTAATAACTCATAAGGCAAATGTCCTTGTAACCACCACGGTGGTCAAGAAATAGACCTTTGCAGGTACTCCTCTTCCCCTAAGTAACTACTATCCTAACTTTTATAGAACTTACTTTCTTTCATTTCTTTATTACTATTAGCATTTTTTTAAACACTGCTATCCTGTTTTTTTTTTTTTTGTCCTCCTTCTCTGTCCTCCACTTAGTATTACTAGGTACTTCTTCCAGTTTTGTTTTTCTCAGTCAGTTGCACCTTTGTCTTTCATGGTATTTGATATCTTATTTTTCCTTGAATCACGTTTGAATTTAAATTCCTTGTATCAAACACAATACTTCTTGATTTCAAAAGATTGGATATACAGGAATCATCAAAAAACAAAACAAAACAAAAAACACACCAAACCGCCCAAATCCTGATTTTTGATAACAACTGTATGTTCTGTTGTGTACAGTTTTCATACTGAGCTTTCTCTGCCATATGAACGGGAAGATAAAATGAAAACACATTTTTGTTTCCATTAGAGATATACTCCAGATATGTTTTTGCCATGTAATTTGTTCCCTTGTAAAGTATCACAAATTAATAAGTTGTTAGGGTTGGAGAATTTGACATAGACTTTTAGTAATATCTCGGGTATATATGCTAGAGAATTGTTTAGACTGTTTTATGTTTACATTTAGTGCCTTTGTATCCCTAAGGTAACAATCATGGGAAGTCTTCACTGACTATACATTGTCTTGCTATTCGGGATGTTTGGTGCTGATAACTCGCAGAGTCTGGATTGTTTGCAAAAGGAGTCTCAAACAAGTTGTACATCTCTAGTAGTATAGACTTTCATTTCAGTCTTTTTCTTCTCATAGCTTTCCATTTGCCAGCTTCCTGACATTAGTTTTCATTGCCCTTGACCTCCTTGGAATATAATTTTTTTCTTGTCTGTCTTTCTGACTTACATATTATTTTCCTGTTATGCCTATGAACTCTTCGTCTCCCCTCAAATCTTAGGTAGTGGAAAGAAAGAGGCATTACTGATGCCCTTTCTTTGCTTCCTGTAGCACAGAGGACCTACTCATGTAGCTAATTGGTGACTGCTTTAGATTGGAATATGAGCACATAGGATACTGGAACAATGTTGTCAGTTCCACATATGCTAAGCCTTAAGTTGATGGCCTTTTACATTATGTACTGCTCGGGCAAATAAAACTTATCAGAGCAGACCTGAGTCTGAACCCCAAAGTAATGGGAGAACCTTGATCAAATCACTTAACTTCTTTGCATTTTTTCGCTCAATTACAAAGTGGGAGTGATATCACATATCTGAGTTGTGAGGATCAAATGATAATGTAGAAATGCTTTGCAGAGTAATGCATTATAGAAATATTACATGGCCAGTAATAGCATTTGAACCTTTCTTTTTATTTTGCATTAGAGATTATGAACAAAACCAGAGTAAGGAAGTTGGAAGCCTGTTTTACTGGAAGTATTATCTTAGGTGAAATTCCTGATATCATAATTGTTCGCTGTAGCAAAATAATTTTTCATTTCAAACAAGCGTGGAGATAGCTTTTCAAGTATTAATCGTTACCATTGATAAATGTAAGAAGCAGAATGTCCTGTGGAAGAATGGTACTCCTTAGGAATCAATTCACTGTAGAGTTTAATGAAGAAATATTATCTTCATGCTATTGTTATAAGATCAAATTTGTTTTTTTTTTTGTTTTTTTTTTTTTGGCCTGTGGGAATAGGGATCGAACCCGGGCCCTGGCGGTGAAAGTGTGGAGTCCTAACCACTGGACTGCCAAGGAATTCCCTGAGATCAAATTTTTAATTGGATTTCTGTTTCTATATTTTGAGCTGTTTCAAGTAGTTGATACAATTGTATTTTATTATATACATGTATCCACAGGCTGTGGTGATGAACATATATATGCTATGAATAAAAAAATAAGTAAAATCATTCCCTATAATATTAAAATGAATTATTCAAACCAAGATGCTATAAAAGGGACTAAGCTTTTTCTGTGGAATGTTTAGGAGTTCAGATGGGGGAGAAATTAAGGATTTTTGTTGAAAGGCCAAATTGTTAAATAGTTAGCTGCGGTATTGATTTATAAATTAAAGGCATTTAAAAATTGTTTTTAGGGAATTCCCTGGCGGTCCAGTGGTTAGGACATCTTGCTTTCACTGCTGAGGGCCTGGGTTCAGTCCCCGGTTGGGGAACTGAGATCCTGCAAGCTGCGTGGTGCAGCCTAAAAAAAAAAAATTGTTTTTAGTCCTTTAAGCAGCATTATTTTGTACATCTAAGCAATTTCAGAAACCACTTTCCTCTAAGGAAGCCATGTAGAATTTTTCTGGTAGTTTCCTGAGACAGTTGAGATTTAATGGGTGAAGATGCCAGGAAATATGAAATCCACTCCTTCCTTTGATGTAAAGTCACTGAACAGGTCTGTGTCTCAGTTTATTTTTCTGTAAAATGGACATAGAGGTAATGAGATCTATTCTGACTCATTCAGTTTGGCTGTGAGGATTTAATGAAATCAGAGTGCTTTGAAAACAAAGTGCAATTCAGTTAAAACTTATTATCTTATATTTGGAATAAATTATGTACTAATACAGATTGTGTGTGTATGTACCTGTGCGCCTTTAAGTCTTATAAGACTTCATAAGGTTTAGTAGCACATGAAGGTAAATTTATAGATTTTATTCCTTCTGCAGAATTAATTTGTATTGAGCGGGTAATATCTCAAGGGTGTAATATTGTAAGAGCATGTAATATCACACTCTTCAAATCAAAAAGCTGAACACGACCGCTTTCTAAAGACAGTACAAGTCTGGGTTTGGGATTGTGGAATTTTGGGCATGTAATTTGTCCCTCAAAAAGTGCTAAAAAGTTAAGAACACAGAACGTGAGATGAGTGCAGTTTTAACTTTTTGTGAGGTACCTGGTACTTTAATACTTTTTAAGATATTTTCCCACCTAAATTACTTCGGAAGCTCAACTTGTTCTTAAATGAAAAAGAGAATAAGGCAACACTTCACTAACATATGTATGGGGAAGGAAGAGCTGCTTAATGTGCTTCAGTTACCTGAAGTATTTCATTTTCTTTAGGGTTCATTTATTTCATAAAGACTCTGGAATCTCTTTAGTATTAATAGTACCACAGAATCTTTGATTGTACTATTAATGATACCAAGCTTTTCTTGGCAAATGAGTGTCCCTTTTTCAGCTATAGAGCTCTTGATTGTTCTCATAGCTGAGTATTAGGTGACAATATGCTAAAGTGAAGTTTCTGGATATCTTTTGTCAAAAAAGCTTGAGATTTTAAGGGATTTTATTTTTCCCATAGCCTTTTCATACTTCTGTTTTGTGGCCCCTGTTTTATACATTGATAAACGAAAGTCCAGAAAGGTTATAGTTTATACTTCTGGAATTCCCTCTTTTTACTTTACTCATTAAAATTAATTTTTAATTATTGAAGTAATATATAACTTTATACTTTGAAATTTTCAAATAAGTTCAGCATTAACATAGAAAGTTACAGTTCCTCTTTCAACCTTTCCCCATCCCATTATCTTTTTCAGAAGTAGCCTTTGTTAACATTAAAGTGTGTCCTTCCAGAGCTTGTTCTCTGTATTTTACACAGATATAGAGAAACTTTTAAAAGTATAAGTGTCATCATATTATGTATAATTGGAAGATTTTTCCATATATGTCTCTGTTTAATCTACCTCTTAACTTCTGAATAGTATTCTCCATAGAATGAATATCACAGAATATATTTTATAATTTTCCTCTTTGTAATCATTTAGATTCATACCTTCCTTTTCCTCCTTTCCTACTCTACCACCCACCATGTTATAAATAATACTATTGTGAATATTCTTATGCATATCTTTGTGCACATGAGTGAATAAATCTGATTTTTCATTTCTATACAAACAGTATAGAATTGTTTCTCACCACTCCCCAACTCATGCTGTCCCCAGTCTTTGCCTTCTGCTTAATGCTAGTCTTGTGTTTAACAACTATTGAAGGCCATCTTGGGTTTTTGAGATCAAAACTTCTCTGGTGATCTTGATTACTGGAAGGACTCTTTCTTGACATGATGTAAGTCTATATCACAAGTGATTAACATAACAGGAGAGGCAGTAAAAGTAATGTGGGAGCTTTGTAGTGCAGTGGCTAAGAGAACAGTTCTCTGGTGTCAGACTGCCCAGGTTTCATACTCCACACCACCCCTTACCATTTGTATCGTTCTCTTTCAATTTTCTTGTTTACACAGATGGGCTCCTCATCCTAATGATATAGTTATAATGATATAGTTATAGAACCTATGGTCTTGGGTTATTGTAAGGATTAAACTATAACGTGGAATTCTTAGTGCATAAGTGTTCCACAAATGTCAACTGGGGGGCGATAGTGATGACCTGTGTTGCTTGTCCTGCGTTCTTGGTCCCCATGCTATTCTGAATAGAGATGTGATTGTGTTAATAAAAGGTTTACATAAATAGAAAGTACACTGTATTCCAAACTTATGTCAAAATTACATAAGTTTGTAATGTCTGGAAGTGACTACTTTATTTCCCTTTTACTTATTTTCATAATGAAAAAAAATTTTTAAGTTTGAAATTGGTCCCAGGAGTAGAATCTTTTTTTTTTAATGTTTATTGTATATGTTACAAATATTTCTTCCCCATTTGTTCTATATATATATATATATATATATATATATATATATATATGTATATATATATATATTTGTTGTTGTTGTTGTTTTATCCTTTGACCATGCCACACAGCATGTGGGATCCTAGTTCCCCAACCAGGGATTGAACCTGTGCCCCCTGTGTTGGCAGCGTGGAGTCTTAACCACTGGACCACCAGGGAAGCTCCCTAGAATCTTAATATGTAACATTATGCCTTTAGAGCATAAGGCTTAACTTTATAAACGTTTCAGTTTACTCAGGAATTTACTTAAGTCTCCCTGTATTCCCATAGGACACTGTTCAGGGGCCATGTCTTAGTCATATTCTTATACCTACAGTCTTACATGCTTTTACATATAGAAGCACTCAGTGTTTGTGAGCTTGAACTAGTTTAAACTAGTTTTTCCAAGAAGTCCTCATCATTACTTTTTAATAGTCCCATCTTATTTTCTATGCCACTGTGCTACAAAAGCACACCAAAATAAACTTATGTGCTGTTATGAAATAGTTAGAAATCATTAATTTTTCATTATATTTCATCTGTTCTTATTTTTGGATATTTTCAGTTTGAACCCAATACTTTGCTTAATGTTTTTTAAAAATATATGTTAAGTGGAATTTGCATATAGGGTCACATAACAATTAGCCTGACATCTTTGTTTAAGGAGAAGATCAAGATCATGATTATCACTAAACCAAAAAACTTGCATGCATAACAAAGCAAATTTCCTTCTAGTCTATCTTTGTTTGAAGTGCTTTTAAGTCTGAGTAGTATTTTTAAGATAATACATTTTTATATGAAATAACCAGAAACTTGGTTCAGGCATTATAGGAAAACATCTCTTAAGTTTTTTTAAAACGTTGAAATAGTATTGAATAAAAATGGTGTGATTTAATCTTATTTTTGCCATTCCAGATTATATATGAACAGGAAGGGGTGTATATTCATTCATCTTTTGGAAAGACCAGTGACCAAGACAGCTTGATTTCAGGAATATTACGTGTTTTAGAAAAGGTATGTTTCTAGTAAAAGACTTCATTTAATAATTGTTTATGTTTAAATAAAATATTTTTATTTGTTTAAATAATTTAATAATTAATAATTGGGGCATTATCAGCAGGCTTGAATTTCACATGTAAGATAAAACTATGTAATTGAGCAATGGTTGTAAATTTAACATGGAAGTGGTGTTAGAAATAAAATGCTTTAGATAAGCCAGTAAAATGGTATGGAATATTTTAAAACTTATGTAAAAGTTGCAGTAATATAATTTTTTTATAATGAAAGGCAGAGTTTAGAAATCTATATACATTGTTGTCAAATAGTGGTTTACATATGATATTCCATATTTAATGTGCTGATAAATTTAAGGGGTTAAAAATTTCATTTTCAGCTCAGGGAATTAAGTATAGGTGACTAAAAATATAAGATATTGCTGAATAGTAAATATGGTTAATAATTTCTTTCTCTAGGATGCTGAAGTAATAGTGGACTGGAGACCATTGGATGATGCATTAGATTCTTCTAGTATTCTGTATGCTGGAAAGGTATTTAAGAAAAAAATGCATGGCTGAAGGAATGCCATTTTTTTTAATAAAAGCTTTATTGAGATATAATTCATATACCATAAAATTCACTCTTCTAAAGTATATAATTCAGTGTTTTTAGTATGTTTACAGAGTTGTGCAACCATCACCAATATCTAACTTTTGAACATTTCCATTACTTCCAGAAAAGAAACTATACCTCTTAGCAGTCACCCCCCATTCCCACTTAACTCCAGTCCTCTGCACCCATTAATTTACTGTCTGTCTCTGAGGATTTGTCTGTTGTGGACATTTTATCTGTGGAATCATATAATATGTAGTCTTTTGTGACTGGCTTCTTTCACTTAGCATAATGTTTTCAAGGTTCATCCATGTTGTAGCACCTGTCAGTACTTTTGTTTCTTTCCTTTTTTTCTGAGTAATATTGCATTTATGGATATATACCACATTTTGTTTATTCGTTCATCGGTTGATGGACATTTAGGTTGTTTTCATTTTTAGGCTTATGTAAATAATGCTGCTGTGAACGTTCATACTCAAGTTTCTGTGTGGATACATTTTCCCTTGAAAACCCAGGAATGGAATAGTTGGATTAACTTATGTTTAACGTTTGTATTGTGTTGACATCTCACTATGGAAGGTAGAGATTTAGCTCTATCTTATCTCTAATTCACCTTGAAACTATGGCCCAGTTGTCCACATTTCTTCTCAAAATATTTAATCACATAGATGATCTTCCAATGTCATCTTCTTAGAAACGTTTCTTCCAGAGCCTTCTTACAAGTTCCTTCTGAACTGGTTGCTCTTTTGGCTTGCTGTGCAGCAATTATCCTGGGGATTCTTGCCTCTTTCCCATATTTTAATCCCCATTTCCTGTATCCTCTGCTATCTTATATTTTGGTTTACTCCCTAGTTTTGGTGCACCTCCAGTGCTTCCTGAGAA
This sequence comes from Phocoena sinus, assembly GCF_008692025.1. NCBI lineage: Eukaryota > Metazoa > Chordata > Mammalia > Artiodactyla > Phocoenidae > Phocoena > Phocoena sinus. Next base: position 46,016,759 of record NC_045772.1, on the reverse strand, counting down.
AAAGGGTGTATGAGAGCAAAAACATTTCTGCTTTCAGACTTTTCTATCCTTATTCTGAATTGGTAGCTGGCTGGCATAGAATTACAGTTTGAAAATAATTTTCCCCTCGTAGTTTTGAAAGTTATTGTCTCAGGTTTGACTAATTTCCTTTATTGATGTTAAGTCTGCTGCATTCTAATTCCTGATCCTTGCTATGTTTTTTTCCTCTTTAGAAGCTTTTAGAATTGCCTTTTTGTTTCTAGTGTTGTAGATGTTCTGGAAATGTTGTGCCCTTGTGGTCTTTTTTATCCACTGTGTTGGGTACTTGATAGGCTTTTTTTTAACGTGAAAACTTGTATCCTTTAGTTTTTAGGAAATATTCTTGAATTATTTTAGTGATGATTTCTTCTTCATCTCCATTTTCTATTTTCTTTCTTTCTGGAACTCTACATGCTTTGGACTGGTCCTGTAATATTTTAATACTTTACTATTTTCTAATTCTTTGTGTATGTGTGTATTATTTTCTAGGAAATTTCTTCAGTTTTATCTTCCAGTTCTTCTATTGCCTTTTTCATTTTTGCTGTTTTTTAGATTTCTAATACATTTTGTTAATGTGTCCCCTTTCCGCTCTTTTAAAAAATAGCATCCTGTTCTTCATGGATGTACTATTCTTCCTTATTTCTGAGGAGTTGAAGGATAGTTTTTTAGATGTTTTCATCTCTGTATATAGTCCACCTCCTCTAATTGACTTTTTTTTTCGTATTTCATTTGGACTTTATCTTTTATGTAAACACTTGCCTTTGACATTTGGTGAGCTTTGTATTGTGGTGCTCATATTTAACAGCAAACACAAAAAACTGATTATACTCTCTATGTATGGGTAGGTTTGTTAATAGTTGGGACTTAGGGTGACTTGGCTAGGCTGTTTTCCTTGGGGAATCCCCGATATTGAAACCTGGGTCTTTTTTTGTGGGCTAGTCATTTGTCAGAGAAGAATCTACAGATTCCTGCCTGGAGAGGGAAACCTGGATTCCACTGTTCTGGGAACTGAGTGGAGGAAGAGAGCTGGGAGTCTTGCCAACTTATTATATAGATGAACTTTCAGTTAATTCTCCTGTTTTCAGTGTATTATCTCTTTGCTCAGTGTCCCTGGTTTCTCCTAATCCACAGATAATCTGTTTTACCTTTTACAATGAATAAACCTTCAGTCTTCTTGACTTTTGTTAGTAGTCCTGTTTTCAGCTTAACCTTTATCCCAGTTTCCAGAAGTACCTGATTTACTAGTTCCAAGCCTTTGTGTGGGGTGGGGTTCTGTAAATGCTGCTTCGCTTTCCCTACTTTTGATGGGAAAGTTGGTAGTGATGGTGGTAAGGGTTGCATTTTTTTAAATTGGGCAAACGAGGAGGGCTCCCTGAAAAATGACATCAGAGGAAGGACTTGGAGGAAAAAACACTACACTTTATAACTTCATTCATTCAGCTTTTCCCCCTATTCTTCAGTCTGTTTCTATTTCTTATTAATTTCTTTTGTTTATAATATATTCCTGTTCCTATAAATCTTCCTTTTTCCTTTTTTTTTTTTGCGGTACGTGGACCTCTCACTGTTGTGGCCTCTCCCGTTGCGGAGCACAGGCTCTGGACGCGCAGGCTCAGCGGCCATGGCTCATGGGCCCAGCTGCTCCGCAGCATGTGGGATCCTCCCAGACCGGGGCACGAACCCATGTCCCCTGCATCGGCAGGCGGACTCTCAACCACTGTGCCACCAGGGAAGCCCCCTTTTTCCATTTTTAAAAAGAATTACACACTAGCAATACACGAATACATTCTTGTTGTAAAAATTCAAATAATAGAAAGTTGAAGTCCTGCTTGACTAGAATCCTGTCCCTAATCTGTCCCTGTTTAATGTATATCTTTCCAGACTTTTATTGGTACACATTTCCTATCATATCTATCCATCCATCCATCCATTCATTCATTCATCCCTGGTTTTCTCTAGTATGTTTCTAATTACATATGTTCCATGTAGTTGTTATACTGCATACATTGTTTCTTAACTTCGTTTTATTTACTATTACATATTGAACATATATACACATGAACAGATATCAGTCTTTAAACTTCTGCCTAGCATTTTATTGGCTACCTGCTAGTTTATTTACTTATTCCTTCATTGATGGATGATAAGATATATTCAGCTTTTCACTTTTACAAACAATTCTGTGATGAAAATTCTTGTATCTGCCTCTTTGTATACATGTGTATTTCTCTAAAGTAGATGAGAAGAGAGTTATTGTGAAACACATGCATATTTTGAATTTTAATAAATATGACTCAATTATACATTTGAGTCAGTACTAATTAGCACTGTCATCAACAGTGTGAGATACAGCATTTCCTCACACTGTCTTCCATATTTTTATTTTTTAATTGAATGGGCCAGAAAAATTTAAATTCATCTTTACTTGCTTTTCTTGGATTGTTTCTGAAGTTGGACATCTTCCTTTTTTTGTCACTTCATATTTCTTCTTTGATTTGCTTGTTCATACCATTTCCTTATTTTTCTCTTTTGATGTTTGTTGATTTCTCAGTACATTGGTAGGAGTTGTTTTTGTATTCTGGATGTTTTTCTGTCATCTTCCATATGTTTTGGAAACATTTTCACACAGTTTTGCTTATCTTTAACTTATGTGTGGTATCTTTTGTTGAATAGAAGTTGAACTTTTTGATTTAGTCAGATTATTACATAGCATTTTAGACTTTCGGTTTTATTCTCTTTTAAAATAGAAAGTTCTTTAGAACTGAACATGTAGATATGGTATTTGTAGCTTTTAGCTAATTTTGATTAAGAGACATGTGCAACCAATGGTGGTTTAAATAAGTAACCACCATTGGGTATGTTCCTCAAATAACCAGAAGCCTGGAGGTTTGGAGCTATTTGCAGTGTTTGTTTTTATGATTATAAGGTGGCTATTATGTTTTTAGGCAGCATAGCTGCATCAAAAGCAGGAAATAGGGAAAAAGGGATGGAGCTTTTATTAGGAAAGCAAAAGCATTTCCAAGGCCCTACTGTTGACTTATGCTTTTATTTCATTGGCAACCCTAACCGCAGGAGAATCTGGACAAGGTTTTCTTGTCTTTTTGGTCAGCTGAGCAAGGGAGAAAAGGATAGGAAATAGTGTTTGGCTTTCCCACCAGAGGTATCTGCCACAGCCTACAAACTTAATTTATATAGAAGCTGAGAAGACATTATTGATTGAAATGAAATTCTAGTCTTAGTCCCTAAATATCTTATATGTTATAATTATTTTAGGACTCCAGTTCAGTCGTGGAATGGACCCAGGCCCCAAAAGAAAGAGCTCATCGAGGACTGGAACATCTGAACAGTTACGAAGCAGAGTGGGACATGGTTAATACAATTTCATTTAAAAAGAAACCACATACCAATGGAGGTATGAATTAAATCGTTTGAAATCTTAAGCTGATTTGCTACTATATAATATAAACAAAAGTGCAAAGAAAATCCTTTAATGTTTCTTAGAAGAAGGATGAGTTGGTGCTTTGATTAATATGTATAATTCCCAGTTTATTTATATTCCTTTTTCATCTTTTTTTGGTTGTGACCGCATAGAAAGGCTTTAAAAATATTTGTTCTGTTTTGTAGTTATTAATGGCAGAAAATAGAAACACTTAAAAAAATTGCTTTGGCTATCTCTCATGCACATTTTTCTTAATCCAGTAGAATAAAAAAAAAAAAATCATGTTATTTCATCCTAAAGCACCAGGGGGAGATGAAGTATACCACTAAACCATGCCGTTCTAATTTCAGTTTACTGGTATCTTCACAGCTCATTGCAACTCCCCTTTGTATATGTTCCACATCTGTTCTCCTTTATATATACATTAAATTTATGTTTGCTGTGTGGTGACTACCTACATGTAGATGACAGAAAAGAGCCAACCTAGCAATCTGATAGAACATGTATACTACCCCAGATACGATCTAGCTAGCCCACCTGTGATGTGGCCCGCCTATTTGTGATCTCTTTAAAAAATATTAAACACTGTATAGAGTTAAAAATTTTTTTCTATTGATTTCTTTGTGTTTTATAACTAGTAGGATATTTTATCTTTCAGTGATTTTGATCTCAGTTTAGGATTTATCCACATTTACCAGATTCAAAAAGTCTAGCCTAAATTGACTAGAATATGTATTGCTACGTTTATATAGCATTGTTACTAAGTAAAATTGATTTTCATGTATGGCCTGGGGAATCATTCTCATACAGTAGTTATACTTTGTACTGTATCATTTCTTGGGAACAGTGGCAATTAAGAAATAGTAAGTCAAAAAAAAAAATAGTAAGTCACAGACTTTCGATAACAGCCAACTCATGCATATATGTCTTTTTTTTGTTGTTTTGCATTCCCATTCTAGGGAAGGTTCTGAACCAGAACAATGCAGAAATGTTAAGGAAGGATAAAACCACAGGATTTTAGTATATTTAACATGTGAGGGATTTTTAACTTCTCTAGACTGGATCTTCAGGATTGGTTTATGTGAATTGCTATTTTTTGTTTGCCTAATATTGTTAAATCCTTGAAAATGAAAAAGGTTACAGAAATGAGCAAAAGGAGTGAGTTTTCAAAATTTCATAAAAGAAGCATTACATGTTTGAGAAGAGCATAATCTGACAATAAAGGTCTTTTTAGATTAATGGTTTTTAACTGGCTACACATTGAAATCACATGGGGAAGTTAGGCTTTTGAAAAAAGTACCAGTGCCTGGGTTTCATCCAGCAAATTAAATCATACTCTGGAGATGGAGCCTGGGCATCCCTATTTTTCTGTATTTTTCAGAAGCTTTCCTGGTTATTTTAGTGTGCAGAGTTGAGAACCTTTGTGTAGCTGTGTAGCTTAGCAAAAAACCCACAGATCTAAATACTGCTTATGTATCTTGGCATTGCATTATGCCTTGTAAAGAGCCTTTATTTAGTAATTATTAAAAGTTAAGGACACATTTCTTTTTCTTTCTTTTCTCCACTGTTTAAAAAATTTTTTGATAGCAGTAAGAAACACATTGCACAGTATGGCCCAGTGTGCATACACATGCACATATTTAACAGAACAAGGAGTTAATGAAGTACATTTACTCTGTTTCATCTCATCCTATTCCATCCCATCTTATCCTAGACTGTCTACCGCATCCAATCATATTTCATCAAAACTCCTTCTTAAAGAAGACATTTTCTAATCTTGATGTTTCAGAATTTAAATTTCTGCCATAATTTTTTACATTTTTGAAAAGTATTTTTTCAAATAAAATTTTTATTATTATAAACTTCACATTTTTTAACTTTTTACCTTTTTTGTGATTCACAGAGCAAAATGGGGACAAACCTTTAAAAAAAATTGACTATTGAAGACTTTTTAAACTTTATATTTCTTAAATATACTGCTACGTCTTTGTTTTTATATATTAGATCAAATGTTTTGAAAATATATCTTCCCAGAACAGCAGACTGCCGTGATGTTCTGGAAACTCATTCAGATAAAATGTCACGTCCTTGCTGTTAATTCTGTTCAAGACATATGGAGACTTACTGAATTGTTTTGTTTACTTTTTTGCTGTTATGGCCATTTTTCCCACGTCAGTGTGTTGGAGTTATTTTTTACATATATTGGGTAACACAGTAAGTTCATCAGAACTAATTAGCTTTATTTACCTTTGTTTAAGGAGAAAGAGGGAAATTTTGAGTTAACTGTTGGATTCTGTTAGTTTTCCTTTGTAACAACTTCTAATTCTGGTTAGCTATTATTGGTAGACCAAATTGCAGATTACTTTTCTGTTGACTTGGTTAGTAGATTATTCATTTATTTAACACATCTTTGACTACCTACTATCTGCTAGTCACTCTTCTAGGCACTGGGGATATAGCTGTGAACAGAATTAAGTTCTTGTTCTCATGAAGCTTATACTCTAGAAAAGGGACTTCTGGGATTGACTTGTAATGTTTGTCTCATTGCTTATCAGAACTTTAAGTGAGGAAATGTGTGAGGAATTTTCTTTTGTATTTAATATGTAATGTGTGTCATTAACAAGGGAAAAATCTGTGTAAAATTTTTACATTTGAATATGTGCAAACTTCTGATATGCCTGCATATATTATTTAATATTCTTCATATGATTTTCTTGCATGACTTTTATTAAATACTTTTTGTGGAATTTAAGATAAAAAATCGTATCTGGTTTTTCATTGCTGTTTTGCTGTGAAAATATTTTTGGTCTTTGCAGGTAATCTAGTAGTATGTATCCTTTCTACGTAGTCCAGGTGCATTCACACTTAAGTGATTCATAAAATGTTGGAATTCTAGAATTGTTCTCACTTTGATATTAGTTTGTAATGGTGTTATGAGCTCTGTAATATAAATTGCAGTGAAACACGATGTGTCGTAAAGTGAGCACGTGGTACTTAATCTGGGATCAGCCTTAGATATGAGTTCACCGTCTGAACCGGTGTGGAAGTAGGCAGGGCACTGCATAGATAAGTTACTTAGCCTTTCTGGACTTTATTTCAAATGATAACTTGCTAGTGTCCATGAAAGAGTAATGGTGTCTGCATTCCTTGCCAGGTAGAGGTTTCTGTAAGCTGTAGGTTTCTGTGTCAGTTTAGGAGATTTTGTTGGAGGTGATGGAGCTGTAGTGTTCTGACTATATAGGAGGGTGACATACATGCAGGTCAGTACTGACTGATCTACCCTTTGAGTAAGTTCTATAAGCAGATATTATCTATGCAGTTTATCTTTGTGGAATTGATAGTGTTGGGATGGAATTAATAAAGATTTTCAATAACAGGATAGTATGACACTTCTTAGGAAATAACATAAGAGAAAAGGTCTTTTAAAATTTCAGAGACATGACATGCTTAAGTCTGCGTTAAAATGTTCAAGTAAAATAACATTTTTAGATTAGAAATTAAATATAAGTATTAGATAACCTTTTTCCCTTGTTCTTGAAATTTTTATTTAAATAGATAATCTTTACATTGCTTGTTATCAATTGCAATATTATTCACAAACCTAGGATTTTAAGCTTTTGTAAACAGCCCACACACACTAGGAAATCCTTTATTTTACATAGCTATAGTTTGGTTTGAACTGAGGTCTTAATTTAGTAGAAGGTTGATTTAGCAGGAAGATTGAATGTATTTATTCTCTTTGAAGCATTCACAACTTAATTACCTTTTCATCCTCAATTCCCCACTGTTCTTTGGGTTTTTGCAAATGTCTGTCTGTGTACTCACTCTAATGTTACTTTTTTTTAAAACTAATTTTTATTGGAGTATAGTTGCTTTACAGTGTTGTGTTAGTTTCTACTGTACAGCAAAGTGAATTGACTATACATATACATTATGTCCCCTTGTTTTTTGGATTTCTTTCCCATTTAGTTCACCACAGAGCACTGAGTAGAGTTCCCTGAGCTATACAGTACATTCTCACTAGTTATCTATTTTATACATAGTATCAATAGTGCATATATGTCAATCCCAATCTCTCAGTTCATCCCACACACCCCCACTTTCCCCCCTTACTTTTTATACTGGTATACTTTTACCTTCACTCAATGTAATCTAGTAAAAATAATTCCAAAAGGAAGTGGGGAATAAAGGTTGGTTTTGTTTTTGTTTTTTTTGTTTTGTTTTAAATGCCTCTCCAAATGCATCATGCCATTTGTATTTGAGGGAAGTGGAAAAGATGAATATTTATTGAATATTTACTATATACTTGGCACTGTACTCATTAGTTGACAAGTATTATCTCTTTTAATTCTTAGGATAACATTGGGAGGTAAGTATAATTATCTCCATTTTACAGATGAAGAAACTGAGGCTCAGAGAGATTCAATTATTTGCCCCAAATCATTCAGTTAGTAAGATGGTGCTGCAGTTTGAGTCTGGCCTGCTTGCTTCCAAAGCCATGATCATTTTGGGGCAAAGCTGATATTTTAAATAAGGATAGTATTTTTTTCAATTTGTATACAGTAAGATAATTATTTTAAAAACTATTCTTTTAAGAAAATGTATGTAGCCATTTCTAATACAGGTGGAAGCCATGGTAATATCTGTGCTGTAGTTGTTCCCTAGGTTCAACAAATATCTGCTAGGCAGTCATGAAGAGTGCTGTCAATACCTTTTAAAAAGGTGAACAAAAATATTTTGCCCCACTTTCTTGTTTTTAAGATGCTCCAAGTCATAGAAATGGGAAAAGCAAATGGTCATTCCTGTTCAGTTTGACAGACCTGAAATCAATCAAGCAAAACAAAGAGGGTATGGGCTGGTCGTATTTGGTATTCTGTCTAAAGGATGACGTCGTTCTCCCTGCTCTGCACTTTCATCAAGGAGATAGCAAACTACTGATTGACTCTCTTGAAAAATATGTGGTATTGTGTGAGTAAGTATCAAATTATTTCCTACTTATCAAAACCGGATTGTTGTGATGGTCCCAAGGCAAACTATTTTTACTTGTCATTGGGTATCAGTGACCTATGTGCATATTAGGGCTCAAGCAGGTTTGTTTTTTCTGGAATACTGACTGCTTTGGATGAGTGAATGAATAAAATTTTGCCATTTTAGTAATTTGGAACTGCAACTTATCACCTTATTAGTGTTTTAAAGAAAAGAATGGTTCAGTATTTTAATACACATTCAAATGAATGATGATACATCAATAATTTATGGATTATATATTTACCAGTTTTATCTTTTATTATGTAGTTTCTGTTAAACATAGAGTTTCATTTGTAATGTTACAAATTTAAGTCAGACAAATCTAAATAAAATTATTGTAAGTGTGGAAGTTAGGGCTTTCTCACTTTCCAGAAATCTTGTGTCTTCCATTTATTTACCCATGTACATTTGTACACACATACTCTTTCTCGCTTTCACTCTCAGCAAATACAGTTGTGGTATCTATTAAGTTCTAAGCACTGTGCTGGTTGTTTGATATTTAGTAGTGAACGAAACAGGCATGTTCCCGGATATCTGAGAGTTTATGGTCTTGTGAAGGATGCTGACCAGTAAATAGCAATAAACTCAAGAAATAAGATGGAGGAAGTACAAGGAAGGGAGGAAGTATACTTCATTCAGACTGGGGGTTGGGTAGGGGTCAGGGAAGACTTTCTGGAGGAGTTAACATCTAGGTTGAGACTTGACAACTGTGTGAACGTTAGCATGAAAGGGAAGGAGATATTTAGACGGAGAGATGTTTTACATAGAGGGAGGTATGTAAAACACGACGTAATCACAGAACAGAGTAGTTCAGTATCACAGGTCTGCATAGTGGGGGAAGGGAGGGTACAAGATTTAAAGATGAAGCCAAAGAGCTGAGTTAAGGCCAGAGCATGAAGGATCTTGTAAATCATGTTAGTAGGTTGTTCCAGTCATCTAGCTGAGCTTGTAGTAGCATGAAATAGGGGAGTGACAAGAAAGAAGTGTTGGAGGAATATTTAGTGTTAGAGTTTGTGATTGATTGGATATGTGGAGGAGAAAAGAAGGGAGAACTTGAGATTTTTAGTTTGGGGAATCGTAGGGATGATTGTTAACTTCATTAATAATGTCCTCACTTTAATAGAGTAATGTCATGCCTAAATGTAGATTATATAAAGCTAGGAGTAATGCAAAAGTTGAAAGATATTGACTCTATGTTTTTCGGCATGAAATTCTCTTCCCTTACCATGTTGACCACCTCTGGCTGGCACTAGGCATGCTGATTAGTACCTGTAATCATAAAGTCAGATCTGGTTGGTAGTATGCGGGTCTTGGATCTTGAAGTGAGAAGCTGTGAATAGGCTACCACCTACGGGGTTAAGTAGATTTCAGGAGGAGCATTTATCATGACTGGGGCATAAGGCTTGGCTGTTGAATAGCAGCTGTTAAAGACTTGGGGGTCTTAGCATCATAGCAAGCTCAGTATCAATCAGTGTTGTGATGTAACTGTTACAGAAGAGTTCATTCATTCTGAGACTGTTGATTAAAGCATAGTATCTAGAATGAAGTGGTAGTCCCTCTCTACTCTGTACTGATAAGATCATATTTTGGAGAACTCTTAGTTTTAAACACTTAGATTTAAACACTGCATTTTAGATTTTAGATGTGTTAGACTATACTACGTGGAAACAGATGGCTAGTGTAATGAGAGGGATCAAAATGGTATCATGAAAAACGTGGGGATGTGGCGATTTAACTTGAAGGAGTTGTGGTGAACCATTAAATAAAACCCAAGCTGGGCTTCCCTGGTGGCGCAGTGGTTGAGAGTCTGCCTGCCAATGCGGGGGACATGGGTTCGTGCTCCAGTCCGGGAGGATCCCACATGCTGCGGAGCGGCTGGGCCCGTGGGCCATGGCCGCTGAGCCTGCGCGTCCGGAGCCTGTGCTCCGTCCGCAACGGGAGAGGCCACAGCAGTGAGAGGCCCGCGTACTGCAAAAAAACAAAACAAAGCAAACACCCAAGCTTCTTACTATGGTCAGTGAGGGCCTGCCCTATCTTAGCTCTGTTTATTTCTTAAACCTCATCTCATGCCATTCTCTAATATATTCTAGCCACATGGTTTTCTTTCAGTTCCTGAAATGCCCTAAACTCTTTCTTGTCTTAGGGTCCTATATGTATTTCTTTTGTCTAGAATATTCTTCTCCCTTTCTTATCCCTGAGGTCTCAGTTTAATGTCACTTCCTCAGAAGGGCTTTTCTGGATGCTTAGTCTCCCATTTAATGTAGGTTCCCACCGCCATTCCTTTTTGCTTTCTCATTCTCTTGTTTGCTTCCTTCATGGCCCTTAACAGAATAAAATCATTGTCTGTTTATTTCTGTTACGTTTTCCTCTAGAATATAAGCCCATAAAGGCAGGGATTGCATCTATCTTGTTTACACTTTCTCCTAAATTCCTAGCCAGAGTGCCTGGCCCATTTGTTCAGTAAATCTTAGTTGAATGAATAAATGGCATGGTACTTACCAGTTTTACAAATAATTTCAAAAGGATTGTTAAAAGAAGTAGACTAGATTTGTTTTGTATGACTCCAGAGATAAACTAGAAGGAAATAGCTCGAGGGGTAGAAATTACAAGGAATTAGCTCATGAGGTAGAGAGTTTTCTGTCCTGGATGGGTTCAAGGATAGACTCAACAATTACTTAGGTGCTTATAAGAGAATATGTACCTTAAATATGTGTTGGTGATGTTTTAATGACGTTTGTAAGTGAAACTATGTTTCCTTTTCTGTATTGGTTAGGCTTAGATATGTAGCATCATAATAATTCAGCCCAAATTAATGTTGAAGTCATCCAGTTATCATTTTTGGACAACCACAGGTCTCCCTAGTGAGGGCAGACCACTTATGACATGAATGAGAGCAGACTAGAAACCACCTTCTCTGTTGGCAGGCAGATCCAAGAGGTAAAGAGAGCCTGGAAGGGGTTATGCCATGCATGCACCTTACTCTTTCCTGATCTCAGCAGTCAGATGTGTCCCTGTGAAGATTTTATTTAATAGGAGTGCATATTTGCACCTGGAAATAAGAAGCCATGGGAATGGTGTTCCCCTCTCTCTACTTTTTCATTCAACAAGTATTTTTGTTTTGAGGACCCACTATGTTCTAGGCATCATACTAAGTGCTGGAAAGGAGCACTTAGTCAAAAAAGATATAGTGTCTGTCTTCATGGAGTTTGTACTATTGCAGAAAAGAAAAAGATCGCTTATACAAATAATCACAAGTTTTCAGCTGTAATAAGTACTATGAATCAGGGATATAGCACGATGAGAGCATATAATAGGATAATATGTAGGTTTGTGTGTGTGTGTGTGTGTGTTTTAGTAGTAATTGAAGCTCTGAGAGAGAATGAGATTAACTAAGAAGAGGATAAAATGGGATAGAATGTAAGCATGTGATTAATTATAGCCTTTAATGACGTGGTCAAAGAGAAGAACCTAGCAGAGGAGTCTGACTTCCTACACTCTGTTTCCTCTCTTCCCACTAGGCTTAATCACATTTATGGTCAACCAAGGATGTGGCTGTTTCTGGGAGAGGAGATAGCTGTGTAAAGTGAGCTTTAAAAGCTTCATCCTTAGTACCAGCCACTTCTCCATTGTGTATTCTCCTGTGACACTGAGGGGCCAGTTTATTCTTTGCCCCCTGAATAGTCTGAAATGTGTAAGAATAGTACATCAAATATTTTATCCCCAATTGAAGGCCCCTTTGTACACTAGGCAGAAAATAAGCATCCCCCCATTCTCTTTCCCGTCATAAATTATGCCCAACTGCATTGTGTCATATATGCTGAGTCCAGGTGGTAGAATATAGATATTCCAGATAAACAGTCACCAGTATAAAAATAAATCCCATATTTGTATAAACCATCTTCCATTATCAGATTCTTAGGGAGATGTTAAAGGTTCTTGTTTTTTATGTTCATTACTTATGATCTAAATAAATGGAATTCACAATTAAGTCCAAAGAAATGAAAAGTCCCAAATATCCCCCATTTTTTACTTTATTAGGTATCATTTCCTGTCTCTGGAGCAGTTATCCTAAGCAAAATGGTACTTCCAGAGTCATGTTCCTATGGTCGCAGATTGTTGTGGAGACCGGAAGAAGAAGAGTAGACCAGGAAAACCTTGGTGTCAGCAGCTTCGCTGGGATCCCAGCCACTCTGTTCCTGGGTCATCCTTCTTGTGTTTTCTGAGTTCAAAACATCAATAGAGGGAGATTCAGACCACATTATCTTTTTTCTCTGATTAACCTAAATTGAAGAATGTGGCTTGCACCTGTGACCATGATGTCTTCCTAACACTCCCTGTAACGAATTAAGGGTCTTACCATACAGACAAACAGAAATTGCAGATTTGCTAGGGATGTGCAGCCTTGAAATATCGAGGTAAAGGTTGGGTAACTATGCACAGTTCCTTCTTTCAGTCTCATTAACTGGATTAGCCAGTGCAAAATAGGCCAGCTTCTTGAGGCTTATTATTTCTCAAATGGTTTTCTTATCTACTGGGATAAACAAATTGTCTTATTCATTGATATTCTTTAGTGTTCTTTGACTTATCACCATTTAGAACATGGTATTCAGTTGGGTAAAAGAATGAGCCACAGATACATTTTTGTTACATTTCTGGAACCAAGGTGGTTGCTAGGATATGAATGAAAGTTATTGGTTCTGTTAAAATGATTTTATATATTGGGCCATTTTAAAACTAATATATAAATATCCAAGCAGTAAAATATTTCCTTAAAAAGCCAAGTTGGTTGTATCATCTTATAGCACCAGTCATTTATGAGATTAGGTCCTAGACCCTCATTTATTCCCTTTGTGAGATACATATATCCACACACACATACATATATATACATACACACACACACACACACATATATATGTATAAATTATATGGATGGGAATAAACTATATAGTTTTGTTGTAAATATTCTGTACTTTTTTTTTATTAACCTTTTTGGCTTTATATCTTTTGCAATGATATTTTTATTTATTTCTTTAGCTTTCCATATTGGTCTTCTTGGTGGCAATATAAAATAGTTACTATTACATCTCAGTGCACAAAAATTCTTCAACTGTTATAATTTCTGAATTGTGAAGCTTTTGGGAGAGGCTCACTCCAAAGTACTTCTGAAGTTTTAGTAGTTATGCGTCTGTAGTTGTGATATTAGACAATGGTTTTCTTTAAGCCCTTTAGTAGGATCTAATAGAATTGCTGATGTTAGCATCATTAAAAGTTCTATCTTACTGCTGCAATGAGTTTTTGAAAGCCTTGAATAATGTTGTCATGAGAGATCAACTTCCCAGAATCCATAATATCCCTAGAATATATAAATATAATATTTAATCTTCCCAGATTAAATCAGTGTGGTAACCTGGCAGGTGGAAATGTAACAATGTTCTGGAATGCCGGCCCTCCTTTTGGTGAGCTCTGAAGTTCTTAGCAACATTATTACCTGTCCTCTTACTGATATACTTTAAAAAATGTTGTTGATTTCTTCAGTGTCAACCGAGTCTAATGTGACTTCCCCCAGCCCCTCATCACAGAGCATTAGGTATAAAAAAAAGAAATCCTTCCTTTGTAAAAAAGTATCTGTGGTTCTTTGTTGGTTGAGCAGTCATTTCTTCTTCCCATCTCCAGCTTTGTGACCATAGTTTTAGATCTGAAGCCATAATAATTGGCTGGGCACAGATAACTGAAGGTTGCGTATGTGTCCCCCTTCAGCATGCATAGCCAGTGTTTTGACTTTCACGATCATTTTTTTATTTGTAGTTTAAAGAAAAAATTTGACTTAATCTATTTTTAGAAACAAAAAATAATAACCATAGCACCAGCAGCACTGTGTTAGGAAAAAAATATGTTTCTATACTAGTTACTTTTCTTCTTCTGGTGCTATGTTTACAAGTTGACCTATCATTAAAAAATGCCTTGTGAGAACCTATAGGTCTTCATGTTAATAAGCATGACCCCCAGAAGATGTTCAGAAAAATGGTGATTAATGAAAATTGAACGTTTAAAAAGTTATTTTCTTCCTACTTCAAATGACTCAACCTTAGCTCTTTTAAGAAGCTAAGGGGCTTATTCAGCTACTATTGTCTTTGATGATCGAGTGCTGTTTCTAAGTAAGAATAAGATCCTGTTTTGGATTTCATATCCCCCCAGCATTGCTGTTGCATCCTGTTATGTTAGAATTGAGAAGAGATAACTGTTATTAAAGTTCTTATCTCAAACATTTATAATAAACTAGAAGTAGATAGCAGCAAAATAATGCATTTAATTTTTGTTTTTAAACACAAAAGTTGTGGATTTATTACAGCTGACTTACTAAATTATAAAACTTAAAAAGACTGGATAATTCATTTGATTACTTCAAATTAGATGTCTATTTGGAAAGCATTTTGTTTATTCTGTAGTTATTAGGAAGTGTGGAGAAAAACATATCCGGAGCTCAATAAGCAAGAACTAAATATATACTGTACCTGAACTGTACATTACAACCATGTGTGTTTATAATAATGGTTGGCATAATTAATGATCTTTAACAAATAATTAAGACATTGTATCTTGTATTTTTAACATCTTATATTGCAGTACTACCAAGCTGTGGAGTGAAGTTGGAAACCATTTCAAAATAGGACATTTTCCTGTAGTGTACATATTATATATACTGATGAATCCTAAAGTGTGTTTCAACTTTCTTTATAAGAGAAGATATATTCTTATAATGGAAGATACATTTGTAAGAATTTTCTACTATAATTCTAAACAAAAGTTTGGGTTCATTATAATTTAGTCCTCTTGGCTTTACCTAGAATAAAAATATACTTTATCCCTTTTATATTTGTTAATTTAATATTTAATGTTTATGTAGTTTTGGAACTCACCTAAGATAGTTACTAAGTACTTGCTAATATTGAATTAATGGGAAACACTTTTAGAACTGGACATTTAAGGTTTTTTGTTTTTTTTTTTTTGCGGTACGCGGGCCTCTCACTGTTGTGGCCTCTCCCGTTGCAGAGCACAGGCTCCGGACGTGTAGGCTCAGCGGCCGTAGCTCACGGGCCCAGCCGCTCCGCGGCATGTGGGATCTTCCCGGACCGGGGCACGAACCCGTGTTCCCTGCATTGGCAGGCGGACTCTCAACCACTAAGCCACCAGGGAAGCCCTAAGGTTTTTTGTTGTTGTTGTTACGGAAAAATAACTGTGCATTAGTAATTATTTAGGTAGTCATTGATGCGGAGTGCTACTGTTTTCTACAAATCCCTTCTTTTTATTACAGATCTCCGCAAGACAGAAGAACACTTCTTGTGAATTGTCAGAATAAGAGTCTTTCACAGTCTTTTGAAAATCTTCTTGATGAACCAGCATATGGTATAATACAAGTATGTTTCCTTAGTCTATCTTATATTAATCTGTTTGTCTGACCGCATTATTTTATATGCATCCTACCCCTCACTTTCTCAGAGATTATACAGAATGAGGCAAGTGTCTGCATGTGTAAACCTTATGGAACTATTCTCTGTAATTTTATAGAAAGAATAATATGTGTCATATTGTTTGTAAGACTCAGAAGCTTCCTTGGTTCTTAATTACTCTTACAGCAATTTTCCCCTTTATCATAATTGAAATTGGACATCAGATTTTTATTATCATAGCTTGCACTGATTAGGTGAAAAGTCACTGGGTAAGCCACTTCGAATTAATCAGTGATAAGCTTATGCAAAAATCTGGTTTGAGTTTTTATTTGATGTTTAAGTTGGTTCATTTGTGGTCAGTTTAGTCTAATTCCTCTTAAAGTATTTGAGTATATTCTTGCATTTGGCTAAAAATGTGCCCTTAACACAGGCAGAAATAAAGATAATTTATTTTTCACTCAGGTTGCTATGTAAACTAATGACATTTTTGTTTACTCATTCATTTATTCATTTATTCATTCAACAAATGTTTGAGTGCTTCTTTGTCCCACATGGTATCTCTTTTTGGTTCTGAAGATAAAGAGGGAACTTTTTAGGAGGGAGGACAAAAGAGCTAAATACTGATTAAAATAAAATGTGAGGGAACTGTTTTTCTTATTGTGAAAATAATCATTTTAAAGATAGACCTTTAAGAAGTAACTATTTTTGCTAAATATGAATAAGCAGGCAGTTTGGGATTTAGAAGTAACTCTAGCAGTAGAAAAACTTTTCTAGGACAGCACTGTCCAGAACAAATTACTCTTGTTGGCATGATTCACCAGTTATATAATTAGATTAAAATGTCAGCTAAGGGCTTCCCTGGTGGCGCAGTGGTTGAGAGTCCGCCTGCCGATGCGGGGGACACGGGTTCGTGCCCCGGTCAGGGAGGATCCCACATGCTGCTGAGTGGCTGGGCCCCTGAACCATGGCTGCTGAGCGTCCGGAGCCTGTGCTCCGCAATGGGAGAGGCCACAGCAATGAGAGGCCCGCATACCACAAAAAAAAAAAAAAAAAAAATGTCAGCTAATATTTAAATATTGTGAGCGTTTAAACTTAGCTATCAAATATTTTGTGTTAGACTAGTGTAGTACTGCCCACTTCAAGAAATATTTTTTTCTGTGAAGGCAGGACTGTTAGAGAGAAGAAAGCTGTTGTGGGCCGTCCATCAGTGGAAAGTAAGCACTGCAGATATTTCTGGTGTGTGCAGATTGAATGAAGCCTGCAAATCATGTGTTTACCTGCAATTCAATCAGTAGCATTAGCTTGCTATTTAATGTACTATTTTAACCAAATGAAAAAATTGGCTTAGAAAATTAAAATTTTTCTTCCCAGAAAAAAATAAAAATTTAAAATAATCTTAGAATGCTCTGTTTTAGTTCTGATTTCCCCTTTAAAAACCTTTGCCCTTTTGCCTGTCATGAGGTATTTTTATTCTTTATCTGAATTAATTTTGCCAATATTTTTCTTTCTACTGCATAGAAGATTAAAAAGGACCCTTATACAGCCACTATGGTAGGATTTTCCAAAGTCACAAACTACATTTTTGATAGTTTAAGAGGCAGCGATCCTTCTGCACATCAACGACCACCTTCAGAGATGGCAGATTTTCTTAGTGATGCTATTCCAGGTTTAAAGATAAATCAGCAAGAAGAACCAGGATTTGAAGTCATCACAAGAGTGAGTGGAGTTTATATTAATATAGCTCTTGTATTTTAGCAGGAGAAATGCTTTTTAAAGTGTACTGAATGTTACAGAAATAGAAACTCAATTTTGGTCATACCTGCCTCTTCTCACAATCCTTTATAACTTTTGCTCACTAATATATCTAACAACTAATGCTTGTCCTGCCACCAAATTCCTGGTTTCTTCTTCATCAACTACTACTTCTCTGTTCATCAGTGTTGGATCTCTTTCTTTGATTACCTTTCGATAATAATGAACAGGTTTTTGTTTCATTGAGTGTATAGCAGTGAGTAAATAGTAAGCCTTGCATGTTGCCCCTAGTTCTGTTCTTCCTAATTTTTGTTTTCTCAGACACTGCACAGGCAGCTAGTCAGGACACTACTCGTGGGCTTTTATTCTTATGTGAATCTTTTCTTTTTTAAGTAAGATGGATTTTAGCCTTGAATTATGGTAAATCTTTATATATGCTCAGCAAGACTTGAATTTGCTACAATTCTAGGCTGCACATAGTTAGAACATTATAAAATATCTAAATTGTAGTACTTAATTAAAGGGCTTATCTTGCAAATGGCATTTTAAAATTACCAACATCTATTAATTGAATGAAAACCTGTAGAAAAGGCCAAGTAGAGCTAATGGATCATGAATCAATTCTGAGAGCTACAAATTTTAGATTGGAAGAAAAGCTAATTTTAAATATGATTAATGGAATAATACTCTTTTTTAATAATATAGCATACCATTTAGTGTGAAGGGTCTGTTTTAGAATTTACGTGTTGAATGTTCTGTACTTACGTAATTGAAACCCAAAACAACAAATGTTTTTTTGTTTCTGAATTTATAACCCAGTTATCTGTGTGTTTAGTAGGAGGGTAAAATGTATGGAATGCTATTGCAGTTTATAAACTAAACATTGGAAACTAAGGGAAAATATTAGAAATGTTAGAACTTAATGTCTGAGTAATAGTATTTTAGTTTTAGTTTCTATATACCTTGATTTCATTTCACTTGTTAAAGGTGTACTCTTTATTGCTTATCTTTTTGTTTTAGATTGATTTGGGCGAACGACCTGTTGTTCAAAGGAGAGAGCCAGTATCATTGGAAGAATGGACTAAGAACATTGATTCTGAAGGAAGAATTTTAAATGTAGATAATATGAAGCAGATGATATTTAGAGGGGTAATTACTTTAGTATTTTAAACTGTTGGTGTTCAAGTTTTCGTTTTCTTTTGGGAGGTGGGAGAGATGAACTCCTTTTTGATGAGTGTTGCCTTAAAATCCGTGTAGGACAGAGTGAGGTGTTTGTGATGTCCCTGAGGGTTGGGTTGGAGGGATATACCATTAAGCCTATGGAAGGGTATTCTTTCTTACTTGAAGTTCTGTGGGTTATGTGAAGGAGGCGTTTGTGTTCCTCAGTGGTAGTTCCCTTATCTAGTAAGGACTGGGTTTAGAAAGACTAATCAGTTCCACTGTCTGCTATACAGTCTACTCTTCATTGTTTACGCTTTCTGGCAGCTGCTTACATCTTCAGAATCTGGAAGTCAAAAACAAGGTAGTTTTTACTGAATTGAGTTATTTTTATGTACAGGCATACCTTGGAGGTATTGTGGGTTCGGTTACAGACTACTGCAGTAAAGTGACTATTGCAAATAAGCGAGTCACTCACATTTTTTGATTTCCCAGTGCATATGAAAATTATGTTTGCACTATACTGTATTAAGTCGATTAAGTGTGCAATAGCTTCATGTCTAAGAAAACAGCGTATGTATTTTAATTAAAAAAATACAAAACAAAAAAAATAACAATAACATCAAAGATCACTGATCACAGATCACCATATCAAATACAATAGTAAAGAAAAAGTTTGGGGGCTTCCCTGGTGGTGCAGTGGTTGAGAGTCCGCCTGCCAATGCAGGAGACACTGGTTCGTGCCCCGGTCCGGGAGGATCCCACGTGCCGCGGAGCGGCTGGGCCCATGAGCCATGGCCGCTGGCCCGCGTACCACAAAAAAAAAAAAAAAAAGAAAAAGTTTGAAATATTGGGAGAATTACCAAACTGTGACGTGGAGACATGAAGTGAGCAAACGCTGTTATAAGAATGGCACTGGTAGACTTGTTTGGCACAGGGTTGTCACAAACCTTCAATTTAATAATACATGCAATACCTGAGAAGTGTAGTAGAGCAAAGTGCAATAAAATGACGTATGCCTATATAAAACTATCTCTTAAATAGTAGTTTTTCTGTTTCTGTGCAAGTTTTGTGAACTTAAAGTATTGCATTCATTTTTTACAAATGTGTTTAATATGCATGTTTTCTTCAGGGACTTAGTCATGTGTTGAGAAAACAAGCATGGAAATTTCTTCTGGGTTATTTTCCTTGGGACAGTACCAAAGAGGAAAGAACTCAATTACAAAAACAAAAAACGTAAGTAATGGTCTTTTGTGTGCTCATTAAAGAAATCCAAGTAACTCAACCATATAAAGTGGAATAGACTAGGGTAAGGGAACATATTTTTATTTTCATCTTTTTAATTTAAATATTGTGAGCACTGTAGTTAATTTCAAACCAGAAACACTTATTAAAGGGACTTCATTGCAGTTACATTAGTGAATATATAGAATGATGGTAAAAAAAATTCTAGTCCCCTTGTATAAACATTTTAAGCATACTAAGATATAGATTTTAAAATATATCTCATTTATCTTGATTCATTTTTACAATTTATTATGAAATTATAAAAATGGCTCATAATTGTATTTGCTATTTAGGTTAATTACCTTTAAATTATTTTCCTGGTGCTCTTATAACATAAACTGGCCTTTTTTTTTTTAGAGTTGTGTTTCTATTTTTAAGTAATTATCAGACTTGAAAAGAAACACAGACCAACTTCCCAGGTATACTTATTCCCAGTTTGTCAGTCTAACCTTTTATTTAAAGCTCACTTTCAATCATTATGTGTATATTCAAATTCAGACAGTCCTTTCTCTTTTCAACATGTTTGCCAGTCCTTCTAAGACATTTTCACATCAACAAGTTTCTGTAGTAAACTGGTTGGAAAATGGTACTGTTATGTCACATTAAAAAAAAAAAATCTCATAGGTTTGTAATTATTTGGAAACTTTAGTGGCAAAAGTATTTAATGACTGGAATAATTTTAGTTCTGATATTAAGGACTGAAGTAAATGTTTCTTTAAAATCATATCTAAATTATTCTAGTAGTTTAAATAAAGTTTATGACATGTATAAGGTTATTTTATTTTTCCTTTGATTGTAACTTTAAACATTTCACTATCATATTTATAAATTTACATCTCACTAGCACCATAAATGCTTTGATACATTAAATTTGTTTTTTAGGTGTTCAAATAACCTTTTTTGGTATAAAATTGTTTTCTATAGTGATGAATACTTCAGAATGAAACTACAGTGGAAATCTGTCAGCGAGGAACAGGAGAAGAGAAATTCGAGGTTAAGAGATTATAGAAGTCTTATTGGTAATTTTTTCTTAATTTTGAAAATGCATGAGAGGGTTGCATGGAAGTGTTGATAAGATTTAAGAAATGCAGGTATATACTACAGAGTTAGGGCCCAAATGAAAAATCAGAGGCTTGTGGCAAAGATTCTTACCACAGAAATACCTAGAACCTCCTAGGGCAGCCTTCAGAATGTGATTTGGGCACTCTTTCTAGCTGCAAAGCCTCTATCTGGCTCTCAAGCCCTCCAAGAAAGCTGACATTGTTGTGAACTTGGGCCAGATAATAAAGGTTATAAAACTTTCTCTCAGAGAGGAGGAGATCAAGATAGTGGAGTAGAGGATGCAGAGCTCACCTTCCCCCGTAAACACATCAAAAATCATCTACATGTGGAACAATTCTCACTGAAAACTAACTGGAGACTGGCAGGAAGACTCCTGTACAGTAAGAAAGATAACACACGATATTGAGTGGGAAGGAAAGAGAAGTGATGAAGTTGGGACCTGTGTCCTTGGGAGGAGACTCAGAGGAAAAGGGAGATTACATGGGTGGAGAGCCTCCTTGGGGAATGAGTGGTCTGAGCCACATATTGGACACCCCAGTCCTGGGGTCCAGCAGAGGGAAGACAAGCCCTCTTGGCTGGTTGGAGGGCTGTGAGACTAACAGGAGGGCTGTGGGAAGCCTGGACTCCGCTCTTGAGGAATGTGCACGTGCTTTCTTGCTCCTGAGGCAAGGTGGAGGGGGTGGACTGAAGACTGTACAAGTGACTGGTTGGTTTTCTGTGACCGCCCCAGTGCACACCCTGGCTTGAGCTAAGCAAACACCCCAGCCCCACTTGGAAGATCGGCTGTGAGACACAGAAGCAGCTCAGACCTGAAGCAGCATATGAGCAGGGTGGGCCAGCCATTACTGGCACTTACACAGGCAGAACATCAGAAGCAGTGTGAATGTCTGACCCTTGCTGGACCACTGTAGCCCATGCCCCTACACACTCGGAATGCCCACACCAGCCCTTCCTGTTCCAGCACTGTCCCCAGTGGAGGAGATACATGGGGGTGCACACTCCGAGGGGAGGAAGCGAGCTTGGACTTGGCCCTGGCCCTAAAAGGGAGGTGACAGCCACCAAGCAGAGGGGAAGCCCCAGGTCACACCTGGCTCTGGCCCTAGGCCCTTCATCTCCAACCACACCTCCTACCAAGGTGATAGCTACCAGCATGCTCTCAGGAAAGATGTGACCCGTGTTCAAGTCAAATCCAGCTCTCCCTCCAAAGCCACTGGGCACACGCTAACTGTATAGGGGTTCTCCCACATAATGACACCCTTAAATGATTTCTCTATGAAACTAGGTGAAAGTTAAGCAAAATGAGAAAACACAGGAATTTGTCTCAGTCGAAAGAGTAAGAGAAAACCCCTGAAAATAGTCATGAAATAGAAATAAACAATTTACCAGATAAAGAATTCAAAGTATTAGCAATAAGAATGCTAACTGAAGTAAGGAAAGTAATAGATGAACATAGTGAGAATTTTAACACAGAGCTAGAAAATATAAAAAAAGAATCAGAACTGAAGAATACAGTGACTGAAATGAAAAACACCCTAGAAGGAATTAATAGCAGACTGGCTGATATAGAAGAACACATAAGTGGTCTGGAAGATAGGATAATGGAAATCATCCAATCAGAATAGCAAAAAGAAAAACAAATTTAAAAAATGAGAACAATTTAAGGGACCACTGGGACAACATGAAGTATACCAACATTTGCATTATGGGGGTCCCAGAAGGAGGAGAGAGCAAGAAGAGGTTGAAAATATATGACATTTTCCCACAAAACTAGAACAAATAATGCTAAAATTAATGTGGAACTACAGAAGACCCCAAAATGCCAAAGCAATCTTGAGAAAAAAGAATAAAGCTGGAGGTATTATGCTCTCTGACTTCGGACTATACTACAAAGCTACAGTTATTGAAACAGCATGGTACTGGCATAGAAACAGACACATAGATCAGTGGAACAGTATAGAGAGCCCAGAAACAAACCCATGCACTTACGGTCAGTTAATCTACAACAAAGGAGGCAAGAATATACAATGGAGAAAAGACAGTCTCTTCAGTAAATGGTGCTGGGAAAACTGGAGAGCTACGTATAAAACAATGAGATTAGAACATTTCCTCATAGCATATACAAAAATAAACTCAAAATGGATTAAATACCTAAATGTAAGGTGTGAAATCATAAAAATTCCTAGAAGAGAACATAAGCAGAGTACTCTTTGACATAAACTGTAGCAATATTTTTTTGAATCTGTCTCCTAAGGCAAAGGAAACTAAAGCAAAAGTAAACAAGTGGGACCTAATTAAACTTGAAAGCTTTTGCACAGCAAAGGAAACCATTGACAAAATGAAAAGACAACCTACTGAATGGGAGAAAATATTTGTAAATGATGGGATTGATAATTGGTTAATATCCAAAATATATAAACAGCTCAAAAAAACCAGGCAACCAATTAAAAAATGGGCAGAAGACCTGAGTAGACATTTTTCCAAAGAAGACATACAGATGGCCAACAGGCACGTGAAAAGATGCTCAGCATTGCTAACCATTAGAGAAATGCAAATCAAAGCCACAGTGTGATACTACCTCATACCTGACAGAAAGGCTATCATCAAAAAGACCACAACTAACAAATGTTGGTGAGGATGTGGAGAAAAGGGAACCCTTGTACACTGTTGGTGGGAATGTAAATTGGTGGAGCCACTATGGAAAAGAGTATGGAGGTCCCTCAAAAAACTGAAAATAGAACTACCGTACAGGCTCTAGGCACACGGGCTTCAGTAGTTGTGGCTCCCTGGTTCTAGAGCGCAGGCTCAGTAGT
Source organism: Phocoena sinus (assembly GCF_008692025.1). NCBI lineage: Eukaryota > Metazoa > Chordata > Mammalia > Artiodactyla > Phocoenidae > Phocoena > Phocoena sinus. The sequence goes on along the minus strand of NC_045772.1, from coordinate 45,992,757 downwards.
TGTGGCGAACAGGCTTTAGTTGCTCCATGGCATGTGGGATCTTCCTGGACCAGGGATTGAACCCATGTCCCCTGCATTGGCAGGCGGATTCTTAACCACTGCACCACCAGGGAAGTCCCTTGATATCGTTGATACCTTTTTGTTTTCTGCCTGGCATGTCAGTACTAAATAACTATACAAGAGGAAAGAGAGACAGATAGTTCATGAGGGCACAAATAACATTTTACTGTGTTTAAAACACCTATTAAGGCAGATATTCTATATTGGCATTATGACTATGTAAATTGTGCTTGAGTTAATAAAAATAACTTATGTACCTCTATCAACTATGATATGAGAATGAAACATTTTGGTGTTTTTAAATAAAATTTGACATTTATAGCATGATTTTTTGGTATTGCTTTTCCTTGTTTGAAAAATGTATTCACAGTTCTATAGATATGTGCTATATTTATATTTATTAAGCTATTTTAAGATAGCTCAACAAAAAGCTAGAATATTGTTCTGCTGATTTTTAAAATGCCCTTATAGAATCTAAACTCATGTCATGAGTTTAGATTGCTTTGTTGTAAAATACCTCCTCATCTCTTCACAACAATTATTGAGAATGTTTTCAGATTATTAAATTTAATGGGGGGAGAGGACAGTTATAACTTTTAAACAAAATTGATTATAGAGTAAATTAATCACTTTAAATTTCTTTAAATTATTTTTTCATAATTTACTGAGGGATTGAAGTTTGGGGAATGCCTTTTTAGTTGTTTCACAACAAGATGCATCTAGCAGGTATCAGTGTTTGTTAATTGAATTGTCAGTACAACTTGAGATACACTCCTGGTGATGTTTCTAAAACCGTTTTTAATGTCTTAAAATCATTTCCAGAAAAATGTGGATTTTCTTTTTTTTTCAAAATTAAAATAGATTGCTTATTTTATATGTAAACTATTTATTTATTTTATGTGTAAACTGAATAATGTATATATGAGAATAAAGAAGTAATTTGTCCTGAAGATGGTTATGGAACATGACAAAGAAGTTGACAGTACTCATAATGAATGAAGCAATTATGAATGAAACAAATCTGTTTGATTACACTTGATTGCATAGTAACTTTTTTCATTACTGTTTTCAAATAATACTGCCTATCACGTGTATTCATGACTGGCATTTTTTTTTTTTTTTTTTTTGCATTTTTATATATATATAAATTTATTTTATTTGTTTGTTTTTGGCTGCTTTGGGTCTTCGTTGCTGTACGGGCTTTCTCTAGTTGCAGTGAGCGGGGGCTACTCTTTGTTTCAGTGCACGGGCTTCTCATTGTGGTGGCTTCTCTTGTTGCAGAGCACAGGCTCTAGACGCTCAGGCTTCAGTAGTTGTGGCTCACGGGCTCTAGGGTGCAGGCTCAATAGTTGTGGCGCACGGGCTTAGTTGCTCCGTGGCATGTGGGATCTTCCTGGACCAGGGCTCAAACCCATGTCTCCTGCACTGGCAGGTAGATTCTTAACCACAGGGTCACCAGGGAAGCCCATGACTGGCATTTTTATTGCTAACTAATGTGAACTATTACTTGGTGTTGGTTTTAATTAATTGAATGTATTTCCTGCTATTCAATTAAAAGATTTCTATGTTTAGATAAAAATTGAAAAATATTTAAAAATATACCCAAGAGGAGGTTGACTGACTTCGGAAAAAAAATTCCAAAATGTTACTTTATTGCATATCTGAAATGGAATTTGATGAATTTTTTTCATTTTAAAAGCTTGGCAAGAGAGTAAGATTAATAACAAGAAGAATAACTCTGTACTTGTAAGATGTGAGCTTTGTAAAAATCTGTTATTCTAAAGGTTTTCAAATATGTGATGATTTTCTTCCTCAGAAAAAGATGTTAACAGAACAGATCGAACAAACAAGTTTTATGAAGGCCAAGATAATCCAGGGTTGATTTTGCTTCATGACATTTTGATGACCTACTGTATGTATGATTTTGATTTAGGTAAGTTCTCCTCTAACATCCTAATTTAAATATATTATGTATGTTTATTTTAGAATTTAAATTTATTAACCTGTTAGGAACATGTAAATAGTTCCGTGGCCTAGTTTTTATAGGGGTGTTCCACAGGGGACTGGAAACTTAAAAGGCTTTGGTTCCCAAATTGTGCACCAAGGAGCACTGGGTTGCTCATGCAAACTCATGGGGACAATGTGGGATATTTTAAATATTTGAGGGAAATATAGTGACATCTGTAGGACACTGCTCTAACTACTAACTGGAGTAGTTCAGGGTTTCATCATTAGATCACCAGACTCCTTCTGATGAAGTTATATCTTTACAAAGCAGAGTTTTTGGCCTTGCCATGATAAGCAAGTACTGTGTGAAAATAGATGAGGATGGTGGCATCCAATTGGATTCCAAGGTTTGAGTAGTGTAGTGCCCAACAGGTGCTAAGTTAAATAGGATATAAATATTAATTAAGTTGTTTGGATCTGTTTAATACATGGAAATTGTTAGTAATATTTTTGAGCGTAGGGGTGCCTTGGAAAACAATTCCTGAGGCACTAAGGGTACTGTGAATTGAGAAAGTTTGGGAACCTTTTTTTGATAGGCTTATCCCTTGTGAAGAAAAATGCTGATTTGATATTATAGACAAATGGTGCATATAATTATCTAGGGCGTGTGGAGCTTTACTCTCTTTTCTTGGTTAGTCTGTTTTCTACCAAGAATGGGTTGGAAAGACTGGGGTTGGTGGTGGGAGTTGGGGGGATTGCATGGGGAAGCGATGCTAAGGGATAGAAAGCCTAAGGAACCAATATTTTAAGGGACAAGAGAACTTGATCCAAAAGAATTCCTTTTGGATTCTTATATGTAAGTTAGGGGAAGATGTAAATAAACTCTGTTGTGGATCTTGAGGCATCAGCCTCTGGTGACAGTAGTTGAATATCACAGATTTCTCTTTAAAATGTGAAATGTAGCCAGTCCTGTCTATCACACCTATAGTGAGCCTCAAATTGGATTGTTGAAAATATTAGTAGATTGCTTCTTAGGTTTACAGAATGCTGTTATTACTTAATTTTGATTTCAATTTTGATTCTATTAGAAGCCTTTTGAAGAAGTGGGGAAATAATCCCCACTTTATAAGTAAAGTTATATTGATTTAGACTGTGACTCAGGGTTGTACAAGTAGTAAATATTGGACTGGGGGTAGAGACCCAGGTCTTTATTGCAGCCTGGCATTCTTACCTCTACACATTCAGCACCCTGACCCACTGCCATTTTAGTTTCTGTTAACCACTGTGGGGAATAGGGCTGTCGTCCTAGGGAATGAGAGGCATTGCCCTGTACTCTAAGTTGGTAATTTTGAGATAGGAATTAATGCATATTCTCAGAAGGAGTTCCTGAATGCTCAGTTTTTTCAGGAACTGGGTCCCAGACCAGCTATTTGGATAAATTGCTGTTCCCGTTTGTCTATATTAACCCCACATTCTTTCCAGTCAAATACTTTAAATTATTTGAAACATACCCAGGCATTTTATTAAGAACTCTGGCCTTGGGAGAAGCCAGGGTAGTTTTCATAAAGCACTGGACCAAATTTCTTGCTTTTTACTCATAGCAAAGTAATCCGGGATATAAATTTACTCTTATAGTTGATTCTTTCCTATTGAGTTGTTTGGCTTCTTAGCCCATAGATGAGATGTAGGTGTATTTGTGTTAAATATAGTTTCATTAATAGTGAGGAAGAAGATAAAAATTAACAAAAGCAGACAGAAGAACTCAAGGAAGAGTAATTTTTAGTTAGTGCAGACACTATATCTAAGTTGTTTCTATGGGAGGTATCTTTTTTTTTTTTTTTACAGTGTATGTTCATAATCTGATCCTGAATAAGCAGTAAAAGGTTAAATTATACTCAAAATACTGTATGTAAGAAGGCAGGAGAGTGTCTAATTAAAAAAAATGATTTCCACCTCTTAAGATTTAAAAAAATAAAATTGATCCTCTAATAACCGAATAAGCTTCAGTTAACCTGGAATGTTCACCTGTATATAGATGAAATTTTTCTTTTCTCTTTAAGAATGTGTACACTAGGATGGTAAGGAGTTCATTTCTCACACCTCCACACTGAAACAACTTTGCTATGAAAATAATTTGGGGGAACTACTTCAGAAATTGTAGTAGTGCTGATTAAGATGTACATCAGTCAGCACTAGTGCAGAATTTGAGCATCACTGAATGCTAATTTAAACAGCTTTAATCTTTTTAATTAAAAGGAATTTGTACATTAATTCCACACCCACAACTCATGACATACCCCAAAGAACATCATGTATAAAATAAAATAGATTAAAAGCAACAAGAATATGAAGATTAATTTGACTGCTTGCTTTAACTAAAACTTTATGGTAGTGATCCCGTATGAAAGCTGAAGACTTAAAGGATTAAATTAGCTTCTTAGAAATTTTTATTCATTATAACTTTATAATAAAGCACTTTTCCCCCCCCAGAGGAAAGGTGCTTTGTAAACCTTTCGAACAGCATGCTTTGAAATATTTCTGTTACAGGCTATATGTGGTCAGACCCAGGAAAGTGGTATTCTTTTCCACTTTGTGAAATTCACATAAATTTCCTTCATGCTTTAATTGGTTTAGCTTTTATATTTGTCATTGCTTTCACTGTGTCATTGCCATGTAGGAAAGTTCTGATGATAACAGTCTAGTCTTCCTTCTAACCTACTTGTTCTTTCTTAAAAGTGTTGTATTAGGGAAAGAAGTAAAGAAAAAAAAGATTTCTTATAAGATACTGGCTCATGTGATTATGGAGACTGAAAAGTCCCACAGTCTGCCATCTATAAGGTGGAGACTCAAGAAAGCTGGTGGTGTAGTTTAAAGACCTGAGAGCAGGAGAGCCAGTGGTGTAGATGCTAGTCCTGAGTCTGAAGGCATGAGAGCCAGGAGCACTGAGGGCAAAGCACTATCTCAGCTCAACCAGCCAAGCAGAGAGCAAATTCAGTCTTCCTCCATCTTTTTATTCTATTCAGGTCCTCGGTGGATTGGGTGATGCCTCCTCACATTGCTGAGGGCCATCTGCTCTAATCAGTTCACCAATTCAAATGCTAATCTCTTCTAGAAACACGTTCACAGATACTCCCAGAAATAATGATTAACCAGACATCTGGGCATCCTGTGGCCCACTCAAGTTGACACACAGAATTAATCATGTCGTATGTATTATTTTAAAAAAAGCATCTGTAATAAATTTGTATAAATGCTTACATTTAGATATCATGTCGTATGCCATTTTTTCTAGCACTTTTCTCTAAATGTCTTGGTAACTCCATTGTTTGGTACTGTAATAATTGGATACCTGCCATGGGAACCTAAGTTTTTTTGTGTGTGTGCTAACGTGTGTAGAGACATACTTTTCCGCAGGGTGTAGTGTAGACATAGTGAGGTTGGGAGGGATTAGGCGTAGCAGTAGATGGTATTGTAACTGAAAGTGGGGTCCGGCTGCTCGTTGCTCAAAAGCCAATAAAGAGGCCAGGTTGGCGGAAAGGAAAGTTTGTTTTGTTTTGGATACTGTCAGTGTGGGGGTCGGGGGGTGGTAAGGGCAGATGTCTGTCCAGAGGCCGACTCCCACCACTGACAGTCAGTGGGCAAGAGCTGTTATAGACGGAGGGAGGGGGCTACGTGCAGAAACAGCACAGTCAGCTCTGACAGTCATCTTGAAATTGGTCATTGGTGGTCTGATCAGCATCATCTTGATTGTTTTAGGTACAGTTAATCTTCAGTTCTAGGGTCGGTTTGTTTTAGGTACAGTTAATCTTCAGTTCTAGGGTCGGTTTGTTTCCATTTCTTTGAGGCCAGTTCTCAGAATTGTGGCAGCTCATGGCTGCAGCCTGGTCATCATGTAGTTAACTTCTTCCACCTGCTGGGGGTTTCAGTTTCTTTAAGACAGCTCACAGGATATGGCTCAGAATGTTATCTACAGCTCTTAAAAAGGAACTAAAGATCCTTGACTGTGCTTAATGACTGAACTATTATTATTTGGTCTCCTTTGTTTTCCTTTGTTTCAGCATTTTCTCACTTCTCTGATTAAACTTATTCTTTGGCTAAAGTTTTTCCACAGACAAAAGGCAGGTTGAGGATGTGGGGGGCAAGGACCGTAGGGTCCTGCTCCATTTCAACAGGGTAGAGGCTAAGAGCAGATAGAACTAAACTTTTATGTGTAAGGAGATCCTGAAGTGAACTGTCTCTTTCTGTTATACTTTTAATCTGAGTTTTCTCAAGAGACTTTGGCTTACATGCTTCCTGGGGTCATTTTTAAAGTTGTCTTCCAGAATAGGAAGAGTGATGTAAAATTATGTATAACTGCAAGCAGAAGTATCCCCTCCCTTTTAAAAATGTATACTGTTTTAAATGGCTTCATTGCACACAGATATTGGTGAACGATAAGAATGTAAGTGTTGGTTCTGCGAATGAAAGACTGTATGTTTTCCACAGACTTCCCAAGCTATCACTGGGGAAAAAAATCTCTATGTAACATTAATGAATGTACAAAAGTTACCAAAGTTGAATGATATGTATGTGAAAAGGCTTAGTAAGAGCTCTTGTCCCTTTGTGGATTCAAGAATCTGTATCTTAAGTCTGAAATCTAATTGTAAAACAATTAAGAAAATTGAGGATTTTATAAGATGGAACTAAAAAATAAGACGTTTGACATGGTCAGGTGAAAAGCAAAACTAAGATTTTTTGTTTGTTTTTTAAGTGAGGGGCCTGATTCTTTAACTTTCCAATTTTTCTTTTAATCTAGCGCTGCAAATTAGTGTCATGATGAGAAATTATAAGAGCACAAGAGAAGGGTGGTTCAGATGGTAGCTTTAGGTACAAAATATTGATTGGATTAAATAAGCCCAATTTGCTAGCATTGGTTGGGTCTAGAGTAACAGCAAAAGGAAAAAAGAAAGAGAACATAAATACAACCACTTAAAAGAGGTGATTTTGTTGTGATTCCTTTTGGGTAGCTTACCAGTGTCTGGTTGATAAAGCAGTTGGACCCTTTTTAGTTCTTATTTTACTGGGCTTATTCATCGTAGTTTGGTGGTGGTTGACTACTCTGGCCTTGCAGCTTTCTTCCCTTTGACTTTTCTTTTTTTTAAATATTTATTAAATTTGATATTCCTCTGGGTTTCCCTTCACCCCTCTTCTTTATCATAATGCTTTTGCATATTATTTTTTAATAATATTACCCTCTCTTGATAATGATATCTACACTAAGACACATTCTAGCAGTTATGTATCTGTTGACGTCTCAGTACAAAACAACTCACCTTTCTCACCTGATTGCTAGATTTCCTCCTCATTGTTTACAAACATCAGTATCGACCAGTTTCTTTTTTTTTTTTTTTTTTTTTTTGCGGTACACGGGCCTCTCACTGTTGTGGCCTCTCCCGTTGCGGAGCACAGGCTCCGGACGCACAGGCTCAGCGGCCATGGCTCACGGGCCCAGCCGCTCCGCAGCATGTGGGATCTTTCCGGACCGGGACAGGAACCCGCATCCCCTGCATCGGCAGGCGGACTCCCAACCACTGCGCCACCAGGGAAGCCCTCGACCAGTTTCTGAAACCAAGAAAAACGATGCAGTTTTAAGTGAAATGGTGGTGGTATGCACAGATGGATACATAAAGCTTAGGTTTTTAGAGATATGATTAGTTTTTTCTGTTCTTCTTTAGGATATGTGCAAGGAATGAGTGACTTACTTTCCCCTCTTTTATATGTGATGGAAAATGAAGTAGATGCCTTTTGGTGCTTTGCCTCCTACATGGACCAAATGGTAAGGTTCCATTCCAAACTAATTCTGAAAATTTTAGTTGCATAATAATCTTATAAGATTGATGTTTATATTTAGCCAATTATGGTAGAACTTAAAAAAACTGCTCTATGTTGTTTGTTTCTTTTTTAAATAGCCTTTTCAAGAGGCTTGGAAATACTGGTATTGTTTTTAATACAAAAAGTAGATAGTAAGTGCCTATAGAACAGGAATTATCAGGATTTAATATTGGTAAATGCTTATGATCTGCAGAAGAACCATGAGTCATTATAGAATATTGATGAAATAGATGATTTCAGTTCTTGTGAAGTAGTTGAACTTTCATATCATCTGTTTCAGAGATAAAGCTTAGTCATGCCAAGTAATATCCTTACCTTTTGTGAACATTTTGTATTTTGTCATTATAGTGGCTGATTTTTCTCCAGATGTGTTTGAACTATTTGTAACGTTGACAGCTTCTTAGTTTTTTCCTAAGCATACGATTATTAGAGTTGAACTGTGTCTATATATACATATTATTATAAGGAACATTTTATCTATTATCATTGATATATCTTGAAGACAGAGTTCTAGGACAATAGTACAGTATTAACAGGAAAATAGAACAGTCTTCTCAAGTAATCTATTAGAAAGGGGGAAAAAAAAGCAAAGGGGCTAAGAGCATATAAAAGCATATGAAATCCAAAGACCTGACTACATAGGTCACTGTACTGTTTCAAAATAAAATAAATACACTTGTTGCTGGGCCTTGATGGTTGGATATTGAAATGGCTTGCTTGCAAGGGAATAAAGATTTGAATATGTAGTCATATAAAATGTTTCCCTGTAGTGGAGAGTCTGGGATACAGATGTGAAATTTTTTGATTAGTTCTATTTTTTGATTACTTCTATTCTTCCTCTCTTGCTTGCCTGTTTTTTGTTTCCCCTTCTAATTTGTTCCAATTTTATCTGTTTCCTCAAGTCTCTTATCCATGGTTCCAACTCATCCTCACTTCTCCTAGTTCTTTTCCATACTTGATAAGATACCATGAATTAATGTTTTTGGATTATTTGGAAAGATTATTAATTGCAGTAATATGGTAATATCATAGTTTGTATTCCTTACCTTTTGATTGATTGATTTTACCTGCCTTCTTAGTTCCAATTACTCCCAGGTGCTCTAGAAACCTGAGGAATTTGTTATAAAGGTCTGTACAACTGATAACTAATTGTGTAGAAACTGTTGTCTGCTTTCCTTGTGTTTTTGTTGTTTATCCTCTTTTCACTAGAGCTAGTATGCACCTTGATAAAGGGGTCATGTCTTTGTTTAACTAGTTCTCTGATATGCTTCCAGAATTTTCCTAATGCCTGACATGAGGTTTTTGTTCAACAGATTTTTGTAGAATAAACACATGAATATTTCCCCAGTGCTTAGTTTAGACCTCTACTTACAGTAGGTATTCCAAGAATTAGCACAAACACACGGCATTTAGTGTTTTATAGTAATAGTTTTCATAAAACTGAGCTACTATTGGCATGTTCAAATATATTGGCTTGTGGTGCCAAATACATATGTACATGCATATGTGTGCATGTATTTAGGTGTCAGATGTAAAGACTACTTTCTGAACATCTGCAGTGTACCACTTCACAGTCTATTTGTCATTTTTGTGTATGAAGGTTCAAGTTCTTTGTTCTGTCTCTTTCACAGTAAATGTTCTCTGTTTGCCTTTTCCATTGAGAATGATCTGGGGATTTTTCTAGTCTTTATTCTAAAAAGATCTCTTAATATATTGTCTGCTAACATCTTTTGCTTCATAATATTTGAATGAAAGGGCAATAAGTTACAATCAAAATAATCCGCACAATTATTTTTCATTGCATTGCTGTTGTTTTGGTGTCCTTGAATCTGTGCTGCTGTTTGACTCCTTTTTGTTTTATGGATTTATTTAACATAAGTTTTAACTACTTTAGTGAAGCTGAATTCAGTGTCTGTAGATTTACTTTTGTTGATATTTACTCACATCTAATGTAGGCCTAGGCATAGACTTTGTTTTCGAAATATAGAAATATTTGCAGAATGATCTGACGAACTTTCTTATAGCCACCATTCATTTTGCCATATAGTTTTGTCCCACCCTTCCTTCTCACCCCCATCCATATATATACACACACACACCTGTATACATGTACATATACATATATGTATGCATGCATGCATGTGTGCATTCCTATGTATATGTATGCACACACATATTTATTTACAGTTACACTTGATGCCCTTTGTATATCCACTGTTGACCTCATTGCCCTTTCTCCAGGAGTAGCTACTTTTCTGAAGTCGGCTTCTGTCATTTTGGGAGTGCTGCTTTTTATAGCAGAGTGGGTAGCAGTGGCTATGCCATGTTGGTACTTCCAAACCAATTTTAGCCTTTGGTCATGTCACAACAAAAATTATGCTGTTAATTAAAGAGTTAATTCTGCCTTTCCCTTATAGTTCCATGTGGGAAATGTGAAGAAACTATATCTCAAAGGCTTGCGTTAGTCTGTTAAACTATTTCGTTCACTAATTAAACTATTTAAATCACTGAAGAGAAGCCATTTTATTGAGAATCAGTAGCCCTTAATTTTCAAATTTTTTTTTACCAGGAATGAATGGTTTCTAATCAGATGGATACTTCTAATAAAGCACTATTATTGTCTCAGGAACGAAAAAAGAAGTGTGAAGGAGGGGATGTTGTTCTTAGGCTTTTCACAAAGGTTAGGGCAGTAGTTCACCATAAAGGGGTTAGAACACTAGGGTTAAAGGGATCAGAATCATCTAAGAAGCCTTTATTTTGGTGCACTCCCCATCCCCAAATCTTGACTGAAGTGTTGGTAGGGAATCTGTTAAACTTCAAAGATTATTTAAAACATGTGTAACCACAGTAGTTCTCAAACTTTATGATCTCAGGACCCCTTCACACTCTTAAATATTATTGAGGATTCCAAGAGCTTTTGTTTATGTGGGTTATATCTATTGATGTTTGTCATATGAAAAATTAATGCTAGGAAATTTATAAATATTTATTTATTCATTCATCTAAAAATGACAGTAAACTGCTACATCTTGGTATACATACATTTTTTTTAATGAAAAATAACTTTTCCAAAACAGTTTACTGAGAAGAGGGATTATTTTCCATTTTTCATTTTCTTTAACGTTTAGTTTAGTAGTTTAGTTTAATAGAACACAGCTGACTTGCATATCCGCTCCTGTATGCAGTCTGTTGCAATATCACACATCATATAGCCTTTACACTTACGGGGGAATTTAAAGTGCAAAATGCATAGATTGTGTTAGTGTTGTTATGAAATGGTTTTGACTTCATAGATTCCCTAATGTCATCAAATCTAAGAAATAATTAGCTAATTCTTTAACATGATATGTTAAAGCTAAAATTAATTTTATTTCATATGTTAAATTGAAGAAATATTTAACAGTGAAGTGATTTGATAAAAGTCTATTTTCCAATGTGTGTTCCATTCACCAAGTCTCTTATTTGACATAAGAAATAAGTATTGATATATCAGTCAGTCTACCCCTGCTGTCTCTGCATTATTCTTTATCTAAAAAAAAAATGAATAGAGGGAAAAAATAATTCTTAGTTTGAGACCAAAGATTCTCTTTCCTCCTTTTTGATGTTGCTTTAGCATTTTAATTAGTTGTGATTTTAAAATATAACTAGTGTGGTATAAATCCAGCATTTGTCATTATATTCATGGCATAGTTATTGGTGATTATGTACTGTAAAATATTTATTAAATATAACTTATGTGATAACATTTATTTTTTTAAAGCATCAAAATTTTGAAGAACAAATGCAAGGCATGAAGACCCAGCTAATTCAGCTAAGTACCTTACTTCGATTGTTGGACAGTGGATTTTGCAGTTACTTAGGTAAGTTTAATGAAACAAAACTATACCCAGCAAATTGTAAGGTAATACTAACAGAGAAAAAATGTAAAGAGCTCTTTTAAAGATGTATATACTCTACCAGTGTTGCCTGGGTTCCTCTGAGGAATAAAAGTGTGGGACCAAACAGTCCTTGTATAATTTTGCCTTAAAACAGTTTATTTATAAAGTGAATTATAGTTGTCCCTCATTATTTGTGGGGGATTGGTTCCAGGACCCACCCGCCACCCCTATACCAAAACCTGAGGATACTCAAGTCCCTTACATAAAATGGTGCAGTATTTGCATATAACTTATGCACATCCTCCTGTAGACTTTAGATCATCTCTAGATTATTTATTGTACCTAACACAATATAACTGCTGTGTGAATAGTTGTAAATACAATGTAAAGACTATGTAAATAGTTGCTAGGCAAGGCAAATTCAAGTTTTGCTTTTTGGAACTTTCTGGAAATTTTTTTTTTTCCAAAAATTTTCCATTCATGATTGGTTGAATCCACGGATGCAGAACCTGCAGATATGGAGGGTCAACTGTATTTGTTGTTATTTGGTGGTTTTCTTTTAAAGAAGTTAGCCTGCAAATTTAAACTGTTTCCTTGAATTAGTAGAAGGCAATTAAATTTATAGGACTTTTAATAGCCTAAGATGAATAGAAAAACTTGAGTTTGAAATAGGTCACTGTATTCTGAGATAATTAGCATGAGTAAGCCATATATATATTTTTTTCTGTGTAGAATCCCAGGACTCTGGATACCTTTATTTTTGCTTCAGATGGCTTTTAATCAGATTTAAAAGGGAATTTAGTTTTCTAGATATTCTTCGATTATGGGAGGTAAGTTCTTAAATTATTGTAAAAATTAATATTTTTTATGGAAACATTTTGTATCTGTAGAGTGTAAATGGATTATAATATCTTGACTGAAATTTCTAAAGCAGTTACGTTCTGAAAATTCTAATGATTTGTGATCTCTCCTTAAAAAAAAAAAAATTAACCATCTTGAAATGAATGTGTGGTCTTTGGAGCTTTTTTCTGTAAATCAAATCCTTGTGCGATTGGGTCCAGTGAGTTTCCCAGAACTAGTTCTCTGGACCACTTGTGCCTGTGTTCTTTCCTTGGAAGGCTTGACTTTATGTGAGGCCCTGCCACATTTGGGTGTAGATTTGAATAGAGTTAAGGAAGTTTTGGCAGGCCAGTCAATTGAGATAGTACTTTATTTGTAGTCTGAAATATTGGGAGGGAACTGACTTGTGTTTTGCTTTTTTAAAGAACTTTAAGTTACATCAGAATACTAAGAATAATATAACAAATATCCCACTATCCACATTTAACATATGTAAATATTTTGCCGTATTCACTTCTGGTTTTTTCTCTTTCTTTCCAAAACAAAAAGTATTTAAAGATATAGCTCATATCTTTAATCACCACCCCAAGCCCCATTTCCCTCTTCCCCTCTCTAGAGGATATTCATGATCATGTTTTTGGTTTATATCCTTTTATTCCCTCTTGCACCCAGGGCAACTCTTGATGAAAAACAGAAAATTATTATTTTCTTCTTATACATTTATTAATTGTTAAGTTAACAGATGGATGTGCTTTTGAAATAGAATATTGGTATAATGACTGCTTGATGCCTTGTCTTTATAAAAGTAAAGATGACAGAAATATTCCCAAGGAAAGAATGGGGGAAATAATCTGTTTGGATAATAAATAGACTTGTATACAGTGGGCACCCTGAGGCTTTTACACCTGGAAATTGATTCCTGTACTTCTGGTGACTGTGCTGCCATTAGAGAAGGTGATGCACTGATTGAAGGATCACCACTTTATGGAGGATCACTTTCTTTGTTTGAAATTAGAAGGAAAACGCACATGTTCTTGACCCAGAATCATATTTTAAAGTTAATCAATTTTATTAAATTGTTATCTCAACTTCTTTTTAAAAAATTATCAACATAGCTGTAATAATTCCTTAGTTTGTGTTTACCAAATAAATTGGAACTTTTAATGAAACTTTTGAGGTTAATTGCATTGTAATTAAACTTTTAAGAATTGGATTTAGTCTGAAAATTATTCTGCTTAATTTACTTCTGGTAAAAGAAGTAAAAACATTTCAGGTATGCTTTAATAATAGTGTTTACATGGCTCTTTTGATCTTTCTAAAAAAGATATTATTAGGTACATTAACCAGGGGGAAATTAAGAACTTAAGTTTTAGGGCATTGGCTATACTTAGGAAGAAGTGCAGCTATTGATCAAATGTTTTATACATTTGGGTATAAATTTTGGGTGGTCAATTCAGTTTTTGTCAGAGATATTCTGAGTTATATAATACGATGTTTAGAATGTAGAGCTACCTCTGGGTGTTTTTAATTCCATGCAGTGTATAACTGAATCTTTATTCCCATGATTTAGCTCCCCTGTACCCCTCCCCGCCCCCCGCCCCACCAAGACTGAAGATGATTTAAAAGTGAAAAACTGAAGGTTCAGAAAAATACTGGAAATGCCTCTGGCCCTTACACTTTAACCTCATGACTGTGGCTCCTTAGTTAATACCATTTATCATACTGGTTAGGTTCAGTGTTACTGTAGTTACCTAAAGAGCCACATTTGGAACTCATCATATTCATATAATAGTTAATATTATATTAACTATTAATATAATATTTACTTTGTAGGTAAAAGTAAGACTTTCCTTCCCCACACCTCATTTCTTAACTAGAAAAAGAGTGGACTACCCCATCAAGGCAACTCGTGCTTTGCACAGAAGTCATTCAGAGTTCGGCATTGTATCTGTGAGGAAAATATTTTAGAATTGATAGAGTTTACTAAATAGGTGTTCTGTTTTTTATAGGTAATGTGGACTGAACTACCATGTAAAAATTTCCATCTTCTTCTCTGTTGTGCTATTCTGGAATCAGAAAAGCAGCAAATAATGGAAAAGCATTATGGCTTTAATGAAATACTTAAGGTAGTTGTTACTTTAACTTAAATTTTAATATTTTGGCTCTTTCCTCTTTTTGGTGGTATTGATATACATACATTTCCTTGGAACATTATTGAATCCCTCAAGTAATTTTAGTTTTATCAATGACAGTTAGTACTAGGACTGACTCTCTGAGAATGACAGTTCAGCAAGTACGTATTGCCAGTTATTTTTCCTAGCTAATTAGGAAGAAAAGGAAATTCAGCAAGTGCTCTTTTATGTAGTTCAATTTTCTAAAAAAATAATTCTTTTGCTTATAACTTGAGATAGTAGACTTGGGACAACTGCTGGATTTAATGTTCTGTAAGCTTATTAGCTATTCTTTAGCTTTAAAACTTGAAATGATCTAATGAAAGATATATTAAATTTCCTGTTCACTTGTAGTATGAGGGTGTTTTTATTTTAAGGATTTCATCTACAGTGTAATATAACTGGTAATAAGTTGTATAGTAGAATATAATAGTGTTTCAGTTTCAGTTATTTTATTTTATTGATTTATTTTAGCATATCAATGAATTGTCCATGAAAATTGATGTGGAAGATGTAC
Source organism: Phocoena sinus (assembly GCF_008692025.1). NCBI lineage: Eukaryota > Metazoa > Chordata > Mammalia > Artiodactyla > Phocoenidae > Phocoena > Phocoena sinus. Next base: position 45,977,473 of record NC_045772.1, on the reverse strand, counting down.
TATGCAAGGCAGAAGCAATTTCTCTACAGATGGTAAAATGCAAGGTATACAGTGTTTTAAGTAATTGTAAGATTTTTTTGTTCATATATTTTTGGTGGATTGAGGTCAAGAAAGAATTTTTCCTTTCAGAAGTAAAATTGGCAGCAAGTTGAAGGCAGACACAAAGCATTGGCTAGCATTTGTTTACCATTATAAATTTACAGCACTTAATTGAAAACAATTGGTTAATTATGCTAGATAGGAAACATATAATAATAAGGCAAAATGACAAAAGTAATGAAAACAATAAAGAGGCTGCAGAAGCATTGATAAATTACCTAATCAAAGAACACAGAAAAGGACCTCATATTAAATATGTAGTATCTTTAAGTAAAGACAGATGCTAATCAGAAATGTCATTACATTTGTATCAGTCAAACTCTTAATAATCTCTAAAAACAAGGCGAAGTTGATGTGTTATGTTCTGAATTTAAACCAAAGTATTAGACTTTTGATGTATTTTGGTTTTCATATTTTTTATGAGAATTCTTATTTGGTCTTCGTGTCATTTGATCATGGTTCCAAATATTTATTTTGGTTCAGTTTTACACACAGTTATTTGATAGCTGTTCTGTTCAAAACCTGCCAGTGAGGGCTTCCCTGGTGGCGCAGCGGTTAAGAATCCGCCTGCCAATGCAGGGGACATGGGTTCGAGCCCTGGTCCCGGAAGATCCCACATGCCGCGGAGCAACTAAGCCCATGCGCCACAACTGTGAGCCTGTGCTCTAGAGCCCGCAAGCCACAACTACTGAAGCCTGTGCACCTAGAGCCCGTGCTCCGCAACAAGAGAAGCCACCGCAATGAGAAACCCATGCACTGCAACGAAGAGTTGCACGACACAATTAGAGAAAGCCCGTGTGTGGCAATGAAGACCCAACGCAGCCAAAATAAATTTTTTTAAAAACCCAAAAAACCTGTCAGTGAGATACTTCTTATGTTTAAGGAACTTCTGTGTATTGAGGGAGAAAGATGGTGTCAATAAGGAGAATGAAATAAATGCAGAATATTAGAAAACAATATGCTTGTGGGAGTGGTGGGATGGGGTGGAGAGTGGCTAATTCAGAATAGAAGGTCAGAGAACCACTTATTAAAAAGAGTGGTTAAGGGTTTCATTTGGAGAGGAGAAGGGTGGTTTGAGAGGGTGCATAACAATTACACTGTTAAAGCAAATGCTTAGATGTAGTATTAAACAGAAGTGTTAATTTGTGATTACTTTTCCTCTATGGTGAATGATGATTTTATATTTGATTTTTCTTATTCAGGAGTTGCCACAAGCAGTTTGTGAGATCCTGGGGCTTCAGGACAGTGAAGTTACAACACCAGATTCAGACAATGGTGAAGATGAAAATGTTGGCATGACTAGTTGTCCGACATCTGCATTTCAGAGTAACTCCTTGCCTGTACTTGCTGCCAGTGGAGCCAGAGATGACAACCCAGCAGAGTTATCCATGTCCCCAAATGTCAGCAGAGTAACACCTGCATGATCATTCTTCTTGCTTTTTGAAGAGACACTTCATTGCAACTTCTTTTCAAGTACTGGAAAGGTGGAAATTTAAAATCTTGGTATTGATCATGCTTTAAGGTTTATGGAAAGAAAGTGTACTGATGTTCTTGCATTAAAGCTTTATGAAGATTTAAACTAATTATTTTTGTAGTTACTTCTACCAAATAGCCTTTCCTTTTCAATAACATTCCTTAGTATTTTTATAGCTAAGTACATTTTATTTTCTCGCTGATGAACTAGAATTGGATAAATATTACAAGTGGATGAGTTGGAAATTATGCACTTTGAAAACATTCACTTTGTTTACTCCAAGTTCAGTGGGTTTGGATTTGATTAAATGTTGAGCCTTTCTATAGCGTTCTAAGTTGAGAAGTAGATTGTTACCCAGTGATGAAATAAAAGAATTTGTTTTTCTCTTTTGTTTACAACAATACAGCTTAAATATTTATGCTGGTTGAATGTGACATGAATTGGACATTTTCATCAATGCAGTTTAATGTGTAGATAAAGAGCTATTTCAACCATAAGAAGTGGATTGGCAGTATATTTTTACATTGAATTTTTCTTCACTTGTATATAAAGACTGTATAAGTACTTATTTATGAGTATAAGAAAGGATAGGCATATTTTCTTTAACTGAATAAACTTGACTATTGATTTATATAACCTGATTTCACAAAGTTAATACATAGCTTCAATATAAGATCTTTTTCAAAACTATTTTCTTAACCAAACATTTATTTCACGAGACTACATCCAACCCTGTATCTGGTATAATTTTCAAGTTAATTGCTTGTAGTCTCACTTTACTAGTAATGTTTACTATCTTTCCTAATAATGTATTAACTGATTAATCAGGTCTTTAAATTTTTATGAAATACTCTTTACAAAAAGCTTATGTCAAAAATTTCAATATACTATCACAAGTCTCAAAATAATACTTTTTTGTATATGAATGAAGCTGTTGTTTTTACCATGCAGTGTTGCATGATATTAAGTTATGTGTAATTAACATAACTGATTCCATTTTAATTGTAATTTGTTAAATTCTGTACATATCATTAAAATAAATTTGAAGTTGAAGTAGTGTTTTCAGTTAAATTACACCCAGAAATAATCTGCTAGTTTTTCATCAGAAGAAAAAAATCCAAGATGGGCCCCAGTGCATCTTATATTTTTATGTTGTAGAAACAATCATTTGAATGAATTGTGGAAATAAGCAAGAAACATGACCGTTTATAGAACTAAAGAAACTTTTCATTAGCATGAAATTGGGCATAGTGTTGCCTTGGAAGATATAATTATCTGAATCAGTAAATCAGCTTCCTACAATTGATGTTAATAATGTAAAATAAAAGCTACACAGTTCTAAAATGGTCCAGTAGGTAGATTTTTTTTTTTCCCCCCCAGAGAGCTAGGGAACCAAAAGAACTTTTTTCTTACTTGAGCATTAACTGACAGTCATGATAGTAGAACCATTAGATTTTTAGTTTTTAATATCATATGTGTGTTATCTTTCATCAGTTAATAATGAGTAAGCCTATTCAGAGAAAAAAAAAAGTAAACTGATCAAAACCTTGGCATCTCCAGCCTTTCATTTCCTGCTGTTGAGGAAATTGCTGAGAACATCTTGATGTCCTTCTTGTTCTTCCTGGACAGGGGCTTTGGGGGAGTTTTTTTCTACTATGTAATATAATATCTACTTCAGAGTTTTAAAAAATCTTAATACATTTAGTAAGTTGAACTTTTGTCAAATTCTATTATTTTAAAACTACTTGTTAAAAACATTTTTACTAAACAGTCTGAATTTCTCTTTAGCCCATTTTTTATATGGAAATGATACTAATGTAGTGCTAAGTAAAGTCTTACTTGATTAGAGTCCTCAAAATCCAGTTAGCAAATACCATGTGAACTTGAGCTGTTTGATATTGCTAAAATAGATAGTTCAGGTAAATGTCTTAGTTTAACTTTTTAAAGATTTGTTTCAGTTTTCATAAGATGCTCTGTCCATGCTGATAACATGTAAAATATTGTGTGCTATATTATATGATATTTAAAGTTACAATTCAAGTAATTTAGCTGTAAAACGTATTTACAGTTCTGATAGGAGTCTGTGGGAAACCTTTTTGCATTGGAGATCATTCCTATTTTGATTGTTTCATGTGCCGAGGATTCTTCACCTCTTTATAATGCTAGAAACTTGGTGATGACTAAAGCTTTTTTGAGTAAGGAAAACAACTTTTTGAGAATGACAGTGATTCTTGCTGAACCTGACCTTTCCAGAGGTTTTTATGGATGCCAACTAATTCTTATGGGAAATTGATGTAATTATGCCCATTATCAAAGATACTTTGTATAAAGTAACCCAAAATGTTTACTGAAGAACCTAGAATTTCACTTGACTTTGTGTGTAACTATGTAATAGGTAACATCATTCCAGCTTGCATTTCTTTACTTGGGCTTTCAGAAGATGCATGAACCTCTTATTGTATTTGAAATCTTGTGTGTATACATGCATATTTTGGTGGAAAGGTCATATAGTTTCTCAGAAGGTTCTCTGATTTTCCCCAAAAGTTGAAAACCATTGTTATAAATTGTGCAATGTGAGGATAATGACATAATTTGACCCACGCTAATGATTTTATATGCTGAACCTCCATTAATTAAAATATGTTTAGAGTGCTCATTTCCAAATTCTTGGTCTGTATTGTCAAAATACATGTCCAGGCTCTACTTCAGAGCTACAGAATCAGAATCTTTGGAAGTGAGGTTAAGGAATCTGCATTAAAATGCTTCACAGGCTTCCATGTGGTTCCTGAGCCTCCCTGAAGTTAGAGAACTGGAATTATGTAGTGTATTTTATAGTTTAACATTTTGACTTATGGTCAGGTAGGCAAATCCTTAAGTTGTTAGAGAGTAGTTCCTTGATTTTTCTCAGGTGGAATTTGCCCTAGTTCTGGTCACCATCTTTAGTAAAAAGTGATGACAGTCATCTTAGCCCATAGGTTCCCCCTCCGTTCTTACATTTTTTTTTTTTTTTTTGCAGTACGCTGGCCTCTCACTGCTGTGGCCCCTCCCGTTGCGGAGCACAGGCTCCGGACGTGCAGGCTCAGCGGCCATGGCTCACGGGCCCAGCCGCTCCGCGGCATGTGGGATCTTCCCGGACCAGGGCACGAACCCGTGTCCCCTGCATCGGCAGGCGGACTCCCAACCACTGCGCCACCAGGGAAGCCCCTTTCTTACATTTTGAAGACAAACTTTCAGTGTCATTTTATTTCTGAACATGAAACAGGATTAAATTTGAGATGAATCTGAAAGGTTTCCATTAGTATCTAATGTGATTATCCAGTACTAAACATCTGTACTTAATTGTACTTTTGATGTGAATACTGCCATTTGAATGATATGATGTATTTGGCCTAATCTCCCTTTGGGTCCTTATAATATGCGAGTTTTAAGTTGTAGATTTTTGAGTATTGCTCTGATTGCAAGTATTTTTCTCACTGTTTTATAAATAGACTCCTATTTTTCGGGTTATCTGTCTTGACTTAGGGAAAAACAGTGTTTCATCCTTAGATGCAAAGGTGGGGTGGGGTAGGGCAGTGCGATGGGACATACTTCTATAACTTTTGGGATATCCAAAAGCACTCTTTTAGCCCATGGGAAACTACATTGTTAACAAAGTCACTGTAAAGAAAAACTGATTGTAATCTAAGTCTCTTCTTCAAGAGCGCTCCGGAATCAAAAATATCATATTTGCCTAATGTAGTTCAATCCCTAAAGTTAGAATTGAAATGTTAGGATAATAGGTCAGCTGTTAAATATGTTTCTCCTCAAATATCTCTGTGGTATATTGTTCCTCACATCTCTCTCTATGTGAAAAAGTAGACAGAGTGAAAAGAACAAATTCCAGTAAGCTTAGCTGTGACCAATGAGCAGTCCAGTTCTCTTTCAGCTTTTTTTAATTAAGAAGACTATTAACTTCAGAAATGGGCTTTTGCTGTAACAGTCAGTAATAGATATTTCCAACACCACACTAGTCTGGAGGTACCAGACCCAATGGGTTAGTAGACTGCTTTAAAAAAAAAACTAGAGCTGTGTTTAGATTGCTTTAGATGTTGTATGGCCAAATTGTATATCTCTTTTCCATGGGTGTTGCAGGCTCACTTTCATCTGCTGTAGTACGGGTTGAAGTGGTGGAGGCCACTTGAGTTGATATAGTTTGGAGATTTTCTTCATGTGAGCACAGGCTCATCCCTCACTCTATCATGGCATAATCAATTTTATGAAGACTTCTCTTTAAAAGAGTGGGATCTTCTAAGGTCTCAGGTGAGCCTAAGGCTTTTTTCCCCATACTGCTACCTTTTTTTTTTTTTTTTAATTCAGTTGTAGATACTTAAAGTAACAGGATAGATGACAACTTCGTTAGCTATGTACGTGACGTTGGTTTGTGAATATGTTGAAAAGAAAATGCTGTTATGTAGAAGCCTGCTTGAGTTTCTTAAAAGTTAATCATGGCAGGCTCATTTCATTTCCTTTTATTGATAGTATACTACCAAATCAAGAAAATACTTTAGCTATGGCATAAATTTATTTTGATATGGTATTCATGTGGTTAGGTTGGAGGAATTAGGAGTGGATGGTAGTAATAGTGAACAGTTCCTGCCAAAGAACCTAAAATGTACCCTGTAAGCTCTAGGAGTCAAATGTCAATGGGAAAAAAAATCCAACCAAACTGATTAGGTTGGTTTTGTGCTATAAAGTTCAGCCTTTTCTATTCAATGTAGTTTAATCATAGAAGGCATACATATCAAATTTGCTTGTGACACAAACTTGATAGGCTGGAATGATGGCTTAAAACCAAAAGGACAAGCTACTTAAGGGAAAGAGATCAGACTTTGTGTTGATTCCCAATCTCAAAGTAATCACTATTGATTTTTTTCCAAATATCTGCATACTCTCACATCCCATATCTATTCTTTAATAACTTCACCTGCCTTCTCCGTTCACCTTGGGGAATGACCAGGAGAATTCTTTCGTACTTTCAGTTTATTTCCTTTTATCCTTCCCCTCAAACACATTTCTTTACATCTCTGAAGCTTAGCTTTCCTTTGATGACATTTTATTCCCAGTTGGATTTTTATTTGGCCAGGGTGGTGAGGGTGAGTGGTGACGGAGGAAGGGAAGAGTAAGAAGTCCTCGGGGTCTCTCATCTTTTGCCTACAAATGGAAGTATGTGTGTGTAGTGGGAGAAGTTGATAGGAGTGGAAAGATTGGTCTGACCTAATTGTGCACCATGGATACTCCTTTATTTATATCACGTTTTCCATATCTTTTTCCTAGAAGTCTTCAGCCTCCTAGGATCTACTTCCATTTTCCAGGTGGTTTAAGGACTGGCTTATATTATTTCTCTCTTGTTTTTACAACTGTCTTCAGTAGGACAGATACCTACGTTGAGGACTCATTGATGTCCTTAACATAAAACTTCCTTAATTTCGTGGGCCTTGTCTCATCTGTCAGCTGTTTATCAGCATGGCCATTCACGATCACATGGCCCTCTTCATCGGTAAGATCTTGTGTTTGAAGGTCTCCTTATCTGGCAATATCTCACTTTATACTTTCCTACTTTCTGACTCTTGGGCTCTGTAACTGCTTGGTCCAAGCCAATTCTGTAGGCTCTTCTTACGACTGTTGGCTGCCTGGTTATCATGGACTATAAGGACAGTCACTTCATCAAAACCTAGGTATACGTATCTCCTTAATTTCTGCCAAAGATTCCAAACCAGTTCCCCTATTTATATCACTCTGGCTTCAGAATCAGTGAAGGATAGGGAGATAACTAACACTTTGAGCATTTTAATATCTGCCAGACACTGTGATAAGAACTGTATACACATCCAATTTAATCAGCATAATAGCCCTATAAGATGTAGGTATTGAGACTTCCCTGGTGGCACAGTGGTTGAGGATCCGCCTGCCAATGCAGGGGACACGGGTTCGAGCCCTGGTCCGGGAAGATCCTACATGCCGCGGAGCAGCTAAGCCCGTGTGCCACAACTACTGAGCCTGCACTCTAGAGCTCACGAGCCACAACTACTGAAGCCCGCGCACCTAGAGCCTGAGCTCCGCAACAAGAGAAGCCACCGCAATGAGAAGCCCACTCACCGCAATGAACAGTAGCCCCTGCTTGCTGCAACTGGAGAAAGCCCGTGCAGCAACAAAGACCCAATGCAGCCAAAAATAAATAAATAAAATAAATAAATTTATAAAGAAAAAAATGTAGATATTATTTCCCTGTATTACAGAAATGAAGGCTGAGAAATGTGACATAACATGTCCTCAAGCATAGCTAGGTAAGTGGCAGAGCTAAGATTTAAACTCAGGTTTGTCAAAACCAATGCCCTATTTCTCTGCAGTATAGTTTATTTTTAAAAGTTTTAATTTTTGTCATCAACATCACACATTGCACATGGTTTCCACAAGATTTGTTGTTATGAGAATTTTTTTTCCTTCTCCCTACCCTCCAGTTCCTCCTCCCAGTGGCAAGACTTTCAACTTTCAGCTGATTCTTTTGGTGTTTATTTCTATATCTCTCAATGCTGTGATATGCTTGTGTTGCTCCTACTTTAATTTCCAGTTTGAGGAATTATCCATTGACTCCCTGTGTTCAAAGATGGAGACTTAGCTTTCTTCCCCCTCCCCTCAGTTCCCACAGTATACTCTTCTTTATTGTTCCATCTTCCATATAGTTGATATAATATTGGTTAGGGCAGTGCAGTTCTTAGCTGAGACGTGTCTTTCTTTGGCCCTTTCATTTTTCTTTGGGGGTTAATTCTTATTAAGGTTTTTTGTTTTTGTTTCTTTGGGTGTTTTTTTTTTTTGCTGATTTTATATATAATTGTCACTAATCCAATCTACCAAATGTTTAAATTGGGGCTTGTCAACTACGGAGGCTTTACCATAGGGTAATCTGATTGCTCCATTTTGTTCAGAGCTCTTAATGTATTTTTAGGTTTTTCCTTTTTTCCTGGTCAGAGTCTCCAAGCTTTTCCCACTACCTGGCTGCAGGGTAAATGCCTGGTTCTCAGCCTCCTGTGGTTTGAGTCTCAGTATCCAGGGCATGCATTCATTTAATCACTTCCCTTTCAGGGTGATACTATTCTCAACCACGTCTAGTGCCCTTCAAACCAGAGGCCCTCTGTTTTACCGTTCCCAGAGAATAAGCTCCATTCATCTACCTGGGGGCAGGAGGGGAAGTGGCTTGGCTATGTAGAATAGAAGGGAATATGGGGTTTTAACTGCCTTTAAAAAAAATAACAGTTTCATTAGGATATAATTTATGTGCCATAAAATTCACTCTTTTAAAGTGTGCAGTTCACTGGTTTTTAATATATTCACAGAGTTGTGCAACTATTCCAATATCTAATTTTAGAATATTTTCATCACCGTCAGAAGAAACTGTACGCGGTAGTAGTCATTCCTACCTCCCGACTCCCTCCAGCCCCTGGCAACCACTAATCTACTTCTGTCTGTCTGTCTGTCTCTCCTCTCCCCCATCCCTTTTCTTGTTTCTTATTGCCCTTTCTAGACATTTTATATAAAGAATCATACAATATGTGGTCTTTTGTGACTGGCTTCTTTCACTTAGTATGTTATTTTCAAGGTTCATTTATGTCCGAAGACATTTCAGTACTTCCTTTATATTACCATTTATGGACATAACATGTTTTGTTTTGTTTTTTCAGTAGTTGATATTTGAATTACTAGGAATTTTGTTTTTTTGATTATTATGAATAATGTTGCTATGAACATTTATGTACAAGTTTTTGTGTGGACATATGTTTTCATTTTAGGTGTATACTGAAGAGTAAAATTGCTGAGTCATGGTAACTCTAGGGTTAACTTTTTGAGGAAATGCCAAATGTCTTTACAAAGTGACCACACCGTAGTAACATACATCTAGGAGTAAGATTGCTGGGTCATATGGTAACTTGATAGTTAACATGTTGAAGGACTACCAAACAAAGTGGCTGTATCATTTTTCAATCCTGCCAACAATGTATGAAGCTTGCAGTTTTTCCACTTCCCTTCCAGTACTTGTCTGTCCTTTTTATCTTAGCCATCCTAGTGGTTTATAAAGTGGTATCTCTTTTTGTGCTTGATTTGCATTTTTCTAATGACTAATGATGTTGAACATCTTTCCATGTGCTTATTGTCTATGTAGTCTTTGGAGAAATGTCTGTTCAAATGCTTTGTCCATTTAAAAATTGGTTTACTTGTTTTTTCATTGTCGAGTTGGTAGAGTTCCTTATATATTCTGGATACTGTCTTCTTTCAGATACATGACTTATAAATATTTTCTCCAATACTGTGGGTTGTCTTTTAATTTTCTTGAGGATGTCCTTGGAGGCACAAAGTTTTTAATTTTGATGAAATCAGACTTTACATTTGGCTGCTTATGCTTTTATCATATCTAAGAAAAAATCGCCTAATCCAAGGTCATGACGATACTCCTATGTTTTCTTACGAGTGTTACAGTTTTAACTCTTAAATTTAGGTCAGTGATCCATTTTGAGTTAATTTTTGTATATGAAGTAAGGTAGCATAACCGAAAGCGGGGCCCGGCTGCTTGCTGACTGCTCGCAGCTCAAAAGCCAATAAAGAGGCAATCTTCAATAATTGGTGCCGGGAAAACTGGACAGCTACATGTAAAAGAATGAAATTAGAACACTCCCTAACACCATACACAAAAATAAACTCAAAATGGATTAGAGACCTAAATGTAAGGCCAGACACCATCAAACTCTCAGAGGAAAACATAGGCAGAACGCTCTGACATAAATCACAGCAAGATCCTTTTTGACCCATCTCCTAGAGAAATGGAAATAAAAACAAAAATAAACAAATGGGACCTAATGAGACTTAAAAGCTTTTGCACAGCAAAGGAAACCATAAACAAGACAAAAAGACAGCCCTCAGAGTGGGAGAAAATATTTGCAAATGAAGCAACTGACAAAGGATTAGTCTCCAAAATATACAAGCAACTCATGCAGCTCAATATCAAGAAAACAAACAACCCAATCCAAAAATGGGCAGAAGACCTAAATAGACATTTCTCCATAGAAGATATACAGATTGCCAACAAACACATGAAAGGATGTTCAACATCTCTAATCAGAGAAATGCAAATCAAAGCTACAATGAGGTATCACCTCACACCAGTCAGAATGGCTGTCATCAAAAAATCTAGAAACAATAAATGCTGGAGAGGGTGTGGAGAAAAGGGAACCCTCTTGCACTGTTGGTGGGAATGTAAATTGATACAGCCACTGTGGAGAACAGTATGGAGGTTCCTTAAAAAACTAAAAATAGAACTACCATACGACCCAGCAATCCCAGTACTGGGCATATACCCTGAGAAAACCATAATTCAAAAAGAGTCATGTACTACAGTGTTCATTGCAGCACTATTTACAATAGCCAGACATGGAAGCAAGCTAAGTTTCCACTGACAGATGAATGGATAAAGAAGATGTGGTGCATATATACAATGGAATATTACTCAGCCATAAAAAGAAACGAAATTGAGTTATTTGTAGTGAGGTGGATGGACCTAGAGTCTGTCATACAGAGTGAAGTAAGTCAGAAAGAGAAAAACAAATACTGTATGCTGACACATATATATGGAATCTAAAAACAAAAAACAAAAAAATGGTTCTGAAGAACCTAGGGGCAGGCCAGGAATAAAGATGCACACATAGAGAATGGACTTGAGGACATGGGGAGGGGGAAGGGTAAGCTGGGATGAAGTGAGAGAGTGGCATGGACATATATACACTACCAAATGTAAAATAGCTAGTGGGAAGCAGCCGCATAGCACAGGGAGATGAGCTCTGTGCTTTGTGACCACCTAGTGGGGTGGGATAGGGAGGGTGGGAGGGAGACGCAAGAGGGAGGGGATATAGGTATATGTATAGCTGATTCACTTTGTTATACAGCAGAAACTAACACAACATTGTGAAGCAATTATACTCCAATAAAGGTGTTTAAAAAAAAAAGTTAAAAAATAAAGAGGCAAGGTCAGTGGAAAGCAAACTGCTTTATTTTGGATGCCGGCAACTGGGGGGTGGGGGTGGGGTGTAGGATGGACGTCTGTCCAAAGGCCAACTCCCCCCTACTGGCAGTCAGTGGGGAAGAGCTGTTATAGGTGGAGGGAGGGGGCTCCATGCAGAAACAGCACAGTCAGCTCAGACAGTCATCTTGAAATTTGTCATTGGTGGTCTGACCAGCGTCATCTTGATTGTTTTAGGTACAGTTAATCTTCAGTTCCAGGGTTGGTTGGTTCCCATTTCCTTGAGGCCAATTCTCGGAATTGTGGCAGCTTACGTCATGGCTGCAGCCTGGTCATCATGTAGTTAACTTCTTCCAACTGCTGGAGGTTTCAGTATCTTTAAGAGCTCACAGGATATGGCTCAGAATATTATCTACAGCCCTTGAGGAGGAACTAAACGTCCTTGACTGTGCTTAATGACTGAACTATTATTGTTTGATCTCCTTTGACTGTTTTCCTTTGTTTCTGCATTTTCTCACTTCTCTGATTAAACTTATACTTTGGCTAAAGTTTTTCTACAGACAAAAGGCAGGTTGAGGATGTGGGGGGCAAGGACCGTAGGGTCCTGCTCTGCTTCAGTAGGAGTCTGACTTCATTGTTTTTCATGGGGATATCCAAAGTTATTCTTTCGCTATTGAATTGCCTTAGCACTTTTGTTGAAAATCAATTGACCATAAACGTAAGAGTTTATTTCCGAACTCTAAATTCTATTCCATTTACCTGTATGTTGATCGTCTTGTAGTACCACACTGTTTTGATTAGTCTAACTGTTGTTAAGTCTTGAAATTTTTTCACAGCTTCTTAAACAGTCTTTGAGCCATTCTTTTTTGGTCTCCTCCATTTACCTCCACTTCTAGAGGTATTTGATCCTTTAGGGGATTCGACAGTGTTAACTGAGTTGCTTCTCAGTCTTCTTCATTGATAGCTTCGGGTTCAGCTTTCTCATGTCTGCAGAGTCTTTGATCATTTGTTCATCTCCTTTTAAGCTCTCAGTTTTTTGTTGCTGTTGTTTCTCCAATTTATGCTACTCTTCTGTGCCTTAAAAAGGAAAGGAAGTCTTTTACTGTTGCTTTAGTAGGATTTCTGGAGGAAGCAAAAATAGTGAAATCTACACAGAAAGAGTCCTTTAAAATCTCATACGAATGATCTAGACCTATTGCTTACACTTCGGCACCCACACCCTTTAACTCCTGTAATTTGGGTTTTATTTCCTCTGTCTTGTTAAAACTGCACTCTTTAAGGTCACCAGTGACAGTTTCATCACCAAATCTAGTGGTCTTTCTGTAGTTCTCATTCTTTTCCTCTTCTCTGTTCTAGTTGAAACCGTTGACCACAAGTTTTATCTTATCTCCTTTCTATGTTTCACCTCCTTTAATCATCTTTTTACTTTGATGACTTCTCTTTTTCATTCTACCTTTAATTGTGAGCATCTTTCGTGGTTTAGTTCCTGGGTTCTCTATTTATATATTTATTTTAAAAAATTTAGATTGTGGTAAAATGCACATAACATAAAATTTACCTTCTTAACCAATTTTAAGTGCATGGTTCAGTGGTGTTAAGTACATTCACATTGTTGTGCAACCAACCTCCAGAACTTTTTATCTTGCAAAACAAACTCTGTACCCCATTTTCTGCTCCCCCCAGCCCCTGGCAAGCTCCATTTTGCTTGTGAGTTCAACTACTCTAGATACTTCATATAAATGGAATCATACAGTATTTGTCTTTTTGTGACTGACTTATTTCACTTAGCATAATGTCCTTAAGGTGCATCCATGTTACAACATTTGTCAGAATTTCCTTCCTCTTTATGGCTGAATAACATTCCATTGTGTGTGTATACCATGTTTGGTTTATCCCTTCATTCATTGATAGACACTTGTGTTGCTTCAGCCTTTTAGCTCTTGTGAATAACAATGCTATTAACATGGGTGCAGAAATATCTCTTTGAGTCCTTGCTTTCAATTCTTTCAGAAGTGGGATTGCTAAATCGTATGGTAATTCTGCTTTTACTTTTTTTTTTAATAGATTAATTTATTTATTGGCTGCATTGGGTCTTCGTTGCTGTGCGCAGGCTTTCTCTAGTTGTGGCGAACTGGGGGGCTACTCTTCGTTGTCTTGCAAGGGCTTCTCACTGTGGTGGCTTCTCTTGTTGCAGAGCACAGGCTTCAGTAGTTGTGGCTGGCGGGGCTCTAGAGTGCAGGCTCAGTAGTTGTAGCGCACGGGCTTAGTTGCTCTGCAGCATGTGGGATCTTCCTGGACCAGGGCTCGAACCTGTGTCCCCTGCATTGGCAGGTGGATTCTTAACCACTGCGCTACCAGGGAAGCTCCACGCTTTTACTTTTTTGAGGAGGCGCTTTACTGTTTTCCGCGGTGGCTGTACCATTTTATGTTTCCCTCAATAGTGCAAAAGGCTTCCAATCTCTCTAGAGGGGGTTTTTCTCTATATATATTATTTTATTTGGAGAGTTCATGTCCTGCATCAGCAAACATCACTGAATTACTCTCAAATTACTGTTCCCAGCTCTAATCTATTTCCCAAATTCCAGTCTCACATTTATAATTGCATGCTGTTTAAAGTCACTTGATAGTACTGCAGTCAACTCAAATTCACTGTCCCTAAAACTCCTGTTTTTTTCCCAAAACGTATTCCTTCTTCAGAAATAGTGGAAATACTACTATTTACAACATGAAAGCTTGATAATTTAATCTGTTTCTTATATGGGAATTCACCTATTTCAGAAGTAATAGGTCCTCGCCCCGCTCCGTCCCGCTTCGCCCACCCCCCACCTCCTGCCTTTGCCCTGCGCCCCCGGGCGGCAAAATGGTGGCGCAGCCGCAGGACCGAGATAGGGTAGTGTGTTGCTGGCCAGGCCCGGGCCCGTGGCAGAGGCCGAGACCCTGGGCCACTTCCGGTGTCCCATGCGGCTCAGGTGCCGCATGGACACGTCCTTTGCTCTGCATGCCTGCAGGAATGTCTGAAACCAAAGAAGTCTGGAGTGTGTCACAGCACTCTAGCACCTGGCTTCGGAGCCCTGGAGCTCCAGCGATAGATTGACAGCACAAGCACAGAGACTTCTTGCCATGACTGCTCTAAAAACTTCTTCCCATCCAAGATCTGGGCGCACGTGGCTACATGTTCCAAATACCAGAATTACATCATGGAATGTGTGAAGACCACCGCCATGGATGCATTGCTTCAGCCAAGGAATGTCCCAAACCGTTATACTCTCCTTGTCCTTACTGCCCTGAGAAGAATTTTGATCAAAAAGGACTTGTGGCACACTGCAAGTTATCCCATAGCACAGACACCAAATCTGTGGTTTGTCCAATATGTGCCTCGATGCCCTGTTCCACTACCTTCTGCCATTTTTCAGGCAACTTCATAATTCCATCTTCCCAAAACTTTTTATCTTTTTGAGCAAAGAACTGTTCCAGGTGCCATTTAGTCTTCCAGGAAATTGAAATTTTTTCCATTAAGAGAATTTTCTAAAGACCGAAATAAATGGAAATCCGAAGGTGCAACGTCTGGTGAATACGGCGGATGAATCAGAACTTCCCAGCCAAGCTGTAACAGTTTTTCCCTGGTCATCAAAGAAACATGCGGTCTTGCGTTATCCTGACAGAAGATTATGTGTTTTCTGTTGACTAATTCTGGATGCTTTTCATCGAGTACTGCTTTCAGTTGGTCTAACTGGGAGCAGTACTTGTTGAAATTAATGGTTTGGTTTTCCGGAAGGAGCTCATAATACAGGACTCCCTTCCAATTCCACCATATACACAACATCACCTTCTTTGTATGAAGACCGGCCTTTGGTGTGTTTGTTGGTGGTTCATTTTGCTTGCCCCATGATCTCTTCCATTCCATATTATTGTACAGTACCCACTTTTCATCACCCGTCACAATTTGTTTTAAAAACAATGTTTTCATTACATTTATTCGTTTTGGTCTTTTAAAATTTATTTTATTTATTTTTGGCTGCATTGGGTCTTTGTTGCTGTGTGCAGGCTTTCTCTAGTTGCAGCGAGCGGGGGCTACTCTTCGTTGTGGTGTGCGGGCTTCTCATTACAGTGGCTTCTCTTGTTGTGGAGCACAGGCTCTAGGCACGTGGGCTTCAGTAGTTGTGGGACACAGGCTCAGTAGTTGTGGCTCGCGGGCTCTAGAGCGCAAGCTCAGTAGCTGTGGCACACGGGCTTAGTTGCTCCGCGGCCTGTGGGCTCTTCCCGGACCAGGGCTTGAACCCGTGTCCCCTGCATTGGCAGGTTGATTCTTAACAGCTGCGCCACCAGGGAAGCCCTCATTACATTTAAGTAGAGAATCACATGCGGAAATATGGTCAAGGAGGGTTTTTTTTTGCTTAACTTATGTGGAACTCAAACATCAAAGCGACTAAAATACCCAAGCTGGTGCAAATGATTTTCAATGCTTGATTTGGATATTTTGCAGGCTATCTCCTGCGTGGTATAATGTTGATTGTTCTCAGTTAATGTGTCAATTTGATCACTATCAACTTCAGCTGGTCTACCTGACTGTGGAGCATCGTCCAGTGAGAAATCTCCAGCACAAAACTTTGCAAAGCACTTTTGACACATTCAGTCAAGTCACAGCACCTTCTCCATACGCTGCACAAATCCTTTTTTGCATTTTGGTTGTGTTTTTACCTTTCTTGAAATAATAAAACATAATATGCCGAATATGTTGCTTTTCTTCTTCCATCTTTAATATTAAAATGGCTACAGAAAAATTCACCAATTTTGATGTCTTTTTTAAAATACATGCTGATATGACAGCTGTCACATACAATCTAACAAAATTGTTTTGAATGAAGTTAAAGACACCTAAGTGCTACTACAGACATCGTATAGAAAAGAACCGAATGAAACTTTCGGCCAACCCAATACCTTAGGGGCGTTGAAAGAGGCTTCTAGGAGGTGTTGCCTGAGCTGAATATTTAAAAATAAGTTTGTATTTGTTGAATGGAATAGGAGATAGTAAGGAGGTGATTCCAGGTAGAGAGAATTAATATAAGAAAATATATAGAGAACTGTTGTTGCTCAACAATGATGGAGTGTGGGTTTGGGGCAAGGGTGCCAGTGAAAGATAGACTGAAGAGGAAAGTGGGATCCAAATCCTGATAAACCTTGAATGGCATTCAGTGGGCTTTTCACTTTATCACCTTATCCTGTAGGGGAAAGAGATCAATGGGAAGGGCTTTGTGCAAAGCAATAGCATAACCATACTGGTATTTTAGAAAAGTAGCAGCTCAGAGGAGGACTTTAAGACTGAAGGCCTAAACCACTTAGGAGTTGAAATATAGCCAGGAGATATGACCTGGATTAAGGCAATAGCGTTAAGCATGCAGTGAGAAGAAAAAGAGATGTTAAGGTGTAAAATCCATAAGACAACATGTCTACTTGGATGTGGGAGCAGATAAAAAGGTGCCAGAATAACTCCCAAGTTTCTGACTTGGGGGACTGGTTAAATTATTGTGTCATTCATTGAACCAGACCACACATAAATAATAGCAATTTAAGAAAAAAAAACTCTTCAAAGTTAGATCTTATACATATTGCATGTGAATGGCCAAGTGAAGCTGTCCAGTAAGCATTTGAGTATATGGGTTTAAAACTTGATGAGACCTAAGCTGGTTATAGAGATTCAGGTATTGTCAAATAACTGAATCTATGTGATATAGCTTCACTCACAATATATTGTTTGAGAAGAGAGTCAAGAATAAAACCCTGGGGAACACCAAATTTAAGAAACAATTAAAAAGAAAAAAACACAAAAAAAGAAAATAAAAAAAATTGTCAGGTAGAAAAAGGAACACCAAGGGAAGATAAGTTTTTGGAAGACAAATATTAAACTTGAAAGACAGATTGAAGGACTGATTATTTGGAAATTTGAATGCCAGGATAAAAAAATTATATCTACAAAGGAAGCATTTATTATTTTTGTATTGGGACTATAGCCTAATGAAAATGATGCCTTAGTAAGATGTAGTCTAGGCAGGACAGTCTGTTAGAGGGAAGAAAATTGATAAAGGCTTCAACTAGAGTGGTGGCAGTTATGACTAGAAAAAGGAATGTCAAAATAAAAATCAACAAGTAGTTGGTGACTCGCTGAATATTATTTCTTTTTTTGGATAAATTATGAAATTTATTTATAAAATTTTTCCTTTTAAAAGCCAGAACATAACAAATATCACTTTCTGGAAACTCATCTTATTAGAAATATCAATAACATTGAGCAGTCTGTCCTCTGTGCTTCTAATGTCTTCTGCAGAGAATTCAATGTATTTTATTTCACTTACTGATTTGACGTATATTTCTTTCAGCTAGGCTGTGATTGCTTGAGGGTAGGTACTGTATCTCATTTATCTTTGCATCCCCAGGACTCAGTTTCAGTGGCTAACAGAGCGGGTGCTTAGCAAATCTTTACAGCTTCCCAAAATTACACAGCTTCCCAAATCCTGTTCTAGCTGAAGTAATCCATGTATGGTTTCTTGAGCCTACCTTGAGGGACCTTGTTACCTACTTTCTTGAAAGTACTTTCTTGAAAGTTACCTACTTTCTTGAGTTACCTTGTTTGGAATACTCAAGGGGCTGTGTAATGTAATAGTTGAGAGCGTGGATTTTGGAGCCAGACTGCCTGAACTTAAATCCTGCCTCAGCCACTTTTTAATTGTGTAAACCTTTGGCAAGTTACCTAAATTCTTTGTGCCCCAGTTTCTCCTTATATAAAATGGAAACAGTAGTTACTGCATTCTAAGTGTGGTTGTGATGATGAATCACATTTTTATCTAAAAAAGTGTTTAGAATAGGAATTGGCAAATACTAAGCACTCAGTAATATTAACTATTATTGTTATTACTTCAATCAGTGTATTTATTTAATGTTTATTTATTTATTTTATTTATTTTTGGCTGCATCGGGTTTTCTTAGTTGCGGCACGCGGGATCTTCATTGAGGCGTGTGGGATGTTTCATTGCGGCATGAGCTCTTTGTTGTGGTGTGCAGGCTTCTCTCTAGTTGTGGCGTGCCTCTTCTCTAGTTGTGGTGTGCGGGTTCCAGAGCACGTGGGCTCAGTAGTTGTGGCACGCGGGCTTAGTTGCCCTGCGGCATGTGGGATTTTAGTTCCCTGACCAGGGATCAAACCCGCATCCCCTTCATTGTAAGGTGGATTCTTTACCACTGGACCACCAGGGAAGTCCCAACCAAAGTATTTAAACTTCACTTTCCTATTAGGTTATCAGAGCTGATTTTTAGAGGAAATTCAAGCCAAATATTTAATATTTCAAAAATTAGATCAAGTAATAATTATGTCCCCTCCAGACTCCGGAAACAATTAAAATCCAGTTAATTTTTGCTCAGCCATTCCTGTTTTGAAAAATTTTCATCCTGTTTTCTATGTAGACAAGTAGTGCCAGTCCTAGGTTTTGTTTAGTTTTACAGTCAAACAAGTCCATTTGGTCAAGAGTCTTCCATCCTTCAGGAGGCTGGTAATATTTTCCATGGTTATTTTATGGCTTACTAAAGTTTGAATAGTAAGTACATCAACTGATATGTGCATTTCAAATTGTTAGACTTGTTCTAGTTTCAAGTCATCAAAGGAATGACTATATGGGCATTTCATTTCCTTTTCCTTCCCACTTAGGAAGATTCTAGGGTTAGTGTCTCAACTATATCTATATGTGGCTAAATCACAGCCTCACATTTCCTTTACAATACAGTTGCCTGAACATCATTGCATAGTGGCATCACGTGATTGGAAAGCAGTGTATTTTATGAACGCCATCACACACACAAGTGCACACACACAGTCATAACACATCAGATCAGAAAAAGCTTATTAACATAAAGTACAATGGCTTAGGGATTCTGCATTTGCTGATCTTTCTTGAATTATTTTCCTTGGAAAACTTTGAATTCATAGTTACCTAAAGGCTGAGGTTAACTTGCCAGTAGCAGATTTGAGAGATGAGAGCTAATGTCAGGGGATAGATGTTTTCTTTTACAAATAACACCGTTAGATATTGTTCTCCACCACCCATGCCCAAACTGCTACTCGACCTATGAAACAAATAGCACCACAAACACAGATAACCCCAGGCTTCAGGTCTGTAATCTGACTGTGGCCATCGGCAGCCAGAAATGAGTTTCTTTCTAATCAGCCTTCCATCAGTCCCCAGTCACTCATATAAAGGAGCCTGGGGAGGGGAAGATTCACATTGCTTTTTCTTCAGCACCAGGGTTCTGGGCAGCGCCCTGAGAGGTCCACTGCTCGCACGCCTCTTCTCTCAATCTCCACCAGCGCTGCTACTGCCTCTCTAGTCCCCCCCTGCTGCAGAGAGAGAAAATTACATCGGAATCCATGCAGCCGGCAATGATGATGTTTTCTAGTAAATACTGGGCAAGGAGAGGGCTTTCTCTGGATTCAGCAGTGCCGGAAGAGCATCAGCTGCTTGGCAGCTTAACAGTGAGTACTGAGTAGCTGGCACTCTCTAGAGGAGTGTTTTCTAGGGTAGCGATAGTTATCCTTGCCATTTGGACACCTGCTGTAAACACCTCAATTCTTTCCTCTATCATCTGTCTAACCTGCCTCCACTCTTCCTTCTCTCTCCATAAAGTAAAGTGGGTGTCCTGATCGCTATGTGCTAAACTTCGTTTCCTCAAAGTTTATAAGTTGAAAGTAAAGAAGTTCCCGAACGTTATGAATGAGAGGTTGTATAAACCAATCAATGTCTTATATCAAAACCAAAAAAAAGTGTGCAGAATTTTGAAAGGCCATTTATTATGAGTTGGAACAGGGAGAAGAAATTAAATAGATTTCTGTGGTTCCTGCAAGATTATTGTGTCTTCTGTACCCCCTTCCATCTACAAAACCTGGTCTTTAAACACAAAGTAATATTTTCTGTTTTTGTCTGTAGGTGCTGGTTGTTGGAATAAGAGAAAGATCAGATTCCTCTCAAAAGTTTTCCTGTGTTCCTTATTACTCCATTATTTTTCAGTTTAACTGATGGAGTAATGAAAGCAATACATCACTTATTTCAATGTTTAAGGCAGTTTCTGTGTTTAAACAATAACAGAATAAAAATAATATTTTGCAGGATTTTAGATCCTGATATGGGGTAATAGTCATAGGATTTAATAAAAAAGATAGTGAAAGAAAAATGTATTCAGATTTCTAGTTATTAAAAATATTAAATGATATTTCATTACTGTCTACCAGAGTTTATCAACCAATTGAAATTTAGTCTGTATCATAGAAAAATCTGTTTTAGTATTGTAGCTCCGAATATGTGCCAGAGGGTTGTATTGTACTGGTATATTATCACTCCTAAAAATGTTGAAAAGTAATCAGGGCAAGTTTTGGAGAACTGTTTAAACCAATTTGCAAAAATGAGTCTAAAAACGTACATAGGTTTTCTAACATTTAAATAACATGTATATTTGAATGTGATATTACAATGAGGAATTCTGAAGCCACAATGAACTGCTAGAAGGAAAACAAGGAAAACTCAGAGTTATGGTTAATATATAATAATACTTTCATATAAAAAATGCTACTTAAATATATAAGATCTGTGGCAGATGTTGAGAGTACTACAACATTTGAGCTTTTAATGACTAAACAGACTGTCAAATGCCAATGCCTATATGAACTTCTCTCCCTCAAGTCATAAATTATAAAATATTTATTTCTATGACATATAAACCTAGTGAGTGAGGCAGTAGAGACTGTGTGAAAATAAAGCCAGTAGAGAAATCAGAGGAAGAAAATAGCAAAGCACTATTCACTGGGTTCCATATCAAATGTACATTTTTCAGTTTCATGAGGAAGTAATAGGTTGGAATGACTGCATTCTATTACTCTCTGCCAGGGAGAAAGTTCTGTTTGCCCGGTTCTTCATTTGCATATAAAGAACACGAAAAAGTACACTCTAATTTGATTTGTCTGTTAAGTAAAAGTTTCCAGCTTTTTAATTGTGTATTTCTGGCAATGCGATCTGAGTTTCTGGAATCTGCCATTTTTGTCTTTAGCTAATAGACTAAGAGCCATTACTTAGTCATGTATTATAGTATTTGACTGGCCAATAAAGTGGTAATCTTTTCCAGTTTCTCAGATTCTACTCTTGGCTCCTGATGATGAGCTAGTTCTTTCTTTTCTTTACTTTTTTCTTGTGGCTGAATTTTAATAGCCACTTTTCAGATATCATCTGCTGACACAGATGGCCTTAATTGAATACACTCTGTGGCGAACTTCTGCAGATAGATTCACATTGACAGTGTGGATCTAATTACAGAATGTAAGGTGATCAATTTTAGTGCCTGTCCTGACATATTTCAGAACAAAACGAATATTTTGTTTTTAAGATTTAATCGAAACAAAAATTATATGTTTAGTCTTAATTTTGTTACGTTTAGTAATTAATATAGCTTCTATATGATTCAGCTAGGCTAACAGATCAAATTTCATCCTGTAAAATAAACCTAGAAAGAAAGACAGGAATTATTCATACATGATACTTTATACTTTATGATGATCAGATTTTTGTTGCTATTAAAGTGAAGCAAGTATGCTTCCCCTTTAATTTCAACCACTGGTGATATCTTTGAGCATTGGAAAATAGTGTCCCTGAGTAAATTAGACTTGTACGAAAGTTATGAGTGACTTGGCAACTTCTCCTCGAGCTTGTGTGATTGCTGGGGCTTCCAGCGTATAAATGGAATGTCTGAAAAAGGATCTAGTTGTAGAGAACTCTGGAATCCTAACTAACATTTGTGTGTGTGTGTTTCTACGTTCTTGAAGCTAAATAAAACTAACGCTGGCAAAAATGATGATAAAAAAGGCAACAAGGGAAGCAGCAAAAGTGACACTGCTACCGAGAGCAGCAAGATGGCCGTTGTATTCTCCTTGAAAAATGAAGTTGGTGGATTGGTCAAAGCACTGAAACTCTTTCAGGTGAATGTAAAATATCATTATCTAACTTTAAAGCCGTCTGTGTGCCGGGTTACAAACTTGTCATCTGTTATGAAATATTACTGAACCATTTCTGAGTAATGTGTTGCAAATTTCAAAGAAACCAAGCCTCATCAGGCTTTACAAGACAAGTTGGTCTGTCAAACAAAGAAATAAGCAGATTCGTGGAAACCGTGTTTTATTAATTCAGCGTCAGCCTATTAGTAATTCTGCACACTGTTGCCAGGTGAGGAAGTCGGTAATTAAAAAGTGTGAGCCTCACACCTGGAAATGCAAACACAAAAGCGGTCAAAGAGGGTATCTTTAAACATCAAGAGCCTTCAGCCTGATTTGATTTGTTCATATTTGAATTGTGCACATGTCCTAGAGCACATTTATTGCATAAAATGAGATATATTAGTATAGGTACTCGATATTCCCCGAAGCCCCATTGTTTGAAGAACTTAATGTGTCTTTTGTAAAGATGAGTCATTCTCCTTATGTATGAGCTAGGGCTAGCTCTCTTTTTATCTTGTAGAAATGTAGTAGCCTTTTCCTAAGCCCAGGTGGGTGGTTTGTAACCTCAAGAAAGAGCCCCGTTGAGGGGGAGGTTATAAAAGGCCAGGAAAACTGTTGCCTTTTTGCCGGGGCACACCTGATGGCTCCCCTACCCTTCAGCAAGCATCTCCTTTGTCAGTGCATTTTGTTTGGGGGCACGGGCTGTGATTAGAGCTGTAGGATAGGGAGCCTAGCTCTGCATGGTGCCTTGGATTGCTGGTGCAGTGGAAAGAGGGTTGGAATTGCAGTCAGAGGATTCAGACCTGTGTTCTCCTGGCTTGGCTAATCACTAGCTGCTTCCTAGGTTCAATTGCTTCATTTGTAAAATAGCAGTAATAATTCCCACCTAACAGGGTTGTTGTGATGAAATAATACGAGTGGAAGTGCTTTGTAAAGTGTACAGATATGAGGCATTATTGTGATGCCTCTCTGATGACCATAGAGGGGGAATTAGCAGCCTGTTTTTGCAAATATTTCCTTGTTCTCTTTTGACCTTGAAGAAAGGATCAGGCACCATAAAGAGTGGTAATGGAAATCTGGGGAAATATTTTACGCATGATTATATCATCCAGCATTGTCTCCATACAGTTCCCAAAGGCAGGGCAATTCAATTAGACAGCTGGGTGCAGTGGAAAAAATCCCTGGAGAAGGAGTGAGCAGCCATGAGTTTTTACTCGGCCATCAGCTAGTCATGGGGTCTTAGTTACATCACTTAACCCATCTGGACCTCAGCTTCCTTGTCTAAAAATATCCACTTTGCTTCAACCAAAGGACATTAAGAGCCCAAAGTGACACAGTGTGTGAGAAGACTCTTGAACTTTGAACCTAATGTTAGTCTTACCTTTATTATCTGCCGATTTAGAAAATATGGCATTATTGCAAAAGTTATTAAAAACAGAAATAGAGCATTTAGTGTCCTGGTCAAAAGACTAGTTTCTTTATACAGAGAAGGATGCCATGAGATTTTATCTTAGTCTGGTACCGGAAACTACCTATCTGCTGCTGTGCTGAAAATTCTGAGGTCATCCAGGAGTGTACGTGGAATTGTCCTCATAATCAGAGCGTATCATGGAGTGCTGGGGAGGGATCTGCTTATTTGGGGGTGGGTTAGGGTGGAGAGGAGAACTTAGTCTTCAGTTAACTCAGGACAAAGGAAGACTATATCACTGGGAAAATTTAAACCTGAGGTTTAAGTATTAAATTGCTGCCCTTCTAGGAACACCTTACTGTAAGAGCTTTTACCCATGAAATCCATCATGATAGTTGCAGCAACATATCCTTGGATGAAGCTAGCCTGGAGGTTGCCGAAAGAGACCAGTTACTAAGTGGTTCCATTAAGGATTCTTCTTTTTTTTGCCTGCAGAGATCCTTTCTTAGCCACTTTTCTTGCTTCCTTTTTTTTTGTTCCCCTACAATGGAGCCACGCCTTGGCCAGTGGTTCCCAAACCTCAGTCATTTTCATATCACCTTCCCAGTTTCTGCCTCATTTGCCTGCTATTCATACTATTATTTTTTCCAAGATTTTAAGCTTTATTTCAAAAAGAGATGTTATACTACTAGAAAATCAGTAGTTTGAGTTTTAGGTTTTTTTTGGAAAATATATAAAAATAAATAAATAAATAAATCTGGGGATTATATGACAATAAACTAACTTCCTCCCAAACAATCATGCATACCACCAGTGGGATGTGGATTGATCTGGGAAATGATAAGGTTCATAATTATCACACATTTTATAGGGCCCTTTATATATCTTAATGTCCTCCCCTTGTTAAAAATGAGACAGGAAATCCTACGCACAGTTAATATTCTTATTAGTAGAGACAATGGTTGGAAAACATTTCCATGTTTCAGTCAAGCAAATGGTGAGAAGGTTGTCTTTTCCTCTTTTGTGGGCACTTGGTACCTTTTTGCTTACGAGTTGGACAAGAGCAGCCCATGGCATCCGTTTTATTGTGCCCTGAAGGTGATTAAGAGATGTTGCTGGGCTTCCCTGGTGGCGCAGTGGTTGAGAGTCCGCCTGCCGATGCAGGGGACACGGGTTCGTGCCCCGGTCTGGGAGGATCCCACATGCCGCGGAGCGGCTGGGCCCGTGAGCCATGGCCGCTGAGCCTGCGCGTCCGGAGCCTGTCCTCCGCAACGGGAGAGGCCACAACAGTGAGAGGCCCGCGTAACGCATAAAAAAAAAAAAAAAAAAAAAAAAGAGATGTTGCTTATATTTCCACAGGAAAAACATGTCAACATGGTTCATATTGAGTCCAGGAAATCCCGGCGAAGAAGTTCGGAAGTTGAAATCTTTGTGGACTGTGAGTGTGGCAAAACGGAATTCAATGAGCTCATTCAGTCACTGAAATTTCAAACCACGATTGTGACGCTGAATCCGCCAGAGAACATTTGGACAGAGGAAGAAGGCAAGGCCAGTTTTTGCTTGTCGGGTGATTTTGCAAATCTGACAAATGTTGCAAAGGGGAGAATACAATCTGTGAGCTAATATTTTGAACCTGCACTGTGTTTCCAGCAGAGCTAGAGGATGTGCCCTGGTTTCCCCGGAAGATCTCTGAGTTAGACAAATGTTCTCACAGAGTTCTCATGTATGGTTCTGAGCTGGATGCCGATCACCCAGTAAGTGTGCAGTAAAATCCATTCCACGTGTGCTCTTCCAGCTCTGCCCGTCTGCCAGGCAGTGTGCCATTTTCTGTGCTGTAATGCTGTATTATAGAGCAATTTATTATTTATTCCCCATAACTGAGAGCAGACTTTAAAATGATAGTTTCCCTGTACATAGGCGTTGGCTGGAAGCAGGTTAGAAGGATGGCATTTCCACCTAGCATTTACTTTTAAAAGGGTTGGAGAGAGGAGGAGGGTATAAACCTTGGAGAATATTTCTGTAGAATTAGACGGCCTGAAATATACTTGAAGATGGTGACCCTTGGAAAAACAATGAACTGAAATTGACCACCTCGTTGGGAAACTGGGAAGGACTGTAGGCATTAAGGGGCTCAGTGAGACAGTAAAATTCTCCTTGCTATTTTCCTTGACTGGAGGTAGTAAGGGTAGAGTAATGTGGTGGACTTCAGTCTCAGTGGAAAGGCAGAGGGTGATAGAATAAGACCATAATGGAAGATGCCTCTCTTTCCCCATCTACCCTGAATCTATTTATCGCCATCTCTCCTCTACTCCAATAAAAATGACCACCTTTAAAGAAATATGATATGTAGTAAGCATTTCCCATTATTCCCTCTCTCCCCCTTTACATCAGTTTTTATTTAATACAAGAGGCCTGGAGCCCCTTTATGGTTGGAATGAAGTACAGTTAATAGTCTGGGAGAAGCAATCAATATACTCATTTGTTACAAGCAACTTTTTCCCCCTGTGCCCCTTCTCTAAAAATGAGCATATTAAAGGGTGAAACCCAAGCAGATTGGTCATGCTTATAGGAGACTTTGTGGTCTGAGGGTAATGGTTTTCAGATATTCATTTTATTTAAATGGAAGATATCTGGAAATCTGATAGACTGTAGGCAGTGGTTCTCTAAGTGTGGTCCTGGGACCAACCACATCAGTATCACCTGGGAGCTGGTTTGAACAAGCCCACACTTCAGTTTGAGAACCATTGCTTTAAAGGAAACTGACAACTTCAGCAAGAGGGAATTTCTCAGTCGAACCAGTCCTTTGGTAAAAATACAAATTCAAACCAATTCATAGCATACCATCCAAACAAATGGTCAAAAAAACCTAATTCAATTTCATGATTTTCAAAAAGCTGAATTCGCTCAAAGACACAGTGTGTTATATTGCCAGCATAATTCCCAGCAGTTCACATGTAAGCTCCTGAACTTTAGAAAAACACTCAGAAGTGTTTTTAATAATCGGCCATTTGTTTCTCTTCCCCTTCTCCACCTCAGAGGAGTCAGAATTAGCACAGAAGCCTGATTTAAGAGCTTAGCAGTAACAGGACTGCCCAGACACCAGCTGTTAATTTGCAGGATGACCTTGGGCAAGTTCCTTTACTTCTGCAACTCAAATTCTTTATGTAAAAAGTGGAAATAAAATGCTTATTGAGCTCAAAGCGGGTGTTTGAAAAGCCTAGTTAATAAAACAACTGGAAAGCATTTTGGCAAGAGTGAATGCTTAATTCCAGGAAAGGAAATGCTGTATTAAATCATCCTGATCAATGCCTGGACGGTAAAGGATTTTTTGCTAACCTCTTATTTCCAAATGCTCCCCTTAGTCTAGTTTGGAAATTACTCAGCCTGGAGAAGGGGGTTAGAACAACCACAGGAACCACTGACCTTGCTGTGAAAAAATTTATTCTAATACCCAGCATAAATTTTCCTGGGCTTAATTTTGTTCCATTACTCCTAATTACACCCACCTTATGATACCTTCTCTTATTTTTCTATGCAGCCATTTGAAATAATTGCAAGTACTTAGCAATCTCCTACCTCACTCATCATTTTTTTTTTACCGTATGTATTTCTTTTATAAGCACACCAAATATTCATTATGCACAATTTGATATTGGTAAGTTGGTGGTTTTTTATAAGGTATTATTTGATGAAGATAGAAAAAAGTTTCTAAGGAATTTTTGTGCTTGGGAATAATTCCAGTCCTAAGGCAGGGATTATTACGTTAGGATGGCACTCTTGTGCTGAGATGGCTCAGAAGGGGCTTGGAATGTGTCAGGCTGCTGAGGCTCCCTAGAAAGGGTTAAATATGTAGGTCCATGCATCTTAAATGTTAATGGACAAACAGATCACGTGGAGGATCTTTGCAAAATGCAGATGGGTGCACCTGAGATTCTGCATTTCTAGTGAGCTCCCAGTGGAGGCTTACAGTGGAGATCTGCGGACCACGCTTTGAGTATCAAGGATCTACACTGAGAGGGTCTTTCAAAGTGTGATTCAACGTCCCTGCATAAGGTGCTTATTAAAAATGCAACATGTGGAGGCTCATCTGAAGCCTACTGAATGAGAACTTCCAGGGACCCTGGAATCTGCATTTAAACAGATTTGCCGGAGATTCTGATGAACTCTAAAGTTTGAGGACTAATGTCCTAACTCAGTGATTTTCGGCCCTAGCTTTCCATTCAGATAATCTCTGGAGAACTAAAAAATTTCCTATGCCAGGGTCTCACCTCAGAGCGCTTAAATCAGAGCCTCTGGGAATGTGTCCAGGTTTGGAGTGTTATTTAAAGCTCCGCAAATGATTCCAGTATTCCCCCAGGTTGACTTTTTGGGATAGCCAACGTACATTCAGCTGAGCACTTTTGGGTGCCAGCTGGGTCTTGATTTAAATCAAGTTCCTCTTGATTTAAATTGAGAGAGGAAGGGTGGTGTGCAGCAGATACTCTCTGGGTGCTAGTGTTGCCAGATTTAGCAAATAAAAATATACGATGCCTAGTTAAATTTGCATTTCACATAAACAACAAATTTTTTTTTGTATAAGTATGCCCCAAATATTGCATGGGTGTTCTCTATTTTTATCTGGTAACCTTACCCCTGGCATCAATTTAGAATGGCTGGCCAAGGAATGCTGTGTCTCTGTAATCGCTAGTGTAGCTAGCATCCCTGCCTTGTTTTGCCAGTCCACAGTTCAATGCTGGAAGCTCTGGTTCACCCATAACACTTGTGTAATCACCGCCACACTAGGCTGATGAGGCGTGATGAGTAAATCACTCTCTTTCATGCCTGGAAGGGGTGCAGGTGTTTGCCAAAGAGAGATACTCGAGATTCTCTGGGAAGCCCAGCAGATTACGGTGCTGTCACCATGGTGTCCGGTTTGGCAGGAACCAGGGAACAGATGCTGAGCTTTTCACATAACTCTTTTCCTTTTGTCACGGGCTGCTTTCTTTTTGAGTAATCAAGGTGCTTGGAATTCTTGTTTACCACCACCAGGTTGCTTGGTGTGACTAGTGAGTGTTGAAATTCATACTTTCTAGTGACCATGTCTACCCTCTATGGCATAAGACCTTTTCTTAGCTCACATACCCATTTGTAAAGGTGGTCACACATTTTGTAACTATGGTCACGAATTTTGCATATACACATTTGAAGGCTCCGCAAGCCTGCCTATGAACTCCTGTTTAAAAACTCCCAATTTGTAGCAGAAGAAAGAAAGTTCTAGCTTTAAGGGCGGGGGTACTTCACTTCTGCAGGGCCTTTGGGTGACCTCAGGGCACTCGCTCTCTCCCTCTGTTAGTGACCTTTTGTCTTTCCTGAGAGAAAGGCTGTTGGCAATGGACGTTCTTTGTTTCTGTTCAGCATACGGTCCTGTGAAGATTTCTAACCGCAAGGCCAGTTCTCCTTCAGCTGGAAGAGAGAACAGAACGAGTTTCTCTGAGTCGAGGTTCCTCTTGAGCAGCCCCCTTGCGTAAGTGTCTGAGTGGACACTGGGTGAGCAGAGGTAGTCCAGGCCTTTGTGGGCCTGTCCCAGTTCTCCTTCCAGAGCCCACGACCCCTGCAGCCTGTCTCCTTGCCTGGCCTCCCTTCTCAGACTGGTCAGCATGTCCTGGTTTCCCTTTGGGTTTTCAGGGTTGAGCAGGTAAGAAGTTAAATTGAAACAGCTCCTGCTGGGCTTCCAGCTGTCTGAACAAACAACCCTGCAAAGAATTGATTGTCTGAAACTACCTGAAGGAAAAGAAAATGGAAAGTCTGTTGGCAAGAGGAGATGCTTGAGTAAACCAGGAAGTCCTCTTAGAAGGATTCCACTTGATGGGAGAATGGCAGACAGGATGTTTAATTTCCCAAGTGCATGATGATGGGTAAAATCTTGAACTTGGCTGAAGACTAGTCAGAGCTATAGGAACTCAGGGGAATGGAGCTAGCCTGCTGTCTTGCGTGGATCCCTTGTAATCGATTTTGCATTGTGTGGCTGTACTCATAACATACAGCAAAACCTCTTTATTCATCCTAATTTGGGGTGTTGATGATTATTTTGAATGATAGAATTTTAATACATGTACACTTATTGGTAATTTACACCAAGCAATTAAATTTAGGTTCTTAGTGAAAAATCCATGTTAAAGGGACCTATTTTAATGAACAGATAAGATTAATTTGTAATTAAGATCAATTACATGTAAATGATACGTGAAAACCAAAGGATATTTGTCACAATATCAGTTTGCTTAACTAAGCCGTTCTGCCTACTTCATGGAAAGGTTAACTTTAGTCTGAATTCCCACACATCCCAAATTAAGACAGCCCAAATTTAATGAGGTTTTACTGTAAGTACAATTCGCTTCTGCCTGTGTCATCAAGGTGGTTATCCAAGGAAAAAAATTTACATTTGAATTGGACACTCAATAAACATCACAGTGATTTTTTTTTAGGTCTTCTGCAGCTAATTTTTTTGGCAGTCTGTTAAATAACTTAATCTCTTTTCTGTTTAAGGGATTTAAAGACAATGTCTATCGACAGAGAAGGAAGTATTTTGTGGATGTAGCCATGGGTTATAAATAGTAAGTACCTGTGTAACTCTTTCCTGTGACTTGTTGCTGGTGAGTTAGGAAAAACACATGCTGTGTTAAACAGACCTGTCTTCTCTTCCCTTTAACTTTTGCAGAAAGTAGACATGAACCATTTTAAACACTCACCAGCTCTGTAGGCTTTCAATGCCAACACGGACATTTGACATCCGGGATATAATTGTAAAATAATGAGAGCTGCGGGCCACATACCAAGTGCTAACGTTTTCACCATTGTACTCATAGCTCAGCTAAGGCAAGGAGCCATCTTTGTACACTCTTCAGGGCCTGGAAAATGTGTTTTCATTTTACTTTTTTTTTTTTTGTGGTACGCGGGCCTCCCACCGTCGCGGCCCCTCCCCGCAGCGGAGCACAGGCTTCGGACGCGCAGGCTCAGCGGCCATGGCTCACGGGCCCAGCCGCTCCGCGGCACGTGGGGTCTTCCCAGACCAGGGCACGAACCCGTGTTCCCCGCATCGGCAGGCGGACTCTCAACCACTGTGCCACCACGGAAGCCCCCTAATTTTACTTTTGACTTGACTTTTCAGTAACGCCCTTCCATGTCCAGCTTCCCCAGTGAAAGTAGAGGATTCAGCAAGAATGGTGAAAAGACTCATGTAAGCAGCCATAATAGAAATGTCTTTGCTTTACAGGAAAAGGGAAGCTTCCTATAAACTGGAGGGTTTATGGAAGAGTTTCATATCCAGTCTGGGATCAGTGTTGGGATGGAACTGGAGAGCCTCCCGACTGGGCTGAGGACTGTGCATAGTGCGTGGTGCTAAGTGGCAGTGACAGGAGGTTTGTGACCGGCAACAATGCAGTAGTCGTGACCGCAGGCCACACCTAGAAAGCTGGAATGGATGTTAGGCCTCTGTTTATTCTGCTCACACTAATAAAGCTTACAGACCATTGTAGCACAGTCACTGTCTTTCCTTTGGTATGAATCTTCTGATCAGAACAAAACGTAAATCCATACCTGGTAGGGAAGTGTCTTTCTTATTCTAGTTGAGACTAGTGAGAATCTTGACTGTCCTGTAGGGCAAGTTTGTCTTTGGTGAGAATTTAGGACATTACACGTGTTACAGTGGGTACCAGTGTTTGCTTTTTTTTTTTTTTTAAAGGAATCTGACATAGGTGCTTAAAGCAAAGTGAGAGGATTCCCAACCACACCTTTGATTGAGAGTCATTTGCTCATTTCTAACCTCCTTTGATGCTTTGTTGCTCTTCTCTTCCTTCTCCCAGACATCCTTCATTCTTTCTCCACCATGCTTATTATCATGAAAACCAAGATTCTTTGGCAGACACTTTTCCACGTTTGTCTACTCCAGCCCCATCTCCTCTGTTCCAGGCAGGCTCTCGACCCTCTTTAGACAACTGTGACTTTCTGCCCCCTCACAACGTCAGCATGCTCATGGCTTGTCCTGGCCCGAGCCCAACCTCATGCCCCCTTTTTACCCTCAGCACCATCACTCACTAGATCCATCTCCCAGTGTTTCCCAGGCAAATGCCAAGAGAGGACTCTGATTGGCCACATTCACTTTTTCACATCAGGCCCTGATAAATGGAGCTTTAATACTAGTACCCCTTGGATCACAGATCCTCCCTGTGGAATCAGGTCATATCTGCATAGATGAGTGTAGGCAGGACAGGCCTTTGGGGCATGACCTGCCTAGGACTTGGTAAAAGCACAGTTCTTGGCAGAGACTTTCTCTTTAGATAAAACAGATAGATAAAAATGTATTTTGTACATAGATGCTGTATGTAATGTATTATATATATAAGGACAAAATATGTATGTATGTACATAAAAGATTTTGTTAGCATGGTGACCAAGGGACTACCTCAAATATTAGTTATTTCTTCTTACTAGAGCCAAGAAACTGGACAAGGACAAGCTGATAATGTGGTGGCACTAATGAAACTGGTATGTGAGTCAACCAGTTTCAAGGAACATTGATAATGGGGGGTCTTATGGTTTTTAAGAAAACACACTTATGTGGAGAGGAGAGGAAAAGAGCATATAGTTAAAACAATGGAGGGTGAGGCCCTCAAAGTGTTAACAAGAGTTTGCATTTGCCATTTTCCCTTAGCTAAAGCGTGAAATTGAGGTGTGGTGTCTATGGAAGACAAAAGTAAGAACTGGAGGTTGGACGTGGTGGAGGTTTTATACGAAGGAGGGCTGCATGCAGGTAGAGCATTTCAGAATCTGGTCCCGGTTTGGAGGTGCCTGACTCTTAGTTCAGGAGGCTGAGGTAGGCAGGGCACCACCAATTCGTCATTATACAGGGAGAAACCACTCTCACAGCATGCACAAAACTCCCCCTGTCATGACCCCAGAGAGGCCAAATTACACTATTCGGTGGATACAGAGTCAAAGCAAAGGGTGTTTAGCTAAGGGAGTTTGGAATCCAGGGACATTAACCCTCTCCCCTGGACAATGCTGGCTACGTAGAATAACAAAGTGATTAAAACCTAGGGTTTTGGAGTCAGGCAATGTGGGGTTCAAGCTGTAGCTCCACTACTTCCTAGCTGGGTGAGCAGCCTCTCTCTGCCTCTCAGGTCCTCCATCTGGGACGTACGTCAGGATCACGAAAGAGAATGCATATGCTGTGTTGGGCATGGAGATGGCACGTGATTTGTGATCATAAGTGCCTGTTACTGCTATTACATCCTCCCTCTCCCTTTCCTCAGGCTGTCTTCAGTTTCCTGTTTATCTACTGGTTTCTTCTTTAGCTATGTTAACGCCATTGTTTATGCTCCACCTTAGCAAATACTATAGCTCAAACGTCCGTAGAAGTAATCCTTGAAAGGAAACTCCTCCAGTTTCTCATTTAAAGGCTGCTCATATACTGATACTTTTTGTGCTGACCAACCTCGCTCTTTATGGGGAGATTTCATAGAAAGCGATCGTATTCCCATTTGTGGGTGCGGGAAGCTGCCAAGATACTGAGAACAGATCGCCCATTGCCTTAGGTGTTTCTTGTACGTGGACAGTGTGAGGAAAGTGCCTGCCAGGAGTGGTTAATCCTGGAAAACACAAACCTAAGACTTGAGGAAAGTAGAGAGAAAAGGATCGTTCCTTAATGCCCCTCATGCCATCATTGCTGTGGCTTCTCTGAGTATGACCTTGAGAATGGATAAGGGCTAGCCATTGTGTGTGTGTGTGTGTGTGTGTGTGTGCGCGCGCGTGCGCGCACATGCGCGTGCAAGCTCATGCAATAGTGCTGGTGGGGTGGGGCACAGGTACTCACAAATCCCAAGTGGGTCTGAGCCATGGTCTCCAATGTGCCATGCAGTAAGGAAGGTTTCCTTTCGGTTTAACAGAAAATAAAGATGCAATTTCTAATTGCAATACGTATTTTTCTAGTGCTGATGGCTTTCCGAGTGAGCAAAGGAAAAAGACGTCAATACAATAATTACTTAAAATAAGCTCATTTGTGTGGCTTCTGGCAGCGTGCTGCGATCTGATTTTCCAAACCAAAGCTTGGAACCACACTGGCTTGAAGAGAAGATTATCTGAAATTGGGGTGGTCCTGAAAAATCCAGCATGTGCCGTCTCTGCAAATATAGTTTGGTAATACTAAAATTAGGGACTGTTTGGACATGGGGAAAATAACTCAATTCCCTGTTGGTAATTCGTTCAGGTTTATGGGCACTGAGAAGAAGTCCAATATATGGTGGTGTATTTGGTGGTGGTGTTGTAGCAATTGGCAGGATGGAGTCTGAGGTGTCAAAAGATCAAGAGAAGGAAAAGAAGAGAAATACAGAATAATGTATATTGAAACCACGGCCAAGAAGCCCTCTGGGGAATTCGTGTTGAATACTGTATTTTCTATGATAGTCTTGAGAGGATAAAGCAGGGGGAAAGAATCAACACAAGCAGAGAAAAATGAAAACAAATTCCACTCCATGATGGGACAACAGCAGGCTCAAAGTCTGTGTTACCATGAAACCTAAAGGGGAGAGGGAGTGGGGACGTTCAGCCTGCTGGGAACTGTTGACAGGTGCCACTCAGGGGAGTTTCTGATTGACAGCGTTGCCAAGAAACAGGATTGATTACCCAGAGGCCTGCAGACAGACCTGAGCTGCGGGGCCACGAGGGTCTGGAAGGCCTAACTGCCTGACCAGTAACAGCAGAGGAAACATTCATTAATGCAAATTATCATTCTCCATAGCAGACCTGAGAAGGAAGGCTGGATGGGGAGGGCACTGTTTCTAAAATAATCGGTGAGACAACGGGCAGATCACACCCCGTCCTCCTCCACCCAAATAAAAGAAATCCTAGTATAAACAGAAAAAGAAGCCCCCCGTGATTAGACAGTGTGAAGGGCCTATAGATGTGCACTTCAGATGAAATGGAAGTGCTTGGGGGAGGGGGACAGATGGCATGAGGGGGAAGAGAAAATTATGACTGTGATAGTGTAGCTGTTAGGTTTGTCTGAAACCCTCCAGTTCTCTGCCATTGGCACCTTCATATTTTAAGCCTGGCATTAGCTTTGCTACGTTTCTGTAGGTTTCACCATTGCTGTATTGTTGGGGAAGAAAACTCAGTAATATATATTTTTTCAGCTGACTAGATATAAACACCTTTTTCTTTGGGAGCTACTGTAATGATTATTCCTCAACAATGGGCATGCATATTTAATTTAATTATATCTTTGGTGGGGGTAGCCGTAGTTATTTCAATCCATCTTACTGTCTTGGAAAGAGGCCCCGAGCTCTGACTTTAATTTTGCCACTCTTGTTTGCTTAAATTGAATACTACTGTGATTGTGTTTAGTTATGAATGTGTTTTCTTCTGGTTGAAATCGAGGTGGTATATGAATCTCATGTTCTTTTCATGGGGTTGCTTCCTCTTTGATTTATTATTTTGTTAGTCCATGGAATCTGAAATGTAAACAGGTAAATGCAAATATCAATGAGTAAGGTAAACAAGGGAGTTCCAACATATCAGAATTTGCTGAAAAGTTGAAAAAAGTTGAAAAAAAAAGTTGAAAAATTCCCTAATTTGCCAAGAAAACTCATTTGATTTCAGATTGAGGGATCCAAGTGATTCCTTAACATCGCTCAGCCTCAGTAAAATAGAGACAATAGTATTTCCTCTGTAAAATGGAGATAATAGTATCTCTTCTGCCTCTCTGCCAGGACTGTTTTAAGGGTAAAATGAAATCAATGGAACATTGCTCTATGGTGTACTTTATTGTTACCTTTATCAAAACAATAATGAAGGAATCTAGACCAAAAGCTTGGGGTTTACTCAGACCCCTGATCCACTTGGAGGGCTTTTGTTGCTTTCTCCAGTTTCTCTTTTGATCTGAGAGACTGTGTGGAGTGGTTAAGAGTGCAGAAATTGGAGCTGGACTGCCTGGGGTGAATTCCAGCTTCACCACTTACCAGCTGAATGACGCCTGCAAATTATTTGTCTTCTGTGCCTCAGTTTCCTTATCTGTAAAGTGGGGATAACTCTACCACTGCTCTGTAGGATTGTTGTAAGGATTAAATGAGCTAATATATCAACAGCACTTTGAACACTGCTCAGGAACTGCTGTATAAGTATTTGCTACTACTGTTACAATATTTTTCTCACTTCAAACCATCTCTCCTTTTTGTCTGTCCTCATGCACCAGATCTTTTTATTACCCTTTGGTGAATACCCTTCTTCACTCCCCTTGGCCAAGGCTTTCTTTAAGCCCTGACTTCCGTCTGATTTTTGTACTGTATCATTCATTGCTGTGTAACAAATGACCCCCAAATTGGGCAGCTTAAAACAACAAAGTTATTATCTCACAAAGTTTCTGAGGGTCAGGAATTAAAGAGCAGCTTGGCTGGGTGGTTCTGCATCAGGGTTTCTCATGAGGCTGGAGTCAGAGTGTTGACCAGGGAAGCAGTCATCTGAAGGCTGGATGGGGGCTGGAAGATCTGCTTCCAGTATGGTTATTCACATGGCTGTTGGCAGGAGGTCACAGTTTCTTGCCTGAGTGTCCTTAAGATATGGCAGCTGGCTTCCTCCAAATCAAGTGGCCCAAAAGAGAACAGGGCAGAATCTACCATGCTTTTTATAACCTAGCCTCAGAAGTGACTTACCATCACTCCTGATATACTCTGTTGGTTTCATAGCCCAACTCTGATACACTGCGGGAGGGGACTACGCACAGGCATTGATACCAGGAGGTAGGGTTCATTGGGGACTGTCTTGGAGGCTGGCTACCAAATACATTTAAATTGTGTTTAATTTTATTTCTTTAAGACCCTCCCTAACTGCTCTACCACAGTGGGTACTAATGCATTTTCTGTAGAACTAATTCTCATGAAAGCAGAGGTAGCATGGTGTAGCAGAACATGTGGCAGAATGTATAGGCTTTGGAGCTAAACAGAACTGGGTTTGAATTCCTGCTCCATCACTTACAAGCTCTGTGGCTGTGAGCACTGACCTAGTCTCTGGGTCTCAGTGCCCTCATCTTAAAATAGGCACAATATCTACCTTGTATGGTTGGGAGGATTATCAATGATTACAGGGCTGATTGGTACAAACTGGTGTTGAATCTGTGATAGATATGATTATTATTATCAAGTGTTAAGTAGCTGATGGTTCCTCGATTCCATGTAATCGTCTGTTAAGCTCACCTAAAATGAACAAAGTACCTTAAGGAGTGAACGAGTTAGGGAATTTCAGGCTCCATGATGGACTGGGTTAAAGGAGCTTTTAAAAAAATATGTGGGGTGTGTGTGTGTGTGTGTGTGTGTGTGTGTGTGTACACTACAGTTTCAGGTAACTCATGCACACAGCTTGCTTCTTTAGTCTGAAAAATTGACTCTCTCGAATGCCTTCGCAGGCCAGTGAGTCTCAGCTAAGGTTAAAGGGAGCAGTTGGTGGCTGGGCTGTGTTGGACTCATTTCTGAATGGCTGATGGTGGTAGAAATGTTCACCAAAGCTGGACTTCTCAGCCGTCAGGCTCAGGCAGTTTTAGCTTCCTTTTGTTAAATTCCTGATGCGTGCTGGACATTGTGTTAAACACGTTGCTTATGGTCTCTCGTTAGCCTCACAATAAGCCTTTGAGATAGGTGCCATTACTGCTCTCATTTTGAAGATAAGGAAACTGAGGTTCAGAGACATTAAGAAACTTACTAAAGGTGACACAGCAGATTGTGTCACCTGCATAAACACCAGTTGTTGATGCTTTAATTTCTCTGAAACTGAGTAGTAAATTGAAGAGTAGAATGAAAGTAAATATTTTGTAGTTCTAGTTTTATTTCCCAGTGACCAGAATAGTTTCTGAATAAGATCACTTTCACGGGTACCTCTCTTATAGAATCTAAATGTCTTTCTTTGCTCAAGAAGGCACATCTTTTCTTTCCTTCTTCTCCTTTTTGGTCTGGAAGTGGCCATAGCACTTCCCTTTGACATAGGTGGCATCATACACAGGTTGACTATAACAGTGACAGAACGAAGGGACTTGGCATTTTAAAAAGTCATTCTTCTCTTTACAGAATTCAGCATATTTGAAATGCACATTTCTTGTGTGTACTTAATACACTTCAGACTCTATGGAGACCGTCTGACTTCAAGGCTGCGCTGTCTCTCCGAGGCGCCCAGGACAGGCGCCCAGGACATCTGCCTGGCCCTGGCGTGTTAGAGCCACGTCCTCGCCCTGCACAGTGACTTTGTTCTGCTCTCTCAGGCCCTGTGCTCATCTCCTTCCACCCGAAGCCTGACCCTCGTGGGATATATATCGGCTGAAAATAAACACAGCTGGGCTGAGGCTTGAAAAACAATTGCCAGGGATTTGTCCCTCTCTGGCTTTTTCTAGTTGCTAGCCTATTTATTTCTTGATTTTTTGATTTACAAAATTGCACCCTTTGTGATTCATTTGCTTGGAGTGTAAGTACACAGCTAAACAGAAGCTCTAAAACAAAATAGCCCCAAATGGGGACTAGCATATTTGAAAAGTGCAATCACCCAGCCCAGCAGGCTCATTCAATTTGGGCGAGCTTGTGAATTTTCTACTCAGCCCCATCGGGGAGAGAGAGAGAAAATTCTCCCATTCAACATGGAATAGTGATGATTCTAACCTCCTCTTCCCATCAAAGCAGAGAGGGGCATTTTCTTACCACCTTCTTTCCTCCCACCCACAGCCCCAAATACCACGTGTTGTCAAGTGAAACCTTCTGGGGCTAAGATTCAGTAACATGCGGTGCATTCTAAGTTGTTGAATAGATACATAATTGTGGAATGGATTTGCCTTGGAATAAACATATTGGGCTTCCAAGCCAACATCTCACTTTTCAGGAGGTCTCCTCAGTTTTCCCTTCACTAGGTGGCTCAGCAGGAGTCAGCCATAGGTTTGTACAGAAAAGGAAGGAAATGGATGATAGAGACAAAGGCTCCAGACAGGTACGGGGTAGAGCTGTTTGCTGCCCCTCCTCTTACCTCTGGACGCCCAATGCTGTGCATACTGGGGTTTCCCTGCTCATAGGTAGCTGTGATGATTTAGTTTACGTGTGAGCTGGAGGATTACTGATGCAGAGTTTTTCCTAGGAGGCATTTGCAATTATTGCAAATTGCAGAAAAATAACTGGGGTGGCTCCACCTCTCCACCTTTCCAGAAATTTCAGTTGACCGTAGCATTTCTCATTTCATGCAAGAAGAGGCATGGTTTATGGATCCTGCTTGGTTTTAGAATGTAGCTTAGAGGAATACATTACTAACAGGGCTCGTGAGTGCCACATTACCGATTTTTAGACAGACAAATCTTAATTGGAAATATAAATAGAAGGTAGAGGAAGAATGAAAGGGAAAAGTTATGCTTCCTTAGTGGGAAAAGAACTTAACGGGGGTTGCAAGTTTTATCCTTAATAACATTTTCCTTATCAGTTTCATTGGCAGATGGTCACCTTGATGAATTGTAGGCTTTATGGTGATGGGGGACCAAGTTTTAATTTTTTCTCTTCTCTGCCCGTTTGAGAAGAGGCACCCGAGAAGGCAAATATGTTTTCTCCCCGACTGAGCTAATTTTATCCCGTTCCATTATCCTCCATTGATTTGCTTTCCCAGCTTTTGAACGAAGCTGAGATGTATGCGGCTGCTGAGGTACTTTGTGAGTCCTGCATAAGCACCAGTTGTTGATGCTTTAATTTCTTTGAAATGGAGCGATAAATTGCAAAGCAGAACAAACCCAAATATTCGTCGTGCTAGGGTCCTTTCCCAGATGACTTGAATAGTTTCTGAGGAAGGTCACATGAGGGATTTCAGGAGTCCCTCTCTTGCAGAATCTAAATATTTTTTCTGCCCAAGAGGCAACACTTTTTTCTTTTGGTTTTCTTAAAAGAAAATCTGCATAGCTACTTCCATTTGACATAAGTGGTATTATACACAAGTTGAAAACAAGAGCAACAGAATTAAATGACATGGGTTTCTAGAAAGTTATTCTCTGTATAGAATTCTCTGCATATTTGGAATGCACAGTGCTTGTAAGTATTTAAAAGACATCAGGCTTTATGGGAGAATCATTTTCATGCCAAATGTTTCTCTCTACCTGGAGTTTAACTCAATGGCTGAAAAGGAAGGGAGCCTGAGAGTCGCAAAGAAAGACAAAAGGGAAAATTGATTTGGAAAAGGTTTCTCCGTTCCATTTCTGGGGCTTGGTGGGTTTTTTAGATGTGCGTCAATGCCTCGGTAGGATGTTGTCTGATTATAGCACGGCTCCCACAGCTGTGGAAAACATTCACACAATACGGCTTACTGACAAGGACAGAAGTTACACCAAATTCTAATGTCTTTCACGGAGAATGAGGTATGAGTATTTTTACTTTGAAATGATTTCCACAAACATGAAGGATTAAAATTACTTTCACAA
Organism: Phocoena sinus; assembly: GCF_008692025.1. NCBI lineage: Eukaryota > Metazoa > Chordata > Mammalia > Artiodactyla > Phocoenidae > Phocoena > Phocoena sinus. Next base: position 45,936,980 of record NC_045772.1, on the reverse strand, counting down.
GTAATGTCTCAGAGGTGAATGGATTTATAGGGAAGAAGGTGGTTTTTTATCTCCAGACCTATTCCCGACCCTGCAGGGAAGTGATGCCACTTTTTTTTTTTCATTTCTATACACCTGGAGGAAGTGAGCCCACTATATCGAGTACCTGTTAGGTACTAGGCATTGGCCCTGGCACTTGGCTGATGATGTCTCATCTGATACTCTGTGTTGTGTGGTTTTCTTACTTCCCTCAGTTTCAAATGAGGAAACAGAGGCCAAACTCAATGCTAGGTACTCAAGACCTTGCTCTGAGGTGTGTTGGTTTAGAGTGGGGTCTCTAGAGCTAGGCTTCCTGAATCCAAGTACCTGCTATGCCACTTACTAGCTGTTTCATCTTGGATAGATGACTATGTCTATAAGCCTTAGTCTCAACCATAAACAGTCATTTAATTACTGTATAAGGTGAGCATTATATGACAAAATCCATGTCATGTGCTATTATATTATTGTTATTGCTACAGTTAGATGGACGGATGAATGGATGCTATTATTAGGCCTGTGAACTGTAGGAAAACTGCATTCCCTCATCTGCTACCGAAAGAGGGAGGTCAGGGCCCAGTGGTCAGCAACATTTGGTCCCTGTTGATCAAGATGCAAGATACATGGGATTGAACTTGGAGTTCTTGGAGACCCTAGCCTGTGTCTCTTCATCCTAGTGGCCTGAGCTTGTTGGCTGCTCTTAACTTGTAGTTCTTTTCTGGGTGGCGTTCCCCGAGTTCCCCTTGCATATGTTGAGCAGGCACGTGTTGGTGAATGTTAGACCCACTGTCGCTGCTGTTCATATTTAATTTCATGGTAGTTTTGGCAGAAGAAAATCACTCCTCTAGAATGTGACAAGGGCTTTCTGCAAGGTGAGAAGATGGTGAGAAGCCCTATCCTGGGGTGCACAGGACAAATAAAAACAAATAATTTCCAGGAGTTAAATCTTCCCTCTCCCTGAGGCTCCCTAGGTGTGGTAGTTTATTTTCATTATGTCTCTTGTAAAGGCAGCACCAATATTAACAATGTGAACAAAACAAACTAACGTTTCTGTTTGCTACCATCTGAAAGTTCCTTAGGGCCCGTAGACTCATTTACGAAAATTCAGGTGTGCAAAACTCATTTGCAAAAGCAAATAAAATATGTGCTCATAAATGCTCTTTACCTGACTAGCCTAGGGGACTTGCTGAAAATGAGTTTGTGCCTTTACGTTTTCTTTCTGGTGTAATTTAGCTGTCCCAGTCTGCCCAATCTCCTCATCAAATGAACCCCTTATCAAGCCACTTAATGTCAGATGACTTGAATGGTTTCAAATCTTGGTATAACTCAAGATCTGGTTTGTGAGTTTCCTTTTTGAAAAATAGCATTTAACCATCGTGCCTGTGGCTTTGAGAGTTCATTCATTAAGATATCTAGCCAAGGAAACATCTCTGTGTTTATTTATGTCCCTTTGGGTTTGCATAGACCGCTTTCTTTCCAGGTGAAAATTTTGGCTATAAGTGTGATGGGTGACAATACCTAGAAAACCGGAGTGAGAAAATTAGAAAAGAGAAACCCCTACCTGTAAAGTAAGCAGGACATAAGGTTAATCGGAAGTTACCAGAAAACTTCTTAAAATCTTAGTCTTTTAAGAGTTGCTTTTTCCATAGCAATTAAAATACATGAGGTAGGGATGAGGTAAGACAAATACCTATCTGCCAGACTTCCTGATAAACAACTATAATTTTTTCTCAAACTTTAAGTGCGTGGCTTGTTTTGGTCTGATTGGTTGATTTACATATTCAACGAATATTATTTATTGAACACCTGTCTGTTCTAGGCTTAATTCTGCGGGACAGGGATATGAAAATGAACAAAGCAAACAAAAATCCCTGTCTTCAAGGAGTGTACATGGTAATGGGGGGTTAGATTTAGCAGAAGAGTACTTTTAGATATTTTACTTGTTTTTTTCCCCTGAGTATTACTGATAGTATTTTATCATAAAGTTATTGAGTGTCCTCTGTGGTCTGAATTCTGAAGTGTAATTTTATCAAGTTCGAGAGCCTTAGACTTTTCTCACTGACTCTTAAAAATCAGTAGATATAAATGGCATTTGCTTTCTGGTTAAACTTTAATGGAATTCATCCACTCTACTGAGGATTTTTTTTTCTGGCTTGTAGCAACATTTTTTTCCGGTCTCAAAGGTGTAAGCCATCATCTTGTGGAACACTTATTGACTACATGGCTCTACTCTGGCGACACCTGGCTGCAGGTGATACTATTTATGAAGGGGGTACCTGCCAGCATAGTACTAGGTGACATTACATCACTGGCTATGGGTGAGAGTCAGTACTCGGTACTGATTGAACTTTCTACACATTGGTGTGTCACCTCAGTTGTTAGAAGTATAACAAATGCTGGGTAATAATTAAGTTTTGTGAATGATGAATGTTTCGTTTTTAAAATTACATTAGATCAAAATCAAGATTATTTTTAGAATAATGTTGGAATAATGTCAGTCTCACTTTTCTGTATTCTTATGTGCTTTCTAGAATGAGGAGAGAGGGTGAATTATAGATAGCTCCCTGGAAATGATGCAGAATTCAGGGTATGCCCATTGAGGAGTGCAGCACACACATCTCATAATTCGAGGAAGAACAGAGACCTCCTGCCTTCATGTTCCAATAATCGTTCTCCAAAGGCTTTGTCCAAACCCTTAGAGGAGCCGCTAATTGCTAATGAGTTGCGAAGATGGTGGATTTTTACATATTTCCTGTTCTCATTTCCCTTCGGCACCCCCAGGTAGAAGTGTCAATCACAAGAGAAATGCCTAAGGTGGGGAAGGAGAGAAAAGATGAGGCGGAGATGAAAAGGACGGTTTATTCCAGGCAGATAAACAGGTCTTGAATAAGTGAGGCATCTCCAGCCCGGAGGAACATGTAATGAAATAAAATAGAAAATGAGTTCATTCCTAACTGTTTCTATGAGATTCACTGGTCCCCCCTCAACCAATTCTCAGTTTCCCTTCTGCTCTGTTTAGTCCTTGCCACTGAGGAAATCCAGCTGTTTCCAAAGAACACAGTCTGCACTGTGATTCAGTCAGTCTTGCCATCTTGATGTAAATACTATCAACTTCAGCCTGTCTCATCTTCCTCCACTGAATAGGGGAATTACTTCCCCCGCACTGGAGTTCCTTTAAAGATAACACAAGCAGAGAAACTGCATCTCACATTAGGAATTCTAGCAGCAAGGACTCCAGGAGGTAGCCAGCCTGTACCACCATAATCAAAGGTTTTCCAATTCCCCAAATTAAAAAAAATATGTATAAGAAAAGGAGCTTGCTGTTGGACCTGCTGGAGGAGAAGATCAAACAAATAATTAAAACAAAAGCATTATTGCTTATTCATCTGGCTGGAGAGAGAACTCCCATAATTTCAGCCCCAGTGGGGTTTATGTCCCTGGATTTCAGTGTAAAACTGTGTTTGTTAAACGGCATTGTTCTAACAAGCTCAGGACTTAACATAGAGTAACTCTATCGGTACCTGCCCCCAGTTAGGCTTGTCTATGCACTTTCTACTTTCTCCTCTTTGCAGGGAATGCGCAGGTTTTTCAGAATCATCGCCCTGCCTCTAGGAAGAGTGGGATTTAACCTTACAGGCAGAAAGATGCCTTCCACAGTCTTCAGTATTTCCAGAGGAAGTTCTTAGTCATCTCTTAGTCACATATTGCACCGGGAAGCTTTTCCTATTGTCGAGCTAAATCCTGACAGTGAAGGTTTCAGCCCTTTTCCTTGTACTGTCTTCACTGAGCAATGGTTCCCTGTCGTGTTTGTAAAGTCTTAGTTTGCCATTCTTTGGCAAGAGGGCAGAATCTGCGCTGAGTGGAAACTGCTGAAAGTCACATCTGTTTTTCTCCAGTAAATTAGGAATCTGTGAATAATAATTTTGGTGGGTGTTAAGAATTCTGGAAGCGCAACTAATTCCATATAAGTGGAGATCTAATGATAATATTCACTTGTAATTAGTTTGTTGAGGAGTCTCATCTTGTTGGGGTTTATACCAACGTAAAATGGTTTTATTTTCTCTACTCACTGCCTTCCACTGTATTGTGTTGAATCCTACTTTCCTGCTGGGAAGCTAGTTCCTTAGCAACAACTAATTTCCTTTCATTTTCAATGATTAGTAGAGTCTCATTGGAGTATTTAAGACCTAGTCCCATTCATTTAAAAAAAGATTAATCTTAAATTTGATTCAAAATGTATTCTCTTCCTCCTCTGTTCTTTGGAGTGTGTGTGTGTGTCTGTGTGTGTGTACGGTTCTGAGATACCTTTCCTTCTCTCTTCTAGGACCTAGTTCCTCTGGGGTTGGGAGCTGAGAGGAGGCTGAGGGCTTTTGGCAGGAGCGTGAGAACGTCCGGGGTGGGCAGGCCTCTGGCCACTCTCGCCCTGGTTGGGACAGGTTCTTTCTGATGCGGTGTCTCTGTTGAAATGGTCTCTGCATGGTGTTGTGTGTAGTCTTCTTGGGGTAAGACCATTTCCTCCACTTCCACCCCTGCAGATAAGCTTCCTGTCCTCCCTTGGCCTTTCAGTGCTCACAACGTCATCCTCTTCTCCAGGTTGGCCACGTGGTAACTTGGGTACCCCTCATGCACCTGGCCTTTAGTACTTCCTCGCCAGGGATGAGGGGAGCCCCTGGAGCATTCTTCTGTCTCCTGAGAACTGAGCAGACCTGGATGGGGTGGGGCCTCCCCATCTTCCTACCAGGCACACCACATTGGGTCCCATGGGAATTTCTAGATGTCACTGGGCATCAGGCTCCATGTTCACACAAACCTCAAGTTTCAGAGGACACCTGTCAAGGGTCCCCTCGTCTCCCCCATAGCACGCCGTACTGCTGGGCTTCCAGACGCTCTCCCAGGGCCTGTCTCTATTGCTCCAGTCTGGTGACAGCACCAGGGGGAGCAGGGCGTCCTGCTGCTATGCAAGCGTCCAGATGGGAAAGGAGAGGCCAGACCCTACTTCTTGAGGGCGCCTGCAGTCCTTACAAGTGATTCTTGTGGCACAGCCTTCCCCCCTCCAAGGAGAAGGAACGGGGCCTTTGCTTCTCACCCCAGCCTTCCCCACAATCCTGCATGTCTGATTCCCTGTTGGACTGGTAGGTGAAGTTTGGGGATGGGGTGGGAAGGGTAGTATGAGGGGGGTTTGTTGGTGGTAGAGCCATTTCTGCCGCTTCTTCACAAGCCCTGCAGGGAGATGGTTGGCTCCAACTGCTGAGAGCTTTCTCTAGAATGTGGAGTACTTAAGTGACTTTAGTTGTAGGCCAGAGCAATTTTAGGACACTGGGATATGATGCTTATTACATACATGTTATGACATGTACTCAGAGATAGATGCATAATGATATGTGGGTATATGTCCTAGGCCCTAGAAAGATCAGGACACCCCTCTGTCATTCTTCTCATATATAATTCACAAAAAGCCTACAACAAGCCTAACCCACAACAAGGACAGAGAAGTGCAACACATTTTGATTTTTCTCATGACAATTTTTATTTTTCCAAATGTCAAATCTCAAAGTTTTAAAAAAATAGGTGTCCCTGCATTCCTGGTACCCCAAGCACTACCTACTGGTCTTACTGAGAAGGTTAAAGGAGTGAAGAAATATGAAAGTATTTTATGAGATCTATACAAATACATGCGAGTATCATAATTACATGATTGTATACGAGGTTTTCTATATATAAGTACATATACCTATAAGCCTTATTGTAATTTGGTATGTGAAAATAAGCTGGTGCCTGGGGTACATTTTTTATTTCATTGGTGTACATTAATCAGTTAAGACCACAGCCGGTCCTGAGCCTGACAGACTGGGTGTTAAGCTTGGCACCATGAGTTTAGTCAAATGGCTTAGTTTCTCTGAGCCTTAATATCCTTATCTGTAAAATGGGGGGGGGGCCTACCTCAATGGAGTTGTGAGAATCAAATGGGCTAAGTTATATAAAAACACTTAACTTTAAAAAAGTGTCTGGCCAATAGTAAGTTCTCAAAGATGAGCTATTATTATATACCTTGATTAACTACATGGAAAAGTGGGAAATTTCTTATTTTTTCTGTATTTGGGATATTTTTTAACAGAAATTAAATGGGTAAAAGTAGCCTTTACTTTGTGTGAAGTTGATTTTTAAACATTTACCTTAAATAGCTACCCGGGATATGGGGGTCAGAGCGGTGTGAGAAATCTCTTGGCGTGACCAGTCAGACCCGTTCAGGGTAGCTGCAGGGCACTGCACCAGCTATTCACTTAAAGAGCAGGCTCATTAGTTACCCAGGCAGGACAGACAAGTGGAAACAGATGAGACTGTATGCATGGTCGTTTGTATTCCCAAGGTCGTGATGCTAGGAATTCATTATTAAGTAACAGATACGCACTGACAGGCCCATCTTAGGATGGTTCCACTTCGCCATGGTGTGAAAGTGAAATGCGTTCAGTAGAAACATACTTCGAATTTGCACCTTTTTTTTCAGTGCAATATGCGGTGTAATTCTCTCTTGTGATGCTGAACCGCGGCAGGGAGCCATGGTCAGCCCCCGCTGGATGGCCAGGGTGAACAACTGATAACACCTACAATCATTCTGTAGCTAGGCAACCATTCTGTTTTTCACTTTCAGTACGGTATTCCATAAAGTACATGAGATGTTCAACACTTTATTATAAAATAGGCTTTGTGTTAGATGAGTCTGCCCAGCTGTAGGTTAATGTAAGTGTTCTGGGTACGTTTAAGGTAGGCTAGGCTGAGCCATGATGTTTGGTATGTTAGGTGTATTAAAGGCATTTTCGACTGATGATATTTTCAACTTAACGTTGGGTTTATCACAAGGTAACCCCATTGTAAGTGGAGGAAGGTCTGTATAACTCCTTCTTCCTATCCAGACTCACACTCGTCTTTCTTCTGCAGCTTCCTGTTGTCTACAGTCAGTTCCCCTTTGAAACGCTGCATGTTTGCAGACTGATATCGAAGGGAAATGTTTGACCTAATGATTCTTTTCAAATGGCTTCTCAGTATTTCATTTATTGTTTCAGCCTCATTGCTTTCCACCTTCTGATTGTGCACAGCCCTTATCAGCTTTATTGGCTTCCCCGACTCAAATTGATTTTGTTGAATTTTCTGGTACCAGAGGCAGACCGTTCATGTTTTTATTTCCTTACATCCTTTCTATTTTTATCTTTCCATTTCAAGCTTTCTTCTAAATTCATCACAGAGGCTAAGCCTTAGCAGTCTTGATCTTCTCAGCAAATATTTGTCGGGTTGTAATTTTTTATTTGTTATCAACAGCCATATTTAAACAAGGCTAATCTTGTTCTAATTCGGTTTGTCATAAGCCCTAGTCTTGATACGTAGAGAAAATAAATGTTAATTTCTGTTTTTTTCTTCAGTATGTGTTGTTCCCTCATCCCTCATGTACTGCAGTTAATTTTTTTCAGTAAAAATAATTTGAGGCAGTAAGAATCACATTTGGACCTGAACCTTCAACAGAAAAGATTTCGGTAAGAATACTTTGAAGTGTGCAGAGGGCTGGGGACAGGGCTCTGCTTATGAGCCTGATCTTGTTACTGTCCTCCTGCCCTTTTTTCTACCTAAGGGGGCACTTCTGAATGACCCCAGCTTGCTGAAGGTGCCTGAGGCTGCAGCAGCCCTGAGGGCCAGTTGCTGCCTATGCAGGCTGGGTTACTGGATTACAGAGCTCACAGGGGCAGAATCCCTAGGTTTATGTGTATATATTGGACTTCCATATGTCGTGTGGGTCTTTGCTGACTGCAGGGGCAGAATCTGTGACAAGTGGCCAGGGAGGGCAGTGGGGGACTACTGCAGGTTACTGTTGAGCAGGTCATGAAAAGTTTTCACTTTCAGGATAGGTTTCTTAATCAGAGGCTAAATTCAGATTCTGGCTCTTCAAGCCATAGTTTGCAAAAGCACGTGTACATATTCTCTCCTTTCTCCTGACCTCACGTGGCCTCAGGAGCTATGGTCCCTGCTCATGGCTGCTGGCTGCTGTTAGAAGAGCATTTTAAAACTCACCTTTCCTTCTGTCAGGGCACCTGCAGATCCTACCTGGCCAACAAGTCTCAGCTTAAGTTGTACCTTCTCCAAGGAAGCTCTCCCTGACCACCCCAGTCCAGGGCTGCCTCTCAATATTCCAAACCAGGCACTGGCTCCCTATGACTTACAGGCTGAATCTGGTCTGTTTTTGTAATGCAAGTTTTATTAGAACATAGCTATGTTCATGTGTTTACATATTATCTGTGGCTGTTTTCAAGATATAGTGGCAGACGTGGGCAGTTTTGATAGAGACTGTATGGCACACAAGCTTAAAATATTTACCTTTTAGACCTTTATGGAAAAAGTTTGCTGGCCTCTCTCCTAACTGACAGGGCTTAATGTGTGCACCTCTCAGTATGATGTATAATAAATGTTCCAATTTTGCACTTTGCAAAACTCTCACTTAAGTTTGGCGTAGGCTTTTAGTATTTCTCAGACATTTCTCTCACTGAATAAATAACCTCAAAATTACACTAGGAGATTGGGGTGAGTTCCCTACAAAGGACAAAGGGGACCCACAAGCAATTTTATTTTCAAAAGACAACATCCATTTATTACTCTTGTCAGGTGATTGCAGAAAAGGTTCTCAGAGCACAGCTTTGGACCTAAACCAGTTCCTTCCAACCCAGAACTCTTGTTACTGATCCCAGTGTCAGAACAAGAATCTTATCAAATGTCCATAAGAATGTGTGAAGACGTTACTTAAATCATTTATATGCAAGTTTAAACACATACACAAAATTAGAAGGTTAGCATTTTCTTCAAAAAATAACACTTCGTGGGATCCTTTTGGACACTCAGGCATCCCACTTTACAGGAATCTGACTCACATAGGTAGGAAGGTGAGAAAACACTTAGCCCAGTGACCCAGAGCCAGATTCATTCATTTCTCTTCTCTCCTGCCTAGTGGTCAGCCCATCCCCAGAGTGGAGTACACAGAGGAAGAAACTAAAACTTGGGGTGTCGTGTTCCGAGAGCTCTCCAAACTCTATCCTACTCATGCTTGCCGGGAGTATTTGAAAAACTTCCCTCTGCTGACTAAATACTGTGGCTACAGGGAGGACAACGTGCCCCAACTTGAAGACGTCTCGGTTTTTCTGAAAGGTAAGCTTCACACGGGCTCTGTCTTCCTACCCCACATCCTCATGGGCCGTCTAAGGACACACGTGACAGCAATCACCCTTTTTCCAATTAAGAGCTCCCTTTGATTTAAAAAGAGGAGCTCTGCACCAACAGTTGCCTGCGCCACCTGTGGGAAGCAGAGCAGGGCCTCTGGGCGGGGAGATGGACTCAGCTCTTCACCCAGCCCAGGGCCTTGGTGAGGTCTCTCTGCTGGGCTGTTTTATACGGCGAACCCCAACCGACATTTGCAAGTTCAGCTTTGAGCTTTTTCTGATCCGGGAGCGACTCTGGTGGGCTACATAGGCATGGAATGATCTCAAAGGTAGCTTTGTATTTGCTTTGCTAAGAATTCTGTACCGGATGAAGAAGTATCACGGATTAACGTTGAGCATAGTGACTTTCCTCTGGGGAGGAGGTCAGTCAGTTAATCAGATCGCTATTGTAAAGTATAAACCGTGCCCGGAACGGTAGTGCTGGTGTGAGAGCAGGGAGTGAGGTGGAGCAGAGTCCCCTGGCGTCCACGTTCTCTGTGTGGTCACTCTCCTCACTGACCCTCCCGGGACAGCAACTGGGAAAACTTCAGGCTCTTGCGGGGATGGGGGTGGAGGTGAAGTTTTACAGCGGCCGCACTTCCTTCTGTGTCCTTCACGGCAGGTAAGTCCTCGGGTTCTCCTCTTTTCTCTCTCTTCCCCATTTCGAGCACAACAGTTCTAAAAGCTAAAGCCTTGCTGCCTACCTCTTTCCCTGGAGCTCCTTTCCTCACCTGTCTTCCCTGTTTCTATGGGTGATGATAGATTCTCTAGACTCATCAGGCTCTAGGGATTCCTGTTGCCAAAACTTGGCCTCTGTTCGCTGGTGCCGAATAGAAACGCGGAGACAGAGTCTGGGGTGAAGTAGAAAAGAATAGTTTTATTGCTTTGCCAGGTAAAGGGGGCCACAGCGGGCTAATGCCCTCAAGACTGTGTGCCCGCCCTGGAGGGGGTAGCGAGCAGTCTTACAGTGTTCAAGGAGCAGGGCGTGGTCGGCTCGTGGACGTTCTTCTGATTGGTCGGTGGGGACGTAATTGGGAGCCAGCATCATCAACCTTCTGGCTCCAGCCGGTCTGGGGTCTAGTGCTTGTGGACAGCATACAGTTAACTTCTTCCACCTGGTGTGGGTTTCAGTGTCTGCAAAACAGCTCAAAGGACGTGGCTCAGAATATTATCTATATAGTCCTTGAGGAAGAACTAAAGGTCCTTGACTTTGTTTAATGGCTAAAGTATTATTATTTTGTCTCGCTTGACTGTTTTCCTTTCTTTCTGCATTTTCTCAGTTCTGATTAAATTTATTCTTTTTTAAAAATTTAATTTAATTAATTTATTTTTGGCTGCGTTGGGTCTTCGTTGCTGCGCGTGGGCTTTTCTCTAGTTGCGGCGAGCAGGGGCTACTCTTCGTTGCGGTGCACGGGCTTCTCACTGCGGTGGCTTCTCTTGTTGCAGAGCACGGGCTCTAGGTGCGTGGGCTTCAGTAGTTGTGGCTCGCGGGCTCTAGAGCGCAGGCTTAGTAGTTGTGGTGCACGGGCTTAGTTGCTCCGTGGCATGTGGGATCTTCCCGGACCAGGGCTTGAACCCGTGTCCCCTGCATTGGTAGGCGGATTCCCAACCACTGCGCCACCAGGGAAGCCCCCTCATAGGGTTCTGCTCGGTTACACTACTCCTCTGAAGTCCTACCCCCACTCCCCTCCCTGCCACACTTAATCAGCCTTTGTATACGCTTCTTATTCAGCTGTAACACATTACCGCAAACTTAGTGACTTAACATGAATGTATTATCTTGCAGTTCTGGAGATTAGAAGTCTAAAATCAAGGAGTTGGCTAGGCTGTGTTCTTTCTGAAGGCTTCTGTTCCCTTGCCTTTTCAGCTTCTAGAGTCTCTACCCACAATGCCTTGCCTCGTGGCTCCTTTCTTACCTCACTCCAGCCTTTGCTTCCATTGTCACAAGTCCTCTGACTCTGACCCTCCTGCCTCCCTCTTATAAGAATGCTTGTGATTATATCAGCCCCACCGAGATAATCTAGGATGATCTCCCCAGCTCAAGACCCTTAACTTAATCACATCTGAAAGTCCATTTTGCCATCTAAAGTAACATATTCCCAGGTTCAGGGCATTAGGGTAGGGGCTAATTAGGAGAGCCTAGTTAGGACTGAGCTTACCCCAGTCTCCGGGTATTGCCACTTCTAGCTTTGTGACCCATGGTGAGCCTGTCCTTTTCTTTCCATTCCGCTGCTGCCATCCACACTGAGGTCCCCGTCACTGCATCCTTGACACCTGTTTCTCCTCTCTACTCGCCTGCCCACTGTTTCCAGATGAAGCTTCCTAAAGCATCTCTTCGTTCCTGACATCTCTGCTCAGAAGCTATCAGTGGCTCCCCTTTGATTTTACTGGGGTTGGCGAACTTTTTATTTTTTTGTAAAAGGCCAGATAGATAGTCAATATTTTAGACTTTGTGGGCCAAGAGGCAAAATCGAGGCTATTAGGCAGGTACTTATTATAACCGTTTATGTCTGCTGCTATGACTGCACCGCACAAACCCTCTGTTCTAGCTGTGGGTCTTCATACCACTGCTTAGGCTCTGTGCCTTGCTAGAAAAGCCATTCCTTCACCTGCTCAGATTCTACCTGTTCTTCAAGGCTCAGACAAGTCCTGCCTTCTTTATGAATCCTCATCATAGGAGCCACCACAGTTTCATCCTAGCTCATGTGTGTATAAGGAGAGAGGTGGGCATGGCCTGACAGCTGGTTCACTGAGAACCACACTTAGCATGATGGGAGGGCCCCCTGTGTGGATGTCATCCATGATACGTGTTACCGAGAGAAAGAGATTGAGGACCAGTGATCAGTGTCATTTAATTAGCGCCTAAATACATAATGCCTTATGCTGTTGTTTAACTAGATTATATTCTCCCTAACGGCCCTGCCTCTGGCATGTCCCTCTGTTTCCCATGGAGTTATGTGCGTATTATATATTTACCATGGTCTTGATTATTCCTATGTGGGGATGCTTTTTACTGCTTTGTTTCTCAAACCCCAGGAATTAGATTACCATCTCATGAGTTTTGCTGTATCTGTCACCCAACTTAATATTTTTATGAGGGGTACAGTACAGTACAGTTTCTGGATGCAGAATGCCTGGGGTTGAGTCATGGCTCTGCCGGTTCCTGGCTGTGTGACCTTAGATAGATGAATTACCTTAACTTCTTTGTGCCTCAGTTTCCTCTCTGCAAACAGAGATAATAATTTTATCTACCTTACAGGGTTGGGAGGGGAAACTAATTGATATACCTTAAAGCCCTAAAGTTATTGCTTGACACATATTAAGCATAGCAGGGTTTTAGTTACTATTACTACTATTATTGTTATCGATTTTCACACCTTTGATGAACTGGGTACTGGGCACTCAGTTTGCATCATTCATTGGTACACAGCAAGCACAATGTAAGTGTGTGTATTTTTATTTCTTTTAATTGACTCACTTTTAAAATACCAAATTTATTTTAATAGGAAACTTAAGCAATGGTAGTCACAAATTCAAATTTCTTGATGTGATAGATACATATATTTTTAAATTTATAAGAAAATAAAATACATAACTATTAAACTAAAGGATGCTTCCCCTGTACCCCACATGTGGGATACTGGCTTAATTGACATAAAATTCAAAAAGAAAAAAATACACTTATCTTTTTGATTTTCAGTGGAGAGCAATCAATCCACCTGAGAACTTTTGGAATGAACTGAACACTGTTAGAATTACAGGTCTGAGGAGGCCTGAGAACAGGGTTATTTCCTTGTAGGTACCCAGAATCCCAGAGTGGACTTGTTTTATACGCTTAATTGGTTTTTATCTTTCAAAACCATTTCTAACCATTCTGAGATGCTCTTCTAATGAGCTGAGGTTTTCAGAATGGGAGCCTTTACAGTGCTGATATCAGAAGAAGACCCCCTCCTGTTGAAATTTTCTGGGCCTTCATGAGCAGGAAGTATTAAGCAGTCCTTAACTGGGTTAGCAGTCTAGGCTGATTTCATAGATTTTATTGTATTCTGCTTATTTTGTTTTTTTCCTCTTACCATAAACCAACAAAGCATGCAGAGCCTTCGAGTACCTTTTCAAACTGCGGTAATTAATATAATTGTTTTCATAATATCACAGAAATGGGATATTGCAGTGTGGAATGAAGGGGTTAGGTGGTTTTGACAATAGAAAGCTGTCGTGTGAACTGATTCCAGGATGCCCGTCAAGGGGGTGAATTAGCTTTGTGTTCACTGACCACATACACGCAGGAAGAATCCCTATCTAGGTGTGTCTTTAGAAAGATATCAGGTAATCTGTAGTAAGCATCACTTTATTTATTTATATTTTTTAGCAGCTTCATTCATTGAGGTATAGTTGACATAACATAAAATTTACCCACTGTAACTGTACAATTCAGTGATGGTAGTAAATTTATAGAGTTGTGTAACCATCACAGCAATTCAGTTTTACAACATTTCCATCATTGCAAAAAGTTTTCTTTTGCCCCTTTATGGTCAATCCTTGTTCCTACCCCTAGCCCTGGGCAACCACTGATTTACTTTCTATCTATAGATATTCCTCTTCTGGACATCATATAAATAGAATCACAACATGTGTAGTCTTTTGCATCTGATGTATTTTTTAAAAAATTATTTCTTAGTGAGGTCACATTGGTTTAGAATATTATATGTTTCACATGTACAACCTTATATTTCTACTTCTATGTACACTGCCTTGTGCTCACCACCAAAAATTTAGTTTACATCACTTTAGATTGTAATCTTCTCTTGTGTATTTGAGCTTTCTTATCCTAATTCAACCTCTGAATTTAAATCCTTAAAGGTTTTTTTTGCCTTTCTTTCCATTTTAATGAATGTCTTATGCCCCTGGAAACCATCATTCGTGAGTGTATTTTAGTCATCCGAAACCACAAACACGATAGCTGTTAACAGTGTATGTCATTCAATTGTCAAGAGTTTTAGGACGTTGATTACTTTGTTTCTAAAACAGCCTTATAAATAATAGGAAGCCCTGCTTGGACCATCAAGTCCTGTCGGGTTAATATTTAGTTGAGTCTTTCTGTTGCCTCTTTAGAAAGGTCTGGCTTCACGGTGAGACCAGTGGCTGGATACCTGAGTCCTCGAGACTTTCTGGCAGGACTGGCCTACAGAGTGTTCCACTGTACTCAGTACATCCGCCATGGCTCGGACCCCCTCTACACCCCGGAACCGTGAGTACCCACACTGTAAAGCTGGGCTGGATGGGGACCGCCACATTGGAAAGTGGTCAGGGCTCACTTCACTTGAGAGTAAATTGGGTCCAGGAACGCTAAAGACCACTGTTCCTTAGGCCACCGAGGTTATCACTTTGCTTGTGATGCTGTTTTACCTGAATAGTCTTATGATGAATGGGCTGCCAAGGTCTTCACTGGGGAGCAGAGAGCAGTAAAGTAGCTGATGGTGACAGAAGTGGGTGGGGATTAGAGCTGAGTCTCCGAAGTCCCCTCCTCTTCCTAGGGGACAGAGGCTCACTGACCAGCTGGGTACCCGGCAGGGTCACTACATTGTTCTTTTCTTTTTTTAGCTCCTTTCAGCATCCCTGAAAGTGTTTTCAGGGTAAACAAAGGTTACTTATAGGACTCCAGACACTGGGAGAGAAATGTTTCTTAGAGTGGATGAATGCTCAAAGGAGAGCTGTCAGAGCTAAGAAAGGCAATCTCTAAATCTAGCCCAGAGGGTTTACAAATAGCAGGCACTTTGTTAGTTGCCTTTGAATAACTGGCCCTCCTGAGACCCGTGGTAGCTACCAAAATGTATGCAGAGAGAGAGGGCAAAGAGATGAGATTTTAGCCACAGAGGTCTATAAAATTGGGGGAATAATGTGTTACATTTTTACCAAAGTACTTTCAACCAATTCATTCAGCAAACATTTATGTGCAGTGCTAGCACGGAGGCACAGCGGATTCAAAGATGAATAAAATGTCGCAGCTGTTTTCTTAAAGCCTGTCGCGTTCTGGCAGGGGAGATAGAAACATAAATAATTATGAAAGAATGTGTTTAGGCCTGTAAGGGTGTGTGTGTGCAGAGTGTCAGAGGGGCAAAGGGGAGGGAACAGTCCCGAAAGGCATTTCAGAGAAAGTGAAAAATTAGTGGGGGTCTGGAAGGGTGGGTAGGAATTTCTTTTTTGGATAAAGCCGAGTGGGGAGGGAGGGGAAAGCTTTCAAGTCAAGGAAAACAACCAGTACAAAGATGTGGAGGCACAAAAGAGGCATAAATGAACAAGGCTTGTTACTTTAGAGGGGCCAGAACATAGGTATGTGTTAGGGATGAAATGACTCTTCTGTCCACAATGTAAGCAGTCATTTGTCAAAACAGGACCTTTGGGCTTAATTCTGTAGGCAGCAGGGAGCTGTCCAAGGCTCCTAAGCGTGATCAGATAATCGTCTTTGAGAAGGATGATGAGGGTGGGGACTTGGAAGTATGGAGAATGAACGAGCTGGAAAACCAGCAGGAGCTCCCATTCCAGTGAAGGGATACAGTTTATAAGCCATCAGTGGGATAGGACGAGAGGTCACCTCTGAGAAAGGTCATCAAGATGGAATTAACAGTATTTGGTGACTATAATGAGGGCCAGGAGATGAGAGGGTCCCTAAGGCAATGCTAAGGTTTTTTTTTGTTTGTTTGTTTGTTTTTGCGGTACGCCGGGCCTCTCACTCTTGGGGCCTCTCCCATTGCGGAGCACAGGCTCCCGACGCGCAGGCTCAGCGGCCGTGGCTCACGGGCCCAGCCGCTCCGCGGCACGGGGGATCTTCCCGGACCAGGGCACGAACCCGCATCCCCTGCATCAGCAGGCGGACTCTCAACCACTGCGCCACCAGGGGAGCCCAATGCTAAGGTTTTTATCAATAGATTGGGAGGCTGAATGGGTAGTTTTTTTCTAAAATATTGGAGGGGGATTAGGCTTGGAGGCAAGAGGGAATAAAAGAGGGAGCAAAGAGGAGGATTTGGGTTTGGAGTATCCTGTCTTTGAGGGGCCCATGGGTGGGACCTCCAGTTGGAGAAGCCCCTGGCAGTTGGAAATAAGGGCTGAGAGTTCAGAAGTGAATTAGAGCTCCTGCTATCGATCTGAGTGTTTTCTTCTTCCATGACTCCTCTGACCACACAGGCAAGAGGAAGCTAAGTCAGAGCATGGAAACTCGGGATTCACTACCTTGGGGTTGTTTTGGCAGGCTCCTTTCTGTGGGTTTTATATCATTCATTTGATTCTTAAATTATTGTTATGATTTTATGAGTAGGTAACACACGCACATGATTTAGCCTTCGAAGCTTACGAAAGGGCACGCTCTGAACAGTGACTTTTTTCCCTCTTCTGCTCCCTTGACACCTGTTGCATCCTCCCCAGGGGCAACCACCGCTACCAGTTTCCACTGCATCCTTCCAGATATACTCTGTGCAGACACAGTTCTCTGTAAAGGTCCCTTTAATCCGTATGTATAACAAAGTCCCAAGTCTCTTCCCAGCCACATGCTGTAGTTTGAATCTATGAAACACTAGATCGGGAGTGCCGTTTCCTGCCCAAGCACTTTCACAGGCATTGTCTTTGAAATGCAGTCCCATTTCCTCTATTGAGAACCAAGAGGGCAGCTTCTCCAATTTGTGAAGTTCAGCTTGGCTCCTGTGTTTGGTGCTTGTACGCTGCTTCCAAGTAACTGCTTCTAATTGCTGAACTGTTGTAGTTGAGGCAGCAGTAATGAGACAGAGGCGGGCCCTGAAGAGGCAGCTAGAAATGGGAGTGAAAGCAGCGAAAATACACTATCCGAAAAAAGAATTTTGTTATTTTCCTCTTCAGTCTGGGAAGAATGTATTTTGATAGCCTAGCTCTCAACACATATGGGGTGTTAAACTTAGGTTGTTTTTACCATTTTACATTTTAAAACTGGTCAGGTACTGGGGCTTGACTTTAAAAAGCAGTGGTAGATTGGGTTGCTTCCCTGGGGAGGTTCTGGCCTGGAGGACAGTGGAGAAAGTCCTGGAGAATCAGTGACTCCTGATTTTCTTGGTGGGAAGAGTTGCTTTTCCATGTGTTTCTACCTGGATTGAAAGGTCACTGATTCTGCTAGAAGTGAGGCTCTTTCTCCCTTGGAGCACTGCCTGAGGCAGGGATTCTGTACACTGTTGTCGCATAGCTACTTATTTTGATCAGCTGTGATCGCGAGCAACTTTGTCACTAATGGAGTATTGAAGTTTACAAATGATTTCTTTAAAAAAAATCAGTTGGGTCAAATTCAAGGTTATTCCAATAAGAGCATCCCTCTCACTCAGTGGAATGACAGGGAAAGAGACAGAGCTCTAAGTGACCTGGGTGTGCGAGCATCACCTGGCATGCGAATAGTGGCAGGACAAACATTTGAGAAGCCATCCCCCCAATCTCCTGCTCTCCTCTTTGCTTCTCTGGGAAGTCCATTGTGGTCTGTGTCATATTGCACCCTCTGGCCACTTTATCTTTTAGAACAGCGTTTCTCAACCTTGGCACTATTGATATTTTGAGCCAAATAGTGCTTTGTTGTGGTAGGATGTTTAGCAGCATCCCTGGCCTCTACCTGCTAGACGTCAAGAGTACACTCCCATCCGTGCCAGGTGTGACAACCAAAGATGTCTCCAGAAACTGCCAGATGTCCCCAGGGGGACACATCTTCCCCAGTGAGAACCACTGTTTGAGAAGAAGCAGTTTGGCAGGTCATTGTTGTTCTGTCTGACAGTTATTTTTCTCTTAGAAGCAATCTGTAGACTTTGTTTCCTTTCTAAAACACCAATCTGACTGTAGCCTTCCCTGGTTTGACCTCTGTTGTTTCCCTGTTACATACAAGGAAAAAGTAAAAAGTGTCTGATATCATCAAATCACATCTTCTGTCTCTCTTTCTACCCCCTCCAAAACCTTATGCTCCAGCCATACTGGACTTCTCACCATCCCCATGAGCCTGTTGGTTCATGCTTTTGCACAGGCATGAGCCAGCGCAGGTGGTTCATTTGGCCTGGAATGACTCTTGTGAAATCATTTTAATTCTCAGGATTACAACTCAGTAGCAACCTTTTCTGTGAAGACTTTGCCAGGCAGAGCTAGATATTCCTGTAGTACTTTTCCTTACTTGTATTTTAACACTTACAACACTGCATGGTAATTATTTGTTCATGTGTCGGTCTCCTTCATCAGACTGTGATTAACTCAAGGCCAGCTGGCAAAGGCAATACGGGAACAAGAAGATCCAGACTGAGGTTGGAGTGGATCCCCGAACCTGGCATATAAAGTAAAAACTGAGTCCACAGTGGACTGAAGCCGTGAATGCCACTGCCACCAGAAGGTGCCAGGTTTGAGACATGCACAGAGTCCCAGGCTCAGTCTGAGATCTGTGGAGTGAAGGGAACAGGGGAAGTCCCGGCTGCACCCTGTGTGGTGGTAGCACCTCCATCTGCAGGGCTGCAGCCCCTCCACTCCTTCCTGCAGCTCTACTTTGATTTCAAGAACTGCTGCTGGACACCCCTCCATCAATAAGGCATTTTTATATATTCAGTGTCTTCAGGCAAAGTCATGAACCATTAATGGTGGGATTTTAGACACCAGTTGAGGCTGTGAGGATAGGTCACTTGGACCAGAATAAATCATACCCAGGAGGGGCAACCTGTTTTGCTCATCTGTTCTGCTTTGGGAATGAAGATCATTTCAAAAGAAAAAAGTGGTTGTTCACTGTGAAGCTGAAGGAGAGGAGGGAAAGGAAATGTGAAGCTTGTCCCCACCTCCCCCTTATGAAAATAAGAGAGAGAGAGAGACAGAGGCAGAGGGAGGGAAGGAAAAAGAGAGAGACCCAACTGCACTTCACATGGTGCTAAGAAGACATTTTCCCCCTTTGGGTAACAAACCCTGAATATAGTCTCACCTTAACAGCAGCAAAGCTCATTGCTCTCTCTTAAAGAACAGTGTCAGTCTGTGATGTGTTCTCAGTTATATTTGAACTTCTTAAATGTGATCAAGAAGCTACGCTCTGAAATTGGCAAGCAGTGGTGCAGGTCCCTGCAGGACTGTCCTGTGTGTGGGTGTGCTGTGCGTGTCTGAAGTGAGGGGGGGGACAGTGTACCAGGACAGTGGTAGGAGCATCTCTGGACTTGCCTCTAGAAGATTCTTGCTGGAGAGGGGCGGTGGAGATCCAGTGTGTTTCCTAAACTGGTCTTGGGCACACTGCAGGGAGAAGAGAGTTGGAGGGAGGTATCCTTCCCTCACTCCTTGGTCTTGTCTGGCCTGGTCTCGTCTCTGATGTCAGCCTTCTGGTGTTCAGAGGGCGCTTTGGATTTTCACCTGTCATATGCATCCTACCCGCCCACCCCCAGTTCCTCTTTAGGTCATTTGGCTTTTCCTCCCCGGACACTTCCTTCTAGGGGATCTGTGGTCTCTATTCTTCACAGTTTCAACAGACTTCTTGAATGTGTTTTGTGCAAGGTGGATGTTAAATACTTGCTCACTGAATTTGCATGTGCACATGTACTTGTGTATATGGCTTTCAATTTTATCTGTAGTCCTGACGGCCAGTGGTATCTTAGAAGTGCAGAGCTCTTTAATAAGAAATACGGTTTAATCAAACCATATTTTCCTGGGGCCAAATCTCATACTTTTCTTCAGAGGCTGTGTGGACTGACAGAGGTCTTGGAAATGAAGGAGGGTAAGGCAAGAAGGTCCTATTTTCTAAGGTATTATTATAATCCAGTCTTGTTCTCTCCAATGTAGGCCAAACCCACCCATCCCGTCTAGATTTCTGGATGAAGACCAGAGGTGGCCAGATGCCTCAAGGTTCTTTACCTTTGGAACATAAAACATTGCCCAGAGCAGTGTTGAAACACACATCCATAGCACAACCCTCTTACCCCTTGTCCTCTGCTCAGGGAGAAGCAACCAGGCATTTTCAATATAAACATACGTTCTTCAACATCAGTTCTTGGAGATCAAGCCAGTACAATATCTGTCTTTCCAGTAGAGCTATCGCCAAAGTAATAGTGCCGTTTTGCACCAGAAATCCCTTTAAAAAAATGTTTTAATGAAAACACTAAAAAATATGCTTTCTGTTTTGTTTTTCAGATGTTGTGCTTAATATACTAGTAACAGAAATATCCTTTGCACAGCATAGCATAAGCTTATTCCGCCAGGGAGTTTCGGATTCAGGGCGGCATTGGGATGATTGATGATTCAGTACAGACTGATGCGGGTCTGTATTCTTCTGCTCTTTCCTGCTGTGTCACTTTTCAAATCAGAGAGCAAACTTTCACCACTAGGAAAGAAGTCATGTCACCATTAACTCATATTGCAGTGTTTACTGCCATAATGCAACTAAATGCGTCTGCGTTAAGGAAAATCTTTCTTGTCATAGTTGGACACTTTAGGGGCAGTTAATGTTATTTTTAAATAGAACTTTTAAAGTTTAAAAAAGGTTTTACAGTCAGGTGATTTTTCTTATCATTGCCGCTGTGTTCCGCTTTTACAAGAAAAATAAAAGTGAATTATTTCTAACTTTAGTTTTCATCTATTTCTAAGCTAAGCAAGTGAATTTTATGCTTAGCCCTTGCTTATTAGAACAGAACCCGCTCTAAAGCTGGCAGATGTCATTCATTTCCTTTTCCTGTGGCTCAGTCATTAATCCTGACATTATCTGTTAAATAACAATACCAGCAGGTGAAGACACAGGCTTTCAAATTTATAAGAAACATGGACAGCCCCTCTCTTGATCGAAGAGATGCCTTTCCCTAGGTCTGTAATGAGGGGGAAGATAGGACCTTTCCTTCTGCGACTTTCCCTCCTTGCTGCCGTCTGAGGGATTCTGGGTCTGTGAACTTGTCTGATTTAAGCCCTGACCGTGATGGGTGTTTTTAATATTGGGCCTTGCTAAAGTCACATCTGGGCAAGGTCTTACTGAAGAGCCAGGAAGATACGCCAGAGCTTTATCGAGTTTAACCTTCATTCCTACGAGCTCTGGTTTAGCTTAAACTTGCTCTTTCCCATGGATCACCCTCATCCCTGCCAAGCACAGTGCCAGGCTTCCTGCCCAGCCGACTGGCTTCCTCCATGGTTCTATCATCATTTTGCTGTTCAGGAGAGCAGAGCAGCATCGTACCAGCGATTCTCAGAAAATGGCATGTTCTCAGAAAGCTGACCCCATCTGGCCTCCCTTTCTTGAGTTTTAACCCGGAGCTCACACTCCAAGCTTAGCAGCCATTGTCTCCCTCGGGAGAAACTTGGTTTGGGCTACACCCAGGGTCAGTTAAGACGTTAGAGGCCCTAAGCCGAGAATATTTTCACCCCTTCCATTCTCCAACATAGATAAGTTCAACAACAATAGCAGCAGAAGCAATAATAAGATATTTTTTTACTACTAAGAGCCAACATGTATATATCAATATGTGCAGGCACTATTTTAAGTGTTGTATGTGGATGAACTCAATAATCACAACAACCCTCTGACTTGTGAGTTACTATTATTATTCTGGATTTATGGATGAGGAAATTGAGACACAGAAAGTTTAATTAACTTGCTCAAGGTCACACAGCTGGTAAATAGGGGAGTCAGGATTTGAACTCAGGGAGTAGTGCCAGCATCTTTTGGATCAACCACTCTTCTATATTCAAAAGTAACACTATAGAGGAAAACTCAAACTTGTATATGTGCTGAAGTTGAATAGCTTCTTTCTTGATTTTCCAGTTATAAATTTTATGTAAGATAGTTGAGACTGACACTTTCTTTCTTGAATTTGGTGGCCCTGCTTTGCCACAACCCTAAGTACTAGATGTGCTTATTGGATGGTCTAGTGCTGTGCTGTCCCATCCAGCATTCGGTCCAACTACCAGGCTTTGTTAGAAGCCCGCTCTCTCCTCTGATCTTCACAGGGCCACCATTAGTCTGCCCCTTTATCAAGAGGAGGCATCTTTTTGTTTGTTTGTTTGTTTTTGTTTTTCCGCAGGCCCCTCACCGGCCACGGCCCCTCCCGTTGTGGAGCGCAGGCTCCGGACGCGTAGGCTCAGCGGCCACGGCCCATGGGCCTAGTCGCTCCGCGGCATGTGGGATCCCCCCAGACCGGGGCACGAACCCGCGTCCCCTGCACCGGCAGGCGGACCCCCAACCACTGCGCCACCAGGGAAACCCTAGAGGAGGCATCTTTTATTTCACTGGGAAAAAGAAGGGGAAAGTGCCTCACTACAGAGCAGTGATGCAGCCTTCTGTCTGCATCCTCAGGCAGAAGGCCCTATGGACCACATGCCCAAACTCTAGGCCCCACTATCAGCTCTCAGTGTGACTGTTGGTAAGCCACTTAACCTCCCTGTGTGAGGGCTGATGAAATAATTCTTTGATCTTTGCAGAGAAAAAGGCTTTATATAAATACCAAATAGGTTTACTCTTCCTTGCCACCTCTTAAATTCACGTGGAGGCTGAGGTGCCTTGTAACATTCCAGAGCATCCTTAGTTACAAGGCACACGTTCCTAGACCTGGACTCCCAAGTTTTCAATCATAATACTGTGTCTAGTTTTGTGAGGTGCCTCAAAGCAAAAATAACCCCTAGGACTTTTTATGGGAGCCTTTTGTCTCCAAAGCTCTGAGCACTCTAACAATAGACATTCTATAAACCACCCCCCCCCACCGCACACAACCCTATACATTATTTAAAACCTGTGCATTTTGAAACCAAATTTGTACCTAAGTGCCTGCTAGAGCCCTGTTGTTCTCTTAGGCTGTTAATGGTAGTGACTTGGGATACAGCTTTCAGCTTGTGTATGTATATATTTTAGCAGACTCAAAGCAGGATCCCTTTTTTTCCCTACCGCTCCACCCTCGCCAAGGTTTGCCTTCCTTGTGTGGTGCCTGTAACCCAGAATTAGCACTCATAAGCATCCATACCTGAGTCACAATTCATAGTCCCTCAGTGCCATGTCCTCAGGGAGAAGCTCACTTAGGTACTTTCAGGTGTGGAAGACGGAGGTGACCTGGGAAAAAAATTATTTTAGGAATATTTGCTTTTAAAAATTGCAAGTTCAGAAGAAATTCGAAGTGACTGAATTTTAGGCAAGGAAGAGGTAACCACTGGCTGTACCTCTTCACCACCATGTCGAGAATTATATCTATTGACAGACAGGTAGAGAAGCCACCACAGGAGAGAAGGAAAAATGTCCTTTCTGACATTTCCCACATGTGCTCTGTTCGGCTGACGTCATTCCACTCATGGCTACGAGGTAGGCAGGATTGTCACCATTTTACAGATGGCAATTCCAAAGATCAGTGAAGTCAGGTCATTTCCCTATGGACACACAGCTAGAAAATACCAAAACCAAGATCTAGTCCAAGCCCTTATGCTACACTGGGAATTAGGAAAACTATGCTTGGGATTCATTTAGATTCACCTCTGTATAGTACAGTAGAACCCCACCATCTCTGTTTGATTCTGTTGAGTCCAGAAAGCAGTTACTGAACATCTATTACGTGCCAGGCTTTCCTAAGCACCAGGAACCCAGAGATGAACATGGCATGACCTGTGTCCTGGAGAAACTTACTGCTGCTTATTTAAGTGGTAAAATATCTTCCAAAAGGGCAAAACCTACTGAAGGACAATAGACTTAGGTGTAAGTGTAATTTAATGTGCAATAATACCTAACTTGTTGGGAATTTATGTTTCTAATGCATTATCTTACGATACTGTTTAAGAACTCCATGAGATAAGGACCCTTCTAATCTCCAGTTTACAGACGAAAAAACAATACATCCGTGCTGTCCAATATGGTAGAGATGTGACTATTTAAATTTATTAAGTAAAATGAAATAAAACCATAAATTTAGTTCCTCAGTAGTGCTGGTCACATTTAAGATGTTCAATAATCACCTGAACCAAGTGGCTTACCATATTGGACGATGCAGATACAGAATATTTCCATCATTGCAGGAAGCCCTATTGCACATCACTGCTCGAAGTAACTTGCCTACACAGGAATGTGCAACATGGGCTTAGGGCTGACCCCTGACTATATACAGTTCTTATAACCCTTATGTGATATTACCTCCTTAATATTTAGTGAAAATTTGGGGAGGGGGAGCACACGGGGAAAGAGTAAAAAAAATCTCTTATTTATTCAAGAGATAAGAAATATCTGAGATGAAGGGGAACTGGAGACCTATGGACAGTTTCCCTTGAAGCCCTTTTGTGGTACTTGTAAGAACTGGAAACTATTTCTTTCACTAGATCAGGAAAGTTAGTACTTGCTGTTTGCTCTTTTATGGAACCATGAGGTAACTTTTGCTAAGGGTTATTCTAGGATTATGTTGTGGGGCCTTTAGGGACTTTCCACCCCCTCACTTGTTCCCGTAAACCAATTCTTCTCCCTATCGTGCGCCACTCCTTCTCCCTATCGAAACCAATTCTTCTCCCTATCGTGCGCCACTCCTTCTCCCTATCGAAACCAATTCTTGGAGTTTTTCAGTTAACGGGGACTTGCCAGACAGCGGGTAATTTTCCAGTTGCCCGTAACAGGTATACGCCCTAACCGCCACAATGAACAAACAACTATAACGGCCAGAAGGTGGGACAAAAGTTCCTAAGCCAATGAATTCAAAAGTCACCACATTTACCCAATCATTGTGAGAATATACCCGCCCTATGAGTAAATAAACCTATAAAAAGTATGTGATTCCGCTTTTAGGGGTTCCCCATCGGCCTCCTGCGTGAGGTTCAGGGAACCCCGGTGCATCGGCTCCTAATAAACCTCTTGCGTGTTGCAGCGGCTCTCGACTCTTGGCGGTTCTTGGGCGAGTTGGAATCCCTCGTAGACCGTTTGGGTCTAACAATGTCTTATTTACTTTTAAGTCTCAGTTCCTAACATAGCACTTGGTATGTAACAGGTACACAAAAATGCTTCTTGAACTAAATTCCAAAAAAAAATAAGTGTAATACCTTCTGCTAGTCTTAATAGAGTTGTACTGAAGAAGAGTAGCATTGATGGCCTTCCTTATGATTCCTAGGGGGAAAAAAAGAAAGAAGATTTCCACCAGGGCAATATCCAGGTGCTTGGCTTCATAAAAAGAGGGCCACATATGTATTTATCTATAACCTGACAGGGACATAAGGCGGAGTGACCCTCAGAACTGCCTAAAACCTTATCTTATCGGCCAGATTTTACAGTATGCTATTTTAAATCTAAAGAAACTCTGTATATGGCTCTAAAACAAGCACTGAAAACAATTGCCTCAGTACCAAATTAATTCCTGTTATTATCTCCTCAGTGAAGTGAAAACAAACCAAGTCACCCCCTTTTCAACGCGTCCCAGTGTGTTATCCCAGATTACTCGCACTTGCCCACCAAAGGTTGCGTGAAAGCTGAAAAAGTACGCTATTTTGGCTTCCAGGTCCTCCTCCAGCTTCTTTTCATCAGTGCAACCTCCACCCCCCATCCCCCAACCCCATCTTCCTTTTCCTCTCTTCGTGATTTAGCTAAAGTGTTGGCTTCCCTGTTATTTAGAACAAACAAAACCTATAGCAATAGGGTTTCAAAGACAGGTGTGCTGATTTGGGATGGGAAGCAAAGGCTGCATGCCCACTCACTGCTTCTTAAAAGCTTTAATTTACAGCAAAAATAAAAAGTTGTTCAATGCGGATGAGTCAGCTTTGAAAACTGAGAAGAATGCCAGACCCATTTTGAATTTGAACTTAACAACTAGGACCCTTCTTTTCCCAGCAGCAAAGTGATTGCAGCTTCCTTAGAATGATTTAAGAATTCCCTGGAGGCATTTTGCCCAGGTCCCTTTGTGAGCTTTAGAATCCTCTTAACAGGGCTTATCAGAGAAGATTCCAATTTAGAGCAGCAAAAAGTTTAGTGTCTGATATCAGCTCTAGCTTTTCTTTTTCTTTCTTTCTATTTTTTTTTTCCAAAAGGAGACATGATGTTTTACAGTGTTAACAGTTTTGAAAGGTCCTACATTTCCAGTGAACACAGTGCTTCTGTGAAAAGGGCTCTGAGAAGCATTATTCAGGCGAAAATGCATCAAAGGGATGTGAGTTAAAAAGAGAAAAGTTTGCCGTTGTGGATGGAGATTGGAGGCAGCGTGTGCTGACAGGTGCAATTATAGCCAAATAATTGAATCTTTTAAGAGAGATCTGGTGAGATAAGGCAGTAGTTGTGGACTCACATCGGAAACCTGTTCATAATTAGATATTCAGGGTTCCAGCTGTGGATGAAACACCAGCATAGGGATCGTGAACTACTTTACAGACAGGACATAATAACTGTTGCACTTTGTGAAGCGGTGTGAGACAGCATGACTTCAGTCCCACGGAAATTAATTGATACAAAGTTTGGAGAGGAGGCTCAGGCTTCTCCTGCAGATTCCCAACAGTCTGGAATCTCTTTCTGCCAACTTTTCGCTTTCCCTTCTACCTGTAAGCCTTTGGACTCCATTGGTACTTAGGCAGGTAGAAGACTGTCTTCAAGTATTTAACAAGCTCAAGAGTAAACCCAGTTTTGCAACAAGAATCCACCACTGTAACCATGACCTGTCCCATTCTCACACTGGGAAGCACCCAGCACTGTGCCTGGCCCATCGGAAGCATTCAGTACTTCTTGGCCACAATAGTTGTTCTTTTAGCTACTGTTTAATTTATTTATTCATACCATGAGCTAATACTCACTATCTTTAGTATTTCCCTGGAGTTTGACATCTGGTCTAATTTTGAAATTATTGTTGTCATATTTTCTGCCTGGTTCAGTAGGAGTGTTTTAGTACATGACATCATAAGCTACAGTGGGGGTACTCAGATTTATCCATGGTGGGCCTCTCAGTTCCAACATTGATGCAGACTGCATGACCTTTAAAAAACTGATCACAGGAGTGAGTCTACAGGGTCCACTCTCAGCATAGAAGTATGCTGAATCAGACACCTTTAACTGATCTCTGAGTCAAGTGCATGTGGAGGAGTAACTTGCTACCTAGTGAGCTTTCCTTACCACCTTTCGTTGTTCCTCAGTATGTATGTATGTTTGTATGATGTAATTTTAGTGGCATTAAATTTGGGCAGCTCAAAATTACATAATCACGTTTAGCTTTAGTTTTAAGTACTAGTTGTTTGAAGCCTGTTCAGGGTGTTCCGAGTATCGTCTGTTACGACAGAGGGTCTCCACCCTGCCTGTGTCTTATACCTGCTCAGGCCTGTCCCAGAGAGTCTGACTG
Organism: Phocoena sinus; assembly: GCF_008692025.1. Taxonomy (NCBI): domain Eukaryota; kingdom Metazoa; phylum Chordata; class Mammalia; order Artiodactyla; family Phocoenidae; genus Phocoena; species Phocoena sinus. The sequence continues at coordinate 45,909,472 of NC_045772.1, read as the reverse complement.
CATTGCTCTTATGTAGCGCCCAGTCATTGTTGTTTTTTTTTTTTTGCGGTACGCGGGCCTCTCACTGTTGTGGCCTCTCCTGTTGCAGAGCACAGGCTCCGGACTTGCAGGCTCAGCGGCCATGGCTCACGGGCCCAGCCGCTCCGCGGCACACGGGATCCCCCCGGACGGGGGCACGAACCCACGTCCCCCGCGTCGGCAGGCGGACCCCCAACCACTGCGCCACCAGGGAAGCCCCATTGGTATTTTTAAAATGGCTCCTCGGGTAATCTGGAGGGTTGAGGACTGAGTGGCAGGAAAAGAGACTTAGGACGACACACTGGCTACATTTTTACCTGTGCTAACCAGCTTGGTTAAACGTTCTCCACAACTGAAGCTGTGCCCCGCCCAGCCCTTCTCGTTTACTCCACCTTGTAAGTTAATAGAACAGAAGGAGCACAGCTTTGAGTCAGAGGAATTTGATTTCAAATCTTGTCTCTGTCTCTTATTAACAGTGTGTCCTTGGAAAAAAAATGCTTAAATTTACTGAATGTTAGTTTCCCCATTTGTCAAATGGGAATAATAAGACTTCTTTGTAAGTGAAGATGAAATTACTAATGGGATATGAAAACATTTAGCCCAGTACCCAGCACATAATAGGAGCTCAGTATATGTTAGCTTTCTTTTTTAATAAATTTATTTATTTATTTATTTTTGGCTGCGTTGGGTCTTCGTTGCTGTGCACGGGTTTTCTCTAGTTGCAGCGAGCGGTGGCTTCTCTTGTTGCGGAGCACGGGCTCTATGCACGCAGGCTTCAGTAGCTGTGGCTTAGAGGCTCTAGAGCGCAGGCTCAGTAGTTGTGGCGCACAGGCTTAGTTGCTCCGTGGCACGTGGGATCTTCTTGGACCAGGGCTTGAACCCATGTCCCCTGCATTGGCAGGCGGATTCTTAACCACTGCGCCACCAGGGAAGGCACTATGTTATAGCCTTCTTTTTTTCCTCCTTCTGTCTTTAATTTCTTCATAGGTAAAATGAAGGGCTCTGATAACATTTAAATTCTCCTTATGCCCTAAAATCCGATGAGTCTGATTCACCACCTTAAGGAGTGTGACTGGAGAGTAACCACCACATATGCTTTTCCACAAATTCAATTTCTGTACAAAAAGGAGGCTGTTGGCACACAGTTGATAGAGAATGAATTTGGAGTTTCTTTCAGTATCATGTCCACGTATTCATTTGGCTGCTTTTTCAACCTGATGTGTCTGGGAAGTGGCTGGCCAGGGTTGGGCATGTGGTTTGAGCTGTGGGAACAGAACTTTTTGACCAAGTAATGCCATATGTCTTATGTTGGCTCCCATCGTCTGCCTTTGACCACCGTTCCCTTGCTTCAGCCTCATGACCATCCACCTTACTTTATACTTGTGATATTGGTGGCAGTACCTGGCATTTATGTTATAGCATCTATTTGAAGTGATACACTTACGAGGAACTCAGGTGAAATTAGGAAACATCTTTCAGTTACTACCTGGCTCATTAGTTTTTGTCAAGAAAATAAAATATTGTTGCCTTTTGATTCATTTCCAGTCATATATTCCAGGATAGCTTGGTATCAGGAAACGGTTTGTGATTCATGGCAATGACTCAGGAAGGCATCCGCCTTGCTTCATTGTGACACATACCTGCCGTTGCCTGGTCTCTGGCTCCAAGTGAAAGCACAGGCAAATGAGAGAGGATGTAAACTTCTATTATTACCTAGTCCAGGCTAGTCAAAGCAGGGGACTGGGAGGGTCTTCCAGTGGGAAGGCTCAAAAGAGTTGCTTGTGTTATAGACAGATAAATGGTCCACGGGAAAAGACATCTGTTGATGACAATAGGATCTTCTGCTGTTTCCCAGTGCCCTGCAAAGTGTAACATGGGATGCAGTGTAACTTAAGGGTTGAGAACAAGAGTTTAGAAATCATGATAAGCTGGATTCAAGTTTTGGCTTTATCATTATCTGTAGCAAGAATTGGCAAACTTTTTCAGTAGAGGTCCAGCTAGTAAATGTTTTAGGCTTTGTGGGCCATATGGTCTCAGTCACAACTACTCAGCTCTGCCGTTTTAGGCAAAAGGAGCCATAGACAATACATTAATGAATGGGCATGGCTGTGTTCCAATAAAACTTTATTTACAGAAACAGGCAGTAGGCCAGATTTGACCTGCAGCTGTAGTTTGCACACCCCTGGTCTATAGAATATTGCACCAATAAGTTACTTTAATTCAAGTTTCTCTTGAGTATTCAAAGAGACAGTGCATGTAATAAAACACTTAACACATGTTTGGCATATGATACGCTCTTGAAAATAGTAGTCACTGTTATTTTGTTAGCATATTATATATCACATAATTTAAGATGCCATGGTTGTAAGATGTATCTGGATTTCAGAGCTGATAAAAAATCTTAGGATTGGTGAAATTTGGTAACATTAATTACAGTAGCAAAGTTATAATTAGAATTTTAGGACTTGTTCTGCCAGTGATAGCTTAACTTGTCTAACATTTCTCTGTGATGTTTTTCTTTTCAGAGACACATGTCACGAACTCCTGGGACATGTCCCTCTACTTGCGGATCCTAAGTTTGCTCAATTTTCACAAGAAATAGGCCTGGCATCTCTGGGAGCATCAGATGAAGACGTTCAGAAACTAGCCACAGTGAGTTCATTTTCAACCTAAAAACCCATTCTGTTTATGTCCATTCATAAGGTAAAGAAAGTTTTAGAGTTACTGACTATGAGTGATAAGGCAAACACTCTGGAGAGGGCATGGCGTCTTTACTCTTCCCCATGTGTGTTCCTTTGAAGCGCAATGTGTTCTTGGCCTATTAACTGTCAAAATCTTTGTATTTTATCCTTCTCATTCAGGGATTGGCTAGATTGTAAATATTTGTGGCTTGCAGGTCATGAGGTCTCTGTCATAACTACTTAGCTCAGCCAGTGTGGTGTAAAAGCAGCCACAGACAGTACATAAATGAATAAATGTGGCTGTGTTCTGATAAAACTTTATTTATAAAAGCTGGCAGTGGTACAGATTTGACCTGTGTGCTGCAATTTGCCAACTCTTGTTCTAGTTCAATGTTTATTTCCTAGAAACATTTGTAATAATGAAAATTATGCATTTATGGTAAAGTAGAGGTTGTACTTGGGATTATTTCTGATTAGTCAGTATGGGTTTAGTCAGACACAATTTGAGCCAGCAATAAGCAGCTCATGCTAAACAATTATTATAAGTGCAAAGCCAGAAAAAGAGTTAATAGAGACTATGGTCTCAGCAAGGTTCTTCTCAAAACAATCAGTATGAGAGGAAAGGTATAATGTTGGCGGCTACCTTTAAGCTGCTGAAGAGCCAGCTCTAGCAAGCTCATATGCCGCATCCTAGCCCCATTTCAAGCAGCCCGGAGTAAGAAAGAGCAGGTTCAGCAAGCTCACTTACCTACAGGGTCCAGTCTGTTAGCCTTAATGAGCAAAGGTACTGGAGGAAGAAAATATAGGATCCTAAATTGTGTGTATTTGACACAGACACACATTGATGGCGTATTAGGCATGTAGGAATATTCTTCACTCCCGCCAAGAAACAAGTGTTCTCCTAGATTTCTTAAGATGCAAAGCCCTTTCAGTATACCTTTGGTTTCCTGATTTTGATAGAGATACAGGAACTGAGAAATATTTTTCTACTAAAAGAGAAATAGCAGTGCAAAAGCCATGCTGTTGGCGTCAGTGTGGGGATGAGCAGGGTTGAGTGGGGACTGCGGTGGACTCAGGAGAGCATGCCTCTTCTACAGCACGAGGCTGCCAGATGGGAATGTGGGCCTTTGTGTGGCTGGACCTCCAAAATTTTGAGAGAGGCTGGAAATCTTGATTTCTAGGCGAAATTTAATGATTTAAAAATGTTGGCTCTTGGGCTTCCCTGGTGGCGCAGTGGTTGAGGGTCCACCTGCCGATGCAGGGGACACGGGTTCGTGCCCCGGTCCGGGAGGATCCCACATGCCGCGGAACAACTAGGCCCGTGAGCCATGGCCGCTGAGCCTGCGTGTCCGGAGCCTGTGCTCCGCAGCGGGAGAGGCTGCAGCGGTGAGAGGCCCACGTACTGCAAGAAAAAAAAAAATGTTGGCTCTTAAAAAGAAATCTATTATTACAAGCTGAGGAAAATATATTTGTAGACTGAATTAGGAGCTAGGCTTCCAATTTGTAACCTGTACTCCAGGGATTGTATCTCACATATATTGGCTATTACTGTGTAACAAGTAATTCCAAAATTTAGTGGCTTAAAACAATAAACATTTATTATCTCATAGTTTCTGTGTTCGGAGATTTGGGAGTAGCTTAGCTGAGTGGTTTTGGCTTAGGGACTTTCCTGTGGTTGGTGTTAAGATGTGGGCTGGGCCCGTAGGTGTCTTCAGGTTTGGGAAAGTTCTTCCAAGATGGCTCAGTCATGTGGCTGTTGGCAACAGGCTTCCTTCAGAAGAGAGAGAGACAGAGACAGAGAGGGAGAAAGAAAGAGAAGGGAGGAGACAGGCAGACAGAGATGGTTACTGAGGGAGGAAGTTGTAATGCCTTTTGTGGCTTGATCATATGCTGATCACATCAGCCACATTTTATTCATTAGAAGGGACTCACTTCAGCCCATACTCTAGGGGAGGAGAATTCGTCTCCACTGTTTGGAGAAAGGAGCATCAAAATATTTGTAGATGTATTTTAAAACCACCACAACATAAGTCCTGTTATTTAATTCTCAAACCTAAGCTCCGGCTTTAGACTCCACATTTTGGAACTTTTCTGTGCCTTTCAAATTTCTCTTGAAATGTTCTGGTTTCAGCCTTTGATCCCTACAGTTTTTACTCTTGATCAGAGATGAATGTTTTGCTTACTAGTCTTATTCTGAACAGCTACAAACTGGGATTCAACCCTGCCAGGCTGTGTGTGTGTGTGTGTGTGTGTGTGTGTGTGTGTGCGCACGTGTGCATGCCCATGTGTCCAAAGAGAAGAGAAGGAATGAGGTAGAACTTCATGGATGTGAATGTAGGTAGATCCTAGTGAGTGATCTAATTTCTTTCTTAGAAAGAAAGCAGTTTTATTGTCCCTTTCATTAAATGATGATTGATTAATCGCATCATTCAAACTAACATTTACAAAGAATATGACAGGGTCCTCACTTTTCAAAAATTCATAGTCTATATAGATAAAACTAAGATTTGTCAGAGGAGAGGAACTTTGTGCTGAGTCTTGAAAGATGAGAAAAAGCCAGCCAAGTGGTGAAGGAGGAAAGGAAGAGTAGAGGGACAGTTTCATTTAGAATAAGAAATCTTTCTGGTTTGGGGGCTACACAGGGAATGCCAGTTCACCAGTTTAGAGGGCAATGCTGAAGCCAAGGATTGCCTTTTGTGTTCATTTTCTATGATTACAATGAACAAATTACTCCTGACTTAAAACAATATAAATCTGTTATCTTACAGTTTCATAAAGTTACAAGTCTGACACACTTCTCACTGGGCTAAGATTAAGGTGTCAGCAGGACTGTGTTCCTCCCTGGAAGCTCTGGGGGAGAATCTATTTCCTTGCTTTTTCCAGCTGCTAAGGGCTGCCTGCATTCCTTGGCTTGTGGCCCCCTTCCTCCATCTTCAGAACAGTAATGCTGCATCTCTCTGACCTTCCTACCATTGTCACATCTGTCTCTCTCTCTCACTGACCATTGCTTTTTTTTTTTTTTTTGCGGTATGTGGGCCTCTCACTGTCGTGGCCTCTCCCGTTGCGGAGCACAGGCTCCGGATGCGCAGGCTCAGCGGCCACGACTCACGGGCCCAGCCGCTCCAGGGCATGTGGGATCTTCCCAGACCGGGGCACGAACCTGTGTCCCCTGCATTGGCAGGCGGACTCTCAACCACTGTGCCACCAGGGCAGCCCCTGACCGTTGCTTTTAAGGACTGATGTGGGGTCTACCTGGATAATTCAAAGGTATTCATTCAAAGTCCATGTCTGCAAAGGTGACATATTCACAAGTTCTGGAGATTAAGACATGGATATCTTTGGGGAGCCATTATTGTTTCTATTTTTACACTTGCAAGGTAAAACTAATAATTGAACCTTGAAACCTGTTTTACTAGGGCCAGTGAATTTGGAGAATGAGTAAGTTTTCTTTTGGAATTTATATTCTTTAGTATGGTTCCAACACCCCTGGCCATGGATTGCCCTAGCCCCAGTAGCCAAAACCACTTCCATCTATTAGAGATCATTAGATCATTAATCTTGTTTCTCTCACTTTCTTTTGTCCTCTTTTTCAGTTGTTCTTTGCCTAGAATGTACCTGCTTTTCTGTAGAAGCCAGTTCAAGTCAACAGATATTCTTTAAGTGGCTAAAGAATCCTAGGTACCATGAGGTAGGAATAGGGAAAAGACAAAGAAGTTGTACTTACTTCAAAGAACTCACGATCTAGTACACCAAAATACAGAAAACCCAGAGTCAGTGTTAACTTTTATTTACGTACATAAGCAGATATGTAGGAGAAGTGGATTTAAGGTCAGTCTTCTAAGTGTGTGTGAATTCTGAGTTCATTGTTGGAGACTGGGGCTCAGAATTGGGCAGGGACCAGCAGAGAGGTTCTTCTCTGTATAGAAATAATTGATGACAGGTTAGGGAGGATCGAGGGTCTCCCAAGGGAGCCAACATGTCTGGAACCTCATAGTAGCTTTGCCTTTAAATCTTTTGAAAGTTTATACCAAAGAGAGTATAAACTTTCAAAAGACTGAAAAGATTTTGAGTCTCTTCTAAATGCAGTGGAGAAGTTCGGGCTGGGGGTGGTGCCTCACCAAGGTCTTGCCTGATCTGCTCATTTCTCTTTTCCTGATGTTGCATGTCGCCCCTACCTCAGCTCTCTTTGATTTTCTGTCTCTCACAAGCCTTGCAGGTCCAATATTTTCCAGTGTTATAGACTGCCCACTTACTTGGAAAAGCGTTTTGCAGACCAAAGAGAAATTTGGAAAGCTTTTTCTATGTGATGGGGAGAATATGGAGGAAGATGGGCTCAGTGTGAGGAAGCTAGGGAGGTTTTTCTCTGAAATGATACTGTAACTGCCATTGACTTCTAGAACCATGTCCCAGTCCTCAGTTAAAAACAAAGTGAATAGAAAACTGCTGGAAGTTGGTTTTAAAAGAAAACACAGGGCTTCCCTGGTGGCGCAGTGGTTGAGAGTCCGCCTGCCGATGCAGGGGACACGGGTTCGTGCCCCGGGCCGGGAAGATCCCACATGCTGCAGAGCGGCTGGGCCCGTGAGCTGTGGCCGCTGAGCCTGTGCATCCAGAGCCTGTGCTCCGCAACGGGAGAGGCCACAACAGTGAGAGGCCCGCGTACCACAAAAAAAAAAAAAAAAGAAAACACAGATTCCAGCCAGGCAGTTTCACAGTAAACCCAGGAATAAATAACCTACTGGATGGCATGCATATTAAGGACTGTCAAGCCATATACTGAAGCTAGAAGACCAATTTAAGGACCCCATTGCAAGCACTAAGAGATTAAGAGATAAGCCCTCACTGGGAGGGGTAGAAAGGTCCAATGGTAGGGGAAGCGTGGTGGTTAGCGAGGCCTCTTGGCTGTCCAGATGAGAAATGGAGGTATTATTAGCTGATTTCCTCCAAGTTGTGTTCATTAAGTCCCCTGAAAAAGTACTTGAATAAAATGAGAGATGAGATGCACCAAAGGAGAAAAATCCATAGAGAGGACAAATGGAAAACCACAGAAATCACTATTTATGCAGAACAATGAGACAGCCCATATTATTCTTTTACTCTAGGTGAGATTTATATTATCAATGACTCTGTTTGTATAGTGCCTGCTTTTCCTTGTTTAGTGAATTTAAGCACTTTTGAAAAAGAAAGTCATGCCTGGTGAAAGTAGACACTTAATAACTTTCTGTGATGTGCTGTCAGCCAATCCATCTAAGGCAGAAAACAGCCTCCCCCAAACATATTGGGCGCCGCCAGACTCTTGTTTTGTTCAAAGCTGCTGCTGAACTTCTGGGTCTGATTTCAGAGGGACTAGGTGATTGCCTATACCTACTGCCTCTTCTTGCTATATTTCTGCATGACATTTATTTTGACATTTTAATAATGCTCATTTTTGAGAATGAAGCTATCTCTGTTGTTTTATGTGGGCATGGTGCCTACTCCCTGAGAACCGTTTAGATGAAACTCTTGTGTCTGAAGAAATTGATGATGATGCTTGGTAACTGTATGTGAAATGCATTGTTATACATGTAAATAATTTGCCCTCTGGGGGATAATGAATAAGCCCGCTGGATTTGGCAGCTGCACCCTTTTCGTACTCATCATCATAGCTGTCCAGGTTCTGTGCATGATAGATCTGCAAAAAGATGCCCCAAAAGGGTTGCACAGCACGTGCTGTAATTTTCAGACCAGCCATATCCCACTGTAGTACTGGCTTACATGGATTTAATAGATTAGTGTCTTCTTTAAGGACGGTAATCGTAAGTGCCTTCAGGGGCCAGACAGGTAGCCAGTATGTGTGAAATAGCCTGATAGAAGATAACAAGGAGTACTGGAGCCTGTGGAGAACTAGAGAATACACATTACATTACACCTAAAGGCCTTCAAATTCAAAAGTGAAAATAAAACAAAGTGTTCTTTGGCTGCAAATCATGTTTGCAAGCTGAACCAGAACTCTAGGCTCTCAGTTGCCAGCCCTAGTATTTAAAGTTAGATTATACATTATACTATACCATGCTGAGTGACCAGCCCATGCTAGATTCATCTTTATATCATATCGGAGGTTCTCAATGACTGCTCACTGGACAACTGACTATTTTTCCCAAGAAAGGACGGCTATTACCATCTTCATTAGAAATAAGTATCTTATTGCTATTGAGAGGTGACTGATTTTGAATTACAGCTTTAAACAGTCACAGGCATGACTGTCATACATGTATGCTGAGCTTGTGTCAAAGATTTATTTAACTCCGTCATGAGGGAGAAGCAAGATGGTAAATGTAGCTCCAAGAAGAATTTGAGAGACAGACCATCCAGTCACTGGAAGAAAGAATCCTGGAACAAGGTGCAAAATGTTTTATGTTCTACAGGGCAAAGCACTGTAACCTTGAAGTTATCTTTTCTACCTGGCAGAAATCATTTACATGTCTAGTGGACAAAAATAACTTGCAATTTATCAGTCTTCATAAGATTAACAGCATCTGGGCCTCAATCAATATAAATAGGAAGTCAGACAAAAGGTATATTCCCTAGACCAGTGTTTTTCAAATGGTAATGTGTATAAAATAACCTAGGGATCTTGTTACGAGTCAGATTCTGGCCAAGTAGGTCTGGAATGGGGCCTGAGATCTGGCATTTCTGATAAGATCCCAGGTAAAGCTAATGCTCCTCGTTCAAGAGAAGCGGGTGACCGTTACAGGTGCACCTGTTAGACAATGCTTGAGTATGTCTTTCAAAAGGCATGTGGGGCTTCCCTGGTGGCGCAGTGGTTGAGGGTCCACCTGCCGATGCAGGGGACACGGGTTCGTGCCCTGGTCCGGGAAGATCCCACATGCCGTGGAGCGGCTGGGCCCGTGAGCCATGGCCGCTGAGCCTGCGCGTCTGGAGCCTGTGCTCCGCAATGGGAGAGGCCACAACAGTGAGAGGCCCGCGTACCGCAAAAAAAAAAAAAAAAAAAAAAAAGGAATGTGGTAAGCTTTTAGCTTTATTTCCATATTCAATACTTTTGCTAAAAACTAAGCTAATAGGGTATTGCCAGGTAAATATTGTGCGGTGGGACATGAGTTTATTTAGGACTTATCCTGGGCCTGAAAATGGACCCTTGTATCTCTGAGTGCCATGTCACTGCTTCCATTTTGTGTATCTGCTCTCACACTCTCCCGCCACCTGCTATTTTGCCATATGACTTATATCATTCAATTTTACAGGAATGCACAAACAGAAACTTGCTGATCAGGTAAATTTAGGAACTAGTCCTAGAAAATTATTGATTTCTCTTTCCCCACATGTTAGGAAATGTAAAGGGACGCCTTTCACCAAACACTGTGTGCCATCCTGTGATGCAGATGGCTTCAATTCAGTCTATTCACTTGTCACATAATAAAGGCATTTGAAACAGACAAAGCTGTGCATCATTTGTTGGAGAAAGCAATCAGTAGGAATACACCACAGATGTTTCCCAAGCAGAATAAATCGGCCTCTGGCCAATTGGAATTTTCCCTCTACAGAGAGTTTTAGGTTATCCATTCAGTTCTGTCAATTCCAAAACATGTTTACCTTCACTTCCTGATGAAGGGCTTCTGTCACTGGGTCTTGGTAAAGCTGATGAGCAAAGCGTCTTGGCCGAGGGTAATGAAGGAGTAACCAGAATGTGTTACCAGAACATTAGTCACATGAAATGTTACAATGAGTTTTATGCCAGAAGGGATCAATGGGCAAATATATTTGGGAAAAACTGGGTTAAGTGAAGTAAACAGCTTTGTTTTCAAAGTATAGGATTTTCAAGCCCTTTAATAAGATAATGTGCAGAGCGAATCATATTAAGTGATAAAAATTTCATTTTTACAAACTGACCATGTTCCCTCCATTTTAAGATGCCATTAAATTAATTTAATCGTTTTTTTTTAAAGGGGAAAAAGATTCAACTAGCAAAATTTTTTGACATTGTTTGTGAGAAGCTCCATTTTAGAAACGTTAAAATGTGAACTTGAAAATCAAGAAAGTATGTTATATGGTCGCCGAAGTCTCTTTTTATGGAAGACATATTAACATCCCAAGCTATTAATATTCCGAGGAGCACAGGATGAAATTCGCTGTGAGCAGAGACCTGATCACCAGCTAATTTTTTTGTAGGAAAGGGCTGTCAAAAAATTAGTAATATAGGGTTCTGTTTGTACTTTATCAAAGCAAATAATTTATTAGTTCCAAGTAAAAAGTTTGCATTGTTTGGGGTTTTTTTTTTTTTTTTTTTTTTTTGGTACGTGGGCCTCTTACTGCTGTGGCCTCTCCCGTTGCGGAGCACAGGCTCCGGACACGCAGGCTCAGCGGCCATGGCTCATGGGCCCAGCCGCTTCGCGGCATGTGGGATCCTCCCAGACCGGGGCACGAACCCACGTCCCCTGCATTAGCAGGCGGACTCTCAACCACTGCACCACCCGGGAAGCCCCTGTTTGGGGTTTTTGATGGCCATGAATCAAGTGTGTTTGAATTTCCAGGTATAACCAGGACTTTTTTCATGCTGAGAGCAGTAATGAAATATACAGTCAGCCTTAAACTAACAATTGACTATAATTCACATTAGAAGTATAATTGTAAAGGTAACCTTAGTTTATGAATTCCTAATTAATGTTTTCCTGTCTGTGGAGGACCTTAGCTTGTTTCCCGGTCTCTCATGACCTTGCCTACCTGGCTGGGGGTGGGGAACTTTCGGCTTTTAAAAGACTTATGCCCAGCTCTACTTCTTTCTGAAGATGGATGACATTCAAAATGACCATTTTAGGGCTTCCCTGGTGGCGCAGTGGTTGAGAGTCCGCCTGCCGATGCAGGGGACACGGGTTCGTGCCCCGGTCCGGGAGGATCCCACGTGCCGTGGAGCGGCTGGGCCCGTGAGCCATGGCCGCTGGGCCTGCGTGTCTGGAACCTGTGCTCCGCAACGGGAGAGGCCACAACAGTGAGAGGCCCGCGTACCGCAAAAAAAAAAAAAAAAAAAAAAAAAAAGACCATTTTAGTATCTCTACAGAAAGCTCAAAATAAGCCCCAGGCTTATCTATTCCATGTAGCGTCTTTGAACTAGTTCAGCTATTTGGACCATTTGAGACAAAGCTGACAAAAAGCTGGATGGAATGCACTTTTATACATTCTTAATTGAGATGTTTGGGTGGATGGTGAGTTTGTGTGTTATTTGCAAGAGTAACTTAATTAAAAGTTAATAATATCTATTCCAACTCATTGCTTTCACTTTTATGTCTTCTGTGCATATAGAAAAGTGGTCTTGCCTTGCAAGGAGCCCTGTATTTCTTTAACTAGCCCCTTAGAACTTCACTTCTGTCCTTTGTCATTGTTTTCACTACCCCCTCCCTTGGTCTTTTTCTACCTGAGTGCTCCAAGGCCACACTTGCTTCTGACTATACTCTCTTTTGAGATCTTTGATATTGGAGCGAAAGGTATTTTGCTCTAGCTGTATGTTTCACTTACAATATTCATCGTTGACATTACAGGTGTTTGTCATCTATTTATATTATGATGAGAATACCACCGTTATTTGGAATTAAAAAGTGAGCTCTCTCCATTGCTCACTATGTTTAGAAACAAATCTATTTGCAATCCGGAATAGTTGTACATTTTTTGCAACTCAAATCTTTCTTCATCATTTGTAACTGTATCCTGGGGGCCTCAGAGAGCTATCATAATACTGCAGATGATGAAAAAAAAACCCGCAACAACCTATTTTAGATATTTGGAAACTCATAAAAATAGAGCTGCTTTGGTAACTGTTCATTCTCTGTGTGCTAAGCTCTGTGCCCACTTGATTTTATCCTTACAGTAGCATTGCAAGTCAGCAGTTGGAGTCTCAGAACTTGATGAAGATGCTAGTAGGATGTTTTGATGGAGAGTATGGGGTATGGTGTGGTGTGATGTGGTAGGAAGGGTCTGAACCTGAGGTGAACCCAGCAGGGTTTGAGTGCCAGCTTTGTTTTTTTTCTAGCTTTATTGAGAGATAACTGACTTATTTAAGTTTAAGGTGTATAATGTGTTCATTTGACATACTTATCTATTTTAGAATGACTACCACGATAGCGTTAGCTAACACTTGCATCACCTCATATAATTACCATTTCTTTTTTGGGGTGAGAACATTTAAGATCTACTCTTTCAGCAACTTTCAAGTATATAATACAGTGTTATTAGCTATTGTCAGCATGCTGTACATTAGATCCCCAGAACTTATATATCTTTTAACTGGAGGTTTCTGTCCTTTGACCAATATCTCCCCTTTCCCCCCAACCCACCATTCTAATTTGTGTTTGTATGAGTTCAGCTTTTTTAATAAATTTATTTATTTCTTTGTTTGTTTATTCATGGCTGCGTTGCGTCTTTGTTGCTGCGCACGGGCTTTCTCTAGTTGCAGCGAGCGGGGGCTTCTCCCTGCGGTGGCTTCTCTTGTTGTGGAGCACGGGCTCTAGGCACGCGGGCTTCAATAGTTGCAGCACGCAGGCTCAGTAGCTGTGGCTCATGGGTTCTAGAGCGCAGGCTCAGTAGCTGTGGCACATGGGCTTATTTGCTCCGTGGCCTGTGGGGTTTTCCCAGACCAGGGCTCGAACCCATGTCCCCTGCATTGGCAGGCAGATTCTTAACCACTGTGCCACCAGGGAAGTCTTTTTTTAGATTCCACATATAAGTGATATCAAACAGTATTTGTCTTTCTCTGTCTGACTTACTTTACTTACGTAATACCTTCAAGGTCTATCCGTGTTGTCGCAAATGGCAGGATTTCCTTCTTTCTCGTGGCTGAATAATATTCCATATATATATATATATATATATATATATATATATATATACACACCAGGTTTTTATCCGTTCACCCACTGATGGATGCATAGGTTGTTTTCATATTTCAGCTATTTTGAATAATGCTGCAATAAACATGGGAGTGCAGATATCTCTTAGAAATAGTGTTTTCATTTCCTTTGGTTATATACCCAGAAGTAGAATTGTTGGATCATATGCTAGTTCTGTTTTCAAATGGTTTTTTTGTGGTTTTTTTGCGGTACGCGGGCCTCTCACTGTTGTGGCCTCTCCCGTTGCGGAGCACAGGCTCCGGACGCACAGGCTCAGCGGCCGTGGCTCACGGGCCCAGCCGCTCTGCGGCATGTGGGATCTTCCTGGACCGGGGCATGAACCCGTGTCCCCTGCATCGGCAGGCGGACTCTCAACCACTGCGCCACCAGGGAAGCCCTGTTTCAAGTTTTTGAGGAACCTCCATACTGTTTTCCTGAGTGGCTGCAATAATTTACACTCCCACCAATAGTGCACAAGCGTTCTCTTTTCTCTGCATCCTTGCCAACTCTTGTTGTCTCTTGTATTTTGATGATCTGAGTGCCAGCTTTGTTACTTCTTGATCTTGTACTCAGGGACAAATTCCATTCCTTATTTGTGCTTCAAATGTCTTCTTTAAAATGGAGATGTTCTTCTACCAGTTGATGCTGAGTGAGGAGCAAATGAGATGAAATACTTTTGTGATGTATGCTGTGCCATTATCATTCCCACGATCCCATCGATCTCACCATCACCCCTCAAATCCTAACTGCACTAAAGGCGTTATGTTGTTGATTAAATAATTTCCAAGTCATTTCAAGCCCCTAAATCCTCTGGATCCTCATCCAGAGCTAACTTCTTCCTGTGATTCAAAAGCCCTGACATTGAATCCTCCTTACTTTCTCTAATCAAAGATGGATTGCATTCTTCAAGCACAGAAGATTTGTGCAGTCATTTTAATTTCCATAAAGATGTACAAAAGAAGGAACTTTCTTGTTTAACTACAATAAATTAGGTTTTCAAAATCTTAGACTTGTATTAACAGAAATATCTGTGGTGTAATTCCATTTCTAGCAGAAGCAGAGAGAGATGGTTGAAATATTTTTTATGAAGAAGAATAGCTGAGGTAATGTTATATCGAACTATAGGAATTTAATTACCCCATTCCACAAATGTAGTTTTCAAATAAAGGAGTTGAAAGGATTTCCAAAGCTATTCTTCTGAACTGTGATATAACAACCCAGAACACATTTAGTAGATGTAAAATGTATTACTGTACACTATGAGCCACAATGAATGAAAGAATAATAAGAAAAGCAACATGAGATTGAACACACAGTGATTAAAAATCTCTTTGCTCCCTTTGTAGAAATATTGTAATTTGCTTAGAATTTCATGTATTTGTCACTGTAAGGATGGGCATTTCTGGAATATTTCTGATGGGTGGATATCATACTGGGGAAAGGTCTCCCGGAAAATGGAAATGCTCTCATTTGAGGGTTTCGGTACAGACTAGGTGTAAATAAGAAATGTTGGGGGGGTGGGGGGAATACATCACCTCAGGCCCTCATCATTCTTTTCAGAGTCTGAAAGTCTGTCCTTTATAGTGTCCATATAAAATCATGAAAGTTGTTAAGAGAGTAATCCTAAGAATTCTCACCACAAGGAAACACATTTTTTTTTTTTGCTTTTTCTTTTTTAATTGTATCTATATGAGATGATAGATGTTAACTAAACTTCTTGCGGTTATCGTTTCACAGTATATGTAAGTCAAACCATTATGCTGTACACCTTAAATTTATACAGTGAAGTATGTCGATTATACCTCAATAAAACTGGAAAAAAAACTATTCCCTTAGCAATGAAGAGACGGCAGGGTGAATTAGGGACTCTTTTACTGAGAAGTCTTTACAAATCTTTACAAAAACCTTCGTTTCTCTTCCTATTACAAAAATGACACATATTCATTGTAGAAAATTTTTAAAAATGGATAAGCAAGGAAAAGAGTATAAAGATCATTTGTAACATCACAGCAGAAATAACCAGTGTTAATATTTTGGTATAGAGCCTCCTAGTTTTTCTGAAAGGTCATTTTGCCACGTCAAATAAGAACTTGGTAAAGGGGAGTCTTGGCTTTGGAAAAAGAAGCAGCAAGATGTTCATCCATTTATCAAACACTTGTGCTGTCAGGAGGGACTTTATCTTTTACACCAACAGAAGAAAGAATAAATTGGAAGTACTCTAGAAATATGGGGTTTATGACTTTTCCCTCAGGTAAGTTGCAAAGTGTTTTAGTGAACATCAGATGTAGCTAACGAGTTTTGTTTGCTTTTCCTTTTATTGTTTTGAGAAAAACGTTAGCACATAGCACTTCTTAAAATTAAAATTTGGTTTTCATATACATTTTAATCTTCAGTCTTCAAATTTTGCATTTTTCTTGTCCCCATTAGTGAGTGCTACTTTTGTCTAATGAATATTCACCCCTCTTACTGTTCTTTTTTTGGGTAAGATCATGAACATCCTTCCCCATAGTACTTGATCTCAGATAATCATACAGGTAGGGAGGAAAAGGGAGAGCTGGAATGAAATAGAGTGAACCCTCCTATATATGACGACACTAGGTGGTTTTCCTTGAGCCTGTGCACTTTAGGGACTTGCTAGCGAGGCAGTATAGTGTAGTAGGTATTCAGAGTGCAGGCTTTAGAGTCAAATTACTTCACCTCCAGCTCTATCACTTACTGGCTGGGTAACCTTGGATAAGTTAGTTAACCTCTCTGTGCCTTAGTTTCTTCATCTTTAAAATGAGAAAAATAAGATATCAAGTCCTGTAGCTCTATTGGAGATTAATGAAATAATGCATTGTAAAGCTGCTTAGCACAGAGATGTGTTCAATAAATGTGAGCTAGTGTATTTGACATGATCGCACTCATAGGCATCGAGGTGGCCACATCAGTAAGACTCAGGTGCAGGAAAGGTCCCTGGAGGGTATTTCTGCTCTTCGGGTGACACTGGTTAATTCTGTAACTTTCAACAACTCAGGTTTTCCCTTCTGAAATGCAGACTCTACAGTTTATATTACAAAGGGGTTTTAGATGGAGCCAGCATGCTGCTTTGCAATGTAAAGTGTTTTGACCATAAATAATAAAGGCAAGGCCTCATCTAAATGATGTCAAGCTTCTGCCTGGAGATGGAGGAGGCCTCCCCTGAGTTAATAGCATACCTCCCCTGAGTGAACATAGAGAAAGGCAGGTTGCAGGAGACCGCCGGGGAGAACAAATGAATAAATATTGTTTGTGCCAGTGAGAGCACGTGAAATAGGAATTCCTGACTAAACTTTTCAAGCAGATCGGGAGTGATGCTGTTCATTGGTACATGCAGCACTCCCTGAATAACTCAAGAAAGGCATCAATTTGGGGTTTCAAATCTTGGCTGCCCACTCCTTATGAGTTCAAGTTCCTGAGAATTTAAGACAGGTGTTTGCAGTTTGCTGTAAGATGGCTGCATTAACACAGAAGTATGTAAGGAAGTTATTGGAAGAATTCCAGAAGATGTTGTTTGCTCTAGTTTTGAATGTGTCTCCATATTTATACACAGAGGTCCTAGGTTGGTGTCTAACTAGCAAGGCTTGAAAGTTCTCTGTAATAAAACAAGGGGAGATACCTTAAAATAACATACTTCAGAAACGTTTAAACGTTTAGCTCTCATAAACACTGTTTTTGCACTTTTCACCTTTTCTTCTCTCAAATCTAATTAAGGAGAGTTCTTCCAAGTCATGGCAATAACTGGCTAGCAAGGGGCATTGGACTCTGCTTCTTTGCACAGATGTTTAGCAAAGGCATGACCTTGCTGGATTTCTACTGCATATCTTTTCCATAGCTCTGATAGAATGAATTATGGCCCGTTCATTTATTCATTCAGTGAATGAGCATCTACTATGTGTCAGGCATCAGGAATTCAACTGTAAAACAGGTAGGCATGGTCCTGCTTCTTGGGGACTTGCAGTTTAGTAAGGGATACAGATAAGGATTTATTTATTTATTGTTTTTTTTTTTATGTGAACCATTTTTAAAGTCTTTACTGAATTTGTTACAATATTGCTTCTGTTTCATGTTTTGTTTTTTTGGCCCTGAGGCATGTGGGATCTTGGTTCCCCTACCAGGGATCGAATTTATACCCCCTACATTGGAAGGCGAAGTCTCAACCATTGGACCACCAGGGAAATCCCACAGATAAGGATTTAAATATAACTTAAGTGCAAAGACAGGGAAAGGAAGGCGCTTGGGTCAGGTCAGGTTCAGGGAGAGGAATGCATGATCAAAAGTGGTTTCCTGGGAGAATACTTTCTCGGCAGTCAAGTTATTATTTTTTAATTTGCTGTTATATATGCTTACTGAGAGAACAGATGTTAATACTTCAGGGAACATTTGCATCTCAACAGGCTTTCTTCATATTGCAAAGTGCCTTAAATTGGGTTTCAGGAACTGTTGACCTGTAATTAAGCCTGCCATCGCCTATCCAGAAGGGGACTCGCTGTAGAATCAGAGACCTGAGACAAGGGATGAACATGACTATGGTCTTAATCACCTCAGAGCAGGGAACCTTCACCGAAATTTCAGCTCTTACATTGATTTAGCATTTGACATGTGTTTATTCACTTGAGTCTCACAATGGCACTTCAAGATAAGCAGGACTCATATTATTATCCCCTGGCACATTCCTTGGTATCCACATGGTGCTATACACAAAATTGGTGCCCAGTAAAAATTTGGCAAGGAAAGGAATCTCCATTTTATAAATGAATAAAGGGAGGCTTAGACAAGTTAAATGACTTGCCCCAAATCATACAGTACAATAATGGCAGGAACTGAGCTACTAGATTTTCCGCATCCTGACCTGGTGCACCAACCTACTTCTCAGGAGTTGAGGATGTCAAGGCAACGCGTGATCAGCTGAGGCAGCAGAGACATGCGCTTGGTGTCCTGGAGGCAAGTTATTGTGACAGAAGTGGGATTCGGGTTCTTTAAATCATGCTACCCTCTAAAGGGATTACAAATTAGAGCCCTCTGCTCTGGTTAATGTCTGTGAGGAAAAACAAAATAGAGTCTACACCTTGATTAAACTTAAAAAATGGCCTGCATTTCCACTTCAGAGGCTATCACATGACCATCTAGATTCCTAGCTTCTCTTGAAAAGACCAGCGCCTCTGGCAGTCAGACTGCCTTTACCCAAGGACACACTTGGAAAGCGCTGAGTCGGTGTCCCCATTAGATGGGATGCGTGATACTGAGTTGGGAAGTGAAATTTCATCTCCAGTCACCTGCCCTTTACTGCTCAGGGGACTCTATTGATCAGGGGACGGTAGAGAGAACAGAGGGAATGGCGTTCTAGGCAGCAGCAAACATACCAGTTCTCTTGGTGGCCAGAGCCAGAGGGTAAGTTTGGTTAAATAGCTTCTCATGAGACACCAAAATATTTCAAGGTTACTGTCTCATGAATTCTCACTATCCTGTAGCAAATCTTTTTTGTGCCCATCAAATAATGCATCTGTATCCAATGTAAGTAGATTGCTATAGTTTAAAGCAATACTATGTAGTATTTGGTTTTGTGCTGTGTAATATGTCTTTTTTTTTTTTTAAGATGTTGGGGGTAGGAGTTTATTAATTTTATTATTTATTTTTGCTGTGTTGGGTCTTCGTTTCTGTGCGAGGGCTTTCTCTAGTTGTGGCAAGCGGGGGCCACTCTACATCGCGGTGCGCGGGCCTCTCACTGTCAGCGAACTCTCCCGTTGCGGAGCACAGGCTCCAGACGCGCAGGCTCAGTAGTTGTGGCTCACGGGCCTAGCTGCTCCGCGGCATGTGGGATCCTCCCAGACCAGGGCTCGAGCCCGTGTCCCCTGCATCGGCAGGCAGATTCTCAACCACTGTGCCACCAGGGGAGCCCTGTAATATGTCTTTTCAGCATAAACATGATGTATTTAATTTTCAACCCAGCCTCATTGACTGTAGTCTCAGCTCTCCTGAGCTGGGTTAGTTGCAGTACTGTTACTCACTGGCAAGGCTCAGAAGACTGGGCTTCCTGTTATGGCTGGTTTCTAGTGTGTGTTCCCCACTGGCCCCGGGTAGGTCTCTGATGTGCTACTTGACTGATCTAGGGTCCACACCCTAGCTTGAAGGCACCTAACCCAGTGCAAGCCAGGCCAGGATGACCGTAGGCAAGCTAGACAGGCCCCTATCTTTCCTGACGCACACCAAGCTCAGCTGTCACAAAGGTGACATAAACATCAATTCTAGGGCCTGCAGTCGCTGAGAACAGAGGCAAACCAGATGGTGTAGTACAAACCACATGGACATTGGGGGTCAGGCACAACTGATTCCAGTCCAGCTCTGTTGCCCCCAAACTTGCCCAAGTAGCTCAGCCTAAGCCTCAGTCTTCCCATTGGTAAAATGGGGGGTGTGACTTAGCGCTGGGACATAATAAGAATTCAATGAATGTTAGTTATTCATTTATTTTTCTCCATTTTACAGACAAGGAACCTAAGGCTCAGAAAGGCTAGGTAACTTTCCTAAGGTCAGGGAAATGGCAGAGCCTGTCTTTGAACCTTGGTCTTCTGCTCCAAAGTCAAGCTCTCAAACCACCATATTATGTTACTTTCACTTCGCCTGCCTCTGGGGGTTGTGGTGAGCATGATGTAAGGTGTTTAGCTCAGTGGTAGAGTGTAGGTTTCAGTCATTGGCAGTGATGATTAGAGGTAGGGGAGCTCAGCTGAGCTGAAATTCTATCTAGAGCTTCAATTACCTATAGACCCTTGTTGTCACAGGGACCCCAGTTCATAGGTAAGTCTTTCCAACCCCATTTACCCATATAGATGGTTAGTGTTGACTCTGAGTGTGAGAGATGATGATGGTAGTGGTGTTGGTTAGTGAATGGAAAAGAAACATGACTTCATTAATAAAAGCTTATTATAGAAGACAGCTTAGTGCAATGTGGTGGTAAAAATGGCTCTCCCTGTTAAACGTACTTTTCTCTCCAGTTTTCAGACATACAATCATTTTGCAAGATTCTTGGTCTTGCCTGGAAATAAATAGGTAAGCAAATGCCAGCTCTTTAGTCCTAGTGTCTGGGAGGGCGCTGCTTTTCCTAACACAGGGATAAAAATAAAACGACCCTCTAGAAGTGGTGGTGACGACCCTCAGCTTACTTGGGAGTCAATGAGAACCTCATTTTTCATACAGGCATTCGAGAGCTGACCTTTAAAATCACCACATCTGGGGAGAATGTGTGATTTGATGCAGAACATTTTAAAACGTGCCAAAGGATGAATGGATGAGAATGTGTTCATCAGTTTTCTTCTCCTTCAAGGAGCTCAGAGTTGCTTAGGTTATAAAAGTCAGTTCTTGGGCACTTCCAAACCTATAGCGTTTGCTTCAGTAGGTCTTCTGTGCAAAGTAGATTAAAGCACATATATACACGGAACGCTGATCCATGCACCTGGTACGAAAATGATGGGGGTGTGTGTGTCTGTGTCCTCGGAGTGAAGTTTAGCCATTTCAAGGTAGCTAGTTATACAGTAAGTTCAACAAAGGGTCGTTTGGATAAAAGATGGAATTTCTCTACAAGAAGGGCCAAACTCTGTGAATCGCTTTGTTATGGAGGCTCACGCACTACATCTAGGGTCCAGGCAGTAATTCTGAATATGAGACCAGCTTTTGATTTGTGAACCCAAATACCTGCAGGTTCAGAAGACATTAAAAAGAAGCTTATTTGTATTCCTAAAGCCCTTTTTTAAAGAGCCACAGACTTTTGTGGAAAATGGAATTGGACGGGTGGTCATCTCCCAAATTCATCTCCAGGAGAAAATAGTATCTGTCTGATCTCATGTGTCATCATCTGCTAAATGAAGGTCCCGGCAGGGATGCTGATAGAAATTCCTCGTGGGTGCTAATTCTGAACAGTCTGGGCAGTGAGGCACTTCAAGGGCGGGGTTGATCACAAACTCCCCCATACCCCAACCAAGCATAGTTAGCATTTTTCTTGACTCGTTTCCAGTCTTAGAAACAGCAAACTGAAAAACTTTCCCCCTTATGTTTTTGGATGAGGATCCAGATGTCAGAATTGGCGACTTTTCAGAGTTGTTCCTTGTCACGAAGCCACTTAACCACAAGATTGCTGAGCTTCTGCAGGAGATACCTGCCAATCAGCCATCATCCTGGCTCCTGAAGGCCTGCGAGAAGGCCGGTTCCCCCCTTCCTTACTGGCTCAGAGGCCCATTGGCTTTTGTCGAATGGGGCATAGAGAGAGGTCAAGGGACTGATCTATTTCTGAAGCTATAAGTAAAAAATGATTTGATGGCTACAGTAGAGGGGTTTTCATCTTTTCAAAATGTCTGTAATGTTGGAAAATGTGCTGAGGGTAGTAGTTACTGATCTGGAAGATTGGCATGGACACTGTTGGCTTAGCCTGCTGGGAAATTCTTCTTGCTTCACTATTTCCTCCCTTCCTTCCATATTTGCTAAGCACCTGCTACATGTCAGGCAGGGGGCTAGAGACGAGCCATGAAACAACAATGAAAACAAGTCAGACCCTTTCCCTGACCTCAGAGTCTGGTGGAGGGAGAGGCAAGAAGACTGGAGATTTCTTTCTGGATCTGGAAGTACAACACTGATGGTAGAAGAAGGGCACCTCATCTGGCAGACCAGCAGGAATTCTGCAAAGGGGCTGAGTAATGACAAGAGCATCGCAGGCAGAGCAAGGGTGGTGTGCGAAGGCCTAGATGGGAAGCTGAAAAGAGAGTGTCCATCTGCACAATTGCAAATTGTGAAATTCCCTGGGGGCGGGGGGCGGGGGGGGCGCTGGGGGGTGGGCAAAAGCGAGGGAGGGGGCTGGAGGAGGCAGGGGCCCTAAGGTCCCTGAGGGTCTGTTCTGCCATATGAACTATGGACCTGTACTCTAGGCTGGTTTGTAATTGGGCCACCATATGGCCATCGTGACCTGACATTACGCCCTGGGGGTGGAGTGTCTTAGAGTGGATCCTGTCTGAGTTTTAGGGGTGGACCAACGGCTCAGGTGGCCCTGATATTAAGTGAATGCTTGCCATTCTGTTAGTCCATGAGCAGGGGGCAAAGGGATGAGAGATGTTTCTTTTTTCTTTGTCTTTTTTTAAATTAAAACATACCATTAAAGCCTGATGTAAAAACTAGTAAGTGTTACATGATACTAAGGCAGGTGGTCTCCTTTGAAGTTGAAAATGCTCTCGGATAAGCTGAAGAAGGGGCAATAAAACTGAAATGGCCAGAGGGCACTTAAACAAATCATCCATTTCTTGAAAGCAACCAAAAAAGATATAGGAAAGGGTAGTTAAGAAACAACCAGAAAAGTCCTGACTAAAACAGTGCTGCTAAAAATCGCCTGTGTCAATGTATTCTTCACTAAAAGTTGTCTTCTGCTGACGCTGCTTTTTCTCCCTACGGGTGTGCCTTTTATCTGTGATGATCAGTTTTCCACAAGGATTGCCGTAATGTTTCCTTAGAGCTTAGGTTTTTACATTTTAATTCATTCCATGGCTCTTCTTAATTGCTCTTTTCACAATTCAGGGTCCTTGTTTTCTAGCAGACAGAACATACTCAAATCCCAACCCTCTTCTTTTTCTCAACTTGTTTTTGTCTGTCTCGGCTTGAGGAGAACCCCTGAAGAAGGAGACGGTCTCTACCATTCAAGTGGAGCCTGTGATCTGGTCCATTCTATGCTTTGATTTACCTTTAACTTCCTACGATTTGCACTTTGGGTTCCCAGAAATCACTCCCCTCCCCCAGCCCCTCGATATTACTCTTTCCAACAACTTCCTGTCTTCCTGAAATCCCTCTGAGATCCCACTTATCCTTCAAAAAGTCCAACATAAACTTCATATTCCTGGTCTTCTGAGACAGATAAGCACACTGCAATTTGACAGAAATTTATGGTAGGATTAAAACAGCAGGACATTATTATTACTGTTGTTGCTCTTATTTTTACACTAGTCTTGTCTACCCGTTTGTATTGTACCTTTCTTGAGCATAGAGACCGTATCTTTAGGTACTTTTGTAATCTCAAGTAGAGCTCGGCACAGTAGAATTGAACAAGTATAAATTTTAAAAGTGTATTGATTAAGTTGTGACCTGCCAAGAGCTATAGTGGTTTTCATTTAGAGGCTCGTGGAAAATATGAGTGTGGAGACAATCCTGCAAGGCATCTGAACAATAATCCCTAGGATCTAGACAGTGACTGGCCCTCGAATCTGTGAACACAGAGCGGGTGGCTTCCTTTGGCCAAGGGGAGGCTTCGAGATGGGGTGCGAGGGGCCAGTGGTTACAGAGCGGCTATAGCCCAGGACTGCAAAAAACCAATGTCTTCCAGCTCTAAGTTTCTAGCATTTCTTACATTTTTGTTTCACACAGGAGTAGCCCAGAGTAAACTAATGAAGCCTGCAAAATCCCCCTTTCTGCTATCTTTTGAAGCCCAGTTCCAGAGGATGTCTCTAGCCAGTAACCCTTACTCTGCAAACAAAGCCCAGCGGGTAATCGTTGCACCCTAGTGTGACTTGGCTTTATGTGTGACTCCTGGCAGTTTAAATGGTCAAAGAAACAACAGCAAAAATTGATGTCTGGTGAGAAGTTTTCTATCTTGTGACATTTGAGTGGTGACCTCCATGGCTTAAGTAGGGCAGCCTCCATTTTCACTTTCGTTTCCCAGTGTGGATTTGTACAGTATTGCCTTAGCAGTTCTATTTCAAAGTTTCCCCCTTAGCTATCAAGCCTCATTTCTGTTCCAATCCTATTATTATTTGCAGTTTAATCAAGATTAAGGGAATTGTGGCCAAAGGTGAGAAGGTACTTGCTGCTTGTAAGCTGAAATTTGATGTGGCTAAAATCCAAACTCAAATAGCTGGGGATTCATGGTAGAGGAGTGAGTGGGTTGGGATCTTGGACCCTCTTCACTGGTTCAACAATTTTTCAAGTGTATTCTTTGACGTGCTAGTTGTTTGATGGAAAGATGTTAGAGAAAGGAAGGCTGTGAGACACATGGCTCTTTTTCTGTGTTTTTATCTGCACTTACTGAGGTGCAGATCCCTGGTGTAAGAACATCTTTGCATAGCATTCTTCCTTTCTGGGACTGATCCTCTTGTTATGACATGGGTACCAAATAGAACGATACTCGTCACACTTGTGTGGGAGCCGGGTCCTCTAGGCCCCAGCTTCATGGGTGTTGAGACCTTATTTTCTCGATCATGAAGAAGTGATGGTGCTGGGGAGGGTAGGGGCAACAGAACCCAGGAGAGGGCTGGGGCAGCGTGTCTGGCTGAGGGCACTTGGGGAGTGTGGAGTCATAGCTATTTATACCCATTCTGGAAGTAGTTCAGTATTTCAGCAACAGGGACTGTTGTGCTAGTTTGACGGGCTGGTAGTGGCTCTGCACCTGTAAGTGCACTTGCTGGTGAGGAAACAAGGCGGGATCTGAAGTTAGGAAGCTGGAGTTTGACTCCTAGCTCTGCCAACCATGGTTCGAGGAATCTGGGCCGATCCCTTGATCATTGAGACTCAGCTTTCCCATCAGTACAATGGAAAAAATAGTAACTACTCTATCAAGTTAGTAGGAAGGGAGCAGACGTGCAGTAAGATGACATATGTGCGAACACTTTGTTAAACTGCAGCTCTACTGGCTAAGTTTTCCTATTATTTTGATGTCTTACTGTCGTGATTGAATTCTGTTGTTTAGTGAAAACTTCAAGTATGGAAGTGTTTAGGGTTGTTTAGTCAAACACCAAATATTGTATTTCTGTGCTTTTTGAGTTGTTGGATCTGCTTTTGGTATATTTTTCTAGATCCCCTCTCATGTTAGGGTGTGGGCTTAGAAGCTACATAACTGAAGTTTATTTGAACTGTGTACTAGATAAGGATAAATGGGGTCTGGGTGAGGGCCTGACCGACATTCTTTGCTAACTTCTTGGTTCCTGTCTGTCCTGCCTATGTGGATGATGGAATTCTAGATGTGGAATGATGTATGTATGCAATTACTTAGAAGTATACATTATCAGTTTGAAAAGATCATATTTTTAGTGAAGGCAGTAGAGAATATACATCACTCACTGACTCACTCACTCGCTCAGGCATTTATTAAATGATGTGTATAGACCACTTTCCCAGACAAAGTAAAAGAAGTAGGATACCTGGCTGTCTTCCCAGGACTTTGCGCACCATTTTAATCCAATTTAAGAATACAGACTGACTCTCAGGAAGAGGTGATATAATTATTTCAAAGGATTCAGAGAGTTGGGGAACTGGGAGGCGGCAACAGGACCCTTCCAGAGGAAAATTGGAACAATAAATTTCTTTTTCACCAAGAATTTGAAAAAGGTGTACATCTCTTTAATTGGAGTATGGTATGTGCCTTAGCAAGAGCTTCAGATACCTAACACCAAACGTAAAAAGGATGTTGCATCGTGTCCTTTTGTAAATCACTATGTGGGACCAGGTGGATTTTGTTGGTGTGTTCAGTGTCTCTGGACGATGTTCTTTCCTGCTCTCACAATGTCCATTTGGCTAGGCCAGAACTGTTGCGAGAGTGGTGCACTACCAGTAGTGATCGGAAGATGGCAGCATTGGGCGACCTATCTCATTTTCTTAAGCACGCTCCCTGCTAGCTCATCCTGTGGCTGTGTTCCACAGCCGTGTTTGGATTTCAGATCGTCACTCAGACCTTCTTCTGCTTCATGACTATGTAAAATGACTCTGCTTTTCTTCTAGGGAAGAGGTCCGATATATAATTCCTGTTTTGGTTTTCAGTTAATGATTATATGTAATTATATTCGAATAAAATATTTATAAATAATTACTTATAATTAGTGGTATGTAGAACTTGGAATTCATGAACATCAGCTTTGCTGAAAGGTACCCTTCAATTTGGGAGGTGTTAATCTTAGTATTATTGTTTGTTTCTGTTTAAAAGACATTAGTGACCAAGACTCTGCAGTCCTCTTTTACAGGAATTCTTATAGGGCTCAGGTTTTTTATTTTTTTGTGGGTTTTTTTTTTTGATAATAGGTAGGATATTTATTTGGTAAATCTCTTGGGAATATATTACAGATCCACATATGGCAAGTGCTCTGAGGAAAACAAATTATATTTTCTTAAAATTTCAAGAAGCAATTAGCTACCCTTGAATTTTGAAGGGTCTTCAGGGGCCATTCAGTCCAACTCTAAGTAGGCTTTGCACTTAAAACCAGGCAGAAAACATGTGCAATTGCCCCCTCCTCCCCATTAGTGATCGTGCCCAGGGTCTTCTGCATTTTGAGGTCTATACCTTATGCATTTTGAGGCATTAGAAACAGAAAGAGAAAAATTATCCTGAGCAAGTCCATAATTCAAATTTTGCCAACACCTGAGCTTCAGGTTCATTTTATCATCCCTCTTTATCTGTTAGCCACACATGGAGCCGCAAATGGAAAGCTATCTCAAGGTGAAAGGTCTAATTCTCTGGTGAGAGGAGGCTGTAGAAGCAGCATCTAGGCTCATTCCTTGGTCAAGGACAGCAGGAAACCAGAGGGAAAGACAGTTAGGGAATGAGCAGATGGAACTGTGTAAGGTCAGAGTTTCTGGAAGGATTCCCAGATGAGGGATGGGGCCAGAGAGCATTCTAAGCAACGGGAAGGAAGACAGCCAGTGGCTCTTCCCTCTGAGGTTACCCTGATTCTAGAAGCACAAGGATCGAAGACACACTGATAGATTTACCTTGGAATTTTTAGCCGAGTTGACGCAGACCTTTTAATTCCTGCCTCACACTAGGACGGGATGCCAGATCTAGGGGAAGCCCGTGAGAATGGTGCACCAGATTTTCTCAGGGACTCTCTCAGCCTGCTTTGATTTGGATCATAACCATGACCGTGCATTATGTACGCATTGATATAACGTAAGCAAAATTTAAAATGCACACAATAGGCTGACCTAAATGCTCCTGTAGCTGGCTCCATATGTGTACTATTCTGGAGGCTTTTGAACGTGAGAGCACATTTTTTCACAAACTCTTCTGTATTCAATGTTAAGGCTCCAAGGATTTCACATCATGTGCTATAAATGCAATACAAATTAGAGAAATCACCCAAAGACACACTAAGAAGATGTCCTGAGATTCTGGTTTTCCTGATTTAGCCTTTCATTTCCCCAGTTTTTTGGTGGTAAGGAAAAAATCATGCATCTATTAATCTTTTACCTGGAAACTTTAAAATGTGACAGATGTTGAGCTCATAAAACACTGAGCTCCAGATCTCTTAAATATCACCATCTAGACCCGTCCTGGGTAAATCACTTCATCTCCTTAAACTTGAGTTTTCCTTTTGGTAAAGTAAGAGGCTGAACTTCCAGGCTTCATGTTCTATGACTCTATGATCACTTCTCCACCATGCCCAGGACTGTGCAAAATTTTTTGGAGGACAGACTTGAGGGCTGTATTTTAACATTTCTTTCTTTTTTGTAATTGAAGTATATTTGACTTAACAATATTATGTTAGTTTCATGTGTACAACGTAATGATTCATTGTTTCTATACGTTACAAAATAATCACCATGATAAGTCTAGTTACCATCTGTCACCATACAAAGTTATTACAATATTATTGACTGTATTCCCTATGCTGTACATTTCATCCTCTGTATTTTAACTTTTCAACACATCTTCACATCTCTTATTTTGGTTCTTCTCATGAGGCCTCTGTGATACTGAGTTCTCCCAACCCCCTGCTACCCCTGGCCCAAGTCATCCTCTAAGTCGCTCATCACCCTTGTCTTGACTGCCACTGCCTTCCAACTGGTCTCTCTGCTTCCACCCTTGCCCCCTATAATCTATTCTTTACCGAGCACCAGCGTGATCTTTTGGAAATGAAATCAGAACACATGTCTCTCCAGCCTAAAACCTTCCAATAGCTTCCCAGACACCCTTGGAAATACACATCTATCCGTGCCTCAGGGCCTTTGCATTTGCTATTTCCTTTGCTGGGAACACTCTTTCCCCTAGGTCTTTGTACAACTGGCTTGTTCATTTTCTTAAAGAAAGGGCCATTTTCAAGTAGGTTGCAGCTTAAAGATCACTCCTGCAGAGAGGCTTTCCCTGATCCCTCCATCTAAAACAGCCGTATCCTCTGCTTGCTCTCTGACACTTACATGATATTATTATTTATATAGCAGATTTATATAGCAGATTTCGCCTGACATTCATCCTGTATGTTGATTTTTGTTGTTGTTACTTGTCTCATCCCAGGAGCATACCTGCTTCATGGGTTGGGGAACTTTGTTCCCTTGTTCTCTGCTAGAGCGGAGTCTGGCATATAATAGGTTTGTAGGAGTGTCTGTAGAATAAGTAGATGGATGAATAGACGTCATAGGCAGGAAAACTACAACCCAGAGAGGTTGTGGTCACAGAGCTAATTAGAAGCAGGGGTAAGACTAGGACTCAGGCCTCCCTGTGTGTGTCTTTCCTCCATGTCCTGCTGTCACACAAAAAGCCTAATCTAGAAATACTTCATTCACTGTTTGTTTATTTGTTCACCGGATATTTATTGAGCCCTTATTATGTTTCTGGCGCTAGTCTGTGTCAGTTGTTCTCAGCCAGGAGTGATGTTGCCCCTCTGGGAACATTTTTCAATGTCTGGTCGCTTGCAGATGGGGTGGGGGTGGGGGTGCTACTGGCATCTAGGGGACAGAGCCAGGGATGCTGCTAAACATCCTCCAGTGTACAGGATAGCCCCCTGCAGCAAAGAGTTATCCAGCCCAACGTGTCAACACTGCTGAGATTGGGGAACTCTGTTCTAGATGAACAGACCGTGATACTGCTCTCATGGAGTTCATGGCTTTGTGAGGGGAGACAGATGACAAACAGTATATTTCATACATAAAGACCATGTCAAAAAAGTGATGGGACAGAAAAGAAAGGCAAGTCAGAACAGAGTAAGAGGGGGTGCCGGTGGGTGCTGTGGGTGGTGACAGGGTAGGAAGGGCTGTAATTTTCACCTCTTTGGGAGATGAATCAAGAAAGGAAATTTTGCCTCTGGAGGCTCAGCTCCATGACCTGGAATGACCAGGCCTTCGGGTCCAGCCCAGGGCTACAGAGCATTGACCACTCAACTTCAGAGATCGTCCACACATAATAAAAATATAAAACCCTCCAGAACCAAGGGACATCTTAACCTCCAGATAAAAATAGAGCAAATAGCCATGGGCTAGAAATAATTAGTATTTTCTGCTCCTTTTCAGGGATGTTTTCATTCTCTTTCTCAACCCCTTCATTGCTCCATCATCACTAATGCAGGACAGTGTTAATTTGATGAAATTTTTTATTGCTCACTGTCAGCTTCTCACTTTCCTCTCGGAGCACAGATAGTGTAATTTCAGCCCCTCTCAAGAGCGTCATGAGTTTTTTTGGTTGTACAGAGATTTCTGTCTGTCTAGGTTGATTTCCTAGGAACTCAACAGAAGCAAGTGTAGATTTAAATATCTTGGGGAAGCTGTAGTAGTTGATGATGGTAAAACTCGGGCCAATGAAATCGTTCTTGCTATATGTATTTAATGTATATGTATATAAGTATGTATACATGTAAGTGCATACGTAGGTATCCATTTAAGATTTCGCTAAGAAAGTGGCAATTTGGTAGGTATATACTTGTTTTCTTGCTCTTTCCTGGTTTCTTCACCACAATTCTTTACCAAACATTGGCGCATAGTAGGTACTCAACAAATGTTCGTTGAATGAATAAACAAACTGCAAAAATCAGTTTAGGATTACTGAATTCCAAGTTATTTTTCCACATTTACACGGTGCTACTGAACCACAACTTATTAAATATAGTAGCATATTCTTCTGGCATTATCACTGTGACATATTCATTCTTTCTGAATTTGTGTTTTTTTAAATTTTAGAGTCATTGCAAGGACTATGATTTGACTCATAGGGTTTCTGAATCCAGGAAGCATAAGACTCTTAGTAGTTAATACTTTTTCCATTTACCTTTAAACTAGGGAGGGATTATTAGGCAATAAATGTCAATAAATCTTCTTGACTTAAATGCGTTTTAATTGACAGTGCTGAAGAAATTATGCAGAGTGCACCATTTTATTTTGGGTGCCATTTTATTTTACAGAAGAACTTATTGCCCATTTCACTGGCTGTGTGTCCACTTCTTTTTCAGTGCTATTTCTTCACTATTGAGTTTGGCCTTTGCAAGCAAGAAGGGCAGCTGCGGGCATATGGAGCTGGACTGCTTTCCTCCATTGGAGAATTAAAGGTATGAAGCTGTAAACGCAAATATCCTTCCCGAGCAAACTGGTTCAAGGTCATGGAAGATATTGATTTGTCTGTCTGAGTCTCTCTACTCGCAGATACCCCATGAATATTTAGTACAGGGGATTTGGTGCCTCATATGTGGGTGCTGACCTAACTTTTTGCACTTCTGAAAATGGGTCATGCCTTTCTGGGTTTGTGGTGTGACTCAAATGGATGAGCAGCCATGTGCACGAATCAACAGGAATGACAAATGTATGCTCAGATGTTGGGTAACAAATGACTGGCCTAAATTTAGTGCTGAAAACTGGGCACTGAGCTAGCAGTGGTCCTACTGATTGAAATTCCCTTGTAAGGGTGGCTTGGCCTCTCTCATTTCTGTCATCACCATGGCTCCCATGGATTCCCCAGCATCTGCTTCCCAAAGGAGAATTAGAGGTTATTTTAGCTTCTTCAGAATTAATGTAAATTAAAACATTTATGGGCATATACAATAAAAAAAAATCTAACTAAATATGTGGTCCAAGAGGTATCTAATATGTGTAGTGATGCCTAAGGGATGCTGTTTTTTTTTTTTTGCCTTAAGATACAGTTAAAAAATCATTTATTCAGAAATGTTGGAGTCCGGGGCATTCTGATCATTTAAATATTCTGGTTACTTAAGAATTGCTATCTGTATACCACTGGGGGATAGCAAGTTTTGATGAATTTAGAATGCATTGTGATATCTAATCTGGAAACGGTACTGAAAATAATTTAATCTTTCTTTGATTATTCAGACTAAGGTCAGGATTATGGATGATCCTAGGGTTTTTATTTTGAGTATTTATTATCCTTACATAATGTAACTGGGATATATATGATTACTGGAACTTTTTAGATGTTTGTACTTTTGAAAGATGCAATTTAACTGTAGTTTCATTGAGTCCATTCACTTTATGACTTCATTCATTCATTCATTCCACAAATATTTGGTTGAGCATCTACTATGCACCATGTACTATGCCAGGCACTGAGGATACAAGGACAAATAATGATGATGAAGAATAAGAATATGAAGAAGATAACAACTGCCTCAAAAGACACTTAAATAGACTTTAGTATTTTAGGGGCTTTAAACATATTAACCCAGTTAATTCTCATAACAACCCAATGGGATAAGTAACACCATTATCACAGATGAGAAAACTGAGGTATAAAGACATTAAGGAGCTTGTTCAAGGTCACACAGCTAATAAGTGTTGGAGGTGGTCCCAAGTCCAGGCAGTCTAGGCTCCAGGATCCAAGCCCTTGACCATTAGGCCCTATTGCCTGGGATCCCTGTTATCAAGGAGGTTACATTCTAGTGCAGGAGATAAATGACCAAGATAATACAGACAGTGTGACAAATGTGCCTGGCACATTTTAGCCCATGCCTGGGAAGGCTTCCTGATGAGGGTCCTGCTGCCCACGCTGTTGCTGGAGGAGTGGGAAGGATGAATAAGGGATGGATGAGATGCTGGATCAGTCAGCACGTAGCAGTGTGTGTGCTCTACTCAAAGCCTGGCCCATTAAGGGAGCTGCCTGAGGCCCTGTCTGGCTGGAATAGATGATAATATTTAATGTAACAAAAGCCTGATGTAATGTGTTAAAAATTTTTTTCTTTTTTTTTTCTTTCTTTTTTTTTTTTTTTTTCTTTTTTACTAAATTCTCAACAACAAAAAAATCCATTTGGGGTTAATCTCAAAGCCCACAGCAATAGCATGATGTCATATGTCTGTAAGACCCGTGTCTTCTATAGATTATTTCTTGATTTCCCTGAGAAAAGAATTAGTCAGAAAATTATGTAGCTCTTGAGCTACATCTATTTACATTCTCTTCAGAGGGCTTATAAATGATACCAGAAACAAAAGAAACAAGTCTCTCTTATTGCCCCAACTTTCAGCAGGGTCCTCTGGTCTGGTTAATGAGGCATGTGTAGGCAGCACTGGGGTGAATCTGTTGTTTTTGTTCCTATTGGTATGGACCGAATTGTCTGGAAATGGAAATCAGCCAGAAACATGTGAAGGGCATCGTCTGCCACGAATCTCCTTGTTCTGGTCCACCACCTCTGGTCGCTAGCATTCTTCCATTCCCAAATTTCCACACTCCTATGATTGCTACTTTAGACCATTTTTACAACTCAGAAATTCCTTCTATATGAAATGTCTTCTGACTGTTCACAGAGAATACGTAACATGAGACCTTTCCTTAGAGTCTTAGCTTTACCCTCACCCCATCCCTGCCCCGCTCCGTGTCAGCGTCCAGAGCCTTCCCCCAGCGCTTGTGAATACATCTGTCCAACTTTTATTTGGAAGAACAAATGATAGTTCTGAGCCCAGGTGGGGATAACTTTATTATTATTATCATTATTTGCAGTACGCGGGCCTCTCACTGTTGTGGCCTCTCCCGTTGCGGAGCACAGGCTCCGGACGCGCAGGCTCAGCGGCCATGGCTCACGGGCGCAGCCGCTCCGCGGTATGTGGGATCTTCCCGGACCGGGGCACGAACCCGTGTCCCCTGCATCGGCAGGCGGACTCTCAACCACTGCACCACCAGGGAAGCCCGGGGGATAACTTTATTAATAGCATTATAATAATTCCTGTGCAAACCCACTTACAGTTTTGAACACAGTTACCTTTTGTGGTAAAATGTGTTTTTGCTGTTCCAGTTATAGGCCATATGTAGGTCTCTGGTAAGTTGTTGGAGGTTTTGGTGTAGTCCTTATAATTTTTACATAACTATGCACAGTTCATCTTCTTTCCTTGAACTGAACACATTTTAAAATGTGTGCTTTAAGAGGCTGAGTTTTCAGAGTGTAAATGTTGCACGTCAGAGCTGGCCAAGCACTTCCAAGTACTGTATCTATAGTTTGAAGGATAGCTTTCATTTTTCCCTCTTATTTTTTGACAGTGCTTATTTTTTATCTTTGAAGAGAGAAAAAAATAAATATGGAGATGCTTATAAAATCTAACATAAATCTGATAATTATAAAGACAATTTTTAAAAAATCTCAACAATGATTGCTCTCTCTCTTGTTCTAATTATTTTTTCGGTGATGTACTTTTATGAATTCCAAAAATGTATTTGGGAAGGGCCTTTCCATGCCTTCACCACTGTGGGGAGCAGTTAGTAATGAGCTAGCTCATCTGGAAAACTGACTTTAACAAAAGGTTGAGAATAGAATAATTGCTTGCTGTTCACCCACAGTCTAGTATGTGTCTTTCCTTTAATGTTCTTTTTCTCTCTATCTCAGAGTTGACCTAACTATGTAAGTCTCTCATTAAAAAATTTTTATTCACTCATTCATTCATTTATTTTATTCAACAAACTCAAAATTGAAAGTTCAGATTTCAAGAAACTTGGAGTCTCTAGAAGGGAAGGTCTAAGAAAGTGATGAATATGGGTCTTTGCTGAATCCAGTTCCCTTGGAGAAGCAACAGTGAGGAGGTCTTGTTCACAGGAGGTGGTGAGCAACTGATTACTAATCGATGAGTTGGCTGAGTCTTATCTCAAAAAGTTAATCCATCTCAAAGCAAAAGGCAATCTCTCCTTTTTCATGGGTTAGGGTGAAGTCTAGTTCTTTGTTTCCTTAAGGGCAGAGATTAGATTTTTTTGGTAAATGGCTTTAGCACCTACCCCATAGGAGTTGCTGGAATATTACATACAAATACACGTGTTCTGCTTTTCAGGTTTTGACAAAACTGGTGGTTTTTAAAATTTTAATTATTATTATATTTTGGCTTTAGTTTTAGGATATCCTTGTATGGTGAATTTATTGTACTGCTTTTATAGAGCTATTCATCAGCCTTCACAGAACAGCCTTACATTTATTACAATCATTTGTATTTACAACCACTTGCAGCAACTCTGTGAGGTGGTGAGAATTACTGCCAGGCTGTAGAGAAGAGGCCCAAGGCCCCCGTGGGTTCCCTGAGGTCATCCAGTATGTCAGCGGGTGGCTGGAGTTGGGACTCTGAGAGCGTCTGAGCTCTCACACCTTTTTGCGTTCCAATGGCTCACAGCTCCCTTCCTCTTGCCTCTTCCTTTCCTGCAGTAGCACTGTTAGTAATAACAGAGCAAATGCCGGACACTGGGAGCCGGAGAAGGGTCTTTGGCTTTTACACTGGGATTTCTTGAAGAGCGAGTTTGTTCCCTCCCTCCTGCAGCTTATTCAAACTGCTGAAACTGTCAACATCACTGATGAAAAGAAGTGTGATGCCACCATCACCCAGTTTGGCAATAGGGATGTTGCTACTACATTGTGCTCGGTTAGCAGGAAGAACATTCGGGGAAGGTTCAAAAATTTAATAGACACACATACGTACATACATATACAAATGTATATATTTGTTGTTCTGACGTGGGAAAGGATGATTGTAGTGTGAGTGTATGCAAATTTTTATTCAGAATCTAGGGCCCAAACTATCTAGACTTCACACTTGAGTTTTTTTCCTAACTTTAACCAGTCCTAATATAGAGGGTGAGGATCACAGGTTTACATCTAGAAGAGGTGAGATAATAACTCTGTGTCATTGCAAAGACAGGTGGCTGGAAGGAAGGAAGATTTTTGAGCTGATGAACTCAGGACAGGAACTGTTGCGGTCTAGGACCTGGCAGCCTCATAGCTAGGGCCATGCTTCTTTTCTTGATGGGTTCCAGAGGAGCTGTACCAATGGTAGAAGGTGTGGCTGGTTGCATATGTACACCAAGCATCATCTGGAGACTGAAGTAGCAAGGACAACATAATTTACTGAACACGTCCCATGTGCCAGGCTCTTTCCATGTATTGCCTCCTTTAATTCTCACCATATTCCTGGATCATAGATAACTGTAAGTATTTCCGTTTTCCAGATTCACACAGGAATAGGCTGACAGAGGTGAAATAATTTGCCCCAGATCATGTAGAAGCTAATTGGGTTCTGGGAAATTTTTGATGTTGAAAGAGATTTTTTATTTAAAAGACTGGAACTGGCAAATAAGTCTTAATTTGTGTGCTAAAGCCAATTAATTGGTAACGGCCATCTCTGTTGGGAAGGCCATGCCCAGGCCCAGTGGGAAAGGCTGCTATGGTGAATTTACACTGGTTGGGGTGGAGGGAGGGGATGGTGGTATGAGAGCTGTGTATTTGCAGGCCCTGTTAAAATCATATTGCAAGAAGAGCTTTAGAATTCATGTAGATATAACCTTTTCAGTTTATCAAAGAAGAAACTGCATCTTAACCTGCGGAATTTTCACTCATTTGATAAACCTGTGGGACAGCTATGTTTAGAACCTAGGTCTCCTGGCTCCAAGTCCTGGGTTGTTGTCTTTGGCCCTATGGGTAAATGCAAAACAGTCCTTTTTGAGAGCATGTAGACGAGAGGTGATTCTCAAGTATTCCTGCACTTTAAAAATGGCTTGAGAGTAAAAAACTGTCAGCCAGATTCTCTCAGCATTATAAAGCCTCTCTCTGCAGGAAGTTGGATTAATTCTTGCAGACTTCAGGATATCAGACTGTTAACACTTTGGAAGGGGTTCACCGTGAAGCTCTCTAGGGACATCAAGCAGTTTGGCTCAATGTTTACAGAGAAGCTACTCTGGACATAGAGGAGAGGGCATGATAGCTGCTCCCTAAAACCAAGGTCGCTTAGAGAGAGACATGGATAGGAGCTGAGAAGCAAACTCAGTAGGAATTTGCTCCACTGGACAGTGGAATCAATAAAGACATGAATGCTATTTTATGGCCCTTGAGCTATGCTTCAGTGTTCAGAAACAGCGGCCCTCATGGGCTGCATGCATGTTCCTGGCATTCATCACACAAGAGAGCTCCCCATCAGTAAATGAGACCACTTACAGGTGTGATCACCACCTCATTTGTTGGCCTCACTCCGTGGCTGCTCCCACAACTCTGGGCTCTCTCCAGGCTAATCCTTGGGTGCCATTATCATTTCCATATTTGTAACAGCCAAGGGAGAGAACTGGTCCCATGCTCCATGGATGGAGAGGTCCCCGGCACGTAACCAGGTATTGGACGCAGCAGGATCTTGAGGATAGACTGCATTGTTGAGAGCTTAGAACAGTGAGCTTCCCGTTTTCCTTTTGATTAGTACATTAGGCAAGCGTGAGATATATTACCTGATGGTCTTTGCTTCAAATCATATGCTGTGAATCCACTGACTTTTCTTGAAGTCTGGGGCAGAGCACCCTGCCCTCTGGGCTTTTTCTTGATCCACTCTCATCCCATTTACCTGTTAAAAAGATGAAATGAGCTCATTTGAGTATCCAGTAGAATCATAACATGATACATTTTTCTAAAACTACACTGATTTCGGTCTCTGTTATTACATACACATCTTCTGGAGGTATCCTCTACACAGGGTGACCGCTGAGGGTGCTAATGTCCTATCACAGCATTCCAGACCTAAGCAGACAAGTTTCACCCTCTTCCTTTGCTTGTCCTTGACGTAGTGAAAAGTCTGGCTCAGCTGGAAAGCCCTGAGGGAGTCATGGCTTAAATGTTCATATAGTCTATATTGCTCCCACTCTGCCATGCCCCTGAATGCGGGGCTGAGAACATGGAAACATCTAGGACTCTGGGTCAGTCACTGTCCTCCTTTTCATATGTACTGATGGATAAGTGGACAATTAGAGTAACATACTAAATAAAACGCACCCAGAGTGTGTGGCTGCGAAGAAAGGAACTAATAGCTCTGAAAGCCAGTAGGGGGCCTATTCTTTGCAGAGGAGCAATAGCTCTCATCAAAGCACATTTTGTTTCTTGAAACTGTGAAATTGTTTTTAAAATGTGGACAGAATTATTTGTCATGTGGAACACCAAATCCCTTGATGTTCACTGCACTGCATTGAACCTAGCACAAATGCATTTGCTGGTGTAGTGACCTTCCGCTTAAAGTGAAGTTGTTCTGTGGGCCAAAAACTATGAGTCCACTCCAAGGGGCCCTCTGCATTCCCTGATTCACATATGCATTGATCTGGACAACGGAACTTTGTGGGAAGGCAAATCAAACACAGGGTAGGACCATGTGCCCTTTCTCTTGCCTGTCAGTCCTTGGGTTCACAATTACATTTTCAAACTTAGGGAACTATGTAGCCTTCTTCATGGAAGGCTGTAAATCATTCCATGCATTTTGAAATTGTTGGGGGAATGTACCAAGAATACTGAACAGGAAAGGTTTTTCAGCGTTTCTCCAGGAAATCTTAGCAGTTAGAGATTGAAAAGTGCTTTGGGTGGAATCCAGAGACTGGAATAGAGTGTCTTCAGAAATCACCCAGCCCAAACCTCTCACTTACACTTGAGGAAACGGAGGCCTAGAGAGGTGAAATCATTTGCTAAGGTTACCCAGTTAATAGCAACGCCTGGACTAGAGCCCGAGTTTTCTAATTCTCAGTTCAAGGCTGTTTCTGCTACCCCTTTCTCTCTTTGCCTCTCTCTCCCAACTAATTTACCCTTTAAATTAAGAAAGAGAGAATCTAGAGGGTTATTTCTCAAAATATAGTTCACAACCATCTGTGTGTGAATCACTTTGGATGCCTTTAAAATGCAGATTTCTGGGATTTATCCAGACCTACCAAATAATATTGAGGCCTGGGTATCTGCATTTTCTTTCTTTTCTTTTTTTTTTTTTTTTTTGGCTGCATTGGGTCTTCGTTGCTGTGCACAGGCTTTCTCTAGTTGTGGTGAACAGGGGCTACTCTTTGTTGTGGTGCTTGGGCTTCT
The DNA here is from genome assembly GCF_008692025.1 of Phocoena sinus. NCBI lineage: Eukaryota > Metazoa > Chordata > Mammalia > Artiodactyla > Phocoenidae > Phocoena > Phocoena sinus. The sequence goes on along the minus strand of NC_045772.1, from coordinate 45,870,889 downwards.
CATTGCGGTGGCTTCACTTGTTGTGGAACATGGGCTCTAGGCGTGCAGGCTTCAGTAGTTGTGGCTCGCGGGCTCTAGAGCACAGGCTCAGTAGTTATGGCTTACGGAATTAGTTGCTACGCGGCATGTGGGATCTTCCCGGACCAGGGCTCGAACCCACGTCCCCTGCATTGGCAGGCAGATTCTTAACCACTGCGCCACGAGGGAAGTCCCATATCTGCATTTTCTACAAGCTCCTCAGTGATTCTTAGGCATATTCTGTGTGAGAACTGTCAATCCAGGGGCTATAAATAGGCAGGTGGCACCTGGCAGGAAATGAGCGCTAACTTTTAGCATCCCTGAATTTATGTTGAGAATAAAATCATTCATTGTTCCTTGCTCTTCTTAGTGCCAGTCATGTAGTGAGCTGAACGGGGCTAATGATGGTTCAAAGAGTAATTACATTGGCTTTCCTGTTTCCCTAATGCCTGCTGTGGGCATAACTATAACTATTAATACTAGCTCTTTTTTTTCCCCGCCTGGCAATATTTATTTGCTGTATATTTCTCTGCTGTGCTTGGGGGAAGGTAAACGAATGCTTCGCACGTATCCTTGAATATACAGGCCTACTCCAGCCTCTGTTGGTACACAGTACCTGGCCTCAAAATGTCTCGCAATGAGTCCACAAATAGTTCAGTCAGAGTCCCCATCACCTCTCCATGCAGGTAATTATTACTTTTGCCATTTAAGGGAAATCTCAGTACATTGCTTATAGCAATAAATTTAGGACCATATTTGTGCTCTCCTGCTTCTATTCATAGCATAGATCTAAAATTCCATTTCTATGGGGTTACAGCTCTGAACTGTCCTTCAGTATGAATTTTGTTGATAACAAATAAAATAATGCCATGTCTCATTTTTTTCCCTCAGCAACTAACAGACTTACAAACAAACAAACAAAAAACCCCTTAACACTCAATTTCCCCTGCACGTGGGAGAGTGCCATATTTCATGGTAGATGAGTAGCTGAATAGTTCTGTGAAATGATGGAGCCGTGCTGCAGGAATGTGACATGGTGGCGCTTTGGAACGCCTCGTTCTGGAGTTTAACGGGCTTTGCGGTGTGTTTTGCAGCATGCTCTTTCTGACAAGGCGTGTGTGAAAGCCTTTGACCCAAAGACAACTTGCTTACAGGAATGCCTTATCACCACCTTCCAGGAAGCCTACTTTGTTTCAGAAAGTTTTGAAGAAGCCAAAGAAAAGATGAGGTAAATTTATTTTTCTTCCATCTAGAGAAAATAACTTAATTTTTCTGGCTCTGTTCTTTCCTTCTGTCTCTTGAACCAGTGAGGATTGATCCCATATCCTTCTCTTTGCTGTTTATTTTGCAGGGACTTTGCAAAATCAATTACCCGTCCCTTCTCAGTCTACTTCAATCCCTACACACAGAGTATTGAAATTCTGAAAGACACCAGGAGCATTGAAAACGTGGTGCAGGACCTCCGCAGCGATTTGAACACCGTGTGTGATGCCTTGAACAAAATGAACCACTATCTGGGAATTTGATGTCTGGGACCTGTGTCATTGCCAGCCTGATCTTTTGGGGGCTTAGCAGCAGTTCAGTCCACGTCATATAACACCAATAGCTTTCTGTGTCTTGGCTTGGCTAGTAAGCATGCAATTCTGTCTATTTCTACCTACTTGCAACTTACTGTGATAATGTATGAAACACCATAAAGAACCTGATGACAGATAACCACTCGTTGTATGAAAGATCGTAATACATTTAAATGTCTTAAATAGATTTGACATTCCAGCTTAGTTTCCTTAACCAAACTGCAGCTATTGAAAATTGGTAACAAATAGCCCTCTTATGATTCTAGCTTGTGACCTTTCCTTTCTCAGACCTGAGCCTTTCCTCTGTGTTCATTAGATAAAATGAAGATAGCAGTGAAACTGTTTCTATTTTCTCTAGTATCAGTGTTTTCACAGCATTATTTGAGATAAACCCACAATTGTATGAAACTTCCCATCACATAAACAAAAGATTCAGTATTCTGTTTCAAAAATTGAAAGTAGTGAGCACACTAGTTGGAATGGTTTTTAGGTTGATTATTTATACAATGTAAGAAAAGAGAAATTTCCACAAATAGAAAATATATGTTGCATTGACCTTGTAGAAACTGAGTTGTGACATGCTTCCCAAAGTATTTTGGAAGAAAACACTTCCAGAAAGGACATTATGAAAGACTAAACAATGGGGAAAAACCTTGGGACTATGAATTTTATGCTGGAATAAAGTGATTATCATTCTCAGCTGGTTAACCCATTTCTCTTGGAGAATAATTATATCATAGAGCTTTGATTTCAATGACATAGAAATTGAGTCTCAGAGAGGTTAAGTGATTTGCTCAAAGTAGCACAGTTAGCAGTGCACCAACATTTACAGCCCATCACATCTCACTTTTGGATTGCTAAGACATTCAGCTTGGTGTATGTATGTATTTATGATGTGTAGTCATAGAAGGGAAACTAATGCTTATCAAAACTAATGTTTATCACTAAATAGGACTTGGCTTGTGATCAAGGGTTGACAGCAGTACAGAAATTTCCTCTCACACCCCCCAACCAAGCTAGGTCTCTGGGAGTCTGTCCACTTGCCTGAAGTTTGGGCAAATTTGGGTAAACAATAGTGATATAACACAAATTTCAGTTATCTTTGCTATAAGAGGTATAATCAGGTGATTAAGTGAACAAATAAAAAATTGCTGAATGAGCGAATGAATTTTAGCTTCTGATTTCCTTAACAAATGCAATCACTGTTCCTCTAATTCTGCTTTAGTAGCACAGAATACTGGGTGGAGGAAAGAGGGGACGAGAAAAAGTAGAGAAGAATAAGATGACGAGATGACTTTTAAGTTAGCAATTCTAAAACATTTACTTGAGCAATTTCTAAGGATGTTCTTTAAATAGGAAACTACATGTGATTTCAAACTAATTTATACAGTTGTATGGCCCGTTGTGAGTCAGAAATTTTTGGACTAAATGTATTCAGGAAGAATATGAGAAAGAGTTAAAATATATATCAGGGCTTCCCTGGTGGCGCAGTGGTTGACAGTTCGCCTGCCGATGCAGGGGACGCGGGTTCGTGCCCCGGTCTGGGAAGATCCCACATGCCGCAGAGCGGCTGGGCCCGTGAGCCGTGGCCACTGAGCCTGCGCGTCCGGAGCCTGTGCTCCGCAACGGGAAAGGCCACAACAGTGAGAGGCCCGCGTACCGCAAAAAAAAAAAAAAATATATATATATATATATCAGAGAGAGGTGAAATTACAATGAAAAATCAGAGGCTTGACTATCGGTTATCTTAATGATTGAGGCTCTTTCATTTCTGAAAGATTCTCAGAACAATGGACTTTTTGAGAAGGCATCTGGTGCATAGAATGTGAGAGTCATGCAGTTTAAATGCTACGTTACGTGAATGAGACAGTGCCTTGAAGAATTATCAGTGGTAGAGAAATGATGAGCAAGCTGAACCCAAATAAAAGGATCTAGAATGATCAAGTAGTTGTCAAGTCCAATCATTTAATAAATCCATAAATACATAGTTTCTTACATCTTGCTTTGCTAGATCTAGATGACCCTGAGTAATTAGCTATTTATAAATATTAACCTAGAAAAATAACCCAGAAAAATGAATCCAGAAATTTCCAATGAACAATAACAGATAAGAACAATAATTTAGAAATTTCCAGAACTAGTTGCTGAATTTTCTCAAAGGAGAAAGTGGGCTGAGAAACTCTTAATGTCTGCTTTTTCTGTTGTTGCTTTAGATAATATTTTGTCTTTTGTGACAACATGGACGGACTTGGAGGGCTTTATGCTAAGTGAAATAAGCCAGATAGAGAAAGACAAATACTATATGATATCGCTTATATGTGGAATAAAAAAATACATCAGACTAGTAAATATAACAAAAAAGAAGCAGACTCATATAGAGAACAAACTAGTGATTACCAGTGGAGATAGGGAAGAGGGGGACGGGCAAGATAGGGGTAGGGGATTAAGAAGTACAAACTATTAGGTATAAAATAAGCTACAGGATACAGGGACAACATGGGGAATATAGCCAATATTTTATAATACCTATAAATGGAGTATAACCTTTTAAAAGTTATGAATAACTATACTGTACACCTGTAACATATAATATTACAGCCACTATAATTCAATAAAAAAGGAAAAAAACCCATATGTAGCCATCAAGCTTCCCCCTTCTAACCCCAATGAAAGGGGAGCTTCTTAGTTAAATGTACTGAAGGAGAATTATATTTAATTGTAGACAAATTCCCTCAACAAAAAATAACATTTGAGCTATCTTCTGATTGACTATAGAGGCATCTTTAGTGTTCTTACATGTGCAAAATCTATGTTGTTTCAAAAATAGAAGCGCTGCAAAGTAAATGGGCTTTCCTGCAGAGCTTATATAGGTATCATACAAGGAGGAGGAATTATTTGATTCTTCTTAGATTTGTTCTCCATTTGGAATAGCGTGGTTTTTGCCATATGAAACAATGGAATCATGGTTTTCATTTGTTGTGAGCATTTAACACGCAAATGCCATTACAACTAATAGTGGGAAAAGTCCTATAAAATTTAACAGCCATCATAGGAAAAGTGTTGGCAGAAAAAGTCCCCAAATGGAAGTAGTACAACAAAATAACCACAGCCAGCTTCTTGTCATGTCTGATACCTGCTCAGTGTAACCATTTGTCTCAGTTATGCCTCCTGACTTAAAGCTAAATTGAATAGATCCAAGGGCAATTATAAATTTAAAGACACTTGCTCACTGTCATCTCACTGTGAATCGCTACTTTGTTTTGGCTTTGCTGCTGTCTTCTGTAATCTGCTAATCAGAAGTCAACCCAAGGTTCTTAGCAAGACCAGGTTTCTTATGTATCACACCTTGCAAAAAACAGCCGGAATCTGATTAGTCCAGTTTTTTTCTTAAAGCATCCTTGTCTGTTATGAGTTGGGGTCAGGCAACCGGTATATTCTTGGATGATCAGTTTGTTTGGCATAGCGGATTGTTCATAAATTGCATGTTTTAAGAGTAGGGAACTCTGACCCAGAGTGGTTAAAAAAATTTTTTTTTTTTTTTTTACATTAGTGTTAAGGGTTGTGAAACTTGGGTGTCTGGCTTAGTCTCATTTATTTACTGTGTAATTTAGAAATGATGCTTTATGGGGATGATATATCTGTGCTTGTCTTGCTTGCATAGTAAACGGGCCTGAGCCTAACGAATGTGATGTATTGCAACATTTACCAACATGAAAAGTTCTCAAATGAAAAACAGTATGCTTTAACATGAAAGGAAATAGAAAGTTTCATGTTCAAACGGAGTCATGGCTCACATCATTTTCTTCACTTGAGGAGGAAACCATTAACACAAGATGCAGTTGTCCTCCAATCCACTTGATCTAATTTTCAACTTCTGAAGAATCAAGTGCTGATGCATACTTCCATGAACCTTGTCTTACTTATAATGAAAAAGAAAGCAGCCCAGAGCTTTCCAGTGTGTCTTGAGTGCTTTTTTTTTTTTTCTTCTCCAATTTCCAAAGACATTCTCTTATTTGGGGAAATGATTGTTATGCAGATTGACTTTTTCTGGGAAGAGGCAAGGGAATTAATAGTGACGTATTCCTTCTTCTCATATTAGATTTGCATGTGTTCAAAATAAACCAGTTCTGAAACGTTGAATGGTGAGTCTTTATAATGTGACTTGAGGTCTCAGAACATTCATTCAATGGCTTAGACCATATCAGGGACTGTACCAGGCACTGTTCTAAAAACTGAGGATATAGTGGTGAATAAGGCAGAGGAAGTTTATGCCCACTTTGAACTTACATTCTAGTAGACAGATACCAGCAAAAAACAAAAACCATTATTTGAGATTGTGGCAATTTTATGAAGAAAATAGTTGGGGTGATGTGATAAAGAGCAGTGGAGAGGGGAGAGATTAAGGTGGGCAGGGAAAACCTTTCTGAGCAGATAGCCTTTGACTAAGAACCATGGGATGAGCAGAAGCCAGGCATGAAGAGAGCCATGGAAAGAGTGTTTCTGGAAGAGGGGACAGCAAGATCAGAGTCTCTAAGGCAGAAGATTGATGTGTTCAAGGAAGACAGATTGATTGCTAGTGGGCTGGAGAGGAAGGCTAAGATGGCAGCATGGGAGGCAAGGATGAGATAATACAGGGTTCCAGAGGGGGTCAGGTGGACCCTAAATGCAGTGGAGTCACTGGAGGGCTGTAAACAAGATCTGATTTACATTTTCAAAGGTTACTCAGGCTGCTGTGTGGAAACGAATTGTAGGGGGATTGGAGAGTGCTGTAAAACCAATTAGGAGACCATTGCAATATTGAGACTCTATAAAGTCAATATCTTACTGGATCATGGTGGACATCACTAAAAATAGTTGTAATTAAATAAGTTACAAAGTTAAGTAGGTGGCTCAGAACTGTCAGATGAAACACCAGGGAAAACTGGAATAACCAGTACCTGGGTTGATTATCATTGGGCTGGAGAAGCAGACATCCAATGATATCCTGTGTCTTTTGCAAATACGTAAAGCTTCCTTTGACAAAACAACATCATGTGAAACGTTTCCTGGACAGCTTTTAAGGATAAAAAGCCAGACTGGAAAGCAAATGCAATTTTTTTTTCTTCTAGAGACGCACAGATATTCACTGCATAAGCAAAAATGAAATAGAGAATGGGGCATTATTGGTGAACATTGGTAGTGCTGACAAGGTGATTCAGGACAACAAAGCTCCCTCACCTTCAGGCAAACTGAATAGTTGTGTTCACTGACTCTCTGGCCATTTCTATAGGAATAGGTCATATAAATGTAAGTGAATTAGTTAAGTCTATTTCCACTCTTCTCGCTGCTGTCATCTCCCCAAATGTATATTTGAGAGATATACCACCAGCAAGTTTCACTTGCTGTGATTTCTTCCTCTCTCTAAGAAGGATGGGTCTGGTGCAGCAGCTGGAAGTCTATTTCCTTCTTTGGGAGGATCGTAGTGAGCCTGCTGTTCAACCCAAGGGCACCTGTGGTTATGATGCCTGCAAACAGCATTCTCATAATCCAGTCTGGATACAGTTTTTATAATTGAACAACAAAAACATCTGACAGATGTGGGCAGGGTAATTTGAAAGCTAGTGGCACAAAGAAATCAAGTTCATTTTCTGTCAAAATCAAATCTTTAAAAACACTGCAAAGCTAACCCTCATTTTATAGGTTGAGAAAGCTAATATTAATTCTAAGAAGGTGGTAGGACTTTCCTGGTGTCTCCTTCACTCCTTCCCGATCCTTTGCAGTCTCCTTACTTTTTAGCTTGTTAATTTTCATGGAACCCACAAGATGCTGATTCAGTAGGTCTAATATTTCCAAAGGTTTGCAAACCACTGGACACATCTGATGTACAGCTCGCTCGATTTTAGTGAACAGCTAACTCCACAGACGTTAATGAGGCCAATTATTGGCAAGTGAATTTGAAGTGAAGAGCGCATGAGGTTTGCAACTATAGTTATTTGTTTATCGGGATTGATTGAGGCAAACTTCCTTTTGACCATTACATCTGATTGATCACTGCACGTGGCATTATGAAAGAATGAGGTTCCCAAATCAGATAACTTGGAAGAAAAATCTCTGCCTTGCCAGGGCAGAACATGTCCCCCTATCCATTTCAGTGTGAAAGCCTAGCCATTAAGTTGGAATAGATCCTAATTAGCCGCCTTACAAATCTCCAAAACTTTTTGGTCTTTCCTGTTGAGCAGAACTTAAAAGAAGCCTAAATTCCTCCCTTGCCCACGTATAGTCAGTATCAAAGAAAATAACTTGCAGGGTTATACTTACTGCTGAAAACAAGTGCAGACATAGCAGTCCTGATTTGAAGTGGCATTGGAAAGTATAATTTGATTCACCCAGCCAAATGATTACTGCAAGCAGCGATCATCAGCACAGCCCACTCCAGCACATTTGAATTGGTGATCAGCTGACAGCTAATTGCCAGACTGAGTCTGCCTCTTGAGCTTCTGCCTGGGAACAGAGGGAAAAAATCACCACGACTCCTACCTAGCCTGGATGGAGGTATTTTTCCCATGTTGGAAATATGCCTTGGAGGGTGGTTGTCCCTCTGCTTATACTACCAGCTGTTGTTTGCCCAGCATCCGTACCCTTTTTTGTCCAATAACTGCACCCTCTTTTTTCTTTTGTGAACACCCTCCTACTTTTAATCCATACCTGGGATGAGGCTGACTCCCCCTCCCAGTTCCAAGGGTTGGGCTTCTGACCAAGGCTTTGATGAGATATAGATATATTCCCCTGCCCTAAATGATTGGTGCCGGGCTGGGTCATGCTCTGAGGTGGGCCAGTTAAGGTCAACCCCTGGACTTTTCTGGAACCATTGAGAAAGAGGTGTGCTTTCTTCTGTGGTTGGAAAGTGTAGCATATGAGTCTGGAACTTCTGGGGGGCCTCTGGGTAGGGAATGCAGGACCAAGAGTAAGAGATGGGCCAGAGTCTTAATGTCATTGTCAAACTCATGGATTTAGCTGTGCTGAAGCAACATGTATCTTTGGACTTCCCAGGTCTGGGAGCTAATAAGTGGCCCCTTTTCCCTTGCTGTCATTTTCCTTTACTGTCCCTGGCACCAAAAAAGTGCGAATACCCAGGATAAAACACAAGAGGAGAGGCAGGAGATTTTACGTTTGCTTCTTTTCACATTTTTCCTCTTGGTTTTAGAAATCACAGCTTCCTAAAGAAGTACTATTTATGTCCTTTTGGCTTAGCCCAAGACATAGAAATTTGGGATGCCTGATCTTTTATCCTCCTCTAATTCTGGTAATGGTAGGACTTATTCCAGTGAGATGTAGCCAGCAGAACTGCTCAGTAGAAGGTGCTAATTGGGTTCTAGGTGACCATCTGAAATTCAATCTCTAAGCCACTGATTTCGTCTGTGGGAAAAGGATATCAAAGCAAATTAAACTTAAGATAACTGGATAAAACTTTTTCTGTTCCAGCTTTTAACTGTAACTAGCATTACGAGGATCTGATTTTCATTAGAATTGGACACTTTTAAACATAAATTCTCAGAGTATAGCAAAGAGAACATGGGCTTTGAAATCAGGTAAACAGAGGTACAAATTCTCATTTTTCTGCTTACAAAGCTGGGTGATTTTTACAGAGTTACTGACATTTTCTGAGTTTTAGTTTTGTTTTCTGTAAAATGGGAATTAAAATACTTCATTTACATAATTATCATGAAAATTAAACATTATACATGCCTAATCATAAAAATTACTTAACAAATGTTAATTTCCTCCTCTTTTTGTTTTTAAATCTAAATGCTCTTAACCATCTCCAGCTTTTCCCACACTTTTAAATGATAAAATCATTGTAACTTAATGGCCCAAAGAAGTGTTATACCATGTTACGGGCCATTGTTTTTATTTCTATGACTTTTCATATTTTTATTTGACCAGATTTTAGTAGCACTGACGGAATCTCATTGAGCTGTGAATCTGTAGGACTGTGGTCCTTTGCACTATGGCCTTAAATCATTACCTGGAAATTCAAAAGCAGTGGATACTAACTGATTCAGTGACCTCAGAGATGGTTTGCATTTCTATCTGAACATCAAAATTTATATCTATGAAATGGGAATAAAAATATAAAAACCTGTTCAAATTAATGAAACAATATAAAGGTTGGAACTTTCTAGGAGAATGACACTAAGCAAATAGAACTATTATTCATAGTTCATTGGATTGTGGCAAGTTGACTCTGAGCCACTCCCCAACTGTCCAGCTCAGAAAAACTGGAATAGAAGGCAGAGTGGTTGGTAGGTATATGTTCCAGTCACCAGTCCAGGTACTGAAAGGCAGGCCCAGCCAAGCCCCTCTATGACAGAGGTACTGCACTCCCAAGGCTCCCCTTCAGAGAGCAATTGAGCTTAGGGTTGTCTCTGATGAAAATAAAGTCCTGGTCAGAGGGAACAAATTACATCCAGAATATAAACGCATTTTATTTGCAGAGCAGGAAAGGACAGTGCTAAGTGAAAATAGGAAATTGGAGTATTATGTGTTGGGAGAGCAATTCCTTTTATCCCTACAGCTAATGGACTGAACAAAAAGTGAACAATTTGTTTCATGTGGTAATTCACTAACTAACTAACAAGGTTTCCATTTCTGAGTCCCTTTCCACATTCAGCTGCTTGTTTTGTAGTGCAGTACTACAATTATCTGCCTATCTCTTGCATTGCATAAACGGATGGCTGAAATGTATGTGAGGAATAACCATAACTGCTTAAGCTCTTCCTGTTAAAGGAAGGAGGGAAGGAAAGGCAATATGGCGCGTCTTCTCCTTGCCTTAAAGTAGCCATCTGTTTCCTTTGTGATGTTCTCTTCTCTGGAGAGAAGACTTTTAGAGAAATACTGTATTCTGAAATGGGAAGGAGAACAGTAGCTGGGTTTAATTTCACTTTGCCTCCGTTTCAACTTTGTTGTAAATTGACCAACCTTGAATGGAGGGCTGGTTCTAACCACCAGCCTAGACACCGAGCAGTTACCCCCTTGTCATGCCTTTATGTGGGGACCTGGATGGGGAGAACTCACGTGATAGCCCACCCTCACTTCAGTAAAGATTATCATCAAAGATCGATCAACTATTAGCTTTATTTTCTATTCCTAAACATTACTTTGTTGACTTTTATTTGTGTATCTGTCGTATATTTTGGGTTTGCTTGGGAGCGTCATTACTTAGGACTCATGAACCAACAGGCAGTGATGTAGAGGGCTTTCAAAAGAGACTGGAGCTGATAAGCAGAAGGGCTTCAGTTTCTGCTGTCACTTCTGCTTCTCTGCACATCTGTTCATTCTACTCTCTGGAACTCTGTTTTATTCTTCCTTTTTCTCTGCAGATGGGATTTTTCTACTTACGCATCTGCATGGTGGAATATGGTTGGCTCTAAAACTCAGGAGTTTTATGTGTTACAGTTTTAGCCAAAGACAGACTCACTGCCTCTGAATTCAAATTTCAAATTCTTGGGAAAGAGAATCTGATCGATCCAGTGTGGGTCAGCTGTTCATTCCTGGTCTGACTGACTGAGGTCAGAGTGGAAGGGTAAGGTGGTTTAAATATGGCTGCAGACATCCCGTCCTGTGGGTGGGGAGGCAGTTCTGGGAGAAGATGGGCTGGGCAGAAATCCAAATTATAGCCCAGGGACTTCCCTGGTGGTCCGGTGGCTAAGGCTCCACACTCCCAATGCGGGGGGCCCGGGTTCCATCCCTGGTCAGGGAACTAGATCCCGCATGCATGTCACAACTAAAATCCCGCATGCCCCAATGAAGATCCTGTGTGCTGCAACTAAGACCCCACACAATCAAATAAATAAACATTAAAACAAACAAACAAAAAACAAATTACAGTCCAGACTACAACTCTTGTCCCATTTAAAGAAATCATGTTTAATGGATGCTTCTATGCTTGTCCTTGGATCCTAAATGGTCAGACTTGGGGTGGGCCTTTACCTGCTATGTTTCGTTTTTATTACTCTTTTTTGGACTTGTTGGCTTCTCATCCAAATGTCCCGGTTTGCGGAGTGCATGAAGTGAACTCATGTTAGTGGTAAACACCACCTTTAGTAAGTCCATTCTCCCCCAGCTCTGCCCCCTAACAGCTTTGTACCTGATGTCATCTCACATGCAGGCCGGAAGGCCCCTTGGGAGGCTCTTACAGAGAAGTGGTGGGCAGAGAGGAGAGACCATGAAACAGAGGACGAGCATCAAGAGAGATAGGAGAGTCAGGAATGTGTGGTTTCAGAGCCGAAGGACAAGAGCTTTAAGGGTTAAGGAGCTGTGGACTCCAAAGGGCTGAGCCTCAAACTCCCTCCCCCCTCCCTCCCTCCCTCCCTCCCGGCCCAGTCCTCAAGTATGGATGGAGCACCTGTGCACTGAAGAAAATCACTGGCAAAGCCAGAGAAGTTCTATGCACGTGGACTATATGTTCCTCCTGTGACCCCTGCCTCATTCTGACAGTGGTATTTTTCTTTCTTTGGGAAGCGAGGTGAATGTTACTGTGGCCTAGTTTCTATCAAGTGTCAAGATACTACCTGAAAGGCAGGCTGACATAGCAGATCAAATCCCATTTGACAACCGAGATGCCACATATGTGAGAGGTTGTGGTATCCACTATGGGAAAATTTGGTCCTGCTTCCTTTTTTCTGTCTCGAACTTTCCCAGGATTTTTTTTTAATTTGTATACTGTGACCTGTATGCTTTGGGTTATATAACCTAGAAAAATAAGAAGCAGAGGGTCAAGCCTAACAGGTCTATAAGTGTCAAGTGCCTCCTTTAATCATAGAAAGAAGTTGATTGACTGTTAGCTTCACTCATGCTTCAGAGTGGCAGACTTTACCTTTACTTAAAATGTTGCCTTTGAATGACCACACTCGGTTTTTAACGACATTTATAGCTTCCCTCTCTTTCTTTTGAGATATATGATATATTTAAAAAATGAGTCCATGTTTCACTAGCTAATCATAGTTTATCATTTAGAATTACCTACCTCAATCTAAGGAAAATTAGATAACTGTGCACTATTATTAATCAGCGCTTTTTGTCAGGATTAGTTTAATAGCCATTATTTTTAGTATAATTGTTGTACATAAAATGAAATCAAAGAGAACATAATGGTGGATTTGTCTGAACATGACATCACATCGCCCTATTTTTTAGAGGCACACATATGAAAAAATTTAAAAGGTCTCTCTTTTATTTTATAGACTTATTTCCCTGGTTCTTTGTCCTGAATCGTTTGAAAGCTTGTAAGACAGTCAGTATTCTTCAAATGTGGACGAGGGGGCTTCCCTGGTGGCGCAGTGGTTGAGAGTCCGCCTACCGATGCAGGGGACACGGGTTCGTGCCCCGGTCCGGGAGGATCCCACATGCCGCGGAGCAGCTGGGCCCGTGAGCCATGGCCGCTGAGCCTGCGCGTCCGGAGCCTGTGCTCCGCAACGGGAGGGGCCACAGCAGTGAGAGGCCCGCGTACCGCAAAAAAAAAAAAATGTGGATGAGGAAACCGGTTTGCTTAGGCCTAGCAGCTATGTAGATTTACTTTCCTCTGTGTAGTGGTTCAGAGTGTAGAGGCTGTGGTCAGATAATCCAATTGTGTACCCAGTTTTGCTACTAATGAGGATAATTGACTTAATCACACTAGTGTACCTGTGATATGGGAAATAACAATAGTGCTGATCTCATAGCACGACTGTGGACATTACATGAGGTGATACATTTAAAGGCCACAGAACATCTATCACCCACCTCACAGAGTTCTTCCGAATCGAAAAATGTATGAAAAGCATTTGGCTCAATGACTGCCACATGACATTTGTAAACACCCAATAAATGTGAACTATTATTATTTTACACATTGTTCTTTTTAAACCACCTGGTTCTATCTTCATAAACTTTATTGTAGAATAAATATAATACATCAGTACATTAAAACAATTGGTTAAGAGTCTAGAATACAAAGGAGCGAAGAACAAAATATAAACATTCCGCTTTGCTCACCACCCCCATGCCTGCCCTCCACAAACTCGATTGTCAAACTTTCGTTTAGGGAGATTTTGGTCCTCTCATAATCTTGGTCAATCCTCCACACCATACTTTGATCGTGACACTTACTATTTTTTCAGTTTATGCAAAGTTCCAAGCAAACAAAGCTTGGAGCTCAATAATACTTTTTGATGGAAGGTCAGGATAATGCAGGTTTGGGAACTAGTGTCACAGGAGCAGTACCTGAAGGAACAGGGAGATTTACCCAAAAGAACATCTACTGGTGGGTAGAACTGTCTTCAGCCATCTGTAACACCCACTGAGGGAACAAGATTAGTTCCAGTTGTCTCAAAGAGGCTCTCCTTCCTTCCCCAAAGGTAGGTAGATGAAGGGACTTCATTTGGGAATATTACTTGGTGTTTTCGTGGTGCTTAGCTACCAAGATTCTGAAATAGTTGCTTTTCTCCCAAGGGTGTGGTGCTTTTCATTCTTAGAGTGTCTCCTTCTTGACCAATATTAATATCCAATTTTGGCTGGGATTTAGAGTAATTTAAGTTTTCTCATTATCCAGAGACAACTATTTTGCTCCTATAGTTTACTTTTAGAGCTTATCAAGAAATAGAATAACTATGGAGTTGTAGCCAGATCCTATACTTTTTAGGCAAATCTGCTGATTTGGAGGGCTGTGTTCTTGTATTGGCTGTGGCATTAACTACTTTGGGCAAGCCATTTCATCTCACTGAGCCTCAGTTTCTTTCTAAGTATAAAAGGAGGATTGAAAGGGTTGGCGAGGATGTGGAGAAATTGGACTCCCTGTACACTGCTGGTGGGACTGTAAAGTGATGCAGCCACTATGGACCATTTCTTTTTTTTTCTTTTTTTTTTTTTTGCGGTACACGGGCCTCTCACTGTTGTGGCCTCTCCCGTTGCGGAGCACAGGCTCCGGACGCGCAGGCCCAGCGGCCATGGCTCACGGGCCCAGCCGCTCCGCGGCATGCAGGATCCTCCCGGACCGGGGCACGAACTCGCGTCCCCCGCATCGGCAGGCGGACCCTCAACCACTGCACCACCAGGGAAGCCCTGGACCATTTCTTTAAGATTCAAGGGTGAAGTTCGTTGAACTCATTCATTTAACATATTTATTGAAATATTTCCCTACATACGGAAAACAGTTTCCTCAGAAAATTAAAAATAGAACTACCATATGATCTAGCAATCCTACTTCTGGGTATGTATTCAAAAGAATTGGGATCAGGATATCAAAGAGATATTTGCACTTCTATGTTCATTGCAGCATTATTCACAATAGCCAAGGTCCACTGATGGATGAATGGATAAAGAAAATGTGGTATATACATACAATGGGATATTATTCAGCATTATAAAAGAAGGAAATCTTGCGATAGGCAACAACAGTGTTGAACCTGGAGGACTTATGTTAAGTGAAATAAGCCAGTTGCAGAAAGACAGATATTACATGCTTCTACTTATATGAGGTATCTAAAATAATCGAATTCATAGACGCAGAGAGTGGAACGGTGGTTGCCGGGGCTGGGGGGAGGGGAAAATAGGAAGTTGTTCAATGGGTATAAGGTTTCAGTTATGCAAGGTGAATAACTTCCAAAAATCTGCATATACCGTACTGCCTATATTTAACAATACTGTATTATGCACTTAAAAAAATTTGTTAAGAGGGTCAATCTCATGTTAAGTGTTATTACCAGAAAACAAAAACAAAAACAAAGGGGCATAAGGAAACTTTTGGAGGTGATGGATATCTTTATTACCCTGGTGGTGATGGTTTTGTTTCACAGGTGTTTACAACCTCATCAAATTATATATATTAAATATGTGCAGTTTTTTGTATATCAATTATACCTCAATAAAATTGTTAAAAAGTAAAAAATAAATAGGAAAAAAGGAGGATTGGATTATATAATTTCTAAAGCAACGTGCATTTCCAACATTCATTTAACGTATGATTCTGTGATTCTGTTTCTGGGCCAGTGACTAGAGGGCAGACTTTCCCCAGATTCCACAAATCTTCTCTGCCTCTCTGTTATATGGCTATAAAGGTTTTCAGAGCTGATTCATCTTCCAGAAAGTGTACTGAACACTTCTCAGTATCCTGTCACCATATTATATCAATCCTTCCCCTTGTATATCTCAATCACTCATTGCAACTTCCTCCCTCTAATCACCTTCAGGAAACTTCCAGAGGCCAGTTTGAGCCACAGAGGCAGAGAGATTTTCTTTCACCTCAGTCTCTTATTAAATTTTTGCTTTCTCATCTACCCATGTCCACAAGGAGCTCTCTCACATTAATAGTACATTCTTTTTCCATTGCTGCTGTAACGTATCATCACAAATTTAGTGGCTAAAACAACCCAATTTTATTATCTTAAGTCTCTAGGCTAGAAGTCTGACACCACTCTCCCTGAGCTAAAATCAAGGTGCCAGTAGGGCTGTGTCCTTCATGGAGGCTCTAGGGGAGAATTTGCTTCCTTGCCTTTTCCAGCTTCTAGAGACTGGGGCATTTTTAGCTCGTGCCCCCTTCCTCTATCTTCAAAGCCAACAATGGCAGGTTGACTCCTACCTTGCATCACTCTGACCACGCTTCTATGGTCTTATCTGCTTCTCTGACCCGTCTGCTTTCGTTTTCTCCTTTTAAGGACTCCTGTGAACACACTGGGTCCACCTGGATAATCCAGGATACTCGCCATAATTTGAGGCCAGCTGATTAGCAACCTTCATTCCATCTGCAGACTTAGTTCTTTTTTGTTATGTAACCTAAAATATTCACAGATTCTGCAGATTAAAGTAAGGACATATTTTGGGGGGCATTATTTTGCTTACCACAAGAAGACATCGTCTCAAACTATAGACTTTCTACACAGCTTCATCCACATCTTGCCCTTCCTTACAAGACCGAATAGTGAAGAGGTTTGAAGGAATCAACAGCGGCACTGGCTGAGTTGCTAACAATTCCAGGTGGGTGGTGTTAGGTTTAGATATAGGGGAAAGCCTTCCCAATATTTCCTATAACTTACAAGATGAACACATTTCCAGTAAGAATCCCTTGCTTTCCGATCACCTACTCCCTCCTAGAATACAAAGTCTATTTGAGCAACGTTTCTCTTTTTTAATGGCCTTAGAGATTGCAGAGTCCTCATTAGTTAATTTAAAAAACCTTTATTTGAGTATCTTTGGGCTTACTCAGGTTGATGTTCAGTTGCCTCCTCACTAATGCTGACTAAAGGAGTACTAAATATGCATGCCCTCACATTATTAACTACAGTGCTAAGCATGGATAATGAAAAAATATCACCACATCACCTCCTAAAGTCATTCCTTCTTGGCCAGGTGCGTTCTACAGGCCTGACGTTCAGAGAAAGATCAGACAACTCTCTGCTTTCCAGGTGCCCTATGCTAATGGGAGGATTACAGGCACGTAATGTCTTTAGTCCCCTTGTCAATCACAAGGCTTCCAGTAGGAGCAAAGTAGTTCTTTGCTGAAAAGAAAATTGGTGGGCTCCTAGCATGTAATTTTCTTCCCTTCTTTAAAATGTTGTTTATTTATTGCCTAGTGACAAGAGATGGGCTTTGGAGTTAGACAAACCTAAGTCTGAATTTTATCTCTATGAATCACCTTGGGACCTTGGGAAAGTTACTTAATCTCTCAGAGCCTCAAATTCTTTATCCTTAAAATGGGGATAATATTATTTTTCTTATATTTTGGTGCAAAGATTCAATGAAATAACATTGAATCCAATTACAATGCCTTGCACACGGTAGATGTTTGATAAAGAGTATTATTATTAATGTAATATCTGGCACACCCAGACAAGAAATATGGCTAATAGAGAATTCTATTGGATTATTTTTCTGATTTGCTCTATCTTGCACTAGAAACTTTTTTCAGTATAAACTTTTAGAAAGTTTAGAAAACTTTCTATTAGAAAAGTAATGTCCTTTCATTATATGAAGTTTGGAAAATTAAAACAAAGTAAATAAAATGGCATGTATACCTACCTCATGGACATAGACGCTTTCGACATTTTGGTGTATTTCTTCCTGTTACTAGTGCTGTCTTACAGTCTTAGTTGGAGGTTTACAGCTGTAAGCAACAGAAACTCAAACTAGCTCAAGCAAAAATGGACATTTATTGAAAGGACATCTGTGAAATGGAAGAATATTAAGAAAGAATGGTACTAGTGACTGAAAAGACAGCAATAGCATTTAGTCTCTTCATTTCTCTAAGGCACAAGGTTTTCTTATCTTTGCTTCCTTTTGGTGTTTTTTGAGGACCAGCTTTTTCAGCTTTTGGATATACACGTGGTTACTTCAGTTCACGGCCTTTGTAAATTTTCACTAATGGCTGAGCTGCTGTGTCGAAGAGCCCCAAATACAAGTGGCTTAAAAGAAGGTATTTATGTCTCACTCCAGTTAATGGGCAGGTCTGTTCCATGCAGTCACTGTGGAATCCAGGTTTCTTCTCTCTTTTTGCTCTGCCATTCTCTAGAGCACTGTCTTTGTCTGCCTGGTTGAAGCTGGTTCATGGGCATATCTAAGTTCCAATTCTTGGGAGGAAGCGTGGGGAGCAGGAGAAAGAGCTTATCTTTCAGGTAGGAGACAATTTAGAAGTTGCGTGCCTTTCTGCCATTCATATAAACAAAGTATAAACGTATATGACAAACTAAATGATAACAAGACTAGAATTTTAGTTCGTCTTCACTAAGGGATGAGGACAAACCTCAGCTAAATATGGCTGAGAGGAACAGTTTTGGCTCCAGTTTTCTCTCCTGTACCATCCAAATTTTGGAATCCTTTTCTGTGTATCTCATGATGTTCTTGTCCCGCATCAGAAGGCTACTTCCTTTCAACAGGACATTTCTTATGATATGGAGCAAATTTTTAGTTTCCTTCTGCTTCTTAAAACACAGTCCATCCATCTTTGTCTTCAAAAGAGATTGCGTTCAAAGATCATGTCCTTGGCACTGACATCCTAACTAGTTAATGTTATGGGACTTACCTTTAGTGTTTGCTACTCACCAGCTTCACTACCAAGAGTTCCTAAAGAGGCTATTCTTGTGGCAAAACTAACTATAATTGCATCCTTGAAAAATGACTTTTGCCTCCTTTCTTTTAATGCGTGTAAGTAGGAATGGAAAAATATAGTTCAAATTTAGCTAACATCCCTCTAAATTCTCATTGAACCGTATTCTCATTGCATCCAAGTAATTCCCACAGTAAAGAGCAGGAACTTCTGAGAGTATGTTGTTTGTTTTCCAGCTTTATTGAGATAAATTACAAATAGAATGGTAAGATATTTAAAAAATAATATATATTAAAAATACATTTAATACATTTAATAATATAATATTAAATATTATATTTAAATTTAATATATTTAATATTTTTAAAATAACATATATACATATATGTATGTATATGTGTGTGTGTATATATATATATGAGACTGCTTTCCCCTTCTGCCATGCTGATACTGCCCATCTGTTCCTGACCACCCTAGCAACGGTTGCCCTGTTTTTAGAGTCCTCAGCAGAGTCTCTCACTGTTTGGTGGATTGCCTGGTTATGGTGATTTCATCTAATGTTCTGGATTTGGGCAGAAATACTGGGTCAAATTGTACAGCAGCATAATCACTGTTTTTTCCTCTGTCACACTGTCATATATCCTTTTGAACTAGAGCAGTTCAGTTTAATTATTTATCTTCCTGCTTCATAACCCCATGCATGCAGCCTACACTAGTGAATGATGAATGTAAAGTTATAACATAATTTATTACATCACAACTCTTATTCAGATATAAAAGGAATCAAAGGGAAACTTCAAGGCAGAGATGCTCATTTATTTAGGAATTCAGGGGCAGCCTGCCTTAAAGGCAAGAGAGTGGCCTCCATACTTTTGTAACATTGTTCCCATTCCAGTAATAAGACTACAAAAATAACAATGAAAAAGAAAAGTCACTGCCCAGTTGGACCAGGTAATTTTTTTTCCTATGTGTATAAAGGACTTACTTAAGGAAGGAATCATTTGATCTCTATGGTTTGCTTGTCTAAATTCTGGTCTAGTTTAAAATAACATCAGAAGCCCTTTAGTCTAATGAAATCAGGGTGGTAGTTAAAATGGTTAATTGAAGAAGTTGGTTAAAGCAGGGAATTATTTTGAAAAGGCACCTTAAAGATTTTACTTATCTCAAGAACATATAAACTTATACTCATTCATCGATATTTTAGTGTAGACCCCCGTCTTCATTTTGAGCACAGGTGCCCTGGTTGGAGTTCTGCATCTTGTCTTGCTCCAGCCACACCTGTAATTCATTGTGAGTTCTGGTTCGACTTTTCCAAGTGGAGCAATAACCTGAAGACATGGTCACAGCCACCTGAGGGCTGACACCCTCTACGTTTTTATGATTCTTTAAGAGTATTTTACGATTGTCTCACTCACATCTAATCTGATAGAATATGTTTTAGTGACTTACCTTTATAAACTCTTTCTCTAGCGTTCATTATGATTTTCGAAGAAGCCACGACTCTTTTCGCAATCACATATCACTGCCTGACATGATATGTCATTAAATCACGCAATTATGCAATTACAAAAACAAGTTTAAGGAGCCTAAACAGGGTTGCGAACAAACAACTGAGTCTTGGCAAGCACCCAACTCACCTGACAGGAGGAGAACTGAGTAAGCAGACTGGACGGCAGTCTCTGCTCTGGGCTTCAACAGAAAAAGATTTATAGGGAGATGAGGGAGCATCGGGTAATCTGGTAAGTTAGTTCCGTAGAGGTGGGTTAAGAGAGTTCTACTGTACTTCTAAGATCCCTATGAAATGTTTTACAGTAAAATTTAAATGCTACTTACTATGATTTCAGTTAAGGTGTGAAATAAATATTTTGCAGAAACCAAAAACCTTTTCATTTGAGTTTCTGGAAGATTTTACCTTTTAGTTCACTGGCACTCTAACACTCATCTTGATGTCATTCTTAGCAATTTTGGAGCCCAGCTGAATCCTCCAATACACTGACTTCTTTCCTTTGCCTCCCCTTCCTCAATACCTTGTCCTCACCCTCCTGCAGCTCTTTCTTCTCAAAGTCTCATCCCATCTTTGTTGTTGTCAATAACTGCAACCGCTCCATAAGCTTGGTTTCAAACAGCTACTTCCTGTCACCACCACCCCTACTTTGCAGCTTCCTTCAGTAATCTCACTTCTTGATGTTGCTTGAAAATCAACCGCACTCATGCATCAGGGCCTTTGCACTTGCTGTTCCCTCTGACCAAAATGCTTTTGCTCCACATATCAACATGAATTGCACTCTTACTTCCTTCAGGTCTTTGCACAAATTCTACCTTCTCAGGGAAGGCTTAATTATTTAATTTTCTACCCCCCAACCTCTCTCCAAATCTTGCCACCCCCAGTACTTTCTCATCATCCTTTCCCGCTTTATTTCTCCATAGTACTTATCACTATCAAACATACATATATTTATTTTAATTTTATTTCCAGTCTTTACTGGAATGAAAGCTCTTTTCTTATACCCTATTAGCTGAGATCTTTTCCCCCTCTTGTTCACTGTTGTGCCTTCAGTGTCTAGAAGAATGCTTGGCACATAGTAAACCTTCAATAAATAATTTTTGAGTGAAGGAATAATTGAATGAATTTTACTGTTTCATCAGTATTCAATTCATAACAGATAGAAAGATTATTTCTTTGCTTAATTGTGAATAATTACCAGTAAATATCTTAAGGATGTTTAACTTTCAAAATATTGTTGATTATTTATAGTCTCCTGATGTCAGCTATGGATTTAGAAATTATTTTGTTAGAAAAATTTTTAATTTGGTTGTTGATTAATTATTATTGAAGTACATAGTACAAAATATGTTAATTGAAATTCTTTTCAAGTGAGCTTCATTTTTATCTTTCCTCCTTCTTTAATACATAGTGTTTACTCTGGACAGCACAAAATCTTTATTCTTTTTAAGTTTTAAAATTTATTTATTTTTTACATCTTTATTGGAGTATAATTGCTTTACAATGGTGTGTTAGTTTCTGCTTTATAACAAAGTGAATCAGTTATACATATACATATGTTCCCATATCTCTTCCCTCTTGCGTCTCTCTCCCTCCCACCCTCCCTATCCCACCCCTCCAGGCAGTCACAAAGCACCGAGCTGATCTCCCTGTGCTATGCAGCTGCTTCCCACTAGCTATCTACCTTACGTTTGGTAGTGTATATATGTCCATGCCTCTCTCTCGCTTTGTCACAGCTTACCCTTCCCCCTCCCCATATCCTCAAGTCCATTCTCTAGTAGGTCTGTGTCTTTATTCCTGTCTTACCCCTAGGTTCTTCATGACATTTCTTTCCTTAAATTCCATATATATGTCTTAGCATATGGTATTGGTCTTTCTCTTTCTGACTTACTTCACTCTGTATGACAGACTCTAGGTCTATCCACCTCATTACAAATAGCTCAATTTCGTTTCTTTTTATGGCTGAGTAATATACCATTGTATATATGTGCCACATCTTCTTTATCCATTCATCTAATTATGGACATTTAGGTTGTTTCCATCTCCAGGCTATTGTAAATAGAGCTGCAATGAACATTTTGGTACATGATTCTTTTTGAATTATGGTTTTCTCAGGGTATATGTCCAGTAGTGGGATTGCTGGGTCATATGGTAGTTCTGTTTGTAGTTTTTTAAGGAACTTCCATACTATTCTCCACAGTGGCTGTATCAATTTACATTCCCACCAACAGTGCAAGAGGGTTCCCTTTTCTCCACACCCTCTCCAGCATTTATTGTTTCTAGATTTTTTGATGATGGCCATTCTGACTGGTGTGAGATGATATCTCATTGTAGTTTTGATTTGCATTTCTCTAATGATTAATGAAGTTGAGCATTCTTTCATGTGTTTGTTGTCAGTCTACATATCTTCTTTGGAGAAATGTCTGTTTAGGTCTTCTGCCCATTTTTGGATTGGGTTGTTTGTTTTTTTGTTATTGAGCTGCATGAGCTGCTTATACATTTTGGAGATTAATCCTTTGTCAGTTGCTTCATTTGCAAATATTTTCTGCCATTCTGAGGGTTGTCTTCTGGTCCTGTTTATGGTTTCCTTTGCTGTGCAAAAGTTTTGAAGTTTCATTAGGTCCCATTTGTTTATTTTTGTTTTTATTTCCATTTCTCTAGGAGGTGGGTCAAAAAGGATCTTGCTGTGATTTATGTCATAGAGTGTTCTGCCTATGTTTTCCTCTAAGAGTTTGATAGTTTCTGGCCTTACATTTAGGTCTTTAATCCATTTTGAGCTTATTTTTGTGTATGGTGTTAGGGAGTGTTCTAATCTCATACTTTTACAAGTACCTGTCCAGTTTTCCCAGCACCACTTATTGAAGAAGCTGTCCTTTCTCCACTGTACATTCCTGCCTCCTTTATCAAAGATAAGGTGACCATATGTGCATGGGTTTATCTCTGGGCTTTCTATCCTGTTCCATTGAACTATCTTTCTGTTTTTGTGCCAGTACCATACTGTCTTGATTACTGTAGCTTTGTAGTATAGTCTGAAGCCAGAGAGCCTGATTCCTCCAGCTCTGTTTTTCGTTCTCAAGATTGCTTTGGCTATTCGGGGGCTTTTGTGTTTCCATACAAATTGTGATATTTTGTGTTCTAGTTCTGTGAAAAATACCAGTGGTAGTTTGACAGGGATTGCATTGAATCTGTAGATTGCTTTGGGTAGTAGAGTCATTTTCATAATGTTGATTGTTCCAATCCAAGAACATGGTATATCTCTCCATCTATTTGTATCATCTTTAATTTCTTTCATCAGTGTCTTATAATTTTCTGCATACAGGTCTTTTGTCTCCTTAGGTAGGTTTATTCCTAGATATTTTATTCTTTTTGTTGCAATGGTAAATGGGAGTGTTTTCTTGATTTCACTTTCAGATTTTTCATCATTAGTGTATAGGAATGCCAGAGATTTCTGTGCATTAATTTTGTATCCTGCTACTTTACCAAATTCATTGATTAGATCTAGTAGTTTTCTGATAGCATGTTTAGGATTCTCTATGTATGGTATCATGTCATCTGCAAACAGTGACAGCTTTACTTCTTCTTTTCCAATTTGGATTCCTTTTATTTCCTTTTCTTCTCTGATTCCTGTGGCTAAAACTTACAAAACTATGTTGAATAATAGTGGTGAACAATTGTCTTGTTCCTGATCTTAGCAGAAATGCTTTGTTTTTCACCATTGAGGACGATGTTGGCTGTGGGTTTGTCATATATGGCCTTTATTATGTTGAGGAAAGTTCCCTCTATGCCTACTTTCTGCCAGGTTTTTATCATAAATGGGTATTGAATTTTGTTGAAAGCTTTCTCTGCATCTATTGTGATGATCATATGGTTTTTCTCCTTCAGTTTGTTAATATGGTTTATCACATTGATCGTTTTGCATATATTGAAGAATCCTTGCATTCCTGGAATAAACCCCACTTGATCATGTTGTATATCCTTTTAATGTGCTGTTGGATTCTGTTTGCTAGTATTTTGTTGAGGATTTTTGCATCTATGTTCATCAGTGAT
Organism: Phocoena sinus; assembly: GCF_008692025.1. Lineage (NCBI taxonomy): Eukaryota > Metazoa > Chordata > Mammalia > Artiodactyla > Phocoenidae > Phocoena > Phocoena sinus. The sequence goes on along the minus strand of NC_045772.1, from coordinate 45,846,690 downwards.
ATTGGCCTGTAGTTTTCTTTCTTTGTGACATCCTTGTCTGGCTTTGGTATCAAGGTGATGGTGGCCTCGTAGAATGAGTTTGGAAGTGTTCCTCCCTCTGCTATATTTTGGAAGAGTTTGAGAAGGATAGGTGTTAGCTCTTCTCTAAATGTTTGATAGAATTCGCCTGTGAAGCCATCTGGTCCTGGGCTTTTGTTTGTTGGAAGATTTTTAATCATAGTCTCAATTTCAGTGCTTGTGGTGGGTCTGTTTATATATTCTATTTCTTCCTGGTTCAGTCTTGGCAGGTTGTGCATTTCTAAGAATTTGTCCATTTCTTCCAGGTTTTCCATTTTGTTGGCATAGAGTTGCTTGTAGTAATCTCTCATGATCTTTTGTATTTCTGCAGTGTCAGTTGTTACTTCTCCTTTTTCATTTCTAAATCTACTGATTTGAGTCTTCTCCCTTTTTATCTTGATGAGTTTGGCTAATGTTTTATCAATTTTGTTTAGCTTCTCAAAGAACCAGTTTTAGTTTTATTGATCTTTGCTATTGTTTCCTTCATTTCTTTTTCATTTATTTCTGATCTGATATTTATGATTTCTTTCCTTCTGCTAATTTTGGGGGTTTTTTGTTCTTCTTTCTGTAATTGCTTCAGGTGCAAGGTTAGGTTGTTTATTCGAGATGTTTCCTGTTTCTTAAGGTAGGATTGTATTGCTATAAACTTCCCTCTTAGAACTGCTTTTGCTGCATCCCATAGATTTTGGGTTGTCGTGTCTCCATTGTCATTTGTTTCTAGGTATTTTATTATTTCCTCTTTGATTTCTTCAGTGATCACTTCGTGATTAAGTAGTGTATTGTTTAGCCTCCATGTGTTTGTATTTTTTACAGATATTTTCCTGTAATTGATATCTAGTCTCATAGTGTTGTGGTTGGAAAACATACTTGAAACAATTTCAATTTTCTTAAATTTACCAAGGCTTGACTTGTGACCCAAGATATGATCTATCCTGGAGAATGTTCCATGAGCACTTGAGAAAAATGTGTATTCTATTGTTTTTGGATGGAATGTCCTGTAAATATCAATTAAGTCCATCTTGTTTAATGTATCATTTAAAGCTTGTGTTTCCGTATTTATTTTCATTTTCGATGATCTGTCCATTGGTGAAAGTGGGGTGTTAAAGTCCCCTACTATGAATGTGTTACTGTCGATTTCCCATTTTATGGCTGTTAGTATTTGCCTTATGTATTGAGGTGCTCCTATGTTGGGTGCATAAATATTTACAATTGTTAAATCTTCTTCTTGGATCGATCCCTTGATCATTATGTAGTGTCCTTCTTTGTCTCTTCTAATAGTCTTTATTTTAAAGTCTATTTTGTCTGATATGAGAATTGCTACTCCAGCTTTCTTTTGGTTTCCATTTGCATGAAATATCTTTTTCCATCCCTTTACTTTCAGTCTGTATGTGTCTCTAGGTCTGAAGTGGGTCTCTTGTAGACAGCAAATATATGGGTCTTGTTTTTGTATGTATTCAGCCAATCTGTGTCTTTTGGTGGGAGCATTTAGTCCATTTACATTTAAGGTAATTATTGATATGTATGTTCCTATTCCCATTTTCTTAATTGTTTTGGGTTCGTTATTGTAGGTCTTTTCCTTCTCTTGTGCTTCTTGCCTAGAGAAGTTCCTTTAGCAGTTGTTGTAAAGCTGCTTTGGTGGTGCTGAACTCTCTCAGCTTTTGCTTGTCTCTAAAGGTTTTAATTTCTCCATCAAATCTGAATGAGATCCTTGCTGGGTAGAGTAATATTGGTTGCAGGTTTTTCTCCTTCATCACTTTAAATATGTCCTGACAGTCCCTTCTGGCTTGCAGAGTTTCTGCTGAAAGATCAGCTGTTAACCTTATGGGAATTCCCTTGTGTGTTATTTGTTGTTTTCCCCTTGCTGCTTTTAACATGTTTTCTTTGTGTTTAATTTTTGACAGTTTGATTAATATGTGCCTTGGCATATTTCTCCTTAGATTTATCCTTTATGGGACTCTCTGTGCTTCCTGGACTTGATTAACTATTTCCTTTCCCATATTAGGGAAGTTTTGAACTATAATCTCTTCAAATATCTTCTCAGTCCCTTTCTTTTTCTCTTCTTCTTCTGGAACCCCTATAATTCGAACGTTGTTGCATTTAATGTTGTCCCAGAGGTCTCTGAGACTGTCCTCAGTTCTTTTCATTCTTTTTTCTTTATTCTGCTCTGCAGTAGTTATTTCCACTATTTTATCTTCCAGGTCACTTATCCGTTCTTCTGCCTCAGTTATTCTGCTATTGATCCCATCTAGAGAATTTTAAATTTCATTTATTGTGTTGTTCATCGTTGTTTGTTTCATCTTTAGTTCTTCTAGGTCCTTGTTAAATGTTTCTTGCATTTTCTCCATTCTATTCCCAAGATTTTGGATCATCTTTACTATCATTATTCTGAATTCTTTTTCAGGTAGACTCCTTATTTCCTCTTCATTTGTTAGGTCTGGTGGGTTTTTATCTTGCTCCTTCATCTGCTGTGTGTTTTTCTGTCTTCTCATTTTGCTTATCTACTGTGTTTGGGGTCTCCTTTTTGCAGGCTGCAGGCTTGTAGTTCCCGTTGTTTTTGGTGTCTGTCCCCAGTGGCTAAGGTTGGTTCAGTGGGTTGTGTAGGATTCCTGGTGGAGGGAACTAGTGCCTGTGTTCTGGTGGATGAGGCTGGATCTTGTCTTTCTGGTGGGCAGGTCCACGTCTGGTGGTGTGTTTTGGGGTGTCTGTGGACTTATTATGATTTTAGGCAGCCTCTCTGCTAATGGGAGGGGTTGTGTTCCTGTCTTGCTAGTTGTTTGGCATAGGGTGTCCAGCACTGTAGCTTTCTGGTCGTTGAGTGAAGCCGGGTGCTGGTGTTGAGATGGAGATCTCTGGGAGATTTTTGCCGTTTGATATTATGTGGAGCTGGGAGGTCTCTTGTGGACCAGTGTCCTGAAGTTGGCTCTCCCACCTCAGAGGCACAGCACTGACTCCTGGCTACAGCACCAAGAGCCTTTCATCCACACGGCTCAGAATAAAAGGGAGAAAAAGTAGAAAGAAAGAATTAGTAGAAGAGGAAAGAAAGAAAGAAAGAAGGAAAGAAAGAAAGAAAGAAAGGAGGTAGGGAGGGAGGGAGGAAGGAAGAAAGGAGGGAAGGAAGGAAAGTAAGAAGATAAAGTAAAATAAAATAAAGTAAGATAAAATATAATAGTTATTTAAATAAAAAAATAATTATTAAGAAAAAAATTAAAAAAACCAAAAACAACAACAACAAAAAAACGGACGGATAGAACCCTAGTACAAATGGTTGAAGCAAAACTATACAGCATAAATCTTGCTCTCAAAGTGCACCTCCTCAATTTGGGATGATTCGTTGTGTATTCATGTATTCCATAGACATCAAGTTGATTGTGGAGCTTTAATCCGCTGCTTCTGAGGCTGCTGGGAGAGATTTCCCTTTCTCTTGTTTGTTCTCACAGCTCCCAGGGGCTCAGCTTTGGATTTGGCCCCGCCTCTGAGTGTAAGTCGCCTGAGGGTGTCTGTTCTTCACTCAGACAGGACGGGGTTAAAGGAGCCGCTGATTCGCTGGCTCTGGCTCACTCAGATGGGGGGCGGGGGTGGGGGTGGGTGGGGCACAGCGTGCGGGGCGAGCCTCGGGCGGCAGAGGCCGGCGTGACGTTGCGCCAGCCTGAGGCGCGCTGTGCGTTCTCCCGGGTAAGTAGTCCCTGGCTCCTGGGACCCTGGCAGTGGCGGGCCGGACGGGCTCCCCGGAAGATGGGTGTGGATAGTAACCTGTGCTCGCACACAGGCTTCTTGGTGGCGGCAGCAGCAGCCTTAGCGTCTCATGCCTGTCTCTGGGGTCTGCGCTTTTAGCAGCGGCTCGTGCCCGTCTCTGGAGCTCCTTTATTCTGCGCTCTTAATCCCCTCCCCTCGCGCACCAGGAAACAAAGAGGGAAGAAGAAGTCTCTTGCCTCTTCGGCAGGCCCAGACTTTTCCCCAGACTCCCTCCCGACTAGCTGTGGCGCACTAACCCCCTGCAGGCTGTGTTCAAGCCGCCAACCCCAGTCCTCTCCCTGCGCTTGTACCGAAGCCCGAACCTCAGCTCGCAGCCCCGCCCGCCCCGGCGGGTGAGCAGACAAGCCTCTCGGGCTGGTGAGTGCCGGTCGGCCCTGATCCTCTGTGCGGGAATCTCTCCGATTTGCCCCCCGCACCCCTGTTGCTGTGCTCTCCTCCTTGGCCCCGAAGCTTTCCCCCTTCGCCACCCGCAGTCTCCGCCCGCGAAGGGGCTTCCTAGTGTGTGGAAACATTTCCTCCTTTACGGCTCCCTCCCACTGGTGCAGGTCCCGTCCCTATCCTTTTGTCTCTGTTTATTCTTTTTTCTTTTGCCCTACCCAGGTACGTGGGGAGTTTCTTCCCTTTTGGGAGGTCTGAGGTCTTCTGCCAGTGTTCAGTAGGTATTCTGTAGGAGTTGTTCCACGTGTAGATGTATTTGTGGTGTATCTGTGGGGAGGAAGGTGATCTCCGCGTCTTACTCTTCCGCCATCTTCCCGGAAGCCCCCCAAAATCTTTATTATTTGTTCCTTTTCTTTTGCAAAATGACTGTTTTTGCAGTTTTAGCAAAAATGGCCTCAGTTGGGGAAATAAAGAAGTTTAATTCTCCTTTAGGTTTTGAGATGATTAAAATTGAATATATTGGGATGTTTCTTTCATATTTCTTCAGCTTTATAATTTTATGTTCAAGCTAGTTTATTTTTCTAAGTCCTCCCTTTTCTTTTTCCTCCTCTTAGGGCAAAGTAAATCGCTGTACCTGCAGAAATGCGCCAGCAGCATCCTGCAAAATCTTAGAGGAAGCTTACCAATTGTCATTAATTTTGGAAGATTCATGGATTCCCTACAAAAGGTAGAAAAAGTCAGTGCTTGGAGGCTGATGATGATGATTTTTTACTTTTCTTCCCTTTCATATGCAAGGGGTGGGTGGGCACATTTCCTTAGTTTTAATGATAGTTATACATAATCAGAGGTAGTCATTCTTCTCTAATGGGAGGGAATGACTGCTCATCCGAAAAATAGAGCCCAGTCTGCAGTAAGAATTATGTGTGTCTGGATGAAAGGAATTGGTTTGGGTCTCCTGGCATATATCAATAAGTTTAGTTTCCTTTGTATATCCTACAAAGTTACATTCATTTCTTTTACTTTATGAAAGGTGATTGAAGTAGAGGTTTAAGGGAACTAAATATATTGCTGCAATTCCCTGCAACTATTATGTTTCCTTCCATATGTCAGGCTGAAGACAATTATCAATAAAATGTATAGAATTATTATTTGGCACTGACACCAGTTATCAAACTGACACCAGTTATCAAACATTTATAAAGGCACAGGGGATATGTTGGGTTAGGTTTTCCAAGTCTTTACAAATAGCTCTTTTCATCTTTGATTGTTTTAATTCATTTAAAATGGTGTTTAACTCGTATTTTTTAATGTTCAATTTTGTATAGGAAAAATAATCCTCATTATCCTATTTCTTTATGTTCCACATTCCTGAGGAGGTGTTTTTTTGTTGTTGTTTTGTTTTTCACTTTTTTTTGTAGGGATGCATAATCTTATTTCTTCCCCCCTGAAATAATCAAATGATAGCTTTTCTTTACATGGAATAATTGAACTTAAATGGTTCAGTTTAATGGCTGAACCATTTTTAACTGCTGGCATATATTACGAAAAATACTTCACATTCATTATTTGATCTATTTCCTAAAACCCAAAGCATTAGGTCAGTGAGTTTGTGAGAAAGACTAATCACTTTAGCATTCTCCTATGAAAGCCTTTTCCATTGGTCACTAGTATCTTGTGATATTTTCTCTGGGGCCCAAGGGATCCTTTACCCCCATGTCTCTTCCAGATAGGAAATAGGAGACTCTATTTTAAAGAAACAAATAGGAAGAAAAATACTGTTGTATCACCCTGGACATACTTGGCAGATATTTCCAGTTAATTTCTCCTGGAGGAAGGGCAGTAATCAGGCACTCACTTTGGAAGGTCAAAGTCTTATTTTTAGTCATTTAAAATGGGAATGTTGGGCTTCCCTGGTGGCGCAGTGGTTGAGAGTCCGCCTGCCGATGCAGGGGACACGGGTTCGTGCCCCGGTCCGGGAAGATCCCACATGCCGCGGAGCGGCTGGGCCCGTGAGCCATGGCCGCTGAGCCTGCGCGTCTGGAGCCTGTGCTCCGCAATGGGAGAGGCCACAAGAGTGAGAGGCCCGCGTACCACAAAATAAAAAAAAAAAAAAAAAAAAGGGAATGTTAATAAGAACACAATTAGAGTAAACAGTCTACAGGCCATGTGAGAATGATCCAAGTTATGAGCAAGAGGAGGCGTTTAAATGATAAACATAATTGCTAAAATCGTGTTGGAAAGAAAGAGATTAGACTGAGAATATGCTGTGGGGTTTTAATCAGATCTTTGCTCGTTTTTATACACCGCCCTGAACAGGCTTTCCCCAAGTATCAGGCAAGCTGTGGTCTTCCTCTTGGGTCTAGAGTGAAGGAAGGGTGACACTTCAGAGACAAGGTAGGGAACACACTTCCCACTCCCAGTTCCTGTCACATGACAGTCTCCTGGCCCAGTTTACTTCTTGCTGGAGCCACACCCACATACTCTGGGAGGGAATGGCATTTCCCTCCTGTGAAGGCACATGGGGCTTTGAGGAGAGGTGTGCTGATAAGCCTTTCTTTGTTTCTCTGGAAATCTAAAAAAAGGAATTGGTTGGACTTCAGGACACCATTTTTAAAACTTAAAAGCATTAGAATTGGCACTATTGTTGAAAACGGCTTTAAGTTTCTGCTTTTGGAGATTGTCAAGGAAAACATTTAGTTCAACGGCTCTTCATTGAAGCTTAGTTTAATGTTCAAAGTCTGCACATCTGCTATCATATGGCTATACCAGGACGCTGAGGGCACATGGAACTTCTTGTTCTGCGTGATTTAAACTGAGGTGTGGTGGAGGCACCCTGCCTTAAGGGCCCGAATAACACCCGACTGGTGGGAACCATGGCCTCTGTAGTCAGACTGTCTGCCTTTGAGTCCCAGTTCTCTTGCTCACAAGCTGTGGGACCTCTGTACCTTATCCAACCTCTCTGTGCCTCAGTTTCCTCATCTGTGATATGGGGGCAGTCATGGTATCTCCCTTATTGAGTTGCAGTAAAGTGTTGAGAACAGCATCTGACACATTGTAGCTCATGAGCCAGGAGTGGAGGAGGCTGAGAATAAGAATGAAACTACTTTGCATTTAATGTGAGATGTGACTGAACTGTACAAAATTAAAGTGACTCATTAAAAAGTGCTACAACAGCAATGAATTTTATTCTACCCCAAAATTTAGGTGTAGGAAATTTCTTTTTCTTCTGTAAATCAAATTTAATCTGATCAGAGCCTGTATCTCATTATGTTGGATGGAAATAATGGCTCACTAGTTACTGGAGTTTTCTCTGTCTGCAGATTGGGCGAAGGTGCTGGTGAGGCTGGAATGGGTGGGAGGTGAATCCTATGGTGAGAATGTTTGGGGATGAGTCTCATGTCTTTGGTTCAAATAGATCTCTGCCCAAGATCACCTCTCACCTTGATAGGGAGAGGCTCTCCTGCTTCCCCCCATCACCCCTAACCAGATTTATTGAATATAATTGACAAATAAAATTGTATATATTTAAAATGTACAATATGATTTTATATATATGTATATAGTAAAATTGTTACCATATCAAATAAATTAACACAACCATCACCTCACATAGTTACTTTTTTTTTTTTTTTTTTGGTGGTAAGAAGCCTTAAGATCCACACTCAGTAAATTTCAGGTATACATTACAGTTTTTTTTTTTTGTTTTTTTTTTGTGGTACGCGGGCCTCTCACTGTTGCGGCCTCTCCCCTTGCAGAGCACAGGCTCCGGACGCGCAGGCTCAGCGGCCAGGGCTCACGGGCCTAGCCGCTCTGCGGCATGTGGGATCTTCCCGGACCGGGGCACGAACCCGTGTCCCCTGTATCGGCAGGTGGACTCTCAACCACTGCGCCACCAGGGAAGCCCGATGAGAGCTTTTAAGATCTGCTGTCTTAGCAACTTTCAAGTATACATTGCAGCGTTATTAACTATAGTCACCATGCTGCCTGTTAGATTTTCAGAACTCATTCATCTTATAACTGGAAGTTTGTACCCTTTGATCAACATCTCCCCATTTCCCCCACTCCCAGCCCCTGGCAACCACCATTCTATTCTCTCATAGATTTCTATGAGTTCAATCTTTTTTTTTTTTTTTTAGAGTGCATATATAAGTGATACCACGCAGTGTCTTTTGTGACAAGCTGGAGCCTGGGTCTTTGTGAGGCTGGGTACCTACTGTCCAGTCTCCCTGCATACACCAAGCCATCATTCCTTTTAGGGGTCCTGCCATTTCCTCACTTTGCAGAAGCTTTTTTGTTGTAGAATCCACAGCTCTCAGTTCCTTTCCTAGTCTTGGGAGAAGCTCTCCCTTCAAGCATTCACCTTATTTCCTTCTTTCCTTCCCCTGCAGACCTAGCCTAACTCCCTAAATGAGTTTAGACTTTCAGGGAAAAAAAAATCCAGAAAGATGCGTAATCTTTAGGCAACTTCTGCCTGGGCCTTACAATGTGAGTTCCCCTGAGAAGAAAACATAAAGACCTGGTGGCCATCTTGTAACAGGGAGGGAAAATTATAGGAAAAAGAAAACACATGTGAATCTCACCATCTTAGTTTCAGCAGTGGTTTCAGAGTGTGGAACATGGGAGTTAGGTTTCTCTAGAGTTCCTTACACTCCTTTCACACTTGTAAGAACCACTTCTCAGTCCTCCTTGAAATCAACAAGTCACGTTAAAGGCAGTCAATGCAGGTTTAGTCATTTCTGACCTATTTTACAGCCCCTGGCAAATGCAGCATGATTCTTCTCACAACAGGGATTTCAGACGGTGGAAGCGCAATGTATACCAGTGCAGATTCCAGGGAAGCAAACACACCAAGGTAACACTGAAGCAATTATATTTGACCTGAGTTTTAAAATAGACGTTTGTTTCATAATACTGGAGAAGGTCATCCAGAGGTGGTGACTGCAATCTGACCCCTGATCTGGCCCCGGGCAATTGGAGGCTCCTCCCCCCACCCTTCTCCTTGGAATTTACATTCCGCCCACCAATTCACAGCCGGGGCTGTTTCAAGGATGCAACCTTGAGAGAGTAAGGTGGTGTTGAGACCATCTGAACTGAATATAGGACTGAACTCCTATATGAATTTTTAAGATTCTGGTGGCCGGGTGTCATCTTGCCTCCGCCCAAGACAAGCCTCGTAAGTTCCCTTGTTTATTAAACCTCATAAGTAAGTTCTCTTGCTTATAAAACCTGCCACTTACCAATCCGGAGTGGCCTTCCTCTTTCATCGGTCTCTCCTTGCCGTGTGTGTGTGTGTGTGTGTGTGTGTGTGTGTGTGTGTGTGTGTGTGTGTGTGTGTGCGCGCGCGCGCGCTGGGATTCGGGGTGGGAGTGGGGAAGGGGAACAATTTGCAAGCCAACACGTAGAATTGAGATAAGTCAATTACCTTAACTTCTGTAAAGTACTATGTACCAGATCAAACAAAACAAAACAAAACAGTAAACTTCGGTTGTCCATGACCTTGGCATATTTACGTGACCTCCAAGGAATCCCTGACAACCTGCCACTTCCCACAGCAGGCTCGTTGGTCTCTTTTTTTTCCTTATTATTTCCCCCCTTCCTAGTCTATTCTCTTCCTCATTATTTAATCTTTCTATCTCTCCATGTTCTCTGTCTCCTTTCTCTGTACTTTCCTTAATTTTCTATTCTAGAATAGTTATTTTCCAGCTCCACTGGGGACAATCAGACTAAAGAGGTTGTTAATTTCAACATGGAGCTGTTTCCTTTCATCTGAAGAACTGCTTTTTTTTTTCTCATTAAGAGAATGTCGCAGGTGTATAATAGGGTATCCTTTTTTTTTTCTAGCCCAGGTATCTAAACTATAATTTAGGGAACCAATATAATCTCAGTAAATACCATTCCTCGAGTTCTCATCAGAGAAAATAAGGTAATAAGACCAATTTTCTTTACACCAGCACAAGTAGTTAGGTTTCTAAGTTGATACTCCCTTGGATCTTTTTAAGACCAAGCATTTGTATTGAGTTCAGGACTTTAATTGTGAAAGTCCAAAGATTTTTATTTCCATTAGGAAGCCACACAGAAAAAATGCTGTTGCTATTTCTGCATTTTTCTGGAGGTTGTTATTGTCAGACCACCTGACAATACACTTACATTGAAGCACTTACATTGCTTCAAGTAAATAAAAAATATGTATCAACAAAGATCAGAGTCCAAATATTTCAATTCAACAAACAACAAAGATGATAAAAATAATTTCTGTCCCGTGGGCCAAATTTAGGTCACTGCCTATAAATAAAGTTTTATTGGGACACAGCCATAGTCATGTTTTTCTGTATTGGCTATGGCTGCTTTTGTGCTACAGCAGCAGGTTAGAATAGTTGTGATAGAGACAGCATGGTTCGAAAAGCCTAAAATATTTACTATCTGGCCCTTTGCAGAAGATGTTTCTGACCCTGCTATGGACGCTAACATTTAGGGTGGGGAGTGGTGTGGAGAGTGGGCAAGGAGACACAGACTCCTTTTTGCTCACTTTTATTATATGTTATGCTGGATGAAGAGGCAGTCTGCTGTGTTTCCATTGTATCCAGTACATACTTCTTTTGTAGTAGTTGTCACTGAGTAATTGCAGTTATCATTTTTAAATAGCCATCTCTTTTACTGTTAGATTGTGTTTATTCAACAAACACTTATTGAGGATCTACTTTGTGCCAGGCATTGTTCTATGCATGGAAGATATGGCAGTAAGTAACAACAACGAAATGTTGGTTCTCTCTTTCTCTCTCTCACCATGGAGTTCACAGTCTAGATCTGGGGTTGCAAATCCAAAGGACTCCAGAGACCAGAATGGTGATGTAAATGAGTGAAGCAGCCCAGGTGTCTTAGTCTGTTTGAGATGCAATGACAAAATACCGTAGACTAGGTGGCTTATAAACAACAAACATTTCTTTCTCATGGTTCTGAAGGCTGGGAAGTCCAAGATCAGGGAACCAGCAAACTCGGTGTCTGATGAGACCCAGCTTCTCATTGACAGCCGTATTCTCACTGCCACCTCACATGGCTCAAGGAGCAAGCAAGCTCTCTGGGGCACTACTCCCATTCATGAGGGATACACCCTCCCTCATGAGCTAACCACCTCCCCAAAGTCCCAGCTCCTAATATTATCCCCCTTGGGGGTTAGGATTTCAACAGATGAATTTTGGTGGGGACACGGACATTCAGACCATAGCACCAGGTGTAAGACGGATTCACTTGTTTGACTAGCAGATGTCTACAAATAGTTTTTACTTCCATAGAGTTTGTGCTGTTTCATGGTTTTCCTGAAACATGAGTTACTCTTGGATTATCCTTGAGATATATTTCTCTCCTATGAGAAAAACAACAGTGTATGATGATAAACTACATCATCATAGTGGGACTAACGCTTGGCTTCAGTGTCAAGGAGACATAAGGGACTGGTGGGGACTATGACACACTGGGGATGAATTCCTTCCTCAAAGGAGATACCAGCTTCTCAGCTCCAGGGCATTACTGTTCAGTCTCCTCCTCTTCATCCTCTTCTCCTCCTTTTCTTCTTTTTAGGAGAGTAATATAAGCTGGATAGCTGATCTGGATTTTATGTGAACTCCTAATCTTTAAATGTTGGCTCAACTAAAAAAGTACCGTGCAGGCCAAACTCAAAATATTCCAGTTGGATTTTGTTTATATTTCATCCGTTTGTGCTCCCTGTGTGAGAACTGTGTAAGGTTCTTGGGAATAAGTACCTTGTTTTAAGAATCATAACAATATTCTCAATGATTCCTTAATTATGTTATTATCCTTCCTATTTTACAGATAAAAATGAGGTTCAGATAGAAATAACTTGTCTGAGAGTCTGAAGGTCTCTTCCTCTTTCCCCAAGAAAATAGTACTGAAATCACAGGGCTTTTGTAAACATTTAGAGGTAATATTTGCAAAAGTTGTTTTGCAAACCATAACACATGGTGTTGATGTTTATTTATAAAGTGACAAAGGAGAGCTTCCATAATCTCTGGAAGGGTTGGGGAGAGAGACAATCACTTGTTTTCTTGGCAGAGATGGACTTTGATATGGCCCTTCCCAGAAGACTGGAACTTTAGAGATGTGGACAAAGAGGGCATTTCAGGCAGAGGAAACTGCCTGGGCCAAGGCCAGGGTGTTACTTCCTGAACTGTTTCTGGGAAGCCCATTGGAGCACAGGGTTTGAGAAATGCTGGCCTAGTTGTATGTAGCTCAGGAGTCCATTTAGAGAACTGAGTGTAAGTATGGGACTGGGTGTCCTGGACACATGTTTGAAGAGGTAGGAAATTGCCAAATTGGAGAGGGTCTGAAGGGCCAGGCTGGAGAATTTGAGCTTTATTCTGTAGGAAATAGGCATCATCAGAGGTTTGGGGCAGGCAAGAGATATGCTTATATTTGAGTTTAAGGAGGAATAATCTTTAATACTGACAGGCATGATGGAGAGCTATAGGGAACTGACCAGAAGCTGGGAAGCCAGTTTGTCCATCTAGGAAGTCACTCAACAAGTACAAATGAAGTGTAAGATTGGGAAAACTTTTCCATAATCTTTCTCTTGTCTTCAATAAGGCTGGATATTTTATGTTTCTTGTACATAATAAGGAGGTATTTGGATCTAGGCTGTAGATTTCTTCAGGAGAACCTGAAGGACTTTTGCATTATTGAATTTCATCCTTCGATCCCCAGCTGTTTAAAGGAGAAAAGTGAAAGCTCTGGACAGAGTGGTAAACATAAGTTCTTGCTTGGAAAAATTTAACTGTGTGAAGAAAAATCCATATTGGTGGTACTACTCGATGTTCTGATGTTCTTGAAATCCGGTGCATTAGGTTTGTGTGCTAGCTCTACAATGGTATGCTAGTTTAGGCTGTCGGTGGGAAGCTCTCAAACTCTGCACCCCACGCCTAACCTTTTTTTAGTGGCAGTAATTACTCTCTGCTTTATTCACTTGCTTCAGAATATTATCCAGTCTAGCAATTTATATGAACTTATTTTCTTACCATCATTTTGGAGTTGCTTAGGATGTTTTAGTTGTGGATTTTTTTTGTTTTTTTGCGGTATGCGGGCCTCTCACTGTTGTGGCCTCTCCCGTTGCGGAGCACAGGCTCCAGACGCGCAGGCTCAGCGGCCATGGCTCATGGACCCAGCCGCTCCGCGGCGTGTGTTATCCTCCCGGACTGGGGCACGAACCCGTGTCCCCTGCATCTGCAGGCGGACTCTCAACCACTGCGCCACCAGGGAAGCCCCAGTTGTGGATGGTTTTTAATGTTTCCTTTCCCCTGTAGGATTCTTTAATCTAACAGATCATAACTCATCTGCTTCTGTTGGAAGTTGGTTTTCCAGGTCTGCTACACACAGGCTCTTGGAAAAGACACAGTCAAAACACTATCTTTGTGATCTGTTATTCCCATGTTTAGGTCAGCATTCCGCATCCATAGATGTTTAAATGTAGATGTCTGATAACTCTCTGTAAGTCTCTGATTTCTACTTTCGTTTGTAAATAGTCATCTCAAGAGAAAACCAGGAAAAAAAAATCCCGAGTGGAAGGAGTTTCTGCAGATGGATTCAGATTAGCATTATTCATTAACCTCAGCAGTCTGTGCTGGTTAATAATCGCTAGCACACTGCACTTTGGGAGATTACTTATTAGGTGGTATAAATGTCCCTTCAAAGACATTCTTGCTATTTCATTTAAAAGGCAATGAATTAGCTCTGGACATCTTCCATCTATAATTTCTATCTAGTGGAACTGCGCTTCTACATAACATATTAGATTTTAGTGCTGGGAAAATTTCACCATCAAGTAGCATCTTGTTTCTCTAGTGAAGGAAATAATTGAAGGCAAGGACAGTGTCAGGAGTGATGATAAAATTTACATATTATTTTTTGACACAAATTGTTCTAAATTTATTTTTAAAGTATCAAGTAAGTACATATTTAGATCAGGAAATATATACAATTTGACACATCATTTGAAAACAACTCAAATTTTATGGTATGCAGTGTAATAGTTTAAATTCTAAAGACATTCAGACCTGGGTTCTGTCTGCTGTCAGTCACCTGTTAGATGTGACTTGGGTAAATTACTCAACCTCTATGAGCCTCAATTTCCTCAGTGCAAAAGGAGGATAATAACAGTGATGCTATACGATGTTTTTGAAGGTTAAATATACAGTGCTCGAAAAACCCTTTGCAGAGTACATGGCGCAGGGTAGGCCCTTAATAAATGGTGGTTATAATTATTATTCAGTCAAATTCTTCTAGGAATTAATCTATTCCTTGTTTTTAAGTTTGATGTATAATTTTGGAATAAATTCTTTTAGACATTACTTTGTAGAGTTTGAAATGAGAATGACTAGTTTAGAATTTAGGTTCTATCATTTGTTTAATTGTGTGATCATGGACAAGTCATTTGTTCATTCCCACATTCATCTACTTGTACATTTATTCAGTGTAGTTTGTTGCCATTCTATGCCAGGTTTGAGATACTGGGGTAAAGAGATGAAGAAGAAAGACAAGGCTTTTATCCATATAATGCTTACATTTAAATAAGACACGTGAAACAAACAAAAATATAACAAAATAAATACAAAGTAATATAATAAAAGACTTTGAAATGATGTTATAAAGAAAATAAAAACAGGCCATTGTGTTGGCAGGTAATTGGGAGGGATAGCACTAGACAGAGTTGCAAGGTCTGAGAAGATGTATTTCACTTAAGACTTGATTCACAAAACAGCCAAACATGCAGGGATCTGTGAGAAGAATATTCTAGAGAGAACTATTGGGGAAGGCCATGTACACCATGGACGAGTTTGGATGCAATTTTAAGAATAATAGGAAGTCACTGGGAAACTTTAATCAGGAGAAAGGCATGTTCTGATTTTTATTATTTAATCTTTTGGGGGATCTTTTTCTTACAGTAAAAAGTGGACCATAATGGTAGTTACCAGATAGGATACCAGAGGATTACAAGAATAGTGCAAATAAAGCACTTGGCACTGGCATATATAACCACAAAGTAAAGGCTGACCATTGTTATTTTTGTGTAATTGATGTTGTTTTTAGTACAGCTGCTTTGGACTGAATTGTGCCCCCCCCCATTCATAAGTTGAAGTGCTAACCCTGCATTGTGACTGTATTTGAGATAGGGCCTTTAGGAGGTAACTGAGGTTAAATGAGGTCGTAAGTGTAGGGCCCTTATCCGATGGGCTGGTGCTCTATTTTTTCTTTTTGATTTGAATTTTATTTTATTTTATTTATTTGATTTGATTTGATTTGAATTTTATTTGATTTGATTTGAATTTTATTTTATTTATTTATTTTTATACAGCAGGTTCTTATTAGTTATCTGTTTTATAGACATAGTGTAGACATATAGTGTATATATTGTCAATCCCAATCTCTCAATGGGACCTAATGAAACTTAAAAGCTTTCAATTCATGAATTGAATCTCTCAATTCATCCCACCACCACCTCCTCCCCATGCTGCCCTGGCTTTCCCTCATGGAGTCCATGTGTTTGTTCTCTACATCTGTGTCTCTATTTCTGCCTTGCAAACCAGTTCATCTGTACCATTTTTCTAGATTCCACATATATACGTTAATAAATGATATTTGTTTTTCTCTTTCTGATGTACTTCACTTTGTATGACAGTCTCTAGGTCCATGCATGTCTCTACAAATGACCCAGTTTCGTTCCTTTTTATGGCTGAGTAATATTCCATTGTATATATGTACCTCATCTTCTTTATCCATTTGTCTGTCAATGGGCATTTAGGTTGCTTCCATGACCTGACTATTGTAAATAGTGCTGGAATGAACATTGAGGTGCATGTGTCCTTTTGAATTATGGTTTTCTCTGGGTATATGCCCAGTAGTGGGATTGCTGGTTTGTATGGTAATTTATTTTTAGTTTTTTAAGGAACATCCATGCTGTTCTCCATAGTGGCTTTATCAATTTACATTCCCACCAACAGTGCAAGAGGGTTCCCATTTCTCCACACCCTCTCCAGCAGTTGTCGTTTGTAGATTTTCTCATGATGCCCATTCTAGCTGGTGTGAGGTGATACCTCATTGCAGTTTTGATTTGCATTTTTCTAATAATTAGTGATGCTGAGAAGATTTTCATGTGCCTCTTGGCCATCTGTACGTCTTCTTTGGAGAAATGTCTATTTACGTCTTCTGCCCATTTTCTGATTGGGTTGTTTTTGATATTGAGCTGAAGGAGCTGTTTATATATTTTGGAGATTAATTCTTTGTCCGTTGATTTGTTTGCAAATATTTTCTCCCATTCTTAGGTTTGTCCTTTTTGTCTTGTTTATGGTTTCCTTTGCTGTGCAAAAGCTTTTAAGTTTCATTAGGTCCCATTTGTTTATTTTTGTTTTTATTTCCATTACTCTAGGAGGTGCGTCAAAAAAGATCTTGCTGTGATTTATGTCACAGAGTATTCTTCCTATGTTTTCTTCTAGGAGTTTTCTAGTGTTCAGTCTTACATTTAGGTCTTTAATCCATTTGAGTTTATTTTTGTGTATGGTGTTAGGGAATGTTCTAATTTCATTCTTCTACATGTAGCTGTCCAGTTTTCCCAGCACCACTTATTGAAGAGATTGTCTTTTTTCCATTATATATTCTCGCCTCCTTTGTCATAGATTAGTTGACCATAGGTGCATGGGTTTATCTCTGGGCTTTCTATCCTGTTCCATTAATCTATATTTCTGTTTTTGTGCCAGTACCATATTGTCTTGATTACTGTAGCTTTGTAGTGTAGTCTGAAGTCAGGGAGTCTGATTCTTCCAGCTCTGTTTTTTTCTGTCAACATTGCTTTGGCTATTAGGGGTCTTTTGTGTCTCCATACAAATTTTAAGATTTTTTGTTCTAGTTCTGTAAAAAAAAAAAATGCCGTTGGTGATTTGACAGGGATTGCACTGAATCCATAGATTGCTTTGGGTAGTATAATCATTTTCACAATATTGATTCTTCCAATCCAAGAACATGGTATATCTCTCCATCTGTTTGTGTCATCTTTGATTTCTATCATCAGTGTCTTATAATTTTCTGCATACAGGTCTTTTATCTCCTTAGGTAGGCTTATTCCTAGGTATTTTATTCTTTTTGTTGCAATGGTGAATGGGATTGTTGCCTTAATTTCTCCTTCTGATCTTTCTTTGTTAGCGTATAGGAAGGTAAGAGATTTCTGTGCGTTAATTTTGTATCCTGCAACTTTACCAAATTCATTGATTAGCTCTAGTAGTTTTCTGGTGGCATCTTTAGGATTCTCTATGTATAGTATCATGTCATCTACAGTGACAGTTTTACTTTTTATTTTCCTATTTGTATTCCTTTTATTTCTTTTTCTTCTCTGATTGCTGTGGCTAGGACTTCCAAAACTATGTTGAATAATAGTGATGAGAGTGCACATCCTTCTCTTTTTCCTGATCTTAGAGGAAATGCTTTCAGTTTTTCACCGTTGAGAATGATGTTTGTTGTGGGTTTGTCATATATGGCCTTTATTATGTTGAGATAGGTTCCCTCTATGGCCACTTTCTGGAGAGTTTTTATCATGCATGGGTGTTGAATTTTGTCAAAAGCTTTTTCTGCATCTATTGAGATGATCATATGGTTTTTCTTATTCAATTTGTTAATAATGGTGTATCACATTGATTGATTTGCGTATATTGAAGAATCCTTGCATCCCTGGGAAAAACCCTACTTGATCATGGTGTATGATCCTTTTAATGTGTTGTTGGATTTTGTTTGCTAGTATTTTGTTGAGGATTTTTGCATCTATATTCATCAGTGATATTGGTCTGTAATTTTCTTTGTATGATTTTGGTATCAGGGTGATGGTGGCCTTGTAGAATGAGTTTGCGACTGTTCCTTCCTCTGCAATTTTTTGGAAGAGTTTGGGAAGGATGGGTGTTAGTTCTTCTCTAAATGTTTGATAGAATTCATCTGTGAAGCCATCTGGTCCTCGAGTTTTGTTTGCTGGAAGATTTTTAATCACAGTTTCAATTTCAGTGCTTGTGATTGGTATGTTCATATTTTCTATTTCTTCCTGGTTCAGTCTTGGAAGGTTGAACCTTTCTAAGAATTTGTCCATTTCTTCCAGGTTGTCCACTTTATTGGCATAGAGTTGCTTGTAGTAGTCTCTTATGATGCTTTGTGTTTCTGTGGTGTCTGTTGTAACTTCTCCTTTTCATTTCTAATTTTATTGATTTGAGTCCTCTCCCTCTTTTTCTTGATGAGTCTGGCTAATGGTTTATCAATTTTGTTTATCTTCTCAAAGAACCAGCTTTTAGTTTTATTGATCCTTGCTATTGTTTTCTTTGTTTCTACTTATTTCTACTCTGATCTTTATGATTTCTTTCCTTCTACTAACTTTGGGTTTTGTTTGTTCTTTCTCTAGTTCCTTTAGGTGTAAGGCTAGATTGTTTATTTGAGATTTTTCTTGTTTCTTGAGGTAGGACTGTATTACTGTAAACTTCTCTCTTAGAACTGCTCTTGCTGCATCCCATAGATTTTCGATCGTCGTGTTTCTGTTGTCATTTGTTTGTAGGTATTTTTTGATTTCCTTTTTGTTTTCTTCAGTGATCTCTTGGTTATTTAGTAACAAATTGTTTAGCTTCCATGTGTTTGTGTTTTTTACGTTTTTTTCCCTGTAAGTGATTTCTAATCTCATAGGATTGTGGTCAGAAAAGATGCCTGGTATGATTTCAATTTTCTTAAATTTACCGAGGCTTGATTTGTGACCAAAGATGTGATCTATCCTCGGGAATATTCCGTGTGCACTTGAGAAGAAAGTGTAATCTGCTGTTTTCGGATGGAATGTCCTATAAGTATCACTTAAATCTCTCTGGACTTCTGTGTCATTTAAAGCTTATGTTTCCTTATTAATTTTCTGTCTGGATGATCTGTCCATTGGTGTTAGTGAGGTGTTAAAGTCCCCCACTATTACTGTGTTACTGTCGATTTCCTTTTTTATAGCTGTTATCATTTGCCTTATGTATTGAGGTGCTCCTATTTTGGGTGCATATATATTTGTAATTGTTATATATCTTTTTCTTGGATTGATCCCTTGATCATTATGTAATGTCCTTCCTTGTCTCTTATAATATTCTTTATTCTAAGGTCTATTTTATCTGATATGAGTATTGCTACTCCAACTTTCTTTTGATTTCCATTTGCATGGAATATCTTTTTCCATCCCCTCACTTTCAGTCTGTATGTGTCCCTAGGTCTGAAGTGGGTCTCTTGTAGACAGCATATGTACAGGTTTTGTTTTTGTATCCATTCAGTGAGCTTGTGTCTTTTGGTTGGAGCATTTAATCCATTCACATTTAAGGTGTTATTCATATGTATGTTCTATTACCATTTTCTTAATTGTTTTGGGTATGTTTTTATAGGTCTTTTTCTTCTCTTGTGTTTCCTACTTAGAGAAGTTCCTTTAGCATTTGTTGTACGGCTGGTTTGGTGGTGCTGAATTCTCTTAGCTTTTGCTTATCTGTAAAGCTTTTGATTTCTCCATTGAATCTGAATGAGATCCTTGCCGGGTAGAGTATTCTTGGTTGTAGGTTCTTCCCTTTCATCACTTTAAATATATCATGCCATTCCCTTCTGGCTTGTAGAGTTTCTGCTGAGAAATCAGCTGTTAACCTTATCGGAGTTCCCTTGTATGTTATTTGTCATTTTTCCCTTGTTGCTTTTAATAATTTTTCTTTGTCTTATTTTTTGTGATTACTGTGTGTCTCGGCATGTTTTCCTTGGGTTTATCCTGCTTGGGACTCTCTTCATTTCCTGGACTTGGGTGGCTATTTCCTTTCCCATGTTAGGGAAGTTTTTGACTGTAATCTCTTCAAATATTTTCTTGTGTCCTTTCTCTCTCTCTTCTCCTTCTGGGACCCCTATAATGCGAATGTTGTTGCATTTAATGTTGTCCCAGAGGTCCTTTGGGCTGTCTTCATTTCATTTCATTCTTTTTTTCTTTATTCTGTTCCGCAGCAGTGAATTCCACCATTCTGTCTTCCAGGCCACTTATCTGTCCCTCTGCCTCAGTTATTCTGCTATTGATTCCTTCTAGTGTATTTTTCATTCCAGTTATTGTATCGTTCATCTCTGTTTGTTTGTTCTTTAATTTTTCTAGGTCTTTGTTACACATTTCTTGCATCTTCTCGATCTTTGCCTCCATTCTTTTTCTGCCACTATCATTATTCTGAATTTTTTTTCTGGAAAGTTGCCTATCTCCACTTCATTTAGTTATTTTTCTGGGGTTTAATCTTGTTCCTTCATCTGGTACATAGTCCTCTGCCTTTTCATCTTGTCTGTCTTTCTGTGAATGTGGTTTTCCTTCCACAGGCTGCAGTATTGTAGTTCTTCTTGCTTCTGCTGTCTGTCCTCTGGTGGATGAGGCTATCTAAGAGGCCTGTGCAAGCTTCCTGATGGGAGGGACTGGTTGTGGGTAGAGCTGGGTGTTGCTCTGGTGGGCAGAGCTCAGTAAAACTTTAATCTGCTTGTCTGCTGATGGGTGGGGCTGCGTTCCCTCCCCGTTGGTTGTTTGGCCTGAGGCAACCCAGCACTGTAGCCTGCAGGTTCTTTGGTGGGGCTAATGGCGGACTCCAGGAAGGTTCATGCAAAGAGTTCTTCCCAGAACTTCTGCTGCCAGTGTCCTTGTCCTCAAGGTGAGACACAGTCTCCTCCCGCCTCTGCAGGAGACCCTTCAGCACTAGCAGGTAGGTCTGGTTCCATCTCCTATGGGGTCACTTCTCCTTCCCCTGGGTCCCGATGCACACACTACTTTTTGTGTGCCCTCCAAGAGTGGAGTCTCTGTTCCCCCAATAATGTCAAATTCCTGCAATCAAATCCTGCTAGCCTTGAAAGTCTGATTCTCTGGGAATTCCTCCTCCCGTTGCCGGATCCCCAGGTTGGGAAGCCTGACGTGGGGCTCAGAACCTTCACTCCAGTGGGTGGACTTCTGTGGTGTAATTGTTTTCTAGTTTGTGAGTCACCCACCCAGCAATTATGGGATTTGATTTTACTGTGATTGCACCTCTCCTACCATCTCATTGTAGCTTCTCCTTTGTCTTTGGATGTGGGGTATCTTTTTTGGTAAGTTCCAGTGTCTTCCTGTTGATGATTGTTCAGCAGTTAGTTGTGATTTTGGCGCTCTTCTGGGCTGGTGCTGTTATAAGACTAGGAAGAGACACAGACCTTTATTGGTGATGAGTTTGGATGGAGTGATCTCTAGGCTTACTTGGTTTTCTATGTGAGGAGCAGCAAGCATCTGGGGAGACAAACTGGCCAGGGATAGAGGCATTGTCCAAGGTTGTGAACCAGGAACAAGGTTTATTTTAGCTAATACTCTGAGCACATGAGCTAAGCAGTCATGACTTCTAGGTTCATTAGCTCTGAAGCAATGCTTTACAAGTCTGGCTGCATATACAATAACTGGGAGAATTTTCAAAATCACAGATTCCTGGATTCTGCCTACAGAGATTTTGATTTAGTAGTTCAGTGATAGAGCCCTGTAATACGTATTTTTGACACAATATCTCAAACTCTCTGCTAAGTCTGAAATGTACTGGTTTTAGAATATTTCTCAGTAACCTAAAATGATGTCATAATGTGTGTTCAAACATATCAGACTTGTATCTAGAGAACACCAGCCCCTAGGAAGTTCTGATTATTTAAACTTAGAGTTTATGAGTTTTTTTTTAATGAAGTTCTGCTATGTAAAACGTGCTTTTAAGAGGTTTATATAATGGTTTTGTACATGTCCTCTGGACATAGAATTTATAGACTGAAATCCCAGTGACACTACTTACTAGCCATGCAATGTTGGGCAAATTATTTGACTCATTTTATTCATCTATAAATGGGATGATGATGATAATGCCCCAAATCCTAGAACAAATCTGATTAACACCAACATAAAAAGAAATATAAAATCTGAAGAGTCCCATAACTATTAAATTAATTGAATCCATAATTAAAAACTTTCCCACAAATTAAATTCCAGCTCAGGTGACTTCACTAGTTTATTCCAGAAAATAATAAGAAATAATGTCAATCTTACACAAACTCTTTCAGACTATTATAAACCCTGAGAAGCATATTACAAAAAAAGAGTTATTATTGGTCACTCTCAATCGTTGTACAAAATAGTTAACATTAGCAGGCCTGAGATGCTATCCTTAGAAAGTCCTGCTTGCAAAGTTGGTGTTTGGCTAGCAACTGGAAAATTGGATTTCAGGAGTGGTCTCACCATTCCCTGGCTGACAAGAGTGAATGGTGGACCTAAACTGTTTGTACAAACAACATTGTTAGTCTGGAAATCTGGAATTTTAGTATGTGCTAGGCAGAGTACCTATGGGACCAGTCCGGGATAAAGACCCTGGGCACTGAGGCTCTAATGAGCTTCCCTGGTGGACAACACTTCTTCTGTGTTGTCACAATGAAATGCTGGAGGAATTAAGCATGTCCTGTTTGACTCAACCGGGAGAGGACCCTTGAAACTTGTTCCTGGTTTAGTCCATTCTTCACCCCTTGTGCTTTTTCCCTTTGTTGAATTTGCTTTGTATCCTTTTGCTTGTATAACTAAATACTGAATTCTGTGAGTCCTTCTAGGAAGTCATAAAACCTGCAGGTACCCTTGGAGACCCCCAACAGATTCATGCCCTATAGTTTTAACCAAGTCAATAAGTCATGAAAAAGCAATAAAAGATATAAGAATTATTTGCATATGATCATGTGTGTAGAATTAAAAAAATAAGTTTAGCAGGGTTGCTAGGTACATCATCAGAATTTTTCAAATTGGCAATGTTTCTGTATAACAGTGAAAGATTATAGGATAATCCAGTAGCATCAAATAGTATTAAGGACCCTAGAGTAAATCTAATAGATGTGTAAAACTCTTCACAGAAAAATATAAAATATTACTGAGAGAAATTAAAGAAGCCCTAAATATTTCAATGGATGTGCCATATTCATGGATTAGAAGATTCAATATAATAAATATGAAAACTCTTCCCAAATTGACTTATAGGTTCAATGAAATGTCAATTAAAATTCAAATAATTTTTTAGTGGACAGTGTCAAGCTAATTTTAAAATTTAAATGGAAATGCCAAGGACCAAAATTAGCTAAGATTCCTTTGAAGAACAAGATAGGATGACTCATTTTATTCCATAGTGTCATAAATAAAAATATATGTATATGTATATATACAGATTGCATATATGTCTATGTATATATATGTACACATATATTGTTATTTGTGACAATGATTTCATTATGGTGAAGCAGGGAAAGAATAGCCTTCTCAATTAATGTGCTGAGTCAATTGTTTATCCATATGGAAAACAATATCCTAGATCCCACAGAAATCATCCCAGATGAGTTATAGGCATAAATATGAAAAAGTACAACAATAAATAATAAAGCTTCTAGAAGAGGACTATTCAGTAGAACTTTCTGTGATGACAGAAATATTCTATAACCGTGCTGGCCTTTACAGTAGCCACTAGACCTGTGTGCCTATTGAGCCCTTGAAATGTTGCTAGTGTAAATGAGAGACTGAATTTTTATTCCTTAAAAATTTTAGTTGATAGAAATTTAAATTTAAATAGCCACATGTAGCTAGTGGCTACAGTAATGCACAGTGCAGTTATGGAGTATATTATAGGAGACTATCTTTATAACGTTGAAACGAGGAAAGATTTCTTACAGAGGACAGCAAATGAGCAATTAAAAAGGGAAATATAAATTAGACTACATTAAAATTAATAATTTTTGTTCATGAAAATTAGACCATGAGATAATAGTACTGTCTTATCAGAATATTAAAATTCAAAACACTTAAAAAACACCCAGGGTTAGTGATGATGCAACAGGAATCTTCATACCCTGCTGGTAGGCATATAAGTTAGTTCAGCCACTTTGGGAAACAATTTGGTATTTGTGTCCTAAAGTTGAAGATATGCGTACCCTATAACTCAATCAGTATTCTCCCAACAGCAACATAAGCACATGTGCTCTAAATGACATGCCTAAGGATAGTTGAAGCAGTAATATTAGTTATAGCCCAAACCAAGAAAAAACCCAAATAACCATCATGAGTAAAATATATGTATAAATTATGGTAGGTTCATACAATGGAATTTTTTATAGTAATAAAAATGAATGAACTACAACCACACAAATAAACATAGATTAATCTTACAAATATAGAGTAAAAGGAGGGAGACTAAAGAGAGTATATAGGGCTTCCCTGGTGGCGCAGTGGTTGAGAGTCTGCCTGTCGATGCAGGGGACACGGGTTCGTGCCCCGGTCCGGGAAGATCCCATGTGCCGCGGAGTGGCTGGGCCCGTAAGCCATGGCCGCTGAGCCTGCGCGTCCGGAGCCTGTGCTCCGCAACGGGAGAGGCCGCAACGGTGAGAGGCCCACGTGCCGCAAAAAGAAAAACCAAAAAAAAAAAAAAAACCAAAAAATAAAGAGAGTATATAATGTCTTATTCCACTTACATGACATTCAAAACCAGGCAAAACGGAACTGTGGGATTAGAAGTCGGGATAGTAGTTGTCTTGGTTGAGGAGTGAAGAGTAGTGATTGGAAAGGGGCCTGAGGGAAACTTCTGGGCTGCTGGTGTTTTATTTCTTCACCTGGTAACTGGTTACATGGATATGTTTGCTTTGTGATGATACATTGAGCTATGCAATTATGTTTCGTACACTCTTCTGAATATATGCTTTACCTCCATAAAAATACAATTAACGAACAAATTAGATAATAAAAAGTGAGCTGCAAAATAGACTAAATATAGATATTAAGACACTTCATCTCAAATGTATAAAGAACATGCACTCGTTTCAGAAATAATAAGTAATATTATATCCTTGTGTTAATATCAGTGTCCACGTCCATGTTAGGTCAGGTTTTGGCTGATGGTGCAGGACCCACAGGTGTGCCAGCTTAGCTGGGCAGGAGAGAACAGGGTTGGCTTTCACACAGTGAGTGCTGTGAGGCAGGCCAGCAGGTGGGTAGCTGGTATCTGGGAGGCCTGGCAGTGGTCTGAGGACAGATGCCCTGGCTGGTGGCTTAGGGCTCTCAAACTGGCAGCAGGCAGGCAGTGAGTGTCCAAGCCGGCAGGTGGTCGATGCAGGGAGGACTTACAGCAGGTAGTACTGACCAGGCCATGGTAATAGGGCTCAGGGATGGCTTCCATATCTTGAGAGGAATGGGAGGGAAGAGATGCGATTCAATTCCCAGAGGAATATGGTACAAGTCAGGAAATCAGGAGGCAATTCAGTTCTTGAAAATAGGGTTCGATGTGGAGGTTTGGTCGTGAGTCTCAGAGCCTGGAGCTATTTTGAGTCTACAGGTGAGAGGCTGGGCAGCTTGGAGGCTAGGAGAGGGAACTTGGCTGATATACAGTTTTTAGTACCCAGGAAAAAAATAATAGAAACATAAAATATTAGAACTGGAGGAGAACTTACAGCTCACCAAATTCAACTCCCTCATTTTATAGGAAAGGAGACTAATATTATTGAAGACCACCCATTAATTCCTTTTTATAAGCAAATCCATGTGATCCTCGTAACTACCATGTGAAATAATAGTATTTTCTTTATTTTACACCTGGGTCAGAGAAGTTAAGTAACTTCCTCTGTGTCAGACAGCACCGTTAGTGCTATTCCCACTTTGTCAACTAGCAAGTTATGGCATAGTGGGGTCCAAAATTCAGCCCTCTTGACGTGTAGGGTTATTCTATTTCCAACATGATAGAAATGACTGTAATTTTATTTACATGGATTGACTGAAAAGGAGTGAATTAAAATTTCAATACCTCTCCTATCTCACTTGAGTTGAAAACATGGGTTGACTGATAATTTAAATGGGAAGCACTGGTTTCCTGTATTTGAGGGTTGTTGAAAATCTGATTTGTGCCCAAAATGGCCTCAAAGGCCTCAAATACAGAGGGATGCTTGAATGTATCGTACTGCATCTTTGGGTACCAGTTGAATTTTACGTGTTCAGCTTTTAGGTCAGGAAAACCAGAGCATGTAAAGCCAAAAAAAAAAAAAAAAAAGAAAAAGAAAAGGAAAAAATCAAGTAGGAAACTCTAGCCAGCTATTCTGAAGTTCTTTCTGGATGAGAAGTGAGGTGATGGACTGGGGGAGGCTAATGACAGCCTTGCAGCCTATGACGATCACAGACCTATTAGCCCTGCGGTAGGAGTGGGGAAGACAATGGAAGTGCTCTGCTGGGATAGAGGAGGAGAAATTTCCAAAGCCACCTGAAAAGCGAAATAATTACAGAGTCACCTGAAATTTAGACAGAAACATAGCATGGACCAGTCGCTTAACACCTTTATTCATCCTGTCTGAATTGCACATAAAAGCTTTTTGTCTACCTACCTTATGGAGACACAAGAATACATGTAATTTTTGTTGTAAGATTCTTCCAACTATTTCACAGAAAACCTATCTAAAGACAATGTATTGTTATTACCTTTTCTTTCTGCTTTGTGTCTAGGGAGATTTTGAAAGATGCTACAAATGGGTTAGGTGGGTCAGGGATAAAATGTACCCCATCCTCCAGGAGCTTGAAATCTGTAGACCACAGATCATTTTCTCCTCCAGCAGGTACATGTAGAAATGGAAATGAATACATAATAATATGTATATAATGTCAAGAGATGTCACTGCATTGTTATATTGTGTTAAAACCCTTGCATTAGTCCTGTGAGTTTTTATCCTGGAAGTTTCTTTTGCTTTGTGATGCCAAATACTTGAATTCCCCTGAACACCTGGAGATTTGGAAGATTCTGTTTAGTGTATTATCAAAAAACATATAGACATTCCATTTCAATCCAGTTTTGGAACAGGTGTCATAAATAAACAAAATGCCCCAGGGGTAAGAAACACGTGGTTCTCTCTGTCCAGATTGCATTTTCTCACATGATAAAATGTACTTACATAGAGAAAAATATTCACGACTTTGGTGTGAAAAAGAGACTGTGCCTGCTTGATGATGAACTCTTGATACCCAAACTAGGGTCTAGAGACAAGGTGGGGTGGTAGGAACTGTGGTTATTACTCACCATACGGAAACATGGGTCCAGTTTAGATATATTTTTCAATTTTTCAAGAAAATTCAGAAATTTCCAGTTTCAATGTGCAATATTCTCTTTTTCAAACATTAGCAATACACTAAAAATCTTTTGAAATACTCTTTAGGGCAAATAAAACATACCTGTGTGTCAGATTCTGTTTACAGATCTCTGTCTTCAGTCTTTGAGGTAAAATCTTGGTGAGAAATTTGGATTTTAGTAGCATGCAATGGGAAGCCATTGAATCATTTTAATAGCACTGATACAGTCTTATTTATATTTCCAAAAGAACCTCCTGGCCACAGTGTGGAGAGTGGCTTCTAGGTGGGCAAGAGTAAAAGAAGGTCATGGCCTTCGTCCAAGTGAGAGCTGATGGGCCTTGGTATGTGGAGGTAGCAATGGGAGTAGATGAATTTGAGTTACAATCAATGGAATCATGGATGTCACATAGATTTGGGGCTGAAGCAGGGTAGATGGTGG
Source organism: Phocoena sinus (assembly GCF_008692025.1). NCBI lineage: Eukaryota > Metazoa > Chordata > Mammalia > Artiodactyla > Phocoenidae > Phocoena > Phocoena sinus. The sequence goes on along the minus strand of NC_045772.1, from coordinate 45,818,890 downwards.
TGCCATCTACTGAGATGGTGAAGAGGGGAAAGGATTAAGTTCCAGGTAGGAGCAGAACTCAATTCTGGATAAGTTCTTCCTCTAATTTCTTACACTGAATGCTTAGTTGACTTATTATTTCTTTCAAAATTGGTAGCATTTCTGTTTGACCCTGTCAAGATTGTCATTTTTATTTTTTGGTGGTTTTCCTTCAATGGTCTATCATAATTTTTATTTCCTTTATGATCCAAACTTGCTTAGGAGAATATTTTAAAATAGCTAAGTGGTTCTGGCTTTGTTATTGACTTTTACTGCATTGTGGTTAGAAAATGGAGTCTGTTCAAAATCTCCTTTTATAAATTAATCAAGATTGTCTTTGTATCTAGTAGAAAACTGGTTCTTTTGGAAAGAAGTACATATTTTATATCAAATTTATTTTACCAAGGCTTCAATATCTCAGAAGGCTAATTAGAGTTTCTTACTCAGATCTACTTCAAGAAAGAATTATTGTTCTATATAAACTAATGGTTGATTCTCTCTGTCAGTGAAAATAGCTGATACAAAATTAATCTCATGAGGTTATGTCATACCATTTTCCACATGTGAGTTTTCAAATGAATACACTGAACATTTCCTACAGAACTATTTACTTTAGATCCGACTTTGACAAAGGTGGGTTCATTTTGGACCTTGTCCAAAGAAGTTTGCCCTCTTCCAAGGGGTGGAAGCAACTGGAGGCTACAGAGAGTCTTCAGGGCATTCTCATCTCAGGACTCTGTTCCCGGCCTTACACCACCTGCTTGTTCCAGAACGTGCTGCTCTTTCTATCACAGACGATTCTTTCTCAAGTGTGTACTTATTGTGATGCCCTCAGCTGCTTGCATCTCCTCTTTCTTTCACAAACCCTCGTTTCTGTGAGTTCTTTGATAGCGTCTATGACGTCCTGAATCTCATGCACATCCGTTTCTTGGAACCTCCCTTTCTAATGAAATATCTTGCAGCTGCTCTGCAACAGAGTGACAGTCTTGTTACTGCCACTTTTAATGGGTTCTTTTAACCTCTTTTGTTTTTAGTTAAGCAGGTGAGCAGAGGAAACTCTTGCCAAACTCCTATTTCTCATTGTGTTCACCATTTTTTTTTTTTTTTCTCTTCAGTTTTCTTTCCTCCTTAAGTTCCTATCTGAAACTACTTGGGAAAGTATAAAGTGTTTATTTCATAAGCATACTTAATATTTTATACTCATTATAATAAGATACTCAACAGTAAACCTGTTTGTTTATTCTATACTATTTTGGACTTCAGTTTACACATTTGTATATTCTCTCTGTGAATAGTTGAACTCAATTTTCAGTAGAAAGGGTCTAATGCAGTGCCTTATAGCAAAAGTTCATGTAAGAGAGATTCTGTCTCATGCAGTTTCTGAAATATCACCAAAGTGAAGGTTGTGCTCAAGGTGAGGCGAAGTAAAGAATTAAATTCAAATTCTTTCCCAAATGGTGACCAGTATTTCTAGTGTATATTGAAAATAAAGTAGCCTACCATCTACTAAGTAGGCTTGAATATATTATTATAGGAAAAAAAGAGTATGGGATTTAAATGTCAGCCCGGGAGGAGAGAGGCCTAGGTTAGGTCTCTCGCTTCCTCTGGTCCCCGTTTAGCTGCAGCTTGCTTCTGAAAGAAGCAGTCAGCAGTGTTCTATGGTGCTCAGACATTTCTATGATGAACGCTCACTGAAAATCATTGATGTTTCTGCTTTAACTAGAGTTAGCTACTTTGAGTTGAAAGCACTGTGCTGCCTGAAATCCCATTTTACTAAACCTGCCAGTGAGTAAAACCACTGAGTCCTTCAGGAAAATTCTACCGCACAGTTAGGGGAAGCTGTTAATTACAGCTACAATCAACTCTAAAGCTCACCTTAAAGGTACAGGAATTCTGCTGCTCCAGCTGGTCTTTATATCCAGCCCATGTGGTGCCATTCATGTGGTATCACGTGGCTTAGCTTCTTTTGATATGTGTCCTGGGATCCTGTGATTTTTGTGTCCCCGCAAAAATGCTTTGCGAGCAAGCCCGCGAATCTTGCAGATATCTTTCTTTTCCATTACTGGGATTCTAGGCTTTTCCCATCTGCCCTCTCTGCCCCTCCCCTTTAGCAAAACAGCTAATTCTTAAAAAATAAATCTAAGCCAGCCCCACACTCAATTATTTGTAGAACTGGCCCCTTTGCACAGAATATGTTACCTTGGGAACCAAGACAAATTGTAGGCTTATGGATTATAAAGGTTTTTTTTTACCTTAATGAAAATTTAATTTGTTATGAATGGTTCATCATAACATATGCCAAGAAGAGCGTGCCAGAAATAACAATCTGAAGGAACACACGGGATATAACGCTTCCATACTTTTCCAAGAGTAAAAGAGATCATTGAAACAACGCATGTCAGATGCTATTACTGTCATGTTGTTGAGGCCATCTGTTAAAAACCAAGATCAGGACCTGCTGCGTTCATTGAATTTGCAGTTCTGGAAAGGACAATGTCAAATGAAATTAAGTTGATTCTGTTAAGAGGAGAGTACCTGAGGGATTAAAACTTTTTTTTCAGAAAGATAAGCCCATGTGATTTGTGTAAATGTGTATACAAATATAACAGCCTTTAAAAAAACCCCACTCAAACCTGCATCATTATGCTATTCAGTTTTTGTAACACAAAATTGCAACAGTAGTTCATATATTTAGATACATATTTGAATGTATGCATGTAAAGATGCAGACTATGGATACATATCTGATAAAGTTGCACTGAGAAGACTTGGAGGCTTTCAGAATAGATTAAGGATGATTGTAAAAGAATATCTGATAGTTTATAAATGAAAAAAAGTGTGCTGTTTCCTTTGATACTCTGATGAGGCCTGAAAGTGGAATTTAAGAGTGGTTTTAATGAGATGCTTACTCACTTTTCAGCCATTCTTGCTTTTATATTGAAATATCAAGATGGTTTTATTAAACAATAACTAGGTGGGCCTCCCTGTCTCTTAGAATGTTTCTTTGGGAAGTATCTCAAGTATCCCTGCTAGCATTCCATTTGTCTGTATTCTATGCTTTTTCTCCCCCATTCTCCCCCAATACACCCTGCCCTCATACAAATAACGAAAGAATAAAAATTATTTTTCTCATTCTATTTCTTAACTCTGATCGGGTTCTGTGGCTGGGGTCCTTTAGTAAAAGTTTAGTTGCCTGACGCACTGGTTCTTAATCAGTGGCTAAATGCATCACAGACAATCCTTCCATCTTAGTTTCTCCATCTATAAAATGTTTGGAGTGGATTTAATGATCATTCATGTCCTTTTCATCTCTAGAGGTCCAAGCTCCTAGGAACAATGAAGTACTGCCTATGTCTATAAAGTGATAAAACATGCCCTATTTAAATTTTATCTTAGCAGATGTTGTAGGGTTAATGATACATAGCAAAATTGCCAAGAAAATATAAGACTTCAACAATAAAGTTTGACATAAATCTTTACTCACTGAAGATCAGGACATACTTTCTGAATAGTTCTCATTTTTTTCTTCTTAAAAAAAAATCTTACTCCATGTTTCACCAAAAATTCATATATATGTATGTATGTATCCATGTATCTATGTATCTATGTATCTGTCAAATTTCTTTTAACATCATTAAATGACTTGGATGCATGAGACCTGTTTCTCACTTATTTTCTGTGTATGGGGCTCAGGGCTGTTCCCATGTTAGAATAATCTCAGGGAATTTTTCCCAGTCTTCACTTGCATGGCAGCTGAGTATGAAGGCAAAAAACAGCAAGTTGGGGACCGAGATTAAATGGCTGTGGATCCAGATGGTTAGAACTATATGGCAACACCAAAGCAGTAGAGGAGGCTATGGGGGTGGGGAGAGGAGTTTCACTCTAAGGGTTTTGGATGGGGTTTCTGTTGCTGGAATTTATTATTTAGTATTCTCTTTCCTAGGGCTTCCAAAAGAGGGAGCACAGACACTAAGAACTGTATTTAAATAGACAATAATATCCGAGCAGTTGCCTGATGGTCCTGTCTAAAATGCTGCAGCACAAGACTTAAGTTGGGAAACTTAAAAGCAGATTCCCAATTCCCTCTCACCTGATAGTTGACCTGCAGGGCAGACCGAGTCTGACTCACCTGGCCACGAATTGGGAATTAATGTCTCTAATTTCACTTTAGTGATCCTGACCATTTGTGCAATGGATCCAGGGTCTGCCTCAGGCTCTGACTCATCTGTAACATTTTATGCCTTAGGTGGGCTCTGGAGAATTCAGCTAGTAAGGGAGAGGACAGTGGTGGAAGCACAGGCAGAAGTTACCCCTGTGGGCAGAGCAGAGACACAGGAGAAAGGCAGAAATGCCCCCAACTCCAGCAGTTCATATATAAATAGTAAAGATGGTGAATTTGGTTGATTGCTCAGTTTTTTGGTTCTACCTACAACGTTCAGGGAACCTGTTGCTTATTTTCTGTACTGTTTTTAGGATTTATCTTAATGAGATTATACTTGCTTACAAATGGATATTGGGGATCAAAATGATTTAAGCTTTCGGTTTTTTACTTGTAATAAAGAGGAATCTGCTTATGCATTTGTATGGTCAGGCCACTCAAGATGGCTGTTCTCTTGCTCTCTGTACATCCCCCTACTTAACCAGGGCCTGCTTCACCTACACCTAACTCACAGGACTCTCCAATCCTCTTAATCATAGGGCTTAATCAGTAACTGCCTACGCGCTTGACCCCTGCCCCGGGGTACTGGTTTCCCTGGTAACTGATGAGTGAACCTGATGTCAATTCCCCCTATAAATGGTAGCCTCCTTCTCCCGCTGAGAAGATTGTTGCTGTGTCCTGCCTGCTGTCTGCCGTATAGAGTGGGTTGCTGCTCCAGGACTTTGCTTGCTTCTGACGTGTAAGATCCATTGATGTCTCTGTCACTGGGCTCTTTCTTCAGTTTCATGTCTAGGCAAGTACAAGGTTTGCAGGCCTAACAGTGTTTGATTGAAATTTCCTGTGAACTTATTTTATTCTAGTAATATTACAAGATGCTGATTCATTATGACTCTTCATAGATTAAGAGATGGTCCCTAACCCACTAGGAGAATTTCAACTGGTTTTTACATATATTTGACCAATTGATAAAAGATTGCCTACTTTGGACAAGGCTCTGTAGGGTACATAAAATTAATTTTTTTTTTTTGCTTTTGAGGATCTTACAGTTTGATTTAAAAATGTTAATACTGTACTTATTGATTCTAAGATACACATTTTAACATTTCTACTATTGGGATTCTTCTTTCAGTTGATGGCACGACATAGTGAATTGGCAGTATTTTAAATTTCTTAATGGTAAACAAAACTACATGTCTTACAGTTAATGTGTTCAGATTCAATGAGATATGATTAGCACGAGAAACTTCGGCAAGGTTACCTGCCATTACACTTGACAAGCATATATGATTGTGGGCTAGGGAATAGGAATCTGTAGTTCTATTGGTTGATTCAGTTTCCAGTTTTCACCTGCTTCTCATTGTGTGACATCTCACCAGCTGTAAGTGATTCTAGGATTTAAAGCTACATCATTTGTCTTATAAGATGCAAACCGATGATGTCATTTGGCACTCAGTAAACAGATACGTATCTCTTGCAACACTGGAGTGAACAGTGGGTTTTCTAGAGTTATTGAAGGATAACACAAAGGGCTTCAACCATGTGGCAATTTTCTAAGAGATTTTCAAAGGTAAATATGACTACATATAATTTTGTCCATCATAATTGAAAGACCATGTGAGATATGTCTTCATTTTATACAAGGCAGGGTATGGTGTTTTTGGCATTGGTACAAGGATTATGTGATGCCCAAGTTGTTTCCATGCATTTTTATATTTGGAAAACATATTGAATGCCCTATTATAGGCAAGGTGCCCACCCAGTCTGGGAGAGTATAATAGAGAGAGGCCAAGGTATATCATTACGAGTTTTGCCTTCAAGGACTTATATGATATGATATATGATATGAGGTAATATATGATATAATTATAGCAAAGTATATACGGATAATGAGTGAATATTTGTAATGGTTGATATTATTAAATGAGTCAGTATTTTAAAATGTGTTTAGAACAGCATCTAGGACATTTTAAGTGCTACATGAAAGTGTTGATAGAAAGAAAGACACCCAAAGAATGTAAGCATAAACTATAGTATGGGGTAAGTGATCTAAGAATGGTACCCCAAAATGCTATGGAAATTCAAATAGATATGTTCCAGTTAGGGGTGATCATAGAACCGAGGGAATTTTTGAGCCAAGCTTGTAAAGAACAGTAGGATTCCAGTGGAGAGAATAAAAAAACACTCCTGATCCAAAGAGTGTCCGAGGAAAAGTCCACGTGCACTAGCTTATTTATTACACTAGAGCAGGTTTAATTGCTGCAGGTAGGAACCAGGGGAGAGAGAAAGGCTGAAGATACAGGAGCCAAAAGGGAAGAGGTAAGAGGTGATGAGATCCAGAGGCAAAGGGGTCAGTCTTAGATAAGAGAAGTGACATTTATTCCGGAAGGAGAGGCAGATGAATTAATTTTGGGAGTACAGAGTTTGTGACTGATGGCTTCTATTTTCTCTTTGAAATAGGAAGGAGATAAGGTTTTCTGATGATTTGGAGGGGGATGGTGTGTGTGGTGGTGGAGTGGGTGAGGGTTGATTAGAGCGATGAAGGCTTAGAATAGCCGCTCAGGGAATGGGAGGGAAAATAGAACCAAAAAAAGGAATAGCAAAGTCTTGCCCAGAAACACTGAAGGTCTGTTTGAGATTGGAAGTCATAACATAGCAGCAAGCTGTGCCGTGGTGTGATTCCCTTAGCAACCTTTAGCTGCTGAGGTGTACGAGCAGAGGAGTTGTCTTGGAAGCTGCAGCTCAATAGGGAAGAAAGTGAAGTCCAAGAGGGTGTCCAAAGAGAAGAAGGAAATTGAGGGGTCCGGAATTGGAGGGCTTAAAGAAGTCAATCATTAACATTGATGGGCATGAGGGAGCGGGCTGTATGCAAGTCTAGGAGGCTCTGTTTGCAGAACAGAGTATCAGAATCTTGGGTACTTAGGCTGAGTCGGGTCTCAGCAGTGGAAAAGGGGCTGTTGGATAATCACCCACACTGCTACTGATTTATCTCGACTTTCATTGTCCTCAGTGGATCTCGAGAAATGATGGGGAGGTCAATAGATGAGGATATTAAGGAAGGCTATAAGGAGTGATGGGGGATTCAAACATACCTTGAAGAAGCAAAGGCACATTTTTAAAAAACTGAAGGTAGAAAGAGCTAAGATCTTATGAGAAACAGTGGGAGAATGGAGAATGATGTCCAAATATTTTAGTCTTGAAGTACACGTGCTGCAGGAGAATGAGCGTTTGAGAGGTATTTTTAGGGGAGAGACATGCCTTGAAGATTAGGTGGGTAGTGGTTCAGCATTCTAGATGACAGAATCAGACAAACCCGCATCAAGTCCAGAAGATAGAGCTGTGTGACCCAGGGCAGCATCAATTTGCTAAGCCTCAGTGTTCTTGTCTGTAAAATGGGAATAATAATAGTACCTGGTTACTGCCTGGACTAAATCCTATGGTATTTCTCTCCTACTTCACAGATCTCTCATTCTCAGTTCCTTTCTGTTTTTTTTTTTTTCTTGTTTCCCTGGGCTTTTTTTTTTTTTTTTTTTTTAAACATCTTTATTGGGGTATAATTGCTTTACAATGGTGTGTTAGTTTCTGCTTTATAACAAAGTGAATCAGCTATACATATACATATGTTCCCATATGTCTTCCCTCTTGCGTCTCCCTCCCTCCCACTCTCCCCATCCCACACTTCCAGGCTGTCACAAAGCACCGAGCTAATATCCCTGTGCCTTGCGGCTGCTTCCCCCCAGCTATCTACCTTACTACGTTTGTTAGTGTGTATATGTCCATGACTCTCTCTTGCCCTGTCAAAACTCACCCTTCCCCCTCCCCATATCCTCAAGTCCGTTCTCCAGTAGGTCTGCGTCTTTATTCCTATCTTACCCCTAGGTTCTTCATGACATTTTTTTCCCTTAAATTCCATATATATGTGTTAGCATACGGTATTTGTCTTTTTCTTTCTGACTTACTTCACTCTGTATGACAGACTCTAGGTCTATCCATCTCATTACAAATAGCTCAATTTCATTTCTTTTTAAGGCTGAGTAATATTCCATTGTGTATATGTGCCACATCTTCTTTATCCATTCATCCGATGATGGGCACTTAGGTTGTTTCCATGTCCTGGCTATTGTAAATAGAGCTGCAATGAACATTTTGGTACATGACTCTTTTTGAATTTTGGTTTTCTCAGGGTATATGCCAAGTAGTGGGATTGCTGGGTCATATGGTAATTCTATTTGTAGTTTTTTAAGGAACCTCCATACTGTTCTCCACAGTGGCTGAACCAATTCACATTCCCACCAGCAGTGCAAGAGTGTCCCCTTTTCTCCACACCCTCTCCAGCATTTATTGTTTCTAGATTTTTTGATGATGGCCATTCTGACTGGTGTGAGATGATATCTCATTGTAGTTTTGATTTGCATTTCTCTAATGATTAATGATGTTGAGCATTCTTTCATGTGTTTGTTGGCATTCTGTATATCTTCTTTGGAGAAATGTCTATTTAGGTCTTCTGCCCATTTTTGGATGGGGTTGTTTGTTTTTTTGTTATTGAGCTGCATGAGCTGCTTGTAAATTTTGGAGATTAATCCTTTGTCAGTTGCTTCATTTGCAAATGTTTTCTCCCATTCTGAGGGTTGTCTTTTGGTCTTGGTTATGGTTTCCTTTGCTGTGCAAAAGCTTTGAAGTTTCATTAGGTCCCATTTGTTTATTTTTGTTTTTATTTCCATTACTCTAGGAGGTGGGTCAGAAAGGATCTTGCTGTGATTTATGTCATAGAGTGTTCTTCCTATGTTTTCTTCTAAGAGTTTGATAGTTTCTGGCCTTACATTTAGGTCTTTAATCCATTTTGAGCTTATTTTTGTGTATGGTGTTAGGGAGTGATCTAATCTCATACTTTTACATGTACCTGTCCAGTTTTCCCAGCACCATTTATTGAAGAGGCTGTCCTTTCTCCACTGTACATTCCTGCCTCCTTTATCAAAGATAAGGTGTCCATATGTGCGTGGGTTTATCTCTGGGCTTTCTATCCTGTTCCACTGATCTATCTTTCTGTTTTTGTGCCAGTACCATACTGTCTTGATTACTGTTGCTTTGTAATATAGTCTAAAGTCAGGGAGCCTTATTCCTCCAGCTCCTTTTTTCGTTCTCGAGATTGCTTTGGCTATTCGGGGTCTTTTGTGTTTCCATACAAATTGCGAAATTTTTTGTTCTAGTTCTGTGAAAAATGCCAGTGGTAGTTTGATAGGGATTGCATTGAATCTGTAGATTGCTTTGGGTAGTAGAGTCATTTTCACAATGTTGATTCTTCCCATCCAAGAACATGGTATATCTCTCCATCTATTTGTATCATCTTTAATTTCTTTCATCAGTGTCTTATAATTTTCTGCATACAGGTCTTTCGTATCCTTAGGTAGGTTTATTCCTAGATATTTTATTCTTTTTGTTGCAATGGTAAATGGGAGTGTTTTCTTGATTTCACTTTCAGATTTTTCATCATTAGTATATAGGAATGCCAGAGATTTCTGTGCATTAATTTTGTATCCTGCTACTTTACCAAATTCATTGATTAGCTCTAGTAGTTTTCTGGTAGCATCTTTAGGATTCTCTATGTATAGTATCATGTCATCTGCAAACAGTGACAGCTTTACTTCTTCTTTTCCGATTTGGATTCCTTTTATTTCCTTTTCTTCTCTGATTGCTGTGGCTAAAACTTCCAAAACTATGTTGAATGAGAGTGGTGAGAGTGGGCAACCTTGTCTTGTTCCTGATCTTAGTGGAAATGCTTTCAGTTTTTCACCATTGAGGATGATGTTTGCTGTGGGCTTGTCATATATGGCTTTTATTATGTTTAGGAAAGTTCCCTCTATGCCTACTTTCTGGAGGGTTTTTATCATAAATGGGTGTTGAATTTTGTCGAAAGCTTTCTCTGCATCTATTGAGATGATCATATGGTTTTTCTCCTTCAATTTGTTAATATGGTTTATCACATTGATAGATTTGCGTATATTGAAGAATCCTTGCATTCCTGGAATAAACCCCACTTGATCATGGTGTATGATCCTTTTAATGTGCTTTTGGATTCTGTTTGCTAGTATTTTGTTGAGGATTTTTGCATCTATGTTCATCAGTGATATTGGCCTGTAGTTTTCTTTCTTTGTGACATCCTTGTCTGGTTTTGGTATCAAGGTGATGGTGGCTTCGTAGAAGGAATTTGGGAGTGTTCCTCCCTCTGCTATATTTTGGAAGAGTTTGAGAAGGATAGGTGTTAGCTCTTCTCTAAACGTTTGATAGAATTCACCTGTGAAGCCATCTGGTCCTGGGCTTTTGTTTGTTGGAAGGTTTTTAATCACAGTTTCAATTTCAGTGCTTGTGATTGGTCTGTTCATATTTTCTATTTCTTCCTGATTCAGTCTTGGCAGGTTGTGCATTTCTAAGAATTTGTCCATTTCTTCCAGATTGTCCATTTTATTGGCATAGAGTTGCTTGTAGTAATCTCTCATGATTTTTTTTATTTCTGCAGTGTCAGTTGTTACTTCTCCTTTTTCATTTCTAATTCTATTGATTTGAGTCTTCTCCCTTTTTTTCTTGATGAGTCTGGCTAGTGGTTTATCTATTTTGTTTATCTTCTCAAAGAACCAGCTTTTAGTTTTATTGATCTTTGCTATTGTTTCCTTCATTTCTTTTTCATTTATTTCTGATCTGATTTTTATGATTTCTTTCCTTCTGCTAGCTTTGGGGTTTTTTTGTTCTTCTTTCTCTAATTGCTTGAGGTACAAGGTTAGGTTGTTTATTCGAGATGTTTCCTGCTTCTTAAGGTGGGCTTGTATTGCTATAAACTTCCCCCTTAGAACTGCTTTTGCTGCATCCCATAGGTTTTGGGTCGTTATGTCTCCATTGTCATTTGTTTCTAGGTATTTTTTTATTTCCTCTTTGATTTCTTCAGTGATCACTTCATTATTAAGTAGTGTATTGTTTAGCCTCCATGTGTTTGTATTTTTTAAAGATCTTTTCCTGTAATTGATATCTAGTCTCATGGCGTTGTGGTCGGAAAAGATACTTGATACAATTTCAGTTTTCTTAAATTTACCAAGGCTTGATTTGTGACCCAAGATATGATCTATCCTGGAGAATGTTCCATGAGCACTTGAGAAAAATGTGTATTCTGTTGTTTTTGGATGGAGTGTCCTATAAATATCAATTAAGTCCATCTTGTTTAATGTATCATTTAAAGCTTGTGTTTCCTTATTTATTTTCATTTTGGATGATCTGTCCATGGGTGAAAGTGGGGTGTTAAAGTCCCCTACTATGAATGTGTTACTGTTGATCTCCCCTTTTATGGTTGTTAGTATTTGCCTTATGTATTGAGGTGCTCCTATGTTGGGTGCATAAATATTTACAATTGTTATATCTTCTTCTTGGATCGATCCCTTGATCATTATGTAGTGTCCTTCTTTGTCCCTTTTAATAGTCCTTATTTTAAAGTCTATTTTGTCTGATATGAGAATTGCTACTCCAGCTTTCTTTTGGTTTCCATTTGCATGGAATATCTTTTTCCATCCCCTTACTTTCAGTCTGTATGTGTCTCTAGTTCTGAAGTGGGTCTCTTGTAGACAGCATATATAAGGGTCTTGTTTTTGTATCCATTCAGCCAATCTGTGTCTTTTGGTGGGAGCATTTAGTCCATTTACATTTAAGGTAATTATCGATATGTATGTTCCTATTTCCATTTTATATATTGTTTTGGGTTCGCTACTATAGGTCATTTCCTTCTCTTGTGTTTCGTGTCTAGAGAAGTTCCTTTAGCATTTGTTGTAAAGCTGGTTTGGTGGTGCTGAACTCTCTCAGCTTTTGCTTGTCTGTAAAGGTTTTAATTTCTCCATCAAATGTGAATGAGATCCTTGTTGGGTAGAGTAGTCTTGGTTGCAGGCTATTCTCCTTCATCACTTTCAGTATGTCCTGCTACTCCCTTCTGGCTTGTAGGGTTTCTGCTGAGAGATCAGCTGTTAACCTTATGGTGATTCCCTTGTGTGTTATTTGTTGTTTTTCCCTTGCTGCTTTTAATATGCTTTCTTTGTATTTAATTTTTGACAGTTTGATTAATATGTGTCTTGGCGTGTTTCTCCTTGTATTTATCCTGTATGGGACCCTCTGTGCTTCCTGGACTTGATTAACTATTTCCTTTCCCATATTAGGGAAGTTTTCAACTATAATCTCTTCAAATATTTTCTCAGTCCCTTTCTTTCTTTCTTCTTCTTCTGGAACCCCTATAATTCGAATGTTGGTGCGTTTCATGTTGTCCCAGAGGTCTCTGAGACTGTCCTCAGTTCTTTTCATTCTTTTTTCTTTATTCTGCTCTGCAGTAGTTATTTCCACTACTTTATCTTCCAGGTCACTTATCCGTTCTTCTGCCTCAGTTATTCTGCTATTGATCCTATCTAGAGTGATTTTAATTTCATTTATTGCATTGTTCATCGTTGCTTGTTTCATCTTTAGTTCTTGTAGGTCCTTGTTAACTGTTTCTTGCATTTTGTCCATTCTACTTCCAAGATTTCGGATCATCCTTACTATCATTATTCTGAATTCTTTTTCAGGTAGATTGCCTATTTCCTCTTCATTTGTTAGGTCTGGTGGGTTTTTATCTTGCTCCTTCATCTGCTGTGTGTTTTTCTGTCTTCTCATTTTGCTTATCTTACTGTGTTTGGGGTCTCCTTTTTGCAGGCTGCACTTTCGTAGTTCCCGTTGTTTTTGATGTCTGTCTCCAGTGGCTAAGGTTGTTTCAGTGGGTTGTGTAGGCTTCCTGGTGGAGGGGACTAGTGCCTGTGTTGTGCTGGATGAGGCTGGATCTTGTCTCTCTAGTGGGCAGGTTCACGTCTGGTGGTGTGTTTTGGGGTGTCTGTGGCCTTATTATGATTTTAGGCAGCCTCTCTGCTAATGGGTGGGGTTGTGTTCCTGTTTTGCTACTTGTTTGGCATAGGTTGTCCAGCACTGTGGCTTGCTGGTCGTTGAGTGAAGCTGGGTGCTGGTGTTAAGATGGAGGTCTCTGGGATATTTCCACCGTTTAATATTATGTGGAGCTGGGAGGTCTCTTGTTGACCAGTGTCCTGAAGTTGGCTCTCCTACCTCAGAGGCAGAGCCCTGACTCCTGGCTGGAGCACCAAGAGCCTTTCATCCACACAGCTCAGAATAAAAGGGAGAAAAAGTAGGGAGAATTAGTAGAAGTATGAGTAAAGAAAGAAGGAAAGGAGGAAAGGAAGGAAGGAAGAAAGAAGCAAAGAAGGAAAGAAAGGAGGGAGGGAGGGAGGAAGGAAGGAAGGAGGGAAAGAAGGAAAAAAGACAGAAAGAAAGATGATACAGTAAAAATAAAATAAAGTATAATATAGTTATTGAATTAAAAAATATTTAGAAAAAAAAAAAGGGACGGATAGAACCTTAGGACAAATGTTGGAAGCAAAGCTATACAGAGAAAATCTTACACAGAAGCATACACATACACCTTCACAAAAAGAGGTAAAGGGGGAAAAAATCATAAATCCTGCTCCCTGAGACCACCTCCTCAATTTGGGGTGATTCGTTGTCTAAAGGAGGGAAGGAAGGAAGGAAAGAAAGAAAGAACGAAGGTAAAGTATAATAAAGTTATTACAATTAAACTTAATTATTAAGAAAAAGAATTTTTAAAAAAAAGTCATGGACGGATAGAGCCCTAGGACAAATGGTGGAAGCAAGAGTATACAGACAAGATCTCACACAGAAGCATACACGTACACATTCACAAAAAGAGGAAAAGGGAAAAAAATCATAGATCTCGCTCCTAAATTCCCCCTCTTCAATTTGGGATCATTCCTTGTCTATTCAGGTATTCCACAGATGCAGGGTATATCAAGTTGATTGTGGAGCTTTAATCCGCTGCTTCTGTGGCTGCTGGGAGAGATTTCCCTTTCTCTTCTTTGTTCTCACAGCTCACAGGAGCTCAGCTTTGGATTTGGCCCTGCCTCTGCGTGTAGGTCGCTGGAGGGCGTCTGTTTTTTCGCTCAGACAGGACGGGGTTAAAGGAGCCGCTGATTCGGGGCCTCCGGCTCACTCAGGCCGGGGGTTGGGGGATGGGGGAAGGAGGGGCACTGCGTGCCGGGCGGGCCTGCGGCGGCCGAGGCAGCGTGACGTTGCGGCAGAGGCCGGCGTGACGTTGCACCAGCCTGAGGCCCGCCGTGCGTTGTCCCGGGGAAGTTGTCCCTGGATCCCGGGAACCTGGCAGTGGCGGGCTGCACAGGCTCCGCGGAAGAGGGGTGTGGAGAGTGACCTGTGCTCGCACACAGGCCCCTTGGTGGCGGCAGCAGCAGCCTTAGCGTCTCCCGCCCGGCTCTTGGGTCCGCGGTTTTAGCCGCGGCTCGCGCCCGTCTCTGGGGTTTGCGCTTTCAGCCGCGGCTCGCGCCCGTCTCGGGGGCTCGCGCCCTCAGCCGCGGCTCGCGCCCGTCTCGGGGGTTCGCGCTTTTAGCCGTGGCTCGCGCCCGTCTCTGGAGTTCCTTTAAGCAGTGCTCTTAAACCCCTCTCCTCGCGCACCAGGAAACAAAGAGGGAAGAAAAAGTCTCTTGCCTCTTGGGCCGGTGCAGGCTTTTCCCCGAACTCCCTCCCGGCTAGTCGTGGTGCACTAACCCCTTCAGGCTATGTTCAAGCCGCCAACCCCAGTCCTCTCCCTGAGCTCCGTCCAAAACCAAAACCGGAGCCTCAGCTCGCAGCCCCGCCCGCCCCGGCGGGTGAGCAGACAAGCCTCTCGGGTTGGTGAGTGCTGGTCGGCACCGATCGTCTGTGCAGGAATCTCCCCGCTTTGCCCTCCGCACCCGTCGCTGTGCACTACTCCGCGGTCCCGAAACTCCCCCCTCTGCCTCCCGCAGTCTCCGCCCGCGGAGGGGCTTCCTAGTGTGTGGAAACTTTTCCTCCTTCACAGCTCCCTCCCACTGGTGCAGGTGCCGTCCTTATTCTTTTGTCTCTGTTTTTTCTTTTGCCCTACCCAGTTACGTGGGGAGTTTCTTGCCTTTTGGGAGGTCTGAGGTCTTCTGCCAGCCTTCAGTAGGAGTTCTGTAGGAGTTGTTCCACGTGTGGATGTATTTCTGGTGTATCCGTGGGGAGGAAGGCGATCTCCGCGTCTTACTCTTCCGCAATCTTCAAGGTCCAGCCTTTCCCTGGGCTTTTAATGTTGGAGTGTCATAGGGCTCAGACCTTGTTCTGCTTTGTTTTCTCCCCTCCCCTCTCCTGAGCCAGCCTTATGGTTTTAAATACCCTCCATATGCTGATGACTCCTAAACTTTTATCTCTAATACAGACCTGTCTCTCAAACTTCAGACCCATATATCCACCTGCTTATTAGACATCTCATCAGATGGCTAATATACATTTCCTACAACTGTGACGTGTCCAGAACTGAAATTCTGAACTTCCCCTTTAAACCTGCTTCACCCACAGTTTTTTCCATCTTACTCATGGCAGCTCTCTCCAGTTGCTGAGGTCAAAACTACATACTATTTAATTTACTTATTATGATTCTTTGTTGCTCATCTACCTGTGAAATGAAAACTCCATTTGAGCATCTTTATCTGCTTTCATCACTAATGGATATTAAAAACCTAACACGGTGCTTGGCAAGTGGTGGGTACTCAGTAAATATTTGTGAATAAAACAATGAATAAATGAATGATTATAAGGCCCTTTCTATATACTGGACATTCTGCTAAGTACTCCATTAATGCTACCTGTTATTATTTTTGTTACTTTTTAGATGAGGGAGAGGAATGAAGAATACATTCCAGAAAGGTTTGATAAAAAGGAAGAAGGTTAAAGAGGAAGACTGTTAGGTTGACATAGGCTGGCAAGTAGATTATGACCTTAAAATAAACCCTATCAGGCTATTGGTTTCTCTGTAAGAGCTCTCTGGAAGAAGTCACCTTTGGGAGAGCATAGTTAGGAAATAATTTACCCAGGGATAATTATCACTAGCAGCAATGAGTCTTTTCCTACCCTGAGTCACCCAATGGAGACTACTTGTAAGTCATCATCTTGGTTAAGTGTTATTAATCTTTTGGCACAGAGCACAATGGTACACTTTATTGGAGGACAGTCTTCACCAATGAGGTTTTAAAGCTCTTGGGGGAGCATTTGAATGGGAATAGAATTTGATAGCAGGATTGATTTAGGAGTCATTCACATTTTCCTTCCTTTTTCTTTCTTTCTTTTTTTTTTTTTTTTTTACATCTTGAATGTTTGGGCAATTAGTGAGCTTAAGAGAGAATTGCACAATTTCAGTTCAGAGAATATGGGATTTTCTGATTACTTTTGAGTTTGTATGCCTTTTGAATTTTGATGCTTCATTCTTCTACTGCCCATTGATTTAAATATTGAAATGATTATTGCTTTGTTGGACCTGGAAGTTTTATGATACACCCAGGGATATAGGCACACTTTTTTTTCTTAAATTAACCTTTTATATGACTGACATAATTCATATTCATCATAGACAATATTGGAAATGCAGAAAAGGTTCAAAGAAGAAAAACTAGCCCTTGTCCCTTCACCAGAGATAGCCACTGTTAGCCTACTGCTATATCGTACACGTTCTATCTTGAGTCATTTCAAAAGGTGGATATATTTCCCTTGGAATTTGTTCATGAGGCATCAAAACCACCTTGCTGTCTCAAGGTAGTGATTCGTAACCTTTTCTTGAATTATGGACTCTTCTGAGAATCTAATAAAAGCTATAGATTCCCTTCCCTTGAATCTTCATATGGTCATGCACAGAAATTTTGCATATTGTCAGGTTTTATTGACAATCTGAATCCACTAGTAATCTGTGGATTCTAGGTTAAAATCCTTGATATAAGACATAAGCCCCTTTAAAAAAAATTTAAAATCTGCTAAATGATGAAAAATTAAAATGCTTTCCTATAATGCTCACACTTGTTCAGATATAACCATAATGAACATTTGTTGCTTTTATCTGCCTAGCACCCATTTTATCCCTCTCTTCTGGTAACACTGTTCAATCACCTAGTCACAAGGATGGGCATATGACCCAGGTTGCATGAAGAAGAATATCTGACTTTAGAATAGCTAAAGTATAAATTGAAATTAAACAGACAGACATTTTACCAAATATGTAAAAATCTGTGTATCCAAATGTTTCTTTTCCGCTGTAATTACTTTGGGAGACTTCATTTCAATTATACTGTCATGGTTCAAAATATTTTTGTTTATTTTCTGGAGTTGCCTTTAAAGCAGATTATTATTTTTTTTTTTTTTTTGCTGTACGCGGGCCTCTCACTGTTGTGGCCTCTCCCATTGCGGAGCACAGGCTCCGGACGCGCAGGCTCAGCGGCCATGGCTCACGGGCCCAGCCGCTCCGCGGCATGTGGGATCTTCCCAGACCGGGGCACGAACCTGTGTCCCCTGCATCAGCAGGCGGACTCTCAACCACTGCGCCACCAGGGAAGCCCTAAAGCAGATTTTTGAGCAATATAAGCAAGTCACATTATGAAAACTTTTGGTTGAAAGTTATAGAAAAACCCCCCTTCAAATGAATTAAGTAAAAACGAATTTACTGGTCCATGTACCTGGAAACTTTAGGGGAAAGCTCTGTTTTCAAACACAGATGGAAAAAGAAACTCAAATAATATCATCAGGATTTTATTTTGTCTCCCTGTCCCTTGGGCCCTGCTTCCTTTGTGTTGGCTCCGTTCTCGGGCAGGCTTTTCCTGCGTGGTGGCAAAAGTGACTGTAGCATCCTTTCAGGCTAAAATCTATCAGAAGCAGAGAGCATCATTTCTGGTAGCTCCTAGATAAGTCCTGAGACTTAGACTGCATGCCCACAGTGAAACCACCTCTGAGGCCAAGGGAATGCACTGTGGCTTTTGGTTTCATTCTGGGTCATGTGCTTCCCCATGGAATCTTAGTTTTATCCAATATGCATGGAGCAAGAGTGGGGGAGGAGATTAAAAGTCGAAATAAGGGACTATTGTTGGAAGAAGGGCAAAAGGATACTGCAAATATTCATTCTACAGTCAATATGACTCTTTTAAAGTCACAATTTATTTGTGGCTCAAAACATCAACCTTCTTTACCAGACATGACACTAAATAACTGTTGATAACAGTAAAGGTGATTTACTACCATCAGAGGTATTCAGAAGAATGTGTTTCAGATTGTATTATTCATTCCAAGGGAGTCAGGGGTTATACCTGGGAAAATACAGTTTACTCATAGGAGTTATCGCCTAATTTAAGTAAAACAGAAGGAATAAGAAATAAGACACATAAATCATAAAATAGCATAAAATAGCAGGTAACCAAGTGTTGACTTTTAGCCTGCATTCTTAAAGGTCATCTCTTTAAAAAAGATTATGAAATTCTCAAGGGGGTCTGCAATATCGAATTATAGAAAAAATGCCAACCTAGTAAATGTATTATGTTTTGAAAAATGTGCTAAAATGTGAATTCTTGTGAGTGTTCCTGTGGGCTCAAAAAATTATATGCAATCTGTGTTACTGGTTACAACGTTCTGTGTGATCGAGCTTACTGTGGGATTTATACCTTTTCTATTTGGCTTATTTTTTGTCTGTTGATCTAGCAGTTTCTGAGATAAATGTGTTGAAATCTTCACCCACAATTGTTGATTTAGCTATTTTTTAGTGATTAAAAAATATATATACATTTCAAGGCTACATACATATATATATTCGTGATTATCATATCTTATTGAGGTAATGTTCTTTTTACCAGTTTATGACGTTCCTCTTTTCCCTTGTATTTTTCACCATAAGTTCTATAACCTGCTTTATTTCTTATGTTCCTGGTATATTTACCATTCTATTATTATTATTTTTTAAAGAAAATTTATTCATTCTATTTATTTATTTTTGGCTGCGTTCCGTCTTGCGCTGTGCGCCGGCTTTCTCTAGTTGCAGCAAGCAGAGGCTACTCTTTGTTGCGGGGCGCGGGCTTCTCATTGCCGTGGCTTCTCTTGTTGCGGAGCACGGGCTCTAGGCACACGGGCTCCGTAGTTGTGGCTCACGGGCTGTAGAGCGCGGGCTTAGCAGTTGTGGTGCCCGGGCTTAGTTGCTGCGTGGCATCCATTCTATTATTATTGATATTTCTGTATACTTTCTTTACTTTTTTTTTCCACTTTAATATTCACCCTGGGATTCTCTGTCTTTTGATTTTGATCCATTTATATTAAGTTACTTTTATTAAGACTTATTTCTGTAATGTTATTATTTTTTGCTTTCTATTTACAGTTCTTTTCACTTATTGTTTTTCCTTTTATATACTCCACTAGGTAGATGACATTTTTTTCTTCTATTTTGAAAATATACATTTTATTTTTATACTGGTGGTGTATACTTTTTTACTCCCAACTTAGTAAGACTTAAAATTGTGCTTATTTTTCCATATCAAACAATGAGAAAGCTTATCAAGAGCTATGTTTTTTTCCACTGAACATGACAAGAACCTTAGTACATTCTAACTTCTCTCATATCCCTCTGATAATCTTCCCTCAAGCTTCATTATACTGTTAGTATTGTTTAGAATTTTAGTTTTAGGTTTTTATGAATATGCATTTATGGTTATTGCTTATTAGGTAAAAGTAAATTAAGTTTTGCCTCATCCTTCTCACACCTTATTATTTACCCCCGGATTCATTACTTATTATGTTGGAGTATATTTTTTAAGAATTCTTTCAAAAAAAGTCGTTGTATAATAAATTTTTGTGACCTCTTAAGCCTGTGAATAACTTTATCTCATCATTACATTTAGGTAATAGTTTAGCTGGATATAAGATCACAGATTCATCATTTCTTTTTCTTCAACATTCTGTAGATTTTTATAACAATATTTTCATGTATAAATGTTACTGTTGAGAAATTTGATATCCATTTGATTTTTCTTACATTGTAAGTTATCTGCCTTTTCACTCTAAAAGATTTAAAATTTTAGAAAAATTTCAGTGTAACTTCACTAAGTATGGATTTTTAAAACTTATCTGTTTGACACTTTAGTTTTCTTCTCCTGTCAGTTTTATTAATTTTTCTGTTTAAAATTATCGGCTTACTTTAGGTTTTTTTTTTTTTTTTTTTTTTTTTTTTTTGCAATACGCGGGCCTCTCACTGTTGTGGCCTCTCCCGTGGTGGAGCACAGGCTCCGGACGCGCAGGCTCAGCGGCCATGGCTCACGGGCCCAGCTGCTCTGCGGCATGTGGGATCTTCCCGGACCTGAGCACGAACCCGTGTCCCCTGCATCCGCAGGTGGACTCTCAACCACTGCGCCACCAGGGAAGCCCTACTTTAGTTTTTGTATTGATAAAAGGTGTTCTATTTGTTATCTTTCTTTCAGAATGTGTATTCTCCTCAGAGGCTTTAATATTTTTCTAGATGTATTTTTGCTCCTTTATAGATCGGCTGCTTTGACTTGCAATGATCACATGGGGGGATAGGCATAAACTCAGGCCCTAGCTTGTACTCCTTTAGGTAATTCTAAGATTTCAGTGCATGGGGAGAGACCCTGGTGTTGTAATCTGGGTTTCACCCACCCCAATTTCCTCTGCTCCAGGTGTCACCATACCTTGCTCCATCCAGGGGCTGGCCTAGCACATTTTTATGTAATTGCCTAGCCCAAGGAGTGGGGAGAAGAAGAAAAGGGAATATTCAGTGGCCAGTCCTTCTGCTAGGTCTCATCACTATAGTTTCTTTATCCTACCTGCATTCCAGTGCTACCCTGGTATTATTTCTTTAACATCTGTATCTCCACTACTGTAGTGAAATGGTAGTCAGTATTCTCCCAGGGCAATGTGGAAGAGAGAAAAAGAATTAATAGAAACTCTTGTAACCAGTTCTGGTCTGTGGCCTCAAACCTTCTCCGTCTCCAGCACACTCTTCTCCTGTAGTGGGAACTAGCCAGCCTCTGACTCTCTAAAGCTTTTTTGCAGTTTATGTGCAAGCATGGCTCTGAGACCTGTCAACCTCCACACCTCCCCTGTGAGAAGATTAGATTTTGGCAGTGGGAGCCATCAGCACATACCTGGAGTACCTTCTTATGCCGAGCATCTTGCTACTTTGTTGAAAACTGGAAATCATTCTTATTTAGGAATTTTTGCTACATTTATTTCTCATATTGCAGATAAAAGCAAGGGCAAAATGGTCCAATGAAACAAACTATGGCAATAACATGTTTTGAATATTTTATTCTCTCAATATATTTCTCAATATTCTGTTAAGAATCTTCATCAATAGTTGGAAAGTTATGTACTTAAAACACTTCTTAATCATTAATCACTAGATTTCTGAAAGACTGTATCTGAATATTAGAAAAGCCCTTATATTGACTGACAAAAATTTTAAGTCACCAGAGACAGCTATGACTTGGAGTGGCATTCATTCTTCATTCTCCCAGCATATATGTGAAACACCTATCATGTGTGAGACAATGTACTGAGTGAAGTGACAAACACAAAGGATGTGATTCTTGCCCTTAGGGAATGTGCACTCAACTAAAATCACCAGAACAGCTATAAGATATTTTAATTCAGAGCAGCCTATGATAATTTACACTTCCTGCTTTGTAATCTATCGCCACATCTTCTTTGTAATACCTATTTGCCTCTTCCCATGTTACTTTTTTCCCTGTTAGTATATGTCCCTTAGAATGTATGGCTCTTGTAACAGTTATTTTTTTTTTTTTTTTTTTTTTGCGGTACGCGGGCCTCTCACTGCTGTGGCCTCTCCCGTTGCGGAGCACAGGCTCCGGAAGCGCAGGCTCAGCGGCCATAGGCCCACGGGCCCAGCTGCTCCGCGGCATGTGGGATCTTCCCGGACCGGGGCACGAACCCGTGTCCCCTGCATCGGCAGGCGGACTCTCAACCACTGCGCCACCAGGGAAACCCTGTAACAGTTATTTTTAAAAAATTTCTTTTATTGTAGCAAGAACACTTACCATGAGATCTGCTTTCCTAACAATTTTTAGGTGTGCAGTATAGCATTGTTAACTATAGTACAATATTGTACAGCAGATCTATAGAACTTATTCATCTTGCATAAGTGAAACTTTGTGCCCGTTGATTGGCAATTTTCCATTTCCCTTTCTGCCCAGCCCCTGGTAACCACCCTTCTACTATCTGCTTAGAGAGTTTAATATTTTTAGTTACCTCATATAAGTGGAATAATGCAGTGTCTGTCCTTCTGTGTCTGGCTTATTTTGCTTAGCATAATGTCTTCAGGGTTCATCTATGTTGGTGCATATTGCAGGATTTCCTTCTTTTTAAAGGCTGAATAATGTTCCACTGTATGTATATACCACATTTTCATTATCCATTCATCCACTGATAGACATTCAGGTTGTTTCCATATCTTGGCTATTATGAATAGTGCTGCAGTGAACGTTGGGATGCTAACAGCTCTTCCAGATCCTGATTTCAATTGTTTTGAATAAATACCTGGAAGTGAGATTACTGGATCAACTGGTAGTTCTATTTTTAATATCTTGAGAAATCTTCATACTGTCTTGCATAGCAGCTGTGCCATTTTGCATTCCCATCAACAGTGTAACTCTCCTATTTGATTTTTTTAAATCACATCTTAAGCACTAGACATAAATGTGCTGTGATGGGAATTATAGGGGATAAAAGAGCATTTCTCTGTTGCTAGGAATAGTGAAAATGCTATTTGAAGTGGGTTACCTCTTAGCTTTAACTCAAATCCTCTTTCCTCAGGTAAGCTTTCAAACCTTTCTTGATCATCTTGAAATATCTCTTCCCTCTGAGCAGAAATTTCTCAGGAATACACCAGTACTAAGAGAAGAGCTGAATGCTTTTGTCATAATTTCTGTCTTTTGGATCTAACTTCTTTTCCATTGAAAAAACAAAATGTTTACCTGATACAGCTGAGAAAACCTTTTAGTGTGGGCTGCTTCTAGGAGTTCAGTGTCACCTTGGCTGGGTTGTTGCCAACACCCACGGACCCCTGTCATTGCTATTCTCAGCATCACACGTCCCACATTTATTTAAATAGCATAAAAATTGGAGCTGGAAAAGAGAACAACATCCAATTTGGCATTTGAAGTAAGTATTATAAACACAGACTGTAGAGATTCTAGGAAGGGGTGAGTTTAGTGGTCCTTGATGAGAGAGGAGATTAGAAGCATGGCATAATTAAATGTTAGAAGGTATTTTGGAAATCACTAGTTTTATACCTCTCACCTTAGAGATAAGGAAACTGAAATCCAGCTTGGTGAAAGGACTTGGCTATGTTAGCACCAGACTTGTGACTGGAACTCAGGCCTTCTTACTGCTGGGGAAATGCTCTTCCTATCATATCCAGCTATGCTTATTGTGTATTTCAGACTTGGACGTCAGTGATAGCACACTGGGAGGATATTTTTCTATAGATCTTGATTTTGTAAGCCAGAAACATTTTAGTTGATGACCTGGAGAAATTTGCTAAAACTTGTTGTTCTTATATTTAGTGTGATCATTAATTTTATGTGCTGACTTGGCTGGCATGGTGCCAGATATGTGGTTAAACATTATTCTGGATGTCTGCATGAGAGTGTTATGGAGATTAACATTTAAATCAGTGGACTTTGATGAAAGCAGATTGCACTCCATAATATGGGTGGGCCTTATCCAATCAGTGGAAGGTCCAAATAGAACAAACGACTAACCTCTGCCCAGCAAGAGGGAATTCTGCCGGCAGACAGACTTCAGACTTGAAGTGCAGTTTTGGCTCCTCATGGGTCTCCAGTGTGATATCTCACCCTGCAGATTTTGAACTTGCCAGTGTTTTGAACTGGGTGAGCCAATTTCTTAAAATAAATCTCTTTCTCTGTCTCTATGTACACATCTTATTTGTCCTGTTACTCTGGAGAACTCTGACTAATACATTTAGAGAAACACTTGTCTCTCTAATCTGGCATTTGGGCCTTACATATTTGTAACCAGACCACCTTGTTTGATGGTTTGGGTCATCATGTGGTATCATCTATCTCTCTAATGCTCTGTAAACACAAAGATGCTTCTCTTTTATTTTGATACAAAAAGAAACATTTTAGTAATAGAGATCATTTCATAATATTATCCTGATGTGTGTTCATCAAATTCTGAGACTGGTACTGCTGACTCTACCTGCTGAAGGGTGAGGCAGGTTTTTGGCTCAGGTGCCAGAGAAGGCAAGAAAGCAAGCATACAGCAACTCAGTTTTCATTTTTTTCTGAAAAATTGCTAGTTATTCTCCTGTCTAGTCCTCCATCTTGCTTTCCCAAGACACTCCCAGTTTCTCTGAATCATCTTCCTTTTTATTGGTTAGGACATTTTCAGTCATGAGTAACAGTAAACTGACTTAAACTAGCTTAAGCCAAAAGAGAATTTTATTGGCTTATGTAACAAAAACAAACAAAAAAACAAAAACAAAAAAAAACCATTTGAGGGGGAGTCCTGGGGTAGGTGAATTCAGAACCTGAAATACATTCACCAGGACCCAGTCTTTCCTCATTTCTCTGCTTGCCTTTCCTATGTGTTGGTGCCATTTTCAGGCTAGCTCTTCCTTAGTATTGGCAAGATGCAATCAGCAGCTCCCAGCTCACATCCTTTTCATTTAACACCACAGGAAAAAAGAGAGTGCTGCCCAAGAGTTCTAACAAAAGTCCTGGGCCTGACTCTCATTGGCCATTTAGGTTATATATCTATCCCTGAACATGCTGATTGACTTACTGCTGGATCATAAGGCCACCTTCATACTTAACTTAGGACTGGCTTTAACCAAGCCACATATCCAAAGAGCAAGGAAGAAGCAGTTTTCTCAAAGGAAAAGGGAAAATAGATTGCAGGGAAACAAAAGTGATAAAATACATGACAACATCCTTGTCAAGTTTGGGTAGCCAGATTGTGTCTGGCAGGTGGGTGAGGAAATAAGAAGCTCAGTCTTGAATAATTCAATTTCTTTATCTTAAAAAAATTATTTTTTGGCTTTATTAAAAGATAATAATTGACAAAATTGAAATATGTTTATAGTGTACAATGTGATGATTTGATAAATGTATACATTATACATGTATATTTATACATACGTACATTCATATACATATACAAGTGCCTGTGAAATATCCCATGGTTCTGGGTTATTGAGATCTGGAAATAGTGAAAGAAGACTAATTACACTTCCTGGAAGGTTCTAAAGTTCTAGAATAGAGATTTTGAATATATTTTGTATTATATTTCCTTATGTTATAGAGCCATTTTCTCATTGACTACTTTATTGTCGGCATCTGGGCCTTCTCCTTGAGCCTTTTCTGTAGTTTGCCATAGTATTCAGAATGAAATACTAGGAGGTATGCTTCATGAGGAAAGGGGTTTAGTCCTTTGCTCACTGTTATATATCCAGTGCCTAGAAGAGTACCAGGCCCATGATAGGCACTCAAAGGATATTTGTTGAATAAGTGGTTTGATAAATTGCATATATTATTTTATATCTGGCCTCACCATGAATGGGTAAATGTCATGGTAACAAGTTTTGTTTTGTTTACTATGCTTTTTATGATTCTTTCCAGTTGTTTTAAAACTTTTTTTATTTTTAATAAATTTATTTATTTTATTTTTGGCTGCATTGAGTCTTTGTTGCTGTGCTCGGGCTTTTCTCGTTGCGGTGAGTGGGGGCTACTTTTCGTTGTGGTGCGCGGGCTTCTCATTATGGTGGCTTCTTGTTGTGGAGCATGGGTTCTAGGTGCGCGGGCTTCAGTAGTTGTGGCATGCGGGCTCACTAGTTGTGGCTTGCGGGCTCTAGAGCCCAGGCTTAGTAGCTGTGGTGCACGGGCTTAGTTGCTCCATGGCATGTGAGATCTTCCCAGACCAGGGCTCAAACCTGTGTCCCCTGGATTGGCAGGCAGATTCTTAACTACTGTGCCACCAGGAAAGCCCATCCAGTTGAATTTTTTTTAATTAAACTTTTTATTTTGAGATAATTATAGATTCACATGTCATTTTAAGAAATAACACAGACCGATCTCATGTACTCTTCATCCTGTTTTCCCCAATGGCAACATTTTGCAAAACTATAGTACAGTATCACAACTGGGATGTTGAGATGTTGCCATTGATGCAGTCAATCTGGCCGACCTTTTCTGTGTGTGTGTGTGTGTGAGTGTGCGTGTGTGTGTGCGTGTGTGTGTGTATGTGTGTTAAATTGTTTCATGCCCACAAATTCTTCCCACCAATATACATGCCCTTTTGCAATGTGACTTTGCTGTTCCCATACTCCAGAGATAAAGTCTCTTTTTCCATCCCCTTGAATTTGGGCCAGACTTGTTTTACTTTGATCAACAGAATGTGGCAGCAGTTATGTTGTTTGAGACTTAGAGTCTTGGCCTCAAAAGACCTTGCATCCTTTACCTTCTCTCTCGATACATTTTCCTGAGACTCCCCCCCCATTTGAAGAATATGGTCTAGTCTATGGGGGATGAGAGACCAGGAGGAGGCAAACTGAGGGGCCCCATCCAACAGCTAGAACCAATACTGGACATGTGAGTGAGGCGGTCTTGGACCTTCCAGTCCAGTCAACTGCCTTGCTAAATGCATGAATAAGCCCGGGTGAAACCAGCAGAGGACCTGCCTAGCCGAAGCTCACATAATTGTGAGAAGTAATAAACCATTATTGCTTTATGTTTTGGAACGTTTGTTACACAGCAGAGGGTAACTGAGACAGCAGCATCTCACATTGAGAATTTTTAGGAATACAGACTCAGATTTTGTTCTTGGATTATGGTATGGTCACTAGCAGATGAGGATCAAACTATGTGTAGTTTGAATATTTTTCCCTTAAATACATTACTTGTCAGTTGCTTTCATCTTGTCGTGTTTCTACTCAGCTACGTATCAGGAAAATCTGATTAATACCAACCTTACTTTACCTCTCTCTTTCATTAGCATACAGAAGTTTTAGTGGTATCTGACAAAGCAATTTCATGGTTTCATGTAGATATAGACCCAAACCTGGTTTCTTAGGTTAATATTTATGTAGACTCAAATCTAGCCAAATAAATGTTTCAGTAGAAAAATCTACATTACCATGTTATAAATATTGAAACCTAGAGTTCAGGCTCAAGAAGAAAATTTAAAGACTCTATGTTTTCTGAAAAACATTCAGCTCTTATTACCTTTATTTTTGTGTTGATCCTAATGTTAATAGCCATGATAAATCTTTAGATGTAGTCCAAAATAATGAAAACATTATTTCAGAAATCCCAAGAAAGTATCTGGACATGCAGATATTTCTATGGACAGTGAAAATATGAATGAGTTTATATACACTGGCTCTTTACATCATTTCTCTTTTAGATACGTTAACGATTAATCATATAAACCACTAAATAGATATCTCTTTACATATAGTGGTTAAGAAGTCAGTCTTTGGAGTTAGACTCCCAGGTTTAAAATCTAATCATATCACTTACAGAGTGTAGAATCTTAAGCAGGTTGCTTAATCTCCTTGTGCCTCAGTTTCTACATTTATAAAATAGGGATGATGATAATAATATGTATCTCAGGTTTGTTGTGAATATTATGTGGGAAATGTACAATCCCTACCGCATAGTAATCACTCAAATGTTACTTAATACTCCATCTCCTTTTTATTCCTCCTCTGATTGCTGCCATCATTAGCCTTTATTCTCTCCTTGGTTGACCACTAATAGGAACTGTCTTATTCCTAGCTTCTTCTCATAATGCTAGGACTCTGAACGTTTAACACAAAGTTAATGACTTGTTGTCTGACTTACGCTTTAGATTGTTACAGTTAATAGATGTTTATGATGAGGTCAGCAATGTGTAGTATGGGAGAAACTCCATGGGTTCAACTGGATCACCATGGTGTGTTCGTTGTTGTCACAGTTTTATCTTCCGTGGATATCCCTTATTCTTTCTATGAGGGAGTAGATAAATAAATATTTCTGAAAATTGCTGCCTCCTAGTCCTTTTGGAATCAGGTGAAGAATAGTTCCCTTGAAGCGGAGGTGACTTCTCCTTCTCCTGCTTGTACTTACCTCTCCTTCTCCTATGTATTGCGATCTTGACCCAGTCATTCTACCAAAGTGCAAGGCTTGTTTCCATTTATTGAATCATTGGCTGGGTCATTGACCCCCTTCACATACATGGTGGGGTTGTGTCAGTCTGGGAATGGATGACAGCTTAGGCCTTAACAAGATGCCTCATTGTTTTCTTTAATTTAATATAATTTAATTTTATTATTTTTATTATTTAACATCTTTATTGGAGTATAATTGCTTTACAACAGTGTGTTAGTTTCTGCTGTATAACCAAGTGAATCAGCTATACAGATACATACATCCCCACATCCCCATATAAGATGCCTGATTCTTTATTCTGAATAGCCGTGATTCATTTTGGCTGCTAAATTCATCACAAGGTACATACATTCTAGGTCTTCCAGATGCATATAAAGCTGCATGGGATGTATCCAAATTCAGAAGTAAATGAAGGGTAAAGTGGTATGCTGACTGCAGTTGGACTAATTTGAATCTGTTTGCCCGCCCTCATTTCTGTGTCACATAGCCATACCAAAGTGGATTCTGTGAAGCTGATTGAATCACAGCATCTAGAAGCTTAATAAGCGGCCTAAATGTAAATAATGACCCGGGGAGTTTTGCATGGCTAATGAAGGCAGAGTTCAGTGTCCACGATTATGTGGCGCAGCTTTACTGAAACAGCCAATAAACGTTTACAAATCCATTTGATCTACTCCGTTTGCCTGCTCATAGGTGGGGTGATTATATTTCAGTAACAGCCTAGCTCTTTCAGGGAGAACAGCGCGAAGCAAGCGAAGCAGTAGACACAGGACGAGTCTGCGCTGAGTCCAGGTTTTAAGGATGGTTAATGCACAGTTCTCAAAGTCTTCTGTTTTGTGATCACAGTATCGTCTTTATGAACAAGGAGATTTCTGGCAATGAGTCCTTCAGATAGTTTTGGCTCTAGAAGGAAATGGAGAGGAGAGGGGAGGAATAAAAGAATACAAATGCTTTGTACTACGAATGCTGGATCTTTCCATCTGAAATCTGTAAATACTATATAGATTTTCCTGGCATTGAGTTAGGTTTGGCAGATCCTTCATTCCATTGATCTTGAGGGTAATAATACTTATCGTAGTGTAATCCTTAGGAGAAGCAAAAATAACTTCTGACTGAAGAGACATTCCAGTTATTCAAGTCCCTTTGTGACTGTGCTGTTATCTTTATGTTTGTTTTGTCTGACTGTTTCAGTGAAGAAACAGACTGAGAAAAATGTGAAATTTGAAATGGTACAGGGTGAATACCCTAGAAAATGATAAATGCATATGTAATTTTTTACTTTGAATTAGAGTCAAAGTTCATTTCCAAACTAAAAACATAATTAGTTATAATGACAGCCTGTTTTGTTTAGATCACTTTAAATTTCTAAGTGTGTCGCTAAATGCACACAGATCCTTCGTTTTCCTCTCTTCTCTTGTGTCAATCTTTGCTTAAAGCAAGGACCTCCATGATAGAACAGAAGGGGTCTTTATAAAGCAGTAATCAAACATAATGAACACAATGGGGAGCTTAGGGACTTGGTGCAAATTACGCTTTTCTAGCCTTCAGGTGTATTTAGGTATCCGGACATGCTTAACTCACATCCTGGGTGCTAGGCAGTTTGGGTGTCCCCCTCCCCTCATATGATAGTAGGGCTTTGGGTAAGGCAGTATGAGAGGGATGGAGTGACATACTTGAACTCGCAGTCACCTCAAAGGAGGTTTTTCTAGAGTCAGACTGGCTCAGTCATCCACCTCCCCAAATCTGGTAGAAGGGTTTGGGTCCCAGGACAGAGAAAAATGCCAGTAATTTGACAGATCCATTGAATACTTAAATAACCTGGCAATCTTAGATTAACTGAACCTGATTGTTAGACCTGAGTCTGCTGGGCTGTCTGATTCTATGTCCTCGCCTAGCATTAACCCTAACTTAAGTTTGATTATTCATGCCATTAAATTCCCATCTTTATTTATTTATTTATTTTTCTAAATCGAAGTATAGTTGATTTACAATGTTGCGTTAGTTTCAGGTGTACAGCAAAGTGATTCAGTTATACATACATACATATCTATTTTTTTCAGATTCTTTTCCCTTACAGATTATTACAAACTATTGAGTACAGTTCCCTGTGCTCTACAGTAGGTCCTTGTTAGTTATCTGTTTTGTATATAGTAGTGTGCATATGTTAATCCCAAGCTCCTGTAAAGTCCAATCCTGAACTTTAGCTAGTTCAACTGATAATAGGGAGCTCATGGGATTCCAGAAAATGTGTTTGGGGATTTGAATGTGTTGGCAAAAGCCTTGGGAGTCTAAGGGGAGGGAAAGGGGAGACCATGGGAATTTGCTGACACTGTGGAACTCTCCAACCCATAACTTTGAGAAGAGACTCCTGTGGAGGTGGCCATCAGGCTGAGAAATCAGACAGATCCCAGTGTACGAGGAATAGTGGGATACGTTGTCTGGACCCCCTTTCAGCGGAGGGCTTGTTGCCCTAGCCGGTGGGAGTGACAGTCTGCGGGTCTTGATGGCCTCAGCAGCAGAGAACCAGTCGCCTCACTCCGTGCCACCTTCTCGGGCAGCCCACATTGAATGACTGATCTATGCAGGGGTGTAAAGACCTGAGCGTTTTGGCTCAGCACAGGACAACTCTGACGGGGTTTTCGGGCTTCACATCTCCCTCTGGCATTGACCTGCTTTGATCTCATTTTTCCCCAAAGCACTATCCACACACCAAATTCCGTCTCTGAGTCAGCCTCCCAGAGAGCTCAACCTGAGACACAGTGTGGGTATTTAGCGTCCAGTTGAAAATGCAGCTATGGTTTAGTGAGGAAGAAAGAAAGTGCCCTGATTTGACTTAATGGTTACCAGAGGTGATAAGTGTCAGGGGTAGTGGAGAGTAAATTAGGAGCTTGGGATTAACAGATACACACTACGATGTATAAAGTAGGTAAACAGCAAGGACCTACTGTAGAGCACAGGGAACTATATTCAATGTCTTGTGATAACGTATAACGAAAAAAATCTGAAAAAGAATTTGTTTACTGAGTTGGCCAAAAAGTTCATTCGGGTTTTTCTATAACATCTTACGGAGAAGCCCGAACGAACTTTTTGGCCAACCCGATATTATAAATATAAAACTGAAGCACTTTCAGTTGTACACCTGAAGCTAAACACAATATTGTCAATTAACTATACTACAGTTTAAAAAATGGGGCTTCCCTGGTGGTGCAGTGGTTGAGAGTCCGCCTGCCAATGCAGGGGACACGGGTTCGTGCCCTGGTCCGGGAAGATCCCACATGCCACGGAGCGGCTGGGCCCGTGAGCCATGGCCGCTGAGCCTGCGCGTCCGGAGCCTGTGCTCCGTAACGGGAGAGGGCACAACAGTGAGAGGCCCACGTACTGCAAGAAAAAAAAAATGGTTTAAAAAGTGCCCTACTTTGAAAGGTAGAGAAGGCAGAGATTAAAGTTCTTTGCTCATAGATCCTTTGCCATGTTACCTATGTCAGGTCTAGTTTTTAAAAGTATTTTATCTTAGGGAACTATTGTACTAGAATATCACTAAACAATTACCTTTTTCAGTGAATTCATGGGAAAGCCTGCCACTTAACTCTATCCCCTAAAAGTGGGATTTCTTTAAGAAGCTTGCAACCTGGTCACAGGGAAAAGAGACCAGTATGGCAGAAGGGAGCGAGACATTAATAACAGCAGAAGTGAAAGACAAGGTCTGCAGCCTCCCCTGCCTGAAGCCCTGTTATATGACTTCTATTTGCTGTGAATCCTGTGGTTGGAGACAAAGCTCTTGAAGTCACAAGGAATTTTCTGTTTTCACAGTCCTTACTCCTTTATTAAAGGAATATTATTTGCAGCCTGGTCTTTTCTACTAGAGCATAAGTTCTTTAAGGGCATTGTCTCAATTTGGGTTACCCTGGAAGCAGACCAGGAAATAAAGATTTGAATGCAAATAGTGGTGGTTTTGTTTTTGTTTTTCCCCAGGGAGATATACAGGGAACACCGACAGGAGGTGGAAAAGTAATAGAGCAAAGGAGAGGAGGGCCAATAAAATGTCCATCATTAAGTCTGTTGTAGTGGGCCACCCATGTGTCTCGCCTTATGCTCCTCAAGTGTCATGGGAGCTGAGCATTTATATACCTCCTGTTACTCAAAGATTGAGGGCTGCTGGGGAGGGGGTGAGGGTCAAGGAGTAGGGGTGGAGGGATGGGAAGTGGAAGAGGCATCGGAGGTGTTAATTTCCTGGCACTTCTGGCTTTTGTGCTATGAAAGAGTATTGTTCTAGAAGAATTTCTCAGGCTCAGAGGTGTACATACTAGTGATGGACGTTGGAAGACACCAAATCAGTGAAGTCCAAACACTATGGGTGTTGGGGGAGAAGCTGACATTGACGATGACTCAGGAATGAATTACATTATTCGTTCTTTTCCCCCCAAATTAATTAATTAATTTTGGCTGAGCCAGGTCTTAGTTGCGGCATGCAGGATTTTTTTTTTTTTTTTTTTTTTTTAGTTGTGGCATGCAGGATCTTTAGTTGCGGCATGCATGTGGGATCTAGTTCTCTGACCAGGGATCGAACCTGGGCCCCCTGCATTGGAAGCGCAGGGTCTTACCCACCAGACCACCAGGGGAGTCTCACATTATTCATTCTTATGTTTCCCCTGACGTGCACTGCGCCTGGTACACAGTGTGTGATCAGTTGTTATTCTTTCTATTTCTTAAACATGAGACAAGGCTCAGCTTTGCGGTCCTTGGGTACTGGGATCTGAGACTCCCAGTAGGCTTGGGAAAATGAATGTGCTATGACTCAGGTCATCTCTTGTTTCTGGAAGCGAGACTGGAGAGGGCCAAGCACACTCAGACCCAGTTCTCAGAGATTAATGTAATACTTGGTTTCCCTGATAAGCTTTAAATTAAAGTTGGAAATTGCCTAGTGCAATTCATAAAGGTGCATACACAGGAAGGGAGAAAAAAAATTCTGATTACAGTTTTATTTGCTGACACCCCTTAACAATTTATGTTTGAGCGCTGTTTTGCTAATTAATGGCTGCTCGAGAAATGCCATGTGTCAGCAATGAATCACTTACTTTTGTTGCTCTTCAGTGGTATATGGATAATGAACAAGGACAAGTCATATAATGAAAGCTGAAAATAGCCCAGCTGTGGGACAGAGGCTTGTCAATAGGAAAAGATATTATATTTGCCAGTATCCATACCAGGCTTTTAAAAGTTAAATTAGTTAAAGCATAAGAGGGAACTTTATTGACATCTGTAACCCAATAACCAAGGTACAGAGGACAGGTAGAGTTAGCCTCAGGGACATTTGGGACCGGGAAGTAGAAAACCATCTAGATTCCCACTTTCCAGCTCTCATCTCTGCCTCTTTCTGTTTCTTTCATTCTCTCACACTGGCTTTTACAGGGGTTTGGGGCCGTGGCTCTTGGTAGCTTTGGGCTCACTGCTAGCACCTCTGTGCCAGAAAGGAGAGGGCTCTTCTTCTCCACTCAATCTTGAAGTATTTCAAGGCAAGACTAACTGGCCCTGAGAGTCAAATGGCCAAGGAAGTGGACCCCAGTCTTTAGAATCTTCTCAGCAGAAGCGAGAAGTGCCCTTGTGGGTGAAAAAGACAAAAAGATTATAAACTATAAGTAGCAGTGCAAGGAAGTAAGTGATTGAAAGTCCAGGTGAACAGTCTGGATTGAAACCGCCATTGTAGTTCAGAGAAAGGGAAGGGAATTGTTCAGGTGGTTGAGGAGGGCAGACTTGAACTGGATTTGATTAATGGGTAGATAGGAGAGAAAAGGGCATTTTCTATAAGTGATACTAAATGAACAGGGCATGGTTCAGGATTCAACGCGTGGTGCAGGGCACTAGGGAGACTGGTCTAGCTGAAGCAGGGCTGGTCTGTGCTTGGGAGGAGAAGGGAAAGTGTAGAAGAGAGAAAAGGACAGCTATGACTGTCAAGCAGGAAAATCACAATAGAATATTGAGCTAGAGTAATATTAATAATGTAATAATAGCAAATACATATATAGCACTATGGGTCAGGGACTATTTTAAGTGCATTATATAATAGTAAGTTATTTAGTCCTTATAATAACGCTATAAGTACAGTTATTCTTCTCTTTTTGCAGAGGTGGAAACTGAGGCACAGGTCTTCTGTGGTCAAAGTCTTATAGCTAATGAATGGCAGTCTGGCTCCAAAGCCTGTGCTTTCACTGCTATGCTCTACCGTTTAAAGGCAATACATCTGAAGCTTAAAGCTTAATAACACCTGATATTTGTATGGTGTTTTACATGCTACAAAACACTATTGCTTACATTACTTTATTTGAGTTTCATAACAGTTCTGTGAATTCAGTAGAATAGGTATTCTGTCCCCATTTTATTTTTGAGACCATTAAAATACACCTCGCTCATCCCAAGCAATCTCTCTAAATGTACATGGCTGGAAAGTGATTGGACTCAGACTAGAGTTCAGAGCTCCAGAGTCTGGTTGGGTTTTTTGCCTCATTGC
Organism: Phocoena sinus; assembly: GCF_008692025.1. NCBI lineage: Eukaryota > Metazoa > Chordata > Mammalia > Artiodactyla > Phocoenidae > Phocoena > Phocoena sinus. Next base: position 45,784,116 of record NC_045772.1, on the reverse strand, counting down.
CTGAATATTAACGTATTGCTGGTGGATGACATTGTAATGTGGGCTTGGGGAGGAACCAGAGGTGTACAGATGATTCAAGAAACGTTGGAAACATTGAAGGGAGAGGTGGTAAGAGTCTGAGTTACAGTAATTCTGTTTACTTTCCAACTCAGAAGGAGGACATTTTGTAATTTTAAAAATGAAACTCAATGCTTATACCTCAATAAAAAAAAATATGGAAAAAAATTAAACTCAATGTCTTCTGATTTCCTGAAAAAGCACTAATCATATGCAGATTTTTACTGAGGAGAACTCATTTAAAATATTGAAATTGCCTACTTTAAAAAATTAAACATTGCAAACCTACACTTTAATTCAATAACTGAAAAATGCAAAAAATATTCTTCAGTTTTTATTAATTTTAATTAAACAAAAAGGCAAATTAAAAAGAAAAGTGAAGAGAAAGAGTCAAAAGTGAGTCAAGGGCTTCCCTGGTGGTGCAGTGGTTGAGAGTCCGCCTGCCGATGCGGGGGACACGGGTTCGTGTCCCAGTCCGGGAAGATCCCACGTGCCGCAGAGCGGCTAGGCCCGTGAGCCATGGCCGCTGAGCCTGTGCATCCGGAGCCTGTGCTCCGCAACGGGAGAGGCCACAGCAGTGAGAGGCCCAGGTACAGGAAAAAAAAAAAAAAAAAAAAAAAATGAGTCAAAAGGAAATATACATTGCGAGAATAACAGAGAGGGAAAGACAGGAGAGAGGAAAACAGGATGAATGAGGTTATGTACATGAAAGAAACTAGCACACAGCCTGGCACACATTCTCATACACACACTTCTCTCTATATATATAGTTTCTAAATAACACCTGATATTTGTATGGTATGCAATTATATACACAATTTGTATGGTATATAATTATACAATTGTATGTGTATATATATATATATATATACACAACTTGTATGGTATTATATATATATTATATATATATTCAGTACATTTTTAGATGTGTTTTGGCCTGCAAAGTTCCATGTAAATGACTTTTATAGTGCTGATTCCTCAGAGACCTTTCTTGCATCCTTGGGTATTTATGAATCCTATTCTTAGGATAGGCAGAAGGAGCCAACATAGTAGACATTTCCACATTATAACAGCATTGATAATTTACTTATTCACTCCATTCATTCACTCATTCACTCACTCATTCCACAAACATCTCCCATTTGCCACATACTATTGTAGGTGGTCCCGGTGCTCATAGAACATTTTTTGAACCATATTAGAAGATATGATGGTCTAACAGTATACTATCCCCATAAATTTCCTTTAATACGTTTTTTTAGGGTTTTTGGTTTGTTTGTTTTTTCATTGTCAATCATCCTGAGACTGCCCCCTTGTTGACAGAAATCTATGTGGTATTGTGATGCCTTTGGTACAAATGGAGTATATTTTCTACCTCACTTTGAGGAGCAAAATGCAGCAATAACCTAAATATCTGTCAAAATACTTGGGAGCACAGGACATGGGAGAAGCCTCCAGGGTGTAGCTGTGATACTGCGACTCCATCCCTGGATCCTTTTGTTGATTGGATGTAGGTAATGAGGTGAACTCGCTCTGAGCCCTCCAGAGTCTCCAGTGGAACTCTCCTGTTCCCTGTCTTCAGGGGAGAGATCTACATTGGTGCAGCCTGGAGCTAATCCTAAAGGTGCCTGTGGCATTTGGAGATGCAGAATTTTCACCCTCAAAGCTACTGTGGTTCTTGAGGATCTGACCGAACTACCGGATACCACAGAGAGACTCTGCAGGACTGAGAAGTAGCAGTGGCTTTGATCATTTGCTGAGAATTTAAAACGAACTTTTTATCGTGCTTCTTTAGACATTTTGGAAATGTATTATCATTTAAGCAATGGATTTAGGTAAACTTATTGAAGAGTGCTTCACTTTTCACTTGTTGAATTAAAGGATTGTTATACTTCCTTGGAACCAAATACTTTGATAGTCCAATTTATAATGTCACCTTCTGCTCTTCCTTACCCCCTCTGGCAGTCAAGTATGAAGAATTGGCTATACTTCAAATTACAAAATTATTGTTTCCTGGTAAAATGCCAGGGACAGTCCATTGATGGCATAGCACTGATATTCAACCAAGTGAACTCTGGGAAGTGGTTCCCATCCCAGTAAGTGAGAAAAAACAAGCATGGTCTAGCCCCATCCCAGTAAGTGAGAAAAACAAGCATGACTTATTCAGGAAAACAACAATCATTAATAGTGGAACTGATGATTACAGGGTGGTAAAACTGGTTTTTATCTGAAGAGACGTATTTGTAAGAACAAAGTTAGTTAAGGAGCTGACAGGCTGAATTTTCTTTTGGTAAATGCTGAAACTTTCAGAAGAGCAGCTCTTACCCTTCAATCCCGAATAGAAGAGAGGAAGGAAGATATGGATGGTTTTCAGTTTTTGCAAATGTTGACAGAATAGTCAAAATATAATATGATGGTTTTTATGAACTCAGAGCACCGATACATATATCTGTTCATGCTAACATCATCTTATTTGCAAAATGGACACTGTTTGTTTTTGCAAGTAGTCAGCTGAGCTAATGTGAATGCCAGCTTCTTCTGTGATGTTTCAGCTTTAAGAGAGTTGCATTAATGGAGAGCAATTATGGTAATTTGAATTAGGAATGGAATTATGGTAATTGAAAACTTCTGTGGTGACAGGTATTTGTGAGACCTGTTCTGGTGCAGTTCAGAACTGCTATTAAGCCCATGGTAATTAGCATTTTCCCCCTTGAAATGGTTGAAAGAATAAGGGAACAGAAAATTTGACAGTGTGAGGGGGGAACTGGCAACAACATCAGAACCTATGGTCAACACAAAGAAACACAAACACACTGATAGTTTTGGGTTTTTTAAAAAGAGAGAATCAGAAGAAAATCACAGCTTTGTTTGGGGCACTGGGGAGGCTAAGCATTTATGGTGTGGGTCTGCAGTATAGAGCAGAATTTGCAACAGAAAGGTGGAGCACAGAAAGCCATTCTTGTTTTCTGGCTTTATTTCCAAACCAAATTGTTGTAGAGAGCTTTGTAGGTCCTCACAGTCCAGAGCAGTAGAAAGCTATGACAAGCGAGCTGAATCAGTCCGCCACGTTCATGCAGCCTTTCAACCAATGTTTCTCAGTTGCCTACTATGTGCTGGGCGATGTGCCAGGAACTAAAGATGTAAATAAGACAAGGTTCCTGCCCTCACAGAAATTTTCCAGTCACTTGTAAAATTGAGATCAATTTGCTTCTACCTTAAAGGCAGGGGAGCATTCTCTCAGAGCCAGAGCTATATGCCTGACTTCCTTCATCTTGGGAGGGCTAAAAATTCTATTTTAGCTCTTAATCCCTTAGACTTTGTTCTTATCTTCGTGATTTCTCTTGAGGTCTCTAAGGACGGCAAAATGTTAGAGTGTCTATAAATTAGGATATGCTTAGCTGCAAAGAACAGAATACCTGACTGAAAGTATATATGTGTGATTTACTAAACTCACATAATCAGTAGGAAATTCCAGAGTTAGTGTAGTAGGTCAGTGGTATCACCAACAATCCAGGCTTCTACTCTACCTAATCCACCATTGTCTATGTTGGCAGTGTCTCCCTAAGGGTAACGTGGTGGCTACCAAAGCTATAAGCTAACATCTTTATATAATAATGTTCTGAGCAAGGAGAAAGGGGACAAGAACAAAAGTACATTTTCCTTTAAGGGGGGGAATCATTCCTAGGGGAAATTTTTTTTCCCTCCCGAAACCACTAGGAGACTGCCCCTTATGTTTCATTGGCCAAAACTAGGTCACATGCCTACTCTTAAAACTTTAATTGGCAAATGGGAATAGCATTGGCATGACTACTTAGACAATTCGCTACTTATTGCCCTTGGCAGGGTACATCCCCCTTCTATCAAAATCCAGCTTCAGTTAACAAGGAAGAGGAAATGTGGCTTTGGTTACACAGGCATCTGTGTGGAATCAGAGATGATGGAAAAGCCTGCAGATACGTTTCCTGTCCTTATATATCTCTAATTTTTCCTCTGGGTCAAATGATCTTTCAAATATCTTTCTATAAAAATGCAAATGCTTCTGGGAATGGCACCACATATAAGTCCCTAATATCTCAGTCTGTTGGATAAACTTTAAGAGGGGAGAGTGGGTCACCACGCAATCACTGGGAATCTACAAATTTAAGATGAGGTTAGTACTGAAAAATGGGAAAATTATGTAGAAATTTGAGATTGAGAGTGCTGAGGAGACATTTACCTTTTGTAATAGTTTTACCAATCTTCTATGTGGAATTTGATGACCTTGTCCAAAAGAGGTCATTTTTATCGAACTTTTATTGTCCTTAGAGCACTACAATAAGTCCCCTACATACGAACCTTCAAGTTGAGAACTTTCACCGATGGGAACGTGCATGCCGGCCCCTGGATGCCAGCTGCTGTACTGCACTACTGTGCTTTTCAAGGTACTGTACTGTAAGATTAACAATGTTTTCTTTATTTTTTGCGTTTGTTTTTTTATGTATTATTTGTGTGAAAAGTATTAGAAACCAATTACAGTACAGTACGACATAGCCGATTGTGTTAGTTGGGTACCTAGGATAACTTTGTTGGACTTACGAACAAATTGGACTTACAAACACACACTCCTAATGGAACTTGTTCGTATGTAGGGGACTTACTCTATCTCGTATGGGCATTTAACCCCTATAACAATCAGATGAGATAAGACTGTCTTTGTAAGTGAGGAAGATAAGGTACTGAGAGATGAAAAACATGTAGGGATTCAAACCCACCCAGGCCTGAACCAAAGTCCACTTTTTTTCCATTGCACCACATTTCTTCTCAAAGCCCAGCACAGAAGTAAAGTTATTTGAGTCTGAGGAGGTGATTCACTAGGGTTTTCTGTCTGTTGTGAACTTCCTTGTTATTCAATGCCTATATAACATACCTCTCTGGACGAGCATGATTACAAACACATTGGGAGAAAAATTTGAAACTGTACCTATCAGATATCTGAGATTAAATAACACTAGGTTCTTTTGATAAGATACAGGCAATTAATATCCTGACTCTAGGTGATGCCATCATTGCTGTCCTTCAAAGATTTACCTCATGTGAACCATGGATAGGAGATTTTACCCTGAGCAGAGCTATTTCAATATAGAAGAAGGGAAGACATAGTGATCTATAGCTCCAGTAGAAACGGTAGTTTTGTAAACACATCTAAATGGCTAGTGTTACTGTTTTAATGGGAGAAAATGATGGAAAATAGGGTGAAATCCCAATTCACTCAAGTGAGAACTATGTTCTGTGAAGTTGGCAAGTGCAAGTGTGTCTCTTTTCCTGTCACTCCTAAGCAATCTCTTTTTGTGAGATGCTTCATGTAGACTTCAGTTCAGCAGAGGGTAATTGACCAAGTCAACTTTGCCACAGTCAATGCTTGTCATTACCAGCGATCCCACGTTTTCTGCCAGGAATCTGAGGCACAACTCAGTTAGTGGAGTCCCTCTTTCAAAGGACGAATGTTTTCTTGCTGCTGAACATTAACTCATGTTACAGATGTGATTGAAACAGTGAAGTAGTTCCATCTCAGAGAGGAGGGAGACTGGCTGGTTCTTTGATGACACGATTTCTGCATCCTGATGATTTTTGCCAGATATGTGAGTTTGCATGTGTTTGACAGCTCCTGGCAATAAAAAGACTGTACACAGAAGAAGAATCTATCGTGTATTAACTGTTCCTGCTCGTACTCTTTAACAAACAAACAAACATACAAAACATATAAAACCTTCCCTCAGTAACTCAGAAAGGTCACTTATTTTTCTTGAGTCCTTATAAGTAGAAAGCAGGATGAAACAGTTCATTGTACTGAGAAGAAAAATCTCATTTGGGAGTGTGAAAGAACAATTTGACAAGTATCTCCACAGTTCTAAGGTCTGAGGAAGAGAAATGACAACATTTTATTATAAAGTAAAGAGACGTATTTATTATCTATTTCATTTTATTTATTTTTGGCTGTGCTGGGTCTTAGTTACGGCATGCGGGATCTTCGTTGAGGCATGTGGGATCTTTCCTTGTGGTGACTTGTGGTGCTCAGGCTTCTCTCTAGTTGTGGCGCGAGGGTTCCAGAGCCCACGGACTCTGTAATTTGTGCCACACGGGCTCTAGTTGAGGCGCGGAAGCTCAGTAGTTGTGGCGCGCAGGCTTAGTTGCCCCGCGGCATGTGGGATCTTAGTTCCCTGACCAGTGATCGAACCCGCGTCCTTGCATTGCAAGGTGGATTCTTTACCACTGGACCACCAGGGAAGTCCCTATAAAGTACTTTTTTTTTCTTTTTGCGGTACGCGGGCCTCTCACTGTCGTGGCCTCTCCCGTTGCGGAGCACAGGCTCCGGACGCACAGGCTCAGCAGCCATGGCTCACGGGCCCAGCCGCTCCGCGGCATGTGGGATCCTCCCGGACCGGGGCACGAACCCGCGTCCCCTGCATCGGCAGGCGGACTCTCTACCACTGCGCCACCAGGGAAGCTCCTATATAGTACTTTTAATTTTGGTAATTAGGAGCAAGAGCACTAGTATTACCTGAAAGACAGTCAGAAGGGAAATGGATTTCTGGTCGAGTTTGCTGAGCTTGGAGGCTCCTGATGAACTTTTGCAATAATAATTAATACAATACTTCTGAGACATTTTTAGCCTTACCAAAAATTATTTTTCTCTGCCTTGTTCTTCTTTCAGATAAAATAATAATGTTTACCACTTAGCTGGCATCTTTCATTCCGATGGGTCCCCTGGTTCTTAAACAATTTTTCTGTCTCCACATATGCGAATATGTGTCTACACAGAGTCATTTCAGCAATTGCCAAAAATTTCAGCAATCCCACTGGGTAGCATGTTGCAGCTGTTCAGTATGATCTAGCAAAGCTACATAGTGTTTGAGAGGAATAAAGTAAAAAAAAAAAAAAGAAAAGAGAAAAGAATCCCAAAGTTAAAGCCTAGTGTTAGTGTTCTAGGAAGAATCTGGCAGGCAGAAATGTGTACATACACAAAAGGATCTGCTCAGACTATATCTATTCCTGCTTCTAATACATGAACCATGGAATATCTGGGTCCCAGGAGGGGATTGCGAAGTTGGTTTTAAAGTTCCTGGAAATAGGCTGTTGTCAGCAGGAGGGTTTCCGGATGCTGTACTGGGACATCCATTCAGCAATGACACACAGCAGTGTGTGCCACTTCATTGAATTAGCAGTATACTTCCTGTAACGTGCTGTTTTGCTTGGAGGTCTCACGCAAGGACTGGCCATCTCTGCTATTTAGGTTTCAGGAGCTGATAAGTAACTGTGATTAGCCATTCAGATTTCATCTGACAAGCAATAAAATCATTTAATTGCTTTAAAAAGACATGTACATTCACAGCATTGGTGTACTTGGAATTTGAAAAATGGTGACTGATTTTCTCCAGTAAATAGAGCAGTGCTTGGCCATAGTAGGAACCATCTATTAAAGGAGTGAATAAAAGCTTTGAATTCCTGATGATAACAGCTCTCTCATTTATGTGGTGTTAAGTACTTTTCAGTGCACTTTCACGGATATCAACTTTTTTGATCTCAATGATATTATACTGGACTTAATGTGATATTGTAAATGTCAGAAGAATTTCACGTAAGAAATTCATCATACTGAGATCACCTCCGTTTCTCTTTGGCAAGCCATTACTAACACTCCTAGATGGGTTAAACTTCTAAGACCTGCTCTGCTCACACCTCATTCTATGGGAAACTGCCTGGTTCAGAGACTCTCTTGCCTGTCAAGCCACATTTAAATTATTTGATCCTTTTCCATTTTGTTGCCTCTTAAGTCGGCTTCCTGGTCTTGTGTGGACCTCAGAGCAGGTATATTACCCAAGAGAAGCCATTGCGTAGTCTGGGCAGTGATGTTTGACCTGTGTCTCTGTTTCCAAAGAGGAGTTGAAGTAGGTGATTTTCCTCTTAAGAACTTGAAATTAGAAGCATGGGGAAATTTTTCCAGCTACCAGGGAAGCTGAAAATGGAATGAAGCCATGAGTTAAGCGTTGGCTGGAGCAAACCAGAGCCATGTGATGACTTTGACAGAGTCAACCGAGAGAGCTGCTTCGGGGGGATGAGAAGGGAACAAATATACAGAGAATCTGAGACATCACATATTGCTGAAGGTCCCTGAGAAAGAGATGGAGAATCATGGTGACAACTTTTTCTTCCATCTGTGTGCATTTTTATAATGCACCCTTTATTTCATGATGTGGCATAATAAGGGTTCTTGGTCTTCACAGTCAAAAGAGTCAAAAGAGATGTTGGCATGATATGTATTTGCTGACGAAAATAGAGTGACCCATAGGAAAGATGATGATGGGCTTGAACTTCTCTTCCTGGGTGGGATGTTGCAGTAATTGACATCATGGCTTTGGGAGGAATAAATTAGCAGTTGCCTTGTAAGATGGCATCAACTTGCTACAGGATATGGGTCCTCTATTTTATTCACCAGAGAGCTTAGGTGCTGCTCAGCATACGGTTTATAGCAGCTTCCTTTCCCTCTGGGAGCTTATATTCTAAGTCAGATAGTTCTTTGTTAAGATCTTACCTTAGAATTCTTTGACCAGCATCTTCATTGGCTCTTCCAGTCTCTGTGTGGTTGATCTTCCAGACCAAGGGTGACTTCAGGTCTCGTAAATTTAGGGAAATTAGGGGGCAAGAGTGATCCTTCCTACTTCTGAGAGGGTTAGTTTTATGCCACAGGCTCCTGGAACTATCATTTTGCAGCAACATGGAGGGTCCTAGAGACTATCACACTAAGTGAAGTAAGTCAGACAGAGAAAGACAAACACCATACGACATCACTTATATGTGAACTCTGAAGTATGACACAAATGAACTTACTTACAAAACAGAAACAGACTCACAGACATAGCAAACAAACTTATGTTTACCAAAGGGGAAAGGGGGTAGGGGGGATCAATTAGGAGTTTGGGATTAACAGATACACACTACTTTATATAAAATAGATAAACAACAAGCTTCTATTGTATAGCACAGGGAACCATATTCAATATCTTGTAATAACCTATAATGGAAAAGAATCTGAAAAAGAACAGATATATGTATATGTATAACTGAATCACTTTGCTCTACACCTGAAACTAACACAATGACGTAAATCAACTATACGTCAATTTTTAAAAATTGAAAAAAAAAAACGAATTGTAAGGAGCAAGGGGGGAGAATATGGGCTCAGGAGTTTGTTTCTATGGCGGCTTGTTCCCTGTCAACCTAACTAAGCCAGAACCGTGTTCCGCAGAATTCTTCTCCTGATATAGTTCCGGCATGGTTAGTGTTAACCAAAAGAGAAATGTGACCGAGATTCGGAAGGTAGAAGTGCAGCAGTAGCCAGGTGTCAGTGTAGGGCCAGATACTGTTGCTAAACTGCTTACCTGGTTGGTGTCAGGCAGCAGCCAGGTCAGCTCCGTGCTTCCTCTCTCCTTTCCTCTCCCCACACCCTCCTTCAGGTTCTCTGAATCCCATCTTGGGCTCTGTGGCGAAGGATGCCTATTATCCTGCATGTCGCGCACAGCATCCAGGATGGAGGTGGTGAGAGAAATGAGGGTCCCAGTTCTTGTAAATTCCGTTTTGTTCTCACAGCTTCCAGCTTGTTTTTGCTCTCCCCCGCTTCACACCTGGATTTCCTTCTGAGCTACCTGCCCTCCCTACTGACTTCAGGCCCAGCACCAGAGGCAGAAGCAGCTGCTAGCACAGTTGCCTAGGTTTTCATCTCTACAATCAATTTCTTATTCTGTACCATTCATTGTGGTTCTGCTTCTCTGGTTGAACTCTAACTGATACAGCTTCTTATTAAATCAGTGCTCATCCATTGGTTTAATTTATTCATTGATTAGTTATGACATTAACATTTTGCACCACAGAAGAATTTTAGACAGGGATAAGCAGACTGGCCACTTTTTAGCAAATATGTAGCAGCAATTTCTTTGCTGAAAAGATTTCCATATTTTAAGAAATGTTTTCCTGAAGTAGAACATCATGTCCAAGAAAGCGACTTTGTAAAAAAGAATTTCCAGGGAGTTCTTTTTCTAGAATGGTAATGTTTATATTTTAATTGCTTTATTAAAGAACAGGTGATTTTTCACTGTTAGCCAAACTCAAAACACTTAGTTGGAGCAATGTATGGTGGACATTTGAAAGAAAGTCACTTTGGATATTTGAGACCTCTGTGTACACAAGGCTCTAGAGGTTATCACTATCTAATCCCAAAATAGGTCTTCTATATGAAGGTGGAAATTTCTGACCCTAATTATATCTGTTTTTTAAAAAAATTATTTATTTATTTATGGCTTTGCTGGGTCTTACGTTGCTGTGCGCCAGCTTTTTGTAGCTGCGTCGAGCCAGGACTACTCTTCGTTGTGGTGCACAGGCCTCTCATTACATTGGTTTCTCTTGTTGCAGAGCACGGGCTCTAGGTGTGTGGGCTTCAGTAGTTGTGGCTCGTGGGCTCTAGAGTGCAGGCTCAGTAGTTGTGGCACAAGGGCTTAGTTGCTCCGTGGCATGTGGGATCTTCCCAGCCCAGGGATCGAACCCGTGTCCCCTGCATTGGCAGGAGGATTCTTAACCACTGAGATACCAGCGAAGCCCGATATCTTTTTCCTTTTAATAACATGAAATTTCAAACCTAAATATTGTTTAGGGATATATTTAAATATATAATGAACATCCTTTTAAAATATAACTGCCTAGTATTTCTTACTTTAAAGACTACTGTGAGGAGAAAAAAAGAGAAAGCCAGCAATAAGCCAGTACTGTCCTGGATTATACTTCTAAAAGAGGGAAATATTCAGTTCTAATGCCTGGCTGCCACTGTTAAGCTGGTAGACAATCCAACATTTATGTATCTGAGGTTTTAAAAATTAAGTTTAAAGTATATGGTATGATCCTGTTTACTTCCAACCCGATGGAAACAAGTTATAATAGGGCTGCAGACACCAGCATGAACTGGATTTGATATGCTGGGCAATGGGAAGCTACTGTAGGTTTTCCCCCTCCCCCCCCCCCCCCAGCTTTACTGAGTTATAATCCACATATAACATTGTGTAAATTTAAGGTGTACAAGGTGTTGATTTGATACATGTATATGTTGCAAAATGATGACCACAATGAGGTTATTTAACACATCCGTCACCTCACATAATTACCTTTTTAAATTTGTGGTGAGAACAGATCTATACAATTATCACCTCTATAGGTTCTTGAACAGGGAAGTGAAAGCAACATTTCAGGATGATTAGTCCTGTGGAGACAAGAAAGATGGGTTAGAAATGATGCTTGAGTACAAGAGTAATTAAGTAGATTTTAAAATATTTTTTTCTATTGCAAAACTAATATATTCTTATTAGAGGAAATATAAAAACTCATATAAGTAAAAACAAGGAAATAAAGCCCAGTAAATTATCATTGTTGAATCCCAATGTTAGTATTTTGGTATATTTTCTTCTATTTTTTTCCTGTTTATGGTTACATAGTTGTAATTATGATGTGTATATGATTTTTATCCTGATGTTCTTTTCATTTAATATTGTTGAACATCCTTGAAATTTATCAGAGATTCATATCGAAAGTTTTGATGTTTACATTCGTTAATACCATTTGAGCATGTATTTTTACCTTTCTTTTTTACAAGTTTATTAAGGTAGAATTTTGTACAATAAATTTTTCATACATAAAGTAGGCAATCTGATGAGCTATGACAGATATATGCACACATGAAACTACCATCACAACCAAGATATGGAACATTTCCATCACTCCCAAAGGTTTTATCATGCCCCATTACAATTATCCCTCCCCAGGCAAGCACTCTTATTTTCTACCATTGTGTGTATTTTCTAGAATTTTATATGAAAGGGCTCCTACAGGATATACTGTGTGTTTTTTTTTTTTTTCTTTTGGTCTAGCTTCTGTCATTCAGCCTAGTGCATTTGAGACTCATCGTGTTGTTACATGTATCCGTAGTTTTTACCTTTTTATCACTGACTGGTTATGCTGTTGTACAGCATGTAATTTTCTTCATAAAATGTCCAGAGAACAACAAAACCACACTGAGATTCAGATGCCAGGCACCTCCTGTATACATTTGACTCATGGTGCCTGTGACTTAAATTCAGCCCTCAACATAATTATATATTTTCATAAGTCATAGAATTTGAGGTCATTTACAAATAAAGAAAATCCCTGACTTTAAATTCATTCACTTATTCATGCATTCATTCAAGATATGTAACTTTGCTAGGTACTTCTAGGTACTTGAGCTACATCAGCAAACCAAACAACTTTTCCTTGTTGAGATCATATTGTAATAGGAAAAGATAGGAGATTATATTTCTAATAAGTAGTAAATATAAACATGTAAATCATCTAGTTTTGTAGATGTTCATAAGTTTCACATAAAAAAGAAAAAACTGAGCTGGGTAAGGCAGATTGGGAGTACCAGGAGTGTGTTTGGGGGACAGGAGTTGGTTTTAAGTTTAAATAGAGTGATCAGAATAAGCCTTAGTGAGGTCTGAGTATTAAAATCTGACAAAGTCAGGGATCTGTCTATCATAGCGTTTTCTACTGAATTCTTTGTAAACATTATATGGCTATATAATATTCAGTTGAGTGGTTACATCATAATTCGCTTAGTTAGAGCTATAGATGGACATTCAGATTAGCTCTAATTTTCATTGCTATATATAATGTCTCTATGAACATTGCTGTGAATTAAGCTTTTGAATTGTCTATTGTGTCCTTAGGATAGATTTTGAAGAAGTACAGTTATTGTAAAAAAGGACATAAAGTTTTTTCTTTTACTTTTTAAGATTTTAAAAATGTTGAATCATTATTGTATTCCTAAGATTAAATCCTCCTTAGATATTATATATTATTTTCTAACATTGTTAGATTCACTTTGTTAACTTTAAATTATGATTTTACATCTATTTAAAAAATAAAACTGGCCTATAATTTAGTTTCTGGTGCTATTTTTTTTCAGCACTGGTATTAAAGTTACTCTGTCATGACACAAATGGGTAGCTTCTCTTTTTTTCTATTCTTGGGAGTAGTTTTTGGTAGAGAGTTTTGTTCCTTTGAAAGTATGATAGAATTTACCTAAAATAAATTTTCTGTTCTGGATCCTTATGGTGGGAGAGATGCCTTTCAGATTATTTGTATCTATTAAAAATTTTTTCTTTCACTTATATTTTCTTACAGTTGTTTATGTTATTTTTCTAGTTACTTGAACCAAATGCTTAACTCATTAAAAAAGAAATCAGACCTCAGGTGTCTATCCTAAAGTTGATCACATTCCTGGGATCAGGACAAGTGATCATCCCTGGGGGAGAACTTTACTCATTTAATCATTTTGCTGTTCTCTTCATCTACCATCTCCTTTGTCCCTCCAACTTCCACCCCTATGTATTTAATATATGCCCTTCCATTCATTGTTCATAAATTTATAGATTTTTTAAAAAAATAAATTTATTTATTTGGCTGTGTTGGGTCTTTGTTGCTGTGCACAGGCTTTCTCTAGTTGCGGTGAGCGGGGGCTACTCTTCTTTGCGGTGTGCGGGCTTCTCATTGTGGTGGCTTCTCTTGTTGCAGAGCACGGGCTCTAGGGAGTGTGGGCTTCAGTAGTTGTGGCGCACGGGCTTAGTTGCTCCGTGGCATGTAGGATCTTCCCAGACCAGGGTTTGAACCCGTGTCCCTTGCATTGGCAGGCGGATTCTTAACCACTGCAGCACCAAGGAAGTCTCTATGGATTTTTATTCTTGAAAAATATATCATATTTTTTATGCTTTAAAATTTTACATAAATAATTTCTGGCCAAGATGGAGTAACAGGCATAATACCCTTAAACAAACAAAACCAAAAACTAAGACAAAATATTTTAGCCAAGGTTTACAAGGCACTGGACAAGACAATGAAAAAGAGTGATCCCTGAGAGATGAGAAGCAAACAAGGTGATCCCTCTGACTTACCTTGAGAGAGTTTCCAGACCATGCTACAGGGGTGGGGGAACTCAGGTGGCTTCTGGAAGACTCCCTGAGTTGAATAGATGACTCTGAGAATCTGGGAAAACCAAGATGGCTTGAGTTTGCAGGACAGAGTCCTAGAGAGGAGCAAGCTGCTCAGAAAGAGAACCCTGGATATCTGCAGAGGGTACCCCTTGAATATTCAGCAGAGTCCTGATTGGTGCATGTGTGTGAGGCCAGAGAAAGAATCATCAGAAAGAATTAGATGTACTCACACAGGGCCAGGAACAGTGTCTGTTCCCACCATCTAGTCTGAGAAACCTCATAATTCATGGGACATTGAGTACTCAGAAGGGTCTTGTCTCAGTTGTGGGGAATAATTAGCCCTAGAATAATCATTGTCCCAGGCCTGTCTAACAAATCTTAAAAACAAGATCTGAAATAATCAAAGTGTTTATAAATAACTTAACTTCATCCCAGAACAAAGCTTGACAACAATTATAGGAAAACAAATACAGGCAGTATGCAGAAAGGTAAAATTGCATACCTGTCATCCAATCACAGTTTTCTGACATGCAAAGAAGCAGGACAATATGATTCATAATCAATCAATTGAAACCGAATGAGAATTGACATGGATGTTAAAATCTCCATGTAAGGATATCAAAGCAGTTATTAAAACTATATCACATATTTAAAAATTTAAATAGAGACATAGATGATAAGAAAATGACTAAATTGAACTTTTAGGGATTAAAACTAAAATGTGTGAGATGAAAAATTCACTGTATGAGATTAACAGCAGATTAGACATTGCAGAGAAAAAGGTTAACGATTTTGAAGGCATTCTACAGAAACCCTCCAAAAGGAAATGCACAGAGAAAAAGGGATTAAAAACAAAAAGAAAATAGTATCAGCTGTGAGACAACTTCAAGAAACCTAACATACATGTAACTGGAGTCTCTAAGTGGGCAGGGTTGCGGGGGGACAGAAGAAATGCTTGAAGAAATAATGGCTGAAAAATTTCCAAATTCAAGGCAGAATATAAACTGACAGATGTAAGAAGTTCAGAGAACCTCAACAAAACAAAGACGAAACATCATGGTCAAATTGCTCAAAGCCAGTATTAAACAGGAAATACTAAGAGCAGTCAGAGGAAATGTCACGTATGTACAGGGGAAAAAAGATAAGGACGACAGCAGATTTCTCTTTAAAAACAGTGAAACATCTTTAAAATACTGAAAGGAAAAAAAGTCCACTTAGAACTCTATACCCAGCAAATATATCTTTTAAAAACAAAAAGTATAACTATTTCAGACATACAAAAGCTGAAAAAATTCATTATCAGCTGACCTGAACTAAGTGAAATGTTAAAGTTCTTCAGGCAGAAGCAAAATGTTTCCATTTGGAAATTATGGATATACACAAAAAAATAAAGAGAAGTGGAAATTGGAACTTGGGTAAATATATGAGTTTTTCTTTTTATTTAAATGTGTTTAAGCCATATTTACTTATTCAATTCTACAGTGATGAATACCTAGATGACCTCTAACATTTTCTTAACATTCAGACAACTGTGATAAATCTCACATTCTCCTGTGTATCTATGCAGGGTATTCCTAGGATGTGTACTTCTTGGAAAACTAGAATTCGAAGGAAACTTCTAGAGGATAGAAGCTTTTTATCAAGAACTTACATATTTAACAGAGAAACTTTGGATACATTTCTCTTAATGTTGGGAAAACGGTGGGGATGACCACTTTGCTACTCTCTACAGGTCCTGGATACTATAACAAATAAACAAAAAGTAAGCAATACTTTTATTTGAATAGGCAGTTAAAATAATTACTTCATAGACAACCCAATAGAGGTCAGTAAGATTGCTGGATGCAAAATTCATTAGTATTTCCCTATACCAGTAAAGATCTATTAAAAATGTAATAGATACCATTTTCAATAGAACAAAAATTGTAAAGTACTTAGCAAATCACCTAATAAATTGTGCACAAGACCCTAGTAGAAAAATACTAAAAATTTCTATTAAGGGACATAAAATAATAATAAATTAAAAGATATAACATACTCATAGTAGGAACAAGTCATCATTTTAAAGATTTAGGTTTTACTTCAGACTATAAATTCAGTGCTAAGATAATATTGGAAAAGAAGGACAGATATGCAGGTTTGCCTTACTAGATCTTAAAACATAATACAAAGCCATAGTAAAACAACAGTATGGTACTGGTAATGAACCCCACAAATAGGCCAATAGCAACTTGTTGTATGTTACAGTATAAGAGGGGGAAGGATAGATTCAAGTCTCGAAACAGATGAAAAACCAGGCAGAAGCAAATGTTGAAGCACATCTTCGTGGCCTTGGGATGTGGAAAGATTTGCTATTTGAGACCAAACAAACAAACAAATGAAAATCACTAGAGGTAATATGAATGGATTTGCCTACATGAAAACAAAAGATTTCTGTCCATCAAAGAATACTACAAGGCTAACGATTGGGTGACAGGATAATATTTGTAAGGTAACAAGAAAAGCTGAAAAAATGCAATAGAAAAGTGAGCAAAGGAAATGGATAGTAAGTATATGAAAGAATTCTCAACCTCACTATTTATCAGAAAAATGCAAATTAATGTGTGACTGCAAACAATTTAAAACCCCTGAGCAAAAATTAAAGAGCTAGATAATATCAGTTGCTGGAGAAGAAAAGGGGAAACTAGAACCTTTATTACTCCTTGTGGGCTTATAAATTAGAGATGCTATTTTGGAAAGCAGTATGGCAGAAATAAGAATTTAGGGCTTTTGGTACATATTGCCAATTGTTTTCCCAAAGTGCAACGCCTTATGATGTCTGTTACTGTGTCCATTGTACTATTTTAATATATATTTTCAATTTTACAAAAACTATATTGTTCCTTTCATTTAATTTTTAAATTAATAGCAAAGCTGAATATTTTACAATCTGTTAATAGATGTTTTCATTTTGAAATTTTCTATCTCCTTTACCCATTTATCTTTTGGGTTTTGGTATTTTCTTCTTATTGATTTATATGAGCTTTCATATAAAAAGTATTTTTATTTTGATACGTTTGCCTAAAATGTTTTGATCTGTTGTATCTATCAATTGTGCTACAGTCATATATGACCTCAAAATGTCAGTTATACGTTGCCTGCTGGGTTGTGACTGCTCTTCTGAGATTTACCAGGCTCTGTTCCACATGTGATCATCACCTAGAATCCCAGCTCAGGGAGGCAGCCTCACTCTGGGGCATGCCGTTTTTTTGTGGTGGAGGGTTAAAATCAGGAGAACTGGTGGAGATATATACTGGCTCTTAATGCTTCTGCTCTGAACTGGCATCTGGAATGTGTGCTCTTGTATCATTAGTCAAAGCAAAGCAGGGAAATATATTCCCCTTAGGGGGATGCACGGGAAGTCATATGGTAGTGGGCGAGAATGGATAATCCTCTCACTGAAATGAAGTAATGAATAATAGAGAACAACAGTACACCTGTTAGAGAGCTTATCTGCAGATGATTAATTTAAAAATTCAACTCTTTTAGTTCATACTTGGCATTGGTGTAACAAAGGAATAGAAGTGTCTTAGAGAAGGATATTTTAACAGTAAGGATTATCCCTTGGACAGTATCCTGTTGTTTGGAGGTGGCAGCCTGCAACTAACTTGGGTTGTTTAATCCAAGGAGGAGATGTGATAAGCTTGCTGGTTTGCCTGTTGGAGACAGGTGGAGCCAGCTGGTTGTCTGTAGTAGGCTGGCAATTCATAGCAACTGA
The DNA here is from genome assembly GCF_008692025.1 of Phocoena sinus. Classification (NCBI taxonomy): domain Eukaryota; kingdom Metazoa; phylum Chordata; class Mammalia; order Artiodactyla; family Phocoenidae; genus Phocoena; species Phocoena sinus. The sequence continues at coordinate 45,766,257 of NC_045772.1, read as the reverse complement.
AGAAAGGAGCGGGGGTTTCATAGCCAAGAAGAGCTTTGAGGGCTTAAAGGGTATAAATCAATTTTGGGAGACACTGGCATTCTTACTCTTTCAGGGGGGCATTGCTTTGGGAGAACTTTGGTGCCCAGTGGGAACCAGAGCAGAAAGTCAAGTCAGACACAGTTGGGTATAGGATTGAAAAAAAAAAAAGAAAAGAAAAAGAGCATAGCGTCAAGATACAAGTAGTTCCTATTTCCAGTCCCCAAATCTCTTCTGATGAATAAAGTTCTTTTGATGTGACTGGCTCTGACCTCCTCCCACCAACCTTGCACTCACACTCCAGCACGACAAAAGTAGTGTCACAAAAAAATGGCACAGTCCTCCTCTAAATCTGCTCCACACATCAACCCTGGGTATTTGGGAGATTATTTATTTTGGTAGGTATTTATGGAGTGCTTTCACATGCCAGCTCTATGCTGGGTGCTGGGGACACAGAGATGAATAGAACCTGTTGGCCATGGACACAAGCACAGATAAGTATCTTTTATTTTTTTGTTTTTGGTGGGACGCGGGCCTCTCACTGTTGTGGCCTCTCCCGCTGTGGAGCACAGGCTCTGGACGCGCAGGCTCAGCGGCCATGGCTCACGGGCCCAGCCGCTCCGCGACGTGTGGGATCTTCCCGGACCGGGGCACGAACCTGCGTTCCCTGCATCGGCAGGCAGACTGTCAACCACTGCGCCACCAGGGAAACCCACAGATAAGTATCTTTTAAGGTAGACTGACAAATACTACAAGAGAGGCCAGAGGAAGGGCATATTAACTCAGCTAGGAAGAGGGTGGATCAGATGCAGACTCAGAAAAAAACTACATTTAAGCTGGATTTTGAGGAAGAAGGAGAGGTTTTCCAAAAAGAAAGGCAGCAAAAGCATGGAGATGAAAAGAAAAAAGGAAACACAAAGAGCCTCATGTGGCCAAAGCAGAGAGGGCAAAGGAGAGAGTGGTATAAGGTGAGTCGTAGAGGTAAACTGCAGTCATGACAAACAGTGGATTTTTATTTTTAGCCAATGGGGAACCACCGAAAGCTTTTGTAAATATACACACAGAGCAAAGCACATAGATCTGTGTTTCAGAAAACAGCTACTGACAATTTGAGGGCAAATTAGAGAATAAGAGTTTGAAGATTGGGGAACCAGTAGGGGGCTAATGCCACAATCCAGAAAAAAATTAATATGAGTTCTAAGGAAAGCAGATGCACTGAAATTAGAAAGGAAGGAGAAGGATTCAAGGGATGTATCAGAGATGGAATTGGCAGGGTCTGACAACAGTTTGGATGTGGGGAGTAGCAAGGGGAGGAGTCAGCAGTGGCTGAGCTTGCTGCCTTGGGTAGAACAGTGAGAGCGGGCTTGGGAGAGAGGGAAGGGTGCTGGGGAAGATGATCTCAGTATCCCAGAAGTCCTGGCATAGGATGCCTCGGGTAGAACATTAAACACTCCAACAGTTTTCCAATATCTTATTTTTCCATCTGTTGGTTGAATTTCAGGGTGGACTAAAAGTATATTGACATTATAGTGTTGATGCTGAACTTGTGGTGTAGATGCTGATTCGGAGGTCCGTAGCTGGGCCACTTGGTGTCCCTGATTACATGCAGAAGCCAGTCTATCTCCTGACCTGTGCTATAATGAGCGCGGGGTTCTCTGTGGAGTGTTTGAGTAACCTACTGTCCTTGTTGGTCCCGGGCTAGGTATACTGCTGGGACTGCAGAGACTGCAGCCTTCCTTTTTTGACAAAGCTGCATTTCCTTTCACTTCCTCCTCAGCTTTTCCCTGGGTGGCTGTTCTATACGCAGAGAGAGAGCAGACACTGGAGATAGGTAATGTTGCTGACTGCGAGGGGGTGCAGACTGGCTTCTTCAGGTTTTTGTGCTGGCAGCTAAGGTTGTTAATTCACTTCTTGATCTAATTAAAATGAGAAGGTGCCAGGTCCCTGGTCAAATTGTTCTTAGCAATCATCGTGAATAGATTGTGATGGAACTGACTCTTTTTATTACCATTTAAAAAAATTGGAGTATAGTTAATTTATAGTGTTGTGTTAGCTTCAGGGGTACAGCAAAGTGATTCAGTGATTCAGTTAGCCTAGTAAGTAGGCTACAGCTATCCATCTATCTCTTGGTCTATCTATTCTTTTTCAGATTCTTTTCCATTATAGGTTATTACACGTTACTGAGTATGGTTCCCTGTGCTATACAGTAGGTCCTTGTTGTTTATATATAGTAGTGTGTATATGTTAATCCCATACTCCTAATTTATCCCTCCCCCTCCACCTCTCCCCTTTGGTAACCATACGTCTGTTTTCTGTGTCTGTGAGTCTGTTTCTGTTTGTAAATAAGTTCATTTGTATCACTTTTTTTTTAGATTCCACTTATAAGGACTCACTGTCTTACAAATATCACTGGTATCATGTGCTATTTATCTTTCTCTGACTTACTTCACTTAGTATGATAATCTCTAGCTGATCAGTTTCTTTAATTGTCACTGGCACGGGCTGAGCTCTGATTTTCTCCCCTCTAGGATGTGGATCAGAAAAGTGAGCACAGTTCAAAAACTCAAGTCAAAAAAATTTCATTGTCCTTGGTCTTTTTTTCCCTTAAAGTCATTTCTTAGAAGTTTCTGGAAAAAGGGCTGGTCCTTATTAGGTTTCATAGCGTGTGTTCTGACATACCTGGAGAATCCATCTGTTGCCCAGGTTCCAGAACAAAAGTGGTAGAAGGGAAAGGATCATGGGAAAAAATAGGGAGAGGATCCTAGTAAGTAGGCTACAGGGCTGTGTGAGGGAGAATGAGAGGTACGGAAATATCCCTGCCAGCCCTGTTACGTAGGGCTGGAGACAAATTTACTTTACGTTTCAGAGACTGTCATGCATGGGAGCCTGTCCAAGTTCCTGAGAGGGGCCCTAGCCATGTGTTGACATGGATATATATTTTTGAAAAACTTTGTGTAGTCTCATTCTCAAAGAGGGCCTCCAAACTGTATAATCTATAGGCTCTATAAAAACCTGGATCTACTTCATTTACGGCCCGAGAAAAAGAAGAGAAAGAAAAAATCCTAATAGGTAGGTGTTCTCTGTATTTCTTCCATGCTGCATGTTAGCTTTATTTGGCTATCATCCTACAATTCTAAATGCAGCTATTTTGAAAGCCAGAAAATTTTGGGGCTTGGGGGTGGAGGAGGGAGTGGGAGACAGATTTCAGCTGGCTGGTTTGGTTCTGTCATTTGCATAATTCCAGATAAACAAATGACGAAAGTGGTGACTAATAGTTATTGTGATACTGCTTTAATTATTTCAAGCCAACAGAATGATAACATGTCATTCGATCCTAGACCCTTTTTTTTTTTTTTTTTTTTTTTTGCGGTACGCGGGCCTCTCACTGCTGTGGCCTCTCCCGTTGCGGAGCACAGGCTGCGGACGCGCAGGCTCAGCGGCCATGGCTCACGGGCCCAGCCGCTCCGCGGCATGTGGGATCCTCCCAGACCGGGGCACGAACCCGCGTCCCCTGCACCGGCAGGCGGACTCTCAACCACTGCGCCACCAGGGAAGCCCGACCCTTTTTTTTTTTAACTTCTTTATTGGAGTATAATTGCTTTACAATGGTGCGTTAGTTTCTGCTGTATAACAAAGTGAATCAGCTGTACATGTATCCCCATATCTCCTCCCTCTTGCATCTCCCTCCCACTTTCCCTATCCCACCCCTCTAGGTGGTCACAAAGCACCGAGCTGATCTCCCTGTGCGATGCAGCTGCTTCCCACTAGCTATCTATTTTACATTTGGTCGTGTATATATGTCCATGCCACTCTCACTTCGTTCCAGCTTATCCTTCCCCCTCCCCGTGACCTCGAGTCCATTCCCTAGACCCTTTCTTTATGCTTGCTGTGTTTTGGATATGCATGTGAGTGTTAAAATTAGTTACCACCACATGTAAAGCACTGTTAAAAAGAAAAAAAGAGAAAAGAAAGAAAAAGGGAAAAAAGAAAGACTAGGCTGTGAGCATGAATGTAAACGTTCATTAAGCTCCAACATAAACGCAGATGAAAACTGGCAATAAACCTAGCACCCATGGGGCTTTGGACTCTAGCTCAGCCACGCAAAATTGGCACTAAAGTGTCATTTTCCAGAGGCGTAATTGGAATGACCAAGTCTCCGTAGCCTCTTCAGTGTTTTCAAGTCTCTTCTGTTTATTATTCATTCATCTTGTTTCCTAGTACTTCAGCACAATATTCTCATTGCAAGTACGTTTGCGCTCATTACGGAGTTCTGTGGGACCCCCATGAGGAACCTTGGCAGCTTTATCAGCCTGGGCTTCTCTCTGTGACAGGGAGACAGGGCAGGATGAAGAGACTTGCCTTTAGGTTTCACATTCAGTCAATACCCAAAACAAAGCTCAGCAGTGGTGGGTAGGCTTGCTAGCCCTGTAACTGACTACAGGGACATCCTGCTTTCATGGTTTTCCTATAGTTGTGTGTGTGTGTGTGTGTGTGCGCGCGCGCGCGCGCGCATGCGTGTGTGTGTGTGTGTGTTTTAACTTACAAGTTACTTTTAAATAAAAGGACCAGGGGAAAATGTGTGCTTATCTTAGCTGCCTCGAGTCCCTGAAAAGACTCGCAAGGGCTCTTTACTGGTGATGAAGTACAAGTACCTTGCTGTGAGAGGAGATCAACATGTGGCATTCTCTAGACTTCCTGCTGGACTCCGGGGAGATTAAGTTTGTTTTGCCTTCACTGAGGATTCTTCTCCCTTTAGAAGCAAGCTGTCGTGCTCCCATCCACATCTCGGGCTGAGTTATGCTGCTGGGACAGGTGTGCTGCCCCCATGGCTTTGACTCTTTACAGCTCCGTTTTGTGACCTGTCCTGACATGGCACTGGACGATTCAATGGGAATCTTGGGACTCGTTCTTTCTGGAGACATCTGCTCTTCTGGTTTGCTGCTTGGTTTGATGTTGCTGTAAGCACGCTGCTCATTTGCATCGACAGGTCTACCGATGCCTGTCCTTCATTTGGACCAGGAATAGGTGATGAAAAGTTCAGGACTCAATTAATTTAGCTATTTCCAAAAGTTTTGAATTGCAGCCGGCTGGCGGGAGGGAGGATGTCTAGGCTTATTTTCAGTGTGGAATTATAAGCAAGTCTGTGGTGTGAGGCTATATGAACATCTGCAAAATGGGCTCTTTATGTTTTTTAAAAAACATGCACTGTAGTGGAACAGAAGCATAATATAACCCATTAGCAATAGTGTCAGCGTAACAGCCTCTGAATTGCATATTGGTGGGAAAATATTGATAGTAAACAACTGCAAATGGGAAATGCAATAAAGCTCTCTTCATAGGACCCGTAATTTACAATTAAATAAGCTACATTGAAATGATATGAAGTAGAGGCATGTATGTCCAAAATAACGGGGAATTTAAATTAAGGCTCGTACTTTCCCATTGACCTAGAAGAGGGTAAAAGAAGAAAGGAAGGGCTTCCCTGGTGGCGCAGTGGTTGAGAGTCCGCCTGCCGATGCAGGGGACAAGGGTTCGTGCCCCGGTCCAGGAAGATCCCACATGCCGTGGAGCGGCTGGGCCCGTGAGCCATGGCCGCTGAGCTTGTGCGTCCGGAGCCTTGTGCTCCGCAATGGGAGAGGCCACAACGGTGAGAGGCCCGCATACAGCCAAAAAAAAAAAAAAAGAAGAAAGGAAATGAGCTTAGTTAATTGTTTGGCGAGTGTATGTTGATAATGGTTCGAGTAATATGCGTTAGGCATGCTTTGGGTTTGTGCAAATTTTTCAACGGTGGATATTCTATGCGCCCTGGTGCAATTTGCTTGTAGCAATAAGGCATTTTGTAGGCACAAACGTATTCCATAGCCAGGGAATATGCCATTGAAGGGGAGTTTTCTCACAGATAGGCAGCTAAATTTTTGCATGAAGAATGACTGGTTCAGTCTAGTGAATTTGTGTTCACTCTTACAGAATTCCTAGGGCTTCAGTTTCCTCATCTGTACCTTAATGGAGTTGACCTAAATGAGTATTTTCATCTACTTTTTATTCTGTCTCTGCTGTGTCATGTAATAAAGTGACAATGGGTAGGATTTCTAGTCTGGGTCTTGGGAAAATAGTCAACTTCAGACTATTATGTGATTATCTGTTGATAAAAAAACAGTAGCATTACAAGTTTTGTCATTCTGAGGTGAGGGTAACACTGCGGGGGCAAGGGGGAGGCCCCTTTTGGGTCTGATGCCTGATGTTGGCGACATGGGCCAGGTACAGATTTGAGATGGGGCCTGGGGGAAGCAGCGTCTCTGCAGGCAGATTTGGAGTGAAGGCTATTACTGACTCTCCAGGGTTCTTCCTTTTTCTTCCTTTGGACACCAATCATGGAAGGAGCAACTTCTCTGTTTGAGCCTCAGTATCAAAGGAGCATGACTTGGATCCAGCCCTACGGGACAGTTCAGAAAGAAATCATGACTGGCCCTTTATCCCCAAGGGTAACAGTGTTCCCTCCCTGAGGCTGTGAGGAGGCTGGTTTGGACGCGGATGCGTGGATGTGACTGAAGCTCAGAACTCCTTTCCACCTGGCATCTTGCTCTGTGGGTGTGCTCCAAGGAAAACGGCTTCCTGTGGCTCTCAGTTGAGAGCACTGTGTCACTACCCATTTGTCATACTGACAAGCCCCTCGTGGTTCCTTGACAGCGAGAGGGGCAGTAGTTGCTTGGAGGAGGAAGCTCCCAGCACTTGCTTTTATGGCACATGATGGTGCCAAACCCATACCTGCTGTGGGGCTATCAGGCATGGTTACTAGCTGACGGCAGTGCTTGTGGGGAGAAGCCTCCAGCTGCTGTAGCCTGAGCAAACACTACCATGCCTGGGAGAGCAGTGTGTGCCTCAGTCCCTCCAACAGGTTTCTGGACCCACCTGTCCTCCACTGTGACATCAAAGGGCAAGGGAAACAGCAACAGTGATGAAACAGAGAGCAGACTTTCCATTTCCTCTCTGGGGACCATGCCCTTTGGAAGGGTAAGTCCATAGGGTTTTGAACTTATCATAGGAAGACCTTCTCACAGTAGCAAGCTGAGGGTACAGTATTCAAATTGCACATTATAGGAGAAGTGGCTTAATTTAAACCCCAAACTTGTGAGGCAGGACATTGTGGATTGATCCATATGTGGGATAGGCTCCCGGGAGTAACGGTACTCAACTTGGGTCACTGTGTAGATAAATAAGATAGATTATGGGTTAGGCCCAATTCCTTATGTGCTAGTAAAAATGTCTCTATTTTCTTTCTCAGGGATCCTTTTAGTACCAGGCTGAGGTTAAGAACCTCGAGGGTCCTAAGTAATCCCTATGGTTCTGGTCATTTCACTTGTCCTTTGGAGAGAACCACTAGTGCCTTCCTAACCTCGTAAATGTTGGGAGGAATATCAATAAAGGAGTCTTTCCTCAACAGAGGGTGCTGAAGGGAAAGGGAAATTAAGTAAGAGGGTGAGCGTGGTGTGATTGTATCTGGAAATGTTCATCTTTTGTGTTTTTCTTTTCTGCTCTTCATAGTATATCACCATTTCCTGATCAGTGGCAGAGCTGTCCTCCGTCAGGAGGATTACAGGCTATGATGGTAGAAAGGCAGAGAGAAAGAAACAGCCACGGTTCTGTTTGTGACTTCCCAAACAGACCCTTGAATTCCACCTAAGAAACAGTAGTTTTAAAAGTCAAAGCTTTCCATTTTCAAGAGCCAACTTCTGCAAAGGAACACATGTTGAGAGTCCAAAGGGAAGGCCCTGAGGGAAGCTTGGCATATAGTTTACGCCAGAAAAAATAGATGAGAAAGGAAAAAAAGTACTGCTCTGAACCGGGGCTGAACCATAGCATCATCAGGGGAAGCTGTTAAAATGCTGGTCCCTAGGCCTTGCCCCAGGCCAGTTGAGTCAGAATCTCTCAGGGTGCTCACCGGGCATTGGTACTCAGAGGAAACCAACCAACCAACCAAACAAACAAACAAAACTCTCCGGATTTTTCTAATATGCAGCCAGGGTTGAGAACAAGTAAAACTGGGAAAACCCAAGACCATTCTGATCTGGGAGGGGGTAACGTGTACTTGGAGGAAGTATTTGGGAGCTGAGATCAGGAGACTCCACGGAGAGGATCAGCTTCAGCTTGAAAAACTGTTCAACCCCATCTTCTGCTAATATCAGGGAGCTGTGTGAGATTGAAGCAGCATCTACAGGCCAGCGATACTGCCATTTGAGTATGTGACTCTCTGATGGGACACATTAGCCATGTTCCTCACTCTCTGGGGAGGACCTTTCATGATCTAGTGCATGTAGTTCATATCCTGAGTTGAACAGCAGAAGTGGCACTCACTTGTGCCTGGACAGTGCTGAGTCCTATCCAAACTTCCCTGGTAGACATTCCCATTTTCAGTGGCGCTGAAACAGAAGGAAGGTAACCTGGAGAAACACCTGGAGGTTTGGTGAGGTTATGCAAAGGGCAGCACCTGGACTTGGAGGATGTGGGGCTAGACCATGTTGAAACTCAACCTCATTATATGAAGAAAGGGTATCTCAACAAAATCAAATGATGAGCGGTAGATGAACTGTTTGAGTGGAGCCTTTGACGTGCATTTCTTTCCACTAATTAGTGGTTACCATGGTGATTTTGAAACAATGCTTGATACACCTGGACATATATTAGGACTTGGCTCTCCAGTTGGGTGGAGTTGAGCCGTTCTTTTTAAAAGAGTATTTACATGTGAAAAGATTAGAAATTTGGTACATAATAAGCACTTAATAGAGGTTAGCTTCTATTTAAAAAAAAACAGCATTTAAAATTATAAATTGTTGCAGAATTGAGTGTGAAAGAAAGCAATACAAACAAAAATGCTGGCAACGTTTCCACGTCTACCATCAAATTGTAAATGGCAGAACTGATTTTTTATTTTTAATGTGGTAAAATGAATTTTAAGAGTGAATTCAAAAAAATTTTTTTGCAGATGTTTAGGTTTTTGAAAAATTTATAGTGATAAAATTCATAAAGATGATAATAGTCATGCTTTTATCTTAATAGGGTGATAAAATAGCAAGATGTGTGTTTTATACAGAATACATCTAAAGAAAGACATGAAAACCTTAGTAGGGGAACTTGGGGATCATTGAATCCTCCTTAGTGTCCATATGTAACCATTGTCAAATAGAAATATTTTCAGCCTGAGCAGGAGATTGAATTTTCATGAAGAAGGAACCTTAGGAATTTCACGGGTGGTGGTGATGCTGAATAGGAAAAGAGAAATCTCTGTTCCGTGTGCCACGTAGGCTGCCACTGAGATCAACAGCACTGTGCTTTCTAAAGCACTGCTGGATCAGGTCCTTATTGGAGATCAAATGAGGCTATTATGAGAAATAGTCCTATTTAATGAGAATATAGTTATCCTTATTGTGACTAGTAACAACCATATACGAGTGACAGAGTGTGTGAAGCAGCTGCTGGCTTGGTAATCAGGCTGGGAGTTCTCTCCTGCCTACTCCCTTCGACCCTTAGTTTTCTCAACTACACGCTAGGATAGTCATTTCAATGGATATCATGGAGTTTTGGCAGAAACAGTCAATGAACATGGTGCAGAAAATAAAAGTTTTTAAACTTTTAATTAAACTGGGGAGAGGATGAAGAAGGAATGTTAACTCTTGACGTAAGGGGCTAAGCTTCGGTGAATTAGAAAACTCCTATAATGTAATAGTATGCTTTTTTCAAGTATTTTTTTAACCAAATGAAAATGTAGGATGCCCATAACTTTGAATTACAGATAAACAATGATTTTCTAAAGTGTATCCCATGCAGTAGTTGGGATATACTTATATATTTATGTTTGGGGCATACTTATACTAAAATAAAGGGCATTTGTATTTTATCTGGTGACCCTAAACAGTGGTCACTTATGAAGTAAGACTTGAACAAAACCGCAAAGAAGGTTTCTATGTGTAAAATATTTTCTCCCATTTTCTGCTCTAGTGCCTGAAATGCTACTTTTTTAAAAAAATTAATTCTTATTGGAGTATGGTTGCTTTACAATGTTGTGTTAGCCTCCACTGCACAATGAAATGAATCAGCCATACACATAGACATATCCCCTCCCCCCCTTTTTTAACATCCTTATTGGAGTATAATTGCTTTACAATGGTGTGTTAGTTTCTGCTGTATAGCAAAGTGAATCAGCTGTACATATACATACATCCCCACATCTCCCCCCTCTTATGTCTCCCTCCCACCCTCCCTATGCCACCCCCTAGGTGGTCACAGAGCACCGAGCTGATCTCCCTGTGCGATGCAGCTGCTTCCCACTAGCTATCTGTTTTACATTTGGTCGTGTATATATGTCCATGCCACTCTCTCACTTCGTCCCAGCTTACCCTTCCCCATCCCCGTGTCCTCAAGTCCATTCTCTACGTCTGCGTCTTTATTCCTGTCCTGCCCCTAGGTTCTTCAGAACTTTTTTTTTTTTAGATTCCATATATATGTGTTAGCATACGGTATTTGTTTTTCTCTTTCTGACTTACTTCACTTCCCTCCCATTTAGGACACCACAGTGCAGTAGGTAGAGTTCCTTGTGTCCTACAGTATTTTCCCATCAGTTGTCTATTTTATACATAGTATCACTAATGTATGTGAGTCAATCCCAGTCTCCCAATTCCTCCCTTCCCTCCCCTTTCCCCCTTGGTATCCATACATTTGTTCTCTACGTCTATGTCTCTATTTCTGCTTTGTGAAATGCCACTCTTAAACCATTTCTATGAGTTAAGGAATAAATCCAAGATGTCTTTGTTTAAATGCAGATGTGTTACACATTATTTTATCTTGGTTTACCAAAGACTCATGTTGTGAGTCCCCTCTATACTATACCTCCAATAGCTACAAAGAAAGTCTCTTGTGACCTGTAGGCTTAGCTCTGTCCGGTTGTTAACTAGTCCTGACGAAGACAGACAATTTGTTTGAAGTCTTAGAATGACCAGCAGTGGGTTCTGGAATTATTTTTGTGGTCATGGTCTCAACTTTTGGGGTGCCTTGACTTCTTTTTTTTAAATATTAGTTTTATTTATTTAGTTGGTTGCGCTGGGTGTTAGTTACGGCAGGCGGGCTCCTTAGTTAGTTGTGGCATGCGAACTCTTAGTTGAGGCATGCGTGTGGGATCTAGTTCTCTGACCAGGGATCGAACCCAGGCCCCCTGCATTGGGAGCGTGGAGTTCCAACCACTGCGCCACCAGGGAAGTCCCTGCCTTGGCTTCTATTTAGCAGTTTTGTGCCCCAGAAACTGCAATCACTCACTCACTTACCATACATTTGTTGAGTCTCTCTCTGCCTGGCCCTGTGCTTATTGTGGATAAGAGGACTAACGTTAATGGTACTACTCTTTAATAGAGTTTACGGTCAAAAACATCAACAACAGATAACTCTGCTACAGTATAGGGGATACAATAGAGGCTGGCTCTGGGTGACATGGGAGTATGTGAGATGAGCCCCCAAACCAGATTGGGGTTATCAGGGAAGGTGATGTTTTAATAGAGTTCAAGTGATATTTAAGAATTGGCCAGGTGAGGGGAGTGGGAATAGGAGGGAATGGGTTTCTAAGCAGGGATTAGCACACAGAGGAAAACAAAAAGGAGAGAACACCATGTGTTCAGAGAGTTACAAGTAGTGGCTTACGCTGAGATCTAGGGTGTCTATTAGGTTTGGGGTACAGGGTGTTGAGGGGTAACTCTGGACTAGCAGGAAGTAGTAGTCATGAGGATGTCTTTGTCATGGCGAAAATTCTTCCCCACCAATTCCCATGTTAAATCGAATGACTGGGCTTCTGTCTCAGTTTTCCCTTCAGCATTTTTGGCAATTTTCATGGCGACTAGAGTGTTGTTCTGACGCCTTTGGCGGGAGTTGTATCATCCTGCTTGGCTCTTTTCTAGTCTGTCATGATGGCAGTGGTGGTGATGATGTGTATGTGTGCAAGGGGAGAGGCTTAGGAGTGAGCTAGGAGCCTGTCCTGAATTGCGTCCTGATACCAACATAGTATTGAGAAACCCAACACAGCATCCCACATACCTTTCATGTGTTTTCCCTGGTTTACTGCTGCCACTATGTTCAATTTGCTAGACTGAAAAATCGTTGTCGCTGTTGATGAATTAACTGATACTTAAACTGACCACCCACTCTGGAAACTAGAGGTCGGACACATTAACACTTTTTAAGGAACCAGCCTGTAGCTAGTTTCCTTGACCCAGTCCCATGCAGATCAAGTTTCCTATAAAGTCTTGACCTCTGGCATCTTGTCATACTTCAAAGCTGGGTGTCTGGAACAGCCAGGCGAGAAGCAGTGTGGTGGGAGCAGGGTGTTCATTTCTAGAGGGCCGAGGCAGGACTCAGCAGGATGACAGTGGTTTTTGTCAGGCTCTCTTTGTTGCTCTCTCTCTCTCTCTCTCTGATCTCCCTGTTATGGTTCTGGATGGTCTGTCTCTCTTGGTATCACATCCAGCTATTAGCTTCTGTTAATTGCTAGCTGATTGCTCTATTGTTTTTGATAATGCCCTAGGCACACCTTACTCCAAGGTCTAATCCAATTAAAGTCAGACCTGTTTGCCTTGGTAGTCTTCCAGGCCTTCTCTGGCCCCAGGAGGGTTCTCCTTAGCCTTTTCTCTTCCTGGTTCTCTGTTAAACTTTTAGCAAGTCTAGAGTTTTACCTATGACTGTCAGGGAGCTACCAGCCTCTTCTTAACTGCTCACCACCAAGATTTCCATTGTTTTCAATAACGCCCCCAGGCTTGAATTCACCTCTCTGTTGCAGATAAAGTCAGTCCCCTTACAGAGAGCGACAGAGCTTTCTGTTCTAAGGCCTGCCTCTCACTGGGAGAATGTCCATACCGCTGTTCTGGAGTTAGGGTCAGGGACTGAGGCCCACTTATCTCAGGCGGCAGTCCTGTTCTGTGAGTGGGCACAGGGGATGTGTGGCAGTGCCTGGTGTTCTCGGCTTGCCCCCCTGGACATTGTGGAATGTCCCCCTTATGAGAGAGCTGAAGTGAGGGTGACCAGGTCCCAGCATTTTCCACCTGCCATGCCTGCGGTGGAGCTTCTGCATATACTGGTGGGTGCTGATGGAGGAAAAGAGCCTCAGACCGCTGTGCCACTCTTTCTTGGAATAGAGTTTCTGCAGTGCAGATCGGGGGACAGGGCATGGTTGTGATAAATGCCGACAGACTCCCCTTTCTAGGGAGAAATGAGCCTGGAAGCTGGGGAAAAGGGAGCCCTGTTTTCTTGGTTGCATCTGCTTGGAGCAGAGCTTCCATCACAATGAGCTGTTCTTAGTAAGATTTATTGGATTTTCTTGAATAAATGTTTCTCCACTTGCTATATGCCCTTGGGACAATTTCCACAGACTTTAAATTGTTGTTGTTTTTTAATACGGTTTTCTCCAGTTACAGTTGTTTTGCTAAAGAGAAGTTCCAGAGAGATTCTCATATGGCCATTCAGAAGTGTTTCTGTTTTATATCATTTTAAAAAATGGCATGGATTCTGTCTTGAGGAAGAACCATAATTTATTCAAGCTCTCTTTTTGTTTTGGGCATTTCAGTTACAACATTTATAAAAATACTGTGGTGGTCATCAGTGTAGTTTGATCTTTGCATAAATCTGGAATTATTATTATTTTTTTTACGGTACGCGGGCCTCTCACTGTTGTGGCCTCTCCCGTTGCGGAGCACAGGCTCTGGACGCGCAGGCTCAGCGGCCATGGCTCACGGGCCCAGCCGCTCCGTGGCCTGTGGGATCTTCCCGGACCGGGGCACGAACCCGCATTCCCTGCATCGGCAGGCGGACTCTCAACCACTGTGCCACCAGGGAAGCCCTGGAATTATTTTTTAGGATTAGTTCCTTGAAGTTTCATAGATGGTTCTAAGCTAGCATCTGGCTTGATTCCTACTGATGGTCCACATGGACTTGATGGTGAATACCATTTTTTCTGAAATTCTGTTTTTACAATATTAGTTTTATATTACAGCTGAAAGAAGACCCCTTGGCCCTCCTGTTTCAAAGATCCCAGTCCCTTCTGTATGATGCATTTCATTCTGTTTCCTTTAGGAAAGCCTCTTTCAGTCTTCAGCTCATTTGGGTAGGAAAGGTGAATTTTGAAGTCAGTAAGTGATTAGACTTCTGTAGTTCTGATAACTAATTCCTTCCAGTTCTAGAATTTCTCTTTGATATCTTTTTTTCTCAGCTGTTCCCCCAGTCAAGTAGTACCCAAATATCTTAAACAAACAAAAAAAATTAAAACATATTATTTCCATCAAAAGTAAGAATTGTTTTTTCATAGGTTTTGGGAGATGAATTGGGGACTCCTAAAAGTAAACTTCCCTACTTTAAAATTTCTTTTAGGACATTCCTGGTACTAATCATATTTTTAAATTCTTCTCTCTTATGGTCAGGTATTTATCACTACTAGAAGTGGGCCACAATAATAAGGAAACAATTTACAATAGGACTCTGTGCTATTAAGTGTATTTAGGAGTGAGGTGTACTTGTGCCTTACTGATATAAGTGGCTAGACTAAATTGAGAAACTAAATTTCTTGTCTTGTTTAAACATTCAAGAAAACATATATATTCAGCTGTAACCCTTGTCCATATTGCTTACCCTTGGACTGTTTTAATAAGCTGTATTCTCTTTTGATTTCTAAATTATTGAGGAAATAATAATATAGCAATGATCTTCACAAAGCACCTTTTGTCTTGTTGGCACCCTATTCAAAAACCTTCAGTGTCTATAGGGTATCATCACTTACTCGGTCACATTACACTGTGGATACTGCTCTAAGTTGATTGTTCCCGACTCCCTTGCAGAAACTCTCTTCTCAAGATAGTGTGGTCCTTTCATTTTCTCTGAGGATGTAATGTCCAAGCTTACCTCTTATTCCTGCTTTGCCGCCTCCCCACCTGGATTGCCTCCCTAATCTATTTGCATCTGTTACTCCTAATTATCTTTCAAGGTGTAGCATAATAACGTGGGGCAGCTAACTTTTCCAGATATGAATATATTTAAAATGAGGTAGAGCTAAATCAATTGTACAGAAGAAAGAGGTAAGCAATAGGTATAAATACATAGAAAATTTGGTGTCCGAAAATTTGGTGGCTTTCAAATTAAATGGAAAAGATTGGGTTATTTACATGGCTACTCGTTTGGAAAAAAAGGAAAGCTATAATTTTACCTCATCCTTGTGCTAGCAAGGAACCTCTACTGGTCAGGACTCATGTTTCCATGAGAGGATTTATTTCTATAGAGTAACCCTTCCTGGCCTCTTTTGGTTGTGGCCTCACTCACACCTCCCTGTGGAGGAAGGTGTAACTTAACCTGACTGAGGGATTTGGGGGAAGGAACTAAGCAGGCCCACTTTGGCTCCTTTAGGGCTCCTCTCATTTGTGGAGAGCTCTGTTCTTGGGATGTGCAAGTTCCATTCTGCCTTGCTACTGTTAGTGAGGCCTGCAGTTGCCCAAATCTGCTGGAGCTGAGAAGTTTACTTAAGGGGATGTCGGGTGGCCAGAGACCAAACTGCGTTTTATAATTTAATCTTATCTGCAGTAAAGCTGATTCAAAAATATATGCTTCTCTCTGATAACAGCATCTAGTTATCAATTGGCTTTGAACTTGGACTAGGAAAGAAATATGATTATTTATGAGCTTAAAATCTCAGTATCTAAACCCTGAAAGCCATGAAAAAGAAAAAATAAAATAAAACTGCTGTCCATCAAGGCTCAACTCTTCTGTCATCCTGGAAGGTAGTGATGAAATCTTTCACTTTCCATCTCCCGACACTACCCATTGCTATCTGTCGCTTGGCATTTATCTGTTGCTGTGTGTTTTTATAGCTTTAGTTGTGTTAAGTACTCTTCACTAGGAAGACAGTGTTGTCATCTTTGAGCACCTGAAGTGCTTCCCAAAGAGTAGATGCTCAATAGATTTTGAGTGATACCAGTTGTGCTGAATAGCTCTTTTATGATCGCTTCAAACTAGTTCCTGATACCGGGACTTCTCTTAAATAATAATGTTATTGAATTTGTTTCGTACTTTAGAATTTTCAAACTGCATTTCAAATGACATGGGCGTACTTTATTTAATCTGTAAAGAATCCTATGAGATGGGAAGACCAAATTTTATTTCCATTTCTTAGATATGACAAAAAGATCTCAGAGAGGTGAATTACTTGTTCAGGGTCACGGTGTTTATAGATTACAAAATCCAGTATTTCTAATTCCTAGGAGATAGATCTTTCATCCTGCCACAACTGTCTCCTATATGATGGTGAAAACCTCAGGTGGCTTTCCAGAAATGTAAAGAATCCCATAGCATTAGAAAATACAAGACATTTCCAAGCCCCAGTTGAAATTTGATGTGAAATTCCACCTGACATGTTTGTAGCAACTTTAATTATTTAATCAATTTGGTAACAGAATATTTAAAGCAGCCACAAAAATCATGGGCCATAACAAATTTCATCCATTAGTCAGACATTTTGCACCTCAATTTTCACTCTTCAGTTCTGTTTGTGAACTAATTGGCAACACTTGATGAAAATTTAAGATAGAGACAGACGATAACAGGCGGAGCAATCACATCTTCACAAGGAACTTAATTTACACACACACACAAATACACACGCATATTCATAGGCGCGGATCCTGCCAAGAAAAAGAGCCCCAGCAGTGCGGTTAGCTACAATTATGGCTAAGTGGCATAAAGGAATTTTGGCATATCATGGCGCCCAAAGGAATCGCAGTGATCTCTCAGTTCTTGGTCTTCCAAGCACGTTTCAATCTCATATGAATTCATCCTTGCAAGTTTTTTTTTTTTCTGTTTCGTTTGTCAGAAAAGTAATTTGACTGTATCCTGCTACTTGTTTTGTGATCTGGGGATGTCATGAAAGCAGTTCTCTTGCAAGCTGGACTAGAACAAAGTGTGTCAGTATGATTTATAGGAATGGCTGTGATTCTGCTTCGATGCACAGATAACCCATATATGACAGTGTATATGCACAAATGCCTTTTCACAAGAGGCTGAGGTGATCTTAAATGCTTCCATAATTACATGGTTATTATTGAACGTTTGAATAAAAGCAGTCTTTGATTACTTTGGGCCTTCTTTTTGGCGAATGCTGACATGAACTTTTCTGGCTTGACAATTGCAGGAAATAAATAAGTACAAGAAAGCCTCTCTGAGTTCAGATTAGACTACAGACCTGGCTGAAAAGAGTCTAGTGACTAAACATAATTTTCTCTAACACGGGATTTGGAGTATACTAGGCACACTGTATGAGGTAAGATGTGGGATGTGTACTAAGTAAGAAAACACAAAATTGGTGATAAGTCCTCATAGTTCATTCTTTCATTGGGCAAGATTGAGAGGAAAAAAAGACTTTGTTATTACGAAACATTCTATTCAGCTCTTCAGTCAGTGTAGATTAGGAAGAGGACACTGTACTTGAGCCATGCAGTAATTGTTTAATTTTGAAGCTAATATAGTTTCAAATAGAAAATGGTACATGTTGGGCTTCCCTGGTGGCACAGTGGTTGGGAGTCCGCCTGCCGATGCAGGGGACACGGGTTCGTGCCCCAGTCCGGGAGGATCCCGCATGCCATGGAGCGGCTGGGCCCGTGCGTCCGGAGCCTGTGCGCTCCGCAGCGGGAGAGACCTCAACAGTGAGAGGCCCGCGTAAAAAAAAAAAAAAAAAAAAAAAGAAAATGGTACATGTTTAAGAAATTTCCACTGCTGTTTCTCTATTTCCAAAAAATCAAAGTCACTCAGCCTGGCATTTGTATGTTGTTTTAAAGCAAGAAAATTAGTGTTGTGCTGTATATTCATGGAGAACACCTGTGTTTCCCCCTTCAAAATAAAAGCTGATTATAAATAATAAACGTTCACTGTAAATGAACAAACTCAGACTATACTACATATATATGGAAGGTAAATAGTATGCAACAACAATTGCTAATATTTTGGCAGATATCTTACAAGACATATAACTATACAGTCACAAACACAAGCATATTAACTGAAATTAGACCAAACAAAATATGTGATCTTTTTTCATTCATTAATGTATTATGGTCATTATTCCATATCAATAAATATAGATTTGTATTATCATTATTAATGGTTGCAAAGTGTTCCAGTGTATGGATACTCCACAAATACTTTAATTCTCCATTGATGGACTTTAGCTTATTTTCAGTTTTGAGTTTTATAAATAACATTGGTTCAAAGACACAAATGTATAATGTATCATTGTACAATTCATTCAATAAATTTTTATTGGGTGTTTTCTAGGTGCCAGATAGTATTCTAAGTCCTGGTGATATAGCAGTGAATAAAACATTTAAGACCTCTGCTTTTATGGAACTAACATTCTCAGGAGGATAATTACATATAAGTAACCGAGATAATTACAAATAGTGATATGTGCTTGAAGAAAACAAAATAGGTAAATATGGTAGTACCTGAATGAGAGAGGTAACTTTAGCTAGTGTAGTCAAGAAAGACTTTTCTAAGGAAATGGGATTTTATCAAAAACTTGAACAAAAGGAGCCACGAAGAGAGAATTCTCAGGCCATTGTCTCAGCCCTAATTTGGGATGAACTTGAGTGTTTGAAAAACAGAAGCATGATTGGTATGGCTCCAGTGCACCGAGCTGCAAAGAGCGAGTGTCAGAAGAAGAGGAAGAAAAAAGAATGGAGAAGTCCACAGAGATTGATCCTTCAGGGCCTCGTGGGCTATGATTAGGAGTTAGATTTTATTGTAAGTAGAATTTTTTTTTTTAAGTTCTCAATGCTGTTTGGGGAAATTAAGTGTGGTAGAGGTGCTGATTTTAGGTGAAGGAGCAAGGGAACCACTCATTTATTCAATCCATTTTTTATCAAGTATTTATGGAGCAATTGTCTCATACCAGCCACGTTCCAGGCCATAGAATACAGGGGATGCCACTCATTCAGTAATGACCAAAACAGAGGAAGTCCCTGCCCTTTTCAAGCTGACATTCTAGCTTCCTAATGTCAGGTAGAAAAGTATGTGAAAACTAAAGCAGGGTAGTGGTGTGTGTGTGTGTGTGTGTGTGTGTGTGTGTGTGTGTGTGTACACACATGTTATTTTAGGTGGGGTGGTCTGGAAGCTCTTTTAGAGGAGATGACACTTGACTTAGATCTACAAGAAGTGAAAAGTAAGCCAAGCCAATAGGTGAGGGATAATTGTTTTGGGCAGAGGAATGGCAGGATCGGCAAGGACGATGGTTTTCTTCTAAATAGAATGGGAAGAGATTGGAAGGTTTCGAGCAGGAGAGCGACATGATATCACATTTTTTTAAGAAGGTTACCTTAGCTGCTGTATGAAAGGGGAAGTAATGGAAGTAAGGAGGAGAGTTAGACTCTGAAATTAGTCCAGGCAAAGATGATGGTGGCTATGAGGTGGGTGATAGTAACGGAAGTGGGGAAACATTGTCAGGTTCAGAATGTACTGAAAAGGAAGAGCTAATAGGATTTACTGATTGATTGGATATGGAGTCTTAGAGAAAGCAGTCAAGCTAGAATCCAGTGGCTTTGCCTTATGTATATGGTGAGTGGTGGTGCCAGTTCTGAAAATGTACAAGACCAGGAAAGGAGAAGTTTTGAGGAGGAAGATAAGAGTACATTTTGTATATGTTAAGCTGTAGATGCCTATTAGATGTCTACGTGGAGACGCTGAGTTGGCAATTGAATATACAAGCCTGGATTCAGGGCAAGGGTCAGGTCTGGAGACATAAATTTGGAGATATTAACATTTGGAGGATATTTAAACCTGTAGCAATAGATGAATGCATGTAGGGAGTGAGTAAACAGGGGGAAGAGAAGATGTCTGAGGAAGGAGTTTGGGGAATGCTGACGTTTAGAGATCACATGGAGAGAAGTGCTAGTAGGAATGGCCAGAGGTAGGAGGAAGCTCAGGAAGTTGTGGTATCTCAAAAGCTAAATGGATAGAGTATTTGAGGAAGGAGGCAAGATCAACAGTGTCAAATGCTGCTGGGGAGTCAAGTAGCAAGAGGACTGAGAATTGACTGTTGGGTTTAATACTGTGAAGTTCATGATGTCCACGAGGTTGTTTTTTTTTTTTTTTTTTTTTTTTTTTCCACGAGGTTTTGGTAGGATGTGTGGATGAAAGCCTGAAGGGAGAGGGTTTGAGAAAGAATAGAAGTGAGAAAATAGAGATGGAGGTTATAGACAATAAAGTTTTTTTTTTTTTTTTGCTATAAAAGAGAGCAGAGAGGGCTTCCCTGGTGACGCAGTGGTTGAGGGTCCACCTGCCGATGCAGGGGACACGGGTTCGTGCTCCGGTCCGGGAAGATCCCACATGCCGCGGAGCGGCTGGGCCCGTGAGCCATGGCCGCTGAGCCTGCGCGACCGGAGCCTGTGCTCCGCAACGGGAGAGGTCACAACAGTGAGAGGCCCGCGTACCGCAAAAAAAAAAAAAAAAAAGGAAAAAAAGAGAGCAGAGAAAAAGCTAGAATAGGATGTGGAATAGAGGAAGGTTTGTTGTAATTTGGTAGTCAGATTTAAAGATGAGAGAAATTTTAGGACTTTGAGCATTTACTTTAAAAAAAATACAATTTTTGATTAAAGGGCTTAATTTTGGCTTCAGTGTTGGGGTCAGATCATGATAGTAGAAGTAAGATTAGTCAGGAAGCTATTTGCAGGGATGCAGAGAAAATATGATAGTGGTCTGGACTACAGTGTGGACAGTGGAGAGGAGAGAAGAGGATGGATCTGGGATAGATTTTGGAGGTAGAGTTGAAAAGACTTGTTGAGCTGGCTGGAGGAAGTGAGAAAAAGGAGGGATCAAGGATAATCAAGTTTCTTTCTGGAGCAATTAGGTATCTGGAGGTGCCATGTAGTAAGATGGGAAAAATTGGGAGATCGATAAGTTTTGTTGGGAGTATAAGAGCTTTCTTTTTGTTTTGCTAAGTTTGAAATTGCAATTGACACATTATTTTCTTGGGAGAAATACTTTGAAGAGGAACTGCTAAGTCAAAGTGTTAATTTTTTAATATATATTTCTAAACTAAATCCTCTAACAGTATCTGAGATTGTCTGTTTCCCTACATTCTTGTCAGCTTTGGATATTGTCAATCTTTTAAATCATTGCTAATCTAATGGGTAAAAAAAATGATATTTCAGTGTACTTTATGTATTTGACTATAGTTAACACCATATACCCTATATATTTAGGGTTTTATTGGGGGGGATGGGAGAGTAGGATCATTACTTGTTGTATGTGTGTGTGTGATTGTCTCTTTGTGTCCTTCAGTAACTTTCATTTTCTTATTGATTTATGGGAGTTATTTGTATATTACAAACAACAACCATTTCCAAAATATGTTGCAACTTTTCATTTGGGTTGTTATTTATTGTTCAGTCTTATTTGTGGTGACTATTACTTTTGTAATATAAGAGGTTTCAATTTGTACAGAGTCAAAACTATCCATTTTTTTAAAGTTCTTGCTTCAGTGTTACGTGTATGTAACCCAGATATCAGTTTCTCTTTCAGAATTAGGTAAGATTTGTATAATCCTCTATTCCAAGTCCTGAGTGAAGCCTTTCCTAAGACATCTGCAAATGCCTGATGGCTTATATCTTATAGTGTTTTGAGATCCTGCCACACTAAACTTTGACTTCATGCATATCTGATTTTCTGAATCTGTTTTCTTCTTTTTGTTCTGTGCTAACTTATTCACCATCCCCTGACTTCCTCAAAAGCCATTCACATAGGGGATGGTGCCTTATTATTTTTCCAAATGTCCAGTCAACACATCAGGTACTGAATACTGCTCTGCCAACTTAAAATAATAATGCATGTATGCTTGGGTCTAATTCTAGACTCTAGTTTATACCATTTGACCTTACAGTCTAGAATGTGGTTTTAATTGTATTAATTTTATAATTCTTTATTAGTTCATTTAACACAATTTTTGATTAACTACTATGTGCCAGTCACTGTAGTAGATGCCAGGAACACAGCGGTAAACAAGACAAACATGATTTCTTTCCTTGTGGAGTTTAAATTTTATTGGGAAGTTACAAATAATTAAAGACAGAATAATGTTTTGAAAATTAAAAAAGCCAAGGAACAAATAATTAGGTTGAAGTGATAATAATTCAAAGTCTGCTTTATAGAAGACGGTCAGGAAAGGGTTCTGAGAATTTGACATGAAACCTGAAAACAGAAGGATGAGAATGACCCCACCATTGGAATTGTTTCATCAGGGCAGAGATGAGGTGAAGGCAAAAACCCTCAGACGGCACTTCAGTCATGTGAATTGAGGGGACGCGATTCTTCTGCTTAGGAGCTCTTTTTTTTTTAAATTATTGAAGTATAGTTGATTTACAATGTTGTGTTACTTTCAGGTGTACAGCGAAGTGATTCTTTCATTCATATATATATATATATATATATATATATATATATTCTTTTTCAGATTCTTTTCCATTATAGGTTATTACAAGATCTTGAATATAGCTACCTGTGCCATACAGAAGGTCATTGTTGTTTATCTATTTTATATATAGTAGTGTGTATATGTTAATCCCAAACTCCTAATTCATCTCTCCCCCCCACTTTCCCTTTTGGTAACCATAAGTTTTTTTCCTATGTCTGTGAGTCTGTGAGTCTGTTTCTGTTTTGTAAAGAACTTCATTTTTTTAGATTCCACATATGTGATATCATATGGTGTTTGTTTTTCTCTTTCTGACTTACTTAGTATGTTAATCACTAGGTCCATCCATGTTGCTGCAGATGGCATTATTTCATTCCTTTTTATGGCTGAGTAATAATCTCAGTAATATACCGTATCTTCTTTATCCATTCATCTGTCGATGGACACTTAGATTGCTTCCATGTCTTGGTTATTGTAAACAGTGCTGCCATGAACACTGGGGTGCATTATGTTTTCGAATTAGAGTTTTCCTCTTTTCCTGATATATGCCCAGGAGTGGGATTGCTGGATCATATGGTAGCTCTGTTTTTAGTTTTTTAAGGAGCCTCCATACTGTTCTCCATATATTAACTTGAACTTCCATTTCTTCAAGAGGCTATGTATTTTTTTATCATATTTAAGATTTTTCAAATCAGAAACCTAGCTTCAATATAACATATTGAAAAAATTTTCATTTTCCAATTATTTCATTGTTTACTTCAGGTGAACATGTAGCATAACCAGAGGGAACGTCCCCCAACTAAGGAATAAATGGCAGAGAAAAGAGAAAACACACATTGAATTTATGCAAAAATCCTGTCCCCCAGAAGAAGGAAAAGTAAAAGGGTGGCATAAAAATGACACAAAAATAGCACAATTGAGAAGAGATAATTCAAGTAAAGAAAGAAGTGTTTAATAACTAATTTGACCTCTAAAGGAAATTAGAGAAATCAAGAACTCTATAAAGCAAGAGATGAAAGATGAGATGATATGACATAGGAAATGAATAAATAAGAAGAAAAGAGAAATGGCAAAGGAAGTTCAGAAATGAAGGAAAAGAAATATCATCGGAGAAATCAGAGCATCCGAAGCAGTGAAAAGCAAACGAAATGTAGAGAAAACAAAATCCATAATGTAGAAGACAGGCTTGAGAAAGCCATGTCGAAATAAAGAGGAAAGGGACAATGAGAAAAAAATTAAAAGGGAAAATAATGGATACGAAGTAAAAGCAATAGAAATCCAATATCGTCAGTTAGGACACCTGAAGTAAGCAATGAAATAGTTGGAAAATGAAAAAATTTTTCAACATGTTCTGCTTCTTTGACTCCCACTGAATACTTCTCCTGGGAATTAAGCTAGAAGTCTAGATCAGTCACGGCTCTTAGAGTGTGGTCCACAAACCATCGCATCGGCATTATCTGGGCACTTATTAGATATGTTAATTCTTCGACCCCCACCTGAGACCTCTTGAATCAGAATCCCTAGGGTGGGACTCAGCAGTCTGTATTTTATGAAGCCCCCCAGGTGATTCTGAGGCATACAGAGTCTGAAAGCCACTGGTTTAGGTGTGTTTTTTTCCCCTCCCAGTGGCTTCTATCCTATTTATGTTCATGTCACATTTCTAAATACTAGAATTTGGGGGCGATATATTTGAAATGCATTACACTGTTCCCTTGGTAGCGTTTAATGTTGTGTTACTGTTTGAATAGAACTGTTTACTACCCTGGCATTCTTTCTCATATGCTTAACATCAGACGTTTTTGGGTTTGTTTTAGTAAACACAAAATCCTTTTTGGTTTCTCTCATCTCTCATTTATTGTACCTTTTATGTCTCATTGGCTGCACATTGTACCTGTGTTCTATGACATGCTCATCTCAGTTGCTGATAGACATTGCTATCCATAGTATGTGTTCTCCATTGTAGCAAATAAAATTTCTTCACACTGATCCAGATTTGGAGATACATTTGTGACACTAACTACACATCAGTATTCTGTTATACACATTTAAGAACCAATGGTTTATGTTATCTGTCTCGTTACATTGATTTTTGTGGTGGGTAAGGAGAGAACTAGGGCTATGCCCCAACATGTTGATTTTTTTTTTTCTGGATTATCTAAGAATGAACTTGAATTGTTGTACTGAAAGTTTAGCTTTTTGGATTTGAGAAAATATCCTTCTTTGTTGGAGAGGGTTTGGTTTGTTCCTCTATTTAAGAATGAGTTGGTGACTTATCTCGTGGCGCAGTGGTTAAGAATCCACCTGCCAATGGGCTTCCCTGGTGGCACAGTGGTTGAGAATCTGCCTGCCAATGCAGGGGACACGGGTTCGAGCCCTGGTCTGGGAAGATCCCACATGCCGCGGAGCAACTGGGCCCGTGAGCCACAATTACTGAGCCTGTGCGTCTGGAGCCTGTGCTCCACAGAGAGCAAGAGAGGCAGCGATAGTGAGAGGCAGCGATAGTGAGAGGCCCGCGCACCGCGATGAAGAGTGGCCCCCGCTTGCCACAACTAGAGAAAGCCCTCGTACAGAAACGAAGACCCAACACAGCCATAAATAAATAAATAAATAAATAAATACATACATACATACATACATACATACATACATACAAACAAAATGTAGCGTAGCAACTAAGCCCATGTGTCACGACTACTGAGCCTGCGCTCTAGAGCACATGAGCCACAACTAGTGAGCCCGCATGCCACAACTACTGAAGCCCATGTGCCTAGAGCCCATGCTGCACAACAAAAGAAGCCACCACAAAGAGAAGCCTGCACACTGCAACAAAGAGTAGCCCCTGCTCACCACAAATAGAGAAAGCCTGCACACAGCAACGAAGACCCAACACAGCCAAAAAAAAAAAAAAAAGTAAAGGTGTGTATTTTTATTAAAAAAAAAAAAAAAAAAAAAAGAATGAGTTGGCTAATGATGTAATGTCAAATTAAAAGAACCCCTATAGGCATGGGTTATAAAGGGACCTGGGAAAACTTTCGAGGCTGATGGGTATGTTCATTATCTTGATGTGTCAATGTTTTCATGGGTGTATACATATATCAAAACTCATCGTGTTGTATACTTTATATATATATAGTATGTTGCACATCTCTTATACCTGAATTAAGCTGTTGAAAAAGCCCCATGAATTTTTGTAGACCTGTCAATATAGTTTGCCTTATAGTATAATTTGTGGATGTGGATCATTGGTTCTAACTGTGGCTCTTTGTAAATTTTATCTGTCTTCCCACCATTCATGGGGCAGAGAAAAAATAAGGCAAACTGTGGTGTCTTTCCTAGGCCTATCATTACGATTTTGAACTTTTTCTGTTATACAGTGAAAGGAGAAGCTACAAGTGTTACTGGCTAACTCAACATCCACCCTAAATCCTTCTTAGTGTGCGAACACTGCATTCCCAGATCTCCAGAAGTCAGTTTTAGGTAGGACTTATGTTTCATCAGTGAGATGCTATTGCATGAGACACTGATTAAAAAGTGGACACAGGCAGGACAGGGAGAGTGTGAGGGCAGAGGTTGTGGGGAGAGGTGACACGGTTCTGGACCCCCTAATGTGGCAGATGGTTTTCCTATCAGCTGCTTCCTGTCAGGGGGTGGTGCCACTGTGTTCCCAGGGTGTCCGTGTGTCCTGTGGTGGCAGTGTCCTCAGTCACGTCAGAGATAGTATGGTTTTGCAGTCATCAGTAGTACAAATGGACTCTTGATTTGTTACCTTTCTGGAGTGGTGGTGGTCACTTTCTGAATCACAGCAGAGACAGAGTGGTTTTTAGGGCTGGGAGTCAGTCCTGGGCTGTTAGCCTGAATCCTGCTCCTGTGCCTCTATAAAATTTCTGGAAGCACATAGTTCCCTATAATAAAGACTTTCTGCTTAAACTGGTTAAAGTGGATTCTGTTGTATGTGGCTGAGACCTGAGTGATAACCTGAGTAATTAGTACCAGAAGTGGTTATAGACAGTAAAACAGGAAGGCAATGGACTTGATTTTGTTGAAAGGCACTTGCAGCACAGAAGGAGCAATTACTTAAGTTATTACCTCTGGTCATCCACTGTGATAGACCACTGTGGAGGACGTGAGGAAGAAAAGGACTTGGGAGTGGGTGGTTCTGTTTTTTTCTAAACTGTGCTGGTGAGCTATAAGAAAAAGGTAGGCTCAATATTTTACATTCTCAGCCCTAGAAACCATCTGAGAATCAAAGAATTTTTACAACTGTACTTAAAGAATCTCTCATCTTTTGTAGCCTCAAGACTAATTTAGATGGAAATCAGATGGAAAGTCTGATGCTGCGGATTGTTGGTTGAATTATAAGGTAGGTTGAATTGACAGTTTTTCCATTTATTTTTCACAAAGTTGAAAACATTGACTCAGAAAAAGTTGGACCCCATCATTGAAATGATATCATTTAGAAAGACTTGGATAAATCTGTATACTCTGTACCCCAAACCTCACCAAGTCCTCTACTGCACCTCTGTTGCCTAATGATGTTGACCTTGCTTTGCTTGAAGACCCTGTAACAGCCTTTTGTGAGGCAAGTCCCTTGCAAAGAAATATCAGTTCTTTTCTTGTAGCACCCTCCCTACCCTTATTGCTTCCACACTTATAGCCAGATCAGATCTCTGCATGTCCTAGGGAACAAATGCAGCATCAAGCCCTAGAGGAAAAGGCTTACAAGCAAAAGGAATTAAATGATTTTGCTAATATATTTATAACAGCCAAAATCTGGGAACTATTTGTGGGAAATAGATTTTGAAGATACTAGACCAGTGCTGTGATGGGGTGAATTTATTGGTATGGACACAATTACCAGAGATTTGGGATTCAATGTGTAGTCTGAGCATCTGAGAGTGTTTCTGTGGTCTGATGGCTGACTGACTCCTAGACTTAATGGTGGCTTAAGCTAATAAAATTGAGATGCCAGAAATTCCTTAGTATCATGAAAAAGAAGAAATTCAAGTATTAGGGAATTAGGAATGTTAGAATGGATTTAACGTGTGTGATCAACTCGACTGCCCCTAACTATGTCTCTCAAGATCACTCAGATAGTTGATAAATACATCGATGTGAGATAGCCATGGCCGTTCTCTATAGGTTGAAAGTGAAGACAGAACATGCCATTCAATCAGAATCCCTACTTTAGTGGGAATGATGGAATTTTATGTAGCAGAGGCCAGTGTGGCATGAACTATGCCAGAATGGCTGGGCATAGTTATCTCAGTAGGTAGAAGTGGTTTGATGGCAGAAATTTTTAGTGGTGACTTACTGATCTTGGGGCCCTAGGAATGAAATAGATGGGCAGCTCACTAAAAACTCAAGGTCTGGGAACAGAGGCCTGACTTGAGACACCATGGTAATCACAGCCTCCCTACCAATACCCAGACCTAAGTGAGTACATAGACCCAGAGCCTTTTGAGTGAAAGGGCATCATTGTTTGCTCTCCCTGCAACTTTGGATTCCTCCTTCTTTATTACAACAAGAAATTTCTGGGATCTTTATTCATCCTGGACCGCCATTAAATACAAATTTTCAGTCAACCAATGATCAGTATTCTTTTATTTTTTATTTATTTATTTTTATTTTATTTTTTTTATGATCAGTATTCTTGAAGAAAGACTACCAAAACATCACAAGTACATACTGTAAATCTTCCTCCCATTGCTGATAACAAAGGGATATTTTATGGGGTAAAGAAAGATACTGGACCTTTCAGTGATTATTGATACTGGTTTTGAGATAGCACTAATCCATGGGGACCCAGTCACCACTATGGTTTACTGGTCAGAGTGGAGACTTATAGATTCTAGTGATAAACAGAGTTTTGGTCAATGTCTACCACAGAGTTTTTTTTGGTAGGTCCATGTGTATATATTGTGTTTTTTCCCAATTCCTGAGTATAGAATTTATATAAAATAAATTAGTATGTATAATATGTATAACTACATGTATATTCATATATGTTCAGTATATTCAATAAGTAGCAGAATCCAAACATGCCACGTTCTCTTTGGCAAGTAGCTATTCTCCTTTTGAGAAACAGCTCTTGGTGTGCTATTAGACTCTAGCAGAGACTGAATATATAACTGGAGGACACAGATATACACACAGACTGAGTGCTGAGTTAATGCTTCTCATAAAACTGAGTGGTGTCTGATTTGCTAAATCATAAATTAGTGCATGTCTAGCAGGACTCTATTATCACGTGGAAGTATAATATATGCTATAAGGTTTGTGCAAGTCTTTCTACTCCATTCTTCCCTCAACCCAGCCCCAGGAACTCATGGGAAGTTCCATATAACCTGAGAAAGAAAAAAATTTAAGTCTGTTTATAGATGGTTCCTCATAATATGTGGCCTAAGCTGGAAGTGGGCTGACTGCTGAAACATCACAGCTTTGCACAGGGTATTATTGAAAAAGGGGGAAGGAAATCCTCCCAATGGGCAGACCCTATGTTCTAGTGGTGTACCTTGTCCAGAGTGAAAGATGGCTGAATGTAGTATACATTTTGATTCATGGGCAACGGCCAGTGGCTACTGGGTTGGGAAATACAAGATTGGAGGACTTTTGACAAGGAGATTTGAAGAAGAGATAAGTTGATGAACCTTTCAGATAGACCCAGAGGTTGAGTCATGTGTTCTTTTATTTTTTTTCCTTAAAAAAAACCACACACTTTATTAAGGTATGATTGATATGTAAAAAGCTGTACATATTTAATGTGTATAACTTGATGAGTTTGGGGGTAAATATACACTGTGAAGGCATTACCACCATCACTTCCCCAAAACATATTCATCACCTTCCAAAGTTTCCTCCCACCCCCTTTATCATCATCATCATTGTCATCATCATCACTATTTTGTGGTAAGAATACCTAATATGAGGTCTGTTTCTTAGCAAGTTTAAGTGTAAAAAGTGTATTAAGGGACTTCCCTGGTGGTCCAGTGGTAAAGAATCCTTCCTGCAAGGCAGGGGATGTGGGTTCGATCCCTGGTTGGGGAACTAAGATCCCACATGCCGTGGGGCAACTAAGCCTGCACGCCACAACTACTGAGCCCACATGCCTTAACTAGAGAGCCCTGCATGCCACAAACTACAGAGCCCACATTCTCTGGAGCCTGCATGCCACAACTAGAGGGAGAAAACCTGCAAGCGCACACCACAACTAGAAAGAAGCCTGTGCGCTGCAGCGAAGAGCCTGCACACTGCAACGAAAGATCTTGCATGCTGCAACTAAAGACCCGATGCAGCCAAAAAAAAATAAGTGTATTAAGAACACATACTTAATATGTTCTTATCTACTACTTTTTTTTGCATTTTTTTTACCACACTTAAAAAAAAAAGGAAAAATGCACAATCTTTGGAACAAAAGAATCAATGGTAGAAATTTAAAGAAAAGATACATAACCAAATAACACAGTGAGGTATGAAAAAGGGTTCTTTCTTTTTTTGTGTTTTGTTTGTTTTTCTTCATCTCGCTGTAGAGTTCCTCTACTGATAAGTATATAAAGCATACAAAGTATACGGTACAAATTATACAGTATTGATAGCTATAAGTACTAGTCTTACAGTAGATCTCCAGAACTTATGTACTGTATCTTATTTATCCTGAGTCATGTGTTATTTATGACTCCCACTTTTGGAGAGCAGGTTCTCAAAATCGTATGAACATTATGGTCACTCACTGTATGACAAAGATAATCTTTCTCCAGCCACTCCAGTGTTTGCTCATTGGGTTAAAGAACAAAGTGGTTGTGGTAGCACTGATGGAGGTTCTACATCAGCTCAATGACATGAATTTTCTTCCACTATAGTTGAGATGCAACTAAGTGTCCAAACTACCAGCAACAGAATAGTGCCCAGGTGATAGTTAGATTATATTAAGCCACTTCCATCATGGAGAGATCAGTGATTTTCCTCACTGGAAATGGATTACTCAATTTGGATTTGAATTTGCCTTCTCTGCTTACTGTGTTTCTGCCAGCAAACATCTGAGGACTAACTAAATAGCTTATCCACAGTATCCAACACAATTCTTTTTCTGATTAAAGAACTAATTTTAAAGCAAAAGAAATAAGGCATCATGTTCATACTTAGGAGACTAAATGGTAATATCCATTCAGAAGCAGTTGCCCTTAAGAAATGGTGGAATGAACCACTGAAAAGCTCAGTAATGGCAGGACCTAAGAAATAACACCTTGTGAGATTGGAATGCTGCCTTAGAGATGTGGTACTTACTCTGAACCTCTGACCAACATATTTCTCTCATAGCTGGAATAACAGGGTCTGAAAGCAGAGTAAGAGACTAGGGAATGGTATCTCTTACTATTACACCAATATAGTACCGAATGACCTACTTAGAAAATTTTGCTTCTTGTTGCTGAAATTTGGGGCTCTCCTAGGTTAGAGCTCTTATATCTAAGAGAGGATTACATCCTCCAGCAGATACAAGACTTTAATTGGAATATGAGACCATCAACTGGCCATTTTAGGAAAAGGAGACTAATCTTGTTTTATCTGCCATAATTGATCCTAATTATCAAGGGGGAAATAGAGAGATGAATATGCCTGGAACGCTAGTAATCCTTTTGAATGCCTCCTATGACTACTTGTCTACAACTAGAAAACTGTACCTGATCACCATGTTGTGGAGGTTGTTTTGTTGTTTGGAAATACAAGTATGGAAAGTAGGTTGTATATGGATGCCAAGTATATAGAAAGTAGCTTTATAAACAAATATTCCAATCTTCTTCTAGAATCAAAGGCTGAAAAACTTAAAGACCACATTTTCTAGCCTCCCTTGCAGGTAGGGTTCTGGACATGATTTAGATACATCAAGCAGAAGCATTTTTATGATACGTTGATTAGTGATTGAGTCACATGGGTAAAGAGGCAGGATGTAGGGCATCCATTTTTGCTTGTATGGATAGAGAATGACAGAGGTTGCATGGTTCTGGGGTCATCTGTTAAAGCTTCTTAATTCAGAATGTGGCTCCCTGATTCAGCAGGTTCCTGCAGAAGCAGCTTTCCTGACCATAGCAAAAGCTGTTTGGCTTTGGGAGCTGTCCAGATTCAACCCCATTTCTCCTGATCTTCCAACAATTTTGTAAGAACTTAATTTCCTTCATCAAATCCTGTTCTTCAAGTAACTAGAGTGGATTTTATTTTCTGCAGCTGAACCCTGTAGAATATATTTCCTTCCAATTTGGAGATATTAGTGGGATTTTTTTTTTTCAGAAAAATTTACATTTACCTTCAACCAGGCTGTACTATACTCTTGAGAAGGTGAATTATGTAGATTACTGGCAACTTCTTTTAATTTAGTACAAATTTAGACAGTGTTTCTCAAATGTTGTGTTCTCAGGTTAGGACCCTGTCTTGTTTACAGGGTTGTTAAAGATTTCATTGCTTATTTTGTTTCTTTCTTTGAAAGTTATTTCCAACAGAAAAATATGATATCTTTAATAATTCATTACAATAAAAATCTTTGATTTATTCTAAAGTTACCTTAATTTCAAGCTCAGTTTATATTCTGTTATTCAAGCTGGCAAGCTATAACCATGTCTTATCTATTTGGGGATTCCTTGAATAGGAAAACAGATATACAGATTATGTCTAAATCTAAAGATATCATTTCAAATTATGTCAATGGGACACACTTTAAAAAATAGGCCTAACTATCAATTTTACAAAGCAGGGACAGCCCCAGTGGTTCTCAACCTTGGCTGCACATGCAATAATCTTGGAAGATTCTAAAAAGTGCGAATGTGAGGACCATACCTCAAACAAATCGAATCATTCTTTTAGGGATGAGTAATTTTTAAAACCTCCCCCAGATGATTGTATTAGTCTGATCAGGCTGCCATAATAAAATATCACAGACCAGGTGGCTTATGCGACAGGAATTTATTTTCTCATAATTCTGGAGGGTAGAAATCCAAGATCAAGGTGCCATCAGGGTGGTTTCCAATGAGGCCTCTCTTTCCTGGCTTGTAGATGGCCACCTTCTCACTATATCTTCCCTCAACCTTCTTCTGTACACTTGAGTTGAAAAAGAATCTCTGGTGTCTCTTCCTCTTCTTATATGGATACCAATCCAATCAGATTAAGGCCCCACCCTTATGACCTTGCTTAACCTTAATTACTTCCTTGAAGGCTTATCTTTAAATACAATCACATTGCGGGGTTAGAGCTTCACCATATATATTTTGGGGGGACACATTGCAGTCTATAGCAGTTTGGCAACCACTGGTTTAGTGGAACCATTTGGTCATGGGGGCTGGATTTTAGGAAATAGGAAAAAGTAGACAAGTCAAAATGATATACCAGGTTTAGTTTATGTGGCAACCTGGCAACTTCTGTTGGGTAAATGGACAGAAATAGCACTAAATAGGGAAAGGAATGAGATGGGGGCAGTAGTTGGTCAACCAGAACATTTAGTCTGGTTGTAGGCTCAACTCTAATGCAAACTGGCATAAGGTGTTTAAGGCATTATATCCCAGGGTGGGTTACAATATGGAGACTTGTTTAGTGCTAGGGTTCTTAAAGTCACGAATCCTGAAGTAAGTAACAAGAATTTGAGAATCAGGGTCCCACTTCAGTGATGGGAGCAGTAGGAAATTGATGTGTGGTCCTGTGAACTGGCTTTCAGAACAAAGTTCTTGACCTTGTGTGAAAACTGGAAAGCAAGTCTTGAGTCCTCAGGAGCCAACCAGGGCACACCTGGGAAGGTTAGAGAGCGAGAGCCTGAAGAAGACAAAATCAGTCCCTATGGTTAACTGATGTGAGAATAGCTGACTGTTGTTAAATCTCATTTGTTGGTGGAGTGAAGAATTCTTTTTATTCTTTGATATGACTTTCATTGGTCTGGTATTTAGAGCAGTGGTTCTCAAACTTGAGCAAACATCAGGACCACCTGGAGTGGTATTTCAACCATGGATTGCTTGGCCTCATCACCACAGTTTCTGATATGATAGGTCTGGGATGAAGCCCAAGAATTTGCACTTGTAACAGGTGTTCAAGTGATACTGGTGCTGCTAGTTTGGAGACCCCTTTGAGAATCGCTGGTCCTGTTTGCATGTAGTAGATATTTTATTTTTCATGTGAACACTCTAAAATGTAAATCTGCCTCATATATGAATGCTTGTCTCTGTAATTTCTTTCTCTTTCTTTCGAATAAATAGCTAAATAGCAAAACTCAGAGAAGGCAGGAGAGTAACTTTTGATAATGGGAGACAGGGTGCTCTATAGATGCTCAGGAAGCTAAATCCAGCCTAGGAGCTTCTGAGTAATGGGAAGAATCCTTCAGCTACCACTCAACTGAGAAGTTATTGTTTCTCCCTAAAGCTAGAGAAGTCAATAGAACCTCTTCCATCTCAACAATGGCAGCATGTTTTACCAGGGTTTACAGGCACTGTTCGGAGAACATATTATCAGAATTATTTGATATAAGTTAACTTGTGTTTGTTTTGCCTCCATTCCCCTTTTCACCTCTAAACCACCAAAGGTAGACTCCCCTCAAAGAGAGGGTTAGGGATTTAGAGAAGGCAACTTTGGAAAAAGAGGCCTTATCCAATGTCCAAGATGAAAACAATGGGATTAATTTTTGTTGGTCTAAGAGTTTAAAGAAGAAGAGATAAGACCCAGGGCCTCTGCTTACAAATGAGCCTGTCTGCTTTGTGCAAATGCAAGGGCTGCTCTATTAACATGGCTTAGATTTAAAACATTACTGGATAGCTTTCTGATAGATGACAGGAAAGTATCATGAGGAAAGGGCCTTTTCCTAACTTTCATAAAGTCTCCATTTGCCTAGCAGGCCCCCCACATTATCTCAGATTAGGGAAGAGAGGTGAGACAAAAACAGAGAAGAGTAGGATGTGGTGTGACAGATGCCTAGGCCCCATTCTCGGACTGTGTTCATACTAGTTTTTCTGCTCAGAAGTTGCGGAGTAAATGGTCTGAGAGGAGGACCAATGAGAGGGACCTCTCTCATGCTCCAGAGCTGAGCAGGACCAGAGAAGCAACACAGATCCACTGCCTTGGGACAGCTTACCAGAAGAGGGTGTCCAGAGTGACTAAGAATTACATGGCTTATGTCTTCCAAGATCTCGCCTACTGACTGTCCTGTGTCTGAGTCATTACTATTACCCTGCTCATGTCTGACCACTTGTTTACCAATTTTCTAGTTGTTCAGAAGGTGAGACCTTAGGCTGCCCGTATTCAGAGTCATCAAGTGAGTGGGAGTGATATCCTGTGTGAATGTTTAGTCTTCTCATAGCCACTGTTCAGCTACCCTGTGAGGATGCAACACCCATTTATACTCTTAAGCCACAAGAGGGCCCTGGACATTGGTAGAGCACAGGGGGTGGGAAGGACACACTGTAACTCTACCATTGGGCAGGGTCAGGGCACATCGGTCTTTTCTAAGAAAGGCAGAGAGAGAGGAGGGCATATCTCTGTTGTACACAGAGAGCCACATTGCCAGTGTCTTGGTATTTCATTCATTAATTTAGTAGCAAAGAGAATAGAAATATTTGGTTGAGTTAAAGTACAGGTAATGTACTGACCTTTGCGTGATTACAGACGTAAAGACCGACAGCCCTTCGTGAGGGTGAACATTTATTGAATAAACTTATTACATGCCAGACACAATGCTAAGCCTTTGATGAGTATTATGTCATTAAAATTTCCAGCAACTGCTTAAGATATTATTTTAATTTTCTCATCTTAAATATGGGGGAACTGAGGTTCAGGTCATGTAATCCACCTAAGGTCACACAGCTGGGGACTGGTGGAGCCAGGCTTCAGGTCTGCCTGACTCTAGAGCATTACGCTGACTCGGCTGTGTAGAGTTATGCAATTATTGTATTCCAGTAGATTCAAGGGTGTGACTAACATGACACTGACTGGTATTCATGAGAGAGGGACACAGATAAGGATGGGAGGTGGGAGTAGGAAAGGTTACCAGTCCAGAACACGGAAGGACAGAGTGACGTGAAGTAGAACCAAACCTGACACCATCCTGTGGCATCCTAAGTCCCACAAGATGCTTCACACACACACAAAGGGTTCCATTGTCAAATACAGTTACCGCGTGCTGCAGCGGCTCGCTGCTTCTTAAAGATGCACAGTGTAGGTTAGCTTATTACCAGAACCTGTTTAGTGTTGGTTTTACGCAACATTTTTCAAACATATTTGGCTGTAGATCTCTTTTATGTGTAACAACAAATTTTCCAGCGTGGTCTACTTGGTCTAGTGAGATTACTCAGGCTATATCAGAGTATTATCTTTGGTTGTTGTATTACACTTAAAATTTTTACTTTTAAATTTATATTTAGGCTCCTGACTAAATTTCTGAACTGTTTCTTTTATTGTCTCTATACTACTTAGTTAACTAAGTAAATCATATCTTAAAGTATTAGTAATTAGAAATACATGTTTAGGGGTCCCAATGCCATTTGCAGTCATTTTTCTGGTGCCACAGTTGGGCAGAATAGGTAAGATGGAAATGGTATGACTTTGTAGCCAGATTGACCTGAAACTGAAAGCTAAGAGAGGTTGGTGTGACCTGATAACGGGTATAGAGGATTATCATTCAGGTGCTCACCACTCATTTAACTAAAGATTTTAACTAACATTAAAGAGAAATGGTACAACTTCCCATGATGCAGAATTCATATAAGGAAAAATATGCAAGTATGGGTTTAACTAAATAGGAAAGTATGCAAAACCTAGAACATAGGACACTCTTGTTATTGTCTCTCCAGCACTTTCCTTTAAGGACCTAACCTCTCATCCCATCCATATTGTTCCTGTATGTGCTGTCATTCTGTTATAACTCTGTGGTCATACTGAGGTGATTCAATACTTCATTGAGATTTAAATAACTTCTTATTATGAAATAATTATAAGCTTAAAGACTTAACGAAAATAGTACCAAAAAACGCCCATATACCCTTTATACACATCATGCAGATTCAATAATTGTTTCCATTTTGCTACATTTGCTTCTCTCTCTGTGCTCACGCACACCTATTATTTTTTCCTGAAAACTGGATATCCACATGCAGATTAATGGAATTAGACCCTTATCGTACTCCATCCACAAAAATGAACTCAAATATGGATTAAATATTTAAGTGAAGACTTGAAGCTGTAAAACTCCTAGAAAAGCTCCTGAACATTCATTCACCTTGGCAATGAGTTCTTGGATATGACACCAAAATCACAGGCAACCAAAGCAAACATAGACAAGTGGGATTATGTAAAACTAAAAAGCTTCTGCATGGCATAGGAAATAATCAACAAAATGAAAAGGCAACCTACAAAGTGGGAGAAAATATTTGCAAACCATATATCTGGTAGCAAGTTAATATCCAAAATATACAAGGAACTTACTACACATTCAATGCCTTTGATTTTCTTTAATCTGGAACTCTTCCTTAGCTATTTTTAGCATGGCTGACTTTTTTGAAGAGTACGGAGCAGTTGTTTTAAAGAATGTCTTTCACTTTGAGTGATATTTCCTTATGATTTTAAAGTAATGCTTTCTTTTTGCAAGAATACTACATAATGGTCTTGTGTCTTTCTTGGTGCTTCATATCAGAAGGGACAGGATGTTAGTTTGTCTCATTGGTTATGTTAACTTTGACGTTTCATTAAGATCACGTCCATTAGGTTCTTTACTGTAATATTACCATATTTCCCTTTGCTATTACTAGATATCACCACTTCAGGTAGGGAATAAAGCAGTACATTAAGGAAGAACGAATTAGGACTGGTACTCTCAGTTCATCTGATATTATCAATACGCATCTAGAAACCTGGCCTGTAGCACATAGTATCAATGACACTGAACATGGGTATTCTTTTTCTGTCAATCAGACTACACAGGCAGCCCATCAAACTGCTGACTTGAAGGGTCCTAAAAATACCCCCATTAGAGCCATGGGCGTGGCTACACTCAGATGTGGGATGGCTTCACGTGGCTAACACCAGATTATGGACATTTGAGCTCCTAGGTATGCCTATGTTGGGAACAGAAAAACCGCTCCAAATAGAACCAACCCAGCTGTACCAGGAATATGGGATGGATATCACTAGAAATAGGCCTTCTGTTACATTCTGAAGATTAAAGGATTGTGACTGGTTTGGCACTGATGGTTGCACCACACAGGTATTTGTTGGGTAGCCTTGAATGGGACCTAATGGTTATGTAGCACAAATCTTCCACTTGGCTGGTTGGGCCGTTGCACCTTGGGTTTTCCTGGGCACAGGGGAGAATCTGTCCCACAGTAACAAAAATTGCCAACCTCCCTTTTCTCAGGACCAGATGGGTATGTTCTGATTTCCACTGGTACGACCATTTGGCCGCTGTCTTTGTCCCCTCGACTGGCCTGGAGGACATTATAGCATACATAGAAGCCCTTGCTATGTGCACCCAGCAAGCCTCAAGTGATAGGAAAGCCTGTCTTTACTGAACACTGATATGTCTCTATTGAGGAAAGCTGTCCTATAAAATAGGGTGGGCCTTTGATATTATTACTTCTTGCTTGCAAGGAGGAACCTGTGTCATTATCCAAACAGGATGTTGGGGGGTCATATCTAGTGAGTCTGCTAATATATCATCTTTATTAAATCACGTGAGGACACAAGGGAACCCTCTGAATGACCCGACCGCCAAGGTAAGGGACATAATAAATCAGATCATGGGGCTCTTGGTGGGAAAAACTGTTACTTACGTTGGGAATCATTATCTTAGTCTGTGTTTTATCTTGCATGTGCCTATATGGTTACTATGCCATCTCCCTCCAATGCAACCCCTTCCATGCTGGTGGAACCCCTTGCTGACTGCTCAGGACATGTTGTATCAATAGAAGAGGGGGCTTATAAGATTTTAAGAGCCAGTCCCAAGGGTTGAAGTGTTGGAGGAGCTTATGGAGAGGATGTGACTGCTAGTTGACCTATGCAAGCTGGACCCAGGTAACCCGAGGCTCTCTACTCGATCCTGTCCTTGGAATGTATGTTCTGCCCACCATTCCCAAGTGAAAGCCATTTTCAGAGATGTAGCCTGGAGAGAGCAATGTGTTGTTGAAACCATCTAGAATAGACAGTACATGTGTTTGAACCCAATTAAGGCCTCTGTATCAACTTTTAAGATTCTGTTGGACAGGCACAGAGGTCTAGTCACCTTGTGGCCGCTCAGGACAAGCCTTGTACGTAAGTTCCCTTGTTTGTTAAACTTACCAGCTACCAGTCTAGGGTGGTCTGCCTCTTGGTCTCTCCTTGCCCTTGGTGCGTGGGGGCCAGTATCAGATTTCACCCAGGAAGCTCCTGAGGGTGTGAACTAACAGCATATTGCCTATCAGAGTGTCCTGGGTCTGCCTCAAACAGCCTATGCTCTGTACTCTCGCTCTGTGTGCAATATGGCTGGCCTGAGAAGGCTGGCTTCAGTCAGGGTGAGTGACTCTGCAGTTGAGGCAGACCCTAAAGGAGCTGACAGTTGGAGGCTGTCTGCTGACCCCCCTCCCCGTACCTGGGTAGCAAGCCTCTGGACTGTTCATCTCTGCATCTACCACACCAAGATTCTCAAAAAGCGAGTGATATGTATTTCTATGAGTAAACATAAGCTGTCCTCAGTTAGTTAAAATCAATTGTGTGCATTACTGTAGTGGTATGTTTTTTTCTAAAGAGCTGTTATTAACTTTATGATGCATGCACTGCCAATGTCATCTTAGAATGGAAAAAATACAGGAATTGAGATTGAGTCATTAAATGAAAAGTGGTCATTAACTTGTTTGAAAATTTCCTGCCCTATTCCATTTATTTCATGAAACATAAAGGAACTTTGAAAACTTTACTTTCAAAAGAGTTATGTCTCATTCAAAGGAGATGATAGTAGCAAAACCCAAATAGTCATTTTGGTATTTTGATACCAAGGTTCTTATGGATTTATTTAAAAGAAAGAGTTGAAAAATACCTTATAGAGAGGCAGAAAGCATGCAAGAAGAACAAGATAAATAATGGAAAATAAAAAGTTTTTTTTCCAGTGGTAAGGAAGGTTGGACAGTCCAATACATCATGGTGACAAGTGAGTGGTGATAACAATAAAAGATATTCTTGGAATGGATATTCCCACAATTCAAGTGACTGGCCTTAGTCCAGGTCTTTATTTCCAAGTCTTAAAAATGATATGTGTCTGAGCATCACCCAGGTTTTTTTTTAATTGGAAATTGCTATAACTAAGAACAGATATGATTGGAATTTGGAAAGCAGCATTTGTCATTGCTAAATTGGATTGCTTATATTTATAGTTCTTTCAAAAGTACCAAATATGGAAGGTTTCCACTTGCAACAATTCTACAATATTGTATGTTAGCTTAAAAAATATGAGTTGAGGTAATTTTGAGACTTGATTTTATAAATACAGCTTGGCAAATACACATTGTACCTGGAAACCTGCTATCAAGAGGCCTGACCAGTTCAGGTCATTGAGTGGCATTTATCTAGGAATGTATACAAAACACAGGCATTTAGAAGAGGAAATAAATAGCTACGATAAAAATGCTCCAAACCACAGTCTAGCAAAACTATGACCAATAGGAATAAAATTATGAAATTCTATAAATATTATCTTAGGT
The DNA here is from genome assembly GCF_008692025.1 of Phocoena sinus. Classification (NCBI taxonomy): domain Eukaryota; kingdom Metazoa; phylum Chordata; class Mammalia; order Artiodactyla; family Phocoenidae; genus Phocoena; species Phocoena sinus. The sequence goes on along the minus strand of NC_045772.1, from coordinate 45,726,093 downwards.
TAAAGATACATTATAAATTCTACACATGTGTAATAAAGACTAAATGCCAAAATGTTTTCTACAAAACTAGGTTTATGGGATGCCACGATGAGGTGTGGGCTTAGACAATGAAAAGATTTTTTCTCTTTTAAAAAATGAATATTTTATACTGCATAGCTGCCTGAAACTTCAGTTATTGAACTGTGCCCCAAATGTGTAAAATGATTAACTGTCATCAACCAGCAATCATGACTTCCAGGCCTATGAAAGGAAAATAAACATATACAAAGGAATACTTAGAACTGTGTTCTAACCTTACTCCATATTGAATTTTGTTAAAGTAAGCTTCAAGATATATACTCCAGTCATTGACAGGGGAAAAGACCCCTGTTTTCTTTTGCGAAGGAAAAAACAGAGATGCTTTGAGGGATAAGTCTGGGGGCTATAATTGCCAAATATATAAATGAAAAGTGTTAAATAGTTTTTTGAGGATGGTTGTTAGCATCCATTTCAGAAAATGAGCAATTTTTATGATGTTAAGCACCATTAATTGAAATGTTTGTGCCCTTGCTTTGATAAATTTGCCTCACTGACTTGATCCAGAAACTTTTCAAGTTAGATAGCTTATGCTTCTAAGTTGAAAAATACATAGGAGAAGTATTTATTTTGGCTTAGGTTAGCAGAATGGTGCTGTAAGTAGAATACTGTACTGTGATCAGGAAATTCAGGCTCAGATAGTGAATCTTCAGATAATATATTGCTATCATAAATAATAATATTTAAAATAAGAGTAATGGCAACAGCATTGATATCAAGCCCCAAATTTAAAATGCCAAAAGGTATAATAATTAATATATAAAAAATATAAAAACTGATTTAAAAACTATAAAAACTGATTTTAAAAAGTCTTGCCCAATAGACCAGGCAAATAAAGCTAATAATATAAAAGTGCTTACTCTTATAACTGTTGTAAATAGAAACATCTCAGAAACAGAGGGGCACAAAATTAGTGTAGCCTGTGGTTTGATACAAGATTTGATGAGATGAAAATTGAGAAATATTAAAATAGAGGTAGTTATCTTTCTGAGTGGAGTGGTTTCAGAATGGCTAGTAAGAAATCTTACACACCTGGAAAACAGATCACACTTTAACATCAGTTTCAAAAGGTACTACTTCTAGCGACTTGTCCAGGATATTTATAACCCCAGTAGAAGATATTATAATGTATCTGGCCAGTATTGTTAAATTGACTTGAGAACAGATTTGTCTGAACTGCAAAAACTAATATAAAATACAAATCCAGGGCAAGAAATATAAAAATGTTTCTTTAAAATAAACAAAGGAAATATCTTTGAGACTACTTATCATGAGAAATTGACTACAGACGTAATTTCTACCAACTGAAGATATATAGAAGCCACAATTTGGAAGGTTCCCAAATGTTGCTGAAGCAATATGGCCTTGAGAACAGACAAATTAGACAGATGGAACCATGCAAATGTCCCTTATTGGAAATCTGAATGGGAGGTGACTGATGTAATAAAAGCAGCTTGTAACCATAAAGGTCAGGTCCTGACTTATTGCAGATTTGTGGTACAGGAAGTTCATGACAGTACTTGGACCTGGTGCAGGATATGTCATGAGTAAATCAGACAAATACTGGATTTAAGAAGACTTGAAAGCAAGTAACAATTGTAAATAACATGGTTTTGATGTCACTAAAATTTAGATCAATAACATTTTACGTATTTTCTATAAACCATGGGCATCAGTTTTGTCATAGAAGATTTGTCTTATTGAGAGGGAATTATCTCCATTGATGAGCTTCAAGGGTGTTAATAATTATTAAAGAATAAATGATTAAACTATTACAGAGTTTATTTGCCTTTAGGTACCTCATTTTCCATCTAACCCACCACCCTCGCACACCATCTTTACTTTTCGCAGTTCCATGTCTTTGCTAATGCTCTCTGCTTTTTATTTTTCTCTCTACCTCCCCATTCTACATATCCAAATCTTACTTTCACGTGCTTTCACATACCACTTTCTCCATGAAGCCATTTCTAATCATCCCTAGCCAGATACAATCTCTTCCTTGTTTGAAATTTACAGTCAGAACTCACTTATGGCCCTTTTGCTTTTGACCTCATGTTATAGCTCATTATGTACTTATACTATTTCCTCATTAAAATATAAATTCCTCAAGGGAGGAGTTTAATCTGAATCATTCCTATTTTCTCTGCAGCAGCTAACAATATCTGGTACATACAGTAAGCATTTGTTAAATGATTAAACAAATCATAGTCTAATTTCCAAATAATTAATAAACTAAGAAGTATGAGTCTACTCATGCTTTTTCTAGTTACTTCTAGGATTTTTAAAGGTCTCTGCCATTTGTCTCTTTGCATTAGGTTGTGCTTACTACCCATGTAGTTCATGGAAGCACAATGAATACTATCTATACTCATGCCTTCATTCTGAAGTTTATTTGTCCTTTTGTTAGCTTCAGCCTATGTAAACACGCATCAAGGTACTAAGTTGTATCTTTTGTTAAAAAGTTAGTTTGTTTTTAGGGCCCAGTTAAATTTTTAAAGCAGTTTATGTACTTTTGGGTCAAATAGGGCATGCAAAAACATTTGTGTCACCTGCATATTATTTTTTTAAAGCATTGAATAGTTGCCAATATTTTAATGTTGGAAGAATTCACATTTAAAAAACTGCCCTAGATTTTTGGCTTTTCTTGAAAAATTAAATCTGACAATACTCTGTCCCCATTTTTTCAGAGCAACCATCTCTTGGATTTAAATATGGGGGCATAGAATGCTTTCCAGTTTTGGACTCTTCCCATCAGGTCCCTATCACTCACTTATGTTCTTTATTTGGCCATTTTAGGTCTCTGAGTTCATTATTCCTATTTTAAAGCTTTTTTTGAAAAGATAGGGTGTGGAAGAGACTACTGGCTGTTCACTAAAGTTGGTTTCTTTGTCCTGGGCATAGAGCTAGACTATTTTTCCTAGCTTCCTTCACAGTTACGTGTGGTCATGAGGTTGAGTTTAGCCAGTGAATGAAGCTGAAGGAATATGTGCCACTTTCCAGCCTCCTCCGTGCAAACTTTCCATGCAGACTTCTCCACTGTCTTTCTCCTTCTGAGAGCTGGACGCAGGTGAACATAAGTCCCTATGTATTGGCAGAGCCACAAAATTGGAGGAGCCTGGGTCCTTCAATGACTCTGTAGGAGAGCCAACCTACTGGACTTCTGTGGCCCTGTTATGTGAACAAGAAATACGTCTCCTTGTTTGTTCTGTTTTTTTATTTTTAAACTTTAATTAAATCCAGGAGATTGAAAAATACAAAGACATTTTTCTAGAATTGTACTGTGAATCCTAATCTTATATAGTTTACAATTGTTGGAGTCCTATATAGGTTCATGGTTTGAAGTAGACTAGAAGAAGAAATATATTTCTCTGGTAAAACTTTATTCATTTAGGTCTCTTTGTGATGGTGGTTAGCCCAGCCTAGATATTCCAGTACCCTAATGACCTGGTGATTGTTTATGGCAGCTGATCCTTGGTAACAAACGTCAACTAGGAAGTGGAAGAGTGAGAATGAATGGCTCATCTTTCCTGGTGGTGCAGTTGGTTCTGAGTGCCTGAGTTACTGGGCCTTGTAGATAAAATTTGGTAGTAGAAAGGAGTGAGGGAGAGAAATGGTGGGTCATTCCTGACCTTTAGAATGCTTTCTACTCAGAGAAGCCGTATCATAGCATCGTTACACATCTTTACTGGGCACCTGGTTTAGTCCTTTGAGTTCATCTCCAAGGTCAGTAGAATGATTTTGAATTTCTCTGCTACATTTATTGAAATGTGTTGAGAGAGAGAGAGAGAAACAAAGAAAACAACCCTCAGTTTTGACTTCCATCGTGCAGCTTCTTTGGGAGCCCTGGGCTGGTCAAATCATTTCACTACGTCTTTCTGAATTACTAGGTTGCAAGCAAAATTAATTTAAATTAAGTAGTTGATATTTATTATAGTTTGCATATTAGTTTTAGCCAAATTTTGAGGCTATAAAATTATTTACATACAGCATGGCTTAGAATTATATAGTTATATGCTAACAATATATTGGTCTTAGCATAATCATTATGTAGAGAACATCATACCCACTTATAAGATTTGAAGCATAATTTTAACTGACCAGAGACTAGTTTCTATGATCATTGTCTTTGAAGTATTTATCAGGGCAGGTTTCTGTGGGGAGAGACTTGGAAATTTCCAGCTGCTCTTCTTGCTACTTGCATGTATCTTTGACTTGGGGGATAAGGACAGCGAAGCCAATCTCTCTGACCTTTGATGCATTGCACATGGTTATAATGTACTTGATGGCATACCATCCCCACTTGTACTATTATTTTTATAGTTTGCTTAATGCTGGTCCACTTTATGACATAATTTCCAGGAACACATTGCAATAAAAGTGGAGAATACCTGAAATCCTTTAAATGTAGAGTTTGGATGGAAAGATCTTATATCTGTCAAATTGAGAGCCATCCTGTGAGGCCCATTGAATAATAACAGCTTTGGGGGTGAATGCTATTTTAGAGTCCTGGGATGTTAGAACTCAAAGAGAACTTTGACCCTTGGTGGGGCTACCGAACTTACCATCCTTCTTTGAAATTTCCCCCATAGTTCCTGCTGAAGAGGTAGAACTAGGTTCAATTTACCTTACTTCTTTGGCCAACACTGAAGTAATTGTCCACAACAGGAATAGACAGTTGATTTAAACTGAACCAATCAAATTATCTCAATCTCTTTTGCTTGAACTAAGAGCTCTAGAGACTGAAGCAGATAGTTGGAGGGTCCAGAGCTGTTTGTTGTTAGAAAATGAATGATAATTATAAGTAATTCTGCTAAGAAAGAGACTCAGGACTTAAATGGGTACCGAAATGTTAGCTTTGTTATTAGTAAATCTTAGCTGGAAAATATCATCTGGATCCAAGACTGAAATGGGCTGGCTGGCTTCCTACTCCCTGTAGCTGAAGTTTGCTTCCAGTTGCACAAAGAGCAGCTAGAATTCTATAGCTCTCCAGCCCTGGAGGCAAGGGCTGCCTGGATGAACGTTCTGTACAGAGATGACAGATCCCTGGAGGGGAGAGAGCACCCAAGGCTTGTGGACAGGACAAACCCCCAAAGAAAAATAATTAAGAAGATCCTGGGTTCTACACACACAAGGACCCTCTTCTCAGCCTCACCAATTGAATAAGTCACTCCCAGAAAAGAAATGAGAGAAGGGGGTAAAGAGGGAGGGTGTATTTCCTCTCTGATATTCTCTAAACAGGGAAAATTTCCAGTTTTATAGACCAAGACAGGAATCTGGGGAGTGGAGGAGACTTATTTCCCCAATATGGCCTTGGTATCACGTTGGAAGCCATTGTTCTGGGGAGTAGGAATTAGGAGTCTGCAGAGAGAGAGAAAAAATAGGGCAGGAGAAAAAGTGGGGTAAGTAGTTGCCTAACATCTCTATTCCCATGTAGCCAGCCTCTTCTTATTATGGGTTCTATGAGGACCCTCCAACTCGATACAACAAACCTCTATTACTTAACTTGATTTAAGAGCTTGCCTCTCATTTTAACTAAACCATTCCTAAGACACTAACTAGCCTTTAACGAGTTAGAAAGTTTATTATGTGCTAAACACTGTGTATGTACCTGATAATCTTTAGATAATTTGGTGAAAGGCTGGTTTGTTATATAATGAATGTAAATAAAGATCAAGTAATTAAAGATCTAATATTTTAAAGATTTAGCATTTTAATAGCTCCATTTGCCCCAATATAGACTTCTAGCAACTGTGCAGAACATGGTAAGCAGCCCTTAAGAAAAATTTCCCCCCAAAAACCCATGTTCATGTGTGCAGAATTATTAAATGCTTTCTTCAGAAGAGATGTAATTCCACAGAATTGCTGTGAATACATTTGTAATAGTTCTAACATTTATTTGACATTATCAAATGGTCAAGTGCAGACAAAAAGATCATGATAGTAGGTTGAACCATAAAAAATTTTCTTTTCTTTTTTTGGTTGGTGGAAATGGTCGAGTATGGGCAATTTTCTCTGAGTCAACCCCATTATACATTGTAATAGTATTAATGGTTTTGTGTATCTGAGAGATGAAGGGTTTCTTTATTCAGAGAACTGTCTAGGTACTAGTCTAGACTAAAGTGTAGGGAAGTGGTTCACAAACCCCAGTTCATTGCGAAGTTGGAACTTGTATGTGCAAAATGAAAGCAATAATAATAGTGTGAAGAATTTTTTTTTAAAATTAAATTTCTTCAATTTAAGCATCCTGAGATTACAGGATTTTGGAGAGTTAAACTATTTTTTCTTTTGTAAAATGATGTTATAGTAGATGGTACTTTTAATATTTACTTACTTGAAAAAAATAATGGCAAGTGCATATCAACCTTCAAAATTGTTTTCATATTTTATTATTCTGTAAAAATCCAGATGTTCAGGAACCACCCCAGGGCACACAAAATAACTGGAAGCAGTATGACGCAAGTGTATGCAAGCAGGGAAAATCGAAGACCTACAGACCATCCATTCATTGTGGATTCTTTATTCTTTCATTTATTTAGGTGAAGACTTGCAGAGTGCCAAAGGTTATTTCTTGCTACCCTTAGGGGATGAAGGTCTTCGGTGCCTGGGGTCTTCTCTGCTGCTGTCCCCTGTATCTGTTCTTTGCTTGATAAACAGGTGTAGCTCCACCCTGTAATCCACTGTCAGGGCCAGTATCCCTCCTGCTCCCTTCTCCCCTGAAGCCCGAGCAAGATGATTCCAGAGAAGTTACCGTTCCATCCTTGGTAGGTACCTCCTACCTTCTCTTCTTCCCCAGCACAAGCACCTCTCTCACTATCTTGGATCTCTAAAACAGTTGGCATCAAATCAGAAAATAGTGTTTCTGTGTCTCAGCTAACAGGATCTTTCTTTGACTGAGTATTTATGCCCTGCTCTTCTCCACACCTCCAACTCTGCACCTAGTAGAGCTGGGATAGTAATTGTAAATTTAAGTGATTGTAAGAGCGCAGTAGGCTACTTAAATGAAGGAGATGGGCCAGGTGTAAACAGAGACTGTTGGGCACTGAACGTGACCTTGGTATCTATCCTATCTATCTAGCCCAGACTCGCATTCCTTTGTGCTATGAGCTGCAAATCTCGTCCCATAAAGGTCAAGAGAAAAGCCTTTGGTGACAGACAGACCTGCCATTCAAGGAACTTAATTCCTAGTCATTTTTTTCTCCTATCTAAAATGGGGATTATAAAACTTAACTTCACTATAGCTACCTTTATTATGCAGGGTCTTTATTATTTCACCATCTCAAATGTTCTGGCCTGTTTCACTGATGACCTCATGATGGCGGGATGTGGTAAATAGGCAGTGACCGGTACTCTAGATGCCCTGGTAGGAAGTATGTGATTTGAGAGTAGGAGAAAAATCCAAAGAGAATTCAAGGCCAGTTACTTTGGTAAAATTTCTTGGAAACTAGTGATCTGGGATGTGAAGGGATATCCCCTCCAAAGTACTTCTAAGAAGGAGGCACATTGCATTGTGGGTCACATTGAATTTTGGAGGCAACATAGCCCACATTTGGAATCTATTTACTGAGGGAACCCCTAAAGTTACCAGGTATGAATGAGGCCAAGAGTAAGACCAACCTTCAGTGCAGAGCTCTGTCATTTAGTCCTTATGAGTCAGCAGCTCCAATGGCGCTTGAAATATCTGTGGCAATTTGGAATGCCCTGTGTAGCCTGTAGCAAACCCTTAGAGGAGCATGATATACAAAGCAAGCCTGTAGTATTTGGAAGAAAATAAATATTCTACTGTTGAGAAACTGCTCTTGGCGTGCTGATGGGCCCTGTTAGACACTGAAAGCCTGACCATGTGAACTTAGTCTCCAGCGGTGTTGTAGGTATTTTCTACTCCACCAGGTATGAATGTTGTCTTCCATCATCAGGTGGGAATGGCATATATAGGATCAGACCTACTCATGTTCTGTTGGCACTAATAAATGTTAAGAGCCTGTGGCTCACATTCCCGATAAACTTAACTTCCATTGCAGTGTCATCTCTCTCTCTACTCACAAGTGCCCTCACGTCGAGTTTTCTGTAACTAGCTAACTGAAGAAGCAAAAGTTCAATTCTAGTTTACAGATGGCCCTGCCTTACAATAGAGCATTGGAAAAGTGACCTGCTGTAGCAATGTAACCCCACAGAGGACGTGGGCCTGAAAGAGAAGAAGGAAGAGAAATCCTTTCAGTGGGCAGAAATTTGGATGATATAACTGATTTTCCACTTTGTTTGTGTGGAAGCAGAGATGGCCAGAATCATGGGTCTATACCAATTCACGGACAGAGGCTAATGGTTTGGCTGGATATTCAGGGATTTAGAAAGAAAATAATTGGAGGATTGGTGATAAGTAGGTTTGGGGAAGATATATGTGGATAGACCTCTAGTAATGGGCTCAGAATATAATATTGTTTATATCTCATGTCAATATTCACATTAGTGCCCGTCCTGTGAAAAAATTTTTTTCTATAACCATGTGGACAAGATACTTTTATCTATAGATTTTATTAAGTTACTAGCCACCCCAGTGCTTGAACAATGGGCTAGTGAGCAAGTGACTGTGGTGACAAGGATGGAATTAAGGTATGGGCTCCAAGACGTAGAATTCCCTTCACTAAGTCTGATCTGGCTAATGCCATAGTACTGTGTCCAGTCTGCACCATGTTGAACAGAAATCTGGTAGCCACCTAGGGGCAGGTCAGTTAGATCAGACCCTTTCTTTTAGAAGGGGAGGCAACTTGTTCTCACTGGAATAGTTATTTTTTCTGGATTTCGTTTTGCCTTCCCTGTTGCCACCTTTCTGCAAGCACTATTATCTGTGGACTTTCTGAATGCCTTAACCTCTGTGATGGTATTCCATAGAACACTGAATCTGACTAATTTTACATAAAAAATTAAGACAGTGGATGGACTTTCATGGAATACACTGACCTTAACACGTACTCCATTACTCACAAGACAGATGGCTCTGTTTTTCAGCTTTACTGAGGTATAATTGACAAATAAAATTGTAATGTATCTAAAGTGTATAACGTGATGATTTGATACACATACACATTGTAAAAGGATTCCCCGCCATCGAGTTAATTAACACATCTCTTACCTCATATATTTACCTTTATTTTTGGTGAGAACATTTAAATTCTGCTATCTTAGCAAATTTCAATTATAGAACGCAGTGTTATCAACTATAGTCGCTGTGTTATACATTATATTCTCAGACCTTATTCATATTTTACGTGAAAGTTGGTACCCTTTTACCAGCGTCTCCCTATTTCCCTCATCCCACTGTCCCTGGCAACCTCTTTTCTACTTTTACACTCCACGTCCATGAGTTTAACTTTTTTTTTTAGAATCTATATTTAAGTGTTACCATGCAGTATTTGTCTTTCTGTCTGGCTTATTTCACTTAGCACATGCCCTCCAGGTTCATTCATGTTGTTGCAAGTGACAGGATTTCCTCCTTTTTTTTTTAAGGCTGAATAATATTCCATTGTGTGTATATATACATATACGTATATATATCACGTTTTCTTGATCTGTCAGACAATGGCTTTATAGGACGCTTAACAGGCTCTGTTGAAGACTGGTTAGTGTGGATCATGGTAGAAGTGGTGTGATTCTGGAGCTAGTCGCTATTGCAGTGGATTCCTGATGTGATAGGCAGCTTCTTCATTATGTAGTTCCTTGATTTTTGTCAGGACCAGCACCTTCCTTAGAGTCCAAGTTCTGTGATGTAATTTTGGGAGTCACTACATTAATCTCAGTCTGCATTCAGTTTCTGCAGCCCTCCTAAAGACTAAGTCACTTAATATCCTGTAATAATTTCCATACTGCTTCAGTTAACTAGAATGGATTCTATTTTCTGCACCTGAATCCTGTCTGATACAGGCAGGAAAAGTCTCTCCAAATCCTAAAACTATGTGGACTCCTGACTCCATGCACAGGTAAAGACAATTTTAACCTGTGCCTTTCAACATGTAGCATTTTGAGAAAGTTTCTATAACAGCTGATTATAAGGTACCCTGCAAATATTTCATTGTTGTCTTAATACCAAGCAAATTTGGGAATGGTGAAAAAAGTGTTGGTATGAATTCTTTGGGAGTTTAAGTAAAAAATGTAAAAGTTAAACTAGCAATAATAATGATGTTTACTTATTATATAACCATGTGGACAAGTTACTGAATATTTTGTAAATTCAGAATTAGCAATTTGTTCTCTTAAACATGTTGTAAAACTATTGGAGATGTTAATGTGGTATTTTCGTGATTCATGACAGTGTGCTACAGAATAGAAGTATAAACAAGCCTTAATATAATGTGAAAATCATCTCTATTCATTAGTTTTTAAAATCAGTGACTGACATACTTTCTGAAAACAGAATCCTCCCACTGAAATTCAGCAGTAGTAAAAGCTGTCTGCCTACAAGTCTCTAAATAGAAGCTTTTCTGGGTTAGTTTTATAGATTGGAAAATTTGGGGGAATTTCAAAACCCAGTGAAAGCACTTCCCTGAAACTCACCTGGTGCATCTGATGACCTCCTTTTCTCACCACTATCATCGAGCACTAGAAGTTTATAGTGTCGACTTGCAAATGACACTTTTGCAAATTCATTACACTTTTTTTAGAATTTTAAAGGAGATTAGTGCTGGGTCTGTGTGAACCTGGATGATCTATTATTAATAGCAGTGCTTCTCAAACTGGGTACTTGTTTGGCAGGATAGGGAGGGGCCTGAATTTCTGCATTTCCAACAAGGTCCCAGGTGATGTTGATGGTTTTGGTCTGCAGATCACACTGAGTAAGAAGGATTTAAAGCTAAAATTTAAAATCTCAGTTTTTTTTTTTTTTTAATTAACAGCAAATAATCGGATTGATTCCTTCTTCTAATTCAGACAGATTATTTGGCTACTAAACTTAATCCAGTCTCATTGTCAACTCAGGATAAATATTTAGAAATGAAGAAAAAAGGCAGAGAAGTTAAGGTAGTGATTTAAAATACTGGCACATTTTCAACTCTGGACTAATTTTAAGGCTTTTTTTCTATGTTGCAAAACTCTTCTGTCATCTACTTAATAATGTGGACTCTGGAGTTAAGACCTGGATTTGGATTTTGGATCTACCTTTAGTGTTGTATGAATTTGGCAAGTTAAAAATATCCCTAAGCTTGGTTTCCCCACGTGGTTGTCATAGTGTCATAGAGTTGCAGTGAGGTTAAAAGGACAATATGGTACTATGTTTAGTAGAGTGCCTGCACATAGAAAGTGCTCAATAAATAGTACCTGCTTTATTGTTATTATCTTCAATGAGCAAGTGAGCCTGGATCCAGTTTGATTGTGACTTTTATTGGAATAGGAATCCTTGACTAAGAATCTATTGGCTATAAAAATAAATAAAATAAATTCAGGAAAAAAAATAAGAGCTGCAGAAAACAAAAACAAAACAAAACAAAACAAAAAAGAATCTATTGGCTATAACAGTTAATGAGGTTGCTTTGTGAAAACTAGTCCATCACCATCATCAGCATATCATCATATTATTATCAAATAAGAAGCTGACAATTGCATATAAAGTACTTTACCTGGAGGAAAAATTGTGAGTATCAAAATTGGATAAATGTCATTTTCAGATTACTTGTAATTGGAGGCTGTCTCATTTATAACTTTTGGCTTAGATCTTTAAGTATCAATATAATTATTTTTGTCATTGTTATGAATATATAAGGAAAATAAAGTATGTATATTTTGTCTTTATGAATATTTAGTTGGTATAGTTGCCCTAAAGCTGTGTAATGAGTTCTATAAACATACAGATTAATATTCAATACATCAAATGTTCCTTATTTATCCAGCAAGTCAGACACTTTCATTTCAACCTCAGAAACTTTTTTTCCATCGAGGAGGCATTTGTACAATTGTTCATATCTGTAGAACTTCTAACACTGTATTTAGGTAAAATTACACTTCGGGATAATTGCCTATGTAATTAACATTCAGGAAGAAATTATTTATTCAGGAGAACATTTCACAATTCAGTTTCAGTCTGTGACAAAGAGGCTTTTTAATGTTAATCTTATGAAAAAAAAAATGGAGCAAATAGTAAAGGCCATGGATTAATGCAAGAGGCAGCTATTTATAGCATACCATTTTCTCTCACTGGGAATTACCTATTTTCTACCAGAGAGTGTAGGCGCATGTTTCAAATCTCACTGGGAAGTGTGGGGTTGAGTCTTATATTTTGTGCATGTTAGATGGTTTCACATCAGGTGACTAAATAAAAAAGTAAGATGGTTACAAATACATTTCTTCTTGAAGCTTCAAAAGAAGCAAAAAGAATAAATGCATATTATGGTAGGGTTAAAAATGATCATGAATATGTAGAAAATAAAAATAGGAGGTATATTTTTTCAGTCTCAATTCTATGGAAATTTTCTGCCTTGGCTAATAATTCTTTCAGAGTTTATGAACAGATTCACACCTCCCTTCCCATCAGCTAGCTGTTAATTTCAGTGACATAGTAACATCTCTTAAAAAAACAAAGGAACTATTTCTGTAGCATATCTATTATTGTGGAAATTGTTGAAAGTATGGGGAGACAAGATTTGTCAGAAATATTGTCATCTATTTGTATTTTTTTTCTGATTACAGACTATTATGTTGAAATAAGATTAAAGATTGACAAACACCCAACAGAACATTAAAACGTATGGGAAAGTTATTTTCTAGCTGTATTTATGATAAAAACTTAAAATTTTCTTTGTCTTTAATCATTCTTAGATATAATTTAGAAGTTTGAGTTTATTTGCAAAATAAATGTATGAATAAATACTTGTATAGAAAGATTATTGATAATGATACAAAGAAATGAGATAACATATATGCTTATTTAATTATAATATAAAAATTCATCAGCATTGCCACTACCTTAGTCCACTCCAACAAAATCTTTTGTCTGAACAATTACACCGGCTTTCTTTCTGGGCTCCCTGCCTTCATACTTGTCCTATTGCCTACAGAGCAGTCAGATTAACTTTCTTTTTTTGGCTGTGCCTTGCATCATGTGGGATCTTAGCTCCCTGAGCAGGGATGGAACCCGTGCCCCCTGTAGTGGAAGTGCAGTCTTAACCATTGGACTGCCAGGAAAGTCCCAGAATTAACTTTTTTTTTTAAGAGTTGGCTTTTATTTATTTTATTTATTTTTTATTTTTGGCTGCATTGGGTCTTCATTGCTGTGCGTGGGCTTTCTCTAGTTGCGGCGAGCGGGGTCTGCTCTTCCTTGTGGTGCGCAGGCTTCTCATTGCGGTGGCTTCTCATTGTGGAGCATGGGCTCTTGGCGCATGGGCTTCAGTAGTTGTGGCGCATGGGCTCAGTAGTTGTGGCTTGCAGGCTCTAGAGGGCAGGCTCAGTGGTTGTGGCTCATGGGCTTAGTTGCTCCATGGCATGTGGGATCCTCCCGGACCAGGGCTCAAACCCCTGTCCTCTGCATTGGCAGGTGGATTCTTAACCACTGTGCCACCAGGGAAGCCCCGGTCCAAGAATTAACGTTTTTAATTAATTTTTTTTTTAATTTTAACTTTATTGGAGTCTTTATTGGAGTATAATTGCTTTACAATGCTGTGTTAGTTTCTGCTGTATAACAAAGTGAATGAGCTATATGTACACATATATCCCCATATCCCCTCCATCTTGTGTCTCCTTCCCACCCTCCCTATCCCACACCTCTAGGCGGTCACAAAGCACGGAGCTGATCTCCCCGTGCGATGCAGCTGCTTCCCACTAGTTATCTATTTTCAATTTGGTACTGAATATATGTCAGTGCTACTCTCTCACTTTGTCCCAGCTTACCCTTCTCCCTCCCTGTGTCCTCAAGTCCATTCTCTACATCTGTGTCTTTATTCCTGTCCTGCCCCTAGGTTCATCAGGACCATTTTTTTTTCTTTTTCTTTTTTTTAGATTCCATATATATGTGTTAGCATATGGTATTTGTTTTTCTCTTTCTGACTTACTTCACTCTGTATGACAGACTGAAGAGGTCTGTCCTCTACCTCTGTAGAGGTCCATCAACCTCACTACAAATAACTCAGTTTTGTTTCTTTTTATGGCTGAGTTATATTCCATTGTATATGTGTGCCACATCTTCTTTATCCATTCATCTGTCGATGGACATTTAGGTTGCTTCCATGTCCTGGCTATTGTAAATAGAGCTGCAGTGAACATTGTGGTACATGACTCTTTTTGAATTACGGTTTTCTCAGGGTATATGCCCAGTAGTGGGATTGCTGGGTTGTATGGTAGTTCTATTTTTAGTTTTTTAAGGAACCTCCATTCTGTTCTCCATAGTGGCTGTATCAATTTATATTCCCACTAACAGTGCAAGAGGGTTCCCTTTTCTCCACACCCTCTCCCGCATTTATTGCTTGTAGAGTTTTTGATGATGGCCATTCTGACCGGTGTGAGGTGATACCTCATTGTAGTTTTGATTTGCATTTCTCTAGTGATTAGTGATGTTGAGCATCCTTTCATGTGTTTGCTGGCAATCTATATATCTTCTTTGAAGAAATGTCTATTTAGGTCTTCTGCCCATTTTTGGATTGGGTTGTTCTTTTTTTGATATTGAGCTGGATGAGCTGCTTGTATATTCTGGAGATTAATCCCTTGTCAGTTGCTTCATTTGAAAATATTTTCTTTCATTCTGAGGGTTGTTGTTTCGTCTTGTTTATGGTTTCCTTTGCTGTGCAAAAGCTTTGAAGTTTCATTAGGTTCCATTTGTTTATTTTTGTTTTTATTTCCATTTCTCTAGGAGGTGGGTCAAAAAGGATCTTGCTGTGATTTATGTCAAAGAGAGTTCTTCCTCTGTTTTCCTATAAGAGTTTTATAATGTCTGGCCTTACATTTAGATCTTTAATCCATTTTGAGTTTATTTTTGTGTATGGTGTTAGGATGTGTTCTAATTTCATTCATTTACATGTAGCTGTCCAGTTTTCCCAGCACCAGTTATTGAAGAGGCTGTCTTTTCTCCATTGTATATTTTTGCCTCCTTTATCAAAGATAAGGTGACCATATGTGCATGGGTTTATCTCTGTGCTTTCTATCCTGTTCCATTGATCTATATTTCTGTTTTTGTGCCAGTACGACACTGTCTTGATTACTGTAGTTTTATAGTATAGTCTGAAGTCAGGGAACCTGATTCCTCCAGCTCCATTTTTCTTTCTCAAGATTGTTTTGGCTATTCGGGGGCTTTTGTGTTTCCATACAAATTGTGAATTTTTTTGCCCTAGTCCTGTGAAAAATGCCATTGGTAGTTTGATAGGGATTGCATTGAATTTGTAGGTTGCTTTGGGTAGTATAGTCATTTTCACATTATTGATTCTTCCAATCCAAGAACATGGTATATCTCTCCATCTGTTGGTATCATCTTTAACTTCTTTCATCAGTGTCTTCTAGTTTTCTGCATACAGATCTTTTGTCTCCCTAGGTAGGTTTATTCCTAGGTATTTTATTCTTTTTGTTGCAATGGTAAATGGGAGTGTTTCCTTAATTTCTCTTTCAGATTTTTCATCATTAGTGTATAGGAATGCAAGGAATTTCTGTGCATTAATTTTGTGTCCTGCTACTTTACCAAATTCATTCATTAGCTCTAGTAGTTTTCTGGTATCATCTTTAGGATTCTTTATGTATAGTTTCATGTCATCTGCAAACATTAACAGCTTTACTTCTTTTCTGATTTGGATTCTTTTAATTTCTTTTTCTTCTGTGATTGCTGTGGCTAAAACTTCCAAAACCATGTTGAATAATAGTGGTGAGAGTGGGCATCCTTGTCTTGTTCCTGATTTTAGAGGAGGTGGTTTCAGTTTTTCACCATTGAGAATGATGTTGGCTGTGGGTTTGTCATATATATGCTTTATTATGTTGAGGTAGGTTCCCTCTATGCCTACTTTCTGGAGAGTTTTTATCATAAATTGGTGTTGAATTTTGTCAAAAGCTTTTTCTGCATCTATTGAGATGATCATATGGTTTTTATCCTTCAGTTTGTTAATATGGTTGATCACATTGATTGATATGTGTATATTGAAGAATCCTTGCATTCCTGGGATAAACCCCACTTGATCATGGTGTATGATCCTTTTAATGTGCTGTTGGATTCTGTTTGCTAATATTTTGTTGAGGATTTTTGCATCTGTGTTCATCGGTGATATTGGTCTGTCGTTTTCTTTTTTTGTGACATCTTTGTCTGATTTTGGTATCAGGGTGATGGTGGCCTCACAGAATGAGTTTAGGAGTGTTCCTCCCTCTGCTATATTTTGGAAGAGTTTGAGAAGGATAGGTGTTAGCTCTTCTCTGAATGTTTGATAGAATTTGCCTGTGAAGCCATCTGGTCCTGTGCTTTTGTTTGTTAGAAGATTTTTAATCACAGTTTCAATTTCAGTGCCTGTGACTGGTCTGTTTATATTTTCTAGTTGTTCCTGGTTCAGTCTCGGAAGGTTGTGATTTTCTAAGAATTTGTCCATTTCTTCCAGGTAGTCCATTTTTTGGCATATAGTTGCTTGTAGTAATCTCTCATGATCCTTTGTATTTCTGCCATGACAGTTGTTACTTCTCCTTTTTCATTTCTAATTCTATTGATTTGAGTCTTCTCCCTTTTTTTCTTGATGAGTCTAGCTAGTGGTTTATGAATTTTGTTTATCTTCTCAAAGAACCAGCTTTTAGTTTTATTGATCTTTGCTATTGATTTCTTCATTTCTTTTTCATTTATTTCTGATCTGATCTTTATGATTTCTTTCCTTCGGCTAACTGTGGGTTTTTTTTGTTCTTCTTTCTCTAATTGCTTTAGGTGTAAGGTTAGGTTGTTTATTTGAGATATTTCTTGTTTTTTGAGGTGGGATTGTATTGTTATAAACTTCCCTCTTAGAACTGCTTTTGCTGCATCCCATAGGTGTTGGTTTGTCGTGTTTTCATTGTAAATTGTTTCGAGGTTTTTTTTGATTTCCTTAGTGTTCTCTTGGTTATTTAGTAGCATATTTTTTTAGCCTCCATGTGTTTGTGTTTTTTACAATTCTTTTCGTGTAATTGGTATCTAGTCTCACAGTGTTGTGGTCAGAAAAGGTACTTGATGTGGTTTCAGTTTTCTTAAATTTACCAAGGCTTGATTCATGACCCAAGGTATGATCTGTCCTGGAGAATGTTCCATGAGCACTTGAGAAGAAAGTGTGTTCTGTTGTTTTTGGATGGAATGTCCTATAAATATCAATTAAGTCCATCTTGTTTAATATGTCATTTAAAGCTGGTGTTTCCTTATTTACTTTCATTTTGGATGATCTATCCATTGGTGAAAGTGGGGTGTTAAAAGTCCCCTACTATGATTGTGTTACTGTCAGTTTCCCCTTTTATGGCTGTTAGCATTTACCTTATGTATTGAGGTGCTCCAGTGTTGGGTGTGTAAATACTTACAATCGTTATATCTTCTTCTTGGATTGATCCCTTAGACATTATGTTATGTCCTTCTCTGTCTCTTGTAATAGTCTATTTTAAAGTCTATCTCGTCTGATATGAGAATTGCTACTCCAGCTGTCTTTTTTTTTTTGCTGTACGCGGGCCCCTCACTGTTGTGGCCTCTCCCGTTGCGGAGCACAGGCTCCGGACGTGCAGGCTCAGCGGCCATGGCTCACAGGCCCAGCCACTCCGCGGCATGTGGAATCTTCCCGGATCGGGGCATGAACCCGTGTCCTCTGCATCAGCAGGCGTACTCTCAACCACTGCACCACCAGGGAAGTCCTCCAGCTGTCTTTTGATTTCCATTTGCATGGAATATCTTTTTCCATCTCCTCACATTCAGTCTGTATGTGTCCCTGTATGTGTCTGAAGTGGGTCTCTTGTAGACAGCATATATACGGGTTTTGTTTTTGCATCCACTCAGCCTGTCTATGTCTTTTGGTGGGAGCATTGAATTCATTTACATTTAAGGTAATTATCAGTATGTATGCTCCTATAACCATTTTCGTCATTGTTTTGTGTTTGTTATTGTAGATCTTTTCCTTCTCTTGTGTTTCCTGCCTAGAGACGTTCTTTTAGTAGCATTTATTGTAAAGCTGGTTTGGTGGTAGTGAATTCTCTTAACTTTTGCTTGTCTGTAAAGGTGTTAATTTCTCCAGCGAATCTCAATGAGATCCTTGCTGGGTTGAGTAATCTTGGTTGTAGGTTTTTCTCTTTCATCACTTTAAATATGTCCTGCCACTCCCTTCTGGCTTGCAGAGTTTTTGCTGAAAGATCAGCTGTTAACCTTATGGGGATTCCCTTGTATGTTATTTGTTGCTTTTCCCTTGCTGCTTTTAATATTTTTTGTTTGTAGTTAATTTTTGATAGTTTGATTAATATGTGTTTCTCCTTGGATTTATCTTATATGGGACTCTCTACACTTCCTGGAGTTGATTGACTCTTTCCTTTCCCATGTTAGGGAAGTTTTCAACTATAATCTCTTCAAATGTTTTCTCAGACCCTTTCTTTTTCTCTTCTTCTTCTGGGACCCCTATAATTCGAATTTTGATGTGTTTAATGTTGTCCCAGAGGTCTCTGAGACTGTCCTCAATTCTTTTTATTGTTTTCTTTATTCTGCTCTGCGGTAGTTATTTCCACTATTTTGTCTTCCAGGTCACTTATCCGTTCTTCTGCCTCAGTTTTTCTGCTACTGATTCCTGCTAGAGAATTTTTAATTTCATTTATTGTGTTGTTCATCACTGTTTGTTTGCTCTTTAGTTCTTCTAAGTCCTTGTTAAACGTTTCTTGTATTTTCTCCATTCTATTTCTAAGGTTCTGGATCATCTTTATTATCATTACTCTGAATTCTTTTTCATGTAGGCTGCCTATATCCTTTTCATTTGTTTGGTCTCGTGGGTTTTTACCTTGCTCCTTCACCTACTGCATATTTCTCCGTCTTCTCAGTTCAGTTAACTTACTGTGTTTGGGGTCTCCTTTTCACAGGGTACAGGGTCATAGTTCCCATTGTTTTTGATGTCTGCCCCCAGTGGCTAAGGTTGGTTCAGTGGGTTATGTAGGCTTCCTGGTGCAGGGCACTGTTGCCTGTGTTCTGGTTGGTGGGGCTGGATCTTGTCTTTCTTGTGGGCAGGGCTGTATCCGGTGGTGTGTTTTGAGGTGTCTGAACTTATAATGATTTTAGGCAGCGTCTCTGCTAATGGGTGGGTTTGTGATCCTGTCTTGCTAGTTGTTTGGCATGGGGTGTTAAACACTGGAGGTTGCTGGCCATTTGGTGGAGCTGGGTCTTAGTGTTGAGATGGTGATATCTAGGGGAGCTCTCTGATTGATATTACATGGTCCCGGGAGGTCTCTGGTGGTCCAATGTCCTGAACTTAGCTCTCCCACCTCAGAGGCTCAGGCCTGACACTAGGCTGGAGCACCAAGACCCCAGTTACATGGGGATTTTCTTGCCTTTTGGGAGGTCTGAGGTCTTCTGCCAGCCTTCAGTAGGTGTTCTGTAGGAGTTGTTACACACGTAGATGTATTTTTGATGTAGTTTTGGGGAGGAAGGTGATCTCCACATCTTACTCCTCTTCCATCTTGAAGGTCCCCTGGCCCAGAATTAACTTTTAAAACCTAACTTTGTTTATATCCATAGGCTCCCACAACTACATCTATCCACCTACCAGTATCTGTGTCACTCCAACCTCCTTTTCCTCCTATTTTTTTGGATGAACTCTTTATATCCTAGCCACAGCTAACCCTCCATTTGGGGTGAAATGTTGTCTTCTTTCACTTACTAAATAAAACACCCCAGATATTCTCCCTTCTCTCTCTAGTATCATCACTTTACCCTTCCCATTTGGTCATTCTTATGAGAATATCTACCCAAACCCCTGTCTTTCTATTGTCCCATTTCTTTGCTCTCATTTACAGAAAACTTCCTCTCCATGGTAATTTATACTCAGTTCCTCCAATTCTCCCATTCTCTCTGAACAGCTTCCAATCAGGCCAATACCCACCATTAACTTACTGAAGCTATTTTTGTTAAAGTTTGGCAGTGACCTTCACATTGAATAACTCAACAGTCAGTTCTTAGCCCTCATCTTAACTGAGCTATAGCCAGAATTTGTCACAACTGATTATTCCTTACTCCTTGAAACAGGCTCTTCAGTAGGCTTCTGGGACATCACAATCTCCAGTTTTTCTCCTACCTCACTGGCAGTTTCTCCTTAGATTCCCCTGCAAACAGTCATGTCTTGTTTCCTCATTTCTTCCAAGTCTCTGCTTAAATATCACATCACAGTGAGGTTTTCCTATTTCACTTGTATTAGGATTCTCCAGAGAAACAGAACCCATAGGATACACACACACACACACACACACACACACATTTATATGTGTATATACACGTAGGATATATATATACACACACGTTTATATGTGTATATACATGTAGGATATATATATACGCACAGGATATATATATATATATATATACACACACGTAGGATATATATATATACACATAGGATACACACACACACACACACACACACACACACATATACATTTCTACAAGAGACAGACCGAGAGAGATATTTATTATAAGGAATTGGCTCACGTGATTATGGAGGCTGAGAAGTCCCAAGACCTGCACTTGGCAAGCTGGAGACCCAGGAGAGCTGGTTAGGTAGTTCCAGTCTGAGTCAGAAGATCTGAGAACCAGGAGATGGTCTATGTTTCAACTCAAAGGCAGAAGAAGATCAGTATCCTAGCTCATGCAAAGCTGGACTTTAGGCAGGTGAAGTTTCCTCTTACTCAGACTTTATTATTCTATTCAGTTCTTCAACTGATTGAATGAGGCCCACCTGTATTAGGAAGAGCAATCTGCTTAATTCAGTCTACAGATTCAAATGTTAATCTCATCCAAATATAGACATACTCAGAATAATATTTGACCCAGTGTCTGGGCAGTCCATGTCTCAGTTAAGTTGACACATAAAATTAACCATTACACCACCTAGTTTAAGATGGCAGCCCACACTGGCACACCCTATCCTTTCCCTATCTTGTCTCCATAGCACCCATCACCCTCCACATATTGCTGTGCTTCACTTATTTGCTGATTTGGTGACTGGTCCTTCCACGGGGTAGTCCCATGAGGGCAAAGAATTGTGTGATTGTTTATGATTGAACCTCCTGTTCCACAGCAGTGTTTGGCACATAGTAGATGAAAATTAAATTTATTGAATAAGTGAACAGTTGTCACCCCCTTGCTTAAAACTTTTCAGTGGTTTTTTACTGCATTTAAGGTAAAATCCAAAATGTTTACCGTGTTCTACAAACCCAGTGTGGTCTGCTCATTCCTTCATCTCTAACTTCCTGTGTTCTCTCTCATGATCTCATAGATCTCATGCTGTGTGAGGTCAGGGATCATGCTGTGTTATCCACCTCTAAATCCTTAGTGCCTTGCACAATTCTTGGCACACAGGAAACACTCAATATATATTTGTTGCTTGATGAAGGCTTGCAAGTCAGAGGTTGTGTAACCAGAGGCAGCCTGCCGTTTCAACTCATAATTCAGTGTGTGGAAATCATCCATCCACAGTGAATTATAATGTTAGCATCTGATCCTGAACTTCAGTATTGTGGGGGTACTGGGATCTGAGCTAAGACACCTTGCTAGAAAGCTCTATCTCTGCCTGAATTAGGTATGTGGCTTTGGGCAAGTTCTGAATATCTGTGAGCCTTACTTCTTTCCTCATTTATAAAATGAAGAGATTGGACTGGATCAGGTATTTTCCAAATACGTTCTGTAGAGATGAGTGTGTGGGGTTGCCTCAGGCCCCATTCCCTGCCTTTGACCAAAGGGACTCCAGTCCTGTATGATTTTTAGAGTAATAGGTTCCCACATACGATTTCATGTAAAAATGGTCATGGGAGGTATGCCAGTTCTTTAAAAAAATAGCTAAGAAAGCCATTGGACACACCAGAGGAAGGTCAAGCTGCTCTCAGCTCTGACTTTCTGTGATATTAAGTGCATTTGGAAGTCAAATGAGAAGGGAAGGGTTGAGTGCCAATGTCTGGGAGGAGAGTTCTCAGCCAGATGATACCTGGGTGGGGCCTGTTGGCAACACTGTGTGGAAACCATGTGTGCCAAGTAGTGGTGGCTTGTTGGAGGGACAAAGAAAAGACCACACGGGGGGAAAGAATATGATATGGATTGGGGCTAGATTGTGCAAGGTCTTGGATGCTGTCACGCGCAAACTTCTGTAAATGTTAAGGAGTCACTACGGTGGTCTAAACAGATGACTTGATAAAAATGGCCTTTAGAAAGATAAGACATAGCACACTAGCAGGCCACTCCAGGAACTGAAATAAGCCTTCAAGAGGTAGGTAATCTGATTAAATTACTTTGTTTATTGTTCATTCAGTGATTTGAGGGCTTGCCATTTAATTCTTGAGTTATGTGAAGATTCTTCTGGTCTCTGTACACCAGTGCATTCTGATTAGGAAGCTCATACAATTTTGGTGTTCAGATCCTAGTATGAATTTAAATTCTAAAGAGCTGGTCTGTTTGAGATTTCTTCTTTTTTGTGCTAAATGTCATCAATTGTGGTAAAATTAAGCTTGAACTCCTTTTAGTGTTCGCATATATCTTTTTTGGTGAGGAGGGGTGTTCGTCTCTCATCTAAATAGAGGGTGCCACTGAGTAGTCTTACTGAAATCCAAGGTATTCTGAGTGAATAACAGAGTGACTTGAGAAGCCCTCTGATCTCTGGTGTATTGATGGATGAAGATGTATTTCATATTGACTGTGTTCCTTGAATGGAATAGGAACAATGTCATCCCTAATCCATTAAACTGACATCTCTTCTAATTGAAAGCCAAACGGGTTTGTATAGTAAAGATTGCTTGTGGATTTGTGTATGTGTTGAGGAGAGGCAAAGTGAGGTAGAAGAAAAAGTGAGGAGGGAAGACTGGAAAGTAGTTGTTGCAACCCCAGCGTATTTAAGGGGCTTGAACTCTGACATAAGAGGGCTCCATTGAGGGAGCGGCCCACAGATGTGGGCTAGAACAAATACCGGCTGCCTGAGAAAACAGGCATCTCATTTTGAGTTACATTTCCTACAGAAGTGTCAATTGTGATAAGGGTTTATATCATTTATTATGAAATAAAAAAAATTTATTCCCTGAGCCTAAGTGGAGAGTATTGACTACTGGGATAAAAAAATTAAGATGATAGTTAGAAAGTTCACTTTGGGGATGGGATTGGGAAGTGCAGGGAATGAAAAGGACATAAAATGGAGAAATCACTTTTAGGGTCCAGGTTGTGTTATTAACACCTAGTACAAGCGTGAAGATGCAGTTGTCCGAACTGACAGCCCAAATTAAGCTTTAGGTATTGATTAATTCAGTCTCTGTGTGGCTTATCAGGCTTGCAAGGGTCTGGCTGTTTAGTGGAGAAGATGGAAAAATAAACAAATGCCTATAATACAGGTAGGGCCTAATTTTATAGGCTATTTTTGAACTCACAAGGGCAGCACCTAACCCAACCTTGTGGGTGTGGGAAGCATTGGGAGTGGCTGTGAGCTAAAGAGAATATTAACAGGGAGTTTGGTGTAGGACAATGATAAAGGAAGACTTCCTATTTATATGCCATTAACTACATTAGTTTAGTATTCCTGGAGACTCTTTGTCTCTGCCTCTGTCTCTCTGTCTCTTAATGTGGAGATCAATGTGAGAATGGAACTATGAAAGAATAGAAAGAGATGCAGTGGAGTAGTAAGCAGGGTCCAAGTTGTGACAGTCTCACAAATATTAAGGAATCTTAGTCCATGAAATGGAAATAATTAAGGGAGAAAAATAAAATGCTACAGCTGTAAACGACAACAAAAATAGCTGTAAAATCCAAATCCAGGAGCTTGGTACTTAACAATAAATGTTTTTAGAAAACAATTTTAGGGGAGCAGAGAAAGATTTTTAAAAAATGAAGTAAAAAAGTGGAATAAAGAGAGGTCTATATTTTGGGCTTTTTTTTTTTTTTTTTTGCGGTACGCGGGCCTCTCACTGTTGTGGCCTCTCCCGTTGTGGAGCACAGGCTCTGGACACGCAGGCTCAGCAGCCGTGGCTCACGGGCGCAGCCGCTCCGTGGCATGTGGGATCTTCCCGGGCCAGGGCACGAACTCGTGTGCCCTGCATCGGCAGGCGGACTCTCAACCACTGCGCCACCAGGGAAGCCCTGTTTTGGGCTTTTTAAAAAAATTAATTAATTTTATTTTTGGCTGTGTTGGGTCTTGTCACTGCGTGCGGGCCTTCTCTAGTTGCCGCGAGCGGAGGGCTACTCTCTTCATTGTGGTGCGCGGGCTTCTCATTGCAGTGGCTTCTCTTGTTGTGGAGCACAGGCTCTAGGTGCATGGGCTTCAGTAGTTGTGGCATGTGGGCTCAGTAGTTGTGGCTTGCGGGCTCTAGAGTGCAGGCTCAGTAGTAGTGGCACACAGGCTTAGTTGCTCTGCGGCATGTGGGATCTTCCTGGACCAGGGCTCAAACCTGTGTCCCCTGCATTGGCAGGCGGATTCTTAACCACTGCGCCACCAAGGAAGTCCCTTGGGCTGTTTTTGATGTTAGTTTCTCCTCCAGTTTAAGCTGTTAAGCTCCTAGTTAATTCCATGAATTATCTCTGGCAGTACAGGATTTGGAAACACAAGGGATGACTCTGGGACCTCTTTAGGCTCCAGGCCCTCTGAGATGAATTTCAGATGGATTACAACAGGGGCCACCTCAAGTACTTGTAGGAATGGGGTAGTTAACCTAGTGGAGTGCAGCATGCTCGGATGGAACAAGCTGGGATCAGCATTCCCCGTTAAAGGGAGAAGCAGCTGCTCGACTCCAGCTGATGGCTGCCATACGGCAACCTTGCCCTGGTGTTGCCACAGCTTCTGTTTTGTAAAATATCGACAACTAAGTAAAATTTCCTCTGGTCCTTGTCTTTGCTTATATCACAGATACCGCTTATCATTTGTAATGTTAGAGTCATAAAACTGTGCAAGCTATTATGAATTTTCACTAAGAAATAATCAACAGTTCATAAAGTTTCTATTTTTAATAACTCCAGAACACTGTCTTATTAATTTTGAGTGAGAATATAAAATGCTAAGTGGAGCAGATATTTGCATTGGCCTCAACTGTGCTGCCTCTTTCTGCCAGCAACCTATATGGGAAGCCAATTAATTATGATGGTTGCTGAACCAGATTTGGAATGTAATTTGCATCCATCTCTGTGGTGGACCTAAGTCTTGGATGTGCCCAGGTTCTACGACTCTCCTTTTTCTATCGGTGTTTTGCCTTGTCCTCTGACTCTTGGTTACGGCCAGTGGGAATGTTGATAGAAGTTCTGGGGGAAGAAGAGTGGGGTCATGGTATTTATTCCCTTGGTTGCCTCAGGGAGTATCTACATCCTGAGAGTTGTTGCGACATTTAAATGATGTAAACTTAGTACAGTCCCTAGCACGTGTAAGCTGGCAACAAAACTTCTTTTAATTAGTTTTTGTTTTTATAAGCATAATTGATGTGGTTTAAGAAGTCAAATAATATTTCTCTGTCTCTCCTGCGGAAAGTGGATCTTCCAAGGCGATCTGCTTTCCCCAGCTCTCTTTTGGGATTTTGGTCCTCCATCCATCCCATCTTCTTTTCAGTCTAATAGAGAGGTTCGTTTTAGCTTCACTGCTTCTAGTTTCAGATTTCTGCTATTCCCACTCAGAGGGTAAAAATGAATTTCTTTTTGAATAAACCCCCCTAGAATTGTCTTAATGTGAGCATGACATCCACTTCCTGTTGGAACCCTGACTATTTGCCATCTCTTGGTTGGACTACTGCTCTATCTCCAGCCCTGTTTCAGGCAGAGCCAACATAACATGCAGTTCTGAATATACCACTTCCCTTCTAAATATCTCTCATAATCTACCCCCTTTAACTTAGCTTCAATTTATATCTTCTATTTAACTCTTTTTAAATTACAACTTTACCTGTCCTCGCCTTTCTCCAATCAGGTGGAACTAGAGCCTTACTCTTAAGCAAAGCTAAACCTCCTTACTTGAGTGGTAAATTCAAGCTTTCCCCTCCCCGCAGTCCTCTGAATCAACAACTTCCATCTTACCAAATTCAGTGGTTAATTCTCTCCATCCGTCTCATGTTCTCTCTTAGGAGCATTCGAGTCAGTTGATTAATTCCTCGTTCTTGAAACACTTCTTTTTTTTGCCTTCCTTTTCAGTACACTTCCCTGGTTTTCTTTCTCCTTCATTGTCTGTTTCTTTTCAGTCTCCTTTAATGGCTTCTCATCTTCTTTTCTTCTAAATATTGAAGCACTCCAAGGCCCTGTCCTTGCCTTCCTTTTTTATATAGACTCTTCCTCTGGGTAACCTCACCCATTGCCTTGACCTCAAATAGCATGTCTATGAAGAAGATTGCCACGTTTATCTCCTGAGACTTGAACACTTCCTTAAGCTCTAGACTTCTATACTTAATTTGCTATTGGACGTCTCCACCTAGACATTGCATACTTATCTCAAACTTAACAAGTCCAAAATAGAACTTTTTATTTACCACTTCCGCTAATTTAATTTAAAACTTTTTCCTTTTTTAATACATATTTAAGACTCTAAATTTTCCTATAAATACTACTACAGCTAAATTCATAAATGTTAAGTAATGATTCATTATTTTCTCTTCTAAATATTTTCTAGGATCCTTTATGAATTATTTTTGATCCATGAATTGTATAGAAGTTTATTTCAAATATTTCAAGTTTATGAGTCTTTTGGAATTAAATTTTGTTATTCATTTCTAATTTTATTGCATTTTAGTTAGAGAAGGTGGTCTGGATAAAGGCATCCAATCATTATTTTGTGTTGAGATTTGCCTTGTGGCCTAGTGCATGGTAAATTTTTTTTTTTGCGGTACGCGGGCCTCTCACTGTTGTGGCCTCTCCCATTGCGGAGCACAGGCTCCGGACGCGCAGGCTCAGCGGCCATGGCTCACGGGCCCAGTCACTCTGCGGCACGTGGGATCCTCCCGGACTGGGGCATGAACCCGTGTTCCCTGCATCGGCAGGTGGACTCCCAACCACTGCGCCACCAGGGAAGCCCCCGGTAAATTTTTATAAATATTTGTTGTGTGCTTAAAGCAAGAGAGAAAGACTCCATGGTGCAGATTGCAGGAGAGTACCTGTAAAGCACATGATTCTGCGAGGAGCCCCAGAAATACCAAAAGTCTGAAGCTATTTTATGTTAATTTCTTGGCTTTGGTCTTCTGGATGCCACATACTACACAAGCCTGTTGTTTTGATTTCTCAGAAGAACTTTTTTGGTTGTTCACCTGCTTAGAGCTCAGTAGGAGTCAAGTTCCATCACTATCTCCCTGCGCTGGTAGGTGCATTTTTTCTAGACTACCCTTGAACTGAGCTTACAATGCCTGGAGTGCCCTCTGTTTACAAGAGTATCTCAGGAATCTCCACAACACACAGGCCAGATGCATTCTTTTCTCCTTGCTTGCGTGTCAGATCCTAAACTGGTTTAGTATGATTTTAAATTGATTTTTTAAAATATATTTTATTGGGCTTCCCTGGTGGCGCAGTGGTTGAGAGTCCGCCTGCCGTTTCAGGGGACACGGGTTCGTGCCCCGGTCCGGGAAGATCCCACATGCTGCGGAGTGGCTAGGCCCGTGAGCCATGGCCGCTGAGCCTGCGCCTCCGGAGCCTGTGCTCCACAACGGGAGAGGCCACAACAGTGAGAGGCCCGCGTACCGCAAAAAAAAAAAAAAAAAAAATATATATATATATATATATAATTAAACAAGTTTTGACAAATATAATTGTATATGTTTAAAGTGTACAATGAGGTTATTTGATATACATATATATCCATTGTGGAAACATTACCAAGATCAAGATAATTAACACACTAATCTTACATAGTTAACTCTTTTTTGTGTGTGTAATGAGAATGCTTAAGATTTACTCTCAGAAAATTTCAAGTATGTAATACTGTATTGTTAACTATAGTCATCATGCTGTACGTTAGATCCTCAGAACTTATTCTTCTTAAAACTGAAAATTTGTACCCTTTGATCTCTATCACCCCATTTTCTCCTCCCCCAGCTACTGGCAATCACAATTCTAGTCTCTGTTTCTCTGAAATTGGCCTTATTTATTTTAGATTCTACACAGAATTGATACCATACAGTAAATTTGTCTGTCTTTATTTGGCTTATTTCACTTAGCATAATGCTCTTCAGGTTCATCTATGTTGTCGCAAATGGCAGGACTTTCTTTTATGGATATATGTATGTATATATATATACATATGTATATATACACAATGGAATATTATTATATATATATAATAGATATATGCTTCATTTTCTTTATCCATTCATCCTTTATAGGACACTTAGATTGTTTCTATATCTTGGCTATTGTGAATAACACTGAAATGAACATGAGGGTGGTGCAGATATCTCCTTGAGTTGCTGATTTCAAGTCTTTCCAGATATATACCCAGGAGTGGGTTTGCTAGATAATATTGTAGTTGAATTTTTAATATTTTGAGGAAGCACCTTACTGTTTTCCATAATGGCTATACCAAATAACATTTCCACCCACAGTGTTTATAAGGATTTCCTTTTCTTCACATCCTTGCCAACATTTGTTATCTCTTGTTTTTTTGAAAATAGCCGTACTAACAGGTGTGAGATGATGATATCTCATTATTGATTTTGACTGGCATTTCCCTGATGATCAGTGATGCTGACTCATCTGGGACTTTGTTAATATATTTCCATACCTTCTTGTACACCAAAATTTTACTTATTCTTCAAAACTCATGTCAAATGCTCCCTCCACTCTGAAGCTGTGAAATTACTCCTTACTTTATGCTACTAAAGCACTGATTCTTTTTTTTTTTAGGACTCTTTTTAACTGCGGTAAAAAACAATAACATAAAGTTACTTTCTTAATTTTAACTGTACATTACAGTAAAGCATATGCACATTGTTGTACAAAGATCTCTAGAATTTTTTATCTTGCATGATTGAATTTCTATACCCACTGAAGAACATCTCCCCATTTCCCCCTTCCCGCAATCCCTGGAAACCACCATTCCTGTTTCTATGAGTTCGAGTACTTTAGATACTTCATACAAGTAGAAACATGGAGTGTTTTTCTTTATGTGATTGGCTTATTTCACTTAGCTTACTGTCCTCAAAGTTCATTCATCTTGTAGCATATGACAGGATTTCCTTCTTTTATAAGGGTAATATACATTGTGGATCACATCTTCTTTATCCATTCATTCTTTGGTGGACATTTAGGTTGCTTCCACATCTTGGCTATTGTGAATAATGCTGCAGTGAACACGGGTGTGCAAATATCTCTTTGAGATTCTGTTTTATCTTCTTTTGGATAAATACCCAAGAGTGGGATTGCTGGCTCATATGCTTGTTCCATTTTTAATTTTTGAGGAGCCTCCATGCTGTTTTTTTCCATAGTGGTTATATCATTTTACAGTCCTACCAAGTGTATAAGGGTTTTTTTTTTTTTTTTTTGCAGTACGCGGGCCTCTCACTGTTGTGGCCTCTCCCGTTGTGGAGCATAGGCTCCGGACGTGCAGGCCCAGCGGCCATGGCTCACGGGCCCAGCCGCTCCGCGGCATGTGGGATCTTCCCGGACTGGGGCACGAACCCGTGTCCCCTGCATCAGCAGGCGGACTCTTAACCACTGCGCCACCAGGGAAGCCCTATAAGGGTTTTTATAAGGTCTAATTTCTCCACATCCTCACCAACATTTATTCTTTTTTTTTTGAAATAGTGTTAATCCTAATGGGTGTGAGGTGATATCTCATGGTGCCAAAGCACAGATTATTGTTTAATTCTGTCTTGCACTTTAGTTAGTTGTTTACATGTTTTTTGCTTCCCTAACCATAGAGTAAGCACTGCCTGCTAACATTACCTCATAGTGCCTTGTTGTAGATGCTCAATGCATACTTACTAACTTAATTCCTGTTGGCAAGTAAATATTATACATCTTATTAATTATACCTCTGCTAGCCTATGTAGAAAGGGTTTACCTTTTTAACACAAGCCATATCCTTTATTTTTTAAAGTAGAGGAACATGGACTATGTTTCAATATTATTCCTTTTCCTATGGAATTTGATTGACTTGTTGGTGGAGCTATTCTATTACTATTCCAAAATAAAGATCTTTAAAAGAAATAAACATAATTATATCATAATAATAAAGTAATAGCTTTAAGATAATATTATATGCTATAAATTAATGCTAAATGCTTCCTTATGTGTAATGTGTATATCTATATATAGCAATGTATTTGGGAGAAAGTATTTTGCATATGAAAAATTGGAAAATTGGACCTACTAACTG
This sequence comes from Phocoena sinus, assembly GCF_008692025.1. NCBI lineage: Eukaryota > Metazoa > Chordata > Mammalia > Artiodactyla > Phocoenidae > Phocoena > Phocoena sinus. Next base: position 45,695,590 of record NC_045772.1, on the reverse strand, counting down.
ATGGCAACTCATAGTAAGTGAATAACCTTCTTGAAAGCAACTGGAACTACATGATTTATTGAACACAATGGGATGAAAAGAAGACTTTTTACCTTTTCTCTTTCTCTAAGGTCCTCAACATTTTCTATTACAGCTTGCTAAAGTGTGTCAATAAATCTTTACATATTACTTGCAATGTTATTTTATCTTCCTCTTGGACATCTGCTCATACTTTATCCTTTTGAGAATTTTTTAAAGGCTGTTTCCTCCCTAAGATTGCCTGCTACAGCTGATGACTGAAAAAGATATGTACAAAATAGAAAATAGAAGGACAGCATGGCTGTTACATATGGTCCAGTCATATTAGCTTAGATCAAAAGTGCTTATTCTGTTTTTTACCCCTTATGTCGCCTGGTCCGTGGAATCTGACTTTAGGAAAGCAAAGCACAAGTGCAGTGAGATAGTTAAAAGGTCATAGTTAAATTTATTAGGGCTTGAATGGAACCACATCTAGAGGGACAAGCTCGAGTACCAAGTGTTGGTATTAGTGGCAGAAATACACAAAGATTTGTACATTGCGAGACAAAATTCCATAACAGAAAGGAGAGCCACTTTAGCCTATGGTTAAAATTCAATATTTATAAAAGCGATTACAAAAATAAAACCCCAACAGAAAAGGTCTTGATACATTTTAAGCTATTCCAGCACAATGTTTGTGTTCCCCTTTTTTAGTAGAATAGGTTGGTAGCTGTGTGCAACATGATTGAAGGGGCTGGTGTATATCGCATCACTTTTGCTCTTCTCTGTTCCTGAGTGTCCAGCCAGCTAGGATGTCACCCCGGGCCTTCCATTCTCCACAAGCAGTGAGGTCACATTCACATAAATATCTGCAGCTTGCTGCTTGGTGGTGCTCACCTGCACAACTGTGGGGTCACAACTTTTTCCTGCTCCCATTGAAAATCTCCCCTGTTGATTTCTAGGCATCTCTGGGAAAGTTCTCAGGAGATCTGAAGAGCAAGATCATTAATCTGCTTGTGTCTCTTTGCTGTCTCCTGCCTGTGAGTCACCCAGGGAAGCATCTCACCACTGTCACTTGCTGGTGCTGTGCTGAATGTCTCAGTCCCTTCTGTTGCCCTTTCCCCAGCTGTTCCACATTTTATCACTTGGGCTCCGCTCAGCCTGTATAAATCACAGTCTCAAGGAGTTCTTCCTCAACACAGCCCCCTCCAGCTCCACCTTCAACCTTCAGCTATTCTCCAGTCTCCACCTTCTAAATCCTACCCCTGCCCTTTACACCCACACACACCCCCCCACACGCACACACGCGTACACACACACACACACATACACACACACACACACACACACACACACACAGTCCTCATGTCCTTCATGCAGTTCTGGCACTCAAAGGCCAAACCTCTCCAGCCAAAAAACAAGAGTCTTTCCTCATTTCAACTTAAGCAAGTGGGTTGGGAGGAGAAGAAAGAGGACATGCTCTGTATAATTGCAGTCATTTGTTCTGGTTCCGCCTGCATATCCAACCTGATATTCATGATATTAGAGAAAGGGGAAATCAGAGTGAAAGAGGTTAAATAGGGAAAGGGGGGTATAAAATAAGAAAAAAAGAAGCGAAGAGCTCAGCCACTGCAGTTTCTTGGAAGGTGAAAGGAAATGAAAGGGGCGCACAGCAGTGGTGGGGAGAACAGAGGCTGGGTTTCACGTGCAGCTCTACGACTTACGTGACTTGGGGCAAGTCACCAAAATCCTCTGCACCTAATGTTTCTCATCTTCAAACTGAGAATAATCATAGTATCTACCTCACAGGGTTATGTTGAGGATTGAATTAGTTAATATACGCAAAGTACTTGTTAAGTGTTATGTTAAGTATTGACCATTATTAATTATTATTATTATTTGCCATTGAGACTGTAAATGAATTCTAGATTCTATATCTTTGTCTCAATCAGGAGTTAAATTAACCTATACGTATCTGTTTTGAGGCCACAGTCCATGTCTCTCAGAAATACTTGTGTTCAGCAGGCCATTAAAACAACCCATTCTGCCCAGGATCTGAATCCCCAACCCAGCTCACCAGGGCTGCTCTCATGGCTTCTCTGAATTATCTGAGCTCCTGGGCTCCTGCCTTTCTACTTCTCCAAGCCTGCTACCTCTGTCTCCCTTGGCCTTTCCAAATCAGCCTCCTTGTCTATTTCTCATCATGGGTAACTTCTAGACCTCTTCTGCTTAGCTGGACTTATAGTCTTAACCTCTCTGAGTCAGTCGTCTCGTGTTGTCAGTGGTGCCCTGCCATGACAGGGTCAGATATTTGGAGACTAGAAACAGATGGATTATGATGAATGCGATATATTGTGCCCTTGCTCATCTTGGTAACAGGTGGCTGCTCAGCCAGCTGGGGTCTTTTTGAGAACATCCTCCCAGGCCTTCTTCTGACCACATGCACTCCAGTCCAGATGGTGACATGGTTCCCTAGAGTCCTGAATCAACTTAACGAGAGATGGCAGAGCTATACTGATTTTGCCTAGGGTCTAATACAAGCACTGGATTTTCAAAATTTTACTTTCTAATTCAGGAAAAAGGAACAAGCCTTATGTGAAAGTCATGTTCACAATGTGGTTTCAGATTCTCTCACAGGAAATCTAAATTTATGTGATTAAATTAGCAGTCATAAATGCCAAGGCAAGAAAGCAAATTAATTTGTTTTTACTATTGGAAAAGAGTAAAGATGACTTTGGATAATCTAATGTATGAGGTCATTCACTTTGTCTCTCTGATTTCCCTTTGTAAAGATTCCTGCTACATTAAGATGGTGGCAAACATATTTGTTATGTTAAGATATATTGAGTACAGGTTCACCTCGGTCAGAGATGTTGCCAAGTGTGTCACCTAAGGTTAAAACTCCTTTACACTGTATTCTGGAACTAACCTACTTTCCAACAAATTGTGGCTTATAAGAAAGTACATGTTTGCTTAAAGTTCTCTCTGCTTATCCAGTGCTTTCTGATGCATTTATGCAAGTGTTGATTAAACCCTTCATGTTGCTTGAATGCTTATGATCACTGAATTGTTGGTTAAGGAAATCAAGGAAAAGTGTTCCAAGTCCAAGGCATAGACATTTTTGTGGTTTAAGAATAAAAATAATATGACATCATTTAAGACTGGCTAAGAAATTTATAATAACCACAAAGGAATTAGCTTCTGGACTTTTCCCAGCTAATTAAAATATTTTAACTACTTAAAATCTTGATCTTAATATTTAGATATGAACTTTGGAATATCTAGAACCACAAAGATTCTAAGTTCTAGAAGATAAATTTAAATTACATATATATATATTTTTTCTGATAGAGTAGCATACCTATTTTATGGATGTGTATGTACCATTAATCTATGATATTAAAAGCTTCAGTAACGTTCTTCTGAGTGACATGGCTCCTAACTGAAACATGGCAGAATTCTGATGGGGGCCTCCATCATTTCCTTGTTCATCATCAGTGTTAGATGCGCCTCCTATTTTCCATTTCTAACCCTGGAGATTAAGTTTGGTGAAGAGGAAAAAAAAAGTGAGGAAAGGGAGGAAAACCAATGAAGGACAGAAAAATCAGGGCAGCAGCAATAATATTGCCCAAATAATCCTCAGTATTTTGGAGGATCACGTTTTTAAAAAGGTAAAATCATGATTTTCCTACAAATATAGAATGAACATGTGTCAAAGATTTTATTTAACTCATTAACATTAATGAGGGAACCAGTAAGATGTTACAACTGGTTAAAAAAAGAGTTTAACTTACAGAGATTTACATTCTCTATTGGACAAAATCTCTTTGCCTTTGTGTGAAGAGGATTCATTCACATTGACTATGGGCAAGACACATTTTCATTATGATCAGTTTTCTAAACAGGCTAGTCAAAGATAACCAAAAGCGGAGATAACCCTAATAATTGAGCTAGGCCCAACACCAATTTCTTTCTTTTTTTAAAAAATTATTTTGAAGTCATTAACAATTTTTCCTGATATTTGTATACATAATACCTATTATGAACTGAATTGTGTCCCCCCAAATTAATATGTTGAAGCCTTAACCCCCAAAGTGACTGTATTTTGAGATAAGGCCTTTAAAAAGGCAGTTCAGGTTAAATGAGGTCATAAGGGTAGGGCCCTAATCCAATATGACCAGTATCCTTATAAGAAGAGGAAGAGACATCAGGTTTTCTTGCACACAAAGGAAAGGCCAAGTGAGGACACAGTAAGAAGGTGGCTATCTACAAGCCAAGGAAAGAGGCCTCAGGTGAAACTAAACTTTCCAATACCTTGATCTTGGACTTCAAGCTTCCAGAGCTGTGAGAAAATACATTTCTGTTGTTTAAGCCATCCAGTCTGGTATTTTGTTATGGCACTCCTAGAAAACTAATACAATACCTAAATCCCACTATAATATAAGTAGAGCAAAAAATTTCAAAGGGAGTGCTGCTTTATTCCCAAATTAATGAAACTGTGAAAACTTAGAAGCTAACTGACCAGATAATTGATACTGATGCATTGGTGCCACCTCCCTGCCAGCACATTTGTCCCCTCCCACTTAAAGGAATACTGTGGAAACAGGAACCCTCCCTCTCCTTACTTCTTCCAGAGACAGCTTTGCCTACCAGTCCAGCACCCTCCTCTCTTATTCTCCATTTCACCCTCCTCACCTCCCAACTCTTCTTCTCTCTAAAAACTTAGCCTTTCCCCAGTGTCTAAGCAGAGGATAGGCACCAAGGTCTATAGGTTATATGTCACTAAACTGAATTGTCTTGGATTTTGTTTTAATTTGGTTTCTGTTTGAAAAAAGAAAGAAAGCAAATGGAATCTTGCTGGCTGCTATTCACTACCCCGTGAACCTTGAAGGTCCATCTCAGAAACACATCTGAGAGCAGCCCAACCCCTGGACAACTTCCGATCATAACTGTCCTGAAGATATTATCAACACAATCTGAAACTCTCATTGTTATTCTTCAAGACTTGTTCTTTTGGTACCTGCCTGAAGGCATCAGCATCCTTAGGCCTTTGCCTCTAGGCTCTTTTTTTTTTTTTTTTTCTTCTCTTCAACTCCTTCCTTATAAACCAAGAATTTTGAAATCTTCTAAGGGGATGTTTCTGAGCTCATAATGCTTTTTGCCCTAAAAGTTTACACTGATAGAAATTTCAGTAACACTTAAAGAAACCCATCATAATGGGAATAGCAGGGTAAGCAAATCAGTGGACCTTAGACAATAGTTAACTGGTGAAAATTATAAAAAACAGTCATTTAAAGTCTCTGTGAATTATCCTGAGGGTATAGAGCAAATGAAGAAGCATGTATTTAAGAAAATCTTCTAAATCTTGGTAAGAACAGCTTCAGTCTGTGGTATTTCAACCACAATCTGCTCCATCACCACCCCCGTGTTACGAAAATCCACTTGGTGTGCTCTAATCTGGGCAGGTGTGGTCAAGGAGATGGAAGCTTCCAGTCTGGGGGTACAGTTTTGTCCCTGGAGGGGCAGGCTGCCAGCATTTCTCACCTCTCCTTCCCCACCAGCCCCAGCTCTATTTCAGACAGGCAACTGCTGAGAGGACCAGGTTGCCCTTACCCCATCCAGCCCCCATTCATAGGGTAGAAAATCTGTCCCAGGTGTGACAGGCCTTGAATATTGGGGCCTTAATCACCCCCTCCCCAGCAATCTCATATAGTAGAAGTTCCACACCAGGAGTGGTGAACTGAGAAGACCAGAGGCTGTCACCATAAAACTGAATTTATTGAAATTCCTGAGAGCCAGTGGAAAGAATTACATATAAGTTGAAGAAAACAATTGATTTTGTCATGATATAACCCACATTATATGGACCACCTAACTAGGAACTGAGGCAGAAAAGAAAAAACTTTATATAACTAATACTATTTAGATCTTCTTTACTTCTATATGCATATTTACTATGCTAAAATTGCAAAATTGAGGGCAAATTGAAACGTGAATGAAAACAATAACAGCTTTTATAATCCTTGGTCACTCATATCTATAACCAGACATTTATATTTTTAAATAATTTAAAACTTTATACACTGCAGTCAGTGCAGATGGAGAATACATGAACAACCTTGATAATTTTAATACAGTTTGTGGGAAAGTGCCTGAGAAATCATGAAGGGTTAATGCACTTAATAATCTCAGATATTTTGGAGAGGACATGCTGGTCTCCTGATCTCTGCCCGAGCTCTCTTTAGAGAGCACTGCCTTCTGAATGCTGAAACACAACACTTCCTGCCGTGTAAAGTAAAACCATTAGTTCTCTTTGACCCTATTCCAGGATAATTTGACTAGAAATTAGTAACTGTCAACCGGAGATATTGTGCTGGCACTAAGGCAAAATGATGCGTGATTCCTCCTTTGGTTGTACACCACATTTACGTCGGAAGAGTTAGTTACTGGCTGGAGTGGGGAAAAGGATTTTTGTGTTTTTTTTTGTGGTACGCGGGCCTCTCACTGTTGCGGCCTCTCCCGTTGCGGAGCACAGGCTCCGGACGCGCAGGCTCCGCGGCCATGGCTCACGGACCTAGCCGCTCCGCGGCATGTGGGATCTTCCCTGACCGGGGCACGAACCCGTGTCCCCTGCATCGGCAGGCGGACTCTCAACCACTGTGCCACCAGGGAAGCACGGAAAAGGATTTTAATTTTCAAAACAATTATTGTTTTTTTCTGAGGTCATGAATTTGGTTTTCTAGATGTTTTTGATGTTTTAAAGTGCTGCCTCACTTAATAGCAGAGGTTTTGGTTTTGGTGACTTTGTGATAAAGGGTTCAATGTTTTACATTGAACTGGGTTTTAACAAAACATTTTAAACAAAATTATCCCATGACTACAATATAAAGCAATAAAAACAAACAAACAAGTCAACGACATGTGTTTACCAATGCTGAATGTACTGGCATTTTCTTGAAGAAAAGAAAAATAGACACTGTAAGATAAAGTTTCAATTGTGATTGAAATCATGTAACTATACTTTTTCTCCTCTCAGATGATTTATCTTCATCCTACCCCTGGCAAAAGAAGCAAGTTATTTTTTTCTTTCTTCATACATATTCTCCTGTGCTATTCATCCACAGCGGCAATAGTCCTGAATCTCTGAAAGCTTTGGAGACATCTCAGGGAACAAGAGTTTTTAAGTCTTCTGACTTTTTCATCCCACCAAATTCTCAATCATTGAGTGCCTTCTTTGTGTTAGGTGCTTCCGGGATGTGACCTCACTGATCTCCTGACACTTTGAGGTGCTATTTTAATCTTTATAGGAGAAAAATAAGGCTCACAGAGGTCTGGTAACTGCCTAAGGTCACAGAGCTAGTAATGGGAATCACATGGGTTAGAGCCAGCTCTGGTTCCTAAAGTCACTGCACACTTTCTGCCATGATATTCAACAATTGTTTGCCCATCTTCAACGCTTTTACCAAATTGTTATGACACTAGTGTAGTCTGATATCGCTCAGCTAGATTCTCAGGGCCCATGAAGATTTAGATAATTTGGGCTCATGAGGCAGGTTTATTTTGTGTCTTCATCAAGAGTTTAAAAGGACAGGTGGAAATGTACCCGTGGCCCAGCAGTGCCCTGGAATTCATTTGGATGGTGGCAGTGACACCTGAATTCCTTGGGGGCCTCAGAAATGACTGGAGACTGACAATCTGGAAACTAAGTGGCAAACTTTGAACACAGAAGAGGATTGTGGTTGTGCTTATATTTCACTTCTGAATCTTCCACTCCAATTGCACTTTAGCCAGAAGGAGAAATTTGGATGGGCTACTGATTTAGGTGGAAAAAAGTTTGGGCATTGCCACAAGATGTAGCTGGGTTTGCGTTTCATCTCTGCTGTTATTACTAAATGAAATCAGGCAAGTTAGCCAATATGAGTCTCTTTCTTCATTTGTAAAATGTGAATAGCAAAACTTGTTTCTCTGAAGTATCATGGAGAACTATATAATTAGGCTACACAAAGACTAGATAGTTGGCACTCAAATATCAGTAGGCTTCATACTTCCCAGAAATCCAGTGAATAAGGACAGTCAAGGAAAGACTGCTTGGGTAGATTTTGTACTTGATTCTATGAGACTCTAGTCTGGCAGCCAGGGACTCATGGGTGGCTACTAAGGCATGCCAGCTCTGTAGTGTTTTATAACTTACCAAGCGTTTTCAACCCATTACTTCATTTGATTCTTATAAAATCCTTGTGGTAGGGGCATGATTGGCACTTTATATGTCCACTGTTTAAACCCCATTTAATACAGATGAGGGGACTGATGCTCAGAAAGGTCACACAGCTTAGTTAAAGTCACAGAATTGTCAGGTAGAAAAGCCAGGAGAAAGGCCACATCTTCTGTCTTCATTAGGGGGTCTCTCCTGAGAGGTAGGGACATGATAGTGCTATAAGCATTCAGATCAACTTGAACCCACAGTTCCTACTTCTCTCATTCCCTTGTGAAATATGTGCTTTAAATATAAAAAGCATACCTTTTAATGGACAATGCAGAATATATTTTCATGATATTTTTGTAAGCTTGACAATTTATGCTGATTGATTTGTTGTATCACCAAAACAAATGTCATTTCTATATTTTCAGTTACCGTTTGCATTTCCTCTAAGGTTTTATACCAGTCTAGTCATCTAATGAATTAAATCTGTATTTATTTCACTTCAGAAAGGTGAGAGAATTTCCTATTATAAATAATTTAACTGAAAAAACTTACACAAATTGAATTTTGGCATTTTTTTAAAATGGTATTGGCCATGTAAAATAAACAGCAACCTAACTTGATGGGTTTTTTTTTGCACTTTTTCATTGAAAAGATTTTAAGGTAATGTTTTTTTTTTTTAAAGTAAGATTGCATTAAGGGAATTATTCAGATGAGCAATTATAGTTTTCTGATTTCATTACATGTACCATAAATGATTTCTTTTGGCATGTCTGTTGGTGTGCTTTGTTACCTTAAGAAAACAAAACAGGAAGGGGATAATATTTACTGATAAAAAACATTGAAAAAAAAGCACTCAAATGAAGGTGTAGGGAAGGTAGTCATATACACAGTATCTCTACCATTTCCCACTCAGGAAATCAGACCTGGTAATGAACTTTGATTATTCCATTCAATTTCAGCCTGTAGCCGTAATGAATCAAATTACTTTATAACCTCATTAATGCTAAATAGCTCTCTTTCTAGCCTTTGGTTTCCTAAATAACTATCCATCCACGTCTTGGTTAAGGACTTTCCCTAGTGCCTTTAGTAATTAATGGATGGTAGCATTCTTCAACAGATTCTTAAAAAGCCAGAGATCATTTACTGTATTTGGAAAAAGCCAGTGGATGTCTGACAGGACATGAAAATTCCTTACATCTGTCAGTCTCTTATTTGGTCACCAACGTACAGCATGTCAGTTAGATGGTCTCTGTAGGAGAAAATAAGCATTGTTAATCTCTGTAAAAGCCAGAAATTGCTGCTCCATCAGTCCAACTTAACAGCTGATTTTTATGCTGGAAGAAAAGTGCATATACATTTAAAGTAGCAAGATCTCTGCAGATTCAACAGTATGCTAAGTCAAAGAGAGATGCTTTTGTTGCACAATATAATGAATCAGATACATGAGAAGCATAAAAAATTTTTTTAAACATAAGCCTAAGTGTCGGATTGCAGAACAACTCAACTTTTTTTTACTATGTTTGATGGGAAACTGTTAGAACCAAATATTGGACTTATCTTGCAGAAACCCAGAGTCAAATATATTCATTACTCATTTGTCTGCATATTATTAAAGTAAACTTAAAATGAGTTTTAATTTCCTTTGTCTACAACAAAGAATGTGCATATGATTATGAATCATGATATAGCTCAGTTCATGATTTAGCAGTGGCCAAAAGAGTAGTCTACTACATCAGTAGCCCTGAATTTTACTTTCATTCATAGGTCAATAATGAAATTATATTATATATCTATTCAAATAAAGATACCAATGTAAGCTATAGGCAATATAGGTTTAGGAAAAAATGTGCAGTTACTTTCTATATCATCATTATTTTATGTCAGTGAGTTTTTTTTAACATCTTTATTTAAGTATAATTGCTTTACAACGTTGTGTTAGTTTCTGCTGTATAACAAAGTGAATCAGCTATACATATATCCCCATATCTCCTCTCTCTTGCATCTCTCTCCCAGCCTCCCTATCCCACACCTCTAGGTGGTCACAGAGCACAGAGATGATCTCCCTGTGCGATGCAGCTGCTTCCCACTAGCTATCTGTTTTACATTTGGTAGTGTATATATGTCCATGCCACTCTCTCACTTCATCCCAGCTTACCCTTCCCCCTCCCCGTGTCCTCAAGTCCATTCTCTATGTCTGCGTCTTTATTCCTGTCCTGCCCCTAGGTTCTTCAGAACCCCTTTTTTTTTTCTGGATTCCATATATATGTGTTAGCATACAGTATTTGTTTTTCTCTTTCTGACTTACTTTACTCTCTATGACAGACTCTAGGTCCATCCACCTCACTACAAATAACTCAGTTTTGTTTCTTTTTATGGCTGAGTACTATTCCATTGTATATATGTGCCACATCTTCTTTATCCATTCATCTGTCGATGGACACTTAGGCTGCTTCCATGTCCTGGCTATTGTAAATAGTGCTGCAATGAACGTTGTAGTACATATCTCTTTTGGAATTATGACTTTCTCAGGGTATATGCCCAGTAGTGGGGATTGCTGGGTCGTATGGTAGTTCTATTCTTAGTTTTTTAAGGAACCTTCATACTGTTCTCCATAGTGGCTGTATCAATTTACATTCCCACCAACAGTGCGAGAGGGTTCCCTTTTCTCCACACCCTCTCCAGCATTTATTGTTTGTAGATTTTTTGATGATGGCCATTCTATGTCAGTGAGATTTTAAAAGCAAGTAATGAAAAATTTTATCAGTGTGGTTTCTGGATCAGGTATACGTTTGGTCAAACAAGTCTGATTAACATACAGCTTTTATAGCTGCATATAATTATCAGCTTTCAACTAAACGAGTTAGGAGTGCTATCACTTTTATTTTTTTTTTTGTGGTACGCGGGCCTCTCACTGTTGTGGCCTCTCCCGTTGTGGAGCACAGGCTCCGGACGCGCAGGCTCAGCGGCCATGGCTCACGGGCCCAGCCGCTCCGCGACATGTGGGATCTTCCCGGACCGGGGCACGAACCTGTGTCCCCTGCAACGGCAGGCGGACTCTCAACCACTGCGCCACCAGGGAAGCCCAGGAGTGCTATCACTTTGATACTCTTCTTCTAGAATAAAATACCAAGTACAATGTCATTTCTCAGACTGCAGATTCTTCCCCTTTCTTACATTTTCTTAATGCCATTTTTTTGTCACTCTCCAATTTGAATAATTCCCTGTGTTAGTTTCCTAGAGCTGCCGTAACAAATTACCACTAACTGGGGGGTTCAAGATAACAGGGATTTATTCTCTCACAGTTTTGGGAGCCAGAAATATGAAATCAATGTGTCGGCAGGATTTGTTCCTTCCGGAGACTCTAAGGGAGAATCCGTGGCATGCCTGGCTCCCAGCTTCTGGTAGCTGCTGGCAGTCCTTTGTGTTTCTTATGGCTGTGCATAGCTCAAATCTCTGGTTCTGCCTTCATATGGCCTTTCCATCTGTGTCTCTGTGTCTCAAATCTCCTTCTGCCTTTTTCTTATAAGGACTTCGACTGTTGGGTCTAGGATGGCCTCATTTCGAGCCCCTTAATGTAATTATATCTGCAAAGACTCTTTTTCTAAATAAGGCCACAGTCACAGGTACCATGGGCCAGGACTTGAGCATATCTTTCTGAGAACCAGTATTCAACACACTACAATCCCTAATGCTCTAGTTTCATGAACTGGTTCAAGTCCAGCCTAAGTTTTATCAGCAGAGAAGTAAGAGAATCAATCACAATGAAATGAATTCTTCATAAAGTCAAATGAATTAAATTTAGATAATGGCCTTTTGTTCTGAGATTACTCCTTAATTTCTTCTTGTTAAAATGTGATGATAATAATAGATGGCAGTTGTTTAAAAAAATGTTTTGAGGGGCGGGTCACGTTTTGGTAAAAACTGTACTAATGTAATAAAGCTCCTAAACTGATTCTTCATGTTTAGGGGAGGATCTCACCTGGCTCAGCCTGGATTATGTTCCTTGTCCACACTTGAATCAATCGCTAGGACTGTGAGCGAGGTACTATGATTGACCCACCTTGGGTCACATGACCAGCACTGAGGCTCACATGATAGCCTAGCAGGAGGTGTAGACAAAAATAAAACATATCGTTAGTCCTCTGCTATTGGGACACTGAGCATTGCTAAAGGGCATCACAAAACCACTTTGGTTTTGTGCGCTACAAATTCATGGGATTCAGTCCCACGTCTTCACTGATAGTCTGTGGTCCTTTTGCCCATTTTCGTATTGATTTTGTACATTCATTCACTGGGGACCTGCTGAGATGTTGTGCTTGATGCTGAGGATATAGCAGTAAATAGTTTGTAGGCCCTTCCCACAAATAACTTGTGGGCAAGAATGATTTTAAACATTTAATTAAAATATAACTACACTTACTGGGGTATGAGAAAAGTACCATTTGCAGAGATGAAGAAATAACTAACCAAGCTTGGAATAGGTTAAGATTTACAAAGGAAAGGATAACTGTGGAGTGGGCCTTCTAGGCATAGATAATAAATGAGATGTAAAAAGGCATGGGCGTTTGAAAGGGCACCACATGTTTGCCCTTTAGGATGGTTTAGAAAAAGGATGTGTGGTGGGGAAAGTGCCAAATGAGGCTAGAGGCTACGGAGTGGAAGCCTAATATGACTTGGATTGCATCTTTTAGCAAGCCTCTTAAATGTCTCCGCAGCCTCCAGATTCCCCTTTTTCAGTCCTGAAAGTTGTTGTCAAGTTATTCTTAAGTTTGCTTTGCTCATTTTCCTGCTGAAAAGCTAACATAGGCATTCACGGCCTAAAACATATAGTCTAAGTTTGTCGCTGTGTTTTAGGATTAGTACAGGTGAAGCTCTTGAGACAATGCTTGCCACATGACAGGGGTCCATTTCACGTTAATTACTCTTGTGCTTGTTGTTAGCCTGGCGTTCCTGCACTCTCCAGGCTATTCCAGTTTTTTCTATCATTTCCCACTCTGTCCAAACCAGGCTACTCACTGTTCCCCAAGTATACTCGTTTCTCTCCACCTTTGTTGATCTTCTGTATTATCTTCATGGGTTGGAATCTTAGCCATACTTCAGACTCCCACTCAAAGGTCACCCCATTTCCGTTAGTCAGAAGTTATTTCTCCTTTCTTCTCATAGTGTTTTGCTTGAACTTCTTTGATGACATTTAACATGGAGTCTTATACTGTAGTTTTTTACGCACATGGCTGTTCTACATCAGCTTGGCTCTAACTGGTTCATTTTTATTTATCTGCTTTCTCTTCTGCCAAAGAATGTTACTGGATATTTTTGATGGGGTCTTTTTGTTGCCTTTTCTTATTGTGAAAGACGGTAATAGATAGGATTGTCTCTAAGAGAGTCATAAAGAAATCTAACAACTTTTATTTTTTTATTTAAAAATGTATAATTATTGATTAATTTTTTCCCCTGAAATCTTTAACTAATGCACCAAGACAAGAAAATGAAATGAGGAGCAAGGAACATTGGAAAGGAGGCAGCAAAATTATAATTGTTTGTAGGAGATATGATTATCTAATTGGAAATATCAATCCAGTTTATTTGGGAGAATGAACTGAAAAACTGTTGGGATTATTTAGAAACTTTAGTGAGGTAGTCATGAATAGACAATACTTTTACAATATGGTTGTTAGAAATATGTATGTGTATGTGTTTGGGGAGAGGACAACAAAATCTAATAGTACTAGCAACAGAAATAGAAAATGCTTGAGAATAATTCCAAGAAATGTTTAAGACTATGAGAATAAACAAACCCAAGAATTACTGAATAGCGTGGAAGAAAACTTAAATAAGTGGAAAAATGTATCAAGTTCCTTGGGACTTCTTAATATTGTGAAACAAGCTAATCTACCAATTTAAGACAAGCTCAATTAAAATTTCAGTGGTTTTGTTATTTATTTATCATTAGACCTTGAAAATGGTTCTAAAATTCACCTAGCAGACTAGAGACTTTTGAAAAGGCCATTCAGGGTGGGAATAGTCCTACTCACTATTAAAATATATTACACAGCTATATTTAAAATAGCATAGAAAAGGTACAGGGGTAGGGGCACAGATTAATAATTTAGAGGAAAAAGCCCAGAAATAGACCCAAGGAAATGAAAGCATTTAATATTGTAACCATGGCTTTTATAGTGAACAAAGAAAAGTTGAATTATTTCATAAATGGCATTAGGACGACTGGCTAACTTTGGAAAAAAATGATTTTATAGCACCAGAACACCATATGTTCAGGTATCTTCTAAATATCAGTGGCTTAAAACAGTGACAACTATTTTATTATCTCTCAGAGTTTATGTGGGTCAGAAATTTGGGAAGGACACAGATGAGTGGGTCTGGCTCAGGTTCTCTCAGGCAGTTGCAGTCAAACGGTGGTGCTTGGATCTGGAATAGTTGGGTATCAAAGCAACTGGGCTCTTCCTGAGCATCTCCAGTCTCAGGGCCTCTTGATATGATTTCTCCTTATGAGCTAGTCTGGGCTTCTTCACAGCATGGAAACCTCGGGGGCTAAGATTGCTTACTTTTTTTTTAAACTGGAGTTTAGTTGACGTACAATATTATGGAAGTTATAGCTGTACAATATAGTGATTCACAATTTTTAAAGGTTATACTCCATTTATAGTTATTATAAAATATTGGCTATAGTCCCCATGTTGTACAATATATCCTTGCAACTTATTTTATACCTAATAGTTTGTACCTCTTAATCCCCTACCCCTGTATTGCCTCTCTCCCTTTCCCTCTCCCCACTGGTAACCACCAGTTTGTTCTCTATATCAGTGAGTCTGCTTCTTTTTTCTTATATTCACTAATTTGTTGTATTTTTTAGGTTCCACATATAAGTAATATTATACAATATTTGTCTTTCTCTGTATGACTATTTCACTTAGCATAATGCTCTCCAGGTCCACCCATGATGCTGCAAATGGCAAAATTTTTATTCTTTTTCATGGCTGAGTAATATTCCATTTTATATATATATATATATATATATATATATATATATATATATATATAAAATCACATCTTCTTTATCCATTCATCTGTTGATGGACACTTAGATTGCTTCCATAAAGATTGCTTACTTTTTTGGCATAAAGAATTATTTATTGACATTAAAATTTTACACATCAGTGTATTATAAGGGTCTTTCACACTGTGGAGATTAAACTGACATTTAGTGATTATAGAATTTTATACTGCTATAGTGATGGGTGACATAGATTTTTGCATGCTCTGGGAGCATACTTTAACCTTAAGGGTCTACATGTGATGTTCACCCCTGCCCCCCCGCTGTACAGACCATGCTGACATGTAAGTCAGTGAGTGGAGATTTTTGTTTTAATATCTCTGATTTATTATGATTAGTAATTGGTTACATTGGATTCCTTAAAAATATTTAGGATTGTGCTTTAGGTTAAAAAGATAAACATAAATGTTTTATTGAATATGAAAATATGTAGTATATCAGTCTAAGAACAAAATATTACCCCAATAATTATTTTTTTAAAAATGAATGTTTCTTTTAATTGTGGGAAAGGGAAAAAAGTGTTTGGAAGGTTCTAGGTGTGAAGGCATTTTTATTTTCAGTTTCCCAGAGCTGTAAAAGTTATTAGATTATGTTCAGACTGCTAACACATTGGCTGAAGTCTTAAGAGCAAGTATTACAGCAAGCAACACAGAAGTCGAATTCCTTTAGTGACTGAGCTGTAGAAGTCACGTAGTATCTCTTCTGCCACATTCTATTGGTTAACACTGAAAGACAAGCCAGTCCAGGTTTAAGGGTAGGGGCCATCGACCCAGTTTCCTGATGGGAAGATAGTCAATGTCATTGTAAGTAGAGCATGTGGGATGGGAGATATTGTTCCAGCCATCTTTGGAAAATACAGTTTGCCACATTCTGTAACTTGTTGCTGATTGAAACCTCATAGAATAATCTGGGGGAAAGTTTCCCCATCTCTCTGCTCTGAGAGCCAGCATCATAGATCCATGTTTTTCAAACTTTAGCATGTGTCAGGATCACCTGGAGGGCTTCTTAAAACACAGATTTCTGGATCCCACCCCAGAGTTTCTGATTCATTATGTTCTAGGGGTAGGAGGGTGAGAATGTGATGCTGATGCCACCAGTCTGAGGACCACTTTTGGAGAACCATTATTCTAGATGATAGCATTTGTTCTTTGCTTACTACTGTCCCTTAGATGAATACTATGGGTCATGTTAAAGCAACTTTTTTCCATGTGTTGAATTACTCTTCAGAATTATTCTAGACCCCATCTGCATCCATGGTTGGCCTGATTAGAGGGCTGACAAAATTAAGAGGAATTTTCAGTCTTTGTGAGTCTTAGTGGGCTAGTCTGCATCCCTCCCCTCTGGAGTGACAAAGATTCTTGAGTTTTTGGTGGAAGGGAATATCACAGAAGATAATTGTTGTTTTCCGACCACTTTAAAAAATTTTTGCCTCAGGTGCCAATGATGAAACTTCTTCACCCAGGGGGCTGCTGATAGCCTAAGACAAGTTCTATTCACATAGGTATGGATGACATCCTTGTAGTGTCCTGTGTGACAAAGGTTTCTTTATTGCCAAACACTCTTTATCAAGTCAGCATAGTGACCTGAGAAACAAATTAGAAGAGGCAGTCTGGGATCTCATCAAATTGAAATATTCTTATAATCTCCTTTCATGGCTTAAAATTTTCAAGTATGATTAATCCATGTGGGGGAACCCGAGTTTAGCTGTAAAATCAGAAAATGAGGACAGATTGTACAATATAGTCTCCTGAATTTGGTGTTGATTTCTTGGAGGCTCAGCATTCAGAGGACATCTGGAGATATATTTTCTCTAGTTTTGCAACCCAAGGTTAACAACTCTGAATTTTGTAGAAACCAGGATTCTCTGACAGTAAAACTTATGCACAGTTGACTTAAACACTCAAACCAAATAAATCAGGCACAGAGGGGAGTCTTTTCCCATGACTGTTCAAGGACAACTCTGATACTTGTCTGTATTAATCTAGGATTATATTCCTGTCTAGTTGGACTAGATAAAAAGTTGTTCACCTTTTTTTTAAAAGGATGAATTTCTAACCTCAAGTTATAGAGCTATTAGCTTAATAGAAATGTATCTCCTACCTATTTGCCTATCTATTATCTATCTATCTATATCTATCTATCTATATATCTATCTATCTACCTGCCTTAGTATATTCAGCAAAATGAACTCAGTAAGATATAGATATAAAATATCTTAATTTTCTCCTATAATTGACTTTAAACATATTCAGTTGAATTGCCCTTTTTCACCCCATATCTACAATTGGACAGATCGCATTGTTTTCTAGTCTCTTCTAGGTATACAAAGTTCAGTTTAATGATTCTATCTTTCACTCAATTCAAAGCACTACCTATTCTCTGATTTGCCCTTGACCAGGGAGTGATCCTTGCTAGGGAAGGGGGAGGAGCCTATCTTCTTCCTTCCCCTCTTTTCTGGGCTACTGTGTATCCTTTGGGGTGTTCAGGTCTGGCAAGAAGAATGGGAAAAGGGGAAATTAAGCAGCACTGCTATGGTCCTCCCTTGATGGCTTCTGTATAACAAGTACTCAAATCCTGGCTTCCCTATAGGATGTGTGTGTTTGTTCTTCAAGGGCTACATGGGAGAGTCTTCACTGCATCATCCTGACATGGGACATGGACTCCTGCGAGACCTCTTCCATGTCCCATCAGCCTTGGACCCCAGTGGTACAGCCTAGAGCCTGTCACTGCTGGGCCTCCCTTGTCTGTCAGGCAGCCGCTTTAGTTATCTTCTGTGGTGTTCCCTCCCACTGGAAACTCAAGCATCCTCAAATCCTTGCCGCTTCCAGTGGTAGGGGTGCAGGCTAGTGTACTGACCCTGCTCCCTCATTTCGCTTTATTTCATTCTAATTGCTTTGCCCCCGTACACCTAGGCATGGGTGCAGATCACCTCATGTGCTATGTAAGTAGATACCCCACTGGGAATTGTGATACTAGTCTATCTTCTTTGCAAGCATTTCCCATCCCTACAAGTGGCTTTTACCTCTATCATTCTCAAAGGTCCCTTTTCATAACAAACACTTTGTATTTCCCTCTTTTTCTTTTATTATGAAATGAAATTCAGATAATAAAATATCATAAAGGAACATATTTTAATTAAAAGAAGAACATAATTTAAAAAGAGCAAGATGATACTTTAACTATAAATAAAGGAAAAAGAAAAAGGAATGTAATTTATAATAAAATAACGTGTAATACATATTAATATGTAAGTGCTCAAGCACGATTATACTAGAAAACATAATGAAGTAGTCAGATGCTTGCAGCTACTTATGATGAATACTTGGATTAAAGATAAAAAAGTCAGAAGCCATTCTGTATACAGGCAGGAAAATTAAAGGGCAGAGAAGCAAGGGAACCCTAATTAAAACTAGTGAAATGTTAAGTAATGATAACCTGACTTATATGTAAATGATAAGAGAAAAAGGGAAGAGCCTTTGACAACGTACGATAAGAATGCCATGGCAAATTACAAACTGTCAAATGGAGAAAATGAATTAGCGAGGAGCTAGTCTTAGTTATAAGTGTAATGTAAAAATAATTTCTTGCATATGACATAGGTTGGGTCAGTGATGAAATAACGAAGAAAACATATTTCCTATCTTGAAATGCTACCACATATCCAAGCATGTATTCGGTAGTTGAATGTCTGGTAAGACATGTTAAAAGTATGGAGGTGTGAAGCAAATCTTCATTGCATGGGACTCTCCCATGCTTTGAGGATGTCTGGCACACCTGGCTTTTTCCCACCAAATGCCTGAAGTGTCCCACAAACATAGCAAGAACAACCAAAAAACAAAAACCTCTCAAAATTTTCAGAATGCTCCCTTGTGGGAAACGTGTCTTAAAATCGTTTTTTGTTTGTTTTTTTTAAAAAGTAAGGCAGATTATCTCTTTGATGTACCCCAGTAGGAACTGCTTTTGTTGAATTAAGCTTTAGTATGGTGCCACTGGTGTACCCTGAAACTTGACACTGCATTTTCAACAAACGTAGTATTGAGGATGCTATTCATATTACAGAGGGTCTTCTATGCAGGAAATAAGATGTATTTCTTTGTGACTCAATACTGGGATACTTCAGCTTCTCTTGAGTACTATTCACTTTGAGTCATGTACTACTCATGTTTTCTTCTTTGTGTTGGGCAAATGAAAGCTTAGAGTCAAATTTTTGACCTGTGTTCACAAGCTGATGGGATGGCATAGAATGCCTTGTATGTACTAATTTCGTTCTTAATTTTTAACTTATTCTCTACCGTCTTTCCTCTCTTACTTTTATCGCTTCATGAATGTATCTTTTTTAAAAATAAATTTGTTTATTTTCAGCTGCATTGGGTCTTCATTGCTGCACACGGGCTTTCTCTAGTTGTGGCGAGCGGGGGCTACTCTTTGTTGTGGTGCATGGGCTTCTCATTGCGGTGGCTTCTCTTGTTGCGGAGCACGGGCTCTAGGCATGTGGGCTTCAGTAGGTGTGGCATGTGGGCCCAGTAGTTGTGGCTCGTGGGCTGTAGAGCACAGGCTCAGTAGTTGTGGTACACGGGCTTAGTTGCTCCACGGCATGTGGGATCTTCCTGGACCAGGGCTCGAACCCATGTCCCCTGCATTGGCAGGCAGATTCTTAACCACTGTGCCACCAGGGAAGCCCCCTGTATCTGTTTTTAAAATAAACATTTTTCCCCCTTGGGACAAAATAACTCAAAATTACCAGTTTTAAGATTGCGGACTGAACACATACTATAATCTCCCCATCCTTGCACCAAATCCCTTCATAACTATGAGGATAAGATAAGAAAGGCAGCTTTGGTGGACCGGAAGCTGTGAGGATGGAAACCATTAAAAAGCTTGGGACCGTTGCAGGTGATGTCTACCCGAGAAAGGACCATAGAATGCAGAGCCCGGGGATAATGGGTGTGGTGCTGTGGGGAGGCCAGCTGGTCAGACTGATTTTTCAATATTACCTAATATTCCACAGCAGTTGCTATATGTCACCAACTGGACTTCGGTGAATGCAAAATATTATTTTTGCTTGGAATTTGGTGTCAGAACATCAAGACCACGTGGTTCCCCAGTGAAAGGTTGTTGGGAGGGATTACTTTTTTTGTGTAGTATTAAGTTCTGTGTCCTTAGGAAAGAGTGTATTTGTCTGTAGATTTTCATCACACTGGTGGTTTCCCTAGATTGCTGTCATGAGTTGCTCAGACAAAGATAGCAATCAATAAGCTTTACTACAGTAACAACAAAACTGACTGATAGGATGGAGTGTCATACTAATGAAGATTTTGCAGCATATGTATCTTATAGGCCATCTTAAAATACTAAGGTGGGTCATAAACAATATTAATGGTGTAATTATTAGTCATATCTCTCCGCTAATGCAACTACATATAATGGTTACGTTTTACTCATCTTCATTCTTTTTAAAAATCTTGTTAGCTCTCTCAGCATTTCAGCATTTAATTCTAATGTTTATTCTATTTTGTTTATTAATGCTAGGTATAAGTAATTTTAGGTTTTCTTTGATATTAATAATTTCCACTGAATTTAAGTCAGCTTTCCTATTCCTATTGGTAATTCTGTGTAAGAAATTCTGCAAAGAAATACACCTCTTCCTAGTGAATAATAATGTAACAGTAGGCTGTGTGTCATATAGCAAAATGATGCAATTGACCACCTGTATCAGGAAATGTTCTCTGAAATCTGAATTACTCTGCTGGCTGTAGCTAGGGAGGAAGTCTTGTTGTAAAAAGAAATTTCTCTGTGAAGTCTGTTGGCTCAGGGAAGGACTGAATGTGCGACCTTAGCCTCCCCGCCCCCAATAAGCATCACACCCTCTAACCAAGTGAATTGCTTATATAACATTTATTGCTAGTACATACAATAATCTGTTCTTCATTAAAAGCCTGATGCCAACAGCTTTCTTTATAGTGTTAATTTGGCTCCAACTGTCTTGGGAGGTAGGGAGAAAAAACCTGTGGAAGATAGAAGACAGCCAGGAAACAGGAATGCATAATAGGATGAAGTGTAAGTTAGCTTTAAACACAGGCACTGAAATTCATTCAAAAGCTTTTTGTCTTGGTTTAGAAAAAACAGCTGTGTTCGTTTCCTTATGTAAAAGGTGAGTTATTAAACACTTAATGTAGTAATATATGAAAATTTAAGTGTATTGTGTCTTTTTTTTTTTTTTTTTGCGGTACGCGGGCCTCTCACTGTTGTGGCCTCTCCCGTTGCGGAGCAGAGGCTCTGGATGCGCAGGCTCACGGGCCCAGCCACTTTGTGGCATGTGGAATCTTCCCAGACCGGGGCACGAACCCGCGTCCCCTGCATCGACAGGCGGACTCTCAACCACTGCGCCACCAGGGAAGCCCTGGGTCTTTTTTTTATAACATCTTGATTGGAGTATAATTGCTTCACAATTGTGTGTTAGTTTGTGCTGTATAAAAAAGTGAATCACCTACACATATACATATATCCCCATATCTCGTCCCTCTTGCGTCTCCCTCCCACCCACCCTATCCCACCCCTCTAGTTGGTCACAAAGCACTGAGCTGATCTCCCTGTGCTATGCGGCTGCTTCCCACTAGCTATCTGTTTTACATTTGGTAGTGTATATATGTCTATGCCACTTTCTCATTTCATCCCAGCTGACCCTTCCCCCTCTGCGTGTCCTCAAGTCCATTCTCTACGTCTGTGTCTTTATTCCTGTCCTGTCCTGAGGTTTTTCAGAATCATTTTTTTTTAGATTCCATATATATGTGTTAGCATACGGTATTTGTTTTTCTCTTTCGGACTTACTTCACTCTGTATGACAGACTCTAGGTCCATCCACCTCACTACAAGTAACTCAATTTCGTTTCTTTTTATGGCTGAGTAATATTCCATTGTATATATGTGCCACATCTTCTTTATCCATTCATCTGTCGATGGAGACTTACGTTGCTTCCATAGCCTGGCTATTGTAAATAGAGCTGCGATGAACGTTGTGGTACATGACACTTTTTGAATTATGGCTTTCTCAGGGTATATGCCCAGTAGTGGGATTGCTGGGTTGTATGGTAGTTCTATTTTTAGTTTCTTAAGGAACTTCCATACTGTTCTCCATAGTGGCTGTATCAATTTACATTCCCACCAACAGTACAAGAGGGTCTCCTTTTCTCCACACACTCTCCAGCATTTACTGTTTGTAGATTTTTTGATGATGACCATTCTGAGTGGTGTGAAGTGATACCTCATTGTAGTTTTGATTTGCATTGCTCTAATGATTAGTGATGTTGAGCATCCTTTCATGTGTTTGTTGGCAATCTGTATATCTTCTTTTGAGAAATGTCTGTTTAGGTTTTCTGCCCATTTTTGGATTGGGGTGTTTGTTTGTTTATTTGATATTGAGCTGCATGAGCTGCTTGTATATTTTGGAGATTAATCCTTTGTTAGTTGCTTCATTTGCAATTATTTTCTCCCATTCTGAGGAATGCCTTTTTGTCTTGTTTATGGTTTCCTTTGCTGTGCAAAAGCTTTTAAGTTTCATTAGGTCCCGTATGTTAATTTTTGGTTTTATTTCCATTTCTCTAGGAGGTGGGTCAAAAAGGATCTTGCTGTGATTTATGTCATACAGTGTTCTGGTTTTTCCTCTAAGAGTTTTATAGTGTCTGGCCTTACATTTAGTTCTTTAATCCATTTGGAGTTTATATTTGTGTATGGCATTAAGGTGTGTTCTAATTTCATTCTTTTACATGTAGCTGTCCAGATCCCAGCACCAGTTATTGAAGAGGCTGTCTTTTCTCCATTGTATATTCTTTCCTCCTTTATCAAAAATAAGGTGATCATACATGTGTGGGTTTATCTCTGGGCTTTCTATCCTATTCCATTGATCTATATTTCTGTTTTTGTGCCAGTACCATACTGTCTTGATTACTGTAGCTTTGTAGTATAGTCTGAAGTCCAGGAGCCTGCTTCCTCCAGCTCTGTTTTTCTTTCTCAAGATTGCTTTGGCTATTTGGGGTCTTCTCTATTTCCATACAAATTATGATATTTTGTGTTCTAGTTCTGTGAAAAATGCCATTGGTAGTTTGATCGGGATTGCACTGAATATGTAGATTGCTTCTGGTAGTATAGTCATTTTCACAATGTTGATTCTTCCAATCTGAGAACATGGTGTATCACTCCATCTGTTTGTATCATCTTTAACTTCTTTCATCAGTGTCTTATAGTTTTCTGCATACAAGTCTTTTGTCTCCTTAAGTAGGTTTATTCCTAGGTATTTTATTCTTTTTGTTGCAGTGGATAATGGGAGTGTTTCCTTAATTTCACTTTCAGATTTTTCATCATTAGTGTATAGGAATGCAAGAGATTTCTGTGCATTAATTTCGTGTCCTGCTACTTTACCAAATTCATTCATTAGCTCTAGTAATTTTCTGGTAGGGTCTTTAGGAGTCTCTAAGTATACTTTCATGTCATCTGCAAACAGTGACAACTTTACTTCTCTTCCGATTTGGATTCCTTTTATTTCTTTTTCTTCTGTGATTGCTGTGGCTAAAACTTCCAAAACTATGTTGAATAATAGTGGTACGAGTGGACAACCTTGTCTTGTTCCTGATCTTAGAGGAAATGGTTTCAGTTTTTCACCATTGAGAACGATGTTGGCTATGGGTTTGTCATATATGACCTTTATTACGTTGAGGTAAGTTCCCTCTATGCCTTTTTTCTGGACGGTTTTTATCATAAATGGGTGTTGAATTTTGTCAGAAGCTTTTTCTGCATCTATTGAGATGATCATATGGTTTTTCTCCTTCAATTTGTTAATATGGTTTATCACATTGATTGATTTGCATATATTGAAGGTCCTTGCATTCCTGGGATAAACCCCACTTGATCATGCTGTATGGTCCTTTTAATGTGCTGTTGGATTCTGTTTCCTAGTATTTTGCTGAGGATTTTTGCATCTATGTTCATCACTGATACTGGTCTGTAGTTTTCTTTTTTTGTGACATCTTTGTCTGGTTTTGGTATCAGGGTGATGGTGACCGCATAGAATGAGTTTGGGAGTGTTCCTCCCTCTGCTATATTTTGGAACCGTTTGAGAAGGATAGGTGTTACCTCTTCTAAATGTTTGATAGAATTCTCCTGTGAAGCCATCTGGTCCTAGGATTTTGTTTTTTGGAAGATTTTAAATCACAGTCTCAATTTCACTGATTGGTCGGTTTATATTTTCTATTTCTTCCTGGTTCAGTCTAAGAAGGTTGTGCTTTTCTAAGAATTTGTCCATTTCTTCCAGGTTGTCCATTTTATTGGCATATAGTTGCTTGTAGTAATCTCTCATGATCCTTTGTATTTCTGCAGTGTCAGGTGTTACTGCTCCTTTTTCATTTCTAATTCTAGTGATTTGAGTTTTCTCCCTGTTTTTCTTGATGAGTCTGGCTAATGGTTTATCTATTTTGTTTATCTTCTCAAAGAACCAGCTTTTAGTTTTATTGATCTTTGCTATTTTTTCCTTCATTTCTTTTTCATTTATTTCTGATCTGATCTTTATGATTTCTTTCCTTCTGCTAACCTTGGGGATTTTTTGTTCTTCTTTCAGGAATTGCTTTAGGTGTAAGTTTAGGTTATTTATTTGAGATGTTTCTTGTTTCTTGAGGTTGGCTTGTATTGCTATGAACTTCACTCTTAGAACTGCTTTTGCTGCATCCTATAGATTTTGGTTTGTCTTTTTTTCATTGTCATTTGTTTTGAGGTATTTTTTGATTTCCTCTGATTTCTTCAGTATTCTCTTGGTTATTTAGTAGTGTATTGTTTAGCTTCCATGTGTTTGTTTTTTCTTAACAAATGTTTTCCTGTAGTTGATGTCTAGTCTCATAGCATTGTAGTCAGAAAAGACACTTGATATGATTTCAATTTTCTTAAATTTACCAAGGCCTGATTCATGACCCAGGATATGATCTATCCTGGAGAATGTTCCATGAGCACTTGAGAAAAAAGTGTATTCTGTTGTTTTGGATGGAATGTCCTATAAATATCAATTAAGTCCATCTTGTTTAATGTGTCATTTAAAGCTTGTGTTTCCTTATTTATTTTCATTTTGGATGATCTGTCCATTGGTGAAAGTGGGGTGTTAAAGTCCCCTACTATGATTGTGTTCCTGTCGATTTCCCCTTCTGTGGCTGTTAGCATTTGCGTTATGTATAGAGGTGCTCCTTTGTTGGGTGCATAAATATTTACAATTGTTATATCTTCTTGTTGGATTGATCCCTTCATCATTATGTATTGTCCTTCTTTGTCTGTTGTAATAGTCTTTATTTTAAAGTCCATTTTGTCTCATATGAGAATTGCTACTCCAGCTTTCTTTTGATTTCCATTTGCATGGAATATCTTTTTCCATCCCCTCACTTTCAGTCTGTATGTGTCCCTAGGTCTGAAGTGGGTCTCTTGTAGACAGCATATATACGGGTCTTGTTTTTGTATCCATACAGCCTGTCTATGTCTTTTGGTGGGAGCACTGAGTTCATTTACATTTAAGGTAATTATTAATATGTACGTTCCTATAACCATTTTCTTCATTGTTTTATTTTTGTTATTGTAGGTCTTTTCCTTCTCTTGTGTTTCCTGCCTACAGAAGTTCCTTTAGCATTTGTTGTAAAGCTGGTTCGGTGGTGCTGAATTCTCCTGGCTTTTGCTTGTTTGTAAAGGTTTTAATCTCTGTCGAATTGGAATGAGATCCTTGCTGGGTAGAGGAATCTTGGTTGTAGGTTTTTCCCTACATTACTTTAAATATGTCTTGCCACTGCCTTCTGGCTTGCAGAGTTTCTGCTGAAAGATTAGCTGTTAACCTTATGGGGATTCCTGTGCATGTTATTTGTTTTTCCCTTGCTGCTTTTAATATTTTTTCTTTGTATTTAATTTTTGATAGTTTGATTAATATGTATCTTGGAGTGTTTCTCCTTGGATTTATCCTTTGTGGGACTATCTGCAGTTCCTGGACTTGATTGACTATTTTCTTTCCCATATTAGGGAAGTTTTCAACTATAATCTCTTCAAATATTTTCTCAGTCCCTTTCTCTTCTTCTTCTGGGATCCCTATAATTTAATGTTGTCCCAGAGGTCTCTGAGAGTGTCCTCTTTTGTTTTCATTCTTTTTTCTTTATTCTGCTCTGCGGTAGTTATTTCCACTATTTTATCTTCCCAGGCACTTTTCCCTTCTTCTGCCTCAGTTATTCTGGTATTGATTCCTTCTAGAGAATTTTTTATTTCATTTATTTTGTTGTTCATCATTGTTTGTTTGCTCTTTAGTTCTTCTAGGTCCTTGTTAGATGTTTCTTGTATTTTCTCCATTCTATTTCCAAGATTTTGGATCTTTACTATCATTACTCTGAATTCCTTTTCAGGTAGACTGCCTATTTCCTTTTCATTTGTTTGGTCTGGTGAAGTTTTACCTTGTTCCTTCATCTGCTGTGTGTTTTTCTGTCTTCTCATTTTGCTTAACTTACTGTGTTTGGGGTGTCCTTCTTGCAGGCTGCATGTTTGTAGTTTCTGTTGTTTTTGTTGTCTGCCCCCGGTGGGTAAGGATGGTTCAGTGGGTTCTGTAGGCTTCCTGGTGGAGAGGCCTGGTGCCTGTGTTCTGGTGGATGAGGCTGGATCTTGTTTCTGGTGGGCAGGAACATGTTTGGTAGTGTGTTTTGGGGTGTCTGTGACCTTATTATGATCTTAGGCAGCCTCTCTGCTAATGGGTGGCCTTGTGTTTCTGTGTTGCTAGTTGTTTGGCATAGGGTGCCCAGCACTTTAGCTTGCTGGTTGTTGAGTGGAGCTGCATCTTATCGTTGAGATGGAGATCTCTGGGAGAGCTCTCGCCATTTGATATTACGTGGAGCCGGGAGGTCTCTGGTGGAGCAGTGTCCTGATCTTGGCTCTCCCACCTCAGAGGCACAGGCCTGACACCTGGCCAGAGCACCAAGACCCTGTCAGCCACACGGCTCAGAAGAAAAGAGCAAAAAAGAAAGGAAGGAAGAAAGAAAGGGAAGATAAAATAAAGTAGCTATGAAAGTGAAAAATAAAAAATTATTAAAAATCAAAAAGTAATTAAAAAAAAGAAGGAAAGAAGAGAGCAACCAAACTTAAACAAATCTACCAGTGATAACAAGTGCTACAAACTATACACACACAGACAAAATCGACAGAACCGTATGACGAATGGTAAAAGCAAATCTGTACAGGCAAAATCACACAAAGAAGCATACACATACACACTCAGAAAAAGTGAAAAAGAAAAAAATATATATCTATTAAAAAAAGGAAGAGAGCAACGAAATCAATAAATAAATCTACCAATGATGATAAAGTCTAAATACTAAACTAAGATAAACATAAAACCAGAAACAAATTAGATGCAGAAAAGTAACCCGTAGTCTACAGTTGTTCCCAAAGTCCACTCACTCAATTTTGGGATGATTCGTTGTCTACTCAGGTATTCCAGAGATGCAGGGTACATCAAGTTGATTGTGGAGATTTAATCTCCTGCTTCTGAGGTTGCTGGGAGAGATTTCCCTTTCTCTTCTTTGTTCGCACAGCTCCTGGGGTTCAGCTTTGGGTTTGGCCCCGCCTCTGTTTGTAGGTCGCCTGAGGGCATCTGTTCCCCATCCAGACAGGACGGGGTTAAAGGAGCAGCTGAATCTGGGGCTCTGGCTCACTCAGGCTGGGGGGAGGGAGGGGTGCGGATGCGGGGCGAGTCTGCTGCGGCAGAGGCCAGCGTGACGTTGCAACAGCGTGAGGCACACCGTGCGTTTTCCTGGGGAAGTTGTCCCTGGATCACGGGACCCTGGCAGCGGGGGGCTGCACAGGCCCCCGGGTGGGGAGGTGTGGATAGTGAACTGTGCTTGCACACAGGCTTCTTGGTGGCTGCAGTAGCAGCCTTAGCATTTCATACCTGTTTCTGGTGTTCGTGCTGATAGCCACGGCTCGCGCCCGTCTCTGGAGCTCATTTAGGCCGTGCTCTGAATCCCCTCTCCTTGCGCACCCTGAAACAATGGTCTCTTGCCTCTTAGGCAGCTCCAGACTTTTTCTCGGACTCCCTCCCGGCTCACTGTGGTGCACTAGCCCCCTTCAGGCTGTGTTCACTTAGCCAACCCCAGTTCTCTCCCTGGGATCTGACCTCCGAAACCCGAGCCTCAGCTCTCAGCCCCCGCATGCCCAGGCGGGTGAGCAGACAAGCCTCTCGGGCTGGTGAGTGCTGGTCGGCATCGATCCTCCGTGCCGGAATCTCTCCACTTTGCCCTCCGCACCCTTGTTGCTGCGCTCTCCTCCGCGGCTCCGAAGCTTCCCCTCTCCGCCCCCCGCAGTCTGCGCCCACGAATGGGCTTCCTACTGTGTGGAAAGCTTTCCTCCTTCACAGCTCCCTCCCACTGGTGCAGGTCTCATCCCTATTCTTTTGTCCTGTTTTTTCTTTTTTCTTTTGCCCTACCCAGGTACATGGGGAGTTTCTTGCCTTTTGGGAGGTCTGAGGTCTTCTGCCAGCATTCAGTAGGTGTTCTGTAGGAGCTGTTCCACATGTAGATGTATTTCTGATGTATTTGTGGGGAGGAAGGTGATCTCCACGTCTTACTCCTCTGCCATCTTGAAGGTCTCCCCTCTGTATTGTTTGTTTTTTTCTGTTTATCAGAAGCATGTCATTCATCCTTGGCAGATGGGAGATCTCTTACTGTATTTCTAAAGAAACCAGGGAAATGAACAATTTCTTTTGTGGTCTTGAGGTTTGGCACTTGGCTCTCTGATGGTCCAGTGTTTCATGGTGTGCCACACACACACAAAAAAGGACCAGAGTAAAAAGAGTATTTTTTCCCCCTAGGGGCTGGAGAAATTAAAGCTCTGAGGGGGTGGGAGAGTTCCCCAGAAGAGAGCAAAGGCTGACTGCTTCTTGGGTTGTGGAGACCAGTGTCTCCCGAAAGTAGCCTAGGAGGTGTCATAACTCCCATGGAGAGTGCTTTAAGGGTTGTCACATGGGCAGTGATGATGTGGATGCTACCTGCAGAGCAGTCCACCTTGGCATGTGAATGGGTATGATGAGCATCTCAGTTGTGACCAAGATCTTTCCTCCTGAGAGAGCAATGGGAGCTCTTTAAAATGACTGACAGTGCTGACCATGGCAAGTGGGGGCCCAGAGGTAGAGCTGGTTTGATATAATAAGGAAAGGTGACATTTCTTAGCACTTTGAGCATGAGGGGCAATGATTGCACTATCATGCACACCTACCTTGTTCACTCCTGAGAGTTTCTAGAGGAATTGGTACAAAGGTGTGGAAACGGTCCTTTTATTTTCTGAAAACTCTTTAAAAAAGGGCCAATTGATTTTAACTGCAGTGTATTTGAAGTGACAGTTATATTAATAACTATAAGTCAAATAGAAATTACTTCTAATTAGTAGAAATTCAAGTTGCAATCTACAACTTATCATGTAAAACAGACTGTAAACCTCATTGCTGATTTGCGAATTTCCAGAGACCAACTAGTAATTGTTTGACTTACAGTTCTAAAGAATGTACCTAAGTGACAGATAGAATCATCATTTAAATATGCTGAGGCTGGCATAACTGAATTTGTTATGGAGTTGGTGTAAACTATTTAAAAATACTCTAAAATGGATGACAAACATAACCTCTGATTGAATTAGCACATGCTTCAGAAACTGCAGATTTTTCTTATAATTCTATCAAGAAATAATTAGCTGAAAAGATGACAATGGAATTTAAGATTAATGATAACATCAATAAGCTATTTGAACTCAATAGGCTAGGAAGGAACACATGGAACACAGCAATTAAGCACATTTGGTTTAAATAAAGCACTCTTATTTGCCAGGAAAATTACCCACTGCATTTATGTTTCCGTCGGGAAATATTTCTTGGGATTGGGACAACCAAAGCATTTCAAAAACAATGGGAGCAACCGAGTTAAAAATACTTCAGAAAGAAGGAAGAAAGCCCTCCTGGCCATTATTATCTTAAATTCTTAGTAAAATAACAGAGCGGATATTAAGAAAAAAAAAAGTATTATATATGCATCAAGAGAGCAGTGAAAGCCTGGGTGATAAACAGCATGGGCTTATACAGAACAGATCATGCCAGACATATTCAATTGCATTCCTTTGATCAAATTACAAAGTGGTTGAAAGGAATTCAGTAGGTATAATATATCTGGACTTTACTGAATCATTTGATTTATGCCTTATGAAACTTACTTAAAATTTTAATTAAAATTAGCTTACCTATTTACACTAACACATAGCCTCAAAAGAACTCATAAATTAAAAAAAGGAAGATGAGATTTAGCAGCAAAATATATGAGTTAAAGAAGAGGGGGGTGGAAAGCTCCAAAATGGGCACTGGAGAAACAATTCATCCCTGAAGACAAGGAGAACTATTAAAAGAGTAGAAAGGTGAGATGCTAATACAGAGTTACAGAATGGAATGGAATTCTCAGGATTCATTTTAATGGATCTGGAAAAACTGGATATGTTTGCAATACAAGAAACAGTGTAAATAATTGTCAGTTTGTAGGTGTGCTAGCAAGAGGGTCTCTGGTCTGCCACCACCTGATAGTTTTGTTCCTAGAAAAATTGTAGCTGTCAAAAGTTGTGTTATAATACCTGTTGTGTCAGTGAGAAAAAGGGCCTCAGGTCCTAAAGAGTTTGAAAATTACAATAATGAAATATTTCATCTAGAACGTTTAACAAATATTGCCCCAGATCGCATCTAGGTTTTGGTCATTAATAATAGGCTTTGTGTTCTCATTACCATTAACCCTGCCATTAGCACAGTGCTTCCATACATTCCATTCATCCTTATTACCCCATTATGATAAAGAAAGCAGCTGTTGTAACAGTTGCTTCAATTCTTTTTCTTGCATCAATGTAAGAAACATGAATGTGATGGCATCCAGGCATTATCCTGATATAACTGATAATCTGTGTTTTGCAAAACATGTTTTCCAATTTATCAATCACATCATAACCAATTCAGAATATGAAAATTCACACTGTTAAATAAAACCTGTGTATAATAGTAAATTGTTTAGAAACACACCCAAAAGGCATCTCATTCAGGGTAGCTGGCTATAATTTTCAGTAGTTGCCACTACGTGGTGAAATCCTATGATGCTATAGTACAGTGACATTCTCACAACTTCCAGAACTCCTCACTCAGAGCCCAAAGCTTTCCCCAGAGTGGCGGATTGCAAAAGCTCTCAGAGCACCCTAGCAGCATGACCCATTGACCTTGTCAGGGCAGGGAGGTGTGTTTTCCCTCTACTCTCCTTGCTGTAAAATTCTCCCCAAACCCCAACATATGCTTATAAAAGTTGGCTATGCTTTATATACTGCCAAAGCTTATAAACCAGAAAACATGGTAATGTATTAAACAGATATGTATTCTTTTCCCTCCAGTAGCACAAAACTCTTTTTAAGGCAAACATATTGTTACTATGAATCATGATTCTGTTTTTATCACTCTATAGAAATGTAATTGAAAAATAACACACTGGGGTTATTTTAGGGCCAAGAATTAACATAAAATGTAAAAAGAAAATGGGTAAAAGAGATGATATTTTCATTTTTGGAATTTGGACATTTATCAACACTTGGAAGCCGGAAATCTGTTGTTGCCATAGAATTAATTCACATACTAGACAGAATTTTAGCTGATTAAGAGTTTGACTGTTTTTGAGATTAAAATTAAAAGTAGATAAAAATATGTCTATTTTACAACCAAGAACAAACATGAAAATTAAAAAGAAAACATCAAACCCCAAAACAAAGCATTTTATGTTTCACTAGTCATTGAGATGCCCAGTATTGGAGATCAGGTTTTTACTGACTCTAGCATATATTTACTTTTATATTTTATTTATATTTACTTTTTTCTTCCACTCAAATTTTATAGTTAGCATAGTGTAATGTGCACAATGAATAGGGTCATAGAGGTGGGATATATTATTCAGTATTTACAAAATTTACTTCTCCAAGGAAGCCACCCCCCCACCCCCACCCCGCCCCAATCCCCTATTGGAGGAATATCAAGTTTGATGAGATTTCTGTTGTCCAACAGCTGGGAAAACCAGCTCATTGTTAAGTCTCCAGCCAAAGGTAAGGGTGGCCCATGAGGCTATTCCTGCCTTAGATGCCTTTGTCTTATCAAATCAGACACGTGATTTTCTTAGAGTCTAGACAATGCAGAACCTAGAGTCTCTAGGGAAACCAACTTGATGGTTACCTCTGAAAAAACGACAAGATTTTTGTGCCACAGGGTCTTCTGGGCAGGATATATTTGGCTTGGATTTGGTCACTTCCTTAGTGAACACACTGCTCACAGTGAGGTGGTAGATTATGTCTGACTTCGGAGGCATCACATATATTAAGGAGTTAAGTGGTGTGGACAGTTGGACTGAGGCCATGGAGTGATGGCAGGGGATTATGATCATATAATCAGACATAAAGTAGAATTTTTGTGCTATAGGAAGACTTTTATTTTGGGCAGAAAACTAAGTAATGTGCCTATTAGTTAGATCAAGGTAGACCTAGTCTGAATAGGAGCCATTACTAGAAAGAAGACTACCAATATTTTTATATTGAGGAATAAAAAGAATTCATGAGTTGTCCACTGGATGCTTGGTAAGAATTTATTTTAAACTGTACTTGGGATTTTGGTTTTATTCAGGTATAATGTGGTCAACAGATCAGAAGATGATCGCCATTGAAAAGATAGTTTGTTATAGTTTCCAAGAGAATAGAAGAACCCATCCTGTGCAGGGCCACGTGAGCAAGCACCAGGACCAGTCAAGAGTAGAAGCAGCAAGGGGGAAGCATGAGCAAAAGCCTCTATGGTGGTTTTCCAAAGAATGAGTGGGTGAGGCAGGATAAGCAGCTGAGCAGGTATTGAATTGGATAGTTTGAATAAGTGGCTGGGCTCTGGGGCATGAGGGTAGTCCCTAGTTGTCTAGCACCTGGCCCTGGGGTGATTAGGGTAGAGGAATATTGCCTTCTGGAATGTAAGTCAGATAGTGGAGATGGTCCTGAGTTTGGGCTCTGGATTGGTTAATTTGCATGTGAAAAGTATACTTCCCGGAAAGTAGTTTGCTATCTCTAAGGACTGGCTAGCCCTGGCAAGGCAATCTTCCAGTCATCGAGGCTGTAGATGCCAGAACTTCAGGAATACAAAAAAAATAAAGAAATACAGTTAATATAGGACTCTGGAATGAGGAGAAGGGTCTAAGTAGTGAGAAATTTAAGAGCTTAGCCCCAATATTCTCTTTGCTATAACTCTAACATTCCAGGGAAGCTCCCACCTCAGGGCCTTTGCATTTGCTGTTCTCCTTACTTAAAGCATTCTTTCCAAACTTATCTCCATGGCTTCTTCCCTTATTTCTTTCATATCTTTACCTAAATAACACTGTTACAGTAAATCCTCTACCACTCTACTTGAAATTGCACCCTTCCCAAAGGTCCCTCTACCTTCCCTGCTTTATTTTGCTTGATAATATCACTCTATGACATATATTTTACTTGTTAATTTTATTTTCTCCCATAACTAGAGTGCAAGCCCTATGAAAGCAAGGGTTTTAAAAAATATTTTGTTCACTACTGTATCTCTACGATCTTGACTAGTACCTGCACATGGTAGGTATTTAATAAATATTAGTTAAATGAATGAATAAATGAATGAACAACGATGTTCAACACTAAACGAAAAGCTGTTTTATGTTCCCTGAGACCTCCAGTAGCACTCTGTTGTCCACACAACCTTGGGTGATGGTGCTTTGAACAAGGAACCAGAAGTAGAGTCCAACTTGGGATGAAGTGGGACAGAGAGAAGGAGGTACAGTTCCAGGAGGAGGAACAACTGATAGGGGTCAAGAATTAAGCAAAAGAAGGAATTCGGAGTGAAATTGAAGAGTGAGAAGTATCCAGGAGAATTGGAAGCAACTATACCCCAATTCTCAGGGGGGCAAAGAGGGATTTGGATTTCTCGAAGCATGTGGCCTGAGCAATCAAGTCACGTTTTCTGAATATTAAAAAAAAAGTGACTCTGAGAACTACAGGGCTGGGGTACATATGGGTTTCAGTGACAGTGCAAGGCGGTCTTTGGTAAAAGAAACATTTAAAGAAAATATTTAAAAATAAGAAGGAAATCTGACTTTCTAAAATAAGTATAATTCACAGAAGAAAGGAAGCACATTGTGTTTTGTTGAAGAGTAAGGAGACAAGGTGATTACTAGCATCGTTCTCTGTACTTCCTTGACGATGTTTTCAGTGCATTTCACTGAAACACAAAAGCTCAGCATAAAATTTCAGTTTGTGAGTCAGCAGTGCAGGAACATATGCAATAACGCAGCAGCCTTTAGATAAATGAGAACACTGCGATTGTTTCTACCTGCCGTGGCAAAGTTATTCTCTTTTACACATTTTCAAGATTCCACTTTGCAGTTTTTTTTCCCCAGTCAGTGCAGTACTTGCTTTGTTTTGTCACCTAATTTTTCAATCACCTACTTCTAGCTGATAATAAAAGAAATGGATAATATCCTGAGTGTATGCTCAATTCTGTGCTTGTATTTCCAATGGTAGGAACTACTTGTACATAACAATAGCAGATCATTTCTCTAAACTGAGGATAATTTAAGTAATTTTTATTTGTGATGTGACAAGTGTACTGTATACCTATGGAACAAGGACACACTAAATTTTATTGTAAAGCTTGCTGATGAGATACAGTATACTTCAAACACATTTTAGTGTAAGTAAATAAAAGAAATAATTTTTTTCTGTAAGTGATACAAAGAAAATATTTAAGTGTTGAGTAAAGCCTTGTAATTTTTATGTTCACAGCTTTGTCAAAAAGATGTTATCTTCCCAGCAGCATCGTGTTATCAAAGATGCAAACCTTAAATCAACAGCTGTTACACCCCCGGCAAGTTATGAATTTTTCCTGACTTGTAACGATCGTTCTTTTTATTTCTCTTCTCAGTCAAGCAAGGAAATTAAGGTTGTTTTCATGTAGAAGATACACACATTGTGGCTTAGTGTCACATATAATCCACATCTCTTACCTTTTAAATTAAATTGCTATTAAGTTGAATGTGATCTGAGGGCTCTTTTTGATTAATACCAGAAATATTGTTAGTAAATAGAAGGTAGAGACAACATTATTTACATAAAAGTAAAGAGAAGATAACACAGACATAATAACAGGCATCATTTTATGATTTTCATGATTTGTATTATACTGATACGTCAGAACAAAATGAAAATAAAAGCTAAAAAGATTTATGGTAGTAGAGGAGAGAAACTGCTGTGGTTTTAAATGCTCATTTATTTATTTATTTGGCTGCGTCAGGTCTTAGTTGCACACGGGATCTTCCTTGAGGCATGCAGGATCTTTCGTTGTGGTGCGCGGGCTTCTCTCTAGTTGTGGCGTGCGGGTTTTCTCTTCTCTAGTTGTGGCGCATGGGCTCCAGGGCGTGTGGGCTCTGTAGTTTGCAGCACACAGGCTCTAGTTGAGGTGTGCGAGCTCAGTAGTTGTGGCGCTCAGGCTTAGTTGCCCCGCGGCATGTGGGATCTTTGTTCCCCGATCACAGATTGAACCTGCGTCCCCAGCATTGGAAGGTGGATGCTTTATCACTGGACCACCAGGGAGGTCCCTTAAGTGCTCTTTTGAAAAATATCCTCTGCCTTAAAAACATCAGAGAAGGGAATCTTTTGGTGAGTTTAGATAAACAATACTTTGAAGCTACAATCCACTTCTTCACAAGCTGAAAGTGACCTGGTTGTTCTTAAAATTGTTTGCCCAAATGAAGAATGACTATTTATTAAGTGTTTATAAGCATTATTGATTGTACTAAAATGCTTTCTGTAGAGCACCTACGATAATACTGACTGCTCTGCTGAGCTAAGTACTGTTACAGTCCCCATTTACTGGTGAGGGAATTGAGACCCAGTGATCAGCACAGTGTCCAGGGTCCCAAATGGTGGAACAAGAATTCAAATCCACGTCATTAAACTCATCAGAAGGAAGCCTCAACAGATGGAATTCTTTAAACATTTTGTAACATGGACTCCTGATTACAGGGAAGAATATCTCTGGGGAATTCAAGCATCCGTTGGCAGCAGCAGCTTGTTCTTGTTGGGGGTAATCTGCTGAAGTATTTATGGGTTACTGAGGTTTATTTTATCTCATAGACACTATTGCAGTGGCTATTATGTGCCAGGCACTATTCCAAGCACTTTATAAATATTAACTGTATGAGTTAGGTACTACTACTACTACTATTATTAGGTACTATTATCTCATTTTATAAATGAGGAAACAGAGGCATGGTTAAATAACTTGCACAAGGAAACGTAGGTAATCAATGATACAGATTTGACATGAAGTGTTTGGTCTTATAGTCTGCACTCTTGACCACGCTACACTAAGGCTGCCTGTCTGTGTCATCAGCTTATTGCTTTAACAAACCACCCTGAAACACCATGGTTTACAATAAGCATATACTTTTCTTGCTCACAGATCATCAGGTTAACCGGGGTTTGGCTGGATGGCTCTGTTCTGGGTCAGATGACCTTCGCTCCAGGAGTGGGTTGGGTTCAGGTCTGCTGCATATGTGTTCTTTGAGGGGCTTATGCTGAAGGGGAGCGTCTACCCAGGGCATGCTTTCCTCAGGCAGATCAGCAGAGCGCTGCAGCCAAGCCCAAACTGCACAAACATATTGAAGGCCTATTTGCATCACATCTACTAACATACCGTTGGCCAAAGCAAGTTGGGTCCATGCACAACATCAGGAATTCAGGAAGTACATTCTTCCCACCATGGGAGGGAGAAGGTCGTGAATGTTTCCTGCATAGCAGTCCCAGTGATCACTCTCTACTCTGGTCACCACTCAACCAGATTTTGGAGTGGGAGTGTGTATTAGTTAAGGTTACTCTAGTGACTAAGTTAGATATGTCCCCAAATCTCAACTGTCTAACATAATAATAGTTTATTTTTCACGTGTATGGCATTTGGACCACATTCCACATGTTCACTTATGAACTCAGCTAGGTCCTAAGGTATCCTGTCGCTACCTTCCTCTACGTTCTGAGACCTCTTCATTCAGCCAGCAGATGCAGAAGAGCTGGCATGAAAGCTCATTATGGATGAAATCTGGAAGGCACATTCATTACCTCTCCACATTTTATTGGCTGGAACTCAGTCGCATGGTCACTCCTACCTCCATGAAATAGAGTTGTGAGCTCAGCAAAAAGGATACATGGATTTGGTGAGAACATCTAGCCAGTCATTGTCATAGATGGCAAAGTACTGTTGAAAATGTAAAGGCATCCAAGTGACTTTACAACAAAACATGAGTATTTGAACTTGTGCTTCATGTTACCATAATATAGCCTAAACCAGAAAAGCTTAGATGTATTTAATCTATCTCTAAAATCAGGATAACATTTTAGTATGAAAATCATGGCTTTTTAATAAAGGAATCGATAAAATATTGGCTTTTGCAGGGGATGAGGTGGGAAGAACGGTCATGTAAAAGGAGGAATCCATTGCTACCGATTCCTACCTAAATTTGACCTGTAAAAATGAGCTTGGAGTCTGAAAGCTAGAGTTTGCATCAGAATGAAGCAGTCAATATATGCAAATGGGAAGTTTTGAAATCCCAAAGCAGAGTATGAGTCATTGGAAGAAAATATTTTGTGACGGTGTGATTTTTCTGGAGCCATTCAGAACAGACATTTCTCTTTGGCTTTATGAAAGTGTACTGTTATTTTGCAGGGTTTGAGATAAGTCATACCTTCCCAAATTAATCTTCACTGTTTCTGAGGACCATGGCTAGTTAAAACTCTGCATCGTTACTTAACCTCATGGTTTTCCTTTTCTTTCCCTCTTTGTGTATTTTTAAAAATAAAATTACTTGTATAAGACAGGTGGAAGATGAAAGATTAAATCTATTCTTCTATAGTGCCAAATCGAACTCAATTTTGAGGCAGAGCTGTAGCTATATTATAAAAACAAGTATTCAATTAAAGACGTTATTCATTGTATGACTCGCCAATTACTAATACAATTATTATAACTCTTGTTGCCATGAGAAGTTCAATTACATTACAGCAAAATTACTATAGAATACAAAATTGATATTACTTACCTTTTCATCTTGACGAATTCAAAACATCTAAATCACATCTTGTAGCTGTCAGTTCTCAATCATTATTTATGTCAGATGTATTATTGACTGAAGAAAGCCAGATTTTCCTTCCTCCCTTTAAAACACTTAGAATAGCTGCTTTTGTATCTTGCATTTTTTTTTTTTTTTTTTTTTTTTTTTTTTTTTTTTTTTATGCGTTACGCGGGCCTCTCACTGTTGTGGCCTCTCCCGCTGCGGAGGACAGGCTCCGGACGCGCAGGCCCAGCGGCCATGGCCCACGGGCCCAGCCGCTCCGCGGCATGCGGGATCCTCCCAGACCGGGGCACGAACCCGCGTCCCCCGCATCGGCAGGCGGACTCCCAACCACTGCGCCACCAGGGAAGCCCTGTATCTTGCATTTTTGACAAGTACTTTTTGTGTCAAAAACATATTATGTCACAGCATAAATCACTGCTTCGGTCCCTGCATGCATGATTTTCTAAAAGGAGATAAAATCTGTTAGATTTCTTTAAAGTGAAAAACCTGTAAAACAAAAACAAAATGAAAAAAAAAGTCTTCCGCATGTTTGTCATCCACAACATTTTAGTTCTATTTATAGCATTTGCTTTGCACAAGTTATACAGCAAATTTAATTGGGAATGAGGATGAGGCATTTTTGTGTCAATAACATGATAATAATAACAACTCTAATTGTGAGAATTCAGGCTTTCATCAATTTTGTTGTTCTCCTGGGAAATTCTGTATCTTGTACCTTAACAAAAGGAATCTTGCAATGTTGTCAAAACTTAGGTAGTTTTTTTGCATTGTCGTTTGTTTATTTGGTTTGGGTGGTCCTGAGAAAAGTTTCCTTATGTTCCGTCTACCTCCTCTTTTAAGTAAAGTTGTTGGTTCATGGGAAATAACTGTTCTCTAGAGTTGAAGCAGCTGGTGCCTCAATATCCATATTTTTAAGCTGAAATAGCACAGTAAGATCATTATGGATAGAAAAGAAGGAAATAAATCAGCTTGTGAGATATTGTCATTCACTTTACATCGTGAAAAACAAATACAGCTGTCATATTCTAACATTCACCATAGATAAATTGAAAATGTATATCATTATTTAACACAGTGAAAAAAGAGAGAATATCTCTGACTATGTGATATGCAGTATTTTGGTAATGTGTCTTATTAAAGCAGAGTAAATTGGCTACTGGATGGTAAAATTGCAGAGTTTATCAAAGTGCTGAATCAGAGACTCAATGTATAGAAAGCAGTCTTACACATTTATGAGTGAAGAACATGTTGGTGTTTATTAATCTCCGGAATACGTTATAGAATAGTGTGGCATTTAAAAAATATAAAAAGCTATCGAATTAGACTTTTATTTTTTGTCTTCTGAGTGTCTCTCATTTCCTTTGGGAAAAGGACTCAATTTCTTTTGAGGAAGTACTTGTCCCATTTATATGGGAAGAGTTGTTGTCATTTTGTGGCAGGAACCTGCATTTTTGACGGTAGTGACTGCTCTGGGGGTTGGGGGAGCCGTCACAGTGTTTCATCCTCTTTTCCACAGTGGATGTGATTCAAGCCGGCGACAATAGGAATCAGTCCATCTCTGGGATTTTTTTTCCAACTACAGCTGGAAGCTGGGAGAAAAAATACTTCCATAGTCAGTCTGCAATAGGAGAGAATAAGGCCAACCTGCAGGAAGAGCAGAGAAGAGAGAAGAAAGAATCTTGTTTGTATTTGAATTCTTGTGTCCAGGCTCTAAAATCCCAGAAGCTGCTGTGCTAAGGTTTGGTCCTTCATTTCTGTGAGACTTTACAGTATCTTTGCAATAAACACTCTGCCTCTTTTTTTTTTTTTTTTTTTCTTACTTCTGGAAGTTCAGGTTAAACTTCTATTACTTTCAACCAAAGGAATAAAGGAATCCTGACATTATATATATATATATATATATATATATATATTCAATATATACATAAGGAATGTTTTATAGAATATTTATTTTTCCTCAAGGTCCCCAAATATAAATTTTTATTTTATTTCATTTTGATATCTAGTGAGAAAACAAGTTTCTAGGCACTCATTTGTGCATTCATTTATCAATCAACATTTATTGAGATCTCCTCTATACTAGGCACTGTTCTAGGTACTGGGGATATGATATTGAAAATGAAACAGGCAAGATGTCTGCCTTCATGGAGCTTATGTAAGTAATGACAGAATACAAACAGTAAACATAATCAATAAGAAGGTAATATAGTATATCAGAAGGTGAAAAGAGCCATAGGGAAAAAAACACAAAACAAGGAAAGAATTTAAATGTGCTGGGGTAGGGCTACAATATTAAGTCAGGTGTGAGAGAGTCCTCAATGAGAGGTTGAGATTGAGTAGACTTGAAAGAGATGAGGCTCTGAGCCATGAGTAGGGTGACCGTATAACATCATCCGAATGGGAACACTTTTAAGATTGTGTGTGTTAACGCTGGAATATCAGGCACAAATGGGGACTCTCTCAGGCAAACCAGGATATACGGTCATCCTAGCTATGGGGAGATCTGGAAGGAGAGAATTCCAGGTAGAAGAAAGGGCAAGTACAAAGGCCCTGAGGCCAAGAGAGTGCATGGCTGTTTCAAGGTCCAGCAAGGAGGCCACTGTGGCTAGAGCCAGGTGAGCAAGGGAGAGAACAGGATGAAGAGAAGAAAGTGAAGCATTTCATGAGGCGTCCTGAAGGCCATGGAAAGGACCTTGGTATTTACTCTGAGAGAAATGGAGACTCATTTTATCATAGGAGTGCCACGACCTGACTTGTGTATTAAAAGGATAGTAGAGTATATAGGTGGTCAAGAATAGAAGTAGGGATTTCACTTAGCTGCTGTTGTAATAACCCAGATGAGGAGAGATGGTGAGTGGGACTGAGTGTGGTCATAGTAGCAGCAATGTTGAGAAAGTGGTCAGATCTTTGGTTTATTTTCAAGGTAAAACCAACAGTATTTTCTGATGGATTTGAAGGCGGAGTGTGAGAAAGAGAGAGGAGTCAGGGATGATTCCAGAAGGGTTGGCCCAAGTAACAGAAGGTTGCAGTTGCTCTTTCCTGAGATGGGAAGGACAGTAGAAGGACCAGGTTTTAGAGGAAAAGATGAATTAGCCATTGGACATGGTAAGTTTCAGAAGTCTATTAAATAGCCAAAGTAGTTTCCCAAAATAAAACCAGGCTGCTGTCACCAGAAAGAAGGAAGTGTTGAACAGGTCAAATCTGAGGACATAGCAGCCATCACTTCTAGTAGTAACTGTCTAGAAAAGGAAATGAGGTTTGTCTGTCATGACCTATTTTTAGTGAGCCTAAGTTGGGATCCTAGTAGTGTTTCTTTTCTGAATTCTCCAAATCTGTTCTTCCAATTATTAGGTGTAGAATATTGCTATAGTTTTCAGAAGATGACATTTCTTTCTTGAAGACTAGAACTACTTTTGCATATGGTCTCTTCTATAAAATTTCTTGCAGTGCTCTGGGGTGTATTTCATTGTAACTCATAAAATCTAGGTGTTCTTCTAGGACCTCC
This sequence comes from Phocoena sinus, assembly GCF_008692025.1. Classification (NCBI taxonomy): domain Eukaryota; kingdom Metazoa; phylum Chordata; class Mammalia; order Artiodactyla; family Phocoenidae; genus Phocoena; species Phocoena sinus. Next base: position 45,653,582 of record NC_045772.1, on the reverse strand, counting down.
TCACCTGGAGCTTCTATTTTTTTAAAGTTCCTTTTACTATCTTTTCCATTTTAAAATCACTTGTTCTGTTTTATTTTAAAAGCAATACATGTACATTATGGAATATTCATGAAATACATATGCACAGCAAAAAAAAAATGAAAATCTTACACCTAGAAATAACAACTGTTAACATTTTAGTGTATGTCCTTCCCATATTATTTCTATGCACATACATATATATCCTTCCCATATTATTTCTATGCACATATATATGTCTGCTTATCTATCATCTATCTAAAATTGAATTATATTGTACATTCTGTTTTTGTAATACCATTTTCACTAATATAAAGTCATCTTCTTGACAGATAAAATGGAGGCATAATAACAATTAGATAGTTCCATGTTCTCTCTGTCATCTGTTAACCTTATACCATCTGCCCTTAGCAGAGGGCTTATTGCTTCCTTGTTTTTGCTCCAAATAATTTTAAAAAATCAAATTTATTTTTACATTATTTTTCACACATCTCAATTCAATCTAGAATTTATCCATTGTGACAGTTTCTAACAGATCTAAGCCACTCTCTTACATTTATTTGTCTTTTATTGTATGCTTATAGTTATATACATCTTCTTTGGTGAAGTGTCTGTTCAAGTCCTTTGCCTATTTCTTAATTGGATTATTTTACTGCTGAGTTATGACATTTCTTTATTTGTTCTGGACACAGGTCCTTTGTCAGATATACAACTTAAAAATATTTTCTCTGAGTCTGTAGCTTGTCTTTTCCTTATTTTAACAGTATCTTTCGTAGAGCAATTAAAAATTTAATAAAGTCCAATTCATCCATTTTTTATGGGTTTATAGCTGTGTGTCGTATCTAAGACCTCTTTGCCTAATCTCAGATCATGAAGAATTTCTCTTATGTTTTCTTCTAAAAGTTATATAGTTCTGCATTTTATTTTTACATCTTTGATCCCTTTTGAATTAACTTTTGTAATAAGTGTGAGATTTAGATCAAAGTTCTTTTTTTAATGGATGTCTAATTGTTCCATTTTATGAAAAGTCTATCCCTTCTGCACTGAATTGGCTTTCCACCTTTGTAAAAAGATCAGTTGGCCATATTTGTGTGGTTCTGTTTCTGTTCTCTCTATTCTGTTCCACTGACCTATGTGTCTTTTCCTTTGCCAATATCACACTATCTTGATTACTGTATTTTATAGTAAGTCTTAAAATTGAACAGCATGCTTTCTCATACTTTATTCTTCTTTTTCAAAATTGTTTTGGCTATTCTAGTTCCTTCACCTTTCCATGTGAATTTTAGAATTAGATTGTCTATAGCCAAGTAAACATTCTGCTGGGATTTTGACTGGAATGCTTGCTTTGAATCTGTAGATTGATTTGGGGAGAGCTGACATCTTTACTAGGCTGTGTCTTCCAATCCAAAAACTTTAAATGTTTTGTCATTAATTTAGGTTTTCTTTGATTTCTTTAATTAGTGTTTTATAGTTTTCAGAATACAGATTCAGTACATATTTTGTTAAATTTATACCTAATTATTTCTTTTTTGAGATATTTTAAATGGTATTACTTTAAAAATTTTGATTCTAATTGATTATTGCTATTACATAGAAATATATGTATTATTAACCTTGTATCCTGTGACTTTGCTAAACACTTATTAATTCTAAGAGTTGTTTTTTTTTTGCCTTTTTTTCTGTAGATTCCTTTGGATTTTTCTACGTAAGCAATTATGTTATCTGTGAATAGGGCCAGTCTTACGCCTTTCTTTCCCATCTGTAAGCCTTTTGACTCTTTATTTTATTTTTTGCCTGATTGATCTGGCTAGAAGTGATGAAAGTAGATATATTTGCCTTATTATTACCAAACTTACAGAGAAAGCATTTAATTTTTTCACCGTGTAATTATGATATCAGTGATAGGGTTTTTGTAGATATTCTCTACCAGGTTGAGGGAATTCCTATCTATTCTTAGTTTGCTATGGGTCTTTATCATGGATGTTGAATTTTTTTCAAATGTTTTTTTCTGCATAAATTGATGTAATCTTATGGTTTTTACACTGTTAATATGATGGATTACATGGATTGAACTAGCCTTACATTTCTGAGATAAATTCCACTTGATGGTGTTTTATTATTTGCTTTATATATTGTTGCAATTGATTTGCTGATATTTTGTTGAGTATTTTGGCATCTATTTCTATGAGGAATATTGGTCTATAGTTTTCTTTTCTTGTATTGTCTTTTCTAGTTTTTGTATCAGGGTAATGCTGATTTCATAAAATGAGTTGGGGAGTGCTCCCTCTTCTCCTACTTCCTAGAAGAGTTTGCATAGAATTGGTGGTGGTGTTTCTTCTATAAATATTATAATTCACTGATGAAACCATATGGGCCTGGAGATATTTTTCTCACAAGGTGTTTCACTATGAATTCAATTCCTTAAATAGTCATAGGACTACTTAAGTTGTTATTATGCATAAAAAAATTCATAGTATTTCCTCATACTTTTAATTATCTGGAGTGTTATCTGCTTTATCATTCCTACTATTACCAAAATATTTCTGATTCATTCATTCCATATTTCATTTCTGATACTTTGTGTCTTTATTTTGGTCAGTCTTTATAGAGGTTTATGTATTTTATTGATCATTTCAAACAACCAGTTTTTGGTTTGAGAGTCTTTATTGTTTTTCTGTTCTCCATGTCATTGGTATCTACTCTTATTTTATTATTTCCTTTTGATTGCGTTGGGTTTAATTTTTTTTCTTTTAGTTTATTAAGTTAGAAGCTTAAATGATTGGTTTAAAACCTCTCTAATATAAGCATTTAATACTATAAATTTCCCTCTAAACACTGCTTTAGTAGCATCCCTGATTTTTTGACATGTCAATTTTTATTTTCATTATGATCAAAATATTTTCTAATTTCAATGGAGAATTTCCCTTTGAATCATGAATGACTTAGAAGTGTGTTGTTTAATTTCCAAGTGTTCGGGGATTTTCTTATTGTCTTTTATTAATTTCTACTTTAATTTCATTATGATCAGAAAAATACTTTGCATTATTTTAATTCTTTAACATTTGTTTAGGTATTTTTATCTTGGATATGATATATCTTGACAATATTCCATGTTTAATTGGAAACAACATGTATTCTAATGTGGTTGAGTGGAGAGTTTTATAAGTGCCAATTAATCCAGTTTGTTAGTGGTATTTTTCAGTTCTTCCAAATTCTTGTTGATTATCAGTCTACTAATTCTATCAGTTTCTGAGAAAGAAGTGTTGAACTCTGTCTGTAATTGTAGATTTGTCTATTTTTCTTTTCAATTCTGTCAATCTTTATGTATTTGTTTTGTTTTTTATTTACTTATTTCTTCATTTATTTGGTCGTACCAGGTCTTAGTTGTGGCAGGTGGGCTCCTTAGTTGTGGCTCGCAGACTTGTTAGTTGTGGTTCCAGGGCTCCTCAGTTCTGGTTCACCAGCTCCTTTAGTTGAGGGATGTGGCCTCCTTAGTTGTGGCATGTGAACTCTTAGTTGCGGCATGCATGTAGGCTCTAGTTCCCCGACCAGAGATCGAACCCAGGTCCCCTGCATTGGGAGCACAGAATCCTATCCACTGTGCCACCAGGGAGGTTCCTCTCCATGTATTTTGAATATCTCTTGTTAGATGCTCACACTTTTTGGTTTGTTATGTCATGGTGAGTTGACTCTTTTATCATTATGTAATGTTTCTCTTTTACCCTGTTAATCTCTCTATTCTAGGTTTAATTTGTCTGATATTAACATAGCAATACTAGCTTTTTTTTGACTAGTGTTTGCATAATATATCTTTTGTTTCCATATTTTTACTTTAAATGTATCTATAGCATTATATTTGAAGTTAATTTCTTATGGACAGCACACAGTTGGATCATAAAGTTTTTCAATTTTTTCTGACAATCTCATCTTTTGACATTTTTAGATCATTAAACATTTAATGTAATTATTGATATATTTGGTTAGAAGTTTACCTTTTTTTCGGTTAGTTTTCTGTTCTTCTGTTTCCCCTTTCCTCTGTTTGGGTTATTTGAACATTGTTTTAGTACTCCATTTAAATTTTTTGATTATGTTTTTTAATATATATCTTTGTTTAGATTTATTTTTAATGCATGTTTTAGGCATTATAATATACATATTTAACTTCTTATAATTTATTTAGAATCAATACTTCAAGCAGGGTATATAAATCTTACCACAATATAGGTAGCTTTATCCTAACCATTTGTGATATAATTGTCATATATACCTCATTACTGAAAACCTATAGATAATGTTATAATATTTGCTTTCAACTATCAATCATATTTTATAGAACTCAAGAGGCAAATAGTATATTACATTTACCAAATTTTTTTTCATTTATGATACTCTTTCTTTATAAATAATGTTCCAGGTTTCCTCTGGTATCACTTCTGTCTGAATAAGTTTCTTTAGCAATTCTTTTACAGCATGTCTACTGGCAATGAAGTCTCTTAATTTTTCTTCACTTGAGAATGTCCTTATTTTACCTTCATTCCTTAAAGAGGTTTTCAATGGACATAGAATTCTGGGTTGACAGATCTTTTCTTCCAGAACTTTCAAAACGTTGTACCATTTCCTTTTTGTCTCTATGGTTTTTAATGAGAACTCCACAGTCATTCTAATTGTTGTTCTGCTACAAATAATGTGCCATTTTTCTCTAACTGCTTTCACAATGCTCTTCTTTAGTTTTTAGTAGTGAGAGTATGGTGTGTATGAGCATGGATGTAGAGATACAAAAGTTTTTTTTTTTTTTTTTATCCTGTTTGGGAGTCACCAAGCTTCTAGAACCTGTAAGTTTATACCTTTTACCAAATCTAGGAAGTTTTCAGCCACTACTTTTTCAAATATTGTGTTCTGCACTGCATTCTTTGTCTTCTCCTTCTGGGATTCTGATGGAATGAATATGAGACCTTTCGGTATAGTTTTATAGATCTCTGAGCCCCTGGTCAGGTTTTCAGTTGTTTTTCTCTCCATTGCTCAGATTGGATGGTTTCTATTGTAATTAATTTCACAGAATCTTGCCTCTGTTGTCTCCATTCAGCTATTGAGAATATCCAATGAGTTGTAAATTTTGGTTTTTGTATTTTTTTTTGTTCTAAAGATTCTATTTGGTCTTCTTTACATCTTCTATTTCATTGCTGAGACTTTCTACCTTTCCACTCATTTGAACAGTGTTCACCCTTAATTGTTGAACATTTTTGTATTTTAAATTCCTTGTCAGATAATTTCATAATTTGTGTCATCTCAGCATTGGCATCTGTTGATTGTCTTTTCCCATGCGGGTTGAGATTTTCCTGGTTCTTCATATGTCGAGTACTTTTGGATTATAACTTAGGCATTTTGAATATTAAGTTATGAGACTTTGGGTCTTGTTTAAATCTTACAGACATTGTTGATATTTTTATATAGCAGCCAGTTGACCTAGTGGGTTCAAGCCGTTAGTTCCAATTAGCTTTCTATAAGTTGTGGTTTCAATGCCAGTCTTGTCTCAAAATGTTTGCTGAGCTATGCAAATTTGTCCCATATCCAGTGGCCAGTCTGGGACCTGGATCTCTCAGTTCAGTTATCAAATCTTTGGTATGCTGTTTAGGGTCAGATCCATGTATGTACAATTCCAGGATGAGCCCAGGAATTCATAAATAATCTTATGGTGTTGCTTTCTCAAGCTCCTCCATCTCCATTATCTCCTCAGTATTTTAGACTTCCTGTGGCTCCCTTTTGTAGTCCTCTGGCTGGAAAGCTGGGGTTTTATTACCCTCCTCTGCCACATAGTTCCTGCAACTGTACCTAACTTCAGGACCAAACTGAAACTTGTACCAACTTTTCAGAGAATTCCCCCTCCGGTCATCTATTTTCATCTGGAGGACACAGAGAGAAAAAAGCAACGGAGTTTCTTGTTGCCTTCTTGGGAGCACAGCTCCTCTGGTCAGAGAGGAAAGTCCCTTTTCCTCAGTGTGTTAGGTGCCTGTGGACTCCTGCTGCTGTGACTGTTGCTGCCAGTAGTCTTTTTTTGCTCTTTGATCTTGGACTAGAGGGCTTCTTCTTGAGAGCTCTCTATCCACACCGAAGTATACATGAGGTTCTTGGCCTGCCTTTCAACCAGGCTGTAGGATTCTGGAGGAAAAAAAGAGTGAAACTCACTGTTGGTTCAGGGGTGATTTGAATCCCTATCTTCTTCCCAAATATGCCTGCTGCTGTTTGCTTTTAAGAGTCCTCAAATATCTGTTTCATTTATATTGCCCTGGTTTTATTACTGCATTCAGTGGGAGAGACAGGTTGGAGAATGCCTATTTCATTTTATTCAGAACTCCCCATATTCACTTCTTGACAGTGATTGGTTAAAGGAATAACATTTAACTCAACTCTGGCCAATGAGATATGAAATGAATCCTATGGCAGGGGTGGGGTGGGTAGGGGGTCTCTTGATAAAGTTTTATCACTACCAAGAGAGACACACAAGAACTGATGCTTCATTTATTTTACTTCTGAATGTGGTTGTATCAAGATGTAACATCTGGGACTGTTACTGATGTTTTGCTGCCAGCCTTGGGATAAAGGCAACACACGGATGACAGTGCAAAGACATGAAAAGAACCTGGGTCTTTGATGACATGACTGAGTCCGCCCCACTTCAGAACTTCCTCTGATGGCTGATACATATTTGACTTTAAGCCTGTTTGAGGTTTGCTGTGAGGCTTTTACTTGCTGCCAGAATATCTTAAAATACAGCATTATTCTTTCCATAATTTGTTTAACTTTTTTTGTTTAGTCTGCTCTCCACACAGAGCAGCCTCTGTAGTCATCTATTTTTTTAAACTTCTGCTGTCCAGTAAGATAGCTACCAGTCACATGTGGCTATTGGGCCCATAAAATGTGGCTTTTCTGAATTGAGATGTGATGTAAAGTGAAAAATATATACCAGATTTTGAAAACGTAGTTAAAAAAAAGGTAAAATATCTTGTTAATTTTTACATTTATTACTTGTTGAAATGATAATATGTTGGAGATAATTTAGTTATAAATATGCTACTAAAATGAATTTCACTTGTTTCTTTTAAGTTTTTAAAATGTGGCTACTAGAAAATTTAAAATTACATACATGGCTTGCATTATATTTCTACTGAACTGCACTAAATCACAATTTTAGTATATGTGCTGCCGAAGCGAGCACTGCACTAGATCCCAGACTCATATATCCAACTGCCTATTCAACAGTTCTACCCGGAAGTAATAGGCATCACAAACTTAGCATGTCCAAAATCAAATTCATAAACTTTTCTTCAAATCTGCTTTTTCTGTAGTCTTTCTCATCTTAGTAAATAGTAAGTCAGTCCCTTAAGTTGCACAGGTCAAAACTTTAAATTTGTCCTTGCTTCCTTCTTTGTCTTACATTTCATACCTATTGTTTCAACATTCAAAAAGTATTCATTATCCAGACCCACCCACTGCACTCTCTTCTGTATTTCCCCTTGAATTCATCTACCATCACCTATTGCCTGTATTACTGCAACTGTCTCTATTTTAAACAGAAACCAGAATGGCCCTTTTAAGAGGTAAGATTCTGCCACTCCTCTGTTAACAATCCTCCAATGGCATACCTTCTCACTCAAGAGTAAAAGTTAAAATCTGGACCCTGTTACCTCTTTGGCCTTATCCTCTCCAGCTCTCTCCCACATTCACTTCACTCCAGTCACATGGACTTCATGCTGATTTTAACTTGTCCAGCGAGTTCTGCATTGTCTTTGCACTTCATGATCCATCTACTTGGAATGACTTTCTTCCAGATATCCATAGAATTTGCTCTCTTATTCCCTCTGGCTCTCTACCCAAAAGTCATCATCAAATCCCTCTACCTGGCCTTGCCATCTGTGGTATATTTTAATAATAATAATATCATTTGAATTAATGGTTTCTAGGATATTTTTCTAATGGTTTCTCAGTGTGCTCCCACAGTCAGGTGTATAGGGTATGTATGGCATACAGTCCTACCCTGCCTTCCTTCAGATATATTTGTTCATTTAGAATACATTGTAGTTTCCATCATTTCACATCATTTTCTAAGCCTTGATGTTTAGGATGAGGTTCTATTTATCACACTATGTTATTAGATTTATTTTATTATCCATTGTTTACACATTGGTATATAGATATCTGAGACTATGATGTTACTGTTCCCTTTCCTAGTGACTTTCTCATGTGACCTATTGGACCTTCACTATCATTTTATGTCATCCTGACATACTCTGTAACAATGACTTTCAAACTGGGGCACACATAACCCTGGAGGTAAATAAGCTTTTCCAAAGGATATGGTATTAGAGGTAGGTAGTTCAATAGAAATGCATTGTGGATTCTATTGTAAATGTTGCATTTGACAACACTGTTTCTAAGTCCAGCTCTAATATATCTCTTCTTTGGCAGTTAATTTCCACTTGGCCTCTCATTATAGATGAAAGTAATAAATATCCATGCGTACATGAACTAATTGAAAAATAAAGCACCTTAATTTCAATGAGATGAATTTTCAGTAAAATTTTACATTTTTACTAATTATAATAATTTTTAATATACTTGTTTCAATTGATAATGTACTAAAAGTTATTTTAATGATAATTCAATCCAGAAGGAAGGTTGTCATACTTAATGGTCTCATAAAGTTTTTGAAAATTAAAAACATAATTTATATATATTTTATTGAAGAGAATATGACAGGTTGATCAATAAGAGACTTTCAAGCATAGCAATATATTGCATTAAGATAAAATTCTTTGGTGATTGGAGAATAAAAATGTAAGTTCAGAGAGAAAAGGGAATATGTAAGATTTCTGACTGACAAAGGAAAGCTTGTTCATGTATTCTTCAAATTATTATGGCATTTGGATTCATTTGACTCAGATTAAACACGATAGAACAGTTCTATTTTGAAATGTCGTTATTTAAAATTCACAAGAAATTATATCTTTTGCAACCACTTATACATATAATAAAAATTTTAGATGTTAACCCAATAGTGTGAAGGGGATGTCAGTAATTTAAAAAATTATTTTACAGGGTTCAGGAAAAACTGATGGTCTAGAGTAAAAATTGTCGTTTTATCTGGGCTTTTTTTTTTTTTTTGCGGTACGCGGGCCTCTCACTGTTGTGGCCTCTCCCGTTGCAGAGCACAGGCTCCAGACGCGCAGGCTCAGTGGCCATGGCTCATGGGCCCAGCCGCTCCGCGGCACGTGGGATCTTCCCGGACCCAGGCACGAACCCGTGTCCCCCACATCGGCAGGCGGACTCTCAACCACTGCGCCACCAGGGAAGCCCCTATCTGGGCATTTTTTTCCCCAACTCATCCTATTCAATATAAATTTCTCTTGAAGAAGTCAGATGGTGTGTGGGTCAATATCTCACCAGTTGTGTGACATAAATACATTCCTAACTCACCATATCTGTAGTTTAGAAATCTAAATTCCATTATTTGATTTTATACCTATATTTACATCTATATGTATCTCTTTAGCTACATAATCACCATATACTACTTTTTTTCTCCCAAATCCCAACCTTCATAGAGAAAAAACAATGAAAGCACTCCACCATCCTGTAAGGCTACAAATCCTTAAGTTTTCTCCCCGAGATTTCATAGTCCCTCCAGAAGTCCTTCGTCTCTTCTGTGCGAATCTTCCATTCTCTGACCCCTATAAGAAGCAGCAGGATATTGCTTTCTTTTCAAAAGATTCACCTTTACTCATTTGGGTGTATTTATATATCCACACATATGTCAATATATCCATTTATCCATATATCTGCATATCTATATACATTCAATATTAAGTATTTTTTCCCCACATTTCATGCCCCTTCATAGGAAATTATTAAAAAAATTTTCTGGGCTTCCCTGGTGGTGCAGTGGTTGAGAGTCCACCTGCCGATGCAGGGGACACGGGTTCGTGCCCCGGTCCGCGAAGATCCCACATGCTGCGGAGCGGCTGGGCCCGTGAGCCATGGCCGCTGAGCCTGCGCGTCCGGAGCCTGTGCTCCGCAGCGGGAGGGGCCGCGATGGTGAGAGGCCCGCGTACCGCAAAAAAGAAAAAAAAAAATTTTTTTTCTATGTATGTAAATTAATACACACACACCTACATATATTTAGTTGAGGTATCTTTATACAATTGGGGGCATAGTATATATTCTGTAGACCCACCTCATTATTAACTAAAACAAAGTACCACACTGTATTTAACCATGTCCATGTTGGTGGGCATGCAAGAGATTTTCAATGTTTAGTCTCAGTCACAAGGTTCCAAAGAACATTCTTCTGAATATATCTTCTTGCTCATATTTGATTATTTCTCAAGGATAGATTCCTATAGGTGGTATTACTTGCTCCAAGACTACACATTTTAACTTTTAATGGATGTTATACTCCAAAAACTGTGCCATCTTACATTCAGATAATAATGAAAGACATATGTGTTTCCTTATACTTTCATACAAATGCATATAATCAACTTTTATAATGTTTTGCCAATTAAATAGGCAAAGAATGATTTCTTGTGGAAATTTTAATTTGCATTTCTTTGACTTCTGGTGCATTACTCTGTGAAAAGTAGCATGCACTTAATTTGAGTTCCAGCAATGCTAACTTATTCTTTCTCCCTCAGGTCATATTTATCTGCTCAGTATTATTTGGATATGGCTTTTGATTCCCCTCTGACTCCTACAAAACATATTTTTCGGTTTCCTGTTTGGGATCATTTCCTCTTTTCTATTTTTGTCTTCATCTTTCTTGATAAACTGTAGAGAGAGGTCTTCCTCAAGCCTGCCTGGTCTCACCTCAAGCAGCTGACTTGCTTAACATAGCTGGATATTGCTTCTGGGAACAACACAAACCTAGGACACTCCCCGAAGGGCCAGAGGAATAATCACCTCACCTTCCATTTCCATTCCTCCTGCTTTCGGTTAGTTTCTAACACTTTTCTTATTAAGTGTTAGAAAAGTTATCTTCTTCCTTATATTAAGGTGGTGTTTTTGAAACTTCTCCACTAAGTTGCTTTGATAAGCAGAGAGGAGTGAACTTGGAAATAATGATTTGTTTTCTTATTCCAAACCTCTGATTAAAAGTAAAACTGAAGGTACAGGAAAATTTGCTTTTATTGTTGGTTCTTTTACTCTGACAAAAATATCTTGGTTCAGAAACATTGTATTAAGTTGCATGTTCAAAATCATGATTAATTCAGTTCAATCCAATTTTACAAAAATGTGTATATTGCATGCTAACGTTTTATTCAGTTGTTATATAGGACCTAGGGGAAAGTTTTGACTTTTGCCCTAGTAGATCCCCTGAAAGGGTTGCAGGGACCTCCAGTGGTCCATGGACCACATTTTGAGAACCATTAATCTAGAACAATGGCTCTCCATCTGGCTGAACAGAAAATCATTTGGTTACTCTGTGTCTCAGCCTGAGATTTTGATTCAATTAGTTTGAGGTTGGCCTGGCCATTGGTATTTTATCAAAACTTCCCAGGTTATTTTAACTTGCAGCCAGAGTTCAAGATCAGTGCTGTAGAACATAGCATGGTGTCTTTTTCATTGTAGACACTCAAAATCTATTTTGAGTTTATATTGAGAAACCTGCAAGCACAAGAATATTTAAAAGACATGTAAATTACATAATACAATATTAGGTCATATTGTATAGACCAGGCTTATTTTGTGTGGAGAATGAGCCAGAGCAATTTCAAGAACCTCTTTCTCGGTACTGCAGATACCAGGATGGTGTTTTGGAACCTCATTTTTGTTAGGTACAGACCACTGGTATTTATCTGTCTATCTATCTCTTTATCTATCTATCTATGCATGTTTTTATATGTAAAACTAATGGAATGCATATTTCAATCAAAGAGAGAAATGCTTATCCACATGCATTTTCATATTGCATACATTAAAAAATGAAGCAATATTATAAGATGCTTTTCCTAACTCATTATGAAACTCCCTCTGACTTCTCCTGAGACCATCCATTTTAGAGGATAAATCACTGGAAATATATTAGACTATTAGGGAAGGAGAGCAAAGGCAGCTTTAGAATTTACAGGTTGTATAGTTTTTTCCCCAACTCTTCAAATATGAGCAGGGGTGGAATTGTTATTGGGCTCTCCTTTGGTCACTTTTCCTTGTAAGATCTATTGTGCTGTGGGCATTTCAAGAGTAAAGAGAGGACCACGGGTGGAGTTCATAAGAGCATGATTAAGGTGGAAATTCTCATAGTTAATGCTTTTACCTTGGTAGATGTGAAATATGAATGTTTTACTAAGAAACTAAGCAGTTCATATATTTGGAACTCTCATTAATAGATATTAATATTCTTATTTATTACATTGATGGGTACATTTATTAATTCTTTGGGTTTTAAAATAAAACACTGAATCACTAATAAGTTCAATTAAAATAAGTTTAATATTAATGGAGACAGGGAGTTGAGTTCTGGTTTTCATTATTATTTTTAAATCAAAGGATAATTAGAATGTATTATAGACCTAAATATAAAAGATCAACTATAAAACCACTAGATAAAAACACAGGAAGAAATCTTCATAGCTTTCAGGTGGGCAGAAATGTCTCAGGTAAGACATTAAAAGCACCAGTCATAAGATTTTTTTTAAATGATAAATTGGATCTTATTAAAATAGAAACTTCTAATCTTCAAAAGACATTTTTAAGTAAAATGAAAAAGTAAGCCATGGATTAGGAGGTAATATTTACAATCTGTGTACTTGACAAAGGCTTTTATCCAGAATACATAAACTCGATAATAAGACAAATAATCCAATTAAAAAATGAGAAAAAGATTTAAGCAGACACTGCATAAAAGAAGATACATGAAGGTTAATAAGGACATAAAAAGATTTCAACGCTATATGTTATCAGGGAAATGCAACTTAGAACCACATGTTCTGCCACTACACACCCACTGGAATGACTAAAATTAAAAAGACTAAGCAAGTGTTAGTAAGAATATGGAACAACTGGAACTCTCATATGTTGTTGGTGGGAATGTGAAATAGTCTGGCAGTTCCTTATAAAGTTAAATATATACCTACTGTTTGATCCTAGGAGCCATTCCACTCCTAGGTATTTACCCAAGAGAAATAAAAGCATATGACCGCATACAAAGACTTGTACATGAATATCCAGAGCAGCTTTATTTGTAATAGTTAAAAACTATAAACAATCCAGATGTCCACCAACAGGTGAGTGGATAAACTATCTACGTGTAATAGAATAAAAATAAGTACTAATACACACAACTGCCTAGATAAATATCAAAAACAGTATGCTGAGTTACAGGAGCCAGACACAAAAGAATACACACTTTATGCTTTTATTTAAGTAAATTTTAGAATAGACAAAACTAAAATATATGGATGGAAAGCAAAATAATGGTTGCCTGTGGCTGAGGGCTGGAGAAAGAGGCCAAGGGAACTTGTTGGGGTGATGGAAATGTTCTGGAACTTAACTGTGTTGGTTATACAGTAGCAAATTCATTTCTCAACATGTATCAAGCTTACACTTAAAATGAGTGCTTTTTGTATTTTGCATATAAATATGGCTCAATTTTAAAAAACACATTAGCATATATAATAAATGTTACAGAAGTTCAGAGATAAGAGAGATCATTAGGGCCTGGCAGTTTAGAATGTAGAAATGTCAGGCCTGGCGAAACTCTGTGAAAGGTAGCAGAAGATGGTGGGAGGATCTCACTGGTCTGGGAGTCAGATAATCCAGCTTTGAAGTTGCTTTCTCTCGTCTAAATTTTGTTTTTTGGATTTAAAGGGGCTGAAAGATGTTTCTCTGTTATGCTAAAGGTCAGAGAGTAATTTGGAACTGGATAAAATGAGAATTCATTGTGCATGGTCAGAAGGCAACTTAAAATTTTTTTCTAGTAAGTTGCAAACAGACTCTTAGAGGATAGTCAAAGAATGTGTGACACTAAGCTGCTTTGGAAAGGTATCAGAGGCTTCTCAGTCTAAGAAAGGCTTCAGAGTAGATCTGAAGACTTCTTTCCTTTTAGCCAGAGAAAAGGCCAAAGATAGTCTAAAAGATTAATGTTAAAGCTAAAAATGTTTGCTGCTGTTTTTATTTCTTTTGCTTTTGCCCAAAATGGTCTGTGAATTTTTTTTTTTGCGGTACGCGGGCCTCTCACTGTTGGGGCCTCTCCCGTTGCGGAGCACAGGCTTCGGACGTGCAGGCTCAGCGGCCATGGTTCACGGGCCTAGCCGCTCCGCGGCATGTGGGATGTGGGATCTTCCCGGACCGGGGCACGAACCCGTGTCCCCTGCATCGGCAGGCGGACTCTCAACCACTGCGCCACCAGGGAAGCCCCGTCTGTGACTTTTTAACCTAAGTTACAGTTTTAAATTGTTTGATTTTTATTGCATACTTTCCCTTTCTAAAGCATAAGATTGCTCAAATGATCTGTTCTTCATAGGAAAGCCACCCTCCCCCTCTCTCTCATTATAATTTATTTTTTTAACTTTTTACTTTGAGATAATTGAGACTCACATGCAGTTATACAGAAATAATGCAGAAAGATCCTGTACATCTATCACCCAGTTTCCCCCAACATTAACATCTTAGACAACCACAGTATAATATTAGAATTGGAGAATTGACATTGAATACAATCAATCAACCTATTCAGATTTTACCAGTTTTATACACACTCACTTGAGTGAGTGTGTATGTGTATTTAATTCTATATGATTTCATTACATGTGTAGATTCATGTGACCACCACCTGTCAAGATACAAAACAGTCCCATCACCACAAAGATCCCTTGTGTTGTTCTTATATAACTGTGCCCACTTCCCTCCTGCTTGCCCTTACCCTTGTATGTAACTCCTGGAAACCATGAGTCAATTCTTCACTTATATAATTTGGTCATTTAATGTATGTTGCACAAATGAAATCGTATGCAACATGAGAGTATGCAACCACTTGGGATTAACTTTTTTTCCACTCAGCATAATTCCCTGGAGATTCATCCTAGTTGTTGTGTATATCAATAGTTCATTTTTTAAAAAATTGCCCAGTTCTAGTCCATGGGATGGATATATGACAATTTAACTATTCACCCCTTGTAGGACATTTGGATTGTTTCCAATGTTTGGCTACTATGAATAACACTGTTCTGAACACTGATATACAGGTTTTTGTGTAAACATATATTTCCATTTCTCTGGGATCAATGCTGGAGAATAGAATTGCTGTGTTGTATGGGAAGTGCATGTCTAGTTTAAAAAAACCTGCCAGTGTAACAGTACCATCTTACATTCTTACTAGCAATGCTATGAGTCATTCAATTTCTCTACATCCTTGTCAGCATTTGGTGTTGTCACTTTTTAAAAATTTTAGCCATTCTGACAGGTGTGTACTGACAACTAATTGTGTTTTAATTCACATTTCCCTAATGGAATTGCATTAAGCCTACACATCAATTTGGGGAGAACTGACGTCTTTAGTATGCTGAGTTTTCCAATCTATGAACATGGTATGTCTCTCTGTTTATCTAGGTCATCACTCACTTCTTTCATTAGCATTTGCAATTTTCAGCAAGCAGATAGTGTGCATATATTGTAAAGTTTATACCTACTTTTTTTTTTTGGAATGATTGTAAGTGTATTTTAATTTTGATGTTCATGTGTTTATTGCTACTCTATAGAAGTGACATTAATTTTTCTATATTGATCTTAATCCTGTGACCTGGATGAAATAACTTTTTAGGTTCTAGGAGTTTTACTTTTGTAGAATCCTTGGGATTTTCTAGATAGTCATGCAAATAGTCATATTTGCATACAAATATGAACAGTTGTATTTCTTCATTTCCAATTTTGTATGCCTTTTATTTCATTTTACTGCCTTAATGCAGTGGCTAGAACTTCTAGTACTATGTTGAAAAGAGTGGTGAGACTGAATCCTTGCCTTGTTTCCTATCTTAGAGGAAAGCATTCTGTCATTCACTGTTAAGAACAACAGGTATAGTTGTTTCTTAGATGCTCTTTATTAACTTGAGATAGTTCTGGTCTATTCCTAACTTGCTGAGAGTTTTAAAATTATGAATGAGTATTGGATTTTGTCAAATGCCTTTTCTGTGTCAGTTGATACAATCATCTGTTTTAGCCTGCTAATTCCTCCTCATACGTAAGTTGGGGGCTTTTGATGATGAGGCTTGCTATGAAAATGGACTCTTGGTGGAAAGCTAGGTGTCAGTCATGGCTAGGAAAACGGAGAAGGGGTATTGGAAGAAAATATAAATCAAAGATTGGATTCATAATAGTAGAGGAATTTCCTACTATACATTAAAGTTGAGTAAAGTATTGAATTCTTAATAAATGACAGCATAGAAAAGGGTACATATATGTCTGAGTTCTGGAGCAAAGAGTATGTATTACTTATTAAGATACAAGAGGCATGACTTTCTGGGATTCACTGTGCCTTAAGTGCAGTAGCTTCATTTCAATAATTAATATTAAGCAATAATATTTCTTCAACTTTACAGGGACCTAAAATCTGTTCATTCTACCTCATTTTCATTGTCTTTAATTGTCTTTAATTTCATTGTCATTTCATTGTCCTCATTTTCCTCCCTACCAGTTTTGATTCCATGGTCTATGTTTAAAATTGCTCCCTTGCCAATACCCTTTATCTCCCTTGCCCCACCCACTCTCCCTCCATGGCTGTTGCCTGACTCTGAATCCTATTAAATCCAACTCTCCAACTACTCCAGGCCTACACCTGCATGGCAGAGAGTAGCTTCAAAAAACTTTAAATTTGTGTCCACTCAGTAATAAGAACGCCCAATAATCTCAATGCCCAACATTTCCATTTTCTATTTTCTATTTACTCACCCTCTCAGATTACTGTAGCATATTTTCACTTATTTCCTGAAAGGTTCAACGCCTTTTTACCCATCTTTACTCAGCTGATGACCTTGCTTCCTATTTTCACTGAGAAAATAGAAACCATTGAGTGAGAATTTTCACAAGAATCCACCCATTTTCACAATGTTCCTGCTTAACCATCTTCCTACTGGTTCCTACAGATCAATTGTCCTCAAATCAAGGCTCTCCACTTTACTTCTGGAACCCATCCCCCCCACCCATTCTAGGACATAACTCCAGTAACTCTTCGCATTCTCTCCTACATTAAGGTTTTCTCTCTGACTGCCTCATTCCCATCAGCATGTAAGTATGTTATAATGAACTCCAACTTTCCCCTTGGAAAAAACCCCATCTCTTAATCCTATATCCTCTTCTGGATGATGCTCCAATTCTCTACCACCCTTTACAGAAAACCACTGGAAATATTTGCCTGTACTCACCACTTACCACTGCTCTCTTCCCATTCACTCTTGAACCCTCTCCGGTTAGGCTTTGCTGCCAGTGCTGTCCTGATCTTGTTCACGTGAAGGTTACTAATGGTCTTCACATTGCCTAATATAATGACGAATTAATTCTTGGACCACATTTTTTTTTTTAATTTAAAAAAAATTTTTAAAGTTTTATTGAAGAATAGTTGATTTACAATGTTGTGTTAATTTCTGCTGTACAGCAAAGTGACTCAGTGATATATATTTGTATTCTTTTTCATATTCTTTTCCGTTGTGGCTTATCACAGGATATTGAACATAGTTCCCTGGGCTGTACAGTAGGACCTTGTTGTTTATCCGTCCTATATGATAGTTTGTGTCTGCTAATCCCAAACTCCCAATTCTTCCCTCCCCCACCACCCCTCCCTCTTGGCAACCACAAGTCTGTTCTCTACGTTGGAACACGTAGTTTTGATGATCAGCAATGCAGGCACGAAAATCTGATCTTGCCTTTTCCTAAGTCTTTGCGTTATCAATAAATGTCAATCCCAACCTTCTAGCTTCTCAGATAAAATGTCATAGGGTCAACCTTGAGGTCCCTCACACATACGCCACATACAGTTCTTTAGGAACACCCATCACTTTTCACCACCTCTGCTGCTACCACCCTGGTCTAAGCCACAATCATCTCTTTCACAACATACTATGTCATGCCTCAGCTCAAAACTTTCTAATGGTTTTCCATCACTCTCAGAATAAAAGCCAAAGTCTTTGCAATAGCCTACAAAACCTTATCCTTAACTTAACGCTATTCTAGCCACATAGTGCTTCTTGCTTTATCTCAGACACACGAGCCACATTCCTGTCTCAGGGCCTTTGCTCATGCCGTCCCCTCGCCCTCAGTTATCTATATACCTTACTTCCTATAGGTCTTCATTCAAATGTAAGGCCTTCCCTGTCATATATAATATTGCAACCTATCTTCCTGGGTCCAGCACTCTCTATATCCCTTCTTTTATCTTTTATTTTACTTAAAAAATTTTGCATTGTCTGTCTCCCCTATTAGAATGTGAGCTCCATGAGATCAGGACTTTTAGTCAGTCTTGATCACTATGCCAAGAACATATCTTGCACATAGCTGTTTCTTAATAAATTTTGCTGAATAAGTGAATGAATAAATACATAAATAAAAAACAAGGCTGATAATCTTGGGATAATTTTCAGAAAAGTAGTCTTGTGATCTAATGCTTGCATTAGTGGCTATGCTGAGGAGAGATCACTGTAAGTCGGGGAACACATCCCAGCCCCTTCCTTGTGGTACCCAGAATATCTCAGGAGAGCTGCAGGGCCAATCCAGGGCCAGAAGAACAGAGTCTCAGGATCGTCATCTTCACAGATATGTGGCTTCCTGAGAGTGGCTTCCCTGGATGAAGTCAAGTAACACCATTCACACCAGCTGTGTGTGAACACTGCATCATGTGAAATGATCAAAAATGTGGTATGCAGTTCAATTTGCAATACTTCTTGACTTTAGAGATATCGAAGGGAATGAGGATATTAGCAATGGTTTTCATGATGCCACAAATAGTGCTGCCTAGCTGCTTTGGTTTCATCACCACCACCACCACCACCACCACCACCACCACCACCACCACCATCATCACCACCATCATCACCATCACCATCACCATCACCATCACCATCACCATCACCATCACCATCACCATCGAATCAGAGTGATTATAAGGAGGAAAGCACCGGGCTATCTAATAGCATATTTCCCAAGTTTCTGTGAGGCAGATTCTGGCAAGAAAACTAAAATATCTGCCTCAAAATAACTTGGGGCCATTGTTTTTCAGATGCTTCTGATTGATGAATGTTGCTTGAGATCTTAGTCTCCTTGATTGTTGTTGCCTTCTTTCTACCTCACCTGTCATTACTCAGGAGTGGTGTCTATTTTAATGGTAGTCAAGGTAATTTGAATTTAGATCTTCTAAAGCTTCTTCTCTTTTAACAATTTCCCACATTCCTGACTGGTGCTGTTTAGATAGGCAGACTGTTTCATAGGCCTGACTTAATGCAGGGGAAGACGGTTTAGAAGGTTAAAAATAAAAAAGAGTTACAAAAGGGGTAAGTTTACAGTCCTGATTTCCTTTCTTTTTATGTTTTAAGTGAGAGGTTTGAGTACTTTAGATTATAGGGCAAGAAAAATTGTTGGAGGTCCACTTGTGTTTAATTAGTTTCAAGAACAGTTTTGATCAAGAACAGTTCAGAGAAGAAAGGAGGATAATAGTGATAAAGAAGAAGGGACGTTAAGACCTGCTGGGGGATGAAGGGGGAAGAGAGTAAGTGTGTAGTGATTCTTTTCTGTCTCATCAGATGCTACTTTGTTATGGGGGTGGGTAGGGTGAGGCAAGGGATTTTATGGTTAGAATCGGTTCTTACAGTAGGGTGAATGCTGCTTCCAAAATAAATTAAGGAAGAAAGGGAGGAAGAAAATGAAAGAAAAGAAAAAGAGAAAGGTAGCTGCAGACTCTATTCTCAGAATGTCTTTTGCTGTGTTTAAAATGGGTGCATGGAATATGTGAAGGGAAAAGTGTGGCTAAGCATGCTCCAGGATGCCAGGAGAGCAGATAAAAACCCAAACGGGTTGTGAAAAAATTGGTTGGTTGACATCATATGATTAGTTCATCTTTTTTGCCACCTTCCTGATGGTCTTATTACTCTTTCTCAACCAATCTTCCTTTCTGGCTTGTGTAACTCTAGAGCTGTGTATTGGAAGTTTAAAAAAGTACCAATGAGGATGGAGTTTTTTTTAAAAAAACATTTTCTTTTCAAATAATTTCCAACTCTCAGAAAAGTTGCATGAATGGCATGACAAACTCCTGAATATCCTTCTCCCAAATTCAAGTTTTGCCAATCGTTCTAACAATGTCCTCGTAACAAAAAGTCCAATGCAGGACCACACAGTATATTCAATTGTCGTATCTCCCTAGCTTCCTTCAGTCTAGAAGAATTCCTCAGTCTGCTTGACTTTCAAGATCTTGACATTTTTGAAGGTCATTTTGTTGTAGAAGCTAAATTTCTGTTTGTTGAATATTTCCTCTTGATTATAACCAGGTTATGATTTTGTTCTGAAATATTAGAGAAGTGATGTTGTTGTATTCTTCTCATTGTATCCTGTCAGGTGCCACATGATATTGATTGGTCCCATCACTGGTATGGTTAACTTTGAACACAATTCGGATGGTGTTTGTGAAGTTTCCCCACCGTAAAGTGAATTTTTCTTTTCCTTTGTAATTAATAAACATTTTATAGAAAGATACTTTGAGACTGTAAGCTCCTTCCTCATCTTACTTTCATACTTTGAGACTGTAAGCCCCTTCCTCATCTTACTTTCATACTTTGAGACTGTAAGCCCCTTCCTCATCTTACTTTCATACTTTGAGACTGTAAGCCCCTTCCTCATCTTACTTTCACCCACAATTTTGGCATTCATTGATGTGTCTTGCCTGAATTCCTTCTATATTTATTAGTTGGACTTCTAATCTAAGAAAGAGGTTTCTTTTCTTTCTGTACATCTGCTTACTTATATCAGTGTGCATTCATGGATTCCATTGTATTCAGTGGTTATAATCCATTACTTTGTTACTTATTTTGATGCTCAAATTGTTCCAGATTTGGTCAGTGGGAGCTCTTTCAAGGTGGCTCCTGTGTTCTTTGGTCATGTGCCCATTATTCTTTTGAGAACTTATTTATTTTCTGGCACACAAGCATGTTGAAAGCTCATCTTATCCTTTCCCTGACCCACCTTCAGAATCTCCAGTGAGCCCTGAAAAGATGCATTTATAAACCAAGACTTGGGCCTTAAGTTTGCTCATTGCTACTTAGGTCCTCTTAGTGGATACACACACATACATACACACAAACATATTTAAATATCTTTATTGATATATCTGTATCCATATCTGTAAAACTATATGTTTACAGACACTTTTTCAGTTCTAATTCAATGACCCAAGACCACAGGGTTCATCTGACCTTTTTCCCTTTCCATATTTATACCTTCCTTCTCCAGCACTAAAAATCTTGACTTTCTATCTGTTGCCAATCACCTAATTCCACCGGGCTTCTAACCTGCTCAGAAGCCCACCCTGTGTGGGCCCCGATTCCCACTAAACTGCTTTCCTGCCCATTCCAATACCCACTTTGTGTGGGCCTTGACACCCACCGTACTGCTCTCCTGCTGCAAAGGAAGGCAGCCATTACCATCACTTTTAACTGAACTCTCTGCATTGGCTGGTTATCTTGGCATCACAGAAACACAGTAGTGAATTGGTAGCAGTGTTATTAAAACAGCATATGGATAGTTTACTCAAATTCAATTAAGTATTGTATATACTGCACACATTTTATACTTACATCTGTGTGTACATATTGCTGTACATAGGAATGGGTACACAGAACTATGGTTTACTGCCTTTTATGGGTGATTTAGGGAGTTTTTCAAGGGAAAATTTGACCATAAGTGCTTCCTACCTTATAAACCTACTTCAGAATGTAACTCCTGCATAAAGTATGATTGCCACTCTGTGGTCTAAACTGTCTCAACATGTAGTCAAATTCTCCCTCTGGGAGAACACAGCACTTTGGTCTCCGAAACTGAAGCTGAGAGGATCAGAAGCTGATTCTAGATCTTACTTACTTACTACTTGCTTATTCAGGGAAAATGATATAGTTTTTGTTTGTTAGTTCATTCCTTCTAAAATGTAGAAATGCTTTCAACAAGTGCTCTGACGCCACGTCTCTAGGCCAGAGCTAGGGAAGGGCAGGGTCTTGGCTATAGGACCAACTCCAGTAGGACAGCTCACTGAGGCCATACATAGGAGCCCAAGCTGAAGAGCACCCTCCCTAGGCATGGAGGCCAAAGAGTGCTGGGCAGGGAGGAGAAGAGAAGCCTTAAATCAGAGAGAGAAGTAATAGGGGCCAAGAAGCTGGTGACAAATACTGAATGGAGCATTCGTTCATTCAACATGTACTTATTAAGAACACAATATATTCCAGAGACTTTGCATGCTTTGCAGAGACATAAATGAATATATATGTCTTCTACCCTGAAGGAGCTTTAATTCTAGTAGAAGAGAGTCATGCCAACAGTTGCAATACAGGATAGCTCAGAAGTCTTGCTACAGTTTTTAGATTTGTGGAGTTTGCTAGCTCTTGCTATATTATTTTCCACAAAGTTTATACCAATTTATAATTATAAAGTTGGAAAGTAATTTCTAAATACTACTTTTAAAATCCATTTCATACAATATATTATGTCAAAAGGCACAATTTAAGAAGGATTTAGATAAGAATTTTGACTTTCCTAGGATATTACCTCCCCCCAACCCCACCCTGAGCTGTTAAATAAGTACTGTACCAAGGAAGAGGATAATGGTTTTCTGAGAAAAAGAAAACACAGTGCCCAGTGGCTGTATTTTTCTATATCTTGATGGTCCTGGACTGGATTCCAAAGGATGTGAAAATTATCTTTCAGTTAAAGCACTTCAGTTAAAGCATCTTTCAGTTAAATTGTTATTTTGTTTACTCTTCATTATCTATAATATTTTTGAATGGCTATTGGGTAAATGAAGGGTATTCAGTTTGTTTCAAGTTGTCTGGACTTTACAAAATCAGGTGACAATTTCAGAAGACATTTCTCCCCAGGAGATTATGTGACTGCCAGAAACCTATTCTGAAGATTAGGAAGAAATTATAGATTACTCTTAAGTGGTTATCAATAAATAAGAAATGATGTCTGTGACATTTACCATCTGTAGAATTTGATTTTTTTTAATGGGATTTGGCTCTTTTCCCTTTACTTTTACATATTTTGTTGTATATTAGTGAGCCTTCTCTTATAGTCACTTCTTTGCTGACACACTTCAAGTTCTATAGAGTTTGTGAGCAAAAGGTATTAGAAAAACAAGTAAATCACCATGAGGCGCTATATATTACCTTTGCAAATAATTGGCTGGGCAAGAGCTCTAGACTAATAAATGAGGGCATGTGGATAATTTAGAATGTTTTTCTTTTTAGAACCAATTGCCTGGGAATTGAAAATTTCAAAGTGCTTTTTCATGGTGTTATTGTTTGAATTAATTAAGAAAAATTTCACTTCATTTGGACCTGTTTCTGTCTTCTCAATTTGTCCTCCTGAGGAGGAACTGGAGAATGTGGCATTTGGGAAAAATTTAATTAAGTCAGCTCACAACGGAACACTAGAAGATAAAATTCCTCAGGCCTGATCCTTTTTGGAATTGTAGAAACTGACAGGAGGTGAAGATCTGCAGCCTCCCCCGACCCCCAGGTCTGCAGAACAGAAGCTCCCCTCTCCAGCGGGCAGGGATAGGAAGGCTGGTGAAGTGATGCTGAGGTGGGGACCATAGTTTGTTCTCTTCTTTTAATGCCATTTCAGTTTGCTAATATGTATAACGTGTGTCAGGAGCATTAACATTTTGAGCCTTAGGCAATCAGATCTGAGGGCTCATTCTGTTCAATTTGTAATATGGATTATATTTTATAGTGTTGCTAGGACTTGATTATTTGCACATCCTAGAAGGTATAGCTCCTGCTCTGAACATTTAGAAGTGAACTGCTATAGAACTCTGAACATTAAACAGAGATTTACTATAGGTAAATCTCATAGAAATAAAGAAATGATCCTATAATCATGGTTTTAGAATTATATATTTGGATGACTGTCACATCACAGTTTAATCTGGCTATCATGGCAAGCACTGAAAATGAAGGAGTAACACAGAAAACTATTTGTGTACCTTAGAACACTGCAGCTTGGCCTAGTGACTAATCATACACTTTTATTCAGACCATATGGAAACACAGTATACCTGTCTCGTCTATTTATATCTAGCTCCATATCTTTTGAGGTAGATATAGATAACAAAGACAATACACCCAAATAAGACATGATGGTCACAGAAAGTGTTTGTAAACATTAATGTTAACTTGTGGACATATATTGGTTTTAAACACATCCTTTACTTTAAATACCTTTGATTTTCTGTCTAGAAGACAAAAGAGAACATTAATAGCTATCACTTACTAAGTTTACCTAGTTGAATGTTAGCGCCTCTAAAAATGAGACTAAAAAAAGTAAATATTCATTACTTTTTCACATTGGAAGATTAAAGGAATAAATGATCCTTTGAAACTGAAATTCTCAGAAATGTCAAGAAAATATTTTGCTCGGTCTTACTTTAAGAGGAAGTAAATAGAGATCGCAAAAGCCTTTTGACATTAAAGTGAAAAGCTGTTGTTACATAATATAACCCAATTAATTAGGATCTGCTTAATTTGGAATCTGTAACAGAGAAGATATGAAATGTGTTTTGCTGCATTGTAACTTGTTGTAAAAAACCCATCTATTTAAAATGAATACAATAAAAATGAAGAGAGGCTAAAATTCATCCCTGGAGTTAAAACTGTGTGGCAAATGGAGGTACCACTTACTTAAATATAGTGCAGCCCCTACCTTGCCAACAGTAGCACGTGTGTCCAAGGAATCTTGTGGACGGCACTATACAGCAGTTTATTCAACTTAAACTGAAGGAAGACACACCTTTATTATTAACAAGCTGAAGCTGAAGCTTAAGTGGGAAAATGGTCGCAAGTTTTCGTGGTCCCCAGATTAGAAAGTCCTTTAGCTAGGGTTTTTGGGTTTTTTTGTTTGTTTGTTTGTTATTTTTGGTTAAACTCTAAGAACACTGACTTGTTCAATGGTAGCCATGCAAAGGTTAAATGGAAAAAAAAAAAAAAAGGTTAAATGGATTATAGATTGAATGTTGTCATTCTAAGGCACCTTTTGCTCCTGTACCAAATCCACTGGAAACTAAATATGTATCAGAATATGTCATGGAGAAATTCAAATATCAAAGGGTACAAAAATTAATCATTAAAAAGCATTTCCTGAATTGGAAAACACAACTTATTACTTTTAGAGAAAAAGCATAAGACTTGTTCAAGTTAAAAATGACTAGGGAGTTGAATTCCAAGGTTTTCGCAGCCTTACATACTGCTAGCGTTTGGCTGCTTGGTTCTATACTAAGATTTTAGCAAGCCTATAACAACACTGAGAATTTTTGTTGTTGTGCTTCCATCATAGATAACTGATAGCTTATAACATTCAGGTTAGAGGTCAAATCTGAGCTGAGGCCTTATTACACATCCAAGGAAAATTACTCTTTGAATAACACATGGCACAACCTTCTAGTCCTAATAGGGAAGGAAGAGTTCAGAAACGGACATTTACACTTTCAAAGTGACCCAGACTGTACGTGATTTTCACTTGCTCTGAAATGACGCCATAAATGCAATTTAGAGATTTATTTTTTCATCATACCACAAAAAAACTTAGCAATAAATTCTAACATGTTTAGGTGTTTTAAAGGGAAGAAACTATTCTTTTTTGTTTAGCTATTCAAAAGCTTTTTATAGCATTTCCAATATATGGAGAGTGTTAGGGAATATATAACACATTTCCTGTGTGTCTCTAATAAAAGAAAGACTTTCGACGTACTATACTGACTTTTTCCTTATTTCCTTATAACTGCAGCATCATAATTAAAAAATGAACTGAATAAGGTAACTCAATGCAAATTCAATCTGGTAGTAGAAGTAAGCTGCAAACAAGACTAAATCAGATATGTGAGTTTTTTCTAAACAGGATTAAACAGTGTTTCAAATCACCTAGAATCAATTCTCATAGGACACTATTGTAGAAATGATGATACTGAGTTAAGAAAACATTTTTCTTATGGAAAAAATCACAAGTCAGAGCTTGCCACTTACGTTATCCAAGATAAGTTTGGTGATTATCCTGTAAATGAACATCGATTTTTGTGTAGACTCCAATATTTCCAATCTCTGAGAAACAGTTCTGGTGTCTGGAATGGCCAGTTGCAGAATTACGGCAAATATCTTCTAGTGAAGTGGTTGCTTCTCTGAGAAAACAAAGAAATTGCTTCACATCTGAGTTTTACCACACTACTTTCTAAGATCAGCTTTGACACAGTAGAGGAAAAGAAAAAAAACCCCTAAACTCAAAACCCTATACCGAATATTTATTGTTACTGGCTAACCCACAAGGTGGCACTAAAGAGAAAAATGACAAAATGAAGGTCACAAGCAACTTCTATACTAAATCAATTCTATTATGAGAATTAAACCTATTTCATGACATGATCATCCAAATTTTAATATGCTAGTAACTCAAAAACATTCATGTTCACATTTGTTGCTTTATTCCTACAGACTGTTTTGGAGTAAAAAATAAAGTTTCATTTAATCAAGCAGCCAATTATATTTTCCAAAGACTTAGTAGTTTGAATATTTTTGTGTAGTTCTTTTGTGGGGAATTTTTTTTTTCCAGATTCAGACTTCACAACAATTGTATGGTTATAAATTATAACCATTTTAAAAATGTTTTGTATAGTGCCTAGCACTTAACATAAATGTTGAAAAAGACCGATTTAACACTATAATGTTTACAGTAAAATGATATATTTAGACTTTCAACAAGCATACCTTGTTTTCTTGTGCTTCACAGATACTGCGTTTTATACAAATTGAAGGTTTGTGGCAACCCTGAGTCTATCGGTGCCATGTTTCCAAAAGCATTGGCTTATTTTGTGCCTCTGTGTCACATTTTGCTAATTCTCACAATATTTCAAACTTTTTCATTATGATATTTTTATGGTGATCTGTGATCAGTGATATTTGATGTTACTGCTGCAAAAAGATTACGACTCGCTGAAGGCTCAGATGATGGTTAGCAAGTTTTAGCGATAAAATATTTTTATAGTATGTATTTTTGTAGACATAATGCTATTGCACACTTAATATACTACAGTTGAGTGTAAACATAAGTTTTGTATGCACTGGGAAACCAAAAAATTTGTGTGATTTGCTATATTGTGATATTTGCTCTTTTTTGGTAGTCTGGAAGCAAACCTGCAATATCTCTGAGGTATGCCTGTTTTTGTAGTAATAGCATATAAATAATTTTTTTAAACCAACAACAGTAAGGCATTTCAGCCAAAGTCTAATTGTTTGAATTCCAAAAATAATTCCTGGATCCCCAAATACATATTTCACCTAACTTTCGAGGCACCTGGAGAATACTTCCTGGATGTGAATGGGGAAATGTCCTCAAAAAACCATGTACAGAGAAAGAAAAAATGGCATGACATTGGTGTAGCCTTAGTATATAATCCAAAAAGTAAAGAGGCATGGAGGAGCCTTAGTTATAGTGCCATGTGGTGGAAAGAACTGGGTCTTCTCTAGCAAACACTTCTGGTTATGAGCAAGAAGGAGGTGTAGATCCCAGAAGAGGCTATTCTTCAGTTCATGATTAAGAGATAATGTTATTCATGCACAGGCCTAAAACTTAAAAGGAAATACTATGATTTGGTTTTTTTTTTTTCCCTTGGTTTCAAAGTAGGAATTCAATGAGTTGAAAAATAATGCCATTTTAATTTTTACAGTTATTGTGTAATATACATACTATATAGCTTGTGAACTATTTTCTAACAGAAGATGTACTTCTTACTCAGAAATGAGTGTACCTTTGACTAGAATACTGACTCATTAAAACTATGTATTACATATTTTATAATATTAAAAATAAAAAATACTGTAGGTCAAGATCAGCTTTCAAAAACTCATGTACAGGTACATGACCTCAAGATTAGTGACGCTTCATTACCTAAAAGAGAAAAACTTCACCCTGTTTATCTTTATTTCTTTATCAACCCATTTACAATGATATTTGCCACTCAAATTTTAAAAAACTATTGTAATTACCACATTTAATGAATTAATTTAATTTTATTTCATTCTTAAATTGAGATTTGATTGACACATAACATTGTATGTTTAAGGTGTACAATGTGTTGATGTGATACATTTATATATCGTAATATGATTACCACTGTAGCATTAGCTAACACCTCTGTCACGTCACATAATTATCATTTCATCTTGTTGTGAGAACATTTAAGATCTAGTCTCTTAGCACGTCTGTGGTATATAATACACTATGTAATTACCTCACTTAAAGAGCTATACACATTTATATATCAAACAAATGTCTATTTGTGTATGTTTAGTAATGCAGGTTTTAAGAGGTAATATGTTTTATTATTAAATGGAAGAAAGGTGAATAAATGAGTAGAAAAGGGAAAAAAATTGGATTAGAAGATACATATGGAAGAAATAGAGCAGAATACTTTATGTCTTTATGTGACTTTAATAGCTATATAAGTGTACATTTGAAGCAGATACTTTTCATGGTTTGAAAGAGGTGAGGCACTATTCTAATCATGCAAGTTTGGATTGTCACATAAGCCTGGGTCAAAGATACATTTATTAATGCCTTCAAGAGGTAAGATTTCTAAGGCATATAAACTGCTTCTTCTGCAGAATGAAAATAAACTGCAGTCAACCTCAACTACTTTGTTCTCAATCAAGGATGAATAATGCTCTCCTTTTTTCTTTCTATCATTACTTTATAAAATTATAATTATTATCCTGCTCAGGGTCATACTACCTTTTCTCTATTCATTTCATCTAATAAACACTCACATAGCAGTTACGTGCCAGGCACTGTACCCTCCAATGATGCGGGGAACCACAACTGTTTGATTCAGTGCTATATCTTCAGCACTCTGCCTGGAACTGACTTCATAATTTATGCAGCAAATATCAATTATGCAGTTGGATTGTTTACATCTGGCTTACCTTTCAGGAAGTACTATGGCATAATGGTTAAGTGTACAGATGATGGAGTCTGGAATTCTGGCTCTACTAATTAAATGACTTTGGGCAGGGTATTTCATCTCTCTGAGCCTATGCTTCCTCATTTGTCAAATGGGGGAAATAACAGCATTGACCTGATGGGGTTATTTTCATGATTAAATACGATGACATAAAGTGCTTAGACAAATACTTGATGCAAGGTAAGCCCTTGAAAAATCTTAGTTACTGTTATTGTTATTATTATTATTTTCTTCCTGCCATATATATCTAGAAACATGGATTTGAACAACTTAAATTCATGGCAAAAACTATATTGGGTGTATATACTATTTCTATTTCTTGAGCTACTAGACAAATTGACTAGTTCATCAGAAACATCTCTGGAAAGTTACCCAGTTTCTATTCTGATTTTAGGATTTGGTTTATGTTATGTTTGTAGGTTTCATGAATAAACTGTAAACATTTCCATGATGCATTCTTTGCCTTTTTATGAAGCTTTCTTACTGAGATCATAAACCAAAAAGCCCACAGTGAACACCGAAGAGTTTTAACCTAGCATTAGAACCCCCAAATAACAATACAACTTTTTTGAGATCCTAATTCTCTCCTCTCTGGATATAACATTTAATTATAGAACTGGGAATAGTACTATGGATATTTGATTATGCTTTTCCTTATATTTGCTATCTAGAGAGGCCCTTTTTATGTTATAATACTTGTTCTGTTTTAGCATAATTATGAGAC
Source organism: Phocoena sinus (assembly GCF_008692025.1). Taxonomy (NCBI): domain Eukaryota; kingdom Metazoa; phylum Chordata; class Mammalia; order Artiodactyla; family Phocoenidae; genus Phocoena; species Phocoena sinus. The sequence goes on along the minus strand of NC_045772.1, from coordinate 45,623,601 downwards.
TTTACTAGGCCTAATAACATGTAGTAATACATTAATAGGTTACGGAATGTTTTCCCTTTAAAACTTTATCATTTCACAGATTTTTATGTGAGAAAAGAAGACAGTCACATTTAGATATGATATCAATCCAGATATGATATCAATTCAGATTAATCTTTTTAAATAAACAGAAGTCAGATAACAGTTAAATCAAGGTGTTAATTGTAGTTAGCAAACTGTAGACATTATGGAATTGCACTGTCTCAATTATGGCTAATTTTAAACAGTCCTCCTCTTTCCATCATTAAGATCTTGAGGAAGGTTCTATCTAGAAGGGTATTTCTTTTTTTGCGGTACGCGGGCCTCTCACTGCTGTGGCCTCTCCCGTTGCGGAGCACAGGCTCCGGACGCGCAGGCTCAGCGGCCATGGCTCACGGGCCCAGCCGCACGGGCCCAGCCGCTCCGCGGCATGTGGGATCCTCCCGGACTGGGGCACGAACCCGTGTCCCCTGCATCGGCAGGCGGACTCTCAACCACTGAGCCACCAGGGAAGCCCTAGAAGGGTATTTCTTAATGTTACCCTGTAACAATGTCAACAGATGCAGTGGTCAAATGGTATGAAATTTTGAAATTATGTATTATAAAATATTAGAAGTGTGCAATATTGTGTTTCCCCAAATTAAAAATTTCATCAAGTTATTACCATCTCAAACTTCGAACTGCTTTTATTGTCACAGGGCAGCACCACTTCAGCTGGTGAACAGAGATTCCCACCATTCACTGTTTGCATTGGTCTCCGATTGTGTGGGGTCTTCAGGGACACTTCCCTCTCATAAAATAGATCAGTCCTGTTTCCCCTGCCAGAGTAGCAGGGGCTGTTTTCTTTTCTCCATATGCTTTCGCTAGTACAGGGTGTTTTTACAGAGTCTCTTTACTCATTAAACTTTGAGTTTTGAATTGATTTTTTTTGGCTTCTCAATGGAGAATATTAATTAAAAATCCCTGAGAGCATAAAGAGACTGTTGTATTAGCTTTGGAATTTCTTTTACAGAATTTGAGAACTGGAAGAGATCTCGGAGGTTACCTAGTCTATTTAACTTCTGTACATGAACCCATCAAGAAACGGAGTCAGGTAAGTAGGTTAGGATAATGTAGGGAGGTGAGGGCAGATTTGTATCTAGTTCTTTCTCCTGAGCCAATTTGTTTCTGAAAGTGAAGTGCTAATCACACTTGAAGGGGCTGAGTATAAAAGGACACTTCAGTTGTGCCTCTACCTACAAACCAGTGGGAACAGGAAAAAGCAGTTCAGGTGTAAACAATCAAAGAGTAAAGCCTCTGAAGCCAGCACATTCACTGAAAATAGTTCAGTTTGATTAGTCATAGGACTTAGGTGTAGATTTAATTAATAACTTGTTTGGCCTTATGGATATTAAACATTCAGACTCTTTTCACTTTTACAAGCATCTAAATCAAATATGGCCACAAAATGGCTTTAAAGACATTTATTAGCTAAAGAAAATAATCATAAATTCTCCCAATAATAAACGTGTTTCTGAGAGGAGCATCAAGCAATTTGGAAAGTCTTACTCCCCTGCATGGCTCTAGCATTGACAAAGTCAGAGTGTCTCCAATTTAGTCATCTACACACTGAAGGCAACTTCTTTATAGGAATACTAGTGAATCATCTCTTTAAGATTTTTGTTAGGTACACCATCTGAAATTTTCCCTTTCTTTGTTTTGGTTTGAGGAAGGTAGAATAGACATTCTCTAAAAAATAAAATTAAAAAGTTATTATACCAAAGTACTTGCTTCTTAGAGGTACGTTATGTACTTTCAGAAATTAAGAAAAACTCACTGGGACCCTTCTGTAACATTGATATGAGAGGAAAAAATATTTACCCACTTGACCTTGATATTGAGTTTATTGGCTAAAGTTGCATTTTAGGGGAATCAGTGTTTTAATAAGTTGTGTTCACTCCACTTAGGTCTCAAAAATAACCCATCCACTAATTTAATCATAGCCGGTAGAGACTTTACTAATTGGTAAATATATTTTAATTCTGAAGTCTTGTAGAGTTGCCTTGTAGAAATTTTCAAAAGTACACAGACAAAATACAAAGAAGAACAGAAAAAGCCTTCTTTGAATCTTTTCTTGACTAATATCATTTTACAGAAAGGTCTTAAAGATCCTTTAGTGGGTAACCTCTTCATTTAGGTAGTGGTTCTCAGACTTCTGGGGGTGGTTCCAGATCCCTCTTATAATACAAGTGAGTTGAATCCATGGACTTTAGATCAATAATCCTGAACTGCTGGATTAGTACCCTAAGGTCAGAGAAGTTTGGTGAGCTGCGAAGAGTCACACAGCTCTTTTTGCCTGCCTGTATTGTTTCCTGATTCTGTGAAAACAAACTAACCTCGACTCCTCAACTCTTAAAATGCATACAGGCAGATACATATGGACAGCAAGAGCACAGAGATTTAAAAACAGAGCATAAAAAAGTAACTTGAACAGAATGTGGCATTTCCCTTGGTCTGTTGCTAACGGCCCACATACAACATGCTTAAGAAAAAAAAACAAAAAAAAACAAAAAAACAAAACACCCTGGCACTTCGTTTTATCATCATTTAAAAATGATTGAGGGTATATGCCCAGGAGTGGGATTGCTGGGTCATATGGTAGTTCTATTTTTAGTTTTTTAAGGAACCTCCATACTGTTCTCCATAGTGAGAGGACTATAGCTGTATAGCTGTATCAATTTACATTCCCACCAACAGTGCAGGAGGGTTCCCTTTTTTCCAAAAGACACAGACGTAGAGAACAGACTTGAGGGCACAGGGGGGAAGGGGAAGCTGGGATGAAGTGAGAGAGTAGCATTGACATATATACACTACCAAATGTAAAATGGATGGCTAGTGGGAAGCTGCTGCATAGCATAAGGAGATCAACTCGATGCTTTGTGACAACCTAGAGGGATGGGATAGGGAGGGTGGGAAGGAGGCTTAAGAGGGAGGAGATATGGGGATATATATATATATATATACACACACACACACATACATACATACATACATATACACATATAGCCGATTCACTTTGTTGTACAGCAGAAACTAACGCAACATTGTAATGCATTTACACTCCAATAAAGATACGAAAAAAAATGATTCAAATGGACATTTAGAATGTATGGCATTGGGAATGTATCCCATCTAGGGGTAGATGGTAAAGAGCTTCACTGAACATAGGGCTGTGTTTTCAGTAGTTTTCAGGCTGAAGTTGATGCATATTTTGGGCTCTTGTCTTTGGTCATGCTTTTAAAGCCAAACACAGTACCTTAATGTATATTTTCAGGACTTCAAAGCTGGTGGCATTAAACATTCCTTTTTGTAAGAAAATAATTAGGGACATGATTTTCTTTTAATGCCTTCAGGATTTGAAGATGTGAAAGAAATGTGTAAAAAGGAATTACTTCATTCTCTTTTTATTCTGCACTTTTAAAAATTGACTCTGAAGCCCATCACATTTTGTTTCATTAAAAACTAGAGACTCCTGCCTGTGAGCTGTTACCTTTGGAGTGGCTCTTTTCTGAATATTGTTCCAATTAGAGTTCTTCACCCAAATTCTATAGGCTGCATATCCCATATACTCATACATACTCTGCACTATATTTAAAGCTTCTACAAACTTAGACAAGAATCCATAACCAGCCGATGGTACATGAATCTGTTTTGATGATCCTGCTGTCAGTGGTCACTTCCTATTGATAACTGTTCTAAAAAAGTTTAAACGATTTTCATGATAACACTGAAAACAGCAAAAAAAAAAAAAAAAATAATTGTGGCTAGGTGAAGTGAAGAACTGACCACAGAATATACTTGTTCACTGTTCTCATTCTAAAGTAATGGGGCTCATGTCCTCAGCTTTTCTCAGTCTCAAGTTTGTGGTCCCGAATATTACACTTTAGGTATTAGATTTTAATCATTTCCTCAATCTAAAAACAGGAATTTTTCGATGGGAAAAAACTCGTCTCTTTTCTTTAGCCTTGACTTCCGGAGGATTCTAATGTTTCCTTGCTAACCCTTATTTTAATACTGCACACCTGGACACAGCACACAGTATCATATACGTAGTCAGGCTTTGGAGAATTTATTTCAATTTACACACAATCCTCCAAACCCTCTGGCGAGCTTGGTGTGAAACCTGAGACAGCTTCGTCTCCCCAGCCGGATCTTCCTTTGCTTCTTGGCGTCAATAGCCAAAGGCTCCAACGATGCCTCCGGGGAAGCGCGGTGGGGCTAGAGTCCGGAAGAGGGGTGACTGCGGGGCTTGTTGCGCTGACGATTTACAGGGTACTTCTTGCACGCGGCTCAGCTACCCCCTCTGTGGCTGTGTGTGTCTGGTGTGATAGAGCGGAGAAAAGCTCTCTCATCTCCCAGCGCCTGCCTCTGCCGCTCAGCCGCTCTCCTCCCTCCCGTCTTCCCAGTCTCCTCGCGCTCTCTCGCTCGCTCCTTTGCCTTTCTCGGGGAGTTTCAGTCCCTGAATGCAGCCAGAGTAGCTCTGGCAATCTAGACCCGGAACCTGTGTGTACACGCTCACGCACACACGCACGCACACACACTCGCACACACGCACTCAGGTTCTCCCCACGGGGACACAGAGCAAACCCGGAGCTTCATCTACCTGAAGGGGATGGCCCGGCCGGACACTTCCTGCTCACTTGTCATCTCCGCAGGTCAGAGCAACGTCGGAACTAGGGAGGCTCGCTGTCCGCTGTGCAACCTCACGCTGTATGCCGCCACCTCTGCTTAAAGTGTCCAGGCTGGAGGAGAAGGCTTCTCCAGGTCAGATTTCCGGCGCAGCTCTGCGGCCCTGGGACTTCACTGGGCTGGTTCACCCCGGTTTCTTCCTCCCGGCCATCCTCTCGTCCCCGCCTGCGGGGTGCATGGCTCGGGCGCCTCCGCTGCTGCTGCCGTCGCCACTGCTGCTGCGAGCACATCCCACCCAGAGGACTGAACGCAGCCGCTGGAGTGGGGAGAGAAAGCGGCAGCCCTAACTTCCTTCTCCATCGCTCTCTGTACTTGCCAGCCGAGGACCCGCGGGAAGGCTCCCGCGGAAAGCCAGGCGAAAGCTCTGCGCAGGGGACTGAGAGCTAGAAGCCGCAGGCGCACAGGGGCGGGGGCAGCATGTGCCCCTGAGCCCGGCGCCCGCCGGAGAAGTAGCGCGCGTTGGGGCGAGCGAGACGCTTTCCAAGTTGGGCGCGTCCCAGAGCTCGCCGCCCCGCGCCTCCGCTGCCCGTGTCCGGAGAGAGGCGGGGCTGATGGGAGGCGCCGAGGTTGCTGTCGCCTACGGCCAGAGCCCGTCTTAAAAGAAGCCGGGCCAGTCTACCCAGGGTCCCAGCTGGCGTCGCGCCCTCCGCCCGCGTGCGCTCTCTGATGCCTGAACTGGCTGTGGCCCGGGTGGGCCCCCCGCGGGAGGTGCCGGAGGGGGCGGGGGAGGAGCAGGAGGCGGTGTGATGGCCCTGGACGGCGAGCGGGGGGAACAAGAGGAGGAGAAGAAAAAGAAGAAGAAGAAAAAGAAGAGGAAGAAGAAGAAGGAGGAGGAGGCGGCGGGGGCTAAGAAGAGCAGCTCACCCTTCGCGGCCACGATGGGGGAGAACGACGCCGCGCTGCGGGCCGGCGGCAGGGGCCTCTCGGACCCGTGGGCGGACTCCATGGGGGTGCGACCCCGCACCACCGAGCGCCACATCACTGTGCACAGGCGGCTAGTGCTGGCCTTCGCCGTGTCCATCGTGGCGCTGCTCGCGGTCACCATGCTCGCGGTGCTGCTCAGCTTGCGCTTCGACGAGTGTGGGGCGAGCTTACCGCCCGGCGCCGACGGCGGCCCCGCCGGCTTCCCAGCGCGCGGCGGCAACGAAAGCCTTCCGGGTTCGGCCCGGCGCAACCACCATGCTGGCGGAGACTCCTCGCAGCCCGGGGCAGGCGGGGAAGCCAACCCTGAGACCCCATCCGCCCGGCCGCCGTCGGACGAGGAGCGGCAGCAGTGGCAGCCGTGGACTCAACTGCGCCTGTCGGGCCACCTCAAGCCTCTGCACTACAATCTGATGCTCACCGCCTTCATGGAGAACTTCACCTTCTCCGGCGAGGTCAACGTGGAGATCTCGTGCCGGAACGCCACTCGCTACGTCGTGCTGCACGCCTCCCGTGTGGCGGTCGAGAAGGTGCAGGTGGCCGAGGACCGGGTAGCCGGGGCGGTCCCGGTGGCCGGCTTTTTCCTCTACCCGCCAACCCAGGTCTTGGTGGTGGTGCTGAATAGGACTCTGGACGCGCAGAGGAATTACAATCTGAAGATCATCTACAACGCCTTGATCGAGAACGAGCTCCTGGGCTTCTTCCGCAGCTCCTACGTGCTCCACGGGGAGAGAAGGTAAGGAGGGAGGCGGTGCCCGGCACCGCCCCACCCAGCCAGGTTGTTTGAAACCGCCGGGCAGCCGGCCACCCAGGGACCGGGCTAGCTTCGGATACCCGGGAAGCGAGGGATGGGGGAAGGAAGCGAAGGAGAGGTACGGCCATCACCCAGAACTCTCGGGGTCTCCCAGGTGCCTGGGCTCTCCCTGCGGCCAACTCCACAAACTCACCAGTCTCACCAGTGCCAAATGCCACTCCTCCTCTAGTCTGGGACCCCCTGACCCATCAAAGTTCCTTAGCCAGCCTGGGGCACACAGCAACTTTTTTTTTTTTTTTAAAGGGTAGTATGTAATCTGAGCGACGTCGGACCAGGGTGACATCAAAAGCCTGCCTAGTTACTACCATCGAGGGAAAATTCGCGAGCTCCAGAGGCCAGGGCAGCAGCGCATCCCGGTTAGATGTCAGGACAGGGCAGGCAGGGCAAGATCCTCCCCTCCCCCACCATGCCCGTTTCTGGAAGCGCAGAGTATTGGATAGGCTCTGGCTCCATGAAGTTTTACAAAACTGGAAGTTGAGATTCTCGGCAGTAAGAGCCAGTCCCAGTGACAGAGTAAGGGGGCGGGGGTGGGCTGGTGGTGGTGCTGGCGGCTGCCATGGCCAGTGCCAGCGAGAAATGTTCTTGCCTGTGCTGCCAGCTCTCTCCTAACACAGAGTGACTCCAGTTTGTTCACGAGTTACTGCCTCTGGAAATGGCTCCAGCGGTGAAAGGGGGAAAGCTAACCGTCAGTCTCAAATGCCTTCTTAGTGAGTGCCTTTGATGGTTTTTAGATTTGGGCAGTATTCCGTTTCTTCTTCTATTTTTTTTTTTTTTTTTTTTTTTGTGAGGCTGTGGGGCTTTCCATCGCTTGTTTAGAGCTTAGACTTCAGAGTCCAACAGAACTGGGTTCAAATCTCAGCTGCAACTCTACTTGTGAAGGCTTGAGGAAGCTGATTAAGCTAAGTCACCAATTCCTGACAATAACAGCCTCTAGTGCTTAATGAGCATCCTGTATTAACTCAATCTCACAAAAACCCCATGAGATAGATGCTGTCAACACTCCCTATTGTACAGATGGGGAAATGGAGGCACCAAGAAGTCGAGTAACTTGTAATATCGTGAGCCAGCAAAGCAGGTTTTAGGCTCAGGCAGTTTGGCTGCAGAACCTATACTTTTAGTTTTAACTTGGAGAAATAATAATAATAATATCCACATAGGATTGTTGCAGGTGTCCATGAGTAAATGCATTGAAAAGCACTTAACTCTATACTTGGCACATAGAGTGCCCACTCATGTTATGAGTGTCCTGTGGTATAAGCTCTCAAGCATGTTGTTGAATGAATAAACAAGCGATTCTTGCTTTTTTGCCCTAGCCTATTGCATTTAAAATAACTTTGATTAATTAAATGGCTGTAGGGCCAGGGAATAACCAAAATGAACTTAAAAATGAAGTCAACAACCTTAGGAGTGGAGGCAGGTTGGAGATTAGTAATGATGCCACTGGCAGAGCCTCCCCTGTTCTCAAGAGAGTCTCACAACAGCAGAAAACTTGGGATCAGAGCAGTCCAGGGCTCCTGAGATCAGCAGGTTTGGCAGTGGAGAGCTGGGACTCAAACTTTGGTTTTCTGATCCCTGGACCAGGGCTCATGATGTCTGGAAGCTCTCAGAAGAAGCTGATATAGTATAAGAGGCTAGGGAAATTTCAGTGTGTTATAAGAGAACACAAAAGTGTTAGTAGTCCTGTGGTGTAGCCTCATCTAAATAAATTGTCCAATGCTTTAGTGGTTGTATGATAATTAAAAGTCTCCTATAAGTGAATGTATAAATTATTCACTTTCAAACTCCTAAGATCAGATGTGGATAATTTAAACCCCCTCCCACCACTTTCTCTGACATATTCTAAAGAATACAGATTAAAGGGATTAAAAAGAAAATCCACAATCATATCAAATTTGGGGGAAAAGCATAGAAGGCACATTTGCATGTTATGTCAAAATGTCAGTAGTGGGAGTTGCATATCATTACTGATAAATCTTGCTGTGGTGAAATAAATACTTCCAGAAAGTCCTGTTTTTTGAGCCATGCCAAAATATATTTGGTGGAACTGAGCTTGTTTTGGTCAGTGTTTTAAAATGAACAGGACTCTTAAAAAGACCAGATGTTCCCGCTTGACCCATAACTGATTTCTTGTACCCTAGTGCATATTTGTATTCAAACTCTCTCGTTCAGTTTTCCCCAAAGACGGTTGAGAGTTTAACCTAGTGCACCTGTGGCTAAACTCTGCATCCCAATAGTTGTGCAGGATTTGCTGTTTCTGGAGATACCAGGATGATTTTATTTCTAAACAGCCTTTTAGAGAAAGTACTTGTTCCTCTTTTTTCCCCTTCATTCCAAAAGGACATAAATGCAAACTCTAAATTTTCATTTGATTAGTGATTACGTATTTTGGTCTTTAGTTAGTCAGAATTTTTGCCAATTTATCAGATAATTTCTGGAAAGAAAATAAATATTTAATCTGACAATGGGGAGTCACAATGAGCAACCTGAAATATTTAAAAAGATCAATACTACCATTCAGTCTACCTTACTTAGTCTGTGTGGAAACAACTTGTTAATAATCAATCTGATTCTCTGACTCACTCCTCAGAGGTCTGAGAGATGTACTTTGGGTCAGGCAGGAAAATTAGACTTCACTATGTGCTGTATGCCTTTGACCCTTTGAAGGTTCCCTGGTTTTGTTCTACAGGGAAGACTTACCTCTCCTGGTTCCCATATTACAATAAATGTTGGAAGACAAGCTCCCGGTTAGAACTTAAGGCTTCTCCACTTGAGGCACATCTTTTATTCTCAGTTAATCATTTGGCTAAAGGGAAATTCACCACTTGTTGAATATTAAAAATAATTCTCTTAAATTTGAAATGCTTACACACAGCAGAGTAAATTACAGAGTAAATTACCTCTGTTAGGCAGAATATATACTCCCTTTTCCCTCAGGTAGGTGGGCAGCAGGCAGATGCGGAGGGTGTGTATTCATGCCATAATATCCTATAGTAGAATATGCCTGCTTAGAATTAGGCAAGGTCTTCATTTACCTGAAGTAATTGTCACTTTGGGGCAGCCAGATGGCGAGCATACCCATGTTCAAAGTAGGGTACCTTAATTTAGATCCAGATGGCCGGATTGAAAGAGGAAGTTTACCCAAAGTAAATGAACATTTTATTCACTTTCAGAAGGGAGACTGTTTTTCTGTGACAAACTTTGGGTCTGTGACATGCCACAGTGACAGAAGACAGGATGAAAAAAGGAGGTCTTTTTCTGTCAAGGGTTATTTAGAGAGAAACCATGATCTCCAAGTAAAATGAGAAGATAAAATTGTGGTTCTCAAAGAGAATTGCCAAAAACTCCTTTGCAAAAATCTTGTGGAGAGCATAGAGGATTTTATGGGTAGTCATTGATCATTTGTGGTATTAGCATACGTGGTTTGGTGCCTTGTACTTTTTCTGGAGTGAATTAATAATCATGGTATTTAATAAAAACAAGAAAACCACCATGTTGTTTTTATGTTGAAAGCAGCCCCATTTCTCCACTTACTCTGCTGAGGGGATACCTTTACATGAGCAAGTTGAAGTAAATGGCTTTTTGCCCCTCTAAAGAGGGCTCGGAACTGAAAAATCTGGGAGAATGGTTTGTTTCTTTGAAAACTTTTTATATGATTCCTTAATGGACTTAGCTCATTGTTTTCTTGTCACTGCACACATAACCATATGGCCAAACTGAGTCCAGTGTTGGATTTTGGTCACAATTCAAAATGCCACCAGTAAACTAAATCTAGAAATTTTGGGGGAAAGAAAGTTTTGACCATTTAATAATCACTTATTCAGGGAGGAAAATCCATACAGTTGGTGTTTGTCTTGCTGTGCTTTTGATCACCTTGGATAGTAATAGAGTATACCTTATTTCTGAAAGAGTTAAGTTAATTTGCCTGTGTTTTTATTTATTCAGAACAACTCTAAACAGGGCCTATATGCTCTGGATCTCTTTCAAGCAAAGATAGACCTGTGACTGGTTTCCCTGTGTTGGATTTACATAACATATTTATTTCCTAAAATCAGTTTTTGCCACTGTGTATGTGGTTGGGCTTGAGACAACAGTACAGGGCAACAGTTTAGGTTTGCTTGAGGATGATTGATGACATTTGATGATGACATAAAGATATTTGTCTCTTTAAGAATAAGACTCACTTCTTTAAGCATGGCTGTAAAGAATGGTATAAAAAGAGTGAAGAAGAAATAGTCTACCTTTAACGCATAAGTGTTTGACAGTCTGTAAAGAAGGGCATCCCTCTGTAGCCCCAGGCTTATCCTCCTACCCACCAGCCATGATCATCACCTTATCGTCCTTTTAATTCTTTGTGTGTCCTTTATACCCTTTCAAACTTACAGTAGTGGCTGGGTTCTTCCAGAGTTTCTCAAAGACCCATGCAATCCTGCTTTTTGCCACTAGAGAGTGGCTGCTCTCTCCAACAGAATTTTGCTACATAGGATTTGAGAGAATATAAAGATGCAAAACACTTCTTGCCCATCCCAGTTCTTTGGACAATCTGAAATGATTCACAGACAGGCACAGCTGGATGCTGGTGAGTGGGCTGTGAGAGTGAAATAAGACTGACAAGATCTTACTGAGTGGGGCTGAATTGAGGTGGAGGGTCCCAGGCTCCTCACTCCTGCCCTCCTTGCCTCCAGGTGTGCCTTTTCAGTCTCTGAATAAACAAGGGGCCCCAGGGTTTAAGGAGCTCTGGCGGCAACAGTTGTGCAGGGACAGGGGAGAATGGATTCCTCCCAGTGCAGACCTGTGTTGATTTGCTGGGTGAAGTTTTAGTTTAAGTATTCGGATGTTTCCTCATGACTACACACTCAAAAAAAAAGAATCATAGGATGGAAAAAGAATGAAGTTGTAAAATTGCCACTGTTGGTTACTTTTTATCTCTTTAAGAATAAGTGAGCCACTTTTAGTTGTGTTGCTGGGTGGAAAGGTGTGTGTGTATGTTCAGGGACTCTGGAACCAGACTGCCTCGATTTCTGTCTTGACTCTGCTATTTATTAGCTTTATGACCTTGGCCAAGTTTCCTAAATGTTCTGCGTCTGGTATTCTTATCTGGAAAATGAGGATAATGATATCCTCTTTCATGGGGTTATTTGTGAGGATTACATGAGTAAAGTAATAAAGCACTTAGAATGGTGTCTGACAACTAGTAAGCACGTTTGTGGGTATGAAATACGATTGTACTATTACATGACTGGACATCTACCCTTAGAGCTGGTACAAGGTCATTTAGGCTCAATGTTTTTGCCTTAGGTTTCCCCTTACTAGCAAGACAGTGGGAAATGGTCACTGTGGACATCCCTTCCACTGCTGTTTGTTTTGCCCCCCTAAGCAGAGTTCAAAAGATGGGGGAGAGGAAGCGGCAGAGCCCTTCCACAGTGAAGAAGGGAGAGAAGAGAAAGGCTGTGGTATTTCACAGCTAGAGAAGCTCCATGCTTGGTCCAGACACTGAGATGGAGAGGATTGAGGGAGTGGGAAGAGTGTGTGAAACAAAAGGAACTCACAACTCTGATTATGGCCCTGCTCTCTGTCAGCAAACCAGCTACCAAAGGGTCAGGAGGGTGCCTTCCTTGTCACTGGAAGCTAGTACAGGAAAAGAAAAGCTCCAAGTACCAAGGGAAAGGCACATCAGTTGTTAGATACTGTTTTCAAGACTTTGTGAGTTCTACCAGTAGTAGTACTTTATAATACTTACATAATACTTTTTCTCTTTCCACTATTAAAGAAATGAATCGCAGACACTAGTTTATTTATTCTTATGAAAACCTAATATTATGGCACAAGAAAGTAATTTTAGTGCATTCGTAATACTCTTCATCAATGGTGTTCAAGTACTCAGTGCTCATTTTCGATAACAGTATTTAGTGTATAAAAATGAAAACAATTATGAATTTTATGCTCTGTTTTTATAACACGATTATTCACATGTGCACCACTTCCTACATACATTTTGCTGGCATTATTGCATTATGTTTTTAGTTTACTAGAATGGTTATTTAAAAAACAATAGACTACGTGCTTGCTTATAGCACTGAATATTCAGCAGGAACACTTCTCTTCTGAAATGGCAGAGTTTTACTGACTCACTGAAGTACATAAAAACACAGAGTCTAAACAACGACCCATTTTGGCTTAAAATGTTTTGTCATTGAGTAATAATTTGCATTTTGATTAACAACCTTAACTTTAAATGGGACGTGTAACTTCCATGATCCTGTAACTTTGTTCAGTTCCTGGAAACAGTTGAATAGTAGCTGGATGATCCACTGGATCACTTCTTTCGATCTTGGGAGTTTTTATTACCAATTTTAAACTATTGCAACCGTAGGCAAATTGCAGTTGCGATAGAAGCAAGTTCAAAGAGCATTTTTCACTGTGCTGTATGTGTGGTCTGCATAGATGTGGTCAAAATGGAAACTTCTCAAAAACGCCTTGCCATTTTTGAGGTTCTCTTGGTTTTGGTGGGCTCCGCAATGAAACATGAATCAATCTGAATACTAGCAGTGTTATGCAAATGTTTGTTTCTTCTGCATATTTTAACCTGATGAAAAGGCAAACTGAAAATAATGGAACAGAAATTGTATCATATACTGTAATTTGTTGGCAATATCAACCAACGTTAATGCATTACTTCTGCTGAATCTTATAATGACTTGACACAAGTAGCTTGCCTAGTTGAACTTCCGCAGAAATAAGAAGAAATCAATTCTCTGTATCCTTAAGAGGCAACATAGAGCTTTAAGCTCTACTTCTTAGCTCAACCAAAATGTCAAATAGACAAGTTGTTAAGAAATCAAGTAATTTATTTTAGATGGAAGAGCATTAAAATACATGTATATTATTCATATTTTTCTAGTTATGCTAAAGTGACATTCTTGGAATAACACTTCCAGGATGTCACTTTTGGAGGTGGAATGTTTTTATGATAATAGAGGGATTCCTTAAAAGATACAAATGATTTTGTTTGAGAAAAAGCAGGAGAAAAGTAGACAACAAAATGCTCTTCCCCATTACCTTCAGCCTCCTGTTTTATTTTATTTCTTGCTGTATTTACATAGGTATTTCACATCCTTATTCTATATTAAAATGTTCTCTATTTTGAATTAATTTTTTGTATTTTTTTCTACCTGGTGTACTGCTACCACCTCAAACTCCACCTGAAATTTGCTCAGAAACCAAACTTATTATTTTCTGCTCCGAATCCCTTTCGCTAGAGGTCTCTGGCGTTTCTACTAATGGTAAGCAGGAAAGCAGTCTCACTTCCGCCGGTTGAAGGCAACCCTAAAATATACGCAGCGAAGACAAGATTATGTTTCTGAAATCCAACAGACACTGTTGCCTGTTGGGGACACTGAGCCTGAAACTGGCTCTCTTTGTTAGAAAAGAGACTATCAAGGGTGAGAGAGGTAGGTGTTCGAGGTAGACGGCAACACTGGGCTCTGAGAAAATCGGAACCTGGAAGAGAGCAGACAGGGTGCGAACTTCATAAGTGAAGCAAAACTTTTTTAAAGGTTTATTTCTGTGCTACCAGTAGTCAATTGGCTCACTTCTCCAATGTGTCTGTGACCCATACTACCCAGGAATTTACGCTTCCTCCTCCATAAAGCCTTCCTTCAGTTCTTAAGACTGGTGGTTCTCAGCGGGGTCAGTTCTGCCTCCCAGGGGACATCTGCAATGTCCGGAGACGTTTCAGTTGTCACAACGGGAGAGAGGGGGTGCTACTGGCATCTAGTGGTAGAAGCCAGGGATGCCGCTAAGCACAAGATGGCCCCGACAAAGGATAGTTATCCACCCTCGTTATGTCAGTAGTGTCGAGAATTCTACCACTGAATCACCAATACTTAACATTAAAAAAAAAAAAGTCAGTAGTGCCAAGGTTGATAAACCTTGCTTTGGAAGATGTAATTTCTTCATGCATTTTCCTTCGTTGTCATGGCTTTTTGTACGATACCCGTTTAGGCATATGTTTTATTTATTTTATTGGAGTATAAACTCTTTGAGGGAAGGAAGCACATCTATTTATCATTTTCTCTGCAAGCGTTGAACACTCAAAAATGGTGACTAAGAAAAGCAAATGCGTTATAATAGATCTTGTAGCAAAAAGCCATTTAGCAGTAACGTAATTTAATATTTTAAAAACATCTCATCAAATTCAGGGAATCTTTTATTTTAAATTTTTATTCAGTTATAGGATCTCAAGCTTGGAAAAGACCCTAAGTGTAATCTAGTCTAACTGCTCTTGTTTCCAAGGGGCTTGTTTTGATTTGCTAAATACTGAATTGAAATTCAATTGCAGTCGTCCTCAGGTGCCAGACTGTGAAATTGGTATTTCCTCATTTAGACATTATCAAATATATGTGGCCCTCAGTGCATAGATATATACTGTGTGTAGGAATTCATTAAGAATATTAATTGCAGGAAAAGTCACTAGATGATCTTTATAGTTCCTTTCAACTCTGAGAATCAGCTATTTAAATTGCTAGCCTTACTGACATATTTACTTACTATATGAGGCAAAAAGAGACTTGAGTACAGCATGATTCTTCTGCATAAATATTTGGCTTATTAATTTCTCATTAGCCCAGAGGTATTTAGATCTTCTACATCTGATAAATTCCTACCCTTTAATTACTTAATACCAAAGACGCCTTTGATTTTTTACTTAATGACTCATACATTCTAAGTACAGCCTCTCTGTTGAACTCTTGCAGAACTTTCCCCTAGTATTATTAGTTGTGTCTTATGTATTATATATATTTCCCTTTTCAGGTAGATTGCAAAGGCCTCAAGGACAAAAATGGTTATATCTTTAAAAAAAAAAATCCTACCACACACCTAATAGAGTGAAAATCACACATAGCAGACAATATCTATTTGCTCAGTGACTGGGATTGGATTTCTCAGGTACTTGAAAGTTAAAAGGGAACACTTTTCCTCATATATTAAATTCCATAGGTATCTTTTAAATAGCCTCAGTAAAGAAATATAAAGCTCAGTGGACATTTTAATAAGAAAGATAAGATTCAAGCACATATGTAAGACAAAAGCACGTGCAAATTGTAAATGGGTGCATCTTAATTAAAAGTTACTGACACTCCGTTAAGCAAGAACTATATTACTATCAGTAGAAAATAGGAAAAATATTACCAAGATGCTGGCAAGTTTGGAAAGAAGAACCTTTATTACCAATAGTCAAATTAAAACATTGTTTGTAAATTATGGCTAAAGATTAATTTTACTGTCTTTGAAATAAAATTACCTTTTACTCATACACAGAAAATGTGAATTCTAGACCCAGCTTTGCGCTAATTTCCTGTGTAACTTTGGAGAAATCACTTAACCCTACTGGAACTACTTTTTCATTTTAGGAATTTATGAGAGCTGGACAATTTGTTTCTAAGATTGCTTCCAACTTTAACCTTATATTTTTCTGAAGATTTATAGTTAAAACTTCTTTCCTATACATTACCCCATTTTATCATCTCGACAGTTTTGTAAGGGAGGCCTAGAAAATATTATTGTCCTTCTACTAATGAAAAAATAGACTCAGGTAGTTAAGTGATTTATCCAATCCTGGTATGCAGCAGCCCAGTACTATTTCAAGATAATTCTCAATTCCCCTCTCTCAGAACAAATATACAATTAATCTTGAAAATGTCTTATTTTTCTCTGTTTCAAAACTAAACTTTTAAAAAGCAAGCCCTCAATAATGCACGTAAGCTTCATAATTTTAAAAAAGTATAAACATTTACATTTCATGGTTTGAGCCAGGGATAGCCGGTAAGATTCAATACACATGTCAACACCTACTGATTGGTAGTAACTGCCTGAAGTGCTGTGCTGAGAATAATTTTAAGGCCAAGTTTTGGCTCAGTGGGAAAGTGTGCCATGTGAGATTAACCATGAACACTGTGGATGATGGAGAGGGGAGGGGTGGCAGAACTACTATGGGGGAAAGAGCCTTTTAAAGAAATGACTTGTAGCACTCAGTAATGTTTTATGAAGGGTCTGTTATTGACTTATGTCCAGTTTTAACTAGTATCATTTTAAAAGTTTAATTTATGTCATGAATGTTTTCATAAATAGTGGCCCCATTTTTTTTTTTTTTTTTTTTTTTTTTTTAATGCGTTACGCGGGCCTCTCACCGCTGTGGCCTCTCCCGTTGCGGAGGACAGGCTCCGGACGCGCAGGCTCAGCGGCCATGGCTCACGGGCCCAGCCGCTCCGCGGCACGTGGGATCCTCCCAGACCGGGGCACGAACCCGCGTCCCCTGCATCGGCAGGCGGACTCTCAACCACTGCGCCACCAGGGAAGCCCGGCCCCATTTTTAAGTTAAAAGTGTGTCCTTCTTCAAGTACTTAGTTTGAGTGTTTTGATTTGTAACCATAACAGTGAAAGAATGTAGAGGGTGCTTCTGGAGTTTTAATGAGATGCAACTTTGCAGCTTGATCTGAAAACTTGAGGGCATTAAATATTTTATATATATATGTGCACACATTGATGTATTTATTATATAGATATTTATTAGTTAATTTACTTTATTATATTAACATATAATAACATATAATTTATATAGTAACTATACATCATGGGTGGTAAAAACCAATGGTATCTGGATTATTCTATGTAAATGTATATTATAGCACTCCAAGAAAGGTTGAAGATATTGTGAATCAGTGGCTGCTGCTTATTAACTGCCTTCTGGGTGCTGTTCATCTATTCACAGTGATAGGTGCTTTACATCCCCTTTTCCATTCTACTAAGCTTTACAATGCTTTTTAAGTTAGGCATGATTATTTCCTTTTAAGCAATGAACATGTACACCTTAGGGAAATTTAGTAATCATCCAAGATGATTCGGCTAAGAAATGTTGTGGAGCCAGAATGCAGACCAAGTTTTGTCAGATTTCAAAATGCTTTTCCTTAACAAAATCAGGCCATTTGAGACTGAGATTTGAGGACATAGATGTTTCTCAGTGATGGTCTATGCCCTACTTGTATCTGATGACAAGTTTTGGATTTTGATTTCGTTGTCTTTACTGGTTGTACAGTTTCGGAGAGGAGACTGAGGCATACCAAAAATGAGAGCCATTATTTTCCAGTACTTGCCAATATGATGATGAGTTGTTTTTCTGTAAAGTGTAATATTTTGTCTAATAAGCATGGCTCTGGGTTTAGAGAATTTCCTTTAGTTGAGACAAAAGTTCCCTGAAGAATTTTCATTGTTGGGGAAATATGTATGAAGTATGCTTCCATGCTATTCATGCACTTAAGTTTGATTCAGAAAAAAACTGTCTTGTAATTTTGCTAAAGCATATTATTTTATAAGCAGAAGCATATAAAGTGGTTATAACTTAACTCAAGTCACAAATGTAATTGAGAATGTCATTTTCTTTTTTCCAGGTTCCTTGGCGTTACTCAGTTTTCGCCTACACATGCCAGAAAGGCATTTCCTTGTTTTGATGAGCCAATCTACAAGGCTACTTTCAAAATCAGCATCAAGCATCAAGCAACCTATTTATCTTTATCCAATATGCCGGTGGAAACTTCCGTGTTTGAGGAAGATGGATGGGTTACGGATCACTTTTCACAGACCCCTCTCATGTCCACGTATTATTTAGCCTGGGCAATTTGCAACTTCACATACAGAGAAACTACCACCAAGACCGGGGTTGTAGTAAGTATTTCAAGCTTAATGTTGTTTCTGGATAATGTACACTGATTTCTGGATTAACAATGAATCATTTCTATTCTCTTCACAACTTACATAGCTGAATTCCTTCCTTAATCCTTGGAAGGAAAATTATCTTCCTGGTTTCAGAGTCAGAGAGGAGCTTCTCTTCTATACTCAGCCCTCTTATTACTTTAATCACCTCCCCACCCCTGCCATTCCTGTCGTTCTTCATCGCCTGAGTATCTCTGGAACAACTATTGTCTGTTATGGGAAATTGCCTCTTTTTATTTACATGATGGTAAAGCTTCTTTTTACTGTAAAATATTTCAAATATACAGAAAATGTGGAGAATAATATAATAAACTTCTACTAGCCAGCTCTATAGAATCTAAACATTTTACCATCTTTGCTTCAGTCTAATTTGTTTTTTGAGAAAGTAAAGCATATTGGATAGAGTTGAAGCCCTCTTTGGACACCTGCCTGATCTCATTGCCTTGCTTCCTACCTCCTGCCTTGCCCTGAATTTGGATTTTGCCATTTCCATGCACCTTATCACACAATTATTAAGTATATTATTAATTATTAAGTATAAATCTATTTACAATACATTCCATGCTTTAAAATTTCATATAAGTGGTTTTATATTATAGATATCATTCTGCAACTTTATTTTATTTTTTGCTTAAAATTTTGTTTTTGTGGTTTATCTGAATAGAATGGTTGAGTGAATATATCAAAATTTGTCATCCTCCTATAAATGAACATTTTAATTTTTTTCTGATTTTCATTGATTAACAACAATGCTCAGTGAACATTTTTGTACATAAGTTCTTCTGCCAGTGTGCTAGAATTTCTGTAAGGTACAAAGCTTCTTTTAGCCCATAGTATGCAAGTGTATAGAAATATGTACTTAGAGAAGGGTGATATAAGGGAAGCCTAGAGAATTCACTCTCTGTATTAAATTTATAACAAGAATCAGTTGGATTCTTTAGGATCATTAACATTTATAACAGCATGGTGTTCTAGGCACTTTTTACATGTTACTGTATTGCGTTAGATTAAGTCAGGTCATGCCTCTTAAGAACTTTCTCCTCATTTCAATGGCCTACACAATAAATATGCATTTATTTAAATTTTCATGTCAATCCTAAAGCAAGGTATTATAATTCCATTTTTCCAAGTGAATAAAGTAAATTTAGATTTAAAGAGATGAAGTAACTTTACCAGAGTAAAAAGTAAGCAAGTGGTAGGGCTGCAAGAAAAACTTCTATTGGTCTGATCCCAAATTTGGGACTCTACCCACCCTGCCCCCCTCCCCATGCCCTAGGAGCTCTGTTTCACCATTTCACCCGTGTGTCGATATGAGAATTCAGGTAATGATTCTGTCCATCCGGTGGCCATCATATTTGGTGTTGCTCAAACATAACAGAAGAAGTGTACAGAAATCTATATTCTTATTTTGTAGGAAGTTCATAGCTCCATAACAGCCTAAATATTGAATAATGGGTTTGGCTAAATAAATTTTTCTCACCGTTACTTTCAGTTTACATCACTGTGGAACCCATTTAAAAAATAAAATCTGCCTGCATACAAAATTAATGCCATTATTAAAGAACTGTGTATAGTGAATTAATCTACATAATCATTAAAACAGTACCTTACATGCTGGCTGTAGAAGGCTAGAAAAAAGATATTTTACTCTTTTGGACTTCTTATTTGGTATGTTGAATTCCTCTGATGTTTGTTGATGTCTCCTGTGGATACTTCAAGGCTATACATGTTGGACCATACACAGAAAATGACATATCATTCCCTTATACATCTTCAAAAGTTGATGACTGACTACTTGATGTGGGTCTGTTAGGAGCATAGGGTACATTGGAAGTGTTTTTCCTAGTATGATTTCTTTAAAATATCCTAAAACTATTCTCAGCTATATACAATTATGCTTGTTGCTAAGTGATCCATATTTAAAACCAGGACACACCCTAATTATTTAGATGTGACTTTTATTAGAGTTAAGAATTCAAGAATTCAAGTAATTAGTAAACATTAAAAAATTCCTACTTATTTTTATGTGGAAAATATAAAACATGCTACCAGAGAACATTGGAAGGTCAACTGAAATAAAAATTTGCTCTACAATCTAAAAATACTAAGCATAGTAAAAAGGAGAATAAAATTGCTGTTGGGAACCCTTGTTTATCAACTGTGGAACTAAAGTATAAAACCTGGTTTTCTGGAGAGACCTTCAAGATGGCAGAGGAGTAAGACGCGGAGATCACCTACCTCCCCACAAATACATCAGAAATACATCTACATGTGGAACAGCTCCTACAGAACACCGACTGAACGCTGGCAGAAGACCTCAGACTTCCCAAAAGGCAAGAAACTCCCCTCGTACCTGGGTAGGGCAAAAAAAAAAAAAAGGAAAAACAGAGACAAAAGAATAGGGACGGGACCTGCACCTCTGGGAGGGAGCTGTGAAGGAGGAAAGGTTTCCACACACTGGGAATCCCCTTCTTGGGCGGAGACGGGGGGTGGCGGAGGGGGGAAGCTTTGGAGCCACGGAGGTGAGTGCAGCGACAGGGGTGCAGAGGGCAAAGCAGAGAGATTCCCACACAGAGGATCGGTGCCGACCAGCACTCACCAGCCTGAGAGGCTTGTCTGTTCACCCACCTGGACGGGTGGGAGCTGGGAGCTGAGGCTCGGGCTTCGGAAGTCAGATCCCAGGGAGAGGACCGGGGTTGGCTGCGTGAACACAGCCCGAAGGGGGCTAGTATGCCACAGCTAGCCGGGAGGGAGTCCGGGAAAAAGTCTGGACCTGCCTAAGAGGCAAGAGACCATTGTTTCAGGATGCGTGAGGAGAGGGGATTCAGAGCACCACCTAAACGAGCTCCAGAGACGGGCGCAAGCCACAGCTATCAGCACAGACCCCAGAGACGGGCATGAGATGCTAAGGCTGCTGCTTCAGCCACCAAGAAGCCTGTGTGCAAGCACAGGTCACTATCCACACCTCCCGTCCTGGGGGCCTGTGCAGCCCGCCACTGCCAGGGTCCCATGATCCAGGGACAACTTCCCCCGGAGAATGCATGGGACCTCAGGCTGTTGCAATGTCATGCTGGCCTCTGCCGCTACAGGCTCGCCCCGCATTCTGTACCCCTTCCTCCTCCCAGCCTGAGTGAGCCGGAGCCCCCAATCAGCTGCTTCTTTAACCCCGTACTGTCTGAGGGAAGAACAGATGCCCTTAGGCGACCTACATGCAGAGGCAAGGCCAAATCCAAAGCTGAAACCCAGGAGCTGTGCGACCAAACAAGAGAAAGGGAAATGTCTTCCAGCAGCCTCAGGAGTAGTGGATTAAAGCTCCACAATCAATTTGATGTGCCCTGCAGCTGTGGAATACCTGAATAGACAACGAATCGTCCCAAAATTGAGGCGGTGGACTTTGGGAGCAACTGTTGACTTGGGGTTAGCTTTCTGCATCTAATTTGTTTCTGGTTTTATGTTTATCTTAGTTTAATATTTAGAGTTTACTATCATAGGTAGATTTGTTTATTGATTTGGTTGCTCTCTTCCTTTTTTAAAAAAATATATATAGATATATATATTTTTTCCTTTTTCTCTTTTTGTGAGTGTGTATGTGTGTGCTTCTTTGTGTGATTTTTGTCTGTATAGCTTCGCTTTTTTTTTTTTTTTTGTGGTACATGGGCCTCTCGCTGCTGTAGCCTCTCCTGTTGCGGAGCACAGGCTCTGGATGCACAGGCTCCAGATGCGCAGGCTCAGCGGCCATGGCTCATGGGCCCAGCCACTCCGCGGCACGTGGGATCTTCCCAGACCAGGGCACGAACCCGTGTCCCCTATATCGGCAGGTGGACTCTCAACCATTGCGCCACCAGGGAAGCCCTGTATAGCTTTGCTTTTACTATTTGTCCTAGTGCTCTGTCTTTCCATTTCTTCTTTCTTTCTTTTCTTTTATTACGTTTTACTTTTTTTTATTTTTAATAATTTTTTAAATTTAATAACTTTATATTATTTTATTTACTTTTCTTTCTTTCTTTCTTTTTTTCTCCCTTTTCTTCTGAGCCATGTGGCTTACAGGATCTTGGTGCTCCAGCTGGGTGTCAGGCCTGTGCCTCTGAGGTGGGAGAGCTGAGTTCAGGACATTGGTCCACCAGAGACCTCCTGGCTCCATATAATATCAAACAGCGAAAGCTCTCCCAGAGGTCTCCATCTCAACGCTAAGACCCAGCTCCACTCAATGACCAGCAAGCTAGAGTGCTGGACACCCTATGCCAAACAACTAGAAAGACAGGAACACAACCCCACCCATTAGCAGTGAGGCTGCTGAAGATCATAATGAGGTCACAGACTCCCCAAAACACACCACCGGCCGTGGTCCTTCCCACCAGAAAGACAAGATCCAGCCTCATCCACCAAAACACAGGCACCAGTCCCCTCCACAAGGAAGCTTACACAACCTACTGAACCAACCTTAGCCACTGGGGGCAGACACCAAAAACAATGGGAGCTATGAACCTGCAGCCTGCAAAAAGGAGACCCCAAACACAGTAAGTTAAGCAAAATGAGAAGACAGAGAAACAAACAGCAGATGAAGGAGCAAGGCAATGACCCACCAGACCAAACAAATGAAAAGGAAGTAGGCAGTCTACCTGAAAAATAATTCAGAGTAATGAGAGTAAAGATGATCCAAAATCTTGGAAATAGAATGGAGAAAGTACAAGAAAAGTTTAACAAGGACCGAGAAGAACTAAAGAGCAAACAAACAATGATGAAGAACACAGCAAATGAAATTAAAAGTTCTCTGGAAGGAATCAATAGCAGAATAACTGAGGCAGAATAACGGAAAAGTGACCTGGAGGATAAAATAATGGAAATAACTACAGCAGAACAGAATAAAGAAAGAAGAATGAAAAGAATTGAGGACAGTCTCAGAGACCTCTGGGACAACATTAAACGCACCAACATTTGAATTATAGGGGTCCCAGAAGAAGGAGAGAAAAAGAAAGGGTCTGAGAAAATATTATAAGAGATTATAGTTGAAAACTTCCCTAATTTGGGAAAGGAAATAGTCAATTCAGTCCAGGAAGCACAGAGAATCCCATACAGGATAAATCCAAGGAGAAACATGCCAAGACACATATTAATCAAACTATCAAAAATTAAAGACAAAGAAAAAATATTAAAAGCAGCAAAGGAAAAACAACAAATAATATACAAGGGAATCCCCATAAGGCTAACAACTGATATTTCAGCAGAAACTCTGCAAGCTAGAAGGGAATGGCAGGACATATTGTAAGTGATGAAAGGGAAAAACCTACAACCAAGATTACTCTACCCAGCAAGGATCTCATTCAGATTTGATGGAGAAATTAAAACGTTTACAGACAAGCAAAAGCTAAGAGAATTCAGCACCACCAAACCAGCTTTACAACAAATGCTAAAGGAACTTCTCTAGGCAGTAAACACAAGAGAAGGAAAAGACCTACAATAACAAACCCAAAACAATTAAGAAGATGGTAATAGGAACATACATATTGACAATTACCTTAAATGTAAAAGGATTAAATGCTCCAACCAAAAGACACAGACTGGCTAAATGGATACAAAAACAAGACCTATATATATGCTGTCTACAAGAGACCCACTTCAGACCTAGGAACACAAACAGACTGAAAGTGAGGGGATGGAAAAAGATATTCCATGCAAATGGAAATCTAAAGAAAGCTGGAGTAGGAATTCTCATATCAGACAAAATAGACTTTAAAATAAAGTTTGCCTCATATGATCATCTCAGTAGATACAGAGAAAGCTTTCAACAAAATTCAGCACCATTTATGATAAAAACGCTCCAGAAAGCAGGCATAGAGGGAACTTACCTCAACATAATAAAGGCCATATATGACAAACCCATAGCCAACATTGTTCTCAATGGTGGAAAACTGAAACCATTTCCACTAAGATCAGGAACAAGACAAGGTTCTCCACTCTAACCAGTATTATTCAACATAGTTTTGGAAGTTTTGGTCACAGCAATCACAGAAGAAAAAGAAATAAAAGGAATCCAAATCAGAAAAGAAGAAGTAAAGCTGTCACTGTTTGCAGATGACATGATACTATACATAGAGAATCTAAAGATGCTACCAGAAAACTACTAGAGCTAATCAATGAATTTGGTAAAGTAGCAGGATACAAAATTAATGCACAGAAATCTCTAGTATTCCTATACACTAATGATGAAGCATCTGAAGCATCTGAGCTGGGAAGGCTTGTCCCACTGGGAGTGACTTGACAGCTCGGGGCCAGAATCATCTGGGGGCAATCTTTACTAACTGTGTTTACTTGTTGTTGGCTGTTGCCTGGGCCCTCATTTGGGGCTTTTATCTAGAGCATCTATGAATGGTCTCCCTATGTGGCCTGAGCTTCTTTGCAGCCTAATGTTTGTCAGCCTTGTTACTGGTGATTCAGTCCTCCAAAGGTGAGTGTACCGAGAGATGCACACTGCCTGTTCATTCCATTATAAATGGTTGTATAGAATGTATTAGTCACCATCTTTTTTTCCCTCTCT
The DNA here is from genome assembly GCF_008692025.1 of Phocoena sinus. Taxonomy (NCBI): domain Eukaryota; kingdom Metazoa; phylum Chordata; class Mammalia; order Artiodactyla; family Phocoenidae; genus Phocoena; species Phocoena sinus. Next base: position 45,598,819 of record NC_045772.1, on the reverse strand, counting down.
TCCTTTTAGCAAGGCAGAGGCTGTATTATCCTTTCAGACCTAGCCTAAGAAGTTAACAGTGTCACTCTTGATGCATTTTGTTACTTGCAAACTTAGATTGGTCCGGATTCTAGTGGAGGGGACATAGTCCCCATCTTTCAATGGGAATAGTGTCAAAGAATTTGAAGGCTCATTGGAAAAAATCAGTTGTTATAAGTATTACAGGGATTATAAAATCACAAGCATAGTGCCTGACACATTGTACTCACTCTGTTGATGACAATTAAGTTGATGATATATTCAGAAGTCATAGAAAGGAGTAGGGATATGTAAGTTTGAGAGGTAGATGGAATCTAGATTATGAAAGGACTTGATGCCTGGCTAAATTTTAAAATTATTATTCAGTTAACAGTAAGATCCACTGGAAATTGAAGAACCGGAAGCATGATATGTATAATTTTTATAATCTCCTGGAGAGAAGCATGCAAAATATGTGGATATGACGAGACTGGAAATGGGGGTCCATTTAGCTAAGAAAGTCTGGACTAGGGTAATTATAATTTAAATGGATAAGATGGTGTAGTTATGAAAGGCATTTAAAAGAAAGAATTGGTAGGACTTGGTGAGGGATAAAAGATAGGAAAAAGTAAACATTGGGGAAGAAGAAGAGCAAAGAGTCAAGAACGACTTTAATGTTTAAGGTAATCACATCTCTATAGTTTCTGTCCTCCAGATTCACTATGTATTCTGAACTGGTTATCACAACCGGTGAGAGTTTTCATTTTTTTTTGGCCAATTGGATGCACAACCTACACTACTTGAGTGATATTTTCCTCCTATTATATAACTGATTATATAGAATTTTATTAGTCAGCATTTTTTTTTAATTAGCAAGTGATAGAAACTCAATTTGAGCTTAAGCAAAAAAGGGAAATTTATAAGAAGTTTGAGCACTGTGAGAAACTCGGGAATCCTGTTTCAGGTCTTTGTCAGTGCTTCTTCTGCTTTGCTTAGCTCTCTCACTGTGGACAGGCTTCCTCTGTTCTTTGAGTCACATGGTAGAATGTTGCTGCCAGAAGTTCCCAAGTTTTGCATATTGACATGAAGGCCCCAAGAGGGAAACTGACCTTTATAAGTTTCCAAACTCATGGGGAGTGTATTGATGGTCCTTGTTTGAGCCATATGATCATCTCTGGTCACTGTGTCTAGAGAATGCACATCACAGGACCATGACATCTTCTGCTTCACCTTGTGAATGGGAATATACGTTACCAAAACAACAGGCATTTCTAGAGAAGAGATGCTGAGCAAAAAACAACTACTAGTGCCCTAAACATATTTTTCAGGTTATTTTTGTGCATGTGTGGACTGACTACAATAGGAAGGATACACGAAATTTACAGTGATGGTGTATGTGTACATATACCTATACCCAGGAAAGTATGCACGCTCATACATGTGATGCACATTTGTGATGCTAGGGTTCTAGTGACATTGTGTATACACACTTAAAACATGTTATTCAATGTAGTTTCCTACTGGAAATAAAATTTAGGTCTCTTTTTAACAGGAGTAGAAGAGTGTAGGCTAATGTACTCTAAGGTCTTAAAAAATCCTTGATAAAAAATCCAGTTAAAAAAAGTCCATGGTAATAATAGGGGTCCTTTTGTTTCGATTGCATTACAATGCAGTCGAATACAGTAATGGTCCATAGAGAAAGAAAAAAGAAGTAGTGACAAAAGAGTTGGGTTACAATTTATTTAGGAATATAAGGGGAGGCTTCTTGATTATCCCTAGAAGAGATAATCTTCCTCCTTCTCCCTACTCTTAGAAGACTTTGTACACTTATCTCTCACAGTCATTATCTCTCTGTTTATAGTCCTTTCTTGCTGGCCTCTTTGCTCCTCTGGACTGTGGACTCCTTGAGGTCAGGCGCCATACCTTACTCATCTTTGTAAGATCAGCCATCCCTATTGTATATAGAAAATGAGAGGTACTCAGTGAAAGTCCATTGGACATCTAAATAAGTGAATTCCCTTCGGAGAAGTCACAGTGTCAGGAGTTTCCAAAACCTTTTGGTTAGGTTAATATATAGGGCGTGAAAATTCATGAGAAGTAATTTTGACCAATATTGAATGTAAAATAGTGAATGTTGCAATAGAGGTCTCTTCACTTTTTAGGCACTTTGTTGGAAGATGTTGTTAAGGAGAGCTGAGTACTGAGAGGTAAAGTTTTACTGCCAAACAGGGGACTGGATTCAGTGCCGAGTCGAGGCTCTGGAGGATCTAGTACAGGGGAGGAGAAATGGGGGTGTTTCTTATAAACCGAAAGACCAGCAATTGTCTCTGTCCTCTAACAAGAAAGGAAAGCCTCTGAGTGCTGGTGATAGCTGGGCTATTGGCTAGGCGGCCCTGGCTGCCACCTAGGTGCCTGTGATGGAATTTTGGTTCCCAGCTCACCCCTGCTGCATGAGAGCTATGCCTGAGCCAGGCTGGGGTCATCTAGTCAGATCTGTACTCTTGTCAGCAGGCTATGTGGCCAGGTCAGTAGTTTATTGGAGTCAAGGAGTTTGAGAAGTTAAAAAGAAAAAAAAATGTAATTGATGAACCTCCTTAAATTTCATTAGTGTGGTAGGAATAGAGCCGATGGGTTCTGTTAAGGAGTGAGTGTAGAGTGGACAAATGGAGGTAGTGACTGTAGACTATGTCCTTAAGAGTGCTCGTTAAGGGAAAGGATAAGAAAATACATGTATGCAGAGCCTGGTGCAAGTGGTTTTTAGATATAGGAGTGCTGAATCTGTAGAAGAGAACAACAACAAAACAAACGTTTCCAGACAGTAACCGAAGAGCTACCAGATGTTTAATAGTTTGTCTTTGTTGGGGAAATATCCAACACTCCTTTGTACCTTTCTGCAAGTTTTAAGAACCCAGGAATAGGAATAGAGAAAGCAGATGTGGGAGATTCAACCTGGGAGACTGACAAGGCACACACGGCCAGCAATCAAGAGGGTACGACATCTAGAGTGACGATGAAAACATTGTTGAAAGTATAGGCCATGGTTTCCAGAGAGGCAAGAGAACCCAGAATGGGAGTGATAGTCATGGAAAATGGATTGGGACAGATGAAGAACAGAAGTCACTATGGGAATAAGAAGTCAGAGTAGAGTGGTGAAGTGGATGAAGTAGAAAGCTGTCACAGAAACGAGGTTTCAGATTTCAGGGTGAGTTGGAGGAATTTTAATTGCAGTTTAATTGCAATTTTAACTGCAGTTTAATTGAGTTGGAAGAATGTTATTGCAAAGTTGGATGGATGAAGGGGATTGACGTTAGAATCATGGAGGGAGCTGAGTTAAAATAACGCCAAGGCTGTGTTGGAACAAACATCAAAACAATTGAGGGGAAATCCTTGAGAATGTTAGTAAGAAAGCTGTAGGCAGGCTTCAGACTTTTGAAGTGTGAGTATCACACTTGGAGGCCTAGATGGGGAAGAGAATTAGCGAACTCAGTTAACTTCAAAAGAGGAGAGTTTTTTCATGAAAGTGGAGGAATCGTGGTATAAAAGTCGCAGTGGAAGAGTCAGGAAAGTGCTCATCCCTCTCTGGCTCTGAGGGTGGATGAGAGAGGATCTAAATATAGATGAGAACGTGAGTAGAAGTAGCAGGAGTCAGGGGTTTGTGTAAACGCTATGAGCTGTTGATAATGAACATTACTTACACAGAGGGTAGAATGGTAGGCTGGAGGGATGTGTCAACAGCAGAAGAGGGAGAGGACTGAGTAGGCAGAATTTAGTTAGTGGAGGAGCTTATAGAACTATCCAGCTCCAAGGTTCCCATTGGGATGTTGGTGTAGTGGTGCATGCCTCAGCAAATCTCCATCCCCTGGTGGCTGGCCTGGGCTGATGGTGGATTAAGTGATGAATGATAATGGGTTTTGTTGCATAATCCACGATTTATCTACTGCTCTGAGGTTTAAGAGTCTACCTATTGAAGAGGCTAATAGAGGCTAAAGGAAAAAGGTTTAAATAAAAATAAACAGAACAGTTTAGTCATTGTAGAGTATTCATGGCTGTAGTATGTTTAAGCTTGATGATGCGTGTGATGGATCACGTGGTGCGTAACCCGGTCGATTCTCTCTTGGTAGAGAGAAAGGAGGTGATTCTGGTGGTGATCCTCTTTCCCTCAATCGTACTGCTAAAATTTTGGGTGGTTGCCATGGAGGCCACCAATCCAGTTGCCTCTTAGATATGGTCCCGGCATATCTAGAGTAGCATGATAGCGTATAATCTGTTAATCTGAAAGAGTTTGCCTTTCCTTTCTTTGCTGTGTACTTTCCTTATAACTTAAGATTTATTATTGTTATTTTTGATTTTACTTTTTCTTTTTACTTCTAGTTCTTTAGGACTTTTACTTTAAAGAACTGTTTTGCCCAATCCTTTATAATGTAAGGGAGGTAGAGTACTTTGTAATATTGAGGAAGAAAGTGGTGAGAGATGAGGTTGGAGATTTATGCAGGGGACAGATCATGGAGGGATTTGTATGTCATTGATTTTATCCTTTAAGAAGAGGGAAGCATTAAAGGATTTGAGCTTGGGAGGGCTTCAGATCGTATCAGGAATTTTCTGTAGAAGCATGGGGATAATACGAAATGTCCTATCACCTTTCTCAAGAGACTGTCAGTTCCTTTTGTCCATTATTTACCTGACCAGGATCAGTTTTCCTGTTTGATTAAAGCTGTCATGATGGTCTAGCTCAACTTTCCTGAAGATCTAGGAACAGGAAGTAAGTGGAGGTATGGCAAACAAGTGGAGAGTCTTAGATCATGGCTGACACGAAAAGAGTATCCAGACTTTTGCATCTGGTCTCAGACATAAAATGTGCTTCAGTCCAGAGAAAAAATCTCTGGGTAATCATGATAGAAAACAAATGATGAAACTAAATTATATTCTAAAGGTTGATGTTACTGAGATTCAAATGATTTTTACAGGATTTGATGTCAAATTTCAGAGACTAACTAGGGTATTTGGTCGAGATATATTAATATTTCTGGAGGTGGAACTTGCATGAAACAAAGAGGAATATTCTAGCTGAAGAATCAAATACTATTCCTGGAAGGTCTTTGTATTCGGTTGGATATATAAAGCTGAATATTCAGAGTGGAAGAAGACATCCAAGTACTAATAGAACTGTGTTTAGCCCCTGCCACCTACTAATGTTTCTTTTTTTTTTTTTTTTTTTTTTTGCGGTACGCGGGCCTCTCACTGTTGTGGCCTCTCCCGTTGCGGAGCAACAGGCTCCGGACGTGCAGGCTCAGCGGCCATGGCACACGGGCGCAGCCACTCCACGGCATGTGGGATCTTCCCGGACCGGGGCACGAACCCGTGTCCCCTGCATCGGCTAGGCGGACTCTCAACCACTGCGCCACCAGGGAAGCCCTACTAATGTTTCTTGACTTCCTTTTCAGACCAGATGGCAGGAGGAAACTTGCTGGGTCTGTGAAATGCTGCTGTTTTCTGATTAGGTTCAATTGGGGTGGGAGGGATTGGTGAATGCCTAAAACCAATCACTATCCAAATGTACTGTTCACATGCCACTGAAAAGTATTTATTTCTTATCACATTTCTTAAAACCATAGAAAGCCATTGCTTTATCCATTCACAAATCTGTATTAGGCAACTGTGTTCAGTACTAAACTGAGATAATTGGAAAATCCTGGCATAGTTAAGATGACCAAAGAGAGAACAGACTGGGCAGAATGCGTAAGAAGTTCACAAAGATGTAGGACTTTGAGTGACAGAGAGGAAAAGTTCTCAACTTTTTGCAGTTAATCAATCAGCCAGTTAGTCAATCAGTTAATCAAAAGCAAACAGTAATCAACCAGGTTAAATACTGCTGTAAACCAATGTATAAGGTATAGATTTCATTTGCAAAGGGCTTAAGAGCCAGTTGATTAGACAAGGTAAACACATTACCACATACTGGATGGTACAAGGCAGAATTTTATAAAGGAAAGGTAAATTCAGTGCTATGTCAGATGTCAAGGAAGAACAGAGGAGATCAATGTGGACAGATACTTACTGAAGGGTATTGGAACTTGAGGGAGGGGTGAATATGGGAAGGTGAAAGGCAAATTAGAGAGCCTTCTTTGTGAGATGAAGAGAGTGTCTAAGGAAGGGATGACCGTGGGATTTTCTTCAGAGTGAGATGATTAATATATCACTTAGTTGGTTGTAAGTATCTGAAAGCAACTCAGGAAAACTTAAGCAAAAGAGAAAATCAGTGGTGGGATCCTGGCCAGCTCACCGGAAAGAATTAAATAATTATGTCTTGGGAAGAACAGACTTGAGCATCTAGACAGTAATTACCAATTACCTATCTTCTTGGGGCGCTGTCATCCGAATGTTTTGGCTGCAGTCCTCAAATTCCCAGGAGAGAGAGAGGGAGCAATTTGTTTTGCCTGAATAGAGTGCCCATCTCCAGGGATGATGTAGATTCTGGGATTCCTTCATAGGGGCAGATGGAATCTGGGGAGAGGTAATTTCTCAAAGGAAAACCAGTATAACATTATGATAATGATGAAAGGGAAGAAGTATATCCTGTCAGGAGTCATCAGATAAATATGTATTTCATTTATTGAGTACTTAGCAGCTGCCAGGCACTGTTCTAATACATCATTTAATGTTTTGAGGCAAGAACTGTTGCATTTTCTAGATGAGGAAAATGAGGCACTGAGAGAGTGAATACCTAGCTGGCTCGTGGTTGCATGGCTCACAGTGACAGAGCCAGCATTCACACCCAGGGAGGTGGGCTGGATCCCAGGGAGGATGAAAGGTGGAGTCACAGGAAGGGAAAGTAAATAGATGGAGTGAGGTCAGAAAGACAAGTTTAGATTGGAAATGGAAAGAAGTCAGGATCCCCAAAGGATAAGGGAATGACATGATACAAGTGAGGTTTAAGAAATACTAATCTTGAAGGAGCATGCCAAATACATTGGAAGGGAAGAAAGCCTGGAGTTTTGAAAGCCCATCTCCAGAAGGTCATGGCTGAGTGTGGATAATGGTGCTTTAGACCTGGTGAAGGCAAATGCATTGATTGTTCTTATGTCTTTTTTACATGGCAATGAAGCTTTTTTTTTTTAATATAACTGCATGAAGTGCTGTACTTTAATTATTGAATTGCGATTTTAAAGAATATTAATATGACAAGAAGGAATTACCCCAGCACAAGAGCTTAACTGTTCTTCTAGGCAATTTTAGGTTTCATTTTTGCCATGAAGCCTTGCCCTAGCTAGATTCTTTTTCTTCTTTGAACTGTAATAGCCCTTTAATTATAATTGTCTTTGGATCATTGTCCTAATAAATTTATTATGTTGTTTTCTGCACATATTTTTTTTTTTACTTATGAGATTGCAAGATCTGTGAGGATAAGAACTATTGCCAGGGAAAAACACACTCATATACTATATTATACATATAATCACATAACACATATATATATATATTCTGGGCAGCTTACAGAAATTTTATGTTTAGTATATACTATATACTCCATGGTATATAGCATATTCCCTTGCCCATAGCAGTCACTCAGTAAATATTCAAGGCATGGGTGTTATAAGATGCGCTTGAAGGAAAAATCAATAGGTCTTGATGAGTGTGTTGATTTGGGTGACAAGGGAATAAAAGTAATCAAGCAAAACCTCAGAGTTTCAGTTGCTTGACTGAGAGGACAGTGCTCTAGTACTGTGTCTTTACTTTTTAGTTTTTCTCTTCGCTTTCTTTCCCCTCCTCTCTTACTTTCTCTCCCTCTTCTCCATACAGTTCTAGGTTCAGGTGGAGCCTTAGCCAGAGTGAGGCATTTCATGTTTTCTTCCGCTCTGACTTAACACTACACTTGCCTGTCATGCCAGAGAAAGAAAATGAAGAAATACAGTGTTCTGTTTTTTAATATGGTAAATTTATTATATGTGTCTCTCTGATGAAATGTAAATCTTTTAAATGGCAAGTCAGGCTGAAAGTTAGGTTATCTCCACACTTGCCTAGAATTAATGCAGGTGTGTCTCCGAGCATTTCAGAGAGGAAAAAACAATCATTTGAATCAGGAACACTTTTCCTGAATGGAGAAGTGTTCTTATTTATTTATTTTTCAGTAATTCATTAAACAATGAGAAATTTCATCAGAAGGACCTCGTGGAAATGTCTGAAATGCTCATGGTGAAAGCAGTTCTTTTACCTCCCCTTTCCCTAGGGCAGTGGTCCGCAACCTTTTTCGCAACAGGGACCGGTTTCGTGGAAGACAGTTTTTCCATGGACTGGGGCGGGGGGTGGGTGGTTTCGGGATGAATCAAGTGCATCACATTTATTGTGCCCTTTATTTCTATTATTATTACATTGTAATATACAATGAAATAATTATACAACTCGCCATAATGCAGAATCAGTGGGAGCCCTGAGCTTGTTTTCACTTGCCACTCACTGATAGGGTTTTGATATGAGTCTGCAAGCAGTCAATTTATTATGGTCTCCGCACAGTCAAACCTCTCTGCTAATGATAATCTGTATTTGCAGCTGCTCCCCAGCGCTAGCATCACGGCCTCAGCTCCATCTCAGATCATCAGGTGTTAGACTCTAACGAGGAGCGTGCAACCTAGATCCCTCGCATGCGCATTTCACAGTAGGGTTCGCGCTCCTATGAGGATCTAATGCTGCCACTGATCTGACAGGAGGTGGAGCTCAGGCGGTAATGCCAGCGATGGGGAGCGGCTGTAAATACAGCTGAAGCTTTGCTCGCTCACCAGCCTGCCGCTCACCTCCTGCTGTGCGATCTGGTTCCTAACAGGCCACAGAACGGTACCGGTCCGTGGCCTGGGGGTTGGGGACCCCTGCCCTAGGGACAGGCAGTGTGAACAACGAGTACGTGGGGTAGTCCTGTGTAAAAGAATCAGCCGACAGTGGAGGGATTCTATTACATGATGTGTGTTTTCCAGGAAGCCGTAAAGGAGTCAAGCACAGGTTGGGTCAAGAAGGATAGTGAAAATAGAATTGGTGTTTAGCAGATGGGGGTTAGATTTTGGGTTCCATCACTTACTAGAGGCAGATATCTCAACTAGAGCCACATTCTCTGATAGGAATGGGATAAAAATGCATGCCTGGTAATACTGTTGAGAAACTTAAAAGAGACAATGGGAGTGAAACATCCATCACAGTACTGGGCACATAAGGATGTTCAATGCATGGCAGCTATACTGACAAGGCTAAGTTTCTGTCTCGCTGGTGAGTTAGCTAAGGTAGGCTGGATGGAGAAGGAGCACAGGAGGGTAAAACGGGAGCCTTTGTGGCAGCAGCTTAAAAAAGATAGTTTTCAAAGGCCAAGGAGGATTATTCAGAGGGGGAAGACAAGAAACGCTGCTATTTCACCTTGACGCCCCAGCATAATGCCACTGTGAAAAAGTGTTGCAAAAATTTGTGGTGTTTATTTTTCCTGTGATTACCAACATTGTGCAAGTGACTTATAAGCTCGTTATGAGAGGAAGGAAGAAGGGTGTGAGGGATGTTTCTCTGTGGTTCTGTCATATGTGGGAAGATGGAATCTTCTTAGATTTATAGAGGAATTGCTCCCGGAGGTGGGGGGTGGGAAACCAGGGAAAGAAAGGTATTTGAAGACATGGAGATCCTGTGTCTATTATCTATGTTCATATATCAAAAAATAAAGTTATTTCCTACTAATCAGGATATGATTTAAGGTGGGTTGTAACAAAAGGACATAGAGGTTGAAAGATGGAAAAGATGGAAGAGATTTTCTGCACTATTGGGGCATCATAAAATTATTCATTCCTTCACCAAATTGTCTTATTTATTACTTTATTTTAAAATAGCATTATTTTATTAATCATGTATTATGTGTCAGATACTGTTCTAAGAACTTTACATGGATTAACTCGTTTAATCTTCATAATAATTACCTTAGGAAACTTTAGTAAGTGGTCTTACTGCAGAGCCCATGCTCCTCACTGCTACGCTGTACTGTCTCACAGATGTTAAGATTGGATGTCTACAGGGCAGACGCAGGGCTGTACACAATAAGCATGGCCTCTTTCTTCACAGAGCTTATGTCCTAGCTAGATGCGAGCTGCTTCTCGGAGACTGTGTATTTGGGCATTCTATCCACGTGTCTGTAGGGGAAGGGGTTCTTTTAACACCCTTTGAAACAGTTTCTCAACCTTTGGCACTGTTGATTTTGGATTGGATAACATTTTGTTGTGGAGGTCTGTCCTGCGCATTATATGATGTGTAGCAGCATCCCTGGATTCTCCCCGGTTGTTGCTAGTAGCCCCTGCAGTCATGACAACTGCAAATGTCTCCAGACATTGTCAAATGGGCCCTGGCAAAATCACGCCTGATTGAGAACCCCTGATCTAGAAGAATGACATAGTGGTTGATGACTGTATGAAAGCTATGGAGATGACTCCATCTGGAGGTGTGCAGCCAACCTGGAGCAGGTATTCAAGAGGTGACAGAGGGCTCATCAAGACTCCTTTCACTCACTGATATCTACTTACTTCTTCAGATAAATGTGCGCACAAATGCAATTAAGGGAAATCTAGACTACGTTATTAGAGACTGAGGTTCTGGATGGGAAATGGATTAAGAGACAAAGTTTTTCATAATTAAAGGACATAGCTCACCATGTAGAAAGAACAAATGAGCAGGAACTTTTTATGCTGTGTTCTGTAGTCAGGCATTGTTTGGCTGTTTTAGGGATAGTCTGAGTCTTGTTCAGTTTGCAGTGTTTCCAATGTACTGTTTGATATTCCCTTAGTCTTCATATTCTAGATGTAGGAGACTTGGTGGAGACTCTACAGCAGTGGTTCTTAAACTGCATGTTCATATAAGAATCACCTGTGGACTGTTTTTCAGGTTCACATTTATGGGCCCTACTGTACAGACATGGTGAATTTGAACCTTCAGACATGGGGGCTCGGCTTCCAGAGGATATTGAAGTGCTCAGATATACACTCCAAAATGAGAAGCATGGACTCAAGCTTTTCTTCTCATGCTTCTTTATCTGGGATGATCTTTTGTGACTCTGCTCCCTCCTTTTGAAGGCATATCCTGAAAGTCACACGTAAAGCATTAAAACAAAAAATTCCCATTGGCCTTACAACTTTCTTACATGTACCTAAGTGCAAAGGATGTTGGGAAATGTAGTCTTTATTCCATAAAGCCATGTGTTGAACTAAAAGCGAGGGGTTCCAAAACTGAAGAACAAGGGGATTGAGCATTAGTAGACAATTAGCAGCCCCTGACACAGATTATTATCATTAAAACATAATGAGAACATTGGACATTTATTGAATACTAAATGTGTGTCAGGAGCAGTGAAAAGCAACCATGTGATGTTGCTGCTACCATTATCCTTATTTTATAGGTGAGGAATTGGAATCTCGAAGGGCCTACCAACTTGTTCCTTGTCACATGGTTGGTGGATGTTAAAGCTAAAATATTCAGTGGATTCTGTCTACAAGCATTTTCTATGAGGCAATCTAATTACACTACCTCAATTGCCCCAATGAACCCAGTAGTTACAGTTTTTAGATTCTCTAGCTTTAGATATGAAACATGTTTGACCGTTATTGATAATAGTAATGTCAATAGTCCTTTCTCCTTCAGATTTTATTAGAATTTTACTACTATATATATTTAATTTAGTATCTACTTTGTTTTCATAGTTCTAAATGAGAACAGAATAATAGTACCATAAGATAGGATAGCTGCAGAGAGAGCCTGATACTATTTAGTAAATTTGGCAACATTTTCAGTTTATAGTGCCCAATAATCCAGGGGATCATTGATAAATATTAGGAAATTTTGGAGTGGCAGTGATCCCACCAGAGTGTGATTCATAGAAAATCTGAATTGGACTTATATAAATATATAGGCCTCTCTCCATGATAGCTAGTTCATGAATCAAACAGGAAAATACCTGGTTAGGCTTGTTTATCCTCTTGAGATGACACAAACAGCAGTCTCTGAGAAGTCTTAGTGCAGTCTGTCTGTAATCAAAAGGCCAGTTAATAAAGAGTTCCTCATAACCAGGTCCAAATCTGAGATGGTTATTCTCATCAAGAGTCTTTCCTTAGATTTCTTTTGACTCCCAGTATCACTGAGACAGATTATACACATAACTGAACCAGGAATGTTTTAGGAAATTATTAATATAAGGAATATATTTTTCCAAGTCCATGACTGACCTTTTAAATAGTAAGTCATTCATAGCATGCTGGTCTCTTTAGGGAAGTATTTCCTCTGTAAGCAGTTGTATAGGGTTGTAGGTAAGCAGAAATCAATCTTATTGTCCCATGTGTCTGTCATCTTATCCTGTGGTTAGATAAATATTCTGAGAGAGAGATGGAGATTAACTTTTTATTGGAATACCCCACCAAGAAGAAAAAAAAAAGAACCAAGACTCCAATAAAATCAGTGTCCTTTTGGTAGTTCTTGTTCAAAAGTATCCAAACCTGACCAATAACAACAGAATAACTCTGACAAAGTTTTAAACATGACACGTGACATTCTCATTAGAAAACAATAAATGTTATTCCACAAATTAGACTAAATCACTTTCAAAAGTTTATCCTTTCTGAAAAAATATATTACTAAATCCCACTGATAGGCTCTAGGCTCAGTCATTCCAGACAGTTCCTGAGGGAGATATTGGAACATCGTTGGTGCTCATGATATGATTTTTGCAAATGAGCTCATAGAGGCATAAACTGCCATTGATGACAAGCCAAGTAATTAATCACCAGATGATGACTAAGAATCCCAGAGGATTTGGGCTGCAAGAATCCTTTGCCTCCTCAGTAATAGGTCCTAATATTTGCAGTAGGATATACCCCAAATGTGTGAGGACAGTCGTATCAGGATGTATCTGCAGCTAGAGGAAGGGAATTTCCCAGTCTGGTTTCATATAGGAGCAGGGCATTACCAAGCCAGGCAAAAAACCCCACCAGAGATGAGATTTTATTGCTGAAGGTGCAAGGTCTGTCTAAAGGTATAGATGCAATCTGGCAAGAGTAGATCATTTTCTCCAGTAATTTTACTGGTTCCACTGATTCTGTGCCTAAAACTCATTTCTTTTCAAATATGGCTACATTACCCCTCCATACACTCCAAATCTTGGAAGACATTCTTGGATTTCCCACTTGGTGTTCTTCCCCTCTCTGCCTTGGCCGTTATTACTTTTTAGCCCATTTGGATGTGACATCTCCATCTTACAAAGAACTCCATCTTGCTGGGTTACTACTAGTGAGAGACACTGGTACTAAACAGGCCCTGTGTAGTTTGGGTTGGTCTGTCATCTCCCTTTTCGCTGCCTCATGGCCTAGAGTTTGTTCTCCTGGTGGATATATAATTGAAACTCTCTTTTGGTTTCCTTCTAAAAAAATTATGAGATCAGATGTCTAAATCTAATATCTTGCAGGAGAAACAAGTAGGCTTTATACATATTTATCTCTTATGAATGTTTTCCATATCAGTAATATTCACTGAAAACACACTAAAGGACAGTATTCATCAATCCCCCCATCAGTTTTTGATTCCGTGCCAGGAAGTAATTGTGGACTAAGCATAATATTTCTGTAAATAACAGCCTAGAAAATGCTTTTTGAAAATCTGCATAATGCTAACGTTGTTAACTCAGGGAGGGTAGGAATCATTTTATGATACACACAATTCCAGTACTCAGCCATGTAAAGCAGACTTTTGCCCTAATTTCTCATTTATTTTAAATTTACATTAAATGACTTGGCAACAGTACTAGAGGAACAGTACACACTTCAGCTGTAGCAAACAAGAAGATAAGTTTTCTTCTCGGTGTAGATGTTATGGTTTCATTCATTCAGTCATACAGTAATGTTCACTCACCAAATATTTACTTGAATTTTCGTATGTTTCAGGCACTGGGAGCAAAGCAATGAATAAAGCAGATAAAACTTTATAAAGCTTACATTCTGTTTCACTGGGGGGAGATTGACAAGAAAATAAGATACATAATATGTGAGATTGTGATATGTGCTAAGGAGAAAAACAAAACAGGGAAAAGAGTGATGCAATTTAAAATAGGGTGATTAAAGCCTCTCTGAAAATGAATATTTGAACAAAGGCTTAACTGTAGGAGTGAGAATTGGGGTATCTGGGGAAAGGATTCCAGGCAGAGGGAACAGACAGTGCAAAGGTGTTGAGTCGGGGGAATGCCTGGAGTGTTCCAGGTGCTAGAAGAAGAGCCCTGGGGTGAAGAGGAGAATAGTAGATGATGAGGTCAGGGGTGTGTGTGTGTGTGTGTGTGTGTGTGTGTGTGTGTATGTGTGTGGTGTGCTGTGTAGGTAGGGCCTTATGGGTGATTATAGAGACTTTTGCTTTCAATCTGAGTGTGATGGAAAGCCTTTGGAAGATTTCAAACAGAAGAATGACATATCAGACTTATATTTCAATAGGGCCCTTCTGGCTGCAGTGTGGAAATATACTATAGTTGGGTAAGGACAGATGCAGAGAGACCATCTAAGTGGTGACAATGTGTGGGTAGTGGAGTGTAGCAAAGTAGTGGAATATGGGCTATATTTTAAAGGTAGAATTGCTGGGATTCATGATATATTGGCTGTGGGTTGTGAGAAAATGAGAATTCGAGGAATACTCTCTGTTTTATGCTGAGATGATACCTACAATTTCTGTGTTATACAGGGAATGGCTGAGTTAGTTGCTCATTGTCATCAGAGAGAACCGTTCTGAATTTGCGCAACTGAAACTGAAATTGAAATGTTTCCATTCTCTGAATGGATAATACTAAATAACTCCACCCAACAAGGTAATTAATTGAGCTTTTGAGAGTGCATTTTGCAGCTAACACATTTTATGTGCACCTATAAAAATGTAGTTTTTATTGAAAAACAAATGCTTTATGGTCAAGGTACTTATTATGGTCATGCCTGCTTCTTCAATATTATATGGTGTAGAACTCTTGGGATTCAACCAATAACTGCCTGAAGGCAATAGAAATAAGGTTGATCACATATTTTTCGCTTTCTTGAAATTCCCCCTCTGATCCACATCATTTGAGAGGACTGAGGGAGAGTACAGGTGAGCTCTCAGTGTAGAGACTCTGACTTCCGCATTTCTTGGTGGCTAAAGCACATTTATTTCTCCTAGTCCATTTCTCCACAGTTCCATAGTCTGTGCACACATCAGTGAATGTGAGGACAAATTGCCTGTGACCCAGCATTTGCCAATGACTTCCTCAGGCAACTGATACCTGAGGGATCACTTAATGGGCGTGTTGACAACGCACTTCTGTAGGTGATTGGATGTGTATGGCATAGAGGAAGGGTTTTAAGCTTGATGGATTCTGGAACTGATTCTGGTTCTGCTACATATTAGCTGTGTTATTTAACCGCTTAAATAAGTGATTTCATTTCATCTAACAAGCTTTTATTATGCATGTTAGATGAAACGAGATTATATATACGAAGTGTCTGGCATGCAGAAGATGATTTTTCTTCAATCCTGGTCTGTTTCCGCAGTGTATTATACTGTCAGAAAGTAACAAGCCCAGTCCAGGCTTTTTATCGGTAGCTGTAGAAATTCTTTCATCGAGTATAATTTAATGTTTCGCACTTATTCTTTTTTTAAGGGTGGAATTTAATCTTTATTTATAGGACACTGCAAGATATGAAATTCCACATAGAAATAAGAAACCCCATTGAGAGGAGAAGCTTCATACAGTATGTACAGTTTGGAACTGTTCAAGTATAGTTTCTTTGTAAAAAGTGCTACAATAACAAACCACTCTGTAAAAAGAGTTCTTAGTAGAGAAACAGTAAGACAAACTTCTACCATAGTACACAACAAACAACTTTATGCCTCACATGTACAGTCTAAAAGTGGAAGGTCCCAAGAGTGCCATCCTGAACTATGCACTTATTTTTAAAAAACAGTTGATACATAAAATGTTCAACTAAATATTATATCTATATTTCTAAAAGCTGTTATGTTACCTAAACTCTAACTGTGAAGACTAGGTGATATGTTCCTTGTTTAATTCTAGTACCATGAAGTGGTTTCTCTAGTCTAGTATTATTCCTTTTCTTATTTGATTGAGAAGAAACTCACATCTCAACTTAGTATCTAGTTACATAATTTATCTTATTTTACCTGTTGATAACTCTAGTCTACTTCCTTTTAGTTCATTTATTTTTTCTTTGTTTAACCTTAGAACTCATCACACTGAATTTATTTTTATTTATTTTTTTGCGGTACACGGGCCTCTCACTGTTGTGGCCTCTCCCATCGCGGAGCACAGGCTCCGGACGCGCAGGCTCAGCGGCCATGGCTCACGGGACCAGCCGCTCCGCGGCATGTGGGATCTTCCCGGACTGGGGCACGAACCCGTGTCCCCTTCATCGGCAGGCGGGCTCTCAACCACTGCGCCACCAGGGAAGCCCTTGAGTTTATTTTTTAATCAACTTTATTAACGTACAATTTATGAACAATTAATGGCACCCGATGAAAGTGTAAATTTCATTGGGTTGTGACTGATGTGACACTGCTGACAAAGATACAGATTGTTTCCATCACCCCCAAAACGCTTCCTAATGCCCCTCCCTTCATCCCAGCCCCATACAACTACTATACTGAATTTAATTTTGCAAGCCTTTGCAAAGTCATTTTTGAGGTAAAAGACATATGACACTGTTTGGAGAGACAAAGAGGAGGTGAAGAAGAGGAGACAACGAGCATCTACTCTTTCAACATGTTAGATTGTGAAGAGAAAGTCTACGAGAGGTAGTCAGACACAAATTAAGAGAGAATTTTTAAAAATAAAAAAAAGGTTTTAGCATGTTTATAGGCTAAATGGAAGAAAGCGGTGGAGAGGGAGATTGCAAAGCTACTGGAGAGACAGGCGACCAATGATGAAAGAAATCCTGAAGGGGTTGAGAGGGGCAGGGATGAAAGGTATAACTGGGGGAATAACTGGAAACAAGAGGAAAAACAGCTTTTCCCCCAAAAGTGGAGGTGTGGTGGTACAAGATAAAGCAAACAGGAATATTACTATATGTGGAGACAAAGAGTTGAAGATTTTATATCAGCTGGTTCAGCTTCTTGAATTAAGTGCCAGAAACGTTCATGTGTTGAGAGATAAGGAGAAGTGAGAAGGTACCCAGGCAAAATAATGAGGCTTTGCAATAGCAGCTGCGGAGGAGTGGGCGCGTGGGAAAGGGAGTGGTCTTGTATGACAGAGATCACTGAGTGGTCCTAATGTCTAGCTGACACTGGAGGTCAAGACTTCATGGAGAAACCAATCTCAGGGTGATTTTTTTTTTTCAGTTGCTCTTTGTGGCTAGGCTGTCGCAGCAAAGGACGTAGAAGATGAGGTTTTTCAAAACCAGGGAGAAGTTGGAAAGAAGGTGTAGAGGAAGGACAGGAAAATCAGGAAGAGTATCTAATAGAGTAGTTATGCACCGTGGGGTTTAAATGGATTAGGAACGTGGTCAGTCAGGAGACAGGATAGGGTGAAAAACAGTTCACTTTCTGTCAGATCTGAAGCCCTACAAAAAGGAGTGAAACACTGATCATTCTAATTTGTTGCTTGTTAATTTAATGCAGTTTCCATTAAAACAAACTTATTGTTTAGAGGAGACCTTATGCCTAGTGCAGAAATAATAGAAGATGCTGTGACACACAATATTCCAGGGTGTTGGACTGTGAATCTGGAACCCTGTTGCCGGAGTTTGAATGCTGGTTCCTCAATTTTGTAGCTGTGTGACCTTGGCCAAGTTACTTAACCCCTAAGGAAACTTAACAAGATTCCACACTTGTTAAAGGGAGGCAATAATAGTGTAATAGTGCCCAATTCATAGTGTTGTTGTGCAAATTAAATGCTTTAATATGTGCTAATAGGTAAGTCTAGATATTATTATTAGGAGTCAGAAAACCTGGGTTCAAGTCCCATGTCAAAATTCAGAACCTTAGATCTGAGACTATGGGCAAATCATCTAACCATTGCCAGTTGCTTTTTACTTACCTCTTTTGTAAAATCAGTTTAATAATCTTTACTGCATATGCTTTAGTGACAGTTGAAGGAGATCGTGTACATGTAAGTCCTCTGCGACTCTGAAATGCTATACAAAATAAAGAAGTCTTATTATTCTCACATAATATACTACATTGTGTGTCCAGTTAACGCAGGAATTATGTAAAGTAATGAATGTGAAAATGCTTCAAAATGTGAAATGTTGACATAAATGTAGAGCAGCATTGGGAATTGGAAATGTTTTTAGATTTTAATTATAATAATTTTAATTATATATTTGATTATATTTTTTACCTACAGCTCTGAAGAAAAAACTTATTAGAGGAAAGGGAGCCATTTAAATTCCTAATTAAAGTGAAGTTTTTGCTTTCCTCATGGATTTTATTTCCTTCCTTTGCCTTAGCATGTGGAGTTGAAATTTGACCATACTTAATCAATACCAATTTCAGTTGATTCTGACCTTTAATGGTATTGAGACCAAGAATTTATTCATGTATAGAATGTTGTAGGTTCTTTTAAAGATTTGTGACAACTCTGCATTTTAGCTTCATGGATCATTATTGGAGGATAAATTATAGCATTTGTTGTCAGGAAGGGTCCCTCTACTTTCTTTTCCCTTTTCCAATTTGCTGGCTTTTATTAAAGTCGGGTTTATTGGTCTATAAGTTACAAACAGCGATATTCACCCTTTTTAGGCGTATAATTCTATGGGTTTTGACAAATGCATACAGTCATGTAACCACCACCACAATCAAGGTATAGAATATTTCTGTCACTCCCCAAAGTTCCTTTATGCCTCTTTATGGTCAATTCCTTCTACTGACCTCCAGCCCCTGGCAACCACTGATATTTTTTCTTTTCCAGATGTTTTGTTTTTTTCCAGAATGTCATTTATATCAATTAACTATTTTAAAATAGTGTCTGGAAACCTCTTACTGGGCTTCATTACTAATTACACCCAAATTTATTCATCTATGCATGTGTGGTGTATGAATGTATGTGTCTGTGTATCTGCCTGTGGAGTGGAGATGGAGCTAATGAGTCCACAGATGCAGGCTTCATTATAACTTACAGCACCTAGTGTGGGCAGTGCAATTGTCATAGGTGGGCTCAGTGCCTTAACATTGTTGAAAATGCAGGGAAAGGAAGAGGCTGTCTTTCTCAGTTCCTACTCAGTAAATATTGTTGACTATTCGTCAGATCATCATCATCAAATCATACATCACATCATACATTGTGTGATGTATCATACATCATCAAATGTATGATATTTTAATGGAACATTAATGAAATTGCTAACACTAACAACTGCCATGGAGAAACTCAGTTAATCTGTATGATAATATAATAATAAGAGAATTGAATTATATTTTGTCCATTACACTAGCCAATCTGGAGTGCCATGCTTGAGTCAGTACATTTTGGTAGGTGTCCAGTAACACAACCAGAGAAAATTGAAAGGCTTATATAAGCTCTTCCCACAACATATGAGGGAGAATGAAACTCATTATTTAACTGTCTGCTATGATAGCTTTGAGTCATTTGGTACCTTCCTTGGAAAAAGGTTTCTTTTTACTCTTCTTTGTTTTTTTTTCTTCCTATTTTCTTCATGAGGACTATTATATAGATTTTGAAGTCTGGATTGTAGCATTAGTATAGATGTAAATAGATGGGGAAGCAAAGTGAGCAAACATTTGTTGAGTGAGATAGACACTTTAAATACATCTCACTGAATCCTCACACAAACCTAGAAGTAGGTATTTTTATCACCATTTTACAGGTAAATAAATCCAAAAGGAGCTTGCCGCGGGTCATACAGCTAGTAAAACCAGGTCTGCGTTTAAAGGCTGTAGTCAAAGCACCTCACCTTGCTGATTGCCCTTCTTGCTGCTTATTATGCTGTATGATGACTTTTCAGTGTCATCCCTTAGGCTCCATTTATCTGCTGGCTAAATGTATTGATATCGTTCACAGCACATCAACTTTATGATTGTGTGCAGTTGTTCAACAAACAACAGGAATTGCTTTTTATTTTCTATATTTAGGAGTTCAGAATGACTTAGAATAAAGATGATGACCTAAGGTCAGACATTTCCTGTAAAGTGATGACCAGAACTCCTACAGCCTGCTATTAATTATGACCCAACAGCACTCAGCCATTGCTTTAAAAATAATAAAAAAAATAAATAACACAACAAATGATACTCTGGTTATTATGGAACAGTGTGGT
Source organism: Phocoena sinus (assembly GCF_008692025.1). NCBI lineage: Eukaryota > Metazoa > Chordata > Mammalia > Artiodactyla > Phocoenidae > Phocoena > Phocoena sinus. The sequence continues at coordinate 45,578,531 of NC_045772.1, read as the reverse complement.
GGGTGTTAAAAAGGTAATATTGGTAGCATGCGACTATTTCCCGTTACTCCACATCCATTCAAAGATGCACACACTTTCCGGTAGGTCATGAATTTACCAGATTTCATTAAGCTATATTATCCTCTCAAACCTTAATAAAATTTCATGAAGATTATAATTCTGTGAACTTTTTAAGGTTATGCCATTTTAAAAAATATGAGATAAACATCAACGTCAACTTCTTAGGCTAATGAGAAAATATTGTTCCAGAAGTTTTAATAAGTAGTAAAGTAGTGACCCATACGTCTGCTGTTATTTCCCTCTCTCCTTTTTTTTTTCTCCATCTCTATGGATATACCTGAAGAAACCTCTATCTAGTTTTAGAGGGTCTTGAAGCAAACAGATTTTTTTTTCTTTTAAAGGAGGCCTGTCTTTCCTTCCCTCCCTCCCTCCCTCCCTCCTTCCTTCTTCCTTCCCTCTTTCCTCCCTTCCTCCCTCCCTCCCTCCCTTCCTCCCTCCCTCCCTCCCTCCCTTCCTTCCTTCCTTCCTTCCTTCCTTCCTTCCTTCCTTCCTTCCTTCCTCCCTCCCTCCCTCCCTCCCTCCCTTCCTCCCTCCCTTCCTTCCTTCCTTCCTTCCTTCCTAGCCATTTGAAATATTTTTGCTTTTGTAAGACTTTAGATTATCTTCAGTTAGATTAGAAACATTAAAATTCTTCTGAGCTATCAAATTTTATGATTTTATTATTTTGGGCAATATTTATAGTTTCAAACTACTAGGTCAGGTAGGCAGATAATTTTGCTACTATTTTCTGAAACCCAAAATATTTGGCTACTTTCAGAATATTGGCTGATTTAAAAAAATTCTACACATTTTTTTTTGATATTGTAGAGCACCTGATATACCAGATGTTAGCACAGGTTTCTGTATAGTCTCTTTGTACTTTTCCCTTACCTTTTAACTTTAGTTAAATTTATTTAAATTAAATAAATAAAATCTAATTTAAATTAAAACATACAAAATATTTGTAATACTTGTTAAATGTTCTAATGAGTGTTTTTAAAAGGTTCTTTTATGAGAATAAAATATAATTGTGATAGTATAAGATATAGCCCAAATATATATTAATTGTACTGAAATTAATCCTACCATCAAAAAAGCATTATTTTTCTTTCTGTTTGTCAAAATCAAACTTCGCACAGTTTTATCATTGGAAAAATGTTCTCATAGAACTAGTGCAAACTTTTTAGTTTTAGATGAAGTGTGGAACTCTTTAGAAGAAATAATTTTAATAAAGGATGGAGTACAGCACACAAAACCGTTTGGGGACAATTATCCATGGTGTTTCTACAAGTCTTGTGACAGGTTTTGTTTTGGACTATATTTTCAAGGATGTTGGCATAGCAAACAGCTTTAGAAGCTAGAGGTAGTGCCTCCTAGGGAAGAAGGCAGATTTGTTTCCTGACCAGGATAAATTCCCTCAGGGACAAAGGTTAGGCAGCTTTGCTTGCAGTTCTCTTTGGGAGATCGGCAGTTTCCCGAGCTTGGGACCCACTGTGTGTGCAGCATCCCTCTTGGCCACTCTGTATCATCCACATTGGACTTGGGGCCAAGAACTCATTTGAACAGGAAGCTCATGCTGCCTGCTTTTCTATGGGAATAAACTCCTTTGCCTCTGACTCAGGCATGTCTTTGCCAAAATCTATGAAACTGTGGCAGGCTAAACTGTTAGCTTGCAAGCAGGATAAAATTTCTGACCCTTCTCAGTTTTTGACAAAAAACTATTTTATCACACGTGATCTGAATGTGAAAGACCAGAGCATCAGGTGTTTCTTAAAAAAAAAAAAAAAAGAAACAAAAACTCCTTACAAATCGCAAACTTGCAATCTGTTACTCCTGATTTCTGGTTGATTTTGCAAATTAAATGTACTGGGAATGAGTTGTTCCTATATAATATTTACCTTATAAAACATAATCTACTATGGCAGCATTTGTCATAGACACGGTACATGAATATGAAATTAATTTTATTTGCATAAAACTGCTACTGTTTCAAATGAATGTCATGGAAGGAAAAATGGTAGTTCTGTGGAACCCTTTGGCCCTACTAAGAGTTGCAGGTGAAATTTATATCTGAATTGTAGCAACTGCATAAAAACATTTCAGAATTTTATAAAGTAAAGATGCCCGGTTACTGTGATCTTGTTTTGCTTTCTGGTATTGTGTCTTTCTCTTTCAGATTCAGCTCCACTGATTAAATGAAGGAATTAGGGATTAGGATTTGAAATGTGGTTATGTTGAAACATTTTTTTAAATATCACTTTTAGGACCAGTGTTCAGACAATGAGGTGGCAAGTTTGTACTCACTGAACCACAAATCCCTGTTAATATAATTCATATTTTCATTGCAAATTGACCAAATTAACTTGGCACTACTTATTTAAAAATAGTTAGGCAGGTATATCTAATATTGGTAGCATGTGGGAATAATGCCTTGTGCACTCTCACCCCTGGCTCAACTATCCTATCTAATAGTTTTTTTGTAGCATCTTTAAGATTTTCTATATATAGTGTCATGTCATGTGCAAGCAGAAACAGTTTCACTTCATCCTTTCCAATCTAGGTTTCTTTCATTTCTTTTTCCTGTCTGTTTGCTGTGGCTAGAACTTCCAAAACTATGTTGAATAAAAGTGGTGAGAGTGGGCATCCTTGTCTTGTTCCTGATCTTAGGGGAAATGCTTTCAGCTTTTCACCTTTGAATGTGATATTAGCTGTGGGTTTGTCATATATGGCCTTTATTAGGTTGAGGTAGGTTCCCTCTATACCCACTTTGTTGAGATTTTTTTAATAATAAGTGGATGTTTTTTGTCAGAAGCTTTTTCTGCATCTATTGAGATGATCATATGATTTCTATGTTCAGTTTGTTAGTGTGGTGTATCACACTGGTTTGTGGATATTAAACTATTTTTGCCTCCCTGGGATACATCCCACTTGATCATAGTGTATGATCCTTTTAATGTATTGTTGTATTTGGTTTGCTAACATTTTGTTGAGGATTTCTACATCTATGTTCATTGGTGATATTGGCCTGTAATTTTCTTTTTTTGTGGTGTCTTTGTTTGGTTTTGGTATCAGGGTGATGCTGGCCTCATAGAATGAGTTTGAAAGTGTTCCTTCCTCTTCAATTTTTTGGAGTAGATTGAGAAGGATAGGTGTTAACTTTTCTTTAAATGTTTGGTAGAATTCACCTGTGAAGCTGTCTGGTCCTGGACTTTTATTTGTTGGGAGTTTTTAAGTTACTTATTTAATTTTGTTACTGGTAATCGGTCTGTTAATATTTTGTGTTTCTTTCTGATTCAGTCTTGGGAGATTGCACTTTTTTAGGAATTTATTCATTTCTTCTAGGTTGTACATTTTATTGGTGTATAATTGTAGTAAACTTATGATCCTTTGTATTTCTGTGGATTTTGTTTGTTCTTCTTTTTTTCTAGTTCCTTTAGGCATAAGGTTAGATTGTTTATTTGACATTTTTCTTGTTTCCTGAAGTAGGCTTGTATAGATATAAACTCCCCTCTTACAACTGCTTTTGCTGCGTCCCATAGATTTTGGATCCTTGTTTTTCTATTTTCATTTGTCTCCAGGCATTTTTTGATTTCCTCTTTATTTGTTGACCCATTGGTTTTTAGTAGTGTGCTGTTTAGACTTAATGTGTTTGGGTTTCTTGGCAGTTTTCTTCTTGTGTTGATTTCTGGTCTCATGCTGTTGTGGTTGGAAAATATCCTTGATTTCAGTCTTTTAAAATTTATTGAGACTTATTTTGTGTCCTAACATGCAATCTATCCTGGAAAATATTCCATGTGCACTTGAAAAGACTGTGTATTCTCTGTTTTGAGATAAAATTTTCTGTATATATCTATTAATTCAATCAAATCTACTGTGTCATTTAAGGTCAGTGTTACTTATTGATTTTCTGTTTGGATGAAATATCCAGTGACGTAAGTGAGGTGTTAAAGTCCCTTCCATTATTACTGTCAGTTTTTACCTTTATGTTTGTTAACATTTGCATTATGTATTTAAGTGCTCCTATGTTGGGTGCATATATATTTTTATAATTGTTATATTCTTGTTGGATTGATCTCTTTATCATTATGTCTTGTTACAGCTTTTAAGTCTATTTTGTGTGATATAAATACTGCCACCCAGCTTTCTTTTCGTTTGCACTTGTGTGGAAAACCTTCTTCCATCCGCTCACTCTCAGTCTGTGTGTGTCTGTAGATCTGAAATATGTCTCTTGTAGGCAGCATATATGTGGGTCTTGTTTTTTTATCTATTCAGCTACTCTATATCTTTTTATTGGAGCATCTAGTCCATTTATATTTAAAGTAACTATCAATATCTATGTATGTATTGACATTTTAAAAATTGTTTTTTGATTGTTTATAATTCTTTTTGTTCCTTTTTTATTCCCTTGTCATTTGATGACTGTCTTTAGTCTTATGTTTGAATTCCTTTTGTGTGTGTGTTTGTGTGTGTGTGTGTGTGTGTGTGTGTGTGTGTGTGGTTTTTGGTTACCTTGAGGTTCTTATATAACAATATAATATTTTAAGTTGATGATCTCTTAAGTTCAAATGCATTCTACCCACCATACATTTTTACTATTTTTACTCTCCCCTCAATGTTTAATGTGTTTGACATCATATTTTCCATCTTTTGGTTTTGTGTATCCCTTAACTACTTATTGCAGATATAGATGATTTTACTACTTTTATCTTTTAACCTTTTTACTAGCTTTATAATTGGTTGGTCTCCCCCCTTTACTATATGTTTGCCTTTACCAGTGAGATATTTCCTTCCATTATTTTCATATTTCTAGCGTGCTTTCTCTTTTCTGCTTAGAGAAATCTCCTTAACATTTCTTATAAAGCTAGTTTAGTGGTGCTGAACTCTGAGCTTTTGCTTGTTTGTCAAACATGATGTCACTCCTTCAATTCTGAGTGGTAACCTTGTCAGGCAGAGTATTCTTGTTTGTAGGTTCTTTTCTTGTTTTGTTTTTTGAATATATCATGCCACGCCCTTCTGGACTGCAAAGTTTTTGCTAAAAAGTCACCTCATAGTCTTACGAGAGAGTTCTTGTATATAACTTGTTGCTATTCTCTTGATGCTTTTAAAATTCTCTCTTTGTCTTTAATTTTTGCCATTTTAATTATAATGTGTCTTGGTGTGAACCTCTTTGGGTTCATCTTGTTTGGGACTCTGATTCCTAGACCTGGGTGTCTGTTTCCATACTCAAGTTAGGGAAGATTCCAGCTATTATTTCTTCAAGTAAGTTATCTGCTCTTTCTCTCTTCTTTTTCTCCTATAACGTGAATGTTAGTATGCTTGGTGTTTTCTGAGAGGTCTCTTAAACTATCATCATTAAAATTTCTTTTCTTTTTTTCTGTTCAGCTTGGGTGATTTCCACTACCCTGTATTCCATATTCTGTTCCAATTCTGTATCATCCAATCTACTGTTGATTCCTTCTAGTGTATTTTTTATTTCAGTTATTGTATTCTTCAGCTCTGTTGGTTCTTCTTTATATTTTCTAACTCTGTTGAAGTTCTCACTGCGTTCATCCATTCTTCTCCTGAGTTCAGTGAACATCTTTATGATCGTTACCTTAAACTCTTTATCAGGTAGATTACTTATCTCCACTTCATTTAGTCCTTTTTCTGAGGTCTTGTCTTGTTCCTTCATTTAGAACATATTCCTCTATCTCTTCCTTTTGCCTAATTCTTGGTGTTTATTTCTCTATATTAGGTAGGTTGGTTACATTTCCTGGTGTTGGAGAAGTGACCTTGGAGATGTACTATGGGGCCTAGCAGTACACTCCCCTCTGGTCACCGGATCTATATGCTCCAGAGGTGTGCCCTATGTGGATTGCATATGTCCTTCTGTTGTGGCAGGGATGACTACTGTGGGTGTGCTGGTAGATGGGGCTGGCCTCTGACCCTGTTGGCTGTGAGGCTGTGCCTTGTGCAGTGGCTGTAAGTCCACTGGAGGGTAGGGAAGACTCCCTATTTGGTTCTTTGGGTGGCCGTGGGAGGCTCAGGGCTAGTGCTGGCTCACTAGTGGCTGGGGCGAGTTCCCTGGAGCTAGTGGGCTAGAGCGAGGATTCCAAAATGGCACTTGTCAGCACTGGTGTTATTGTGAGAGAATGAGCTCCCCCAAATGGGTGCTGCCAGGGTCTCTACCACCAGGGGGAGTCCCAGTTGCTTCCTGCCTCTCTTAAGAGGCTAAGATCGGCAAGTGGGTCTGACCTTGGCTACTTTCAAACTACTGTCTCTGCATTGGAACTCAGAACGTGTGAGATTTTGCACACACTCTTTAAGAGTGGAGTTTCTGTTTCCTCCTGCCCTCTGAGGCTCCTGAACATAGCCCTGCTGGTTTTCAAAGCCAGACATTCTGGCGACTCATCTTCTTGGTGTAGGAACCCTGGGCTGGGGAGCTTGATGTGGCTCAGACCCCTCACTCCTTGGGGAGGACCTCCAAAATTGTGATATTCCTCCAGTTTGTGCGTTGCCAACCCCGGGGCGTGGGTCCTGACTATACCACATCTCTACTCCTCTTACCTGTTTCACTGTGGTTCCTTCTTTGTCTTTAGTTGTGGAAAATCTCTTCTGCTAGTCTTCAGGTCATTCTCATAGATATTTGTTCTGTAAGCAGTTGCAATTTTGGTGTGTCTGTGGGAGGAGGGAGTTCAGGGTCTTCCTCCCTCACCATCTTGGCCAACTCTGACCTTTGCTTTTGTAAAGGATATTTTTTTGTTCTGTTTAAAGGAAAACTGTGTCTTTTTATTTATTTTTAAGTTGACTTGTTTGAAGGTTTTCTCAGCTACTTCCCTCAAGATCTTTCATTTGCATAATCTATGTGAGGAAGATAAACCATTACCTTAGTCTTTGGTGAGATTAGGAATTATTTCAAAGTGATATTTATGGGTTGCTTTCTACTAATTTTGTAAGAAAAAAATGAACAAACTGATAAGTCTTACACAAGTTCCTCAAGGTGGCAATATTTTATGAAACAAGTAGTTTAGTTTTGTAGAGTCCATATAAAATTTAGATTATTGTCAAGCAGCCATCTGTAGCATAACTCATGACTTCTTGTGCATTTTTAATCAGCATCTGGTTATGCATGGGCCCAGCATTATTGCCGACTAAATACTTAAAATAGTAAAGTACTGCAGGATATTAGGACTCGTAGCTGTAGAATTATGGTGTGCACCTTTTCTCTGTACCTGAGCAGATGATCTGCAAATCAGGGCCTTTCAGAGGCACATCTGCTGAGCTGCCAGAGAGTATGGCTGGCAGCAGAATCCCTGGGCTCATGTTTGTGGCTACCAGGGGGCCTGGCCTTCTTGTGGTTCAGCCTTGGGTTCTCCCATCAGGGATGATGGCCTTGTGCACTCTCACCCCTCGCTTACTCTGACCAACCTCTCAGTACTGATGGAAGAGGAGAGCTGGCAGTGCAGCATTATTGCCATGTTGCCTGATTTTCTGTAGCATTTTAATTGCATTGTGTGGCCTTGGAATTATGGTTACCTTAAATGGATATGTAACGATTTTTTCCCCCTTTATGTGTAATTTAGCTGGGAAAAACAGAATGCAACTAAATTTCATTTCAAACAGAAATGTGTTGCACCAGCTGCAGATTGAGTCCTGGCCTTAATTTGCAAATTTTCACAGATTCAGAAGATGTTCTGCCAGCAGCCAGTGTAATAGCTGGGATATGGCCAAAGAGCAGCTTTTCATCGAATATATTATACTCCAGCTTCCGAATGAACAGATCCAAGGAATTTTTTCCTTGAGAAGACATTGATATATTTACATGGAGTAACATTGTACACACATAAATCAAGAGCCCTGGCAAGAAAATCAGTATTGCAGGTTTTAGTTCGGAGTCACGGATTTGTTATATGACTTTCAGGTCGTCACTTATGCTGCCGCACCCTTCTCATTTTAAAAATGAGCGCATTGCCTATAGAATAGGTATCACTGGGAGCCTGACAGCTCCCATGGAGTATGGCTAATACTTGACGCTATCATTCTTTTAATAATAAACATTTTCAAAAAAAAAGTATAACAAATGTCAAGAAAAGTGGCTAAGTCATATGCTTATGTCTCAGTGAATTTTTACAAGGTGAAAACAGCCATGTAACCACCGCCCAGATCCAGATCAAGAAATGGAATCACCAACACCTAAGAAGTCCCCCTCAGTCTTCCTCTTAGTCACTAATCCTCTTTCCCAAAGAAAAGCGCTATTCTGACTTCTAACAGCATACTTCAGTTTTTGTGTGTTTCTTAACCTTTCGTGAATGGAATCACCCGTATACGCTGTTTGTTTCTGACCTTTCACTCATGTCTGTAAAATTCATTCATGTCTGCCGATACGTGTGGCAGAATTCCATTATATGAATGTACAGTTGATCCTTGAACAACAGAGGTCTGAACTGCATGAGTCCACTTATATGCGTTTTTCTTCAATATATACATGCAGTGCTACATGATTGGCAGTTGGTTGAACCTGCAGATGTGGAACCATAGATACAGAGGTCTGACTAAAAGCTATAAGTGGTTTTTTGACTGAGGGAGAATTGCTGCCTCTAACCCCCATGTTGTTCAAGGGTCAAGTGTACCACAATTTATTTACCTATTTAGAAAATAAGAGTGCATTGGATTAAATAACTGTAGTCTCTCCTTGTTCTAAAGATTATAACTGAATGGTCATTCAGAGAAATGTGTTGTGATGTATAAGTTACATGGTTATCTTGGACTAGCTCGTATAGGATAGCATTTAATGAAAACTCAGATTCCTGAGAATGTAGGTTATGGCAACTTAAAAACAGAGGGGTTTGACATAATACATATCAAAAGAAGTTACATATATTTTGTCGTGCTCTGTATGTTAAATTCATTAAACATGTCAGGTATCCCTGCTTTTCGAAAGTTTGCTTTACAGCACTTTGCTTTTATGAAAGATCTACATTAGTGCCTGTTTTTGCTAATTGAAAGAAATCCAAGGAGGATATTCACTTTCATGAAAAAAAAGGTGAAAAGTGAAACTAGCGCTCAGTGTTTGTTTTGCAGCAAGCTGTTACAGAGGCAGCACACACCCTGAGCTGAAAGACTGGCACCACCAAGCTCCTTCCCTGGAAACTATACTCAGTATCTTGGCATCAAGCCTCCGTAGCTTTCAACAGTGTCTGTGAGCATCTGTGCTTTATCTTGATTTATTTTGTACATCCGTTAGCAAGATGTGTTCTAAGGCCATTGTTTTTTCACTTTATGCTGTTTTGGCTTACAAAAGTTTTCATAGGAATGCTCTACTTTCAAATAGCAGGGGAACCCTGTATTGAGTGTCAGACACTATACTAGGTACTTTCAATTTTTAAAGCAACCCTACATGGTATTATCATTTCTTTTTTTTTTTTAAATAGATGAGGAGACTGAGTCTCAGAAAGTTTGTTAGTTGTCTGTTTTTATACATGTTCTAAGTAAGTTAGCCTGTTTAATCCTGCTTTTTCTACTGTATCCTCTTAATGAATTACTTAGGCATGATACTTGCATGCCTGGAGTTTATATTCTGGTGAAAGCTGGAGCTACAAGTGGGCAAAGCAGATCAGTTAAATTAAAAGTTTAATCTAGTGGAGAAAAGTTGTATTAGAGGTATGGGAGCTGTAGGTACATGGAGGGGGAATGCCAATGGCAGCCTATATGAGGAAGGGGTTGCAGAAGGGTAGGGAATTGTAGGATGGAATGGGCAGAAAGTATTCAAGGCAGAACAATGGCATGTGTGAAAGTGTGGAATATTTGGGAATGTTGCTATAGTAAGACGTCAAGGTGAATGTTAGGGGTGGGGTGGCAGAAGTAAGGATGTGTTAGGAGTGAGGCTGAAGAAAGGCAAGGATAAGAGCATGGAGGAGTGGGTTTTCCTCCTAATGAATTTTTCTGTGTAGGGGATGTGTAGCCACCAAAAGGCTTTTTTTCCTCATGGAAAACATCATGATTAGAGGTAGTAGAGCATTGTGGTGTCACTGTCCTTTAGCCAAAGACATAATCTGTAAGGGAAAAATTGGATTATTGCTTATTACAATGAGGGACAATCCATGCTATTGGCAATAAGGGGACATCTCAGTAAAAAGGTGTTAGAAAGGACTTACTAGATCTGGGTGATTTGTGGGAGTGTCCTAAAAAGTGGGGGTTCATTCTGGATTGGGGTCTATCAGGAAATAGGGGTAATAATATGATTTGGTGCCTTAATCAGTCTTATCCATAAGAAGTGTAGACTAGAGGGATTTAAAGCTGTAAGGTAGAGGGGCAGCAGTCACTCATGTTAGTTGGAGAGGGGGATGTTTGCTATTTCTGTCATTGGCACAATGACCTTATTTGTGTGTGTGCTTAGACCTGATTTTGAAGTGGTCTTGGGTTTGGTCTCACTTCATCAGTCAGTGACCGTGGCTGATGTTGGTGTACTTTGAGATTGTTTATACCAACAGCAGAACATTGTGGCCTAACTGTGAGTTTCAAGCCAATTTGCAGATGTCAGGGGCTGCTTTTCTGTTTCTCATTGGTTAGGAGTGCAGTGTATGAATTCAGACTGGTCTTCCTTGTATCCTGGCTCCATTATGTCCCAGCTGAGTGAACTTTGAAAAGGTATTTATTTTCTTTGTGACTCAATTTCCTTATGTGAAAATGGGATGATTTCAAAGAGTTATGAAGAATAACATGTATGCACTCAACACAGGAGCACCTAAATATATAAAGTAAATATTGACAGACTTGAAGGGAGAAGTAGACAGCAATACAATAATAGCAGGGGATTTCAGTACCTAGCACCCGACTTTCAACAATGGATCATCCAGACAGAAAATCAATAAGGAAACATTGTATTTAAATTACCTGTTAGACCAAAAGAACTGAACAGACATTTACAGAACATTTCATCCAACTGTAGCAGGATACACATTCTTTGCCAGTGCACATGGAACATTTTCTAGGATAGATCATATGTTAAATCACAAAACAAGTCTTAATAAATTTAAAATGATGGAAATCATATCATGCATCTTTTCCAACCACAGTGGTATAATACTATATGTTAAATTAGATAAAATGAAAGATCCATTCACTGAAAACTATAAGACACTGATAAAAGAAATCAGAGAAGACACAAATAATTGGAAAGATATTCCCTGGTCATGGATTGAAAGAATCAATATTGTTAAAATGTCCATACTACTCAAAGCAATAAACAGATTCAGTGCAGTTCCTATCAAAATTTCAATGGAATTTTTCACAGGGATAGAACAAGTAATCATAACATTTGTATGGAACCACAAAAGACATTCTTGAGAAAGAAGAACAAAACTTGAGGCATCACACTCCCTGATTTTAAACTATATCACAAAGCTATAGTAATCAAAACAGTAAAGTACTGGCCTAAAAACAGACACAAAGATCAGTGGAACAGAGGAGAAAGCCCAGAAATAAACATACACAAGGATGGGCAATTAATGTATGACAAAGGAGCCAAGACTATACAATGGGGAAAGGATAGTCTTTTCAATAAATGGTGCTGGGAAAACTGGACAGCCCCATGCAAAAAGAATAAAACTAGATCACTATCTTACACTATAAACAAAAATCAATTAAAAATGGATTAAAGACTTGAGTACAAAACCATAAATCATAAAATTCCTAGAAGAAAACTAGGTAGTAAGTGCCTTAACATTGGTCTTGGAGATGATTTGACACCCAAAGCAAAGGGAACAAAAGCAAAATAAGCAAGTGGGACTACATCAAACTAAAAAGCTTCTGTGCAGCAAAGGAAATCATCAACAAAATGAAAAGGCAACCTATGGAATGGGAGAAAACATTTGCAAACCATGTATCTAAAGGGGTTAATATCCAAAGTATACAAAGAACTCATACAACTCAATAGCAAAAATTAAACAATCCAATTAAAAAATGGGCAGAGGAATTGAATAGACATTTTTCCAAAGAAGACATACAGATGGCCAACAGACACATGAGAAAATGTTCAACATCACTAATCATCAGGAAAATGCAAATCCAACCCACAATGAGATATCACCTCACACCTATCAGAATGCTATCATCAAAAAGACCACAAATAACAAATGTTGGTGAGGATATGGAGAAAGGGAACACTTGTGTACTGTTGGTGGGAATGTAAATTGATGTGGCTACTATAGAAAACAGTATAGAAGTTCCTCAAAAACTTAGAAATATAACTGCCATATCCAGCAATCCCTCTGCTGGGTATATACACAAAGGAAATAAAAATAATATATGGAAAAGATATCTGCACTGCCATGTTCCTTGAAACATTATTCACATCATTATTCATTTAGGAAGCAGCCTAAATGTCCATCAACAGATAAATGGATAAATAAGATGTAGTATAATTTGCAGCTACATGGATGGACCTAGAGATTATCATACTAAGTGAAGTAAGTCATAAAGAGAAAGACAAATATCATATGATATCACTTATATGTGGAATCTAAAATATGACACATGAATTTATCTGTGAAACAGAAACAGACTCACAGACATATTATGAGTCTTGGCAGCCACAAGTCTATGGAGAGGGAAGGGAAGGGTTGGATTGGGAGTTTGGGACTATCAGATGCAAACTATGTAGAATGGATAAACTGAAAGGTCTTACTGTATAGCACAGAGAACTATATTCAATATCTTGTAATAAACCATAATGGAATAGAATATGAAAAAGAATATATATGTATATGAATTACTTTGCTGCACCAGAAACTAACACAGCATTGTAAATCAACTACACTTCAATTTTAAAAAAAGAGATGTGGTATATATATACAATTAAATATTATTCAGCCATGAGAAGGAAGGAAATTCTACCATTTGAGACAACATAGATAGACCTTGAGGGCGTTATGCTAAGTGAAATAAGCCAGAGAAAGCAAATATTGCACAGTACCACTTATATGTGGAATCTAAAAAAGAAAAAATGGTTGCCAGGGGGTTGGGAGTGGGGGTTGGGGAAATAGGAAGAGGTTTGGTTTGTCAAAGTATACAAACTTTCGGCTATAAGATGAATAAGCTCTGAGGATCTACTGTAAAAAATGCTGACTAGAGTTGTTAGCACTGTATTGTATAAGAGACATTTGCTAAGAGAGTAGAACTTAAATGTTCTCACCAAAAAAAAAAAAAATTATATGTGAGGAGATGAATGTGTTAATTAACTAGATGAGGAAAATCCTTTCACAATGTATGTGTAGAGTAAATCATCATGATGTACACTTTAAATACCTTATAATTTTATTTATCAATCATTCCTCAATAAAGCTGAAGTTTAAAAAAGGTGTATGAGATAATATACATAAAGTATTTAGAGCAGTGCCTGGCATGTGGTAACGTCTCAATAAATGCTGCTATTATTATTATTATTATTTTGGAAAGATTACTCCATCAGAATGAAAGAGGATAGGTGTGAAGAAGGAGAGACAAGGAAATGATTAGGAGCATAATTCAGGAACCTCCATGAGGGGTAATTCTCTCCTGAACCAGTGCAGCAGAAGTAGGTGTGGAGAGAGGGCACAGTGGGTGAGAGCTAACCCTGGAAGACTGGGTCACCCATGGTGGGGTGAAGGGAAGGAGGGGAAACAGAAAGTCTCCCTGTGGTTCTGGTTTGGATGAATGGGTAGGAAGTGAGGTCATCATTGAAGATGGGGAATACAAGAATAGAAAAAGCACACTGAAGGACACATTATGGCCAGATGGAGATGTTCAGCAGGTTGCCGAAGATACAGGACTGAAACTCAGGAGAGGGGTCAAGTGCCATAGCCTGTGTCACTTTCTGATCTCTCATAGAGGGGGCCAGCTGTCTAGGAGAGAAAAGAGGTGTCACTGACCTTGCCCTCAGTGCCTCCCTTGGCTCCCCTCCGTAGGACTGTGGGAAAGGGCTTCAATTATTTCGTATGCAGTGTCAAGCCTAGACCCACCTCGTTCACTCTCAAAAGTTATGGATTTGTCTTTAATCAAGAAACATGAAATTTTTCAGTACCAAGATCTTGTCAGAGACTTTTAACCTTGAACTCTTTTCTGCACAATACATAATCAAAAGCTTGAATTGGAAAAATAGTATGTGTGGAATGCCTGAAATGTATGCTGCTTATAGATACTTTCTTAGATATTCTTTCTATGTATCTATGTATTTATCTATCTATCTATCTACCTAATTCTATCATCTATCTTGTTATTACTCTGCACGTAAAATTTGCTAAGTAACTAGACTATTGTATATTTAGTAGGATTGCTTTTACTGAATTATGATTTGGCATTATGCCATCAGCCTGCTTTGGGAAATATACGAAATAGCCAAGGGAAACATGGTTTATTGTTTTATTCACTGTTTTAATTTTGTAGAGAATCAGGGTCTTTATATTGCATCAGAGGGAGTTTATGAGGACTCTCGGGGGAAAATATCTCTCAGACATCGGTAACATATTTTTTTCCTTGATATGGTGAACTGGGTAGCTGATGACATTTCCCTCTGTGCACCGATCACTGGGAAGCTCGGAGTAAAATATATGGTCTTGAATGAAGCATCTGATTATTATGGCATGTATTCATGAGGAGTGTATATGCACACTGGATCATGCACACACAGAATCATGTATTTTTTAGTAGCGTTAATGGAGTGATGTGGACAAAAGTATCCTTATTCAAGCGAAGTTGACTCTTCTGTGTGGAATATAAAAGCAACACCTTAATTTCTATCACTCTGGAATTTTACCTTGATGACAAGAATATATTTAAAAAGGGAAATATGCAATAAAATATGGATCAGCCCTTTGGCCCATGTGTAGACTATAGTAGGAATAGCTCTGAATTTGAAATTAGAAGATAGGATTTCACCTTCCTTAGTCTGTTACTAGCTCTGTGGCCTTGGACAAGCTGTTTAATGGCTATGGGCTTTGGATTTCTTGGTAGAGTGAGGATGAAATTACCTGCTCTACCCACCTTACCTTTCTTGCAAAGATTACATTAGATAATGCATGAGCCTCTGTGAACTGTAAAAAGCTATAGGTAAGATCATTATCCAAGGTTTGATTCCGTATGGAGGATATTTTAACTTCTTAGTCAGAAGGGTGTCTACCTTAGCTTTAGAATAGGAATCACCAACTCCAATGCTGCTGTGAATAAGCAAGATGCAAGAGAATGAAAACTGTGATTCTCAACTGTTTTTTGGTCTCAATTTGGAAAGATTAGTAAGAGAAATAATTAACCTCCCTCTTAATTTTATAAAAGGAAAATGCAACTGAGATATAGTCATAGTGTGAAGGGTAATAGGAAGTTCCAGAAGCTGAGGCCAACAGGAGAGGGCAGCTGCCCTGCGCTGGAGGCAGCTACTCTTCAGTGCTGGCTAATGGCTTCCAGGCAAGAATGGGGAGCAGTGTTAGCACACAATTTGTTTTTCAAGAGAATTCAGAAAATTATACTTTTTCTAATTAGTGAGTTCTCTTAATTTATAAATTTCAGAAATTAATTCAAATTTTTAAAAAATACATTGAGTGGATTAACACTGTTCAGGAAAAACAACGTGATATTCAACCTTTGGGCTACTAGTTCATGATCTCTGCTCTAGAAACTTTTCAGAGGTCACCTTGTGTTTGAGGCTATATAGACCCAGGGAAGAATACATTTGTATGTTGTTACTTTTAGAAAGTAAATGTGCATCTATTTAACCAAGCGTTTAAAGCCTTTTCTTTAGCGAATATTCATTAAAGTCTATATGTGTTCTAAATGTATTCAGTTTTGTTTCTAAAAGGCACTCTTTACTGTGAATGCATTACAGAGGTATATGTTAAAATGCAAGGTTAATAGTGATAAAGTACAAAAGTAGCAGTACTTAACAATTATTTGTAAGTAATGTACCATTTTGCTTAGTGTTGGTGCTCTCTGCCTATTTGTAGGTAACATAATATTATCAAAGAACAGTAGTTCTGGAGGCTGTATTCCACAAACATCAAAGGAACTCTTGACTACTCATTTTATTATAATAGTCTCTATGGCTAGGAAATCACAAAATATCAGGGAGAAAATGGAATGCAATTTAATCACCTAGCTTATATATAAATACAGTCAATCCTTATTGTTCACAGATTCTATTTGCAAATTTGTTTACTTGTTAAAATTAATTTGTAACCTCAAAATCAATACTCATGGCACTTTCATGGTTATTCTCAGGCATGTTCAGAATGGTGAAAAATTTGAGTAACCTGACATAACTGTTCCCAGCTGAGCTCAAACAAGATGTTGTTTTGCCTACTTGTTTCAGCTCTTGTACCATAGACAAGTGTCCTCTTCATGATCTATTTAGTGCCAGTTATTTTTTCCCCCTGCATTTCTGGGCTTTTTGTTAGAGATTTCACAGTTTAAAGTAGCCCCTAAGCATAGTGCTGAAGTGCTGTCTAGTGTTGCTTAGCACAAGAAAGCTGTGATGTGCCTTATGGAGAAAATATGTGTGTTAGGTAAGCTTTGTTTGGGCATGAGTTATAGTGCTGTTGACAGTGAGTTCAGTGTTAATGAAAAACGTGTAATAAATAGCTTGTCTTTAAGTAGAAAAGGACATAAAACAAGGCTGTATATTGATTGCTTGATGAAAATATGACCAAGGCTTGTAGGAACCTGATCCTGTATTTTCCCTAGGAGCAATGGGTCAGTATTCATTAGTTCAGTGTTTGCAGAACATAACTACTGTAAATAATGAGAATAGACTGTGTATGAAAATATTGATTGTTGACTAGTTGTTCAGTACGTACACAGACTTATAGATACCTCTCAAGTATTGAAAGAAGTACCTGACAAATTCAGTAATAGCTCCATAACTTGTAAATGAGTTTTTAGTATTTGAGATATCCATGTGCATGTATCACATCAGCAATAGATATAGGGGATGCGTGAGCTGTGGGTAGGACCTTAGCCTTGTTACTGATTAGTTGTGTGATCTTAGACCAACAAGTTTCCCTGTCTTAGACTCTATTTTCTCATCTCTGAGACAAGGATAGGAGTGCAAATTTCCAAAGTTCTTTCCAATTTTAAAATTATATATGTCTACGAGAGTATTAATTTAGCACTTAGGTGGTTACCCATCATCTTCAGGGTAGGGGAAAGAGAAAGGTTACAAAGACGTGTCTCTATAAAGTACAATACCTATAATTAAGAAGGTCACAATCAATTTGGGGTGACTCAATAAATTTAAACAGTAAACAATATGAAAAGAAGTATAGTTAAGAGATAAATTAGGTCCTATTGAGTAGTGGTTTTCAACCTGGATGTGGATGGTAGAGTGTGGCTTATTAGAATTACCTGGTGAGGAGCAGAATTTTTCAGACTAACTACACATAACCCTCTTTTCCACTTTGTGCTGTCCCTCAGAATGTATTCTAAAATAAGATTTAGGACCCTTGGTGATTAGTGTTGTATGAGTTTCTAGGAAAGGGCAACAGTCTGTTTGCTGCTGTTCTCAGGGTCTGGCCTTCCCACAGCTCCACTTACATGGTCACACATTGAACAGGCTGTTCTTTTGCAGCCATGTTTGTTCCAAGTGCTCCTGGCTCTGCCTTCTCAGCCCAGTTCCACAATTGATTGGATTACATGAAGGCATCTGACACAGAGGAAGCCAGTTCAGTGGTATGTGTTGGTGCAAAAAGAGGAACTGGGGCAATCAGATTTCCCCTTAGCAACTTTGAACCAGGAAATAACTATAAAAGGAGGCAGATGTGGGAATGAGGGTGAAAGTCAATGATGGAGAGAGAAGTTGGGTTGGTCATGATGGATCTCTTGCAAGACGAAATTATAAGAGAGAAGAGAGATAGAGACAGAGACAGGGATGGGGTTAGGCATAGGGATAGAAATAAGGTGAGAGGAAGAGAGGGTCGGGGAGGGAGAGGAAGGAGGAGAAGAAGGAGAAGAAGAAGAAGAAGAAGGGAGGGGGACCTTCAAGCTGGCAGAGGAGTAAGACGTGGAGATCACCTTCCTCCCCAGAAATACATCTACACATGGAACAACTCCTACAGAACACCTACTGAACGCTGGCAGAAGACCTCAGCCCTCCCAAAAGGCAAGAAACTCCCCATGTACCTGGGTAGGGCAAAAGAAAAAAGGAAAAACGGAGACAGAAGAATAGGGATGGTACCTGCACCTCTGGGAGGGAACTGTGAAGGAGGAAGAGTTTCCACACACTAGGAAGCCCCTTCACTGGTGGAGATGCGGGGTGGGCGGGGGGAAAAGGAGGAGAGCACAGGAGAGCCATGGAGGAAAGCGCAGCAACACAGGTGCGGAGGGCAAAGCAGAGAGATTCCCACACAGAGGATCAGTGCCAACCAGAACGTACCAGCCTGAGAGGCTTGTCTATTCACCTGCCGGGGTGGGCGGGGGTTGGGAGCTGAGTCTAGGGCTTCGGAGGTCAGATCCCAGGGAGAGGGTTGGGGTTGGCTGCGTGAACACAGCCTGAAGGGGGCTAGTGCACCACAGCTAGCCGGGAGGGAGTCCGGGAAAAGGTCTGGACCTGCCTAAGAGGAAAGAGACCATTGTTTCTGGGTGCGTGAGGAGAGGGGATCCAGAGCACCACCTAAACGAGCTCCAGAGATGGGCACCAGCTGCAGCTATTGGTGCAGACACCAGAGATGGGCATGAGATGCTAAGGCTGCTGCTGCAGCCACCAAGAAGCCTGTGTGCAAGCACAGGTTGCTATCCACACCTCCCCTTCCGGGAGCCTGTGCAGCCTGCCAATGCCAGGGTCCCGTGATCCAGGGCCAACTTCCCTGGGAGAACACACTGCACGCCTCAGGCTGTTGCAATGTCACGCCGGCCTCTGCCGCTGCAGGCTAGCCCTGTACTCTGTTCCCCTCCCTCCCGCTAGCCTGAGTGAGGCTGAGCCTCCTAATCAGCTTCTCCTTTAACCCCATCCTGTCTGGGTGGGGAAAAGACGCCCTCAGGTGACCTGCATACACCGGCGGGGCCAAATCCAAAGTTGAACCCCAGGAACTGTGCAAACAAACAAGAGAAAGGGAAATTTCTCCCAGCAGCCTCAGGAGCAGTGGATTAAATCTCCACAATCAACTTGCTGTACCCTGCATCTGTGGAATAACAGAACAGACAACGAACATCCCAAAATTGAGGAGGTGGACTTTGGGAGCAACTGTAGACTTGGGGTTTGCTTTCTGCATCAAATTTGTTTCTGGTTTTATGTTTAACTTAGTTTAGTATTTAGAGCTTATTATCATTGGTGTATTTGTTTACTGATTTGGTTGCTCTCTTCCTTTTTTTAATATACATATATTTTTTTCCTTTTTCTCTTTTTGTGTATATCTGTGTGTTTCTCTGTGTGATTTTTGTCTGTATAGCTTTGCTTTTACCATTTGTCTTAGGGTTCTGTCTGTCCGTTTCTTTTTTTTTATTTAATATAGTTTTTAGCACTTGTTATCGTTGGTGGATTAGTTTATTGGTGGGTTGCACTCTTCTTTCTTTTTTCCTTTTTTTATTACTTTTAATTTTCAAAAATATTTTAAAAAATTTTCTATTTTGATACCTTTATTTTATTTTTCTTTCTTTTCTTTGCTCTCTTTTCTTCTGAGCCTTGTGGCTGGCAGGGTCTTGGTGCTCCAGCCGGGTGTCAGGCCTGAGCCCCTTAGGTGGGAGAGCCAAATTCAGGACATTGGTCCACCAGAGACCTCCTGCCCACGTAATATCAAAGAGGGAATGCTCTTCCAGAGATCTCCATCTCAGTGCTAAGACACAGCTCCACTCAATGACCAGCAAGATACAGTGCTGGACACCCCATGCCAAACAACTAGCAAGATAGGATCACAACCCCACCCATTAGCAGAGAGGTTGCCTAAAATCATAATAAGTTCACAGACAGCCCACAACACACCACCAGACGCGGTCCTGACCACCAGAAAGACAAGATCCAGCCTCATCCACCAGAACACAGGCAACAGTCCTTTCCAACAGGAATCCTACACAACCCACTGAACCAACCTTAGCCACTGGGGGCAGACACCAAAAACAACAGGAACTACGAACCTGTAGCTTGTAAAAAGGAGACCCCAAATGCAGTAAGTTAGGCAAAATGAGAAGGCAGAGAAATACACAGCAGACGAAGGAGCAAAGTGAAAACCCACCAGACCAAACAAATGAAGAGGAAATAAGCAGTTTACCTGAAAAAGAATTCAGAATAATGATAGTAAAGATGATCCAAAATCTTGGAAATAGAATGGAGAAAATACAAGAAATGTTTAATAAGGACCTAGAAGAACTAAAGAGCAAACAAACACTGATGAACAGCAAAATAAATGACATTAAAAATTCTCTGGAAGGAAACAATAACAGAAAAACTGAGGGAGAAGAACGGAGAAGTGACCTGCAAGATATAATAGTGGAAATTACTGCAGAGCAGGATAAAGGAAAAAGGATGAAAAGAATTGAGGACTGTCTCAGAGACCACTGGGGCAACATTAAACACACCAACATTAGAATTATAGGGGTCCCAGAAGAAGAAGAGAAAAAGAAAGGTTCTGAGAAAATACTAGAAGAGATTATAGTTGAAAATGTCACTAATATGGGAAAGGAAATAGTCAATTAAGTCCAGAAAGTGCAGAGTCTCAAACAGGATAAATCCAGGGAGAAACACACCAAGACACATATTAATCAAACCATCAAAAATTAAATACAAAGAACAAATATTAAAAGCAGCAAGGAAAAAGCAACAAATAACATACAAGGGAATCCCCATAAGGTTAACAGCTGATGTTTCAGCAGAAACTGCAAGCCAGAAGGGAGTGGCAGGACATATTGAAAGTGATGAAAGGGAAAAACGTACAGCCAGGATTACTCTACCCAGGAAGGATCTCATTCAGATTTGATGGAGAAATAAAAACCTTTACAGACAAGCCAAAGCTAAGAGAATTCAGCACCACCAAACCAGCTCTACAACAAATGCTAAAGGAACTTCTCTAAGTGGGAAACAGACCAGGGCTAAGTGAGAAGAAAAAGACATACAAAAACAAACCCAAAACAATTGAGAAAATGGTAATAGGAACATACATATCGATAATTACCTTAAATGTGAGTGGATTAAATGCTCCAACAAAAAGATACAGGCTCGCTGAATGGATACAGAAACAAGAGCCATATATATGCTGTCTACAAGAGACCCACTTCAGACCTAGGGACACATACAGACTGAAAATGGGGGGATGGAAAAAGATATTCCATGCAAATGGAATTCAGAAGAAAGCTGGAGTAGCAATTCTCATATTACACAAAATAGACTTTAAAATAAAGACTATTGGGCTTCCCTAGTGGTGCAGTGGTTAAGAATCTGCCTGCCAATGCAGGGGACACGGGTTCGAGCCCTGGTCTGGGAGGATCCCACGTGCCGTGGAGTAACTGGGCCCGTGCGCCACAACTACTGAGCCTGCGCTCTGGAGCCCACGAGCCACAACTGCTGAGCCCGCGTGCCACAACTACTGAGGCCCACGATCCTGGAGCCTGTGCTCCGCAAGAAGAGGGGCCACCGCAATGTGAAGCCCATGCGCCAACTGGAGAAAAGCCCTCACACAGTGATAAAGACCCAACACAGCCAAAAAAAAAAAAAAAAAAAAAAAAGACTATTACAAGAGACAAAGAAGGGCACTACATAATGATCAAGGGATCAATCCAAGAAGAAGATATAACAATTATAAATATTTATGCATCCAACATAGGAGCACCTCGATACATAAGGCAAATACTAACAGCCATAAAATGGGAAATTGACAGGAACACAATCATAGCAGGGAACTTTAGCACCCCACTTTCACCAATGGACAGATCATCCAAAATGAAAATAAATAAGGAAGCACAAGCTTTAAATGATACATTAAACAAGATGGACTTAATTGATATTTATAGGACATTCCATCCAAAAACAACAGAATACAATTTCTTCTCAAGTGCTCATGGAACATTCTCCAGTATAGATCATATCTTGCGTCACAAATCAAGCCTTGGTAAATTTAAGAAAACTGAAATTGTATCAAGTATCTTTTTGGACCCCAATGCTATGAGTATAGACACCAACTACAGGAAAAAATTTGTAAAAAGCAAATATATGGAGGCTAAACAATACAGTACTAAATAACCAAGAGATCACTGAAGAAATCAAAGAGGAAATCAAAAAATACTTAGAAACAAATGACAATGAAAACACGGCGACTCAAAATCTATGGGATGCAGCAAAAGCAGATCTAAGAGAGAAGTGTATAGCAATAGAATATTACCTCAAGAAACAAGAAACATCTCAAATAAACAACCTAACCTTACACCTAAAGCAATTAGAGAAAGAAAACCAAAAAAACCCTATAGTTAGCAGAAGGAAAGAAATCATAAAGATCAGAGAAGAAAAAATAAAACAGAAATGAAAGAAATGATAGCCAAGACCAATAAAACTAAAAGCTGGTTCTTTGAGAAGATAAACAAAATTGATAAACCATTAGCCAGACTCATCAGGAAAAAAGGAAGAAGACTCAATAGAAATAGAAATGAAAAAGGTGAAGTAATAACTGACACTGCAGAAATACAAAGGATCGTGAGAGATTACTATAAGCAACTGTATGTCAATAAAATGGACAACCTGGAAGAAATGGACAAATTTTTAGAAAAGCAGAACGTTCCGAGACTGAACCAGGTAGAAATAGAGAATATAAACAGACCAATCACAAGCACTGAAATTGAAACTATGATTAAAAATCTTCCAACTAACAAAAGCGCCAGACCGGATGGCTTCACAGGCGAATTCTATCAAACATTTAGAGAAGAGCTAGCACCTATCCTTCTCAAATGCTTCCAAAACATAGCAGAGGGAGGAACACTGCCAATCTCATTCTATGAGTCCACCATCACCCTGATACCAAAACCAGACAAAGATGTCACAAAAAAAGAAAACTACAGGCAGATATCACTGATGAACTCAGATGCAAAAATCCTAAACAAAATACTAGGAAACAGAATCCAACAGCTCATTAAAAGGATCATACACCATGATCAAGTGGGGTTTAACCCAGGAATGCAAGGATTCTTCAATATATGCAAATCAATCAATGTGATGCACCATATTAACAAACTGAAGGAGAAGAACCATATGATCATCTCAGTAGATGCAGAGAAAGCTTTCGACAAAATTCAACACCCATTTATGATAGAAACCCTCCAGAAAGTTGGCATAGAGGGATCTTACCTCAACATAAAAAAGGCTATATATGACAAACCCATAGCCAACATCGTTCTTAATGGTGAAAAACTGAAACCATTTCCACTAAGATCAGGAACAAGACAAGGTTGCGCACTCTCGCCAGTATTATTCAACATAATTTGGAAATTTTGGCCACACAATCAGAGAAGAAAAAGAAATAAGAGTAATCCAAATTGCAAAAAAAGAAGTAAAACTGTCACTGTTTGCGGTTGACATGATACTATACATAGAGAATCCTAAAGATGCTACCACAAAATAACTAGAGCTAATCAATTAATTTGGTAAAGTAGCAGGACACAAAATTAATGCACAGAAATCTCTTGCATTCCTATACACTAGTGATGAAAAATCTGAAAGTGAAATTAAGGAAATACTCCCATTTACCATTGCAACAAAAAGGAATAAAATACCTAGGAATAAACCTACCTAAGGAGATAAAAGACCTGTATGCTGAAAACTGGAAGACACTGATGAAAGAAATTAATGATGATACAAACAGATGGAGAGATATAGCACGTTCTTGGATTGGAAGAATCAACATTGTGAAAATGACTCTACTACCCAAAGAAATGGACAGGTTCAGTGCAATCCCTATCAAACTACCAATGGCATTTTTCATGGAATTAGAACAAAAAATTTCACAATTTGTATGGAAACACAAAAGACCCCGAATAGCCAAAGCAATCTTGAGTTAGAGAAACGGAGCTGGAGGAATCAGGTTCTCTGACTTCAGACTATACTACAAAGCTACAGTAATCAAGACCATATGGTACTGGCACAAAAACAGAAATATAGATCAATGGAACAGTATAGTAAGCCCAGAGATAATCCCATGCACATATGGTCACCTTATTTTTGATAAAGGAGGCAAGAATATAGAATGGAGAAAAGGAAGCTTCTTCAATATTCAATAAGTGGTGCTGGGAAAACTGGACAGCTCCATGTCAAAGAATGGAATTAGAACACTTCCTAACACCATACACAAAAATAAGCTCAAAATGGATTAAAGACCTAAATATAAGTAAAGCCATACACTATAAAACTCTTGGAGGAAAACATAGGCAGAACACTCTATGACATAAATCACAGGAAGATCCTTTTTGACACACCTCCTAGAGAAATGGAAATAAGACAAAAATAAACAAATGGCACCTAAGGAAACTTAAAGGCTTTTGCACAGCAAAGTAAACCATAAACAAGACGAAAAGACATCCCTCAGAATGGGAGAAAATATTTGCAAATGAAGCAACTGACAAAGGATTAATCTCCAAAATATACAAGCAGCTCATGCAACTCAATATCAAAAAACCAAACAACCCAATCCATAAATGGGCAGAAGACCTAAGTAGACACATCTCCAAAGAAGATATTCAGATTGCCAACACACACATGAAAGGATGCTGAACATCACTAATCACTAGAGAAATGCAAATGAAAACTACAATGAGGTATCACCTCACACCGGTCAGAATGGCCATCATCAAAAACTCTACAAACAATAAATGCTGGAGAGGGTGTGGAGAAGAGGAGACCCTCTTGCACTGTTGTTGGGAATGTAAATTGGTACAGCCACTATGGAGAACAGTATGGAGGTTCCTTAAAAAACTAAAAAAAGAACTACCATATAACCCAGCTATCTCACTACTGGGCATACACCCTGAGAAAACCGTAATTCAAAAAGAGTCATGTACCACAATGTTCATTGCAGCTCTGTTTACAATAGCCAGGACGTGGAAGCAACCTAAATGTCCATCAACAGGTGAATGGATAAAGAAGATGTGGCACATGTATACAATGGAATATTAGTCATAAAAAGAAATGGAACTGAGTTATTCGTAGTGAGGTGGATGGACCTAGAGTGTGTCATACAGAGTGATGTAAGTCAGAAAGAGAAAAACAAATACTGTACACTAACACATTTATATGGAATCTAAAAATAATAAATCGTTCTGTAGTACTTAGGGGAAGGACAGGAAAAAAGACTCAGATGTAGAGAATGGACTTGAGGACACAGGGAGCGGAAGGGTAAGCTGGGACGAAGTGAGAGAGTGGCATGGACATGTATACACTACCAAATTGAAAATAGATAGCTACTGGGAAGCAGCTGCATAGCACAGGGAGATCAAGTTGGTGCTTTGTGTCCACCTAGAGGGGAGGGATAGGGAAGGTGGGAGGGGGATGCAAGAAGGAGGAGATATGGGGATATAAGTATACGTACAGCTGATTTACTTTGTTATACAGCAGAAACTAAGACACCATTGTAAAGCAATTATAGTCCAATAAAGATATTATAAAAATTAAAAAGAAGAAGAAAAAAGAGAGAGAGAAGGGGTATGGGAAGGACAGGAATCTGGTCTATAAAGAAGACAGACAGAGAATAGATGCAGAAGAACTGAGTCACATTAATGGAAGAATATATTCATTGAAAATCCCAAAGTTCACCTCTACCACATAGTTTTGTGCTTTCTAAGACCAAGATATACTGTAATTCCTGCCCTTCCTCCTACCAGGTTGTTCAGTACTTCCTGCATATGTTTATCCTTACAGTAGCCTCTCTGGTTGTATCAGCTGCTTAGCACTGACTTTCTCTTCCTTGGAACCAAGGTGTCTAACAAAAGTGAGTAATGAACCTGGAATAATCAAAATATTCATGTTTAATGAATACCCACTGGATACTTTCTATTTGTTACATCAATTTAAAACCAACAAGATACTGAGAGACATCGCAGGCTCAGTGCGGTTAAACAACAGACACCTGTAAATGTGTCAAAGCCAGGACTAGAACCTGCATCTCCCTGATGCAACAGTTATTGATTTTTATATACTGACCCTGTGGATGTAGAAAAGGTCTCATGCAGGAAGTAGGGGTGCTGGTGATGGGGAGGATGTACCGTTTGTTGAGCAAGTGGAATCTGTTGCCTGTTACTATGAGTAGACGTGCATAAACAACAATTTTATTTTGAGGATAACTTCCTCCTGAAAGAGTAGAATTCTTTTTCCCCTGTGACTCTCTGCAGACCTTCATTTACTCTCTAGATTTTTGTATCTGAAAGAAGCCTCTTACATAATCTTCAGTATTATTTTATAAAACTCCTTAATGGTTAATGCTATTGAAGTGATATTTTTTCATTTTTCTGTCATCAATATCCTTCTAGACCTTGGGTATAACTTGACATTTCAGAAAACATGGGTGATAATAATGGTAAATGTACAATAAGTTGTGCTTCTAAAGTTGTTGCTCATCAGTTGGGAGCTCTTGAGCTAAAATATTCCTCTCAGGGATAGCACAAGAAAGCAAATTGTTTGAAACAAAATGAAAACAAATTAAAAGAGAAAAACAAAACAAAACTCAGCAGAATTCTTTTGGCATAAAACGTTGCCCATAGCCATTTGCTCCATATTTTTAACCTGAAAAAACCATTCTTATTGGTTATGTAGACATAACATTGTCATTTTAAAAAAGGCTTAATTCTGAATTAAATCCTATTTTCTTCAGTTTAAGCCTGCACACTCCAGTTTTCTTCTCACGAAGGCACCATTATCCAACAGGATAATTGTTAAACATTTTTTCATGTACTTTAAAGCATTGCACACTAAAGAGATTTAGATTTCATCTTCAGAGATTTATGTATTTTTACGTGTTTACTTAAATCCCAGAAAGGAAAAAGCTGAGAAAGAAAATCAGTAAAACAAATGAACATTTTTGTTTACCAAACAGCATTCTGTAAAGAAAAACGACAATGGCAATTGTTGTTGGTGTAACTGGAATTTGATGTTTTAGGAGCAAAGAAGCTATGGGAATATAACAAATAACAAAAACAACAAAATAAGGGATTTTCTCCCTAGGAACAAAAAGCTAGGAAAAATACAGTATTGTCTTTTTACCTATATTTTATCATTTTTACCTATATTTTATCATTTCCTGTATGTGTAGATCTCCACTGTTTTCAGTCTTTCAAAGATTTTAGTCAATGATTTTGAAGCCAAGTCTTTGTCTGTGTGAAACACCACAGTGAAACCTTTCCATTATAAAGATGAGTTTAATTACTTTTATTTCTTTTTTTAACATCTTTATTAGAGTATAATTGCTTTACAATGGTGTGTCAGTTTCTGCTTTATACAAATGTGAATTAGTTATACATATACATATGGCCCCATATCTCTTCCCTCTTGCGTCTCCCTCCCTCCCACCCTCCCTATCCCACCCCTGTAGGTGGTCACAAAGCACCGAGCTGATCTCCCTGTGCTATGCGGCTGCTTCCCACCAGTGATCCATTTTACATTTGGTAGTGTATATATGTCCATGCCACTCTCTCACTTTGTCCCAGCCCACCTCTCCCTCTCCTCGTATCCCCAAGTCCATTCTGTAGTAGGCCTGCATCTTTATTCCCGTCTTGCCCCTAGGTTCTTCTGACCATTTTCTTTCTTTTTCCTTTTTTTAGATTCCATATATATGTGTTAGCAGACGGTATTTGTTTTTCTCTTTCTGACTTATTTCACTCTGTATGACAGTCTCCAGGTCTATCCACCTCAGTACAAATAACTGTGTTTCGTTCCTTTTAATGGCTGAGTAATATTCCATTGTATATATTGCCACATCTTCTTTATCCATTCATCTGTTGATGGACACTTAGGTTGCTTCCATGTCCTGGCTATTGTAAATAGTGCTGCAATGAACATTGTGGTATATGACTCTTTTTGAATTATGTTTTTCTCAGGGTATATGCCCAGTAGTGGGATTGCTGGGTCATATGGTAGTTCTATTTTTAGTTTTTTAACGAAACTCCCTACTATTCTCTGTAGTGGCTGTATCAATTTACATTCCCACCAACAGTGTAAGAGGGTTCCCTTATCTCCACACCCTCTCCAGCATTTATTGTCTGTAGATTTTTTGATGATGCCCATTATGACCGGTGTAAGATGATATCTCACTGTAGTTTTCATTTGCATTTCTCTAATGATTAATGATGTTGAGCATTCTTTCATGTGTTTGTTGGCAATCTGTATATCTTCTTTGGAGAAATTTCTATTTAGGTCTTCTGCCCCTTTTTGGATTGGGCTGTTTGTCTTTTTGATATTGAGCTGCATGAGTTGCTTATATATATTTTGGAGATTAATCCTTTGTCAGTTGCTTCATTTTCAAATATATTCTCCCATTCTGAGGGTTGTCTTTTCATCTGGTTTATGGTTTCCTTTGCTGTGCAAAAGCTTTGAAGTTTCATTAGGTCCCATTAGTTTATTTTTGTTTTTACTTCCACTTTTCAAGGAGGTGTGTCAAAAAGGATCTTCCTGTGATTTATGTCATAGAGTGTTCTGCCTATGTTTTACTTTAAGAGTTTGATGGTGTCTGGCCTCACATTTAGGTCTTTAATCCATTTTGAGTTTATGTTTGTGTATGGTGTTAGGGAGTGTTCTAATTTCATTCTTTTATATGGAGCTGTCCAGTTTTTCCAGCACCACTTATGGAAGAGGCTGTCCTTTCTCCACTGTACATTGCTGCCTCCTTTATCAAAGATAAGGTGACCATATGTGCATGGGTTTATCTCCGAGCTTTATATCCTCTTCCATTGATCTATATTTCTGTTTTTGTACCAGCACCACACTGTCTTGATTACTCTAGCTTTGTAGTATAGTCTGAAGTCAGAGAACCTGATTCCTCCAGCTCCGTTTTTCGTTCTCAAGATTGCTTTGGCTATTTGGGGTCTTTTGTGTTTCCATACAAATTGTGAAATTTTTTTTCTAGTTCTGTGAGAAATGTCAGTGGTAGTTTGATACGGATTGCATTGAATCTGTAGATGGCTTTGGGTTGTAGAGTCATTTTCACAATGTTGATTCTTCCAATCCAGGAACATGGTATACCTCTCCATCTATTGGTATTATTTTTAATTTCTTTCATCAGTGTCTTATAATTTTCTACATACAGGTCTTTTGTCTCCTTAGGTAGGTTTATGGCTACATATTTTATTCTTTTTGTTCCAATGGTAAATGGGAGTGTTTTCTTAATTTCACTTTCAGATTTTTCATCATTAGTGTATAGGAATGCAAGAGATTTCTGTGCATTAATTTTGTATCCTGCTACTTTACCAAATTAATTGATTAGCTCTAGTCGTTTTCTGGTAGCATGTTTAGGATTCTCTATGTATAGTATCATGTCATCTGCAAACAGTGACAGCTTTACTTCTTCTTTTCCAATTTGGATTCCTTTTATTTCTTTTTCTTCTCTGATTGCTGTGGCTAAAACTTCCAAAACTATGTTGAATAAGAGTGGTGAAAGTGGGCAACCTTGTCTTGTTCCTGATATTAATGGAAATGGTTTCAGTTTTTCACCATTGAGGATGATGTTGGCTGTGGGTTTGTCATATATGGCCTTTATTATGTTGAGGAAAGTTCCCTCTATGCCTACTTTCTGGAGGGTTTTTATCATAAATGGGTGGTGAATTTTTTCGAAAGCTTTCTCTGCATCTACTGAGATGATCATATGTTTTTTCTCCTTCAATTTGTTAATTTGGTGTATCACGTTGATTGGTTTGCGTATATTGAAGAATCCTTGTATTCCTGGGATAAACGCCACTTGATCATGGAGTATGATCCTTTTAATGTGCTGTTGGATTCTGTTTCCTAGTATTTTGTTTAGGATTTTTGCATCTGAGTTCATCAGTGATATCTGCCTGTAGTTTTCTTTTTTTGTGACATCTTTGTCTGGTTTTGGTATCAGAGTGATGGTGGCCTCGTAGAATGAGTTTGAGAGTGTTCCTCCCTCTGCTATATTTTGGAAGAGTTTGAGAAGGATAGGTGTTAGCTCTTCTCTAAATGTTTGATAGAATTCACATTTGAAGCCATCTGGTCCTGGGCTTTTGTTTGCTGGAAGATTTTTAATCATAGTTTCAATTTCAGTGCTTGTGATTGGTCTGTTCACATTTTCTATTTCTTCCTGGTTCAGTCTCAGCAGGTTGTGCATTTCTAAGAATTTGTCCATTTCTTCCAGGTTGTCCATTTTATTGGCATAGAGTTGTTTGTAGTAATCTGTCATGATCTTTTGCATTTCTGCAGTGTCAGTTGTTACGTCTCCTTTTTCATTTGTATTTCTATTGATTTGAGTCTTCTCCCTTTTTTTTCTTGATAAGTCTGGCTAATGGTTTATCAATTTTGTTTATCTTCTCAAAGAACCAGCTTTTAGTTTTATTGATCTGTGCTATCGTTTTCTTCATTTCTTTTTCATTTATTTCTGATCTGATCTTTAAGATTTCTTTCCTTCTGCTAACTTTGTGGTTTTTTTGTTTTCTTTCTCTAATTGCTTTAGGTGTAAGGTTAGGTTGTTTATTAGAGATGTTTCTTATTTCTTAAGGTAGGCTTGTATAGCTATAAACTTCACTCTTAGAACTGCTTTTGCTGCATCCCATAGGTTTTGGGTCATTGTGTTTTCATTGTCATTTGTTTCTAAGTATTTTTTGATTTCCTCCTTGATTTCTTCAGTGATCTCTTGGTTCTTAAGTAGTGTGCTGTTTATCCTCCATGTGTTTGTATTTCTTACAGATTTTATCCTGTAATTGATATCTAGTCTCATAGCATTGCTGTAGGAAAAGATGCTTGATAGGATTTCAATCTTCTTAAATTTACCAAGGCTTGATTTGTCACCCAAGATTTGATCTATCCTGGAGAATGTTCCATGAGCGCTTAAGAAGAATGTGTATTCTGTTCTTTTTGGATAGAATTCCCTATAAATATCAATTAGGTCCATCTTGTTTTGTGTATCATTTAAAGCTTGTGTTTTCTTATTTATTTTCATTTTGGATGATCTGTCCGTTGGTGAACGTGGGGTGTTAAAGTCCCCTACTATGATTTTGTTACTGTCGATTTCCCTTCTTATGGCTGTTAGTATTTGCCCTGTGTATCAAGGTGCTCTTATGTTTGGTGCATAAATATTTACAATAGTTATATCTTCTTCTTGGATTGATCCCTTGATCATTATGAAGTGTCCTTCTTTGTCTCTTGTAATAGTCTTTGTTTTAAGGTCTATTTTGTCTGATATGAGAATTGCTACTGCAGCTTTCTTTTGATTTCCATTTGCATGGAGTATCTTTTTCCATCTCCTCACTTTCAGTCTGTATGTGTCCCTAGGTCTGAAGTGGGTCTCTTGTAGACAGCATGTATATGGCTGTTGCTTTAGTATCCATTCAGCCAGTCTGTGTCTTTTGGTTGGAGCATTTAATCCACTCACATGTAAGGTAATTATTGATATATTTGTTCCTATTACCATTTTCTTAATTGTTTTGGGTTTATTATTGTAGGTTTTTTCCTTCTCTTGTGTTTACTGCCTAGAGAAGTTCCTTTAGCATTTATTGTAACGCTGGTTTGGTGGTGGTGAATTCTCTTAACTTTTGCTTGTCTGTAAAGCCTTTAACTCTCCGTCAAATCTGAATGAGATCCTTGCTGGGTAGAGTCATCTTGGTTGTAGGTTTTTCTCTTTCATCACTTTCAATATGTCCTGCCACTCCCTTCTAGCTTGCAGAGTTTCTGCTGAAAGATCAGCTGTTAACTTTATGGGGATTCCCTCCTGTGTTACTTGTTGTTTTTCCCTTGCTACTTTTAATATTTTTTCTTTAAATTTAATTTTTGTCAGTTTGATTAAGATGTGTCTTTGCGTGTTTCTCCTTGGATTTATCTTGTATGGGACTCTCTGTGCTTCCTGGACTTGATTGACTATTTCCTTTCCCATATTAGGGAAGTTTTCAACTGTAATCTCTTCAAATATTTTCTCAGTCCCTTTCTTTTTCTCTCCTTCTTCTGGGACCCCTAATAATTCAAATGTTGGTTCGTTTAGTGTTGTTCCAGAGGTCTCTGAGATGGTCCTCTATTCTTTTCATTCTTTTTTCTTTATTCTGCCCTGCAGTAGTTATTTCCACTATTTTATCTTCCAGGTCACTTATCCGTTCTTCTGTCTCATTCTGCTATTGATCCCTTCTAGAGAATTTTTAATTTCATTTATTGTGTTGTTCATCTCTGTTTATTTGCTGTTTCGTTCTTCTAGGCCCTGGTTAAGCGTTTCTTGTATTTTCTCCATTCATTTTCCAAGATTTTGGATCATCTTTACCATCATTATTCTGAATTCTTTTTCAGGTAGACTACCTATTTCCTCTTCATTTGTTAGGTCTGGTGGGTTTTTATTTTGCTCCTTCATCTGCTATGTATTTCCCTGTCTTCTCATTTTGCTTACCTTACTGTGTTTGGGGTCTCCTTTTCACAGGCTGCAGGTTTGTAGTTTCCGTTGTTTTTGGTGTCTGTCCCCAGTGGCTAAGGTTGGTTCAGTGGGTTGTGTAGGCTTCCTGGTGGAGGGCACTAGTGCCCATGTTCTGGTGGATGAGGCTGGATCTTGTCTTTCTGGTGGGCATGTCCATGTCTGGTGCTGTGTTTTGGGGTGCCTGTGGCCTTATTATGATTTTAGGCAGCCTCTGTGCTAATGGATGGGGTTGTGTTCCTCCTGTCTTGCTAGTTGTTTGGCATAGGGTGTCCAGCACTGTACTTGCTGGTCGTTGGGTGGATCTGGATCTTGGCATTGAGATGGAGATCTCTGGGAGATTTTCATCATTTGATATTAGGTGGAGCTGGGGGGTCTCTTGGGGACCAGTGTCCTGAACTTGGCTCTCCCACCTCAGTGGCACAGTCCTGATGCTGGAGCACCAAGAGCCTGTCCTTCACATGGCTCAGAATAAAAGGGAGAAAAGAAGAAAGAAAGAAAGAGAGAGAGAGCTAGCGATAGAGAGAGAGAGAGAGAGAGAGAGAGAGAGGGAGGGAGGGAGGGAGGAAGGAAAGAAGATAAAACCAAATAAAGTAAAATAAAATAAAGTTATTAAAATAAAAGTTTTTTTAAGTAATAAAAAAAAAAAACAAACAAAAAAACTGGACAGACAGAACCCTAGGACAAATGGTGAAAAGAAAGCTATACAGACAAAAGCATACAGAAGCGTACACATACATACTCACAAAAAGAGAAAAAGAGGCAAAAAAGTATATATCCTTGCTCCCAAAGTCCACCTCCTCAATTTGGGATGATTCGTTGTCTATTCAGGTATTCCACAGATGCAGGGTACATGAAGTTGATTGTGGAGCTTTAATCCGCTGCTCCTGAGGCTGCTGGGAGGGATCTCCCTTTCTCTTCTTTGTTCGCACAGCTCCCGGGGTTCAACTTTGGACTTGGACTCGCCTCTGTGTGAAGGTCCCCTGAGGGCATCTTTTCTCGCCCGGACAGGATGGGGTTAAAGGAGCCGCTGATTCGGGGGCTCTGGCTCACTCAGGCCGGGGGGATGGAGGAGCACGGAGTGCGGGGCGAGCCTGTGGCAGCAGAGGCCGACATTACGTTGCACCAGGCTGTTGCGCGCCGTGCGTTCGCCCGGGGAAGTTGTCCCTGGATCACGGGACCCTGGCAGTGGTGGGCTGCACAGGCTCCTGGGAGGGGAGGTGTGCAGAGTGACCTGTGTTTGCATACAGGCTTCCTGGTGGCTGCAGCAGCAGACTTAGCGTCTCATGCCCGTCTCTGAGGTCCACACTTTTAGCCGCAGCTCACACCCGTCTCTGGAGCTCCTTTAAGCAGTGCTCTTAATCCCCTCTCCTCGCGCACCAGGAAACAGGGGCAAGAAAATGTCTCTTGCCTCTTCGGCAGCTCCAGACTTTTTCCTGGACTCCCTCCCGTCTAGCTGTGGCACAGTAGCCCCTTCAGGCTGTGTTCACGCCGCCAACCCCAGTCCTCTCCCTGGGATCCGACCTCCGAAGCCCGAGCCTCGGCTCCCAGCCCTGCCCACCCCGGCAGGTGAGCAGACAAGCCTCCCGGGCTGGTGAGTCCTGGTGGGCCCTGATCCTCTGTGTGGTAGTCTCACCGCTTTGCCCTCCACACCCCTGTTGCTGTGCTCTCCTCCCTGGCCCCGAAGCTTCCCCCCTCCGCCATCCGCCGCCTCCGCCTGCGAAGGGCCTTCCCAGTGTGTGGAAACCTTTCCTCCTTCACGGATCCCTCCCAGTGGTGTGGGTCCCGTCCCTATCCTTTTGTCTCTGTTTTTTCTTTTGCCCTACCCAGGTACGTGGGGAGTTTCTTGCCTTTTGGGAGCTCTGAGGTCTTCTGCCAGCGTTCAGTAGGTGTTCTGTAGGAGCTGTTCCACATGTAGATGTATTTCTGATGTATTTGTGGAGAGGAAGGTGATCTCCGCGTCTTACTCTTCCTCCATCTTGAAGCTCCTCCAGAGTTTAATTACTTTAAAATGAGGAATTAGTTAGTGAAATTGACAATACAGCCAGCCAATTCTTTTTTTAATAGTAGGTTTGGGGCTTTTTGCTTCAATTAACTGGATAACTACCTGTGTGCAGTTCACTTTGCTTCTACACAAAATTTGATTCTTGGTTTATGGGACTGTAAACCAAGCATTTGATGTAGTGTATTCAATCAAGTAACTTGCCAGTTTGTTTGTGGGCATGGGGGCAAGTCTTATTCTTGTAGACCACTCAAAACAATTCTCAATCCAGTGCTCTAAGCAGTTGGCATTGTTAACAAGTAGAACACAGAGACAGAGCAACTCGAACCTTTGGAGGGGTTTCTGCTTTCTTCTTAACCACCAACTGTTCCATGTTATGGGGAAGGTATTCTTTCTTTTTTATTATTATTTTTAAAGAACACCTATGCAGTTCAAAAGCAAAAGACACTGACTTGTCAAGACACTAATCCTATGTCCCCACCTGGCACTTTATTTCACTGTGTTCTGGTTTTTTTTCTCACCAGCCTTCATCTATAAAATAATAATGTTAGGATTAAATAAAATTTAAGCTTAGGGGATTCACAACAGAAGAATGAATAAACCAATATCCTGGACCAACACAAGTTTCCTAACTTTTAACCTTCTGAGTAAACACAAGGGCCTCTTCCCCCAGCAAACCACCATCATTACTCCCTTCATCTCATCAAAGAGTGTATTTTAACACCAAAAAAGTAGGAACTGCACTCT
The DNA here is from genome assembly GCF_008692025.1 of Phocoena sinus. Taxonomy (NCBI): domain Eukaryota; kingdom Metazoa; phylum Chordata; class Mammalia; order Artiodactyla; family Phocoenidae; genus Phocoena; species Phocoena sinus. The sequence goes on along the minus strand of NC_045772.1, from coordinate 45,543,233 downwards.
CAGAACGACATAATTTTTCACATTGAACAAATTAAGCTTTGTGATAACTTGGCCCATTGCTCTTTTCTCACTTTGATCTAAATGGTGAATACACTGAGAAAGAGTGGCAGCAGCCTTGCGACCCTTATCTGGAAACTCCTGGGTTAGATTATTACATATCTCTAGCTTTGTGTCTATCCTGATAAGCTCTAAAGTTCTTTGATTCTAAGTTTTATTCCTTTAAGCATACATTTATAGACTAGAGAAAAAAATAAGTTCTATTAACGGATTTTGATTTGGGGGGATATTCTTTGTGAGGACTTTTATCTTACTCATTTTTTTTTGGTACAAACTGAAGGTTATTTCAGAAAATAGCTTGAGCTGACCTGTCCAGTGAGAAGCAAGGGCGCAGAGGTTGGAGACATGGAACAGGAACTCTAATCAGTGAGAATGAAATCTGAGTGGGGGATCCCTTCCTTATAACACCTTAATTCGTATTAGGACTTCTACAGAGAAAAGGGGGCATAGGGGTGAGACCTGAGGGCTGGGCAGTCATAGGAGTCTGGTGTGGATTTCCCAAATTAATAAGTAGTGGGTGAGAAAATGAGCCAATGAATGAATGAATAAATGAATGAATGTTCTTTCTCACATCATTAAGTCTTCTTCCTGATTAAAATACTTAGGTTAGGTCCATAATGGTCTAAAACTATTCATATTTGGGACATCATTACGATTTAATGGATTATTTTGTAGAAAACATTGAGTCACCAGACTGACGATAGAGATTTCTTTTCATAATTCAGCACGGTATTCACAGTGACACTGTCAATAGAGGAAACTGCTCTGAGACCACAATGAAGAGATGTTCTCTATCATTTTAGGGGTGATTTATTTATTTTTCTGCTTGCAGACTTGAACAATTTTTTTTTTTTTCTTTTCATTTGAAGCTCCTTAAATCCCAGATGAAACTAGCTCTTAGCAGTTGTTCTCTTTTATGGGATTAATTTTCAAAGAGAAAAAAAGGTGTAGCATAAAATTAACACCTAAGCTATTTGATTACATATCAGACTGGAAATATAAAAGAACTAGCTTTGACTTTCAAAAGATTGCTTTGGGAATTTGTTCTGCTAAGACTTTGTTTTGTCATTGGTCTCTCACTTACACATTTGCTCCTCAGTTTTCTCACTAGGAGTGTGTACAGGGCAGGCAGCCCAGTTTCAGTAATTGTCCTTGCTTGGCTTTTTACCTAATCAATACCAGTCACTCTGTTTTTTGCATACTGACAAGCATTGTAAATGGCCCAGGGGTATCAGAGAAAAACCTGGCTTACCAGGTTTAAACAACGTCAGGTTATGAACTATATCAACCAAAGTCAAAATATTTAAATCTGAGTCCCCACAAGTACATTCTGAGTTTGATGCTAGCTTGGTGTACTTCTGTTTTGCTGTATACTGACACATACTAAAATTAGATCTCTACATTGATAGGCATTGATCCAGTGGGTGAGGCGTTCAGGGACAGTTAAGATAGAAGCTGAGTGTTATGGACGCATTGTAAGTAGTTGCCTAATTTGGAATTTATTTTTTGTGGTAGGTCATCTTACTACAATTTAATGGTTCAAATTTAAGTTTGATCGACATTCTTTTCATAAACAGTGTTGACATTGTCTACTGATTTTCTTTTTAAAAGCTTATTCATAAGCCTAAAGATAGAGATATTCTTACGTTCACCTTTGGATTATCGACGATTTAACTCACCATGGTTTTAGGAAGATAACATAGGAAAGCGATTTGTGTTTTTGATTTGGGGGGCCTTGGGTGGGAGCATGTAGACCATCTTTATTCTAGATACTTCTGAGATTTTAGTACATTTCCAGCATACTGTATTTTAGAGAGAAACTATAGTATACATGCATCATAAACTGAGCCAGAAAAAATTTTGCTGAAATGGTTTAAAATGGAAAGATTTAACTTTATATGGAGTGAAGTGATTTTACAGTGAGGAAAAGTTTCTTTGTTGCTAACTTTCTTTGCCCTGTCATACTGTTAGTTTTCTGGTGGCATAATTTCAAAGGATTTTCCTAATTGACATAATCCTAGTTGAGTAAATAATTTATTATTTGTTTTATCTTATACTATAATATCTAGTTTATTTTAGCAGCTAAATCACATAGGGTTCTGTATAATGACTTATCCTTCTGGTATCTCCATTTTTATCTGGTCTCATTTGTCTGATGTCATTGAAAATAGGTCTGTATAAATATACAAGAGATAGTTTCAAAGTTTTCTGGACTTCTTATGCATTCACTTCATTACCAGCATACTTATGGAGAGTTTGCCACATTCTTAACTTTTGCTAGACTCACGTTATAGGGCATGCTTCCCCGCTCACAGTCACCTGATTAGGAGACAGATAAGAAAACAAGTGTTTATCATACATTGTCTAATGTGATAAACGAAGCAGAGGGTATTATGGGAGCATTAAAGGTATATTCTTATTTTTGATATTAAATAAAGTGTTGGTGGAGTTCATCCACTTCAGATAAACCAATCCTTAAATGTTTATATAGTTGACAACAAACTCAACAATTTTAAAACAAGATTTAGGCTACAGGAAAATCTGATTTTATTTGGAGACATGAATTAGGTATATCTAGCGCAAATCATGGGAAATCAGAGAATTACTATAGTGATAATAAATGCGTTGAACCCATTTTTTTTCCCTTCCTATTGGTAATGCGATACCTTTTTCTATCAAGTTTTTGAAGTGGTTGCTGTCCCATATTGTAAAAGCAAGCAAGTGGAACTTCTTAAAGAACATTGATATCTTTGGTTTTTGAGGAAATTTCTGGCTTGTTTCAATTTTGTTTCACTATTACAGTACAGGCTGCATTGATAGATGGCAGAATCATGTATCTCCATTTTAAAGAAGAATACATGATGGGAGTAGAATATTTTCTTTGATTATTGTTTGGCCTATTTGGATGGACAAAAAAGGCTCTTCTCGGGTTTATACACCATGAAATGATGGCTTACTTATCCCACGCTAGCTCCCTCAGAGAGGAAACGGGTTATCTTGGGGCTTGTTACCCAGAGGAATCATTTGTCTTGGATTCTACCAGTTTTTCATCTTCAAAATTCAAGAACACTGGTACCACAGGAGGGGTGGGAGCGGGGGAAGCAAGAGAAACATAAGGGAAGCAGAGAGATGAAAGTGGGATTCCAACAAAGAGAAATGGTTTAGCTGTCAGTGCAGTGGAATAAAAATGAACTCAGAGTAGGCAGTGCCCATTTCCCTCGTCAAGACTAGCCCCAAACACTGCTTTAAATAAAACATATTTCTTTTCTTTCCCATTCCTTGCTCGCTAACTTAAAGATAAATGACTTGCTTGCAAGTGCAGTGAAAAGGAAATAAAATCGGTAACAGGAAGTGCCCAATATGCCCCAGCTGCTTAACTGTCTGGCCTTGAGCAATACACAGTTTTTATGGAAAAGTTTGACTGTTTTGCAGTTAAGGAAACAAAAGCAACTCTCCCCCACCCCTGCCCCCCAGTTCTCAAAAAATAAAGGCAAAGAAAAATAGGAAACCAACAGCAAAGCTTAAAAGAGGCAAAGCAGTTCAGAATCCTGCATGTCGTTGGTCCTGGGAGTAGCTCAGAACTGGAGGGCGCAGCTCGGCGCTCAGCCGCCAGTGTTGTTCTCCCAGGTGATGGGAGAGCTCACCGTCCTGCTCCTGTAGCCAGGGGTCAGCCGCTGGTAATTAGACCCACGGGGGTTTCTAGGTAGGCAATTGGATAAGCAATTAAATCGTTTGTGAGCAGCAGTTTGGGGCACCCTCAACGGTTGGCAATTAGGCAGAGCTGTTAGGAAACGACTGAAACGACTAGGTAGTTCAACACACTGGCTCAAGACATGTTGGTGTTAGGAAGTAGAATAAAAGCACTTTTCAAGCAAAAATCATACCCTGTTAAAAATGATAGGAGCCTTTTAGTATCATCTCCTCTTGTGCCTAACACTAAGCTTAGGTGGTTTGCACCTACAGTTCCTTTAATCTTTAGAATAGTGCTTCTCAAACTTAGTGAGCATCTGATTCATCAGGAGAGCTTGTTAAAACACAGATTCCTGGGCACCGCTCCCAGAGTTTCTAGTTCAGGAAGTCAGGGGTGGGGCTTGAGAATCTGCATTTCTAACAAGTTCCTGGATGATTTTGCTGCTGCCTCTTTGAACCACGTTTTGAGAATGAGAGCCTATATAAAACCCTCTGTGGAAATGGCCGCAGTAGCAAACTTTGGGCACCTCCTGTGTGCCAGGCACTTGGCTAAACAGTTCACATCTATTATCTCATTTCATCTTTACAAACATATTATTGGGTATCATTTCTCCCGTTTAAATGTGGAGCTTTGGGCTCCCACAAGCCAGAAGACTTGGCCAAAGCCGTAGACATAACAGTGATATAACAGTGATGGAGCCAGGATTTACACCCGGGTTTTGTTTTCCAAAACCCATGCTCTGACCATCATACCACGGCACGTCCGGATGTCTTATCTTTACATATAGCTTGACTCAGATTTTTCACTTGTTCCTGTGTCCCAGGTAAAGAATGCAGAAAGCCTCTCAAGACGATTAATATTCTTCATTTCCTTAGCAAGGACCGTGCAAATATAAGACAGCTCTCTCAGTGAAATTTACTCTGATATAAGGACATTTCATCACTTTGTCCTCAGAATGACTCGTTATCTCTGCTGTGGAGGTGCTCATGTGTCATTTTGCTTTACTTCCAATGTCCAAAATGAACTGTGAGGTGCAGACTTGCTGGAAAGGTGGGAGAGGAAGCTGGGCAAAACTTCATGGAAGAGGTGGGCCTTGAGCTGAAGAGGTTGGTGGACCTTGAGCTGAAGAGGTTGGTGGCCCTAGGTTCACACTACCATAAAGAGGAACAGGTTATGGGGAACTCTAAAAGATGGGCATGCATTTATGTACCTGCAGTGGGGAAAATGGCCCAGTCTGAGGGGAAGGTGTGCAGGAAGGAGCAGAGGAACAGGGACGATGGGTCAAATATGGATCAATTTGATGGCCAGGATGTAAAGTTGGGTTTAAAAATGATTTGACAAACTGTATACAACAGAAAAATTGAGTTGAGATGAATGAACTCCTTTCCTATATTCTTTTCTTCTTCTTTAATTATGTCTCTTCCACAACTAATTATTTATTGCAACGATAGCTGCTGAGCATTTACCACATGCTAGGTAGCAGGCTAGGCACTGGTCTAGAGTGAGGCTGAAAGACAGACAAGACACCGCACTCAGAGACCTTCCAATGTAGCCCCTTGCTACTCAGTGCTCTAGCAGCATCAGCGTCAGGCATCATCTGGGAACTTGTTAGATATGCATAGTCTCAGGCCCAGCCTAGACGTACTGAGTCAGAATCTACATTTAAACAAGACTCCCAGGCAATTTATGTGGACGTTAACATTTGAAAAGCACTAGACAGTTCAGCTTTTAACACTTTGCCCTGTTCTCATTCACTGAAATTACTGTCTGTGAAGGGTAGTCTGATTTAGGAGAAGATGAATACATTTCCTGGAATGATCAAAGTAAATAAGAACATATGAAAAGGCAAAGGAAATTAAATCCCTGACTAAGGGTTGTTAGGCGCTTGATTAAATGTCTCTAGTAATGGGGAGGATGCTCATTACCTGTTTATCTCTTCCTCAGCTCCTAACTCAGGGCCAAGCACTATGATGATGCCCAGTGAGGACTGATGGATTGTTCAAATGGTGGAGAAACTAATAAAAATTAAATCAGAAAATATAGGTTGTTTCTGAGTGTTTACCAATATGTATTCATGTCTTACTATGAGATCTGAAGCCAGAATAAAAACTGTAAAGGAAGCTGCTTTTAGCAGATTTGAAGGTTGCCTGAATACAGAAATGTTAAAAATTAGGAATTTGAAATTGGAGAGAGTGATAATCCAGGTGAAGATAATTGAGGTCTAGTTTTAGAAAAGAAGGTGGTTTGGGAGATATTGTGAAGAATTTGTGACAGCAATGGGATTAAAATAATAGCTCTGCACTACTGAAGAGTTCTTTTTCTATGCATTAAAAATGGATGAGCATGGGCTGAAGGGACCCAGTAGGTGGAAGTTCACAAACCTCGATGATTAGGTGTGTATTAGGTCAGTAATGCATGCCTGTGCCATTAGTAAATCTTGTTTGAGCCTCTTGCCTGTGTAGCCTGAAGATGGAAATACACTTCTGAAGATGGAAATGGGAACAAAAGTATCAACACACCAGACTGAGTTAGTGATTTGGGTTTGGAATTGAGATGAAGTGTTACTTTGGACCTTGGTCATCTGTGTACTTTTTTCCTGGGGTGGATAGACTTCCTATTGGAAATTTTGTTGCTCAAGAAACATAGGTTTTTTTAAAAAAAAGCATTATTACACTGTAAAATTCAAATTTAAGTGACAGTGCATGGAAAGAAGTGATGTTTTATGGTCCAGCTATTTGGGGGTTAAAAATCAACCTTTGATTTTCTATAGTTAGTGGAATGCGTATAATTTTAGGTTTATTGAGAGTCCTCTGAATGGCTTTCCTAATTACTCTCTCTTCTTTTAAAGTGTAAAGAGAAAAGCAGCAGTGGCTTCTGCTGCTAGAATTGTATCTCAAGGGGCACGGTGTAAAATAATGACATTACGGTGCTCACAGAGAGCAAAAGTCTCTATGTAATACATTGTTCAGCAAATCATTCATCATCATAATTGCCATAGTCGATACTTTGCTCATTTGTAGATTTTTCCTTTCTTGCCAGAAAATTTCTTCAGTAAAAATGATTTAAATCGTAGCTATAGGGTTTGATCGTATTCTTCAAGATAGAACAGGGACAAGAACAGTGTATTTTCCAAGTCCACTGCCACCTGAATTCTAGTTTATTGTGATCACATTCCTTAGGAGCTTGCCAATCACAGAGCATTTCCTTTATGTTCTCTTGGGGGCAAATTCCATGTTTTGTCAAGAGATTTCAGGGAGTAGACCCTATTAGTACTGTATAGACCTTACATGCCATTTTGTAGCCATTTTAGGAAGGCTTAGCCTTTGAGCTGCAGACATTAAGTTCAAAGGAACCACGGGGCACACATATATACTAGAAATTACTTTGGCATTTAAACATCTATCATTTCAGTCTTTTCTTTTATGGGCCAGAGAGGTAAAGAAGATAGACATTAAAACAAACAAGTGACTTGGCAGTAAACACCAGCCTTGGGTGCATATACTTGGGTGTGTATATATCATATAGACCTTCTCCCGCCTCCTGCTAGCCACCGCCCTGCACATACACAATCACCCGCTAGAGTGTGAACAACTGTAGGGCAGGGACAGTGTCATAACCATGTAGGCTTGCCCCAAAGAGTCTTACGTGTAGGCATGTAAAAATAGACATTTATCAAATTGAGCTTATTGAATTAAAAAAATTTAATACATTCAGAATATTCTGTTTTATATCTCTGGTGACCATATTTTGAAGCCAAAAATTGGAGACAGTTGTTTGATGAGTGGGCAGAATATTTGAAATCAGAGCTGCCTTGAAAAACCCAGGGTGTACGATTGCCATATCTTTATTTCTGTTAAAGAATAGATTCATGAGAAATTATTTTTAAAATGCTGAGTGAGCAAGTGGGATAACACACTTAACACATTAAAAAAAAGCAAAATTTGTAAATTCAATGTGATTTTCCTTAGACATAAGCACATTTAGAGTAGTCAGGAATGGAAACAGTTACGTAGAATGTGGGGAAAACGCATTTATAGTGACTCTGGAAATGTAGTTTATTTTAGGTGTCAGTAAAAGGGGAAAAGAGTTTTAACATTTGTTAAGAACTTATATTTGTTATCTCCTCTAAAACCCTGGAGGCAGGTTTTATTATACTTCTTTTACGTTGGGAAACTGAAATTCAGAGAGGCTATTTGACTCAAAAGCCTATGCTATTTCTACTCCACACTGTCTTAGGTTAAAACACCGTAAAATCTTATAGGCCAACCCAAGAGAATCAGCAGCTAATAGAATCTCTCCTGATCCTCAAACTATCTGTGTTAATTATCTATGAATGAAGATCATGAGAATTTCCTGGGTGCTCTTTCCTGGTACTTAATCTCACTAATATCTTCTAGAGGCAGCTCAAGGACTGCCCTCTTCAGGAAGCTTGTTTTTTCTGTGTCTCTCAGGCTGGGTTAGGTGCCGATCGCACGTTATCATATTGTATGTTAGTTATTTCTGCGTCTGTCTACACCAAGGGACTCTGAGATCTTAACCCCTTGCTACTCAAAGTGTGGTTCGTGGACCAGCATCAGCATTACCTGTAAGCATGTTAGAAATGCAGAATCTCATCCTGGACCTACAAAATGAAAATCTGCATTTAAGGAAACCCCCACGTGATTTGTATGTACTTGGGTTGAGAAGTACTGTCCTAGCACATGGTAAACATGCATTTGAGCAAACAGATGAAACAATAAATATTTAAAGTACATGTAGCCCAGTTCTCTGAGTTTTAGAAGAGTGTGGATGCTCTCACTTTGGAGTGGCAGAGGCATGTGCAGAGCATTCTGCTCCTGCAGTTGCTTTTTCTGGGCAGGTCTGAGCTGCCTGGCTGGAGAGAGAAAGAGTTAGTCGCGCTTCTCAGGCAGGGCAGACTAGCTACAGGCACCCACCTGTCTAGTGCTCTTTCCCAGTACATCCCAGGCAAGAGCAAAGGACTCTCAGTACAAACATGTTTTGATGCCACGAAGAAAGGAAGGGAGACGTAAATCTAAAACTTCATTTACAGACCTCCTTCAGAGACAACGAATGCTTCTTCTTCAGTTATTTATGGTGTTACCTTGGTGGTATTTATAGATTATGATCAGGTTCCCTCCTTGAAGCTCATTCTCTAGACTGTATAAATTTAGTTTTCCTGAGTGTGTCTCGTATGTCTTTTCCTCCAAGCCAAGCCTGAAATGCCTTCTATTCCCCTTTGCTTGCTCTGTGATTTATGTGCATTATTCCTGAATAGCTGGACTTAGAAGAGTTCCTGCTTATGGTCTTTGGCTGGTTTAGGTTCACTGCTGCCTGCCTGGTTTTGCCTGATGTTCCTAATATGCATAACTGAAAGTTACATTGAAATTATTATTATTCTTTTATTGTCAGCCCAGTGCGAACGTTTAAATGTAGTAAGGTGGATAAACACGCCGTTCTCCTGCTGCATGCTCTTGGCTATGGCTAAGCATGATACTAACAAAAGATACTCTCTTTTAGGGAGGAACTTGAGATCTGTGAAAACATATCAACGGAAGCAAATAAATCCTCAAACAGATCCCAGAAAAAATTAACTTGTAGAAATTTCAGATTTGCAGGAATTTTCTGCTAATTGGACCTTAAAAATACGTTTCAGATGACTTTTTGAATAAGTGTCACTGTGCCTACTTCTGTTTTCACACAGAGTGTTGGAAAGGAATGCATTTTCTTATTCTTCGCTATACTTATTTATGCGATTGATGTTGGCTCTTTCCTCTGAAGCTTTTTGTTGCCAGTTTGGGGCTGTATTCTACCATCTTGCCTCAGGCAAAAATCCTGTTGTTTTCTAATGAGGGAGGGTGGTGAAGATTGCTTTTCTTTTTGGCAGTTATGCAAAAAATCCCGATGGATTTTGTAGATAGATTGTGACTTCTTCAATGGGGTATTTCCTACTTGTGGCTCTTACCTGGTAAATTTCAAATAATTCAAGGACAGTGAAGAAATTGATGCTTACTTAATAGCTACACTGAACTTCAGAATTTGGAATTATTGAAAGCAGAGGAAAGAAAATATTTGAGTTATCAGTGTGTGAAGGTGACTAGAAGTAGTGGGTCAAGGGAGTTGGAGAGTGTAGGTTCTAGCTTTAGATCTACCATGTACTAGTTATATGACTTTGCCCAAGTCACCTGTTTATACTGAGGATAAATTTCTTCTGCTTCACAAGTCTCTGAGGAGGACTGAGTGGTTGATGTATGTAAAGCCCTTGGCAAACGATGATGTGCTATAAACATATTAAGGAGCAGATGATGACGAAGATGCAGCTGCTCCTGCTTATGGTGATATAACTCATGTCCTATGAGGAAGATGTATTCTAAATGAATTTTGTGAACCTACAGCATCTCTTTAGAAAGAGATACTAACAGAAGGAGAATAGTCACGCACATTTTTTTTCTCTGAGAATGCCAGGATTGAACAATCGACATAGTTTGAGTTCTTTAAAGGGGGAAAAGCCTTTAAACTTTTTCTCTTTGAAAGTTAGCCTTACGCTTATTCATAATGGCCAAAACTTGGAAGCAACTAAGATGTCCTTCAGTAGGTGAATAGATAAATAAATTGTAGTATCTCCAGACAATGGGATATTAGTCGGCACTAAAAAGAAATGAGCTATCTAGCCATGAAAAGACACGGAGGAAACTTAAATGCATATTACTAAGTGAAAGAAGCCAGTCTGAAAAGGCTACATGCTGTAAGATTCCAACTATATGATATTCTGGGGAAAAAAAAAAAAAAAAAACCATGGAGACAATAAAAAGATCAGTGGTTGCTAGGGACTGGCAGCGGGCAGTGAGGAGAAATGAACAGGTAGAGCACAGAGGACTTTTAAGGAAGTAGAAATGTTCTGTATGGTATTATAATGATGGATATATGTCATTATACATTTGTCAAAATCCATAGTATATACAACACCAAGAGTGAACACTAAGGTAAACTACGGCATCGGGTAAAAAAGAAATTGGCCTGACATTGGAGAAAATGATCATATTAAATATTTTCATCTTGGAAAAGTGTTTTAAAACCTTCAGAATTAGCTGAATAGGAAGAAGTTAAGATTGGATGATTTAGAGAGTTCTAAAATTAGTGCATTGATCTAGATGGGGAGTGGTGAGGGGCTGGGTTTAGAGATACCAATAAGGATGGAACCAAGAGGCAGTATTAAAAAGCTATTTGGAAGGTAGAGTCAACAGGATTTTAAAACTGTGGACAAATAATATCCATTAGTAAAAGATGAGTCTGAAGTTTACAAAGGCAGTTCTAAAAGAATCTCCTAAAAACAAACAAAATATTGTACTTCTTGAAAATCCTGAGCTGGTAAGTTATGGGTATATGTTCAGAAGGAGAAAATAGTTGAAAAATGTTTTGGAAGAGCTAGTCTGTGGAAGTGGTAAGCTACAAAACAACAGGAAATAGATAAGTGGTAGAAAGGATTGAAACAATCCAAAATCAGTGTGTAAGATTTAAATAAGAAAAGACCTTAAAAACTCCCAAATTTCTGTGGATCTAGAGCTATTTGAAATAAAATTGGAGCTCATTTAGAGAAAGAATTACCAGTATTTGGTATTTGTCTTCCTAAATTTTTAGCATGTTTTATTGTTATATTTTGATTCTGTTCACTTATTTGCATCATTATATAATAATTTAAAGAAAACTGGGGATATAACATTTTACTTAGATTGGAAAATACTTGAGAAGTATGGTATAAGTGAAACAAGTTAAATCTACCAGAGCTAAAGACTTGTTTTAGTTCTCAACTAATCATTTCTTTTTAGATGTGTATGCCAAGCTAATTTTCAGTGTTTTCAACTCTCAGAGAACAGAATCGGTTTTCAAGAGGAGAAAGTTCCCTGTATCTACTGAAAAAGTGTATTTCTCCCAAAATAATATCTTTGAGTGCACTCTAGCTTCTAAAGAAAGCAAAAATGAAGAGAATATGGTTCGTGTAAGTGATGAGATGTGGAATTGGAAGAAGCAATCGTTTAAATTTTCGGTAACTAGTGAAGTAGGCAATTAATGAATAAAGATAACACCACTGGAGCATAATTTATATATTTTATAAGTAGATTTAGCTAATACTCTGAGGAAGAGTTAGTTCTATTGTATTTCTTAATATTAGAAGAAGATGGAGTTGGACATATAGGAAGTAGAACACATTCATTGATTTTCTTTCTTCATTATAGTGGCATGTAATATAGTTCCATAGATGTGATTCGCAGAGATTTTTTTTTCATTTTTTTGAACTCAGCCATGTAGCAACTAGGCTTTGAGATATGTCTTAGTCATTCTGGGCTGCTATAATAGAATACCATAGACTGGGTGGCTTAAACAACAAACATTTATTTCTCACAGTTCTGAAGGCTTAGATGTTCAAGATGGAGGTACTGGCAGATTTGGTGTCTGCTGAGAGCCTTCTTCCTCTATCCTCACATGGTAGGGAGAGAGAGAGAGAGAGCGGGTGTGTGCGCGCGCATGCGCGCAGCGCGAGCACGAGCTAGCTCTCTAGTCTTACCTTATAAAGGCACTAATCCCATCATGGGGGTTCCACCCTCATGACCTCATCTAAACTTATTACCCGCCAAAGGCTCCAACTCCAAATATCATCATGTCAGGGGTTAGGATTTCAACATATGAATTTTAAGGGGAACGCAAATATACAGTCTATAACAAGATATTATTTAATTTCAATGAAAATGCTAGTAATCATCGCCACTATATAGCATTTATTATGTACCAGGCACTATTGCAAGTGCTTTACATATAATACTAACATCCCCTGAAGTGGGTTTTATTACTGTCTCCATTTTGTAGATGAGCAAACTGAGGAGCAAGGAGGTTATATAACATAGTTAATAACTGTCAGAATCAGGATTCTAATCCAAGCAGTCAGGCTCTAGAGTCTATGCTCTTAATCGCTATGCTATTTAAATAACATGTATCAGGGATATCAACAGTAGTAACTCAAAGAAGAAATCAATGAAAGTCACTTCTCCATGTAATGATTGATTTGAAAATTTAAATATTAAGATTTCCATTATTCTGACTGTGATCAACAGTAGTCCAAGTTTTCTTATCTTAGGCCAGGTATAATTGTCAATATTGTTATTGTTACTTTAAATTTAATTTTATGTACCCTCCTGCTTATGGTGCCAAGAGTTTATGTTGTCAGTGTTGAAGGTAATTCATGTCTGCTTATTGGTACTCTTTTTAATTAATATACTTTCTTGTAAATTTTTTTGAAGCAAAAAGAAAATAGTATGACTAATACAATTAAGGATATGATGTAGGGAAACTTAAAGGATCTAAAGAAAGGGTTAAACTTCCTAAAGTATCTTCTTGCTCATTGATTCTAAAAGAAGAGAGCCCTTCTCTCCTTCTCCAGCCAGTGGTTCTCCAGTGGTTGGAGAACCACTAGCTAGTTATAACTTGTAATAAATCACTTATATTGTGTTGTTTTCACTGAACATTTACCTTGTGATTGTTATTCTTGTCTCTCTAAACCAGCTTTATAATAGGTTAGTATTAATCTCCTTTGACTATATTAATTGCTTTTCTTACAATTTGTTTTCATTGGACTCATTAATATTAGCTTTTCAGTACAAGATTTACTAAATATATGGGCAGATTATATGGGCTACTTCTTTATTAATATTTTAATAATGTTTTTATTGGAATTTATTGTAAGTTAAACACGGACCCAAATATATTGTTGCTTTCTTAGGCATAAAGAGCTATTATTTGAGTCCTATTATGTGAACATAAACTTCTTAAGCCTCAGTTTCTGCCTTTGTAAAATGGGCATAATAATAGTACCTATCTCCTAGAGTTAAAATGAGATAGTGTATGTGAAGCAACAAGCCCAGTGCCTAGCAAGTAAGTGCTTAATAAATGTTATTGCTACATTTATCACATGTAATATCTTATTTAATCTTTACAACAAGGTGAGATTTATTTATCCTCACTATTGAGAAAACTAAAGCCTGAAGAGCTTAACTAATGCCACATAACTAATAAGTAGTGGACCAAGCGCTGGTGCCCATAAAATTCATTTATTCATTAATTCCAATCAAATTTTCAAGTCCTACTGTGTTTCAGGCCCTTGGGTTAGCTTCTGGTGATAGAAATAAAGGGGCCTCCTATGCAGGTGGGCAACACGAGCAAGGGCTTGTTGGTGAAGACAACACGGTTTGGGGGTGTGGAGAATTGCAGGCAGTCTGATGCTGTTGGCGTCCAAAAGGCAAACCAATCAAAGAGAGTGGTATGGTGTCTGGACTGCTTCTAATCCATGCAGAACTAGGTTGGAGTAGAATTGGAAGCTATGCCCAAGTCCCCATGTGGAGGTCTGACCAGCTGCAGTCCTTTTGTCCTCCCACTCCTGGCGTGGTCAAGCATCATGAGGGGCACTTTTCCTACAAGTAAACACCCCTGGCTGCACGTCTATCCCTACAGGTGCACCCCCCAGGTAGCATGGTCCACTCTTCGGAGGAAGGATCAAAGAAAAGTCCAGTGTTGGCCTTGGAAATGGCTTCTGGGCCTAGCGGTATGTAAATGTGTAACAGCTACCTTTCTGAGTATAGTCCCTACATGCGTGGTGGTTGATATTTTTATTTACATTAATGAGTAAGATGAAACTGAAACAATGAAGTGGAACTTCACTCTCTCCTCAATGACACGGGTGACTTCTTTGCTAAATTATATAAGAATTCTTGAATACTAGACCAGATGTTTCTGTAATTTTTTATGCCTATGCATAACAGCTAGAGACACAACACATTTCTAAGGTTAATCTACGTTATTAACATTTTCTTCAGCAGTTTCTTATGCCTAAAGAATTGAGAAGACAATAAGTCAAGTCCTGATTTTTAGCATTTACTGATTTTTGTGGTGTAAATACTGTTACCACGGCCAATTTGAGGCTAACAACATGATGTCACTGAATGCAGATTAAGAGAAGCACAGTAGCCTACCATTGCACTTCTATGTGTGTATTTCTATGTATGTATTACTATCATACAGATATAACATAAATAACTTCAAGTTCATAAATAATAACAAAATAATTAGAAAGTGAGGAGTTTTTAATGTTTATTAAATAATAAATAATGAATATTTACTTTGTTTTCAATATAACTTCTTAAGTTTACATAATTTATTTTAAATAATGGCCATGTTTAACATCCAGCTTGCAAAATTTCTGCAAATTTAACAATGGACCTTTGTGAACCATTAGGAGCCAGTTCCAGAACACCACTGTCTGTGCTGTTTGGACATGGAATTCTGGATCCTTGGAGCATTGTCTGTTGTCTATGGGGTGGGGCAATGTGTGGGCTCCACCTTGTCACACCCCCTGGGTTCCAAGAGTTCTTCATCCCTTGGGGAGAGACTCAGCTGGAGAAGAGGAAGAGCAAGGTCCTCCAAAGCCTGGGGCCAGTGTAGAAGCCCTGATGCCTCACATTGAAAGACAATTGAGGCCAGATCACAGGATGCCTTCTAGTCTGCTTTCTGTGCTTCTCAAATAGTGTCAAGTGTTCCTCAGTTGAAGTGATAGAATTAGCATAACACATCTTGATGTAACATCAGTTTGACCCAGATGCTGGAGAGGAAAACCCATTATTTTTCTATTAAAATAAGAATGTATATATCACAGAGTAGTATGCAAAATTTGCATATATTTTTCAAAGAAAATGCCATGCAGAACAGAAATTTCATGCTTGAGGTAGTCTGTTTCTGGATACCTCTAGAAGATTCTATCATTCTTCTCTCTATTATGGGTCATTCAGTGGACTTTGAGACCTATCAATATTGTAGGAGCTGGCTCCAGCAAACCCGTCTGGGATGTTTGAGCATGAGGTTCTGGGTTCTTGTATATCCCCTGCAAAGCATGGATGGAGAGCCATGAAGGACACTAAGATTTGAAAGATCTGTGAGGGTTGAGAAGTAGAGTTCTTTACTCAGGTCTGACTTTAATGACTGTACAAGTTGTCTCCTCACAAAAGCATCCAGCCGAGAGGGTGGAAATGCAGGCCAAAATCCAGTAGGCACACCCTTACCAAGTATAATTCTTCTGCCCAGATAAAACCAATGTCTGCCGTGTTGTACTTTTGTCTAATTGTTCCTCTAAGAGGAGCATATTTAAGTTAATTCATTGCTTAGGAGAGAGTACCATTTTTCAATATTCTACCCGGAGATGCCCCACCTTTCTCAAAAACCAGGACACCCTGTGTGCTAGTGTGCTAGTGTGTGTTGCAGCTGTATTTCTTGTTTACTACTGAATGTCTAGTAACTAAGTTAGAGCCTGGCATGTAGGAGGTACTGAGTAAATATTTATTGAATAAATGAATGAATAGATGCAATGACATGGTGAGATTTGTATTTCAAATAAATATCTTTTGGCAAGCTGTGTAGAATATGATGTATTCGTTTGCTAGGGTTGCTGTTACAAAATACTACAAACTGAATATCTTAAGCAACAGAAATTTATTATCTCACAGTTCTGGAGGCTAGAAGTCTGAGTTCAAGGTGTTGGTACCCTCTGAAGGTGCTAGGGAAGGATCTGTTTTAAGCCTTTTTATTAGCTCCTCGTAGTTCCTTGGCATGTGGCAGCTTAACTCTGGTCTCAGATGTCATTCTCTATGTGTACATGTCTGTGCCCAAATTTCCCCTTTATATAGGAACACCAGTCACATTTGATTAGGGGCCCACTTATTCCGGTATGACATCATCTTAATTGATTATATCTGCAGTGAACTTACTTCCAAATAAGGTCACATTCTGAGGATTAGGACATCAACATAGGAATATTTGAGGGACATAAACCCATAACACATGGATTCAGAGGGACAAAACTTGAAGCAAGGAGACAAGTCCATATGAGAGATGCCGAAGTTCTGGAATTGCGTAATAAGAATGGGATGGAAACAAGGATCTTTCCATTCTAAAATCAGTACTATATTTATTCAAAGATGAAGTCATTAAGGTGTTATTTTTGTTGAATACTGTATGTTATTTTTTGCTGTGTAACAAATTATCTAAAAAATTTGGTGGCTTAAAACCACAGCATTTATTGTCTCACAGTTTCTGTGGGTCAACAGTGTGGATGCAGTTTAACTGGGTTATCTGGCTCAGGGTTTCTCATGCAGCTGCCATCAAGGTGCTGTCAGAGGCTGCAGTCATCTCAAGGCTTGATTGGGGAGGAGCTACCTCCAAGTTACTGCCATGATTGTTGGTGGGGTTCATTTCCTTGTGGGTTGTTGGACTAAGGGTTTCAATTCCTTGCTGGCATTGGCTGGAGGCTGCTCTCAGTTCTTTGTCATGTGGGCCGCTCCATAGGGCAACTCACAACATGAAAGTTGGCTTCATGAAAGTGAGCAAGCTAGAAGAGCCTGGTAGGGTGCAAGGCAGAAACCATAATCTTTTGTAACCCCGTTTTGGAATTGACACCCCATTATTTTTGCCATATCTGCCCATCAGTGGCATGTTGCCGGGTCTAGCTAATACCCAAGAGGAAGTGATTCAGAAGAGCCTGAATACCAGCAGGCAGGGATCACTGGAGATCATCTTAGAGAGGCTTCCCACACATATGCTTTATTGTTTGTAGTAGTTGAGCAACTTTTTTAAAGTTTATATGTGTCAGTCATCTTGGAATTTTTCTCTTTTTTTAATTTTAATTTTATATTGGAGCATAGTTGATTAACAATGCTGTGTTAGTTTCAGTTGTACAGCAAAGAGATTCAGTTATACATGTACATGTATCTATTCTTTTTCAAATTCTTTTCCCATTTAGGTTATTATAGAGTACTGAATAGAGTTCCCTGTGCTATGCAGTAGGTCCTTGTTAGTTATGTATTTTACATATAGTAGTGTGTATATGTCAATCCCAATCTCCTACTTTATCCCTTCCCCCCTTCCCCCTAGTAACCATAAGTTTGTTCTCTAAGTCTGTATCTGTTTTGTAAATAAGTTCATTTGTATTTTTTTTTAGATTCCGCATATAAGCGATATCATATGATATTTGTCGTTCTCTGTCTTACTTCACTTAATATGATAATCTCCAGGTCCATCCATGTAGCTGCAAATGGCATTATTTCATTCTTTTTAATGGCTGAGTAATAGTCCATTGTATATATGTACTACATCTTCTTTATCCATTCATCTGTCAGTGGGCATTTAAGTTGCTTCCATGTCTTGGCTACTGTAAGCAGTGCAGCAGTGAACATTGGGGTGCATGTATCCTTTCAAACCATGTTTTTCTCCAGATATGTGCCCAGTAGTGGGATCGCTGGATTATATGATAGCTCTGTTTTTAGTGTTTTAAGGAACCTCCATACTGTTCCCCATAGTGGCTGTACCAATTTACACTTCCACCAGCAGTGTAGGAGGGTTCCCTTTTCTCCACACCCTCTCCAGCATTTATTATTTGTAGATTTTTTGATGATGGCCATTCTGACTGGTGTGAGGTGATACCTCATTGTAGTTTTGATTTACATTTCCCTGATGATTAGTGATGTTGAGCATCTTTTCATGTTCCTCTTGGCCATCTGTATGTCTTTGGAGAACTGTCTATTTAGGTCTTCTGGCCATGTTTTGATTGGTTGTTTGTGTGTTTTATTGATATTGAGCTGCATGAGCTGTTTGTAAATTTTGGAGACTAATACCTTGTTGGTCACATTGTTTGCAAATATTTTCTCCCATTCTGCGGGTTGTCTTTTTGCTTTGTCTGTGGTTTCCTTTGCTGTGCAAAAGCTTTTGAGTTTAATTAGGTCCCATTTGTTTACTTTTGTTTTTCTTTTCTTTACTCTAGGAGATGGCTCAAAAAAGATATTGCTGCAATTTATGTCAAAGAGTATTCTGCCTATGTTTCCCTCTAAGAGTTTTATAGTATCCAGTCTTGCATCTAGGTCTTTAATCCATTTTAGATTATTTTTGTGTATGGTGTTAAAGAATGTTGTAATTTCATTTTTTTACATGTAGCTGTCCAGTTTCCCCAGCACCATTTATTGAAGAGACTGTCTTTCCTCCATTGTATTGTCTTGCCTCCTTTGTCATAGGTTAAGTGTCCACAGGTGTGTGGGCTTACTTCTGGGCTTTCTATCCTGTTCCATTGATCTATATTTCTGTTTTTGTGTCAGTACCATACTGTTTCGATGACTGTAGCTTTGTAATATAGTCTGAAGTCAGGGAGCCTGAGCCCTCCAGCTCTGTTCTTCTTTCTCAAGATTGCTTTGGCTACTCAGGGTCTTTTGTGTCTCCATACAAACTTTTAAGATTTTTTTGTTCTAGTTCTGTGAAAAATGCCATTGGTAATTTGATAGGGATTGCATTGAATCTGTAGATTGCTATACTCTCCAAGGCAATCTACAGATTCAGTGCAATCCCTATCAAATTACCAATGGCATTTTTCAGGGAATTTATTTCTTTAATCCCATTAAAGCAGTAGAAGACCTCTGTTTGCTGGTTTAATTCTCTGTGTATATATGCTATGCCACCTCTTTTCTGCATCACCCTGGATCACTGGAGAAATAGTTAATTACTCTGATTGTTGACAATGGCATTGATCTTTTCCATCTGGGAATTCTGCCATGTGAATAACTCTTTAATGGATGCAGGTCATCTTTTGCTTTTGGGTGTGTAGTATTTTAAAAAGATTGTTCTGGAAGCCATTACAAATCTTGGCAAATTTAAGTAGGCTGAGAGGGTCAAATCTCTCTGATTTGTCTTATGCTTCGTATTAGAGAGGCTAGGACTTCTTTTCCATATTAGATGTTTGGAGTAATTTCACGATGGAAACATAAACTTGGAATGCTTCACATGAAATCTGTGGTAGCTTCTATGATAATTTTTAAATTAAAAATGTGTTTAAGTACACTCCAATCAACATGCATTCTTTTGAGATCAATACACTCAAAGAAGTATATTGGTACTTTGATGGATCTATATGGCCAAAATAATATCAACCATATAAATTTTCTGGAATTTTTCTTGACTTTAAATCATTTATTTTTATATTTGTTTTGCATTGAAAACATTTTGTTTAGTAGAGGTCTTTTTCTCTAATAGATATTTTTCCAGTAGGATATGGTGTATGGAAAGTTTGATTTTTTGTTTCCCTATTTCATGGTTAGTGGATTTTGCTTTTTCAAGCAGAATTGTGTGTCTTTCCCCTCTGACATGTTTAGCTTCAGGGAACATAGTCCCCTCTGGTCCATTAATATTAGCAATCATCAGTGATGTAATCCTGTTTCATTTCTACTATGGATTTTATACGGTAGTTATGATTTCTCATACCTAAAGTTGAGCTTAGCTAAGTGTGCATTTTTACCATCTTTTCCTATGATTATCTTTACATTCCTAAAAATGCTAACCACGTATATCATAAATCCATTTACTGACACATATATTCCACAATCATCATGGAAATACCTAGTTTTATTTCTAATCTGCCTGACTTTATTTTATTTTATTGGCCTTATTAGACAAATAGGTGTTCTTTATGCTTCTGAAATTTCTAAGCATTGTATGGCAATCTTGAAAGGAATGTCACCAGAAATGCTGTAATTAGAGTGACTTTACTTGACGCCTGGGAACAATGAATGCAAACATGGTTCATTCTTTGTGTTCTCTGTTTTACTTTTAGTAAGAGAATTTCCTTAAAAGGTAATTGGCATACTCTTTGGCCCTTTGTCTCTTTTTGGCTTGTAGACAAATGCACACCCTTACAGTATCCTGAGTAGTAGACCCTGCTTACTTTACACTAAGGTCTAAAAATATTGGTTATTGTTGAGGATGGTAATTTGTGACTATAGCTAATTGCATGTGCAGTTTTGGTCGAAAAAGGCCAAGCTGTGTGGCCTTGGGATTGTCTTTGGTGCAGTAAAAAGGGCACTTTGAAGTGGACTTAGAAGTTAGGAAACCTGGTTTAGGTCTGGGCCTGTTATTTCCTAGATGTATGATTATAAATGAGTCACTTCTTCGAGGCTTTGTTGCCTCATCTATAAAATGGGAATAGCTGTCATGCATTTCTTATGCGTGGCATTAGTTATAAACCAGAATATGCTTGTTCTTACACAAGTCTAAAAGGTCATAAAAAACAGAGATACTAGATTCAAGTCTGTGCTGCCGTCTTTTGTCTTCAGTTGGTGGTGTATGCCATTTTTTTTAACAGCTTTATGAATATATAATTTACATATCACAGTTTTCACCTTTTTAAAGCATACAATTCATTGTTTTTTGGTATATTTACAAAGTCATGCAATCATCACCATTACCCAATTTTAGAATATTTTCAGCACCCCAAAAAGAAACCTTGTACCTATCACCAGTCACACCTCCATATCCTCAACCTTCCTGCATCCACTCCAGTCCTGAGAACCACTAATCCATTTTCTCTATTTATAGTTTTGACTCTTTTGAACATTTTATATAAATGGTGTCATACGGTATGGTCTTTTGTGACTGGCTTCTTTCACTGAGCACTTTTTGAGACTCATCTATGTTGTAGCATGTATTAGTAATTCATAAACTTCATTCCTTTTCATTGCCAAGTAATATTCCATTGTATGGGTATACCACTTTTATTTATCCGTTCATCACTTGATGAACATTTGGATTGTTTACACTTTTTGGCTGCTATTAATAATGCTGTTATGAACATTCATGTATAAGTTTTGTATACAGTATGTTTTCATTTCTCATGGGTGGGTACCTAGGAGTGGAACTGTCGAGTCATATGGTAACTCTATGCTTAACCTTTTGAGGAATTCTCAACTGTTTCTCATAGTGGCTGCACTATTTTACATTCCTACGAACAGTGTACAAAGATTCCAATGACTCCACTTCTTTCTCAGCACTTGGTATTGTCTGTCTTTTTTATCATTGCTGTTCTTGTAGGTGTCAAGTAGTAGCTTGACATTTCTTAATGTTTTGATTTACAGATTTACATTTCTATAATGGCAAAAGATGTTGAGTGTTTGGCCATTTGCATATCTCCTTGGGGAAAATGTCATTCAAATACTTTGTTCATTTTTTAATTGGATGATTTGTCTTTATAATTGAGTTGTAATAGTTCTTTATATATCTGGTTACAAGTCCCTTTAGACATATGGTTTGCAAATATTTTCTCTCATTCTGTGTTGTCCTTCCATTTTCTTGAAGGTAAAAGCATACAAGTTTTTAATTTTGATGAAGTCCAATTCGTTTTCTCTTTTGACCTTTATATTTAGAGATCATATCTAAAAACTATTGACTAATCCAAAGTCATGAAGATTTGCTCCCACAGTTTCTTCTAGGAGTTTTATAGTTTTAACTCTCACATTTAGATCTATGATCCATTTTAAGTTAATTTTTGGATACCGTGTGAAGTAGGCTGCAACTTCATCCTTTTGCTTATGGATATACAGTTTTCCCAGCACCATTTGTTGGAAAGATAATTATTTCCCCATTGAATTGTCTTTGCACTCTAGCCAAAAGTTAATTTACAATAAGTATAAGGGTTTATTTCTTGACTTGGAATTCTATTCCATAGATTCATACATCTATAATGCACAGAAATCTCTTGCATTCCTATACACTAATGATGAAAAATCTGAAAGAGAAATTAAGAACACACTCCCATTTACCACTGCAACAAAAAGAATAAAATACCTAGGAATAAACCTACCTAAGGAGACAAAAGACCTGTATGCAGAAGACTAGAAGACACTGATGAAAGAAATTAAAGATGATACAAACAGATGGAGAGATGTACCATGTTCTCAGATTGGAAGAATCAACATTGTGAAAATGCCTATACCACCCAAAGCAATCTACAGATTCAATGCAATCCCTATCAAACTACCAATGGCATTTTTCACAGAACTAGCACAAAAAATTTCACAATTTGTATGGAAACACAAAAGACCACGAATAGCCAAAGCAATCTTGTGAAAGAAAAATGGAGCTGGAGGAATTAGGCTCCCTGACTTCAGACTCTACTACAAAGCTATAGTAATCATTTTCCGTACTCCATGTACTTTTTTCTTTGGAACAACAACTTACTCCTTCATTTAACCTACACGAGAGACATGTAGATATGATTTTACATCTTCTCTCTCCACCTATTCTTGATGAACTTACCCAATCCTTTGAATTTATTGCTAATTTGCTATATGGCTTACTCAAGTTTGCATCTTTCCATATGCCAGGAGAGAAATCTTTGACACAACCTTTACTTCTTAAACATCCGTCCTTCTTTGGTAGATGGCCATGGCTGGAGGAAAGCAGGAAACAGAACAATTATGCTAGCAGTCATAGTGATGATAGCTCCCACACTTTTCTCTGTGCCAAGCATTTTATATATTATATCCCAACGTATTATATACTATATCATATGACATAGAACACAGCATATTTTGTTATACTCTTCTTTTTTATTGGAAAATGAGGCTTATGTAGGTTAAGTAACTTGCCTAAGGCCATACATCTAGTAAGTCATAGAGTATCAGACTGATACCAAAGTCCATGTTTTGAACCAGTGCCTGCCTGTCCTGATGTATGTGCCCAGAATTCCAGTGGATGGCTGATATGGCTAGTTCTACTTGGCTAGGTTTTGATCCTGCAGGTACCAAACTATCTTACTGAAATTGCTAATGAGAAATGAGGTTTGATAGAAAAATGGGAGGACAGATATATTCTAAAAATTAAAAATGGATGTATCTTCTGAATATGTGAATGGATGTTAAGAAATAAATCTGATAGTCCAATTGAGAGAGAACATGGCAAAAGCTCATAGCATCCTTAGTGGTTATGGCTCAGCAAGGGAGACAAACAATTTTAGAATTACGCAAAGGTAAAATTACTCTGAAGGGCAGGATCATGGTCAATGTCACTATGAGAGTCTATAATAAAAGAATCCAAACCTAGCCAAGTAGAACTAGCCATTTGCATACAACTGACTGTGAACTTGAAGGAAAAATTGTTGTATAATCTTTAAACATGTTTGTATGTCTGTTATACATACCTTGTTCAACTAATAGCAGATTCAGAGGAGAAGGTTAGAAAAATTTCGAAATTTCTACAAGCTTTCAGATAAAATATTTCATGAACTGGAACAAATCCTTAGAAAGGAATGAAGCCCTGGGAAGTAGGCATCCTATGTATGATAATCAGACACACTGAGGAAGCGAGCAAAGTTAACAGCAATGAAAATAACTTATGTCCCACAGGGTTAAATAGGATCACAGGTTGGTCTGTAAAATAAGTTCTGCCATGTTACAGAAGTGTAGATTACAGAATATCTGCAGCTAAAACTGTTCTTTACTGTAATTGGGGCCAAAGCTATTTCTTTAATGGATGCATGAAAAACTCTGCCTGGGTGTCCAAACAGTGTCAAGAGTGTAGCTTCTTTTTAACTTGCAGGGATGTGACCAACAGGCAGCCATAATAGAAAAAGCAGTACAATGCCTAGAAAGTCTTAGAGAAATAATGAAAGAGGCTTTTGTTGCATCTGTCCTTTCCTATATGACTTCATTGATTTTGCCTCGTCAATATCTCTAGAGTCCTGGCACCTCTTTTCATCTCTATCACTAGCACCTCATTTCAAGATACTTCTGTCTCTCACCTGGGCTATAGAAACATTTTTTATAATTGGTTTCCATTCTTGTTGTTTCCCCCGATTCATTCTCTACATTGGAGCCTCCCTTCTTAAAGCCCATCAGTAGCTTTCCATTTTACTTAAAGATTAAACACCTAAGATAGCCAGATAGCCAGGCACCTTCTGGAAGCCCCTCATTTCTCCCACCTATATCTTGCGTCTCCTTTATACTCTCCAGCCCAGCCATAGATGTGGACTTACTACAATCTCTTACACCATAGTTTTGAACATGCTGTTCCTTTCACCAGTTTAACTCATTCTCTCCCTACAGATGTTGGCTCAGGGAAGCTTTCTCTGATCTTTCAGACTAGGTCAGATTCTTTTATTATAGACTTTCCTAATAACATTGACCGTGATCTTATCCTTCAGAATAATTCCACTTTTGTGTAATTCTAAACTTAACATTTGTCTCCCCTGCTGAGTCATAACCACTAGGGATGTTGTGAGTTTTTGCTCATAATTGTAACTCCAGCATCTAGTGATGTTCATGACATAAACTAAATGAATCTGCATACCCACTTTGGAATTAGTTAGGAAAGAAAGAGATTTGGCCAACGTTTTCTTAATTGTGTCTGTTTTATCTACTTAGAATATTACTAATCCATATCAGAACAGGTTACTGTTCACCAAGATGTGACAGACAGAAGTCGGTCAATGGGTGACTTATTATCTACATCACCTAACCTTTCCATTAAAAATAAAAAAATGGGGACTTCCCTGGCGGTCCAGTGGTTGTGACTCTAGGTTTCCACTGCAGGAGGCACGGGTTTGCCCCCTGGTCAGGGAACTAGGATCCCACATGCCGCACTGCACGGCCAAAAAAAAAAAGAAAAATAAAAAGCTGGAAAAGGCAAGGAAATAGACTCTCCCCTAGAGCCTCCAGAAAGGAACACAGCCCCTGGTGACACCCAGATTTAGCCCAATGACACATCTGATTTACAGAACTGTAAGATAATAAATTATTTTTTTAAAAAATAAAAGAATTAAAAAAAAACCGTAAAGCAGCATCAGGTATTAGAAGGCCGTCCAGGTCGCATGTGGAAATGGTGGTGACTGATCATTATTTCATTTCTTATTTAGCTGTGATCCCTCCCCTCCCCCCTCATTTTTATATGAATTGCACTCTTTTAAGATGGAGATAATTACTTTTTCTTCACTGATACTTTTGCATCTCTGCTTAAAAATAAGATACAGTAATCATAGTCTTCCTCTGTACATATGAGCTGAGCAGTTGTCCATTTGTGTGTTTTGAGTTGCTACGAAAAGAGTCACAAACTTTAGGATTCGCCACATAGATTTTCGTTAAACACTAATTCTTATCAAGTGTTTATTGCTGCTCTATTTTGAGATTTTCTAAGATTTTCTGTGTGTTTTTATAAATGATTACTAAGAATTTTATTAAAAGGGCCCCTTTAACAGTGATAATAGTTCCTTTGGTAAGCTTGCAGAAACTTATTTTGCAAGCCCATTTTAAGGATTATTCTAGTTTAATACTGAGTTTGAAATGGAAACAAAGTACTTGTCTCTGAGAAGATTTGACAGAATCTATAGCTCTTTGTACTATCTTTCTACTTTTCTAATAAATTGCCCAATAAAAACCACAAATAGAATAGTTTAACTTTTTCACAGTGGAGCTAGGATGGTTCCTCCTGCAATTGTGGATTTGTTTGTTGTTGACTTAGAAAAATGGAATATAAATTAAATTTTATTTAAAATGTATTGACCATATTAAAATACATTGAGATTCAATATTTGTGAACAAAAATGACCCAGCAAGGCTGTGAGCAGAAGAGCAAACAGTTGGAGCTCTGTTTGTAAGACAAAACAGGCATGTTTAATCTCTGATCACTCATTCACATATTCATTTAAAAACACTTGTAGGAGATTGATATTCAGAATATACAAGAAAGTCATGTAAATCAGAAAACAGGAAATATAGAAGAAAAATTATTAAAGGACATAAATGGACAATTTACAGAAGAGGATACATGAATGAAAATAATAATAATTATAAAAATAGCCAACATTTATTGGGTATTTCTTTGTATCAGATTTTTTTCTTGGTGCTTAATTTTTAACCATTTAATTCCTCATAATAGAAGTATTATTATCATCCCTCCTTTACAGAGGAAGCAACTGAGTCACAGAACAATTAATAATATACTTATAACTACTTGGATACTAAGTGGAAATCTGGCTTCAGATCTCTCATACGTAGATGGATACTCAGTCGCACTAGTTGTCAGAGAAATGCGTATTAAAGTAATAACCAAATAATACCTTACAACAATCAGATCTTCAAAGATGTGAAAATCAGATAATATCAAGTGCTGGTGGGGATGGAAAAATGAGGGGAGCCCTCTTCCGCTATTTGTTGGGGTCTAAGCTGGTGTGGACATTTTAGGGAGCAGCAGTAGTTCGTAGGGAAACTGGGTATGCTAACCCTGACATCCTGGCAGTTCTACTTTTGCACATGTTCCAGAGAGAAACTATCAAGTCAGTGCATATGGAGACACACAGTAGGATGCTTATTGCATTGAGGTTGGGGATGTGAGGAGTTGAAAGTACCAGAGGAGTCCTTTTCTAGGGAAATGGATACCTTGGTATATTTATAGGATTATACTATGGAATGCTTGGAAGAAATTAACTAGATTTTATATTTTAAAACAT
Source organism: Phocoena sinus (assembly GCF_008692025.1). Classification (NCBI taxonomy): domain Eukaryota; kingdom Metazoa; phylum Chordata; class Mammalia; order Artiodactyla; family Phocoenidae; genus Phocoena; species Phocoena sinus. Next base: position 45,516,141 of record NC_045772.1, on the reverse strand, counting down.
AGATTTCAAAATTAGTTGAATAAACAAACAGTAAAAGTTAAAAAAAAATGAGATTGTAACATAATACCATTTATAAAAAAAATAAATATACATACATATACATATAATATTGTGTGTTTTCCTGGATATACTTACATGTAAAAACAGGTATGTTGGGTGGATAGAAAATGCATAAGAGTAGTTACCAAGGAGTGAGGAATGGTCTTGGAAATAGGGAATGAAGGGGAAAGCAATAGGATACAGGGCAGGGGGAGGGGGAAGCCGGGGCGAAGTGAGAGTAGCATGGACATATATATACTACCAAATGTGAAATAAATAGATAGATGGTGGGAAGCAGCTGCATAGCACAGGGAGATCAGCTCGGTGCTTTTCAACGACCTAGAGGGGTGGGATGGGGGGGTGGGGGGGAGGCTCAAGAGGGAGGGGATATGGGGATATATATATATATACATATAGCTGATTCACTTTGTTATACAGCAGAAACACAGCGTTGTGAAGCAATTATACTCCAATAAAGGTGTATCCAAAAAATCAAATCTAAAACAGAAGAGGAAACGTTCACAGGTCACTGATGAAAGCATGGCATGGCATAAGCTCAGTGTGGGCCAAAATCTAGTCTGCTTTGTTGGTCTGTCCCTTGAATCTAAATCAGTACCTGGGGTATAACAGGTGCTCAGATAAGTAAAATGGGAATGAAGAATGAATGTATAAATTAAGAAGAATGATCTATTCAGTTCCATGTGCCTGAGAACCAATCAAAATTAGTGTCCCTCTACTCATTTCTTCCTTTATAGTTAAATACATGTTACATATAGGCACCAGGCCAGTTGCTGGAGATATAAAAGTGTACCAAACACATTACCTGCCCCTTAAGGGATCATAATATATTTGGGAAGACTGAGTGGAAAACTACTAATAATGTCAAATGTGATGAGTACTATATGATAGGAGTTTGCAGATTGGATTGGAAGCACAGAGGATGAATGCCTGGACAATCGTGCATTCGTTCATTCATTCATTCATTTGACCGATGCTGAGTTGAGTTCCTGCTTTGTGCGAGTTCCTCTTTTAAGCATGAGGATACAATTAGGAGCTTTCTTGGAACTCTTATTATCCTGGGGAGACTGGCATTTATCAAATAACCACATCAAAAAACTGAAGGTGCAGAATCGCAGTTGTGTCACGTGTTCTCTCTGTTAACTTATAAAAAAGGACGAAACCAAACCTTGATCTAGATTTGGATTCCAAGGATGGTTTCCCTAGAGAAGGGATGGGAAAATGCATGAGTCTTAAAAGTCAGTTAGAACGTGGTCATGGCTGTGGTGGAGGGTACATGTTGGGGCAATATCAAGATTAAGTGAACGGTCTATGCACAGCTGGTTAGAGACTGACCACGTGGACCTCCTAGACCCTTTTCCTCCCAGAAAAATGAAGGTTTGAAGACAGAGGTTACATCAGCAAATTTGTATTCTGAAAAGAACTGTCTGGCTACCTTGTGAAGATTGGATATAGAGGGGAAGGAATGGAATGGAAGTTTTGAAGTTATTAACAATAGTTCAGGAGAGAGATGGGATCACTTGACTTGGATGGCAGTGGATATGGAGAGAAGTGATGGATTAAAAGTCTATTAAAAAAGGTAAAATTAAAAGGGCTTGGTTGATGGATTAGATTTGGGATAGTGTAGTGGAAGGGAGATCAAAAGTGACCTGAGCAGGATAAGGAAAAACAAAGCCGCATCAGAAGCATTGCGGTAAAACTATGAAACACCAAACTCAAGGAAAAAAGCCTTAAAGGCAGCTGGAGACCATTTCGTAAGATGTATAATGATATCGTGGTTAAATTTAAAAAACATAGTTTTGGAGATGTATATCGTATGAGTGAAATGACATAATGTCTGTGATTTCCTTTAAAATACTTCAGGTGAAAAAAGAAAAAGATAGATGAAGCAAATTCTTGATAATCGTTTAATCTAGGAGATGATAATACAGGGGTTCATTATACTGGTTCATTATACTCCATTATACATTATATATCACTTTCTTTCTGAAAATTTAAAACTATTCATGTTTAAAAAAAAAGTAACCAGAGAGAAAAGAAAGATCACCTATTGAGAAAGGAATGACAAGTAGACATCTCATTAGTGACAACAGAGTCCCCTAGGTAGTGTGATACAAACTTTCAAAATGTTGAGAGAAAGTTAAAGTCGTGTCCTAATTGGGCTTCCGTATTCTGATAAATTATTAATTATGAGTGAAGGCAAAATACAGACATTTCCAGAGAAAGAAGGACTGGAAGAGTTTTCTGTTTACAGACCATTGTGAAAAGAATGACTATAGGATACACCCCAGGGAGAAGAAAATTTAACCTAGAAAGAAAGAAGCAATGGTGAAGCAAGGATTGGTAAACCTGTTGGTAAATTTAAATAAATATCACCTGTGAAATAATAATAATGACTAACTTTGATGATGTAAAAAATGACTTATAACAGTAGTATAATACGAAAGTGAAAATCCATAATAGCTAACATATATACTAGCCACTTCTCTCAACCCTTTCCACATTGTGACTAATTTAATTCTCATAATTCTCAAGCACTTACAATTAGCATTTTTATCATTAATTTAATTTTTCTGATGAAGGGACTGATGCAGAGTGATGGTTAGTAACTTACCTATTAAATGTTAGGAAGAGATAGAGCCAGGATCTAGATCCAGGTAGTCTAGTTCCAGACCTGGTCACTTGAAAACCACACTATACTGAATGTATAGTGTATTCAGGTCCTTGTTCTCAAGGCATGTAGAGATACAGATTAACATTAGACTGTATAAAGTCATCGCGCACTGACATTTAAGTGCAACTACTGAAAGAGTAGATAGAAATATTAGTTTATACAATTTTGAAATGACAAAAAGGATAAAAATGGAACAGAGAAAAAATGATAGATCTACTTAAAGCAGGAAAGGAGAAAAAAGAAGCAAAGTAAAAGCAAGATGGATAGCAAACAGTGAAAAGGATAGTAGAACAGAATAGGAATCTATCTGTAGCTATATCTATATATCTGTCTACACTAAATTTACCTATTAAAATATAGAATGAATAAAGTTGTTTTTTTTTAGTTTAAATAAATTGAACAAAAAATTGGATAAAGAAGTAAAGTATGACTCTATGCTTGACAGAAGATGCATCTTAAATATAAAGCCCACAGTTTTGAATGTAAAAGGAAGGATAAAGTCAGTGATATTTGATGAAATATATTTTAAGGTGTTCACATTATTGAGGCTGAAATTATAAGAGGATTTCACCTGGAAGACATGAACCCGTATGCACCTAATAATATTGACTCAAAGTATTGATATACGAGGCATAAATTGGCAGAACTATAAATGGACAACCAAATCAATGGGCTTATGGGAGATTTTAATATCTTTCTCAGGAACATAAAGCAAAAAACCTAATAGAGATTTAGAAGATACAAACAAAACAATATTAATCTCAATATATTTAGAACCATTTACCTAAAAATTAGTGGTTAGACATTGTTTTCAAGCATCTAGATCCATTGCTTACAAACTTCGTTAATTACTGGTCTAGAAAAAATCTGAAGAAATACCAAGAATCAGTGTCAAATGGCCCAGGCTTTTGGCAATAATGTTAGATAGGAATAATAAAGAAAAGTAACCTGGAAATCACATACATTGGAAGTTAAGGACATACTTCTAAATAATTTATGGGTCAAATAGGAAGTTATGAAATATTTAGAAATTAATGAAAAATGAGAACACTGCTTATTAAATTTCATGGATGCAAGTAAAAGCTATACTTAGAAGGAATTTAGAGCCTTAAAGAATAATAGTATAAAGAGGCTTAAGGATCATATTAAAACCTGAATGATTTAAAATTCATCAGCTGATCATTTTATTGAAACATTTAGAGAAATAACAGAGTATAATGAAAAGCAGGAAAATAATAAAGATAAGATTAAAAATCAGTGAAATAAAAAACTAAGAAATCATAGAAGGCTTAATGAAACCATAAGAGAATTCTTTGAAAAGACTATTAGACATACCTCTGACAGTTTTAATCAAGAGAAAAAAGAAAGTACAAATATTATTAGAATTGAAATAACTCTAGATGGAGAGATTTCAAAAATAGAGAATAGTATGGAGAAATTCTTTCTCATGCTTTTAAAACTTAGATGAAATGCATAATTTTAAGAAAAACATGAATTATCAATAACCATAAATATAGTGAATCACTAATCAAAATCTGTCCTCTCACACACAAACCCACCAGGTTACACAGTTTTATAGGTGTGTTTTAGTTAAAACATTATCTGGGAAAAGGTAAATCTTAAACAAACGAAAAGCTTCCCAACACATCTAAGTAGGTTACCCCGCCCCCACCCTCGCCCCAGGAAAGCAAACGGTTAACACTAGAAAATTTATTATTATGATTCACTACCCTAATGGAACACAGGAAAAAAAGAAGAAAAATATCATCTGAATAGATACGATGAAAGCATTAGAAAAATCCAACACTATTCATGACATAATTCTTGGCAAACAATGAATAGAAGGGAATTTCCTTATCTGGCAGCAAGAATTATAGTTGGTAGTGAAACAGTAGAAGCATTCCAAATAAAGGGAAAAATAAGATAAGGATGCCTTCTTTCACTGTTTTTTTAAAAAATTTGGCATTGTTCTAGAAATCTTGACTGAGACCAGTCAACACAGAACAACGCAGAAAAACTATTAGAGTTATTTCAGACAGTTGGCTAGTTTCAAAGTCATTTTACTAAAATCAGTAAGTGGCTAATTTCAGAAACAATAGATTAGAAATAAGATTTTTCACATCCCATTCACAGTAGCAACAAACCATAAGGTATCTAGAAGTAAATCTAATAGAAGATGTGCAAGGCTTATATGAAGGAAATTGATAAACTTAAAAATGGGATAAAGACTGAAATAATCGAGAGACATTCCATGGACATGGGTGTTAAGATCTAACATTTGAAGGTGTCATATTAACATGCAAATCTAGTGCAATTTATCCAAGTCCCCAAGAGGATATTTTTGTGTAAATGTGAAAAATGATCCTAAAATTCATATAGAATAATAAGGAAGCTTTGAAAAAAATTAAGGAAAAGTACTGGTCTTATTAGACCTCACAGTTTATTACTTATTTATTTTTTTGAAAATTAAAAAAAAATTTATTTTTTGGCTGCATTGGGTCTTCGTTGCTGCGTGCAGGCTTTCTCTAGTTGCGGTGAGCGGGGGCTACTCTTTGTTGCGGTGCATGGGCTTCTCATTGTGGTGGCTTCTCTTGTGGAGCACAGGCTCTAGGCGCGTGGGCTTCAGTAGTTGTGGCTCGTGGGCTCTAGACACAGGCTCAGTAGTTGTGGTGCACGGACTTTGTTACTCCACGGCATGTGGGATCTTCCCGGACGAGGGATCGAACCCATGTCCCCTGCATTGGCAGGCAGATTCTTAACCACTGTGCCACCAGGGAAGTCCACAATTTATTATTTAGTTTTATGATTCCAGAATGTGCTGTTGGCACAGTGATAGACATACTGACCAACAGAAGACAATGGAGATCTAAGTTTGTATGAGAACTTCGTATATGGAGAGAGGCATTATAAATCAGTTGGGAAGGCAGGACTCTTCAACTAATAGTACTGAGACAATTGATCATCCACATAGAAAAAAATAAAATGAGATCACTATTTCCCATTATTCACATAAATACATTCTGCATGGGTTAAAGCTCTGACTTTGAAAAGCACAAGTTTAAAAATCTTAGAAGAAAATATAGGAAAAAATCTTTTTTGACCTTGAGGGCAATGAAAGATTTCTTTAAAGAGATCCAGAAAGCAGAAACCCTAGAGAGAATATTTGACTGCATTAAAAGTAAAACATTTTATTTGATCAGGGACATAATGTACAAGACTAGCACAGACTAGGAGAAGATTTTTGTAAATCATACACAGGCAAATGATTACTGTCCAGAATATACAAAGGACTACTATGAACCATGAGAAAATAGGTAAATGATCCAATGGAAGACTAGGCAAAGGAACAGGGCAGTTTGCAGAACAGGAACATATAAGCCAATATACATTTGAAATGGTGCTTAACACGTGCATTACTAGGATGATGCAAATTACAACTAACAACCAGACACCATTTTATAACCATTGATGAACATACATTTCAAAATTTATGAGGATGGGGGGAAGCAGGGACTGTCATACATTGCTGGTGGGATGTAAATTGGTATAGCTCCTTTGACGAGAAATTGGTAATGCCCATTAAAACGAAGGACAATTATAACATGAATTGAAAGTCTACTGAAGCCTGTACTTCATGGCCATGGTTAATTCTAGAGTGGGAGGGAGGGGTGTGGTAAGAAGGGGGTGTATTGCCTCAATGGAATTGTAATGTTTTACATGGTTAAAAAATACCTGAAGCAAATGGGGAAAAATATCAACATTAGTTAAGGGTATAAGAATAATGCACTTTTGTACTGTACTTTTCTATATGATTTCTCTATGATTGGAATATTTTGTAGTTTCTTTAAAGAAAGAGTTGAATGGGGAGGCTTGAGGACTGAAATGAAAGTTTTCAGGACACTCATAAGTAGCTCTTCCTGGAGTCTGTATCCACGTTGCTCACATCCTTACTTATTTTACATTTTTACTCAAATACCACCTTCTCAGTGAGGCTTTCCATGGCCTTTGACATTTTCTAACTCCTTCTGATTTACTTTAATGTTGAACACTTATTACTATTTAACATGCTATATATTATTTGTATTTATTTCTATTGTTTACTATGTATAGTGTATTATTTGTAGCATTTATTTGTATTGTTTGTATTTATCCATCTTTCCTACCAGAATATAAACTTCCGTGGTAGGGATTTTTATTTGTTTGGTTTACTTTCTAGAAGAGCACCTCGTACAGAGTAGACTCTCAATAAATATTTATTAAATGAGTGAATGGACAAAGGGATTCTGAGTTCTGACGCCTAGGTAGTGGAAGGCTGCCTGCATCATTGAAAGATCCACAAGAGAGGGTTGGTGCAGGAGGGATGCTGTGTTTGAACTGGATGGTGCTGAGTTGGAGGAGAAGGTGGCATACATAAAAGTATGGTCAACAGGTTGCTGGAAAGCAGGGAATAAAAGGACAGATGGGACAAAACAAATTGAAACTGAATCCAACTGAGCCCTGAGCTCCTGTATTTACAAGTAGATGTTCTTGGGTGTCAGTCTTGCTGAAGAAATTTGACCAGGCATAAAATGGATGGCTTAATAAGGAAATTCTCTACATTTATTCTATCTCACTAAAAAAAACCAAACAAACCTGCAATTCAGTTTACTACAAAAGATGTACTCTATCTCAGAGAGGGATTAAATGCTACCATTTTATCTATGGGGTGTGACAGTATTAAACAACTTTTACTGGTTTCCAAACACTGGATCTGACTCATCTGTTGTTTATAGTTTATTGTGCAGGGGAAAGAAAGATTAGTTTTTCGAGTTAAAAATAATAACAGTCATGTTGAATGTATCTTCATTGAAGACTTTGATGTTGAAAGAGATTTAAGGAATAAGGATATATATGTTTTCCTATGTGTTAGTCTTTTGCTAAATATTTCTTTCCAGTCTTGAGGCTTGCTTGCTGTGGGGCTGAATGAGCTAAAGGTTCTTAGTGACTCTAGGCCAGTAGTTCTTCAACTTTAGTGTATATGTAATTCAATTGTTAAGTTTGTTAAAATGAAGATTTTCGGGCCCCATGGAGAGAGGTGATTCAGAATTTCTGCAATGTATTGACCCAGGAATCTGAATTTTGTTTTGCGGTACACGGGCCTCTCACTGTTGTGGCCTCTCCCATTGCGGAGCACAGGCTCTGGATGAGCAAGGCTCAGCGGCCATGGCTCACGGGCCCAGCCGCTCCACGGCATATAGGATCTTCCCGGACTGGGGCACGAACCCGTGTCCCCTGCATCAGCAGGTGGACTCCCAACCACTGCGCCACCAGGGGAGCCCCAGGAATCTGAATTTTCAACAATTACTCCAGGCGATTCTGCTGCAAAGCATAATGAGACAACACTTAGAAAATTATTGCTGTAGATGATTCTTTTACTCAATGATTTCACTTTTGTGTGTGTGTATCAGTTACATGCAATAATGTGTTATGTGCTTGGTAATAATATATGTAAGTAAATCAGGTGTGCCAACATTAGCAGATTGAAAGCTGTAAATAATTATGTCTACAACAGAAAGAGTGACACACAGAGAAGTACAAAATATGCTCTTATACGAAGCTGAAAATCTAACACAAATCAGTGTATTAACTGGCATGAAGATAAAAAAAAGTTATACTAGCTTCCTATTGCTGCTGTAATAAATTAACAGAAACTCAGTGACTTAATGCCATACAAGTTTCTTCTCTTCCTATTCCAGAGGTTAGAAATCTAAAATGAGTTTTAACAGAGTTGAAATCAGGGTGTTGGCAAAGCTGGTTCCCTCTGGAGGCTCTAGAGGAGGGTCTGGTCCTTGCTTTTCCAGCTCCTAGAGCTGCATGTCTTGCATTTAGTGATTTATGAGCTCTTTCTCCTTCTTTGCATCTTCAAATTTCTCTCTGCTTCTGTCATCCTATTGCATTCTCCTTTTCTGTAGTCAAAACTCCTTCTGCCTCCCTCTTAGTAGGACATTTGTGATGACATTTAGGGCCCACCTGAATAATCCAGGATAATCTCCTCATGTCAAAATTCTTAATTTAATCATAATCAAAGTCCCTTTGATAACATTCACAGGTTCTAAGGATTGGAACATGATATCTTTGGGGAACAAGGTCTGCCTCCTGCCCTTGTACCACCTGCTCCAGTCACGCCAGCTCCTTCCCCATCCCCCTTGGAGCCTCCTCTTTATGTTTATTGGCTCGTGCATCTGGGTTCTGGCTCCTTGTTTCTGTCAGAGTTTTGTGTGTATTTATTTTCCTTTTTCTTTGCAAAAAACCCGGTATCTTCCGAATTTTAAAGAAGACTAATACTCTTGGGCTTTTAGCTTCTTGTTTACAGCATCCTTCCCTCTTTGTATCGATGTATTTTTCTTCTACATAGTGTCAAAAGCACCTGCTCCCTTCTGCCTGGCTTGTTTTGTTTTACTGATTTGTATGAAGAACCCCCAAATCAAATTATATTCACATAGGCGAATGAATTCAGCTGTAATGGTGGAGAGTTCAGTGACAACACATCATTGTTTTGCAGTTATTAAAGAAAGGGACTGATTTTTTTCAGTTAGGTGAAAGGAAGAGTAAATTTGTTATTGTTATTAGAGTGAAATTTGAAAGGCACGAAATAATTTCTGTGTCTTCCGAAGTTCTTAATGTACTCTTTCAGTATGAACTTTTCTCAGAGAATAACTCTGGCAAGCCAGAAGGTTTATTTAACTTAACATACCAAACTTCAAACGTCAAATCAGAGCAAATGTTATTCAAGTCTTTATTTAACAGGTGTGCTAGTGCTATAAAATTTTTTTTTCCCTTTGCTGTATGGTGTAACTGCACACTGTTTCACATAATTGTATAGCAACTACCACAATTCATTTTTAACACAACAAATAATTAAAACAGTCTAGAAGAAAGATACTAGAGAAATTTAGTTTCACTGTCCTTTAAAATGGCTCAGTGACTATAGAAAAACTTCTTTTCAGATCCTTCATCTACAAAATCAGAATTCACTGCTGAACACCATACTGATTCTACAGGTGTTTTGTAAAGATAAATAAGAAAATCTGTGAAGTATTTTAAATTATTAGAAGAAAGTCTCCAGAATTATTTAATGTAAAATTTTATAATACTTCTGACAACTGCATGTGTTTACTTATTTGCATTATATTACAATTGTATATATATTTTTACTTTTCCTTTGAAATCTTTAATACAATGAAAGTAGAACATTATACATAAGAACCTGAATAGTTGTTTGCTTCTCTTCACTTCCATGGTTCTCTGTCCCTGCTCTGATGAATCACCATCTCTATGGAGAGAACTTCTTTGAAGAGCCATTGTAAATTTGGTCCACATTGATTTTCTCAATGATTAGACTTAGTTGCTGTATCTCCCCACTGGACTGCAAGCTTCTTGAGAGAAGAGACCATGTCTCTTTTGCTTACCTTTGGACAGTCAGCACATGACCATTAATATATGCTCATTAAATAGTAGCTAACTAACTAAATATCCCATTGATGACGTCATTTAACTGTCTTTGATGTTCTAATTCTGAGTTGCACAGCTATCAGACACAGTCAGTTTGAACTTATCTAAAGTGTCCTACCATTATGACTCCTTTCCAAAGAATATTCTGTCCTAATAATGGCATATATCTGACATCAGTGCCACCTCTCCTACCCCTAGCAGCACAGATGGCATTTCACAGATCATGGCACTTTCTCCTGACAAGTGCAGATGTGGTCTCAAGTTTCCTCCTGACACGTCCTCTAAGAAGCCACTCTCAGGGGCTTCCCTGGTGGCGCAGTGGTTGAGAGTCCGCCTGCCGATGCAGGGGACACGGGTTCGTGCCCCGGACCGGGAAGATCCCCCATGCCGCGGCGCGGCTGGGCCCGTGAGCCATGGCCGCTGAGCCTGCACGTCCGGAGCCTGTGCTCCGCAACGGGAGAGGCCGAGCATCAAAAAAAAAAAAAAAAAAAAAAAAAGCCACTCTCAGTTGTCAGATTAATTGCCATCCCTGTTACTGTGAGAAAGTGAGATGACCAATGGGGTGATGGTGTCTGCCTTTAGTATTTTCCCCCTTCTATGATCAAAACACAGTTGACCCTTGAACAATAAGGTGGTTAGGGGAACCGACCCCTTGCACAGTTGAGAATCCATGTATAACTTTGGACTCCCCAGAACTTAACTACTAAGAGCCTACTGTTGACCCAGAAGCCTTACTGATAACAGTCAATTAACACATATTTGGTATGTTATATGCATATCTACATATATTTTATGCATTCATGACATGTCTAACCTTTTTAAAAGTTTTTTGATATTTCTAGACTACGTGGTTCATGTTTTTTTTTCAAATTGTTGCAATCTCCAAAAAATTTTCCAATGTACTTATTGAAAACATTTCGTATGTAAGTGGATCTGTGCAGTTCAAACCCATGTTGTTCAAGGATCGACTGGACCTAAAATCCTATAAAAAGATAAAACAAACATACTTTAAATATAGAGGGTCCATGAAACTACAGAGTAAAGGCCACTGGGTCAAACAGAAGCCCCCTAGGAATACCTATTTTGGGCATTTAAGTTTTCTATGGGATCAAAAATATGTAGCTCCTAAACCTTAGCTCATTGCTGCTGTGTATTCCCACAGTAGTGGGGCCATAAGATCATTTTTTCCAAGGCCAGCTTCTTCTGTTTCATATTGGCTGACTACTATAGTTATGTCTGTCTGATCAGTACTAAGTTCATGGACAGTTCAGGGAAATAAAAAGAGGAACACTCGATTAAAGGATGGAGAATGACGGCTGAGTAGTTGGTATGTATTTTCAAGGGAAGCAAAAAATGTCAAGGAGTTAAACTGAGTGAAGATTAAAAACAAAACCTTTTCATTATTTTCTTTTCAAAATAATTAGTGACTAGATGAGAACAATTTAGGCAAATTAGTATGCTGCACCAGCCTCTCAGGGTTAATATGACGTATAGATAATGATAAACTATTACCCCTGGAAGGAACTCTGAACTGAGACCCAGAGAAGTTTACAGACTCTCCCAAGTTGACAGTCGTTACTGAGAAAGCTGAGTCTCACATCCCTGTGTGCCAGTTCCTAGTGTAATGTCCTTTCTACTGGACCTTAATGTGCAGTTTGGTTTATATTGGTTGTAGGGAGAAGCTACGCAGAGGGAGAGATAAAGCCTGGTTAGCAATTTACATTTCCAGAGCTGGGCTCTTATTGTGGAATGTCAGAAGAGCAAGTGAGCAGGTGTAATAAAATTATATTTCATTGCTTTTGAGTGATAACTCTGTTTTTGAAGATTTAGTTTCTATGTTATGATTAAGTAGAACTAGTTGCTCTAAAAGAAGAAAGCAACTGTGATTCTTTTCACAGTAATAAAATGAATTATTGCACAGCCAACTCTTGATTAACAACAAAGGAATTATCCAGTTTGTGAAATATTTTGGACTTCCCCCAACCCCAACCCCATCCTTCAGCTTGGTCTCGCTTGTTCCAACTGGGCACTGGAGTGAGACAGGTACAGATAAGGTGAATGATTGTTCATTACTAAGAATGTGACTACAATTGGCTTTATTTGGTAACTAAATGACTTGTTCAATAGAATGTTAGGACCAATTGAATAAATCTCTCCATTTCTCTGCATCCCTCCTGCCATCTCTTCAGTCCAAACCACCATCAACTTTCACTACAGTAGTCTAACGTATTTCCTTTGTTTGATCCTAGTCTCTCCTCATCTATCATCTGTACTGCAGCTAGCGTCATCAATTAAAACTTAATTCTGATTATGTCATTCTGTGGCTTAAAATCTGTGACTTGCCTATGCCTACAGGAGTGAATTAGTATTCTACCATTTGGTTTGCAGGCCCTTCTTTAATTTGGTTTGAGGTTTCTCTTTATGTATCCAGTCTTACCTATCACTATGTATCTCTTCACTTTTCTAATTTTATTTCTCTTGGACGTCTTCACAAGCGTCCCCCTATATCTCAGTTCACCTGGTAGCGTCCCCCTATATCTCAGTTCACCTGGTATAGGTCACTGACGTAATCTTTCTGACATGCAAAAGTAACTTTATCATTTTCTAGCTTAATATCCCCCCATGAATTACCACCAGTATTATAATTAAGTCCTACTATTTACTGTTGCCTTTAAAATCACTTATCATTTGGTTAACATTGTTGCCTTAGCACAATGACACTTTTGTATGGTTAGAACTAATAGATAAAAATCTTTGCCCTCATGCAACTTACATTCTTAGGAAAAAGGCAGTCAGAAGCAAAATGAATAAGTAAAGCATATCTTTTGTTAAATGGTGATAAATGTATGGGAAACAATAAAGCAAGGAAGGAGAATAGAGAGTCCTGGGGTGGGAGGGAGGACAGCTCAGAAAGCAAAGATATTTGGAAGAGTATATCTAAAGGAAGAGAGGGCATGAGCCGTGGAGATATCTAGGGGAAAACTCAAAGCCTTGAAGAGAGAATCTCTCTGGCATGTTTGAGGAATGCCAAGGAAGCTAGTGTATAATTGGCATAAGGTTAGTATGGAGCAAAATTGTAGGAAATGAGACAAGAAGTAAAGGGGATTAGGTTTTTATAGGGATTTGGGAGTCCTTGTAAAAACTTGGACTTTTACTCTAAATGACATGGGAAGCCACTAGAAGACAAAAAGAAGAGTGGTATGATTTGATATTTATTTATTTATTTATTTTTGGCTACGTTGGGTCTTCGTTGCTGCGCGCGGGCTATCTCTAGTTGTGGTGAGCGGGGGCTACTCTTCGTTGTGGTGGCTTCTCTTGTTGCGGAGCACGGGCTCTAAGCGTGCAGGCTTCGGTAGTTGTGGTGCGCGGGCTCAGTAGTTGTGGCTCGTGGGCTCTAGAGCGCAGGCATGGTAGTTGTGGCGCACGGGCTTAGTTGCTCTGCGGCATGTGGGATCTTCCTGGGCCAAGGCTCAAACCCGTGTCCCCTGCATTGGCAGGCGGATTCTTAACCACTGTGCCACCAGGGAAGTCCCTGATATTTATTTTAATTGGAACTTTGCTGTTGTTATGTAGAAAAGAGGCTGAATGGAGTAGGGGATGAGGCATCAGTAGGAAATTAGAGCACTCATCCAGGCAAGAAATGAAGGAAGCTTGGACCAGGATGGTGGTGGTGGGGTTGTGAGAAGTGATTGGATTCTGGGTATATTTTTAAGGTAGATCCAAAAGGATGTGATGACCAGTTGAACCTGGGAGTGTGAGAGAAAGAGGGAAAACAAGGATGGTTTTGAGGTATTGGGCTTGGGCAGCTGGATGGAAAGGCTTCAGGAGGAGCAGGTGTGTATGTGTGTGAGTGTGTGTTTGTGAGACAGAGAGACAGAGAGAGAGAGAGAGATTGAGTATTTGGATTTTAGATGTGTTAATTTTGAGAAGCTTATTAGATATCCAAGTGGAGGTGTCCAGTGGGCAGTTGGAAGTCTGGAATTATGGGGTAGGTCTTCAGCATCCAAATAATATTTATAACCATGGGACTCAATATTGTCTTTAAGGGACTGAGTGTACACCAAGAAGTGATGTCTATGGATTAAAATCAGGCATCCTCCAACATTAAGAAGTGAGAGGGATGAGGGAGAGGATGAGGATGAATCAGCCAGGAGGCTGAGAAGGAGTGGTCAACCAGATAGAAGCCAAGTGCAGGAAGTGTTTGAAAGAGGGGAAATGATCAACTGTGTCAAATGCTGCCGATAGGTTAAGCATATTGAAGACTGGGAGCTGACGGTTGGATGTGGCATCCTGGGGCCATAAGTGATGCTGATGAGAGCAGTTTTGGTGGAGCAGTGGGGATGAAAGCCTTGTTGCGGTGACTTCAAGAGAGACCAGATGTATATGTATAGCTGATTCACTTTGTTATAAAGCAGAAACTAACACACCATTGTAAAGCAATTATACCCCAATAAAGATGTTTAAAAAAAAAAAAAAAAAAGAGAGACCAGAAACAGGGAGCATAAATGGGCAAGCACCCTACTTCTACCTGTTGTCTCAGGGTGTTAAGTGCTCCTGTTTATTTTGAAAGTATTCTAGTTTGCATGTTAACTTACATGTTAATTCTAACTATATAGGAAACTCTTTCAAGGACCGTTGCTGGAAACCATAGCTGGAGGAACTGTGGTCAACAAAGATTTTTCTTAAACATAGGAAACGATACAGAGTATGTGTTTGCTGATGAAAAGGATCCAGTATGGAAGCATAAATTGGTGATATGGGAGATAAAGGGGAGAATTTTGAGAATAATGTCTTCGAAAAGGCAGGAGGGGTAGAATGTGGAGGGTTTGGCCGTGGGTAGGAGCTCAGTCCTTTGTAATGGGAGTTCATTCCATTATATTGCAGGGGTCCATTGTAATGGGAGGGAAGGCAAAATGCAGTTACATTTCTCACATTGTATTTTGCTGTTGATTTATTTGTTTGTTTCTCCACATATTGCGAGCTTCTTAAGAGCAGTAAGAGTAAATATTTTGTTTACTTTCTGGCAGAAATTTTTATTTTTCTATTTCTACTCTCTAGTACAATGCCTGGCACACAGCAGGCGTGTAATAAATGTTTAAATGAGTAAATGACTCTGTACGTTTTATCTTCTCACTCAGATTGGATCATTTCCATCAAATCTTGACAACCAGATTGATTTAATTGTGCTTCTCTTGTCTGGGCCTACAGATAGCTTGACTAACAGGTAGAGCTGATTGACAGGAATGGCTGTGTTTCTACTAAAATCAGTGATGCTCCTTTTAAGTAAAATCAGTGACCTTTTGCTGCATTATTTTGCAGTGGTCCTGGTTATGGTTTTAACATGAATTTACTATTTACTTCACCTTGAACCTTCTGAAAACTATCTGTTCTCCTCAGTATCCGCTTGGCACTCATGGCTTACCATTCATATGGCATGCATCATTATCTGTTATTATTATCTAATTTACCTTTATTAATGGGAAGCTCTTTGAGAATGGGGATTACATTCTCATTGCTTTTTGTTCCCAATAATGCTTTGTACCATCTGTGGTTAGAGAACATGTCTTCTTCATCACTTAAAAATGCTTAGTCCAGGCCCTGGTGCAAAGCAGATGCCAAATAAATATTTGTTGAATGAGTGAATGCAGGAATGAATGATTCTTGTCTGTGGTGTATGCTATTGGTGCACAGACCAGATCTCCTCTCCTGTTTGGTGTGCTTATCACTCAGCTCTCGCTCTTTCGCTTCTAACAGTTCACACCTGACCTCTTCTCCCAAGGACTCTCCTTGGACCACAGGAGCTGCATCATCCAGATCCTTCAAGAACAAGTGCCTGGGATTTTATGGCTTCTCCTGGGTAACCAGTATCCAATGACTGAGATGCAGGAATATGGAAGCTTTCTTACTTCAAGGCAGCACAAACTCACCAGTGCAATTTACACTCTAGAGCTCCCTGTAGGATCAGGCCGAGGCCAGGACTTCACTTGAAATTACACCCTTGCTTGGCTTTTTATGCTGCCTTATATTGCTTTCCTTGCTCCCTTGTAGGTTTCTCCTTGAGAACACTTCCTTGATAAATCACCTGTACACTCATACTTTCCTTAGGGTCTGTGTTTTGGGAACTTAAGACATTGCAAGTTTATAAGCAGTTGACGTCAGAGGTAGGGGGTCCTAACCACTGTCTCTCTGAGAGTGGTAGTTTCTGCTGTTGCAGGTGGTGTTTCCTGACAGTTTTTGGGTTTATAGTCCTGCCAACCCAAACTGTAGGCAACTGTGAACTACATTTGATATTTCATTTGGTTGTAAGATGGGAAGTCGTTTCACAATTTCAGTAAATAATTGTTACTGAATTTAGTAAACATCTTATTGAATTACAGGTCTTTCTAACAAAGTCAGAATGTGTTTTCCTTGACTTTTTGCTCTTTTTGATTATACACATCTCTGTTGTCTTTCCTTAAGCAAGAATAATAAAGAGTTAATTGTATAATCCATTTTTATGTGATTGGGTACAGCTCTCTTTTGTCTTCCTGTGGAATATAAAGATCCATTTCTAAACACCAAGTAAACCATTTACTTTTTTAGTGATTTGCAAAGAACACAACCTCTGTTATCTGTAAAATGGGATTGGAAGTAATGTGTTTTAGAACTGAAAAGCACTTTAGCAACCAGCTGTGGCTAATACCTTCATTTTATAGATGAGAACACTTGAGACCCAAAGAGGTTAAGTAATTTGTTCAATATCTCCCAGCTTGGTTAGTGGCAGAGCAAGAGTAAAACCCACCTCCCGGGCTCTCCGCTGCTCCACAAAATACATATTTCTTATTCACAGAATTGATATGAGGATTAGGGACCACATCTGTGAAAAACAGATTTAGCCTTTGGAAAGAAAGATGCCAGATAGCTTTATGAAAGCTTTAAGAAAACTAATCTCATTTTAACCTTTTCTGTACAGTTGTTAGTTTTGTTCAGTTTTATGTTCTTTGCCTCAGGCTCCTTTTTGGCCAAGGACTAGATAATATACAATGCTTGATTTGAAAATCAATATTAAGTATCCAGATTGTGTTAGAAATATGACTTACTTCAGCTGGTTTTGAAGCCGGCAACGGTTGCAGACAGCCTTCCAAAATGGCAATCATTTATGTACATGAAAAGTTTTCTATCCTACTTTGCATATTGGGAATAAGGACAATTGGATAGTTGCTTCCAAAGAAAAGAAGAAGCGTAAATTTTTTTTTTTTTGTTCAGCCTGGTAATACTTCCAAAGCTTGCTGCAGTGTAACTTTAACAAACCATGAATTTTCTCTCCTGCCAAGCCACCATATCCCTCCTGCTTTCAGCATAGTCAGGAAACCGTTATACTAATCCACCGTACCTTCCTATCTCTAGCAAGCACATGTAAGTGATAACTTTGAATATTTATTTTGATGCAATATAAATCTTCTCTGTGTCAACTTGTAAAGCTGGGAAACTGTGACTTGCTCGACTTGGTTACTTTAATTGTTTAAGTTTGGTTCTTTCAGCCACAGCATGCTTTGATATATGAACAAGAATGCTGCTTAATATTCGTAGTATTCAAAGTGATTTGTATAGGCTCATATATGCAGGGAAGATAAAATTGGAGGATCAAAAGGCTAAAGTAACTTTTCTATATATTTTTAATTAGGTACGCTTGTATGCAAGACCTGATGCTATCAGAAGAGGATCCGGGGACTACGCTCTCCACATAACAAAGAGATTAATAGAATTTTATGAAGACTACTTCCAAGTGCCCTATTCCTTGCCAAAACTAGGTAAGAATTTCCTTGGTTATTTTATTGTAAGGGCTCCTTGAAGGTGGAATTTCTTCTTCATGCATTTATTTGAGACATCCAGAAACATGGAAAATTCTAAGGGTTATATTTTTAGAGAAGATGAGCACAGAAAACAGTTTCTTCTGAAGAGGTAAAATAAAATTCAGTGTTTTTAAGTCTTGCCAAAAAATGCTCATAGGAATTAAGAAAGGCATTATGTGAGTTTAAGATTCCGAAAGATAACTCAAATAGCTAATTTGTTGGATAATCACTATGGAGGGGTGCTTGCCAACGTCTTGTTTAATCTTCACAACTGCTCTGTGGGTGGGTACTGTTAGAACATTTTCCACATGAGGGAATTGAGACCTGGGAGTCTTTCATTTACTCAGACAGCCAGTAAGAAAAGGAGTTGGGATTTCAAGGTAGGTCTTGATGACTCCCAGAACTATACAATATTTTACACTAAGAAGACACTCATTGATTAGTTTCCGTTTCCTAATTCTCACATGTTAGCCCTGAATGTATTAGTCATCCAATAGATTATTTTTGTTCAGTCATATTTTGAGTACACAGTTACAGTAAATAGAATAAAAACAAGAGAGGAGGAAAATTGCAATGATGGAGATTGTGTTCACCATGAATATGTTTGCATTTCTTTCTTTTACAAAGTGAGTAGGTTCAATAATTATTTGTTGAATGAGTACATGAATGAATTTTGTTATCCTAATTTGCATGAAGCTGCTGCTTTTACAGGGAGTGAACTGTGATGTTCCAGGAAGTTAGAAAGGGTATATACATACCCATTAGAAATGCTGAAGCTATTTTGTCTTCTCAGAAAACCTGTTTGGAAATATTAATATCACAACCGTTTTCTGTTCTTCACCCCTCCTCCCCGCTCCATTTTCCTTCTCAGGAGTGTTGTTAATCAGCATCCACATAAAAGTTATCACTCATTGACAAAAATAAAGTGCTTACCTGGTCAAAAGTATTAGCATTTGAACCGCAGGCTCTTGTCTCTGGAGATGGGCCTATTTCACTAAAGTACCTGCCTGCTGTGTAGCTTTATTGGTCTTATAATCAGTGATTCAGAAAGTAGATAGAGTAGTTGATATTGTTATCAGTGGGTGTAGCATACAGTTTTAATGAGTGATATTACAAAATTCTGAGGTCTTTTGAAACATGTGCTCTTAGAATCCCTAAGATTTTCTTTCAACTTTCTAAACAAAATTTTATTTCAAATGGGATCTGTGTTTTGTTTTGTTCTTCCTTCTTTATTTTCCCCTCTATATCAACTTCCCTATTAGAATCTGTTACACTGAAATCTCCCTGGTAGGCACCCAAGGCAGAAAGGAAGACCTGACTTCATTTGCATGGGGGTGACACTGTTCTCTACACCAGGTAAAACAGGCTGGGAACTTCTCAGCTTGACCCTAATGTAAAATTCACGAGTGCTTATGTTGCACGTTCAGCAAGAGAAATAAAATGTGAATCTTTTTCCCCTTCAGACCAGTAATTAGTAGAGGAACTCAATTTATAACTTCAGGGGGTTCCATGTAACTGTCAGCTTGCAGCAGGAAGCATTTCTGTTCCTCTCTTTCACTCACAATTGAACTATGCAGTCTTTCATCTGTAGAAAAGAGCTTTGTTCACTGTTACTATTACTTGTTAAGCTACCTTTTGGTGTATATAATTGAATGATTTGACTAATCCCAGCACACTCCTTTTTATGTATCTAGGGGGATTTCCACATCCCCTGCACTTTGTAAAATTTCTCTTGAAGTTCTACTTATTTAATATACCTTTAAATATTTAGAGCTATATGTTAGTGGATTTATAAATATACTTTCTAAATGCTCCCTACATAAAAATTCCAAAGCACAGAAGCATTTTGACAAATCCTTACTTTCTACTGTATGTTACAAATTATATTTTAAATGAATTCTATGGACATTAACTCAGTCTTTGTAAATGATGAATGTAGATGTATCCTAGATATCAGCTGCATCTGCCTTGACTTTTTAGATCTAAGATGGTTTCCAAGACACCTATTCTTCCCTCCCTTCCACCCCTCCTTCCTCCTCTCCCTCCCTCCCTCCTTCCTTCTTCCTTCCCTCCTTCCTCCCTTCCTTCGTTCTTCCTTCCCTCTTTCCTCCCTTCCTTCCTTCCCTCATTTATTTAATAACCATTTATTGAGTACCTCACATATGCACTTGTCTATGTCATTGGGGGGCAGCTGCAAATAAAAGAAGGCAAAAATCACTTCCCACCTGGGGCTTAACATTCTATTAGGTAGAGCCAGACATTTAAGCAATTAGGGATACATATAGCATGTCAGATGGAGATAAGTGCCATTAAAAATAAAGCTAGAATGGAGGGATAGGAAGTGTGGGGAGCACATGGGGCATGGGGAAAAGGCTGAATGTTTTAAATGCGTGAATATGGAAAGCTTTATTGGGAAGCTGACTTTTGGGCAAAGAACTTAAGGGAGTGAGGGAGTAAGCCAAGTGGATATCATGGGATACGGACTCTAGGCAGAGGGAACACAGTGCCCAGACTCTGAGATGGGAACTTTGTTCATGTATTTGAGAAATAGCAAAGAGGCAAATAGGGCTGGAGCAGAGTGAGTAAACGGGTGAGAAATAGGAGATGAGGTCAAGGGTTAGTGGGTAAGTGACAGATCCTGTAGAGCCGGCAGGCTGTGGTAAGGACTTTGGTTTTTTTATTTGTTTGTTTTTTTGTGGGGGGTACGATGGAGATCTATTGGTCAGTTTTGAGCAGAGGTATTACATAATCTGGCTTTTGTTATAAAAGGGTCACTCTTGTCACTAGGTTGAATACACTGTAGGGCAATGGTTCTCCACTGAGGGGTGATTCTGTCCCTCAGAGGCACTTGGTAATATCTGGAGGCATTTTGTTTTTCACAACTCAAGGGGGACTGGTGGAGTGTGTACTATTGCCAGGGATGCTGCTAAACATCCTACAATGCACATGACAGCCTCCTACAACAAAGAGTTATCTAGCCCAAGATATTAATAATGCTGAGGTTGAGAGATCCTGTTGTAGGGGAAAGGGCAGAGGCATGAAAACCAGTTAAGAGGCTATGGCAAAATTCAGGGAAAATCTGATATTGCTTGGACTAGGATATTACGTGTGAGGTAGTCAGAAGTGGTCTAATTCTAGGCATATATTGAAAGTAGAGGCAGCAAATTTGCTGATGAACTGGATGTGGGATTTGGGGGAAAGAGACGTACCACAAGTGATTCCAAGGTTTTGTGCCTAAGAACTAGAAGGATGGAATTGCCATTTACTGAGAGAGAAGGATTATGGGAAGATATCATTTTAAAGACTGATACATCTATTAAACATTTAGGTGGCAACTTGATGTCTGTAAGAAACTCAGGTAGACAGTTCAATTTACAAATATGGAGTTTGGCTGAGTAATCCAGCTAGAGATGTACATTTGCTGGCATTTTATGAGGTATAAAGCTATGAGGCTGGACGGGATCACCAAGGCTGTGAGAGCAGGTAGAGAAGAGAATAGGAGGGACTTCCTGGGTGGTGCAGTGGTTAAGAATCCGCCTGCCAATGCAGGGGACACAGGTTTGATCCCTGGTCCGGGAAGATCCCACATGCCGCAGAGCAACTAAGCCCACGTGCCACAACTACTGAGCCTGCGCTCTAGAGCCTGTGAGCCACAACTACTGAGCCTGTGCGCCACAACTACTGAAGCCTGTGTGCCTAGAGCCCATGCTCCACAGCAAGAGAAGCCACCACAGTGACCGCAACGAAGAGTAGCCCCCGCTCGCCGCAACTAGAGAAAGCCCGCGCACAGCAATGAAGACTGAATGCAGACCAAAAAAAAAAAAAAAAAAAAGAATAGAAACCGTTTAGCAGTTAGAGAGATTAGGAGCTGGTAAAGGCTACTGAGAAGAGAAGCAAGTGATTAAGGCACTAAAGAAATAGGTATATTAGACGTTCTGAGCATTTGGTGAAGAAAGTATTTCACAGAAAAGCAGATGATAAATTGTGGTAAGTCGAGATAGATGAGGGCTGAGAATTGATCATTCATTGAGGCTACCGTGTGACCTGGGCAAGAGCAGTTTCAGGTCAAAAACCTGATGGGTGTGTTCAAGAGCAAATGGGGTGGATGCTGCAACTAGAGACAGTGAGTACAGATCACAGATCGGCATTTCTGAAAATTCCCTATGGGGAGGGTTCTGGAAATAAGGGAAGGAGAAATATTTGTGTTCTAAAAATGCTCACTTCTTGAGAAGAACTGTTTCTGTGAACAGATCACATCCTTACCTCACAGGTTGTCCCTGTCCCAGATGTCAAGGGAGTTGTGGAACTTGCCTCTTTTTTTTGACTTGCATTAGAAAACCCCAAACAGACCTCCACCAGTTGATCTGACTCTACTGGTGCTTTGGGGGGATGTGCGCATATGTAAATGTCAGGGCGTTACATTGCAAAAACCCCAAACAAACCCTTACAATGTAATATTGAATCCTTCTTTTCTTAAAAATCACTTTGCTGTTCTGTCATAAACTCAGCAATATCTGCTCTCTTTCCCAATGTTTTTCTTTCATTTCTAATGCTGAATAGTCTTAACTTTCTCTGCCATTGTATCATCTTACGCTAGCTCAGCCCTAAGGATTTGAGTTTCCACTCCAAGTAGTGTATCAGAGTAGTTCCCTAAGAGGAATTCTGATGCTTGCAGGTGGGACAATATTGATTCTCCTTGTTGCATAAAGATATTCCTTTAACATTTTAAAGCCCAAATAGGCAGGAGGGTATGCTGTGTAAGGATTTGTTTTTAAATCTCTCCATTAGGTAATTAAAACTATTAGTAGGAGGTTTGTAGAGATTTTCTCTTTCTTGTTGTTAAGTTGTAATGTGAGGTACAGAATCTACTTGATACAGTACAGCAAGCCTTTCTATAGCTCTGTGCCCTATTTTCATGAGAACTGTCTGAGACATGGAGGTTTACTTTAAAAGAAGGTTGTTATAGACTTATAATTAACTTACCTTTCCTCTTATCCCCAAAACTTACTGACCACAACTACAAAAACAAATGGGTTTGTGTTTACTAAATGTGGGCCACTCTTAAGGGCTTCGTACATTCTAACCCATTTAATCTTTTTTTTGTGTGTGTGGTACGCGGGCCTCTCACTGTTGTGGCCTCTCCCGCTGCGGAGCACAGGCTCCGGACGCTCAGGCTCAGCCCACGGGCCCAGCCGCTCCACGGCATGTGGGATCTTCCCGGACTGGGGCACGAACCCGTGTCCCCCACATCGGCAGGCGGACTCTCAACCGCTGCGCCACCAGGGAAGCCCCATTTAATCTTTATTACAGCATTTTGAGGTAGTGGCTGTTATTTTCGCATTTTCTAGGTGACGAAATTTCGGCACTAAGTAATGTACTCAGATCACACAGCAGGAATTAGTGGATTTATAATTCAAACCCAGGTTCTCTGGCTCCAGATTCTTGGGATTCTGATGAAACAGATTCCAGAAACTTTGAGAATTCAGAGATTAAAATATGGGTCACCTTAATAAGCTAGGTAATCTGATTCCTAGAGGAATAATGTAGTAACTATTTTTGTTAAATTTCATATTGATGTTAAAAAGTAATATATGGTCCTTATAGAAAATTTTTTTTAAAAATAAATAAGCACATATCTTATAACTCATAATTTCTTCAATCAGAATATATATTTGAGTATTTTAAATGTTTTTTCATGATAGTTATTTTTTATAAGTCAATTAGGTGGCAGATAAAGTGACTCAGATTTGTATTGGAATATTTTGTTATTCATCCTGTTTAGATTTCAATTAATTATAATAGTTTTCAGTTTTCTTTTGCTGCTACTTTGTAAATCAATACGTTTCATAAAGGAGTTTGCTTGATTGCTTCTTTTCAGATCACCATGCTTTTATGAAGAGTTTGTTACTTCCTTGGCACAGTGCTGTAATTGTAGAGGGAGCACAGGTATTTTGTAACAAGAATTTATGGCTTCAAGGAGGTTGTGATTTCGTTAAGGAGAGAATATGATATTTACAGGAATTAATGGATTAGGGACTCACACTATATCGAATGTAATCAAGCTCCAAAATTTTGTGGGGCAAAAATGTAGAACCATGTAGTTAAGAATGTGGGATCATTGCACGATGCTGTAGGCATGAAAGGGACATAAAAAGAAGGCTTATCTTTACTAAAGTCCTGAAAAAAGAAACAAATGTAATCAGACGTGGAAAAGAAAGGGGAGAAATTATTTTGAGGATTGTGTGGTGGGGAAAGCCATGGATACCTTAGGCTCTATATATCATGTTGTTGGAGTCTGTTTTTCTATAATGGAACAGATAAGCTATGGGATAAATTGCCCTGTTGAAGTTCATGAATAAGAGAGGCTAGCTTGAATGACTGAGTTTTGTTTAAGCTATAACAGATAGATCCATTTCTTTGTTGTGGTGATGATGATGGAGGTGATGATGATGTTGATGGTGATGATGATTTGCTATTTGCAAGTAGTAAAGCTTTGGAGTTTCTTCCTTCATAAAATATTTGTATTGACTGCTATACATTTCACTCTGTGTGGTTATGTATCTTTTTTCTTTAAGTAATGGGTATATTTGTTGTTTTTGATTTGAGATGATAATCGTATAGTACTATTCTCATTTTAATTATACATCTCATACTTGAGTTATTATTTGAGGCTTAATTGTTTTAAATGATGACTTTTCTTTCCTTCCTTTTGATTAGGTAAATATTGAGTACTATATATATGTTTTGTTGTTAGCCTCAAGTTAGCACTGCTTTTTAAAATAAAATCTCTAGAAGCTCTTTATATAGTCTGGTCTAATTAGGTATAATGTCTGTTCACTCCCAAGATGCTTCCTTCAACCAGAATCCCTAAAAATATTTGAATATACACTGGAGCTATTTAATGATGTGGTTTCTTGGTGGAGACTAACATAAGGATCTCTAGTTAACTAGTAGGTTAACAGTACTAGTGCATTTCTTAGGAAATCAGATGAGACAGTTCTTTGCCTTCTGGTTTACCAGGTACTGGTTTTTTCAAATAAGTTTTTTCAAATGACTATCCTTTTCCCCCTCTTTGGAATCAAATAACTATAGTCTCCCAATTTTATGACGGCAATTTATTTCTGAAAAACCCTTCATGTGGTGATTTTCTCATCAACCCAATAGTTATCATGTCTTTTAATGGAAAATATTTTTTATATGTTCCTAACCTTCACTCTGATAACCATTTGTGCTGAAACACCACCAAAGAGACACAGTTACTTCAATATTTAACAAGTATTTTAACACAATTTAGCAAGGCATTTCCCCTTTCATTAATTATTCTATAATATGGCCATTTAACTGTTCTTGTTAAGCTGTTTTGCAGCTATTACATGCTATACGCTTCCAAGATTGTACTAGCAAACAAAACATATATTTGATGCTCAATGTTTATAATATTCAGTTACTAATACAAAAAAAGAAATAAACAAATCAATGAAAGCAATGCCTTTTAGTGGGAATGATGCATAAGATTATTACTGCTATAAACTAGCAAACCACAAGTACACTGGGTGGAGAATTTTATGCAACACAAACCAGCTATAGAACTGAATTAACTAATTCAACAGCATTTATTGAGTAGTTACTATGTATATTGTACTCAGCAACAGTGGCCTCTTCTGCTAGAAGCTTACAGTCTAGTTAAAGAGCAGTTTTTTATTATTTAGCTAGTTTGCCAATATTGTTACTTGTTCAGTTTGTTTACTGCCCTCCTCCCTCCTTCTCTGGTTTTAAGAATTTCAGAGCTTCACAACTTTGGATTTACTCCTAAGTATATTTTCACTAATTCAGTCAGGGTTTTGTGAAATATTGTTTATCCTGAAAATGAATGCAACTTTAGAAAGTGCTTAACTTAATCAGGGCTTATTTATAGATGCCTCCAAGGCATTGTTTTACATATTCCAGCAGAGGTATTTGGCCCTTACAACTTTACCATTAAGCTAGGAAATAACTACTTTCAACGTTTTCTTATGTAGTCATTGCACGAGTCTTGTGCCATACGCTCGGCTCTCTTTCCTATTAATATGGGTCGAGTGGTGTTGGTCCAGTAATGGACACCTCCTCCTCTTGTGCACCTGATCCCATCCTCTCTCACCTGCTCAAGGACATCCCTTTAGCAATTCTCTCTTCTCTTTCCTGGATCTTCAGTTCTCCATCTTTGTTGGGTCTTTCCCCATCAGCATTAAAAACATAGTGCTATTTCTCTCAGCCTAACCACACACAGGCACACTGACTGCAGCTACTATACCATTCTCTCCTTTATTTTACAGCTAAACTGCTTGAAAGGGTTGTCCGTCTCCACTGACTCCAATTTCTTGCTTTCCCTTGTCTCTTGAGTGCACTCTACATCAGTCTTTCGCCCCCAACACTACACTAGAACTGCTCTTGTTGAGTTCAATAATGCTTCTACATTACTAAATCCAATGGCCAATTCTCAGTCTTCGTCTTGAGCTGTCAACAGCCTCTGACAAAGTTGTTCTCTCCAAATCCTTGACACACATTTTTCACTTGTCTTTCAAGGCAACACATTTTCCTGTTTGGGGGGTTTGTCTTTCTTTACTGGACATTCTTTCTGAGTCCAGGTTTTCCTCCTCTTCCCCTCTCTAGCTGCTTAATACTGGAGTGCCCCAGGACTCTGGTTTTGCATCTCTTCCCTTTGATACCTATGTTGGTGGTGACCTCATCCAGCCTCATGGCTTAAATGCCATCTGCTGATGCTGGATTCCCAAATTTACATCTCCAGCCTGGTTCTTACGCCTCAACTCCAAACTTCTACATTCTACTGACTATTTGATAGCTTCACTTGGATGCCTAATGAATATCTCAAATTAACATGTTCATGTTTAGCTTGAGATATTAAACCACTATCTTGCTCCTTCCATATTTTTCCCCATCTCAGTAAACGGGAGCTTCATCCCTTCAAAAGTTGTTCAGGTAAAAAAATTCTTAGACTTGTAGTGTTTTTCTCTCATGTTACCCATCTAAACCATCAGCGAATCCTTTTGGTTCCACATTCTGAACGTATTTGGAGTCTGATCACTTCTCTGCATTTCCAAAGCTACTACTCTCATTCTTGCCTGGGTGAAGAGTTGAGCCTCACTGAAATGTGAAGTTAAAGTGGGATGAGCACGTGAGATACTTGAATTTACTGAGTTCTTGGGAAGGATATTGGACTTACCTGGTGATGTCGCACTCCTGCTCAAATGTTCCAATGGCTTCTCGTTAATAATAGAGTAGAATCCAGAATTCTTCTTTGGCCTGCAAGACCCTTGAGAATCTGGCCCCTTGCTGCTACTCCAACTTTATCTCCTACTTCTCTCCTTCTCACTCTCTCTGTTTCAGCGGCAGTGCCGTCCTTGTTTTTTCTCCAACATACCAAGCATGTGCCAGCCTTGGGTCTTTGCATTCATTCTTCCCTCAGCCCCGAACACTTTTCCTTCAGATACGTGCATGACTGAAATATCACCTTTTCCAGTGAGGTCTTCTTTGATCCCCTACGTAACTTGCAGCCTTGCCAATCGCTTCCCACCTCTCTTCCCTGATTTACTTTTCTCCATAGCACTTTCTGTTATCTTCCTTAATATGTATCTTATTTATGTTTTATTTTATTTATTATCTGTCTCCAAGCTACCTCTCCTCCTTTGCCAAATGTGAATGTTCTATGAGAACAGACATGTTTTTGTCTGTTTGTCTTCTGCTCTATTCTCTCTGCCTAGAACAGTACTTGGCCCAAGGTAGGCAATCAATCAATTATTGTTGAATGAATGAGTGATCGCTGACTTCTTTCTCTTTTAACTATCTTTACCACACTAGGAAGGTGAAAAAGGCAAAGCTTTGGCTACTTTGTGAATGAAATAAAATATGATTTCTTTTTAACAGAATAAACAAAGAAATAATGGTGATGTTCATTTAAACTACCAAGGAAACTCTTTTTTTGGTAAATACAAGTGAAAGAGGTGAAAGTTGAATTAGTTATAGTTGCAGCCGCTTTCCGATTAGAATTTATGTAAAGGAAATATTTGGTGAAAAATGGGTGAGTTGATACCAAGAAGAGGTATTGAGCTTTTGGTTTATTATCTTGGCGACTCCAGACGGAGGCTATTAAGAGGCCATACTTTGTACCTGGGATGATTTTGCAATCTGAAAATGAAATAAGTATCTAGTTGTCTATGATCTCTTGTTGTTCTTGGAAATGAAAATAACCCTTACTCATGGATTTGATAACGTTGTTAAATACCTGTTATATACTAGATACTGTTCTATTAGATACTGAAGAATCTGCAGGTAACCAAAGAGACAACAGTCCCCATCCTCACTGGGCTTATATTTTAATAGGGCGGAGAGGCAGACAATAAAATAATGTATGTATGTAATGTTAGAAAGTGATAAGTACTCTAGAGAAAATAAAGCAGAGAAGCAAGTGTCAGAAGTATTGGTGGGGGGAGGGGTTGAAGTTTTAAACAGGTTGGATGGTCAGGGAATGCCTTGCTGAAAATGGTGACATTTGATTCAAAATCTGAAAGAGTGTGGGAACTCTAAGGACGAGGGTATCTGACTTGTTGAAGAACCAGTGTGCCTGATGCAGAGTGAATGAGACAGAGTGGGGTGAGATGTAGTCTGGGAAGTAACTGTGCCAGGTGGTGAAGGATCTTGTTGGTTAGCCATTGAATGACATTCACTTTTATTTTGAGCAAAGGCATTGCTCTAGCGGCTTGGGCTGCCATAACAAAATCCATAGACTGGGTGGCTTTAACAACAGAATTTTATTTTCTTACAGTTCTGGAGGCTGGAAGTCTGAGATCAGAGTGCCAGTATGGTTGAGTTCTGGTGAGAGCTCTCTTCCTGGTTTGCAGATGTCCACCTTCTTGGTATGTTTTCATGGCATGGCAGAGGGAGACAAAGCAAGCTCTCTGGTGCTTATTCTTATGAGAATACTAATCTTATCATGAGAGCCCTATTCTTTTGACCTCTTCTAAACCTGAATACCTGCTTCTAAAGGTTCCATCTCCGAATACCATCACATTGGGAGTTAGGGCTTCAATGAATGAACTTTGGGGGATATAATTCATTCCATAGCAGGACTTATATTTTTTAAGGGATCACATTGGCTGTTTCATGAAGAACAGGTTGTTGGGAGAAGGGGAGTCAAACCCAAAGCATAGATAAGCTATTATATTAATCCGAGAAATTAATACTGTGTCGGACCAGAGTCATAGCAGTGGAGGTGGTGAGAAATGGGCAGATTCTGAATATTTTGAAGGGAGGATCAACAGAGTTTACTACTTTACAATAGGACTTCAAATGAAGTTTTGATGTCAGTTTCAGCTACAGTTTAGAAAATTGTGACAAGTTTGAAAAACTATGAGGTTTCTTTTCTCCCCCCTGTGGCTTATTTTTTCTGTGTAGCTACAATGAAAGGGAACAATGTTTTTATGCCTCCTTCTCTTTTTCTTGGTCATTTGAAATTAACATAGCAAGATAAATAATTTGTATTTTCTGTGCTTTCTAGATGGAGCAGCTGTATTTAGAACAAAATTGTGGTTGTAATAATCCTCTTCTGAGAGTGAGTTACTTCCTTCACTGGCCATTGGTCAGTCTGGAATTAATTATAGCCAAATTGCTATCCAAAGCCCTAGAGAAAGGGAGGACCATTTCATTAAAGTCTAGGCTGGGGATTACTGCTGACAGAAGCACTGCCAATCAGGCAGTTTTAAAAGAAAGGTGACTTATGCCATAAACTTGAGAGCTAAAATAGCTTACATTGAGATCAGAAGGTTTTTCCAAATAGCTTCATTTCAAGAAACTGAGGGATAGTTATGTAAAGTAAGGTTAAGTATCTAAAAGTCAATTAAGACAAAATGCTCTTAGGAGAGAAAGAGTCAAAATACATTTTTTTTTCTTTTCTTTGTTCCGGTATAATTGTGATAGTGTTCCTTATCCAATTCAGAACTTTTCAGATGTTTCCACTGTAAAGATTTGCCATGATTACTTATTGATTATCATTTCTAAGGTTTAGGAATTCTAAGTGGTAATCATAATCAGGGCATCCCTTTGCCTTTGACATTAAAGTCTTTTGATCTTATCAGATAATAAAGGATAATAAACATCCTTGCTGTAAACCATAGAATATCTACTTATAATTTTGTAAGGTGAGAAGCAGATGTGCTATTGTAACCTGAGTGAGGTGTACGTATTTTGTTCACTCCCTTGTCAAATATAGGAGACAAATCCTCAGCAAACCGTATAAAATTCAACTTGGATGGATATTGGGAGATTATTACCAAGTAAAAAGAATGTTAGAAAAAAATTCTAGCTAATGTAGAAGTGATATAATCATTTGAATGAAGTTTATCACTGATTCACTTTGTTACACAGCAGAAACCAACACCCCATTGTGAAGCAATTATACTCCAATAAAGATGTCAAAAAAAAAAGCTGAAAAAAAATGCCATTCTCATTAAAAAAAGAATCAGCTATTTTAAAAAGTTTTAACATTACGACTTTATCTACCATGACACTGGGGGATCTAGGATTGAGACTAAAACCTTTTGAGATTTCTAATGTAAAATGGACTACTGGTCCATCTTTTAGTCTCGAGATTTTTCATTCCTGTCTCTGAGAATTTTGATGCTGCTGCTTATGGACTTTGAAATGTAAAACAGACTGAACTGTAAAACAAACTTTAGTAAGGGAGGTTGCAATATACAAGCAGAGCAAATCCAGTATGGTAGTTGTAAGTGAAGCCTTTAGGGCGTTTAAGCTTTTTAAAGGGTAATTTTGAGAGACGATGAGTCCCAAATGCCATTTTTCAGTTGGAGGAATTTCAGTGGTTTATAACTTAGATTTATTCTTTATTGGCTTTATTATTTTTCCTTGTGGGTTCTATATTCGTATGGCAAATAATTCGTGAGTGACCTAGAGAGTGTCTTCAATAGTATAAAATAGGATGGTTTTAGCTTTTAAATAGTTTAGCAATTCTTTTTATTTTACAGACAAAAATATTCACTAAGCTGTAAAATAATTGGTAGGTTGATAGCGTTTAGGATCATTTAGCTTCTTAAGTACATTGAGATATAACCTGTTAATTTTTATTAATACTAATAAGCCAGCTGGTAAATGCTATGAAACTTGACGAGCAAAATTCCTCTCCTGGGCAAAACCAATAGTCCATGTCCGTAGCAGAAATTTGGATATACCCCAAATCATGAATTCTTATTGCTATGGACTGAATTGTATCTCCCCCAAATTCATATGTTGAAGATTTAATTCTCCTTGTGTCTATATTTGGTGACAGGAGGTAATTAAGAGGTAATTGAGGTTAAATGAGGTCATAAGGGTAGAGTCCTAATCCATTAGCTTTGGTGTTTTATAAGAAGAGGAAGAGAGAGAGATCTCTATCTTCCACATGAGGACACAGCGAAAGGTGGGTGTCGACAAGCCAAGAAGAAAGGAAGAGAGCTCTCGCTAGAACCTAACCATGCTGGCAACCTGAACTCAGATCTATAGCTTCCAGAACTGTGAGAAAATGAATTTTTGTTGTTTAACTCACACAGTCTATGGTATTTTGTTATGGCAGCCCAAGCTAACACTTACGTGCATGGGCTTGAGTCATTTACAGCACTGTTTGTTAGGCTGAGGTGGGGATGACAAAAAAAAGACTGTAGCAACCACTTGAATTATGCAGGCCTTTCCATTACCATTCTATTTTGCTTCAATTACTTTGACTACTTAAGAAGAAATTATTGCTTTACCTTTTAAAGTATCGTTACTTTGCCTCTCCCTCTTATCTGTAGTGAAAAAAATCTGTGATTAGAAAGAATTTTAATCATGTAAAGAAGTCTCCATAATCAATATCATAGTGGTCAGCAAACTTTCTCTGTAAAGGATCGGGTAGAAAATATTTTCAGCTTTGTGAACCATATGCCGTCTTGGCTGCAACTTTTCAGCTCTTGCAAGACAGTGGCAACCATAGACAGCATATAAATTAATAAATATGGCTATGTCCCAATAAAATGTTACTTACAAAAAGATATGGCTGGCCAGATTTGGCCCATAGGCTGCAGTTTGTTGAATCCTATGTTACTCGATAACTTCATTGTTCAACAATGTAAAAATTACAAATCCCTCAAACCTTATTAGGGATTTGGTTTTTTCTAGATTTTTTATAAATGCTTAAGAATTAAACTGAATTGGTACATTCAAAATACTTAGTACACTTTGTTCTTCTTAAAGGCATTTGTTTTGATCCTAAGTTTATGAAGAATATATACGTTAATGGAATTTAAATTTGTATTAATAAATAATAATTATATACTATATTATTTAGACACTATATATCAATTTATTAATATATACCTTTAAAAACTAAATATGGTATATTTGTATACAACTTATTTATTTAGATATACTGATTACATACATATTCACATCTTATATATCACACACTATATTCATATCCTGTATTCACATGAAGGCTATTATATCAAATACCCGTTATAATTTATTTCACATTGTCACCGAAAATGAGTAATGTCTGGAAACCTTGATTTTTGTCAGGATTAAGATGTCCATTTTTTTCTGCAACCTCTATTTTCAAATTAAGAAAGGAGCTAGTAGAGAATGGCTGAGGTTGAGAAGAGGAGAGTTGTGAGATAATTGTCTTAGAGGGTGGGAGAGCAAAATCATAACAGAAATACAGTATGATTGCTGCACAGCAGAGGGGCCCACTTAACTATATGGTCATAAATTTAAAACTTATACCATTAGTAAGTCAGTGCAGGCACAGGATAGGCATAGAATAGTGTGGAGGTTTTGCTGAGTGAGAATGATGGAGAGAGGGCCAAGTAGTTGAAGATAAAAGGAAGGGAATTATTAAATAATTACAGTGATGCCCATATCATCTAACCTGGGTGAAATGGGGACCTAGGATATGAGAGGAGGAGTGGCTGTGAAAATGTGTCGAATTGATAGGTTGGAGATCCCAGAGAGGAGGTTGAAGTATTGTTGAAGCAGAAGAAGTGGTGGAACAAGGCTGTACAGATAGGATGTTACAAACAAGAAGTGGACTGCTTGACACGAAGACCTTTCTGGGTGGTACAGTTATTGGGAATGACAATGTCCAGCGTATGACTGTGGTCTGGATGTGGTCAATGGAAAAGAACACTAGAACTAAGGAGATCAGGGCCTCTCAAGCGTTTTGAAGGATTATCCATGTGGGCATTGAGACATGCAAGAAGGATGATGGAAGAGTGATGGAAACAAAGTCAGTGTTTCCTGATCATCAATGAGGCAGCATTTAATGAAATGTGATGCCTGGGAGGCAACAGCAGATGAATTCGGGAAACAGGCGGTATCACTTACTCAAAGCTGGGATTTTTAGGAAGGTCGTGTAAGTAGCTTTAAACAAGGATGACACTTCCAGGCTTGTATGTTGTGGGGTGTGAAAGAAAAATCACCCCCATTTGAGAGAGTGTCCTTCAAGATATAGCCAAGTTTCAATTAGAGCTAAAACACTCAGGAAAGAAACAAAGAAACAAAACAAAACACTCAGAAAAGAAATTAAGGAGATAGGAGAATTTGCTAATGATGCCTAGGGAGTTCCGGAGGGTAGAATGAAAGAGCTTGGAACAGATGTGAATTTGAATCGGATTAGGGAACGTACACATATAAATATGGCAAAGACTCAAGTTGTTGCGAGATGCCCTGGATGCTTGGGATTGTGATGGTTGAATAGGCTTCATTGTCTATTAAGAAAAGCCAATAATCAAATTTAATTATGACTTCCTTCTCTGTACAATTTTTTTCTTAGGAAATTTGTTATTCCTAAGAAAAGGAAGAGTTGTGTTGGGAAATGAGAGGGGTAAAAGTCACAAATACATGCTGCTCTGTGGATTTCCTTTAAATCCTGTTGAAAGTGGCATGTTTAGAATCTACCTGTTATCTGAGCTATGAGTCAGATTGTTCAGTGTTCAGAATTTGAGAACTCAGGAAATGTTGTCTTGCCTCATTTATTAGACACTGGTGACTATTAACACATTTAAGTTTAGCACATTAATAAGGTAGGCCTGAAAATAGTTCATCTTAACATTTCTAAGTCTAGGCAGTTAATTGTCTAAACTAGTATTTCTTAAATTTTGCCACCTTCAGAGCACAAATGGGTAGCGTATACCTAAGCACATTCACACAGGCCAGATGAATTACTAATTGTCATCCCAACCCATTCATTCTCTCCCAGTGAAGCACTGCAGAAAGCAAATGTATGGGAATTGTATCGATATATTAACCCTGGTTCAAACAGAGAAAAGACTTATTAATAGTAAGCTTTAACACTTTCATGAAATTTGTAGTAACAACTTTGTAATACTTGTGACACATTTCATATCTGAGCTCAACAATCTGAGATTCACTGTCTAGGCTCAGTACAAAAAACATGTCAACTATAACACAGCACTATATTGTTAGAAATAAATCAACCACTGTCTAAGAAAGAGGATCAGCATATTTCCTTTTCTGTAATCATTTATTTGTAGTTTTTTTCATCTCTTATCTTCAGTGACTGATATGTTTGACAACAGATACACAAAATCTGACACTGTCAGAGCAGACCCTCAATTTTGCTATTTGCTAGGTTTAAAAATGTGACAGATTCTGAAACATGAGATGTGTTCCCTGCAATTGACTGTTTGCTTAAGCGCTCTCCTTCCCCACCGTTTCCTTGCTCCCCCTTTCCTTCTCGGGAATAACTGTATCGCAATATGAGGGCCACCTTCTTGCGGCCCAAGTTCTGAAAAATGTGGGCCGTGTAGGCATGAGGCTTACTAAGTCACCTCTGACCTTCTGTGAGCTCTAACTTATTTGACATTTGTGATGTTAAACAGGTAAACATTCCCACCATAGAACCCTTGTTTCCCCCACCAAGCCTGCTCCATCTTCCATCTTCATTTTAACAAATGGAGCCCCGGGTAGAGGGATACTTAGGTAAGCTATTGAAGAGTCAGTCTTGATGCTGTCTTCTGTATAGCCTTCATGCAACTCATCAGCAAGTCCTCTAGGCTTCTACCTTCGACATGTATACTGTGTTTTACTCATTCTCCCTATTTCTACTGCGACTCCCTAGCCCACGTCACCATCTTCTTTCTCCTATATTATTGAACAGGCCTCTAAACTACTCTCTCTCTTGCAACTTTTTTGCAACCTTCCCTGCTGCCCGATTCTATTGTCTAAACAACCAAGAGTGAGCTTTTAAAAATATAAATCACATTTACATCAGTCTCTCCCGGTATGACCAGGCCACCTAAGATGGCTATTCTCTTGCTCTCTGTACATCTCCTACTCGACCAGTCCCTGCTTCACCTACACCGTACTCATATGACTGACCTTCCCTCTTAATCATGGAGCCTAACCAGTAAATGCTTATGTACTTTACCATGGCTCCAAGTAGTGATTGCTCTAATCTTTAGATCAGAAGGGCTCCACTGTGATAGTTTATCAAAGGGGAAGACATATGCCCAGTGAAGGTCGTTAGCCTGAGGGGCTAGAAGGGACATGCCTCTCTGCTGGTTCACCTGGTAACTGATGAGCTAACCTGAGGTCAGTTCCCCCTATTACTGGTAGCTCCCTCTCCTGCCCCAGAGGGAAGACTG
Source organism: Phocoena sinus (assembly GCF_008692025.1). Lineage (NCBI taxonomy): Eukaryota > Metazoa > Chordata > Mammalia > Artiodactyla > Phocoenidae > Phocoena > Phocoena sinus. The sequence continues at coordinate 45,480,403 of NC_045772.1, read as the reverse complement.
CTGCCATGTCCTGCCTGCAGTCTGCCGTCCACGATGGGGTGTCACTCCAAGACCTTCTTTCTTCAGACGTGTAAGATCCCCCACCTATTAAATCATTGATGTCTCTGTTACTGACTGCAGGGCTCTTTTTTCAGTATTAGTGCTGGGCAAGTACACGGCTTGCAGGCCCGTGCCGTGCAACCTAACATTCCCTCTGTTGCTTTCCATCAAATTTAGAACAAGTCCTTATGTCAGCCTATGAGGCCCTCCATGATCTGACTCCTGGTTACCTTTCTGACCGAACCCGCCATTGCCTTTGTGCTTATTCCTCTCTATTTATATGATTTTTTTAATGCTTACTTGAATACACCAGTCTCATTTCGTCGTTTAAATTATTGCTCCTTCAGTCTGAAATGCTTTTTCACTAGTGACATATTTAGGGAGTATGTTCAAATGCCACCTCCTATCAGAGATAGACATTCGCTGATGATCTTATCAAAAGTAACTACCCATTAGATCCTATCTCCTTGTCCCTCTTTATTTTTCTTTATAGCATGTATATATGCATTGTATTGTATATTTTGCCATTTATATAATAATGTCTACTTATTCAACTGGAAATTTCCTAAGGGCAAGAATTTTATCTTGTTAACCATGTATGATTTCTCAGTGCCTGATGTAAGGGAACAAAACTTGCCACCCCCAAATATGTCTCTTTGTCTTGAGGACTATTTGGGGCTGATTGTTTTTAAAAAACAAAAAGCTCAGGAAGAGCTTTTACCTCCTCCCCTTTACTGCCTAAATGAATTTAGATAAAGGGCCTGTTCCAGGAAGAGGCACTATCACCATAAATAACTAAAGTATAATATGAGCTAGGTGTGGTAGACCGGGGGAAACTTAGCTATGCCTCTTTGATCAAAGTCCTCTCTGGGTCCTCTTGACTTTGCATGGCCCAGCAAATATGTATTTACTAGCAAACTTTTGTTCACCAAACATTTGCTCTTGTTCATCTTCCTGTAAGTTGCCTTTCTTTCTTTTGAAGTCCCCCCTACCCTCTTCTCCTTCTCTCAGATGGCATAATAAGCTTCAATTGTCTAACTTGTCCTTGGGCCCCATATCCTTATGGAATCGCTGAATGCATGTAATTAAAATTTGATTTTCTCCTATTAATCTGTCTAACATCTCTTTAGTTCTTGGACCAGCCAGAAGAACCTAGAAAGGTAGAGGACATTTTTCTTTCCTCCCCCATCCTGACGTACAATAGATGCTCAATAAATATGTACTGGATAAGTGAATTATTGAAATATCAGTGTTTGATTGTAAATTACCCCTAGTTCACTATTTTTTTCTTTTTCTAAGTTTAGACAGTCTCAATTATTTTAAGTCAGCAGAACCCAATTTAAAAATTAAATCTGAAATGGGATAGGGCAGAGTCAAGATGGCAGTGTGGGAAGACACAGAGTTCATGTCTCCCCACAACTAGGGCACCTGCTGGATGCTGGTGGGGTACCCCAACACCCAAGGAGACAGGAAAAAACCCCAAGAGGATGTGGGCAGACTGACAGGGGAGGAGAAGTGGAGGCCAGACAGGACTGGCGCCCCGAGGGGTGGCTTAGAGGTGGGGAGGGGTTTCCATGCCTGGAGGGACCTTCTGGGCCTCGGATCAGGGGGAGCTGGCCCAGCGTTTCCCCTGCCCAGTCGGCCGGGGAAGTCTGCCTGGCTCTGGAACCGGGTCCTATGCCCTCAGAGGTCCCCTCCAGGCCCAGTTGGGCCTGGGGATATAGGAGGGAGGCCAGGAGAGAACAGAAGAGGCAGGCAGGAGGGGCCCTCCGGGACCAGAGGAGCGGGAAAGGAGTGGAGGGCGTTTGCCTTGCCCAGTCAGGCACGGGGAGCCTGCTGAGCTCCCAGGCCAGTCCCCTGTCCTCCAAAGCCCCCTCCAGGCTGAGTGGTCCTGGGGACATAGAAGGGAGGCCAGAGAGATCAGGAGAGGCAGGTCAGACAGGACCTCCAGGACTAGAGAAGCCAGAGAGGAGCGGAGGGCATTTGCCCCACCTACTCAAACCCAGGAAACCTGCTGGGCTCCCAGATGGGGTCCCCCGCCCTCTGAGACCAGAGGCAGGAGGCAGGCCTGGGCCCCTTCTGTTCTGTTGTGCCTAAGCCACACCCCCCACATCCCCCAGGGCCTTTTCCAGCCCTGTGGGTCCTAAGCATAGGCCCCACCCACTGCCCAAACCTTGTCCCTGCTTAGGTCCTGCCCTCCACAGCCAAGGCCTTTTCAACCTTTTTTTATTTTTCCTCATCCTCTTTTTTACTATTGTGGTTCCATTGTACCTTCCGATTATTGTTTCATCTATATTTTTATTTTTATATTTTTTCTAACATATCTGTTAGTTTCCTAGTCTAATTTTATTTTTTACTTTGTTATTGTTCTCCATTTTTTTTTTTTTGCTGTGCCACACGGATTGTATGATCTTGCTTCACAAGCCAGGGGTTGGGCCAAAGCTCCTGTGGTAGGAGCTCTGAGTGCAAACCACTGGACTAAGAACCTCAGACCCCAGGGAATATTCATCGGAGTGAGGTCTCCAGGAAGTCCTCATCTCAGCATCAAGACCCAGCCCTACCCAACAGCCTACAAACTCTAGTGTTGGAAGCCTCAGGCTGAACAACCAGTAAGACAGGAACACAATCCCACTCATGAAAAAAAAGAAAAAGAAAAAAAAAAAAAGACACGGCAAAAAAAATGTCACAGATGAAGGAGCAAGGTAAAAACCTACAAGACCAAATAAATAAAGAGGAAATAGGCAATCTACCTGAAAAAGAATTCAGAGTAATCATAGTAAAGATGATCCAGAATCTTGGAAATAGAATGGAGGCATGGATTGAGAACATACACAGAATGTTTAACAAAGATCTAGAAGAACTGAAGAACAAACAGAGATGAACAACACAATAACTGAAATGAAAAATACACTAAAAGGAATCAAAAACAGAATAACTGAGGCAGAAGAAAGAATAAGTGAGCTGGAAGACAAAATGGTGGAAATAACTGCCGAGGAGCAGAATGAAAAGAATTGAAGACAATCTCAGAGACCTCTGGGACAACGTGAAACACACCAACATCGAATTATAGGGGTCCTAGAAGAAGAAGAGAAAAAGAAAGAGTCTGAGAAAATATTTGAAGAGATTATAGTGGAAAACTTCCCTAACATGGGAAAGGAAATAGTCACCCAAATCCAGGAAGCACAGAGAGTCCCATACAGGATAAACCGTAGAAGAAACACACCAAGACACATATTAATCAAACTAACAAAAATTAAATTTGAAGAAAAAATATTAAAAGCAGCAAGGGAAGAACAAAAAATAACATACAAAGGAATCCCCATAAGGTTATCAGCTGATTTTTTCAGCAGAAACTCTGCAGGCCAGAAGGGAGTGACAGGATATACTTAAAGTGATGAAAGGGAAAAACCTACAACCAAGATTACTCTACCCAGCAAGGATCTCATTCAGATTCAATGGAGAAATCAAAAGCTTTCCAGACTAGCAAAAGCTAAGAGAATTCAGCATCACCAAACCAGCTTTACAACTAAAGCTAAAGAAACTTCTCTAGGTGGGAAACACAAGAGAAGAAAAAGACCCACAAAAACAAACCCAAAACAATTAAGAAAATGGTAATAGGAACATACATATTGATAATAAACTTGAATGTAAATGGATTAAATGCCCCAACCAAAAGACACAGACTGGCTGAATGGATACAAAACAAGAGCCATATATATGCTGTCTACAAGAGACCCATTTCAGACCTAGGGACACATAGGGACTGAAAATGAAGGGATGGAAAAAGATACTCCATGCAAATGGAAATCAAAAGAAAGCTGGAGTAACAATGCTTGTATCAGATAAAATAGACTAATAAAGATGGTTATGAGAGATAAGGAAGCACACTACATATTGATCAAGGGATCAATCCAAGAAGATGATATAACAATTATAAATGTTTATGCACCCAACATAGGAGCAACTCAATACATAAGGCAAATGCTAACAACCATGAAGGGGGAAATCAACAGTAATGCAATAATAGTAGGCGACTTTAACACCCCACTTACACCAATGGACAGATCATCCAAACAGAAAACAAATAAGGAAACACAAGCTTTAAATGACACAATAGACCAGATTTAATTGATATTTATAGAACATTTCACCCAAAAGTGGAAGAATACACTTTCTTCTCAAGTGCACATGGAACATTCTCCAGGATAGATCACATCTTGGGTCACAAATCAAGCCTCGGAAAATTTAAGAAAATTAAAATCATATCAAGTATGTTTTCTGACCACAGCGCTATGAGATTGGAAATCAATTACAGGAAAAACATTGTAAAACCCACAAGTACGTGGAGGCTAAACAGTGCACTACTAAATAACCAAGAGATCACTGAAGAAATCAAAGAAGAAATTAAAAAATACATAGAAACAAATGACAATGAAAACACAACCACCCAAAACCTATGGGAAGAAGCAAAAGCAGTTCTAAGAGGGAAGTTTATAGCAATTCAGTCTCACCTCAAGAAACAAGAAAAATCTCAAATAAAAAATTGTAACCCTGGGGCTTCCCTGGTGGCACAGTGGTTGGGAATCTGCCTGCTAATGCAGGGGACACAGGTTCGAGCCCTGGTCTGGGAGGATCCCACATGCCACGGAGCAACTAGGCCTGTGAGCCACAACTACTGAGCCTGCGCGTGTGGAGCCTGTGCTCCGCAACAAGAGAGGCCGCCATAGTGAGAGGCCCATGCACCACGATGAAGAGTGGCCCCTGCTTGCCACAACTAGAGAAACCCCTCGCACAGAAACAAAGACCCAACACAGCCAAAAATAAAATAAATAAATTAATAAACTCCTACCCCCAACAGCTTCTTAAAAAAAAAACTAACCCTACACCTAAGGCAACTAGAGAAAGAAGAACAAAGAAAACCCAAAGTCAGTAAAAGGAAAGAAGTCATAAAGATCAGAGCAGAAATAAGTGAAATAAAAACGAAGAAAACAATAGCAAAGATCAATAAAACTACAAGTTGGTTCTTTGGGAAGATAAACAAAACTGATAAACCCTTAGCAAGACTCATCAAGGAAAAAAAGGGAGAGGACGCAAATCAATAAAATTAGAAGTGACAACCACGAAGAAATGGACAAATTCTTGGAAAGGTACAATTTTTCAAGACTGAAGCAGGAAGAATTAGAAAATATAAACAGACCTATCACAAGTAATGAAATTGAAACTGTAATTAAAAATCTTCCAACAGGGCTTCCCTGGTGGCGCAGTGGTTGAGAGTCCGCCTGCCGATGCAGGGGACACGGGTTCGTGCCCCGGTCTGGGAGGATCCCACATGCCGCGGAGCGGCTGGGCCCGTGAGCCATGGCCGCTGAGCCTGCGCGTCCGGAGCCTGTCCTCCGCAACGGGAGAGGCCACAACAGTGAGAGGCCCGCGTAACGCATAAAAAAAAAAAAAAAAAAAAAAAAAAAAAAAATCTTCCAACAAACAGAAGTCCAGGACCAGATGGCTTCACAGGCAAATTCTATGAAACCTTTAGAGAAGAGCTAACACTGATCCTCTCAAACTCTTCCAAAAAATTGCAGAGGGAGGAACACTCCCAAATTCATCCTATGAAGCCACCATCACCCTGATACCAAAACCAGAAGAAGATATCCCCCCAAAAAGAAAATTACAGAGCAATATCACTGATGAACATAGATGCAAAAATCCTGAACAACTTACTAACAAACAGAATCCACCAACATATTAAAAGGATCATACACCATGATCAAGTGGTATTTATCCCTGGGGTGCAAGGATTCTTCAATATATGCAAATCAATCAATGTGATACACCATATTAACAAATTGAAGAATAAAAGGCATATGACCATCTTGATAGACGCAGAACACGCTTTTGACAAAATTCAATACCTACTTATGATAAACACTCTCCAGAAAATGGGCATAGAGGGAACCTACCTCAACATAATGAAGGCCATATATGACAAACCCACAGCAAACATCATACTCAATGGTGAAAAACTGAAAGCATTTCCACAAAGATCAGGAACAAGACAAGGATGTCCACTCTTGCCACTCTTATTCAACATAGTCTTGGAAGTCCTAGCCATGGCAATCAGAGAAGAAAAAGAAATAAAAGGAATCCCAACTGGAAAAGAAGAAGCAAAACTGTCACTGTTTGCAGATGATATGACACTATGCATACAAAATCCTAAAGATGCCACCAGAAAACTACTAGAACTAATCAATGAATTTGGTAAGGTTGCAGGATACAAAATTAATGCACAGAAATCGCTGGCATTCCTATACACTAACAAGAAAGATCAGAAAGAGAAATTAAAGAAACAGTCCCATTTACCATTGCAAGAAAAAGAATAAAATACCTAGGAATAAACCTACCTAGGGAGGCGAAAGACTTGTACTCAGAAAGCTGTAAAACACTGATGAAAGGAATCAAAGATGACATAAACAGATGGAGAAATATACCATGTTCTTGGACTGGACAACTCAATATTGTGAAAATGACTATAGTACCCAAAGCAGTCTACAGATTCAATGCAATCCCTATCAAGCTAGCAATGGCATTTTTCACAGAATTAGAACAAAAAATTTTACAATTCGTATGGAAACAAAAAAGACCCCGAATAGCCAAAGCAATCTTGAGAAAGAAAAATGGAGCTGGAGGAATCAGGCTCCCTGACTTCAGACTATACTACAAAGCTGCAGTAATCAAGACAGTATGGTACTGGCACAGAAACAGAAATATAGATCAATGGAACAGGATAGAAAGCCCAGAGATAAACCCACACACATATGGTCACCTTATATTTGATAAAGGAGACAAGAATATACAATGGAGAAAAGACAGCCTCTTCAACAAGTGGTGCTGGGAAAACTGGACAGCTACATGTAAAAGAATGAAATTAGAACACTTTCAAACACCATACACAAAAATAAACTCAAAATGGATTGAAGACCTAAATGTAAGACCGGACACTAGAAAACTCTTAGAGGAAAACATAGGAGAACACTCTTTGACATAAATCACAGCAAGATCTTTTTTGGTCCACCTCGTAGAGTAATGAAAATAAAAACAAAAATAAACAAATGGGACCTAATGAAACTTAAAAGCTTTTGCACAGCAAAGGAAACCATAAATAAGACAAAAAGCCAACCCTCAGAATGGGAGAAAATATTTGCAAATGAAACAACGGACAAAGGATTAATCTCCAAAATATACAAACACCTCATGGAACTCAATGTCAAAAAAATGAACAACCCAATCCAGAAATGGGCAGAAGACCTGAATAGACATTTCACCAAAGAAGACATACAGATGGTCAAGAGGCACATGAAAAGATGCTCAACATCACTAATTAGAGAAATTCAAATCAAAACTACATTGAGGTATCACCTCACACCAGTCAGTATGGCCATTATCAAAAAATCTAGAAACAATAAATGCTGGAGAGGGTGTGGAGAAAAGGGAACCCTCTTGCACTGTTGCTGGGAATGTAAATTGATACAGCCACTATGGAGAACAGCATGGAGGTTCCTTAAAAAACTAAAAATAGAACTACCATATGACCCAACAATCCCACTACCGGGCATATACCCTGAGAAAACCATAATTCAAAAAGAGACGTGCACCACAATTTCGCTGCAGCACTATTTATAATAGCCAGGATATGGAAGTAACCTAAGTGTCCATCGACAGATGAATGGATAAAGAAGATGTGGCACATGTATACAATGGAATATTACTCAGCTATAAAAGGAAATGAAATTGAGTTATTTGTAGTGAGGTGAATGGACCCAGAGTCTGTCATACAGAGTGAAGTAAGTCAGAAAGAGAAAAACAAATACCATATGCTAATGCATATATATATGGAATGCAAAAAAAAAAAAAAAAAAGTACTGATGAGCCTAGTGGCAGGGCAGGAATAAAGATGTAGACATAGAGCATGGACTTGAGGACACGGGGGGAGGGGGAAGCTGGAGTGAAGTGAGAGTAGCATTGACATATATACACTACCAAATGTAAAATAGATAGCTAGTGGGAAGCAGCCGCATAGCACAGGGAGATCAGCTCTGATGTGCTCTGTGACCACCTAGAGGGGTGGGATAGGGAGGGTGGAAGGGAGGCTCAAGAAGGAAGGGATATGGGGATATATGTATGCATATGGCTGATTCACTTTGTTGTACAACAAAAACTAACACAGTATTATGAAGCAATTATACTCCAATAACGATCTAGTAAAAAAATTAAATCTTATTTGAGCTCCAATATAGACAAAAAAAATGCAAGCAGAACTTGTTAATGGAGTGGGGGATTGGTGGGGTATCCTTCACTCACCCCTTTCTTCAAGAGGTGCAAATTGAAGTATTACATACTTAATAGAAACATTTTACCAGTCCAGATTTGAGCTGTTTCCAAATTAATAGAAAAATTAAACTCCAAGTATTACCTGAAGACCAGTGTTAGAAAAATCTTCACAGGGTGGCTGAAGAGAATCTCCTAAACATTAGATCATGAAATTCAGTTTTTAAGAGAAGAATATCTAATTCTTGTTAAGAAACCATTTTATCCAGCAAGTGGGTCAAATTCTAATTTCTGGAATAATCCTATGTGGAACTTGATAATTGTTTGCTTATTTAATAATGATAATATAAACCACACCTTTGCTGCTTAATAAAATAAAAGAAATAGGGATGATTTATTTATTGTATTATTCACATAGGAACATAAATGTCAAAGCTGTGAGTTACTAACAGTTTTTTTAAATCATGAGAACCACTATAATTCATGGCAAAAGCTAAAATTTGCAAGTAGGAAGTTCAAATTAAATCCAGTTTGTAATTGACGAGACATATCAACTGCAAAAATAACTTCTTTTCAGTGGATTTTAGAGGACTCCTGCACAAGTTTAATTTTTAAAAAAAATTCTTTTTATTCTTTATTAAAGTGTAGTCATTCTTATGACTTTGAAAACAAACTACTTTTTTAAAAAAGAGTGAACTTTCAATGATATATGACTGACACACTTCTAGGTTCTTTACTGTCTCTGTATCTCAATTGTCTGTGGTCTATTTTAAAATGTAGATGAATAAACTATCGAGGGAGAAAATTGAGTGCAATGATTTCAGTTTTAATTTCTCACTCAACCACTAACTCACTCTTTAATCTTGGGCAAAATCTCTCTGGACCTCAGTTTTTAAATTTAATAAACGGGAATCTTACTGTTTGCCATCTTCATTTTTTGTTAGCATATTAACAGATGAATATCAAGCCTTTTGAGTCAGAAAGTGACTTATTTGGTGAATATAGATGAGAGACCTATGGAAGTATGTTAAATTCTTCTGTTCAATTAAGCAGATATGTCTTCCTGTGTATTAGTAAAATGAGTCATTTTAAATAGTGAAAATTGACTTATAGGACACTGTAGCAGAAAGTATTTTGCAAGGTGTTTAAGTTTATTGGTATTAAAGTAATTTCCTGGTTTTTGAGAGTTTTTCTATGGCAATGTAGAAAACTAGTTATTGATATTAATTGCTTCTGGTATGAGTAATTGTTTTTTTTCCAAAGGAGAGATACATGTTAGACTACACATATATTGATTTATTATGGAGGTATAAGCAAAATCAGATTTCACATATTGACAAATAAAAACTCTCAGGGTAAATGTGTTTGTTATACACTTCAGCAGCTAGGCACCTCAGGAGCTTCCATTTAACAAGTATTGCATATTATCAAACCTTGGGGGAGTGAGGATTTGGCAGAGATACTGGCAAAGATGTCTTTCAAGTTATTACTTTATATTTCTAAGTAACTTAAAAGTAAATCACAGCCCTTGCTTATAGTGACGACTTTAAGTAAACCATATCAGGACCGGATTATAGATTATGTATATTTTGTTAGATCGCATGTTTGATTTCACTGTATATTGTATGTTATTCAGATTTGAGGGAATAAAAAAGTCTTAATTAAGGAAGCTATGATTACTGAAACATTTTGCATGTTGAGTAATGTTCTCTTGAATCTTACCTAGAGCATTTTATGTCTTTATTTGAAGAAAGTAATTTTCAATTTGAGAAGGAGAACATTAATGGACTAAAATAATTTCTATCTTGAATTATTATATTTTGTATACAGTTAAGATAATCTGCTGAGAATATTTAGGCGATTTTTAAAGGTAAGATATTTTAGGAAGTTTCTACTCAGTCACTTTTTTCTTTTTTTGTAGGCATACCACTATTTTTCAGCTTCACTTTGTTATAAATGACATATATTCTAGGGAAAAGTTAACATTCAGAGAATACATCGTAGCCTTTTTAGTTTTTATTTTTAAGTGATATTATTTTTTAAGTGACGTTTGGCTTTTGGGGGGGTTGTCATTTTTTAAGGCAGACCTCCATGACAGTTATATTTTTTCCAATGTATCATTAGGAAATTAATACATACCTAATACTAAGGACAGCAAAAGTGATAGCTGACATTCACTGAGGTCTTACTATATATGAGGCATTTACTAAGCATTTTACATCTATTTTCTCACTGAATTCTGATCTCCTTGTGTGGTTAGTATTACCATTATTGTTGCCAAAATTCGGCCTCTGTGTACCGGGGCCGGATTAAATCTTGGAGACAGAGTTTTGGGTGAAGTAGAGAGAAATAGTTTTATTGCTTTGCCAGGCAAAGGGGGCCACATCGGGCTAATGCCCTCAAGACTGTGTGCCTGCCCTGGAGGGGGTAGTGAGGACTCTTACAGTGTTCAAAGAGCAGGGCGTGGTCGGCTCGTGGACATTCTTCTGATTGGTCGGTGATGAGGTAATGGAGAGTCAGCATCAACAGTCTTCTGGTTCCAAACAGTTTGGGGTCTATGTGCTTGTGGACAGCATACAGTTAACTTCTTCCACCTGCTGGGGGGTTCAGTATCTGCAAAATAGCCCAAAAGATATGGCTCAGAATATTATCTATAGTCCTTGAGGAAGAACTAAATGTCCTTGACTTTGTTTAATGGCCAAAGTATTATTATTTTGTCTTGCTTGGCTGTTTTCCTTTCTTTCTGCATTTTCTCACTTCTCTGATTAAATTTATTCTTTGACTAAAGTTTTTCTACAGACGAAAAGCAGGTGGAGGACATGGGTGGAGGTTTATTCTGGGAAGGCCTCATAGGGTTCTCCTCGATTACATTATCCTTATTTTACAGAAGGGAAAACTGAGCCTTGAAAAGGTTTAGTGGCTAGAGTCACTGTGGTACTGTGATTTATAATAAGAAATATATATTTGGTCCTTGTACCTTTCTGACACAAAGCTCCTAAAACCCTTAGGATTCCCTAAGTGTTGAGAGCGATAAAATGTCTTTTGTTATGTTAATAAGGTGACTTCTAGCTGGCACCTAGGGATGGGGGCTGCTTGCCAGACGACCAACCCAGTGATTAGAGGGTTGAACTTTCAGTCCTACCCCTTGACCTTTGAGGGGAAGGGAGGAAGGGGGAGGGGAGAGGACCTGGAGATTGAATCAATTACCAGTGGTCAGTAATTTAATCAATCATGCCTATGTAATGAAGCCTCCATAAAACCCAACAAGGACATGGTTTGGAGACATCTGGATTGGTGAACATGTGGAGATGGAGGAGAGTGGCTCATGTGCAGAGGGGATGGAAACTCTGTGCCCTTTCCCCATGCCTTACCCTGTGCATCTCTTCCATGTGACTGTTCCTGAGTTATATCCTTTTATAATAAACCCATGATCTAGTAAGTAAAATGTTTCTCTGAGTTCTGTGAGCTGCTCTAGCAAATGAATCAAACTTGAGGAGGGTGTCCTTGGAACCTAGCCAGCTGGTCAGAGGTAGAGGTAACAACCCTCATTTAGGATTGACACCTCTGAAGTGGGGTGGGGGCTGTGCGGCGGCGGCGGCGGGGAGCAGTCTTGTAAGTCTGAACCTTTAACCTGGAGAATCTGGTGCTATCTCTGGGTATATAGTGTTGGAACTAGGTTGAATTGTAGGACACTCAGCTGGTGTCCTAGAGCAGGGGTCCCCAACCCCTGGGCTGCGGACTGTTACTGGTCCTCAGCCTGTTAGGAACTGGGCTGCATAGCAGGACATAAGTGGTGGGCGGGCGAGTGAGTGAGGCTTCATCTGCCGCTCCCTGTTGCTCCCCATCGCTCGCATTACCGCCTGAACCATCTCCCCTGCTTCCGCCGGTCCGTGGAAAAATTGTCTTCCATGAAACCCGTCCCTGGTGCCAAAAAGGTTGGGAACCTCCGTACTAGAGAACTCCTACTTGGTGTAGGAACCTTCTCCACCATCACTGGCACTGGTACCAAAACCTGTTTAGTCACATTCACAGCAAGTGGAAGTGGCATGCTCTAGAGACTGCAGCTGACCATTACACATAGAAATTGAGGTTTTCCTTTAAACTGGCAAATGGCAGTTTAAATATAAGAAAAGTTTAAGATCACGTTCACATTAACAACAGATTTTATCAAAGCAGTGGTAATATCATTAATAAGAAAGCTTTGGGGCTTCCCTGGTGGCGCAGTGGTTGAGAGTCTGCCTGCCGATGCAGGGGACACGGGTTCGTACCCCGGTCTGGGAAGATCCCACATGCCGCAGAACGGCTGGGCCCGTGAGTCATGGCCGCTGAGCCTGCGTGTCCGGAGCCTGTGCTCCTCAACGGGAGAGGACACAGCAGTGAGAGGCCCGCATACCGCAAAAAAAATCTTTGAATCTGTATTTGGTGTCATTTAATAATCTACTTGAATCATTTTATGTGTTATCTTAAAATAAACTTGACAAGTGCTCTTAAAGTTCAGTTGAAAGAATAGAAATAGATGAGCAAGAATGGACCACATGCATTTGGGAAGAGAATAGTAATGGCTGGGGCTGAGGAGTGCTTTCCTTTCTGGATGTGGATGAAAAGCTGCTAAGTGGAATTGTTGGCCTGAGATAAGTAACACTTTTTTTCTCTGTTTCACTATTTTGGTTAAGATGGTTACATTTACTTATTTTCTTGACTGAGTTCTATTATACTTATCTTTTAATGAGATTTCCTTATTGCTTCCCAAATAAATCTGTATTAGTTTGCTAGGGCTACTGTAACAGTACCACAAACTGGGGTGGCTTAAACAAAAGGAATTTTCTTGTCTCACAGCTCTGGAGGCTAGAAGTTCCAGATCAAGGTGTAGGCAGGTTTGGTTCCTTCTGAGGGTTGTGAGGGCGAATCTGTTCCGTGCCTGTCTCCTGGCCTCTGGTGGTTTGCTGGCAATCCATGGTGTTCGTTAGGAACATCATCCTGATCACTGCCTTTGTCCTCACATGACATTCTCTGCATGTGCATGTCTTCCTTCTGCATGGGTCTGTCCCTGTGTACAGATTTCCTCCTTTTTAAGGATATCAGTCATATTGAACTAGGGCTCCCCTAATAGCTTCATCTTGAGCTGATCATCTGCAAAGAACCTATTTCCAAATACGGTCACATTCACAAGTACTAGGGGTTGGGATTTCAACATTTTTTTTAGGGGACACAATTCATCCCGTCACACTATCCCATTCTAGTTTTGACGATGCTACATTTCCTATGAAGGATCTCCACTGACATATTCAGCAGGACACAGTTTCATCCTTCACTTCCTAAGGTAAAAGGTGATTAGTACACTTGGGGAGACTGTCTGAGTCAGTGGCAGGGTGGAGGTTCAAGGTGCCTACAGTCTGCCTTGGAGCTGAGAAACAGTTGTAAGCTGATGAGTGCTTCTTCACAAATCTCCCTCTGCTTCAACCAACCTCATTATTTTGCCAGTTTTTACCTTCTCATTTGTTGGTTCTGGTATAAGATCATATACTCAGTTTACTTAAGTCCAGAAAAAGCTGGTGCCTATGATGGGAGAACAGAAGTAGGTAATATGTAATCACCCCAGACACCTCTCCCCCAACATACCATCTTCTCTCAGAAACCTGAAAATCTAGTGATATAGCAAATAAACACGTGATGCGGAATGTGGCAAATACTAAGATAAAAGTTTGTTTAGATAGTTGTGAGAGCAGAGAAGAGAGAGGCACTTTCCTGAAGCCATGATGAGATGAATGACTGAGCTGAGTCTTGAAGAATGAAGGGGAGGTCAGGAATAGGAAGGACATTCAGGTAGACAAAGTAATAAAAGCAGACTGAGTTATCCTGTTCTCAGCCGCCTTTTCATTCAGTGCACCTTTGCATTGTTTGCTGTGTAGCATATATGATATTATTTTGTTCTCATAGCAACCCGGTGAGACAAATCCTAATAGTTTCCAATGATGAAACTGAGAGATTAAAAACTTGCCCAGGGTCACTGGAGTTCAATCCCAAGTTAGAACCTAAATATTCATACTTGCCTTAAAGGAAACATAGATTTTAAAATAAGGTCCCAGACTGGATTCCCAGGTGCCTGGATTGGACACAGGAGTGGGATAGACTGTATCCAAAGATGGCAGAGTTTCAAGCTGAAGGGTAATCTAGATTCTGGAATGAAGCCAACATTGAATTTCAGCTAGGAAGTCCAAGTCGGACTTCCATTTGCAGAAGATAGCCAGGAAAGTAGAACCCAATAGGACAGAAACCAGAGTTACCAGAACAGATCATGGGGGCTTGGAGTGGAGTGAAGGAGGTAGGTCCTAGTTGAAGTTGGTTTGAGCAGGCATTTCTGATTTTGACTATGGGTAGAAAGGAAAATATTAAGGAGATGAAGTTGACTCGTACTTGATTTCTATGCTATTTATAGCTAGGCAGGATGCACACAAACGTGTGTGTGTATGTGTGTGTGTTTCTGTAGTATCTGTACTCAGTGTGTTGTACTATCTATGTGCCAGACTACCTGGGTTAAGTCTTAGCTCTGCCACTTCCTAGATAGGTGACCATGGGCAACTTAGTTATTCTGTCAGTGCTTCTGTTTTCTTGTCTGTAAAATAAGGATAACAATAGCATCTATATGTAAAACACATAGATCTGTGCCTAGTATACAGTAACTTCTCAATTAACAGTAGATGATAAATTCTTCAAGGAGATTGTAATGAGGGAGACAGATCTAAGTAAAGATATTTAGAGTAGAATCTTAATGGCCATTTGTTGAGTGCCCCCTATGTTTAAGGCATGTGCTAGGAACATTTAGGAGTTATCCCGTTTCATCCTTAAGATATCACTAGTTCTTTTTTACAGAAGACAGTACTGAGACAAAGAGAACAATATATGAGTATAGATGGTAGAACATTATCCCAGGACACTCTAATGACTCTATCTGGAGGTAGGTATGGGGGAAGGTCATGGAACACCTCATGGAGGTGTTAATTTTTTATCTACTGACTTGAAAATATTGTATATAACTTGTCTGTTTTTGTTCATTCAAAATGATCTCTACGTAGATCAGAACTCTAGTTGCTATTGTTTGAGATGTCTCTACACTCTTCAGTGGTCCTCTTTCATGATTTGATTTGGTTCTCTAGTTGTACATTGATCTATCGTATCTCTAATACTCAGTTAATTCCTAATTATACTTTTCCCCAAAGTCATCTCCTATCTTAAGCCTAGCTCGCTGAAGTATACTGTTATTTTTCTTTTTCTCTACTGCATCTGTTCTCCGTGTGTGCTTGGACCACAGAAGGGAAAATAAAAAACAAACCAAAGAAACAAAACATTCACTTGGCTAATTCACAGAGGTTTTATGCAGATTCATTCAAAGCCTCACACAAAGTCCTTTGTGATGTTTCTAAAAGGGTGAATGCGCTTGGTCAGTGTAAAGGAAAACATAACATTTCATGAGGGTTATATTTGCAAGCAAGTTGGCAGTCTTGCAGATATGGTGCAGTTACTGAAGGCAACATTTTGGGGTATAAACATTAGATAGTTGGTCAGTGTCTTTGTCTTTAATTCATATCACTATTACCTTTGCAGGAACCTTTGCTTTGTAAGACTTGGCCAACTGCAGCAGCTCTTTTTTTGTCTCATTAACTCCTCTCAATATTCAAACATTACTTTGCTTACTGGCCCATAGCACTTTCACTTCTCTCCTGCTTAAAAAAAAAAAAAAAAAAAAAAAAAGAAAGAAGCTTAAGTAAGTTACTTGGCTGTTTCACTAGAAAGCTTTCAGGGATGCAGGACTCTGAAGGCTTCTGTATAAAATAATGTGTAATATTATTTCAAATACTGTGTTTACAGAGCTCATACCGCTAAGGATTAAAGGAATGTGCTGTGACAAATCTGATTCTGAGTAGGATTGCCTTCCCTAAAATAGATCAGTCGCATTCAAGTAGAACTTTTGATTTATGAGAATTAGGGCTTCTCAGGGCATTGTATAAGTGCTCTGTATAATGACAACAGATTGTTGTTTCCACTGAGACTCCCAGTGGAATCCAGCAAAGATCTCTCCGTTTGCAATATCATTGCTTCTGAGCAGGGACCAGGATATTCAGGCTTCTTCTCAAGTGAGAGGCACACAGCTTTTAGAGGAAATAGAATTTTTACTGGTAGGTGTTGGTTACCCTAATAAGAAATGAGTGGAGGCATACCTGGATGTTTTTGGTGAGGGTGAATTTTTTTCCTCCTGAAGGAAACTTTAACGTAACTACTTCTCCTAAGTATTATTGAAATAGATTTTGCTATTTTAGAGAGTTCTAAAGTTCTCCCTCCTACTTCTTCTTTGTGAGATGCATATTTATTGCTTTCATTTTTTTTTTCTACCAGAATTTGGATTTTTTCCATCAATTAACAATTTTGAAATTCTAAAAAGCCATTCAGTTGACTATATCAAGTAGTTTTACTTATCTTAAAAAATTATTAAAGAAATGGTTCAAATAGGTATGAGACTTTTCACTATAAGCACCACACAGATAGATCATGTCTACATGTGGGGTTAATAATTTTCAAAAATTTTGATAATTTGTTTTTGATTGTAAAACAGTGATATCAAAGTGTACAGAATGTCCCATTTTTGATTGAGGTGTCATTAAAATCATATATAGAAGGATGCCAGGTGGGAGTAAGATGGTTCATTTTTCGTGCAGAGAATGAATGATAAGCTGCTCCATGACACTTGGATCCCTCATCAAGGCCTTAAAGAGTCGGGAAGGACAGGGGGAATGAATTGCCAAAGATATTTCTTTTAGAGAGCTGTTGTGCTGTCTTGAGTCTCCATTCTACTGACTTTAGGAGAAGGATGGTCTGTTCCCTCCCTCTCAAAGCTGGTTTGGGAAGACTGAAGTGAGGCAACCTATAACTCTAAATGTGTTTTCTACAGTTGGAAACCATAGAGGACTTATGTTTTCTTACATGTGAGAAAAACTAAAGCAGATCTAAGACTGAGGTCTGCCTCCTGCCTGAGAAATCTGGAGATGATAAAAGTTGACACATTGCTTTTTGACAAAGAGCGCTGATGTGTTTTGATTGACTTGTACTTGCAGAGTCTGTCAGGGCACATTTCCCATAGACTGAATATGGGCTACACAGGAGAAAAGTGGTATGGAATCACCTGAGGATTTATCCAAAGGTTATCGTCAGAGACAAGAGTCTGGAAATGTACCATTAATAGCCAGGGCTTAAGGAAACCATCTCAAATGACCATCAGGAATAGAATCACATGTGCCCTGCAGGAATCATCCTCTAAGTCCACAAAGTACCTCATCAAAAGTCAGCTTTCATTATTTGGCAGGTCAGAGAGCACAAAGCCACTCATCCAAGTAAGTACATTTTTGTTCCCTTAACTCATGTACCTCAATCCCTTGACTCAATCTCTTGATTGCCACACACAACTTTAATCCAGGAGACAGGCTAATTAGCAGCTAGTGAAAGGGGAAGACATTGCATATAGAGAAGTACAATAGAGTAGAATAGAAAAGGGATCAAATGGGAGAGAAATTGAGTAGAGAGTGTGGAGTAGAATAGCAAAGAGATCCCTTTCAGTACAGCAGACTCCAGACCAAAGCAGGCTAAAGTTAATGAGGGTGGGTGGGCGGAAGTGAAACAATTTAATGCTAATTGAGGTTTAAAACTTATTGTTGTCCAGGGCTGGATGTCCAAAACATGAGACCTATTGTGATTTTTATCTAGGATGAGAAATATTCATTCCACTAAATAAAGTATAAAATGAAGGTGGGAGACATATTATTTGTGTTTTGTTTGCAATGAATATGTTTCTGTTACAAAAACATCAATGAAATATTAAATAAATTTAAATAAAGGTACATCTTGGAATTTCCCTTTTTGGAAACAAGATGAGATAGATTATTTGGACCAACCTTTGCGGTGGAATAATAACAACTAAAAATGCTCCATAAAATAGAAAACAAATTTTTTTAAGCATCAAAGATCTAAAAAGACAGTAAAGATCAACCAAATTAAAATATAAATAAAAGCTGGAACCAGAAGGTTAAGAGGATCATTGAATCCCCCACTTTTCTCTGAGGAAGTTTGCCAAATGAGTTAAATTCAAGTGAAAATAGGATAGCATGGACAGGAAACAAACCCGGGACCCACTTTAGGTGGAGAGTCTAAAGGATAGCACTCCTCTTGTAGAGTTGGGAACCCCAAGGAATGTGGGAGGAATAAAGGTAAACTGGCCTCATTCTTCCAGTACAGGTCTGTAAGGAAGGTCATCTTGATGCTCTCCAAAGCAGAAGTGGAAACGCTCAGAGAGGTTATGACCACAGTCTGGTTCTCATGTGTATTTGAAACCCAAATTTACATATGTTGATGGCTCCCCAAAATCTGAATTCTGTTTAATTGCTTCTGAACTGGGGGTATCCTTAAGGATAGAAGGAAATTAAAAGCTTTTCTGCAGAAAGTTATCTTCATGTTAGCCTCAAAGAGTATCTATGAATATTTTTCTAAGGAAAATTACTCAGTAGCACTTACTAGCAATCACAGAAGGAAATAAGGTATCAACAGCAAGAACCAACTAACAAAACATAAAACAAAAACAAATGTGCAAATACTATAGTTACAAGTTATAAAACAGTCATGCTAACAATGTTCAAAGAAATAAAAATGTCTCTGAAGTTAGAGCATTCTAAACATACCCTAGCATATTTGAAAAGGAAACAAATATATGTTTTAGAAATGAGAAATCCAATAATTGAAATTAAAAACTCAATGAATCAGTCAGAATAATTATCCAGAAAATCAGTCAGAATAACTTTCCAGAATTTAGCTTGAAGAGGCAAAGAAAAAAAAAATGTATATATGAAATATTTATATGAAAGAAACATTAAAATTCATGGAGGAGAGAAAAAGAAAGTCTAGTATATGAGGTATAATACATGACTAATTGGAGTTCTAGAAGAAACGGAGGGGGAGTATGGGGAACAGAAAATATTTGAGGAGATATTGGCTGCAAATTTTTCAGAACAGAACAATACAGTCTGTGGACTCAAAATGCCCAACAAATCCCAAGCATGATAAGTAGAAAGGAATACACACCTGAATATATCATATTCAGTGCACCAAATACAAGTTCAGATCTTAAAAGCAGCCAGAGATTTAAAAAAAAAAAAAAAAAAAAGATTGTCTTCAAATTGGTAACAAATTTGTTAGACTGACAGCTAATTTCTTAATAGTAGCAATGAAGTCAGAAGAAAGTGGAATGATATCATTATTGTTCTGAAAGGAAAAAATACCCAGAGAATTGCATACCTGGAAAATGTCAGTAAATGAAAGACATTTTTCAGGCAGACAAATACTGAGTTCGTCATCAGCAGACACTGTCAAGTGGAAATGTCAAAAAAAAAAAAAGAAAAGAAAAAAAAAGGTTGGGAAGATCTTATTAATGTCAGAAGGTTTTCCCACTATTTCTAATTGACTCTCATGCCTCAGTGTTATCAGATTTAACCATATCACTTTATTAGCTGATTGAGTGTGAGTGGAAGTGACATGTCACTCAGAAGTGATACTTCTGAGCAGAATTTTTAAAACTGTTGTCCTAGATAGGAGTTGCTCCTTTAACTTTGATCCTGAAATGAAGAGTACATTTAACATAGCTGTAGTTGACCCACCGTATGCATAAATGTGAGAGAAAAAGAAATCTTTGTTGTTGCAAGCCAATGAGATTTTGTAGTCATATGTTATTGCAGCATAGTTTAGACTAAAATTTCAATCCAGGT
Organism: Phocoena sinus; assembly: GCF_008692025.1. Classification (NCBI taxonomy): domain Eukaryota; kingdom Metazoa; phylum Chordata; class Mammalia; order Artiodactyla; family Phocoenidae; genus Phocoena; species Phocoena sinus. Next base: position 45,460,241 of record NC_045772.1, on the reverse strand, counting down.
GTCATTCAGGCTGAAGGAAAATAATCCCAGATGGAAGGTCTGGAAAACAAGAGAAAGGACAAGAAAAAATTGGTAAATACCTAGGCAAATATAAAGTAACATTAATTGTTTAAAATAATAATAAAAATGTATCATGAAATTTAAAATAGAAATAACGTAACTGGTAGTGATAACCTATCTACTGGGAGAGGAATAAATGTGGTTAAATTGCTCTAAAGTCCTTGCCTTATCCAGGAAGAAGGCAGAAATTAAAGAACTATAAAACAATCCAAAAACAGGTCATCACAAGTTGATTTCCTGAAAAGAATAATAAAATTTACAAATATTTGTTGAGATTAATCAAGGAATAAAAAATGAGAATGTGCAAATGATCCATGTACAGAATAAAAAAAGTATCACCACAGATACTCTATATGTTAAAAATAATATGAGGCTTTTATTAATATTTTATGCTACTAGTTTTGACAGTTTAGTAAAATGGACAAATTCCTAGAAAAAATAAACTTATTAGTGTTGACAAAGGTATAGAAATATATGAACAATCCTTTATCTCTTAAACAAATTGAATATGCTAAAATGTTCCTACAAAGGAAACTCTGGTTCTAGCTGCCTTATTGAATTCTATCATAGTCTAACGAATAGTAAAAAAAAAAGAATAATATCAATTAAAAAAAATTCTTAAATTCAATACAAAAGCAGGAATGCTCCCCAATTTATTCTATGAGGCCAGCATAACTTTAAAATCAGAACCTGACGTGGCCATTATAAAAGGGAATATTGCAGGTATTTCTCATCCATGAACATAGATGCAAAAATCCTAAACAAAGTAAATAGTGAGTATAAAGTACAGCACTATATGGGCTTCCCTGGTGGCGGAGTGGTTGAGAGTCCGCCTGCCGATGCAGGGGACACGGGTTCGTGCCCCGGTCCGGGAAGATCCCACATGCCACGGAGCGGCTAGGCCCGTGAGCCATGGCCACTGAGCCTGCGCGTCCGGAGCCTGTGCTCCGCAATGGGAGAGGCCGCAACAGTGAGAGGCCAGCGTACCTCAAAAAAAAAAAAAAAAAGTACAGCACTACAAAGTTGAGTTTATTCCAGAAATGTGAGATTGGTTGAACATTTGAAAATCAGTCAATGTGAACACGGATAATAAAAGAATACAAAAGAGAAAATATAGTATTTCAATAAATGGAGAAAAATATTTAATCAAAATCAGTATATAATTCATGACAAAATTTTTTTGCAATCTAAGATCAGCTCTTTTAATGTGATAAAACTTCATTTGCAAACATCGTATAGCCGAATATAACTTGATGAAACATCGAACATTTTCTTTTTTGGGTCAGGAATCAGACAATGATGCTGGCCAACTGTCCACCACTTCTATTTAATATCACACTGGAAGCCTTAGCTGGTGAAGTAAGGCAGAAAAAAATCAAAAGATGCAAGGATTAAACACAAAATACAAAGTTGCCATTATTTACAGATGACATAATTCTACATAGAACAACCAAGAAATTCAATTATTATGATTAATAAATTTAATAAGATTGCTAGTACATATTCAAATGCAATAATAAGTTGTATTTATATGTATGTGTGTATATATATATATACTATATATATACAATATGTATATACTATATATATACAATATATATATACTTTCTCTCTCTCTCTCTCTCTCTATATATATATATACACACACACACATACATACATACACCAGCAACATAGCAGGTAAAATAAAATAATACATTTTAGTCTAGTTTAAAAAATATGAAGTACCTGGGAATAAATCTAAGATATATGAGTTCTGTGAAAAAAATGTAAAAATTTATATTAAAAATGACCCAAATAAATTTAGAACAAAAAACATTAATAGAGTGACAGTCTTAATTCTGTCTCAATTGATCTGTAGAATCAATGAATTCTAAACCAAATCTTAGCAGACTCTTCTGTTCAACTCAACAAACTGGTTCAGAAATTATATGGAAGTTGAAAGAGTCAAGAAGAGAGTCAAAAACTCTTGGAAAAGGGTTATGAGGTGAGGGAGAATTGCCTTATCAAATATCAAGATATTTTGTATCACATATAAAATATATGGTAAAATATATATCAAACATATTGTTACTTTTTCTGTCTATGTTATCCTACAATAATAATAAAAGACGTAGTTAGGCAATAAAATCCATGCATGTCATTGCTACTTTGGTCTAAGATAATTTTACAACATAATGCTTTTTTGATTCCCTTCAGCATCTGAGTATATTTTGCAAACTATAGAATAAGTCTGTATACTTCGAGGGTAGGAAGAGAACTTGAAGGTTGTCTAGTGCTGTATTGCCCAATATGGCAGTCAATAGACATAGGCGACTATTGAGCTCTTGAAATATGGCTAGTTTAAATATGGCTAGTTAAATATGTGCTATAAGTCTAAAATACAAACTGAATTTCTAAGATTTGAAAAAATAATGTAAATACCTTATTAATAATTTTTATATAAATTACTGTAGGAAAGATGTTTGAGATATATTGGGTTAAATATTATTAAAACTCATTTTACCTATTACTTTTCTAAACTTGGCTACTAAAAATTTTTAAATTATATATTCACTCACCTTTTATTTCTCATAGATAGTGCTGATAAAGACCATTTTACCAATGAGAAAATACATCCCAAATATAGTAAATTACTTGCCCCAGATTTGTCTACCGTAACCAAAACATGCAAAACCTAAAACTTTCCTGACGGTCTGGAAGTCAGGAAAAGACCCAGAGGATCACAGTCCTCCACAACTGTTTATAGTGTCACACGATTGTGATAAAAATACAAAGGATGTTGGCCTTGTCATACAGATGTGGGTTCACATCTCAGCAGCACGACTTAGTAGTTATTCATAAAGTTACTTAATTTAATCAGGTCTCTTTTTGTCTATAAAATCATATAATATTACTTAATTCACTGGGCAATTGTGATAATAAAATGAAATAAGCTACATGCCAGTTTTTAGCAAAGTGACTGTTTTTGAATAAATCTTTTAAAAATTAATTCCCTTTAGCATTTATATGAACTGCCCCTGTCATAGTAGTTTCCATTTGCTTATGTATTGTCTTAGGGTTGAGGCCTATTATATTTTTGTATTTTTATTTTATTCTTTCTATAAATGGATTCTAAGTTGTTGTGGGCATATCTGTGAGATACATCCTGAAAGAAAGTTTCAAAATATGAAAAATTATTTCAGTGACCAAGGTCAAATTTTAAAATCAACACTTCATAAAATATGTCTTTTATAAACACAGAAGATACTAAGTTTGGTAATTACCTGGCTTCCTCTAGTAGCCTTTTGGGGGAACAGATTCTCTTGTGGTTACTCATTCTGTGTGACATTGCCATTCCCTGATTTTGGTTGGTGTGATATTTTATACATAGGGAAGTGAATAACATGATTTTGACCAGGATTATAGCAAATGGGTGACAAAGCAAAGCTCAAATTTCTTTTTTTCTTTTTAATTTTTACTTTTCTGCTGCACTGCGTGGCATGTGGGATCTTAGTTCCCCAACCAGGGATTGAACCCGTGCCCCCTGCATTGGAAGCGTGGAGTCTTAACCACTGGACCGCCAGGGGAGTCCCCAAAGCTCAAATTTAGACTTAGAATTTTTTAAGGAATTAATGAAACTGGTTTCTTTATAAACTAGAAGCGGGGGAAATAAAAGTATCGTATTGGGGGAAATCAGGTATCCATGGACACCTTTGGATAAATTTGCAAGACTGGTAAATATAAGACAGTGAAATCCATGGGCTGTAGTACTAACCCAGTATTCATTGTTAGCTACTTGATGTGATTGTTCATTTGCATAGAATTAGAAGAAAGAACAAAGAAAGAAAGGTTAAAAAGACATGAATAGATGTTAGTTTTAGACAATGAATTTAAGAAGGCAAAGAGTTTCTCAGTAACCACCTTCTGTCTAGAAGCCTAGAATTAAGAATGGAGTATGGTAATTGAATAAGGTCAAGATGAAAGTGACTTAATTTGTAGTTAGGTAAGTAGTAGGGACCAGCATCTTGGCAGTAAGGTTGTAAACCACTGTCATAACCTACAAGAGATGGCTAGCTGTAAAATTGCTTTCTAAGTTTTTAATATGGATAGTGTTTAGTTTTGGTAGAGACATGGGGATGTATTAAATGATCCCTCCTTAGTATCTTCTGGAGTCAGGAAGGGGAGGACATAATTTATTCATTTACTACTCTCTGCTGATCTCGTTACATACATTAAAACATTTAATCATTCCAATAGTTCCTGTGAAGCCGGTGTTAAAACGCTTTTATTTTTAAAAATTAGTGAGGGTCTGAACAGGCTTTGAATTTAGTTATATTTGTCTGATTCTCAGCCCAGTGCAATTGACTCCATGGCAGGTTCTCCTACTATTAATTAGTTCATGAAACTGTATTTTAGGATTTTAGCAGTGGAGTCCTTTCCACAAAGGAGATCTCTGCATGTGATATAATGCTGCCACACATTGCCCAGCCTCTCAACACCTTGCTTGGAAAACCACTGCTATAGTTCATTCCTTTATTATTTAGTTCTTAATTCTTTTGGTTCTGCCGCTAACATGTAAAAGGCAAATGTAATAACCACAGGGAGGCTGGAACATGACTTTAATAGTCTTAAATTTCAATTGTGTTTTCCCTATGGATATATAATTGGAACCAGTGGGAGATTAGCCTTGGTGAAGATTATAGATTTAGACTCTTATTCTTGGAATTTCATATCAGCTTTGGCTTATTTGATTACTCTGGTTTTCTTTTCTGCCCTGTGCAGTCTGGGGCAAACCAAGACATTACTGAGTTTTTGTAAAACAAATTGTGTTTTTCATGTTGGAGTTACTATAAGCAGTGATACTATCTGTATCAAGTATTTATAATGATTTTGGATTTGAAACTCTTTTCCTAGGAAAGGAAGTATACTGGAGAGGTGGTCTTTAGTAACGTTCTTTACTGGATTTTATTTGTATTAGTGCTCTGTGATGGATTTTTCCACCTTGTTTTCCAAAATCTCTAGGCAGTGAGGTTCTATTTGGTGCATACAATTTATATTGTTATTGAAGTTTTTTTCCTGGTTTGATTCCTTAGTTTCCTAGATGACATGACTTCTGACTCTAATCATCTAAATAAGCCTTAGATCTAAATAAGCATAATTTCCTTCCCACAAATATTAATAATATATTTTATTCTTATAAGTCTACTGACCAGTTTTCATGAGACTTTCTCATATTTTTCAATATCTTTCTCAACTACATGGGAACATTCACTGTGTATATTGTTTACCAAATGTAGTAGAAAAATGAAAATTTCATATATGGGAATTATCTGGAAGTAGACTGTGGACTCAGCTAGGGTATTTTGTGTTTTCAGATGTCCTAGGTATTATTTTTAAAGATATTTCAGAACTTATGCTAAAGTTTAAATCTCTCTATAATTCCTACTTTATTAACTCTTGTTATCAAAAATAACTGGCAGAGAGAGTGCGTTGCTCAATTTCTCTGAGGCATAAAGATGTGAATCACAAATAGTTCTCAAGAGTAACTTTTAATTCCCACATTTATTCAGGCATGACTCAAAAGTTTTTATTACTTCAGTGTTTCTCGTTTTGTACTCCATTATAGTAGCAGAATGTAAGATAAATACTTGCATGGATGATTGAAAAATATGTGATATTTACTTGAAAAATGCCTATTTACTTTTTTAGGTAAATGCATATTTAAAATATTTAAAAGCTGTCAACTGCATATAAAATGTCTTAAGTCGAATATGTTTCACGGTTCTGATGACAAAATATAGTACAACATAATTGAATCTGTATCTTTTCCTAGGTAAACTTCTTTCTCTTCCAGCTCTGTTAGAAAAAGTGAGCAAAATGGATTTTTTAAAACTTTCCATAGAGACTGGTGAATTAATTTCTCTATGTTTTAAGAGGAAATCAAAGTAATAACAGAGCAACTTTCATCGGAGGTGCTCAAAGCTCTTTACATTGTCTCATTAATCCTCACACCAATAATGGGAAAACATTATTGTCCCAGTATTTCAGGTGAGAAAAAGAAAGTATCAAGAGGTCTTCTTGTTTCAGATCAGATGCTGAGTCAGAGATCAAGTCTATAACAGAATTTTGTCTTTTGTTTTTTGCTTCCAAGAAACATGGCTGTCTCCTGTGCATTTTGTTGCTAAAGAAGAAGAAAATGCTTCATTACAGTCTCTCTTTTTTAAAAAAGTTATCAAGGAAATACAAGGATAATGATGATAAGCAAAAGTTACTTTATTTTCTTGGAGGATAGAGTAATTGAGTAGAAGTATTGCTATTTTGACTTAAATCTGGCCAAGAAGACACTAAAGGGAAGAGATAGGAAGTAACTCTAGGAAAAAGCAGCTGTATCATTCCTAGAAGTAACCAGAAAAGAGGTATTTGAACACGTCACAATTCAAAATTAGTAGATGAAAATCCGTGTAGAATTCTTTTGATAGAGACTTAAGAATGAGTTGATGAACAAAGAGGAATGGAAAATAACTCCAAATAAAAGTTTGGTATAATCAGTGTTTAAAGAAATTAATAGGTCTATCCAGGAAGCTCCTCGATGGATTTGTCAGGGAAAAGATTTAAAACGATGTGCACAAAAAGATGTATGGAGAGGTGGATGACCAAGGATGATGATGGAAATAATGGATGACATTTGCTGAGCATTTTCTACAACCACACTGTGTTTTAAACCTCACAACATACTGTAAGTTGGATGCTATCGTTATTTCATTTTAGAGATGAGACAACGAGCTTCAGAGAGGTTAAGCAAGTTTGTCTCAGGTCACACATGAATATAGAAGAGCGGCATGGACTTAAATGAACCCGGTCTGAAAGGTAAAAACAGATTTAGATGAGGCTTTTTAAGAGAAAAAAAGTGCTAGTAATAATCAAAAAGGGCAAATTATGTTTGAGGCAAGCAAAAAAAGAGAGTGGCTGGTACTCCTTGGGTCAGATGGCAGGAAGAAGAGACATTTCTCAACTTCAATTCTTCTTTCCTCTTCTCTATGAAGGAAAATAATCCTCAGACCAAGGAGAGAAACATTTATAAAGAAAAATTAGACATCCTGGATTGAGGAGATAGGAGACAAATAACTGTTCCAAACAAGTTTAACCTTTATGGTGGAAGGTGCAGGGGCTTTGGAATCAGCCAGATGTAGGTTCGAATCTTGACTTCTGCCACTTTCTTGCTTTAGAACTTCAGCAGGGTATTTAACCCGTCTGGGTCTCAGTTGCCTTACATAGTAATTAGGAAAAACACACTAGCTTCTGGAATTTAGGAGATTAAAGGCGATGACTGATATGACTAAGAGGTCTGGTAAATTGTAGCCACTTAATAAATTAATGTTACTTGCCTTACATTTCCTTCCCAGACCTTGATGAATTGTGTCCCAGTAAATTCCAGTGGAATCTGCTAAACTACTATGGGTATATCTTTGAAAAATCATGGAAAATAAGAATGGAAATGGAGAAATGTCCCATTTTCCAAAGAAGCATAAAGGCAAATTAATAAAACCACAGCCAACAAATCAACAAATTAAAAAGAGGTACAATTCTAGAATCCATCATTTCAAAGATTGCCATTGTGAACTGTAGAGGAAGTATCATCTCTATTAAGAAGTGCCCTTTTCCTGGCCTCTACATTCTGCTACATCTTACCCCTACTTGACCTTATCTGTAGATTCAGGCCCACCTCATATCCAAAGGTCAGGTACGGAAATAGGTTGAATGTAATTAAGGAGCTCTAGCTTAGAACCCTGAAAATCAGGATCCAGGCAGTCCATCCCTAATTTTGGAAACTGCAGCCTTGTCTTGTTTAACGTTCTTGATTCTTTATCTGCGAGGCCACTCCTAGTATCCTAATTTTCATAGGATGAAGATCAAGAGCTGAGGGAACAATCTTAGGACAAGATTGGGACTCACGTTGGAAGGTACAAACTGTATACATAAGCAAGTCCAAGGGACTTGGGACCTTTCTGATCCAAGCCAGCATCAGGTACAATGAGTCCACATGATGAGATACATAATAATATCCATGGTCCTTTGCATTAGATGGGTTCTCCTTCGTAGTAAGGGGAACCTGAATAATTTTCTGGAAGCAGAGTTCAGTCCAGGAGAAAAGGTCTTGAAAAAACCCAAGGGGATTAATGTGCCATCTAAGTAGACTCAGTTCAATTCCACCTGAGATTATTGCATAGAGCCAGTCACACAGGCCACACAGAAGATATGTAGGGAGACTCTAGATCGATTTCACATGTACTGAGATTGTCTCCAACTTTGGCATATCAGATGTGGGGAAGTAGATCTCAATCTTTACTGAAGAAACAATTCCTAATATACTCTCAGGCTGGGTTCTCAACTTGGTCTGAGGGCTGGGCATGGGTCTGAGCCTGTAGGTGTAGACTTTTAGTACATGTAGCCTGATTCCTGTATGTCCTATATGCCCAATATCCTATCTTGGATTCCTTTTTTTAACAGACTAACTTTGAGATTAGCACAATCTTTTTACAAAATATGAACTAGAATGACTGTTCAAGTTATCTATATTGCATAACAAAGGAAGTCAAGCTCAGTGGTATCATACAACAAACATTTTGCTAGGATCATGGATTGTGTGGCTTGTGTCTACTCCCCAATATCTAGCTTCAGTTGGGAAATTCTGAGGTTGGGGTGACTCTTGGACTCATTCGGGAGCTTCTTACTCACATGTCTGATAACTGGCTGGTGGGGGCGGGGGGGATTGAAGACTGGGCTCAGCTGTGACTGATGACACAAGTGTACATACATGTGACCTCTCTGTGTGGTTTGGCCTTCTTATTGCATGGCGATTGGCTCTGAGAGGTATTGGAAAAAGGAACACATGGAAAGAACATTCCCAGAGACAAAGGCAGGAGCTGTAGCTCTTCCTCTGACCTGGTCTCTGAAGTCACAAAGCATTATTTTGCTACATTCTGTGGGTGATAAGAGGGTCTCTAAAGCTAGCCTGGGTTCAAGGCAGTAGGGAATTTGCGAGATCACATTGTGGAAGATCCTTTGGGATGGGACATATTGTTGTGAGCATTTTTTGAAAAATGCAACCTGCAGCAGTGTGCCGTTTTGGTTAATTAGTTTGTTTGATTGATTGAATTTTGTTTTTCTTGGGCAATGAGTAAAGTGGGAAAATCTAGAGAAATCTTTACGTTATTTCTTGCTAGGTATGTACGCTTTTTAAGTCTTGTCTATGGTGGTAATGGCAGGTCCATTACGACTTCAAAAACTTCATTGCCTCAGGACATTTTTGTAAAAGCTATGATAGGTATATATTCCAATACTCAATTAAATAGAAATGTTGTGTAAACCAGAATGCCAAATATTTTATGGTACAGAGACAACAGATATATATGTCTACCCTTATGCCTTAGTATTGACGTAGATTTATTGTTGTAAAGTCTTGTGTCTTTTTCATAGCTACAATGATTCATTATCTCTCATCTTGAAACAATTGTTTTAAAATGTTCTGGGGCTGCTACTGTTCATCTCTTATAATTTTTATCTCTAGAAATAGTTTCTTTTTCAGTTGGGATTTTATGTTTCCTAGAAATAGTGACAAGGGTATGAAAATCTCACCAATTTTATAGTGTACTTTGAAACAATGGCAGGAGTTTGAAAATTGGTTAACTAGCAGTTAGCATTATGTTGAATTGGAAAAGGCTAACATTTATTACAACTTCTACCATTTAATCTTTGCATTCCCTGTACAATCTTCTGAGTCTATATTCATCAGCAGTGAAAGACAAGATACTATGATCTGGTTATATACAGTGCCAAGTGACTGAAAGATTTTGATTAGCAATCTATCTTTTCAGTTCTTGCCAGTGATTTATTCTTGGAGAGAAATGGATTAAGATAGGAATAGTAATAAATAAAATTATGGCCTCATAACTGAATAACACAAAATGGTTTATTTCAATATTATATCTTCAAAAACAGCTGATTGTTTTTATTTTACTCTTCCTGGTATAAATTACTTTCTGGGGAGAGCGCAAATGTGTCCAAGAAATAGGTATCTATCTCTATAATGTCTTTGGTTTCTTGACCTCCCAAGTGAAGTTAATTTAAACTCACTTAAATTGGCCCTCAAAGTTCTTGAAGCTCTGACACCATCCTCATTTCCAAACTTATTTTTCACGAATCTCCTTTAGATTATCCTTCCCTATGGTAAAACTATACTATGTTTCCATGATCACCATCTTCAGTTTTCTCTTTTTATACATAGACTCAAATCATTTTTCCATTTGAGATACTTTCTTCTCTAAAGACCACCAATCAGAAATCCTGCTCAATTTTCAGTTTTTGGTCCCCACTTACAAGGTAGCAAGCAAGACCTAGGAATCAGACACCAAGGTGATTCTGATAGAGGTCGTCTGTCCACCACGCTTTGAGGAGCTCTGCTTTATGGACTGTGGTTGGCAGAATAATGGTCCCCTAAGGATATCTTCATCCTTATCTCAGGAATTATGAATATGTTATGTTAAATGGGAAATTAAGACTGAAGATAGAATTAAGGTTACTAAACCAGTCGACCTTTAAATAGGGAAATCACCCTGGATTATCTGGGAGTGTTGTATGTAACCACAGGGTCTTTAAAAGTGGAAGAGGAAAGCAGAAGACAAGTCACTAAGAAAAGGAGATGTGACAATGGAAGCAGTGCTCAGAGTGGTGCAACGTGGGAAGGACTAGACCCACCCCTGCTGGCTTTGAAGGTGAAGGAAAAGAGCCATGAGACAGGAAGTGCAAGTGGCCTCCAGAGGCTGAAAAAGGCAAGGAAACAGATTTGCACCTTGTATTAGTTTCCTCGGGCTGCTGTAACAAAGTACAGAGAACTGGGTAGTGGTGTTTGTTTGTTTTTTTTTGGCCGCGTTGTGTCTTCATTGCTGCGCGAGGGCCTTCTCTAGTTGCGGCGAGTGGGGGCTACTCTTCATTGCGGTGCGCGGGCTTCTCATTGTGGTGGCTTCTCTCTTGTTGCGGAGCCTGGGCTCTAGGCGGGAAGACTTCAGTAGTTGTGGCGCACGGGCTTAGTTGCTCTGCAGCCTGTGGGATCTTCCTGGACCAGGGAGCGAACCTGTGTCCCCTGCATTGGCAGGCAGATTCTTAACCACTGTGCCACCAGGGAAGTCCCGAAAATTGGGTAGTTTATTAAAAAAATTTTTTTTTCACATCTTTATTGGAGTATAAATGCTTTACAATGTTGTATTAGTTTCTGCTGTACAACAGAGTGAATCAGCTATACGTATACATATATCCCCATATCCCCTCCCTCTTGCGTCTCCCTCCCACCCTCCCCATCCCACCCCTCTAGGTGGTCACAAAGCACCGAGCTGATCTCCCTGTGCTATGCGGCTGCTTCCCACTAGCTATCTGTTTTACATTTGGTAGTGTATATCTTGTCAGCTCTACTCTCTCACTTCGTCCCAGCTTACCCTTCCCCCACTGTGCCCTCAAGTCTGTCCTCTACATCTGCATCTTTATTCCTGCCCTGCCACTAGGTTCATAAGAACTGGGTAGTTTAAAACAACAAAAATGTATTCTCTCAGATATCTGGAGGCTAACAGTTCAAACTTAAGATGTTGGTAGGACCATTCTTGCTCTGAAACTCTGGGTAGAATGTTTCCTTGCCTCTTCCTACCTTCTGGTGGTGGCCATTGATCCTTGGCATTCCTTGGTTTGAAGCTGCATCACTCCCATGCCTGCCTCTGTCATCACATGGCATTCTCCCTGTGTGTCTCTGTCCTTATGTGGGATTTTCCTTTTCTGAAAATACTAGTCATATTAGATTAGGGCCTATATGGATGAACTCTTCTTAACTTGATTACATCTGAAAGGACCCTATTTCCAAGTAAGATTTCATTTATAGGTACCATGGGTTAGGACTTCAACATCCCATTTTTCAGGGGATCACAATTCAACCCATAACACCCTTAGAGCTTCCAGAAAAGAACCCAGCACTACCAATGCCTTGCTTTTAGCCCAGTGAGGCCCAAGTTAATCAATTTGTTTTAAGCCACTAAATTTGTGATAATTTGTTACAGCAGCCATAGAAAACTAACCTATGGACTAACTCAAACACTGTCTCATCTGTGAAGTCCCTTGTCTCCCCTTGCTAAATTCCAACTCTCCTTTCCATACTAACTTGTTTATACTTTTCTAAATAAATATTAACCACTAATCATCTCCTTTTTACTTTGTTATGCTTGGATCCCTCTAATTCTAAAGTTTTTGAGGGAAGAGACAATTTATTTCTCATCTTTGTATCTCCTTGAGTGACTAGCACCCAGCAGCTGTTCAATAACTATTTAGTGAAAGAGTGTTAAATTCTTTTCCAGAACATAATTCCTATTGTCATAGTGTCAAGGAATTCTTCCAAAACAACTATTTTAAAAGCTAAAATGAGAGAGAAGTAATCTAAGAAAGAGGAAAAAATCCTTTAAAAATTTACCATAAAAGCATTTTATAGTAACTTTTAAAGTCACTACAAAAACTTTACTCCTATAAGAGAAATGAAAGCAATACTGGCCTTGTGTTTTACATTAAACTTTATTGTGGGTTTAGAATATCTTGATCAAAAAAAGCAATTGAATATGCATTTTGTTGTGGTTAGTGTGGCTTAGACTTACCCAAGTGCTTTTCAGTTGTAGCACAGGAAGTGTTGGCACTCAATGGACCAGCAAAACCATCCGTGTTTTCTCTTGAAAAGCTATGCTGGGTCTGTTTTACTTCTCTGTTTGGTTCATTTTCTGCAGCTAATGCAACTTGCATATTCCTGGTTAAATATGCCTACAATATATAGTTACTATCAAACTTCGTTTATAGTTCCCGACTGTTTCATAGTACATTAAATGTTTTAAAATTCTTACTTATGGAAGCGTTTGAGAAAGTTCTTAACCAGATCGTCTGCATGTATGTGTGTTGGCTTCGTTTAGTTTAGCAATTGTACTGTTATCAAATCAATTGAGTTTCTATAATTTGCCTTCAGTTAAGATCCTCACTTCATGACAGCTGAGGGAAAGGCTCTTGAAGGAAATTTTGATTACAAGCAAGATTGAAAATAAATGGAAAAACAAGATTTTTCTCTTCTCTCAATTCTCAGCAACATGAGAAGTTTCTGTGCCATATTTCTGCTTCCATCCCCAGTTGAAAGAAACCATTTTAAGAGGAAAACCTTGACACTGCCTCATATTATCCATGGAAATTATTTATTTATTTATTTATATTTTAAAATGTATTTAACTGTTTGCTTTTTACTGTGGATCTGTGATTTAAAAAACCATACTTGGATAACAACAGCACCAACAAAATTTTTTGCTAAAGAAATTAAGAAGCCCAGGAACCATCAGAGCTGCCGAAACTTGTAGATATAAAGTCAGAGGATCTAGAAAGGAAAAGTAAGACATTAAGCGGTCACGCCAATAAGCACTGGTGATGAATCAAACAATCAAGCTAGTAGTAGGGTTGGAGCTAACATTATTAAGGAATCATTTGCTACAGCGTGAAGTAAATGCAATTACATGGCAAGTAAATATAGTATGTATAACCTCTCAATAATTCAAGACATATGGTTTTAAAGTACGTAGGGATGTATTATTGGTACATGTTTGATTGAAGAAATAATTACATTGGCAGATGCTATTTTCTCATTGTTGAATGTAATAAAATTTTTAATGTATCTTAATGGGCAAAATGTTTTCATAGAAATGTGTAATATATATGTTGGGCTTTCCTTCTCTACAGGCTTATAACTTGCAAATTTTTTTCTTTCTTTCTTTGTTTTTGGTACGTGGGCCTCTCACTGTTGTGGCCTCTCCTGTTGCGGAGCACAGGCTCCGGACGCGCAGGCTCAGCGGCCATGGCTCACGGGCCCAGACGCTCCGCGGCATGTGGGATCTTCCCGGACCGCGGCACGACCCCGTGTCCCCTGCATCGGCAGGCAGACTCCCAACCACTGCGCCAACAGGGAAGCCCTCTTTTTTAAATTGAAGTATAGTTGATATACAATACTGTATTAGTTTCAGGTGTACAGCATAGTCATTCAGTTTTGAGTTTTGTCTTTTGTTTTTGTAAGTTATATTTCATTATAGGTTATTACAATATATTGGGTATAATGCCCTGTGCTGTACAATAAATTTTTGTCGCTTATATATTTTATGTATATTAGTTTGTATCTATTAATCCCATACTTCTAATTTGCCTCTCCCCTTTCCCTGTCCCATTTGCTAACCATAAGTTTGTTTCCTATATCTGTGAGTCTGTTTCTGTTTTGTATCTAGATTCATTTATATTATTTTTTATATTCCACATATAAGTGATACCACACAGTATTTGTCTTTCTCTGACTTATTTCACTAAGAACAATATTCTCTAGGTCCATCCATGTTGCTACAAATTGCAATATTTCATTCTTTTTTATGGCTGAGTAATATTCCACTATCTGTCTATCTATCATCTATGTATCTCACATCTTCTTAAGTCAATCATCTGTTGATGGATTCTTTTTTTTTTTTTTTCTTTTGCTGTACGTGGGCCTCTCACTGTTGTGGCCTCTCCCCTTGCGGAGCACAGGCTCCGGACGCACAGGCTCAGCAGCCATGGCTCACGGGACCAGCCGCTTTGCGGCATGTGGGATCTTCCCAGATCAGGGCACGAACCCGTGTCCCCTGCATCGTCAGGCGGACTCTCAACCACTGCGCCACCAGGGAAGCCCTGTTGATGGATTCTTGATTGCTTCCATGTCTTGTCTATTGTAAATAGTGCTGCTATGAACACTAGCATATTTGGGGTGCACATATCTTTTCAAATTAGAGATTTCATTTTTTCTGGATATATACCCAAGAGTGGAATTGCTGGGCCATATGGTAGTTCTGTGTTTAGAACTTTGATTGGCTACTTTGATGGCTGCTGAAAGTAGCCATAGGAAATATATAAATGAATGGATGTAGTCAGATTTGGCCCTAGAGGCTGTACTTTGCCAAACTCTGATCTAGAAGGTGGGATAACCAGGAGGACTAGGCCCTTTCTCTGATTTGCATATGAGTGCCATGGCGCTTGAGCTAAAAGGGACCCTGCTGTGTTCACTTGAACTCTCTCTACAACCCTTTAACCTCTCTGCACCCTTTCCCCAGGGTCCAGCCTCTCTTTGTCAGCTTCTGGGTAGAGCTGTAAGTCATTTCATTCTGCCATATTTCACACTGTTTAGGATGATTTCCTGTTAGTATAGCTCATGAAGGATATCATGCCAGAAAACTTACTTTTGTTCACTCTTTCAATCTCAATGACAGTTTGCTTCATCTGTGTCCCTGGCTTTTGTGTGCGTGCATGGGGGGAAAGGGTGGGGAAGAGTAAGGAAAAACATCTCTCCATAGGATATATCACTCTCCCATATGATTTTATGCACCATTATTATAATGCAGATAAGACTAGCACAAATGGGTGGCTTTCAATATATTGAGACAACTAACAAATAGAGGGAACATACTAACAAATAGAGTTCCCTGATGATGGGATAGTCTGCCATCTGAGGCTGAGGACTCCCTTTCCCTTTATGTATTCGTGTGTAGCTGGATGGCCATATGTTTGAGATGTTGTGGAGGCCATTCTTTTATTACGTCAGAAATTATATAGACTATTGATATCTAAACCTCATAGCTGGGTACTGAGGGGCTGGGGATACGACCAGAAACATCACAATCTACCTGTTTATATCTTTGGTTTTTTTTTTTTAACATCTTTATTGGAGGATAATTGCTTTACAGTGGTGTGCTAGTTTCTGCTTTATAACAAAGTGAATCAGCTATACATATACATATATCCCCATATCCCCTCCCTCTTGCGTCTTCCTCCCACCCTCCCTATCCCACGCTGCTAGGTGGTCACAGAGCACCGAGCTGATCTCCCTGTGCTATGTGGCTGCTTCCCACTAGCTATCTGTTTTACATTTGGTAGCATATATATGTCCATGCCACTCTCTCACTTCGTCCCAGCTTACCCTTCCCCCTCCCCGTGTTCTCAAGTCCATTCTCTACGTCTGCATCTTTATTCCTGTCCTTGAATTATTTGAATGTATTGCTTATTCACAATATAAATAATAAAACTTTTTAATAAAAAATAAACCACACAACTGTGCCAGATTGGCTATGTCTAAATGACCTGGAGAACTTGGGGAAACTCATATTCCCTAGGGCATACCTCCAGAAGTACAGTAGCTTTAGGGTGGGGTTAAGTGATCTGTTTGTAAAGTACCACATCATTGTTAAACTTTCTGGCAACATAGAAAGTTTAAAGAAAAAAATAAAAGAAAAACAAATGTTAACAATAATCCCAACAGCCAGATATTACTGCTGTTAACATTTTGGGTTATACTATTCCACATATATTGAATCAATCTTTACATATTAAGTTATAACCCTTATAAATTTGTCTTAATATATTGGGGATGCATTTACAAGTCAATACATAAGAACAAATGTATCTATGTGGAAGTTTTTGATAACAACCACAGGATACTGTAGGATTTGGATGCATTAAATTATTTAACCAATTCTATAAATTGCCATTATAAAGAATGTAATAAGTGTGATGGGGAGCATTCATGTTCGTGTTTATGATATATATAGACAGATTTATGTATAAATAACTAAATATATATATATCTGTATTTATGAACTTGCTGGAATGCCTGTGGATAAAATATTAAAAAGGACCGAGCATCCTGTCTTTAGCTGACAAAGCCTATATTAGGTTTTTAAAAATATAATAACTTTATTTTTTAATAAAACAGTTTTTTAAGCTTATTTTGTTATTAAGAGGAGGGGGTGGACGCTGTAGAGGCAACTGAACAGCATCTGTACAGTTCACACACCAGACTATTCACCTATTTGAAGTGTACAATTAAATGGTTTTTACTATATTCATAGCATTGTGCAACCGTTGCCAACACAATCAATTTCAAAACATTTTCATTAACCCAAAAAGAAACCTTTCCTTCATGACCCTTTCACTCCTAAACCTGGGTAACTACTAATCTACTTTCTACCTGTATAGGTTTGCCTATTATGGACTTTTCATAAAAATAGAATCATACAATGTGTGGTTTTTGTGGCTGGCTTCTTTTAGCATATGTTTGCAAAGTTCATCCAGTGTTGCATGAATCAGTATCTCGTTTATCTTTATTGCTGAATTATGTTCCATTGTATGGATATATCACATTTTATTTATCAGTTTATCAGGTGATGAACATTTGAGTTGTTTCTACTTTTTAGCTATTATGAATAATGCTGCTATGAATATTCATGTACACTTTTTTCTGTGGGCATATATTTTTATTTATCTTGGGTATATAATTAGGACTGGAATTACTGGGTCATATGGTGACTCTGTATTTAACGTTGTGAGGAATTGCCATACTGTTTTTCAAACGGATGGACCATTTTGCATGCCCACCAGCAGTGTGTGAGAGTTCCAGTTTTTATATGTCCTAGTAAACACTTGTTAATCTATTCTTTCAATTACAGTCATTCTAGTAGGTGTGAAGTGGAATCTGGTTGTGGTTTTGATTTGCATTTCCTTGGTGGATAAGGATGTTGAGCATCTTTTCATATACTTATTGGCCATTTGTATATATACCTTGGAGAAATATATATTTAGATCTTTGCCCATTTTTAAATTGAGCGGTCATTTTATTATTAAGTTGTAAGAATCTTTTATTTTATTATTTATTTATTTTTTTTAAATTCTAAGGTTGTATTTTCTTTTTCCCCTTTTCTCTCTTTTTTAAAAAAGTAAATTTATTTATTTGGCTGCATCTTCGTTGCTACGCACAGGCTTTCTCTAGTTGCGGCGAGCGGGAGCTACTCTTCATTGCATTATGCGAGCTTCTCATTGCGGTGGCTTCTCTCGTTGTGGAGCACAGGCTCTAGGCACGTGGACTTCAGTAGTTGTGGCTTGCCGGCTCTAGAGCGCAGGCTCAGTAGTTGTGGCACACGGGCTTAGTTGCTCAGCGGCATGTGGGATCTTCCCAGACCAGGGCTAGAACGTGTGTCCCCTGCATTGGCAGGTGGATTCTTAACCACTGCGCCACCGGGGAAGTCCCAAGAATATTTTATATATTCTAGATACAAATCCCTTATCAGATATAAGATTCACAGATATTTTCTTCCATCCTGTGGGTTGTCTTTTCACTTTTTTCATGGTATGTTTTGAAGCATAAATTTTTTAATCTTTTATTAAGCCTTAGACTATTTTTTCTTTTGTCCCTTTTGCTTTTGGTGTCATATTTAAGGTTTTACTTAACAGAAGGTCACTGTATTTTATTCTGAGAGTTGTACAGTTTTAGCTCTTACATTTGGACCTATGATCCATTTTGAGTTAATTTTGGTGCATGGTGTGAGAAGGGGGTCCATTTTGCATGAGAATATCCAGTTGTTACAGCATCAGTTGTTGAAAGACTAATTTCCCCATTGAATTGTCTTGGCACCTTTGTCAAAAACTAATTGACCATAAATGTTAGGGTTTATTTCTGACTCTTCATTCTATCCCATTCATCCATATGTCTATCCTTATGCCAGTACCAGAAGTGTTTTGATTTCTGTAACCTTGACGTGGTTAGTACTCTAACTTTGTTTTTCTTTTCCAAGATTGTTTTGGATATTTTGGGTCCCTCAAAGTAACATACGGAATTTAGGATCAGATTGTCAGTTTCCGCTAAAAAGCCTTTTGAGATTTTTTTTCTAGAGAAGTGTAGACAAAGAGTTGGAGTCTGAATTACTCTGGAAGCAATGGACCACCATTTCAGAGACAGAGCAAAGAAGGGGCAATGATTGGATCTGTGAAGTTTTTGTTTCGTCCACTTTTTTTTTTTGGCCGCGCCGAGGCATGTGGGATGGAACCCACGCCCCCTGCAGTGGAAGTGTGGAGTCTTAACCCCTGGACCGCCAGCGAACTCCCACCAATTGAGATTTTGATAGAGAATGGTTTGAATCTTTAATTCAATATAGGGGGTATTGTCATCTTAAAATTGTCTTTTGCTCCATAAACATGAGGTGTCTTTCCATTTATTTAGGTCTTTAATTTTACTCAACAATGTTTTGTAGTTTTTGGTGTATACATTTTGTATTTATTTTGTTAAATTTATTCCAAAGTAGTTATTCTTTTTTATGCCATTGTAGATGGAATTATTTTCTCAATTTCATTTCTGGGTTTTTCATTACTAGTATATAGAAATACAATTGACTTTTTTTTTTTTTTTTTTTGCGTTATGCGGGCCTCTCACTGTTGTGGCCTCTCCCGTTGCAGAGCACAGGCTCCGGATGTGCAGGCTCAGCGGCCATGGCTCACGGGCCTAGCTGCTCCGCGGCACGTGGGATCTTCCCAGACCGGGGCACGAACCTGAGTCCCCTGAATCGGCAGGCGGACTCTCAACCACTGTGCCACCAGGGAAGCCATACAATTGACTTTTGCATATTGAACTTATTTCTGGTAAAATTGCTGAACTCAATTATTAGTCCTAATTGTTTTTAGTGGATTCCTTAGAATTTTCTGTATAAAAGATCATGTCATCTGCAAATAGACTCAGTTTTACTTCTGCCTTTCTAATATAGATGCTTTTAATTTTTCTTTTTGCCTAATTGCTTTGGCTATAACATCTAGTACAATGATGAATAGAAGTGAAGAGAGTGAAGATCCTTGTCTTGTTCTTGATCTTAGTAGGAAAGCATTTAGTCTTTTACCATTAAGTATGATGTTAGGTATGGGGTTTTCATAGGTGCCATTTATTAGACTGAGGAAGTTCCCTCTTATTATTATGTTTAATTATGAAGTGATGTTAGTTGTTTTTCAAGTGCTTTTAATGCTTCTGTTGAGATGTGTGGTTTTTGTCCTTTATTTTATTGGTTGGTGTATTACATTACTAATTTTTGGATATTACACCAATCTTGCATTCCTGGGATAAATCTCATTTGGTCATGGTGTATAATCTTTTTTATATATTTATGGATTTGCTTAACTAGTATTTTGATGGTTTTTGTGTCTGTATTCATTATAATTCCTTTAATTTTGATCTCTTGTCT
Organism: Phocoena sinus; assembly: GCF_008692025.1. Classification (NCBI taxonomy): domain Eukaryota; kingdom Metazoa; phylum Chordata; class Mammalia; order Artiodactyla; family Phocoenidae; genus Phocoena; species Phocoena sinus. The sequence goes on along the minus strand of NC_045772.1, from coordinate 45,440,073 downwards.
GGTTTTGACGTCAGGGTAACGCTGGCCTTATAAAATGAATTGGGAAGTGTTCCCTCCTCTTTTGTTTTTTGGAAAGAGTTTGTGATGAATTAGTATGAATTCTTTAAACTCTAGTCCAGTTAAATTCAGGCCCTGTTGTGGCAGTAATTTAAGGCAGTCTTTGAGGTTTGTTTTGACCCTAGGAGGGCTCTTCTTAGCTATTTCTTTCTCTGATTCTCTCTGGTAAACAAATTGGCCTGTGGTTTAGCTTGTTGCTCTTATGGAGCTACGAGTCTCCTTTTAATTCTTACTACCAAAATATCCATGCTTTCTGAGACTATTTTTAGGTTTTGATTTTTCCCCATTCTGTTCCAAATAAAGAAATCTATGGGGATAGCTTCTGAGTAGTCTGTTCTTATACCCTGCCTTTTCCATAGGCAAAATCTCCGAGCCATGTTTTGGAATTGGGCCTGGGAATGATGACCTGCTTCTTTTGGAGTAAAACCCCTGTTTTATGAGTAAACCGTTGCTTTATGAGTAAACCCCTGCTTCATGAGAGTGGTTCCAGGCAGGAGCAATAGCCTCTAGTCTTCTTGGCCTGCCTCTCCCAGTATGGAACCTCTGCCCTATGAGAAAGCTGAAGCAAAGGCAATTGGGACCACGGTGCTCTCAACCGGCTGTACCTGGGGTAGAGTCTCTACCATACAAGTGGGACTGGGTATAGAAGGGAAGCTTCTGATGTCTTTTTGCACATACCTGGAATTTAGTCTCTGCAGCGTGGAGCTGGGGGTGGGGGAGAAATGCTGCCATCCTTTCCCTCTAGGAGAGACTGTGTTTGGGAGCTGGTGGGAGAGAGTTTCCTGAGCCGCAACTTCTTGGTCACAGGTGACATAGTGGAGTTCCCATTATGGTGACCTGGGGACAGGAGTGAGTGAGTGAGTGGTTTGTGGCTCAGGTGCCACAGACTCACACTCTTATTACTGAGAACTTAGCAGATTTTTTGAAACAAATGTTTCTTCATTTGGTATGTATCCTTAGAGCATTTCCAAAGATTTTATTTTTGTTGTTTCCATCATTCACACCGCCTCTGTTTTGTTGAGGAGTGGATCTGAGAGCGCCTCATGTCACCATTCTGGAAATATTTGGAATCCCTAATTAGACTTTCAGTTACTACTGAAATTCCTATCAAAAATAAATGTTTTTCAATGCTTCTTGTGATAGGCCAGTTTAAGGGAGCCATGGACAAAATGACCTCATAGGTTCTTTCTAGTATTAAGGGAGCCATGGACAAAATGACTTCATAGGTTCTTTCTAGTACTAAGGTCCTATATTTTAATGTATACCTCTATACCTCTTAACTTCCAGGCTACATCAGTTATGGGAAGAATCAAAGGCTCTGGTAAAAAATGAAACAAAACAACAAAAAAACCAACAACAAACTCTGTCTACCAAAGCACTCTCCATCCCCAACAGCCTCACACTTTGTGGGAATGAATCCCAATTCTTGTCTCCTTCTGTTGTCCCCTTCTACTCCAGAGCAGAAGAAGAAAAGTAGTGGTCTTTGAACTATAGAACTATAGATGTGGTCTTTGAACTATAGAACAAGGATGGCAAGTTTAAATAGCTTCATTACGCCTTCATGGGTCACATGTGTAATAGGAATTAGAGAACTGGGCACTGAGGTAAACTGGAGAAGATGTGCCACCCTTTAAAAATTCTTACTCATCAGCAGAGGATTGTTTCCAGATGGATGTCATTCCTGTCATTCTTCAAGAGATCTTGTCATTCTTCAAGAGGAGCCAGAAATTCAAACTTATTTTATATGCGAAAGCACCGAAATTTTAAACTGCTGACAACTAATTAATAAAAAGACCCAAAACAAACCTGTAGGTCAGCAAAACATGACTGTCATCTGTATCTGGCAGTCAGATAAAATTAGAAACCACTTTGATAATCCATCTTCCCCAAAGGATGGAAATCTTTCCTCAAAGTGCAATAGCTTATTTAATTAATCTTGTAAGAATGGATCTTTATGATATGAGCTCATTAGTATTGGTGTTCTTTTAGGTTGAGAGCTCCCTGAGTTGGGGAATTAAGCCAAATTCCCCTAAAATGGGGTCGAGAGCTATTCAGGAACGAGTGATTCTCACCTCAATCTCTTCTAAATCAGGTTATTATATGCTTCTTCTAATTTTATGACATTAATAACATTGTCCTGCTTTTCTTGCATTCATTCAAAATGCACTTGATTTAATTTTGTGGGTACAATACTTGAGTGAAAATAGTGTCAAAGTACATTTTTGGTCACAATTTCCCCAATCCATTGTTGCACTGTGTTTGCTCTAAATGAAGTGGTATTAGGAGTTTTTTCATGGTTCTTTTGGGATGCAATGTAAGAATTTATTATTATCAGCTGTTACAAGAGAAACATAATTTTGAACTAATGACCTGATAGATAAGGGAATAAATAGCTGCAATATAAAAACCAGTTCCCAAGGACATAATTATGTTATTACTAGTAAACGGAGAGTTTCTGGTTCATTAAGTAGGAAAGGCAAAAAATAAGTATAACTGATATAAGGTGAAATTTTAATTTTTTTACTTGTCCACATATTTTCCCCTCTGACCAATAAAAATAAGAGGGAGGTTTTTTTACACTAAATGAAAATATAAATGATGAAGCTTCTCTTAAAGCCAGGGCCATGAGTCTATCCTCAAGTGTTTTATTATGGGAAGTTTGACCTTTATTTAAAGAGCATCTCTGTTTGATGATAATTGATGGTGCTTTGAGTGAGAGTTTATGACAGTACTTCTACTTATTAAAAATATTTTCCTTAAGGTGAAGATGCTTTTTAACTTTTGTCCTAGCTTAACCTTTGGAAATGCCATGTCAGTTTAGCTGCATTTATAGATTTAATTAACATGGTGTGGGCTTTTTTCAGGTCATTAATAAAGATATGGGGTATGACCAGACTTATTTCCAATCCCGATAATTCACCAGTGTTTTTTCACTAAATCGTCGACTCTTCCTTTTTGTCATGTTGGTTTTTAGTCTAGTTTGATGATCATAATTCAAACCCATTAAAATTTTAAAATGTCCTGTATATAAAGACGTTATCCTGATTACTTCACTGGGATTATTTCTGAGGTGTTTCCACAAAATAATGATGTTTTGTTTTGTCTTGTTTACTCAGGCATATGCCATCTGCTAGGCTTCACAGGGTTCCTGTGAGGTCAGGCCCGGTAGTAAGACATGGCCCGGGTACAAGTATTAACGCTTCCTTTACTTATATTCCAAGAGAATCAGTCCAACATGCCTTACAGAATTAGGATGCTTAAAAGTTCAGCAAAGTTGAGGTATTGAAGAATTGACAGCTATTTCTCTAAATTTTCTTGCTCTCTTGCTTCTAGAATCCCATTCTGTTTGACACTATCAAGGAAGAATCTGGACAGGTGTAATGCAGTATGAACTCCCCTCTTAAGTGTGATAATCAAACATTCCTGTGAAGCTCACAGATTCTATTATATTAAAGCAACATTTTAACATGTAACCTCCTATCATCTACATATTAACTTTATGTTAATATCTCGTTGAATAAACACACCATGAAATATACCCTCCATTATCTGTTTTCTGATATTTATAATTTTGGCTTATGCATGACCTAGTTAAATTACATCACTTTGTATTTGAGGGAGGCAGTACAGTATCATGAATAAAAGCTAGACTGTTTGGACCCAGTCCTACCTATACCACTTATTGGCTATAGTATGACCTTGGGCAAGTGAATTACCCTCTCTCAGTTTCCCTGTATACAAAGTGAGATAATAGTACCTTCCTATTACTTTGGGTTGTGTGAGGGTTAAACAAGTTAATGTGAGTAAAGCACTTAGAACATTGCCAGCTGGAGAGTGTGCATTCTACGAAAGTAATTATGATTGTGTCTTCTTCTAACCTCCCCTTAGCTCTAAGCCAGTTCAGAGTCTATCCTTCTCTGGCCTCCTGTCACCCATTTCTCAGCTGCATGTCACATGGTAACACTTCATGTAACACTTCAGGTGTTAAACCAGCCCTGTTACACCATTCTCTTGTACTCAGGACCTCTGTAATTATTGTCCAAAAATATCAAATAAGAAAAATATTAGAAGTCAGATTCAGCCAAGTTTTGAACTGCCACTGTCCCTTTCTACTTATATGGTTTGATAATTTTTATGGAATAGAGCATGGTAAGAATCTTCAGAAGTCCATTTTTAATTCACCTTTATACACATGCAAAATTGACTCTGTTCAATTTTTATATATATGTTTTTGAGAATAAGCTGACATCTGACAAGACGAGTTATTGATAAATAAAACTTTTTATTCTGTAGAGGGATCAAAAATATATTTCCTCTTTAAATTCATGTTAAAAATGCTGGGTAAGACCTATTAAGCATGTATTACATGCTAACACATGTCCTGACTTATTTAATCTTTTTAACAGTCCTATGACATATATATTCATATTATCCTACTTTAACCAAAACAGGAACCGAGGATACAGGGAAACTGAGAGAGGGTAATTCACTTGCCCAAGGTCATTCAGGATTCAATTCTAGGCAGCCTGCCTCTGGCATCTGAGGTCTACACCCTTCCACTAGTCTCTTAGTGGGAGCTACAGTGTGCTTAGAACATCAAGAGTAGATCTCAGTTCAGTGTCTGTCACAAATAGATGCTTGGTAAGTATTTGTTAATAATGCAATCAGGACCTCAATTATTAGGACTCTGATGACATTACACCTCCACCCTGACTACGAAGGGTAGTCTGCACGTGCAAAATGGATTTTAATCCAGGAACTAGTAACAAGTGACTCAATTAATAAACAATACACACTTGGTGATGTTTTTGGGGTAAGGGATATTCATGTTTGTTATAACTTTCTGAAGTTAGGAAAATTAGGGAGGATCAAAACACTGTTTTGCTCAGTTCCATGTTATTGCTTTAAATTTTAGAATATGTAAGGTGATAAGGGCTTGCAGAAAAAAAAAGCAGATAAATGTTAACCTCTTGCAGTTCAGAGTGGCTGTGCTGTGACAGGTTCCTCTTACTTTATTTTGGTTGTTGTTGGTTTTTTTTTCTCTTTTAATTGACACTTGTTCCTCCTCTCAGATAAAAAGTTTTTCCTTTTTCGTCATCAAAGTTATGTAGTCGTTTGCAAGAAAAAAGGTAATTTGTTGTTTGGCTGAAGCAGAAATAAATTTGCCTGATGATGACTTTTCAATTTTCCCTATATTCCCTTTGCTTCCTTCCCTCCTGCCCCCACGATGACTGACTTTTCTCTGTCTGCAGAAGCCACCTGTGACAAGTCTCTTTGGATAAGGCAGTCCATCATTGCTCTACACAAAGTTGTTGACATCAAGCAGGACAGGCAGGGAAGGGAAAATGACAGGAGGTGTGGGAAAAGTCTGATGAGAAGTACAGCTTCCTATTAATCCTCTTGGAGAAGAAGAATCTCTTAAAATCTCTTTAAGTGGTTTGCTGTTACGAGAAGCATCATAAAATATGTTATACCAGGTTCGAGTTCAATGAAGAGAGCTGTTATAGATGCATTCTCATTTCCAAAGAACTAGAAGCTATTTCATTCCTGTTGATGTTGTTAGGCCAAATTCATCATGTACATGTTGAATCTAATCACCAAATTATAGCAATAAACAAGATAATAAAGCCAATGCTTTATTATAGAAAAGAACAATAATAATTCTGTGGCAGTGCTTGAAATATATATATATAAAGAAATAAGTTAATTTGCATGAGAGTCCTCTTCTTTTCTGCCACCCATTTTCCTTGAGTAAGTTTGGGTGCAATAGACTAGAATTCTCTAGAACATTCCCTGTAAACACTAAGCAAAAGAGGGGGTGTGGCTTAATTGAAGCTGCATGTCTGTTTATGTTCTTTATAATGTCTGAGGTGTGTTTAGGACAACATTGCACCTGGCAAAGAGGGTCTAGTTCCTAAATGATGCTGGGATTATTAGAGATTTATGGGTTGGCATCCTGCCTCATCCCACCCCTCTACAGGAGGTTTGTTAAGGTGCTTAATAACTTTTATTCACAATGGCTTTTAAATGTGATTAAGGCTTTTCACTCAGTCTGAGGAAAATAATTCTATTATTAAGTCATCTTGATGGAGATCCTCACTGTTATGTGATAACATACAGAGAAGATTTCTGCTCAAAAGAGGAAGCAGAGATGCTTGGATAAGTCTCACCTATCTATGTGGGTTTGCAATCTCTGGAGGATTTGCTGCTGTCATTTCTTTACCACTTAGTCCCTCCTCAGCCTACAGAGGTCCGGCTCTCATTCCCAGTAGTCCACTGAAACTGCCTGGCAAAGGCAAAATCACCAAACCCAATAAGCACGTTTTCGGTACTTATCTCACTGCATCTCCTTGCTGCATTTGGCATTACTGATCCTTCTTTCATTCTTGGAACTTTATTTCCTTTGATAGCACTGTCTCCTATTTCTCCTTCTTCCACTTTGATTAATGCTTGCTGAATCTCCCCTCATGGATTATGACTCATATTTTTGCAACAGATCCAAACAGAATTCAGCTTCCCTGCTCCCAGTTTTGCACCCTCGCCAGTTCCGGTCTCTTCCCATGTATTTCATATCTCAATTGTTTGTACTCTTATGTAGGGAATTGGCCCTAAATCCATAAACATAAGGAGAGTATTTTTAGATTCTTCCATCTTGCTGTCTCCATATTACTCCTCTGATTTTAAATCTTAAATATTTCTTAATTCTATCCACTTTTGCACAGTTCTGTTAATATCACACAACATAGGGACACACTTGTCACTGATTTTCTTGCCTTCTGTCATTTCTAGCTCAGATCCATCTTTCAAACGCAATATAGGCAAATCTGGCGATGCTATTCTCCTGCACCCTCTGTTGGTTTCCCATTGCCCATAGGATAAAATCCAAATTCTTAGCCTGACGTGAATCAAGGTCCTCCATGATTTAGTACTGACTGCCACTACAGCTTTATTTCCCCATACTCTGCTACATCTACTCTACTACGGTAATACCTTACAACTCTTTTTCCACCGTACTGTGCAACTTTACCCCTTGTGTCTTTCCTTTACTATTCCCTCTGGTTGAGATGCCTTATGCCTTCTTTTGCTTTTTGTGCTACCCCTGTTTTGTCTTTAGGGGACCTACTCAAGCATCATTTACTCTAGGAAACCTTCTTTTGACTCTCTGATTGAATTAACACCCTCTTTTTGTGTTTTCTTGGCATCCTAGGTATATTGCACTTATTATGTACTTGAGCTATTTGTTTTAATATCTTTTTGAGTCCTAGAAACAAGGGCTTGGATTATTATTCAATTTTGTTTTCCTAGGATTTAGCATAGTATCAATAGCTCAGTATGAACATAGCAATGTTAATGAACTGCTAAAAATAAAAAAAATTTTTTTGAGTATCATTAGGAAAAATGGAGAATACGTTGGTTGGAACCTTTTGCTCATATATATATGTATATTTATATTATATATATATATTTTAAACCCCTCTCTAACATTGTAATGTACCTTGGCAATGCTGCCAGGAAGAAAGGCGTCTTGTTTGGTTGCTATGTAGGTCCTCTCTATAGTTCTGGATTTCCTACTAAGAAGTAGATAAAGGAGTTATTCATTATAGTTGGGTGAGGCTGCGATAGAAAGAGAATGGATTCCAAGACAACACTGGTCCTTGTGTGACTTACTGTGATCAGGATTTACATATCAATTCACTCAAATGTTCCATAGAATGAGGTGAGTTTTCAATTAAAAGGGCCGTAAAGATTGTCTAGTTCACCCTCTTATCTGACTGGTGTTTTTGCCAAACACAGAGTGTGGCACTTATTAGGACTTGATTAAATGCTAATTTATTTCTTTCCTCCTTTTGAATATAATGAAAATGGTGACATCAGTTTAAAATAAAGAAACTGAAGTGCTCTGGTCTTGAGTCACATGGTTTCTTTCTGGCAAAGGTAAAAAGCAAAGTGCTTCTGATTTTCATTACATTTTATATCATGTTCTAATTTCAATATTTTTAAAAAAATCCCAAAGATGAAAAGTTATCTTATAAATGCAGGTCCTAGCATATATAATCTCTAATCTGGGCAGCTTCAAGTACAAATTCCCTTATTTTGATAGGGCTGTAAAAGTCTGTCCCTTATCTGCTCATATATGTCATTTAAGATGTCAAATATAGTTTGAGGTGCTACTTACACTTTCTTTGAAAAAATAATTACCTAACATATCTCTAGTAGTTAACTGTCCTTGGCATACCCAACATTTTTTTAAACAGGGTGATGAGAGGATAAAGTAAGAGATGATGGTGGTTCTCTCAAATATTGAACCAAGAAAGGCATCCAGCTAAACTTTGTTTCATTATTTTAACAGCAAAAGCTTGAAAGGTTTATAAGATGTTTTTAAGAGTGCAGAAAAGTATCTGTTCTCTTAATTGTTGGCCTAATTGAGGGGATTTAGAGAAAAGTGTGAGGTAGTATTTAATAATTTAATAGGATTAAAGCTGAATTATATTATGAATACCTTTTATCACAGGCTAAGAAATGTGGTAGTCATCCTGGAGAGAGAGCCTTTTGAGGTTATGGAGTTCAAGATCACATAGTGAAAGAAATGGGTTAGGAAGGACAGACTGGTTAGGAGAGATTGGATATTACCTTAGCCCTTTTTTCTATGCCGTTCTTAAGTCTTTTATGAAACTTTGCTTGTTTACTGGTACTCTAGCACAGTAATAAGCAGTTTTCATAACTTTTCTTTTCTCTTTTTTCCCACTCAGCTATATAATTTGACTTCCGTGTTTCTTTTCAGCTTGCTTAACTACTCCTTTTGTGTTTTTTTAGTCCTTTGTGACCTTTCTCAAAGGTACCTTCTTGTTATTCTCTAGATAGCTTCTAAGATGACTTTAATAAGTGATTGTACAAGGTTTAAAGAAAAAATACTCAATGACCATTAAAGTGTCATACATTGAGAATACTGTGTGCCTCCATTGGAAAATTTTTTCAGACTGCTTCATAGTTAAAGGAAATGATACCATTCAGTGCTGTTAAACAAAGGTGGAGAGGAAGTTTGGAACTGAGGTTGTTTTACTATATCTTCTTTTACAAGGGAAAATAAATTCTACCTATATAATACAGCCATTTTTCTCCTACTCTCAAAGGCTTATGATTAGAAATTGTGCTGTGTCCATAGGTGTACTTATCAGTAAACACAATCAAATGTCTCCCCTTTCTCGTTTTGAGATTGATTGCTTGCACATCTCATGTTCTTCAGAGGCACTCCTGAGGCATTTCAGCATCCTCTCTTGCTGCCTACCTTATAGCTGCATATCTTTTTCCATAACATATTTCAAAGCTGCCCTGTCTAACATTTTATTTCTGATGCTTTACTGAGTTTGTGTCAGGCAGAGGTATGCTGTATGGAAAATAATTAACTGTTGCCAAATATACCATTTATCTTAAGCTTTTAAAGGAAGGGTTCTTAGGAGATTTCCAGTGATTTATCTCAAACTTTAATTCAATTTATGATTGACTCTTTCTAGATCAGAGGTCACATACAGGCAAGCTATGGGCCCACGGACATATTTTATTTGGTCTTAATGGTGTTATAAAACCTTTGAATGAATTGCTAATATTTTACAGTTGAGGGATTTCACATAATAAAACAGATTACTAACCGTCTTGAAAAATTAGAATATCTGGTAACAGTGAGTCCGCATGCCCCTGATTGATTAGAGCTGAAGTTTTTAGAATATGAGCTCTTTCATTATTCACAAGTCCCAATCCTATTTCATCCCCATTTATATTCCTTCTTATCCCAGTAGACTTTTTAATTGGTCTGTGGTCTAGACTAGTGCTTCTCAAATTTTAATTTCCATATGAATCACCTGGGAACCTTATTAAAATTCAGAGAACCATTCAGAAGGGGATGGGGCCTGAGAGTCTGCATTTCTAACAGGTTCCCAGTTAAGTCAAAGTTGCCATCCCAGGACATTTTTTTTTATATACATTTATTTATTTTATTTATTTATTTTTGGCTGTGTTGGGTCTTCGTTGCTGTGTTCGGGCTTTCTCTAGTTGCGGTGAGCTGGCGCTCCTCTTGTTGCGGTGTGCGGGCTTCTCATTGCGGTGGCTTCTCTTGTTGCGGAGCACGGGCTCTAGGTGCATGGGCTTCAGTAGTTGTGGCTTGCAGGCTTCAGTAGTTGTGGCTCGTGGGCTCTAGAGCACAGGCTCAGTAGTTGTGGTGCACGGGCTTAGTTGCTCCACGGCATGTGGGATCTTCCCAGACCAGGGCTTGAACCCGTGTCTCCTGCATTGGCAGGTAGATTCTTAACCACTGTGCCACCAGAGAAGTCCCCATCCCAGGACATTTTGAGTAGTAAGGTTTTAGACCAATGGTCCTCAAAGTACAGGTTTTGACCAGAAGCTTCAACATCTAACCAAATGGTGAACTCTGGAAGTTGTGCCTAGCAGTCTGTTTAATGAAACCCTCCTGGTGATTCTAACGCACACTAAAATTTGAGAACCACCATTCTAGTCTATGTTACGTAGGAACACTGTTTGTAAAATCATCTAAGTTGGAGGTTTTAAACCCTCGCTGGACATGAGAAATCATTTGGGAAACTTCCAAAAATATTGATGTTTGAGCCCCATCCCTAGAGATTCATACAGAATTGGTCTGGGGTTGAGGCCCAGCCATCAGTACTTCCAAAGCTCCTCAATGGATTCTAATGCACTGCAGAGCTGAGAACTACGTTAAGTAAGGAGACTTTCTTGGTACATTACCTAGAGGTACAATATCTCTCTTGTCAGAAAAAAATTATAACTCTAACACTTTTAAGTCCATTTGTCTTCTGCTATGTCCTCTGTAAAGCAAAACAGCTTTTTCCCATCACATTCTTAATGATCACTGGGTCATTTAATCAAATATGGTGATGTAGGGGAACAAAACTTTGCCACCCCAAAATATGTCTCTTTGGCGTTAGGATTATTTTGTATCTCCTTGCAGAGTACATTAGACTTCTGAGCTCTATGGATCAGGAAACATTTCTTGTTAATTCTTTTGACATAACTTGATAGATTAGGTACATTGCACAACTCTGGAAGGACACCGTTCATGTTTGGAGCCATCATAGATTTGTAGATTTATTAAGACTGTTTTCTGGCACATGGCAGTACAGTGCCTTGAGGAAGAGGTGGCGTTTTTGTAATTTGTATAGTGATGTCATTTGGGTTAGCAGTAGGGCTGTATTTAGTCTAACAAATAAGACCACTAAAAATTCATGATAAAACAGATTTCCCTCAACTGAAAAACATCTGAGTAATCAATAATTTGGCAAATAAGCATTGGTTCAGTTTAGTATCAGTGTTAAACAGTTAATATGTTTTCATTAGGTGGTAGTGTTCCAGTGAAAATTTATTTGAAAGTCAGATCCTAATACCTAATACATTTTACTTAGAACTGTTTTTAAAAGTTGTGCCCATGATGTACTGTGTGTTCTGAATTACGACATTATTAAGAAATAATACTTAAGGTCACTAAAGCATCTTAGATAAGTGAAGAGCTATTGTAGGTTAGCCTAATGATTTGAACCACAGCCTTATAGAAAACAATCTAGAAAAGAAAAGAAAGAAAGAAAGAAAAAGAGACATATTATCAACTAGTCATTTTGTTTACCTTTGGAGATAATGGAAATTTTTTTATTTTTACTTTTCTTGAGTATATGTAGGTATAGAAGAAGAAACAGAGTAACTTAAGCTAACTCTGCAAATAGAATGGGTCCTTTGCCTTTGGGCTTAAAGTGAAAGTGACTGTCTTGTAATGCCACTTTACCACCTGCTGTTACATTCAGCCAGAGTGGAAATGAAACTTTTGTATATTGTAGCAGTCAGTACCTTGCCATATATATTTTCTTTATTTGAGAATGTCAACAGAGCATGGTTTGCATCTGATCCCGTTTCCCCTTTTCTCTAAGGATTAAAATTCATTTGTTCTTGTTATAGGGTGTTTGTATATGGGGGAGCAGGTTTTGATGTTTTTCATTAACACCAGATACTATGCCATACTAAAGAATGCCGGCTCTCAGCTGACAACAAAATTATGTTTAAAATAGAGACTGAACTATGTTTTTACACGAACTCGTTGGCACTTGAGCAAAGGCATTTAGAGCAAGTTTACTTAGTCTTGACTGTACAATTCTATAAGAGGGGATTAAACATTTGTGGAAATCAGCATTGGTAGTCTGTATGTATGTATGTTTATGTCTTCCTAGCTATTAGCAGAAGTCCATATGATCTGAAATTTCAACATTGTTTTCACTGCATTGCAGACACACTGCCTATATTGTTTTGTTTTTCTTCAAAAAGCATTTTAAAACAATAGACAGTTCAGACTGCTCATCAGGAATAAAAAGATAGACTAGGGTAGGCATCATCTTTTTAATGTTTCAGAGCTTTGGGTGCTAATCCCTACTATTTTTGACTTATTGTTTGGCATTTAATTGAGTCCTATTTCCATCAATATAAAAATAGAACAGGATGCAGCATAGAGTAGACATTAAGAACATGGATTCTGAAGCTAGGCAGCCTAAGTTTTAACTGCTGGAATGATTTAAGGAAGTGTATGCTGTTAATGGAAAGGAACTTTTGTATCACTTTTCTATTACTAGCAAAAATGGACTTTTGAGGTTAGCATTATGAAAATAATTTGTTCTGTTTGTACTATAAAATTATTTTCCCTTTCTCTTCTTCTTACTCCCCCCTCCCCTTTCTGACTCTCCCCCTTCTGGTTCCCTGGGTTTATAATCATGGTTAATGGAACACCATAATTCGATTCATTACCCATTCATTCAACTAGGTAGCATGGTCTATGCCTCTTTGGTGGGTTTCTTATCTTCAGTATTTAATTAATTAACAAGTAGTGCCTGTTTCCACCTCTGAAACACTTTTGTATTTTAGTTAGGATTCTGTTACTTTGAATCAGTCTTTCTGCTTTTATTTTCCCTCTACCTAAAGCAGTGATTTCAACCCTTGCTGTACATTAGGGCCATGTAAAGAGTAAGGAGGCCGAGTTCCCTCCTTAGAACAATTTGAAGTCTTGGGAGAAGCATGAGGCATTAATATTTTTAAAGGTTTCCCAGGTGACTCAAATGTATGACAATATTTGAGGTCTTCTGTTCTAAATGCTCCTTTATAACAGTGATTCTCAAAGTGTGATCACCTGACCAGCCACATCAACATCACCGGGAACTCGTTAGAAAGACAGATTCAGGTCCCACCGCAGCTCTACTGCATCAGAAACACTGGACCAGAAGTATGTATTCTAACCAGCCCTACAGGGGATTCCCATGAATGCTCAAAGTTGAGAACTACTGCTTTATGACAAAAGTCTCCTATTTTTCTTTTCCTGGTTGTGCACCACTACTATAAAACTTTTGAGCATGTTCATCTCTACGTAGCTATATTTATCTAGTTTTGAAATAGTACACATAATACTTTCAGCAGCTAAATTTCAAGACACAATATACACTTCAAGTGAAGTTCAAAGTGAAGTTTGTTAATGAGAATGGATGTAAATCAATAGTGCAAGTATACTTGTTGATAAATTTGTTTTCTTTTTGATTTTTTGGTAATAAATAATTATATCGGTGTTTTCACCTTATAATGCAGATGGAATAGAATGAATGGAGTGTAGTGGTTGGGGGATCTCAGCCAGTCTGCCAAAGTTTGAACCCCATTTCTGCTAATACCAGACTGTCCTGGGCAATTAACTTAATGTCTCTGTGCATCAGTTTCTCATTTGCAAAATAGAGCTACGAATAGCGTCTGTCTCAAAGAATTGTCAGGATTAACTGAGTTAATACATACAAATCACTTAGAAACTGACTGGCCCTTAGATGTGCTCGAAAATGGTAGTTATGCTTACTTAGAATTGAAAGACTGTCAGCTCTATCATTTTCTTTTTCTGTTCTTTTTTTTTTTGGTGTCTGTATTATTAGTACGAACCTCAATCTGTTATTATTTTTTTTGCAGGTGTCTTTTTAAGTCACCTATTTATTTTGTGAGGGTTGGTTTAGTTACACTAGATAATATAATCCATAAATCCATTTAATTGGGTGCTTCTGTACTGCCACATGCCCTAATCCCTTGAAAGTGAACTAATGAGAAAGATGTTTGTCATTTTGATATCTATGGAACTTCTGCTCTCTTTTGATGGACCTTGATAATTCAACCAGGGAGAGTATCTGTATCAGACAAAAATAAATACAAATAAAAGTTCTAATTTACTTTCACACCTTCATAGACAGTCTTATACAAGCCCTGGGGGAAAGCACCCTGTCTTAGAAGATTCACTTCTCAAACTTTATGGTAAACATGCATCATTTGAAGATCTTGTTAAACATATTCTGATTCACTAGATCTGGAACTGGTCCTGAGATTCTGCTGCCAATTGCATTAAATATGAGAACATACCTAGTAGTCAACACTTGATGAAACTTGAGGTGTGGTAGAGACCAGGAGGTTAGGAGTAAAACCAGCAGCAAAGTTACAGTTAGTGTATTTGTATAGCTAATTTGGAGACCTTGAGGCTAACTTTTGGAAAGTATTATTAGCTATTATTATTAAATTTGACCCCTGGGGATAAAACTCAAAATTGTGGTCTGGTTTTCATACCTCCATCTGCCTGAACTTACATAGGATGAGATACAAAGCAGTCTACTTCTAACATGAATTTAGAATGATAGACTCATAAAATTTAGAATAATAAACTCATAAAATTCAATGAATTCATCAAACTTCAGCTAATTTCTATTATATATATAGTGTGTATATGTATTTTTGTAATATTATATAGACACTTATGTACACTCAGTATGTATATTTATATAATGTACACATATTATCATATAGTAAATACTTATACACACATATATACACATACACACATATATACATACATACATACACATACATAACACCCTGAGATCCAGAGCGGTGGATACAAGTTCCTTTAGGCAGTTAGCTCTTAGAACATCCCAAACACTTTGTAGCATTTTCTGCCCAGGCTGTAAGGTGGTCAGGCTCTAAGGATGCCATCCCCCACCCAGGAGTGGAATATCCCAAATGCTCCTGCAAAACATGAGCAGAAGCTTTAGTGTCCTTGGACCTGTACCTTTTAGTGTAGCACGCCACAGAATGCTGGCTTTCATTTTAATAACGATTCAGACAGGTTCCAAGACACAAGTGCAAAATTTGCATAGTGTTTTAGGAGGACAAGAAGAAACAGAAATAATGAGAAGGGTGTTACCATTTTCTTCATGGTAGTCTCCCTGCTGCACGTGTACAGTGATCAGTTACACGTCGTGTTGAGCTGCAGAACCCTCACGCTCTATTAACTGTAGTGTTAGGAAAATGGCTTCTGGCAATTTTCAATTATGTCAATTCCCTGAGTATTTACATTAGGAGCAATATTTTTATGACGAGTACACAAAAGATCCCCTCTTTTCAGCATTTCCCCATTAGGCGTACAAAATCTTTTCTTTCCTATAAAATACACTTTAGGAGTATAACTTAGTGGTGCGCATTAGATGCTGGAGCTTGGAGAAGTAAAGGGTTCAGTTCAGTCTCTGGCTCATTATTAGTTCATCCTGTATTTCATTTCTTGATCTAATGTAAATTGAACTAGGGAATATTTGGAACACTAGTAATGGGTTTTGAAAAAAAAAAATCATTGAATAGAAGCTCTCAGAAACTCTTCTGTAGAAAAATTTGGAAAGGCAGTTTCTTTATACTCTCAGAAGATATTTATAACAAAGCATCAGGTACTTTCAGTAATGAAAGACATGGTTCATATTTTGATCAATACCTCCCATCGGATACATAATTCAGCCTGAATGGGACATGGCATTCATTTTCTTCATGGCATTGAGTGACTGATGCTGTTTCAAATGGTAAATCTATATGTTTGGGTTATATGAAGGTAGAGGCTTTTAGTAAAACACCAAGGGCTAAACTGGTACGGTTCTATTTTAGTTCTCTTAAAGGCAAGTTAGCTTCGAATTAATGTTAAAGTTTAGTAAAGTAACACAGTGTCACTGCGTTTTCTGTTTCTATAATTGTGCTATTTTTTAACTCTATTTTCTTCCTTTTTCTCTCTGCCTTTATTACCCCAAGCACCATCAGCGATTTCCCTTAGGAACCTTTAAAATTCACAGTGAGTTTTGGAATCTACTGTTTAGACTACTATAGCTCTCTGAAAATTCATCCATTGTTTAGATGCCAGTTAATATCAGATAATAGTTTGTACTGCAACAAGAAGTGATTTAAAAAAATCAACAACTATTGGGCTTCAGTGATTTTTTTCCCTCTGGGGCTTCAACAAGTATTTGATTTTTTGCTTGAAAATAATGCTAGATAGTTTTAAGCTAAACATCCAACATTGGTTCCTTTGAATGATATATTTGCATTTTTTTTATTGAATGGTGTGTCTATTACTAGTACAGTTTATACTAAGAGGAATTGGCCTTAAGGCACAATGAATCTTTGTTTCCGCTTTACCAAACTTACATAAATTTCTTTTAGGAGCAACCACTCTGTACTCAGACTGTCTGAAGTGCATATGAATTTGGAAATATATTTTACTGACAACTCCAAGTTTCAAGAGTTAAGAATGCTCATTTATAAATAGTACTATTTTTATACTCTCTTCTGCTGGAAATGTGAATCTGTCAATTAAAGAGTGTCAAGGAGCTATCCAAACCTCTAAAATGATTCCCAGCTACTTCAGACTTTTGAAAAAAAAAAAGACTCCTGAGTTCCACGCTGTGGGATGGGCCCAGTCCAGCAACTAATACTCATTAAATAGCTGATTAATGAAAGCCCCTAACAGATTATTGGTTTTTTTCCCCCTTTGGGTGATGATGCTAACACATATAATTAGACTTTGTGTTGTATCTGTGTAAGAAGTTCTATAATTCATTTTGAAAATCCGTTGAAAATGATATTGAATGGTAAGTTAGTATTCTTTGAAAGCATTAATTAAAATTTAACTACTTCAGTGTATAATATCTGTGTTTTATAAATAAACCTAAGATATTCATAGACACTGTCGACTCTTGCCTCACTACTGAGGAATGATGTGATGTCACATTTCTGGCTTCCCCCCCACCTCTTATGACAGTGCCTGTTAGTATCCTTTGTGGGCCTGCTTCATTTGCCCCCTTCTTCTGCCTGTTTCTTAAATCTCAGTGCTCCTCAGATATCTTAGTCTTTTTCTATGCTCAGCATGGGTCATAGTCTACTGTATACATGCTGATGACTTCTTAAATCTGTTCCCCCAGCCCAAACCTCTCCCCAACACATCAGACCTCTATATTCAGCCTCTTACTGGATATCTCTATTTGGATGTTCCAGAGGCAGCTCAAACTCAGCATGTCCCATACAGGATTTGTCACTATATGCTTCAGCCATATTGATCCAGTTTTTGTTTACTGAAAGTCCCATGTTCTCTCTCACTTGTTTGCAGACACCCTTAGCCTGAAATATACTTTCCCTCCAGCTAACTGAACAAATCTCATAACTGACTTTCTCCAGGAAGCCTTTCCCAATTCTTAGGTTAAGATTTGGGACCTCTTTTATATGGTAATAATGACAGTAATATAGTAACATTGGTGTAGTAATATAGTAATATAATACAGTAATGTTATAGTAATATAGCATATTTATCAATACAGTAAAAGTGATAAAGGTAATGATGATGATGATGATAATACTCTATTAGTTTCTTATTGATGCTGTAATAAATTACCACATCCATAGTGGCTTAAAACAACATGAATTTATTATCTTACAGTTCTGTAGGTTGGCAGGTTGACACTGCTCTCACTAAAGTCTTTTCTTTAGGGGAGAATCTCTAAATTTTCTTGGCGTTTCTAATTTCTAGAAGCCCCGTGTTCCTTGGCTTGTGACACCCTTCCATCTTCAAGGCCAGCAATGGCCTCCAGGGTCTTTCTCTCACTTCCTCACTCTGACACCGACTATTCTGCCTCCTGCTTTTCAGGACCCTTGTGATTATACTGAGTCCACCTGGATAATCCAGGCTACTCTTCCATTTTAAGGTCAGCTGATCAGCAACCTTAATTCCATTTGTGGCCTTAATTCCCCTTTGCCAAGTAATCTAATATATCCACGGGTTCTGGGAATGAGGGCATGGACATCTTTGGAGGGGCTTTTTGTCTACAATAGCTAACAGCTATTGAGAACTAGGTATTGTTCCAAGCATCTCACTCACATAGTTGTCAAGAACTGAGAAGAGTCTGAGATTTTATCTTACCCTCTTTGCAAGCTTGACAAGTCAGCCTGCCATTGTTTCTTGAAATTTGGTGGAAGACATGAAACTCTGGGATTAGAGACAATAAAACTTTATTCCTTTAGCTATAGCAGTAGCCAGAGTATCAACATTTTCTGAGCCAGTTCCCTGAGCCCCAATTCACAAGAGCAACGCAAAGAGGTCCAGGTGCTACCTGCATATGCAATGGATTATATAATAGGTGAAGACCCTGAAGAATCTAGTTATTTCATAAATTATGGTATGTACTCCTGTCCTTTGCTTTTGAGAGGACACTATCTCTGTTTTTTTCTATACAAATATCCTTAAAAAGATAGTCTGGAACAAAAACCAGTCAGTATCTGTGCTCTTAAGACATACAGAAATGTGAAAGATTACTTGAGAGTTTGTGTTCCAACAATAGCCCTCGCAGTAACACTGTGAAATAGTAGCAATTATAATCATCTTCCTTTTACAGGTAAGGAAAATGAGGGGCAGAAATGATAAGTAACAAGCCTGCTAAGTAGCAGGATGGAGTTTTGAACCTGAGCTACCTGGCCTCACAGCCCATGTTCTAAGTCTCTGCTCTGTGCTGCTTCCATCATACCATGTACTCAGGTTAGCGCATGTACTACCCTGAGGTTTCCTTCATGTGTGTCTATAATATGTGTACTTTTAAACTTGTTTGTATTCCCCATTGGTTTTTAAACTCCATGAGGGTTTAATGGGACTGTGTCTTTATTGTTCAGGGTTTATATATCCAGTGTTCACATCAGTCTTGCCTATGTTAGGTAATGAATAAGTATTTTAGGAATAAATGAAAAAATATAGTAAACGAAACCCTCATAGAAAGGAACCTTACTTCCAACCTACATTCTCTTAGATAACACCAAATCTTTGTTATAGAACAAGCATTAATCAAGTTGGCCTGTCACCAGACGATGGTGATAGGAATCATTTAGTGTGTTTTTGATGTTTATGCCTAATCATGTCCATTAAAGTAAAGACCGTAAGTTTTGGAAGTGCTTGAGAGAAGATGCAAAATGTGATGATGGCAATCAAAGTAGAGCTAATTTTAAAAATTAAATGGATGAGAAAATGACAAACATTCCTTGTGCATATGGGATAAGTCCTTAGGCATAAAAATTCTTTTTCAGGGAAAAAGGGAATTAGACAAACCATGAAAAGTGCTCCTCCTTTGCAATTGACAGTAATCAGGAAGTGTTGAGGAAAAGTGATTGCAGAAATGAAAAAAAAAGTCTTTTGAGTGTGTGCAGGAGGGTCAGCAAAAACATTGAGTGCATATTAGGGCCTGACGCTAATTCAGGAGAATGCTAGGAGTTTGCGAGCTTAAATGCTAAGCTAGTGAATACAAGTGGTACTGATGAAAATTCTGTTACCGGCTAAAGTATGTAGCTGAAACGAATCCTTTTTGATGGAAATATGCCCAAATAGAAAGTCCATCAGGAGAAAGTGTGTTCTGTTTTAAAGCTTTGAAGGACCAATTCACTCTTTCTTTAAAAATTTTTATTGGAGTCTAGTTGATTTACAATGTTGCGTTAGTTTCAGGTGTACAGCAAAGTGAATCAGTTATACATATACATATGTCCACTCTTTTTTAGATTCTTTTCCCATATAGGTCTTAAATTTGGTGGAAATGTATCCAAGGATAGCAAAACTTAAATTCCTCTTTGTCAAATGAACTTAAAAACAGCCATTCAGGCCATCATCAAAAAATCTAGAAACAATAAATGCTGGAGAGGGTGTGGAGAAAAGGGGACACTCTTGCACTGCTGGTGGGAATGTGAATTGGTTCAGCCACTGTGGAGAACAGTATGGAGGTTCCTTAAAAAACTACAAATAGAATTACCATATGACCCAGCAATCCCACTACTTGGCATATACCCTGAGAAAACCAAAATTCAAAAAGAGTCATGTACCAAAATGTTCATTGCAGCTCTATTTACAATAGCCAGGACATGGAAACAACCTAAGCGCCCATCATCGGATGAATGGATAAAGAAGATGTGGCACATATACACAATGGAATATTACTCAGCCTTAAAAAGAAATGAAATTGAGCTATTTGTAATGAGATGGATAGACCTAGAGTCTGTCATACAGAGTGAAGTAAGTCAGAAAGAAAAAGACAAATACCGTATGCTAACACATATATATGGAATTTAAGGGAAAAAAATGTCATGAAGAACCTAGGGGTAAGATAGGAATAAAGACGCAGACCTACTGGAGAACGGACTTGAGGGTATGGGGAGGGGGAGGGGTGAGTTTTGACAGGGCGAGAGAGAGTCATGGACATATACACACTAACAAACGTAGTAAGGTAGATAGCTGGGGGGAAGCAGCCGCAAGGCACAGGGATATTAGCTCGGTGCTTTGTGACAGCCTGGAAGGGTGGGATGGGGAGAGTGGGAGGGAGGGAGACGCAAGAGGGAAGACATATGGGAACATGTGTGTATGTATAGCTGATTCACTTTGTTATAAAGCAGAAACTAACACACCATTGTAAAGCAATTATACCCCAATAAATATTTTAAAAAAAAAAAAAAAAAAAAAAAAACAGCCATTCAGTACCTAATCTGTTTGTGAGTAAAAACAACTTCAGAACATGCACTTGAAAGGAAAACGTTGGTTCTCATTTTATAAATACCAGTAATAGAGGACTTCTATGAATTTTATCTTATCAATATTACTATTTCAAATGCAATTTATATTTATACTAGTCATGTGGTAATTGTCAGAGCAAGGAGTTTTATTTTTTAATACTTAAGCATGAATGCTTATGTAAATAGTATCTTCAAGTGCTAGTCATGACATAATCAAAACACAACTTTTTTTTTTTTTAACCTGCTATACCTTTAAAACTTATTTAGGGTCACTGAATAATAAAATGGGAATGTCCTATGACTTTTTTTTTTTAAAGTTTGTTCTTCGGTAGGTCCTGTATTGCTTTACATCATAAGCAACATTTTCAATTCAGAAATCAGAATACCTAGCATAACACATTAGCCAACATTTCATCTTTGTTAGAAGACAAGATTCCTCCTCTCTCAAGCTAAGGCCTGTCATGAATCTGATTCCCCAAGGCGAGGATGAACTGGAAAGATCCCAAATAGCGATGGCATTGATTTATCATGTTTTGTGCTTAGGATTAAGTGCTTTAAACGGACCATCTCATTGAATCTTCACAACAACCTGCAAGGAAGTTATCCCCGCTTTATCAATGAGGGGATGGAAGCTGGGAGAGATTGAACAATTTGTTTGAAGTTCCATAGCCAGTAAATGTTAGACCTGGGTTTGGGTCCCAAGCAGTGTGGACTCTAAAGCTCCAACTTTTAACTGCTATGTCTACTGCCCTCTGCCAAGAAGGGCAGGGTTGCAGTGCTGGAAAGCTAACTTGGATTGTGATTGAGATGCTGCTAGGACACCGCATGGAAGAT
Source organism: Phocoena sinus (assembly GCF_008692025.1). Classification (NCBI taxonomy): domain Eukaryota; kingdom Metazoa; phylum Chordata; class Mammalia; order Artiodactyla; family Phocoenidae; genus Phocoena; species Phocoena sinus. The sequence goes on along the minus strand of NC_045772.1, from coordinate 45,418,263 downwards.
AGTATTGAGGCTGAAATTTAAAGGGTGAAGGAAACAGAAGGAAGAGTTAGTGCAGAAGTCTGGGGATTTGAGAGCAGGATAGATCTGGGGTGGAAGAACCAGAGCAAAGTTCAGAATGTGTCTGTCAATCTGGAGGGAGTGCCTCTGAGTGATACTTAGCAGAGAAGTTTAAAGGAGAAGAGCACTTCGCACGGCAAACAGTGAAACCATGGAACTGATGAGCAGAACTGCAGAATTTAATGTTCTTTCTTGGATGGAACTCGGTAATGTCTACATATCTGTTTGGTTTGTGACATCAGGCAAAACTAGTTGTAAGCTATATTCAGCATGACTTGTCACCAGAGGGGAAATGATCCTGGACAACAAACTCTGCTGATCTGTGAGCTCAGAATCTGACTGTGGCAGGGAGGAGAGGCCAGGTATTGCACATGGTTTTTTTGCTAGTGGTTAGTTAATAATGTAGACTACATTAAAGTCTACTTCTAGTTTATGAAGTTATACATCAGAACATTGCTCCTAATGCTGGAGATTGGATTTCGGTTTGTATGTATTGTAAGACCCTGCTTGATGATTCTTCGAACATTTCCACGTGGTTTCAGGGTTCGTTTTAGCATGGTGTTGTTAGGGTAGTGGGACATTTTTCTTGGTGACTGACCTTCCCCAGAGTCCAAAAGAGGAAGCTGCAAAGCTTTCTTAAAGTTTAAGCCAGATTACAGGGGAGAGGATTATTCTAGAAGGAATAGTACATTAGTGGCTGTGGAGGGGGGACTATCAATTAACAGTCTACTACTAAGGTGCTTAGATATTTTCCTCTGGAGCTCAAAGAGAGCTATCTGGGCATATGGGTGGTGACAGATGACATTGGAGTGGGTGAGAACACTAAAAGAAATCTAGTAGAATGAGTTAAAACACACACACACACGCAGATGGAAATCCTAGAACTTTGGTTTTCAAAAATCAGAAGATGACAAGAAAATTAAACAAACAAGAACAAAAACAACAAGAAGAAAGGCTAATCTGGGAAGTGGAGGAGAAACACGGGTATCTTTCTATGACAGACCCTAATGAGCAGTGTGATAAATCTTGGCAGTATCAAAAAAGTAAGAACTCAGGGCTTCCCTGGTGGCGCAGTGGTTGAGAGTCCGCCTGCCGATGCAGGGGACACGGGTTCGTGCCCCGGTCCAGGAAGATCCCACATGTCGCGGAGCAGCTGGGCCCATGAGCATCCACGAGCCTGCGCTCTGCAACGGAAGAGGCCACAACAGTGAGAGGCCTGCTTAATGCAAAAAAAAAAAAAAAAAAAGTAAGAACTCAGAGGTCTCTCCATGAGATTTTGTGCTCTTAGTTAGCGACAGCAGTTTCAACATAGTGTTAAAGATAGAAAGTAAATTCTAGTGCACTGAAGGGAACAAGTAGAGAAAGTCAGATTTTTATGGTGATTTATGTAATCACATTCACTAGTATTATATGAATATTTGTTATCTGCCTATAGTTTTAGGACTAGCGTAATTAATTGGGAGCAGACTCCTATGCATAATTTTATCCAGGCTTTTCTTTTAATTTCCGAGTAAATTTGACTCTGAAACATAGAGTTTTCTTACTTCTGTTTTCAAGGCATATTAAAGAGTTGTGGTTGCACACGTTAATGGATATAGCCTCATGACAAATTATTTTGCAAAAATTGAGACAGTTTAATTCATTGTAAATAAATCTTACTATCTTCAAAGTTAAGCAAAAGAATATTTCAGTTACTGAAGGTATTGACGGCTTCATTGAGGTAGAGTGACATGCAGTATGCTGCACATAGGTAAAGTGTAAAATTTGATGTTTTAAGATATGTATACACCCATGAAATCATCACCATAATGAGCCTATCCATCACCCCCAAAAGTTTCCTGTTGCTATTTTTTTAATCAAAGTATAGGTGATTTACAAGGCTGTGCCAATCTCTGCCGTATAGCAAAGTGACTCAGTTAGACACATAGAGACATTCTTTCCTGTTGCTGTTTTTAATCCCCCCTATCTGTGTCCCCAGGTGACTGCTGATCTGCTTTTTGACATTGTAGATGAATTTGCATTTTCTAAAATTTTATGTAAGTGACATGAATCGTACAGCATATATATTTTTTCTTCCTTTTTACTCAGTATAACTATTCCGGGGCTCATCCACGTTGTAGCACGTATTTGATAGCTCATTTCTTTTTATTGCTGAACAGCATTTTATTGTATGGCTATACCACACATTATCCATTCATCTGTTGATGGACATTGGAATTATTTCCAGTTTGGGCGTATTGGAAGTAAACTGTTATGAACACTTGCGTACAAGTCTTTATGTGGATATATGCCACCTGAAGGTATTCTCAAAATATAGAACTGTTTATGAGATAAAGGTATAGAGCAGAGAGACACAGTTAAATTATCCCTCAGTAGTTGTTAGAACAAAATCCAAGTTTCTTCAGTACTTTGATAGAAGGTTATTATGTCTGTAGTAGCGTAATCTCATTTTTAAAATTTTCCTTTTTTTTCCTTCTGCCAGCCGTAGACATGGTTCCCTGTATCTATTGTTAAGCCTGTGAGCATCTAAGAAGCTGCCTCCTGTGCTTGATCCCTCTGTGTTTCACTCTGTTCTCAATCACTTTATCTGAATCTGACTCCAATTGCTCAAGAGTCTTTGTCTGGCTGAAGTACAGCTTTGTTACTCGGGTCTGACTTCTCTGCCCTTAGACCTCTGGAAACCAACCTGTCACCAGCTGCCTACTTAGGTCACCACTGCCTGAGATGGTTGGCACCAACCTTCAGCTGCCCCCTCACCACACCTGCTTAGGCTGCTAGTCAGGTTTTTGCTGTCTAATGACCGCCCCTGGCTGTACCTTCTTTATTCCAAACTCTTAGACTCGCATCTGGCCTATGTCTAGAATTTTCTCTCCGTGCCATTTGAGCCACTCCATATTCCAGTGTGCGGCCTGATTTGTTGACTCAGTCTTGGGAACCTGACTACTCTCGGCTCTTGGAGAACTCCAGCAAACAGAAGTGCCTCTGTTTTGCAACAGGCTTGTCCATAAGTCCCCGTGATCCTACAAGTAAACAGCCCCAGACCTGCTACTGCTATTGCCATCTGCTGGTGGCAGGCAGAGTTGCCACAATGTTGTTCTATTGCCTGGTTTGTTCATATTTAAGGAAGGTCTCAAGGTAAAATCTTAAGTAGAAGTGTGTCTATTTGTTATGTACTTGCACTTTGTATAATTCTCACAACTATACTCTTCTCCTTTATATGCTTCAGCCACACCAACCTTCATTCTATCCAATATGCTAGCCTCATTTCCTCCTTAGGACCTGTGCATTTTTTGTCCCCTCTTCTTAGAACAATATATCAATACTTCCACAGATCTTCAGACAGCTAGCTTCTACCATTATTCACATCTCAGGTGAGATGTGATTACCTTAGAGATGCCTGCTTTGACCACACTCCACCCATTTCACCCTACCAGTCAATCATTGTCTTACTCAATTATTTTTTGGTAGCATTTATCATTTACTAAATTTCTTTCATTCATTTATTACTTGTTAATTAACCTCTTCTTCCTACACACACCCACAAATAAATATAAGTGCCATGAGAGCAGGGAGCAAGGAGCTTGGATGACAGAACAAACAATGCTTGTATTGAGCAAAAGAGATGCTCAATAAATACATACTTGTATAAATGAATGCATATAGTACCTCTGTCTGCCTGTCGAAATCCTATTTATCTTTGGAAGTCCAACTCAGATACTATCTCTTTCAAGAACTTCTCCAACTAAATCTGTTTTCTCTCTCTTTCACAGGAGTTTTTATTCTTTATTTTTTCTGTTAAGCTGTCATGTTTCCATGTAGTGGATACAGGGGCCATACTTGACTTATCTTTAGTCCATAGGTCAGAAGCACAGGTAACAACCTGGGCTTGGGACTGGTTTTTGAAGTAGGGATGGAGGGTGCAGTGTTGTAGGACTGAACCCTTAACCTGTGGAATCTGATTCTATCTTTGGGTAGATGGTATCGGAATTGAGTTGAATACTGGGCCACTCTGTTGGAATCCAAGAATTATTTATAGACGGTGTGGGACAAACCCTCCCACGTCCCTGCCCCACATGCACACATGTTGAAATTGGCTCCAGGAACCTAAGAGACTGTCCCTGATTCCTTCTTCCTTCTTTCTTTTCTGAAGCAATCATAATTCTGAATCTGGTGTTTATCATTCCTATATGTGTGTGACTGTGTGTGCATTTTACCACTACTGTCTGTCTGAGTATATGTGTGAATGTGTGAGTATCCATTTGCAATCAATGGTACTATTCTGCTTGTTTTTAAGTAGTATATGGTAAGGGTCATTCTACACCTTATTTGTTCCCTCAACATTATGTTTTTCAGATTATCCGTTTTGATACATGTAGTGTTAGAATCTAGTGGTAAGACTATTTCAGTTGTTGTATGGTATTGCTTTTTAGAATTATTTCACAGTTTCTTTGTCAGTTATCTCGGTGAAAGGCTTGCAGTTTTCTCTTTTCACTCTTACAAAGAACACTGCAGCAAACATTTTTGTACCATTATTTTCTTAGCATCCTAGGGAGTTAGTCCAGGGTTTACATGGGAAAGTGGAGCCAGGTTGCCTGGGTTCGAATCCTTACATTGCTGCTTGCTAGCTTTCCCAAGCAGCACTGAGCACCAGCTATATTCAGTCCTTCTGCACATGCATGCCCTACGTCAGCCTCTGGCAACAAGTTATCAGCTTGGCTTAGATGCCTTTGACTCCGGTGAATCCTGCTGGATCCAGTTCCCAAATGCCACTGCCCGTGGCTTCACATGCAATCACTGCTTTGTACTTATGTACCATTTCTGGTCCATGGAGAGGTTTATTTTCAAGCCTGGAGATGATTTTCAGTTTTTCCTTTTAATATTTTACTTAACATTGCTAGGTGTTTGAGCAGAGAGAGTGCATCAAAGCATGTACTTACTGTGTCACCTTAAGCAAACGTTGATAATACCTCTACAACCTTTTAAAATAAGCACAAATCTTAGAATCACCTAATCATAGATTTTCGGAGCTGGAAGGGATTTTAGAGATCATGACATCCAATAACCTTATCTTATAGGTGAGAGAATTGTGGTCTTGAGAAATTAAAGTGATTTACTGATGTCATATATTTAATTAATGGTGGAGGCAGGACCAGAACTAGAGTCTGCAGGTTCCCTCAATAGTCCTTTTTTTTTTGTGGTACGCTGGCCTCTCACTGTCGTGGCCTCTCGCATTGCGGAGCACAGGCTCTGGACGCGCAGGCTCAGCGGCCATGGCCCACGGGCCCAGCCGCTCCGCGGCATGTGGGATCTTCCCAGACCAGGGCACAAACCCGTGTCCCCTGCATCGGCAGGCGGACTCCCAACCACTGCGCCACCAGGGAAGCCCCCCTCAATAGTCCTTTTGACACTACATCTACTTTTTTAGTTTTCTCTATCTGAGCTATATTTACATGTAATATTTTATTTTTAACAAAACTCAAAAAATACATTAGAATTAAGCAATTAGAAATATGATATGTTGGATTTTTAAACTGATGTGAAATGTTTTCTTTTGAACAATATTGAGGTAAAAGCAAGAGTACAGCATTTACTGCACTGAGCTGAATATATTTTCATTAGAAGGCACAATGCCTTTTGACTCTGTAGATTCCTGCTGCATTTGGTTTCCTTGACTTTCTGCAACTTATTAGGATAGGCCCATCAATAATGGTGCTGATACTTCCAACCTCCTACAGCACTGGGTCTGAAAATGAACTGTGATGGATGGATATGGCCAGCATTTACAGTGATAGCCTATATTTCTGCTGTCACGTAGAAATGGCAGGTAGTTTAATTTAGAAAAAAAAAATTACTGAGAAAGAACAAGTATTTCTTCTAATTAGGATTTCTGGACTTTTGTCGGATATGAATTTAGAATCTGACATGTTTGTTAAAGCCTTTGGAATTGTTTTATTCTATTTCTAGATCTTTTAGCTGTGCCTAAGCATCCGTATGCTGCTATGGAGAATTGGGGACTAAGTATTTTTGTGGAACAAAGAATACTGCTGGATCCCAGTGTTTCATCTATTTCTTATTTGCTGGATGTCACCATGGTCATTGTTCATGAGATATGTCACCAGGTATGAGAAAAAGGATCAGGTGTAAGTATGATTGCAAACTATCGAGAATGTAGAATGATTTCAGATACTTAGATTAGGAGCTAAGTTATTATCCTCCCAATTAAGTTTTAATTGTATAGAGCACCATGTAGTTCTTTTTGGAAGATAGGTTGTTCTCAAGTGACGGCACAAACGAAAGCAAACACACGGATCCATATTGAATAAGTAACTGTCATTCAGTTTAGTTGGGGAGTGAGATGGCACTGCTACCCAGCAGCCTCTTTGGAGACCCTATCCACTCACTATTCTTTGTCAACCTTGCTGTATTTTCTTGTGATTATCGGTGTGTATATATGGTGAGTGCAGTGATGGCAATGATTTATTGCATTGCTGAAAGATGCAGCTGAATTTTGTGTACATGTCAAATTTGCTTTGCTGAAATCAATTTGTTATTCCCCTTCTCCCATCACACAGACACTTAGGAAGTCTTTCACTAACTCTGCGACAGCCTCTTCTCAATGATTGATATTTTTTTGTCTTGACATGTTTAGAAATTCATATGTAAATTAGCCAGCTTTATCATGAAGCTAAGATAAAATTAATATCAATTTTGATTTATGTACTTTCTTACAATGAGCAGAAGGTATTACAGATATTTCACAATGCTTATTAGAATCTTGATTCTACTGAAAAAAATAACTGAAAATAAACGTTTGTGCTAGTAAAAAGCAATCTTTGTCCTGATTACCAGAAACTATGGATGGTTTTTAAGTGAAAACACCAGAAATCACCGTGTGATACTGTACAACTTCAATTTGTTACCAACCCAAAATCTTTTAAAAGCTTGAAACCTTAAGAAAGAGTGAGGTGGAAAATGTTGTTAGTAAAACAGGCTGAACAGCTAAATGACAATACATGAATAGGGACTTCATGATAAATTGTTCTAGGCCATATGACCATTTACCTGTATGTCAGCCTTTTGCAGTGAACCTGTAGACGTTTGTACCTGTCATGCTGGTCAGCTTGGGCATGTGTTCCTTGCTGCAGAGATTTAAGGGGGTCCATTGCAGAGATAACCAGGGCTCCTCTATTGTGCTAAAAATGGTTTCCAGCTAAACATACAATTCTTTGACACAAATCAGTGTCCTTTTGAACGTTCCTAGAAACGAGTTACATGTAGAGTTCTGCTGAAATAAGAACACACTGATAATTGTTTCTAGAACTGGATTTCATTTGTTCCAGATTCTCAGTTACTTTCTTGTTCTAGCTTAGTGGTGCTCGGCTACTTACTATGCGGAAATGAGCCACAAGCTGGGAGAAACACATAATCATTTCCACTATCATTGCCAAATTATTTTCTACATTACCGTTTCTCCTCCCCTATTTATTGTCACAATTCTTAAGACAGGCTTTCAGTTTAAGGGAGAAGAAACATTACTTTCTGATCAAGAACAGAAAATGTTTTAAATATCATTTGTTTTGTGGTCATCAGCATATTCAGAGTTATCTCTTCTTTGTATTTCTATTAGAGATCCTCTTGGGTAAGTGATACTTTATTAATATTGAAATGCTCAGCCACCAAGCTCTTTCCTCTAGCTCCTAAAGCTGTAAAGCTATGATCTGATACTTTTCCTTCTGCTTTTTAAATAACTCACTCCCACATTACAGTCTTCACACTAAGGGTTACTTACAAATGCCTATAATCCTCTTGCCTGATGCTTTCTCATGGCTTCTTCTTATCATTAAAGTCTGAGCTCAAATGTCATCTGCTTAGAGAGAATCTTTTTGTTTTTACAGTCTAAAGTGACCCATCCTCCATTCCTTTCACACTTTAATAAGATCTGAAATTGTATTGTTCATTTGCTTATTTTTTATTTTCTATCTCACCTAATTGTCCCTTCCTCCACAATAAAGTGTCAGCTGCCTGAGAAGGGACATTGTCTGACTTTTCATCATTAAATCCCAAGTCTGTAGGATAGTTCCCACGTATAATGTTTTTTGTTGTTTGTTTTGTTTTTTAATGAAAAAAGAATTCCTTTAAGCTTTGGTGAACTCAGCAAGGATTTCAGAGTAATGTATCCAGATCTAATCAAAACACCAATTATAAATTACAACATTACTTTCCTGAAGGGATCTTAGAGACTTTTTTGGTCCAACCCTCATTATCATAGAATCATGGAGAGTCAGGTGTGGAGCTTCTTAAAGCCCTTATTAGTTCCTTCAGTCAGCCGATGTCGTCTGTGAATTGCCTCTGCCACTGGAAGGCGCTGCTTCGGTACTTCCTGTGATGAGCTCACCACTTCTCGAGGTAGTATTTTCCATCTTCATCCATTTCAGTCTGTTAGAGGGTCTCCTGCATTTTTAGCAATGTCTACCAATCTACAACCCTAATTTCCATCCATTAATACTGATTTGTCCCCTGTAGGGCCATAAGACCCAAGCCTTTTCTTCTTCTATATACTAGGTCTTCAAATATTTGAAGACAGCTGTTGTCAGTTTTTTTACCCTGAGCTCTTCCTTCTCCAGGTTAAATCTTCTTGTTGTGTTCCTTGAACATTTTATTTTTGTTCTTCCCTGAATGCATTTATAGAAAATTAGTGTCATGCAAGTAGTCAAATAAATCAGTGGTGTTGCCACAACGCATTTTAAGATCACAAAATCAATTGGGGAATGAATTCCAGTTGTGATAATCATAATTTAATACATTTAATTTTAGATAAAATAATTCTGGGATAGACGCGATTTTATCTGATGCCCACTCATTTGTCACGGCAGTGGTTTGGTGACCTCGTGACTCCTGTGTGGTGGGAAGACGTGTGGCTGAAGGAGGGGTTTGCTCACTACTTTGAGTTTGTTGGTACAGACTACCTCTACCCCGGCTGGAACATGGTAAGTGCACTTTTTAATTGTTTGGAACTCTAAGTGAAAGGTTGATCCTGTGTAACATTGGGCTTATCTTATCATCACATGTGACTGAAAATACCAACCGATGTATGAAAAAAAAAGTTAGCTATCCAATAAAAGGAAAAGCAACCCAAAATGTAAACAGTACTATTCCAAAATATTTTTGTTTATTAGAACTAAATAGAATCTGATTGTTTATACGCTGATTTCAAAATGGTACGTTTTCTAAATAGAAATATTTTAGATTGCAGTATTTGATAACAAAGATAAATTATCCCTTAAAATAGAGAAGGTAACAGTAACCAATGAGTTATATTTTAAGTATATAGGATGTTTCAATATACAGAAAAATGAGAACTTAATATTTCTTCAATGTGATGAACTCAAAAATTAGCTAAAATTTTTGATGCATTATTGCTGTTTTTACTTTAGGATTAAATGATTTAATAAGAGATCACTATAAAGAGTTGTACACATTATACCCATACCTGTACGTCTGAACCTGAAGTAGGATTTGTTGTACCTTAAGCAGTGATGTTCTAGAGCATTCTAGAAGAAAAAGTAGAGGGAGGGTATGATTTCTATATGTCATTTAATGTAAGTTTTTCATTTCGTATAAGCTTCCATTAATCAGTAAGTGACTATGTTATTATGGAGTAGAACCCAGGGTATATGTTGTTTGGGAACTTGAATTTTAAATTTATTTTAAGTGGCACTACGTAAAAGTTGCAAAGTGCTGACATTTGTCAACTTCCAGAAGCTCAAAAGCTTTCACCTGTGACATAGCATGAGTGATAATATATATTTATTTCACGCCACTCTTTTTTGATGTTTAAATTATTATGTGATTATCTAGTTATCTGTCATGATTACAAGTATGATCTGAATAGTATTTAAACCAAGGTAAAATATAAAGATGTCTGTAAGTCATGATATAACTTCTCTACCATAAATTCAGCCAACTCCTGCTGAGTAAGAAAGGTGATCTTACATATCTCAGAAGAAATGTTACAATTGTAATATCATATTGATATGTTTGAATTATCCAGTTTTGCTTATATTTTATAAAGGCAGCATGGTTCATTTGCACAAATGTGTGAGTTAATTTTACTTAGCCTTATGTATCTAGGTATGCATTATATATTATACAATTTAGAAAATCTTATTTGAACTGTTTTATTATGGCATTAAAATTAATTAAAAATGCCTTTAAAGAACTTTGAAGAAAAATCATCAATACCATCAATATTAATTAAGTAATTTTTAAACAAATATGAAATTTGAAAACTGAAATGTTTAAGGATATTGAAATATTTGTGAAAATATATTTTGGTTTTTAGTTGACTTTCAACCAAATTTGTTTAAAATTATCATTTAATTTTCACTATGCTGTGGATTATTACTGATTTATAATTCTATTATGTTTCAATATTAAAAGATGTAAGTATTACAAACGGCATGTTACTCATATAGGTAAGCTTTTTCTTTTTTTTCAGCTCATTCAGCTATCTGTGACAAAATCCTTTCTATTCATCATTATAAAAATACATCTTAGGTTAAAAAGGAATCAACAGAATTATACTGGAGGTGAAAACTGACAGCTTTAAATGGTTTTAGCATGGCAGTGAATCCCAAGTTTCAATGTCCTCATACTGGATTTTGTCTTTGAATAATTTTGTATATTCCTTCATTATCTTTATCAGTTAAGTTATAAATGGAGAACAATTTTATAAGAAATATTGAAAATGAATATAGAGTGTAAATAATACACCTGAGACTTTGTCCTTAACAGAATACGTACCATGCACTGGAAGTATAAAAACCTTGAGCTGGTAAGATATTAATCCATATGTTATAATCAAAAATAGCAATTAATGATGGATTAAGAAATGAAAGGATAAGGTCCATCACAATTAATTAGGCAATAGTGAAAACAGGTCTTATTATTATGTCTCTTTATGTTCGGATTTTAAAGATTACAAATACTGTCTGATCATTGGCTGCTTTTGCTTTCTTAGTAGTTTTTTCAATTTAGGTTGTAGAGTACCTCAATATACTAAATTTATAAAACCTGTAAGAAGAGACTCTAAACAAATTCTCCTCCAAGGATCGTTAATATCTTCTTTGCAAACAAAATTTTAGGACTAAGTTAGCCACATAAGTAAGAAAGGATATTAAGTGACTTTAAGGCTGTGTCAGCACTATTTTTCATAATGGCATCAGCAAAAGAGTGAAAGAAATACTAGAAAGAACAAGAGTGATGGCTGTGTTAGCAGTAACTCATACTGTTGTGATATGCACAGAAACTCCCCCAGGAGAACAAGGCTTGGGCTTCACTAGAACTTAGCCTAAATTAGAAAAACCAGAAGTCAGGCTTGTGTCAGAAGTAAAGAAATTCAGGAAGCTGACCTCTTTTGCCTCTGATCTCAAAAACAGTGCTTTAATTATTTTTAGACACCAAGGCTCAAGCACTGAAATACAATTTCAGTTTGCTAGGGAGATTACTATGCCAGTCTACCTTCGATGGAATAGCAATAAGGAAGCCCAGAATTACACTGTATTGTTAAGGAAGCTCTTGTTCTGATTTAGGATAGTATACTTGTGTAGGCTGCTTAACTGTTAGTAAAATCTTAGGTTGTATATATGTGTGTGTATGTGTTTACAGTCAGTTTCTGCTAAAGCAATAATCAGTTTTTACATTAAAAACACTACATGGAATAAAAACTACAGTGAAATTTTGTTCCCCAATAAACTGATCAAGTATACCATTTTATAGATATGGGCCTTTACAGGTAGTATGATATAAGGTCAGGAAATGGATAGGCAAGAAGAAATTCAGATTCCAAGAAAGGCATTTCACTTCTTTGACTCACCCTTAATATTTGAGAAATGGGGGCGATTATACTGACTTGGTAAGCACACATAATTTTTGTGAAGATAAAATAACTTTCGAGGTCTTTGAAATGCATGAACCGTTATACAAATGTGAGTAGGTATCATGGACCTGGAAAATAATAAATGCTCCATTACAAAGGGGCATTGATTTTATGTATAAATACCCTAACATTTCCAACCCTAGTAATCTATTTTGACACCCTAGATTTCTAACAATTATGTATAGATTACAAAAAGTTTTCTGTAATCTTTATATCTAGACTCAGTCTCCCCAAATCAATGCTTATCTTTTTTGGCAATGTGGACTATTCTATAGGAACATAAGCCTTATATCATGTTTCATTCATCAAACAGAAGTGTCAAGATCAACAGAAGCAACTTCTTCAGCTCAGGGCTGGGGTTAGATTTCATAGGTTGAGTAGTCCTTTTGCTTGATGTTATTTGATCAAAGTTGGTTGTTAATGACAACATTATTGGATGATTAAGTTACAGTATGCTGTTGATGGCCGTCCAAAGGGAGAAAAGAAAAGACTCATGCTGCCTAGTTACTATTCTTCAACAATTCTTTATCATTTAAATTTAAAAAACTGTATAATAAAAGAGCTTCAATACAGGAAAAGGATGAATAGTAAAAATGATACCACGAAGAACTCCTTATTTTACAGACCTGATGCCGACGCAGGCAAAAGCATATCCCTTGTGCATATTGCACAGGTTTTCACTATAATTTGTATCTGTATGATAGGTGTAACCTTTAATTTCCTGAATGTAGCCTTGTAAGGACGTACTTGCTATAATGAGAATTATTCAACATGAGTGTATGTTCTTTTATTAAATAATTTGGGATTAAAGGAGCTTTACACAGTAATAACTTTATACATTGATAAAGTCTGCAGACTGGGAATTCTTCCTAAATTTTTATGAGGGCACATACCTGGGCATAAAGATAACTATTAATAAAGAATCGTGCAACTAAACTTCATTATGCTAAATACTTAGGATATCTCAAAGTGTATTGCCCAAAACTTTGATAAATATTCTCAATTGTTTTTATCATGGGCAGGACTAAAATAGCAAAAATGAATTCTGCCATTAGACTCAGTATCATTTTAACGTGCTCCAACAAAAATTGTCTGCTAAATTTAATAGGCATTGCAATAAAATTACTTTTACTTCTTAGATTATTTTGTTTTTATTCAAAAAGAAGTTGAGAAAATCATTGGTGAACTGAAATAGATAGAGTTTATTGAATTCAGTTTTTTTTCCAGTTTAAATGTAAAGATATACTGCTTAATTATTCTAAACAATAATAAACACTCTACTACTCAAGAGAGGGGAAAATAGAAAATTAGAGAGAGAAAAAATTGTTTTGGTTAATATTTTACTTGTTCAGCTGTTCATGTCTTAAGTCCATCTTTGATTTAATGTCTGTAGGGAAGAAAGCTTTCACATGCTTTTCAAAGTTAGTTAATATACATTTCAACAGTAGTTGGTACATTGGTACTATTGCCTATGATTCATCAATATCAAAATATATTTGCCCAGGAGGGCTGTGGTGTCAAAGATAGACCATTTGGGAATTAAATATTTATTTTAGAATCTTACTTTATAAATACTGAATACCAAATAAATGTGTATATACACATACATCATATATATGTGATTTTCCATAGAGTTGTATTTTGTCTATTATGATAAAAAATCCACATATAATATTCTGCTCCTGAGAAATCAGTAAATTAGAAGGTGATCCAATTGTTTTCAACCTGGTAGATGATGTTTTATTCTCAAATGACTGACATATTGAATGTGAACATTTTAAAAGCTTCTGATGGCTAGTCCCAAGGGTCTGTGGTAATTTTGATCCTTCTCAGTAGCTTAAAAGTGACATTTACATTGAAAGACTAGAAGAAAAGTAGAAGGGGTGCTCACTTGGGTCTCCTGGGGGTCACGGTCTTCAAAATAGACTTCTTTATGCTTTCCCTTTACTCTTCCCTCCGAACCCCTCGCCAAGTCATTTCTCTTTGTGCTGAAAACATCAACTTTTTGTGTGTGTGTGTGTGTGTGTGTGTGTGTGTGGTACGCGGGCCTCTCACTGCTGTGGCCTCTCCCGTTGCGGAGCACAGGCTCTGGACGCGCAGGCTCAGCGGCCGTGGCTCACGGGCCTAGCCGCTCCGCGGCATGTGGGATCTTCCCAGACCGGAGCACGAACCCGTGACCCGTGTCCCCAGCATCGGCAGGCGGACTCTCAATCACTGCACCACCAGGGAAGCCCCATGTATGTTCTTAAAGGATGATTTTTTTAAAAAAGCCATTTATATTCAGAAAGACACTGTTTCAGGTTTTGTATATTTTAAACTTGGAGATAAAAGATAAATGAGCATTCCCTTCAGAATAAAGTATTTCTTCCGAAGACTGTGTTCAGGTTTGCATGGTGTCAAGGCCTTTCTGCATTTCCTTAGGAATTTAAAAGTAACCAATAAATTGACAGGATTAGACACTTCCTAAGAAGAAAACTCTTCTGAACCTGGAGCCTAACAATAATGCAACGCTATCCTTTCTCATATCTAGAAATAATATAGGAAAAGTTAACCCATTCATTCCCTTTTTAGGTAAGAGCAGTTTGCAAGCAAAAGATTCCAACTTGCTAAAAATGGTCAGACATTACTTGATAAACAAAAAAATTAATGATGCCAAAAATTTATATCAAAATGATGAAATGTTCTGTTAGACATCATTGTTCTCAAATACTTATGATTTGCAATAGCAGATTATACCAGTTTAATCTGTCCCTTTTACCACGCTTGGTAAAAATGTTTATCTTCTTATGATACATGAATTGTTCAACACTTGATAACATTCAGTATCATCTCAGATGTGTTAAAGAGAATTTGCTTTGCAAAATCTGTAACATGAACACAACCGAAAAGGAAAGCTGGGGACTAAGAGGACAACCAAAGAATAATTCATTAATTTTATAATTATTAATCATCCTTAACCAGGCAGCTATATGCTTTAAAAGATATTACAACACACTCATTTCTAAGCAAGGAGTGACTGTCTCAGTCCATAACACTTTATGGGACTTTTTTTTTTTTCCATTTCCTCAAGGTTACTTCAACACTTTTCAGCTGTTGCTAGACAAGGATGTGATAAATGAAAGTAGTGAGTTCAAGTGATAAGAATCAAAAAATGTAAAGGAGCTTCCTGTCAAGAGAAAGCAAAAAGCAATAATTTGAGGTTGATAAAGATTTTGCTTCAATTACTCCAGTAACACTTGCAATAATAAAGACTTACGTAGCATTTACTGTGTAACATTAAACACTTTACATATGCTAATTCGCTGTGAAATAGAGTAAGACCTTCTGCTAGGTATCTTGAGAGTACCCATCTTTGCTGTCATTTTTCTTAAGAGTCTGAGAGTGTGGTAATGGCTAGACTACCACGCAGGTCACCACTCAGGCAGCTCTCTTCAACCATGAGTTCAAAAAGATGATTTGGGGTAGAACATGTTTTGACACTAAGCTGAATAACCTCTGTGGATCTACCGTTCACAGTTTTAAGTAAGCCCCTTTTGAAACTATTTATATCTTTAGCTTTTTACCTTTCCCTGGGACTAATGAAATAAAATTCTTTTTAATGATTAGAGTGTTATCTTTGTCATATTTGTCTTTAAAAATGAAGATATGTGGGGATGCTTTTCTCTAAGAACCTACTTCAGATCCACCTGTGTCCAATTAACTCCTTTAATCATTTAAAATTTTCTCTTCTCAAGATTTTATTTATTTATCAGCTTCTTATACACACTGTATTTTTTCTTTAGTGAGGTGGTTTCAGTTAGAAGGTGTGGGTAGATTGAGGATTTTTTTTTTTTTTTTGCTCTTAGTTGACCAACCATGCTCTGTCAGAAGTTGTTTTGTTTATGCAGTAGCTCAAAAACACAGATCCATAATCTCAATCAGACTGTTCATATTCATAGATATGTTTGGAAAATAAAATTTAGCATAGTAAGTCTCAGAGGATTAGCCAAATAATGGAACAGGAAGAAGATTTAGCTACCTATTATTATTTTTATATTACATGGACCAAACATGTTCTCTAATATTTGCTTAGATTTACAATAGCTATTTATTTTTATTTAGAATTTGAGTATCTTTCTGCTCAGTTAAGTTCTGTTCTTTCCCTAAGCTTCACAGCTTTGCTTGGAAGATAAGTGCTTAAAAAAAAATATTTCTGTACTTTTGGTTGTAGTGGTGCTTGTGGTGATGGTGGGATATTTTCATCTATTTATTATTTATTTCCCAAGTTTTCTGATTAAAGAGAGGGTTAGTTCGATTGCTCCTAAAGAGCAAAACTTGGCATTAATTACATTCTCTTCCCGACTATCCACTTGATCAGTCCAATTTGAAGGACATTAAACACAATACAATATTGAAGATGACTAATTAAAAGTAAAAACTCTCCGTGTTTCTTTGTCTTACATTTTAAGACCATAAGGTGCTTTTCTTGGAATCTTTGGCTTCTTCTGAGAGATGATGGTTTATATCACTTCCTAGGCCTGAAAATAATTTGGCTTCTCACGACAAAGTGATATTATTCTATTAGTTGCTAAGCATTTTGCTGGCATTTTTAGGGCCCCTAATTTATAAAATATTTCCAGGGATTAATCTATATTGACTCACTCATTTTTCATTATGTAACGAACATCTTTTGGAGGTCCAGTCTTTGCAAGTGTCTCTGTTAGAGATGGGGACCACAGATGAGTATGAACATCAATGTCCTCAAAGTCTTATAGATCTATTTTACCAATTAAGTTAAATTATTTTTTGTCCGAGTAATGCTACTTTACAGTTTCCTAGAATGAAGTTCGATTCCTTATTTCTGCCTATTCCGTGGATTATTTTTTTTTTTTCGTCCACACTGTGTGGCATGCAGTATCTTGGTTCCCTGACCAGAGATCGAACCCATGCCCTCTGCATTGGGAGTGTAAAGTCTTAACTGCTGGACCACCAAGGAAGTCCCAGATTTTTGACACTTAATAGCTGTGTGATCTTGTTTCTCCATCTTCAAAATATGTATGAAATACCTGTACTGTTTCTGTCACAGAATAGTTTTAAAACTCTAAGATATTTTTCTTCTTCTTTTTCTTACTACAAATATTACTATTAAAATTAGGTACTTAAGTATAATGGTATTATTTTTAGGGTCGAAAATATGTTTTCCAGTGGAGTATCTTGTGAATCACATATTAAAAATTAATAAGAGCAAAGAAATTGCCTTCACATAATACTTTTGAGTATACCTGTTCCATTTCAGAATGATTTTGGAATGCTAATATTTTAATATTTTTGCACTTTATAAATGGATTGCTAGTCCAGATTTTGCATTCTGAGTAATAAAGATTTTCTTTGCTAATTTTATAATCAGTCTATAAATGTTATAGTAGCTTACTTTGAGATACAGTAATATATAGGGTCTGGGAATGTGGAGTTTCCTTTCTGAATTGGTTAACTTTTTGGGCCATAGCACTCTATGTATTCTGGAGTTGTTTGTTATGAGAGTAAATCTTTTAAATTTGAAAAAATTAGTGCTGTTTATTTTCATTGGAAGTATACAGACTTCTGTGATCTGGCAACAAGTGTAAAGTTTTATTTAGCTAGATTATTTGATGAACTGATCATTTATATCACTAAATATTAAAATTAAATTATCAAATGTGTTATTTAATAAATTTCATTATCAAGTTAATAAAAATTTTGTTACAGAATTAAGGTCATTTTAATTATTTATTTCATAAATTAAAATAACATAAAATAAACTAGCTACTTGGTAATCATGTTAATGACTTCTGGGAGTTGGCTAGCCTATTTTTGGAATTATTCCAGACCTGAATGGTATAAGAAAGTTCCTATTAGGATTTAAGTAGAAATTGAATCTGTTTAAGATGATTAGTCAGTGTGTGTTTAAAAATACTCTGGATTACATGTTATCAATCAAATATTCTAGGGCCTTGTTAGCTTATTATTGATTTGTCTGAAAATATTAGCAACTTCTCGTGATGGATGTGAGAAACAGGTGTGTGAGTATCAAAAAAAACTGGCAAATTTGATTTTATTGAAACGTCTTATCAGCTACTCAAAACAATGAAGCATAGAGATAGAGGAAAAGATTCTTACTGCCAAAGTAGAGAGAGGATTATTGAAAAGGTGAAGAAGCTTATTACCTCTCTATGCAGAGGATGCTGAAGTGACATGTACGAGAGTGGGTATGAGTTCATGTTAATTAGCAAAGAAGAGGAAGTAAATCTCCCCCACTAAACAATATGCTTCATCAGTTAAGGACTGTTTATTTACCATCATTTCTCAGCATTTAACCCAAAGTATAGCATCTGTGAGGAATTCAAATAATAGAATTCTGGTCAAAAGTTAACAACAACAAAAAAAGAAATTATGGGCAACAAACAATTTATGAAAGATTATAAACACTTTCTATGTCTATATAAGAACTCATTCATTGAAATAAAAAGGATATTGAGCTGGGCTTCCCTGCCGACGCAGGGGACACGGGTTCGTGCCCCGGTCCCGGAAGGTCCCACATGCCGCGGAGCGGCTGGGCCCGTGAGCCGTGGCCGCTGAGCCTGCGCGTCCGGAGCCTGTGCTCCGCAACGGGAGAGGCCCGCGTACCGCAAAAAAAAAAAAAAAAAAGGATATTGAGCTTAAAAGTATATAAAACTACATTGGATAAGTGTTTGAAGGAAAACAGAAGGAAAAAATGTCAAGAAATCTGAAAAAGTATGTGATATGAACATTTTAAGAGGGTTATATAAAAGCACATGGCATATGGTGATTGTTCACAGTGATTTTTTTGGGCTGCTAGAATCAGAATGAGCTATGTAATTAGACAACCTGTTCATAATTATTACTGTGATTGACATTATTTGAAGCACATTCAAGGTTGTTCCGTAAGACCCAGGATTATCATAATTAATGAATATGTAAATGACTAATTGATGGTGACTTCTGCCATATCAATATTGCTATATCTTAAAGGTTCTTGAGTAAGTATGCAGAAGGCTCAGAATCTGGTTGAATACAATGCAGTACATTTTGTGTTTCATCTTAGCATTTTCCCTTAGCTGTGTCACATCCTGGATAATATTAGACATGACACATTCAGCCTGGATATTATAAACAAAACATAAGGCAGCTGAAGGATGTAGTCATTGAAGAGACTCACAATTTAAACCACCTTCTCTCTGTGTTAGTCATGTTTGAGAGTATATCATTTCATAAAAACCTGTGCAAGGAGTTATTTGGGGTTATGAGAGTCTTATAAAGTCATCCAAGATAGTCTTATAGAGATATAATTGCTTTTTTAGTTAGTGCATTGACTAAGGCATCTTAAAGCGTTTGTGGCTTGGCAGTGAATGAAATGTAGTTGATAGTTAAAAGAAATAAGAGCGTATAGAACACATTTGGTTACTTATTGTAAAGCTCATGTGAAATCATAGAATAATGTTAAATCAATGGAGATCTGCGCAGATAATTATGTTCATGTACCACTGACTGTAAAAGGTTATGTGGACAAAAACGGAGGTAAAATTTTCAATACAGTGCTTGATTTATTATAGGCATTAATGGTGATTATTTCTAAAATTATTCTTTAATGCCTACTGCATATATGTGTGTTTACATAAGTCTGACTTTAATATAAGTGGACTGTTTTAACAAGCTACACATGAAAATGATTATCAACATCTTAGGCATGTGTCTTTTAAACATGAGATTTTGAAATGTTAATTTTTAAGAAATACTATATAGAAGCAACTCTTATTTTCACTACATCTTTAGTTTTATTTCATTTATCAGTATGATTTAGCTATCTACAAAATGTTAGCTAATCAGCTAAATAATGACATTATATTTCACAAGTACATCTAGCTAACTTTCAACTGAGTAAAGCTTAAAATACTTTTGGACATTTTAGAACTTTATAAAAGGATGAAATATAAAATTACATAGTAAAATTCTTTTAATATTTTAAGAGACTTGGAATCCAAGTAATTTATAATTTTTACAAATATGGCATTGTGTTGTGTGTTTACAGAAGATGATAATTGCGACGTCACATAGATAAAACCTGATGTATATTTTCCTCCAATGTGTTTGCTTTTCTTGTTTGGATTTTTGATTGTATTCCTCTCCTTTAATTTGTCCTGATTTGAATAAGTCATGAAGAACAAGAGTGAAAAAGCCAAAATATGCAATGCTAGGTATATCTGTATCCTTGTTCTAGTCTTATGCAAGCAAGGGGTTCAGATTAGTAATGACTGATGTGGCATTTTGTTTAACCTATGAAATCTTAAAAGGCTTCATCTCATGGTAGTATAGATTTCCAATGACACAAAATATGAATGATATATCTAATTTCTTCTCTTTATGATAGATCGGTTGAAATTGAATCAACATGGTCATATACACTGAAAGCATTTTTACCCGTAACGTTCCCTCTGTTCTCTACTCCCATAGTACTTTGTCTGGTTACTAATACGTTACCCATCAAATGGCACGAATGAGTTGTACGTGTGTCTATCTTCCCTATCATAATGGGAGTTGCTTGGAGGCAGGAATTGTGTCCCAAGTTCGTTTGTTTCCCCAGCCTCTACCATATGGAGGTTGCGTGTACAAAGCAATCAGTAAACGTGTGGAATTAGATTGTATTCAAATAATTTTTGTCAGACATTCTTGTTCATTTGACTCTATGGATTTGAAAAGTGCCTTTATCTATATACAAGAGGATGTGGTCAGTATTAAAAACTGGAATAAGACATTGCTTTAAATAAACTAATGAAAATACTGAAAAGGAAATATTTGTATCTATTTGGTTATCTTTGTATCTACGTACATATCTGTATTTATGCCTATGTTTATATTTATGTCTAAATCTATATTTGATTCATACATTTTGGAATTTCAAAGTAAATACCTTGTTGCATCACCATTGGTCATCACAAAATTGAGCTAAATTTTAGAAAAATAATGGTATAATATTTTGTGATCACAAAGATAAAGCCCATATTGTGTGCTATTTTTGCATAATTGTGCTGTATTGTCCTATTTTGTTTCGAGTTGCCCCTCACTCTAGTCCGCTTTCCGGTATTCATAGTCATCTTTCTAAATGTAGGTCTGGTGATGTCACTTCTTAATTCTAGCTTCCTAACTTGCCATGGAGGATCTTGATAATTCTGTTCTTGTCTGTCTCTATGCACTAATCACTAGTCATTTACCCCATTATACTCCCTGCCTTCTGCCACGCAAAACTCTGGAGTCCCCCAAACAGGTCAGGCTGTTTCATACCTCTATGGTTTTTCCCAGATATTCCTTTCTGTCCAAAATGCCCCTTTCTGTGGTATTCTCCTAGAAAACTCAATCCCCCTTAAAGATTCAACTCAAACTATCAATTCAGAAGCTTTCCTTCCTTTCTCCAGGCAGAACCAATCACAGCCTTCTCAGTATAGTCACTCTGTATCCTGAACCTACTTCCATTTTTACACATAGTAGGTCATTTCAATATTTGTTTTCATCTTTGTCTCTCTTTCTACTAGGATAAAATCTCTGAAGGTTGGATCCCTGTTTTTCTATCTTTTTATCCCCAGAACCAGACATACCATTTGGGATATAGCAGGTGCTCAATAAATATTTGTAGAACAGATTATCTTTAATCTTCACAACCACATATGTTTACAAATGAGGATGCTGAGGTCTGAAAAGATTAACTTGCTCAAGGTCAGACAGCTAGTGAATGAAAGATATTTTTCTTACAGTCTAGGACTCCTTCATCAATTTTGCAGCAGTGTTCCTGTCTTTTCTCTCAGGAATAACGAAAGAGCCATTTATGTTCAGACCCATCCTCCTAGATATGTGGAATCTAAAAAATGGTACAAATGAACTTATTCACAAAACAAGAGTAGAGTCACAGATGTAGAAAACAAACTTATGGATACCAGGGCGGAAGGTGGGGAAGGATAAATATAGGAGGTTGGGATTGACATGTACACACTACTATATATAAAAGAGATAACTAATAAGGACCTACTGTATAGCACAGAACTCTACTCAGTACTCTGTAATGACCTATATGGGAAAATAATCTAAAAAAGAGTGGATATATGTATATGTATAACTGATTCACTTTGCTGTACAGCAGAAACTAACACAACATTTTACTTTTTTAATTTATTTATTTTTGGCTGCGTTGGGTCTTTGTTGCTGTGCGGGGGCTTTCTCTAGTGGAGGTGAGCGGGGGCTACTCTTTGTTGCGGTGCGCGGGCTTCTCATTGCGGTGGCTTCTCTTATTATGGAGCATGGGCTCTAGGCACGTGGGCTTCAGTAGTTGTGGCACGCGGGCTCAGCAGTTGTGGCTTGTGGGCTCTAGAGCGCAGGCTCAGTAGTTGTGGCACACGGGCTTAGTTGCTCCATGGCATGTAGGATCTTCCCGGACCTGGGCTCCAACCCGTGTCCCCTGCATTGGCAGGCAGATTCTTAACCACTGTGCCACCAGGGAAGCACCTAACACAACATTTTAAATCAACTATACTACAGTAAAAATTTTAAAAAAGGAAATTAAATGTAAAAAAAAAGAAAATTGAGTCCTTGTGGCTGCTCTGATGTAACCCACATCTATCTGCCCAGAGAATGTTTTTCCTCTCTTTTCATGCCTGTGAGCACCTCACCACTTCTTGAATTGGCTCAGGCTCTGCTCTCATCTTTTTTTTTTTTTTTTTTTTTTGGGGTATGCGGGCCTCTCACTGTTG
The DNA here is from genome assembly GCF_008692025.1 of Phocoena sinus. Lineage (NCBI taxonomy): Eukaryota > Metazoa > Chordata > Mammalia > Artiodactyla > Phocoenidae > Phocoena > Phocoena sinus. The sequence continues at coordinate 45,395,496 of NC_045772.1, read as the reverse complement.
TGGCCTCTCCCGCCGCGGAGCACAGGTTCCGGACGCGCAGGCTCAGTGGCCATGGCTCACGGGCCCAGACGCTCCGCGGCATGTGGGACCCTCCCGGACCGGGGTACGAACCTGCGTCCCCTGCATCGGCAGGCGGACTCTCAACCACTGCGCCACCAGGGAAGCCCTCTGCTCTCATCTTTTTGTCTGGTTTGATGTATCTGACTTTATTTGATCTCGATTCAGATTACTTGATTTTTTTCTTTCTTTTCTGATGACAAGAGTCAAAGTGTCTGCCTGGTATTGCTCTTCACTAAAATTAGTCAGCCTTTCTATAGGAACTTGCCGACAGCCCTCCCTTCCAATAGTACTTCCTCTTTTCCCACCATCACCACGACTATTCAGATCTTGACGTGTTCAGGCAGAAGCCATTTGGGGACATCAAGGAATTGATTTTTTCAGGTGTATCTAATGATGTGTTAAGAATTTTTAATAACTCCCTTCACATATATTTCTAAATACCAGTATATGAAGTGTTAATATTGTAAGAAATAATTTTTAAAAAGAGTTGCTTCTCTCCGAGACTTCATATATATTTGTATACAGATTACTGTTTCTTGCCAAAAGTTGTTTAGCCCTTGCCCCTTATCTTAGACCTAGGCTTTTACTTCCAGTTGCCTCTGACATACTGCTTTTTAAATGTTCACTGTCACATTCCTTGCAATATGTCTAAAACTCATCTTTTAACTTTCCCTCCAAACCAAAATTTTCTCCACTTCTCCACTTCTGTCAGTAGCATGCCCCCTACATTTTAAAACTTTCTGTCAATCTAAAATCTTTTAAAATTCCATCACGTCATTCCATGTAGTTATTTGTTAGTACTTCCTCTCCATCATCCACTAAGGGGACCAAGGCATCAATATCAGTTGATCGTTCAAAATATCTCTCAGAATCAAAAGTCCTTCAGCAACACCTGTTGTAATACATCATCACCATATCGCCTCTTGGTACAATAGACACTTCCTGTCTCCTCTTTCTACATCCATCAAGCCACTCTGTATAACTCAGATAAGTTAATTTTCCTAAGACACTACTTTTATTATGTCATTATGTCTGCTCCTGCCTATTTATTAAGACCAAATTCTGCAACCTGACAACTGAGGATTCAAACAGACCAGCTTTTTTTCATGTTTCCTCTGCCAGGATTTGCCCTTTTAAGCTGCTTTCCCCATTCATCCGAGTAACCTTTCATCCTTCAACAACTCACTTTAATGTCACTTCCTCTGTGAAGCCTTTTCTGAACTAATTAATCATTTCATCCTCTGTGTTTTTATAACATCCATCATATTATAATACAGATAGCTATTTACCTGTCTTTCTCAACTACTTTTGAGTTCTTTCAGGTTGAGGACTAGATTTTAGTCATATATTTATTCCCAAAACACAGTACAGTATCTGGCATTGAGTAGGAAGTTAATACATGTTTGTTAAATGAATGAATGAATAAAACAATAGTGCCTTTCTTCTTTTCCATGTGTTCTTCTCAGCTCTGTGCATTCACTCACACTTTGTTTACTTTTCTGAAAAGCCTTTACACTGTTCTCCAAAAATTCAAACACAGCATATTTTTGAAAATAGTTCAGTACAAAATGACACACATATTCAGTATTATTAGAACTGTTTAAGTGTAGGCATGTATGCAACGTCTCCAAGAGGTGTCTGTATTAGAGTGGTAGGATTTATTGTTACTGTTAACAATAAACTTCTTGTAAACAGATTTTAAAGTTCTCCATTTTACCTTATTGTTTTGCATTTTGAAAGTTGTAGAATGGCCTATCATGGTGTCCTTAATATATAGAGTAGAATAAAAACTGTTGACTATGCACCATAAATATATTCTTCCCTGTACACAAACACATGAGCATGCACGCAACTTTACAGTTACTTGAAGGATCAGATCAAATTCTACCTCTTCCATTAAACTTTCCATAAATAATTCTGTTTTACCGTGTTTTGCCTCAAAATTCTTTAGCATTTCTAGTCTGTAGGAGAAAACTATTATTTTGTTCAGTGTGGCTAACTATTTTGTTTGATCTTTTATCTCACGTAAGAGCCAGGATTTCTTTTACTTTATTTTTAAACTTTCATAGTCTCAGGTCAACAATAAGCAACTAACCAACACTTAGTCATTTCTGCTGTAATTGTTATGGTTGTTGTTGAGGAGGAGGAGGAGGGCCCTAGCCTGGGACTGACAAACCAAGATTGTTTCTTCTTTTATAGTGATGTGGGTCTTTTATAAAAAATTAGCACCTTCTCTCCTGCAAAATTCTTTGTAATTTTGTTAAATTGGGTTTGCCTCTGGTTAGAATTTTCTTTTTCTCCTCCTCAATTTAAGTTATTGTCTCTTCAGAGCTTTGTGAGTATCTTCTGCCAGGCTTTTCTTTCTTTCTTTTTTGTTTTTCCTTCTCTCTCTCTTCATCTCTCTTAATGCCCTTTTTCTCAATTAGACAATATCATCCTCTTCAAAAATGTAGAAGACGAATCTTTTGCTAATGACTTAACACTACTAAATTTAAACTCTTCTTTTTGAAATTCCACCGACCAAAGGTTTGTTCTTATTTTTCTCCAGAAGCAAGAAGTAATATATCATGTATAACTTATAATTTCTTAAACGAGAAATTTTCATTTTTGAAATTTACCTTAGATTTCATTTCTATAATTTCATGGCCATTGACTTTATACCATTGAAAAAAATCACATCTCTAGCAAACCAAGATATGTTTACTAGATTTTAATATGGATCAATATATATTTATTGTTGCTAAATATTAAAAATTAGTATTCAAATAAATCACTGTGTTAAGTTCATTTTACACTGTGATTTCTCATCAGATGTTTGATTGACATAATGGAGCAAGCAATCACTATTTGAAAAGTTGAATATTATTTGGCCTTCAGAATGGATATCACACCTTCAGTTGGTAGTTTTTATACATAAAAATGTTCATTGATCAAGTTGAAGTATCATTATAGATTTCATGATTCCTCTCATTAATTCCAGTATCAAATAGCTTTAATGTGCATTTTAAAATTGAATGACTAACAAGATTGCATACCGGCTTAAAATTTTTATTTTGGAAACACACAGTTTTCTCTTATTCTCTAAATCTAGGCCATTTGTCTGAGATCTTGTCTTTGCTTTTTAGTGGACTTAAAATGAGCAATATAAATACAAATTTTTTAAAACATCTTTATTAGAGTATAATTGCTTTACAACGGTGTGTTAGTTTCTGATTTATAACAAAGTGAATCAGTTATACATATACGTATGTTCCCACATCTCTTCCCTCTTGCATCTCGCTCCCTCCCACCCTCCCTATCCCACCCCTCCAGGCGGTCACATAGCACCGAGCTGATCTCGCTGTCCTATGTGGCTGCTTCCCACTAGCTATCTACCTTACGATTGGTAGTGTATATATGTCCATGCCTCTCTCTCGCTTTGTCACAGCTTACCCTTCCCCCTCCCCATATCTTCAGGTCCATTCTCTAGTAGGTGTGTGTCTTTATTCCTGTCTTACCCCTAGGTTCTTCATGACATTTTTTCCCTTAAATTCCATACATATGTGTTAGTATACGGTATTTGTCTTTCTCTTTCTGACTTACTTCACTCTGTATGACAGACTCTAGGTCTATCCACCTCATTACAAATAGCTCAACTTCGTTTCTTTTTATGGCTGAGTAATATTCCATTGTAATATTCCATTCCACATCTTCTTTATCCATTCATCCAATGATGGACACTTAGGTTGTTTCCATATCCGGGCTATTGTAAATAGAGCTGCAGTGAACATTTTTGTACATGACTCTTTTTTGAATTATGGTTTTCTCAGGGTATATGCCCAGTAGTGGGATTGCTGGTCATATAGTAGTTCTATTTGTAGTTTTTTAAGGAACCTCCGTACTGTTCTCCATAGCGGCTGTACCAATTCACATTCCCACCAGCAGTGCAAGAGGGTTCCCTTTTCTCCACACCCTCTCCAGCATTTATTGTTTCTAGATTTTTTGATGATGGCCATTCTGACTGGAGTGAGATGATATCTCATTGTACTTTTGATGTGCATTTCTCTAATGATTAATGATGTTGAGCATTCCTTCATGTGTTCCTTGGCAGTCTGTATATCTTCTTTGGAGAAATGTCTATTTAGGCCTTCTGCCCATTTTTGGATTGGGTTTTTTGTTTTTTGTTATTGAGCTGCATGAGCTGCTTATACATTTTGGAGATTAATCCTTTGTCAGTTGCTTCATTTGCAAATATTTTCTCCCATTCTGAGGGTTGTCTTTTCATCTGGTTTATGGTTTCCTTTGCTGTGCAAAAGCTTTGAAGTTTCATTAGGTCCCATTTGTTTATTTTTATTTCCATTTCTCTAGGAGGTGGGTCTAAAAGGATCTTGCTGTGATTTATGTCATAGAGTGTTCTGCCTATGTTTTCCTCTAAGAGTTTGATAGTTTCTGGCTTCACATTTATGTCTTTAATCCATTTTGAGTTTATTTTTGTGTATGGTGTTAGGGAGTGATCTAATCTCATATTTTTACATGTACCTGTCCAGTTTTCTCAGCAACACTTATTGAAGAGGCTGTCCTTGCTCCACTGTATATTCCTGCCTCCTTTATCAAAGATACGGTGACCATATGTGCATGGGTTTATCTCCGGGCTTTCTATCCTGTTCCATTGATCTATCTTTCTGTTTTTGTGCCAGTACCATAATGTCTTGATTACTGTAGCTTTGTAGTATAGTCTAAAGTCAGGGAGCCTGATTCCTCCAGCTCCGTTTTTCGTTCTCAAGATTTCTTTGGCTATTCAGGGTCGTTTGTGTTTCCATACAAACTGTGAAGTTTTTTTGTTCTAGGTCTGTGAAAAATGCCAGTGGTACTTGGATAGGGATTGCATTGAATCTGTAGATTTCTTTGGGTAGTAGAGTCATTTTCACAATGTTGATTCTTCCACTGCAAGAACATGGTATATCTCTCCATCTATTTTTATTATCTTTAATTTCTTTTGTCAGTGTCTTATAATTTTCTGCATACAGGTCTTTTGTCTCCTTAGGTAGGTTTATTCCTAGATATTTTATTCTTTTTGTTGCAATGGTAAATGGGAGTGTTTTCTTAACTTCACTTTCAGATTTTTCATCATTAGTGTATAAGAATGCCAGAGATTTCTGTGCATTAATTTTGAATCCCGCTACTTTACCAAATTCATTGATTAGCTCTAGTAGTTTTCTGGTAGCATCTTTAGGATTCTCTATATATAGTATCATGTCATCTGCAAAGAGTGACAGCTTTACTTCTTCTTTTCCGATATGGATTCCGTTTATTTCCTTTTCTTCTCCAATTGCTGTGGCTAAAACTTCCAAAACTATGTTGAATAAGAGTGGTGAGAGTGGGCAACCTTGTCTTGTTCCTGATCTTAGTGGAAATGCTTTCAGTTTTTCACCTTTGAGGATGATGTTGGCTGTGGGTTTGTCATATATGGCCTTTATTATGTTGAGGAAAGTTCCCTCTATGCCTACTTTCTGGAGGGTTTTTATCATAAATAGGTGTTGAATTTTGTCTATAGCTTTCTCTGCACCTATTGAGATCATCATATGGTTTTTCTCCTTCAATTTGTTAATATGGTGTATCACATTGATTGATTTGCGTATATTGAAGAATCCTTGCATTCCTGGAATAAACCCCGCTTGATCATGGTGTATAATCCTTTTAATGTGCTGTTGGATTCTGTTTGCTAGTATTTTGCTGAGGATTTTTGCATCTATGTTCATCAGTGATATTGGCCTGTACTTTTCTTTCTTTGTGACATCCTTTTCTGGTTTTGGTATCAAGGTGATGGTGGCCTCGTAGAGTGAGTTTGGGAGTGCTCCTCCCTCTGCTGTGTTTTGGAAGAGTTTGAGAAGGATAGGTGTTAGCTCTTCTCTAAGTGTTTGATAGAATTCGCCTGTGAAGCCATCTGGTCCTGTACTTTTGTTTGTTGGAAGATTTTAAATCACAGTTTCAATTGCAGTGCTTGTGATTGGTCTGTTCATATTTTCTATTCCTTCCTGATTCAGTCTTGGCAGGTTGTGCATTTCTAAGAATTTGTCCATTTCTTCCAGGTTGTCCATTTTATTGGCATAGAGTTGCTTGTAGTAATCTCTCATGATCTTTTGTATTTCTGCAGTGTCAGTTGTTACTTCTCCTTTTTCATTTCTAATTCTATTGATTTGAGTCTTCTCCCTTTTTTTCTTGATGAGTTTGGCTAATGGTTTATCAATTTTGTTTATCTTCTCAAAGAACCAGCTTTTAGTTTTATTGATGTTTGCTATCATTTCCTTCATTTCTTTTTCATTTATTTCTGATCTGATTTTTATGATTTCTTTCCTTCTGCTATCTTTGGGGTTTTTTGGTTCTTCTTTCTCTAATTGCTTTAGGTGCAAGGTTAGGTTGTTTATTCTAGATGTTTCCTGTTTCTTAAGGTAGGATTGTATTGCTATAAACTTCCCTCTTAGAACTGCTTTTGCTGCATCCCGTAGGTTTTGGGTTGTCGTGTCTCCATTGTCATTTGTTTCTGAGTATTTTTTAATTTCCTCTTTGATTTTTTCAGTGATCACTTCGTTATTAAGTAGTGTATGTTTAGCCTCCGTGTGTTTGTATTTTTTACAGATCTTTTCCTGTAATTGATATCTAGTCTCATAGTGTTGTGGTTGGAAAAGATACTTGATACAATTTCAATTTTCTTAAATTTACCAAGGCTTGATTTGTGACGCAAGATATGATCTATCCTGGAGAATGTTCCATGAGCACTTGAGAAAAATGTGTATTCTGTTGTTTTTGGATGGAGTGTCCTATAAATATCAATTAAGTCCATCTTGTTTAATGTTTCATTTAAAGCTTGTGTTTCCTTCTTTATTTTCATTTTGGATAATCTGTCCATTGCTGAAAGTGGGGTGTTAAAGTCCCCTACTATGAATGTGTTACTGTCGATTTCCCCTTTTATGGCTGTTAGTATTTGCCTTATGTACTGAGTTGCTCCTATGTTGGGTGCATAAATATTTACAATTGTTATATCTTCTTCTTGGATCGATCCCTTGATCATTATGTAGTGTCCTTCTTTGTCTCTTCTAATATTCTTTATTTTAAAGTCCATTTTGTCTGATATGAGAATTGCTACTCCAGCTTTCTTTTGGTTTCCATTTGCATGAAATATCTTTATCCATCCGCTTACTTTCAGTCTGTATGTGTCTCTAGGTCTGAAGTGGGTCTCTTGTAGACAGCAAATATATGGGTCTTGTTTTTGTATCCATTCAGCTAATCCATGTCTTTTGGTAGGAGCATTTAGTCCATTTACATTTAAGGTAATTATCGATATGTATGTTCCTAGTCCCATTTTCTTAATTGTTTTGTGTTCGTTATTGTAGGTCTTTTCCTTCTCTTGTGTTTCTTGCCTAGAGAAGTTCCTTTATCAGTTGTTGTGAAGATGGTTTGGTGGTGCTGGACTCTCTCAGCTTTTGCTTGTCTGTAAAGGTTTTAATTTCTCCATCAAATCTGAATGAGATCCTTGCTGGGTAGAGTAATCTTGGTTGCAGGTTCTTCTCCTTCATCAGTTTACATATGTCCTGCCAGTCCCTTCTGGCTTGCAGAGTTTCTGCTGAAAGATGAGCTGTTAACCTTATGGGGATTCCCTTGTGTGTTATTTGTTGCTTTTCCCTTGCTGCTTTTAATATGTTTTCTTCGTATTTACTTTTTGACAGTTTGATTAATATGTGTCTTGGCATATTTCTCCTTGCATTTATCCTGTATGGGACTCTCTGTGCTTCCTGGACTTGATTAACTATTTCCTTTCCCATATTAGAGAAGTTTTCAACTATAATCTCTTCAAATATTTTCTCAGTCCCTTTCTTATTCTTTTCTTCTTCTGGAACCCCTATAATTCGAATGTTGCTGCGTTTAATGTTGTCCCAGAGGTCCCTGTGACTGTCCTCAGTTCTTTTCATTTTTTTTTTCTTTATTCTGCTCTGCAGTAGTTATTTCCACTATTTTATCTTCCAGGTCACTTATCCGTTCTTCTGCCTCAGTTATTCTGCTATTGATCCCATGTAGAGTATTTTTAATTTCATTTAATGTGTTGTTCATCGTTGTTTGTTTCATCTTTAGTTCTTCTAGGTCCTTGTTAAATGTTTCTTGCATTTTGTCTATTCTATTTCCAAGAATTTGGATCATCTTTACTATCATTATTCTGAATTCTTTTTCAGGTAGACTCCCTATTTCCTCTTCATTTGTTAGGTCTGGTCGGTTTTTATCTTGCTTCTTCACCTGCTGTGTGTTTTTCTGTCTTATCATTTTGCTTATCTTACTGTGTTTGGGGTCCCGTTTTTGCAGACTGCAGGTTCGTAGTTCCTGTTGTTTTTGGTGTCTGTCCCCAGTGGCTAAGGTTGGTTCAGTGGGTTGTGTAGGCTTCCTGGTGGAGGGGACTAGTGCCTGTGTTCTGGTGGATGAGGCTGGATCTTCTCTTTCTGGTGGGCAGGTCCACGTCTGGTGGTGTGTTTTGGGGTGTCTGTGGACTTATTATGATTTTAGGCAGACTCTGTGATAATGGGTGGGGTTTTGTTCCTGTCTTGCTAGTTGTTTGGCATAGGATGTCCAGCACTGTAGCTTGCTGGTCATTGAGTGAAACTGGGTGCTGGTGTTGAGATGGAGATCTCTGGGAGATTTTCGCCATTTGATATTATGTGGAACTGGGAGGTCTCTTGTGGACCAGTGTCCTGAAGTTGGCTCTCCCACCTCAGAGGCACAGCACTGACTCCTAGCTGCAGCACCAAGAGCCTTTCATCCACACGGCTCCCAATAAAAGGTAGAAAAAGTAGAAAGAAAGAAAGAAAGAAAGAAAAAGAAAGAAAGAAAGGAGGGAGGAAGGAAGGAGGGAAGGAAGGAAAAAAAGAAAGAAGATAAAGTAAAATAAAGTAAGGTAAGAAAATATAATAAAGTTTTTAAAATAAAATATAATTATTAAGAAAAATATTTTTTAAAAAATAGCAAAAAAAAAAAAAACCCCAGACGCATAGAACCCTGGGACAAATGGTTGAAGCAAAGCTATACAGACAAAATCTCACACAGAAGCATACACATACACACAAAAAGGGGAAAAAATCATAAATCTTGCTCTCAAAGTCCACCTCCTCAATTTGGGATGATTCATTGTCTATTCATGTATTCCACAGATGCAGCTACATCAAGTTGATTGTGGAGCTTTAATCCGCTGCTCCTGAGGCTGCTGGGAGAGATTTCCCTTTCTCTTTGTTCTCACAGCTCCCGGGGGTTCAGCTTGGATTTGGCCCCACCTGTGCGTGTAGGTCGCCGGAGGGCGTCTGTTCCTAGCTCAGACAGGACGGGGTTAAAGGAGCAGCTGCTTTCGGGGGCTCTGGCTCACTCAGGCCGGGGGGAGGGAGGGGTGCGGATGCGGGGTGAGCCTGTGGCGGCAGAAGCCGGCGGGACTTTGCACCAGCCTGAGGCGCGCCGTGCGTTCTCCTGGGGAAGTTGTCCCTGGATCCCAGGACCCTGGCAGTGGAGGGCTGCACAGGATCCCCGGTAGGGTGGTGTGGATAGTGACCTGTGCTCGCACACAGGCTTCTTAGTGGCGACAGCAGCAGCAGCCGTAGCGTCTCATGCACGTCTCGGGTCCGCGCTTTTAGCCGCGGCTTGTGGCCGTCTCTGGAGCTCCTTTAAGCAGCGCTCTTAATCCCCTCCCCTCGCGCACCAGGAAACAAAGAGGGAAGAAAAAGTCTCTTGCCTCTTCGGCAGGTCCAGACTTTTCCCCGGAATCCCTCCCGGCCAGCCGTGGCGCACTAGCCCCTGCAGGCTGTGTTCACGCCGCCAACCCCAGTCCTTTCCCTGCGCTCCGACGGAAGCAAGAGCCTCAGCTCGCCGCCCCGCCCGCCCAGCGGGTGAGCAGACAAGCCTCTCGGCCTGGTGAGTGCTGGTCGGCTGTGATCCTCTGTGCGGAAATCTCACCGCTTTGCCTTCCGCGCCCCTGTTGCTGCGCTCTCCTCGGCCCCGAAGCTTTCCTCCTCCGCCACCCGCAGTCTCCGCACTCGAAGGGGCTTCCTAGTGTGTGGAAACGCTTCCTCCTTCACAGCTCCCTCCCACTGGTGCGTGTCCCGTACGTATTCTTTTGTCTCTGTTTATTCTTTTTTCTTTTGCCCTACCCAGGTACGTGGGGAGTTTCTTGCCTTTTGGGAGGTCTGAGGTCTTCTGCCAGCGTTCCGTGGGTGTTCTTTAGGAGCAGTACCACGTGTAGATGTATTTGTGGTGTATCTGTGGGGAGGAAGGTGATCTCCGCGTCTTACTGTTCCGCCATCTTCCCCTCGTCCTAATACCAAGTTTTTTAATTTAAAAAATTTTAAATCACAGGGTCCAATTTCAGTCTTCTTAATCTTCTTAATTCATCTTGAATTAGGAACTCGATTTAAGAAGAAATACAGTATCATTTTGTGTAGTATTTGTCACTTAATTCATTGTAAGTTTGTACTTTTTATTGTGGTCTCTTATGGTCTGGAGCATCCTTCTGGGACTTAGAGTGACTTTTGGTTCAGTCACTGCAACAAAGTCCTTTTTGATGGAGCATTGACGTGAAATTCGTAGACCGAAAAAAGAGGACTAAAGAAATTAGATATATAGTCCACAGACTATAAAAAATAAGCTAGTAGAAAATAAACCTTACAGTATATAGTTGGATAGCCAGTTAAATTATTGATTAAACATACTACATTATTGAGCAAGGGATGATGAACAAAAATGTTTCTTTAAAGCCAGATTTAAATTAATGCAAACATATGTGCCTAGTTTAGTATTCTTTTCTTAGTATATTTATTCTCTTTCCAGTTTTTAAAATCCAGGATTGGTGTACTGTCAGCTTGAAATTACAACTCACTCAGAAATAAAGTGCAGTTTATCTGCTGGCCCAAAATTTGGAGGCTCCAGGAATGAGTTCAAAATTAGCTAGAGCAATTAAAGTGTTGCAGTCTTATCTCTATTAATACCTCTCAGGTGCCAACTATCTAAGGGCTATTTAGCCCTTGTTACCTCTTGTAACTTCTTTTTCCTCTCCTTCTCCCTCAGTGAAGGCAGGAGACTAGGAGGGCTGATAGCTGCCAGCACTTTTGTTAACAGAACCTAAGCTGTTTCTTTAAAGCAGGCTTCTTAAAGCAAAAACAACAGAGAAGTACTTTTTTCTTTACAGTTTATTACTAACATTACAAGTCAGCTTTTATTAGAGCATATACTAATGTCTCAACAATGCACAGAAGTCTCACGATTTTGTTTTCTTTCACAAAATGGATTGTTGATACCTATTGCTCTCCACTTTCTGAATTCATGTATCACATCCACATCCACAGATATTATTATAGTTTGATGTCAGTAATGCCTTGTATTATTTGTGGTGGTCTCCTGAAATTCTTTAGAAAATAAGTGTGTGTGTGTGTGTGTATTAGAGAGAGGATAAGTGAGAAAGAGAGAGGGAAAGAAAGAAGGGAGGAACAGAAAGAGAGGGAATATGTTGTTTAAATGGACTAGAAATAAGAAATAGCAATGGAACTCTGAAATTTAGTTATTATTCTTATATTGGATTAACTATGATAAGGTTATTTGGGGCTGGAATTTTAGTTTTGACCCTGCAGAACACATAAACAAGCTTAGTCAGTTTCATTTATGTGCCCACGCTCCAAATTTGTTTTAACCACTGTTAAAACATAGAGTCCATTGTTTCTATTTAGGGCCCATTGTAGCCCATTGATTTTGTTTCATGTTGTGCTCACTGTTATTTTAGAGGGACTTAAGGGGCATTTTATTTACCGGTTTCTCTTTAGAGTTAAGTCTCACCATGTAGGTTGATGAACATCATCAATAAGTAACACACATTCTGTTCATATTGTCACACATATTCCGTCATAACCAGGAATCACCTGTGATGTTGTTCCATCTACTATATTGCAGGAAAAACAGAGGTTTCTGACAGATGTTCTACATGAAGTGATGCTGCTTGACGGCTTGGCCAGTTCCCATCCAGTATCACAGGAAGTGCTTCGGGCAACAGATATTGACAGGGTGTTTGACTGGATCGCATATAAAAAGGTGGGAATAGATAAGACCCAAGTACCAATTGGATATTTCACTATCCTGGGGTAGCCAAACTATTTCATGCTAGATATATTATATCTTTCTCTTCTCCCTGGCAAGTAGAAATGGACTGTGAGTTAGAAAACATAGAGTCACTAGGTTCATGTCATTTTATGAGTTAGGACTTTGCTTTATAAATCAGTAAGATGGAGATGAATGTTTGCCAAATAATGCCTAGAAATATTGACAGTATTAATGAGTAAATCTTTGGAGTCTTGATATGAAATTGCTGTACAAATGGTGTTATGTCAGTTTTTATTATTATTAATAAGAGAGCTGACCTATATAGTGACAAATTATTTCCCACCGATGCCCCTTAAATACTTATTTTGATTGGCTGCTGCAAATGGGTATAGACAGTGACCTGACATATGTATTTTATAAACATTATTTAAGGGAGATTTGGGGAATTAAGCATGTTTCCTGGATAATAAGCATAATAAATGAAATCTTAAAGACTGGACTTTCAATGGTAAAGATTTTGGACCAATGACTAGACATCTGTAGCAATAAGGTATATTATGAATTTTTTTTCCGTTGTTACTGGGATTAGGATTTTTCCTTATAACTCTGTCCTTTTGTTGTTCTAATTTTAACAGGAGCGTGTACATCTCAGTGTATAACACTTAGCAGCCACTTAATAATTGTTAAAATAGTATTAAAATCTACTTTGTCTTTGGTGTAGATTGAATTGCGTTTATTAGGATTTCTATATAAATACTCTATTGATTTAATAACGTTTTAAGCTTAAAAACAAGTTGCTAATATTCTTTCTGAAAAACAAGATATTCCTCTTTATAACTAGAAATCAGATAATGATTCATCAGAATTTTTTGGTGCAGTAATTTGGATGTTTGGTTTTGCACTCAGGAAATGACTATCTCAATGGTTATTAGTTAATATTTTATGCTATTAGTTAACATTGTATGCTATAATATATAAAGTTGCAAATTGTGTTAGAAAATATCTTTTCAAGTCACTGATCATTGCATTGGCTCAGAAAGGATATTTTCGATGTTTTATAAAGATAAGTGGAAGTGTAGTACCATATTTAAAGTATGTAGTGTAAATATATTTATGTTAAATGTTAAATAAATATTTAAAGTACACATCCACTTTTATATATGATATTTTTTGGCTAGATTTTGCTGGATGCACATTTGGTTCATTCAACTGTATTGATTCTTAAAATATAATGCAGAAAATAATTTATTACGTTAGCTTGAGATGCATTTGGAGACATGTCTGTGGTTATTTCCCACCTAACCACCAATTCTAAAAGACTATTTGTAAATACCAGTATTATTTCTGCATGAATAATATCAGGAAAATATTATTTTGATTAAATATGTTATAGATGTGCTTTTACACGTAAGTTAACATTTATTCCAAATTTCATGTATTTGCGTAATTTTTAATTCATTCAAGAAGGTTAAGAATTAAACCAGTAGGAAAGAAGGAAGTTACAATGATTATTATTTTACCCTCTCTACATTTTGGTGCAAAGGCTTACCAATTTACAAATGTGATACATGAGCAAACTGTGCCGTGATGCTCACGATCATCATCATAAAGGACACTGGCTTATTTGTCTCTAGCCATGTATCTTTATTTATTAATTTTTTGAGGAATAACTGACAAATATAATTGTATATATTTAAAGTGTACAGTGTGATGATTTGATACACATATACATTGTAGAATGATTACCAAGATCAAGATAATTAACACATCTGTCACCTTACCTAGTTAACTCTTTTTGGGGGTGGGGAGTGAGAATGCCTGAGATCTACTCTCTGCAAGTATACAGTACTGTATTGTTAACTGTAGTCACCATGCTATACATTAGAGCATTAGAATTTATTCTTCTTATAAGTGAAAATTTGTACCCTTTGACCTGTATCACCCCGTTTCCCTCTTCCCCTAGCCCTTGGTAATCACTACTCTCTGTTTCTATGAAATTGGCTCTTTTTTTTTTTTTTTTTAGATTTTGCATATAAGTGATACCATACAGTATTTATCTTTCTCTGGCTTATTTTACTCAGCATAATGACCTACAGGTTAATCGATGTTGTCACAAATGGTAGGACATCCTTCCTTTTATGGCTGAATAATATTCAATTATATATATATCATATTTTCTTAATCCATTCATCTGTTGAAAGGCATTTAGATTGTTTTTATATCTTGGTTATTGTGAAGAAATGCTGAAAGGAACATGGGTGTGCAGATATCTCCTTTAGATACTGGTTTAAATTCCTTTGGATATTTAGGAGTGGGATTGCGAGATCATTTGGTAGCTCTATTTTTAATATCTTGAGTAACCTCCATATTATTTTCTGTAATGGCTGTACCAATTTACATTCCTACCGACACTGTGTAAGGGTTCTCTTTTCTTCACATCCTCACCAACATTTGTTATCTCTTGCCTTTTTGATAATAGCCATCACAACAAGTATGAAGTGATGTATATCACTGTGGTTTTGATTTGCATTTCCCTGATGATTAGTGATGTAGAGCATCTTTTCATATAGCTATCGGCCACTTGTGTGTCTTCTTTGGAAAAATGTCTATTGAGGTCCTTTGCCTATTTTTTAATTGGATTATTATTATTTTGCAATTGAGTTGTATGAGTTCTTTATATATTTTGGATATTAACCCCTTATCAGCTATATGTTTGCTAATGCTTTCTCTCATTCTTCAGGTTGCCTTTTCAATTTATTGATTGTTTGCTTTGCTGTGCCAAAGCTCTTTAGTTTGATGTAGTCCAATTTGTTTATTTTAACTTTTGTTGCCTGTGCTTTTGGTCTCTTATCCAATAAATCATTTCTAAGACCAATGTCAAGGATCTTTTCCCCTATATTTTCTTCTAGGAGTTTTATGGTTTCACATCTTACATTTAAGTCTTTGGTCCATTTCAAGTTCATTTTTGTGAGTGGTGTAAGATAGGAATCTGGTTTCATTCTTTTGCATGTGGATATCCAGTTTTACCAGTACTGTTTATTGAAGAGACTAACCTTTCTCCATTGTGTGTTCCTGGTGCTCTTGTCAAAAATCAGTTGACCACATATGTGTTGATTTTTATATGGAATCTCTGTTCTGTTCCACTGGTTCCATGTACCGTTGCCAGTACCATAATGTTTTGATTACTGCAGCTTTGTAATATAGCTTGAAATCAGGAATTGTGATGCCTCCAGTTTTGTTCTTTTTTACTCAGGATTACTTTGTCTAATTTGGGGTCTTTTTTGGCTCCATATAAATTTTAGGATAATTTTTATTTATTTCTGTGAAAAATGCTATTGGACTTTTGATAGGGATTACATGGACTCTCTAGATCATTTTTCAGTAGTATGGAGATTTTCACAGCATTAATTTTTCCAATCCAAGATCATGGGATATCTTTCCATTTATTTGTATCTTCCTCAATCTCACCAGTGTTTCATAGTTTTCAGTGTATGTCTTTCACCTACTTGGTTAAATTTATTTATAAGTATTTTATTGCTTTTGATGCTATTGTAAATGGGATTGCTTTCTTAATTTCTCTTTCAGATAGTTCATTGTCAGTGTATAGGAAGACAAATGATTTCTGTTTGTTAATTTTGCATCCTGCAACTTTACTGAATTAATTTATTAGTTGTAACAGTTTTTTGGTGAAGTCTTTAGGGTTTTCTATATATAAGACCATGTCATCTATAAACAGAGATAATTCTACTTCTTCCTTTCTGATTGAAGGTCTTTTATTTATTTACTTTTTGCTTGCTTAGTTGCTGTGACTAGGACTTTCAGTACCATGTTGAATAGAAGTGGCAAGAGTGGGCATCCTTGTCTTATTCCTGATCTTAGAGGAAAGGCTTAGCTTTTCACCATTGAGTATGATGTTAGCTGTGGGCTTGTCTTCATTCTAGCCATGTATCATTATGCTTAAGTACCACTGGAAATACTGTCCTTACTGTGTTTTCAACTGATGATAGGATCTACACATTTTTAATGAAGACTTATCAAGAGAAAATTTTCTTTTTAACAACTATATTGAGGAATAATTAAAATACATTAAACTGTACATGCTTAAAAGGTACAATTTAATATGTTCTGACATATGTATCCCAGTGAAAACATCACCACAATCAAGTTAATGAACATATTCATCAAAAGTTACCTCATGCCTCTTTGTAATACCTCCTCTCATCCCTCCTCACTCCCCCACTGATCAACTTTTCACTGTAGATTAATTTTCATTTTCTAGAGTTTTATGTAAATGGAATTAACAGTATGCACTCTTTTTTGTCTGCCTTCTTTCACTCAACATCATGATTTTGAGGTACAATTCATGTTGTAGAATATATGGGTATAATATAATTTGTTCTTTCACCTGGATATTTGTTTTTTTCCAGTTTTTGGCTGTTACAAATAAAGCTACTGTGAATACTTTTGTACAGGTCTTTGTATGTGTATCTGCGTTTATTTCTCTTGGGTAAATACCTAGAACTGGAATGTCTAGATGATGATAGATATGTTTAATGTTTTATGACACTGCTGAACTGTTTTCCGAAGTAGATGAACCATCGTACCTTGGTACGTTCTCATTGAAAGTGTGCCAGAGTTCTACTTTTTCCACATCTTCACCAACACAAACTAGGTATAATCAATTTGTTTAATTTTAGATACTGTAATGGTATCTCATTGTGATTGTAATTTACATTCCCCTAATGACTAATGATATTGACCATTCTTTCATTTGCATATTCTCCCTTATATATCTTTCTTGGTGAAAGGTCAATTCAAATCCTTTGCCCATTTTTTTTTTAGATTGGGTTGTTTTCTTATTATTGAGTTTTGAGGATTCTTTATATACTTTGAATGCAGGTTATCATATATATGATATGCAAATAATGTTTTCCCCAATTTGTGACCTACTCTTTATTTTCATAGCAGTATCTTTCTAAAAGCAAACTATTTTAATTTTGATTAAGTATGTTTTATCATATTTTTTTTAATTGATAGTTCTATTCGTGTCAGAGTTAAGAAATCTTTGGTTAATTCAAGGCCATGAAGGTTATTCTTTTTTCTTCCAAAAGTTTTATAGTTTTAGGTTTATATTTAGATCTATATTCGATTTTGAGTTAATTTTTGTATATGGTGTGAAGTTTGAATTGAATGTTTTTCTTTTTTTTGCACATGGATATCCAATTTTTCAAGAGCCATTTCTTGAAATGTCTGTTATTTACCCTGTTGAATTGCCTTTGCACATTTGTTGAAATCAGTGAACTATGTGTGGTGGGTCTATTTCTGGACTGTTTATTTTATTCTATTGATATATTTATTTATCTTGGCACCAATACCATACAATCGTGATTGCTGTAGCTTTTTATAAGCTGTGAAATAAAGTTGTTAGTTCTCCAACTTTGTTCTTTTTTTTTTTTTTTTTTTTTTTGCGGTACGCGGGCCTCTCACTGCCGTGGCCTCTCCCGTTGCGGAGCACAGGCTCATGACACGCAGGCTCAGCGGCCATGGCTCACGGGCCCAGCCACTCCGCGGCATGTGGGATCCTCCCAGATCGGGGCACGAACCCGTGTCCCCTGCATCGGCAGGCAGACTCTCAACCACTGCGCCACCAGGGAAGCCCTTTTTAAAGTTCTTTTGGTTAATCTTGATCACTTGAATTTCTATATGAATTTTAGAATGAGTTTTTCACTTTCTATAAAATTCTGTTGTAATTGCACAGATTGCATTCCATTTGTAAAATAATTTGGGAGCATTGACACCTTAGCAATACTGAGTGACCCATGAATACTGTATACTGTTCCATTAATTTAGGGCCTCTTCATTTTCTCTCAGCAATGTACTTTTCAATGAATAAATCTTTCATATCTATTTTCATATTTATCTCTAAGTATTTCACATTTTTAGGCTATTTTACATGGTATTCTAATTCCCATTTTTGACTTTTTATTGTTCTATATAGAAATACAATTTACTTTTGTATACTTATCTTGTGCAATGTTAAATAGAAGTGAGAGCAGACATCCGTGTTTTGTTCTGGATTTTAGGAGCAATACATTCAGTTTTTCACCATTAGATATGAAATTGCCTTTACATTTTTATAAATACTCTTTATCAGGTTGAAAATGTTGCATTCTACTTCTGCACTGGTGAGGGTTTTAATCCAAAATGGATACTGATTCTATCAAATACTTTTCCCCATCTATCAAGATGATCATATTTTTGTTTTTGTTATTTTAGTTTCTTAATATGGTGAATTATATTGATAGATTTTTCAATTTTAGGCTTTCTTTACATCCCTGGGACAAATACCATTTGGTCATAATGTTGTTTGTTTTTTTTGGGCACTGAATTTTATTTTATTTATTTATTTTTTTAACATCTTTATTGGAGTTTATTTGCTTTACATGGTGTGTTAGTTTCTGCTATATAACAAAGTGAATCAGCTATACATATACATATATCCCCATATCTCCTCTCTCTTGTGTCTCTCTCCACCCTCCCTATCCCACCCCTCTGGTGGACACAAAGCACGGAGCTGATCTCCCTGTGCTATGCGGCTGCTTCCATTAGCTGTCAGTTTTACATTTGGTAGTGTATATATGTCAATGCCACCCTCTTACTTCATCCCAGCTTACCCTTCGCCCTCCCCATATCCTCAAGTCCATTCTCTACATCTGCATCTTTATTCCTGTCCTGCCCCTAGGTTCTTCAGAACCACTTGTTTTTTTTTTAGATTCCATATACATGTGTTAGCATATGGTAGTTGTTTTTCTCTTTCTGACTTACTTCACTCTGTATGACAGCCTCTAGGTCCATCCACCTCACTACAAATAACTGAATTTCATTTCGTTTTATGGCTGAGTAATCTTCCATTGTACATATGTGTCACATCTTCTTTATCCATTTTTATGTATTTTTGTATACATTGTTGGATTAAGCTTGCTAAAGAAATGTTTAGAAGTTTTGTGTCTATGTTCATGAGGAGTATTGGTCTATAGTTTTTGTAATGTCTTTGGCTTTGTTCTCACTATAATGCTAGCCTCACAGAATGGAAACTATTACCTCCTTTTCCACTTTATAGGATAATTTATGTAGAACTTATATTCTTTCTTTGTTAAATATTTGATGGAATTTGCCACTACAGCAACCTGGGACTAGAATTTCCTTCATGGGAAGATATTTAATAATTTGAGTTCATTAATATATAGTGAGTTATTCAGGTTATTGATGTCTTCTTGCGTGAGCTTTTGTAGTTTATATCTTATCAAGGATTTGACTCATTGTACATGTTATATTCTTTTATTATCCTTTTAGTAGTCATATGATCTCTAATAATGTCCCCTCTTTTATTCCAGATATTGTTAATTTTTGTCTATCCCATTTCTCCTGATTAGTCTAGCTAGAAGCTTTTACATTTTATTCTCAAAAAATCAGCTTTTGGTTTAATTGATTTCTGTTCTTACTTTCTATTTCATAGATTTCCTCTCTTATCATTATTATTTCCTTCCTTTATATGCTTTGGATTTAAATTGTTCTTTTTTTCTAGTTTCTTAAGGTGCAAACTGAGGTCATTAATTGGAGTCCTTTCATCTGTTCTAATTCAGGTGTTTATTCTATCAATTTCCTCCTAAGTGTACTGCTTAGGGCAAGCTCTAGATTTTGAGATATAGAAGTTTCATTTTCATTCACCTTAAGATACTATTTTCCCATTTGATTTATTAATTTATCCATGGGTTATAAAAAGTATGTTATTTAGTTTACAAATATTAGAAGATTTTCCAGAAAATTTTCTGTTATTCATTTCTTATTTAGTTTTATTGTGATCAGGGAAGTATATTCTGTATGACTTGAATCTTCTTAGAGTTACTGAGGCTTATTTCATGGCCCAGAATTTGGTCTCTGTTGATAAGCGTACTGTATGCACGTCAAAAGAATGTGTATTCCACTGTTGGCTGGAGTGTTTTATAAATGCCAATTAGGTCAAGTTGGTTGATAGAATTGTTCAAGTCTTCTGGATCCTTATTGATTTCTGTCTACTTGTTCATCATGCTTTCTTGATGAGCCCTCATTGTTTGGATTCACCTACATGGTGTCAAATCAAACTTCTAAAAATGTGGTGAAAAACAGTGGCCCAGGTACCTGCTGGCATGTCTGAAATATAATCTTCAGTGACAATGTGGAACAACAAAGCTCAGAACAATTTGGCTATAATCTCAGGGGCTTCAGTTTGATAATCTCTATACCAGGCCTTGATGTATATTTAGATTTCTAGACTACTTCTCCAACTGGGCTTCTCTCAGACTCTTTCTGTCAGCAATTAGTATGTGGGTAATATACAATAACCAATTTAACTCTGTGGATGCAATGGATAAACTGTGTCATTCTGGGATGTGTATGACAGGTAATATAGATAATTGTACAGCCATAATATCAACTGCTAACGTTTATTGAATGCTTACTCTGTGCTAGGCACTGTGTTAAACTCTATACATTCATTAACTCACTTAATTCTCATAATCCCCTTTAGGGGTTGTTATTTCATTATCCTCATTTTAAAGATGAAGATATTGAATCATGGTCAATCCAAGGATATGTTTCCCAGGAAATCAGGTTCCAGAGCCAACGTTCTTAAACACTCTCATATTTGATCAATGAACTTGGCTGGAGCATTCATTCCAAAATCATTTGTAAGCCTCAACTTATGTTACAGGCACTGTGTGCTGAGTGCTTGGGATGTAACAGTAATAAGACACAAAGGAGGAATAGCATATAAATAAGTCAGTGCAGTAGCATTTGAGTATTAACAGCAATGTTTCCATTTTAAATGTAGAAACTTAACTCAAACCATCTGAAACATTAAAAAAGAATTTGTTGACTGAATAACTGGTAAGTCTGAGGTGTTGTTATGTTTAGGAATGGTTGAATCCACGCATTTTAACAATGTCATCAGAAATCTACCTTCCATTGATTTCTTGGCTCTTTGTCTCTGACTTAATTTCTAGATGATTCTTAGATAGGTGGCCTAAAAAGAAGTTTAGGCTGATAGAGTCCTCAAGCTTGTGATCCTAATGAGCTTGGGGAAAGAGTAAACTGCCTCCCTCACTACAGAATCCCTTTCTCCCCAAAGCTAAGATTTGTTCTGATTAAGTAATAGAGCGCCATTGGCCAATCCCTATGTCCATGGGATGGACAGTCCCTATGGACATTCTGAATAGCTAGCATGGGTCATAAGCTCATCCTCTGGTGGGAAAGATAGGTCATACAATTGGTAGATCCAATGGGATCACTAGAAGTAGGGGTTCCCAGAGAATATGAAGGCTAGATAAAAGTAATGGATGCCAACCAACCTCAGAATCTTAGGAGTTACGATAGAAATATGTATAAGATACACAGAGTCATGAGGGTAAGGGTAAGGGGAGTGACAAAATGGCAAAAAAGGACTATTCTGTAGAATTGACTCAGGAAAGGAACACAGTGGTGACTAAGTGCAACATCAAGGAGTTCAACATGGCCATACCATAGTGAGGATTTGGGGTAGTAGACAGGCTGGGGAGATAATCTGGTAAGAACTTGGAGGACCTGTTATGCAATACTAAGAAGTCTGAACTTCATCCAGCAGATGAAGAGGAACCAATGAAGAGTTTCAAGCAAAGGAATAACATTGTATAAATAAATTTGTATTCTAGAAAGAATATTCCTGTAGGTGTGGTAGAGATGGAAGTAATATGATAGATCTGGACATTTCAGAAAAGATTGTAGCAACTAGAGTTGTAGCATGTAGCCCATTTTTTTTTCTTTTGATTGTCACTCCTTGCCACTGCTCTTCTGTGCTCTCTTCCCTGAAGATCCCTGTTACTAGGCTACATCAACCTCTGCCAACAGTCAACCTCTCATTGCATCGGTGCTTTGCTTGCTTATCACCTCTTGTGATTATTCCCTTAATAATTATTCTAATTATACCCACTTCTGTTTTTTGTAATTTTTCCTGCATAGTAGTTTTATTACACTTTAAACAACTTTTTATATAGAACTGTATTATAGGGGTAGAGAAGATTATAAAGAAATACAGGTTAGGAACCAACAAACCAGATACTAATTTCTGTGGATTTGAATTTAAGAACTGAATGCTTTTGAAGAAATAGTGAGTGATGTTCAATATGGACCGTCTCAAGGCCTGTATTAAAAGAAAAAAAAAAAAACCCCTAAAATTACATATATATTTTTAGAATGGGAAGAGAAAGAAATGGGAACTAGTCTTTAAAAAAAGAGAGTGAGAGAGCAAGAGTTACATCCTGGGAAATAACAAATTTTCCATTTTAATAGTAGGTTGAAAATGAGGATGCTTTTATCGTAAAAGTGAAATGCAAACAGGAAGATACTGTCCATAGATAAGAAAACTGGAAGAGATGGATTGAGAGAGTCTCTTTACTCTAAAAGCCCAAAGGGAAATAAGAACCAATGACCCAATGACCTGGATGATGAAAGTGAGCGAATGCTCATTAAATTTACATATGGTACCAAGCTGGAGAGGATTGCTACAAGTTTGGGAGAGAGGAACAGATTTCAAAATGACTTAAGCAAATTTAAAGAGGATCCTTTAAAAACAAGAACACACTTCAGCAATTCTCATAACAAGTTTGATATACTTTAGAGACCAAATGATAACAAGTTTGATATACTTTAGATACCAAATGAAATTACATAGAGTAAAAGGAAAGAATTGGCAAGCAGAGAAAATCCCACAAAGGGTCATTGCGAATATGAATTTAAAA
The DNA here is from genome assembly GCF_008692025.1 of Phocoena sinus. Classification (NCBI taxonomy): domain Eukaryota; kingdom Metazoa; phylum Chordata; class Mammalia; order Artiodactyla; family Phocoenidae; genus Phocoena; species Phocoena sinus. Next base: position 45,372,535 of record NC_045772.1, on the reverse strand, counting down.
AGTGGGGGAGTGGAAATTCAACTTTTATTCTACCAACATATTCCAGACTTAATTTAAAATTCTTGTATGGCTAAAGAGGAAAATATGTATGATTTCTATTATCTTTAGAAGTGAATATGAAAGGGCCAATCTTCCATTTGCATCTTTTGTCCCTTCTGATACCAGGTTCCCCACCCACGGTGTGGTATCAGCCAGGCCACAGTTAGTACAGCGAGAGAGCCCATACTAACTCTAGATACAGGACAGAGTGTTTCTCTATAGTAGTAGTAATAATAATAATAATAATAATAATAATAATAATAATAATAATAGGACAGTATCCTCTTTCAAGAATATAACCCAGTAGTAGACATAAAACATATGAAATGAAAACAGTAATTACACTAAGAGTCACAGTAAAGCACATCTTTCATTTAACAAGCATTTATTATGTACGAGGCATTTTGTGAAATGCTTTGCATGTATTATCCCATTTACTCCATATAGAAAACTTGGGATTTGGCATTTTTAACCCATTTTACTGATGAGGAAACTAAAACTTAAGAAGTTCAGTGATTTCCACAGGGTCAGACATCTAGCAAGTGAACAAGCAGGATATGAAGTCAGATCTGTGTAACTCCAAATACTGGGCTCTTATATATAAAACTTTTAATAAATAAATATATTTCAAGGCAAAATACGATATGAGCCGTCTCAGTGGATGGCAACTCTAAGTTCTTAGGCCACATTTGATTCTCTCTTTTTCTCACCCTATTTGTCAGGAAATCTTATGGTGTCTGCTGTAAAATATTTCCAGAATTTGACTTCTTCTCCCCACCATTACTGTTGCTATACTGGTTGGAATCACCACCATATTGCCACAGTAGTTTCTTAAAAGCTCTCTCTGCTTCTAGTCCTGCAACCCTACAGTATATTTTTAACCAAGCACTCAAAGTGATCATTTTTAAAACCTAAGCCAGATAGTGCAACTTCTTTGCTAGAAACCCTACAATGATTCCCCACCAAAATTAGAATAAAAGATAAAGTCTTTACAGTGACCCATGAGGCCCTACCTGATCTCCACTCACCCTATTCTTCCCAAGTCCTCCACAGACCCCTGACCCTTATTCTCTTATCCCTCTGACTTTACCTCTTCTTATTAGTATCCCTTCACTCATGGTAATCGTGCTCCACCAACTTTCCTGCTTTTCCTGAAATCCAACTAAACTCCCTCCCACACTAGGGCCTTTGATCTGGGAATGATGTTATTCTGGATATCGTCATAGTTCTAACTTGCTGTCCTTGAAAACTTTATTTAAATGTCACCTTCTCAGAGAGGCTACCCTTTAAAAATGTCACCTGACACCCTCACTCCTTTCTTCATTCATTTTCTTATTTGATCCACATACCGTTTGATCACCTTCAAATGTATAATACAATTTATTCATTATTATGTTTATTATATGATCTGGCTTCCCACTTTCCCCCATTGAGTGTGAGCTTCACAAAGGGAGGGATCTGTGTTTGTGATTTTCACTGTTTTGCAGTACTCATTATGCTGCCTGCATATAGTAGGCACTTAATAAGTATTTGTTGAGTTAAATTAAAGTAAATGTCAGAAAAGCACTATAAGCAAAACACTGTGGTGTTTCAGAGGGAAAGATCCCATCTGTTTATAGGAATTAGGAAAAAGACTTGGCACTTGAAATAGGATTAAAGAGTTTCAGATGTAATGCCATATGAATTCTGGAGGGGGTGGGGGAGGAAGATTGTGTTGCCCATTCACTCTGCTTTCTAATGGGTTCTGTCACATGTGGCCTGACCCCTTAGCCCTGGACCACCTGGGACCCTTTCTGGTGAGCTCAGCTCTTCTCCTGTTGTCTCCACACTTTCCTGCCTCAGGCACAGTCAGCCTCCTGTTCTGCAAATCTTCCCAGCTCTTATTCTAAACATGTCCTTTGTAGCCTTTGCTTTCTCAATTCACAGTCTACAACATACAAGCTCTCAAATGAATGTAACATTACTATTTTGTCCTCTTTGACACATTTGTACATACTTTATAGGTTCTGGTATATGATATATATTGTTTTTGTTTTTTAACATCTTTATTGGAGTATAATTGCTTTACAGTGATATGTTAGTATCTGCCTTATAACAAAGTGAATCAGCTATACATATATATGTATTCCCATGATATATATTGTTTAACTAGCTCTTGTGGTCATGTCTGTAAAACAGTTGGACAATACACGTTTGGTCAGGTGTATAATGGCAATAATACTAGTAGTAGGAAAAATAGTATCAATCGTTCTTTGAGATTTTCTTTTGCCACTGGGCATCCACATAATTATCTCATTAAATTTCCTATCTTTGTAAGGTAGATACTATTGTCTTCAATTTACATAAGAGTAAATAGATGTTCTTGGATTGGAAGAATCAACATTGAGAAAATGACTATACTACCCAAAGCAATCTACAAATTCAGTGCAATCCCTATCAAACTACCAATGGCATTTTTCACAGAACTAGAACAAAACATTTCACAATTTGTATGGAAACACAAAAGAACCAGAATAGCCAAAGCAATCTTGAGAAAGAAAAACAAAGCGGGAGGAACCAGGCTCCTGGACTTCAGACTATACTACAAAGCTACAGTAATCAAGACAGTATGGTACTGGCACAAAAACAGAAATATAGATCAATAGAAAGCCCAGAGATAAACCCACATACATATGGTCATCTTATTTTTGATAAAAGAGGCAAGAATACACAATGGAGAAAAGACAGCCTCATCAATATTCAATAAGTGGTGCTGGGAAAACTGGACGGCTACATGTAAAAGAATGAAATTAGAACACTCCCTAACACCATACACAAAAATAAACTCAAAATGGATTAAAGACCTAAATGTAAGGCCAGACACTGCAAAACTCTTAGAGGGAAACATAGGCAGAACACTCTATGACATAAATCACAGCAAGATCTTTTTGACCCACCTCCTAGAGAAATGGAAATAAAAACAAAATAAACAAATGGGACCTAATGAAATTTAAAAGCTTTTCACAACAAAGGAAACCATAAACAAGACAAAACGACAACCCTCAGAATAGGAGAAAATATTTGCAAATGAAGCAACTGACAAAGGATTAATCTCCAAAATTTCCAAGCAGCTCAATATCAAAAAAACTAAAAACCCAATCTAAAAATGGCCAGAAGACGTAAATAGACATTTCTCCAAAGAAGATATACAGATTGCCAACAAACACATGAAAGGATGCTCAACATCACTAATCATTAGAGAAATGCAAATCAAAACTACAAAGAGGTATCACCTCACACCAGTCAGAATGGCCATCATCAAAAAATCTACAAAGAATAAATGCTGGAGAGGGTGTGGAGAAAACGGAACCCTCTTGCACTGTTGGTGGGAATGTAAATTGATACAGCCACTATGGAGAACAGTATGGAGGTTCCTTAAAAAACTAAAAATAGAACTATCATACGACCCAGCAATCCCACTACTGGGCATATACCCTGAGAAAACGATAATTCAAAAAGAGTCATGTACCAAAATGTTCATTGCAGCTCTATTTACAATAGCCAGGACATGGAAGTAACCTAAGTGTCCATCGACAGATGAATGGATAAAGAAGATGTGGCACGTATATACAATGGAATATTACTCAACCATAAAAAGAAACAAAATTGAGTTATTTGTAGTGAGGTGGATGGACCTAGAGTCTGTCATACAGAGTGAAGTAAGTCAGAAAGAGAAAAACAAATACCATATGCTAACACATATATATGGAATCTTGAAAAAAAAAAAAAAAAGGTCCTGAAGAACCTAGGGGTAGGACAGGAATAAAGACATAGATGTAGAGAATGGACTTGAGGACACAGAGGGGGAAGGGTAAGCTGGGACGAAATGAGAGAGTGGCATGGACATATATACACTACCAAATGTAAAATAGATAGCTAGTGGGAAGCAGCCACATAGCACAGGGAGATCAGCTCAGTGCTTTGTGACCACCTGGAGGGTTGGGACAGGGAGGGTGGGAGAGAGATGCAAGAGGGAGGGTTATGGGGAAATATATATATGTATAGCTGATTCACTTTGTTATAAAGCAGAAACTAACACACCATTGTAAAGCAACTATACTCTAAAAAAGGTGTTAAAAAACAAAACAGATTCCACTAGGGAGATCAAATAAAATATGCGGGGGGGGAAAAAAAAAGAGTAAACAAACCCAGGGAGTTAATGTTGTTCTCAGGCTTCTAGGTGTCAGAGGTAGGATTCTCACCTCTCTGTTTCTTACTCATGCTCTTTTCACTCTACCAGAGTACTTTCTGTAACTAATTGCCTATTATGCCACTGTTTCAATAGGAAATATGATTTGGGTTACAGTCTTTTGACATATACTAAAGTTAGAGATTTTCCCTGAATGAAAAAGTGCAGTGTTTTAAAATAAGTACTATACTGGCATGCAAATAAAAAATAAAGGTTATAAAGTCTGGGAAATAATAATCCATGGTTATGATCATCTCATAAGGAAAAGGTGAACAAGTTTAAGAGATTGAGGAAAATTAAGCAAAGAAGAGCGAGCCAGAGAGAGAAATGGAGAGAGAGAGAGATTGATTTAGAAACAAATCCTATCAGAAAAAGCTAAAGAACTTACAGATGTCTACTCGGGAATGTAGAGGGCTCAGAGATGACTTAATTATTGGCTCTAATATATAAATGGTCATTATAGGAACACTGTTCACCACTTCTCTGTCAACATCAAGGTCAGAGTAAGATAAGTGGCCTTAAATTATAAGGAGAAATTCCAGTTCATATAAGAAAAAACTTCTTGACATAAAAGGAAATTAAACATTTCAATGTAAACCACTGATGGTGATAAAATCTGCATTCTTTGATATTCTTTAAAGATAAAATTGAAAATCTGCTCCCAAATTAGCAAACTAAATTGTAGGACTACTAAAAAAGTTTCTCCTGAATCTTGCCTCCATGGTATATCATAGTCAAATAATGTAATATAAAATACATAATTTATTAGAAATTAATTTTGCATGCATATGTTTATTTTTGTATCATTCAGTTTCTCCCTTCTAAAAAATTTTTTAAAAATTTATTTTATTTATTTATTTTGACTGTGTTGGGTCTTGGTTGTTACGCGCAGGCTTTCTCTAGTTGCAGCGAGCAGGGGTACTCTTCATTGCGGTGCTGGGCTTCTCATTGCGGTGGCTTCTCTTGTTGCAGAGCGCAGGCTGTAGGTGCACAGACTTCAGTAGTTGTGGTACGTGGGCTCAGTAGTTGTGGCTCGCAGGCTCTAGAGGGCAGGCTCAGTAGTTGTGAGGCACGGGCTTAGTTGCTCTGCAGCATGTGGGATCTTCCCGGACCAGGGCTCCGACCTGTGTCCCCTGCATTAGCAGGCGGATTCTTAACCACTGAGCCACCAGGAGAGCCCAATTTCTCCCTTTTTATTTATTTATAAATTTATTTTATTCATTTATTTTTGGCTACGTTGGGTCTTCATTGCTGTGTGCGGGCTTTCTCCAGTTGGGGTGAGCGGGGGCTACTCTTCGTGCGGTACGTGGGCTTCTCGGTGCAGTGGCTTCTCCTGTTGCGAAGCATGGGCTCTACGCCTGTGGGCTTTAGTAGTTGTGGCATGCGGGCTCAGTAGTTGTGGCTCACGGGCTCTAGAGCACAGGCTCAGTAGTTGTGGCACGTAGGCTTAGTTGCTCCACGGCATGTGGGATCTTCCTGGACCAGGGCTCGATCCCATGTCCCCTGCACTGGCAGGCGGATTCTTAACCACTGCACCACCAGGAAGTCCCTTCTCCCTTTTTAATAAATGTAGAAGTGTGAATGATAAAAGAAGCAAACTACTTGCTTCTTCGGTAAAATGGGAAAGTTTAGAGATAAGTCCCATCCATCTCTGAATCATCTGTTGATATCTGTAAAAAAATTATGAAAAGAATGTCTAGGATATAACTTACTTTAGTGGCTCTCTTTATTACCAGTGAGTCTTGTCTTTGCCTTTGGCCTTGAAATAACCATTATTAGAGGCCAGAGGTGATTTTAAGACATCATGTAAAGGAAATGCTTTTTTGCCCTTGTAAAGAAAATGTAGGTGGTGGGAGGAGATGATTTTATTGACATTTCTGTGATAAATGCCTTTACCACTTACTGGTAAACTATTAATTTGTGCATTTTGCTGAGGGAGGCAAGCTTTCTTCTGCACATGTGTTTGACTGGTTCATCACCATTTGAATGATTTCTTTCTTTTTTCCTTGCTTGAATCTTAATACTTAAAACAGCTTGCTTTTTTCTTTCAAGTCACTTGTACTTCTCCCTGTTAGCTGTTCTTCTCTGATTTATTTGATGAAATTGAAAGAAAAACTATGTATTTAATGAAAATAGGTAGCAGGTTACTCAGTAGTATAAGGAACGGATTAACCCTGTTCAAAGGATTCTTACCCTCTCTTGCCCTGCTTGTGTCTCATTGATTTATTATTATTAACTAATAATTGAATATGCTAGTTTTGAATTCCTCTGTCGCACAGTTTCTTTTTTACTTTGCTGAAATGCTTAAGAAAGTGCAATGTTGGTTTTGACTTTATCCTTCTGCTCTTTTTGTGAAAGCCAGAGTGGTGATCCCACGATACAAGAAGCTTAAGAGGCAAAGCTGTGTAAGTCTTAGCTTGCAGGACTTGGCTATAGTGAGATCCCGCTTCTAAAGTAGCTTTATGAAATATTTTCACAGCTACAGTTGTTCTTAGTGTTTTGCTTATGCAAAAAGCCTAATTCTAATGACTTTTGCAGTGGTTCACTCATGCCAGACTACATCAATAACCATAATTAGGAATAAAAAGTACCATTTCAATAAGTGTAAATGGTAATATACAAAGAGTACTCCGTTCCTGTAACTTGCCCACCCTGCAACTGTATGTGACTTTAATTCCATTAGCCTAGGAGGCAGCTACAACGCATCTCAGAAAGGAACGGGGCTTCTGTTAACAGTACAAGTTCAGTTCAGTCAGGAGACGTGTGAATCTCAAAGTTTTATACAGGATATTCAGAGAGAAATAGCAATTGAAGATAGAAACTAAAAAAGTGTTGGGAATCGGCCAGTGTATATTCCCCTAGCAGATAAGGGGATTGCAATATTTTGAATAGATTTTCTGGTATAATGGGATTCTGTGGTAGTTAGGAAAAGGACAAGTAAAGTTAGGAATAAGTTAAGATTTAAAGGATAAACAAGAAAGGCAACTGGAATTAACGGTTCAATTTTGACAAATGAGAAGTAAAGTAGAAGGAAAAGGAGAACAAAGATAAAACTTCATTTTCACAAAAAGCATGCTTAGAGAAAGTGAAGAATAAAAATATTCACAATGTAAGTAGTTTATATACTTATAACAATAGAATAGTTTGGAAGAAGTTGAACTGAATGAATTTTTCAGTAGAATAATCATGAGTGGGTAGTGTTTTAGCATCTGATGGATTCACCTTTTTACTTACTATAACAACCTCCCATTTTTAATCAACCACCCATGGTATATTGATGTAATATAGAAATCTTCAAAAGCCCTATATGGTTACCAGTCTTAATATAAAGTGCAAAAGACTTATCCCCCAATTATTTTATCATTAGCCAAGTATTAAACAATTCACTCTATATTAATCAAACACATACATAATTCTCAGAGTTTTTGTTTCATACAGGCCAAACTGTATTACTTTGCAAGGTAAACACAATTCTAGTCAAACATACAAACAAACAAAAAAACCTTTCTCTTTGGCCCCTTTTGAAGGTAAATATGGCATTTCATTTGAAATAATGAAAATATTTCTTTGCATACACTTTCACAGATATTTTCATGGATTCTTTCAGAGGAGGCTAAGGGTCATTTGATGACCTACTGAGAAAATTATCTAGAGACTACATGCTTTATATATCCTTTATCATTCATGCTATTGCATATTTTCTGATAGCACTGAATCAAGGTTTTGGTTTTTCTGCTTTTTAAAAATAGAATGGCTTTCTTTCAGCTTTTTGTTTTGTTTTGTTTTGTTTTGAATTGCCTTTATATCAGTATTAGAAGTCTTGATTGTGATTTCATACAGCATATTCTTACATACATACATGAATACAACATATTCAACATATTCTTATTCTTTAAAAGACAGAGATTAAAAATAATACTGAAGCTGGCTTTTGCCTTGAGGTCATTTTTCCAACCAGTAGTATTTGAGCACAGTTTTCAAGGTTTTACAACGCTAGGAAAAGAAGACAAAGCTGAAGGTGAGAAGTTTAATGGGAGGCCTCCCATAAAGCCAGGACCTTACAATGCTGCACCTTTAGCACACAGATGTACTAGAAATAAACCTGTCCCTTTCCTCAGGAGACTACAAAGAAACTGTCTGTTCCAAACTATGACAGCAAATGGGGAGGGAAAGAAAATTCTCATGAAAATTTGCAGTCATGAGCAACTCTTGCATAGCATTGTAGCTCAAATGAAAACTATCTTGGTACACTGTGAACACCAAGCCAGGATTTTGATTTAAAATGCTTGGTCCTGGACTAGTGGTATCCCCAGATGCCCCACAGAACTAAAACAAACCCTTTCCAGAAATGCATGCCTTCATATCACATCTCGAAAGATTTCCACAGGTAAATCCCAAGGAAAAAGAGCATCTCCCAGTCAAAAATCACCAGTTACGAAAGGAAAGATGGGTCCATGAACATGAGACAGCTGAAACAATTGAGAGCAGAATCACCCATGCATATGATTAAAACACTGAATATGTTAGACATAGGGTATGATATCATATATTAATAAATTTGAGGAAATAAAGAGGCTTGAAAATATAAGCACAATGCAAGCAGATTAAAAGGAATAACTAATGAGGATTTCTAGAAATAAAAATGTAATAATTGCATTTAAAAATGTATATTTAGGGGCTTCCCTGGCGGCGCAGTGGTTGAGAGTCCACCTGCCGATGCAGGGGACACGGGTTCGTGTCCCGGTCCGGGAAGATCCCACATGCCGCGAAGCGGCTAGGCCCCTGAGCCATGGCCGCTGAGCCTGCACATCCGGAGCCTGTGCTCCGCAACGGGAGAGGCCACAACAGTGAGGCCCGCATACCGCAAAAAAAAAAAAAAAAAAAGTATATTTATAGCTGATCCATTTTGCTGTCCAGTAGAAACTAGCACAGCATTGTAGAGCAACTATACTCCCATAAAAATTAATTTAAAAATAAATAAAGGTTGTCTATCAGTAAAGTAAAAAATAAAAAGTAAATAAAAATAGAGTACATATATAGATGGTTTATCACAGACTACAATGAGCTGAAGAGAGAATTTTAAATGGGAATAGAGAACTGAAGAAACTATCTACAGTGCAGCACAGAGAGACAAAAACATGGGAAATATGCAAGAGGGGTTAAGAGACATAGGAGAGGGAATGAGGAGGTCTAACAAATGGGCAATGCATAGTCTCAAGACGTAGCTTCACTTATTTTTTTCCATCCTTTATTTCTTTGTCAAATTATTTCTTCTTAGTTTCAGGGACTAAAGTTTTTTGCTTTAAACAGTGCATCATTCTTAGAAACAGAGCTCTGAGTTTGATCCAAGATTTTCTTTATTTTAAAGTAATAAATTTTACCCATCAACAAAGCACTGTTTTATTATCTTTATTCTCTTTTACTGCCATCTTAAAAGCTTGAACAAGACATTAATTTAAAAATTAGGGCTTCCCTGGTGGCGCAGTGGTTGGGAGTCTGCCTGCCGATGCAGGGGACACGGGTTTGTGCCCTGGTTCGGGAAGATCCCACATGCCGTGGAGCAGCTGGGCCCGTGAGACATGGCCGCTGAGCGTGTGCGTCTGGAGCCTGTGCTCTGCAACGGGAGAGGCCACAACAGTGAAAGGCCGGCATATTGCAAAAAAAATTAATTAAACACAGTGCACTTTTTATATTAATAGTTACTATTTACTGAGTGTTCACTTTGTTCCTGGAGTTTTACATCATTCCATTTAAACATTACATCAAGCTGATGCTTATGGTAGTTACATTTTATGCCCAAGTTCTTGCAGCTCGTAAGTAGAAGAACCAAGGTTTTAACCCAGCCTACCTGACTCCAAATTCTATTCTTGTTGCCTGATCATCTAATCAAATAAGTGTTGACTTTCACAGTAGAAAAAGTTATACATTTATTCAAATAACTCTGCCTCTCATCTGACCATTTATTTCATCTCTCTTTTGAAAGGTCTTTCAGATACAATTTCTTGCCTAAGCAAACCAGTGCCATTATTGTATAGTTCCTGGAGAGTCTATCTTGATCAGACAGATACTTCTATTTTCTTTGTCCTTCACTCTCATCCATCCTTATTTTACACTGCTTACCTCTTCCCAGTTTACACTCTTTCACAATTGAGCCAACAGCCTGAGGATCCTAGGAAAAATTCTATGCCAAGACTGTCTTGGAGGTGAGAGACCCTGAGTAGAGACGTGCATGGGCTGGAATGGAGCTGTGTGGGTCTTGGTGTCTCAGAGGTATAGTTAGGCTTCCACAGAGTGGAGCATATTCAGAAGCAAACCGACGGGTGCACTTCAGTTGTGCACCGACTTTTTGTTGTAATTTTACAGTAGGATGCAATTAGTTCAGAGCCATAAAAATATCTGGCCTGAAGCAGAGAATTTTGGGTATGTATCCCCCTGGTCAGTACTCTAAGCCAAAGCAGAGCAATGATCAAGCAACTGAATATCTATGTTTTGCGTTTTCCAGCCCCGCAATTTTACGATGAAATGTGCAAACACTTATATCATTTCCCTTCTGGAAGGGCATCAGTCACAGCAGGAGCTTTGCAACTAAATTGGAGCAATTAAAACTATTTTAGTAGTCACATCATTAAGTGTACAACTAAAAGTTTTCATTGCTATCTAATATCTAAAAATGTTTTTCCAGTTTGAAATGCATGTGGTGGTAGTGTTGGGGAAAAGTTAGCGTGTTTAAAGGTATTTATGTCTGAAATAATAACCTCAATTAGCACTTCTATGTACTAGTTAGTTTTATATAAGTTCTTTAGATGTATTAAGTCATATAATCCTTATAGCAACCTGATGATACAGATACCCTTTCCATCCCCCATTTGTGGATGAGGAAACTTAGGCAGTAACCTATCCAAATCACCAATGTTGGAGTTAAGATTGCATACACTGGCAGTTCTGTCTGTGCTCTTCATCAACCACACTTGACTAGTCATCCTCCTATTTCTGAGAACATATTGCACATAAAACATGAAGAAACAGTAACTTTTCCAGTAGATCTCTTATTTTTAAATTATTTGTATATGTCTGTTTAGTTAGTTCTCTTAGAATCAAAGCTTTAGCGATATCCTTGTTATTACCTAGTTCACTGCCTTACAGATAGTGAGTGCACAATAAATACTTGTAGTTTGAATGAATTTTTTTTTTTGGCTGCACTGTGCGGCATGCGGGATCTTAAGTTCCCTGACCCAGGATTGAACCTGTGCCCCTGCAGTGGAAGCACAGAGTCTTAACCACTGGACCGCCAGGGAAGCCCCTGAATGAATTTTAACAGAGTTTAATTCTGCCTTCCAGACCCTCAGAGGCTTTAAGGTAGTGATGCACATTTTTTTTTAACATCTTTATTGGGGTACAATTGCTTTACAATGGTGTGTTAGTTTCTGCTTTATAACAAAGTGAATCAGTTATACATATACATATGTTCCCATATCTCTTCCCTCTTGCGTCTACCTCCCTCCCACCCTTCTTATCCCACCCCTCCAGGCGGTCACAAAGCACCGAGCTGATCTCCCTGTGCTATGCGGCTGCTTCCCGCTAGCTATCTACCTTATGTTTGGTAGTGTATATATGTCCATGCCTCTCTCTCACTTTGTCACAGCTCACCCTTCCCCCTCCCCATATCCTCAAGTCCGTTCTCTAGTAGGTCTGTGTTTTTATTCCTGTTTTACCCCTAGGTTCTTCATGACATTATTTTTTTCTTAAATTCCCTATATATGTGTTAGCATACAGTATTTGTCTTTCTCTTTCTGACTTACTTCACTCTGTATGACAGACTCTAGGTCTATCCACCTCATTACAAATAGCTCAATTTCGTTTCTTTTTATGGCTGAGTAATATTCCATTGTATATACGTGCCACATCTTCTTTATCCATTCATCTGATAATGGGCACTTAGGTTGTTTCCATCTCCGGGCTATTGTAAATAGAGCTGCAATGAACATTTTGGTACATGACTCTTTTTGAATTATCGTTTTCTCAGGGTATATGTCCAGTAGTGGGATTGCTGGGTCATATGGTAATTCTATTTGTAGTTTTTTAAGGAACCTCCATACTGTTCTCCATAGCGGCTGTACCAATTCACATTCCCACCAGCAGTGCAAGAGGGTTCCCTTTTCTCCACACCCTCTCCAGCATTTATTGTTTCTAGATTTTTTTTTTTTTTTTTAACATCTTTATTGGGGTATAATTGCTTTACAATGGTGTGTTAGTTTCTGATTTATAACAAAGTGAATCAGCCATACATATACATGTGCTCCCATGTGTCTTCCCTCTTGCATCTCCCTCCCTCCCACTCTCCCCCCCCCACCCCTCCAGGCTGTCCCAAAGCCCCGAGCTAATATCCCTGTGCCTTGCGGCTGCTTCCCCCTAGCTATCTACCTTACTACGTTTGTTAGTGTGTATATGTCCATGACTCTCTCTCGCCCTGTCAAAACTCACCCTTCCCCCTCCCCATATCCTCAAGTCCGTTCTCCAGTAGGTCTGCGCCTCTATTCCTGTCTTATCCCTAGGTTCTTCATGACATTTTTTCCCCTTAAATTCCATATATATGTGTTAGCATACGGTATTTGTCTTTGTCTTTCTGACTTACTTCACTCTGTATGACAGACTCTAGGTCTATCCATCTCATTACAAATATCTCAATTTCATTTCTTTTTAAGGCTGAGTAATATTCCATTGTGTATATGTGCCACATCTTCTTTATCCATTCATCCGATGATGGGCGCTTAGGTTCTTTCCATCTCCGGGCTATTGTAAATAGAGCTGCAATGAACATTTTGGTACATGACTCTTTTTGAATTTTGGTTTTCTCAGGGTATATGCCCAGTAGTGGGATTGCTGGGTCATATGGTAATTCTATTTGTAGTTTTTTAAGGAACCTCCATACTGTTCTCCATAGCGGCTGTACCAATTCACATTCCCACCAGCAGTGCAAGAGGGTTCCCTTTTCTCCACACCCTCTCCAGCATTTATTGTTTCTAGATTTTTTGATGATGGCCATTCTGACTGGAGTGAGATGATATCTCATTGTAGTTTTGATTTGCATTTCTCTAATGATTAATGATGTTGAGCATTCCTTCATGTGTTTCTTGGCAATCTGTATATCTTCTTTGGAGAAATGTCTGTTTAGGTCTTCTGTCCATTTTTGGATTGGGTTGTTTTTTTGTTATTGAGCTGCAAGGGCTGCTTGTAAATTTTGGAGATTAATCCTTTGTCATTTGCTTCGTTTGCAAATATTTTCTCCCATTCTGAGGGTTGTCTTTTGGTCTTGTTTATGGTTTCCTTTGCTGTGCAAAAGCTTTGAAGTTTCATTAGGTCCCATTTGTTTATTTTTGTTTTTATTTCCATTTCTCTAGGAGGTGGGTCAAAAAGGATCTTGCTGTTATTTATGTCATAGAGTGTTCTGCCTATGTTTTCCTCTAAGAGTTTGATAGTTTCTGGCCTTACATTTAGCACATTTAAGTCCTAGTTGGCTCAGATTCCTAACAGCAGTGACTTTTGAGATATTTCTGGTTTTTATTTTAAACATTTAGTATGAAAAAGGGAAGTAAATATGGTCTGTACTATTAAGCAGAGTCATGCTTTATTAAATGCTAACATTACCTTTTTAAGAGTTCTTTAGTTTGAACTAGTCACACTTATCCTGAAAAATAATGCAGAATAAAACTTCTACTCATCCTGAATTACTTTCCTCAAGCATTAAGCGATCCTCCCTGGTTCTGGTATCCTGTGATTCCTTCTACAAGCCTGATGGAGAAGTTAGAAAAGTTCAGAACATACTCCTCACCTCTGAGTTGAGGGTCATGGAAAACAGTGAGCATACCTGCTTCTCAGCATCCCTTGGTGCCTCTGTCAGAGACAGACTGCAGTCTAACAGACCACTGATCTGCCCCTTTATGGCATTTTTGTTCCTAATTCCACTCTTGTTTACTTGAAGAGCTAAATCTTTTTCCACTTCTGCTTGAGAAAACATTTTTATAGCTTTGGGACCAAATGTTTTTCATCAGCTCATTGTAATGTCTCTTTTCGGTGAACTTTTTGCCAGTGGAAGCCACGATGTTGCTGGTGGAATGCGGGAGAAATTTGCTATGATCAGAGTAAAACACTTTTGCTTTTGTCCCAGCAATAAGGAAATAAGAATCAATTGCTTTTCCCCATTTACATTTGCTCTATGTTAAACCATAAGAAAGTTGTTGACCTTTAATTGCTTCTAAAATGAAAGGTTGCTGGATCACCAGGTATTTAAGTGGTTTATTTCTTCTGAAATTCTTGTGGTGGCAGCAATCGCTATTTCTTGTTTTGGTTGATGATTAAGAGAATGCAGGAAAGTTAGAGGTACAAATTTGCTGCCGCATACAAGAAGCTAAAGTTTGGAAAGGTAAGAAGAGAACCTGTGATGTATATGTTCACTTAGAGTGTGAAATACTTCCTTACAGATTCCTAGGAGAGAGGGCAGTATGCATTTTTATGTATGTGTCTTGGGAAGTTTAATTGTACAGAAGTGGTACTTCCCGAAGTGTGATCTGTGGAGTATCACATGTTCTCTTAAAATTATTTTCCACCCCTTCACTCAGATATTGAAACTTCAGATTTTATTCATCTGGCTTGACGGCATTACACAAGTGTACCTTACATGAAAAGTTTGAAAATGGGCTGATTCTTTCTGCTCGTAATCCACCACTGTCAGAAAGGTTTGCCTCGTGATAAATGGCTTGCTGATTTTGTTCCCTAGATGATATGTTTTTGGGTTTTGAAACTCTCTTGGGACAAAACGCATCTGTGCTTTGCCACACTGAGAACAAAAATCAGTTTGAGGGAAAATCTGTCCTCATGTTTTACAAGAGGGGATGGCGATGAACACTTACCCCTTTGACTGGCTTCTAGATGTTATCAAGTCCTCAAATACTAATCTGCTCCCCGTTACACTCTGCTACCCACAAGCATCCAAGCAAAAATTAACAACTTCTGCCTTTCTAGAGGAGAAGCAAGGAAAGAAATAATCCATCTCTCAATGAAATGGGCGAAGAGGCTAATTTGCTTTCTTGAGAACAGCTGAAGGTGGTTTGATGAAACTTTAATTTGGGCATTTCATTCTCTCTGTAAACTCACCCTGAAGTCAGAATAGCAGAAAGGGAGATAAAGAAAACCTTACTCAAGCAATTATTTCCCTTATCCTGCAAATATTGGCACAGTAAAATAATTTCCTTAGCTTCCAGGAAATCAGTCATGTCATGTATGAATGAATTTGACAGTGAAGATTAAAAGGTGTCATTCAGTTATCAAGCTCATGCCCTAGACAAGATGTTTTTATTCTTTGCTTTTCTATATTATCTGAATGATAAAATGATGTGCAGATTTCAATTGATCCATTTCCATCGTGGATTAGTTGCAGTGATCAAAACATTAGCTATGCTAGTATTCACTGATGATACATGTTTTATTTATTATGAGTTTGGTAGAATGGTAAATTCAGTTTATAGCCCAGTGGTTTGAGAAGCGTGACTTTACTCAACATTTTTCTTGAACTCTGTGATGGCCCATCCGTGTAAATAATCTCATCAACCTCTTGTGTGAGCCCATCCTTGAGGAGTTCCTCATACGGATGCTTAATGAAAAAATATGCTGTGCTTTTGTCCTTGTCAGTGGTGTCAGAACATATGAGATGTTCAGCACAACTGTTAAATAAAGCTTCTGCTATAACAGGAGGCCCAGCAACATTTTGTCTGGATGAGTAAGCAGCATCCTGGGTTTCACAGAAAAAAGACAACCCTGAGCCCAAATGAAGGGCATAGTTATTTATGGTCATGTCTAGTGAGTTTTCTTCATGTAGGAAGTATGCCTACAAGTTCAGAGAACTGACCTCCAAGTCTCAGGTCTTCTGGACTTTAATTTCCTTAATTTTCCATGGAGGCTTCTTTTAATACCTGTCCCCAAAGATGCATTTATACCACTCAAGACAAAACTTATACTAAGATATATTTAAATCTAGAGTTTCTGAATTAGACTAACAAGCTAGGGATGCTTACATAAAATACCCTGTGAATATAGTCAATGCGCCAGTTTACTTCATTGTAAAGTCATTTGGAAAAATATCACTTGACTATATAAATGTTTTAGAAAAAGCAAGTTTTGAAAATCTGAAATCCCCTTTTAAAATAAGAATAAAATAACTTTGCCCTTTAAGTATGTGTATTATTTTTAGATTGAAAGATATTATATTCTTAGGTCAGACACAGTTATTTTCATTAAGGTTACTTATTTCTAAAAATATCAACTCTTTCGAAGTTAAATAATAGTACAATATAGTGAAATACTTAAATATTAATTAGCCTAGTGAATTACAAACCAAAAAGATTCTGCCCAGTATATTTTTAGATTATATTATTGAAATTTAGGCTTGGTTTTTTTTGCCTTTACTATATATAATATAGAATCTTCAGATAATACACTAGGCTTCTTCTGTTTCTTATTAGCATGTCTGTGTGTGTGTGTGTGTGTGTGTGTGTGTGTGTGTGTGTGTGTGTGTGTGTGTGTGTAGTTGGCAATTTTTAGGCTATTATCTTCTTCCCGAAAGGAGTACCAACGAGCTATGAGAGAAGGATTTTGGAGCAGTACCTGTATTAGTAGGAGGCTGGGTTAGATGGATATATTGTTTAAATGAATGAACCAAAGAATGTGCCAGTTTGGAGATGGACTAAACAAGAGTCCATGCGTAGCTGCCTGATTGTAGCAGGTCTTTTGAAAGACTATCCTTATATTTTCTGGCAGATTAATGCTTAAATCCTAAATACAAAAAGAAAATACAGTTTATTGAAGCTAACTTTTGAAGGACAATCTACATATTCCATTGATGGTTAATACCAAATGGTAAGTCCTTCACGGTTAAGAAATATTTTCTTTCTTTCAGTCATTTCTTTTTTTCAAGTGGTTTCTGTTTAACTCGCAGTGGACCTAAAAATCAAACAGTCACATCTACTTTATGTGAAACTTCCCTATATTTGAAAATTATTATTGTTTGGCTAGCCTTTTTTCCATGAAAAAAAAATTTATATCTACTTTTTAAAAACTTTTTATCCTATCTCTGGATTTTATCTGATGTTTCTCTGACATTTTTACCTATACCCTTTTTTTTCAGCACACAGTTATTTCAAATCACGTTCAGTATAAAGTTTTTTTTTCCGTGCAATATATTTTACATTCCATTGTTGTACTCACTCTGAACAGCCCTTCCAGACACTCCAGATACTCAGGGTACTGAGGAGCAAAGAGTCATGCATTTTATTGCTGTGCTTCCACTGGATTGATTTCTTTATACTGTTTTTCAGATAACATTGCTAAAATCCTCTTTTTTTTAGCAATTCAGACAATAGCAATTGCTTCCTTTTTGTAGCTATTGGTAGACAATTGAGAAATGTTACCTCAAGCCTCCGGCTTCTTTTGCTTTGGTTATTAAGCTTCTAATTGATATTTTATGTTGCTGGAATAATTGTACTTTGTAAATACTCTGTTGATGACAGGTAATAGTTCAAAATTATTCTTTAAAAGATATGCAGAGACATTTTCCCATTACTATAAGATCACTTTGTTTTTTCCAAACTTTAAAAAATGTATTTATTTATTTTTATACAACAGATTCTTATTAGTTATCTATTTTACACATATTACTGTATATGTGTCAATCCCAGTATCCCAATTCATCCCACCACCACCACCCACCCCCCGCTTTCCCCCCTTAGTGTCCATACATTTGTTCTCTACATCTCTGTCTCTATTTCTGCCTTGCAAACTGGTTCATCTGTACCATTTTTCTAGATTCCACATGTATGCGTTAATATACGATATTTGTTTTTTTCTTTCTGACTTACTTCACTCTGTATAACAGTCTCTAGGTCCATCCATGTCTCTACAAATGACCCAATTTCGTTTATTTTTATGGCTGAATAATATTGCATTGTATATATGTACCACATCTTCTTTACCCATTCGTCTGTCGATGGGCATTTAGGTTGCTTCCATGTCCTGGCTGTTGTAAATAGTGCTGCAATGAACATTGGGGTGCATGTGTCTTTTTGAATTATGGTTATATCTGGGTATATGCACAGTGGGATTGCTGGGTTGTATGGTAATTCCATTTTTAATTTTTTAAGGAACCACCATACTGTTCTCCATAGTGGCTGTATCAATTTATATTCCCACCAACAGTGCAAGAGGGTTTCCTTTTCTCCACACCCTCTCCAACATTTGTTGTTTGTAGATTTTCTGATGATGCTCTTTCTAACCAGTGTGAGGTGATACCTCACTGTAGTTTTGATTTGCATGTATCTAATAATTAGTGATGTTGAGCAGCTTTTCATGTGCTTCTTGGCCATCTGTACGTCTTCCTTGGAGAAATGTCTATTTAGGACTTCTGTCCATTTTTTGATTGGGTTGTTTGTTTTTTTAATATTGAGCTGCATGAGCTGTTTATATATTTTGGAGATTAATCCCTTGTCCATTGATACACTTCCAAATATTTTTTCCCATTCTGAGGGCTGTCTTCTCATCTTGTTTATAGTTTCCTTTGCTGTGCAAAAGCTTTGAAGTTTCATTAGGTCCCATTTGTTTATTTTTGTTTTTATTTCCATTACTCTAGGAGGTGGGTCAAAAAAGATCTTGCTGTGATTTATGTCAAAGAGTGTTCTCCTATGTTTTCCTCTAAGAGTTTTATAGTGTCTGGTCTTACATTTAGATCTTTAGTCCATTTTGAGTTTATTTTTGGGTATGGTGTTAGGGATTGTTCTAATTTCATTCTTTTACATGTAGCTGTCCAGTTTTCCCATCACCACTTATTGGAGAGACTGTATTTTCTTCGTTGTATATCCTTGCCTCCTTTGTCATAGATTAGTTGACCATAGGTGCGTGAATTTATCTCTGGGCTTTCTATCCTGTTTCATGGATCTATATTTCTGTTTTTGTGCCAGTAACAGATTGTCTTGATTACTGTAGCTTTGTAGTAGAGTCTGAAGTCAGGGAGTCTGATTCTTCCAGTTCCCTTTATTCCCTTAAGGTTGCTTTCGGGGTCTTTAGTGTCTCCATACAAACTTTAAGATTTTTTTGTTCTAGTTCTGTAAAAAATGCCATTGGTAATTTGATAGGTATTGCATTGAATATGCAGACTGCTTTGGGTAGTATTGTCATTTTCACAATATTGATTATTCCAATCCAAGAACATGGTATACCTCTCTGTTTATGTCATCTTTGATTTCTTTCATCAGGGTCTTATAGTTTTCTGAGTACAGGTCTTTTACCTCCTTAGGTAGGTTTATTCCTAGGTATTTATTCTTTTTGTTGCAATGGTGAATGGGATTGTTTACTTAATTTCTCTTTCTGATCTTTCATTGTTAGCATATAGGAATGCAAGAGAGTTCTGTGCATTAATTTTGTATCCTGCAACTTTACCAAATTCATTGATTAGCTCTAGTAGTTTTCTGGTGGCATCTTTAGGATTATCTATGTATAGTAACATGTCATCTGCAAACAGTGACAGTTTTTATTCTTCTTTTCCAATTTGTATTCCTTTTATTTCTTTTTCTTCTCTGATTGCCGTTGCTAGGACTTCCAAAAACTATGTTGAATAATAGTGGCGAGAGTGGACATCCTTGTCTTGTTCCTGATCTTAGAGGAAATGCTTTCAGTTTTTCACAATTGAGAAGGATGTTTGCTGTGGGTTTGTCATATATGGCCTTTATTATGTTGAGGTAGGTTCCCTCTATGCCCACTTTCAGGAGAGTTATCGTAAATGGGTGTTGAATTTTGTCAAAAGCTTTTTCTGTATCTATTGAGATGATCATATGGTTTTTATTCTTCAATTTGTTCTTATGGTGTGTCACATTGATTGAATTGCATATACTGAAGAATCCTTGCATCCCTGGGATAAATCCCACTTGATCATGGTGTATGATCCTTTAAATGTGTTGTTGGATTCTGTTTGCTAGTATTTTGTTGAGGATTTTTACATCTATATTCATCAGTGATATTGGTTTGTAAGTTTCTTCTTTTGTAGTATCTTTGTCTGGTTTTGGTATCAGGGTGATGGTAGCCTCATAGAATGAGTTTGGGAGTGTTTCTTCCTGTGCAATTTTTTGGAAGAGTTTGGGAAGGATTGGTATTAGCTCTTGTCTAAATGTTGGATAGAATTCACCTGTGAAACCATCTGGTCCTGAGTTTTGTTTGTTGGAAGATTTTTAATCACAGTTTCAATTTCATTGCTTGTGATTGGGCTGTTCATATTTTCTCTTTCTTCCTGGTTCAGTCTGGGAAGGTTATACCTTTCTACGAATTTGTCCATTTCTTCCAGTATGTCCATTTTATTGGCATAGAGTTGCATGTAGTAGTCTCTTATGATGCTTTGTATTTCTGCGGTGTCCATTGTAACTTCTCCTTTCTAATTTTATTGATTTGAGTCCTCTCCCTCTTTTTCTTGATGAGTCTGGCTAAAGGTTTATTAATTTTGTTTATCTTCACAAAGAACCAGCTTTTAGTTTTATTGATCTTTGCTATTGTTTTCTTTGTTTCTATTTCATTTATTTCTGCTCTGGTCTTTATGATTTCTTTCCTTCTGCTAACTTTGGACTTTGTTTGTTCTTCTTTCTCTAGTTCCTTTTGGTGTAAGGTTAGGTTGTTTATTTGAGATTTTTCTTGTTTCTTGAGGTAGGACTGTATTGCTGTAAACTTCCCTCTTAGAACTGCTTTTGCTCCATCCCATAGGTTTTGCATCGTCATGTTTTCATTGTCATTTGTCTCTAGGTATTTTTTGATTTCCTCTTTGATTTCTTCAGTGATTTCTTGGTTATTTAGTAACGTATTGTTTAGCCTCCATGTGTTTGTTTTTTACGTTTTTTTCCTTGTAATTCATTTCTAATCTCATATCGTTGTGGTTAGAAAACGTGTTTGATGTGATTTCAATATTTTTAAATTCACTGAGGCTTGATTTGTGAGCCAAAATGTGATCTATCCTGAAGGATGTTCTGTGGGCAATTGAGAAGAAAGTGTAATCTGCTGTTTTTGGATGGAATGTCTTATAAATATCAATTAAACCTGTTTGGTCTACTGTGTCATTTAAAGGTTGTGTTTCCTTATTAATTTTCTGTCTGAATGATCTGTCCATTGATGTAAGTGAGGCGTTAATGTCGCCCACTATTATTGTGTTGCTGTCAATTTCCTCTTTTATAGCTGTTAGTACTTGCCTTATGTATTGAGGTGCTCCTATGTTGGGTGCATATATATTTATAATTGTTATATCTTCTTCTTAGATTGATCCCTTGATCATTGTGTAGTGTCCTTCCTTGTCTCTTGTAGCATTCTTTATTTTAAAGTCTATTTTGTCTGATACGAGAATTGCTGCTCCAGCTTTCTTTTGATTTCCATTTGCATGGAATATCTTTTTCCATCCCCTCACTTTCAGTCTGTATGTGTCCCTAGGTCTGAAGTGGGTCTCTTGTAGACAGCGTATGTACAGGTTTTGTTTTTGTATCCATTCAGCCAGTCTGTGTCTTTTGGTTGGAGCATTTAATCCATTGACATTTAAGGTGTTCATATGTATGTTCTATTACCATTCTCTTAATTGTTTTGGGTATGTTTTTATAGGTGCTTTTCTTCTCTTGTGTTTCGTACTTAGAGAAGTTCCTTTAGCATTTGTTGTACAGCTGGTTTGGTGGTGCTGAATTCTCTTAGCTTTTGCTTGTCTGTAAGGCTTTTGATTTCTCCATCGAATCTGAATGAGATCCTTGCTGGGTAGAGTATCTTGGCTGTAGGTTCTCTCCTTTCATCACTTTAAATATATCATGCCACTCCCCTGGCTTGTAGAGTTTCTGCTGAGAAATCAGCTGTTAACCTTATTGGAGTTTCTTTGTATGTTATTTGTCGTTTTTCCCTGCTGCTTTTAATAATTTTTCTTTAATGTTTGTCAATTTGATTACTATGTGTCTTGGCGGGTTTCTCCTTGGGTTTATCCTGCCTGAGACTCTCTGTGCTTCCTGGACTTGGGTGACTATTTCCTTTTCCATCTTCAGGAAGTTTTCGACTATAATCTCTTCATATATTTTCTAGGGTCCTTTCTCTCTCTCATCTCCTCCTGGGACCTCTGTAATGCGAATGTTAGTGCATTTAATGTTGTCCCAGAGGTCGCTTGGGCTGTCTTCATTTCTTTTCATTCTTTTTTCTTTATTGTGTTCCACAGCAGTGAATTCCACCATTCTGTCTTTCAGGTCACTTATCTGTTCTTCTGCCTCAGTTATTCTGCTATTGATTCCTTCTAGTGTATTTTTTATTTCAGTTATTGTATTGTTCATCTCTGTTTGGTTGTTCTTTAATTCTTCTAGGTCTTTGTTAAACATTTCTTGCATCCTCTCGATCTTTGCTTCCATTCTTTTTCCAAGGTCCTGGATCATCTTCACTATCATTATTCTGAATTCTTTTTCTGGTAGGTTGCCTATCTCCACTTCATTTAATTGATTTTCTGGGCTTTTATCTTGTTCCTTCATCTGGAACATAGTCCTCTGTCTTTTCATTTTGTGTATATTTCTGTGAATGTGGTTTTCATTCCACAGGCTGCAGGATTGTAGTTCTTCTTGCTTCTGCTATCTGCCCTCTGTAAGATCACTTCTTTATAAGCTGCAAGTAGATTTTCTCTTCAGCATGAAAATTACACAAAAGTGCCTGTCTTCTACCAAAGTTCATTCTTCCTCAAGTGTCACTTTCAGTCAGGCTACACTTGACAGTGCTCTGGCTTGAGTACAGAGACAGCAAAGTGTCTGCAAATGGGTATCTGAGATTTGGAGGCCTGTCTGTTTATGACATTAATATGAATACCAAAAGGACGTTTTATAACTAAAGGTTATAATTTAATGTTTGAATGAATGAGATTACTTAGGAAAAAGTATCAACAAGGGCTTCCCTGGTGGCACAGTGGTTGAGAGTCCGCCTGCCGATGCAGGGGACATGGGTTTGTGCCCCGGTCCGGGAAGATCCCACATGCTGCAGAGCGGCTGGGCTCGTGAGCCACGGCCACTGAGCCTGCGCGTCCAGAGCCTGTGCTCCTCAACGGGAGAGGCCACAACAGTGAGAGGCCCACGTACCGCAAAAAAAAAAAAAAAAAAAGTATCAACAAATATTGAGAAATATTAGAGTAAATCTGTAGAAGGGAATCCTGAATTTGGGAATCCAGAAAAAGAAGTCAGTGTAGATGAATGATAAAATCTGTATTTAGTTTTATACAATCATTTTCTTCCTGGCATCTCCAGCCGGGATAGTGTTTGTCCCAAATAAGACTGCAGTCATACTTATTTACTGTTTTCTTTTTTTTCCTATTGTTTTCTGCTAATATTTCACACATTGATACATTTACTTAGTCATCTCATTTAGTAGACATGTATTGAATGTATAGTCATGCAGAAAGATGCTGGGGTTTGTGGATCATGACCCCTCCCCTCCTGACTCCCAGTGGTGTGGCAAATAGTTGTTAATATGTAAATTCTCAAAATAAGACATATTGTGCTTTACGTCAACATAGATGTAAGAATAGATATAAAAAGCAACTTCTCTAGGAGAATTGTAATAACAATTTAATTCTGGATTTTGAGTTAGGAAAGATTTCTTTAAAAAAAAGTGGCATTAGACTTAATAGAAGAATTAAGTCATATTTGAGTTAAGACGATTTGGGCAATTGGGGCATATTTCATGCATGAAGAACTTGTTCAAATGCAAGGATAATGGGAAGTGAAGGGAAACCAGAGAGACTAATCTTTACATAGTCTCTCAAAAGACAATACAGATCACAATGTGTGAGAGGAATTATAAAGAAGAAAGAGACAGGTGTAAGAAAGTACGATTCTCCTAAGAGTCATATGCCCATTCATTTTTCTTTCTGTCAATATAATTTTATATTATATAAAAAATATAAATGTACTGATGTACACCATATATATTTTATACACTGCACTATTATATACATCAATATGCATAATAAAAATAAAATTCGCAAAGAAAAATTGGAAAGGAGAATGAATTGAACCACATAACTATATGTTTTGCATATAAACTCGTTTATAGATAATTATCAAATATCTGAATATTTTGCATGATGAAAAAGCAGAGTTTAGATTATTCAGAAAATATGCAATTTAGTAATTTATTAGAAGTTAGTGCTGTACTCTAATTTTCAGACAAAATGTCCAACTGACACTGAAGTTTCATTACACTAACATATATGGTTGTTTGCATAATGAACCATATTTACTTATCTTGTCAGCATTCAACTCAATTCAGCAATGTCTCTTTAAGAAGTACCGTGTCATCTTTTATATTAGACAGAAATTAGGGAAGTATTTTATATTCAAAACATATCAGAAACATAATTTGTAGTGATTCTGTTAAGTATTTAATTTGTGACATTTTCTAGCACAATATTATGCAAGTGTCTCTTAAAGGTCTTATTTACGTAGCATGTTTGACATGCCTTGTTCACTAGCATTAATTCATGTTGTATTTTTCTTAATAAGCTAAATTTCATATGTGTTTCCAGCTGTGATAGTTTAACTCCGACAAGGAACAATTGTCCTGCAATAAGTGATGAGGATACCATTTGTTGGCTGATATTTAAGAAAGCCTGTTGTTTGTAAATTCTAAAATGAATTTGGGATTAAAGAGCATTTAGAGTCCTAAAAACAAATGGTGTTTCCTGAATTCTTAAAACAAAATTAAATTAGCTTAACTCATTCAGTACTGTTATTGGTTTGGGACATTTTAGCCTTCCATTTGGTTCAGAAATTTAAACAATGTATTTTTATCACTTACTCTTAAACCATTGCTCTGGTAATACTTTTATACTACTTTAATGGGAATTACAATATGTTCATTAATAATTTGATTTTTTTTTTTTTTAATAATTTGATTTTTAAGAGAAAATTATTATTCATAAGATCTTGTTTAAAGCATACTCTAAATGTCTGACTAATTAAATTCAACTTATTTCATTTTTCTTCTATTAGATGTTTCTTTTAAAAAATGGTAGCACCAAAATATTCCTAGAAAGCTCTACAGATACATCATGGAATAAGGGGTTTTCCACCAGCAAGATTAAGACAAAGAGGGATACAACATCTGTTGACTCTGCATTTATTCACTGAGAAATGGCAATCAGTGTTCTCCCACCTTCAAACCTCTCTATATATCTCACCTGTTGAATCCCTTGCTCCTGGTTACAATGGATAAATGTCTGTGTTTCAATCTAGGCCAATGCCTCCACTGTGTACTGGGTTTCATCCTCTCGCCTGTTTGGGGAGGTTGCTTAAGCAGAGCTGTCTCTTCTCTCTTGAATCATCAAATTTTCCTTCTCTACTTTATTACCCTTATCTGCATAGAATGTTATAGTTTATTCTTAATAAACACCCCTTGACCAACAGCCCCCCAGACTATTTCCTTATGCCTCTGTATTCTTTTAATGTAGAGCCCCAATTCCTTTTTTCCCTTTCTCTTTTTTTTTTCTTGTGGTACGGGGGCCTCTCACTGTTGTGGCCTCTCCCGTTGTGGAGCACAGGCTCCGGATGCGCAGGCTCAGCGGCCATGGCTCACGGGCCCAGCCGCTCCGCGGCATGTAGGATCTTCCCGGACCGGGGCACGAACCCGTGTCCCCTGCATTGGACTTTCAACCACTGCGCCACCAGGGAAGCCCTCCCCTTCTCTTTTAAAACCACTCTAATTATATTTTCATTCTTACCATTTGACCAAATCTTTCCAGTCAGGTCAAATATTAACTCCACATTGCAAAATCCGATTAGTCTTCAACTTAGTTTACTTGCTTTCTGAAACACATTTTATAGCAATGATCATTCTCCCCTTGAAACACTTTCTTCATTTTATTTCCTAGATGCCATATTCTTTTTGTTTGTTTGTTTGTTACCCACTCACTTGTCGTTTCTCTTTCATCTTTTTTTGACGAACTCAACTTTTCTCAACTTCTAAATGCTGAAATACTCCAGAACCCATTCTTCAGATATATTTATACTCATATGTTATAATTTGACATATATATATATACATATATATGGTTATTATTTTCAATCTCCTTGTGGGAACCTGGGGCTTCTAGGCTTTTAACCCCAATCTCTCTCCTGAATTCTAGGTTTTAAAATTTAACTCTGTGTGTTCTATCTGCCTGGAATGTTCTTCCCCAGTTGTAAACATGGCTTGCTTCTTCAATGAATTCATGTCTGTGCTCAAATGTGAACTTATTACAGCAATCTTACCTGATTATCTGATGTAAAATTTGAGAGTCCATCTTCCCCAGTATTCTCTTTTCCCTTACCCTGCTTTATTTTTCTTCATAGCGATAGTCAGTACTTGGCATGATTGTATTAAGCTGTTTCTTTGTTTATTAACTGCCTCTTCTACCTAGAATGTAAACTCCATGAAATCTTTATTTGGTTTGTTCTCTGCATCATTTTCAGTTCCTATAGTAATGCCTGACCCAGTGAGCCCTCAATAATTATTTGTTAAATTCACAAAATCAATCTTTAACTTTACCTTAGTGTGACAGTTTTCCCCCAAAGTGTTGGTACCTGTATTCATACTCCCACCGGAATGTTTGAGAGATAGTTTCCTCACATCCCTATCTATAATTGGCATTATTAAACTCCCAAAGTTTTTGCTTGGCTAATGGCTGTGAAATGCTATCTTCCTGTTTAATATACATTTCTTTGTTTATTAGTGAGATTAAGACTTTTATTGCCCAGTTTCTTACTTTTTAAATTTTCTGTGTATATCCTTTGCCCATTTTCCAATAGGGTCTTTGTTTTAAAATTTGTTTGCTTATGTATTTAATCATTGATTAATGAAAGGTTTTCTTTGTATTCTGGATACTAATCTTTGGTTGCTAATAAGACTGTAATTTATCTTTTAATTTACGATGTCTTTTATCACGCAGATGTTTTTAACTCAGATGTAGTCTATTTGTCCATTTGCTCTTTTGTGCTTCATGCTTTTTGTTTTGTTTAAATGTCCTTCTTTATCCCAAATTCTTAAAGCTAGGTTTTGAGATTTTTTTCTAATATTTTTAAAGTTTTACATCTTATATTAAGTTCTTTAATCCATTTGGATATTTTTTGTTGTTTCTTTTTTGTGTGATGTACAATGTAATGTCATTTTGGTTTAGATAATCTTCTCAGTGCCACTTATTGAATTTCCTGCCCTACTCCCACTCATGTGTGATACCATCTCTGTCGGCTATCACCAGTATCAGCTTTGGTGCATGTGCACCAAAATTCTGATCCCTGGTTTACATGTGCATTCCTGCTTCAATAATTCTGTCTAAGGTCTAACCACTATAGCTTTTTAGGTTTGATATCGGGTATGATGGTTCTCCCTGTCTTGTTCTCTCTCAAAATTGCTATTGTTAACTGTTCGCCAATCCATATGAATTTTCAGATGAAGACAGTTTCTAGAAAAAAAAACTTTGAAGATTTTATACATTAATTTTGGAATAATTGACATTTGTAAAAGTTTGACATTGTTAAAATTGTAAAAAGATTGTAAAATTATAAAAAATGCCATTTGTAAAAATTGACATTTTTACAGTAACAATTCTCTTTAGCTTTGTGAGGAATATAGTCCTTGAGTCTTTGGATAATTTCTGTAATTTTCTCCATGAAAACTCTGAACAAACTTTTAATTTCTCCCTATAATTTTTGGTTTTTTTGTATTTGTATATTTGCTCTTGAGAATAGGATTCTTTCTAAATTAATTCTTTAAATTAGTTTTTACTGATTTATGTTAACTTTCTTGATATTTATGTATTAGTCTGTGTCAGGCAAACTTGCTGCACTTTTTTATTGATTTTATAGATTAGTTCTATAGATTCTCTTGGATTTCTGTAAGGACTTTCACATTATCTCTACATAGTACTAATTTATTTCTTCGTTTCTAGCTTTTGCTTATAATTCTGTATTTGTTCATTTATTTTATTGTGTTTTTGAATATAAGTATTAATGGGAAGCATTCTTGTCTTATTCCCATCATAATGGAGAGGACTTACAATGTCTCACCACTCAGTATATTTTTGGAAGAGGGCCTTTAACATGTTAATGAATTCCCTTCTCTTTCTAGTTTATTAAGACATAATATTTTGAATGAATGCTAAGTCATAACAAATGTTTTTCATCTTCTCAATAATTTATTTTCTATTTCATTAATTTCTGCTCTTAATAAGTTATACTTTCATGAACATTCATTGAGTTTATAGTATTGTTATGTTTCAGATTTCTTTAATTGAATGCTTTCATGTAAGTACTATTTCTGGCGCTGTTGAAAGCTCCCTGTTTTCTTGTCTCAGATCTGTGGTCCTCTTTCTTGGTTTCCTTTTGACTTAAATATATATTACCCTGTTTGAATACCAATGCTTGAGAATACTAAAAAACAAAAGGCTGCGGTGTAGGATATAAGCTAATTTTCATGGTAGGGAAGATTGAATAGCCATGTATTGGCTACAAGCTCATGGTTTGGATTGCTGATTTGAATCTAGCAAGCTGTTGGTGGATACTTTTCTTAGCTAGGACCATCTTTCACTAGCAATGGAAAAGTTATGGCACTGACAACTAACAGGTGTGCCAATAATAAGTCTAAATGTTCTGAGCTACATCTAATTGTGGAAAGAAGAAATGGTCATATGAAACAATTAGTGAGTGATGTAAAATAATTTGATAAATTATGTAGTTTAGACTTAAAGGATTTATGACTGCAGAGGAGAGAAAAGCATTGAGGACTAACATATTTGTAGGAAGTTCATAATATAGTATGGACTTTCCCTGTGCTTTTGAATAATTTATGGGGCTTAGAATATAAGATTGAAAAAGAATGTCATTGCAGTTGAAGTAAATAGCATGATTAAAGCATGAAGGTATAAGGTATACTTGAGGGATATGAGATCAGCTTAACTAGAGGCTGATTATTTGGCCATATGGAAAAAGTATTGGTAGGTAATGGTGAGTTTCATTGTGTATGGCCTTGATTTACTACCATAGGAATTGTTTTTATAAAGGAAAGAGTTTGGAGGGCAGGGTGCTTACATAAAAACGATGGTAATGATAAAGATGGTGAAAATAACTGCAAACTTCGGTTGAAGCAAATTATATGCCAAACACTGTTCCAAGTACTTTATATGAATGATTTAAATGAATCCTCAGAAAAATCTTGAGGTAGGTATTATCACCATAATCATCACTGGTAGAAGTAATCTTTGTTGCTGTTGTTCTGTTCTAAATGTAGATACTTAGGCAGCTTCTATAACATGCCTAAGCTCTCACATCCAGTAGATGACAGAATTTGGACTTTGAACAGACATTATGCTTCTTCAGAAGGAATTATTAAAATTAGTTTGATGTGGTCCATAAGATGGACTTGTGAAAGTGAGAATGCTTCTGAGGTTGTTGCTGGGAGGCTGTGAAATAATTCAGCTGTGCAGTGATAGAAACTTGGCCTCAGGAAGTAATAAATCAAAGAGGACTCCAAGGTTCCAGGTGTGAGTGACTGGGGCAATGGGGCATTAATTCTGCTTTCTTTGTCAAATTAACTTTCTTTTTATGTCCTTTTTTTCCCTCTTCCTCTTCTCTCTCTCTCTCTCTCTCTCTCTCTCTCTCTCTCTCTGTATTTCTCTCTTCCTTTCATTTGGGTAATCAATTTGAGAGTGAATGATTTTCAGGATTAGATATTTTATTTATTTTCCTTGGGTCCTAGATATAGCTATCATACTCTTCTAAAAAAAACTAAAGGAAAAAACATGTTTTTGAAAAACCATGGAGGATTTAAGATATGCTTTTACTCCAGACCGAAGACATTCTTCAGTAACAAATCATGTTAGAACATCACATAATCTCCATACATGTCCAGATATAGTGCAAAGACATAATTTAGAAAATTACATTATAAAAGTACTTTGATTTAGGATCAATAGACTAATCCTTTCAGTAATTTAGAAAGTAACAAGAAAGTCTCACCTTGTAGATTTCTGTGCTAATCAACTCAACAACTGAATGAATGGAGATAATTTCTGGAAACTACTATACCTGTGTCACTTTGAACAGATTACCTGTTCCTTTGTCTCAGTTTCTCTTATATGTAGACTGAATATAATGATACCTTTTTGCTTACCTGCTTCTATCCTTGAGAAGAGCAAACACATCTGTAATGTGGAATATTGGAATATAAACGCTAAAGGACTTCTTTTATATCTATATCTATATCTATCTGTATCTTTATCGGTATATAGTTGCTTTACAACGTTGTGTTAGTTTCTGCTGTACAACAAAGTGAATCAGCTATATGTATACATATGTCCCCATATCCCCTACCTCTTGAGCCTCCCTCCTACCCTCCCTATCCCACTCCTCTAGGTGGTCACAAAGCACCGAGCTGATCTCCCTGTGCTATGCAGCTGCTTCCCACTAGCCATCCATTTTACATTTAGTAGTGTATATGTGTCAATGCTACTCTCTCACTTCGTCCCAGCTTCCCCTTCCCCACCATGTCCTCAAGTCCATTCTCTACGTCTGCATCTGTATTCCTGCCCTGCCACTAGGTTCATCAGTACTGTTTTGTTTTTTTTTTTTAGATTCCATGTATGTGTGTTCACATATGGTATTTGTTTTTCTCCTCTGACTTACTTCACTCTGTATGACAGACTCTAGGTCCATCCACCTCACTACAAATAATTTCGTTCTAAAGGACTTCTTGAGAAGACTAAGAAGGAAAAGGTTTTATTTGGGGGTGTGTGTTACTTAATATTAGAGTATACTCAGTACCAACTTATTCCAGTGACCTATTATCCAGCAATTTATACTTGTTTTGTACTTCAGCATTTAAAGTCACCCTATTGGGTTAGGTCTTCTGAGAAGGAAACACCATGGTATGAGATAGTTACTTGGAAAAAGAGCCAGAGAAGGAAGCAAGAGCTCCTTGAGACCACACTGCAGCTCACAGCCTGTGCAAGGAGAGAGGGAAGGGAGAAAGTCATAGACTTGGAGTGAACTGAGGGAAGTGCAGCCTTCATGGTGGCAAATGCAAAGGAGCAATAGTAGGAAATCTAAGCAGTGCCTTTTCACAGCTGCCACATCCACGCACAGCATCTGATAAAAATATCACTATTTTCAACTTTGCTAGCCCTTTGTTCTTACTGAACCTGCCTGAATGAGCTTTATGTCTCCTAGTCCATCAACATGTTCTATTCTGCTAGCCAGTTTATGTCTTCTATTCATCCTCAATCCTGGGCATATTGATCAGCTATTTCAATTAGGTCTCTTCCATTAGGTTTCCCTTTGTCCTCTTCTGGGAACACCTGTTGATTCTAAGCTCTGAGTAAGTCTAAGAATTTCTTTTCTTTTTCCAAGTTCTTACTATACCCAGTGTTTCTGAAGAGTATCATGTAACTGTTTTGATTTGGGATCACAAGAAAGTCATCCAAATTGGTTAAGATTACTGATTTTGGAGTTGCACATGGCTGGGTTTCTAATCCTGGCTTCCCTGCTCACTACCTGTGTTAATTTGGTCAAGTTACACACATCCGTTCAAGTCTCAATTTTATGATCTGACAAATAAGGATAGTAGCATGTTCCTTACAATATCGTGAACTTGGCACATAACAGTTGCTTAATGAATGACAACTATGTCATTAATAACTTCAACCAGGACTTAGGACTTTTCTGCACATTTCTACATGTTTTGGACTCCTTTTTACCTTCTCACTGGAGTTAATTCAAACCTAGTTCTACTCTTTCAAATCACATAATCTTGGGACCACATGTCCTACATTACTGAAAAGTGACAGGCCATCTCTCATTCAATAGTTATTGAGAACCTGCTATGTGCCAGAAAGTTTTTTGCAGTGAATCTACAGTGGTGAGTCACACAGACCACGACTCCACCTCAGTGAAGCTTACGGTCTATTTCGTCAACTTCATTGTTTTATACTTCAAAAATTTTAACTTATTTTTTACTTCCATTTTCTGTCTCAGGCCTGTCTCAGAGGAAGTTTGTCCTTATCCTTTTCCAAGACTAACCCTAATTCTCTTCTTATTTGGCTATCCTAGAGTTTTTTTCTGGCAACCATCTCTCGATCTACTGTGTATCTAGTAGTACCTTTCTCTACTAGATTATCTTCTCTTTGCATGAAATTTTCTCCCACATTTTTAAGAACAAAAACACAAACAAGCCTCATGTGAACATGCTTATTGCTTTCTCTTTTCTTCCTCTGTTTCCATTATTTTGCAATCTGGCTTTCACACCAAGTCTATTTAAATAGCTCTCTCTTAAACGTGACCTACTTTGGTCTTCCCTTAGCTATCTTTTTTTCGTTAAAACTGAAGCACTTATTCTTAAAATATGTTTTCTTTGCCACCACGTATACCCAGTTCTCCTTCTATTTGTTTTTTCAATCACAGTGTGTCATCCTTTGCTCTTCATTTCAATTTTTTTCATTGATTTTCTCAACAGGTATTCATTGAGTGCTTATTACAGGCACTCAAGTGCAAGTCATACAGAGTCCATAGTTTCTAAATTCTGTTTTCTATCTCCCTCACTAAAACCTCAGAACTCTTCTCTTGGCAATCTCACCCCCTACAAATCCTAATTTATGTCTTCAATCAAAACCTTCCAGTTAATTTCATTCCTATGGTCACATTTTCCTTCTGTTCCTCTGATTCCCTAGTTGTTCCTCAAACTCCACCTGTTTCAAATGAATGCTACCATATTCACCTAACACTTTCTTTTAAATTCCAAATATCTGCTAATATCATCTTCTAGTCACTCAGGCGTTCAGATTTAAAATGATTTTTGTTCTCTTGCTTAAACCTATCTCTGGTTTTTATCCTCACTGTTACCATTTGCTCCTGGTTATTTTACTTCCTCCTTGGAGTATTATAGATGAGTCCTCACTTTTTAAACCACTTTTCCAAAAATTCTTCCTGATCCTCTAACAGAGTTCAAATGTCTTAGTCCTGGTATTCAATCTTCTCTAAGAACTGCTTCAATCTTATATTCCATTGAATCTTCTATCACCTAGTTGTAAGCCCTTTGTCTTTCAGTATTACCTTAGCCACTTGTGCTTTTCGTTTTCACACCTGCATGGCATCACACAAAGGCTGTTCCTCCCATAGCATGCATGCTCTGTGTTTACCTTTGCTCATGGAATCCCATCCATCCTTCAGAGTGCAACACAAGTGACACTTCTTTAGATCCTCTTTACCCTTCATCCTCCCTCTCTTCTGAAACACTGTAGAATATTTTATTTCTTTTGTCATTCATCTTATACTACGTTGTATCTTCTCATCTCACTTAGGAGGGTTTGAGGTCCTTGAGGATAGAGACTTGTGGCATTCCTATTTATGCTTTATAGGATCTTGAGCACGCAGCCTTCCTCAGTAAACATATATTAAAAGAATAAAGTAGTGGAGAAGATCTTCCTCTCTTCAAAGTGATTACTTATCACTGAAGTACAAAGATAAGATAAAGTAATAAACTGTCTATCCTGGCTGAGTAGTCTTCTAGAATGACAAATACAATAAGTAATTGCTATGTGTGCAACTAATTTCTCTTCCTCTCTCATTGTGTTAAGGAGAAGCTTTCTCAGCCAGGCAGAGGGAACAGGGGTACCAAGTCATAAGGACACAGTCCTTTCTCTGGAGATGTTTACTGTCTTTGAGACTGACATGCATGCAAATGATTTCATGTAAAATAAAAGAAATTTTAGCTACGAACTTATATGAAAAAGATACCACAAGTACAAAAATTACTAAATGACTAATGGGTTTATAATCATATTCTTGTAGAATATTCTTTATGAAACCTTAAAAAAATCAGGTAGTGGGACTTTCCTGGTGGTCCGGTGGGTAAGACTCCGCACTCCCAATACAGGGGGCCTGGGTTCAAACCCCGGTCAGGGAAGTGGAGCCCACGTTTACGCCACAACTAAGAAGTCTGCATGCCTCAACGAAGAGTCTGCATGCTGCAACTAAGACCAGGCACAGCCTAAATAAATAAATAAATACTAAAAAAAATTTTTTTTAAAAATCAGGTAGTGGTTTCCATCCTAATATCTCTCTGAACTTTAGTATAGCAAATATAGTGATGTTTTCTTGATTAAGTTTCAGAATTATACAGATCTTGCAGAAATGGTATATTTATTTCCCATAAAGGTATTTAGGCTATGTAACATCCAGTTTGCTTGATTGGGGCTAGAATTTTGAATCACAAGTGAGTATAAATTACAATGTTGTAAATTATATTTACTTTGGTGGAAAAATATTTTAAAGACACAGTGAAAGGGGATTCATTGTTTTCTTTTTTGAACAAAGGTTTACAATGAGTTTTGCCTGCATTAAAAGGTACGATCTTTGTTATAACCCATATATAGTAGGTACTTAGTATGTGTTGGCTGCATGATGACACTTGGAGAGCCCATCTGCCTATGAAGTTCTATGAAATAGAGATTTTTAAAATTGAGCTTTGGAAAGAAAAGGCTAGTTAAATATAGAAGAACGCATGCATACTACTCTGGAGAACTTAAAATGTTCAACTTGACAAGACAGACATATTTTTGAAAAGTTAATTAAATTATACAATATAATAATAATAGGGAGTTCAGTGATATTATATAACTTTTAAATATTGATTATATTTCCAGGTTTTCTTTCCTGTTAGTACTCTGCTACAGCTCAACCTAGACAGGAAAATGGGTACATTCTTTTCTTTTTTTAAATTAATTAATTAATTTATTTTTGGCTGCATTGGGTCTTCATTGCTGCGTGCGGGCTTTTCTCTAGTTGTGGCGAGCAGGGTCTACTCTTCGTTGCAGTGTGCAAGCTTCTCATTGCGGTGGCTTCTCTTGTTGGGGAGCACAGGCTCTAGGTGCACGGGCTTCAGTAGTTATGGCTTGAAGGCTCTAGAGTGCAGGCTTAGTAATTGTGGCGTACGGGCTTAGTTGCTCCCCGGCGTGTGGGATCCTCCCGGACCAGGGCTTGAACCCGTGTCCCCTGCACTGACAGGTAGATTCTCAACGACTGTGCCACCAGGGAAGCCCGGTACATTCTTTATGGTTAGGAAGAACTCTTTTGCCATTAGCCCATGCTAAACTGGTAGTTTTTACAGCTTACAGCCCAACAAGAGACCAAGTCTTTATTACCTAGAGGGAAGCACTTAAATCATCTGAAGATGGCTATTCTGTACTGAAGGAAAGTTTGAGTTGGCTGCTCGAGATTCTGTCTCACACCCTGGGTGGCAAGGGTTAGTTTTTCTGCCGAACTGACAGTTTCCATCCTCAGGGTGGGTAGATTAGATTGGGAAATATATAGGAGGGGAGCTTGTCAAGGAAATTCAAGGAGCAGAGTTGATAAGTTCTAAAGGGAATTCTAACCTGGTCCCCAGATTGAATCATAAATGCTTATATTTTATGGATTTATACAAGTGTGCAGAAGATACAGACTAAGAAGCAAAAGAAAGAGCAAAGAGTAGAAGGTGTGGGAAGAAAATATACCAGAAGAGGCATACAACTCTGTGGCTTGTCCAGCTCATCATTTGTTGAGTTGTGAATAAAACACCAGTTTTGAGAGCAACTGTGGTGATGACTGAAAGTTTTTGAGACATTTCTTTAATGGTGATTCAGGAGCCTGAGTACTGTATTGCATTAAAAATTTGGAATTACAGGAAACAATTCTGGTAACAAGCAATGGAAATTCATTCTTGTATCTCTGTACTGGCTGCTGCAGTCCAGCCCCAGGCAGGATGAGTCTATATGTGGTTCTTATGATTCTCTTATAAAAAAGAGACACCTGGTAAGAAATTAGTTATTGACAGGTATGAATTTGTAACAAGTATGAAGTGGGAAATGTAGTCATAAAGGGATTTATTTCCCTTAAAACCAGGCTATCATTTATATTTAAACTTTTTTTTTTTATTTATTTTTTATTTTTTTTTAACATCTTTATTGGGGTATAATTGCTTTACAATGGTGTGTTAGTTTCTGATTTATAACAAAGTGAATCAGCTATACATATACATGTGCTCCCATGTGTCTTCCCTCTTGCGTCTCCCTCCCTCCCACTCTCCCCCTCCCACCCCTCCAGGCTGTCCCAAAGCCCTGAGCTTATATCCCTGTGCCTTGCGGCTGCTTCCCCCTAGCTATCTACCTTACTACGTTTGTTAGTGTGTATATGTCCATGACTCTCTCTCGCCCTGTCAAAACTCACCCTTCCCCCCCCATATCCTCAAGTCCGTTCTCCAGTAGGTCTGCGCCTCTATTCCTGTCTTATCCCTAGGTTCTTCATGACATTTTTTCCCCTTAAATTCCATATATATGTGTTAGCATACGGTATTTGTCTTTGTCTTTCTGACTTACTTCACTCTGTATGACAGACTCTAGGTCTATCCATCTCATTACAAATATCTCAATTTCATTTCTTTTTAAGGCTGAGTAATATTCCATTGTGTATATGTGCCACATCTTCTTTATCCATTCGTCCGATGATGGGCGCTTAGGTTCTTTCCATCTCCGGGCTATTGTAAATAGAGCTGCAATGAACATTTTGGTACATGACTCTTTTTGAATTTTGGTTTTCTCAGGGTATATGCCCAGTAGTGGGATTGCTGGGTCATATGGTAATTCTATTTGTAGTTTTTTAAGGAACCTCCATACTGTTCTCCATAGTGGCTGAACCAATTCACATGCCCACCAGCAGTGCAAGAGTGTCCCCTTTTCTCCACACCCTCTCCAGCATTTATTGTTTCTAGATTTTTTTTTTTTTTTTTAAACATCTTTATTGGGGTATAATTGCTTTACAATGGTGTGTTAGTTTCTGCTTTATAACAAAGTGAATCAGCTATACATATACATATGTTCCCATATGTCTTCCCTCTTGCGTCTCCCTCCCTCCCACTCTCCCCATCCCACCCTTCCAGGCTGTCACAAAGCACCGAGCTAATATCCCTGTGCCTTGCGGCTGCTTCCCCCCAGCTATCTACCTTACTACGTTTGTTAGTGTGTATATGTCCATGACTCTCTCTCGCCCTGTCAAAACTCACCCCTCCCCCTCCCCATACCCTCAAGTCCGTTCTCCAGTAGGTCTGCGTCTTTATTCCTATCTTACCCCTAGGTTCTTCATGACATTTTTTTCCCTTAAATTCCATATATATGTGTTAGCATACGGTATTTGTCTTTTTCTTTCTGACTTACTTCACTCTGTATGACAGACTCTAGGTCTATCCATCTCATTACAAATAGCTCAATTTCATTTCTTTTTAAGGCTGAGTAATATTCCATTGTGTATATGTGCCACATCTTCTTTATCCATTCATCCGATGATGGGCGCTTAGGTTGTTTCCATGTCCTGGCTATTGTAAATAGAGCTGCAATGAACATTTTGGTACATGACTCTTTTTGAATTTTGGTTTTCTCAGGGTATATGCCAAGTAGTGGGATTGCTGGGTCATATGGTAATTCTATTTGTAGTTTTTTAAGGAACCTCCATACTGTTCTCCACAGTGGCTGAACCAATTCACATTCCCACCAGCAGTGCAAGAGTGTCCCCTTTTCTCCACACCCTCTCCAGCATTTATTGTTTCTAGATTTTTTGATGATGGCCATTCTGACTGGTGTGAGATGATATCTCATTGTAGTTTTGATTTGCATTTCTCTAATGATTAATGATGTTGAGCATTCTTTCATGTGTTTGTTGGCATTCTGTATATCTTCTTTGGAGAAATGTCTATTTAGGTCTTCTGCCCATTTTTGGATGGGGTTGTTTGTTTTTTTGTTATTGAGCTGCATGAGCTGCTTGTAAATTTTGGAGATTAATCCTTTGTCAGTTGCTTCATTTGCAAATGTTTTCTCCCATTCTGAGGGTTGTCTTTTGGTCTTGGTTATGGTTTCCTTTGCTGTGCAAAAGCTTTGAAGTTTCATTAGGTCCCATTTGTTTATTTTTGTTTTTATTTCCATTACTCTAGGAGGTGGGTCAGAAAGGATCTTGCTGTGATTTATGTCATAGAGTGTTCTTCCTATGTTTTCCTCTAAGAGTTTGATAGTTTCTGGCCTTACATTTAGGTCTTTAATCCATTTTGAGCTTATTTTTGTGTATGGTGTTAGGGAGTGATCTAATCTCATACTTTTACATGTACCTGTCCAGTTTTCCCAGCACCATTTATTGAAGAGGCTGTCCTTTCTCCACTGTACATTCCTGCCTCCTTTATCAAAGATAAGGTGTCCATATGTGCGTGGGTTTATCTCTGGGCTTTCTATCCTGTTCCACTGATCTATCTTTCTGTTTTTGTGCCAGTACCATACTGTCTTGATTACTGTTGCTTTGTAGTATAGTCTGAAGTCAGGGAGCCTGATTCCTCCAGCTCCTTTTTTCGTTCTCAAGATTGCTTTGGCTATTCGGGGTCTTTTGTGTTTCCATACAAATTGTGAAATTTTTTGTTCTAGTTCTGT
Source organism: Phocoena sinus (assembly GCF_008692025.1). NCBI lineage: Eukaryota > Metazoa > Chordata > Mammalia > Artiodactyla > Phocoenidae > Phocoena > Phocoena sinus. The sequence goes on along the minus strand of NC_045772.1, from coordinate 45,333,725 downwards.
GAAAAATGCCAGTGGTAGTTTGATAGGGATTGCATTGAATCTGTAGATTGCTTTGGGTAGTAGAGTCATTTTCACAATGTTGATTCTTCCCATCCAAGAACATGGTATATCTCTCCATCTATTTGTATCATCTTTAATTTCTTTCATCAGTGTCTTATAATTTTCTGCATACAGGTCTTTCGTATCCTTAGGTAGGTTTATTCCTAGATATTTTATTCTTTTTGTTGCAATGGTAAATGGGAGTGTTTTCTTGATTTCACTTTCAGATTTTTCATCATTAGTATATAGGAATGCCAGAGATTTCTGTGCATTAATTTTGTATCCTGCTACTTTACCAAATTCATTGATTAGCTCTAGTAGTTTTCTGGTAGCATCTTTAGGATTCTCTATGTATAGTATCATGTCATCTGCAAACAGTGACAGTTTTACTTCTTCTTTTCCGATGTGGATTCCTTTTATTTCCTTTTCTTCTCTGATTGCTGTGGCTAAGACTTCCAAAACTATGTTGAATAAGAGTGGTGAGAGTGGGCAACCTTGTCTTGTTCCTGATCTTAGTGGAAATGCTTTCAGTTTTTCACCATTGAGGATGATGTTTGCTGTGGGCTTGTCATATATGGCCTTTATTATGTTGAGGAAAGTTCCCTCTATGCCTACTTTCTGGAGGGTTTGTATCATAAATGGGTGTTGAATTTTGTCAAAAGCTTTCTCTGCATCTATTGAGATGATCATATGGTTTTTCTCCTTCAATTTGTTAATATGGTTTATCACATTGATAGATTTGCGTATATTGAAGAATCCTTGCATTCCTGGAATAAACCCCACTTGATCATGGTGTATGATCCTTTTAATGTGCTGTTGGATTCTGTTTGCTAGTATTTTGTTGAGGATTTTTGCATCTATGTTCATCAGTGATATTGGCCTGTAGTTTTCTTTCTTTGTGACATCCTTGTCTGGTTTTGGTATCAAGGTGATGGTGGCCTCGTAGAAGGAATTTGGGAGTGTTCCTCCCTCTGCTATATTTTGGAAGAGTTCGAGAAGGATAGGTGTTAGCTCTTCTCTAAACGTTTGATAGAATTCACCTGTGAAGCCATCTGGTCCTGGGCTTTTGTTTGTTGGAAGATTTTTAATCACAGTTTCAATTTCAGTGCTTGTGATTGGTCTGTTCATATTTTCTATTTCTTCCTGATTCAGTCTTGGCAGGTTGTGCATTTCTAAGAATTTGTCCATTTCTTCCAGATTGTCCATTTTATTGGCATAGAGTTGCTTGTAGTAATCTCATGATTTTTTTAATTTCTGCAGTGTCAGTTGTTATTTCTCCTTTCTCATTTCTAATTCTATTGATTTGAGTCTTCTCCCTTTTTTTCTTGATGAGTCTGGCTAGTGGTTTATCTATTTTGTTTATCTTCTCAAAGAACCAGCTTTTAGTTTTATTGATCTTTGCTATCGTTTCCTTCATTTCTTTTTCATTTATTTCTGATCTGATTTTTATGATTTCTTTCCTTCTGCTAGCTTTGGGGCTTTTTTGTTCTTCTTTCTCTAATTGCTTGAGGTGCAAGGTTAGGTTGTTTATTCGAGATGTTTCCTGCTTCTTAAGGTGGGCTTGTATTGCTATAAACTTCCCCCTTAGAACTGCTTTTGCTGCATCCCATAGGTTTTGGGTCGTTGTGTCTCCATTGTCATTTGTTTCTAGGTATTTTTTTATTTCCTCTTTGATTTCTTCAGTGATCACTTCATTATTAAGTAGTGTATTGTTTGGCCTCCATGTGTTTGTATATTTTACAGATCTTTTCCTGTAATTGATATCTAGTCTCATGGCGTTGTGGTCAGAAAAGATACTTGATACAATTTCAATTTTCTTAAATTTACCAAGGCTTGATTTGTGACCCAAGATATGATCTATCCTGGAGAATGTTCCATGAGCACTTGAGAAAAATGTGTATTCTGTTGTTTTTGGATGGAGTGTCCTATAAATATCAATTAAGCCCATCTTGTTTAATGTATCATTTAAAGCTTGTGTTTCCTTATTTATTTTCATTTTGGATGATCTGTCCATGGGTGAAAGTGGGGTGTTAAAGTCCCCTACTATGAATGTGTTACTGTCAATTTCCCCTTTTATGGCTGTTAGTATTTGCCTTATGTATTGAGGTGCTCCTATGTTGGGTGCATAAATATTTACAATTGTTATATCTTCTTCTTGGATCGATCCCTTGATCATTATGTAGTGTCCTTCTTTATCCCTTTTAATAGTCCTTATTTTAAAGTCTATTTTGTCTGATATGAGAATTGCTACTCCAGCTTTCTTTTGGTTTCCATTTGCATGGAATATCTTTTTCCATCCCCTTACTTTCAGTCTGTATGTGTCTCTAGGTCTGAGGTGGGTCTCTTGTAGACAGCATATATAAGGGTCTTGTTTTTGTATCCATTCAGCCAATCTGTGTCTTTTGGTGGGAGCATTTAGTCCATTTACATTTAAGGTAATTATCGATATGTATGTTCCTATTCCCATTTTCTATATTGTTTTGGGTTCGTTATTATAGGTCGTTTCCTTCTTTTGCATTTCTTATCTAGAGAAGTTCCTTTAGCATTTGTTGTAAAGCTGGTTTGGTGGTGCTGAACTCTCTCAGCTTTTGCTTGTCTGTAAAGGTTTTAATTTCTCCATCAAATCTGAATGAGAACCTTGCTGGGTAGAGTAGTCTTGGTTGCAGGTTTTTCTCCTTCATCACTTTCAGTATGTCCTGCCACTCCCTTCCGGCTTGTAGGGTTTCTGCTGAGAGATCAGCTGTTAACCTTATGGGGATTCCCTTGTGTGTTATTTGTTGTTTTTCCCTTGCTGCTTTTAATATGCTTTCTTTGTATTTAATTTTTGATAGTTTGATTAATATGTGTCTTGGCGTATTTCTCCTTGTATTTATCCTGTATGGGACTCTCTGTACTTCCTGGACTTGATTAACTATTTCCTTTCCCATATTAGGGAAGTTTTCAACTATAATCTCTTCAAATATTTTCTCAGTCCCTTTCTTTTTTTCTTCTTCTTCTGGAACCCCTATAATTCGAATGTTGGTGCGTTTAATGTTGTCCCAGAGCTCTCTGAGACTGTCCTCAGTTCTTTTCATTCTTTTTTCTTTATTCTGCTCTGCAGTAGTTATTTCCACTACTTTATCTTCCAGGTCACTTATCCGTTCTTCTGCCTCCGTTATTCTGCTATTGATCCTATCTAGAGTACTTTTAATTTCATTTATTGCGTTGTTCATCGTTGCTTGTTTCATCTTTAGTTCTTGTAGGTCCTTGTTAACTGTTTCTTGCATTTTGTCCATTCTACTTCCAAGATTTCGGATCATCCTTACTATCATTATTCTGAATTCTTTTTCAGGTAGATTGCCTATTTCCTCTTCATTTGTTAGGTCTGGTGGGTTTTTATCTTGCTCCTTCATCTGCTGTGTGTTTTTCTGTCTTCTCATTTTGCTTATCTTACTGTGTTTGGGGTCTCCTTTTTCAGGCTGCACGTTCGTAGTTCCCGTTGTTTTTGATGTCTGTCTCCAGTGGCTAAGGTTGTTTCAGCGGGTTGTGTAGGCTTCCTGGTGGAGGGGACTAGTGCCTGTGTTGTGCTGGATGAGGCTGGATCTTGTCTCTCTAGTGGGCAGGTTCACGTCTGGTGGTGTGTTTTGGGGTGTCTGTGGCCTTGTTATGATTTTAGGCAGCCTCTCTGCTAATGGGTGGGGTTGTGTTCCTGTTTTGCTAGTTGTTTGGCATAGGTTGTCCAGCACTGTGGCTTGCTGGTCGTTGAGTGAAGCTGGGTGCTGGTGTTAAGATGGAGGTCTCTGGGAGATTTCCACCGTTTAATATTATGTGGAGCTGGGAGGTCTCTTGTTGATCAGTGTCCTGAAGTTGGCTCTCCTACCTCAGAGGCAGAGCCCTGCCTCCTGGGCTGGAGCACCAAGAGCCTTTCATCCACATGGCTCAGAATAAAAGGGAGGAAAAGTAGAGAGAATTATTAGAAGTATGAGGAAAGAAAGAAGGAAAGGAGGAAAGGAAGGAAGGAAGAAAGAAGCAAAGAAGGAAAGAAAGGAGGGAGGGAGGGAGGAAGGAAGGAAGGAAGGAGGGAATGAAGGAGAAAATGTAGAGAGAATTAGTAGAAGTATGAGGAAAGAAAGAGGGAAAGGAGGAAAGGAAGGAAGGAAGAAAGAAGCAAAGAAGGAAAGAAAGGAGGGAGGGAGGGAGGGAGGAAGGAAGGAAAGAAGGAGGGAAAGAAGGAGAAAATGTAGAGAGAATTAGTAGAAGTTTGAGGAAAGAGAGAAGGAAAGGAGGAAAGGAAGGAAGGAAGAAAGAAGCAAAGAAGAAAAGAAAGGAGGGAGGGAGGGAGGAAGGAAGGAAGGTAGGAGGGAAAGAAGGAGAAAATGTAGAGAGAATTAGTAGAAGTATGAGGAAAGAAAGAAGGAAAGGAGGGAAGGAAGGAAGAAAGAAAGAAGCAAAGAAGGAAAGAAAGGGAGGGATGGGAGAAGGAAGGAAGGAAGGAGGGAAAGAAGGAGAAAATGTAGAGAGAATTAGTAGAAGTTTGAGGAAAGAAAGAAGGAAAGGAGGAAAGGAAGGAAGGAAGAAAGAAGCAAAGAAGGAAAGAAAGGGAGGGAGGGAGGGAGGAAGGGAGGAAGGAAGGAGGGGAAGAAGGAAAAAAGACAGAAAGAAAGAAGATACAGTAAAAATAAAATAAAGTATAATATAGTTATTGTACTAAAAAATATTTAGAAAGAAAGAAAAAAAAAGAACAGATAGAACCCTAGGACAAATGTTGGAAACAAAGCTATACAGAGAAAATCTTACACAGAAGCATACACATACGTGTTCACAAAGAGAGGCAAAGGGGGAAAAATCATAAATCCTGCTCCCAGAGACCACCTCCTCAACCTGGGGTGATTCGCTGTCTAAAGGAGGGAAGGAAGGAAGGAAAGAAAGAAAGAACGAAGGTAAAGTACAATAAAGTTATTACAATTAAAATTAATTATTAAGAAAAAAAAATTTTTTTTAAAAAAAACCATGGACGGATAGAGCCCTAGGACAAATGTTGGAAGCAAAGCTATACAGAGAAAATCTTACACAGAAGCATACACATACACGTTCACAAAGAGAGGCAAAGGGGGAAAAATCATAAATCCTGCTCCCAGAGACCACCTCCTCAATTTGGGGTGATTTGTTGTCTAAAGGAGGGAAGGAAGGAAGGAAAGAAAGAAAGAAAGAACGAAGGTAAAGTACAATAACGTTATTACAATTAAAATTATTAAGAAAAAATTTTTTTTTTAAAAAAAAAACCATGGACGGATAGAGCCCTAGGACAACTGTTGGGAGCAAAGCTATACAGAGAAAATCTTACACAGAAGCATACACATACACGTTCACAAAGAGAGGCAAAGGGGGAAAAATCATAAATCCTGCTCCCAGAGACCACCTCCTCAACCTGGGGTGATTCGCTGTCTAAAGGAGGGAAGGAGGGAAGGAAAGAAAGAAAGAAAGAACGAAGGTAAAGTTCAATAAAGTTATTACAGTTAAAATTAATTACTAAAAAAAAAATTTTTTTTTAAAAAAAAAAACCATGGACGGATAGAGCCCTAGGACAAATGGTGGAAGCAAGAGTATACAGACAAGATCTCACACAGAAGCATACATGCACACATTCACAAAAAGAGGAAAAGGGAAAAAAATCACAGATCTCGCTCCTAAATTCCCCCTCTTCAATTTGGGATCACTCCCTGTCTATTCAGGTATTCCACAATGCAGGGCACATCAAGTTGATCGTGGAGCTTCAATCCGCCGCCTCCGCAGCTGCCGGGAGAGACCTCCCCCTCTCCTCCCTGCTCTCACAGCTCACAGGAGCTCAGCTTTGTACCCGGCCCTGCCCCTGCGCGCAGATCGCTGGAGGGCGTCTGTTTTTTTGCTCAGACAGGACGGGGTTAAAGGAGCCGCTGATTCGGGAGCTCCGGCTCACTCAGGCCGGGGGTTGGGGGATGGGGGAAGGAGGGGCACTGCGTTCGGGGCGGGCCTGCGGCGGCAGAGGCGGCGTGACGCTGCGGCAGAGGCCGGCGTGACGCTGCACCAGCCTGAGACCCGCCGTGCGTACTCCCGGGGAAGTTGTCTCTGGATCCCGGGAACCTGGCAGTGGCGGCCTGCACAGGCTCCGCGGAAGAGGGGTGTGGAGAGTGACCTGTGCTCGCACACAGGCCCCCTGGTGGCGGCAGCAGCAGCCCCAGCGTCTCCCGCCCGTCTCTGGGGTCCGCGGTTTCAGCCGCGGCTCGCGCCCGTCTCTGGGGCTCGCGCTTCCCGCCGCGGCTCGCGCCCGACTCGGGGGCTCGCGCCCTCAGCCGCGGCTCGCGCCCGTCTCTGGGGTTCGCGCTTTTAGCCGCGGCTCGCGCCCGTCTCTGGAGTTCCTTTAAGCAGCGCTCTTAAACCCCTCTCCTCGCGCACCAGGAAACAAAGAGGGAAGAAAAAGTCTCTTGCCTCTTCGGCCGGTGCAGGCTTTTCCCCGAACTCCCTCCCGGCTAGTCGTGGTGCACTAACCCCTTCAGGCTATGCTCAAGCCGCCAACCCCAGTCCTCTCCCTGCGCTCCGTCCAAAACCGAAACCCGAGCCTCAGCTCGCAGCCCCGCCCGCCCCGGCGGGTGAGCAGACAAGCCTCTCGGGTTGGTGAGTGCCGGTCGGCACCGATCGTCTGTGCAGGAATCTCCCCGCTTTGCCCTCCACACCCGTCGCTGTGCACCACTCCGCGGTCCCGAAGCTCCCCCCTCCGCCTCCCGCAGTCTCCGCCCGCGGAGGGGCTTCCTAGTGTGTGGAAACTTTTCCTCCTTCACAGCTCCCTCCCACTGGTGCAGGTGCCGTCCTTATTCTTTTGTCTCTGTTTTTTCTTTTTTCTTTTGCCCTACCCAGGTACGTGGGGAGTTTCTTGCCTTTTGGGAGCTCTGAGGTCTTCTGCCAGCCTTCAGTAGGTGTTCTGTAGGAGTTGTTCCACGTGTAGATGTATTTCTGGTGTATCCGTGAGGAGGAAGGCGATCTCCACGTCTTACTCTTCCGCCATCTTCCCGCCGACCCCCCCTATATTTAAACTTTTGCTGCTTATAATTCACTGCATCATACAATTTGGTGCAGATTGAAATATCTCCTTGAAGGCTTATTTATATTTTACATACAGATTTGTGATCATCCAGGCTTAGACATCATTTCTTGGAATGTTTCACATTGATTGTGTGTCAGGCTTTTTGCACTGATATTGCTCTACAATAAAATAACTGTTCTCAAAGTGAGATAGACTCTTAAATTAGTATTTTCTTCTATTAGTCTAAATATTTATATCAGCCATGTAAGTGTTCTACTTGTATATGGATTTATAGAAGACTCTAAAAGGGAAAAAGAAACAGGAAATAAAAATCATTAGCTTGACATAATACTGACAGCTAATATTTCTATCATGGTTACTGTTTTTCAAACCCAGCTTGAACTGCTTACATACAGTAATATATTTAAATTTCAGAACAACCATAGTAAATTGGGGCTATTATTGCCTACACTTTACAACTGAGAAAAGTGAGGAACAGAGGGGTTAAATACTTCTCCTGGGTAAACATGGAGGGTAATGCCAGAGCCAGGATTTGAACCCAAGCAGTCCGACTGCTTGGCACTCCTACTGTCCACTTCTATGGCTAAATTATTCTTGATTGGACCAGGGGTAGAGTATGTAGCTGTGTTACTTCAAAGTTGTGTTTTAACATGATTATTTATTAACATGGTTGTCTCTCCCTTACTAGATTATGAACTTGTGAGTACATGAACCATGTCTTATTAACTTTGTCATATACAGTGCTCAATAAAACTTTTATTATTCCTGAATTACAGCTTATTATTGCTCTGAGAGATTTTATCCAAGAGACTTCTATTTTGAAGTCATTGGTTTTATATCCACAAAACTTTTAGATCCACGAAACAAAAAATGCAATTGTTACCTCTAAGTGAAGTATTTCATTCATAATTCTCTTATTTCTTAACTATTTTAAAGAATAAAATAGCATGAATGAAGCAAATTATTTTTTATGGGTATGGAATAATTTTAGAATCATGTGACTTGGTTGAAATGTTTCTATCTTTCTTTTAAAAAAATACTCTTTCTTACAGGGTGCTGCTTTAATTAGAATGCTGGCTAATTTTATGGGCCATTCAGTATTTCAGAGGGGTTTGCAAGTAAGTAAAATGCTTTCTATTTTCTCTTACACTTTTCCTTGTTCCTGCATTTATTTTTTTCCCCATTTATTTATTTATTTATGGCTGCTTTGGGTCTTCGTTGCTGCGCATGGGCTTTCAGGGGCCACTCCTTGCTGTGGTGTGCGGGCTTCTCTTGTTGTGGAGCACAGGCTTCTAGGCACGCGGGCTTCAGTAGCTGTGGCGCACAGGCTTAGTTGGTCCGTGGCATGTGGGATCTTCCCAGACCAGGTCTCGAACCCATGTCCCCAGCATTGGCAAGCGGATTCCCAACCACTGTGCCACCAGGGAAGCCCCTCCTGTATTTATTTTAAAGATATTTCACAACTTGGGAAATTGCTAATACAGAAATGCTGAATTTTATGGAAGACTTTAAGATGAATAAGGTAAACAGTGTCGTTCCACATGACAAATGAAAGTGGTAGACAAGATTCCATACCAACCCATAAAACTCCAACTGTTATACCATTTAGAATCTCTTTAATATGCATTTTAAAACGGAAGTAATTTTCAAATATATTAGATCCTAAGTATTCTATACAAGATTTTATGGAAGTCTGATTCCCTTTTCTTCCATTTAAAAGTTCATATAAAGTGAAAACAAGTTATGTTAGCCTTCTTAGAATTATGTATTTGAGAAATTCTTAATGCTTTTTTTCAGATATGTGCCTTTTATGTTGTTTGCTCTTTTAATGTTGACATACATAGATTGTTAGTTTTTCCAAGTATATTTAAATGTTTTTTTTAAATTAGAAAATGCACTGTTTTAAAAAAAGGGGGATAAAAGAAACAGTTTTATTATAATACATTTATAGTGTGAAGTATGGAATCTGGCAGTAGATTCTTAGAAAAGGAGGATTCTTAGATTCTTGAAAGCAAATATAGAAAAATAGAACTTTTATTCCATTGAATCTGTTGGAGTAAATCATGTTCCTAGCAGCTGTGATTGATGAATTATTTATGATGCATTCTACTTAGAAGTGTCCTTAAAGTAAATTGATGTTCACCTGAAATACAATTATGCTAAGACAGAGAGAGCAATCAATCTTAGCTGTTCTTAGTAAGCTTTTCATTCTGAAATTTAAATAAACTACATATGGGATCAGGTCATATTTTAGTAGTGTAATTCTATCTTTACCCAAAATAAACCAAAAGATAAAATACAAAGCAAGAGTTAAATATGTTATGACAAAGCTATAAATACGTTAACACAACAGAGAAAAAATATATAAATTTCTTGAAGAATAATTTCCCTTAGAAAGTTTTTTTACCGAATTGTCCCAGCAGGGGTTGAAATTTACTTTAAAATCAGCTCTTCCCATTAGGGACACCTTCAGAATAGCTGAATTCAGTTGAACCTGTCTGCTGGGTGCTAAAGTCTCTATTCTGATCACATAGTTAGGAAAATCTTTTTTCTCTAGGTGTGCCCTCCATGAATATCAACTGTCTGGAGAAACATCCTTCCTTATCCCCACTCCTTTGTTTTTCCCACTGAAGTTGTAGCATGACAGTACAGTTCCACAGAATATCTAAGCTTTCATAAGGGCTACACAAACTGAATTTGATTTCCTAGTAGCAAGTTGATGTGAAATCATTTTCTGTATACAATTTTTATTGGTTTTTTTTCTCACTTGTGTGTATAGATTTGCTTGGCAGATTGAATAACTATAGTTATGTTATCTGGAAAGAATTATTGTTTTGCAACATTTTTCTTTATCTTGTCACAATTTCTATAGTACGCAAAATACATCAATATTTAATTCACCCTTTTCTACTGACCCAGTCCGTTCAGTTTTATCTGAAACAGTTAGACTATACCCTCTGACCCCCATTATATTAAACTTTCATTTGAAGCTTGTTTTAATGTGTGTGCCTTTATGCTCTGATACTTGATTTGGTTAATTTTCAACTGTGGGACTCTGTGTTTGTCAACATTGCATTTCATTTGCCTTGTGACATCTCATTGATCAGATAGATCTTTATCCTTCGGTACTTCCCTTGCAGCTTTATTTATACTCATCACTCAAACTGATTTAGTGTATCATCAGCAGTTTGGATTCGTTTACAGTAGATCCCTATGTCTATTTAGTGTATCATCAGCAGTTTGGGTTAGTTTACAATAGATCCCTACATCTAAGTGATAAATTATCATCTCTTGTGCAGGAAGATGTATGGAATACAGTTTGGGAATGACCTCCTGAACAGACACTTCATGTCATGGTACTGAGTGGTCAGAGTTGATATTAATATATTTCCCATCCACAAGGCTCTGGGGAGTCTTGGTTTACATGTTGTTGAAAGAGCTAATCTGGACGGTCAGCACTTACCTCTGCTGGAAAATCTATTAATTGTCTTTACATTAACCACGGATATTTCTGTGTTGACAAATGGAAGTTTATATTTGCAGACAGAGCCAGGGTTAGATTTATAGATGTAGGCATCCCAAGTTGCAGATACTACATTTTTCTTATATTTCCCCTCCCTCTCTCCCTCTGCCTCCCTTCCTTCCTCCCTCTCTTCCTTTCTTCTTTCTTCCCTCCTCCATCTTTCCTTTCCTTTTTTTTTCTTTTTGTTTTAGTACTTGGACCTTATGTTTCACACAGGGACAATAGTATAATGGTGGTTTCTTCTAAAACTTGTGTTCTCTTATATTTTTTATATCCTAACTAACCATCTTAAGCTCTTTTGGGAACAAAGCAAACATTTTTTACAAATACAACCACAAATATATAAATATGATATATTTACACGATATAAATTTAAAATATAAATAAATATATGATATATCATAATAAATATACATAGATATAAACTATAAATATAATTGTATATTAAATATAATAATATAGAAAGATGGGTCAGTTCACATGTTTATATTTAACTTAGCAAGTATTTGAGTATGGATTCAACTACATTTTTCTAACTTTTGTAATATTTTGTACTGGACAACTATTTCAGGTTTCAACTTATATGTATATCCTTCAGTAGGAAGGGACTCCTAGTACCCATAAATCCATTTGATCAGCTATCAGAAAGTCTGGTGGTAAACACTTTTATAGTGAATAATCACAACTTCCCTTGGTCTGATCTTCTTGATTTTTTGGTCTGCTTCCCTTATTTCTTGAATTTTGTCTGATGCTTAAATGGTTCAGTCTTGCATAATTTTTAAAATAAGTTGCCTCAAAACTTCTTACAGTATGTAATAGACAGAACATACATTCTATCTATTTAGAATGTAATAGACAGTATATACAGTCATAAAAAATTAGTCCTGGGGCTTCCCTGGTGGCGCAGTGGTTGAGAGTCCGCCTGCCGATGCAGGGGACACGGGTTCGTGCCCCGGTCTGGGAGGATCCCACATGCCGCGGAGCGGCTGGGCCCGTGAGCCATGGCCGCTGAGCCTGCGCGCCCGGAGCCTGTCCTCCGCAACGGGAGAGGCCACAACAGTGAGAGGCCCGCGTAACGCATAAAAAAAAAAAAAAAAAAAAAAATTAGTCCTGACTACCATTAATGCCAGCTTCTGTTTTGTTTTGATGTTTAAATTGAAAGCGAAACACAGCAAACGAAGCTTGAACCCTTGTTGGATCATGTATGCCACTTGTAAATAATACACTTTTAAAAACATAGAAATATTTGTATTTTTGCAAACTCTGTGTAGCTATTGTTCTTCCATAATCGATTTCGCAAATCAACAGCTGGCATATTTTGGGACACGAAGCAATGGAATAAGTAGGGAGAAACAATTCTTATTCCTGTTTCTAATTAATGATGGGCTTTCTGCTAGTCACTAAACCTTCCGTGGCCTCTGACTTTATAGTTAACGAAATGCAAGAGTAGAATTAAATGCTCTCTAAGATTTTTTTCATCTTTCAGATTCTCTGCATCTAAGACATTTAATGCATTTTTCTAGCTAGACAATTTGGGTTTGATACTTTAATTTAGGACAGCTATTTCAATTTGATGGGAAAATTTGTTAACTAGATGTGCAAAAGTGTCCTTGAATCTTCACTTAATCATCTGAGTATTAAGACAATTTGGCTTTGACCCTGTTGGGAGGGTTAGTGAAGTGAAAGTCAGGAAAGCCACCGCTAGATTTCAGAAAATCAAGAAATTTTGGTGTCACAAAGAAACAACACCCATACACTCAATGTAGCCCTAGTCAGGTTTTGGGAGGGAGTGAACTTAGATGTGGTTGTTCAATTCACCGTCGTAACCCAGAAGTCCTTGAATCACTTTCTTCAGTTGGCTTCGGTGGCACTGTGTTCTGTGTGTCATTTTAGTTCACCTCATGCTCAAACCCTATTACTGTAAGACTTGCTGAATCTTTCTGAAATTCTCACATTTTTAATTTCCTAGACTTCTTATTAAGTACATATATATTAGTTTTCGCCCATATGTAGCAATGTTTATGTGTATAGATCCAGTAAATTAGGATCTACTTCTTTTACCTGGTTTTTATATTTTAAGCTTCCACAGCTCAAATCCTCGTTCTTACATACGTATTCTAGGCTTATTTTTAAAGTAAATAATTCAGATAAGGATTCTTTTAGATAGAATTGTTTTCACATGAATTTAACCTTTCTTAGTTCATTTTTACTTGTTTTAATCTCCCTAGTAACAGTTTTTAAATTTTTCTTTGAGTTTTTTGGAAATAAAAGATTAAAGCTATAATTTTGAAATCCTCAGATAACATTGATTGGCTCAGTAGCTATTAAAAAATAATTAGTACATAACTACTGCTTTTTCTTTTCAAACAAAACAGTATTGTTTTAATGATCTGGCAGTACCATTCTTCATGTTGTTGTGAGGCAATACCAGGGAACTGAAATTATGGAGAAAGATCATTGCTAAACTTGATACAAACGCACTCTGAAATCCATGTCAGAAAGTGAGTCACCCTCCTGCTTATCCAATGAGGGTAATTCAATATCATTTAAAATGTGGTTGAATAAAGAAAGATTTCTCTTCATTAGTATTTAACTGCTCTTTTCCATAAGGTAACCTACAAAAAGATGTTTGCCTTCAATTATCAGGGTAGAAATTGCTTATGCAAATCAATGTAAGGCAATGAGGTGTGGATAAAAAGCAAAAGGGAAATATCATTATTATTGGTTTGTGCTCATAAAATTCTGATAGCCTAAAGGTGATGACAGCACAGAGCTATAGGGATTATTAGTAGCAACAACAAACTCAACTTGTGCTCTAGTGAGAAGTTATATGTTAACATACGTATACAGGATTTTTATTTGAAAACTGCAAGCTTATGTTTGTGAAAGAGTGTTTGCTCCCTTGCATGTAGGTTTTTAGATAAATGAAAAGTCAGAAAATAACAGAGGAACAGAGACCATGTGTCAAAGTTAATTTCCTTTCTGAAGAGATTGTATTGCGCTTTTATCCAGATGGGAGCTGAATCATGCTTAATCTAAAATTAAATGACCATAGATAGGTTTTGTTCAATTTCTCCGTGTTTCACTTAAATCACTGTGCAGTTTTAGGTATGGTATAGGTAGAAAAGTTAACTCATCATAATAATTTCTTGTGATCAGTCAATACCATGTGATAATAATACTATCATTGATGATGTTTAGTCATTGGATTTGACCTAATTAACATTTAACTTATTAAAGACCAACTACAAAGCTAAAATTAATGACTACGCTATAGAGAAAAATATTAATTTTAAGGAAAGATTCCATGGATTTGAGAATCAAGAATACTATCTCTAATAAAAATCAAGTACTTTAAAAAATTAAATAGCAATAGCTATTCGTATTTCTCAGTCAGAGAAAATAACTTCTATTCCTCAATTTCAATGAATTTGTTTGTATACAGCTAGTGATTGAATCCTTATCATTTTGCCTTTGAATTAAATGTTGTTAGTTGACTACTGTGACTATATAGCATTAACTAAAAAGCCTTCATTAGTAATGACATATATCTCTATTTGTTCATCCCACAAGCATTTACCCAGCTTGATGGGAGGCTTTAGAAACTTATTCTTACTGGTTTTCTTTTGCCTGTTAGTTAAGAGCTCAAGATATGTTATTCATTTTAACTCATAGGGTTGATACTATAAAATGATGTTTTTGATATCTTTAAAATGTATTTGTGAAATGATTTGACGCATTTGGCTAGTGGGTGATATATTCGTATATTGGTATGTGTGTAAATGCATACAGATCAGTGAATTGCACACACTGGGGTATGTATACCTATCTGCAAACACTCTCTCCCTCCTTGTAAACGTTACCATTCGGTTAGATTGCTAGTTCAGAGGCACAATAAACTTGCCTTAGAGGCATTTTTCTCTAACCTACTTAGCTCTTGCATCAGCAGTTTTCTTTCGTTTCCTTTTTAAATTTATTTTTTCTCTTATTTTATGTTCTCATTTCAGAATGTTCATGTAATAGCCTAGAAGTATATATTTGGCAATGTTGAAAGTTTTGATGCTAAAGAAACCTTCTAGGTTGGGAAGGTTTTTTTTCTTTTTTACTCACATTTTCATAAGTGCTTGGTGGTTCTAGTATATAGTTTAATACTAGTATTATGGCATAGATGTACATCATATTTTTAGCTTTTTCCTTGTTGGCAAACATTTAGATTGCTTTCCAATTTTTGTTAAATAAACAACACTGTAACAATTTTTAAATTATAGATTTTCCCATTATATTTTGATTGTCTTTTCATTTATATTTCTCGAAGCATATTATCAATTTTTCTTCTGAAATATTAAGCCAATATATAATGGTAGAAATAAAGTTTGAAAGTTCTCTTTTTATAATACACTAAGCAAACAACATTGTGTCTTATTTTCAAAATAAATTTCTTACTAATTTAATAAGTAAAAAATTGCTATTTCAGTGTATATATTTTTATCACAATTGAGGTTGAAAACTTCCATATATTCTCTTGCATTTCACTCTTATCACTTACTTTTTTATGACATATTTATCCATGTGTTTATCTGTTTAAAAACTGAAGTTCTACTTTTTTATAACATAACTATTTATAAATATTCACTAGTTATAAAAATAATGAACCATAACATTTATGCAACTTCTTTTCCCTATCATATCTAAATGTCAAAATTATCGTTCTGAAAAACCATATGTTATAAATTAGTGGCTTGAGAGGAGTGCTATAAAGACCTATCCTAAGTTATGTATTTAGAACCTATCTTACAAAAGGTTCAAATGTATTCAAAATTCCATGTTGATCTACCTTTGTGTTTCTGTCTATGGAAGAGAAGGCTCTGTGTTAGTCAAAATTCCATGTTGATCTACCTTTGTGTTTCTGTCTATGGAAGAGAAGGCTCTTTGTTAGTCAAAATTCCATGTTGATCTACCTTTGTGTTTCTGTCTATGGAAGAGAAGGCTCTGTGTTAGTCAAAATTCCATGTTGATCTACCTTTGTGTTTCTGTCTATGGAAGAGAAGGCTCTGTGTTAGTCAAAATTCCATGTTGATCTACCTTTGTGTTTCTGTCTATGGAAGAGAAGGCTCTGTGTTAGTCAGAATTCCATGTTGATCTACCTTTGTGTTTCTGTCTGTGGAAGAGAAGGCTCTGTGTTAGTATGACACACAAAGAAATGGGGATATCCATTTGTCATCCTGCATCTCATTTCCTTTTGCAGTCAGTTTCTCGTATTCATCTTTTCTCTTCTGCTCAAGATCTCTCTCTATGATTATGTTACAGATCATTTTCCCCCCCTTAAGAGCAATAACTCATTTTAGTATTAAAAACTTTTCTTAGTGCTTTGTGCTAATAAACCAAAATTGTGATTTCTATTGCTGCATCAGCTCTCTTTAGTTTTATATCCATGTTGTTCACCCATCAGATATGTTCAGTTATTCATTTATTCCACACATATTTATTACATAGCCACTCAGTGTTAGATACTATGATAAATACCAAGCATTCAGGGCATGCTGCACACAGCAGATATGTCCCCTGATCTCATGAATCATACCACTGGATAGGATTGATGCTAAAAAGGAAAAAAGCAAATACAGGCCTATTTACTAAGTGTGATAAATGCTAGGCAGGAAAAAAATCGGATGTTGTGTGATAACATATGGATGGGTGGGTCAGGTAACTTTAGGTTAGGTGTTTAGAAAATCCTTCTTGGGGAGAAGGCATGTGTCTTCAGTTCTGAAGGATGAGAAAGAGGTGGGGGTCTGGGGAGATCATTCCAGAAAGGTGGAAGGGCTTGTGCAAAGGGCTGAGGGAAGGAACTGAGCATTTTCAAGGAAAATAAAGAAACTAGCATAGATGAGCACCGTTAGTAGGGGCAAGAGATGAGGGGGGAGATGAGGGCAGGAGCTAATTGTCGGATGCCAAAGTGCACTGTGCTTAAGAGGGTTGGGTTTTATTCTGAGTGCAGTGGGAGGCTATTCAACAGTTTTAAAACTGGGATGTAACATGGCTCTATTTATATTTAAAATAGTTATCTGACTAATTGTAATAATACATTGGGATTGGAGCAATCAGCATACCAAGAGAGGAGGAATCAGGTAATAAAATTAGGAAGATATTTTAATATTCAGGTGAGAGATGATAGAGGCTTAAATAGTTAGTAGATATACAGAGACATGGATGGATTCAAAATGTTTTTTGAAGGGAGAATGAAATGGACCTTGGGATAGATTGGGTGAAGAGTGTGGTAGTTGAGAGATGAGGAAGAAAAAGTACCTAGGAATGATTCTGCAGTTTCTGGGTTGAAGGCCTGAGACCAAGCCCTGAAGGGCTGTAGCAGTTGGAGGTTGAAGGAAGAGGAGGGGGCTGGTAAAAGAGGCTGAGGTGGAATAAATAGAGAGTCAGGCAGAACGCCAAGGGTATGGTGTTACTCGTGTCAAGAAAAAAGCCTATTTCAATAAAAAGAAAGTGACCAAGGAGGTTAAATGCAGCCAAGGGGTAGAGCAGAATAAAGACTAAAAAGTGTTCCTTTTGGCAGTTTGCAGCTTAATGACTTTAGTGGAATAGGTTAAAGAGTGTCATACAGAGTGAAGTAAGTCAGAAAGAGAAAAACAAATGTATATTAACACATATATGTGGAATCTAGAAAAATGGTATAGATGATCTTATTTGCAAAGCAGAAATAGAGACATAGATGTAGAGAACAAATGTATGGATACCAAGGGGGAAGAGGGAGTCTGGAGGAATTGGGAGACTGGGATTGACACAAATACACTATTGATACTATGTATAAAATAGATAACTAATGAGAACATAATGTATAGCTCAGGGAACTCTACTTAATGCCCTGTGGGGACCTAAATGGGAAGGAAATCCAAAAAGGAGTGGGTATATGTATATGTATAGCTGATTCATTTTGCTGTACAGTAGAAACTAACACACATTGCAAAGCAACTATACCCCAATAAAAATTAATCCGAAAAGAAAAGAGAGGATGGGAAATACCTAAGTAGAGATAGTGTATGTAGGATAAAATTTTTTAAATTTGCCAAGGAAGGAGATCAGAAAAACAGGGTAGGTAGATAGAGGACGATAAGGGCTAAGGAAAGTTTCTGTTTTGTTTTTTAAAGATGGGAGACAGTTGTACTCATTTTAGACTGGTAGAGAAGGAGTCAGGACAGAAGAGTTTGATAATGTTGCAGAAGAAAGAGACAACTGGGATTTTGGTTCTTGAGACAGTAAAAAGACTGGTCTTTGATAGGAGAGACCCTTCCAGTAAATTTGGCAATTGGAAAATAAAGGAGTTCATTTTCTGATGAATTCTTTTTAAAAAATTAATTGTTTATTTATTTATGCCACACTTTGAGGCTTGTGGGATCTTAGTTCCCTTACCAGGGATCAAACCTGAGGCCACGACAGTGAAAACACCGCATCCTAACCACTAGACCGCCAGGGAATTCCAAATTCTATGTTTTTAGTGTTATCTGAGGCAAGGTCAATAGCTGAAAGTGAGGTAATGCTGCCCAGTAGACGGATTTGAAGATTAAGGATTGGGAAGAATAGGAAGGCACGGCTTCCTGGTTTTATTGAGTGCCTATTTGAGTTTGGTGCTTATGAATTTATAAGAAAGCACAGGGGCTTTCCTGGTGGTGCAGTGGTTAAGAATCTGCCTGCCAATGCAGGGGACACGGGTTTGAGCCCTGGTCCCAGAAGATCCCACATGCCGCGGAGCAACTAAGCCCGTGCGCCACAACTACAGAGCCTGTGCTCAGTAGCAAGAGAAGCAATCGCAATAAGAAGCCCACGCCCTGCAACGAAGAGTAGCCTCAGCTCGCCACAAGTAGAGAATGCCTGTGGGCAGCAACGAAGACCCAATGCAACCATAAATAAATAAATAAATAAGTACATACATACATACATACATACTGTGAACCAGTTTTTATTAAAAAAAGAGGAAAGCACAACTGCTTAATTGCCTTATTTTTTCCTGTGATGCTCAGCTGTATGGGTACAGGTTTGAAGAAGGCAAATATTTGAATTTATCCAGGAATGGGATATTTGCCAGCTAGCCTAATTGAAAAAGAGCTGCAAAGGAGATGAGGCTGTTTGTTAGGAATTAAGATAAACTATGAAATAGAAGCTGGATAACCAGGGAAACAAAAACAGGAAGGA
This sequence comes from Phocoena sinus, assembly GCF_008692025.1. Lineage (NCBI taxonomy): Eukaryota > Metazoa > Chordata > Mammalia > Artiodactyla > Phocoenidae > Phocoena > Phocoena sinus. The sequence continues at coordinate 45,314,907 of NC_045772.1, read as the reverse complement.
TCTGATAGACAAATACCTGCCATTAATAATGTTAACAGTAAATAACATATTAGTAAGTGTATATTATTTTAACACTGAATAAAAGAAATCCCCCATGCTTCTGAGCATATGGGAAATTTAATCTGTCCTTATGGAATTCCCCTTATGTCATGCCCATTAATAGGAGAATGTTCCAGGGAACTTTATCAGGCCAGAACATACAGCGAAGAACCGTCTGTTCTCATCCACACTGTTAGTCAGTCGTATTAGTTTCAGGAAAGAAGTGAGATAGTGCATGCTCCTCGAATGTTCGGTATGTATCTTGCCCAAGCCGAGCCTTTCTGGTCACCTGGAGGTTAGTGTCTTTGCTGCTTTAGTGCTCCCTTAGGTATGGCTATTTTGTGCTGAGGAACCTAACTAGTGCCCCCATTTCATGGGCCCCTCCCCCCATTAGTGGTCTTGTCACCTCAGTAGACCTCTGCGAAAAACAGAGTTCTAGACCTCACAGTCTCTTTCTTTCTCCAGACTTGGATAAGGGAAGGTTTCTAAGCTTTTGTCGAGTCTAAAGAAGCTTTGATCTCAATTTTTTTTCTTGCAATTTTACTTTTTAAAATTAAAAAAAAAATGTCCTCTGGGCACTTTCCTCCTACAAGTTAGTCCACTTAATCTCCTTGGGCCTCCAGAACATTTTGACTTCTCTTGGAGGTAGGGTTGAAGAAGAAGATGTTGACTCTAGACTTTTTTCCCTTGAGCTTGATCTTAAAATAACTAAAGTTTCTTGGGTTCTTTGTGTGGCAGGCTTTTTTCTTCCTAAGTGCTTTACTTGTTTTATGTCATTTTCTATGCACACTGTTCTCAAGTAAGTGCTGTATTATCTGCTTTTTCCAGTTGAAGAAATTAAGGTTTAGAGAAAATAGATGTCTTACCCAAGATCACATGGCTGGTAAGGATTGGCCTGAATTCTTAGTTTTTCTGAATATGCACACTACCTCTTTCTCAACTGAGTTTCATTTTCTTCTCAGCGAGTGACCAGCACTGGGGGCTGAGTGAGAGAACTCCATGTACATGGCCTGCAGTCAGTGGGTATCTTGATTTACAAAAGGCAGTATATTCTTACCGGCCAGGATATACTTTATCTGTTTTGTGAGCTTGCTGTGGTCCAAACCCTTTACCAGGGCATTCAGAAAAAGCAATTCACAGACTTCAGTTTTACCAATAGATTCATTTTATGTCTCAGTAATATTTCAAGCTAGCAGCAGAAGTGAGAGGTGGGGATATTTTAGTACCCCAGAACACCCCTATCGACTTAACATTCACGCCATTTTGCTGACAGGTGTAGGACCCTGTCAGGTTGTTCTGGGATGGAGTACAAATTCAACAGTGGCAATATTGCGCCTCTGGTGATGCTGCTGCATGTTGGGGCATTGATGGTATGATCTATAATTGCTAAATAAAAGATAGGCGAGAACAGAACTGAAGTGAGAATACGCCATTGTCTGTAATTTCAGGCAAACAGACAAAAAAATCTTTCATGGGCTAGCAGGTTGTTTTGATTTAAAATTTTCTGGCATATTTCACAGCCCTTTAAGAGACTATACTGATTTTACAAAATTTACACTCATTAGGTGGAGTTAATGGGTTTTTAAAACATGTGAAATGCCCTTTTGTTCCTATGGAAATATCTGAATATTCCTATATCTAAGTAAGCAACTTCTGAAAGTAAATTTAAGTTAAACACACATTTAAAAAATCAAAATCAAAATGGCCTGCAAGCAATGATATAACTGACTTTTCAACTATTATCATCGTAGCTATTCAAACAACTTTCCTTCTTGAATTCCACCTCTTTTTTATTGTATGCTGTGGTCAGAAACTGCTGTACCTCAGAATGTTTGGTAATGGTTTCTGTTTTACAGGATTTCCTCCTTGGAAACTTGTTATAATTTAATAATAAAAATTTAATAATTATTTATTCCTTTTATCCTTGGTTCTTATCTAGTAGAATTAAAATGTAAACATTCTTTTATTTTGCATAGTGCTTTTTCAGTACTTGGCTACTTGTTTTTACTTAATTTCATAATCTCCAACCAGTATTCAGGCATTAACAAAAATAATATTTTGACGTATAGCCTAGCTTTCTTGTGTTTTAGTTGGTCATCTGTCACTGTTTTAGTCTTTTACTTCTGTTTCTCAAGGTCAGGGAATGTAGAAACATCCTCTGAAATGCATGACCAGGCTTCAGATGGGTTTTATCCAACCCTTGTGTGACATTGCTGTGATCTGGCAGCTTTTAATCTGCTTTTGTTGTTGTCGTGGATCCCTTTAAGATCACTTTACCCTAATAATGCCCACACTTAACAAATACTTAATTCTAGATCTTATGGTTCCCAATTTAAAAGCCTCTGCTCTAGAAGCTTTGCTTAAGACACAAGTTTTGCAGAGTTTTATTTTTTATTCTTGTCGCTCTCTGTGCACTCCTCTCTGTGGAACTTTCGTATCTTTTTTTCCGACCTTCTTATCTGCCTCTTTTTTTTTTTAAAGTATCCACCTCTTCCCTCCATACCTAATAATATAAAAGCCCAGTTGATTTACTAAATAGAACTGGGTGTTCTTTGTTTTACGTTTTGCGTAAGTCCTGAGAGATTGTTTCTATTTTTCTTGCTGAGGAAACCAAGAAAATGTAAGACATCTTTGTTTTGTATCACCCATTAGTGTTGTACCAGTCAGGATTTTGGGTTGCAAGCAACAGAAAGAAACTGACTAAATTAAGCAAAAAGGAATTTTTTGGAAGGGTGTAGGGCAGTGCTTGAAATCATTGGGAAGTGTGGAGAATCAGGCTTACAAAACAGATAACAGGAACTAACGGAGACTCAGAAATTAAGAAACCTAGCCAAGGTCATGTCATAGTACTGGCTGGTTCCGTTGCTGCCATTAGCATGGCTGTATCTGGACCCTCAGTGTCACCATTACAGGGAATGTAATTTCAGTGATTGCTGCTCCTTTGCATTGATCCTATAGGATTAACAGTCCTGGGATGAAGTATCCACTTGTGTCCATGTTTTAGCTCACAGGGAGAGTGGAGAGGATTTAGAATTTTGTCCCTTCCATTTCAAGTGAGAGAGCCCTCACTTTCCTCTAAGATTCCATGATGAGTTATCACCCTCATATAAAAGTGGTGTTTAAATACCAGAAAGCCAAAAGAATGACAAGTGCCCAGTGCAAATATTTTGAGGTACAATTATTCTTAATAGAAAGGAACAACATTTTAAACCCTTGCTTCAAACTTCGTGTCACATAGTCAGAAAAATCAGTGCTCGATTTACCTGGCGTTTCCCAGACTATTCTTGCAAGTAGAAAGGATCCTGCTTCCCAGGGTCACCGAGGCCTGGACTTGCATCCCTTGTCTCGTTGGAGAAAACACTGTTGGTGGTCTACCCATAAGCTAGTCTCCTCTTCTTTCTTATAAACCAAATTTTGATTTTGATTGGATTCTCATCCTCATCTATATAATCATATACTTCATAGGACTGGGTCCTGACTTGTGCAATCCACCCCCCCAAATTTCACTAACAGATTTTGTTTTGAGCACATGATAGAATTCGGCTAAACGGGAAACGTGGGGAGTTTGATGTAGGATTTGAGGGAGAGTTTTTCTGATTCTTAAACAGAGATTCTCAGGAAAAAATTCCATATTTTCCTCTGTGATGTTAGTTCTGAATGCGTGGGATTGCTACAGCCATCTAGCCCCAAATGTGAGGAGAAAGCCAAAACTTAGGTAAAGATGGGGCCAAAAGAATTCCATAGGAAAAGAGCTGCGGCTCTATCTTACCTTCTTATAGTAGGAAAGAATAAATCTTGTTATTAAAAAAGTCATCCCAGGGTGGACTTTTTGTTATTTGCAGCTGAACACATACAAGCCAGTCCATACCTCTTTGATTTTTATCAAACTGTCCCTCCGTGTCCTGAGGAATAAACCATTTATATGGTTGATCCTCTGTTTCAACATGCTGAAGGGCTCGTTAATAGTAGAGCAAGTATTCCATAATTATTTCCACATAAAAGATAATAGTGCTTTACTTCCTCAGCTCACTTTTTACTTTTCCCCTTGTCTTTATTAGTCCCATTGACTTTTATATATAAAATGTTATGAACCGTGTCACTTGTTAGCAAAGAAAGTTAAACAAAAAACGGTCTCATACCCAATAGTTTACAATCTTTTGATGACATCAGGGCCAGTTGCATATATCATTGCAAGTTATATATCCGACAAATACTCACTGAAATAATAAATTAAGTATTTAGTGCTTAAATATGACATTTAGGGGGAACATGATAGGTACAAGAAATCTCTCTTTACTGCATTGTCAGCTGTCAGCAGAAAGGCATATTGCATAAGGAAAGTCAGAAATCACACAAATATATTGAGCATCTACTGGGTACCAGGCTGGGCACATAGATGCTGGTTAAATAGTTGGTAAACAGGAATCACAGGGTCCTCACTCTCATGGAGTTTACAGACTATGTGGGCAGTCAAACTAGTAAACAGGCAATTATAACAGTGTGATCATTGCTCTTATATGGTGAAGCATGTAAGAATATAAGAGAGGTGCTTAACTCAGAATTAGGAAGGGGGTGAGAATGGGCAAGAAAGGATTCCCGAAGGACGTGCAAACTTGAGTCCTGGAGATTGAATTGAATTTAAATGGGCAAAGGAGAAAAGAGTGTGTAGAGAACTGCTTGTGCAGGGAACTAGAAAAGGGAGAAAATAAGCATTAGACATCTGCAAGAAAGGTGAAAATGGTTAAGTTGAGGCAGGGGGCCAACAAAGTAATGGATGAGATTGGAGAGGTACAGAGGGACCAGACTATGAGGGACACCTTTAAGTTACATTGAGGTATGTTTGGACTATATTCTGAAGGCAGCAGGGATTCATATGTATATTTGATGAAAATTATTCATGCATGACTGCGTGAAAGAGATTAGATTTGAAAGGGACAAAGCAGAAGTAGTAGCAGTAGTAGTCATCTGGGCAAAATACTGTAGAGTGGCTGTCAAACAGCTAAAAGGAAGGGGGAATATTAGGGGGCTATTTAGGATGTGGATCATTACCTGAATGTGGTGGAAAGGGAGAGAAAGGCATCAAAGATGACTCCTTGGTTGAGGTGGATGGAAGAGTCATCCCTGGGGAAGGGCTCCCAAAAGGAGCTGATATAGGGGAGGACATGAGTTCAGCTTTGAACATGACTCTTAGTCACCTGTGTGTCATCTCGTAGATACCGGATTTGGGTCAGCAGTTGTGTGCACAGATATGGGGTTTGGACATGGGCTGGAGTCTCTGAGTTCCAGTGTTTTGATTTATTAAGTGTTGATGATAACATCTAACTCATAAATGTCATCTTGGGATTGAATGAAATAAAATATAAAGCAACTTAGTGCTAAAAGGGAGGCAAATATTGTTTTCATGTACTATGTTCTTTAATTATTATCATTAATGATGCTTTTGCTTTTGTTACTCAGTTTTCCAACCTGTAACCTGAAATGATTAATAAGATTATGGCAGCCACTGTCTATTGAATAGACATTACTGTGTTAAGCACTCTTCGCTTTTTAACACTGTACAGATATTATATCATTTATTTCTCAGAAAAATTCTATGCAGCAGGTACTTTTATTATCCTTATTTTCTAGACGTGAAGACAGGTACGAAGAGGTTAAGTGATTTGCCAGAGATCATACAACTAGGGACTGTTGGAATATGGATTTGAACAAAGACAGTCAGACTCCCACTCCTGCACTTTATGTATCAGAATATACTTTTGCTTAACATGCTTTTAACTTTTTAAAAAATAAATTTATTTATTTATTTATTTGGCTGCACTGGGTCTTCGTTGCTGCGTGCAGGCTTTCTCTAATTACGGTGAGCAGGGACTACTCTGTTGCGGTGCGTGGGCTTATCGCGGCGGCTTTTTTTGTTGCGGAGCACAGGCTCTAGGTGTGCAGGCTTTAGTAGTTGTGGCATGCAGGCTCAGTAGTTGTGGCGCACTGGATTAGTTGCTCCGCGGCATGTGGGATGTTCCCGGACCAGGGCTTGAACCCGTGTCCCCTGCATCGGCAGGCGATTCTTAACCACAGCGCCACCAGGGAAGTCCCTGCTTTTAACTTTGAATCAGTTTATATTGTTGGTTATGTTCCTTAAGAATATTCTAGTGGTCATCTTTGTTTTACTCTTTTCAACAACTCTACTGTTTCTGAAATACTCTGTATAGAGAACCCACAGTTCTCTTTCCAGTGTTAATATTAAATCATTCTTCTACTTTATATTATGTCAAATCTACTGCTGATTGACTTTCATACACATAAATATAAATTTTCATTTCAGGTTCATAACTCCAGCCATGTCCATATTCATTGACTTGTAGGTTTGACCAGAACTTAAAATCTTCTTATTCAATCTCATACCAAATATTTGGTTCATCTTATCAAGTGGTTATTGTACCAAGACTTCCACAGTTTCCGTCACAGAAACCTTCCTACACAAATCACATCTCAGTATTTCTAGTTATTCTCAGTAAACTCTCTCCACCACTGTTGCTCCAGCACCTGGTGAGCTGCCTGGCACATGCAAAGTGCACCATACATTTTGTGGAATGGACAAATAAATAAATGATTGATCATCAAAAAACCACACTCACTATTCTTTTAAGTGGTTTTGTAATTCTACAAAGACAAAGCAAAATTTCGTCAATTCAAAATATGACTATATTTGTGCAAGAGGAAGGTTAAAATAACTAAGGAAAACATTTGAGTTTTATAACAGAGAAAAGAAGTGACATATGTAGGATTCCAGTAACACCCGAAAACTGGGGCTGCTGGGAGTCCAAGAAGGCATGCGATCTGCCCTGAACACTGAGGCAGACAAGTTGGAGCGCCTTCCTAAACTTGGATAATTGCCATTTCAGCCTGCTTGATATGTAAATTTGAACTTTATTCTGAATTGGGGAGGGAACCAAGAGCTCAAGTTGATGATCAGTATCGGGCCAAGGTCAACTCATATCATGAACCGTTGGATTTTTATGATCTGTGTGTGAAGAGAAACCTGTAGTTATATATTGGACCTTTCAAGGTCTATGTAGTATTCCCTTGTTCCCTCTTTTGGATTATCCTAGCAGCACTATACATAAACAGAATCCACTAATAAATAGTTCTAATGTTAAAACTTTAGTATTATGGCATTATTATTATTTATTTAAAATAAAATTTATGTTTCATAATTCCTGTTTTCCCCAAATTTATTCACTTAAGTGATAAACAAGCATAGAAAATAATTCTGACAACTAAATCTGAAATAGCTGATTTAAATCCTGGTCCTTGAGTTCTAATTGGAAATGCCTCATGTGGCATGTTCAAAGCCAAGGTTAGGATTCAGATTGGTCATTCAGGCTTGTATTTTTCCAGTAAAGTTATTCCTAACACCTGATGACGATGATGAATTTGTGGTTGCTAAGTTAGTGTTGAGTACTGCATCTCTAGCAGTCTGATTAAGTGGGAGTTGCCATTTGCTGTGCTGTAAGTTACCAAGAAAGCTGAATCTGTCACAGGTGCTACAATTTGTATTTCAGAAAATTTGCTTCCCCAACTTTAATTATCCCCAAAGTACTCCACTCTACATAAAGTACTGAAAGGAGTCAGCAAAATTTTTCCAGTTTTAGTACTATGATGTAAGTTAAGATTTTGTCTACTACCTAGGTGTTGCAGAGATAATGGAATTTCAGATGAAGGAGGGGACACTGTTTCATAATATAAAACACTGTTTTCTATTGAGTTTTCCACTTTGGAATCAGAAAAAAAAAAAAAGCCAAGTAGCCACAACTAAATAACACATTCACAGTGACATAAACCATGTTTCTTAGAAGGGAACAGACATGAATCAGAAAGTGTGTACATTAAACTACTAATGATTGAAAATGAGAAATGTGAAGTCCTAAGCTCAAACATATTAAATAAACTTAGGGTTGACCTTTTCTTATTAAATATTAATATGTGTTTCAAACTCATGGAAATATGTATATATCATTTTTGTATTAGGCAGCCTGTCCTTTGCAGAGAGACAGGGAACTGGACAAGTTGTGGAGATAGTCATCACCTTTTTGGCAAAACAATCCCTCTTCACATCAGTATATATCAGTCAGGTTGTTTTTTTCCTTTTTCCATAAAACAAGATATTTTTTTCAACACTTCAACATGAAAGCCTGATGAGAAAGTTTCCCCTAAATATTTCATTGCAGAGGTAGTTTTTTCAAAATTCCCTGAGTTTGACTTGCTAAATTAGAGGAAGATCTTTGACCCTGGAAATCCATAAGAAGTGATTATGGCTATGAAAATAAATTTTAAGAGATTAGTATTGTTTGATGATTTAATTAAGAAATATGCTGTAGTTCAATCTCTTTGGAATATTTTAAAATGAGATTCTTCACCTTATTTGCACGTCTTTATCTTGTGTTAAGGCAGTTCCAACAAATGGAAATGGTTAACCGAATTGAGAAATAAATGTGTTTACTGGAAATTGCTTAGCCTTTGAATTGTAATTACAATTTTATATTCTTTGTAGGATTACTTAACTATTCATAAGTATGGCAATGCAGCCAGAAATGATCTCTGGAATACACTATCAGAGGTAAAGTATAGGAAGCTTGAAAGCCAAAGCCTCTTCTTGAATATTTGAATTGAGTTTATAAAACATTCATAACTTTTATTGACACTGATGGTTTGTTTTTACTTTTTATATTTCCCTTTTCTTGATATTGCTTTCTTGTTTTATATTTGATGTATTATATTATAAGGATAATGAAGTTTAAAATTAATTCAGCTACAATGGTAGTTAAAGATACCTTGCCTACTTTCAAACATGATAATACTTCTGAAATATAATTTTAATAGGGTGTCAGATATTCATGTTTGAGTGAAATATAGATGGTAAAGAACTTTTTCTCTGTAAGTGAATAGCAAGTATTTAAGTTTAATACTAGACATACTGGGGATGCTTAAAGATGCTGCAAGTAAGTACTTGCTTTAACAATAAAATATATTTCATCTTCCATTAGGTAAAAACTTTAATGTTAATAAAGTTTTTATTTCTATGTATATATATATATATATTCATGAAGCTTAAGCTAAGGCTAGAAAATTAATTTTACTAATACATTATATTAGTTTCACCGATTTTAAATGTTTTCATAAGTAAATCATAAAAGTAAACATGAAAATGGTTTAATGTTAATTATGTTTATAGTTTATGTTTATAAAATTAATTTATACAATTTTGGTTATAAAGGCTTTAAGAAGGAATGGAAAGTACGTAAATATACAAGAAGTAATGGATCAGTGGACACTCCAGATGGGTTATCCTGTTATCACCATCTTGGGAAATACAACAGCAGAAAATAGAATACTAATTACCCAGCAACATTTTATTTATGACATCAGTGCTAAAACTAAAGCACATGAACCTCAAAATAACAGGTACAACTCTGTTGTTTATGTGAAAAAATTGCTTTTGTTTTTTATGTTTCACTTTGCATTTTAACATTTTAAAAAGAATTGATAACAGAATTATGAAAAGTACTCGAAATATAGTTTTCATTTCTTTATTTACATATGGTATTTTCATTTTGAACCCTCTTTTACTCCCATTTCCAGATATTTTAACTATCAGGGTGGCAGCATGCTAAAGTTATTTTGTTTAAGAAGACAGGATTTAAATTATCATGGTCATTTAACACAATAATGTGTGATTTTTTTTTTTACTTTTCCCTGTAAATGTTTGTTGAATCAAATTTAAGAAAGTTAAAATACTTTGAAGTGGATTAAATGGTATTGAGAAAACCAAGATTTGTAGAATAGACAAGAACAGAAACTAACAATCCAGAAAGACTAGTTAAACAAAAACCCACAACCAGACTAAATAGTGTCTGAGCCAGAGGAACTCAAACTAGATCCATTTAAAATGGTCTAAGTATCAATGCCACTTAGTATCAAAATACATTCTCTTCCCTCACTTTTAGTGTTTAAAAACCATTAACACAACATACACAGAATTTGACTTGTTGTTACTTTAACTTTCATTTGAAATTCTTATTTAATTACTGAAAATTCAGCCTGTAGTGATTCTTTTCTAGTTCATGTTTTCCCACTCGTTTGTGCTTTATTAAAGCTGAGCCAAGGAAAGATAGAACTTAAATCATTTCATTTCATTTTTTTCTAAGATATCCGGATAAGAGGTTGGGAACGGGACAGGGAGGGTTGGAGGTCAAAATTAATAAATAAAATGAGGTGTTGGGATTAGACTGGTCATGCTGTCTCCCATTTGGAATATTAGGAATCTGATTTTATCATCCATCAGTATCTAGGATATGTGAAACATGCATTAAGCTTTCTTTGTTATCTCTAAGACAGGGTCCAGGTAGAAGTGACTGAGAAATTCATGAATGTTTTCTGGTGGCTAAATTGGGAACCCACTTAAGAAAGGATTGTCTTAAGTCTCCTGCTCATTATATACACTGTCCTTCAGCAGACTGCCCTTGTAATCTAACTGTTTGCACCTGTGGAATACAGGGTATTATCCTGCCACACTGTCAGGATCTGACTGGGTCAACCCTTCACCCAGCCTGGATTCCTCACAGCTGCCAAACACTGCTTCTGGTCAACCACCGTCTGGCCCCAGCTGAAACCTGGTTAGGCATCAACCCTGGCCTTGTCGGGAAGTACATAAAAACTACTTGACTGTGGCAAAGTTAGAGAGATTCAGGCCTTGCCTTTGAGAATGATCATTCTTACACAAGCATCACTGATGCAGAAAAACATAAAGGACATGCAGATGACAGAACAAATTTTGAACGAAAATACTCTGTCAACCTATAATATGAGCCAGATGTATCGGCTGCAAGTCTGACTCTTTAAAGGAAGACTTTCTCCCAGGCTGTATAGGTATATATACCTATACAAAGCTTTTACAGGGCTTTACTTTTGCTGCAGTTATAAAATCATATGAATGGTTTTGAACGCTGAGAACTTGGCGTAGAAAATACTGAGTGAGATAATGCATGGCATCCCATCAGTCTCAAAATTTATTTTATATCTATTTTGAAATAATAAAGTTTGCAGTTGAAATCTTAGTATTCAGTTTTACATTATTGATAATTTAATTCACTATAACATTGCGGTCAAAGCTTCAATACCAATTCTATCTGCCCTTTGTAACCTTCTTAGATCTTTATCATATACTGCAAATAGTTAATGCAGTAAAACATAGTGCCCATTTACGCCAGGAAACCCATGAATTGTGGATATTTTCTGTGACTGTATAATCAATTCTTTGTCTTCAATTTTGTAGAGGACACTGGACTATCACTACAACATGCCTAGAACATTTTTAATGTATATAGTAATCATATTTTTCATATGTGGTAGCTATATTATAGCATAGAAAGGAAAGATCTTTATATAATAATTGCATAAAGTTAGTTGACATGTGAAATTGAGTAAAATATTTGCTAGCATTTTGGTATTTGGGAAATTGTGAATTTGTGTAGCTTTTTTTTCTTTATAAAGTTAATACATTGTAATGTTCAGTAATGTCTCCTATACATATGGAGCTTCTTGGAGTCCTGTGCTGCAGAGAATTACATTTATCTCCTTTTGTTTTGGGTCCGATGATAGCAACCTTGGAACCATTTTTCATGGCATCTGCAATGAAGAGAGGTAGTCCCAGGGACTGTTAAATAAAAAATATCTTGAGGGTCTTTTGAAGTGCATTGTTTTTGGTTTTTTCTTCTTAAAATGAGATGACTAAAATTCAAGTTAAACTTAAGGGGCTGGGGCACAATTTAATTTCACAGGTTCTTTTTTCTAGTTTCTTTTTTAACATAACTCACTGCATTTTTGGATGTTTTTACAGCACACCACACAGAGCTTTTCACCCACAATGTTTAGGGTCTTCTAGCCTTTTAAGTTGTAATCATAAAGCAATATAATTGCCATGCTTTCTTTGATCTTAAAAATGAAATTGGTGGAAAGATCAAATATGTGTTGTTTGGAAAGTTAAGGAAAATAACTTGTATAGTACTGATAGTATAGCAATTCAGAAATAATATAAACTTCATATGTGCTTGGTGATTTGTAATTTTTACTTTGTCTTTGTGACAATGTATAGATTTTGTGTATACATACATGCGCACACACACACACAGAATAGAGGCCAAAAACATTCTTAGGAAAAATATAGAGGGTATTTTAAAAGTTTTACAAAATGCCCCAATGTTTGTATCACAATACCTTAAAGTTAACTTCTTTTTTTGCATCTGAACATTGCTATACAGTACAGTGTCTGCCATTTAGGAAGTTTCTTGTATGTGGAATTGTCTGTAAGCAAAAATGCAGGTATTGATATGACTCTCTCCTTCTTGACTTTAGAGACTTTTGCTAAAACTCAAAATCAAAACATATCAATTTTTATTGTAATTTCTAGTTTCATTATTTAGAAGGATACAGTTTAAATAAATGTAAAATTATAAGTATGTTTATATTAGGGGCAAATACTATTTCATAAACATTTTATGATCACGCTACAAAAAAGACATTTATCCTTGAAGAGTTTTAAACATCTTCAATTTTATATATTTCTGGCCCTTTAACTGATATTTATTTGCCTTCAAAATTTAGTTGCCCCAACTCAATATAGACAATTTGTACTAAAAAAATCAATTTCATAAAGTTAATCTCTGTCTTATTATAGACTGATATAGTTCCTTTTATTTTACTTCAATTCAATCTCATTCAATCCATTTCAACAGCAATTTATTTAAGCATTTCATTTCCAGGCTTTTGAAAGATCTTAGGTACACAAAAATGAATTCATAGTTTAATTCGAGAATCAGATGCAGAGTCAGGCATTGTTGTCTCTTACCTAATAATTTCAGTTAATCAAAAAGAATCATTATTTTTAGAGAACAGCTATATATATTTATATATAAATTTATTATATAAATTCTCTGTATCTTCCTGACAGTAAATCCATTATTAAATACTTGTGGCATATTCTTGTTATCATGTTATGAGCTTGGGGATATTTGTTAAAGAGTGTACATGGGTTGGCGTTCACCAATGTCTACCCTACAAACAATACCTGTTTCGCTACAATAGGTTGTTTATTTCCTGATCAATTGTCCAGAGTCCATTCAATATAGCAGCATGTCTCCACATAGGTGGCACTCAAAAATGTTTGTCTGATTAAGTATAGCATATACTTTTAAAATTTAGAATCTTAAACATATTAACTTTCTATGTTGGAGATAGCAGTTGATATAACACTAGGAATTTCTTCCAGTCTTCCATTTGGATTTTTGCTATTACTAAATTCTGATTATTGTGAATGGGAGACATTAAATGATAAAATAATAATCAAATTCCATATGACAGATTTGGAGATGTCCTCCCCCATCAAAAGACATATTCATTCTATTTTTAGCTACATAGCCCCAGACATGTTCCCTGAAAAATTCTCAATTCTCCATTAATTCCCATAGTTACTGAGCTCATAGAGTATTCTTATAGTTTTCAGGTCAGAAATATTTTTCTCATACTGCATATTGTTGACTATCCCTGTTGCTAATAGTGCAGTGATTGGTTAACATAACCTGGCTATATTTTAGGGGAACAAAATGTAGTCATTGGATTTTATTGTAAGACTATCCAGTTTATCTCCGGTTGCTCATTTGAGGTTAAATTGATATTACTTCACGTACAAGTTTAGGCCTAAACTTTTATCCTATAAAAAGTCATGTTCTAGAAAACACTTCTCTTTAATAGCTGAGACTCATGACTGATCCCTGCACATTGGTGGTTGATTTCACACATCAATTTGGAAATTCCATTTCAGAAAACAAAGCATTGTGTCCCATGTTGTTCTTTGTATTGATCTGGATTTTAGGGGGATCTGATCAGTTTTGCTTTTTGTCCCTACTTTGCTGAATAACTTTATCTGTGCTGTATTATCCTTTCTATAAAATCTGACAAAAGTGTTTTTTAAGAATAGTTAAACAAGTAAATGAGGAGAATGTTGAAATGTAAATGCATGAAAGCACTGGAATGGGCATTAATCTAATGCAGAATCAAGTAGAAAGGAGTTATTTTAAGACTTTACTCAATATATGGTGCAGCTCAGATTTATAGATTTTAGCTACTTTTTATTCCTCACGTAAAATTCAAATCTTTTTTTCCAAGATAAATTGTTTTGTTGGTAGTCCACCTTTTGTTTTGAAATTAAAACTCTTAGAGGCCAAGTCTGCTTAGCGACATTGAAAGAGTGAATTCATCTTCTTGGCCTATTCCTTACATTTATGACTGGGGAATTTAAAAAATTCTCCTAAAGAGAATAAGAAAAATCACATAGGAGGTGCATAGGAAATGTTGTTTGTTTGTTATAACCATTTTTATTCTTAAAGTTTCTCTTTTATTTTGCAGTTACCTTTGGCAGATCCCATTAACTATTGTGGTAGGAAATAGAAGCCATGTGTCTCCAGAAGCAATTATTTGGGTTTCTAACAAATCAGGTAAAAAATATATTCTCCCCTGAGAATTTGGTTTCAGATAATTGTTTAGCAACTTAACCTCTTGTATCAGCTGTTATAAAAATGTGAATAAAGACAAATTAGAAAGAGAATATAGAGGAATTACCTCTATACATTTAAGTATAATATAGTATAGTTTCTACATAGTCTAATTTCAGTCCGCTGATATAATTATTAAATTTATTTGTGTCTTTGATGGTAAAGAGAAAATTTAAATCTAAGTACTTGTAGTACTATTCTTAACCGCTTTAAACTGTACCATTTTATAATCCCGAATGGAACAGAATTACAATCATAACTCCCAGTAGAACAGTATGCCAGATACTGAAACACAGGCCACATTTTTCAGTTCCATTTTCCAGCTATCTTCTCTTTACCAGACTGGCTCTTTAAAGAATGGGTGAGGCAATATTCTCTGTAGAATTAGATAATTATAGGGCCAGAAGGGAGAGGCTTGCTAGGTCATGAAACCATCCCTCAGGTAGGGTCAACTCTCAAGGAGCAGAGAAAGATGAGATTCTATTCTATTTCTAAATATCTTCAAATAAGATAGTTACCTATTTCAATTCACTGTCAGAAAGCTATTTCTTGAATCCAATCTAAATGCTTCATATTAGAGTGTGAAACAGGTCTCTTTTATTTGTTTTTCACTGAATTGAAGAAAAAACCAATTATCATCTTTTATGTAACATTTCATTTAGATTTAAATGGTCAAATATGTTCACATTTTGTTTTTCTTACTCCTTTCTCACATTCTGCTACTTTATATTTTCTTGCTATTTTGTAAGCATAATTTAAACAACCACAAATCTTTTTTCGAAGTAAGGTGAACTATAAATAAACAACAAAAATATTGTTTCTTCTCCCCAGTCTTGCTCTTATTAGGGAGATGTAAGTGCGTAAAATACATACACACATACATATGAGAAAAAGGTCTCACAGCAGAATCTAATCTGCTTAACAGAAATGTAAACACTTGTTTTGCCAGTTGATCTTTTATTCAAATTATCATGTTGTTGTATTTTTAACACATCATCAAATATTATGAAAATATGTGCCAGGTGTCAGGCCAGAGCCTCTTAGGTGGGAGAGCCGAGTTCAAAACATTGGTCCAACAGAAACCTGCCAGCCCCATGTAATATCAAACAGCAAAATATCTCCCAGAGATCTCCATCTCAATGCTAAAACCCACCTCCACTCAACGACCAGCAAGCTACAGTGCTGGACATCCCATGCCAAACAACTAGCAAGACAGGAACACAACCCCACCCATTAGCAGACAGGCTGCCTAAAATCATAACTTCACAGACACCCCAAAACACACCACCGGACTCAGCCCTGCCCACCAGAAAGACAAGATCCAGCCTCATCCACCAGAACACAGTCACCAGTCCCCTCCACCAGGAAGCCTACACAACCCATTGAATCAACCCTACCCACTGAGGACAGACACCAAAAACAACAGGAACTACGAACTTGCAGCCTACAAAAAGGAGACCCCAAATGAAGTAAGTTAAGCAAAATGAGAAGACAAAGAAATATACAGCAGATGAAGGAGCAAGGTAAAAACCCACCAGACCAAACAAATGAAGAGAAGATAGGCAGTCTACATGAAAAAGAATTCAGAGTAATGATAGGAAAGATGATCCAAAATCTTGGAAATACAATGGAGAAAATACAAGAAATATTTAACAAGGACCTAGAAGAACTAAAGAGCAAACAAACAGTGATGAACAGCACAATAAATGAAATTAAAAATTCTCTAGAAGGAATAAATAGCAGAATAACTGAGGCAGAAGAATGGATAAGTGACCTGGAGTTAAAATAGTGGAAATAACTACTGTAGAGCAGAATAAAGAAAAAAGAATGAAAAGAAATGAGGACAGTCTCAGAGAGCTCTGGGACAACATTAAACACAACAACATTCGAATTATAGAGGTCCCAGAAGACGAAGAGAAAAAGAAGGGGTCTGAGAAAATATTTGAAGAGATTATAGTTGAAAACTTCCCTAAAACAGGAAAGGAAATAGTTAATCAAGTCCAGGAAGTACAGAGAGTCCCATACAGGATAAATCAAAGGAGAAATACACCAAGACACATATTAATCAAACTACCAAAAATTAAATACAAAGAAAAAATATTAAAAGCAGCAAGGGAAAAACAACAAATAACATACAAGGGAATCCCCATAAGGTTAACAGCTGATTTCTCAGCAGAAACTCTGCAAGCCAGAAGGGAGTGGCAGGTCATATTTAAGATGATGAAAGGGAAAAGCCTACAAACCAAGATTACTCTACCCAGCAAGGATCTCATTCAGATTCGATGGAGAAATTAAAACCTTTACAGACAAGCAGAATCTAAGAGAATTCAGCACCACCAAATCAGCTTTACAATAAATGCTAAAGGAACTTCTCTAGGCAGGAAACACAAGAGAAGGAAAAGACCTACAAAAACAAACACAAAACAACTGATAAATGGTTATAGGAACATACATATTGATAATTACCTTAAATGTAAATGGATTAAATGCTCCATCTGAAAGACATAAACTGGCTGAATGGATGCAAAAACAAGACCAACATATATGCTGTCTACAAGAGACCCACTTCAGACCTAGGGACACATACAGACTGACAGTGAGGGGATGGAAAAAGATATTCCAAGCAAATGGAAATCAAAAGAAAGCTGGAGCAGCAATTCACATATCAGACAAAATAGACTTTAAAGTAAAAACTATTACAAGAGATAAAGAAGAACACTACATAATGATCAAGCGATCAATCTAAGAAGCAGATATAGCAATTGTAAATATTTATGCACCCAACATAAGAGCACCTCAATACATAATGCAAATGCTAACAGCCATAATAAAGGAAATTGACAGTAACACAATAATAGTAGGGGACTTTATCACGACACTTTTACCAATGGACAGATCATCCAAAATGAAAATAAATAAGGAAACACAAGCTTTAAATGACACATTAAACAAGATGGACTTAATTGATATTTATAGGACATTCCATCCAAAAACAACAGAATACACTTTCTTCTCAAGTGCTCATAGAACATTCTCCAGGATAGATCATATCCTAGGTCACAACTCAAGCTGTGGTAAATTTAAGAAAATTGAAATCATATCAAGTATCTCTTTGACCACAACTCTATGAGATTAGATATCAATTATAGGAAAAATCTGTAAAAAATACAAACATATGGAGACTAAACAATACACTACTAAATAACCAAGAGATCACTGAAGAAAAAAGAGGAAATAAAAAAATAACTAGAAACAAATGACATTGAAAACACGATAACCCAAAACCTATCATATGCAGCAAAAGCAGTTCTAAGAGGGAAGTTTATAGCAATAAAATCCTACTTCAAGAAACATCTCAAATAAACAACCCAACCTTACACCTAAAGCAATTAGAGAAAGAAGAACAAAAAATGCCCAAGTTAGCAGAAGGAAAGAAATCATAAAATCAAAGCAGAAATAAATGAAAAAGAAATAAAGGAAACAGTAGCAAAGATCAATAAAACTAAAAGCTGGTTCTTTGGGTAGATAAACAAAATTGATAAACCATTAGCCAGACTCATCAAGAAAAAAAGGGATAAGACACAAATCAATAGAATTGAAAATGAAAAAGGAGAAGTAACAACTGACACTGCAGAAATACAAAGTATCAAGAGGGATTACTACAGACAACTCTATGCCAATAAAATGGACAACCTGGAAGAAAAGGACAAATTCTTAGAAATACACAACCTTCTTAGACTGAACCAGGAAGAAATAGAAAATATAAACAGACCAATCACAAGCTCTGACATTGAAACTGTGATTAAAAATCTTCAAACAGACAAAAGTCCAGGACCAGATAGCTTCACAGGCGAATTCTATCAAACATTTAGAGAAGAGATAACACCTATCCTTCTCAAACGCTTCCAAAATATAGCCAAGGGAGGAACCCTCCCAAACTCATTCTACGAGGCCACCATCACCCTGATATCAGAACCAAACAAAGATGTCACAAAAAAAGAAAACTACAGACCAATATCACTGATGAGCATAGACGCAAAAATCCTCAACAAAATACTAGCAAACAGAATCCAACAGCACATTAAAAGGGTCATACACCATGATCAAGTGCGGTTTATCCCAGGAATGCAAGGATTCTTCAATGTATGCAAATCAGTCAACGTGATACACCATATTAACAAATTGAAGGAGAAAAACCATATGATCATCTCAATAGATGCAGAAAAAGCTTTTGACAAAATTCAACACCAATTTATGATAAAAACCCTCCAGAAAGTAGGCATAGAAGGAACTTTCCTCAACATAATAAAGGCTATATATGACAAACCCACAGCCAACATCGTTCTCAATGATGAAAACCTGAAACCATTTCCACTAAGATCAGGAACAAGACAAGGTTGCCACTCTCACCACTATTACTCAACATGGCTTTGGAAGTTTTAGCCACAGCAGTCAGAGACAAAGAAGAAATAAAAGGAATCCAAATCGAAAAGAAGTAAAGCTGTCACTGTTTGCAGATGACGTGATACTGTACATAGAGAATCCTAAAGATGCTACCAGAAAACTACTAGAGCTAATCAATGAATTTGGTAAAGTAGCAGGATACAAAATTAATGCACAGAAATCTCTTGCATTCCCATACAGTAATGATGAAAAATCTGAAAGAGAAATTAAGGAAACATCCGATTTACCCTTGCAAGAAAAAGAATAAAATACCTAGGAATAAACCTACCTAAGGAGACAAAAGACCTGTATGCAGAAAACTATAAGACACTGATGAAAGAAATTAAAGATGAGACAAACAGATGGAGAGATATACCATGTTCTTGGATTGGAAGGGTCAACATTGTGAAAATGAGTATACTACCCAAGGCAATTTACAGATTCAATGCAATCCCTATCAAACTGCCAATGGCATTTTTCACAGAACTAGAACAAAAAATTTCACAATTTTTATGGAAACACAAAAGACCCCAAATACCCAAAGCAATCTTGAGAAATAAAAATGGAGCTAGAGGAATCAGGCTTCCAGACTTCAGACTACACTAAAATGCTACAGCAATCAAGACCGTATGGTACTGGCACAAAAACAGAAATATAGATCAATGGAACAGGACAGAAAGCCCAGAGATAAACCCATGCACGTATGGTCACTTTATCTTTGATAAAGGAGGCAAGAATATACAATGGCGAAAAGACAGCCTCTTCAATAAGTGGTGCTGGGAAAACTGGACAGCTACATGTAAAAAATGAAATTAGAACACTCCCTAACACCATACACAAAAATAAACTCAAAATGGATTAAAGACCTAAATGTAAGGCCAGACACTATAAAACTCTTAGAGGAAAACATAGGCAGAACACTCTATGACGTAAGTCACAGCAAGGTCTTTTTTGATCCTCCTCCTATAGAAATGGAAAAAAAAAATAAACAAATGGGACCTAATGAAACTTGAAAGCTTTTGCACAGCAAAGGAAACCATAAACAAGACGAAAAGACAACCCTCAGAATGGGAGAATATATTTGCAAATGAAGCAACTGACAAAGGATTAATCTCCAAAATATACAAGCAGCTCATGCATCTCAATATCAGAAAAACAAACAACCCAATCCAAAAATGGGCAGAAGACCTAAATAGACATTTCTCCAAAGAAGATACGCAGACTGACAACAAACACATGAAAAGATGCCCAACATCACGAATCATTAGAGAAATGTAAATCTAAACTGCGATGAAGTGTCACCTCACACCAGTCAGAATGGCCGTCATCAAAAAATCTACAAAGAACAAATGCTGGAGAGGGTGTGGGGAAAAGGGAACCCTCTTGCACTGTTGGTGGGAATGTAAATTGATACAGCCACTATGGAGAACAGTATGGAGGTTCCTTAAAAAACTAAAAATAGAAGAATCATATGACCCAGCAATCCCACTACTGGGCATATACCATGAGAAAACCATAATTCAAAAAAAGTCATGTACCACAATGTTCATTGCAGCACTATTTACAATAGCCAGTATATGGAAGCAACCTAAGTGTCCGTCAACAGAGCGATGGATAAAGAAGATGTGGCACATATATACAATGGAATATTACTCAGCCATAAAAAGAAACGAAATTGAGTTATTTGTAGTGAGGTGGATGGACCTAGTGTCTGTCATACATAGTGATGTAAGTCAGAATGAGAAAAAAAAATACCATATGCTAACACATATATATGGAATCTAAAGAAAAAGTGTTTATGAAGAATTTAGGGGCAGGACAGGAATAAATAAGCAGATGTAGAGAATGCACTTGAGGACACCAGGAGGGGGAAGGGTAAGCTGGGACGAGTGAGAGAGTGGCATGGACACATATACACTACCAAATGCAAAGTAGATAGCTAATGGGAAGCAGCCGCATAGCACAGAGAGATCAGCTCAGTGCTTTGTGACCACCTAGAGGGGTGGGATAGGGAGGGTGGGAGGGAGACGCAAGAGGGAGGGGATATGGGGATATATGTGTACGTATAGCTGATTTACTTTGTTATACAGCAGAAACTAACACACCTTTGTAAAGCAAATATAGTCCAGTAAAGATGTTAAAAAAATGTTAGGATAGATAAGACTTAAAATAAAAGGGAAATTGATGCTGCAAATTCAAAGTAAACATTAAAAATGGCATAATGGTATAACGCTTTCCTTAAATATTAGCTCATATGAAAGTTACAAGCCTAAAAGAGAGCATTTTTTTTAGTCCCCTCTTTACAGATGAGAAAATTAAGGCTTGAGAAATAACTTGCTGAAAGTGTCTTAGGAGCTTGATTTTCTTTTCTAAGTTTATTTACAACACACACACACACACACACACACACACACACACACACACAAGATTTTAATACTTTGCTAGGTTACTTTGCAGATCTGTCAGTTTTGACACTTTGCCACTGGGTACACAGGAATGTTTCTCCATAATCTCTACAGAGCATTATCTAATTTTATTCTCACAAGAGTCCAGTGAGAAAACTAGTATGTGTTATTATACCTGAATTTGTTTCACACTGTTACCCTTGTCACCCTGGTTCACTTTTTTATGTGTTTTAAATTCTGATTGTTCTGCAACCAACCAACACTGAGTAGAAAGATCTGATATCCTTTCTCTTTTTATTCCAAAAGGAAGGATAAAATATAAAGATATAAAATACTATAAAATGACAACTACTTTTTGCCTTGATATAATCTAAGTCTTGTGCCATTTTGGATATATTCTAAATATAAATCTTAATTGTTATTACAAACACTTGAAATATAACTTCCATACTTTTTATTATGGTACTCATCACATACTGTACCTCATTAGGCTGTTGAAAAAGATCTCTTTAAAATTCATTGCTTGCCGTTAGTTAATTTGAAGAACATTTTAGAGATATAATTAAGTAGAAAGAAAAAGGTATTTAAAAATCTATTAGAAAACTTTTCAGGGAATCATTTCTCCAAAGGTTTCATTTATAACAAAGGTGTAAAAATATTCATGAACAGTAATAACCTTCAGGTTTTAGTTATTAATTTAATAATAGAATACTAAACAACAATAGATGGCCTGCCTTTCTTTTTCTTCTCAGACTAGACGGTATAGGGATTGTTGTCCTATTTTAGTTGATCTCTATTCTACCTATACATTGTTGAATTCAAAAGTTCAAAAAACTAGAACCAAGTGCATCACATGAAGTTAAGTTATGCCATCTATCTAAAATGTCAGGAGGAAGTTACTTTATAAAACAGATTTAATGTCATAGAAATCGATGCCCATTTCAAAATTGTAAAAAGTTTAATCATGTGTTCATATATTAAACCCAAACCTTTAATATTGTAATTTCTTTAAATAATAATAACTTCTTAGATGAAAATGATTAAACTTGTTCTTAACCTATGTGAATTCAATAACAATTTAAATATGTTTTGCTATAAAAATCTTATTCCTGAAGACAGTGTTAGGGTTGCTCAAGAGAAACAATATCCTCAATATTTCAATCAATTTTTCTTCAGTGAATTCAGACATGATTAAGTAAAATCTCTCTTTATGAGGACTCGTTTTTTAAATGCCATTTTTTAGATTATTGTTTTTTATTTTTACATCTATAAAATTGGGTGACATTCTAAAGCTTCACAGAAATTGTGTGGATAAAATACATTAAATTTTTAAAAAACCTGCAGATATAAAGTATCAGAAACTTGGGAAGCTATAAATATTTTAGAGCAATATCTGACAGATTTATTTTCCTAAGTACCACAGATTAAGCTGGGTAAAATTTCAAATTAAGAGAACTATCCCCTTCTGCCATTGAATCATAGAATTAGAAGGGGCCTTAAATGCCATTACTTGGCCTTTAGGTTATAAGTTCTACTGAGGACAAAAGACGATCAGTGGCGTAAGTTCAAACATTTATATATAGGAAAATTTTACAAGAAGTTTTCGTGTACTCCTTTTATAATTCTTGTTTCCCAAGTTATTTCCCCCCTTTTTCAAATTAATATAAGAATATGAAAATGTATACAGTATCATATACAATAAAAACGTTATACCATCTTGTATCAACAGAGTATGCGTGGTAAAAAGGGCACGGAAGTCAGGATACCTGAGATGCACTATCTCAGACAATTCAGTTAACCTGTCTGAGCCTCATTTCTTTATCTGTTCTAACACATACTGTTAATAAAGGTGTCAAGAAGTTGAAGTGCTCTTTGAAACATTAAAGATTAGATGTTTATGTTTAGTATACATTTATGTTTAAGTATTTTTTACTGTATTTCTGAAAGTTGATAATATGTAACATGTGTTGGTTACATTAGCCCACCCCATTCTAGACGTGAACAATTAATGATCTTTAATTGTTTTTGTCATTAATTTTTGTGGTATAACCTCTTCTTGTATGGCTTTTACTTAAGAGAAAGTACTCTGTAAATTCAGCGCTTAAGAAAAGTAAAAATAAAATTTGTTTTGTTGTCTGATGTGTAAAAATTTGGATAATAGAGTGAGAATTAGAGAGGTTGTGCCTCTTACTCAGAACTGACATGAATGGTTTCCATGATGCATTGTGTGGTTTTGAGTCACTGGAAATTAGATAGACCTGTGTGTGTGTCTGTGTAAAATATGAATTTTAAGTAAACTTCATACATTATGCAACTTCTATGAAGCATGAGTCCTGAGGGCAGCAGCAACAAAATAATTAGAATTGTAAACTGTGGTTCTGGGAAGTCAATAAAGGCTGCCATTAAAAGTGAATGAGTTCTCTATCTGTATCATATTTGAAGGGGTTAAATATGTAAGTTATAAGATTACTTTTACTGGCTTCCTTTAATTGAATTAACCAGCGAATATAATCAAGTTACCATTTTCCAAAGTGATTCCAATAAGCAGAATTTATTATCTTTGTTCTAATTATATGTAGAAATATTAGAGTCTTAAATAAATGAGGTTCCTTTTTCCAACATTATTGATGATGTTGGAAAGTCTGTTATTTATTAGCACATCCCAAGAAAGCACAAGGAAAAGGGTAAGAAATAACAGTGACTTTCAAATAAACGAGCCCTATTATTTTAATCACTTTCTTGCTGAATAAAATAAGTAGAATGTGCACCTGAAGCCTTTTCCACAGATACATATACAATGTAACTGGAAGCCACATGAATACAGTAGTAGATTTCTTGGTTACATTTATCTTGAGAAAGAAAATTATATATACATAGCAGGGTTTTATCAAGAGTAATAATGAGTAAGCTACTAAAGGTTTTCTAGCAAATTCTAGCTATAGTGATTGACTAAAGAGTAGATTTCAATTAGGTATTTAGGATGGTGTCCTCTTTTAATTATTGGTACTGTGATATCTGGTATTAAGAAAACATACTTCACTCTATTTTAACCCTTAAAATTGCAAATCTCTCTTACCCCCTAAAATGCTGTTTTCAGAACACCACAGAATAACTTCTTTGGACAAAGGAAGCTGGTTACTGGGGAACATCAATCAAACTGGCTATTTTAGAGTCAACTATGATTTAAGGAATTGGAGATTATTAATTGATCAATTAATCAGGAAACATGAGGTAAACTGGATTTACTCATCAAAGATCTGTTTTGACATATGAACATCTGCCATTTTAATCCTAAGTGATTCCATTTTTTTTTTTTTTTTTTTTTTTGGTTGACCTCATAGGTTCTCTCTGTCAGTAACCGAGCAGGTTTGATCGACGATGCCTTCAGCCTAGCCAGGTATGTTTTCCTGTGGCTCTCCACAATAAAACGAATGCCCTTAAGACTTCCTCTATTAAGCTAAATAGTGTATATGTATTGAATAAGAAATCTTTTAAGAATAATCTCTGTCTCACACCCTTTGTGTTTGGATATGAATTATAATCAGTGTCCCAGATTCTTGGTCAATAGTAGCCGTGGGGTATTTCTGAGTCAGGAGATGCTTGATCAGTTTTTGCCACAAGTTCAATTTAACACTCAAGATTAATACTCTTTTTACAATTTCATTAATGAACTCTACAAAATGACCATTGTGCCATATTTAATTTTTGATGTAAAGTACCTTGAAGCATCGGCATTTTTTTTTCATGACATATACTAGTATATCTTTTTTTTAATGTATTTTTGAATGTGATTCATTATGAAAATCTTGCGCTGCAAGACAGAAATAAATATTCTACTGGGTAAAGCTGTTCTGGACAAAATATATATCAATCTTGTAGCAGAAGTTATAGTGCTAGTTATAGTAATATTTGTGTTATTTTCATAGTTAGATTTATAATGTTAAAAATCAGTTATTCTTTTGAATAGTCATTAAATAGCTATTCCTTTAAAGTAATGTTGATTGTAAACCCAAGCTATTTTACTCAGTTTTGAGGCTAAATAGTAAAATAACTCAGTCCTTTTAATATTTTTTATTGTTCACATCAGTGTAGTTTTAATTTTAATAATCTGATATTATGGGACAAAAATTTAGAAATGATAGAGGTGGAGAAAAGCCTGACAAGATAGTCATATGTGGAGATAAAGATTAAGTAAGATATGAAGACTCTGAAGAAAGCATTAGATATAACATGAAGATTATTTTGACATAGAAGTTTAGAGAGTTCAGAAAGCCAGTAAGAGAGTGTACTTAATGTAACATTGCCCTAAGAGAGAAGCAAGCAAAAGAGAGCTATGTTAAGAGTTCCACAAGGAAAGGTTAGGGAACTAGAAGAGAACTAATATTACCAGTTAATTAAACACATAAATTTCCAGGCACTGTTCTGTTTTACATATAGTAATTTGTATAATTTTCACAACAACCTTATGAGATAAGCAGATCTGTATTATTATTATTATTCCCATTATATAGATGAGGAGACTGAGGGTCAGAGAAGTCAAGTAACTTACCTAAAGTCATATAGCTAGTAATTGACAGGGCCAGGGCTTCATATATATGCAGTAATAGAAGAGCTAGGTAATATAGGAAGATTAAGGGGATTTGAAGTGGTAGTTCATATGAATCCTTGCGTGTTTGAAATGATGGTGAGAAAGCAAACAAGTAGTGATATCCTAAAGAGAGAGGGCAGATGGAAAGGTGGAAATTGAAAGGATCTTTGACTCATCTGCATTAAATGATAGAAGCTATTTTTTAATGAAATATTTTAATTTTAGTAGATGATTTTTTTTCCAAAATTAAATTCCTTGTTGTCTAATACAGAACATTGCTTTCAATAACAATTTTGGAAGCCTTAAACATTTGAAGTAAACAATTTCATTATCATTTATACAAATTTACCAGGGGAATGTGCAAATCTCCTTGAATATATATTGAAATTTGTTCTATTGATCATGAGATAATTTTCCTATTAGCATGGAAGTAAATAAACACAAAATTAGATTTATTCTGCATTTACTTGTGAACACCCTGCAGTCACTTGGAGTTAAGGGTTATTCACATTTCAGTGCATTCTAGTAAATGTTTCAAAGTTTTGCTACCGACCTGAGTCAGTCTTCTTTCAGTTTCCTGAACACACCATGCTCCTTTTGGCTTCTTTATAGATAACAAACAGAAGAGTAGCAAATATTTATCAATATGTATGTTCCAGGTACTGTACTGAGGCTTTTATGAATGATTTTGTTCAGTCTTCTCAGTAAACCCATGGAGTGGGTGTGGTTACTGCAGCCATGTTATAGCTGAGTCGTGGAGGTTGAGAGGGGTTAAGTCTCTTAGCTAAGGGTGCACAGGTTTTAAGTGAGGGGTGGAGGGGTGACAGTCAACTGCAGATAGTAGCACAGCAGCGCTTATGACCTCAGGTCAGGGTGACTGCCCATTATATGAAATTCCTTTCCACTCCCCTTGTCTGTTGGGAATATTGCTATTCACTTAAAAATAAAATTTCACTTGCACAACCTTACCTGAAACCTATCTGTCCTTCCCAGAAAGAATAAGGTGACATCCTGTGGATCTGTACTTTAGCAGTTGTCACCTTGTAGTTCAACTACTTTTCTGGGTCCCTGTGATTTTTGGGTGATCTTGAGGGTAGGGCTTTGTCTCATCCTTGTATTACTACTACCTAACTTAATCTTTGGTACAGGATTATACCAATATATATTTGTTGAATGAATTGCTAATTAACTATTAATTATTCAAACTATAAACTTTCAGGCCCACTATCTTTTTGTGCAATTAAGTACACATATTCTAGGTATTTTTTATTGTTGTTTTTTAAATATATAAAAACCACATGAATGCATTCTAGTTGTAGTGATTAAAACAAGAGAGAACAATGTGAAAAATTTCTTTTACACCTTCCATGACATCCTATAGCTCTTACCCTCCCTCTTCACAGATAAAATTAATATTTGGTGTATATAAATCCAGCCTTTTTTTTTTTTTTTTTTCTGGTACGCGGGCCTTTCACTGTTGTGGCCTCTCCCGTTGCGGAGCACAGGCTCCGGACGCGCAGGCTCAGCGGCCATGGCTCACGAGCCCAGCCGCTCCGCGGCATGTGGGATCCTCCTGGACCAGGGCACGAACCCACGCCCCCTGCATCGGCAGGCAGACTCTCAACCACTACGCCACCAGGGAAGCCCAAATCCAGCCACTTTTAAACATTTCCATACAGTTTACTTTTTTTTACGTGAACAGAAATACACTCTGTTTTCTACTCATTTATAAAAATAAATCTGAGGAGCTTTATTCCAGTGTTGCTAAATTTTCATTATTATAATCAAGACTGCACTGAGTGTGCTTGAACAGTCTTTTGTCGCACATATACGTATTTTTATAGGATTGATTCCTGAAAGAGGAATTTTTGGTTTAAAGAGTATAAGATTTTTGATAAATATTACAAATTGTATTCCAAAGGGTTTCCCAGTAGAGCCCTCCATCAACCACATACGAGAGGGCCCAGTGCCCCCAAACCCTTCATGATAAGAGTATATACATCTTTTACATTTTTGACGGTATGGCAGCAAAAATAATTTTTTTGAAGCTGTTACAGAACTAGTTGAATTAACTTGTGCATCTTTTCATATACATCTGCCATGTGTATTTTGTCTTCTTCTGTGAATTGTTACCTGGTTAAAGGAAAAACAAAAGCCTAATAGAAGATGGGTGAGGTATTTTTCCTACCCTTTTCCTATATATTTTGGATTTTTTTGGATTTTACTCCTTTTTGTAGAAAACAATTTTACAGTATTTTCTCTCAACACTGTCATTTTTTTTTTATACTTTGTGGTGTATTTCATCATCTCAAAGGCTTTTAATTTATGTGTTACATCATTCCTTTTGTAGCTTTCTGTTTCTTTGGTTCTGACTTCCATAGAAGACCTTCTCTATATGAACATTTTGAAAATATATCATTTTTTATTTGAAAGCTATTTTGTTTTTGCATCTATCTCCTCACCCTTCCTTCTCTAATTAGTTTTTATGTATAGAATGGAAGAGTGGTCTAATTTTCTTTAACATTAATATATTTATAACCAATTATTTAATCCTATTTGTTTAAAGGACTTTCTTATTCATAGATTTGAAATGATATCTTTATCTTAATGAAAATGCTTATATTTTAGGGAATTGATTCAATTCTGTTTAACTGGTCTCTGTTGTTTTTGGCACTAGTACCATGTTGCTCTGATTAGCTTTACAGTATGTTGTGGTTGACAACATTTTCTCTTGTTCTTGTTCAAAATCTTACGTGTTTTCTCTTAAGTATAGACTTTTAAATCAGTTTGACAAAGCCCATTAAAAATCCTGCTGCAGTTTTGACTGAATATGCATTGATTGGATTTATAAGTTAATTTTTAAAGAATTAACATATTTTCAAATGTGAGCTTTCCAATATCAAAACATCTTGTTTCTCCCCATTTTTTTAGGTCCCTAAGTCAAGCTCTATAGCTTTATTTACATTGGTTCTAGAAATGTCATATTATTTCCTCATTTTTTATGGTATACGCTTCTATAGGAAATGGCACTGCTTCTGCACTTAGATGCTCTAATTTTCATTACTTGTGTGTAAGGAATTAGTCAATTGCCTCGCAAATATCATTGTGTTATGACTTGAACTTTGAAATTAGTGACTAAATGCCTAGATATTTTTTGTTGGGTGTTCATGTTTGTTGTTGGTTTTTGTTTTGATGAAGCATTGCTAGATTGAGAGATATAAAAATGAACAAGATGCATTTCTTGTTTTCAATGAATTCATGGTCTAGCAGGGACAGTACACTGTAGACAATTAACTATATTCAGTATGTCAATACGATGAATAAAATATTATGCAAATGTTGTAATATAAAGAATTAATGTGGTCTAGAAAGATTATGGAGGACATCATATAGGAAATACCATCAGAAAAATGAAAGTTTGCCATGGAAATCTACTAAAGTTTTAAAAGTAATAAAATGAGAGCAGGAAAAAGTGTAAACTAGAGGATGGATTTAGGGCAAGAGAACTGGTACCACAGTGATGCTCATGCAACAAATTGATTAAAACGTAGATTTGAGAAGGAGTGGAATTGGCAGCTAGATAACGTGAGAACTCTTACTGAAGTTATTTATGAGCTTAATATGTAGTAGAAGCTGGAAATTTGGAAGATGCGCTTTAGGAAGTATAATATCCACTGGATTTGGATATTTAAAGTCATTAACATGCTCTGAATATGATTTTAATAAGCTATAAAAGTGTGTAGAACTGGATTGTGGACCTATGTGGTATTTTGTTTGAACATAGTCAAAATACGTGAAAACTGTTTGGAACATTTGTTCATATGTAAGAGTTCCAGAGATAAATCATCATCATCATCACCATCATCATCACCACCTTTGCCCTGGGCAGTTACTGCATTGATTTATTTATTTAGTCACCAGTTTCCTGGAAAATTCAGTTATGTATTGTAGAACACATGCCAGATTATTGCATTATTAATGTCATAACATATATTTTTAGCTTGCATAGCATATTTAAAAATTTCTGTTATAGGCTATTCCATTAAGGACCCAATCACCTAAAAAAGCCTAACTAGGACAGAATCTTACAACTTAGTTTGCAAATTTTGTTAAGAAATAAGATAGCAGTTATATCTTCTAAAGTATTAGTCTTTTATTAACAATAAGCACAAGAACCTGTACCTGGAGATTATGAATGTCACACTTAGAAGTGCTCTAAGTACTGGTGAGCTGTCATCAGTAGTAGTTAATACATTTTTGAAGACGGTATAAGTTAAAAAATTAATAAATACATTTTTACCAACTTGTTTCTGAGTTTATAAATCTGCGATATGTTAGGAGAACTGGAAGTTCAGTATGTGAGCCAGTGAAAATATAATGGCTCATGAAGAAGCAGACTATGAGAATACCTCAAACCTACCCTCATGCATTGTTTTTGTTTCTGGGCCTTAGTTTCAGGACTGATAGCAGCATTGTTAAAACTGCCTTAACAATGTTTGCAAACTGATTGGTACTAATCTGCTCCTTGCGAGACTTCCTCTATCATAGTTTTTATTAGAAGTTCTGTGTCTTCTGGATGGCTCTCCTGTACCTTGTTTAAAGTTTCCCCTGCCAAACATGTGTTCGTTACTTCTTTGCTCATCGCAGAAAATAGGAGCATTATGTACCTAAAAAGCAACTTCATCTTGAACTGGGCTAGAGGAAGAGTAGCTTTTCCTGTGTTGATGGCTGGATGTTTAAATTGTAATGTGTTGACCTTTTGTAGGGGACATTGAGAAGGAATGACTTAGAAACCTTTTATGAGAAATACCTTGGCAGACTGGACATTTTGTCCTGATTGCCCCACTCGGTTATGGAGATAACAGGACTGCCTCACTTCACCTGAACATGGCTGTGCAAAACCTGATTAAGAATCCTGGATTCCTCTGACATTGTCTACTGCTTTATAAATTCTGATTTCAAAAAGGATATTTAGTTTCAGAATTCTTTCCTCAATTCCTGCCTTTTTCTTTTTTGAAAGTGCTATATAATCTCAGTATAAACGTTTTTCTTCCTTAGCTGTGTTTTATAATGGAATCATGAGAGTTATTAATAATAGAATACCGGGAATACTGATTAAAATGGATTTTATATTGTACTCACTGGGCAGGGAGAGAAGGATGATTCTTCAGCTGTTTATATTAGAATCATTTGGGAGAAGTAACCATGTGTAGATTATGTTCTTATTTATCTTTTGTTAAGCCACTAGAATGTGTGTGCAAAAGGATTACAATTAAATACTTATGAAATCCTGAAAGTGATAAAATTGTTTATTGCAAAACAAGATTTATTGTTAGCTATATGCTTCCAGTCTTCTGCCATTGACCAAAGGCTATTTAAAATTAGCTTGTAGTTATGCTTTTGGACTTTCTGGCCAGGGCAGATCTTTCCATGCTCTGAATAGTGACTCATAATGAGTTCGTGCAGGAGATTTGTGGCCATCCCTAAGAGATCACAGTATTTCTCACATCTCTGAGGCTGGGGATTTAATTACTTGTCTTTATCAGCTAACATTCCTCTTGAGATATACAAAAAAGTCACCTTGAAGCCCTCTCATTTCATACCTTTCTGCATGCAATTACTTAAAAATTCATATCCAAAAGGCCTCCAATTGGTCTTAGTTTACGCAACACTTTGTCACAGTAAATGTTAAAAATAGTTTGAAAGCATTTTCAGGACATTTACTATAATGAGCTGGGAGTCTTCAGCTTTCTTTCTATGATTACCCAGTAAAAGGCTAGAGTAGATTCCCAAATTTTCAAGCCACACTGTTCCTAGAGGGGTAGCGGTTTGCTCAAGGTTAAAGAGTGAGGTAACATGTTCCTTTGAGCTATCTTTAGAAACCTTTTGAGGGTGGAGTCACAGATGTTGTCCTTGAGATAAGGATTTAGGGGGAGCTATCATACATTCCAGGTACTTCTGAGAAGTTCAAACCTCCTGGGGCATAAGGGCAGGCCTGTGGCTCTTGAAGATGACAAACTTTCTTAGAGACATTTCAATTGTACTGCATTAAATCAAAAGCAAATTTGTAACCTTCCAGTGCAAAATTTGTGTTTCAGCTCTGTAGGTGAAAATGTTTTAATATTAATGTCTAATGTCTGAGAGTGCTGAGTAGAAAGTAGAAGAGAGATATTTCGACATCCTGCTTTA
The DNA here is from genome assembly GCF_008692025.1 of Phocoena sinus. Classification (NCBI taxonomy): domain Eukaryota; kingdom Metazoa; phylum Chordata; class Mammalia; order Artiodactyla; family Phocoenidae; genus Phocoena; species Phocoena sinus. The sequence continues at coordinate 45,282,640 of NC_045772.1, read as the reverse complement.
GGTTTGATCCATTTTCATAACAGCCTGCACTCTTGAGTTACAAAAGTGTAATGTTTGTAGCTTACATGGATTTGCGTAAGCCATTCTTTTTTAAGAATAAATAGTCTAAATTTCCCAATGCAAGTACAGATTTGTTTAAATATGTGTATATATGCTCTTTAGTGTCTCACAAATTTAAAACATTAGAATTCACATTGTAGTTAGTACTGTCTGGTCACATTTGACACAAAGTTACGATTCTTTTGATTTTATAATTGCTTTGAAACCTGAGCCTGAGGTTTCATAAGAATTTCTCTAGGATTTCTCTAAGCTTCCCAATAATTTGAAATACCTGTTCACACATAATTTAAATTATTTAGGTAAAGCTTCCTCCAAAATGGTCATTTATACCATCAACTTCACTTGAATAGATATTTGTAATATGTGCTTTTAGCACAGAGACCTAAATATTCCTCTGATGTTCGATTCTTGGACTGTGATAGTATCATCTTAGTGTTTTTCCTTCCATGAATTTGAGTTATCTCCTCTCCTGCTTGCTGGGAATCTTTTGCATATTCAGGTGCAGTGCTTTGAGTATGAGCTGAGAGACCACCTGCATCAGGACCACCGCACCTGAGACGTTTTATTAAAATTGCATATTCCCACCACTACCTAGGATCTGCATTCTATGAAGCACCTCTTGTGATTCTGACACCCACGGCAATATGAAAATCACTGCTTTTGAGGCCCAGAAGGTATTTATGGCATTGGTTTAGACAGGCAGGTGCTCCTGTGGGGCTAAAAGGCCTTAGAGCAGCATCCTGAATAGCAGTGAGGGTGGCTTTCTTTGGATCCTAGTGTCATGAGCTGATCATTCAACAATCAGGACATCAGGGATTCAGTTTTAACTATTCAAAAACACTTTTCTATTCTTGTTATTAAATATGTTAACCATTTCGGATATGCCGTCTGATAGCTGTGAACAAAACTCAAAATCTGGGTGTCTTAGAAATTTTCCCAAGCATGGAAATCTCCTGGAGGCTTCTCATATAATTAGGAGACACCTTTATGTTTATTTTATTTATTTATTTTTTAATTGGAGTAAAATTGCTTTACAATGTTGTGTTAGTTCCTGCTGTACAATGAAGTGAGTCAGCTATATGTATACCTATATCCCCTCCCTCTTGGACCTCCCTCCCACCCCCCATCCCCCCCATCTAGGTCGTCACAGAGCACCAAGCTGAGCTCCCAAATGAGCATACTAACACAGATCAACCATACACATGCATATTGAATTCTGAGGTGTTCAGTAGTTTTCCAGGGTGAACAACATGGCAGAATTTTCTTGCAAGTTAATCTGGCGTCTAAACCTGGAGTAATTTGTAAATCTATTGACAGTGCAAGTAGGCAGGAACAGTAGAGCTACCTGGAGCAAGTGTTAAGTGTGAGAAGAAGGCATCTTTAGCTTTTGTAGTTATTCTGTGTCTTTGAGGGACTCAGGAACTTAGAAAGATGAAGAAAAGGAAAGGAAAGGAAAGGAAATAGGTTCTTTCAGCAAGAAATAATTGATAAGAAAGAAGAAAACAAGAGTTTTGTGGTAGACTTAGTCTGTGGAGAAAAGTAAATGAATCCTCTGGCATTTAGTCTGTTCATGTAAAAGCCTAATTTTCAAAGAAATCTCAAAAAACCTCTTTTCATTTTTATTATGATAAATTAAATTATAGAGAAAATTTTTAAATGAGGAATATATGAATATAGGTATTCATGCAGGCTTTATGCTAGAGTAATTACTTTAAGGTGTCTTGTAATGATATTTTCTCACTTTGGAACAGAGATTCTTAGGGGCCTTTCTGATCGCAAGCTTTCTTAACAAACATACTAATCAGCCAGTTATAAGAACTGCTCGCATTTTTCTCCTAGAACTCATAAAATCTATTTTGGGCTTCAATAACTTATTTACCTGAGGTAGCAATGCTATCCTGATAAGGAAACTAGAATAAAGGTAAGGGAAAATAAGTGTTTTATGTTAGTTTCTACTTGCTATGAAAATATAGAAGATTTCATTTTTATACTTGAAGAGACAATGATTTGGGAAAGAGCAGAAAGGAAAGGAAACTTAGTTCCAACATTTTGTGCAATGAAGGTGAGCAGTTAATTCAGAATAGCACACACTTTTGCTTATATGGCAAATCTTAAAGCCTTGGGAGATTATTTTAAATACACGAGGTTCTCCCTTAATTGCATGCAATTTCAACTAGCCTGTGTGGAATGTTTCAAATGCCCTTATGTGAAATGGAGTACTAGTGAAGAGGCCTTCACTATTTTGGATGTGAGAAAACATCAGATTAGGAAAACTGGACTTCTTGCAACTGTGCCAAAGCCTATTTAATGTTATTTAAAGATATGGGTACAGGCCGACTCAGAAGCTAAGAAGTAGCACGTGGCCCTGCGGAATCAGACCACATTTGAATCGCAGATCGACTTCTTCCTTCCTCAAGTGGAATGGCCTGGAGTACAGTGGATTTGAGCTTCAGAAGGGAGGGAGGCAGGGGTTTCCGGTTGCTCAGCTGCTTCAGCTAATTAGGGTGAGGATTAAACAGAAGTTCAGTATCGGCTCTCCAGGTCACCAGGTGGTAGTGCTAACCAGAGGGGAAAAAAGAGAGTTTTCATAAGAAAGAAAATGTTACTCTAGCAGTCCATATGCGACAAATTCAAGTAAGGCCAATAGGCTCTGAAGAGAATGATGATTGAGTATCAGAGAGTTTTATGTGTATGCTGACTTAAACACACTCTAAATTCGTGGAGGGTTCTTGGGAATGCTGTCAGAAATGCCAAAATAGAAAGGACTCCGGGTGAAAATTACTTGGCTTTGCATTCCCAGTGTGCAAATGCACTGGAAGTTAATTGCATAAGCTGAGGGCAGATCACGGGCTTTATCTAGGCCGTATCGAGGGAAATGTTACTTCCCCTGTTTCAACTGATAGACTAAAATTATTCTAGAAATATAGTTAATATGCAGAGCAATTAAGCCCCTTGCCTCCTAGCTTACCACACTTTTTAATTTCCATCTTTGTAGAGTTTCTCAGGTTTCCTATTTACATTTCTAAAATGTTACTGCAGTCTGTTGAATTTTGACATTGATAGACTATCAGCTATTTCATAGAGTGTGAAGAGTTGAGAAATCCATATGAAAATTTGTGTTTCAATAAATGCAAAAGTAATACATAGGGTATTTCAATAAATTATATATATAGTGTGAACGTTAATGAGTTTGTTGACAGGTAGGTAGATGATGCATACATGGATTGAAAGGTAGGTGGATAACAAAGACAGAGCCATAATACTTATTTCATGCTGTGAGGAAATCATGATATTTGGCCTCGGAAAGATTATTTTGTCATGTTTGCTTTTCATATGGGAAAAGTCATACAGAATTTTATTTTTTATTTTATTTATTTATTTATTTATTTTCTGTGTTTTTTCGGCTGTGTCGGGTCTTGGCTGTGGCGTGTGGGGTCTTCGTTGAGGTGTACGTGATCTTTCGATGCGGCACAGGCTCTTTGTTGTGGTGCACAGGTTTCCCTCTAGTTGTGGTATGTGGATTTTTTCTCTCTCCAGTTGTGGTGCGCAGGCTCCAGGGTGCGTGGGCTCTGTAGTTTGCGACACGTGGGCTCTCTTGTTGAGGCGCACAAACTCAGTAGTTGTTCCACGCAGGCTTAGTTGCCCCACGGCATGTGGGATCTTAGTTCACCGACCAGGGATCGAACCCGCGCCCCCTGCATTGGAAGGCATGTTCTTTACCACTGGGCCACCAGGGAAGTCCCCAGAATTTTAAAAGTCAAGAATCATAGCTGATGTTTAGTTAAATTAAATTCAATTGATTTTCTTAGCGAAAGGAAGATATTGAGATAAAATATGAACATGAATTAAATACTAAATAATTGTCACATATAACAATAGAAAGTTCCAAGTGTTGGTGAAGACATTTTCAAATATTTATTTACTTCAAAGATATGCCAAATTCAGAGTAAGGTAGAAACATATGTTCTTTATTTGTTAGTCTGTACTTTATCTTTATAGAATGTATAGAAACCAGTAGGAAAAACTTTCAATAGCTATTTACCTGGTTTGTATGTCATCATTCAATATCTATTTTTCATTCCAGATAAGTTAATCATTTTCTAAAGCATATATACATGACATTAAAATGAACTGTGTGTTCTCCTTATTCTCAGCAGATAAGTGATATGAGAACATCTTTCATAAACAGGCAAAATGAAAACAATGCAAAACATGAGAAGCAAGTACGTCAAAATAATTTTAGTGGGTTGACCTTTTTTATTTCAATTTCTGATGCTCATTAGTAAGAATAATTCACAAATGGAAAGTTCTGTAATACAAAGTTAGTCAGCAATGTCTTCCAATTGTATCGTAACAGCTTTGCACATTTGAAGATACATGGGAGTTAAAAATGTACATAGATAGGGATGGAAATGGTGATCCCATGAAAGTTCATTAATTCAACAAATATTTAGTAAACACCTACTATGTACCAGGCAGTATTATAGACACTAGAGTAAATAGTAGTGAATAAAAGAGCCAAAGTCTCTGCTTCTATTACGGTGGATAGGATCACAGTTAGTTTATCAAGCAAGTAAAAATTTGTCAGGTGGTGATACTTTTCAGAGTAAATAAATAAAAAGCAAAAAGAATGGGAGAGTTTGGAGAAGGCTAACAGAGAAGGAGTTTATTTTAAATATCGTGGTCAGGGAAGCTCTTGTTTTTCAGCTGATATTTGAGTTGTTATTTATGTTACAAAGGTAAATAAGGGAGCCATCTGGGAATAGAGCATTCCAGACAGAGGAACAGCACGTGCAAAGGCCCTGAGGTAGAATGTGTGTGGCATGTCCAAGGGAAAGCAAATAGACAGATGTGGCTCTAATGGAGTGAGTAAGGGGTTTAGCAAGATGAGATGATTTAGGGAGGGAGGTAACAGCGCTGACCATGTAAGATCTTATAGACTATTGTAAGAGTTGGGGGTTTTATTTAGAATGAGAGGGAAAGCCACTGGGAGGGTTTTGAACAAAAGAGTGATCTGCTCAGACATGTTCTTGTAGGATCACTCTGGCTGTTTTATTGAGAATATACTGTGAGGAAGCCAGAGTGGAAGCAGGGAAAGTAGTTAGGAGAGCAATTAAGACAAACTCTATTTAGAAAGCTGTTGAGAACTATAATATGGCTATTTACCTGGTGAGGAACAAGAGATGCCCCGGGGCACCTTGGTAGCCTCCTGGATGGCAGAGGTTTGCGTGCCAGAGATACAGACCCTTACAGATGTTTTCCTGGAAAATAGTTACTCGTTAAGCAGTAATAGCTAGAAAAAACAGACATTTATATTTTTTAAACATTTGGGTTGCTTCCAGTTTTAGTTTATTATGAATAATGCTGCTATGAATATTTGCATAAACATCTTCATGTGATTATGTTTCCCTTTCTCTTAATAAATACCAAGGAGTGGACTTGCTGGGTTGTCTGGCAAGATTATTAGATACTACCCTATTGTTTTCCAAAGTGACTGGACCACTTTGCATTCCAACAAGCAATACATGACAGTTTCATTTGCTTTGCATTCTCACCAACACTTAGTATTGCCAGTCTTTTTAACATTAGCCATTATATTGTGTGTGGAATTTATCTTATTATTGATTTAGTTTGCACTTCTTTAGTGATCAAGGATGTTGAGAATCTTTTCATGCACTTACTTTTCATCTCTGTATCTTCTTTTGTGAAATATCTGTTCAAATCTTTTGTCCATTTAAAAAAAATGAGTTGTTTTATTATTGAGGTATAAGAATTCTGTATATTGACCTTATGTTCTGCAACCTTGACAAGTTTCATTATTATTTCTTATAGCTATTTAATAGTTTCCTTTAAAGGTTTTCTACAAACATTGTAATGTCACCTGGAGATACCTATAGTTTTATTTCTTCCTTTTCAATCTTTATGCTTATGCATTTTATTTCCCTATCTTAATAATTTTGAAATGCTCTCTAATATTCTTTTTTATGGTTATATATACCGTAACTAACTTAAAATATTTATATTATTGGAAATTAAGAATGCTTTCAAACTTTCACTTATGAATAATTCTGACAAATATATTTGTGCATGCAGTTTTATTATTTATTTACTGTTTACTAAGACATAGTTTTGGAACTTCAATTTTTGAGTCCATGGTTAAAATCATTGAAACGGATTGTTAAGTTGCTCTTAAATATTGGCAAATTTCTCCCAAGAATAATATGAGAGTATTTCTAGCATGGCTAATTTTAAAAGTGATATTATTAATTTCAGTTTTTATATTATTCTATTCTCTAGACCAAAATAAGTTTAAGAAATAATTATTTTTAAAAAAATAATTGCTCTCTCTTCTCTAATTTTGTTTAGAAAATTATAGCGGTTAAGATCATTGACTGCAGAATTAAATATAGATATTAGTCCCAGCTGCAACAAAAAATGTAACCTTGAGCAAGTTACTGACTTTTAGCCTTAGTTTCCTCAATTACAAAATGTGGATAAAAGAGTATCCACATCAGAGTTTTAGTGTGAATATTAAGTGAGATCATGTAATTAAATAAAAGTTCTATGTAGCTCCAGTTCCAATAAGCACTCAATCAATATTTTCTGTTATTATATGACATTCCATAACAGACTGGGATCTGTCATGACATTCAAGAGACATATGCTATTGAGTTGAGACTTTAGGGCTAGAAAAGTAGTTAATCCAGGATAGGTTTTTACGTTAGTTTTACCTCAATTTAAAACAAATTATTCAGGATATATTTTATTAGAAATGCATACCACTGTACTGAAGTATAAAATGTATACCCAAGTTTTAATCTGAATGTAGTTTGTTGAAGTTGTTGACTCAGTTTTCATCTTAATTTGTCTTTGTCTATAACATTCTCTTTCTTAGCTTTCTTTTGAGAAAAAATACTACTGTAATTTAGAATAATTCTTCCAATATGAAGCATGTAATTTTAAATATCATGGTTGAATGTTAATATTAAATTTAGTAGTTTTGATAATTAAGGAGATCAAAGAGGTGCAAATATATCTGGATAAATGCAGCTTCGTGATGTTGACAGCAGCAAGGAATCTCTTAAAAACAACATTCACAACAAAATTAATTTTTTATCAAGTAGTAGTTGTTAGAAATATATGTGTTTCATTTGTTCACTAAGCAAATGTTTATGAGGAATCTGCTGTAAAAGTGCACTATATTAAACACAATGAACTACATATATTAAACATATGAAGTACAAAATTTAACAGCATATTCTCAAATGCCTTAGAATTTAGAGGGAGATTATAATCTCACACTTATCTAATGGAAAACTTTATCTAGTGTAATGCATTAAGGTCTAAAGGATTTAATGCTTATCTAATATAAATGTTAGGTGGTTTAAGGGCACAGTGTTTTTAAGGGAAGAGGGATCACTTTTGGATGGTATACTCACAATCTCCTAATGCTTCATGGAAGATGCGGCATTTGAGAATTTAGGGTGATCTTTGAAAAACATCTGGAAGGAGGAAACAAGTAACATCACACATGTAATATCATGACACTTGTGTCCACCATTATATGGTAATAGATCTCAAACATGTTAGCAGTAGATGGTATTTCAGGATAATCTTCAGAGAGATCTCAAAATAAAGTGACTGCAATAGATCCACGTAGAAGAGGAAGACAAACATGAAGAAATCAAAATGGAAAAGTTAACGTGGTAGCATCTTTGTGAAATTTAAATTTAAAAAGTAATGTGAAATTTAAATTTAAAAAGTAATTTCTTGCCATTATGAAAATTTGCTCCCAATTTTGGATTGAGAGGCATGCTCAGATTTCAAATCTCTAGGTAGAAAAAGAATGTCCAAATTCTGGCTTCACCAAGTTACCGTTACCTGCGAATACAGAAAAGCCATTTAGAAATGTTCCCTTTGCCAACCAGTTTCACTTTTTATGTGATCCAGTTTTAAACCATATTTATCTGATTACGTCACTAATGGGGCAGCACTATAGGAAAGTAAAAATCTGTCACTCTGGAGCATATAATGTGTCTCTAGTTATACACTGCTATGTGGGAACGTACTGATACGTGGAAATACGGATGTTTCTCTCCATCAGGCCTCATTGAACTTGAGATCGTTCCTTATCGTTGGATCCATGTTTAGAATATTACAGTGCATACATTTCATTTTTAACTATTAACAATTTTGGGGGGTCCTTTTTACATTTTATTCATGAGTCAATAGCAGTTTGTACTTTAGGAAAAGTAAGAGAAGGGTGTGTGTGTCTATGTGTGTATATTCTAAAATATAAGTTATATGGGACTTTTAAACATATATTTTAAAATAGAAGTTATAAAAAAGGCTTATTTAAAACAACTAGTATGCTATTCTTCCTAATCTACATGCCTCAACTGGGGAGGTAAAGGAGAGAAAAACTGTTCTAATCTCTTCTTGTTCTTGAAATACAGTCTTCTTAAAAACACTATTTACCTCAGAAAATTACCAAGTAATAATTATTTAATTGTACAAGCAAAATTAAGTATACTTAACTACCTTTTGCCTCCACAAATGGATTGTGTAATATACCTAGCATGCAGTGGAAAACACATTGGTTGATTTACAATTATTAATTACCAGAGCTTAACATCAGTGACCATATCTCTATATTTAACTAGAATCAACATGGTCTTCAGCCACTTTTGTTTTCCAAATGTTTCAACTAAATTCCTACACTGCTTCTTTACATTGGAAAATCTTCAAGAAAACTTTACCTGATACCAGAGAAAAATTCCTGATAGATGGGATTGCCATCTATTTTGTTTCCTTTTTAATAAATGAAATGCTGATTTTTTGTTTGCTTTATATTCTTGGTCAGCAAATGGGGAATTCAAATGATACCTTCTGAAATTTAATCTTTTGAATACCAACCAGCTCCAAGCCCAGTATCTCCAAGTGAAGGACAGATCTCTACAAAATAAAAAAAAATCCGAGGAAATAAGAAGTTGATTGTCTCTCACACAACTGATTCTCAGTGGTGGGGCTGGGACAGAATAAAATCTGCCATTCAAGAGAGGGAAAAATGGAAAAATAGGAGCCATTGAGAAGAACTCTTGGTGATGGACAAAGTTTCTTGATTAAATAATTCTGATTTTGCTTTTTGAGCATAGCTTCCTGGTCAGTTTTTCCTAGTAGTCTGGATCTGCCCTTTGAGAGACTCTTCCTTTTCCATCATCCTCCATGAACATATGTGAGGTGAGTCGTGGGCACATAGTTGTTTCCTTGGGCACCACACAGTTTTATCGTTCCACTTCCAAGCCTGTAGAAGGTTGAGTGCCTAAGGGTTGTTTCAAGTCTTAAATAGTTACACATGCTTTTAGTCTAAGATTATATCATCTTTGGAAACAGAACCCCCTTAAAACCTTAGTAACCTTCTTATTTTTTTTTTTAGGCATACCCACTCCCACAATATTTTTGAGACTTAGTTCTCAGATTCTCTGTATCTCTTTGACATATTGGGGATTATCTTGTGTTCTTCAGCCTTCAACAGGAGAACTGGATTTAAGCTCATCTCCTGAGTTATATTCCTATTTGAAACGACTTACTATCAAGTAGACCAAGGGTTGTTATCCTTAAAAAACAGCCCATTGGTGAACTTGGGTTTGGCTCTATTTCAGCAAGACGGAATGGGACAGGGCATGGAGAAACATACAATAAGCTTTAAAATGCCAGTCTGGATATGCTCACTCTCTTTTGGTAGAAATCAATTACATGGTAATACCTAACTGAGAGGGAATCAGGTAAAGAAAATCTGGTTGTGTCCTCAGGATGAAAAAAGAAATTGATTTGGTCAAGAGCAAGCTGAATAATCAACAGATACCAATTGAATATGCTACCAGAAATACATGAGAACACTGGCTTCAACACAACATTCTCAAGACCCAGATTAGCAGGACCAGTTTTTGTTTGTTTATTATGCTTTTGTTTAAAAAAATGTTCAGTTGAAGGAAATAAAATATATGTATTTCTACTTCCCTGCTTCCCCAACACCAACTGCCAATAACCAAAAAAAGGAAGAAAAAAAATAAAGAACAATTGACAAATACACTGAATTATGGGCTCAAATACAGAAGGATTCTGAAAATGGATGAAAGTATTTACAGACCGTCTATGGGACACAGAAATCTTAAAAATGAAAGGCACATCCATGAAGGGATGGTCTTATTTGGAATAATGGAATCTGGAGGCATGATGGGTTACATTGCTGAATCTTTCTCTACATGGAAGAGCAGGAAACAAATTCAGGCCTTAAAGAGAAGACATGCAAACTCCCACTTTTTGCAGGAAGCAGGGGCCAGAAATAGTGGGGTGGGGAAGAAATATATATGGCAGTTGGCTTGGCAACATTAATTGAGACAGCTGGAGAGAGACAATTAAATGCTAAATCTCCACAACAAGAACCTTCCATATGCAAGGATGAACTATGAATCACACAGCTCTCCAGCATATTCTGAAAGAGACTATGGAGCAGAAATATACCCCTAAACAGATGGAACCACTGATTTGATTAGAACCAGGTCTGAAATAACAAGCAGAAATATACCCCTAAACAGATGGAACCACTGATTTGATTAGAACCAGGTCTGAAATAGCAACACCACTAAATGTAAACTGCTACTGTCCCAGTCTATTCAGTATGATTGCTCTTTAGCCACAACCCATCAGCAACTACTTGTTAGATAGGACTACCCTTTTCAAATATGAGTGAAATTCAAACATGTACCATCCTGAAAGCCATAAAACTGTGAAAGATACCATAGGAAAGATAGTTAAGAATCATAGTAACAACTGAAGGACTAAAACATCAAGCAAAAAATTCACATATGCTCATCTATGTGATTTCCAAGAATGAAAATAAAGACGTGGTTTCTTTTGAGACAAGGGTTTAAAGAAAACAGAAAAAGATAAGGCAACAAAAAGAATAAAAGTGATCTGGCATTTCAAGAAAGAAAGCTATATTAGAAGCAGGAAAAATTACATAGACACAGGGGAAAACATAGTCAGGGACGACATGGAGAATAAACTGGAGATAATTTAGATAAATGAAATGGAAAAAACAATGAAAATGTTAATGTAAACAAGAGACATGCAGTATGTTTGTATGTTGGTATATGTGTGTGTGGTGTGTGCACTTAATATTTATGAAAAAGAAGCAAGCAAATAAAAAAAAATTGAAAGCATAGGAAGAGTAAACTTTCTTACAATAAAGAAGTGAACATGTAGATCAAAAGGGAACCCTGTGTTTAAGGAAAAAACTTACACAGAGCGATTAATATTAAGACATTTTGATGAATACCTTAGGCTTTAAAAATTAAACAGAACAGGTTACCTAGAAAGTGGAAAATTCAGACTGGCTCAGATTTCTGTAAGTAAAGTATATTTCAGTGGATAGAATACAAAGTCTTTTACGTAGTCAAGTTAACCTTTGAATGCAAAGGAGTGGTGGTAAGTCTTGAATCCACTTGTACGTGGAACAAAGGAAACAAGGAAATTAAGGTTACACAATAGAGACAAATCTTTAAACCAAGAAAATTTAGAAATAATTCAGCTGGTAAAAATCTAGAAGGGGCATAAAAGTTAGAAAGTGTAAGTCTCATGATTTTCTTATTTTTCCTTATCAGGGACTCAGTGGATACAGATTTAACTATGGATAAATCCATAGAAAAAATTCTTTTAAGATAGTTACTTTGAAAGAAAGAGTAGCAAGTGTAAGTTTTTAAAGAGTGTTTTAGTCATATGGAGTGTCCTAGTTTTCTGTCATTTTTCTAAAACTCTCTAAGTTTTTTAAAAGATTTTGACCCTTTGTCATTTCTTTCTCCTAAATTTTTACTTTTTAATATTAAATATGTGATTCTCATGAAAATTATTATTGTACTATAATTGCACATTAAATAATAATGGGGCTTCCCTGGTGGCGCAGTGGTTGAGAGTCTGCCTGCCGATGCAGGGGACACGGGTTCGTGCCCCGGTCCGGGAAGATCCCACATGCCGCAGAGCAGCTGGGCCCGTGAGCCATGGCCGTTGAGCCTGCGCGTCCGGAGACTGTGCTCCGCAACGGGAGAGGCCACAACAGTGAGAGGCCCGCGTACTGCAAAAAAAAGAAAAAAAAATTAATAATAATGATAATGAGTTTTATTAAATTAAGATTCCGGAATTATCTTCTCAAAAGAGTGGTTCTTTTACTGGAGAAATATTTCTAATTTTTACAATTATATATCACTTTCAATTTCAGTAATGTTGGAAATTGAAAACATTTTAGTAGAATAGAAAACATTTAAAACATATTATTCTTGTAAAAAAGGTATATATTTTAAGATAATGTAAATATATATACTTGTTCTGAATTCGCTAGCACTTTTTGGTATTGTTTGTATTTTCACTAATGCTTCAACTTTTAAAAATTACTTCCTACAAGTGATAATGAGGGGTAAATTTTCAGACAGTAAGCAAGGACTTAACTATAGGACTGTTATTAAAATTAATGAGTGTCATTGTTAGAACACAGTAAATCTATACCATTAATGTCCTCTGATTGCTAATCATCATTAAGGAGTTAGAACATCGTTATCATTACTTTTCCTAAGTTTTTTTTGAACATCTTCAACATTAAAGAAAATCAAGGAAAGGTTAAGGTCACATATTTCTGAGTTGGGGATCCAGATTAATTAAATGTTTCTATGTAAATAGTATATCTTCAGAATTTTGTGACACTGGAAGTTAAAGCTAAAATTGACAGGACAGCTATGTAGCTATTAGAGGAAGCTACTTCCCCCCCCAACTTCTGTCTCTGGAGGTCTTATAAATTGTCTACAAGTTAGTGTCCCAAAGGATAAAAATTATCTGTTATATAGTTGTTAGATGATTTCAAAAGTATTTCAACGTGCTTAAATTCCAAGAATTGAAAATGTCTCAAATCTAAAATTCCTTTTGGTACGAATTCTCAAATAAATTGATAGCATAGTTTCTTTAGTTTATACTGTTTATGCTCTTAACAGTTTACACTGTTTATACTCTTTCTACCCATTGACTTTGTACTCTTTGTGGCTCAGCAAGTTTGTTTAGCTTTGTCCTTACTTTAAATTATCATTTAGCATTCTTACGATGGAAACAAATTATCAAAAATCTCACTAACGTGCCTGCTTCCCTAAAAGGTGATTTCAAGGGGGCACAACTATCTTTTTCAAGGTATTAATCCTTTTTTCTATACAATGAATTATAGAGTAGAAGTCCTTTTTTCTATCTCATTGGTAGTAAAAGGTATTTTTACCTTCCACATTTCATCTGCAATGGCATTGAGTGGCTTTAAACTCTAATTTGGAATAGGGTATAATATTATGAGAGGCAGGAAAATATCACTTTAAATCATAAAGAATTAGATTAGATACTTCATTTCTCCATAAGATGAATATCTTTTACTAAGATTAGAGAAGGAGAAAATGCATGGCATGAGCAGAAGGTGTGTCCTTCTCTCTCCCTTTTCTCTCATTCACTGTTGTTGCTTGAAATTGTCTTTTTGACATGCTAGTAGCAGCTATGATTGAATTTAAGAGAAATGTGGATGATTGTTATCATTACCAAATGAAAAGACTTTTTTTCCTTTGATGCAACAGAAAATGTTTAATGAAAAACAAAATGCTTGTCACATGTTGTACAATCTACATAAGACAGATGATGGGATATTTCTATAGCTGATAGCTGAGTAAATCACCTCATTTTCATTGTCCCCACAATGTTGACCAACAGGCTGCCAGCCTGGCTTCCCACTTCTGATTTAAACACACGATTCAGAATGACTTTGGAGGGTTGGGATACTCACAGATTTATGGAGCAGTCATATGTGTGATTCTCATCACTGTACAGCAACCCTGTCATTTTTGTGACAGAGCCTGTTTGACTGGTTTGGGATTTATGAAGGAAATAATTCAGAACAGAGTAATAACTTTCCCTTGGCAATTACACTACCGTTTGGTACTTTGTTCCTAAGGGGAAAATGAATGTGCTGGGATCTGTCTATGAGTTTAGTGGCTCTGTGTAAGGAACAAATCAAGGTCAGAATACAAGTGCAGAACATGTGGTTGCTGAATTCTAGTTCTGGTTCTTCAGCCTTAGGGCTCTCCACATTTGTGTGACACTTTATGGTTTACAAACTACCTATCCATTTCTCTTCTCTCAATGACCCTGGGAGGTAAATACCATTTCTCCCATTTGTAAAGAAGGAAACCGAGACTAAAAATGTTGCCTTCCTTGAAGTTTATTATTCAGCAAATATTTTTAAGCATTTGCAATGTGAAGGTTTTATGATGCATGCTGGGGATACAAAGATAAATAAAACTTAGTCCCTGCTTCAGTTTTTTAACTACTTATTATGAAGAATTTCAAATATATAAAAAAACCTCTAGAGCTATGTACCAAAGTCCCTGTATCCATTGCTCTGCATCAGCAATTATTAACTCATGGTCAGTCTTATTTCATTCATGTCCCCAACCAAACTTTCATACTATTTTGAAGTAAATTCTAGATATCAAATCATTTCTTCAAAAAAAATCTTCACTATGTGTATCTAAAAAATGACATTATTAAACATGATGACCTAAAATTAGTATTTCCTCAATAATATCAAATATTCAGGGGAGTTCCCTGGTGGTCTAGTGGTTAGGATCCCAGGCTTTCACTGCCATGACCCGGGTTCAGTCCCTGGCCAGGGAACTGAGATTCCCCTAAGCTGCATAGTGCGGCCAAAAAAAAAAAAAAAAATCAAATACTCAAGAAGTGTTCAAATTTCCAGTTGTCTCATAAATGTCACTTTTTTTTTTTTTTACAGTTTGTTTGAATTAGGATTCAAATGATACTACTGCACTGTGGTTGGTTGATGTGTTTTTCGATCACTTTTAAACTATTGGTTTTCTTCTTCACCATTAAAAAAATTTCTTTCCAAATTATTTGGTAAAGAATGATGTTGTTTGTCCTGTATGATTTCCCACAGCTTGGATTTTGCTGATTGCATCCCCACTCTGCATTTTCATGTGTTCCTCTGTCTTCTCTATCACCTATAAATTGGTAATCAAGTCTACAGGCTTAATTTAAGGCCTTTTAGCAAGTTAGCTTCAGAGTTGACTCTATATGTATGAACACATAAAATAAAAAGTAGTCTCTCTTTTTATGATATTTGCAGCTATTTCTGTTCAGTGCCTAAATCTATTGTCACTAGAGCTTGCAAATGGTGATTCATTCAATCCTTTTCCGTTTATAAAAGAAATAGCTTTTCAAAGAGAAACTTGCTCTCATTTACTGTCTGGTGACCCAGTGATACAGTTCTTAAGGAGAGACGGGATAAATGCTTGATTGTTTCCTTGCATTTTTCAGCATCAGAAATAATAAGCCAGTTCTCTGGCATAATGAGCCAGTTCTCTATGTAGTGACCAGTTATTTTGTTTTGTTTTGTTTTGAGTTAAGTATCATTTTGACCCATGGATTTAAGTATATTTGATAAGTTTAAATCCATTGCCGTTTTTATTCCTGTTGATACTCAGAATGTCTGACATTGGTCAGGAGCTTCTTCAAGTTGGCTGCAGAGCCCGGGTTAAATGGGATGCTATCACTTCGCTCTTGTTAGATTCCCTTTAGATATCAGTTAGATTTCACTTTAGGTGCCTCTTCTAAAAATCTTCCCAACTGAGTCATCACTGTCTTGTGCATGACTAGATTACAATCTCGGAAGTGTTTTGTTTTGTTTTCAAAATGCCTCCACTTTTTGGACTGTACTTTCTTGCTTAATTTCGTGTCAGTACAAAATTTAGACCTTAGCTGTACATTTAGAAAATTACATAGGGAATTATAGTGGCCGCATGTATGTAGCACTACCTCTGTGGATACCCTGGGGGTGGGATTGCCTTGATTTTGAGATTTCTTGTTGAGATTTTTAACTGAGGTGGGCTATCCAGGCCCAGGAGGTGCCCTACAGTTCTGTCCAGGAAGCGATTTCTCCAGTGCTTCATATGATTTTATCCAAGTCCTTTGCTCTTCCTTCTAAGCCTGAGTTTAGGACCCCAAATCACTTTCCATACCCTTAATTTGTTCCTTTCCCATAAGACCTTGAGATGGAAAACATCTTCTGTTGTTTGAAGCATTTCCTCTTATTTAAATTAAAGACTGTAATTTTATGTGATTACCTCTCCTTTTCTTTTTCAGAACACATTCTAGTGCTCTGTCGTTTTTACCTCTGTCAACAGTATTTCTGAAAGCAAAGTGTTGTTGTAATGCATGCTCTTCATGGTAGGTATGTTGCTCCTAACTGGTTAGCCTCTCCAGGCCAGTCTGAACTGTGGATGTTCCTTGCCTTACGGAGATTAGACTTGATAATGAAGAGGCCCAGGGAATGGGGGGGCAGCGGTGAAGAAAGTGGTTTTGGCAAAAGAGACACAAATGGCCAAAGTCTAAAAGCTATATCTACAATGAGTCCACTAAGGCCTCCATTTCAAAGTCACTGTCATGGACCAAATCAGTCTCTCCTTCTACATCTGTTCTCTTATATTATTTTTTCTTCATAAGGCCCCCGGAGATTACTCCCACTTGATTTCCCCCTTATTCCTATCCTCATTTTTTTAACTAGAAGATGGGAAAGAGAATAAAAAAATTACTTCCTAGGCCTTTCGGAATAGTGGTTAAGAATGTCACGGGCTCGGAGCAGGAAGATTGGATTCAAATAACAGCAACATCCTTATTTGCAGTATGACCATGGAGAGGTTGAGTAACCTTTTTGAGCCTCAGTTGTTGTTTTTTTTGTTTGTTTTGGGCCTCTCACTGTTGTGGCCTCTCCCGTTGCGGAGCACAGGCTCCGGACGCGCAGGCTCAGCGGCCATGGCTCACGGGCCCAGCCGCTCCGCGGCGTGTGGGATCTTCCTGGACCAGGGCATGAACCCGTGTCCCCTGCATCGGCAGGCGGACTCTCAACCACTGCGCCACCAGGGAAGCCCCTTGAGCCTCAGTTTTGATCTGTATGATGAGGATAGTAATGTTGCTAATCTCAGAAGATTGTCATGAGGCTCTAATAACATAATGTATGTGTAGCACTTGGCATAGGGACTGGCACATAGGGAGTGCTGACTCTGTGTTGGCCACCACAGTGACTGCCTTTTTTTCCTTTGTCTGAGACCTGTGGCTGATTGATGATGCCTGAAAACATGAACTCAGATTTGCCAGGAACCACAATATGTTATAACTAGTAACATGAGAATTCGAATTTGGGTGTTCCATCCAAAGAAAATCATCTAGAATATGTAAAAGCATTGTGCACAAAGATGTTCATAGGTCTGTTACTTAAGATATGAAAAATGTATATACCCAAAATACTCAACAATGGTGAACTACACTTATCTTCCCAACAGAATATTCTTAGAACTAATTTGAAAGTAATTATGAAGAATTCCTAATAATATGGAAAATTACTTTAAGTTAAATATATAAACTTACATACAATGTAATAAAATCTATATAAAAGACAAAACTTTGACATAAATATTAGACAAGAGGAGATATACCCAGTTATTTTTAGGTGACTTGGTTTGAGTGATGTTTTTCTCTTTCCTAGTTTCCTGTTATTCACACATTTCTCTAAAAAAGCAGGCTTATAGAAAGTTAGAAGCTCCACTGATTTATGGACCTTTGGGTTAATGATTTGATATCCTGATGTCAGTAAACTCAAATTCTGCAAAGTCATGCTGTAGTTTTTATTTGTTCTACTCCCATGTGGCTCTGTAGAGCATTGGAAAATTTCACTGCCCAGAAAGCAGAATTCCATACCAACTCTAAGCATTGTATTTTCCATGGAAATTATAAGCTACGTGGATAATTTTTCTGGTGTTCTTTCAGGCTATTTTCTGTATTTAAATTCTGGAATAAATCTTCTAATTAACTCAAAATGGAATATACAGCTTCCTGTATATACACTATATATTCTTTTAAAATGTGTTCATTGTTTAAATGATTTCTCCATAACCTTCCCATATCATCTGATGC
Source organism: Phocoena sinus (assembly GCF_008692025.1). Classification (NCBI taxonomy): domain Eukaryota; kingdom Metazoa; phylum Chordata; class Mammalia; order Artiodactyla; family Phocoenidae; genus Phocoena; species Phocoena sinus. The sequence goes on along the minus strand of NC_045772.1, from coordinate 45,264,520 downwards.
TGTTTTTAGCAATTGAGCAACAACAAATAATGCATGGATAAGCTTTTGGAATTTTTTTTTCTGATACCTGCATAAGAAACTGTTTCTAAAACAAATCGCATGCATAGCCTGCCTTAAAAACAAAACAAAACAAAGCATTATGTCTGTTTTCATGTCATCGATTTCACTCAAGAGGTTATATATTTCTCATAAGCATAGTCTATATAGTAAGAGAGAGAAGATCAACTGGAAAATCATATTTCACTTCATTCTCATCTTGGAAGACCATGTGGCAATTTGAGTTTGCTCTCTCTTCCAGCTAGAGTCACCCTTTTAGAATATAAATCAGATCATGTCATTTCCCAGCTCAAAAACTTTAGGTGGCTTCCCATCACCTGTAGAAAAATGACCTGAAGCCCTTATTATTTAGAGCCTTCATGATCTAGCACCACCAACCTCTGCAACCTCAGGCCCTACTCTTTGTCTCAGGCTTATTCCACTTCAGCCACAAAGTCCCTTTTATTATCTTTCAAGATCCCAAATTTGTTCCTGTCTCAGGACTTTTGAACTTGCTGTTTCCTCAATCAGAATTCGCCTCCTGCCAGATTCACTCAGCCTGTTCTCTCACTTCATGCAGGTGTCTTCAGGGAGGCCTTTCCCTAAACACCCGATTTAAATTGTTCCCCCATAAATCTCCTTTCCCTAATATTGCTTAATTTCCCTTCATAGCCCTGAGATTTTATTAGCTATTTATTTGCGCTTCTGGTCTAAGGGTGATGAGTGCTGTGATCATGACATGTAAACAGATGTTAAAGAAAGGGAGAAAGAAAGCCTTTAACCTATTTCAAATGGGATTTGGGGAGGCAGACTCATGCAGGGGAACCAGGGGGAGCTTTCTTGTCAGTCCTGGCTTTGAATTCCATCCCTACCACTTATGAGCCGGGAGAGCTCAGCAAGGTGCTTCTCTTCTGTAAACTTTAGCTTCTTTATCTTAAAAAAAAAAAAGGCGTAATAGTACTGATCTTGAAGCTTGTAAGGATAATAAACTGAAACAAACATGTCATTCCATAACAACGCACTGTAGGCGGAATACAGTCATTCCTCAATATAGTATAGCTTATACTAATTGATAGTTTTCTAAAAAATAAAATTAAATAAATTAGTTGACTTTGGTTGTAAAGCTAAGGACTTTTTCATTTTTGAGGAAAATAGCTAACATCTGTTGACTTCTCCAACTAAAGGCCAAACATTGACTTTGCTTCTTAACATTACTGAGTGCCTAGAGGACACTCTGAATTTAGATCATGGCTGATTTCTTGAGAAATTATGTTGGTAAATGAAGAAACAAGTTTGTGTGTGGAGAAAAAAGGATGGTTGTGGTGGTGGTAGTGGAACTATACAAGTTACAAAAATTATTTCTGGATGCTTTATTTATTTATTTTTTTTGCGGTACGCGGGCCTCTCACTGTTGTGGCCTCTCCCGTTGTGGAGCACAGGCTCCGGACGCGCAGGTCATGGCTCACGGGCCCACCCGCTCCGCTGCATGTGGGATCTTCCCGGACCGGGGCACGAACCCGTGTCCCCCTCATCGGCAGGCGGACCCCCAACCACTGCGCCACCAGGGAAGCCCGATGCTTTATTTTTAATTATTAAATGTTGACAGAAGGAGGGAACTTAGAGATCATGTAATTCACTCTTGTCAATTTACTGACCAGGATAAAGAGATTTCCAAGCCCTCCCTCAATTTATTTAAATGCATGGTATAAAATAACACATAAAGGAGAGTAGCAGAGTTATTTATTAATCAGAGAAAAAAAGAATAGAGATGTTGTATAATGCCTCTGCTTTCTCACTGGCTATAAAGCTATTTTACTTTATTATAGGCTAACTTATTCAAAGCTATTGGCTAGTTAGCCATGGCCTTCTTGTCTTCTATCATGTGTATCATTAATAAACAAGATGAGCAAAAATACTACAAAGATCACTCCAATAGAATTTTTCCATCCTGCTGGTATTGTTTAACGTTAGAAAATTCTTAATTTAAAAAATATGGTTCTGTTTAAGTTTTAATATATTTGTAAAATGTGCTTATTTTTAAGAACTGACATTATGACCATAATTTAATTTAGTTTTGAGGAACATCTATTGAGTGCCTATTTTTTAAATTTTATAATTATCTTTTTATACAGCAAGTTCTTATTAGTTTTTGATTTTATACATATTAGTGCATATATGTCAATCCCAACCTCCCAATTCATCCCACCTTCCCCCCCATGTCTCTATTTCTGCCTTGCAAATTGGTTCACCTCTACCATTTTTCTAGATTCCACATATATACATTAATATACGATATTTTTTTTCTCTTTCTGACTTACTTCACTCTGTATGACAGTCTCTAGGTCCATCCATGTCTCTACAAATGACCGAATTTCGTTCCTTTTTATGGCTGAGTGATATTCCATTGTATATATGTAACACATCTTCTTTATCCATTCATCTGTTGATGGGCACTTAGGTTCTATGACCTGGCTATTGTAAATAGCACTGCAGTGAACATTGGGGTGCATGTGTCTTTTTGAATTATGTTTTTTTAAGGGTATATGCCCAGTAGTGGGATTGCTGGGTCATATGTTAATTCTATTTTTAGTTTTCTAAGGAACCTCCATACTGTTCTCCATAGTGGCTGTATCAATTTACATTCCCACCAACAGTGCAAGAGTGTTCCCTTTTCTCCACACCCTCTCCAGCATTTGTTTTTTGTAGATTTTCTGATGATGCCCATTCTAGCTGGTGTGAGGTGATACCTCGCTGTAGTTTTGATCTGCATGTATCTAATAATTAGTGATGTTGAGCATCCTTTCATGTGTTTCTTGGCCATCTGTACGTCTTCTTTGGAGAAATGTCTATTTAGGTCTTCTGCCCATTTTTGGATTGGGTTGTTTGTTTTTTTGATATTGAGCTGCATGAGCTATTTATATATTTTGGAGATTAATCCTTTGTCTGTTGATTCGTTTGCAAATATTTTCTCCCATGCTGAGGGCTGTCTTTTCATCTTGTTTATAGTTTCCTTTGCTGTGCAAAAGCTTTTAAGTTTCACTGGGTCCCATTTGTTTATTTTTGTTTTTATTTCCATTATTCTAGGAGGTGGTTTTAAAAAAGATCTTGCTATGATTTATGTCAAAGAGTGTTCTTCCTGTGTTTTCCTCTAAGAGTTTGATAGTGCCTGGTTTTACATTTAGGTCTTTAATCCATTTTGAATTTATTTTTGTGTGTGGTGTTAGGGAGTGTTCTAATTTCATTCTTTTACATGTAGCTGTCCACTTTTCCCAGCAACACTTATTGAAGAGACTGTTTTTTCTCCATTGTGTATCTTTGCCTCCTTTGTCATAGATTAGTTGACCATAGGTGCATGGGTTTATGTCTGGGCTTTCTAACCTATTCCATTGATCTATATTTCTGTTTTTGTGCCAGAACCATATTGTCTTGATTACTATAGCTTTGTAGTAGAGTATGAAGCCAGAGAGTCTGATTCCTCCAGCTCTTGTTTTTTTCCCTGAAAATTGCTTTGGCTATTCGGGGTCTTTTGTGTCTCCATACAAATTTTAAGATTTTTTATTCTAGTTCTGTAAAAAATGCCACTGGTAATTTGATAGGGATTGCATTGAATCTGTAGATTGCTATGGGTAGAATAGTCATTTTCACAATATTGATTCTTCCAATCCAATAACATGGTATATCTCTCCATCTGTTTGTGTCATCTTAGATTTCTTTCATCAGTGTTTTATAGTTTTCTGAGTACAGGTGTTTTACCTCCTTAGGTAGGTTTATTCCTAGGTATTTTATTCTTTTTGTTACAATGGTGGATGGGATTGTTTCCTTAATTTATCTTTCGTTGTTAGTGTATTGGAATGCAAGAGATTTCTGTGCATTAATTTTGTATCCTACTTTACCAAATTCATTGATTAGCTCTAGTAGTTTTCTGGTGGCACCTTTAGGATTATCTATATATACAGTATCATGTCATCTGCAAACAGTGAGAGTTTTACTTTTTTTCCAGTTTGGGTTCCTTTTATTTCTTTTTCTTCTCTGATTGCTGTGGCTAAGACTTCCAAAACTATGTTGAATAATAGTGGCGAGATTGGACATCCTTGTCTTCTTCCTGATCTTAGAGGAAATGCTTTCAGTTCTTCACCATTGAGAAGGATGTTTGCTGTGGGTTTGTCATATATGGCCTTTATTATGTTAAGGTAGGTTCACTCTGTGCCCACTTTCAGGAGAGTTTTTATCATAAATGGGTGTTGAATTTTGTCAAAAGCTTTTTCTGCATCTATCGAGATGATCATATGGTTTTTATTCTTCAATTTGTTAATATGGTGTATCACATTGATTGATTTGCATATATTGAAGAATCCTTGCATCCCTGGAATAAATCCCACTTGATCATGGTGTATAATCCTTTTAATGTGTTGTTGGATTCTGTTTGCTAGCATTTTGTTGAGGATTTTTGTATCTATATTCAGCAGTGATATTGCTCTGTAAGTTTCTTTTTTTGTAATATATTTGTCTGGTTTTGTTATCAGGGTGATGGCCTCGTAGGATGAGTATGGGAGAGTTCCTCCCTCTGCTATATTTTGGAAGAGTTTGAGAAGGATGGGTATTAGCTCTTGTCTAAATGTTTGATAGAATTCACCTGTGAAGCCATCTGGTCCTGGATTTTGTTTGTTGGAAAATTTTTAATCACAGTTTCAATATCATTACTTGTGACTGGTCTGCTCATATTTTCTATTTCTTCCTGGTTCAGTCTTGGAAGGTTATACCTTCCTAAGAATTTGTCCATTACATCCAGGTTGTCCATTTTATTGGCACAGAGTTGCATGTAGTAATCTCTAATGATGCTTTGTGTTTCTGTGGTGTCTGCTGTAACTTCTCGTTTTCCATTTCTAATATTATTGAGTCCTCTCCTCCTTTTTCTTGATGAGTCTGGCTAAAGTTTTATCAATTTTGTTTATCTTCTCAAATAACCAGCTTTTAGTTTTATTGATCCTTGCTATTGTTTTCTTTGTTTCTATTTCATTTATTTTTGCTCTGATCTTTATGATTTCTTTCCTTCTACTAACTTTGGGTTTTGTTTGTTCTTCTTTCTCTAGTTCCTTTAGGTGTAAGGTTAGATTGTTTCTTTGAGATTTTTCTTGTTTCTTGAGGTAGGACTATATTACTGTTAACTTCCCTCTTAGAACTGCTTTTGCTGCATCCCATAGGTTTTGGATAGGTCGTGTTTCCATTGTCATTTGTTTCTAGGTATTTTTTGATTTCCTCTTTGTTTTCTTCAGTGACCTCTTGGTTTTTTAGTAACGTATTGTTTAGCCTCCATGTGTTTGTGTTTTGTACGTCTTTTTCCCTGTAATTGATTTCTAACCTCTTAGAGTTGTGGTTGGAGAAGATGCTTGATACGATTTCAGTTTTCTTCAATTTACTGAGGCTTGATTTGTGACTCAAGATGTGATCTATCCTGGAGAATGTTCCATGTCCACTTGAGAAGAAAGCGTAATCTGCTGTTTTTGGAAGGAATATCCTATAAATATCAATTAAATCTGTCTGGTCTATTGTGTCATTTAAAGCTTGTGTTTTCTTATTAATTTTCTGTCTGGATGATCTGTCCATTGGTGTAAGTGAGGTGTTACAAAGTCCCTCACTATTATTGTGTTACTGTCGGTTTCCTCTTTTATAGCTGTTAGCATTTGCCTTATGTGTTGAGGTGCTCCTATGCTGGGTGCACATATGTTTATAATTGTTATGTCTTCTTCTTGGATTGATCCCTTGATCATTATGTAGTGTCCTTCCTTGTCTCTTGTAACATTCTTTATTTTAAAGTCTATTTTATCTAATATGAGTATTGCTACTTCTGCTTTATTTTGATTTCCATTTGCATGGAATATCTTTTTCCATCCCCTCACTTTCAGTCTGAATGTGTCCCTAGGTCTGAAGTGGGTCTCTTGCAGACAGCATATATATGGGTCTTGTTTTGGTATCCATTCAGCGAGCCTGTGTGTTTTGTTTGGAGCATTTAATCCATTCAAATTTAACGTAATTATCGATACATATATTCCTATTGCCATTTTCTTAATTGTTTTGGGTTTGCTTTTGTAGGTCCTTTTCTTCTCTTGTGTTTCCCACTTAAAGAAGTTCCTTTAGCATTTTTTGTGGAGCTGGTTTGGTGGTGCTGAATTCTCTTAGCTTTTGCTTGTCTGTAAAGCTTTTGATTTCTCCATCAAATCTGAATGAGATCCTTGCCGGGTAGAGTAATCTTGGTTGTAGGTTCTTCCCTTTCATTACTTTAAATATATCTTGCCACTCCCTTCTGGCTTGTAGAGTTTCTGCTGAGAAATCAGTTGTTAACCTTATGGGAGTTCCCTTGTATGTTATTTGTTGTTATTCCCTTGTTGCTTTTAATAATTTTTCCATGTCTTTTATTTTTGTCAGTTTGATTACTATGTGTCTCAGTGTGTTTCTCTTGGGTTTATCCTGCCTGGGACTCTGTGCTTCCTGGACTTGGGTGGCTATTTCCTTTCCCATATTAGGGAAGTTTTCGACTATAATCTCTTCACATATTTTCTCAGTTCCTTTCTCTCTCTCTTCTCCTTCTGGGACCCCTATAATGGGAATGTTGGTGCGTTTACTGTTGTCCCAGAGGTCTCTTAGGTTGTCTTCATTTCTTTTCATTCTTCTTTTTTTATTCTGTTCTGTGGCAGTGATTTCCACCATTCTGTCTTCCAGGTCACTTATCGATTCTTCTGCCTCAGTTATTCTGCTATTGATTCCTTCTAGTGTATTTTTTATTTCAGTTATTGTATTGTTCATCTCTGTTTGTTTGTTCTTAACTTCTTCTAGGTCTTTGTTAAACATTTCTTGCATCTTCTCGATTTGCCTCCATTCTTTTTCTGAACTCCTGGATCATTTTCACCATCATTATTCTGAATATGTTTTTCTGGAAGGTTGCCTCTCTCCACTTCATTTAGTTGTTTTTCTGGGGTTTTATCTTGTTCCTTCATTTGGTACGTAGTTCTCTGCCTTTTCATTTTGTCTGTCTTTCTGTGAATGTGGTTTTCCTTCTGCAGACTTCAGTATTGTAGTTCTTCTGCTTCTGCTATCTGCCCTCTGGTGGATGAGGCTATCTAACAGGCTTGTGCAAGCTTCGTGATGGGAGGGACTGGTTGTGGGTAGAGCTGGCTGTTGCTCTGGTGGGCAGAGCTCAGTAAAACTTTAATCTGCTTGTGTGCTGATGGGTGGGGCTGAGTTCCTTCCCTGTTGATCATTTGGCTTGAGGTGACCCAGCACTGGAGCCTACAGGACCTTTGGTGGGTAATGGTAGACTCTGGGAGGGCTCACACCAAGGAGTACTTCCCAAAACTTCTGCTGCCAGGGTCCTTGTCCCTGTGGTGAGCCACAGCCACCCCCCACCTCTGCAGGAGACTCTCCAACACTAGCAAGTAGGTCTGGTTCAGTCTCCTATGGGGTCACTGCTCCTTCCCCTGGGTCCTGATGCGCACACTCCAAGAGTGGAGTCTCTGTTTGCCCCAGACCTGTTGAAGTCCTGCAGTCAAATCCTGCTAGCCTTCAAAGTCTGATTCTCTGGGAATTCCTCCTCCCCGTCAGACCCCCAGGCTGGGAAGCCTGACGTGGGGCTCATAATCTTCACTCCAGCGGGTGGACTTCCATGGTATAATTGTTCTCCAGTTTGTGAGTCACCCACCCAGCAGTTATGGGGTTTGATTTTATTGTGATTGAGCCCCTCCTACCATCTCGCTGTGGCTTCTCCTTTGTCTTTGAATGTAGGGTATCTTTTTTTTTTTTAATTTCATTTATTTATTTATTTATTTATGGCTGTTTTGGGTCTTCGTTTCTGCGCGAGGGCTTTCTCCAGTTGCGGCGAGCGGGGGCCACTCTTCATCGCGGTGCGTGGGCCTCTCATTGTTGCGGCCTCTCTTGTTGTGGAGCACAAGCTCCAGATGCGCAGGCTCAGTAGTTGTGGCTCATGGGCCTAGTTGCTCCGCAGCATGTGGGATCTTCCCAGACCAGGGCTCGAACCCGTGTCCCCTGAATTGGCAGGCAGATTCTCAACCAATGTGCCACACCAGGGAAGCCCTGTAGGGTATCTTTTTTGTGAGTTCCATCATCCTGTTGATGACTGTTCAGCAGTTAGTTATGATTCTGGTGCTCTCGCAAGACAGAGTGACCGCATGTCCTTCTACTCTGCCATCTTGAACTTACAATATTGAGTGCCTATTTTGAACTAGATTCTGCAGTAGGCTATGGGGATAAAACGATGGGTAAAAAGAGTGCTTCATTTCCTTACAGATCTAAGTCCAGTGAGTGAGAAAGATAGTATCATGATAAAATTCTGATTAATATCATGATATTTATTATGAATAGGGGTGTTATCAAGATGTTATGTGAGGTCAGAAAATAGGTGCCTAAGTCAGTTTTGGGAGAGGGCTTCCTGGAAAAAAAAGCAACAGGAGGACAAGGGACTATGAGACTCCTTTTTGTACAACTTCATGTTTGTAATTTTCTGGGGCTGCAAGTAAGTATAGCTGTCCCTTGGTATCCTTCAGGGATTGGTTTCAGGAACCCCCACAAATACGAAAATCCTCCAGTGCTCAGGTCCCTTATATAAAATGGCATAGTATTTGCATATAACCTGCGTACATCATCTAGAATACTTTAAATCATCTCTAGATTAATACTTATAATATCAAATACAATGTAAATATTATGTAAGTATTTGCCAGTATGCAGCAAATTCAAGTTTTGCCTTTTGGAACTTTCTGTAATTTTGGAATTTTTTATCCCAAATATTTTTTATCTACAGTTGGTTGAATCCACTGATATAGAACCCGTGGATGTGGAGGGCCGACTGTAACTTCCTTTTCGCCTCTGCTGCAGGCAACAGTTGCCAGTGCCTGAATCATATCTTTATTTTCTCTAGGAAATGACCAGATGGACCCATGGTTCACACAGATAACTCTCCTGTGTAGTTGCCTCTTTATTCTATGGTACTCCGAGGACTAGTGGAACTTTCAATCTTCCACCATAGGAATTTTCAATCTTCAACCATAGGATCTTCCCACAAAGAGCACATTGAAGTCTTTTAATAATGAATAACAAAGAAAAGTAGATAAAATAGTAAACTTCTTAATTAAGCATTTCAGTAATTGCTTTAAAAATCTATGCCCTAGGGTTTCCCTGGTGGCGCAGTGGTTGAGAGTCCGCCTGCTGATGCAGGGGACACGGGTTCGTGCCCCGGTCAGGGAAGATCCCACATGCCGCGGAGCGGCTGGGCCCGTGAGCCATGGCCGCTGAGCCTGAGCGTCCAGAGCCTGTGCTCCACATTGGGAAAGGCCACAACAGTGATAGGCCCGCGTACCGAAAAAAAAAAAAAAAGAAAATCTATGCCCTAAGGGACAGTTAAAGTATCTTCTCCATATAGGGTGAAATAATGTAGTAGGCTTATTGGCTTTAAATGAATATTCAGTTAATGAAAACTGGAGTATGATGCTCTGAAAAGTCTGAGGATTGTGCTTTTTATTTTTTCCTAAGTTTCAAGCACCCAGAAACCAATGGCTTTTAAAGAAAATTCATGGTAAAATAGGGTATTTGTGTGCAAGCCACCCATCATAGTAGATTTAAGAGCTAACATTCACAGGACTTCAGAGCAGCTTTTAAAAAGTAGTTTTGGATCTTAGGTGAAAACAAAGCCAGCTAAGATCAGTGCACTTTAGCATCAGCTAATATAGTCTGATTTTAATCTTCTTCTTATAAAAATATTCTCTTGTATGCCTAAAAATATATTTCATTGCAAGCTCCCGTAAATTAGAGAAGGAGGAGGGGAGGGTATGTGTGTTGGGGGGGGCAGGGATGGGAGGAAGAACTGTATAGGTGCAATAGGCAATCTTTTATGCATTTCTTGAACTTTCCTCATTCGCTTCTCTTCTCCATTGTCTTTTCTTGATTCCTAACTCATTTCTTATGCCAAGCCCCACCTCAACAGTAGAGAAGATAAATATCATCTACAATTTCTTCCTAAAAGATTAATAAAACACATTTAGTTATACATGACATATTCTTTAAATTTGCTAATTCCACCCCCCCTCCATTTTTTAGCAACATTTCCCTGTGATGATGCAAATTTAAGGAAACTGCATTTCAGCATCAGGCCCCTAAGTGTGCTCCCTTCTGGGCTGATTACTTTGAGCTAATGTCATGTTCCATTCACTGGGATTCTACACACTTCCCCTATATTGATTACTTTATCAGTAGTTGTAATCACAGATATCATTACCAGCCAATTACACAAACACATATCTAAACTAGGTAACTTATTCACCAACATTATCTCATAGAAGTCTTAATTTTGTAATGAAGCTGATTATCCTCTTATCCAATTGAGTATAGCTACATATTTTGATTTAGTAGGCTAGATGCAAGTATATTGGATTATATAGTAGATGATTACTTACATATGTTTGTAACAACGCAAAATGAGGGCAATTTGAGTGTAATCTGTTTCTTATTCTATTTGAGGACTGCATTAGAGAAGCTAACTGCTTTAAAAAAAAATAGACCCAAACATATATTCGGATCAAAACAATAGAAGTGTATTTCCTGCTCACATAACAGAACTGGGTGTGAGAACTGGTACTTGGGGATGCAGTCATCCAGAGACCCAGGTGGGTTTCTGACATGTTCAATACAAGAGTTCAATACAAGGTCATCCTGGAAGATTCATTTTAGGGAAAAAGAACATGGAGGAGCCAATGAAAGATGTCTGTGGGCTGACCTTGACAGTGAGGAATGCTTATATTCTACAGGCTAGAGCTTAGTCACGTGACCACACATAACTATCAAGGGAATAGGAATTATACTCTATTCCAGGAAGTAGAGGAGAACGTGGATTTTGGTGAGCAGTTAGCAATTTTTGGCATAAGCACTCAAAACAGAACCTGCTCCATTTCTTCATTTAATGAATACTTTTCTTTACTTGTCTTGTCATTATTTGGAATATCTATTAGGCTTGCTTTGCTTTAATTTTCTAACACTGTGTCAGATGACCTATAAAACCTAGATCTAAGCTCTGACTCCTAGAAGATTTGTACATAACATATCAAACAATTGAAGAGTGGGGGATATAAAAATTATAAGGGTTTTTTTTCAAAATTGTAAACAAATACATTATGCCCATATTGTGGTAATAATTTTTTCAGCAGGCTAAGTTATAGATAAGTAGGTTAGAATAAAAGGGTTTTGGAGCTAAAAAAGATATCTCCTAGTTCAACCCTCTTATTTCACAGGTAAGGAATGTGGGGCTTGGAGAGATGAATTTGTTTAATTGTTCCAGAGGCACTCATGGTTCCAGGCTCGTCCTCAGTTTCATGCTCTTCCTTGGGTCCAAGTCTCTTTTCATAACATTATTTGTCATATTTTTAAATTTGTAGTTATATTTCTCACAAAACATAAGTCATTGAAAGATGTCCATCTGTTTATAGAGAAGAAATGAAACATAATAAATTATAACTGACATAAGGTAGTATGTTTAAATCTGTGAGAAAATAGACCCAAACACCTTTTTTGATTTTCCAAACTTACTTGAAGGGCCCTAATAAATTAGCTACATACTAAAGGTTCTTTTTTTTCTAATACCTTATTTTTCTTGTTTCCTCAACAAAAGAATAATGGCTTCTAGATAAATCTTATTCAACTCTAAAATTATATAATCCATGGTATGGAGATTACATAATTTTAGAGGAGGCAAATTTATGATCACCATGCCAATGAATATCTAGAATTAAAAGTTCAGGGGAAACAAATTATGAAATCTGAAATACTGTGGAAGCTGTGTTACTTTTAAGGAAAAAAACCAAATCATTACTTTTAAAACCCTTGTAAGCAAAATTTAACTGTTTTATTATGGTGCTACATTAGCAAAACTATGAAGTTTCTTATTTAATTGTTGCTGCCTTAGCCTAATTTCATGCTATTTCTGCAAGGATGTATAAAATGGAAACTGTACAAGAAAAGTGGCACAAATCTAGATGGAGTCCAAATCATACAAACTCTAGGAAATTTTATGGAAATGTAGAAATTTGGGGTTATTTTCATCATTCTTATTGATGTCAGACGTTAACTGTGGTTGATCTTATACCAGGAGTGAACCACAATCATCAGAGTGATGCTCGTTCATTTATTAAATCCAATAATCTTCAGAATTGGTTTTTATTATGAACATTATAAACACAGCTGCAAGTTAATATTTGTCTTTAGAGTAGTTTTTGCTTATCACACAAGTAAAGACTAAATAATCTGGCAAACTTGTTCGAAATGAAGATGAGAGAAGGCTTTGCTCTCTCCCTGTCCACCTTCTACCAAACACAAATAAAAAGGTCCATCTAATTTTGTGATGCCACAAAGAATAATGGTATGAAATGTAGGTAAAGAAGATAACCAGGCTTTGGTTGCTTTCATATTTACCTATCCCCTGTGTTAAAAGTCTGCATTCAGTTGATTAATGTAAAAAAAAAATCAGCAAAATACATAGTGTATTGTCATTTATATTGCTTTGATTTGCAAGGATTTTATATGCAATCTACTGTAGATTTTATATGTAGTCACTTCTTTCTGGATCATCTTTTGGATATACCCTCTTTAAACGTGGGCAGCATGTGTTGAGATAGCTTTAAAAAGCTACAGTTTCATATTTTCCAAAGAATCTGACATTGGTCCCCACAGTGATACAGCATCTATTGAAAATAATAAACGGGAAGGGTCTATTTCTTTAACATTTTTGTAATTTGGACTTAAAATCTAACTCTAATCTTCATAGGTGTTATAGAAAGCATTTATTTTTTTAAACAGGAAGGTTTGAAAAATGCTTGTATGGTAATATAACATAGATACAGTCAAAACTGTAAATTGCTATTTTAATTTGATTATCCTTTTGAAAACAACCTGGATTAAACAGCATTTATACAGCGCTATATGAAAAGTAAAGAGAATGTGTTGAGAAACCAGAATTTCATTTCAGTAATCAATTATTTTCAATTACTTGTGACTGCTGAAATGTTTCTGTGAAGGAAAATACCTAGAGTTGATTTATTCAAATTCCACAATTCTTCCCTTTTTAAAAACATGCATTCTGATATTTTTGTGTTCATTCAAATTTTTAACTCCCCAACTCTGTATGTATTAAGGGACATTGGCATCCTAAGTAGGACTATATTTTAAAAGTGAGTTATTTTTATAGTACTGAGTATGGCTTCTTTATACTGTGATGAATCTTGCTTTCTGCCTTTTATTTGCATAAGTAAAATCTTCATTTTTGCATCATCATGTATCTTTTCTGCATATAATTAACATTAACTTTTTTGGCTGTGCAGAGCTGGCTATTTGCCTCAGAATATTCCCCTGGAGATTATCAGATACCTGTCTGAGGAGAAGGATTTTCTTCCTTGGCACGCCGCCAGCCGAGCTCTTTATCCTCTAGATAAATTACTGGACCGCATGGAGAAATACAATGTCTTCAATGTAAAAAGATATATTTTCTTCTTTCTTATTTTCAGAAGATAAACTGTTTTCTCATTATCTACTATATTCAACTGATCCTGAGTTATTTTAGTTTCTTCTAATTTGTGCTATTTTTGTCCTGATCTTCTGTGCAACGCCAATGGCAAATTCTTGAAGAAGAAATGTAATACACGCTACTTTTTGTTCTAGCCTAAAAGGGTCAATTAAGCTTAAATGCCTCAGAATTTAAGAACAAATACACATGGCACATCCTTAAAGTTCAAACTTACTTCCCTAGAGTTAAAGGGCTCTGTGTTCACAAAGGACTTAACCTGGGGAGAGGGATCCAAAGATCTTCACAGAATATAGACAGTTTCAGTAAAGGTTCTTAAGTCATTAGTTTTAACCAAAATGACATAGTGAATTCAATTCACTTCCTTAATTAACAAGGATAAGATCAACATTGAGGCAAAAGCCCATTCATAATTGGGTCCAAGGGGATATAGGAGAGCAAACAACAGATAATCCAAATAGACCTGAAGACATGACAAACATTCCAAAATGTTACCTGACCAGATTTTCTAAGCTTGAAGACTTGGAAAACCAGAATTGCACTGCTGACACCACCTAATCTAATGTAATAATCATTTTGAATAAGATTAGGATTAAATACTGCTAATGAGCTTTTGATTCCAAAATTTCTTATCACCAGTGAAGATTTGCATATGAGAATATGTCTCTGTAACTCCTGTCACCTTTGGGCACTATTTATTTCTTTTTAGTTATTTCAAGACTCTGCCCTGTGTCTTATAAAATCATCCTAATTTATGACATACTGGGCTCTGCTAATTAACCTACGCATTTGGAGTGACTCGAGACTAGATTGCTATGACATGAAATCTGTTTATTAGAGCCATCTAAACTGTGTGATGTCCATAAGAGTTGCTTCTTTCTATTTTACCCAAAACCTACATGAAAGCACCTCTGTTTTAATATTTTTTTAAATGGGAATAATCCTGGCTTGACTGTTCATTGTTGTTAGTTTTGTCTAAGCCCTTGAAACAGACATGCGTGGAAATGTATCATTACAGTTATGGTATAATTTTTATCTGCTGGAGAAGGACTTACTACTCTTTTCTTCTTAATACAGAGACACTGCAATATTAAACTTATGTAAAGCAAAATACATTTTTGTATATATTTGCACTTTAGAATAGTATATCATGTCAGACACCTCATTTTCAATAATAAGAATTGCTTTTACTGTAATTTCAGTGCTTTCGTTCCATTGACAAAATCCAAGGACCACATTAAAGTGAGGAGAGCATATCTTACCTTGCTACTGATATTTAAATATATCATTAGATGAATGGATTTTGACTTTGAAATACCACATCATTTTACTAAAGAGTGTTCTGTGTACGTCAGGTTCAAAAAGGCTAGGCTATTGACTGGGCTTATAGCACAGTTTTGCATTAAATATGGTCTATTGACATAAAACACATAAATATTAGGTGCTTATTTTCATAAACTATATCTACATACATTTATGGTTTCATTATCAATATTCCTCACTTTTCTTGTTCTGCAAAAATTATCATCTCAAATATTTAATAGTGCAAATTACTTAATTGTTCAGTAGGAAGTAAAGAGTAGACTTCCATCATTGCAACTGTGTTTTACACTAATTTTCTATATTTGAAATATCAAGTTGAATAAAATTATAATAGAGCATTACCATGCCCATAATTTTACTGATATTTCAAAGTTGGTTCATTTAGAAAATGTTTTATTTTTACTGTATAATTTCACTTGTCAGCATGGAGTGATTTGAAAATGATATTATCGTTATTTCTCCTACCCCCCCCCCATTTAGGAATATATTTTAAAGCAAGTTGCAACAACGTACATCAAGCTTGGTTGGCCAAAAAACAATTTTAATGGATCTCTTGTTCAAGCATCCTACCAACATGAGTATGGTTTTATTTTCTTATTTGCTTTTTTCCCCCAGAACTGTACAGTAACACAGCACTAAAACCACTGTGACTTTAGCAGCATGAGACGATCTTACTTTCATTCTGCATCTTTCATTTCCCTCTCCTGGGAGGGCTTCTGATGGGCAGCACAGTTTCCACCACCTGGTACTGAGAACAAAGGCTTTTCTTTGCCATGTTTTAATTTAAGATCTGCCTCTATTGGTAAAGTTGAGATCCAAACCCGTACCCCTCACTATAGTACTGTTTCCAGAGAAGACTTTTTTATGTATAACTTCTACTCTGCTTAGTTATCTCTTGCTCAGCAAAATGGAATTTCCATATCTGAAAATTAATTTTGTGCGAATTCTTTACTTATCTACTGTAATGTAGTGTAATGAGTTTCCTTTTCTCTCTAGATATTAACAGTTTGTTAATTTTTCTTTTCCTTTTGATGATACCCAGAGAGCTACGTAGAGAAGTTATAATGCTAGCATGTAGTTTTGGCAACAAGCACTGTCACCAACAGGCATCAACGCTTATTTCAGATTGGATTTCCAGCAACAGAAACAGGTAAGTTGAACCAAATCCTGTATTTCTGATATGATTTATACTGCTTTCAGATTCTCAGTGGATGCATTTCATTTATCAACTGGAGAAAAACAAGACAAGAAAAAAACACTGCAAAACTTTGTTTCAGGTTCACAGCTTACAAAGCAACAGCATGAAAGCCACAATACACATATCTTTGGAATGTTTTATGTAGTTTTAAACTACCTTTCTTAATCCAGACTTATTCTTCAAATACAGGGTGTCACCTTATTTTAAATTTTGATAGCTTTGCTATCCCATGAGAACAAAATAAATTTAGATCAAACTCTAAGTTTCTTTAGAAAGGTTGTGGTATTTATTTATAAAACAACTGTGAGCATTTTGATATAAATGAAGTAGCATAGCAAATGTTAACATTAAAAATTAAAAACAAAAAGGTTATGAAAAACCTTTACTCTTTTAGTGTCCCTTGACAGAAACCTTAAACTTGTATCTTGGAATTTCACAGTACAGTATTTTAATACATAATGTGAGGTTAAAAATATTTAATAGTATTATTATTATTATTTTTGTGTGGTACATGGGCCTCTCACTGTTGTGGCCTCTCCCGCTGCGGAGCACAGGCTCCGGACGTGCAGGCTCAGCAGCCATGGCTCACGGGCCCAGCCACTCCGCGGCATGTGGGATCTTCCCGGACTGGGGCATGAATCCGTGTCCCCTGCATCGGCAGGTGGACTCTCAACCACTGCGCCACCAGGGAAGCCCTAATAGTATTATTTTTGATTTAAATATTATACTGAATGTCAGTTGTTAATGTTAATGAAAAGAATATTAAATGTATGAAATAATCAAAGATCGGTGATTTTCTTACTATAGTTTCCTAAACCTTTTTAGGTGTCTTTGAATTTCCAAGGATCATTATATTACATTTCTTTTTACGCTTTGGGCAATTTATAATCACTCCTCTCCAGTCTTTGTCCACCGTGTTAAAGAGAGTCCGATCAGAAGAATGAGGAGCTAGGGAACAATCTGTTCAGATGATTCTATTTTACATGGTACAGGAGGCTTGTCCTTCATATGAGTGACTGAGATGACCCCATGAGCAACAGAGAAAGAGACTTGTTGTAGAAGAACGTTGAGAACCACAGACAGTGTCATCTGTTTATGGAACAAATTGGTATTTGTCTTGCTGAGAGTTGTTTAAGTTTAAATTTAGTACCTGAATCTAGATCAAAACGTAGCTCTCCTGCTTTAAAAGTCTGTGAGGGAAATCTTTCACTGCATTACTTAGTAATTAATCAGAACATCTCACCTTCTCTAGAGTTTTCCTGTTTTCTCTTTAAGTTAATCGGTCTTAGTCGTACTCTGAGCTAAAAAGGAAAATATTTTAT
This sequence comes from Phocoena sinus, assembly GCF_008692025.1. Classification (NCBI taxonomy): domain Eukaryota; kingdom Metazoa; phylum Chordata; class Mammalia; order Artiodactyla; family Phocoenidae; genus Phocoena; species Phocoena sinus. The sequence continues at coordinate 45,247,068 of NC_045772.1, read as the reverse complement.
CACTATTATCTCTCAATGGAACCATCGTACACTTGAAGACAGTGATTAAAACCCTCATCACTCTTCTTTAGAACTAAAGCAAATTCATTTGTTAAACTTAAGACTAATGATTATCCTTTTTGCTAAGTCTTCTGAAAATTATTATATTAGACTTAAAATGTTATAGAACTTTTTTCCTATTTTTTGCCACCTCATTCAGTTCTACCACATTAATTAGGCTATGAAAACTTAAACATTTATCTAAAACCAATACATCCAAAATTTGATTAAGATATATAATCATATATACATTTGAGGAAAAAAAGGTGATATATACTATTTGAAGATTGTGGTCTCAACTTTCCTCCCCTTTGTTTTTTGTTTCATTCTTTGTTTTATTTGGCTACAGACGCATAAGTCTTTTCTCAGAGCTGATAGCTGTTTTTGAACCCTTTCATGAATATACCCATACTCACATATATTCTCACCATTGTATTAAAATTGAACTTATACCGTTGCGTTACCACAATTTCTCTAGACAGTATTCAAGCCGGACATCACTTTCTACATTTAAAAATATAGCTATTGGGAAAAATCTATTCTTAAAATAATTCATTCATTTAACAAAATTTTATTGAGTGATTCTCAATAGCAGCTGGTAACCAAAAGTCAAAGAGAAGAGGCAGAGTTCAAAATGAATAGGAGATGCAGCTCTATAAACAAATAGTGGTACTTTGAAGCAAGAACTAAGCACAGGACAGAGTGTGAACATACAGCAGGGAGGGGTTACTGCCTTGGAGACACTGCATTCTTCCTCATGAAGGATGAGTAGGGCTTTGTCAGATGATAGGGCTGAGTGAGGCAGCAGTAGGTGTGTATGAGTATGTGAGGCGGGTGGATGCAGATTCCAGACAGAAGGAAGGCACATGGATTGATGTGTAAGGAGTGCAGCAATATTTGATTTGTGAGTTTGAACCATCGATCACGTCCATAATTCTCTTATAAATGAAAGTGTCAGCTCATTTCAGTTTTGATAACCCTGCCATTTATTCGTGGTAAAATAATTAAATTGGGGCCGAATATTTTAAGGTTCTTTTGTTATTTCCTTCATCATTTTTATATTCTTCTGCTTTGCTTTCTTTTGTAACTGGGCAAGTAAACCTGCTAAATGAAACTAACTCTGTGTTTACTAAGGTTTACTCAACTGACCAACCATATGACATGACCCAGCATACACAAGTGACTTCCTGCAGGGAGGGTAAATGATACTCACTGAGCTACCTGTGTGTGAAGATCAGAGGTTTAATCTATATTTTGGGGATGACAGCTCAAAAATAAAACAATAATGTACTCCTGTTCTTGGTGCTGAGTTTAACTTTCTTAAATTGAGTCGATTAAGGGGAGGGCTAGGTTTCTTTTTAAATGTGCCTGAAGTAACAGACCAGTAAGCTTTGTTTGTTTGCTTGGTTTTGTTTAACTGGAACCTTAAAAATCATCTAAAAAGACCCTCCAAGGGTAATGTAGTTGTATACTAAAAAATTTTGGTCAGAGAGATGCTATGTATTTATGCTAATAAATCTAAAGGACAAGGAGTCATGGAAGTAGCGGGGATTGCAACCTCTGGGGTGCTGTGTTAGTATACAGCCCGATCTTGATATACTGGGGATATAGGTCGAATAGGTGGCATTGGATTCAGGAAAGTGGAATGGAAAGTTGGTGCAGGGCAGGGTAATGGAACCAAAATGTGCAATGAAAAGCTAGAGATGGTAGCAACAGTGAGAAAAATTCAAGAATTACAGTGGATGATACATTGAATGAGTCGACATTCTGAGCCCTGTTAAAATATTCATATGCTACAGTGTGTTGAATTGTAATGGTGATGTCATGCATACAGACAGATTGAGCTATGTTCCCGTCTTGTTAGTCTGTGGTTTGGGGACTAAGTTCAGCAGAATGCCACATTTCAGAAAAGAGACAAATCACCAAGCATTCGGTAGAGAACAATACAAATGATAAAAAGATCTTGAAAACACCAGCTACAAGAGGAGGTAGTGAGGACTGAGAATTTCATTCTAAAAACAAAATACAGAAAAGATGAAAGCCTTTTTGTATGGATAAAAAGCATAATAAAAGGGACAGAAATTGGTTTCTTTCACCGGTTGGTGCAAATAAACAAGAACTAATTGGTCTGAGCTTCACTGAGTAAAATAGAGGGGATATATTTTTACTGCAAGTGAATTATTATTTGAAACTGTCTGTATTAAAGCACTGTTGAGATTGTACAGTTAACTGTCCAGGGGATCTCAATAGAGCAGTATGCGATTTTCTTTGAATAAAAATTTAACCTGAAGTTAAATGTGTCCACAATTGGCACAGCTCTTAATTTTGTGATAATGTATTATTTTTCAAATAATGTGAAAAGATACAATTTTTAAAAAATTTTTATTTGAGTATAGTTGATGTACAGTCTTGTGTTAGTTTCAGATGTACAGCAAAGCGAATCAGTTATACATACAGATATATCCACTCTTTTTTAGATTCTTTTTCCATATAGGTCATTACAGAGTATTGAGAAGAGTTCCCTGTGCTCTATAGTAGGTCCTTATTAGATATCCATTCTGTATGTAGTAGTGTGTATATGTCAGTCCCAATCTTCCAATAAAGCTTTAAGCCAAGACACAGTAAAGATTTAAAGTGTTTAATTTTAAAAAAATGTATCCAATGGTGATATCCATTCCCTAACATATAAATTGATAACTGGTATCAATACCCTACTTAAAAGATACCCTAAGAGAACAGAATACCTTATACATTGTGGGAAATTTAAAATGTTTAGTGAATTGAAATTAATTGGAAATTCATTTTGAAATTGAAAAAATTAAGGCCATTTTATAATAAAATTTGTAAGTAGAGGAGAATCTCTGGAGCTTTGCAGCATACATAATACTGCAATAATAAGCTTCACTACTCATGCAATTAATTCTAATGTTACCAATATTATTGTCTTTAACAATGATAATCATAATGAAAACTATATCTATTTTATTGAGTATTTATTACATTTCAGGATTGGTCTAAGTGCTTTTGGTGCATGATGCCGTCATTCTTTTTTTTTTTTTTCCTTGCGGTAGGCGGGCCTCTCACTGCTGTGGCCTCTCCCGCCGCGGAGCACAGGCTCCGGACGCGCAGGCCCAGCAGCCATGTCTCACGGGCCCAGCCGCTCCGCGGCATGTGGGATCCTCCCGGACCGGGCACAGCCCGCGTCCCCTGCATCAGCAGGTGGACCCTCAACCACTGCACCACCAGGGAAGCCCTGATCTCGTCATTTTTATTTTCATTTTTAATTTTCATTTTTATAGGAGAGAAATCCAAAACTTACAAAGGTTATGAAACTTGCCAAGATTATATAACAATAGGTGGCAGATCTGGGCTTCCGTCCCTAGCCTGTCTACTTTCTACCCCTACTGCCGGTAATTCTGTGGTGCTATATCAAATTTCCATACATCAGTAATAGATGTTTGTGTAAAAAAAAAAAAAAACAAAAAAGACACTCAGGTACTCTCTGCAGTGACTGTAAGCAAAAGTTTTATGCTACACTGTATAAGCCTGTGGTCTCTAACCTGACTGTGGACTTGTTAAACAGTTTGTGCTGAGCCCCACCTCCAGAGTTCTGATTCAGTAGGTGAAATGGGGCCCAAGAATTTGTATTTATATAACAAGTTTCCAGGTGATGCTGATGCTGCTAATCTGGGGACCACACTTTGGGAACCGTTGGTATTAGGAACGGTTATGGTCTTCAGAGTCAAAGACACCGTGATCAAATTGCAGCTGTTCAACTAAATTAACTTCGGAAAATCACTTGGTTTCATCATCTGAAAAGTGGCAGTACTACTAACAACCAAACAGGTAGTGAGAGTTATGTAAAAGAATGCCTATCTAATATCTGACCCTTATAGGAAATTATACATTAATCATCTTTGAAGTTGCCTGCTACTTGACCGCCCCCCCCCGAGTAATGAGTGGTATGAATTTTAGATGGGGAAAGTAGGGTGGTTTTGACCGCCCCCCCGAGTAATGAGTGGTATGAATTTTAGATGGGGAAAGTAGGAGGAACAGTGTAGAATAGAACAGAATAGGACATTTATAGAATGCCTTCAATATTAGACTTAACACTCTATAAGTTTTGAGGATATAAGCATGTGACCTGTAACATAAAATAAAAAACAAAACATTACCAGAGAGACTCTCAGTTAGGAGCAGGGGGACATTTGCCCTTTTCTCCCCGCTTTAAGAAATACTGCCTGTCTTGGCCTCTGGGTAAATATTACATTTTCTTTCCTCCCCTTAATCAGCTGCTATTTACAGTACATGTCCCTCCACCAGCCATAGCGGTTTTTTTAATCTCATAGTGTAAAGAGCTCCAGTTAAGCTCCTTTCCTTTGTGTCTGCTCTCTGTCCATCAATATTTGCTTTACTTATGTGAGAATGTAAAGGTGGAGGGACAAAGGGCTCTTTCCATTATGGTCTGTATGTGTTTCGGTTCTTCCCTGAAAACATAGATCCTAATTTATTGCCCATGTTTCCAAGTTATTGTCCTATTACCTCTGCTCTTTACACTCCTTTTTGTATTCTTTTTACTGTACATTGACCTACTATAAGTTTTCATAGGCTAATGTTATACCAGCCAGATCTGCCATTTTAATGGTCAGATACCAGTGTGTAGTCCTGTTGCAGACGAGTGAACACAGCACGGAGTCTATGTGGAGTAATGGAAAGGGCAGGGCTGCCCAAACCTCCAGTGAGCTGGGGTGAGGAATTAGGTTTGCTCCTAGTTTGTCATTAGGCACCTGTGGGTTTAGACAAGTCTGTTAATGGCTCCAAATTTCAACCCTGTTTCGAAAGTGAGAACAAATCTCTAGTGCTTCCATCAGCTCCAACAGTCCAAAATTTCACACTCACCTGTGCTTGCACATAAATCATAGAGTTTCCTCACAATGTGTCCACTTTGGGTTCTCTTTTGATTATATAGTTAAAGGGGGATGTATGTTCATTTATTCATGTATTTGATAAGTATGTATTGAGCAGCTACGATGTATCAGGCACTGTGCTAGACACTTGGAAGGCAGCATTCCTTCATTCAAGCAATGCCAGCCCCTGCCACCTGACTGGCATTGAGAATATGTGGTCTGTGCCCTTACCCATCCTAAAGATGAATGCAGGGGCAAGGAGGGAGTGTAGGAGGGAGACAGAAATTGTTCAAAATAATCACATAAAGCTAAAAATGAAACTCAAGTGAGTGCGACCAAGAAGAGATCTGTGGTATTCTGAGAGACTGTCCTGTAGGAATTTGACCAGATCAGAGAGATCAGGGAAGACTTCCGGCCCTGAGTGCTGGTGTTGGAAATGAAGTGAAGGGGACATATTTGAACATGACTGAGGAAGGAAGAGTGACAGGAGTTAATATAAAAAGTAAGAGAAAGGACATTTTTATTTTACTTTTATCATATGCTTGGGAAAAAAAAAAAACCTTAAAGGATAAACACTTTCCTTCTATCACCTTTCTTCCCTAGATATTTTATATTTTAGTAGTTACGGCCAGTCACCTCATTATGAATTGTCTGCATAACTCCAGCACAGAGACTGTTTTGGGAACCTCTGGAATAATTCACAATTATCTTCAAAATCATCACCATCATCGAGGTCTTATTATTAATTTGTTCCTCAGTAGTTTTTTAAAGCTAAAACAAAAAATCTTCAACATGCTGCGTCCCTCGCTGTGATGGATGCAGCATTACAGGGCCAAGCTCACCAGTCACATTTGGGTAATGGAATAGCTGGATCATAGTCAACTTGGTTTTTAACTTTCAGCTTTATTTCTAAAATAAAGTAATTTTTCCATAGTAATATCTATTAATGTGATTAATTAGTATTAATTCAGACTCCAACAGTGCTTGATTCATGTACCAAATTTACCCTGAGTAACTGCTGCATCACAGGCATCAGGCTAAAAGTCACGGGATACAGTGATGAGCAAAAGGACACAGTTTCTGCCTTCCTGAAGTTGACAGTCCAATGGGGTAGACTGAGACTAATCAGATGTCATACGAATACGGTACGATTTTAGTGTATTGAGAACCAGAGGGAGATTTACAAGAAAAGAACAATTTGACCTGTCAGTGAGGCTGACATTCCTGCAGAGTGACAACTGACCTGAGGCCTACAGGAAAGATACATGTTCAGTAGGCAAAGAGGGAAAGGAGATGTTAAGAGGAAGGAACAGTGTATAAAAATGGCCCTCCTTATTAGTTATCTATTTTATATATAGTAGTGTGTATATGTCAATCCCACTCTTCCAATTTATCCCTCCCCCCACCCTTCCCCCCCTGGTAACCATAAATTTGTTTTCTACATGTGTGACTCAATCAAGGAACTCTACTCAATACTCTGTAATGACCTATGTGGGAAAAGAATCTAAAAAAGAGTGGACATATGTATATGTATAGCTGATGCACTTTGCTGTACAGCAGAGATTGGGACAATATTGTAAATTAACTACACTCCAATAAAAATTAAAAACAAAAAAGAAAAAGTCACCTAAAAAAAATGGCCTTCTTCCTCAACATCATTTCTCAAGATTAAAGTCTTGGTACTTACAAAAGTTTAGGTGATCGGGCAGAATCTATACTGACCCAAGAACATCCTCTGGAAGTTTTATAATTTCATTTTCAGTTCATCAGGTGGTTTTGTTTTTATTTGCTGAGAAGAGCAAAAATCCCCGTTAATTAATTATGCTCCTCCATCAAAGCTTAAGGGGATTTCTCTTCTAAGATGAGAGTATGTTAACAAATAGAAGTGTTTTGGTAAGCTATGGAGAAGAAAAGCCATATGTGAAATGTAGTAAGTGGGCTTGCTATCTGAATTAATCCAATTGTGAATTCTTTTGTCAGACTGGAAATCTTTTTCATAACCAGTAGTCAGTCACTAGCTGACTAACCTTTTGTATAAGGAGAGGTCATGTATAAGATTACTTCAGGAGCGGCTATAACTAAATGTAGAAGAGGACTTTATAATCTCTCTTCTCCCTATGCTTCTCTGGAATCACACTGAAACTACCACTTGTCCTTGCCATTTGGAGAATTCAATACATGCTAGCTCAGTTCAGTTCGTCATCAGATAAATATTTGACTGAATGACCTACTTGCAGGATTTGGATGTGTTTTTAATTTATTTTTCAGTGTAGCAGGGATTTTAATTGCATTGAGAGCTAATATAAGTGCATAATTCTATTCACTTTTTTACAGTCACATTTAGTTTGTAATCTAAATGCATTAACGATTTTATATTCTAATTTAAAATGCAGAAATAATCATACACTTATTTCCCTTTTCCCAGCTGTTTTGGCTTTTCCTGACATTTTACTTAAAAATATTATATTATTGGTCATGCATAGAGGCAAATAGTCAATAGTATTTTTTCAGGGTATTTTAATTTTTACAGAGGTGTGCTTTTGAAAATAACTTGATTTAATTTAACTTTTTTTTCTTTTCAGTATAATTGGTTTTCCTCCCATTTCTGCCAAAAGTAATTTTCCTATCATGCTAGTATTGTTTGCCTAATATTATACCAATTTCGGGCATAACACTATTGAACTTTTGTGTTATCTGTCAAAAGATACGCCTATTGATTAGTTATAGAATAGCTCTATTTTAGCTGCCTGACTTTATCACAGTACAAGTACTAAGTAAATATAGATTTACATGGGCAACACAGGGAGCAGTGGTGATTAAACTTACAATAGTAATCATTATTATTTACTAAGCCAGAGCAGAAGCACCAACAAAAATATTTGTAGCTTCCAAAACATTCTTACATACTCACAGACAGTAGGTTATACTGATGGATTCAAGATTCATTGATTACAAAGTTTATTGCAACTACTACCAACCACTATAAAGAAGAAATTTCCTCCGCATTTTCCAAAAATAATATAAGCATTGCTATTAGCACTGAGAAGATTCTTTCAGCAACATCATTTCCTTTTTATTTATTTTTCCCCCTTGTGATTAAGACTTAGGACTGATTTCATGCATATGTTATTCTATCTCAAAATGAAAATAACTCATGGTAGTCTTTCTAATGATAGTGTGATAACATTTACTCAATATTGTGATAATGTTGATGAAAGATCTTCCATAGTCATCAAATATTGTTTTGCGTTACCCATATCTTAAAATATCTGAAAGTGAGAAAGAACTCTGATGACTTGTAATTTCTTGGCAATAATAAGAAAGATAAAAGCACATGCACACACTTCCATGGATTGAATAGTGGCTTCTAAAAGATATGTCTAAATCCTAAACCCCATCAGTGAATGTGACCTTATTTGGAAATAGGATCTTTGCTGATGTAATTAAATTAATGATTCTGAGATGAGACTGCATGGATTTAGGGTGCGCCCTAAGTCCAATGTTGAGTGTCCATATCAGAGACAGAAGAGAAAGAACAGAGAAACACAGAGGGAAATTCATGTGAAGACAGAGGTAGATATTGAAGTTATGCATTTACAAGCCAAGGAATGCGAAGGATTGCCAGATCCACCAAAAGCTAGGAGAGAGGCATGGAACAGATTCCTCAGAATCTCCAGGAGAAAGCAGCCTGCTGACACCTTGATTTTGGACTTCTCGCCATAAGAACTGTGAGAGAATAAATTTCTGTTGCTTTAAGCAACCAAGTTTGTGGTAATTTGTTATGGCAGCCATACGAAACTAATACACACAACTTTAGCCTCTGCCTTGCAATCAAAACTTGGTACAGAATATTTTGTATTGTGCTGATGAGATTTCAAGGAGTGCTACCAATAGATAGCGAATAAGACTTCTAACTTTCGCTAACTTCACCCTGTTCTTACTTAAGATTTTCATCATGAAATGGAGGAATAAAAGAAGATACTGAGAAGGGAGGTTCTTCTTGTTCCTCATAAAATTCAGACAAAATTAATATCATGATTCCTCAGAATATTATTTTCTTACTTGTGTAGGAAAAAAAGATGGGAGTGGCCTATCGCATGAAGATAGAATAATATATAGAGATATTCCTAAAATTCACAGCAAAGGACCCATTCTCGTGTTTCAGAATCCCTTCACATCTAAATATTTAGAAAGAGGTTTTTTGTTTTTGTTTTGTGTTTTACTTTCTAGTGACTTGAGGTTCTTTCTATAATTAAAAAACCAAATAGAAAAAACTGAAGTGACTTTTATTTTCATATATAAACAAACCTTGCTTATTTTATGCTGAAACGAACATACAGTGCAGGCATTCAATGTGCACTGTTTTCCCCTTCTCTTTATACACATGCAACGTTATGACCTATACCTGCCAATTACATATATATGTGCATACATACATTTCACTTATTTCAGAAAGTCATAACGTTTGAGTTGACTCTTTTAAAGTGTATGTTCTTCTCAGCTATATTATCTCCCAATGCAAAATAGGCCTTCTAGCTTGTTTTGTAACTTTTTTCATCCACTCTTGCCATTCTCCCTTTCTCCAGACCCCAGCTTCTTTTTTTAATCAATAATTTTATTTTACCTTGTAACAGGACTAGACTTTTTATAACTATATTTAATTATCAAATTTAATTATATACATCCTTATTCCTTAGCATACATACATGTATTATAAAGTTTTTCATGGATTTCACTGCTTTTTCACAGGAGGATCAAAGTGCATTTCAGTGAAACCACAGAACATCCAGGATTTGTTGAGAATAAGAATATTTCTCTATTTTTAAAAAGTACAGCATTTTCTTATGCAGTGAATCTAACAATGAAAATTACAAAACCTACAGAATTACATTTTGTTCAATGCACAGACACAAACACACACAGAGAATAGTAAAGTTTACTTTAGCCAAATAAAATCTTTTAGTTGGAGACCTTTCAAGTGAGGAAAATATATTAATTATTGCCTACTCATGACAGTTTACTTGTTATGCCTAAAGAATTAACTAACTGGCTGTAATTGATTCTTCCCAAGCTGTACAATCAGCCTTATTAACCACAGTCACCTTGACAGTGCATTAGAAATGAAGATAAACCTCATTTGCATAGACCCATACATTTGTCGATGTAGTAATTTGATGGATACAATAAACTGGTGCAATTTTCAACCTTTGTATGAAGAATTCAAGACAATGACTGTTGCTGTAAGTTATTCCTGGGCAACAAGATTTATTTGTTCAGGTGGAGCCCTATGTCATCCAGTGGAGTTTTCATAAACACTCAAGCCTGGATCATGATTTGAATGGGAATAGTGCGATGGATTTGCTCTTGTAACTAATGTGTCGTTCCTATCATTACCTTTCATCTTAAAAGTTAACTGCAAGTACTCATTCCTAATCATTGTGATTCAGAAAACACCATCTATATTTAGACTTCATATCATAGGAGGCACTTAGATTTACAGTGCTCTGACCTGAGCTAAGTGAAGAAGAAGCCTGAATATTCAAGGATCAGGATAGAGCAGATTTGAAATTCGTTGGGAAGCCACGGATAATAGGCATGCAATTATCCAGAAACAATTTATCTCCTCTGTAACACAGGCATCTATAAATAGGGCAATTTATCAGCCATTTCACAACTTCTATTACAACTGTATACCTCGTAAGTTTTAAATTATGTTTTTAGAGCTATTTATGCTAGCAGTCTGCTGCTCACTGTTTTAAAGTGAGTCATCATGGATATCTTAATTTTTCTACCTTTGTTATAAACCAGTTCAGTTTTTTGGAGGTCTTATGGGTATAATTGATTCTGGATGTCATAAGGGTTCTGAGTTATGAAACGTTAAATAACTTTGTTCTAGGCTTTTCAGTAGAATGTGTTCAAAATCCAGGCCCAAGAAAAATTTTCAACAAATCAAGTCACAAATTCTCCTCTCATTGCGGTTTTTCCCCTTTACCTTTTTGTAGGTCTTTGTCATGACTGTCTTTGTCATTTTTACTCTGAATTTTTTGGCCACTCTGTACATGTCTCATGTGTTCTTTCTTTCTTTCTACTTTTTCTTTGATGTCTTCTTCTTCTTGTCCTTTTTTTTTTTTTGCGGTACGCGGGCCTCTCACTGTTGTGGCCTCTCCCGTTGCGGAGCACAGGCTCTGGACGCGCAGGCTCAGCGGCCATGGCTCACGGGCCCAGCCGCTCTGCAGCATGTGGGATCTTCCCTGACCGGGGCACGAACCCGTGCCCCTTGTTCCCTGCATCAGCAGGTGGACTCTCAACCACTGCGCCACCAGGGAAGCCCCCTTGTCCTCTTCTTTTTAATGCTATCTGAGTCACTTGGTTTCTTTTGTTCTTATGCTTTAGCATTTATATTTTATGAAGTGGTCTTAACAGCCCAGAAACTTAACCCTCTCCATCCCTTTCCCTTCCCAGCCAGTAGAAATAATAGCTACTGTATATATAGGGACTTAAAGGTTTAAAATATAATGTAATATATATTATTTCAGCTTAAGCAAAGTGAACGTCTCTTTTAAAGTACATTTACTTTAATTATAAGAGCCATTTAAAAGGAGTGCAGCTATCTTAAAATATACTCTTGATACATTTGGGATATTAAGAGTTAAAATGACCCACCCATTCCTAGCAATCCTTTGTCTTTCCTATGGAAAGAGCAGCATATACCTCTTAGCAAATATGCAAAAATAAAATGTGAAGAGGTTTGGAATATCATTTCAGAACACAGTAATTTTAAATATAGCTGGTCTACTGTCCACCAGGTTTCCCCAACTCTATTTTGTTTTGAGGTCCAAAGGGTATTTTGTTTTTTCATGCTCCAGGTTCAGTGGGAATGAGCAGGTTGTGTGGGCACCAGAGAAGACTCTTCAGAAACAGAGCAGCCCCAGCTGATGCATGAAAGGTGCCAGCTGACAGCGTTGCTGTCTCCTGTTCTTTCAGCCACTCACCAACTGCATACTTCACATGAGATTCTGTTCTTCCTTGGCCATGGGCCCTATAGAGATACTAAGGAACGATATTTCTTTGGTTGCCAGGGTTTTTGTATAGATTCAGCAGTGTATTTGATTGACAAGTATACCAGTAAAGTTAGGTGGAATTATAAAAGTGTATTTCATTGTAATGCCTTAAACTTGAGATGTAGTGTCTGTAGTGACTTTTATAATTACTCATTCACTTTTAGCAAGGTTGTCTAAAAACTTTATTTTTGCTTTCTTTATAGTCCAGTACTCATTTGGGAACGATAGGAGTATTTGTTGGCACTGCATCCTAATAATAATAGTAATAAAAGTAATGAGGAGGAGAGATGTTATTACTACCTATTTAGACAATTTTCTATGTCCCTGTACTTGGCTATGCACAACATTTATCTAAAATCCATACTGAACCCCTGATATGCACCATTTTCATGTGAATATCAAATGAAACATTATTTCATTTAATCATTGTAACAACCCTGGAAGGAATTATGATTCCCATTTTCCAGATGAGGAAACAGACAGGTGGGTGCAAAAAGTCACACATTCCTTCTAAACAGCTGTAATTTTTATTCAGGATGGCTTTCTTAGCAGCAGTCAAGGGACCAAGAAATCTGGATAGAATGAGAGATGGGGGTAGCAGACAAGATGGACAGGGTCAGCCTTTGTAAATGCAGGTTATTTTTCAGTCTGATAGTTAAAAGTCTAGGATTGTCTGTCCCAAAAGAAGTAAGAGTGCTTGTACTTATAAGGCAGAGCAAGATACAGAGTATTGATGAGGAAGCCTCAACCAAAGCTGTCTTCCAATTTTTAGTTAGAATAGGCAAATGATATTTCAAATGAACTGCAAGTTCATTAAAATTAATTAAATGGTGTGCCACACTCTATATCAATGGCATGTGTAGTGCCACTGAAAGAAAGAGGTATTCTTTGAGAAGCCAGTGACTTGAGAATTTTTTTAATTGTCTTTGAAAATAATTAAATCCACATTTCAATGTTAATACAATCACTAATGAAAAGACACTTGTACTAACAGAGCAGGAAGGGACCTTAGAACTCATGTATTTTAGCCCTTGTCCAATTAGGATTAAAAATAAAGCCCAAAGCAATGACCTTGACTTGCCCAGTTCTGGAGGCAGCTACTGGTCAAATTAGGTCTACTGAGAACCTGCTTAGAAATAAATAGACCCATATCATGATTAAGCATCAAAATTTATATTTTAAAATAGTGTGTTTTTTTTCTTTTAGCAAGTATAATTTTCCTTTGGGAGATATTTTAACTGTATCATCAGAATTATTTCTATATATTATTCAACAGCATTTTTTATATTGGTATATATTTTATTCTGAAAGTAAGTTATTAAATTATTAAATTTGAAATATGTGTGTAAAAAAAACACTAGTTACCTATAATCCCCAAACCCAGAGGCTAATGTTGTTAGTATTCTTGTTTATCTTTCCAGCCTTCCTTTTAACATACACATTAACGTTTTTCTTTAGACTTAACACAGTGATATTTATATATATATTACACTCTGTCCTTAAAAATATATTTCATCATATTAAATGATGAAATTTAATATGATAAATTTATTAAAATAATTTTAATGAATCATTAAAGTTATTAAATTATTATTATTTTATTATTTATTACATATAATTATATATAATTTATTATATTATTATTTAATTATTTATTATTATTAAATAATAATTATTAAATAATTTATTAAAATGATAAATTACCATATCATTAAATATTAATCTATGATATCATTCTTAGTTGCTATTTATATCTTAAACTAGTCCTTTATTGTTATTTTAAATGAGTCCTGATTTTTAACCTTAAAATACAATGCAGCAGTGAAAAATTTCATAGCAAAATCTTTGGAAATTTTCCTGTTATTTATCTTAATTTACCAATCTACTTCACAATTTTCCATTTAATAATTACCAATTTACTATGTTTTAAAATATTAGTCCCACTACATCACGATTATTATTTAACTCAGTAAAAAATTTTTCCTAAAAGACACACGCCTTTAATTTTTCCACTGCTTAATTTTTTAACTTCTACCCCAAAGCTTTTAGTTTTTAGGCATTTGCTTTTGGCAAGGTAAAAAAGGTTAAACATATCACCAAAATGCAAAAAATAAATTATTCCAAAATGATATACTGAATTTTTATGCTGAATTTTAAACTTTTATCATACAAATGAACTCTGTCATCATGCTATTTAAAATGAGAGTAGAATAAAAAACATAGTAGAAGTTACATTAATTAGGTAATCATTTCTGCAAAGTCAGTACCTTAGAAAGATAAAGGCACTTCCTTTGGGCTCAGCATTACCCCATTCATCTTGTAGGAAGGCAGCTAGCAGAGACCAGCTTCCCACATGATAAAATTCCACTAAAAGATTTACTTCTGAGGCAGCAGTTAAAAAGAATGACCATGGGGGGATTCACATTTTCATAAACAATTTCCATATTCTCTCTCCCTGTAATCCTAATATCAAGAATCTCATAGGACTCATTTGCACTATTCATAACTGTGAGTTCTGTGGGTTTTTCAGCTCATGCTTTACAAAAACTGAGCTTTTTCATTTGTTCCTAATGACTTTGGTTTATACAAAGAGATCTTAAACTGTCCCCAGAGCAATCATTTTGCTAAAGTGTTGTTAGCGCATCTTTACAAATTTAGCAGCAAAAGGGGGTTTCATTAACAATGGAAATCATTAGGAGCCAAGGACCCTTGGCAAGTTCAGTGCTCACCAATCTTGTTTTATTTTCAGTGATGAGTACAAATAATCTTGTGACCTATACATTGATTCTTTATCTGGTGGGTGAGTAAGGAAGATAAGGAGTTGGTGGGTTGGGAGGAGATGCTAGAAAAATCTGAGTGGTATTTTCCGGCTAATCCGCTCGTCCTTGCTCTTCTAAGGAGCCTTATGAATCTTAAGCAAGTGTACCTCCCAGCATCTGCTAATAGCCATTACTTTCTTGAGAGTTTGGGGATTCGTAGCTGAGATCAAGGGCTATTTTTCAGTGGACCATCAACAGGTTTCAGATTATATATGTAAATATATGTAAGTCTCATTTTCATAGTAGTGAAATTTGACACATCTGCTATGCACAGGGGAACAGCTGCTCATGAGCCTGAAACTTGACCTGCAGTTTCTTCCAGAGCACATCCAAATTATGTGGTCTTTCTCTTGTTTGAGGCTGCCGGTTCAAAAACAGAATTTGCCCCTATTCTGGGCAGCTTTGCTTTCAAAAGCCTCCTTTGCCCAGGACAACTTTTGTTAGATTCCTTCAGGATGGTCTGTCTGCCATTTCATCCAGCACTTCATTGCTGGGTGCCCTTTCAAGATTTCTTCTCCTTGCTCTGTATATGATCAGCTTGCTACACAGCAGCTCCTTAAATACACCCCCAGCCTATGTCCTTTAAGTCAGCCAGAGGCTGTTTTAACAAGTGTCATTTTGATTCTGGTGAACAGAACGGAAGCTTATTGTTGGAAAACCATTCTTGCCACCGTTGAATATTTATCAAAGATGACTGGGGGCTTCCCTGGTGGCACAGTGGTTGAGAGTCCGCCTGCCGATGCAGGGGACACGGGTTCGTGCCCTGGTCCGGGAAGATCCCACATGCCGCGGAGCGGCTGGGCCCGTGAGCCATGGCTGCTGAGCCTGCGCGTCCGGAGCCTATGCTCTGCAACGGGAGAGGCCACAACCGTGAGAGGCCCGCGTACCGCAAAAAAAAAAAAAAGAGATGACTGATTAAACTATGGACTTAAAAAAAAGTAATGAAAAATAGAAGGTAGTAGTGACATCTGTGGCCAGTTCAGCACTAAGGGAATTATAGATTGGATGCACTGGTATTACTCTGCAGCCTACTAGTTAGATCCAGGGTTTGGTTGTTCTTACTTTCTATAAGATAGCATTTTATGGAACAACAAAAATCAGCATTCAGTGATAATTACTGATGATTACTACTAACAGAAATCTTAATATCTTATGTTCATCATTAGCTATGTCTAAGCTGATAGAAATAGGAAAGACATTCATGTATAGCCCATCCTGATTCTCAACTTACTATATATTGTTGTTATAGTGCAAAATATCCTCTCTCAGAACAGTTTCCTCTCCTGCAAAATGAAGTTTATAATACAGATATCATGATATTATCGTATAGACGAAATAAAATAAGACAGGTAACCTGGAATGTAGTATTGTGCAAAAGTGGTATTTTCTACTTCTGATGCCCCTTTAGCCGGTGTCCAGGACTTTGCACTGACCAACCCATTTACTCATTTGTGTATGCATTTTACACAGTTCAGCATCAGCCAGGAGCAACTACTGAACTGCAAAAATATGGATTGTTGCTAATGACTATAGTATATGACACAGGTTATTTCTAAGGAACATAGTTTAATATCTGCCTTTTTCTTTTTCCTTCTTTTTTTGCCTTTTCTATATTTCCATATGTCTTTCTGCTTGATATTGGAGACTGGTTTCATACGCAGTAACAAACCTCATTCAGTGGGCTCTATCCCTGAACTCTTTGGTATATTAATTGCTTAAGGAATTTTTTTTAGAACGTAAGCTGTTACTATTAGGTCTAATATGCATTGATCTATGATTTGATGATTTAAGTAGACATTTTCTTGTTAGTTTTTGCAAATTTTTATAGTAATCTCTTGGCCAAAATCATGACAATAATAATACAGTGTTGTGCCCTGTAGCCTGTAATATTTGGAGGGAAAAAAATCATCCTCTTTTCTAGCTCTTGATTTAAAGGAAGATTTTAAACTTTTAACTTATTGCAGTTGGTAAAGGTGGATGCATTTTTGTAATATTATGTTGTATCTATCAGGACTGACAGACTCTTCAACATATGGTGGCAATGTTTTCCCTAGTGATTTCAGATGTGCCGTGTGGCAAGCTGGTCATAAACAGAGCAGGGAGAAGAAGGTTTCACCACCCACTGGGAAGACTATTATGGGTACTTTCATCAAGGGATTCCAGAGCTGAGAGGGAAGACAGGAGAAAGAAGTGAAGCTCTTTTCTGGTTTCTTCTGATGTCTATATTCCTTTTGTTTCCTCAAAAACAAAACAAATCAATCAAACAAACAAAAGGCTTGCCTTCAAATACCATAAAGGAAAAACAGCTTCAGTCAGCAAGATTAAAGTAACTATTCTCCAAACATTTTAATTATTGGTAGGAAGAGACAGAATAATATACGTTTAGCCATTTCTGGGAACTGTGAATTTTGTATGATAGTACTAACAGCTCTATACATTTGGTATCCTGATACACAATCTTCAATATCCTGATTGTAGACCTACTTAGCTGCTTAACAGAATAAGATGAAGATCATCTTATTGGTAGTCATTCAGACGCTTCCTCCTGTTTTCCAAATACTCCATTCACCAAAGCAATGTTTTAACCATCAAAGTCTTAAATATTTAAAAGGGATTGTTTCATCTTGTTATCCAGAGAAAACATTTCTTATTATTAACCACATTCAAATTATAAATGAGAAATTTTAATAATAGATTACTAGATATTATACAAAGCAGAAATGCATTTTTAATTTTTTAAGATATTGGAGTGTTCTTTAAGAGAACAGTTTTTTTAAATGTGGGGTATATATCAAAATGTGAAAGAACAATATTTAGTAAAAAATTGCCATGGCAGAGTACACATGAGAACTGCAGCTTATAAATAGCCAAGATTAATTAAATCGAGTAACAGTTTCCCACTGTAACATTTACTTTCTCAAAATTTACTACTTATGTTTTATCTGTTTATTATCTATATTAGTAATCTTCTAGGTTCCAAAATTTGGAGAGCTATTTGAGAAAAATAATTTTAGAAAAAATTGTCTAAGAATTTAGGAGATGTTTCTGTTTTATCCAGATTAGTCAGTCTCTTCATCCAGTGCTTTCTCGTGGTTCTTGGGTCTAACAATTCTGAGAGCAAAATTTTTGATTGATAAATGTATGAATGTTGGTGGAAATATAAGGCACCTGTTTCTATTTTTTTAAGGCTTTATGTTCTTGTTGTTCTTGTTGTTTATGATTCTTGTTTTCATAGTTTCAAGAGTGGAAAAAATTTCATTCAAAACTATCTTTAAATAAAATACATTATTTTATTCATTTAGTTGGGAATATTTTTGAATATTGTTACTATATAGCATTATTCTCTTTCAGGTAAATCTAATTAACAAAACCATCTTTTTAAAAACTGACTAGTAGAGCAGCATCTGTCTTTATTTTCAATACTATGAAGCTTTTAATTAACGGAAAACCACCATGGGTTGCTTCTTTAGAATACCACTAAACGTTAGAGACATCGTCTACTGTACAGGAGTTTCACTACTAGATGAGGATGTCTGGGAATTCATATGGATGAAATTCCACTCCACCACGGCCGTTTCTGAAAAGAAAATATTACTGGAAGCTTTAACTTGCAGTGATGACAGGAATTTATTAAATAGGTGGGTCAATTAATTTTTAAAATTCATGTAATGAGAGTATTCTCTGTTAATCAGACTGTACTGAACTTGTTTTTATTTCCTTAAATACATGCTAGTTACTCTAAAATTTATCTTTCTAGAGCTAGGGAAAACTGCCATATTAATATGACTAAAGCTTGTTGATTTGAAAGGTATACCTTAGTTTCTAACTAATTATATGTTTTTTCATATATATGTAAGACAATATTTCATTATAAAAAGAAGCATTTATTAAAAAGAATTTTTAAAGTGAGTTTGCATCATCAAACCAAAACTATGATTTCTCCACGCACAAGATTGTTCTGACTTTGATTAATATATTAATTACAATACTATGAATTTGATCTTCCTCCTTTTATGAAAACAAAATTGTTCTATTGATAAAATTTTTTTAGTAAAGTTTACACTGGACTATTCGTTGAAGACTGTGATAAATTAAATCATGTAATTTTGGTAATTTTATAAGAAATCTTTGTTATTGGACTAAAAATTTCCCCACAATTCTATTCTTAAAGGCTTCTAAATCTATCACTGAATTCTGAAGTGGTGCTGGATCAAGATGCAATTGATGTGATAATCCATGTAGCTCGAAATCCACATGGCCGAGACCTTGCCTGGAAATTTTTTAGAGATAAATGGAAGATATTAAATACCAGGTAAAAATAAGATTTCAATCATTCATACTGGAGTGAGTAAATCAAAGGTGACATATGAGAGATAAAAGCCCTACTTTTTGTGGTAGAACCAAGGTCCAGATAATAGAATTAGATTTTGAAGTAGTCAGCCAAGATGGGTGTTGCCACTCTTGTGAAACTCAGATTTAACAGTTCTATAACATTATTCATTTATTAAAGATTGATAACCACAATTATATATGGAAATGTGCAGAGTGAAAAGGTTTAGCATTGCAGCTTTCCTGGAAGATCTATCAAACTGTCTTAGGTTGAAGGAATCATCATTAAAACCCTATATCCTGAGTGTGTTGTAGAAAAAAATGATTTATGAATCATATGTAATGGTATTATAACAAGAAAACTTTAATTACTTCTGTAGAATTGTTTAAAATTCTTTTAAAAATATAAATATCATAAAACACCTGAAATAAAACCATGATATCGAGAAGGAATATTTGAATGGCTTTATAATTCTAGTTGCAGTAGAATTTATTCCTGAGCCATTTTGCTTCATGTTGAGAATTCAGCCTCAATTTTGGAAAATATTTCGTTATGTATTTAAATATATTATAATAAATGTTAATTTATTACTCTGATAATCTCTATGGTATTTTAAAATTAAATTTATCATAGAGCATGTAAATGCTGCATGTTCTCCAACTTAAATGTCCCCAGACAACATACCTACTGTTCTATCTCTTAAAAACTGGGGTATAAACTTTATTTTTTAAAAGCACATTTTTATTGGTTGACCTTGTATAATGAGTTCAATTTGAATGGATATGTCATATTAAAACATATTTCTGTCTATAAATATTTCATTGTTAGAAAGCACTGATATTCCTAGAAAGCACATTTTTTCCCTAGTATTTTCAGCTCAGAAATTGGAATGTTTGAAAGATTAGAGCTTGCTTTGCTGTCATGCACATAGTATAATGAATAGTCAGACACAAGGTGGAATTAATATATATATAAACAAGTATTTCACTTTAAAAAGTATCAGATATCTACCAAATAAACAGTTTCTTTAGGGAGTGGTTTTGTAGATCAGAGTTCAGTGTAATGCATATATAGTTTATAGTCCCTACCAAAAAATGTTTGGTTCCTGATATGCCTGTTTTGATTCACTGACAGTCCATGATCTCTAATCAAAACGTAGAAAGAGGGCTTCCCTGGTGGCGCAGCGGTTGAGAGTCCGCCTGCCGATGCAGGGGACTCGGGTTCGCGCCCCGGTCCGGGAAGATCCCACATGCCGCGGAGCGGCTGGGCCTGCGCGTCCGGAGCCTGTGCTCCGCAACGGGAGAGGCCACAGCAGAGAGAGGCCCGCGTACCAAAAAAAAAAAAAAAAAAACCAAAAAAAAAAAAACGTAGAAAGATTGAGACAGCATTAAAACCACCTCAGTCTAATGACCTCTTTGTTTTATTAACTGAACATTAATAACAGGGAAAACTCTGAAGAGGGAGGAAGAGGCATTTAGAAACTCAACTTTACGCTCAATTTTTCTGTAAACCTAAAACTGCTCTAAAACTAAAGTCTGTTACTTAAAAAAAAAAAAAAAAGGTAGAAAGATTGACGTTTCAGCATTTCTACAGACAGGGCAGCGTTTATCCTAACAAATAGGATTGTCTCCTTCATCTTCTACTCCTCTGTCGAGGAGTAGAACCTGAAACCTGAAAGTTCATGGGGAAACTGTCCAAGGTTCTCCTTGCTTCCTGCCCTGCAGATTCTCCCTAGTTTTAGTTGCCATCAAATCTCGTGGCTTGAATCATTCCCAAATCTACATCTCTAACTCAGGCATTTCACCTAAGCTTCACCCTATGATAGACAGTTTCTTGTTGAGATCCCCTACTGGGGTAAATCATCATTTTCCTTTTATCTTCCTTTTCTCAGTAAATATGTGGTCATCCACCAATTGCTCAAGCCAGGCACCTGGAAATCTACATATGGTTCTCCCTTTCCCTTGACATATGTAAAAATTAGGCTTGAGGTCTTATAATTTAACAATTCCTAAATGTTTCATGTTTCTTGAATTCTTCCTCTCTTTCCCGCTACCACTGCCCTAGTGAAGGTTCTTATCTCTTGCCACTACTCTTAACAATAGCCTTCTGTCTCCTGCCTTTATATTTACATCTACCACCACCAGCACCACACACATACACACACTTACACACACACATACACACTCAAACACACTCACAATCACACACACACATCCACAATCTCACACACACACTCCCACACATACCTCTTCCCTTTGTCCCAAGAATCTCTCTGAAAAGCAAAAATGATTATTTTCCTGCTGTAAAACCTTCAATACTCTGTGCCACACTGAAAATCTAAGTTCCTCTCTTCCTAACCCTTCTACCTCTTTTCTTTTTTTTTTTTTTTGCGGTACGCGGGCCTCTCACTGTTGCGGCCTCTCCCGTTGCGGAGCACAGGCTCCGGACGCGCAGGCTCAGTGGCCATGGCTCACAGGCCCAGCCGCTCCGCGGCATGTGGGATCTTCCCGGACCGGGGCACGAACCCGTGTCCCCTGCATCGGCAGGCGGACTCTCAACCACTGCGCCACCAGGGAAGCCCTCTACCTCTTTTCTATTATCCTCAGCCTCACAATTTATACACTCAATACCAAATGCATGTAGTCGTCGGCATACACCATGTTGTTTCACACCTCCTTGCCTTTGTTTATGTTGGCTCTCTGCCTAAAATTACTTTCTTCCTTGATATTTGGAACCACTCCATACTTAATCTATCTGGCATCATCTCCTGGAAGCCTTTCTGAAGACCCCGCAGCTAACTCTGAACACTGTATAATTTTATTTTCACCACAGTTAGCCACAATAACGGGGAATGATCTGTTTACAATACGACATAGTAATTACCTTCAAGGAAAGGATTGTGCCTTTTTTCTTCTTCACATAACTGCAAGCAAAGTATAAGCAAAACACTCTTTGAAGAATTATTCTTATTCCTGTAGAGGAGGCCATTTCTGGAACCACATATTGATCACTAATGATTACTTATATTATTATTTAATGTTGATTTATTTTATTTTATTGATATAACTTTTCCCATGGAAGAGTTCAGTGTTAGAATTACAGCAAATTATGATGGTCATACAGTTTAGCTCCCCTCATTTTACAGATGAGAAAACTGAGGTTCCAGAAGCTAAATTACTTAAGTTCCCACAGGTAAGAACAGCATTAGAAAACCTCTTGTAGTGATGACTGGACCTCTGCTTTCAAAAACTCATAATCTTATCTTTAGAGTACTTTTAGTTTTTTTGTTTTTTTTTTTATTGAAATGTAGTTTATTTACAATACAGTTCAGGTGTAAAACATAGTGATTCCATAGTTTTATAAATTACACACCATACAATGTTATTAAATTATTATTGACATTCCCTGTGCTGTACATTATATCCATGTGACTTATTTATTTTATAACTAGTATTTGTACCTCTTTTTTTTTTTTTCTTGTGGTACGCGGAACTCTCACTGTTGTTGCCTCTCCTGCTGCGGAGCACAGGCTCCGGACGCGCAGGCTCAGCGGCCATGGCTCACGGGCCCAGCCGCTCTGCGGCATATGGGATCTTCCCGGACCGGGGCACGAACCCGCATCCCCTGCATCGGCAGGCGGACTCTCAACCACTGTGCCACCAGGGAAGCCCTGTAACTCGTATTTGTACCTCTTAATCCCCTTCACTTCACTCCACCCTCCTCCCCTCTGACAACCACTAGTTCTCTGTATCTGTGGCTCTGTTTCTGCTTTGTTATATTTTTTCATTTGTTTTTTTTCTTAGATTCCACATATAACTGAAAACATACAATATTTGTTTTGCTCTATCTGACTTATTTCATGTAGCATAATACCCTCTAGGTCCATCCTTGTTAAGATTCCTTGTTTTTTTTTTTTTTTTTTTTTTTTTTGGGAGTCATATCCCATTGTATATATAAATGCCACATCTTCTTTATCCTTTCACCTGTTAATAGACACTTAGGCTGCTTCCATTTCTTGGCTATTGTAAATAATGCCACAGTGAACACAAGGGTGCTTATATCTTTTCCAATTAGTGTTTTTGTTTTCTTTGGAAAAATACGCATGAGTGGAATTGCTGGATCGTATGATAGTTCTGTTTTCTCATTTTTTTGAGGAACCTCCATACTGTTTTCCATAGAGGCTGTACCAATTTAAACTGCCACCAACAGTGCATGAGGGTTCCCTTTTCTCCATGTACTCACCAACACTTGGTATTTCTTTATTTTTTGTTGATAGTCATTCTGAGAGGTGTGAAGTGATATCTCATTGTGGTGTTGATTTGCATTTCCCTGATGATTAGCAATGTTGAGCATGTTTTCTTGTACCTGTTGGCCATCTGTATGTCTTCTGTGGAAGAATGTCTATTCAAGTCCTCTGCCCATTTTTTAAATGGGTTTTTTTTATATTGAGTTTTATGAGTCCTTTATGTATTTTGGATATTATCCCATAATCAAGCATATCATTTGCAAATATCTTCTCCCATTCAGTAGATTGCCTATTCATTCGTTGATGATTTCCTTTTCTGTGCCAAAGCTTTTTAGTTTGATGTGGCCCTATTTGTTTATTTTTGCTTTTGTTGACCTTGCATGAGGAGACGGATCCAAAAAATATTGCCAAGACTTATGTCAAAGAGTGTATGTTTTCTTCTAAGAGTTTTATGGTTTCAGCTCTTAGATTTAAGTCTTTAATCCATTTTGAATTTATTTTTGTATATGGTATAAGAACATAGTCCACTTTCATTCTTTTATATATAGTTGTCTAGTTTTCCAACACTATTTATTCAAGAGACTGGTTTTCCCCCATTGTATATTCTTGCTGCCTTTGTCACAAATTAATTGACCAGATGTGCATGGATTTATTTCTTTTCCACTGATCCACGTGTCTGCTTTTGTGCCAGTACCATATGTTTTTATTACTATACCTTTGTGGTATAGTTTGAGGTTAGGGTGTGTGATACCTCTAGTGTTGTTCTTCTTTCTCAAGATTGCTTTGACAATTCAAGGTCTTTTGTGGTTCCACACAGATTTTAGGATTATTTGTTCTAATTCTGTGAAAAATGCCTTTGGTATTTTGATGGGGATTGCACTGGATCTGTAGAATGCTTTAGATAGTATGCACATTTTAACAGTATTAATTCTTCTGATACATAGCACTGTATATCTTTCCATTTAATTATGTTGCATTTAACTTCTTTCATCAGTGTTTCATAGTTTTCAGAGTACCTGGTCTTTCATGTTCCTTGGTTAAATTTATTCCCAGATATTTTATTCTTTTTGATGCAGTTGTAAATGGAGTTGTTTTCTTGACTTTTCTTTCTGATAATTCAGTATTAGTGTATAGAAATGCAGCTGATTTCTGTATATTAATTTTGTTTTTGAAACTTTATTGAATTCATTTAGCCTAATAGGTTTTGTTTGTTTGTTTTTTGTGGAGTCTTTAGGGTTTTCCATATAGTATAATGTCATCGGCAAACAGTGAAAGTTTTACTGCTTCCTTTCCACTTTGAATTCTTTTTATTTCTTTGTCTTGTCTGTTTGCTGTGGCAAAAACTTCCAATACTATGTTGAATAAAAGTAGCGAGAATGGGCATCCTTGACTTGTTCCTGATCTCAGAGGAAATGCTTTCATTTTTCACCATTGAGTATGCTGTTAACTGTGGGCTTGTCATATATGACCTTTATTATGTTTATGTATGTTCCCTTTATACCAATTTGTTGAGGGATTTTATCATGAATGGATACATAATTTGTTCTCAAGTTCTTTATATAGTTGTATTATGGGCATGTCATAGGAGGAGGTGAGTTCAGGGTCTTTCTACGCAGCCATCTTGATCCTGCCTCCATTTAGTCTAGTGTGCTTTTTTTATTTCAAAGAGTATGATAACCTGTGATAGGTACCTTTAACACAGTAGACAATAAATGAAATGAGAAATCTTTCCAACTCACTGATACATAGTGTTCTTTGCCTTGGGTCATGAGTCAAGTAATTATAATGCTTGTGGTACAAAGATGATGACATTCAAGTGAACAATTTGATGTTTTATTTTAAAACTCACATGAGAAAATGCTGATGTTTTGAGAAATTTGGCTCAGTTTCTAGGAATGAAAAAGGATAATGCTGATGTCAATTCTGACTGACCAAACGATCTGTGTGACTTACTGCTAATACCCAAGTTTTTCCTGCAGTTCTATTTCTTTTTGTAAGATCCTTCTTCCTTACAGTGATAGAGGTTGCTTTAAAATTAAAACTTTTAGGGAATTCCCTGCCAGTCCAGTGGCTGGGACTCTGTGCTTCCACTGCAGTGTTCGATCCCTGGTCAGGGAACTAAGATCCCGCAAGCCACGGGGTGCGGCCTAAAATAAAAAAAGTAAAATTGCAAGTTTTAAAATGTTTCTTTCTCTGGCTTTTTATTGGAAATATAATAGTAATTCCTAAATATAATTTTGGAGGGCTCTCTTTAGACCTCTTTGAAACACTGCGCCAAATCAGGATGCATTTGATGGCATCCCATAGCCACAGCTCTTTGCACCTCCCTGACTCCCTAGGGAAATGGCCTTGAATGGCACTAAGACAACACAGGTCACTTGGAGCCCTTGAGAAGGATTCTTAAAAAAATATGCATAGTAGTATTTCCTAATTTACTGCCTGCTTTAACATTAAGACTTTTTTTAATCTTTCAAGGTATGGAGAAGCATTGTTTTTGAATTCCAAACTTATCAGCGGAGTTACAGAATTTCTTAATACTGAAGGTGAACTGAAAGAGGTAAATATTTTAAGATGAGTTCTAATGCCTTTCTTTTATAAACATATGAAATTATACATTTACTTCAAACATTTCTTTCCAATAAAGTCATACCTATTCCTTTGAAGCGCATGCGTGTGTGTGTGCGCGCGCGCACACACACACACACACACACACACAAACACACACCCATGCTAAAGACTTTACGCCATTCATTATTTGCAAAGGTATTTCTAACATATTAGTATTTAATATTAAATTCCCGTGAGAGGTGCTTGAATGCAATGATTCTCAAGTTGGGAGACTCCAAATACACTCCAGAAATCTTTGATCCAATCAGCTACCCCTCTATTGATTCTGTGAACCCAGTTTGGGATCCTTGGAACAAAAAAACTATCCTGTCACAATGACTCAGTATTTGGATACAGAGGACCAAGGTTGCTATTGAGGTACAGAAGTTGAGATTCATTACTTTGTGGTCCGTTCTACACAAAGAATGATAATTGGATGTGGTAATAATGCTTCATGCTATTTGGTTTGTTAAATGGAATAAGTTCATACATTTGGATAGAAGTGTATCTGGCAACATATATTGATATTAATAGTTCGTTTAAAATTCTGCTGGATACAATCACAAGTGAATTTCATTGATGAAACTGAACTTA
Source organism: Phocoena sinus (assembly GCF_008692025.1). Lineage (NCBI taxonomy): Eukaryota > Metazoa > Chordata > Mammalia > Artiodactyla > Phocoenidae > Phocoena > Phocoena sinus. The sequence goes on along the minus strand of NC_045772.1, from coordinate 45,220,465 downwards.
TTTTTTAAGGACTAGTGTCCAGTTTGCAGAGTATCTAACATTTTCTTTTTTCTCTGTTTTATGTCTCTGGAAATTTAAACCAGCTAATTTTGTGACCATTAATTCACATCTCTAATTGTTAGGGGCATGAAATGGGGGGTGGGATAAGTAGGTAGGAGGAAGGAGCAAAATATTTGACTGATTAAAATGAGTTGGGCTTCAAACATATTGCTTTTTAGTCTGCTGCTCAACTGCATTATAAAATATAGCTGAGATTTGGCATTGAGAATCAGTTTCCTCAGTTTTCACTGACAGAATGCCCAATGCTGTGACCCAGAGCTCATCCCATTGAGCAGGATTGTCCAATTTTGTATGGTCATCCCCCACGCACTCACTTGGATTCTTTCACACCATGAGCTAAGCTAAGTCTCTGATTGTAATGATTTGAAATTCAATTTTTATCCCTATGTGTGTTCCCAATGCTGAAGAATTTGAAAGCCCTAGCACATGTTTTACTATATATATATATATATATATATATATATATATATATATATATTTTTTTTTTTTTTTTTTTTTTTTTTGCGGTATGTGGGCCTCTCACTGTTGTGGCCTCTCCCATTGCGGAGCACAGGCTCCGGACGCGCAGGCTCAGCGGCCATGGCTCACGGGCCCAGCCGCTCTGCGGCACGTGGGATCTTCCCGGACCGGGGCACGAACCCGTGTCCCCTGCATCAGCAGGCGGACTCTCAACCACTGCGCCACCAGGGAAGCCCTTTACTATATTTTTTATTTTTAATAAAGGAAGCTAAAAGGGAAGGAATTCTTTCATATCCATAGGAAAGAGAAAGAAAGAACAATTAAGCTAATGAGTTTATGTATTTAAATGAAGTAGTTTTAATTCTTTGATTTTACATTCACTAATCAGAATGAAAGACTCGTTTAGTGACAACCTGTGCAGTCATTGAAGTGAACACAGAAGTGAAAGATCTCTCCTCTCCTCCCCTCTCCCCTTCCCTCCTTTTAGCTCCCTTCCTTCTGCTGTCTTCCTCTCCCCTTGCCTCTCTCCTGTTCTCTCTCCCTCTTCTGTTCTCTAACTCTATCTTTCATGTCTTCCTTGCTTTAGTATAATACCCAGCTCATGGAAAAACATCTGTTAAATGGACATTTAAATTGATTTTATCATATGATGGCCATTTTGCTTTACATATTTCAGTTTTTACACTTAATTGCCATTTGAAATGTTCCAAGATACCCCTATAATGAAAGGTGCCATTTGAAAACTGAAACTCAACTTTTATTCCATTATCTGCAAAGCAGCTAACTTCACAATACAGGCTCTTTGTAGCCTGAGTGATGAATCCCTTCATGACACAGATGCTTGCACTGACTTTCCAGTTTACCAACTGCTGCCTGAGGCTTTTCCATACTTTTATTACCTAATCATCGACTGTAGGATTGTGGCCCACTATTGTTGGGTGGGAGGGGGGTTAATTTGTATTGCCGATAACCCCCTTCCATAAATATAAAGGAACTGAGGAAGTTTCAGTCTCATTTTCCCATAACCAATGAGCCTCGTAAGCAGAAAAACCAATATGCTCCCTTTGGATATAGCATATTCTTATTTTCAAAAGTTTATAGATCAAAAGTGAATCGGCATCTTTATGAATTCTGAAAACTAATTTGAGATTGTAATGATCCCCATCAACTTTAGGGGCATTCAGCAGAGACACTTACATTGTTCTATGGTCCCTTCCCCAAAACTACATTCTAGTACCTGAAACTGGCAATTTCCTTCTAATTACATAGCTCTAGCAATTTGAACAATATTTCTCCATGAAACAGCACATCACCTCCTTAATTTTAAACGAATAGAAGTACAACCTCATGGAACCTCAGAGGCCCCTGCCATTTTTCCATACTAATGCCTGCTCAGCAATCCTCTTCAGCACTCATTATTTTGGCCTCTTGAACCTTATATACAACACTGTTGTAAAAGAACATAGATCCTGTGCGTTACAGACATCCCATTTACAGTTTTAATGTTGAAAATGTAAACCTCATGATCGGGCAATAGCTAATTCAATTCATTTATATAGTTACTAAGAGTATATTGTGTGCTGCACTTTACAAGTTATTTTGTGATGTTTAAGGTCTAGAGTATCCTAAATCAAGAGTACTAAATACTAAAATATTTTTTAATAGAGAAATTAACAAACATGTCTAGAAATTTTATGCTAAGGAGAACATGGAACACAAGCAACTCTGACATCTTACTAAATGTTATTTTATAAAAATGTCTGTCTAAACTTGCAACATTTTCAAATAAAAGCATAAGATGGCATAAATGTTTAGGAAGCACAATAATAAAAACTACTAGCAGCAGAACATCTACCAAAGAGCTGCCAAAACAAGCAGACTGGAATGCCAAATGCCTTCCATCTACCCCATGCCCTCTAAAGTGAGGCAGGGGTCTGGAAGGTGCTGCGACCATGCCCCAGGACCAGTCAGATGGCTGCTCTGACCACAAGTTCGCCAGAAGAGTTGTGGAGGAGTGTGAGACATAAGATCAATTTATGACAACTATGGAAAGTGGGCCACATGTGTTCTGATGAATAAGCTACTCGTAAGATGTATGTGAGTCACCCCAAGCTCTGTGAGCTCACAACGGAAGTATTTAGTGCACTTAAATAGTGATTTAAGGAAAGAATCCCTAGAGAACCCCCAGTTACTGAGAGTTCTCTCTACTGAGAGTTCTCTTGCAGGATAATCTGACCTACTATCTTAATAACACATTCATAGTCAATCCCATAGTTTGCCTTTGAGGAAGACTTAAGAGTTTTACTTCATGTGTTCAGGCTGGCTTTCTACCTCGTCAAAAGGTCAAAAGGCCAAGAGCACACTCCACAGTCAAAGTTGCCAAAGGGTCATTTATCACTATCCGGCATATTCATTCAGTGACTGCCTAGGAAAATATGTAACAATGTGGAACATAGTTTAAAAGAAGTAGATGTAATTTGTTTGCCTGATTGACCTATATTATGTAAATAACGCCACTGTAATACACAGATGTAATGTACAATGTACACTGTAATGTACATATTTTTGTAATAAAATGCAAAATTCAAAATATAGATCAAAATGTACTATTTGTTGCTTTAGGAATATAGATTGAATGAATCTCAACATAAATATATAAATACAAGTGAATCACTGGATGAGTCAGTTAAGTTTAAAAATATGATTCAAATGCTTTCATTAGACTTCCTTTTTATCTATGTGTACATGTCACAGGTATATGTGTGTGGCACAGTGCCTAGAATATTGAAGGTTTCAATAAATTCTAGTCTTTCCCTTAATCCTCTTTCTTTTGTATGTGTAAATCTGGTCAGGTGTCAGATCAGTTTTAAGGATAGCACTGATAAATCTTTGTTACATAATACATTGAATTTTTGTTACAAATACATTGACTCTTTGTTACATAATACATTGAATATTTTGAATATTTTATACATTGAATATTTATGCTTTTATGTTATTAAAGCATAGTGAATTTGAAGTCTTATAAAGAACATAGCTCTGAGATATGGTTATCCACTGCTAATGCTGCAGGGCACCAGGTTTTGTAGGAAAGTAGAGGATAAACTTTGAAAAAAACCATCAGTATCATGTAATCAAAGTAATACTGTCATAAACAAACCAAGCTACCCATGAACCAATTTCTAGATGAATTCAGAAAGGTATAATTAACTCCATTTTAATGACTCCCCTGCCCCCGTATCTCCCTATCCCTGAGTCAAGCTTGATGACATTTCTCTCCTGGCATATTCTCCATGTGGTGCCCACCATGTGATGACTCACACCCCACACTAATTACACAGTATAACACTTCTGTGTTGCAAGTTGATTTTTCACATTTGTCTATTAGCATTGCAATTGTTGGTTGGTTGACAGTTTCTTAAAACATATCAAACAAAGAGAAAATCTGCTAGTATTTAATCTTGAAATAAAATCCTTGAGCATTCCCAGTGTATGTGGACTCTCTAGAGAAAATCTTCTATCCATAAAATTATGACAAAACATTTAAAATTTTTAACTTTTTAATTAAAGCTCAAATTCTCTAGCTAAATGAATCGACATTCCTCCTTCATTCTTTCTAAATCTAGTTGCTCAGGAGATTGCAGTGTCATTTATCATCCAGTTTTCATAGCATCATTACTTTTTTTTCCACGGCCCAATAATTTTGATATTTCTTTGCTATCAAAGATAGTGTCAGGCACTCATACTATTTATTTAGAGAATATGAATAATTTTCTCTCTAAGCACAAGAAGTTAACTTTAATCCTTATATTCATTTTAAGGCTATTTATTACATTAGATAGCTTTGTAATTAGAACCTATTATGAAAAGACAAATTAAATATGTCTATTTTAATATTTATTTATGAAACAAGAAGCTGAATTTGAAGCTACTTAAACTGTAATGTCCATTCTTTTCATCCTTTCAGTTCCAAAAGAAATTACATTACACCTAGAGGACACAATCTGTTTTATTCCATTTCATTACTAAGCTCACTCCACATATTAAATATACCTTCTGTAGTGACTGTGACACTTTTCTCCAAATAGATTCTTGTTTATATGTATTGGACATGAGTTCTTTTGAAGACATGTGTATTTACCATTTTTAAATTATATTTTTTATTGAAACGTAGTAGAAATACAATATTATGTTAGTTTCAGGTATACTATATAATGATTTGACATTTGCATACATTATGAAATGATCACTATGATAAGTCTAGTAACCGTCTGCCCCCATACGAACTTATTAGAGTATTATTGACCATATTCCTTATGCTGTCTATTTACTATTTTAATATTTCTATTTCTAGCTAAGGAACTTCATGAAGAGCTATGATGGAGTAGCTGCTGCCTCTTTCTCAAGAGCCGTGGAAACTGTCGAAGCCAATGTACGCTGGAAAATGCTTTATCAAGATGAGCTTTTCCAATGGTTAGGAAAAGCTCTGAGACACTAATGTGTGTCTATTAAAAACAATTTGACTCAGAATTCTGTGAGAAGACCTGCTTTGTGTGGAATGAGGAAAATGGCCAGATTTTCAGTGTTAACGTGTGGGAGGAAATTTTTTTTTTTAATTTTTGGTTTTGGGTGATTTTTTTTTGTTTCACTCATTCTGTTTTGTTTCCCTACTGGGTGTTCTTCTCTAAAGAAACTCTTGCAAGTGCAACTAGCCATGACTGCTTCAGCTATACATTCCTCACTGTACAGGACCAAATATGATAGTGGTGCATGTTGACGTTGCAGTCAGTATGGAAAAAACATATTCAGAATATTTTGTGCATGGTTGTATGGCCCTGCCTGTGTTCTAGCATGCTTATTTAAAATGTCCAATGTTGTATGTGAATATATGTTACAGCGGGATTAACATTATGCAAAAGCACAAAGATTATCTGTGACAGTGATGCAATGAAAGAAAAACTAAAACGGAATTATATTCTTAGTCCTGGGCAATGTGAGAAGTGAAATAGCCCTTTAAGTGATTGGTGTCACTTATTTCAGCACTTGGATTGTCTTTCAATGATTATTGTACTGTTAACTCATTTTCTTTGAGTTAAAGCTGTGTATACATTAAAAAACGCATATAGATAGTGTATGCATATGTATATGTACATAGGGAGGCCCCATATGTATATAGTATGTTGTACACTGCATTTGTGCAGACTTTCTTCAGCTGAAAGAAAATTTATCTTTTTATAAACTTACGCAAACTTTGGAAAGGCTTCAAAGAATTTATCTCAACGCTATCCTTCCTGACAATTTCCTGACTAAATTTCTCAACTGTTATAGATTTTTTCATCTACTTCCTGAATGGTCTATTCTATACATAAAAATGAATTTAAACAAAATTTATGTACAAACGCTCTGCTAATTTTCCTAAGTGGCAACCTCACATCGTAAATATAGATTCTGTCATCATTTTGGTCCAGCTTCCTATTGGATAAAACAGTTATGTATACTTAATGATTATCAGTGCTGAGAAAGTGTTTCTTTTCCATCTTCTTTGTTTCTCCATCTCATGTTGGGTGGTGCAGAGAGTTAAAAACTCTTTCTGTGTGTTGATCTTTGTGTCTGTGTGAATCTAATCTTCCATTAAGCGACCATACTTCAAATGGATTCTTATGACCTTTGATGCCAGGTGTGCCATTTGTCAAGATGAAAAGTTTCTTTTCTTGAGCAAAGCTTTTCCTTTAGTATTGACAGCTCTGTTCTACCTGGGAATTTTGAATAGTCTTTCCCTGGCTGTATTATGGAACACAAGTGTTTTTAAATGGTATTCTCACGCAGTAGGCCAGCTCTCCAAACGTTGCTTAGATGCTCAAAAACAAACATATTTTAAGTTTACCATTATGAAATGCAGATATAACTAACTGTACATAAGCCAAATGTTTGTGGACCACTTTATGTTTTCCTGAGGTTTTCCGCCCCTCTACATCTTCTTGCAAATCATTGAAGGAGACGTTCTAACTCTAATAGTCACTGAACATTGGGGAAAAAAAAGTAGGTATTTTAGAAACTGGAGCCATAGATTTATTATAGGTTTGTAGTAAAGAGGAACAATTTAATAATCCATAGAACAAGTATCACCTAAGGTTGAATTTTATCTTTTTAGCAATTAATATCTATTACTCACACCTAAATTTTTCAGCCCTTCAATTAATATATTAATTTTAGATACTCTATGTGTTGTTAACACAGAGTAATGCTTAGTATAAAATCTAAAGGTCATGCCACCTATCTGAAGTGATGAAATTTAATATAATTTCAAACATGTGTGAAACCCTTAAGGGGTAAGTTCTGAAACATAACAATAATAAAGATCACACTGTCATGCAGGTTCAAAACACGTACTGTATCACCATTGGATTCATGTAATAGAAAAGATAAAAAATTAGAGGTGGATGTCTTGTTTTATGTCATGAATTACTGAAAACTCTTAATAGTTGTGACATTCTTTTGAATGAAATCACCATTTCCAGCTTTGAGTTAGAAGGGATTTTATAGTTCTTTTTTCCTCTGCACTGTTAGTAATCTTAATCTTCTTTCAGTATTTTAGTGGCCTTGAACAGCTGGTTTAGCTATGATGTCAAATCCTAAGTGTATAATTATGTGCAATGTTCAATACCTCATATAATACTTGTTCACAGTATAGTGGTATCAATAGCATTGAGATGGAATTTTTGTTCTACATATTTTTCAATAATTTATCCTTTCCAATGTTGAAGATTATATCAGGCATTAACATTTTTTAGTTGTTTAAATAAGTAATATTTTCAAAATAATAAAATGACCAATGACATCTCTTGGAATATTCTGTAAAATGTAGTTAAGTTATAAAATTCTATTTTCTACATAGAGTTTTTATCTTTTTTCTCCTCTTTGTCTGTTTTACAAATCATATACATGCATGAAATAACAAATAGTTGAAAGTGTCCAAAATCTAGGCTTAAAAAATTACTGTGCCATTATATGTACAACAGCAAAACTTGGTTTCAATTAGGAAGGACTAAATATGTACTGAATATTTAGTAAATATTCTGAACACTAAATATCTCTAGGTAACCTGTAAATAAAAAGTTTTCCCCATTTTTACACATTTTCCCTTAAAATTTTCCTATAATCTTTAAAAGTGTTTTTACATATGCAAGCACAACCTCTAAGGTTAATATCTACAATGCTAGGTTTATTCTTCAGTTTCAATAACATGGATTCTACCTGGGAGTTAAACTCACTTTGGTTTACATTATTTCTAGGATAATTATATCACAGGACTGAGATTTTTTTGATAGTGCAACTTACAAATATTGTAACAGTAAAATCTTACAATGTTCCTAAGATTAAACCATATATTTATAAACTGCATTTAATTTTCAAAGAACTTTTACATATGCTGTTTTGTTTGATTCCTGTCAAAAACATAATAAATTATATTAGCCCTAATAGCCTGATGAGAAAACTGAGACTCAGAGTAGCAACATGAACTTTTTAAAATTACATGATTGGTCTTACCTGGTGGTGCAGTGGTTGAGAGTCCGCCTGCCGATGCTAGTTTTTAAAATTACATGATTGGTCTTACCTGGTGGCGCAGTGGTTGAGAGTCCGCCTGCCGATGCTAGGAGACACGGGTTCGTGCCCCAGTCTGGGAAGATCCCACATGCTGCAGAGCAGCTGGGCCCGTGAGCCATGGCTGCTGAGCCTGTGCGTCTGGAGCCTGTGCTCCGCAACAGGAACCGAGGTCACAACAGTGAGAGGCACGCATACAGCTAAAAAAAAAAAAAAAAAAAATAACATGATTGTTGTTTTGGGAACAATTACAATAACTTGAGATCTTCAAGAAAACCTTCCTACAACTAAAATAGAAAGACATGTTTGAAATACCTCTATCAGTTGCATTAATTGGAGATTTTCCAAATACCAGAAGCAATATCAAAATACTGATTAAATATATCTACAATAGTTACATTATTTTTAAAAGTCTGTTTCTAGTTTGCATAATGTCAACAACCGGAAGAAATGTTAATTAGCATTCACTTTGGTCAGCGTAAATACCCAAATATTGGGACAAAAAATACAGCCCATTGATAATAGTTTTCTTTTTTTTAATATTTTGGTGAACATTATTTAAATATGACCTTAAAATACCGACAATTTGCTTTATTTTCCACACAGATTTCTCTGATACACTTTGTAGTAACAGATGGTCAGACCACAGATAAAATGATGTCCATTTAAATCAGTGAAGGTAATATTCAGTAAAATGTTTATCAATCTTTGCAGACTAAGTTATGCAAAAACCATTTTCGTGCAACTGTAGTACTATATCAGATGCAGTAAAGGGATTCCTAAAGAAGTTTACAATAATATATTTAATTCAAATCTATTGGCTATTAAATTTTAAGGAATATTTTCTAAGAAGTCAGAAACCTAAAATAGTTTAATTATTCTCAATATACCCATGAAGTAATCACATATACTTTATTAAAGAGAAAGCTCATATAATGGTAAATTAGGATTCCTACACCTGTTTTTTTTTCCTTTATCAGAGACCATAGCTGAATTATTATCATTTGGCACTGCTAATTATGTACTGACAGAATTTAATTAAACATATTTATTGAGCACCTTTTATTTCACAAAGCACTTTTTGAGAGGAAAGGAAGGGATGAACAAGGCTTAAAGGAATTTACATCACAATAAATGAAACAAACATAGAGAAATAATGAACCAATAAGGGCAACATGAAAGATAATTACATACTACAAAAAAGGAACTAAATAATTTTTAGGTATAGATAATATTAGGCATTATTTTTGTATACTCATTCTCAAAACATTTGTCGCACTTCAGGATAATTCTCACTGTTTGTTTCACAGCACTTAATTGTGTAACATTTAGAAAGTATAATAAAACCACATAGTTTAAACTTTTATAGTTGGAATATAAATTAGAATAGAATTTATCTTTAAGAAAAGTTGAGCATTTTAATAATATCAGTAAGTTGTGGAAAAATGTTTAACCTCCTTATGTAAAAGTAGCTGAAGTTTTCTAAAATGGTTTTAGCTTACTGTTTGTATATTCACAATGTGTTAATTTTAAGTTAATCATATGTTTTTAAAAACAGGTTCAACAATTCTTATACAGTACTAGGCAATAATGTATTTGTTCAAAATAGTATATGTGAACTTTTGAGTATGAAAATGTTATTGCAAAATATCCTGGAATTCCAAAATTTAATTACATAAGAGTAACTTTCAGTTCGATTGCTCTGAATTAATAAGGTCTTTTTTAAATTAAAATATTGGGTTGGCCAAAAAGTTCATTCGGGTTTTTCCATAAGCTTGAAAAACCCGAATGAACTTTTTGGCTAACCCATTTTTTTTTTTTTTTTTTTTTTTTTTTTTTTAGTATTTTGTTTAATATGCATTGTTTATGTTCAGAAAAAAAAACAAAAGTGTACTTTAGTAGCTTTTATTTCGATTTTATTCTATGAAAGTTTACTTCAAAGTCTAGAAAAAATTGTCTTAAATATTAAAAATAAACAGTTGGTGAAAATATATGTTCTAATTTTATGTATACTGTATATGAATTTTATTTTTAAAATAGATTTTTCACAAATAGCCCTACTGGTAGGCAGTATAATTTTACCCAGATTTTGAAAACATAACACTTTACAGGATTTTATGTTGAATATTTAGTACTTTAAGGATAGTACATTAAAGATGTTTATCTTTTGCACATTCCCAGTTCATGTACCAATCCACTAAGAAAAAAGAAAGACCCATTCTTCATTTTAATCAGAATTAATTTTTTGTACTGTGTTAGTTAAATGAGTTATAATATCAGGAAAGTACAAAAACTTGAGTGCCTCCTAAGTGCTGGGCATTGTGTAGGTATCATCTCATTTAATAACCCTGTGAAATACCATCAGTTCCAAATCACCAGTGAAGAGACAGAAGCTAAGAGTTGTAATGAGCTTGTGTAACTGGTGGTAGGTTTTGGCGAGAATTCAAAAACCTGCAAACGCAAGCCTTATATGGCTTAAATTAGTCCTTAATCTGCCTCCTACATGCCTGAAAACATAAGGATTATCCATACAGACCAGTCTCTGTAGAATATTTGAATACTTAGCTTACTTTTTCATTGTCATTGGCTAATTTGAGAAAAATGTTAATTAGTACATTTTGGTTTACTACTCATTTCTTAACAAGGTTACTTCATATGGCCTATAAAAATTTTCACCAAAGTGTTTTACATTAATGTGTTGTGTAGTGGGTTTTAAGCTGTTACAAGTAATTAAGAGATAGTCCAGCCAACGAGCCATGAAAAATAAGGGAAAAGAGAAGATGGATTGCAAAGCTCTTCACCAGTGGACCAAAAGATAAAAAATCTCTACCCTGCATATGGAGGAGACCTATTAGTTTAGCCAGAACTTTCCTTTTGCTTAGCAATGAGGTCAGAGAAATATTTCTCTCTTTCTGCTTAGAACCATATGGATGGACCGCAGCTCCTTAATTTACTTGAAGTTACATTTTCCATTGGCCTCCTCTGTGTAGTTACAGTTAACTACTTTGACCTACCTCTGCACAGGTCAACTTGGTTCTAATCGCATACATTTTTATTATGTCATGTAAGTAATTGAAAGAGTGAAATGTTTTATAGCAAATATTACAGTAGAGTTAAGAACATCTGCCTTGAATGTGCAGTGTATTTACTTTCTTTTTTCTTAATACATCTTATTTGGAGTATAATTGCTTCACAATGCTGTTAGTTTCTGTTGTACAACAAAGTGAATCAACCGTATGCATACATATATGCCCATATCTCCTCCCTCTTGAGCTTCCCTCCCACCCTCCCTACCCCACCCCTCTAGGTCATTGCAAAACACCAAGCTGATCTCCCTGTGCTATGTGGCTGCTTCCCATTAGCTATCTATTTTACATTTGGTAGTGTATATGTCGATGCTACTCTCACTTTACCCCAGCTTCCCCCTCCCCTCATGTCCCCAAGTCCATTCTCTATGTCTACGTCTTTATTCCTGCCCTGCCACTAGGTATATCAGTACCATTTTTTTTTTTTTAGATTCCACGTATATGCGTTAGCACACAGTATTTGTTTTTCTCTTTCTGACTTACTTCACTCTGTATGATAGACTCTAGGTCCATCCACCTCACTACAAATAACTCAATTTCATTTCTTTTTGTGGCTGAGTAATATTCCATTGTATATATGTGCCACATCTTCTTTAGCCATTCATCTGTTGATGGGCACTTAGGTTGCTTCCATATCCTGGCTATTGTAAATAGTGCTGCAATGGACATTGTGGTGCATGTCTCTTTTTGAATTATGGTTTTCTCAGGGTATATGTCCAGTAGTGGGATTGCTGGGTCATATGGTAGTTCTATTTTTAGTTTTTTAAGGAACCTCCATACTGTTCTCCATAGTGGTTGTATAAATTTATATTCCCACCAACAGTGCAGGAGGGTTCCCTTTTCACCACACCCTTTCCAGCATTATACTGTTTCTAGATTTTTTGATAATGGCCATTCTGACCAGTGTGAGGTGATACTTCATTGTAGTTCTGATTTGCATTTCTCTAGTAATTAGTGATGTTTAGCAGCTTTTCGTGTGCCTCTTGGCATCTGTATGTCTTCTTTGGCGAAATGACTATTTAGGTCTTCTGCCCATTTGTTAATTGGGTTGTTTGTTTTTTTGATATTGAGCTCCATGAGCCGTTTGTATATTTTGGAGATTAATCTTTTGTCCATTGTTTCATTTGCAAATATTTTCTCCCATTCTGAGGGTTGTCTTTTCATCTTGTTTATGGTTTCCTTTGCTGTGCAAAAGCTTTTAGGTTTAATTAGGTGCCATTTGCTTATTTTTGTTTTTATTTTCATTACTCTAGAAGGCAGATCAAAAAAGATCTTGCTGTGGTTTATGTCAAAGAGTGTTTTTCCTATGTTTTCCTCTAAGCGTTTTATAGTGTCCATTCTTACATTTAGGTCTTTAAACCATTTTGAGTTTACTTTTGTGTATGGTGTTAGCTAGTGTTCTAATTCCATTCTTTTCCATGTAGCTGTCCAGTTTTCCCAGCACCACTTATTGAAGAGGCTGTCTTTCCTCCATTGTATGTTCTTGCCTCCTTTGTCGTAAATTAGGTGACTATATGTGCGTGGGTTTACCTCTGGGCTTTCTGTCCTGTACCATTGATCTATATTTCTGTTTTTGTGCCAGTACCATACTGTCTTGATTACTGTAGCTTTGTTTACTTTCTAAGTTAATCATTCAGTTACTCTCCTTTTAACCCCGACAAGGTTCATAATATTACTTTTGCTCTTGTTCACTATTCTGTTCCCACTTTCACATAACTTATGACCTACTGGGTGAAAACATTCATTATTAATTTTTTGCTACTAAGTTTCATTTATAAAGGTTTATTATCTGTCACTTAAGTACAAAAAATGTTTCAAGTGAATGTTGTATTTCTACCCTTTAAAATATTGTATAATAGTAACCTCACATTATTTTTTAAATGCTACCTGTGCATTGCCATATATGAATATACTTGCCATTTATCTTTGCTGTATTTTAGTCCCTTTACATTTTGATAGTTTTTTAAAATAGACCAAAACTATAAAACTAAAACACAGTAGAACTATGAAGCTTGTGCACTGTCCACTTACTTGAAGCAAGAAGAGAAATTCTGCCTTTGGGCTTTCATAATTGGCTTTCTGGACACCACTGAATTCATCAGATAATCTTTTAAAAATATTATGTGGACTATTTCTAATGAATTTATTCAGCAACAAAGTTTATTTTCCTAGAGCCATTCTCCAAATGAACAGACTTATTTAAAATATGCCAAATGGAAGCACTTTTTTTCATTTCTAATATCTTATGATTTAGGAATAAAAAAGTAACTGTTCTTTTAGTAAATATGATTACTAAAGCATCTGCCAAATAACTGTGTTAGTTTAGCAGGTTAATGTTTTCTATGGTATGCCTTTAAAATTATTCAGTAAAAATTCAATTAGTATGTGTTCAACATGAAGTTTTTATTCCACTATAATCAAGCGCTGACAAAATGGATTTTTCTAAGTGAGAAAATTTGTCTTCTGTATTTTAAGCAGAACAAATTTGAATTTTGCCTCTGATAATAAAATTTTGTACAGTAATGTGTAATTCATCACTGTCTTAATTTTCTGACATGTTCAGATAAGGCCAAGATAAATAATATCTTCTGCTTTTTAAAATTATGCTTCTGTTTTTACTTGAGAACCGATTTTTAAAATTCTGAGTAGACACATTGTAGAGGTCCATGAAAAAAGAAAAAAATCACTTTCTTTTTTGACGAGGACTTTTTCAAAACTATACACATGCTGAAGCTGGAATAAAGAAGTACATATTTGTGCTATACTGTAAGAAGGAAAAAAATACCAATTCAGTCTCCTTTCTAATTATATGCCTTTAGAATAAATGAAATGATCTGCACTTTGGGAAAAGTGATTTCACCTGAAATGCATTTTCAGATTGCTTTTTAATAGGTTTCCACGTTCTATAGACTGTCAAGTTCCCTGAATTTCAAGAACAGTTTTCAATAACAACAGGACTATAAAATATATATAATCAGGGTGCATAAGTAGTACTCAAAGTATAGTTTTTCAATGTCTCTGGGTTTTTCTGTTTCTAAGGATTGTTCAGAGAACATCAGACTTGACTCTGCATAGCCACCCATTTGAGCCTTACCCATGATACTTTATTCAGCCGTAGGGAATTCTCCTCCACCATGAACATGGGAATAAGAAATGGACGGCCTTCCAAGCCAGAATCAAGAATACTCCTATTAGGATTATGGCCAGTGTCCACGTATACTGGAGATATATAGATGCATATGTATGTACATATCTCATATATAGATACCATATATACATGTATATATGGTATCCATATCTATTCCCATATAGTCTATTTATTTCTTTGTCAAATGATTGTTCTCTGCAGAACAATCACATAAATCAGAAAATGGCTATTGCAAAATATAAATCGGGGGAGTAGAGCATGTCTACCATCATTTGAAGAGGCTGTCAAATGACATTAAATTATACAGGCACAATAACAAGAATTCCCTCTAACAATCATGAGGGAGCTTATTAAGAAAACAATTCTGTCTGGCCCCCAACTCTAGCGATTCTGTCTTAGTAAGTGTTGGCTGGGATACGGTTGTCTGCATTTTGAACAAGGACTGTAGTTGGTTCCATCTACACTAGAGGCCATCCATCTAGACCACACTTTAAGAAACATTGGGTAGGCACAGTGGTTCTCTGCCCTGACTTTACATTAGACTCAACTGAAATAGCTTTTCAAACATACTTTTGCCTGGGCCACACTTCAATTAAAGAAGACTCTCTGGCATGAGGTATCTGCGTCAGCAATTTTTAAAGCTCCCAGAATGATTCTAATACACAGTCATCATGGTCGAGAACCTCTGGGCAGCACATACCAAATTGAACATTCCATAGCGTAAGCAATAGTTACAGAATGTTACTGAAAGTACCTGTATTTTTAGACATCTAAGAATTTCTTACTGCTGTTTAATATTCTTTGAATATAGAAATGCAAAATGTGTTTTCAGTTAGCTTAATTGTGAAAGGCTAATAGGAGGCTTGAACAACTGACCTTAGGGCTATAACACGTCACTGACACAGCACAGGAAGCTGTTTCCCTGCCATCCACCTAGATGCCTCATTTTCCCTCTATTCTGACATTGACATTCTCCTGTCACTCACTTTGTCTTACGTCATTTTCTCTATAGTCTTATTGAGTCTCTGTAGTCTTGTGACTACATCCATATCTACCATTATCAGCAACAACAATTTTTCAACTTTTATTTTGCTTTGAAATTGGCAGGGCGTTCCAGCAAATGACTGCACCTTTGCTCTGCTGAATAGAACAATTTTTTTTTCTGCTGCCCATTTTGCAAATGCCTGAAGTTGGAGCTCAGGCCTGATACATGGGTTGAAATCATTGCATCAGGGAGATAAACACATCATAAGCCATTATTATAAACTGTTATCCTCTGAAATATTCTTTTTTCTAGTTCTTTTCCAGTTTCTTTTACTCTCCCTTCTCTTTCTCTTTCTCACTGCAACCTGCCAGCTGAACACTGAGGCTTTTTCGGCTTTTTCGGCAGCAGGCACTTATTTTCACTTGACACGGAAAAGAGAACAGTGAAAGTTTGGAGCTCTTTCTATATCAGTGTGCATAATAGAAAGTGACGTGCTCTTGAGATTGTCAAACAAGACCCATAGGGCATCTGGGTAGATTGATTCTGCTTACGTATGCTCTTGAGCCATTGTGCTCATTCGGCAATCCTTTAGTTCCTGGCTTCCCTTGGGTTGCTGAAATTTGTTTTCCTTTCCCAAATTATCTAGCTAATTACAGATTTCAGAATACAAGCAATTCATTTTTTTCACTAAAAAGGGAACTAGAAGCATTGTCACCTCTGGAACATTTTAGCAAGCTGGTAGAGGGTGAATAATTTGATTGGAGAACTCTTGAGCCATATGTGGCCAAAAAAAGTCTTGAATCCCCTCTATCCTGCTTTTGCTATTTTTTTCATTCTCCGTCATTTACCCTGTAGGTTGTTATCTCCATACGATTTCATACTGAACCCATTTTTCATGGGGAAAAGAAATTTTGTTGTAGAGTAAGATCTTCCAAGTTAGTAGGTTTTTATTAAGTTATTAGGATTATAATTTGCACAATGACGAACTTCACTGAGACACTTATGAAAATTCAGGTCTACCTCAGAACTTCAACAACTGCCTGCTGGGTAAACTATAAGAGGGAACTGCTTAATTAGCAAAGATCTATGTAGGAGTCCTAAAGCTAAAGCTTAACAGGAATGGCTTCAATGTAACATTACTAGGTGGACATACAGCAAAATTTAGCACCAAAAAGGGATTAGAAAGTAGGACTGGAAAGTAGGCTTGCTATATTTAAGATGGGGGTGGACTTCAGAAGACAGAGAATATGCAAAATGCAGCAGGTGCCTAAAGGACTACAGTTAAGTATGTCGTGAATATATTATACAAATAACAGTTATTCTGGTACTTGGGTCACCTAAATATTTTCCAGTGATGTGTGAGTGAAAAAAATTGAGTAAAATACATGGAAGGTTTCATATAATAAACCCAGGCTCCAAAATAAATATTAATTTCAATCCTGTTCAAATTACAAAGTAAGAGCAAGAATTGACTAGTGTTGAGCTGTTTGAAGTGTGTGTGTGTGTGTGTGTGTGTGTGTGTGTGGTGTGTTTTGGATGAAGGAGAAGAGTGAGGAGACTTGACAGCAGATGACAGAACTTCTAACCAAGCATATTTCCACATTTAAAAAGTGAAATTAGGGCTTCCCTGGTGGCGCAGTGGTTGAGAGTCCACCTGCCGATGCAGGGGACGCGGGTTCGTGCCCCGGTCTGGGAAGATCCCACATGCCGCGGAGCGGCTGGGCCCGTGAGCCATGGCCGCTGAGCCTGCGCGTCCGGAGCCTGTGCTCCGCAACGGGAGAGACCACAACAGTGAGAGGCCCGCGTACCACAAAAAAAAAAAAAAAAAAAAAAAAGTGAAATTATAGTCCCATACTACATATTCAAATCATTTTCCAATCATTTAGACTCAAATTATTCAATTTTCTAGTTTGGAAGTTCTCATCTTGTTGCATATGAGAAAATGCCTGGTGACTTAGAGGAGAGATTTAGATTAAAGTGTGATTTTATTACTTTAGGTTCAATAGAAGGTATGTGCATTTCTAGAGCCATCAAATAAGATTCAGTAGATATCTGGGTACATAGATACTCATATCTGGGTGTTCTCTCGAGTAGTTGAAATACCAAAACGAAATACTAAAACCTAACTTTGGCTAAATGAAACTGGAAAAAATCAAGCTGCCCTTTCTGGTTAGTAATAAAACACAGGAACTCTAATGTTAGAGGTGATAAATGGATGTTTGCTTGTTTTGTCACAAATTCATTTTAAAATAAGAGTTCCCATGTGTTAAGTTTCTCGTCATTCTCAATTACTTGAAAAAAAACTTGAATGAAATTAAATGCTTTGTCTGACTTTCGTGTACAAATATTTTATTTGCTTTGACTATGGACACTTACCATAATATTTATCATCATTTGAGAGGTTTGATTTTGTAATACAAACCTTGTACAGATTGGCCAAATTGCAAAAATAGAGCAAAATATCTCTTGCCATGCTTTAATTACTGTACTTCTAGTAATGCCTAAATATGTAGTTTTCTTATAAAGATCCGCTTGATCTACATAGCTCTTAGTTTTTTAAAGGTCCAAAGTTTGCAAACTGCTAAGAGAAATCTCAGTTAAATATTGGCTACTTTTTTGTACCTAAGTCAAATTAATATCTTGGTTCTTGTTAAATTTTGTTATGTGAGAATTTTGGGATTCTGATATTGTTATCCATTATAACTTTTCTCTATGTATGTATAGGGTGACATGTTGTCTTCATTTAAATCATGAGATGAGACTGTGTGTTGTTTTTTTTTCCCAGTTATCATTCTGCCAGCAGATCTGATACTAACCAGCACTTTCACACTTAGACGTGTAGATCCCTTGGTTAGTCTATGTTTATGTGGGACTTGTTTGGGGAGAACTCTGCTTATAGACAATGCACTGCCTTCTTCAGAGGTCATTAAAGTTGTTAAAATAAGATGGTTACAGAACCCTACGCTCCTGTGTTTCTGACAACTCCACTTTACCTACATCAGAAACATTAGAACGGCAGCTACCAACATACCATAGAGCCGATAAATATTTTTACTCTAATATCTTGCTAAAGCTTTATGAAGTGGTGTGGGGTAGATGTTTTTCTCTCTCGTTTTCAAACACACCTGAATAAAATCAACTGGAAATCTTATAATCTATATTAGGCATTGATGTATTCACAGCTACATTTTTGGGGTCATTTTGAAATCTCTCTCTTCTGAACAGATTCTCTCTTTAGTGTATATAGTTCTTATTGACTATACCATCCATTTCACACTTCTTAGATATTTTATATCAATGTATTTTATCTCACAATGAGATTATACATTCTTCAAGGATGGAGATGATTTTTTTAAATTTCTTGACAGCAACTTCAAATATAATAAATTCTCAATCACATTTTCTTGATTGAGAACAGCCTAAGTGCCAGTATAGAAACCAATGACTTTCCAGTATAGTCACACAGCAACAAGTGTTTGGGGGATTTAGAGGCATAACTAGAATAAAAAGTGCTGATCATTTTAAAGTATTGCAAAACTAAAGCTTGAAAGCTCACTCCATTCTTTGAATTTGTTCAAAAATATCACTTTAGAGGAACACTTGTGATCTACTTTGACCCTCTTGGTAGAGAAAACAGAAGAACAGAAGGATACTAAGATGCTATTTCACAACACATCTATTACAGTAATTCATTTATAATGTGGAATGTTTGCCAATGATAAATGCATGTTACTGTGGTGCAATTATGAATGTACCTTGGCTTTTCAACAATAAACCTGCCAAAAGGTTGCAAAATGCACAAGGAAGAAATTTTAGTTGAAGAGCTGAACTAACCAAGAAGTATAATTTTTTTTAAAAAAGTGTCTATAGGGCTTCCCTGGTGGCGCAAGTGGTTGAGAGTCCACCTGCTGTTGCAAGAGATATGGGTTCGTGCCCCGGTCCGGGAAGATCCCACATGCTGTGGAGCGGCTGGGCCCGTGAGCCATGGCCGCTGAGCCTGCGCGTCCGGAGCCTGTGCTCCGCAGAGGGAGAGGCCACAACAGTGAGAGGCCCGCGTACCCAAAAAACAAACAAATAAACAAACAAAAATAAAAGTGTCTATATTTTTTAAAGAGATTTTTGTTCACTGCTAAAGTTAAATTTGTAAAAACACAGCATATTTTTCGTAATCTATGAACGTCACATACACTTGACTTTGCATGCATGCTGCCTTCTCAAATTATCTTCTTATAGAAAATATTCGCAGTATTAACTTATTACCACAGAAAGTGAATCTATCCCAGAAAATGGTGCCATTTATGTCTTTGAAATTCCTTGTAAGATCATGGATTGGACTGGGAAAATTGTGTCAAGCTTTTATTCCTCGATATTTTAGTAGGAAATGGAGATGAAGGTGAATTACCTTATTGTCTGACTCATATGCCACCGCTATGCTTCATATGTTACTAACTGATAAACGTCTAAGCTACAATCACTGTGGAGCTAATGAATGGTGAATTTTTATTGACCTACTGTGCACTCAAACCTATATTAGATACTAGGCTGGCATTAAAGTAATGTAACGCATAGGTCTTTGCCTAGAAGAAATTTTTGTGATTGGACAAATGACAATTATGGATAAAACAGAATATCATAAAAGAATATAGGAAAACATATAATACACATTTTAGGTTACTTTTAAGAAAGGGAAAGCTGGATATGGACTGAACTTTTAGGAAAGACTGTGAAGTCTGTGGAGTTGGGGAAGATTACTGATCATTCTGTGGTTTCAATGAGAGAAAAATTGACTTGGGGGGTGGGGAGGGGGGTAAAGTGAATATTTAATGGCATAGGGAAAAGTTAAATACAACCTTGAAGATCTCTCCTGTTCATCCTTTTTATCCACCCAAGTTAGAGAAGATTATCTGATGAAAACAAACAATTTCTATTCTGATGACTTTTTCAGAAGTAGCAATTATTATGGGAAGAACCTAAGATATAGAACAAATGGCTTCTTAAGATCGTTGGTGATGGAAGTATACAGAAGGAAGGAAAATAAACAAATGCATGTATAATCCCTTAAATTTCCATTTCATGATTTTTTCAATTATTTATATAATTTAAGTGATTAAAATTGTATTTTTCTTCTAGAGTGTTCAATAATAAATCCTCTGGGCTTATGTTTTGGATGTTACATGAAAGCTCGTTAAGAAACAAATTGGAATGAATGCTGTAATTGAATTTCTTCCATAGGTCAACACCGCATGCTTTAGGGGGCTGACTATATAAGAAAAATCCTAACTCTGTGAATCTGCTTAGAGCTTCCTATGTTTGTCTTGCCTTTAGTCAGTTCCTCCATGCTTTGCATACAGTTCAAACTTCCTACAGACCAATTTGAATTATGTGCAATGATTCCCTTTGGTCTGTTGAAAAAGTCCTTTGCCTTAATTCAAGATTTTTCAGTTTGCCTTTGGCATATAATTTATTCCTTGGTTCTCATTTCTTACCATATACCACATTTTAACCATAGTGTTCCTGATTCTTTTGTAAGCTTTTTGTGATGATGGGCACTTAGAAAGTTCTCATCTGGTGGAGGCTAGATGTTTACCAACTATACAATGTTTTTCCTTGAGTTCTAGCCCCACCTCTGCTGCTTTAGCCATAGGCCGACACAGATAAGGAGTGCTAGGTTCCTCTTTTGGAGGAAGAGGTCATCAATAGGACATGACACCTTTGAGCTGGACCCAGACAACTGAAGGCTCCTCCCTCCCTCTCCTTCCTTAAAATGTATGTTCAGCCTCTCATTCCCAAACTAGGAGCCATTCTAAGGATGCAGCCTTGAAAGCGTAAGGTGTGGTTGAGACCATCTGGACTGGATACATGACTTAATCCAGTTAAGTTATATAAATGTCTATATAAAATTTTAAGATTCTGGCAGGTGGTTGTGGAGACCTGCTCATCTTGCAGCCACCCAAGATAAACCTCGTCAATAAGTTCCATGGCTTTTTCTCGAGTAGTCTGTCTCTTTCTTCAGTCTCTCCTTGCCCTATGTGTACAGGTACCAGTTTCAGATTTCAGCTGGAGAACTCTCCAGTTTGTGAACCAACATTTTCTCCAACATTTTCTGTTGTGTGAGGATAAATAATATGCAAAGTGGGGATGAGAGTGAGAGTAAAATGTAAATAAAGAAATCTGAGCTATGTCCAAAGATACAGGACATAGGGCTGGACACAGGAGAAAACTAGTAGACTTCCCCACCCTCTGCCCACTATGCCAATCATCAGTGCATGTTTATGAAAACTGCCCATTGATTGGAGGGACAAGTTGAGCCAGCTGGCTCCAGCAAAATAGGGCAGTTAGAGCCAGCCCACAGAAAACCAGTACCTGTGTGCTGTTCCAACAGGAGTGCATCACCTCACTCACTTTCCTTTCAAGTTCCCTGAGATGCCTTTCCCTTGGGAGTTCTGTAGCTGTTTAAATGAGCTCACCTGGCAATGTGAGGACCTCTTATTAATATTTTACATACTCTTCATCAACTTTTAGGCAATTTAGGGTTAATTTAGGGGTAGCGATATTAAATGTGTTCTATTGCTGACCTCCAAGTTTCTCCATTTTCTAGAACTGCTCATGGAAACGACTGTTATTTTAATAAGCTAATTGGGGTGGGGAAAGAGATTCCAAAGCCCCCCATAGAGATCAGATAATACATCAAACCTTTCTATCTCCTCATTTATTCTAGCATTCCTTTAATCTGAATTCCTTCTCTTTTCATCACTGCCTTCTCAATGCTATTTATCTTTTAAGGCTCTAACCATGCGTTTGTAAAGCACGGTTCTTGGCCATTTTCATCTAAATCACCCAGGGTGCTAGTTAGA
Organism: Phocoena sinus; assembly: GCF_008692025.1. NCBI lineage: Eukaryota > Metazoa > Chordata > Mammalia > Artiodactyla > Phocoenidae > Phocoena > Phocoena sinus. The sequence goes on along the minus strand of NC_045772.1, from coordinate 45,198,271 downwards.
AATGCAGACTGATTGTATAAATCAGAATCTCTAGGGATGGTCCAGAAATCTAAATTTTAACAAGCTCCCCAGGCATCTTTTATGAATGCAGAAGTTTGAGAAACACTGTTCCATTCAAACACCGTGAAGTTATTCTCATTACCCTGGAAAACCAATGCTCTTTCTCTGTCTTTGGAATTTCTGAAAAAGTTAGTTTTTATACCCTTCCTAGAATATTTATAATATTCTGTCTTATATTATAATTTCTCATAACATTATGATCTGTGCACTGGTTTTATTCCCTCTATTATAAGTATAAGCTCCTTACAGGCTACGCCTGTGTATCTCTGGAGCATCTGGCATGGAGCTTTGCTTCTAGCAGATGCTCAATTCTTATCTCCAAGAATGCATGAAATGTTACCTCCAGGCCTTTCCCCTCCTCTTCTGTCAATGCACTGTGAAGGTAAGCTACAGTGCAACTCCAAAATGCTTGTACCATATTAAAATAAATGAACTGCTTAGAAAACCTTTTGCTTGAACTAAGCTTAGTTCACAGAATTTAGTCCCAGATAAATACTTGACTCAGGCTTTTTTGTTCTCTGTAAATCTCCTTATCAGCAGAAGGTTTATTTTTGAAATTCACGGCTCAATACAGTGAAAAGTAGTCACTTGAATCAAGAACTAAAGAACGATTCATGGCTCAGGTCATAAAAATTACCTATATGTCTGTCACTGGTGAATCATTTATGATGTCCTCAGTACAGTTTGAATTTTCAAAAGGTTAACTTTGGATATGCATTTTTAGAGTGCGTGTGTTTACTTAGAATATGTCAAGCTACGAAAAGGGCATTTTCTTAAAACACCACTGTTTAATTTCTACAAAATCCAAGCCAATGAAGAAAGCATATTCAAATCAAAGAGCGGAAGCATGGCTTGAACTTCAATTATTTAGCTGCAATTATGATGAGAGTGTTCAGTGATATTTGGTTTTCTTGAAATCAGGATATAACCTAACCACTTCAAACATGTGTTGTTATAGATTTAAAATGACCTGAATGATTTGTTTTGCTTTCTAATACTGAATAGACATGGTGATTTTTCTTATTTTTTACAAGCCAAGTAAAAGCCAGTAAAACTTACTCTCAAAATATAATCGAGCTACTTATTTAAAAGAAAAACTTACAAACTAACCTTATTATGGTAATCATTTTGCAACATATACGTAAATCAGGCATTACATTGTACACCTTAAACGTACACACATTTATATGTTAATTATATCTCAATAAAGCTGTGAAAAATGAAAGAGAATGGGCTTCTCTAAGCTTGCTGTAAGTATTGTTAGGAGCTTTATCAGCTTTCAGTACTACATTTAAAGAATGCACTAAGTACATATTAGTAAAATTACATTAATAAATTACACTAGAGTCGACATCTAAACAACATTCATCAAAAAAAGGATATCGCAAACACGTTTATAGAAGTGGAGTAGATACACTTGAATGTTTTATAGATGTATGCCTTTCTCAAATGATAGGGCAGGAAAACATTTTAGGGAGAAAACATTTCAGGCAAGAAAACTTTACAAAAGTCCAAGGCTCGAATAAAAGGTGAATGTAATATTTTGAACTTAAAAGTCACTTATTAGCATGCTATCAAAAATTAACAGAAATGCAGAGAAATAAACTGTCAAATGTTAGCAAGAGCACATTTTAGAAATACAAAAACTCCCACAATCAGGTATCGTCTGAACAATTCCAAGGACTCTGACTCTCTCCTGGTCACCTCAATTGGTTACTTTCTCTGTCCCAAAGACCAGTGTTCCCTATCCAAACTTATCTGGATCATTTGCATGTCCCAGGTCTAAATTGGGGCTGAATTCCTACAGAAATTTTCCAAGTGCATCTTTTTGCTTTCCATCTTCTCCCCGCCTCTCCTCCAATTCTAAGTTTCCATCCTACACACCTGCTAAAATGACTCTTTTCAAACATAGTTTTCCTCAAGTCACTCCTCTGCTTGATAATTTAGAGTGATTTTCCATAACTTGTTATACAAAATCCTCACTTGTCTTGCACTAACATCTATCACTAACTGGACTGCCCCTTCATCCAACCAAACAAATAGTCATCACTCTCAGGAACACGTGCGTCTCTATATCTTTCATAACCTGCTTGGTATTTTTAGGAAAATCCTGAAAGATTTTTGAAAAAAACTACTGGATGCACTTTCAATGGAATACTGGATGTTATCTAGGGTACTTTTCAGGGATTATCTTATTTTTATGGAGTGTGTCCATTTGATTGTTTTTGGTTGGTGTACTTTGCACCTTTAGAGAGATAAAGATTAACATGTAGATGGCTATTGACAGTGCACTAGTAATGCATCAATAATGTTTCCTGTCCATAGCAATGCAAACAATTCCTGTTAATGGCAGTTTGAAGAACTGTACTTATAAAGAGTAACTCTACTGTTTTTTTAAAATCTTACTAGTCCCCTTATTAATTAATGAGGTAAATAAAATTGTTGACTTGTGTTTGCATTACTTTTTTTGAGATTCATGATTTTACCTTTTTGAAAATTATGAAATAACAGGGAATAATATACATAAATCCTTATTGCCCTCTTTGCCTTCTACATCCCCACGTCAGTACATTCCTACACTCTCTTTGAAACTCAGTTCACATCCATCCCTTTCCAGAAACCTTATCAATGTGGATCTTGTTAAAAGATTATTAAGAGGGAACTAGTAGGATGTTACAAATTCTTCAAAGGAACTTAAAGAACCACACATATATAATGCCATCGGGAATGCTGATATAAATTTTCTTAGATGAAACTGTCAAACTGGTCAATATCTGCAGGGCAATAATCAACCAAATCTCCAGCAAACCAACTTGCATTTCTATGGACAAGTACCATTTGGATTACTATTGGATTTCTATAATTTGTTGGACACTTTTCTAAGCACTGGAGATAAAAGAGTAAACAAAACAAAGTCCCTGTCTTCTTGAAGCTTACATTATAGTGTGTGTGGGGTGAGGAGGGTGGAGTAGAATCAAATGTTAAACAAATAAATATATAATATGGCCTTTAGAGACGTGCTATCTATGAAGAAGTACAAACCAGGATACTGTTGCTGACTAAGTACTATAAGGTAGAAGAGAGTCCTAATTTCAGTGGAGTCATCAGGAGAGGCTTCTCTGCTAAGGTGATATTTCAACAGAAACTTGAAGAAAAAAGGGAGCAAATTATGAGGCTGTGGGAGTTGAGGGGAGGGAGAGAATTTTATATTCAGGAAACACCAAGTGCAAAGGCCCTGAGGCAGGAGCGCCAGAACGGAGAGGAAGCCTGATGTAGCTAGAATGGAATGAGTCCCAGGGAGAGGACGTTCGGAGAAATGGCCATGGGGTGGGTGGGTGTAGCATAGGGAGATGTGAGAAGATGAGAGGAATTCCTTTGTCTTCTTTCAGGACTTTGAATTTTTTTTTTTTTACTTCATGGGAAATGGATTGTAAATGGAGGGTTTGAGCAAAGGAGGAACATAAGGGTAAATCAGGGAAAGCAGATGGGAAGTGTTATGAGTTGAAATGTATCCACCAAAAGGATATGTTGAAGTTCTAACCCCCTAATACCTGTGAATATGACCTAGTTTGGAAATAGTGCCTTTGTAGATGAAATCAAATTAGGATGAGGTCATACTGGATTAGGGCAGTCTCTGATCCATAGACTAATGTCCTTATAAGAAGGAAATGTAAACATACATGGGGAGAAGACCAGAGATAGGAGTTAATGTTGCCATAATTCGAGAAATGCCAAAGGATTGCCAGCAAGTCTCCGAAGCTGTGCTGAGCTGAGCTTCTAGACCCTCCCCTAGATACTTCAGGTGGAGCATGGCCCTGATGACACTTTGATTTTGGACTTTTAGCCTCTGCGACATGAGAGTACATTTCTGTTGTTTTAAACTGCCTGGTTTATGGCACTTTTCTTTAAATGGAAGCCCTAAGGAAACTAATACAGAGAGTTATTGCAAATAACTCATGTGAGAGTTGACGGTGACTTGGCCAGATAGGTACCAGTGGAGGTCATGAGGGGCATTGGATCCAGGGTACGTTAAAAAGGTAAAATCAACAGGATTTGCTGATGCATGTGCAGTTCAATAGAGAAGAGTTAGAAGTAATTCAAGATCAATGTAGCCTGTTATTCTTAAGAAAAGAACACAGGAAAACTTTGTAGCCATTTTTCTGAACTATGATGACAGGTATCTAGGATTGTCTTTAGTGCAAATTTGCAATGGAGAACACACCTAGAAAGGTCCATTATAATGGGAGCTGCCCATTATTGATCTCATTCTATGTACTAGGCTCTTAGTATACGTTGTGCCATTTAATCCTCCCAAGAATTCTTCAAGGTAGATGTTATTACTCTCATTTTACAAATAGAAACCTTTCACCAGAGATGTTTTATATGCAGTCAAGGAAGTATTAAAGATTGAAGCCCAGATTTTCCTGATGTCAGCAACAAATTTTCTATCAAGAAGTGAACAATGCTTTAAGGGATAAAATAATGTTTCTGAGAACTTTGGATGCTAAATAAAATAGTCCCTTTCATTTGTTGCTTAGTTGTGAGAAGATTTTATATAGAATTAGAATGCATGGAATATACTACCCTTGGTTTTTTATCTTTATGGAACTTAATTTGCTGCTAGGTATGCATAGACAGTCAAGGAATACCCACTGGATTTAAATGAATTTACTAACTGGCCCTTGGTATTGAACGCTGTGGTTTTGTTTTATTTCATATGGAGTCACTTGCTTATGTACACAACATAGGCTAACATTTCTTTCCATTTGTATAGTACTTTATAATATACTAAGGGCTTTCGTACTTGTTCCAACGATACTGACAAAATACAGAATGGTTTCTGTTACCTATTGCTGCATACAAAATCACCCTAAGATTTAGTGGCTTAAAACAATTTAATGAGTTTTGATGATCCCTCATGGTTCTGGGGGTGAACTGGGTGTAGGCGATTCTTGCTCAAGCTCTCTCATGCAGTCACAGCCACACTCTGTGTCCAGAGCCAGCTCAAAGATTTCCTCATTTATACATCTAAGGTTGGTATTGGCTGGAGCTCTACCTAGGCCATTGGTCTGAACTCCTAAACATAGGCTTTCCCTGAGCTTCCTCACCCATGGAGAATAGGTTCCAAGAGAGAACATCCAAAGAGAAAAGAAGAAGCTGACAGATTTTTAAGGACTAAACATGGAAACTGGCACAGCATCGCCTTAGTTGGGCAATTACAGAGCCTAGATGTAAGGGGAGAAACATACCTAACCTCTCAATGGAAATTTAGGATCAAAGAATTTTTAAGACCACATTGAAAACTGCCACAAAAACTTAATTGTATTTTATACTGAAAAAGTTGAAAGTTGATAAATTAGAAATCTTGCCTAAGATCACAGAGCTAATTACTGCTATAGTTGAGATTCAAATCAAATTTTCTTTACTTTGTTTAACCTTCTGTCATTAGAAAGCAGTGGAATGGAATGTTTGAGAACTGGGTATATGGAGTCAGATTGTCTGAGTGTGAACTTTAGTTCTATTTTCTAGTTCTGTGACCTCGAGAAAGTAACTTCGCCTCTTTTGCCTTAGTTTCCTAGTATGTGAAATGAGTTCATAACCATACTTCCTACAGGAAATGGGGAGGATTAACTGAGCTAATACACATAAAATCTCACAATAATGCCTGGCATATCAATAAAAGTTAGCTATTATTATACTTTTCACATCTGACTGGCAGTATTTATGATGGAATTTGGCAATTTCATGGTTAAAGTTTAGCACACATAGAAGAAATTTAAGTGGCAAATGACAGGAGTGCACAGGTTTAAATGTGATGAGATGGGAGCTCTGACAAGTGGTTAGTTACTTTTTTGGTGTGCCTTTATTCCACTGAACCATACCTCAATCATTATAATTTCCACGCTGCATAGAAGTGGTCTGTTTATCCATTTGTCTCCCTACTAGAATGTCAACTCATGGAGGACAAGACTATTCTTATTCACCTTTGATTCTTTGGGACTTGCACAGAATCTAGTAGACAGTAGGGGTTCAATATATTGGTCAAACTGATACCTAACAGGTCAATACATCGGACTGAAAAATAAAAGAAAGGGAAGGGTATTGCTTTATATAAGGATTTTCCCTTGTGGACTTATGGGTTCATCATAGTCCGGAAATTTCAGGGGAAGGACAGGGGCTGGAAGTACAGACTGGGATAATAAACAAACAACCCAATTATTCAACATTTGTTCATTCATTCATTCATTCACCAAAGAGATTAGGTTCTTCTGTATTTTCTTACAAAACAGTATTAATTTTCAAGAGTTTTTATTTTAGAGATAATTTGTTATACATTATGCAGTCCAGCCACTCTGGTATAGATAAGACTCAGCAGTATATTTATACTCGAGAAAATGCCTTACCTTTTGAATTCATTATCAGGTTGGTAAATATTAGAAACTGCAGTCGTGTTTAAATATACTGAGAGAACTAAAGGACTCCCCTGCTCTAAGTATGTAGTAATTTAAATATATTTTAAAGTTTATATTTTAGTTCAACTTACAAAGGCCCTTATCTTCCCCATGATGTTGGTAATCCCTTGAGAAATAGAATGATTTGGAATTCTAATCCCTAGTCACTATGAAAAAAAAAGTTATAAGGTTCTAAAATTCCCCAGATTGGTCACTGGATGAATGAGATTTTGATGTAAAGATAAGCCTAATGACATATTTCAATGCTATCCTTTTTGGAATGCATGGGAGAGTCCTGCCTTGTTGCATATTACATAAGGTGGCCATTAAACACAGATTAATTTTCAAAGGAGAGGCTGAGATTAATGGGTAAAAACACAGTGAAGCCTTAAATGAGTCAGACGAGAGTTCTCTAAAGAACCAGCAAAAATATTCATAAAATAAGAATAATTGCAAAGTGATTATTGAATGATAAATTTGAGAAGGGCCTATCTAAAAACAAATATTATTGTAGTGAAACATTCTTAAAATACTTTAAGCGATTTTTTACAATTTGGTTTGGTATGTAAACACTGAAAATGTTTGCGTAGGTATTTTCTTAGTATTTTTGGAGTTTCCATCAACTTTTCTATCTGTAGTCAGCAAGTTCTAGATCATAGTTATGCGAAAAGATTTTTTAAAATATCTTACTTCTGACTCTTTTACATCGTCTACCTCTTTCCATCCCACCCACGTTGAAAATATAGGGAAAGCTTGATGCTAAAGAAACGTTCTTCTTGCATTTGTTCGGTGCAGATTTGTTTTCTTCTGTGAGTAAATACTTGGTTCTCCAGGGGTTTAAAATCTCTCATAAGAAAAATTACTCTACCAGTGAATTAGTTAATGTTATTAGAAGGAGGGCACTGACCAGCTGTTCTCCTCAGGGGACAGAATTGCAAGAAATAGACTTACATAGGAAATGGAACATTATAAAGAAGGAAACCTTCCTGACAACAAGGTTGCTAGAAGCCTAGGGGATTCAAGATTTCTCCCCAGAGTAAATATGATCCAGTGGATGAGAGCTAGGCTGTAACCTGAATATGATTCCTGACTCTACACCTTCCAGCCAAGGCTGTATCCTCGGTCGACTTGAACTTTCCTGGCCTCCGTTTAATCAACTGTGGAAAGGGGGTATAATAATACTTAATTCTTTGAGCTGTAGTGTGGATTTTGAAATAATTTATATTAAATCCTTGCCACAAAATTAACAGTCAATAAATGGTAGCTATGATTATTGTTACTACCACTGATTAGGGGCACACAATTTCACATCGGTTCAAGGTGATTTCAATTACAGTGATTTGCCCAGTCTTCATTTGAAGGAAAGGAAGCTTGCAGATGATATACTTATGGTTCTTAAAAAAAATGTAACTGATAATGAATATTTCCCTTTAAGTATAGGACAGAGAGAGAATTCTCAATATTTCCTGGAGGAAGAAACCCATTTTTCTCTAATGGCATTTCATAATGTGCTGCTACCCATATCTTTGCCATTCTAATTTACAATAATAATATGCTAATTTTATGCTTGTAATCTTAGAACACATTAAGTGCCAGATTTTAGAGGAATACATGACAAAATATATTTCTTTCAGAATATGTTTACACAGAAATATACTTAAATACTTCCACAATGACTATATTTGGCATGTACATCTAAACCTTGATCACATTTTTCTCAGCTTAGTCTTTTTGCATGCACTTTTGATGGTAATATATGGATGTTTAAGAGAAAATATTTTTTCTTTTTAAAAAAATATTAATTATGAGTTTGTTAGAAGAGCAATGACAAATACCAGTTCTCACTTATTTTGGCTTATATTGGGATTATAAATAGTTTTATTCTTTGTTTTGCTTATAATTTTCCTACAATTAGAACAAACACATAAATTATATCAACATACATTGTGTACAGAACCTAGAGCTACACACGTTGAAATCAGTATAGATGCAAGCAACATGTATTTCCAAGGCATGGGAACACAAAAGCCTAAGTTAGATTAATCTATGAAAGGATCTAATGACTCCCACTGGCTTTTCCTATAAGATAAAAATAGCTGTGGTCTTCTAGTCTTCCCTAACCTGGGTAATCAGTACTTTTTTAGTACTGATTAAAAATGGAAACAAATTCTCCACCCCCTGGGTGGAAGTTGGTATCTATTCGCCCCTATTTTCTTCTGTGAGGCACTCTCTAGCTTTTCTGTCAGACAAGTTAAATGGAGTGTGCTTTAGATTGCCCTTGCTGACAATATTTAATCAATTAAGAAGTATTTACAATGTGCTCTGCACTGTAATAAGTACTCAAGAGACTAATACAGAAGGAAAAGACGTGACACTTGTCAATGACACATTTATTGAAGTATTACTTGGGATGAAAAGATTTATTCATAAGAAGTAACTTCTAGGCAACCACTTCTAATCACTCTATATTTATTCCATTCCTTCAATAATTTCTTCACCAAAACTTATCAAAACATGCCATATGCTCAAAATGTGGTAGCTGTAGGAGTTACAGTAAAGAAAATGGTTTCTGCCCTTGAAGATAAGGTCAATGATTATGAAGGAGTTCATGTACAAAGAATAATGGGCACACGAAGGAAAGCATGCCAGTTCCAAGGGGTTCTTAACATAGGTGATTAAAGAAAAAAAATCAAAACTAACTCTTGACAGATGTCTTGGAATTCACCAGACACGTTATGGTCAACCAGAGAATAAAGCTAAGGCCATCATTACCAGGGTAGAGTGACTGGACAAGCATGGAAGCATGACACAGGATAGCATATTCAAAAAATGAATAGTAATTCAATGCAGCAGGGACATAGGAACAAAGCAAACCATAGAAGGTGGGACTACACTGTGGGAAAAACATTGGCCAGATTATGAAGGATCTTAATTTCTGACTGAGGAGTTAGTGTTTAAATTACAGGAAATGGTAAGTAATTGAAAAATTTTATGAAGTGGATTGTTATGGCCATATTTGAGTTTTATAAAGAGAATACTATTGCCAGTATAAAAAATAGACCAGAAGGAGTAAGGGAGGGGGTTTAGACATCAGTTAACAGATAGCCCATTGCATTCATCCATGATAGAGTTGATGAGTTTCTGAATGGGACCATGGCAGCTGAGGTAGAGCAGAGGGAATGCCCTTGAGAACTATTAGGAGGTAGAAATTCCAGAATGTAGCCACCAATAAATGTGATGGCTACAGGACAGAGAAGACTTTCTTATCATAAAATGGTTGCTGGCTTGAAATACAGAATGTTCTCTGTTGATAAGCCAAACCTAGAGCAGATGCAATGGCGCAGAGACTGGCAGAAATAAATGCTAGGAATACTAATAAACTACATGTGGATCTCAAGTATCCCATAGAATAAATGTATTCATTTCAGATGAATATCATGGTTTTGGGAGATCTGATGTCTTTTTCATTTTGGTGGACCTTCTTTAAGAAACTGGCTACATGACACCAAAAGTAAAGACAGCAAAAGTAAACAAGTGAGACTACATCAAACTAGAAGGCTTCCACACAGCAAAGAAAACCATCAACAAAATGAAAGGCAACCTATGGATTGGGAGAAATTTTTCAAATCACATATCCAATAGGGGATAGTTGAATATTTGCAAACCACAGATCCAATAAGGGGTTAATATCCAAAATATACAAGTAACTCATGCCACTCAATAGCAATAAATAAATAACCAAATTAAAAAATGGGCAAAGGACCCGAATAGACATTTTTCTAAAGAAGACATAAAATGGCCAACAGGTACATGAAAAGGTGCTCAAAATCACTAATCATTAGGAAAGTGCAAATCAAAATCACAATGAATTATTACCTCACACCTGTCAGGATGGCTATTATCAAAAATACAAGAGATAAAAAATGCTGGCAATGATGTAGAAAAAAGAGAACCCTTGAAAACTGTTGCTGGGAATGTAAACTGGTACAGCCAGTACGGAAAACAGTATGGAGATTCCACAAGAAATTTAAAAAAAGAGCTACCATATGATCCAACAATCCCACTTCTTGGTATACAAAGGAAATAAAATCACTACCTCACAGAGATACCTACACTTCTATGTTCATTGCAGCCGTATTCACAATAAACAATGTGTAGAAACAACCTAAATGTCTATTGACAAATGAATGGATAAAGAAAATGTGTGAGTACAGAATAATATGCACAATGAAATAATATTCATATTATTTAGTCTTAGAAGGAAATCCTGCTATTTGTGACAGCATAGATGAATGAATCTGGAGGGCATATGCTAAGTGAAATAAGCCAGACAGAAGAAGACAAATGCTGCATGGTAAACGTGGTTGCCATGGGCTGGTAAGGGGGTAGGGAGTGAGGGGAAAAGGGAAGGACTAGTAAAAGGGTACAAACTTTCAGTTATAAAATAAATAAGTTCTCGGGGGGGTGGTGGTGTGGTGGGATGAACTGGGAGGTTGGGATTGACATATATACACTAATATGTATAAAATAGGTAACTAATAAGAACCTGCTGTATAAAAATAAATAAATAAAATTCAAAAAATAAATAAAATAGAAAAGACAAATGGGAGAAAGGAATTATCGAATAAATGAATCTGAATAGTTCAAAAATAAATAAATAAATTCTGAGGATCTAATATATAACATGATAACTATACTTTATAACACTGTTATGTAATCGAAATTTGCTAAGAGAGTAGAACTTAAATGTTCACAGAACACACACATACACACACAAAGGTAAATATGTGAGGTGACTGATGTGCTAATTAACTCAATGGGAGAAGCTTTTCACAATTTATACATATGTCAAATTATCATGTTACACACTTTAAATTTATAATTATATTTTCCAATTATACCTCAATAAGGCTGGAAAAAAAAAAGAAAATTATTTCAAAATTACTAGCACAAAACTAAATTCACACATAGTTAGGTCCCCTCCTAGGTTTTAGAAGGGTCCTGCATTGTGAAAGTTTAAGTTTCCCAAAGTTTAAGCTTCATTGGCTTTATAGAAAATCCACTTCCTGCTAAGGTATAAACTCCACAAAGTTATGTTTCTCTGTCAGTTATATTCCCACCTCTCCACACATATTCAGGTCTGTTCTGCTACCTTTTCTCCACACTCTCCACTGTGGTATTTTATGGTTATTTCTTGTATGGTAGTTTACTTTGATATCCTCCAGGAAACACTGAGCTCCTTGTGAGAAGCCAGTTCATGGTTTAACCTTAGATACAAATATTAAAATAACATTTTAATCTGTTTCCCAAATGCATTACTCAGTCTTTTAAAAAGATCAGAGATATTATAAAAAACAATTAAGAGGTTTTAACAATAATAATATTCAGTATTTATTGAAGAAGTGCTATATATCAGATAGTCCCTTATGTCTATTAACTTATTTGATCCTCACAAAAATCTCTGTATAATAGGTTTCATTACTCTTCCCAATTTGCAGATAAGAAAAGCAAAGCACAGAGGAGTTAAATAACTTTCCCAAGTTGGAAGCAGTTAGTAAATGGTAGGGCCAAAGCTTGCATCTCGGCAGCCCAGTTCTAGAACCTGTGCTTTTACCTGTCTCGTCACTGTACTGCTTCTTGCGAGTTTATTCATATTATAAATTTTTCAGTGTGATAGATGCCAAGCACACAGACCTTCATTTGTAGGCATTTTAATAAACAGTTAAGGAAAGAGCTTACACAGAGAGAGGCAGTTTAGTGAGCTAGTAACCATTTATTGAGCCTCTACTATATGAGTGTAGCTTGGCAGACCTTTTCCTTTTTGTCCTCGGGTATGCTCCCAATTCCTTCTAGAAAAGAAAAGTATCAGGAGAACTGATAGAACCACTCAAGGAACCATCTTCTGGCTGTTCTGGAGAATACAAAGGATGGTCTATTAGTACCCTTCAGATCTGCACGGGAGGGGATGGCTAGAATTATGGCCAAATACACAGCTGGCTCCCATATGCCCCACTTCTTCCCTCTTCATTTGTCTCCTGTGGATCTCATTTTAGGCAGATTTTGTAAACACAGATACTTTCAGAGGCAGGGTTATAAGATAACTGTGTAAAGCTGGGCAGAGTAACACCATGAAGAATGGTAGGAAATGTGGAACTAGTAAGTGTATACTTGATGACTCTAAAGGCATTCAAATTCAACATAAAAGCCAACCAGGCAGCAAACACCCTGCTAACCAGACAAAACCCCCAACCCGATGCAGTTTCTTTATCTCTAGTCAACCCCTTAGTCAGCCCCTTTCTATCATGAGTCCCCTCCTCCCCTTTTCCTACAGCTATACCATTTCCTCCAGCTCCCAGAGTGAAACCAGGCTGATTTAGGCAGAATGATAGCATCCCAAGGATGCCCATACCCTAATCCTTCAGAAACTGTGAATATATTATTTACTTTGCTGATGAATTAAGGTTTATGGCCTTAAATAAAGAGATTGTGCTCAATTTACAATACAGGGATGGATTCAATCTAATTGCAAAAGCTTTAGGAGCAGAGAAATACCTCTAGCTGGAAGAAGCAGAAGGGGAAGTCAGAGATATAACCCACTGCTGGTGTGAAGATGGAAGGGGCCGTGTGAGGAGGAATGCACACGGGCTTAGGGAACTGAGAGGGGCTCCTGGCTGATAGTCAGCCAGAAAACAGCTCGTGCCTACAACCACAAGGACCCGGATTCTGTCAATAACCTGGACGAGCTTGGTGTTACTCTTCCCCGGAGCCTTGAGAAAGGAAAACCAACTTTGCAGGCACCTTGATTTCCTCCTTGTGAGATGCTAGGCAGAGATCTAGCTGAGCCGCACAGAAAATTCAGATAACAAATGGGCGTGGTTTGAAACATCTATATTTTTGGTAATTTGTTACAGCAGTACTAGAATTCTAATACACAAGTCATAGTGTCTACTCTTTTTGTCTTACAAAAAGAAATCTCAGAACTGAGCCAGATGTTAGTGAAATTAATTAATTTTTGCTGGCCTTACAGGCCTAGTGGGAAATGGGGAGCTCTGTGGCTGGGTAGAAGTCTCAGACAATAGGTACGGGAACTCAGGATTTTTCTCTCTGTGTTCTTGCTGGCTGTGGCCAGTTTTCCTCCTGAATTATATACAAAAAAATACTCTTCACCAAAGAGATAATTCTGTTTTTGAGACAACCTGGTCCATCTTGCACTATGCATTTTGCTCTGCCTTCACATTTAATCCTTCAATGTTGACAAGTATTATTTATTCCCATTTTTCAAAGATGACACTTGCAGAAGAGCCCAGTTACAAGTAGAGTGGTGAGATTCAAATCCAAGTCTTTTGGATTCTAACGATGCTGGGAAGATGAAGAACTTCATTACAAGGCACTGGAAAGTAGGGGTGAAGCACAACTGGCTCTCAGCTCAGGTGTGATATCTCTCAGTCCTGCTATGTAACAGTTTTTTCATTTTCATAAGAAAGCAATTCCTCCCCAGTGTCTGTAACTAGATTTCTTATTGTCAATTGAAAATTTGGAGCATCAGAACATGTAGCTAATTTCTATAGGGCATTTGTTATTTTATTAAAGTGTTTATAATTCAAAAGCCATGTGCTAATCTTACTTGGAATGAAATGTCTTTACGTATTGGATAGAATATCATCTACTACTGCAAAGAAGCTGAGCAGTCTACACTAGCACACCCCTGCCACTCCAGCCAATTTCCACTATTACATGCTTCCAAGGCACCCTTATTAATTCTAGACTTGAAAGCCTAGCTCAGTGGGATCACTGATTTTTCTCTCAGTAGACTGTAAACGAGAGCAAAGGCCACTGCATCTTCTGGAATACCCCTGGAATATTGACAATAGGAACTCAATACATATTTGTAGAAGAAATTAAATGATGAAATTTCATCATTAAAAAATAGAATAAATCTTGTATGTTTTTATTGGGATGGGATCTTGCCTACACATTATTTACCTGCTAATATTTGGTGTGTGGGGGGGAGGGTAAGGGGGGGGGACAGCTGCCAGAAATCCTGTCATATTCAAGCTGGTACTCTTTGTTATGCAGTCTTAGATTCCTCCTTTATTTTTGCCTCATTTCTTTTGCTGTTGTTTTTGTTTGTTTATCTATGGTTTTGTTGTGTGTTTTTGTGCACTTTTTGTTTGAGGACAGATTGTTAAGGTTGGAGAAGGGAGTATGATTAAAAGCCATAATGCAGCCAAGTGAAAGCTTGGCTGCTTAACCTGAGCCCAGGTCCCCACTAGCCTATACAGAGCCTTTGGGCAGACAGAAGAGACCTGAACAGGTAGCCCTCACTTGCATATTCTGCCCCTTTCATGCACTACGCTAGCTGAAGACAGGGACAGAGCAGTCCTGACTGGGTGAAGGTTGTCACAGACAGCAGCCTAATGCTTATTTAGGCAAGTGTCTGAGACCACCATTGGCCTTTTGGTTCAATTTTCTTTTTCTTGTACTCATATCCTAGCTCTAGAGTCTTGTTTCTTCATACCTCTACTCTAATGTCTGCCTCTGATGGCGTCAGATTGTATGGTCTTCTGAATCACCTCCTGCCATTTTAACGTTAGGTATGTTTGCTGTTTTGTTGGCTGTGTTCACTTGTTGGCCTACATGACACTGATGCTTAAGAGTGGAATTCTCAGCTCTGGTCTTGGCCCAGCAGAATCCACAACGCCACTCAGCAGCAAGCCTATCCTATTGCCCTAAGGGATCAGTGGGAATTCAACCAACACCAATGCTTTCAAGTGACTTAAATAAATATCTCAAAGAACAACTTCTGGAATATGTCCATGTGATCAGAAGCGTCAGGCAAAGGTAGAGTCAGTGTGATGGGTTCTGAATGGTCACAAGGACATAACTGCATAAACTATAGGGCAAACTTGATCACACTTGGAGAAAAAAAATTGCATTGCATAAACTGAAAAGTAAAAATGATCACATCATAAAAAAGTTTCATTATGTGGAAATGAAAATTTTACCTTATGTTCAAAGCATAACTCATGAATGCATGTTATACTAAAAGTGGTCATTATTTCTCATGGGTTGTACAAAGTAGGTGCAAGTGAGCAGATGCCTCAGGACATTTGCCATACTTAAATAATCACATTCAATAAAGTGCTCAGGATAAAGAATTATTATTAATAGAACCTCCTCCTTTCAATATTTACCCCCCAGAGGGCTATTACTTCTAAAGGCATTATGATGAAAAAGGATAAAAAATTTTGGACAAAGAAAGACTCTCTCTTCCAACTCTGGCCATAGCTGGAGTCCCCCTTAAACAATGCAACTGTCTATTCTGAAACACGGTTGTCTCCAGAAATTCTCTTTCCACCATCCATCACCGTCATGACATTTTCATCAGCTGCTTCTAATGATTTTGTTGCTGCTTCTGACTCAAAATTTTAAGATGAATGAATTGATAAATGGATGAATGAATGCATGCTTACTTAGAACTGTTTTGAGTGGATGGAATTCAGTCATATGGCACTGACGGGGACTGTGAGGTAGGAGAGGGCTCTTCTTTGCCCATGTTAATAAAACTCTGTCCTGTTATAACAAGGATTCCATGAACTGATGGGAGACAGCTGTGGTGAACACTGAGGAGTTTTAAGATAGCTTGCAGCTTAAGTTACATGACTAAAAATGTAGATCAGAGTATTTGACTTTTTAGCTCAATGGATTTATTTTCCCTGTAAATATATTTTAAATTTTTTTCTAAACCAAAGTAATAAATTCAAGAGGTAAAAAAAAAAATCAGAAAAATGGAAATCTCCCTTTTTCTACTTCAAAGTTCTGACCAGCAATTTCACTCTTTGATGACAAGCATTATGAATAATCTTTATATACCTTTCTAAAAATATCTGTAAACATAGACAAGTATATTCTGTTTATTGTGTGTGTGTATCCTTTCTTATTTATACTGACGGGATTATATTAAACATACTGTTATGTACTTTGATTTTATTAGTTAACAGCATATTTTATAATTTATTTTATATTCCTGAATCAAGGGAATATACTTCATTTTTATACTTTCAGAATGTATTTTTATTGTATTCAAAACAATAGTAAAAATTAAATTCTATCGGACCCTCTCCCCCATATCTCGAAAAATCTACAGTATTTTAAAAACCTTGTTCACTTTAAATTCCTGAGTGGTTACTTTCAAGCCACTGAATTATATGAGTAACTTCTATTATTACCTTTAGACAGAACCCTTGTGCACTGTTGCTGGGAATAGTGGTACAGCCAGTATGGAGGTTCCTCCAAAAATTAAAATAGAGCTCTTTTTTTTCTTTTTTCTAATTTTTGGTTGTTATATTGATTGTCTTTGAAATTTTGAATAATATATTTATAACAATCTTTTTTGTTTGTTTTTATGAACTTTAATTAGTATACAGATTCTCCTCTATTGGGAGAATCCCCTCTTATCTTATGAAGCAGAAACTACCCCCAAATCCATTCTCCTCTTCTTCCATGGTAAAAACTTTTGTTGAGCTGTGGGTTCCCAGTTAAGAACAACATTGCCAGATAGCTTTTGTTGCTAAGGGTGATCCTGTGACAAAATCTTGCTAACGTTACATGCGTGAGAATGATGTCTGTTAGCTTCAACATACATGCTGAAAATCAAATCTCTACCTTCTGTTCTTTTCCGCTATCCCTGGCTGAAAAGGTGATTTTCAGTGTGGCCTTGGAAGCCACGTATTGAATATTGCAGAACTGCCATAACCGTGGCCTCTGAACGACTGTATGGAGAAGAGCCACATACTGACCAGGAACTTTGAGTGTGACACGAGAGGAAAATAAACTTCTATCTTTTTGAACCCTAGCATTTTGGGAGTGTCTGTATTACAATATCTTAGCTTTTTACTCTAAGAAATAAACTTTCTTTATCTTTCTTCTGCCCATCCTTTTCTTCCTTTCCATCAGCTATAATGTATGTAGCGTATATCATTGATGTCCTGCCCATACCCCCTTGGTACTCACAGTGCCAGATCATACCACAGTGTCCCGCTGCAAGTTCCTGCCATTTCAGTCTCAGAGTTTCTCTCATTATACATTCAGGGCATCTAGAAGTATTAGGGAGTTAGCACTCTGGGAGCAGTCCTTGGCCAATGATGGATTAGAGTTTGAATATATATAGTTCAGCTTTCCTGACCCTTGGGAAGGATAATTTTGAGGTGTGTTTCACATTGTCTTTTTTTTCTCTTCACATCTTTGTTTTACAATGTTGTGTTAGTTTCTGCTGTACAACAAAGTGAATCAGCTATATGTATACATATATCCCCATATCCCCTCCCTCTTGTGTCTCCCTCCCACCCTCCCTATCCCACCCCTCTAGGTGGTGGAAAAGCACCGAGCTGATCTCCCTGTGCTATGCAGCAGCTTCCCAGTAGCCATCCATTTTACATTTGGTAGTGTATATATGTCAATGCTACATTGTCTTTAAAAGTTCCTCAGTAAGATTGCATTTTAGTTGCCCAAATCAGTAACGTGCTTGATAACACAATCTGTATTTGGCTTCCTTTCCTTACTTGTCTTTCTTCCTCTTTCCCCTGACAGTACGTCTTGAGTACAACTCTCAAATAATTTGCTTGTCCTCATATCTTTTTCATGGGGTATGCTTGTTGGGGAACTCAACTGAGGAGAGTATCAGAAGTTGTCCCCTTGATGTGAGATACTGAAATTAAAGAGCTTACCAGTCAGATAGTAATAAGAACTCCATCACCAACTAGATGAATGAACAAGTTAGAATGAATTTATTATACAAGTGGAAAGAATACGATCTGGCTCTGTTTCCTGGAAGGTCCCAGAGGATACTCCTTTTACTAAAAGGATAAGGAATTCAGTATTAAGGAGTGCAACAGCATTGATGAGAAGCATAGTGGTGACTGTCTCTGTAGGCTTCCATTGATGATAGAAGATGCTTGTATACAGCTTGTCTCCCTGGGGTCAATGTGGATAATAAAATCGTGACATATTTGATGTTAGGAGGCAGGCCTTAGTCAACAGCAGCAAAGTAGATATAATTATTATGATGGGCAGCAAGGTCAGAATGACATTCAGGGACTGACTTTTGAGGCTCCATCTTATTTGAAAGATGACAGATCTCTTATGGATGAGACAGATGGGCAGCCAGTAAGGGTATTACTAGACTTCTATCTGGGTCAGCAAACTATAGCCTGTGGGTCACAGCCAGTCGTTTGCCTGTGGAACACAGCCATGTCCATTTGTTTACCTATTGTTTATGGCTGTTTTGTGCTACAGTGGAAAAGTTAAGTAGGTTCAACAGAGACTGTATGACCTGAAAAGCCATAAAATCTTTTCTGTGTGGCCCTTCTCAGAAGTTTGTTGACCCCTGACCTATACAATCAAAGAAGGTCAAGAACAAGCGAGAAGAAGATTGATGCCAGCCTCTGTAATGGAAAATCACAATCCTTGTTTCCAGACCTTAGCCAATTTTCAGACTCAGGGTTATTGACTGAAGGAGAGGAAGAACCCTCCAGAAGGAATATACATAGAAGGCACATTCAACAGCCATTCTTCCACTCCTTTTCCTTTAATAAAATAGCATACATTGGGGAAAGGAGAAATACTCAGATATTTTGAGAGCACTTAGATACAGGTTCTGAGCTGACACTCATACCTGAAGATCCAAACATCAACCGCCCACCTTATAGAGGGGGAATACAGAGGCCAGTGATAAAGTCCTAGTTCATGTCTACTTCACAGATCTCCAGCATAGTCATTTCTCTGGTCCCTGAGGGCATATTCATGTTGGATAAACTTATTAGATAGTGGACACTTCACATTGGTTTGTTGACCAGAACCCTTTGTCACCTACCGCTGTTAAGACAACTCTTTCTAAGCTCACAGATACATTCCCTTTGAGGTTTCCTTAAGGCCAGATGATGGAGGTGCAAAGCACCTAGTCTGGATCCTGAATGGATTGATTGATGTGTTGGTGCAAGTGAAGAAAAGACTGATGCACACTATCACCACTTGGAGTGGCCCTGGAAGACAGTGGTGAGGGAAAGTCCCCCAAGTAGACAGAACTTCATTCACTATAACTTGTCATCAAATTTATGTGAACAAAGAAGTGGTTCAAGGTACACAAATTCCTGGGAAGTGATGGATAGCTTTGCAGGTTGTTCAAGGATCTGGAAAGTGCAAGAATAGGAAATTGGACACAAGGAGATATTCAAGAGGCATGCAGATGGATACATCTGGGAGTGGCACAAAGGTTTGTACGTCTTTTTGTTTCAACACAATTCATATTATAGCATACCAATTTCAGAGGAGCCATTAAAATCAGATGTACATAATTACTCATTTAGTATATGCTAGCCAGCCTCTGTTTTTCTGCCCTAGTATTTGCACATTTGGCTCATGAATGGAGAGGCTATGTTGGCTGGGATAATGGCTACCTATGGGCCTAATAGCTTGGATTCTCTTTCACCAAGTATAACCTACTGCTGTCAGCAATGAATTAATACTAAACCCTCATCTTTTCAGGAATCCAACCAGTCACTTGGTGTCTAGTTGACTATATCGATAGCGATTCATCCATACTGAGATTGATATGTACCCATGTATACAGTACGTCAGCTAGCAGAAATGTCAGAGGGCTCACAGAGTGCTTATATTGTGAAATAACATCACCTAGGACTAAGGCCTCACTATACAATGAGGAGGTATAACAAAGGGGACATGATCATGAGATCTACAGGTAAGGAATTGTCGATCTTACAGAATCTTGGAAGGGCCTCTCAAAAGTACACATAAGGTGTCAGCTTGGCGAGGACATTTTGCAATATTAGAGTATTGTCCTTTAAGGTGTCATATATACTTTGAATCAATGGCCATTCTGTGAGATTGTGATACAAATAGCTGAACTATATGGGTTTATGAAACAGGTGGCAGAAGTAGAAGGCCTTCGACTTACCATTACTTCTATTTATTCATTTAGGGAATTTGTGCTTCCTATCCCTGCAATGTAGTCTCTACCAGACCAACATCATGGTTTCTGAGTGGGATACGGGAAGGGGAAGGGCCTACAACTAGGGGCACAGTAAATATTCAACTAAGTTTAAAGCTAAAACTGCCACCAGGTCATTTTGGGCTCCTCATGTCAGCAGACTAGCAGGCAAATAATAAGAGTTACTACATTGGCAGGAATAATTGACCTGGCTATTACATAGACACTGGGCTGCTATAACATATTGCAGCAGTGAGGACTAAATATTTCAGGACTCAGGGGATTCAGCAAGTTGCCTCTTGCTGCTTCCATGCCCAGTGATAATTATCAATGAACAATTGCAGCATCCAAGGCTTGACAAGGGCAAGGTGACTCAGGGCTCAGACATCTAGTGATGAAGGTGTGGGATAAGCAAGCAAGCAATCTAGAACAGAAGGGTATCCAACGCTGAGGGGAATCTAGAATGAATGCCAAAGGAGGGAGAGAATGAACACATAGGCTAGTAGCTTGTCCCATTAAGCCTCTCACTTATAAGTCTTTTTTCTTTCTTTTTAGATTAATTTTGACTGGTCACTAACTTGAAGAAGTGATGACACATCGTGATGTTACATCAGTGCTAATTCAGAGCATGGGAGTGATAGCACTTCTGTAATACTTTTAGAAAAGTGTTTGAAAGCACATGTACTGAAGATGTTCATGAAACATAGTGATGTTACCTTAGTATGTGGTGTTAGTTTTTCCTTGGTGTGCGTCTATGGTAATGAATTCAGTGTTTGTTTTTAAAACTGTTTTTATTTCACATTTATTTTTAAATGTTGTGTGTGTGGGTACAGATGCATGTTGGGAAGGGTGAATCATGGAAACTTCACAGCTGAGTATAAAAGAATAAGTAGGGAGTAGTTAGGTGAAGCAAGTGACGAGACAAAGGGGAAAGAGTATTTTTTGTGGGTGGCATGTGCCAAGATAAGAAAGAATAGAATGTTGCATTTGAGGAGTTATATAGTTTAATAGCTTTTTATAAGACTGAGGTGGGGGATTAGGATGGATATTGACAAAGACAAGTGCTTATCTGGGGTCAGGTTATAAAAGATCTTGTAGCCAATGCCTGAGAGTTTGGCAGGAGATACAAGGTCCAGGTAGAGGAGTTAAATGGTTAAAAGCAGGACAGTGACATGATAAGAATTGACTTTTAGAAAGATTACTATAACTACAGGGCAGGGACTGTATTAGAAGTAAGCAAGGCCAGAATTAAGGAAAAAAGAAAAAAAGCTGTTGAAATAATTCTGGTGAAAGAAGATAAGAGAGGTGTTAAAGAGAGAGGAAATGGAAACTTTTGCATGTATTAAAATTGGAGGAGTGATATGAATTCACTTTCCTTCAGGTGTGGTGGGTATTAGAAGTGAGAGTGAAGTTAAGAACAACTCCCAGATTTTGGACTAGGGAAAGCTACATGAATAGTCCTGGCATTGGATAAGATACAGAGCACAGGACAAAGAGCAGATTGTTCGGTAGCAATATGACGGGTCTGTTTCTAGTTTTGTTGATATGAGGGGCTCAACTGATTGAAATGTCATCAGAGAGATCAGGACTGGAAATATGATTTTTGAAATAGTAATTAAGAATGGATAGGGGCTTCCCTGGTGGCGCAGTGGTTGAGAGTCTGCCTGCCGACGCAGGGGACACGGGCTCGTGCCCCGGTCTGGGAAGATCCCACATACCGCGGAGCGGCTGGGTGCATGAGCCATGGCCGCTAAGCCTGCGCGTCTGGAGCCTGTGCTCCGCAACGGGAGAAGCCACAACAGTGAGAGGCACGTGTACCGCAAAAAAAAAAAGAAAAAAGAATGGGTAAGATCACACACACAAAGAATTATGGAGGAGAGCTGAGAAATAGATCTGTTGAATGTCAACATTCAGAGCATTGACAAAGCAAGAGGAAGAAACCTCAAGAGATGTCATGAAAGAGTAGTCAGAGGGGTAAGAAGAAAACCAGAGAAGAATGGTGACTCAGAACTCAAAGGAGGGGAATTTCAGAGGGAAGTTAGTGGTCAATAGCATCAAATGCTTCAGAGAAACTGAATTAAGTGAGAACTGTCAAGTACTTCCTAAATATGTAGCACCTAGAAATTCTGGGAGAACAATTTCCAGGGTTGGCTGATTCAAACTGTAGTAGGTTGAATGGGAGGTGAGAAAATGCCCTCCAGATGTTAACACTGCAATAACGAAAAGGCAAAGGGTAATGGTTCCTCTCTAAAGCATGTGGGTATCAACCAGGGGAGAGGAAAATTGAGCTGAAATGATTGCGGATCTTTGCTACCTATGTTAGCTTTTTATAACAAAACAATTTTCAGGTAAAACGTCACCTCCTGTCAAGATCTAAGAGAAAGATATTTCCTTAAGTTAGTTTTTAAAAATTTACATCTTTAAATTGTGTGTACAATTCGGCCTTTTGTTTGTTTCTTCTTGGCTTTAGAGAAATGTGCTTGGAAGTAGATGCTACTGATTTAAATGCTACATTCCCAGTTCTCTCAGAGATAGCCCATTGTTTGCAATCCATTACATACTGGGAAAAGGAGTGAAAAAGTGAAATGTAAACCCTTGTATTTTTCTAAAGATTTTTTTATTACAAATTTTCAAAGACTGGTTTGATAGCACTTAATTACTGTATCTCCACAAAAATTCAAAAGTTCAAATTTATGTTTTGTTTTTTACCTTGTAAGAGTAGGGAGGAACATGAAGAAAATTCCAATGGGCAGTTTACCATCAACGTGGATTAAATGCAAAACGAGCGGTCACAAAGCACCAAGCTGATCTCCCTTTGCTATGCGGCTGCTTCCCACTAGCTATCTACCTTACGTTTGGTAGTATACATATGTCCATGCCTCTCTCTCGCTTTGTCACAGCTCACCCTTCCCCCTCCCCATATCCTCAAGTCCATTCTCTAGTAGGTCTGTGTCTTTATTCCTGTCTTACCCCTAGGTTCTTCATGACATTTTTTTTTTCTTAAATTCCATATATATATGTTAGCATATGGAACTTGTCTTTCTCTTTCTGACTTACTTCACTTTGTATGACACTCTAGGTCTGTGGGATAGGGAGGGTGGGAGGGAGGGAGATGTAAGAGGGAAGAGATATGGGAACATATGTATATGTATAACTGATTTACTTTGTTATAAAGCAGAAACTAACACACCACTGTAAAGCAATTATACCCCAATAAAGATGTTTAAAAAAAAAAAACCAGAGAAAAATGCAGTCTTCTCTCAATTAGCCACGTGTAGATTGTTGGTTTTGTGGGTTATTGTCACAAATGTTCATTCCCACCTGTCAATATCCTTGTGCTCCTACCTTCCTTCATCTCTTAGAATGTGCTGCTGGGGGAAAATACATTATAATATTAACATAAGAAACAATTAGGAAGATAAATCTGTTTACCATATGTGTTCTAAAGGCAGTTAAAAGTATATTTTGCATTATTGATAAAATATTCTTTTCCTGTGTGTGTATGTGTGTGTGTGTCCTATATATTTAATATATTTGATGCCAGCAACTTTAACCAGGAGGTATATCTACTGGGAAAGATCATGGGCTATGAAATTAGGTCATTATTTGATTTTGTCTTTATCGCTTACTGGATTGCATGACTTGGGGAAAATGACTTACCCTCTCTGGGTCTAATTTTTCTCAGTTGTAAAGTTGAAACCGTGGACAACTTTGGGGGTTTTATGAACTGAAAGACTGAAAGTAAAATAATGTGTTCATATAAAATGCTTATCATAGTGCCTAGAAATTAACAAAGTAAAATAAATTAAATTTCATCTGCCACTTTCTTTACTAATCTTACAGTATGTCTGCTTTTTCCTACACAGAGGGTAAAAACACAGCCTCTGTTCAAAAAGCTATGGTGAACTATGCTCCAGAATTTTTTTCTTTTAAGCTCTGCCTCCTAGACATTATTCTGAGCTTTTTCTCTATCCCTTGGTGACTAGTTCTTATCCTGTTGCCTGGTTCCTGTTTTGTGCCTCACTACCCAGTTTCATTAAATTGATGCTTTGGTTTTAATGTCAGTTTGGTTTTACTCCTGCTTTATCCCTGGTTGTCTTTATTTAGAACTGCCTCCATTCATGCTCTGTGACTTCCATGTCAGCCCTGTCATCACTGCCAGATTTGGACTCTACGACTCCAGCCTTTGACTAGCACTGTATCTCATTTTTCCAGGAAGGGAGTTTGAATGAGAGTGTTAGCCAGTGAGATGCTTTAATGTAAAATTCATTTATAAGAAGAGAGTCTCATTGTATTGGTTTGCTTAACATGTGAGTTTTCAGGAATATTGTACTTACTTATACAATTCTCAGATCACCACCTCCATTGCCATTCGTTTTGCTTCTCTGTATTATTCATAATCTTATGAGCAGGTGCTGATTAATAGGAGAAACTTTGAGGAGGACATATTCATTTAGCCTTCTCAATAAATATTTTTTTGTGCAATTTATATTATGCCAGGGGCACTGGATAGTTGTTTATTGGTTCTTAGTCCCACACTTACTCTATTTTCTTCTCTGTACTACTGAAACTAGAAGGCTGCAAAGGGCATTTCTCAGATTTTCTCACCAGCTGAGTTTTGGTTAAGTTTTGCCAATGGATGCATTGATCGAAGAATAGATGGCAGGAGGAAGAGAGAGAGCATTTTGCTTTGGGCTCTGGCAGGATCACACTAGTCATATTTGAGGAATTCAAGAAGTCCAGCGTATCTGGAGTAGGGAAAGAGTGAGGGCGAAGAGGTATGAAAAGACTTCAGACAATTAGGAGAGACCAAATCATGTATATAGGGCCATGGGGCATGTTGATAATGGCTTTGGATTTTATTCAAAGTCTGATGGGAAGCCATTAGAAGGTTTGGAACAGAGGACGGATACAATGTTTTTTGCGTTGAGAGAGCAGTTGGCAGCTTTGTTAAAAATAGTCTGTAGGGATGTACAATAGAAGCAAGAGCACATCAAGGAGATCAGTTTGAAGGCTGTGTCAGCCAGGCTGTATCGATAGTAACACATGCAAACTGTGCTCCGGGTTGAGGCAACTCCCCATGCATCATCAATTTCATGGCACTTCCACATCAACAAGTGCTTCCAGATTGCCAAAGAAAGGATAAAAAAAGATCTAGAGTCAGCAATTAAGTGACTTCATCTGAAAATAAAACAAATCATATGCATCTATTTCACTTGCCAAGGCGAATCACATGTCAAGCAGGGAGAGAAGAGTGTGACTTCTTTGTACCCACAAGTAAGGAAGAACCAGATATTCATTAGCAAAAATAATACTTTCCACAAAGGATATTTTAGTAATCTAGAGAAAAGATAATGATAGTGGCAGTGGAATTGGTGGGAAGTGGTCAGATATGAGATGTATTCGGGATACAATTTGATAGCAGAATTGAGAGATATGATGAATTAGAGGTGGGATGTTAGAAAAGTAGGATAGTCAAGGATGACTAGAGTTCAAGACTGGGCTAATGAATGAACAGAGGTGTCTTTTCCTGTGATGGGGAAACTTGAGGAATTGCAAGTTTGGATACATTAAATCTGAGGTGATGATTATGGATTCAAGTGGAGATGTCATGAGCCTAGCACTCAGGGGAGAGGATCAGCTTGAAACATACATTTGGGAGAGTCAAAGGTAGTCAACAGCAATAGAAGGCATGGAGATTGTCACATTGAGTGAAGTAAATCAGGCAGAGAAAGACAAATATCATATGATACCAGTTATATGTGGAATCTAAAAAAATGGTACAAATGAACTTATTTACAAAACAGAAATAGAAACACAGGTGTAAAAAACAAACTTATGGTTACCAGGGTGGGTGGGTGGGGGGAGGGATAAACTGGGAGATTGGGATTGACATAAAAGCACTACTATATATAAAACAGCTAACTAATAAGAACCTACTATATAGCACAGGGAACTCTACTCAGTACTCTGTAATGACCTATATGGGAAAAGCATCTAAAAAAGAGTGGGTATATGCATATGTATAACTGATTCACTTTGCTATACAGCAAAAACTAACACAACATTGTAAATCAACTATAGTACAATAAAAATTTTAACAAAAAGACATGAGGGATACTGAGTAGATGGAGGAAGAGTAAGACGCGGAGATCACCTTCCTCCCCACAGATACACCAGAAATACATCTACATGTGGAACAACCCCTACATAACACCTACTGAACGCTGGCAGAAGACCTCAGACCTCCCAAAAGGCAAGAAACTCCCCACGTATCTGGGTAGGGCAAAAGAAAAAAGAATAAACAGAGACAAAAGAATAGGGACGGGACACGCACCAGTGGGAGAGAGCTGTGAAGGAGGAAATGTTTCTACACACTTAGGAAGCCCCTTCGCGGGCGGAGACTGCGGGGGGGGGGTGAAAGAGGGAAGCTTTGGAGCCACGGAGGAGAGCGCAGCCACAGGGGTGCAGAGGGCAAAGCGGGGAGATTCCCGCACAGAGGATCAGTGCCGACCAGCACTCACCAGCCCGAGAGGCTTGTCTGCTCACCCTCCGGGGTGGGCGGGGACTGGGAGCTGAGGCTCGGGCTTCGGAGGTCGGATCCCAGGGAGAGGACTGGGGTTGGCGGCGTGAACACAGCGTGAAGGGAGCTAGCGTGCCTAAACAAGCCGGGAGGGAGTCCTGGAAAAAGTCGGGAGCTGCCAAAGAGGCAAGAGACCTTTTCTTGCCTCTGTTTCCTGGTGCGCGAGGAGAAGGGATTAAGAGCGCTGCTTAAAGGAGCTACAGGGACGGGCATGAGCCGTGGCTGTCAGCGCGGACCACAGAGATGGGCATGAGATGCTAAGGCTGCTGCTGCCGCCACAAAGAAGCCTGTTTGCAAGCACAGGTCATAATCCACACCTCCCCTCCAGGGAGCCTGTGCAGCCTGCCACGGCCAGGGTCCCGGGATCCAGGGACCACTTCCCCAGGAGAACGCACGGCACATCAGGCTGGAGCAACGTCACGACAGCCTCTGCTGCCACAGGCTCGCCCCGCACTCCGTGCCCCTCCCTTACCCTGGCCTGAATGAGCCAGAGTCCCCGAATCAGCTGCTCCTTTAACCCCGTCCTGTCTGAGCAAAGAACAGGCGCCCTCCGGCGACCTACACACAGAGGCGGGGCCAAATCCAAAGCTGAGCCCCGGGAGCTGTGCGAACAAAGAAGAGAAAGGGAAATCTCTCCCAGCAGCCTCAGAAGCAGCGGATTAAAGCTCCACAATCAACTTGATGTACCCTGCATCTGTGGAATACCTGAATAGACAACGAATCATCCCAAATTGAGGATGTGGACTTTGGGAGCAAGATATATTATTTTTTCCCTTTTTTGTGAGTGTGTATGTGTATGATTCTGTGTGAGGTTTTGTCTGTATAGCTTTGCTTTCACCATTTGTCCTAGGGTTCTGTCCGTCCGTTTTTTTTTTACTTAAAAATTTTTTCCTTAATAATTATTTTTTTATTTTAATAACTTTATTTTATCTTATTTTATCCTCTTTCTTTCTTTCTTTTCTTTCTTTCTTTTTTTCTCCCTTTTATTCTGAGCCGTGTGGATGAAAGGCTCTGGCTGCTCCAGCCAGGCATCAGGACTGTGCCTCTGAGGTGGGAGAGCCAATTTCAGGACACTGGTCCACAAGAGACCTCCCAGCTCCACATAATATCAAACAGCGAAAATCTCCCAGAGATCTTCCATCTCAACGTCAAGGCCCAGCTCCACTCAACGACTAGCAAGCTACAGTGCAGGACACCCTATGCCAAACAGCTAGCAAGACAGGAACACAGCCTCATCCATTAATAGAGAGGCTACCTGAAATCATAATAAGGCTACAGACACCCCAAAACACACCACCAGCCGTGGACCTGCCCACCAGAAAGACAAGATCCAGCCTCATCCACGAGAACACAGGCACTAGTCCCCTCCACCAGGAAGCCTACATAACCCACTGAACCAACCTTAGACACTGGGGACAGACACCAAAAACAACGGCAACTACGAACCTGCAGCCTATGAAAAGGAGACCCCAAACACAGTAAGATAAGCAAAATGAAAAGACAGAAAAACACACAGCAGATGAAGGAGCAAGGTAAAAGCACACCAGACCTAACAAATGAAGAGGAAATAGGCAGTCTACCTGAAAAAAGAATTCAGAATAATGATAGTAAAGATGATACAAAATCTTGGAAATTGAATAGAGAAAATGCAAGAAACATTTAAAAAGGACACAGAAAAACTAAAGAGGAAACAAGCAATGAAAACAACACAATAAATGAAATTAAAAATACTCTAGAAGGAACAATAGCAGAATAACTGAGGGAGAAGAATGGATCACTGACCTCGAAGATAAAATAGTGGAAATAACTGCTGCAGAGCAGAATAAAGAAAAAAGAATGAAAAGAACTGAGGATAGTCTCAGAGACCTCTGGAGCAACATTAAATGCAACAACATTCAAATTATAGGGGTCCCAGAAGAAGAAGAGAAAAAAGAAAGGGACTGAGAAAATATTTGAAGAGATTATAGTTGAAAACTTCCCTAATATGGGAAAGGAAATAGTTAATCAAGTCCAGGAAGCACAGAGAGTCCCATACAGGATAAATCCAAGGAGAAATACGCCAAGACACATATTAATCAAACTATTAACAATTAAATACAAAGAAAACATATTAAAAGCAGCAAGGGAAAAACAACAAATAACACACAAGGGAATCCCTATAAGGTTAACAGCTGACCTTTCAGCAGAAACTCTGCAAGCTAACAGCTGATCTTTCAGCAGAAATTCGGCAAGCCAGAAGGGTGTGGCAGGACATATTTAAAGTGATGAAGGAGAAAAACCTACAACCAAGATTACTCTACCCAGCAAGGATTTCATTCAGATTTGATGGAGAAATTAAAAGCTTTACAGACAAGCAAAAGCTGAGAGAGTTCAGCACCACCAAACCAGCTTTACAACAAATACTAAAGGAACTTCTCTAGGCAAGAAACACAAGAGAAGGAAAACACCTACAATAACAAACCCAAAACATTTAAGAAAATGGGAATAGGAACATACATATCGATAATTACCTTAAATGTGAATGGATTAAATGCTCCAAACAAAACACACAGGCTCGCTGAATGGATACCAAAACAAGACCCATATATATGCTGTCTACAAGAGACCCACTTCAGACCTAGGGACACATTCAGACTGAAAGTGAGGGGATGGAAAAAGATATTCCAAGCAAATGGAAATCAAAAGAAAGCTGGAGTAGCCATTCTCATATCAGAAAAAATAGACTTTAAAATAAAGACTATTACGAGACAAAGACGGACACTACATAATGATCAAGGGATTGATACAAGAAGATATAACAATTGTAAATATTTATGCACCCAACATAGGAGCACCTCAATACATAAGGCAAATACTAACAGCCATAAAAAGGGAAATCGACAGTAACACAATCATAGTAGGGGACTTTAACACCCCACTTTCACCAATGGACAGATCATCCTAAATGAAAATAAAGAAGGAAACACAAGCTTTAAATGATACATTAAACAAGATAGACTTAATTGATATTTATAGGCCATTCCACCCAAAAACAACAGAATACACATTTTCTCAAGTGCTCATGGAACATTCTCCAGGATAGATCATATCTTGGGCCACAAATCAAGCCTTGGTAAATTTAAGAAAACTGAAATCATATCAAGTATCTTTTCTGACCACAACGCTATGAGACTAGATATAAATTACAGGAAAAGATCTGTAAAAAATACGAACACATGGAGGCTAAACAATACACTACTTAATAACGAAGTGATCACTGAAGAAATCAAAGGGGAAATAAAAAAATACCTAGAAACAAATGACAATGGAGACACGATGACCCAAAACCTATGGCATGTAGCCAAAGCAGTTCTAAGAAGGAAGTTTATAGCAATACAATTCTACCTTAAGAAACAGGAAATATCTCAAATAAACAACCTAACCTTGCACCTAAAGCAATTAGAGAAAGAAGAACAAAAAACCCCCAAAGTTAGCAGAAGGAGAGAAATCATAAAGATCAGATCAGAAATAACTGATAAAGAAATGAAGGAAACAATAGCAAAGATCAGTAAAACTAAAAGCTGGTTCTTTGAGAAGATAAACAAAATTGATAAAGCATTAGCCAGACTCATCAAGAAAAAAAAGGGAGAAGACTCAAATGAATAGAATTAGAAATGACAAAGGAGAAATAACAACTGACACTACAGAAAAACAAAGGATCATGAGAGATTGCTACAAGCAACTCTATGCCAATAAAATGGACAACCTGGAAGAAATGGACAAATTCTTAAAAATGCACAAACTGCTGAGACTGATCCAGGAAGAAATAGAAAATATGAACAGACCAATCACAAGCACTGAAATTGAAACTGTGATTAAAAATCTTCCAACAAACAAAAGCCCAGGACTAGATGGCTTCACAGGTGAATTCTACCAAACATTTAGAGAAGAGCTAACACCTATCCTTCTCAAACTCTTCCAAAATATAGCAGAGGGAGGAACACTCCCAAACTCATTCTACGAGGCCACCATCACCCTGATACCAAAACCAGACAAAGATGTCAGAAAGAAAGAAAACTACAGGTCAATATCCCTGATGAATATAAATGCAAAAATCCTCAACAAAATACTAGCAAACAGAATCCAACAGCACACTGAAAGGATCATACACCATGCTCAAGTGGGGTTTATTCCAGGAATGCAAGGATTCTTCAATATATGCAAATCAATCAATGTGATACACCATATTAACAAATTGAAGGAGAAAAACCATATGATCATCTCAAAAGATGCAGAGAAAGCTTTCGACAAAATTCAACACCCATTTATGATAACAACCCTGAAGAAAGTAGGCATACCTACATTTCCTCAACACAATAAAGGCCATATATGACAAACCCACAAACAACATTGTCCTCAATGGTGAAAAACTGAAACCATTTCCACTAAGATCAGGAACAAGACAAGGTTGCCCACTCTCACCACTATTATTCAACATAGTTTTGGAAGTTTTAGCCACAGCAATCAGAGAAGAAAAAGAAATAAAAGGAATCCAAATTGGAAAAGAAGAAGTAAAGCTGTCACTGTTTGCAGATGACATGATACTATACATAAAGAATCCTAAAGATGCTACCAGACAACTAATAGAGCTAATCAATGAATTTGGTAAAGTAGCAGGATACAGAATTAATGCACAGAAATCTCTTGCATTCCTATACACTAATGATGAAAAATCTGGAAGTGAAATTAAGAAAATCCCATTTACTATTGCAGCAAAAAAAAATAAAATATCTAGGAATAAACCTACCCAAGGAGACAAAAGAGCTGTATGCAGAAAATTATAAGACACTGTTGAAAGAAATTAAAGATGATACAAATGGATGGAGAGATATACCATGTTCTTAGATTGGAAGAATCAACATTGTGAAAATGACTCTACTACCCAAAGCACTCTACAGATTCAATTCAATCCCTACCATACTACCACTGGCATTTTTCACAGAACTAGAACAAAAAATTTCACAATTTATATGGAAACACAAATGTTGTAGTTTACCTTATGACAGGGCCGAAAGTAAGCTAATCACACGAGGTGAATTGTACCAAAGCACAGCAGTAGAGGGCTGCCGCTCGCTCAGGCAAAACAGCGCCGTCTGTCCTGCTGTGGTAGCTTTTATTAAAGCATTATCTAGGTTTACACTTTAAGACTTGTTTTCTTAACATTTCAGAAATGCCAAAGCAGCAACCTATGTTTTTATTAATTATACAAGCAATAATTGGCTTTCTTGAGAACATGCCATGCTTCGTCCTTGAGCGCAAAAGGAGCACAAAGTTCCCACCATTATTTTGATTATACTGAAGTAGCACAAGGACATTTCCTTGTGTTCCCACCACTCTGATTATACTGAGGACATCCCATGGATCAGTGCCCAAAGCACTCAATGCTTCTTCGCAGGCCCCCGGTTTGCCGGGGGGTGCTCAAAACATTCAGGGCTGTTCACAGCTCTGGCTTATTCGCATGCCCCTGGTTTGCCGGTGGGGGGGGCTCAAAGCAATCAGGACTGTTTGCAGTTCTGGCTTATTCGCCAGCCCCCAGTTTGCTGCGGTGGGGGGGGCTCATGGGTCACGTCTCCTTTCCACGTCCTCAGTTATTCCACTACACACAAAAGATCCCGAACAGCCAAAGCAATCTTGAGAAAGAAAAAGGAGCTGGAGAAATCAGGCTCCCTGACTTCAGAGTATACTACAAAACTACAGTAATCAAGACAGTATGGTACTGGCACAAAAACAGAAATATAGATCAATGGAACAGGATAGAAAGCCCAGAGATTAACCCACATATGGTCACCTTATCTTTGATAAAGGAGGCAAGAATATACAGTGGAGAAAAGACAGCCTCTTCAATAAGAGGTGCTGGTAAAACTGGACAGGTACATGTAAAAGTATGAAATTAGAGCACTCCCTAACACCATACACAAAAATAAACTCAAAATGGATTAAAGACCTAAATGTAAGGTCAGACACTATCAAACTCTTAGAGGAAAACATAGGCAGAACACTCTATGACATAAGTCACAGCAAGATCCTTTTTGACCCACCTCCTAGAGAAATGGAAATAAAAACAAAAATAAACAAATGGTACCTAATGAAACTTCAAAGCTTTTGCACAGCAAAGGAACCATAAACAAGACCAAAAGACAACCCTCAGAATGGGAGAAAATATTTGCAAATGAAGCAACTGACAAAGGATTAATCTCCAAAATTTACAAGCAGCTCATGGAGCTCAATAACAAAAAAACAAACAACCCAATCCAAAAATGGGCAGAAGACCTAAATAGACATTTCTCCAAAGAAGATATACAGATTGCCAACTAACATACGAAAGAATACTCAACATCATTAATCATTAGAGAAATGCAAATCAAAAATACAATGAGATATCCTCTCACACCAGTCAGAATGGCCATCATTAGAAAATCTAGAAACAATAAATGCTGGAGAGTGTGTGGAGAAAAGGGAACACTCTTGCACTGTTGGTGGGAATGTAAATTGATACAGCCACTATGGAGAACAGTATGGAGGTTCCTTAAAAAACTACAAATAGAACTACCATACGACCCAGCAATCCCACTACTTGGCATATACCCTGAGAAAACCATAATTCAAAAAGAGTCATGTACCAAAATGTTCATTGCAGCTCTATTTACAATAGCCAGGACATGGAAGCAACCTAAGTGTCCATCATCAGATGAATGGATAAAGAAGATGTGGCACATATATACAATGGAATATTACTCAGCCACAAAAAGAAATGAAATTGAGTTATTTGTAGTGAGGTGGATCATACAGAGTGAAGTAAGTCAGAAAGAGAAAGACAAATACCGTGTGCTAACACATATATATGGAATCTAAGGGAAAAAAAAAAATCATGAAGAACCTAGGGGCAAGATGGGAATAAAGACACAGACTTACTAGAGAATGGACTCGAGGATATGGGGAGGGGGAAAGGTAAGTTGTGACAAAGTGAGAGAGTGGCATGGACATATATACACTACCAAACGTAAAATAGATAGCTAGTGGGAAGCAGCCGCATAGCACAGGGGATCAGCTCGGTGGTTTGTGACCACCTAGAGGGGTGGGATAGGGAGGGTGGGAGGGAGGGAGACGCAAGAGGGAAGAGATATGGGAACATATGTATATGTATAACTGATTCACTTTGTTTTAAAGCAGAAACTAACATACCATTGTAAAGCAATTATACTCCAATGAAGATGTTAAAAAAAAAAAAGACATGAGGATGCAAACTACAGGATCACACAAGTAACTGGATTTGAGATGTAAGTGAGAAGGAGATGATGTTGAAATGATAGGATTTTTTGGTAGCCATCAGAGAAGGTGATAAAGATTTCAAATTGTAACAGTGAAAAAAGTAGGAAGAGCTTATGCAGGGTTAAGAAAATGTATTCATGTTTGAACATATTCAAATGAGGCACGTCTGGATATTGAGATCATTGAGGGAGAGAGAAGAAGCCAAGAGTGAAGACAGAATCTTGGAAAATATATATACACATAGGGAGGAAGAAGACAGTTTTGAGAAGTGTTCAGTGAGGCAGAAAAACCAGTAACAAGTTGTCATGGAAATCAAGAGAGCTGAGAGCTTCATGAAGGAGGAGGTAGTTAACTGGCAATGCAGCCATGTTTGAAATATATGGCAAAAATATACAGTTTGGATTATCTGATACCTCACGGGTTTGAATTATCTATACTTCCTCATCCCTAACTCAGCTGACTTATTCAATAGCGAGTCCAGATGATTTCTCTGAAGATTTCTATGATCCTAGAATTGCTCAGTTATTTACAGATTGAGAAGGATAAGAATAGAAAGAGTTGACTTTTTGCTGTTACGGAAAAAAATCCTTTTAGTGTACAATAATAATAAAATAATAATTATAGCTAATATTTATTGAGCTCTTATATGCCAGGCTCTATTCTATTATATGTGTTATCCCATTTAACATTCACAACAATCTCTGCGTTAAAAAGAAATTCTTGATCATACATGCTCCTTTAGCTACTTTTCCTTCTTTCCTCTGGAGCAAAATTTCTTTTACAGATTGGCTAAGAGCTACTCTCTCTCGTCCTCCTTTTTCATTCTCTCTTAAACCCACTCCAGTAGGGCTTTAATCCCCACCATTTTACCAAAACTTCTCTTGTTAGTCAACAGTCATCTTCTTGTTACCAAGTTCAGTGGTCACTTTCCATTACTCCTCTACTGACAGCATTTGGAACATTTTCTTCCCCAATCCTCTGGAGATCTCTTAGTGAGCCTCCTCTTCATTAGCCATTTCTGATCTTCTCTAACTTCAGTTGTTGGAATGCCTTAGAGCTCAGTTCTTAGACCCGTTAACTATTAATGCTGACTACTCAGAGGATGTTATTCAGTGTCATGAGCTCAGATAATAGCTATACCCTGATGAATTCCAAATTTATGTCTCTTTCACTTACCAAACTTCAGACTCTTGTAGGCAACTATGTACCAATGGGTATCTTTAAGATATCATGTCCTTAACCTCCCTTCACAACCAAAAATGCTCCACCTCTAATCTTCACCTTCTCAACAGATGGTAATTTCTTCCCTCCAGATGCTGAGGCAAAATACCTTCTCTTTCTCTCCTACTCCTAACAGTCAATATATTAGTAATTCCTTTTAGGTCTACATGCTAATTATATCTGGACTCTGATAATTTCTCACCATGTCCACTAGGTTACTGAATTAGTTGGAGCTACAATTATTTCATTTCTTAGTCGCCCTTCTGTTTCCACTCTTTCTCTCCTACAGTCTTTTTCAACACATCAGGCACTACTACTTTATAAAACATAAACAAGTTTATGTTGTTGCTTTGGACAAAATCCTCCAGTGGCTTCTCATCTAATGCAAGGTAATAAAGTCCCTACCTTCACTCAAGGTCCTGGGTGATTTGCTACCTTTGTACCTGTTGCCTCTTACCTCTTGAACTTCACCTTCTGCCACTTTCCCTGTTCCCCTTTGCTGAATTCTCATCAGATTCTCTGCTACTATTTGTACACACGACACATGTTCTTGGTTCAGGTCTTTCCACTTCCTATTCTTTTGCCTAGAGTGATTTTTTTTCCAGAATATCTAAATGGCTTGCTCTCTGACTTCCTCTAGACACCATCTTCTTAGTGAGGTTTTCCCTGACCAGTTTTTATGACATATTGAGAGCCTCACCTTCCTCCAGTTCATATAAGCCCTTGACAAATTATATCTTTGCTTATTTATTATCTCCTCCTTCATGTGAGTTTCATGAAGTCAGAAATTATGTTTTGTAACCGCTACATCACTAAGGCCTACAGCAGTCCACGGTAACTATGAGGTAGGGCTAATATCATCCTCATTTACTGATTAGGTTCAGAGATGTTAAGGGCCTCACTAAATTTGTAAGTGGTGGAGCTGGAACTCAAGTCCAGAAAGTTTGAGTTCAGTGTCCATACTTACTTTAAGTATATTAAATATTAACAGACACTTCCAACATTCTACCCAGCTTTCCGAATCTGCACACTGAAGTTTTAGTAATTTCTATTACCCTTCCCTTCACCCCATGACATTCACTTTAGCCGGATTTTATTTATGCAAATGCATTCATGGCAGCAAGAGGCACAATGAAATGGTCTCCTGTCTCCAGAAGCTACTCCAGGTGTCTCTGGGCTGTATTCCACCGGCCATAGGGAAGGCTTTGCTACCAACACTAATGATTAAGAGTTGGAAATTTTCCAATAGGCCACAGGGCAGATAACTTTATCAGTTTGGTTCATAAAAATGAGGAGTAATTAGATAATTGGAAACAACTATGATGTATAATAGCATTTGAGATCTCAAGAGAAATAAATAGAATAATGTGTATAAAAACTGAGAAAAGTGATAAAAACCATCTTGGCATGCTAGTTATGATGATTCCAGAAGGAATAAAAAGAACTAGAAATAGACACAATTATCTTTTAGTTTTAACCATAAATTTGTTTAATCAGATTTTTTTTTTTAACCAAAATCATCTTAAGAGGCAGGCATTCATCAGATACTTTCCCACTTAATATTTTTTTGTGTGTATCAGCTTTCTTGAGAAAATGCCAACATAACGTACTTAATAAAAACGTAAACGTCATCTTTTCACATATGTACACAGATATCAAAAGTAAGCATATCCAAGTCACTATATAGCCAAGAATCAATATTATTCCAGAGGAAAGAAAATCACTTCAATTTATGTCCCTGTTTCACAATTAAAACTAAGCTGTATTTGAATTGCACACTTAGAAAATTCTGAGTTACCTTTTCTGTGGCAATAGAGTGAACTAAAACTCCATTCCACTGGATTTAATATAAATTCCATTAGTTAATAACAAGATTAGCACAATATTAACGGATATGAACAAAAAAATTTATACCTCTCACGGCCACCTTTCCCTTCTGTCTCGCACTTTAACAAGTATTTTCAAAGTGCCCACGATTAAAAAACAAAAAAAATCTATCACTATCATTCTAATGTACGTATTCAGCTATAAATAGTCTTTGAAAAATGGCTTGGCTATCCAAAAGGAAATAGAAAGGAAAATACTTTTTCTAATACATTTATTGTATTCTTTGCATACGGCAATTTCTATGCCTTAGAATATAAAATAATGGAAAAAAATCAGTCAGAAAGTGAATTCAGCTTACAGAATAGAGGGAAAACACTTCAAACAGATTTATCAGAAATGCAATCAAAATATACTATTGCCAGTAAAATTGAGACGAAATTATCCTTAAAAATTATTTATATTTTCACTAGTTAACATATTTTAAATTTATTTATTTGTAAATCCAGAGCTATCACTGAAAAAAATCCCAACTATTTATTTACAAAGGAATTCCTGAGGATGAGGAGAATGTCCAGGTCTTCTTTTTCTATATATGTGCATATGTAAAAAGGCAGAGATAATCTTCTCTAAGAACAAGAAAGGTTAGTCTTGAATATTATTGAACCATTTACTGTGTTCTGAGGCTGCTATATCATTTAAAGAATTATTCCCATTTGGAACAATGTAATTGCTCAGTTGGGGTACTGTGGTCAGACAGGGGATATAAAATGTCTGAATACCTGTACTTCTTAAAATATTTCTATCTTGTTCATTGAAATCTGCATCCTTTAGAAAATACATACTACCTGCTGCTTAAGAAGCATAAATAGCCTTGTCATGCTATTCTATGACAAATAGATAAGCAAAAAAAAAAGAAAAAAAAGACAAAGTAGACCAATTATGAAAAGCAGATTAAATAAATATATAACATAAAGGAAATTCAAACCATCCATGGAAAGTAAAATGTGAATATTCTTTTTACCATAGTTTTTAAGAGGAAGAGAGAAGACTTTTTCATATTCAAACACAAATACTAGGCAAATCTAAAATATTCCACAAGAGGAAAACTCTTTTACTATTTGCAACATCATGATCAGAAAAATAAAACAATTTTTACAGAACTATTAAGTGTTTTTTGGCTAAGCAGTACAAATATAATTTACTTCTAAGCAAGTGCAAATCCTAACAGTATTACTGAATAACAAATTTCTTTTCAATTAATATGCTATAACTATTTTTAAGGCTGTGTTAAAGAACAGCAAGTTGAGTTGAAACTGTATTTCTAGTGGCCTTAAATCATTTTGGGGGAACAATGTGGATATTAATCAGCTAAACAATATCCTGCTTGTGCCTTATAAAAACTCTTGGCCCTTACAAAGTAATTTAATAATAACTCAGTTTGTACACATTATGAAGTTTTCATAGTATTGCTTTCATTTGATCTATGAGCCACTGTGAGTTGCTTCAAGTAAGAAAGCACAGCAAGACACATTCTGGGTAAGTCACAGAAACAGAAGCACAGATCTGCCTTTGTTACTTAGGGGCAGTACCCTGGAAAGATTTTCCCAAGGCAAGCTACAGCTGGAAGCATTATTACCCAAGTGAATCTATGAGCACATCAAATGTCATCAGTTGTACATAGGAGGGACAGGAACCCTCAGCAGTCAAAGAAGGAATGAGTTGGCAAGGCCATGGGCTTTAATGTCAGAACATTCTGAATGTTAAGTATGGGTTCACTTCTCACAAGCTAGGTGATCTTCTAGCCTCCAGCCCTCAGTTTTCTTCTCTGTAAAATGAGCTTAAAATTATACTCAAGTTTCAGAATTGTTGAATGGATTATATGAGATAATACGTGTTGCCTGGCATAAAGAAAACACTGGTTGCATACTTGTGGAGGTGGGTATTATCATATCATCATTTTAAGCATCATCGTCATCAGCATCATCATATCATCAGAAAATGAAAACAGAGGCCAAGAAGCAGAGAATTTGGGAGGAATGAGATGTAGCAGTGACAAATAGGGCAGTTTAGGAAACTAGGTTGGTGAGCTCTGGGCATGAAGCAGATGCTTCTATCATGCAGACCTCAGAATGCATTGGCAGGGCAGGATGGTTCCTTAAAGGTACTGCTGCAGGCTAAAAATGAATCAGTAGGAACACACATAGCCTACTGTCATCCAGATTACCTAGCTAAATGTGGTCATTAAATACAAAGCCTTTTGGCTCATGTGCTCACTATTCTGTGTCAGAAAAGCTTGTGTGATTTAGATACTAGCCAAAAATATGGCATCATCAAAACACTGCATTAAATTGGAAGGCATGGGAAAGAATGATGGAGAGAGAGCAGCAGTTTGTCTTGTTTCTAGTTCTGTAGCAATCTAGGCTACATTCTTCCTTTGCAGTTGTACTAAAACAGCTTCTCCAAGAAGTAGGGACTAAGAAGACCCCTCATTAATACGCTCAGAAATGTAGCAAGTGTGAACTAAAGCCATGAGTTCACATAAAACTTTCCTAAAATGTAGGACGTCAGGAGTGAGATAGGCAGCAGCAGGTTAACTAAATTGTGCTCACTCGAGAGGTTGTAAGGGGACAATACTAGTAGGGTGGTCGAGAAAATTGTCGTGAAGGACCTCGCTGTATAACTCCTGGCAATATGGCATGGCTATTACATGCTAGTGGCCAAGCAGCAGGGAGCAGAGTGGTCATTTTAGAAAGTAAATTAGAGCACGTCATCTTCTGCTCAGAAGCTTTCATGGGTTTCCCCTTTCACTTACAGATAAAAGGCTACTCCTTACAATGGCCTGAATGGTCTTTTTTTTAAAGAATCTTTTTTTTTTAATTTTTAAATAATGATCATCATGCTTTACAAAGTGAGACTAATTAGAAAACTTTAAAATATGATTCAACTTGCTCATGGTTATTCAAGGAACACAGTGAATATGCTGTGTTAAGTACGCTTACTAATGGACTGCAGGAGTTTTATTTTTTTGGTTATGTAATTAAAAAAATTTTATTGGAGTATAGCTGATTTACAATGTCGTGTTAGTTTCAGGTGTACAGCATAATGATTCAGTTATACATATACATATATTCATTCTTCCTCAGATTCTCTTCCCATACAGGTTATTGCAGAATATTGATTAGACTAATCTGGTTTACCTTTTTGACCTCGTCTCTTACAGATTTTTTCATGGCTGGTTCCTTTTCAATCTTTGGTCTCATCTCAAATTCCAACTTTTTGAGAAATTCTCAACCTGCCACCCACTCTTAATCACTTTGATTGGCCAGCAGTAAACATGCCATACTGGTTGTTAAATATTTTGAATATCACACTTATTATATTATATATTATATACATCAAAAAAGTACTTCCGTGAGTACTCAGGTAACAGAGTTGTTGAATAGACTGCATGAGACAATATATGCTAAGCAACTATCACCATGGCTGGCATAGAGAAAACACTGATGTATACTTGCGGTGGTTATTATTATTATATTATAATGTTATATTTTAATTATATAATTGTATAATTATCATTATTATAAACATGATCTGTCAGGCCTCAGAACATAGGCACTTGGTGAGATAGTCTTTTCCTTGTACCACCCTAATCAGAGTGGAGACACTGTCTTCCCTCTTCCTTGGTGGCACTTAGAGACAGGGAATACTCATGCTTGTCTCTTTCTTACATCTCACTTTCCTTCTTCTCTCTTCAGTGCCCCAGGGCAAGAAGAGAACTTTTTTTTACTTCCCCAGTATTGTGTAATCTCTATATCATAAAGGTAACAAGGCTTTACTTTTTTTTTTAATTGGAGTAAAACTGCTTTACAATGTTGTGTTAGTTTCTACTGTCCAATGAAGTGAATCAGCTATATGTACACCTATAACCCCTCCCTCTTGGACCTCCCTCCCACCCTCCCCATCCCACCCATCTAGGTCATCACAGAGTACTGTGCTGAGCACCCTGTGCTGTACAGCAGGCTCCCACTAGCTATCTATTTTACAAACGGTAGTGTATTTATGTCAAACCAAATCTCCCAATTCGCCTCACCCTCCCCTTCCCCCGCTGTGTCCACATGTCCATTGTCTACATCTGTGTCTCATTTCTGCCTTGCAAACCAATTAATCTGTACCATTTTTCTAGATTCCACATATATGCATTAATATACAGCATTTGTTTCTCTCTTTCTGGCTTACTTCACTCTGTATGAGAGACTCTCTAGGTCCATCCATATCTCTACAAATGACCCAATTTTGTTTCTTTCTATGGCTGAGTAATATTCCATTGTATAATGTACCACATCTTCTTTATCCATTAATCTGTTGTTGGACATTTAGGTTGTTTCCATGTCCTGGCTATTGTAAATAGTGCTACAATGAATATTGGGGTACATGTGTCCTTTTGAATTATGGTTTTCTCAGGGTATATGCCCAGTAGTGGGATTGCTGGGTCATATGGTACTTCTATTTTTAGTTTTTTAAGGAAACTCCATACTGTTCTCCATAGTAGCTGTATCAATTTATGTTCCCACCAACAGTGCAAAAGTGTTCCCTTGTCTCCACACCCTCTCGATAATTTATTGTTTGTAGATTTTTTTGATGATGGCCATTCTGACCAGTGTGAGGTGATACCTCATGGTAGTTTTGATTTGCATTTATATAATAATTAGTGATGTTGCGCAGATTTTCATGTGCCTCTTGGCCATCTGTATGTCTTCTTTGGTGAAATGACTATTTAGGTCTTCTGCCCATTTTTTAATTGGGTTGTTTGTTTTTTTGATATTGAGCTGCATGAGCTGTTTGTATATTTAGGAGATTAATCCTTTGTCCATTGTTTCATTTGCAAATATTTTTCTCCCATTCTGAGGGTTGTCTTTTCGTGTTGTTTAAGGTTTCCTTTGCTGTGCGAAAGCTTTTAAGTTTCACTAGGTCCCATTTGTTTATTTTTGTTTCTATTTTCATTACTGTAGGAGGTGGGTCATAAAAGATCTTGCTGTGGTTTATGTCGAAGAGTGCTTTTCCTATGTTTTACTCTAAGAGTATTATAGTGTCCATTCTTACATTTAGGTCTTTAATCCATTTTGAGTTTATTTTTGTGTATGGCGTTAGGTAGTGTTCTAATTTCATTCTTTTACACGTAGTTGTCCAGCTTCCCCACCACCACTTATTGAAGGGACTGTCTTTTCTCCATCGTATGTTCTTTCCTCCTTTGTCATACATTAGGTGACCATATGTGCGTGGGCTTATCTTTGGGCTTTCTATCCTGTTCCATTGATCTGTATTTATGTTTTTGTGCCAGTACCATACTGTCTTGATTATTGTAGCTTCGTAGTATAGTTTGAAGTTGGGGAGCCTGATTCCTCCAGCTCCATTTTTCTTTCTCAAGATTGCTTTGGCTATTCGGGGTCTTTTGTGTTTCCACACAAATTGTAAAAAATTTTTGTTGTATTTCTGTGAAGAATGCCATTAGTAGTTTGATAGGGATTGCATTGAATCTGTAGATTTCTTTGGGTAGTATAGTCATTTTCACAATGTTGATTCTTCCAATCCAAGAACATGGTATATATATCTATCTGTTTATGTCATCTTTGATTATTTTCATCAGTATTTTATAGTTTTCGAGTACAGGTCTTTTGGCTCCTTAGGTAGGTTTATTCCTAGGTGTTTTATTATTTTTGTTGAGAAGGTAATGGGATTGTTTCCTTAAATTCTCTTTCTGATTTTTTTTGTTAGTGTACAGAAATGCCAGAGATTTCTGTGCATTAATTTTGTATTCTGCAACCTTACCAGATTCACTGATTAGTTCTAGTAGTTTTCTAGAAGCATCTTTAGGATTTTCTATGCATAGTGTCATATCATCTGCAAACAGTGACAGTTTTGCTTTTTCTTTTCCAGTTTGGATTCCTTTTATTTCTTTTTCTTCTCTGATTGCCATGGCTAGGACTTCCAAAACTATGTTGAATAATAGTAGTGAGAGTGGACATCCTTGTCTTGTTCCTGATTTTAGTAGAAATGCTTTCAGTTTTTCACCATTGAGTATGATGTTTGCTGGGGGTTTGTTATATATGGCCTCTATTATGTTGAGGTATGTTCCCTCTATGCCCATTTTCTGGAGAGATTTTATCATAAATGGGTGTTGAATTTTGTCAAAAGCTTTTTCTGCATCTATTGAGATGATCATATCATTTTTATTCCTTAATTCATTAATATGGTATATCACATTGATTGATTTGCTTCATTGAAGAATCCTTGCATTCCTGGGATAAACCCCACTTGATAATGGTGTATGATCCTTTTAATTTGCTGTTGGATTCTGTTTGATAGTATTTTGTTCAGGACTTCTGTATCTATGTTCATCAGTGATATTAGTCTGTAATTTTCTTTTTTGGTGTGATATCTTTGTCTGGTTTTGGTGTTAGGATGATGGTGGCTTCGTAGAACGAATTTGGGAATGTTCCTCCTCCTGCTGCAATTTTTTGGAAGAGTTTGAGAAGGACAGGTGTTAGCTCTTCTCTAAATGTTTGATAGAACTCGCCTGTGAAGCCATATTGTCCTGGACTTTTGTTTGTTGGAAGATTTTAAATCACAGTTTCAATTTCATTACTAGTGATAGGTCTGTTTTATATTTTCTAACTCTTCCTGGTTCAGTCTTGGAAAATTGTACCTTTCCAGAATCTGTCTATTTCTTCCAGGTTGTCCATTTTGTTGGTATATAGTTGTTTGTAGTAGTCTCTTATAATCCTCTCTATTTCTGTGGTGTCAGTTGTGATTTCTCCTTTTTCATTTCTAATTTTATTGATTTGTATCCTCTCCCTTTTTTTCTTGATGAGTATGGCTAAAGGTTTATCAATTTTGTTTGTCTTCTCAAA
This sequence comes from Phocoena sinus, assembly GCF_008692025.1. Lineage (NCBI taxonomy): Eukaryota > Metazoa > Chordata > Mammalia > Artiodactyla > Phocoenidae > Phocoena > Phocoena sinus. Next base: position 45,153,907 of record NC_045772.1, on the reverse strand, counting down.
GAACCCACTTTTAGTTTTATTGATCTTTGCTATTATTTTCTTCATTTATATTTCATTTCTTTCTGTTCTGATCTTTATGATTTCTTTCCTTCAGTTGACTTTGGGTTTTCTTTGCTCTTCTTTCTCTAGTTGCTTTAGGTGTAAGGTTAGATTGTTTATTTGAGATTTTTCTTGTTTCTTGAGGTGAGATTGAATTGCTATAAACTTCCCTCTTAGAACTGCTCTTGCTATGTCTCATAGGTTTGGGCCATTGTGTTTTCATTGTCATTTGTTTCTATGTATTTTTTTAAATTTCTTCTTTGATTTCTTCAGTGATCTCTTGGTTATTTAGTAGTGCACTGTTTAACCTCCATGTATTTGTGTTTTTTTAAGGGTTCTTTTCCTGTAATTGATTTCCAGTTCTTCTCTAAATGTTTGATAGAATGCAATCCATTCATTCTAGGAAAATTTAGATATTTTGCAATCAAAATTTGAGTTTAAAGTCAAATATAGAATGATTTCTCCTTACTTTCCTTATCCCTGAAGTTGATTCTAAGATTAAGGGCTTATGAAAAAATCTGTAATATTGGTGGGGAGAGAACTCCACTTCTTGGTCTTGATCTGCCCTGTGCTAGTATCCAAGGAAACACACAATTGTTTGGCTTCCACATCCACTGGCATTTGTTTCAATGGCCTCTTGCCACTCAGTACAAGCTACTATTTGAGAATGTGTGTCTCCATTGAATTAAAGATTAATTTTATGTGATTCTTCTGCCTTTAGCTAAGGCTTGATTGTTTTTCTGAACCTTCCTGAGACTGAAGTAGACTGGGTCTCCATCAGATATTCTCTGCCACTGAAATCCCAGGCAGCCACCCTGATTCAATTGGCACCTACATCATTGTGACCCAGGGCATACCTGCAGACCTGTCAGAGCTCATCCAGAAAGTGGGCCTCAAATATATTCAACTTTTGTTTTCTCAAATTTAAAGGGGCATGTCTTACCTCAGTTTCAGTGCTTCCATATCAACTGCTAAGCATTCAAGCTTCAGCTTTCTTTCCTTCCAATTCTCTTTTTCTTTCCCCAGCTCAGAGACATAGGATTGAAGTGAGTGGTGGGGAGAGTGTCAGAGAAAAATTGGGGTGGGTTTTGTTTTGTTTTCCAACTTTCACCTAGATTGGGAGATTTTAAAGCGTAAAAGGCAATCATTGACAATTTGCTCTTCGCATCTTCTAACAATAACCTCCACCTGGAGCAAGAGTGGTCTCACTTCTCATCCCCACATACAGGAAAGTCTTGGGTTAATATTATGCACAGGTTCAAGGGGGATTGAACTGAGAAATTTAAATATTTTATAGCATCTTTTTGCACATGTAAATTAGATAGCACAGAACTAACTACTAAGAACTACTTGGTAATTTATAATAGCTAAAATCATATTTTTGGCTAAAATTACTGAGTGTTTTTATGCTTGAGGCTCTAGGCAAAAATGATGATATGTGTGATCTCATTTAAAACTTTCAACATCCCCGTGAGATAGAAATTATTATCCCAATTTTACTGATGAGGAAACAGTTTAGGGAAATCAAATAATTTGCTCAAGAATATACTGCCAGCAAGTGGTAGAGCTAAGTCTCAACTCCAAGTCTGTCTTACAGTCTAGCCTCTGTTCTTAACCCTGTAACCATCCCATTACTACCCTTCCTGTTTCCTCTCATTCTAGGGCTGACTTAGCATGCCCCAGCTTTTCATATGAGGGGGTGTGACAGCAGAATGTGGAAGCAGGAATGAACATGATATGACTGTGTGACAATGATGCTAGCCACATGCAAGAACAGAATTTTCATAAAAACACATTAACAAAAATTTAAAATAAAATAAAAGATATGTGCAAATGCAAAGCCCTATTCTTGTGTTATTAGAAATATAAATGCTCTGAAATTTTATTCTTTAGCATCCATACTGCTTCTGGATTTTCCACATGAGATGCTTTCTCAGCCTAGGTCAAGCTTGCCTAGGTCTCAAGCTTTCTCAGCCTAGGTCAAGCTTGACTTTGTTGCTTTTAGCTTCCTTTTTACATTAAATGTCAATTCTTAGACCAAAAGTCCATATTTTTATCAACATACATTTTATTGGAACATTAGTTCATCTATCCTATCTCTCAGAATTAGTCAACTTGAGCCTTAAAGATATCACGCCTTTTCCTGGCTACCTGTAAGTGTAGAAGAGCTAATTTTATCTCAACAGCTCTAATTTATTTTGTCTTATTTTAGTTTTGTTTCTGCCTCAGTATTATTTGGCAAATAATCAGGAAAAGTCTGAGGTGAATAATAAAAGAGCTGAGGTATCTTGGCATAACTGTGTGGGGAAGCTTCCCACACTACAGTGTGTCTGGCTCTAGATACCATTTTATGTCTGGATTAAAGAACATTAAAAATGACTCTCTGAAGTTCTTTGCGGGAAAATCTAATGACATATTCCAGGAAAATAAACAAAATGAAATATTTATTGAAATTTCCAATATTTGTAGGATGTTATTCATGCTATGTTAACATCATGTTAAATTTGTTGATCACTAAAAAAAAAAAAAAAAAGAGCCAAGTACAGTATATTAAATTTATTAAAGCCAATTATATTTTGTGGATGTTCAATGATTATTAGGACTGGAGTTAAAATTTTCCATGATTAGATAAGCTGAGGTTACACAAGGAATGACTCCATGATCAGTTATATCCAAGTGGAGTTTTATACATTCTGGGTATTTTCCTCCTCTAATCAAGAGGGCGACATTGTTTATCAGGTCCCAAAGTCTCCAGGAGATTGGCAGTTGGTATATCTAAACAATTTCTACAAGTTGGTGATAGTTCACCCTAATCTACCTGGTGCTATTGGATCAGAACCCATATCATGTCCAGGAGATGCCCCGCCCCTTTCCATGGCATGATGGGGAAACTAGGGGCTTTACGAATCTCTGTCTTTCTGACTCTGCTCAGGTGGCTTTTCCCTTTCTCTAAACAAGCTACTTAATACTCTATAAATGTGAAATTGTAGGATTCATCTTGCCCCCTTGCAGGACTGGTGGCCGTCCTAAAAAGTTCAGTTTGACTTGGCAGCAGGGTTAATGGTTTGAAGCCCTATATCTTGTAACACTCTGTGAAGTGTTACTTTTAACAAAGATTTTCTTGGACAGTGGTGGAGTGATGATACAGAAAAATCATCAGATTTAGAGTCATCCATTCCACAGCCATTTAATAGATGCTGCCTATGTGCTGGTCACAGAATCAGATCTTGAGTCTCTTCTTCCAAAAAGAGTTGCAGTATAGTTGGCATGGTTTTGATTCCGGCTTCTATGAACTCTGGTAGCTTTAGAAATATTCCTTAATACTTTTGATCTGTAGTTCCTTCATCCGTAAAATGGAAATAATATTACCTTTGCCACAAGTATTTGTTTTTCAATTGAGTGAAATACTGCATGTAAATTCCTGGTACAGTGTGCAGGTAAGCAGTCAATGAGTGTGGGATTATAGATATCTGGAAACAACCTTGGGTTTAAATTCTAGATTTTCCTTTTATGGTCTATGCAACCTGTACCATGTTACATAGAAAGCAATTTGTTTCTTTATTAGTTACCTTTTTTTTTTTTTTAATTCAAAGGATGTGTGTAACCAACAGAGAGTTTTCTGTGCAAGGACTGAGGGAAGCAATTTAGAGGCATAACTCTTTTAGCATTTATGAGTCATGTACAATTGTTCTCTGTCCTTTACAGATGAGAAAACGTAACCTTAATCAGAGAAGTAACACTTCAGAAGAACTTGTTACCGTTACACTAGACTATTGTAACTACTGAGTGAGCTAGTGTATCACATATCCCCAGCACAGTACTTGGGAGTACAGCAGGAGCTCAAAACACATTCCCATATCCTTAACTTCTATCTAGTGATAGATTCTCAGAATGTTTTCATTCACAAGAGTTTGGTCTGTGCCCAGAGAAGCAATAAATACACATGAGGTTTGCATTGGATTTGCCTTAAATAATGAAATCTGTGACAAAAACCACTTTTTTACTTGGTGTGATATTTAAATATGTGCATTTCTTTTCATGGACCAATCTTCTGAACGCTAAGCTAATGCTACATTCCTAGGAGCTTTAATATGTGCATCCTTTGAGTCAGATAAAAAATAAAATGGCAAAATCTGTTACAAAATGTATTTCAACTACATTTTCCACTGGGAGAAAGTTATAGGAAATTGCCCAATTCTAGTTTCTCCAGGTAGTAGGTCTGTAAGCAAGAGTTTTTTTAGAACAACCAGAAACAAAAATCATACTTCTGTGTCATTTCAAGTAAAGGTCCCCTCTTCCCAACACAGTAAAAAAAGGACTATATCTTAAAGTAGAAATTTTAGATGCCACTGGAGACTTTTGAAATAGTGGAGACCATATGAAGAGTGCTTTACCATAGAGTTTTTAAACACAGGTCTTCAATGGAGACCACAGCATATATAAATGGAGAGATAGAGAATTAATTCATCGTACAGTGGAGCAGAAAACTCACATCTGTTCTTTCTACAACCCAGTACACCCCATTTATTATTGTTGTTCTCTGCACTGTCAGGTCCAAGCAATTAACTTGTGCAGACTGGCTTCTGTCAGGGGAGATAGAGTGTGTTTATCAGGGGAATATACTAGTTGTGGCTCTTTTAACATCAGAGAAAAAGAAATACAATATCCCCTATGCTTTATGTAGACTAAGACACTATAAACTTACAGTCATGGAGTACTTTTAGCACCAAAATTATACTCAAAATTTTAAGTAATAGATAACATTTCAGAGTGTTTCTTTTTTTTTTTATTCCTTTAATTAGCTAAGAATAGATCATTTGGAATGGAGTCCAATACAGTTATTTTAGTTTCTTGGTGAAGGATTCATTTCTAAATATATTGGTTACCCACATCACTGATAATCTGGAAATGGGAAAAAAAAAAAGATTCTGTCATTGCCATTAAACATAGCAACTAATGCAGATGTATATTCATATGTGTGTTGCTCATCTGAAGTGCTATTCCATGAGTGCTGATGACCTTATAAATAAAAGATGGGGTGCTTTGGTGTGAATCCCAGGTATTATGATCAGAAAATAGAATTTGTGACCCTATATCTTTCATAAATTTTCTGTTTTTATTTCAACTTCATTTTCTAGCTCTTCAACAGATAAAAAGTAGGTATTTCTTCCTACTCATATTGATTATGATTGGGATAAAATGAGTGAAAGAATTAAGAAGCAAATGCACAGAACTGATCACTTCTTATTTTTCTTTTGGAAACAATTTTGTTCCTAGGTTTCCAGAAGACCACACACTTTTGTTTGGATCCTACCCCAGTAGTCACTCTTTCATCTCTGTGACAGAGTACACCAGGGTACCAAAAATAGATTAATCCAAAGCGCCAACCTCAGATCTTGTTTCTACTCGTTCTCATGGCTTTAAATACTATCTATATGTTGGTGACTACCAAATTTGTTTCAAGGGCTTTAACATCTATTCCTGAATACCAGAATTCCTCAAATTTCCTGATCAACATCTCATTTAGGTGTAAATAAGCATATCACTTTTGATTTATTCAAAATTGAGCCTTTGATTTTTTCCCCGTTTCAGTAATTGGCCCAGCCATTCATCCAGTGGTGACCTGGTAACCCTGGAGACATAGGACTCTTCTTTCCTTCAAACATTTGATCCATTAGCAAAAGCTCTTCAAAAGAGATAAAAAAAATCCTGCTACTTCTCATTTATTTGGCTTACAGCTTATTCTCAGCCACCTCCCTCCCTCACTTGGATCTATGCAGTGTCTTCCTAGCTGGTCTCTTTACTTCCCCTTTTGTGCCCACACCTGTCTAGTCTGTTTTCTTTTCCACTCAGCAGCCCAAGGGATCCTTTCAAAACATCAAGTAACTCCCTGATCAAATGACTTCCCTGCTCAAATTCTCCAGTGATCTTCCATCGCACTTGGAATAAAATGCAGTAAGTACCATATGATGTGACCCCTGCCCCATTCACCTCCCTAGAGTTTATCTCCTACCACTCTCCCCTTACCCACTTTCTCTCCTTGAGACACACTGGCCTCCATGCTTACTCCTGTCTCAGAATTCTGAACCAGCCGTTCTTTTTGCTTAGGGTGATTTTTCTCCAGATAACTGCCTTGTTCATTTTCTTACTTTATTCATATCTCTGTTAAAATGTCACCTGCTCAGAGAAACTTTTCCTGACCATCTTTTTTTAAAAAAAAAATTATTTATTTATTTTGGGCTGTGTTGGGTCTCCGTTGCTGTGCGCGGGCTTTCTCTAGTTGTGACGACCAGGGGCTACTCTTCCTTGTGGTGCACAGACTTCTCATTGCAGTGGCTTCTCTTGTTGCGGAGCACGGGCTCTAGGTGCGTGGGCTTCAGTAATTGTGGCACATGGGCTCAGTAGTTGTGGCTTGTGGGCTCTAGAGCGCAGGCTCAGCAGTTGCGGCGCATGGGCTTAGTTGCTCTGCAGCAACCTGCAGAGCAGGATCTTCCTGGACCAGGGCTCAAACCCGTGTCCCCTGAATTGGCAGGCGGATTCTTAACCACTGTGCCACCAGGGAAGTCCCTGACCATTTAGCCTCTTAGTAGTTATCTCTGACATTATATGTTCATCTGCTCAATGACTGTATTTACATTAAAGTGTAAGAGAAGATACTTTTATTTTATTTTTATTTTTTTTTTTACTATCTCAATGTTCAGAATTGTGCCTGGTACAAAATGAGTGCTCAGTAAATATTTGTTAGGTGAAAAAATTAAAGGATGAAGTTTATATAATGGGATTATTCTAGCTGCATAAACTTTATTCAAGTTAAGGCCTCTCATAAATAAATCTGCTTTAATCAGATAACATCATTAAAAGTCAAAATTTAGTTAATATTTAATTACTAGGATTATTATCAATTAACAAATGGGAAGCAGAAAACATTCCCAGTCAAATTCTCCTACTTGGTAACCAAAAATAATTAGAGTGTTATGAAATCTCTCTTTCGTTTGTGCTGTGTAGACGTACCCTGAGACTGATACCAAGTTCTATCAAGTTTTACTGCTTGAGCAGGTGGTGAAACAACCTCCTGGGAATAAAATTGTCCAGGTTTCCTTTGAAGTTTTTCAAACAATAAATAAAATACTGTGTGGCAGAGAAAGATCTATATATGATGAAAAAAGAGAACAAAGTTTATTTGTAAAGGTTGGAAAACTTCTTGTGTTCCACAGTATTAACCATTAACCCAGAATTTACTCATTGATTCCCTTCTTCAGTGCTTTCTAGTGTCTCAGATTTGAGGACATAATTTATATACCATTTTTCTCTAAGTACTGTTTTCAGCTATTCCCACCAACCCAGACTCATGTTGTGAACAATAAAGCCAGTTCATGCGTGGAGAATTACGAAATGAAGCATTTCTAAGAAGGAAACCTGTCCAGAGATATCTCAATGAACTTCACTGCTTCTTCCCCTGTACACTGCTCTGTGCCATTCACAGCTTAGTGGGAAAACAGTTTTTACAAGTGCAAAAGAGACATTCACCAAGATGTATTCTGGGCCATAAAATAAGTATCAACAGATTTAAAAGAATTGAAATTATATAGAGCATGTTCTCTGATCACATCAGAATTGAACTAGAATCAATAACAGAAAGATATTGGAAAGAAACCCCAAATATTTAGAAATTCACAAACTTACTCTTAATAACCCATAGATAAAAAAAGAAAACCAAACAACAAACATAAACAAACAAAACACCCTCTGCAATGAAAGAAAAATGAAAGAAAAAAACCCACCCAAATCTGGAGTGTAGACAGTACTTAGAGAGTAATTTATAGCATTTTATGCTTATAGAAGAAAGGTCACAAATTAATGATGTAAGTTTCCAATTTAACAAGCTAGAACAAAAGAAAATTAAATCCAGTGTAAGCACAAGATTAAAGGTAAGAACAGAAAACAATAAAATAGAATACATAACACAATAGAGAAAAATAATGAAGTCAAAAGCTCATTCTTTGGAAAGATGAATAAAATTGATGAAACTCTAGCCAGACTGATCAAGAAAAAAGATTATAAAAATTATCAGTATCAGGAGTTAAAGAGGTGTTAACAATACAGATCTTATAAAATTAAGAGGATAAAAAACGCATATTATTAACAATTTTATGACACCACAGTTGACAAGTTATATGAAATGAACAAATTCCTTAGGAGAAAAAAAAAAACAAACTACCAAAGTTTATTCAGGAAGAAATAGCTCTATTTCTCCTAAAGGACTTGAAGTTGTAGTGAAAACTTCAAGTTTCTCGTAAAGAAAACTCTAGGCCTATTGGGCTTTATTAGTAATTCTATTGAACGATTGAGGAATAAATAATACCACAAACTCTTCCAGAAAATAGAATATGAATAATTATTGTCCTACTCATTCCACTAAGCTAAAACCTTATATTACGGAGAAAACATCAGACCGATATCTTTCATAGATACAAAAACTCTTGAAAAAATATTAGCAACTTGATTCCACAAAGATATAAAAATGAAAATGAATCACAACCAAGTATGATTTATGCAGGAATGCAAGGCTGGTTTATCACTGAGAAACAATCAATGCAATTCATCAGATAAACAGACCAGAAGAGAAAAAAATTAAATTTATAGGATGATTTCAGTAGCTGAAGAGAAAGCATAACAAAATTCAACATATATTCATGATATAGAAGAGAACACACTCCACTTCACAGAAGCCATCAAATGAAAAGCTACTATAATAACTTAGTGGCAAAAAATGGAATGATTTCTTTCCCTAAAATTGGAAACAAAACATGGTTGTCTACACTCACTACTTCTTTTCAGTTTTTTACTGCAGGTCTTCGGCAGCTATATAATGCAAAAAAATGATAATAATAATAATAAAGTAAAATAAGATCAAATCACATATGTTGTGAAGGATAAAGTGAAACTGTCTTTATTCACAGGACATCATTAAGGAATCTATGAAGAAGCTACTAGATTCTAAAAAGTGATTTTATCAAGTTCCTAGGATACATAGTAAATATATATTAAAAAAAACCCTATTTCTATATATTAGCATGTATTAATGGGAGTGTACCCTTATCTTGTTTTAACTTCATTCTTCAGAGAAGAAACAGTGCTTATATTGCTGCAGAACAAATAGATCTGATTATTCACCAACCATATTTTAGTTTCTTATTGCTACTGTAATAAATTATCATAAATTTAGTCGCTTAAAGCAACCTATATTTATGAGAGTTCTAAAGATCAGAAATCCAAAATCAGTTTAACTATGCTAAAATGCAGGCATTAGCAAGCCTGCATTTTTTTCTGGGGGCTGTAGGAGAAAATCTGTTTTCTTGCCTTTTCTAGCTCCTAGAGGCTGCCTACATTCCTTGGCTTATGTCCTCTTCTTCCAACTTCAAGGTCAGCTAGCTGTGTAGCATCTTTTCTTCTCTTTGACATCTGCATCTGTCTGTACATTTCCTCTTTTGGACTCTGATCCTCCTTTCTGTCTTATGATTACATTGGATCCACCTAGATAATCCAGGGTAATCCTCCCATCTCAAGATACTAACTTAATTAATAAGCAAGTCTGCAAAGACCCATCTATCATGTAAGGTATTATATTCATAGTATACAGATGTATTAGGATGGGGACATCTTGGGAGGCCATTATTCATCCTATCACAGTTCACTCTCTGGCCCCTGACGATTCATATCCATCCCACATGAAAGTACATTCACCCCATCCCAAGGTCTCAAATGCCTCAACTCATTCAGTATCAAGTCCAAAATCTTATCTAAGTGAAACACAGCAGGACCCTCTGGTCCTTGCCCCCCATGTCCTCAGCCTACATTTTGTCTGTGGAAAAACTTTGGCCAAAGAATAAGTTTAATCAGAAAAGTGAGAAAATGTAGAAGCAAAGGAAAACTGTCAAAGGAAACCAAATAATAATAGTTTAGTCAGTAAGCATAGTCAAGGACCTTTAGTTCCTCCTCAAGGGCTGTAGATAATATTCTGAGCCATATCCTGTGAGCTGCCTTGTAGATACTGAAACCTCCAGCAGGTGGAAGCAGGTGGAAGAAGTTTACATGATGAACCAGTCTATGGCCATGACATAAGCTGCCAGGATTCCAAGAACTGGCCTCAAGGAAATGGGAACAAATTGACCCTGAAACTGAAGATTAACTGTACCTAAAACAATCAAGATGATGCTGGTCAGACCACCGCATGACCAATTTCAAGATGACTGTCAGAGCTGACTGTGCTGTTTCTGCATGGAGCCCCCTCCCTCAGCCTGTAACAGCTCTTGCCCACTAATTGCCAGTGGGTGGAGGGAGATTTGGCCTTTGGACAGGAGTCATCCTCCCTTTTGCATGTAGAGTAGCACATTTGTGGAGATGAGTAGTTTTATAAGCCTGTTTCCTGCCTGTAGAATTTTGAGATTCGGCAGCCCTTGTTTCATTTGGTTCTCTCTCTGTCCCTTTCAGTTCAAGCTGCCAGTGTTTCTGCTGGTATAACATTCCCAGAAACTCGTGAGTCTCAAGCATATATCACAGGAGTTCGCTCTATGAGACAAGAGGCTCCTCCACAGATCTTTCCTGGATAATCGTATTTCTTACTTTGGCTTCTGCTGAGAAGATGAAGGGAATCTATGAGTCACATGCCTAATCTCTTCACATAGCCTCTGTGGGATTTAATACTCTGAGCTTTTGATATTCCTTAGGTGCTAGCAAAAGGCTGGCTAGCTACACACACCCTTGGCTTCACTCCAGAGTACATTTTCCTGACAGTGAATTTCCTAATTTTAGCTTCTTTTGCAATCTGGATAGGCCGAGAATTTCCACCAATCATTAAGTCCTTATTTCTTTTTCGGTTAAGTTCTTCCTTCAATTTATCTCTTTCTAGTGGCTTTTTGGAATAAGCAGCAAGAAGAAACCAAATCACACCTTCAGTACTTTAGAAATCTCAGCTAAACAACCAAGTTCATTATTTTCCAGTTCTGCTTTCCATACAACTAAAAGACTCGATGCCACTAAGTTTTCTGCCATTATATAACAAAGATTTCTTTTCCTTCAATTTCCGATAACCTGTTTCTCATTTCCCTGTGAGCATTCACCAGAAGTGCCTTTAACATTTATGTTTCTACCACCTTTTTACAAAAAACATATTTATTCTCTAAGAAAATAGCTTTCTCTACCATGCTCCTGAAACTGTTGGGGGGGGGGGGGGAGGGGGAGGATGACTGTGGGCTCCTGAGCATGGGAACCCTTTTTTGTTGCCATTCTTGTAGACAAGACTCCAGCCTCCTCCATGGCCTTCCCTGAGTTCCAAAGGGTGGAATTGAACAGTTGCTAATCAAGCGAGGAGCAGCCAAGAAACCACCTGAGGCGAGATTAAAGGGACCAGAGAAGCTCATCAAGATTAGGAGACCCACCACCTGAGACCCTGCACACACCCTAATCTTGTCAGAAACCCCACCCTTGGACCACTGTTATAAAACTCCTCATCAAATCCTCCCTGCTGTGCCCCCCTTTGCTTGGCAAGGCAATAAAGCTATCCTTTTCTACTTCACCCAAAACTCTGTCTCTGAGACTTGACCCTGCACCGGTGCAGGGAGACCAAGCTCTTGGCATCACTCTCCCACTTTTTTCTGAGCCCTCATCTGCAGCATCTTTAATGTTCAATTCCTAACAACAGTTAATTCAAAGCAATAAAAGCAGATGCCAGACTATAGAGAAGGTGTTATACTGCTGGTTTTGAAGGTAGAGAAAGGGGTCATAGCCAAGGAATGTAGGTGTCCTCTAGAAGCTGGAAAATTCAAGGAAACAAATTCTCCCCAGGAGCTTCCAGAAGGAATATAGGCCCACTGACACCTTGATTTTAGCCCAGTGAAACTGATTTCAAATGTATGACCTCCATAACTGTAAGATAATAAATTTGTGTTGTTTTAAGTCACCAAATCTATGGTAATTTGTTATAATAGTAGTAGGCAACGAATACAGTCCATAGATATGATTTTGTATTCTATAATGTATTATGTTCTAACATATATTTTGCCTCTGACAAGCCACTTAACTCTATAATTTTTCTCTTGAAGTGTTCTCCTCACAGTATTTGAAGAGTGGAGAAAGAGAAAGAAAATATAATAGTGATTAATAAAATAATAGCATAGGCTCAAGGAGAAGACTGCTTGTGTTTGAATCTCAAATCTACATCCTCCCCATGTGACAGCATGATGTTACTTAATCTCTCTATGCCTTAGTGGCCTTATATGGAAAATGGCAATAATAACTGTACCTACTTCATGGGCTTGTTTTTAGTTTAAATAAGATAATCTATGTAAAGTACTGGACACACAGTAAGCACTCAAGAAAGTTTAGGTAATATTTTCTTCTGTCTAGTACTTTTTTTTTTTAATTAAAAAATTCATTTAACAGGATTTTGCCATATGCCATGTACCCCTGCATGAAATTATAAAGAAGAAAAAAGCTTACAATCCAAATGCATAGGAGATATAATTGATTGATGTTACTGTGTTGATAGGAATATATGATATTAGTACAGAGCTGTATTAGGTGAAGGAGAATGGAAAATAGGAGGCATCTCAATATGCAAAGGTGGGGTAAGGCACAGAACTCAGATGGGAAAAAGCATTCCAGGAAGATTTAAATGATGAAAATACATTTGAGAGATTTCCCATCCTTGTTCTGGTCAAAAACAAAGAAAAAAATTATTTCAATTCTAAGTGAATGTGTTCATGTTCTCCAAATTTATAAATATGCCCATAACATATCACAGAATATAAGCATATATGTAACATTTATATTATCCCTTTATAACTGCTAAAGAAAGAAAGTGAACACTTATTAAGTACCAGGGATTTTAAAATTAATATCTTATTTGTGACTACATCTTTCTGAAGTAAGAATCATTGCCTCAGTGTTGCAATCGATGAAATGAAGGCACTGGGATACAGATTTGAACTCAGATCTATTGGTTTTCCATGACCCCACATTAGCATTTGCCATCTTTTTGGCAGCACTAGGATTTACTCTGAGGAATTTTTTGTGTTTCTAAACTCCAGATTATCTAGCTACAGATATCATGAACGCAATAAAAGACTAAAACATCCAATTCGTGTCAAGAACTATGCTCCTTAAAATATTCAGACCTTCAGCTAGAATTTATTTAATTATAAAAAAGAGAATGAATTATGGAACACTTGTGTTTGAAAATAAATCCAGATGGGAGGAAACTAGAATCACACAATTAGAGATCCAATGGCTCTGAACCTATACCTAGGTGTTCTCGAGTTCTCTGAAGGACTCTCTCAGCCCGTGTAAACCTCTCAACCTTGACTATTTAAGACCAGAAAAGAAAAATCAGAGTAAGCAGTTTATTGCAAGTAGAGGATAATCAGCTTTACTTTTTGATGAAAGAAACCCAGAAATTATAAATGAAATGGAGACGATTTATTTTTAAGTGAGGGAGAAATTGGAGTGGCGCTGGCTATGGAGGTGAAACATTGAGAAGATGAAAAGTAAACAAGATGCAGGAATTGTTTTCTTGAGTGAAGATAACGTTTATGGTAAAACCACGTTTTTAAATTATGCAAATAAGTAACAAATAAAAATGTCATCTATAAATATTACCATGATTTTTGTACTTCACATGCCATGCATACCATCTCTAGGTATATGAATCCTTAGACTTGACTTTCACTCTGAAGCTGTTTCCAAAACATGTCAAATGCTAAGTGTCTGGGGTCCTATTAACTCATATTTTTCATGATTCCATGTGTAACTTGTTTATCAAAGAGTCTGATTTTAGTGGGGGTATAAATAGAACGTGGTTTATTTCTTTTCTCCAATTGCTGTATTTAACCATGATTTATTGTTTCTCATGTTCCTGCCACTAAACATCATCTTATAAAGATCTTTCAGTGCTTTTGCTCTGTTAGGTTCTGAAAAGCCCAGTGCAGCTTAGTCCAGGCTACAATTTCAATGTCAAGTCCATTTTAAAGATTTTTTTCTCTTTGCACTAACTCTGGATGGTATGTCATCCCATCTGTTGTGGGATGCCCAATGCCTATTGCTCATAGGATGTGCAGGTGGGTGGACTCCTTGGAAGCCCCTGATGAGGTCTCTCTGCTGCACAGGATCAGATTTAGGAGGAATATTCTAGGGTAATCTGTCCTGACCCTCTCCATAATCTCCTGCTCAGTCTTCTTTCACTAGGATCTTGTTGCACAAAAGGAAGCTTTCTTGGGCAGGTACTAGAATGATGATACAAGTCCTGCACATCTGCTGCACCAACATTGAGGTGCATGTTACCCCACCATTGCTCCATATTGCATCCTAATAATTCCTATGTTTCCTGATAAATAATCAGAGAGAGCAGATCAGCAAGTCTGCTTTCTAAATGGGCATCCCCTGTGGGAATGAGACAGCAGTTTCTTTCCTTGAAGCAAACTTCTATCTCTGTAAATGGTTCCTCAGGAGGGACCAACCCTTGGCTTGTACATGTGATTAAAGACGAAGTTCTTTCTCATCACGGATGGGAGTTGGATAGTTAAAAGTTGTGGACAAGTATCAACAGAAAACCATAGAAAACTGAAATTTGAGCGAAGTATGGTGTGGGAAGACCTGCCTTGGATCTAAGTAGACCTAGACTGACATCCTTGGTCCTGGCCCCCCAGTATTAGGATGATCGGATAATTCATCTTCCAGGAGACTTCATTTCTCCATGTGTAGGATGGGATTCCATGTCTAGAGAGGAGCTGATGAGACATCTCATTGTAGTGACAGGTATGAAAAGGCTGAACATAGTTCCTGGCAACAAAAATAAGTTTCCTCCAGAGTACTTCAGCCTTCCTTCACAGTCCTTCTAGGTGTCCTCAGGCTGCTCTCTACCCAACTTTCCCAAGGGAGCTATTCTATATCTTATTCATTTTCCTAAATATTCTATTCTACTAACCAAAACCATCAGAGCAGAAAAAAGAACTTAGGCATTTAACTCTCAAGTCCCCATCTTGGCACATATAAAAGCATCTAATGACATGCTTTTGAAATTGTTTTCCCTTCTTTTTTCAAAAGCTAACCCTAACCCCAAACCTCTCACCACCTATATATTTAATTTCTCCCTTTTTCTCAACCTATAAAACACTGAAGCTTTTTCCATCCTAAAAACAAAAGCAAAGAAACACTAAAAAAGCAAATAAAATTTTCCTTCAATCTTTCATCCTCCTCTGGCTACATCCTACAACTTTTCATCTTTTTTCAGAGAACTATCGTAAGAGTTATTTGCACAAGATGTCTCTGCCTAACTTATTCTTTCCTCAATTTATATTTTGACTTCTATTTCTCCTACAACATTGAAATGTATTATTGTCAGAGGTTGAAAAACCTTAACATTTCCAAAACTCTACGAATTCTCAACAGCCCAACTTACTCCCCACAAAAAAGGAGAAATCAATTATCCTGTGATGCTCTTCACTGAATAGTGCTAAGACCCAATTGTCTAAGCCTAAAACCTTGGTATTACCCTCATTCCTCTTTCCCACTGATTGGCCTTCATCCATATATGCCAACACCAATCCATCAACCATTTACTTCTGAAAACTCTCAAATATACTAACTACTCTCTTATTTTTCTAACAACTATTTTAATAGCATCCTATCAGTATCTTTATCTTCCCCCTTCTCAGCCATGCCCTGCTCCTCTCTTCTTGTAGACTCTACTTTTCTTATGACATAATCAAGCCATCTTAGCATGGTATCTCTTCCCCACTTAGCCTAATCTTTAGCCATTAGAAACCACATTTTAGTCCCTGAATGTCACTCTCTTTTAGGCCACCATGATTTAACACTTCATAATGCCCTGTTTTTTCTGCTTCCAATGTGATTTTGCAGCCACTCACATATGGTGGTGGAGTCTATTTCCTCTTTCCTTAAATCTACCATGGCCTTGTGTCTTGCCTTAGTCAATAAAATTTGTTTTTTTATTTTTTGAATTTTATTTTATTTTTTTATACAGCAGTTTCTTATTAGTTATCCATTTTATACATATTAGTGTATATATGTCAATCCCAGTCTCCTAATTCATCCAATAAAATATGACAGAAGTTTTTCAGTTCTACACCTAGGCCACAGGACACCTGTGTGTTTCAGCTCTCTCTCTCTCTCTCTGGGATATTAGCAGATATTAGCAGGGTAATATCTGGAATGAATAATATCATATCTGGAATGAATCTGGCCTAGCTTGCTGGAGGGCGAGAGGCCACATGGAACACAGACTAATAATCCTAACAGAGGCCAGCTGGCTGATTTACCACCTAAATAGAGTTGCACAGAGACTTAATAAGCTGATTCTGGCCCAGACCAATAGAAATGATCACCTGACCCATAAAGCTACATGAATACTTTTTGTTTTTAACCACTAAATTTTGTACCAGTTTGTTTGCTGGAATAGCTAATAATGCACCATGTCAGATTCATATTGGTGCTGAAAATCATCTAATGGAAGAGTGTATATTCCATATAACAAAGATCCTTTATTTAACCTTTGCGTACTAATGATGTTTTTTTAAAACCACTTTATTGAGGTATGACTGATATACGATAAGCTGTACATGTATAACTTATACAACTCAATGAGTTTGGAAATGATGACTATACATCTGTAAAACTATCACCACAATCTATGTTACAAACATATCCATTACCTCCAAAAGTTTCCTTCTACCCTTTCTGTTTATTATTATTACTATTATTATTATGTAATAAGAACACAACAGAAGATCTATCCTCATAGCCAATTTTTGCATATACAATACAGTATTATTACCTATATGCATTAAGATATTTTCTTGACAAATGTTTTCCACTTCTATAGTCTAATTCTTTTTTATCACTTAAAAATACAACTTTTGGGTCCATATTACCTTCTGTTTTCATTAAGGTTGTGATAGAATCTTGTCCATTATTTCTTCTTTTTATCCTACAGTTAAAACCATTTGCTTAACATTGGAATAATTTCTCATCCTGACAAATATGGTTTTGCTCACCTATGTTCATGGCAGCACTATTCACAATAGCCAAGACTTGGAAACAACCTAAATGTCCACTGACAGATGAATGGATAAAGAAGATGTGGTACATATATACAATGGAATATTACTCAGCCATAAAAAAGAATGAAATAATGCCATTTACAGAAATATGGCTGGAGCTAGAGATTATCATACTAAGTGAAGTAAGTCAGAAAGAGAAAGACAAATGTCTTATGATATCACTTATATGTGGAATCTAAAGTATGACACAAATGAACTTATCTATGAAACAGAAACAGACTCAAAGACATAGAGAATAGACTTGTGATTGCCAAGGGGAAAAGGAGGTAGGAGAGGGATGGAGTGGGACTTTAGGATTAGCAGATGCAAACTATTATATATAGAATAGATAAACAACAAGGTCCTATTCAATATCCTGTGACAAACCATAATGGAAAAAAATATAAAAAAAGAATGTATATATATGTATAACTGAATCACTTTGTTGTACAGCAGAAATTAACATAACATTAAATCAACTCTAGTCAATAAAAAAGACAAGTATAATATTTTGCCTCTGATTTTAATCATTCTCTTTTCTGTTATAAAGGCTATCATCAGCCTTCCCCCCTGGACACTTTATGTTTTGCTAAGCTTCTAAAATGTGCTCAAATTCTTGCCTTGTATTTCTTATCTTGTATATTTCACAGATCTTATTTCTATTTATTTTCCTTTGCTGATGTCATGGTAAACAACATTATAAGTCAATTCTATCTTTCCTTTTCCCTGATCCCTTCCCCTATATACTCAACACACATTATTCCATTCTCTCTGAATCTGCTGGCTAAGATACCAAAACTTTTTCTAATGCCTTTTGAAAAATGTGTCTTCAATGAAAATATTTATCCTATACAGAATGCCTAAGATCTGATTTGTATCTTTTAGCTATATTAGTCCTCCTGGGAATTTTGTATGAATTGTATTATCTGAATATTTACTTGCAGCTACATAACTCAGATTCTATTTCCTCATACATTTTCATGACTCTGCTTTAAGGCTCACACTCAATCTCTAAAAAGAAAAGCTACATTACACAGCTAAAACTTGTACATGTGGAGTCAGGTTCATAAGAATTAAAGAGCTTGGTCACATTGATAATACACAACATAAAGTAGGAAAAAAACGTGTGGGACATAATGGTCTAAGTTGTCATTCCCTATGAAATTTTGTTCATATTTTTCCCTTGCTGAAGGTAACATTAGGTGCAGTACAAGTCGTATTTATTAGCCAGCACAAACCAAAAAACACTAAGGACTCATAGACTATTGTCTATTGTATCCAGAAAAATTAGAGAGTATAATCAGCTATTTTTCAGGTAATGTTATACTAAGAGATTAGGCACCCAAGAGGACAGTTTGGATTCTACAAAATGTATAAGGACCTACAGAAGAACGCTGAAAAGAACAAAGGTTCTGGGGACAACTACAGTGGCTCCTGTTGCCAAGGAGATTCTAGGAATAATTGTTATTGTAACATCTTTTCAATGGGAGGAATAATGTCATGTGTTTGGGGTCTCGGCTGAGGAAGAGGTAACTTGCTCCTGATTACCAGGAAGGTACTATGGGGATTTCAGATGAAAAAAGACTAGCAGAGGTTCTGATTCTTTTTAGGTGATGGAAATCTCAACAAAGCTCTTGCAAGCATGGCTTTCAGTTGCACTCTCGTGGGAGTAAAGGAAGTAGATGATTGCTGAATGGACTTCATGATTCTCAGATAAGAACTGCTCTTACAACTTACTTTTCTGTGTATTAATATAAATAAAATTATTTATTTTGAGAATGCAGTAGAGTTGAAAAATATTTTTGACTTATCTGCTTCCACCTCTTCACATTTATCCTCTGATTGTCTGAATCCTACCAATCCCCTTCTCTTCTACTTTCCCATCGACAGTAGGATACTCTTGACCTATGTCTCTTTCCTTTTCCCTTCTTAGTCTAATGGTTGTGAGAGTGAATCTACTTCTCTGCCAGGGAGGATGTTGTAATTTTATCAAGAGTCTTATGAGAAAGTTTCTTAACCCAAAGAAATGACAAGTTTGGTGATGGGAAAGGAGGGCTTTGAGCAGTGTCATGCAAGTGAGTGATTTTGTTGTTGTTGACAAGTGAGGCCTTGAGATGTCTCTCAAATTATACCCCATTGAAGCAGTTGCTGCATCTCAATCAGCTTGGCATTGCTTCTACAATGTCTCCAGGTGAATTTATCCCGGAGATGTACAACAGAATTCTTTGGGCTTCAGAGAATGTTAGGTCATAATGATGACCTAGAACTTAGTATATACTATGATGTAATTTAAAACCTAATAAAAATAACTCTAAAAGGCATATTCAAGACTAAACAGAAAACATATAGGATATTTTAAACATATGAAGTGATTCAGTGGCATGAATTAGACCAGTCACAGGTTTTTCCAAAAACTAAAATAATATCAAATAAAGTGAAATATGACCTGTGCTGCCTTAACTTTATAAAGTGACTTTACATCTAACAGAGCAGTTTGATTTAGGGGCTGGAGTTTGGCAGAATGGCTTTTTAAAGCACTGGGATAAACTTTTGGGTTAACAGTATTTCACATGCAATATTCAGAAGACCTTGCTGCTTCCTGAATGGTAACTTATTCTGTTCCCCTGGCCTCTATGTTTTTGGCATGTTAAAATGTGTTAATTATCATTTATTTTCACTTTCTTGAGACTTGACAATAATACCTAAATTCTAGGGAAGAACCAAATTTATTGTACACTTATTTATACAGGCATAAGTTTTCTGTTAATATGGTTCATCATTTTGACTTCAGTCTAAAATTATTCTTACTTGAAAAACTAGTTAAGTATCATCTCATCCCTCTCATCCTTACAACAGAGTTACATGTATAAAAGCCATGTTATATCTCTAGGAAATTTGAATGCTTAAGAGTTAGTAGGTTCTGCTACTGGTGTTAAAACAGGACCCAGGAAATTACCTATATTGTTAAAATGCATCAGTGACTAAAGTAAACATCTAAGTGATAGTATTTATAGGTCCTGCTGATGAGTTTAAGAGTGTTTGAAATATTCATGTTTAACCTGTGTTATTAACTAAAGTTTACTAGATATAAGTCTCATAGAATCATTCTTTTCAATCACTGTGATCTATAACAAGGCTTCATTATGTGTCAAAACAGCTTCATTCTTCATATCACAATTATTTTCCATTACATTCCACTTTAAGAAAACTAATATAGAGTAAGGGGTAACCCAACTCAGTCACTGAATGCAGGGCGGGCGTGT
This sequence comes from Phocoena sinus, assembly GCF_008692025.1. Classification (NCBI taxonomy): domain Eukaryota; kingdom Metazoa; phylum Chordata; class Mammalia; order Artiodactyla; family Phocoenidae; genus Phocoena; species Phocoena sinus. Next base: position 45,133,491 of record NC_045772.1, on the reverse strand, counting down.
GTGTGCGAAGCCCAAGGCTGGGCCTGAACCCTCAGCCTCTGCACTATCCATGGGTCAGCTGCACAAACATAGCCATGCCGAGCAGCTGTGTGGCTGACAGGGTCTTGGCGTTCTGGCCTGGTGTCAGGCCTGAGCCTCTGAGGTGGGACAGCCAAGACCAGGACATTGGACCACCCAGCCCCACGTAATATCAATCAGCAAGAGCTCTCCCAGAGATCTCCGTCTCAACACTAAGACCCAGCTCCACTCAACGGACAGCAAACTCCAGTGCTGGATGCCCCATGCAAAACAATTAGCAAGACAAGAACACAACCCCACCTATTAGCAGAGAGGCTGCCTAAAATCGTACCAAGTTCAAAGACACCCCAACACACACCACTGGACGCAGCCCTGCCCACCAGAAAGACAAGATACAGCCCCACCCACTAGAACACAGGCACCAGTCCCCTCCACCAGGAAACCTACACAACCCACTGAACCAACCTTACCCACTGGGGGCAGACACCAAAAACAATGGGAACTATGAACCTGCAGCCTACAAAAAGAAGACCCCAAACACAGTAAGTTAAGCAAAATGAGAACACACAGAAATACGCAGGAGATGAAGGAGCAAGGCTAAAACCCACCAGAACAAACAAATGAAGAGGAAATAGGCAGTCTACCTGAAAAAGAATTCAGAGTAATGATAGTAAAGATGATCCAAAATCTTGGAAATAGAATGCAGAATATACAAGAAACATTTAACAAGGACCTAGAATAACTAAAGAGCAAACAAACAATGATGAACAATGCAATAAATGAAATTATAAATTCTCTAGAAAGAATCAATAGCAGAATACCTGAGGCAGAAGAACTGATAAGTGACTTGGAAGATAAAACAGTGGAAATAACTACCGCAGAGCACAATAAAGAAAAAAGAATGAAAAGAATTGAGGACAGTCTCAGAGACCTCTGGGAAAAAAATAAACGCACCAACATTTGAATTATAGGGGTCCCAAGAGAAGAGAAAAAGAAAGGGACTAAGAAAATATGTGAAGAGATTATAGTTGAAAACTTCCCTAATATGGGAAAGGAAATAGTCAAGTCCAGAAAGTGCAGAGAGTCCCATACAGAATAAATCCAAGGAGAAACACGCCAAGACACATAGTAATCAAACTATCAAAAATCAAATACAAATAAAAAATATTAAAAGCAGAAAGGGAAAAGCAACAAAAAACATACGAGGGAATCCCCATAAGTTTAACAGCTGATCTTTCAGCAGAAATTCTGCAAGCCAGAAGGGAGTGGCAGGACATATTTAAAGTGATGAAGGAGAAAAACCTACAGCAAGATTAGTCTACCCAGCAAGGATCTCATTCAGATTCAACGGAGAAATTAAAACCTTTACAGACAAGCAAAAGCTAAGAGAATTCCACACTACCAAACCAGCTTTACAACAAAGGCTAAAGGAACTTCTCTAGGCAGGAAACACAAGAGAAGGAAAAAACTGACAAAAACAAACCTAAAACAATTAAGAAAATGGTAATAGGAACATACATATCAATAATTACCTTAAATGTAAATGGATTAAATGCACCAAGCAAAAGACACAGACTGGCTGAATGGATACAAAAATAAGATCTGTATATATGCTGTCTACAAGAGACCAACTTCAGACCTAGAGACACTTACAGACTGAAAGTGAGGGGATGGGAAAAGATATTACATGCAAATGGAAATCAAAAGAAAGCTGGAGTAGCCATTCTCGTATCAGAAAAAATAGACTTTAAAATAAAGAGTATTACAAGAGACAAAGGACACTACATAATGATCAAGGGATTGATCCAAGAAGAAGATATATAAGAATTGTAAAATATTTATGCACCCAACATAGGAGCACCTCAACGCGTACAGCAAATGCTAACAGCCATAAAAGGGGAAATCAACAATAACACAGTAATAGTAGGGGACTTTAATACCCCACTTTAACCAATGGACAGATCAACCAAAATGAGATTAAATAAATAAACACAAGCTTTAAATGACACATTAAACAAGATGGACTTAACTGAAATTTCTAGGACATTCCATCCCAAAACAACAGAATACACTGTCTTCTTTTTTTTTTTGCGGTATGCGGGCCTCTCACTGTTGCGGTCTCTCCCACTGCGGAGCACAGGCTCCGGACACGCAGGCCCAGCGGCCATGGCCCACGGGCCCAGCCGCTCCGCGGCATGTGGGATCCTCCCGGACTGGGGCACGAACCCGTGTCCCCTGCATTGGCAGGCGGACTCTCAAGCACTGCGCCACCAGGGAAGCCCTACACTGTCTTCTTAAGTGTTCATGGAACATTCTCCAAGATCATACCTTGGGTCAAAAATCAAGCCTTGGTTAATTTAAGAAAATTGAAATTGTATCAGGTATCTTTTCCTACCGCAACACTATGAGACTAGATGTCAACTACAGGAAAAAAATCTCTATAAAATACAAACACATGGAGGCTAAACAGTACATACTAAATAACCAAGAGATCACTGAAGACATCAAAGAGGAAATCAAAAAAAACCTAGAAAAAATGACAATAAAAACGCAACGACCAAAACCTACGTGATACAGCAAAAGAAGTTCTAAGAGGGAAGTTTATAGCAATACAATCCTACCTCAAGAGAAAAGAAACATCTCAAATAAACAACCTAACCTTACACCTAAAGCAATTAGAGAAAGAAAAACAAACCCCCCCCCAAAGTTAGCAGAAGGAAAGAAATGATAAAAATCAGATCAGAAATAAATGAAAAAGAAATGAAGGAAATGATAGCAGAGATCAATAAAACTAAAAGCTGGTTCTTTGAGAAGATAAACAAAAATTGATAAACCATTAGCCAGACTCATCAAGAAAAAAAGAGAGAAGACTCAAATCAATAGAATTAGAAATGAAAAACGAGAAGTAACAACCAACACTACAGAAATACAAACGATCATGAGAGATTACTACAAGCAACTCTACACCAATAAAATGGACAACCTGGAAGAAATGGACAAATTCTGAGAAAGGCACAACCTTCCAAGACTGAACCAGGAAGAAATAGAAAATATAAACAGACCAATCACAAGTAATGAAATTGAAACTGTGATTAAAAATCTTCCAACAAAAAAAGCCCAGGACCAGACGTCTTCACAGGCGAATTCTATCAAACATTTAGAGAAGAGCTAACACCTATCCTTCTCAAACTCTTCCAAAATATAGCAGAGGGAGGAACACTCCCAAACTCATTCTACGAGGCCACCATCACCCTGATACCAAAACAAGACAAAGACGTCACAAAAAAAGAAAACTACAGACGAGTATCACTGATGAACACAGATGCAAAAATCCTCAACAAAATACTAGCAAACAGAATCCAACAGCACATTAAAAGGATCATACACCATGAACAAGTGGGGTTTATCCCAGGAATGCAAGGATTCTTCAATATATGCAAATCAATCAATGTGATACACCATATTAAAAAACTGAAGGATTAAAAACTATATGATCATCTCAATACATGCAAAAAAGCTTTCGACAAAATTTAACACCTATTTATGATAAAAACCCTCCAGAAAGTAGGCATACAGGCAACTTACCTCAACATAATAAAGGCCATATATGACAAACCCACAGCCAAGATCATTCTAGATGGTGAAAAACAGAAACCATTTCCTCTAAAATCAAGAACAAGACAAGGATGCCCACTCTCACCACTATTATTCAACATAGTTACGGAAGTTTTAGTCATAGCAATCAGAGAAGGAAAAGAAATAAAATTGGAAAAGAAGTAAAGCTGTCACTGTTTGCAGATGGCATGATACTATACATAGAGAAACCTAAAGAGGCTAGCAGAAAACTACTAGAGCTAATCAATGAATTTGGTAAAGTAGCAGGATACAAAATTAATGCACAGAAATCTTTGGCATTCCTAAACATTAATGATGAAAAGTCTGAAAGAGAAATTAAGGAAACATTCCCATTTACCATGGCAACAAAAAGAATAAAATACCTAGGAATAAACCTACCTAAGGAGACAAAAGACCTGTATGCAGAAAACTATAAGACACTGATGAAAGAAATTAAAGATGATACAAACAGATAGAGAGATATACCATGTACTTGGGTTGAAAGAATCAACATTGTGAAAATGACAACACTACCCAAAGCAATCTGCAGATTCAGTGCAATCCCTATCAAACTACCAATGGCATTTTTCACAGAACTAGAACAAAAAATTTCACAATTTATATGGAAACACAAAAGACCCCAAATAGCCAAAGCAATCCTGAGAAAGAAAAATGGAGCTGGAGGAATCAGGTTCCAGACTTCGGACTATACTACAAACCTACAGTAATCAAGAGAGTATGGTACTGGCACAAAAACAGAAAGATAGATCAATGGAACAGGATAGAAAGCCCAGAAATAAACCCACACACCTATGGTCACCTTATCTTTGGAGGCAAGAATATACAATGGCGAAAAGACAGCCTCTTCAATAAGTGGTGCTGGGAAAACTGGACACCTACATGTAAAAGAATGAAATTAGAACACTCCTTCACACCATACACAAAAATAAACTGAAAATGGATTAAAGACCTACATGTAAGGCCAGACACTATCAAATTCTTAGAGGATAAAATAGGAAGAACACTCTTTGACATAAATCACAGCAAGACCCTTTTTGACCCACCTTCTATAGAAAGGAAATAAAAACAAAAATAAACAAATGGGACCTAATGCAACTTAAAAGCTTTTGCACAGCAAAGGAAACCATGAACAACACGAAAAGACAGCCCTAAGAATGGGAGAAAATATCTTCAAACAAAGCAACTGCTAAGGATTAATCTCCAAAATATACAAGCAGCTCATGCAGCTCAATATCAAAAAGACAAACAACTCAATCCAAAAATGGGCAGAAAATCTAAATAGACATTTCTCCAAAGAAGATATACAGATTGCCAACACACACATAAAAGGTTGCTCAACATCACTAACCATTAGAGAAATGCAAATCAAAACTACTATGAGGTATCACCTCACACCAGTCAGAATGGCCATCATCAAAAAACCTGCAAAAAATAAATGCTGGAGAGGGTGTGGAGAAAAGGGAACCCTCTTGCACTCTTGTTGGGAATGTAAATTGGTATAGCCACTACGGAGGTTCGTTAAAAAACTAAATATAGGACTACTATTTGACCCAGTAATCCCAGTACTGGGTATATACCCTGAGAAAATCATAATTCAGAAAGAGACACGTACCACAATGTTCATTGCAGCACTATTTACAACAGCAAGGACATGCAAGCAACCTAAGTGTCCATCTACAGACGAATGGATAAAGATGATGTGGCACATCTATACAATGGAATATTACTCAGCCATAAAAAGAAATGAAATTGAGTTATTTGTAGTGAGGTGGATGGACCTAGAGACTGTCATACAGAGTGAAGTACGTCAGAAAGAGAAAAACAAATACCATACGCTAACACATATATATGGAATCTAAAAAAAAAAAAAAGGTTCTGATGAACCTAGGGGCAGGACAGGAATAAAGACACAGAGATAGAGAATGGGGTTGAGGACACGGGGAAGTGGAAGGGTAAGTTGGGAGGAAATGAGAGAGTAGCATTGACAAATATACACTACCAAATGTAAAATAGATAGCTAGTGGGAAGCAGCTGCATCGCATGGGGTGATTAGCTCCGTGCTTTGTGACCACCTAGAGGGTTAGGATAGGGAGGGTGGGAGCCAGACGCAAAAGGGAGGGGAGGGGCTTCCCTGGTAGCACAGTGGTTGAGAGTCCGCCTGCCGATGCAGGGGACACGGGTTCGTGCCCCGGTCCGGGAAGATCCCACGTGCCGTGGAGCGGCTAGTACCATGAGCCATGGCCCCTGAGCCTGCGCGTCTGGAGCCTGTGCTCCGCAACAGGCAAGGCCACAGCAGTGAGAGGCCCGCGTACCGCAAAATAGAAAAAAAAAAGGGGGGGGATATGGGGATATATGTATACATATAGCTGACTCACTTTGTTATACAGTAGAAACTAACACAATATTGTAAAGCAATTATACTGCAATAAAGATGTTAAAAAATAAAAAAGAAAGCTAATATAAACATATACATTTCAGGATAGTTGTTCACATTTCAAAAAGCTGTTTCATAAAAAGATCCATGATCACATTCTTTGAAATAACATTCTCTCTCAGCACATCTAAGTGCTGGTTTACACATCATTAACTAACTTGACAGAGAGGAAAAGGTTGTGAACAAAAGAGAGAAATTTCAAACTAATGTAATGGAGTCACCGATAATTGAATATAAAAACAAATCTCACCTGAAATTTATAAAGTAAGTCAATGAGGAAATATGTTTTTATTATCTGGACAATTTTAAAACCGTATCTATGGTATAAAGTGAAATATTTATTAAAATAATTTAATGGAGGCAGGTTTTGAAAATTTCCTTTGGTATCCTTAAGTCAGCACAAAAAGTGACTATAATTTTTTCGTTGTATAATCGTCAGCAGCATTAAATTCAGAGGTGTGTGTTGCCATAGATGCCTATGGCAACTTAATACTTCTATAATCACAGGGCTGGGAAACAGATCGATAGCACACAGTGGCTGTAATCAACATGCAGATTAATGAACAGGGCCATATCCACCGGGGAACGCTAGAACAAAGACCAGTTGAGCATTTTAATTGCTAAGGTGCTGCTAAGTCTCAATTCCCCATCAGTCTGCATCCATTATGACCATTGATGCAGAGCAGACATTAAGAGGAAAACAGTAACATAATGATTCATAAGTGCTAGGGTGCAAGTGAATGGTTAGCTCTGGGAAAATCATGGCTGTGATTATTTCATGGCTCAACCTACCTAAAAGATCTGGCACATTATTTCTAATTTTCACTGTTCCCTGGACCTGACCAGCCTATATTTAATAAGTTGGTTTTAATGGAACTAATAGCACAGCAAAAGGTTAGTTGAACAATCTTTTCCCTAGTTATCTCAACATAGGTTTGAATTGTTCCTTAACTAAATTATTTAACTTAGAAATATCACAGTCAGAGAAATTAAAAATGAAAAAGACTCATGAAATCATCTGAAATATTATCAACTTGGGAGGGCAAAATTTTCCCACAGTATGATCATGTATCATTTGTGGAGTTACAGCTAGATGCATTCAGTGGCTACTGCCTTTATTTTCATTAACAACAGCTCGGTTCACATCTTGGGGTTTTAAATAAATCTCACAGAAGTTGACCAACATGCAATCCGTGGAATGTTTCTCCATCTGGGAGGAAATTTCTCATCACTACTTTGGAAGGCATAAAAATGATTATGTGGTAGGTACAGCACTGTACTGGAGAATTTACATGGGCTCCTCTAATCCTTTCAACAACTTTTTGACATAAATAACATTATCATTTCTTTTATAAGTGAAACAACTAAAGTTTGGTGACTTTCCCAAGTCACACTGCCCAGGAGCAGTGAAGCTAGGTTACAAACAGGTCCTTTTGACTCTATAAAATTTTGTCATTTCTTCTACAATCTTTTTTTTTTTAATTAATTTTTATTGGAGTATAGTTGCTTTGCAATGTTGTGTTAGTTTCTACTGTACAGCAAGAAGAATCAGCTACACATATATCCCCTCTTTTTTGGATTTCCTTCCCATTTAGGGCACCACAGTGCATTAAGTAGAGTTCCCTGTGCTATACAGTATGTTCTCATTAGTTACCTATTTTATACATAGTTCAATAGTGTATCTATGTCAATCCCAATCTCCCAATTCCTCCCACTCCCGCTTTCCCCCTTGGTGTCCATACATTTGTTCTCTATGTCTGTGTCTCTATTTTTGCTTTGCAAATAAGATCATCTATACTATTTTTCTAGATTCCATATATATTCGTTAATATACGATATTTGCTTTTCTCTTTCTGACTTACTTCGCTCTGTATGACACTCTCTAGGTCCATCCACGTCTCTACAAATGACCCAATTTCGTTCCTTTTTATAGCTGAGTCCTTTACAATCTTGCTAGATCCTAGACACTATGTCTGGGCTGACTTCTCCTGAGCATTCTTATTAATCAATGAATATAGAAACCTTTAGTATTCTTACAGAATATACGCATACCGAGTATCAACCTACTGTCTTTCGGGTGATGTTAGATGCAGGAACCTTTCACTCCCACAAAGCCCTCTCTTCAGCCTTGTTTTAGTTTACATCCCCTGAATATCTGTTTCTTTACTGGATGGACTTTCCAACAAGTCACTGCAGCTGCATGGCCTCAGTCGAATGGACTCTGCTTAGGAAGTTAGAGCATGTCATTAAATCAGGATTCAGGCAAATTATATCTTAATTTATATGACTTTTCCCTTTTACAAAATCTTTCCTATAATTAAAAAAATTTGACTGTTACTGCAGCCTTGTCAAGTGCCTAGTACAGGTATTAATTAATTGACTAATTAATTTTATTGAGATTTAATTTGCAAATTGAAGCTGAAAATCACAATACCGAAATAAATGTTCAAGGTTTCAAACAAAATTCTTCTGGCTCCTGGTATGGTGCTCTTTGCCAACTTTTCACAAGTCAGTTTGGAACCTATCACTAAATTGTCTGCAGAGAAGAAATGATACCACAAACACCCATTCTTGCCTTTATCCTGCACTGATGCTCTCTCTGCTTCTTTTATTCCTCCAGGACACTGGTATGGAATTTTAACTTTCTTCTAAAGCTTTTTGACCAGGAACCCCCAATATTGGAGCCAGGATATTTTCACAACCCTGATGCTGATATTCAAGTCAGACCTGGCAATGGTGCAGGGATCCAGTAGAGAAATCAGTAGTCAATAGACTTAAACTTCAGCTCAGGTTCTGTTAAATAGTTGCCTTAGGAATCTGGGCTAGTGCCTTAAACTTTCTTGGTATCATATTCCTCACTTGTATAATGAGAGCATTTTTGAAGTTTGTGTGATCTGACTCTTGCAAATTCGACTTAATTATGGAACCATACATACATTCTTATTTTCACAAATCATTATTTCTTCCAGCTATCTCTTCTTGCTACATTTAAAAAATTGATGCCTTTGTATTTATACTAACTTGAGATTAACAACACTTCAAGGGGCTACTTGCATCGCTGTCCTGTATAATATCCCTTTATGTGTCTCTTTCTTCTAAGCTGGATCGCTGGCCACCTAAAATGGATCATAGTATTGGCATATACTCTACTCTCATCTCCAGCCTGCGAGTCATGGAACTATGAACACCATCTCAAGTATCTTCAACCAATGAACTCTGGTTTTTAGATTATTTTTCAGACTAGATGTATGTTTTTTCTCATACTCCAGTTTTTTACCTCAGAGTCTGTGTCCTTTGCTGATATGTGCTACACCTTTCAATTAAGAAACATCTGTGAATTTAATTAATGTGCTGTTGACTCCCACCCTTTTCCAGGTCATTAATGAGGAGGTTAAATCGGAACAGACTAATCTTTATCTCGAGTTCCAGGGGGACCTTTTGGAAAAACCTCCTCTATAGCATTTCCATCCATTTGCATTGCTTTAGGGAATTCCTACTGTATGGTACTGAATATCTTTTGGAAATACAGCATTTTAGATGTTAAAGAACTATTTTGGTAAGATCACGTTTTTAGTCATGTTGTATTTTTTTGGTATCTCTCCTCTGAGAGGGATAATAATCTATGGTTCAGTGGAATATGTATTTTAGAAGAAATCAAGAGTTAGCACGTGAAGTGGGTAGAATATGCAGTCAGTGGTATCACTCCCAACATTCTACAAAAATACCAATTCTGTGGAATGTAGAATAGTATGAGAAACCCACTATGGACATGTGGCAGGCAGAAAGGAAGTCTGGTTATAAGCACACCTAGTCAGCAGTGAACCATTAAAATTTATGCTATTAGAATTATTCTGTTGGCTGTACAGGTATTTTATACGATCAATAATTTATGTTTATGGTACTTATGTTTATGTTTAATAACACATACACATACACACATATAAATGCTGATCAAAACTGACAATGGGGAGAGCAAGTAGCCAATATATCAACTATCTTCTTAGATCACGAGAGCAAAAAAGTACTGCAAAAAGATAGGACTGTAAGTGCAGGTTCATAAATCTTTCCCTTTCTAAAACACAACTGAAGATTTTAAAGCCAAGGGAAATTCCTTAACCTCAAAATTAGAGAATTTTTGTTTTCTTTCACTTTATAGTGTTTGGACAACAGTACTGTTTGAACAACACTATAGTCTGCAACAAAATGAAGGTAGAATCTAGGCAATATCATGGACCCTTCCACAACTACCACCACCTGTATGGAAAACATGTAAAACACACTTTTCAAAAAAGTGCTTTCCTGTTAGAGCAAATGTAGGATTAAGTGATTGTGGGGCATAGGTACAGGCAAGAGAAAGGAGGGAAGAGTCTGCTCCAAAACTGCTTTCCCGAGGGCATACGAACGTCATGCTGACAGTTCAGTGGGGGGCGCTTCAAGAGGCTGCATGGAATCAGAGCTTTCCATTGGTTCCTTTTCTTTCTGCCTTCACTCTCTAATGAAGCATTCATTCAAATAAAGGAGAAAATACCCCTTTACCTGGAAGGGCAGTATGTAGTATAAAGGGCTGTACTTGTTTTCTAGGGCTGCCAAAACAAATGGTCACAAACTGGATGGCTTAAAACAAACAAAAAATTATTCTGTCGCAGTTCTGGATGCCAGAAGTCTAAAATCAAGGTATTGGCAGGCAGGGCTGCACTCTCTCAGAAGGCTTTAGGGGAGAATCCTTCTTTGTCTTTTCTAGCTTCTGGTGGCTCTAAGTATCTTTGGATGCAGCTGTTTAACTCCAATCCTTGCCTCCATCTTCACATAGCCTTTTGCTCCCCCTTTCTGTGTTTCTCTCCTCTGTGTCTCTTAAGATGTCTGTCATTGGATTTGGGGCCCACCCAGATAATCCAGGATGATCTCATCTTGAGATTCCCTAACTTAGTTACATCTGCAAAGACCCCTTTTCCAAGGTTCATAGGCATATCTTTTTGGAGCCACCACTGAATCCACTATAAGAGCACAAGGCAGAAGAGTGAAAAAGAACTTTCTGAAGGTATTTTTACAACTAAAGACCAACAGCAACAAAATGCCAGGACAAAAATATGTATCCATGTCAGATTAACAGAATCCACATCTTTCAAAATGAACTTATCAGTGAAGTGCTCAGTTTGTCCCAAGACAGGAATCAGATTGATAAGGTAATTTAGTTGGGCAGCATTTGCTCCCAACGCAGTAGACAAAGCATAACTCTTAGCTAGAATTTTTAGAAATATAGAGGGCAAAAAAAAAAATGCAGATATAAAATTCCATCACTGTGGCTCCCAGTGGTCTTAGCTTCCTCTCCTCCTCCTTCAGGTTACTGAATAGGTAAAACCTAAAGGGCCAGAAGTCCAGCTCAAGGTTGAAGGGGAAGAGAAAAAAGTGATGCTCAGGGCAGAACAGGGCATCTAAGAAAGTGGAATATATCTACTCTATTTTGAGTTAATTGCAGATGCTTATAAATTTGTCCACATTTGGAGCTATGTAAACAAAAACCCCAATACCGAGTCTTTTAAAAAACATTGCAACACAGAGAAGGAAAGCAACGTAGCCAGCAAAATAAAAACATATAGCTAATGTGGGAAGAACATGTACCTCCAGAAATTTTTTCTTTCATTAGATTCATTCAGTTCAACAAATATGTACTGAGGACCTCATTTGTGACAGGCATGCAGTGATGACTGGGATGAGAGCAGTGAAAAAAAACAAAGAATCCTTATGAATTCAAACGGGGAAGTTAGATAATAAATAAGAATAGAGTAGATCTGGCAGAAAATAAATGCTAAAAAGAAAAAATAAAACAGAAGAGGAGAGAGTGACAGTGCAATCTGAGGTGGGACAGTCAAGACAGATAAGAAGAGGCTCACACTCTCAATGGACTGAGTGAAAGAAATGAAAGTTTGGATAAGGTGAAAATAAAAGGAGTTAAGAGAACTAAGGTAAAACCTAAAAGGGCAAATAAAAAGACGTTAAATCATTTATAATACAATTAGACATAGTAAACTGCTAAATGAATTACAAGCTGATTAAGGAAGGTACAGAGAGGTTGAAAAAAATAATCCAGAATGAGAGGAAATTAATAGTGTTGAAAATATAAAAGAGAAGAGCACAAACATTCAGCACATGAGTGTGGTTCCAACTAGTGGATGCTAACTGGCCTGAAACTATGAACTCCTAAGGTTCCTCCCAGCTTCCCAGCTTTAAGGCTCTTTGTGGCAATGAGCCCTTGAACCAGTGTGGCAGCTGAACTTCAGCATAAAAAACGTGACCCTTCAAGACTTACTTACATGTCCAATTACATATGCAACCTGCCTGCTCTACTCTATCTCTAACTGAAATAAAGCTCCTGCAGGATACTCTAGAGATCTATATAAATTTGACATTACTTCATGGTAAGATTGGGATCTTCCATATCTTTATCCTCAAGACAGCATGAATAAGTGTTAGGATAAGTCCTGAATGAAGTTAGAACCATAAAAATGTCCAATAGTGGATGAAGAAGGTAATACTTTGATTTTTATTTCAGAGCATACGCTCATACACAACTTCATTTTAAAGGCAGTATTGCATACTTATTAAATGCCTCACCTCTGCCGTGACAAGATTGCCTCAAATCCCCAATCTACTCCTTACTAGACGCCTAACTTTGAGCAAATTAATTTACCATCTGTTCCTCAGTTTATCAATAAATCAGTTGTTCGTGAGGAACCTGGCATATAACAAGCACATCATAAATAATAATTCTGACAGCCATATAGTATTTTTGTCTTAAACTGAGAAAAGAGGCTCAGAGAGGTTGGGTGACCTGCTAAATGCCATTCAAAGAGTAGGTTCAAAGCAAGGACTAGAATTCAGGTGCTCAGGTGTCTAGTTTAGCTTTCTTTACACATTACGAGGAAGGTAGAGAAGAAAAAGGAATCAGTAGTGATCATAATATTTCATATGTGCAGGAAGGACAGAATCTTGATTTTTAAATGTCATAGAGGGATTAGGAGGAATAAACACTTTGGGGGAAAAGGATGGGAAAGATAATGATTTCAGTTTCGGGAAAGTTGAACTGGAAAAGCTGCCACGAGACAGTAATGCAGATGACCATGTCATGCTCAATGGCTTTTTATTGTGCTAACAATAAAATCTAAAGCCCTCTCAATGGCCTACAGAATTTTGTATTAACTGTGTTATACCTGTGTATATTGTGTTATATGTTCCTTCTCTGACCTCCTTTCTCCCTTTCTTATACACCTCTGTCTTTCTTACAATTCTAGGATTATGCCAAGACTGTTTTTGTTACAGTCTGTGCACAAGCAGCTCTCCCTAGAATTTTCTTTCCCCTAATGTTTGTATAGTTCTCCCCTCATCTTAAGCAGATTCTCTTCAAAGACTATCTCTTCAGAGAGATCTTCCATTATAACATCTCTATTATAGCCACCTTACTCTGCCCTCTGTTACTATCTATCCCTTTATCTTGTTTTATTTGTCTTCAAAGCAGTTAGCACCAACTGAACCATATGTTAGTTTGTGTGCACGTGTGTGTGTGTGTGTGTGTGTGTGTGTGTGCGCGCACAGGCATACACATGTCCGTTTCTTCTGTTAGACTGTAAACTCTGTAAAGACAAAGGCTTTGTCTTGACATCACCATGTGGCCATATCTTTAACGTCTAACATACACTAAGTCAGCAATAACTATTTACAGAATATATAAGTGAGTGGCACAAGCATCTAACACTAAGAACCTTAGATTTAGTGCTAGTGACTCTGGGAGGACATGGCTTACATTTTTGCTTTTCAATTGCTTGCTTGGTTCATGCAAAGAAAACGTACACCTTCTTTATTCTTATGAGTCTTTGAAAGTCTTAAAAACTGGATCCCAAATAGGAAGGAAGCAGAATAGCACAACTTATTACAAAAAAAGCTAACCACTTCGATCTTTTAAATTTTCTGTGTGTGTGTGTGTGTGTGTGTGTGTGTGTGCTTCTTATGTTAAAAACAAATAGGAAATCTTTTAAGTAGAGAGTGGGTTAATAATCTGTCTGTGAACGTGAAGTTGCATATTGTGCTTTGTCTGCTCTCTTTAAATAGGACTCAGTCAGCTCAATTAGCTTATCAAACACTAGAGCATCCCCAAGATATCTAAGTATAAGCTGCAGCATTTTCTGCATACTAAATTCTTAAAAATAACTCAATAATAGTGATGGTATTCACACTCCCTAATCTACTCTGTGCTAAAAATCTTGCTATCAATGATACAGCAAGAGAAAAGTACTCTTGATTTCCAGTTGTGTCAACATTTACAAAATGTATTGCCTAGAATTTCATTTTCCTTCTTTCACTCTGGCTTGGCATATTTTCAGAATCTAGATAATTGTTTTAAGAAAAAAAAATTTTTTTTCACAGTACTCCCAAGAGGGCAATATAGCATCTGTCTTTCTCAGAATTTATCAGAAGGTCCGGCATAAAATAGGCCTTAATATATACCTGATGAATGAATGACTAAATGTGACACATGAGTGAATGAAGAAATTCCAGTTTAAAGTTAAAAAAATTATTTTTAACATTTTGATTTTTTCTTATTCTCCCTTTGACCTTTAAAATTGCCTTTCTTTTATTTCTTCCTTTAGCCACACATTTTTAGTTTTACTGTACCTGCATTTTTTGTACCACATCACAAATCTTTTAGAACCAAGGTTATACCTCAACCAAATCTTTCCCTTTTCTGCCTTCACTCATATTTTTATGCTATCAATTATTTTGGTTACATTTAGTACCCTGGATTGTTTAATACTTTAACAGGACCAAGTTTAAAATTAGCCTGTTGGGCAAATTTTATCCTTTTAAACCTATGTGCATTCTGATTTAATTACCTAGCAACGTTTTCATTTTTTTTATGTTTTAAAATAATTACAAATAAATGGTTTAATAGGTATGTTAGCTTCCCGATTATTACCTTGAGTTATTCAAAGTGATGGTTTCAAATCTCTTACCTGTTGGGTGGAGGCCACATCTCCCTCCTTAATTTTACTCTTATTTCCACCTAAACTACCTAAGGAATATTTGGCTCTGAAACTCAGATCGGGAGTGGTTGGTATTGCTTTGTATTAAATATTTTAGAAAGTGACAATAATTTCTGACTTCAAGAAAGAGTTTTCCCAGGCATGTAAAAAGCATTTTAAAAAAACAACATAGTTGAATGATCCAACATGACTTAAAATTCATGATAGAAATTGCCAGAGTGGGAAAATATAAAAAAGTTCAACCTAATGTATATTTGGAGATGTTTGTCATGTCAATTTACCTTTAAGAAACATGCCTTTAAGAAACTCAAAATAGAGCCTCTTTTAACATCTATGCTCAAGTTGTATGTGCTTAGCTTTTCAGGACCTCACTTAACTGGTCTACCCCTCATGCACGAGCAATGTTGGCTGTGGTGGCTGAATAGCGTGATCTTGCCCCTCTGACCACAGCTGATATTACTAGGAACAACGGACTGAAGTGTGGTCAGTTAGTTCCTCAGGAATTTGGGCCCTAAGAGAATCTGTGTTTTCTAGCATGATGCTCTCAGTGAGAGAAGTACAGAAAAGCAGAGAAGAGAGATGGAGAGGATGTTTGGCTAGAGCTATGCTCCCTGGTTATTATTTCTTTATATTAGTTACCTATTGTAGTGTAATAAATTACCTCAATGATAAACGAAACATTTGTCATCTTACATTTTTGGGGGGATTCTGAATCCAAATAAGACTTGACTGGGTGCCTCTTAGGGTCAGTCAAAAAGCTACAATCCAGGTATTGTCTGTGGTTATAGCCATCTCAAGCCTTGACTGGGAGAACATCCAATTCCACAGTCACTCATCTGGCCATTCACAGACCTAAGGTCCTCTCTGAATGTTAGCCGGTCCTTTCCTTGCCACATGAACCTCTCCATAGGGTCACTTGCTTTCTCTGAAGCTGCTTTTCCAGAATCAGGGCTTGCAGGGAGAGTGAAAGAGAGGGAGGGCAAACCAGGAAAAAGTCACGGTCTTTTCATTATCTAACCTTGAAATTTATATCCCATCACTTTTGCTGAATTTTAATCATTAGAAAAGGGTATTAGCACCAGTTCACATTTGTGAAGAGGGAGATTACCCAAGGGTATGAATAAAAGGATGTGAGGATCAGTGAGGGTTATTTTAGTGGCTGCCTACCATAGTCTACCCTCAAGCTTCCAATGATTCATGTCCCTACCATATTCAAAAGACACTTGGTCTCTCCTAAGGTCCTCTAAAGTCTCATCTTATTACAACATCAGCTCAAAGCCCAGAAACACTTTATATAAATCAGCTTCAGGTACAAATGAAGATCCTCAGATAGTTTCTTAAGTATAGCTCCTTGGGTAACAGTGCCTTTTATCTTTAGATCTGTGAAACTAAAGAGACAAATTATCTAACCCTCCACACACCAAACTTAGTTACTTCTATCCCTCAGAGTAAAAGCTGGGAGAGAGAGTGATCAAGATAAAAGTCACGTACTTTTGAAATCTAATATTGGGAATGACATTGTATCACTTCCGTCATATTTTATTCATTAGAAGTGAGTCACTAGGTACAGCCTACACTTGAGAGGAGAACATTTAAAAGAGCGTGAATACTGACAGGCAGGCATCATCAGGGGCCCATTTGCAGGCTACCTACCACACCCTTCTAGAGGTCTTATAGCATTTCTGGATCACATTGAGACACTTCGGGCTTATTTATTTATTTATTTGCGGTACGTGGGCCTCTCACTCTTGTGGCCTCTCCCGTTGCAGAGCACAGGCTCCGGACGCGCAGGCCCAGCGGCCATGGCTCACAGGCCCAGCTGCTCCGCGGCATGTGGGATCCTCCCGGACCGGGACACGAACCCGTGTCCCCTGCATCAGCAGGCAGACTCTCAACCACTGCGCCACCAGGGGAGCACCGGGCTTTTTTAAAAGTTCCCATTTTGCTTTTCAGATAGCTGAAGTTGATTTTTGCTGATTGAAACAGAAAAGTCATTTAAGTACAACCTCTCTGATTTTTAAACTGGACATTTCTTATTCTTTCCTTGCATTATTTTTAAAAGTCAAACTTTCTTGAGTGTCCAGTATAGGTTGGAAATTTCTCACTATCAGGAGGATTGCATCCAAAATTTTTCTTTTCACAGTCCTAAGTTACCTCCTTGGTGTTAAAGTCCACTGGAAAGATTCAGACTATTTTAGTTGACATCTCTATAGTATTTGACACTGTTAGCTATTCCTGCCTTTTGTTTCCAAATAGAAAATTATTTTATTCTGATACCACTGCCATTAATCCAGTAATAGGAAACAGAGCACAGGTCAACTCTGGATACTCAGTTTCACTCTAACAAAAGATGGGAAAGTTTTTAAAGAGCTGGCGTGGATGGATCTTAGGCCATCTGATTTTTGATTGGCTTGTGCTTGCTCCTATCCTAAACTTTCCCCTATCTCCATGACAGGAGGTAGTTGTATAGCTTGGAGCACCAAAGTTAGGTGCCTACCTTCCCAGAGAAACTGGGATATCGGGGCACTATCTTCCTTGATGATTATATTTCAAAGGGATTGCTCCCAGGTCCTTGAGAAAGTACTGGCAAAAGACTTGCAAAAAGACTTATATCTTAAAGAAACAGGGAAAGAATTTATAATTACACATTTTGTAAAGTAAATGCTATAAGAAAAGGGAAGTCAGAGGCCTGGAGTCAGGAAGAAGCCTGTCTAACATTTGATCAAGCTGAGGGGAATGTTAAGGCCATCCTGACTATAGACTTCACTAGAGTTTCTGTCTCTCCTCCAGGGATGTAGCTTGTATTCCATCCTATTTCCTTGTTGACTTGGTGCTTTTCCACCCTAAGTGAGACAGGAAGGCTGGAGGGGCAAGAATATACTTCCTAAACTCAGGAAAAGTTCTTCCCTTGGAGAGTAAGCCTTTGCTATGGAGAAGAACCAAGGAGCTTCACAATGGTTACCCCTCCTTCTCCCCCACCCGCCTTAAGCCAGAGCCCTGAGGGAGAATCTCTCTTGCAACCTCACTGGGAGAACCTGTCGGGGCTCCTGGAGCATTCTAAGTCTGTGAATCCAGAAACTTCTCAATCTCCTGTTAGTCCATACGGAGCATCCAGTAAGTCAAATGCCATTTAAGTGTTCTCACCATTTTGTGACTTCCTACAACTTCTGTTTGGGGCAATCAAGTCTTTGTGTCTGTATCTCTTCTCCCTCAGTCTTGAGACACGTGATTCACACTCTCCTGGATTAACTCATCTTTTTATTAACTCTTACCTTTTTTTGTTCATGAAACATTCTCCCTTTCAATGTCCCTTTAATTTGCACATAATCAAGATTCCATTCTTTGTCCTTTTCTCTCAGTACATATAGTCTTTGAATGATTGCCCCTTACTTGCTTCTAAGGACCATCTTAATTTGAAAACTGAATTCTAGATCTCCATTCCAAATTGCCATCCACACCAACAGCTACAGCTACCTATTCAACATCTCTATTTGATATCTCCCAGGCACTTACAAATATAACGTCTTATGACAATTTATCCCCATCCTCAAAATCCTCCCTGTGTACTTTCTCCCTTGCACAAGCTAGAAACTTGAATATCACCCTTGAGTCCATCTTCCTTATCTACATAGCAGCCATCTAATCCTGTTCCCAACTCTTGTTCATTTTCCCTCCTTAACATCTGCCTTTCTAGGAAATTTTTCTACACAATACCATACCTTTTTTTCTTTTTAAAATAAATCACTGTCATTTTTCTTGTGATGTAGACTATAAGAAAGAGATTAAGAGTATGGGATCTGAAGAGACCAACTGGTTTTGAATCCTGGTTCTGCTTCTTTCCTACTTATTAGGGATGTGATCTTGAGCAGGTTACCTACCTCACTGAATTTTTAATTTTAAGATTATGTGAGATAATGCAAGTAAAACATTTAGAATAGAGTTAGGCTCATAATAAACATACAATAAATATTAGTTATTACCCAAATTAGCTGATGACTACAATGACCTCCCCAGCAGAACTCTTTTCTTTACTCTTAGCCATCAGTCTAAACCATTCTAACACTGCAATGGAGTACAAATGCAATTACATCATTCCTCACTCATTAAAATTTTTCAATTGTTATCAACTGTTCTCTGACCTAAAACACAGGCTTACAAGGACACTCATGTTCTTGTTACCTTTTCAGCCATATATCTTGTTAGTCTTTCTGATCCTCACAATCTGGAATCATGCATTGCCACTGAATAATTACTGTGTTTTAAGAATAACTACCAGGCATTGAGGATCCAGTGACACTCTTCTGCCCTCAAAGAAATTATGCTCTTCATGGAGCCATCCATGTTGTCTGACTTTCAGTTCTTCAAACTAGTCACACTTTTCTTGCAGTTCTGGGTCTTGGAAAATACTGCCATCTCTTCTTCTCCTGCTTTTATTCCTGATGGTGCAATTCCTCTCATGCCTTGAGTTGGAGATTAGACATGCTTTGCTTCAGGAAAGTCTTCTCTGATCACTAATACTCAGTTATTTTCCCTCATTAGGCTCCTGTGGTACATTGGAGTCAGTCCTGTAAATATTTTCTATTTCCTTCTTAGTTTCAGTCACAGACTTTAAGCTTCTACTGCACCAAGACTGTGTGTTCTCATTCATCATTGCATCTCTAGTACCTAACATCAAGCCCAATAAAAAGTGGGCCTTCAACACACATCTGCTGAATGAATGTCAGGGCATGTCCACTGGAGGGCTGTTAGGGTAGGGATCCAGGTATATGGGGGACTGTGGACCCACCTGGGAAAGATCTTGCCCCAGTGCAAAGTTGGGTTCAAAGGCAATATGCTAGCAAGGGAGAGAAGGGACCACTTTGAACACAAAGTGGAATTAATTAAAAGTCATCTGACCCAGTACCATGAATCAAAGCAAAAGAGGGAGAGGGAGAGTGACAGAGAGAGAGAGAGAAAATGCTAAAGTAAATGAGTTGTTTACTAAAATTTCTGAGGAACCTGATAGCATAAGTACTCAACAGAATTGGTGGAACCTGACAGCATAAGCACTCAACAGAACTGGTGATAGAAGTTTAGTTAACAGTCGACATTTTAGCAGGGACACAGACCATGCTGTTTTGCAGACGTCAGCTCCCTGGCTATCTGGCATCAGAAGTCTCAGTGCAAACTCCAGAAGGTATCAACAGCAATATGACAGTGC
The DNA here is from genome assembly GCF_008692025.1 of Phocoena sinus. Taxonomy (NCBI): domain Eukaryota; kingdom Metazoa; phylum Chordata; class Mammalia; order Artiodactyla; family Phocoenidae; genus Phocoena; species Phocoena sinus. Next base: position 45,113,168 of record NC_045772.1, on the reverse strand, counting down.
CCCTGGTGTGCACTAGCTATGGAAATAGTCTTCCTCATGTTGGCAGACACAGAAGACATCTGTGCAGCAAGCTGAGCCAGAAAGGAGGAAAATGGCAGTGCTGCAAGATAACCAAGACTGATCTTACATTTGCCTTGATATATCCCAAAGGTATTTCTGGAAACATCTGGAAGGAATCTGTGCATGAAGAGCAAGAAGATGAAGAGCAGGTGGGGGCAGAAGAAAATAAATTTTTATTTTTGACTATTAATATAAATCTAATTTTACCTTCAATGTGCTTTAATCTATGATTATGTACACAATGCCAGGTCTTTTATATATTTGTCTCTTATTTGACCCTTACATGGATTTTCCTTAAATGAGTTAAAATCTCTTGTTTAGACCCCATATGTATACATGTTGTTTGAATGCTGTGTGTTAGTCAGTGTGTACAAGGTTATGCTGCAATAACAAACAACCACAAAGCTCTTTGGCTTCAGTAAAGAAGGCTTATTTCTCATTTATGTGTCTGCTCTTGGTTATCTTTGACTTTATTCTACACATTGTCTTCGTTCTAGGATCCAGACTGAAGAATAAGCCCCTTTGGGGGATTATTATTTGCACTGTCCTTGTGGTAGAGCAAAAGAAAAAGATGCAAAACCTAGCAATGCTACCTAAAACTTCTGCAATAAACTTTACCTGTTAATAATTGACTGGTATATCTGACATCTGTAGGAAGGGACATTGCCAATCTCATGGCAATATGTAGGGATGATTAATCTCACTGCATTTGCAAAAAATAACTGATAGCAGTAGTCCAATAATCTATATGCTTCCTTAGTTATACAAAAAAATCTGTTTTATTTCCCAAGCATTATTTCCCCTTTATATACATCTTAATTGAGTATGTGTATTTTAGCTCTATTATTGTCATGTTTCATTTCCTATTCAATATGACTGCTTTTCTACCTTATTTTTACAGTTGCTTAGGTATAGTGGCAGAATCGTGACCATCATAATCTTATATTAGGACACTGTGTCTTCAGTTTTTTTAATACTTTGAGAACTACACGGCCAAAAGTCTATTTTCAACTGATTTTTAAATTTTTTTAAAGGAACAAGTTTTAGTCATTTAAATATCATAGTAATAATTTTTCTTGTTATTGGAACTACTTTCTTTGGTGTGAGATTATTATGTATGCTTGAAACTGCTTCATATTCTCTGACACCTTTTTGATCATCAGTACCAACCTCCAATTACCCTCATGCCCCCAATCAATCTATTCCCATTATAGGCAGTCCCAAATGTTTATTTTTATTATTATTCTTTCATATCTTTGGCAATAAAATGTTCTCAATTTATATAAAAAGAGTCTCTTTACTTCCCTAAAATAAGGTACATATGACACCTGTGGGTCGTCTGGAGAATGATGATGACCAGTAATTTTATATCCATGAAAAATCTGTCTTACTCCATAAAAGTGTGATTTCTCAATGCTTCCATTTTAATTTCTATATCTTTAATTAAAAAAATCACCAACATTTTGTATCTTCTTTGCATAAATTGAGCATCCTATTTTACCCAAGTGAAAGAAAACTCTCATCAAAAGGGCTCATCCTTAAGCAATAAGGAAGGGTATTGACTCATATAAATGGAAGTCCTGAGGTAGGATTGGTTCAGGGTAAACACAACCAATCTGTGGTGATTTGACTTCTTCCTTCTTCTTGTTTTGCTTTATTCTCAGACTGATAGCAAAGGGAGTACAGGCTTCATATCCATACATGATAACAGCTGGAAGATGAAAGATGTTGTTTCTGAAAGTTCTTCCAGGGGAAAAAAAATTCTAGGAGGAACTTAGAGGCTCTGGGGAAACCTTTGTATTTCATTGGTACAAATCAGGTCACATGTCACTCCTTAACCAATCACTGCTAAGGATGATGCAATTATCCTTAATATAATCAGGCATCATCTGAGGATGAGAGCTAATGTCAATAGTCCGTTTGGCACATAATTTCAGTAAGAAGGTGTGGATATCAGAAGAAAATCAGAGTTCACAAAGGAAGGAAAATGGGATAAACACATGCTGGATAGTCAGCCAACAATAACAATATTCAAGTCATCCTGCTCTGAATGAGTTTACTTGTTGCCTTTTGTCATTATATCTAAAATGATGAGAAAATTGTCCATACATGTTAGCAGCTGCCAGAGAGAAAGAATGGTTTTCCTGTACATGCTTAAGTCATTTTTCTGATGTCTTGAAGGATTTTGCTCCTGGCAAACTTCTCCTAGAAGATTCATAATTCTTGGTAATTTCAATATCTATATAAACGATCCTTTAATGATGTGGCTACTTCCTTAGCTCCTTGATCTTCCTATCTTCAGTGACCTTGTCCTATATTCTCTCTTGCTCATCTTTCCCAGTGTTATAATTTAGACCTTGTTATTACCAAAACCTACACACTCTTCTTAATCTCAATTTCAAACATCATTCTTTCTCTTCTTTTACAATAGACAGTATTTTTTCTTTTTTTCTTTTTTTTTGGTCTGGCTCATTTCTTTTTGTATCCCAAATCCAGAAACCATAATGCTCACCAGGGCCTTTAATCCACTGATTCTACCACTTCATCCTTTCTCTTACCTGCCTTACATCTTCACTCCTTTCTTCAGTCTGCTTAAATTTCCTCATCAATCATTATTGTCACTCTATTGCATACGGATCCAACTTTTTGGTTCCTGTCTATTTTTTTACGCCCTTTTTTTGTCAAAGTACAAACCTAATTAAATTGAATTCTCCCCTTAATTTATGGCTGAATCTACACACCTGAACAAAGCTAGATGACTCCATAGTTATCTCACTTCAAATTCATGATTACTAATCTCAAGTGAGCCCTTCATATTGTCTGGCCATCAGACTATATATATATATTCCTAGTCCATTAACCCTTCTACTCTCTTAGATAATTATTTCATAACTTCACTTTTCTTCTTAAATGTCTAATCTATCTGCACACTCACTCTCAGCTTATGATCTTGCTTTTGCTTCCTATCTTACTGAGAATAAAGAAGTCATCAGATGAGAATTATCACTGGAACCTAACACCAAATTTACTTATATGGTCATCTTGGCCCATATACTGGGCCTCTTGTTTTTTTTTTTGTTTGTTTTGTTTTTTTGTGGTACGCAGGCCTCTCACCGTTGTGGCCTCTCCCGTTGCGGAGCACAGGCTCCGGATGCGCAGGCTCAGCGGCCATGGCTCACGGGCCCAGCCGCTCCGCGGCATGTGGGATCTTCCCAGACCGGGGCACAAACCCTTGTCCCCTGCATTGGCAGGCAGACTCTCAATCACTGCGCCACCAGGGAAGCCCTGGGCCTCTTGTTTTTTTTTAATTTTTATTTATTTATTTATTTATGGCTGCGTTTGGTCTTCGTTTCTGTGCGAAGGCTTTCTCCAGTTGCGGTGAGCGGGGGCCACTCTTCATCGCGGTGCAGGGGCCTCTCACTCTCGCGGCCTCTCTTGTTGTGGAGCACAAGCTCCAGACGCACAGGCTCAGCAGTTGTGGCTCACGGGCCTAGTTGCTCCGCGGCATGTGGGATCCCCCTGGACTAGGGCTCGAACCCATGTCCCCTGAACTGGCAGGCAGATTCTCAACCACTGTGCCACCAGGGAAGCCCTGGGCCTCTTATTACTGTGAGTGAAGTTTCTCTGCTCCTGGCAAAGGTCAGCTTTTTCACTGGTGCACTTACCCATGCCCTCTTGCCTTCTGAAGATCAATATTTTAGAAAATCTTGCCTTTTTTCCCTGTATCTTCTTATTTTCTCCCCATAAGCATACGAATCGTGTTATTTTTCCTCAACTTTAAAAAATACCTTATATTGATCCTACTTACTCTGCTGGCTTTTATCCCCTTTATCTCTGCTCCTCTTTGCAGCAAAACTCTTCAAAAAGTATTCTCTATACTCACAGCCTCCAGCTTCTCTCTTTCTGTTCTCTCTTGAACTTACCTCCACCAGGCCTTCGTTCCTCTCTATTATTCTTGTCAAGATAACCAAGTGACATACTATCCTACCATCCAACACAAAGGCTCATTCTCATTCTTCACCTTGTTTGTGCTATTGGCATCATTTAGCACAGTATCCTTTACACATTCTCTTTCCTTGGCTTTAACATGCTCCTGGTTTCTTCTTACTGACTGTTCTTTCCTTGTTGCTTTTGTTGGTACCTCCTCACCTCCCTAACCTCTAAACTTTGGAATGCTCCAGAGCTCAGGCTTCAAAATTTTCTCTACACTATAAACTCTCAGAACTCCAAATCTGTATTTCAGGTTCAAATGCCTTCCCCCAATTTTAGGCACATGTAGCAGACTGCCTGCTCAGCATCTGCATGTGGGTAAGATTAAGGTTAAGGAAGAGGCTTAGTGAATTGAGCTAAGGAATAGAATGAAGATCAATGACATGTCTCCACAAAACTTGAGTAGGGCTAAAGCAAAAGGGATTTCAATAAGCGTGATGTGACTGGATATTCTCTGGAAACTGAAGGACTAGCTGTTTTAAATCAGGGTGGTTTGAGGAGAAAATAGATAACCTGAACCCTTAAGGGGTATATCTGACACCTGGGCCTTGGAGAATTTTCTGAGATACTTTATCTACGGAGCTCATCTCAAAGCCTACCAGATTAAAACGTCACTCTTAATAGAGCCTGTAGTGCCTGCTCCCCATGGCTAATGGTGCAGGCAGTAGAGACTGATTTACTAGGAGCAGTGCTGGTCTTTGGTAAAGAAACTGAAAGTCAGAGGGATGCTGTGGAAAAGTCTTTGGAACAATGTATGATTGAATAGTGAATATTTCACCTGGAGAGTCTCACATGCCCAGTGCTTTGTGAGCTTATTAGAATATATCAAAGAAACTCCTTCATGAAGTACGCAGCTGTACATTTGTGTTTAAACCAACCTTGGCATCATTTTCCAGAAAACTGGAATGCATCAAGGAAGAAGACATTGGGTGTATGGCACACATACATAGGCTAATTAAGATACCCAATCAGCTTTATTATCTGTGACTGGACTGCTGTTGAAAACTGTATCAGGGCCATTGTTCCAGCTCTTGTTAGGGAGCTTATACTACGCAGGGTCTAGAGACTTGGGTGGGGGTGGGGAGGGGAAGGGAAGGAGTCCAATGCCAGGACCTTTAGAGAAAGGTTTTGAATTGTGGTTGGAACACACCATTGAAATGTTAGTGGGGGGTGAAAACTCTGAGGTATATATGCAGCAGAGATTAATAGAAAGTGTGTAGAGTCTGGCGCTAAGAACTATACATGCTTTCAAAAGTATGGATAAACAAAAAAAATGCCTCCTTTTCTACAGCAGAATGCCTGACATCAGTTACTCAAGAATGCAGGTAGATGCTGAGACTTACATGTGAAGTTTGTGAACACACATCACTGAAAGTACCTTAACATATATGTCAAGACTTGAGGGACTTTTGCACAGAGGTGCCGTGGAGCGCAGTGTCAAGAATTATGTCCAGTTAGTGCAAGTTGCTGCAGCAGCTATTTACAATGAAGAGAACTGTAGGCTCCAGGAAATTCTATAAGGTCCTTCAATTCTCACTGCTAGTTGAATTAGAGACAACAAATGGAGAGGCAGGTCTCCTAAGGAAACAAAGCTGGAGTAGTGGGATTGTCCTGCAACTGAAGGACTAAAGGCACAGTACAGATTGAGGGAGCTGACCCTGATGTCGGTACGGTTATGCTGTCTGAGTCTAATGACAGACAGCAGAGTCTCAGGGAATGGGAGTGAGCAGGTCATCCACCCCTGGCAGGGAAGTTCCTCAAAAGATACCCACGGGCCTTGCCAGTGACTATGCCAGTAGTCTAGCTCCCAGGTAGTACAATTGGCTAACGATTAGCACAAACAGAGCAGCTGCATCCATCCACCCAGGCCTTAGCACCTTGGGGTTCCAAGTTGAATTTGAGGGTGGATTCAGAAAACATAAAGGAGTTCCTAAAATTAAGCAGAAAAGAGGAGGGTTGAAATAATAGTGGGGCTGTTGAGAGAGAGTGCACTCATAAGGACAACCCTGACTTTGCATTTTCATTGATGTATAAAAATTGTCGAGGGACTTCCCTGGCGGTCCAGTGGTTAAGACTCCATGCCTACACTACAAGGGGTGTGGGTTCCATCCCTGGTTGGGGAACTAAGATTCTGCATGCTGCGTGGCACAGCCCAAAAATAAATAAATAAGAAAAAATAAAAATAAAAATTGTCGGAAACTGAGAGATGGGCTGCAGGAAGGAGCAATTTTAGCACATGAAAGAAAACCATCTTAGTAAAACATCCTCTTTTAGAATACTGGACCCCTGGAATAGGCTGCTGAAAGAGATGGTGTATATATACAGGGATGGGTCTTTGTCCTAAGAGGGGAGGAAGTAAGGCAAACAACTCAGGCTAAAGACGTGGCTTCTTTTCTGGATGCTTATGAAGCTTCCTAGGCAAGAACCACTGGAGATAGAAGCTGACACAGGGGAAGGGCGTAGAGGCAAAGGGAACAATCTGCCTGGGTTGGGAGATGTGTCCCATGTAGAGAGAGAAAAGCTTTCATCCATTCAGGTGACTTGGGAGCCAAGGAGACATTCTTTAAACACAATTACCGAAAGGCAGAGAGAAGAGAAGAGTAGGGTGCATTCACATCTCTTAGAGGAGAGAGGACTTCTCTATAAAAGGAAGAGGCTGGAGGTAAACTTTTAAAGAATATGTCATACAGAGTGAAGTAAGTCAGAAAGAGAAAAACAAATACTGTATGCTAACACATATATATGGAACCTAAAAAAAAAAAAAGGTCATAAAGAACCTAGGGGCAAGACGGGAATAAAGCCACAGACCTACTAGAGAATGGACTTGAGGACACGGGGAGGGGCAAGGGTAAGCTGTGACAAAGCGAGAGAGTGGCATGGACATATATACACTACCAAATGTAAACCAGATGGCTAGTGGGAAGCAGCCCCACAGCACAGGGAGATCAGCTTTGTGACCACTTACAGGGGTGGGATAGGGAGGGTGGGAGGGAGGGAGACACAAGAGGGAGGGGATATATATGTATAACTGATTCACTTTGTTATAAAGCAGAAACTAACACACCATTGTAAAGCAATTATACTCCAATAAAGATGCTAAAACAAAAAACAACAACAACAAAAAAAACAAACATACTTTGCCAGTCAGCTGTGGAATAGAAGGCAACTCATGCTGGAGCTGGGCTTTCCTGTGGAGGAAGGTAGGAGAGGGGAGAGGACAGGAGCCGAGTCCCCTTCTCTAGCAGAAAAGGCCAAGGGGGAGATGTGATGTGATGATGGGCTGGAAGGAAAGGCTGGGCATCCACAGCAGCCTCGTGATTGTGACATGTTATGCACAAGCATAGTGACCCATCACACAATCCAAGCCATATTCAGTAAGCTACACACTTTGTGTTTGGCTTTTATCAAAAACCTGGTGTTAGGGTTGGGTATTTGGGTCAAGTTTGGAGTCAAGTAGACACAGATAGGTTACATGTAAGTGGGGGATGTCTAATAGCTGAGCTATACACATCATTTCCATTAATGTATAAAAGTGTTTTTTATCTCTAGAGCTTTCTTTAAAAATTCATATAGTTCTATATCTAGTGTATCTTGAGAAACACATATACAGAAACTTGGTGATAACTTAGTGATGAAACATCTCACATAAATATTCAAAATGTTTTTGTATAGATAAGTGAAAAGTAAAAGATAAGTAAAAGTGAGAGTGAAATGAAATAAAAATTATCAGGCATTTAGTGGCTTATTAATTAACCAATTTAATAGCTTCATTGGAAGCAACATTTAGCAGTTAACATTCTCATATTTATATAAAGAACAATCAATAAGCTAAATCCTATGTTTTTATTGCCAGGGAATGTATCAGTGCATTCACAGAGTACATTCTCACTTCTTAAGCCAAATATTCCTTCATCAAAGAAACAAAAACAGGATTAAAGAACTAAAATTTTAAATTAATTTAAAATTTAAATTTTTGATATTTTACTTCATCAATTTGATATTTTGCTCAATACAATTTTTGTGTCAGCTTAGCTTTTAAAATACATTGCACTTGATATAATTTATCTTGATTACTGAGTTATTTGGGACCTTCTAAAATTTTGTGCCTAAGTACCAGAGACTCTGTCTTTTCATCCTGGTCCCCACTCTGGGTGGCAGCAACATTGCCTATTTGTGCTGGTTGCGGAGATGAGCAGCAGTTGCAGAAAATCTGCAGCACTGGTGCCCAGAGTTGGAGGAATTGTTTATGATATTCTGGAAATTTCCTTAATTTTTTGAGATAAGCTCCCCTTTTAGACGTGACCAGTTCTAGTGAAAATTAGTAACCCCCAGGGTAAGGCCTAATGTACATCTGAAAAAGAGACATCTTTCAAGTATTGCTAGATTGCACATTTCTTTGAAAGTGTATCAGGAGATTCATTTAGCAAGTTTAGAAAGTAAACTCCTGGCCTGAGTGCAGTAAACAATGGAGAAGAGATATGGTATACAGGTATACAATTTAAAAAACTCCTGTTGGGGCTTCCCTGGTGGCACAGTGGTTGAGAGTCTGCCTGCCGATGCTGGGGACACGGGTTCGTGCCCCGGTCTGGGAAGATCCCACATACCGCGGAGCGGCTGAGCCTGCGCGTCCGGAGCCTGTGCTCCGCAACAGTGAGAGGCCCGCGTACCGCGAAAAAAAAAAACAAAAAAAAAACTCCTGTTGGAGTGAGACAGATGGTGAGGGTTTCAGTTTTGCATAGGAGGAAAAACGTCAGAAGCCTTTGGGAATTCACATTTTTCCCTTTAAACTCTTTACTCCTTTCATCTTTTAGAATTAAGCTTCCTTGAACTCCACCCAGCCAACACTGTTCTATTTCAAACCTTTATTATGTTTTTATGTCCTCCCATTTTCCTACACGGCTCCATGTAGACACACGTAACTTTTTTTTTGAATTTTATTTATTTTTTATACAGCAGGTTCTTATTAGTTACCTATTTTATACATATTAGTGTATATATGACACACATAACTTTTGAGTCAACCACAGAAGCAGCAAGAAACACAATCAGCTTCTCCTTAACTCCCTTGCCCCCTCCACTTAATCTGATTGGCTTTGGATCAAGTCATTGTCCTGAATTTGAAATTCTAGAGCCACCTGTTTTCTGTGTATCTTATTGACCTGTGTTTCTATAGTTGCCAAAAAAAACAGTGGGCCAAGTGTGTCAGATTTAAGGCCCAGATGCTCAATGGTCACTAAGTGCAGCACCACTATGGTCCCAATTATAAGTTCAGAGGACTGATGCTTTCCTTACTTTAAACAGATTCATTCTATTTCATCAATTGCTGCCTCTAGGATCAAAGTTTCAACATAAACTACATCTCTCACTTAAGGCTTACGTCCTGTCCTGTTTTTGATCTTGTTCTTACTGGTTTTTCTGGGTCTTGATCCTGCCACATCTCTCAAGTATCGACAGTTTCTCAGACATATACTCAGACCTCTAGGAGTGACAACTGTCATATCTTTGTCTTCTTGAGTCCCCCAAATTGGATGACTATCTGGCTTCCCAAGTTGGTTGGCTGCCTTGGAACTTATTGCTAAGGGAATAACCCAGCTTGTGTTATGGCCCTCAGACAAAAGTGGTTTTCTTACAGGTCAAGAAAACCAAGCATAAAAATATAAGTATCTGTTGAATGAATAAAGGTGAGTCATACTGCCTCAGCTGGTTTTCCTGTGATAGGGAGGATGTAAATAAAAACTAAAGTTGACTGAGCGATACATTTAGCTAGCTTATTTTCAGAAAAAAAATAGATGGTTTTGTAAATTCATAATGCGCTTTGCTTGCAGGATTTGTAAACAGACTCTGGAGGCAATGCTAAAGAAACAGATTCAAACCTGTTCTGACATGGCACCAAATTGCTATTAGGGTTTAGCTTTGTAAGCTGACAATCTAGAAGGACAATGCTCATTTTTAAGTACTACTATGTTAATTTAAAAAATATTTTCAGTGCTTTACAATCACACTTCAGTGCTTTGTATTAAAGGATCAAATTCAATAAAAGTTAGTGTTTATATTCTGAAAATGAAAAATGAAGCAGGGATGATCAGGTCACTGATAGGCACCAACATCTGCATTAGAAGCCTTCATTTGTAAAGGTACTTACTGAGATTTTCAAAAGCTACAAAAAACGTATTTAGCTATGCCAATAATGAATCAACACTTTATTAGCCAGTTATAAAATTCAAATTACATTAAACCTCTAGTGACCCTTGACTCTTCTTTTTCTCTAATACTCTGTATTAATCTATATTAATTTTTTACTGCTGTTGAAACATATCACTACAAACTTGCTTAAGCAACACAAATTTGTTATCTTACAAAGTTCTATAAGTTTAAAGCCTGACGTGGGTCTCACTGGGTGTAGATTCTTCAAGATTAGACAAGACTGCATTCTTTTCTGGAGGCTCTAGAGGAAAATATGTTTCCTTGTCCTCTCCAGCTTCTAGAGGCTTCCCCTTACCTTGGCATATGGTGCCCTTCCTCTATCTTTAAAGCCAGCAACACTGTATCTCTCTGTTTCTTTCTTCAGTAGTCACATCTTCCTCTGACTCTCTCTTCTACCTCTCTCTTTCACTTTTAAGGACATTTATGATTACCTTGGGCCCACCTGGATAGTCCAGGATCATCTCCTTATTTTAAGGTCAGCTATTAGCAACCTTAATTCCATCTGCAACCATAATTCCTCTCGGCCACATAATCTAACATATTCACAGATTAGACATGGATGCTTTGGGAAGCCATTATTCTACCTTTCAAATAGCAAATTGCTACCAGTAGCAAAGCTTGTTTTCTTTCCAAATATATCGGACCCCCACCACTTCTCATACCACCACTGCTACCCCTGTGGCCCAGCAGCATCACCTCTTGTCTGGATTATTGCATCAGCTTCCTAACTGGTCACTGCTTTATTCTTGCCCTCTATAGACTATTCTCCACACAGCAGCCTGGTTCATCTCTTAAACTATAAGTCAGATTTATATCACTTTTGGACTCAATTCCCCTCCCCCAGTGCTTTCCGACTCAGAGTAAAAGCACGAGTCATTAGAGTGATTTCAGGCCCTCCACAGTCTGACAGAGTTACCTCCTTGACCTCATCTATGCTGTTCTCTTCTTTAATCACACTACTCCAACATGGTCCTCTTGATGTAGTGCCAGTAGGGTCAAGCTTACTCCCTCTCAGGGCCTTTGCACTTGCTATTCCCTTTACTTAGAATGTTTTTCTCCAGATTTCTCTAATGGTTCATTCCTTCAAAGTACCACCTAATGAGAGAGTTTTTCTGTGGACGTCTATATCTAAAATAGCACCCTTGGGACTTCCCTGGTGGGAATCTGCCTGCCAGTTCAGGGGACATGGGTTCGAGCCCTAGTCCGGGGGGATCCCACATGCCGCGGAGCAACTAGGCCCGTGAGCCACAACTGCTGAGCCTGTGCGTCTGGAGCTTGTGCTCCACAACAAGAGAGGCCGCGAGAATGAGAGGCCCGTGCACCGCGATGAAGAGTGGCCCCCGCTCGCCGCAGCTGGAGAAAGCCCTCGCATAGAGACGACCCAACACAGCCAAAAATAAATAAATAAGTAAATTAAAAAAAATAAAAAATAAAATAAAATAGCACCCTTGCCCAGTCCCAGTCTCATCTTACTTTGATTTTTTTCTTCTCAGTACTTATCACCATCTGGCGTGTAACACCTTGCCTGTCTCCTTCCAGCAGAATATAAGCTCCACGAAGACAGGGAACATTGTTCATCACTATATCCTTAGCACTGGGAAGAGTGCCTGGCACAGATCACGTGTTCAATAAATAATTGTAGGATGAATTGTGTTATTGCAAGAAAGAAATCCATCATATAGAAATTTCTCTCTGTGGTTCATCTTGAAGGTTTTAAAAGAAGTTCTGACTAGATGTTTTCAGATACATATTTGCTCTTGCATTTTTGGAAAACTTTTTTTATCCTTCCATTAATACTTTGTCTAGTCACCAAGGAATAGGTCTAACATCTTGATCTTTTTATCTAGGTCATGGGTGCCACAGTTCACATTCTTCTTTTATTGATGGAAAAAACTGTTCACTAATAAATATGAATTAATGTACAGAAATGGTTTATTGTATTTGCATTACACTATAGTCTAACTAATCATGACACATTTACCATTGTTGACATGAATTGCTGAGCTAAGTTAAGATTGTTTTCTTGATTACAAAGGCATATATTTTTTGCCTTTGGTATGAAATCATTTTGGTTGATCTAATTTGAGATTAATAATGGAAAACATGCATTTGTATATGCAAATCATCATTTAGAAATGAATGATTTAAAAAAATTCTCCCACAATTAAAATAATACATTTGAAAGAAAATTTAGGATCAGAATTCCAATTTGTTTTTTTTAAACACATCTAGTATGCTGAACATTCTGAGAGCCATTAATAATCTATAAGGCAGTTATACATATTTTATACTAAAGGATGTCTATACCTTAATAGGTAATAAGCTACTTACAAAAACACTTTCATGAATTTTTAATTTTTATTTGGAACAACAAAAATCTGTCATTTTAGAAGGTCAGGTACGACAAGCAACTATAATAAAATAGTATTTGGTCTTGAATCGGATAGCTATTTAACTTGCAGTTGAAAAGGTAGTTAGCTGTTGTAATTTAACCAAGACTTCTCTATTCAGATGATTAATTAAATGACTAAAGGAAAAAAAAATACTTTCAAAAAGGATCTCTCCCTAAAGAAAGACAATGTGGAATAGTGACAGGCCACTGAATTCAGTGTGTAGTTTGCTAAACATCTTGGATGAATGAGGTGAGAAAACTTATTTATATTCTTTGAACCTCAGCTTCTTCATTTGTCAAATGTGGCAATTGGACCAAATCATCTATGAAGTTCTTTCTACATCTAGAATTTCTCAATTTGTCTTATTTTTGTTACTATTTCACAAAAGACATATTTTCATTCTTTATACCATGTGTTTCTCAGGCACCCCTACGAAAGGTAACGATGAAAAACAATTAATAGTAATAACACAGTGTAGATAAAATCTCAAGACACTTCAAGAAATAATTACTTTCCTAAAACTTAATCAAATTATTCAAAAACAGAGAATAACATATAAAATAATTTAAAATAAGCCCTCAGGGCTTAATGAAAGAATAATGCATTTTACTGTTTATCTTTGTTTTTTAATCGAAGTATAGTTCACTTATAATATTATACTAGTTTCAGGTATACAACATAGTGATTTGATGTTTTTATATCACACCAGAGTTATTATAATATTATTGACTATATTCTCTGTGCTGTACATTACGTCTCCGTGGCTTATATATTTTATAATTGTTAGCTTGTCCCTCTTCGTCCCCTTGTTTTGCCCATCTCCCCCACTGCTATCCCCTCGGTCAAGCACTAGTTAATTCTCTGTGAGTCTGCTTTTGTTTTGTTATATTTGTTTGCTTTGTTTTTTAAAGTCCACATGTAAGTGAAAATATACAGGATTTATCCTTCTCTGTCTTATTTCACTTAGTATAATACCCTCCAGCTCCATTTATGTTGTCGCCAATAGCAAAATTTCATTCTTTTTTATGGCTGAGAATTATTCTATTGTATACATAAACTACTTCTTTATCCATTAATCTATCTTTTGATATGAAATATCTGAAGGCTGTTGGTTGTCACAGGGAAAATATGGTTGCCTTAGTTTAGATTATTGCAAACAGGTTTGAAGTTAACAACTTCATATGTTCTGTTTGTAGTGGAGGGATGGGGAGGAGCCCTATTAAAGAAGAAATGACGGGCTTCCCTGGTGGCACAGTGGTTGAGAGTCCGCCTGCCAATGCAGGGCACGTGGGTTCGTGCCCCGGTCCGGGAAGATCCCACATGCCACGGAGCGGCTGGGCCCGTGAGCCATGGCCGCTGAGCCTGCTAGTCTGGAGCCTGTGCTCCACAACGGGAGGGGCCACAGCAGTGAGAGGCTCGCGTACCGCAAAAAAATAAAAATAAAGAAGAAATGACAAGCAAAGGACGACCTCTGTACAGCAATAACAAAGCTCATGAAAGACTTTTCGTCTCTGCCTTTATCTGCCCAGAGCCCTAAAATCACATCTTTTTTGTTGGGATTTTATCAGGTTAATTAACATTTTGAGTTTTTGTGATGACTATTACATGTTGTCAACATTGGCTCAACCTGTATTTTAACAGAGGTGAAAGTTCTAGTCTTGTGACTGAGTTAAACTTAGCCACAGATGAAGTTACAGAAGCTGGTGAAGTGGCAGTTTTGAAGGTGTCATACTGATGTCTCTCAAATCATTTTATTTTACCAAAAAAAGGTGTAAGAGCCTTTCTGGCCACCAAAGTGGTTTTATGAGTTTGACTCACAGTACCAGTTTTTATGTTATTCACACATATTCTTTCTCTTCTGTTAGGATTCACAGACTACTCCAGAGATATTCTGCAGAGATTTCCTCCTGTTTCTCCCTTCAGTGCTCTATTGTAGTGGTACAGAGCTACATGCATGAAAGTACTTTGAATTTTTTTCTGAGAAAATGGGAAACCAATTACAAAATGTATTAAATATCGGTGTTGTTAAGAGCCCTATTTGTTAGTCATAGTGACATGAAACATTTTTTAAATTACTTGAGGATGAAATACTCTTAAGAAAGAACCTTAGAGCTCCAGGCCACTAATAATTTCTTAAGTAGATCTGAACAAACAGTGCAATACTGTGACATTCTTATTAAGAACAGTTTGCCTGTTACTATAGTTTATGCTATCAAACTTAGTGGTGATTTCCATGGTTGAGTAAATGTTACAAAACAACAAAAAACAAAAAACAACTCTCCAGAATTCTTCAGGTTATTAAATAAATTTGTATAATATTATTTTAAGTAATGGGGAAGGACAAGCTTATAAGCCTCACAGTTGTGTAATATAGGTCTCTATTCTTTCCAGAAATTAGAATACTTATTTCAATTTGCATATTGTTAGTGCTCTCTATTCATGTTTGTTTGTATCACTCTGCATTTTTTTTTTTTTTTTTTTTTTTGCAGTACGCGGGCCTCTCACTGTTATGGCCTCTCCCATTGCAGAGCACAGGCTCCGGACGCGCAGGCTCAGCGGCCATGGCTCACGAGCCCAGCCGCTCCATGGCATGTGGGATCTTCCTGGACCGGGGCACGAACCCGCGTGCCCTGCATCAGCAGGTGGACACCCAACCACTGCGCCACCAGGGAAGCCCGTAATTTTTGATTTGAGAGAAATAGTGAACAATGTTTCCTATAGCTTCCCCTTGTTATCATCACAGGGGGAGGAAATTACTAGAAAATGTATCTCACTATTTATTCCCATCTAGAGCACTGCTCCTTCTCATTTAATCCTTTATCTATTCCAAATTCTCTTTTCTACTTAATCTGATAATGCTGCCTTATTCTTTGATGCATAAATTCCAGACACAGAACTCTGAAGAAGATACTCAGTAGTATCTACAAACTAAAATAAATGATGTAGCATGAGCTTGGAAGTTAGCTTGAACTCATGTCCCAGCTCTACCTCATTTTAGCTTCTTCATGCAACCAAAAGCAACATCCATAGAACTCAAGTCCATTATTAGTTTCTTGAATTCCATGAGAGAAAACATATAATCGCCCAGCACTATTCTTACCATTTTTCCCTTCAGTTCCTTGCCTTTACATACAGGACCTCTCCTCAAGCTATTTCCTCAGTGAAATTTCCTTGCCCACCTGCATAAAAAAGTTCCTCTTAGCCCTTAAATTTAAGGCATTTGTGTTGTCCCCCCTTTTTTTTCCTCCTGAGTTCTATGACAAACACCTCTACTGGCAGACACCAAGTAATGTCCTTCAAGGGTCAGAAGATCAGAAAACTGAAACACGCAAGCTGAAAACATCAAACTCCTCTTAATAACTACCTTAGGACTATGTATTATAATGATTAAATGAGGTAATAGCTTTGAAAATAAATGGTAAATAAGTAAGGTCTTTATAATGGGTGTCTTAGTTCCTGCTGCTATAACAGAATGCTATAGACTGGATGGCTACGTACAACAAACACTATTCCTTATAGTTCTGGAGGCTGAAAGGTTCAAGATCAAGGTCCAGCAGAATTTGTGTCTAGTGAGTGTCTTCTTCCTGGTTTGCAGACAGCTGCTCTCACATTTATGTCTGTATTTATGCACACACACACAGAGGGAGGGAGGGTGGGAGAGAGAGAGAGGGAGAGGGAGAGAGAAAGAGAGAGAGGGAAAGAGAGAGAGGGAGAGAGAAAGAGAGAGAGGGAGAGAGAGAGGAAGAGAGAGAGAAACTCCTCCTCTTCTTATAAGGATATTTATCCCATCCTGAAAGCTCTACCCTCATGATTTAATCTAGCTCTAATCAGTTCCCAAAGGCCCTTATCTCCACATACAATCACATGAGGGGTTAGGACTTCAATATATGAATTTTGGGGGAACGCAAACATTCAGTCTATAACAAAGCGTAGCTATTATTATTTTTTAGTTCTGGTTGCCTGTGTTTCTTTTCTTTTTTTTAATTAGGTTATAGTTGCTTTACAATGTTGTGTTAGTTTGTGCTGTACAACAAAGTGAGTCAGCTGTATGTATACATATATCCCCTCCCTCCTGGACCTCCCTCCCACCCACTCCATCCCACCCATCTAGGTCACCGCAGAGCAGAGCACCGAGCTGAGCTCCCTGCACTATACAGCAGGTTCCCACTAGCTATCTGTTTTACACATGGTAGTGTATATATGCCAATCCCAGTCTCCTAATTCATCCCAGCCCCCCTTCCCCCATGCGTGTCCACACATTCATTCTCTATGTCTGCATCTCTATTCATGCCCTGCAAATAGGGTCATCTATACCATTTTTCTAGATTCCAAATATACGTGTTAATATACAATACTTGTTTTTCTCCTTCTGACTTACTTCACTCTGTATGACAGACTCTAGGTCCATCCACGTTTGTGAAACTAAGTTTACTGCATGTGTTAACTCAATGGGGTGCAAACAGAAAATAATATTTTCCAAATGCTGTCTTCTAACAGGTTAGGTCAGTCCACTTTGCTCATCCCTGTGAGGCAGATAGCATAGTTTTTCCATGCATGTTGGGATGTTAGAAGAAACAGAGAAAATTGCAATCAAATATAAAACTACACCTTCAATCTGTTGTCTAATTCAAAGCCTGAATTCAAGCTCTGCATATTTAGAACAGGTAAAAAGGTCTGCTTTTCCACTCTTCTTGATACACCTCTTTTCCACCAGTTTTGCTCCTTCTGGCATCTGGAAGGCTGTACACTGTATGTTGAATTTGATTGATTATGGACATATAATAACTTTGTAGAGCACAGACTGAATTAGATTTCAGGATGCATATCATGCAAGAAGAATAAATTTTATTTTGTGAAATTTTGAGTCTCTCCTCTCTCCCTCTCTCTCAAGGTAGACAGGACTCTGTGTGTGTGTGTATGCATGTGTGTGTGTGTGTGTGTGTGTATGGAATTTCCATGTAAAGTGTATTTCATACCATGGGTTATGATCAAAAAGGTTTTCAAATCACTGGACCATTGGTGCTACCAATTAATACCTTCTGTTCTTGGAACATCAAGCTTGTTTTCTCCTGGGGTATTTTTGGTCTCTTCAGAGACCTCTCATGGAATACTCCTCATTTTTTCTTTGGATGATGCGCTCTCCTGTCAACCTCTTATCACATCCTAGCTCCTGCCTTCCAGGAGTGCACCTCTGGTTTCTTCATCAAAACAGGCAGTCCTCTCTAGCGGGGTTCTTTCCAGTTGCACTAGGCCAATGGGACATACCCATCCTTGCCCAGGCAGCAATGGTAATGCAGGCTGCTTCTACTGCAGTCCTTTTCATCCAGCCTTCTACCCTCAGACTTCTCTGGATGAAAACCAGGTTCCAGTCTCTTTGATGCCCAAACTTCAGAGACTCAAGTTAGGCTCTTGGAATAATTCTGTCACACTCTTATCCCAGCACTGGGAGAGCTTATGAGGTTCAAAAACTCAGTAATTATCCAGTTGGAGAGTGAGGTCACAGTCTCTCCTGCTGATTGTCAAACCCTATCTCTATGATGGTTCTTATGGGTACCTACTGACTTGGCTGCTGAGCCAGGGAAGCAGTGGAAGAGAGGGAAATCCCATAGCTTTTATTAAAACTAATAATTTTCTTCTAAGGATCTTCTGAGTCTTTTTAAGTTCAACAAATGTTTAGGAACTCTTGTATAGATTGAGGGTAGAATTGGCTGGAATCACAGGATTGGATTTGGCTACTTATTCACAAGTTCTGTGGAGATGTATCTAGTACCTCCAAGACGATGGTGAATGAATTATTGATTATCAGTGGTTCCAAGTTTGGGGGCCTCAGTGAAACTATGAGACAATAAGAAAAGTACCCTTTACTGTTTTATTGAATTTAATATTGTACTTCTGAATTACCATCTTTTTATTGAATCTTCTTTCTAGGACTTCTCTACTGTGCTGATGACCAAGATCCTCTCAGTGAGCACTCTGTGATTCTGGATATATATATATTCCTCTTAGCTCTCTTTAAATAATAGGAAAATATATCCGTAGTGTGACTTGATTGGTCCAAGTGTGAGCACTTAATTTACGTTGTATCAGTGATTCCATTTTCTGGGATTTTTATTTAAAACATGAATTTAGAAAATGTGCCTCTGAATCACCTTCCCTCCAATGAGTGTGTACGACTTTTATAAAAACAGGACTTGTTCGTGGTTATTGCTGGGTAATGGCTTCACCATTGTACCCTGATGACCTTCACATGTTTGTACAACCTTGTAGTCAAATGAATACTTGACCTACAGTTAATCTGAGCTTGGCATATTCTTTGTAATCCTCCTAGGATAGGAGAGCCTGGGAGGCCTGTAAAGAGCTGCTTCTAGGCCATCTCCCTCTGCCTCTCTCTTCTTCCTGGGAGGCTGTCATGAGACAGTATCTCATCCTCTCCCCATGTCCTATGAGGTATGGGACTTTCTTCCTCACTCCTGGAATAGGGCAGCAGGATGTAGAAACACTTAATTGTAGTTTAGAATTAAACATCCAGCAGGATGTGGAGTCCTAGATTCCAACTCAGGACAAATGAATCAATTCACAGGGAATGGTGTAAGGACAAATAAAAATTAAAAACAAGAGGCCTAATTCTCCCCACTGCAATAAAGGAAAAGATTGCCTTTAACTCCCTTTTCTTAGGGCATTTACTTTAGAAAACTTGTAAGTTCTTGCTCCCTTTCTTAGAAATATATGTACATTTTTTAATAGCTAAGTAAGACTTTTGCCCATTTTACAGCCCTGGAATGTCTTTCTCCAGGACCTGGAACCATCTCTTTGAAATGTAAACATCCAGGGAGATAGTGTCACTCTCTTCCGGTCTCTGGGAGGGTAAAACATGGGCTTCCATGGGCTCCTAGTTCCAAAGTGCAAAATTACTTTCTGTTATAAAGACAGGAGAAATTTTTTTTTTTTTTTTTTTTTTGGTATAGAGCCAGTTAACTAACACAGTCACCCTAATTACCAGGTAAAATTTAGGATGAACTATGTGTGACAAATGGTGCTACCAAGTCCTCTTACTTGAAGAGTAGTTATTTATCTGAAGAACATGTACGTAATGAGTTGTATCTGCTCAGCTATATGAATGAATGACATTTCTTTCTGTCTTTGCAGTCCCTTAGAGGATTGTATGAGATGCCTGTTATATTCTGGTTTAAAGCTTATTCAATAACAAATTCGTTTTCTTTCTCTATTCTTTACCATGTTTGTGCAGAGCCTTTCTGAGTTAGAAGAGGATTTTCTTTATAATTATATTTTTCCAACAATGGTGTCTAAGCAGTTATTTTTTAAAACCTCGCAGGTATGTTTTTATGCACCTCTGATGAAAAATGATGCTCACGTGTCTTATACAGGAATGGATGAGGCTCCATAACTTCTAGGACCTGGCAGCAACCATTGGTCTAAATACAACTTGTCAGGCATCAGTACAGTCCTCATCACACAGCAGAGCTGAGGCTCTTGTACCTGATATGATCTGAGGGACAATATTTAAAAAGGATAAGAAAATTGACCTTTATCAAACGCTCACTGTCTAACCTACCCCAAATCTCAGAAGGTAGTATAGTAAGAGAAGTAAGGGCATAGGCTCCAGTGAATCAGTCTGAGCAGGGTTCTCTTTCTACTTTTTCCCACTTACTGTGTGACCTTGGGTATTCCACTTAACCACACTCATCCTCAGTTTCTTCAGTTAGAAAATTGGCTTTAATAGTACCTATCTCATAGTCATACTATGACGATGAAATGTCAAAATAAATATAGAGTGTTCAGTTCAGAGCCTGGTGCATACTTAGTATCTAACATATAATTGTTATAATTACTTTTGTACTTAAGGGTTTCTAGCTTCTTTCTAATTACACAATTAGAACTTCAATCTTTTTTGTCTTAAAGACCGCTTAATCACTAAGCACCATTCATTAATAAGATGCAAAGGCCCCGTGGGTAAGGTTACCTCTTTAAACTAATTTTAACACCTTGTAAGTAGTAGTTTCTAATGGACCCGCTCTCTAAAAGTGAAATGTCTTCATCAAAAAGACCAAGGGAAGGGCTGTATGCCTTGGTTGGTGTAACAATTGTGAATGCCAGAGGAGATCTAAGGGGGATGTGAATTGGAAAGATGGGGCCAATCTCTATAATTTTATCAAGCTAAACAGTATAATAACCCCCAAAGAACAGGCCATTTGATAGCATTCATGAAGATAATATACCAGTCTACATATTTTTAACGTATCTGTTCACTGATTTCTCACAACAGCCTTGCAGTGTATATAATTTTGCCTCTATTATATATGAGAAAACTCAGACTCCGTGCATTAGGACAATTAATGAAGGCTGCTGTATCTAAACTACCTCCAAAACTTAGTAGTCTACACATTAATCATAAGAGTTTATTTCTCAGTTTCTTTAAGTCTGAAGTATATCAGGAGTCTGTCCTGGGAATATTTTTTTCCAAGGAGAGACTCCTGCCATTGTGAGGCTGGGCCTGTTCAGTCTTCATTTCCTGAGAAGAGAGAGGAAGCTGGATGCCCTTGGAAGTTGAAGATGTACCTGATGTACACTCATGATTCATTGGCATCTTGACCCTAACCTAACAGCAAAAGTGGTTGGGAAATAAAATCTGTGTAGCCAGGATGAGGAAATGGCATTCGTGAGGATCTAACCTGGTTTTGCCACCCCCAGGAAAGTAAGAATATTGGTTGGAACCTCTATTAAGGCAATAGGAATGTTGTAATATTCATGAAAACAGGACTCAGTACAGAATGTTGTAGGAAAGACTCAAGAGGAAAAAACAAAACAAAACTTTTGTTAATGATGAAAAGAACAGTAAGGTTTTTGTAGAGATTCTGCCAGTTGTTAGATTTACTTTTTCCCAGACTTGTTTATTTCCTAAGCTTGGGTAAAGCCCATGAAAGCAGCAATGAACTATGGTTCTGAGTGATTCATCTCGCCAGTAGCAAATAATCTCCTTTATCTAGGAAAATAATTGTTCTTTATGTTCCTGTAGATGTCACTCTGCAATTTTGTCAGTACTCTGTAAACATAACTCTTGAGTACATTACGGGAGTGTGAGAGAGGCAGGATTAGATAACAGACTGGGTCAATGTGTATCTTAGACCAGAGAGAAACAAAGATCACACACAAGCTGCATTCTCCCTGAGGGGAATAGAGAAAGACTGGATTTCTTTACCTAGTGCTCTAGTATCAATCAGCCTGAGCCCATGCTCCTCCAGTAATTGTAGATTTGCTTTGATTCTGAAAATAAAAGGTATCTATTAGGACATCTGAGGCAAATCCTTAATGACCGTCATTTGTGAACCTTGGAGACATGGCTTTAAAACAGCTGGTAGCGAAACTCCCACCTCATCTTGTTCTGAATCACTGGTAGTAAGTTTGCAGTGAGGTCAATTTCTGGAGAGCTTAGTATGGGAGTCAGGAACAGACAGTAGATAACTAATAACAGATAACAGATAACTGAGATTAGAGCATATACATTTCCCTCATCTCTGTGGTTTAATTTAGTCTTTTTACCTCAGATCAAAAGTGTTGTCAAAGAACAGCTTGTCATTTTGAAATGAAGGCCATGATGTTTTGATTGGGTGAAAGGATGAATGTAACAGAGTGTACTGATCACAGTGGTCTTTCAGTAATAATATCAGATAAAGTGATGTTGTTTAATATTAACTTTTTTCTTATTTTAAAATAATACAAGTTCATTGTAAAAATTTAACAAATAAACAAAAGTGATATAAACATATCACTTTTGGATGGATTACACATAATTCCACCCCAGATACAACCAACTTTTTTATTGAGGTATAACTGACATATAGAACTGTGTAAGTTTAAGATATACAATGTGTTGATTTGATACATTTATATAGCACAGTATGATTACTATGTTAGCATTAGTGAACACCTCTATTATGTTACATAATTATCATTTCTCTTTTTTAGTGAGAACAATTAAAAGCTAGTCTCTTAGCAAATGTGAAGTTTATAATACAGTATCGTTGACTGTAATGCTATGCTGTGCATTAGCTCTCCTGCACTTATTTACTAGTTGCAAATTTGTACCCTAAAAAACACCTTCCCAATTCCCCCCCTCCCTGAGAGCCTGGTAACCATCATTCTACTTTCTGTTTCTATGAGTTTGGCTTTTCTAGAGGCCACATGTGATACCATATGGTATTTGTCTTTCTCCAACTTTTCTCACTTAGCGTAATGCCCTCAAGGTCCATCCATGTTGTTGCAAATGGCAGAATTTCCTTCTTTCTCATGACTGAATAATATAATAATATTCCTTCTCATGACTGAATAATATTCCATATTCCATTCCATATGTATATATATATGGAATATATACATACCAATGGAATATTTTATATACATATATCTATCTCACATCTTCTTTATTTTATCTATTCATCCATTGATGGAAACTTAGGTCGTTTCCATATCTTGGCTGTGTGAACAAACACGGGAGTGCAAATATCTTTTTGATATCTCTTTTCATTTATTTTGGATATATACCCAGAAGTGGAATTACTGAATTATATATAGTTCTATTTTTAATTTTTTGAAGAAACTCCATACTATTTTTCATAGTGAAACAATTTATATTCCCACCAACAGTACACAAGTGTTCCCTTTTCTCCACATCCCCACCAACATGTGTTATCTCTAGTTGTCTTAATAATAGCCATTCTAACAAGTGTGAGGTGATATCTCATTGTACTTTTGACTTGCATTTCCCTGATGAGAAGTGATGTTGAGACATTTTCATGTACCTCTTAGCCATTTGGATGCCTTCTTTGGAAAAATGTCTACTCAGTTCCTCTGCCCATTTTTAAATTAGATTTTTTTGGTCATTGAGTTGTATTTTATACAGTTTGGATATTAACCCCTTGTATGACATACGATTTGCAAATATTTTCTCGCATCCAGTAGGTTTTTTCATTTTGTTAACTTTTTTTTTTACCATGTAGATGCTTTTTAGTTTGATGTAGTCCCAGTTAAAGCAGCATTTGTCTATTCTCTTAAGTATTTTTTTTCTGTATGCCTCTCTCTACAGAAATGCATCATATTACACACATTTTGATTTTTGAAACATGATTTTAAACTTAAAATTTTATTTTGAACATTTTTCTTTGGTTAGTCTTCTATGATCTCTTTAACAACTGAATTACGGATAATGATATCATTATTTCCTCTGCCTAAAATTCTCTTTTTCCTGTTTTTTTTTCTTTTTTTTCTTAGCTATCTCAAAATGTTATCAATTTCTCAGCAAATGTCAACATGCTGAGACTCTGACTATCCAATCTAAAGTAGCCATCCAGTCATTCTTTGGCATATCATTCTCTGAATTTTCTGTACGCTACTTTATCATAGTCTCATGTCTTCCCTCCTTCCTTCCTTCTTTCCTTCTTTCTCCTCTTGTTACTTCATTCTTTCCTTCTTTGTTTATTGTCTATTTCCCCTTTCCCTCAATTTAAATACAAGGTCCTTTCTTCTTACCAAAATGGCTTCCTGTAATTTGCTTTAAAATTCATGTCACTATGGTTTTCTGCTTCTTCTTTGTTATTTGGTTTCTGGAAATTTCCCTTACATTTTCACAAACATATTTGTGTATTTAAGAAAAATATTAGTTATAACCACAATTTTTAGATGTCTTATATCAGTAAGGATTTGGGGAGAGGAAGGGGAGTTTGTGATCTATCATATTATCAGAAGTTGAAAATTATCCCTGCTTGTTCTCTAAATGCTATTGAATACCTATAGGCAAATTCCTGTTATAATCCAGAATAAAATACTTAGGTTTTACTAAGTTTTACAGACTTATGTTCTATTATAATATAATTTAGAGAGCATGCTTTGTAAGACTCTGTTCCATTTTTACATTACTGCCTGAGATAGAGTTAATTTCCCATGGTTTTCTACAGATTGTATTTGAAAAGTTAAATAGAAGTTAAGAAAATATACACACACTTCAGAAATTGCTGGTAGGTTGTCTAATGCTTTGTGATAGATTCAATTTCTCTGAGTCATTAAATGAAACTTATTTAATATAGGCAAGATATGAGGTTCTTTTTAAACCTGAATATTTAATGTTTCTTTACCATGTTACTGAAGAATAACAAGCTTTTTGTTTTTGTTGGGAAAACAATTGTGGAATTAGGCAATGAGAAGTGTAATCAAGAAATTTTGATTTTAGTGATGAATAATTTAATATCTGGCCAGTTTATTTTGGAGAAGCAACTTGACCTTTCTGGGTTTTAGCCTCTCATTTGAAAAATGATGAAAATGAACAAGATATTCATCAACATGTTTTACAAATCAAAGTGACTATGTTTTCTGTGATCAAATGTATTCGGGACATCTTGTGGCTTCATCATGACCTAACTCTGATGGGTCCGGTGTGCGTTATCTATTATATAACATTTCTGTACCCTTGAAAAGCCATATAAGTTTTAACTATTAGTCATTATTATTAGTTTCTGTTAGTTTCTACAGATTTCCTCATCTCACAGTTCTCTTGATTAAACAATGTGTTTGAAAATATTTCTGGAGAAACCTTGTTTTCATGAGAACTGAAAAAAATAAGACTAAAATGTAAGTTTCTAAACTTATTTTGGCTAATGTTCTAAAAGACAACCTTACAGGAAGGAGGTACTTATCCCCCTCCACTTGTGCTTAGTCAAGTAATTATTTGCTAAATGACTAGAGAATGTATTGATATATTAGGAAAAGTCAGCAAGAAAGCTCTTTATCTAAAATTCAGGACTCCAGATTTTTACACATATTCATAGTTCAAAATAAACATATTTTTGGCTGCTCTTTAAGGACAAAAAAATTCAGAGGAAAACTTTGGTAAAGTAGATGCTACCTAAACAGAAAGTTAATATTGCTATTTTTTATTTGTTTAGCTGAGTTGAGCAAGATAAAAACACATGAATACCCCTTGTCAATTATTTAGCCAGCGTGTTCCTTCTTTGCCATCATAAAAATGAGGTGCAAGTACTAGGGACTGAGGAGGGGAGCACAGTCTCCCCAACTATGTTCTCCATCAGTTCACTCAAAAAGCAATCCAAGAAATCAGTTCATCTAAGCAAATCGGTATACCTGTCATGTAAGTGCATCTTCAAAACAATCTCCAGGCCTATTCTATCCTCCCCCACCTTCCTCTTTCCAACAACTTCCTATCCCTAAACTACTATTGTAAGGAAATCTTGGAACCTGGAATTGATTATAAGATTTTAAATCAAGCTCAACAGTTGGCAAATAATCTTGTCGGTTTATATGATTAACATGTACGTATCAACCTGACAGTGATCACTGTTAAGATATCAATTTTTACAGTGAGGAGGATCAATGGGGACAAATAGAAACTAAAAGACTGAAATATATATAGGTCAAAAGCTACAATGAATAATCTTGCTGACATAATAATATGGGTGTGCTGTGTGTTTATACATTTACTAATGTCAATTAGAAAAACCTAATGCTTATCTATTAATGTGGCAAGTATTCCAGAATCTTTATTTAGCATCTAAGAGTAGGATATATTATTTCTATGATATTTTTATTTTCCTAACTCATTGTTTTATATTCACTGTTTTGATTATGTTAGGGTGCAGGCTATAATTACAATTGGAACAGATATAAATAATGTCAATAGCCCTTGGAAAATCAGTCTTTTAAATCTCTATGAAGAACCATGCTATTAAATTTTATAAATTAAAAGATACAGAAATGTTGCCGTAAGCTATGATAGCGTCTCTGTGGAAATTAGTATAGTGAGAAATTAGTCTATCTGGCCAGGAGACTTTGAAGAAACTATTGCTCTGAGTGAACTTTCTCTGAACTTACAACATCCTTCTCATGATTTACTGAGATCTGAACACTGACTTTCTGGTCTCTGAAGAGGGCATAAAGAATTTGTTTTAGTTATGATGTTTTCTGTCTCTTTTCAATCAATCAGTTAACAAATATTTGTTCCTTCACTAATGGTGCGCAAAGCATTCAGTTGGGTGCTCAGGGAATACAAAGTAGTAAAAGCCTGGAGTTCAGCAATAAAAGAAATTATTCTGGATGGCTTATGATTAATTACCCTATCATTTGGTGGAGGTTCAAACTGTACTGAGTCAGAGGTGGGTGAGTTTCTCTCTTTGGAGGTATTAGGCAGGCCTCTTGGATGTGAAGGCTCTTGGAGGGACTTTGAAGATGGGGAAGAAGGCTTTGCCTTCTTAGATGTAAGCCACTAGCTCTGTAGCAGATGGAATTGACAGGGACTTGTTAAGATTGCATAAATTTATCCTGTAGGAAAATGAAAATCTATCAGTTTCACTTCCTAGGTCTTATCATCTGTGCTAATAATAATAATAACGGTGAGAAAAACAAGAAGCACTATTGCTGGAGGATTTACTGTGTCCCAGACACTGTGGTAAGCAGTGTATATATAATCTCAGTGGAGCCACACATTAGGTTAGTATGAGGAGAAGGATGACTAAAGCAATAAGGCTTTAAGCATATACTTTGGTAGCAAATAGACTTAAGTTTTACTTATATCTCTTTCATTTAATGCCTATATGACTTTGGGAGAGTTACTTAATTCTCTTAATTTTCTGTTTCCTCGCCTCTAAAACAAGAATAATATTAACACCTACCTCGTGGCATTAATTTTAAGTGAGATAATGCATATGAAAGCACTTAGCCCAGTGTTAAGTGCCATTACTGTCCTTATTTAATATTAGCTATTGACATTTTTATAACCATCCTTAGAAGGGATGAGGAAACTAAGAGAAAAAATTCCCCAGGATTATACAACTAGCAAGGGAAGAATTAGAATTTGAAATTCAGTGTATCTGATTCTAGAGCTTATTCTCTCAAACACTACATTATTCTATGTGCATTTTTATTAATTTATTTAATAAAAATGTTTTGTACTGCTTATGTGCCATGTTCAGGGCTTTGAAAATGCAATGATGAGAAAATTAAAATTCCCTCCATTCTAATGGAGGCTACTAATAAAAGGTCAAATTGTTAATAGATTTTTTTTTTTTTTTGCGGTACACGGGCCTCTCACTGTTGTGGCCTCTCCCGTTGTGGAGCACAGGCTCCGGACACGCAGGCTCAGCGGCCTGGCCAGGGCTCACAGGCCCAGCCGCTTCGCAGCATGTGGGATCTTCCCGGACCGGGGCACGAACCCGCGTCCCCTGCACTGGCAGGCGGACTCTCAACCACTGCACCACCAGGGAAGCCCGTTAATAGATATTTAATTAAAAACTGAGGTAAGTACTCAGAAGGAAGGAAATATAATTCAATAGGAGATAAAATAAACCAACTTCACTTAGATTGTGAGATTTAAAAGTATTTCCCTGGGAAAGGAAGATCAAAAGGGTAAGACTAAAGATGATGACAAGAACCAGATCATACAGGGCTTGTAGGCAATATGAAGAAACTTGGTCTTAGTCCTAAGGGCAGTCCAAAGTCATTGAAGAGTTTTAAGAAGAAAGTGACCTGATCTAATTTGTTATTGGAAAAGTCACTGTTTAGAGAATGGTGGGAGGAGACCTAATACAGATAAAAGAAAAGCAGTTTGTAGGTTAAATAATAATTATATATTGTAATTTATTATAAGTATTGTCCAGGAAAGAAATGAGAATAGCTAATAGCTTGGATAAGTACTGATTACAGAGGAGATAATGATAAGAGTAGAGGTTTGAAATATATTTGGATGATTGACTTAAAGGATTTAATGATCAATTAAGTATGGGAAGATAAGAGAAGGGAAATAAAAAGAATGACTACTAGGTTTCTGGCTTATGCCTCTAGAGTATGACAGTGCTGTACTCTTAACAGTGGGAGAGAACCAAGGTTTTGAAGGAGGATAATGTGCTCAATCACAGATAGAAGGAGCTTGAAATGCTTTTGATATCCAAGTAAAGATGTTGAGAAGGTAGTTGGATATATGACCCAGAAGAGAGGTCTATCTGGAACTACAAAGATGAAAAGATTGGAGTCATCAACACATGGATGGTAATTAGAGCCATAGATCTGAAGTTTTAGAGAGAGAGTTAGAGAGAAGGAAAGATATCTGAGTCTTGAGAAATTGTGAAATTAAATAGGCAGGACTAGAAGAATGAACATAAATGAGATTAAAAAGAGAAGAGAAATATAGTTGGGAAACCAAGAGAGGGTGATGTCACAGAAACCAAGAAAAGAGAAGGAAAATATCAGAGACAATAGAAATAATGGAGTTGTCTACATTGTCAAATGCTATGGTAACAGCAAATAAGAAGAGGACAGAAAAATATCCATTGAATTCCACGACATGAAGGTCAGTGGTGAGATCAGTGAATTTTCATTGTAGAAAAGACAAAGAAAGCCAGTTTGGAATAGACTGAGGAGTGATGAACCAAAGAAAAGGAGATAAAACTATGAACAGTTCTTTCTAGAAGTTAGATTAAAGGTAAAGAAGAGTATGGTGATAAACTGGAGGCAAATATGTGGTTGAAGGATGATTTTGTGTAATTGTATGTTAGAGGGATCTAGTCGAGAGGGACTGGTTCCATAAACAGGGATTAGAAGCAATCATTAATAATATAAGCATCCTCAGAATACAAAAGTAAGTAGATCTCAAAGCACAGATGAAAGAGCTGTGCTTAAAGAGAGATGGCCTCGCTTCTAATGTAACAGGAGGGAAGAAAATGTCATATGCCTGCATGAGTAGGCTTGTAAATTTCCTGTTTTGTAGGAGCAAACTGAGGGAGTTCCTGTTAGACAATTTAAATTTTATCTATTTACTACTGTTTCCCTAAAAGTCAGCTTGTCTGCCTTTTAAGATTTACAATAAAGTTATTATTATTATTTTTGGTTACCATATGTGCCTATAAATGACTAAAGCTTTGTCTGTGGAATTAAACTATGTTAATGATTGAACAATTTACTTAGGCAGAGTTATCCTGAAGCCTTAGGGTAAAAGGTTGTATGCTAAAGTCAATAATAAAGGCTAGATCTAGGTCTGGTTTAATGGAAAGGATCGATACTTTGCAAAAGAGCTTTTGAAAGTAGAATTTTTACACTGGAAAAGAGAAGTTTATTTTTAGCAAAAAAAAAAAAACTTCCCTCCCACCAGACTCTGCAAACCTAATATATGTACTCCCCATGATCTGTCCTAAACACAATTATATGTAGTCTTCCATATTTTCTCCTTTTTTTCTGTAGCTATAGGAAAAATTATAAATAGAGATTTCTATCGTGATAATTCATTTATTTTAGAAACATGTACTTTTTGATGAATTTAAAAGTTTTCCTCAACTATACCTTATGGAAATCTCTCCAAATCAATTGGAATAGTTCTCATTTATTCTTTTCAATATTTCAGAGTGAGCTTTGTACCATAAATTATTCAGTTATTCCTCTATTGATGGTGATTTAAATTTTTACTGATTTTTGTTTTCTTTTTTGCTTCTATGAACCAATACTGCTAGGATATCCTTGTTATGAAACATTTTATACTAGTGTCATTTTATATGTATATAATGATTCTCAGGAAAGGAGTCTCTAAAGTGTGTAATTTTTATTTTAATGGATTTTGTCAGGTTGCAAACCAACAGGGTTGTAACAATTAACATTTTTACCAGCAATACATGAGAGTCCTTTTAACCTTGCATCCCCACCAAATCAAGATGCAAATTTCCAAAGGAAATATTAAGAAAGGTTATCATCCCTAAGGTTGACTATTCAAAATATTTCAAAGAATGAAGATTGATAGGGGACTTAGGAAAAGTATTTCTTTGTATAAAGTTGAACTGAGAGATTCATCCCCAAAGTCAATGGTTGGGGGAGTCCCCTCCTCACTTCAGGTCAAGAGAGTGACATCAACAGAGCTACTAGGGAGTAGAATTTCTAGATAAAATACTAAACATGGAAGCTAAAGTTCAATTGCTATTGCAGATAAACAACAAATGATCTTTTAGTAAAATGTATGTCCAAAATATTGTAGGGAACATACTTCTACTAAAAATATCTGTTGATTATCTTCAATTCAAATTTAACTGGATGCCTGTGCTTTAATTTGTTAAATCTGACATCCCAAACTAGGAGAGCTTGATATTCCTGAATTAAGGCAACATAATGATCAGTGTCTCACACACGCCTGAGAAATCTAGCAGGTGAGAGATGTGCCAGTGGTCTGCTTAGGCTGGGATTAGCCTGCATTCTTCATTCGTCTGATCAAAGAATGAATGTTTCCCCCTCATTTCCCAGATGTAGGAGATGCGCAAGGAAGACTAGTGTGTGTCCTATGCAGGCTTGCTCCTAGATGGGTGAACTGGACACAGCAAAGGAGAAGCTAGAGGTAGATCTCCAATTTATAAACACTGAAAAGGGAGTGAGCTAACACCAACATATAGTGCATTTGTGTGTGGGTCAAGAAAACTTCAGGTAAGAGGATAATGAGCAAGATTTCCAAAGAATCTGCAAAAGTAGCAAGGAGTGAGAAAGTTAGCATTAAATCCACCTGACTGAAAGAGTGGGAGACCTCCTCCCAAGAGTGATTTAGATATTTCCTGTCCCTCTCATCTATGCTCTATTTTGACATGGGCAGGTTCAGAAACTGTGGTTGCCAAAATCAAAGAGGGGGAATTAGAGAATGAAGTGTAGAAGGAGAAAAGAAAAATTATACCCCACTCCTTCTGCCTACATTCTGCTTTCAGTGATTCCCGAGGTGGTACGTGAGGGAGAAGACTCAATTTGATTCAGGTTTAGAATGTTGATTCCCATTTGGAATTGGATATTTTTATTAATACAAAAGGCATTTAGTTATTTAAAGTGATTATGGGATTCTTTTACTACCTAAGGATAAAAAGGAAAGCATGGAATCATCATACTTTTCATTCAGACACATGAAAAAAATCTTCTTTTCCCAAACAGGTACCATTTGAATGAAAAGTGGGAGAGATATGTTTATTCAACATAAAGGTTATAGATGTTATTAGTCTTTTAAGGTTTATTAATTCAAAGAGGTTTAAATATAAGTTCTTAGGGTAGTTTTTAAAACAATTTAATTTGGGGGAGAAGAATGACAAATAAGGTAATAAAATCCCAGGGGCTGGAGTAAGAGCCACAACCTTAAATGTGTCCAACTTCTGAATTCTAAGAACTCTGTATAATCTTGTATTGTGATTTGCTTTTTAAATATCTTTCCAAATTGTCTGTAAGCCTCTCAAAGGCAGCAGCTATCATATCTTTTCTTTGAATTCCTACCACCAAACATAGTGCCACCTGCACAGTAGGTTAGATATAGATTTCAACTGATTGGTGTCTTCTACTGTTTCTTGAAGAATGAGATATAGTAGAGGGTCTAGAGGCTTGGAACATATAAGAACACTATGAATTCAGAAGAGAGGCTGAGCCCCTGGGACAGTTGAAGATCTTATGAAAAGGGCAGGCCATGATGTAGGCTTTGAATCAAAAATACTTTTCAGGCAGAGTATGGACTGAGCAAAATGGAGGTGTGACTACGTGTTTTATATTCAGGAAATAACGATGGATGGAGCTTAAATAACAAAATGTCTAAGAAGACTGAAATTTATATGTTAACTGTGTTTTTTGTTTTTTTTTTTTTTTTTTTTTTTTTGGGGTACGCGGGCCTCTCGCTGTTGTGGCCTCTCCCGTTGCGGAGCACAGGCTCCGGACACGCAGTCTCAGCGGCCATGGCTCATGGGCCCAGCCGCTCCGTGGCATGCGGGATCTTCCCGGACCGGGGCACGAACCCGTGTCCCCTGCATCGGCAGGCGGACTCTCAACCACTGCGCCACCAGGGAAGCCCTACATGTTAACTTTTGAAAGTATCTGATGAAGGGAATGATTTGCACAATGAAGATATAAAAAAAATTTTTTCTCCATAAGTTTTGAACTGGTAGAATAAAAAGACAAGGTGTTAGAGGCAGCTGGAGTAATGGCCACTTAGAGAGTTTTATAAGAACCCTGGAAGAAGTGGGTAATGATTTGGATACAGCAGTGACATAAAAGAGAAAGAATTCATATGGGAGGCTCTACAACAAAGGAAGAAGAGACTAATAGGATGGCAGAAGAGGTAAGAAGGAAGGCTCGCAAGATGGTTTGGAGCCAGAGAAAATGATGAGCTCATTCACAGAAACAGGACAATTCACATAGTGCATTTAGTTGAATAAAAACATAAATAAAATGTGTTGACTTAGAAGATCCTTGCTTACTTCATCCAAAATATTTTGCAAATAAATCTGATATTATGTCTATGAAAATTTTAAACTCTTCCAAATTCATTTTTCAAAAAATAAAGAATATTTACTTTTCTAAAGTTAAATACAGCTGTCTTTTCCTTCTGCTTTTTGTAATAATTCTGTTGTTTTTACTTCTCACTCATCAGGCAAAGCAAGATCCTCAGTTATATAGGTATTCTATCAGAGGTTAGATTTTGTTGGAAAAAAACCTCACAATTGTTTATATTAAGTTCTATATTAGTTAAATATTGATTCAAAGACCAATTAGCAGTGACTTAAACATGACAGAAGATTTATGTCTCTGCTGCATAAAATTCTAAGATTGCAACATATTGGGATTTGGAAGAGTTGCTTTTCCATCATCAGCATAGATTCCATCCCTGGATCCAAGGTGACTGTTCCAGTTGTTGATACTTCCTAGGTGAAAAGAACAAGTGAAAGGCAAGTAGCTTCCTTTTAAGAATGTGACCTGAAAGCTGCTCACATCCCATTGGCTAACACTTGTAAACATGGTTTGGGAAATGTTATATTTAGATGGGCATCCCAATGACAATTTGGAGGAGGAGGGATTTGGTTGTAAAATGAATAAGGGGAAGCTTTGCACAGTGACAGTATTGTAGCCAATGAGGTTTATCCAAGGCACAATTATTGCTAATTATAATGAATAAGGGTAGTGCTATGCAGGAAAACCCAAGTCTGCTTATATTTCATGTAGCACACCCTGTCCTCCTGATGTATACTTATTATTAGGCTTTCCTTTTTCATTGTTTCATTATTTCTTTATTAGTTATAGGTTTTCTTTAAAGTTTCAATTTATTATTATGTATAACAATATTAAGAGATAAACTTTATGAGTCATATTAAAAATTTTAAGGGTTTATTTGGGCAAAAATGAATTCCAATCAGTTAGTATTGAAACTAGCAGATAGAAAGGAGCTCTGAGGACCTGTATGAAATGAAAAACTTTTATATACAGAAGGGAGCAGGAACAAGGAAGTTATACTAGGCAAAGAAGTGGGTTGATTATGACCAAGTTACTTTCTTTTAGGAGATGACAGGGGTCTGACAGGCAGATTACTTAACTAGTACTGATCAGACAATTCCTGATTGACTGGTTTAAGATTCCATTTCTGGGAAAGCAGAAACTGTAATTAAGTGAAGTCTTGGTGGTGGTATGAGGTTTAGCATAAGCAACTCCATTTCGGGTCTGTTGCCTTGTTTTTAATAGCAGAAAGATTCCAAGACACTCGAGGATAATATTCTCTATGATAATTACTTGAATAGAAGTAGTATGAAGCAATACCACTTGTCAAAATAAGAGGGCCTTTAGGTTTATTCAAAATGATTATTTTCTATTTAGTATCCTAGATATAATATGTTAATTGTAAGAGATAATTTCTGCTGATCTGAAGTACCCCTTACTCCAAGTGTTATTTACATGAATTACTAGTATGCATGAGAGAGTTTCATTTTTTTGTTGTTGAATTGGGTGTATGGTGCACAACAGTTCTTTGGGGGTTGATATTCTTAGGAAGATAAAAGAGAGTAACTATGAGCACAATAGAGATGAGAAAAAGTTCTCTCTCATCCCTTCATCATTGCCTACATTTGGTCAATAGACTGATCTTGAGCCATTTAAAAAGCGTTGTTCAAAGGAACAGCTGTGTACGTATATGAATGTGTTTGATTCTGGGCATAAGCAGTGCTGCTTAGAGGCCCAGATAGTCAGTTGTAATGCGATTTCCAGAGAAGTCCATTCTTCACCCATTTCCTCAGCTGTGTTAAAGATAATAGGACATATTTGTTATTCTGTGGGCTAGCAGACACAGGAAAGAGAGGTCACTGTGCCTGGAGAAAGACAGCAGGGAGAGTAAACAGAGGTGTATTAAAGTTGAAGGAAGACGGTTATCCTTATCACATTCCTACATAGGGTCCCAGAAATGACTGGGTAGTGGTGGTGATGGGCAATTTGGGGGGAAGGCTTTCTAAATGAATAGGTATAGGCTTGGAGCAGGGGACAGCCATGGGTTACTTCCGATGAGACTTCATGTGTGCTCAAAGACAAAGGAGTTTAAGACAGGGCTTCTCAAACTTTAAGTACAGATGAATTGCCAAGAGACCTTATTACAAGGCAAATTCTGGTTCAGTATCTTGGGTGGGGCTGAGATTGTACATTTCTATTAAATTCTTAAGTGATGCTGCTGTTACACAGGTAAGGCAACTTCCAGTACCAAGGATTTTGCAACATTGAATTAATCAAGCATTCATCCTACCCATTTCCCAATTCACATCCTGAAGTCAGAAATGCCTGGATTTCAAAACTGGCTATTCCACTAACAAGTGTCATTGAGTGGTTGTTTGACCTCCCTGGGGCTTAATTTCATTACTAAAATGGACTTTTATGAGCCTTGTGGTGTTTGCTATTTCTATCCAGCAAATATTTCTATTTTTTTTTTTCTTATGTACATGGTTGGATTGCATGCCTCTGTTCTTGTGGAGTTAGGTGTGCCATATGTCTACTTTGGCCAATAAAATATAGGCATAATTGTTATATGTTACCTGCATGATTTTCGACCTTTTATTTCTCTCTGCCTTGATTACTGGCAATGTTGTAGTAGGTGTTTCATTATGAGGATCACACAGAGCAGAAACCTCCGCAAACCCTTAGCAGACAGGTAACACGAGGATAAACTTTTATAGTTTTAAGCCACTGAGACTGTGGCAGAGTTTGTTATATTGGTAAAGCTGGCTTACATTGACTGGTACGAGCATTAAATGGAAAAAGTCAGATATTTGGCTATTGCACAGATATTCAGATGTTTCCCTTTCTTTTCTCTTCCCAACTCCTGTGATTTAGCTTTTTTTATTCCTCTGTATATATATTTATAAAAGCAATAGGTCATTTTAAAAATGGTGAAAACTATATTTATCCTTTTTTAAAAACGCTTTTAGTCCTTACAAAGTTTTGATTCAAAAATTCAGAACTTACAAATGAATGAAGCTTGGGAGCTGTCCAGAAGCTTCTTTCTCCTCATTATCATGACTAATTTCAAGTTAGCTAGAATTGTTCCACTGAAATCTAATCTGTTGGGTGATATTTAACACTATAACTGACTGGGAAACACAATAACTGATAAAGCAGGACCACAAAATGAACACCTAGTCACACTGATGGCTGTTTTCTATTTGTATTGTTAAGCTTTATTTTTGAATTTTTTTGCTTGCTAAAAGAAGGGCATTTTTATTATTCCTCTGGGCACCCATTTGACTTTGGCCCTTACATGGCAAAGGCTCTTCTTTCTGTTTTTGAGCTTTTAGTTCTTTTCGTATTTCATCTACCCTAAGAAATAAAGTGTTAACCAGCATTTCTTTGACCTTTTTACTGGGTTATAATTTAAGCGTCTGGTATTTCTTTTTTTCCCTCACCTCTCTTCCAGCTCCGTGATCCATGTGTCAGAACAAGAATCACCAGCTAATCAAAATAGAGGTAATTTACAAGGAATGTTTAAACCAGTCTTTCTTTGAACTTTCCTTGTAATTATTCTCCATCATTTCTCCAGTTCTTTTTTTTCCCCCCATTTATACCCTAATTCTATCTTCTAAGGAAAGGATATTTTTCCTTATCTCTTATCAGACTTACGCTGCTTTAAAAAAATGTATCATTCAAATCTTAAATATTAATTTATAAGAATTTCTCTTTTCATGAGTCTCCTTACTATATATATGAGATCTTTGATATTCAGGTACAATACCTGAGTGTGGGGATGTCTGTGTGTGTATATATATTTCTGTGTATATGTATATATAATATACATCTAGTATATAGAAAGCTCTATGTAAGTGTCAGCTATTGCTGTTAATGCTTAGTTTTTCTACATGCTTATATCCACAAGCCCTTTGCATTAGCCAGGTTTCTCCAAACAGAACTTGTAGTATGGAGATTTATTATGAGGATTTGGCTCATGTGAGTGTGGAAGCTAAGAAGTCCCACTATCTGTTTGTCTGCAAGCTGGACACCCAGGAAAGGTGGTGTAATTTCCCCTCATGGAAACAGCATGAATAAAATAGTTGTCAGAATGCGTCTAAAAACATCCCATTCTGAGGGCTGGAAATGTTAAGATGAGATGTTCCAAGTCAACTACGCAGGTAGGAAGCAAAAAAAGGGTGAATTCTTCCTTTTTCTGGTTTTTGTTCTATTCAGGCCCTCAATGGATTGGATGATGCCCACCCCACACTGGGGAGGGAAATCTACTTGACTGAGATCACGGACTCAGTTGCTGATCTCATCTGGAAACACCCTCAAAAACACATCCAGAAATAATATTTAATCTGGGTGCCCCATGGCACCCAGATTAAATATTATGCAGGGGACACAGGTTCGTGCCCCCTGCATTAAATACTATGCAGGGGACACGGGTTCGTGCCCTGGTCCGGGAAGATCCCACATGCCGTGGAGTGGCTGGGCCCGTGAGCCATGGCCGCTGAGCCTGAGCGTCCGGAGCCTGTGCTCCGCAACGGGAGACGCCACAGCAGTGAGAGGTCCGTGTACCGCAAAAAAAAAAAAAAATTAATCATTACATCCTTGAAGGCAAGGATCATTCCTTTTTAAAAAAATATGTCTTTATCCCTTAACACAGTGTCCTGTTAAGTACTTAACAGATGTTTGCGAATGAATAATAGCTGAGCAAGCAATTATATACACTAACATTCATATTCTCTAAGTTTCACATACCCTATTCCCTATATAACTAAAATTATACTTGTTATATTGTAATTTAATTGTTATTTTTCAATATTGAAGACAAAATAGTCTTTTTTTTTTTTCAACTGCAGTGAGTTTTGGTGATGATGTGTTTCAATTTTCTGTCTTGCCCATTGCCAGTGAGAGTATAATTTGGGGAAAAGATGGCATTATCCTATACAACTGACTATTCACATACTTTCCCAGCAGTTCCCCTCTTAGTTATATCTTGAAGGATTTTTTGCACCAAGAACAGTACACATATATAGAAACATTCCTAATAACCGTATTCATAACAACAAATCCCAGAAACCATCTAAATATCTGTAAACAGGATAATGGATAAGTAAATTGTGGGATATATGGAATAAAATTGAAGGGTCTGGTACTTTTTAGCAGTAATGGTCCCTAATTTTGTTTATTCCTCCTTAGACTCGTCCTTGTTTAGTACCTTTGCATGCTGACTCTGGAGCACGTGCTTTGGCCAATAAGATGATAGCAAATGTGATGCAAGCAGAAACTTAAAAAGTGCTTTTCACAGAAAACTTGCAACTGCCACTGTGTGTTTAAGCCCAGGCTAATCTACTGGAGACACGTGTTCCAGTTAACTCTATCACCCCGAGCTGACAGCCATCACCTACTAACCGCCAGTACTATCATCAAACAAGTAGAGAATGCCACTAGAACAACCACACTCCAAATAAAACTATGAGCTGATTGCAGCTGCTTGTGTGTGTGTGTGTGTGTGTGTGTGTGTGTCTGTGTGTGTGTGTGCACTGTGCAACCAGCATAGGTACTGCCTGTTGAAACTCAACCTAAGTTGTTGACCCAAAGAACAGTGAGCTAGTATGTGATTGCTCTTTGAAGCCAATACGTTTTGGGATGGTTGTTATATAGCAAAAACCAACTGGTATGAGCAATAAAAAGAGATGAACTATAATTACACACAACAATGTGATTAAATCATATTACCATTGTTATTTTTTTAAAAAAACAAGTCCCAGAGAGCTACATAAAGTTTGGAAAATTATTTGTAAAGAATACTAAGTAAATGTAAATCATTATTGCCTAACCATTATATATACGTTAATAATAAGCATTAACTGCAATTTCAGAATATAAATATAACCCTTAACATTTTAATATTTCCTACTAGCATTTTTCCATGCATATAGATGTATGTAATGAAAAACATAATTGAATACACATGCACATTTTTATACATTGTTTTTCTTACTTGACATGTCCTTAAGTTCTCCAAAAACATAATTAAAGACTAATTATCCATCACATTAGAAAATATATTTCATCGGTTTCCTACTTTTGATATTTTCATTATTTATACATTTTATTATTATTATCACCTTTAGGACACTCTCATCATAGAATAACTTCTTAAAAGTAGATTTAATCAAAATATTATAAATATATTTAAAAGTTATACATACTAACTGCATTCCGGAATAGACAAAACTTTACATGCCACCAGAAATGCATGAGATAAATTTTCTTGTTGAACATTTGCAGACATTTGGTGTTACTCTATTCATAATCTTTGACAATTTGATAGGTAAAAATGACATCTCACTATTATTTTAATTAAGTTACTAGCTGAACTTGAAACTTTATTCATTAGTCATTTGTATTTTCACTTCTTTAAATTATCTTTTCATGTATTTTACTCTAGATATTTGCCTTCTTTTGATAGTTTATAATAGAGTTGATTGGGTTCAACCTTTCTTAATTACAATCATATTCTAGTACTGACCGTAGGAGATTATACCCTCATCACCTTGATTATACTTCAGTGCTTTTGTAGTTCTCAGACACCTCTTTAAAGATGATTAACCTCTTCTTTTATGAGTATCTGATAATTCATGTATTTGTATAGTGAGTTTTAATTTATCCCTTCAAAATCCCAAAATCCAAGACCAATTTTAGGTGGCTCATTTTGACTTCATTTTTTTTTTTTTTTTTTGGGCCACACCGTGGCTTGCAGGATATTAGTTTCCCCACCACGGACTAAACCCGGGACCTCCACAGCGAAAGTGTGGAGTCCTAACCACTGGACTGCAAGAGAATTCCCTTGAATTCATTCTTCATAATTATATAAGGCATCATTATTTCCTCAATCAAAGTGTACCTTACAGTATTTGTTGCTGTATATTATGTTTATGTCCTACACAAGTATACAAATCTGACAAGACAACTTAGAAGAAATAGTTTTGGAAAGAAAGTTGTATATATTTTTTCCTATATTGATTCTATCACTTGACCTCAGGATTTGAAAACTGTGGAATCAAATCAGAGTAATCACAGAAGATACACAACTTAAAACTTTAAGTGAATGACCTGTGGTTTCAAGATGGTAGATTAATCACAAAATCAAGCTAAAAAGGTATTGATAAACTATATTGATAGCTATCTCATATACAGTGTCATTCATTTTGCAATTTAAAGAAACGGACAAGTGTGAAATAGCAAAATAGCAAGTAGCTCAAATGAAAGACCTTTCATTGGATCATTTGTCCCATTTTCTTTTCCACCAAGCCTTGTTAAATTTTGTGATTGTTTGGGGAAAAAAGGGTAGTTTTCCATGACAGGCTAAGCCATAAAAAGAAACAAAATTGAGTATTTTGTAGTCAGGTGGATGGACCTAGAGTCTGTCATACAGAGTGAAGTAAGTCAGAAAGAGAAAAACAAATACCATATGGTAACACATATATATGGAATCTAAAGAAAAAAAAATGGTTATGAAGAACATAGGGGCAGGACAGGAATAGAGACGCAGATGTAGAGAACAGACCGGAGGACACGGGGAGGGCGAAGGGTAAGCTGGGATGAAGTGAGAGAGTGGCATGGACCTATATACACTACCAAATGTAAAACAGATAGCTAGTGGGAAGCAGCTGCATAGCCCAGGGAGATCAGTTCGGTGCTTTGTGACCATCTAGAGGGGTGGGATAGGCAGGGTGGGAGGGAGATGCAAGAGGGAAGAGATATGGGGATATATGTATATGTATAGCTGATTCACTTTGTTATAAAGCAGAAACTAACACACCATTGTAAAGCAATTATACCCCAATAAAGATGTTTAAAAAAAATCAAATCAAATTTTAAAAAGATATATTTAGTCAGACATATCAGATGGATTAAAAAAAGGAACTAATAAAAAAACGAAAAGAGCACCAAAAGGTGAAAATTCAAGAAAATTATATTTTGAGGCTACTGACTACAAAGACATAGAATGCAACTAGGCCAAAAATTTCCAGTAAACTATTAGCTGTGTGCCATGTAGCAATAATTTTTCAACTGCATTTATTTTGAAATCTAAGTTTTAAAAATCACTTTCATTTTCTCTTCTAGGTGAAACTTTTTAAATGCATTCATGTTTTTCTCCGTTAACATTGTAAAGGTACAGTGAGCACACATGATGAAATATATATACACATGTTCAGGTTAGGGGCCTCAAGCTCTTGGCTACAGCAAGCCATTCATTAGGTTGGGAATGCCACAACAAACATACTTGAAACAGCACATTTTTCATAATATGTATGCGTTTCCTTTACAAAACCGAGTTTAAACCTGTAGGCAATTGCGTGCATGAAAACAAAAATATTTTCATTCTTAGAAAGGCCATCAAATTAATGCTAGAAGAGTACCCCTCCCTATAAGCATACATGTTCTAAAACGTTATCCCTAAAGATTTTATTTAGGACAATATTTTGACTTCCTAGACTACCATTATGTCATTATTCCCAGAGTGCTAAGATGTAGAAATAATATTATAATGTATGTAGCTAATCAGGAAATAGACTCTACACGTTAGAATAGTGCTTAAAGATTTTAAGGATATTAACTTGACGTGTGAAAAACCGTTATAAGAACACTGAGCAGTAGCATAATTAAACACAATTTAGATTTGTCCTGAATCTGCCTATCAGAACTATTTGTCTGAAAATCAGATCCTTTATATCTCTCTGAATATGCAGCAAGTTCCTTTCAATCAGTAATACAATAGATGATTATTGTACTACTCACAGAAACCTTTAGTATTCATTAGGATTTCATTATAGAGTTAAGGAGGAAATGAAGAAAAAGAATTGCTTTCTGTCAAAAGAATTTACCATGTAGTTTGCTTCAGGAGACTGATTGCTACAGAGAAAGGGGAAGATAATGTGATTTGTTAACGATAACCGAACAATACTGTGGACAACCTCATCATTAGCATCTTTCATTAGATTGTCATTATTCAATGTGAAGAATACTTTGCATTTCCATTTTTACTCACATTCTCAGAGAGTCGGACACTTCATTCCTACAGCCCTTCCTCCGCCTTTCAGTTGAATCACCATTTGTTGGGAATAAGCAGCTGCAATTAAAGTAGCCACAGATAAATATTTGCTTACACACCAGACACACACACACACACACAGACATTCTCCCTCTGAAAACCTGTAGTGTTCTGAGACAGCTGTTTGGTAATTGCCAGTTTGATCTGAGAGGTGAGTGTGGAAATCAACATCAGTCATCATTTTCCATTATGAAAGATTTATAATTTGTATGTTATTGTTTTCATTGGCAAAGGCTTACTCATGAATCTATGGGTATCATTTAGATAGCAAATGGAGTTGGCTCAA
The DNA here is from genome assembly GCF_008692025.1 of Phocoena sinus. Taxonomy (NCBI): domain Eukaryota; kingdom Metazoa; phylum Chordata; class Mammalia; order Artiodactyla; family Phocoenidae; genus Phocoena; species Phocoena sinus. The sequence continues at coordinate 45,070,846 of NC_045772.1, read as the reverse complement.
AGAAATGCTTTGTAAAATATCTGTGATTTTTTTTAGTTTGTTTAGAGGTTGAGCCTACAACAGTAGCCTCTAAAGCTCTGTGATCTTAAGAGTTATCTGGAGAGATTGAAACATACAGATGTTAATATGAGATAGAGTCTAAGATACGGATGTTAATGAGACCAAATAATTGTGCATTCTTGTCCATTACCATGTGACTAGCAGTGCTTCTGCTGGGGATGCATTTGTCCCCTCTCCATTAAAGGTGGCTTTATCCAGGTGACTTGTATTATACAATGACATGTGAGCAAAACTGAGCACATTTATGAACCACAGCATACCTTTCCCAGAGTGTTGATACCACCTTCCCTACTGTTTTCCTTTATCATGAGATCAACATGATCCAAATAGGGCTGCTCTTTCTGCTTGGTTCCTAGATATCATGGAACAGAGACAAGCTGTTTCCACAGTGCCTTACCTAAATTTCTGACCAACAGTTGCTGTTTTACACCATTAAGTTTTGGAATGGGTTGTTACTCAGCGATAGATAGCAGAATATTATTTTACTTATATGTGACCCTGAGCACATATTTTCAATGTGAAATATAGTTTTTCTTCTGAGAATTATGTTTGAAAATAGTCAAGTAGCCACAAACACAGCAAAAGTTACCAGTATAATCTCCAGTCAGTCAGCTCAGACTATAATGCAAGGCTTAAGATACCAATTATTTTTAATAGCCAAAAAAATCCAAAAAATAAATGCAAAGTAAAAGGCAAGCACACAGAACCAAAAGAAAAGAAACAATATCTATACAAATGACAAGGTATTGGCAACTTCGATTACTTTGCACCTAGTTAAGATATCCATTGTCTTTATCTTAGTATTATATTTCTTCAATAATTTAGTTTTCCAAAAATTTGCATTTAATATAATGCTTCTAATCTGGATACGATTTACATAAAATCTTCTGGGTTGAAAAAGTGTTCAAAAAGTCAAACATTTAAACTGTTCAAGTCAACTAAAACAGTTTCAGAAAAAGAAGTTCTCAGGAAGAAGATGTATAATTTAACTTCAATTTTAAAATGGTGAGTTTTGTAAGTTAATATAATGAAATTCTTTTGGCTTTGATTATGTGTGAGGTATGTATTGTGTGTGTGTTTGTGTGTGTATATGTAAGATGGGGAAAAGAACTGTAAGTAATGACTTAGGTTGTTTATTCTGTAGCTTATCAAATGCCAATGAGCAACATGTGGTCATATTCTGTTTCTATCATTTATCATTTCATAGCTACATTAATATTTATTCTGAACATTAAGCTAGGTTTTGAATATCAATTTGGCTGAATGCCATCTCTAGAAGGAGGTACACTTGGATGGGCACTTTATTTAGTGGCACAAGAATATATTATAATATTAGCTTCTTGGTAGGCATTTAACCTTTTTAAAAAAAAAATCTGCTCTTTTTCTTTGCTCTAAGTATTTGGAAGAATGCTACCACAAAGTAAACCACTGTGCTTAGTATACAGTGAAAATACATTCAGATAACATCCTTAAAATATCATAATAGCTCTAATTAACAACACATTGCTCAAACTGTATTATTAAATTTATATTGAATTTATTTGAAAAAAAGGGAATTATATTCTGTATTTTTATATTATAAAATTCTAAAATACTACAAATAGTAGCTGAAGGAAAGAGATCATTCCCAAAGCTACAGATTTATTTTTAATCTTGTCTAACAGAAGGTGTATTCTTTACAGAACCTATTCTAAATTCTTATCTATAAGTTTGGCTCTTTTGTCAAAACATAGCTGTGAAATTTAGAAGTTTTTTTTGTAAAATATATTGTCTATAGCTAAAATTCTGCAGGTTCAAGAAGATTTCAGAAGACGATAGGTATAATTAGTTACTATTACAATAATTATGCTATAAATAAGTTTACTGATATTTTAAACACAGTAGAATTTATTCAACTGATATGAACACAAAATATTATAAATAAAATATTTTAACCAATGTGACTTAAACATGCCTGTAACTTATGATCTTTTTAAGAAAACTAAAATAATAGCGCAAAAATACTTATAAAAATAAATGCAGGTATGTTATGTGTTTGAAAATACTGAAAAGCTGAATGCCTCTATCATTGTATATTTTGATATGAATATTTCATAATGCAATATGAAACTCTGAAATCAAAGTACCAAATAATATCCATAATTTCATTACTATGTCATTTTTGTATGTTTCCATTTAAGTGTATATTACACTTAGAGTATTATTCAAGTAATTCCAGCTCTTAAGTTGGAATTGTACTATATGTTTAACTTTTTGGCTCTTTTTTTATTCCACTGAGCATTATATCTTAAGCACTTTTCTATGTAACAGCAGAGCCTTTATAACCTTCACTTTTAAAGACTGGGCTTGAAGTTAGGTTTTGGTTTCTGATTCTTACCACTCATTTTGCTGCCGCTTCAGCATCCCCTATCAAGCCAGCAAATACAGAAAGACCATTTTATTTATTTATTTTTAATTAATTTGTATTGGCATATAGTTGATAAAAAGACCATCTTAAAAATGTGAAACAGAGTACTGATGATATTAAGAGAAAGCCAGTACCAACTATAAGGCACTGGATAAAGTTGAAGGATGAGTTTTTAGCTTAAGAAACATGAGAGTGCTCCTACCTATAATTCTTTCTTTTTTCTTACTTTCTATTGGACTATAGTTGCTTTACAATGTTGTGTTGGTTTCTGTTGTACAGCAAAGTGAATCAGTTATACATATACATATATCCAGTCTTTTTTATGTTCCCTTCCCACTTAGGTCACCACAGAACACTGAGTAGATTTCCTGGTGCTATACAGTAGGTTCTCATTAGTTATCCATTTTATATAAGGTAGTATACATATGTCAATCACAATCTCCCAATTCATCCCACTCCCCCTTCGCCCCTGGGTAACCATAAATTTGTTTTCTACATCTGTGACTCTATTTCTGCTTTGCAAATAAGTTCATCTGTACCATTTTTCTAGATTCCACGTATAAGCAATATTATACAATATCTGTCTTTCTTTTTCTGACTTCACTTCCTGTATGACAATCTCTAGGTCCACCCATTCACTTTAAATGGCATTATTTCATTCCTTTTTATGGCTGAGTTATATTCCATTGTATATATGTACCACATCTTCTTTATCCATTAAATAGACAGCTACATGTAAAAGAATGAAATTAGACCCAAGCTTGTTCCTGTGTTCTGCCTGCTGTCTGCCAAACACTGTTGCTCCAGGACTTTAGCTTCTGACTTTGCTCACCAGAGAGGTGATGGTGGGCAAGAGTGGTCTTCAGAACTGCAAGGTACCTCACTGACTCCTGCAGACCCACCAACCCAACTGCCTGGAAACTGCCACTGTCGTAGATAATCTCCCACTTTGGGCCCCCAATTTTAGTCTCCGAACAACGCAGGATTTGGCCTCCAACCGATCCAGTGATTGCATCCAGTTCTTGGAGCAGCATGGAGTCCACAGCCCTTTCTGCCGTGCCCGCATCAACGTGGCACCAGATTATCTACCCAGTCTGAGAATTTAATGCTGCAACTTCATTCTTATCTGTGGCTACAACCAACTTTTTGGATCCAGGGAAAATTCCAAGATGGCAAGCTTGAGTTTCCTCAAAATACCACTGTCTCCAAACTTGCCCATTTGGTCTCTGTAGATAGCAGCCGCAGGGATATGCAGGGAAGCCCAGAGCCAGAAACCGAAAGCCTATGGGTGCAGCCATATGGGAGCCTAGGACCCACCTGCTGCCAGCGCAGCACACACCACGTTGCAGGCTCAGACTCCATGGAACCAGAGAGTTGGCACCGCAGGCAACACCTTTGACTAGAGCCGGAGAGGTTCTCCTTTTGGCTGTGAAGAAGCAAACAGCCATACTGTGAACTGTCTGTGGAGAGCACTACATGGCAGGAAGGCTTCTGGGACCTGAGAGCCTCCTTCAGTCATAATACTGCAAGGACATACGTTCTCCAAAAGCCTTGAAAGAGTCTGGAAGCAGAATACTTCTCTAGTTGAGGTTCCAGATGAGAAAACAGCTAAATCATGCCAGTACTCATGACCCATGGAAACTGTGTGATAATAAATGTGTGTGTTTTAAGTTGTTAAGTTTGTGGTAAGCTGTTACTTAGAAAAAGAAAATTAACACAGTTGAATCTGTTCTAATCCCAGAATGCTATCAGTAAAATATTGTAATTTTACCTTGCACTCCAATATATGTACATTCATTTATAAATTGTATATACTACTGCTACTATAAAACCATGTATTATCACTGAAAAAAAGAATGAAAACACTCCCTAACACCATACACAAAAATAAACTCAAAATGGATTAAAGACCTAAATGTAAGGCTGGATACTATAAAACTCTTAGAGGAAAACATAGGCAGAACACTCTTTGACATAAATTGCAGCAAGATCTTTTTTGATCCACCACCTAGAGTAATGAAAATAAAACAAATGAAAAAATGGGACCTAACTAAAAAGCTTTTGCACAGCAAAGGAAACCATAAACAAAATGAAAAGACAACACTCAGGATGGGAGAAAATATTTGGAAAAGAAGCAACTGACGAGGGGTTAATCTCCAAAATATACAAACAACCCATGCTGCTCAATATCAAAAAAAAAAAAAAAAACCACAGTCAAAAAACAGAGGAAGATCTAAATAGACATTTCTCCAAAGAAGACATACAGATGGCTAAAAAGCACATGAAAAAATGCTCAACATTACTAATTATTAGAGAAATGTAAATCAAAACCAAAATGAGGTATCACCTAACACTGGTCAGAATGGCCATCATCAAAAAATCTAGAAACAAATGCTAGAGAGAGTGTGGAGAAAAAGGAACCCTCCTACACTATTGGTGGGAATGTAAATTGGTACAGCCACTATGGAGAACAGTATGGAGGTTCCTTAAAAAACTAAAAATAGGGCTACCATATGACCCAGCAATCCCACTCCTGGGCATATATCCGGAGAACACTATAATTCGAAAGGATGCATGCATCCCGATGTTCACTGCAGCACTATTTACAATAGCCAGGCCATGAAGCAACCTAAATGCCCATCTAATTCTTTATCAGTCAAATTTCAGAAAGGAAAAGAGAGAGCATGTCAGATAACTGAATAGGTGAAATTTAATATGGGGAACTGGTCCTAAAATGTTAAGATGTTAAAGATGTCCTAAAATGTTAAGATGTTAAAGATGTCCTAAAATGTTAAAAGCCTAACAGTAAATAGTGTGTCAATTTGGAGATTAGCAATTCATAGTAGGAAATCACCATAATCTTTTGGGTAAAGGAACAAAGTTTATCACTAGAAATTCAAGAGCAGAAACTGCATCTACAGCAAATACTGCTCAGTGGGAGCTGGCCTTCTTGAAGGAGACACAACAACTTGTAGAGAAACACCAGAAGCAGAGAGGTCTGGAAGACATTTCATGGCTTCTTCCTTCTTACCACCACTCATTCTTCGTTAGGAACTCCCAATTTGTAATGTATTCAAAAATCAATTTTGATGGGAAAGACAGTGCTCTTAACCTGGAAGTGGGATCTTGAAGTTCAAAGTCTTTAGTAGTCCTGAGTTTCTGTAGTCTTCCGTTAAGCTTTCCCAGTGGATTGGAAGTAGTAGAGGTGCTCTAATAAATACCTTGGGGTTGAGATATAATCCTTCTTGTCCCATTGTGTAGTAGCAGCCTTATTTCTCCTTGGTAATAGAATTATTCACAGGATTACTCTAGCCTTACAACATAATAGTTCATTCTTTTTATCCAGCTGGTTCTACAAGGGAAGTGCAAAATGGCAGTCTCAATTTCCAATTCAATGGAAACATTGTTGTGACCCTTGGTGAAAGCTTTCTTCCCTTGAGGACTAACAGCTCAAGGTTACAGGGATGAGTATCTAGAACACTTCAAGTGGGTTAATAGGTACAGCTGTGAAAAGAGATACTTCCAACCCTTGGTTCCCAGACCTTTGTGCCCTGCCTATGGAAGGAACAGCACCACACATTTCTCGATGATTCAAAGTATATATTGTATCCAATCAGATAGCACTCCAACTTTACAGTTTTTTCTCTTAGCTGGCACTGTAACAATTTTCAGAACTTTATTCCATTATTCTATCAGGGTCCTGGACAATGAGATATTTGGTAAGCTAAATAAATGTTATGGACTTAAACCCTTTGCCACATTTCTTGTGCAGAAACAATATTTGTGTAGTGCCCTGTGATGATAAATAAAGCATTCTATAAGTCTGTGAGTGATGATGCTGGCAGGAAAATGGAAGGCAGTGAAGACAATCTGTACCCAGAATAGGTGTTTTTCCAAAAGGACATATCACCACTCCCCAGAAAATGAGGTTCCAAAGTCAGCAAGCTGCCATCAGGTAGTTGGCTGGTCTTCCTACGAAATAATGTTATTTTGGGGTGGGCCAGGTAGTGACCTCTGCTTTTGGCAGACTGCATACTCAACAGTGGTAGAAGAAAAACCAGCTTGAGTGAGTAGCTCATGCTGTGGATCCCATTCATAGTATCTTTTCTGCTGAGTATTATTTTGTATATTGTCCACTGAGCAACTACCAGGGTGACTGGGAATGAGGTTGACTCATGGGATATTCCTTATTGAGAACCCACTCAGCAATGGATATTGCTTTTTTTTTTCCCCACTAAAAATTTTTTTCCAATTTTACTGAGAAATAATCGACATACATCACTGTGTAAGTTTAAGGTGTACAGCATGATGGATTGATTTACATATATTGTGAAATGATTACCACAATAGGTTTAGTTAACATCCATTATCTCATTTAGATACAATAAGAAGAAAAGAAAAAAATTTCCCCTTGTGATGTGAACTCTTAGGATCTATTCTCTTAACCACTTTGCTATATATAATGCATCAGTGTTAACTACAGTGGTCACATTGTACATTACATCCATAGTACTTACTTATTTTCTACTTGGAAGTTTGTACCTTTTCACCACCATCCTCCAATTCCCCCTCCCCACAACCCTCTTTTTTGTTTTATGGTAACCACAAATCAGATGTCTTTTTCCATGAGTTATTTTTGTATTAGATTCCACGTGTAAGTGAAATCGTACAGTATTTGTCCTTTTCTGCTGACTTATTTCACTTAGCATAATGTCTTCAGGGTCCATCAATGTTGTCACAAATTGTAGGATTTTCTCATTTTTATGGCTGAATAATATTCCATTGTGTGTGTGTGTGTACATATGTGTGTGTGTATATATATATAACAATTTCTTTATCCATTCATCCATTGAAGGACACTTAGCTATTATAAGTAATGCTGCTATGAACATGGGGGTGTATATATCTTTTCCAGTTAGTGTTTTTTTTTTTTTTCCTTTGGATATATTCCCAGAAGTGGAATTGCTGGATCATATGATAGTTCTATTTTTAATTTTTTCTGGACCTCCATACTATTTTTGTAACGGATGCACCAATTTATAATTCCTTCCAACAGTGCACAAAGTCTCCCTTTAGTCTACATCTATGCCAGCATTGGTTATCTCTTATCTTTTTGATGTCTTTTTTGGTTATCTCTTGTCTTTTTGAGGATGGCCATTCTAACAGGCATAAGGTGATAACTCATTATGGTTCTAATTTGCATTTCCCTAATGATAGTGAATTTGAGCATCTTTTCATGAACCTGTTGGTACAGTGAAAAATTATTTTAAAATAATTTTTGAATAAGTAATGAATCTAAGAACAATGTGATATATTCTGTTAGGCTAGCAAGTGCAATATTCTGCCTATTTTATATGGTTGTATAGAATTGGAGAATCATCACTGAGTTAGATAAGGTGACCTCTAAGTTTCTTTCCAACTATAATATCCTAGATTGATATAAAGTACATTTCCCTGCCACAAAAAACAGTTTCACACTCACGTTGCAAAATTGTAAACTGGGACTCAGATCACTCTACATTTGCAAATTGTTGGAAGATCACCAGTCCTGGGCTTCACTCCTAGTAGTTAGGGGTCATTCTTTCATGTTTAATTTCACCCTTGTGACTTTCAGAACTTTGTGAAAACAAGGCTGAGGGCAATAGGAGGCAATTAGCTCACAAGAATGGAGGGTTCCTTTCAATGACATTTCTTTGTTTTCAGCTTTAATCTTTATATTGCTGTAAAACATGCACACATTTACTCTTTTAATTGGTCGGTGATCTGATTATCATAATTAAGTATTAGGTGTTCTGTTCCTTTTAACTTTTAAAATATGTTATTCACAACTTTCTAATTAAAAGTACCAATTCACGTCGGATGTGAAGGACAAGAACCACTATAATGATCCATGAATTTTTTACTCCTATTTGTGCAGCTAATTTATTTCATGGAAATCATGGATTTTTCAGTTCACTGTCCATTTACACTCAGGGTAAAAGCGTAAAGGTCAGTAAAGAATACTTAATGACCAGAAAAGCTGCTAACTAAGGGAATACAGAAAGTGTGAAATTGTACATTTTCATCTTTTCATTCTGCCTGGGAACATCTACATTTTGTTAAGTCTGATATTTAAAAAACATATCAAAATTTGGCAAAATGTTCAAATTTCCCAATATGTGAAATGTGACAGGCTCTCAAATAGATTTTTGCCTAGCACCTTTTTTTAGGTATAAGGAAACACATAATTCCCGAGAATCAGCCAAGACAATACAATGTTGGATGATAGAGAGTTGAATATATAAAGTTCAGCATTTTCCCAAGTGGGTTTAAACAGGCTTCCCTTAGGAACAGTTTCTGCCATGGAGTATTTATTACCTTGAATAATGTGACAGAAAGAAATGGAATAAGGAAATGATTTTTACTAAATAAAAGCAGCCATCAACTCTCAAAAGATAAACTATCCATATTTTAAGAAGAATACAGTTCACTAGAAAATCTTGGTGTCCTTTTTTTTTTTTTTTTTTTTTTTTCGGTATGCGGGCCTCTCACTGTTGTGGCCTCTCCCATTGCGGAGCACAGGCTCCGGACGCGCAGGCTCAGCGGCCATGACTCATGGGCCCAGCCGCTCCGCGGCATACGGGATCTTTCCCGGACTGGGGCACAAACCTGTGTCCCCTGCATCGGCAGGTAGACTCTCAACCACTGTGCCACCAGGGAAGCCCATTGGTGTCTTAATGACAATTTGGAGAAGCAGTTTTTATTTGCATTGTGCAAAGCAAGCACGCACATTCAGTTTTACAGCTCAAGTATCCACATCTAGATGTCTAAAAATTGTCAAGATCTTCAAAATGGTCTTCCTTTTGTTAGTTCTGCCCAAACTAGAAGGGAGGCCAAACTCCCCAAGCACAGGTTCAAAGTGCAGACAGGAATAGTAAATAAGAGTGGCTCTTAGAGAAACCAAGGCAGAAATGGAAGCTCTCTGAGACCCAGGGAACCTGTAGGAGCTGTCATGATTCACTGTGCTCTTATAAAACAGGAAGTCTAAATCACCGTTGTTGAGCTTCCAGAAAAATCAGCTGCTGACTTTTTTCTTGGGAGGGGGCATTGGCTTTATCCTAACGCTTAAATCTGTAAGTAGGTGAAGATTACTATTCCATAGAGGCACATAACAAAGGAGCTATTTTTTTAGAAGCTAAAGTAGAAAAGGAGAATCCTTGCTGAAAATTGTTTCCCTGTCTCTAACCCAATTTTTTTTTTTCCTAATGGAAATTATGGTCTCTTTTTGGGCCCAAAGTAGAGTTATTAGATTTGTTTCTCAGTGAAAAATTGAAATCTTGTTGGAGGAGGTAGAAAGCAAATATAGATGCAAAATAAAATTAAGGAAATGAATACCAATATATTTAAGTGCTTCTCTCTGAAAATCATTTGCTTGTTTAAAATGTCAAATATTTATGCCCTAAATTCATTCTTAGGATATTAAAGTCTCTTTTACTTTAAGACAACTGTTTTCTTATTGTTAAAAAAATAAATAATAATAAGAATTACCACCGAGTTAGATTAGGTGACCGTTAAGGTTCTTTCCAACTGTAAAATCCCAAGTTGATGTATAGCATGTCTTTTATATAATATTATATATGTATTAGAAATAATGTTAAATATGTATTAGGTAAACAATATTATATAAACTGTGTTATCACTTGGCAAACTCACGTAGTTTACTTTCATTATCAAATTGCTCACTTGTACTAAGCATCAAGAGAACTGTAATTTGTGATCTAGAATCTCTGTGGTTGATTTTGAAGGCATACAGCCTTGATTGTAAAATCAATGTTTAAGGAGGGGGGCTCTGTACTATATAGCTGTCACTGCTTTTATGGCCTCTGAGTGTATTCTATTGCTTGTATAAATGGAATGTTTGAAGGCAACAAGAGATAATGTATTAGAAGCCATGTAAATCAGCATATAAGTATCAATTTCCAATGTGATTTCAGAGTATTGCTGTGAAATTCTATGTGATATCTCATAAGAGGTGTTTGTGGAAGTCAACATTCACATAATAAATAATTCAGGAATGCTAAAAATTATTATACACTTAGACAAATAACCTGTAAAATTCCCAACACCAGAGAAAGCAATAGTAATCAATGTCACTTATGACGTCATCTCCCTCACGGAGATATTCACTGCTTCACGGTTCACTGAATAAACTCTTTGGGGTTTAGCTTCATTAACATAAGTTGTCATAAGAACACTTAACTCAACCTAAATTGGAAAAATGGAAATGCTCAAATTAAACTCATATTTAACATATTAAACTTCTAGACGACACTCCCTTAACAGTGAATATAATTCACATGTATTATATTTTTTATGTTTAGTAGCTCTTTCAGCTATCTGTTCCAAACAACTGAAAATGAATCGTTTACTTTTGTTCCTGCAATTTAAATAATGCAGTGAAGAGTAAACCTTATGTTTTTCTGAGAGTCTCAGTAAAATGCAATTTCATTTATTGGTCAAGAGGCTCATAAGAATGCTCCATCCAAAAAGCTTCATTTTACTGAGAAAGAAAAATAGATTAGATACTAATTTTTCAAATTTGTCTATTTTCACAAGGTAAATGATCCAAAACACATCTCCCTATTTTGAAAAGCACAATTTTAATTTCAACCGTGTGTGATTCTGACTCTGTGAGCTTCAGCCTTCATCTACTACTTTGAGTCTTGGGCACGAGTCACCTGCTGTTTAGGGTAGCACTGTCTCCCAGGAGCATGAGCTCCTGATACTACGGCAGCCTTCTTCATATTTGCCATTTTTACTTCATACTTTTTCCTTATTTTTTGATTCAGCTTGCATCACCCTCTTTGGCAGAGTCAGTAGGAAATACCTTTGATTCCAGGTACAGTGTTAGTCACTAAAGGAACTATTTTCAAAGGGAAACTCCTTATCTCCATGGGGCTATAACAGACACCCTGAGCAAATTTTTTCTTAGATCAATAAACCTGTACATCCCATCATCTTTAGGTCCCTATACAGTTATGGCTAGGACAGTGAAAACCATGAGAAAAAAATTGAAACCTATATAGTTTAAGTAATCTCTCTGTTGTTATACACATAACAGAGAGATTATATGTTATAATAGTAACAGTGTGTTACTATAATAACAGTGTGTTATACGCTGTCTTTCTATATATAATAGCCATGGTCCATACCTATATGTCTAGGGTATAAATTTCCTAATAGCACGATGCTGTCATTTCAGTAGATAGTCCTCATGATGCTATTTTTGTGAAATAGATACAGTGAGATATTATTTGTATCTCTTATATTAAAAAAATTCACTCCATATAGTCCCATCTTTATTATTAATAGCTTATGACAATGATATATTTATCAAAAAATGTTAATATTAAAGATTAGAGAACAAGAAAATAACCCTTTCATTTGGTTTATTAAAGGATAACAATATTCTTGAGTCATAAGATATTAGGACAATAAAACATCAATGCTAAATGTCAAATTATTAATGTGCCCAAATTAGGAAAGAATAATAAGAATGTACATGAATGATGATTCTATTCATGCTTTTGTTATTGGTTTTCATTAAAATGCACCAGTTTGATCAAGGTCATTATTAGCTCTAAAAATGAAAAAGCATTTGATCTACACAGGTGTTTTAGAATTTCATAGCCTTGCATTTCACAGAAGAAATCTTCTTTAGTCACTACTTCCATACCCTGACCTCTGTAATGAACACAGAAGTTATATTCTCGCAAAGATTTTTCTTTAAAAACAGACATGTAGGGCTTCCCTGGTGGCGCACTGGTTGAGAGTCCGCCTACCAATGCAGGGGACACAGGTTTGTGCCCCGGTCCAGGAGGATCCCGTGTGCCGCGGAGCGGCTGGGCCCGTGAGCCATGGCCGCTGAGCCTGCGCGTCCGGAGCCTATGCTCCGCAATGGGAGAGGCCACAACAGTGAGAGGCCCGCGTACCATTAAAAAAAAAAAAAAAGACATGTAGATTGAATCCTGACTAATAAATGTACTAATTGTTTTACCCTAGTGCAGCTATTAGTCAAGATTAAGTATTTAGCAGCTCCATCTTTTTAAGACACTTAATGCTTCTATAGGGACATCAGTGATGTCATGAGTTGCTCTTGGTAAGGAAGGGACTCACTGAGTCACCCAGGGTTCCATTATATGACATTAGGATGTGCAGGTGGTTAGGCTAAAACATTAACACTTTCATAGAGGAAAGCGTGGAGAGCAAAATGTTTACTCTCTTAGGGAAAATATCACAACAAGTTCAAAAGGAGTTAGTTATTGGAGTATGAGTACATTAAATAAACACATTTCTGTATGTTTTCCTGAAATAAATGGTTTTTATATAGTAAACTGTCTCACTTCCTCTATTGGCAAGATTATCAAACATTGCAGATGACATGCTTTTATATGAAGCCCACTCCTTTTATTGAAGCCCACTCCTGGAAAATGCTCCTCCCACACACAAAAAAGTATATTATATTTATTAATGTTTTTAAAAGAACTGGGTAAAAATGTAAAGTTCATATGGATGTTATAATACTGTAGAGTCACTTAAAATATCTGATGTCTGACTCATGCAAGCTCTTTTCTAGTAGCAGAGCCAAGGTTTACAGGGCCTTTACCTGTTTTGTTTTGAGAAAAATGTTTTCCTTGCTATTCAAGAAGAAAAGAAAAATATTTCATTTTTCTGCCAAATGACAAAATTGGGAATATGCCACTTTTCTTCTCTGAGAAGTGAGAATATTTTCATGTGGTACATGCTTCCTCTAGAGATGAATCAAAACACTAACATAGGGCTTCCCTGGTGGCGCAGTGGTTGAGAGTCCGCCTGCTGATGCAGGGGACACGGGTTCGTGCCCCGGTCCGGGAAGATCCCGCATGCCGCGGAGCGGCTGGGCCCGTGAGCCATGGCCGCTGAGCCTGCGCGTCTGGAGCCTGTGCTCCGCAACGGGAGAAGCCACAACAGTGAGAGGCCCGCGTACCGAAAAAAAAAAAAAAAAACCCACTAACATAACTAACACAATTTGAAAGCGTTTCTTAATGCACCAACCTACAGTTTTAATTCATATTCATTGGTTACATAGAGTACTATAATGACATAAGGTTAAAAACAGTCTGTGTAGGTTATTTCAATAATGTGCATTTTTCCAGGGAAAAATTTAGGCAAACTGGCTAATTCATTTGTGTTATTTTGTGTGTATCATGTTGTCCTCTATTCTGCACCTTTAAATGGGTGATTGATAAACAAAGAGCAAGCTCAGTCACAACTGCAACAGAGGTAAGCTTTATGAATTCACATCATACTTGTGAGCTGGAAGCCTTAAAGCCCTTTCACCCCTCTTACAGACCGTTGAGAATAAAGTAATCATTTCTGGAATTTGGGAGGCTATTGATTGAAAGCTCTGTGGTATCTCCCCAGGTACACAGAGGCTGAAAAGACACAGAGAATGGGCTTGGGCTTTATTTATTTGCTTTGCAAAGTGACTCAGACAAAAGGATTGGGGGAGGGGCTATTGTTTCCCTCATTTAGGCTGATAGAGATTTTTAATTTTTACTATTTTAATTTTTAGATTTTCAAGAAATGAGGTTTTAGAGAGTATTGATCTCTATAAAGGTAAAATGGGGTTATTTTCTTATGGGTATTGAAACAACCTGCTAATTCAAGTACATGTGATATGGTTATCCCTCTTTGATTAAAAAAAAAAATCTTCCTTACCCCCAAACAGAATAGTTGATTCATTATTTGATGCAATCCTTTGATGCTGCAAAAATGCTGTCTCAAAAACCATTTAGAGTGAAAATCAGTGAACAGCTATGGTTTCAAATATGGAGACTCCGAAGTGTTTCTTATAAGTTGTTATCATATTTTTTAAAATAAATTTGTATTTTTTAAAAATAAATTTTAATAAATGGACTAATTTCCTTTGATTAACTTCAGGTTAAGAAATTCAAATAAATATTCTTTGATGTGGCTACTAAGCAGGTACTATAGTAAAGTGATAAAAATAGCACCAGTGAGAAGTAGTAAAAGGGGACACCTAATAGTACAATACTATTAAAAGAACAGAATTTTCTAAGCATCCAATCAGACATATAATTAAACTATTTTAAATTTGTTCTCACTTAAGAATACTTAAAAATTCTGATAAAAGCCGAAATATAGATGAATCTCTTTGATATATAACACTGTAGATAAAACTTTGCTGCGACAGTATAGACATTTTCTATGTAATACAAATACTTAAAACTAATAATTAGATTCTACACTTTAGGCTCTCAGCATCAGATAAGACATTGAAGCATTTGCCAATTCAATACTATTTGTGGTGAAATTTGGAATGTTTAATGCCTCAAACTTAATCCTGTTGAAAATATAATCTAATATCCTAAGAAAGTGAATAAAATCTTCAAAAGTGGGTTTAAGTGCCCAACAAATGCTTGTTGAGTTGTTTGCCAAACTAGAACGAACCAAACATTGGTACAAATTCCTTTAGCTTCTTTATGGAAAGACTGACTGATTTTTAGGTATAGGACGTACACATGTTGTTTACTTTCAATCTGTGAATTTCCAAAGCAATAAAAGCAGAAAAAAAAAATTCAAGGAGGCATATCCTGTGGATCTCCCTCCTCGACACATAATTTGTAGGTGGTGATGTGGCTGCACTGATAAAATGCTGGGTGTGTAATAGGTGACAATGAAGGCCTGGCTTTCATACAAGCTTAGATTGGCTATATTTTCACAAATCAATTATTTTTCTCATTGAAAGATAATACATTTTGGTAATGCTTGGAGAAGTTAGATGCTAGAGAGGTCACTGCAGGGGGTGAAGGAAAGCGATAGCAGTTGTCAGAACTGCAATTATTCCTAGGTGAACTTGGTTTGATAGAAGGAGTAGCAGTCTTGCTGGGCTCAAATTGCTTTTCTATTCGACTACGCTTATCAGTAATTAGAAGAAAGTGTTGGAGGAAACCAAGGGTTGGGGAGAGAGTTCCCTGGGGCTGTCTTTCTATGACAATAAAATATCCGAGTCAAAAATCATCAGGCTGTTTTTTCTACAGGGTGCCAAATAACCTATTTCACGGTTATTTGAAAAACCAAAAATTGATTGTTCATGAATGCTTAATGTGAACCTATGCACATCCATAAGTCAATTTGAGAAACAATTATTTAATCAAAAATTAGGCATCTTAAACAAAAATCTGTGACATATAATCAGTTAGTAACTAAGTTAGTAATTAAGTACTTCTGGAAAATTATTTCTTTTATTGTTTGTGTATACTGGTACAGAACAGTCTAGATATAGATCAGATCTTCTCATCTGTAGCTAGTTAAGAAAAATCACCTAAGAAAATTTCAATTAATTATAAATAGAAAGCAGCAGGAAAGGTTTGCTCAATCCCTGGACAACCATAGCCTTGCTTCAGGACTGTTATGAAGATTATTTTTCTTCTTCTTTTTTTTAATACTAAGTCATTTTTCATACATAAAAATACCCGACTTCCTGGTCATACTTCTATATATCCTATTTTCTCACTAGCTTTCATCCCACTGCATCTATTCTTTAAACCCATCGTGAATCACAGAGCATCATTTCTCAACTTTTCTCTATTATCATCCACATCTCTTACCAGTCCTTCTTCTCCAGTGTAGACACTATAGTATATTCCATCACAACAGCTACTACTTGCCTGTTATATTCTAAACATTACTGCCCCAGCGTGTCATTCCATCCATTCAACACTGCAGAACCATAACTCAGATGAGTCCAATAACCTCTTCTCCATATTCCAGATAGTATTTGCTGATAGAGAAAACTCTGTAATCATATGGAGAGTTGGTATTATAATTTTATGTTCTCTAATTTCGATCAGCTTTTCAACTACACACAGAAATTCACCTTCCTTTTCTTAAGTAGCTTCTTCTTCAAGATTCTCTTTCAGATCCTAATTTTTTATACTACTTATCTCTCCAACTTTCTCATTATTCTTTATGGATGTCCTCAACTCTTACATCTTATATAAAAGGAGATCTTCTTCAGCTTCCTTCAGCATCTTAGAACAAAGCAACACCAATGCCCTTCCTTTCCTTTCTTTTTTAAAATTTTTATTTAATTTTATTTTTAAAAAATTTTCATTGAAGTATAGTTGATTTACAAAAGGACAAATGAACTTATCTACAAAATATAGAGTTACAGGTATAAAACACAAATTTATGGTTACCGGGGGGAAGGGGGGAGAGGGACAAATTTGGAGATTGGGATTGACATATACACACTACTTTATATAAAATAGATAACTAATAAGGACCTACTGTATAGCACAAGGAACTCTACTCAATACTCTGTAATGGTCTATATGGGAAAGGAATCTAAAAAACAGTGGATATATGTATATGTATAACTGATTCACTTTGCTGTACATCTGAAACTAACATCTTTTCCTTTCTCATAGAAGAGATGTCTCATCTTTGGTAATCCCTTGCATTAGCACTAAGACACCTTCGAATAAACAGTATGCGATATCATGACTGACATCAATGACAGACATGACAGACTTTACAGTCCTCAACAACCCACAGGAGACGGTTGACTTCCTTCTCCCCTTCACATAAAAACCTTTGAAAGAGGTGTGAACACTTTTTCTCCATTTCTTTACCATCCATTCTTTTGTTAAACTACTGTGAAATGGCTCCCACTGCCTATATTTGACTGGAATTACTCTTTCCAAGGTCACCAGTGGACTACTAACTGATAAATTGAAATGACCGTTTTGAATTTTCTTTCTTGAGCTTTCTGCACCATTTTACTCTGTGGAACCCTCCCTACTTCGTGTAATGCTTTCTTCCCTGGGATTCAGTTGTGCCACTTTCTACTATCTTCTTCCTGCTTCTCTGTTTACTTCTTAATATTTTTCTTTTATTTTTTATTTATTTTTTAATAGATCTTTATTGGAGTATAATTGCTTCACAATAATGTGTTAGTTTCTCTTGTACACCAAAGTGAATCAGCAATATGCATACACATGTCCACATATCCCGTCCCTCTTGAGCCTCCCTCCCACCCTCCCTATCCCACCTCTCTTGGTCATCGCAAAGCACTGAGCTGATCTCCCTGTGCTATGCTGCTGCTTCCTACTAGCTAACTATTTTACATTCAGTAGTGTATATATGTCGATGCTATTCTCACTCTGCCCCAGCTTCCCCCTCCGACCCCATGTCCTCAAGTCCATTCTCTGTGTCTATAGCTTTATTCCTACCTTGCCACTAGGTTCATCAGAACCAATTTTTTTTTTGTTTTAGATTCCATATATATATGTTAGCATACGGTATTTGTTTTTCTCTTTCTGACTAACTTCACCCTGTATGACAGATTCTAGGTCCATCCACCTCACTACAAATAACTCAATTTCATTTCTTTTTGTGGCTGAGTAATATTCCATTGTATATATGTGCCACATCTTCTTTATCCATTCATCTGTCGATGGACACTTAGGTTGCTTCCATGTCTGGCTACTGTAAATAGAGCTGCAATGAACATTGTAGTACATGTCTCTTTTTGAAGTATGTTTTCTCAGGGTATATGCCTGTATTGGACCCTGGATTGCTGGGTCATATGGTAGCTCTATTTTTAGTTCTTTAAGGAACCTCCATACTGTTCTCCATAGTGGCTGTATCAATTTACATTCCCACCAACAGTGCAGGAGGGTTCCCTTTTCACCACACCCTTCCAGCATTTATTGTTTCTAGATTTTTTGATAATGGCCATTCTGACCAGTGTGAGGTGATACCTCATTGTAGTTCTAATTTGCATTTCTCTAATAATTAGCAATGTTGAGCATCTTTTCATGTGTCTCTTGGTCGTCTGTATGTCTTCCTTGGTGAAATGTCTATTTAGGTCTTCTGCCCATTTTTTAATTGGATTGTTTGCTTTTTGATATTGAGCTCCATGAGCTGTTTGTATATTTTGGAGATTAATCCTTTGTCCGTTGTTTCATTTGCAAATATTTTCTCCCATTCTGAGGGTTGTCTTTTCGTCTTCTTTATGGTTTCCTTTGCTGTGCAAAAGCTTTTAAGTTTAATTAAGTCCCATTTGTTTATTTTTGTTTTTATTTCCATTACTCTAGGAGGTGGGTCAGGCATATGAATTTTATAGGTTTCCATATCATTTTCATTCTTTTGTGGTCACACATTTACCCACAAGTTTAGGAGTCCATGGAACCTGGGGCACTTGCCCAAACAGAATACTCACCATCACAGAATGCATGCTTATCTTTTTAGACCACACAGTAGGGACCTGGAACTCCAAAACTCTCTGCCCCAATAGCTCCAAGAATTCTTCTGAGGCCTTCCCAGGCCACAAGATATTGTCTTCACTTTTTTTTTTTTTTGGCCATACCGTGCAGCATGCAGGATCTTAGTTCCTCGACTGGGGATTGAACCCATGCCCACCACAGCAGAAGCATGGAGTCTTAACCACTGAACTGCCAGGGAAGTCCCAATAGTGTCTTCACTTCTAAGCCTGAGAATTGGTCAGGAAGCAGCTGATGATGGAGTGTGTGGACCAGCCTGAACGTGTGATATGGCTGTTCATATAGGTACAGATGAAGCCAGTCATGGTGAAGAAAGAAGCCAGTGGTAGAGAGAGAATGGGAGTGGGCTCATGACCATGGACAAAGTCTCCTATATTTTTATGGTTCAAAGTTCAAAAATCCATAAATTCTTTGATATTTCTCCATTCAAAAGGTAGAGCCTAATTCTCCTTTCCTTCAAAGTGGCTTGGATTTAGTGACTCACTTTTAAGCAGTAGAATGTGGTAGAAGTGATGTTGTGGCTTCTAAGATCAATATGTAAAATACACTGTAGCTTCATCCTAGTTCCTTTTCTTGGATCATTTGCTCTAGGAGAAGCCAGCTGCCATGTTGTAAGAACACTGAAGTAGCCCTAAGGAGACACCTTTATGGCAAGGAACTGAGTGCTCTTTCTAAAAATCAACAAGGAATTGAGGTTTTCTGCTAACAGCCATGAGAATGAGCCATTTTGAAAGTGGCCATTGAGAGATGAATGTATAAAGAAGATGTGGTACATATACAATGGAATATTACTCAGCCATTAAAAAGAATGAAATAATGCCATTTGCAGCAACACAGATGGACCAAGAGATTATCATACTAAATGAAATAAGCCAGAGAGAAAGACAAATATCAGATGATATTGCTTATATGTGGAATCTAAAAAAAAATGAAATGATACCAATGAACTTATATACAAAATGGAAATAGACACACAGACATAGAAAACAGACTTATGGTTAACAAAGGGGAAGTGGGGGAGAGGGATAAATTAGGAGTTTGGGATTAACATATACACATTACTATAATATAAAACAGATAACCAACAAAGACCTACTGTATAGCACAGGGAACAATACTCAGTATTTTGTAATAACCTATAAGGGAAAAGAATCTAAAAAAGAATATATATATATATATATATATATATGAAACCAAATCACTCTGCTGTACACCTAAAACTAACACAACACTGTAAATCAACTATACTTCAGTAAAAAACAAAACAAACAAAAAAACAACTGGTGGTCAAGACAATGAGAGGAAACTAATATATTACTGATGGTGGGAGTATAAACTCTTAGAACTCTTCATAAGTGATGTGGCAATAAGAATCAGAAGGTTTTTTAAAAAAAAAAAGTGGATCCTGTAGCCCCCACTCAAGCTTTCAGATGACTACAGCTCAGACTGACACCTTGAATACAACCTCATGAGATACCCCTGAGTCAGAACTACACAACTAAACTGCTTTTGAAACTCTTATTCATACTGTGATATAATAAAGAGTTGTTTTTTATGTTGTGAAATTTGGAGGTAATTTGTTATGAAAGCAAAAGATAACTGATACATGAAACTACTGATTCTAAAATTTTTAATCTCAAATTGACCTTTTAGATTTTTATCATGGGTAGGATGATGGACCATATTTTATTTAACAGCTTATTAGGTTGATTTTCAGTTCTTAATATTTGGCATATTTAGATACATGGACCGATGCATGCATTTGTACTCTTGTCCTTTAAGGATGGGCCTAAACTTCCCCACATTCCTGGGTTGCACATGCAGAGGCACTAAGCAGGTCCTGTGAAGTGTTATGCTTCAATTGCAACAGGGAAGCCCTGGTGTGTGAGGCTAGAAGCACTCAGTGAAGGCTTGAAACTGGACATGTCTGTATATCCCTGCATAAAGTTGTTCTAAACCCATGCCGAGTTGGTCTCTGGAGTAGCAGTTGGGATAGAAACAAAATGGCTAGGGGTCCCAGAGACAGGTCTGTCTAAATGGATCTGCAGTGATGCATAAGAAGTGCATGATACAAAACCCTTTACTGGTTCCTATTACTCTCTGTATAAAGTTTTGTTTTGTTTTGTTTTGTTTTGTTTTTCCGATACGCAGGCCTCTCACTGTTGTGGCCTCTCCTGTTGCGGAGCACAGGCTCCGGACGCGCAGGCTCAGCGGCCATGGCTCACGGGCCCAGCCGCTCCGCGGCATGCGGGATCTTCCCGGACCGAGGCACAAACCCGTGTCCCCCGCATCGGCAGGCGGACTCTCAACCACTGCGCCACCAGGGAAGACCCCGTATAAAGTTTTAAACCTTCTAAGATCTGGGTCCCTCTTAACTGTCTAACTTCATCTAATGGCGCTTTTATTATCAAGTTCTAGGTGCCAGCCAGACTGAACTACTTGTGATTCTTCAAACGGCCACACTCTTTATTCCTTCCACACCTTCGAGTACGCCCTTCCACGTTTCAGAGATACTCTTCACTCCTCCACACTCCTATCCATAAACCCTCTCAGAAGGCCTCTGTGATCAATTCATAACTCTTTTTGGTGCTCCCACTCATTCTATAGGACACTGCACTTACTGTTATTATCACATTATAGTGTAACTACAGGGTTATTTATCTGTATTTATAGTCAAAGAACTATAAACCCTTTGAGGATAGGAGTGAAGTCATTAATTTTTGAGTTTCCTGTGACATATATAACACTTGGTACATGCCAGGATCAAACGATATTTAGAATATAAACTTTGAGCATGTCAATAAAATGATTCTATAGAAGGATCTAGATTATTAAAACTCTGGGAAAAAGAACTGCATTTTGTTAAAAAAAAATACTTTGTGAAAAGCAATATACAACAAAAACAGTAATGACCCAGTGCATTATTAGTGTACAGTCCTGTTTTAAAAAGGACATCATTCAGAGGTACTAGAGATACTATAAACTATAATGTAGCAATTACTATCTTAACTATAATACATGGTCTAAATCAATGGTGGTAATAAATCTTGTCTAAATGACCAGAACATGAACTAAAGCTCCCTTTGTAGCACATATTTCTCTTTAGTTGATTTCACTCCCTTTAGGCTTGTGGTTTGTAAATAGAGGCTTTTAATGACAGGAAAACCAGGGATTATTTTATTTCAGTCTTCCAAATATGATCTCCCCAGGAAAGCACACAGTCTAGAAGTAAATACCTAGAGGCTTCCAAATGTATTTGCAATGTAAAGCAAGAGACTATTGGAGTGATAATCCCATAAAACAAAATTAGTTTTTCATCTTTGGTATAGATATTTTTAAATATCTCAAAGTCATCAAACAGTAAATCCTAATCTTGGTTTTGTGATTCTTGAGATGCCTAAAAGAAACTGCAAATATTCAAAACAAATATGTTCAGTTCTCTGAGAATTTGTAATCGGCTTTGCAAATGGTTGATCTTGGAGAAGGGGATGATTTAACAAGCAAACAATGATGGAGCTCAACTCCAAAAAATTTAGGAAGTGTTGATATGAAACATGATTGTTGCCCTCATTGAGTTAAATGTTGAAATCCAAAAGAAATATGATCTTCAGTTGTATCTTTCTTTGCTTAACCAAATAATTACACAACTCACCCTTTAATGAAGGTATTCCAAGTAAACTTCATCAACTCTAAATTCAGTGATACTGTGAATTCTGTGATTCTGTAATTCTATTCCCTTTTCTCTAGTGGCATTTCCAATGGACACATCACTTAATGTCCTCAATCTAGAAGAAAAAAGCAGCTGATGCCAAATGTTCCTTTCAGTCGAGTTCCTTCTGTGATAGATACTATACTGGACACTGGAATCTATCCCTTTTGTGGTTCTATAAGTATTGAAAATAGATTTAAATAGAGGTGTCTGAATTATTATCAGCACCACATATCCTGTCTCTAATTTAATCCAACTTTTTAATTATTTTCCTATTCCCTTATATATTGTTTTATTGTTTTCCTATTCCCTTATATATTTTTATGAAAAGTAAATTATTAGATTTTAACTTATTTCTTTTACTTTACTTTGGTGCACCTATTTTTGTTCATATTTTTCTTAAATTTATTAGCAACCCATTTCAGTGGAAATTTGATGGAAAATAGCTTTCACTTATTTGAATAACAAATGGAGCAATGAAGAATTGCAGGTATAATAACATCTATGGATAGTCAGTTGTAGTGAAAATATTAAAACAATATGTAAACATTCAAGTCGTAACAAAGTTTAAGCTTAGATCCTCAGTAAACCACAGAAGTAGATGGAGCAGTGGAATCCAGTGATGTGACTAATTTAGTCTCTGTGGCATCCATAGGCTCATTTATTAAATGAATGTTTTAAATCTATCTTGATTATCCAAAGTCAAGAATCTTTAAATAAATCTTTGATGCATCTTGCATCCTAGGAAGGGGAGGGAGGAAATCTTCAAATGCTGGCACAGACAGGCCTTAATGCTGTCATTCTTTGTAGTGGAGTGAATCACGTTCTTTTATGCTCTCAGCATTCTTCCAGTAAATAATCAATGTAAGTCACTCTCTCCCTGGGATGTAATTAAAAGCCTGCTACCAAAAGACAAGGTTGTTTTATGTACAGATATAGAAGTATATGTTTTCCAAGGAATAAACGATCCTCTTTCCTCCCTCTTCCAACCACAGTAAGAAGGTTCTAACCTGATTTTAAGTGCAATAATATACCTGCTGTGAGAAAAGACATTTTGATGCATAGAACGCTAGAGTTTTCCTATGTTGGCTTAAAACAGATGCAATTAATTTATCATTTCAATTACCTTGCCCTGAAGGCATGCATTTAACTGAAGTATCAGTGTAGTGTGGAGCTGGAAAACTGTAGTTTCTTGAAATCTCTATTGTATTCAAATGGTCAGTGTGGGCTCATTAGAAAAATTAAGAAGACCAGACAGACAATTTATCAGAACATATTCTAAAAAGTATGTCGAGGTGAGGTGACTGCCCTCCTTTTCCCTGCCACTTCACTGCACTAGTAAGGGTGATTTTGTATGAGGCAGCACAGTTTCCTTTTAAGATGACAGGGTAGAAAATCGCTAGAGGACTTGGACTGCCAAAGTCCTCAAGATCTCTCCAACATGTCCAACAAAAACACAGATCGGTGAACCAAGAGATAACAGACGGAAGCCTCCAACACAAAAAGACCATTGTGGAGTTCATGGTGGTATCTTAACAGGGCAGCACTGTTGTGGTGACTAATTAAAAAATATGTGTGATTACGTACTTCAGAACACACAATTTGAAAAAAAAAGGAACTTATAAAAAGTTTTCAAATAAGTACTTTTGCAGTGTTCAGTCAGGCTTTGGTTGGTTCAGTCATGCTTTGTTTTAATAAAGCATTTGTTTTAATTTTTAATAAATTTTAATAAGATGTTAATAAATTTTAAATTATTTAATAAATGTTCATTAAATTTATTAAATTAAAATTATTTTCCTATTCCCTTATTTATTTCTTGAAAAATAAATTATTAGACTATTTAATCTTATTTCATTTATTTTACTTTGGTGTACATATTTTTGTTCATATTTTTCTTAAATTTATTAGTAATCCATTTCAGTGGAAATTTGATGGAAAATAGCTTTCACTTATTTGAATAACAAATGGAACAATGATGAACTGCAGGTATAACAACATCTACGAATGTTATTAGTAAATAAATGTTTTATTAGTTTATTATTTCATAAATTTTTATTAATTTATTAGTTTTCCATGAAATAACTCCAAAGGGAAAATATAAAAATAAGCGTCTGTCAGTGTACCTGGTCTCTCTTTGACAAATATAAATGTTTAGGACCTGTCTTCCTGTTTCTCCCACCTCCTCAACTTCCTACAGTACCTAAGTTATATATGGCCAAGGTGTTTCTGTTCATATTTAACATATTTGTATTCTTTTGTTAATTTCTGGTCTGGTTGAATTTTTCCCCACATGTTCTATTAATTTGCTCATTTCACTGTTACCTTAGTATTCTAAGATATTTATATTAGAAAGGATATTATAGGTCATTTACTCCTATAACTCCCTCGAGAAACTGAGTACCAAAAAGGAAGGATATTTCAAGATCACATATCTGTTAGAGGGGAATCTGAGACTAAACCCCAGGATTTCTTCTTTCTTGTAGTAGTAGAAGAAGCACTGACTACCTGGGCTCAAGACCCAGGTCTCTCTCTTCATCTCTCTATATCTCAGTTCTGCATTTATAAAATAGGGGTAGTAGCAGCTCTTTTGCACACTCACAAAAACATGCAGAGGGTGACGAGAGATGATAGATGTGACGGTATGGAGTAAGGGTATGTGGCGATTAGGTATTTGCAACATTTAAATAGAAAAGCAGATGAGATGAAGGCTGCCAGGAGAGCCTTGCTGGCTGTCCCCCAGGCTGCATCACTGAGCTGAGTCACCTTAGGGAATTTTCTGTGCTGGAAAGTCTGGTGATCTACTTAGAAACCTGATTTTACAAGTAAAATGTTTGAGAGGAGATCATTTTCTCATGGGTAAACTCACATTAATTAGCCTCTTGGTGGCAAAGTCGAAAATTTGTCATTTAGAAAGGTAACTCGTACTGACATCTAATTTGGAACACCTGTATTAGTAAAACTGGCATATTCTCCCTTGAGGCAGAACCACACAGGAAATGAAATTATAATCCATTGGTTTCCAAGCGGTCATGGAATCAAAGTAAAGGGAATCAGTTAAATAATTCAAATGTTCAGTGGTATCAGACATAGATAAACAGCCCTTTGGCTCTATTTCCATGAAATAACAAACAACAAGAACAAACATTTATTAAGCACTTACTATGTGCCAGGCATTATGCTCAATGCTTTGTAAGAATTACCTCATGGAATATTTACAACCCTCCTAGGCACAGACCATCCTTTTTATACCACTTTGGCGGAGAAGGAAGCAAGACTTAAGAAGGTTGGCTGTTTGTTACCTCTTCAATATTTCCCATGCCTCTCCTGATGTCCACTTCCATGAGTTCTTTGAAAACCTCAGGTGTGCTCCCACTATCAAGACTGTACTTGCCCTTCCCTTTGCCTGAGTGCTCTTCTCCTAGAAGTCTTCACAGCTATTTCCCGTTCTTTCAAGTTTTTGACTGCAAAATCATTGTCTCACTGAAGTTTTTTCCTAGCTCAAATCTAAAATTTCCAATCAGCCATATACAGCATTTAGTATACCCCAAACCTACTTTACTTTTTTTCCTCAAGATACGTATTAGTAGCAAACATAGTATATAATTAACTAATTTTCATTTCATTGTCTGTCTCTCCTATTAGGCTATACACTTTATGAGGATTTTTAGTTTTCCCACAATACTCTATCTCCAACATCCCCCTACCTGACTCGGTGAATGCTCAATAAATATTAAGTAATGACTGAATGAAGCCACTGCCCAAGGTGCTGACTTGAATGGGGAATCCATCCAGACCATTAAATGTTATTTACTCAATCTTTAGCAATAGAAAGGACCAGCATTAGTGACGCTACTTCTTTGACCTTCCTTAGGCTATGAATACTTCCCTTACTGACTAATTTGCTGCCTAATTAATGCATTTTTTTCTTGAACATTTTCAGTCTCTTATACTCTGAGAATCATCCTTTAAGGGTACTGTTTTACAGGAAGTTCGATCATGAGAAGATAATTTAATGAAGGCAATTAACACAAAGAAAATCATTTAAAAGAGGAAGCAAATTTTCATAGGAAATTGTGAAAATTACATTCTTAGACCTTAAAATTGATAATAAATTTATTTCATCTTTTATTTAACAAAATGTCTCATAATTGCCAATGTGTTCTTTTTTAAAGAATAAATAAAAATCAATCCAGTGATACTTTCTGTAAAAAATATATCATGATACTCTGATATAATGATGTTCTTTGCTTTATTTGGACTTTCTCAGTTTGACTATAAGTAGATTCATTTTTATAAATGCATTTGTGAGTTTAAGTAATTTTCTCAAGGTCTTGTTTTAATTTCTTAATATCTTAATACTTCCTCTTTGAAATACTTTGTGTTAACATCCTGTTTTGCTTTTAACTTACCCAACTACCAAACCTCATCTCTGATATCATGTTCAAAGATTTCATGAAATCCTTCATTTTATTTTCATTGTGTTACATTAACAGGTGTTATTATATATATAATATATAACAGGTGTTAGACTCCACCAGAGACTAAGTGATGGGGGTATAAGTGGAAAAAACAGGATAGCAGCAGAATTAAGGACAGAAGAATGTTTTAAGTATATTAGTAAAAAAATTGTGTTAAGATTTTAATTTTCCTATGCAATTTCAAAGTATGGGTAATTGGTTGATGAATATTCTAAAAAAAATACCATTCACTTTATGATTCCTGGTGAAGTTTTAAAGAGCACCTCAGAGGTGCTATTATGTGGTAGGCACTATGCTAAGCGTTTTATATGTATATCACTCCCCACAATAGCTTGGTAAGAAGGAAACTGAATCTCAATACTCAGCTACTAAATGACAGACATTGTCTCTGCAACTCTCCACAAACTCCTGGCTCTTTCAACACAAAGTTAGCCTTTTAAATAGACAAAGCTACTAACGTAGTTTTATTTGAAGAGCTCTATATAGAAGGCTGCTCCATGAAATCCTTCCTTCCATTATTTTGCCAAAAATTCCCTTATTAGAGATTCCACAACCCTGAATTTACGACTTAGAATTTTAGTTGGCCTATGGCTTTATGTCAAAGACCAATTTTTAACAGTTGGTTATAATGAAAATAGCAATGGCATTGGCCTTTGAAAACCTGCCTCCCGTTCAAATGATTTTACCTCTCTGAGTCTCAGTTTCCTTCCCTATAAACTGAGTATAACAACTTCATGCTGTGACTGAATGAAACTCAGAGAGACAATGCATGTAAAATGGAAGTAGCAAATATATATATATGTCATTATGTAATAATTAACTCCAGATATAACACCTTAACCTGTAAATGAAAATGTCCTTGAAAATAAAGTCCTATAGCATATCCACCTAATAAAGATTGCCCACTCATTGTTTGGCAATTTGAAGATTGAAAAAATATAAATAGTAACTTGAATTGTTCAGATATTTTTACCTGCAAACAATACATAACTACAAATACATACTGGCTTAAAAAATGAGGGCATTTGTTATTTTATACAGCAAGAAGTAAGAAGATGGGGAGAATATGCCAGGCTCTGCTTCCACCTCATGTCAATCCTAGGCTCTGACCTAGTTCTAGGGCTTCACCCTCTGGTCTGGGAGCAAGACAGCAATTCTACGAATCACACTTCACCACAAACATCAAGCAGGCATGTTCCTGCCTCAGGGCCTTTGCAGTTAATATTCCTTCTGCTAGAGATAACCTTTCTCTGTGGCTAATACCCCCTAGTATATTCAGGTCTCTGCTTAAAAGTTACTCTAATGAAAAATATGTTTTATCTTGCCCACGTAGGTACTTTTTCATACCAAAGATTGTTCAGAGATTTTGAAAAATATTTCAATTTATTAAAGTTATTCCTTTCCTAAAATCACATTTTTAATATTTCCAACTTATCTATTTGATTATTCTGTTTTTAAGACTAGTAATTTTAATAATTATCTTGAAAAAACTTTGATTAATATATATTTTTTACTATCTTCGTTAAGTTCCTTTAGATATTTAAACTGTATTTACGAAGTTTATATATTTAATTTGTTCAAGTACCATGTCTATTTACCTTAAATAACAAATACTTCCAAAGTAAAATAATTCTTATAACTTAAATATTAAACAAGTCAGAGGATTGACTAGTCACTCTAACAGGTCAAATTCTCTTTAATATTACTTATACAAACAAATATTTATATTATCAAATATGTACATATTTCATAATATAAAATATTAAGAGAATGGGTTTATTTTATTGTTACAAATATTCTTAAACTTAATTGTAGATCTACTAAGTGTTCAAAATCGACTACATAATAAGGAAATATACATCACACATTTTTCAGAAACACCTTTCCAAGTAATTTTTGAGGTCACTCTCTTAGCTTAGCCTGAAGTGACCGAAATTTAATGAAATCTGTTCATAATCCATAGCAAGGATTTCATGGTATAGAAGAAACTGTGATCACACAGAGGTTTCCCTTATTTTCGAGTAATATCATCGTTAATTTTTAAGATATATTAGAGTCTATAACTCCTATTCAAATGGTTGTATCATTTGAGCTAGTTTTCTTTTTGGTTGTCTCTTGAGATATGCAAATACCTTTGTTATCTAAATGTAAAGATCATTGTTCATAACAGATTCTACATTCTTTTTATATACTCTTATCTCTTAGGATCACAAAGCAATTCTAGTCATTAAAATGATATCCAACTGTATTCTAGTTTTTGTTTTTTTTTTTTTTTTGCGGTACTTGGGCCTCTCACTGTTGTGGCTTCTCCCATTGCGGAGCACAGGCTCCGGACGTGCAGGCTGCTCTACGAAGAACCGTGACTTGTATTTTCTCTGTATCCTCAAGACCGTGAAAAGTGCCTGGCACATAGGAGGCACTCAAAAATGATTATTGAATAGATGAGTGAATGAATGAAGGGGCCAGACATTCATCTCATGCCTCCTCATAAACTAATGTATTGGTAGAGAAAATCACTACCATGATTGTCTTAAGACTAATAGGTTCCATGGAGCTGGAGATGATTTTATTTCCTTAATTGTCATAGGTGCTAGAAAGTGTGAAACACAATTCTGTAGGTAAACAACTAGGAATAGTCCACTTAAATAATTCTAATAATCACATTTGGAGATCAAGACAAAGGAGGCAGAGACGGTTTTAGGATGACAAAACACAATAACATAACAAGAGTTAGAGAGAAAGGTTTTTTCTCCTGAAGATTTTGACACATCCCAGAAAGCCTCATAGAAGAAATCACATGGCTATTTGATCTTACTATGCCCTCTACAGTAGAGAATGGAGTTAATAATGTATAACACATTCCACCTCACTTGCAAAGGTGTGGGTAACTCTATATCAAATAAAATGTTGCTAAGTAATGTAACCAATCCAACTGGCTAATAGAGAGCATTAATTGATTCAGATTTCCCTTCTAAAATTAGATAGAAGCTATACTACCCAACGCAATATCCAGGTATAACTGGCCTTCAAAGCAGTTTTGGGGGTGAGCTCTTCAATATAGAACAGAATCTGGCTTCAGTGGTTTTACCTGATTCTTGCTTTATTCAGCAGCATCCAAATGCATAAGGCTCTTCAGTTGTAAGCTGAGTCATCTATTCCTCCCAGATGGTTATTAATTCTTAAAATTAATAACTTTAGTATAGTTATAATCCCTTAATTATGTAATTAGGGAGATGCCATATAGGTGAGTAAGAAAGGGGAATTAAAGAAAAGGGCTTTGGGCTTCCCTGGTGGCGCAGTGGTTGAAAGTCCGCCTGCTGATGCAGGGGACACGGGTTCGTGCCCCGGTCTGGGAAGATTCCTCATGCCGTGGAGCGGCTGGGCCCGTGAGCCATGGCCACTGAGCCTGCGTGTCCGGAACCTGTGCTCCGCAACGGAAGAGGAGAGGCCACAACAGTGAGAGGCCCGCGTACCGCAAAAAAAAAAAAAAGAAGAAAGAAAAGGGCTTTCAATAATTGGGAGGCTTTCTCATTGAAAATACTTGAAAAGAGATAAAAGTGTCTACTGGTCTACAAATTGCCTCTAAAAACAGATATATATTGAAATGGACTTAGTGGTGAGTGTTGAAGAAAACGTATAATTTTAGATTTGAAATGGAACTTTAGAAAGTCCAAAACTGCTTTTATTATTTTGATAATTCAGGAATTGGAATCTCAGATAACTTAAAGGATTTCCACACAGTCACATAAAGAAGGGCTTGAACCCAAAATATGATGATACTGACATAATCTAGTGCTCTTTCTTCTCTGATGTCCTTGGTAAAAGAATATGAGGAAAAATCGATGGTAAAAATAAAATCTAGCTAAGAATAGGTACGAAAGTGGATATCCCCCCCCAGAGAAGAGTCTTCATTAAAATTGGCTAAGTGTATATTACGTTAATTTATTAATTCAGCAAATACTTATTGAGTGACTGCCATGTCTACTAGGTATTATTCTAGGCACTGGGAATAGAGTAATGAATGAAAAAGACAAAAATTTTTCTCTCTTTCTTATATACATATAATTTCTTTCTTTCTTTCTTTAAAACAGTATATAAGCTTCCATTAAAAAGTAAAACTCACTTAAATATGATAACTAAACTATCAAGAAGAAACGTAGCAAATAATAAATATCAATACAACTGTTAGCAATTAGCAATTAGATATTCATTATTTACATGGCCATAGAACAGATTGTAAAAGTGTTTATTATTTGCTAGTAAATGATGAACCCCTTGGATTAGGCAGTCATTTTGCATACATAAAAACAGAGAATTAAAGAAAAGATTAATTCTATGACCTTTTCAGGATGAAAGGACTGTAGTGACTAAGAGATCTCATTTATTCAGCTTCATTAGAAAGTAGCAGCTTCCGTATATGTGAATTTCCTAGACTAATGGATTCATCCATTCATTAGTTTGACATACATTTGAGGAGAACTTCCTATTTGTCCAGTCTTATTCTAGGAACAGAGATATAGGAGAATAAAAGACAGTCTTGTCCTGATATAGTCATGTAACTAAGAAGTAAATAAATACATAGATATGTCCAAGGCAAGTACCTGGAAGAAAATTAAAGGGACACAAGTTTGGGGAGGGTCTGGAGAGGTGCCATTTTAAATAGTATGGTAATATGAGTTTTCTTGGAATCAAGATAAATTTTTATATTAATATTTTACACATGGAAAAGTTTTTGTGAAAAATGGCCCAAAATAAATGTTTCAGAAACCTAGGTGATGTTAGTATTGATCAGCAGTAAGAAGACAGACAATTTAATAATCACCATTTAAATAAATATATGAATACAATAACATGCATGTCTTGTGAACAGAGTAATTGCATCAAACGGAGAGAAATATTTATGTCTTCTTTCTACCTCTAGACTCCTAAGATCCTGACAATGGTTTCCATTGCTCCAGAATCTTAACACGACCTAATACACGACCTAGTCTAGTCCTTGGCTAACTACCAAGTTTCATTTCACATACTTTTTCTCTATATGCTATATCAATTAAATATTGGGAAGAGATCAGATACATTATTAAAACTGGAAGTAATAAAGCATTCAATTTGCATCTATGGGAGTGATAGAAAATAAACATGTTATCAAATTACAAACAAGATAGCTATGGATAGTTGTGATGATAAGGTTATGGAAAGTTGTTGGTTAGGTTGGGGAAGGTGCAGGCAAATACATGGAGGTCAGTAGAAGCCCAGGAAGGAAGGCAGGGAAATATGTAGGTATCTTTGGACAGCCTAGTTAAAGAATGAGAGCACATCAACTGCCAAGACTCAGAGAGAAGCATATTCCAGGTACAGACAACACAGAATGCAAATACCTTGAGTCAGAAGACCTTGTTATCTTATACAAACAGAACTGAGGCCAATGTTATTCATCTTAGCTATAATAAATAGCTCAGTGCTTGATGTTATGAGGGGATTTGAAAGAAGTAGGTAGAAGCCAGATCATGAAACACCTTTTAGACCATGGCAAGGTCTTGGAATATATTCAGAGTGTAATGGGGAGGCATGGAAGATGTGTAATCAGGGGAATGAGAGTCTCATTTGCATTTTAACCAGTTTTTACTGGCTCCTATGTAGAGAACTGATTCCCAGAGATGAAGAGGCGACGCTCAGGAGCCTGCTGGTGGGCTATGCTAAGAATCCTGCTGAGAGATGGTGTAGACCTGGCAAGCACAGAGTTGCAAATAAACAGAATTTATGTCAGTACAAAAGTTTGCAACCTGTTCATGGAACCCCTTTCAACCAAGCCTTAAACAAATATTGACTGAAAAGTAGAACTACAAAAGCAAAGTCCTTTCTTTTCATCTGTGACAGTCGCACTGACATAAATTCTGTCTATTTGCAACTGTGTGTTGTGTCAAAAATCTACGCTTTAAAGATCTCTAATAAGAAATTAATGATGGTAAACAGTCCATTCTGTCAATAATAAGCACACACAAACCTTAGCAAATATTTAAAATGTGCTATCTTCGTAGAGTCAATAATATTCTCAATATATTAGCCCTAAATAACATTACTGCATTGCTGATATTAGAAACTAGGGTTCAATGGGTTCTCATTATCAAAAGTTGAATGATTTAAGATTTATATGGAAGAAAACTGTAGATGCCCCCTTAGACTAAGACAGTTGTTTGGCTGCTGGGAGGGTTGCCTGGCGAGGAATTTGAGCTGAGTTCCTTTCCATTCATGGCCTTAGATCAAAGTAAAATGTCTTGTCCTTTCCCTTCCCTGGAGGCATCACATCCAAGGACTTGTCCTTGTGAGAGGCTGGACTTTGGTACCTTTTTGCTTCAACTTGGGACTCTGAAGGGCTATTCCCTTGGAGCTCTCTGAGGAATTGGCTGAGGCTCTGTTGCAGCTGCATCACAATTTCTCCTCTGACCAATCCTCTTTTATTCTCTCCCTCGCAGACACTGTTATGAAGAAATTATGTTTCTTTCCAAGAAACTACTTCCATGCAAATATCCATCTCAAGGTCCGTTTCCTAAGGAACTAGACCTAATATTAAAAATAAGCTTAAACCTATCTCAAATGAGTGATGAGAAGCAAACATTTCTTGTTGGTCCTCAAGACAATCTGAAGGATTTGTCAGGAAATTGCTTTCTTTTTCACATTTATAACTTGAATTAGTGATGTTGAGCTACAAAGCATTTTACCTAAAATATGAAATTGGTATTTTAAGCATAACATTAACTATTTTATCTATCATCTCTCTCTCTCTCTCTTCACGCTCCCCTCGCCACAAAATTGTTACACCAGCCAGAATAACTTGATGAAATGTGATATTTTGGAGGCCCTTCATTAAATTAGTGATACATCTAAAATTTAATCCACACTGGAAAATTTGTCATTAAACTTTGTATAAAACCTGACAATGGGCTTGCAAAAACTTTCCTGGTTGCAAATATTTCTTGGAAGAAAAGAGATTTGCTGTCAGCGCTTCCTGTGTTGGTGGTCTAGATCAGCAGCCAGGAATTGCAGTTTCTATGGTTCTTGTATTCTGGTTGGGTTGTGATTTTTTCCAAAGCATTTTAGCATTTTAATTTGTGGTTCGAGCCAGCAGCAACTTGGGAGAAGAGTGGTCAGAGGTTTAGGAACCTCCCCACGTTTTCTATTACCTTTGCCCATGAATGCGAATACAGTCAAAATAAATATCATTTGTGGGCTTCCCTGGTGGTGCAGTGATTGAGAGTCCGCCTGCCGCTGCAGGGGACACAGGTTCATGCCCCGATCCGGGAAGATCCCACATGCCACGGAGAGGCTGGGCCCGTGAGCCAGGGCCGCTGAGCCTGCGCGTCCGGAGCCTGTGCTCCGCGACAGGAGAGGCCACAACAGTGAGAGGCCCACATACCGTAAAAAAAGTAAAAATAATAAATAAATACCATTTGTGTGTTATGTGAGACAACTTCAACCTGTATCCACTAGCTTCTTTTCCATAACCATTTCCTATATAGAAGTTCTTGAATTACCACTAATCACCTTCAGCTAGAAAGACAATGAATCACATTCTTTTCTGCAAAAAGAGCCCACTCAAGAAGATAAACAGATCAACAATTATACTTGCTGGATTTAGGAAATAAGCATTACGGCAATGTGGCCAGTAATATTGTTTTTGAGAAATTTGAAAATATTTTTCAGTTTTACTGCAGGGCTCACCTGTTTCAAAAGGGATCAGACTTTCATCATGTCAGCAACTTTTCTCAGTCACAAGCATGTCCATCTGCGTGGTCAAAGCATGCTGGCTTCTAGGGTCATTAGCGAGCTCCTCATAGTAAGATTCTGGGTAAAAAAGTGATATAAGTGGTTGAGTTTTCCCCAATTCTGAATGGACAAAAGAAAACATTGACTTATTCAAACTTTAGTTTTGACGTGTCAACCTTTTGAAGTGTTTGATGTAAGACAATGTTTCTATATGTCTAAAAGGAGAGACTTACTTTAGATGCTAATCTTGCCGTGTTCTAATAGAACACAGGGTAGAGAATCTATGTGTTTTGAGTATAACTACTGGTTTCACAAAATTACTGCCAGTATCTGAGTTCGTTGTGCTCCTCAGTCCTTCCTTAAAACTCCCTTAGCTCAGGCTCAGAACTGACAAACTAGTTAATGAAATTAAAGGAGGCATTGTATTATGGGGACAATGTCCCAGTTATCAAAGAGCTCTTTTGGGGGTACAGTGAAAATACAGTCACCTTAATCTAGGGTGTGACTAATGACTGGGCTTTGCATTTCAAGATTGCTGCTTCATAACAGTAATATGAGAAATAAAGCATTCGTATTACTTTTCAAAGGTCACAGAAAAGAATTTATTTTCTGGCTAAGAGAAACTCTAATAAAAAATTTTTTAAAGCTTGCTTATCCCAGAAAATTTATGGTAAAGAATTTTAGAACCGTCACAAATAGAAATTTCAATGAAGATTCATATTTAAGCTGGACATATTTTTTTTTCCTTATTGTGCCTTGCTTCTCCACTGTATATGGTATCGAAGGGTGAAATGGTACATAGAGTCTTTGAATGCCATCACTGTAAATCATATATACAGCTGTAGAAAACAGACTCTGGAGAATAATATTGCTGCGGCAGGGGAAAGGCAGCTCAGGCCAAAGTAATTTAATTTATCTAACGTAAATCAAAATTTCAAGACTCACTAATGAAAGGATTGTATGTATTTTCCCTGTTTCTAAATCTTATTTTTCAGGCTGGCTTGTGTCCTTGCCTCCCATCCAAATCAATGTTAAATTGAAGAATCATAGTCTTAAAATTATTTGTTAAATAATTTAATAGACACTATAATGGGTTTTTTAGTTTGCCAAAAGCCACATGTTATTTTCAATAATACATATTATTATTTTGCACAGATACGTGTAAAATCTATTTTGGAAAATAGATAGCATAATCTAGCAGACAAGAGATTATGTTAGGTGGCAGCTTATGTTGTTTAAAATCTACCATTACAAGCTTACATGGTATTTATTTATTCATGATGAATAATAATCTTCATTTCTCAAGGGCAATGCACTAGAAAATGTACATAAAATCTTGTCCGCTGATTAACCTAACAGATAATAAAAGAATATGAGCATCATAAAATTTTTAAAAGTGTAAATGAGGAGTTAATATGAGAGGTGGGATTTACAAATCAGAAAAGAGAGAGGAAGCTCATTTTAATCTACTTTCTATGGTATTGTATTAGAGATAAAAACACAGAATCATTTCAATTAAAACAATGATATTGGCTACATTCAATCTTTTTACTTTTATTTTTTTAATCTCAAGAGGTGAAATATAAAAATAGCTAAATGCTTGTGGGAATATTAAGGACTCAATGTAAATTATTTTGAATTCAACTGTAACTTTTACTAATACTGTTGAGCACTGGGAATAATTAGAATGATTTCAGCAAGGAAGGCTGGATGTTTGAATAATTAACGACACAAGATTGATTTCAGGAGAAGCATCGTATCTAAAATCAAATATTAGCATCCTTATAAAAGACAGGAATAGGGATAAAAGATAGCAAGAACCACATTTTACAATTATTTGGCCTCATTAATATCACAGATTTCTTGAAATAATAAAAATCTATTTGTATTAAATATAAATTTCAGTCTCATGATAACAATATTTGTTTCTTATAGAAAGTAATAATTGAATAATCGTGTCCATAATTTTTATATTACAGTTGAATAGTTTCCCAAATTACTGTTTTTTGATCATTTTTGAATAGGCACTGTGTACAAATTATAAATGTTCAGCTATACTGAAGATTCCTTCCTTCCTTTTCTCCCAAACCAACTACTTTCCCCAGAGCAAGTATTTCTTTTTTTTTCCAGTTTCTGAAATATCTTGAATATCTTCAAATATTTGTGTTTGAATATTTGGCTCATGGTAGGCTTTCACTGTTCTGTTCGTTTCTTTAATCACTCAACATTATATCTTATTGTTCATTCCGTATTAGTACATACAACTTTTAACAGCTGTGTAGTATTCCATAATTGACTTAATGAGTCCCTAGTGATAGATACTTGAGGTTGTTTCCTTTTTTATTTTTTTTTTGCCATTACAAGCAGTACTGAAATGAATATAATTGTTCATACATCTTTGAACACACCTACAAAATGATTGCTAAAAGTTTAATTTCTGGTCAGAAGCTATATGGATTAATAATTTAACAAGTGGCTAGAATTACCATCCAAAGAGGCTTAACCAATTTCTGTTTTCACAAGCAATGTGTGAGAGAGCCTATTTAAAAAATGTGTCAAAATACATTTTACAATTTTTGATCTTTGCCAAATGACAAGTGAAAAAATAGAATATTACTGTAGCTTCAGTTTGCATTTATCTGTTTCGTGTGGTTCAGATTTGTTCACTTATGTTTAAATGCCATAGTCTATTCTTTTCTATGTTCAAATCCTATACTGAAGGTAAACATTGAAAACTTAAAAACACTTCATATTTGTGTATCTGCAAAATTGGTGCCTTATTTACGAGCATCTACTCTCTGCTAGGTCCACATTCTCATTGTTTCATGTGTCTTGGGTAGCCGGTTCAGTACCCTTTTGTTCCTTATTGAAGCAAAGAATCAAATCAGTTTTGAGTTTAGAAAGATGACTTTGGAAAATATGTATTCAACACAGCAGTACCTTACTCCATGGGCTGAGAGAAAGATAACCGAGAATAAATATCAATAATTACTTATTAAAATTCCAAAACAGGGAAAAATACCATTCTAATGACAATTAAAATATTTCCATAGTTCCAGAATAGAGCACCACAAATATGAGATTACATTTGAATTTCCAAAGTACTGATTTCTGTAAATACTTGAATTTGATCATCATCATTGTATCTATTGTACATCTTTGTTTAGAACAGATAGAGGCTATTAAATTTAATTACTTTCCCCTGAGGTTTTCATGGTAAAGCTACATGCAAAGGTAAGTCTTCTAAATTAGAACAGATTCTCATGAATAAGGATGTCATTTATTTATTACAATTTGGAAGAAGCAGCAGGTCTGAAAACTGCCTACTTCAAGTTCTGGACAAGAATAATAGTATGAGAGAGAAGGCATGTCTAATTTTGAATGATATGCCTGAGGAACTTTTCAGCAGGATCTACACACCATTTCTTTGATATACTCTCTGAGTTTTGCTGGACAAGTTTTACAAAGAAATAGGGGTAGAGGACTTAAGCCCTAGCACCTAACTATTGCTCCTCTGCTTCCTATCAGGCCTATCATTTTTGAAGTTAATTTTGTAAATTATTAAACATTAAAAATAAGACAAAGTAATATAAAATAAGTACTTTGACAATTCATATTTATATTCATATTCTGTTACATTAGGACATTAATATTTAAAATTAGATGCTTATTTCTACCTATAATTTGAAACTTTACATCTATCTTATGGTTGTTCAATAAAAAAAACAAAAACATCACCTGAAATATGTGCTAAACCAAACTCCTTCCTTCTAAACATTATATCCAAAACCATTTAAAATATATTCTGACTATATGTATGTAGAAGAATTCCAGGTTAAAACAAGTGGGTTTCTTGTTTGTTTTATACATAAACTAACAATGACAACAACAAAAACATAAGACACACCTTGTTTGGATTATCTAGTCACACTTATTTGGTAGTATAAAGAAAATCTCAAGACTCTCAAATATGTTACAAGGATCTAGAAAAAGAAAGAAAAAAGTGAAATGAAGTATGAGGAAAAGGACCCTTGTCCATGTGAGTAACAATGTTAAAGATATCTCCTCCAATGGAATTTTGTAATGAAGCACCTTTGAATATTTTGGAATTCTTTCCAAGAAAATTTATAAGATAATCTATAAAGAAAATTTTTATACTATGTTCTTCAATTTCCCACTAGACTCCAGGTATTTAGTACAGAGTAGGTACTCATGTTTTTGCTGAATAAATGATCACAAAAGTATATACAGATGCTTTCTAAATTACCAAACTCAACTAGGTATATAACCAGAAAGACACACAGAGAAGTAGAAATCTTGTGGGGAGGTCATCTCCTCTCAGATAAGAACCTTTGTCATATTCAGTATCTTTCATGTTAAAAACCAATCTGATAATAGGAACAGAGGGATTGGTTGGGGAATGAGAGACAATGCAGGGTATTTAGGGAAAAGAGGAATAAGGCAGTAAGATACTATGATCTGTGGATCTAAGGGCTTAGATTTCAACTCTGGCTCTGCCATTTACCAGCTGTGCAGCTTTGGACAAGTTTCTTAGTCTCTCTCACCTCTTGTATCCTTATCTTTAAAGTATTTATAAAATGTTAACTACCTCATGGGTATGGCAAAAAATACTGATCACCAAACATCCATGTGCTCCTGACTCAAGGCCAGACACTATCAAACTCTTAGAGGAAAATATAGGCAGAACACTCTATGACATAAATCACAGCAAGATCCTTTTTGACCCACCTCCTAGAGAAATGGAAATAAAAACAAATAAACTAATGGAACCTAATGAAACTTCAAAGCTTTTGCACAGCAAAGGAAACCATAAACAAGACCAAAAGACAACCCTCAGAATGTGAGAAAATATTTGCAAATGAAGCAACTGACAAAGGATTAATCTCCAAAATTTACAAGCAGCTCATGCAGCTCAATAACCAAAAAAACAAACAATCCAATTAAAAAATGGACAGAAGACCTAAATAGACATTTCTCCAAAGAAGATATACAGATTGCCAACAAACACATGAAAGAATACTCAACAGCATTAGTCATTAGAGAAATGCAAATCAAAACTAAAATGAGATATCATCTCACACCAGTCAGAATGGCCATCATCAAAAAAATCTAGAAAAAATAAATGCTGGAGAGGGTGTGAAGAAAAGGGAACACTCTTGCACTGTTAGTGGGAATTTAAATTGATACAGCCACTATGGAGAACAGTATGGAGGTTCCTTAAAAAACTACAAATAGAACTACCATACAACCCAGCAATCCCACTACTGGGCATATACCCTGAGAAAACCATAATTCAAAAAGAGTCATGTACCAAAATGTTCACTGCAGCTCTATCTACAATAGTCAGGGCATGGAAGCAACTTAAGTGTCCATCAACAGATGAATGGATAAAGAAGATGTGGCACATATATACAATGGAAAATTACTCAGCCATAAAAAGAAACGAAATTGAATTATTTGTAGTCAGGTGGATGGACCTAGAGTCTGTCATACAGAGTGAAGTAAGTCAGAAAGAGAAAGACAAATACCGTATGCTAACACATATATATGGAATCTAAGAAAAAAAAAAAAGAAAGGTCATGAAGAACCTAGGGGTAAGACAGGAATAAAGACACAGACCTACCTAGAGCATGGAGTTGAGGATATGGGGAGGGGGAAGGGTAAGCTGTGACAAAGTGAGAGAGTGGCATGGACATATATACACTACCAAACATAAAAGAGATAGCTAGTGGGAAGTAGCCGCATAGCACAGGGAGATTAGCTAGGTGGTTTGTGACCACCTAGCGGGGTGGGATAGGGAGGGTGACGCAAGAGGGAAGAGATATGGGAACATATGTATATGTATAACTGATTCACTTTGTTATAAAGCAGAAACTAACACACCACTGTAAAGCAATTATACTCCAATAAAAATGTTAAGAGTGGCGGGAGCTTCGAGACTAGGGCAAGGCGAAAGGCAGGAGGTGTGGAGAATTTGGCGGTTCGAAAAAGCGTTTGCTGACTGATCCCAACAAAAGTGAGGCATGGCTTCCGGGAAGATGGCGGAAGAGTAAGATGCGGAGATCACCTTCCTTTCCATAGATACTCCAGAAATACATCTACACGTGTAACAACTCCTACAGAACACCTACTGAACGCTGGCAAAAGACATCAGACCTCCCAAAAGGCAAGAAACCCCCCACGTACCTGGGTAGGGCAAAAGAAAAAAGAATAAACAGAGACAAAAGGATAGGGACGGGGCCTGCACCAGTGGGAGGGAGCTGTGAAGGAAGAAAGTTTTCCACACACTAGGAAGCCCCTTCGTGGGCGGAGACTGCGGGAGGCGGAGAGGGGGAGCTTCATAGCCGCGGAGGAGAGCGCAGCCACAGGGGTGCGGAGGGCAAAGCAGAGAGATTCCCGCACAGAGGATCAGGGCCGACCGGCACTCACCAGGTGGAGAGGCTTGTCTGCTCACCCGCCGGGGCGGGCGGGGCTGGGAGTTGAGGCTGGGCTTCGGTCGGAGCGGCGGGAGAAGACTGGGGTTGGCGGCGTGAACACAGCCTGCAGGGGGTTAGTGCGCCACGGCTAGCCGGGAGGGAGTCCGGGAAAAGTCTGGACCTGCCAAAGAGGCAAGAGACTTTTTCTTCCCTCTTTCTGTGCGCGAGGAGAGGGGATTAAGAGCGCTGCTTAAAGGAGCTCCAGAGACGGGCGCGAGCTGCGGCTAAAAGCGCGGACCTCAGAGACGGGCATGAGACGCTAAGGTTACTGCTGCCGCCACCAAGAAGCCTGTGTGCGAGCACAGGTCACTATCCACACCCCCCTTCCGGGGAGCCTGTGCAGCCCGCCACTGCCAGGGTCCCGGGATCCACGGACAACTTCCCCGGGAGAACGCACGGCGTGCCTCAGGGTGGTGCAACGTCACGCCGGCCTCTGCCGCCGCCGGCTCGCCCCGCCCCCCCCCCCGGGCCCCTCCCTTTCCCCCCCCCCCCCCCCCGGCCTGAGTGAGCCGGAGTCCTGGAAACAGCTGCGCCTTTAACCCCCATCCGGTCTGAGCGAAGAACAGACGCCCTCTGGCGACCTACACGCAGAGGCAGGGCCAAATCCAAAGCTGAGCCCCTGGGAGCTGTGAGAACAAACAAGAGAAAGGGAAATCTCTCCCAGCAGCCTCAGAAGCAGCGGATTAAAGCTCCACAATCAACTTGATGTACCCTGCATCTGTGCAATACATGAATAAACAACGAATTATCCCAAATTAAGGAAGTGGACTTTGAGAGCAAGATTTATGATTTTTTCCCCTTTTCTTCTTTTTGTGAGTGTGTATGTGTATGCTTCTGTGTGAGATTTTGTCTGTATAGCTTTGCTTCCACCATTTGTCCAAGGGTTCTAAACGTCCGGTTTTTTGTTTTGCTTTGTTTTGTTTTGTTAATATTTTTCTTAATAATTATTTTTAAATTTTAATAAATTTATTATATTTTATCTTACTTTATTTTACTTTAACTTCTTTCTTTTTTTCCTTCCTTCCCTCCTTCCTTCCTTCCTTCCTCCCTCCCTCCCTCCTTTCTTTCTTTCTACTTCTACTAATTCTTTCTTTCTACTTTTTCTCCCTTGTATTCTGAGCCGTGTGAATGAAAGGCTCTTGGTGCTGCAGCCAGGAGTCAGTGCTGTGCCTCTGAGGTGGGAGAGCCAACTTCAAGACACTGGTCCACAAGAGACCTCCCAGCTCCACATAATATCAAACGGCGAAAATCTCCCAGAGATCTCCATCTCAACACCAGCACCCAGCTTCACTCAACAATCAGCAAGCTACAGTGCTGGACATCCTATGCCAAACAACTAGCAAGACAGGAACACAACCCCACCCATTAGCAGAGAGGCTGCCTAAAATCATAAGTCCACAGACACCCCAAAACATACCACCAGATGTAGTGGAATAACTGAGGACATGGAAAGGAGACGTGACCCATGAGACCCCCCCCCCCACCAGCAACCTGGGGGCTGGCGAATAAGCCAGAACTGCAAACAGTCCTGATTGCTTTGAGCCCCCCGGCAAACCGGGGGCATGCGAATAAGCCAGAGCTGTGAACAGTCCTGAATGCTTTGAGCCCCCTCCCCGCCCCCCCCCCCCCCCCGGCAAACTGGGGGCCTGCGAAAAAGCATTGAGTGCTTTGGGCACTGATCCATGAGATGTCCTCAGTATAATCAGAGTGGTGGGAACGCAAGGAAATGTCCTTGTGCTACTTCAGTATAATCAAAATAATGGTGGGAACTTTGTGCTGCTTTTGCGCTCAAGGACGAAGCACGGCATGTTCTCAAGAAAGCCAATTATTGCTTGTATAATTAAAAAACATAGGTTGCTGCTTTGGCATTTCTGAAATGTTAAGAAGACAAGTCTTAAAGTGTAAACCTAGATAATGCTTTAATAAAAGCTACCACAGCAGGACAGACGGCGCTGTTTTGCCTGAGCGAGCGGCAGCCCTCTACTGCTGTGCTTCGGCACAATTCATCTCGTGTGATGAGCTTACTTTCGGCCCTGTCATAAGATAAACTACAACATTTGGCGCCCGAACAGGGACTTGCAGGTAAGTAATCGCGTGATCGCGGGACCGAAGGGGAAATTGGTCCACTCAGAGTAAGCAAAACCTTCGGCAACAGTAGAGTAACTGTAATGGGGAATTCCCATTCAGTAGAATTTCAATACATTAGACTCCTGAAACAGTTATTACGGAGTTCAGGAGTGAAAGTGAAACCAGAATCTTTTGATGAACTGTTTGCGCTGGTACGTAAACATTGTTACTGGTTTCAATCTTCTGGTCATAACCAGTTGAATTTAAAAGTTTGGAAACAGGTTATGCGAGCCTTAAGAAGAGCTCATCAGCATGGAGACCCTATATCTGTCTGTGTTTGGTCTCTTTGTAAATTAATTTCCCTTGCCCTGGAACCATTACAGTCTGAGACGGAAAGTGAAAATGGGGTGCGCCCTCAGTGTCCAAATTCTGCTCCCGATCACTCTGCTACTTTTCGCCCCCCGCGCCGCGGCCTCCTTACAGCCCGGCTGCTCAGTAAGTCTCCTATAGAGGACCTTCCTCCGCCTCCTCCTCCCCTTGTGTCGGAGACAGGAGAGGATTTTTCAGATTCCAGTGATGAAGGAGCTTTT
Source organism: Phocoena sinus (assembly GCF_008692025.1). Classification (NCBI taxonomy): domain Eukaryota; kingdom Metazoa; phylum Chordata; class Mammalia; order Artiodactyla; family Phocoenidae; genus Phocoena; species Phocoena sinus. The sequence goes on along the minus strand of NC_045772.1, from coordinate 45,026,943 downwards.
TCTGATGATGATAAAGAATGGGAGCAGACTAGCAAACAAAATGAGATGCCACTTTCTCAACAGAATGAGATTTCTGATATACTTTCAAAGTTAAAAAATTTGATGGTTAAATTGGAAGAAAATAAAAACAATGCTACCACTCCTTTATATCAGGAGCCATGTCCTACTATTCCTTCGGAAGCTCCTCCTTTAGAATTAACAGCTTATCCTGTTGGAGCCTCTCGTCAGTTTTGCTTTCCTCTAAAACCTAAATCTAATAAAATATTGTTGGAAGAAGAGATAAATAAGGAAGAAAAGCAATATTCTGAATCATTTTTTGCTTTCCCTATTGTTAAACAAGCTATGCCTGCTAATGATCAATTTCCGAATGGATATATAAACGTTGAGTATAACCCTCATGATGTAAAAATTTTTTAAATGCTAAAAAAAGCCATTAATGCGTATGGGATACGTTCTAATTATGTTCAAGGTCTTTTGTCTAGGTATGCTTCCAAAAACATACTAATTCCTCAAGATTGGGAGGCGCTTGCCGAGACTGTTCTTGAACCTGGACAATATATACACTTTAAGACTTGGTGGAAAGAAGAAGGAGCCTCCATTGACCTGGGGGCAAATGAAAAAGCTTACAGGCACTGCTGAAAATTTTGTCATTTCACAGGGTAAACCCCTCACTAGCACCAATCTTTTTGTGGCTATGTTGGCAATGTTGTCTACACAGGTAATAAGCATATCAGCCAATGAGATAAATTGTACTAACCATACTTATTGGACTTATATTCCTAACCCTCCTCTTAATATGGGTGTTACCTGGTGGGATGCCCCAATTCTTGTATATGTAAATGAGTCTGGATGGTTGCCTGGTCCTTTTGATGACAGAGGCCCTTTAAAGCCCGGAAAAAAAAGAAAGGATAATAGAAAATTACACTGTGGGTGTTAATGGACCTCCTATTTGTATGGGAAAGGGAGATCATTGCCTTAAAATGAATTATCAGACATGGTTAAGTGTTGTCAAAAATAAAAGCAGATATCATGGGTTATATCTTTTGAGTGCTTATAGTTTTAAAAGTTCTAATTCCACTCTTAATGAGAATGTTTCCACACCCTATTTGCCTCCATGCCAGGTGCCTCTTGTGGCTCGATTATCGGATTGGGACCATTGGACTCGATGCCGAGGAGAAATGGCTCGGGTTCTTATTAATACTTCTTGGGGAAGCATCATTGATTAGAGCCCTTTTGGCTCCGCCCGAGGAAAAAGGGGTCTGAAGAATTTACACTGGCATAGAGAGGATAACACTATTTATAGCAATACTATTAATGATACCATAGTATAACATGCAGGAGGGTTTTCTCCTCCTGGTCCTCATTTAAATGGATATCCTATTCAAAAGGATTTATGGAAGCTTATGACAGCTTTGAAAAAGATTAATGCCTGGGTAGGACATATGGTTAACAAATCTGGAAATCATAGTTTAACTTTTCATGAAAATGTTACTCGATATACTCGTAGTTGTGTGAAATTACCTTATATATTGTTAAAGGGACCAGCTGTATGGAATAAAACTCAAGGTATTATAATGTGTAAAAATTGCTCTCTGTATACCTGCATTAACTCTAGTATATCTTTTAACAGATCTACTGAAAGTTTGTATATCTTACGAGCTCGGACAGGTCTTTGACTTCCTGTCAATCTTAGAAGGGAATGACAAGAATCTCTTCCTATGGCTGTTTTACAATATTTAGCTGATGCATTAAAAAGAAGTAAAAGATTTGTAGGAACGTTGATTACAGCTCTCATGGGTATTACAGCCATAACAGCTTCTACTGCAGGATTGCTAATGCTCATTATAATAATAATCATATGTTTAATTGTAGTCCGACGACGACTGAAAGTCACCCGCCATACAACATCGCAACATGCTGCTGTGTTTTCCTTGATGCTGCACAAGCTGCAAAATAATTCCATGTAGTTTAGTACCGAGAGTAATGCTGCCGTGTTCTCCTTGATGCTACAAAAATTGGAAAACACAAAGGGGGAAATGTAGTGGAATAACTGAGGACACGGAAAGGAGACGTGACCCATGAGCGCCCCCCTCCCCCAGCAAACTGGGGGCTGGCAAATAAGCCAGAACTGCAAACAGTCCTGATTGCTTTGAGCCCCCCTGGAAAACTGGGGGCATGCGAATAAGCCAGAGCCACCCCCGGCAAACCGGGGGCCTGCGAAAAAGCATTGAGTGCTTTGGGCACTGATCCATGAGATGTCCTCAGTATAATCAGAGTGGTGGGAATGCAAGGAAATGTCCTTGTGCTACTTCAGTATAATCAAAATAATGGTGGGAACTTTGTGCTGCTTTTGCGCTCAAGGATGAAGCACGGCATGTTCTCAAGAAAGCCAATTATTGCTTGTATAATTAATAAAAACATAGGTTGCTGCTTTGGCGTTTCTGAAATGTTAAGAAGACAAGTCTTAAAGTGTAAAACTAGATATTGTTTTAATAAAAGCTACCACAGCAGGACAGATGGCGCTGTTTTGCCTGAGCGAGCGGCAGCCCTCTACTGTTGTGCTTCGGCACAATTCATCTCGTGTAATGAGCTTACTTTCGGCCCTGTCATAAGATAAACTACAACAACTAGACGTGGACCTGCCCACCATAGAGACAAGATCCAGCCTCATCCACCAGAGCACAGGCACTAGTCCCCTCCACTAGGAAGTCTACACAACCCACTGAAACAACCCTAGCCACTGCGGACAGACACCAAAAACAATGGGAACTACGAACCTGCAGCCTGCAAAAAGGAGACCCCAAACAAAGTAAGATAAGCAAAATGAGAAGACAGAAAAACACACAGCAGATGAAGGAGCAAGATAAAAACCCACCAGACCTAACAAATGAAGAGGAAATAGGCAGTCTACCTGAAAAAGAATTCAGAATAATGATAGTAAAGATGATCCAAAATCTTGGAAATAGAATAGACAAAATGCAAGAAACATTTAACAAGAACCTAGAAGAATTAAAGATGAAACAAGCAACGATGAACAACACAATAAATGAAATTAAAAATACTCTAGAAGGGATCAATAGCAGAATAACTGAGGCAGAAGAACGGATAAGTGAGCTGGAAGGTAAAATAGTGGAAATAACTACTGCAGAGCAGAATAAAGAAACAGAATGAAAAGAACTGAGGACATTCTCAGAGACCTCTGGGACAACATTAAATGCACCAACATTCGAATTATAGGGGTTCCAGAAGAAGGAGAGAAAAAGAAAGGGACTGAGAAAATATTTGAAGAGATTATATTTGAAAACTTCCCTAATATGGGAAAGGAAATAGTTAATCAAATCCAGGAGACACAGAGTGCCATACAAGATAAATCCAAGGAGAAATACGCCAAGACACATATTAATCAAACTGTCAAAAATTAAATACAAAGAAAACATATTAAAAGCAGCAAGGGAAAAACAACAAATAACACACAAAGGGATCCCCATAAGGTTAACAGCTGATCTTTCACCAGAAACTCTGCAAGCCAAAAGGGACTGGCAGGACATATTTAAAATGATGAAGGAGAAAATGCTGCAACCAAGATTACTCTACCCAGCAAGGATCTCATTCAGATTTGTTGGAGAAATTAAAACCTTTACAGACAAGCAAAAGCGGAGAGAGTTCAGCACCACCAAACCAGCTTTACAACAACTGCTAAAGGAACTTCTCTAGGCAAGAAACACAAGAGAAGGAAAAGACCTACAATAACGGACCCAAAACAATTAAGAAAATGGGAACAGGAACATACATATCGATAATTACCTTAAATGTAAATGGACTAAATGCACCCACCATAAGACACATATTGGCTGAATGGATACAAAAACAAGACCCATATATATGCTGTCTACAAGAGACCCACTTCAGACCTAGAGACACATATAGACTGAAAGTAAGGGGATGCAAAAAGATATTTCATGCAAATGGAAACCAAAAGAAAGCTGGAGTAGCAATTCTCATATCAGAAAAAATAGACTTTAAAATAAAGACTATTAGAAGAGACAAAGAAGGACACTACATAAGGATCAAGGGATCAATCCAAGAAGAAGATATAACAATTGTAAATATTTATGCACCCAACATAGGAGCACCTCAATACATAAGGCAAATACTAACAGCCATAAAAGGGGAAATTGACAGTAACACATTCATAGTAGGGGACTTTAACACCTCACTTTCACTAATGGACAGATCATCCAAAATGAAAATAAAGAAGGAAACACAAGCTTTAAATGATACATTAAACAAGATGCACTTAATTGATATTTATAGGACAGTCCATCCAAAAATAACAGAATACACATTTTTCTCAAGTGCTCATGGAACATTCTCCAGGATAGATCATACCTTGGGTCACAAATCAAGCCTTGGTAAATTTAAGAAAATTGAAATTGTATCAAGTATCTTTTCCGACAACAATGCTGTGAGACTAGATATCAATTACAGGAAAAGATCCGTAAAAAATACAAACACACAGAGGCTAAACAATACACTACTTAATAATGAAGTGATCACTGAAGAAATCAAAGAGGAAATTAAAAAATACCTAGAAACAAATGACAATGGAGACACGACGACCCAAAATCTATGGGATGCAGCAAAAGCAGTTCAAAGAGGGAAGTTTATAGCAATACAATCCTACCTTAAGAAACAGGAAACATCTCAAATAAACAACCTAACCTTGCACCTGACGCAATTAGAGAAAGAAGAACAAGAAAACCCCAAAGTTAGCTGAAGGAAAGAAATCATAAAAATCAGATCAGAAATAAATGAAAAAGAAATGAAGGAAATGATAGCAAAGATTAATAAGACTAAAAGCTGGTTCTTTGAGAAGATAAACAAAATTGATAAAACATTAGCCAGACTCATCAGGAAAAAAGGAAGAAGACTCAAATCAATAGAAATAGAAATGAAAAAGGTGAAGTAATAACTGACACTGCAGAAATACAAAGGATCATGAGAGATTACTACAAGCAACTATATGTCAATAAAATGGACAACCTGGAAGAAATGGACAAATTTTTAGAAAAGCAGAATGTTCCGAGACTGAACCAGGTAGAGAATATAAACAGACCAATCACAAGCACTGAAATTGAAACTACGATTAAAAATCTTCCAACTAACAAAAGCCCCAACCGGATGGCTTCACAGGCGAATTCTATCAAACATTTAGAGAAGAGCTAGCACCTATCCTTCTCAAATGCTTCCAAAATATAGCAGAGGGAGGAACACTGCCAATCTCATTCTATGAGTCCACCATCACCCTGATACCAAAACCAGACAAAGATGTCACAAAAAAAGAAAACTACAGGCAGATATCACTGATGAACTCAGATGCAAAAATCCTAAACAAAATACTAGGAAACAGAATCCAACAGCACATTAAAAGGATCATACACCACGATCAAGTGGGGTTTATTTCAGGAATGTAAGGATTCTTCAATATATGCAAATCAATCAATGTGATACACCATATTAACAAATTGCAGGAGAAAAACCATATGATCATCTCAAAAGATGCAGAGAAAGTTTTCGATAAAATTCAACACCCATTTATGATAAAAACCCTGCAGAAAGTAGGCATAGAGGGAACCTTCCTCAACATAATAAAGGCCATATATGACAAACCCACAGTCAACATCGTCCTCAATGGTGAAAAACTGAAAGCATTTCCACTAAGATCAGGAACAAGACAAGGTTGCCTACTCTCACCATTCTTATTCAACATAGTCTTGGAAGTTTTAGCCACAGCAATCAGAGAAGAAAAGGAAATAAAAGGAATCTAAATCAGAAAAGAAGAAGTAAAGCTGTCACTCTTTGCAGATGACATGATACTATACATAGAGAATCCTAAAGATGCTACCAGAAAACAACTAGAGCTAATCAATGAATTTGGTAAAGTAGCAGGATACAAAATTAATGCACAGAAATCTCTGGCATTCCTATACACTAATGATGAAAAATCTGAAAGTGAAATCAAGAAAACACTCCCATTTACCATTGCAACAAAAAGAATAAAATACCTAGGAATAAACCTACCTAAGGAGACAAAAGACCTGTATGCAGAAAATTATAAGACACTGATTAAAAAAATTAAAGATGATACAAATAGATGGAGATATATACCATGTTCTTGGACTGGAAGAATCAACATTGTGAAAATGACTCTACTACCCAAAGCAATCTACAGATTCAATGCAATCCCTATCAAACTACCACTGCCATTTTTCACAGAACTAGAACAAAAAATTTCACAATTTGTATGGAAACACAAAAGACCCCGAATAGCCAAAGCAATCTTGAGAATGAAAAACAGAGCTGGAGGAATCAGGTTCCTGACTTCAGACTATACAACAAAGCTACAGTAATCAAGAGAGTATGGTACTGGCACAAAAACAGAAAGATAGATCAATGGAACAGGATAGAAAGCCCAGAGATAAACCCACGCACATATGGTCACCTTATCTTTGATAAAAGAGGCAAGAATATACAGTGGAGAAAGGACAGCCTCTTCAATAAGTGGTGCTGGGAAAACTGGACAGGTACATGTAAACGTATGAGATTAGATCACTCCCTAACACCATACACAGAAATAAGCTCAAAAAGGATTAAAGACCTAAATGTAAGGCCAGAAACTATCAAACTCTTAGAGGAAAATATAGGCAGAACACTCTATGACATAAATCACAGCACGATCCTTTTTGACCCACCTCCTAGAGAAATGGAAATAAAAACAAAAATAAACAAATGGGACCTAATGAAACTTCAAAGCTTTTGCACAGCAAAGGAAACCATAAACAAGACCAAAAGACAACCCTCAGAATAGGAAAACAAATAGTTGCAAATGAAGCAACTGACAAAGGATTAATCTCCAAAATTTATAAGTAGCTGATGCAGCTCAATAACAAAAAAACAACCCAATCCAAAAATGGGCAGAAGACCTAAATAGACATTTCTCCAAAGAAGATACACAGACTGCCAACAAATACATGAAAGAATGCTCAACATCATTAATTATTAGAGAAATTCAAATCAAAACTACAATGAGATATCATCTCACACCAGTCAGAATGGCCATCATCAAAAAATCTAGAAACAATAAATGCTGGAGAGGGTGTGGAGAAAAGGGAACACTCTTGCACCATTGATGGGAATGTAAATTGATACAGACACTTAAAGAACAGTATGGAGGTTCATTAAAAAACTACAAATAGAACTACCATATGACCCAGCAATCCCACTACTGGGCATATGCCCTGAGAAAACCATAATTCAAAAAGAGTCATGTACCAAAATGTTCATTGTAGCTCTATTTACAATAGCCTGGAGATGGAAACAACGTAAGTGTCCATCATCAGATGAATGGATAAAGAAGATGTGGCACATATATACAATGGAATATTGCTCAGCCACAGAAAAAAGCATTGAGCTATTTGTAATGAGGTGGATAGACCTAGAATGTGTCATACAGAGTGAAGTAAGTCAGAAAGAGAAAGACAAATACCATATGCTAACACATATATATGGAATTTAAGGGAAAAAAATTGTCATGAAGCACCTAGGGGTAAGACAGGAATAAAGACACAGACCTGCTAGAGAATGGATTTGAGTATATGGGGAGGGGGGAGGGTAAGCTGTGACAAAGCGAGAGAGATTCCTGGACATATATACACTGCCAAATGTAAGGTAGATAAGTAGTGGGAAGCAGCCGCATAGCACAGGGAGATCAGCTCGGTGCTTTGTGACCGCCTGGAGGGGTGGGATAGGGAGGGTGGGAGGGAGGGAGACGCAAGAGGGAAGAGATATGGGAACATATGTATATGTATAACTGATTCACTTTGTTATGAAGCAGAAACTAACACACCATTGTAAAGCAATTATACTCCAATAAAGATGTAAAAAAGATAAATAAATAAAAATAAAAGGAGATTCAAATCTATAAAAAAAAAGGTGTTAAGAAAAAGAAATTAGATACCTAAAACTAAAAAAAAAAAAAAAAAAAAAAACTTGCAACTGGGTGAGACCATATGATTAACTCTGCATAATGGGCTATGAGTGGAAGTGATGGGTGTCACTTACATGTGTAAAAATTTAAGGCCCAGTGAACAACACTCTTTCAATTTCCCCTCTACCATAATGATAGAAGAGGAAGCACATTCCAGAGGTGTAGCTAAAGTTGGTGGAACACTGGGACCCTCTGTAATGGTGTGGAGTAGAGGTCTCTGCTACTTCCCTCTACAGAGTACATCCAGGGTTATGTACTCTGGATGAGGAATATATTTAGTTTTACAATAAGTCCTGAGAATTAGAGATTAATACACAGAAGATTTTGTAAAAATTAAATGAGACAATGATTGTAAAGGCATCATTTGATAAATAGCATATTGTAAGAGCATAATATTTAACTCAGTGTTTGGCAAGCTTTTTCTGTAAAAGGCCAGAGAGTGAATAGTTTGAGCTTTACATGCCATACGGACTTTGTCACAAGTACCCAACTCTGCTACTACAATGCATGAAGTGCCAATACATTACATGAAAGCAACCACAGAATATATGCAAAGAATGAGTGTTGCTATTATCCAATAAAACTTTACAAAAATGAGTTGCTGAGTTGGATTTGGTCCAACGGTCATAATTTGCTATCCCCTCTATTAACTCACTATTATTTGATTCTGATGATGATGAAGACAATGAAAGAAAAGGGCTTGGTTGAACTGAGTTGAATTCACATGCATTTAGAAAGCACATAAATGTACTTGGAACTCTGTTATTCACTATGGGAAAGACATTTACGTACACTGAGCATTCTCCACATGGCAAGCAATCTGTTAATTTCTTCGTATACATAATTGCATTTAATCTTGATATGTTGGTATTTTGCACATAAGGATCTTGACACCCAGAGAGTTTAAGTGAGAACTCAAGTTAACTCTGTTAGCATCAATAATTCTCAGATGTAGGATTAGAATCCAATCCTGTTTGACCCCAAGTATTGAGTTTGCTCTTTGTTCTTGTAACTGTTACGTTGAATAAGCAAGACCCAGAAGCACAATCACAAAGACATTTCCTCCTCATAATTGCCTCTACAAACCCAATCTCCGCGGCTGTTATTTTACTCTCCTGAAATAACATTTTGGCAGATAGCTCATCTGTTTATTCTAAGATAATAATAATATTTACAAAATTATTCTCTTTTCACTTCAGTCACTCCAATAGTCTCAGCTCAGTATATCTTGTCCTGCTCAGTGTAATAATAAAAACTGAACTTTAGTCAAAGTGAAATCTTTTGGATGTTAGCTGAACCTAGTGTGGTGATCATTTCACAATATATGTAAATCAAACCTTCATGCTGTATACCGTAAACCTATACATTGATATATGCCAATTATTTTTCAATGAAACTGGAAAAAAAAGTGAAATCTCTGCCTCAACTTTAGTTCAGGTCTGCTATAGGCAGGAAACAAACATCTGGGCAGGATAGACAGTGGGGAACTTTTTTTTTTTTTTTTTACTGATGGGGGCCCATCAGTCTTACCTCACTGGCAGTGACCTGGATATGAAAGGTGTTTAAAGGTGAATCTTTCTCTTCAGATACCACCAATCACTGCTGAGGATACAGGGAGTGCACTCATCTGCATTTCCCTTTCTCCACCAAATGCATCCCCTCCTGCTGATTCCTTACTTCCTCAAGCCTCCTTCTGTCAAGGTGTATTCCTCCCCACAGGTGATCTAGGGCAGGATTTAAAATACCTCTGTGTCCTCTGTCTCTCTGTCTTTTCCTTTTTCTCATAAACACTGTACTTAAGGGCCACATCAGGGTTTCTCAAGCTCCAAGGCTCTCTTAAAAGCACTTCTTATTTCACTAGAGGGGGAGTGGAGGTGTCCCGCACACTTCATCCTCATCCATGGCTGGGGTTCCTTAGACCAAACCTACAATCCTCTCCAGCCTCCGATTCCTGGCAGCTTCAACTTTTGAATGACTTTCTCAAATCCACCTCCTCACCTGTCCCTGTTTAGTTAGTCAAACACCTCCTGATGAAATGTGGGGAAAATTAGTGTCTATTATTCTAGAATATCTATAGAAACTTTCTAGCAGTCTTGTATAAAAGCCTAAAATACTCTGTTTTTCCTTAAGGCACTTGCTCTATGGTTGTGAATACAAAACTAATACTCCAGAAATATTTACAAGTTTCTTATGGATCAGAAGGGACTTAGAGGTCAATAAGTTCATTCCTTGGCTGAAATAATGAATATTTACTCAGTACATAGTATTTGTAAAATGCTGGACTAGGGCTTAGGTAAGACAGAAACCAAATGCAGATACCCTTACAGTCACTACTTTAAAATGATTGGTTTGGGAGAATTCACTACCCCTTTAAAAGTCCCATTTCCATGTTTTAAAATCTTGGGGTTTCCCTATTATTTTGAACAAATATGCCTGCCTTGCAGAGAAATGTTAATCTTTATAGAATAGCCATTTAAATGTTGAGAACAAGGCTCACCTGTCCTCTCATCTTCCTTAGACTTTCCATCGTTAGGTCTTCTAATAATTCCTTTTATAACGTGTAACAGAGGTACATGTGACTGCTCTCCAATTGCCCTCAAGTACAGATGCTGGAGCTCTCTTTTAGAGACCACCCTTACTACTAACCACTGTGGGTAAAAGAATCCATCCTGAACTTCTGGGTGCTTACACATAGTTTGGACCATCTCTTGATGCTGACTCTGCATCTGTGCCTATAATCTGTCTAGGTCCAGTTCCTCATCCCCGGCTTCCTTGACTTTCATTAACCAAAAAGGCCAAAATGGTGGGTTTCAGGTAACAAATATCTTTTAAAATGAAGAACTGGGCTCAAAAAGTAAAGAAAATTCACAGGGCATGGGAAAGTAGGATGTGATAAAGTAAATCTAAAATAGTGGCTGCCCACCAGGCAAGTCTATCACATCATAGTAGTAATGGGGAAACACAAACATAAATATCAATATCATGGTATAGTGACTAGATTGTCACAACTTTAAAAGTTGACCAATAGCAGGTGTTGCTGAAAATGTAAAGTAAAAAATGCTCCCTACTTCTGGTGGGAGTATAAATTGGCAAAATCACTTTAGAGAGCAATTTGGCAACACCTAGTGAAGGAAAAAATGGGCTGACCCTACAGTCCAGCAATTTCTCTCTTAGATAGTCTTGTCATAAACACTTGGTCAAATTTGTACACAAGGAGATCTATAAAATAATCTCTTAGCAGCATTGTTCATGACCAAACACACAAACAAGAAAGCAAACAAACAACAATAACAGCAACAAAACTTGAGGCCAGCTTAATGTCCCCAGTAGAATAAATTTTAAAATGTGGCATATTTAGACACTGGAGTACTATACAGCAATGAAAATGAATGAATCAGATTTAATAATATAAATGTGTATGGATCTCACAAATATAATTTTGAAAATAAAAAGGAAATTGTATAAAAATAATTAATAAAGTTTAGGAAACATTTAGAATGGTACTCTATTTTGTGTAGAGAAACATACACATGTAGAAAATGTATAAAGGAATGTATGATGTAATGAAACTCTGGAAAGCCACATAAAAAACTAAAATAGTGTTTCCTGAAACAGAGTGAGTGAATAGGAGGAGACATACAAATGAAGGCAGGTATAGGAGTAAACTTTAAGTGTATGCTATTTATATTTTTAGTTATAAACTCTCTGAATATATTCCTAATCAAAAAATACCATTGGAATGATCAGCAGCTAAATTCAGGATAGAGGAGAGGAAAGAGAATGTAATTGGTTGGAGAGATCTCAAAAGGAGCCACAAATTATATTCATAACATTTAAATTATTAAGCTGAATGATGAATACATATTGTTTTATTATTCTTCATACCTTTTGCATGTTTGAAATATAATATTTTTAAATAAAGCTTTGGCTTTCAAAACTATTGTTTCTGCTAAGGGCTTGAAAATCCTACTTTGGAAGTCAAAAAATAGGTACTAATGTTTTATAATTTTACTGTAATATTATCAATTTAAGTCAAAGAAACATAGATGATTTTGTCAAAATATGGGAAAGGCAAATTATCAGGAAGTATAGAGGTGTGGAAAAGAAAAGTAGATTAATATTTTAAGGTATTATTATTTTATCCAGTTTACACATCCCTCACTCTCCTTAACACTATTGATTTTGATATATTTCTTAAAATCTTTTTTCCAGAATTAAACAAATCATTTCAGATATTACCTCCCAATGGTAGTATTTATACTTTCTGTTTTAATCTAATAGATGAACTAACATTCTATTTATGTAAGTATAAACTATGGTTTATTTCTTTAAACCATAGTTTCCTTTTCAATTATTTTATGCACAACTTCTTAGGACAAGTGTTATATAAAATGAGTTAAACACCTAATACTGTTTCTCAAATGCTATAAGTAATGAGGTGAGTTTCATTTATGGCAAAAAAAAGTGGTAAGAAAGAAATTTAGGCCTACACATTAAGATATCATTTAAAATATATTTGATAGGAACTCTATAAGAAATTTAAAATGACAATTTTGTCTTTAAGTTTTTTTTCATTTAGAGTGAACAAATAATGATGTGTTATACTCAATGTCTACATATTGAAATAATTTAAAACTAGTACTTCAGGTTGAAGTAAAGTCTTTTAGTGGTGTTTTCACTGTAACACACCATAGATTAAGAAAAGAACAACTTAACCTGGCACCTACTCAGACAGTGTTTTAACCCCATAGCTCACGATGCATTTCCCCTGTCCTGGCAAACAGGCAGTGGTGCTATTTTTGTTCAAAGCATATAGTCAGCTTGTTTTGAAATCCAGTTATATATTGGACGTGCTGACCCCCTGCCATAGTGAATTCCACAGGCAGGAGCTCTATGCTATGAAAAGTGATATTCAACTAGAGGGGTTCATGAAGAAAGTGAAAGTTTCTCAAATTAATTTCTCAAAATGCCCTAAGCCACAGCCATCACCCTTCTGATATTCTTTGGAGCTGCTTAACACTTCTGGACTAGTCGAACCTGAGTGAGTTGGCTGTCTCCCCCTTTGGCAATATTTCCTTTTCAAAGGGCAGTTGCCATGGTTGTATAATTTTGTGCAGAGCGGGAGCCTTTCTGATTGACCAAGCTGTGCTGAAAGATAACAAGGTCAAGAGCTACAAGTTGAAGCTGAGGAAGACTTAAACTCTCAGTTGAAAGTTGAAGAAAGAGTGTTTTCCACAATGAAAATGTGTTACACTTTTAAATATCATCTAACTGCAGGAAGCTCACATGCTTAAAAGGTTTTATTAAGGTTTTATTGTCAGATCTTTGTCTCCTAGTGAGCATGTGGTGAGCAGAACTGTAGATAGAATTAGTGCAAAGTAGAGAAACAGAGGAATGGACTAAAACTCTTAGCTCTTTTACTGTCACATCTTGAACCATGTAAATGGTTGGCAACTCCTAGTGCCCCCTTTTGGTCTAGGTTGATGCCCTATCATTCGCTCTGACATTCTCATTATTATCTGTTATCCCTGGCATCAGGCAATTTCTTCCACTTGGAATTCTTTTGTTGCAATATTAGGTTTGAGCAAAGTTTTGGACCCAAGTCTCCTTTCTGCTAATAAAACAGTAAAATACTGACTGGCTAATGGTAGTATTGAATAGATTTGAAGATAGAGGGAGAACACTCAAAGAATGTTGATCAAAAATAGGCTTTATATATACCAAGCTGCCCACTATGTGTCAAGAACTGTGCTGGGTACATTTGCTTACGTTATCTCAATTAATCGTTTTGACATACATGTTAGTTGACGACCAATATATCTTTTTTCTTACTAAAATAACTCCAAATTTTTTGAAGCCTCCACTGTTTCCAGCTAAAATTCCAGATTCAGCAAACTGCATTTGCATATAGTCCTGGTCATATGCATAGTTCTGGTCAATATAATGGAGGTGAATGTCTCTGGGGGAAGGTTCCCTTTCAGAAATTTAACTTCAGTTTAAAGAAAAGGCAAATCCCTGGGAAGGAAAAGCTTTGCCTTTTGTCCTTAGCTGTTCCCTCACTCCTTCTTCCTACTTGGGACAACAGTGTGATAGTGATCCTAGAGGAAGAGCAGCCATCTTTGATGAAACCACATAATAAGAAGGGCAGAGTGGAAAGATAAACTAGGCCTGAATTTTAGGTGACTTTTGGGGCAGTTCCACCAGCCCTGAACTTTCCACTGCCAGCATTTTTGTTATATAAAATTTTTAATCCTATTTAAGTCTTTTTCTTTTTTTGGTCAAGTTTTCTGCTACTCCCAGTGTAATGCAGTCATTACTTATGCACATACCATAGCAACTCTCCAAGCTATGTGGTAATATCCCACAGTTTGGAAATAGGAAAAGGAGATAGGATTTGGAGCTCTCTTTATAACTCTAAATTCCATTATCTTTTCACTCACTTCTTATGGTCCTATATAGCTTAACGTTCAAAGACTTTTTTAAAATTGATTTTTGAATATAATCTTTAAAGGTTACACTCTATTTACAGTTATTACAAAATATTGGCTATTTCCCCATATTGTACAATACATCCTTGTAGCTTATCTTACACCCAGTAATTTGTATCTCCCACTCCCCAACCCCTATATCCACACCCCCCTACCCCACAACTGGTAACCACTAGTTTGTTCTCTATATCTGTGAGTCTGCTTCTTTTTCTGTTATATTCTCTAGTTTGTTGTATTGTTTAGAGTCCACATATAAGTGATATCATACAGTATTTGTCTTTCTCTGTCTGACTTATTTCACTTAGCATAATACCTTCCAAGTCCCTCCATGTTGCTGCAAATGGCAAAATTTTATTCTCTTTTATGTGAGTAGTAGCTTAACACTTTTTGGTTAGTGAATTAAATGGAGAGATAGAAGAGCAAGTCATCAGATTTGCAGTTTCCCAAAGCTTGATTGATAGCTAATACATCACAATCTGAGGCTGCACATGTCTTGATATATTGGATTTCCTGTGTCAAGCTTTTCACCATTGGTTGAATTTATATTCAGATAATTCATGGTTTGGTAAGTCTATTAGAATCCAAGTAGAGATATTGAGTAGGCAGTTGTATGTAGTAGACTTGAATTCAGAAGAGAGATCTATACTAAAAATACAAATTTATTCATCAATGGCATATAGATAGTATTTTAAACCACATGACTGGGTGAGGTCACACAGTAAAAGAGAGTAAATAGAAAAGGAGACAGGATTAGTGACTGAAGCCTAGGCTTCCATAGTAATGTTGTTGTTAAGAGTAAAGTATACAAAGAAGGAGCAATCAGTGAATGTGGCATCCAGAAAAACAAGTGATGAAACTCTATGATCTATGGTGTCAGATACTGCTAATTTGTCAAGGAAGATAAAAACTGAATTGGCCACTGGATTCAATTGCATGAAGAATCTTGGTAGGGTGACTGTGCATCCTATTGTGCCTGTGACACTCCCAGTTTGTACCTGTTGTCTTGGTTTAATTAATAATAATGTTCCTTTCATTCTTAAGTGTCATAGTTTAGAAAATAAATTAAATGATCATATTAGTCATTGGTGATCTTCGCAAGGGTAGTTTCAGTGGAATTCTGTGAGATAAAAACCTTACTGGAGTATATGTAAGAACAAATGAGGAAAGAGTATGAGATGCAAAGGGTAGTTTTGTTGCATGGGTATACAGAGAAATGGGATGGAAACTGGAGTAAAAAAACCAATGCAATTATGTGCCAAAGGGACATAGTGTAGTGAAAAATTATTGATGTAGGAGAGAGAAGGAAGAAGTCCTCAAATAACTGAGAAGGAATTGGATTTGTGTTTAGTGGAAGGATTGGTTTAGAAAATAAATATTGGAGACCATTCTCCAAGGGTCTCTTGTATTTCTGCATGTTTTGTGGGTTGAGGCATTGATTGCCCTGTGTTCTGGACTACTATTTCAAGGATATTTATATAGTCAACAGCCTTGGAAGAGAGAAATAGACTTTCTTCATAGCAAAGGGTAGATTTGCTCATAGTCCTGCAGAAAAAAAGACAGTGTCTTCTTCTGGAGGAAAGGGCAGACATATTTACTGCCGTTTATAAAAATGTGAGTTCCCTGAAATCAGAGTTCCTCTCCTGTAATGTCATCCACTGCATGTTTAGGTGGCTATGGCCTTCCTCATGTTCCCTGTGGGAATTGGATCTTGGAGAATTGGAGCCAAGCTTCTGATGTACTGCTTGTTGCTGCCTGTGTGAGTAATAAACTGTTTTACATTTCTCATCCAGGAATTATGTGTCCTCTCCCACTATCCATGAAACATGTGGGCTAACTTGTTTGCTTGGAAGCAGGGTAAAATATTAGACCCTTGATGATAAGATCTTAGTTCATCTAGGATAAAAAATACTGCAAATATAGCCTCACATTTTACTGCTTTTCACTGTATACACAATTTAGGTTTTTATGTAATCAAATCTATCAATCTTTTATAACTTGTGGGTTTCATGGCTTGCTTAGAAAATTTTTATTCACTTTCTAATATATGAATGAAAGACTGTCTTTTGTTTTCTTCTAGTCCTTATCTTTTATAGTATTTTTTAAAGGTTAGATATTGAATCTACATAAAATATATATATGTTTTATGAGACAAGGTTTTCCCTCCAAGTGATGGCTATTTGTCCCAATACCATTAAAATTCACCCTAACCTGATTCTTTGAAATGTCTTTCTGTAATATATTAAATCTCTAATATGGAAATGTTCATGTTATGGAATTTTTGTATCCATATATACTTAATCCTTTCTTTCAACACATGTCCAGTTAGTGCCTACTATGTACTATACACAGGGTATACATTATTCCACAGTGATTAACAAAATGGACATGGTTTCTGCTCCCATAGAAGTTGGAACCTGCTTGGGAAAATAAATACTAAAAAAGTAAGCAAATAAATATATAATTTAAAAGTATAGTAAGTGCTATGAAGGAAATAAAAAAGATGCTTTGACAGAGTGTTGAGGCAGGAGAGAAACCTATAAATGTAGATCTCCTCTGAGGAGGATATAATTCAAGCCTACACTCAGACTATAAGAACTGAGCATTACAAATAGCAGGTAGAAGAGTGTTCTAAGCTGATAGAACAGAATGCCATAGATGAAAGTTGTTTCAGAAAAGGGTCATGCAATTGTTTTTGCTCATCAACCAACAAAGTCTATCATTTAAGCTTGATCTTTCAGCTGGCTAAGTTCAAGTCAACTTTCTTTTACAGTTAAGGTCACATCATTGTATATATAGTAGTGGTCATTATGATTAACTACGCAACTTCTATTTGAAAAATCCACCTGATCTCCTCTTCTTGCTAGGAATTGTTTTTTTTTTTTTTTAATAGTTGACTAAGTGTTCAATAAATGATGACAATTGCCACTATTTCTTTTTTTTTTTTCGGTACGCGGGCCTCTCACTGTTGTGGCCTTGTGGCCTCTCCCGTTGCAGAGCACAGGCTCCGGACGCGCAGGCTCAGCGGCCATGGCTCACGGGCCCAGCCGCTCCGCGGCATGTGGGATCCTCCCGGACCGGGGCGCGAACCCGTGTCCCCTGCATCAGTAGGCGGACTCTCAACCACTGCGCCACCAGGGAAGCCCTAGGAATTGTTTTTAAGGATAAAGTCAAGTGTGGAAAATAAGATGTGAAGAGAAGTGTACTGGGTAGATTTTGTTAAAAAAAAATCCCAACTTCTGAGAAAGAATCATAGAAATATAAGGATACTGTATGCTTAGGAGTTTGAATGTAACTTTTGACCTCATGCAGGTACTTGCTGTGGGTTTGACAATCAGTCAACATGTGGGACAGCAGAGCAATGAGAACTGCAGAATAGCAGAGCCAAGAGCCCTGGCATATAGTGCCTGGAAACTACCAAACTTCTGGGCTTACTTTTAAGGGCAGTAATGCATTTTATTTTAGTTAACTCAGTTTTAATTGAGGTTTTCTGTTTTTCTGCAGCAAAAAAAGCATTCTAAAACTTGTAATATTTTAAAGTCTGAGGCCTCAAAAGGAGGAAAGGACTATCAGAGAAGAGTGGCTGATAGAATAAAAACTCCCCATTCCTTTTGGCCCCAAACAAACAGGTTTACATAACATTTATTGAAATTATTTGACCGGGATTGTGGAATTGCAACGCTTTGTGTTTACCATGTTTTGTTAGTCTTTATTATGATGTAATGGAATTTTTTTCCTTACATCTGCTGCTTCTTAAATAAGCACGGCAAGTGGTGTTGGGCATTATATCCTTAAAGACACACTCCTTCACTGTCTGTTTCATACTTGAGCAAGCCCTGGGAATAAATTAGACTTATGATTTTTCACCACAGAGCTGGGATTTATAGTGGAGAGTGGGATCAAACTGTGCTACTTGGTACTGAGTCCTTCGTCTCCTGTGCTCTTGCCCTGTACCTATGTATCCCAAGGTTCTGTATTCTCTCTTTGCGTACTGCTGAGTGGGAGTCCATGTCATTTTCATCATCATCATTAACTCCTGACCACTCATTCAGTTACTTATACCTTAGTTGCTTCTTGTAGGCTGTAAGTTTTGTTAGACCTGATATTGAATTTTTTCTATTGTTTCTGTTTACCAGGAGAATAGATATCTCCTTCTTTTTCACGCACCTTCTCTTTTTGGGTTGTTTTACTGCCCTGTATAGTGCTAGAGTTGTAGTGAAAATATCTATTGTTAAAATGCATACTATAAAATATATTTTATACTCGGAAGATGTACTACTGAGATAATTTTAGCCCATAACTGTTCTTTGGTGAAAATAACTGCTTGAGTATTTATGACAACTTTTTGACTTGCACATTTACAATTTTCCTGGACTTTATAGTTTTGTTTTGTTTTGTTTTGTTTTTTTTGCGGTACACGGGCCTCTCACTGCTGTGGCCTCTCCCATTGCAGAGCACAGGCTCCGGACGCGCAGGCTCAGCAGCCATGGCTCACGGGCCCAGACGCTCCGCGGAATGTGGGATCTTCCCAGACCGGGGCACGAACCCGCGTCCCAAACCCGCATCCCCTGCATCGGCAGGTGGACTCTCAACCACTGCGCCACCAGGGAAGCCCTGGACTTTAGTTTTAATTCAATTATATAAAAACATAAATTCACCACCAATAGAAATTCCTATACATAGGAGCAACAACAACAAAAATAATCCCTCAATTTGTTTTGCTGCTTTCTATTTTCAGAAATTATATATCACAAATAACTCATTGGCCAAATCAACTTTTTGATTATCACTGTCTTGATGTTATGGAATTCCAAGTTAAAATGATAAAAGTGTTTAAATGAGCATCTAACTTGCCACCAAGATGATTTGTGCTTGTGTATTTGTTACTCAAGGAATGTAATTAGTGTGTCTGAATGTTAAGGACAATGGAAATAATTGGTGGCTGGAAGAAGGTGACTACATGGGGTGATTACTAATAGCTGTTAAGAATATAGGGGATGGAAGTAGTAAACAACTGAATACTAATTTTCTTCATTTAAATCATTATATTTTAGTAGCTTCAAATTCTAAATCTAAAGTTTGAGAGATCCATTGGAACCTCTTCATTTTACAAATGGAGAAAGAAAGGCCCAGAGGGAAAAATATTTTCTCCTGGTAAGTAATGAGGCATAAAAAGTAATATTGATTTTGTCTTAATTGTAAATGTGTGAATGGAAAAACAAAATAAAATCAGTCTTTTTAAAAAACAAAGAAAAAGATTTAAAAGTAAATAAAGTCATCAGTCCTTTATTGGAATTTTTCTAAATCTCCTTTGAAATGGGATTGGCATAATGATATGTGAATAATGAGACTATTGGTAGACCTCAAAATGTTGTAACCCTAGATAACAAAATTTTGGTAGGCTCTTATTTACATTATGTGATATTTGAATTGTGTATATCCTCCTTGAAGTTGATTTCAGTTTGAAAAGAAATTGAGAAAAGCCTTAAAAATAGTTTACTAGCACATGGAAATCTTACATGAAAGTCAGTATAACAGTTTGCCTTGAACTGCACCCAAATATACTAATTTAGTTCATAAGTCAGTTTAATCCATTCCTATATATTCCAGGAAGAGAAATTAAAATCACTCCCTGGCTATTTTATAACTTTTCCATTATTGGATAAAAAAGCTGTTAAGTCATACAGATTATTTTCTAGAAACAAGTTATTGATGATCGTTTTACAATCACTAGCATATATGGATTGTGCTTTCATATCTTACTTCGGAAATGCAGATGCAAAATGAGGTGGTTGTGAAATGACCTGAAGGAAAAAGTTTTGTGCTGTATGAACAAGATTTTTAAAGGCAGAGACATGGAAAAACAGGAAAATAAGAAATGTAATGTTTAAACATGTGGCATGTAAATCGTTAATTTATGAGTTGATAAAAATGCTAAAAAGCAGCTTAAATATCCTCTCAGGAAGACATCACTGAACAGAGGGTCTGGCTCTGTGTTTCCCTTATGTGTCTTACTTCAAGTCCAGATGAGCCTTGCTCATAGAACCTATTATACATCACTGAATTATCTAGGCTTTCCTTTGCATATGTTTATTAGCCCTTTGTGATTTCTTAATTGTGAGTTTCCCATTCATATCCTTTACTCATTTTAATGGGTTGTTGGTCTTATTCATTTTTTCTTTATCAAGACATCATTAACAATTTTTTTTAACATTTATCCATTCATATAAACATTAAAATCATTCTGTCTAGTATAAGAAAAAGATTGGGACTCCTATTTCTAGGGAAATGATTGGCTAGATTATTTGCAGGAAACACTCTGCTAAAAATATCAAAATAGATCTAAGATATTTTTAAATCATTTTAACCATAAAAGATCCAGCAGGAAATAAATCAATGTAGGAGAATTAAGAACTTGGAGTGGTGAATAGAATACTGAAGACACTTTTGCCCTTGTTATTTACCAATCCATGGATAGGCAAAACTTTCATTTACATGGCCTTGAGTGCTATAGGGAACAGAAGTTGAAGCTTTGGGTCTTCCAAAGTGAGGACTCTAAAAGGACACACTCCATACTAAGCTGGGGTTCCTAAAACCTAAACCTTCAGAGTAAAGGACCCAGAACTACTGCCACCAGCAATTATCACGGAAAGTTGCTTAGAACTTGCCAGAGTAAGGAATTGAAATGAAACGTAGTACTTCCGTGTATTTGCAGTTCCAACCAGACCCATATATTTATAAACCATGGATGGATGACAGAGATGGGATTGCAGATCAATGGAGAGAGCATGCACAGTTGAGTTGGCATGAGCCAAAAGAGACATTTTAGACAAAATTTCAATGGAGGGGATGGATAATCAGTTCTATTCCTTTATATTCTGGAGATTAGAGGCACTGTTCTAACACACATGGTGTTGTTTTATTTCCTCAGTGTCAGGAGACGCCAGGTGTGTGGATTGAATTGCATCCCCCAAAAGAGATACATGGAACTCCTAACCCCTGGTATTTGTGAATGTGACCTATTTGGAAATAGGTCAGATATAATCAAATTAAGAAGAGGTCATACTGAGTTAGGGCGGGTTCTATTCAATAATACTGTTGTCCTAAGACATCAGGGAAGAAGGACACATAAAGATAGCAGCAGAGATTGGAGTGACACAGCTACAAACCAAGGAATACCAGAGAAGCTGGAAGAAACAAGATTCCTTCCCTAGAGCCTCCAGAAAGTGTTCCTGCTGACACCTCAGTTTTGGACTCTTGGTCTCCAGAACTGGGAGATAATAAATTTCTGTTGTTTTAAGCCACCTAGTTTGTGATATTGATACTTTGTTAGGGTAGCTCTGGAAAACAAATACACCAGGCCTACCATTCCTGCCAGACTTTTGCTTTCAGCTTCTCTAATGCCTGGCCTGGGGGTGTGTTTATCTGAGATGAACGATGCTAACTCCCCCTGCAGAACTCCATCCTCATCAAAGTCTTCAAAGTGGGAGACTTAGAAGTGGTCAGAGATGAATGAGGTTTTTGGTATGACCTTGCGCTTTCCAGTTAAGCCTCACAGGCTCCAGTTCGTCCTTATTTTCTCCACTTCATATCCATTTTCTTTACCGAACTGAATCCCTCACAGACTTCAGGGCTTCAGCACCAGGCACAGAAATAACAGTCATCTATTATCTCCTAGTGGTTCTGCTTCTCTGATTGAACCCTGACTGATTTCACCCAAATATAATAATATATGTTTCTGTGAACTTATTTTGGTTAACTGTGCAAAAATTATCCTATATTATTTCCCAATAATAGTTTGGTACTTTGTCTCTTACATTATTATCTTTTAATCTTAGTTTTTAAAACTATTTAGTGAATACATATTATAATATCACTTTTATTTTTAGCTAAATGTATAATATGCCTTGAAAACCCAACAACTGGTTGCACCTGTGAAAAATAAATAGATGAAAATCTACCAATGTGACAATTAGAGCATTAGCAAATGCAATAGACATGAATCAGAATGGGTTCTACTACCGAGAACTATAAAGCATTAACCATTTGCAGTTGGCATCAGTTTATACACAGAGAATGAGTCTGTGTGATAACTAAAATATGCATGAAATCAGTTAATTTTTTGATGAAATAGCGTATTTCTTTAAAATAAACCAACAAACACGGTTATTTGTATGAACAGATGATTTAGATGTTAAAATATAAACTGACAATTCAGTTTAAAAATATTGGTTTAGTAAGGCAAGTATTAACATTTTCAAGTATTTTAATCTTACAAACACCCCACACCTAAGATATCTAAAAATCTAACCTAATATTTTTACAGACACAAATGCAAACATACGTTCCACCCACAAACATACTCACAGAAGTTTATGATATACATGCTATTTAAAAAGGGGATTAGCACTGTGAAAACTTTCTTTTGTTTCCTAGATTTTCAGAAATGGAGCCTGAACTCAAAAGAGGCATAGGAAATGCTCTGATTAAAAATGTTAGAAAAAGAAAGAAGCATAAATGAGAAAGTCTGACTGACTGTGGGGATCCAATTGTAAGAGTTATAAGCAGCAACTTCTACTTAAAAAAATACAACTCCCTGTTTTACTCCTCTCAGTAAAAAATAAAAGATACATTGCAGTAAAAGATAAACTGATTTATTCATTTATCTATACTGGATATAAAAGAGCTCATGAAGATATTATTACTCATAAAATACTTTAATCTGATATGACTCCTGACTGCTAAATGTAACTAACAATGATATTAGCTAACCTTTTTTTTTTCCAATTGACTACATGGAATTTATTTATTTATTTTTTAATTGGAGCATAATTGCTTTACAATGTTGTAATAGTTTCTGCTGTACAATGCGGTGAATCAGCCGTATGTACACATATATCCCCTCCCTTTTGGACCTCCCTTCCCATCCCCATCTCACCCATCTAGGTCATCACAGAGCACCGAGCTGAGCTCCCTGTGCTATTGAATTTTATTATATGTTAGTCACTGCATTAGCAATTTTGTGTGTATTAACTTGTGTTATCTACACGCTAATACTACCAGAGAGATACTGGTTTTCTTTGCAATTTATAACTGAATCCCTGGATCTTCAAAAGTTTAGATAACTTTCCCCAATACTAGCAGTTTGTAAGTTAGGGAACCAGCATTCACATTCAGTTTATTCACCCTGACTCTAGAGTCTGTATGTTTAACTGCTGTGCATGCTGGGCTGCGTCTTTACTGGTCAACCTGGATTATGCTCTGGATTGGATTATGGTTGCTCTGGATGATGACAAAGTAAGGGGAAATATCAGATATTCCTCAATTTTCTGTTAAAGTGGCCACAAATACATATGTAAGGGAGTTCTTTAGAACAGCACATGAAACTAATGACAACTAATAGTGATGGAATCAAGCACGCTCTAGAGAGGAGCTGATAAATAGGATTAAAAACCCACTAATGACTGTGATTTCTGACCTATCTTACAGAAAGACAGAGTAGGCTAACTGGGCAATGGTGCAAAGTGTTGAACTACAGGTTAAACAAATACGTTACCAGACTAAATATAAAATCCTCTACTAACTCAGGTTTCCACATTTGGTTCCTGAGGCAATAAGTAAAATAATCAATGGTTGCACTTTGGCAAATTAGGTAGCATTTAATTATAAATAAATAGATAAATTTAAAAAAAGAAAAAAAAGCATAAACTTCTTGTCAGATTGATTTTAAAAACTACATGCAATCAAATAAAATAATGTAATAATAATAATATAGTAAACTGTTTTGTTCCATACTTTAAAATTTTAAACCAGTTGGCATTTGTGGAGAGAGAGAAACTTTTGTCATCAGTAGCTGGTATTAAATATTTATTATAAATAAGTTTTATTTTTTAGTTTGGTCCAATATTATTGGCTGTGCAAGTTTGCTTTTTCAAATATATTTTTTGTGGGAGTATGTATGATCAACTTTCACAATTATTCAGTGAAGGCTTGCAAAGACATAACATCAATTTTGTAAAACTCAAAGTTTAATAAATATACATGAAAGCTATTTTATAAGTCATTATCTCAAATACTTTATATTCTATTTTTTAACCAACACGATCTCTCAGACTCTGAGATGTCTGTCAATATAAATGTTTCTGTCACCTTCTCCTCATATTTCTAACATTTTCCCCCCTATTTGTTGAGTGCTTTTTAATTTGGAGAAAATAATTTTAGGACAGTTCAAATATGTATAATAACATCAGCAAGGTAAAAATATACCCACAATGTTTTATTTAATATTTTAATTCAAATCCCCTTATTATTAGTATAATTAACCTTTCATTCTTTTTCGTATCTGGCATACCTCACAAATCTTTGGCTTTTTTTCTGCTTTTCTGTTTAATTTTGATCTCAATGTGTTGCATTTAAGTAATACACACTGTAACTTCTGTTTTAAGATAGTGAGCTGAACACACACTTCATTCTTACCCTCCTGTGTCAAATATCTAGAAACAATATAAAATTTAAGTAGCAAGGAAATAAACTAACCCAACAAAAATAGGCTCTCTAACTGGACCAGAAGTTATGACCAGTTCTTTAAAGATAGAAAACCAATAAAATTTAAGAGATAAGCCTTAGCTAAGGACACATACAGGAAATATGTGAACGGTGCCTCAAGCTAGTTGAAGCCAAAGAAACTCTGCAGTGATTAGTCTATACCTTTTCTAAAACCTCTTACATTTTATCTTCCCCATTATGTGAGCTAGGTATTAAGCAACAGGATGTATGCCTCAGCATATCCTCAAAATAAAACAGAATACAAATTTCTTTTAACCATTTGTGATATATTACATTAATAAAAATTGTCTGTGTTTAAGAGGAGACTCAGAAACATATTCAAAAAGTTGATAATGTACATGTCAAATTCAATGATCATAAAGCAAAAATTTTTTAAATTGACAGAATGTCCTTCAATCATAAAAAAGTATAAAAATACTTTTAAATAACTTTTGGGTTTAGATAAAACAGGGATCACTGACTATCTAGATTTACATGACAATGTCGACATTAAAAATAATACGTACTATTTATTGTGTATTTAGAGTGTGTAGATGCTCTTCCAAATGTGTCAGTCACACTCAAATATTTAATCCTAAAATAAACTCTATGAGAGCATTATTATTATTAATCCCATTTAAAGACACAGGGAGGGCTTCCCTGGTGGCGCAGTGGTTGAGAGTCCGCCTGCAGATGCAGGGGACACGGGCTCGTGCCCCGGTCCGGGAAGATCCCGCATGCCGCAGAGCGGCTGGGCCCGTGAGCCATGACCGCTGAGCCTGCGCGTCCGGAGCCTGTGCTCCGCAATGGGAGAGGCCACAACAGTGAGAGGCCCGTGTACCGCCAAAAAAAAAAACACAGGGAGTTTAATAATTACCAGATTTCACATAGGTAAGATATAATAGAGCTAGGATTTGAAATTAAGCAGTTTAGTTCTAAAATTCAAACACTGAATCACTATGCTTTACTTTCTCCACAGTCCAAGGGAGATACCACATACTAAACTAAAGGATCAAAGTGACAGAAGAAAACATAGCTTTAAATATAATTATTAGAAAATAAGAAGAGTAGAAAGAAATGAACTAAACCCACAATTCAATAAGATAGTAAAAGAACAATAAACTAAATCTCTAAACAGAAGAAGAAAGGAATTGATTCTAAAACCAGAAATTAATGAAACAGCAAACAAACAAAAACAGAATTGACCAATAAAGAGAAAAGCTCGTTCTTTGAAAAGATCGATAAGACAGACAAGCCTTTAACAACTATGATCAAGCGCTAACTAAACAGAAGACACAAAAGGAAAAAAAATATATACGTGTAATGAAAAAAGGAGGTCATGACTGCGGGTCCAGAAGAGATTAAGATAACATTTCCAGAGAACACTATATACAACTTTATAGCAAAAATTTTTTAACTTAGACAATCTTGAAGAAAACTATAGATCACCAAAATTGACCCTGGATAAAGTAAGAAATACGATTAGAGCAATAACTTTAGAAAAATGAAAATGATTGTTAGAGATTTGTCCTTAGGAAAGCATAAGCGCCCGGGTTTTTTATGGGAAATTTCAAGTGAGCGATAATTCCAATCTTAGAGAAAGTATTTTTAAGAACATGGGAAAAGATAGGCGATAACACACTCTACTTTACAATGCTCATGTATACCTGATAAGAAAATTGGATGAAAACAGAATAAAGGAGAAAACTAAGGACCAATTTTACTCTTGAGCATAGATGCAAAATGTTACGGTGTCAGCAAATCAAAATATTCCTCTCTTGGCTGTGTTTTGTGTGTGTGTGTGTGTGTGTGTGTGTGTGTGTGTGTGTGTGTGTGTGTGTGTGTATAACATCACAACAGGATATACAACCTCTAAACCGTGTCTAGGTGCTCATTTCCTATGATAAGTATGACCAAATATTCATACTCCAAAAGACCTACTGGTCTGAAATCATGAGTCATATGAGCTCAGGAAAGTATTTCTCTACCATAGACCTGATTATTGATTTTGATTTTATAAGCACCAATTATTGCCAGGTTTAATTACTATTGATATTTTCTGTCTTTATTGCAGATGATTGTTTTCCTTTTCTTTATGCACTTTAGGAAATTATCTGTTTTTCCCTCCACATTACTGATTCCATTTTCTATAGCATCAATTACTATATTTACTGCTTCTATTGCACGTTTCTTTGCTAACTTTTGCATTTACTTTTTCCTCTTATTTCATGTAGCTTTTTAATAAAACTGTAATTTAGCAACCTTCCTTTTCATTTTAGTTTATTCCTTATACTTTTTTAGTCTATAGAGGATACAATTAGATGCTTTCTAAAATGTATTCCTTTTTAATTTAATGATAATATATTTTAATTAAAAAATGGAAGAAATTTATTCCTTAAATCTTATATCTACAAACACAAATGCAACTACTGACCTCAAAATTTCCAAGTTCATAAGACATATATTGAACAACAAAGGACTAAGGATGGTCAGGTCTCCACAGACTGCTTATCAGTTCATAGTATTTGGCTGTGAAATCTGTTTCAAGATGAATAAAACAACATCTGTTATTAAAGCTTGCTTCTTTTTTGAAACATTATCTTTAGATCTGATACCCTTTTCTAAAGGAAACTGAGAGAATAAATGCTATCTTGAACAACATCATCTGGATTCATGAGACTTTGTTTTTATGACTTTCTCAGTTAAAAACCCAGTGAAGGTAATTTTTTTAATCTCCAGGCTCTCTGGTCAGTGGGATGTTTCTCATTACTGGAGTACTTTTCATAGCAACCAGTATCATTAATTTGTAAATGAGAAATGTATGTGTTCCAGGTATTTCTTCTCCTAGCAATCATAATTATGAGATTTCAGGCCATTAGGTCTCAGTTGTTCTGAGTTTTGCATGCAAAATCCTGCTGACAGTCACTTGACCCAGTCTCTGGATAAAAGGACTCTCTTCATTTGCTTTACTATTTTCTGCTCAGTTTTTGAACAAATAACTGCAAATTCTTCATTTTTAGATTTGCAAGTTGAATGTTTACATCACTCTCTTGGAAACCCTAGAAATCTGGAAAATCTCTTTCTATTTTAATTCTCTCAGTGTTAATTTCCCTTTTTCTCTACGTGTGGACCTTAAGATTCTTTAAGTATATTTCTGATACAAAACTTCCGGAGAAATTTGCCTAGCTGGTCAGTTCATGTCTAATGTCTATAGGGTATGCTTGTTTACACAAAACTTAACAGTGGAGTCATGATCTGAGGATGTTTGAATACTTTTTTAAAAAATACTTTGAATCAAATCTATAGCATATCACGGGGTATTTACAAAGTTCCTCCTCCTTGTGCATCATCACTCATCTCAAGGACTAATCATGTTGGCTGACTTCTTTTTGGTTTTCAGCAGTTCTTTCGCTTTCTTCAAATCGGTTTTGTGGTAATCGCTTATTCCTACCCTCAGATACCAGATATCATCAACCACATTCAGTACCTTTTCTCTAAGCTTTGGTGAAGCCAGGGGAGGAGATGAGGTGCCTAAATCAAGTGGCATAAGGTTGCACACGTCTTTTTGACTCCCTGTAATACTAAACATGCAACTTCATTAATTTTTTCTTATGTTATGTATGGAAGTGTTAACTCTGCATTCCATGATATTTAACTAAGGTGCCAAGGTCTTTCTACTTTATTTTTCATTTCTACCCAAAGAGATTTCCATACATGTAGATAAATAGAAAGTACACTATTGACCAGTAAAGAAGTAAGATAGTAATGAAAAAACGCAAGATTTACAACCCAGTCTCCCAAACCTTTCATAACTTTCTAATTTGAATGGGTTTGTTGGCCATGCCTACTTATCTCATGACTTTCTAAAATTTCTCCTGCCTTTATTAAGAGAGCAACTGGAAATTATTACTACATCATTGAAGGAGAGCACTGAAAAACAGTGTGTTTTCCTAGGTAAGCTTGATGCATTTCTATAAACAGATATAACAATTTAAGGGAGTATAGGCTTTTCCTCTCTCTTTCCCTGAGGTGGCCTCAACTTTGTTCCAAAGCCTTGGCCCCAACTTGGTATCCAAATTTATTGCCAAAAAATGTTCCTACTTTCCTCAGACAGCATCAAGGACAAATTCTCTACCATGATACCAGAGATAGAAAGTGCTGGAGGCCTCTCCCCCAACACATCCAGGAGTAATATGTCTTTTCTTTTTTGCTTCATGCTCTGGGGTAGATGCTCAGACATGACCCACCCATATGAGACACTACCCACAAAATTTTGAGACATGATGAAAACATGTCTCAAAGAGACAGGGGTCTTGGGGATGAATAGAGATTTTGCCATATAAGATTTCCTATTACAAAGCTGTCCCTCAAGTAAAATAACATTCCCTACAACTACAAAGTAGGGAATGCCTTTTGAGTATCTTTGAATTGGACCAACGGTGCTGCTGCAAAATACATTTTAATTGACAACAGTAGGGTTTTTGTACAAAATAGTAATGATAGCCATGGAAGGTTATATTTTTGTGTCTAAGGACTAGTGTTTTAATGAAAGAAGATAAATTGTCCCAGGATCCTTATTAAGAGAAAGCAAAAGGTATTTAAACTGATCCACCAGTGGAACTAGGTGGGAATATTTGGGTCTTTTGTTTCACCACCGCTTAGGTCCAACTGAATTTGTGAATTCCTGTGTTTGCATTATCTGTTCTTAGATGTTATTCTGCCCTGGCTCTGTGTCATCTCAGTCATTTGACTTAGAAAGTGACCTTCGAAGGACCCTGTTCACTGCTGCACTTTTCAATGAATTAAAATTTATTTCTGTTCTAGTGAAAAAAAAAAAGGAGTACTGGTAGTGACAAAGACATAAATAATGGCCCTTATACAACTTAGAGTAGTTTGAGGTGATTATAACACCAGACAGAGCATAGATGACTACAGCTCCTATTGCTCCCTTGTCTTCTGGTATTTCTACCCTTTCTGCTGCTGGGATCACAGCTCAGGTTACAATGTACTGTCACTTGGTAACTTCTGTCTTTGACCCTGTTGCTCTATTGGGAAGTGTAACCAAAATAACATAGAAGAAAATTTAGTAATAAACTAATGGCCCTATGTAACTACCTCTGAACAGAGCAACAGAGTTACTGTGCTATAGAGTTAGAAGGACCTTCTAAGGGAAGTACCTGGGTTTTTAAGGCATCAGAATTCAGTGGGGTTAGTGCTCAAGTCTTACTGCCCTGCTGTTTTACCACAGTAACATGGTTTTGCTATTGGAAATTCCTCCTGGGCTTTGGTGAAGTTGACAAATATTGCTAGCTTCAAATTCTATCACTTTACATGTTTTTTGAAATTCTTCTCTGCGCAACACCTGCAAAATTTATTTCTCTCTACACTTTTGTAACAGTTATGAAAGCACTTGTATAACATTTGTCAGATAGCATTATGTTTGTTTTTAAATATTGTAAAGAGAGAAAATGCTTGTGTGGTATGCATTGCTTAATTCAGAAGCCTATGGATTTACTGAATCTTATTATGCGTCCATAAAAGCTAGGTTTTCCACCTTATGACTAGCCCATCATGTTTTCTTAACACTGTTGATTGCTTTGACTTGGCATCAATTGACCTAGCATGTTGTCATAGTCAACATCAGCATCTTTCACATTCATTAGACAATTGTAAATACAAGCCTTGGTCATTACCCTGGAGGATCTTAATTACAATAAAAAGATCATAAAGCAAGAGGTTATAAGTAATAATTTGAGGTGTGTCTTTTTTTTTATCATAGTTTGGGAACTCTTATTTCCATTAAACTTGTCTTATTTACCCTCTTATTAGAAGACTATGCCATAGATTGTGGCACAAAGAAAATAATTTTTAATCATTTACTAAATGAAAATTGAAAATTCGTATAAGTATGCTGGCAAGAACTAGGGTTTCCCACTGAGAATAATTTTAGAATCTTCTTTAATTTATAAACCTATTCAATAAAAAATTTTGTGTCTAATATATACAAGACAAGGAATATTTTAAAAGCCTATTTCACATTTTGGAGATTAGAAAAAAATACTGGATAGAATTATTTGAATGCTACTAAGCATAAAGCTTAACAATATGGAGACCATCAAAGAATTGAAAACTAATACTTATTTGTCCAGGCATCATTGGAATTTCGTACTTGCTCTTGCTGAGCAATGTACACAGGTTGGACCTTGTTCACAAGTCCTGACATTTGGCTGAATTTAGCCTACTTTGTAATCCATTATAACCCATATTTATTGTCATATAAATAATAATAATTAATACATAATCCATATAACCCATATTGAAACTCAGGGCCTATCTTCTGAACTCTAAGATGTCTCATTACTTTGTCAATAGTTTTTCTTTTATCTTTTTGGCCATTTTCTCTAACCTCAGAGTCAGGTTGACCAGGCAGCAGATTGTCTGGGCTTGGGGCATTAAAAATCAGTTTTAGCCTGCTCACTGCTCTTCTGCCGTGTTTCCTTGAGGGGAAATCTTCCCTTGCAGTGTAAGTGGAGGTCTGTGCATTCTTTTCATCAATCACAAGAGCTTTACAATGGATTGAGAGAGATTATAACCATAGTCTTTATACAGTTATAATTTCAGTAGACTCAGAAAGATGTTGAGGTTCAGAGTGAATTTTAATTGGAATAATGACTTTTCAACTAGTGTAAAATTTCTATCTCCAAAATAGAAATAAGCAATAAAAGGATGGTTATCATTTTATCAGTCACACTGGTCATAGACCAAAGGTCTATGTAATTCCTGCTAAATCATTTCAAGGGTTGCTATTTACCATCAAGATAATGTGATGGTAGACTCATTAAAATAGGAAGTTTTCTCTTTGATCCAAGTAGCTTTCCACAGGGAAAAATAGAAAAATATACAGAGACAGTTTGCTCCCAATCCTAGTATTCAGGGCTCCTAAAGCTATTATGTCAACTAGGAGGCATTTTAATAGATATAAAGTTCATAAGTCTGTCAAATTGGTTCCCCACATCTGAGAAATCTGTATGCATTTTAATGGAAAGTTAATATATTAAGACATTCTAATTTGTTCTTTCCAGGAAGTTGGATTAAAAGAAGGAAGGAATACATTATTTTTAATACATCAGGTAGCTCAGAAATTAAACCTTTGATGTTACAGAAAAATATTATAAAGTTTTATACACAAAAGTATCTGAATATGAAAGGATATAATAGTTCAGAATTTGTTTCACAAATGGAATCATTGTGCAGCACATCTCCATGTTGGTTTACGTATAATGTATAAAGCAAGCTTTGACTTTTCTTTTTTTTAAGGCAGCAAATACTGAAAAAGAAACTCTAAAATTTCGTCTGTAGCTCTATTGGACTCTTAGATAGTAGACATGTGGTCATAAAGTTCTAAAACCTGCCTTTTTTTCATTTGTTTTTTTTAAAACAGATACACTGAAAAATACATGTAAAGGTGCACACTTTGGAGTAGCCAACATGGTAGTTAATACATGTTTTTAAGAGTTGTTTCCATTGATTAAAACTTATTTGGACCCTTTTGAAATTGCTATCTGAGATTTTGAGTAACATAAGATTGTAAGTATCCTGTTTTTATTTACCTAAGTTAGCGTTAAATAATGTTTGGCTGTTTAAAAAAAACTGCTAAGAGAGTAGATTTTAAATGTTCTCACCATACACATATGTATGAAATGATAACTGTGAAAAAAAATCTATGGAAAACTAAATGCCAAAGTCAGGATTTTGATGACCTCTGGTAGAGTTTGGAAATTAGAGGGGTTTCAACACTACAATTAGTATATAGGTGTTTCTTATCTTATTTGCCACACTTTCTAATATGCCTAAAATATTTCATAATTAAAAAACAATAAAGATAAAAATAAAACAAGTCCACTCTTAACAGAGATACCATTAGTCTCAGGATATGCACAATAATACACTACAAATTCTGAAAGAATTCCAAAAGCATTTTTTTGTAAGAAGTTCCCTTCTGATTTAACAATTTCAAACATTAAATTGTGATGGATTTTCAGGTTTATTTGCTAAAATATCATTGATGATTCTTTATAGTCAAATCACATAGGCTTGTCTTTTTTGTTGTTATGTGGGAATTTTTCATGAATGAATGTCAGTATTACATTACATTTTCTGTATTTCAGACACACACGAGAGATACAAGAAATACCTAAGACCACTAAGTATCAGTTGCTCTATGTGCAGCCTCTTGTGCTTCAGCCTACTCTCTTCTCTCTCATGATCAATCAGGCATCAGTTCTCTTCTTTTTAACTATATCACATATGATTGATGATATTAACACACATGACATATTCCCCTGACATCTAATTGGAACTCCACTTTCCCTTCCACTTGAGGAAACTTTAATACTTTATTCACAGAAGTAAATTACATGCAAAACACCTCACAACTAGTTGACCCATGTGAGTTCATGATTGTGAACAGCTGAATGGGGGGCTAGTAGTCCAGGATATCTACACGTGTCTCAGAAGAATTATATGTCAGTGGTGTCTATTCAATGTTAAAATGCAGAGATGGAGAATATATTTAAAACTTTTGTTCATTAACAGGCCTATCTCTGTGTCCCCACAGTGTCCCTGATCTGCAGATTGGCTCTCTTGCATCTGTGTCCCTATTTTAATTTTTTTCTTTTCTGTCTGATTTTAGGGGCTAATATCTGAAAGAGTTACCCATTGGATAGTAGTCTATAGCTCCCTTCAAACTCTTTATTCCTGCAGAATGTCTTACTTTCCTTTTCAATATATTGGGGTGGGGAGTTGTTCCCAATCCCTTTGTGTACTTCCTGCTCTTATCTTTATAAGATAAGAATATATAGCCCTAGTATATAAAACCTCACCTGGAAATAAATAGTAGCTACTATGTCTGGCAAACAATTCTTTCATGTTTACCTTCTAGAAATATTTCAAAGCAATCTTTCTCTTTTAGGCCTGGTACTGCTGCTTTTTTTCTTTTTCCCAATTAATTAATTTTTGTCTGTGTTGGGTCTTCATTGCTACACACGGGCTTTCTCTAGTTGCGGCGAGCAGGGGCTACTCTTCATTGCGGTGCGTGGGCTTCTCATTGCGGTGGCTTCTCTTGTTGCGGAGCATGGGCTCCAGGTGTGCGGGCTTCAATAGTTGTGGCACGTGGGCTCTAGAGCACAGGCTCAGTAGTTGTGGCACACAGGCTTAGTTGCTCCGCGGCATGTGGGATCTTCCCGGACCAGGGCTCGAACCCGTGTCCCCTGCATTGGCAGGCGGATTCTTAACTACTGCACCACCAGGGAAGCCTGGTGCTGCTGCTTTAATTCAGGACACTCTTATTCTTAGAATATAACCTCTTTGAGGTCATCTCTGAAACCTTAGCACTTGACATGACACCTGACTTAGAGTAGGTTCCTTAACTGCTTGTGGACTGAGGAATGGTCCAGTCTTGCCCTGCTGATCCAGCCTATTCAGGCCTTGAAGATTTTCCCTAGTTTCCTCCATTCTTGCTAGCTCCTATTAGCACTTCTCTCTTCCAAAGTCTTTTGCCCTTATACACCACATTCCTTACAGCTCACAGGGAGATCTTTAACAATGCTGTTCAAATTCTAAAAGCATACAGGCCAAAAAAGGTAAGTTTGGGTTACACACTGCTTTAAACTATTCTCAGTTCGAAAGTCTTTAATTGAAACGTTCACTTTCAGGTTAACCAGTCACCGTCATTCCTCGTTGTTTTACATAGTAAGCCCTATCCACATGCTTTTGTTATCTGCCTGGCTGGGGTGGACAAGATGTCTTGACTCCTATCTATGTTATGTCTGTTGGTAGCTAATTATAACATCCAGGTGAATGACATTTGTTCTTAAGAAGAAGAAGAGGAAGAGGAAGGGGAGGAGGAGGGGGAGGAGAGGGAGCGGGAGGAAAAAAAGTAAAGGTTAAATTCTGAATGTGAAAATTCATATACTCTAAAAACATAGAAAATAGATACATATAAACTCATATTTGCCAGGCATATTTTTAAGATTTACTTAGATTTATTTTTCAGAAATAAAGTGTTATGCATATCACTAAAGCTCTACTCTTCCATTCATTTGATTTCCTTTCCAGAGGAAACAGCCATCAAAGTTAGTGTGTATCCTTTCTCTGCAGTTTTTTTTATTTTTTTAAATTAATCAATTTATTTTTGGCTGCGTTGGGTCTTCGTTGCTGTGCACGGGCTTTTCTCTAGTTGCAGTGAGCGGCGGCTACTCTTCATTGCTGTGCACATGCTTCTCACTGTGGAGGCTTCTCTTGTTACAAAGCACGGGCTCTAGGTGTGCGGGCTTCAGTAGTTGTGGCTCGCGGTCTCAGTAGTTGTGACACACGGGCTTAGCTGCTCCGCGGCATGTGGGATCTTCCCGGACCAGGGCTCAAACCCGTGTCCCCTGAACTGGCAGGTGGATTCTTAACCACTGCGCCACAAGGGAAGCCCTCTGCATTTTTAAAAAAATTTTTTTGCGGTACGCGGGCCTCTCACCGTTGTGGCCTCTCCCATTGCGGAGCACAGGCTCTGGATGCGCAGGCTCAGCGGCCATGGCTCACGGGCCCAGCCGCTCCGCGGCATGTGGGATCCTCCCGGACCGGGGCACTAACCCGTGTTCCCTGCATCGGCAGGCAGACTCTCGACCACTGTGCCACCAGGAAAGCCCCCTCTGCAGTTTTTTAGTATGTTTATTTTCTATGTTTGCTCCCCTCTCCCAATAAAATACAATTTTTTGTCCTAAAATCCTATTATATTGTACTACCTAAAGAAACATTCCTATTTTTTGGATAGTGTTATATTTTGAAATATCATTATTTTGAAACTTGACAACTTACTTCACTTATTTCCATAATCATATAGTGAGAGACTGAATATACAGACAATTGCTACATCACATATAAAAATGTTGAATAGAAGTCTGACCCACAACGTCTGTATCAATCAACCCAAGACAATAAATAACCGGGTCAGTCACTGCCAGCAGCTGGAATTTTTGTCCCTGCTTCCAACTGAGGGCGAATTAGAGAAAGCTAGATATGCTCCCTACCTAATTACATAGATGCCTTGCTTTTAGTTAGCCCTCCTTCAGCTTCCCCATGCCAACAACCTCCAATCACACAGTACACCTCAAGCCTTCTCTTTTTTCCACTTTAGGTTTCACACTCTTCCACCTGCCTTCGAGTCTCTGCCAAAGGCCAGTGATGGTGGCTGGCTCCTTTACTATGCTTTTTCTCAATTTGTGGTCTTCATTTATTTCTATGGTAGAATTCAAATCCTATGTTCATTCTCACAACGATGGATATTTAAGTTGTTTTTAAATTATCATTTGTACAGTACTGAAAACTACATTTATGTACATATGCAAGAGTTTGTGTAGAATGTTTATCTCGAAGATACAATAGAATTTTAGACTAACTTCAACTTTACTAGTTATTCCAGAATTACCATTAAAGCTTGAAAAAATTTACTTTTTTACCAGTAAGAGTTTCTATTTCCCAAATCTTTCTCAACAATTACTCTTATCAGACTTTATATTTTTTGGCAGTAACCAGAGCTATTATAGGCTAGGGCTACAATAAGAAAACAAATGTTAGTAGCTTTATCTAAAAAAAGGATTACTCATTTATATAGAATATGATGTTGGTCTATTTATTTATTAGGTTTTTCAAAATTTGTGACAAATTTCTATGAAAGTTTTGCATATTTTTGTTAGGTTTATTCCTTGATATTACATGTTTTAAGAGGTTTTGTAAATTCTATTTTAAATTTTCTTTTACTAATTGCTAGTATATAGAAATATTAATTTTTATGTGAAGACCTCATTCCAGCTTGCTAAAGTCACTTATTAATTCTATAGATCATTTTAGATTCTTTAATTATCTGGAAATAAAGTGTTATTTCTTTTTTTCTATCTTTATATAGTTCATTCCTTTATTCGTTTTTTTATCATTGGCTTTTAGCACTGACTAGGACCTCCAGTACAATGTTGAATTGAATAGAAGTTGTGATCTCAGACATCCTTGTCAACTCCTGTTCTCAAAACGGGCAGTGGGGAAATCTTTTCAGTAGTTCACCATTAAGTTTGATATTTGTTATAGGCTATTTACAAGTATATTGTCAGATTAAAAAAATTTCCTTCCATTCGTTTTATATTTACATTTATTAACTAATCAGGAGTTTAAGTATCTTTCCATATTTTAATTGAACATTTGTGCTTCTACTTCAATAAATTCCATTTCATTTCCTTTGCCCACTTTTCCTTTGGAATGTTTGTTTCTTATTTACATATTGCTTATTTTACATTCTTATTTACACTTTTATATATTTCTGTAAATTTGTCATTTGTTAATTATAGGTTTGAAAATATCTTTTCCTATGACCTTTCTTTTCATCATGTTGATTGTATCCTTGTCATACTGAAGACTTTTAATTTTTATGAAGTGAGTTAGATCTTTCCTCCTTATAGTAATTCTCTCCATTGCTAATAGGCTTTCTTCTTAAAGTCATTCTTAACCTGATCTATCTATATATTATCTACCCAGCCATCTATCTATTCAGTTTATCTGTCATATTTAGCTAGAATACATTTTAAAAATCATCTTACTTGCAATATCATGAGGTCCTTGACTTCTAGGTTTGTTTCTTTTAAAGAATATACAGCTTTAAATAAAATAAAACATGTATTTCTTTTAACTGATATGCTTAGTTAATTTATATTTATCATGATTTTTAATGTATTTAGGCATTTTCCCTTCATCTTATGTTGTTTTGCTTTCCTTTTGAATATATTTTGTAATATTCTTTTGTACCCTTTCTTGCCTGTGTTTGTTTTCTCCTTTTATCCTTCCTTTCATCTTCCTTTTTTATTTTTTTTCCTTTCATTATTTCTTACCTATGTATGCATGCGTGTGTGTGTGTATGCATGAATGTATTTTTCATTCAGTATTTGTGGAAGTTACATACCCTATTTTTATTTATAGTAGTTATTCTCAAAAAGAATTGTCACATATATTTAACATATATAGATTTATATAATATTCCTTATGATTTCTCTCTGGATTAGAGAGTATTCAAAAATACGTTTTTAATCTTTTATATACATGAAGTTTGGGAGCTTTTTGTTTTGTTTTGTTTTGTTGCTTCAATTTTATTTTATTTTAATAAGGGAACTCTATGTTCTAGATGATATTTATTATTTAGTCTTGTTGAAACTTTTTTCTACTCCAGTAAATGATTAATATTTGTAAATTTTCTGTATGTCCTTGAAAAAAATGGATAATCTACAAATTTTCAATATAACCTGTATATATATATTTGGTTATGTATATACTTTTAATTGAGTTTATCAAATATTCTATACCCATGCTAATTTGGTTTGCTTTTCTTATTCCTATCTTTCTGACTGTGATATATTAAAAACACTGCTATTAAAATTCTGATTGTTTTCAATTTATTCATGTAATTCTGTCTACTTTAACTTTATATATTTGGAGAATTTATTGTTGTATGAATAAAATTCATCATTAGTACATTCTTCTACAGATTTTTTTCCTTATTGTTATTAATGGCCCTCATATCTCTAATAAAGTTTTTTAACTTAAGGTCTATTTTCATCTGATAATAGTAGTACTTTATCAACTTCCTTTAGTTTTACATTTCTTTGGTATATATGTATTTTCCATTCTTTTAGCGTCTATGTTTCTGTAATATTATGGGTTTTTTTAAACACCTTTGTTGGAGTATAATTGCTTTACATTGTTGTGTTAGTTGCTACTGTATAACAAAGTGAATCAGCTATACTTTTACATATATCCCCATATCCCCTCCCTCTTGCGTCTCCCTCCCACCCTCCCTATCCCACCCTTCTAGGTAGTCACAAAGCACTGAGCTAATCTCCCTGTGCTATGCAACTGCTTCCCATTAGCTATCTATCTTACATTTGGTAGCGTATATATATCCATGCCACTCTCTCACTTCGTCCCAGCTTACCCTTCACCCTCCCCGTGTCCTCAAGTCCATTATCTATATCTGTATCTTTATTCTGTCCTGCCCCTAGGTTCTTCAGAACCATTTTTTTTTTATTCCATATATATGTTTTAGCATATGGTATTTGTTTTTCTCTTTCTGACTTACTTCACTCTGTATGACAGACTCTAGGTCCATCCACCTCACTACAAAAAACTCAATTTCGTTTCTTTTTATGGCTGAGTAATATTCCGTTGTATATATGTGCCATATCTTCTTTATCCATTCATCTGTTGATGGATACTTAGGTTGCTTCCATATCCTGGCTATTGTAAATAGTGCTGTAATGAACATTGTGGTACATGACTTTTTTTGAATTATGGTTTTCTCAGGGTATATGCCCAGTAGTGGGATTGCTGGGTCATATGGTAGGTCTATTTTTAGTTTTTTAAGGAACCTCCATACTGTTCTCCATAGTGGCTGTATCAATTTACATTCCCACCAACAGTGCAAGAGGGTTCCCTTTTCCCCACACCCTCTCCATAATTTATTGTTTGTAGATGTTTTGATGATGGCCATTCTGACCGGTGTGAGGTGATACCTCATTGTAGTCTTAATTTGCATTTCTCTAATAATTAGTGATGTTGAGCAACTTTTCATGTGTTTGTTGGCAATCGGTATATCTTCTTTGGAGAAATGTCTATTACAGTCTTCTGCCCATTTTTGGATTGGGTTGTTTGTCTTTTTAATATTGAGCTGCATAAGGTGCTTGTAAATTTGGGAGATTAAGCCTTTGTCTGTTGCTTCATTTGCAAATATTTTCTCGCATTCTGAGGGCTGTCTTTTCATCTTGTTTATGGTTTCCTTTACTGTGCAAAAGCTTTGAAGTTTCATTAGGTCCCATATGTTTATTTTTGTTTTTATTTTCATTTCTCTAGGAGGTGGGTCAAGAAGTATCTTGTCGTGATTTATGTCAAAGAGTGTTCAGCCTATGTTTTCCTCTAAGAGTTCTATAGTATCTGGCCGTTCATTTAGGTCTGTAATCCATTTTGAGTTTATTTGTGTGTATGGTGTTAGGGAGTGTTCTAAATTCATTCTTTTACATGCAGCTGTACAGTTTTCCCAGCACCACATATTGAAGAGGCTGTCTTTTCTCCATTGTGTATTCTTGCCTCCTTTATCAAAGATAAGGTGACCATATGTGCATGGGTTTATCTCTGGGCTTTCTATCCTGTTCCATTGATGTATATTTCTGTTTTTGTGCCAGTACCATATTGTCTTGATTACTGTACTTTTGTAGTATAGTCTGAAGTCAGGGAACTTGATTCCTCCAGCTCTGCTTTTCTTTCTCAAGATTGCTTTGGGTATTTGGGGTCTTTTGTGTTTCCACACAAATTGTGAATTTTTTTGTTCTAGTTCTGTGAAAAATGCCATTGGTAGTTTGATAGGGATTGCACTGAATCTGTAGATTGCTTTGGGTAGTATAGTCATTTTCACAATGTTGATTCTTCCTATCCAAGAACATGTTATAACTTTCCATCTGTTTGTATCTGTTTCTTTCATTAGTGTCTTACAGATTTCCACATACAGGTCTTTTGTCTCCTTAGATAGGTTTATTCATAGGTATTTATTCTTTTTGTTGCAATGGAAAATGGGAGTGTTTCCTTAATTTCTTTTCAGATTTTTCATCATTAGTGCATAGGAATGCAAGAGATTTCTGTGCTTTAATTTTGTATCCTGCTACTTTACAAAATTCATTGATTAGCTCTAGTAGTTTTCCATTGCATCTTTAGGATTCTTTATGTGTAGTATTATGCCGTCTGCAAACAGTGACAGTTTTACTTCTTTTTCTGATTTGGATTCATTTTATTTCTTTTTTGTCTCTGATTGCTGTGGCTAAAACTTCAAAAACTATGTTGAATAATAGTGGTGAGGCTAGGCAACCGTGACTTGTTCCTAATCTTAGTGGAAATGGTTTCAGTTTTTCACCATTGTGATTGATGTTGGCTGTGCGTGTGTCATATATGGCCTTTATTATGTTGAGATAAGTTTCCTCTATGCTTACTTTCTGGAGAGTTTTTATCATAAATTGTTTTTGAATTTTGTTGAAAAGTTTTTCCGCATCTTTTGAGATGATCATATGGTTTTTATCCGTCAGTTTGTTAATATGGTGTATCATATTCATTGACTTGCATATATTGAAGAATCCTTGCATTCCTGGGATAAACCCCACTTGTTATGGTGTATGATCCTTTCAGTGTGCTGCTGGATTCTGTTTGCTAGTATTTTGTTGAGGATTTTTGCATCTATGTTCATCAGTGATATTGGCCTGTAGTTTTCTTTTTATGTAACATCTTTGTCTTGTTTTGGTATCAGGGTGATGGGAGCCTCATAGAATGAGTTAGGGAGGGTTCCTCCCTCTGCTATATTTTGGAAGAGTTTGAGAAGGGTAGGTGTTAGCTCTTCTCTAAATATTTGATAGAATTCGCCTGTGAAGCCATCTGGTCCTGGCCTTTTGTTTGTTGGAAGATTTTTAATCACAGTTTCAATTTCATTACTTGTGATTGGTCTGTTTTTATTTTCTATTTCTTCCTGGTTCAGTCTCAGAAGGTTTTTCTAAGAATTTGTCCATTTCTTCCAGGTTGTCCATTTTATTGGCAAATAGCTGCTTGTAGTAATCTCTCATGATTCTTTGTACTTCGTCAGTGTCAGCTGTTACTTCTTTCATTTCTTATTCTATTTGATTTGAGTCTTCTCCCTTTTCTTCTTGATGAGTCTGGCTAATTGTTTATCCATTTTGTTTATCTTCTCAAAGAAACAGCTTTTAGTTTTATTGATGTTTGCTATTGTTTCCTTCATTTCTTTTTCATTTATTTCTGATCTGATCTTTATGATTACTTTCCTTCTGCTAACTTTGAGGTTTTTTTGTTCTTCTTTCTCTAATTGCCTTAGGAGTAATTTTAGGCTGTTTATTTGAGATGTTTCTTATTTCTTGAGGTAGGATTGTATTGCTCTCAACTTCCCTCTTAGAACTGCTTTTGCTGCATCCCATAGGTTTTGGGTCACTGTGTTTTCACTGTCATTTGTTTCTAGGTATTTTTGATTTCCCTTTGAATTCTTCTGTGATCTCTTGGTTATTTAGTAGTGTATTGTTTAGCCTCCATGTGTTTGTATTTTTTAGTTTTTTTCCTGTAATGGATATCTAGTCTCATAGCATTGTGGTTGGAAAAAATACTTGACATGATTTCAATTTTCTTACATTTACCAATGTTTGATTTGGGACCCAGTTTATGATCTCTCCTGGAGAATGTTCCATGAGCATTTGAGAAGAAAGTGTATTCTGTTGTTTTGGGATGGACTGTCCTATAAATATCAATTAAGTCCATCTTGTTTAATGTATCATTTAAAGCTTGTGTTTCCTTATTTATTTTCATTTTGGTTGATCTGTCCATTGGTGATAGTGGGTGTTAAGGTCTCCTACTATTATTGTGTTACTGTCGATTTCCCCGTTTATGGCTGTTAGCATTTGCCTTAGGTATTGAGGCGCTTCTATGTTGGGTGCATAAATATTTACAATTGTTGTGTCTTCTTCTTGGATTGATCCCTTGATCATTATGTAGTGTCCTTCTCTGTCTCTTGTAATAGTCTTTATTTTAAACTCTATTTTGTCTCATATGAGAATTGCTACTCCAGCTTTCTTTTGGTTTCCATTTGCATGGAATATCATTTTCCATCCCCTCACTTTCAGCCTCTATGTGTCCCTAGGTCTGAAGTGGGTCTCTTTTTTTTTTTTTTTTTTGGCGGTACGCGGGCCTCTCACTGCTGTGGCCTCTCCCGTTGCGGAGCACAGGCTCCGGACGCGCAGGCTCAGCGGTCATGGCTCACGGGCCCAGCCGCTCCACAGCATGTGGGATCTTCCCGGACCGGGGCACGAACCCGTGTCCCCTGCATCGGCAGGCGGACTCTCAACCACTGCGCCACCAGGGAAGCCCTGAAGTGGGTCTCTTGTAGACAAGATATATACCAGTCTTGTTTTGGTTTCCATTCAGCCAGTCTATGTCTTTTGGTTGGAGCATTTAATCCATTTACTTTTAAGGTAATTATCGATATTTATGTTCCTATTACCATTTTCTTAATTGTTTTGGGTTTGTTATTTTATGTCTTTTCCTTTCTTGTTTTTCCTGCCTAGAGAAGTTCCTTTAGTATTTGTTGTAAAGCTAGTTTGGTGGTGCTGAATTCTCTGAGCTTTGGCTTCTCTGTAAAGGTTTTAATTTCTCTGTCGAATCTGAATTAGATCCTTGCTGGGTAGAGGAATCTTGGTTGTAGGTTCCTCCCTTTCATCACTTTTAATATGTCCTGCCACTCCCTCTGGCTTGCAGAGTTTCTGCTGAAAGATCAGCTGTTAACCTTATGGGGTTTCCCTTGTATGTTATTTGTTGCTTTTCCCTTGCTGCTTTTAATATTTTTCCTTTGTATTTAATTTTTGATAGTTTGATTACTATGTGTCTTAGCATGTTTCTCCTTGGATTTATCCTGTATGGGACTCTTGCACATCCTTGATTTGATTTGCTATTTCCTTTCCGATGTTAGGGAAGTTTTCAACTATAATCTCTTCAAATATTTTCTCAGTCCCTTTCTTTTTGTATTTTTCTTCTGGGACCCCTATAATTCAAA
Source organism: Phocoena sinus (assembly GCF_008692025.1). Classification (NCBI taxonomy): domain Eukaryota; kingdom Metazoa; phylum Chordata; class Mammalia; order Artiodactyla; family Phocoenidae; genus Phocoena; species Phocoena sinus. Next base: position 44,983,196 of record NC_045772.1, on the reverse strand, counting down.
TGTTGATGCATTTAATGTTTTCCCAGAGGTCTCTGAGAATGTCCTCAATTCTTTTCATTCTTTTTTCTTTATTCTGCTCTGTGGTAGTTATTTCCACTATTTTATTTTCCAGGTTACTTATCCGTTCTTCTGCCTCAGTTATTCTGCTATTGATTCCTTCTAGAGAATTTTTAATTTCATTTACTGTGTTGTTCATCAGTGTTTGTTTGCTCTTTAGTTCTTCTAGGTCCTTGTTAAACATTTCTTGCATGTTGTCTATTCTATTTCCAAGATTTTGGATCATCTTTACTATCATTACTCCGAATTCTTTTTCAGGCAGACTGCCTATTTCCTCTTCATTTATTTGGTCTGGTGGGTTTTTACCTTGTTCCTTCATCTGCTGTTTATTTCTCTGTCTTCTCATTTTGCTTAACTTACTGTGTTTGTGCTCTCCTTTTCTCAGGCTACAGGTTCATAGTTCCTGTTGTTTTTGGTGTCTGTCCCCAGTGGCTAAGGTTGGTTCATTGGGTTGTGTAGGCTTCCTGGTGGAGGGGACTGGTGCCTGTATTCTCATTGATGAGGCTGGATCTCCTCTTTCAGGTGGGCAGGGCTGCGTCCGGTGGTGTGTTTTGGGGTGTCTGTGAACTTAGTTTGATTTTAGGCCACCTGTCTGCTAATGGGTGAGGTTGTGTTCCTGTCTTCCTAGTTGTTTCGCATGGGGTGTCCAGCACTGGAGCTTGCTTGTCATTAGTGGAGCTGGGTCTTAGCATTGAGATGGAGATCTCTGGTAGAGCTCTCTCCAGTTGATGTTACATGGGGCCAGGAGGTCTCTGGTGGTCCAATGTCCTGAACTCAGCTCTCCCACTCGGAGGCTCAGGCCTGACAGCCAGCCGGAGCACCAAGACATTGTCAGCCACACAGCTTCAAATCTTCTTCAATGTGTTCTTTGAGTTAGCTTTCCAGTGTGTTGGATCAAGGAGATTTCCTTCTTCATATTTTAAAAAGAATTCTCCCTTTTTTTCCTTTGTGCTTTCTAGTTTCACTTGCTCATTGGTGCTGGGGGGCAGAGGCCTTACACCTGGCTCTTCAGACCAGAGTCCATAGTGCCTGTGTCATTATGTTTTAATTGTCTCAGTCACCATACATATTAAAAAACCCAATCCAAGATTTTAATATTTTTGTACATGTGAATGTAATGTATTCCCCAGTATATTTGCTTTTACTTCTTTTTAAAATTCTTTACATCATATTCTTTTTCATTTTTTATATTGAGTTTATGATTTTCATTAAAGATTTCTGGTTATTTTGATGTTAAATGAGCTATAATTAAGTCACAAAGATAAAATTATTCCAAGAAACTACTTGTAAGCTTCTAGATTTGTTTTCAGTATCCAGCCATGCCTTATAATTTTGTACCATAAAAAATATTAATATCTCCAGTATTTAGGGAGAACTTTGGAAAAAATTGTGTGAATGGTTGCCTTCTACTAAGACTTCAGTATTATCTCCATTGCTTTATTGACTAAGGTCCATGTTACTTTTGTTTTTGTTTTCCAGTAAAGAACTTGACTTACCTGAATAATAAACTGAACATTAAAATAATCAAAAACAGGACTTCCCTGGTGGCGCAGTGTTTAAGAATCTGCTTGCCAATGGAGGGGCATAGGTTTGAGCTCTGGTCTGGAAAGATCCCACATGCTGTGGAGCAACTAAGCCCGTGTGCCACAACTACTGAGCCCACACTTTACAACCTGTAAGCCACAACTACTGAGCCTGCGTGTGACAACTACTGAAGTCTGCGCACCTAGAGTCCATGCTCCACAACAAGAGAAGCCACCACAATGAGAAGCCCGTGCACTGCACCAAAGAGTAGCCCCCGCTCGCCGCAACTAGAGAAAGCCCACAAGCAGCAATGAAGACCTAATGCAGCCAAAAAGATGAAAGAAAGGAAGAAAGAAAGGAAGAAAGGAAGGAAGGAAGGAAGGAAGGAAGGAAGAAAATATAAAGAGAATTTCCTGGGGACCTTTTTAAAAACATAAATAAATAAAAAATAAAATCATCAAAAATTATTTAGTCCCTAAAATTGTGTTTTGGTTTTGAAATGTGAATATGGATATACTCTGGTTGTGCCACTGATTGTCCAGAAAAAAAAAAAAAAAAGGCCTAATATTCAGCATTTGCTTATTTCCATGATATAATATTCCCACTACAGTGAATTTCAAGATTCCAATGTGAGATCACAAAACACCGAGTTTGGAAATAACACAATTGGCTCTTTCTTGCTGGTATGATCCACTGGCTTCATGTTTTCACACTAATTATCAATCTGTTTCTTAATAATTGTATTTCAGCATAACTGTATTCACAGCAGCAACACATGTTTGACAATATGTATGGGTTTAAGTTAGATTTTGTTGGCCACCTGCATGGTTGAAACTCCCAAACCATGAAAGTGCAGTTTAGAACAGACTACAAGGAGAAGCTAGAACCGGCCAAGAGGAAAACATTAAATTCAGGCAGTGAAGAGTGAAAGATTCAAAGTCTCTGAGCCTATTCTAGATGAAAATTCGTGGACAATACAAGAACAAAGCATTAGGACTTGGGGCAAGCATCTGGGCTGTAGAGACAAATGAATTCATGTGGTGAAAATCTGGCTATGTTGGGGCCTCTTTTAAAAGTTGCATATTCTGATTCTGTAATCAGGCTACAGTGAATTTAAAAACATCTTATTCTGAGTGTACTTCCCCCTCCCTTCCGCTTATGTCACCAATTAGTTTATTATGTGACAGTACTGATGTGGTCCGTCTATAACAAATTGAATTAAAGTGTACATATTCCTGAAAACTAGAACTATGATGAAAATATTCTCAAAAAATAGCTGAGATGCCTCTTTTGTTATGCCATTATAAAATAACTATCCTGTCAAGAACTTTGAAGGATTTGAGAGTGTTACCCTACTTACAAGCTAAAAGGTTAGCCAGCTGCAGTTACTGGTTTCTGGCAAAAGATATGAGACCCTTGGGTCAAACACAAATCACTTTGTTACACATCTCAGCAGGGAGTGTGAACTATGTGTTTGCATTATTTTCCCTTGTCCTCTAAGTCCCATGAGAAAAGTGTGAAGTGATCAGGTGTAAGCTGTGCATGTAGTTCATTTGCATCATAGCTAAGGAACCCTGAGCTAAAGAAACTCCAGTCCTTTAAAGGGACTGCAAGCAGACCTGTTCAATCTTTCCCCTGGAGGGAGACATTATCTTCGCTATATTGGATGGCAAACAAATCTGCTCTCTGAACCAAGAGAAACTATCCCTATCTTCCAAAAACGTTTGCTATATAAACATCCTTGAAAAAGGAGTTCTAAACAGAAGTTGTCATCACCTCTGCTGACAAGGTGTACAGAAACATGAGAGAGACCTATGAAGAATATACCAATGACAAGGACAATACGCCATTATTTATGAATAAACAGTAAACCAGCACACTTCAGTCTATGCATTGTTTCCATACTGTTTTATCCACTGCTTTGTTATTCACCCAGGAATTATTCTGACTTCCATGGATTCCCTAGGCATCATTCCACAGATCTTGGATCTCAGTTAGCATTACAATTTAGGAAGTTACTCTTCTAACCTCCCTGTTTCTAATCTACAAGTCTGCTGCCAACTCTGAGGACTTATAGCCAGATGTATATCTCAACTAGATTTGAGTGATCCTACTCTAGCTACATTTTCTTCAGATAATACATCCTCTACCTGCCATGGATTTTTCATGTAATGTCACCATCTCCTAGTGCACCTATTTCCACAGTAAATTTCCATCCTTGGTATTACTCATAGGTCTTAAAAGCACCATTACCCCTACAACCCAGCCACTAACTAAGGGAATATGAAAATGGGAAGATGTCTAGATGTCCAAGGAATGGTATAAAGATATATTAACCAGTGTTCGGAAGTATGCCCATGATATTACTCACCTCTTCTCTCAATGAACAGATGTCGAGACCCAAAATTGGAGAAGTACAACCTTGAGGCCTACCCTGCAAAAAACCCCTACACCTCTATTCTACATTCTGTTCTAGACCCTTCAGATGAATCCATCTCACCCACATTGGCAGAGCTGACTGAGAAAATTCAACTCATCACTTCTACTTTGAAATAATGTAATATTCTCTAGTTTTGCTTCTTTTTATCTATTCTTGTCTCTGGAGCCAGATAATTATTTCTAAGTTGCAATTTGGAAACTCAAATCATGTCACTCTCTGACTTAAAATCTTTTAATATTAAGCTTCATATACCACTACTTTCTTACATGCCTGCTTTGCCTGCAAACTACTTGCAATTCTGAAGGTTAAGATATTTTAGGCACTCACATTTTACCCAGTCCTTTTGTCTGGATGAACCTGTAGGTATGCCCCCCACCCGCCCCCGCTCTCCTCACTAACCAATTCTTCAAGTTTAGTGTAGAATGGAACATCACAAAAAGGCAAGCCCCAAAAGAATGATGAGTATGTCTTACTTACTGTTAATCCCTCCTGTCTATCAAATTATAGGTGATAACTGTATATTTTTATATTAATTGTAAGCATGGGTCTATCAATTTTTATATGTTAAAATGAAGAACTGTCATATTTTAGAAATATATTTCAAACCACTTGTTAAAATCCGTATGGATACCTCCTGGTAAATTGCAATGTGAAATTTCAGTAGGAATTTGCTTGTTAGGTTACAAGTAATACTCCAGTGTGTGTAACTAGAGGCTTATGATTCTTTACTCTTGTACAACCTGACGAGTTAATTTAGATTCAAGGCTACAGATCTTTCTGCTGATAGGTGCCATGAGAGTGTCAGAACACTTCAACTGAACTTTATCAAACTGAGTGGCAGATTGGTTTATCCAAATTGAAGAGCTTTTTTTCCTCTACCTTTTAATTGTGGATCATTCTTAAGGTGTTTTATTATAATTGTTCACAGCTTGTGCTGCTTTATTGATTAAACTGCTGTGAAGCTCTTGGTGAAAGTACAGTCTAAACCATGTGATATAAGCCTTTTAAGGTTATTGTTATGCTTATAGTCAGATGGCTGCCGTTGTGACATTGGTGATTGAAAAACAAATGAAATGTTTTTAGGAAACTGTAATCACATTAGCCTTGACATTTCACTACTTCTCCCTGGGTAACTAATAGATTATTTCCATTTCTAAAAGGAAGCTTCTAGTTAAATATTATTTTTCTTCTATTTTTTAATGAAAGAATTCTAATTCTATAAAGACCTAAGAGCTTATATAAAATTCATCTCTTTATTCATATTTGAGTTCCTACTATACTTGACACTAAATGTGTGTGTGTGTGTGTGTGTGTGTGTGTATGTGTGTGTGTATACACATATATTTCAAGAGGTTTAGGTGGGTTTCCTTATTGTGAGACACAAAGAATGTGTGCTTGTACGGAATTAGATTTTCTTAGAAAACACACGGAGAACTGAAATATGTGACTCAGAATGGATTTGTTATTAGTCCTATAAAACTATTAACTTCACTGAATATGAATAAGAAGCCAACAAAAGAGATGGACTGTGAGTTCCTTAGACTTTGTGATACTGTGAGATGCTCTACACTTACTAAGCCTGTACAGCAAAACTTAAGCAGGCTGAGGAGTCAGATTGCTGGAATTCGAACCTAGGCTTTATTAAGTATCAACTCTGTGATCTTGAACAAATCATTTAACCTTTTATGTCTCCATTTCCTTATCTGTAAAAGGAGAATAATAATAGTACCTAACCAATATGATTACTGTGAGAATTTCGTAAATTACTTCAAGGAAAGTATTTAGTTTAATCTCAGCAAATGTTGGCTTTCAGATTTACTTTTATTATCCATATTTCTCCTCTTCAATCAACTAAACTCACTATGAACAGATAGAACACCTACCTATTAGAGGCACTATGAGATACAGAAGAAAAGAGAGAACTTCTGTCCACCATGGTATTCAGGTATCTATCCATTGGATATATGATATTGTTCTGAATACAAACTTGGTAGAATTAAAGTATTGGCATCATTTCCCTTGGGCAGAAAAAAATGCCCCTGGAAGAATTACTAAGTCAATAGGTGGTAACTGTGTTGCATACGAATAGTGGTTGTGTTTAAAGGAAAACATTCATACTGAGTCAGTAATGCCGATGAATAAGTTAAGCCTTATTGCTGGTCAGTATTTTGAGAACTGATGTTACCACTTGCTTTGTATTCAGAGATTATGTGTAAGTAACGTTAAACTACCCATTGTAGCTCATTAAATGTGCAAGTTCATACACATAGTCAACTAAAAAATAAATATTTAATTTTCTCTGGTGGGCTAAGTCTTAGGATATACACATTATGGATGAATCTGACCGGCATTAATTATTTGGGCATTGTAACATCAATATTCAATTTGCCAACGTTAGGACCCTTCTCAGCAGTGAAATAGCCATGATTTATCTCTCTAAATTAAAAAGGTTGAATGGCATTAATGCATATACATAATTCATTTTAATTAAATGCATATTCTTAAATAGCTTCTTAATGGCTATCCAGTGCCTCATTAATCTTAAATGTAACAAACTGAATCCTTTGGGATTGTGATAACTCAAAATTCACAAACATAATGTGTAATGCCAAGTAGAGTGTCTGTTAGGCAATCTATACCGGTTGAGTATATACCAGCCATGACATTCATTTCTGATATAGTTAGGCAAATATTAAAGAGATAGAAGCCACGGAGTCAAAAGAGCTGATTTTTATACCATCACCACTTTCAAAATTGTGTTCCCAACAATATTGGGATACCCATGATATTTTAATTTCTCTTCTATGAGGAGAGTTTATGGAAGTTTAGTATGTGCTAGGTTAATGCGAATTAAGTTAGGTTTCTTTTGTGAAATAGGGGTTTCCTGTAAACATTAGACTATGGATTTCCAAAAGGAGAAAATTCAGTCTGTTTTGTTTAATTGTGTGCCATCAGAATCTAGAAAATTCCCTGACATATAGACATTCAGTAAAGATTCCATGAATGAATGAATGGTCTTTAAATACATTAGAGTACATTGTGACTATCCAAGAAGTAGATATATCATCATTGACCTATTTGATTTTGGCATCCTTTGCTATATCTTTTGATACAGTAGTGTTCCAAAGAAGTAACTTGAGTAACATTCCTCTGGTCCATAGTTATGTCTTCCACAACAATCTCTGGTGGAATTCATTCCACCTGTGGAGTACCAAACTAAAGAATATGATGAATGACTGCAAAAACCCACCACCATTACTACAGAAGAGTAGATGTGAATCTCCCAAATAAAACAAAATAGAATTCTTATCCTATGAGCTCTCCAAAATAGATGAATTAATCATTAAACATCTGAGAAATATACCTCACATATTCCTTTGTAGAAATTTCTTACAGTGCCTATAAGATATAGAACCACAATGTACTTTCATTATTTTTGCATAGTATATTCTAGCTTCTTTACAAAGAAGATTCTTCTGAAAGACGAAAAATAAGTCTCTGAAGTTTCTCTGGTACATCCATTAATATGAGGGAAGGAATGAAAGTGACACAGGACACACATACACATTTCCAGGAGAGCCTGCAGAGGCTCCAAGACAGCCAGTCACAAACACCTGGCTTTTTACTGACTGTCAAACTGCGCTCTTATGAAGTTTGAGAAATGCACGAAGCACTCTGCTTTTTGAAGCACTTTTACTTCATTAATTAGGCAACGCTTACAGAAGCTTAGTGAGCTGAATCAGAAGCGTGGTCCACATTTTACAGGTAATGAAATTGTGACACCGTGAAGTAGGAGCAATTTGTTTAAGGTCATGTGAATAATAAATTGCAAAGACAAGATAAAAGAGTATGGTCTCTAAATATATTCACTGATATGGCTATGAATAAAATACAGAAGAGGGTTGTGATAGAGAAGGGACAGAATTGGACAAATAGAGATTGATACAGAAACCTGGTGATATGTCACTGATCTTTGTAAGTCTTGAGTGAAGTTCTATGGAAGAACTTATGCTGAAAAACCTTGTAGCTAATCACACACAAAGAATACAGCAATGAAACTCAGAGAGATGTTTTCCTAAATGAAGCTACACAAACAAGAATTTAAGCCAACTGTCCTTCAGTTTGTTTAAATATAAAAAATAAACCATATATTTCTTACAGTGTGCCAGGCACAGTTCTTATTGTTTTGTACGTATTAACCCATTTAATCCTTTCAACAATCCTATGGTATTACTATCCCCATTTTGTTAATTAGAAGATTGAGGCAGAAAGAGATTAGGTAACTAGTTCAAGGTCACAAAGCTGAAACTTGAACCCAGTCAGTGTGTCTCTAGAGACTACAGAAATAGCAGAAATAGTATTTCTCCTTAACAGCATTCACTTCATTGTTCTCTCAGTTACTGAGAAGACCATGTTAAAATTTTCAGTATGATTACAGCTGTTTATTACTCCATTTTAGTTCTTCAAATTTTGCTTCATGCATTTGAATCTATTTTTAGGTACATATACTTTTAGTATTAATATGTCTTTCTCATTAATTGACCTTTTTATCATTATCAATTTTTAAAAAATTTTCTGATGATAACTGTATTTACTCTTTTACATTCAATTTGTCTGTCTCTATATCTAACTTGTTCTTGTTTTCTGAAGTTTGACTATGACATGCCTGTATATATATATGCATGTTTGTTTTCTGAGGGCTTTTTTCGGGGGGTATGGGGAGCATGGGGAGATAATTATCCTTCTCTCAGCTTCCTGAAACAGTGGGTTTGATTGTCCTGGTATTAAAATTATGTATATGTTACACCCTTTGATATTGTCTCACAGTTGTTTTTTTTCTTTACATTTCAGGTTGGCATATTTCATCCTATCTTCAAGTGCACTAGTTCTTTCCTTGGCCATGTCCAGTTTTCTGATGAGTCCATCAAAGACATTTCATTTCTGTTACTGTGTTCTAACATTTCCTCTTGATTCTTTCTTAGAGTTTCCATCTCTCTGATGCATTACCCATCTGTTCTTGACTGTTATATATTTGCACTATTAGGGGTCATAACATATTAATCATAGTTATTTGAAATTCCCGTATGATAATTCCAACATCCGTTTCTTGTCTGAGTGTTGTTCTAGTGATTGTTTCCTTTCTTCAGAATGTTTTTACTTGCCTTTTGGCATGACTGCTAATTTTTTGTTGAAAGCCAGATATGTTGCATTAGGCAGTAGGAACTGAGGTAAGCAGGTCCTTAGTGTGAGGATTTATGCTAATCTGCTAGGAGTTGGGCTATGTTTAATATTTGGTGTAGCTATAGGTACCAGGGACTTCTAATTTTTCTGGTGTTACTGTTTTACTCCCTGTTATATTTGGGCTTCCCTGTGTATTCCTGCTCAGAGAAAGTCTGTGTCTTGTTTCTCTTCAGCTATAATGCACTATCATTATACTGGTGGCTTGTTGGTGTGGTTATAAGTGGGGGAGTAGAAGCATTTTATAATATTCTGAATAATCTAGCCTTTTAAGTGGGCCTGTTTCTCAGGGGTATGAACTTCACGAGTGTTCCTCAAGTGGCTTAGCTTTTGTCCTCTCTTCCCCCTACTCTCTTTCAATCTATTTCCTTGAATAGGAAGGAATCATCTTCCTAGGTTTTGTGCTCTTGCCAAGTCCTTTCCCTTGGAGATCAGGCTTTTGCTATGGAGAAGACTCCATTGTGCTTCACAGTGGCTACTCTTGTCCTTCCCTTCCACAGCCACTAGGGGGCTCTCTTGGATCCTCACTGTGAGAACCTGGTGGGGTTTCTGTAGGAAAAACTCAGGTGTAACTCTTCCCACCCAATACTGCAGCCCTCAGGAATTTCTCACTCTACATCTAGTCCATAATCAGCCTCCAGCAATTTGTCATGATTCCCACTTAAGAGTTCCTATCAGTTTATGGCTCCAGTGGATTCTGTTTTAGGTAAACAGGTTTCAGTTGTATCTCTCTAAGATGTGCCTGTCTCTCCAGGTTTAAAGATGGTGGTTTGTTCGGCAATCTCAGATCTCTTATGGGCCCAAGAAAAGTCCTTGATTTTCAATTTTTCCAACTTTTTCTGGTTGTCTGGTTGCAAGTAGCTCTTTACATGTCAGAACTGAAACCAGAAAGTCGATAGTATTTCTTATATGCAACATATAGTTGGATCATTCTTCTTGTCCAGTCTGACAATCTCTGCTTTCAGTTGGAGTGTTTAGGTCATTTGTATTTAATGTTATTATTAGTATGCTTATATTGAAGTCTACTATCTTGGTATTTGCTTCCTATTTGATTTGTCTTGTTTCTCTGTTTCTCCTTTCCTGACTTTTCTCAGTAAGCTGAACATTTTTTAATATCTCATTTTATGTCCTCTGTTGATTCATTAGCTATATTTCTTTGTTTTATATTTGAGTGGCTATTATAAAGTTTACAAGATTTGTCTATAACACCACAACCTAGTTTTAAATTATTATGTGACTTCATGGCAAATGTGTAAACCTTATAATAGTATCATTTCATTTGCCCTTCCCTCCGTTTTGGCTCCTATCATACTTTATATTTCTTCATATGCTAACATCCTCACAATGCACTGTTATTATTTTGTTCTAAATGGTCAATAATCTTTTAAAACGTATATACTTATATAAATGTGTACCTTAATGTTGCTTTAACGTTGCCTTAACGTTGGTTGCCTTAACATTGGTTAAGGCAGAGAGTGAGTGCCTCTCAGGATTTCCTTTCAGCTCTCTTGTCCTGACTTCATTCAGTCAGGTGTTGCTTGGTTTAGTGAAAAGCCCCACATGCCTCTGGGAGGATCTCACAGTTATTTTACCTTGAACCCAGTCTTTGGTCTATTCCTGAATTTGCTGTAGGACTATGAAAAGGGTTGGTAGATGAAGACAACTTGCTGTGTGGTGGGGCTCTTTGGAATTCTAATTTATCATGTCAGCCCGTATGTAGCTATAAAAAGTATGTATGAATTTGTCTGGTGTCTTTTCCTCAGTCTATGGCAGAGTCTTCTTTCTTCTGCTTCACCAAGGATGAAAGCAGTGATGATGTCTTCTCTTATACTATGCACTCATCCTTTTCTGGATATTAGCTTACTTTGATTTCTTTGCATTCTCGTCTCTCTGAATTTATTTTAGATACTGTTTGGTAATTTGTTCAGCTTATTTTCATTTTTATGGTTAGATCAACATTATTACGTTTTCAGTCCTAACTGGAAATGGAAGTCCTCTTATTGTTTAAAACATCTGTCTCCTCTTTGGCAGGTACCATCAGCCAATTTGTAGTAACCTATTTCATATCCAAGTAAAACTTTTCTCTATCTAGTCTTCTCTTTATACTAATTTATGCAGAATAACTCTGTTTAGGGCATGGATGAAGAATCTAGGGCTATGGAAAGGTCTTACCAATCTAACTCAGAACTACTGCTGGGGCATCATGCAGGGTTTGTCACAGGTCAGGCAAATTGTTCAGCTTGACTAGTCAAGCATATGCCTTCTTTTTTTTTTTTTTTAACTGTGTCAGTCATAGGTCCTAGGGCTCTTGTGTCATCAGCCTCAAGGAGAATTATATGAACACTGGACTGTGAGCAAAAAGGGAGAGGGGACAACATGAGTTTTTGCAAAGATGTGAACACAAATAAAGGTCGGAATAATATCTGTTTAGAATCTCTAAATGTCTAGCTCCTTCTGTGGTGCCCACCACTCAGGGAGAGGTGGTAAAATGACAGCCCCTAGTAATGAACAGTCTGTAGTCTTAAAAATGCACAGCATGACTGGCCACTCAACCCAGTCATGGAACTACTCATTGGATAATTACCTTTTATAAGGATGCTGCTTACATATCATTTCTCCTCAAATGCATCTATTTCCTAGTCCATAAGAGCTTTCTCCATCCCCTGCCCATACCTACCTCACAAAAAAATTGCATGTGTAAGTAAATATATTTTTTTGAGGAGGGTTTCTTATATCTTTTTAAAATTAAACTTTGTTTTTTAAAGTTTTAGATTTACATAAAAATTGTGAAAAAGAGAGTGTTTTCATATACCCTAAATCCAGGTACTCCTACTATTAACATCGCACGTTACTATGCGATTTATTATAATTAAGTCCATACTTTATTCAGGTTTCCTTACTTTTCACCTAATGTAAAAATCCAGGATTTCCATCTAGGATACCACATCACATTTAGTTGTCATGTCTCCTGCAAGCTCCTCTTGGCTGTGACAGTTTCTCAAACCTTCACTGTTTTTGATGACCTTGACAATTTTGAGGAGTATTGGTCATATATATTTCAGAATACCCCTCTATTGGAATTTTTCTGATTTTTTTCCTTATGATTAGACTGGGGTTGTAAGTTTTGGGGAGGAAGATCACAGAGGTAAAGTATCCTATCAACCTGACTTATGTTGATAAGTGATGTCAACCTTCATCACTTGGATGAAGTAGTGTTTGTCAGGTTTCTCCACTATAAAGTTACTCTTCCTTTTTCCTTTCACATTCTGCGCTCTTTTGAAGGAAGTCACTTGGTGCAGCCTACACTTAAGGTATTGGAAGTTATGCTTCTCATCCTGAGATTCGTCCCTCATCTTCCACTGGTTTATTTGTTCAGTCATTCATTTATATCAGTACAAGACTCATAGGTATGTACTGAAACTTTAGGTTATAATCTAATACTATTTTATATATTTGTTTGCTCAAATTTTTCCAATTTTGGTCATTGGAAGTTCTTTAACTTGGCTTCTGTGTGCCTTTGACTTACTGCCATCATCATCATCACCATTATTATTATTATTTTACTCCCTTATTTCTGGCACTGCAAGATGCTCAAGCCTCATCTTATATATTTCCTGCTCCATTCATTTCTAGTCAGCCATTTTGCCAAGGATCCCTGGTTCCTTTTAAGGAAGAATGGTATTAGAAACCAAGAAACCAAGATCTGGTGTATTGTTTATTGCTACTGCTGTGTGTCATTTCTTCTAGGTAGTCTCAGCTGACAGAGCAAGGAAATATATATGTCTGTACCATACACATATTTATATATTTCTATATGTAACCAATGGTATCTTCATTAAGCTAAACCTGAGTTCATATTTATGTCTCCAATTCTAGTCCATTACTACATGGACCATTCTTGACTTATCCTATTGCTTAGCTATAAACTTCCCCTCCAGCAGTGAGAAAATTTGGTCCCCACCACATCTGAATACATTTCAAATGATTGAAACATACAAAGTTTTGTTTTCTGCCAGTAATGGTATTAAATAGACATCAATAGGAATAGCAAGAAAATCCCAAAATATTTGGAAAGTAAGCAACTCTGGATAACTCATAGGTCAAAGAAAATATCACACAGGAAATTAGAAAATATTTTTTGCTGAATAATAATGAAGAACAACACTACAAAAACAAACAAATGAACAAACGAAAGAACTCCCCTGCTTTGCAGATTGGCTCCATGTTGGGGCCTTTCAGCACTTAGCCTGGGAGGCCATTTACAACTCTGACAGCCTTAACTTCATGTTTGCACCAAGGCTACAGATCAGTTATAGGTGAACACTTAGGGTCTTCTCAGGTCTTTTCTGAGCATGCATCCTGCCCTGGACATGCACATGTGTGTGATTTTTCCAAATACCCCAGCTCTTTTGACTACCCTAATTTCCCAAAGAAACTCTCCAGCTTTTCCTCTCAGGCTTTCAACACTCTCTGTTTGCCTCCACTGTATTCTTTTGCCCCAGGTGGCAGCAAGTTGTTCATTTCTTAGAATATTTTTGAGGAATGACAGTGAGTCTGCCATGAGTAAATTCTGAGTTAGGAGAAACAAAGACATGCACTTTGTGTCATTTCTTCAGACAGCTTCCAGGCAGGAAGCTGACAAGCAGACAAATGCCATTCTTTAAGAAAAGGTTCAGTTCTGATCCCTCCAGAACCAGAGCACAGGGTCCTACATTTGCAGTGTGAGCTGCCATCTTCAAGACTGCCACTGAGCTGGAAAGGAGAGTATGGCAAGGGCAAGTAAAAATGTTGCAAAGATTCCTTGTTGTTTGAAAGTTGCCTTGCTCCTGTTTCAGCATTTTCTTTGTCGCTGTAGACCTTTGGCAATTTTCTAAAGTTCTGGCAATGTTTATTCTAACAGTTTTTGCTTGATTTTTTGATGTTTCTTTGGAGAGATGGTACTATGGAGTTACCTACTCCACCGTATTTGTGGACACCACACTGTATACGTTTTTCTGGTAAGGTGGCTATTCAAATCTTTTGCCCATTTTTCAATTGGATTATTTCTTTTCTTACTGTTGAGTTTTGAGAGTTCGTTGTTTTGGTCACAAGTCCTTTATCAGATATATATTTTGCAACTATTTTCTCCTAGTATTTGGATTCCCTTAACAATGTCTTTCATAGAGAAGAAATTTTTATAATTTTAATGAAGTCCAACTCATCAATATTTCTTTCATGGATCATGCTTTAAGGTCTTGTATTAAAAAATTCATCAAGAAACCCAGATTGGTGGTTTTCTCTTACGTTGTCTTCTAGAAGTTTTAGAGCTTTCCATTTAATATTTTGAGTTAATTTTTTGAAAAGTGTAAAGGTCTTTGTCAAGCCTTACTTTTTCACGTCAATGTCCAGTTGTTCCAGCATCATTTGTTGAAAAGAATATTCTATTTCCATTGAATTACCTTTGCTTTTTGTCTAAAGTTAGTTGATTATATTTGTATGGAGCTATTTCTGGGGTCTCTACTTCATTCCATTGATCTGTAGGCTTATTCTGTCATCAATATCATACTCTCTTGATTACTGTAACTTCATGCCAAGTCATGAAATCAGGTAATGTGAGTTCTCCAACTTTAATCTTATTATTGTGTTGGATCTTCTAGGTATTTTGCCTCTCTATCTCAATTTTGCATTCAGTTTTTATATAGCCTGCAAATAACTTTCTTGGAGTTTGATTTGGATTGTGTTGAATCCAGAATTCAAAATATGAAAATTTAATACCTTAACAATATGAGTCTTCCAATCCATAAATATGAATTATCTCTGCATTTATTTAATTTTTTTTTTTTTTGCTGTATGTGGGCCTCTCACTGTTGTGGCCTCTCCCACTGCGGAGCACAGGCTCCAGACACGCAGGCCCAGCGGCCATGGCTCACCGGCCCATCCGCTCCGCGGCACGTGGGATCTTCCCGGACTGGGGCACGAACCCGCGTCCCCTGCATAGGCAGGCGGACTCTCAACCACTGCGCCACCAGGGAAGCCCTATTTAATTTTTAAATTTCTTTTCTCAGGATTTTGTAATTTTCCATATATAGATCCTGTACATATTTTAATGTATTTATTTTGGGGGTGCTATTGTAAATAATGTGTTTTTAAAATCTCAAATTAACCACACAGCCATTGCTGGTGTATAGGAATGCAGTTGAACTTGTATATTAACCTTTTGTCCTGTGACCATGCTATACTCACTTATTATTCCTAGGAGTTTTAGTTGATTTTTAAATTTTCTTCACAGACAATCATATTATCTGCCAACAAAAATAGGGCTTCCCCCCCCCCAATTGGTACAGCTTTTATTTATTTATTTATTTAGTTAGTTAGTTGGTTAATTAGTTATCTTATTGCACTAGCTCTCAGTATGAAATTGCATTAGGAGTGCTGAGAGAGGATATATTTGCTTTTCTCACACTCTTAGGGGCCAGAACCTCACTATTAAGTATGACATTAGTTGTAGGTGTTTTGTAGATGTTCTTTATGAAGTTGAGAAACTATAATCTTCTGATATTTTTGGTGGGCCTGTATCCCTGGGCTGTGACCTTGACAAGTGTTTCTTAGCTTTTATTTATTTTTTCTCCTTTTAGGTAAGACTGAAAGGCTATAGGGGGGATCATGTCTGGGAAATGACCTTCCTCCAGGTTGATAAGACTCTGGTAAAGTCTTTTTCTCTGGAGAGTAGGCTTTTGGTATGGAGAATGCTCTGGTACATTTCACATTGGTTACTCTTCCTTTCCTCACCTCTCCTAAAACCATGAGGAATCTCTCCTGGCTCTTCCTTTTGAGAACCTCATGCAGTTTCTTAAGGGTAAAACCCTTGAAAGTATGTTGGTATCCCCCAAAACCGTGTCCTCCAGGAGTTCTCACTCTCACGCTAGTCCATAATCAGCCTGCAGAAATTCATCAAAATTATCATGTATGTGTTCCCACCACTTTATGTTTTCGGTTGCTTCTAATTTAGGCAAGCATTTCTAGCTGTAACTCTTTGTGTTTGCCTATTTCTCCAAGTTTTTGGGGTGCCAGTTTACCCTGTGACCTCAGTTTTTCTCATAAGTCCAAACAAAGATGCTGATTTTTAGTTTGTTCAGCTTTTTTCTAGTCGTAGGGATGAGAATGATTGCTTCCAAGCTTTTTACATGTTTGAGCTAAAACTGGAAGTAACTACATGTGTTTCTGAGGTGGAAGAATAGAGCATACTTTTTTCAGTTTTCTCTGCTATGGAATGAGGTTTTAAACAGTCTAAATTAGGGAAAGCGTAAAAGGATTAGAAATAGTGGTCTACATGGCAAAGAAATTATGAAGCCTGGAGCAAGCCCTTTTGCATTATTTCAATAGAGATTTATAGCTACTGACTTTCTTTCAATAGGTCTATGTCTACATGGAATTTATTTATATTATATGTAAATATATAAAAATTTATATATATATATATTCTAACTGCATTAAATATCATAAACTCAGAATTAAGTCAACAATAATCCTGAAGTGTACAGTTTTTGTTAATTTCCTTGGTTTAAACACATAACTGGGACTTCCCTGGCGGTCCAGTGGTTAAGACTTCGCCTTCCAATGCAGGGGGTGCAAGTTCGAACCCTCGTCGGGGAGCTAAGATCCCACATGCCACAGGGCCAAAAAACCAAAACAGAAAACAGAAGCAATATTGTAACAAATTCAATAAAGACTTTAAAAATGGTCCACGTCAAAAAATCTTTAAAAAAATAATAAACACATAACTTACATTTCTAAATTATCTACCTCGCAAAGACAAATAGCTTGTGATACGTTTCCTTATAGTCATTTTAATGTCATGACTTAGAATGCCAAAACATGGAATAAGGATCTTATTACTGAAAGTGGTGCATCAGTGAACATAAAGGGAAATGAACAAACTGGCTGGCTCGAAACTTGGCCTAGTTCTCCCTTGCCCCAAGCAGTCCCTGCTCCAATAACATCAGATACTATAAAAGGATCCATAAGAATAAAAAGCTTGTACTTTCTTTATAGCCCATTGCATAACAATGGGACCCTTTATTTTCATAGATGCAAAAGCAGTTTGGGGATTTCCAGAGCAGTGTTATAAAGATGTTCAAAATCTGAATATGCAGCTAAAATACTATGTGGGTCTCTCCGGGACAGCAGTAGAGTGGTGCTGTGCCTCAATTCCAGTCTTCTCTAGCAGTGTGTGTGTAGGGGTGTGTGTGTAGGGTCAAGCTCTTAAAGGGAGAAGCTTCTATGTTAAAAACTGATATAAAAACAAGATATAAACAGGTAATCAAGGAGTTACTTAACAAATTTACACTTAATTCAAGGATTTATGTTGGAGACACAAATTTATTTGTATGTTGAATCTGAAAACTTATGTGGATCAAATCTGAAATATGTGTTTATATAGATTTTTCAGTTTAGTTTTTAGGAAATAAAACTGTAATCCTCTCTAAAGGCATAACCTAAAGAGAAATTAAAATATATTAAACACTTAGACATATAGTGTAGGAATAAATTACGTACATATTTTATGTATGTATTATGTCTGATATTAATTTCTAAGTCTAGGATTTGTTCATAGTTGTTTTTGAAAAATAATGTAAATGGATTTATCTAGCAGTTGCATAATTGAAATTTCCTTTCTTATCCTGCTGGCTCATGTTGCACTGGTGAGCCTAAATATGCCTACTGTAAAGCATTTCTGATATTCAAAGAGTGAGAGGAAATATCGAGCATAAGTAAGCAAGTTTTACTAGCTTAGATGGGAAACTTTTTGAGCAATGGTGAAAAAGTCTGTATTTTGGGAAAGACTTATCAAGATATCTCTTGAAATTACTAGTTCATTTGATCTAGGAGCATCAGTTGAAATCAAAAGAAATATTATTAAATGGTAAAATGAGAAGAAATGAGGTAAGACTTTAGAGGAAACCTAATTAAAAGGCAGAGGATTCTAAAAATATTCAAATTAATCTCAGCGTGAAGCCTGAGGTGGTAGTTTTTTAAAAGTACTGATAGTTAAGGCATACATAGAATAAAAATAGGAAGTAAAGATAACTTCAAAAATATTTATTTTTAACATTCTGAATATGTGAAAGGCTTCTATAATGTAGAAGAGAATTTTGATGTTTCAATATATGTTCCTGATAATTTTAAACAATGTAAGTTGCAGAAGAGTCTTCTTTTCCCGGCTTTGGTTATTAACCCTAGATCACCTTAACTTATTTTTGTTGGAGAAATATATTTTAAACACAGTTTCGCCTACATGCCATATGTTTTAGTCCACTTTTTGTTTTTCAAATAGTATATTAAGTGTAGCCTCAATTGCTAAGTCTTCCCACCTCCATTTTTGTATCTTTGAGCCTGATCTTAGCAGGAGGGTAAAACACAGTGTGCTTTAATGCAGTATATTTAGCACAGAAATTCTAAAATATAGAGTTGCTCAATAAAACTAACAGCAGCTTGAGCAAATTAGAACACAATATCAAAGGAATCTATTTTGTAAGATTCAAAGCTATTCCTCCATTTTAGACAAGAATACATTTTCTAATTTTCTTTTGTTAATGAAGGATCATGTATTCTTTTTTCATCCAATATAATTTTTTTACGGGTTGGAATGATAAATGGGGGTAGTATTGGGGGATGGTGATGTTGAGGGAAAATGAGATACTCTAAAGAGAAAAATGATGAATTCTATAAAGCTTGGCCAAATAAAAATCTGTGATTCCACACAGACGGTCACTGTATACCTTACACCTTTATTTTTCTACCATGCATGAATGGAACCCTCTGATTAATTCCACATTACTTTACATGTTATAACATCAAAGGGCAAATCACAGAAAAATTGCCTATTGAAACCACAAGAATAAAATTTTTATCTTGATTATTTTTTAGAACCTTAAAAGTAGATGAAGATAGGGATGATAGTTATTGAAACCAATGCCACAGATTGGCTCTAACCTCACAACCTTCATACACAATGCAGGTTCTTTGAGAGAGAAATGAGAGGATTCTTTATAAGGTCTACAAAATGGACTTGTATAAAGAGTCCTTTCAAAGTGACAGAAGGGAAAAATTACAAATTGATGAAACCTAATCTTTTGAACCCTTTAAAATCTTTAGGAGTTTATTTACTGACAACAGAAAGTCTTGGCATTACATATTTTTATAGATTCTTGTATCTTCTGTAAAATGAAATAGTTCATTTTTCTGGAGCTAAAATGATGAATTTGATTTAAGAAAATTTTATTTGAATTTTGATGATTCGTACTGATATATTCCCAACAATATTAATTTCTAAGTCTAGGATTTGTTCATAGTTGTTTTTTGAACACTGATTTCAAAGCAGCCTTGCAGTGACTTGTATAATCACTCACCAGTGGTTTTGTTACTAAGGCTGTGATGATTCTTTTCCCTTTGAGTTTAGTCCTTTACTAACCATCTATTCTAAAGTATAGTTACCAGAACTTCAAAAAAATGTAACGGGGGTATATTTTTTCTACTATAGTGTCTAAATATTATTTGTTTGGGTTTTTTTTAGCAGTTTTAATACTTTTAGCATTTTTACAGGTTTTGTGTTAGCAAACATTTTCTGAGTTTCAGTTTTTTTTTTTTTTTTTTTTTTTGCGGTACGCGGGCCTCTCACTGCTGTGGCCTCTCCCGTTGCGGAGCACAGGCTCCGGACACGCAGGCTCAGTGGCCATGGCTCACGGGCCTAGCTGCTCCGCGGCATGTGGGATCTTCCCGGACCGGGGCACGAACCCATGTCCCCTGCATCGGCAGGCGGACTCTTAACCACTGCGCCACCAGGGAAGCCCCTGAGTTTCAGTTTTGTGCACTTTTTTTCTAGAGCTCAGTGTTTTGATAAAGATGCATATCACTTATTTCCTGCCTATAAGGATTTTGGAATTTTGTGGGGAAAACTGAACCATGTATTATGATTAGACAGTGAATATTATTAGCATTTGTGTGCAGATTAAATTTCTAAACACAGACAATAGCATGAGTAGTTTATTTATGTATTAATTATTCATATTTTATTTTGTCTGTTTTGTTTGCTTTGTATCTTCTCTCTCTGTCTGCCTATCTGCCCCTTCTGAAGCATCTAAGAACAAATTGAAGAAAGACAAAATAATTCACATAAATAAGTCAGCATTTAACTTCTAAAAACATGAGCATTATCCTTACAACTATACTATAATTCTCACACTCAGGGAATTTAACATTGATATAAAATTTATATCTAATATACAGTCCATATGCAAATATCTCCAATTATCTGAATGCTGTCCTTTTTAGCTTTTTTTTTTTTAATCCAAGATCTAATCAGTGATCACACATTGCATTTCATTGTCACATCTCTTTAATCTCCTTCAGGCCAGCAGCCTTCTATTTGTACGGTATGGACATTTTTGTTGGGCTCAGGCTAGTTGTTTTGCTGAATGGTTCTCAATTTGGATTTGTCTGATTGTTTCCTCATGATTAGATTCAGGTTAAACACTTGGAAAGGAACTCTGTCTTAGGCGATATTGTTATCTTCTCAGTGTGTCACATTCAGAGCATAATGCACTGTTGAAATGCCATGCTGGCTGTGACGTGCTTAGTGGAAGTGAATGCATGAGTGTCCAGAGGCTGGAGAATAGGTAGCTTTTAAATTAATTAAAATTGCTAAATAGTTGAAATCCACACAAACCAAAGTGATGGGGCAATGTGAACTTTATAATCTTCTGAGCTGAACTTTAGTTTTTCTAAACAGACTCATTGAGATGGGCTGGACCCTGGCCACTACTGACATCTTAATTCGGATGTTTGATAATCACAGATACAGGAGTGAGTCATGATAGTGAAGACGAATGTTTACTATTTCTTCTGGGCCCGAACTTCTGGAAATTGTAGCTAATATTTACATATTTAATGGTTCAAGTTCACAACAAACCTGGAAAAGAAAAAGCTGGAAAGTGGGTGTGTGGGAATTGTTGCTGTGTGTATTTGCTGACCAGACGTTACAAACAATTTTTGAAAATTAAAGCTGATGCTCTAGTATTGCCCATATTATAAACAACTATATCAACACAACCCAAACCAAAACCAAAAGCTCTTTGAACTTGCCGCTCTGTCCGCTTGGTCCTGACATCTTTTGCAGTACAACTTTTCAGAATAGATGTCCAGAACTGCTGCCTTCATTTCATTGCCTCTCGTTCTCACCTCACCTACCCAGCCTTTCATCTACAGCATTTCCCTAAAACTACTGTGCTCAAAGTATTTAGTGACCATCATCAAATGACTAATGGCCACAACCTTGTCTTCATTTGATCCAGCTTCTCAGCAACATTTGACGGTTGAATACTCCATCCTTCTTAAAATTGTCTTCCCTTGACTGTTATGATAACATGGTTTATAGTTTTCCTCTTTCCTCCTTTACAACTCCTTCTTATTCTCCATTTTTGGCACCTTTCTTTTTGCTATGAAGTCTGCCTACTTTCCTCCACAACTACAGAGATCATTCTACTCCAAGCCACTATCATTTCAGCACTGGATTTTACGATAGCCTCTTATGCCAAACATATCCTTCCACTCCCTTAATTATATTCCTCAGAAGACAACCCATCAAACATAAGATAAATCCAACCTCTGTCAAGAGCTCACTGGGTCTAGCATCTTGCCACCTGATCACTATGTGTATTAGTCAGCGTTCTCCAGATAAATAAAACCAATAACATGTATACATATGAAGAGGTTTATTATAGGAATTGGCTCACATGATTATGAAGGCTGACAAGTCTCACAATCTGCCATTTGCAAGCTGGAAAATCAGGAAAAGCTGGTGGTATAGTTAAGTCCAATCCAGTGGCCCGAGAAGCAAGGGGGCCTATAGCGTAAGTCCTAGAATCCCAAGGCCCATGAATCAGGAGCTCCAATGTCCAAATGCAGGAAAAGATGGATGTCACAGCACAGGAAGAGACAGAGAGAATCCTCTCTACCTTTGTCTTTTTGTTCTGTTGAGGTTCTCAACAGATTGGATAATGCCCACTCACATTAACAAGGGGAATCTCCTTTACTGTCTACTGAATCAAATGCTAATATCTTCCAGAAACACCTTCACAGACACAACCAGAAATAATGTTTTACCAGCTGCGTGGGCACCCCTTAGCTCAGTCAAGCTGACATATAAAATTAACCATCACAACATGCTTCTAACACCGATGGCCTTTTTTTCCCTAAAAGACTCAAGCCTGGTTTTATATCAGAACCTTTGTATGAGCTATTTTTCACTATTTTATTTCAGTAAGTGTTCTGCTCAGAGCTTCTCAAAGCCATCTCCTTGTCATCCAGGTCTTACCTTAACTATTTTTTTGTCAGAAATGCCTGCACTGACTACTTAGTCTAAAGTACGTTCCAGGTTCTGTTCCAAATACTTTACGTGTAATAGTTCATTTAATCCTCTCAATTGCCCTTTGAAATAGTTATTAACATACTTATTGCCATTTTGCAGGTAAGGAAATGCAAGGTCAGAGCAGTTAAAGCAATTTTCCAAAGTGGTAAGGCTAGCCAGCAATTGAATTAGGGCTCTCTATGAGGCAGATTCTTGAACACTAACTCCTAATCATTGTAAAATATCCACCCATAATTGCTATCACACCACCTTTTCTTATTTTCACTGTAGCATTTATACAATCTCCTTGTTTATTTATTTTATACTGCATATTATTTATGTAATATAGTCTCCATGACATATTTTTAGTCTTCTTCAATACCCTACCCTATCACCTAAAGTAATTCTTGGAACAAAGAAATTGCTAAGGAAGTGATTGATAAATAGATCAGTGAATCCCATTGACAAGAGAAAACCCCAATCCAAAACATAAAGGAGATGACTGCTGTGAAATTGGATAGGGTTCCAGGTGTACTAACTGGAAAACAAAGAGAGGAATCTTGAGAAACCTCTGGGTCTTTGGTTAAAAAAAGGAATATAATTGGAGCGTTCAGCTGGGCTGGCTCCTTATTACTTCTCAGCCTCATTTTTAGCACAAGCATAGACCAGCCAAAGGCATCTGTCTCCCATTGGGGTGACTATGTGCACTTGTGTTGGCAATTGAATTAAGTCAGTTTACTCTGAAACAGAAAAATGTCTTCTAATAAATGTACCTTTTACTTGTATAGAATTCTATATCTTAACATGTTTTTACATGCAACTGTATTTAATTCTCATAATTACTATAGGAGATAGATATTATTATCCTCACTTTACAAACATTAATTGGAGAGTTACACGTATTAACTTAGCTGCTAAACTTAGTATATGGCATATCTGGGACTTGAACTTAGATCTTCCGTTGTCAAGTCCTGTGTTAATTTTTAAATCATAATATAGTTACTCCTTTCACGAGTAATTTCTTATTTACTATTTTCACCTAAGATCTCTTCATAATATCATTAGTGAATGTATGTAGTCAGATTTTAATTTGTTTTTCTATTTCATTAACTTTGCTTTTGTTCCTAATGAATTCTGGCTAACTTTTTGGTCACAATGTCTTGTTAAATGAAATTGAACTTATAAAGGAATAAATATAGTTAACATATTACTGAAGCATCGTTTTAGAGAGTTGATTTGGAAGAATAATCCTCTTTTTGAATAAAGTACTGAGGCATAATATGCGGATATAAGAAAATAAAAATCAAATCTTTGTTTAAAAAAATAACATGAGGTAGTAGACTTGGCAATAAATGTCTTAAAATGTGTATATTTGTGGAATAAAACAGTGAATGTTGAAAGTAGAATACTTTGAAGAGCAGGCATATGATTATATATTTTGATACGAAAGCTGTGATTAAGAAAATTCTATTCAAAGCTAAAGAATTTGACAAAGACTTCTAAAGTAGAGTCATACATATTAGAATTTTATGGTACAAAAGATTTGCTGATTTTCATTTCCAAGTTTAATAAAAGATCCCCTTTACTTGAACCATGGCGATTGTAGCAGCAAATGGAATCTACACATCTTTCTGCATGTTATCCCCAAGATGACTATGTCTACACTATGCACCACTTATTACCATGTTAGAGGCGACATGGTAATATAACTGTATGAGTAAAGTATGGACTTTTAGTTCAGTCATACCTGAGTTAATTTAAAAACCACTTCTGTCTTTCTTGTTCACTGACTCTGAACAAGTTTCTTAACTTCCCTGGGCCTGTTTCCATTCATAAAATGGAGATCATACTACCATTTCACATGATTCCTGTGAGGATGAATTAAATAATGAAAGTAGCATGCACTGTGCTTGGAATAATAAATGTTCTATCAAAGAAAACCAAGTCAGTCCTCCTTTCCCACCAACTTCAGTGCATCACCATAAACTAAGGTGGACTTGCTGGTCAGGAAAGCATTGAATTTAAAGGTTAAAATAGAGGTTTACATCTATCTATCTATCTAATCTGTCTGTCTTATTTATCTACATTTATATGTTGCTCTATATCTATGTCACTGTATTTATCATCTATTTATATAATTTCTTGTAACAATGGAAAACTGTAATAATGGAAATTTCCTTCACATGAAATTTTAATTGAAATGCTAGTATGTAAAACAGTGTAGATGCTCTGACTGACAATTGGTTTTCCCAGAAACAGCTCCACAGACCTGAATGGCTCTGTGAGGTACAGTTTGAAGATCACTGGGTTAAATAAGCCTTTATGGGTTCTGCATCCATCCCGATACAACAAAGTTTTGCAACCTGAGTTTTTCAGACTTCATCTGCTTGTAGACACAACTGACACTACATTATCAACAATGGCTCAAATATTACTGGTTCAGTCATCCAACTTTTTAATGAAGGATTAAATGAATTTCTCCAAATGAATTCATTTCTCTCCAAATGAATATCCAGGAATAAGTCATATTTGATAGTGATATGGGTATTCTATTTTTTAAAAATAATATCATATATATACCACACACACACACACACACACACACACACACAATAGTTAACAGTACTGTATTGTATATTTAAAGTTTCTAAGGGAGTAGATTTCTAACGTCCTTATCACAAGAAAAAAATTGTAGCTATGTGAGGAGATGGATGTTAACAAAACTTATTGTGGTAATCATTTTGCAATATTTACATGTATCAAATCATTATGTTGTACACCTTAAACTGATACAATGTTATTAGTGAATTATATCTCAGTCAAAACTGAGAAAATAATAAAATAATAAATCAATACAGTTTTATTCCAAATCACACCCTAATATTTCCTAGCTGCCACTCAGCATTTATTTAAGAAGAAGAATTTATGGGTTTTGTGAAGGAAGGAGAAGATAATGCCTAGAACAAAGATGTCATTGCTTTGGCAAAACTTAAGTTTTTAAGTTCCATGAAGGAAAAGTTAGACTTTGTTGAGAGAGAAAAGATTTTCCTTAGAAATCTCAAAACTAAGTTTTAGTATCAATAGTTAATCCTAAATACTTGTAGCACAGAGTTATTATAATGAGCCGTGGAATAGGAAGGACAAGGCTTCAGTCTAGGAGAAGTTTCCTGCTGGGAAGGGTGAGGAAGAGAGGAGAGAGAGCAAAGATGAAGATGTAAATGTAGAAACACTCAGATTATGTCCAGTGTCCCATTTCCATGCTGTATCCTTGGGAGATTATAAACCTTCTAGAGAAATCTTGCATTAGTCGTGGATTCATACCCCCTATGGCATGGAAGGGGTAGCAGACCAATTTTTATAGGTGAGTCTGTTGGTGCCTATGGGCAAACTCACCTTGGGTTCTGAACTCCTCACTATGTACAGTGAAGACAGTCCAGAATTCTGTGCTTCCTTGGTGTTTTGGAAGTGTGGAGAAAGCCAGTCAATAAGAAATTTGGATTTGGACTCAGGAGGCCATTGAGTGAGGGTAATTCCAAGTGGAGAAAATGGCAGAGTCCATGGTTATGAAAACAAATGTTAGCATAAACAAAGAATATCAAGTGAGCCAAGAAAATGGATCATAGATAGACACTGGAGTTCATGGGCCAAATGGAATGAATTACCTCGCCCGAAGGCTATCATGGAATCCCTGTTCCTTCCCTGGTTTCAGAATGCACAAAATCCTGAAGAGAAGGATAATAGCAAAGGGTAATAGGAGGTGGTTGGAAAGCTCCAGAATGACTGAACATTTTCCTCCCAGTTCCTGGACTTTGGACAGTGGACAGTGACTTGAATTTTACTGACAAATCTCTTGACCATATAGACTATCCTGGAACAGGATGGGGTAAAATGATTACTGAAGGCAGCCTGAAGCTAAAAAGCAAAGTTGTACAAAGTTATATATTTTTTAAAATCATCTGAGACCGAGTGTATGAATGTTTGTTACAATGTACTCATGAACTCACCTTCTTCTCCTATTGCTTTGCTAACACCGGGATCTCCTAGTGGGCATCCCCATTGCTGAAATAGAAATAGCAACAGTCACCGATGTGGAGCCAACAAACATCACCATCCTCACTAAGTAAAATTCAACACCAGCATAAAGCTGTTGGGGGCCTCTTTGGCACTGTGGGGAGAGGGGAGACTCCTATCTCTCTTTGGGTGAGATTGGGATTTAAAAAGTCTTATGGCAAGGTTGCTTGTACAGACTTTACAGAAGAAACTGAAACAGTTCCTTTAAATTTTCTTAGTCACAGCCCTGTTCGTCTCTCCAGGACACAGGCACAAATCCATGCATCCACAAGATGGATTTAAATGACTGCAACCATATTCAAAATCATTATTTCTCTCTAATAACAAAACTTTCTTTATGGATAAAATTCATCATGCCTGCCTCTGTTTCCCAGCATGAGTTTTCCAAGGCTGGGGGGCTGGGGGGTATTGGAGAAGTCCTTTAGATTTCTGGACATATCTTGCAAGTTTGCTAGACATGGAACCTAGTTAGATTTTTTTTTAACTTTTTATTTTATATTGGAGTTTAGTTGATTAACAATGTTGTGTTAGTTTCAGGTGTACAGCAAAGTGATTCCGTTATACATATACATGTATCTATTCTTTTTCAAATTCTTTTCCCATTTAGGTTGTTACATAATATTGAGCAGAGTTCCCTGTGCTATACAGCATGTCCTTGTTGGTTATCCATTTTAAATGTAGCAGTGTGAACCTAGTTGGATTTAAGTATGACCCCAGCTGTCTCTTCATTCCTCTCTGGTATTTGGAGTTAAGTAACTGCATCATTATTCAATATCTATAGGAAAAAGTTATAATGGTGTATGGAGAAGAGCTCTGGACATTGAATTAGAGAACCCACATTTCTTTCATATCCTCCTATGCAGGAGCAGTATGGCATTTGACAAGTCAGCCATCTCCCTGAGCCTCAGACTTTTCACATAAAATGCATAATTATAATGCCCTGTATTCCTTATAGATTTGATAAAAATAACATGTTCACAAAGTATATGAACACTCCTTGCAAAGTGATATACACATATGAATATTTTTATTGCTGATTTTAGCTCACAGCATCCCTCATATGCAGTCAGAAGTCACGGTCACGTGCCAATGCAAACAGATCCCTCCCAAAGGATTGGAGGAATCTACCACATTTAACTAGGTCAGAAAAATGTGTTTACCTTTAATGTAGTTCATATATAATTCACTTTTATAACATAAGTAATTTTTTCTTCTACTTTTTAAATATTGGTTGTTCCACTTAAACCTCTGTACATATTCCAAAATAAGCAGGAATCAAAGAAAGTATCTTTGTTGTGGCTTAAAACAGATAATTATTCTCAATGTGCTTTCCCTGCAATTTGAACATTCATGAGCAATAAGACTACTGAAGTCCAGCTAAGCATTATGATAGCTTTTTAGAAGTAATATTACTAGGCAGTATTATAGTGAGTCTTAGTTCTGCTTGGAATACTACATTTGCACGGGGTTTTTCTATTGAAATGGAATGTGTGCACATTATACTTTTTCCCACATTAAAGAACAGAACATTCTGCCTCATTTTCATCTGCTTCACATGCCATCTATGCACAGAGATCCTACTGACTTAAAAAAATAACAATACATAGGGTGCTGCATTAGATAAACTTTACCAAGATAGGCCTAAGCTTTAAAGACATTACTCAATTTTTTTTCAATGTTTCTGTATCTGTTTATTAGTAAAGAAAGGGTTTTAGGATAAATCATAAAATTCTCAACCCATCCCTCAAAAGCGCCATCTCCCGTATTTACATCTGTAAACTGGTCAGTTTAATCAACTTCCCTGTGAGTAATAAAATTGCTGCACAGAATCAGTTTATTCTGACCATATTTTGACAACATAGCTGTACGTGCAGAAGGCTCACTGCTTACATTCAAAATGTCAAAATTGTCAATATTGGAGGTGTGGTAGATTACAACTCCCCCAGCCCCCACAAAAGTCATTACTTACTATGTATGCCCTTTGTACTGACTTTGTAGCTCCTCTAACCAAGAGATGGAGGCTATTCCCCCTCCTCTTAAATCTGGACCGGCTTTGTGACTTCCTTTCAGCAACAGAATGAAACAGAAGTGACGTGCCATTTTTAAGCCTAGTCTTCAAAGAAGTTGAGCATTTCTGCTCACTATGTTGCAACAGTACCCAACTAACATGTTGAATAAGCTGCGTTGGCATACTGCAGAATGAGAGGCTATGTGGAGTAGAGCTGAGTTGTCTTAGCCTAGACCATGCTGGACTAGCCAGTTCCCAGTTGACCCATAAGCTGATCACAGTCACATGAGTCAGCCTAGCCAAGATCAACAGAGTTGACAAGCTGACCCACAGACTCATGAGCCATATAAAATAGTTGTTGTCATAAGCCACTGAGCTTTGGGGTGTTTTATTATGCAGCAATAGATAACCGATATAGAAGGACCAATCATTTATCTAGGAAAAGTTATTCTTCATGTTCCTGACATCATGACTGGAATTTCATCTTGTACAAGAAATATTTAAAGTCAAGGAAAAACTCTGAAGACTTGACAAATTCAAATATGAAAATACAGTGATAAGAATGGTAATTTATGTATTCATTGTGAAACTAGTCAATAGTAAAATGACAATTAAACTGATTTCTTTTAGTTTATGAAATAATCATAAAAACATGAGAGGAAAAGAGCACAATGAAAAACCTGACCAGTGTTTGCACAATATTATCTTTGCACAATAAACTGGTAAGAGGTGAGGATACTCTTAGAAGGAATTTTCTACCAGTAATGTAAAATGTCCACTGAGAACTCTGGGCTGTTGGTTCAGATTAAAATGTAAAATGTCACATCTTATCTAAACCATGAGGACATGCTTTCAACAGTCAAATACTTATGCCAGTTAGACAGACAGCTTAGACGGCCAATGAAAAATTACAAATGTTCTGTTCCATAAGTACTTCCTCTTAGAGTTTGCTGAACATAAACTTCAGTGCACAAGTCTGGGAGTTTATAAGGGTCCATGAATTAAAATGATTATTAGAAAAAATGATCTAATTCTCCATGGAGTTTGCACTTATACATGTCACTCATCCTCATGTGACCATGTGTGAACAGATGATGTGGTTGTTGATTATGATAATATTAACTGCTTTTGATAATAATATGATACACTCCTACACGAGAAAGAATGAAAATTTGG
This sequence comes from Phocoena sinus, assembly GCF_008692025.1. NCBI lineage: Eukaryota > Metazoa > Chordata > Mammalia > Artiodactyla > Phocoenidae > Phocoena > Phocoena sinus. The sequence goes on along the minus strand of NC_045772.1, from coordinate 44,953,298 downwards.
CTGTAAGTATGAGACTAATGAAACCACAGCAGTCATAGTTCTCAAATCCTGGAGATTTGAGAGGGAAAAAAGCTGCTAACAATCTCTCACATGGCCTTGGAACTTTCTTAACATAATTGATATCCTGTATAAAATTGGCTATCTGAAGAGCTGATGAAGAACAATTGCATCTAGTTATATTCTCATGAGTTAGTACCAGGAATTTACTTTTTTAAAAAGTCATTATTACCTGAGAGCTATTCCTTGAGAGCTTACACATAATGGTTCATTTGCAATAGCTTTGGGAGAAGGGGGGCTTTTTGAGACATCTTTTCTCATCAGATATTTTACTCCATTGTGGTCTTTTTTTCTCAGCTGATGGACATCATGAAAGATTAAGTGAAAGGACTGACAGAGAACAGCTTCTAAAAATACCTTTTGTCCCTGAAAAGACATTCTGATGTGAAAAGAAGATATTGAGTGCCTAGAATAAAATGTGCTTAATTTAGGCTATATCTTGATGAAACAAGATCATTCAACCATACTATATTATGAGGGTGCATCAATGACTAATGAGAATTTAAGTATAGTTTCACTTTTTAAAAATGTATCTCAGTTGTTCTTGACAGAGGTGATTTTGCCCATTTAGGGCACATTGAGAAGCACCTGGAGACATTTTTGATTGTCATGACTTGTGGGTGCTACTGGAATTTAGTGGGTAAAGGGCAGGGATGCTGCTCAACACTTGACAATACACATATAGCCCCTATAACAAGAATTATGTAGTCTAAAATGTCAATAGAACTGAGGTTGAGAAATCCCAATTTAGAGGATACATTCTTGTTCAATGCAAATTCCACACCTTAGTTCTAACATCTGATATGCCTCCACATTCTAAAAAGGAAATATTGTGTAGTGTTTAAGAGTGAGCTCAGGAATCAAACTTTCGATTTTCAAATTCTGGTTATACTATTTATTCCCCTTATCCCTCAGTTTTCTAATCTGCACCTTCTGAATAATAACTACCTCATAGGGATATTGTGATGATAAAATAAATTTAAGTCAAATGCATAAAAATTCCTGGCACATAATATCTACTCAGTAAATAACAGCTGTTGTTATTTTTATATTAAAATAATACAAGTTGGTATAACATAACATAGATAACGTTGTAGCAAATATTTGTAATCATACTTGAACTTCTCTATGAAGGTTCAAAATGAACCTCAGAAGTTACAATGATGCTGAACAACTGTCTATTTAGCTCACATATTCACTGGTAAATGATGCTTGACTTCACTGTTTAAAGACAGTAAAAATGAAATTTTTCACTGTTGATCAGAGGTATAATCATACACACATGCACAAAAGTAAAGACTATTACAAATCTTTTTGGAGTTAAGAGCATAACAAAGAAACATATAATAATAAATATATGGATTTTGTTCAATAAGAATTTATTGAGTAACTTCTACATACAAGACCAGATGCTTTATAGAACAGATGGAAGATTGTTCAGAAACTTGTCATTACTTGGGCCAGCTCTGGGAAAGGCAGAGTTGTGCTTGGAGAGAACACTGAGCATGACCAGGGTTGGGGACATTGGTGAGCTGTATGGTTAATCTCTGTGGAGGATTTTCTACCAGGACTGGGTGTTGCTCTAACAAAACATAGAGAATATAAGGCATTGACTTTGGATCTTGGCAGTGGGTGACAAGGTAACTATTACAGGAGCCTGGAAAAATGGTGACCCATGTGTGGCAAGGCATTTGATACAACTGACTCCTGTGATAGTATAGAAACCAGATAATGTAGTTAATAAACGTGTGGCTGTAAGTGCAATGATTGAGAAATGAGTAGTACTAGCTAGTACTGGTTACAACAGACTGCATTTAAAAAGAATCTCAGGGCTTCCCTGGTGGCACAGTGGTTGGGAGTCTGCCTGCCGATGCAGGCGACACAGGTTCATGCCCCGGTCCGGGAAGATCCCACATGGCATGGAGCGGCTGGGCCCGTGAGCCATGGCCGCTGAGCCTGTGCGCCCGGAGCCTGTGCTCTGCAACGGGAGAGGCCACAACAGTGAGACGCCCGCGTACCGCAAAAAAAAAAAAAAAAAAAAAAAAATCTCAGAAACTAACATAACATTGTAAATCAACTATATTTCAATAATAAAAAGAAAACACTGAAAAAAAAAGAATCGCAACACTTGATTGAATGAATAAATCTCTACTAATACTCTTCAGTTCAAATCCCTAATCGTTATTTGAATTATTGTCTTTGCCTCCTAGCTAGTCTCTTTACTGTTAACCTTATTTCTATTATCTAACTTCCTTTTCACTCTGGGAAAATAATCTATTAAATATGCCTATTATGGTCTTGTATCAGATGCTTCAGGATATATTATATATTGTACCCTTTAGTAAGTCATACAATAATTTGGCTTCTGCTTACCTTTCCTCTACCTTTGGAATTTTACAAAGTCCTAACAGTAGAATTTCCCATAAAAGTATCAATAGAAAGAAAATATAGGTAAAGGGACAGTAATAACAAAGTCACTGATATAGAATATTATTGCCTTTAGCCACAGTGAATTATTTCAATTTGTGGTTACTTAGGATTTACAGAGGTGAAATTATGGCAATAATGCTGGAAAGATAAGTTAAGACCATGTTATAAAAGATCTTGAAAACCACAGTGAGAAGCGTATACCTAGTAGAGCTGGCAGTGACAAATAATTAACTTTTTTTTTTTTGAGTAAATGTGTATGTGTGTATGTATGAGTGTGTGCATGTGAATTCATTTTGGTTATTTGGATTGTGAATAAATAAGTTAAAGGAAAAGAATTTGGCATGATATCAAAGGGAAGTCAGACATAACAGCACCAGAGTGATGAGTAGCTGAAATTCCATATTGATATTTAGCATCATAAGAGTATCTTCAAGTCACTACAGTGCAATCTCTGAAGCCAGAACACCTCCCCTTCCTCTTTTCTCTCACAAATTTAGGTTTAATGAAATATTTGTTTGGTTTAAGTTTGGTTTAGAAAAATAGTTTATATTGTTTTATACCTGTTTCATAGAGAAATATGTAGATTTAGTTCCTGTTTGACCCAGTCAGTTGAATTAGAAACCAACAAGCATGTAAACAAAAAAGCCAGAGCAAAATCTAATTCAGTTAATGGCCTGGAAAACAGTTTTACATTTGCTTTGGTTAGGGGTAAAAAGCTCAATGAATATATTGAGTTTATTTCAGCTTTTAATTTACTTTTTGGTTGAACCATTGAATACAAATGCTGGATAGAACACCCAGAATGGATTTGGAAGCATTCGAGTACACAATGTTAAACTCCAAAATCTCTGAACTGAGACTGTAACTTGTGGGAGCTTATCTAGTGGCTGTATTTCAGTGAGGATATCCCAGTTATCTGTGATTCTATATGTATGTGCCCATCAGGAAACATTTTCAGTAGAATTTGCCTAAGCTGTGTAGGTTGACGAACAAAGGAAACCTGAGGGGTTGGCATCATATAACAGTAATCCACAACACCCCCTTTGTATTGTTTATTTGCAAAATAAATCAAACTACTTTTTTATGCAGCTAAAGCCAAATCTATCTGTTTGATGATTCTCTGAAATCTTCAATAGTAAAAACAGACTGCAGAAATCACCTTAGCAAGATTGTTTGCTATATTACAGGAAGAAAAAGATGAAAAGATTTTATGTCTATGTGTGAACATTAATTGGATCTGATGCTGAAAACAGAATCAGGATGCATATAGTTGACTATAATAGACTGGATGTGTCCACCCAAAATTCATATGTTGAAGTCTAATCTCCAATGTGGTGGTATTTGGCGATTGAGCTTTTGGGAGCTAATGAGGCCATGAGGGTGGAACCATCGTGAATGGGCTTAGTGCCTTGTAAAAGAGACCTTAGATGGCTCACTTGCTCTTTTTCCAACATGTGAGGACACATGGAGAGGATGGCTGTCTATGAACCAGAAAGAGGGCTCTCATCAGATAGTGAATATACTGGCACCTTGATCTTGGACTTCCCAGCCTCCAGAACTATGAGAAATAAGTCGATGTTGTTTAAAAGCCACCCAGTGTATGATAATATATTATAGCAGCCTGATCTATCACATTGACCAATGGATCAAAAGATAGATATCTATCTTTTGATAGAATTCATATAGATAGATAGAACTACTTTACTTCATTTCTAGACTATAAGCATCCTGAATTTAAGATGCTGTCTAAAAGATATTTTGAATATTCCCTACAATCTGCATAATACAGTGTTCTCAAAATAACAATTTAAGAAATGTTTATGGAATTGCATGAAAACAAATTAGCAAGCATATCTATCTACCTTTCTGGAAATTAAAACCCAAATGAATTTCCTCACCACTCTCTATGTTCCTAGAAGATCAATATGGAAGGAAAAAAATACAGACAGGGTTTAGAGATAGACAGATTTTATCCAAATCCCAGCTTTCCATTCACTATGTGTGGGGCTTTGGGAAAATTACTTAAATCCTCTGCACCTGATTTCTTCATCCCTAAAATGGAAATAAAATTTTGTTATCAATGTGAGTGTGAGTATTGGATATAAAGCAATGTAAAGTGCTAGCATCATTCATCATGCACAGAAGCTATTCAATAACGTTATCTCTTATTAAGATATAATCTTTACACCTTTAGTTTTCATCATAACCAAGTCACCAATCCACATTCAGCAGGGAATTTTGCAAAAAATGCCACTTTGACTTTTCTTTGTTTTTCTTAGTTTATTCAAAGACACTGAGAGCTAAGTTGGGGTGGGAAAGTTGAAAGCTCTGAAGGGACAAAGAGAAATAAACATTTGAATTAGGGAGGGCTGTGAGCTCTCAGGAGACAGAATAAATCCTGAAGATGATGGACAAAACTGCTTCCTTCTTGCTGGAGATGGGTAAAAGGTAGCACCTCACATTTTAAATGCTTTTCAGTGGAAAAAACAAAACTAGAAGCAGTAAATATACTACTTAAAGCATACCTCCAAGGTCAGCATAGTGATTTTTGAAAGTTTTTGCCTACTACTGAGAAATTTATATGAGGAAAAAGAAAGCATGACTCAGAGATCCTTATAAATCTTCTTAAAGTACCAGGATCATCTCCCTCTATATACCCTTCTAAAGTCTAAGAAGATAAAACAAAATCCCTCTTAATTAAATGTTTGATGCCTCTTCTAGCTAAGCTAATAGTTTTAGCTCAAATTTTGGATACACTAGTTATATGTTATTTGCTGTAGGTTTCTTCCCCCACATAATCAATGTGCATATTGCATTGATATTTATTTTATATGATCTAGAACATCATTTAAATTTTTTATATGATTATTGTATGGGTTTTCATGCTTTTGACTTTGTGACATTTGTTAGTTCAGGCTAAGATTTATTTAATGCTGAGGTCTTGGTCAGGAAAATAACACTCAACTGTAATATTTTTATTTTTTGACTTGCCAGATTGTGGCAAGAGGCATGAAATGGGTTTTCCTGAAGCATAAAAACAAAAAACATAAAAAAGCAAACAAATAAAAAGTCTATGAGGAACAAATGGTATATGACTTCTAAAGAAAATGATAGCTTCATAGGTAATTATTGTGTAGATTACACAGTAAGGTTACTAAGAAATTAATATGTGAATTTGGGCTATTTTTTGATGCTGTATCTTTATGTATGCATATAATTTGATATGATTTGTGATTACATTTATGATAACACTGTTATTAAAATGAATACTGATTCCTCCAGGTAATCAAACTTTGAACTCTCAATATTAACATGATAGAGTTGAAGTACTTTTATTTTAAATCTGTGATCATGTTTTTTTCTGATTTACAAGTTAGAAGGAAATAAACAAACTATGGAACTCCTTAAGTTGATAATTGTTGAAACATGTAAGTGTTTGGAAAAACAGAACAAAAATAATGAAATAATTCCATTTATTTCCTGTCATCTTAGAAGAAATTCAAGAGTAAATGAATTCTTGAATCAAGAAATGTTTAGAAAACGTATTACTGTATTTGAGAATAGTTTAATTGAAGAATGTCTGATAATTCGGAATATATTTCAGACATTTGGAACCTAAAGAAGAGTAAATGTTTTATTTTAGGATTTAAAAAAAATGAATATTGGAACGCAAGGAAATTTAGTTGTCATCTATTCAACCCCTGAATAATATATTTTATATTAATCCCATGGAAAAATAATCATTCAGCACTTTTGGGAACACTTCCAATGAAGGGTGGTTCTCTTCCTCCATTTTGGGAAAGCTGTGTTCAAATGTTCTTCCTCACACTGGTTTGACATTAAATTCTATATCACTTATAAGCATTCATCTCACAGAAAACAGAATATCATAGGTATTGTATACATGAACTTCAAACGTTTTTACCTATGATAAGAGTATTTTTACTTTGTCTTTCAAGTTTCACAAAATAAACCTAGTTTGTTTTCCATGTGATAGGTCTTCACTGGCTCTAATGTGTCCAAAAAGTCTTTTGTCCAGGATAAGAATAGCTGGAAAAGCAAGAAATGAATAGTTTGGTAGATAAATAAGGAGATTTACATTTCTGACAGTATATTAGACAGCATACATAACCCTCTCTGAAAAAAAAAGTTGAAGACACTATTAAAACATATCACTGAGCTGAGAAGAAAGTAACTATAGAAAGCTGAAACACTATAAAAATGGGGATCTTGGAAGATAGATATATTAATGTCAAAGATCTCTTTTTATCACAAGTTTTCCACCAAGCCCTGTTGTTCATAATCTTCAATTTTAAAATTGTGGAGGCTATGGAATTATAATGGGGTATCCTGCAGATAAAGTCTAAGAGAGCATCTCATGAAGAGAAAACCCAAAAGGGCCATTCCATCTGTGTATGGGTAAATGAAAAATAAATCTACCCATCCTCCCTCCTCTTGTGACAACAGGGATGAACCTGGAGGTCATTATGCTAAGTGAAATAAGTCAGAGTCAGATGGAAAAAGAAAATACTGCACAGGCTCACTATATGTGGAATCTTAAAAATAAAAAAAAGTTGAACTCATAGAAACAGAGAAGTGAAAAGTGGTTGCCAGGGGTGGGAAAAATAGGGAGAAGCTGATAAAATGGTATGAACATTCAGTTATAGGATGAATAAGGTATGAGGATCTAATGTAAAACATGGTGACTACAGCTGATAACACTGTATTGTATAATTGAAATTTGCTAATAGAGCAGAAGTTGAATGTTCTCACACACACAAAAAAGTAAATACGTGAGATGTTAACTCAATGGGGGGAATCTTTTCACAATATATATGTATATCAAATCATCATGTTGTACACTTTAAATATCTTACAATTTTGTTTATCAGTTATACCTCAATAAAGCTGAAAATAAATAAAATAAGATGCAACTAATTTTAGATTAATTAATGCTCTGTCTCATGAACATCATTTTCACATTTTTATGAATGAAAATGACCATTGTGACTCTCCATCAGTAGACAGGAACATCAGCAATATTAGGGTTTTTCTCCTCAATGAATGGTGATGGATTTCTGATGATTCATCCATTCCTTTTAGCTAGAAATCATGTAGAAATGGAATTCTTCTATAGTATATTATGGTGCTCCTTGGTAAAACTAAATTGTCTTCAGTGGGATTAAGTCTTGGTCTACTTAGCCCTTACTCATAAACATTTTGGTTTCCAAATACAACAAATGGAGAAGTGTATCAGTTCTCTCAAAACCCATTCTAATATTTTTTTCTGGAATGCAGAGGCTGGAGATACAATATTTACTATTCTCAGTTTCTTTGTGGCTGTAGTTCCACGTGTGATTTGGATTTGGCACATTAGATAGAGTCGTATGCTACTTTGGTTTGGATCTAAGTCATGAAGGAAGAAAGGGTATCCAATTTGTTGGCATGGATCATGACAGTGAGCCTCCTTGGGGCTCTGTACCACTGCGGTATTAAAAGTCATTTTTGGAAGTCTAGCCACGAGAGCATTTCTTCAGCCCTCCCAGCAATTCTATGAGCTGTGACTGTACTGATTAATATCCTTTTTCACTTTTCCAAACATGGAGTCTCTTGTTCATACTCTCCTATATCCAGGGGTGTATCAAGTGGATACATCTGGATACTTAGAAATATAAAAATGAAACAGGAAACTAAATGTAGTACACTTGATTGAAGGCTAAAATAAGTTAACTAATGACCTAGACACTTCTGTTTAATTAACTGGGCTGGCTAATAACTTATTTCATCAAATAAAATGTTATTTTAATATAAACAATATATGTGTAAATCTATTAGAGGAATGTTTTCCATACTTATCTTACTTGAGAAAAGGAGGTGAAGGTTAGTTTTATTAACCCTTATAACAACCATAACAAATAAAAACACTTTTTTGCATTATTGGACCTTGGATATTTCTCAGTGTGAAATGATTATTTTTTTCCTTATGAATGTGAATGGCTAATACTCTATATTGATTTGTGCTGCCACTTGTCACAATGCTATTCTAAGAATACTCTATTTGAGAAAGTTCAACTTTTAGTTACTGGCTCCTTTGTCTCTGAAAGTTTTGGTGATTCATCGTATTAGCTAAGCTACAATGATATCGTCAGGAAGGAAAGGAAAAATTAATGTTGATAGATGTGCGTGACATTTATAACTTAAGATGTGTATGACCGTCCTGCTAATCATGGCAAGTTTTCTTCCCGCTTTCTGTATGAGTTGCACATATGTATATGTTTCCTTCTTCTAAGCCATTCCAACATCAATTGCCTGTTGTGACTTTCATACAGGGAAGTGTATGTTCACAGCAAAAGTATTATCACAGTTGGATTAAAAAACCTATTGTTAGTGATGCAAAGAAATGGAACATAAAGTGAATTTAGTTCAACAGAATGATGATCTTTTCCCCATGATTAGCATGGTCTTGTTTCTCATTGCAATATCCAAACAAGTATTATGTAACCTCCAGAAATCTGTACTGATATTGAAGGAAATGTGCAGCTCAGAATTTCAAGTGCTGTATTTGATTAGCATCCAAAAACCTAGTTTATTTGACTGGTGTTTGTTTATTACACTTATTTGAACAAGTAGAATCTTGAAATATATAAAACTAGAATAAAAATAAAAGATTTATTTTTAAGTAAAAAGAGTGAGGAAATTTATAATTGATTTCCATTATTCAAGAAATGCCCTCATAAACCTTAAGTAGGGGTTTAGATGTGGGTCCATCCGGGCCAAAAGGAAAAAAATAAAAGAAAATCACTTAACAACTTATTTTAGAAATAAAAAAAGCTTAGGGTTTTAATGTATCTCTAAAAGTGGGCCAGGATCAGCAGGGGTTCTCATTTTATCTAAAACAGTTTCTGTAAACTTGAGTATTTCAAATGTGTCAGAGATTCCACCTCTTTCAAAGTTTCTTCTTATTTAATCAATGTCTAATAACCAAGGGATGCTAGAGAACAGCTTTACAAAGCTCATTCTTGATGACTTCAGTTAAATCCTTGTTCTGTGCTTTATACTGATGAATACTTATACATCCTCCTTTTGTTGAGAAACACTGAACTCAGAAAAATCCTTATTTTCTGAAATTTTTTGTACCTTTTTTTCCCTTTGGACAGATGTTAGTAGGTGGAGTGTTAAAGACTCTAGGCAGACCTAGTTTAATATATAGCTCCATATAAGCTACTGGAGTGAGAGAATTAAAAAATGGTATTTTGTTTCAAATGATAAAGGGTTTCTAGCAAAAGAATCAATATATACATTTACCTGTTTTTAAAAGCTATGTTTTAAGTAAAAATGAATTTATTTAGTTATACATTAAACTTAAACCAGTAAATGATAATGTCATAAAATGAACTAGAGACACTAAAGATAGCTTTTCTCTAGTTTATTAAAAATGGTGAATGAACTAAAAGGAAAAAGGAACTATTTTTAGCAATAGCTTTTGTTTCACCTGCACTCTGGTCAGGGGTTAATGTGCACATTTTCAGTTAAAGCTAACTCAATTCAGCATCACTTTCTCGTTTCCTAGGAAATAGGGCAGTGGTCAGTAATCCCGTTAGCTATGAGTGCCATCAGTGGGAATACAAAATGGTCAATGGTGTCATTGTTTTTATCATAGAAAGGCACAGTTAGAAAAGAAACAATAAAAGAAAAGGAAGCAAAGGTGTAAAATGAGAAGAGTTTGGTGGAAAGGAAAGAGTGGAAGTAAGAAAAAATTTAATATTTGGGAACACCAATAACAATTGACTTTAGGACACTTTGAGTCTCCAGAGCTAATACTTAAATTTATAAGAATTAGTTCTGTCAAGTGATTCTTATTTTTGAGCTCCTTGTAGGCAGGTAGAAAAATGCTATACAGAGAAAAAGAGAAGAATACAAAACAGAAATTTTGCCTTCTAGAAGGTTACATTTTAGTTAAAAATGTCATTCTAGCTTATAAAAAATAGCAGGTTTTTTTCATGACAATATCTATTCAAACTAGGACAAATTTGGTTAGACTGCAGAATCCATTTGGAAGTTTTTTCAAGTGTATAACTATCATTTTTATGGATTACTACCGTTTTCCCCCAGCATCAGTTCTGATGGTCATACATCTAAGCATAACATCATCTGAACAAAATGATGCCTACTCCATTGAAGATATCGTGGCCATTTTATTTCAGACTGAAATCAGAAATAAGATGGCAAAGCTGGTCTTAATTTCCTCATATTTTGACCCCTGGTTAATTCTCATTCTCTGACTAAAAGGCTGATTTCGAGCTCTCTTAGAGGGAAAGAAAGGCACTGATCCCCAATATAAGTGTTATGAAAGAATAAATGGTGAATTATAAAGCCCTTAGAATGGAGACATTAGAACTTCTTCAAAAGATTCTATTTTGTATGAATTGCCTTACATAGCCACAATATCAGTTCAAAATTCCATAGTGTGGGCATAATCTGTTGTTGCTTTTTGGTTTGCTTTGGATTATTTGTGTAAAGGGAGTCTAAATGTGACAGCTATGAAACATCCTAGCTGTTATCAGCACATTTTGGCAGTCTCTTTGTAATGTAGCTTCTGGTCCTACCTCTGTTTATATTTTTAAAAACAATGGGAAATAGGATGATTGCTCTTATCACAAACAACAGAAGGACACAGAGAGCGGAGTTGCGTATACAATGACACTAGAGATGTGTCATATTATTACAGCTGATTTAATTCAGCTGATCAGTAAAGTAGGTCCTGTTGGTTCACATCTTCTGCTTGCTCTTTTCCATCTGATAATCTCTTGGTATTTTTTTTTTTTTTAAGTTTGGGCCTTTTCCTTTCTTTGTTCTATAATACGCCCAGTCCATCTTTCCAGAGTAGAATAGCATACTCATTCTGAATTTTTATCCACACTAAATTTTTTTTGTTTCTTAGGATTTTCTGTCTCTTATTTGTTCTTCATCTCCCTCTCTCTCTCCCTCTCTCTCTCTCTCTCTCTCTCTCTCTCTCTCTATATATATATATATATATATATAGAGAGAGAGAGAGAGAGAGAGAGAGAGAGAGAGGGAGAGAGAGAGAATTATAATTTCCCCAAATTTTCTTAATAAGGCCCTTCTATATTCTTATGAATTCTTCTCCCATGTTGAAGATGACCTCCATATGCATTCATTTAAAATAAGGAAGTGTAACAATTATACTTTGAAATTCATTTACTTTCGGTACCTTCAAATTTTCTGCCTAGGAACCTACAAACATTTTTCCAGAGGACAAACCAAAGGGCTAGCAACACTTTTTTCATCTGGCATGAAAAGAGTTTAAAGACTAATTATCATCAACTCAAGTTCCATAATTTCTCTCACTGAGCAAACCTTAACTGTTCTTGGCGGAGGGATCTTTTTACTGTAGAATGTCTGTTGGACATCATTTTGTTGGCAGAACTATACCACAAGACTAGCTGCACTGACTCTGTTTTCCATCAGAGTGAATGGATGCATGAGGAATATAATACCTGATGTGGCCTCTATGCCCAGGTAGTCTGCTCACAGTGATAGGCTTGTCCCCAACAGTCTTCTGTGTGTAATTAATTGTCACAGGCCCCTACTTCCCAATCTAGTGTATTGTCTTTCCTCTCCATAAATGTCCCTCCAAACTCCCAGGAAGTACCTAGAAAATTTCCTTCTAATTTGGTGAGGGAATGTTACTGTTTTATGAACTTTCAGATCAGAGAGGTTAATATTCTTATGTACAGTTTAGTCATCTTAGCACTAACCCATACCTGGAGAATTTGTATCTATGCCTCGTGTAACACTTCATCTTATTTTGAGCTTGAACTAAGTATAAAGAAGACAGTCCTTAAAACTGATGGGAAAAGTAAAATGAACCAGTGTTTATTGAGCACCAATTTTGTATCATATATTTTTACATATATTATTTCATTTAATTTTTAAAATAACACTGCAAGGTAGGCATTACTATTCTTGGGTTCACACATGAAGAAACCAACACTGAGAAGTGATAGGATTGGAGTTAAAAGTCCCTGTCTATATACTATAAAGCTCATGATATTTTCATTAAAACTTGCTTCCCATTTGTTACCAACAAAAGCAGCAGAAATCTTCCTTTAGCCTGAGGCTGAGAAGGAGAAGACTGAGTGGGTATCCTTTTGTTAGGAAACAATTCCCATCTTACCTCATTGCTTGGCAGACTATTCTCCTCGGTAAGGCTGCTCATCTTAAAACTGTCCTAATGTGTATCCACAGAAGCCATCATTTCCTATTTTTACCCCAAACTTATGCCAACAACTTTTATGTTCCTAAGCCATGAGTGATCTATTTTCATGTTTGTTCTAAACAAGCATGAATTTTTTAAAAATAGTTAATTGGGTTATGTATAATTTTAAGTCAAACAGATTGTAGTGGGCAATCTACCTTGTGTTAAAATCATAACAAATAATATTTCTGGAGCTAACTGAAATGTATTATTGAAATAATTTCTATGCTATCTATGTACTTATAATTCCTGTTTACTTTGAATACATATATGCATTTAGAATCAGTTTAAAATAATCATCCGTAAGATGAATAGGTATCCTGTTCTGACAAGGATTCAAATATCTTAGGGATTGTTCCAGGAGGGATTATCTTTAGTATTAAGAACTGCTGTTTGTTATTGGGTGTCTGTGTTCATGCCAGGCACCATCCTAAACAATAAGCACCTTATCTCTAATCCTCATAAAACTCTGCAAGGCAGATGTAAATAGCCTAATTTTTTAAATGTGGAAACTCGGGCTTAGACTGTTTAAATAAGGTCACAAAACTAGCAAATGGCAGAACCAAAAATCAAACACAGTGTGGGTTATGAAACTCCATGCAGTAAGCCATCCAAGTAGGTATTTTTAATTAGTCCCATCTTTTGTCTAGACACTGGAGTCCTGAGTCCCAGAGGCAGATGGAAATACAAGTCTCTGTTTAATTGTGTGGCCCAGTTTTATCTATACTCAAACATAGGATACTTTAATATATTTACTTGGTCTCCAATGTTTATCTTTAGCATGGCTGGCGTTAAGTGAAGAGCATCCACAAAATTCCATAAAGCAAAAACCAAGTTTTCTAACTCCAAACTTTAGTCTTTTTCATTACACTGTGCTGGCTCTATGAACTTTAATTTTTTTTTAATTTCAGGTGACTATTTTTTTATTAGGACATAATTCAATAATACTGAAATGTACAGAATAATATAACAAAAACTCATAGCTCCACCACCAAGCTTATCAAATTTTAGCTTTTTTAGGTCATGTATTTTCCTTAAAAATATATCTTATACCTTCGCGTAAACTCACAAGCTCATTCCTCTTCCTCCCTCTCAACACGTCCCCACAATACTGAACTTCCAGTTTATCATTCCTTTCCACACTGATATACTATTACCACACATAATGTATCAATAAAACAATATTCAGGGCTTCCCTGGTGGCGCAGTGGTTGAGAGTCCGCCTGCCGATGCAGGGGACACGGGTTTGTGCCCCGGTCCGGGAGGATCCCACATGCCGCGGAGCGGCTGGGCCCGTGAGCCATGGCCTCTGAGCCTGCGCGTCCGGAGCCTGTGCTCCGCAACGGGAGAGGCCACAACAGTGAGAGGCCCGCGTACCGCAAACAAAACAAAACAAAACAAAAACCCGATATTCAGTATTGTTTTGGATCCTTCTGAAAAACATATACACATATTTATTATATATATATATATAATATATAATATATATTATATATATATTATATATATATATATATATATATAAAATTGGCTTATGCAATTGTAGAGGCTAGCTATGCAAGTTCCAAGTCTATAGGTCATGTAGGCCACCGATCACAAGGGAAGATCAGGAGCAAGCTAGAATCCCATGGGCGGGGTCTGAAGCTTATCTAATGTCTATAGTTGGGAGTTTCTAACCTTCAGGGAAGCCCTAAACTCTTTTAAAGGATTTCTGGCTAAATCAGAATGACCTAGGGTAATCTCCCTGATATAAAGTCAACTGCTTAGGGATTTTAATTATATCTGCAAAATCCCTTTACAGCAATGCTTAGATTAACATTTAATTGAGTAACTGGGAAGAGGTGTGTATATGCTACAATATGGCCATGGTATCCCTTCAGTCCTCTACCTCTCAAGTAAGAATGTCTCTTGTAGCTCACCTTATCTGGAAAGATACTAAAACCTGAATTTTGGGGAAGGTAGATTAACTTAGCCAAGTGACACTCCACAAAGTTATCACACTCTTTCATGGTGAAAGAAGTCATAAAATTATGTCCTTGTGGGTAGGGGAATAGCTATTAATCAGGAAGGGGCAGGAGTGCTTTTGGAGTACTGGAAATATTTTATACTTTAACCTGGCTGGTGGTTATGCAGGTATATATGAATGTAAAAAGTTATCAAGCTGTACACTTAAGATTAGTAAACTTTATGCCCTTCATTATACGCTTGTTATAACTCAGTTTAGGGAAAAAAATGAGAAAAAAAAATAGTAGGCATAAATTAGACAAAGGAATTGTGAGTGCCAGATTAAGAAGAAAAATATATCTCATGAAGTGAATATCTTTTAATGGCTTGGAAGTAAGAGAAGTTTCTCCCATGTTAAGGACTTCAGTATAATGAGCATATATTTGGGAGCAAGTGAAGGACAGAACACAGAGTAGGATGTGGTTCCTGGGTACATGAGAAGAGCTCAGAATTTGAAAAGGCCTTGTGACCTATGTTAAAGTATTTGGACTTCCTTCTAAGGATAATAGGAGGATATCACAAATTTTAACTAGGGTAATCACATCAACAGATGGATTTTTATAAACTCACTGGCTACTGTGTGGAGAATTGATTGGTAAGGGGCAAAAGGGAGGGAGAGATCAGGCTTCACAAATCAGTAACACTGTGGCATTCAGATGTCACTTAATTTGTCAGTGTCTGTTTCCTCATCTCTAAAAATATGTTATCAGGTCTGTTTACTTACATCAGAGGATTGTTCCAAGGATTGTTTACAGACTGTATTTTATAAGAATTTACTAAATTAAAGAATAAATGAATTTGCCCAAGAGATGCCCAAATTGTCAGTAAAGTTATAATGTACCACTGGCTGTATCACCCTGTGTCAGAAGCTGCCTGTTTCCTTCAATATTTTTCTCTCCTTTTTCCCAAAAGGATAACATATTTAGCCAGGCATATGTATGACTAAAAATTTTTTAAAAAGCAAAGGAAAAAAAAAAAGATTATATCATCCAAGCGTCCTAAAGCTAGGTGTTTCCATGTGACTAAGTTTTGTCCAGATGGGATGCAAGTATATGTGATTTGTAGCAGCTTCCAGGAACTTCCTTAAGAGATTCCTAGAGCAAACCACTCACATTCTCTTTTTTATCTCTTCTTCGATCTTGTGTTCCGGACTGTACATGCTGCCTTGAATAATGAAGACAAAGACACACTGTAGAGATGACAGAGAGGAGAGCTGGAAGTATTTTGAGTCTCTAAACTACTTCTCCACTGCTGAACTATAAAGTTTCTGACATTTATACTGGTGAGAAATAAATTTCTTATTTAAGCTCCTTTTATTCTGGGTTTTTTAGTTACTAGCTGCTTAACGTAAGGTTAAGAAATAAAAAATTTCGTACTAGCAATGATATACTTAGACTAGTGAAATCTGAACTTTTTTCAATGGCATAATGGAATCATTCATGTGGCAGCAGCTCAGATATTTCAAGTTTGAAAAGCTACCTCATTCTTTCTTGGCAATGCATTTTGTGGACACTGTCTCCTGAATTTTCTTAGAAGGCTGTGGGTTGACAAAACTATAGTGTTAGGGGAGCAAAGAGAAATTTTTAAATTTGTTGTGTTTTGACTGCTTTTGTCACTTTCCATAAATTCTTTAAAAGTGAGGTAAACATGAGTATGCAAATAGAATCATTTATTTGATGAAAGAGTCTGTTGTATATGTGGGAAGGAAAGTATGGACATTTATTTAGCTATCCAAAATGCTGGACTGTGCAGACTGTCTGACAAAAAGAACGTAAAAAGGTATGTCCCACAGAAGCTTCTAGGAACTTCTCTTAAGAGACAGCAAACACAAGACATTTGCCTTTATCATGGTTCCCTTTCTCCATTTTGCTACCTGGAATGTAAATGGAGGTGCTACTGGACTATGAAGAAAATGAGCACCCCCTAAAATAGGGGAATGGTGATCTGGAAGAAACCTGGATTTTGAAGACCTCTTAGGACAAAACTGCCATTTGCTCTGGACTGCAAATTTTCACTCTTTTATGTGAGAAAGAAATGAACTTAAAAAAAAAAATTAGACAAGCTGTAGCTGTAGTTATTTTGGACTTTTCTATAGTTTTAGCCAAACCTAATGACCAAGATGGCCTGAATGTTCTCCCAGCTTGTCTAAACTTTGGACAGGTTACTTCCTGTCTATAGGCCCCTGATCTCTCTATTCTTACAGCGTTTCCCCCTTTGAAATGTAAATCTTCTTACAGGCTTTTACCGGTTTTACAACTAAGGATGTCTTTTTCAAGAATCTGATAGCCATCCTTTGAAATATAATCAAGACAGATCATACCCCTATCTCTAGTTTCTGTGAGAGGTAGGAGCCTAACTTTGATAAGCATCAATTAGCAGACACAGATGACGTAATCACACTGACCAACCTCTTCCTAATGTCCTTCAATACTTTCCAGTAGCTCATCCCAGTGCTTAAAAACTCTCCTGCTTTTTGTTCCAGTGCAGTTGAATTCAATCTCTTTCCCCTTTTGCAATGATCTTGAATAAAGTCATTCTTGCTTATTTAACTCTGTCCAGTGCAATTTTAATTTGACACTAGTCCTAATTAATATATTCTCTGTGTAAGACAAGATTCCTCTCACAGCATGTCAAGCTATCTATTCATGCCCATGTTAGCATAGCCAATGAGAGACTTAATTATCCTGGAAGGAAAACAAAAAGAATAAAAGTGTCAAAGTGGAAAAACAGTTCTAGAAGATAGAAAAACTAGGTAAAAAGATGAGAGACAAAACTAACGCAAGACAATAATAGAACTGGGCAAAGTAAAAGAAAAGAAATAACATTTACAATGGTGCAGTAACAAAAATAGATGATTATTTAATTCTTTTACCCAGACTTTAAGTGTTGGCCACAAATGGAAAACTAGTAAATTCATTCCTGGTTTTCAGATAATCAGAATGCATCATCTTATTCTCAAAATAAAAAAGTAATATACCCCTACAGCTCTGTGCTGAAGTTAAACAGAAATATTACAAGAGATTAGTGGCATGAATATATTTCCAGTAAAACAAGACAGTAAAATAAATATCGATATAGCTTAAAGCTTCTGTCTCCCTCAAAATTCTGTGTATGCTATTTATGACAGGTGTTTTTATAACCATTACTATAATGCTACTTAATTATGATTGTTATTATGTAAATTTAACGTAAATTGCAGTGATTATTATGGAAATTGAAAGTAAATCTCATTTGTATTCCATTAGTAATGCTTTGGATGAAGATGTAGGTTAATCATGGGAGAGTTATTTGAGATTAGATTTAAAGAATGGAATAGGAGAGTTTCTAGTGAGATCTTTAAAAGCATGTGTACAAATAATAGTAAATGCATAGACTTCAGTCATTTATTTCATCTTTTTGATGAAATAATGGATTGATCAGTATATACGTCAATGTACTTCCTGTGGGTGAAACTTTACCTATGAAAGTCTAGAAATTTCTAATTTAGGAAGTAGAAATGTAATGTCTTTTTTTAATCTCTTATGGTGTTATAACTTCTTAAATATGCCATGAACTTTGACACTGATTTTTAAAATGAATATAGATAGATAATCACTTATCTAACCAACATAAACCATTTTATACTTTTTTATTAGTTATCGATTTTATACATATTAGTGTATACAATGCCAATCCCAATCTCCCAATTCATCCCACCACCACTCCCCCAAGCCCCTGCTTTCCCCCCTTGGTGTCCATACATTTGTTCTCTACATCTGTGTCTCTATTTCTGCCTTGCAAACCAGTTCGTCTGTACCATTTTTCTAGATTGCACGTATATGCATTAATATATGATATTTGTTTTTCTCTTTCTGACTTACTTCACTCTGTGTGTCAGTCTCTAGGTCTACCCACATCTTTACAAATGACCCTATTTTGTTCCTTTTTAAGGCTGAGTAATATTCCACTGTATATATGTACCACATCTTCTTTATCCATTTGTCTCTTGATGGGCATTTAGGTTGCTTCCATGACCTGGCTATTGTAAATAGTGCTGCAATGAACATTGGGGTGCATGTATCTTTTTGAATTATGGTTTTCTTAGGGTATATGCCTAGTAGTGGGATTGCTGGGTCGTATGGTAGTCCTATTTGTAGTTTTTTAAGGAACCTCCATACTGTTATCCATAGTGGCTGTGTCAATTTACATTCCCACCAATAGTGCAAGAGGGGTCCCTTTTCTCCACACCCTCTCCAGCATTTGTTGTTTGTAGATTTTCTGATGATGCCCATTCTAACCGGTGTGAGGTGATGCCTCATTGTAGTTTTGATTTGCATTTCTGTAATAATTAGTGATGTTGAGCAGCTTTTCATGTGCCTCTTGGCCATCTGTATGTCCATTTTCACTTTCTTTTAACAAGATTTTACCACTTAAATTTTTTCCACAGTAAGATTTTATTTGCTTAATCAAAACTATAACATTGTATGGTAGAAAAGAATACTTGTTTGTGTATACCATAACAGTTTACAAAGTACTTTCATTTACATTATTTCAATTAAATTCAATGAGATGATTAATGGTGATTTTTCTTTCCAGGAGTCTCTTCAGTATTAAAGCAGGAAAGGCAGCAAATCCAATGTTCACTCTAACTTTCAATGGAATTTTTTATGTTTATTAATGTGAGCTATAATAATTTCATTTTAACATTAAACTTAAAAAAAATCTTGGCTTTGAACCTGAAGCCTACTTTATATAATTAATTAATTAATTGTTCAACATTTATTGAGTGCCTGCTATTCCCGAGAGACTGGATTAGGGAATTCAAAGGTTTAAAAGAGAATTTTTACAAATCTAAAATTTTTAGCTATATCACTAGAGATGAAGTCATCAGCTTTTTTCTGAATCAGGATAAAGGACTGTTGATCAAAGCTACAAATATTTAAACTAAATTGAAGAGTTGATTTGGTTAGAAGAGGAGGGAAGGGCAAGAAGGAAGCATTCATATTGAAGATAGAATACAGAGTGATCTAGGGTAATTTATACTTTTACAATTTACATTTCTCCTCAGTGATTGGCATCAGATAAAATGGAAAACTTGTAATTCTGTCCCTGATTTTCAGATTATCAAAATAATTAGTCAGCATCTAAGGGACTGTTAAAAGAGACAACCTTGTCCATTCTCAAGGTACTGCTTGGCTCCTACAAAATTGTTCTGCTCAGGGCATAGAAATCCACTGGAAATCTAAGGAAACTAAGAAGTGCCTTAGCGAAGGGGGAACCATTGATAAATCTAAAACTGACCTTCACAGTATAATGCGCTTGCTTCCTCTTATTTATTTTTCCCTGTATAGTCCTCTCTAAGCAATAATCTTAAGGATTTTTTTTCATTTCTATTTTTTCTTTTATAGCGCTGTTACTACTAGTAGTGATATTAATATCTACATATTTCTAAACACATTATGTACTGAGAATGGCTATATGCTCTTTAGGATTCTACTCCAAATTTGATTAGAACATAAGCAGAATTCACAACCCATATCATTCACTTTTTCAGCTTTTGATGGTGGTTCCTGGACTATGGGGATACTCATATTTTACCATCTCAAGGAATTGCAGGATTGTTTTACTTGTTTCTTGAAAGAATTATCAAAGAGGAGAGAGGACCAATTTCCTTCATGCCTGGAAAAAACAATTATCATATTTTCTATGAGTGCTAAAGGGAAAAAAAAGAAATCTTAATAGATCTCTTATTTATAAGGGAAGAAAATCCCACTATCAGTGACAGGCTTGAAAAAAAGGAAAGCAATATGTTTTAGTCTTTGTTGTTCACTTGTAACTTACAGACCCTGGGGCAGCTCTAAAAAGAGTACATCCTGGGGTTTCCCAAGCAGGCCTGCTAGGATCTATTTCGGACAAACCAGAATATAAAGGATGGGCTGATAACTTCCAGCGAAAGAGCGCTTAAACTATCTGCATTTAATCATTGCTCTGAATAACTCATAATTTTAAAAAGGAATGCTGGAGTTTGGGCAGAAAGAACCTGCTACACGAGCAGTGGAAAGTAGAAGCGTGAAACAATTGTAGAGTAAATTATTTTATTATGCATTACATAGTAATTTTATAATTGGGGATAACTGATGACTATGTCTATTGGAACTAAGAAAGAGGAAGATGTTTAAAACTTTTTTCTAACAAATAACACTTTTCAGATTTTTTTCATATCTGGCTGACTATAAGAAAATGAATTATTATTAGAGGAGTTATAAAAATAATACCTTAGTAGCAGCTTAAAAATCTCCCCACAGTGATTCTTCTACTTATTTTTCATTTGTTTTTCTTTTAACTTTTTATTATGGAAAAACTCAAACATATACAAAAATGGACAGAAATGTATTAGGAACCTCCATGTACTCATCACCCAGTTTCAAAAATAATCAGCCTGGCCAATCTTGCTTATTGATACTCCAACCCACTTCTACACACCATCAATCCCTACTCAGTATAAGCCCATCCCCATCCAATATCATCTCATCTGCACAAGATTATTTTGAAGCAAACAATAGGCTTTATGTTTTCCATAAATCTTTGAATGTTTCTCCAAAAATTAAACTCTCAAAACTATTCATAAGAGCCACATCACACTGAAAATAAGTGAACAATTCTGTAATATTATTGAATATCTATATCTATCAAATATCTAGTTGAATGTTCAATTTTTAAATTTTTTCTTTAGGCTTTCCTTTTTGATCTTCCATTTTCCATTCTTTCTTTTTTCCCCCTCCCTGTTTTACAATCTCTCTCTCTCTCTCTCTGTGTCTCTCAGCTTGTTGTTTGAATCAGGATCCGAATAAGGAGCATGCACTGTAATTGGTTGAAATATTTTTAAGTCCTTGCAACCTCTTTATTTTTCATCACTATTTTTTTTCTTGTAAGTTGTTTGTTGAGGAAATAGTTATTTGCTCTGCAGTTTCATATGGTGTACATTTTACTCACTGTTTGCACATTGTGACATATAACATGTGCCCCTCTCTCCTATATTAACTCTCTATTGGATATGATCTAGAGGCTTAATCAGATTCTAGATCACTGTTTAAAGTTTTTGTTTGTTTCTTCTTCTTTTAAAAAAGACTTTTAAGAGTGGTTGTATACTTCCATCATAAAGGATCCATTTTTTTCTCTTTTTTTGTGATGTTAGCTGACTTTGATTTTCATTAATAACTAGATGTGTTAATTCAGTAGAAGTTATTAAATTGTGATGTTCCAATAAATATATTCATTTATTGTCTTGAATATTTCTGTAATACAAACATTCTCTCATCTACTACTTGGTTACACAGAGGTACAGTTTGAAAGAAAAGGCAGAATAAATACTAGATTATTTTCCTGTGTTTACCCATTTTTGAAAATAGTAAAGGAGTTCTTTATAATCCTTTATAAGGTGACCAATTAGGTGTTGTGTTTGTTTTTTGAGTATCATATGAGTCCATAGATATTTGATGTGCTTAAATCCATTGTAGTTATTATCTTTAGTGGTGTTAAAATTTTCCCAGTTTTGATCAGTAGAACCTGTTCAATTGACTCCTGAATACTTTGATAGTTTTGATGGCTTCCTTGCCTGTTAGTGTGGAAAGTCTCATCTTGTACATTCCCTACACCAGATCTCAAACCAGCCATTGCTTCAAGAAGTCCTGCTTGGTTTTAAGGGAAAATAGCACTTGCAGAAATGGGGAACTCAGTTATTGTTCTTAAGACTTTTCAGTGAACAAGACTGTTTCTTTCAAGATAAAATAGTTCCTGGGTTCATAAGGACAGTTCTAATTCTAATTTAGGACTACAAAGATTTAACCTAATCAATCTTAGATCTTGATATCCTTTCTCCCATGCTAAATATCTTAGTTCTCAACAGCACTGACAATTTTCTTTTTAACTCAGCATAAAAATAGAGACACTAACTCATAATATGATTAATGAAATAGTTTAGGAACACTTGTATTCTATTAGTCCTTAGGGTATATCCCATTAAAAATATAGAGTCAATTTACTGTTTTTTCAAGGTCATTTGGAATTATTCCTGTATTTTTTTTTATTGTTACTATAAAAAAGTTACAAACTTAGTGGCTTTAAACAAGACAAATTTACTAGCTTTCAGTTTTGCAGTCAGAAGTTCAATACTGGATTAAAATCAAGGTGTTGGTAGGGTTGCTTTCCTTTCTGGAGGCTTTAGAGGGGGATCTATTTCCTTGCCTTTCCAGCTTCTAGAAGCTGTCCACCTTGCTTAGCTCATGGTACCCTTCCTCCATCTTCAAAGCCAGCAGTGTTGTTGTCTTTCTGGTACTTCTTCAGTCCTCACTTCACTCTCTGAACAAAACTGGGAAAGGTCCTTCACTTCTAAGGACTCACTCAGATAATCCAGGATAATCTTCCCTTCCCAAGGTTTGCATCCCAAGATCATACTTGCAAATCCCTCTCGCTACAAAAATAACATATCCACAATTTTTGAGTACTAGAGCTTGGACATCTGTTGGGGAGAGCCATGATTCTGCCTATCACAAGTCCTCTTCTGAGGCTACACTGCCAACTGCACAAACAATTTAATTTGTTTACTTTCCAGAGATTGTTTATCCATATAAACATTTTCTTATAAAATATTTACAGGATTCCAAAATAAAATCTACAAAACAAGATATATTCAAAGAAGTCTACCTTCTGTTCTATTTCACTTTTCTAAGAATCTATGTTATTTTTATGGTATATCCTTTCACTGGTTTATTATTAATATAATATTTTATGTATTAATGTATATTTATACTTCTCTCATATTTTTTAGCTAAACAATAGCATAGTATACACACATTACTCCCCATTTTTTTACTCAACATTACATCTTGGTATCACTCCTTCACTGTATAAAAAGTTAGTTCTTATTCTTTAATACTGCTGCATAGTACTCCATTGTGTGGATGTTCATGGTTTACCTAACCAGTATCCTCTTAGTGGGAATCTGATTCTTTCCAGCCTTGTGTCAAGCCAAATAGTGCTGCAGTGAACAGCACAGCCATTTTATTCAGTAAAGAACAGAACTTAAATATATTTCATAGATTCTTAGAAAAGTGAAACGTCTAACACCTCTAGATCTGACACGTTATGAGTTTTCCTTTTTCTGTAAAAGCACATTTATTGATTAACTATTTCACATATGTTTATGTAAATACTTCAAATCCATACTGAAGAGTTTTTGCTATTTATTATCCATATAACAATGACTAGGGAATCAGCAATTCTGTGGGTTGGAATCTTGACATCCTAATCTACGGGTATTATATTTTAGAGAAAATTGAAATTCCCAATGAGCAATTAAACATAAATATATCTGGCTCAGTCTCCACTTCTTCATAGGACTGTGCAGATAAGGCATTGTCTGGACTATAGTTGAATCTTTCCAAGGATGGGTATGGAGCTAAACGACATAGTAGTTCATCTTGTGGTAACTGTTAGAATGAACTGACCTAGAATTGATTGAAATAAGCTTACTCGTAATTTTATCCATAGAGACCAAATTCTGGATTTCACATGATACATATTGTTCTTCCTTCTGGCAGTACTTAAATATAGTGATTTGAACTGATTGAAATCATAAATTAGAATTTTTCGACACTCATTAGAGTTTTCTATATTACTCAGTTCTGCTGAATTAAATATTACATGAGAACATATGCTGTTTTCCTAAATTGTTTATTCCAGTCAGACTGGCATCACTGTCCTTAAACACTTTACACTTATTTGTAGTTTTAAGTGTTAGAACCTACTTCACTACCAAGCAAATGTCTCAGCTCTAACTCCTACCATTTCTTCCTTACCATTTATTGAGAATTTGTCATGTTTCAGGGATTGTGCTGAGTGTACTCAATAAGTAAGGAATATTTGCTGCTATTTTTTAAAACAGTGTGAGGAGTAAGAGATGCAAACAAATTGAATATAACATGATAAATGTTAACAGAGATATGTGAAAGAAGTACCATAAGAGACTGTGGAAGATTTTACAGTAGAGGTGATGGTGTGTAGTCTTGAAGAATAAGTATAAATTGGCTGATATGTTGCATGAACAAAATCATGTAGAACAAAAGAAGAAATAATACAATCCCAAGGTTTTCCAGTTCCAGCATAGAAGAACTAGGTTAGAAATTTTGGATTCCTAGCCAAAATTTACTTTTACTTCCTAGCCTCATTTATTTGGATAAGTCACTACTCTAATACTTTTGAGACACCCATTGTGTGTGTGTGTGTGTGTGTGTGTGTGCTATGTATGACTATATATGATTCTTGAATAATACATATTTTATTCATGAATCATAGACAAGTACTACTGTACAACCAAGTAGGTTGAACTCAAAGAGATCTGCACCAATACATATTATAATTAAACCGTTGAAAGACAAAGACAAAAGAGAATCTTAAAAGCAGCAAGAGAAAAGCAACTCATCACAGATAAGCAACTCATCCTCAATAAGATTGTTAGCAAATTTCTCATCAAGAACTTTGGAGGTGAGAAGGCAGTGAGCTGATATATTCAAAGTGGTCAAAGAAAAAAGTGTCTACCAAGAATTCTATATCTGCAATAAAGGTAAAGGGAGTCTTGCAGGTTGAAATGAAAAATCACTAGATAGTAACTCAAAGCTATATGAAGAAATGAAGATCTCAGTAAAGGTAAATACATAGGCAATTATAAAAGCTAGTATTATTATAACAATTGCTTGTAATTCCATATTTTGTTTTCAACACTAGAGACTAATACATTTTAAAAAGCCTCACAAGAATTTATCTAAAAGCTAGTATTACTATAACATTGATTTGTAACTCCACATTTTGTTTTCTGTATGAGCTAAGAAATGAATGCATTAAACATTATTAGTTTATGCTTTTGGACATCCAATGTATAAACATGTAGTTTTTTGACATCTAACATAATGAAACAGAGTTGTAAAGTAGCAGAGTTTTTATATGTTGTTGAAGTTAAGCTGGTATAAATTCAAATTAGAGTCATAACTATCATTTTAAATGTAATCCTCATGGTAACCACAAAGAAGTTATTGAGAATGTGCAAAAAGAAAGGACAAGGGAACTAAAACATTTCACTGCCAAAATTTAACTAAACACAAAAGAAGATCTATAGGAACTGAGGGACAAAAAAGGTATAAGACATATAAAAAGCAAATAGCAAAATGACAGAAGTGAGTCTCTCCTTATCAGTAGTTACTTTAAATGTAAATGTATTAAACCCTCCAATAAAAAGATGGAGACTGGCATAATGGAATCAATTACCATAATATGAGTATATGCTATTTATAAGAGACTCACTTGACATTCAAAGACATAAAAAGGTTGAAAGTGAAAGGATAGAAAAAGGATAGTCCAAGCAAATAGTAACCAAAACAGAGCAGGAGTGGCTATACTACTATCAGACAAAATAAATTTTCAATCAAAAAAAGTTAAAAACACCAACAGAGACATTATATATTAATAAAGGATTCAATACAGCAAAATATATAGCAATTATAAACCTAATGCACCTACTAACAGACCATCAAGTATATGAAGCAAAACTGGCAGATTTTAAAGGAAAAATAGACATTACTACAAAAATAGTTGGAGACTTCAATACCCTATTTTAAATAATGGATAGAACAACCAGACAAAAGTAAGAAAACAGAGGACTTGAACAACATAAGAAAACAACTAGTCCTAATAAACATATAAGGAATACTCTACCCAATAACAATAAAAACCACATTTTTCTCAAATGCACTGAGATATTTTCCAGGACAGACCATATGTCAGGTCACAAACTGAAACTCAATAAATTAAAAAATATAAATATCTTACAAAACATCTTCTCTGACCACAGTGGAATAAAGTTAGAAATCAGTAACAGAAGGAAAACTAGAAAATTCACAAATTTGTTGAAATTAAACAACACACTCTTAAACAACCAAAGACTCAAAGAAGAAATCAGAATGTAAATTAGAAAATACTTAGAGACAAATAAAAATGAAAACACAGCATATCAAAATTTATGGGACACAGTGAAAGCAATGCTAAGCAATGCTATAAACACATTAAAAAACAAGAATGATCTCAAATCAACAATATACCGTTACAAATTAAAGAACTAGAAAAAGAAGTAAAAACTGAGCCCAAAGCTAGAAGAAGAAAGGAAATAATAATTAGAGCAGGAGTAAACGAAATAGAGAATAGGAAGACAATAGAGAAAATCAACGAAATAAAAAGTTGGTTCTTCAAACAGATCAACAAAATTGAGAAAACTTAGCTAGACTGACTAAGAAAAAAGAGAGAAGACTGAAATTACTAAATCAAAAATTAAAGTGGGGATGTCAATACTGATTCTACAGAAACAAAAAGAATTATGAGACTATATTAACCAGAAATTTAATAACCTGGATAAAATGGACATATTCCTAGAAACACTAAACTATCAAGACTAAATCATGATCAAACAGAAAATCTGAATAGACATACCTAGTAAGGAGATTGAATATGTAACCAAAACCCTCCCAACAAAGAAAAGCTCAGAGCCTTATGGTTTCACCAGTGAATTCTACCAAACACTTAAAGAACTAGAACCAATCTTTCATAACTTTGTAAAACGAAAAGAAGTGAAGAAGAGGAGACACTTCTTGACTCAGTCTATGAGGCTAACATTAGCCTGATACCAAAGCTAGACAAAGACACTACAAGAAAAGAAAACTACAGACCAGCATCCTTTATGGACATTGATGGAAAAGTCCCCAGCAAAATACTAGCAAACAGAGTTCAGCATACTAAAAGGATAATGTACCATGATCAAGTTGGATTTATTCTTGAAATGCAAAGGTGGTTTAACATGAAAATCAATCAATGAGGCACACCACATTTACAAAATGAAGGGGAAAAAAAACTACATAGTCATCTCAACAGATGCAGATTCATCAACAGATGAATTTGACAAAATTCAACACCTTTCATGTTAAAAACACTCAACGAACTAGTAAGAGAAGGAAACTACCAAAAACATGATGATAACTCATGATAAAATCCATGTGCACTACAAGTGGGAATGTAAACTGTTACAGCTGCTGTGGAAAATAGAATGGCAATTCCTCAAAAATTAAAAATAGAATTATCATACAATTCAGCAATTCCACTTCTTAGTATATACCTAAAAGAATTAAAAGAAGGGTCTCCAAGAGATATTTGTACAACCATGTTCATAGGAACATTATTCTCAGTAACTAAATTGTAGAAGCAAACCAAGTGTCCATCAACAGATAAATGGATAAACAAAATGTGGTGTGTACATACAATGAAATCTTATTCAGCCTCAAAAAGGAAGAAAAGTTCTAACATATACTACAACATGGAAGAAACTTGAGGACATTATGCTAGGTTGAAATAAGCCAATCACAGAAAGAAAATTATGCTTAATTCCACTTATTTGATATGTCTAGAGTAGTCAAAATCACAGAAAATACAATGGTGGTGGTCAGGAACTGGGGTAGGGGGAAACAGGGAGTTATTTTTAATGGGTATAGAGTTTTAGTTTTGAAGATGAAAAGAGTTCTGGAGATAGATGGTGGGAATAGATATATAATTGTATGAATCTACTTAATACCACTGAATTGCATGATTAAAAATGGTTAAGATGTTAAATTTTATGTGTATTTTACCATAAAAAAAGGGAAAGAAAAAAATGATTTTTCTTTCGAAAGGAATAAATAGAGCATTCTCTTAAATAACAAAACAAAGTATATCAAATATAATTCAAACTGCATTATGTTAATTTTGTCATTATTTTAGGAAATAGATTTCTTGCAATGGCTAAATGTTATTAAGAACTCTAAAATCCATAAAAGCAAGGGTCCTGTCTCTTCTGTTCATTGCTATATATTTTGTTAAAGCACAGTACTTGGAATATATAGTAAGTTCTCAGGAAATATATATTCAGTTGAATGAAATTATGAATAGTTAATATTAAAATTTATACATTAATTCAATATTCTTTGGGAATTAAAAAACCTCTAAGTACATTATTATGTGTTTTTGTCTATGCTTGCAAATATTAATATTTTGTATGCTTATATTTCATATTATACAATGTAAATTTACTTATGTTAATATTTAGTAAGTTTATGTACTACTTTTCCACAAGTATAGCCTCCCACCAAAACATGAATCCCCCATGTTCTTGCAAGACAATGCTGTGGCAGTTTATTTTGTTTTCATTTACTCTTACTCATTAATAGTTTTGAGTTTAAAATGAATCCCTTGGAAAAACCTATTGCTGAGTCACATCTCAGGAGTCATGGTCTGTATCACATTTCCTAATTTGGTCCCCATGGACTAGAAATGCTGAGCCTTTTGTTTGTTTTTAATTTAAAAATGCCTTTCAGTAAAAAAAGATCTGTAGTTTAGTGATACTTATCATTGGGAAAACATGATATAAAAAACTGGAATTTACAGTTTGTAAGTGCTATGGGTTAGGCTTGAGGGTACACTGTTGAATTCCCAGAGAATTGAAGAGCTAGAGATTTCTCAGTCAGCAGAAGAGGAGAGTGGTCACCAGGGAATTCTGAGTTACATTCACTCTTTTTATCATTGGGTAGTACTTTTCTTTGTCAGGGTAAGCAAAGAGAAGCATATTTATGCTAATGTGCCTTTGTAACTGGATTACAATTTGAACATATTTAATTGCTGCATTAGTCAAAACAGAATTTATGTTTCAAATTTGACAAAGTGAAGAAAAATAATTGGCTTATTAATTTATTTTTAGCCACAACATTTTTACCTCTGACATTACACTCTGAAGATACAGTTGAGTTATTATTGTGTTTAACAAAGATGTGCTAATGATGAGTTCACTGAAGCTGCGTCAGAGCAAAAATAAGCAATCTGTATTTAACTTTATGCTGATGATACAGTGGGAAATATGGTTGTTTAAAAGACCATCTGTTATTTGCAGGCATTTATATGGAATTCTATGGTGGATAGCAAAACTATCGTGACTGTAATCTAAAAAAAGACATATGTTATTAACAAAAGTAAAGCCCCCATCTGCCCCTAGATGTTTGTTAGAGAGCTGAATTTGGTAAACTATTTGTTTGAAATAGCATTGGTTGCTTTGAGTGACTTATTCACTAATATGTGTGCATTTCATTAACCTGTTAGTGTCCCATCAAGGTCATTATTTTAAACCTAAATTAAAAGTGTGACAGGTGAATGGAACTTTGGCTTACTTGAAAGCCTTCAGGTATGTAATAGTGAAAGAATGCCTTTCTTTCATTTGGTTTTAATTTACTTTTCTATAAAATGAAAGAGTTCATTCTTAGGATTTTTTATGAATCTAAGGCTTTATGATTTTGTTAGCTATCCAGAACAGTTCTGAAAAAATGGGTTTATTGAATTCCCTGGAAGCAATTTTAGCATTACGTACTACTGATTATTTCAGAAATTTCTTTAGGAGTAACTTATAAATGGTGACAAACACACACAAATCATTGCAAATTTGATTAAAAGAGTTTATAAACAGACACTCAATGTTTCTGTCACAGACTATAGATTACCTCTGAAGCTTGTGTCCATGGCAGACCAGAGAACTGAACAGGTGGTGGGATGAACTGGGAGATTGGGATTGACATATATACACTAATATTATAAAGTAGATAACTAGTAAGAACCTGCTGTATAAAAAATAAAATAAAACAAAATTTAAAAGAAAAAGAACTGAATAGGCAGTTATAGGCAGTTAATCTTTCCGGCTTAGAGTCTTTTTTCTGCCTAGGATTAGGGTCTGAACAGAAAACCTACTCAGTTTACCATCACCTGGGAATTGCAAGAGAAACCCTCTGGCATCAGTGTGCACTCTCTATTTTCCTATGGCATCCTCTTAGGAATGGTTGTGTGTATAGATTTCTCAGATCAAGGGACACTTGCTTGGAGACCTCCATCTCAGTGAGCAAATATATCAAATTTGTGTGTGTGTGTGAATTCATACAGACAAAAAAGGGAAAGAGGCAGAGAAATGAAATGAACTAGAAGAGAAATTAATCACCTTAAACATATGCATGGCTTTCCATAAAATAATAAAACATTACTTTCTTTCTCACTTTTACTAGAAAATCTCAACATTAGAAATTTCCCTTTTTCTCAGAAATACGTATACTTCTTTGCCAATTAGAAAAGAGATTCTTGCAATAAAAATGAAAACACCTCTATGGTATCTTCAGTTTCACTTTCTATTGAATATTTCTAGAGTGGAGACTGAGTAATTTTAGGAATAATCTTTCTTGTTCATTGGTTGAATTTTTTAAAATTAATTAATTAATTTTATTTTTGGCTGCTTTGGTCTTTGTTGCTGCACGCAGGCTTTCTCTAGTTGCGGCGAGAGGAGGCTACTCTTCGTTGCGGTGCGTGGGCTTCTCATTGTGGTGGCTTCTATTGTTGAGGAGCATAGGCTCTAGGTGCACGGGCTTCAGTAGTTGTGGCACATGGGCTCAGTAGTTGTGGCTCATGGGCTCTAGAGCGCAGGCTCAGTAGTTGTGGCATGTGGGTTTAGTTGCTCCGTGGCATGTGGGATCTTCCCAGACCAGGGCTTGAACCCGTGTCCCCTGCCTTGGCAGGTGGATTCTTAACCACTGTGCCACCAGGGAAGCCCTGGTTGAATTTTTATATAAAATCATGAAAATGGTTCATTGCTGGAATATGGATGTTTTTTTGGTTGGAACAGAATATGGCAATAATAAAAGGCATTTTAACTGTGTAAGAAGTTAAGCAATTTTCTTGATACCTCCAATGATAATGTTCATCAGTTCCAAGTTCATTTTCATAGTATAATACTGTTATTAGAATTAGCATAAACTTAAAGTGGTGGGTAATTCATATCTATTAGACAAAAAATCATATTCTGTTTTTGAAGTTCTTATTACTGTTGAGTAACTTGCTAGCTTTAAATTAATTTTCCTAATTTGCATTAGGTTTAAAGCTGTAAATAGCTTTTCAGAATATATAATTGAGTTGATGTTGAGTTTGTAGGCAAGAGCATCCTATTAAAATAGAGATTTCTATTAACATTTGAGCTGTGATTTCAGAGACACCAAGGAAAGACGTAAGACAAGCAACATATTAGTAATATGCAGTTTTGCTAGGCTCCTTCCAACAAGACTCACCAGAGAATCATAAGGGAAAGGGAATCGATAATAGTACAATTAATGTTCCAATTGAGCCATATTTTACAGATTACTACAGATGTAATTGGGTGAGAGAAAATACAAAGAGAAACAAGAATTTTAATATTGACAGAAGGAAAAGCAAGTTAGCACTTTGCTTGTCAAACACAGAGAGGCTTCCACCTCTCATTTAACACAATAATTGCAGAAGAAACAAATAGGCTATTTGAGCTACATAAGAAATGGTATTAACCAATCAAGTTTTACAGTGATAGAGAGTCTAGTATTTAGTGAGAAAAATCTGTCATTGACATCCTGAGATTGGGTTGCTAGTAGTTAACACTTGAGTATTCTTCTCCTTTGCAATCTGAATATTTTCATAGTTCTTTTGATTTTCCAACTGGATCTTCACTATTGCTGGGTTTTTTTTTTCACTCTTACATAGATGATTTTCATTTCTCACCCTTAGCCCTCTTCTCTTTTCATCCATTTCCATGACTTCCAACTAGCACTACTATGCAAAAGAGCCTCAAACTGGCATCTCCATTTGTGAGCCTGTTCTTTAACTCCAACTCATATTTACTCACGTAAATTTATTGAAATTTGCCCTGTATGCTCTCATGTCACCTCCAATACAACATGGATGAACTGAACTTCCTTATCATCTTCCCTCACAAAATTTTTCTTCTTCTTGTGTTCCCTCTTTTTATTTATAAACCACTATTCTTTTTGTCACATATTTGGCATTTTGGAGCCCTGGCTGAGTTTTTTCATTCTCTTTCCTCTCACATTTAATAACACAAGGTCTATCATTTGTTAATACTATAAGACTCTCTCATCTCTCTCCATTTTCTGTATTTCAACTATCATGTAGCTTTTGATCTTATACTTTTAACCATCCCAGCACATATGCACTACATACCTGCAAGATTTTTGATAATGATGGGAAGTCATATACTGCCTACCTCATTTGTTCCTAACTTCCTCTGGCTTTGACCCCTTACATAACTTAATTTATTGTCAGACTCTTCTTCATTATTCCACCCCAATCTTTTGGCTGTGGAAATTGTATCCCACTTCTCTGGCTCTGAAGCCAAGCCCTTGTTTAAGGGAGCTGGCTTATAACTGCTCAACTCATGTCACTGGGTGATATATCAAACCCAGCAAATTTGGTTTTTGTAGGATCACAGCATCTGCTCTGTATGTCTCCCAGTATCACTGTGTGGTTACCTCTATCAGACAAAACAAATAGGAAAACTAATATTATGTCCATAAACTTCTGGAGAAAAGGGACCTGCTACCTGAGTGTATTTGCCCCTTTGGGTCCAGCTGTATGTATTCAATGGAATTTCCCCCCAAATTTCTTTTTTTTAATTAATTAATTAATTTTTTGGCTGTGTTGGGCCTTTGTTGCTGCGTGCGGGTTTTCTTTAGTTGAGGCGAGTGGCGGCTACTCTTCGGTGTGGTGTGCGGGCTTCTCATTGCGGTGGCTTCTCTTGTTGCGGAGCATAGGCTCTAGGTGTGTGGTCTTCGGTAGTTGTGGCTAACAGGCTCTAGAGCGCAGGCTCAGTAGTTGTGGCGCATGGGCTTAGTTGCTCCATGGTATATGGGATCTTCCCGGACCAGGGCTCGAACTCATGTCCCCTGCATTGGCAGGCAGATTCTTAACCACTGTGCCACCAGGGAAGCCCCTCCTCCCAAAATTTCTTTTCATTCCTTATATATCACACTTCAAAACTGCTCTTTTCCCACTCACGTCCAACCAAATTGATTTTAGAAACCTAGATACAATTGTAAGGATTCAATACCTAAAGGCAGGCTTCTATTTTCCAAAAACTTCCTGACCCAGAGCTGATTACTGAAATATTTTTGTAAAGATAATACTAATTGCAGTCCTTTTGGTAAACTCCCTAGCATTTATGCCTAATTACCCAACAGTGCAATAATTATTATGCAAATAAGTAAATGTTAGGTTAAATTGGCTGTAAATTTTGTTTGACTGCAACATGCAACCTTATGTCTGCTCAGAATTTATTGTGTGTTTTTTATTTACTATGGCCATATATACCCAACTTCTTGGCAAAAGAGATTTTTTTTTTTTTTAATTTATTTATTCATTTATTTATTTTTGGCTGTGTTGGGTCTTCGTTTCTGTGCAAGGGCTTTCTCTAGTTGTGGCAAGCGGGAGCCACTCTTCATCGCGGTGCGCGGGCCTCTCACTGTCGCGGCCTCTCTTGCTGCGGAGCACAGGCTCCAGACGCGCAGAGCTCAGTATTTGTAGCTCACGGGCCCAGCTGCTCCGTGGCACGTGGGATCTTCCCAGACCAGGGCTTGAACCCGTGTCCCCTGCATTGGTAGGCAGACTCTCAACCACTGCGCCACCAGGGAAGCCCGGCAAAAGAGATTTTAATGTCAAGGATTATAGTAGATTATGATGATCATTCACATTTGGTTCCCTAATTCAGAATTCTTTGTAGGGCTTAACACAATAATGGTTAATTAATTCTCACGATCCTTAGAATAGAAGATTTTTTCAGCCAGGTCACCCTTGCTTCTGAACAATAATAGATGTAGATGTTCAACAAAAATTTACTGAGTCAGTGATTGCTTTGACAAGATATCTGCTCTCCTCAGATTTTAATATTTTTAAAAGTCTGATTATATACAATGTTTTTCAAATTGATTTTGTCATTAATATTTTGTGCCAGTTAGTATTAGAATAAGTTCAGTTATTTAGAAGAAAAAAGAAGGGTTCTAGTATCTGCATAGTCAGTTTAAGTCATGAACAGAGAAGTCAGGTTCATGATGACTTTGAAATCATAACATGCTAATGGTAATAAACTTAGGACAAATGGTTATGTCACTTATTTATTTCACTTAACAAATACTTATTAAGTGGCAGAGTTTAGTCTTCACAATAATATGGGCAACTCAAACTGGAAGTGTCTGTGCTATTCTATTCAGGGAGCTTGCACAACAGCTTAAATGATAATGGTACTCACGCTAGTGACAGTATTTTTTTTTTTATAGTGACTATAGCATACTTGGAGGCAATATTCATAATCATAAGGCTGGCTCTGTGGACATTCCATCTGTGCAGTCATATAAGGCTCTATGCTCAGAAGGCCCCACATTTGTATTAATGCTCTGCTGTTGCTGTATTGAAAGTCTTAATAATTTTTGAACAAGGGGCCTTGCATTTTTATTTTGCAATGGGTCCTACAGATTATGTAGGGGTTCCTGCATAATATATAAATAAAGAGATTTGGAGCCAGACTACTTTGGGCTTGAATCCTGGTTCCATCAATTTTGGATAAGTGACTTTTAAGCTTATAATATTAGGGAAATTCTACCTACTTTATAACTTACTATGTGGATTTGATGAAATATTGTGTAAAAAACTTTAACCAGCCATGGTGACTATGAAATAAGTTCTATCTCTTATTGTTATTCTGTTGCAATGTTTTGCTAAATATTTCAATAGATATAATTTGAAAACTGGGTTCCAGGTTTAAATAAATCAGAAACTTTAAAAGATTATGAAAGACTCAGAATTTTGTATCATGTGAAGATCTTTAAAAGGGAAGTGAAATATGCAGTTTATTCAAAAATGATTTGTGAGAGGGCAGACAGTAGAAGCAAGAAGAACTACGATCCTGCAGCCTGCGGAACAAAAACCACAATCACAGAAAGATAGACAAAATGAAAAGGCAGAGGACTATGTCCCTGATGAAGGAACAAGAGAAAACCCCAGAAAAACAATTAAATGAAGTGGAGATAGAGAACCTTCCAGAAAAAGAATTCACAATAATGAGACTGAAAATGATCCAGGACCTTGGAAAAAGAATGGACGCAAAGATTGAGAAGATGCAAGAAATGTTTAACAAAGACCTAGAAGAATAAAACAGAGATGGACAATACAATAACTGAAATGAAAAATACACTAGAAGGAATCAATAGCAGAATAACTGAGGCAGAAGAATGGATAAGTGACGTGGACAGAATGGTGGAAATCCCTGCTGAGGAACAGAATAAAGAAAAAAGAATGAAAAGGAATGAAGACAGCCTAAGAGACCTCTGGGACAACATTAAATGCACCAATATTCACATTATGTGAGCCCCAGAAGGAGAAGAGATGGAGAAAGGACCTGAGAAAATATTTGAGGAGACTATAGTTGAAAACGTCTCTAACATGAGAAAGGAAATAGCTACCCAAGTCTAGGAAGCACAGAGTCCCAGGAAGGATAAACCCAAGGAGAAACATGCCAAGACACATAATAATCAAATTGACAAAAATTAAAGACAAAGAAAAATTATTAAAAGCAACAAGGGAAAATCGAAAAATAACATACAATGGAATCCCCATAATGATAACAGCTGATTTCTCAGCAGAAACTCTACAAGCCAGAAGGGAGTGGCACGATATAGTTAAAGTGATGAAAGGGAAGGACGTACAATCAAGAATATTCTACGCAGCAAGAATCTCATTCAGATTTGATGGAGAAATCAAAAGCTTTACAGACAAGCAAAAGCTACTAGAATTCAGCACCAACAAACCAGCTCTACAACAAATGCTAAAGGAACTTCTCTAAGTGGGAAACAAAAGAGAAGAAAAGGACCTACAAAAACAAACACAAACAAAAGAAAATGGTAATAGGAACATACATATCGATAATTACCTTAAATGTGAATGGATAAACACTCCAACCAAAAGACACAGACTGGCTGAATGGATACAAAACAAGACCTGTATATATGCTGTCTACAAGAGACCCACTTCAGACCTAGGGATTTAATTGATATTTATAGGACATTCCATCCAAAAACAGCATATTACACTTTCTTCTCAAGTGCACATGGAACATTCTCCAGGATAGATCACACCTTGGGTCACAAATCAAGCCTCAGTAAACTTAAGAAAATTGAAATCATATCAAGCATCTTTTCCGACCACAATGCTATGAAATTAGAAATAAAGTACAGGAAAAAAACATAAAACACACAAACACATGGAGGCTAAACAATACATTACTAACTAACAAAGAGATCACTGAGGAAATCAAAGAGGAAATCAAAAAAATACCTAAAGACAAATGACAACAAAAACACAATGATCCAAAACCTATGGGATGCA
Organism: Phocoena sinus; assembly: GCF_008692025.1. Lineage (NCBI taxonomy): Eukaryota > Metazoa > Chordata > Mammalia > Artiodactyla > Phocoenidae > Phocoena > Phocoena sinus. The sequence goes on along the minus strand of NC_045772.1, from coordinate 44,916,199 downwards.
GCAAAAGCAGCTCTAACAGGGAAGTTTATAGCAATACAATCTTACCTCAAGAAACAAGAAAAATCTAAAATAAACAACCTAACCTTACACCTAAAGGAACTAGAGAAAGCAGAACAAACAAAACCCAAAGTTAGTAGAAGGAAAGAAATCATAAAGATCAGAGCAGAAATAAGTGAAATAGAAACAAAGAAAATGATAGCAAAGATCAATAAAACTAAAAGCTGGTTCGTTGAGAAGATAAACAAAATTGATAAACCTTTAGCCAGACTCATCAATTAAAAGGGGGAGAGGATTCAAATCAACAAAATTAGAAATGAAAAAGGAGAAGTTACAACGGACACTGCAGAAATACAAAGCATCATAAGAGACTACTACAAGCAACTGTATGCCAATTAAGTGGACAACCTGGAAGAAATGGAGAAATTCTTAGAAAGGTATAAGCTTCCAAGACTGAACTAGGAAGAAATAGAAAATATGAACAGACCAATCACAAGTAATGATATTGAAACTATGAATAAAATCTTCCAACAAACAAAAGTCCAGGACCAGATAGCTTCACAGGTGAATTCTATCAAACATTTAGAGAAAAGCTAATACCCATCCTTCTCAAACTGTTCCAAAAAATTGCAGGGGAAGGAACACTCCCAAACTCATTCTATGAGGCCACAATCACCCTGATACCAAGAACAGACAAAGATACTACAAAAAAAGAAAATTACAGACCAATATCACTGATGAATATAGATGTAAACATCCTCAACAAAATACTAGCAAACAGACTCCAACAATACATTAAAATGATCATACACCATGATCAACTGAAGTTTATCCCAGGGATGCAAGGATTCTTCAATATATGCAAAACAATCATGTGATACACCATATTAATATTGGTTGAACTCAACTGCCTATTTCCTCTATGTATGCATGTGAGCAGTGAATAATTTTGGAGAAGATTAATAGTGGAAAACAATATTATAAATTAGTAACTACCTGTCACAGCTGGAATCTTTACATTGCTCAAAAGTCTATGTTTTTCTGTCAGTTCAATCCCCCAAATGTGTGAAGATTATTTCAAACTTTTTCAATGATGTTCCAACCACCCAATTCCCACTCACAATCCTTCTCATTTTCAGCAAATGAACATGCCTCCTGATTTAAGAAAAAAATGGGAGTGGTATGGTAACTATTAAATGGAAACTCTAACTTTCTCTCCATATACTTTTGTGATAATATTATGCCTATATTCATCATATTCTTCTTCCTTGATCTTTTAATAGAGAGGCATTACATTTTCTCACCTATAGCCACTTCCTCTCCCTATGCTTCCTCTACCTGACTCACTTATTAAGAAACCAGACCCTCTCAATTATGCCTGTTCTCTTCTATATATTCAAAATTTCTCTGGTACTTCCCATTATGTACATCTAAATTAAAAAAAAAAATCGTAGTAAACTAAAAACAAAAAAACTTTATAAACTGGGAAAAACCCATCTCTGAACCCACAAGTCTCTCCAGCCATCATTCTATTTCCTTCCCATATTTTACAGTAAGACATCTCAGAAGAATTACTTGAACAAATTGTCTCCATTTGTTACCTTTTCATTCCCTCCTCAATCTGTTCTGAGTTGACTTCTTCCCATATCACTACCAAAACAATTCTCACTAGGTCACCAATACTCTTAAATCAATGGTCATTTTCAGACCTCATCTTTATTTATCAGCAATATTTGACATATTGATAACTTTCGCACTGAGACACTCTCCCTCTCTCTCTCTGTCTCCCCTGTTCACTCTCTTTTCTTTTTTTGTATTTCATAACATATAGTTTTCTAAATGTTCCTCTACCTCTCTGCCTGCTACTTGTTATTCTCCCATGCAGTCTAATTTTTCTCTGTCTAGCAATTGAATATTAGAGAATCTCAACACTTGGTTATTTGCCCTTGTTTCAATTATGCATAAAGCAAAACCATCCCCAAACTTAATGCCTTAAAACAATAACAACTTATTATTTCTCATGACTGTGGGTTGGCGGGATAGTTCTCCTGGTCTCACCTAGGCTCACTTGTATGTCTTTATTCATCTGCTAAGTCTAGACATATAGAGTAAAAGATGACGTCACTCTCATGTCCAGAATGTTGGCAGGGAAGGCGGGTTTCTGGGACCTCTCTCTCCACATCTTCTTTCATCATTCAGTTGTTTTACCTGCACTTCTTTACACAGTGCCTGTTGTCTCACGAATGTAAAAGTAGAAGCTATACTATATCTTGAGGCTTAGGCTCTGGAACTTGCACAAAGTCATCTTAGTCAAATTTTTTGGTCAAAACAAATCACAAGGCCAGTCAGACTCAAAGTGATGTGGAAATCCACTCCACATCTTGATAGAAGGAGCGGTGACATCAGAGTGTCAAAGACCATGAACAGTGCGAGTCATGATTAATTGGGGACCATTATTATCACTCTCTACCCCAGACCTCAACTTTTCATTCTATACTCTCTCCTACAGGGCTCTTTGCTTATTTTATTTGGCAAATATGTATTGATCATTTACTTTTGTGCCAGTTACTATTCTAGACTTTGGGGACTAGATGTAAACAAGATTAAAAAATTGCTTCTCACTTTGAGCTTATAATTTAGAGAGGGTGGAAGAATATAAACAGGTAAAAAACTTTGTAAAATAATTTTAAATAGTAATAAGGGCTATGAAGAAAATGAAACAAAGCTTAGTAAAATAAAATTACTATTGATGAAGGAAAAATTTCAGAGATACTCCTTGATGAAGGACCTAAGGTGGAACACTTAGACTTGACTCTTCTTATTTCCATGTGAGGAGAGTTGCAACAGTGCCACTCTGGCCTCTCTCTGGCTTTTTATTCACACCTCCCTTCTACTCATACTGCCCTACAGAAGTAGGATTGACTTATCTTAGTTTGGGAGAAGGAGCTAGGTAGTGTAGTTCCACATACAAAAAGAAGGCATTCCTTGCTTCTCCATGCCTTGAAATTTTATAGGACGAGCCCACACTCAGACATCTGTGATTGTGCACTCTGTCTGTGTCTGAATGGGTAACTTCAATTCTGGGATGCAAGTTTGGTTTGCCAAGTCATTTTACAATTAGCTTTAATAGTAATAAAAGTCATTTTTTGATTTCCATCTGTCTGACTCTTCAGGCTATGAGTTGGTTCTGAATTTGAGAATTGAAGAGATGAGTTTTATTTATTGATACTCATATTCCAATAGAGACATTTAAATTAATCTCTTCAACTATGAAGAGTCTGCAAGCAAAGGTGTGAAAATGACTTTTCAGTCTGGGCGTACAAAGAATTACATAGCCAAATTTACAACATCCATATGCAGCCCCTAAAAGTATGTTCCTCTTTCCATATTCCCTATAACAGTGAATGGAAATACTATTCATACCATAGTATAGTCCAGAGCCTAGAATTTATTGATATCTTTTTTCTTGTCCCATTTATTCTACTAAAGCCTACTTATCTACCAAAATATCTTAAACCTAATGATCTCTTTTATTTCTATCAATAGCCATTTTGCTATTAGCTCTTGACATTTTTTTTTGAATATATGCATCTTTCCCACATCCAAATTATACCTTATGTCAGTTAATGTAATTTACACCAGTCCCTACTGTTTCTTATATATCTCCTTAAGAATGTTTCCACTGGTTTATAATAAACACTCAAACCCATAACAAATATTAACCTGTCCATCAAAATTCATGTTCCCCTTTCCATAGTTTGGACTTGTCAAGACAACTACCTAGCATGGGATTGCATTTCCCTGTATTCCTTCCTTTTTTTCTAGTTCTCACTAACGAAATATAGTGGAGGTAATCATTACCTTTTCTAGGTTAGGGTTTTAAGAAGTCAATGGAGTTTCTCGATTCTCTCTCCCTTCTGCATATACACAGACAGCTCTAAGATCACACAGTTGGCAGAAACCCAAGACAAAAGCAGTTTGGGTCATGAATCGCCCCATGCAAGAAGTCATCTACCAATCGCAAACAGCTATACTGGACTTTCAGGTAAATGAAGAATAAACTACATCATGCTAAACCACTGACATTTTGGGATTTGCATATTTGAATACCCAGTATTATTCTAGCTTATATAGCCTACATGACCTAAGGTGGTCTAGCTTATCTCTGCAGCCTCACTTTGTTCTACTTTCTCTTATTTCATTATGTTCTCTTCACTAAACTTCATTCAGTTCCTTGAATGCTTCACTCTACCACAGGACCTTGGTACATGGTATTCCTTCTGCCTGGAATGCTCTCTAATGCCTTTATGAGGCTTACTTCCAGAACTTTTGCATCTAAGTGCTCACATCTGATACATTCTTTGGAGGTTTGCCCTCGGTCTACTGCTACTTGTTGCTTTGCCTGAAATCACACACTTGTTTGACTTTTGTCACCTTTCCTGTCCTGCTTTTCCCACTCTTGAGAGTACTCCCTCGACAAACCACTTGCACAAAAATACTTATCTTACTATCTGTACTCTGATGAATCTGATTTACGGCAACGTCTCTTAGATCTCATTTTACATCCATTTACTCAGGGCAGCCTTTCCTGATGTTCCAGAACATGTCATGTTCCCTATAAGATGATGTTTTTATAACACTGAGAATTTGACTATAGGGAGTATTTCATTTTTGCTTAGTGCCTGGCATGCAGTTGACTCTCAATAAATACTGAATGAATAAATGGAGCACAGAAAGAAAACAGAAAGGACTAAAAGAGAACGGATATACCTCGCATTGGTGATGACATAAAAGAGAACCCGACCTTATAAGAAAAATAAATTCACTGTAATGTTTGCAAGGTTTTTTTTTTTTTTTTTTGCAGTACACGGGCCTCTCACTGTTGTGGCCTCTCCCATTGCAGAGCACAGGCTCTGGACGCACAGGCTCAGCGGCCATGGCTCACGGGCCCAGCCACTCCGCGGCATGTGGGATCTTCCCGGACCGGGGCACGAGCCCGTGTCCCCTGCATTGGCAGGCGGACTCTCAAGCACTGCATCACCAGGGAAGCCCCTGCAAGGTTATTTTTTAACCTCTCATTCAAATTGGGAGATCAAATTGCATTCCAATCAGCTCCATAAATTATAGGAAATTATTTTGAGGAGGTATTTTTGGGAGTGTTTATAATTTCAAGTGTTTTATTAACTACTACAAACTGGCTGATTTTTTTTTTCTCTACCAGGTCAAATTAGGACTTCTTAAAAGCCATTAACAAATCATTTCTCTATATGAATATTCTTTTTTCAATTAATAGTTATTTGTTGGACTCACTAGGCATCTTGTTAGCCATTGGAAGTACAGGGGTAACATAGGTAATGTATAGCCCTTAGTTTATGGGGCCTTAAATATAGCAGTCATTTGAAAATTTATATGAATGATTATAATTGTACTAAGTTCTTGAATATGTGGTGATTATGTAAATATTAGGACACCTCAAAGGTACATGTCCCTTCAGTGTTTTCCTGGTCCTAATTTGAGTGATATGAAGGCTTTCTGATTTTCTGTATTGCTATTTTTGAGCTCCCAGCTCTCTGTAGGACAGCCTCTAAGTGCTTTTTATAACTGGAAATGTCTCTGGGTCAGTTTACACTCTCCCAATTCCCTGCAGTAGATACTGTGCAGGGAAGTAAGGATCAGAGGGGATTAGAAAGAGATTTATGTTTGTGCCTAGGACTTTTTAGGGAACGGCTGAGACTCCTAATGGAAGCCAAAGTAGAAATGTTTTGGAGGCATGCACTTACCTGTAGACCTGGGAGAGCCAGCTGAGAATGCAAAGGCAGTGGAAGGCCAGGAAGGGTTGATTGTGCTTCTTAAAGCTGAGGCATGAGGATTGGGCTATCCAAGACCTTGTAAAATTTGCAGAGGGTAGGGCAACGTGACTGAGCAGCAGAAATGCTATGCTGGAGAGCAGAGTTTGCCTGAGGTGATATGAAGCAGCTGAGCAAGGAAATCTGCTGTGCCTGGAGACTGCAGTGTGGGCAATCCACCTGTGAATAATCAGTTCTTGGCTGATGACTGTATGTGCTGCTGGGTGTTTTTGAAATACTCATTCTTACTAGGATAGGGTCTGGTAATAATTAGGCGTTCTATAGTCTGCTGCATCTCTCAAAAGTCATTTCTATTAAGTGGAATTACACTCTTATAAATCTGGCAATTCAGACCCATATGTTACTTATTTGTAATTATTCCAGATCTTCCCTTTTTTACTTAGGCAACTCATTAATTAAAGTTACCTATATTAATAATGATCACCATGCAAAGCTACAAACACTCTTGCAAGGAATTACAGTATCAACAGCTGCCAATTCTCAGGTGAAATGATTCAGTAGTGGGGAATTACTATTCCTTGGGGATCTGCAACCAGTTCTTGGGTACAGAAGTTAAACTTGCCAAAGTCATCCAAGTAGAATTTGCAGAACTTTCCCTTTGCGTTCTTTATGAGTGACTAAAAGTATTCAAACAGGAAAATGTGTTTTTATGTGTCCAGAGATATAGGCTATAAAAGAAATCTTGTTTATTTTCGAACTGCATACAACTCACGTCACAGTCCTATACAGGTAAGAGCAAACAACAAAAAAATCATTTCATTTTAATTAAAAAAATAATCAGTGCTGGCACTATTTCTACATAGAAAAAGAAAAAAATCCTGAACTACTCTGAAGTATTCAAGTGATTTGAATGGATGTAGAAGAGTTTGGGGTGATGCAAACATATAGGTCACTCCTCTTTGTAACTGTATGAGTTTCAACTTAATGTATTGTCAGTAGTAAAATAATGTATTGGAGAATACATAGGAACAACAGATCTTTGTTTAAACTGTCTCATGTAGAAATGTAGTTTCCATATAGTACAATGCTATCTTGATTAATCCTAAGGAGATGAATCAAATAAAGTAAAATAAGGTCAGATTTTGCCTAGGATTGATTGAGGATATTGAATAGTTTTTGCCTTCTCTAGGTGGAGTAGCTTGTAGAAGCAACTGAAAGGAATATAGTATAGTATAGTATAGTACAGTAATTACTGTAGTATAGTATGGTGCAGTTTGAGTGTCTGGAAAGTGACCAGAGTACAGGCTGGAAGATGGAGGGAGCAGAGGGAGAGGGAATCCTGAAAGAGAGCAAAAATGGAGGGGAATCCCTGTGCTGGGATGCAGCTCTGTCTCTCTTATGGTCTGTCCCCTTCTCTGATGATCTTTCTGACAGCAGTATCTTACTCTTATATTTGGTGACTGGCAAGACTTCAAACTGGAAACTTGAACTTACATTATATCGTTTTAATGGAATTCTTAAACAAGTAAACTCATGGATTACAGATAAATAGGATTTCTTCACAAAAGGGGTACAAATCTAAGGGATTGGGTCATATTTTTTTTACAGACACTCTATTTCCTCCTCTTAAGAGTAAGGTCAAGTATTTGCATTGAACTTTTTATTTTAAAAAAAATTTTGACATCTTTATTGGAGTATAATTGTCTTACAATGGTGTGTTAGTTTCTGCTGTATAACAAAGTGAATCAGCTATACATACACGTATATCCCCATATCTCTTCCCTCTTGTGTCTCCCTCCCTCCCTCCCTACCCCACCCCTCTAGGTGGTCGCATTGAACTTTTTAAGTTATGCAGCACTTTTCTATAAATTGTCTCATTTGAGTTTCAAAACAATTCACCAAAATAACTTCTTTGACCCAATTTTATAGGTCAAACATTAAGACTTAAACATTAAAAGACTTTTCCAAATCACAGAAGCAAAATTTGATCAAGGCAAGAACTGTGTGTGTGTGTATGTGTGTGTGTGTGTGTGTGAAAGTGTTTTTTAACCAAGAAATAAATCAATGTTTACACATTTTACTTTAATATGAGAGATAAATAAGAATTTTCATTTTCCCTTCCACTTTTTGATAAGAAAGGAAGAGGGTAGTAATTTCAAATTAATGACATTCAAAGGCAATACAAAGTCTATGGTTATAGACTGTATACAAGATAAGTACCTTGGGGAAGTTTTAGGTTCACTATACTATTATTATATCTTTTTCCCTAAATCAAAATATATCTTTTCCTTAGGCTATTATGGTTTAAAATATTTCCTTCCAAGTCTTGAACGTATACATTAATGCACATGCATACTCATATGAATGTATACTCTCTGGGATAAAATTTAGGAATATCAACCACAGCAATAGCAGTAATAACAAATGCTACCATTTATTGCACTTTTACAATGTGCTAAACTTTGTGTGCTTAAAGAATCTCATTTAATCTTTATATAATCTACAGGGATAGCTATTATCCTCATATGACAGATGGCTAATTTAAGGCTCAGAGAGATTGAGAAACTTGAAGTAGTCGGGATTTATAAGTCTAGTGTAACAAAGAAGCCAATAGGATTTTTAAACAAAGAATGTAAAATTGTTTATTGATCTACATTCCACCTAAAGCACTGACTAGACAATATGTGGTATATGGTAAACACTGTTGTTTGAAAAGTAATGCTTGTCATATATAGCAACACTCTTTGTATTTTTATTTCTTTCTTTTCCAAACAAGTGCCAGGGTGACAGATGACAGTGTGGGTAAGGGGAGAATGTAATACAGTGTGTTTTGTGTTTTCAGGCCACCAACAAGTCCTCCAAAGGTCAGATATTTAACGTGACTACAATAATTCTAAACCAGCCTTGGGAGCCATCAAATCACATAAAACTCAACCATATGATGGCAAGTCTTTAGCTGTAAGGGAGATATTTTATTCCCTTCTTTCTAAATTCCTATATATATTATACTTTCAAAGAGTAGAAAAATTGAGGATTAATAGCAAATAGCCACACCTACATCTGTATCACTGGAATTAAGAGAGGCTGACTTTTTTTCCCTGAATTATCAAATTCTTGCTGTTTCCCATCAGTCCTTTTGGACTCCTTTCACATTCTCATTCTTTACCTTATGATGCCACTTTGGGATCTTCCTGAGTGACTATTAATGCTGTTCAGGATTGGGTAGCAGTTCTGTTATTTTTACCTTTATTTCTGTCTCTTCTGGGACACATTTGATATCCTCGTAGGCTTTAGAACTAAGAAATCACAATTCACTTTTTTGAAGTAAATTCTTCAAATTACTAAGATAAATTCTCTAAGGTACTCACTGTCATATGACAGTGCAATATTATTGGTTTCTAGTGGTGATTTCAGCACTGATTTGTCCAGTGTTTCCCCTTCCTCAGTATAATTGTTTTTCGCTTTAATTCACTCACAATTTCCTATATACTTTGAACTTATACTTTCTCAAGTATAATATTTTTACTTTCTATATCTTGATGGTTTACTGTATTCCATATTGTATTTCAGCTCTTCCTTATAACTTTAATAGGAACGTTTAGTTTTCTTTGCTTTTTAGAATGATTCCTACACACTATCTTCATCATCAAAATAGATTATAAAGTGATCTGTGGAAAGCTTTTATTTGTAAGGGATGATTTCCCAGCTCCAATCCTACTCCTGAGGGATCTTGAAGAGTAATCCCTTTATCCCTAAGCATTACTCTTGGGGATGAGCAAGGCCTATAGAAATTGCTGCCTGACTGAAAGATTAGGCTGAGAGAGGAGGGGAATAATTTGAGCTAAAAGAAGGCAAAGGAACAGGAGTATGAAAAAACAAAGAATTCCTAAAGTCCAGGAGAAATAAAGAAAATAAAAGTAAAAATTGTCTTCATGGAACAACTGGAACACCACATGGAGAAGGGTGTTGTGGATGTTTATCCCAAATTACTTCAAATTTTGTACTATCCCCATGCCAGTGCTTTGCATTCCTCTATCAGTATATTTCTGTCTTCTGGACTTTGGGATAAGTACTTAATACAGATCTTCATTTGTCATTACCATTTTCCACACCCTAACTCTACCCTCATCTCTCTTTGTGTCTGACCGCACTTGACAGAAAACACCCCAAGCTTCTTAAAACCTTGATTTCTCACTAAGTTCCAGCAGCTGCTCCTTGGATCCATCAACATGTCAAAATGTCAGGTGCTGAGACTCGTATGCGGGTATTGCTTCTGGCAGTTTGGATCGTTGTAGCAAGACATGAACATTTCCTATCCAGTATACTTTCCGAGTGGTATGACTTTGCAGCAGTAATTGTATAATACCACCATGTTATATCTTATTGTGGAATACAGAATTGGACTAAAACACACAGTGATCATACTTTTGCAGTTTGCAGTTAATATAATAGGAAAAATGAATACATGGTAGATACGTGATCCAATCGCTATCACAAAGACTGCAAGTGGTCATCACTTTAAATTATTTGGGAAACTTATCTGTTACTATTGAGTAGAAATAAAAGCATATGTATGAACAACTTATGGGAATGGATTTGGGGTATGTTTCCCCAATTCGGAAATTAGTTTCTTCTTTCAATATATGCCTGAACTACATTTGAAAGTGAAATAGCTAATACTGGCATGTAATAATGTGGATTACTGGGCAAAGACCTATAGAATCTTATATTATCTCAATTTTTGGTTCTTTTGGTGCTGTCTCCCTTGGGCCCTACGACCTACATAGGCAACTAGGAGCTTCATGACAGGAAACAAGTCCAGGTATCATCTTATTACCAAAGGGTCTTGAAAGATTGATCTAGGCATTTCCTTCTACACTGGCCTGCTGTCTTATTCCTGTCCTTCCTACAGAGAGGATTTAAAGTAGAAGGTCCTGGCACCCCCTATCTTCAAATGTAGGTACCTGAAGCATTAGTACCTGGTACCACAACACCATTAGGTGGGGCCTTAAGGGGCTTTCCTCATATGAACACTTGTTATATTGCTTTCATTGTAAGATGCTTAGACTCTTTTCTTTAGTTACTTAGAGAAGTAAAGCTCCAGCGTGTTCTTGCTTGTTGAAGATTACACTTCGCATTTCCCTTCAAGTGCTCTAAGTTTCCACTTTTCTAGGTCTTATAACATCAGAGATAAAATAATGTCAAGTGTCAGTGTTATTAGACATGAATAAAATCAATTACAGACCATGTCTGGCCAGTACCTTCCTTCTCTAAGGAAGCAGGAACTAACCAATTCATATTGGTGATTGGCCCATAATCAAAGATTTCATTTCTGAGAAGCAAAATGGTATAGGAGAGAATCAATCATCAGTTATATCTGGGATCAGGACCTCTGCTTTTGGTCTGGATAATCCAGATTTGTATCACTAGACAAACAACTTTAGCATAAATAACCTCACCTATCACGTGAGTCTGTAAGATTTTACCAGTGTTGTGCAATATAAATTAAGAAAGGGGAACCATTGAGTTTAGTACCTATGTAGAAAATGTCTGGTTATAACTATCATTTGTAGTCCACTTATTCATCAATATGAGGTATTTATTTATAAATTTATGGACCCATTTTGGTATAGACCAAATGTTTATAGAAGGTCTGAACATTTTTAAGAATATTATTTAATCAAGAACGAGGACTTAGAAAATATTTGCAAATGATGCAACCAACAAGGGATTAACTTCCAAAATATATAAACAGCTTATACAGCTCCATATCAAAAAAATTAACAACCCAATCAAAAAATGGGCAAAAGATCTGAATAGATATTTCTCCAAAAACATACAGATGGTCTACAGGAACATGAAAAGATGTCAACATAGCTAATTATTAGAGAAATGCAAATCAAAACTACAATGAGGTATTACTTCACATTGGTCAGAATGGCCATCAACATAAAGTCTACAGATAATAAATGCTGGAGAGGGTGTGGAGAAAAGGGAACCATCCTACACTGTTGGTGGGAATGTAAATTTGTGCAGCCACTATGGAAAACAGTATGGAGGTTTCTTAAAAAACTAAAAATAGAGTTACCATAAGACCTAGGAATCCCACTCCTGGGCCAAGAAGTGGGATTTGCTGTACACCTGAAACACTGTAAATCAACTATACTTCAATAAAAAAAAAAGATGAGGACTTTTTTCATCCCCCTGAAAAAAAAGTCTTTAAAGGATCAATTCATTTCATAAAAGTCAACATCAACCTATTTATTTTTAGTCTGTGTGTGTGTGTTGAAAAGAAGGAGTTGGTCATAATTCTAAAAATTTAATTAACTATCTTCTGGGAATTATGATAGAAATGTACTGCCCAGAGAGAGAGAGAGAGAAGAGATTGAATTCAATGGTTTTGGAAACACTACCAAATATTTGTTTTTCATATCAAAAGACAGGTCATAAAAAACTGTAATTTTAAACAATTTTTCTTAGGAGGTTTCCAAAGGAACTATAATGAATAGAACTGTTAGTAATAAAGTTTAAACTTTTTAATAATAATCCTGGCATATGCATATAAAGAAAAAGTTTGGATTAATTTTTATTACTCTTACAACTTAAATTTTCTTCATTGCATTTTACTGGAAAATAGTTCATGTTTATTGCATTTTTATATAAATATGAAAATTACATAATGTGAACCAACAGTGAAAAATAATATTACGCTATCAAAACTGCGGTGTAGACATATACTCTATGCCCGTAAAAGGTACACCAGAAGCCCAGAGTATTTATTTTTAAAATGTCAGTGTACACCTTTACTAAAATGGAGTGCCATGTTTTGAAATATAGCCTTTTTATTTAATTGTGGTAGACATGCTCTACACACATTTTATGCAGTGTTTGCCCACCTGTATTGTGCAGTTGCTACTGCTTTATAGATGGAATCAGTGGTGCAGATGAGGACAGACTTCAATTTTTCAGCCTTTGAGTCTGAACTATATTTTGAAATAGTCTTCTCCCTAAATATCATATGCATGTTGAAAGTGCACAGCATTGGGAATGAGACAGTCGTAAGAACATCACACACACCATACATAACAGAAGGAGTAGATATTTGCTTCTTAAAACAAAGAAAAGTAGGTCCATTTCCAGTTTTCCAGTTTCTAAAAATACGTGTTTGTCTCCCCTATCTTGTGTCTTCTGGGAGCATGGTTTCTGTACTGTTCATAGTAAAATACTGTTTGATAGGTTTTCCCAAAATGAAGCTTGTTTTTGGAAATGCTTACCATGAAATTTTGTAGAAAAAATTAGTATTGTGTCTACTTTGAATATTTATATATGTAGTAACATACTATGGCTCATAGGAGATAAAAGAGCACTGTGTGTTGGAGACCTCTGTTTTAGTGAGTTGGACTGTTTGGTGGTTACTGTGCTTCAGTGGTGTGTGTTCATGGAGGCTTTTTGAGCTATATCCTGGACAGTGAAAAGAGCATGGCCTTCCTTGACTTACCCATGTTCTCTCCAACCACCCAACCTGGGGGAAGAAAGAAAGTCATCTTACCTTCTCAGCTGAATGAACTGTGTTAGCTTCAGTGTTTTGCAAATTTTAATGTGTATGTAAATCACTTTGGGATCTTGTTAAATGGCAAATTCTGATTCAATAGGTCTGGGTGGAATGTAGCTTGCATTTCTAACAAGCTCTCAAGGAGCAAGGAGCTAAAAAACAAAAATGTTTTATTCAAACTGCAGCTATGACCCTCAACCCACCTGCAATGGTTGTGGAAACTGTGGTAGATGCTGTCTGTTGAATAAAAAGGGAAAAAGGTATTCTTGAATAGTGGAATATGTATGGATACAGAAAATTAAGAGGTTAAGGAGAGCCAAGAAGAATTAAATTAAAAGTGATGGAGCAGAAATTGGAATGGGTGAACACCTTGGAAGAAACTGCCATTCATGCTTATGTAGAAAATCTACAGCTCATCTGCTGAAGTTGCAGCCAGTCATCTGGCCTGGAGAAGACTGGATAGCGAATGTAGAGTAGCAATAAAATCTTAGCAAACTGTAAAGCATAGTGTTGGCAAAGAGCATCCTTCTGAATTAATTTAACTGCCTAGGAGAAACTGGCTCTGACGGTTTAGTACTGAGAATGTGTGGCTGAGAGCCAGAGCTCAAAATTTAAAATAACTTTTTAAAACTTTGTCACATAGGTGTGGCTTAATACCAAAGCTGGCTCTTTGTCAATAAATGTACTTTTTCATAGCCATTGAGTTTCTAAGGGCTCAGAACAACATTTCCCCAAAGTTGTATGGGAAATACTCACTGTGTTTGAAATCAACTAAATCTGAAATGATTGAATATGAACTAAACAGACCGAATTCTGTTAATTCAACTAAATAATTCAACTATCAATAAAGACCTTTTTGTAATTAAAAGGATAGCGTAAAGTGGCAAGTATTCAATTTTCTGGACAAGAGAACTATACTTTTGTAAATTAATAGAGCACTTATTTTCTCTTTCCTTTAAATGTTCAGCTTTACTCTTGACATTTTAAATGTGACTTTGGTGCTTATGATTGACAATAGTAACTTTTACAGAACTCTTACAGTTAGCTATCTTTCATCACTTTATTCATTTGTCTATTTTTTGTCTATTACGGCTTTTTTCTTTGATCTCATTTAGCATTTGAGTGGACTTCATTGATTTCACCCTGTGGTCAATTTGCATTCAAAGTTTGCATTCGATTCAGAAGAAGCACTTGTAATACTGGATATTAACAAGGAGTTTCAGAGATCGGTGTCTGAGTTACCTGCTGAAGCTGCCTGAAGCAAATCATAGTGGATGAAGAGGAAATTATTCACGTGCACTAATTAAAGATTACTTAAATAATGATTTTCAAGATAATACTGCTAAAAATGAAATTATTTTGTAACATATTTCTAGTCACAGCTCTGTAAGGAGACCTTTGTGTTTATTATGAATGATGGGGGAGATGATGTAAAGGAGAAGGGGGTATCAGTCTCTCTCCATGTGTAGTCCATATTTACATTTCCATTTTACATTCAGCTATATTTAAAATTCAACCACAGGTTGTAGAATTTTGCCATTCTTTCCGTTTTTCACATTGTCAAATTAATTGTATTAAATTCATTTTATTTTTAAGATGTTCATCCAGTGTAATAACTAATATGTATAATCAATATACATCATGTCAATAGAATGAATTTAATTTTACCAAAACAACATCATTTACATCATGGAACTTTTCTGTCAAAAAATACTGCTAGCCTAAATGTATTTTATTATCAGACTTCCACCTTATACTTCAGTATTATTGTGTTAAAAGATGAGATGGTGTCTTTGAGGGAAATGTATCTGGAATTGATCTGATTCATTCTCTCTCTCTCTCTCTTTCTCTCTCTACCTCTTGCTCTCTCACCCACTGTGAGGGAATTTAGTGACAATCCTTTTAGAGAGACGATGAGTGTAATGTAATGTTCCTGAACATGAAGTTTTGCATGTGTGGAGGAACCTAATTAACCAACTTAAACTACTTCTATTCAAACACTCTAGAAAGATAACACCAGTCACAAATGTTAAATATCTGTTTTGCCTTACTTTGCTTACTCATGCATTTATTCAATACTTGCTATGGCAGTTTATCTAAAATTAGGTCCAAAGTAATTTAGGCAGCCATACCCTATGTGAAAGATTCTGTAGAAAGCTTTAAATCATAGTGACAACCATTAGAACTCGCTTAAAGGAAATGCATTTCTGAATAACTCCAGAGGAAACAATAGGGGAAAAAAGCTATAAGTATATCCGTAGGTCTCATAAGAACTTACTCAGCGTTTAGATATATGCTCCTTTGAAACAAAAGAATTAGACATACTATTTTCTGTATTTTTATGACACCTATTTAAAAGAAAATAATAACATGTATTTATTGGGCATTTTTTCTGTGTCAGATATATTTCTTGGTGTTTGAATGTTATCGTGTTATTGAACTCTCAAAATTTTCGAGTTAAACTATATTGCTACCTTCATTTTACTGATTAGAAAATAGTAGCCCAGAGAGATCAAATCATTTGCCAAAAGTCACAAAAGTAGTTAGTGGCAGACATGCACATTAAATGCCATCAGTGTGATTTCAGACCCAGGTTCCTAACTTGCATGCTGTTTCTTTTCATTTCAGTCCTGTCACTGATTTCTGTGTAAGTATCCCGAAGTCCTTCACATTAGTTTTTCTAACTGTCGCATGTGAGGCATCATTCTAAAATGTTGATGGAGACTTTTAGAGTTAACTCTTCTGTAATTTTCTAAGTTTAGAAAACTCACTAGACAAAGGACTTAATTATGTGTATTGCTTGAAGATTATAAATATGTCCAGAACCATACAATAATGGACGTCTGTAATATATCAATTTAACAGTTGAGTGCTGCTATTTTAGGTCCAAGGATGTTGATAAATTGATGTAACTTAGAAATGTGGGGACTAAATTTATAGTATTATGAGAACAATCTCAATGTTTTATTTTGAAAACTATATTCAGAAGCTCATTTGATTTTAGAAGATATTTTCTTTTGGGTTGTGCCAAATTGCAAAACTAAAGGAGTTTAGAATATTAGTAGTGACATTTTTTTAAATGATTATTATAAAACTTGTCCCAAATTAGATTCTCTAACTCTGACACAGAAGTTGATAGAAGAAAAGCTAATTATAATCTTATAGAAAAAATACTTTTAAACACTTTTTAGAGGATTAAGTGTATACATAATTTTGAAAACTTTTATGTAAAATAATCTAGATTGACATTTGTAAAAGAAATCACCTGAGATATCTGAAAAAAATTGTTGGATTCTGGAAAAAGGTTGTGAAGTGTTTTCAGCCTTAACGTTTTCCAAAAGCAAAATCAAATTAATCTCAAAAAAGTCTTTGCAATTTGCAGATTCATTTATTTTTATTTATAAACATGGAACATAACTTCCCTTTTTGAAGAAAAATCTGGACAATGACTCATTTAACTAATCACTGAGTGAGTAGTTAACTCGAGCAACTGAAGGAGAATGAGCTTATATTTACCCCTGGGTAATAGGAAATACTCTTTACTAACTTTCTTTCTTTCTCTCTCTTTCCTTTTTCCTTCCTTCCTTCCTTCCTGCCTTCCTTCTTGCCTTCCTGCCTTCTTTCCCTCCCTTCCTCCCTCCTTCTCTCCCTCCTTCCATTCCTCCCTCCTTCCCTCCCTTCCTCCCTCCCTCCCTTCCTCCCTCCTTCTCTCTCTCCCTCCATTCCTCCCTCCTTCCCTCCCTTCCTCCCTCCCTCCCTTCCTTCTCTCTCTCTCTTTCTTTGTCTTTTTTAGGGCAACAAAAGATTCCTATAGCTGGTTAGGAAAATTCCACGTTCCTTAGATCGACTTCCGGCATGTAAGCTCTGTTCAGGTGGCACAAAAATTATTCCTTTTCCCAAAAATACACATGTTGATGTCTTGTTGCTTTTGATTATGGTGTGCCTCAGTTCTTTTCTAAGGTTCAACTAAAATTCTACACTATTCTAAATTTCTACATAAAAGCTTTTTTTTTTTTTTTTTTAATTGCAGTACACGGGCCTCTCACTGTTGTGGCCTCTCCCGTTGCGCAGCACAGGCTCCAGACGCGCAGGCTCAGCGGCCATGGCTCACGGGTCCAGCCACTCTGCGGCATGTGGGATCTTCCCAGACCAGGGCACGAACCCATGTCCCCTGCATTGGCAGGCGGACTCTCAACCACTGCGCCACCAGGGAAGCTCAAAGCTTTTTTGATGAATTATTTTAGTGGAAATAATTGTTCTATCTCAGAATCCTTAAATTCTGTTCAATATTTTATTATAACACTAATTTCATTTTGTCTTGCAGAATCCTTACTTTATATGTATGTACCACACAGTTCTTAAATGTTTACAGCATGGGCCAAATTCAATGATAAATTTCCTTCTATGCTTTCTAAATTTTACTGTAAAATGTTTGAAAAATTACCTATATCTACACTCCCCAGAGTTATCTTTGCCAATTTTTCTGCTTTTGTTATCATTTTGTACACATATACATATATGTGTACACAATAAAATGAAGTTCATATGGACTATACTATTTTTGTGTTTTTATCACTTAAGATAATTATATTAGCATATAAGGTAATTCTTTTATCTTTACATGTAATGTAATTTTAATACTGTACGAATGTCCATCTTTAGTATTTATTTTATTTCATCAGTCTCTAAACATTTAACAGATTGTTTTATAATTTTAAAATAAAATCAAAGAAACTAACACAATATTGTAAAGAAATCATACTCCAATAAAGATGTTATAAAAAATAAATAAAATAAAATCAACAGTATGATTTAATGTATGTCTTTTTGTAAGTTTTTGTATTTTTCTAAGGATTAGTCTGCAGTATGGAAGTTTAATTTTTAAAATGTATTGTCATTTTGCTGTCTAAAAGCTTTACTTTACTTTGTATTCAAATCATCATAGACTTTCCAAACCTCATCGAAAGTGACCAAAAAGTCTAACATTATTTTAAATAATTTACATTTGTTACTTTGTGAATTTCCTTTTCATATAATTTACCCATTTTTCAATAGGTGAGGTTTTAAAAATTGCATTGAATAGTATTTATATACTAATGTTAAATATTTTACTTCTGAGAGGAATTACATTTACTTAACTTTTCATTTCTTTTAATTGAAGAAATTCCTTCATTTACTTTTCTTTACAAACAAACTTTTTCAAATTCAGTAATCAAACAAACAATAAAAAAAAAAATCCTATCACTTTGGTTGTTAACATCTTTTACTCGAAACAAAGAACGCTACCTCTTGGAAGACCAAGTTCCAGTCTGGGTCAATTTTTTATTCACCACAACAGTAACATAAAAGGCAACTAATACAGTTGCTACATGAGTAGACAAAAGATGAATGACTGGGTGATATTTTTCATCTGATACCTGTTTTATATATGTCTCCTTACATAGAAAAATTGATCTGGAAAACCTTACTGACCAAAATCTTGACTGAAAATGAAAGTATCTTTGTTTATTGAATCATCTTCTGAATAAATTTTAAAAACAGAAGACAATATTGACATCACACTGCAGGGCATATGTAGTGTCTCTGTGCATGGCCTGCTGCCATCTTGAGTTGAGTGTCTTGTGAGGAGCTTCAGCACACATCCCGAGCTGAGGTGTTGGCTCAGCCATTTCACAAGGAACTCTTGTCTGAAGGGCTGGGGACAAGGCCTCTGCATGGGGCCTGCTATGAGCAAGTGAAACAGACTAAGCACAAAGGGAAAAAACATGGATGGGCTAGGCCTGAAGTGAGATTGCCAGATTTATGTCCTTTCCAGATGAAATGAGGATCCTCTAGCAACAGGGGGTGTGAAGACAGAGGACCTTCAATATGGTGGATGAACAGGATGTGGAGATCACCTTCCTCCGCACAAATACATTAAAAAAAAACTACATGGGGAACAACTCCTACAGGACACTACTGAACAATAGCAGAAGGCCTCAGACTGCCAAAACCTGTGTGGCTACAGGGTCTTGGTGCTCCAGCCTGCTGTCAGGCCTGAGCCTCTGAGGTGGGAGAGACGAGTTCAGGACATTGGACCACCAGGAGACCTCCAGGCCCCATGTAATATCAATTAGTGAAAGCTCTCCCAGAGATCTCTGTCTCAATGATAAGACCCAGTTCCACTCAACGACCAGCAAGCTACAGTGCTGGACACCCCATGCCAAACAACTAGAAAGACAGGAACACAACACCACCCATTAGCAGAGGCTGCCAAAAATTGTAATAAGTGCACAGTCATCCCAAAACACACCACCGGATGGGGTCCTGCTTACTAGAAAGAAAATATACAGCCTCATCCACCAGAACACAGGAATCAGTCCCCTCCAGCAGGAAGCCTACACAACCCACTGAGCCAACCTTACCCACTGGGGGAAGAAACCAAAAACAATGGAAAGTATGAACCTGCAGCCTGTGAAAAAGAGACCTCAAACACAGTAAAGCAAAATGAGAAGACAGAGAAACACACAGCAGATGAAGGAGCAAGGTAAAAACCCACCGGACCAAACAAATGAAGAGGAAATAGGCAGGCTACCTGAAAAATAATTCAGAGTAATGATAGTAAACATGATCCAAAATCATGGAAATAGAAGGGAGAAAATAAACAAAACGTTTAACAAGGACCTAGAAGAACTAAACAGCAAACAAACAATGATGAACAACACAACAAATGAAATTAAAAATTCTTTAAAAAGAATCAATAGCAGAATAACTGAGGCAGAAGAATGGATAAGTGACCTGGAAGGTAAAATAGTGGAAATAACTATCACAGAGAAGAATAAAGAAAAAAGAATGAAAAGACTTGAGGACAGTCTCAGAGACTACTGGGACAACATTAAATGCAACAACATTCAAACTTTAGGGGTCCCAGAAGAAGAGAAAAGGAAAGGGAATGAGGAAATATTTGAAGAGATGATAGTTGAAAACTTCCATAATATGGGAAAAAAAATAATCAAGTCCAGGAGGTGCAGAGACTCCCATACAGGATAAAACCAAGTAGAAACACAACAAAACACATATTAATCAAACTATCAAAAATTAAATACAAAGAAAAAATATTGAAATCAGCAAGGGAAAAGCAACAAATAACAAACAAGGGAATCTCCATAGGATTAACAGCTGATCTTTAAGCAGAAACTCTGCAAGGCAGAGTTTGAGAGTGGCAGGACATATTTAAAGTGATGAAAGGGAAAAAACTACAACCAAGATTCCTCTACCCAGCAAGGATCTCATTCAGATTCAATGGAGAAATTAAAACATTAACAGACAAGCAAAAATTAAGATAATTCAGCACCACGAAACCAGCTTTATAATAAATGCTAAAGGAACTCCTCCAGGCAGGGAAACACAAGAGAATAAAAGGACCTACAAAAATAAACACAAAACAAAAGAAAATGGCAATAGGAACATACATATGGATAATTACCTTAAATGTAAATGGATTAAATGCTCCAAACAAAAGACAGAGACTGGCTGAATGGATACAAAAAAAAGATGTGTATATATGCTGTCTACAAGAGACCCACTTCAGACCTAGGGACACATACAGACTGAAAGTGAGGGGATGGAAAAAGATATTCCATGCAAATGGAAATCAAAAGAAAGCTGAAGTAGCAATTCTCAAATCAGACAAAATAGACTTTAAAATAAAGACTATTACAAGAGACAAAGAAGGACACTACACAATGATCAAGGGATCAATCCAAGAAGAAGATATAACAATTGTAAATATTTATGTACCCAATATAGGAGCACCTCAATACATAAGGCAAATGCTAACAGCCATAAAAGCGGAAATCAACAGTAACACAATAATAGTAGGAGACTTTAACACCCATTTTCACCAGCAGACATGTCAACCAAAATGAAAATAAAAGGGGAAACACAAGCTTTAAATGACACATTAAACAAGATTGATTTAATTGAAATTTATAGGACATTCCATCCAAACACAACAGAATACACTTTCTTCTCAAGTGCTCATGGAACATTCTCTAGGATAGATCATATCTAGGGTCACATATCAAGCCTTGGTAAATTTAAGAAAATTAAAATCTTATCAAGTATCTTTTCCGACCACAACGCTATGAGACTAGATATCAATTACAGGAAAAAAACTGTAAAAAAATACAAACACATGGAAGCTAAACAATACGCTACTAAATAACCAAGAGATCACTGAAGAAATCAAAGAGGAAATCAAAAAATACCTAGAGAAAAAGGACAATGAAAACACGATGACCCAAAACCTATGGGATGCAATAAAAGCACTTCTAAGAGGGAAGTTTACAGCAATAAAATCCGACCTCAAGAAACAAGAAACATCTCAAATAAACACTCTAACCTTACACCTAAAGCAATTAGAGAAAGAAGAAGAAGAACAACAAAAAAACCCTAAGTTAGTGGGAGGAAGGAAATCATAAAGATCAGATCAGAAATAAATGAAAAAGCAATGAAGAAAGCAATAGCAAAGATCAGTAAAACTAATAGCTGGTTCTTTGAGAAGATAAACAAAATTGATAAATCATTAGCCAGGCTCATCAAGAAAAAAAGGGAGAAAACTCAAATCCACAGAATTAGAAATGAAAAAGGAAA
This sequence comes from Phocoena sinus, assembly GCF_008692025.1. Lineage (NCBI taxonomy): Eukaryota > Metazoa > Chordata > Mammalia > Artiodactyla > Phocoenidae > Phocoena > Phocoena sinus. The sequence goes on along the minus strand of NC_045772.1, from coordinate 44,894,209 downwards.
AGTAACAACTGACACTGCAGAAATACAAAGGATCATCAGAGATTATTACAAACAACTATATGCCAATAAAATGGACAACCTGGAAGAAATGGGCAAATTCTTAGAAAAGCACAACCTTCTGAGACTGAATCAACAAGACATAGAAAATATAAACAGACCAATCACAAGCACTAAAATCGAAACTGTGATTAAAAATCTTCCAACAAACAAAAGCCCAGGACCAGATGGCTTCACAGGCAAATTCTATCAAACATTTAGAGAAGAGCTAACACCTATCCTTCTCAAACTCTTCCAAAATATAGCAGAGCGAGGAACACTCCCAAACTCATTCTACGAGGCCACTATCACCCTGATACCAAAAACAGACAAAGATGTCACAAAAAACGAAACCTACAGGCCAGTATCACTGACGAGCATAGATGCAAAAATCCTCAACAAAATACTAGCAAACAGAATCCAACAGCACATAAAAAGGATCATACATCATGATCAAGTGGGGTTTATCCCAGGAATGCAATGATCTTCAATATATGCAAATCAATCAATGTGATACACCATATTAACAAATTGAAGTATAAAAACCATATGATCATCTCAATAGATGCAGAAAAAGCTTTCGACAAAATTCAACACCCATTTATGATAAAAACCCTCCAGAAAGTAGGCATAGAGGGAACTTTCCTCAAGATAATAAAGGCCATATATGACAAACCCACGGGCAACATCATCCACAATGGTGAAAAACTGAAACCATTTCCACTAAGATCAGGAACAAGACAAGGTTGACCACTCTCACCACTATTATTCAACATAGTTTTGGAAGTCTTAGCCACAGCAATCAGAGAAGAAATAAAAGGAAACCAAATGAGAAAAGAAGAAGTAAAGCTGTCACTGTTTGCAGATGACATGATATTATACATAGAGAATGCTAAAGATGCTACCAGAAATCTACTAGAACTAATCAATGAATTTGGTAAAGTAACAGGATTCAAAATTAATGCACAGAAATCTCCTGCATCTTTATACACTGATGAAAAATCTGAAAAAGAAATTTAGGAAACACTCCTATTTACCATTGCAACAAAAAGAATAAAATACCTAGGAATAACCTACCTAAGGAGACAAAGGACCTGTATGCAGAAAACTGTAAGACACTGATGAAAGAAATTAAAGATGATACAAACAGATGGAGAGATATACCATGTTCTTGGATTGGAAGAATCAACATTGTGAAAATGACTATACTACCCAAAGCAATCTCAATTTAATGCAATCCCTATCAAACAACCAATGGCATTTTTCACAGAATTAAAACAAGAACTTTTACAATTTGTATGGAAACACAAAAGACCCCGAATAGCTAAAGCAATCTTGAGAAAGAAAAACGGAGCTGGAGGAATCAGGCTTCCTGACTTCAGACTATACTACAAAGCTACAGTAATCAAGAGAGTATGGTACCGGCACAAAAATAGAAATATAGATCAATGGAACATGTTAGAAAGTCCAGAGATAAACCCACACATGTATGGTCACCTTATCTTTGATAAAGGAGGCAAGAATATACAATGGGGAAAAGACAGTCTCTTCAATAAATGGTGCTGGGAAAACTGGACAGCTACATGTAAAAGAATGAAATTAGAACACTCTCTAACACCATATACAAAAATAAACTCAAGGAGGATTAAAGACCTAAATGTAAATCTAGACACTATAAAACTGTTAGAGGAAAACAGAGGCAGAACACCCTATGACATAAAACACAGAGAGACCAGTTTTGACCCACCTCCTAGAGATATGGAAATAAAAGCAAAAGTAAACAAATGGGACCTAATGAAACTTAAAAGCTTTTTCACAGCAAAGGAAACCATAAAGAAGATGAAAAGACAATCCTCAGAATGGGAGAAAATATTTGCAAACAAAGCAACTGACAAAGGATTAATCTCCAAAATTTACAAGCAGCTCATGAAGCTCAATAGCAAAAAAAAAAACAACCCAATCCCAAAATGCACGGAAGACCATATAGACATTTCTCCAAAGAAGATATACAGATTGCCAACAGACACATGAAAGAATGCTCAACATCACTAATCATTAGAGAAATGCAAATCAAAACTACAATGAGGTATCACCTCACACAAGTCAGAATGGCCATCATCAAAAAATCCACAAACAACAAATGCTAGAGAGGGTGTGGAGTAAAGGGAGCCCTCCTATACTGTTGGTTGGTGGGAATATAAATTGATACAGCCTATATGAAGAACAGTATGGAGGTTCCTTAAAAACCTAAAAATAGAATGACCATATGACCCAGCAATCCCACTACTGAGGATATACCCTGAGAGAACCATAACTCAAAAAGACTCATTACCCCAATGTTCATTGCAGCACTATTTATAATAGCCAGGAAGCTACCTAAGTGTCCATAGACAGATTAATGGATAAAGAAGATGTGGCACATATACAATGGAATATTACTCAGCCATAAAAAGAAATGAAATTGAGTTATTTGTAGTGAGGTGGATGGACCTAGAATCTGTCATACAGAGTGAAGTTAAGTCAGAAAGAGAAAAACAAATACCGTATGCTAACACATACATATGGAATCAAAAAAAAAAAAAAGGTTCTGAAGAACCTTGGGGCAGGATAGGAATAAAGACACAGAGGTAGAGAATGGACTTGAGGATACGGAGAGGGGAAAGGGTAAGCTGGGAAGAAGTGAGAGAGTAGCATTGACATATATACATTACCAAATGTAAAATAGATAGCTAGTGGAAAGCAGCCGCATGGCACAGGGAGGTCAGCTTGGTGCTTTGTGACCACCTAGAGGGGTGGGATAGGGAGGTTGGGAGGGAGATGCAAGAGGAAGGGGATATGGGGATATATGTATACATATAGCTGATTCACTTTGTTATACAGCAGCAAGTAATACAACAATGTAAAGCAATTATACTCCAATACAGATGTTAAAAAAAAGAAGACAATACTCCTTGGCCTTACATTTCAAATAAGCAAGGTGAAGTTTTAAAATTTATTTAAAGCATTACCCTATAAAGAAATATTAATCATATATGAAATGATTTTTGTATATTATGTAAATATATACTATGATGTATACATAAGAAAAAATTCACTGAAGTATTTCATACATATCTGTTAAAAGTACACTGACGATTATGATTTTTCTGTGAATGTAATGTGCTGAAAAGCTTGCTTGAAAATAATAAACATACGGGAATTAACATACTGAAGGAAAAGATAATACACTTTCTGCCATTTAATATTTTAAAGCTAGAACAGTAGATGGAGAGTTCACAAAATGTTTAGTCATTGCTAAAACGAAGGTATTTCAAAGTCCATGGAGAGGACAGAATGAAATTGTATATAAGAAAGTTACAAATATGTGCAAAATAGGATGAAATGGAATTCATCATATAAAAATAGCAATGATCGTATCCAGAAAAAATAGATTGAAAATAACATTTGGATACTGAAACAACTTACAAATCAGCAACACTGAATAATGTTGAAAATTTCAGAACGCAAAACTAGATCTTAGCATACCTTATACTGTAGTCTTAAAATCACAGTGCTATCCATTATGCTTAGAATAAAGTTCAAAAAACTTTAAGATGGTTTACAAGTCCTCAGCGAACTGCCTCTAGAAAATTTCTGCAGCTTCTCCTCTCTACTTGTGCCTTGCCTCCCCATCCCTATCCCTGGAATACCAAGAATGATTCCTTGGCTTCTGATCTGTTCAATGGTTTAAATTTTGAATCGGGTTGGATGGTAGTGTTATTCTCTAAATAAAAATCACAGGAATAGGAGCATAAGGTTTTGTGGATTAGATATGCATTAAGTTATGTGCATGTTTGGTATGTGTTGGCATTTTGGAAAATCAAATTGTGATACTCAGGAGGAAGTTAAATACATGAACCTGGAAACCCCTCTGGAAGTGACATAGCTGTGGTAATAATTTACTTCTATATTTTAGTAGAAGAAAAGCTGATATTCAGCTTATTATAGTATCTATTTGGCCATAATAGATAACTACAGATGGCCTTTTTTTCTGAGCACATGGGGTTGTAGCATAACTATTGTTAATTATTTTGAATATGTTATTCAAATAGAATATTATAATTGGATTTTCATAGAGGAAAATCAAGATGCAGATGGAGATAACTTGGGTATCCAAAACCAATTCTTATCTATATCCTGTTTTCCCTTAATGAAGAGGAGTGAATGTATGCACCTGTATGAAAACAAAAGCCTGCCATCCATACTACCTACAGCTTATGTTCATCTGAAAGGTAAAACCTATAAGCCCTTCAGAATTAATGTCTAATATTTTAACTGTGATTTTCCCAATGTGAAAAATACAGTTATTTGATTTTTTCAAATTTTTTTTCTAAAAAAGTTGTTTAAAATTGTAATAATTCCTCATCCATCAGTTTATTGACTGTCAAAATATTTATTGTCCCATTTCTGACCTTGGGGGAAACATTGATCAAGGTACTTAGTACAGTTTTTATTTATTTATTCAGCTGGAATTTGTATAACTTTAGTAATTTTTGGCAAGGCATTTAGTTTTATATTTCCTGGAACGAGGATATCTTTACTTGTTTACTTTTTAGATATAACCATGTTTCTCAAAGTGATTTTCTTCCATTTCCTATTTTGTTTAAAAAGGGATTGTAATGTCTAAATGCATTTACTGGATTCTCCTGTATCAGTCTTCTCAAAAAAATTCATATTCATCATAAGAGGTCATTGTTATTCCATATTTTCAGGTCCAGTATATGTTTCATTTCAGAATGTGACTTTCTCACCAAATGGTTTCATTCAGTTTACTAATAGTTTATTTTATTCAGAATAAGTTTCAAAGGCAGAATTATTGGAGTTGGAAGAAACCTCACAGCACTGTCTTATCTGTCCTTCTATCACTAAGTACTTAAAATTCCTAAAAGGATACTTCATTTTTTAAAATAAAAGCCTTTACCCTACTCACTCTCCAATTTTACTTCTCCCTGATTAAACTCACTCTAGAATGTGTTTATTTGTTAAAATAGAAACAGAGTTAACATTTCTAATTTTAATAACACATAATAAATACACTTAATCATTTCTACCAGTAATTGATCTTTAAGATGATTATTTATCATTAAAGGCAATTACTTTAAAAAAATTTCTTTGGAGTTTCTTTACAGAAAGAAGAATGATTTTTGCTCTGGGGTTTTTATTTGGATTCTTTGCTTCACTCTGTAGTTTGAGGCACTCAAATTTGGGGGCAGAAGGGGATCTTCAAAAGGCAACCCAGTAATCAACAGAATGGTATTGGTTAATTATTACACCCTCATCCCACATGTGGGCAGAGTCACCTACTGGTGTTTTCAAGATCTCTGGCAAATGATATCAAATATATATATATGTGTGTGTGTGTGTGTGTCTGTGTGTGTGTGTATATATGGATATAATGGATATATTATATGTGTGTGCTTGTATATGTATGTAGGTTTGTATATAAAAGAATAGATGTTATCTACTGGAGAGTAGGTACTAGCAACTCTAGAAGAATTTCTTTCTTCCCAGGAATGATTCCATAGGAAGCATTACTGAAGGACTTTGAAGGAAGTGTATCTGTTCTATACCCAAGCAACTATTTGAGAAGGTCCTAGGTCCTATTAGTTAGTTGTTTCATTTAATAATAGGAAGAAATAAATTGAGCATCTAGAATATGCAAAGTACATTAACACACATAATACATTCTATTTTAATTTAAACTTCACAACAACCTTTGGGAATAGAGATTACTATCCCTATTTCCAAGATTTTACATCATCCACATTCAGGATCCATCAATGTTAAAATTGTCTCCTGTGTTCAAATGACATGACTAGCTATAAAAAATACTTAAGCAATATTGGTAGATAAAAGACCTACCTGATGTTTCCTACCAAGTGAAACTCTAAGGATATCTAAATGAAACTCAAATATTTTGGGAGTAAAATTTTATGTCATTTAGCTCATGCTTACTTCAATAATGGTCTAGGATCTTGACTTTATAATGGCCCTTCTGAATTCGGTGAATATGGCAACCTTATTGTTTATCTCAGTTCTTGAAAAAAAATTTCAGGTAATTAAAAGTGATAATTACAGTTTATATTCCTGACCTCATTGTGGATCAGCACGAATCCTAAAGTTAAACTATTTAAGTCTAACATGGTCAAAAATTATATAATTTTAAATCTAAAAATTTTTTTAAAAGGCAGATGGTGGTAGTTAGAAATTAGCACAATTGAGATGATCTTTATCTACCAAAACTATAGTATACATAAAAAATAAATATTAATTTTCCCTCTTCAAACACTTAAATGTTTTCCCTAAACCTGTATTTCCTATTGGTTAAAAAAAATTATAGTGCCTTTTGAATAAACATTAAGTATATGAAGTTAGGAGTTAAAATTGTGTTTGTAATCAGCCTTTGGAATTAGCTATAATTAATAAGAAAAGCAGATTCATGATTCTGAGACTACTGAAAATATCTTTTTATATATCACTTTCATCGTAAACATGATAATAATTATGTTATAATTGGTAATCTAAACATTTATGTACATGTGATTATATTGTAATTTTAGCTAAAGATGTTTACACCAAATATGGAAGGGTATTAATGTGCAATTAGATATTTTCTCTACCTCCATTTTACATATTTACACAGTAAAGTACCTGCATGAAAATTTCCATATAAATATGTATATTTACAAAAATATTTTACAGTAAACTATGTAGTTGATATAAAGGATGTTATTATAACTTGAGGTAACTTAGAAAAGTTTACTTAAAATAAAACATATTTTTCCTAAGAAATTCTGTTTTAGGGACAGTTTGTATTCTTGAGAATCTCTCATTTACTTACAGATTACCTATCTGCAAATGGAGTAGACCTTTGTCATATACAAAGTAAATATCCTAAGAATTTTGAGACTCTCCGAGTATGTAGAAATGCATCATAAGATTTAACTCACCAATAGAATGCAGTGAAATAAATCTGAAAAATAAAAGCGACCTCTGTAGACCCTTAATAATTGTATAAGTCCAGGACTAAAGTCATTTAGAAACTGTAAAAATATATTCAGAATGAGCGCTCACTGAAACCATTTTGTATATCTCTTTTTAAATTTTAATACCATTGCCAAATTGGATATTCCTGTTTTTGTTTTATATTAAATTTCTGTTTTCTAGCTAAGAATCATCACTTTCTGGGTCTTAATTCAAGAAACATTATAGTATGCATACTATGGGCTAGATATCCTTCTAGGCTCTGTGGCTAGCTGCACGTATCTGCCCTCATAGAGCTTACATTCATTACCATCTATTACCATCACCAGCCATTTGCTTTGTGTTGCTTTTATTATTTATTAATTTATTTATTGGCCACACCACCCAGCATGCGGGATCTTAGCTCCCTGACTACCTTAGTTCCCTCACCAGGAATTGAACCTGCACCCCCTGCAGTGGAAGCACAGAGTCTTAAACACTGGACCACCAGAGAAGTCCCACTCTGTCACTTTTATAATAAAATTTAAACATCTTAACATGACCTACAATGTCTTAAATGATCTGTCTGTGTCCTTCTCCAACCTCATCTCTTACTCCCTCTGTGCAGTTCTTCTCTAGCTGTAGTATTCTCCATTCTATTTCTACAACACAGATGCACTTAACCCTTTCTTGCATCTGCTTCTTCTGGCTAGAATTTTCTTTCTCAACTCAAATGTCATACCTCCATAGAGATCCTATGTGACTTCTTTTCCTCCTTCCCCATTATATCATCTGCTCTTCACTCAACATTTAACACAATTTGTGTGTCTGTTTCTCTCTCTGCCATATAAGAATGTAAGCTGCAGAAAAGAGAAAGTATAGTAAACACTCAAATCAGTAGTTATTTGATTAATGAACAAGTAAATGGAAACTAGGTTAAAAGAAAAAAGCTTCCATTATCTTTTCTTGAGAAACACTGCTTTTTATAACTTGGAGACTCATAATACAAACTACCATATTAAAGTCTCTGCATATTTTGTAGTAAAGAAACCTATCTTACTTTGTTTGACCCAGAGTTTCCAAAACCTTTTTGAACATGAAACATTTGTTTTTGTTTATTTTTTAAATAGTTATCTATTAACATCCCTCTTAACTATTGTTCTTTGGAACACTTGAAGGCAAACATTAGTCTTATCTTATTGAGATTTTCATAATTCAAAATAAATTTAAATAAGCATTCCAATAAATACATAAAAAGAAAAGTTTAAAGTATTGAGAGAGTCAGAATGTGTTTTCTGGTGAACTGAGTTTAGTTTGAAAAGAAGAAGGCATTTTGCCATTAGAGTTTTCTTGCCCATAGTTGACAGTTGATGGAACAATACATGTAGTAATATGTTTTCCTTTTACTTTCTAAATTTGTATTAAGCCCATAGCAATTCTGAAGCAAATTTAATGATGTTGTGGGAAAAAATGTCTACTATAAAATATTTTATTATAAAAGTTGTGAAACATTAAGGCTACACTATATCTGCCTCTATGTTTGACAGCATGGAAAAGAAGTCCTAGAGTTGTAGGGAGGGATGGAGAATGTTTTTAGAAATGGAAGTGAAAACCTGAACTGAATAGACATTACCCCCCAGTGCTTAACTCTATGGGATGTTTTTATTGTATTTTGTGTTTGAAAAATGGCAAATTCTCTTGCCATTTCTAAAATGATACATTGACATATATTTCTGAAATGATAGATTAAAATATATTTAGTATAATTCCTTCACAAAATTTTTTAATAAAAAGGGAAGATGTAGCTTTAAAGGATTTGGAAGTCTTTTTCAGGGTGGTATTTTTATCACATCTTCTTATTTGCCATGATAGTGGGTTAATAAACTTTCATTTAAAAAATATTGATTATGCCAAAAATGAATCTTAAGTGAAATAAAGAGACTCTGCCTTAGATTTTAGATATTATAGCATTCCTATCAACTATTAATCTTCAAGACTTAAAAAAACAATAATGCCTATCTCCACTGAATTCATACTATTATGTTGAAATTCTAGCTACCTGAATTATTATCAGTTTAAGAAAGTATCCTTACGAATAGACTGTCTCTTGAGATGAAGTCACACAAATAGTGCTTCCTTTCTAAAATGGGCTTTAGATGAGCCTAAATAAACCAAGTCAGCTGATAGGCTTTTTTTCTTTTACCAGATTACTTGGGCTGAACCATTAATCTGGGGCCTTTTTAAGAAACATTAAGAAAGGTTAAGGGATTGCCTAAGATTATTTCCAAACTCAACTGCCACAACTATAAATAACACTAAGCTTCATTCACAGCTGTGGGTTCTATCTAAAACTACCATGGTTTTCAAAGTACATACAAGGTACAAGCATTTATTGAATATGTACCTTATGCAGACATTCTTATTCTTTCCTTGAATGCTTATCTTATACCAGGCCCCGTGCTATGCACTTTATGTGTAAGATCTCATTTAATATTCACAACGACCCTGAGTTGGACACTAAACAGTATTCCTATTTACAGTCAGAATTCAAAAGCTGGCCAGAATTCAAAAACTGCTCTTCAGAAACATAACTTCTCACTGACAATGTGTATTGAGGACTGGGGATATAGGCTTTGAAATAATGGATAAAGAACTGGCGATTGAAAGATGGGGAGAGAGTAGGAAGCAACTGCAAATTAAGCTTTTTTTTTTTTTTAAATTGGATACTAGAATTCAATATGAAAAATCAAGAGAAGGATCCCTTTTGAGAGACAAAAAAGAAGAGTAGTCTCAAAGCAAAATGATAAAATTTTCAGAAAAGGTGGTCAATAGTGTTGATGGAGATACTGGGGTCAGAATTTCATACAACTGGTCTATATTTTCAAGTTAGGAAGCACTTTAGATATCAACTAGGACAGTCACACCATGCTCAGATGAGAAACTGAGATCCAGTGAATAATTAATGACAATCCATTTCAATAATTCACTGAGCATTTACTGAGCCCCTACTATACTCCAAGAGCTTGGCTGGTTGTTTTCCATAAAGACCCTTCTCTTACTCCTAAGGTACTCAGTGTTTAGAACAGGAGATACATGGGTAATTATAACACAACGTGATAGATGCTATAAGAGAGTCAAGTGCAAGGATAAGAGCTAGGTTGTAGGTCATTGCTATTTCAGTAAAACGTAGATAGGACATGATCAGGAACTGTTTTTCAGAGAATGGGGTAATTGAACCATGCTTTGAATACTGAGTAGGAGAGGCAGGCCACAGAATGAAGGCTGAACATCACAGGTTGAGGGATACGAAGTATGTGCAAAATCACAGGTTTTGAAGAAATAACTCAGTACCTGTAGAAGGACACATAATATTGGGGTGGGCTAACTTCATCAAAAACTATTTATCTCCCATGATTCCCTAGTTGTCTTTTCATGCTTCACCTCCATTAGCATCACATAATGAAGAAAATTAGGGGGGGAAGGATAAATTGAGAGGTTGGGATTGACATATACACAGTACTATATATAAACTAGATAACTAATAAGGACCTACTGTATAGCACAGGGAACTCTACTCAATACTCTGTAATGACCGATATGGGAAAGGAATCTAAAAAAGAGCAGATATATGTATATATACATAAGTGATTCACATTGCTGTACAGCAGAAACTAACACAGCATTGTAAATCAACTATACTCCAATAAATTTTTTTTTAAAAATTAGGAAAAAGTGTATCATTAAATGTAATATCAACTCAGCCATCTTTAATTTTTTAGCCTATACTGGAGGACTTCATTAGTACTTAATACATTTTTCTTTCTAATGGTACACACCTTGCATTATATCTCAACTTGCAAGTGCAGTTGCTGTGTTTTTGTCATAGATGTAGTATACAGTAAAACACATTTACCTTTTGATTGTATTTGCTTATATTTTGACAATTAATTACAATTCTAGAATGCATTCTCAATATATTAAGTTCAGTATCACAAACACAACCACCTATAGCCAAGTATACAAAATCCCCAGGAGTGAAGCTGGGAGGTTGCCAAGTGCATTCACACACTTTGCATGGATGGTGGAGCTGGGGCAAGATGAGGAGATGCTGCCTCAGGGAGAACTTGTTGTTGCCATGGAGCAAAGTGAAATTAGTTCCAAGGAAAAGCACTTTTATTCTGAAATATCTTTAAATACTCTAACTGATCAGTAAAACTTTGGACTAATTTAGGTCAATAACGTTAAGCTACCTTTCATTCTTATAGTTTAACATTCAAGTAAGTTAGTTATTTCTAGAACTTTTATGATATGGGATATTTATCTGTATTTTCTATATAATTCTTTTCATATGCTGTTTCTTTTGATAATTTTATTCTCTTTTCTAGAGCTGCTCTATGGTCCCTTTTATGTATTAATTTGTTTGGAAAGAGAATTAAATGCAAAACATTTGGTTATAATAGTTTTAATATGAGTAGACTGCGCTAAGAAAAAGCAGTTTAAGTATTCATGGAGGAGAACATGGAATAATACAGAAGACTATGACTTACTCCATAAGCACAAGATCTATTAGGGCAGGCACAAAAACTAATTTTAAAAAATGTCACATGGCATGATTTCCAATTGTGGGAGAAAAGATCTAACAGAGAACTGATGTGCAATGAAACATTGTCACTCTTGACATTAGAAATATTTCAGTGCATCTTCAAACTTACCACACAGAATTTAGGAATGCTATATAAGAAAGACATACATCTCATCCCCACCCTGATAAGTCTGATAACATAGTGTTTTATTATCAAGAATACAAAGAGTTAATATCAACACAGTTTTTAAATCTTTAGTTAATGCAGATAAATTACCCAGTATTTCTCATGATCTGCAGTATTGGCACTACTCTAGTAACGTGTAACATCAGAAAAGCACTTAAAATTCATAAAACTTTATTAGAAAATATTGTATACACAATGATGGTCAATGTACATGCCATTTAGAATAGAAATTAGCATTTGTGAGTATGTGTGTATATGTGTGCATGTATGTGTGTAGAGGCAGATGCACATGCACATTTTATATATAAAAAGAAAATATTCACATTGCCAATATATAAATATATAGTCAGGAGTAATCCTATAACTATTAGAAGCTTTGGGAGATCATTCAACCCTGGTGATCAGCATTGAGCTAATCTTCTAATCTGGTATCATTTCTCAGTCTTCACTTTTTTGTTTGCTTCTCTACAGCACTTAGTCATGACCTTCTTTAGAAATTATTTTAAACATATTTTTGTTAGATATTTGAGGTAATTTTTCCAGGTAATAATGCCATTAATAAATTTATCTTATTTCCTTTAATATATCATATAACATTTTGGACTCCCCAACAGAATCATAGGGAGGGGATATGGGGATATATGTATACATATAGCTGATTCACTTTGTTATATGGCAGAAACTAACACAACATTGTAAAGCAAATATACTCCAATAAAGATGTTAAAAAGAAAGAAAGAAAGAAAAAGAACCCCAAACAGTTATGATTTAGTGACTGTAGGACATTGCCCAGTTTTGAATCTCTTAGCTAATTCATTTTGGCTCCTTTTGAACAACTTACAGTATAAATCTGCATTCCTTGCCTCCTTCTTTGAACCACTATTGCCATCATTTTGGTTCCCTCATCAATAAGCTGAGTAAAATTTTTGACACGTTCATTCTAAAAAAAAAAAGTCTCTGACTTCAATAAATCTAATACAAATCAAGATGGTAATGGTGGTTTTTTGTTTTCTGTTTTTTCTGCTTTCAAGGTTTTTCTCTTTGCCTTCACTGGTGGGTGTATAGTCTGACTCCCTTGCATCAAATTCAAGTCAGAAGGAATGTTTCCATTCTCTCATGAATTAATCTAGTAAACAAGACTGTGTTTCTAAATACATGTTATTTCTTTTTTTAGCAAACCATTTTGTGTCTATTCATATCATATTTAAAGTATTATAAATTTTGAATATGCCTTTATCAAAAACTTACAAATAAACAAAACCAGCCAACAAACCAAATGCCATTCCTTATTTTCTACAAGCATCATCAGCTGTAATTCAAGCATCTGTGACCTGACACTTGCCTGTTTCGTCCCTTATTCTCTCCCTGTTCCACTCTCAGCTTCTTTTCTGCTTCCCACACCTTGAATTACTGCATTCCCTAAGACTTGGACCTCGCCCATTTGTCTTCTCTTTGTGCACCTTTTCTGGCAATATTATCTCTCACCAGGATGTCAGCAATCCTTTCAAATGATATCCCTCACCTCAACTTCTCCCCTTAGCTCTCACTCCATCTCCTCTTAGGCATTTATAATTAAATGTAAATTTGGTACCTCAATGTGACCAGCAAATTTATTAACCTCTATCCCCAACTTGCTCCTCTTACTGATCTGATTTCTGTCCATAGCATCATCCTTTTCCCAGTCACTCTGCCCACAGTTTTCAATATGTGTTCTGAGTAAACATAACATTCCTCAAGGGTGCCTACTAATCCAGCAGGTTGTTCCTCCTGTGGGGTTCTGGGTCCCACCCTTCTCCTCTCTCTCTCAATCAGAGCAGCAGCACTTTTATTTATTGATATTTTATAGGGGTTCTGGATAAGATTTTATTTGTCAATAAAATAATCAAGAGAATAAACCTGAAAACCACTGATGTATTTGAAAATTCTTAAACCCATTCTTAACCTTTTATTAACACAACCTCCCTCCCATTAACAATCAACATCTCAATGCTTTTAAACCAATGTTTACTTTTGCTGGAAAAAGTAAAGTTTTGCTGAACTGTCTCCCAACGCCAGATAATAAAGTTGCCATACATTAATGGATTCCCTTAGTATATTAAGTCTCTGAAAGTGGTTGTAACTGCTCTCTAGCCTTAGCTTACCCAAACTGTCTATCCCCAAACAAATGATATTCTATTCTATCTCTTTGTTCAGAAATTTCCCTCTTCATAAAGTATCTCACCCAACCTTGCATGTGATAATCCTATTTATTCCTCAAGTGGTAGTACAAAGAAACCTTCTCTGGAACCCAAGGCAAAAATACTATCTTTCTTCTTAGAACTTCCACAGCATTTTTTCACACCTCTTTATTTCATATATTCCTTTTTATGCTGAATTGTAAATACTGATGCATATGACATTTGATTTCTACTATCTCCTTGGTCTAGGGGCTCTATTTTTATCTTATTTGTAAATCCTTTCATATCTATCTGAATGCTTAATATAGTAAGAACTTTAAAAAGTATGCTCAATAAATCAATGTATTTCTTTTAATTCCTTTGTTTTTCAGAAAAAAAAAAACAACAAATAACGTAAGTGTAATAAGGTAATTTGCCTGCTTTTGTAAAGCCAGTTGGTGTCAGGGAAAGAAGGAGGACTTATATTTATTAATTCTCCATCCTAGTTGTAGGAAATACTCTTTGATATTCCCTGTGATACGCACCCAAATTCTTTGTTTAATATACTTGTGGAAAATTTAGTGTGAACTGACTCAGGCAAGACTCCAAAAGAGGGAATTCCAGCAGGCCACTGGAGTTCTGCAATTCAAATTCATAATGGTCTATTTATCAAATAAGTTTTCATAGGAACTAGCTATAGATTTAGTCACCAAAAGATCTTTCCTACAGAGTTTCTAATAAGGTCATCAAAATCCATCTGTTGAAGAAGAGTGTTTTATTTCACGTGTTGAATTGAATCAACTTTATTGAAAATTACACTTCAGTCTCTTATTCTGCAGAAAGCAAGATCTCATCAATAGGCTTACCACAAAAAAGAAAATCTATTTCTTAAGATATCTCCACAATCGAAGTTTCTGCCTTGCTACTCTTTTCAAAATGGTCTACATATACTTAGGATGAACTCTGTTTTCTGTTTTCTAATTTCAATGCCAAATGCACTTCCCAAGTAATGTACTGGTCTCACCATTAAGATACGAAGTTGATAGCATGGACCAGTGGTTGCCAGTGCAGGTTGATGATCAGTATGACCAAGACGACATTTACAAATACACATTTCAGAGCTCTAAAGTCAGGTCTGCTATATCAGAGTTCTCAGGGGATGTGATTTAAAGAAAAAATATATACATATCTTTAAAATGTATCCACCACCACCATCTCCCAGGATTTCTGAACATAAACTAGATTTGGCAAACATGGATAAGAACTTACTCTGTTCTTCTCCAGAGAACAAAACTAGAGAGATTGTTATATGTTGATAGATTAAGCTTAAACTCTAGAGAAAAAACAAAAAGAACATTTTCTAGTAGAAATGTAATGAAGTGGGTTCTGTTTAATGTCTCTAAACTCTAACAAAATATATTGTTAGAAAGTGGATTGTTTAATCAATGTTTGGAGAACAATCCTCTAGATCTTCTATAGCAAAAAATTCCCTTAATTTAATTATAAGAGTTTATGATTTTAATCAAAGTATTAGAATTAATTATATTAAGTATCATTGAAAGATATTAATAGCATCCATTAATACTTTGTTTTACAAATCCATACTTCATTAATAATTCATTTTGCTAAAAATTATTTTTATAAAATATAGTTCCTAAATAAACTCCTAAGGATTTATTTCCTAAAATATGAAAATTCAAGGTGATAAAATTTATAGTAAAACCTGGATATGCTATGAATATTTCCAGTATGAATAACTATTTTGCTCATTTTTTATATAGCAGACATTTATGTATCATTTCTAGATACCAGATACTAAGCTGGGCCCTGGAAATACAAAGAAAACTAATTTTTTTATAGCTTTAGGAGCCTTCAGATTAGCAATCTGTATTCATCTTTTAAATTTTTTCTCCATGATCTGGTTTTCTATTTATATGTTACTAATTTTTTCATACTAATTTTTTCAGTATAACTTATGGTAGGCATATCAAATCCCCAAACTTTTGGAGGGGAAGGATATAAAGTGTAATAAAATGCTTTAAAGGATTATAGATTACAAAATAAAATACTTAGCATATAAATTCTATATTTAATTGTTAACTCATTATTTGTGCTGCTCAAGCAGTGTGGTAATTTGTCTATAAAAAATATGTTGATCAATTTTGTGAAAAAGCCTGGCATACAATTTGTTTAAATTTTATGACACTATAAACTGATTTAGGATTAAAAAAAAATGAGTTGAGGAATAAATGTGATAAGCATGAACAACTCTGACTGGTAAAGACTGCCTCACATCACAGTAAGAATAGTAAAAGGTGGAAGATACCAAGATTGCTGAGAAGCCCTGTGTGAGATGGAGTTTTAGGAAAACCATTAAGAAAAACACATAGTCGACACAGTAGGTTTACAGTCTTGTTTGGAGTTAGAAGAACAAGGATGGTACGTTTCCATGTGACTGGAGTTGATGGTGCAATATTAACTAATAGAACTCCCAGCACTTCACTTGTGTTTCTTTTAGGTTCCTCATTCTAAGCAAAGACAAATAAAGTTTTTATCTGTTACCATTAAAAGAGTTAGTTTGCATTGTTTACCTTAAGTAATGGTCAAGATCCAAAACAGTCTGGACAGAATGAAAAAGTGAAAATTAGTGGAACTTGATACAGAGTCCTGAAATCAGTTTTTAAAAAATCACCTGTGAGAGTTGCCTGGTATTTAGTTGGTTTGTACAGAGATGAGTTTACTGGTTCTTTATGGTAGGATTCCAGTTTCACTGGTGAGGCATCTATTTTAATTGATCAGTTCTTCTGATCTCCCCACTGTTATATGTTTTGACTATCTCCTCTGTAGAGAAGTATAAATGAGGATTGTTAGTTATTATAAAATTATTGTTTGTCTCCGGAACTCCTTTTCTTTTAAGAGCTCTACAAGCATAGAGTACATGCAATAAATATAGTAGCAGAGCAAATGGAAGCGACTGGGTATTTTCTTATCTTACAGTTTGATATGACTGAACAGTTTGATAAGGCTTCTGAAAAGGGTCATATGATTTCAGGTTCCATATAGAGTTTGGAACAAAGAAGGTTAAAGTACCATCATACTTCAGAGTGTATTTTCCCCAGCTCACACTGAATCTGGAGACTTTGTTTACTAGTGTCTCTACTGGCACACTGTTGGGAGAGGCTAAAAGCTATGACATAGGAGTATTTGAGTATTCAGGAAGGAAAAAGAGGAATTCCTCTCCGCCCATAAGAATAAGAAGACTTAACAGAAATAAAACAGAAATACAAAAGGTAAAATTTTCCCCAGAGAAGTGGATGTAAGGTAGAACTACTAAATAATAGATAGTGTGAAATTTGAGTGTGAGAAAATGAGTTCTTAATCACAGATACAATTCAAGGGGGTGCTAGATGAACACTGATTCATCTAGTAATAAGGAGAATATGTTTTAAGAACTGAACTATGTGATTTCTCAGCTGTCATCCAAACCTGAGATTGTTTCATTCTCTAATTGGTTAAAGCAGTGGTTCTCAACTGGGGGTAATTTTTCCCCTCCAGGGGACATTTGGCAAGTCTGGAATACATTTTTGTTTGTCGTAAGTAGGGTGGTTCTAGTGGCATCTAGTGGGTACAGACTAAGTATGCTGCTAAATATCCTACATTGAACAATATGGTGTTCCACAACAAAGAATTATCCAATCAAAAATGCCAATATGGCCGGGTCGGGAAATACTACGCTAAATTAACAGAAAACTGTTTGCATTTAGTAAAGTATAACCTATTCCATGTTTATGGGATATTGAAGTCTCAGAAATGTCAGTATTGGTTTAAAAAAAAAGATATACTCTCAACTTACTGCTTTTGTAACACAGTGATGTTTTTCACATTTTCTAAGACAAATTAATTTATATACAAATTCTGGGTTTCACTTTGTATCATTTTTTTCTCCTTTATACCTTACTTGGCATCCGTTCCTTATATTTCTTGGCTGTCCTGTTTTGTCACTCTGTTTAAGTTCCATTTCTACCACTGAATTAAGAGTTGTCCTATTCTACTTCCTATAGTGACAGTGGTACTTTGCTTTCCCCACAATGCTGGCCATATTCCAATTGAGTAATTATATTTTACATTTCAGGGTTTACCTTGTAGTTTTCTGAAATGTTGGGCAATTTTCTTACATGTTTGAAGTGTGTAATCTTTAGTTATGGCAACATTTCAAGTGACAGAAACAAAAAGGAAGACCAATGCTCATGTGGTGCATCTACTATTCCTATTTTCTCTTTTAATTTCTGAGGCATTAGGGGTTTTTTTTTTAAAGGAGAGGTATTGATAGCAGAGATTTAGCATTTCTGTATATCACTCTTTACCTTCCTTATTGATAATATTTTGGTGTTACTTATATCAATTTAACAAATGAATATACAGCTTTTTACATGACATGTTTTAGGCACTTTAAAAACATTAACTTATTTAACCTTTATAACGTAACATGATGTATAGGTATTATTATTATCTCATTCTACCAATGATGAAATAAAGGCACAAAGAAATTAAATAACTTGTCCAAAGACATTCAGCCAATAAGTTAGATAGCTGATTTCAAACCCAGGTAGTCTAGCTCCACAATCCACATTTTTAAACACTAAGCTATGTTGCTTCTCCAGATTATATATATATATATATATATATATATATATATATATACATGATATACATAATATATCATATATATAATATACTTACAATAGTATAGTATATATACAGTATACTCACAAATAGATATATACACACGTGTATATACACATATATACACATTACTGTAAATAAAATACTTAGAACAGAATTGTACAAATTTCAAATTATACTTATGAGCTTATTTTTATGCACAATATTAGATGATAAGTGCAGTTATTATTTCCCTCTTTGGAGTTGAAATAATAGGTTCAGAGCAGTTAAAAAACTTTCCTCAAATGACACAACCAATCAGTGGAAGAAATGTGACGTGAACCCATGAGTTTGGCTCTAGTCTACAATCTGAAACAGTGCAGTTCCCTACTAAACACTTATTAAATGTCTTTCCCACACTGAGTAATTTTTTAGTGTAAGCTCTAATTGGGTATCGTTCTTGGGCGTCATAAATTGTTTTCCAGCTTCCCACTCCACTTCATGTACTAAGTATGAAAGGTGTGTACAGGTAGGTTTCTTAGCCTTACAGCATATATACCCTTCTTATGTTAGCTGAGGATGTGTTTCTTTTTTGGACATTATTCCATGTCTCTTTGATCCATGTCTCTTTCAATTCCAGGTAAAATTCCAGCAATGCAAATATATATGAAAAATATTTTTTAAATCATCCTGCTATTTTAGCCATGGTTTCTCTGTCTTGTTAGGTCTTCAGTGTTATCCTATCAATTGCTGTTTGTGCAAAAATTGAAGGTCCTATTTCTAATAATTTAAGATTTAAAATAATGTTTTTAACTATTTAATACAACAATATCTTTTGTACTCTTCTTCAAAGTATCTACTATAGGAAAAGTAAAACTCAATGTCAACAAAAAGTGTAACTAAGTCAATTATTCTATACCAGTAGGATGGATTAGACTGCTACTGTTAAGATATTTATGAAGAATATCTAGTGGCATGGGAAACATGTATGTTATATTACTACCTAAAAGATAAAATATAATATCTACCCTTTAAAAATAAGCATAGCAGAAAAGAATAAAAGAAAATACATTAAAATGTACTTTCTAAACATGTTACTGGAAAACTTGGTTATTTTTCATTTTAGATCTTAATGCTTCATTTTCAGAGCTGAAACATTTTTCTCTCTAGTTGACTAAGTCTTGAGATTAATTCTCATTTTTAAAAATTCTTAGAAGATATGTATTTGCTTATGGATAGAATCTATTATGTTTTCTAAGTATATTTACTTTTATGCAAAAGAACAATTACAAAATATTTTAATTTACTGCAAAATTATTGAGAAATTGATATATGTGAAAACCCTATACTGGGGATAAAATAATAGCAAGATATGGTCTCTGCTCTCTAGGAACTCAAAGAAAGATGTAAATGGCTCCAGGACTTGGTAGATTGTTAGAGTTTTATGGAAGAGGTACAAATAAGAGACTATAGGAGCTTAGGTAAATAGAGTTCTCGACTATGGGGATCTGAGGAGCCTTCCATGAAATATGACATTTAGGCAGAACTTTGATGATGAGGACCTTACATACAGAGAAGAGGATTTTAAAAAGTAACAAGGGGGGAGGAGCTTGAAGATGGCAGAAGAGTAAGACATGGAGATCACCTTCCTCCCCACAAATACATCAGAAATACATCTACATGTGGAACAGCTCCTACAGAACACCTACTGAACGCTGGCAGAAGACCTCAGACCTCCCAAAAGGCAAGAAACTCCCCATGTACCTGGGTAGGGCAAAAGAAAAAAGAAAAAACAGAGACAAAAGCATAGGGACGGGACCTGCACCAGTGGGAGGGAACTGTGAAGGAGGAAAGGTTTCCACACACTAGGAAGGCCCTTTGCGGGCAGAGACTGCGGGTGGTGGAGGGGGAAGCTCTGGAGCCATGGAGGAGAGCACAGCCACAGGGGTGCAGAGGGCAAAGCAGAGAGATTCCCGCACAGAGGATCTGTTCCCACCGGCACTGACCAGCCTGAGAAACTTGTCTGCTCACCCAGCGGAACGGGTGGGGGCTGGGAGCTGAGGCTCGGGCTTCGGAGGTCGGATCCCAGAGATATGACTGGGGTTGGCGGCGTGAACACAGACTGAACGGGACTAGTGCGCCATGGCTAGCCGGGAGGGAGTCTGGGAAAAAGTCTGGAGCTGCTGAAGAGACAAGAGACTTTTTCTTACCTCTTTGTTTCCTGGTGCACAAGGAGAGGGGATTAAGGGAGCTGCTTAAAGGAGCTCCAGAGACGGGCGCATGCCACGGCTATCATCACGGACCCCAGAGATGGGCATGAGACGCTAAGGCTGCTGTTGCAGACACCAAGAAGCCTGTGTGCAAGCACAGGTCACTATCCACACCTCCCCTCCTGGGAGCCTGTGCAGCCTGCCACTGCCAGGGCCCCGTGATCCAGGGACAACTTCCCCAGGAGAACGCATGGCGTGCCTCAGGCTGGAGCAACATCACGCTGTGCTCTGCCGCCGCAGGCTCGTCCTGCACTCCGTACTCCTCCCTCCCCATGGCCTGAGTGAGCCAGAGCCCCCGAATCAGTTGCTCCTTTAACCCCGTCCTGTCTGAGCAGGGAACAGACGCCCTCAGGTGACCTACATGCAGAGGCGGGACCAAATCGACAGCTGAAACCCAGGAGCTGTGCAAACAAAGAAGAGAAAGGGAAATTTCTCCCAGCAGACTCAGGAGCAGCGGATTAAATATCCACAATCAACTTGATGTACCCTGCATCTGTGGAATATCTGAATAGACAACAAAATCATCCCAAATTGAGGAGGTGGACATTGGGAGCAATGATATATATATATTTTTCCCTTTTTCTCTTTTTGTGAGTGTGCTTCTTTGTGTGATTTTGTCTGTATAGCTTTGCTTTTACCATTTGTCCTAGGGTTCTGTCTGTCTGGTTTTTTTTTTTTTTTTAGTAGTGCTTCTTATCATTGGTGGATTTGTTTTCTGGTTTGGTTGCTCTCTTCTTTCATTCTTCCTTTTTTTTGGGGGGGGGGTACGCGGGCCTCTCACTGCTGTGGCCTCTCCCATTGCAGAGCACAGGCTCCGGATGTGCAGGCTCAGCGGTCATGGCTCACGGGCCCAGCCACTCCACGGCATGTGGGATCCCCCGGACCAGGGCACAAACCTGCGTCCCCTGCATCAGCAGGCAGACTCTCAATCACTGCGCCACCAGGGAAGCCCTGTTCTTCCTTTTTTATTATTACTTTTTAAATTTTTAAAAAATAATTATTTTTTATTTTAATAACTTTATCTCATTTCATTTTCTCTTTCTTTCTTTCTTTCTTTCATTTTTTCTCCCTTTTCTTCTGAGCCATGTGGATGACAGGCTCTTGGTGCTCCAGCCAGGCATCAGGGCTGTGCCTCTGAGGTGGGCAAGACAAGTTCAGGACATTGGTCCACCAGAGACCTCCCAGCTCCATGTAATATCAAATGGCGAAAATCTCTCAGAGATCTCCATCTCAATGCCAAAACCCAGCTTCACTCAACAACCAGGAAGCTAGAGTGCTGGACACCATATGCCAAACAACTAGCAAGACAGGAACACAGCGCCACCCATTAGCAGAGAGGCTGCTTAAAATCATAATAAGGTCACAGACACCCCAAAACACACCATCAGATATGGACCTGCCCACCAGAAAGACAAGATCCAGGCTCATCCACCAGAATACAGGAACTAGTCCCCTCCACCAGGAAGCCTACACAATCCACTGAAACAACATTAGCCACTGGGGGCAGACACCAAAAACAACGGGAACTACGATCCTGCAGCCTGCAAAAAGGAGACCCCAAACACAGTAAGTTAAGCAAAATGAGAAGACAGAGAAACACACAGCAGATGAAGGAGCAAGGCAAAAACCCACTAGACCAAACAAATGAAGAGGAAATACACAGTCTACCTGAAAAACAATCCAGAATAATGATAGTAAACATGATCCAAAATCTTGGAAATAGAATGGAGAAAATAAAAGAAACGCTTAACAAGGACCTAGAAAGACTAAGGGGCAAACAAACAGTGATGAACAGCACAATAAATGAAATTAAGAATTCTCTAGAAGGGATCAAGAGCAGAATAACTGAGGCAGAAGAACGGATTAGTGACCTGGAAAATAAAATAGTGGAAATAACCACCACACAGCAGAATAAAGAAAAAAGAATGAAAGAATTGAAGACATTCTCAGAGACCTCTGGGACAACATTAAACACATCAACATTCAAATTATAAGGTTCCCAGAAGAAAAAGAGAAAAAGAAAGGGGGGTTGAGAAAATATTTGAAGAGATTATAATTGAAAACTTCCCTCATATGGGAAAGGAAATAGTTAATCAAATCCAGGAAGCAGAGAGAGTCCAATACAGGATAAATCCAAGGAGAAACATGCCAAAACACATATTAGTCAAACTACCAAAAATTAAATACAAAGAAAAAATAATAAGAGCAGCAAGGGGAAAACAACAAATAACATACAAATGAATCCCCATAAGGTTAACAGCTGATCTTTCAGCAGAAACTCTGCAAGCTAGATGGGAGTGGCAGGACATATTTAAAGTGATGAAAGGGAAGAACCTACACCCAAGATTCCTCTACCCAGCAAGGATCTCATTCAGATTTGACAGAGAAAATAAAACCTTTACAGACAAGCAAAAGCTAAGAGAATTCAGCAACACCAAACTAGCTTTACAACAAATGCTAAAGGAACTTCTCTAGGCAGGAAACACAAGAGAAGGTAAAGACCTACAATAAAAAACACAAAACAATTAAGAAAATTGTAACAGGAACATACATATCGATAATTACCTTAAATGTAAATGGATTAAATGCTCCAACCAAAAGACAAAGACTGGTAAAGGATATAAAAACAAGACCCATATATATATTGTCTACAAGAGACCCACTTCAGACCTAGGGATACATACAGACTGAAAGTGAGGCAATGGAAAATGATATTCCATGCAAATAGAAATCAAAAGAAAGCTGGAGTAGCAATTCTCATATCAGACAAAATAGATTTTAAAACAAAGACTACTACAAGAGACAAAGAAGGACAATACATAATGATCAAGGGATCAATCCAAGAAGAAGATACAACAATTATAAATGTATATGCACCCAACATAGGAGCACCTCAACACTTAGGCAAATGCTAACAGCTATAAGAGAGGAAATCGACATTAACACAGTAATAGTGGGAGACTTTAACACCTCACTTACACCAAAGGACAGATCATTCAGACAGAAAATTAATAAGGAAACACAAGCTTTAAATAACATAATAGGGAGCTTCCCTGGTGGCGCAGTGGTTGAGAGTCCGCCTGCCAATGCAGGGGACACAGGTTCATGCCCCAGTCTGGGAAGATCCCACATACTGCAGAGGGGCTGGGCCCGTGAGCCATGGCCACTGAGCCTGTGCATCCAGAGCCTGTGCGCCGCAACGGGAGAGGCCACAACAGTGAGAGGCCCACGTACCACCAAAAAAAAAAAACAAAAAAAAAACCAATAGACTGGATAGAGTTAATTGATATTTATAGGACATTCCATCTGAAAACAGCATATTACACTTTCTTCTCAAGTGCTCATGGAACGTTCTCCAGGATAGATCATATCTTGGGTCACAAATCCAGCCTTGGTAAATTTAAGAAAATTGAAATCATATCAAGTATCTTTTCCGACCACAACACTATGAGACTAGATATCAATTACAGGAAAAAATCTGTAAAAAATACAAACACATGGAGGCTAAATATTATACTACTTAATAACCAAGAGATCACTGAGGAAATCAAAGAGGAAATCAAAAAATACCTGGAAACAAATGACAATGAAAACATGACGACCCAAAACCTATGGGATGCAACTAAAGCATTTCCAAGAGGGAAGTTTATAGCAGTACAATCCTACGTTAAAAAACAAGAATCATCTCAAATAAACAACATAATCTTACACCTAAAGTAAGCAGAACAACAAAGAAAACGCCCAAAGTTAGCAGAAGGAAAGAAATCATAGAGATCAGATCAGAAGTAAATGAAAAAGAAATGAAGAAATGATAGGAAAGATCAATAAAACTAAAAGCTGGTTCTTTGAGAAGATAAACAAAATTGATAAACCATTAGCCAGACTCAACAGGAAAAAAAGGGACAAGACTCAAATCAATAAAATTAGAAATGAAAAAGGAGAAGTAAAAACTGACACTGCAGAAATACAAAGGATTATGAGAGATTACTACAAGCAACTCTACGCCAATAAAATGGACAACTTGGAAGAAATGGACAAATTCTTAGAAATGCACAACCTTCGAAGACTGAACCAGGAATAAATAGAAAGTATGAACAGACCAATCACAAGCACTGAAATTGAAACTGTGATTAAAAATCTTCCAACAAACAAAAGCCCAGGACCAGATAGATGGCTTCACAGGCATATTCTATCAAACATTTAGAGAAGACCTAACACCTATCCTTCTCAAACTCTTCTAAAAGGTAGCAGAGGGAGGAACAACCCCAAACTCATTTTACAAGGCCACGATCACCCTGATACCAAAACCAGACAAATATGTCACAAAGAAAGAAAACTACAGGCCAATATCGCTGATGAATATAGATGCAAAAATCCTCAACAAAATACTAGCAAACAGAATCCAACAGCACATTAAAAGGATAATACACCATGATCAAGTGGGGTTTATCCAAGGAATGCAAGGATTCTTCAATATACGGAAATCAATCCATGTGATACACCATATTAACAAATTGAAGGAGAAAAATCATATGATCATCTCAATAGATGCAGAGAAAGCTTTCGACAATATTCAACAGCCATTTATGATAAAAAAAAAAAACCCTCCAGAAAGGAGGCATAGAGGGAACTTTCCTCAAGATAATAAAGGCCATATATGACAAACGCACAGCCAACATCATCCACAATGGTGAAAAACTGAAACCATTTCCACTAAGATCAGGAACAAGGCAAGGTTGCCCACTCTCAACACTATTATTCAACATAGTTTTGGAAGTCTTAGTCACAGCAATCAGAGAAGAAAAAGAAATAAAAGGAAACCAAATGGCAAAAGAAGAAGTAAAGCTGTCACTGTTTGCAGATGACATGACATTATACATAGAGAATCCTAGAGATGCTACCAGAAAACTAGTAGAGCTAATCAAAGAATTTGGTAAAGTAGCAGGATACAAAATTAATGCACAGCAATCTCTTGCATTCCTATACACGAATGATGAAAAATCTGAAAGAGAAATTAAGGAAAGACTCCCATTTACCATGGCAACAAAAGGAATAAAATACCCAAGAATAAACTTACATAAGGAGACAAAAGACCTGTATGCAGAAAATTATAAGACACTGATGAAAGAAATTAAAGATGACACAAATAGGTGGAGAGGTATACGATGTTCTTGGATTGGAAGAATAAGTATTGTGAAAATGATTATACTACCCAAAGCAATCTACAGATTCAATGCAATCCCTATCAAACTACCAATGGCATTTTTCACAGAACTAGAACAAAAAGTTTCACAGTCTGTATGGAAACACAAAAGACCCCGAATAGCCAAAGCAACAATGAGAAAGAAAAAAGGAGCTGGAGGAATCAGGTTCCCAGACTTCCGACTATACTATAGAGCTACAGTAATCAAGAGAGTATGGTACTGGCACAAAAACAGAAATATAGATTAATGGAACAGGATAGAAAGCCCAGAGATAAACCCATGCACATATGGTCACCTTATCTTTGATAAAGGAGGCAAGAACATACAATGGGAAAAGACAGCCTCTACAATAAGTGGTGCTGGGAAAACTGGACAGCTACATGTAAAGAATGAAATTAGAACACTCCCCAACACCATACACAAAAATAAACTCAAAATGGATTAAAGACCTAAATGTAAGGGAGACACTGTAAAACTCTTAGAGGAAAACATAAGCAGAACACTCTATGACATAAATGACAGCAAGATCCTTTTTGACCCCCGTCTAGAGGAATGGAAATTAAAACAAAAATAAACAAATGGGACCTAATGAAACAAAAGCTTTTGCACAGCAAAGGAAACTATAAACAAGATGAAAAGACAACCCTCAGAATGGCAGAAAATAGTTGCAAATGAAGGAACTGACAAAGGATTAATCTCCAAAATATACAAGCAGCTCATGCAGCTCAATATCACAAAAGCAAACAGCCCCATCCAAAAACGGGCAGAAGACCTAAACAGACATTTCTCCAAAGAAGATATACAGATTGCCAACAAACACATGAAAGAATGCTCAACATCATTAATCATTAGAGAAATGCAAACCAAAACTACAATGGGATATTATCTCACGCTGGTCAGAATGGCCATCATCAAAAAATCTACAAAGAATAAATGCTGGAGAGGGTGTGGAGAAAAGGTAACCCTCTTGCACTCTTGGTGGGAATGTAAATTGATACAGCCACTATGGAGAACAGTATGGAGGTTCCTTATAAAACTAAAAATAGACCTACCATATGACCCAGAAATCCCACTACTGGGCATATACCCTGAGAAAACCACAATTCAAAAAGAGTCTTGTACCACAATGTTCATTGCAGCTCTATTTACAATAGCCAGGACATGGAAGCAACCTAAGTGTCCACCGACAGATGAACGGATAAAGAAGGTGTGGCACATATGTACAATGAAATATTACTCAGCCATAAAATGAAACAATATTAAGTTATTTGTAGTGAGGTGGATGGACCTAGAGTCTGTCATACAGAGTGAAGTAAGTCAGAAACAGATAAACAAGTACCGTATGCTAACACACATATATGGAATCTAAAAAAAAAAAAAAAATGTTCACGAAGAACCTAGGGGCAAGACAGGAATAAAGATGCAGAGCTACTAGAGAATGGGCTTGAGGACATGGGGAGGGGGAAGGGTAAGCTGGGACAAAGTGAGAGAGTGGCATGGACATATATACACTACCAAATGTAAAACCGATAGCTCGGGGGAAGCAGCCACATAGCACAGGGAGATCAGCTAGGTGCTTTGTGACCACCTAGAGGGGTGGGATAGGGAGCGTGGGAGGGAGGGGGATGCAAGAGGGAAGAGATATGGCGATATATGTATATGTATAACTGATTCACTTTGTTATAAAGCAGAAACTAATACACCATTTTAAAGCAATTATACTCCAATAAATATATTTTTTTAAAAAAGTAACAAGAAATCTAACTTATTATAGTTTGAAAACTTTCAAATACCAAACACCAAATAGCCATTTTCAATGTCAACTCTACATAACTCTTCCAACATGTTGGTACCTTCTTATTTTGCTGTATAGGTACTGTTCGAAAAATTACTGTATTTTGTCCCACTATGTTCCATGGAGGCCTGAGTGACAGGATAGGAACATACTCCTCATATCCGTGAACTACTCATTTTTCAACTCTCATTATTCTCTGAACCTGGAATTTTCATTTGCTAGTGAGGGACCCAAAAGGTGAAAGGTGGCCTAAGTAATAATAATTTGTTTTTTTGTAAAATACCTCATCCAGTGTTGTTAGTCACTTCTATTAGTCTTCTTTGCTATAAATTAGTAATAACAATAAGTGAAAAGTTCATCTTGCTACAACTCCAAAATTGGTTAGAGTTCAAGATAATGTCTGTTTAAATGTGCCAGTTATACTAAAGCAAGCAACAATAGCAGAATGTGTATTGGATGAATGAACTAAAGAAGAGCTAAAATGAATGCATTGTGGATTTGGACTTGAGTTCTATTTTTGAATTGTTTCCCTAAAATCTTCTTCCCTTAGAAATCCTAATTAAGCATTTCCACCTAAATTGGTCTTTGACAGCATGGTTATTAGGAGAAGGTTCTTAATTCTTCTTCTTATGAGTTACGTCTAAAATAGTTTCCCTTGAAGATGAAATCAGAGCATGAAATGAACTGCTTAGGTTACTGATATGTGCCATCACCTGAATCTCAGAGCAGCATAACCTAAATCTTCAAAGGCTCAGCTGACATTTACATGCCACTTTTATTTCAGCCAGACCAGATTTGAAAGTATTTCAAGAGCAAATGCAGCCTAGTCATATTCCTATTTCTCTCAAAAAGTACCATGGAATTGGAACAGTAATTCACACACCCTCTCTCAAAGTGTTTAAAACTCGAAGATAGTCCACCACCTAAGTCACTGGGCAGTTTTTACCAGTTTTTATTGCATTCGTATTCCTTTAAACTTCTTTGCTGGATGTTCATTCTGTTCATATACTTACTGCCTTGTCATTTTGACTGCTCCTGGCTAATGTTCTCTATCTCAAAAAACATGGTTTGGAGGAAATTGGCTTCTGACTCTTATCATAATAGCACAAATGGCAAGTCTCCAGGTGCCCTAAAGTGCCATAACACAGAGAATATTTGCATATTTAGTCTTACATTGTAAGCAACAGGGGTACCTGCCATTGTTAGAACACAGCTCAGAAAGCTGGCAAGAGAATTGCCCATTCTGAAATGTTCATGATATTAAATTACTCAATCTAATATATGGTTGAATTATTTTCTAAGAAATAGGAAAGTGTTAGTCTAAATTATGGAAATATTCTACATATTCACTTGGTATACTTGTTTAAAGCAAAATTATTCCTTTGGTGTCATTTAGCAATGTTTTAATTTATCTTTTCCTCATACATTTTTTTTTATCCCTAGAAATCTATACACTACCTATAATGCAATACTGTTCTATGTCATATACTATGTTAGAACAGTTGTTTCTGAAAATACAGAGAAGACAGGAAATAGACAATTGTATGAAATATATGTGATTATCAAAGTTATCTTTATGAATAACCATGCAATTAAAATGTGTAGAGTTTCTGTAAGTATTCTGATTGCTAATATGCTCTATGGTAAAGTCCACTCACATGAGAAGGTAAAAATAAAATAATTTTTCTCCAAGAAGAGAAACTTTAAAATCTCCTATTTCTAAGATCAAGGCTACTCTATCATTTATAAAACCACTACAACTTTTTCCATTTCCAACATCAGTAGAAACAAGATAGTCAAAGCAAAAGAAACTGATTTCACAGTTATTGTTTTTCTCTGATTTGATTTAGCTTGTGGTTTTCATACCTATAATTTTAAGAACTACAGGATTTAAAAATTGTAGGCACACACAAGAAACGTAACATTGAACATCAGTAAATGACAGTCTTGTGTTCATGTTTTTGCCATATCATTGTCTACCTGCTACATTAAAAACAATTACAGAATTTTTAATATAGTAATATGTCAATCATAGCTTTTAGACTTAGAAATGAAAATACCATGCTGGAGAAAAATTTCCAATTCTTTCAGTAAGAATTAATATAAATGAGGAAATCTGATGTCCTTTGTCAATGATGATTTTTAGGCTAAACAGCCATGTTAAATGTATTTTGAAAGTAAATTTACTGAACTTAAAAATATTTTTGAATCTTTCAGTTTATAATAAAATTCTGGCATATTATTTAGACAGCTAAAATAAAGAATGAGAAGTTTCTAACAAATATCTCAAAACTTACATATAGTTGCTTTCTTTTTTTCTATTATCTTCCTTTAATATACTTTTCCCCTTAGATTGAAATTCAGAGCATGGAGCTAGAAGGAAATTCACTGTGGTCTTAGTATGAGAGCCAAAGGACTTGCTGAAACCCTGAGGTAATACTGGGAAGTGAATCACTATGCACTGGTTTCAGGCTGAATAGCATATGTCTTTGTGCAGAGTGTTTATATAAGCCTTACCTTAAGAGGCAAAGAAATCAGGATTATGTGAGTTGGGCCTTCAGAAGAGAGACTAAATGGAGCCTATTCAAATCCTCAGGTTTGATTTGTACTGGAAGCATCTGATGGAAGGAAAAAAAAGCAGACATTGTAGATGAGAGTAGGACTGGAAATTAATGGTTGTAACTATGAGAACCATTTATCTTGATATTTTAGTGTTTAAATTTTATAACAATAAATAAAGTACAAACATAAAAAAAAAAGACTGTGCTTTTTTATTGACTTGAATACCAATCAGGGGAAATAAAATGTCTCTGAGTTTAAAAAGAAAGTGGATTTGGTTTTGCTGATCACTGCTGGTAGTAAGCAGTAAGCTAGATGGCTCAAATCTCACTTTCAAAAAGCCTATTTTCTATTGGTGATGATAAATTTGTCCCTTGCTTATACTTATCAGTGGGCGTTCAGTTGTTATAGGAGATTTGAAGTGATTCAGTTCATTTCTTGGATATTTTCAAAAGCAGGGAAGGATTTCACACTCTGTAGAGTGCTGCTTCACCACAAGTAAAGAATATTACAGCTTATGGGAGTGATAATTAAAGCCAATAATAACCTAGAAGTCTCCTTGCCTCTACAGTGTTGGAAGTAATACTTTGCCATTGTGTACCTGTCTGGCTGAGGATGCTCTCACTGCCTCCTGAATCACGCTGAAATTGCAATTCAAATGGGAACTGCTAAAATCATATTGCTAAGCTTTCATGTGGAGAGTTAAAATATGCAAATACATGTTGCAAAGATGGAGGTAGAGTATAAAGGTAATATATTATACAGGAAAAATAATGAAAGCTTATTTCAAGGTATGATATATCATCTTGTGTACAAGCGAGTAAAAAAAAGTATTTGTAATCAATAGATGAAAGAGAATAAACTCACAAAGAAAAATGCCTAGTATATGTCAAATATTGTGGAAATAATGTATAACCCATGCCAAACAGATAGTCTTTGACTGTGATGGGTATTTACTCTTTTTTTTTTTTTTTTTTTTTTTTGCGGTACGTGGGCCTCTCACTGCTGTGGCCTCTCCCGTTGCGGAGCACAGGCTCCGGACGCACAGGCTCAGCGGCTATGGCTCACGGGCCCAGCCGCTCCGTGGCATGTGGGATCTTCCCGGACCGGGGCACGAATCCGTGTCCCCTGCATCAGCAGGCGGACTCTCAACCACTGCGCCACCAGGGAAGCCCCCTACTCTTTATTTCCCTTATAAATAAGTGAAAGAACCATGCTTTGTGTTATTAAGAAACAAACTAGATGAAGTATTCCAAATATGATTCAGAGAAAAGAATAGCATTGTCCAAAGAGTAAGTGGGCAGAGAAGTTATGGTTTGGAATGCTTCAGTCATAGAAATAATAGAATCAGAATCCATCAGGAAGTTAACTCCATGTGGTCAGCTGATATGTTTTTGACCCTCATGTATTCAATCTCAAACTTCACACTTTTGTAAAGAAGGGATCAGAAATGTTTCCAAAAGAATTTTATTTTGTGCTGTGTGATGGGTTTGAAACGACTGTGTGAGGGAGGTGAGGTAAGAGGAGAGTGGATCAATTTATTAAGCTTTGAGCAGATTGGATTATAAAAGTTATCTTGATAATTTCCTTGTTTCTGAAAGTGCAGCCTTTGAGAGAAACATACATTGGGATTGATCAAACTTCTACATAAATCTTTGTGTTAAAACGGCCACTTACCCAAATATGGTATGCTACTTAAATATTATCCTCTGAATGAATATTAATATAGTGGGGTTCAAATTCAGTATCCACCATAAATATCTGTTAAACCTTGGGAAAGTCACAACTTCTTAGCCTCAATTTCCACATTTTTAAATGAAAATCATCATCAACATCATCATAATTTCCAAAACAAAGAATGATTATAAGCATTATATTATTTAGTATATATAACAAGGCCTTGTAATGCTAAGTGTTACACCAAATATTATCTTTACGTAACAATTATTATAATTGAGTAAAAACCCCACTTAAATGACCATACCAATGTATTTCTCATGCAGTTATGACAACAGTCATTTATTAATTTGAGAAGCACTTATTGTGTATTTATATGCCAATCATCATCCCAGCCTACTGAGATATTAAAATGAATAAAAATATAGTTCCATCTTTTATTATTTAGCCTAAGCCTAGGCTATCATAATGCAGAAAGCTAAGTTAAAGAAGCTTAAAGAAGGTGGAAGCTTGTTTCTCTCTTGTGTAACAGTTCTAAGATAGCAGAGAGATCTGTTCCACATTGTTATTCAGAAACCCAGTTTCTTTTCTCCTTTTTTCACCATCCCCAACTACACTGTCACAGTTAGGTAGCCACCACATCTAGATTGTAACTGTGGGAAGTAAAGAGAGATTATGTAAGAGGCGTGCCCATTCTCTTAAGGGACCTTGAGTGAAGTGCACTCTTTATATCTGCTTGCCTCCCATCTGAGAAAACTTAGCAAACATGACAATTCTAATTGCAAGGGAGACTGGAAATGTAATATAGATAGGCAGCCAAGTTTCTAGCTATTGCCAAGGAAGATGGGAAAAAGGGATTTTGTTTGACAGCTAGCAGTCTCTAACAAATAACCTTCTGAAGCTCACTGTCTGCTGGAGGAGAACGATAATTACAATGCAGTGTGAAACAGCGGATACAATTATATGCATATAGTTAATTTAAGCAAGTCAGAGAAAGCCTTAATCATCTAAGTATTTTGTTAAATCTCAGTTTCTCTAAATTTGGTCCTTGGCCCAATGGGAACCTCTGACAATGTTTTCACCTGTGTGCAGTGAGGTGAAAAAAATACAATTGATGGAAAAAACACTCTCAAATATAAACTATTTTTATTAAAAAGGTATTTTTATTTTAAATTTATACTCTTCTTAAATTTTGCGGCTAAAATACCCTCTCATGAAATGATAAGATCAGAGACAACTTTTGTTCAATTTTGAATGTCTTTAACTTTCAGTCTCCCCTTTCCACCAACATCCCCCCTTCACCCAAAGTGCATTTGTATGTTGAGCTTCAGACTGTGAAATACAGGGAAAATACAGTATTCTGTGAATATCTGAGAACCACTTGTCTTTTCTGTATCATTTTCTAAAATATTGTATTTTTGATTGATTGGAAGAAAATATATATTTTGGCACAATATTACTAGAAAATAATTTTAAAAACATAATAGCATGTGTTTCATAAAAATATAAAATAAACACTTGTCAACAATTCACTTAGCTCATTAATTAGTGAGGAAACCAATATGATGTTAAAACCAATGCAAAGGAGAATTCAAAGGACACACATGTTAGGCAATCCAGAATGCTGAAATGAATTTATAAGTAGACACGAAAGTGGTCAATATCCACAAGGCAATGATCAGTTGCATCTTCACCAGACACAATAACATTTATTTATGTTTCTATGGACAATAATAATTTGCATTACAAACATACTTTTATAATTTATATAACTGCAAATAGCTTAAAAGACAATGGAAAGTGGAGAACTAGAAGAGCACTGTGGACAAGACACCTAGTGATCATTCTTGCCCATTTGCAAGTCATTCACAATATTGCTTGACAATATTAAGGAGTTTTGATGCTTTTTTTCTTCCTGTTTTGACATATATCTTGTCAAAATTTAATAATGTAAACTTATTGTGAAAACATTTGAATCCCTGTTTGAGGAGTAAATAACTACATGTTGTTTATTATAATATTCAGTATATTGTTGATGCCCACAAATTACTATTATTAGTAGTATTTTTTGTAAATGTACACATTTTTAATTAGAATAAGACTAGTATTCTAGTATGATTCAGTAATTAATACAAAGCTTGTGAAATAGCACTTTTATGAGAAATAAGTGTATTTTTGAAAGCAAAAACTTAGTAATGAATGACATTACTTCCATTTTTGCAAATATCTTCTTAATGTATGCCTTAGTAAAAGACAGTCAGGTTCTCATATCATCTTCTGTGTCACTGTTTGCTTCAGTTATATGAAGAAAACTCCACCACACATTATTATGCAGTTAGAAAAGGGAGGATCTCTGAAACCCTGAAAAAGTCTTGGGACTGTTCCCACTGGGGTTATTGAATCTCATTTTTATGGACTGCTACACTAGTCTATATGCTCACACTCTTCTAGACAATACTAGCTTCTGTCTTCACCCTCATCTAAAGATCTTTATGCCTATTTTATTGAAATTTACCTGCACTTTTTCCCATATACTCTTCCTTTTCCCCCTTTCCTTCACATGAAGTGTCTGTGCTCCTTCATAATGGCGGTCTGCTTGCTTGGACCCTTATTTTCACATCAGCTCACCATTCAAGGACATTGCTTCAGCAGTTCTCCTCTCTATGTCTAGCATCATCAATTATTTCCTCTAATACCTCACTCTCATCAACATATACTCACAGTGTTGATCTTCTAATAAAGTCAAATGAAACAAAATGAAGTCAATCTGTCTTGAGTCCACATTCCTGTCTACTTACTGTTCTATTTCTTTGTTAATTCTTAGAGCAAAGACTAGAACTTGTAGAACTTGCTTATATTCACTACCTCCAATTCCTCTCCTTTTATTTTCATGTGAACTTCCTGCAATAAATCATTTTTTCTTACTTCTCCACAAAAATGCCACTGTCACAGTCAACAGTGACCTCCTCTTTGCTAAATTTGATGTTGATTCTCTATACCATCTTACTTGACTTAGAAACAACATTTGATGGTTGGTCACTTGCAACTCCTTCAATCATTTTCTTCATTTGTATTTAAGGACTCCCTTTTGGTATTTTTCTTTTTTTTTGCAGTATGCGGGCCTCTCACTGTTGTGGCATCTCCTGTTGCGGAGCACAGGCTCCGGACGCGCAGGCCCAGGGGCCATGGCTCACGGGCCCAGCCGCTCCGCGGCATGTGGGATCCTCCCGGACCGGGGCACAAACCCGTGTCCCCTGCATCGGCAGGCAGACTCAACCACTGTGCCACCAGGGAAGCCCGGTATTTTTCTTCTTGACTTGCCACTTATACCCAGCCTCTTTCCTGACTCTCCTCATCTCTCTTACTTACATATTTAGAGAAATATGTAAAGAAACCTCAGTTCTCAGATTTCTTCAGTTCTGAATTTATATTCATGCCCCTGATAATGTCAAATTTTATCTCCTCTGAACCTCAGAATCAAATATCCAAATATAATCCACAAATCTACTGGACTGCCTAATAAGTATCTAAAAATTTCACATATCAAAAACCATACTAATAATTCCCCCTCCAATTATTCTTTCTGATTTTCCCCATCTTGACAAATGCCACTTCATCTTTCAGCTATTCAGACCAAAATCTGTACCTTACTGTAAGGTTGCAAATAAGAATCTAGAATGTGACGTATCAGAGAAATCAAAAATATAACCAAAGGAAAAAAATCAATAATGCCCAAAATATTATTCTATGTATTAGTTTTCTAGGCTGCATAAC
Source organism: Phocoena sinus (assembly GCF_008692025.1). Taxonomy (NCBI): domain Eukaryota; kingdom Metazoa; phylum Chordata; class Mammalia; order Artiodactyla; family Phocoenidae; genus Phocoena; species Phocoena sinus. Next base: position 44,858,305 of record NC_045772.1, on the reverse strand, counting down.
AAAGTGCCAAAAATTAGTTGGTTTAAAAAATAGAAAGTTACTATCTCACAGTTTTGAAGGCCAGAAGACTAAAATCAAGGTGTCAGCAGGGTCATACTCCCTTAGAAGATTCTAAGGAAGTATCTATATTGGGCCTGTCTTCTAGCTTCTGGTAGCCTTTGTCATTCCTCCCTTGTAAATTTGGCTGTCTTTTGTATCTCCTCACATGGCATTCTCTCTGTGCATGCATGTCTGTGTCCAACTTTCTTATCAGTCATAAAAGGACATCAGTCATATTGGAGTAGTTTCAACCCTACTCCAGTACAACCTCTTCTTAATTAATTACATCTGTAATGACCCTATTTCTAAATAAGGTCACATTTGAGGTACTGGTGATTAGGACTTCAGCATATGAATTATGAGGAGGAAACGATTCAACCTTTAACATCCTACAAAGTAGAATTCAAGGAAGATATAATATTATGAGAAAATAAATTTGTATTCAGAATCCATAATGAATCAGTGATAATTATGTGTCAAATAATATAGCTGCAACATAAATAAAACAAAATATTTTAGCATACAAGAAAAATTCAAAGAAATATAAATTAATTGGGAGATATTTAGCAAATATCTTTCAGTCTATGACAAGTCAGGCAATCAAAATAAATAAAGAAATGTACTTAGATAATATAAAAATAAAATTAAGTAGTAGATATATAATAAATTACTTCACTAACAAATGAAATAAACTTATTTTATTTTTAGGATCTACCGAATATTTTAAAAACATAGATCATATATTTGGTCAAATAATAATATGTATATGATGCTAGTATGTTCTAGGCTCTGTTCAAGTAATAATTCTGTGCTATTCACAATAATGTTACATAGAGCAAGAAGTTTACAAAAGTTTAAAGTTTAAAAACTGCCCTCAGTATATTTTTAAAAAATATGTTGAAGGCAAGTAGGTTTAAGGGTAAAAACATATGACCTATGAATTCACAAATGAACTCATATCTTAAAATTACAGTACTTTATTATTCACCAATAAAAAAGACACAATCTAAGCATTAAACTCAAGAAGTAAATAATAAATGTAACTGCAAAAATATGTAATACAAATAATTAACCAGAAAGCAGACAATATATAGAACAAAGACAAAAAGTAAAATGGACTAATACCTGGAAATATGCTTTAAAAGAAAAGAAACAGATAAAAAGTAAAATTGTGAACAAATATTGACTATATTTAAATAATTATTTTTAAAATTTTGCATTTATTATCTTTCTAATTGATTTTGAATAAATTCAATTTATCAATCTAAACTTCTCATTATATTCATTGTTTATTCATTTGCAAATTAAATTCAATGAATCCTCTGGAAAACATAAATAAAATACACTCTGTATTCAACCTAAAGGGACCTATAATCTTGAAGAAAATTACTTCTACAACAGGCCATGGACACAGAGGATTCTTTAGGTGAGTTTTTTCACACTTTCTAACATGATTATCAGCCTATAACATGTTTCAGGGAATGAAGAAAATAAGGAAAGACAGACAGAGAACCCTCTATTTAGCTATATTAATTTTTATACAAAGTTTGAAAAGATAGAACAAAATATCAGTGACTAATGTCACTCAATGTAAATGTGGACATTTTAAGTAAACTATCAGCAAGCCAAAGTCTGCATTATATTTAATATACATGTAATTTTGTCCTACATTTTAAAAAAAATTTTGCCTGCCTTGTATCCCTTACCACTACCTCTGTTAACAGTACTGTTTTCGTTTTATAAAAAAATCTTTTACATTGTCATGTGTACTTTTTTGAAGCTGTAGACCAGAACTCTACTCTTTTGTCACAAGAGTGAAAAAAATGAAGAAATCTGGCTTATCAGTCTATTTTATTCTTCCCAGTTACACATTTTCATTACATGTCAATAAATTTCCTCCCTTTTTAATAATCTCTTACATGTGAGTTTCTGTTACATGAAACCAAAGCTAAAAATATATAAAACAATTAAAATCCACCACGAAAAAATAAGATTTATCTAGGAATTTAATGATAGTTTATTAATGAATCATTATTAATCATTTATCATATCAATAAGAAAATATTACCTCAAGAGAACCTGAATGCCATTTAATAATCTTTTCTAATATTAACAAATAAAAAAAAACATAAATGCAGGTGAATTTCCTTAAAATTGTGTAAAATATGTACTTTAAATCAAGAGCCAACATGAAACTTAATGATGATGCACAAAAAAATCATACTCATTAAAACCAAGAGGAAAGCAAAGATGTCTGCAATTGCTGTTAGTCATTAATATGATTCTGGATATTTCTGGCCAATGCATGAATAAATGAAACAGAAATAAGAGATAAAACTCTTAAAAAGGAAAGTATAAAAATTTTCAAATGGCACAGTTATATATCTATAAGCCCTAGAGAATCAACTGAGAACTATTAGATTTAATAAGAAAGTTTATTAACAGGTAGTTATATGATTAATATACTTGTCATAATATCTCTAATCATCTGAATTGGTAATAGGTGTCTGTGGAAGGTAGTAGTGGGGTGTGTGTGGACAAAGCCTCACTTTAATATCGAAATAATATGCCATGAGAAACCATCATTCATGTTGAAGGGAGTCAACTCCACCACCCCAGTATTCCTGAGAATTCCCCAGGATGGGTGTCTTTACATCCCACAAAACTATCCTTCTGAAGTGTCTCCACTTAACTCTTTTGTTTCTGTAAGTAGTTATCCAAGTTGCTGCAGCTCTTCCTACTCTATTATGCTTCAAAATATTCTCTTAATTCCCCAAATTACACCTAAAACAAACCTATCTTGTTTAAAAAAAATCAGATGTTTGAAGACAACATAAAGGAATTACAATCCATAGAATGAAATCTAAAAAGCAGATAATCAGGTCTCATTTTTCCTCTAGTCCACTGGCTAGAACCCACCTAGAGGTCCCTTTTCCTTGGACTTAGCCTGAACAATATTCTCCTTTTTAAAATCTGTCTCTATAGATTCATAGATTAGAAGAACTCAACTTCCAACAAGGTGCCCTGTCTCCGGACAAATGAAAAAGAATGAAGGAAAAGAAAAGAAAAAACATATATAGCTAATAACCTTATCAGAGATGCCCCTGTGTCTTGAATGAAGACGTAGTTCATTATTAAACAAAATGCTTAATATCTCAGTCAGAAGTATCAGTCTTTGGACACCATCCCATATTCAGAACTTCCTTTATATTTGTATGAATAAAAAGGCTTGATACTATGGTTAATGTAAAGAAGAAGGGAGAAGATGCCTTAAAAAAAAAAAAAAAAGGCTAGCTTCTACCTTCAAAGCCACGGGAAAAGAAAGTGCAGGCAATTTCAGAATAGCATTTTGCCTTGACTACTATCCATCAAGTAAGTATTCAGACCTGTTGGGTTTAATCTCAGGTTACTCAAACTTAACGTTTTGAAACAGCAAAATTCTATCATCCTCCCTAACCTATAAATGCAAATTCTATCCTTCCATTAGTTCTGGAAAAATACTATGGAGTTATTTTTGACTCCACTCTAGTTTACCACCACATCTAATTCATTATCAAAACTTGTTACTTCTATATTCAATATACCCAGAATCAATCATTTGCCACCACAACTACTACTATATCACAGATCCAAGCTGCAATTAGCTCTTGACTGCATTATTGCAATAGCCCCTAACCGATATTCATTCTTTTAGGCGTGTACCCACAGCACTGATGACTGGTTACAAAAAAGGTTATATATCTCTTTTAACCAAACAATCAAATAAATGGTTTTCTATGTCACTTAAAATAAAAGCCAAGTTCCATACAACGGTCTAAAAGTCCTATAATATCTGGCACCATCATCACTTCTCTGATGTCATCTTCTACCATTTTCCCTCTTATACAAGCCTTCTTTTCATTTCCTATATACACCATATCTGCTTTTCCTGGAACATCTTTCCCTTACATATCTGCAGGCTCACTCTAGCACTTTCATGATCAGTAGCACTCCTTCTCCCCTTTAGATTGTTCCTCACCATTTCTTTATCCATTTATCACCATTTTACAGAATATATATATATATATTGTTTACTTTTATATTGTTTGTCTTGTCCCTACTAGAATATAAGCTCTATGAGGACTGAAATACTAGGGTGTAGTGCAGTATCTAATGTTTTATCCTCAATGATCATTTGTTGTATAAATGAATAAATATACCACACGTCACATTAGTATACAATACAAGCCAAAAAACTCAGTGTAAAAATTCTACAAGGAGAAATGAAGTTCAAAAACTAATAATATAGCAGTGTGTACATGTCAGTCCCAAACTCCCAGTTGATCCTCCCCACCCTCCCTCCACTCCAAAACCATAAATTTGTTCTCTAAGTCTGTGAGTGTTTCTGTTTTGTAAATAAGTTCTTTTGTATCATTTTTTCAGATTCTGCATACAAGTGATATCATATGATATTCGTCTTTCTCTGTCTGACTTAACTTCACTTAGTATGATAGTCCAGGTCCATCCATGTTGCTGCAGATGATATTGTTTCACTCTTTTTAATGGCCGAGTAATATTCCATTGTATATATGTACCACATCTTCTTTATCCATTCATCTGTTGATGGACATTTAGGTTGTTTCCATGTCTTGGCTATTGTAAACAGCATTGCAATGAACATTGGGGTGCAAGTATCTTTTGGAATTATGTTTTTCTCCAGGTATATGCCCAGGAGCGGGACTGCGGGGTTATATGGTAGTTCTATTTTTAGGTTGTTTTTTTTTTTTTCGATACGTAGGCCTCTCACTGTTGTGGCCTCTCCCGTTGCGGAGCACAGGCTCTGGACGCGCAGGCTCAGCGGCCATGGCTCATGGGTCCAGCCGCTCCGCGGCATGTGGGATCTTCCCAGACCGGGGCACGAACCCGTGTCCCCTGCATCAGCAGGCAGACTCTCAACCACTGCGCCACCAGGGAAGCCCTATTTTTAGTTTTTTAAGGAACCTCGATACTGTTCTCCATAGTGGCTGTACCAGTTTACATTCCCACCAACAGTGTAGAAGGGTTTCCTTTTCTCCACACCCCCTCCAGCATTTATTGTTTGTGGATTTTTTGATGATAGCCATTCTGACTGGTATGAGGTTGTATCTCATTGTAGTTTTGATATGCATTCTCTAATAATTAGCAATGTTGAGTATCTTTTCATATGCCTCTTGGCCATTTGTATATCTTCCTTGGAGAAATGTCTATTTAGGTCTTCTGCCCATTTTTTGATTGGGTTTTTTTTTTTTTTTTTTTTGATATTGAGCTGCTTGAGCTCTTTGTAAATGTTGGAGATTAATCCCTTGTTGGTTGCAGTCGTTTGCAGAGATTTTCTCCCGTTCTATGGGTTGTCTTTTCATTTTGTTTATGGTTTCCTTTGCTGTGCAAAAGCTTTTGAGTTTAATTAGGTCCCATTTGTTTATTTTTGGTTTTATTTCCATTATTCTAGGAGACGGATGGAAAAAGATATTGCTGCAATTTATGTCAGAGTGTTCTGCCTATATTTTCCTCTGAGAGTTTTATAGCATCTGGTCTTACCTTTAGGTCTTTAAGCAAGTTTGAGTTTATTTTTGACATATACACACTGTTGTATTTAAAATAGATAACCAGAAAGGTTATAGCACAGGGAATTCTTTTCCCTAAATGGGAAAAGAATTTGAAAAAGAATAGATAGTATATGTATAACTGAATCACTCTGCTGTACACCTAAAACCAATACAACATTGTTAATCAACTATACTCCAATGTAAAATAAAAATTAAAATTAAATAAATGAATTAAAGTAAGTAAGTGAAAAAGGAAAAAAAAGGAAGAACAAAACAATCCAGAAATAAGTAAGGGACGCCTTAATCAGAATAAAAATCGAAATCAGTATTCTAGAATACAGCCATAGCAACAAATAATGTAAAAGGAAAAGTATAGATTTGATCAACAAAAACACAATCTGGTTCATTGAAATCTCATAAGATAGTCAAACAATTGGCAATTCACAAAGAGGAGAGTCACAAATAAATATTAGGAATGAGAAGTGAGTCTCACTAAAGAAATAGTAGTAATTTTTAAACTTAAATACTATATGCAAGTATATACAAAAATTTTGAAAAATCTAGATTAACGGATGATTTTCATATAGATATGCAAGAGATATAGGAAAATAATAAGTGAAGAGGTTTGAATGCTGTCAAAGAAAATGAGAATGTAGACTGAGAGCTATTCTGCAGTCAGAAGAGTAGAAACTGCAGAGGGAAGTGCTCCTCAGCTTTACTGTCAGGGAAAATTCAAGTAAGCAAGGGTTCCATGAATGACTGGATTTGGCAGTTTGGAATTATTTGATCGTAATATCTAATACCCCTCTGTGTTGTCAGTAATTGTGGGTTTCTGAGGGTGTACAAACTTGAGCCTAAGTAGACCCCTGCTATGCCTTAGAAGGAATTGCCTTACAAAATGTGTGGCCTTAGTGCTACTGGTGGTGGTGTCTGGCTGTAAGGTCACTGACCTCAAATTTAAAAAAAAAATGCTTTATAGAAAAAAAGAAGTAATAATAACTGCTATACAGTTTATATCAATCTAGCTTAAAGAATAAAATGTTAATAAAGTATCTCATAAACACATAAAAGCATTCAAAAGATTCACACCTGTGTATCTACACTGCATAAGTTCCAATAATATCCACTCTTCCTGATTCTCAGAAATATACTAGTGGGCATTATATTTCTTACCATCTTACAATGAAGATGTAATCCTTATGAATATAAGGATTATTTTCAGTTCATCAAAAATTAACACCTCCTCTGAAAGTATAAATTCAGTGACAGCATCAAAAGCTCCTTAAAAATGCGATATAACTACTCTATTTAAAAAGTTCTATTTTACTTTAAATATTTCCAATCCTTATTATTGATTTCATTTCCAGCTGTCGTTCCATATTCGATATCTGTTTATTTTTTTCAGATTTATGAAATTGTGTTGCAAAATGCATCTTTATTCTAAATAAATTGTTGAAGATCAAATTATTTTAGAATTAATACTACCCTAAATCAACAGTTTATAAAGGCAAAATCCAAACATTAGAAATATAATTACATATAGACAAATAATTGACACACTGTATTGTATTGGGTTCACATGTGTGAATATAAGTCATACTGGAAGAAAGACTTCTCCATTAGTAGACTTTTTATTTTACTAGATCTTTTTCCTGGAAATCACCCGTGACTATGGTACAATCCTTATCCTCTTGGAAATTCCACCACAATGTCTTTTATTATTTTTATTTTTTTAGGTATATCTAGAGGAATGTATTTAGAAGGATTCTTTCTATTACCTATATCTATTCCCTAGACATCTAACATGAGTGTCCACAATCTTTTAGGATTTGTGCTATTCACCTAGTTTACAAAATCATTATGTTAGCTTCTTTGAAACGAGTCTTTCAGATTACCTCAGACGACAAGGGTTCAAGGTAAAAATTCATTAGATTATAAATAATATCAGAAAATTGCAAGACACTGAAAACCAACATTCAGTATGAATCGGGATCTAGTAGGAAATCTAGTGGTTGGACAGTGGTAATCCAACAGCATTTCTGACAGTTGGCCTTGAAAGATGGAATTTCAACGGACGTTACTGAGATGGAGAAGGCATCCCACGTATTAGGTATTATTGACCTTCAGACACACATAAGAAGAGAAAATAAAATCACTTCTGAGCTCTTGGACCTTGGGATTGGGTAGTATTTCCAAACATGAAAGTCAAAAAGAAAGAATACAATTTTGAACAGAATGTTGTGAGACTGGATTTGATCATGCAGCATTTTTTTCCCTTTGATGTGGGGAAAAAGTGGAATTCCTGCAAGAAATCAGCATAATCTGTTAGTAACATAACACTAGAATTCTTTTACAAGGAGTACAGCCATCCTACACACTTACATTTACTCCCATTTCCTTCCCTTTGGTGCTTTTTCTCTGCACGGGGAAATTCATACCTTTTCTTCGTGAGCTTTTCAAGCAATATTCTTTAGGATATGCTTCTGAAGACTTTCAAAATTATATTATCCTCTTGAAGGAAACTAAATCTGTGAACTCATAGATTAGGAGCTAAAATATTCTCAAAATCTATATATTTTCTTCTCCTATAATTTCTGTTTTTTGCAATTTATCAGTAGCTTTTTCTAGAGCCAATACAACTTCTTATTTTTAAATCTGTACTCCTTTAGCAAGAACCATATCTTATCATTTTACTTATTGACATCTTGAAATACGAGGCCAATAAGCATTCTTTCCTTGAATTGGCTCAAGTTCTTAATCTATATATTATTTTCTTAAAGAACTCTAACTTCAGTCTTCCTTAAATATTTGATCATGTTCAAAAACAGTACCTATCATTTACTGAGTGGTTTCTGTTACAGGGATACTATGAGTTAAACTGTGGACACCCCAAATTCATATCTTATAGCCCTAACTGCTAGAACCGAGAAAGTGACCTTATTTGGAAATAGGGCTGTTGCAGATGTAATTAGTTTAGAAAGGGTCATTAAGATGTGCCCTAATTCCAATACAAATGTGTTCTTATAAAAATAAAATAGGATACAGAGAGAATGCCATGTGAAGACAAAAGCAGAGAAGTACAAGCCAAGGAATACTAAAAATTGCCAGAAAACCAGCAGAATCTAGGGGAGAGGAACTGAACAGATTCTCCCTCAGCACCCTTAGAGGGATTGTCTTTATGACTACAACACAGAAATCCTGCCTCATTTCCAGCTTGCTGCCCTGCAAAATTCAGACTCAAGACTGCCATATCAACTCTTACCACAGTCTCCAACCTACCAGCCAGCCCTACATATTTTGAATGGCCAGCCTTTAGAACTGTGTGAGTGAATTCCTCAAAATAAGTATTATCTCTTCGATAGATAGATAGATAGATAGATTCTAGATAGATAGCAATATATCTATATCTATCTATATCTATATCCATATATCTATATGAGAGAGGTCCTATTGGTTCTGTTTCTTTGGAGAACCCAGAGTAATACAAATAAATTATGCAATAGCCTAATAAGGAAGTTATAATTGCTCTCATTTTACATATAATTCTACTGATAAATTTAGTAACTTGCCCATCACATAGCTTACAGGTGACAAATCCAAGTCTCTGACTCCATAGGCCATTATTTTAAGTATTGTGATATTCAGTAATATCTTAATTCAAATTGTTCTCTGTTTCCTCATGTGACTTGAGGGAGGATATTTCCCTGTTATCCTTTAAGTATATTGAGAAAAAAACTGTAACTGCATCTTTCAGAACACATACATACACTTCCAAGAATGTAGAAATTGAGAAGATGTAGTGCCTTGAAAAGTATTTCAGATATTTGGTCAAACCACTAAGATCATTAAAGTTAGTCCTACTGTGAACTGTGAACTCCTACCTGATCCCCACACATGCAAAGAAATGCTCCTGTTGAATGTAGGAAATTTAATCACAAACTCATTTCAGAAATTCTACAGACTAGCCACATGCCTCCAGGTGAGTCTCCATAACTTCAGTGCTTCGGTTTCTTCCATTCAATTTAGAAATATTCTCCCTTGTATATACCTAAAAATATATACTTGTGCTCTGTACGGCCTTTAGTAACTGCAAAATAACATCATAAGATCACCTTGGCCTTCCAGGGCTAATGTATGTATAAATGCTTAAGAGGCTGTTCTTCTGAGGATGAACTGGCAAAAATTCCAGATCACAAGATGGTATTACTGTCTTGAGAATAAGTCACTGGAGCATTCACAAGTGATAAGCTGGTGCTAACAAAGCAATCTGAAAGAAACTTTAAAATAAATGTTTGAAATATTCAAAGATAAAAATGAAGAACTAAATCCATAAAGTAAGAAGAGAGCACTTTGAAAATTGTTGCTTTAAAAAAATCCAACAAAACAGATTTTAGAAACTGAATATAATTTAAAAGAAAATTATATAAAATGAAAAATAGTTGCATCATGATGATACTTTTGAGGCTTCTCTCCAATAATAACTGGTACAAAAGCTCCAGGATTCTGAATATGTAATTGTATGTGTGTGTGTGAGATTGAAAATTATACTTTTAGTAGCATAGTTTAGTTAAATAAGGGTAATCACTTTAAAAATCATTAATTTCCATCTCCCTTCTAAAGTGAGGAAAAATGTAATTTCAGGTTCCAGAAACTATACAAGACATAAACGCTGACTAAAATTAAGTGTGGATATAATTATTAAAGAGAATCACCTATTCTGATTTCCAGATTTTTAGTTTTGGGATTATGCTTTCCGTAAAGAGATACATTTTGAGGAAGCTTGCTGAGTTATGATTCACTATTTGGAAGTAGTAGTCACGTTGTCTTTATAAATGGAATATATGTTTTTTGATCTTAGGCTTATTAGACAGATATCAAGGCCTAACCTGGCCACACTCTTCCCTCCTGTGGATCTCTGTTGCCTGGAAATAATTCTGGTAATCACCTTGATTTAGAGCAAGCTACTCAGCCTACTAAATATACATCTTACTTCTTTATGTACATCCTACTATCTAGAATAAAGCCTTGTTAGTTTTTTCCTACTTAATATATGTGATTTTTATTTTATTTATTGAACATTTAAACATATTATACATGAAAGTAAAATGGAGAAAATCACACTACCTCTGCTTAATAATTTCTAGTGAAATATATTTGCAGCATCTAAGAAAAGCATTTGATTACAAAAATGCAGCAAGTATTAAATGATTTTTCCCTAGATTTATTTTCTACCTCATCTGGCTGATCATATTTCCTTCAATGATTTTAATTAGTCTTTTCCAAGGCATGTGGCTATGGAAAACTTTGTATAAAATAAAAGAAGTAACACCTATAGAATAAGTTAGCAGAAATAACTTGGGCTGCATTGCTGATTCTTGTAATCTCTAAGGATCACTTCAAGGGAGAATTGCTAATTAACAATACCAGTAATCACTAATGGAGTGACAGACTGGGTACCCCAGGGCTAAATCAGTAGATCAGAATATAATCACATGATTTTAAATACTATATCGGATACTTTCTGATACTTAAATAATCTTTGTGGTTTTGGCTTGAAGCTATTTAGATGTATGATGAAGACTATCTCTAAAGAAATAAAAATTAAAATTGGAATCATGGGCTTCCCTGGTGGCGCAGTGGTTGAGAGTCCGCCTGCCGATGCAGGGGACACGGGTTCGTGCCCCGGTCCGGGAAGATCCCACATGCTGCGGAGCGGCTGGGCCCGTGAGCCATGGCCGTTGAGCCTGCGCGTCTGGAGCCTGTGCTCCGCAACGCGAGAGGCCAGAACAGTGAGAGGCCCACATACCGAAATTGGAATCATTAGTACCATGCCTTAGACTGTCATTGCTGTCTATACTTTCTTATTCGTTTCCATTTATATTCCTTCCTCCCACATAATGGTTTCACTTTAATTCTCAGATCTACAAATTTCTAGCAAGGAGTCATGTTGAACAAAAATGAATGAATTATATGTTCATGCTTCATCTTGATTGATTTTTCAGTTAATGGGTGGAATTTTTTTTTTTTTTCGGTACGCGGGCCTCTCACTGTTGTGGCCTCTCTCGTTGCGGAGCACAGGCTCCGTACGCGCAGTCTCAGCGGCCATGGCTCACGGGCCCAGCCGCTCCGCAGCATGTGGGATCTTCCCCGACCGGGGCACGAACCCATGTCCCCTGCATCGGCAGGCGGACTCTCAACCACTGCGCCACCAGGGAAGCCCTAATGAGTGGAATTTAAAGATAATTTGAAAAAACAAAACAAAACAGGAGAGTGTTAACAGTTGTAACATTTTTTAGTTCTACCTGCAGCTTTTAAGTTTCATCTTTCAAATAAAACTTAAGAATGGTACTTCTTTAAATACGAGCCATCTTTTGAACATTTAGGTAGACTATAAACTTGAGGCTCAGCAGAACTTCTTAGGAAATCTCTCTCTGTATATATCGTTTTCTCTCTATCTCTCTCATTTTCAATAATTTATTAGATGCCAACCTTAAACAACTAAGGCTAAGTAAGTCCATGTAAAAATTTCGGAAATTTTGGTGGAGCAAGACAGGCAGATGGTTGCTCCATTATGACTGAGATATATGGTCACCAACAGCTGTCTTCTTTTGAAACTCGATCTATTTGGGGGTTTACTATATGGTAACTAACTATATATAAAAATCATATATAATATCATATACTTATACATAAATATATAATATATAAATAAAATATTATATATGTATACATATATATGTATAAAATGAGTTTGACGAGAAACATATATAAACCTTACAATATAAAATACATTGTCCTCTATAGGCAACCATAATATTACTTTTATTTTTACTTACATACTTTATATTTTATCAAGTGCATTCAATATTTTTGAAAGCAATTCTTCCCTTCTTTTAAGATGTCCAGCATTTCAAGCTCAAGATTTAACTGACTGTACTATTTCTGTTTGCATATTTTTGTGAAAAGGGTCAAAAATTATTAATGCACTTCTCAGTCTTTCTCCTTTCTTTGCTCACTGAGGTTCTGAGTGAGCAGAACCAACCAAGTTGGTTCCCCATACTTGCAGGATGAGGATTGTGGTAGGGCAAAATGGTAGAAAGGACAAAGGCAACTCAGATTATCACAGGAAAATGGACAGAGTGAAGGATGAACCGTTTTCCCCTCCAGCATAGCAAAGGGCATAACAATAAGTTAGAGAAAGAAATTGCGAAGAGATATGGGAAAGTGAGCTCAACTGAGGGTGAGAGGCTCTCAGCAACTTTAGAAAAAGAGAGTTTTTAATAAGAATTTCTCTGGACAGTATGTTTAGATGTCCTCCAATGTTATTGAGATAAGGTGCAATGATTGACATTTCTTCAGCTCTAAGCGTGGCTCACATGGCCATGGTTTTGATAAAGTGACATATTCTACTCAGATAAAGTGGTTAGATTACCAGCCACCCCAGCCCTCCCCAAGACCAGTAAACAGGCCTTGTAAGGTACGGCAATATAAATTGAAATACTACATCAAAAACTACATTATAATAACTTTTTGCAAAAGAAAAAGATGATAGTTCTAGAAATATTTTAATACTTGGTATTGTTTATTAATTTTTATTAAATGATATTGTTTATATTTCAGCATTTGCTGGCTCTATTAAATAATTCTCAAGACAAGAATAGGGGAGCATGCCTCAGGAAGAAATTAATAATATAATGTAGCAAAATTTTGGATATGGAGATGGATTTAAAGCAATTCAGGATATACTGAGTAATACTTAAATCCCCTCACCTTGAAAATTATACAGTTTTAATATGAGTATATTGGTTTCCTTCAGGTATGTTAGGTCAGAAAAGAACATGAAAATTTTTTTTATTATTTATTGAGTAATTCGAGGGAAGGAACCAGGGAGAATTGTTGGTATTGGTGTGGCAAGCACCACCAAACTAGGCTTTTTTTTTTTTTTTTGGCTGTGTTGGGTCTTTGTTGCTGCGTGCGGGCTTTCTCTAGTTGTGGTGAGAGGGGGCTACTCTTCGTTGCGGAGCATGGGTTTCTCATTGTGGTGGCTTCTCTTGTTGCGGAGCACAGGCTCTAGGCACAGAGGTTTCAGTAGTTGTGGCATGCAGGCTCAGTAGTTATGGCTCGCAGGCTCTCCAGCGCAGGCTCAGCAGTTGTAGTGCACAGGTTTTGTTGCTCCATGGCATGTGGGATCTTCCAAGACCAGGGTTTGAACTTGTGTCCCCTGCATTGGCAGGAAGATTCTTTACAACTGTGCTACCAGGGAAGCCCCAAACTAGGCATTTTAATTTTGCTGATGGGACCACCAGAAAGCTAATTTATGATGAAATGAAACTTGTTTTTTAGGTCTAAGTAAATTTGCTTTTCAAATCACTAGTGACCAAAATATCCAAGTCACATTAATTTATTTATGACTTTAGGTTTAAAATATCATTGCAGAGGTGAGTACATATTTTTTTAACATCTTTATTGGAGTATAATTGCTTTACAATGGCTTGTTAGTTTCTGCTTTATAACAAAGTGAATCAGTTTTACATATGCATATGTTCCCATATCTCTTCCCTCTTGTGTCTCCCTCCCTCCCACCCTCCCTATCCCACCCCTCTAGGTGGTCACAAACAACCTAGCTGATTTCCCTGTGCTGAGTGCATATTTTTATTAAGTGATAATAAGGTCAGATTTTAATGACTGAAAAAAAATCATATTATACCATTATTGATGCCCTATGCATTGAAATCTCTCCTTTTCATTTAATAATTGGTAGAATAATATTTAGTATATTTTGAATTATAAGCCAAATTCATTTGAACTTGGAGATTCACGTGAACTTTGTTCACCCCCTTTGGCAAAAGAAATACAGCATGCTGAGTTTGTCTGATGATCATGTGGGGTGAATTGCCACTGAAACTCAGGCCGTTCAAACTACTTCCCAACAGCATTTAGAGTGATCATTGCTAGCAAGGTATTGAAATAGATCTTAGTCCTATAAACAGTGTTCAAAGCCAATGCCTTGCTCTGGAATGCAGTTTCTGCCACATAAATCATAGATGCCATAAAAATCACTTGACAGGAGAGGTGAAATTGATAGGTGATTACTACTGAAAGAGACTGACAGCAAGACAATGCAAAACATCTCTGTCTGAGGGAAATGTGGCCCATAGGGGACTGCTTTTTCAACCTACAAGAAACGGTTTCTACCAGAATAAATAGGAAAATGCTCTTAGGTTAGACATTTCTCCTAAAATGACTGATTATGAGAAATAAAAAAGAAGTAGAACTCCACATATTGAGGAATAAAGGTGACCTGACTTTTGCTTCCTATAAGGTAATGATTCCCAGACTTGCACATACATCACAGTGATTAGTGATGCTTATGAAAAACGGAGATTCCTCATCCTCACTGCAGATCTAGAGAATTATAACCTCAAGGATGGATCTGTGGTCTCAGCACTTTAAAAACGTCTCACAGATGATTATCATAAATAGTCAAGTTTGGGAACCACAACTAAGGAATAATTTTACCATAGTCCCTTAAAAATATTTAGCTTCTACCCAATATAAAGTTTATTTTTATCATCTTCATGTCCTGTATACCATCGATTTTATATTACTATATATTTACATTGTACTAAATTGTTTTTTATATTATCATGATTAAAACTTTCTAATCTCTAGAACAGATTGAGCAATATCACTGCCTTTTTCTTATAACTTCAAAGAGTATCTATTATCTAAAGACTGAGATTCAATCTCTTTTGATCAAATTCGAAGTATTTGATGATTTCACCCATTTATTTCAACACTTATTTATTGTAGCGGATTCTCAGCACTCCATGACCATGCCAAGCATTTCCAGACAATGAGGCTGGGATGGCAAGAGTATCAGTTTCATTATTTTTGTAAACAATAGTATTCCAGAAAGAGGAGTCAACAGAGATATTTAAAGTTATCCAGGGATTTAAATTAGCAAGATAGGAACAGACAAACAAACAACAACAAAAAAGTCAAGGAATTAAGAGCATCCAGTATGCTGGGGAGTGGTTATTTGGAACAGTGGATCAAAATAGTTAGGATTAATTGAAAGGATTATAAAACTAGGAGGGAATGATAGGCTGCAGTGACTGGAAACAAATAGAGGGACCAGAAGACTGATGAGGAAACAATGCAAGTTCACTGGAAGAATGGAAACAACTGAACATCTGGATGGACAAAAACACCAAAGAGAGATATTATCAATTTTGTTATAGAAAATTTCTGGAATTGTCCCAAATCAGCCTAAATCGGTAGGTTCTTGCTATGGTGGAAATAAAGATCATTGGCTTTGAAATGACACAACTACTCTGAGATAAAAATGTTGATTTATACATCAGGATATTACCAAGAGTTTGGGTAATAGGGTAAACAGTGAATAAGGGACTAAAATGTTCTTGAGAAAATTGGGGAGTGTGTGGAAGAAAGTGACAAAAATAGAGAAGGAGGTATAAAAATTATATTATATGGACTTCAAATAAGTAGAAATTTTTGAATGTGGTAGAATGATTTTCTGGAATGAAAAGAGGCAATGAAGATAATTCCAGCATTCTGTCCTGGCCCTAACATGGTATGACTGCAAAAGCTAATTCCTTATAATTAATAAGGTTTAACATGTCAACAAATATAAACTAATCATTTATTACATGTTTAAAACTATATTTTTAACTGAAGTGGGTGGGTGGGCAAACAGATTAATAAAATGCACTTCTTACCCTTAAGATGAGCTAACAAGCTAGTAAGGGAGACAGATCTGCAGACACAATTATGTATGAACAAGAGAAGGAGATAAAAGTAGTTACAAAAATTGACTGAATTCTAAATAAGGACAATTTTGCATCAGGATTTCAAATATTGAATCTGCTGATTATGGTGTAAAGAACTCATTTTTAAGTTCAGTTCAGTGATATAGGGAATGATTTGGTTCCCTGGGCTGGAATGTGAGAAGAAAAACTATAAATTTGTAACTCACTTCTATTATTATTTAAATGAAAATACTAAAGCCTTAAGTTGATGCTGGAAGTGAAGTTACTATTTTTCTTGATATAAAGTGAATCATCTCATGGGGAGAACACCAAGGAAGTGCATGCAGAGCAAGAGGCTGAATGGATTCTCAGCTTGCCTGATTTATTGTATTAAAGAGAAGCTGATGCAGAAATGTATAATTTTTACTTGTTTAGAGTTAAGAGAAAAAGATAACTCTGAATGCATTTGTCAAAATTATTTTATACCACTTATAATTTGTTTTACTACATATGCAACTATTTGCAAAAAAAAAAAAAACTTTGTCGATGCTATGGGCTAGCAAGTGTCCAAAAACGTAATTAATGTGACATTTGAATGTGACTCATCGGGCTTGGATCCCCTTTCATTAATTACTTCATTCAACACTTAAACAGTCCTGTTTTTATCAAAGTTCAGTGGTAGAAACAAACTACAAAATCACACAAACAAAAGTCAAATAGTAATTATGTCCAGCTAATCCTGAAGAATTAGTGCTTGAGCTGACATTCTGAAGGATGAGAAGGAACTAAGTAAAAAAAGGAGAAGAAACATAACAAGGTGTAAGTTTCTATAGTATGAGAACTTATTGGCAAGTTCACAGAACTGGAAGAAAACCACCATTACTGGACACAGGGAGAGAGAGGGAGCTTAGTGTGAAAGGAGGATAAACATGAAGTAGTGGGACAAACTACACAGGATTTTTTGGCCATGTCTAAGACATTTTACTGCATATTTGGAAAGAAAAGAAACCATAAATATCAGTTAGCACTGACCTCAATAACTCTGCATAACAAACAAACACAAAGATCCCAGCAGCATACAATGGTAAGATTCTTTAGCTCACAAAACAAAAACAAAAAAAACAAAAATTTGACAGGGGTGCGGGGCTTGAGGGGGGCAGTTTAGATCTGCTCCTCATGTATCTTATTCTCCTTTTAGCCATGGGCTAGCCTGGACAACTATTTTTAGTGATGGCAGAGGCACTAAAAGTCAGATGGAAAATCCCGAGGCCTTTGAAGACCTGGTCTTGGAACTGGATCCCTTCCACTTCCAGTTTCACCTATTGGCCAAAGCAAGTCATATGGCTGGATCTAAAGTCAAGGAGTGGGGAAATATATTCCAATCCTCTACTGGGGATGGAGAAACAGTGAAAAATTCTGAGTATTAATCTAATGTACCCTATTATGGAACTAAGGAAAAGGTTACGTGTGCACACACACATGTGTGTGTGTGTGTGTGTGTGTGTGTGTGTGTGTAAGAGAAAGAAGGTAGAGAGAGGAGAGAAAGATAAGGTAACATAATAACACTACCTTTTAAAAAGATTTTTATTTAGTATGGAGAAATAAGGTCTAACTATGTATCTATGCAAGTACTATATTGTGTGTATCTATCACTTGTCTATTCCTATCTCTATCTATCTATCTACCTATTTATCTATCTATCTACCTACCTATCTATCTATATATCCATCTATCTAGAGAGGTCTCTATAGTATTCCTTGTAAGAAACAATGGCTCCTTAGACTTGGATGAGAGAGGTGGTGAAAAAGAACAATGGATAATTTGGAAGGTATTTAAGAGACACAATCAAAAAGACAATGATGCCTTGATTACAGGAATAAAGTGAGAGAGGTTAGTGAAGACTGTGGTAAGGTTTCTGGATTGATAAGTTGAATGCATGATGATGCCATTCATTGGAAAGGAAGCAGCAGAAAGGACCGGATTTAAAAACCTGGATCATGGTTTGGGAATATACAATCAAAGGTGGTTTTGACACATCCAAAAAGAGATATTCATCAGAAAATTGAATTTTTAAGGTCTGACTCTTAGAGGGAGATCCCTCTAAGAGTAGATGATATTACCTAGGAGGAACACTGAGAAACATTGATGACCTCAGTCTTCATAAAAAGTCCAAGTAGAGGAAGGTCAGTCTGCCTGGGGAGTGCCAAGGAGTAGATAGAAAGGTAAGAGGAAAGCCAGGGAATGGTTGTGTCATGGAGCCAAGTGAGGAGTGTGCTTCAAACAAGAAGCAAGTAAACAAGAGTCAAATGCTGCTTTGAGATCCAATAAAATGAAAATGGAGAAGTTTCCATTCAATACACTCATTTCTGACATAAAGTATTTTAACAAAAAATGTGATTTGGTTTAAAATTGGGATGTAGGGTGGTAGCTTTTAGGTGAAAAGTATTCTCGCAAGGGTTTGTATGCTTTTACTTTTACATGGTACTTAATTTTTCTAGAAAAATCACCAATGACTCCCTCACCACCACACACACACACACACACACACACACACACACACACACACGCCAAAACAACCAACCAACACCAACTACAAAAATAAACAAATATATGGTTATAGGACCATGGATCTCATATCCCTGGGATTTTGTCCTTCTTGCCTCTCTAATTCCTTCCTATGTAAAGGTAAACACTCTTCAAACTCTTGCTAGAGCTAAAAATAATATGTGCACATAAAAAGTGCAGGGTAATGTCTTAAGGGAATGTGGTACTTCTCTAAGAGCAATTATAGCAAATAGCAGCATGCCAATAGGAACTGCTGAAAGTTATGTTGCTGACCTGCTCTTAGATGGCAGTGTATTGGATATCAGTCGTGTGTGTGGCAAAAATAATACCTTAACAAAACACATCAGGCACATGCGAAGTACTAGGCTGAAGTGTGATATGTTTAAAATTATATATTTTAAGTTTTTTGTGTACTGAGTGTGGGGAGTACTACAATTAATTCAGGGAGGGATCAACTTTCCATTTGGAATGTCTCTACTTAACATTATGTCTGAAACAGACTGCTGCCAAATTAATGTTTGAAGTAAGAAATATGTTGAAATTCAAATGAATGTGAAATCTTTGTTTTTGACTACAGAGAAGCTACCCTGATCCATTTAATACTAATAACATAAGTGCTGATTATGAGTACCAGAAATGTTCAGTAGAGTGATTTTTATGTTCTTGCATGATTTAGATTCACAGTGAATACTAGAACAGGGAAATGGGATGCCAGCCTTTTTCCCAGGAGAAACTGTTATCAAAGTCAACACTTCTCAGAAAATAGTAAGTACACTGGCAAACAAGCTGACACAAACCTTTACAATTGTTTTAGAAACTGATATATTTGAATGCTCATAACTTTGTGTGATAGAACATATGGAGCGATTCAAAGAAATCGGTAAAAAAAAAAGCCCACAAAACTGTATTTTTACACCTATGATAGTAGCATTTTGTATTATGAAATATAAATTAGATTCTTTAAAATGATATCCAAGGAGATTCAAGATGGCTGAGGAGTAGGTGGACATGGAGTGCATCTCTCTCCACGGATGTATCAGGAATAGATCTACAGATGCAACAATTCTCACAGAACACTAGATGAAAACTAGAAGAAGACCTTGGACACGAGGTAAAAAGGACACCTTGGACACCAGGTATAAATATCCCTGCATAACTGGGTAGGATGGAAAAAAGAAGGGAGAAGAGAAGGAGACGAAGCAGGATGGTATCTGCACCCTGGAGCAGGGGAGCTGAAGCAGAGGAGAGATTCCCGAACTCAGGGAAACCCCCTCTCTGACGGAGAAATCGACTGGGACAGAAGGAAGCATTTGAGGCTGTTAGAAGAGGGTGAAGCAGCCAATCTGTGGCAGACAGGACAGAATAAGAAATACACAGATGGTCCATACTGCAGCCCTATGTGCCCGGACTGGGACGTGTGTTCTCAGGTGTGCGAGGGGGGCTGGGAGCTGGTGCATGGGGAATGCAGAACTGGCTCGAGCGAGAACTGCTGCTGGCTGTGGGGAGACGGACTGAGTGGATGGATGGGAGGAAATCTGCAGCAGGGAGTGCCTATGGAGGAAGACTGGACTGCCATGGAAGCAGGGCTCTACTGCTGAGTCACACACAGTGGGAGGAACCACTATTGTAACCTCTCTCTCCTCACACACTGGCGCCTGCTGACGACAGTAAAAGAAGCCCGCTCTGCGCTGGCTCTCACGTGCTGGTTGCCAGATGCCAGAAAAGGCCCTCACTAGGGCCATATCTCTTGCACCCATGGCCGCCGGCTTCCCTGTGCACCTGGCGCCACCGGGGCTCCCACAAAACAAGCAGTCATACCACCTCTGCACTTGGTCCTCACAGGGGCAACCCAAGAGCTCCAAGGCAGCCTCCAGACCAGACTCCTGTGGGTGGACCACATGCAGAAGTGAGGATAAAACCAAAGCTGAACCCCAGGGACGGGGCGACTAAGGAAGAAGACCGGAAAAATCTTTCCATCAGCTGTACAAGCTGCAGATTAAATCCCCACAATCAGCTAGGTAGACCCTGTGTCTATGAAATATCCGAGTAGACGTTGAGTGTACCCACAAATGAAAACAGTCTAGCTCTGGAAGCTGTGGACTTTGGGGGCAGCATACACAGGAATTGGGTCAGATCAGAGTCTGAGTGGTCCCCACAGGGCCCACTGCAGGTCCAGAGACCACCCCAGAGGCAGAGGTGGGTCTCTTGAGGAGGTGGAAGTGGCCTATGGCTCATGGTGTGTTCAACGACACTTAAAGCAGAGACCGCAGGGAAACAAAATTATTACAATTATTATATTACGTAATTATTACTCCTATGTTTTGATTCAATCAATTGTTGGCTCTGGATTTTTTTTTTGTTTCTTCTTCTTTCTTTTTGGTTTGTTTGGCTTTTTTTGTTGTTGTGTTAGGTTTTTTTATGTAGTCGTTTGGGATCTCCAAGTTTTATAACATGTTTTTAATTTTTTAAATATATTTCCATTTCTACTTTGCTTTTCTGTTGTCCTGTGTTTTTTCCCTTTTTATTTTATTTTATTTTTATTATTTTAAAATCATTTTTATCAGTTTGTTCTGTTTCCTTCCATTATTCTTCAGTTGGCACACTGCTTTGGTTTTGTTTTAAGGTTTTGTGTTTTTGTTAATTTTAATCCTAATTGTATGATTTTGTTTTTGAGGTCTTCTATTTGTCTGGTTGCTCTCTTGTTTTTTGTTTTATTTGGTTATGTTTTTGTTTTTTTTACATGTGTGTGTATTTCCTTGTTTCTGTTTTTGTTTGATTTTGTCTTTATGATTTCTCTGGGGTTTTGTTTGTCTTTTTTTTTCTTAATATATTATATATATATATTATATATATATATATACATATATATATATATATATACACATACTTTTTTTTTACATTTCTATTTCTACGTTCTTTTCTGTTGTTCTTTCTTCAATCCCCTTTTACCCATTTTATCATTTTTGTTTGGTTGTTTTTTTTCTTTGCTTCATTCTTCAGTTGGCACTCTGCTTTCGTTTTGTTTTTTGGTTTTGTGTTTTTGTTAGCTTTCTTTTTTTTTTGTTTTTGTTTTTGTTTTTGTGGTATGGGGGCCTCTCAATGTTGTGGCTTCTCCCGTTGTAGAGCACAGGCTCCGGACATGCAGGCTCAGCGGCCATGGCTCACGGGCCCAGACACTCTGTGGCATGTGGGATCTTCCCAGATTGGGGCACGAACCTGTGTCCACTGCATCAGCAGGCGGACTCTCAACCACCGCGCCAATAGGCAAGCCCTGTCAGCTTTCTTTTTAACTGTTGGATTTCGTTCTTGGGTTCTTTCATTTTTCTGGTTGTCCTCTTGCTTTTTGATTTATTTGGCTCTGCTTTTGTGTCTTTTGTGTGTGTGCATGTTTCCTTGTTCCTGTTTCTGTTTGTTTGATTTTACTTTTTACCATTTGTCTGGGGTTTTGTTAGTCTGTTTCTTTTTCTTTTTTTTTACTCCCCTTTATTGAAGGGATGAGTGAATTATGGGGTCTTAGTCCCTCCACCAGAAGTTGGGCCTGAGGCTCTGGGGTGGGAGCACTGAGTCCAGGACTCTGGATTACTAGGGAATTCCTGGCCTAAAGGAAGAATAATTGCTGAGAGCTGTCACAGAGGCCTCTATCTGAATCTGAGACCCAGCTCCACCCAACTGCCAGCAGCTCCAGGTGCTGGACGCCTCACACCAAGCAACAAAAAAGACAGGAACACAAATCCACCCATCAGCACACAGACTATCTAAAGTCACACTAAGCTAACAGACACCCCAAAACACACTACATGACATGGTCCTGCTCATCAGAGGGAAAAGACTCAGCTGCACCCACCAGAATGCAGGTACCAGTCCCTCCAATCAGGAAGCCTATGAAAGCAACTGGACAAACATCACTAGCTGGGGCAGAGAACAGAAGCAAGAGGAACTATGACCCTGCAGCTTGGGAAAAGGAGACCTCAAATACAGTAAATTAGACAAAAAGAGAAGAGAGAGAAATATCTTGCAGGCAAAGGAGCAAGATAAAAACACAAAAGACAAAATAAATGAAGAGGAAAAAGGCTAACTACCCAAAAAAGAATTCAGAGTAATGACAGTAAAGAAGTAACAAAATCTTGAAAATAGAATAGAGATAATACAAGAAACTTTTAACAAGGACCTAGAAGAATTAAAGAGCAAACAAACGGTAATGAACAACAAAATAACTGAAATTAAAAATACTCTAGAAGGAATCAAGAGCAGAATGACTAAGGCAGAAGAACGGATATGTGAGCTGGAAGATAGAACGTTGGAAAAAACTACCACAGAGCAGAATAAACAAAAAAGAATGAAAAGAATGGAAGACAGTCTCAGAGAACTATGGGACAACATTAAGTGCAACAACATTTGAATTATAGGCATCCCAGAAAAAGAAGAAAAGAGAAAGCTTTGAGAAAATATTTGAAGAGATTATACTGGGAAACTTTCCCAACATGGGAAAGGATATAATCAATCAAATCCAGGAAGCACAGAGAGTCCATACAGGAAAAAACAAAGGAGAAACACACCAAGACACATAATAATCAAACTAACAAAAATTAAATACAAAGAAAAAATATTAAAAGCAGCAAGGGAAAAGCAACAAATAACATAAAAGGGAATCCCCATATGGTTAAGAGAGGATCTTTCAGCAGAAGCTCTACAGGCCAGAAGGGAGGGGCAAGATATATTTAAAGTGATGAAAGGGAAAAAACTACAACCAAGATTACTCTACCCAGCAAGGATCTCATTAATATTCGACAGAGAAATCAAAACATGTACAGACAAGCAAAAGTTAAGAGAATTCAGCACCACCAAATCAGCTTTACAACAAATGCTAAAGGAACTTCTCTAGACAGGAAACACAAAAGAAGGAAAAGACTTACAAAAACAAAAACGAAACAATTAAGAAAATGGTAATAGGAACACACATATCAATAATTACCTTAAATGTAAATGGATTAAATGCCCCAAACAGAAGGAAAAGACTGGCAGAATGGATACAAAACAAGACCCATGTACATGCTGTCTAAAAGAGACCCACTTCAGACCTAGGGACACATACAGACCGAAACTGGATGGAAAAAGATATTCCATGCAAATGGAAATCAAAGGAAAGCTGAAGTAGAAAAACTTATATCAGACAAAACAGACTTTAAAATAAAGACTACTACAAGAGACAAGGAAGGACATTATATAATGATCAAGGGATCAATCTAAGAAGAAGATACAACAATTGTAAATATCCATGCAACAAACATAGGAGCACCTCAATACATAAGGCAAATGTTAATAGCCATAAAAGGGGAAATCAATATTAACACAAAAATAGTAGGTAACTTTAACACTCCACTTACAGCAATGGACAAATCATCCAAAATGAAAATAAATAAGTTAACACAAGCTTTAAATGACACATTAGATGAAATGGAATTAATTGGTATTTATAGGACATTCCATCCAAAAACAACAGAATACACTTTCTTCTCAAGTGCACACAGAACATTCTCCAGGATAGATCATATCTTGGGTCAGAAATCAAGCCTTAGTAAATTTAAGAAAATTGAAATCATATCAAGCAACATTTCTGACCACAATGCTATGAGACTAGATATCAATTACAGGAAAAAAGTGTAAAAAATACAAACACATGGAGGCTAAACAATATGGTACTAAACAACCAAGAGATCACTGAAGAAATCAAAGAGGAAATCAGAAAATACCGAGAGACAAATGACAACAAAAACACAACGTTCCAAAACCTATGGGATGCAGCAAAAGCAGTTCTAAGAGGGAAGTTTATAGCTATACAAGCCTACCTCAAGAAACAAGAAAAATCTCAAATAAAAAACCTAACCTTACACCTAAAGCAATTAGAGGAAGAAGAACAAAAAATACCCCAGGGTTAGCAAAAGGAAGGAAACCATAAAGATCAGCTCAGAAATAAATGAAAAAGAAATGAAGAAAACAATAGCAAAGAACAATAAAACTAAAAGATGGTTCTTTGAGAAGAAAAACAAAATTGATAAACTATTAGCCAGACTCATTAGGAAAAATAAGGGAGAAGACTTAAATCAACATAATTAGAAATGAAAAAGCAGAAGCAACAACTGACACCACAGAAATACAAAGGATCGTGAGAGATTACGACAAGCAACTATATGCCAATAAAATGGACAAACTGGAAGAAATGGACAAATTCTTAGAAAAGCATAACCTTCCAAGAGTGAACCAGGAAGAAATAGAAAATATAAACAGACAAATCACAAGCACTGAAATTGAAACTATGATTAAAAATCTTCCAACAAACAAAAGCCCAGGACCAGATGGCTTCAGAGGTGAATTCTATCAAACATTTAGAGAAAAGCTAACACCTAAGATTCTCAAACTCTTCCAAAATATAGCAGAGGGAGGAACACTCCCAAACTCATTCATTGAAGCCACCATCAACCTGATACCAAAACCAGACGAAGATGTCACAAAAAAAGAAAATTACAGGCCAATATCTCTGATGAACATAGATGCAAAAATCCTCAACAAAGTACCAGTAAACAGAATCCAAGAGCACATAAAAAGGACCATACACCATGATCAAGTGGGGTTTATCCCAGGAATGCAAGGATTCTTCAATATACGCAAATCAATTAATGTGATACAGCATAGTAACAAACTGAAGAATAAAAACCATATGATCATCTCAATAGATGTAGAAAAAGCTTTTGACAAAATTCAACACTGATTTTTTTTTCTATTTCTTTTTTGCCATACGCGGGCCTCTCACTGTTGTGGCCTCTCCTGTTGTGGAGCACAGGCTCCGGACGCACAGGCCCATTGGCCATGGCTCACAGGACCAGCCGCTCTGCGGCATGTGGGATCTTCCCAGACCGGGGCGCAAACCCATGTCCCCTGCGTCGGCAGGTGGACTCTCAACCACTGCGCCACCAGGGAAGCCCTCAATACTGATTTATGATAAAAAACTCTACAGAAAGTGCACAGAGAGGGAATCTATATCAACATAATAAAAGCCATATATGACAAACCCATGGCCTACATCATTCTCAATGGTGAAAAACTGAAATCATTTCCTCTAAGATATTATTCAACATAGTTTTGGAAGTTTTAGCCATGGCAATCAGAGAAGAAAAAGAAATAAAATGAATCCAAATCGGAAAAGAAGAAGTAAAACCGTTGCTGTTTGCAGAAGACATGGTACTATGCATAGAAAATCCTAAAGATGCCAAGAGAAAAGTACTATAGCTAATCAATGAATTTGGTAAAGTTGCAGGATACAAAGTTAATGCACAGAAATCTCTTGCATTCCTATACAATGATGATGAAAACCCAGAAAGAGAAATTAAGGAAACACTCCCATTTTCCATCACAACAAAAAGAATAAAATACCTAGGAATAAACCTACTTAAGGAGTCAAAAGACCTGAATGCAGAAAACTGTAAGATATAGATGAAAGAAATCAAAGATGATACAAAGAGATGGAAAGATATCCCACGTTCTTGGATTGGAAGAATCAACATTGTGAAAATGACTATACTACCCAAAGCAATCTACAGATTCAATGCAATCCCTATCAAACAACCAATGGCATTTTTCACAGAGCTAGAACAAAAAATTTCACAATTTGTATGGAAACAGAAAAGACCCTGAATAGCCAAAGCAACAATAAGAAAGAAAAAAGGAGCTGGAGGAATCAAGCTCCCTGACTTCAGACTATATTACAAAGCTACAGTAATCAAGAGAGTATGGTACTGGCACAAAAACAGAAATATAGATCAATGGAACAGGATAGAAAATCGAGAGATAAATCCCCACACATAGCGTCGCCTTCTGTTTGACAAAGGAGGCAAGAATATACAATGGAGAAAAGACAGCTTCTTCAATATGTGGTGCTGGGAAAACTGGACAGTTACATGTAAAAAATGAAATTAGGACACTTCCTAACACCATACACAAAAATAAACTCAGAATGGATTAAAGACCTAAATGTAAGACCATACACTGTAAAACTCTTAGAGGAAAACATAGCCAGAACACTTTATGACATAAATCACAGCAAGATCCTTTTTGATCCACCTCCTAGAGAAATGGAAATAAAATAAAATATAAACAAATAGGACCTAATGAAAGTTAAAAGCTTTTGCACAGCAAAGGAAACTATGAACAACATGAAAAGACAACCCTCAGAATGGGAGAAAGTATTTGCAAACGAATCAACTGACAAAGGATTAATCTCCAAAATATAAAAACAGCTCATGCAGCTCAATATCATAAAAACAAACAACCCAATTAAAAATGGGCAGAAGACTTAAACAGACATTTCTCCAAAGAAGATATACAGATTGCCAACAAATACATGAAAGGTTGCTCAACGTCACTAATCATTAGAGAAATGCAAGTCAAAACCACAATGAGGTATCACCTCACACCAGTCAGAAAGCCCTTAATCAAAAAATCTACAAACAGTAAATGCTGGATAGGGTGTGGAGCAAAGGGAACCTTCCTGCACTGTTGGTGGGAATGTAAATTGATACAGCCACTATGGAGAACAGTATGGAGGTTCCTTAAGAGCTAAAAATAGAACTATCATATGACCCAGCAATCCCACTACTGGGCATATACCCTGAGAAAACCATAATTCAAAAAGAGTCATGTACCAGAATGTTCACTGCAGCAGTATTTACAGTAGCCAGGACATGGAAGGAGCCTAAGTGTCCATCAACAGATGAATGGATAAAGAAGGTGTGGCAGATGTATACAATGGAATATTACTCAGCCATAAAAAGGAATGAAATTGAGTTATTTGCCATGAGGTGGATGGATCTAGAGTCTGCCATACAGACCAAAGTATGTCAGAAAGAGAAAAGCAAATACTGTATGTTAATGCAATATATGGAATCTAAAAAAACGGTACTGATGAACCTAGTGGCAGGGCAGCAATAAGGACACAGATGTAGAGAATAGACTTGAGGACACAGTGGGGGAAGGGAAAGCTGAGACGAAGTGAGAGAGTAGCACTGACATATATACACTACTAAATGTAAAATAGATAGCTAGTGGGAAGCTGCTGTGTAGCACAGGAAGATCAGCTCGATGCTTTGTGATGACCTAGAGGGGTGGGATAGGGAGGGTGGGAGGGAGGCTCGAGAGAGGTTATATGGGGACATATGTATACATATAGCTCATTCACTTTGTTGTACAGTAGAATCTAACACAACATCATAAAATAGTCATACTCTAATAAAGATATAAAAAATAAATAAGTAAAAATAAAAATGAAAGTTAAATAAAAAAGATATCACAATAAAAAAGAGGTACGTTTGAGTACTAAAAGACATTTTTTTTACACTACTGTCCCGGAATCTGTATTACTGACTATAATAAAATAAGTGACAAGTAAGTTGTTGCTGAATAAATTTCACAAAATTATTTCCCAACACAAAGAAAATACAACAAGAGACTTCAGTGTTTCATTCCATGTTCATTTAAACCTGCCTCATGGCAGGTAGACAATACTTTAGTCACAAATATTGATCAGTAACATGCTTAGAAGCTGAAGAACTTCTGTTCCACTTATAGAGAGTCTGAAGACAATGTTTTCAGGCTAATTTTTAATTTTGAACTTTAATCTCTTAAAATGCTTCAACCATATAAACTTGTTTTAGGTGACACAGAATTGTAGCAGTTTACCATATAATCTGTTGTGATTTTCTTTATTTTTGTTGCTGTTTCCATTTCATGTGTAGGGTAGAAAGGAACTTGATTATATAAGTCTATTATAACAGATGGGTACAATTGCTAATTTTAATATGAAGTGTCTTCTTTAAGGTAGTTATATGGTTCCCTGGTTCAGCAATCAATTAAGAAACCTGAATAAGAGCATTTATAACATTGTTATATTTACGTCATCTTTGGCCATTTTCTTCCATTCTCTCAATCTATATGTTTTGCATTTGCATCATGATAATAAACGATGGCTTCAGATTCTTTCTTCTCACAACCTAAGAAGTGTTAAAAAATCTGTCATGTAAAACACTAATTCTGATTACACTAGGAGAACCTAAAGTTATTGGTATGTTAATTGAATGTGGTTTGGGGAAAAGTGTCATCTGCATTACAGCATTCATTTGCATATTAATAACAAAACTTTGTGCAGCAGAGACATTTTCTGATTAAAGAACTAACGTAAAAGCTTGCTTAGAGATTATAGGATCTCAAATTGCGAACTGAAATAGTCATAATTTCTAAAGAAAAGGACTTCCAGACAAGCTATTTTCATAAAGGAGCAAAGAAACAGATTGAAACTACTGATACCACATCTATATGCACCAAAGAGCAAAGAAAGCAATTTTCTAAGGCATGTCACTGAAAATTTCTGGTTCTTTTGAAAAAAAATTCTCCTAATGATATTTTAAAGCTTTATGGTGGCCAGGTGAAGTTTTCAGAGCACTGTATGGAGGGCTCTTATGAGAGATTTTTTCCCAAGAGATTGGCATTAGGTTGGGAATCTTGGAACATACACCCAGTCTGGTCAGCACTGACTCTGAGACTTTGAATCAGTGATATCAAATACTTGGAAATATTTAAACTGCTTCATATGTCTGGAAATCTTACCAATCCATATGTCTGGAGCCTACTGACAGTCTTTCCTCTAGATTCTATTTTGGAGAGCTCCATTTCTAACTTCCTTAGTCAACCTTGTTTAACTTAGATTTTTAAATAAATGTGTAAAGTTATGTAGACTACCGATAACTTCTGCAAAACTTTTACGAAAGCTGTTTTATAAAAAGATTGCCTTTTTTAAGAAAGACCATTATTTAATCCAGCTGATTCAGACTCTGCTTTGCAATTATGTTGATTCTTTGGCTGAATACAAACTCATCTTATCTCATGAAGCTCATAATTTTGTATAACTACACTGCAGTTTTGTAATTTGTATTATATAACGTTCCTTGTGCCTTGATATCCATTCATTTTTTATATTCATTATTTGATTTTTCTTTCAGGAAAAGGGAAAAAGGTTGAACTCAATTTACAAAAGTTTGTAATGGTGAATATAGTATATGGTCAACAGCAGAAACTATTTACTAGTACCCTGTGAGGTTTTGTTAGGTGTCATTTTATTTGTGGCTTAGATTTTTCTACTTAAGTTACCTTTCTTTCAACACAGGCATAAGATATAAAAAGCTAAATTGTCACTTTCTCCAATTCATAATTAGGTTCTAAAAAAGATGATACTACTGACCAACAATTAGTTATGGCAATGTATTTGCCCTTAATCTTTTGGTCTCTCTTACTATTCTTGTCACTGGCAGAATTTTACCGGTTAAGTCAAGAAGAAGAAATTAAACTGAGACACTTAACTTGACTTCATTAAAGCACTGAGCTAAGTAGTCATAGGAATAGATAATACATTAGACTTGAACCATATTATACTACACTTAAAAATTATATCCAGAGAGGACCTTCAAGATGGCAGAGGAGTAACACGTGGAGATCACCTTCCTCCCCACAAATACATCAAAAATACATCTACATGGGGAACACCTCCTACAGAACACCTACTGAACTCTGGCAGAAGACGTCAGACTTTCTAAAAGGCAAGAAACTCCCCACGTACGTGGGTAGGGCAAAAGAAAAAAGAAAAAAACACAGACAAAAGAATAGGGATGGGACCTGCACCTCTGGGATGGAGCTGTGAAGGAGGAAAAGTTTCCACAGACTAGAAAGCCCCTTCACTGGTGGAGACATGGGGTGGGTGGGTGGAAGGTTGGAGGCATGGAGGAGAGCACAGCAACAGGGGTGCAGAGGGCAAAGCTGAGACATTCCCGCACAGAGGATCAGTGCCGAACAGCACTCACCAGCCCGAGAGGTTTGTCTGCTTACCCACCAGGGCTGGTGGGGGCTGGGAGCTGAGGCTTGGGTTTCAGAGTTCAGATCCCACGGAGAGGACTGGGGTTGGCTGCATAAACACAGTCTGAAGGAGCCTAGTGCACCACAGCTAAATGGGAGGGAGTCCGGGAAAAAGTCTGGAACTGCCTAAGAGTCAAGGGATCATTGTTTTGGGTTGCATGAGGAGATGATTCAGAACACTGACTAAATGAGCTTCAGAGATGGGCGAGATTTGTGGCTATCAGCACGGACACCAGAGACGGGCATGAAATGCTAAGGCTGCTGCTGCAGCCACCAAGAAGCCTGTGTGCAACCACAGGTCACTATCCACACCTCCCCTCCCGGGAACCTGTGCAGCCTGCCACTGCCAGGGTTCCGTGATCCAGGGACAACTTCCCCGGGGGAAACACAGGGTATGCCCCAGGCTGCTGCAACGTCATTCTGGCCTCTGCCATCACAGGCTCGCCCCACATTCTGTACCCCTATCTTCCTTCAGCCTAAGTGAGTCAGAGCCCCCTAATCAGCTGCTACTTTAACCCCGTCCTGTCTGAGCAAAGAACAGACACCCTCGGGTGACTTACATGCAGAGGCGGGGCCAAATCCAAAGCTGAGCCCCAGCAGCTGTGTGAACAAAGAAGAGAAAGGGAAATCTCCCCTAGCAGCCTCAGGAGCAGTGGATTAAATCTCCACAATCAACTTGATGTACCCTGAATCTCTGGAATACCTGAATAGACAACAAATCAACCCAAAATTGAGGTGGTGGACTTTGGGAGCAACTGTAGACATGGGGTTTGCTTTCTGCATCTAATTTGTTTCTGGTTTTATGTTTGTCGTAGTTTAGTATTTAGAGTTTATCATCATTGGTAGATTTCTTTATTGACTTGGTTGCTCTCTTCCTTTCTTTTTTATTATGTTTTTATTTTTTATTTTAATAATATTTTTAAAATTTTTATTTTAATAACTTTATTCTATTTATTTATTTTCTCCCTTTTCTTCTGAGTCGTGTGGCTGACAGAGTCTTGGTGCTCCGGCCAGGTGTCAGGCCTGAGCCTCTGAGGTGGGAGAGCCAAGATCAGGACACTGGACCACCAGAGACATCACAGCCCCAATTAATATCATTGGGCGAGAGTTCTCCCAGAGATCTGCATCTCAACGCTAAGACCCAGCTCCACTCAATGACCAGCAAGCACTAGAGCTGGATGCCTCATGCCAAGAAACTAGCAAGACAGGAACACAACCAAACCCATTTAGCAGAGAGGCTGCCTAAAATCATAACAACTTCACAAACACCCCAAAACACACCACTAGACGTGATCCTGCTCACCAGAAAGGGAAGATCCAGTTCCATCCACCAGAAAACAGGCGCCAGTCCCCTCCACCAGGAAGCCTACACAACCCACTGAACCAACCTCATCCACTCGGGGCAGACACCGAAAACAATGAGAACTACGAACCTGCAGCTTGTGAAAAGGAGACTCCCAAGCACAGTAAGTTAAGGAAAATGAGAAGAGAGAGAAATATGCATCAGATGAAGGAGAAAAGCAACAACCCACCAGACCAAACAAATGCAGAGGAAATAGGCAGTCTACCTGAAAAAGAATTCAGAGTAATGATAGTAAAGATGATACAAAATCTTAGAAATAGAATGGAGAAAATAGAAGAAACATTAAACAAAGACCTAGAAGAACTAATGAACAAACAAACAATGATGAACAACACAATAAATGAAATTAAAAATTCTCTAGAAGGAATCAATAGCAGAATAACTGAGCCAGATGAATGGATAAGTGACCTGGAAGATAAAATAGTGGAAATAACTACTGCAGAGCAGAATACAGAAAAAACAATGAAAAGAATGGAGGACACTCACAGAGACCTCTGGGACAACATTAAATGCACCAACATTCAAATTATAGGGGTCCCAGAAGAAGAGGAAAAGAAAGGGACTGAGAAAATATTTGAAGAGATTATAGTTGAAAACTTCCCTAATATGGGAAAAGAAATAGTCAATCAAGTCCAGGAAATGCAGAGAGTCCCATACAGGATAAATCCAAGGAGAAACATGCCAAGACACATATTAATCAAATTATCAAAAATTAAATACAAAGAAAATATATTAAAAGCAGCAAGGGAAAAGCAACATATACCATACAAGGGAATCCCCATAAGATTAACAGCTGATCATTCAGCAAGCCAGAAGGGAGTGGCAGGACATATTTAAAGTGATGAAAGGGAAACACCTACATCCAAGATTCCTCTACCCAGCAAGGATCTCGTTCAGATTCGACAGAGAAATTAAAAGCTTTACAGACAAGCAAAACCTAAGAGAATTCAGCACCACCAAACCAGCTTTACAACAAATTCTAAAGGGACTTCTCTAGGCAGGAAACACAAGAGATGGAAAAGACCTACAAAAACAAACCCAAAACAATTATTAAATCATAATAGGAACATACATATTGATAACAACCTTGAATGTAAATGGATTAAATGTTCCAACCAAAACCCATAGAATGACTGAATGGATACAAAAACAAAATCCATATATAGGCTCTCAACAAGAGACCTACTACAGACCTAGGGACACATACAGACTGAAAGTGAGGTGATGGAAAAAGATATTCCATGCAAATGGAAATCAAAAGAAAGATGGAGTAGCAATTCTCATATCAGACAAAATAGACTTTAAAATAAAGACTATTACAAGAGATAAAGAAGGACACTACATAATGACCAAGGGATCAACACAAGAGGAAGATATAACAACTGTAAATATTTATGCATCCAACATAGGAGCACATCAGCATAAGGTAAATGCTAACAGCAATAAAAGGGGAAATCAACAGTAACACATTAATAGTAGGGGACTTTAACACACCACTCACACCAATAGACAGGTCATCCAAAAAGAAAATAAATAACGGAACACAAGCTTTAAATGATACATTACACAAGATGGACTTAATTCATATTTATAGGACATTTCATCCAAACACAACAGAATA
The DNA here is from genome assembly GCF_008692025.1 of Phocoena sinus. NCBI lineage: Eukaryota > Metazoa > Chordata > Mammalia > Artiodactyla > Phocoenidae > Phocoena > Phocoena sinus. The sequence goes on along the minus strand of NC_045772.1, from coordinate 44,824,429 downwards.
CACTTTTCTCTCAAGTGCTCATGGAACACTGTCCAGGATAGATCATATTTTGGGTCACAAACCAAGCCTTGGTAAATTTAAGAAAATTGAAATCATATCAAGTATATTTTCCAACCACAATGCTATGAGACTAGATATGAATTACAGGAAAAAAGTGTAAAAAATACAAGCACATGGAGGCTAAACAGTACACTACTAAATAACCAAGATATCACTGAAGAAATCAAAGAGGAAATCAAAAATACTTAGAAACAAATGACTATGAAAACACGATAACTCAAAATCTATGCGATGCAGCAAAAGCAGTTCTAAGAAGGTAGTTTATAGAAATAAACTCCTACCTCAAGAAACAAGAAAAATATCAAATAAACAACCTGACCATAAACCTAAAACAGTTAGAGAAAGAAGAACAAGAAAATCCCAAAGTTAGAAGAAGGAAAGTAATCAAGAAAATCAGATCAGAAATAAATGAAAAAGAAATGAAGGAAACAATAGCAAAGATCAATAAACTAAAAGCTGGTTCTTTGGGAAGATAAACAAAGCTGATAAACCATTAGCCAGACTCTTCAAGAAAAAAAAGGAAAAGACTCAAATCAACAGAATTAGAAATGAAAAGAAGTAACAAGTGACACTGCAGAAATACAAAGGATCATCAGAGATTATTACAAGCAATTATATGCCAATAAAATGGACAATCTGGAAGAAATGGACAAATTCTTAGTAAAACACAACCTTCCTGAACCAGGAAGAAATAGTAAATGTGAACAGACAAATCACAAGCACTGAAATTGAAACTGTGATTAAAAATCTTCCAACAAACAAAAGCCCAGGACCAGATGGCTTCATAGGCAAATTCTATCAAACATTTAGAAGAGAGCTAACGCCTATCCTTCTCAAACTCTTCCAAAATATAGCAGAGGGAGGAACACTCCCAAACTCATTCTACAAGGCCACGATCACCCCAATACCAAAACCAGACAAAGATGTCACACACAAAAAAAGGAAAATAACAGGTCAATACCTCTTATAAACATAGATACAAAAATCCCCACCAAAATACCAGCAAACAGAATCCAACAGCACATTAAACGTATCATACACCATGATCAAGTGAGGTCTACCTAGGAATGCAACGATTCTTCAAAATACACAAATTAGTCAAAGTGAAACACCATATTAACAAAGTGAAGGATAAAAACCACATGATAATCCCAATAATGCAAAAAATCTTTTGACAAAATTTAACATTTTGATAAATTCAAAATTTAACATTTTGATAAATTTATGATAAAATCCCTCCAGAAAGTAGGCAAAAAGGGAACTTACCTCAACATAATAAAGGCCATATATGACAAACCCACAGCCAATATCATTCTCAATGGTGAAAAACTGAAACCGTTTCCACTAAGATCAGGAACAAGACAAGGTTGCCAACTCTCACCATTATTATTCAACATAATTTTGGAAGTTTTAGTCACAGCAATCAGAGAAGGAAAATAAATAAAAGGAAACAAAATCAGAAAGAGAGGAAGTAAAACAGTCACTGTTTGCAGATGACATGACACAGTATAGGGATAGTCTTAAAGATGCCACCAGAAAACTACTAGAGCTAATCAATGGATTTGGTGAAGTCGTAGGATACAAAATTCATGCACAGAAATCTCTTGCAGTCCTACACATTAATGATGAAAAGTCTGAAAATGAAAATAAGGAAACACTTCCATTTACCATTGCAACATAAAGAATAAAAGACCTAGGAATAAACCTACCTAAGGAGACAAAAGACCTGTATGCAGAAAACTATAAGACACTGATGAAAGAAATTAAAAATGATACAAACAGATGGAGAGATGTACCATGGTCTTGGATTAGAAGAATCAATATTGTGAAAATAACTATACTACCCAAAGCAATGTACAGATTCAATGCAATCCCTATCAAACTACCAATGGCATTTTTCACAGAACTAGAACAAAAAATTTCACAATTTGTATGGAAACATAAAAGACCCCGAATAGCCAAAGCAAATTTGAGAAAGAAAAACGGAGCTGGAGGAATCATTTTCCCTGAATGTAGACTATATTACAAAGCTACAGTAATCAAGAGAGTATGGTACTGCCACAAAAACAGAAATATAGATCAATGGAACAGGAAAGAAAATCGAGAGATAAACCCCTGCACATAGAGTCACCTTATCTTTGATAAAGGATGCAAGAATACACAGTGGAGAAAAGACAGCCTCTTCAATAAGTGGTGCTGGGAAAACTGGACAGCTACATGTAAAAAATGAAATTAGGACACTTCCTAACACCATACACAAAAATAAACTCAAAATGGATTAAAGACCGAAATGTAAGGCCAGACACTATAAAACTCTTAGAGGAAAACATAGGCAGAACACTCTATTACATAAATCACAGCAAGATCCTTTTTGACCCACCTCCTAGAGAAATGGAAATAAAATAAAATATAAACAAATGGGACCTAATGAAACTTAAAAGCTTTTGCAGAGCAAAGGAAACTATAAAGAAGATGAAAAGACAACCCTCAGAATTGGAGAAAGTATTTGCAAATGAAGCAACTGACAAAGGATTAATCTCCAAAATATAGAAGCAGCTCATGCAGCTCGATATCAGAAAAACAAACAACCCAATCCAAAAATGGGCATTAAACCTAAATAGACATTTCTCCAAAGAAGATATACAGATTGCCAACAGACACATGAAAGGATGCTCAACATCACTAATCATTAGAGAAATGCAAATCAAAACTACAGTGAGGTATCACCTCACACCAATCAGAATGGCCATCATCAAAAAAAAATCTACAAGGGCTTCCCTAGTGGTGCAGTGGTTGATAGTCCGCCTGCCAATGCAGGGGACATGGGTTCGTGTCCTTGTCCGGGAAGATCCCACATGCCGCAGAGCGGCTGGGCCCGTGAGCCACGGCCACTGAGCCTGTGCGTCCGGAGCCTGTGCTACGCAACGGGAGAGGCCACAACAGTGAGAGGCCTGCATACTGCAAAAAAAAAAAAAAAAAAAAAATCTACAAACAATAAATCCTGGAGAGGGTGTGGAGAAATGGTAACCCTCTTGCTCTGTTGGTGGGAATGTAAATTGATACAGCCACTATGGAGAACAGTATGGAGGTACCTTAAAACACTAAAAATAGAACTACCATATGACCCTGCAATCCCACTACTGGGCATATACCCTGAGGAATCCATAATTCAAAAAGAGTCATGCACCACAATGTTCATTGCAGCTCTATTTACAATAGCCAGGACATGGAAGCAACCTAAGTGTCCATTGACAGATGAATGGATAAAGAAGATGTGGTACATATATGCAATAGAATATTACTCAGCCATAAAAAGAAATGAAATTGAGTTATTTGTAATGAGGTGGATGGACCTAGAGTCTGTCATACAGAGTGAAGTAAGTCAGAAAGAGAAAAACAAATACTGTATGCTAACACACATATATGGAAACTAAAAATTAAAAAAAAATGGTTCTGAGGAACCTAGGGGTAGGAGGGAAAAAGATTCAGATATAGAGAATCGCCTTGAGGACACGGGGAGGGGGAAGGTAAGCTGGGACGAAGTGAGAGAGTGGCATGGACATATATACACTACTAAATGTAAAATAGATGGCTAGTGGGAAGCAGCTGTATCGCAGGAGGAGATCAGCTCCGTGCTTTGTGATCACCTAGAGGGGTGGGACAGGGAGGGTGGGAGGGAGATGCAAGTGGGAGGGGATATGGGGATAAAAGTATACGTATAGCTGATTCACTTTGTTATACAGCAGAAACTAACACAACAGTGTAAAGCAGTTATACTCCAATAAAGATGTTAAAAATATATATATCCAGCTTCTTCCTGGATATCTTTGCTTGAATGCTTCAGAGATACTTGTATGTTCAAAAGTAAGTTTACTTTCTTCCTGCTTCACCAGACCTGTGCTCATCTTTTCATTTTCCCCTATTTTTTTGAATAGCACCATCAGATACCTAATTACTTAAGTCAGAAAGCTGAGAATTATCCTCATTCTTCCATCTCATTTAGCCTTTAATCTCACTGGGGATAAAATCTATCCATTTTTTCACTTTAACATTCTTGAATTCCCCCTCCTCTCCATCCTCACTGCAGTGGCTTTATTTCAGACCACTATCACCTCTCTGCTAGAGTTCTCCAAAAGCCCCATGATGGGTTCCCATGCCTTTGATCTTGTTTTTATCCAATCCACTCTTATGCTGTTGTAAGAATGACTTTCATTATGCGTAAATGTGACCATGCCATTTCTCTGATAAGAATCATTAAGTGGCTTTTTAACTTTCAAGCTGAAATCTTCAAAAGGCTTTGGCATGTAAGAATCTTTCATATCCTAGCAACTTTGACCTCACAAGTCCTATCACCTGCCAGACTTTCTTCTGTTCTCAGGCCATACTCACCTTCCAGCTACCTTTAATCATGGCATTCTCTGTTTTCTTTCTGAGCCTATGTACATGTTCTGTATATATAGTCTGAATATATCTTCTTTTTCTGCTTAGCTAATTCTTATCCTTACTTCAAACTATTATGAAGATTGTTTTTTACCCTTTCTGCTACACTTCTGGGTTTTCATGCACATTCTAAGAATTGCCATAACATCCCATGTTTGCTTTTATTTAGCATTGATTAAGTTGAATCACAATTGTCTTCCACTAGACTTAACCCAGAGATTGTGTCTTTTACATTGTTTCCTCAAATTTCCAGCACAGTGCATAGCATACAAGTTTGTAATCCAAATGTATTTGTTGAGTAAATGGTTAAACGAAATAAACTAGATTAATTTGCAACTCATTTAATTTTTCTTGGTTTTATAGCAATGCAAGCAAGCCCATATGCAGCATAATCAATATATCTGCCTAGTTGACAAAGGACTCCTATGTAAAGCTGTTCCATACACGTAGAGAAGTCACTTCTACATTATAATCCTTACTACCTACCACACACATTGTGCGCTAAGCTTAAAACCTCAGAAATATCCTTGACCCTTTTTCTCCTTAACTGTTCATACCCAGTATTCAAGAAGTCCTTTTGATTCTATGCCCCAAATATCTCTTGGAGGATTTACCTACATTTTCTCTTAATTCCTACAGCCACTGTATTAGCTTCTGCTCTAATCATTTCTTGTGTAAATGGTTCCCCCTAAATAGCTTCCCTTTCTCTGGTTTCACCCTGTGTAGACCACAGAATAGACTTTATTCTGAAATATCACTGCAGTCATGATTGTAAAATAGAAATTTACTAATATCATTCCATACTTTAAATAATTCAATAGTTCTCTCTTTCACATAAAAGTCAAGATTTTAAAGTATGACAGAGAAAATGTCCTATTTATTCCAAATCTTTATTTTCCTCTTGTGCACACAATTAAACTCCATTTCTCAGATTGCATTACTGATAGACAACACTTCAACTGCACTGGATTTCAGACCATAACATGAATAAACAATGCAACCTTTAATTTTGCTAATCTGATGAGATTCTAGAGTTAAAGCCTCTAGACTTACTTATAGTGACTAATATATTTGATAACTATAACACTGTGGTGAAGAGCATGAGTTCTTAAATTACAAATGAGTCATGGATCCAACCTCACTATATATGGGAATATAGGCAAATCACTGTCTCACTCTAAATTTAGGTTTTCTCCTCTAGAAAACGGTAACAATTTCATTGGAATGTTGCCAATTGAACATATAATTAGAAGCCAGTAAATACTGGCTATTATTAGCTGTAAAACAGAGATAATAATGTTATGTTAAGATTATCTATTTACTCATTGAAGAGTAAATGAGATAATTTGTGAAAAATATTTAATGCAGTACTTGGCACATTTTATGTGCTTAAGTTAATAGATGTGGCTATTATTATTATTCTAGTATTATTATTATCACTAATATGAATTGTACCATTCAAATTCCTGACAAGATAGTGGATGATATTGACCCTAATCTTATTAACACTTCAAGCAATTCTAAATCTTAAATCATGGTAATCTCTCAGCTATTCAACAAGATGTTGCTTATACAAACATTATCTACTGTTAGGTTGGATGAAAAAGGAATACAGAGACAGCACTGACCATTTACACCTTTAAATATCATCTCCTCCCCCACAAGAAATTTGTGAATAATTAACAAAATGCACGTTGCTTTTTCACTATGGACCAAGAGGTAGGAGGAAGAGTTAGTCCAAATAATGAAAAAGTTGACAATTGTTACTTGAATGAATGAAATTTGCTCTGTATGTTGTATGTCTCCATTTTAGTTTGGCAGTGGCTTTAAAATTTCAGTTATATTTGGCCTATATGCCACTGGTGTTTAATATCATTTCAAAAAGCTATAATCTAAAATATAACTATATATGGAGAAAATGGAAGAAATTGATAATATGCTATTTAAGTATATATAAGAAGATATTTTAAATCTACTTCAGACTCAGATATTTTTAATTTTATAAGTCAAGAAAGTTAAATACTGTCACAAGTACATGATTTTCACATACAGGTACATTATAGCATACTCAAAACTACAACTACATTATGAATAATAGCTGTGATTTTAGAAGCTGTGAATGAAAATGAAACAGTATGATATTTTCCTCTCCTTAGAGTATAGTTAGTCTAGTTAAAACATGCTGGTATAGATTTGAGCAGGTAATAGTTGACTGTATTTTAAGGCTGGAGGCGAAGCCCAAGGTGCTAACTCAAGCAGGTCATTAACACCCTGGTAAAAGTGCTCACAGGGTATATTACGTCTTTCTATTTGTGCATTTTATACATTATATTCATTATTGAAAATGCTAAAACTATTTGGGTTAAATAATACATGTTAGCATAACTTGATAATTTATTAATTTTACCTTGTAAACTGACGATTTTTCTGTTATTCTTTCATACTTAATTTTCCTCTTTCTATCTACCTTATTTCTCTCAATAATAATGAATAATTACAGAGTTGTTTTCACACCTTGGTATTTATGATGCTATAAAGTCTATTAGGCAAAAATATAATATTATATCTCCCAAAAAGTTTAGAAATTTATGTCTGTACTTGGTAAATACTTAAATATTGTTGATTGAATTACAAATCAAGAATTTGGCATTTTGATGGGCAGACCAATATTTTAAAGATTTTTAAGAAATTAGAGAGTTGTAGCTCTTAAATATGAAAGTCTTATCTGTGAAATTCAATTTATTAAGTACTTATTGAAAATAACTCTTTCCCATGGCTACTCTCCTTTCCACACTATTGAATGGGACCATTTCTTTTCCTCTGTTGTCTTTGCTGGAGGTTATTAGATATTTTTAACTTCTTTCATCTTCTCCTGGCACTTATGTATTTTTCCCCTGTCTATGAAATCAAGCCTTGCTCATTTGAAGACTCTGCCTTCCACTTATTCCTGCACACCTGTACACTTCACTGTAATCTGCTCAGCACGTTCAAGCTTTCCTATCTTCTTCAGACACTTTAGCACTTGGCTTAATTTTCCTCTAAGAGGTCACAAACAAATATTTTCAGGGGCCAGATAGCTAATGTAAATATGTGAGGTGGAAACTATCACTAAAAGGGAGTTGTGGAGCCTGTGGCAAAGATATAGAGTACATTCTACTTAAACACATTCAAACTTAAAACAGAATTTACTGTTGGATGCCAGGCTGTAAACCCTGTCCATGGGATGGAGCACAAACTCCTTAGCATGCCCTATGCTATCCTTCAACATCTGGCCCTTGCCCTTAAACTCAGCCCATCCTCCTGCCATTCTGTGATATGCACACAAGATTCCAGGTGCCCTGAAATACTTGCATCCACCTCTCTGCATCCTTTTTATCAGCCTTTGTACATTTGCACAGACTGATCTCTCTGCCTGGTTTCCCTTTCCCAGTGATCCCTTTCATATCTCTCTAAGACTGCTTGGAAAATTTCTTCTCAATCTTCAAGTCATTGTTCAAGTATTACCTCCTTTGAGAAACATGCACTGAAATCAAGTCAGTGACCTGTAACACAATGGCTGCGTAACTATTACAGAATTTAACTCGTAAAATGCTACTGGCCAATAGGTGATAATGGATTAATACTATGCCTTGTCTCAGTAACATATTAACACTTTAACAGAGATATTTGAGGAAGTAGGCTTTAATACAAGGAAATGAGTAAATCTCAATTCCTGGACAGGTCCGTGGCAGGAATAGTTGTGGATGGGTATGATTTTTAGCAACCGCAATTCAGAAGAAAAGGTAATATTCACACTGGGTCAACTTATTTTGCTCCCTGAGATATTTAGGATGATCGACTTTATCTGAATTCTCTCCTCCTCTAGGTAGCCCCACACTTAGGTGCACTCTTCACCAGCGCTAGACTTTTATCTGCTGTGTGCAACCATCTATAAATCACAACTGCATAACTTCTCTTTCACTTTCTTCTCTTATGCTCTTATGCATAGAGTTCCTAAAAAATACACATAAACAAAATCTCTCTTTTTCCACCTACAACCTGTTCCATAGATCACGAGTCAAATGGGATAAAGGTTTCCTGATGATCTTGCTCTTCACTGGGAACCCCTCTCCAAGTCCAGGCTGTTGGAGACAATTCACATCACAAAGAAAGCTGCTTGTTCTGAATGTGCATGAACCGAGCCCTGCCAAGCCCTGACCATGAGTTCTTTGCCTCATCATCCACACCTGGATTATTACAACACTCTCATAACCAGTCTCCTAATGTCCAGTCTCTCATCTTTTAATCTCTCATCCCAGGCTACCAGAACCTTCTGAAACAAGCATCTGAAATACATTATTCTCCCCCTTTACTCTCTTTAATGATCTCTAATTTTCAAATATTTAAGCATGGTATCAAATCTAACCTCTAAAATCCATAGAGATACTAAATAGATTAGTGGTGGCCTTGGGAGGGAGGCAGGATGGGGGTAAACACTAAATGTCTATGAGAGACCATATTGGGTAATAAAAATGTTCTAGAACTGATTTATGGTGATGCACAGCTTGGTAAATTTACTTTAAAAATCATTGAATTGTCCACTTGAAACAGGTGAATTTTATGATACGTAAACTATGCACCAATAAAACTATTTCTTTTCATATATGCATCACACCTTCCTTGTTAAGGTGATTACTCGGTAACTGCTCCTTTCTGCTCCTTTGGATATGGACAAGTCCTTGGGAATCCACATGGAAACTGATGCTGATGCATTTGACTGAGGTTTCTTTCAAATCCATGACTTGAAGCAAAGGTGTGTCCAAATAAACACAAGGGCATTATTAATAATGGCCATGCCGAGATAAGGGTATAGTTACCTCTCTCCCGTCAAGTTTCCACCAACATACCTATGCATTACTTCTTCAGATTGTTGGTCTTCTTTACCAGGGCAGTTTTCCAAAGACATAGACTGAAAAATGTAAGGCAAATATAGAATAGTGGCAGAGATACTTCAGGGAAATAGTAACTACCTCCCCTCTCCCCCAATCTCCCACAGCTTTAGGGTTAGAAGTTTGAAAAAAAAAATAGTCTTGAGACAAAATGGGGATTATGACCAACAGGGGAGTGTTTTCCCCATATTCCCTTGACCTCAGTGCCCAGTATAAATTCTCACCAAGAATCCAGGGTCTGAATTAGATATCACTAAAACAACCTCCTCCTTTTAGGAGCATTAATTGCCCTTGAGATCCCAAGGTTACACAAGCAGTAAGTCCTAGACTTAATAAGTAAACACAGGTATTTTAACACCAAATGGTGTGTTTTTGGTAGAAAAATAGATTCAAACAGTATCAGAACAAATTGAGCTGTTGAATATGAATTCCTCCAATCAGCCCATCCATTCTGTTTTCTTTAAATTTATTTATTTTTTGGCTGCCTTGGGTCTTTGTTGCTGCATGCAGGATTTCTCCAAGTGGCAAACGGGGGCTACTCTTCATTGCGGTGTGCAGGCTTCTCATTGTGTTGGCTTCTCTTGTTGTGGAGCACAGGCTCTAGGTGTGTGGGCTTCAGCAGTTGTGGCACGTGGGCTCAGTAGTTGTGGCACACAGGCTCAGTAATTGTGGCTCACGGGCTCTAGAGCACAGGCTCAGTAGTTGCGGTGCATGGGCTTTGTTGCTCCATGGCACGTGGGATCTTCCTGGACCAGGGCTCGAACCCGTGTCCTCTGCATTGGCAGGCGGATTCTAAACCACTGTGCCACCAGGGAGTCCAGCCCATCCATTCTTGATGAACAAAAGAGGGAGTCCTGGAGAAAAGCTTGTCTTACTGATGAATGAAGTCAATGGTCTTGACTAAGAACTTGCCCTTGAACTTCTTGGCCTCCAGACCTTGCAGGTCATGAATGACAAAGGCCATAGGTTTCAGTATTATTATGGGAGATTAAGTCCTGTTTCTCACTGTTGATACCTTGGTTCTCAGTAATGACAAGTCAATGAACATGTAGGGGCCATAAGGTTCAGTTCCAGTGATGAGACACTGAAACACTCAGCTACTGTTAAGGTAGAGGGTGTCCAGCTGAGAAACATTTCTAGAGAGAAGCTTCACAATCTTATAACCAACTGTCTCAGTTGGAGATCAGACAGAAACAATAGGCAGAGTGACCTGCTAGGGGGTCATGACCATTTTTCTCTATTTATTTAGCTTATATAAAACTCTCAGAAGTCAATCTTGCATATATACATGGTCGAAAATTATCTTTGTTTTGCAGTTCTGTGGCACATTCTCACACAGACTCTCATTGTCTTTTTATCAAGAAAAATCAAATATTTTGATAAGTAATATTTGCAATAGCCACGTGTGATGCTTTTATACTTGCTTTTGTTTCTTATTCTACCTGGATTTTTTTTTCCTTTTGGCACTTCAGAGTGTAAAAACACATTCCATAGCGCTATAAAATGATAAATATCATCCCCATTCCTCTCAATCCTCATTTCTTTGCTAAACCTCTGTGAAAGTATAAGGTACCATTTTACACTGGCACTCTATGTATTGCTGGCTCCGACACATCTTTCCTGTTTCTGAGAGATACACAGGAAAGTAACAGGGCGTCTTCAGGGACCATTATATGTCTGGGGGAAAAATATTCAGAGATTGTCTGTAATCCCTAACAGAGCATTGTCCAGAAGCATGGGGTGTTTGAAGAGCTACCTTTCTTGATTAGGAGGTATTTTCATTTGAGTTCTCTCCTACGTCCTCTTATATACACGGGTGGCACTTATATTCCATCATGACAATGACTACTGGGCTGTAACAATAAATATGGTTTTATTTTGTTGAACAGTTTTTATCATTGCCAATATTGAGTCTCTTTGACAGTATATAACTGCAATATTAGATATTTGGAAGAGGGAGCGTAGTTAAATAGACATACAATCTTTTGACTATTATATTCCCTTCTTGAAAAAAAGAGTAAAAGTGATAAGATACAAAAAAGTGCAAGTAAAAATATGAAGATGAACATAGTATGAGATATTTCCAATGTTGAATTAAGTTCAGAAGAAGAATATTTTAAATGATACCTCTCATTTTAATTCATGATGTAAATACTGAGGAGTTTACTATTTTACTTCTTAGAGATGGTATGAGGGTTAAATCAGACTATCCAAAATGTCTGTCAAAGACTTTTCTTTAACTTCTAGAAAAAAGCACTGTTTCTCATTTATAAATTTTCCAATATTTTCTTGTCACATAATCTAATAACAAGAAACTAGGACTGATTTTATTATTATTATTGCAAAAATATTACTAGAAAAGATGATAGCATAATTTTGTGAGAATGTGTGTTCCACCAGGCAGTGGTATAAAATGTCATAGTGGATAAAGGACATTCCATTTGAGAGAGGCATGGTTTGTTTATGAAAGCATAAAACTACTCAACTTTATTGCTTTCATAAGTATAATTCCATTGTAAACTTGATTAGAGGATATTATGCTGTGAAAACTTTGGAAAACGTGTGTCTATATCTTTGAGCACATTTGTCAGAGGTGCATTCACTTGACATTTCCTATTCTTATTTTCTATATTTTATTTTTACTACTTTTATGCATCATTTTGGAAGTGCCATTGAGTTTCGTGGGTTAGATTGTTTAATAGAAGTTCACTGGATACATCCCCAAATCTATTTACTTGGCTTAAATAAAAAAACGTTTAGATTTGCACTCAGTGGCATTTTCTTACTCCATAGATAATAGTTCTGTTTTTCTCTTCCAAATAAACCACGTCCCCAAACCAAGCACACACCGACAACAAGTAGTTGAGCTGTGACTACCTCCTGCTTATAATGACCAGCAAAATAGAGAAAAATCACAGATTCTTTCTTTCTAACAGTGTTGCTAAAGAACACCTCAGTATTAGATAGACAAAAAATATGTTTGCTGGAATCTGAACTAATGAATTGTCAAGATGCCATAAATGAAGTGAAAGTAAGTTTCTATTTTACTTCAAAATATGTAAGTACTTTTTGAGAGGTTTGTTCAGAGTGATAGTTTAAAAATATTTCCTGTAAACAAATATGGAACATTGTCATTTGACATTTAATGTAGCATATGTAATTGTATATATTCTCTAAAAGAGGAAAAAGGAAAACAACCTTTCTGGTCATGTACATTATTCCATTTTTGGCTTGAAACTCTATATTTTACATTAAAAAGAAACATGAAGCTGTAAATTATCACTTAAGAATATGGCAATGGAGAAAACTATAAAAGACATATTTAGTTGAATAACTTCAAAAACTAAACATACAGGCCAACATGAATGAAACAGAATTTACTCAGGACTTGTTATAATATGGGTGCCACTGTTAATTTCACAAACTATGTCTTTTAAGTTTCCTAAGAACTTTTTAAGATTGTAGTAACCAGCATCTTAATAGCTGAAGAAACGTGAAGCTCAGAAAGTTCAGAATCATGTCTACTTAAAAGCTTTAAGGGTCAGAGTCAAGTCTATAATAGTTTAAAGTTTATGTTCTTTTTACCACATTATATCAAAATTTGGTCAAAATTTAATCTATGCAATAACATGGATCAACATGTCCTCTAATTGAGGCTGGGAGGGCTTACGTATTATTGCCCAATTACTACATTGAGAGTTTGGGAGAAACTCTCTTATCACACATAATCGAGACTGAAAGTTTGTTGCGTATTTGAAAAAGTTGGTTGCATGGGGACTCATAAAAATGCAATATATGCATTAAATGTTTAGTTTAAAATAAAAACATATAAATGACAATTTTTGTAAGTCCAGAGCCTCTTTTGAGTGCAGATCAAAAAAGCTTTATGATCTTTTTGCATAAACCACATGCATAATACATTGTGTAAAATTTCAAATATTTATTTCTTCAAAATGGAGAGAATTAAGAAAATTTGATAAGCAAATTAAAGATATAATCCTTTACAAATCTTGTGATTTATTTTCCCTAATACTTTTCAATTGTCTTACCCACACCAAATTTGGCAGAATAATTTTTTAGCAACTATATTTATTAGAACTTTCAAAGTTATTCATTTAAATTTAACTGGAACAATCTTTTTTTAAAGCTATATTTCACTAATTTAACTTCTACGGTTTATTTAGTATTTAATTATTATGTAATGTAATAACAAGGCAATTTGCATATAGATATATAAAGAAAAACTAATGACTCTTGGTAAGCATGCAAATTTAATTGTCAGAAGAAAAAAATGCAAAATTATATGAAAGTGTTAACCATGAGCTTTTAGTTTACCCCGGTTATCAACTGCTATACTTTTATATAGGTATAGGGAGGGATGATGTGTCAGTTAATCCAGTGAATCAGTTAACTAGAGATCAATTAATTGAAATATATAGAATACAACAATATGAAAAAATTAGCCCATTAGTCTAATTCATTTTAAAGTGTTAATTCTATTATCTATAATAGATAATTATAGTCATGATTATATAATAATGATTAGTGCTAACAGGTGCAATAACTAATATGATGGAGTTAATATATGCAATAGTTTAAAAAAAGAAGATAATTAGCAAATGTTGAGCACCTTCTATAAGTCAGTCTTTTTTTATACTTTATCTAATTTTATACTTGTGATATCTTCAGAGGAAATACCTTTAGTTTGCCTGTGAGCAACTGGAGGCTCGGAAATGAAAGTATTCATCAAAAGTCATAGAGTTAGTAAGTTCAGAATTGTAGTATATCTTTCTTTTGTACCAAAGGAACTAAAAATTCAACAAGAGTTTATCTTATTTTGTTCTGAGTATTTCTCTAGGTGATGGGTTGATAGTAGTAAGAATGACCAGCAAAGTCTTTACTTGATGGAAATTGTTTCTAGACTAAAACCAGAAATTAAACAAGTTAAAGAAATATTATAATTTTAGATAGTGATAAATGTAAGGAAAAAAATTACAGTGCAATATAATAAGTAAGATAGGTAATATTACATAAGATAGATTTTAAGAATTTGAAACAAAATGTTAAAAATAATATTTATGGTATAGGAATTTTTGTTTTGAAAATATTATTAGGGTTATTAATAACATTTACAAAAATTTACTACTTAAATGTATTTTAATATGTGTTACTCTACCAGTTAACAAGTATAAAACAAGTGACGTCAAACTTATTAATATAGTGTAATCAAATAAACACTTTTAATTTGTGTCAAAGTTGGAAGCTTTATTTCCTTGTAATATTGTATTTTATAACAAAAAATTATATATTTGGTCTTCATCCCTCTTTCTGGCACAGAGCTCTTAAAACCCTTCAAATTTCCTAAGTGATGAGAGATATGAAGGTATCTTTTTTATGTTAATGAGGTGACTTTTGTACCCCATCTCCGGATAGGGGCTGACTGCCAGGAGAGATAACCACGTGATTGGTTGGCTGGAACTTTCAGTCCCACCTCAACCTCTGGGAAGGGAAGAGGGGAGAGGACATGGAGGTTGAATCAATCCAGTGGCCAAAAATTTAATCAATCATGCCTATGTAAAAAAGACTCCATAAACCCCCAAAAGGACAGGGTTTGAAGAGCTTCTGGGTTGGAGATGCAGAGAAAATGGTGCCTGGAGACAGCATGGAAACTGACTTTTCCCCATATCTTGTCCTATACATTTCTTCCATCTGGCTGATCCTGAGTTATATCTTTTCATAATAAACCAGTAATTTAGTGAGTAAATGGGTTTCCTGAGTTCATAAGTATAGGTAACAACCTGGCATCCTGAATGGGAAGCAGTTGTTGCAACCTCCAATCTATATAGCCTGTTGGTCAGAAGCACCTGTGATAACCTGGGATTGTGATTGGTGCTTAAAGGGGATCAGGGTCAGTCTTGTCAGGCTAAACCCTTGACCTGTTGGATCTAATGGTACCTCCGGTTAGATAGTGTCAGAATTGAGTTGAATTGTAGGACACTCAGCTGATATCTGGAGCCTTGCTTGTTGGCAGTGTTGTGGGCAAAGCCCCTTCTCACACACACCCACATGTTGGAAAATGGTCTCAGAACACCTAAAGGTCCTTATATTGACATTTGTGATTGATGATTTAAGATTGAAATTATGATTCTGATAACTTTAGATATTTGCAGGATGCTTTAATAGATAACTAGGAAATTAAGTATTGAGCAAATTACTAACCATATTTCTTAGGGTACCATATGGAACTTAAAATATTTTCTCTAGTGTTAGTGTCTTTTATTGATATTATAGAGCACTGATTTTGAACAACCTTGCCTATTATTATGAAAAAATTATAATCAAAATTTTAACTGTGCAAAAAAATCCTGGATTTAATCCCATAATAACTGAAGTGAGGTGAGAGATTAATAATGGCAATAGAATAATTTATTTTTTCTTTGTTGAATGTTTATGTAAGATCTACTCTATAATCTATTTACTAGAGTTCAATTACATAGTAGCAAATTCAAAATGCATCTTGATTGCCATATTAAAATTTTTACTCATTATTATTCATAATAACACAATACATTTATGGGACAGCATTCTGAGAATTATTAATAGAGCTTAATATTATTGATATCTACTGTACTAGTCAGATACAAACACTGGTTAACTTATATCAAAAGAAACATCTCGGGCTTCCCTGGTGGCGCAGTGGTTGGGAATCTGCCTGCTAATGCAGGGGACACGGGTTCGAGCCCTGGTCTGGGAGGATCCCACATGCCGCGGAGCAACTGGGCCCGTGAGCCACAAATACTGAGCCTGCACGTCTGGAACCCGTGCTCTGCAACGAGAGAGGCCGTGACAGTGAGAGGCCCGTGCACCGCGATGAAGAGTGGCCCCTGCTTGCCACAACTAGAGAAAGCCCTGGCACAGCAACGAAGACCCAACACAGCAAAAATAAATAAAATAAATTTAAAAAAAAAAAAAAAAAAAAAAAAAAAGAAACATCTCAGAAGTCTAATTAGGTGCATCACAGAATTAACAGGAAGGCTGGGTTCAGGAAGGAGCCACAAGAACAAGGCAGAGAGAAGAGAGTACTACAGGAGCACAGGATTTAGAATAGCAATGATTGTTGTTGCTGGTGTTGGTGTTGCTGCCATGGCCCTGATAACTATGGTCTTTTATTACCATACCACTGGAGTTTTAGTTCTAATCCAGTTGAAATGGAAAACAAAACAAAACATTGAAAAATGTGTTTGTCTTACATCGACCCAGCACTCTCAGAATTCATCCTCAATTATATCTCATGGAATTTCATCAAGTTACTAAAATATCATAGTTATTTTAGGGTTACAGAACTTCTTCTATGTTTTTATTTGTTTGTTTTAATGTGTCTCCTGGTAAAATGTGGAGTTATCAGCTAGAGACAAAAAAGGTGAAAAGTGGGAGGCATTAGGAGACACAGCTGTTCTTTTCAAAGAAACTTCATCGGCCAAGGTTGCCACAGAATCTTCAAGCCAGCAGAACAATCTTTCAGACAGGGGAGATAAACTGATTTGGGTTTCAGAATATTCTGAGTTTCCTTAATCTCCTCTGTATCCCCTTTCCAATTATCAGTGTTCAACTCCTTCTCCACAAATGTCTTAAATTTCACGTAAGAGACCGAATGAGGTTGGGAAAGTATTTCCTTTTGTAATCTGACAACCTCATGGAGAAAATGTTAGCTTCTTTTATGGAGACACCTTGGGTCTAGGAGGGGCTTGAATTTCAATCTTTACCTTGAGCTGAGAACTTAGAAATCGGATCTTGTCATACTCTTTCTTATTAAGTGTTAAGGAAATGATCATTTTATTTTCCTCATGCCCTTCATATTGGTTATGGCAGTTGCCACTCAGACCCCAGTGACTGTTTTCAGTGGGTACTTTATTTCAGGTGACCATAGAAATAGATTAGATAGCTTGTTCTCTGCTGTATGCTGTGGAATCACAAATCTCTATCTTTTAATGCTAAGTTGAATCTTGATTATCTTTAGCCCCAAATATGCCAGAGACAAAGCCCAGGTTTCTCTATGTCCCTGAAGGTCTGTTCTTAGAAACCACTCCAACTTCTATACAGTACTAGTATGGTTTGCAGCTACAAATAACAGAAACAAATTAAGCAGAAACAGATTTTTTGGGAAGGGTTTCAGGTGAACCATAGATAGAATAAGTAGGAAAGCTAGAGAACCGATCTTCAGCAATAGCCAAGGCAGGCGAGGCACAGACAATCTAGTACCACAGGGACAGTGTGCATCCCATGGAGCTGTGAGCCAGCTGGACCTTGGCCATCGCCGCTGGCATTGCTGCCACTGCAACTCAGCCTTTCTTATACTCTTATATGGTCTCATGATTTGTTTCAAGTACATAGACTTGTCAGTTATAAAAGATAGCACTTAATCATGGCTTGCTATGTACTATGTGCCAGATATTTGATAGCTTTTTATATTTATATCTAATCTAAATACTATTCCCAAGGTTGAACTGTCCTCATTTTGAACATGAGGATGCTTGACTCAGAATCTAGTAATTTGCAAAGAAAAATCACATAACTGTTATGAGTGTAGCTGTGCTTGCACTTCAGTTCTGTCAGACTCCTAAATTCATGGTCCCTCATCTCACCTCCTCCACCACTAGCTCTATTTCCTGGTTTCGTTTATTTTTTGTTTTTGGAAGTAAACTGGCTTTTCTGGTCTTTTTGTCCTAAAACCCAAGGAGATGCTTGGGTTTCCTGGGGTTTTAGGCCACCTTGCTTGGGTCTACTGCTCTATTATAGACGATACTATGTTTTCTCCCAGCTGAAAATTTTCAGGAAAAACTGGTTTAAAAAGTAAGCAAACCAGGCACGAACAGGAATGTGTATTAGAGAAATTATACAAAGCCCAACTTTTAATCACATGCTAGATTCTGGGAAAGGTGGTTGGGTTTTACTCTTTGCCTTGCTTTCTAGCCAGGAAATATTGTGGGATATAAATAAATGCAGTCTGGGTCCCATGGAAACAAAAATGTTAAATTAGTAGGAGGAAGGGGAAGATTAAGGCTTGAATATTTGCAAAAGTAGAACCCTAAAACAACTCTCATACAAAATAAAACAAGGGCAGGACTTTAAGTGACCTTGTAGTGTAATCAAAATACAGTTGGTGGTCAAATGTACAACGGCCCACAGGCAAGGCAATGAACTCAGCTCAAAGGTTATGGACTTCATCTACCTCAAAGGTTTATAACCCTGTTTTGTGGAAGTGTAATTTAAGTGAAACAGAGAAACACAGGGAAAAAAGAAAAGAAATAGTGAAGAAGGGAAAGACAGTTCAACTAATCTTGCTCTTGTTTTTTAAAATAATCTATTTACCCTTTATTAAATGCTATTTGAATTGTTAACATTTTAGTGTACTTAAATCTACCTGCTTTGATATTTGATTCACTACCCTAATAATAAGTTTTGGACCTTTTTTTTTTTTTGTGGTATGCGGGCGTCTCACTGTTGCGGCCTCTCCCGTTGCGGAGCACAGGCTCCGGACGCACAGGCTCAGTGGCCATGGCTCATGGGCCCAGCCGCTCCGCGGCATGTGGGATCCTCCCAGATCAGGGCACGAACCCCTGTCCCCTGCATCGGCAGGCGAACTCTCAACCACTGAGCTACCAGGGAAGCCCAGTTTTGGACCTTTAAAAAATATTATTAGATAAACAGCATAGTAAATATTTAAGTAAGAATGTGAACTATTTGTATTCATACAGACCAAGTTTAAGTTCCACCTCACCACTAAGTAATCCTGGTCAATCCTCAAAATTCTTAGTTTCTGCATTATGCCATTGGCAGGTTAGAAAAATGAAATGAGATAATGCATGTAAAATACTTATATTGGTATATGACATATTGTTAGGACTTCTCTATAAATGTTATCTGTTGTCATCATTGTCATCATCATCATCATTGTATTATAAAAATGACTGAATCATCTTAAGCCAATTATAAACAACATTATTTAATGACAAATTACTAAAACAGGAGATTGAACAAGGATGGGGTCTACCTGCGTTCTCATTAACAAAGACTTGAGGCATGAAACAAATATAAAAGTGTTAATACACTGAGAAAAAGTATCACTATTAATAGAGAATAAGATTATATACCTAGAAATAGAGAATCAAAAAGAGTGAGATACTTTGATAAAGTAGCCATATATAAATATAAAAAATCCATATTTTTATATTAGTTTTTAGAATTTAGTCATCAATTTTGAAAAACTTCTTGCTTAAACTGATTAAATGTTCTGTAAATTAATAGATTAATTTTAAGAGAAAATATTCATAGGACTTGGGGGGAGGGCAACTATTGGAGAAATAGATGGCTCAGGAAGAATTTTGCCTTATGTGTATGGTTTATATTCTTTTTCACAATAAGAATTTAATTGTAAATTTATAATTTTCTTCAGAACTTTAAGAGGAGAATAGACGGAAATTCTAATTAGTGAATAATGGAAATAATAGAAATTCATTAACAATAATTTAGTATGACTCTAGACCAGGTTAAATAAAGACAATAACAACATTCCAGGATAAATGAAGATAACAAAATAACAAATCAACACAAAACATGGAATATCAAAAATAACCTGCAAAGTAAACGGGTAAAACTTAGTATACAAAGAATTTTGGAAAGAGTGTATGTTTAAAAAATTACTTTGGAAAAACTGAAACCATTTTAGATATCATCCACTTTATGCTTTCAAAGAAATTAGAGATGCAACAATAAAGTAGGATAAAAAAGGATGAGATAATGGAATAAAGTGAAAGGGAATTTCCTGAGTTAAGGTTAAAGGTGGAAAAAACTATGACGAACTTGCCAGATGTCAAAATATATCAAAATCATGTAGTTCACGGGAGTCTTGATGTAAAGGAGAAGAAAGATCTTAATGTACTAGAAATACATTTATATCAAAAAATTTAAGAAATAGAAAAGATTATAAGTGGCATAGGTCCAATATGAAGAAAAATAATAAAATTGACATTTCTATGTTTCAACCAAGATAAACACAAAATAATCAGTCTTCAGGGCTGCTCGTGGGTCCTTCTCTGGTTATATCTGCCTTCCTGCCAGACTATCATTCTGAATTTTTAACTCCCACTTTTTTTTGTTTTTTACTGCTTTAGCACCTATATATGTATCAATAAACCATCTATGATTTAGTTTTGCTTGTTTGTTTTTACAGTGCTATAAATAAAATTGTATTTTGTGTATATTTCAATGACATATATTTTCACTCGAACCTGTGAGTTTGAAATTCACCCATAATGATGTATGTAGCTGCAATTTGCCATTTTTCATTTCTTTATGTGTTCCATTTTATGAATGCACCCCAATTTATTCATCCATTCGTTTGTTGAATGGAAATTCAGGTTGTTTCTAGGTTTCTTTTTGTTGTTGCTGTTATTCACACACACACACACACACACACACACACACACTTGAAATTACTGGGTGAAAGGAAGAATATATTCTCTCTAGGTAGTGCAATTTACCACCTTTCTCTTGCCCAATAGCTCCATTAATTCTCTCAATCTCCTACATCATCAAATCTCCGCCTATCAACAGATTACGCCCATCACCATACAAATGTACTATATTCTCTCTCATCTTAAAGCTATCTTTTTTTTTAAACCTCATAATCTTTCAGTTCAGATACTGCTCCATTATCCTGGTTTCTTCTATGGAAAATATTTTGGAAAGAGTTATCTATACTCACTATTCTCTAGATTCTCTTCTATCTTGATTTCTTTGACCTAGTCTAGTCTCATCGCTCCAATGAAACTGCCTATCAGCCACTATAGCACTATGCCTAGTATTTTACTTTACGTCAAATTTTATTTTACTTGACCTACTGGTGGAATTTGATCCAGTTGATCATTCCCTCATTTATAAAACACCATCTTCATTTTTCTTCCATGTCAGACTTTCTTGTCTGTGCAATTTCACTTTGCTTTATTTCACTTTATTCTCAGTCACCTTCAATATCTCTCCAACCATTAAATGGTGGTGGCATCCTAGGATTCAGTCCTTGCCCCACCTCTCTCCTTTATCATTTTCATTCTCTCTATGTTTTTATACAGGCTGATGGTTTTCATTGTCATTGATACACTAAAGATCTCCAACTGTGTATCTTCAGTCTAGACTACCTCCCACTGATTTTCAGACTCACATATTTAAATGACTTGATGATATTTCCATTTCATGTCTAATAGGCATTAGCATGTAATATGCCTAAATCCAAAATTTTCTTCCCATACTTGCTTTTACCACTTTCTTCCTTATTAAAAATGGTGATTCTAACCTTTCAGTTGCTTAGACCAAAGAATGTAGTTATCCTTGATTCTCTCTTTCTTTCATTCCTCATATCCTTATCCACTTGTCAACAAATCTCATCAGCCTACCTTTAAACACACCAAAATATGAACACTTCTCACCACTTCTGTTATTATTGTACTGGATCAAGCCACCAGACCCCTTAAATCTCTGTTCGAATGTCATAACATCTGTGAGTCTTCTCTAACCATCTATGTTAAATTTCAACAACCCTACACATCTGAGTATTTCCCTTCCATGCTGCATTTTTCTCTTTTGTACTTATCAATAACCAGCATAATATATTTCACTTATTCTTTTTCTTAAACACTGTTTCTCCCTTTGTATAGTGTAAGTTCCATAGACAGGGGTTTATGATGCTTTTGTTTGTGGCTGGGTATATAGGACCTAGAAATTTTAGTTGAAAGAATGGATAAATGAATGGATGAGATGCATAAAAATGTGTTCAATCTCACAAAGAGTTATAACAGTGCAAATTAAAATAAGCATGATATATCATAAGTCTTAAATTAAGACAAAAATTAACTAAGACTAAACACTGTAGAAGGAAGGAAGCCATATAATTCAAAGTATTTGTAATGCGCAGTTCCCTGACTCAACAGCGAATTTATCTTAGATATAGGTATGTTCATTGCAGTGACGCACATATGTACACAAATAAAATGCATTTGTTTAACTAAACTGTTGTTAAATATTATCATAATTATTCAACGTGTTTATTGAACACAGGATGATCTTTCATTTCCTCTCTCTATATATGTGTGTGTATAGATATGTATATGTTTATATAAATAGACTTTACTTTTGAGAGCAGTTTTATGTTCACAGAAAAACTGAGTTAAAAGTATACAGTTACCATATACTCTCTGTCCCCACACATGCATGGCCTCTGCCACTATCTACATCCTGAGTGGTGCATTTGCTATAATAGGTGAACCTACACTGACACATCAGTATCACCCCAAGTTCATAGTTTACATTAGGGATTACTCTTGGTATTGTACATTCTATGTCAATTATTTTTTAAGGGAAAAACATGTTACAAAACAGAATAAAGCATACTATCCCTTGCTCATTAAAAATATGATTATTTAGAAACATTTTTGATCTATGAAAGAAAATATTAATGTTGGTTATCCCAAAACATTAGTAATGAAGGTCATATTTTAGTGATCTGTACGTCATATATTTTATGTATAAGGGCATTTTATAGTCTTCTAAACATATGCTAGCATTTGCTCCTAGATTTCTATTATAAGTAATTAATCCAATTACATACATCATTTAAAGAAAAAGAATAAACTCAGAAAATTTATAAAATTTTTAAAACTGTCTCTAAATTCTTGTAACAGAGTGATTTAATACAATTATTAATGGGTCTACTTTTCCCCATATTGTGTTTTGAATGTACCTTAAATTAGATATTTACTATGAATTAAGGTACATTTTCAAACAATTAGATTGTCAAGTGAAAATCTAAAGTCACCAATGATCTTAAACAGATCCAATGTCTGGAAAATAGGAGTTAAACTGTATTCCAAAAAGAAAAAATATCGAATCTATTAATCCACCCTCACTCTTGAATGCAGTGCTGTAAACAGGTTTCTCAGGTCAGTGGAGAGGATAACGGGTTTTTAAAATATCACTTCTCAATGGAGAAATGTTTAAGACACCATGCTACTTTGTTTGCCTCAAGATATCAATCCCCATAAGTTGCAAGAAACTAATCAGAAGTTTCTAAAAGTATTAGTTCCAAACATGTGAGCTAAATTTTAAAATCTAAAAGAATATAAAGCCTCTAATATTTTATTAATGTAAGCATTACATTAATGTAATGTGCATTACATTAATGTAATGTATGGAGAATACTATGGAGAATACACCTTTGGGTAAAAAGAAAGAAAATAAATTAATATGGATAAATATACTGATTGCTTTGTTTTGTGATTTCAGGATTTATACATAAAACTATCCTGAAAATTGTGAATGGTCTTGCTTCCTGATTGCAAAAATCAGATTATCACATAATTTTAGAAGTTTGTTCTTAGAGAATGAAGTGTAAATTCTCAATGTGCTTGATGCTAGCTTAGAGAAGATGGAACAGAATATAAATGACCCTTTAGAAAAAATGTTCAATATAGTATTTTTTACTGCTTCTGAGGAACTGTTAACCTATCTCAAAATTACTCATTTTGCATTCAAATATAGGAGACAAATATCTTGCAAATATCTTAGGGATTTGGGTAGAATGAAATAAACATTTGTAGAAGTGCCATCATGTTAGTAAAATTGCAGAGGGCTACATGCTTGAAGATGTGAGTTTTAGGTATAGTGCTGCCATTGAATAGCTGATCCACTTGGTTAAGCCAACTAACCAATACTTTGACCAGATTTCTTTGAAGGAAAATTAGTGCTCTAATATTGTATAACTCCATGAGATGTTATCTCTGTCTGAGTTTTATTTTTATAAGGAAAGCACATAAGCTTTCTAGGTTAGTTTTATGCCCATGTGCCAGTAAATTATATCTTTTGTAAGCTTCCTTGATTGTTTGGTTGGATGCTTGAAGAAAGACAATTTATTGTCATAATGATCTGGAGATAAATTCTGATGGCTGCATTGAAAAATAAAAATCCTAAGAAATAACATAAGAAGTATTTATTTCCTGCTATCTGTATGTGTTTATAGTGCAGAATGAATTAAACTTTGATCTTAGCTAGAAAAGTAGCATCTAGAATAATTTAAATATATCATCCTTAAGATGATCTTTGGAAGATATGGTTGCTACATAATTGAAAGGAAGCAGTATGAATTGCAGTAGGATTGGTTTGCTATATCTGTATTTGGTAGCCTTCACATTTTATGCTTCTGCATAAACACACATAAAACTAGTAATTCCAGAATGTTTTAGTTTTTGTTTTGCAACCAGAAGACATGATGCTTTTTCATGTCTACTTGAGGAGAACAAGGGATAACTTTTTTGTATTTTCAGTCAATAAGAAAAACACCTAACATTTTAGCAATAAGATTATGCCTCTAATTGTGTGAATCACTGCTAATTAATATACTTTCCCCAATGGAATAAATAACTATTGAGCTAAGAAGAAGTAAACACAAAGTTTATAGTACAATTGTATTATTCAACTGGTATCATAGTCATATAAATATTTTAAAAACTAGTGTTTTGAGTAACTATACCATGTAATAATGCATAGAATAGAGTATGTGGTGTGTCTGTAAAGATTTTGCAAAAAACTTCATTATTCAGAATTATTACACACAAAAATAGATGAAATATTAAAGCAACAATTCTAACAGAGCATCTAATTTATGCTGAAATTGTTGGCTGTTGATCATTCACACTGTACTGTGAGCTCACTGAGGTGTGGGACTCAGTTTTATTTATTTGTTGGTTTATTATTTTGTATCCTGAGCAGTGGGCACATACCTAACATAATTGATTGAATTGCTATTATGTTTCAGGCACCCTTTTAGGTGCTAAGAATATGAAAGTAAGCAAAAAGACAAGGTTACTAATACTTCACTCTTACAGCCTGCAGTCCACTCAAGGAAATATGCAACAACGAAACATTGAAACAAAGGTAGCTGATGGTCATGACCAATGCTATGACAACCAAGGTTTTCTATAATAGAGGAATTTAACCTGATCGTTAAGGTAGCAAAACCTCCCTGTGGTAGTATTGATTGACCTGCAATCTAGAAAAAAGTCCATATCAGGCAAGGGGAACAGCATGTTCTCTTCCTCCTGTAACAGGAAGAGCATGCTCAGCACAAGAGATTGAAAGCAGTCAGATTTGATTAAAAAGAAGAGATATTCCCACCAATAGTGCAAGAGGGTTCCCTTTTCTCCACACCCTCTTCAGCATTTATTGTTTGTAGATTTTTTGATGATGGTCATTCTGATGGCCAAACTACATACCTCATTGTAGTTCTGATTTGCATTTCTCAAATGATTAGTGATATTGAGCATTCTTTCATGTGTTTGTTGGCAATCTGTATATCTTCTTTGAAGAAATGTCTATTTAGGTCTTCTGCCCATTTTTGGATTGGGTTGTTTGGTTTTTTGATATTGAGCTGCATGAGCTGTTGGTGGGAATGTAAATTGATACAGCCACTATGGAGAACAGTATGGAGGTTCCTTAAAATACTACAAATAGAACGACCATACGACCCAGAAATCCCACTACTGGGCATATACCCTGAGAAAACCATAATTCAAAAAGAGTCATGTACCAAAATGTTCACTGAAGCTCTATTTACAATAGCCAGGACATGGAAACAACCTAGGTGTCCATCGACAGATGAATGGATAAAGAAGATGTGGCACATATATACAATGGAATATTACTCAGCCATAAAAATAAACGAAATTGAGTTATTTGTAGTGAGGTGGATGGACCTAGAGACTGGTTGATAATCAACATATAGAATTTATGAAGCTCTTGCTGCTCCTGCTGAGGCTCTTGCTACTGCTGCTATCTTGGTCTTGGAGGATGAGTTCTTTGAAAAGATGATTGCAATGGAGTATAGTCATCAGAATGACTGGAGGGAGTGTCTTTGGAATCAATGTCTGTGGAAGGAAAGTGAAGGAAGCAGGGCTGGGCAAAGGGAGTAGAATTGTAAGAAGGCTAATGACAGCCTTAGCTGACCCCACAAGTAGCTGCAAAGCTAAAATGATTCTTTACAATTTTCTCCATTGGCCTTACATGGTCACACCTTTATTCTTCTGTCTTCTTCACTCTTTGGATGTAGGCATCCTCAGGAGAGCTGTGACCTTGTGGGAAGGAGCTCTTTGCATCTGAGATATCCATGGAGGGACTGACAGTTGGTGTAACAAGTCCTTTGATAGGGGAAATGGGTACATATCACTGTGCTCAGTATACCTGTCTTCTTGTTTCAGATGCCAAACTTGTTAGATCTCTGACTTTCCCAAGATTTAACAGAGAGGTCATTGATCTGACCGAGGAGCAAGAGAGCTCTAGCCCTAGTTCTTCCACACATTGGTTGGGAAAAACTTTTATTCTATTAATTTATTCTATTCTATTCGGTACTCCATTGCATCCTCCAATGTATACTGTGTGATAATTATGGTGATATACATACATAACACATCCTCTTTGATTCTTATAAAAATACCATTTTTTGTTTCCTTACTAATTTTCTGTCTGGATGATCTGTCCATTGGTGTAAGTGAGGTGTTAAAGTCCCCGACTATTACTGTGTTACTGTCAATTTCCTCTTTTATAGCTGTTAGCATTTGCCTTATGTATAGATGTGCTCCTATGTTGGCTACATATATATTTATAATTGTTATATCTTCTTCTTGGATTAATCCCTTGATCATTATGTAGTGTCCTTCCTTGTCTCTTGTAACATTCTTTATTTTAAAGTCTATTTTATCTGATGTGAGCATTGCTACTCCAGCTTTTTTTGATTTCCATTTGCATGGAATATCTTTTTCCATCCCCTCATTTTCAGTCTGCATGTGTCCCTAAGTCTGAAGTGGGTCTCTTGTAGACAGCATATATATGGGCCTTGTTTTTGTATTCATTCAGCAATACTGTATCTTTTGGTTGGAGCATTTAATCCATTCACATTTAAGGTAATTATCGATATGTATGTTCCTATTAATATTTTCTTAATTGTTTTGGGTTTGTTTTTGTAGGTCCTTTTCTTCTCTTGTGCTTCCCACTAATACCATTTTTAATGTGATAAAAAAAAACACATTACATAAAACGTATCATTTTTTAACTATCTCTAAGTGTACTGTTAAGTAGCATTAAGTATTTTCACATTGGTGTGAGACATGTCTCCAGAACTTTTTCATCTTGCAAATCTGAAACTCTACACTCATTAAATAACAATTCCCCTTTTCCCCCTTGACCCAGACCCTGATAATTACCATCTACTTTCTCTTTCTATAAATTTGACTACTTTAAGTAAATCATATAAGTGGACTCATACAGTCTTTTTGTGACTAGCTTATTTTACTTAATGCACTGTCTTCAATATTCATCCTATTGTAGCATTTAATAAGATTTTCTTCCTTTTTTAAGGCTGAATACTATTCCATTGTATGTGTATACACATTTTATTCATCTATTTGTTCATCCATTGACAAAAATACTATTTTTACAAACAAATAAAATGAGGTTCAGAGAGGTTAAACATTATCCTAGGATAAGCAGTAAATGAGTAAAAATGTCAAGACTAAAATCTTATAATTTATTATCTTATAATTTCTAATTCAGTTTTCTTGGACTAATTGATATCTAAGGTGATTTCACTTTCAAAATTCCAAGTCTCTCAATGCACTGAAATATGCCATGCCACAACAAGAATCTGTATATTTTACTTAAAAAATGCATTCCTGATATAACATCAATCAGTCGGGTCTTAAAAAAGGGAGATGTTCAAAGAAGGCTTACATACATGTTGACATAAACTGATTTATCCTGAAGTGTTGTGATCTTAAGTTCCTGTTTAGGAAGTTTACAGTTTTTAAGGAATTATTACTGAAAATATTTAAAATGATGTTACTGTTATTATTTCATACATGTAAAAAATAAGAGGACAAAAAGATTACTATTGCTAGATATGACTGGTTCTACTCATTGAATATACGAAAAGGATGTATTTTGGCTTACAGTTACATTGATGAAACAAGCCTAAATTTAATTCAATAATTTTTGTTTGATTTGTTGTAATTGCTTTACATTACAAATTTAAGCATCCATATAATTTTCACCTTAAAGCAATGCCTAAAGGAATCTGAAAATTCAATTAACAAGAAGGTTGTTTAAAGTTGTGCTTCTCCTCTCCTAGGGAAGTGCTCTAATATTCTAAAGCAGTGGCTCTTGATGTGTGAGCCTGGGACTATTAGCATTAGCATCACTTGTAAGCTTATTAGAAATGCAGACTCTCAGTTACCATTTCAAAACTGCTGAATCAGAAATTCTGGGAGAGGGGCCAATCAAGCTGAATTCCAACACGCCTCCTATATTGATGCATGTTGAAGTATGAGAAATACTGAGAATCACTACTGATCTAGACCATTTCAGACTGGAGAGAGGTTTATGTATTGATACTTAGATATAGAAAACTGGCGCGAGTGGTCACAGTCCTTGGAGGAGGGAGAGAGAGACTAACTGAAAGAAACTGACTCCTGGCTGGGAAAAATAAGGAAATTTATAAGAAAGATAAAACGTTTCCTTGCATTAGTATTTAACGAGGTGAAAATAAAATTATTATCCAGAAAAGGGTCAAACCTACAAAGAAATGCAAAAGCAAAAAAAAGGAAATAGAATTCATGGATTTTTCTACAGCACCTAGGTCTACAAACACCTGGGAGTGTTTAAAACTACAAATGACTAGACTTTACAAGCATTCTCCCCTCCAGAGTTTATTTAAGGGCCAGATTTCCATTTTATAAAAACTCCCCAGGTTGAGAAACATAGTTTTAGTGTGACTAGTCCTGCAATAAACATGCTTATTGACATGATAGCAGCAGTGTACCAGTATCCAATGATTCCCAGCCTGGGACTGGGAGGGAGGAAGAAATTTAATTAATTTATTAATTTACTTTTTTCAATTCAGATAACTTTGGTGTTTATTCTGGCTTGAGAGTTGCTGCTTATTCCAACATTTCAGCAATTTCCAAGTTGAGAAAAATTAGCAATTTCCTTTTACATTTATTTTTGTTTCTCCAAAATAGCTGTTTCAACAGTAGCTATATCTTTAGTAAATAAACAATTCATAAGACTAAAATATAATAAACTTCAGTGATAAACTTTAGAAACACAAATAAAACTTTTTTTTCATTTGTTTCCCAATATGGTATTATAGTCTTTTTACCATTTTAACCTCTGTTAACCCAGTTTTAGGTATGAGCTGATTGTCACACTTGCAATTAAGATCATCTACATTTTTACATTTTCATCTGAATTTACTGGACTCTCTCTTTTTTTAAATTTTAAAAGCAGAATGGGGAATTCCCTGGTGGTCCAGTGGTTAAGACAGTGCTTTCACTGCCATGGACCCAGGTTCAATCCCTGGTCGGGGAACTAAGATTCATACAAGCCACGGCCAAAAAAAAAAAAAAAAATGTGGAATTTCCTATAGCTGTTACCATCTTTGGAGTAAAATACCCATAAGATATAGATGTGTGCTCTAGTTAAACAGTCTTTAGCACTTACTATATGTATTATATTACTATATATAAAATATATCTATATCTTTACCTATCGTACTATATATAATATTTACGTATAAATGTGGCATCTTACTATGTATATTAACTTAGGGATAAATATATGCAACATGGAATATGTATGGATACCATGCAGAGAGGTGTCTGTTGATCTTTGGGTAATAAAATTAGGCTACACAGCATTTTCCCAGGCTATGGCTATTTAATTACTTCCTTTTGTAAGTGATTCCATTTGAAAGTGACTTTTTTCCTCATGCTCTTATAGATACAAAAAAAGTGATGAAAAGAATTTATATATCTATTTATCTCTCTCTTTATTTTTTGGTATAGGGAGGCCATGGTGAGCTTATGAAATTAGCAGTCCCTAAAATTTTCCCCCTTTGGTGACAACCTAGTCACTGAAAACAAAGAAGTTCACACTGCTACCTCTGTGTTCCAGGGAAAGCTTTGATCAATGTTTTACAATGTGTCATTATCAGGTAACACATTCTTCACAGTAGGAAATTAGCAGGTGATAATGAGAATCAAGTCCAATATTTCACATATGCCCCTAAAAGCTGTAATTCCAGCAGGAGGAAGGAGCTGAGAAATTGAATTACAAAATGGTTTTCCACATGTTGCTTCACTAAATAGAAAGGTAAATTCTTTTTAAAATCAGAAAGCTGGACAAATATTAGGAAATCAGAATCTGCAAGCAACCGGATAACAGTACTGATAATTAACTGTGGATTATCTATCGCACGCAGTGTGTTTTGGTTGAATTAATTTTTAAAATAACAGAGACTATTTCCATGTATCACTGACCCCCAAACAAATATCTTGGCTCATTTACAATTAACAACAAAAGTTAAAAGTTATTAAAAACTTGAGCACCAGCTGAATTTGCTGGGCAACACCCAAATGTAATGTATGACATAATTTTGTGTGAAAGATCTGCCTGTCTTAGAATCTCCATCACCAGATTGCCAAGGCAATGGAGATGTCCAATTATGACTATTCTTGGGGTTAAAACAGGGAAGAATTATAACATGGTGGCTAAATTCTAAAGCTCTGGAATCAGAAGTTTCAGGTTTTCATTGAGTCCTATGCGGTCAAACTGTGGGAATTTCGACAAGTTGCCTAACTATCCGAACCTCTTTTGCTTTTCCGGTGAGGCTGATGGAGGGAATAAAAGTGAATCTTTCATAGGTAGATGTGAGAAATATAGGTGAACATAACAATAAAGTCCTTAGAGTACTTGGGAATGAGGGCTACATAATTTTTAGCTATAATTATGATGATGATGATGACTTCTACTATTATCATTGTATGTCTAGCAGAGCTCTGATAACATTTCCAAAGATACTGCCCAGGAAGAGGTAGACTATTAAGCTGTCATCAGCCATTAATAAAACCTGGAATAGGCTATGAACTTAGATAAACTTCCACCTAACATGGAAACATGTTTTGAGGAAATGAACACATGTCAGGTTGGTTTTAAGAAAGCATAGTGGTAGTAGGAGGAGATAGAGGGAAAACTTCAGTGCATACAAGAACTGTTGCCTCAGGAAGGCTCAAATGGGTCCTGGGAATTAAGTACCTCATTACTGCATGATGACATTGGACTGTCAGTAACAGCATGCATCAGAAGAAGAATGCAATGTCTTCTTAAATACAGTGTGAAGAATTTAGGGAGCAAAACTGAAATTATGCAGGAGGAAAACTTTGATAATTTAAATGGACATTTATTAACAGGCATGTGCCAGGGACCGTGTTAGGAGGGGTGACAAAGTCATGCTGCTCCTAAATAACATTGTTGCTTAGACCTTTAATGTGTCTATTAAAGACAGCCATCTCAATTTAACTTCCAG
Organism: Phocoena sinus; assembly: GCF_008692025.1. Lineage (NCBI taxonomy): Eukaryota > Metazoa > Chordata > Mammalia > Artiodactyla > Phocoenidae > Phocoena > Phocoena sinus. Next base: position 44,792,542 of record NC_045772.1, on the reverse strand, counting down.
AGCAATTTAAAAATGTGCAAACACATATAACTGATATATATATATATCAATGTGTATATTTATATATATATACACACATACATCAATCTGAGTTATGATATAGTATTTTTTAAATTAATTAATTAATTTATTTATTTTTGGCTGCATTGGGTCTTGGTAGCTGCACATGGGCTTTCTCTAGTTGCAGTGAGTGGGGGCTACTCATTGGGGTGGCTTCTCTTTCTGTGAAGCAGGGGCTCTAAGCACACAGGCTTCAGGAGTTGTGGCACATGGGCTCAGTAGTTGTGGCTTGCGGGCTCTAGAGCGCAGGCTCAGTAGTTGTGGCGCATGGGCTTAGTTGATCCGCGGCATGTGGGAAACTTCCCAGACCAGGGATCAAACCCGTGTACCCTGCATTGGCAGGATTCTCAACCACTGCACCACCCGGGAAGCACTGATATAGTATTTATATGTTACATTTGTGCTTATTTTTTGCAGGATTACACAGATTATTTCACCATACAACAGCCTGCTTTTTTTTTAAACCAACGTTTTAAAGCCTGTTAATGAAACAATTTCCTTCCAGACAACTCTTATTACCTGTGATATAATAGATTATGATATATCCAATAAATTTCTGGATAAGATAAAACAAAGTGACCTTCCACAAGATTCTATAGTAAATCTGTGTAAGTTATAGGTCTATATTTCCCTTAATTGACCCACTATAATACTAATAAAAAAGAAATAATTAGCTTTTTTAGCCAGTCTGAGATTGCTCACTATGACTCGACAATTGTTATAGTAATTGGCTACTGAGAAAATGTCAAGACATTCACAGAAATCCAGAGTTCATCAAAAGGTTCTGCTTTATTAGTCTTTTCTGTTGAGAAAAATCATGCTTAATGAGAGGGGAAACAAGGCAGGGGAGAAGGTAGAGAGGCAGTGCTGTGTTTTGGATAACTACGGAAACGGTTGCTAGGAAGCAAACGTCTGCACATTCTTTCCCTGGACCCATTCCTCAGCCCCTAACCCTTGCCCCATTGCTGGGATTTATACTGCCATTTATCACCACAATTGGTCAGTGAATATTTTAGAGTAGATGGGCTAATAATGGTCGTTCTTACACTATCTTTGAATCTGAAAAATAGCATATATCATTGTGATGACACAGAACTGCTAATGAGAGAATAGATGTTAAAGTCTACTGAGAAGATTGCTTTCTTGTGTTGAATTAACTATTCCTATTGCTTAGCACATTCCCAGCACCTCTGACGAGACATGATATTAAACTTTTTGGATAAAGAATGCCAAATTTATTTACTCTTAGCCCCATGTCACCTTTTTTGGTAACCTGGAGGACACACACTAAATTTATTTTTAAGAAAAGTGGAAATCCACCCCAACAAATTACTACAAATTGTATGATGTTTGATGATCCTCTTTGTGATGGGTTGTATTTTTGTGTTTGTTCATTTAAAAGATGCCTCTGCAATGGGAAACACATACTCTGACAGTGTTACAGGCCAATAAACAAATCCCTATTATTAATTACCACTGTCAGAAAGTGTATTGGTATTTGATTACTGGCAATGGTTCCTGCTGAACAGATTCTTGGTAATAAGATCCTTGATTCTCCGGAAAGGTAGCCTGACAGATTAACCAACCTGTGATTTATCCAATCAAGGACACTCTCAGGAAGATTTGAGTGTTTCCCTCCCTTTCAATCATAATAATCAGGCTAGCTAGCCCAAGATCAAGATAGGCATTTTTTTCCTATGGACTCTTAGAAAAAGAATCAAGCCCTGCTCATTAGTTCTTATTACATTGAGATAGTTCTCTAGGAACATGAAATTGTGAAAAAATATTGATTTTATGAAACTCAACAAATGTTTACTAATTATTAGCATCATTCTTTCTGAAAATAGGAAGGGCTAGTTAAGAGATTATATTAGTTTTCTATTGCTACTGTAACAAATTACCACAGACATTGGTTGTGATATCAAAAACATAAATGTATTATCTTACAGTTCTAGAGGGCAGAAATCTGAATTGGTCTGTCTGAGATAAAATCAGGGTGTCAATAGGGCTGTGTGCCTTCTAGAGGTTCTAGGGGATAATCTGTTTTCTTGTCTTTTCCATATTCTAGAGGCTGCTGCATTCCTTGGCTAGTGATCTTTTTTCAACTTCAAAGCCAACAATAGCCAGTTGAGATTTTGGGTTTTTTTTTACATTGTATAACTCTGACACTGATTCCTCTGTCTCCTCTTTCACTTATAAGAATTTTTGTAATTATATTGGGCATACCCAGGTAATCAAGGACCACCTCTACATCTCAATTTCAGCTGATTAAAAATCTTATATTCATCTGCAACATTAATTCCCCTTTACCATCTACCATAACATATTCACAGGCTCCAGGGATTAGGATATGGACATATTTAAGAGGACATTATTTTGCCTACCTCAGTATATAAACTGATTTTTCAAAATTTATGTTGAAAAGGATGTAACTATATCTACTATGGCAACTAAATATTTTGGAATACAATGTTGGAGTTTGATATTTTATTATTTTATGTTCTTACAGATTGTCAGTTAAAAAATATTTACCACTTAAGAAATCTCTAGCCTGTTACTACAATTAGATTCCTTAAAGCCTGGAAGATGAGAGAAAAACTATAGGAAAATAAATTTAGTGGAGAAAATTAATAGAAGGACTTCCATATATAAATATATATATTAACATTAACTGAAACAAAATACATCAACCAAAGAACAATCATTTATATTCTATTTTACTGGCATAATATGTTTATGGATACGAAGATTCAAATTTTGTTATATTAACTTTTCTGAATTTGAGATTAATCTTTCAACTGCTATTGTTCTAGTGGGAGTTATAAAGCACTTCTTTTGAATGTATATTGCATCAAAACTTGCAGAATGAATGTAGCTAGCTTGGAAGAAAATTCCAGATACAAAGAGGGAGCACTCTTTTAAGAAATGCTGCAATAACAAAACTCTCCCTGGCAGAGAAGATAATGTGTGAAAACACACACAGTCGCAGACAGACACATACACTCTCTCTCACACACATACACACACATATTCTAAGTTGAAGAGTTTCAGAAGAGTTGAACACTGAATGTGAAAACGTTTTAATGGCACTTTAACCAATATATTTCACTTATATTTTCTTTCTAAAGTCAACAAAAGCATAACATTATTATGTCTAAAGAATCTCAATAAATATAAAAGCATGTGATAAGAAACTATTGTAGTGCTTCCCTGGTGGCACAGTGGTTAAGAATCCACCTGCCAATGCAGGAGACACGGGTTCGAGTCCTAGCCCGGGAAGATCCCACATGCCGTGGAGCAACTAAGCCCATGTGCCACAACTACTGAGGCTGCACTCTAGAGCCCACAAGCCACAACTACTGAAGCCCGCGGGCCTAGAGCTCATGCTCCGCAACAAGAGAAGCCACCGCAATGAGAAGCCTGCGCATAACAACGAAGAGTAGCCCCCACTCACAGCAACTAGAGAAAAGCCTGCCTGCTGCAACAAAGACCCAATGCAACCAAAAAAAAAAAAAAAAAAAACTATTGTAACAGAGTTTCACTAGCAGCATCTTCTTTCTTAGCTTTACATAAATAATAGTGTTTCTTATCACTGATGACATCCTAGCTTGAATGAAACAGTGTATGCCCTTTTTATATCTAGTATTCTTGCCTCTAGAGACGTATCACCACAACACCATGTTGGAAGGTCACTAGCAGTACCCTGTATTTATCACAAGGGTGAACGGTGCCCCAAGGAAGCCAGTCAGAATATTACCACCCCTTCATCACTGGGGATGTCACTCATGGTACACCCATCCTCATCAAAGAAGATGAGTAGTGATACAAGTCAGCCACTTAGAATATTTAAACCCCTGGTTATGATATATTTCTGAATTGGGGTCAAACAGTCTTTCCTGAGATAGGATACATTGGTCTTAAAAGAGTTTATTCTGCTGGAATCAGAATCAGTTTGAATGACTTTTGCTGGAACTGATTAAGACAATCTTCCTTGAAGATATGGAGACATACAATGAGAAAAAAAGTTAAAGAAATGTATATAAAAGCATATATGAGAGATGGAGAAAAGTAAGAGTCCATATAAGGTCCACTGGGGTCTTGGATCTAGCCATGCCTAAAGGAGTGATGATTATGATGTCTCTGGTTGATTTCATATGCTTAATTTTCAAATATAATTTAATATCTGTTTTGAATTAAAAAATATTTTTGTATTTTGATTGAGATCACATCAATTTATAGCTAAATTCAAATCGTATTGACATTTTTGTAATACTGACTTCTTTTCAGAAATGTAGTATTTAAATTTCCTTGTATTGTTTCTATTTGCTATATTGTTTCATTAGGGTAATTTCTTCCTGTAAAGGTCCTGCCAGGATTAGAACCAATTATCTATTTATATACTGAAAATATATAATTAGATATTAAAGTGGACATATGTTTAAAGTCTACACAAGAAATCAGAACAAATCTCGTACTCTAAAGGCTGAAAAACACCACATGCATCACAAAATCCGGAAACACAATTTAACTCTTTTTGGTTTTTATTAACTGACGAATGTACTCCTGTAATACATTTCCCCAGCATTTTTTGGATAAGTATTCTTTGATCACCTCTTCATATAATGATAATTTTGCAAATTTTTTTTAGCGAGAAGGAAGTATCAATTTGTATTTCTTTAGCATGGTTGATTTGAATTAATTTTTTTGCTGTTAATATTTGTAACAAAAAGTAAATGTGAACCAAATTCTTCAGTAACAATTTCACAAATTTAATGATTAGAAGAAACTTCCATTGCCCCAAACATTTCAAATCACGTTTCTCCTCCACTAAACCACGTATGTCCAAGATTGAGTGCCATTGAGTAGGAGTTTTTCTGGAAGCCTTTCTTACACCAGAATGGCTAGCAATAACTTAACTATACAGGGATATGGCTGCAACTCATATGAATAGATCCTAATAAACCCAAACAAAATGTGCCCCCAATCCTAACAGTCCCTTAGCCAGTTCCTAAAATGCGTATGCCCATTCCAATGGTACTAGTTGAAGGGGTAGAGAGATGGAGGAGGGGAAGTAGGATTAATCGTTGAGATACTATCCTCAATCATTGAATAAAAATATCTTATTTTCACAAATTCTAAAAAAATATGTAACCATGTGATCACATTGTTGAGTCTCCTCCTAGGACCCTGAAATTATCCCATACAAGTGAGGATCCTGAAGTTCAAGCTTCATTACCTTCCCAGGAAATTTACCTCTAGGTCTTGCAAATAATTTTTAAGTATCTCATCTTTTATTTTAAATGTTTTTGTATATGTATATATATGGCTATTTATATTTTGTAAGAAACCATCCTAGTCCTAAATTGTCTATAATATTAATAGATGTGATAGAATCACATTCTTGATCAGTTGGTAGTGTTGTATTCCTTCATTGTGCCTATCTCTTCATAGTAGTTGCTTCTCGTCTCATCACATATCTGTAACCATGAAGTTTTTCACCAGAACACTCACAGTCCATGTGCCAGGCCAGATGGGAGGGTCAGCTTCAACTAAGTTCTTATGGCTCCTTTATTTCAGTATTTTTTCTTTTGTCGTAAGTTCCACAAAATTTCTATTATTGCGGCAACATCACTGTATCATTATGATTATTTTACTTTTCATTTTGTTTTCCTCCTAATATGCACAGAAATAAATGGTAAACAACTAAAATTATTTCACTGTTCCCTGAGATAGTTTGGTGGAACAGAAGCACGCCACTTTAGCAGATATTGCCAGCACTTATCCAACATCTCAGGGTGCTTACAGAACTGCTTATCTGCTTTTCTCCAAATCTGAGAATTATATTGAGCACGGCTAGTGCCCTGCCTAGATCCCCTTGGATCCTTTTTATGAGTTCTGTGCATCTATCCTCAGCTTCTTTGTGCTTTGTTTTTTATGGTTTTATAAAGAGTTATGACTTTTCTGCAAAACTGACAGAATCAATAGCTATCTCTTTGGAAAAACCAAGAGTTTCAACTCCTAGACTAAAGCACTCTTTTTTTTTTTCCCCTTGTTAAACCCAAAACCAGGGAATGTACTTTTCCACATTTCCTCACTCTTAGCCTATCTGTTTCTGAGAATGGTAGTGGAACATTTGCCTTGTCCCACACACGTTCTTGTTTCCATGTTTCTTTGTCTTGTGACCAACCTAAGTACCTGAAACTTATAAAATTTATGCTAATGGGTAGGAGAAATTTAACCTACTGAATTTTTCCTTTTTTCTATTTTATGGTGCTCTTACTTTGAGACCATTGATAGATCAGGAGACTACCCTTAGAGATTCAAGAAAGATGGAAGTGGCTGAGAGGTTTTTTTTATATCCCTTGAGGCAGCCAATAGTCACTGATTGACTGGTGCAGGAGTATGAATGCTAAATTCCATTGCCTTAAGGGGGTTGGGGGGAAGTGAGATGTAATTTATACTTCAGGTCTCCTCAGCTGTATTAACCTGAGAACTAGAATTGGTATGATCAGGAATCACATCCATGCTTGACTTCCCTTTCTATGTCTTACTTCCCCCCCTCTCTTACTGGTTTCCCCTGGGAACACTTCCTTAGTAAATCATTGCACATTACTCCCCATCTCATAGTCTCTTTTTAGGGAACTTGAATTAAGAAAGTGGTATTACTGAAAATTTACTAGCATTCTGTCCTTAACCAAATTCAGAATTTAGTGTTTCTTTCCATGGCTGCAATTTTTCAAAATTTTTTCCTGAAATGTCATGTGCTTCTTTTTTGTTATAGACAATACACACACACACACACACATACATACATACACATACACATATACATATACATACATGCACACACACAAAGCAACTATTCTGAGGCCAGGATGAAAAATCTGGACTTGTGAGTATGTATTATCTCTGGTTAGTTTCCTATTGTCAATTCAACTTTGAACCCAGTGTATTGGAATATTATGAGTACTCAAAAAATGTTAGGAATCAATGAATGTAGTTTTACATATTATTAATTGTGAGAATACAAATATAGTTACTATGGGAGGGAGGCTCCTACTGGGAGATTTTCTTTTCATTTTCATTTTTATATCTCTATCTATCATTTATCATTATCTATTGCAGATAGCAGATAGGTTGTGTGATATATGTCTCTCAAGTTATAGAATGAAAGGACTAATTGGCCTATGGACATTTTATTTTTTCTCATTATTTTAGGTTGCTAATTGAGAAATCAATAATATCACCAGTGGTTGAGACTTGGTTCAGTAGTTCAGCTAGCTGAAGTCAGCAACTTGGTCAACCATATTGTTACCCGATTAAAAGGCCTAAATGCAATGAGCTCTCTCTATATACTTTTAATCTATTTTTAAAAAATTCTTATATTTCAGTACTTTCTAAAGTGAGTGGTTGATAAGTGACAAGTGGAAAAATATGTTGAAGTAACTGTGTTAAAGAAAAACATCTGAAGGCACTCTATTTTGTAGAGACGGCTAGTAAAATAACAGTTATTTATTTTGAGTTTTGCTGTCCAGAGGAAAAATGTGCTAGGTAACAGAAACTGGGAGAAGATATAACAGAAATGTTGATGCTTTCTTCTCAGGAGAAACCTGAACTCTAGTTGAGTGGTTCCTGATCTTCTTTTCTCCTCCTCTCTGACATCTATTTTCAGATACATCACATTCCAATAAAGACACAAATTTGGATTGTCATTCTCTGTCACTGTTCCTCAAGCTATTTAATTCATGTCTACTTTTTTTTTTTTTTTTTTTGTTTGTTCCGTGGTTATTTTGCGGTATGCGGGCCTCTCACTGTTGTGGCCTCTCCCGTTGCAGAGCACAGGCTCCGAACGCGCAGGCTCGGAGGCCATGGCTCATGTGGGATCTTCCCGGACCGGGGCACAAACCCGCATCCCCTGCATCGGCAGGCGGACTCCCAACCACTGCGCCACCAGGGAAGCCCCATGTCTACTTTTAATAAACATAAAAATCTTTCCTTCATTTTTGATACAGCTTGCCCTCCAAACTACTTCATTACTTTAAAGAAAATCACTGCTCTGTTGTAAATTTTCCAGTATTATTTTGCATTTTCACCAAAAACTTTTCATCAAATCCTAGACAATTCAAAGATTATACTGTGCCAGAAGAAAATCCAATGCTTGTACTATCAGAAGGGGACAACTGATAGTTCTTGCCAGTTTTATATTAGGAATACTAATAATTAAAGTAGTAGGGTTGGCCATATATTTTTTCTTGCTGTTAATAGAAGAACAATCTCTATTGTGATAACTTCTATAAAGTTAAAATTAGAAAATTAAATGAAAAATTCTAATTGCTAAGAAAAGACATAACAGTACTCTTCCAAAAAAAGAATTAGGCCAATTATTGCTGGACATCATGAGTCATCAAAGAAATGCCAAAGAAATTCATAATGAAATACTACCACACACCCAATGGAAGGACTAAAATTTAAAATGCTCTCAGTACCAAGTGTTGACAAGCATGTGGAACAACCATGCTTTCATACATTGCTGGGGCCAGTGTAAGATGGTACAACCACTGTGAAAAACTGGCAAAGTCTTACAAAGTCAAACCTTATGACTCAGCAATTCCATTCCTAGGTATTTGCACAAGATAAATAAAAATATTTGTTCACAAAAGTCTTTTACAAGAATGTACATAGAAAGAAGTCTTACTCATAATAGCTCCAAACTAGAAACAACTTAGATGTTCATCAGAATTACCAGCACAAACAAAGGTCAAAACTATTGATTCAACAACATTTATGGATCTCAAAACACATGATCAGCGAAAGAAGACAGATGGTAAAGTGTATGTACTGAATGATTACAGTTACATGAAGTTCTAGAATAATCAAGGCTAATGGATGGTGATAATCAGAACACTTGTTACCTTGGAGGAGGTATTGACTGGACACAGTTATTAGGAAACCTTCAAGGATGATGGAAAAGTCCTCTGTCTTGAGCCACACGATGGTTACACAAGTGTATACGTTTGTTAAAAATCATAAAAAGGTACACTGAAGATCTTAACTTTTCCGTGTATGTAAAATATACTAAAATTTAAAAAAGTAATGGAGATTAAAAAGAGAAGAAAAGAAAAAAATAAATAAATTTTAAAAAAAAGAGAAGAAAATAATTGAAATAACTGTGTGCAGTCACTATGCTAGGCACTTTGTGTATATTATATATTTTATCCTTACAGCAATCCAGTGAAATATACGTTCTATTTTCTAACATATAGATAAAGATATCATATTATCAGAAACATTAATTTATTTGACCAACCTATTAGAGCAAATGGAGAAGTCAGTATTCAATCTAAACTCATGACTTTTTTAAAGATATTGCTTTTTCCATTACAATCATGGACTAGCTAATTAAGTCTTGTATGAAAGTAAAAATTGCAAATAGGTTGAAAAGAATATGGAAGAGGCTGTAAAAGGCTTATAAAATTACAAATAAACACAAAAATAGGATAAGCCAAAAACAAGTACTGAGAAATGGAAAGTGTAAAATTAACAGAAAACATATTAAAAGAAAGAAATTCACCCTTCATTGTGAGAGATTGAAATATGAATAAATAAGATGTACAATATCAAATAAATACATTATAGCAGAGACCACCAGAAAGAAGATACCAGATGGAATATGCAAGAGCAATGTGATTTTGATCGGAGGAGTCTCAGTACAGGGTACAACACACTTTTTGTGATTTTTTGTAAGCTATTTAACTTGCCTTATTTTTCTTCACGTGTAAAAGTATAAAATCTAATAATGAATTTTCTTACAAGACTCTAAGGATTGTGGGGAGGATTAATTAGGTAACGTTCTCAGGAGCTTTGAAGATTAAAAGCATCAAATAAGTGCTAAGTATACAATACGAAACCAAAGAGGCACAATCAAAAAATACTCAAGTCAGAGAGATGAAAGGAGAAAAACAGGCTTAGAAAAGAGATGGAAGTTAAAGTTTGGAATTATATGGAAGGAGAGCAGGAGTGAAGAGTTTGGATAGAATTAACTCTAAACACACATACATGAAACCAAATATGTTTAAAATAATGTTGATATATATTAATTCATTAAGATATGACTTTCTGAAAATATGCCTCAATGTTATTTGTATTGCAAGAGAAACTGAGTACTTTCTTTGCAAGGTCCTATCTATCACTTCCAAAAGCTGTCTCCTTTCATTTTTGTCAAATCTGCTTTTAGGTGTCTCATGCCTATCCAGCGTGAGGCCTTTGTTCCCAGATTCTACTTATCCCTATTGTCTATTCTAAATGTTCGAGATTCACAAAGTCAACCCAAAGTAAGATGGATGGGACTCAGTGACCACAAAGGGCGTCAGTGATCTGTGAAACAGGGAAATGAGCCAATCTCCAGAAAAACAACTGGATGGACTAAGAAACTCTAAAACCAGTTACTGTAGCCAGCTTTACTCTGTAATTTCTTCAAACCAAGTGAAAATTTCAAGGAGAAAACAACAAACAAACAAACTATTGTGACTTCATCAGAGAGACGGTGGTTCTTTAAAAAGTTTTGGGTTTTTTTGCATGAAAAATTTAGTTTAAATATGAATTTGGAATAGAACCAGAATATTTATCAGGAGGTACTACATAAACCACAGGTATTTTGTGAGTTTGAAGTAGAACCAGAATTTTAATACCCGGAGTTATTAGTCCTGAGGAGGACCAGTGATAAGCAAAACCATGAGGTTGGCTTAATTTTCCAGGACTTACTTTTTTCCCCCTTCAAATGACCTTTTCACCTAAGTTTTGAATACCTGGTGCCTGACTAGTAATTCTATCACCTTCAAATTTCCAACTAGCCTTTTACATTCACTCAGTGCATCATCCTTCCTGATCTTGACTCTGAGAGCTACATTATATTTTGGCATCTTCATGCTATCAAAATTTCAATTCCTTCTCCTCTTAAATTGCCTTTATGGAAAAATGTGATCTGATAAACTAATTTACACTAAGATATTATAAAACTGCATTGGTGAGCCACATTTTTTCCTGATCCATTACAAACTACACTCAAATAGCCCAAATGCTGCTGAAGTACTTTGAGATAATTCAATAGGTTTCATCTCTACAAGCAAAACAGGAAATTTTGTAGCTTTTTAGCAGGTACTTTTGGGGTGGTAAATTAACCTAGAATCCTTCAAATCAAAAGTTCTTTTCAAGCCAGACACACAAAAAGTATTTACTAAATTATCCCATTTATTAAATTTCAAAGATACATAGAACTCACCTATGGTGTTGTAAGAAGTCAGGATATTGGTTACCCTTGATTAGAAGGGGGACATGAGGGCTTCTGGGGTAATGGTCTGTTTCTTGCTCTAGTGCTGACTACATAAATGTACTCACTTTGTGAACAGTTATTGACTTATACATTTATAATTTGTGTACTTTTCTGTATTAGTATTATGTTTCAATTAAAAAAAAAAAGTTCTTTTCTATATATGTCTAGTTCTCCTTAAGATGACCTGTAAAATAAATCTTAAAGAGCCATAACTTATTTGACTCCAATGTTTAGGATACCTTTTCATGAATCTTTCCCTGATCCTCTATCTCTGTTGAAAGTAACCCTGTAGTTACTTATGTACTTTCTTACCCTGTCTTCTGAACTATGAATGATAGTATTATATCTGATTCATCTTTGTATATACAATGGTGATGCATACAGTATATCTGTCAGATTAGGAAACTGACACTATATTACTAAAACAGCTTTAAGTGCCTAATAAATGTTTTGTGAATGTTTGAATGATGCAATGAATGAAGGATGGGTGAGTGAAGCAAATATGGCCATTATTCAGGGAACTATCCCTTGATGTTTCCAAAGACAAATTAGGATGTCAATGGATTATATCCTGCATCACAGTTCTGGATATGCATCTTTCCAGCTTGAATACCTCTAAGACTCCCATTGCATACTAAAATGCAAACTTCCCAGATAGAAATTAAAAGTTTTCCAGAATCTGGGTTCAAATACACTGTTCACCTCAACTGGTTATCGTATACACTTAAGTGCCCAGGGAAGGCATTTTAACTGAACTAGATTTGGGCCATTTCTTCATGATGCCATTAAGTCGCTCATCTTTCACTCTATTTTAAATGCAGTTACCTTATTCTCCTTCTCACATACCTGTCCAAATTTATAATATTTAGTAGTGCTTCCCTGTAATAAATTTGGAGGAGATGTATATCATAAATTATTTTTTGTGGCTGAGAAAATTATAGGTGTATTCAAAAGCTGACTGATGAAGCTAAAAGAAATATTTCAAAGAGGGTTTTGGAACAAGGTATAACTGTGCCAAGGGATTCTGTGTATGATTACAATAAACAGAAACAATTAATATATTTATCTAAGCAGCTAATTTCCTCCCAGAAGAAAAATGGCACTTAATTAATTTGGCTGAATAGGACTCCTAACTGTGAATTCTCAGCTATGCTGCTTAATGGGGTCGCCTAGAAGACCAGCTAGAAGTACAGAAGTTATTGAAGAGAAGAATTGGAAAAACTATGTATACCAAGAAGCTTCTAATTAGAGGCAATTATTTGTAAACTTATTGTCCTGTTTTAAATGTATTATTAGAGATACCTATCTAGAGGGGAAGTGGTACACAAAGGGAGTTGGATTAAATGTAAGAAGGTAGTTCAAGTTCTATTGCTTTGGAAGGAACCTGCTAACTAACTCCTGGCTGTCTCTGGCCCCATCTCACATCCCCCTGCTAGCAGTGCGAGGTGGGTCACCCCTGAATTTTATCCTTTCTATCTTATATAAAATGAAGATAGTTAGGTTGATAAAAATATATGAAAGGATAGAAAAACTTCTAGCCATGCCCAGGAGCCATTGAAATCATTTTTTTCTGAATGTAATATTTTAGAAAGCTTCAGAAGAATATTTTCAATAGCAATAGCAAAAGCCTTGCTTTGATGTTAGATCAGAGATACCCAACTTTAGTGGTCAAAGTCAGAGAGTATCTAGATAAAACTCAAAATATTAAAGGACACTAAATACAAATGTAGGTAAATTCCAATGATTAATTTACGTCAGATCTGCATTTTGGGCTTTTCTGCTAAAGGAACTTGGGTCAACTATGTCTTTAAATTAAACTTGTGTTTGGATAGGCTTTGGAAAGGGGCATAAGTATTTATAGAGTGACAAATTAACTTATCAAGATCATCAAATATTTTCTTTTTCACACTGTTTTGTGTCTGTGCCAGATAAACATGTTTGTTTGGCATGTAGTTAGAAATTTATGACGTTTAGGGTAAGTCTGATCTATAGTACTAGGAAAGCCAGAGGGCTACTTGTATAAAGGGAGGCTCTAGGGCAATAGAAATATGCATCAACAAACAAAAAAAGAAAACACTTTGCATATCTTGCAAATATCATCTGAGGCAACAAATAATAGTGCACTGATCTATTATGTTGCTAAGTGTTTCTGCTTTATATTCTCCCTCCACTGAAGCAAGTCTTAAGGTGCTTATAGAAACAATGAAGAGAAAAGAAAAGACTTGGTGAGCATAAAAAGGTCCAAAACTGAAGGAAACACTTCCAAGAGAGATTTTTGTTTGTTTGTTTTAGGAGAATAAAAGAGGTTAATCACAGCTTCCATGACAGTTTATTCAATACTTGGAAATTCTAACAACCTAAGCAGGAGATGTGACATACTACTTACCTAAGGCTCCTTTCTTCCTACAGTGCTTAACTCTAAATAATCAACTCACTATAGTGAAAATCTGACCTGAATTTAGAGAGCATTTTCATTTCCCTCACAGACAGTCCTGTTGGAGGTACAGGATAACAACTATGATTTGGCAAATATTTCCTATGTGTAGTTATAGTTTGATTTTGAAATCATCTATAACCCATATGACTATGGGATCCAGTTGACTACAAAAATAGATATACATTGTGAAATATTATGTTTGAGATATTAATTACCAATGCGTGTATGTGGTAGTTAATATCCATCAAAAGTTTAAAAAAATAAGTAGGCAGTACTTTTGTTGAAATTTAAACAAACTCGTTTCAAATGCATCTGTCTCTAACGCACTCATAGAAGAGCAAAATAATTCTTGTATAGAATGCTGACTCTGTCAGGCACTGTTCTACACTGATAATCTATTGAAACATTTTTTTTTTCATATTATTGGGTACATTTTTAAACAAAATCTTTTTTTTTTCAGCTAATTCTATTGTATGGTTGTAACATATGGCATTTAACAATTTTCCTCTTTTGAAAAGTTATGTAGGTGGCTTCTAATTTTATCATATTGTAACAATGCCATTTTGAGTATTCTCAAGAGGAAAAACATGCCATTTTTTCCTGTTTTTGGGGGGGAGGGGGGTTCCTACATGTAAATTTGCTATAGTAAATGTACATTTAAGGTTTGATAGGTATTATATAATTTCCCTTCAAAAACTTTCGTCCCTTGTCTAGCTATCCCATGTCTGGTGAAGGGTCTCTCCAGAAAAGGATTTAAGCATAAACTTTCCATTTTACCCTTGCCATACCTAATAGAATTGTCTACCTACAATCTGCTGAGTTGTGATGTTGAATAAATTGGGTTCTAGCATGGTCATTGATACTCTGTCCTCCTCTTTTCCTCCCCACTGCTTCATATCAATCTCATTTCCCATGTATGTGACAGTCTTCTCTACTAGAAGATAATATCCCTTTCTTTTTGAGTGTTTTATTCATTTTTATTTTCCTTCAGCTCATAGCACAATGTTTTGAAAGTTCTAAATAGTCAGCAAATTCTTGCTGAATAAAAATCAGCCATGGAAAATATGTCCTAGTGCATATACATACACCAGAATATATACTTATATACATGTAGACATATAAATTGATATAAAAGTTTATATATTTGTATAAATATTTTTATATAATTTCATATAATACTAGAATAATATTTCTTTTCTAAGTCACATAGTGAATATTTTAAGCAGATATTGAGTTGTAAATCTCAGAAGCCTAAACAGAAATGACATTTTTAAGAGATTCTTTCTGTATTTGCAAAGACAACCAATGCCCCCTTAGATGTTTCTATCTGCAAAGGAGCCATATTTAGATAAAGAGAAGTAAAAAACCTTAGAGTGTTTCATTAAATGAAATAAGTTAGATCAACATAATTTCACTGGAAGTGTGATACAAACTTGTTCATGCCAAACACCCAACAGAGATTTCTGCCTCTTTGTAAAGTTTTCTGGCTCTGTATACCTGGATAGAACCTGATAGTAACTTCCTGGCATCATCTTCTGGGCTTGCTCAGAGTAGAGCTGTGATTTTTCTAGTATTACAGCTGATGGTTGACAGCTAATCCTAATGGAAAAGCAATGCCACATTTGCTAATCCTAACAAAGAAGCTAAATCACTTTCACTTTCAATCTGGAAATACAAAATCAGATGAGTTTTTTAAAACAAGATGCCACTCTAAATTCTATCCCAGTAAATAAAGATTGTGTATATTTATCTATAAACATAAATATTTCAAGTCACTTGCTATGTTTAAGAATGTACTTGAAGTCACTTTTCTCCCATGTTATAAAGAAGACAGCAATTTTCACAACTCTATTTAAAAGGTTCAATAAAATTTATCACAAACTATTAAAGAATTGATGACTATTTCTTAACCATAGACTAAGCACTTTATTCTCTTTTTTCCTTAAATTTTCAGATTAAATTGTGAAGCTTAAAATTTATAGGATAAATATAAATTCATATATTGTTTTCAAAATTTCTTTTTTGGAACAAGCTAGTATAAGGAACCATATAGCTAATTTATATAATTATTAAATAAAAGTCATTGACAGCTAAGATTTGTATAATATTTCACACATTAGGAAAAATTTTCTCACACATATATTAGAGCAACCCACAAATGAGGAATATTTTATTAGAGTATACATTTTGGCATTGCAGGTGAAATCACCCACATCATGAAAGGGTTGGGCCCATTGTGTAGTGTAGTGGAAGTTACTCATACTGGATCACTAGACCAAATTATTAAATTTTCAAGAATTTTACTGGCTAGTTGGCAGATGTTGGTAATCAAAAATGGGCCATGTTGGGGGTATTTACACCATGGAAATTGGCACAAAGTAGAGCCCACTCCACTCCACCCCAATCCATAACATTTTAAACATTTACCAGCACATCAGTGGGTTAGTCTATATTCTATGATCCTTGCTATTAACAAAATTCTAAAATTGCTTTACTTCCCTTTTTTTTCAGGCACAAAATGGAAGCCTTAATAATCTATTTATAAAACAGTGACTATCTGAGAACTAATAAATGGTGAAGTTAAGATTAAAATGCAAGATTCTTTATTAAAAAATAGTCATTTATACTACACTTTTACTGCTTATACTAGTGGAGAGTAAGTTTTAAAGGTGCTGGACCACTGGATGGAAAAGGGGTTTCTGTTCTCACGGATTTTTTAGTCTAAATGTCTTCATATTTTTCTTCTTTATATTATGCAGAAATAAAATTAGAAATCAATAACAAAGTGAAAATACTTTTTATTAAATATTTGATTGAGAACATAAAATCTTGGTAAAATCAATGGTACATGGCCCAGATATCATACCTCTGGGATTTAATTTCAAAACTCATTTGTAAAATAAGAAAATTTGAAATAAATTATATATAAGGTCTTTTATGACAGCAAAAAATCTATGATTCTTTTGGTCAAATAGATATTTATAATAATACCCTGCGTATATTTTCAACATTCCCATATATTTTGGATGCTTTACTAATAATGCCCATGTCTTGCTTCTGCATATAATGAGTCATTGTCGGTGGGGAAGATATTTTTTTAGGTGCATTATGGAAAGTTAGGGGCATCTTATAATACATACAGTTATGCCCTCTTCCAACAAAAATTATTTAGATAAAACATCACCTTGTTGTAAGGCTTTCTTATAGCCATCATGCTGAACTTAATTGGTTTATAAGATATTCATAATTAAATATCCAAATAAGAAGCTTTTATCAAATGGTAAGAAAAAACTCTGATCTGATACTTTTTAGAATAGCTAGAATCATGGCTTAGGTGGAGCTAAATGGATAGGGTACTCATTAGATCTCAGATGCAGCATAACATAAGAAAATGCTGAGTTCAACTGAGGTATATTTTTGAAAATAAAAAGCTAAAATTATGCATTTTAAGTATGTGGCACAGTTTTTTTTTTCCTACATTCAAAAGTATATATAAAAATCGAAGAACTAAACAAATGGAAAGATATTCCATGTTCATGAATAGGAAGACTCAACACTGTCAAGATGTCAGTTCTTTTTAACATATCTATAGATTTAATGTGATCTCAATTGAAATCCCATTAAGTTTTTTGTGGATATTGGCAAACAGATTCTAAAGTTTTCATGGGGAGCAAAAGATCCAGAATAACCAATACAATACTGAAGAAAAAGAACAAAGTTGGAGGTGTGACACAACCTAAATTCAAGACTTACTATAAAGCTACAGTAATCAGGAGAGCATGGCATTGGCAAAAGAATAGGCAAATAGATCCATGGAACAGAATAGAGAGCCTAGATATAGACTATGTAAATATAGTCAATGCATACAAAAGGGGTAGAGATAGTCTTCTCAGCAAATAGTACTAGAACAGCTGAACATCCACATGCAAATAATGAACCTAGACACAGTCCTTACGCCTTTCACAAAGCTTAACTCAAAATGGATCATAGACTTAATTGTAAAACATAAAACTATAAAACTCTGCTTTGTGGCAGTCTCAGCCTATCATTAGTGATGCTATTGGCTAGAAATGTCTATGTACCCTTGCCTGGGGCCTTTGGTGAGCCTCACAGACATTTCCTATTTCAAAACCAATGTTGTGGCTGGACTGACCCTTGTGGTTCTTATTATGATTGCAAGAGACCCTCAGCAATAACCATCAGGGAACTCTGAAACAAAGCAAAGTTTATTACTCATAGGTCCTGGAGAATACACATCACACAGTATGGGAACACAGCAAGATCACAGCGGGAGACAGAGAGATTGAGAGATACAGAGAGAGATAGAGATAGAGAGAGAGAGAGAGAGAGAGAGAGAGTGAGAGTGAGAGTGAGAGAGAGAGAGAGAGAGAGAGAGAGAGAGTGAGAGTGAGAGTGAGAGTGAGAGAGAGAGAGAGAGAGAGAGAGAGAGAGAATGCACTAGTGCAGGCCTGGGGTTCTATTTCTACTGGGGTTAAGGGTAGAGGGCCAGAATTTTGCGGGTTCACTCTTTACTGGTGAATTTGAAACACAAGAGCAGGAATTAAAGCATGAGAAGGGAAAAGCAAATGGCCAGTTTGTTATCTAAGCCATCTAGAGATCACTAAAACAAAGAAAACTTCTAGGTGGGGCAGCCTGCTCTTCATCTAGTCCTGTAGCTGGCAATGTGTTTATCTGAGATAGCTGTCTTTGAAGTGAATGCCTTGGCAATCAAAAGCTTAAAGTCAGACACTTACATTACAAGTAAAGAAAACAAAACTCTCAGGCACTTACACTAAACTGCTAGAAAATAACAAGAGAAAACCTACATGGGTGTGGCAGTGCCTTTTTAGATACAACACTAAAGGTACAATCCATGAAAGAAGTAATTGGTAAGTTGCACTTTCTTAAACTTAAAAACATCTGCTCTCTGAAAGACACTGTCAAGACAATGAGAAGGTAAGTCATGGAGTGAGAGAAAATATTTGCAAAAGACATATCTAGCAAAGGACTGTTATTTAAAATAACGAAGACCTCTTAGAAGTCAACAATAAGAAAACAAAGTCTTTGGCCCATTTGCTAATTAGGCCAAAGACTTTAACAGACAGCTCACCAATTAACAAATGGGTGGAAGACTTTAACAGACAGCTCACCAAAGAAGATATACATATGGCAAATAAGCTTATGGAAAGATGGTGGGAGAGATAAATAGACAGAATACGGAGAATTTTCACAGGGCAGTGAAAGTACTACGTGTGATACTGTACTGACAGACACATGACATTGCATATTATACATAGAATGTATAATGCCAAGGGGGAGCCATAATGCAAACTATGGACTTTGGGTTATTACGATATGCCGATGTAGGTTTATCAGTTGTAACAAATGTTCTACTCTGGTGTGGGATGCTGATAATGGGGGAAGGTTATACATGTGTCGGGGCTGGGAGTATGCAGGAGATCTCTGTTCCTTCCTTCTGTTCAATTTTGCTGTGAACCTAAAAGTGCTCTAAAGAAGTCTTAATATAAAAAAATGATAAAAACTGATCTCTATTCAGTAATATCTTGTAATATCAGAGATCCAAATATCTTTAAGAAAATTTTTAAGGAGATAAAATTAACATTTCTCTCCTTAAACCAGGGCAACGTGGTCTCACTTTGTACCTTAATTTTAGATGATCTTGTCCTGGCTCTCTGTCTGAGTCTCTCCACAGGGTAAGAAATTTTCAGAGACAAGAGCTCATGCCCATTTAGAAAGTGGATTCTTTTTTTTTTTGCAGTACGCAGGCCTCTCCCGTTTCGGAGCACAGGCTCCGGACGCGCAGGCCCAGCAGCCACGGCCCACGGGCCCCGCCGCTCCGTGGCATGTGGGATCTTCCCGGGCCAGGGCACGAACCCGCGTCCCCTGCATCCGCAGGCGGACTCTCAACCACTGCGCCACCAGGGAAGCCCAGAAAGTGCATTCTTACTCCTAGACTTCACTTTAGGTACTAGAACCACAGAATCCCCTGCCCTAACAGCCATGAACCAGATTTAGGTCCCCCACAGTCTGTCTTGCATCTTAACTTGCAAGTGTGGACCATTTACTGGTGTGCACACCCCTAAATCCATGGGTTGGCCTGTAGATATTTGCAGAGGGTGTAGATGAAGATTGCACTTGAGACCTGGAGTACCAATGCATGATGGTGAGACCATTCACGGTGGAGAAAAAGGGAGGCTGTTAGTGAAGGGAAAAAGAAATACATAGGTGATGAAGGTGGAACATAATGTGGGTAGAAGCCCAGAGTTGCACTGTCTGGAAGGCCAGATTCTGGTACAGAATTCCAAGGAGATTTTCAAACCTGGTCTTCCGGAACATATGAAGGTATTTGTATCAAAGTAAGAAGATAGAATAACTTTTACTAACAATTTTTCAGCTTGATATATAACTTTTTGACATTTAGACTTACAATTTGTGAGCCTCCATTTTCACTTTTGTTCTGGGATGCACAGATGTTAGGGATGTGCTTGCCATGAATATTGTTAAGAACATTTTGTCTCCTCCAGTTTTCCTTACATACAGGCCTATGGGAAGAAGTGAGGAAGGTATGATTGTTTTGAATCTACTTGTTCAATAAGTTGCAAAATTCTTTTCTGACTCTCTCATACAACCTGTCTACTTAGAGTTCATTTCCTGTGCAGCTCTCCATATCACTGGAATCTGTTTGGCAATACAGTTGATGGAAATATAGCACATGGACATGTCCCAGCTGCCTCAACAACTACAATTTAGTATCATAAATGTATGTAACTTCTACTATCTAGAATTACCAGTTCTTGAATTTCTGAAATTACACAAATAGCAAGTAAAAATTTACAGTCAATCTGTGATATGTGTGCTTCAGTTTGGAATGGTTATGCCTTCAGAAAAATAAAACCAGGAAATTATCCAGGCAAGTTAATTAAAAATAACTTAGTGAATTTTATATTTCATTGTCTTTTGAAGGTAGTTTTCCTAAAATTCATACGGAAAATTCTGTCAAACTATCTCTCAGAAGAATAAAATTTAAACTATGTTATGTTTGCTGTCGAGAAATAGGATTAGATCGCCTCGGAACCTTTCTAGAACAAAATTTCTTATGGGTACAAAAAGAACAGTGTTTGTTTTGTTCTGATGTTTAGAATCAAAATATGTCTCCAATTTTGTTGGTTAATGATTGTCTTGGTTCACACACTTTGTGTCTACTTCCAGATATTGTGTTCCCATACAATGGCAGAGTTTTAGAAACAAATGTTTTACATTTAACATTACCATCTTTTCCTATTGCTTTCATTTCACAACTATAGTGTCATTGAAAAAAAAAGTTGGTGTAGAAGTACAATGTTTTGGGAAAAGAAAATCCCTCAACAAGGTGAAATAAATGTTAAAGAAAATAATATGGGGTTAAAATGGGTCCTCATTTTAGGTAAATAACCTCAGAGCCACAGGTACATGTTAAATTTGAAATATATATTGTTACATCTTAAATACTGCTAAAAGATTTTAATGTTGTACATAATAGAATGACAATGAGTGTTACTACGTGACCTCAGATATCTTGTTGGCTTACAAGACTGGGAAACTAATGACCGTTTACTAAGATTATGACTGAGTGTTGAGAATTTGAGGGATTTTTGAACAAGTGAAACAGAATTCAGGAAACACAGTACATATATTTGTAAATAACTAGGCAGTAGATTGTTCTTAATGTCTCTCTGCTTTCTTTGACCAGTCTTCAGATCTGTGAAGAGGCTGATCAACCACATTGGACTAGAACAAATGCCCCTAGGTAGTCCAATAAATCTGTCAGGGAACCAATATGGGAGCTATTTTGCCCCTAAATCAGGCAAGGAATGTCACCACTGTTAGTAATTCCACAAGGGCCATGCAAACTCCATTAATGAAAGTATGACTGAGTGAGCAGAGAAGTTCCTATTAACCAAGACTGTGGAGATGAGTCAGTGAGATCAGTCAGATTTCTTCTGTGACCATCTTACTGTCTTGATATAGCAATGCCTACATTTGAAATGCACTGACAATTTCACATGAGGTTGTAATATTTCAATACAAAAAAATCATATGGTGGGAACATTATTTTGTATTGCTTTGAAAAACATATTTAGAATAACAACTTTTTGAAGTCTTATGAGTGTATGGTTTTGAAATGTTTTCAGTAATAAAAATATTTTCTAATTATCATTTATATAACTTTTTCTGAAGATCTCAGAGCAATACAATTATGCAAGGTCTTTGTAATTTGCGAGTTTTATAGCATAATGCAGGAACAAAAAAAGTCCTTGTGAGCTTAAGTAACTGTTAAATTGAAAACACTGAGTTAAATTTAAAGAGGTATGTATTCATGTTTGATAAAACTACATGATATATTACTTTGAATGTTGAGACCCATAGAAAATCACTTCAATAGATTTTTTAAAATGTGCAAAGGCTCTGAAGTTAATACCACTTCAAAGTTGAAAAGCTATATGCCTTAAATGGTATAGGATTTTTCTGCAGCATGCCATTAAATTTTTAATTTTACAACTGTGTACAAACTTTATGATGATCTCACATTTGGAAACATACCAAAAATTAGGAGATGCTGTTTTTGAAAGTATGGTAGGAAAATATACATTGCATTTCCATGGTGTGATTTTTTTAGAAATCTAAAACCTGAATTTGGAGAGTGAAAAAAAAGATGTCAGAAACTATTTTCCACTCTATCAACTATATGTGCTATTGGAAAGCCTTTTAAGTCCATTTCAAGCTTTCAAAGTTCTTTTAAATTATTTTAAATTTAACTCCCACATTAAATATTAATCTTATGAAAATATATAGGAATAATTACAGATTTAAATAAAAATAGTTATTGGATGTAAAATCAAATTTTGCCCCCTCTGCCCATCCCAAAAAATGACTCAAAGCCGGTAGCCCACTTACTGTTGAGTGTGATATCATTCATTTCTGCCAGTCTCCAGAACATTTGCCCTTTAGGTCACTTCACTGCTCAATTTAAGGGTCTGACCAGCCCAGCCTGATTCTTTTCTTCAAGAACAAAGCTATATTTTTTCAAATGTTACATATTTATTTTTATTTACCGTCTATTCATTTATCTCTTCGTTTATTTTACTTAAATTTAGCTCTGTCTCCCCCTGCCCTTTTTCTTGGTAATTGATATAACACTACTGTCCCTCCTACCATGTTTTCCAAGAAGTAAGGGAAGTTATTAACATACCATCATACTGTTGTTTCCATATAAAGGAGCATTGTCCACTGGTGATAGTCAATCATGCATTTGCTTATCAGGTAACTTTTCTATTTACTTTTAAGGTCGGTTTAGAATATTTGCCACTCTGTAAGGGAACCCTTTGAGTACTTAGGGTACTCAGTACCTGTGCTTGTTCAGATCTTGTAATGATATGAAATAGCTCAAAAAAAGCCTTCAAAAGAGTTGGGTGTTGCCATTCTTACTTATCAGTAGAGTTGCTATGAGATTAATGTAAATCCATATTCAAAGCATGTAGTCATCTGCACATGAATTCCAGCTAATTCTTCATAATGCTAAAAATATGTTAAATGCTTTATTTAATTTGGTTAAAATGGAACATGTCTTAACAGTGTAATAATTTTTTTTAAATGGCCTTTGGAATGAGCATGGCAATCACACCAAAGCTGAGGATGCAGAACTGATCTAAGATACATGGTCATTCTCTTGGTAAATACATTAAGCATATAATATAGCTATGATATGTATTTTACCAAGAAAATGACCTGATTGACATTTTAATATTTAATTGTAGTATGATAGTCTTGTTTATAAAAAGTTATATTTTTATCTCAAGTAATATTTGATTTCATAAGTTAGTTAACTGGGCAGGTTGAATACATATTGCACAAGGGCATACTAATGCAATTAAAAATTAGCTTAGGCAAAAATTGTCATGAAAAATTTATAATGTGCTACCAGCAAAGATTACTTCTGTGTTTACTATGCTTAATATTGATTCTTCAAAGACATGTTTCATAACCAAGTTCTTTTTTAACTTAATTCTCTTTTGGTATAAAATATTATTTGAATTCAAAGATAACTCTATATTTAACAAAAAGGCTCATATGTCAACATTTACTGAAGTGGTTAACTTTCATACCATTATTTAAAACTTAAGGAAAAAGAGGTTAAGGTTTTTTAAAAGATTCATTTATAACTAGGCATATCTTTAAAAAAAGTTTTAGTAGCCCACCAGCAGAGATCTGATTTATTAGATGTTGGTTAGACCAAAGATGTACATTTTACCAAGCAATTCACATGGTTCTGATGAAGATAGTTTCTATACCACACGTGATAAAGTTCAAACAATAGAACATGATTTTTAGGACCAAAAAGGAAACAAAAAAATGTATTTGTATTCTCTGATATCTCTCTCTGCGAATAGGCTTTTAATAAAAATTCAGCTAGGAGTCCCCCACTGTCTTTGCAGATCATCAGTGCTCATAAGCTATCTCCTTCCACTCCCCATTTATTTACTTCGTTCTGTTTTCAGTGAGAAAATTAACTGCATTATATTGGGCAACCATTATTAGCACCTTTAATTTTCCCATCCTTGTCTCTCTCAATTCAGGAGTGGTTACCAATGAAACAATAGGTTTGATTGGGAGGATGCACCCTAAATCTTATTTTTGAATCTAGGCTGACTGTGTCTGACCAGGAAAGGCTCTGAATGACAATCTTATCTCCTGCTGTTTAGAAAACAGAGAAGTTGGCTTTTCCATCTCTCTGAGTCTGCTGATTCTCAGTAATTTAGATTACAGGCCACGGGCAGAAAGACTCTTGCTTCCATCTCTGCCTGCAAACTGACAGATTCTTGCCTGGGCTTATCTCTTTTTTATAGAATTTTGCATTTTTCCATCAGAATTCTGTGTTTTTCCATCCTCTTACCCCACAGCTACAAGTTCAAAGGCATTTGTTGTGACTCCCAATTATTACAGGTTATAGTTCACCAAATGTTTTTCCTCAGGACAAGTGTCACAAGCATATCAGCATATACTATATCCTTTCTTCTACCAGCTGTCACGTACCAAGACAATTTTTAAAATTTTTATTGGGGCACAGCCCCTCTTCCAGGTACCAATTTTGGAAGTAGAATTCAGACTATACTGCTAGAACAAGAAACCCCACATTTAGTGGTTTGAATGATGTAGGAATTTACCTCACACAAAACAGTACAAAAATGAATTTTCCAGAACTGGTGGAAATGACCTGTTCCAAGAAAACATTTAGGGATGCAGATTTCTTTCATCTTGCTCTATCATCTTCAAGTGCTCTGTACTTGGTCATATCATCACTGTTGGCTAGCATTCATATCTCTGCCCAGACCAGAAGAAAGTGAATGAGGAAATCCACTGTTGGTGCCTTTATAGTTAAGGTGACGATCCAAAAGTTGCTCACCTGATTTCATCACATATACCAGTGGCCCAAAGAGAGTATATGGGTGTACCTATGCTAAAAGAGGCTAAGTAATATATCCTTCTGGGTTATTATGTGGTAACTGAAACTTGGGAGCCCCGTCGTTGAAGGGAGTAAAGGGGGGAATAAATGCAAGAAGACAATTCGCGCTCAATGCCAAAAGAAACTACAGTTTGGCTTTAGTATTTCCTAGTCTATCAAATACAAGGCCTTCTGAATAGCTTTCTAGCTCCCAATGCTTGCTTTACCACTTGTCTATCCTCACCTCTGGAATAGTTTTACTAAGTTCTTAGGAACACTCATTCCTCCTCATTCCTTTGTGTTTTTAATCATGGAATTTTTTTTCTAATACCTCCACTCATTCATCTTCATCATCTTCAAAACCTGACTTGAAATTTGTCTTCTCCACAAGTACCTGATTATTCTGCATAATTTCTCACATCATCACTTTTTACTATGTTTATTTCCACTTATGAAGATGTTACTTTAATAATTTTAACTCATTTCACATTTATATGCCATCTTCCAGCTAGACTGTAAACACTTCAAGGACAAGGATAAAGCGCTTCTTTTGAAAATACCAATACTATGAAGAAGTGAGGTAAATGTTCCTTGCTGGAAAAGCGTCCCTCCTATGACAGAAATTTTTGGAAGAAAAGCACAGTGTCTGAGAATGAGAATGCCTTTTCTATTTCTGCTATTTAACCAGCTGTGTGATCTTGGACGAGTAACCTGATATTCTGTGCTGCTGTTGTTGTTATGCTAATGATGAACTCTAACAGCTTTGACAGCAGAGTTCTTTATGACTTAAGTTTGGTGACTATGGCATACTGGTTATTCAGTTTTATCATTTACCATGCTTAATAGTATCATTTTTCTATGTAAAAGCTCATATTGTTTATAAATAATTTACCTGTGTTTTGTTTTTCATGATATCAGGCAACATTGGTACAAGTATCAATGTGTGGTACTGCCAGTGTACTAGCTGCTAATGATAATGCTCAACTGCTTTCGCTATGAAACTCTAGAGTCATATAAAAAATTCACATTTATCTGTTAAAAATAAATTTACTATTTATTTACTAAATGAGAAACCATCTGATTAAACAAATAGGTCATCTACTGTGACCTAAGGCCCAACAAGTCAGAATTTGTAAAACCAAAAGTGAACCAATTCTATACACAGTTCATGCTAACTCGGCACTTTTACACAGAATAATTAATGTAAAATGATATGCTAAGGTTATTTGGTCTCTAATGTCCCTTCTAGCAATAACATTCCATGATTCATATTGCAAAAAGTGAAAGTTTCTTTATACTTTTAAATATTAGTGTGATATATTCACATTATTATTTTTCTAGTTGATTAACTTAAAACTATCATATGAAGAACTAAACAGTTTTTGAGTAAAATATCTCTGTTGTTACAGATAAAACTTCTCACATACATCAAAGCCATAAAATTCTGGATCCTAGCAAGTCATCCAGAAGTATTAAATGTAACTAGCCATCCTGGAAATAAGGCTGAGCTTTATATTGGGTTCACATAATAGGTATTTTATTTTCTGTTTTAAAGCCCTGAATGCGCAATGGTTCACTATGCACAATAACATTTGTATAATGTGATAATAAAAGGAAATATTAATATTTGTGCTTTTATCTTCTACTTATTTATAAAGCACTTCCTAGTCAATCAGAAACCAAATTTACGTGCCTTCTACATATATTCTCAGAGGTTCTATATTCTCCTGCCAAACTTTTTATTAACTGATCCC
The DNA here is from genome assembly GCF_008692025.1 of Phocoena sinus. Lineage (NCBI taxonomy): Eukaryota > Metazoa > Chordata > Mammalia > Artiodactyla > Phocoenidae > Phocoena > Phocoena sinus. The sequence continues at coordinate 44,765,462 of NC_045772.1, read as the reverse complement.
AACTCATAAAACTGGGCTTTTTTTTTTTTTCTTCTCAGTATCAGAAATTGGTATCTTATATAAAGTGAAACAAAATTTTTAAAATGAGGAATGGTATTTTAGTTGATTCATGTCAAGACACTTTAATCAGATAGCTAAATAGTTGCTAATATTCATCCACTCATTACTAACCTAATTTATGGGGTATTGCTTATCTTTTGTTGAAAACCTGGTCCTTCATCTGTCCTTTACTCCATATTTTTATTAAGTTAGTTAGAATTGGGCTTTGTGATATGCAGCATAAGAAACCAAACTAATCCAAGAATAGTTTTGTGATTTTCAAATAGGAGGATAAAAAGATAGCTGGGGAAGCCCTAGAGAAAAGTAGGAGGTAAATCTGAGGCAGATGAAGATTTTTCAAAATTCCTACCAAGGTTTAATCTATTTTAGTTCTAGACTGAATTAAGGAAATCAGCCCCCACTATGGGCTAGAACAGAGAGAGAACACATTCTGGGTAAAGATAATATTTTAAGGAGATTTTACATTTTTCACTTTAACACTGGTGACTTCCCCTGCATAGAAACAGGAGTGTACTACCATATGACAATAAAAACTGACCCTAAGTTATTCGTAGTAAGAAGTTAAAAGAGAAGTTCTTTAAAACAACTATGATTAATATATTTAATAAGCTAGAGAAATATAGAAAGGTGAAAATAGAAAATATCACTAGAAAACTTGAATCTAAAAAAATCAAATTGAAATTCTAGATCTTAACAATACAGTAACTAAAATTACTAAAAGCAAAATATATACAAGACAAGACTGAATTGGTGCAATGAAAGATAGCAAAACATATGCTAAATCCAAAAATCTGGGGAAAATATAAATACACTAAATAATTTGAGTCATGTGAGAAATAGTGAAAATATACTCTTTATCTCATAGTGAAAAGAATCCTGGAAGAACAGGAAATATGAAGCAGAAGCAATATTTGAAGAGCTGAATGTCCAAAAATTGTCCAAAACTGGTAAAAGACATGAACCTTTAGATTCAAGAAGACCTATAAATGATGTGCAGCATGAAAGAAGAAAGAAGAAGAAGAAGAGAAGGAGAAGAAGAGGAAGGGGAAGGGGAAGAGGGAGGGGAGTGGAGGGAGGGAGAGGGGGAGAAATGGGGAAGGGGGAGGGGAAGAGAAAGGAAAATCAGAGAGAGAAAGGAAGAGAAAGGGAGTCACATCATATTAAAACAGAAAGAAAATCTTGTAAGCAGCCAGAGGAAGAAAGAGACATTACTTTCAAAAGAGTAAAAAAATAACACTGACAGATAATTTGCCAAATAAATGATGAAAGCTAAAAGCAGTGGGATTACACTGTTAAAGTTTGAAAGAAAATACCTGTTACACTTGAATTCTACTTTCAGTGAAAATAATCATCAAAAGTGAAGATAAACTTTCTGATTCTGACTAGGACATAGAGAGCTGCAAGAAACTACTGATCTCACTCTAACACAGATGATATAAGCTAGAGCATCATCGTCTTGAATATGTGAGAAAGCTGAGGACAATAAGAAATCCATGTGAATTAAAGTGCAGAATGTGGAAACTCCTTTTAGGAGGGAGAAATCATGACTTGCTTGCATTCTTGATGAAGCAGCAGGAAGGGGAAAAATTTACCACAGAATGGGATAGGGAAAAAAAACAGCCAAAAATTTAGAATTTATTGACTGAGTGTGACCTTGTTCATGTTTTGAAATTCCAAGGACCTGTAGCCATATAGAAAAATTACATTAACTACCATTTCTTACACTCAGGACTTCACTGAATGCTTGGGGATAATATGCGGAAAATAGAGTGAGGGAACAAGATAGGAAAACTGTAGAAAATTACTTCCAGGAATTCTGGACACTTACTAAATGTAAGACAGCAGCTTAGTAATAATGAAGACATGAGAATCACAGCTATATTTTTGTCTCTGTAGAATTTACTTATAAAATGTATACTGCTATTCTTATATTATGTTTATGAATTATATTGATAAAAATAAGAATTTATTAAAAAATGATTTCTAAGCACTGTCATGAACTTGAAAGTGCACTATGTCTTTCTATGAAGAGTAACACATGATAAGCCATACTACTTTCCACTTAAACTGAATATGCAAACAAAGATATTCTTTTAGTGTTTTTTGTTTTAGGTGGAGTTACATTTCATTAGATCAGATTGCTTTTTTCTTTTTCCTGAATTGAAACTCCTTTTTTAATTTTGAAAGTCATGTTACCAAGTTGTAGGGAATGTTAAAATATGGCTCTGTTTATGTTGGGGCAAGTTAAAACATCTATTTCTTCTCATTCTATTCACTTGCCAAATCTTGACTACTGAAATGGGGATTCTTAAATTGATATGATTCTTCATAAAGAATTCTTTCCACTTAGAATGAAGTGAGAAGTTTATAACAATCCTTAAGACCCCTTTCCAGTTTCTTATTCATTCATTCATTCATTCATTTGAAAATGTGCTATTGTAAAAGCCTTTGTTGTAGGAGCCCTGCTGGGTATATTGACCTCTTAGGTTGGTGAAAAAGTAGTACTGAATTTCCAAACATTCAAAAAATGTTAGAATGATGAGCTAAAATATTATAAAATAGAGACAATACAAAGCTCTATATCTTCATTTGATTATTGGATCATCATCTGTATCGTCATTCCTAAGTCTTTTTAAGGTGAAAGTAAACTGTGAATATGCTAAAAAGCAATGTTGAACATATACAGCTGTGATGTATGAATGTCTTCACAATATCTATCCATGAGATAGATAATATTATCTCCGTTTTTTGGCTGAGTAAATGTAAACCCATGATTAAATAAGTAGGTCAATATCACAGAGAAATCTTAGTTTCCCTGACAGCAAAGCCTATAGCCTTGCTGTTACACTGTGCCTCTGTCTTTCCTGCTCTGAAGTTGGCTGATTTCACCCAAGACTCTTGGATTTACTTTTGGTGGGGTTAAGTGAGCTTGCTTACCAAGGGGTATGTAATGCATGGGTCAGAAATCAAGAAAAAATTATAGTAAACATGGACTGTACCTTGCCAGCCTAAGAAAGGTTTACTACATGTGTTTGCATTTGAATGTTATCCAAAGTGAAAATACGCCTTATGCTTACATTGATGCACATAATAATGATAGAGCTAAAAGTGAGAGTTGTCAGAGGTCTCTTGGATTGGTAGGAAAATAATTCATTTTACATTCTGAAATACAGACACTCATTTCTTTTAATAATGACACTTGACAATTCATTAAAGCAACAAGTCCATATTGATTGACAGTTTTGTTTACCGAACACAGCACTCTCTGTGCCATCCTTTCATTTCTTCTCTTGCTTTGGTCTCTTATCTTTGCCTCGATGTAAGTTCTATTTCAGTATGTCTGTCCTTTGAAGATGAAAAAGAAGAGTTTTACAGCATACATTTTTTCTCTTTAAGGGAAAAGTTTAGGGTGGGAGCACTGGTAACATTGTCAATATTTTATTTTAATAATTTGTTTCCCTTTAATTATAGGTTTGCCATTTAGACCAAGTCAGAGTCTAGTAAATGAATTGGTTGTGGCACAGCTGGTCCACAAATGTCAGTAGGGACGTGATGGGGGATATATTTCCACATTATTAACTGCACCACTGATTTAGCCATGGTAACTGATATTATTTCAAGAGTTGGGAAAGAACAGATCAACTCAGCTACAGCTCTAACAGACACAACCTCAATTCTTTCAACATTGGCATAAGACTCATTAATTTTAATAAAACTCTTCTCTTCACCTCAAGAAATGTTTCCAATTCCTGTCACAATTTGAATCCAGTCAGATTTGTGATCTTAGGCTTCTTACCTCTGATAATTCATACAAGAACGTCTTTCCTACCAGTATCTTTGTTTTACCATTAATGAATAACATCAAATCTGAGAAACATGCATTTACTATGTGTTTGAACATCTGTTTGAAAATCTCATCCTTTAAAGCCAAAGGTGGAATATTTTTGCACTTCCCAGTCCTCTGGAGATTCTATGTCTACAATATGCTGACAAGTTAACATTCTCTCAAGCAAACCTAATTTCCTTTCTTCCAAAGTAACTCCAAATGTTTGTATTATTCCTTTCACATTTTTGTATGGAGTCAGTGAGAGGAAAGAGATAACGGGTTCAGGATACTGCTCAATTTTATGTCTTACTATGAAAACTTTTTATACTATTGAAATATCTGTTGTAATATAACTGCATTTAGAGTAGCATAATGGTTATAATTTGTACTGTCTGGGTTCTAATCTTAGCTTTGTCACTTAATAGCTGTGTGACCTTGAGCAAGATAATGAATCCTTCTGTGTCTCAGTTTCCTTATGAGTAACACATACATAGGCATACAGGGCTTCGAAAACTCTTTGGCACATATTTAGGGTTCAATAAATGTTAGCCATTTTTATAATCATTTTATTGCTTCTACTCTTGTTATTATTTGGGCACTCAGTGTCCATGTGCCAAGGGTTAATAAGAGGAATTCCTTAAGACTATGTAGAAAATCTTCTGAGTCATCTAGAAAAATATCTACCATCCCCCTGCAGAGCTGAAGCAGATCTTTGCAGCTAAATTCCTTTTCCACTCTACTCACGAATTTTCAAATGGTAATGTAATTCCTATTTTTTTCTACACTTTTCTTTATGCCACTTAAATGTACACAAGGAAGTATTGGAACCATGTGTGTATAAGATTTTACTATGCGTATTTCAACAATTCTAAGTTTACTTGACAAAAAATTCAAAATTATATTTTGGCAAATTTTACAATCCTTGGCTCAACCTGGATTTGAGGATCTGTCAGGAGGAATATTTTCATTAGTGATAAAGAATATATTTTCTCCTTGATAAGTCTGAATAAAAAGTAATATGTGTTTGATACTAATGCCTATAATTCTCAGTATTTTCCAGTTTCAAATTCTTATAATATATAATCTCCCCAAAAAGCCTCAGGTGGAATTTAAATAGCTTCATTCAGGGTTGGATGGGTTGTAATGCCAGAAAAAAAAGAAACACAGTTTAATATGGTTCTTTAGGGGGAGAAGTGGGACCAGTTGGTAGACATGTTAACATTGTCTATCTGGCAATAAAATAGACTTACGAGACAATATAATCCAAGTCTCTGAGCTTTTCAAACATTTGCTAAGGGTGTGCAGAGGAAGTAAAGGATAGGAGTATACAACTTCTAAGTTTTCTCTCCCTTTTTATATTTTAACCTCCTTATTTCACCCAAATATTTAGAAAACTACCTGAATATATTTTCTTTTCCCTCCCACCAAATGAATTGGTGACATCCTTTGAGATAACCAGATAATTTTGGTGATACTTAAACGTCATTGAAAATCACTGGGTGATGGTGATTTAGCTAAAAGGAAGGAAATCAAGGCCCTTATTTTTAAAATCCCCAAATCAAGAAAAAACTCTTCATTTGTTCTAAAGAGAAACTTTGACAATTGGGGTAAAATTCTAGCTAGTTTTCAAATTACTGCTAAAAGTGACCCAAGACAGCCCAGATATGCTCTTTATACACTCTTTTTGCTGTTTCTACCATCCAAAAGTATGATATCTTTTTGGCTCAATTTTATTATCACACTGTAGTAAAAGGAAATATCAATAAATTCATGAAACAAGACAAAGAGAAAGAGAGATGTGTAGCTTTGTATCATGTAAATGTTTAGTATGTTTTTTCACCTGTAAATTCTCATTATAATAGGGATTCTTTTTCTGTTTTGTAAATAAGTTCATTTGTACCATTTTTTTAGATTCCACATATAAGCGACATCATATATGTCATTCTCTGTCTGACTTACTTCACTCAGTATGGCAATCTCTAGATCCATCCATGTTGCTGCAAATGGCATTTACAAAACAGAAATAGATTCACAGATGTAGAAGACAAACTTATGGTTACCAGGGTGCAAGGGGGAAAGGGATAAATTAGGAGATTGGGATTGACATATACACACTACTATATATAAAATAGATAACTAATAAGGACCTACTGTATAGCACAGGGAACTCTACTCAATACTCTGGAATGAACTAAATGGGAAAAGAATCTAAAAACAAAAGTGGATGTATGTATATGTGCAACTAATTCGCTTTGCGGTACACCTGAAACTAACACAACATTGTAAATCAACTATACTCCAATAAAAATTTTTTTTAAAATAGAGATTTTTCCTCGTTTGAAGTTGTTAGATTAGGGGATGCTTGAATTTGTGTTCCTGAAAAGCAGATACTGAAGTGATGATTTGAGGGAAAGTGGCTTCTTTGGGAGGTGCAAGAAACACTGAAGTAATGTAATTGAGACAAGAAAGAGAAGACAGTGAATAAAGATGTATTTTCAAGTGAGTAGCCATTATGAGTGACTAGAGCTTAGATCTGCAGAACACTTTGGGAAATGTTATAAATACACACTTCAGTTATTCCACAGGAGAGGTAAGTGAACTGGGATCTTTAGCCCTTAATCCCTGTTAGACATTGATTGAGGTTTGCTTCTTGGGGAATGGGGGGAAGCGTTGTTAACTCCTTGATATTCTTAGCCTGCTAGGATCTTGCCACAGTGGTTTTCATCCCCTCATGTGAAAGACTTCTGGCAAAGAGATTCAGATACTGTTAGTTGCAAGTCTAACAGCAAGCATTAAAGTGATGTAAGTCAGGGTACCAATTGCATTTGTTAGAAATGACCTCCTCTGTGTCTTTAAAATGAAAGCTATCTTATTCTACTTGTTCTTCATATATGCTCATATATCACACTTTTATTTTCATTATCTCATTACATTGCAATTGCTTATTTATTTCTATACCTCATATTGTTCACCAATGAAATTCTAGCGCACTGCTCAGTAATTGCTCAATAAATATTTCTTAAATAAATAATCTCCTCACAATTAAGAATGACACTTTACAATCCACTATTATTGATTTTTCTTACCTCATGCTAGTCCAGACTGCTTACATACTTCTGATTTACCGGGTAGATTATTCTAGTATTTTCAACACACTTTAGAGCCACCTGTATTTAGAAGTACTTTTCCAGTCACTCTTATTGTCCCAACCCATTACCATTTAATTAGAAATTTGAGTGAAGGAAATGAAATGCCATACACATATCTTGGTACACCCAGATTTGAAGGATAAGTACATTAAACACCAAAAGGAAGGTAGTGCAATTACATGAGTAAATATGCATTGCCAGGTAAGTGCACTTTACAGGTATGAGTTAAAATTCAAGAGGTTGCATCCCAGAGAAAAGGGAACAATGGGTTGTCAATGAGATTTTAAATGAACAAGAAGTATTCCTGTCAGTTTGAGAGTGATCTAAGAACACGTGTTCAGTAGAAGTGCTGGCCAGTGGAGATGTGGACGAGTTTACATGGAGGAGTTAAAGACTCTTCCATCAACTTTATACTTCTTTGCTGCCAGTACTTACATTTTCTCACATATAATAAAATACTCAAGTTAACTGAGGTTTGAATAATATCTTTTCAGTAGTGTTATTTCTTTGGTTGGTCTTACTCTTATGCTTTATGTTCTCTCTTTGTGTAATGGCTTATATTCTAAAACATATAATCTATGGATGTATCAATTTCTTAGCTGTCATCCATATTTGCAGTGCTAAAGAACTTTAACTTTCTTTTGAATAAGGACACATTCTAAGATATCCAAAAGTATTCAATTTATACTTATAACAAATGAATTTAAATCCCTAGAGATGTATGTGTTTGTGCGTGTGCATATACACATTATCTATGTTTCTATTATCTATCTATCATCTATCTATCTATCTATCTATCTATCTATCTATCTATCTATCTATCTATCTAGAGACAGGGAAGATGAAAGAGATGTATTTGGCATGAATTGCTTTACTCCTGGGGAAGCAGTGATGATCTCTTTATAGCTTCCTCTTCTACCATGTCATGTAAGGGTAAGGTATGTCTCTAACCTATAACGTTTGAAATCTCCCAAGACTGCAAATTGATAAGCAAGGCGTGAATTCTTTGTTAAATACAAAGGCAAAGATTTTATAGCTTTGAAATGTGAAGGCTTCTAAGCTGAGGTGATGTTTAAAGAAGAGAACTATGAAAACATGACCCCTTCAAATGAGTTTCAGACCCTATTTGCTAGTCATTTCAAACTTTAGATTTAGTAAGCAAGGAATTGGTAAACAGAGAATAATAATGGCCAACACTTGCTGTCATCACTATTTAATAGGTGCTGTTGTAAGCATTTTATATAAATTTCTCATTTAGTCATAACAATAACCCTATGCCTAAATATATTATTATCCTCCACATTTTAAGAAGGTAAGATTTGAAAACTTAAGTAACGTGCCCAAGGTCACGTATCTAATAACTGTCCAGGCAGGACTCAGACTCATTAGGTAAGACTCCAAAGATCACACTCTTAGTAAAATTCCGTGTATAATTTAAAGAGAAGAGGAAGCTCGGGGTTACCTTGAGATAAATTATAGAGATCCAGGCTTCACATGCCCCTCAAAAAATTAAGGGCTATAGTATAACTGACTGAAACACTCAACTTAGGGACATTGAGAAGTCATCACTTGGTAATGTGGACTTTAGTTGCATAGATGTTATTCAGTTTGTGAGTGAAAATCTCTAAGGCTTTAAGAGATTGAGGTGACATTATTTGTATAGTTATAGTAGTCACCGTAGTAATTTATTACTAATTGGCCAGATAGAAGGGAATGGAAAAGACTGGGGTAGGATGTGCTCAACTTCCGAAGAAATAAGTATATTTACATGTATGTGTAGTTGCCATGCGTTTTGCAGTTTAACTCATCTGCTCACAATTTGGTCTATAATTATTGACAAACAAGTGACAGACAGATGGCAGAAGAAAGTAGAGGGAGACCATACAAACACCATAACTTATCATTAGATATTTGTCTTCAGAGACCAATATAGTTGAGAAAAAGTTTGATTTTTGACTTCAGAATATATTTGCAGTAATGACATAATTTCTGACTGCATATTGGGAGAGCCTGGATTCCTTGATATGGTGAGTGATACCTATGAGGTCATAACTAAGGACTTCAAGAGGGAGTGATAGTGTTTCAGGTATATCACTGATAAATGGCTAACCTTCAAAGCAGCAAAACAGTGAGTTTTATCTCAAGTTACCCTGATCAGGCAAGACTAATTTTGAGTCTCAGACCATGTAAATCAGAAAATAAACTCTATGTGTCAGTGAAGGCCAATATTTCTAGGTGAAAAGTCACCTAAGGTAGTGGTTCTCAATGGGAGGGTCTATTTGCCCCTGAGAAACTTTTGGCATTATCTGGGGACATTTTTGGTTGTCACAACTGAAGGGGATGCTACTGGCACCTATGGTGAGATGCTTCAAACATTCTACAATGTACAGGAGAGACCGTAACAATAAAGAATTATCTGGCCCAAAATGCCAATGGTGTCAAAGTTGACAAACACTGACCTATGAATAGAGACTTACTTGGGGCAATTTCAGCCACAAAGCCTTGAAGCCTTCAAGTAACGGATCTGTTAAGAACGGACAGCAACTGGTGGGATGATGAAGGCTTGTTTTCCTGTGTTTTCTGACTGCACGGGCTATTAATTATCTCTTAGAGGAGTGAGCAGGGAGATTTGGATTATTGGGAATCTTGGCTAGGTTGACTGAACACTAGCTTTTTTATGAGAGCTTGAGTATTAAGAACGATAAAAATTCTGAATTTTATATCAATCAGGTCAGGCAAATAAAAGAGAAAATATAAGTATATAGATATATCATGGAAATATTTCAAAATTATATTATAGAACAATGTCTATACAGTTCTCTCAAAAATGTATTTTCAATACTAATGAATGAAGTATAAAGGCAGATGGCAGAGGGAGTGACACATAGAGATGTTCTTTTAAAATGTTATTTTCTCCACATTTTCCAATGAAAATTTAAATATGAGAGATCTCAATGAATTATATTATTGCAAGGCAGTCTTGCTTCCAGCTCACAAAACTATAGTAGGATGTAACAATAATAATGGTTTTCCACATAATTCTGGAAAAAATCATCATATGATTTCTCAAAAATTAACAAATATTAATAAGAATGCCTCTAGATTTTAATAAGAAAAATAATTTCACTGTTGCTTTGTAGAATGCACTTTCCACTTGTTTTAAAGCTAAGCGATAATCGCAACAAAGCTCTAAGTTTGATTTACACTATTGATTTCCTAGTCAAACACTTTTTTGTCTTTTTTTCTGAGATTTTAATCTCAAGAAGCATTATTTAGCATATTTTAGATAGTGTGCATCAACTAGTACTGTTTGTGAAAGAATGTACTTGAAGATGGATAGGCTCTAGATTAGGCATTCCGAACCTGGGGTCTGAGAATGGGCTTTGGGGTCTTTGGCTCAAAAATTAAATGCAAAATTCTGTGTTTGAGTGTACTTTTATCCCTTGCGGAAGCAGGCTATAGTTTTTATAGGATTGTGACGAGGTCCATGGACCAAGTATTTAAAACTATTACCCCAGAGGAAAGTTAGAAAGGGCTTATAACAGTCACAAGGTCTAAATTTCTCCCTTTTCTACAGGGAAATATAAAATTAAAGCTGTCATACTCCCTATTGGAGCAGAGAACAAGAAAGGTGAAAATATTTTGTCACTCTAGGCTCATAAGAAATATCCATTTTTCAAAAAACTCACATTTTCAAATACACTGGATTCTTTTTTAAATGCAAATCAACAAAAACGATACTATTAAGATATCTCTACCTACTGCTCCCAAAGATTTGAGAATACACACACACACACACACACACACACACACACACACGCAGACCAAATTTTAAAAAGTCCAATTTTAAAAAATAAAATACTGTAAAGCAACCTTTTTAGGTACAATCTATGTCATCTAAACACTGCAGTTGTAATCACTTGCAATTAACCTATTGTAGTCTTTACCTCTGCAATAATTTTTGAAAAGATAATAAAAAATACTGATTTTATGATTCTTTTTTCAATTCTTATTTAAGAATGTTCAATTTATTTCCTTTAACGTATTCCTGTAGCAATCTGTTTGGATTTCTGTTATGTTTGTCATGTCATTCTGTATTTCACTGTGATTAATTGCAATTGTAAACATGTCTCTTTATTCCATAAGAGACTACTCTCCTGAAATCAGGTATGTTTTCTTATTCATGTTTTTTTTTTTTTTTCTATCAGAGTACCTTTCAAATATAAAGTGCTCAAAAACTATTGAATTTGTATACTCTAATAGTGCTTCCAATTTTGTCAAAATAATTATATAAAAAAACAACATAGAACACAAAATTCACTTTGTCAGATACTAAAAAGGGTCGACTTGGTTAAAGATGTAAATTTATAATCCAGTACGGAGGAATAGTCAGATTTGTTATACAAATACATAGGAAGGATAGGTAGAGTTTCAAACTAAGGTCTCCTTACACTAGTTGAGTTAAGAGTTCAGCTCAAACATGAAGATACATGTGGGAAAAGGGAATATTGTGACAGGTATCTGATTTGTAATCACATAAATGACCATGTTACTTAGAAAACTTTTACTTCTGGCCCAGACTGGTTATAACTGGAAAAGTGGTAATTCTATTTCAGTTTTCTCTTTTTGCAGTGATAATTGTGGATTGCAAGTACAAGTGTAAAAATATCCAGATATTGTAGACCAGTGAGTTAAATTAACGACATGCTTATTTAGTCAATTTTGCTTCCACAGCCCATTCATTTGAACTGTAATTTGTAATACTGAGATTTTGCAAACCTAAATTAGAGCCAAATCTCAATGTAAATTTCTTTTCCCACGTGCAAACCTTTACTGGGGTGAAACAAAGATTCACCATGCAAAATGTCCATGTGCCAACTACAGATTTATAGAACTAAGGAGGACTAAATCAAAAACCAATTTATATAATTCTTTGATAACTATTCCAGAGCCTGCCCAGGCACTGCATTTTATTAGCAGGTGTTACATTACCCCAGCCAGCTGTCAATACCTGCTGTCACCAATGGAGATGCAAAATATACACAGAAATACAGCAAATATATTCCCCCCGATGTCCTTCACCATCATGTTTTGAAGTTAGGAAATAAAAACTTTGTTTACCTATCATCTTCATTCTGCTTCATTATTCTAAATGGAGTTATACAAAATGCATATTTTTTAAAGTTAATTTTTCCAATCATTGTTAGTGTTAATAAAACTGTAAAAATTAACTTTAAGATAGCTAGAAATATGATCATTGATACGTAAGCAAAACTTTTAATGAGTTTTTGCACAAGTTAAATTATGGGGAAAATTTCCATGAAATTGCATTTATTTTCACAGTATGGTTTCTGCTTTTCAGTTAACACACTTTTCTTTGATCTCTATGTCATTTACAAGACCACAAGTCAACTTTCCTCGCCTTTGTCTTTTGTGAATTCTCTATACTGACTATCCATGGCATAGATATACTAAGAAGTAATTAAATTTAAAACTCTGATGAATTCTTTGCCCCTCTAGCAAGTTAAGGTGCAAAAAAAAAATTCAAGATCTTAAATTTCCTAGATTTTATTTCTTTAAAATATTGTTAAACTGGATTATTTTCCCAAAGCTATTTTCATCTTAGATCTCCCATGAGGTGTTTCTCTTAGAATTTCCTTTTCACTTGGCATATGCAAACCTTTCCAAATTCCATACTCAACAGTTCAAGCAAACATTCTGTTTATTCTTACTCAAGATCAATTTTTCCCCAATCACATCTTTCAATTCATGTCTACCACAAGAACAGATTTGAAAGCGATATTCCTGGAAGTGGTGGCTTCATCTCAAAGTCAATTTCTTTACACAGATTCTGGCTCACGAGAGTCAAGTCCTGTCTGGTCACACACAGCACAGAGGTTCAACAAAGATACTTGAATAGAATGCATTTGAGGGAACAATCTTCCTAACAAATAATCCATTCCACTTCCAAGATTAGTCTTTTCAGTGTCAGAACTTTTCCCTGAGGGGTTTTATTATATCAGACAGTTACCAATGGAAACAAAAAATAGTCTTTTAAGTATTTTGAATTCTATCGCATTCTCCTTCTATCTGATAATTAGATATTAGAGATTTATGTAATTATAATCTGGAAGAGATTTGAAACTACATTTTCCTTTTTGTCATTCCCCCCCCCACAGTGCTTGAAAAACAAGTAGACTTTCAAATGACAATTTACTTCTTTCTAGACAAAAAAAATTAACAGATAAACATAATACATTCAGATCTCTCCCTATAAATTGGGGTTTCAAGTTCTGAGATTCAGTGTTTGAAATGAGAGAAAGTTTTAAAAATCCTCCTTTTCCATTTTAGTCAGGTAAAAATGTCATCTTATATTTAATGATTGATTTGATTTGTTCTCTAGGTATAACTGCATAGATTTAGCTTCCTTTTTTTCAACCAAGGAACAGGAGGAATTTAATAATCTCCTATACATATGCCAACTTAAAAAAAATGTCTTGCTTCTATTTTAAAAATTACTATTAGGTAAATATTATTAACTCCACATTTCTTAGAATTGAGGCCAAGATATTTAAATAACCTGGCAAGTTTCAAATTTTTTTTAAAAAGGGGAAAAAAAGTATTGCAATAAGGCTTTTCAATTTAGGTTAATTTTGATTGCCTAGTTGCAAAGCCCATACTTACGTCATGTCACAGATGGAACTCTTGGCCTGAACTAATATAGAGAGAGTACATGAATAAAACTAAAGTCATATTGGCAGTTTCAGGCACTGCCTTGGAGAAGTTCATGGCTTCCAGTGTTCTGAGTCATGGTAATATAGTGATGTAAAATTACAACATTATAGGCACCTGGGTAAAATTCTGTATATCTTGTTTAAATAATACTGCTCATGTCACAAATTTGCATCAAATACAATCTTATATTATCTTAAGTGTAAGGTACTGTTTTTTGTTTTTTTTTTTTTTGCGGTACGCGGGCCTCTCACTGTTGTGGCCTCCCCCGTTGTGGAGCACAGGCTCCGGACGCGCAGGCCCAGCAACCATGGCCCATGGGCCCAGCCTCTCCGCAGCATGTGGGATCCTCCCGGACCAGGGCACGAACCCGCGTCCCCTGCATCGGCAGGCGGACTCCCAACCACTGTGCCACCAGGGAAGCCCAGTAAGGTACTTTTTGATACCATTCAACATTAAAAATTCTTTTGTATGAGAAACTGGGTTTATAAATTTTGCAGTTATGTCACTTTATACAGTACTTGTCTTAATGTGATTTTTTTAAGCATTAGCAGGAAAATAACTTTTCTTTGTTTTTGTTCAAAGGGTGACAAGTGATGTGCTTTCAACACGTAATTTCTACTTTCAGTTTTGCTCTGATGTGAGATCAGATTAATGTAGTCACTTGTTCTGGAACTGTCTTCACACTGTTTTACCATAGAAGTATCTTTATACTATTTTATCATACATGTAAATTATTTTACCTCCAGTAATATACCTTTACATTATTTAGTTTGCTAAAGTACTACACATACTCATGCATGCTTATAAAACCCTGGTACTTGGATATTCAATGATGCCTATATATTTATTATGTATTATTTTATTTATAAGTCACCACTTTGGGGCAATGTTACCCCATTAAGGAATGATAGAATCCATATTGTTATAGTTTCTACATGATTGTATTGATTTTTAGTAAGATTTCCATAAAAATAAAACTCCATCAGAAGTTCTGATAGTTGTAATATGAGTAGATCAGGTGATCCCCCTCGGCAGAAAACAAGTATATTGAAAAAATTGCCCCCCAAAGTCATAATCATTTCAGAGTCCTAAAAATCAACCAAATGCAGACAACAAATTGAGAAGCAATTATTCTTCAAAACTCCAATGTTACTGGGTGAGAACAGTAATAAATCTATAGCCTTCTTTTTGGGCCTTCCCATCAACTTGATCAGAGAAAGTTTTAGTTTTAACTGTTTGTTGCTGACTGCAAAACCCAGCAGCTTTGAAATAGGACATTTCAGATTCAAGTGAAGGTTGAGAGTCAGTACAGAGTAGCAAAAACCTGTGGTTCTGTTGGCTAAATGTGGCTGACATGGTTAGTAGCTACAGGGAAAACAAAGTTTTCCAATCCTGAGGTAACAGGCTGAGTCTATGGTAAGAGGAACAGCAGCCAGAACTTAACAGTGAGATTCTGGAAGTGAGAAGATAGAAATGTTGATATGAGGTCTCCAAATATTTCTAGATGATTTCTAAACTATGCAAGTGTAAAGCAACCTGGAAGGAACCTGGAAGAATAGAGGCCAAGGGAGATTTAAAACTGGCTTTGACATTGTAGGTATTTCTCAAGTCACACATAGCTTGGGTTGCTAAAGGTACAAACGTTCCAGACTTGAGGTTTATGAGCACAACATCTGCCTGAATCATTGGCTGATCAGTAAACTATGCAGAAATAGGTGTAAGTCCTTCTGCCCCCCCAAAAAAAGAGAAAAAAGGGGAAAGCTGGGCAAAGATAACTATAGCTGCACACCATGAGGGAATCTGGTTACATCATCTAATTCCTGACAAGAGACTAAAATCAAGATAAGAACACTCAGAAAAATAAAATAGAATTCAGAGTTCCCATAATATACCACCTAAAATATCCAGGTTTAAGAAAAACTGAGATATACAAAGAAAAAGGAAAATGTAAAACAAAACAAAACAAAAACAACCTTAAAACATAACTTAAAATAATCCCATCTGTCCTTATGTTGGAATTACTGAATGAAGACTTCAAAGTAACTATTTATTTAAAGGAAAATATGATAACAATGAGACTAGAAATAGAGACTCTCAAGAGAGAAATGGAAAGTATAAAAAGAACCAAGTGGAAGTTTTAGAGATAAAAATTATAATAACTAAAATGAAACATTCAATAGATGACTTCATCCATGAATTTGAAATGGAACATGGAAAACCATGAACTTGAAGGTAAATTAATGAAAATTATCCGTTCCAAAGACAGAGAGAACAAATATTGAAAGAAAATGAATAGTTCCTCAGAGATCTTTGGAACAATTTCATGCATTTCAACATGCAACAGAAAGGAGGAAAGAGAAAGGGGAAAAAAATAAAGAAATAATGGCCAAAAATTGTTTTTCATATTTGATGAAAACTCTAACTTACAGACCCACACAGAGACACACAATAGTCAACTGCTCAAATTCAAAGGCAATGAAAAGTCCTTCATGTAGTAAGAAAAAAATGACTGATAGCAGACAGGGAAAAATGGAAACATTGACTTCTCACCAGAATAGAGGCTGGTAGGCACTGGAATAAAACATTTAATGTGCTGATGGTTAAAGAAGAAATAAAACTAACGCCTTGGCGGACAAAATATTCTTCTATGTAGAAAATCACAATTAACCTACAAAAAAGTCATTAGAACAAATAACTAAGTTTAGCAATGTTGCAGGATTATAAGATCAATACCCCTAATTCAATTGTATTTCTGCATATTAGCAAAATAAACTTGATAATGAATTTAAAAATAATTCCTTTGAAAATAGCACCAAAAGGGAATAAGATACTAGGAATATATTTAGTGAAAGTAGAGTAAGACCTATACACTGAGAAGTACAAAACATTGCTGACAGAACTTTAAAAAGTCAAATAACTGGATATATATACCATGTTCATGAATTGGAAGATTCAAAATGCTAAAGAGTTAATTCTTCCCTAATTGAGCTACAGATTTAATACAAACCCAAAGAAAATTCCAGTAGCCTTTTTTGGGGGGTGGGAGGAAGGGGTAGAAATTTGCAAGCTGAGCTTAAAACTTATACAAAAATGTAAAGAACCTAAAATAACCAATTTGGAAAATAAAATATCATTGTGGAGGACATACATTCCCTGATTTCTCAGTTTCCTATAAAAGCTAAAGTCATCAAAAAAATTCAGTACTGGCTTAAGGATAGACATATAGTTGAATGGAACAGAGTAAAGAGTCCAAAATGGCCCTCACACATATGGTTAACTGGCTTTGGACAAAAGAGCCATAGTAATTAAGTGAGGAAAGAATATTCTTTTCAACAAAAGCTGTAGTAATATAGGTATATATTGAATGAATATCAATCCTTCCTTAACGCCATATAGAACAATCAATTTAAAATGAATTACAGATTTAAATGTAAGAAGTATGAATTTTTTTAAAAGGAAACACGAATGAAAAGTATCTGTGGCTTTGCCATAAGCAAAGATTTCTTAGGTTTGACACAGAAAGTGAAAAAAAAAAAAGGATAACCAACAGACTGGAAGAAAATATTTGTAAAACCTATCTATATCTTATGTATCCAAACTATGTAAAGAAAACTTGAGACTCAAAAATACAAATTCAAAAATTCTCATTGAAGTGAACAAATTTTTTTTTTTTTTGCGGTACGCAGGCCTCTCACTGTTGTGGCCTCTCCCGTTGCGGAGCACAGGCTCTGGACGCGCAGACTCAGCGGCCATGGCTCACGGGCCCAGCCGCTCCGCGGCATGTGGGATCTTCCCGGACTGGGGCACGAACCCGTGTCCCCTGCATCGGCAGGTGGACTCTCAATCACTGTGCCACCAGGGAAGCCCGAACAAAATGTTTTAATTGACAATTTCCCCCCAAAAGATAACTGAATGGCAAGAAACACATGAAAAGATATTCAACATAATTAATCATTAGGGAAACACAAATTACAATCACAATGAGATAACGCAAAACATACACAAGAATTCATTTTACAAAAAGAAGAGAGAATAAATACCAACTGTTGGTAAGAATGTGGAGAAACTGGAACTCTAAAGCTTTGATGCTGGGAAAGTAAAATGACATAGTCACTTGGAAAAAGAGTTTGTTATTATTTTTTTAACTTAAGTATACACTTTTCATATAATCCAGCCACCCTATTCTTCATAGTCTACTCTAGTGAAATAAAAATGTTATATTTTATAATTTCCACTAAATTCTTTTACACCAAATAAATAGCAGCATCATTTATAGTAACAGAAAATCTCAAAACAACCCAAACATCCACCAGCTGGTAAGCAATATATGGTATTTTAACATAATAGAGTACTATTCAGTAAAAAAGGAGAAGAAACTACTAATGTATGCAATAACATAGATCAATCTTAGTAAGGCAAAATTATAGAGCCAGAATCCAGTATACGGTTGTCTGGGATTAGGTGTGGGAGTGAGGATTTATTGCAAAGAGCACAAGGGGATGTTGTGGGTATGATAGTATTCTAAAACTGAATTGCAGTGATGGCTGCACAACTGTATAAATTTACTGAACTTATTAAACTGTACACTTAAAATAGTTGAATATTATGGTATGTAAATTATACCTTAACAAAGCTGTGAAAAAATTCTTTGTAAAAACAAAGAGAAAAAGGGAGAGAAAAAAATGAAATTAAGGTTTGGGTTTTCTGCTATTGCATCATATTGCAATGATTTATGTACATATAATTTAACATTTATTGATTTTCTACAATGTTCTAGGTTCCTTGAGGATATTAAAAAAAAATCTATGCCCTCAAGTCACAATAATGACCTAGGTAGACAGAACTGAGTAATCGAGAAAAATGAGATAAAAAGTTAAAATTGAGATACAAATTCCTATGAAAATAAAGAATTAATTGATTTTAATTGAGGGTTCTGTAAAGCACTTAAGAAAGAAGAGTATGCCTAAGTTGGTAGTTAAATAATTTCATAGGATTTTAAAATGCAAAGTTGATTTTGAAAATGTATTTCTGAAATAGGAAGCAGCATGAGTAAAGGCATGTAGGCTCTAAACATATCATATCATGTTGCTATAAAAAAAAAAATAGGAATGTCTCACCAGTAAAGAGCCTGTGGTTTTCTTTTAGAAACAATCTTATTAAGAGGTATACATTAGAAGTATTTTTTATTAAAAGAAATGAGCAATATAAACTTACACTAAACTTATAATGTCAAAAATTGAATTACCCTGATATTGTTTATAACCTCACTTGGGTTTTAAATATCTTTTTAAATTTCCCAACCAAGCACTTGTAAATCATATTTTTAGACCATATGTGATTTTCTCTAAGAACTCGTAATATAGGTGACATTTGCATTGGAAAATTATGATCACGTAAGTAACAGAAAATCAAAGAAATATAATTAAACTAGGCAAAGTTATATGTAGATGTACTTTTTTTTAGGAAATCAAGGACATAGGAATATAGATTAAGAAAACAAACAAAAAGCATCCATTCATGTAGGAATATTATTTTTAACAAAATATTTACAATAGGATTCTCCTAAGGTATTACATTCAACATTGCACTACCAATAAGCAATTAAAATGAATTTAGTTAATTTAGAGAGTGATGTTTATATGTACTTAGATAATCTCAAGAATGAGTAAATCTGGTTAGAGCAATGGAGGACACAGAAAAAGTATTTCAGAGATTGCCTAATAGAGTTATTGCTCCAGCTAATTCTCCACATTCCTAGCCTTTTATGTTCTACTCCATTATGCAGCTTCTGAGTGTTTCACTCTGAAAGTCACTCTGAGGTTAAGTTCTGATCACACATTTCTCAGGTGACCTGCAAATAGTAATTAGGGTCCAATATTTTGGAAGTGTTGGTTTTAAAATTTGATTTATCTTTTTATAAATATAGTCACTTTGTTGATCAGAATCAACATTGTCATACAATATAAATGGGCAAGGTGTGTAAAAAAATATATATTTTAAGTCCAAGAGTTTACTACATTGATTGCATAGGTTCATAATTTAAAAGTAAGTTTGAATATTTCCTTTAGTTTCATCTTATGAATACAATGTGAACTTATATAAAAGTCTACTTCAGAAGACCCTGAGGCTTACAGAAGGCTAAAGGGAAATTTAAGATGCTTATTTATAAGTTATAGCAAATCTTTTGGAATATTTAATATTGCTCTGAATAAGATGGATAGGATTGGCAGAAATAAACTGGAGATAATAGAGTCTCAAGAAATTTCTGGGTCTTTTACTGCATATCTCTTGGCATCGATCCAGAAATAAAGAGGCAGGTAAAAATGAAAATTAATTTCAAAACATTACCATGATGAAAAATAATAAGAATATGATAATAATGTTAGTTTTTGTAAATCACCTAAAAGACTAATTTTAGCTGCACTTACTCCCAAGGTTTAATTTTTACTCTTTTGCTAATAATGAACGCCTATTTACACTGAACAAACTGTACCATTTGCGTACTACTGCACTATATTTTCCCACTAGTCATTGTTGAAGGCTTAGGAAAAACTGCTAAGTCTTCAATGGTAACATAAAACTTTCAGCAGTCTTTTTTTTTTTTAGTCCACTACTTTTATTTTCTTTGCAACCACCTAGAGGAGTAGGATAGGGAGGGTCAGCATCATTTTTTAAGTGAAAAGACAAGAGTAGGTTTTAGAATGGGATCATCATTTTTGAGAGTTAAAATCAGGAAAGTATTGAGACAGAATATGTAAAGTAAACTAAAATATCTCAAAGGTATTTATATGAAAGCTGAAGAAAAGTACATATAAGCAAATGATTCCAAATATGCTATATACATATTAAATGGTGCTACAGAGCAGGTGCTTCATTATGCTGGGACTCATTTTGGAATCTACATGTTTTAAGTTTGAAGTATAATAATCAATAAGTCAAAAACATTTAGTGTTCCTAATGAATAGATGTGTAATATACATTCTTCTTTAAAATAATTGTGATATGAAACCTACTATATGTATTCTGCATGTAGAACCACATATTAAAAGTAAAATAATGGAGAAGTGTTAGAGTATTGATCTCATAGAACTTTACCTGCCTCCTTATGGCATACTTTGACACAGAATGCCAGTGGGATGTTCAAATGGAAAATGTGTAACTCTCTTCAGATTGGAATGCAAAAATTGTACTTTTAAAAATACAATTGCATTATTGTATGAAATCCTTTGGTATAGATCAAACCGTGCTCCCAACTCCACTCTCCCAAGATAAAAATCAAACTTCAGTGGCCAAAATCCTGGTGAAATTCTGTAAACCTGTGTCAGATATCAGACCTGAATCCTTACCCCTCCATCGAGAAATCTTTCATTTAGGGACTTCCCTGGTGGTCCAGTGGTTAAGACTCCACGCTCCAAATGCAGAGGGCCTGGGTTCAATCCCTGATCAGGGAACTAGATCCCTCATGCCACAACTAAGAGCCTGCATGCCGCAACTAAAGATTCCACATGCTGCAATGAAGATCCTGCACACGGAAATAAAGATCCTGCGTGCCACAACTAAGACTCGGTGCAGCCAAACAAATGAATAATTTTTCTTTTAAAGAAATCTTTCATTTAAAAATCATTTTGGGGGATTATTTTTAAATTTACACCCCAGTATTGGCTCGTGTAAATTAGGGTAAATTAGATGAAGTATTACTGCTGCAAGTAACATGATAAGAATTAAAAAGTATAGTACCAATAATAAAAATAAATTTAACTTATTGATCACTTATGTGCTAAATGGCTGACATACCGTATTATTGGATACAATTCTAAGATAGCTACTATTATTCACTCCCTCCTTAAGAGATGAAAAAATTACATCTTTGTGAGATTGAAGAACTCACCAAATTCATACAACTAAAAATATAAAATTCCTAACACTTCTATCACAGTCAATATATGCTAGACATTGATCTAAGTGATTTATATATTAATATAATTAATCATTATAATAATACTAGAAGGTAAGTAACAATACTATACTGTTTCCTAGATGAAGAAACTGTAGCAAAGAGAGGTTAAGTAGCTTGGCCAAGGTCACATAGCAACTAAGTGACAGACTCAGGTTCATACTTATCTGGTTTGGCCATAGCATTCATCCATTTAATAACTACACTTAAAATTTGTTTACTGAGAAAAGAATATTAATTAACATTAATTGATCTCAAAATGATCAAGAATTATCCATTCTAAGAAAACCAGCAAATAAAGTATAAAATAATACAAGTGAATTTCTTTTCTCAGCAGGGAACGAACTGCATACGTGTTCCTGCAATTCTCACTGAAGGTGATAAACCTAAGTCTGATTCCAGACCTAAGCCAAGGTCAGTGGAAGTGCTAACTCTGAAGAAATAAGATGAGAAAAGATCATATTTGATTGAAGTGTCAGGTACAGCATAAAATATCTGAGACATTTGTTTAATTTTAATTTAATTTTAAGATCAAAAAGAAAGCTAACATGTCCTCTCACATTTCTATTCAACAGTTTACTGAAGATTCTAGAGAGTACAATCAGTGAAGAATAAGGACTGTATGATATCCATATTGAAATGGAAGA
The DNA here is from genome assembly GCF_008692025.1 of Phocoena sinus. NCBI lineage: Eukaryota > Metazoa > Chordata > Mammalia > Artiodactyla > Phocoenidae > Phocoena > Phocoena sinus. The sequence continues at coordinate 44,743,091 of NC_045772.1, read as the reverse complement.
AAAAAATCCACTTCATATGAGAACATGATCATCTATGTAGAAAATCCTTAAAAATCTACAAAATATTTTAGTAGAACCCTTAAGTACGTTTAGGAAATTTTTAGGATAAAATATGAATATACAGAAATAACTTGCATTTTTATATGTGACCAACAAACATTCAGAATTTTAAATTATAAAAAATGTCAGAATACCAACTGCAATAACAACCGAAATATGAAGTACTTAGGGAATATTTAACAAACATGTGCATGACATGTATAGTGAAAACAGACAAAAAACATAGCTAAGTTAGACAAAACCTAAATAAATGTAGAGTTATACTACTTTTATGGATGTAAAAAATCAATATTAAGGTGTCATTTTTTCCCAAAATTTATCTTTAAGCTGAACACAGTGCCAGTCAATATCCCAGAAGGCCTTTCACTTTTCTTGGGAAATTTGTAGGCTAATTGTAAAACTTACATGGAAATGCAAAGAAACAAAAATGACCAAAACAAATCAAAAAAAGAAAAAGAAAAAAATGAGGAGGAGTTATACTGTCTTATATTCACATTCATTATAAAACTACTGTAATCAAGACAGTGTGGAATTGGTATAAAGATAGTCATATAGATCTTGTAGAGCAGAGAGACCAGAGAGACCATATGTGCATGGTCAATTAAATTTTCAAGAAGTTGTCAAGGCAAGTCACTGAGGAAATGATCTTCATTTAAAAAATAATCGTACTAGAATAATTGGAAAAAATTCTGAAAAGTGGGAATGTCAACTACTAACTTTCACCAGATAAAAAATTAACTTGAAATGGAGCATATACCTAAATATGTATTAAAATTATAAAACTTCTAAAAGAAAATATGAGCAAACATCTTAGTAAACTTGAGTATGGCAAAGATATCTTAAATAGGGCAAAATACCACAAGAAGAAAAAAATGGTAAATGATATGTCACCAAAATTAAAAATGTTTGCTTTTCAAAAATAAAAAGGAAATTCAGTAAATGGGAGAAAATATTGTCAAAATAAATACATCAATTATTGAATTTAGAATATATATATAGAACTTTCAAATCTTAAGAATTAAAAATAAAAAAAAACAAAGGTTTGAATGAGCACTTCAACAACAGAGCTATAAGAATGATAAATAAGCATATGAAATTATGTTCAACATCATTCATTATTGGGGAAATGAAAGATATAAACTACAATGAGATAGCACTAAACATTGACTAGAATGGTAAAATTAAAGCAACAGATCATACCAACTATTGGTAGGGATATGAAACAATTTGACTCAGATTCACTGCTGGTAAGAATGTAAAATGTCACAACTACAGTTGACTCTTGAACAACAGGAGGGATAGGGGCGCCCATCCCCTGCACTGCTGAAAATCTGCATATAACTTTACAGTGGGTCCTCTGTATCAGCAGTTCCATATCTGCTGATTCAACCAACCTGCAGATCGTGTAGTACTATAGTAGGTATTTATTGAAAAGAATCCATGATAAGAGGACCTGCACAGTTGAAGCCTATGTTATTCAATGTCAACTGTACTTTGTAAAACAGTTTGGCAGTTTTTTGTCTTTTTTCAAAACAAACTAGTTTTTAATACCTATCTTATAACACAGCCTAGGTATTTATCCAATTGAAATACCTAGAATTGAAAGCATATGCTCATACAAAGAGTTGCACACAGATGCTCATAGCAGCTTTAATTGTAATAGCTAAAAACTGGAAACAACCCTACTGGCCACCAACAGATGAATGGATAAACAAATTGTGGTATACTCATATAATGGAATTCTACTCAACAATAAAAAGGAATTAACTAGCAATACTTGTAACAACATGGAAACATTTCAAAATAATTTCATGAAGTGAAAGATACCAGACAAAAAGAGTACACAAGAAATGGATTCAAAATATTTGAAATTCTAGAAAAAGCAAACCAAGTCTACAGTTATAAAAATCAGATCAATGTTTGTTTGGGGACAGAGGAAGTGTGGAGGGAAGAATAGATACCAAAGTGGCATAAGGAAACTTGTAGGTAACCTCTATACTCATTATTTTGATTGTGGTGATGATTTGTTAGATGTATATAAAAATAGAGCATTTTATATGTAAGATATGTGTAGTTTAATGCACAGCGATTATAACTTTATAAACTTGTGGAAAAGAAGGAGGATGACGAGGATGACAAGGATGATGAGGAATCGCTGCAGGAACAGCAATCACTGAATCACTGGTTTTATTCTTTTAAAAAAGAAAAAAAACTTCCTCCACGTAAACTTTCTTACATGGATAGCCTGAAACTCATTCACAAACCACACTAGCTAAAGTTAACAAAATGCTTCTAAAATGTCCACTAGGCTGCAATATCACTGATTTATGAACAGGTCATGGTCAATTGCAAATGACTGTTTAAGGGTAATGTGGGTGTCATTTGGGTCCAGGGTAAGGCTGGAAACTAAACTCTTTATTCTATATGGTTTTATAAAGCATCTCTATTTGAATCATCATATTTCATCACACTAAATATCCTATGAATTAAGATCATGTTATAATTTCTGTTATTAACATTTTGGTGGCAAGAAGAAATGTCTCAATTATAATAAATGACTTGGACAATATTACTTAACTTTGGCTTTTATCTTCTTATTCTAAATACTATGCTCCTTTCTTCATAAAATTCTGTGTGTATGCATTAGGAACAACAGACATCCATAATACTCAATGCAAAATTATACTAACATGACACTCAGGAACGGTCAGGGTGAGGAAAGAATAAAAGATGCTACATATTGCTTCCTAGAGAAAGCAAGGCTTTTGGCTTGCTTCAAGGATTTTTCCTTTCTAGCCAAATCTTGAAGGAATAAACTAGGATAGATTGTTAATAGGAGTTGCACAGTGTCTGGATCATTAAATAGGATCTCATTAAATAAGACTTGAATGGAAGATGTTTCAGTACTCTGAGAATCCTATGAGCAAAGTCATAAGATGGGGAGAAAGAATATTTGAATTTTTTTATGGAGGTGCTAGTAAGAAACCTGGCTAAGTTAAAGAGAACTGTTAAGTGGGGACAGTAAAGCACCACTTCAGAGATGTGGGAAAAGGAGAGAGAGGGAAGTTCACCAAAAAAGGTTAAGAAATACATGTATTATTCTTTAAATAGAGTTAGGGTAGATCAGGGGTTAATAGTCTAGATACCAGAGCCGGCTGTATACAGGTCATATTTTGTAATAACCGTTGTCAACAGTGAAGAATTTTGTTACCTCTCTAAGTCTCAGTTTCTTCACAGTAAAATGAGAGTAGTAACAAGATTTTCTTCATTTTAAGAATAAAGGTGTTATTACATACAACACTTATAAAGCAATGACTGGAGTATAGCATCGTATAATGGTTTACATTAATGAATAGGAAAGACAATGGAGTTCTGTAATGCCTGGTGTACTGATTGCACACAATAAGTTGTCATTAAATTGTTTGACACATCAATATTTGATCTTTCTTTTAGTTAATGTACTTATAGTAAACATTGGCTTCTCTAAAGTTATTTCATTTATGGGTTATTTTTTAACTCTAAAGGGGTTATTGGTGTTGCTTATACTTCTGGTGCCTATTATTGTATGGAAGCACATATTACTGCTGCCAAACTGGTTTCAAAGTAAAATTTTATTTTTCACTAAAGGCTCTGTAATTTAATATTGTCTAAGGTGTAAAAGCTAGTGGTGTATGGCAGTGACTTTAAAGGTACTTTACAATTTAATTGGCCTTTTCTTCTCTTTTTCTGAATTCACTGCAGATTAAAGTAGGCATTATGGTTTCAATGGAACAAAGAGTTATCTTCAAAACATGTCACAACTGCCTGGGAAAGCTGGTAATAAGAAGCTGCTAACAGGACCTGCTAATAAGCAGCTCAAAGGTACCTCAAAATAACCCTACCATGAGCTTCTCCATCCCCCAATCCAACCTGCTTACATCAAAGGGAAAGAATAAAGAACAGAATTACGTATTGATTATAACCTGCATTTCTGTTATATCTGGGGATCTTTTGCTGTGCACAGTTTGAGAAGCTTAATATGTATAATATAAAAGAAGGGAAATAGCTTAAGAGTAATGAAATGTGAGACCAATTATTAATAGAATGTCTCTAACTTCATGGGCTATAAGAGTTGAAGTAATGCTTTTATTCTTGTCCTTTTTCTTTCTTTCTTTCTTTCTTTTTTTTTTAAATAGAAACCTGAATTTGGTAGACTTTTACTTATAGAATCCATGGTGTGGCAATGCATTTCAACTAAAATCACATCTGTAATAGGCTTGATCATAAACCTTTCCAGATGGGGTCCAAAGTTGAAAAACACTAGATTGATTTGACTGTTCATTGGGTATTAGTTATATTACAGCCCAGTAAACAGTTTTCTCACCAGTTTCATTCAAGAAAATCATGCTTGTACCCATTCTCAGTTGTGTATTTTAGATGAAGTTTCACACGCCTTTTGACAAGAAAGGTTTATATAAACAGTGTCTCTTACAATCAAACCATTATTTTTGACTTCTATGACTAGAAAGATGCTTATGTGACCAATAAGAGTTAATTAGAAACAATGACTTTTGCTTGAAATTTAGGGAGGGATTTTTCCTTTCCTACTGGAAAAAATATGAGATTTTGAGATCTGGTGCTTTTGTAGCCATCTTGCAACAATGAAAAGAGAACCTGTATGAGTATTTAGTCAACTTGGATAGATATTAGGAAGAAACTTTCCTTAACTAAGTTTACTACTTTTCATACTTCTTTTGAGACCTTGCAAGAGGAAAAATGTTGATATTTGATCAAATGGTTACTGCATGAACAAATATAACTATCTTCAACCATTTGTTTCCTTAAGATTAAAAGAAAAAAACTTAAAGTATCCAAAACAAGTACTTTTTGGATGCTAAATTGTAAGACCCACATTTTTCTTTGCTATTGAAAGGTAAACATGTATTAAAAGTTTATAGGTATTACTGAAGTTTAACAATCCTACTGTGGTTAGCAGACTTATTTCTGGTGAGTTGTTATTGCTTTTTTTTTTTTCTTTAATATTAACCCATTCTCCTAATATCATTTCTGGTTGTGTTATGAACATATGGAGCCGAGTATATAGAAAGAACAAATATCCTGTAAGTTGAAAAACAAGCTGCCATCATTTTGCGGTCTTTTAAAATTTAGATCTCAAGTCACTAAATTAAAAAAAGTGAGTAGTACTAAAATATAAATTGGTCATTTTTAGCTAGTTTTTAAAAGGAATTGACAATGAATTCAGCTACACATATGTCACATAGTAATTGAATACTTTATTACTAGACTTTTTTTGAGTATTTTCTTGAAATTCAACCCTTAATATTTGTTCCCTGTGGTTTATCAATGTCTAAATGTTTGGTAAAAATCTGAATTAGAAACATAGTAAGTGAATGATGCGGCAATGCCTATACACTGCGCTTTTAAAATACATTAGTGAATCCCAGCAGAGTAGCTTACATTGGAATAACTAGTCCAAAGACACTAGCTATTAATTCTGGTGGTGGGGGAACTATTATAAAAAAGCACTGGAGAGCTATCCAACTAAGGAAAAAACTTCAGGGATTCAATCATCCACAGCATAAGTTAACTGGATGAGATCCAAGTATACATATCTTTCCCCTGGAGGTATTACCTTGCCCATGTGAGTATGGAGGCTAAAGCTCAAGCAGAAAGTTATAGTCCTATCAGATTAAGATTTCACAAGATAGAATTTTAGGCAACCAGAGTGTCTAGAAATAAAGGAGATAAACCTCAGATAAGCTGAAATCAAAGCAGGGCCTGACCCCAAAACATCTATAAACTTCTTTAAAGCCATGGTTTACCTCTGAACTAAACATGCATGTGGGACATTTCAAAAGCCAAGTGGAAGAAAACAAAATAAAGCAAAATCTGTAGGACTAAAAGACTAAGGAGAGAGTTCATCTTCTGCCTAAAGGAGAGAGGAAAGAGTTGGAGTTTGAGTCTGGTCAAGCTAAAGGTGTTTGCTAAAATCCTTGAGTTTTCCAGTCTGCCCTAATAGAGTATTAGAACAAGCCTCCACAAGTTCAAGATGAATTTCCAGCAAGTTAATTATCTGCTTAAACAAACAAACACTATCAGGAGATAATAGAATCCAGGAACTCTATGAAGTGCTATTTATAATGTCCAGTATCAAACAGAAACTTATAAAATGTGCTGATAAGTAAAAATAATGTGACCAACTGTTCTTAAAAAAAAAAAAAAAGTCCCTAGAAACAGACTAAGGGGTAACCCAGATGTGAAAATAGCAAAGGTCTAAAGAAGATATTACAAATATTGATATGTTCAGGAACTTACTTAAATGAAAACTTGATTAAATTGACTGAATATAAATGGGAAAAAATCAATAGCAGCAAACCAAACAGAAATTCTAGAATTTAAAATTGCAATATCTAACATGAGAAATAAAATTACTGGATAGACTTACTAGCAGAAATAAAGAAAGGGCAGAAAAAAATGGGTTGATTTTGAAGATAAATATCTAGAGAAGAATGTCTTAAAGAATAAAGTGAATCCCAGTGACTTGCAGAGTGATATCAAATGTTCTAAGATATGTAGAACCGAGTCCAAGAAAGAGAGTGGAGAAATTGGGACAGATTTTCCAAATGTGATGAAAACCATCAAATTACAATTCTAAAAAACTCTGCAAGCCCCAAGCAAGATAAATTTTAGAGTCACACCACTTAAAATAGCTAAAGTGCAAAAATAAAAAGAAATTTTGAAAGAAATGAGAGAAAAGTAATACATTACAAACAAAAGAACAGTGTTATGAATAAAGACTACATTTTCTTTGCTTTTGTTTAATAACAGAACTTTAAAGCACATCAAGCAAAATCTGAGAGAAAGAAGCTCAGGTATCCAAATAAATAATGCACTAGTAATTATAATACATTGCCTCTAGCAACTGATAGAATACAAAGACAAAAAAAAAAAATCAGTAATAAATAGTATCAACCAACTTTATCTAACCAGCATTTACAAAATATTATCCCCATTAATGCCTGTTCATACTATGTCTCAATGAACTCAAAAGTTAAAGTATTACAAAATATGTTTTCATTATAACATAATGAATACATTAATGCAAATAATTCCATAAATATTAGTAAATAAAATACTTCTAAATAACCAATTAATATAAAAAATGAAATCACGAGGGAAATTAGAAAATATTTCTAATTGATTGATTGATAATGACAAAACAGCATATCAAAATGTATGGCATATACCTAAAGCAGTGCTTACAGTGAAATATTTAAGTTTATATACCTCTATTAAATCACATCTAAACAAAAGATCTAACTCACCACCTTAAAAGCTAAAGATAAGCATATTAAACTCAAAAATAGGTAAATGGAGTAGGTAATAAAAATAAAAGCAAAAATCAGTGCAATAGAAAACAAAAATATAGGCAATTAACAAATTCAAGAGTTTGCTCTTTGGAAAATACAATAAAATTAATGAACCAGCAGCAAGACTGATCAAGGAAAAAAGAGGGAAAGTCCAAAAAATACTGTTATCAAGAATGAAATATGGGACATACCATAGATTCTACAGAATATAAAAAGATATTAAGGAAATAGTTTGAATAAATTTGATGAAATAAATATTCTATGAAAAATATAACTGACCAAAATTTACATGAAAATAAACAGAAAATCTAAACATCTCTATATCTACTAAACACATTACCAAAAAATGTCACACAAAGTCTAGGGCATGGATTCACAGGTGAATTCTATGAAATATATAAGTAAGAAATTATATCAATCATATAAATTCTCTCTCAAATGAGGAGAAAAAAAAACCTTCACAATTCACTTTAGGAGGGAAACATAACAGCATTATCAAAACCTGATGAAGGGGACTTTCCTGGTGGCACAGTGGTTAAGAATCCGCCTGCCAATACAGGGGACATGGGTTCGATCCCTGGTCCAGGAAAATCCCACATGCCACGGAGCAGCTAAGCCAGTATGCCACAACTTCCAAGCCTGTGCTCTAGAGCCCATGCTCCACAACAAGAGAAGCCACCGCAATGAGAGGCCGGCATACGGCAACGAACAGTAGCCCCTGCTCGACACAACTAGAGAAAGCCCTCACGCAGCAACGAAGACCTTACGCAGCCAAAAATAAATAAATTAATTAAATTAAGGCCAGTACCCACATAAATACAAACAGAAAAAAATCTTAACAAAATCTTTGCAAATTGATTCTAGCAATATATACAAAGAACAATGTGCTCTAACCAAATGGGATTAGCCCGAGAAAGCAGGGTCAACACTAAAAATCCAATCAAGGCAAATCAGCATCAAATGAAAGAAAATAAAGAAAAATATGTTTATCTTAGTAGATTCATAACAAAATCTCTCAGTAAACTATGAATAGAAGGCAAGCTCTTCATTAAGATGAAGAGTTTCTTAATGGTGAAATAATGAACATCTTTATATTAAATCTCCCAAAAAAGGAAAAGAAATCTACTCTCACAATTTCTCACTTATTTTCACTACTGTATTAAATGTCCTAATCAGTGCAATAAAGGAAGAAAAAGGAAGAATAGGCATACGGATTGAAAAGGAAGAGGTAAATATTCTTATTCCCAAATGACACAATTGCTTACATAGACAATCCCAAGGAATTTACAAATGAACTACTAGAACTAATATGTAAGTATAGCAAGACCACAGATCAATATATTAAAATTGTAGTTTTGTATATTGACAGCAATTATAAAATATTTAAATCCATTAACAGATGCATCAAAATCCATGATGAATAAGTATACATTTAGCAAAAGATGTATAACATTTCTACATGGGAAACTATAAGAGATTGATACAAGAAATTAAAGATGATCTAAATAAATGAGAGTAGTGTCATGCACATCAATTAAACAACTTAATGTTGCTAAGATTTCAATTGATCTTAAAAGATTAAACGTATTTCAAGTTAAAATTCCTACATTATTTCTTGCAATAATTGATGAGTTGAGAACAAAATGTTTATGGAAATTTAAAATATTTTAAATAGCCAAAAATAATTTTAAGGAAAAAAAGTTGAAAGACTAACACCACCTGATTTCAAATCATAATATTCTTTACAATGAAGTTACAGTGATCAAGGCTGTGTTTTTGGAGTATGGATGAAAAAAAAAAAATCAATGAAACAAATAAGTTATAGGAACATATATAAGATCAATTGTTTTTTGATGAAGATACCAAGCCAATTCAATAGAGAAAGAAGAATATTTTTCAAAAAGTGGTTTTAGACCTGCTGGATAGCCACATGGAAAAAAAAATAACCTCAACACCTTCATCAAGTGTTGTGTAAAAATTTATGCAAAATGAAATTTAGACTTAATGTAAAAGGTAAAACAAGAAAACTTCTAGAAGAAGACACAGAAATACTTCTTAATAACCTTGGGGTAGAAGAGAATTTCATAGAGAGAACCAAAACATGCTAACTATGAAAGATAAAAATATTGATAGAATTCATCAAAATTAAAACTTCTGGTTATCAAAACACACCTTTAAAAAAAGGTCATAGAAACAAACTATGATATACAAAATATATAAACAGCAAGGCCCTACCATATAGCACAAGAAACTATATTCAATATCTTCTAATAATTCATAATGTTCATTGCAGCACTATTTACAATAGCCAGGACATGGAAGCAACTTAATGTCCATCGACAGATGAATGGATAAAGAAGTGGTACATATACAATGAAATATTACTCAGCCATAAAAAGGAACAACATTGGGTCATTTGTAGTGATGCGGATGAAACTAGAGTCTGTCATACAGAGTGAAGTAAGTCAGAAAGACTTTCTTTTTCATATTCTTTTCCATTATATAACTGAATCACTTTGCTGTATACCTGAGACTAACACAACATTGTAAATATGGTATATTAACGCATATGTTTAGAATCTAGCAAAATGGTACTGATGGCCTATTTGCAGGGCAGAAAAAGAGATGCAGACATAGAGAACTGACTTGTGGACACGGGGGGGAAAGGGAGGGTGGGGTGAACTGAGAGAGTAGCACTGGCGTATATACACTACCATGTGTAAAATAGATAGCTAGTGGGAAGCAGCCACATAGCTGGTACACGGGCCTATCACTGCTGTGGCCTCTCCCGTTGCGGAGCACAGGCTCCGGATGCGCAGACCCAGCGGCCATGGCCCGCGGGCCCAGCTGCTCTGCGACACGTGGGATCCTCCCGGACCGGGGCATGAACCCGCGTCCCCTGCATCGGCAGGCGGACTCTCAACCACTGCGCCAACAGGGAAGCCCTAGAGTTATAATTTTGAAGAATCTTTTATTATGGTAAAATATACAATAAAATTTGCCATTGTTACCATTTTTGCATGTACAGTTCCGTGGTATTAATCACATTCACAAGGTTTACAACCACAACCACTATCTATTTCCAAAACATTCTCATCAATTAAAAAGAAACTCTACATCAACTGAGCAATAACTTCCAACTTCCCTCCTAGTAACTCCTGGTAATTCTAATATACTTTCTGTCTCTATAATTTACCTATTCAAGATACTTCTTAGATATAATCCAAATATAATCAAATGATTTATTTATGCAACAAATATTCCTTTTATACCCTACTATATACCAACCTATTTTACATTCCCTGATTACAGAAATAAGCAAAATATTTAAACACCTCTGCCTTCATGGAGTTTACATTCTCCAGACAGTAGATTATGTGGTAGATTTTTTTCTCTCAGTGTAGTCTCTTTTTCTCTTTTTCTTCCTTCCTTCCTTCCATCCTTCCTTCCTTCCTCCCTTTCTCTTTTCCTTCCTTTCTTTCTTTCCTTCCTTCCTTCTTTCTCTCTTTCCAAGGATTTTAGTGGCACATGGTTTCTAAGGAGAACATACTAGAACTTGGAAGGATGGTTAGAAATAAACCATTCTGTTTCATATTCCAAATAGCAGCTATCCTCTGGGAGATAAAGATTAGTAAGATGGAAAGAAACATAAAGGCTAAGCTTGTCCATCATCTTGGTCATTTGTTTTTCATGTAATTAGTTTATCATTGAGAATCATTATGTATTTAGCTAAAATTTGTAGATTCTTAACAAAGCTAATGAAATATTTCATGTTCATAGTGCTTTAAATATTTATGTTTTTGACAGCCTTGTGAAAGAGAATATAAGAAATAATCTCAAGTATTATCACTGAGAAAACAAATATTGTGTGATTTGCCCAGAATCAGATGTAAGATGTGGTACACAAATCAAGATCAACTTAAGTACTGTTATAATGAATTCTATAATATGATATATGTAATATAACTATACTTGGTACTAGTAGATTTTAAGAGAGTTTGGAATGAATATAATATCTTTATCAAAACTTTTATGTAATAAAAGGAATCACAAATGAATTGTATAGTATTTTTTACTTATGGTTTATATTCTATTTCACATATTTAATTTATTGTTTCTTTGGCTTATAAATAGGTTTATAAGCATTATTTGCTTTAATGATAGTATTTGTAGTCTCAAAAGGTATAGTAAACAGTGAATCACTATGTCACAAGAGTTAATAAACATTGTCCAAAATTCTATGGTGTATATGGCTTGAATTGTGATGACAATGGGTTTTAATACCATTTATGTGCTTCATTAAAAAGTTTATTAGCAATAACATGGGTGAAAAGTAAACATTGATTTTATGTTGATGAGCAAATTAATCCCACAAATGTGATGCAAATATCAATATGTAACATATACAGTGCTCTTTATAATTTATGTGCAGATAAATCAGACTGTTCACAGATATGTGTATAAAAGATCAGATACAAACTATTTGCTCAAGAAGAAAAATGTAGACCTTTCAAAACCACATCGCTGTTAGTTTTTTACAAAAGGTAAGCAAAATGAAGAATCACTTTTCTAGACATCTTGTCAAGGTAATTGCAGCCTAAATTTATCACAGATGTTTCTGAGGGTTTGTTATTAGATTTAATCTGCTATGTTTAAGACTTTTAACATTTGTAACTGTACTCTTTTTTAAGGGACAATAATTATTTCAGTTAATTTTTAATACTTTTTATGTGATCCTCAATAGTTTATCAGGATCCAACTTGTCATTGGCAGATCATTTAACACAATAAATATCCACGTGGTTAATTAATTTGAAGAACTTAAAGTTAGCAAACATTTCCTCTCAATGGGTACTCTTTGCGTAAGTTAATTATCTAAATTTTTTATATAAATTAGGAAAATTATTTTATACACATAAACAGTATATTTTGTTAAAAATTATACTTCTCATTCTTATACTTGTCAATATTAAACCTTTATGAATGCTTACTATGTTGTGTTTCATTCTCACCTCTTCTTATGTTGGTGGTTCCAGACCATGAAACAGCAATTTCAAGTCTCTGATAACTGTTTTGTGTATGTGTGTGTGTGTGTGTGTGTGTGTGTGTGTGTGCGCGCGCCAACTTGTTCCCAAGTATGACAGCTGCTGGTCTTCTCATTAGTATGTATCTCTTTCATATTTTCATGCCATAAGAGCTGGCATACCAGAGAAGCAGCTACTTTTTCATCAATTTCTTTCTTGGATGCTTGCCAAAATGCTGTTGCCCATGTTCTTCTTTTGCATCATTTCATGAGCTCAAGTAGTCATGCTGTATTCTGTTTAATACTTTTTGTCAAAGGTTATTGGAAATAGCTATGCAATCATCTTTCAGCAATACACCATTCACCATTGTGAGAGATGCCCTGATGTTCTCATATGCTCATGAGGCTTTTTTAGTTTACTTTTTCAGCCAACCTATACATAATAAAATTAATACATTGTTAACATGCAGTTCATGGCTATCTCCTGTGACATCTATCTGGATTTGTTTTCTGTAATAGGCAAGATATTATGAATAGTTTCGATCTGCTTTTCCAGACCTGCAATATTACCAACAATAGTCCCAAAGTTAATAATTTTATACATGAACTTCAAAAGCATTGAGCATATTATCAAAATTTGAGCCTTAAGATCATGCTTATGCTGAAAATGAGAGCTGTTACATTATAGAGGTCTTGTATGTTCTCTCACTTGATGATCCTGAGTTTGTGGAGTGTTTTTTTTTGTTTGTTTGTTTGTTTGTTTTTTTGCGGTACGCAGGCCTCTCACTGTTGCGGCCTCTCCCATTGCGGAGCACAGGCTCCGGATGTGCAGGCTCAGTGGCCATGGCTCACGGGCCCAGCTGCTCCGCGGCATGTGGAATATTCCTGGACCGGGGCACGAACCCGTGTCCCCTGCATCGGCAGGTGGACTCTCAACAACTGCGCCACCAGAGAAGCCCAAATCATTTCCTTTGATTAGAAATAAAACAAAGTTTTAAGCTTGTGCTAGTTATAATATAATAGTCAACAAACTCATGTTCAAGTAATTTCACATTTTTGTTTTCAATAAGTCAGATTAATTTTGTTTCAGAACCTACAGACTGGCAGGAATTTGGAAACTCATGGTACTGAAACTTCCTCTTCCTGTGCTGATGTGCGAAATTATTGGGATTTCACAAAGCACAAGGGTATATGGCGAAGTTCTTCGCTAGCTCAGTGTGGTTACGCTGAGATAGACAAACAATGTCTCCTGGCATGGCTCCTTCAGGTCTACTCATTCTGTTGTTTTCGTTCAAGTTTGGGGCACAGGAAATTGGATGTCTTTGGTAACCTTGGCTTAGGGTTGTGCCTCTTCTCTTTTAGATGCATTATTTGGTCATTTATTCTCTATAATGTTGCTTCCTCCCTTGGAGAGCTGCCAGAATCAAAGAACAAAATGTTGTCTCTTCTGAAATTATTGAACTTTTTACTCTTTCCAGCTCAGAGGAATTTAAGAACTGCTTCTGGTCTGCAGAAAATATTCAAACTCTATTCTCTCCAATAGGCTTAGGATTTCCTGGTGTAGGTGAAAATAAAGTCTTTTTTAAAAAAATTTGTTAGCTGAATGATTTATTTTTATTTTATTTTAATTTATTGTGGAAAGAACACTTGACATGACATCTACCCTCTTAAGCGTACAACCTATTATTGTTGACTAAAGGAAAAATATTTTACAGCAGATCTCTAGAACCTATTCATCTTGCTTGACTGAAACATTATGCCTGCTGATTGCTCATTTCTCATTTCCTCCTTTCCTTTAGCTTCCGGCAACCATCATTCCACTCTTTGATTCTATGAATTTAATTATTTTAGATAACTCATATAAGTGGAATCATGCAGTATTTGCTTTTCTGCGACTGGCTTACTTCACTTAGCATAATGTTCTCAAGTTTCATCTGTGTTGTCCCATATTGCAGAATTTCCTTATTGTTTACAGCTGAATAGCAATCCATTGTATGTACATATCACATTTTTTTTTTATCCTTTCCTCTGCCTATGGACATTTAGGTTGTTTCCACATCTTGGCTATTGTGAATAATGCTGCAATGAACATAGATGTGCTAATATATCTTTGAGATCCTGATTTCAATTCTTTTGTAAAATTACCCAGAACTGAAATTTCTTAATGATATGGTAGTTCTATTTTTAATTGTTTTGAGGAGCCTCCATACTGTTTTCCATAGATCTGGGGAATGATGACTACTTCTAATTAGATACTGCTACATACTTCCCCTAAGAAATAAAGCTTCCTACTTGTTTGAAACAGAGAGGAAGGAGGAAAACACAAATGAGTAATTTGAAAAATTATCCAGTTACATGCTCATATCAACATAGCTTTTTGAAAATTTATAATATTTTCTAAAAATATTTTGAGTAATAGCAGCATAATTGAAATACATGGACTCCTTCCTATGCTTTAACTTTGAATAATGAAATATTTAGATAAGCTCTTGTACATTTTTTCCTCCTCAAAGTCTCATTAATTTGTTAACACAATGCTTACTGTTTTGGTGGTAGATAATGCACTGATGAATAAGTGAAGATAGAAGAACCAAGTAAAGAGCATAGTATTTTAAGTATTTTTGATATATCTTTATATTTATAGCTTATTAAATATCATATTTTGTATACAAAAGAACATTTTTTGATATCTGGGTTTAACTGCCGAGAGAAAATGGTATGGCATGGACAAGAAGTATAATAAGCAAAGATAAGAAAAAAGTGCTGTTTAAATGTTTAACAGAGAAGAGAGGTTTTCAAAAAATTAATAGAAAACTCAAAAGTAAAACTTCAGTATAATGAAATTGATGGCAAAAATAGTAAAAGGAGATTGATCAGTGCCAGTTTATCAGCAGTAAGCCTGGGAGAAATGGGCTACTTCTCTAGGCACCAACAAATCCAGCAACCTGTCAAGTAGTCACTCAACAAGGCATACACTTCCTGGACAGCAGAGGGTAAAGGCAAAATCATTGCTACTTTTGGCATTTACGTCTTTCAGGGTTCAAGTAACTCTGGGCAGTTAAGTTAAATTACTGCACTTACTTTTTGATCTGCATAGCATGGAGTCTTATTTCTATTTTAACCTGCATAGTGTGGAATTTTGGATTATATAATTATTGCTTCTTTTTTTTTTTTTTTTTTTTTTTTTTGGTACGCGGGCCTTTCACTGTTGCGGCCCCTCCCGCTGCGGAGCACAGGCTCCGGATGCGCAGGCTCAGCGGCCACGGCTCACGGGCCCAGCCGCTCCGCGGCGCGTGGGATCCTCCCGGACCGGGGCACGAACCCGTGTCCCCTGCATCGGCAGGCGGACTCCCAACCACTGCGCCACCAGGGAAGCCCTTATTGCTTTTTTTTTAAGTTTGATACTTACAACTTAGTTCTACATCTCTAATTGTTCTTCTGGTTTAAGCAAGTATGTATATTGGCTAGTTTTATTACACATAAAAATTTGTCATAGTGAAGTCTTTTTAATTTTTTCTCCTGAATTTGAATTAATGAATTTTTAATACTTCAGAAATATTCACTTACTCTCTAAATATGACTAGGTGAATACTTGAATTAACTGCTAAATTAGTAGATGTGGGGACTTTACTGTCAGGGTAAATTTTGTAAATTGTCTTATATTTTTCTAAGAATTTGGGCTGGACTCATGGAAATTTTTAAGAACGTCATATTTTTCTGATAAGCAAATGTATTATGTTCCTTGTTTCTCACATTTTTACCTTCCTTACAATAGATCACATATCTTAGCATAGCACAACAAGCTTGATTTTTTTTTTACATCTTTATTGGAGTATAATTGTTTTACAATCGTGTGTTAGTTTTTGCTTTATAACAAAGTGAATCAGTTATACATATACATATGTCCTCATATCTCCTCCCTCTTGCGTCTCCCTCCCACCCTCCCTATCCCACCCCTTTAGATAGACAAAAAGCACCCAGCTGATCTCCCTGTGCTATGCGGCTGCTTCCCACTAGCTATCGACCTTACGTTTGGTAGTGTATATATGTCCATGCCTCTCTCTCGCTTTGTACTTTTGATTAAATTTTAGTAGTTAGAGATTTCAACATTTTATCCTTAAATGTATAAGTTTAATATGAATTACTACTTTAATTTCTTTCTACAACTTAGCACAACTGAATTCCACTCACTATCTCCTGACATATATGCTATTATTATTTTAAATTTTAATTCTCTCTATATTTTAAACCTCTTTAGATAATACTTTACTACATATTATATTTTACTATACTTTAGATATACACTTAAAATGTTTATTATTCCTTTTTGTATCCAGAAGTTTTTATGATTTCTTTGAAAGTACTCACTGACTTAGTGGTAAATAATACACTGTATACTATTAAGGTTTTCTCATCATTTTTCTTAACAGTAGTTCTATGATGTGTCTATGTGTTGTTTTGTTTTACTTTCTTTCTTTTTATGAATCTGATTTGGTTTTTTTTAGAACTTCTTAAATCTGTGGCTTAACGATCTTAAAATTTTAGAAAAATTTCAGTTACTTTCTCTTTAAATATGTCTTCTGCACCATTCACTTGCTTCTCTTCCTCTGGGTGCCTATTTCACACATATTGACATTCTCACCATATGCCCTTTCATTCTCTATCCTGTGTTTATTATCATCCTCCCCTTTCCCTCCTTTTATTATCTTCCCAGGCTCTTTTCTCAATATTTTCTTGTGACCTACTTTATAGTTTAACTATTTTCTTTCCAGCTGTAGCTAATCTGCTATTAAACCCATCCAATGACTTCTTACTTTCAGTCATTTTATATATCAATTCTAAAATCATAATGTGGTACTTATTAAAAATTTCAACTTCTCTGCCAAAATTTTCAATCTTGTATTTTATTTTCTTGACTGTTTTAAGCCCAGTTATTTTTAAAGTTTGTGCTGATTACTCCATTATCTGTACTTTTTGGTAAATTTGTTTCTAGTATGTATTGTTTCCCTTGGTTTTCTATCAAACTGGCTTTTCTTATCATGTGCCTGTTTATATTTTACTGTTTCAGACATTATATAAGAACATTTGGTAAATTATTTGAGGCTTAGGATAATATTTTCTCTCAGAGAAATGATTCATGTTTATTTCCACTGGTATCTGTGGCTACCAGCAATCTCAGGTTACCTTGATCCAGTTTCACAGATTGAGATGATGTACAGTCTATCACAGGCTTATCCCTATCTCAAGGTGTATCCTTTCTTGATTCTAACCCAAAGCCTTGGGCTTTTCTGTACCAGTATCCAGACTCCTTTCTGGATGGGTCTCTATCTACTACTTTTGTCTTCTTAGCCTACAGGTAAATCAGTAGCTCTGGTCCTCTTATGGAAAGGAAGATGCCTCTAGGGTGAATCCTGGCTATAAAATGCCAGGCTGATCTCTCCGAAATTCTCTCTTTTCCTGGATGTTTACTTTGCACTTTTTAACTGCCTTTTTGGTGCTCTTCTCTGATATCTACAAGTGGAATCATAAAGCATTTTGTTAAACTTTTATAATTGTTTTCAGTGGGTAGCTTGGTCTGAATTACGTAGTCTACCAATGCTAAAAGTAGATTTCTCCCATAAATATGGGTGGGAGAGAAAGTATCGTTTTTTTTTTAGGAATGCAACTGAAATTCCATAGACATGAATTAAGGCCTAGAGTGTTCTTCCTCCCTTCCTTTCTTTCTTCCTTCCTTCCTTTGTTCCTCCCTCCCTCCCTCCTTCCCTCTTTCTTTCTTTCTTTCCCTTTCTTTCTTTTTCTTTCTTTCTTTCTTTTTCTTCCTTATAGCTCTTTTCTAGAAGAGATTGAATGTTTGTTCTGGG
The DNA here is from genome assembly GCF_008692025.1 of Phocoena sinus. NCBI lineage: Eukaryota > Metazoa > Chordata > Mammalia > Artiodactyla > Phocoenidae > Phocoena > Phocoena sinus. The sequence goes on along the minus strand of NC_045772.1, from coordinate 44,724,778 downwards.
AAATTCTTGGTTTGACCCATTTTCTAATTTACTGCTCTTGCAACCAGTTGAGATTTTTTTTTCTTATGCACTGTAGACACTTTTTAGCTGCCAATATTTATTCATCCTTCCTAAGGAAATCTCAGTTTCTTCTTGTGGAATTAACTCTCTTTTATTGAGTATAGTCTAGCTAGATTAACAGAGTGATTATTTTTAATTCTTGGACTGTCCCTCATATAATTTCCCTTCTTATAGCTGGGAAATTTCTTGGCTTTACTGGTCATGGGGAAGACAATGTCTATTCATCTTGCCTCCCTCTTTAAAATATAAATATGCCAGAAACTCACTTTAGGCAGGAGTATATTCAGCCAATCAGAATACAGCCCTTGAATTCTGGCTCATGATCTCGTGAAACCAGGAAAAGAACATTTTCATGGTGTACAGAGAGTTATGTAGGTGGCATCCCATTTCTAGGGTAGTCACCGCAATGATGAGATTGACAGTGCAAGTCTTAATTGTAGCATCAGTAGTGCAAGCTAGTGTGTCTAGGGGTTATCAGTGGCAGTAGCAGGGTATTCCCTGGACTAGTTTTTTTTTTTTTTTTTTTTTTTTAACATCTGTATTGGAGTATAATTGCTTTACAATAGTGTGTTAGTTTCTGCTGTATAACAAAGTGAATCAGCTATACATAAACATATATCCCCATATCTCCTCCCTCTGGCATCTCCCTCCCACCCTCCCTATCCCACCCCTTTAGGTAGACAAAAAGCACTGAGCTGATCTCCCTGTGCTATGTGGCTGCTCCCCACTAGCTATCTATTTTACATTTGGTAGTGTTTATATGTCCATGCCACTTTCTCACTTAGTCCCAGCTTACCCTTCCCACTCCCCGTGTCCTACAGGCCATTCTCTACGTCTGCATCTTTATCCCTGCCTGGACTAGTTTTAAAGTGCAATTTTAGCTGTAATTCTGGTTGCATGGCACCTGAAACTGCTTCCCTAGCTCTCCCAATTTTCTGAAGATTACCAGAAATGCCTTACACGTCAATAAATCTCTCTTTTGCTTAAATCAATCACTGATAATTTATTTTCCTTGAAATTAAATCATTTACTGAACAAAATGAATATTCCAAATCTTTTCTCTATCATCTTTGAAACCTGAATGAGTACTTGAAGATTTTTTTAATATTCCATTTTTTTCTCTTAGCATCCCAGCAGTTCCAGATGATAAGAATGTGAATCTAAGCTTACACAAATAAACACACTTTCTTCTTCACTGTCGATACAAAAATGAAATACCAGGTTCATTAATACCAGTGGCAGTACTTAACTAGAGTATTTCTGTTAAAATACTTATCTATTTTCTAACTCTTCAGAGATCTTCCAGGTCTGTTCATTTTTAAAACAGGTTCTCTAGTTTTCTTATCAACACTTTGCATTCACTTTATTTTCTATTAAATTCACATTTGTTTAAATTTGCCCAGGATGGTTTCTCTTGCTGCAAACAATGACCCTAATTGATTATTACTACGGATTGAATTCAGTCCCCCAAAATTCACATGTTTAAATCCTCATCCCCCGTACCTCAGAATGTGACTGTATTTGTAGATAGAGCCTTTAAAGAGGTAATTATGTTAAAATGAGGTAATATGGTGAACCTTAAATTCAATCTGATGGTGTCCTTATAAGAAGAGGAAATCTGGATACACAGTGAGACATCAAAAATGCTTACGCAAAAAGTAAATGCCATGTAAAGACACAGCAAGAAGCTGGCCAACTGCAAGTCAAGGAGAAAGACAGGATAAACCAAACCTGCAGACACCTTGATCTTGGACTTCTAGTCTCCTGAACTGTAATAAAATAAGTTTCTATTGTTTAAGCTATCCAGTCTGTGGGGTTTGTTATGGAAGCTCTAGCATACTAATATATTTATAATAGGAATATGTGTAACAGAATATAATAATGTTTTAATATCCTTATCGAGGCAACTTGGTATATTTCAGTTGAGGTAAGAAGGATAGATTTGACTAAGTCTCTGACGGGTAGAAAATTCAGATTAGAATAATTCCAAATTGATGAATGAGATGTACTGGTAAGAATTATAGTAGAAATAGTCTCAAAGTTTCGTCTGCATGACCTGTTAGAAGAGAAAAAAAAAAAAGTCTGGGAGAAGGATATAGGAGTAACACAATTGGTAAAAATAAACTTAAAAGCAAAGAAAGAAAAACAGCAAAAATTAGCTTTAATGAAGGCCTGTACAGTAAACTCAGAAGGAGAAAAGGACAGAGGTGTGAATGCTGCATTCCATTTTTGGGGCATGATCTGGAAGTGTCATAAATTGTCTCTGCCTACTTCCCATTGGGCAGAATTTTATAGACCTCAGAGAGGTGGCCACATGCTGAACTAATACTCAAGGATGTCTATTATTAAAAAAGAGAAGAATGGTTTTTGTGCACAATCAGCAATCTCTACTACACATAGAAATCGCTTGTTATTCAACATATTTTTGGTTCTGACTCAGAACATGAAGAAAACACTACCAAGGTTTTTTGAAAATAAAAAGCGAAGAAAACTCATACTCAATGCATTCAGGTAAAAAATACAAAGAACTCCAGGATTAGACAGCTACTTTAGTTAACAAATAAAATAGGCATTTTGCAGAATTTGTGTGTAGGAAGCAAATTTCAATATATAAATTGGTTGGTTTAAAATTCAGTATATAAAATGAACTTAGCCACACTAAGGACCCTATAAGCATGACGGTGATATTCCAGTACAATGGAAATGGGGAAAGATGCCAACTGACGAAAAGTACTAAAAGAGTTGGAAGAGCCAAGGACATTAGTCACTAAAACTATTTCCTTAGTAATATTGGATAATGATCACCACCAAATCTCCTATGAGAATGAACTGGAAGGGGGTATCAGAATTTCAATGAACAATTCTTTTAAAATGCTTTTAATTTCAGATTTGATAAATCCTTTTGTCGTTTTCGTTAAGTCTAAGATTTTAATGCCCTCATTTAAGAATCTCAGTAGGCAGCTCAATAACAAAAAAACAAACAACCCAATCCAAAAATGGGCAGAAGACCTAAATAGACATTTCTCCAAAGAAGATATACACAATGCCAACAAACACATGAAAGAATGCTCAACATCATTAATCATTAGAGAAATGCAAATCAAAACTACAATGAGATATCATCTCACACCAGTCAGAATGGCCATCATCAAAAAATCTAGAAACAATAAATGCTGGAGAGGGTGTGGAGAAAAGGGAACACTCTTGCACTGCTGGTGGGAATGTGAAATGGTTCAGCCACTATGGAGAACAGTATGGAGGTTCCTTAAAAAACTACAAATAGAATTACCATATGATCCAGCAATCCCACTACTGGACATATACCCTGAGAAAACCATAATTCAAAAAGAGTCATGTACCAAAATGTTCATTGCAGCTCTATTTACAATAGCCCGGAGATGGAAACAACCTAAGCGCCCATCATCGGATGAATGGATAAAGAAGATGTGGCACATATATACAATGGAATATTACTCAGCCTTAAAAAGAAATGAAATTGAGCTATTTGCAATGAGATGGATAGACCTAGAGTCTGTCATTCAGAGTGAAGTAAGTCAGAAAGAAAAAGACAAATACCGTATGCTAACACATATATATGGAATTTAAGGAAAAATGGCATGAAGAACCTAGGGGTAAGACAGGAATGAAGACGCAGACCTACTGGAGAACGGACTTGAGGATATGGGGAGGGGGAAGGGTGAGCTTTGACAGGGTGAGAGAGAGTCATGGACATATACACACTAACAAACGTAGTAAGGTAGATAGCTAGGGGGAAACAGCCGCAAGGCACAGGATATTAGCTCAGTGCTTTGTGACAGCCTGGAGGGGTGGGATGGGGAGAGTGGGAGGGAGGGAGACGCAAGAGGGAAGACATATGGGAACATATGTATATGTATAACTGATTCACTTTGTTATAAAGCAGAAACTAACACACCATTGTAAAGCAATTGTACCCCGATAAAGATGTTTAAAAAAAAAAAAAAAGAATCTCAGTAGGATGAATCCTTTGTTGCTTATAATCAAAATGTTAAGTGGGCAAGAATAGTCAAACTTCCCTACAGAATTATCTGTACAGGCTCATTTCCCCTAAGCTATATATTGGATCATTTGTTTGAATCCAACAACTATGTGGTGATTAATAATGAAATATTCCATTTAATTTAATAAAAAATCTTATTAAAAACACTATCATATTATACACCATCAAAGATTAGTATGGAATGGTTTCAATATCTAACACATGTATACATTGCATATTAATTTTATAATATGTAAATTAAAATGTATGAGTTTATATGAGATGCGGTTTCTTTAGTGGGTAATAATATTACGGAGGCAATAAAACTTGTCACAGCTGTGTGAACCTCAGGGGGGTCTTTTGTCACTAAATTATAGGAGGCTTATCCAGAGAGGTAGATTCTCAAAGACATCAGGATCCAATCACTTTCTCTGCAACAATAAGTGTTTGAGAATTTGAATGCTGTCTTATTACTAGATATTTAAAATATAGCTCTCTAACCAATTTGGCCATGCACCATATATATGTTCACTGGGATTTTTATTATTATGAGAAATGAACACTCACGAAATGGTGTTATATCATTACCAGTGGATTGACTGTGCTTTGTATGTCTTGAAAATTTAATTGAATTTGTTGATTTATTTCTAACAGTACACCAGGAATCTTCTTTCTATAAGTTTCTTTTTTCTCTAAGCAATGTGAAATGGGAATCTTAAAGATTTAACATGCCCTAAACTTGTGCAGATTATATATGTCTTAAATAAACGGTGAAAATTTAAAAGTCTGATTATATAGATTAAAAAAATTAGTAGGTTTAAGATCACATCAGGGGACAATAGACTTTTCTCTTCCCTAGTGACAATTAATGTATCTAAAATATTATCCTAGGTTACATAGTAGTAACATTCTATTTTTTTAGCAACTCCCAAACTATCAATGTATTTGATGCATGTATCCCTGAACTCTAAGGATCTTCTCAGTACACGTCTCCTCAGACAACCAACATTTTGTTTTTTACTCTTCAAATAGCTCCCTCCTCATTTGATAAATATCTGAAGTTCTACAAACAACGTAATTCCCTTTCCCCTTTCAAAAGTTCAATAAATTCTAGCCTGTCATTTTAAAGATGGTTACAAAATAAAAAGAGGAAAAATAGCCCCATTTTCTTTCTTCCTCTCTGCACACCTGTCAAAGTATTACTTAATTTTTTATACCACTATTGTGTAGATGGAAGTTAGACAGTAACAAAAAATATAGGGGCTAGTATATAATCTTTTCACAATAGAAATAGTAATTGCATTTCTAATCGCCATTGTCCAGGGTCATGTTTGGTGAAGTGGTCAAGAGATTAGAAAAGTCTTTGAACATGGTGCAATTTGAGATCATCTCTTTAATCTAATCAATAGGCAAAGAAAAAAAAGAGACTCTGGCAAAAGAAAATTTTGGACTTAATTTTATTTTTAGTTCCCCATACCTGACAGTCATTTCACTTGTGAGATAGGAAACATGGTATGGTTTATGTTAAGCTGTTTGATATGTACATCTCAATGGCTTCCCAACGCTCTTTTCTTAGCAGTAAACTCCTGCACTAGGCATACAAAGACCTGAAAAATTTAGCCTCAGCTTACTCCCTGGGAGGCTTCAGATGCCAAGTCTCCTCCACTTTTCTACTATTTCCCACTATGATATTTCTCTAGTCCCTCATGTTCTCCATGTTTCCTACCACAACATAAACTTTATAGATGCTTTCTATTCTACTCTAAATATCTTTTACTTCCTTAACCTCAGCTCTCACTTTATGTGTCACTTTCTCAGGGATGCCTTCAATAACCAAGAAGAACAAGTCAAATCCTTATATTATAGACAATGCCACAGTTACATCTTTAAATTTTATGTATGCCTGTTTTATTCATATTTGTTTCTCTCATTATCATCTTCCCATGGTCTAGAATACAACCTGGTAATATGTAGGAAGTTACTTAGTATTTTGAAAGAATTATTAGCACATATGATATCTATCTATACATCAGGATTGACAAAGATAATAGATGATCCAGGCATATAAAGCTGGGATGGGTCAAGTGGGATTATGATCTGCAACAACAAAAAAACCTTTATTCTCCTCTACCCATATTGCTTGTCCAAGCTCAATCTATTGTGAGGCTAGTTCTCTCTCATGATTTAGATGTATTTTTGAGCAGAACTTCTGAATTTTCTGGACACTCAGATAACAAAATCTCTTCTAATCACACCAAGCAACAAAAGCAGTCTCATTTGAGAAAGTTACCTAGTTATGTATAATAATCAAAGTCTAAACTTCACTTAAAACTTCTCTCCTTTAACTATGGCATGAGTTAGTGGGGATCCTGGGGTGAAATCATTTCCTTTGTCCTCAATCCAACTGTCATCCTTACAAAGTATGTTACACTGTTATTAACTATTTTAGGAAGAAAACAATTAAAGATCTTTATGTTGATTGTAAGTTTGTCAGATAGAAGTGCCTTCAAAAGAATTCTGCAGTGTTTGAATTTTTTGTAAATTTCAGCCTTCAGGCTAAAACCAGGAAAATCTTTTGTCACTTTCAATTCCAGCCTACAGCAATAATTCATATAATTTTGAAACTTGTGTATATTTCTCTATCCATAATCTTATCTTTCAAAGTGAGAACTCAGCAAAAATAGGTCCTATTTTCAGGAGCATCTGTAATGATTATGGCAAGGCTTTGATTGAGTCATATAGCTAAAACCCACGTAAGCTTGGCACTGAATGAACTCCTATCTATTCTTTCTGAGAGTGGAGTTTCCTTTTTCACACACACACACACACACACACACACACACACACACACACAAAAGCAAAAGCACTTCCCAAAGCTCAACTTAGGACTTAAGGTTCCATATTTAAATTCTGATATGTTAATAAACCTTACTAGAGAAAATGTCATATACTAGTCCCATTTCATTATAAAAATGTGTAGAAGAGAACTCATTTAGGACCTTATCTCTCTCTCTCTCAAATAGTTGATAACTGTCATGCCAGTAAAAGAGACTCTTACTAAGCATTTCAGGATAAGTCTTTGGCAACAATGACTGCAGAAGTGGAAATAAATGAGTCCTGGGAAAGGGCGTCTCCTTTTATAAAATATCAGATGTGTATCTACACACAGGTGGGAAAACTGTGATGCTTAGCACACAGGTTACACATTAGACATTTTACACATTAGACATTTTGCTAAATAAAGAAAATTTTCTCTACTTTAAGGGTACCGTTGGCCTTTGCAGTTTCTCCAATGAACACACAAATTATTTTTTATGCCATCACTTGACATAAAAGGAAATACTAGGAGCTACTAGTACTTACTTTAACGAGCCATTACTTTAAAATATATGAAGTTATATCAGAAGACCTTTAGGAAAAAATATCATTTGACAGGAAATAAAAATAATATTAACAACTACTATAAATTATTTAGAGAAAGACAATCCAGTAGAAAAAAATAAATGCTACATGACTGAAAAGATTCCTCACATAAAATGATATCCAAAATAGCCAATAATCATGAAAAAGTGTTCCACCCTATAAGTCACTGGAGACACCAGGAAATACAAACCGAAACAGTTAAAACTAAAGAGATTGCCAGTAGCAAGTTGTAATTAAAATGTAAATCAACTGGAACTGTTAACAGTCATACACTGATGCTGGGAGTTTAAAAAGATAATCTTTTTGAGGCTTCCGGGAAGATGGCGGAAGAGTAAAACGCGGAGATCACCTTCCTCCCCACAAATACACCAGAAATACATCTACACGTGGAACAACTCCTACAGAACACCTACTAAACGCTGGCAGAGACCTCAGACCTCTCAAAAGGGAAGAAACCCCCCACGTACCTGAGTAGGGCAAAAGAAAAAAGAATAAACAGAGATGAAAGGATAGGGACGGGACCTGCACCGCTGGGAGGGGGCTGTGAAGGAGGAAATCTTTCCACACACTAGGAAGCCCCTTCGCGGGTGGAAACTGCGGGTGGCGGAGGGGGGAAGCTTCGGAGTCACGGAGGAGAGCACAGCAACAGGGGTGCGGAGGGCAAAGCGGAGAGATTCACGCACAGAGGATCGGCGCCGACAGGCACTCACCATCCCGAGAGGCTCATCTGCTCACCCGCCAGGGCGGGCGGGGCTGGGAGCTGAGGTTCGGCTTCGGTCGGAGCGCAGGGAGAGGACGGGGGTTGGCGGCATGAACACGGCCTGAAGAGGGTTAGTGCGCCACAGCTAGCCGGGAGGGAGTCCGGGGAAAAGTCTGTAGCTGCCGAAGAGGCAAGAGACTTCTTCTTCCCTCTGTTTCCTGGTGCGCGAGGAGAGGGGATTAAGCGCTCTGCTTAAAGGAGCTCCAGAGGCGGGAGCAAGCCGTGGCTAAAAGCGCGGACCCCAGAGATGGGCATGAGACGCTAAGGCCGCTGCTGCCGCCACCAATAGGCCTGTGTGCAAGCACAGGTCACTATCCACAGCCCTCTTCCAGGGAGCCTGTGCAGCCCGCCACTGCCAGGGTCCCAGAATCCAGGGACAACTTCCCTGGGAGAACGCACGGCGCGCCTCAGGGTGGTGCAACGTCACGCCTGCCTCTGCCGGCGCAGGCTCGCCCCGCACTCCGTGCCCCTCCCTCCCCCATGGCCTGAGTGAGCCAGAGTCCCGGAAGCAGCTGCGCCTTTAACCCCGTCCTATCCGAGCGAATAACAGACGCCCTCAGGCAACCTAAATGCAGAGACGGGGCCACATCCAAAGCTAAGCCCCCGGAGCTGTGAGAACAAACAAGAGAAAGGGAAATCTCTCCCAGCAGCCTCAGAAGCAGGGGATTAAAGCTCCACAATCAACTTGATGTGCCCTGTATCTGTGGAATACATGAATAGACAAAGAATCATCCCAAATTGAGGAGGTGGACGTTGACAGCAAGATTTATGGTTTTTTCCCCTTTTCCTCTTTTTGTGAGTGTGTATGTGTATGCTTCTGTGTGAGATTTTGTCTGTATAGCTTTGCTTACACCATTTGTCCAAGGGTTCTATCCGTCCGTTTTTTTTTCTTAATAATTATTTTTTATTTTAATAAATTTATTTTATTTTATCTTACTGTTTTATTTTACTTTATGTTCCTTCTTTCTTTTTTCCTTCCTTCCCTCCTTCCTTCCTTCCTTCCTCCCTCCCTCCTTTCTTTTCTTTCTTTAATTCTTTCTTTCTTTCTTTCCTTCTACTTCTACTAATTCTTTCTTTCTACTTTTTCTCCCTTTTATTCTGAGCCATGAGGATGAAAGGCTCTTGGTGCTGTAGCCAGGAGGCAGTGCTGTGCCTCTGAGGTGGGAGAGCCAACTTCAGGACACTGGTCCACAAGAGGCCTCCCAGCTCCACATAATATCAATTGGCGAAAATCTCCCAGAGATCTCCATCTCAACACCAGCAGCCAGCTTCACTCAACGACCAGCAAGCTACAGTGCTGGACACACTATGCCAAACAACTAGCAAGACAGGAACACAACCCCTCCCATTAGCAGAGAGGCTGCCTAAAATCATAATAAGTCCATAGACACCCCAAAACACACCAACAGACGTGGACTTGCCCACCAGAAAGACAAGATCCATTCTCATCCACCAGAACACAGCCACTAGTCCCCTCCACCAGAAAGCCTACACAACCCACTGAACCAACCTTAGCCACTGGGGACAGACACCAAAAACAATGGGAACTACGAACCTGCAGCCTGCAAAAAGGAGACCCCAAGCACAGTAAGATAAGCAAAATGAGAAGACAGAAAAACACAGAGCAGTTGAAAGAGCAAGATAAAAACCCACCAGACCTAACAAATGAAGAGGAAATAGGCAGTCTACCTGAAAAAGAATTCAGAATAATGATAGTAAAGATGATACAAAATCTTGGAAATAGAATAGACAAAATGCAAGAAACATTTAAAAAGGACACAGAAAAACTAAAGATGAAACAAGCAACGATGAACAACACAATAAATGAAATTAAAAATACTCTAGATGGGATCAATAGCAGAATAACTGAGGCAGAACAGATAAGTGATGTGGAAGATAAAATAGTGGAAATAACTACTGCAGAGCAGAATAAAGAAAAAAGAATGAAAAGAACTGAGAACACTCTCAGAGACCTCTGGGACAACATTAAATGCACCAACATTCGAATTATAGGGGTCCCAAAAGAAGAAGAGAAAAAGAAAGGGACTGAGAAAATATTTGAAGAGATTATAGTTGAAAACTTCCCTAATATGGGAATGGAAATAGTTAATCAAGTCCAGGAAGCACAGAAAGTCCCATAAAGGATAAATCCAAGGAGAAATACGCCAAGACACATATTAATCAAACTGTCAAAAATTAAATACAAAGAAAACATATTAAAAGCAGCAAGGGGAAAACAACAAATAACACACAAGGGAATCCCCATAAGGTTAACAGCTGATCTTTCAGCAGAAACTCTGCAAGCCAGAAAGGACTGGCAGGACATATTTAAAGTGATAAAGGAGAAAAACCTGCAACCAAGATTACTCTACCCAGCAAGGATCTCATTCAGATTTGTTGGGGAAATTAAAACCTTTACAGACAAGCAAAAGCTGAGAGAGTTCAGCACCACCAAACCAGCTTTATGACAAATACTAAAGGAACTTCTCTAGGCAAGAGACACAAGAGAAGGAAAAGACCTACAATAACAAAGCCAAAACAATTAAGAAAATGGGAATAGGAACATACATATCGATAATTACCTTAAATGTAAATGGACTAAGTGCTCCCACCAAAAGACACAGATTAGCTGAATGGATACAAAAACAAGACCCATATATATGCTGTCTACAAGAGACCCACTTCAGACCTAGAGACACATACAGACTGAAAGCAAGGGGATGGAAAAAGATAGTCCATGCAAATGGAAGCCAAAAGAAAGCTGGAGTAGCAATTCTCATATCAGACAAAATAGACTTTAAAATATAGACTATTAGAAAACACAAAGAAGGACTCTACATAATGATCAAGGGATCGATCCAAGAAGAAGATATAACAATTGTAAATATTTATGCACCCAACAGAGGAGCACCTCAATACATAAGGCAAACGCTAACAGCCATAAAAGGGGAAATCAACAGTAACACATTCATAGTAGGGGACTTTAACATCCCACTTTCACCAATGGACAGATCATCCAAAATGAAAATAAATAAGGAAACAGAAACTTCAAATGATACATTAAACAAGATGGACTTAATTGATATTTATAGGACATTCCATCCAAAAACAACAGAATACACATTTTTCTCAAGTGTTCATGGAATATTCTCAAGGATAGATCATATCTTGGGTCACAAATCAAGCCTTGGTAAAGTTAAGAAAATTGAAATTGTATCAAATATCTTTTCCGACCACAACGCTTTGAGACTAGATATCAATTACAGGAAAAGATCTGTACAAAATACAAACATATGGAGGCTAAACAATACACTACTTAATAACGAAGTGATCACTGAAGAAATCAAAGAGGAAGTAAAAAAATACCTGGAAACAAATGACAATGGACACACGGCCCAAAACCTATGGGATGCAGCAAAAGCAATTCTAAGAGGGAAGTTTATAGCAATACAATCCTACCTTAAGAAACAGGAAACACCTCGAATAAACAACCTAACCTTGCACCAAGAGCAATTAGAGAAAGAAGAACACAAAAACCCCAAAGTTAGCAGAAGGAAAGAAATCATAAAAATCAGATCAGAAATAAATGAAAAAGAAATGAAGGAAACAATAGCAAAGATCAATAAAACTAAAAGTTGGTTCTTTGAGAAGATAAACAAAATTGATAAACCATTACCCAGACTAATCAAGAAAAAAGGGAGAAGACTCAAATCAATAGAATTAGAAATGAAAAAGGAGAAGTAACAACTGACACTGCAGAAATACAAAAGATCATGAGAGATTACTACAAGCAACTCTATGCCAATAAAATGGACAACCTGGAAGAAATGGATAAATTCTTAGAAATGCACAACCTGCCAAGACTGAATCAGGAAGAAATAGAAAATATGAACAGACCAATCACAAGCACTGAAATTGAAACTGTGATTAAAAATCTTCCAACAAACAAAAGACCAGGACCAGATGGCTTCACAGGCGAATTCTATCAAACATTTAGAGAAGAGCTAACACCTATACTTCTAAAACTCTTCCAAAATATAGCAGAGGGAGGAACACTCCCAAACTCATTCTACGAGGCCACCATCACCTTGATACCAAAATCAGACAAGGATGTCACAAAGAAAGAATACTACAGGCCAATATCACTGTTAAACATAGATGCAAAAATCCTCAACAAAATACTAGAAAACAGAATCCAACAGCCCATTAAAAGGATCATACACCATGATCAAGTGGGGTTTATTCCAGGCATGCAAGGATTCTTCAATATATGCAAATCAATCAATGTGATAAACCATATTAACAAATTGAAGGAGAAAAACCATATGATCATCTCAATAGATGAAGAGAAAGCTTTCAACAAAATTCAACATCCACTTATGAAAAAAACCCTGCAGAAAGTAGGCACAGAGGGAACTTTCCTCAACATAATAAAGGCCATATATGACAAACCCACAGCCAACATTGTCCTCAATGGTGAAAAACTGAAAGCATTTCTAGTAAGATCAGGAACAAGACAAGGTTGCCCACTATCACCACTCTTATTCAACATAGTTTTGGAAGTTTTAGCCAGAGCAATCAGAGAAGAAAAGGAAAAAAAAGGAATCCAAATTGGAAAAGAAGAAGTAAAGCTGTCACTGTTTGCAGATGACATGATACTATACATAGAGAATCCTAAAGATGCTACCAGAAAACAACTAGAGCTAATCAATGAATTTGGTAAAGTAGCAGGATACAAAATTAATGCACAGAAATCTCTGGCATTCCTATACTTTAATGATGAAAAATCTGAAAGTGAAATCAAGAAAACACTCCCATTTACCATTGCAACAAAAAGAATAAAATACCTAGGAATAAACCTACCTAAGGAGACAAAAGACCTGTATGCAGAAAATTATAAGACACTGATGAAAGAAATTAAAGATGATACAAATAGATGGAGAGATATACCATGTTCTTGGATTGGAAGAATCAACATTGTGAAAATGACTCTACTACCCAAAGCAATCTACAGATTCAGTGCAATACCTATCAAGCTACCAATGGCATTTTTCACAGAACTAGAACAAAATATTTCACAATTTATATGGAAACACAAAAGACCCCGAATAGCCAAATCAATCTTGTGAACGAAAAACAGAGCTGGAGTAATCAGGCTCCCTGACTTCAGAGTATACTACAAAGCTACAGTAATCAAGACAGTATGGTACTGGCACAAAAACAAAAGATAGATCAATGGAACAGGATAGAAAGCCCAGAGATAAGCCCACGCACATATGGTCACCTTATCTTTGATAAAGGAGGCAGGAATATACAGTGGAGAAAGGACAGCCTCTTCAATAAGTGGTGCTGGTAAAACTGGACAGGTACATGTAAAAGTATGAGATAGATTACTCCCTAACACCATACACAAAAATAAGCTCAAAATGGATTAAAGACCTAAATGTAAGTACAGAAACTATCAAATCTTAGAGAAAAACATAGGCGGAACACTCTATGACATAAATTACAGCAAGATCCTTTTTTACCCACTTCCTAGAGAAATGGAAATAAACACAAAAATAAACAAATGGGACCTAATGAAACGTCAAAGCTTTTGCACAGCAACGGAAACCATAAATAAGACCAAAAGACAACCCTCAGAATGGGAGAAAATATTTGCAAATGAAGCAACTGAAAAAGGATTAATCTTCAAAATTTATAAGCAGCTCATGCAGCTCAATAACAAAAAAACAAACAACTCAATCCAAAAATGGGCAGAAGACCTAAATAGACATTTCTCCAAAGAAGATATACAGACTGCCAACAAACACATGAAAGAATGCTCAACATCATTAATCATTAGAGAAATGCAAATCAAAACTACAATGAGATATCATCTCACATCAGTCAGAATGGCAATCATCAAATATCTAGAAACAATAAATGCTGGAGAGGGTGTGGAGAAAAGGGAACGCTCTTGCACTGTTGATGGGAATGTGAATTGGTACAGCCACTATGGAGAACAGTATGGAGGTTCCTTAAAAAACTACAAATAGAACTACCATGTGACCCAGCAATCCCACTACTGGGCATATACCCTGAGAAAACCATAATTCAAAAAGAGTCATGTACCAAAATGTTCATTGTAGCTCTATTTACAATAGCCTGGAGATGGAAACAACGTAAGTGTCCATCATCAGATGAATGGATAAAGAAGATGTGGCACATATATACAATGGAATATTGTTCAGCCATAAAAAGAAACGAAATTGAGCTATTTGTAATGAGGTGGCTAGACCTAGAGTCTGTCATACAGAGTGAAGTAAGTCAGAAAGAGAAAGACAAATACCGTATGCTAACACATATATATGGAATTTAAGAAAAAAAAATGTCATGAAGAGCCTAGGGGTAAGACAGGAATAAAGATACAGACCTACTAGGGAATGGACTTGAGGATATGGGGAGGGGGAAGGGTAAACTGTGACAAAGCGAGAGAGAGGCATGGACATATATACACTACCAAACGTAAGGTAGATATCTAGTGCGAAGCAGCTGCATAGCACAGGGAGATCAGCCTGGTGCTTTGTGACCGCCTGGGGGGTGGAATAGGGAGGATGAGAGGTAGGTAGACGCAAGAGGGAAGAGATATGGGAACATATGTATATGTATAACTGATTCACTTTGTTATGAAGCAGAAACTAACTCACCATTGTAAAGCAATTATACTCCAATAAAGATGTAAAAAATATATATATATATATAAAATCTTTTAATTTATCTATTAAATTTGAGCATACACATACCCTCTGAAATATACATAACAAATATACGCATACTTGTGCCAAAGCAGAAGAATGTACAAGAATTCCCATGAAATTATTGTTTTGAATAGCCTCAAATTAGAAACAACCTGCATGTCTATTTTAGTTTGTTCATGTTGTCATAGCAAAATGACACAGACTCCGTTGCCTAAACAATGGAAATTTATTTTCTCAGAGTTCTTGAGGCTGGATAGTCCAAGATCAATGTACTGGCAGGGTTTGGCTTCTGGTGAGACTTCTCTTCCTGGCTTGCAGATGGCTCTTTTCTTGTTGTGCCCTCACTTGCCAGAGCAAGTGAGAGACAGAGACAGAGATCTCTTCCTCTTAGAGGGCAACAGTCCTATCAGATTAGGGTGCTACCCTTAATGACTTCATGTAACCTTAATTACCTCTTACAGATCCTACCTTCAGAAACAGTCACTGTGAAGGGTTAGAGCTTCAATATATGATGGAAGCGGGGCATCCTTCAGTCTCTATATGTCCATTAAAAAATAAGTATATATATCTTTATATAGGCATTCAAATGATTAATATGCATCAACAAAAATGAACGAATTGCTGCTACATACAGCAACTTGGACTCATTCCACAAATAAATACAAGCCAGTAAAAAGGTAGTGAGAGAAAAAAAGAAAAAAGTTGATGGTATAGTTCCATGTTTACGAAAGGCAAAGATACTTAATCTAATACATGGTGTGAGCAGTCAGAAAAGTGATTACCTTGGGTAGGACAGGAGGACAGATATTGGAAAGGGAAATTTTAGGGAGCTACTGGTAATGTTCCATTTCTAACTTTTGTGGAGATTACACAGTTGTGTTCATTTGTGATAATCAGGCTGTACACATCTGATTTCTGGACTTTTGTGTTTGTATATTCAAGAAAAAAAGTTTTTTAAATGTTTTAAAAGGCCTTTAATGGACTCTTCATAGGCTTTACTTTTCATCTACTCTAAGACATGAAATAGTTTACAGACCATTATCTATGACTTGAAAATTTAGCAAATCCTTTTCATTAATGTGTGATTCCTGGTTCCATTTATTTTACAATTCAATAAAGAGGTCTGTTTTGTCCTTCAAGATAAAGTACATGCATTAGAAAAAAAATACAAAATTTTCAAACCTATCTTTTAAGACAAAAAACATTTATAATTGAATAAATTTAACATGTCTTTTACTTCATTGTTCTTCATTACTTCATGGGAAACGGAGAAAAGCATTCTGACATTTATGTTAAATTATTTCTGATAATGAAAATTAAGCTAACATGTATGTAGCAATTAACATGTGTCTTTGACATTGTCCATATTAATATAATCATGAGGTAAATTAAGACAGTTACCTGTTATAATAACTATTGGTTACTTTAAAATATTCTAATTAAACACACACACTAACTTAGCTCCCACTAGGCTGTGATACTTAAGATTTTATATTATGTCTTCTAATAACCTTTCAGATTACGGAAATGTTTTTGGAGTAAAATGATATTTTAATAGTCTGAGTTAGCAAAATAATGCATACTTTCTCAGCACAATTTCAACATAACATAAAAGGGATGGAAGAAATAATATAAACATTTTATCCAAATCACACATTCTTTAATGGTCATCCTTGGTTCCATATTTTAAGCTGATTTTTCCTTTCTGGTCCTATAACCTTTCTTCTGCTATAACATTCATTCCTGTGATGCCCTCTACCCATAATTGCTTTCACATGTTTGGTTGAACACTGATTGAATTTTATCTTCCCTTTTAGAATGGCCTCATTTCTCTGATAATCTCTGGGCTAAAAAAATCTTTCTAAGTATCTGGCATATTTGTTTTGATGTTGAATTCTGCATTACTGAAGGCACTGCAGATCAAGATGCTGTAAACACAAGGTGAAGCTTTTTAAAGTGAAGTCATGAATTGATAGAGAGGGAAAAGAAAAAAATTGTTCACAGCAAAAATTGAACTCCGTATCTCTCTTAATTTAGTATGTCCTGTGTTCTAAAGTGGAAATTTAACAGCACCCCTTATTTTTCTTTATGTATAGAATGGGCACCTGATTTGTGGATGCTTGATTATATTCGTAAAGAAAGACCCTGTATTTTTTTCCATGACATTCTTTTACTTTGAAACATCTCAGAGTTACCCTTAAATATGTCTGAATGTAACATAAAACAAAAGAAGTCAAGACTGTTGGAAAAAGATGAACGAACATATCTCAAAAGCTGAGTTAAATATGTCCTTAAAAAACATTTCATCAGTGTCTGTCACTGCCTGTTTAATGTAGTTCAAAAATCTTACTATAGGTTTAGAATTTGACATTCTTTGGGCAATTGAACACTGCATTGTCACAGCAAGTTGACATCAAATTCTTTCACACAGGTCTCTGTTTTGTAATGTGATACACGGGGAACATTTACTGTTCAATAGCCCTCAAAACTTTTACTTCCATTTGGATGGTGAGCCATAATGTAAAAAGCTCAGTAAGACCTGACATCAGTTCCAGAGTCCCCTGTGAAAATAGTGTTTGCAACTTTGTAGCTGAAATGGAGAACAGCATATTCCATGCGGACAGCAGGTGAAACAGATGGTGAGGAAAGTGACTCCTTATCTGAACACCTAAAACACAGACATTAAAGTCCTTGTGAATCTGCCTTTTTTGTTGTTGTTGTTAAGAAAATCATGTCTTTTTTGAAGAACAGAACCACTGTTTTTTTTTTTTTTTTATCATCTTTATTGGAGTATAACTGTTTTACAATGGTGTGTTAGTTTCTGCTGTATAACAAAGTGAATCAGCTATACATATACATATATCCCTGTATCTCCTCCCTCTTGCGTCTCCCTCCTACCCTCCCTATCCCATCCCTCTAGGTGGTCACAGAGCACCGAGCTGATCTCCCTGTGCTATGCGGCTGCTTCCCACTAGCTATCTATTTTACATTTGGTAGTGTATATATGTCCATTTCACTCTCTCACTTCGTCCAAGCTTACCCTTCCCCCTTCCCGTGTCCTCAAGTCTATTCTCTATGTCTGCATCTTTATTCCTGTCCTGCCCCTAGGCAGAACCATTGTTTTTCTTTACTGGAGAGACCAGAAAAAATTGAGATGAATCATGGGTAAGAGAGAAAACATGAATCAATAATGAATCATTATCAAACCTGAACTCATCATTATCTTCCCCAGTTACACACCCATCACTCACTACTTCCTCTGTCCTTACTGGCAAATCACCACTGCCTTCCTCTACCTAAAGTGTACCATTTCCACTCTCACCAGGCCAGAAAGGAAAGTGGAAGTGTTCTTTAGAGATACATCTCTTCCTCATCACTCATATTCACTTCGTCTTGTTTAATTCTCACATATGTCTCAAAAGCCTTCTCCTCTCTACATTCTAACCATTGGTGCCATCATTCAGACCATCTTATTTTTTTTTAAAAATTGAAGCATAGTTGATCTATAGTATTATATGATTTGCAGGTGTACAATATAGTGATTCACAATTTTTAAAGGTTATAATCCATATATAGTTATTATAAAATATTGGCTATATTCCCTGTGTTGTAAAACATATCCTTGTAGCTTATTTTACATGTAATAGTTTGTACCTCTTAATCCCCTACCCCTATATTGCCCCTTTCCCCACTGGTAACCACAAGTTTGTTCTCTGGGAGTCTGCTTCTTTTTTGTTATATTCACTAGTTTGTTGTATTTCTTAGGTTCTCCATATAAGCAATATCATACAGTATTTATCTTTCTCTGTCTGACTTATTTCACTTAGAATAATACCCTCCAAGTCCATCCAAGTTGCTGCAAATATCATTTTTTATGGCTGAGTAGTATTCCATTGTGTAAATGTACCATATCTTCTTTATCCATTCATCTGTTGATGGACACTTAGGTTGCTGCCATATCTTGGCAATTGTAAATAATGGTGCTATGAACATTGAGGTGCATCTTTTTGAATTAGTGTTTTTGTTTTGTTGGATATATACCCAGGAGTGAAATTGCTGGGTCATATGGTAGTCCTATTTTTAGATTTTTGAGAAACCTCCATACTGTTTTTCTACAATAACTACACCAGTTTACATTCCCACCAGCAGTGTAGAAGTGATCCCTTTTCTCCACATCCTCAACAACATTTGTTATTTGTGTTCTTTTTGATGATGGCCATTCTGACAGGTGTGAGGTGATAACTCATTGTGGTTTGATTTGCATTTTCCTGACGATTAGTAATGTTGATCGTCTTTTCATATGCCTGTTGGCCATCTGCATTTTCTCTTTGGAAAAATGTCTGTTCAGGTCTTCTGCCCATTTTTTTTTAATTAGGCTTTTTTTTTTTTGATGTTGAGTTGTATGAGTCATTTATATATTTTAGATTTTAACCCCTTATTGTTCATATCACTTGCAAGTATTTTCTCCCAGTTAGTAGGCTAACTTTTTGTCTTGTCGAAAGTTTCCTTGCTGTGCAAAAGCTTTTAAGTTTAATTAGGTCCCATTTGTTTACTTTTGCTTGTTTTTTTCCTTTGCTTTAGGAGATAGGTCAAAGAAAATATTTCTACAATTTATATCAATGTGTGTTCTGCCTATGTTCTCCTCTAGGAGTTTCATGGTTTCTGGTCTAACATTTAGGCCTTTAACCATTTTGAGCTTATTTTCATTTGTTTTTTCAGAATAGTTATGATAGCTGGTCTTCATACCAGCTTTCCAGGTTTGTGTTTCTCCAGAAAATCTACAGTGCGACTTCCAAAGTCTTATTCTTAAATGCATCTTTGTGTATGTTACTGAAATGTTGGACTTGCACCAATGACATTCTATCACCTACTATAAAGTCCAAGTTTTCATTCTTAGTGTACACATTCCTTCATGATTTTACATAATATTCAAAGGGCTACTTCAGCTTCTTCATGTGGCCTTGGCTTCTAATTATCAATAACTCCATGTCATTCTCTGATTATATCATACCTCTAAATCTATGGATAACATGTGCTGGCTCTGGAATATTAGATTAAGTTTCAGTTTCAAGAAACATAAACCATGCTAGCTATCTTACAGAGACATAATACAGGAAAATAGGTGTTGACACAATCACTGGGAATGCTAAAGAATCATTTTAGGCCATAACTCCACAAGTGTCCATCTCTCTCCCTGGAATGCACTACTCTATCCACTTGATACACTCAAATTTTATCTTTTAAGAGTCATCTCAAGCATCAGTCACTCTCTGAAGCCTGCTCTGACTCCCTCAGAGCTACTTGGACACACTAAGTTCCTATTGCATTCTGTATGTATCTTCACTATGATAATTCACATAAATTACTGTAGTATTTTTACATTTGTTTCTTCACTTAGAATATAGTCATCTTCAAGGTTTAAATTTGAGTCTCTTTGAAGGCACATACTATCTTTTTTTCCAACTACACATATAAACACCTATGGCCTGGATAAGTACCTGAAGGAAAATGGGATTAACAAAAATGTGTTGAATGCTTTTTAAGGAATCTCCATACTGTTCTCCATAGTGGCTGTACCAATTTACATTCTCACCAACAGTGTAGGAGAGTTCCTTTTTCTCCACACCCTCTCTAGCATTTATTGTTTGTAGACATTTTGATGATGGCCAGTGTGAGGTGATACCTCATTGTAGTTTTGATTTGCATTTCTCTAATAATTAGTGATGTTGAGCATCTTTTCATGTGCCTCTTGGCCATCTGGATGTCTTCTTTGGAGAAATGTCTATTTACATCTTCCACCCATTTTTTTGATTGGGTTGTTTGTATTTTTAATACTGAACCACATAAGCTGTTTGTATATTTTGGAGATTAATCCCTTGTCAGTCACTTCATTTGTAATTATTTTCTCCCATCCTCTGGGTTTTCGTTTTGCTTTGTTGATGGTTTTCTTTTAAAAAACTAAAAATAGAGTTACCATAAGACCCAGCAATCCCACTACTGGGCATATACCCTGAGAAAACCGTAATTCAGAAGGACACATGCTCCCCAATGTTCATTGCAGCACTAGCCAGGACATGGAAGCAACCTAAATGTCCATCAGTGGAGGAATAGATGAAGAAGATGGGGTACATATATACAATGGAATATCAGCCATAAAAAAAGAATGAAATAATGCCATTTGCAGCGACATGGATAGACCTAGAGGTTGTCATACTGAGTGAAGTAAGTCAGACAGAGAAAGACAAATATCACATGATACAGCTTATACGTGGAATCTAAAATAATGGTACAAATGAACCTATTTATAAAACAGAAATTGAGTCACAGATGTAGAAAACAAACTACGGTTACCAAGGGGGAAAGGGGAGAGAGGGATAAATTGGGATTGACATATACACACTACTATATATAAAATAGATAACTAATAAGAACCTACTGTATAGCACAGGGAACTCTATCCAATACTATGTAATGACCTATATGGGAATAGAATCTAAAAAAGAGTGGATATATGTGTATGTATAACTGACTCACTTTGCTGTACAGCAGAAACTAACAGAACATTGTATATCAACTATACGTCAATAAAAATTTAATGAAAAAATCAATTATAGCAAAAAAATGAGTTAAAATCTTTTAAATAAATAAAAATTTTAAAAATGTGTTGAATGTATATTGAATGCAATAATGTAATAAGTATGTGGCAGAAGCCAAAGTCAATAAACTTTGGCTTTCTTTACTAAGCAATGCATGGTAAAGAAAAAAGTGCATATTTATATATTTGCAACTTGAATCTTTTTTTTCAAAGGTGAAAAACTTGTATTATTTATCAATCATGCAAAAGACTACCACATTTGAATGGTGGAAAATTATTTGGTCAAACAATTTGAGTGTTAAGTCTAACATGTAAGATTTCATAATGATCAAAATTTCATAAATGAAATCTACTAGATGGTTGGCTCTTTGAGAAACATCACGAGTGTTTCTCGATTAGCCCTGCATATGTAGCACACTGCCCGATATCACTTGGCCCCAAGTATCTAATAGTTGAATAAAGGAATAAATTGACTAATGAATAAATTAAAAATATATATATATATTATTAAAAACTATAGTGAAGAGGAAGATGCTTGATGGCTAAAAGAAGATATTGACTCTTTTTGCATTACTGCTTTAAAAAAATTGTGCCTGTTTTAATTTTTATTTTCATTTATTTCACTAGTCAGTGCATTTTATTTTTTGTTTGAGACCATTTATCTTATCTTCATACTTACTAACATACTACAGAAAAATTTGTGAATTTGTAAATAAAATCTCAAAGCTTTTTCTCAGCCTCAGTGGGTATTTTGAGAGACAGAGGGAGATTGGACTTGTGCTCGAACTGAAGGTGAAGTAAAGGAGCAAATATGTCTTTTAAGGTCTGGTAACATAGAAGTTTTTTTTCTGTATTTAATAAACAAACAAACAAACTATTCCTAGTATATTTTAAACAAGTTGCAGTGCACAAACAATAAAACTTTAATTTAAAAGGTGTCCAAATGGACTTTTGGTATCTAAAATAGTTCTGATCCCTTTTTGGTACTATCCTGGAGGTGATTTTGAGAAATTAACAGCCAGGTATGATATAAATTAATACATATTTACATAGTGTTTGTAGTGAATTGCACTGGAGAATTTAAAAAGTTGAGAGTGCTAAATTAAAGTATGTTCACTCCTTAGGCTTGAATACTAGTACTTTTGTTTGCCTTAACTATGGGCCATATATTCAAATACAGTGAACACTAGAAAATACATCCATTTTCAAGGACTGGCTCAATAGGAAATAATTTCCTAAGAGCTTCAGCCAAAAGAGTTTTTAAACATGAAGTGTTATACAGGTTTATCGATTCTGAATTTCATGGTAGAGACCCAAGTTGTTTCTAAGGGAAGTAAAATTTTCTTTTCTATGAAGACTTTTACTGAGTTTATCTTCATAACTTAGAAGACTTAGTTTCCTTGGGAGAAGAAAAAGAAAGAGCTTGCTCACATTTTTCTCTTCTAACATCTAACAGCTTTAATTAGGATAATAATCTCTCTTTACGGGAATTGTAAAGAAAATGGGGACAATGCAACTCCAAATAAGTATTATTAAAATGTCAGCCTCAAAAAAGCCATGTATTTTAAAGCATTCAGTTTACTTCTCTCAGCATTACTTCCTCTTATCCATCTTACTAATAGAAGTGTCTTTTAGCTACTTATTTATATCTTTATAATAAAAGAATATACATATCGGATGTGCTATTTTGTAGACTTATTTTAAATTAAAAGTTTTAATACAAGAAGAATGGATGACAGATAGGTGACATGCCAAAAGTGATGACAGTGTTACATTGGTATAATATTTTAAATATTTTTTATTTTATGTATTTTTTTTAAACAGAGAGTTTACAATGGAGAACTAAAAATGGAATGTGTAAAGCACAAAAGAAAAAAAAATGTGCTCTTGAAGAGCCTAATATAGGCATGAGTCATAAATGTAAAAGACCATTGTAATAAAATGTTGTGGCAGGAAGTTATTGTAGTTGTTATGTAACTACAGCCATTATAGAATCAGATTTGGGAAAATACGATATAGTTAGGGAGAAAAAAAAATGAATAGTTGACAGGTTTGTTGGAAGAAAACTTTCAGAATGGGGAGGAGAAAACTGAACATTTTCTAAATATTCAAATGAAAGAAAAGAAAAAAAAGTTGAGATCCACACTTGATATAGAAGAGAGAAGCAGTGCTAGGTTTCACAAATAAGACTGGTTTTAATTAATCAGGTAAAGGTATAATTCCTGTACAGATGAGACTGTCAGTATACATTGTGTAGAAATTTTTCTTCATAATTTAATTAATATTAATCATGAAGCATGTTCCTTCACATTAGTGTATATTTATCTTAACACAATGGAGAAAATGTTAGAAATAATAAGAAAGAAAAAGTTCCTTTATGAGAAAATATCTTGCATGAAAGAAAATATTTTCACTGAGCAGCAGGAAGAGTTTCATATTATTTAAAGAAAAATTTTATCTTACTAAAGAAAATTATCTTCTCACAACTTCTAAAATATACCTATTAGTTATTTGGCTTTAGCTAATTATGTAAGAAATGAATCTGGTTAAAGGAAAATAGTCATCTTGAGCTTTGTTAAATCCCAAAGTAAATATAAAGTTAGTATCTATTTATCCTTTGTAGAATATTCCATTTTTTTGTTCTGTCATTCAAAAAATTCAATTAAGTGCCTTACATGGCATCTGACTATTGATGTATTAAAGATGTTTTTCTATCCCAGTGAATTGAAGAGCAAGCTATCTAAATTATCTTTTGCATCATAAATCTGCCATGATTAATGTGTTACAGGCAGAAAGGATTATAGATTATGTACAATGTTATATGACCACGGCAAAAATGTCTCAGAGCTACTGCATTTAAAATAAAGTTAAAATTTCGGATTTTCAAGGATTCTCAGATTATGTACTTCAGCAAAATGAAACCATTATTCATATTATGTTGTCTATGTTATGTTATGTTATATTATGTTATATTTGCTTGCATTCATAAATACCTGAAAGTATGTTCTGACAAATTAAGAATTATTTTAGATTACAAGACTTTCTTAATGATATCAGAGAAAGCATACTTTTAGTTATTTATGAAATACCCCCATTAATAGTGCATAGCCCTGTGTACATATGAATCTGTGATGCTAATATCAGCAGGAACTTCATTCATAAAACTATATTTGAAAGATGGATTATTATTGAAGGGTCAAGATTTTTTCAACTTCAGTTGTTGAAGACACTCATAGAATTAATTAGAAGGTAACTGAGTAAAAATTTTATTCGTTCTTTGAGACAGCAACCAGTGAGTCTTCTCTCAGAAAGTAAATTTAAGTAAGTACATATTGGAAGAGACTAACCAATCAAATTAAATAGAATGGGTTATATATTGAATTTCACTTCCAGTGAATAATTTACTCCCTTTTGCTAAATAGGTAATCCTCTTCTTTAATTGTTCCATTAATTAATTTCCTTTTGTAGAACTTAATAATCTCCTCAAGGTAAGTCTGAATTGATTATTTTTTAAATAGATTTTTTTTTTGGAATAAGTAAATGCACATAATAACAACACAAGAGATACAAAAGAACATGCATTAAGAAGTAAACCTCCCTTTCATTTACTTTACTCTATTTACCAAATTTGCCCCACTGCAAGAAACCAGTGTTATCATTTATGTAACTTTTTCAAAGATATACTTTGTATATAAACATATTTGGGGGGTTTTTTATTGTTTTGTTTTAAAATAAGTAGTAGACTACAAAGCCCACTATTCTGTACTTTAGATAATTTTTGGAAATCATTTTTAACAACTTACATAGAGGGGTTTCATTTAAAAAAATTTGAATATCGAACATTTGACTATCATGTCATTATACATATATAATAGTTGATCTAATAGGTGAATTTAGCTCACTTACAAGTATATATCTTTAATTCTGTCATTTTTAGTTATGTTTTATTTTTAATGAGGCATAATTTAAGTATAACAATGAACTATTTGTTCATTTTGACAGATATAAATAATTATTTATATTTCTAAACCTTTTACAATATATTCTATATTTCCTTGTGTGTATGTGTGTTACTTTTACTGTTTGGGAAGGTAAAATTTCAGTATAATGGTTAATGCTATTTCAGTTACTACTGATTCATGGCAAATCACTACAATCTTAGTGGTATTAAACAACCATTTTGTTAAGTTCATAAGTTCTGTGGGTCAGGAATTTTAATAGGATGTCTTCATATATACAATATTTCACCTGGGAACACTCAGTGGTTGGGACTGATTTGCCAGCTGGGAACTGGAAACATTTTGAGGTGTCCACATACATCTGGTGGTTGATGTTGAGTACTCCCTGAAAACTCACCTGGAACTGTGGACCAGAACTACACATGGCCTCTTTAGATGGCTTACATTCCTTATAGCGTGATATAGTTTTCTGATTCACTTTTTAGCATTTTAGTTAGTGCTCTAGAAGTGGTTTCAATAAAGTCCCACCTGAGTTAAAACCCCCTGAACTCTCAATTCTACATTGGAACCAAAGTTTAGCTGGGTATATGCAATTGTCGTATAGTTCTCTTTTTCCTAGAGCAATTGATAGTCATTATCCCAGTGTTGTCAAGTACTGGATATTTCTGTGGGGAAATCAGAGATCACACTTGTAGCTAATATGACATTTTGTTTAAATACCTGAAGAGTTCTTTCTTTATTCCTTTTTTATATGTGGGTGTTAATAATTTTGTCTGTATTTTTTTCCTCCTAGAATATGGTTTCCCACTTCAAACTATAGATTCAGGTGTTTATTGGGCACTGGAAAGTTTTCTTATTGTATTTAAATCTATTAGGTTGGAATTTTTTTTTTTTTTTATAAAGGGAAAAAGTATGCATATTTTGGATCTCCTTTATAAGTCTTTTGCATCTATTGATTTGTTTCCTTATCTTCATTTTCTACTTTATTTTGTTCACTTTTCTTAATCCTGACCTCAATGTCCTTTATTAGCTGTTGCTTTTTTTAAAAATTTATTTTATTTATTTACTTTTGGCTGTGTTGGGTCTTCATTGCTGCACACGGGCTTTCTCTAGTTGCAGTGAGTGGGGACTGCTCTTTGTTGCGGTGCGTGGGCGTCTCATTGTGGTGGCTTCTCTTGTTGCAGAGCATGGGCTCTAGGTGCTTGGGCTTTAGTAGTCGTGACACGTGGGCTCAGTAGTCATGGCTCACAAGCTGTAGAGCATGGGCTCAGTAGTTGTGGCACACGGGCTTAGTTACTCCACGGCATGTGGGATCTTCCTGGAACAAGGCTCGAACCCATGTCCTCTGCATTGGCAGGTAGATTCTTAACCACTGCGCCACCAGGGAAGTCCCCTTTATTAGTTTTTAGCAATGCCTATCTCTTTTGTACAGCCATCAATGAGGCTTTCTTTTCTAAATGAATTTATTTTTCAATTGTACTAGTTTTTAATTCTTTCTATTGTCTTGCCTTTTAGTCTCCAAAATTCTTGAACCTCTGCATTGAGATGACGAAGGTGCCTTTTCTCCCTTTGATTTCTAGGTAAAAGTCTATGTCCCATGGTAGTATTTGTACTTGGAAGATTTCTTGGCCTGCTCTTCCTTCCTTCCTTCTCTCTTTCCAATTTTATTTTACATGGGATTATCTTTGTATAGATTCTGTGCTATTTCTTTTAAATTATTATGTATCATTTGAATGCAGTGACCTAGAGCAGTTATTTTACAGGATGTTCCTGTTAAGTAGGGTTTCCATGCTTCAGAGTATCTCTTTCTTATGGCACAAAGTTTCATGGGGTGTTGTTTTTGTTTTTTTCTTTGTCTTTGCTTTTTCTTGTCTAATAGATTTCTGAAGACATAAAAATCCTTAAAAAAGCAACGTTCATTTTGTTCTTCACTCCGGCTCACCAAAAGATTGTTTTCTGGAAATATGGAATGTGTCTGTGATTAGCAATGCAGTCTAGCCTCCCCTGCTCCTCCTTGATGACAAACTGGATCCAGGGAAGTTCCTAATATAACTCCACACACATTGTCTGTATTTTCTTCTAAAAAGGTGGGACCTCTACTTGAGAACTATGAGTAGTTCCCTTCTGAGATCTTTAGTCATAAGCATCCTTTCTGTTCCTGTCTTTCCTCATGTATTGCTATCCAGACATATAGATATCTCTTAATATTATAAATGATAGAAGTTGGCCTTCAATTTCATGTTCTTGCTTGAACCTAGTCATTTTATGCCTCCGTCTCTTAACATTTTATTCTCCATTAATGGACAAATGCTTGTAGTAATTCTTGTTACAAAGCTAGTCATTTATGCCTCCATCTCTTAACATCACTTCTGATGCCAAGTCTTTCCTAACTCTCCTGTCCGGACCTTTCACTGCTGATAGAATTAATGACCACCTCTTCAAACATATTGCAAGTCCTTAGATTTATGACTATTATAGTATGTATACATAATTTTACATGCCTATATCCCTTGTAAATTTCTTGAAGACAAAGACTTATTCATCATTTCATCCTCCAGCTAAAGCATAGGGAGTAATGTATAATACACACCTAACAAATGTTTCTTGAGCTGTTGATATATGACACCTAATTACCTAGCTTATACATGAAAACACTGATTAGATTTGTTACCTTTTGGAAATATTCTATACTTAATTATATTAAATTGATGGTGATGCCCTAAGGTGTTTTTGATAAATGTTTTTCATTTCCACCTGCATTATCAATGAGGAATCATTACAAATCATTCAGTTATAAAAATCAGGCCAGGTCTCTAACTATATAACCATGAGCTCTTTTTGTTTGCTCCAGTGTACAGATTTTGTCTTGTCATGAAAATTTTTTATCAATGTTGTTATTCAATGAATATTTATCAAATGCTTAATATGAATTTAATCTTATTTTCAGTTCCTTCTGAGGAATACAAAAGACACTTCTAACATAGATCCTGTTCTCAAGAAACACAAAGCATGGTAAGAGATAAGGCACTACTTAAAAATTTTTTTTCAGATTAAAATAAATAATGCAACATAAAGACAAAATTACAAATCATTTACCATCTAAACATCTTAATATAACCACAGTTAATATTTTATAATATTCCATCACAGATATTTTTCTCCCTATAATAATACAGGAAAGAATGGTAGAGTGGATTATAGCAAAGCTTTGAAGTTAACAAGAAGGTTTGCCTGAGAATAGTAATCTAATCTATTTAAGCTGCATTGTGCACATCTACAAAATGGGGGAAAGTATACCTACTATATAAAGCGATTGGCACAATGTCTCAGAAATAAAAATACCCCAAAACACTTGTTGGTACATCAGGGTAGACTGTAGACTATAGACAGGTTGGTATATCAAGGTAGACAATAACAACTGTAATTAATTTAATTATTCTCTTTGACAGACATTTTATATTTTTCCAATTTTTTGCTTCCTTGGGTTTTTGTTTTGTTTACAATTAAAATTACAGTTACAAGTAATGCTGGTGTGAATAGCTTCAAATATCTTTATACAGCTATTTTTATATCCCTGGAAATAGATATTTGCAATAAAATTCTGGAAGAACAACTGGATCTTGATAGGCTTAGATCATTGCTTTTTTTTTCCTTCCCAGCCCTAGACAACTGCAGAACTTCTGTTTACTCTCTCAGCCTTTTAGCCTGAGAATCAGCAAATGGTTCAAGGGAAAGTAGATCCAAATACTGGACTAATCAATTTATACTTTCCTTTTCTTCAATCTTATCCCCATAAGTCCTTGTTCTCTTGGTGGTTTTCCAATGCCTACAAACAGCTTTTCTTAAAAAATCTTTTCCAGTTTTTTTTAGATGGAGACTTGGTTTACAACAGGTGTGTTCACCATCACCACTGAGAAAACAATACATTTCTTGACAGGGTAAAAAATCTAGTGTGATGATTATTTTCACTCAGTACTCTAGAAAAATAATTCTATTATTTTGGGATAACATTGTTATTATTTGGAAGTCTGCTGTTAATGTAATATTTACTTTTTTGGTAGGTGCATCAATATTTTGTCTCTCCCTACTTTTAAAATTGCTTTCTTTTTCTTGTGAAATATTGGTATGCTGCATCCAATGGTGGACTTTAAAAAAATTAATGTCCATTTTGATATATTGTGCTTCCTGACAATTTTATCATATTTCTGTATTAGGAAATTCTCAGCCATTTTTTCCTCAAGTTTTGTCTTGCCTCAATTCTCTCCAGACTTGTATTCTGGAACTATAATTAAACATATATTCATTCTAGCCACTGTATATCTTAAATTATCTTTCATGTATTTAACTTATTTTTCTCTTTTGGCTGACATTTCAAAAAATTATCTTTAGCTAGATATTTCTGTTCTTCAATTTATTCTTCATTTTTGTTCTGTTATTAAATTCATTCATTTTGTGTTTTGTTTCAATGATCATGTTTAATTTTTGAAATTTAGTTGAAAAATTTTGAAAATTAGTTGATTGTAAGATTGCCTGGTCATTAAAGAAAATTTTTTTATAGCCTGCTTAAGCTTATGAATTCATTCTGTGTTTCCTTTTTCTTTTTAAACATAGTTATCTGATATGCTGCCACTATCAATTCTAACATTTGTAAAACTTGGAGTTCCAAGGTGGTTGTCATTACTGCTGCCAAAACTTTCATGATGCTTTATCTTCTTGGGTGGTTGTGGCCTTTGATTGTCAGTTTATATTTATTTGTGAGGTTTGTGGCTGATTTTGCCTGATTCTGAGGACTCTACCAACCCTGAGTCACTCCAGATCCTTTTAAAATTGTGGCTTAATGAGGGCATCTGAGTTTTAGCCCTCCTAGTCTGTCCAAGGTTTACAACCTCTGCCAAAGAGTTATCACTGGTATTTGCTCTGAGAAAAATTCTGCTCCTACCGGTTCTCTCACTGGTCCCAAATTTAAGTTTTAAGGTCAGGTTTTGGATTAAGTTTCTGTTTGTTTGTTTGTTTTCCTTCATTGAGTGTGTGTGGGGAGGGGAAAAGAGTTAGTTGGCAATCTTTGAAGATTGTCTTTAAATTCCTAAGTGTTAAGAAATACATTTGAAACATTTCAGTCTAGGTCTAGTTGTTTTGCAGTAAGAGGATGTTCCAGATAATCTAGTCCACCATGATCCTGAAAGCACTTGATAAATGATAAAATTCCACTGTGACCAAAACACCTATGTCTTAGTCTATTCAGGCTGCTGTATCAAAATACCACAGACTGAGTAGCTTATAAACAACAGAAATTTATTTCTCACAATTCTGGCGACTGAAAGTCTGGGATTAAAGTGCCAACAGGGCTGGGTGAAGGCCCTCTTTCAGGGTGCAGACTTCTCATTGTATCCTCACATGGCAGAAAGGGCAAGGGAGCTCTCTCAGATGTCTCATATAAGGGCACTAATCTCATTCATGAGGGTTTGGCCCTCATGACCTAAACACCTTCCAAAAGCCTTACCTTCTAATACCATCACATTGGGCATTAAGATTCAACATATGGATTGAGAAGGGGGGCACAAACTTTCAGACCAGAGCACTACACCTGTACAAAAATCCCAAGTTTGTATTCAGACATATCTATGTTATTATACCTATATTTACTTGATGCCTTCATATTCCTCCAGTCTTTATATCTTTTTTTTTGTTTGGTTTCACTTCATATTCTACAAGTCAAAACTAAATAAACAGTAATTTTATCCATTCCCTCAAAATTGCACTCAGGATTTCATCATGATTTCCAACCATCATAAAATATTCTCATATTCTCTGTACTCATTCTTCACCTCTACATTAATCCAATTATTATTTTTTTTTGTGTGTGGTACATGGGTCTCTCCCTGTTGCAGCCTCTCCCGTTGCAGAGCACAGGCTCTGGAGGCGCAGGATGAGCGGCCATGGCTCACCGGCACAGCTGCTCCACAGCATGTGTCCCAGACCGGGGCACGAACCCGTGTCCCCTAAATCAGCAGGCAGACTCTCAACCACTGTGCCACCAGGGAAGCCCAATCCAAGTACTTATTTTCTCCTAATCTCCCAAGAACTTTTCAACCAGCTAGGGAAAATATATCTTTTGATTGTCTTTATTAGAAATGTATGATTTTGAATATATTTTTTGTGCTCAGAATGCCCATCAATCTTTCCATCCCCGTATTTCCATCCCCGTATTTCTTGGTTAGAAATTTATCCCAAAGGATATCACCACTCCTGCTACTCTTGACTTTTAAAACAAATGGCTAAATAGCCTATACGAATTAAAAAAAAAAAAACAAAAAAAAAAACCCATAACCTTTGAGGATAGATTATGTTGCTATTCTTTCCTTCCAAATTAATTCTTATTTTTATTATGTTTAACTTTTTTTCCTGCTCTAGAGCATGAAATTAACCAAGGTAATTTCATCTGCCACATAGACTGGAAGCTTGACATACTTCTGAACCATATGAAGTATCTGAATACAAACACGAGTAACACAAAGTAGCCACAATTCCTGGAGGGTCATGTAAATTAAACACAGATATTTATGGGACTGTGATAAGTGGTAAAGTAAAGAAGTGCCATAAAGCACAAGGCAAGGAGCACCAAATTATGTAAGGAATGGGAGAAATGAAGAAAAGTTTCACATTCAAGATTACTTTGTGAATAATTAGCAAATAAACCATATCAGTAAGTAGAAGTAAGAAAGAAACATAACTCACTTTGCCTTATAAATCTTTTAAGCATATTGATCTACATACTAAAGCATGAGTTTCTCAAATCAGGGCACCTAACCATCATTTTGTGTTCACTATTTATTCCAATACTTGACTAAATGTAAATGTTCAATAAATGCTTTATTGATTAAAAAATAACCATTACTGTTTGATTTAGTCCTAAAGAGTCTCACTTTATAAAAGAACAAAATTAAAATTTGAGATTAATCTATTGTTTGTGTGCCACTCACCATTCAAATATATCTGACTTTTTTAAAAGGGAGAGATTGTATCTTACGGTAACCCCTCCGTTTATCACATTAGAAGGTGTACTCAAAGTCCTGAAAAGGTATATAAAACCAGACTAATAAATATTGATGGAACTACTGAGAAAGAAGGAAGACCCTAATTCCAAGGAGTATGTTTGTGTGTTTGTGGTGAAACAGGGTTGAGAGTAGATGAGAAAGACTTTTCAGAATATCTGAGGAATACAGCACATGAGTGGATGAGGAAAGGGAGAAGCAGTGAAGACCATCAATGTGATAGGGAGAATGGAAGATGATACCGCATGTTGGTCTGACAATATATAAACAGTCAAATCTCCCATAAAAAAAGTTTTTTTCTAAATGAAATTTTAAAAAATGTTTCATAAAGATGTTAAAGGGAATGACATACCATAAGGTTAAATGTTGAATATGATGAACAAATAACAGTGACAGCTAAAAGGGAAAAAAAAATTAAATATGCTGTGGGAAAATAAGTTTTCCCAAATGTAAGCTCTTTCTAACTATTTCAATCCTTTCACTGTTTTGAACTATGGTTAAAGTTATGTTCAATTTAGGTTCTAAACCGCAATTATTTCAAAATTCTTCTGTGAGAGACTGCAAGACCTAACTCAATGAAAAATAAAAGATTAATTGTTCAGTGAGTGTTACTGCCCCAATGATATCTCACATATATACAATCTATATTGCTTATTTAATCCAAGAAGAAATTTAATTTCAGCTAAAAAATGAAGGGTGTGAGTCGGAGAGACTTCATATTATTTTTCAAGAAGAATTCAGTTTATTTCTCAAACTATCAATAAAATCAGGATTAGACTTTATGCCCTGTTTCTCTTAAATGTATAGTGACTGTTGAGGTTTGCTATAGTAAAAACATTTTCTTTTATAGTGCAATAAAATTAGATGTACTCAAAGACTTGAGCAAGCAATGAGTGTTTTTAAGTAGTGAAAAAACAGTTTTTTTAAATACTAGCATTAAGATTAGAAAACAGTTCTGCTCCAAAAAAGGACTGTCAGAAAATCTACTTAAATAGCACAATATTAGTAGCATCTGAAGAGAAATATGTATCACATCTGAGCTGTACTATAACCTGTGTGGAAGAAGAGATTAAATGTGAGATTTTAAAATATGCTTTCTTTAAAAAAAAGAAGGAAAAAAGAAACCTAATATGCATTCTTTTTTTTTTTTAACATCTTTATTGGGGTATAATTGTTTTACAATGGTGTGTTAGTTTCTGCTTTATAACAAAGTGAATCAGTTATACATATACATATGTTCCCATATCTCTTCCCTCTTGCGTCTCCCTCCCTCCCACCCTCCCTATCCCACCCCTCCAGGTGGTCACAAAGCACCGAGTCGATATCCCTGTGCCATGCGGCTGCTTCCCACTAGCTATCTACCTTACGTTTGTTAGTGTATATATGTCCATGCCTCTCTCTCGCCCTGCATTCTTAAAATTAGAGCCATGTGGGTAGTCTCACATCTGCCTTCTGCTGCAGCTGTCCATAGTTGTTAAAACTGTCATCCATCTGGTCTTAATCTTACACTTTATTTTAGAAAAACATATATACTTATTAAGTGATATTAAGCCCCATTTTATGTCCCCTCCCCTGAAGTAGTCCTTGTGTAGAACAAAATCCAATTTCAATTCAGGTTCATTATATTAACTTCTATGCAAGGCATTATTGGGGAATCATTATTGAGATCACTATCCCAAGACCCTGAGTAATGGATAACAAAAAAAAAGGAAACTATGTGCCTACCTGAGGTCACCTTTATGTTCACTTTGTATATAATTCAAATGTTCATTGAGCTATTCAATTTACGAATTACAACAGATGATAGTTGATCTAAAATGTTTATAAAGCCAAGTATAAACTAGTTATAAGATAAATAAGTACTAGAGATGTAATGTACAACATGATAAATGTAATTAACATGGCTTTATGTTATATATGTAAGTTGTTGACAGTAAATCCTAAGAGTTCTCATCACAAGGAAAAATATTTTTCTTCTCTTTCTTTATTTTGGTATCTATATGAGATGACGAATGTTCACAAAACCTACTGTGGTAATCATTTCATGATGTATGGAAGTTAAATCATTATGCTGTACGCTTTAAACTAATACAGTGCCAAATGTCAATTATATCTCAATAAAGCTGGAAGAAAAAAGTCAACAAAATAAATACATACATACATAAATATATACATCACTTATAAACCTAGATAATTTTCATTTTAAAATTAGCAATTAGCAATTGACATCTCTGTTCTTTCTGATGTACAACCATAGTGGTTACTATGTACCCATGTTGGTAGCCTCATAAACTTGATACCTGAGCAGTGTTTATATACCTGGGTCTACTAGTTCAGATGACTTCACAGAACAATGGTATCTCTCTTAATTTCCTCTTTCAGGACTATATAATAAGGACAAAAGTTTCTGACTGCTTCATGTAAAAATATAAGCTTTTATTTACATGCCTTCACAATGAAAAGGTATCTGTCTTTGGGAATAGATGAATAATGAACTGTGAAGTTTTAAATATGGGAATTTTTAAATATAAACTTATGTCCCTTTCTGCCTGCTGAAAGAGAGGGCCAGGATTTTAGGAAAGCCCAGCTATATAGTTCTTCAGATAAAAGAGAAATTTGTTTTTGCGAGTAGCCTGTTGAAGCAACATTGTTACCATATATCTTAGTCTGTTTGCTCATTGCTAGTTTTTTTCTCCCTCACTCCTGCCCTTTTCTTAGAGTATTTAAGTAAAAAGGAAGTCATGATTAAATGGGAATGATGCCATCTCATTTAACTGCTTTCTAAAGACCTAGTTTGTTAATCAAAATTATTGGATATGGAAAAACAAAATGAATATTAGTCACTTGGTGAATATAAGCAGAGATTTCATGTTTTTTCCAAAGAATTAGTGTATTTTTATAAAATAGATGTTATACAAGGGAAAATATATGTTAGAGCTCTTATATTAATCTCAAAGCATGTAAATAAAAAATAACTAGCCACTTAACTGCTACTGGTCTTTTCTTTTGGCACAATTTAGCAATTACCGGATTCACCCTCTGTTTATTTTTTTAAAGAGCATGTCTTAAAATTAATGAAACTTCTATTCCCTGTTGAACATGCCGATTTCATAGAAGCAGGAGAAATAATTATCATTACAATGAGCACAGGCATTTGTACATCTATACCTATATTTATGTCTAATTCTATATCCATATTAAATTTGTTCATTTTTGAAAGCATATAGTCAGTTTTAAAATAGCTGGCTCACTTCGTTGTACAGCAGAAACTAACACAACATTGTAAAGCAATTACACTCCAATTAAAAACAAACAAACATAAAAACAGCAAAAAACCCCAGAAATATATATATAGCAATAGTAAACATATTCCTAACTTTCTACCTTCTAATCACTTGCTAAAACTATGAATATGGACAACACATATACGTATGTATGTAAATGAGTGTGTGTCTTGTCTGCGTATGTGTATGTATATGTTCTTAAATTTCTAAAATGGAAATAATATATATGTGCTATATTTCTAACAACATCATTCCTTCTGTGGCATCTATTCTTCTTTTTGTTGTTAATTTTAGAAGCACCCTGATTTTACTTTAGGGAACTCTTCTCCTATTAGATTAAATCTTGGTGAGCCTTCAAATTAAACATCCTATTCTCCTCCTGGTCAAAGTGCACTTAACCTCAAGTCAGGACAATTAAAGGGTTTATCCCTAGAATTTGAATCTTGACTGGTTGCTCTTGACTGTAAGCACTTTAACAGTTTATTCAGTGTACCATGCAAATATTCTTGCCCGCTGTGAACTGAAAAAGGTTGGGAAACAGTGACTACAGTGTCTTTCCTTCTTTTGTATCTTACTTTCTTTTTTGCCTCTCAAGTGGGATCTGAATATTATGCTCCTAATTAGACAGATTTGAAGTTGGAATCTTGATGAATTTCTGAGAAAATGGGGAGAAAGGAAGAAAAGATTTTTAACTTCACCTTGACTTTTAAAAACAATTTCAATCATTAATGGCTTTTACTTGAATTATTCTATAAAGGACAAAATGAAAATTCTTTCTTAATGAAACGGATCTCCCCTACCAATTCCTGCAATGTGATAAAAAGAGTCATTCAGAGAAGTTAGTGTTTTGAGTCTTAAGAGATTGTGATTCTAATGATTCTTAAGAGATTTGTGAACAAAAATATAATTTACATTTTCACAGTTGTATTATCAAAGTAAAGAGCAAGTAATAGTTGGATTTGATAATTTGCTTCCTATTTTTATGAGACAGAGCATGCACAGTTTATGTTGGTCCTCAATCCAAATGGATATTTAAAATACTTTTTCTTTTATCCAAATTAAAAAAAAATAGCATGGAGGCTTGGACATCAAGTCATCTTACACTTAGTCAAATACCAATGTGTATTTGTAATAAATAATCTCATTTTATTTAATATTGTTCAGTTATTCCACAGTAGGTAATTGGTAAACATTTATGTTTTAGTCCAGTTTCAGTCCTCAGCAACTTGGATTTCTAAGATATCCATTCTATACACTATTGATCATGTAAAGCAAGATAAAGTTTTGAAATAATCGTGTTGGTATGATCGCAAGTGTTCCAGGAGCGGACTGCAAATATTATAAAGCTTTGTACTATTGAACATATTTGAGGAACCGTACACTTTTCAGTGTAACATATGTCACCCATAACAATGTAATTCAGAGTGCAAAAGAACTGAGTAAAATATTGTCCAATCATAGTATATAGGTAAAGTGGACAGATCCTCTACAAAAATTCAAACAATATTTTGGTATCTAATTAATAAAACCCTTCTAACATTAATACCAACATTTATTGATGACAGAGTTTTTTGTAAAGTTACTTATAAATAACATGATAGCACTTGGACTGTATTAGGCTTGCTGTCATATGTCATATAAACAGTTGTGCAAATCTTTGACCCATAACTAGTTCCCTACAGAACTCGATGTTTCAACGAATCAGGGCAGATTTTTTTGATGTGACAACAAGTTCTGAGAAGGCAATTTGGGTAAATAAAATCTCTGGACAAATCCTCCGAAGCATTTCCAGTTACTTGGTATGTCATTGATGGATTTTTATTTCGCTCTTGAAATTAGTAACATGCACAATTTGAACCAACAAATATCCCACTCCTTACTCTGTATGTGTCAGCAGTTAAACTGAAGCATATTTATTTTACCACTTGATGAATTGAAGAATAAACAATTAATCACAGATATTCCTTTCCTTTTTCTAACACTTGATGGATGTTCTTGTATACATGATGTCATTGATGGATATTTATTCCACTTCTGTAAATAGTGATGCATAAAAGTTTAACTGCAGATACATGCCTCTTCCACTTAATGCATAAAAATGTAATTGCCACATTGCTGAGAGATAATGGACTGCATCACTTTAGGACCTAAGTTACTCCCTGTTAGTTTCTTTCTCAGAAAGATTCATTAGCCCAAGTAACTACTGTTTTTACTTAGCGAACTGCATTACAGAGACACCAAAGAGCTTTTTACCCGTTATATTATCAAGTTCTTTAAGGTTTTAGGGCTGGGGCTTTTTGCTGTTCATGTTATATTCCCAACGTCTAAAGCAGCTACTGGCGTGGATATTTGCTAAATCAACAAGTTAAAAATTCATAGGAATAAAGACTACTAAAATGAATCATTCATTCATTCATTCATTTATTCATTGTTTAAAGAGTAGTCCTCACACCTGTCTAAAATGCTTCTTTTCATATAGATTTCAGAACCCTCCAGTCTGGCTTATTCTCCTGCCACTCTTTTGGGATTATTATTCCAATTCCAATATAATGTTTTCAATCCTTATTTTGTCTTTTCTGTCCTTTCTGTAATGCTTGATCCTGCTGATAACTCTATTCTTGAAATTATTGTATTTTTTTTAAAGATAACTCTTTTTTGTTTTTTCTTTGTGTTGCGTCTTTAGCCATCTTCTCACTCATAACTTCATCTACAACTTGTATGTACATTATTATTTTTCCAGTCTTAAATCACCTAATCTATTCCCAATTCGATAAAAACAACTCTTCTAAAATACAAATCTGTTTATGTCACATCCTTGCTTAAATTATTTCAATACTTTTATCATCTATAAGGTCAAATCTCAGCATAGTATGCAAAACTCTTCACTTATGACCATCATTATTCCCAAGATCATCTCCTTCCTGGCTCATATATAAACCTTACACTTTAGACAACTTATGGTACAAATTGTGGTTCTCCAAGGGCGCCATGATTTTTCATGCCTTTCGACATGTTGGTTTCTGCTGTCTGTACAGCAGCTTCCTCTTTTTCCACCTTTTGAATGCTTATCCACCAGAGATGACTTAGCTCAAATTTTCCCCCTCAACTCCTCTGGCAGAATAAGCACTCCTTCAGCTTGCCTCTCTTGAAAAATTTTGCATTACACAACGTTGCACTTTCTAATTACAGTTTCTGTATAGATATATTTCCTTCACTATATTGTAAATGAACTATTTCAAAGTAATGAGTACATTCTACCTGTTCTTATGTACAAAGATTAGTATCTACCATATAATTGACACAAAAATCTTTCTTGAAAGATTGAAGTAAGGAATGAAGCCAAGATACAAAACTTAAAGATTTAGAGGCATAGCTAATGCATCAATTCCTTCAAGTTAAAGATTTTAATAGTGATACTGAAAAGAGAATGTGTACTGAGAGCAAATTTAGATGTGGTGCCTGAAAACAAGAATAGATTTTTTTCCCTTAAATTATGATTTATAGAATTACCATAAGTCCTTTTAAGGCAACTGTATATTTTTAAAAATTATACAAACCTGTGTGTATTAAGAGATTTACTGGCATGAATAAAAGGGTTTCAATTTGAAATATGATGGAGAGAGAAACGTATCATGGGAACATTTTAATATTGGACACTATGAAGAAAAATAGGCATAGCAGAGAGTAAAGAATATTTGATAAATCTCTCGGTAATTTTTAGTAAAATCTAACACAAGACCATGAGTATATAGCAATCTCATTATAAGATATCTACCTACTGGTACCCAACATGTAAATCATTTGTAAACAAAGTGAATGTATGTATGCATGTATTTGTATATATCTGGACACCAACAGAAGCTTCATTTTTCTAAATTTAGCAAATCTGATATAGTACGCTGGATGACCTTATAAGAATTTTCCTTTCTCTAAAGAATAAAAGGAAGTAACAGTAGCACTTGGTACATTGAAAATATTACAACAAACAAGGAAAAAGTAGTCCCTAACATTGAAAAACCAGGAGACAATGACCAGGTCACTTTTGTACTAGTTATTGAGTGCAACTCTTTACATCAGATTGTCTAAGAAAGTGATGATGACAGCAATTTAGAACAAAATGTCTTGAGAGAAAAAAGGAAGATTCCACCAATGTCAATATTTAAAGTGATTCAAGGTTTCAAGAAAGCAGAACTTCACAATATATGACAACCAATCATAAAAAGAGGAATGAGTTTTCTTAAAAAAAGAAAATGAATATGTATGAAACCTCTAAACACTCAGAGATGATATTGGATGTAAAAGAATCTATAAAATAAAACGGGGCTTTAATTTTCAGTTATCTAGAAAATAAACTGTCTACAGTATTTTTTTTTTGAATGTTTGAAAGTTAAATTTTATTGTAGTGTCCTGGGAGTATACAGCCTAGATGTCAGCCATCTGAGTCAGAATACATTGAAGGATGTGAACATTTCTATCTGCAGTAATTTATATAGGTCCTTCTTATGCTTTATGTTCAGAGGACAAATTTGTTAAAAACTTTTGGATATCATAACACAAGCTATAACTTGTTTTTGAGAAATGGTAAAAGGAATTTGGTATATTTATTATGGATGAAAGTGACTAATAGGAGTAATTATAGATATATAATGCTTTGAAGTCTTTTCTTTAATTTCTAAAAATTAAATTTACTCAATGTTGCTTCAGAAGGTAAAGGAAAAAAGAAGAGGATGGTTTCAAAACGACTTTCTGATAGTTCTGACAAACCAAAACGGGGAGGTTTCGGAAAAGGACATTATCTCCCACTAGAAATGGACAATAAGTCTCAGGTGGTCACTGTGTCAAAAATGTTGAAGAATTTATAAAACTAATTTCTCTCTCTTTTTATGACTCAAATTTTTTGGTAAGTAGTTGATTTTTTTTTTTTTCTTTTTTTTTTTTTTAGCGTTACGCGGGCCTCTCACTGCTGTGGCCTCTCCCGTTGTGGAGCACAGGCTCCGGACGCGCAGGCCCAGCGGCCATGGCTCACGGGCCCAGCCGCTCCGCGGCATATGGGATCCTCCCGGACCGGGGCACGAACCCGCGTCCCCTGCATCGGCAGGCGGACCCTCAACCACTGCGCCACCAGGGAAGCCCTAAGTAGTTGATTTTTTATATTTTTATTTCGTAATAATTTTTCTTCTTCAGATAGAAGAAACACTCAAATTTGAAAAGCAAAATAAGGTAATTGAGATTTGTAGCATCACAGTTCATAAGTGCCTGGAATGTTCCATCTTTCCACGTACCTTCTGAATAACACTTTAACAGATTGCATTGACATTGGGGGTGTGGGGGCACTCCAGCTTTGCTTTTTCTTTATAACCTAGATAATTTATTATCAGTTGAAAATATAAAGCTAGTGCATATTTTCACACTCTGTATGTAAGTTCTATTTTACATCTGGGATAACCATTTTGAAATATGGAAATAGAACTAGAAAGATAGGATGGTTGCCCTCAAAAAGAGCCATACATACCAATGTGCTGCCATCTTTACTTCTTCCCTCTTTTTCTTTCTTGTCATTCATTTCCCTTCAAATATTTATTAAATTAACTTTTCCAGGACTCAATTAGACATAGGAATAGAAAGAATACTAAGAAAGTATGCTTCAAAAATAAAAACACTTTATTACTTAATAATGCAGACACGAAAATGTTAGTAATTTGTGATAAAGACCTATATTGGAGATATATAAAATATATATATATAACTCTAAAGGAGGGAGGGATTGACTCTTTGGAAATGTAACATCTAAGTTGGATCTTGAATGTTGTTTTAGTTTACCAGGGAAATAAAGGACCAAAAAGAATTCTATGAAGAGAGGTTTTCTTGTTTAAAGCATGCAAGTGTGAGATCAGATGACACATTGAGAAAAGGGCCAATCTGGCATGGCTGAAGGATATAGTGAGAAGATGATGGACATTGCGAGGAACAAAGCTAGAGGACAAGCAAATTCTAGAACCTGTAGGAGTATTTTGTGCCCTACAAAAAAGTATGAATTCTGCAGTTGATAGCAGCTAATCAAATGGATTTAGGGAGGGAAATACTATGGGTATATTTGTCACTTAGAAGAGAAGACTCTAGTATATGAGTAATTGGTAGTGGATGGTACTAGAGGTCAGGAATACACTTAAAATCTGTACTCATAGTCCAGATGAGAGGTGATAACACTCACATCTAGAGCAGTGCAATGGAGAGTACACAGATCCAGTGTATTGAATCAGTGTTGATAGAATTTAACAGTCTTTTGGAAGTTGTGGGTGGAAAGAGATTTAGGGATTATATCAGCTAATTCTAAATATTTTTGGTGGTAGTTTTAAGCAAGATGGAAAATATTAAGAGCTGGTTTTGAAGAATGAATGGCATTATGCTGATAATGTAGAGTGACTACTACTTATGAACTTAATAATCACTAACATTTTACCCAAGACTTTACTGAGAGGTCAAATTTAGAATATATTGAATTATTTGATATCTGAAAATAAATTAGCATTTTTTATGATACCTATATTTTACATTCACATTTCTCTACCATGTATTTAGTAATTACTTAGAGTTTAAAACAGTGGAACAAAACCCCAAGTGAACATTTGGTTAAATAAAAATATGGAAATGTCTGTAGTTACTGAATGAACTTTTCATATGTTAGATTTTTAAGCATAGCATCACGCTCTTTCCAAATTTTTCCTTCATACTTATTTCCTTCATAGCAGATTATTTTTCAATACTCAATATATTTTTCAATATCATTGGACATATTCCAGTGTCTGGATTCACAGTTCAGAAATAGTCCATATTTGCCTCTTACTATATTAATTGTGCAACTTCAGAAATGTTTAATTCCTAAATAATATTTCTGTGCAATTTGATGTTTCCTTCATCTTTTTGTAACATTAATCCATCCCTTTGTAAATGGAAATTAGTACTCGTTACTAGAAAAGGTTATTAAAACATATAAGAGAGGGCACTACTTCAGTCCTGGCTGTGTTTCAGAATCATCTTTATTGCTTAAAATACATATGCATAGGTCCCACCCCCCAAATGCAATATGTCTTTGTCCTCATTTTTTTTTTTTTTTTTTTTTTACTAATCTCTCCTTCACATATTCTGTTCCAATGATATTAACCTCCTTGCTATTCCTAATAACTGCTGCACAAGCCTCTGATTTAGTAACTTTGTTTGCAGTACTCTGTAAGACTTTCTTCTCAAGGAGGCCTACCTGGTAAACTATTTAAATTAAAACACCTCTCATTCCCTCTGATCTGATTTTTTTCATAGTATTATTTTCCCCCTTATATCATTTTCTAAATTGTATTTATTATATTGGGTTGGTCAAAAAGTTTGTTTGGGTTTTTCTGTAACATGTCACAGAAAAGCCGAATTATCTTTTTGGCCAACCCAAAATTTATTATCCCTCTATCCCATTAGAATATGTATTCTACAAATATATACATATATATTTTTTCTTTTTGTTGTTCTCTGATATATCAATTGACTGGAACACTGCCTGGCACATGGTAAATGCTCAATAAATATATTGAATGAAAATTTGTGCAGTTGGAAACCAAGAAACTTTACTACTGAAAATTCCATATGTAATTATATTGCTTTTTCAGGATCACAAACTCCTGACCTAGAGAGTAGTATATGGATATAAACAATAACACTTTTTTTTGGTTGTTTTTTTGGTTTGGTTTGGTTTTGTTTTGTTTTTGTACGCAGGCCTCTCACTGTTGTGGCCTCTCCCGTTGCAGAGCACAGGCTCCGGACGCGCAGGCCCAGCGGCCATGGCTCACGGGCCCAGCCGCTCCGCGGCATGTGGGATCTTCCAGGACCGGGGAACGAACCCGTGTCCCCTGCATCGGCAGGCGGACTCTCAACCACTGCGCCACCAGGGAAGCCCAACAATAACACTTTTAAATAGAAAACAAAATATTGTTCTAGCCAGAAGATCTATTGAGCTTTCTTGTTTTATTAGTTAAACTATCTTTTGTCACAGGCATAAAACTATCTGATCCGATGCTATTTCATGGATAGAAGAGATTATAGTTCAGTTTTTCTTAAAATTAGTGAAATTTGTTTTTGTCATAAGCAGCTATGACTCAACAACTCAAGAAGAGAGGATAAGATGCCTTATTTGCTATTTTTTTAATATCTTTATTGGAATATAATTGTTTTACAATGTTGTGTTAGTTTCTCCTGTATAACAAAGTGAATCAGCTAAATGTATATATATATAT
Source organism: Phocoena sinus (assembly GCF_008692025.1). Taxonomy (NCBI): domain Eukaryota; kingdom Metazoa; phylum Chordata; class Mammalia; order Artiodactyla; family Phocoenidae; genus Phocoena; species Phocoena sinus. The sequence continues at coordinate 44,680,611 of NC_045772.1, read as the reverse complement.
CCCCATATCTCCCCTTCTTGCATCTCCCACCCACCTTCCCTATCCCACCCTCCTAGGTGGTCACAAAGCAATGAGCTGATCTCCCTGTGTTATGCAGCTGCTTCCCACTAGCTATCTATTTTACATTTGGTAGTGTATACATATCAACGCCATTCTCTCAATTTGTCCCAGTTTACACTTCCCCCTCCCCATGTCCTCAAGTGCATTCTCTAAGTCTGCATCTTTATTCCTGTCCTGCCGCAAGGTTCTTCAGAACCTTTTTTTTTTTTTTTTAGTTTCCATATATATGTGTTAGCACACGGTATTTGTTTTTCTCTTTCTGACTTAAGTCACTCTGTATGACAAACTCTAGGTCCATCAACCTCACTACAAATAACTCAATTTCATTTCTTTTTATGGCTGAGTAATATTCCATTGTATATATACGCCACATCTTCTTTATCCATTCATCTGTTGATGGACACTTATGCTGCTTCCATGTCCGGGCTATTGTAAATTCTGTTGCAATGCACATGGTGGTGCATTTCTCTTTTGAATTATGGTTTTCCCAGGGTATATGCCCAGTAGAGGGACTGCTGGGTCATATGGTAGTTCTATTTTTAGTTTTTTATGGAACCTCCATACTGTTCTCCATAGTGGCTGTATCAATTTACATTCCCACCAACAGTGCAAGAGGGTTCCCTTTTCTCCATACCCTCTCCAGCATTTATTGTTTGTAGATGTTTTGATGATGGCCATTCTGACTGGTGTGAGTTTTAATTTACATTTCTCTAGTGATTAGGGATGTTGAGAATCCTTTCAAGTGTTTGTTGGCAATCTGTATATCTTCTTTGGAGAAATGTCTATTTAGATCTTCTGCCCATGTTTGGATTCGGTTGTTTTTTTGATATTGAGCTGCATGAGCTTCTTGTATATTTTGGAGATTAATCCTTTGTCAGTTGCTTCATTTGCAAATATTTTCTCCCATTTGGAGGGTTGTCTTTTCATCTTATTTATCGTTTCCTTTGCTGTGCAAAAGCTCTTAAGTTTAATTAGGTCCCATTTGTTTACTTTTATTTTTATTTCCACTCCTTTAAGGGGTGGGTCAAAAAGGATCTTGCTGTGATTTATGTCATAGAGTGTTCTGCCTATGTTTTCCTCTAAGACTTTGATAGTGTCTGGCCTTACTTTTAGGTCCTTAATGCATTTTGACTTTATCTTTGTGTATGGTGTTAGGAAGTGCTCTACTTTCATTCTTTTACATGTACCTGTCCACTTTCCCCAGCACCACGTATTGAAGAGGCTGTCTTTTGCCCATTGTATATTCTTGTCTCCTTTGTCAAAATTAATGTGACCATATGTGCGTGGGTTTATCTCTGGGCTTTCTATCCTGCTCCATTGATCTATATTTCTGTTTTTGTGCCAGTACCATACTGTCTTGATTACTGTAGCTTTGTAGTATAGTCTGAAGTCAGGGAGCATGATTCGTCCAACTCTATTTTTCTTTCTCAAGATTGCTTTGGCTATAGGGGGTCTCTTGTGTTTCCACACAAAGTATGCAACTTTTTGTTCTAGTTCTCTGAAAATGCCATTGGTAATTTGATAGGGATTACATTGAATCTGTAGATTGCTTTCGGTAGTAGAGTCATTTTCACAATGTTGATTCTTCCAATCCAAGAACATGGTATATCTCTCCATCTGTATCTTCTTTAATCTCCTCCATCATAGTCTTATAGCTTTCTGCATACAGGTCTTTTGCCTCCTTAGGTAGGTTTATTCCTAGGTATTTTATTATTTTTGTTGCAATGGTAAATGGGAGTGTTTCCTTAATTTCTCTTTCTGATTTTTCATCATTAGTGTATAGGAACGCAAGAGATTTCTGTGCATTAACTTTGTATACTGCTACTTTACCAAATTCATTGATTAGCTCTAGTAGTTTTCTGGTAGCATCTTTAGGGTTCTCTATGTATAGTATCATGTCATCAGGAAACAGCAACAGCTTTACTTCTTCATTTCCGATTTGGATTAGTTGTCTTTCTTTTTCTTCTCTGATTGCTGTGGCTAAAACTTCCAAAACTATGTTGAATAATAGCAGTGAGAGTGGGCACCCTTGTCTTGTTCCTGATCTTAGTGGAGATGGTTTCAGTTTTTCAACATTGCGAATGATGTTGGCTGTGGGTTTGTCATATATGGCCTTTATTATGTTGATGTAAGTTCCCTCTATGCCTACTTTCTGGAGGGTTTTTATCATAAGTGGGTGTTGAATTTTGTCAAAAGCTTTTTCTGCATCTATTGAGATGATTATATGTTTTTTCTCCTTCAATTTATTAATATCGTGTATCACATAGATTGATTTGCGTATATTGAAGAATCCCTGCATTCCTGGCATAAACTCCACTTGATCATGGTGTATGATGTTTTTAAGGTGCTGTTGGATTCTGTTTGCTACTATTTTGTTGAGGATTTTTGCATCTATGTTCATCAGTGATATTGGCCTGTAGTTTTCTTTTTTTGTGACATCTTTGTCTGGTTTTCATATCAGGATAATGGTGGCATTGTAGAAGGAGTTTGGGAATGTTCCTCCCTCTGCTATATTTTGGAAGAGTTTGAGAAGGATAGCTTTTAGCTCTTCTCTAAATGTCTGATAGAATTTGCCTGTGAAGCCATCTGGTCCTGGGCTTTTGTTTGTTGGAAGATTTTTAATCACAGTTTCAATTTCAGTGCTTGTGATTGGTCTGTCTATATTTTCTGTTTCTTCTTGGTTCAGTCTCAGAAGGTTGTGGTTTTCTACGAATTTGTCCATTTCTTTCAGGTTGTCCATTTTATTGGCACATAGTTGCATGTAGAAACCCCTCATGATTCTTTGTATTTCTGCAGGGCCCATTGTTACTTCTTTTTTTTCATTTCTAATTCTGTTGAATTGAGTCTTCTCCCTTTTTTTCTTGATGAGTCTGGCTAATGGTTTATCAATTTTGTTTATCTTCTCAAAGAACCAGCTTTTAGTTTTATTGGTCTTTGCGTTCGTTTCCTTCATTTCTTTTACACATATTTCTAATCTGATCTTTATGTTTCCTTTCCTTCTGCTAACTTTGGGCTTTTTTTTGTTTTACTTTCACTACCTTCTTTAGGTGTAAGGTAAGGTTGTTTATTTGAAATTTTTCTTGTTTCTTGAGGTCGTATTGTATTGCTATAAATTTCCCTCTTAGCAGTGCTTTTGCTGCATCCCATAGGTTTTGGTCATCATGTTTTCATTGCCCTTTTTTGCTAGGTATTTTTTGACTTCCTCTTTGATTTCTTCAGTGATCTCTCGTTTATTTAGTAGCGTATTGTTTAGCCTCCATCTATTTGTATTTTTTACAGCTTTTTTCTGTAATTGATATCTAGTCTCATAGTGTTGTGGTCAGAAAAGATACTTGATACGATTTCAATTTTCTTAAGTTTACTAAGGCTTGATTTGTGACCCAAGATATGATCTATCCTGGAGAATGTTCCATGAGCACTTGAGAAGAAAGTGTAATATGCTGTTTTCAGATGGAATGTCTATAAATATCAATTAAATCTATCTGGTCTCTTGTGTCATTTAAAGCTTGTGTTTCCTTATTTATTTTCATTTTCAATGATCTGTCCATTGGTGCAAGTGGGGTGTTAAAGTTCCCTACTATTATTGTGTTACTGTCGATTTCCCCTTCTTTGGCTGTTAGCATTTGCCTTGTATATTGAGGTGCTCCTATGTTGGGTGCATAAATATTTACAATCGTTGTATCTTCTTCTTGGATTGATCCCTTGATCATTATGTAGTTATCCTTTTTTGTCTCTTGTAATCATCTTTATTTTAAAGTCTATTTTGTCTGATAATGACAATTGCTACTTCAGCTTTCTTTTGATTCCCATTTGCATGGAATATCTTTTTCCATTCCCTCACTTTCAGTCTGCATTGTCACTAGGTCTGAAGTGGGTCCCTTGTAGACAGCATATATACAGGTCTTGTTTTTGTATCCAATCAGCCAGTGTATGTCTTCTGGTTGGAGCATTTAATCCATTTACATTTAAGGTAATTATCAATATGTATGTTCCTATTACCATTTTCTTAATTGTTTTGGGTTTGTTTTTGTAGGTGTTTTCCTGCTCTTGTGTTTCCTGCCTAGAGAAGTTTCTTTAGCATTTGTTGTAAAGCTGGTTTAGTCGTGCTGAATTCTCTTAACTTTTGCTTGTCTCTAAAGGTTTTAATTTTTCCATCAAGTCTGAATGAGATCCTTGTTGTGTAGAGGAATCTTGGTTGTAGGTTTTCCCCTTTCTTCATTTTAAATATGCCCTGCCCCTCCCTTCTGGCTTGCAGTGTTTCTACTGAAACTTCAGCTGTTCACCTTATGGGCAACCTTTCTATGTTATTTGTTGCTTTTCCCTTGCTGTTTTTAATATTTTGTATTTAATTTTTGATAGTGATTAATATGTGTCTTGGTATGTTTCTCCTTGGATTTACCCTGTGTGGACTCTCCGTGCTTCCTGGACTTGACTGACCATTTCCTTTCCCACATTAGGGAAGTTTTCAACCATAATCTCTTCAAATATTTTCTCCATCCCTTTCTTTTTCTCTTCTTCTACTACCCCTATAATTCGAATGTTGGTGTGTTTAATGTTGTCCCAAAGTTCTCTGAGACTGTCCTCAATTCTTTTCATTCTTTTCTCTTTATTCTCCTCTGTGGAAGTTATTTTCACTATTTTATCTTCCAGGTCACTTATCTGTTCTTCTACCTCAGTTATTCTGCTATTGATTCCTTCTAGAGAATTTTTAATTTCATTGATTGTGTTGTTCATCATTGTTTGTTTGCTCTTTAGTTCTTCTAGGTCTTTGTTAAACGTTTCTTGTATGTTCTCCATTCTATTTCCAAGATTTTGGATCATCTTTACTATCATTCCTCTGAATTCTTTTTCAGGTAGGCTGCCTATTTCCTCTGCATTTGTTTGTTCTGGTGGGTTTTAACCTTGCTCCTTCATCTCCTGCGTATTTCTGTGTGTTCTCATTTTGCTTAACTTACTGTGTTTGGTGTCTCCTTTTCACAGGCTGCAGGTTCATAGTTTCAGCTGTTTTGGTGTCTGCCCCCAGTAGGTAATGTTGGTTTAGTGGGTTGTGTATGCTTTCTGGTGGAGGGGACTCGTTTCTGTGTTCTGGTGGAGAGGCTGGATTTTGTCTTTCTGGTGGGCAGGACTGCATCCGGTGGTGTGTTTTGGGGTGTCTATGAACTTATTATGATTTTAGGCAGCCTCTATGCTAATGGGTGAGGTTGTGTTCCTGTCTTGCTAGTTGTCTGACATAGGGTGTCCAGCATTGGAGCTTGCTGGTCGTTGAGAAGAGCTGGGTCTTATCATTGAGATGGAGATCTCTGGGAGAGCTCTTGCTGATTGATATTACGTGGGGCTAGGAGGTATCTGGTGGACCAATGTCCTGAACTTAGCTCTCCCATCTCACAGGCTCAGGCCTGACAGCAGGCTGGAGCACCAAGACCCTGTCAGCCACAAGGCTCCTTTTGCTAGAGGATCCACATTTCATCTGTTTTGTGCAGCAACACTGCCTGCACAACCACCAAGTACTGGCTGGATGCTGAGTCGTACCCCACAGGCTGGCTCTCCAGGTCCTGCTATTTTTATAGTTATTTCTCTGACCCTATCAGTACTTAAAATTTGGCTTCAAATTATAATGCAGCTGTATCTTATCCACAGTATTTAACTCTTGGATCATCAGTGCAACTTGTAAAAACATAGTTTCCTCCTACATATTTTGTCTCACATGGTACTATTTCTGGTACTAATAAGTAAAGTAATAGTATTAGTCAAGTTGGGTAATTAAATAAGCAAAATTAGTATAATGAACTCAACCATGAATACTTAAAATTAACTTTTGTGATGACAAAATGGCCAAAATATGTTAACAAGTCAGATTACAGATTATAGATTTACTAAATCTTATAGAAATTGTTTTGGGGCACATAGCCAATCTTTATAATAGTGAGAGAGAGTGAAGGAGAGAGAGAGAGAGATGATAGATAGATAGATAGGTAGATAGATAGATAGAGATACTTTTGAAAGAACCAGTGTTTTATTTACTTGTCTTTGTAAATACAGTTACTGCCAGTACTTGTTTATGACTTCTGTTTTCCAGATTCCCATTCAAAACTCCTATCTTGATATCCTAGTTCATGCTGCCTTACTCTGCACCATATTACAAACCATCAAGGGGGAAAAAAAAAATGAAACTTTCCCTTATTTTATTAAAATAGATACTCATCTACTTAGATTAAATTATCATATTTAATTCTGCCTAAGCATCAGAGGATGGAGATGATGTTTTATGGTATTTTCAAAATGATATTTGCAAATAGAAAAGTGTTAAGCAATGTATGGTGTATGTCAATATTCACAACTGAAACACTAGACTTTACGTTTTTTTTTTAGACTTTACCTTCTTAAATAGGCAGGTATAGCTTTAAATATTAAAATGTTATATAGAATACACTTGAGAAAGGAAGTGATCAGATGTTCTCTTGACATATTTAGACAGGACAATATTACTGGAAAGAGAAGTAAGAGGTATTATATATGAAACATTAATTTAGCATACTATTTCATAGTTGTATTTTTTTTAATCTTACTTGACTCTAGGGCACTCTGAGAACAGCAGCTAATTTATTCTGTATTTATTTAAGTCCTAGATGTCTAATCTCCCAAGCTGGCACACATACAGAATAGAAACAGCAACTAAATATGATATGCAGATAGTACTGAGAGCATTTTGGAGTAGAACCAGGGCAGAATAGAAAACATAAATCCTCAAGTGTTTTGGATTTGTAACAACAATGTGCAGTTCAAGAAGACCGCAGAATGCCACTTTTCTTCATGCTCCATAATTTTTAGCTGCATATAGTTCTATCATATATATATATATATATATATATGTACCTATACTGTATATATATATATATATATATATATATACACATATGATTATATTATAGCATTCTACCACTCCCATTTTTGTTTTTCTAATTAAACCTTCAATGAATAGGAAAGTAAAGTAAGTATCCAAAAAAAATTGTAAATGGAATAAAAATAAAGCATTGTATGTCCTTTTACTCCTTATTTATGGTGAGAATGGACTTGCAAATTTAAATATTTTTGTAGAATGGTGTATCCATAAATGGAACTCAGTGCTAATTGTGAAACTCTGTATATATCTGTGATAGGCAGAATAATGGCCTCTCAAACATATTCAAATCCCAATTCCAGAACATAAACTTATGTTTTGTTGAATGGTAAAGAGGAATCTAGATTGGAGATGGAATTAAGTTTGCTAATCAACTGATTATAAAATAGGAAGATTGTCCTGTAACCACAAGAGTTCCTAAAATAGAAGACTGAAGCAGAAGTTAAGTCAGAGTGATGTCGTGTGAGAACTTGACCGGCGATTGCTAAATTTGAAGATGGAGAAAGGGGCCATGAGTCAAGAAACACGGGAGGGCTTTAGTAGCTAGAAAACTCAAGGAAACAGATTCTTCCCTCAGGACTCTGGAACGAGTGCAGCCCTGCAGGACACCTTGATCTTAGCCTGCTAAGACCCTTGTTGACTTCTACGCTGCAGAACTTCAAAATTATCAATTTGTGTTATGTTAAGCCACTAAGTTTTTGCTGATTTGTTACAGCAGTGATATAAATCCAGCATCATATCTTTGTTTAATAAATGTATTGCCACTAAATTAAACTTCAGGGGGTAATTTACTTAAAATGTTTTTATAACCCTTTGAAATTTTAGTTAACTGATTATATTGAAGTTTTACCTTACAAAACATGGGCCCTTTTTATAAGCCCTTTGGTACTATGACCTCCTTCCTATGTTGTAAATTTTTCTCTCAGAATTTGATTTGTGTGTAGGGAAATATATATTTCATATAGGTGTTTAGAATTTTTTTTTTACTTTATTTAGACTATTGTAAAAAAGTTTTTGAAAATTTTCATTTTCACAACAAATCCTGGAGCCTATAGTTCCACAGGCTTGATTCCATATTTCTTCCTGTTCAGTGACAAATTTATAGCATGCTTTCAATAGTAAATTTTGAAGCATGCTGCCATGGGCTATATGGTACCTCTTACTACATCTATTAATTTCCAAGAGTATTTTTCTTTGGTCATAATTTATACAAGACTGTATTATTTATCACCAAGTCTCTATCGATCAGCTAGTTTAGGAATGTTTATTGCTAAGTTTATTTGAATGAGAGAAACAGGCTGAAAGGTCTTTAGGTATTAACGTTAAGATTGTGTGAGGATACATTATCACTCTCAGAGAAAGCTGACATTTGGTGGTTGACTTGCATATATTTTTGGCAAGTGCAATGGTATACTGTGGTCCCAATGGTTGCTCAATAAATGAACTTGCTAAGACGTATGTAAGTATGTGTGTGTGTATATATATATATATGAAATAAACTTACTAGGATTAAAGCAATGTGTGCTTAAAACACATCCTTCTCACTCCTTTTTCAAAGTTAGCTGAAGTGATTCTTCCAAAAATTCACAAGAATTCATTTACTCCACTGAGCACACATTTCCTTTAAATAATCATTAATGAATGCTGGTAAGAATCAGTTACACTGGGATGAAATATTAATCTGGAAATTATCTACAACTGCAATCTGAAAACTAATCTTTAATTATATAAAGGGAGAATTTTAGAAAGGAAAAGAAAATGACTCAATAGCGAGGAAATGTATGAAGGAAACCATTTCCCAGTATGAAATGTATGGTACTGATCTGTAAAGTTACTCTAAGCCTAACTGTGCCCCACCATTATTTTATCTTTATGGATCTGTAGATAATTAGTTTAGAGTATGTATTTGAAAAGGTTGTGAGGTTGTAACTTTTCACTGAGTGAGACATTATGAAAGCGGTCAGATAATAGAGTACTCTGGGTCTGTAAACCAGAAATTAATCCAGTGTGAAACAATAGCCACAAAAGGCAAAGTTCTTCTCTACTTACAGTTAACTATTTATTAGGCTTATCACCTACATCCTTAAGCTACCATCCTTCAGAAGCAAAAATAAGCCAAGTTGTGTTTACTTTTACATTACATTTTTATATCTCAAGTCTTTCACTTGACATTAGAAAGACATGTTTCAGTCAAGTTGTTCATATGGAAGTACTTTTAAGCAGATATAAACATGACACACCTATTAACCTTTATACTTAGGAAGTGGAAATAGTTGTTAGTTTGCTAACTGTTAACCCTGTTAAAGAAGTTTAAAATGCATACTTCTAATTTTAACCCTGTTAAAGAAGTTTAAAATGCATACTTCTATTTTTATCAGTGTATATTGCATTACACCCAGGAGCTTAAGGCACACTTTTTTCACCTCTGGCTGTCAAACCCTAATCCTGACAATGTCGTTGTAATTTGCTATGTTGTTTAATTAAAATGACAATTAAGTCTTATTCATTGCTCCTAACACTAGGGAAAAAAGAAAACAAGCCGAAACACCTCCAATTCTTCAAATAAATGTGCGCTCTTATTTTGGCTATAATTATTAGTCCAATGAATTCCTTTTACAGTAATCTGCCTTCAACTCCTTCTCATAGGGTTGTAGATATGATAATAATACTTTATATAGCACATTGTGGTTTTCGTGCCACTATTAAACACACTTTACTGTAGCCTTTCAATAATCACACAAAATGCACTTGCTAATAATTTCTACAGTATCACCCAATAAACATTTGAAGAAACTGATGATGCAGTGAGAGTACATGATACCCTCCATGCAAGGAAACATTTTTGGCAAGTGGCAAGATAAGAATTATAGCCAGGTTCTCTTGCTGCAACTTATCCTAATATTATTCCACTAAACTGCCCTTACTTAAAAGAGAGGGGAAAAAATCTCTTTTTTTAGTAAGCCTTCTGGAAGGGGATGATGTTGGAAAAAATATTACTGTAACTTCAGTCAAGCTGAAGGGAATTTCAGGGTATCTTGGTCAGACCTGAGATATTAGACTTGCACAAATGAAAAGGCTGTGTAATAAACAAATGACTAAGTGTGAGCAATTATTAACTAGTTATGTGGCACTGAGCAAATGCTCAAACATAAGATCTTCAATTTTCTTACCTATAAAAATGAAGTATTGTTGCAACAATTCTACCTCATGTGAAATTCTATGGATCAAAAGCAGAGCTAATTGAGTCTCAGGTATTACTTTCATCTGGAAAATCAGATATTTTGTCGATAATATCAACAATACTTAATGACTTGTCATTGAGTGCTTAGTACATGCCAGGCAGCATGCTAAAGCCTATTCATTCATTTATCTATTACAGATTCATAAATGAGGTCACATTATTATCTGTACATTATGTGTGAAGAAAATAAGACTATGAGTTTAGTTAACTGAACACAGATTACTCAGTTGCAGGTCATGTGAAGCCAGAATTTGAAATAAGCTTTTTTTCTTACTCGGAAGATCTTGCTTGTAAATTAAATATCTGTTTATTCCTTTTTATGATTGCAGTCTTAAAATTCTATTCTAATGCTACTTAATTTTGTAAAAGAAATTATCATTTGATTTGGCAGGCAGATCTATTTTAATGTTCATCCATTTAAAATAAAAATATAAGAAGTAAAATATTTCAGAATGTTCATTTTAATTTTCTGTTATTTATCTGTGGCATCAATGTGGCCTTAAATTAATTTAATTTCTGTCAGGGCAGATTTTTAAATAGTAGAATGGTTACTATTTACATTTGCATTGGGAATTTGACCTTGTTCATACAGAATTAGTTTATAACTGGACTTCAAAAAAGATTCTATGAAGCTTGCAATGAATGTATAGTGAGAACATTATCATTACTAATCCTATAGTACAATTTTTTTTGTCAATAGACTTGACTCTTTTAAACAGTTTTAGATTTACAGAATAATTGAGAAGATAGTGCAGCCATGTCTTGGTTATTGTAAATACTGCTGCTATGAACAGTGGGGTGCATGTATCTTTTTGAGTTAGTGTTTTCATCTTTTCCACATATATACCCAGGAGCAGAAATGCTGTATCGTATGGTAGCTAATTTATTTATATTGTGGAATATCCCACAGTATAGATGTACCACAGTTTGCTCATCCATTCACCTATTGAAGGACATCATCTTTGCAACCTTTCCTTTTTGCCTTTTTTCATAACTGTTATAAATATTTGTGTCTAGGTTTTTGTGTAGACTTAAGTTTTTAATTGAAATGGGTAAATACCTAAGCATACGATGACTGGAACATATGGTTAGACTATGTTTAGCTTTATATGAAACTGCCAAACTGTCTTCCAAAGTGGATATACCATCTGGCATTCACATCAGCAATGAATGAGAGTTCCTGTTGCTCCACATCCACGCTAGCATTTGGTATTGTCAGATTTTTGTTCTGTTTCTATTTATTATTATTATTATTTGCGGTACGCGGGCCTCTCACTGTTGTGGCCTCTCCTGTTGAGGAGCACAGGCTCCGGATGTGCAGGCTCAGCGGCCATGGCTCACAGGCCTAGCTACTCCGCGGCATGTCGTGATCTTCCCGGACCGGGGCACGAACCCGTGTCCCCTGCATCGGCAGGCAGACTCTCAACCACTGCGCCACCAGGGAAGCCCTGTATTTATTTTTAATTTTAGCTATTCAATAGGTGTGTAGTGGAATCTCGTTGTTTTTAATTTGCAATTCACTAATGACATGATTCTGAGCATCTTTTCATATGTTTATTTGTCATCTGTGCATCTTGATTGGTGAGATGTCTGTTCAGATTTGTTGCCCATTTTTAAAATTGGCTTGTTTTCTCATCATTCATACATTTTTTTTTTTTTTTCGGTACGCAGGCCTCTCACTGTTGTGGCCTCTCCCGTTGCGGAGCACAGGCTCCGGATGCCCAGGCTCAGCGGCCATGGCTCACGGGCACAGCCGCTCCGCGGAATGTGAGATCTTCCCGCAACGGGGCACGAAGCCGTGTCCCCTGCATCGGCAGGCAGACTCTCAACCACTGCGCCACCAGGGAAGCCCCATTCATACATTTTAAGAGTTCTTCATATATTTTGGATACAAGTCCTTTATCAGATATGTGTTTTGTAAGTATTTTCTTCCAGTCTGTGGCTTGTCTTTTTGTTCTTTTAAGATAATATAATTTCAACAAAAGCATTATTAGATGCTTCACATATCTCAGTAAAAATGACATCACTATTATCTTTTAGATGTCACTTAAGTTAATCATTGATGAAAAGAATATAGAATAGGGCTCCAAATCATAGTTTTTATAAAATTACTGCCTGTAATGTTGTAACTTTTTTTTCCCAAAGATTTATGACAAAATATTTATGATCTCAGAAAGAATATATGTCTGCATTGGATATGTGTGTGTGTGTGTGTATAGATATAAAATCCACATATATATATAAAATCTACATATATACATATATAGAGAAGGAGGTTAGTACAAATTTTCTGTTATATATTACACATTGATATTACATTAAATGTGTGTTATAATAGTACAGTGTTTTCTCATCAGTTGTTTGAAAACCAAGGGCAGCGGTCAAAGAACTACTACAATTTAAGCCATCTTTCAATTCAAATTAGTCCTCTACCATTTGTTAAAATTCAAGTACCCAGGGGTAAGTCTAGCTGCAATCCCTATCTTTTTCAGTTTTCAAATAATTTCAGTGAATTGAGAGATGTGAGGTCATTGCACCTCATAAAATATTTGATGGTTAAACTCTTAAGCCACAGAGTTAAATTCTTGGGTTCAAGTTTCTTCACTTAGCAGCTGGGTAGGGAAGCAAAATTTGCCACCCCAAAATTTGTCTCTTTGGTATAAGGATTAATTTAGACTGCCTTTTTTAAGAAACAGAAGACCTGGGAAGTTTTTTGATATCTACCCCTTAACTGCCTAAAACAATTTAGATGAAGGGCCTGTTGCTAGAATAGAGATAACACCAGAGACATCTGCAAAGAATATGAGCCAGGTGTGGAGATCAGAGTCTACTCTGTCCCGTTGTCTCTGCATGGCCCAGCAAACATTTGTCTACTAAACATTTGCTTTTTCATCTCCTTGTTAATTGCCTTTCTCCCCTTTGAAGTCCCAAACCACTACCTCTACATCCTCTTTTGTCTTTAGCTGAAGATGGTATTTAAAATGAGGATTTTGGCCATTTTGACAAGTTACTCAGTTTTCCCAGGTCTCTCCCATGTGAACATGTTATTAATCTTTCGTTTGATTTTCTCCTGTTAACCTATCTCACGGCCATTTAATTCTTAGACCAGCTAGAAGAACTTAGAAGGGTAGTGGAAAATTTCTTCCTCCCTGACAGTGTATGACCTTAGACAAGTTACTTAACCTCTCTGCTCTTCAAGATCCTTCATGGGTAAAATAATAATAATCTACCTGATTTATAGATTATAGTAAGGATTGCAGTAAAGTGTTTAGAAAGTGTTCATAATATGCACTCAGTGCTAGTCACCTTATATAGGTAGTTGTCAAGTATTTAGTTGTATTTAATGTACTATAAAATATAAGAATATACTGAAAACCATGATAGGGAGAAAATACTTTATAACTCAAAACTATCACATGTGTTTGGAAGTAAAAGACTTAAAGTCTCAGTTTATTTGTTTAAGTGGTATTTTTTTCCAACTGTGAATTTTACTTCCTTGACATATATTGAGATGAATACATCAGCAAGAATTTATAGGTAGATCTATAGAGAGATAGGTAATCCTTGTGTGCATATAAAGTAAATGATTTTAATACATCAGCTGTGATGATTCATAAAACAAACATAAGAGGATACCAGGGTTATGTATAAGTGGAAATTTGGAATATGGGGCCTCAGACATCTCTCAGGCCAACATAAATTGATACTTAGAGAGCTTGGGTTTTCATTTGAAGAGGAAAGTGAAGAGTGATGAATTAGTAATTGGGGAGAATAATTTCCAGGTGGCTCTCCTCTATTAGACCAAAGCAACAGGTTTGGGGCACATGAAAAGAATACTGGGGTTTGTTTGTTTGTTTTGTTTGAGATCAGTAAAATGATAATGTCCAGTGTTAGAGAAAGAGATGTGCAGCATTGTTAACTATGGGGGACCTTGAGATTTTTCAGTTTGAGGCAGTGGAACTTATTATCTTTGGCAAGAAAGTTTGCAGATTTTTGCTCTGTGTTTAGTCCATCTGTGTTTGCTAATTGGTGTCAATCAAAGTTAGACTCTTACCTCCCCACAGAGACTGGGAGATAGTGTTACGATATCCTTCTACATTTTACATTTCAAAGAGATGGTCCCTAGGTCCTTGGAAAAGACATTTACTGGGTTGTAAAACTGGCAAGCGGCTGGGAGGAGATTTACATACATATCAAAGGGGCCGAGAAAGAATTTACAATTACAAGTTTTCTAAAGTAAATGATCTAAAAAAAATAGGGGTCTGAGGCCCAGAATCATGAAAGAAGCCTGTCTAAAATTCAGTCAAGTCGAAGGGAATTTCAGGGCATCTTGCTCAGACCTGAGGTATTGGACTTGCACAAATGTAAATACATTGGACAGTTCAGGTCATCAGCAGAATTGTGACACACAGTATATTAACTCTGGAAAGATTTTTGTTTTATGCTCACCCACTCTTCTGTGTACCTTCTTACCCTTTTGTGGAATCTCCCACCTTAATAGCTGAAGCTTGAGTTATGGTCTAATGATCTTAGTGTCACCTGAAAACTTGTTGGAACTACAGAATCTAAAACTCCACCCCTGATTCATGAAACAGGATCTGGGATCTGCATTTGAACCAGATCCCCAAGTGAATCCTGTGCTCCTTAAGGTTTGAGAAGCACTGCTAGGCATGGTTTGTCTCTTGTTGACTCATTTCCATCAGACCTTTTCCAGTTCCACAGGCTCTTGGCTTCAGATTTATGAGATTGCAAATAGTTAATCTAATAACTGACAGCAATACTGTGCATCAATCAGGAATAATGTATTCATGAGAGCAGAAGAGCAACTGGCCTCTTTTATTGCAAGCAATGTGATTTTTTTTTTCCTAATTGGGTTAAACAATGACAAGGAGTGCTCTATTTCTTGGCATTTTTTAACTCAATTGAAAAAAATATTCAAATTAGTTAACAGGTAAAACTATATTTTGTACAGCTCCTTAACCTTTACTGAGCACCTGTGTCGCTCCCCTGCCCCATCTATTGGTAAGGGAGTCCTGCATTCATACATTTTGATAAGAATAGATAAACTGGTGCATTGTTAACATAACAATGGAAAATATTAAGAACTTTTTTCTGTTTTAGTATAGTGATTTTTTTCTTGTGTTTTTACAGCTTTTAGATGAAGATTTCTGGTGAATTTTCTTGTGTTTCTTTTTACTTTTTTATTAAAATAATGTAACACTTAGCCTACTTTGTGACAAATAATCAGAATTATTCCTTGATGTGTCAGGCAATTTTAGAAATTGAGAAGTTGATCTAATGAAGTAGCAAGCTTTCCCCAGCAGGGGTTGGAGGGAGCACTGACCTTGGAACCACACAAACCTGGGTTCTAGCCCCATTGCTTCCTCTGATTGGGTGCACTACCTTTTTGAACCACTTAATCACCATAAGACTCTTTTCTCTTTCATAAAGTCAGGAGCTCCAGGAGGAAGGCACTCTTAAAGTGACTTCTAGAGCAATAGTTCTATTTTTTTCAAGAATATGAATGTCCTCTAAGTCAAAATATATAGAAAGTGGTTTCTCTGTACCTTCCACAATTTTCTACCAGTAACTTTTTCAACTTGTGTGAACTGGACTGAAGATTGACATTCATTTTTGTTCATTTACCTGATATACATCATGGGATGTCTTGTTCAGTATTTCAAGTAATTCCTGGGACACTTTGATATTAAAGGCAAAGATCAGGCATATGGATGGTGAATGAAGTTGCTACAAAGCAATTTCACTTTTATAACACTTACTCCCAAAAGTATGTGTACTTCAAAAAATCGGACAATTTAAACCAAGAAAAGAAATAAAAAATGTGATTCACACTAAGTGCACTATGAGGACAGAATGGGGTATCTTACCCTGAAGAAATGCCTCCGAGGTAAGTATATCAGTTAAACAATTTGTAGTAGTTTGAATAATAGCCACTCAAAGACATCAAGTCCTAATATCTGGAATTTGTAAATGTTACTTTATTTGGAAAAAGGAACTTTGCAGATGTAAGTAAATTAAGGATTTTGAGATGAGGAGATTGCCCTGGGTTATCAGGGTGAGCTATAAATGCCATCACATGTAATTTTTAAGAGAGAGCCAAAGGGAAATAACACAGATACAGAGGAGAAAGAAATGTGAAGATATAGGTAGAGACAGAAGTGATGTGACCACAAGCCCAGGAACGCCAGGGCAGCTACCAGAAGTTAGAAGAGGCAAAGGATGGATTTTCCCTTAGAGCAATAGAGGGGGCACAGCCCTACTAAATTTCAGACTTCTAGTTTCCAGAAATGTGAGAGAATAAATTTGTATTGTTTCATGCCACCAATTTGTGAAGATTTATCATAGCAGTCTCAGGAAATTAATACATGCTTCATTTTTAGAAATAAAGCATTTATAAAAATATCTCCCACCCTCCAAAAAAAATAGGGGAAAATATTCAAGTCAGAGAATTAGACAGTAATAACTGACTCAGAAGTATACAGTTTTTAAAAAAATGTAACTCCAACTCTCAAATATCATCTACTGCCTCAGAATTTCAAGGAGTAGAGGGCAAGAATAGTTTGTAGGAAACTGAGACAAAATTTGAAATGGCAAACTTTTTGGACTCATTGCCAAATCAGAGTAAAAGTTGATATGGACAACTTATGGTAAAAGGACCTCATGTAAACGCAACACAATCTTCTAATTAATGGCAACGAGAATGTGGAAGTCCTTCACTGAAGATTCGATTTGCTACAGAATTCCCATCCTGCCCTACTGCACAGAGCTCCACTGGCTCTTTGTGAGAGTAATAATAATGTAAGCATGTACTCATTGCTTATAACAGCTAGCAAATGGTTAATTAATTTTCCATCACATGAAATATTCTCAACAGCCCTGTGAAGTAAATTTACTTTTAAAATGTTTTGAAAATGGAAAGATAAATAGACCTAAAACATTTAAGTAACTTGCCTCAAATCACACACCAGTCAAGTGGTGAAACCACAATTCACATCTAATAGTTAAGATTCCATAATACATTCTCTTAACTACTATGTTGTATGGAAAACACCTGACAATAGAAAGTTTAAAACATGCTTTTGTTATTGGAATAAGACTGATCTGGCCTTCAAAATTCTGGAAACTTTTGAAATATTCCATGGTCACTCTTAAAGAGGGGAACTCTTTTTAACTGATACAGTCCACTGATACATGTATGAACTAAAGAATGTTGAGTAGATTTGCACCATTTCAGTGTGAGTTGGGGACTTGTACTGTCTTTTCCTCTACTTCTCTTCTTGGAGCATTATTTAATGCATCACCCACTTAACAAATTATAGTAAACATTTTTGGTTACAGTGTGAAGAATCTTGCTAGTGTCAGAAGAATGTGGCAGTATAGATACAAAATCCAGTTTGTTGAACTTAATACATTCTTTTGCTTATTTTAAACTCTTTGACTTCCGAACCCAGGTGTTATTGTTGTTTCTTGCATGGTTCCTGACTTCTGGAAATTGAGAAAAATATTGAACCTTGTTCTAGCTGAGACTTGCATATAACCCAAAGGTCAAGTCAAAGTTTCTCTCCTGGATACATGTAAGATATTAGTCAATTACTGAACCTTCCACGAATTTCACACCCTGAGTTTTCTTAAGGTCACAGTTTTTTAAAGGGACCAGTTTAAGTCTTTTCTCAAAATTGCTCTTCAAGCTTTGTCTTAAATCAGTTTTATTTCTCCTGAGATTCATTCACTATTAGATGTTTTAGATGACTCCCTTCTTTCTATCATCCCCAAACCTACATTTATCCTGGGTTTAATATATATTTTATATTATTCTGTCTACTCATCACATATTAGCAACAGGACAATTCAAAAATATAAAGTGATAATTAAAAAGTGAGGAGATTTACATATGAATATCACTTACTTTTGTATATAAATGCTATTACAATTCTAATACACATATATCTAAAATGACTCCTTGGTTCTGTTGTTTTATGGAACCTAGTGTGCCACTTTAAAAGTCTAAGTATCTATGAAAAATGGCTTACTTTTTCTCATCTGTCAAAGAGAAAGACATTTCCCTGTAATATCTTTCTGGGATCCTTCTAAGGGCAAAGTTGTTTCACACTTTATGTGCATCGAACCTAACCTTTGTCAGACATCTATTCTAGCTGTTACTTCTGCCCTCCCTCTTAGCTTTTGTCTTCTCTTGTTTTGTTTGCCCACATTGATGTCACCTGCACCAATCTGCTCCTGTCTTTCTTCTTAACTTCCTATACAACAGCAATGTGGCAGACACTCCGAGTAAATCCGCAAATAACTGTTTCTCTTCACTCTCAATGTAATAAAATCTTCAATTATTAGCAGAATCATATGGCTGTCCATAATAAAGACAGCATTGCCTGGTTTTTCTTTAAACTGTGTATGACTGTGTGACTAAGTTTTGGCTAATATATGAATCTAAGGAATATATGCAAATTTCAAGACATATTTTATACCTTTCCTATCCTCTTTCCTCCTTGCCCCATGACCTAGTTAAACTGTGGAAGAACTAAAAAGCCATCTGGATCACGTGGACAAGTGTTACCTCCTAAGGACAGCAGAACAAAATTATAGGATTTTAAAATTCTGCTGTGAAGTCACTATCTAAGACTTAAACTGTTTATGCCGTTATATGGGTAGAAACTATTACCTTATTTAAAACATTGTTATTTTGGCTCCTGCTTGGGTGATGGACCCAACATTTAATACAGGCAGTAATCCACATTGGTCTCCCACACCTTGGGGCTGCTTATATCCCTTTTGCTGCTTTCTTTGTGCTTCAATTTCTAGCTCTCTGATGTGATTCACATGGATACTGCAACTCTCTTCAGGACATCCACATGGTAATTAGGAGCTGATTGTGACTTCCACTGCCCCTCTTGCTCTCCATCTGCTAGATGCAGGTAGAGAGCAGAGAGATCCCTAGGAAATAAAAAATCCCATGGAGCACTAGAGACAGGGTTTCTTTTAATTTTGCTAAACACTGGTTTCTCTCCAAGGGCTCATAAGAAACTTAGGGTCTGAACCAGGGGGAGTCAAGTGCAAAGTCCATTTTTGTACTTTGAGAAACTGCTCACTTCTCCTTAGTCCCTGTTACTAGTTCAAGTACATAATGCCACACTTTTTATTTTCATATATATTCTCCCTTTCTCAGGTCCCTGGCCCTTTCTGTTATTTATTATAATTTCCATTGGGACACATTTTAACTCTTTCTAAGTGATATCTCTATATCTAAACTAGTGAACAATTTTGAGGTATTTCCTATAGAAATTTTTAGTCCCTCAAAGTCAGGAAATATGGCTAAATACCACAAATAGGAGGCTATTTACTATTTATATATCATTTATACATGATTCTTTGAAATACCCTGGCTGAGAAGACCCTGCTACCCATATTTATTTGGAGAAATTATTATTTATCACAGAATGCCAATGGGAGTATAGGCAACAGAAAAAGAAATAAAAATCACCAAGTTGGCTTTACTATTGAAGATATCATATAAATACATAATATAAATTCTGGGTCTGCTACTTAATACACATATTTCTTTGAATAAGTCATCTAAACTCTCTAAACTTGTTTCTGATTCTACAAAATAAAGACATGAGCCTTGCTTATTCTGTAGGCTTATTGTGAAGATAAAATGGGAAAAAATATTTATGAGAGGACTTTGTGAATTGTGAAAAAAAAAGCCTACATATTTGGGGATTTATTATAGCATCAAAACTTCTTGCCTTTTGTAATTTTAAAATGGTAAGTTACCTTTTATCTTATTAAATTCCAGTTTAAGTGCTTTATAGTATATTAAACCAATTAGTGTGTCAGTAATCATATATTTTATGTTTTGAGTAATAATTCAGTCCTTTAATAAACACTAGCATGTACTATGTATGAAGTATAGTAAGTTAAATGAGAGATTGTTGTATTTAATAATTAAATATTATTAAATTATTAAATTTCAATACAGCATAAATTAAAAAAGAAATAGATAATGGCAATGCAAGTTGTGAAAGTCAATGATAGACTTAAATGTAGGACGCTCTTGGAACATAAAGATTTCCAGGAGAAAAAAAGGCATTTTGACTTTTTGACAGATGTTGTGCAGATCCCAAAATAAAGAAAGAGGTGTGTTAGTTACCAATAGCTTTGATCCAAGTAACTTGAACCTAAATATATCTAACTAAAAAAAAAAAAAAACAAAAGTAGAAAACATATAGTGTTACATAATTGAATGTTCCAGGGATAAACTTCTTTTAGTCACCATTGGGATAGAACTTCAAAAATATCATCAAGGTTGTCTATCTCTGCTGCTTTCTTTTGTATTGATTTTATTCTCCATTAATATTTCCCTGTGTGGTCTGTAAATGGCTACCAGCAGTTCTAGGGATAAATATTCATTACAGCTAAAGGTATTAAGAAAAGAGAGCATTATCTCATGATTGGCTTTGGCAAAGACTTGGAGAGGACTTGCTATCACCTTAGTTTGGATCACATGTCCATCCATGAACCATTACTGTAGGCAAGGGCATGTGTTCTCTGATTGCCCAGCCTGAGTACTATGCACATCCTAAGACTGTTGAATCAGATTTAGGTTAAAGAGAACTTCTTCAAGTGGAAAAGGGTTAATTACTACAAGGAGTTTTATGTGTGTATTTATGTATGTTTGTAATGGTTTCCTTAATGTCTTACTCCTCTAGGCAATAACTTTGGCCAGGGACTTTGTGCATTCTGTTTACCTCTCCATACCTATGGGTTTCACTGTGCCTGATACATGAGAAAGGTTTAATAAATATTTGTTTAATGAATTAAAGAATGAGTGAAAAGCAGAGAGCCACCTGATATGAGGGAAGAAATTGAAATTTATATGAAGAGTAATACATTTACCTATACATATTCCTATAATTTTCTTTGTATCTCTATATCCAAAAAATTCCTTTTGAAATCTTTCATCAGAGACTGTACTGGTATCAATATACTTCTTGAATAATTAATATTTTTTACTTTAATTTATAATTTACTTAAATTTATAATTTAATTTTTAATTTATGTTTTGGCAGCAATTTAACAAGTTAAAAATTCTCAAAGGCATAGAATTTATGTGTCCATCTCTTCAGTTTAGACAGTTTTATTAGCTTGTAACAGAAGTTCTGGATTAAGCAGTACATTGGGTTGATCAACATGAACTTGTCTTTTTTATGATTAAAAAATTGATCAAATTAGTAATTTCATAAGGCTCAAGTGTAGATAAATTACTGGCTCACACAACTTAAAAATCTACAGGTAGACCTGGCATGTTTTCAATATTCTGCCCTTGTAAGGTTGGTTTCATCCTAAGGCTCCCTTTGTGATACTAAGATAAATGCCACCAGCACTTAGGAATACATCCTTCCTCATTCTTCTCAGTTAGAAACAGGGGATATTTACTTCACCATAGTCCCCCACAAAAATCCTGAGATGTACTCTGGACTTGCAAAATTCAGCCCATAACACTGGCTTAGCTGTGTTATATAAATCCCACCAGTGAAGCCAGAAGGGGAGTCAGTCTCCACAAAACCATATGGATCCCCAAACTAAGGTTTGGCATAGCAGAAATTTGGATGGGGGTGGGAGGGAGGCTCAAGAGGGAGGGGATATGGGGATATGTGTATACATACAGCTGATTCACTTTGTTGTACAGCAGAAGCACAACACTTCTGCTTCTGTAAAGCAATTATACTCCAATAAAGATGTAAAAATTAAATAAAATAAATATAGTATAACATATACTTTTGAATTATCAAAGATAATTTTATTATTAAAATAAGTTCCTTAATTTTTATTTGAATACTCGAACAATACATTATGTAAAACTAGCATTTGCAAAGGACTCTCACCTATTATCTAATGTAATTAATTTTATTCTAACCTTCCTGTGTAATAGGAGTATTATATATAAGGAGAAAATGGACTGCATGGACCCAAGTCTTCTGATTTCTAGCTCTGGAATTTTCATTACTGTGAAAACTACCTAGATGTTTGTTTTATTTAAAATTTTGTAAACAAATAGTAAATAAAGTTGGCATTTTAAAAAATTTGTTTTCTCTCTCATGTGTCTCTAGGCTTTCTTCTAGAAAAGTTCAAAGCCATTATTCAATTTAAGAAATGTTACAAAAGAAAGATACTAAAAAGGTCTGGAGCTGTATGTTATGATCTGTCTATGAAGAAACAGGCAGTTATTTTTGTGTGCAAAAGTGAAGAAAAAGATTAAAATTATGATAATAAAGAGTAATGCTAATGCAACATTAGAGCAGATTAAAAGTCAGAAATGAGGATTTTATGTTAAAACATGTCATGTTGTAAATCATGTAAATTTTCTACTGTAATTATTATTATTCTTCTAATCCCCACTTGATAATGCTCTTCATAATCACTACACGATTCCTAAAGGAGAATAGACATGAGTACAATTAAGAAATAATAGGGTCTAGAACATATTTGCTGGTTGTTGCTCTTTTAACTATTACAGTAGACATGATGAATTAACATGTTTCACGGAAATATCCCAGTGCATTTGATTATTTGGTTGAAAATGAATACCTCCTCTGTTTATTGATTGTACATGCATGAATGTTTGTGTGTGTGTGTGTGTATGTGTATTTGGAGGGGGTTAGGAGGTAAAAAGGAGAATATTCGAGTATGTAGCAGTATTTACCAACACAGCCAATTATTCTGAATCACAATCAAAAGTCGAAAATGAGACATGATATTGATTAGAGTACTTTGCTTGCTAACACCAAATTAGTCATGTATTACCTCTGGATTAGAAAATATCCAGGGTAATTTACAAAATAAATTTTTGTATTTTACAACAGAAATAATAAAAGAACTGAGAGTGTTAAGTAGGTTGTTATGATCAAAAACTGAACAAAATATTAAAATAGTACTCTGTGATCTAGAAATTCTTCATATTTTTTCCTTAAAATTTACTTAAATATTTTGCACATGTTACTGAGCTATTGTAGAACACGAGTGTGCAATTTCAGGGAAAATAATTTTCCCAAAATATAGGCAGAGTAATTTAATGTCACTAAATAATTGTAAGAAATCTTATCTATGGGGAAATAATTTTTTTAACTCTGCCTTTATTTTTACAGTGATACTTTTATTGAGACACAACACTAATTAGAGTAGTAAAATAATACCTTTTTCTAATTAAAAATTTTGAAGTAAAATTTATTTGATAATATATCCCCTGGGGAAAAAAAGGCTCAGTGTGCTTAAATAATCCCTTATGTGTACACATATTTTTAGGACAGGGGACTATCATTTAATTGTATTGTTGAAAAAAATTTTGAAGTAAAATTTATTTGATAATATATCCCCTGGGGAAAAAAAGGCTCAGTGTGCTTAAATAATCCCTTATGTGTACACATATTTTTAGGACAGGGGACTATCATTTAATTGTATTGTTGAATCTGGATCATGTGAATAAATAAGACAGATTTATTTTATGAGTTTAAGAGAATCAGGGCTTCCCTGGTGGCACAGTGGTTAAGAATCTGCCTACCAATGCAGGGGACACAGGTTCGAGCCTTGGTCTGAGAAGATCCCACATGCTGCAGAGCAACTAAGCCCATGAGCCACAACTACTGAGCCTGTGCTCTACAGCTCACGAGCCACAACTACTGAGCATGCGTGCCACAACTACTGAAGCCCATGCGCCTAGAGCCCATGCTTCGCAACAAGAGAGGCCACCACAATGAGAAGCCTGCACACCGCAATGAAGAGTAGCCCCCACTCGCTGCAACTAGAGAAAGCCCGCGCGCAGCAACAAAGACCCAACGCAGCCAAAAATAAATTAAAAAAAAAAATTTTTTTTAAAAGAGAAAATAAAAATAAAATAAGAGAATTGACACTAAAATGGCAGCATATCCCAGGCTGGATACAAGTGATGTGAGGTGGTACTCTGTATCTTCCAGGCCCTTTCTGAAAGATGAAGCCACCACTCGGCAACAAATGAGCCTTAATTAGAAGATGCAAAAACAGGTTCTTGGATTTTAACTTCACTCTTTCCTTACACTCTATATTCAGCTCATCAGAAAATCTTTTTTTCCCCCCTCTCCCTTTAAAATATATCTGGAATTTGAACTCTTCTCATCACATCAGTTAAATCCTGGCCAAGTCATTATTATCCTTTGTCTTATTATTACAATGTCACTCCTAACAGATATCTCTGCTTCTTTCCAACTACCCAAACAAACACACAAAAGCAGTCATTCCTTTATTTTTTCGGTCAAGTTATGCTTCTGCTCTAGTCATAACTTTATGGTATAATTCAAAGTAAAAGGCAAAGCCCTTACAATGGCCCACGAGGTCCCACATGTTCTGATCCCCTTCTACCTCTCTGATCTCAGGAACTACTCATCTAGTTTCCTTATACCTCTTTTGCCACAATGAGATATCTGCTTTTACTGGAGCACATCAGGCACATTCCAACCTCATGGTTTTTGATCCTCTTGTTCCTTTTGTTTGGGAAGCTCTTTCTCCTTTCTCTTGTACAACATTATCCCCTCATAATCTGGTAAAAATCCAACTGGTGTAACACCATCTGGGTGTATCACAGTACAATTCTGATGCTATCCACCTGAAGTTAACATCAGAACCCACAATTTAAGAGTTAATTTCTCCATAAGACCATTCTTATTTCAGATGCCAGCTATGCTTTAGGGGTCCCTAGGCCATGTGCACTTCTGGCTATAAATTCAAGGCTTTCCCCAACTCCCTGAGATTCAATAATTAGAATGACTCACAGAACATAGAAAAGCACTATATATAGGGTGAGGTCTGGGAGGGTCCCAAATGCACAACTTCCAATGCCTTTTCCCCATAGCTTCAGGGTGCTGCATCACCTTTCTAGTACATCAATTTGTTCACAATCAGGAAGCTCTACTGAACCTCAGTGTCCAGAGTTTTTATTAGAGCTTCATTATGTAGACATTATTGATGAAACCAACAGCCATGTGATCGAACTCAATCTCAGGCCTCCCTTCACTCTGTGTAGTTTGGAATGGCCCAAAGTCCCAACCCATTAATCACATGGTTGGTCTTTCTGGAGAGACCAGTCCCATCCCAAAGCTGTACAGTGGCCCACCATAAGCCACCTCATAAGCATAACAGAGACACTTCAATCACGCAGGAAATTCCAGGGGTTTTAGAAGTTCTATATCAGAAACCTGAGACAAAGAACAGAAACTTTTTTAATACTACACTTCAAATCCTCTAAGTCTTTTGTCACATTCTTAGAAAGGCCCTTCCTGATCATCCTTAACAAAGAGTCTGACCTCATTTTTTCATGTTTGACTACTGACTTCTTTTAAAACGTTCACTTTTGTTCCTCTTTGGCCCTACATTTGGACAGGCTAATAAGAAAGCCCATGCATGCCACCTTTTCTGATCCCTATGGGAAATTTAAGCCTTACAAATCTCCAGCTTGCACATGGGAATCTTTCCCCAGTTCTACCCCCAGCACTTTAAAAGTCCTAACCTAATTCCTCTGCCTTCATAAAGGCAGCCCAAGCCTTCTTCTTCCCACTCTTCTTCCCTCTGACAGTCCCTTTGTGATTGATAAACTTTCTTCAAACTATCTTGGGGTATGGAGTGTCAACAGTCTTGATATCTGAACCACTTTTTGGGTGGGATCCATCTCATCTCTCTATATATGTATATATATAAAGTTACTCAATGTCAAAATACTACTTTAAAACCACATCTCCTTCCCACAATGATTCCTAGTGACATTCCCTAATTTAATTTTTGTCATAAATTTATCAACATTTGACATAAGTATTACTTTCTTTGTTTACTATGAATCACCCCTTCTAGAACATAAACTCCACAAGAGCAAAGATTTATGTTTGTTTTATTACTCTGATTTCACTATATAAAACAGGAGTATTATATAAACATATATACAAATAAATATTTGTTCAAATAAGGCATTTAAATTTCATATTTATAGTTTGTCAGCTGATGCAGCATAATTTTATTTTGAATTAAATTATCATCTGATTAAGAGACTTAAAACTGTGACTATTTATTTAACTTAGTCTTCTGTGGGTCAGCAGTGTGTCTGGACTCAGGTGGCCAGTTCTAATCTCAGCCAGGCTAACTAGTGAGTATAGTCAGCTGTCAGCCAGCCAGAAAGTTTTTCTTCTGGGGATTGGCTGCTTGTTGACTGCGGCAACAGGAACAATGAACTCTGTGACTCTTTTCTTCCAGCAGGAGTTTGCCCACATGACAGCTCCATAAAATTCCAAAAATAAGGATGAAAGTGTTCAAACCTAGCATGATGTTATTTCTGTGCATTCTACTGGTTAAAGGGAGTCTCAGGTTAAGCCCAGATTTAAGGGGTGGAAAAAACACATTGCCAAGGGCATAGATTTAGGGAGGGGAAGTATGTCTTGCAATTAACCAGATTAATTTGCTCATTTCCTCTATAGAGGAGATCTGAAAATTCCTCCTTCCCTGTTATCTAACAAAAGGAGCAAGCACATTCTGAGTATTTAACTAAGTCAGCACCAGTTAGCAAACTGTAAACAAAAATTTCTATCAGTACTCTTTATCATTGATCTCTTCTTCCCATATTTCATGAAAGTGAAAATACTCTATCACATGTGAGTTTCCATGATTATACCTCTCTTCTTCATCCACTTACCTGAGATATCTTTTTTCCCTTCATACTAAATCATTATCTAACAAAGGTTAAATTCAACCTTATTTAATTATCTTCATTTAGGAAAGGTCTCTATGCATTACACTTTTTTTTTCTCAATCGTATCTGTTTATTAAATTACAACAGCTAAATATGTATCTTTTAAAGTTGCTTTTTTCCTTGCTTTTCCCTTATGTATTAGGTCATCTGGGTTAGTTATGGAGATTCCTGCTTCTTTGGCAAATTCCTAAAACTTCTAGGTTAGTGCTTCACAGACAATGAATGGGAGTAATGTCAATAACGGCTGCAGACCAGAAGTTTGAGCTTGACAGTGTATTTGCATCTCATCCCAGGAAAACTCTCATTCAATTCCCCTCTGGGTTTGATGTTATGGAAAAAGGAGGGGGGGGGAATGTCAGTTAGAAGCCTAGATATCAAGGAAGATCTGGAGAACAAGAACAAATATACAATTAAATTCAACTAGAGGTGGTAAGGGATTATTTGCAGTAGTGGTGAGACTATTTGGTAACCGAGACAATTATTTTTGGTTTAGGAATGTCAGTTTTATTAAAATGTAAGAAAACAGAGTAAACTGGTATAATGTGTACTGTAAAAAGAGAAATGACAGATAACTTGTCTGTCACAGTTTTGAGTCAAAGAAAATAAAATATGAGAATGAAAGGATATAATTAGGCTGAAAGATATTCCCAGAGTGACCAATGTTATTTTAAAAAAAATTTAGCTAAGCAATATGTTAAAAGTCAGTAACTTATAATCAAAATAAGTTTGAGATGAAAGAGAGTAAGAAATTGGTAAAATGACAGATAATGAATGGTTCAATTATGTTTGATTATGGCTGTAGACCCTTAGAAATGAAAAGAATAGGTAGGAATGAGTAGGTAGACATATATTAAAGTAAAATTTTCCATTATTTTACTTTCCCCTTCCAAATCCTGTCTCCATTTTTTTTTTCTTTTGGTAACAACTTAATTCTGAAACCATCTTTTAGCTATCTTGAAATTTCTTGTTGGATTTTGTTTGACTTGTATAGCAAAAAGAAAGAAATATGAAGTTATGACACAGAAAAACAAAAGAGTCTCTTGATCTGTATTTTATAAAATATTCTATTCTCTCTATTAAACTGCCAGGTAGCTTCAAAAATATTTTGTATGCTTAAGAAAATATTCCCTGTCTCTTTCAGTGTATGAAGCTGATATGAAGGGAAGGAAAGTGTGATTCCTGGAGATTCCCAAGTGATTACTTAGAAATGCTTTGCCTGTGACCAATTCTGGTACACAAGTGATGCCCAGTTATCCTTTTAAGATAAACTACAAACACACTAGTCTCTCTTGTGCTGATTAAATTTTACTCCCCCTTGGTCTCCAGAACATTAGTTTTTAAATACACACAAATTATATACCTAAAACACCTACCATCTATATGAAATAAATGCTTCATTCATTCATTCATTTCCCCCTTAGGAACTAAAGGAAATAACAGAATAAGACACTGAGTGGGACTTATTTCTACAAAATAAGCTAGTGGGAGCTTATGTCATAAAAATATGGGCTTACAAAAATGAAGTTTAAATTTATTTTGTAGTCACAGGTGAGACTAGAGTTATATACATTACATATTTATAGTGCTGTGGAAGTTTGAAGAAAAGCACATGTATTGAGTGTATACTAACAGCTGGGTGCAGTGGCTTTTATATATGTATCCATTTAATATTCTCAATGTTTCTATAATATAGGCATTACTCTTTTTATTTTACATAGAAATAAGAATTTTTCAGGTCATAAAGCTAATATATGATGGGGCCAGTATTTGAACCATGAGTTATCTAACCCCAAAGACAATGCTCATTCCTATTAGTTTGGTGTTTCATTCAAAATATGCATTAAATCCATAAGAGGGGGAATAAAAATATGCTAAGGGTACAGAGAAACAAATTATTAATGAAGTTTGAGATTATTGAAGTAGTCTTGGAGGTAGGGTGTTAATATCTAATGTAGGTCAAACCAATTGGACTGAGAACGTCATTCCAGACAGAATAGAGTGCATACAAAGGCAGAGAAATGGCTTGTTTGTGGAATCATGAGATACTCCATACAGGTGGTTGTCAGGGTATGTCAGAAGGTATAAGTAAACATAAGATTGGGGGCATAAAATAAAGACTAGAACCTTGAAGTTTGTATTACAGGCAAAAGGGAACCAATAGGCATTTCTTAGAAGAAAATATCAATAATATAATAATAAGTTGGTTGGATGACTAAATAAATTCAAAGATCAAGTATTTTAGTCTTGAGATTTTTCTATTAAATGGCCTATATATTCTAGAGTTTTTCATTAGATTACTTATAAACAAAAAGCATTACCTTCAAAATGGTTCATTAACATGACAAATACAGTGGCTTATTTTTATCACAGACTATATTTTTGTAACAGTCTTTCTGAAAGTTTTATTGAAATGATGAAGTTTTCTGTGATAGAGGTGTCTGATGCAACAGCTGTTTAATTGACAATTTTTAAATACCATCTTCATCTCTCTACTCATTATTCATTTTGAGTTAAAAAAAATAAAACCCATCTGCATTCTCTCTCCCCCATGCCCAGTACCAATTTTACATTTCCTGATATGCCCAATTTTGCATTTGAAGAGGCATGTGTTTGTTATCTAATGAACAACATGTCATCTTGTTCACAAAATAGGTGACAGATCCTTTCCACTTTGCTTACTGGTTTTCACCTAAATTACTCTTGAGAAAACACTCTTTGAAGATACAACCAGATGGTTTTTCTCACATACTTGAGGAGCAGATTGGCAGTTTTAGTTCTGTTTCAACATTTGTTGAGTGGCTAGTTCCTACCTTCCCCATGGTTTAGGATGTCAGGAGATTTATGTCCAAAAACATACACAGAAGATAAATTCTTAGTAAGTTCTTCCTTAGCAAGTCATTATACAGAAGTCTGGAAGACAGAGTTCATGTACTGAGCAACTCCATAGCACTGCAGAAATATTTCAGCTTACTGGGGTTACTTGCTGCAATTGAAATGAGGTCAAGAATTCCCTAGAATTCATCATGCTATACCAACTGATTCAGAAGGAAGTAATGAGAATTATGAGAAATTTCAAATCACCTTAGAGAAAGCCTAAATCTCTGTTAACTGACTGTCCATAGAAATCTGGACTTCAAGGACACTTCTGGTGAGCACTCAGAAATAATTGAGGAATATGTTATTAGAAACTTGAGAAAGAGGACCCTTGTTATTTAGTGTCAGAAAGCTGAGTGTAATGGTGTCCTGAGATTATGTGGAAATCAGAACTTGTGAATAATGCACTCGGATATTTAGTTGGAGAGATTACCAAACAAAGTGTTTAAGCTTCTCCTAATTTCTCCTTGCTGTTTATAATAAAATGCAAGAGGAATTATATAAATTAAGGGAAGAACTATTCAACTAAAAGAAACCAGAACATGAAGACTCAGAAATCTCAGCCTACCCAGAGGACAATAAGTCTAAGTGTTCAGTTACACAAAAGGCTCTTTGAAGAGATCAAAGGTGTGACTCACATATTCCCTCAATCAAGCCAGGATCCCATGGAAAGTTGAAGGTCTTTGTCTTTCAGCCATCTGAACAGAAACCAAAGAGACACAGGATTATCTCAAAAATGGACAAGGCTTCCAAGTGAATCTCCTGTAGCCTCCAAAATTCTACCAGCAGGAAACAGGCTGATAAAAATACTCAGCATTAAATATGTGCTACCTTTCATAAAGAAGGAATAATGACTCCAAAGGTGAAGCCTAGAGACCAGAGGCCTGAGCAGAGAACCAAGGAAAATTATTCCCAAACCTTGAAACCTAATGTAGTTTGCTTGCTTTCAGTTTAAAAATGCTTTGGACTGCTGACTCCATTTTATTCTCCATTTTCCCATTTTTTAAATAAGGATATCTGTGACTGTTGTCTATGCATGCCCTACTACTGTATGTTGGTAGCTGATAATTTATGACTTTAGTTTCATAGGTTCACAGATGGAGAGGAATTGTGCCCCAGCTGTTGTGTTTAATAGATTGTACCAAGAACTTCAGCCTCATGACGTAGATGATTTTATCAGATTATTTAGATGATGAGATTTCGAATTTCTGAGTTGATGAGATTTAGATGTGATTTGGGATTTGAGCTGATGCTGTAATGGAAGGAGACCTTTAGGGATTTAGAATGGGATGAACGTATTTTGCATTTGGGAGGGACATGAACCTTTGGGAGTCAGAAGGCTGGTGGTGAATGACCTACTAAAGATATTCATGTCCTAATGCCTAGATCCCTTGAATATGCAGTATTACAGGGAAAATGAATGTAAGTAAATTGATGGACTTTAAAATAGGGAGATTATCCTGGATTATCTTGGTGGGCTAAACCTAATCATATGAGTCTTTAAAAGCAGAGAACTTTCTCCAATTGGAATAAAAAAGATAGGGCAGAAATAAAAGTCAGAGAGTGATTTAACCTGCCATTGTTCTCTTTGAAGATGAAGGGACCAAAATGACAAAAGATGCAGGAGACATTAAGGATCTGAGAGAAGTTCCAAACTGACAGTCAGCAAAGAAAGAAGAACCTCAGTCCCACTGCTGCATGTAACTAAATTCTGTTAACAACCTGAGTGAACCTGGAAACAGATTTTTCTCCCAGAGCCTCCAGATAAGATCCCAGACTGGGCAAAACCTTGACAATATTTCTGACATACAGAACTTTGAAATAATACATTTGTGTTATTTTTAGCTGCTAAATTTGTGGTAATTTGGAAGAGCAGAAATGAAAAAATAATATAGCCTGTGATTCAAATGTAATGATGATGTCAAAACTTCTCTCAATCTATGTCAGTGTTTACTGTTACAATGGTATGTTTCCATTGGAGCAAGCTTTGTGATTATGCATATACATGTGTGTGTATGAGAGACTGATGACAGTAGTGACCCCAGTTTTTCACCCCTTTCTCTATTCAAACCCTTTGCCATGTGAATTTCCTGTCACTAAAATGATCGAGTTAATTTCCCTACCCATTGATTCTGGGATCAGCCATGTGATTTATTTGGCTATTGCAATGAGGTTTAGAAGGGATGATGTGGTGCGCCAGTTTTGAGTCTAAGCCTCATAGGGAGGCTTACTTTTCCTGTGATCTCTCTTGTAATCTCTGACATTGCCAAGAGAATATGCCCAGGCTTTACTGCTATGGGTTGAGAGACATGTGGACAGTGTCAAATTGCCCCAGTTGTCTCAAACAAGGCCATCCTAGTTCATCTTACAGCCTAGTCACCCCCATAGCATGCGAGTGAGTCAAATAAAGTCCAACAAAGCTACCTAACTGCACACTAGGTGATTGATAATCTCTTATTTTTGTGTACCACTATGGTTTTATCATTTGTAATGCAGAATTATCAGCCAATACACAACAGATATAGTGTGATTATTTATCTTTCCCATTAGACCAGCGGTCCCCAACGCCCCGGTACTGGTCTGTGGCCACTTAGGAACTGGGCCACACAGTAGGAGGTGAGCGGTGGGCGAGTGAGCGAAGCTTCATCTGTCACTCCCCATCGCTCCCCATCGCTTGCATTACCACCTGAAACATTTCCCCCTGCCCCAATCTGGAAAAATTGTCTTCCACGAAACTGGCCCCTGGTGCCTAAAAGGTTGGGGACCGCTGCATTGGACTGTAAGCTCCAGAAGGGTAGGGAAAATAGGTCTATTCACTATTTTATTCTCAGAATCTAACACTAACTGTGACTTTTTAATGTGTATTTGTTCAATTTAATTAAATTTCTTTTGATCCTTACAATTTAGTAAAGTCAGAGTAAGTTAGCAATTGCTATTATTCTCAAGATTATAGAGAATTTAACTGAATTATAAGAAGGTTATTTGACTTTTCCAACATCACTGCCTGAAAAGAATTCAAAAGGACTCTCCATGAATTCTCAGAGTTGGGGGTGGGGAGGGAGTCTTTGCTGTCACTAGTTTTGATTTATTATTCAAGCACCCTATTCCAATACCTTTTAGAGAGTGGATTAGAAAAAGGTCCTCTTAAAATTGGGATAATTTGTTTTAACTAAAATTTCTCTATATTGTACATCCTACTTGCTTTTTTAGGTTTCTATGAACCACCCAACTCTTGGGTATATAATTCTGGTTTAAGAACAAGTAAACAATCTTTAGGTGGCTAAAGAGGAATTGAGAAGCAAAAAGTCTAACTTTACTATATTTACCTTGCTTCTGTGTAAATGATATTTTTGAAAGTCAGTAGCATATTAAAAACTAGAGATACCTCAAAGTCCTCTTCTTCTCCCTTCAATTACCATCTCATAACTCATCTTATGCATGGGAAGCAGTAGTTACAGTGTTCAAAAGGACAAAATGAAATCTAAACTCATAATTAGACGACAGTGCTATAGGGTGGAGGTTCTAAGGAGAGAGGTTCAGAAATTAGAAATAAAATTGGATTACAGAAAAATGTTCTTCTGACTATTTGACACTTACTCTTAGCTATGGCTCTGTTCTTATCTCTCATACTTTCCTTTGAAATGGTAAAATACAACAGTAAGAAAATTTTTTTCCACTCAAGATGTCCCTTTCCCATTCTCCAGTTTTAAAAGGCTAGTTGGAAATTAGCATGAAGTCTAGAGGAAAGGAGGTGGGTGATGGGAAGTTTGGGACTGGGATGTTCTCAGCCTGAGAGAGAAATTCTTTCCCTTGGATTAAGCTTTTGAGGCTTTCTTGTCATTAAAGTATTAACACACAGAGGACCGTACAGCTGCCCTTCCAAGTTGTCTAGGCTTCAGGCCAGAAGAGAAAGAGCACAGCTGATACTTTATTCATAGTCTAATCCAATTCCTCCATACTAGAATATCAGGTACGAATCTGAGTTCATTGTCTCCATCCCACAAAGCATGGATAATGACCAAGACTGGTACCTGTACTCATCTATCAGAGGATTCTCTTTTTCCTAATAAACAAGTAGATGCTTTACATTTGCAGTTTTTCATAAATTATATAAAAGTTTCACATATAATATGTTACTTGATATAATAACTTCTTGAATATATTGCTGTCACTTTATGATTTTGGAAACTCTGACTTGGAGTAGCTGACTTTCCTAAAAACACACCATCTTGGCATAATCTAATCTCTACTCATCTAAACAAAAAAAGTCTAATATTTCATTCTGTCTAATGCAGCTATTTTCCTAGTATCTCACTCAAGCTTTGCTTATATCAACAGAATAAATTTTTAGTTGGGCAATCAGAATTAGATATAGTCAGTTCATCCCATTACGTAATCTTAGCTCTTTTAGTCACAATGTGAGTAGCTCAGTTTCACTTTCAACACTGTGAAGTCCTGCTTGTTCATACATGTGTTATTGAATTGAATCATTTTGTTTATTGGCTCAGGTGTTCATCTTTGAGAAACCAAAGTAAAATCCTAAAAATTATTTTTAAACTTTTGTCTTTTGTCTAGGCTCTATTTATTTTTCTTGGCTCTACTATTTTTTTTCCCTTGTATTCTTTTATAATCTTCTTAGAGCAGAATATAATAATTTCTTTTTTTTTCCATCACCATTGCTAAAACGCAATTCCAATTTGTATTGAACAGAGTTGCATATTGGCAACAGTAATGGCCTGAAGTCCAAGGTCTGCACACAAAATGTTATAACACAGCTGAAGTTTAAAAAGGAACCACCAACAAAATATAATAATTTCTTTATTGCTTCCCATTCAAGAGATTCTAATTCATGTTTTCTTTAAAACATTATGCTAGAAAATAATTACTATTTTTCCTTTTTATGTCCTCTTCATATCTATCTATCTATCATCTATTAAATCATCTATTTTGTGTAGTATCTCTGACAATATCTCCTTTACCCATGTGGATCAATGATGTGACTAAATTTGTCTTAATATTGTTTCAGAGATGTCATATATCCAGTTATGTATTCTAATATAAAGAAGGTGAAAGGCATCTGTAGAAAATATATTTTGCCAAGTTTTGGAATATTTAGTACTAAAAAAACACTGCATAGTGACTTTGGACCTTGTTCCTTTGAATTCTTTCAAAACTCAGGTAACTGTTTAAGCATGGCAGCTCAATACCATTTCATTAAATTCCAGATGTTTTATCCAAGGCTTTGTCAGAAGACACAGGAAATTCTTTATTAATTTTTTTCATGGCTAAAGAGAGACCTGGGAAGTCTATAGTTTGTTTTCCTTTTCTCCAATTCTTATAAATGAGTTGAGCCATGTGGAATTTTAAAACAATCAATCAAAAAATGTTTTAATAAAAAGCAATATAGAAATTATTTTGGGGGGGACCTTGAAGATGGCGGAAGAGTAAGACGCGGAGATCGCCTTCCTCCCCACGGATACACCAGAAATACATCCACACGTGGAACAACTCCTACAGAACTCCTACTGAAGGCTGGCAGAAGACCTCAGACCTCCCAAAAGGCAAGAAACTCCCCACGTAACTGGGTAGGGCAAAAGAAAAAACAGAGACAAAAGAATAAGGACGGCACCTGCACCAGTGGGAGGGAGCTGTGAAGGAGGAAAAGTTTCCACACACTAGGAAGCCCCTCCGCGGGCGGAGACTGCGGGAGGCAGAGGGGGGAGTTTCGGCACCGCGGAGTAGTGCACAGTGACGGGTGCGGAGGGCAAAGCGGGGAGATTCAGGCACAGACGATCGGTGCCGACCGGCACTCACCAACCCGAGAGGCTTGTCTGCTCACCCGCCGGGGCGGGCGGGGCTGCGAGCTGAGGCTCGGGTTTTGGTTTTGGACGGAGCTCAGGGAGAGGACTGGGGTTGGCGGCTTGAACATAGCCTGAAGGGGTTAGTGCACCACGACTAGCCGGGAGGGAGTTCGGGGAAAAGCCTGCACCGGCCGAAGAGGCAAGAGACTTTTTCTTCCCTCTTTGTTTCCTGGTGCGCGAGGAGAGGGGTTTAAGAGCGCTGCTTAAAGGAACTCCAGAGATGGGCGCGAGCCGCGGCTAAAAGCGCGAACCCCAGAGACGGGCGCGAGCCGCGGCTGAGGGCGCGAGCCCCCGAGACGGGCGCGAGCCGCGGCTGAAAGCGCAAACCCCAGAGACGGGCGCGAGCCGCGGCTAAAACCGCGGACCCCAGAGACGGGCGGGAGACGCTAAGGCTGCTGCTGCCGCCACCAAGGGGCCTGTGTGCGAGCACAGGTCACTCTCCACACCCCTCTTCCGCGGAGCCTGTGCAGCCCGCCACTGCCAGGTTCCCGGGATCCAGGGACAACTTCCCCGGGAGTACGCACGGCGCGTCTCAGGCTGGTGCAACATCACGCCGGCCTCTGCCGCAACGTCACGCTGCCTCTGCAGCCGCAGGCCCGCCCCGCACGCAGTGCCCCTCCTTCCCCCATCCCCCAACCCCCGGCCTGAGTGAGCCGGAGCCCCCGAATCAGCGGCTCCTTTAACCCCGTCCTGTCTGAGCGAAAAAACAGACGCCCTCCAGCGACCTACACGCAGAGGCAGGGCCAAATCCAAAGCTGAGCTCCTGTGAGCTGTGAGAACAAAGAAGAGAAAGGGAAATCTCTCCCAGCAGCCACAGAAGCAGCGGATTAAAGCTCCACAATCAACTTGATATACCCTGCATCTGTGGAATACCTGAATAGACAAGGAATGATCCCAAATTGAAGAGGTGGAATTTAGGAGCGAGATCTATGATTTTTTTTCCCTTTTCCTCTTTTTGTGAATGTGTACGTGTATGCTTCTGTGTGAGATCCTGTCTGTATACTCTTGCTTCCACCATTTGTCCTAGGGCTCTATCCGTCCATGACTTTTTTTTAAAAAATTCTTTTTCTTAATAATTAAGTTTAATTGTAATAACTTTATTATACTTTACCTTCGTTCTTTCTTTCTTTCCTTCCTTCCTTCCCTCCTTTAGACAACGAATCACCCCAAATTGAGGAGGTGGTCTCAGGGAGCAGGATTTATGATTTTTCCCCCTTTACCTCTTTTTGTGAAGGTGTATGTGTATGCTTCTGTGTAAGATTTTCTCTGTATAGCTTTGCTTCCAACATTTGTCCTAAGGTTCTATCCGTCCCTTTTTTTTTTTTCCTAAATATTTTTTAATTCAATAACTATATTATACTTTATTTTTACTGTATCATCTTTCTTTCTGTCTTTTTTCCTTCTTTCCCTCCTTCCTTCCTTCCTCCCTCCCTCCCTCCCTCCCTCCTTTCTTTCCTTCTTTCTTCCTTCCTTCCTTTCCTCCTTTCCTTCTTTCTTTACTCATACTTCTACTAATTCTCCCTACTTTTTCTCCCTTTTATTCTGAGCTGTGTGGATGAAAGGCTCTTGGTGCTCCAGCCAGGAGTCAGGGCTCTGCCTCTGAGGTAGGAGAGCCAACTTCAGGACACTGGTCAACAAGAGACCTCCCAGCTCCACATAATATTAAACGGTGGAAATATCCCAGAGACCTCCATCTTAACACCAGCACCCAGCTTCACTCAACGACCAGCAAGCCACAGTGCTGGACAACCTATGCCAAACAACTAGCAAAACAGGAACACAACCCCACCCATTAGCAGAGAGGCTGCCTAAAATCATAATAAGGCCACAGACACCCCAAAACACACCACCAGACGTGAACCTGCCCACTAGAGAGACAAGATCCAGCCTCATCCACCACAACACAGGCACTAGTCCCCTCCACCAGGAAGCCTACACAACCCACTGAAACAACCTTAGCCACTGGAGACAGACATCAAAAACAACGGGAACTACGAAAGTGCAGCCTGCAAAAAGGAGACCCCAAACACAGTAAGATAAGCAAAATGAGAAGACAGAAAAACACACAGCAGATGAAGGAGCAAGATAAAAACCCACCAGACCTAACAAATGAAGAGGAAATAGGCAATCTACCTGAAAAAGAATTCAGAATAATGATAGTAAGGATGATCCGAAATCTTGGAAGTAGAATGGACAAAATGCAAGAAACAGTTAACAAGGACCTACAAGAACTAAAGACGAAACAAGCAACGATGAACAATGCAATAAATGAAATTAAAATCACTCTAGATAGGATCAATAGCAGAATAACTGAGGCAGAAGAACGGATAAGTGACCTGGAAGATAAAGTAGTGGAAATAACTACTGCAGAGCAGAATAAAGAAAAAAGAATGAAAAGAACTGAGGACAGTCTCAGAGACCTCTGGGACAACATGAAACGCACCAACATTCGAATTATAGGGGTTCCAGAAGAAGAAGAAAGAAAGAAAGGGACTGAGAGAATATTTGAAGAGATTATAGTTGAAAACTTCCCTAATATGGGAAAGGAAATAGTTAATCAAGTCCAGGAAGCACAGAGGGTCCCATACAGGATAAATACAAGGAGAAACACGCCAAGACACATATTAATCAAACTGTCAAAAATTAAATACAAAGAAAGCATATTAAAAGCAGCAAGGGAAAAACAACAAATAACACACAAGGGAATCCCCATAAGGTTAACAGCTGATCTCTCAGCAGAAACCCTACAAGCCAGAAGGGAGTGGCAGGACATACTGAAAGTGATGAAGGAGAATAGCCTGCAACCAAGACTACTCTACCCAGCAAGGATCTCATTCACATTTGATGGAGAAATTAAAACCTTTACAGACAAGCAAAAGCTGAGAGAGTTCAGCACCACCAAACCAGCTTTACAACAAATGCTAAAGGAACTTCTCTAGACACGAAACACAAGAGAAGGAAATGACCTATAGTAGCGAACCCAAAACAATATATAAAATGGAAATAGGAACATACATATCGATAATTACCTTAAATGTAAATGGACTAAATGCTCCCACCAAAAGACACAGATTGGCTGAATGGATACAAAAACAAGACCCTTATATATGCTGTCTACAAGAGACCCACTTCAGAACTAGAGACACATACAGACTGAAAGTAAGGGGATGGAAAAAGATATTCCATGCAAATGGAAACCAAAAGAAAGCTGGAGTAGCAATTCTCATATCAGACAAAATAGACTTTAAAATAAGGACTATTAAAAGGGACAAAGAAGGACACTACATAATGATCAAGGGATCGATCCAAGAAGAAGATATAACAATTGTAAATATTTATGCACCCAACATAGGAGCACCTCAATACATAAGGCAAATACTAACAACCATAAAAGGGGAGATCAACAGTAACACATTCATAGTAGGGGACTTTAACACCCCACTTTCACCCATGGACAGATCATCCAAAATGAAAATAAATAAGGAAACACAAGCTTTAAATGATACATTAAACAAGATGGACTTAATTGATATTTATAGGACACTCCATCCAAAAACAACAGAATACACATTTTTCTCAAGTGCTCATGGAACA
This sequence comes from Phocoena sinus, assembly GCF_008692025.1. NCBI lineage: Eukaryota > Metazoa > Chordata > Mammalia > Artiodactyla > Phocoenidae > Phocoena > Phocoena sinus. The sequence goes on along the minus strand of NC_045772.1, from coordinate 44,641,288 downwards.
TTCTCCAGGATAGATCATATCTTGGGTCACAAATCAAGCCTTGGTAAATTTAAGAAAACTGAAATTGTATCAAGTATCTTTTCCGACCACAACGCCATGAGACTAGACATCAATTACAGGAAAAGATCTGTAAAAAATACAAACACATGGAGGCTAAACAATACACTACTTAATAATGAAGTGATCACTGAAGAAATCAAAGAGGAAATAAAAAAATACCTAGAAACAAATGACAATGGAGACACAACGACCCAAAACCTATGGGATGCAGCAAAAGCAGTTCTAAGGGGGAAGTTTATAGCAATACAAGCCCACCTTAAGAAGCAGGAAACATCTCGAATAAACAACCTAACCTTGTACCTCAAGCAATTAGAGAAAGAAGAACAAAGAAACCCCAAAGCTAGCAGAAGGAAAGAAATCATAAAAATCAGATCAGAAATAAATGAAAAAGAAATGAAGGAAACAATAGCAAAGATCAATAAAACTAAAAGCTGGTTCTTTGAGAAGATAAACAAAATAGATAAACCACTAGCCAGACTCATCAAGAAAAAAAGGGAGAAGACTCAAATCAATAGAATTAGAAATGAAAAAGGAGAAGTAACAACTGACACTGCAGAAATAAAAAAAATCATGAGAGATTACTACAAGCAACTCTATGCCAATAAAATGGACAATCTGGAAGAAATGGACAAATTCTTAGAAATGCACAACCTGTCAAGACTGAATCAGGAAGAAATAGAAAATATGAACAGACCAATCACAAGCACTGAAATTGAAACTGTGATTAAAAACCTTCCAACAAACAAAAGCCCAGGACCAGATGGCTTCACAGGTGAATTCTATCAAACGTTTAGAGAAGAGCTAACACCTATCCTTCTCAAACTCTTCCAAAATATAGCAGAGGGAGGAACACTCCCAAATTCCTTCTACGAAGCCACCATCACCTTGATACCAAAACCAGACAAGGATGTCACAAAGAAAGAAAACTACAGGCCAATATCACTGATGAACATAGATGCAAAAATCCTCAACAAAATACTAGCAAACAGAATCCAACAGCACATTAAAAGGATCATACACCATGATCAAGTGGGGTTTATTCCAGGAATGCAAGGATTCTTCAATATACGCAAATCTATCAATGTGATAAACCATATTAACAAATTGAAGGAGAAAAACCATATGATCATCTCAATAGATGCAGAGAAAGCTTTCGACAAAATTCAACACCCATTTATGATAAAAACCCTCCAGAAAGTAGGCATAGAGGGAACTTTCCTAAACATAATAAAAGCCATATATGACAAGCCCACAGCAAACATCATCCTCCATGGTGAAAAACTGAAAGCATTTCCACTAAGATCAGGAACAAGACAAGGTTGCCCACTCTCACCACTCTTATTCAACATAGTTTTGGAAGTTTTAGCCACAGCAATCAGAGAAGAAAAGGAAATAAAAGGAATCCAAATCGGAAAAGAAGAAGTAAAGCTGTCACTGTTTGCAGATGACATGATACTATACATAGAGAATCCTAAAGATGCTACCAGAAAACTACTAGAGCTAATCAATGAATTTGGTAAAGTAGCAGGATACAAAATTAATGCACAGAAATCTCTGGCATTCCTATATACTAATGATGAAAAATCTGAAAGTGAAATCAAGAAAACACTCCCATTTACCATTGCAACAAAAAGAATAAAATATCTAGGAATAAACCTACCTAAGGATACGAAAGACCTGTATGCAGAAAATTATAAGACACTGATGAAAGAAATTAAAGATGATACAAATAGATGGAGAGATATACCATGTTCTTGGATGGGAAGAATCAACATTGTGAAAATGACTCTACTACCCAAAGCAATCTACAGATTCAATGCAATCCCTATCAAACTACCACTGGCATTTTTCACAGAACTAGAACGAAAAAGTTCACAATTTGTATGGAAACACAAAAGACCCCGAATAGCCAAAGCAATCTTGAGAACGAAAAAAGGAGCTGGAGGAATAAGGCTCCCTGACTTCAGACTATATTACAAAGCAACAGTAATCAAGACAGTATGGTACTGGCACAAAAACAGAAAGATAGATCAGTGGAACAGGATAGAAAGCCCAGAGATAAACCCACGCACATATGGACACCTTATCTTTGATAAAGGAGGCAGGAATGTACAGTGGAGAAAGGACAGCCTCTTCAATAAATGGTGCTGGGAAAACTGGACAGGTACATGTAAAAGTATGAGATTAGATCACTCCCTAACACCATACACAAAAATAAGCTCAAAATGGATTAAAGACCTAAATGTAAGGCCAGAAACTATCAAACTCTTAGAAGAAAACATAGGAAGAACACTCTATGACATAAATCACAGCAAGATCCTTTCTGACCCACCTCCTAGAGTAATGGAAATAAAAACAAAAATAAACAAATGGGACCTAATGAAACTTCAAAGCTTTTGCACAGCAAAGGAAACCATAACCAAGACCAAAAGACAACCCTCAGAATGGGAGAAAACATTTGCAAATGAAGCAACTGACAAAGGATTAATCTCCAAAATTTACAAGCAGCTCATGCAGCTCAATAACAAAAAAACAAACAACCCCATCCAAAAATGGGCAGAAGACCTAAATAGACATTTCTCCAAAGAAGATATACAGAATGCCAACAAACACATGAAAGAATGCTCAACATCATTAATCATTAGAGAAATGCAAATCAAAACTACAATGAGATATCATCTCACACCAGTCAGAATGGCCATCATCAAAAAATCTAGAAACAATAAATGCTGGAGAGGGTGTGGAGAAAAGGGGACACTCTTGCACTGCTGGTGGGAATGTGAATTGGTTCAGCCACTGTGGAGAACAGTATGGAGGTTCCTTAAAAAACTACAAATAGAATTACCATATGACCCAGCAATCCCACTACTTGGCATATACCCTGAGAAAACCAAAATTCAAAAAGAGTCATGTACCAAAATGTTCATTGCAGCTCTATTTACAATAGCCAGGACATGGAAACAACCTAAGCGCCCATCATCGGATGAATGGATAAAGAAGATGTGGCACATATACACAATGGAATATTACTCAGCCTTAAAAAGAAATGAAATTGAGCTATTTGTAATGAGATGGATAGACCTAGAGTCTGTCATACAGAGTGAAGTAAGTCAGAAAGAAAAAGACAAATACCGTATGCTAACACATATATATGGAATTTAAGGGAAAAAAATGTCATGAAGAACCTAGGGGTAAGATAGGAATAAAGACGCAGACCTACTGGAGAACGGACTTGAGGGTATGGGGAGGGGGAGGGGTGAGTTTTGACAGGGCGAGAGAGAGTCATGGACATATACACACTAACAAACGTAGTAAGGTAGATAGCTGGGGGGAAGCAGCCGCAAGGCACAGGGATATTAGCTCGGTGCTTTGTGACAGCCTGGAAGGGTGGGATGGGGAGAGTGGGAGGGAGGGAGACGCAAGAGGGAAGACATATGGGAACATATGTATATGTATAGCTGATTCACTTTGTTATAAAGCAGAAACTAACACACCATTGTAAAGCAATTATACCCCAATAAAGATGTTTAAAAAAAAATTATTTTGTTTTTCTCTAAGCAAATTAAAAATATCAGGCAGCTGATCTAGAGGAAAAAAAGTCATACCTGAAACAATCACAAGGTAGACATCAAAAGGTATAATGATAAGGCTAGTACAGACAAGTTATCCTATGAGCTCGGTTAGAAGATAGGGTGGAGAAGTAAAGCTCAAACTCTTCCATAGAATATGCAAACTATTTTATTCCAACTAAGAAGCCTCTGAAACAGTGATAACTTTGTCTTGCAAGTATTATGTTTTACATAAAACTACTAACTTTTACCTTTAACTCTAATTTTCTGTACATATTCCATCATGTTCCTTCAGCAATTCTCCACATTCTCACAATAATCAATTCTGATAATTGAACCGTAAGAGAAATTGCCCCAGAAGTCATGCTTATTATCTTAAGCTATCATTTTAAAGAACGAATCGTGAGAAAAGCACAGACCAAGACAAAGACAATTTAGTAGTGGAAAAAGCAGGATTAGGATTGGGGAGGCCACACAAACTAATCTGTGACCATAATTTCTGATGTAACTTTTGGAAAGTGATTTTATTTCTCTGGGTATCAGGTTAGTCATTTTTAAAAATGAGAATTAAATGTTCTATTCTGTTTACTAAAAGGGTAATAGTAAAAATGTTTTGAAAGAAAATACTTTTAAAAGTTATACATTTCTAAGCCATTTCTTTTTGAAAATTTTGTTTATATCAGAAAAATTAGGGTTATCTGAGAAAGACGTATGCTGATCACATGTTGAGAATTCAAAGCCTATAGAGATGAAGGTGGGATATGGTAGAGAATGGTTCCATAAGTAAGTTAATGATGTTATAATAGTAGAAACAATGTAAGATCAGCCCCTCTTGGATACTTTATTAATGATATCATTTTTAAATGGTTTTAGGCCAATAGAGAGCAATAGAAGAATTAAGGAAAAGAAACATTTACTTAGGATTAAGCATGGAATAGCTACGCTTAGATGAAGAGCAGGATATGAGATCTGGATTGATGAAAAAGGAGGATGTTTAGGATCTCTGTTAACAAGTGGAGAAAAAGGGGTAGAGCTGTAGACTTTTGAAGGCTATCGTGATATATTTATAACTCTGTCCAGTACTCATTATTTTTTCAAATGTTGTGAGTTGCGATCTAAAGTTTCAGAAACATGAAGTTGTAATGACTAAAGACCCTTTTTGTTGTCATATCTTTCTTCTCTCAAACAAGAATAGGTGACCCACAACATACTCCTGTGTGCCTATTGTCTGAATTGTAGCAGATAATCTGTACGTAAGTAATGCCACTATTATCATATAATGTTAATGAGGCAAATATTTGAGACTTAGGAATAGATACAACTTCGTAGAATGACTACAAAAGAAATTGCTGCTTCAGATGTTGACATCTTTGTCTACTATGGTGGGACCTAGAAGGATCTTGTGTTTCAGTATAATCTTAAGACTTTTGGTAACAGATGGATTATTGACTTGAAAACAACAAAAGGTCAATGAAAATGTTGTTTTCTATCAGTGAAGATCTACAGAGTTATGACTTTGTTTCCTTGTTTTGGCATTGCGTTAAATTTTCATGTTTATGTTTTAATGTTATCTATTTATATAAAATATAGAATACATTATATTGGATGATTTAAGTGAATATAGACTTTGAAATTATCTATAAAATTACAAAACTTTGTCAATTTTGTTTCATGTAATTACTTTCATAATCAGGTATAACAATTGACTATATTTATAGACAATGTGTGAATTTAATAGCTTATTGTAGCTATTGTATTCTGTTAGCTATTTATTTTTTTATTAGCATAATGATGTACTTAAAGCATAAATACCTATTTTCTGAGGTTTGAGTGCAACAGCCTTTTCTCTTTATGGATAAATGTTTACCCCTGTACAAAATTAGGAAATCAGAACATTCGGTTAGGTATTCAAAAATTTTTAGTTTCCTAGTAGACTTTTTAATGGTTGATTAATATACTCTCTGAGAGCTGACATTTTACTTATTCTGAATATGTATTTGTGCCCCTTAAGCGAAGTAATTCAGTTAGCTACTATATTAATACTTTCCAAATGTCTCTTTAGGCCATTTGCTTACTTATGTAACTTCAGATACTGTCATGACACTGTGGTTCAAGAGAGCCAGAGTTCACATTAGCATTATTTATTAAATTTGCCAATTCAAAAACATGAACACAAACACAAGTTTCTTTTTCTTTTTTTCCTACAATCATTAGCAGTAATGCTATTTTATGGATCAAATTCTCTCAAAAGCCATCAGATCCTTCCCAGAATAGCATGTTATAATCTATGTTTTCCAAAGTGAAATGTAGAAAAGTTAGAGAGGTGTCATTATTGAATCATAAAGATAATGAAAATTTTAGAGAGTAAGTTTTACACTGTTTAAAAAGTTAAAGGGATGAGGGAGGAGGAAGATGGCAGAAGAGTAAGACGCAGAGATCACCCTCCTCCCCACAGATACACCAGAAATACATCTACACGTGGAACAGCTCCTACAGAACACCTACTGAACGCTGGCAGAAGACATCAGACCTCCCAAAAGGTAAGACACTCCTCACGCACCTGGGTAGGGCAAAAGAAAAAACAGACACAAAGAATAGGGACGGGACCTGCACCAGTGGGAGGGAGCCGTGAAGGAGGAAAGGTTTCCACACACTAGGAAGCCCCTTCGTGGGCGGAGACTGTGAGTGGTGGGGGGGGAAGCTTCGGAGCCACGGAGGAGAGCGCAGCAACAGGGGTGCGGAGGGAACAGCGAAGAGATTCCTGCACAGAGGATCGGGGCCGAATAAGCTTGTCTGCTCACCCGCCGGGGCAGGCGGGGGGCTGGGAGCTGAGGCTCAGGCTTCAGTCGGATTGCAGGGAGAGGACTGGCGGTGTGAACACAGCCTGAAGAGGTTAGTGCACGACGGCTAGCCTGGAGGGAGTCCGAGAAAAAGTCTGGACCTGCCAAAGAGGCAAGAGACTTTTTCTTCCCGCTTTGTTTCCTGGTGCGCAAGGAGAGGGTCTGTCACTCTGTATGACAGACTCTAGGTCCATCCACCTCGCTACAAATAACTCAATTTTGTTTCTTTTTATGGCTGAGTAATATTCCATTCTATATATATGCCACATCTTCTTTACCCATTCACTGCCGATGTACACTTAGGTTGCTTCCTAAATAGAAATAAATAGTGGGGGTGGGGGTGGGGGTGGTGTTGTGATAAATTGGGAGATTGAGATTGACATGTATACACTAATATGTATAAAATGGATGACTAATAAGAACCTGCTGCATAAAAAAATAAATAAAATAAAAATCAAAAGCAAAAAATTGATTAAGGTGGTAAATTTTATATTATTTGTATTTTACCATGATCAAAATTTTAATTAAAATAAAACAGTTTTTTAATTAAAAAATAACTAATTAGATACAAGTGTGTTTTCAAATGCTTTTTCAGAATACATTAAGTAGTTTGTATATTTTTTTCATATATAATTTATTGCTGAGTTGTGGGCACTAACACATTCCATAGTAAACCACTCATGGTCATCACTTTTAATTTCACTGTCTTATTGTATTTCTTTGTATTCTATTTCAGTTCTTGGTGTCTATGTTTATAAATATTCTTTTCTGTGGTCCATGTTTTTCAAGTTTTTGGTCAAGAGCTGCCACCTGCATTAAATAAATTTGAATACCTTTCCATATTTTTACATGCTTTTAATATTTTACTTAACATTGAAATTATTTGTTGTGACAATTTTTAAATAATTTACTCTTCAATCCCTAGGTCCAAAATTCTTATTTTAGAGAATGCAAGCAAGAGGCAAGATTTAAACTCTTTTATATATTTAGCTGTTTTGTATATATGGGCATGTATTCTTCTCTCTCCTATGATAGTGTTTTTGTCAAACTTTCTAAAAGTACTTTGTTTTCATAAATTTTATTATGTTTTTTAACAGACATATTTATAGATACACATTATGTTACAATAAAGTGATTCTGTTTGTTATGTATATTATTTTAACCCTAACAATTTAATTTCTTTGATATAAATAGTGTTATTCAGTCATGTTTTAATTTGAAAAGAATCAATCTATGTCCTTGCTCTTGTTTTAAACTTTGTATTTAATTATATTTTACATATGTCTCTTGTAAGACAACTGATGTTTAATTTTAAGATATATATTTACATTTGCTTTTCTTAAAGAAGAGTTCAGTTCATTTATATTTCAGATTAAAATATGTGTGGGAGAAAAACTCCAGGAATGGTGGAATAATGACATCCCCAAATACGTTCCCCCAGAAATACAAAAGGAACACTGGTAAAAAAAAAAAAAAAAAAATGTAAATATAAACTTTTTTCTAATTCTGAAAGTTAACCAAAGGCTTGCAAAAATCCAGAGTATTTATTCAAAACAGTAGAAACAGCTGTATCTCAGTAACAATGAGCTTTATCACATTTTAACCTACCTTATTCTTATTCCCCTGGTAATCATAGTAGCTATAAAACCAGTAGCTTAATGACCACTGGAGGTGGCAGAATGGATTTGAAGCTCCACAAATGTCTCACTACCAGAGAATTGTCACTCTATATGACCTGTTTAGAAGTTCCCTGGAAATCTCCATTCACAGAGCAAGTCTTCATTTGACCTGACTCAGAGATCACTCAGTGAGAAAAATTCTACTCCCAACGTGTTTATTGAGAATAATCAGTAGCAATTGTACAACACTGCAGTTGCCTGTGACAGTGACGGCAATTGAGGCAAATAAGAATCTGGCCAAAAAACCTTAAAAAGAAAATCTGAGAATGAACTATCGGTAGGGGACTTAGAAATGTTGTACCATATTCCTGGAATCTATAAAGCTGCGCCCACATGTTCAGAGCTGTACACATGCTTAGGAAACACCCAAAAAGCATTACTTCCTCATCTCCAGCTAATCTTGATAATCCACACAAGTGTGAAATGAAGGCTTTTAAACAGAGTTGTAAACTAACTGCCACATCATTGAAGGCATGCCCCAATTTACATATAGAGAGAACAGAAGACTTATTGGTTTAAGGCATCTAATAAAATATTTATCCACTCTTTAGCTGACCACTAAGGTAACTATGCAACTTCAATGGCTGCACATTGCAAAGAATGCAGACTTAACATAGTTCAGTAAGGTCATTTGATAAACAAATAGGAACAAAAAAAACAACAGAAATAAACAGCAATAACAACAATCTCTGGGTAGCAGGGATGGGATCTGACTTCCAGAGATGCCACATAATATTATAAAAAAATACATTTTTTTCCAAAAAAATTATGAGATCAGAAAGAAACAGGAAAGTATAAATATGCACAGTATATGCATATGCAGGAAAACAAGCAATCCATAGAAACTGTCCCTGAAGAAGCCAAGATTTGTACTTATTAGATAAATATTTTAGATTATTATAATATTTTCAAAGAACTAAAGGAAACCATGTGTAAAAATTTCAAGGAAAGTATGAGAATTATGTCTCACCAAATAGAAAATGTCAATACAGAAGTAGAAATTATTTAAAAGAAAAAAGAGAGAGAGAACCAAATATAAACTCTGCAGTTGAAAAGTTCAATAAATTAAATGAAAAATTCACTAGAGTGTTTCAACAGTGGATTTGAGCAGGTGAAAGAAAAAAATCAGTGAATGTGAAGGTGTGTTATAGTTGAGATTATTCAGTCTCAGGGATAGGAAGTAAAAAGAATGAAGATTGAATAGAGCCTCAGAGACCTGTGGAACACCAACAAGCATACCAATATACACATAATGGGAGTGACATAACAAGATGAGAAAGAGCAGATATAATATTTGAAGGAACAAGGCATGGATATATCCTAAATTTGATTAAAAACATTGTTACATATTCAAGAGGGTCAATGAGCTCTAAGGAGAATACACAAACAAATACACACTTGGAGAGGCAAGCTTGTCACAATAGAATAACTATAGGCTCAGAAAGGATTAAACTGATACTAGAGAAAATGGATTCAGCTATTGCTACTAGGGGAAAGTCAGGGATTGCTAGCTGAAGGCAGCAGAAAGTGACATCTGAACATTATGGCAACAAACAACAGATGATCTTCTGAGGAAGAAATTGAGTGATTTAATGTGGAATAAGGTGTACATCTTGACAATTGCTTAGATCCAAGGAGAAGGAGAAAAATGTAATATTCAGAAATCTATGAGTCAAACAGATGACATGGGGAGGGAGTTCTCTTAGTAGGCAGGGCCCTATCTACTAGCTTGAGGGAATTTAGGATATCTTTATGTAAGTATATGTGGAGGGGAAATGAAAAGGACAATATGTGGGGATTGGGTATCAAGAAAAAGGAAAAAATAATAATATTTTGATCCCTGAAATAACCAAACTGGAGAAATAAGCAAAAGGATAATGATGATATGCTGAGAATCTATTGAAACATTTTGAATTGTAATCTTTGGCCCTGATACCAAAATCTAGGTCCTGAAAATTCAATGGGTTTGAGTCTGCTGGTCAGGGTCAAGTGTTCTCAAATTTGGAAGTCTTGAGTCTGGAATCCAGGGAATGAGACATGGAAAAGAAAGATAATTAAAATACTCTGATTCTGTGTATAGACCAATACTAGATTTTTCTAAACTGTCTTTAATTCACACATGATTTTATTTTCACATGTGACTTGAAACCCACTGATGATTCAAAATCATGAAATTGGTTTTAATAAGTAGTTAAGTCAGTCTCTATTTTTTATCATATCTAATAATTGTATGATGCTTTGCACCTTAGAAAAAGCATATTCAAGGAACAATTTAATTTTTTTCTGTTTTGCTTAAGACACAAAATCTTAATATAATAATAATAATAGTAAATTATCTCTCTTGGTTCACTTAATTTGTCACTATAGTCTATTATTTATTTCTTATACTCTAGCAAATTTGAAAAAAAAATAGAGCAAAGGGTGATTAACCTTAATCCTGATAACTCACAGCTTAAAAAAATTATCTAAAGTATAGTTAACCTCTGTAGTAGCTAAACAAAATAGTATAATAAAATCTTTGCCTGGGAGATTAAAATAGCTTAGAAAAGACTAGTTTTCTGGACTTCAGTTTTCTCATCTGTGGTAGGAGGCATTTGGACCAGCTTCAATAGTTTTCAGCTTGGGAGAGGTGTGTTGCATATGGTCATCTGGACATGGGGAGAGCATTTTGTTTGTTTTGTGGTTTGTTGTCTTCTTCATGACTTGTGGGATACAACTGGCATTTAATAAGAGAACTGGAACTATTGTACTAAACTTTTTCTGTGTTCAAGATGGTTCTGCCCTATGAATGATTCCATATTTAGTGTTAATTGCTTTTAGCTTTATAATGCTTTAGTTTTCTAATCCATGAAAAAGAAAATATAATCACGTACTGGAAAAAATGCCAAAAATATTGTATTAAGACACACCAAACTTGAGTGTCTTTGAAGTCCTTTTCAATTTTATTATTCATAGATCTGTGAACTTTATAACTATAAAGTTATAAATAACTTTAAAGTTATTTAATTTTTAAAACAATGGTTGTTACATTTTTAATTCATTTTCTCTAATATCCCCTGCTCAGCAAAACTCCTACCAGAGTAAATGACCTATACTTTAGAGATTTTTTGTGTGTCTTTTAAAGCGTTTTCAATCAGCGACTCATATATGAGATTTTTGAGTTATTGAATGAAAATTGACTAGCAAGCTAATTATTTACCATATATTCCTACTAGAATAAAATATTTCATTCCAAAAATGTATATTTCCCCCCCAATTCCATGATCTTTTTCAAAAATAGATTATACACTGTATATTATATTTTATAAAAACTTCATGTCTGCTCCTATTTTCTGTTGCTTTTACTAGGATTAGCTAATTTTTTCTTTTTATCATTTCTGAGATCAACAAAAAGTATATTCTAAGATATCAACCTCTGCAATTGTGAACACTGAATTTAAAGTTGAAAGTGATTTAGAGCTTGAATATCTATCACAATAGCTTATAACGTCATCCAAAAAACTTTTTGAGCTGATTTTTTTTCTTTTCTTCTCAACCTAAAGGCAAATAATTTGGGAAGTTTAGCCAAAATCAATGTAGTAGTTTTTTTTTTCTTGTACTTACATGAGAATGAAAAAGTTAAATTTCTCATTCTGATAAAAATGTCTCCAGCAGCTATTGGCACTCACATTACTCAAGAAAAGCTAAATTTATAAACCTGAAACTTGATAGGGGTGGAGCTCTTATTGTGGAGGAAAAGATTAAGATAAATGTATAAAACTTATTCAAGTTTTTTGGAAGTTATGATGGTTTACATACATATGTAATTTTATGGGATGTATTATGGGCTTTTGTTCAATTTCTCTAGTGAATAGCACTGCAGGTTAGTAGACTGAATACAGAATTAAAGTTAGAAATTCTCAATTTTAATTTTCATCGTTGCTGTCAATTTCTCTTAGCTTTGCTTTCTCAATCTCTAGTCTTTAAAAGAGAGGTGAAAAAAAATAGTAATCAGTTTGGTACCTTGTAGTGCTGTGAACTGTGAGTAGATATTTAATTGATAATCTTCTAAGAATTGATATGTATATGAAATTTACTGAGCTTTAATTAGAAGTTTTATTTAAAGCACATTAAGGAAATCAACTGGAATCACAAAAGGACATCACTTTCAATTCAGATACCCTATTACATGCACTCTGCATGGTCTCCTGGGAATAAAACCTTCATTCTGTTTTTCCATAAAGTTGACTACAATACTTTCCGGGTCCAATCTAACTTAAGTCCTCTTCAGCATAATTTACTTGAATATTATTAGTATTGGAAAGGGGACAAGTAAAGGGAAGAAGTTTCTGTCACTGAAATTTTTAAACCTTTCTTTGGTAGTGAAAACCAAAGTGAAGCCCTTTTAGTTAGTATCTACCTGGTGACCCAACACTAGAACTTAGCCCTTTTATGACTCTATGGAGACTTCTGAGTTTACCTATTTTTCAATTTTGCTATTAGTATAGTTAATTTAGTAACTATAGTATCATAAACACAGGGTTGAGAATAAATTTTTCTCTACTATCTCATTTATACAATAAAATTATGTTAATTTTATAAACTTGTGAGTAGTTCCTCAGTTTTGGCTCTCAACACACATTAACGTTTTTAGATCAAATGAGAGCACACTGATGTCAGTGACATACCATCCCTACTTCTGCTTATGCAATAACAGCAAATTCACCACACTGAGTTCTTAATATAGCTGCCTGAATTGCATCTAATCTACTTTCAGCGTTATTCTCACTGACCCACATGTTTGGCAACCAAAACCAATTACAAGCCTTCTTAAAGCCTGAACAATAGAAATGTTATTTTATTAGCACCATATTTTGTGCCCAAGCAACTTTAGATTTACATTTGTTCACTATGGGCCATATGATGCCCTATCATGGGGAAAAATGAAACAGAAAGAAAATTCTCTGAATCTACTTGAGAAACACAAGAGTGCAATTTGCCACACAGCATGCCCTTCAATATGCACAAACAAGAACTTGTCATAACCATTTGTAGCTCTGTTTACATGAAGATACATGCAGGCCAAAAACCAGAGGAAGTCTATCTGAATTAATAAATATGTGGAAGAGGAGCTTGCAAGCAATATATCTTTAACAGATACAGGCAAGTCTGTTTTCAAGTGCAAGAGACCTTGGAATCAACAAAAGTTCACTGTCAGCCTAAGTTTGTTTTTATTTTTCAGAAACATGTCAGGATATCAAGAAAATGTGCTGGCAGCAGGAGAGGTAATTAAAAGGTGGTACATATTATTTGCATATATGTACATTTCTGACGTTTTGATTCTTTAATGCTTTAATAATGATAATATGTGAATGATAACGTTAATTGAAATTTACACGTGAAAGAAATGAAGTTGCTTCCCATACTCATCATTTTAATCCTCAAAACTATACATGTATTATTAGTTTCTTTACAGATGGAGGGACTGAGGTACTTACCAAAGATCACATAGTTGGCACACAGAGGCAGAGCTGCTGTTAAAATCTAGATAAACAACTAATATTGTATCTCTTGAAAGTCTAGCAATGAATTACAGGAGAATGAAGACTCCATGTTAAGGAGTTAAGGACTTTCTGTATCCTGTTACTTGGATATTTATTGAGTGACAGGCAGTGGATATTTGTAGCTGACAGAATGTTGATTATGCCTAGGACATAATAGGAGTCTCTTCATAGAAAATAATTTTAAGACAGAGATGCCTAAAAGACTAGATGCATAGGATATAGTCCTGCTTGTACCGAATTGCAAAATTCATTGGTATTTTACTTAATTCTCTAGGATGATTAAAATTCAAAATCTCCATCGTGACCTATAAGAACCTAAATAAATCTACCTGTATCCTCAACCACATCTACTCTTCTACGCTTTGCTCATTCCTTTATGGTCACACTGTGCAGGTGTGCCCCACCTAATGAAGTTTGGTATGCTGCTACCATAGATATTTGCATGATTCTCTATCCCAACTCCTTCAGGACTTTTGCTCAGATGGTACCTTCTCTGTGAGACCTTCTCTGGCCATCTAACCTAAAAATGCATTTCCCCCCATGATACTTGTTATGTACTTTCCAAACTTTACTTTTTAGCATCTATTATAATTTGTGTGTATATGAAATTATATATTCACTTTTATTGTCTGCATCTCCCACTAAAATGTAATCTCCATCGAGGTAGAGAATTTTCTTTGTGCCCCACTTCATAATAGTGTCAAACAAATAGAAGATATCCAATAAATATTTGTTGAATGATTAAATGTGGATAAATGAATAAATATAAGAGCTGTATCTAATCTCTCATCCTAAATTACACTTGTCAGTAGTTTCTAAAAAGTCTCTGCCTACTTTCCTTCATTCCCAAGTGTTCTACTGGCTAGAAAGTCTCTCTCACTCATTTATCTGATGCTAGATATCACAGCTACTGTCCACATGTCTGGAACTCTTCCTCTTGTGTTAAAGATTCCCTCTGATCCTGCTGGGAGTGTCAGGTTCTTTTACAATCTAACTGTAAATGATTGCCTCACCTCTACAAAAAGTCTACTCCATTATCTAAAGATATATTCATTCTATAAAATTATTTCAGTCTCCCCCTTCTCCTAGGTATCTAAAACCTTTCTATACCACAACCTAATGAAACTATATCCTCCCTCTGAAACACGTGCAAATTTATAGAGCCTCATACTTTAGGATATCATGAATGTAATTTCAAAAATGACCAAGTGCTATTCCAAGGTACCTTCCTTTTGGATCAGTTTTTTTTTTTTTTTTAACTTTTCTATGAAGTAATTTTCTTATTGAACTATTCCTCATTTAGTCACTTTGGGAAAGCCTCCAAAGCATAAATTTAGCTCATTAACATACAGAATTGCACCTTTATAAATTTACTACAGACTTCACACTCTACAAATACCTTCATCCTCAAGTTCATACTTGAAAGTGTCCTAGAGCAAGTATGGCCTATATTTCAAAGATAGACTAAAACTCTTACAGATTTTGCGATAATTTTATAAAAGCAAGATATCATTTATAAAAATATTTTCTCAGTGTCTGGGATTTATATTTTCGTGCATTTCAATTTTGACTATTATAGACACTCATGTTTATCTGGTGTTATAAGTGTTCATGCTTGTAACAGGGATTTCTTTTAAAGTACTTTCATCAAAATTAAATCTGAGGCACTTTTATAACAAACAACATAATAGTAGGACATTTTGTTCATGCTTGATTAGTTAACACAAGTGCAGAGAAACCTCAAAGGATACCTTCCCCTACAACCCTGTTGAGCATTTCCCTCATTCTGTTTACATGAAATCCCTTCCAAAAACAGCTTATGGAGAAGTTGAGTTTTGATTAATTACATAGAAAACATTATTTATTTTTTCTTACTACTGTTTTAAATATAATAATGCCACAGATAAGCAAATTCTCACTCTTTGAGGATGCCAAAGTGACACCTAAATTGTAAAACACACACACATGACTCATATCAAGTTTGACAGTCATTAAGGATACTTTAAAAATATTTGTGGTATGTCTGGGTTAGGAGAATATCACTATTCTTTTCTTTCAGACACCATCCCCCAAATCTGGGAAACATTTTCTATTAAACAATGTGGTTCTTTTCCTGCTGGAAACTCTTTAACAATAAAATAACTAAGATGATTTAAAATCAATTACAGACAAATAGCATTAATTAATGTTAATTATGAGAATTGTTCATGATTTATTTTAACTCATAGCTAAACCCCTAAAATTAACAATGGTTCTATGTTGGGAGCTATCATGATCTGCACTGCTTTCCTCTGATGTGGATCACTCTAATGATGTAAACTTTTCTTCTAGAACTCTTTAGAAAGGCTTTCCTCATAGATACCACTCCTCCAGTACAGCTGTATCCATTTTTCTTATCCATTATTTTTTCTCACACACTCCAAAAGTGTTATCAATAGGCCCCCACTGACTTGGTCTCAGTTTTGCAGCCCTTAGGGTAGAAAATTCACAGTATGAGAAGATTTCAGGATAAGACAGATCTTGGCTTGAATGTTGGTCCTGTTAACTTATGTTGATCAAATAATTTAACCCAGAGCTATGTTTTCTCATCACTACATGTTTGTAATGAGCAACAAATAATGTATAATCATGTGGCATACAGGAAGCAGCTGATAAATGTTATCTCATTATTTATTATGACCTTATTTGCAAGTTCACACTCATTATCACCTCAGTAGTGGTTAAGGTACAAATGCTCATGAAATATTATTTATAACTCTTGCCTTTATAATTGAATATTTCTTGACATTGTCTGGAGAAAATATTGATTGACATTAACGCCATGATTGGAGTAACCTCTAAAATAGTGCTTATATCTGAAGTAAGTTTGCCCCAGAAACACAAATCTCTTGAGAATGAGATTTGCATGCAGGTCAATTAATGGGGAGTTTTCTCTGGGGCAGTACCTATAATCATGTGAGAAGCTGCACTGGTGGAAAGAAATGGTAAATTGTGATGCATTTGAGAGACGTAGTTTTAACAGAGGCCTTGGCTGATCCTGTGAGGGACTGTGGAGCAGGGATGGACCTTCAAAATTGTTCTCAGTCATGAAAAGGGAGCCAGGCATTTGTAGCCCAGTACAGATCAGTCATTGGGTGCAAGCTATGCTCAGGGAGGGAACATGGTGTTGGGCGAGGCAGCTCCCTTCAGATCAGTTCCTGGAGAGGGACTCAGCTGTGAGCTGTCGATAGTCAACATACCTGGTAGCTGGAGGAATGAGTGCCTGGGTTCTGAATGGGGGATTTAGGTGTTGTGCCAGAGAATCTACTGCATGTGCCAAATTGTTACATTTCATAGATTCACATAGTTTTAAATACAGAGCATAAGTTTGCAAATGTTTTCTTGAACCAAGTAAGAATGTTAAGAGACACACACACATACTCACTCAACAAGTACAGGCTGTTTAAAAATAGTTGCAAAAAAGAAAAGCATTTTAGCATACAAAATGTAGAAGAAAATCAAGAAGAAAGCATAATCATTAAATTGAAACTTACTATATATATATGTGTGTATAAATGATATAAATATAATCTCTATCGATATTTCTCATATTCCTTCAGAATTGTAATTAAGGAGGAAAAAATAAACCACTATTAACCTCAACATTAGTATCCTTCCAATATTCCTTAGGAGTGAGTTGGATAGTTTTTTCAAAAGGATTCACCCTTGTCCTACAGTAATGATCAGATCAGGCTTACGATTCCTCATTATACATTTTTCAAATATGCAAAAAGTCAACCAAGTCAAAGAGTTCTATGCATATGGCTTTTGAAAAGAAACCTTAATAATTTCATTTCATCCACACAAGATTTTATCAGCAATAGTACTTTCTTTATGATACCAACAATTCCATGACATCTTCAATTCACATATAATAGAGAAGGTTATTTGAACTTATTTATTTAAACTTCTTAATTTTTTTCACTTGAGGGCATATTTAAACATATTGATATTTTTTCATGACATTAATATTTATATCTTTTATATCAACACTCTTGAATCTCCATCTATGACATATTTTTAAAAGATAGATGGATGAATTTCAGATGTGTGGCTGCTTGTAGGTCTCTATTTATAGAATCAAAGGGGTCACTGCTTATCTTGTCCGGCACATTGCTGAGCTAAGGTAAGTAGGCACTTCCTTTGAAGTTAGTGGAATCTCAGCTCTTAGATATTCTTTTTTATGGCATAGAGTAAAATAAAAATATATTTACTATCAAGAATATCTTTGTAGACTATATTCATAAATCATAATTTTATAGTGTTTCTTGAAACCAGTAATTGATTTTGCCTAGCTAGGGAAAATGCAATCTAAGTATAAACAGATAAAGTCTTTCATTTTATTAGAGAGAATTAGCATCTTATTTTTGATATGTGAAGAACCAGTCAACTTTCATCCCAGTTTGAAGTTAGTCTGAATTATTCCAGGCAATCATCTTGATGTTTTATGCGTTATGTTATTAGTTTAAAAACTATATTGTAAAAAGGTATTGTTATCTATCATACAATAAAAAATTTGAGAATCTAAGTGGTTAAGTTTCTTGTTCTAAGTAAATATTAGACCAACCTAACTTAGGCAAATTTGTTTGTCTGGGGTCTAATGGTCCCGACTTCTTCTAACCAATTATAATTACAAGGATACAATGAGATTAAGAAATACATTCTCATGAATAAACTTACATGGAAGTACATCTGCTCTTTATTCTTGCATGTTCCTGGCCTTTGAACCTGAGGAAAAAGCAAGTATTTACTCTTTTTAGTAACTGCTTCTCATATATTAATTATAATGTTTCTAATATATCAATGTTTTTTTATCTATGCCCACACATATAATACATACACACACACACAACACACAAAATACATATATGGGAAGTCAGTTTGAAGCAGACTGTAAATTTTAATAAATACAAATATAAAACTTGGATTTTTAAAATCCTTGTTATTCTAACTATGATTTGTGTAAATTGAGCAAATTATCTAATATTTCTAAATCTCAATTTCAGATCTTTGAAATGGAGATAATCAAGACAAGATTGTTCTGAGAAATATGATAATATTTATTCACCATTTTGTATTTAGTAATCAATAAATTCTAGCTATTAGTAAAATTATATACTGAAAAGTCATTTATAATTTGAAGAAGTTTAAATAGCTTCACTTTTTGTCTCAGTTTAGTTAGCAAAAGGGAAATTTAAGTTATAACCACAAAAAAGTAAGTGACAAAGACTTGTAAGAAACACAATTCTCTCTTTTGCATGTCTTTATGTAGAAATACAGTCATTTTTACAGCTTTAATGAACTTAAATATTTTAGAAACAGTTTTGATTAAGTATTTTCTCCAATTGCCAAATCACTTTTATAACATTGCTTGTAGATTAGAAAAACATTTGATTAGAAATTAACTTGATTAGAAAAACATCAGAGAACTATTTAAAATATAACATTGGATTCATTATGTTAGCAGGTTGTAAGCTGCATTGTAAATTAGATTTAAGAAGATTCAACTTGCCAATCTGAAAAACATTTTCCTGTAAAAATCCTTACTAGAAAATATATATTCTTTATATCTTAATAGAATATTTGCATACTCTTATTTTTAAAGAAAACATGTTTTCTAAAACTTAACAGAACACTAAATTATTCCTATCAAAATTCAGAGAGGCACTGGTAACAATGCTATTCAGATGTTGAATAGGACCCTTTGTAATGAGTTCAATTGTTTTTCAATTCCTTTTTCTCTTTGCTTTGCTTAATGCTCAACAATACATCAATTGAACTTTCACTGAGTAGATGTTATGTTCCAGGAACCATGAAAACTATATACAAATGGAGTAGTAGAGTAAGGAAACAGAGACATGTGATGATACCATCAGAATCATTTCTAAAACATAAGAATAATTCCTAAAATGTGTACAGGATGAATTAGTTGAACTCAGTCTTAAAGTCTAAAAGTTTTGAATAAGATACAAACTGAAAGCAGAAAGGGAAGCAAAAGCATAGACACCATGGAAGGAAACACATGACGTGTTTATGGAATGACAACAATTTTGGAAGGGCTAGACAAGAGGTAGAGATGTATTTTCCTTGAGCTAAAAAATCTTGTGATTCAGGGATCCTCACTGGCACAGGCTCCTTCTAAGAACCTGGGAAATACCACAACATATTCATGTAGTCATATATTTTTTAAAAATTACAAAATTGATATACTTTGAATATAACTAGTTATGACCACTGTCTCTCTTGACTATGATTTCTCCTCTGTGACAGTTTTTTCTCATGCCAGGTGGCATTGGAGGGGGCTATTGCCATTGTTATTTGACTAATGGGAACTAGAGTAAGAGTTTATGCTGTTTGTATGTTCATGAGATTTAAAATCACTTCTGCATGTGTTGTTATTGCCAGTCATTTTGGTGTAGGCATAGCTTCCAAGGGTCCTTACTGCCCAATGTATAGACACACCTTGAGTTGTAATACGAAAATAAGACATAGGTGTTAGGTTACCTTCTGGATTTTGTGATGATTCTTTTATTTGTAAGATTTTTAAAAACTTTAAAAATTTTATGTGCCTCAACTATGCACTCTAAGTAAATATGCACTTTAATACCTGCTGGAAATCTTATATTCTTTTCTCAAAAAGCCTTCCCCTTCCTTCACCCCATAGCTGTTTAAACTTCAGGTGCCACAAAATGTATATCTTTTCCTAACCATTGGTTTCACAGAGGATGAGATATGAAGAACCATGGGAATGAGGTGAGGATGGAGAGGTGTGTAGAAGTAGAACACTACCACAAAAAAGAAAAAAAAAAAAAGAGTTGTTCCTATTTATAGCCTAGGAATTGTTATAGCTTAAGTAAAGGATAAGATATCTTCCATTCCACTTTCACCATCCTGTGGTAGTTTTTTTCTTAATATGCCCAAATGCTGGAAATTTGCTAAAATATGTATTATTCATTGTATACTGTGACCAATACATATTTTTCTTAAACAATTGTGTATTCGGTGAGTAGAAGCTGTGAATACTACCATTTTTAATAAAAATTACAGGAGCTCTCTTATTTAAAAGTATTATCAGGCTGAACCTGATAAAAATCAATTGTCCATCTATAACAAATAAGCTTAGAATAAATGTCTTAGATGATTTTGTGCATATATAATAACCTTAGATAATTTTGTGCATATATAATAACCTTAGATAATTTTGTGCATATATAATAACCTCAATTGTCAAATCCATCATTTAATAAACAAATCCTGGGTTTTGTTATCATTTGGTAGCATCTCTTTTGTGAATTCTTAAATTTTAATATAGTTTATATAATTTTAAATAACTGAGGTGTGTGGGGGGGGGCGGCATGATTTCTCCATCTGTTTAAAAATAAGGAAGAATTTCAGTGTGGCACTTCAGGATGCCAACTTCAAAGAAATGTTTTGTTTAATAAAACTCCAACATGCACCTTCATTCTACAAGAGCACTCTGTAAGTAAAATTAATTGTTACTCTTGCTTTCTTCTTGGCAAATTACCTTCACTATTTTGCTTCATCCCTTCTTGAACTAAGTTCCTGCAGGATCTGCCCTAAATATTGTTAAAGAAATCAGAAGGATTTTACACTATGAATGTCATCATGGTTGAATTAATTCTATAATAAAAACGTCATTATTCTCAATTATTTTCTTTAAATCAGTGACTAATTGCTTTGATGCTATGTGGACTTTGCCTAAATGGACTATCAATGAGTATCTGGCTGATCAGTATACATGACCTGAAATGTCATCCTCTCTTGAAATGCACAGGGGAGTGGAAGTTTTGCTTCTTTTGTTCCTGGCTAACATATAATACAAGCTGAGCAGACCATTTTTATTGATAGGGAAATTTTTCCAAAATTTAATTATCAGCATAGAGTGGGTGCCTTGTTTCTGGGCTTTTACCAACTGTGGAAGACAAGCCTATAAACATATGACTCAAATAAAATGTGATAAATGTCATAATAGTGGAAGATATACATGCTAAATGAAAGCTTACAGAATGGAATGTCTCCCTGAACTGGGGCTACAATGAAACTAAGGTGGTCTCTAGGAATGGATAATTTTTATCAGATAAAGAATTTGGGAGAGAACATTATAGATTTATGGAGCACATAAAGTGTTGTGACTCGGGAAGTTCTAAATTTGGAAACAATCATTGGTGTGCTTAAATAGAGAGATGGTATGGAGGGTAAAGATTGGAGGCAGGTGAGGAGAAGGGCTGGAAAACTGTTTAAATTATAAAGAGCCTTAAAGTCATACTAAAGATTATCTTTTTTCTGAATGTAATGAGAAGCTATTAAAAAAATTAAAACACAGAAGTTAAATAATGGTACGCATGTTTGACAAAATTCATGGGTGACAATGAGGATTATACGTTGAAGAAAGGAAACTGGAGCTACAGAAACTAGTTCTGAGACTATTTCTGTAGTCCACAGAGATAAAGATAAGGGCCTGTTCTAAGGCAGTGACAGTGGAAAGAGAAAAAGAGATATACAGTGTTCTAACTGATCATCTAATCTTAAACTTTTACTTTCTTTAACCTAAACCGCAGATACCAGATTAATATTTTCCAAGCAGAAGTTGAATCTTGTCATAGCCATGTACAAAACATTCAATGATTTTAATTGAATTCAATTCAATTACTTGTTCAGTTACTTATCAGGTTAAATCTTTGTCTTCATAACAAAACTTACACCCTACCTTTTTACAGTATTTTATTTTTGACTTTTTTGTTTCTTTCTTCCACAATCAGAAATCTAGTCAAATCAGTCCTCTTTCTGTACTCTAAAAATGTGTTCACATAAAATTCAGCAAATTATTTGGCTTCAGTTGCCTCATGTTCACAGAGAAAGTAACAGATCTATTTATAGGACTTTTATGAAGATTAAATTAGACACTTATTTAACATAGAATTCTGTTTTAAAAAGGATGAAAGAAATTTAGCAATTTAGATTATTATTTCTATTTCACGTTTCTGTGACTTTGCTCATGCTCTGCTCTGTATGTAAAATTATATGTAACTGTCTCTGTCAAAGTCTGATCTTTCCTTCAAGGCCAGGATCCATCTTCATCTGTACCTTCTCCCTCTGTTACCCAAGAGCCTGTTGCTTTATGTTTTACTTGTTCCTGAGTTATCATTGCATTCTGCTTTGTATTTAATTATGTTTTTATTTGCCCTCATCTATCTGACATTTCCCTGAATGAAGAAGTCATTTTTGCTTGTAATGGAAGGCAGCATGATTTGGATCATAAATATATTCAATTAATTTTAAAGGCCTCGTGAGAGATTAGAATACCATTCACTTACATCATGAGGCTACTCATCTAATAGGATCCAAAAGAAGTTCTTTATGAGATCTTGAAGTGGGCACTACTAAAACCTAAATGGTTTTATTCTATTTTCTAGGTGACTATAGCAGGACTAATTAACGCTTATTTTGAATTTAAATTGAGTTTATTATATGCTAAGGCCATGTGCAACTTGGGATGTCAGGAATGAGTCGAAGGTCTACTAATCATCAATTTTGACTGAGTTTATTTCCTGGTAAATTGTGTGTAAGAACACATTTTTTAAGCTGTGAAGAAAAGCACACTGTTCTGTTGAAGGAGGAACATGAAATGTCTGAGTCTATAGTAAGGTTAGTGTGATGAGGTTGCATGACTGGGATGCCCATGAAGCATAAGAGAAAGAAGAAATAAGGATCAGGATGTGGCATGATTGACAGTGAAAACATTTTACATATACAGGGGTAGTATAGGTGGAAATTCAGAAGTCAGGGCAGTGAATCATGCTGCACCCCACTGGCTCATTAAAGGAAGACTTCTGCTGGAGAAGTGGATAGAATGCCTGAGGCAAACTATTCCACGGATAAAAACTAAAAGTACTAATGACTCCAACACCATACTGGGGCAAAGAAGTATCTGAAATTGAATATACACAGGGCCTGTATTAGTTTCCTAGGGCTGCTGTAATAAAGTAGTACTAACTGGGTGATTTAAAACCATGGAAATTTATTATCACACACTTCGGGAGGCCAGAAGTCCAAAATTAAGCTGTTGATAGGGCTATGCTCCCTCTAAGGCCATTAGAGATCTTTCCTTGCCTCTCCAGCTTCTGGTTGCCCCAGTGTTCTTTGGCTTGTAGGTGCATCACTCAATTTCTGCCTCCACATCCACAGGGCATTCTTCCAGTGTGTCTGTCTTCACATTATCTTCCCTCTTCTTACACCAGTCATGTTGAAGTAAGGAGCCACCCTAACTCAGTACAACCTCATCTTAACTAATTACACCTGCAGTGACCCTATTTCCAAATAACAACACATCCTGAGGTATTAGGGGTTAAAACAACATATCTTTTGAGGATC
Source organism: Phocoena sinus (assembly GCF_008692025.1). Lineage (NCBI taxonomy): Eukaryota > Metazoa > Chordata > Mammalia > Artiodactyla > Phocoenidae > Phocoena > Phocoena sinus. Next base: position 44,617,166 of record NC_045772.1, on the reverse strand, counting down.
ATGATTCAAGCCATAACAGGGTCCACTCACGTAATTCAATCCACAAAGAACTACCTGCTTTTTATTAAATATTCTGACTTCTTTCCTCATATGTTATTCCTTAATAATTCCATGAGACTCTTTCTCTATTCAAGACCTCCCTGTGATGGGAGCCCATAGGTATTCACACATCTGGATCTGTTTTGGGGAAAGTGAGTCCCTCTGTTTGATATGGAGATTGGCCTAATAGCCTAATGGTTTCCTTTTTTCAGAAACTTGAATGCCCATGGAAGGAGATAAAAGCTTAGAAAGTTGTTTTTTTTTTTTAAGACTAGGTATCAGAAATAAGAAAATCAACATAATTCAATTATCACCAGTTTAACAGCATTTCAAACCACTGAAATTCCAGATCATTATCTAAGGCATTTAAATTAGTACATATGAACCTACAACAATAATTTTTGGCTAATAAAATTTTGGCAAGGGAATTTCCAACTCTTTAAAGCCTACCTTAAAATAGCCATATCATAGTAAATTGGCTAAGTGGATTAATGATTGCTAAATGACTATTGCTTAGGAATTAAATATTTGTTTTTAAAGCCTGAGGAGAAGAGATGATTATTATAATTAATTCACGTTCAATTACATCCTGTTAATGAGGATCTCACTGTCTAATCAATACCATTTCATGACTTACATACTCTAGAGGGTTGAAGGGAAGCCCACTGGAGAAGCAACGATTGCGATCACTTGAACCATGGTTTAAAGATGTAAATGCTGGACTTTCTAATCTCAATAAAGAATTAAAGATGCATCCATTGAAGCCATTATCTATGACATTTTGTTTTGACTTGGCCTCTGATAGACCCTATTTTACACCTTGCTAGCTAATGCAACATTCCACTGAATCTATCAAGTTACCCCTCAGAAAACTCCAAAATGAAAAGAAGCTACTGACTTTGTAGAAATATAACCTGGAAGGTTGCAGAGATAAACAAGAAGCAGGGTACTGCTGTGAAATAATTATGAATCTTGCTTTCAGGAAAATGACATCATTAAAAAAACAGCAGTATAAAAAATTTAATTTTTACTTACTATATGTATAAGGAGAATGTTTTAGTATGAAAATATAGTCAACTATTCATTTATTGTTCTCCCTGTCTTTCTAACATATAAAACAGTTGATACATGGTGGAGACACAAAAAAGTTTGTTAACTGAATTGAATATCAATCAAAAGGACTGTTTTAACTCTGAGTGCAACAATAACTAGAAATTTGAAAACATATTTTTTTCTAAGATCATTAAATAAAATTAGTTTCTGAGGTTTTTGTTGACTGCTTACTTTCATTAAAAATACTGCAATTACATGAAGGAGAGACTACTGCCAAGGTAAAAGAGTGGAAAATTTCTGCCTGTTATTGAATAAGTTAATCAGATTTTACTCTTCTCCATAGAACACTTTTTGATAACAATTAACATCTGATGGGAAATAAATACAAATTCATAAGACATTTTATCAAAATATGTAATATAAAAAAGTTTATAAAAGCCCTTGTGGGAAATCAATAAGGTGTCAGTATATTAAATTTCATTTAGAGTAAAACATTAAACTATGACTATTGAGAACATGTAAATATTTTACTTTCAAAGAAAGAAACAAAAAGACATGGGGCATTCTTATAAACAGTTAAAAAACAAAAAGAAACAATTTCAGAAGTTAATATTCAGTTTTAGCAGGGGGTAAAAAACAACATAATTCTAAACAAATGTCTATTCTGAATAAAAGTTGTACATTACAGATACAGTTTTCTATATTGCCTGCCACTACTAAATTTAACTTCTAAGTTATATAATACTTAATATAACTAAAGTCAGTTTTCAATGGAAAATGCATTTGTTTCTGTCATTAAAGTTCAAATAAAACTATCTTACAGCAATCTAAGTTTACTTATAAGTGTGTAATTATCTAATTTTAATACAGTTTGGAAATATTATCTATAACTAAACTGTTACAGGAAAGAAAAAGAAATATAACATTAAAGCTTTGTGATTTTTACTCCAATACCCCTTTGATGTTCTAGCCAGAATCAACCTTGCCAATATTTGCACGATGATTAAGTTACTGGGAACAAACAGTCTACTGGCTGGCAGAAAGACCTCTGAACCTTTTTAAAACCAGGAAAAAAGAAAGTATTATAGGACTTATAAAACAAGTCCCTGTGTTCTCATCCCAACCCCACTTTCACATCATTTAGAATATTCAGTTCGTTTTCATTAAAAATATGTTGAATACAGGAATGAATCAGACAAAATGCTCTTCAGCTTGTCTCAATTCAACTACTAATTATTAATCTTTAAAATGTCAAAAAATTGTTATATGTTATAAAATGGATGAAACAGATAAAATTAAAGATAATATAAGGTAATATTAAATAATCACTCCTATTTAGCCACAGTCTGACATGGCTTTGCAAAAACAAGGAATTCTATTATGCATTGTGAGAGGAGGGCACCAGAGGTCCCTAGACTTGAAATATATTGCTATGAGTTTACCTGAGATTACTCCTTGATTAAAGCAGAATACCTTTGTTGATAAGAAATCATGAGAAAGCAATGCCAAGCCTGGAAACTGTTCCCATTCTCATTGTTTTATATAACATATCCTCTATCTTCCAATACTGTTCTGTAAAATCCAAGGGCATATATAATATTAATTTAAATTTTAATAAAAGAGTAATTTCAATTTAAACCAATAAAAACTAAACAACACCAGGTCCCTCCAAATGCCCACATCATCAAATACATTTTGAAGACCACAAATGATGAGGATTTATTGCTTATATTACAGGAAAAATATGAATAGCTCTCTGCATATAGCTAATAATATATTCATATATTCCTAATATGTAAGGTAAATCTATTTTTTTAGCTCACATACACAATGATATTTTGTTATTTATAAATGGATTTATTTAACACTGTATTGTCTGATTAATAGGTAGGGAAAACTGTTGAATGCAATATATGAAAAACAAAACAAAGAGACCTTGCCCTAAGGATCTTCTAGTCTAATAATTCTGACCTAATGATTGTTTTATATTCAGATTATTACAATATTTGAGGATTAATCATATCTTTATTATGGCATTAAAAAAAGAGGAACATTGATGTTACTGGTAAAGAAACTAAAAGGGGGGAAATATTGTGGTGTTTTTATAAACCTGATCATTTCCATATTTTCAGAGGAGAAGCTTGAGCTCTTTCCACTACATTAAAATTTCATGCATGTCTAAGTTAAACAATATATAATATATATTTAGCACAATATGAAAGAAACAAAAATAAAGAAAAATATTAAAAGCAGCAAAATAACAGATTATCTTCAAAGCAAACAGCATGGTTTAAAGCTGACTTCCCAAATTAGCAAGGTTGCAGGATATAAGGTTGCTAGCCAAAAAGGGGAAACAATCCAAATATTCATTGAACAGAGAATGAATAAGCAAAATATACTATATCCATACAATAGAATGCAAGTCATCATTTAAAAATAATGAGCTAAATAAATTGGTATGGAGTATAATATATAAAAATATCAAAATAATGTGTTGTACACCTGAAATTAATATAATATTGTAGATCAACTACACTTCAATAAAAAAATTTAATTTAAATTAAAAATAAAAAGAATGAGCTAGTGATATATAAAACAACAGGGATGAACCTCAAAATAATTATGCTGAAAGAAATAATGCAGACCAAAAGATTATGTATAGTATAGTTTCTTTTGCACATATTGGGTGGGCCAAAAAGTTCATTTGGGTTGTTCCATAACAGCTTATGAAAAACCTGAATGAACTTTTTGGCCAACTCAATATTTCTGGAAAGTGCAAACCAATATATAGCGACAAGAAGTAGACCGGTTGTTGTTGCCTTGGAATGAGTGGGGTGTAGAGGGGCAGGTGGAATAACTGAGAAAACTTGGTCTAATGAATTTGTTCACTATCTTGATTGTAACAATTCCCTGAATGTATACACATGCCAAATATATCAAAGTGTACCGTTTATTATATGTCATTTGTATTTCAATTATACCACAGTAAAGATGTTTTCAAAAAGAGGTTGAGATCATTCCCAAATATTTTCAGCTCTTAGGGGAAAAAAAAAGTGAAAGTGAATGAATTTGATTTTGTTCTAATGGAGGAAACATAAATGCAAACAGTTGAATTGTTGTCAGCTTGGGAAGTGGTATGAGAGCAGTGAACGACACAGTGTGGATCCCAAAGGAAGGAGCAGATACCTCTGCCTTGGAGAATTAAGGAAGGAACCCTTGACTTAGTTCAGGATTAGTTATTATTTTTGTTTTACTTCCTAAAATACCACTCAAATCCTAAAAAGGGCAAATTGAGGATAGAAGACAGAAATAAGAGCCTCAGAATGTTTTGAATTCTTTTCCAGAGGCAACAATTCTTAGTGAGTTGGTCTTGCTCCTGGGGGAAGTTTTTGGAATCTAATGAGGCCAAGAAGGTTTTGTCTTCAGAGTGACTGGGGAAGCCCTTCTGACTTATAGTAGTCAGGACTAGAGTTGCTGGATGTCCTGCAATGCCAGGGCAGTGAAAACAAAAACAAACAGAAAACAAAAACAACAAAGACTTAAGAGTCTATTATTCTATTGTCTATCTATCACTATCAGTCTATCTATCTACCTATGTCTATCTGACTGTTATGTGAGCATAGGTAAAGTGCTTTACTTCCTTGTCTTCTAGATTCCTAATTTATAAACTTATCCTACCTTATAGGATCGCTGTGAAAATTAAATAAGATGATGTATAAAGATTTCAGCAAAATGCCAGACACATTGTTCACTAAATTTTAGCAATTATTATCATGGAAAATTAGGTTTATTGAAGGGAAATATAGAAAAGGTAAAAAGATAGGCAGTTCCCACCATGTAACCACCTCTGGCTTAGGAGATGGTATGTCACTCCAGACTCTCAAATAGTCATAACTTAAAAAAAAAAAAAATCATTTCTGTTTTGTTTTTGCTTTTAAAGCACATCTGAGGGGGAATAAACAACCAATGATCATGCAAACAAACAAAAAAGTTATTTCACAAATGGGGATGAATTAGGATTTTTCTATCTTCACAACTGTAACTTAAAGCAAAACCTCTCTAATTCAAATCTTTTGGAACATGGAGAATAAAGGTTTGCTAAATATTCTATGCTGACATATGCATGAGTCATTAAGGCAAGAGGGGATTTATTGTTTATCTGTAACATTATAAAATTACCAAATACAGTCATTTATATTTGGAAAAATATATCTTATTTTAATTTTTGTGGTATAGAATAATAAGGAAGATTTTGCTAACTAACTTTGAAATGACATTTCTTCATATCAAGAAGCTATATAAAACATAAGATGAATGATTTAAATCTGGCAATAGTATTGAAAAAAAAATCCATAAGACAATGAGCACCCTTTATGGAAGTCAAAGCTTTTTATACCATTAATGTAAATTTAGGAGAAAAAAAAAAACCCCCACAAATTCTGGTTTGTTTTATGTCGTTAGGTTAACCTGTCTGCCAGTTGAAACCCAGTAAAATCTAAAGAATACAGTTAAGGGCCTAGATTTCCTAGGAGTTACTAAAAGACAGTAGCTGTGCTCTTGAATTAGACAGTGTATATCACCATATGGCTCATGAGATTCAATTAATTAATATCTATGGCATGCCATGGGGTTTGTGCCTGATAGGCACTGTATGAATTCAAGTTTTTATGTTTATTTCAAAATGGCTAAATGACACTGCAGAATAAAAAAACTGTGTATACTTTGAAAACAGAGCAAAGGGCTTGGCAGAATGTAGAAATACTTCAAAGAAGAGACTTCTAACTCCAGGGTAAAGAGATTCATCTGTGTGTGAAAGGAAAGGGCATGGATAATGGGCATTCTTTCTCTTGAATTTTTCATTTCTAATATGGCAAAATGCATTAATTAATGACTTTTCTTTCAATCAGTTTTTTTAACAAACATTTACAGTTATCAGACTAAATAAAACACATCCTTTCCAGAAAATGGTCCATTTATTTCAAGTTAATTTTCTAAACAGATTTAATTGCAGTATAGTGACTGCTATACTGTCTTCAAATTGAACTAATTTAAGGATACTGCTCACCATTATTGAATCATCATGGTTTAGGCATTTAACCAAATGCCAGGGGAATACTTGTCCAACTTAAATATAGATTTAATACTTGATTTGAATTATTGAAGAATTGTTAAGTTTATTTTATTTGACCATAAATTATGTATTCAGAGTATATCTCAACATATGGAGAACTCTGATACGAGTTCTCCATAATGAGTTCCATGTAACTTAGCTTTTTCAAACAGGAAAATTTTAAATTAATTTGTATTTTAAGTATATGCTACAATTGTGTATTTTAATTAAAATGGAAGATAAAAGAAGGAAATAGATTAAAATTACAAGATTAAAAATATAGATAATTCTAGCATGTAGATGTTAGTTATTTGCAGGTTTATTAGAATATATTTCCTACTTTTGTGTATATTTGAAAAATTCCATACTAAAAACTTTAAAAGATCATTGATGGGCTCAAATAAGATAAAGGAGCTTACAATTATGTTATCTTAATACACTACACTAGACTGTATAAAATACTACAATTTTTCTATGCAATATACAGTAATATCTTTGCCTTCTATACCTTAGTTGACTATGATAGTATAATTACTTTCTGCTTTTATTACCAACACTGAGTGATTTGCTAGATAACGTTAAACTAATTTAAGCCCACTTTGACGCCATCTCATTTTTGCCATATGTTCACATAGAAATATTTTTACTAACTATTTTTTCTTCTAAAATTGAATTCTGTCATTATTCTACTAATGAGTGACAATTTTACCTTGAATGCACGTCATGTCGATTTGAACTATTAGATTTGTGAAGAGAGAAAAAAACGTAGTGAGGAAAATGTGGCCAAAGATAGATGAGAATGAGAGAGACAGAGAGAGAGAGAGAGGGAGAGAGGCAGGGAGGTAGGGGGAAGAGAAAGAAATGGATACATGTATACATAAACACATAGATATTATCAAAAATCATTTCAGCTAATTTGACAATGTTCTTTGGGCATTACTAAATTTTGGCTAGTACTAGTACTATGGAAATTTAAAACATTTTAAAATTTAAGAAAATTATTTTTATATCCTAAGTCCAAATTTGTATTTAATTCTTCGTTATCTCCAGAACATTACATCATGTTCTATAAGTCTCATAAAATATTTATTAAGTCACCAGGGCATATTTTGAGAAAGAAAAAATTAAGAAGAGTTGAGATAGCTACAAATATTTATTTGGGATCCTTAATATCAAAATGTGATAAAATATGCCTATAAAATATGTCTTAAATATAAAGAAACATTAAAAAATATAAAAATAGATCAGTTAGGCATAAGGGGGAACTCAAATTTTTTGTCAAAATTTAAGAAATAAAAGATCTAATAATCAGGCATATAGTTGAAAAAACATAATAATCTTTCTATACCAACACCCAAAGAGATAAAGTTTTTACACTTTTATTAAATTTTTCTTTTAAAATGTAAAAAAATGTGATAAATTATATTGAAATAATGGAAAATTATTGCCAGGTTTGATATTTAAGAATTTTAACGATTGTTATAATCTTAAAGCATAGGTTATAATCTTTTTTTAATTTATTTTTCAAGAGGAATAAAAAAGATATTACTTTCTGTTGTAGAAAGTGAAGTGACTAAATAATTTTTTTTTTTTTTGTGGTACGTGGGCCTCTTTTCTTTGTAGTATGATTCCATATCATAACTTGTAAAACTTTCTTACTGTTCAATCTAAATTTCATTGATGCAAATTAAATCTTCTTATTCAAATTTCAATGGAAAATAACAGACCATAATGTACATATTTCTAGAAATATATGAACATGGAACAGAAGCAAATGAGAGCATTTAGGTACAGCTTGTTGACCTTTTCCCCTCAATAAAAATAACCTGCAAACTGAGAATTATAGTATCTTAAGAAACCATGGCAAGATGAACGAAGGAGATACCAAAGTAAAGATTCTCACGTAATAGTGTTGGACGACTTGGATTGCAAACACTTAATCTGCCATTGTCAAGGGAACGTTGGTAAGAATATATATCAACCTGTGTAAAGAAATATTCTAGTCTGTAGGGCTGGTTTACACTTACAATAAACAGTCACTGCACAGGAAACAAAATTAATATAATAATATTTTCACATAGAATGCATATATGTCAGGTTGCCCTTTATTTATTTTATTTCCTGAGTAACTTAATTCAAGAAAGGAGGGGCTTGGTCAGTGCAAACAAACATTTTAGTCTTAAGAGTAGGCATATTTTTATTATACTTGTGACTCTGCAAAGGCATAGATGAAAATCCTGTATATTTAATGCTGTGTTGGAACACACATTTGACTCAAATTAAACATATATTATCAATTTTCATGAAAAGCAATGTGTCAGTCAGTTTCAGTCTTATCAGATATAGTACTATGAGAAACAAATTCCTATCTCAGTCCTCTATCTTAATATTCTAATAGAAGTATTATTATCTAAATTATCTAGTATAAATTTTAGTAAATTACTTAGAAGCGTCAATGGAAAATTCTCTGTGAGTCTGAGTCAATGGAGTAAAATAATCATTTCAGAAAATAGAAAATATGTCTTAACACTGTCTATAAACTTCAAATGTAGAATGTAATAAGAAAGAAACCATATTGGTTTTTATTCTTGAAAACAAGTTAGTTTCGATACCAAACATTTTATGAATTAAATAAATAAAACATAAGAGACTATTTGGTAAGTATTTTAAAATAGATTTAGATTCACAATTTTCATTGGAAGAAATCAAAAGAAAATGTGCTGGATACACATGTGACAAAATCAAAGACATATGGCAATGAGCTAGAGAGAGTGAGAGGCAGTGAGAAGAAATATTCCTATAAGGGAGGAGATTAGTCATGGGCTTATTTGGGCAGAACATACTGTGTCATTCCCATTGAGAACAGGTATAACATTTGCAGTATACATAGCAACACACACAATTACACACACATGCACACACACACACACACACACACAATTCTCCTTTACTGTATGCCATATTTGCAAAAGACCTAACTGTGAATATATTTCTCTTCCCTAATATCAGAAGCCCTAGCTGTATTACCCATAAAATATAGCGGGTATTGTTGATAACATGAAATCCTGGGCTAAGCCAGTTCTATGGATTTGGAAAGTGCTGACATTCTAGTTATTGAGTCACTTTTCAGATAAAAAAGAAAAATAAAAAGGAAAATAGTCCATGTTCTAAAGCAAATTACAAATAGCCTCCAGAAGGCCTCTTAAGTACTTATTTAGAGATACCAATACTTCACCTCAACCCCACTTAAGAAAAATCGTTAAATAAAAAGAGTAAAGGGTCAAGCAAAGAACTCTGAGGAGAAAAAAGAGTCACAAGGAGTCAGATAACAACATGTCAAAGGTATATAAGGAACAACTGTGAAGTAAAATATCAAGTAATACTAAGAGCATAGAATGTTTCTAGACATAAATGATGTGGTATAAAAATACCTGCCCTGAAAGAGACCTTACTTCCTGGAGCCACAGGGCTGACATGAATGAAAACCAAACCCAGAATCTCATCCTGTCTGTGGTGGAATTACAATGCAAATTGAATTCACAGCCTCACAGGGCGTCTACTGCTAAAGTGAGGGCAATGGTTGGAAAAAAAATGGAATCCTGAAAGCTGTAATGGGGACATGTGGAAAAATCCCGATAAAGTTGCAGACATTGAGCCCCTAAATTCTGATAATCCTTTGCCAGTATTTCTAGTAGCCTCTCTAGCCCTAGGATAAGTAGACTCTCCATCCCCAGTGGAGGTAGCTCCCCTGCTCCCCTTAGAGAAGATTAACCCTGCATTGCCTGCAGAAACTATAAAGGCTCCCTGAGGCTGTTGCCTTGCAAGACAATGCTGATTCTTCTCCGGACCCACCCTCACCACTTCTCTTTATTTCTGGACCTATAACTCCATTCAAGTCAGAACAGGCCCCTAAAGTTGAGGAACAAAGTATGATCCATGAGGAATTATGCTACACTCCAAAAGAACTATTTGAATTTTCAAGTTTATACGGATAGAAATCTGGGCATATGCTGGGAATGGGTTTATTAGGTATGTGGGATAATGGTGGGAGGAACATAAATATGCATCTGGCTGAATTTATTGATATGGGTCCACGAAGCAGAGATTCTGCATTTGGAAAGGGAGTTAGAAAAGTCTCTAACAGTTTGCTTGATTGGTTAGTTGAAACTTGGATCAAAAGGTGACCGACCCACTGTGAGTGACATGGAAATGCCCAACCTCCCACAATTTAATGTAGATGAAGGGATTCAAAGGCTTATGGAAATTGAAACAGAGTGCATTTGTCATTTAAGACCTACTCATCTAACCTGGGAAGATCCAGAAGAAATACCTTTCACCATGACTGTAAAAATAAGTTTATGAGTGGAACTCCAGCATCACTGAAGAGTTCTGTGATCACTCTTCTTTGTAGGCCAGACCTTACAGTGACAACTGTGGCCACTGAACTGCGAAACCTAGATGCAAGAAGAGTAATTGAATCCCATGGGGGCAGGGACTAAGTGACTGCACTCAACCATCAAAGACAAGGTGCTTGTGCTTACCACAGTGGACAACAGAATCAAAATATCAATCAGAATAGTCTGACACCCAGAACTATGATTTTGGCTAGTTGATCACGGTGTTCCTAAAAGTGGAATATATAGAAAGATTACTAACTTCTTACATGATCTATATAAATAGAAATGTTTTAGGTCAAGTGAACATGAGATTTACCTGAATTATCAAAACAGAAATGTCCCCTCAATCAATTCCCAGATTTCAGTTTACAGACCCAGAACCCCTTGAAAGAAGGGGAGGCTGAGTTCCTTTAAGGAAGGATCCTGGTATACAGTCGAAGTTTTTTTATACTGTTACTCTTTCTTACAGTCTTCCCCAAAGTGCTCTATAGCCTTTTACCAGGCTAACTGTGCATTGGGGTAAATAAATTAATCAGACCTTTTAGGGACAACTAGACACTGGCTTTGAACTGACACATTTCAGGAGACCCAAAATGTCCCTGTGGTCCACCAGTCAGAGTAAGGGCTTATGGAGGTCAGGTGATCAATGAGGTTTTACATCCGGTCAGTCTCACAGTGAGCCCAGTAGGTCACTGAACCCATCCTGGAGTTAATTTTCCCAGTTTGGGAATGAATAATTTGAATAGCTATACTCAGTAACTGGCAGAATCCAAGCATTGGTTGCCTGACCTGTTAAGTAGGACTATTATAATGGGAAGAGGCAATTGGAAGTTACTAGAACTTTCTCTACTGTTCATTTACTAGAAAAATAGTAAATAAAAGGCAATACAACATTCCGAGAGTGATTGCAAAGATTAGTGCCTACCATGAGGGACCTGAAAGATGCAGTGTGCTGATTTTCATCACATCCTCATTCAACTCACCAATCTGACTGGTGCATCTTGCATAAAATGCATCTTGCATAAAACAGTGGATTATTATAAGCTTACCCAGATGTAGTTATTCTGATTACAGCTCTTGAACTAGATGTGGTTTCATTGCTTGAGCAAATTAACATATCCCCTGGTACCTGGTATGCAGATCTGGCAAATGCCTTTTTCTCCATCCGTGTCAATAAGGCTCACCAGATACAGTTTGCTTTTGGCTGGCAAAAGAAGCAATATACCTTCACTGCTCTACCTCATAGGGATCTTGATTGCTTTTTTCTTCCACAAGGTAACACACTGGTCCATGACATTGATGACAAAATTTGGAGACTTTGGCAAGCCCGTATAGGTGAATCACAATACAGACCCTTATAATTTTGTAGAAAAGCCCTACCATACTCTGTGGATAACTACTCTCCCTTTGAGAAACAGATTTTAGCTTTCTACTGAGCCTTAGTAGAGATTAAATACTGAACCATGGGCCACCAAGTTATTATGCAACCTGAACTGCTCGTCATGAAGTGGGTGTTATCTGATCCACCAAGCCACAAAGTTGAATGTGTATAGCAGCATTCCATTATCAAATGGAACTGGTATAAATATATACAGGAGATCAAGCCTTAGTCTTTACTGTACATGTGCTTAATAACAAAGGGATAAACTATGTGAAGGAAAAGAAAATAGAATTGCAAAGAGAATAGATGAGCCCATGATTATAGTTAGAAAGTTAAACACCCTTTGATCACAAATGCACATATCCAACAGGCAGAAAATCAGTAAGGACACTTGAACTCACAATCAATCAACTGGATATCATTGCCCTCTGCAGACTACTTCATCCAACAACAGAATACACATTCTTCTCAAGCTAACATGAAACATTCACCAAAATAGAGCACATTCTGGGCCACAGAAAACACCTTAACCAATTTAAAAAAATTGAAATCATACAATGTCTGTTCTCAGATCACAATAGGATTAAACTAGAAATCAATAACAGATAATTAGAAAATCCCAAAATATATGGAGATCCAACAATATACTTCCAATTAATACATGGGTCAAAGAAGAAATATAAAAAGAAATTTGAAAATATTTTGAACTAAATATTTGAAAACACAAGTTATCAAAATTTGTGGTATACAAAGATAGCAGTGCTTAGAGAGAAATACGTGGCATTGAATGCATATATTAGAAAAGAAGAAAATTCAAAAATTAATAATCCAAAGTTCTACCTTAGGAAACTAAAATAAAGAAGAGGAAGTTAAATGCAAAGCAAGCAGGAGAATAGAAATAATGAATATTATAGCAGATCACAGGAAGTGAAAATAGGAAATCAAGAGAGAAAATCAGTGAAACCAAAAGCTGTTTCTTTGAAAAGATCAATAAAATCAATAGGCCTCTAGCTAGCAAGCCATGACTCCCTGCATTCCCTTGTCTGTCTCTCCAATTATGGGGGCAGCAGTGCCTTGTGTCTTCTTTTCTCTTATGGATCCAGGAAGTGTTTTTGATTTTTCAATATGTTCAGCTGTTTACTTGTTAAAGAGTAAGTGGCGACTTTCAACTTCTTACATGCAGAATCAGAAAACTTGCTCTTTTTCAAAATTGTTTTGGTTATTAGGTGCTTTGCATTTCCATATAAGTTATAGAATCTGGTGCCAATTTTTTTCAAAAACCCTGCTAGAATTTTCAGAGGAATTGTTCTAATCTATAGATCAGTTTTAAGGGAATTACTACCTTTAGTACATTGAGATTTCCAAACCATGAACATGGAATGTCTCTCCACCTATTTAGATCTTCCTTTATTTTCCACATCAAAGTTTTGTAATTTTCTTGCACTTTTTTTTGTTGAATATTTTCTAAGTGCTATATTCTTTTTGATGCGATTGCAAATGGAATTGTAGTCTTAATTTCATTTTTGTATTGTTCACTGTTTGTGTGTGGAAATACAATTACTTTTGTATATTGATCTTGCATCCTGCAACCTTTCTCTACTTATCCTGTGAACTTGCTGAATTTAAATACCCTTTTAATAAAATCTCTTTTTGCTTAATCAACCAGGATCAGCCTTTTTTCCTGACTCTGAAAATATATTTATGCACATCTATACATCTAGGAATTAAAAAAGAAATATATATATATAAATATATATACACACACATAGTAAAAAAAAAATAGAAGATTACACAGCATTTCTTCATAAGAAATCTCTCAGTAAACAAAGAATTGGAGGGATATGCCTTAACTCTATAAATGTCATTTACTAGAAACTCAGAGCTCACTATCACAGTTATTCAGCCTTGTACTACAGTCATTGTCAATGCAATATACGTAAATAAATTAAATATATATAAATATTGGAAATTAAGAAATGAAACTATCATTATTTATAAATAATAACTCTTCCACCTAGATAATCCAAAGACGCAATAAACATAATACTATAATTGGGAAAAAGTATACCAAGGAGATTGTACCAAAAAACAACATAAAAACGAGTAAACTTCCTATTTATTTCTCTATAGTAGCAATAATTAATTAGTATTTGGAATAAAAAAAGAACCTGTTTACATTGATCAATTTTATAATACACTTAAACGTAAAAATAAGCTTAAGTTAAAAGTGTTATATGAAAAAGACCTGACAGCAACAGTAAGAACTATAAAACTTTACCAAAAGATATATAAAAAGACCCAAATGAATGGAAAATATATATCGTATTTTTGAAAGAAGAGTCATTATTGTCAAGATGAACATTTTTCAAAATAACTTATAATTTCTATACAACACCAATCTAAATTATTATAGCATATAAAAGAATAATGGTTTTCATTGTGCAAATTTCTCCCAGGCAATCCTAGAATCTGTTGTAAATAGGAAATTGCTATTCCAGCTGAAGTGGGAGCTCTTCCAGTAGTGTAAACAGCATGGGAAGACAAAATGAGAAAAAGACTTCTACTCCTTTTTCTAGATCTGAGGGATACAGCATGATAACGCACGGTATGAAAACTATGATGTCTGGAAGATCTCACTGTCACTAAATACATCACGGTGATAAACCAGGTGTGTCTGGAAAGGTAGTGGTTTTAATCACATTAGAAAGGTGCTTTATAAGCCCAAGGATTATAAACGGTTTCTGCTTCATAGGTTCAAGGCCAGTATCCCTCTGACTGTGAAAGTTGAAGTAAAGCGGAGATCCAAGAGGGCAGCAAGAAAATGTCCTGGCACTTTTACAAAGGATTCTGTTCTGAAAGAAAAATAGAAGCGAATTCCATGAACTTTAAATAGGATAGAGACTTCACAACACAGAAAATTTGACTGAGGATAAAAGTTTTAGAAGTGTGTGTTGGGGTAGATGGTGGTAGATGGTAAAATTTAGAGAACTGCATTGACAGATCATATCATTGGAGAAATTCTAAAAGAAACAGGTTATATGAAAAAAATAACTTTAAAAGTTTATGTAATTTAATATTGATTGTGCTGGTTATAAATTAGTTTTGGGAGGCTTTTTTTGTAGCTATTAGTAACTCTGCTTTAAAGTATATGTTTTGAATATACTTGCTGACAAGTAAACTTGGCTTTGGGATGCTGGGATTTCTGCAAATGAGTGGGGAGATAATAAAATTAATTATTAGTGTTCAGAAAAAACATCATTCTAAATTCTAGCCAGGGGAAATAATTGGACTCAAACTACAAGAAGCTAAAATACTCTGTTTTTTTTAATGTTCAGGAGAATTCATATTTCTCAAATATAGTGATTGCTACTGTCTCAAGATAGTTAAATTACAGTGTTATTATAAATTGAGTGCTTTTAAATCATGATTTTTTGTTTGGTTTTGTTTTCAGGTTCAAACTTATTTTGAGAAAGCCTGGCTGGAATCTTGCTTGCTGGGATAAAATGACGGTGAGTACATGATATAAAAATTGGCAAAGAAAATGTTATGAAAAAAGTTATTCTCTGAGGTTCAATATCAAATTTTTTAGAAAAGGTTTTTCTCCTTGGTGTCATTTTAGAGTTTTGGCTTGAGCCCATAACTTGGGAGCTGAAAAACATGGCCCCAAAACTCACACTGTGTAATGAAAAGTGAGTTTTTGCACATAACAGTAATTTCAAATGAAAACTTTCATTAGTAGAGTTTAACAATCAAATTTATAATTCTAAACCAAAATTCAAAGGGTAGTAGATATGAATACACAATAGAATAAGGTAGTTGATATACATGTACATGTTTTATTATTGGCAAACTTGACCTAAAAGGGACCAATTCTTACAAATTCTTACAAAATTCCTGTAAGATTACCTGATTCCATGTCTCAGGCTGGAAAAATTAATTGAAAACTAAACTCTCTTGGAATTGTCAGATACCACAGATAAGTACACAAATAACTGGGGTGACAAGAAGTAGCAGTAAAAAGTAGTAGAAAAAAGACAAAAAGATGATCCACTGTGCAGATTATGACCATTTGGTCTTCAAAAATAAAGTAATGATGGTCAATTAGAATAAACTGATGATATAAAGAGTCATCAATTAATGTTGATGATATAAAGGAAAAAGTAACATCAATTGTGATACAGAGTATTCTAACACACACGTTTGAGTCCCTAGTTGTTAATAATAAATGCTATGTATTGATCACCCAAAATTATATGATTTAATATTTCTTATTGATATATAATTTATATTTATAAATACTGCATAAAATTATGATGTCATGATTGGATCATATTTTAAATATGTACACACATATATAACATTTTTAAAAATAAATTTATCTTGAGATATAATGTGTGATACAGATTGGGAGTGAAGAATGTGGAGAATATAAAGGATTTTTCTAAGAGTAGAATAAGACATTTAGACAGGTTTATAAAAGTAGGAGAAATAGTGGGTTTTACTGATAATATTATGAAAAAGGAAGAAATGGTTTTGATTTGTACGAATAGAAATAGATATTCTTAGGTCAGGGAATTCAGGACATTATCTCTCCGAGATTCCCAAAATCCCATAGAAAGCAACCACCAAAACGAAAGGAAGACTTCAGAGTGAATTTTTCTGTAAAAACTAAAAGGGGATGAGTTGAACAAAAAGTCAACATGTATAAGGATTTACCTTTAGTTTTAACTCGAGAGAAATGAAACCAATCTTTCACATTTATTTTATTATGTAATTCAGATGTTGTTAAAATCTATTTTTATGCATTCTTAATCAAAGTACAGTTCATTTACAATGTTGTGTTAGTTTCAAGTGTACAACATAATGATTCAGTCATATACACACATATATATGTATATATTCTTTCTCAGATTCTTTCCATTGTAGGTTATTACAAGATATTAAGTGTAGGTCCCTGTCCTATACAGTAGGTCCCTGTTGTTTTACCTATTTTATATATAGTAGTGTGTATATGCTACTCCCAAACTCCTAATTTATCTCCCCCCCCCACTCCCTGCTGTCCACTTTGGTAACCATAAGTATGTTTTATATGTCTGTGATTCTATTTCTGTTTTGTAAATGTTTATTTGTATCATTATTTTTAGAGTCCACATATAAGTGATATCATATATTTGTCTTTGTCTGATTTACTTCATTTAATATGACAGTCTCTAGTTCTATCCCTGTGGCTGCAAATGGCATTATTTCATGTTTTTTTTATGGCTGAGTGATATTCCATTGTGTGTGTGTGTGTGTGTGTGTGTGTGTGTATATATATATATATATATATATATATATATATATATACACACACACACACACACACACACACCACATCTTCTTTATCCATTCACCTGTTGATGAATGTTTAAGTTGCTTCCATGTCTTGGCTATTGTAAATAGTGCTGTTATGAACATTGAGATGCATGTGTCTTTCTGAATTAGAGTTTTCTCTGCATGTATGCCCAGGAGTGGATCACAGGATCATATGGTAGTCTACTTTTAGTTTCTTTAGGAACCTCCATACTGTCCTCCATAGTGACTGCATCAATTTACATTCCCACCAACAGTGTAGGAGGATTCCTTTTTCTCCATACCCTCTCCAGCATTTATTATCTTTAGAGTTTTTAATGATGGCCACTCTGACTGGTGTGAGGTGATACCTCACTGTAGTTTTGATTTACTTTCTCTAATAACTAGATATATTGGGCATCTTTTCATGTGCCTGTTTGTCATCTGTATGTCTTCTTTGGAGAAATGTCTACTTAGGTCTTCTACTCATTTTTGATTGGGTTGTTCGCTTTTTTGATATTAAGCTGTATGAGCTGTTTGTTAACACTGGAAATTAATCCCTTGTTGGTAGCATCCTTTGCAAATATTTCCTACCAGACTGCAGGTTGCTTTTTGTTTTGTTTGTAGTTTCCTTTACTGTGCAAAAGTTTTTAAGTTTAATTAGGCCCCATTTCTTTATTTTTGTTTTTATTTCCATTAATCTAGGAGATGGATCAAAAAAATATTGCTGTGATTTATGTCAATGAGTGCTCTGCCTATGTTTTCCTCTAGAAGTTTTATAGTAACTGGTCTTACATTTAGGTCTTTAATTCATTTTGAGTTTATTTTTGTATATGGTGTTAGAGAATGTTCTAACTTCATTCTTTTACATGAGGCAAAAGATCTGTACTCTGAAAACTATAAGACACTGATGAAAGAAACTGAAAACGACATAAACAGATAGAAAGATACACCATGTTCTTGGAATAGAAGAATCAATATTGTTAAAATAACCATACTACCCAAGGCAATCTACAGATTTAATGCAATTCCTATCAAATTACTAATGGCATTTTTTACAGAACTAGAACAAAAAATTTTAGAATTTCTATGGAAACACATAAAAGCCCAAATAGCCAAAACAATCTTCAGAAAAAAGAATGGCGCTGGAGCGACCACACACCCTGACTTCAGATTCTACTATAAAGCCATAGTAATCAAAAGAGTATGCTATAGGCACAAAAACATACACACAGATCAATGGAACACGATAAAAGCCCCAGGAATAAAACCCCACACTTATGGTCAATTAATCTATAACAAAGGAGGCAAGAATATAAATGGAGAAAAGACAGTCTCTTCAATAGTGGTGCTGGGAAATCTGGACAACTAAAGTCTATTTTATATTTGTTTTAGATATGATCAATATAGAAAACAAATTCCTGATCCATTTAAATTAATTTTTGTTTAATTTTAGACTATTTTTAAAAATTCTGAAGTTCTTCATTACAGTATTTTCAGTGTTTGACATAAGTTGTGTATATCAACTAGTAGCATATATTTACTCCATAAAACTAAAACCTCCAAAAAATAGTTGATTAACAAAATAGAATATATTTTGTCCATCTGTAAGTGCAGACATATGGGTAGTGAAGGCTGTTATGATGGTTACACAGTCCTCTTACTTTCTATAGACCATATAGATTTTATTTTCTGCTGTACTAGTCTGGTGCATGGCTTCCATCCTAAAGTAAACTACAGCTCAAGCTCCAATCATCATCTCTGTGTTCTAAGTAAAAGCTTACTTATATGACATAGTTAGCTGCAAGAGTGCCTACAAAGAATGTAGTACTTTAGCTCAAGTCATTTTTGTTTCAAAGTCATGATTATGTTATTAAGATTAAAGAGGAGAAGAAAGGGCATCAAGCTTGTTTTTCGATCTGATGTGATTGTATCAGAACACTTAATCTGAATTATTTTCTATGTGTAAAATATATCAGTATTTTAAGAGGTGTTTTTATAAATTTCTTCAAAATTAATTTTGAAGGTATTAGCTTTTTATTTATGGAGAAATCCAGTTAAACTCCTGCTTGTATAATAATAAATGTTTAAGAGATGGATGATTCTATTTTAGCAGCATAGTTTAAAGAGAAAAATACAAACTGTTAAAAGCAAATTAGTAAGTATGTCAAGATTAAAACAGTGATATGATGCCTTTTAAACTATGTGCGTGTTTTAACCATCACAGCTCAAATTTGTTGAAGGAAGTTGAGTCCTTTTTTACAAATATCTACACAACTGTAACAACGTTCTTGATTTAAATATGTACTTTTGAAAAAAAAAAAAGTTCCATGCAGAAATAAACATAAGTAAAGTGAAAAAAACACTCCTGGGTATATATCCAATGAAAATGAAAACACTAATTCAAAAGATACACAGATCCCAATGTTTATAGCAGTATTTTTTACAGTAGCCAAGACATGGAAGCAACCTGTGATGGAAGCAATCCATCAACATTTCAATGAATAAAGAAGATGCGTGAGATATATATATAAGTAACTCAGCCATTTAAAAAAATATAAGAAAGAAATGTTGTCATTTGCAGCAGCATGCATGGACCTGGAGGGTATTATGCTTAAGGAAATAAGTCAGAGAGAGAAGACAAATACAGTATGTTATCACTTCTATGTGGAATCTAAAAAGTAAAACGAATGAACATAAGAAAATAGAAACATATTCACAGATAAAGAGAACAAACTAGTGGTTACCATTGTGAGAGGGAAGGGGGGAGAGACAAGATAGAGGTAGGGGTTTAAGAGTAATTTGTAATTATTATGTATAAAATAGATATCACAATATATAATATACAGTACAGGGAATATAGTCAATATTTATAATAACATTGTATGCAGTATAATCTATAAAAATATTGAACTGCTAATGTAGTAAACCTGAAACTAATATAATATTGTAAGTCAACTATACTTCAATTAAAACAATTTATTTGGATTAGTAAAATATTAAAAACCATCCAAATATACCTCAGGACATTAGTTGAGTAAATGAGGCCTTCACTCCTACAACTGCTAGAAACTAAATTTGGTAATAACTCTAATGGAAGAAGAAGACCCTGCACTCCAGAAGAAAATATTTTTTGGCTGATACCTTGGTTATAGGTTTGTAAGACCTTGAGCAGAAGGTCCAGTTGAGCCATGTCCAGACTACTGACCCATCTGTGACATAATTATCTCTTGCTTAAGCCACTAAATTTATGGTGATATGGTATATAAAGGTAGAAAACTAATACCAAGAAATGGGCATGGGATGACTTTCTCCATTTTTATGACTTTTGATCTGAGAGAAAGTTTGCCGTCAGTACTATCAGGGGTAGCTGAAATGGACAGGAAAACTTCAGTCTTTCTGGGAGTAAAGTTTTGAAGGGAGAGAGCCAGAGGGCAGAGCAATTTCTATATATAAAATCTAATATTTGACTAACCCCTGAAACATGCATGTCCAGGTCAAACTCCAAGCAGCTTACTAAAAATTAATACAATGTAAGATTAAGAGTTGATCATAATCTCAAATCAGCATTTGCCATCCCGCCAAGATAAGTGCCTGCTGAAACAAAATATTAACACCCTTCAGAGGACAGTATCAGAATCCAGAGTTGCTACTGAAGTATTCAAAACCTATAGAAAACAATCTAAAATTACTTGACATACAAAAAAAAAAAAAAAAAGAAAGAAAAAAGAAAATATGACAAATTTTCCTGGGGAAAGAAAACCAAGTCTGAGATGATTCAAATGTTGGAATTGTCCAAAGTGACATAAGGTAAGAAAACATATGCTCAGAATGAATGTAAAGAATGGAAAACAAATCAGAAAGATAGAAATTATAAACAAAAACTAATGGAAAGTTTAGTTCTAAAATGTACAATAATTGAAATAAAATTCACAGGATGAGCTCAAAAGTAGAATGGAGATAATAGAAAAAACAGTGAACTTGAAGATAGATCTAGGCAAATTATCTGATATGTAGAAAAGGAGCAAAAAGATTTAAAAAAAATTAAGCAAATGTGTAAAGACACAAGGGACAATATTCAGAACTCTAAAATTTGTGGAATTTGGAGTCCCAGGAGAAGAGAGAATGGTACAAAACAGTATTTGAATATATTGAATGTATATGACAAATAAATTCCCAAATTTTGTGAAGGGATAATTTACAAATTCAAAAAGCTCAGTGAACTCCAAATGGATAAAATAAAACAGCAACCTACCCATGCATATTACAGTATTATTGCTGGAAAACAAAGACAGAAGTATAATATTGAAAGCAGAGAATGACACATATCAAATAGGAACCAACAATACAAATTACTGCTCATTTATCACCATAAACTATGGTACCCAGAAGACGGTGGATTAATATCTTTAAAGTAAAGAAAAAATAAAATTTCAGCCCAGAATTCTATGCACAGTGATAATATCCTTTGATATGAAGGCAAAATTTGAATGTTTAAACTTTGATAAGATTCTGATTCAAAAACTCTAAAATGTACATTTGTAGAAAATTTGGGATGATTTGAATATAAACTGATATTAAGCACTATTTGTAAATATTATTAATTGTATTAGGCTGTGATAGGGATATTTTAGTTGTATAGGAGGATGTTCATATTCTTTGAAGATGCACACTGAAGTTTTCAAGGTAAAGTGTAATGAGGTCTGCAAATATTCTTCAAAGTTTCAGGAAAAAAAAACATTATAGAGATCTACATTATAATGATTGTGGAATTTACATGGAGGGATTGATTTCATGGAAATCATTGAATTTATTACCTCTTGATAATTAATTGTTACAGCTACTCTGGAATAAAGAAAGAAAATAGAAATTCCTTCTATTGTTGAACCTATTCTTACCCAGTGATTGAAAAATCCATTTCTATATATATCCTACAGAAATTCTTCTACATGTGCACGAAAATTCAATATTTTTGATCAATTTTTATCAGTACTTACTTCATACTAAACAGAAATGTCCATTACCAATAGAAGGCATAAATACCTTATTGTGTACATTCATACAATGGAATGTTATACAGTAATAATCATTATTGAGCTACAACACTCTCAAATAATGTTAAGCTAGAGTATTCAGATGCGAAAGAATACACAGTATAATTTAATTTATATATAACTTCAAAAGCAGATTTAACTAAACAATTTTAATAGAAGTAAAGATAGTCATTACCTTTGGGAGGAAAGAAGGAGATAGTGATTGAGAGAGGACATGAAGGGATTTATGGGATCTGGCAATGCTATATTTCTTGAGCTGGCAGTATTTATTCTGATAATTCATTGAATTGTGCATACACGATTAATGCATCTTTCTATATGGTGTTGTATTTCTTAAAATACAAATCCCTCTCAATCCTATAATATCCCCCTTCCTTCTATTAATATCCAAGTTGAGGGAGAAACAATCCATATTTTCTTTCTGCTTTCTCACCTCCAACTCCCTCCTCCACCAGTTTCTATTTCTACATCTCTCATAACACTTACATCTCAAATGTCTCCATAGATCTCCTAATTATCCTGAGTTATAATGCATTCTAGAATGCTTTGCATAAGCAATGGGGAATGAGCTGAGACTTTTGATCTCAGCCTGTGTGCCTAGTCCATGCAATTAAAACAATAAATTCAGGTTTCACAGTGATTTTTTTCCTGACCCTTGTTTCACGACCCACATGTCTTGTCTTTCTTTCTTTTTTTTATTTTTATTGGAGTATAGTCAGGTTCTGCATGAGTCTTCAGCCTCTAAATTCCTGTATATCTCTAGTCCTTCCCCTAGCTACGTGGGTAAGATAGTCTTCATTTTGACCTGGTTCTGTGGATACTTTCAGACCTAGTTAGTTCCCCAGAAATTGTGAAACTCCATCATGGGAGGATATCAGGACTTTAAACCTGACCTGGCTTGCTAAAGTAACTACTCTTCATTAGGTCAGCTACTTCTAGAGAGGTAAAGCATTACAGTCCCAAAGTAAGAAACAAGAGCTTAAGTAAATGACATTACCATTCTTGGGGAAGAAGACCAGCAACACTTTGTGGGAACTGAGATATCTAGCTAGTAAAGAATAGACTCCAACTGTGGTGGGCAAGTGGAGTAAGAATTAAGAACAATACTGTTGGAGTTCAGAAGGATTCAATGAATAATAATATCTTTTCTATGCCTGAGCTGGGATCAATTGGGCGTAGACTCAAGAGTCAAACAAACATTAAAAATCAATGCTGTCCCTAGAGTAGAAATCATATCCTAGGAGAAGCAGT
The DNA here is from genome assembly GCF_008692025.1 of Phocoena sinus. NCBI lineage: Eukaryota > Metazoa > Chordata > Mammalia > Artiodactyla > Phocoenidae > Phocoena > Phocoena sinus. Next base: position 44,593,550 of record NC_045772.1, on the reverse strand, counting down.
CCCAATGGCCTTGCTAATATTTAACCTCTGAAGTATACAGATTTACTGATGCAGATGAACAGTTGCAGGGCTTATGTATAGGAGCAGGTATATTACTCAGCTCTGAAAAACTATGAGTCAGGAAAGGTTTGACAATGACTCTTAACTGAACATGTTCAAGTTCTCCCAAATTCCAAATCAGATCATCAATCTTCCTTTCATTGGGGAAAAGTGAATAAGGGGTGGAAAAGGAGGCCGAGTATTACCAGGTAGATTTCCCAAACATGGAGATCAGGGGAAAAGCCAGATCCCTACTAAGGAAGACTGTGGTTCAAAAATTATACTGGTTAAGCTCTCCATTTGAACTTTTAAGACTTACCACAGAGCTTAATATTTTTGACAATTGTATCCTGTTTGAAACTGTTTCCTTTCTTGTATTCCCTGAAATCTAAATTTCATGTTTCTTAATCCCCTTTGCTCATTCCATCTCTATCTGCTTTTGGACACCACATGTTTTTCTTTTCCAAACTTCTAATCCTAAATTCTTCCTCTCTCCTGCCCATCCTCTCATTTCCTTTCTCTCCTCTCCTCTCCACTTCTCCATATGCACTCATTTGATATACTTTATTTTTTATGGCTTTATATATCACCTCCATGTAGATCAATAATTAATTCATCAAACATTCATTTTACCATTACAGTGAATCTGCTAAGTGCTGGGGACACAAAGATATAATTAGGTAAAATATGTTTTCTTTCATGAAGAAAGTTTTAATATAACACTTGATAACTTGAAAGCAAAAATAGTAGTAGTTTCATGCAAGTCCTCTGGACCCTGACCTGCCTGAGTATCTAGCCCAGCTCTACCATTTCCAAGCCATGAGGCCTTTGACACATTACTTATGCTTTTTGTGTCCCAAGTCCTTTATTTCTCTATGTGTGTTTGCTTATTCTAAGAGTTCAATAGTTATTTAACATTATTACTTGTACATTGCATTTTAGATTTAAAAGCATTCAATACACCATATATCATTTATTTTTGCTATAATAATCTGAAAAGTTACATTTTTAATAAAATTGAGGCTTATGGGACTTTTAAAAGGTTAAGAAAATCATAAACAGAGTTTTTATTTATTTATAATTTATTTTATTTGATTTATTTTTGGCTGCATTGGGTCTTCGTTGCTGTGCACGGGCTTTCTCTAGTTGCAGCAAGTGGGGGCTGCTCTTCATTGCAGTGCTCAGGCTTCTCATTGCGGTGGCTTCTCTTGTTGCAGAGCACGGGCTCTAGGCGCACGGGATCTAGGCAAAAGGGCTTCAGTAGTTGTGGCATGCAGGCTCAGTAGTTGCGCTCATGGGCTCTAGAGCACAGGCTCAGTAGTTGTGGCACACGGGCTTAGTTGCTCCGCGGCGTGTGGGATCTTCCCAGACCAGGGCTCGAACCCGTGTCCCTTACATTGGCAAGTGGATTCTTAACCACTGTGCCACCAGGGAAGTCGATAAAACAGAGTTTTAATTTTAACCTCTGACTTCTAATTCTCTGTCCAGTTTTTTTTGCTCATAGCTACTGCCCTAAATTTATCTTAAGATCTGCTCTCTCTTCTAAGCTCCAATTCCACAACTGTTACCTAGGCATCTCACTGACACTGTAAAATCAACCTCAAAATAAACAGGTTCTAAATGAAATCATGTATCCCATAAATGTTTCTTTTCTTGAATTCCTTGCCTTTGGGTGACAGGAACATTTCCTAGACAAGAAATTTCAAAATATCCATATCATTTCCCATCCTTTTCTTCATTATCCCTATAGACATCTCATCTTCTAGAGAGTTTCCATCTCTAGTCTTCCTTCATTATATCTGACTTCCCAATCCTACTGCAACAGGCTTTATCAGAATTTTATTACCTCTAATTAATATTAATTATTAATTAACTGTTTCTGTGTGAAGTATCTGTAAAGACAAATCTGTTCCCCACAGTGCTTGCTGTTAGGCTAACTACTATTCATTGAAATTTAATAATCTGTCCAGCATTGCACTTAGGTGCTTTACATACATTATTTCATTTAATTTTCACATCAATCCCCCAAATATAATTTACCAGTCAGTATTACATATGAGGAAATTGAGGCTAAGTTTCTTCCATTTACACAATTGGAACTGAAACACAAGCATGCCCAATTCCAAATTTGTGTGTTACCTCTCTGTTTTTTATTTGTTTGTTTTTCCCTTGATCATTTTACTTCCCTGCTCAAAATAACACATAAAACTCCCATTGCCTTACAAATTACATCCAAACTCATTAGCCTATTATTCTAATGTTACTTGATCTGGTGTCAACTTACCATTCTAACCTCATTTTCTACTTCTTGTATACACATTCAACTCATGACCAAACATTCACTCTAAATCAAAACACTCCACAATGTCCTACTTCCATCCTGGTGTACAAATTAGTCCTTCTATTTAAATGGTCTCCCTCCTTAACTTCAGTTGTTCAACTGATTCATCCTTTTAAGGTCTAGCTAAATATCTCTTCTGTAATGTCTCTTCCATTTTTTTTTTCTTTCTGCAAAAATAAGCAGGTATTTTAAATTACAGAGCAAACAGCCATAAAGAGATTTGGGATGGTGTGAGATGGGACTTCCTTTTGAATTGTGGGAGAAGCTCAAAGTGAAAGGAAAGATGGGAAAGAAGTGGCAAAAGGGAGGTTTTCTCAGGTAGACCAGTTTTAAAGCAGAATACGTACATGTTTTGGGTTCCCCTAAGGGTCTCCATGACTCTGAACCCCTGGATAACATGTGTATCCCCAGGAGTATGTTGGATACCCAGTTTAAGGACCAATGGATTAGCAAGAGAGCTATCAGCAATGGGGACCAATGGTTTGGAGGGTTTTCTCCCGTGACACTTGAGACACCTTGAACTCTTTCAACAGAATGTCATTATTCCTCTGAACTTTCATAGTATTGACAATTTTCTAATTTGTATTCGAGCTTTATTTTCTATTTACTTAGCTTCCTAAAGTAGCATATGTCTGTCTCTAAGCATCTTTGTACGCCGAAGCCCCTGGAGAGTAATCAAGTACATAAGAGGGACTGCTACTTTGAAATTACTCTTCATTTTGCATGAAAATATGGTAAGATATTATAGTCAGTGGTGGTAAAGCAGAACCTAGTATATACTATTATGCATGAAGTGACAGGCACCAAAGTTCAGATAATAGACATAATAAATTAGGCAATGAAGTTTGACTTCTCTGACAGAAAAATTTCTTTTAAGTGTCTTAGAAAATTGAGCTAAATGCAGTCAATGCAGCTAAAATGTTTCTAATGACTCCTTGCAAATTCTGCATTTTGCTGTGCTTTATTAGAGATCAGTTATGAACATCTCTTTTTTCTTTTAAAATGTACTTTCACAGATAATTATCTCTGTTAGTGGGCTCTGTATGGTTTACAGAGGGAAAGAAAATCTATAAAACAACAGTACTGAAAATTTAACCATAACTGCTTAGAATGATAATTCTAAATGAAGAATACTAAAGTTTAGAGTAAGTCTCTTAAACATTGAATATAAACTACTTACTCTTGCTACCACTTAAAAATTTAGCAATGAACAGAGTTTATTTGGGATGACACATACAATGCTTTAATTATTGAAAAGCATAACTGTCTCCAGTACAATCATAATGCATATCTAAAGTTAAAAAAAATTCCTTCACATAATTTAATTTTAGACACATAATGGATTTTTAATTTTCTTATCTGAAAGTATAAACATCTGTTGATTTTTCTTTCACTAAATCGCTCTATATATTTAAACATAAATATATATGGATATTGGAATGAAAGTATAGGAGAGATAAGGAAGACATATCAAAAGATTCTTTAGAAAATATTTAAGATATAAAAAATTTTTTTAAGTGTTTCCTTGTCCAAATTCTATTAACTAAGTTTAATGTTTATGATTCAAATATTTAGTTAGTTTAGTTTGTTAGTACAGTTTGGTTAGTTTAAGCTAACTGCCTTATGTCTATACTGCTATAATAAGTTATACTTAGGTTATTTCATGCTACTCTACTCACTTTGATTGACTCAGAAATTTTTATTAAAAAAATTTTAGTAATAATCATATTATGTATAGTGACATTTTAATATGTCTTATATTTTACAAGATATAAATCATTTTCTTACTTGAGGGGAGTGCTAACGATATAGTAGAGGTATTCAAGATTTTATTTTAAGCCAGTTTACCATAATATAAAATACGCAAGTTCCAAATAAAGAACCAAGGATGTAAAATAAAAGTCCTCTACGACCTATTATGGTGCATGGTATATTATAGTAAAAAAAAATCAGATGGACATACAGAAACAAACAAAAACACAAAAAAAGAAAAGCTATGTTTTTGCATGAGTAATTATTTATAAATAATAAGAGTGCTTAATATGTCAGGTTCTCTTTGAAGACTTTACAATAATTAATTCATTTAATCATCTTTTAAGAAAGGCACTCTTATCAAATTAAATGCAGATGTGCCCCAGAGAGGCTGAGTAACTAGCTCAAGATTCCACAGTTGGTGGTATGTAAAGCCTCGAGTCAACCAAGTATTTTCACTCTAAAATCTCTGCCCTTACAAAAGGTTTCACCTCATCTCCCATTCAAGGTTTCAATGGAAGCTTTCTGAGTATGTAAGATGTGAGTTGAAATACAATTTTAATTCAGAATTTCTTATAGAATATCATACTGTGAGCCTACAATACACCCAAACAGGGAAAAAAAAATTCATTCAAGCATCGTTGTATATGTTAACGTTCCTAGATACCAGAATTCTTATAGCAAATGTAAGTTAAGTTCCAACTGACTGAAGAACATCTCTTTAATATTACCTCTATTTATTTCACAGATTCATTTCTGTAAAGGTCCATATTTCTAGATCATAATCTTCAAAACTGTAATTATATAGCTCTAGGTATTTTGTTATTATTACTACAGAAGTGACATGTTCTTCAAAATATGAACCATGGCTGCTGACTTCTTATCCTCTTATTGTTGGTGATTCAAGTGTATAAACTTGGAGTAAGAAAAGAACTTCCAGGATAAACAACCCCTTGATAAGTTGTTTCTTTCCACAAGCTTTATTGGTATAAAAATCTGCACATAATTAATGTATACAATCTGGTGAGTTTAGGCATATGAATACACTTGTGTTATCATCACCACAATCCAGGTTATAAACCTATCCATAAACTCCAAAAGTTTTCTTGTGTCTTTTGTTTATTCTTTTTTTGTTTTAAGAATATGTAACATGAGATCTACCCTCTTAACAGTTTTTAAGCATGCATTACCTTATTGTTAATTATAGGCACTGTGTTGTACCCCAGATTTCCAGAACTTATTTTGTATTAACTGTGACTTTATACCAACTGAACAAGTGCCTATATCTCCCTACCCGTATCTCCTGGCAACCATCATTATACTGTCTACTGCACCTTTGACTACTTTAGATGCCTCATAGAAGAGGAAGTATGCAGTATTTATTCTTCTGTGGCTGACTGGTTTTACTTAGCATACTGTCTTCTAGGTCTATCTAGGTTGTCACAAATGGTAGGATTTCCTTCTTTTGTAAGACTGATTGATATTACATTGCATGTATATACCACATTTTCTTTATTCATTCAGCTATCAAAGAACATTTGGATTGTCCCATATTTTGTCTACAGTAAGTCCCCTACATACGTACCTTCAAGTTGTGAACTTTCAAAGATGCGAATGTGCATGCCGGCCCCTGTATGCCAGCTGTTGTACTGTACTACTGTACTTTTCAAGGTATTGTACTGTAAGATTAAAGATGTTTTCTTTATTTTTTGTTTGTTGTTTATGTATTATTTGTGTGAAAAGTATTATAAACCTATTATAGTACAGTACTATATAGCCGACTGTGTTAGTTGGGTACCTAGGCTAATTTTGTTGGACTTATGAACAAATTGGATTCATGAACTAGCTCTCTGCATGGAACTCGTTTGTATGTAGGGGACTTACTGTATTAAGCATAATGCTGCAATGAACATGGGAATGCAGATATCTATTTGAGACAGTGATTTTATTTTATTTATTTTTTGATATATACGCAGACAAGTGGAATTGCTGGATCATATGGTAGTTCTATTTCTACTTTTTTGAGCAATCTCCATATTGTTTTCCACCTTGGCAGCACAACTTTATATTTTTACCAACAGTGTACTAGGGTTCCAATTTCCCAAAAACCTCACCAACACCTATTATCTTTTTTTTTTAATAATAGGCATTTAAAATATGTGAAGTGATAATTTATCGTGGTTTTGATGTGAGACTGGGAAAAAGTTTGTGGTACTAGACTTCAGAGAATTATATGCTGGACAACTCACTTTTAAATTCAGGATAGGAAAACGCATTCTGTTGAGGTAAATTAAGGAGCATACTGTTTTTGGGTTTTTTTACATTTTTCTTGTCAAAAATGATTTTTCATATAAGAATGTATTGTGAACATCCTTCCACAGCATACAATCATCATCTTGGAGGTCTTTAAAATCTTTAAGTATTCAAGCCGCTCTTTTTTTTTTTTTTCTTAATCGCATTATGTTAGAAAATAATGCAGTTTGTCTCACTTTGCAAGAATTCTTTTCATGCACCTTGAGGACTTGAGATATCACTACCAACTACAAATTGAGTTACTCTTTTTTTGCGGTAAACGGGCCTCTCACTGTTGTGGCCTCCCGTTGAGCAGCACAGGCTCCAGACGCGCAGGCTCAGCGGCCATGGCTTATGGGCCCAGACGCTCCGCGGCATGTAGGATCCTCCCAGACCGGGGCACGAACCCGTGTCCCCTGCATTGGCAAGCGGACTGTCTACCACTGCACCACCAGGGAAGCCCTACAAATTGAGTTACTCTTAATCACATAACTTTTGGTGTAGAAATTTCACTTTTATAGCAATAGAGATACATGCATTCATGTAAGATATAGGTGTGGTTAAAAACTTTTCACACAACTCACAGACACTGATGTTTTTTGGTCCTATTAACAGAAGTAGACCACTGGAAGGGAGAAGGTGATGACACTTCAGCTCCCTCAGGTAAACACTGATTTCATCCTCCCACCAATCTTATTGTTGGAGAGATTAACTCACTTGCTCAAGGTCACTCAGTTGACAAGTGGTGGAGTGGGGGTAAGTTTGGTCAGCTTGACTTCAGAGGTTATGCCTTACATTCTAAGGAAGTGATTTTCAAGGTGTGTCTCAGCCCCAGGTGCATCAGATCACCTGGAGAACCCCTGCAGACTCACTAGATGGGACTCTTTGCTGGATATTTTTCACAGAATTAGAACAAAAAAATTTTACAATTTGTATGGAAACATAAAAGACTTTGAATAGTCAAAGCAATCTTGTGGAAGAAAAACGGAGCTAGAGGAATCAGGCTCCCTGACTTCAGACTATACTACAAAGCTACAGTAATCAAAACTGTATGGTACTGGCACAAAAACAGAAATATAGATCAATGGAACAGGATAGAAAGTCCAGAGATAAACCCAAGCACCTATGGTCACCCAATCTATGACAAAGGAGGCAACAATATACAAAGGAGAAAAGACAGTCTCTTTAATAAGTGGTGCTAGGAAAACTGGACAGCTACATGTAAACAAATGAAATTAGAACCCTCCTTAACACCATATACAAAATAAATTCAAAATGGATTAAAGACCTAAATGTAAGATTGAATACTATAAAACTCTTAGAGGAAAACATAGGCAGAACACTCTCTGACATAAATTATAGCCAGATCTTTTTGACCCACCTCCTAGAGTAATGAAAATAAAAACAAAAATAAATAAATGTGATCTAATTAAACTTAAAAGATTTTGCACAGCAAGGGATACCATAAACAAAATGAAAAGACAACCCTCAGAATGGGAGAAAATATTTGCAATATTTGCAAGTGAAACAACTGACAAGGGCTTAATCTCTAAAATATACAAACAGCTCATGAAGCTCAATAGCAAAAAAAGCAAAAACAAAAACAACCAAATCAAAAAATAGGCAGGAGATCTAAATAGACATTTCTTCAAAGAAGACATACAGATAGCCAAAAAGCACATGAAAAGTTCCTCAACATCACTAACTATTAGAGAAATGCAAATCAAAACTACAACGAGGTATCACCTCACACCTTTCAGAATGGCCATCATCAAAAAAAATTTACAAACAATATATGCTGGAGAGGGTGTGGAGAAAAGGGAACCCTCCTACACTGTTGGTGGGAAGTAAATTGGTACAACCACTATAAGAACAGTATGGAGGTTCCTTAAGAAACTAAAAATAGAGCTACCATATGATCCAGCTATCTCACTCCTGGACATATATCCAGAGAAAATCATAATTTAATAAAATACATGCACCCAAATGTTCATTGCAGCACTATTTACAATAGCTAGGTCATGAAAGCAACCTGTCTATTGACAGAGGAATGGATAAAGAAGATGTGGTACATATATACTGTGGAATATTACTCAGCCATAAAAAAGGATGAAATAATGCCTTTTACAGCAACATGGATGGACCTAGAAATTGTTATACTAAGTGAAGTCAGAGAAAGACAAATATGATATTGCTTATATGAGGAACATTTTGTTTTACAAGACTTAAAGATGCTTTAAGGAGCACAACACACTGACCGTCCAAAAGATGAAGGTAGAGCTCTTTGTTACTTACGGCTGTGAATGACAGAAAGGTGCCTTACAGGGTCGCACAATCTGGGAACATGATAACAGTGAGCTGGAAATATAAGGGGCAGCTTATCCATGGCAAGTGAGGTAGGGTTAGCTAGATTTCAAGGGCTTCCTAATTTGAATAATTTCTCTGGCTCTCAGCCATAGAGGCTGTCTCCAGTTGTCTGGTACCTGGCCCAGTGGTAACTGGAGATATTGTATGGTGGCTGAAAGTGTGAGACACTGATAAAAGAAGTGGTTGAGTGTGGACTGTTGTAATTAGCTTCTCAAGGAGAACTTACTAGCCTCAAAACTAGGTCAAGACAGCATTTCCAAAAAAAGCTTTATTACACATATGAAGAAAGACAAGATTGAAGAATGCATCTGACATGTGCCCTGGATGGACAGGGCAAGGGATATAACACACACGCACACAAAATTGCCAAGCTTATAATAACTGACATTATTTCCAGGCACTGTTTTGAGCATTATGCATGTGTTGTTTCAATCTTTGCCATCACATGCTATAATATTTGAAGTTTACAGATGAGGAATCTGAGGCACAGGACCTTAAGTTATATGCTCCAGAACCTAAAGTTCCTATGTTGGAAACAGAGGAGCCAAGGCAGTGTTAATCTTAGAGCTCACGCTCTTAAGTCCTTCTCTCTTAGCCATGCCCACTAAATGCTGATTGTCTTGCTGAGATGGAATTTATTAAAGCTATAAAGATGTAATTATATCCATGCACAGAACGGTGTTATTTCTCCCAGAAATGCTAAGTGACCCAGATGTAAGAAAGAAATTGAGGTTTATAGGGCAAATCACTGCCAGGAAAAGGATATAGATATTGTGAGTTAGGGTGTAAGGGGTCCAAATAAATAACACATGCTTCATAACTCAAGAATGGAGCAAATTGAGAAAAAGGTGCAGGAGTATGAATAATAAAAACAAATTCTCACATTAATTCCTATGAAAGGTGATTACAGAACATGGCTTTCCTTCTGCAACCAACAAAATTGCTAATTCCTCATCCCTGAGTTAGATATACTTACCTGTCACCAGAACAGCTGATTAACTAGTTGCTTGTCTTTCCCTTCAAGGGCAGGCTTCTTTCCATATGACAGAGAGTAGGTAATTATGCAAGATCTATATAAATAGGCTTGCTCCCAAAAGGGAAGCAGCTGAGGTAAGCATGCTCAGTGTTTTCTCTTAAATATATCTCAAAGATTATATTATCTTAAGTTATCTCAAACATAATTTACTCTCCTTCCCTATTTAAAGATGTGTGAAGAATAGAGAGAGAGCCAGAGATGTTAGTTTAGTAGAAGACAATGCATGGAGACAGAAGGAGTAGAAAGCAGCTGCCTTCCTCATTCTTACCCCCTTGCAATTTTGAGCTCAGGGGAAGTGATTGATCAAGGAGTTTAGCTTATTGGGGAAGAAAGTGAGGTCAGGCTTGGAATACAGATTGAGAGAAAAGGATGAGTTTGAGTGACTAGAAGTTCCTGGGGCTAGGGGAAGGAAGGGTAATAGGGATATATTCTAGTTCACTAGAAGGTAGGAGGTGGTGGTGGAGATAGTTGTGAAAAGTTTTTGTTGTTGTTGTCGTGTGTGTGTGTGTGTTTTGTTTTTTTAAATTGATACTAAGGACATGAGCAGAAAAGGTAAGAAGTCTTCATCTTGAGTGCTAACCCTAGCTGGCTGATATGGTCACTTAAAACAGTATCTTGAGAGAATTGAAAAACCATTTTCAGATTGTGTTTAAAAAAATTCTAACACTGATTTTTGTGGTCATGCACAGCTATGGAAGGAGAAGTAAAGGTTTGTATGCTGAATGTTTGTTATTCAGTGTAAAAGCAGGAGTAAGGTTTGAAATGAAATATAGATGAATTTTTTTTTGGTAAAAAGGGAAATAATCTATGTTCTTTGTTAATGGGTTATTCACTTCAATGAATTTTCTCAAAATATTTCAAAAGTAGAGTGGAATGGATAATTATAAAACCAAAGACAAAATCCACAATAAATGCATAGAGTAATTTAATAGGTTAAAAAATGGTAATTTTTCCAGAAGGAGAAGACTGGCCAAAAGCCACGAAGAGGCATTAGGACAATGCAGATATTTTCTACTCTTTGCCCCTGAGATAGAATGGACTATTGTCAAAATATTTACTGCCCCTTCCTACTGACCCCTGCTTATTGGAGACTTAAATTCCATTTGCTAATGTGACTGGCTTTACCCAATTAGTCATGAATGGAAGAGCTGCCATGTCAGTCTTCCAGGAGACAGCATATCTCAGGTAGGGGAAGCACCTTCAATAATGTCAATAAATATGTGAGAAATAAAGATGTGAGAAAATAGAGCCATAGTTGTACCACAATAGACATTCATTTTTATTGGTTTTAAGTCAGTTATTTGTTACTTCATCATTACTTAGACTAAGATATCAAACATAGTGCCTATACCTGGCACCACGAGTTTGAGAAGCTTTAATGCAGCAATTTCCTTCACACAGAGGAGAATGATAATTAAGTTGATTATAACTCATGCTTTGCTTCAAGTATTGTACAGATAACTGATGCTAATGAGGATCAACATAGTTATTCCTTAGTGACCATCAAGAGTCTAATTCTAGTTATTCCATGGCTAATAATATTAATGTGGAAAGTTAAGCAGATGAACTTATTAAGCATATTGAAAACTCAGCAATAGTTTCTAAATAGATGAATACTACAATGTGCTAATTCATCAAGACTTTCATTTTGGTAAGTTTAAGCATTCTTTCACTCAAAATACACACAATTTCATTTACTCTTACATTTTCTGAAGCACAATGCAAATGAACTTTTTTTATGAAGTGAGGTCTAATAAATTACTTTGCTAAGTGTTTCTTTGCTTTTCACACCTAACAGATGCTTCAGTTTAAAAATGTCCATTTTATTCAAAGAGAAAAAAAATTGTCACTCATGAGTAGAGTATACTTACATTTTATAAAACCCTCAATTGATCCACAAATCACATTCTGTGTTACTCTTCAAAATAAAAAAGAAATGGATGAAAGCTGTGAAGTACATATACAAGTGGAAGTAATGGCAGAGACAGAAAAGAGCATGAAGTAGAAAAACAAAATAATGTAAAAGCAATTGTATGTGGGAATCGAGTAAATATAAACTTTTTTTTCATTTATAAGGCTTGGCTTAATGGATTCTTTGTTGAATAAATTTTGAAGGGCTACTTGGATTACCTTTTGCTGTTTATTTTCTCCCTCTATCTTTAAATCATGCAAAGATAGTAGTCTATGCAGAGTACTTAAATCTTTTCTGGAAAAGACGCAGTTTTCAACAAATAATTGTTTTCTAAAATAGAAATTTATATCTACTTTTTTAGTGCTTTCATGTTGTATTTCAATTTGCTTGTGTATCTGTTTTTTTCTATCAGACCGCACAACTAGACCAAAACAGAAGATGTTTCACAAGTATGCTTGTGTTCTCAGGGTTTAACACCATGTGAAGCACATGGTAGATGTTTATTAAATGTTTCTGAGAGCTTTCTAAGATCTCTCAGCTTTTCTGAACATCTGAGGTAATAGGATTCATTTGACTTTGTTTTGATTTTGACAGCTTTGAATGAGCTTGAAGTGGTAAATAAGCCAGTAATTGGAAAGTTCAAACTCTGTCAAGCATATGACTATAATTATTTATATCTTTTCAATATAATAATAAAAAAACAAACATTTTTTCATGGGTTGCTATTCCCTTATCAGTATATTTGATTAATTTTATCACTGGTATATCCTAATTTTCAATCCATTATTTCATAAAGTAACTTCAAGTCTTTGAAAATAAACAGATTAGGAGTTTTTAACTAATAAGTGCATTGAGATAAGATACATTTTGTTTGCTAATTTGCTTGTTTGCTTATTTTTCATGGAGAGACTAAAATCACCCTTGGTTTTCATAATGAAAATTATTTTATTTGAGAAAAGATGAAGCTCACTTAGAGGTTTCTTTGTCTTCCCCATCACTAACACATGGATCTATTGAATGTAAAATTGGTAATTATAGTAGAAGACTGAAATATTTAAGTATCGCCATATTTAAGGCAAGATAATAGGAATATCATAAGTATGTGCCACAAAAAACCCAGATAATAATCCTTTAAAGGATACTTTTTAAGCATCAATACAAAGCTGATGATTTCTGGTAAAGATCAAAGTGACTGGCTTTGAAAATGGTGGAAGGATTGGACATGGTGAAGTTTAAAGAATTTTCATGATATGCTTCATAATAAACATGTTCAAATAAATTCTAAATAAAACTTAGAGTTATGAAAGAAGAAGAAACATTCTTGAAATGATCCCATGTAAACCTGACTTGAGTAACAGCAGAATCTTCAATAATGTTTTAATCTGGAAAATTTGGGAAAACAGATTTTTGGAAAAGCTTAGGACACGGAAAAACTGAGGAGCCTCTCTAGATTCTTAATTCTGACTGCATATTAGATCATATCAAGTGAACAAAACAAAGGAACAAAGTTTTCCTATTGTTGGAGACATTTCACTACATACATACACAAACACACACACAAACCTATACATATACATATACACACACAGTGCCACATACAAATGCTATGTTTGTGTAAATGTACAAGTACACATTTGCACAAATAGATGTGTTTATTTGAAAACGCATATCCATGTGTGTGTGTATAGGTGAATATCTAAATACACGAAGTATGGACATGTATGTGTGTGATCTCTAAGCTGAATAAATATCCTGAATAATAAAAGATAAAAGCAACTTATCCTTTAATGTTACCATTTTGATCCCCTTTCTTAATTCAAATATACTTTTCCAAAGGGCATTTTCAATTATTTTTAAGTAAATTAGCAGCTCCATTTAAAGCACTTTCTCACACACTGAGGTATTCCAAAGTGTGAATAAAAATTTCAAATGTAAATTTGATGGAATGTCTAAACTCTCCTTTGAATTGTTCAGTTCCTCCCTTGTCTTTGTAGTGGTACATCCCAATGTCTTCCTGTTACATATAATGTTTTCTATAATCACAATTTACTAAAAGCTTAAAATCTGACATTTTGTGCTCCATTTGAAAAATACTTGATTAAATATTTCAAACTGATATGGAACATTATGTAACTACAATTTAAAGGATTTAATGTCAAAAGTCCCAATACCATTTTAGGACACTTAGTCTGATTTTAAATGTATCTTTTGAAGGGCTCAAAAGCATTTCTAAAATCCAATGAATGATGAATGATATAGAAAGTATTACCACCATGCAGATGTTACCATTTAACATTCAACATCACCTTTTAACAAAACTATATTTCAGTAAATCTATCAGTGTTTAAATACAGCTTCAGTTTGTATTTTGATTTTAGAATTTCAGAGCACTTTTGGAAATAATTATAAATAGAGCTCATATTACAAATTATATCTGTCTGGTTTCTTAATTAAGAACTTTTTCAACACAATGCTTTGCCCTGTCAAATTTTAGAACTTTAATATAATAAATAATTTTATCTTCAATATTGAACTTTTAAATCTGAAGTTATAGGAGCTTTCCCAGTTATTTCTGTGCTTCATCTTTAACAAAGAATTTTCAGAAGCTTTATATCAATTTAATTAGTTCAATACAACAAATATAAACCACTCCTCCAATTAACGTTAAGTGATTTTCTCTTTGGAGAATCTGATATCACCAATATAAAAATCAGAATTTATCTGCTTGCAAATTCTCCTTTTGTAAATAGAGCCAACTCATTAAAAGTCGTTGTTTCATGTTTTATATGTGCAGAGGAAAACTTAGATTTGAAAATAATGTAGAAGAAGGGTCACTTTATTTAAATAAACTGTACCATTGCATGGAATGACATTGTAAATGCACCTTCTGCCACTGCATACGGTTAACATCAACTCTGGAGAGGGCCAGTCTTCCTAAATTAACTATTAACTTCTGAAGTAAATGCTGATGTTTCTTTAACAGATTTATCTCTTTTGATTTTATGTAGTTAGGGGTAACACCAAGCTTTCTATTATGGATGAACTCAACTCTCTTGAAAAATGGACATTTAGTACATATTTTTAAATTAAACATGCACTTTTGTTTTAGTTCACTGATGCAGAAAACAGTTATAAACATTTTTTAGACTTACAGCACAGTATGTACATAAAGCACTATAACACACATATTCAGTCTACTCGCCACTGGGTCCCTGGCACTAGTTCTCAGTCTCAGTTTCCTGCACAAATTACTTCTACACCTAAATTACTATTCTTGTGTCCTCCACTGCCGAATGGCTGGAGGCCGTATCTACTGGAGCCCCAAAGCGGGCTGGGGGTTCGCAGTGGAAGTGGTCAGTCCTGGCAGGGTAGAATATTTTATCATACCATTGTTTAGAATTGCTGGAGCATTATGCAATAAAAAGCAGAAAAATGAGCAATTGTTAGCATTATTATTGTTTTAAAAATTTTCTATGTATAATGCACTCCCCTATTGGCTGCACCAGGGACAATCTGTACCTCCCTCATCTCGGTACCATTCTATGATAGTTTACTGCATCTTTTAAGTCAGTATACTGGACTCAGCACAGGTGGATGTTACAGCTAGTGTCCAGCAAGGGGCAGATGTGTTGAAGACTCCTCATGTAAGAAGGTGTTAGCTTTCCATTACTGCTGCTCTTGAAAAACTCTGCACACTATATTTAGGAAAAAGGTGTTTGCTAGGATGTATTTGAGAACGGGATGAGTAAAGAGAGCTGCATTTTTGATGGTCTGGTGGTCTTTCAGACTTAACCAAATTAAAATTCTACAAAATTCATGAATATCATGGTTTCTAAATGGAGCCATGACAGAGACTGGAAGTACAAAGTAGACATTGGCAAAACCCCTCTAGGTTTTTAATGTGACTATTTAAAAAATTATTTTTAAACAAATTTAAAAATCGTGAAAAAGATATGTAGGACAAGACCTTGGGACCACATTTTGATTAAAATAAATAAATTGGGGATCTTTGAGCATGCTTATAAAGTCATGCTCTCAGTGTGACTCTGAGCTTGAAGTGTACAAGACAGTAAGCAGTAACGGTCCTCAGAAGGAACAAGAAAAACTATTTTTCAGATAACTGATCAGAATTCAGAGAAAGGTGGTGATGGTGGTGATGGTGAACTCATAATTCTACTATCCTACACTCAACAAATGGACAAAAGTGGTCTGCCTTGGCATCCACTTCAGCCAACAAATTCTGGACTGACAAGACAAAGACTTGTTCAAACCCACACTCACCTTCCTTTGTGCAGTTCTGGGGCTTTTGCCTTTATAAGCTTCACTCTTCCCTTTGGTCACAGAGACTGTGATCCAAAGGCTTCTTTCTCTCTCTCTCTCCTTCTCTCCCCCCACACACCCTATTTGTCTTCTATATATCATGTATGTATCTATCTACCTATCTATCTATCATCTTATGCTTTACGATTTTCTCTAAGTTCATCTTTGACAATTACTCTAGGGCACCATTTCACTCAACCCAACCTCTTTGCTTTGGATCAGGTTTTCCTGTCTTGTTTGGTAATAAACTCAGATTAACTCCCACTATATCTCTGTTTTTGTTTTCCTTTTTTCAAAGCATAAATCAGAACTCTCCTAGGGAAACCAGAACCCACAGTCAATTTAGAGTTACGAACATGAGTTCTTCAACTCAGTCCATCTTCTACCTAAATTATACCTTTCTAACAATGTCAGAACCTTCAGATTTGATGAATGAGAATTCATCAAGTCCTTGTCTTCTCAAAGAACCAGCTTTTAGTTATATTGATCTTTGCCATCATTTCCTTCATTACTTTTTCATTTATTTCGGATCTGATCTTTATGATTTCTTTCCTTCTGCTAACTTTGGGGTTTTTTGTTCTTCTTTCTCTAATTGCTCTAGGTGTAAGGTTAGGTCATTTATTTGAGATGTTTCTTGTTTCTTGAGGTAGGATTTTATTGCTACAAACTTCCCACTTAGCACTGTTTTTTTTGCATCCCATAGGTTTTGGGTCATCATGTATTCATGTCCTTTGTTTCTAGGTATTTTTTGATTTCCTCTTTGATTTCTTCAGTGTTGCAAATCAATCAATGGGGTAAACCATATTAACAAACTGAAGGAGAAAAACCATATGATCATCTCAATAGATGCAGAAAAAGCTTTTGACAAAATTCAACACCGATTTATGATAAAAAATTCTCCAGAAAGTAGGCACAGAGGGAACCTAACTCAACATAATAAAGGCCATATATGACAAACCCACAGCGAACATCATTCTCAATGGTGAAAAACTGAAACCATTTCCACTAAGATCAGGAACAAGACAAGGTTGCCCACTCTCCCCATTATTATTCAACAGAGTTTTGGAAGTTTTAGCCAAGCAGTCAGAGAAGAAAAAGAAATAAAAGGAATCCAAATCAGAAAAGAAGAAGTAAAACTGTCACTGTTTGCAGATGACATGATACTATACATAGAGAATCCTAAAGATGCTACCAGAAAACTACTAGAGCTAATCGATGAATTTGGTAAAGTAGCATGATACAAAATTAATGCACAGAAATCTAGACAAAAAAATTGCACAATTTATATGGAAACACAAAAGACCCCAAATAGCCAAAGCAATCTTAAGAAAGAAAAACGGAGCTGGAGGAATCAGGCTCCCTGACTTCAGACTCTACTACAAAGCTACAGTAATCAAGATAGTATGGTACTGGTATAAAAACAGAAATATAGATCAGTAGAACAGGACAGAAAGCCCACAGATAAACCCATGCACATATGCTCACCTTATCTTTGATAAAGGAGACAAGAATATACAATGGAAAAGAGACAGCCTCTCCAATAAGTGATGCTGGGAAAACTGGACAGCTACATGTAAAAGAATGAAATTAGAACACTTCTTAACACCATACACAAAAGTAAACTCAAAATGGATTAAAGACCTAAATGTAAGGCCAGACACTATAAAACTCTTAGAGAAACATAGGCAGAACACTCTCTGACATAAATCACAGCAAGATCCTCCTGACCCACCTCCTAGAGAAGTGGAAATAAAAACAAAAATAAACAAATGGGACCTGATGAAACTTAAAAGCTTTTGCACAGCAAAAGAAACCATAAACAAGATAAAAAGACAACCCTCAGAATGGGAGAAAATATTTACAAACAAAGCAACTGACAAAGAATTAATGTCTAAAATATACAAGCAGCTCATGCAGCTCAATATCAATAAAAAAAAAAACCCAATCCAAAAATGGGCAGAAGACCTAAATAGACATTTCTCCAAAGAAGATGTACAGATTGCCAACAAACACATGAAAGGATGCTCAGCATCACTAATCATTAGAGAAATGCAAATCAAAACTACAATGAGATATCACCTCACACCGGTCAGAATGGCCATTGTCAAAAAATCTAGAAACAATAAATGCTGGAGAGGGTGTGGAGAAAAGGGAACCCTCTTGCACTGTGGGTGGGAATGTAAATTGATACAGCCACTATGGAGAACAGTATGGAGGTTCCTTAAAAAACTAAAAATAGAATTACCATATGACCCACCAATCCCACTACTGGGCATATACCCTGAGAAAACCATAATTCAAAAAGAGTCATGTACCACAATGTTCACTGCAGCACTATTTACAATAGCCAGGACATGGAAGCAACCTAAGTGTCCATCAATGGATGAATGGATAAAGAAGATGTGGCACATACATACAATGGAATATTACTCAGCTATAAAAAGAAATGAAATTGAGTTATTTGTAGTAAGGTGGATGGACCTAGAGACTGTCATACAGAGTGAAGTAAGTCAGAAAGAGAAAAACAGATACCGTATGCTATCACATATATATGGAATCTAAAAAAAAAAAAAGGTTCTGAAGAACCTAGGGGCAGGACAGGAATAAAGACACAGAAATAGAGAATGGACTTGAGGACATGGGGAGGTGGAAGGGTAAGCTGGGATGAAGTGAGAGAGTGGCATGGACATATATACACTACCAAATGTAAAATAGATAGCTAGTGGGAAACAGCCATATGGCACAGGGAGATCAGCTCTCTGTCCACCTAGAGGGGTGGGATAGGGATGGTGGGAGGAATACGCAAGAGGGAGGAGATATGGGGATATATGTATACATATAGCTGATTCACTTTGTTATACAGCAGAAACTAACACACCATTGTAAAGCAGTTATACTCCAATAAAGATGTTAAAAAAAAAAAAGAGAGAATTCATCAATCCCAAATTGGTCTTTTGGAAGGTCAACTGGTGCCATAAAAAAATCACATATCAGGGGTGCAATGATTTTTTATATATTTGAAGTATTTTGTTTTTTTAATATTTGGGTCAAGACTAAGTATAAAAAAAGACATGCCCTTATTTATATTGAAGGAAAACCAGAAAAAGACGTTTATACAAAACAGTGATGGAAACAACTTAATATCTCGTCTCCAAAGTTTTCTTCCCTCTACTTATCTGCCCTGACTTTCATTTTAGCTTAGTAGCTCTCGCTCAGTCAATTAGGAGAGGGAATAAAGCTTAGACCCTTACTCAGCTGCTCAAAGCGATTCTCTATGCTCTTTAATAGCAAGTGCATCTTCATTAGTATTTATTTCTAGAACGGGAGAGAAAATCTATATAGATGCTAGAAAGCAAGTTACAGACAGAATTAAGTGAATTGAAAACTACTGTTGAGAGGTGTAAAAATCAAGTATAAAATGATATTATTTAACGTATTAGAACCCTGACTAGCAGAATAAAAACAAGCATTTAGACCAATGTCAGCAAAAACTTCTTAATGATTATGACTTTTTAATGATGATGAGTGTATAACACTCTCTCCAGGGAAGAAATGGAAGCTAACGTTTATAAACTCTGTTAGCTTAACTGGATAAAAGATAAACCACTAGACAACATCCTTTTGGGAATAATATGCATTGGCAAGTAAGTGAGATAGTCTAAAATTAAGAGTGGAAAATAAATTTATTACACTCTTTCTATGCTATAATTTTATATGTAAAATTAAATTGTCATTCACTTTTCTGAATGATAACAAAAATTACTTCTTTAACTATTTTTAAATGAAAAACTCAGCCAAGTTTTCCTTTCTTGGAGTTATCTCCCTAATAGCTATAGTTACACTAAATATTTTGACTTATTTTAACACTCTTAATTTCCCCATTCTCAGCTAAGGAGACACAAATGCTGGAAAGCCACCACATTTGCTGAAAGGGGGCTTGGAAGTCCTGATCCAAGTCAATTAAAAATGTACCACATGTCAATCATTAATATTTTCAGTCACATGAAAAGCAGTACCATCTACCAATTATTTTTCAATACAGAAAACAATGAATAAATTATGTCAAGATTTCCAGCAGCTTGTTGATCTCAGCAAAAGCATCTTAATTGTGTTTTTTGACTATGAACAATAAGAAATTTTCAGGGTCATTATATAAAATGAGGTTGTTTTCTTTCTAGAGAAAAGCCTTGTTGAGAATCAAGGCTAGAGTTAGGAAGGAACAGAGCATATCCCTTTGACACTTAGGGGAAAATATACTAGAAATGGTTTGTTGCCAAATTGAGAACATATGCATCATGCGATTTTGTTTTGAAAAATATCTTTGATCAGCTTGAGACCAATGTTCCCAAGAAACATGCATGTCGAGTGTGCTGTCAGAGTCCTTCCCTTCGCTGAGGTATGTACAAGGGATGTGAAAAAGGAAAAAACAATCAAAACCCAGAAACATGTGGAAGTCACTTTTATTTTGTGCGATAATTTATCATGGAAGAGTTTACATTATTTTTAGTAGAGAAGATTAAGTGGTAAGCCCTCAAAATTTTTACTTAGCTAAGACGTTATTTCAGCTTTATGTATAACTTCTCATTAAGGGTCTTGGTATGTCTGGAAGATGGTTGAGTGAAAGTAAGCTTACTGCTCAAAACATGTTTTACAAAACAGCTAAAATCAATAACTGGAGGAGCTATTCATTATTATTCAGAACACGCTGCTGGAAATTGACAATTGTTAACCCCCGACTACAGAAAACCCTACTGTGATCCACTAGTGAGTGGTATCATGTTGACTAAGGCTTATCACATACTTGAAGCCTGAAAATTCTTTAAATTTACAAGTAAAACAAAATTATGCTGAACATGACAGAAAACATTAATGTGAAGTATCTTTTGTTGAAGTAGTGATTTTTGTACCAATATAGGGTCCATTGAAAATTGAAAAGTAAGTGAGTTGATGGTACTGATGTCCTAATAACCTCATTTTTTAGACATGAATTTAAACCTTTCACCAGTATATGTCAGTAAAATACTATGTAATTACAGGGATGATCCCATGGAAGTAGATTTTATCTATAACAACATTTATAAAATACAGAACACTGTATTTCTATACTCTGTTACATAAACATTTATTGAGCCTATGTTTTTGTTCAAAAGCAAGGAAAATCTCTGCTGAGAATTTCTTTCCATAGTGAAACTTCCTATTTGATGCAATCTGTGTCCAGCACTTTTGCCATAATCACCTTTCCATAGACATCTTTGCCACAAGCATTTTTGCTACTAACATTTTCACAGCATAACCAATTGGCCATAAGGCAATTTTGCTGTCAAAGATTAAATAATGAAAAACAAAAGAGTGACATAAAAAAAAGACACAATGAAACATGAGAAACAAATAAAATTTAAAAGACTATATTGAGAAATACAAAGATATTTGAATACATTTAAAATGTGTGTAGACTCATGGGTCAAATAACTGATTTTGTGGGTTGTACCTAAGCACTTGTCTTCCAAGTCTTTCATTCACAGTTACATATATATATATATATATATATATATATATAAAATTTGATTCATCTCCTCGTTCAGCATCATGCTTTTTCTTTTTTGCTAAAATTTCTTTCTTCGTTAAGAGAGGTATCAGTTTCCGAACACTAGGATGAATATTTGTAACTGAGCTTTGTATTCATTGTGAAAACCTCTACAATGTTGTATGTTTTGGGCATCTTGTCGCATGTTTACTGATAGATGTTCTAAAGTTCTTTGGGAAACATGGGCTCAACTCTGTGCCTTTGAGGCCCTCTACTTCATTCTCCTCCAATATAGTGTGTTTCAAAACAAGAAACCAAATGTTGGGGGAAATCATCCTCATCTATCAGCTCGATAAAGCCATCAATAACACTGTTAACTGGAGGAAATGCTAATACATTTCAACCAGCTAAAACCAAACTAGCAAACTAAAAACTGTCAACCAGTTATTTTATCTTTCACGGCAAAATTGTGTTACAGCCAATTAGTTTTGGTGAACATGTTTGCGGCAAAGATGTGTATGGTGAAATCAATTTAATACATTTCCTTCATCACACAAATTATCCCTTGTGTTTTCTGTTGTTTAATATAGTGTCCATGAGGTGGGGAATAGTTCCATAATTCATGATTCATGGCATATATAATCTTAAGACTACACTGTGCCCTTTTATCCACCATACTCCCAACTCTGAGCTATTTATATGAACTAAATATTGACAGTGCTTAAACTATAATCATCATGATCATTAAAATTATAGTCAGGATCTGTATGGAAAACATACTAGGTATCTATTAATTTCCATCATCAAGGAAATACAGCGAAATGTGAACTAGACCACACTAGATAGTTCTGGAATGTGTAAATTTTAAGAATTCTTCAATCTCCCAAGAATCAACAGTTCCCAAAGGTCAATTCTGACAAAACATAAGATATATTTAGATCAAGCAATGGAGCTGGTAATGTGCTCTTTATACTTTAATCCCTTTAAACATTCAAAGCCTCCAAGCAGGCAGGGCAGGATTTGCTTGTTTCACCTTACACTTAGCTTTCCCACTCAGGAGCTTTAAGGTGAGACTCCCAAAAGATAACAAGAAGCTAAGATGAGCTCATCTAAATGCAACCTAGTCATTCAGGTTTAGATAATAGCCACTGCTGAGATAATTTATGGTTTTCAACATTTGTTAGCATTGGTAACCAACCAGGCCCTAGCAACTGTATTAAGTCATGAGCTGACACAAGTGCAAAGTAATTTGCACAGGCTGAAAAAGGAGAGTCACAAAGAACTTTAATAATGTAAGTTTTATTTGAACTTTGCCATCACCCTAGTTTACAAAAGTTAATTCCTATCCTCAGTTTCCAAAGACAAAGATTAATTGACTCTCCTTATCTGAGTGTTCTTCGATTAGAAATGTTCTTTTCTCATCTATATCTTCCATCATAGATGGTGGTCGCTCAATAAAAAGATGTGCCCTGAACCAATGCTTCCATTTTTCAGAAGTACAATATGTGGCTACAGGTTACTGCTTTTGTAAAGCTATTACTTTTACTGTCAACATGACTGCTGTCCTAAGATGTCTCATTAGGTGGAATAAATTGAAGCAAACAAACAACATTTGACCAAATACCCTCCTCCCCACAAATATCTGCTTTGGTGATTAAAAACTAAATAAATAACTTCTGTAATCAGACATTAAAAAACGCTGGAGAATGGAAGTTAACCCTAATTGTACCTCTAAGAATGTGTCATTGGATAAGACTGAAGGAGAGTAGGAGAGTAACCAGATTCCTAAATTCTTAAAACCAGAAAATGAGGAGCTCTTCCACTATGCAGTCCATTATAACACAAAAGTATAAAGAAAACGATTCAAAGATGTAAAGACAAACAGAAGATTCCACATCTAAAAAAAGCAATGGGTTTATTCATGAAAGCTAGTTAAACATATCATTTGCCTTTGTGACACATTCATTTAAATTCTAATTCCTGTGGGAACATAGATGAAAGCTTGAATTCAGCCCAAGTTTTGGCTTGTGCTGTCATTTATAAATAGGACTTTAAGTTTCTGATTTGATTTCTTATTGAGAAATGATCAAATCTCTTAAAGTACACAGCCAAAAAGAACCATCAATTTGTATAAAATATTTCGTAAATGAAAATTAGTCAAGAAGCCTTGTCTTGAGCTTATCCTGCTCAACGTTAGCATTAACCCCTACTTATTTTTAAGACCGTTCAACATAATGAGCCAAAAATTATCTGTCTCACATATATTATAGATTTTTACTTTTTAGGATAGTAAATGCAGAAGAAATTTTGTTTGACATCTATCTGTATGTTATTTAGACTCTTGTATAATACTTCCTCTTCAATATTTTGAGGGAAAAAAATTATCCTGAATAATTCTACCTGTTGGTCAATACTTAAGTGTTTTAGGATTAAACTGATTCTCCCTCAAAAAAGACATGTTGAAGCCCTAATCGCCAGTACTTCAGAATGTGACCTTATTTGAAAATAAGGTCAATATAAATGCAATTAGTTAAGATGAGGACATACTGTTAAAGTGGGCTTCTATTCCAATGTGGCTGGTGTCTGTATAAGAATATTGTTATATTCTCTGTGTTACATTCTCTGTGAAGACACAGAGAGTTAGGGAGAACAGAAAGTGATGATGGAGGCAGAGATTGGAGTTATACAACTACAAGTCAAGGAATGCCAGGAATTACTGGTAGCACCAGGAAGTAAGAAAAAGGCATGGAGTAGATTCTTCCCTATAGCCTTCCATAGAGCATGGTCCTGCCAACAACTTGATTTTAGACTTTTAGCCTCCAAAACTGAAACAAAAAATTATTTTTTTTAAAGCCACTCAGTTTGTGGTACTTTGTTAAAGCAGCACCAGTAAATTAATACAAGTCAGAAAAAATAAAATTGCTTTTAATATAGAGACTATCAAGCTTAGATTTTTTTCATCTCTATCTTCTCCCTTTAATTGTACCCCTGACATTTTCCTGCATAATGGGAATAAAGTGTTACTGACTTCCCAGAGCCAAACACATAATGTAAGAGAGCCGAGCCAAATTTTGAGGCTGGAGAAAACGTCTGGTTCTCCTTACTCTAAAACACAAACCATAAGACCAAAACACAAAACTTGACAGAAAGCTCTAAACATGAACTGAACATTTCAGTAACTGGCAAATCATTTTTGGGATAATGCCTCTAAATGCTATAAACGTGGCTGAGCAGTATAGAAGGACTGAGGAACTAACACAAGTCATAGAAGGTATGGTTGTTAAAGGCTATGTATGACGCAGGTATGGTTCAGGCAAATGACTGAACTAAATAAACTATTCGCATCAAATGTAGTGAATGCTGTGATTTTATTACATGACCTCATACCTAAAAGCAGGCTATCACAAGGTAGGTGGATAAAGAGACAGACTATAGTATAGGATCCATTATGAAAATGCAGTCATATAAATCGGGCTAACACAAAAAGAGAGGCTAAAAATTGCTTTCACTTATTCTTCCCTGTCTTGTTGATCACCAGAACTAGCTAGGAATACAGTGTACTTCTAAATGCTACTGCTGGCTAATTTTTTGATTACTTTTTGTTTCTTAATCTGTCCTTGACTAACACTGAAAATGTTCTAACCTAAACCTCTAGAAGAAAACCATTAGCAGATTCAGGTGACAGGAGACAGGCCAGTTAACTTGGAAAATTGAGAGAGCACTCATTATTTAGGAACTAATATTAAATTTCAATCTGTTTTTCATCACTTACGCACCACCAAGCCAGTCTTAGTTTTGCTGACGATGGATTCTCATCAGGGTAAGAACATCTGAAATTCCAAATACCAAGCTGGTTTATTAGCATGATACTCTTCATACTGTGGCTACCATATACCCATTTCTTCTATATTTTCCTCTATTTCGTTAGTTACCCTAACTCTACTCTTTGTGATACAGTTTATTTTGACTTTCCATCTTGTGTTTCTTAAAATCCTACTAACACTTGAGATAACATAAACACATTTTGTGATGAGTCTATGCCAAATGCCTTGCTAGGTACTTTGTAAGAAGCATCATCTCCAAATTTCGACAAATGTACAGACTCTTCTTTTCTTTCTATTTTTATAGTTATCTCTGTTCTCTAGATTTTTATTTGTTTTTCTGGTTTTGGAACATTTTGATGTCCTTATTACCTCCAACTCTTATTTCATTTGTGTGATAGTTCTGTTATTTTCTATCTTGCCTCTGTCTTCTTGCCTTAGTCAGGAGTCTCACTCAAAGTAGTCTTTCACTGTAATCTGTGAATAGTTGCTTAGGGAAAGTTCTAGAGTCTAATTAAATTTGACATTATTTTTTTTTCTAACTTTCTGAGTTGCTATAAATGAAAGTGAGCACTTCATGGACTAATGGAGGTTTCTTAAGATGAAAAGTGATTCAAAACACTGAGAATCACACCAAGAATCTGACATCACATAGTGTAATATAAAAATAATGAAACATAAAGGCAGAACAAAATATAAAATATTGGACAATGTCACAAAATGAAAAACTCTAAGTAAATGCAAAAAAAACTCTTCAATTAATCATTCAGTAAGCACATTAAAAAAACAAACAAACAAGAAAACTACTATAGGCCAGGCACTTTCCTTAGGGCTATAAATTTTAAGAGACATGTATAAACGTTGACTTTGGGCAATCTACTGTGTGACAAAACTGATATATATGAAACAATAATACACTCTATTAAACTGGTGAGTATGCTGACTATAAAAACATTAAATGTTCAGAAAATGAAAATATCAAGTGTAGACAAGAATAGATTTGGAGTTAAGTAGTTGAATGAACCCTCCCACAAATGACAATTATATAAACAAAATAAATTATTTTCAAAAACCAACTATATAAAGGCACCAGAAAACATGAAAACATCCAAGAAAAGACAGAAGCCCTAGTTTACTTTTGAAAAATTGCAAGTAGAAGGATCAAAACTGTGAGTCTGTGGCTTTCTGGTTATGATGGTAGAAAATAATAACAAAAGCTGCAGGTTTACTGATATTGTGAGAGAAATTTGGAATGAGACCAAAAATCCAGGAATGGCAGCTAAATTATGCACACACAAAGGAGAGCCCAAGGGACCTAGTGTCATTTCCTAATTTTGTCTGTTAAACATAGGTATTATCTCCTAATTTTTATAGATGAGAGGAAGTTACCGTGATAAAAGCCTGTGAGCTTCCTGCTTTTTTAATTGAGTGTATTTGCCAAGCTTACACAATGTGGAATGTAAAATGCCGACTACTCACAGACTGGACATCTCAGAAGATAGACATAAACTGGCAGAACAACTGGAAATACGGAAGTCTTAGAAATATAGAGCCACAGGAGGGAAAGCCCCAAAATATGAGTAAAATATTTGAGTTTGATTCCCTGGCTGACCAACAAATTATGCAGGCATATGAGAGGAGATTTAATTAAAACTATCAGCCATAAGATTTAATAAGCACAAAGTTATTAGAAGCTAGATAACATAGGAAACAGAAAGTTTGTAGTTTAAGTCTAGGCAAGTTCACCATCTACTAGAACAAGAAAACAAAGAAAGAAACACAAGATAGAATACAGAGTTGTTGCAAGGTATTGCCTACAATGCCCAGTTTTCATATTTCAAGGCAAATATCCTCAGATGTTTTTACCTGTTAACTAATTTGATTCTTAGAATAACCTATGGGGTTGGACTACCACCATCCATATTTTTCACATGTGGAAATGGAAAATCCACGCAGCTTTCCCACCCCTCCCCCACTGGAAATTGCTAGTAAATTCTATACTATTTAGGAGAATTTAAAGACATGCAACCATAATGAATGCAGATTTGCTTAAAGCAAAATCATGTAAATTTTATTTGTCGAATAATATGAGTAACAGTTTTTATAGCTCTAAAACAAGCACATATTAACACTGGTAATATTTTTGTGGTCTGAGAAGATAAATAAAATAAACAGATATATCAGATCTATATCTACATCTTTATATCTGTTGCTCTATACATCTATAGATCTACAGGTTTTTTTTAAAATAAATTCATTCATTTATTTATTTTTGGCTGTGTGGGTTCTTCGTTGCCGTGCGTGGGCTTTCTCTAGCTGTGGTGAGTGGGGGCTTCTCTTCATTGCTGTGCGCGGGCTTCTCATTGCGGTGGCTTCTCTTGTTGCAGAGCACGGGCTCTAGGCATGTGGGCTTCAGTAGTTGTGGCTTGCAGGCTCCAGAGCACAGGCTTAGCAGTTGTGGCGCACGTGCTTAGTTGCTCCGTGTCATGTGTGATCTTCCCGGACCAGGGCTCGAACCCCTGTCCCTGCATTGGCAGGTAGATTCTTAACCACTGTGCCACCAGGGAAGTCCCAAATCTACAGTTTTAAATTACATATTTTTGCTTTCTACTTTTCTATATCTTATAATTAATATATAATTTATAAAATGCATGTTATAAAAATATTTTTACTTTAAAATATAGTGTTTGTTGACATATAGGGTATTAATCAAGTTTCTTATACATAGTTTAATAGCTCTTATGCTGCTATTTTTAAAGTTTTGCCTGTTAAACCACATTCATTTAGAAATAGAGTTAGATTCTCTAAGATCAGAGCACAAATCAAATTAACAATTTTTGTATAAATATTAAATTATATCTGACACTTACATTCAGGAATTGGGGCTCTTAAACTTTACTCTAAATAGAAATAAGAATCACCAGTATTAATGTTAAAATTAAACTCATCATCTTTATTCTAAAAGTTTCTAATTCAATAGATGTGGGTGGGCCTTGTAAAGTGTATTTTTAACAAACTATCTCATATGAATTTTATCTCAATTCATAGTAAATAACATCTATGAAACTGTCCTTCTTTGATGCCTTAATTTTATTTATTTACAAGTCTTGTTTAAGGCCTAGATATAATTGTGGGTATTTTAGAGAACTACGTTAAAACATTGGTCTTCAAATCAAAGTCATCTGGGGTACTGTTAAAATTATACACACTTACTAATTCCTGACAAGATAAGAAACCAGCATGGGTGTTTGCCTTCCGATGCTGAATAACCTTAGGGTTATCACAGGAGGTAAAGGGGGCTTGAGTGGATCCATGACTAAACACAAACCGTGAGAAATCCTAGGAGAGTCCAGTTTGGGAGGGAAATGACAGTTTACAATCAATGGCAGTACAGTGGTCAGTAAACATAGATAAGGCCAAATTTGGGCAAGAATTTGTAAATTGTCTCGTGACATTGTGGTCCCTCTGCATTTTTAATATATAACATGAAAGCATATGGCCTACCACCAGGTTCTCAGGGGGATGTGATGGAAGGGCAGTTGCATACGAACCTTCAAGTTGCAAACTTTCAAAGATACAAACGCGTGTTCACATGTCCAGTCATGTAAATTAGTTCATGTGGCTGGCGTATACTGTCAGATGCGTGCATCGTCTACAAGTGGTTGTGCTTTTGTGTACTTTACTGTACAGTACTGTATAGAGTACAGTAGTACAGTATCTTTATTTCAAGCTCAGGATGTTTGGAAGCAAGTGTAAAAGCAGCAGTGATGGAGCTGGTACTGCTAAGAAGAGCCAAGATGTAATAATGGAACTTGCTGTGCAACACAAGGAGCTTACTAATGAAGACCTGATGGAACTGGAGGCCCAGAGAAAGGATGAAGAGAGACAAGAGGAAGAAGTAACCAAAGAACTGAAGAGGTTCATGACACAGGAAATGGCAAGGGGGGGTTTCTTTATTTGAGGAGGCACTGTTAGTTTTTGAGGCACAGAACCCGAACGTAGAATGGTACTCGAAGGTTGCAGCAGCTGTTCAGAATGCAATACAGTGCTACCGTGTCATCTATACTACCTGATACCACTGGATCATTTTTTCAAGAGGGTAGATAGAATTGAATCCAGTAAGGAACCAGAACCTGTGCCATTAATGTCAGGCGTGGGTGAAATTGCAGCTTGCCCTCTGTCTCCTATTGCTGACGATCCTTCAGCTCTACCATCTCCCACCTCCTCTTCCAGTCAGTAACTCTTCTTCCCTGTTCACTCAATGCCAGCCCTTGTATGCCAGCTGTTGTATTGTACTACTGTACTTTTCAAGATACCTGTACTGTACTGTAAGATTAAAAATGATTTCTTTATTTTTTGTTTGTTGTTTATGTATTATTTGTGTGAAAAGTATTATAAACCTATTACAGTATAGTACTATATAGCTGATTGTGTTAGTTGGATACCTAGGCTAACTTTGTTGGACTTACAAACAAATTGGACTTAATGAACACACTCTCAGAACAGAACTCATTCGTATGTAGAGGACTTACTGTAGTATTATTTCTGGTCCCTATGAGTCCCCTCGTTTCAACCAAACCTTTCTACATCTAGGTATACACTCCTAGCTAAAATAGATGATAGTCCTAGAAAATGTGTTTATAGGGGAAAATGACAAGATGTTTAAGGAGTACCAGCATTAGTAAAGAAAGATAACAAATGGGGAAAAAAAATCTATACCAATAAGTGACACCAGTTCTAAGAAAAATATAAGAATAAACACTTGGAGTCACAAATTTTAATGAACCTGTATGAGGGATGATTGAGCATTCCAATGTTATTAAAATATACAGAATACGTGAATAACAAAATTAATAAACCACAACAAAAAATCTAACAATATTTAAAATGTATTTTCACCTTGAGGACCCCATCTACCAAATTATTAGATTATTTTGATAGATGCTGGAAAATATTGGATAGGACACAATGCACAAAATATAGGATGTAAGAGAAAAAAATGTATAAAAAACAAGAAATATTAGAAAAAAATCCCTATGACAAAATTTTATGTAAAAATATCCAATAAGAAACATTTTTAATGGAGAAATTTTAAGCAATCCTTCTAAAAAGATGTACACAAGACAAAGAAGCCCTTCTTTACTGATACTGTTCAACACAGTTGTAGATGTCCTGACTAACATCTTAAAATAAGAAATAGAATAGGATGTGTAAAGAACAAAATGGAATAGAGCACAGTGTTATTATTTACAAATAATAACATAATGGTATACTAAAAAACAGATGAATCAATTGACAAATGTTTGAAATAACAGAAGAGATTTCAGGAGGTCAATACACAAAAATCCATAGCTTTCATATATACCAGCAATAACCAATTAGAAACAGGAAAAGAAACCTAAAAATTATACATAGTAGGAACAAAAATTTATAAATTATCTTGAAATTAAATTTATGTAAGAAAAATTAAAACACAAAGTAAAATATTAAAAAATCTGATTATACAGAGTTGTATACCATCTTTTTAGATAATAAAAATAATATTGTAAAAAAGAGAAAATAATATTTAAACATAAAAATTGATAAATCTGAAAACTTTAAAATTTGTAAATTTGAAAATTCACATTAAATAGTTCAATTCATAAAAGGATACTAGACCAAATTAACTAATTGATAACAAGTTCAAAAAATATTTGCAGAGTATAAAATAAGCAAGGGATTAATATCTGAAATACTATGGAGCTCCCACTCCAGTGAGGGGGTAAATGAAGATAAAAAGCAAGAAAAAAATGGGCATTAGGAATATGAAATATACAGAACAGTCAACCTTAACTGCTAATAAATATAGACAAACGTGGTGCTTCATATAGAAATAAATGCAAATTAGTGTGATAATAAAATAACTATATTTATAGGACACTATAATTTAAATTAAAACACTACCTACACATATTCTTTTTCAGGATTCATCAGTAACTAAATACACATATGGAAAGAAGTATAGTGCATCAAAATTTGAATGGGAGGGGTGGGGAAAATGTAATTTAAAAAGGAGCTTTATCTGGACGAATCATGATAGTAAGCCATAATCAGAGAAGGATGACTATCTCAGTGTGTCTCTGTGTGTGTTTTAATTCCTGAGGTCCTTAAAATGAAAAATAAAACTGTAAATTAAAATATAGAGAATCAATTCCAGACCTACTTAAGTAGAGGATCCAAGAATGAGGATCTTTAATCTATATTTATCATAAACAATCAACATATTTCTATACACCAAGAAAAATAACTTGGAAAATAAAATTTCAAAAATACTTATGGAAGGTAGTCATTTAATTTTTTTAAAGTTAGGAAGTCTTTAGAATGTATATAAAATATTAGAATTATAAGTAAATTTAACAGTGTTATTGGATCAAGGTCTATACATAAGAATCAAATTTATTTCTATATGCTAGCAAGAATCAACTTGAAAACAAAATTTAAAATACGTATGAAAAATCACACATTGAATTAAGATTCAGAAAGATTTTAAACAGAGGAATTTAAAACTTGTAAATATGTCTTCTGCTGAATTTCTGAAACTTAGATACCTCCTAGCACTAAACTGAATGAAAGATTACTGATTTCAAGAATAAATAATTTATCTTAAGAAACTGTTAGACCTTGACTTCCCTATGTTTTCAGCTTCAATTCATTCTCTTAATAGCATTTTAAAGCAATCAGTTATCTTGATATGTATAGTAATATTGACTACTATGAACTGAGTGAGCAATGTCTCTGCCTCTCCATAATTACATATCATATGCCTGAATTCCAGAAGCAAGATTTCAGCTTCAAATAACCTAAATGAAATGTTGACTAGACAGATGCATTTTGCTGTTGGGGTGTACATTTCTTGTTTTCCAGGAGTGAAACTACAGAGACTTATTCCATCTTACAAATGATTTTGGGGAAAAGGAGAGTAGGAACTGGTAGATGCAGCATAACAAAACTGATCAAATATTAGGTGAATGACCACTACATAAAAACATAATTCTAACTATTTTGGTATGTTACTCCTCATAGCAGTTCTCAAAAATTCACAACAATATTGATTTTCCACTTTGGGCGAGTCAGAGCTGATTGGAAAAGTTACAATCAAAGAGAGAAATATAATCTGCAAGTACTCAGATTCAATTAAAAGATTCAAACTTCTGAGTTTGGATAAAACATTGGCAATATTGAGAGTTCTAAAATATGCCTTCTTTAAACTGCAAATAACCTTTCTCTGTACCATGCTACTTTTCCTCACCTATGCTAATTTATATTGGGCCATTAATTCAAATACTTTATTTCAAATTATGTAATATTCTGTACTAAATGCAATTTTGAGGGATCATTAAAAATATTTGATTCAATGGAGTAAACTGCTTCCTTCTGAACATATGGGTAGGGGTTAGAAAAACAGATGTACAACACAGAAGACCAAGTATACTGCTATTACATGTTAATGTTAGGGCTCATATTCTCTGAAATTTCATAGCCTGATCCCTGTCTATTTTCTTATGATTCTAAATAATGGGGCTGCTTAACCTAATCCAATAGAGTCTCCAGATGTATATATATTCTTTACTCTCAGTGTTAAGACTCCAATTTTCAAAGCCCAGTCAACAGTTTGTCATTTTCTTCCCAAGGATAATTTATAGCAGGGATATTCATTATCTTCAAGGAAAACATTCTGTCTTACCATAGAATATGTTTCACCCCCATGTTCCAGCATAGTTCTCAGAGTCTGACTTACTTAAGCTTAAATACCACATGTTGGACTCCAAGAATCCAGACCAAAACAGACTATAACAAAACTAGTCTCATTAAAACTTAGCCTTGGGCTTCCCTGCTGGCGCATTAGTTGAGAGTCTGCCTGCTGATGCAGGGGACACAGGTTCGTGCCCCAGTCTGGGAAGATTCCACATGCTGCAGAGCGGCTGGGCCCGTGAGCCATGGCCGCTGAGTCTGCATGTCTGGAGTATGTGCTCTGCAATGGGAGAGGCCACAACAGTGAGAGGCCTGCAAAAACTTAGCCTTGTATAAATCCTGGAATAACAAGACCTCATACCTCCTAAGATAATTGTTTGTAAACCCCCAAATTTTAGGGACCTTCAACTGTAAATCCATGTTTTAGAATGTAAAATAATGAAAAAAATTAACACTGTTAATTATGCACTCACTTTACATTATAAGCTAAATTCTTAACTTCTAATTCTGAAGCATGTACTTTCAGATTAATGAATTGGTCAGTTTATGCCAAGAAAATTGCAGTTGTACTTTCATTACATTTCTGTAACAAGGGCCTACTACGGTACTTTAGAATTTTGCTTTTGGGACCTTCGGTTCAAGATGACAGAGTAGAAGGACATGAGCTCACTCCCTCTTGCAAGAGCACCGGAATCACAACTAACTGCTGAACAATCATCAACAGGAAGACACTGGAACTTACCAAAAAAAACCCCACATCCAAAGACAAAGGAGAAGCCACAGTGAGACAGTAGGAGGGGCACAATCACAATAAAATCGAATCCCATAACCACTGGGTGGGTGACTCATAAACTGGAGAACAATTATTCCACAGATGTCTATCCACTGGAATGTTCTGAGCCCCATGTCAGGCTTCCCAACCTGGGGGTCTGGCAATGCGAGGAGGAATTCCCAGAGAATCAGACTCTGAAGCCTAGCGGGATTTGATTGCAGGACTTTGACAGGACTTGGGGAAACAGAGACTCCACTCTTGGAGGGCACACACAAAGTAATGTGCACATCAGGATCCGGTGTGTGTGTGGGGGGAGCAGTGACCCTGTAGGAGACCTACCTGCTAGTGTTGGAGGGTTTCCTGCAGAGGCGCAGGTGGCTGTGGCTCACGATGGGGACAAGGACACTGGCAGCAGAAGTTCTGGGAAGTACTCCTTAGCATGAGCCCTCCAGAAGTCTGCCATTAGCCCCACCAAAGAGCCTGTTGCCTCCAGTGTTGGGTCGCCTCAAGCCAAACTACCAACAGGGAGGGAACTCAGCCCCACCCATCAGCAGACAAGGGAATTAAAGTTTAACTGAGCTCTGCCCACCAGAGCAACACCCAGCTCTACCCACCACCAGTCCCTCCCATCAGGAAGCTTGCATAAGCCCCTTAGATAGCCTCATCCACCAGAGGGCACAGAGCAGAAACAAGAAGAACAACAATCCTGCAGCCTGTGAAACAAAAACCACATTCACAGAAAGACAGACAAAATGAAAAGGCAGAGGACTATGTACCAGATAAAGGAACAAGATAAAACCCCTGAAAAACAACTAAATGAAGTGGAGATAGGCAACCTTCCAGAAAAAGAATTCAGAATAATGATAGTGAAGATGATCCAGGACCTCGGAAAAAGAATGGAGGCAAAGATTGAGAAGATGCAAGGAATGTTCAACAAAGACCTAGAAGAATTAAAGAACAAACAGAGATGAACAATACAATAACTGAAATAAAAAATACACTAGAAGGAATCAATAGCAGAAAAACTGAGGCAGAAGAACAGAGAAGTGACCTGGAGGACAGAATGGTGGAACTCACTGCAACATTAAATGCACAAACATTTGCATCATAGGGGTCCTAGAAGGAGAAGAGAGAGAGAAAGGACCCAAGAAAATATTTGAAGAGATTACAGTCAAAAACTTCCCTAACATGGTAAAGGAAATATTCATCCAAGCCCAGGAAGTGTAGAGTGTCGGCAGGATAAACCCAAGGAGAAACAGGTCAAGACACATAGTAATAAAATTGACAAAAATTAAAGACAAAGAAAAATTATTAAAAGCTACAAGGGAAAAACGGAAAATAACATACAAGAGAACTCCTATATGTTAACAGCTGATTTCTCAGCAGAAACTCTACAAGCCACAAGAGAGTGGCACGATATATTTAGAGTGATGAAAGGGAACAACCTAAAACCAAGATTACTCTACCCAGCAAGTATCTCATTCAGATTCAGTGGAGAAATCGAAAGCTTTACAGACAAGCAAAAGCTAAGAGAATTCAGCACCACCAAACCAGCTCTACAACAAATACTACAGGAACTTCTTTAAGTGGGAGACACAAGAGTAGAAAAGAACCTACAAAAACAAATCCAAAGCAATTAAGAAAATGGTAATAGGAACATACATATCGATAACTAACTTAAATGTGAATGGATTAAATGTTCCAACCAAAAGACACAGGCTCGCTGAATGGATACAAAAATGAGATCCATATATATGCTGTCTACAAGAGACCTACTTCAGACCTAGGGACACATACAGACTGAAAGTGAGGGGATGGAAAAAGATATTCCATGCAAATGGAAATCAAAAGAAAGCTGGAGTAGCAATACTCATAACAGATAAAATAGGCTTTCAAATAAAGAATGTTACAAGAGAAAAGGAAGGACACTACATAATGATCAAGGGATCAATCCAAGAAGAAGATATAACAATTATAAATTTATATGCACCGAACACAGGAGCACCTCAATACATAAGGCAAATGCTAACAGCTATAAAAGAGGAAAACAACAGTAACATAAAAATAGTGGGGGACTTTAACACCTCACTTACACCAAAGGACAGATCATTGAGACACAAAATTAGTAATGAAAAACAAGCTTTAAATGACACAATAGACCAGATAGATTTAATTTATATTTAAGGACACTCCATCTGAAAACAGCAGAGGACACTTTCTCCTCAAGTCCACACAGAACATTCTCCAGGATAAATCACACCTTCGGTCGCAAATCAAGCCTCAGTAAATTTAAGAAAATTGAAATCATATCAAGCATCTTTTCCAACCACAGTGCTATGAGATGAAAAATAAATTACAGGGAAAAACCCACAGACACAAGGAGGCTAAAAAATATGTTACTAAATAACCAAGAGATCACTGAAGAAATCAAAGAGGAAATCAAAAAATACCAAGAGACAAATGACAACCAAAACACGATGACCGAAAACCTATGGGATGCAGCAAAAGCAGTTCTAAGAGGGAAGTTTATAGCAATACAATCTTACCTCAAGAAACAAGAAAAATCTCAAATAAACAGTCTAACCTTACACCTAAAGGAACTAGAGAAAGAAGAACAAACAAAACCCAAAGTTAGTACAAGGAAAGAAATCACAAATATCAGAGCAGAAATAAATGAAATAGAAACAAAGAAAACAATAGCAAAGATCAATAAAACTAAAAGCTGGTTCTTTGAGAAGATAAACAAAATTGATAAACCTTTAAACAGACTCATCAAGAAAAAGAGGGAGAGGACTCAAATCAATAAAATTAGAAAGGCAAAAGGAGAAGTTACGACACTGCACAAATACAAATCATTCTAAGAGACTACTACAAGCAAGTCTATGCCAATAAAATGGACAACCTGGAAGAAATGGACAAATTCTTAGAAAGGTATAATCTTCTAAGACTGAACCAGGAAGAAATAAAAAATATGATTAGACCAATCACAAGCAGTGAAATTGTAACTGTGATTAAAAATCTTCCAACAAACAAAAGTCCAAGACCAGATGGCTTAACAGGTGAATTCTATCAAGCATTTAGAGAAGAGCTAACATCCATCCTTCTCAAACTCTTCCAAAAAGTTGCAGAGGAAGGAACACTCACAAACTCATTCTATGCGGCCACCATCATCCTGATACCCAGACCAGAAAAAGATACTACAAAAAAAGAAAATTACAGGCTAATATCACTGATGAATATAGATGCAAATATCCTCAACAAAATACAAGCAAAGAGAATCCAACAACACGTTAAAAGGATCATACAACATGATTAAGTGGGATTTATCCCAGTGATGCAAGGATTCTTCAATATATGTAAATCAATCAATGTGATATACCATATTAACAAATTGAAGAATAAAAACCATATCATCTCAATAGATGCAGAAAAAGCTTTTGACAAAATTCAATACACTTGTATGATGAAAACTCTCCAGAAACTGGGCATAGAAGCAAACTACCCAACACAATAAAAGCCATATATGACAAACCCACAGCCAACATCATTTTCAATTGTGAAAAACTGAAAGAATTTCCTGTAAGATCAGGAACAAGACAAGAATGTCCACTCTAGCCACTCTTATTCAACATAGTTTTGGAAGTCCTAGCCACAGCAATCAGAGAAGAAAAAGAAATCAAAGGAATACAAATTGGAAGAGAAGAAGTAAAACTGTCACTGTTTGCAGATGACATGATACTATACATAGGTAATCCTAAAGATGCCTCCAGAAAGCTACTAGAGCTAAGCAACGAATTTGGTAAAGTTGCAGGATACAAAATTAATGCACAGTAATCTCTTGCTTTCCTATACACTAACAACAAAAGATCAGAAAGAGAAATTAAGGAAACACTCCCAGTTACCACTGCAACAAAAAGAATAAAATACCTAGGAATAAACCTACCTAGGGAGACAAAAGACCTGTATGCAGAAAACTATAATACACTGATGAAAGAAATCAAAGATGACACAAACAGTTGGAGAGATATACCATGTTCTTGGTTTGGAAGAATCAGTATTGTGAAGATGACTATACTACCCAAAGCAATCTACAGAATCAATGCAATCCCTACCAAATTATCAATGACATTTTTTACAGAACTAGAAGAAAAAATCTTAAAATTTGTATGGAGACACAAAGGACCCTGAATAGCCAAAGCAGTCTTGAGGGAAAAAAAGGGAATTAGACCCCCTGACTTCAGAGTACACTACAAAGCTACAGTAATCAAGACAATATACTGGCACAAAAACAGATATATAGATCACTGGAACAGGATAGAAAGCCCAGAGGTAAACCCATACACCTATGGTCAACTAATCTATGACAAAGGAGGCAAGGATATACAATGGAGAAAAGACAGTCTCTTCAACAAGTGGTGCAGGGAAAACTGGACAGGTACATGTAAAAGAATGAAATTAGAACGCTCCCTAACACCATACACAAAAATTAACTCAAAATGGATTAAAGACCTAAGTATAAGACTGGACACTATAAAACTCTTAGAGGAAAACATACAAAGAACACTATTTGATTTGAATCACATAAAGATCTTTTTCGACCCACCTCCTAGAGTAATGGAAATAAAAGCAAAAATAAACAAATGGGACCTAATGAAACTTAAAAGCTTTTGCACAGCAAAGGAAAGTATAAACAAGATGAAAAGAAAACCCTCAGAATGGGAGAAAATATTTGCAAATTAATCGATGGACAAAGGATAATCTCCAAAATATATAAACAGCTGATGCAGCTCAATATCAAAAAAACAAACAACCCAATCAAAAAAATGGGCAGAAGACCTAAACAGACATTTTTCCAAAGAAGACATACAGATGGCCAAGAGGCACATGAAAAGCTGCTCAACATCACTAGTTATTAGAGAAATGCAGATCAAAACCTCAATGAGATATCACCTCACACCGGTCAGAATGGGCATCATCAGAAAATCTACAAACAAAATTGCTTGAGAGGGTGTGGAGGAAAGGGAACCCTCTTGCACGGTTGGTGGGAATGTAAATTGATACAGCCACTATGGAGAACAGTACGGAGATTCCTCAGAAAACTAAAAATAGAATTACCATATGACTCAGCAATCCCACTACTGGGCATATACCCAGAGAAAACCATCATTCAAAAAGACACGTGCACCCTAATGTTCATTGCAGCACTATTTACAACAGCCAGGTCATGGAAGCAACCTAAATGCCCATCAACAGACGAATGGATAAAGAAGAAGTGGTTCATATATACAATGGAATATTACTCAGCCATAAAAAGGAATGAAATTGGGTCATTTGTATTGATGTAGATGGACCTAAAGACTCTCATACAAAGTGAAGTAAGTCAGAAAGAGAAAAACAAATATCGTATATTAAGGCATATATGAGGAATCTAGAAAAACTGCTACAGATGAACTGGTTTGCAAGACAGAAATAGAGACACAGATGTAGAGAACAAACATATGGACACCAAGCAGGGAAAGCAGTGGGGTGGTGGTGGTGGTGGCGGTGGGATGAATTGGGAGATTGGGATTGACATAGATACACTAATATGTATAAAATAGATAACTAATAAGAACATGTTTTATAAAAAAATTAAATTAAAAAATTTTTTGCTTTTGTTCACATTTTTGAGTTGATATCTCCACTTTCTATAAGAGAAATGATCATATTAACAAAGCTTAACTTAATATTTCTTGAACTTTAAAGCTATTCTTAATTTCTATCTGATGCTACAACATTAGGTTTTTTGTGTGAAGAACACAAACAGATAAATATAAAATAATAGCCTTTTGATTATCTCCTAAATTTCATAGACTTTCTCTAGCAATTTTAACTGGAATTTGGAAGTGGCTTCTCAAGATCATGTGAAAGTTAATTTATCTCATTTTCTCTGTCAAATATTTCTATTTTATCCTTGACTATTTTTGAATGCAGCTTGGAATCCAAAGAATAGAGGTCTTTTTTAAAAGTCAGTCTTCCTGCATAATGTTTAATGGTTAGATATATCCCTGAGGAAGGATCTAAATTCATTGCAAATGATACTTTAATGGAGCCTAGCTTTTTTGTCATGCGAAGAGAGCCAAATGAATGTAGCAGCCAGCAGCAATTCCTATGGGAAGCAGTGCAACGTGAAGCAAGTGATGCTGTCAGAAATAAGTAAATAAATACCTCTAGCTTTCCCATTCTAACAATTTAATCCCATCAAAGAAATGCAGAACATGATTTACATGTTGTTGATAATCTTTTTAAAGAACAAGTCCATCTGCTATGGTTTGTTTGCACTTATATATCTGATAGGTATTTTATTCATGATATGCTGGAGAAATTATTAGCTCCTACAAAGTTGCAAGATGTTCATAAGTGAATATATATTCATTTACTTTAGAGAAATGACCCCCTTTCATAGCCATGGGTTATGTTAATTTGTCAGTGTCCATTCTAAAGCACTGTATGTTATCTTTTCTACATATATTGTCCTATACATTATGTTAGGAATATCCATGGCTCTGAATTACTTTACACAGCTATGAAATTTAAAACAGAGGAAGAGCGGGAGTGGGAGGAGGAAGAGAAGCACACATGAAATACCTGACTGGAGTTAGCATTCTCTTCAGGAGAGAAGCAAATTCCATGAGAAGTAACTGTTGTAAACTTAATAAGAGTCTAAATAGTTGCAACAGGAGGTAACAATGATTTTATACTCGAGTTAATATTTTCAATAGAAGTCTCATTATAGAAATTTTCTATGCTGTTCATTTCTTTCATTTCTATTTTCTTATGAGATATATACAATAGTTCATAAAGAAAAGCAAATAAAGTAGGTATATTATTATGAACTAGAAATTACTAAATTTTAAAGAGGATGAATTGATCACTCTTTACATTTATGCTAGTCAATTTTATGTTTTTTCCCTTTTTCTTATATTTGATGTTTTTCCTTCTGTTTTTAAATTTTTTTTATTTTATATTGGAATATAGTTTATTTACAACGTTGTGCTTCGGGTATACAGCTGTGAATTAGTTATACATATATATATATATATTGTTTTCCAGATATAGGCTATTACAGAGTATTGAGTAGAGTTCCCTGTGATACATAGTAGGTTCTTGTTGATTATTTTATATATAGCAGTGTGTATATGTTAATCCCAAACTCCTAATTTATCCCTCCACTGTAGCTTTCCTCTTTGGTAACCAAAAGTTTATTTTCTAAGTCTGTGACTCTGTTTCTGTTTTGTAAATAAGTTCATCTGCATCATTTTTTAGATTACACATGTAAATGATATCATATGGTATTTGTCTTTGTCTGACTTACTTTACTTAGTATGATAATATCTAGGTCCATCCATGTTGCTGTAAATGGCATTATTTCATTTCTTTTAATAGCTGAGTAATATTCCATTGCATATATGTACCACATCTTCTTTATTCATCTGTTGATGGACATTTAGGTTGCTTCCATGTTTTGGCTATTGTAAACAGTGCTGCAATGAACACTGGGGTGCATGTATCTTTTCAAATTATGGTTTTCTCTGGATATATGCCCAGGTGTGGGATTACTTGGTCATGTGGTAGCTCTATTTTTAGATTTTTAAGGAAACTCCATAGTGTTCTCCATAGCGGCTATACCAATTTACATTCCCACCAACAGTGCAGGAGGGTTCCCTTTTCTCCACACCCTCTCCAGCTTTTATTGTTTGTAGACTTTTTGACAATTGCCATTCTGACTGGTGTGAGGTGATACTTCATTGCAGTTTTGATTTGCATTTCTCTAATAATTAGTGATGTTGAGAGTCGTTTCATGTGCTTTTTGGCCACCTGTATGTCTTCTTTGGAGAAATGTTTATTCAGATCTTCCACCCATTTTTTGATTGGGTTGTTTGTTTTTTTGCTTATTGAGCTGCATGAGCTGTTTGTTTACTTTGGAGATTAATCCCTTGTTGGTCACTTTGTTTGCAAATAAGTTCTCCCATTCTGAGGTTGTCTTTTTGTTGTGTTTATAGTTTCCTTTGCTGTGCAAAAGCTCTTAAGTTTAACTAGATCCCATTTGTTTATTTTTGTTTTTATTTTCATTACTTTAGGAGGTGGATCAAAAAAAGATTTTGCTGCAATTTATGTCAGAGAGTGTTCTGTCTATGTTTTCCTCTAAGAGTTTTATAGTATTCGATCTTACATTTAGGTTTTCAATCCATTTTGAATTTAGTTTTGTGTATGATGTTAATGAGTGTTCTAATTTCATTTGTTTATATGTAGCTGTCCCGTTTTCCCAGCACCACTTATTGAAGAAACTGCCTTTTCTCCATTGTATATTCTTGCCACCGTTGTCATAGATTAATTGGCCATAGGTGCATGGGCTTATTTCTGGGCTTTATATCCTGTTTCACTGAT
Source organism: Phocoena sinus (assembly GCF_008692025.1). Classification (NCBI taxonomy): domain Eukaryota; kingdom Metazoa; phylum Chordata; class Mammalia; order Artiodactyla; family Phocoenidae; genus Phocoena; species Phocoena sinus. The sequence continues at coordinate 44,551,216 of NC_045772.1, read as the reverse complement.
CTATAAGTCTGTCTTTGTGCCAGTACCATACTGTTTTGATTACTATAGCTTTTTAGTATAGTTTGAAGTCAGGGAGCCTGATTCCTCCAGCTCCATTTTTTTCTTTTCAAGATTCCTTTGGCTATTTGGGGTCTTTTGTGTTTCCATACAAATTTTAAGGTTTTTTAGTTTTAGATTTGGAAAAATGCCATTGGCAATTTGATAGGGATTGCATTGAATCTGTAGATTATCTTGGGTACTACAGTCATTCTGACAATATTGTTTCTTCTAATCCAAGAACATGGTATATCATTCCGTCTGTTTGTGTCCTCTTTGATTTCTTTCATCAGCATCTCATAGTTTTCAGAGTACAGATCTTTTGCCTCCTTAGGTAGATTTATTCCTAAGTATTTTATTCTTTTTGATGCAGTGATAAATGGGATTGTTTCTTTAACTTCTCTTTCTGATCTTTCATTGTTAATGTATAGAAATGTAACTGTGTATTAACTTTGTATACTGCAACCTTACCAAATTCATTGATGAGCTCTAGTAGTTTTCTGGTAGCATCTTTAGGATTTGCTATGTATAGTATCATGTAATCTGCAAGCAGTGACAGTTTTAATTATTCTTTTCCAATTTGGATTCCTTTTATTTCTTTTTCTCCTCTTATTTTCATGGCTAGGACTTCCAAAACTATGCTGAATAAATCTGCTATAAACATCCATATTCAGATCTTTGTAAGAAAATAAATTTTCAGCTCCTTTAGGTACATATCAAGGACTACAATAGCTGGATAAACACAGCAAGAGTATGTTTAGTTTTCTAAGAAACCACTGAACTATCTTCCAAAGTAGCTGTACTGTTTTGCATTCCCACCAGCAGTGTATGAGGGCTCCTGTACCTCCACATCCTCATCAGCCTTTGGTATTTTCAGTGTTCTGAGTTATGACCATTATAGTGGTGTGTAGTGGTATCTCACTGTTTTAATTTTCCAAATGATATATGATATGGAACATCTTTTCACGTGCTTATTTGCCATCTGTGTATCTTCTTTGGTGAAGCATCTGTATAGATGATCTTTTACCTATTTTTAAATTGGGTTGTTCATTTTCTTATTGTTGAGATTTAAGAGTTCTTTGAATATTTTAGATAGGTCTTTTATCAGATAAATTTCAAATAAAACTATACCATTTCACAGGTAGTGAAATTACCTTATAATAACAAACTATCTTTAACTCCTCTCTCCCATCCATCAAAACATTGATGATGCTCATTTCACTCATATGTAAGTTACAGTCATCCAGTACATTGTTGTTATTATTATTTTAAACAAATTATTCTCTGCTAGATCAATTAAGAATTATAAAATTAAAGTTTTTATTTTACCTTCACTTATTCCTTCTGCGATGACCTTCCATTTTTTATGTAGACCCAAGTTTCTGACCCATATCATTTTCCTTTCCTCTGAAGAACTTTTTTTAATATTTCTTGCAAGACAGATGTACTGGTAACAAATCTCAATTTTATTTGTCTGAGAAAGTCTTTATTTCCCCTTTACTTTTTTTTTTTTTTTTTTTTGCGGTATGCGGGCATCTCACTGTTGTGGCCTCTCCCGTTGCGGAACACAGGCTCCGGACGCACAGGCTCAGCGGCCATGGCTCACGGACCCAGCCGCTCCGCGGCATGTGGGATCTTCCCAGACTGGGGCACGAACCTGTGTCCCCTGCATCGGCAGGCGGACTCTCAACCACTGCGCCACCAGAGAAGCCCTCCCCTTTACTTTTGAAGGATGATTTTGAAGAATTCTATGTTGGGAGATTTTTTTTTTTAATACGAAATATTTTACTCATTTCTTTTTGCTTGCACAGTTTATAAGCAGAATTTGGATGGTCTCATCTTTGCTCCTCTGTAGTTAAGGTTTCCCCCCTCCACCACCCCCAGCCCCTGGATACTTTCAGAATTTTTTTTATCTTTGACTTTCTGCAGTTTAAATATGATATTCTAAATGTAGTTTATTCAGCATTTATCCTGCTTAGTGTTTTCTGAACTTCTTGGCTCTGTGGTTTGGTATGTGACATTAATTGGGGGAAATTCTGATTATTTCCTAAAGTATTTCTTCTGTTCCTCTCTCTTCTCTCCTTCTGCTATTCCCATTGTGCATTTGATATACCTTTTGTTGTTGTCCCACAGTTCTTGGATAGTCTGTTCTTTTTTTTTCTTTTCAATCTTTTTTCTATTTGCATTTCAGTTTTAGAAGTTTCTATTGACAGATCCTTATGCTCAGAGATTCCTTCCTCAACTATGTCCAATCTATTAATGAACCCATTAAAGATCTTTTTTTCTGTTATAAGGTATTGTTTTTAATATCTCTAATATATCCTTTTTTCTTAGAATTTCCATTACCAATTTGCTGTCAAATGTTGTCTATCTTTTCCATTAGAATCCTTAGCATATCAATCATAATTTTTTGTTTGTTTGTTTATTCTTACAGTCTGATATTTTCAAATTCTCTGCTATGTCTGAGTCTAGTTCTAACAGTCTTGCTCTGTCTGTTACAACTGTGTTTTTTTTTGTTTCTTTGTTTGTTTTGCCTTTTGGTATGTCTTGTAATTGGGGAGTAAAGGCTGGACATGATATACTAGGTAAAAGCAACTCAGGTAAACAGGCCTTCATTAACGTGGTGGTAAGACATGTGGGAGAGGGGGATATTCCTGTATTATGATTAGGTCTCAGTCTTTTAGTGAGCTATGCCCCTAGGCTATGAAGTGCATCTCAGTTCTTTTCTCTTGCTTCAGGTGGGAAAGGATGGCTAGAGGGGCTTTGAGTTGGGTATTTCTGTTTCACCAGGCATGTTAGATTCTGATAAAACTCCAATAGGTTAAGCTCTGGTAAAATATTGGGTTGGCCAAAAAGTTCAACCCAATAATTTCTCTTGAGGGTAGGCCTTTTTTAGAAGAACAGAATGCTCTGGCTATTTCAAAATGGTTACTTTTCCCCCTCCTCTTGATAGAAGCTAGAATGGATTTGTCTATGATATTCTCTGTAACAACCTGGAAGAACTCTAGGGTTTGTTTAATCATGAAATTGTGGGCTCCTCCCCAAGTTTTTACCTCTCAGGCTGTCACACTGAGCCTCTGGAAATTCATCAATTACAGTTCAGGTTTTGCTACAAAGCATTGGCTTCAGGCGAGATTTCAGCTTGTGAGTTTTCTTCTCAGCTAAGTTGTGATTCTCTGTATCCTCCTGTCTCTTCAATTTTGGAGGCAGTGATATGCCCTGCGACCTCATTTCTCTGGTAGAGCTAAGATCAATTTTTGATTTTTCCATTTGTTCAGCTTTTTTTTTTGTTAGGATAGAGTGCTGACTTCCAAGCTCTCTTCCAGGAGTCTGGAGGTCTTTTGTATGTATTATTTTTGTGATTTGTTAGTCATCTTGAATATATAGATTAATTTTACCAACTTCAGAAAAGTTTCAGATGTTCATTCCCTCCAAATATTTCATCTACCCATTCTTTCTCTCTTTTCTTTTTGAAAATCCAATTAGATATATGTTAGATCTTTACCTCATCCCTAGTTCTTCTTCTTTTTTTTAAAAATAAATTTATTTATTTTTGGCTGTGTTGGGTCTTCGTTTCTGTGTGAGGGCTTTCTCTAGTTGCGGCGAGTGAGGGCCACTCTTCATCGCCGTGCACGGGCCTCTCACTGTCACGGCCTCTCTTGTTGCAAAGTACAGGCTCCAGATGTGCAGGCTCAGTAGTTGTGGCTCACGGGCCCAGTTGCTCCACGGCATGTGGGATCTTCCCAGACCAGGGCTCGAATCCGTGTCCCCTGCACTGGCAGGTGGATTCTCAACCACTGCACCACCAGGGAAGCCCTCTAGTTCTTCTTAACTCTTTTTTTTTACCTTTCATCTTTTCACTTTTATGTGTTCCATTCTGTAAAAATCCTTCTACATTGCCAATTTCCTTTTCATGTGTTTGTCTAATCTGATGTTAAATAAATTCACTGGAGATTTTTATTTCAATTATTATGTAGATAGATAAGACAGATAAATATATTTCTAGAAGGCTTACTTATTTTCCTCAAATACATTAGTTTTTTGGGTAATTTTTAGCTCCTAGCAGATTTTTAAAAACATTTCTTTGGGGTTTCCTTGGTGGCGCAGTGGCTAAGAATCCACCTGCCAATTCAGGGGACATGAGTTCAAGCCCTGGTCTGGGAAGATCCAAAATGCCGCGGAGCAACTAAGCCCGTGCACCACAACTACTGAGCCTGTGCTCTAGAGCCTGTGAGCCACAACTACTGAGCCTGCGCACCTGGAGCCTGTGCTCTGCAACAAGAGAGGCCATTGCAATGAGAAGCCTGCACACCGCAACGAAGAGTGGCCCCCGCTCACTGCAACTACAGAAAGCCCATGCACAGCAACAAAGACCCAACACAGTCAAAAATAAATTTCATAACATTAAAAAAAATTGAAAATTAAAAAAACACATTTCTTTTTATATGGTAAAGCATTATTTTTAGGTAATTTGTGTCTGATAATTCCAGTATTGATGTATATTCAGGTCTGTTTCAGCTCTTTACTTTTCTGCCACTTTTCATTAACAGGGACTTAGTCATGATGCTTATATGCTTGCATATTTTTTTGTATATGTTTTTCACATTTTCCTCACAAAATTGTTTATGAGAAGTGCTTTATCTATTTATTTCATTTTTTCCACTTTTTGCTTCTTAATTACTGGAAATCAGGCAAAGAAACAATATTTTAAGAAAGAGGAAAAAGAGAGGAAGATAAGAGAAGAAAAGAGAGAAAGAGAATAGCAATATTAGATATATTTATCTTGACTCCTGAACTCTGTACAATATGTAGCTGGCAGAATCAGTAATTCTTCACTGCTTTTGATTGTTCAATTTCTTAATCAGAATTATTTCTGAAGATTCTCTCTTTTTATCAGTGCTCCCTATGACACTGGGATGTGCATTTTTCTTCTCTATATACATTTTTATTAACTTATATATGATATTGGCTTTAGCTCTCTCTCATGTAGGAATTGAGTATATTAGCTTACTTTCTCCTTAACTGACACACACCAATTATAGATGAAAAATGTCTTCAATTTTTTAATCAGTAGTTTAGATCCATTTATATTCTTTTAAAAACTAGAATGCAGTGGAGAAGCGTGTATGCAAAACATGTGCATATTAGTTCTATAAGCCATAGCGAATTTCTGCAGTAAACATACAGAACAGATATAGGAAGAGACAAAATCCTTCAATATGTCCATTCCCTCCTTAAGCATTTTAATATTCTCTCCAGTGCCTTTATAAGGCAATATGCTTATAAATAAGCACACTATTTCCCATGCTATTCAAGTTCTTTACTCTGGTTGTTGCTTGTTCTTACTTCATTCTAATAAATAAGCATTACCTCTTGCCCTTGTTCTTTCTCCTTATCATCCAAAATTTATGCTTCAGCTATTTTGATTTATTTTAGTCTCAAATTCCAGATACTTCTAAGCTTGTCTACCATACCACATTACCAACAAGAGGAAAAATTAAATGTGAGGTTCCTTATTTTTTTCAAAAGTAGAACTTTAGATCTACCTACATTCATGCATCCTTAATGTAGTCAGCCTCTGAAAGACAGGGACATAATGTTTCTTGCCTTCTTCTGTATATCAAAACTGACTGGGTTTTGTCTTACCTGAGGTCCATTCAGTGCAGACTTCTAAATGATAGATTGCCCCAGCGTCTGTCATCTAGCATTTTTTCCTTTTCTCTTTTTGCTTCCCTTTGTGCAATACCACAGCTTTTAAATGAAGTCCCCACCAATAACAAACCTGATCACATTTCTTACCACTCCCCTTCTCTCTACTCCAGACATACTGGTCTCCTCTTTTAGCTTTCTTTTCCCCATCGAGATGAACTTGATTTAAAAAATTATTTATATATGCAGACTCCACACCCACTTTCTTTCAAACTCTAAATTTGCTCACTTGCCAACCCTAGGTATTCACATAATTTTATTTTTATACCTATATGCACATGAACTTACAAATTTATTTCTCTAGCCCAGAGCTCCTCTATGAGCTGTGAAACATACCCATTCCCTGCCTCCTTTACATTTCCACTTAGATGTGAAAAAGGCACACTGAGCTCCAAATATTCAAAACTGAAAATAATAATTTCTATTGTGGCTGAACCCAGGGCTTCCTCTAATATCCTCTAAGTGAATGTCAAAAACACGTATAATTCTAGAACACTAGGACCTTCCTTGGCTCCACTTTACCCATTTCTGTGTATGAAAACTATTTCTAATTTTCATTATTTATTTAAAAACCTTTATTTTAAATTAAAGTACAATGCATATAAATACAAGAATACAAATCATCAGTATAGAGCTCAGTAAATTATCATACAATTACCAGCACTGGAAAAACCTATTCATGTTTCTTCCTTGTTACTATCCTTCTATCCTCCCCCAAAATAAATACTATCCTGATCTCTAACACCATGAATTAGTTTTGAGTAACTCTGAACTTTATAAAATGGATTCATATATTATGTTTTTGTTTGTATGTCTTTTTTTCACTCAACATTATGTTTGCAACATTCAACCATATTTTTGCTTACAGCAGTGGTTCATTAATTTTTCAGTTCTGTATATAATTCCATTGTATGAATATACAAATTTTAATTATCCATTATTCTGTTGATGACTTTTTCAGTTATTTCAAATTTTTGGCTGTTACACTGAGCCTAGTGTTAACATTTTTTGTGAGTCTTTTTGGTGCCCAAAAAGACTGTACATATACAGTCTGTTGGATTTATCTATATGTACATATAAGTCTGTTATTAACTTTTTGTGAGTATTTTTGGTGCCCAAAAAGACTGTACATATAAGTCTGTTGGATTTATCTATAAGTCTAATTTTTGGATTATAATGTATGTATAGACTTGACTATGGTAGATAATGACCAGTCATTGATTTTTCACACTTGGATAATTTTTAAATATTTTCTTTGTCTTCAACTATATTCATACAACTTTTAAGAAAGTACAATTACTAAATTATTGCAATAATCTCCTCTCTGAATCAACACGGGATCCACTTCAATAATACTGCTTTCTTCTAGACTCATTAATCTTTTTGGAAATGAAGATATGACCCTTACTTACACTTCCACCACAGCACATCTGAATATGATGTGCCCTACTCCCACTCCCTACTTCCTATGCAACCACCACCACAAGCACAAAATTTGCCTATCAACTCCCGATCTTCCACTTAAATATTTGCTCATATTTATATGTACTAATATAATACAGATACAATTATACATATATTACTGTGATTCTTTTATAAATGCCTCTCTGCTACAAGATTGTAAGTTTTGTAATGGCAGAGACTCGATGTTATTTCTCCTCCAACTTTGGATCCATAATGCCTAGAAAAATGTATATGACATAGTAGGTATTGAAAAGAAATTGTTATTGAATGCATGAATAAATGAGTGCTATTTACCCTATGTGGAAAACTTTCTCTTCCCTTTCATATTCTCACTTTATCTGGTTAATCACAATGCATCCTTCATATCTTAACTTATACATTGTTGACTAGGATATCTTTCGAACCAAAACTTTAGTAAAGTGCTCCCCTACTATTGTGCTTTACTTGCAATCAGTTCTTTCTTATTCTAATTTAGCATATGATGCAGCAATGTCTATCTAGTTTAAAAACTCCCTGAGATAGAAGCTGTATCATGTTCACAAGAAAACCCCAGTTCCTAAAACAATTACTAAAATAAAGTATAATTATGTAAATTTTTTTTTCCTGACTTGGGACTAGTTTTTTCATTAAAAAAAATTAAATAATGTCTTCATTTTTATTCAATATAAGAGTGTCATATGATTCATTACATTAGTTCCAGATGATAAATATGAATTGCTTCAGGCATGACAGTGTCAAAAGTAATTCACTATCTAAAAAGTAAGATGAAGAAAAAGATGAAGAGTAAGAGAAAAGGAAGAAGAGGCTAGGATAGAGGAGGAAAAGAAAAGGAAAAAAGAAAAGAAGGAGTATGAGGAACAGAGAAGTTTGTAATATAAGGATTAAAAACTACTTTCCCTCTTCATCTTCTTTTCACTTGTACTGACCTCAGCCTTCAATATTTCTAACTTTCATTGCTTTTTTAGTCCAAAGCTCCAACAATAGATTGTTGTAAAGTATCACGGAAGATATTTTGAAGTGTGTGTAACTCACCCCTAAAGTACAAAACCCTAAGAATATATATACATACATACACAGTACATATATATACATATATGTGTACATACACACATATATACATGTATATATGTGTGTATATATTGAATATATATTTTTTTAATTAGTAAAGCTTTTGTTTTGTTCTTTTAATTGCAATAATCAACGCTGACAAGGCTGAAGTGTTGCAGGCACTCTCGTGGAGTTGGGTACCATGGTACTACCCCCTCCTAGAACTGAGTTCTGTAGTTTTTTTTTATTTTTTGGCCACACCATACAGCATGCAGGATCTTAGTTCCCTGACCAGGGATGGAACCCGCGTCCCCTGCAGTGGAAGTGCAGAGTCTTAAACTGCGAGGGAAGTATATATATGTACATGTATATATATGTATGTGTATATGTGTGTATATATATATTATTATTAGGGTTTTGTATTTTAGGGGTGAGCTACAAATACTTCAAAACATCTTCCTTACTAAAACATATATATATATGTATGTATGTATATATAATATGTCTTCAGTTTCTACAGCAGCTTTATCAAAGAGTCAGTAGTCCTAAAATTGACTTGGGACTATTTATCTACTTCTCTGAAATATGAATAGCTCCCCATTTCTAGAAATGACTAAAGACTGAGTAGATCAAATGAACAGGTAAATATATTTCATCAGACCTTGATATATATTTATATAGATTCTGTAAAATTGTTTCAAAGTTATTTTATCCAATTTCAAATTATGAAAATGCATTAGTAATATTGATTGATAAAATTATTTTTCAAAAATTTCAAGAATTCTACACATTTGCTCATCATTTACTGTGAATTAAATGTAACCCATGATGTTAAATATGCAATTGTCATTAGTCGTTTAAAAGAGAGAGAGGGAAGAGTCTTGATTGCATAGAGAATACCAATGTTGGTTGAAATGGGAATTATGTCCTTTACACAAAGATGATATTTTTCCACTGATGGCAAAGATAATAATGACTTAGTAGCATGATGGCTACAGTACACAAGGAAGAGTAATAGTAAACAATCCATTATGGAGACATTATTAGAGTGATTTAAGGGTTAAGAAACCTCTGAGAAGCTAATGATCAATAACTGTCAGTAGTTTATATTGATTAACTATGTACAAAGTACGTGGTAAAGTACTTGAAGACCACACTATGAAATATATCCTCTGGGCAGCAGGAATATTAAAATTTGAAGGAAAAAGATGAGGTTGACTCTGCTTTGATTTGTGCTATTTAAACATAAAATGTTTTCACATTAATGGTTGCTTTCAGAATTAAAAGGATCACAAATGTACACTAAAATTATAAATATTAACAACTCCTCTATTTCCTAATAAAATAATACAGAGTTGTTCATTTGCACTTGAAATTTTTATTCTTAAAATATGTATCAGGGTAAACACAAAAGTGCAGTATAAAATGAGGTTATATGGGAGTCAAATGGCTTCTGCTGTTCAAACAAGCATAAATATTTATTACTATTATTCAATACCAAATTAATCCAATGTTATTTTTTAGGAGATTACAGGAGCCATAAGAAAAAGTAAGCCTTCTAAAAATAGTAGTATAATTTTATTCTATTTCATCAGTAAATTTTAAATATTCAATATTTTTTTCAATAACAATAATGCTTCTTACCAATTATTTCCACACATGGACATATTATCTGTTTCTTTAGAATCTTTAGCTTTATCTAAAAAAATACATTTTTATTCACCTCATGAATTTAATTCAGGAAAGAACATTTAGGTAAATTTCTGTCATTAATACAGCTCTAGTTTTTTTCATAATCTTCCAAAAGATGACTGTGCATGGTATCTCATAGTCTTTAAATTGATGATCAATACTGAAAATTTATTTTTCTATTCTTTTTTTTTTTTGCGGTACACGGGCCTCTCACTGTTGTGGCCGGCCTCACCCGCTGCGGAGCACAGCCTCCGGAGGCGCAGGCTCAGCGGCCATGGCTCACGGGCCCAGCCGCTCCGCGGCACGTGGGATCCTCCTGGACCGGGGCATGAACCCGCGTCCCCTGCATCGGCAGGCGGACTCCCAACCACTGCGAAACCAAGGAAGCCCCCTATTTTTCTATTCTTGAGTATAGATAGAAACCAAAATTTTACGTCTGTGATTATACTGGTACAATCAGAACCTGTGAGTTGTAAAACAATTGCCGAACACATTTTATGCTTTGGTCTCCAAAGTACTTTAAAATTAAAACAAATACAACGCAGAAGCCCTGCAGCTTTGGATACTCATGCTCTCCTTGTTCACACATCATGGTGAACATCATTGCTGGGAATCAAATATGCAGAACTAATACTGTATAGTTCTCAAAAATAAAACTCTGGAAGCTATGTAAAATATACTTCTTACTCTTGCACATGTAATTAAGATAACATCTAAGCCTGTGTCCAAATTATCTGGCAAGGAATCTCTCCTAATCTCTAAACTTTTGCCACAAAAGTTAAGCTTTCTGTCTCTTCTTTCTATAGTTGGTAATCCCCAAATGGTTATCATATACTCTAACAGTACCTGGAGGTTTGGTCTTTAAACATTCACTTAAAGTTCTGTGTTAACATGTGTGATTTGATAGGCCCTACTGTGAAGATAAGTACAACCATGGTGATATTTATCTAAAGTAATATCAAATTACACAGATCACGTGATGTGAATGTATTAGTAGAACGTATAGGAAGAAATAAATGCATGGTGAAATATCAATACACTAAAAAATCTATATTTATTCAGATATGTGAGAACCTTCATTCACAGTTATGAAAATTCAGTCATGGCAGTAAATACTAAAACAAAAACAAAGTAGTAAAGAGTAAAATAATGATTAAGAACCAAAAACTATATTTTAGATTGTTTAACAAAACTGAGAATGTTGAAAACCACTGCTTTATTGGATGAGTACTGGGTTAAAAGTTGACTAGTCAGATCCATGTTCAAATTCCATTTCTACCACATATTAGCCAAACTTTTTGTTTATGTGTATGTGTATTTACTCATTTATAAAACTGGATTGGTAATAACTATATTATAGAAAAATTGTGAATCTGAAGTGGCTCAAAGCCTGGAAAATAATTACTGAAAATAAATATATATATTTGTTTTCTTCCTCTGCTCTTCATGGAAGTAATCAGTCTTCCAGGGATAAAAGAAATAATGTCATGTCGCTCCTGATTCACTGTGTTAGTTTAGTAATCTTAAACTTCCATCAGAATAATCACAGCATTTATCATATACAGACAGATAATGGGAATCAAATTACACTTCAAATTCATGAATGGTATGTATGCTTGAGATAATGGGTCCTGGCAAATAATTTGTTTGATAGTAGTAGTTGCTTTAATTTCCTGTGTATTTCCCCACATGTAAAATCAGAGGAATGGAAAAGACCAGAGGTCTGCAAACTACAGACTGTGGGCCAAATACAATGCTCTCCTTGTTTTTGCATGGCTCCTGGCACCACTCCAGCAGGCTGCCTGGCCCATCTTTCCCTTAGGATCCCAGTGCCTGCTTCCCTGGCAGTTGTATCCCACTGCTGCCCCAGGTCTGCAAGGGCCACTGTCTATACACTGGGGACTTGACTGATGAGGCAAGGGCCCAAACTTTGAGTTGGAACTTTGAGTCCAAGGGAGATGACTCACCTCCAGCCAAGCTGTACAAATTGAGAGAGCCAAGCTCTCTGGAAGGAGAGAAGGGCACACCATGGGGATCTGGGAGTAACTGGGTCAGAAACTAAGCCAGGTACCCACCCTCTCACCCACCAGACCCCTTCTGTTCATCCTGTCTTTCTTTTACAGAGAATGTCTACAGTTGATGGCAACTAAGTGCAAAGCACTCCTACTACCCTGTGGACCAACCCCAGGCAAATAAGGTGGGGAAGGGATTTTACCTAAAGTACCTGTCTAATATCCTCTATTTTGCCTTTTGACCTGCAAAGCTTAATATTATTTATTATCTGTCTCTTCACAGTTTTCTAACGTGGGTGGAAATCCTTTTTATAGCCGCTTTCTCAGCAGTCATACACAGATTATGAAGAACTCTTTTTTTCTGAAGAGCCTTAATGCCCTGTGACTGAGTCCAACTATCTGGGCCATGGATTGTATTTTCTTCCTATGTATGGTTGAGCTCCTCCTTCTCTCCTTTCCTACTTACAGATGAATAAATTTTTACCAAGATGGGGGAGGAATGGAGGCATCTTTGAGGTTAGGAAATCTTAAGTCCAGGCCACCACAGAAAATAACATTTTATTTCTTGTTTTTCTTGCCACTTCTCTAAATCAATTGGGTTGCACAGAGAGATACTTACATAGGAGTGAATAGGCCTTTATCCTTTTTGCAGAACAAAAACCCTACAATTAACATCATAGCTAATGGTAAAATACTGAATGTTTCCCCTAAATCTGGAACCAGATTAAGAAGCCCTCTCTTATCACTTCTATTCAGTTACCTGCGTGTGGACTTTTCCAAGGCAGTTAAAAATAGGCATCTGGCTTCAAGCAAGAGTGAAGAAAGTGCAAGCAAGACTGAAATTATAATCTTTTATAAGCTAATATTAGTAGCATCCCAGCAATTCTAAGTGCTAGTATATGTGAAATAGTTGAATAGATATATAAAATTGCTGAAATGAAAGTTTCTTGCAATGGGCTGAATGTTTGGGTCCCCTCCAAATTCATACATTGAAATCTTAACCCCTCAGGGGATAGTTTTAGGTGGTGAGGACTTCGGGAGATTATATCATGGAGGCAGAGCCCTAATGAATGGGATTATTGCCCATATAAAAGAGACCTCAGAGAGCTAGCTCATCCTTTTCACCATGTGAGGACAAAGCAAGAAGGGACCATGTGTGAACCAGGATGCTTGCCCTCACTAGACACTGAATCTGCCAGTGCCTTTCTTAGACTTCCCAGCATCTAAGCAAACAAGTAAATGTTTGTTGTTTACAAGCCACACAGTTTATGATATTTTGTTATGGTGGCTTGAATGAACTAAGAGAGTTCTGAAGTGCTTTTTATTTTCTGGTATTAATTTTAAACACATACACTGCAAGGATATACAATAACTTGTAGAATTGAAGTTATTTCTCCAGAGGCAAGAAAGAGGGAAGTATGAAGTTACAGAGAAAATATTTTATGTTTCTTTACCACTAGGGCTTCCTGAGCAAATTTTACTGAAATTTGGGACCTGAACTAAAAGACAAGACTTTGAGGTTAATTTGTGACTGAATAGAGAACTCCATAGACAGGCATGTGTTATATTTCTAAGAAGGAAGAGTCACAGGACCATAAAGACATCCTTTGATTTTAAAGTTGGAGACACTGGCCTTATTTCTCCTCTGGAGAGATTTATTTACTTTCCAAAGTGTGAGGACACAGGATTATTCTCATTACGTTTTCAAGAGTATTTCCTCAGAAGCTGAGGGTAAGAGCTACCTCTCTATCCTATGTAACCATCAAGATTCTTTTTTTTTTGAAGTTTTCTTGCCTACTGTAGACCCTCTTACATGTAGGATACATCTGGTTCTCATTGCATCACCTGAGGTGTAATAACTGGGGCAAAAGGAAAGCAGTAAAATTAATGGCTTTAAGTAAATAATATATTTTGCTTCAGAAACTTCACTTCTGAATTTAGGATAATATTAACAAATATAGGTATATGAAATACATTCAGATAGAAGTATACATAGGAGCTACAACTGTGTATTATTTTAACAAAATAAGGTCTGAAACAAATATAAAAATGAGCATGGTTAAAATCTGGTTGGACATACAATGTTGATACATTGGTCCCGTAATTTTAAAACTAACAAATAAAAAATTCCTTTTTGGTCAAAATGTTGGTAGAAAACATGGGAAAAAAACAGCAGTGGGTTAAAGAAAATTTTGACCTTCACACACACATTCTTATATAGTAGAAATATGAAGACAGTCTAATTTCACTGCAAAATATATAAGGATGTTGTCTGCTTTTCAAGGGAGCAAGATGAATTGCTTTGTACTTACAACCTTGTAGGAAGTAATTCATAGAGTAATGTTCTGATTTGGGGACAGCTTCCTTGGAATACTATAATTTTAATTAATAAATGCTTTTTTATAAAATGATAAATTTTTTGAACAACACTGCACTGATTCATAAAGGCTATTATTTTCTTAGAATTAATTTTAAAAGTTTTCAAGTGAATGATCTTGGCTATAAGGATAATATTGTCATGAAACTGACAAAGAGGTCGAGTGTGCACTCATGCAATTTATATGTCATGTGATGCTCACAGAATTCTAAAATCTTTATTAAATAACTATAAGGGATCATATGCTTCCATCTGCAGCAGATGGCAGTGCTGATTTCCAAATGGGAACTTCTCCAGGTTAGGATAACTTCCCTTGAATAGTTTAAGTACTAATGGTGTACCCACAGTCGATCTATTAATTACTTGAGCTGCTACTAAATCATATCACCAGTCATTATTTTAACTTTAATATGATTGAAGATTTACCTATGGGGATCCATTAAGGGAAAGGAAAAATTCAATCACATAACTCAATGATTCTTAAGTCATTAGTCAGCATACTGAGTGAATCAGTTACTAATGTGTTCAGCCAGAAATAGTAGAACATGGAAGTTTATTTCAATCACCAAAAAGAAATCAAGAGACCCAGAGTTCAGTAGTCATATTGTGCAGCTCACTGATACAACCGGGGACCCACAATCTTTTAATTTCTTTTTCACTAACCATTAGGGAAACATTAGTGTGCTAGCTTCTATTCCCATGTTTAATGTATCATGGTCTCCAGATGGCTATTGCTGTTCTAAATCATACATTGGTGTTATAGGTAGAAAAAGAATGGCAAGAGAGAGAGAATAAATACTGAACTCAGATTGGGGGGTAAAAACTTTCTAGATATCTTCAGGTTACATTACATTGGCCAGAAATGTGTCATATACTTCCCCTAGCTAAGAGCGTCTGAGAAAGGTAGCAATTTGGACTCAGAATATTGCTGCACTGTGCAAAGTTAAGGTTCTGTTATTAAGGAACAGTGAGAAATTGACCATCCCAACAGTATAAAATAAAATAAATATCTTCTCTGGGTCACAATAAATTTGAATTACTAAAAAAATATATATCATTGAAAAGAATATTGATTTACATGTGATAGAGTGTAACAATAGCTATTAATTGATAGCTTACTACTTCAAAAAAAGATACCAGTTCTTTAAAGTGTTAAAAATTTTAAAATAAACACTTCACACAATGTAAATTATTACTCCAAGCATACAAATGAGGACCTGAGACATAAAAAATTGGCTCATATTACTCAGCTACTAAGTACTGAAGGAGTAAAACCGAAGTAGTACTAGAGGAGTAAAACTAGATATTAAACTCCCTAGCCTCAGTATCTTCGTTTGGACAATGGAGAAAATAATAGTAAACTAATAGTGATGTGGAAAGGATCAGATGATATCATAGATGAAAATGTCTTAAAATAGTAAGTTCCCAGTAAACTCCAGCTATTATGACTATTCAGCTGCTTTGCCACATTTTTTAAATATTCTGAAAAAAAAAGTGCCTAGATTAGCTTTTCATGTGTATTCAGTTCTACACTTGACCATCTAAAACCATTCTACTTTTCCATAAATATACTTAAAAACAGATTCATTAAAACTTTAAGATAGTTTAAACACGCAAAGCAGGATGACTACAGAAATATCTTCCTAAGGATTATTTTAAAGTAAATTATTTCCTTTTCTAAAAATTCTCACTGAAGTACAGAAAAATACAAAGATATGCATTTTACAGCACATTGATAAAAACATAAAAACTGTCTTCTTTTATCTTCACAATAATTAAAATAAACAGGCCAGTTGTTCCCATTTCCACTTATTTAGAAATGGTAAAATTAAAACTCTACATGATTAAATAATTGCCTAATTCAAAAGCCTTCGAAACTACCAGAGGAGGGACCAGAACCCAGTCTGCTGTACTAAATTCTAAATCCAGTGCTTTAAATATAACTTTCAATAAAAACCGCAATGACATCTTACCTTCATATTCCTACTGATTCAGAAATTAGATAAGAAAATGAGCATTCATTCAAATGTATAAAAATGAGAATGTTTTCTTTTTTGGCTGAGTAATTTTTGAATATCCTAATTGTTCATGTGAATACAGAATACTTTTTGTACAAAATAGTACTTTTGACTTTTAGCTTTTATGTGTTGAAAACAGCCTGACAAAAACAAGTCAATAGAAAATTAGTGAAAGAATTGAAACTTTTAGTTTAAATATTGCTTCTCCAATTGATTTGCTGAATGGCCTCAGGAAAATGGTCTAACACATTTGCATCTGTTTCCTCATTTGTAAAATTGGAAGTAAAATGCTTACTTTCCTACCTCACGTGGGCATTACATGAACTAGTTAGTCAAGTGTAACTAGCAGGTAAAGGCATGTTCTTATTAGTTAGTTATTTCTACAGAATAGAGAATTGACTGGTCAGGCCTACTAACATTTGCTAAAAAGTAATATTGAGTGAGAAACTATGCAGGTTTATTGTAAGATATATTAGTAAATTTAAAACTCATTTGCTAAAAGAAATAAATACTGAATTGGGTTTGTTCTTAAGACAGAATACACCTGCGTTTCTAGTGAGTTACAGAAAGATCACAACCAAAAAGTTTACTAGAATTTCTCTATTACAAACACTTGTAAGAAATCATGGGACATGCATTCTTTGCACTAAAATGGATCTTTCATTTCCTGGAATTCCACCATTCTCATGTTTGAATCCTCTCTTTAATTTACGTGACAAGTCCATTTTTTTTTTTTTTTTTTTTTTGCGGTACGTGGGCCTCTCACTGCTGTGGCCTCTCCCGTTGCGGAGCACAGGCTCCGGACCCGCAGGCTCAGCGGCCATGGCTCACGGGCCCAGCCGCTCCGCGGCATGTGGGATCCTCCCGGACCAGGGCACGAACCCGTGTCCCCTGCATCGGCAGGCGGACTCTCAACCACTGCGCCACCAGGGAAGCCCGACAAGTCCGTTTTTATTTTGACTACTTCCAGTGAACCTATTACATTTAAACATGAATAGTTAAGTTTTTATGAAGTAAAATATACATCAGCAAAAGTACACAAAATATGAATGCATAGCTCATAAGCTAAAGCTCAGTGAATCATCAGAAAGTGAATACACATGTAACATAATCGAGTAAAGAAAAAACAGTTTTAGCATCACCTAAGTCCTCAAACCCCTTCCCTATCCACATCATCTACAGTTTCCCCAAAGTACGGCTGCCAGACAAAATACAAAATGTAATATTTAGTACATAGTAAACAGATTTTCATTGTTTATCTAAAATTTAAATTTACCTGGGTATCCTGCATTTTTTTTTCTAAATTGATAACACTTTTAAAGACAACCTCTTTTCCTTAATTCTAACAACATAAATTAGTTTGGCCTTAAAAAAGAAAAGAAAAACACTTTATGTGAAATGAAATAGGTATATTATGAATACTTTTCTCTGTGATTTCTTTTACTCTGTTTTTTGTGTGTGAGCTTTACCCATTGTTCACTTCTTTTGCTATATTCTATTTGTCTGAATATACTACAGTACAGTCTTCATTATAATGTTGATGGACATTTCAGTAGTATCAAGCTTGAGCAATCGTAATTAATGATGAAATTAATGTTCTTGTCCTTATCTATTGGTGCCCATGTGGATAATTCTTTCTGAAACTATAATTCTTTAATATCATCTAATTGCCACTCAAAATTCAAATTTCCTGAATTATCTCAAAAACGGACTTTTACAGTTGATTTGTTCAAGCCAGGTTCCAAAAAAGATACAACGTTGCATTTTGTGGATAGTTCCCTTATGTCTTTTTTTCCCCATTTTTTTATCGTGGTAAAATACACATAAAATTTAGCATTTTAACCATTTTTAGGAGTACAATTCAATGATATTAAGTACATTCATAATGTTGTGCTACCATCACCACATCACATTTTTATTGATTGTATACTTGGAAGTGAAATCGCTGGGTCAAGAAGACGCATATATTCAATTTTAATAGAAATTTCCAAAGAGTTATCCAAAATAGCTGTGCCGATTTATATCCCTACCAGCAGGTTATGAGAGGTCTTATTTCTTCACATTCTTGTCAATACTTGATATTGTCAGTCTTTTTAACTTTAACCATCCTGGTAGGAATGCAGGAATGCTTTCAGTTTGCATTTCTCTGATTTCTAATGAAGTTGAGGACATGCTCATAGTTTTAGGCTATTTTTATATCCCTTTTCAGTGCCTTTTCACATTTCTTGCCTGCATTTTCTATTAGTATGTTTGTTTTTGATAGGAGTTGTTTATATTTTCTTGACACAAGCATATATATGTATGTATATATATATATGTGGCTTCACAGTAAATTTTTTTTTTTTTTTTGCAGTACGCGGGCCTCTCACTGTTGTGGCCTCTCCCGTTGCGGAGCACAGGCTCCAGACGTGCAGGCTCAGTGGCCATGGCTCACGGGCCCAGCCGTTCCACTGCATGTAGGATCTTCCCACACCGGGGCACGAACCTGTGTCCCCTGCATCGGCAGGCGGACTCTCAACCACTGCGCCACCAGGGAAGACCCCCACAGTAAAATTTTATAGCTCGTTTAACAAGTCCTATATCCTTGCTTTGCTTTTTATCTGAAGGATTTTTTTTTCTACTTTTAAATTATGCCTTTAAGTAAAATTTAGATTTAACTAGCCAATTTCCATTAAAAACTTCCTTGGATATTTTTAAGGAGTGCAGTGAATTTATAAATCAATCTGGAATAAATTGGCATCTTTACACACCTTCCAGTCAATGATATGGTAATACCTTCATTTATTTATATCTTGTGGTAGGCAGAATAATGACCTTCCAAAGATATCCATGCCTTAATCCCCATCATAAGAAAATGTGTTAGCTTCTATGGCAAAAAGGGTTTTCCAGATATAATTAAGAATCTTGAGATGAGGAGATTATTGTAAATTATGAAAGTGAGTCCAGTTTAATCTGAAGAGTCCTTGTAAGAGGGGGTCATGAGGAGATGACATACTTTACAAAGGATGGGGCCATGAATCAAGGAATAGAGGCTTATAAAAGCTAGAAAAGGCAAGGAAATGGATTTTCACCTAGAAGGGACACAGCCATGGCAACAACACTTCTGACTTCTAGAACTATAAAATAATAAACTTGTGGTTTTTAAGACACAAAGTTTATGATAATTTGTAAAAGCAGCAATAGGGCACTGATACTGATATTGGTGCCTGGAAGTGGAGTGCTACTGTGTCATATACCTAAAAATGTGGAAGTGTCTTTGGAATTGGGAAATAAACAAAAGATGGAAGGATTTTAAGCATTAAAGAAAAGCATAGATTGCTTTGAACAAACTGTTAGTAGAAATACAGTTATTAAAGAATCTGGTAGTGAGTATCCAGGAAGCAATGAGGAACATGGCAGAGAAAACCCCCAAAGAGGGGGATGCAGGGTGGTTAATATTAGAGTGATGCAATGTGAGAAAGAATTTAAGTGCTACTGCTGGTTTTAAACACGCAAGAAGGTACTGTGAGCCAAGGAATACTCATGGCCTCTAGTAAAAGAACAGATCTCTCCCAGGAGTCTCCAGAAGAAGTGCAGCCCTGCAGACACAGCCCAATGGAACCCAGTTTTGACTCCTGACCTTCAGAGTTGCAATTTGCTGCAGCAGCAATAAAATATTAATATAGTTTAAAAATATTTTTCTATAAATATTTTGTAGTTTTCTATACGGAGGTCTTGAAAATTTTCCAAGCTATTTTAATGCTATTGTTAAGAATTTTTTAGGTTCATTTTTGTTTTTGTTGAGAGTGTATAGAGTGTAGAATAAATTTCTCTACAGTGACATTTTTCCAGTAAACTTGCTAAACCACATAATAATTCTAGTAATCTATGTGGGGATTTAAAAAAAATTACAAACCTATTAATAACAACATTATTTCTTTCTTTCCACTGCTAGTACTCTGTTTTTTTCTTCTCTTACGTATTGACTAGGACCTTGAGAACAATGTTGAAGAAAATTGGTGGTCATTGTTTTGATCCTAATTTTAAAGAAAAACATTTGGTAATAAAATATAATACTTGATGTAGATTTTTCACAGACTGCCCTTTACCAGCATAAGCAACTTCTTTATTCACAAATATGGTTATTTGCAAAGAAATCCTAAACAA
Source organism: Phocoena sinus (assembly GCF_008692025.1). Lineage (NCBI taxonomy): Eukaryota > Metazoa > Chordata > Mammalia > Artiodactyla > Phocoenidae > Phocoena > Phocoena sinus. Next base: position 44,530,715 of record NC_045772.1, on the reverse strand, counting down.
TCTACATAAAAAATACTAGAACTAATATTTGAAATTAACCAGTTCAAGGGATAGATGCTCAATATACAAAAGTCATAGTATATACATCTAGATCCCTAATCTTGGTTTCAAAAACCAGCCTTTAATAAAAGCAATCAAAGCTCTTGAAAGAAATGGCTGCTTGTAGGACTAGGGCAAGAAATATACAAGATGATCCTGTTATAATGCCAAAAAGTAAGAAAGTTCTCCAAAACAAAACAAAACAAAAGCAAAAACAAAAATGACGGGAGTATGTCAGAGGAACACAGGAATCAAATAAAAAAGCTGAAATAATGTGAGCAAAAAATTTAAAAGTAGTATTTTATTATAAACCAAAGTACAAAAAAAATTTAAATGATTTATTTATTCTTATGAATCTATTTCATAAGAATTTTCATACTGGGCTCAATTCAAACGGAAATAAATAAATAAGTAAGTAAATTGTAGGGAGAAGAGACAAATTTCCCATGCAGAACAATTCCAAACAATTTATGTAGATATTTCACTCTCAAGGAGGTGAAGCACAGCCCCCTACTCCTTAAATTTGGGCTGCACATGGTGAATTCCTTCCAAAGAGTACAGTATGGAAAGGAGGGGAATAAAAGAGTAAATTTATAGTGGAAAAACTAGACAAACCCTACTCTGAAGATAATCAAGATGATATCTGTCAAAGATAAAGAAGGCCGGACACTAAAGTGGTAAGGCCAGATTTTAATCAATACTATTTTGTTGCACTAGGGAGAGGGTCCAGCATAAATGGAACTCAGTTTTGATTTGTACAGAGGTGCCTGGGCATTTTAAATGGAGAATGAGGAGTAGGAAGTGGGGCAGACAGGGACTCAGAATCAGGGAAATGAAAAATTATAAAGCATTAGTCAGTATAAATACTGATTCGGCTGTGTCTGTTAGCTAGCAATTATTAAAAGTTACAATTCTATTCTTTCATAGAGACTGGAAGACAAAGGTCCTATCCATCCTGATGACATTTTAAAGAAAGAGCTCTCAGGTCTTTGAGAAAGGCAATCCTGAGTTGTAGGACATATATACACATCTCAAAGGAACAGAGGAAGAATTCACAGTTGCAAGCCTTTCTTAGTAAATGTTCTGAGAAAGGGTAGTCATGGGGCTTATTGTCAGACATTGGCTAGAACAAACAAGAAATTCTTTTGGCAGCCTTGAGCTTTCTCAGGCAGATACTTTAAGGTGGCTAGGGTCATTCTAGGGATATGGACTTAACCTGTTAGAAACTGTTAGTGCTTCTTTCAGTCTTTTAATGTGGGGAATGAGAGTGGTTGAAACCATTTGTGTTGAGAGTGTGTAGTTTTTAATAGGTCCAGATGGAGGCCTAGTCCAAAAGGGAGCTCAAAACTTGGCTAGAGTTTGGTCAAGGAGAGAATCTTTGTCATATCAACTGAGTTGTTTTGCTGATAGTAATGTATGCTTGATGTGATAAAATAAAAATGGCACTGTACCACTGTGGACTTTCTCTTCAAAACTTGTAACTCCTGTCTAATTATGAGAAAGACCTCAGACAAATCCTAATAGAGGAGCATTCTACAAAATTCCTGACCAGTAATACTCCTTAAAATTGTCAAGATCATCAAAACGAAGACAGCCAGATGAAAGAGAGGGATCACAGCATCATGCTGGTATAAGACATTGTTTGATCTGTACCCCCTTAAACAACAAAGTTTTGGCAACCATCATGAATGAAAATGCCTCTGTGAAAGTTGTGGGATCCAGCACCATATACCAAGGGACCTGGAAGGAGTCTTGCCTACCTGTGCATAGTGTAATAAACAGACTTCAGTATTTGCTGTGGATCCTGCAGTAGCCTGTGAACTGGTTCCAGGGGCTCTCAGTCATGGTCTGGGAGCACCTGGAGAATACTGACTTGGGAATCGCCCATGGACAAGAGAGGCTTTTTGGAAGCCAGGCTTCCAGAGAAGCCCTCCGTTGGAGCTAAAAACAAATTACAAGTCTTGATGCACTGGAATGGGTAAAAGGAACAGCTACTTTGTCTATGTCAACCATCCCCCATGGTGGCACAGTTTAGGGCTAAACAAGCTCTTTTGGGCCCATGATTTCCACTGTGGGGGAAGAAGGAAAGTGAGTGAGTGAATTCCCAGTTTCCCAGCTGTGCAGATGGTGCCAAAGAGACTCATTTCTCTCTCGCAGCATCCAAACTACAAAACTGAAATCTTCATGACTGGGGTGAGGGAGGAGATCAGGATGGAAGCAGAAAAATTCTCAGAGGGAATTAAAGGGACATGGTTCCTGCTGACTGCATTGTGGACTCCATCAGGAGTCTAGCACAGAAGTTACTGGGAAAGAGTGATGGAAAGCACCATGGATCCTCCAAATGAACTGTGGTTTTGTTTTGTTTTTTTAATTTAATTGTAGTATACAGATTAAAGTACAAAAGTATTAAAAATAACTATAGTTACCTTAAAATTTCAATGAACAAATAATATAAAAAGAAGCATATTGTATATATGCACCACATCTTCTTTATCCATTCATCTGTCGATGGACATTTAGGTTGTTTCCGTATCTTGGATATTGTGAATAGTGCTGCTATGAACATAGGGGTGCATGTATCTTTTTGATTTAATGTTTTGTCCAGATATGTGCCCAGGAGTGGGACTGATGGATCATATGGTAATTTTATTTTTAGTTTTCTGAGGAACCCCTATACTGTTCTCCATAGTGACTGCACCAACTTACGTTCTCACCAACAGTGTAGGAGGGTTCCCTTTTCTCCACAACCTCTCCAGCATTTGATATTTGTAGACTTTTTAATGATGGCCATTCTGACCGGTGTGAAGTGGTACTTCATTGTAGTTTTGATTTGTATTTCCCTAATAATTAGTGATGCTGAATACCACTCAGCCATAAAAAAGAACTAAATAATGCCACTTGCAGCAACATGGATGCAACTAGAGATTATCATACTAAGTGAAGTAAGTCAGAAAGAGAAAGACAAATACTGTAAGATATCACTTATATGCGGAATCTAAAATATGGCACAAATAAACCTATCTACTAAACAGAAACAGACTCACAGACATAGAGAAGAAACTTGTGGTTTCCAAGGGGGAACGGGAGTGGGGGAGGGATGGACTGGGAGTTTGGGGTTAGTAGATGCAAACTATTACATATAGAATGGATAAAAAACAAGGTCCTATTGTATAGCACAGGGAACTATATTCAATGTCCTGGGACAAGCCATAATGCAAAAAAATATAAAAAAGAATATATATATATATATATATATGTGTGTGTGTATACCTGAACCACTTTGCTTTACAGTAGAAACTAACACAACATTGCAAATCCACTATACTTCAATAGAAAAAATAAATTAAAAATAAGAAAAACAAACAAAAAAGTATATTGTGACATTAAAAAATAAAATAGGGGAAATAGAAGGGTAGAATTTTTGTATACAATTGAATTTGTTATTGGTGTAAAACAGACTGTAAAATCTATAGGATGTTTTATGTAAACCTCATGATGCCCATAAAGCAAAAGCTTATAATAGGTTCATGAATGATTAAAAAAAAAAAGGGAATCACAGAGACTTTCCCGGTGGCACAGTGGTTAAGAATCTGCCTGCCAATGCAAGGGACACGGGTTTGATCCCTGGTCCGGGAAGATCCCACATGCCACAGAGCAACAAAGCCCGTGCACCACAACTACTGAGCCTGTGCTCTAGAGCCCGTGTGCCAAAACTACTGAAGTCCACATGCCTAGAGCCCATGCTCTGCAGCAAGAGAAGCCACCACAAGGAGAAGCCCATGCACCACAAGGAAGAGTAGCCCCCACTTGCCACAACTAGAGAAAGCCTGCACACAGCAACGAAATCCCAACACAGCCAAAAATAAATTTTAAAAAATTAAATCTTTAAAAACACAAAAAGGGAATCAAAGCATACCACTGTGAAAAAAATCACCAATTTACAAAGGAAAGCAACAAAAGCTGAAGAATGGAAAAAGGGAACTACAAAACAGTGAGAAAGCAATTGATAACAAGGTATTAGTGGTCCTTAACTATCAATAATTACTCTAAATGTAAATAGATTGAATTCTTCAGTCAAAAAACATAGACTGACAGGATAGGAAAACAAAACAAGATCCAACCATATGTTGCTTACAAGACACTTATTTCAGCTTTAAGAGTACACATAGGCTCAAAATGATGGGATGGAAAAAGATAGTCCATGCATGGGGAAACTAAGAAAAAGCAGGGGCATCTATACTTATATCAGACAAAATAGACTTTAAACCAAAAATGGTAACAAGAGAAAAAGAAGGTCATTATATAATTATAAAAGAGTCAATTCATCAAGAATATATAATCATCTTAAAAATATAGGCACTCAACACTGAACCACCTAAATATATTACGTAAATAGTAACAGATTTGAATAAGAAATTGACAAATAATCATAGGGGACTTCAGTATCCCATTTTTCAATGATAGAGCATCCAGTCAGAAAGTCAACAAAGATGTTGGACTTGAATCATACTTTAGACCAAATGGATCTAATAGACATATATAGAACCATCCATTCAAGAACAACAGAATACACATCTCGAGCTTCCACAGAACATTCTCCAGGATATATTGCCAAACAAGATAGGCCACAACACAAGTTTTAAATTTAAGAAGGTTGATATTATAACAAGTATCTTTTCCAACCACCATGGTATAAAACTATAAAAGGAAAGCTGGAAAATTTACAAATATGTGGAAATTAAACAACACATTCCTGAACAACCAATAGGTCAAATAATAAATCAAAAGAATAAAAAATATCTTGAAACAAATAAAATAGAAACAAAACATACCCAAACCTACAGGTTACAGCAAAAGCATTTATAAGAGGGAAGTTTATAGCATTAAATTCCTAGAGTAAGAAAAATAAAGATCTTAAATAAACAATTTTACACCTCAAGAAACTAGAAAAAGAGGAACTAATTTATCCCAAAGTTAGCAGAAGGAAATAACTAAGATCAGAGCAGAAATAAATGAAATGGAGACCAGAAAAACAATAGAAAAGATCAATGAAACTAAAAGCTGATTTTCTGAAAAGATAAAATAAAATTGGCAAACCTTTAGCTAGTGTAGCTAAGAAAAAATCAGAGACTTAAATAAATAAAATCAGAAACGAAGGAGGAAACAGTACAACTAACACCATAGAAATACACAGGATCGTAAGAAACTACTCTGAACATTTATATGTCAACAAAATAGATAACATAGAATAATGGACAAATTCATAGAATAATACAATTTACCAAGATTGAATCATAAAAAAACAGAAAATATAAACCAACTAATAATGATAAGTAGAGGGAATCAGGAATCAAAAACCCTGCAACAGGGCTTCCCTGGTGGCGCAGTGGTTGAGAATCCGCCTGCCAATGCAGGGGACACGGGTTCGAGCCCTGGTCCGGGAAGATCCCACGTGCCGCGGGGCGACTGGGCCCGTGAGCCACAACTACTGAGCCTGCGCGTCTGGAGCCTGCGCTCCACAACGAGAGGCCGCGACAGTGAGAGGCCCGCGCACCGCGATGAAGAGTGGGCCCTGCTCGCTGCAACTAGCGAAAGCCCTCGCATAGAAACGAAGACCCAACACAGCCAAAAATAAATAAATAAATAAATGTTTAAACTCTCCTACGATAAATTCTCTACCTGACCTTTCATCTTTAAAAAAAAAAAAAAACCCTGCAACAAAGAAAAGCTCAGAACCAGAGGTTTCACTGGTGAATTACCAAATATTTAAAGAAGAATTAATGCCAACCCTTAATAAACTCTTCCAAAAAACTGAAGAAGAGGGAATACTTCCAAGTCCATTTTATGAGGTCAGCATTACCCTGATACCAAACCCAGTTAAGGATACTACATGAAAAGAAAACTACAGCCAAATATCTTTTATTAATATAGATGCAAATATCCTCAGCAAAAACTGGTAAACTGAATTCATTAGCACATTAAAAGAATCATACACTGTGATTAAATGGGACTTATCCCAAGGATGCAAGGATGATTTAACATACACAAATCAATAACTGTGATAAATCACATTAATAGAATAAAAGATAAAAATCATTTGACCATCTCAGTAGATGCAAGAAAAGCATTTGGCAAAATACAACTTTCTTTCATGATAAATACTCTCAACAAATTGGGTGTAGAAAGAACATACCTTAATATAATAAAGGCCATATATGACAAAACCCACAGCTAACATCATACTCAATGGTGAAATGTTGAAGGTTTTTCCTCTAAGGTCAGGAAAAAGAAAAGGGTGCCCACTCTCACCACTCTTATTCAACGTATTACTGGAAGCCCTAGCCAGAGTAATCAGGTAAGGCACAGAAGTAAAAGGCATCCAAATTGAAAAAAAGAAGAAAAAATTGTCTCTGCTTGTGAATGATATGGTCTTACAAAGATGTACTGTATGTACTTCATTTTATTGTGCTTCACTTTATTGCTCTTTTCAGATATTGCCTTTTTACTACTTGAAAGTTTGTGGCAAGCATGCATTGAGCAAGTCTACTGGCATCATTTTTTCCAACAGCTTTTATTCACTTTGTGTCTCTGTCACATTTTGGTAATTCTCATAATATTTCAAACCCTCCATAAGCAAAAAGATTATGACTCACTGAAGGCTCAGATGGTGGTTAGAATTTTTTAGCAATAAAGTATTTTTTAAACTAAGATATGTACAGTTTTTTAGACATAATGCTATTGCATACTTAATAGACTACAGTATAGTGTAAATATAGCTTTTATACACACTGGGAAAACAAAAAAATTCTGTGACTTGTTTTATTGCCATATTCACTTTATTGTAGTAGTCTGGAACCAAACCCGTGATATCTCCGAGGTAGGTCTATAGGTAATCCTAAAGACTCCAGCAAAAAACTGTTAGAACTAATCAACAAATTCAGTAAAGTTGCAGGACACAAAACCAACATACAGAAATTAGTTGTGTTTCTATACACTAACAACAAAATATCTGAAAAAGAAATAAAGTTTTACTATCTCCTTTAGAGGCTTTACATATATTACTAATTTTATCATTCTTATTGTACTAGGGAGGGCTTCCAGAAAAATAAATGTTGAACAGAAGCTGTGAAAGTGGAATTATTGGGGTTGGTTCTGATCTTAGAAGAAAAGCATACAAGGTTAGCAGATAATTTTTTTGTAGACGCACTCAACACTTGGAAGACTGCTGCCTTGCACTGGGACAAGGCCCTCATGCTACAGTTCTCCTGACGTGCCCCAACCTCCTGTACCCTATTCCCATGAACTAGATAAGCCCTGTGGGAAAGTATTGGTGGTCATTACAGCCAAGCGTTAAGTCCATGATGTTCAGGACTCATATCTTTTACAGTACATTATCATAATGCTAATATTAAAAGTTTATTCAAAATTTGACAGGTTTCTTCTTGTACCTTATGTGGAATATTCCTTTAATTCCCCTCTCTCTGGCTGTGAGAATCTTCTAAGAGAAGACTTATCTAAAAAAGGGTACAAATGAACTTATCTACAAAACAGAAATAGAGTTACAGATGTAGAAAACAAACTTATGGTTACCAGGTGGTAAGGTGGGAGGGATGGATAAGTTGGAAGATTGGGATTGACGTATACACACTACTGCATATGAAACAGATAACTAATAAGGACCTACTGTATAGCACAGGGGACTCTGCTCAATACTCTGTAATGGCCTACATGGGAAAAGAATCTAAAAAAGAGTGGATATATGTATATGTATAACTGATTCACTTTGCTGTACACCTGAAACTGACACCACATTGTAAATCAACTATACTCCAATAAAAATTTTTAAAAATGACATCACTTTTTGAAATTTAGTTAATTTAAGGTTCTTTGCTTAAGTCCCTTATGTGTTGAAAAATATCTGATATTTTAGCTTCCTTAGCTTATTATCTTTGTTAGGATGGAAGCATCCATCTCTAGTGACTTTCTACATCCTCATCACAAGCAAAAGACTGAAAATATTTTTAAATCTATAGTGAATCTTGCAAAGTTTATTACTGTCAAGAGAAAATAGTTCAAAGAAAAAATATATTTGTAAAAAAAGAAAAATATATAACATTTTTCTACATTTAAGATACCATAAGACCTTTCATATATTTAATAAAAGTTTTCAGCTTTTGAAGTTAAAAAAACAATGAAAACAACAATTAAAATAATACCACATTAAAGGTACATTTAATTATAAAGTTATAACTATATAGATAAAACTATTTATAATCTTTATCATAAAGAAGCAATGTGTTTTCAAATTGTTATTGGTAAAGTTTTACTTGAAAATTCTAAATGTACCTATGTTGGGCATATAAGGCTCTTTATTCATAAGTGTGTTGTGGACATTACAATTATGGGTTGTCAATCAAGCAAAAAAATGCTATAATTTGATTAATTTATTCAAAATTCTCATGTTGAAATCAAGAGAACTTTTTGTACCTCTGGGGATATTACCAGCCTAGTAATATCCAGTAATACCCACCTAGTCTCCTCAATCATAAAGCACTGGAATGGAACAACAAAGCCAACCATTGCTGTTTGTAGTAGACAAAGTGTCTAATAATATTAATAATAGCGATGTGGAAAATATACAAAATAGCACCAAAAAGGCCAGGCTTACACTTAAGAATTCAAATAATTATTTCAGATGATTATTTAGGCAATTCAACTGAAATAGGGTAGACACTTTTCCCCTCAATTTAAATAGCTAATCCTTTGAGGGCAATAATTTTTCATTAGAGATTCTAAAAATACATCAGATGGAACTCTTTCTGTGGAGATGACTTTGTAATGTAGTACAATTAAGTGGCTGATCAGATAAGGAGCTACAATCTTAGATTTACTACCAAGACAAGAAGCGTGTTAGCTGTTTCCTACCAGAAATCTATGGCATAAGAGTGGTGAAGTGAATAAAGCAAGATAACATAAGTAGAATGATTATTTGAAATATCACACTCTGTTGCTTAAAAAAAAAATCCTACACATTCTCTTATGTTTTCTTTCTCTTGGTAATTGCTCTGTATACACGGCCTAATGTCTAGAATGCAGTGTGTATTTCATAAACATTTGCTGAGAAAATTGACAAATTAATTAATTCATATTTTATACTTTAGTAATAATAACTTTTCTGTTTTTCAGGTTAAATTATACTAATATATTTCCCCAAATTATGCAGGTGTATGCTATATTTCTGGGGGAAGGGAGGTGAGTTTAGGTAAATCTGGAACTACTGGGTTTTGATAAAGATGACTGAAGTCTTTTCAGTTTTAATTTCCTAAGTGACTCTAACATTCATTGTATTTAATAATGTCTCTTTTACTATTAATTATTCTTTAAAATATTTATTAATTTTGGCTAATAAAATAAGGTAATTTTGATTCATAATAATACATGAGAGGCAACAGTAAAAACAAAAAAACAATAAAATTTAAAACATAGATTTGTATAGATTTAAATATTGACAAACTTTTTTTTCAAGAAGAAATTTTATCTAAACTTTTTTACTATATTACTGACCATCTTTTTGTTTCAATAAATTTGAAGGAAAGAAAGACAAATGGTGAGCCATTAACATCATGTTATAGGCCATTAAAATTATCATGAAGAATTAAAATTTTGATGCTAAAAGGAAAAAAAAGAACTAATCATTTTACCCATTTGCTACATATTAAGAGAAAGCAAATCTGTCCCTAGAGACTAGGACAGTGCCTTTCATGTAGTCAACTTTCATTACATGCTTTATTATATTGGTTATTTTACTTATATGTATTACTTATGTTAATTAACTATATCACTATTATCAATAGGACTATGTTCTCTGTATACATTATTTTATTTTAGCAGGAGATAAAGAACAAAATAACAGACTTATAAGAATACTTGAAATTGATTGTATGGTTACTGCTGATGCCTACCCTTCTTAGAGCTTTTTTCTTTCTTGTGCCATCTGGGGTTTGTTAGACAATACTGCATTATATACTAGGTTTATTCATTCAAAAGTTTTGTTGAAAGCCTTCTATGAGCCAGGAATAAATGGACGTATGAATAGAAGAAACCATCCATCTGAAGATCAGAGGGAAGAATCAATAAGTGGGTTAAATTAGTCAGGTTCAAGGAACAGAAAAAAGGCCAGTAGCTGTTGTACTGTAGTGAGTAAAATGTAGGCTGGCATGAGATAAAATCAACCAAATTAAAACAAAAATAAGAGTTTGCAGTCATTCTTATTGCAATGGAAGTGTATTAAATTATAAACTGAGAATTGATCAAGGTGTGGCTTAAATTTAAATAAATAATGCCAATTGCTATGTTGGGTATTAATAAAGGAAGCTGGGAGACAAGTTTGGAGGTTACTGTAGTCATTCCAGTGAAAGCTGACAGTGACTGAGACCAACATTGTAGCAGTGAAGTTGGAAAAGGAGTAGATTTTTCTGAATGTGTTGTGGCACCAGAGTCTGCAGGACTTGATCGCAGACTGGGTTAGAGTTTGAGGAATAGAGAATAACCAAAGAACACTCATTGAAAACTCCATGAAGTAAGTGCTTTATCATATCAAGAATTTGGTCAAAGAATACTGAATGGTTTTGTTTTCAGCAACTGGATGGATGATGGTTCCATTTACTTGGATGTGGAAGGCTGGGGAATTAAAAAGTTGAATTATTACCTTTATATTGGATTAATCAATTGGCAACATAATAGTCATCACAAGCTGGCTGGGAATCTAGGATTATTCAGTGTCTTTAATGTAATATACTTTACGTGATATACTATAAAGGCATTTTCATCTACACGATCAAGAAGCCTGATTAATTTGGACAATTTCCAGAGCACATCTTGCCCAGGATGTATTTCAAAGACAAATTAGTGGACAACTTGATGCTCAGTGGGGAAAACATGCTTATGCAGTGTACCTAGTGTTTCTGCAAGTTTAGAATAATAATGTTATTCATCATAAACGAAAGCATTTGGGCACCATGAGCCTTTAAGTATGACTAATTTAAATGCCTTTCTTTTAAAAAATTACCTATATTTATTTTGTTTCTCAAAGCAAAGATCAAAGAACTTTAAATTAACAAAACTAGAGAAAAAGATTGAAAAAAAAACATCTTCAACATTTGAGGAGCCTCTTGATTATTGGAATTTTATTTGCTACTGAAGATAACTGATTTGTGCTATTATTTTAAATTAAAAAGTAAGGTACAAAAACAGCTAACTAAAAAAACCAATGCAGGCATGTAATGTGTTGTTTTCCATTACATGTTTATTACACATGTAATGTGTAACACACAGGAAAACAACACATTACATGCCTGATTTTTGTATTATAATGTGTCACTATTACCTCTCAAATTACAATTGTTAATTTTAATGAGTATCCTCTACTGATAATATCAATCTCAGTAAAATTTAAATAATTAATTCCTATGATTAAAATAATTATATCATTGAATATGATACGATATTAATATATTAATATTTACAATATTTTTGGATAAATATGGATTTAAAAAGAAATATTTATGTTCTTGACCATGAATTTATCACTTAATCATGAATTTTATGTGCATATGCAAACAGCTTTCATTACTTGACTCCTGAGGTATTGGCCTCTTTCAGACAAATACATGTATTTAAAAAATGCAGAATAAAACAATTATTTGTCATGTCATTGATCAGTGAAACAAAGCCACCAATAAAAATTTGCGAATTACAGAATAGTTGTATTCTAGCAGCTACTAGTGTATTCTGGAATTGTGTGTTACCATATGATTAGTTTTCTGTATAAGGAATATTGACAAAATATACTCTAATGCAAAATTGTATTCTATATGCCGGAATTCAGAGGGGAAAAAAGAAATGAAAGTGGTTAATCTATTGAATTATAAAACTGCAGGAACAGACACTTGGAATTGAATTTTTATTATCAACTGGTTGGATAGTAAAAGTTTAGTTTACTATTCAGTCTCCCAGAATTCTCAGACCTTTGAAGAAACTTACTGAATATAACTTTTTCCAAATACTTCAACTCTAGAGAGAAGTAAACCCTCTGATGACTCAACAAAAAACACACACATACACACTCACAAAATCATAGAGACCTGAATATTGATACAATGCATATAGAATGTTCCACAGGGAGGTAAAGGGAGCGTGTAAAAAAAATGAATTGTAGTAAAATGAGAAAGATGTAAATCTAGTGAAAAGATGACTGCTGGGAGTGAACGGTGCCAATTCTACCTTGAACTCAGAAGTTCTGTAAAAGGGATTTACAGGAGAAGTTGAAAAGGGAAGCTTTTATATAATAGCTCTCATTCCCCAGTTTTCAAGAATGCACAAGGAAGTGCGGAGAAGTGTTAGAAACATCCAACTAGGTGTTGGGCGCAACTGAGGCAAGGAGCTGATTGTCTACACTTGAGAGAAGCTAGATGCTTAGTATTTTACAAATACAGTCTTATTGAAAACTCCATGAAGTAAGGGCTATATCAATTTATAGAATAGGAGAGATTAAATAATTTGATAATTGTTCATCGTCTCAATGATGGAAGTATTACCTTCTGTGACTCATCCCGAAGTCTGAGCTCTCAACCACCACTTTATCCTGTCATGTTATGATTGATTTCCACTATGAACAAAAGACCAGCTTTTTCAAAAGATGCAGATATATAAAACACGCAGGATAACACTAGGGGGAGAGAAGTAAGAACAGTGGAAATGAGCTATGGTAAAAATATTGTAGTTTTGTAAAGGTGACAGAGATAAAGTCAGTGATTTGGAGGTTTGAGAAAGATAAAGAGCAAGCATCTGGAAAAGAAAGAACAGAGTGAGCCTCTGCAGAATGGGAGTAGGCAGTGTGCTAAGTAGACTTCAGTATATATTATTGTGTACATATTATTGCAGAGGTACCTCCAGTTTTCATTTCTGCATGTCAGGAGGTTGGAAGTTGCCACTCCATCCCAAAAAACAAGTAAAAAGCTTGACAGACTGAAAAATCAACAACTCTTCTTGGATCCAGAGGAGAGGAGAGGGACGCACGTAGGACAAACTGCTCCCTCCATGAATGGAGAGACAGACAGGCAAATATAAGGAGTCTCAACTTATCAGAGCAGAGATGTACAAGCAGAAACCTCTGCAGCAACTGGTGCCAGGGTCGGAAAACTGTAACTGTAACTGATGAATTGCTGGAGGCTCAAATACAGACAACTCTAAGAGTTAAAAACTCCAGGGGTTCCCCCATTATTGAAGGGGTTCTGAAATTTTGTGTGATTTATCTCCAGGATCTTGACCAGGTTCTCAAAATGAATATCAGAGAAAAATCCCTTCATGCTTCCAACAGGGGGAAGGGAAAAGGAATTATTTTGAAATACACCAGAGCACTCTGTTCTTCTTAGCAGGGCCTGACCTCAGGGGAAACTAGTTAACTGGAGCCTAACCTGCTGGGGTATTATCAGAGCTTAAATAACCTGGAGGAGGGTAAATACCCAACTCCAGTCAGCTCTATCCTTGTACATGAGAGAAGGGAAATGACCACTCCAGCCATCCTGTCCCACCTAAAGGAGCAGAAAAAACTGAGATCACTTGTGAAGTTCAGTCCAGAGGCATATGGTCACTTAAAGACTGAGACATAATAAGAGGACTATAGAATGCCTCCCCTCCCTCCATACCTCACCTCCATATTACAAAAAGCCTATTTCAGCAGTTCCTTTTATTTGATATATCATGTCCAGCTGTCAAAAAAAAAAAAAAAATTACAAGGCATACCAAAGGCAAAAAACGCAATTTGAAGGGACAGAGCAAGTGTCAGAAACAGACATGGCAGGGATGTTGAAATTATCAGACTAGGAATTTAAAACAGCTATGACTAGGGGAGTGGCATTATCAAGATTGTAAAACAGGTGACTCCTAACTTCAGTCCCCCTCACAAGAAAACCAGCTAGCGGCTATCCCTATTCACTGGCAAAGCCCCTTAACAATTCCCAGGAAATAGAACTAGAATCTGGGTGATAAAATAAAATCCTTTGTGCTTCAACTAGTTTCATTTGCTCATAGTATGCTGTGTGCAGAGGCCCTGCCTCAGGTACTTCAGACCAGAGTTTCCCAGGGCCAAAGGGGTGCGACCTCTAATGGCTAAACTGACACCTCAGCTCCGTGGGCTGTTAGTGAAGAGCTGCGCGCCACACGGCAATACAAGATGGTGGGCTGCGCGCAGAGACACTGGGCCTGGCACTGCGAGATCTGGGGCTGGAGCAGCACAGCTGCGTGCCAAATCCCTGAGAACTCCACCCCCTCCCCACCGATGAGATCCCTAGAAAGCAGCCCTGCCACTGGCCTGGCTGGGAGAGAGTGTACTCTAGAGCGGGGGTCCCCAACCCACAAGCCGCAGAGCGCTACAGGTCCATGGCCTGTTAGGAACTGGGCTGCACAGCAGGAGGTGAGCTGCGGGGGAGCGAGCGGAGCTTCATCTGCCGCTTCCCTCGCTCCCCATCCCTTACATGAGCACCTGAACCATCCCCATCCTCCCACCCCCGTCTGTGGAAAAACAGTCTTCCACGAAAGCAGTCCTTGGTGCCAGAAAGGTTGTGGACCACTGCTCTAGAGCACAGAGTTTGCACCTCTCCATTCTTTGATCAAAGAATAAAGCTTTTCTTTGCTTCCAAACTGGACTTGGTCTTGTTCTATTGGCTAGAATGACACCAGGCAGGAGGACCCTTGTTAGGGACCAACATAGACAAGACACCTTTGTGAAAATCCCAGAACTTGGACATGAGGCTGAAGCACACACCTGGACCACAGAGACCTAGAAGGAACATAGCAGAAGGGTAAGAAGAGTGGATTCACACTGACCACATCACTCCTCCCACAGGCCAGCACAGTACTGTACGGAGAGGCCCCTCCTGGTCATACAGTTCTTCCAGTAGGACAGAGAGAACCCAACATGGACATCTAGCTTCTCCAGCATTGTGGGACACTTCCTGAGAGACCCACTTGGGTCTCACTTTATGGGGATCACTGAGGGAACCTGCAGGGCTGGACCACTGGGGCTCAGGGATGGAGAAGGTGGTGGGGCTTATAGTGACCAGCACTCAGGTCTTGGAGGACCTCATTTCTACAGGCAGTGGCTTCCATGCAGAGATGCCAGCAAACAGCTCTATTCATTTTTAGAGGGGAGCTGGTGGCCCTTTCTGGACAGGGAGTTCGGTTGGCAGTTTTGATTGGCTTGGGTCCCCAGCCTATGGATCATATTTACTGGGTAGCCCATTTTACAACTCTACCTGGGCAGGGAAGCAAATTTGGAGCCCGGACCAAATGCTGAGCATACCCTTCACTCCCAAGCCCCAGGAAGTCTGGCCACAAATGCCTAGTAGCCTCAGAGCACATCCTATGGCCCACCAGAGTAGAGAGACAAATCAGCATCCCCTGACCAATTGTTGAGCATAGCCTCCAGATCTGCTCAACCAGGAAGCCTGGCCTGAGACCCTGGGCAGCCTTAAAGTACATCCTTCATCCCACCCAGACAGGGAAGCAAATTCAGAGCTCTGCTTAACTGCTGGACATGCCCTCCAGTATAGCCCAATCAGGAAGCCTGGCCAGAGAACCCAGGTAGCAATGAAACCCACCCTACAGCCCTCTCAGGCCCATTTGTTGGGCATGACCTCTGGCCCACCTGATCAGAGAGCTTGAACAGTGACCTCAGGTAGCCTCAGAGTCCAGCCGATTGTACT
Organism: Phocoena sinus; assembly: GCF_008692025.1. Classification (NCBI taxonomy): domain Eukaryota; kingdom Metazoa; phylum Chordata; class Mammalia; order Artiodactyla; family Phocoenidae; genus Phocoena; species Phocoena sinus. The sequence continues at coordinate 44,514,912 of NC_045772.1, read as the reverse complement.
GCCCAGCCACAGAACCCAGCCTATGGTCTTGTCCAATTGCTGAGCACAACCTGCATCCTTGCCCAGTCAGGAAGCTCAGCGAGTGACCCCTCCCAATCACAGAGGATAGCCTACAGATCCACCCAACTAGGGAGCCTGGACAGCTCCCTGGTCCAACCACAGGAAACCGCTGCAGCCCTATCCAACTGTGGGGTACAGCTGAAAGTCCCACCTAAACAGGGAACCCAGCTGATGACCTTGCCCAACAGGAGAGCAAAGACAGAGGCTTGCTCAGTTGCAGAGCCCAGCCAGTAGCCTTGCTAAATTCAGGGCAAAGACTGCAGTCCTGCTTGATAGCAGAGCATAGCCTAGGCTTCCAACTGAACAGGAAGTCCGGCCTGCAGCACCTCCTAAATGCAGAGTCCAACCAGCATTACCATCTGGGTGGGGAGCATAGACTGAGGTCCTACCTGACCAGGAACTCAGGCTAAAGACCTGTGCCATCATGGAGTCCAACTAGCAGCACTGCCCTATTGGGGAACACAGCCTGCAAACCCATATGAACAAAGGTAATTGCAGAGCCCCACTGATGGCCACACCTGACCACAGAGCATGCCTACTTGAACACAGACTACAGCCAGCAGGCCCATCCAACAATGCAGCTGAAATAGTGATACCCCCTGACCTCAGAGCATGAGCAGTGGCCTCACTTTAACTAGTGAATCTGACAGCAATCCCATCTTGCCTGTGGACACTACCAACTAATCCATTCAGAATCCCAAGCTAAGCTGAATGATAAAGGTCTTTCCCTGCTGAGGTGAATGTGTGTAAAGTATAGAAGAGGACATTGCATCCTCAAATGCACCAATATCAAGGCAAAAATGCAAAGATTACAGAAAGTCTGGTAAAAGGCGAAAGATTTATGCGTTCTGAAGAGAAAGTAAGTCAGAAAGAGAGAGACAAATACCGTATGCTAACACATATATATGGAATTTAAGAAAAACAAATGTCATGAAAAACCTAGGGGTGAAACAGGAATAAAGACACAGACTTACTAGAGAATGGACTTGAGGCTATGGGGAGGGGGAAGGGTAAACTGTGACAAAGTGAGAGAGAGGCATGGACATATATACACTACCAAACGTAAGGTAGATAGCTAGTGGGAAGCAGCCGCATAGCACAGGGAGATCAGCTCAGTGCTTTGTGACCGCCAGGAGGGGTGGGATAGGGAGGGTGGGAGGGAGGGAGACGCAAGCGGGAAGAGATATGGGAACATATGTATATATATAACTGATTCATTTTGTTGTGAAGCTGAAACTAACATACCATTGTAAAGCAATTATACTCCAATAAAGATGTTAAAATGAAAAAAAAAAAAAAAAAAAGTCTGGTAAACATTATGCCACCACGGGAAACAAGCTTCAATAAATGATCATAAGCAAATGGACATCTATGAACTGTCTGACAAATAGAATAATCCTATTAAAGAAATTCAGTGAACTACAAAAACACACAATTAAACAAAATTGGGGAAAAATGCATAAAGAAAATGAGAAGTTTAAAAAGAAATAGAAAGCATTAAAAAAAAAGAAAAAGAAAAGAAATCCTAGAGCTGAAGAATATAGTGACTGAACTGAAGAATTTAAAAGAAAGCTCCAAAGGCAGAGCAGGTCAAAACAAGGCTGCCCAACTACACCACCTCTACTCAGCATAGTACTTGAAGTTCTACCCAGAGCAATTAGGCAAGAAAAATAAGTAAAAGGCATCCAAATCAGAAAGGAAGAAGTAAAAGTGTCTCTGCTTACAGATGATATGATCTTATGTATAGAAAATTCTAAAGACTCTACCAAAAAACCGTTAGAACGAATGAATGAATTTAGTAATGGTACATGCTACAAAGTCAACATGCAAAAATCAGTTACATTTCTATACACTAACAAGGAACTATTTGAAAAGAAATTAAGAAAACAATTCAATTTACAATAGCATCATAAACTAAAAATAGTTAAGAAAAAACTTAATGAAGGAGGTGAATAATCTGTGCACTGAAAACTATAAGGCTTTGATAAAAGAAACTGAAGAATATATCAATGAATAGACGGGTATTCCATATTAAATGGATTTGAAGAATCAATATTGCTAAAATATGCACACTATCCAAAATGATCAATGAAATTAATAAAATCTCAATTTAAATTTCAATGGTATTTTTCACATAAATAGAAGAAACAATCCTAAAACTTATATAGAACTACAAAAGACCCTGAATAACCAAAGTAATCCAAAGAAAAAAGAATAAAGTGGCCAGCATCATATTTCCTGATTTAATCTGCATTATATAGCACAAATAACCAAAACAGCATGGTACTGGCATAAAAACAGACACACCAATCAATATAATAGAAAGCCCATAAATAAACCCATGCATATACAGCCAACTAATGTTTGACAAGAGTGCCACAAACACACAATGGGGAAAGAGTATTCTCTTTAATTAGCAGTGTTGGGGAAACAGGATATCCACATGCAAAAAAAAAAAAAAATTGGATTTCTATTTTATACCATATACAAAATTAACTCAAAATGGTTAAAGACTTAAATGTAAGACCTAATACCATAAAACTTCCAGAAGAAAAGATAGGGGAAAAGTTCCTTGACATTGTTCTTGGCAGCATTTTTTTGATATAACTCCAATATATCACATATATGAATATTATTCAGCCTTTATAAAGAAGGAAATCCTGTCATTTGCAGCAACATAGATGAATATGGATTATGCTATAATTAGCATCATATTATGCTTAGTATTATGCTAAGTGAAATAAGCCAGACTGGAAGACAATACTGCATGATATCATTTGTATGTAAAATCTAGAAAAGCCCCCAAATTCAAACATATACTCTACACATATAAAGAGTATAAAGTGGTTGCCAGAGGCAGGGTGTGGGGGGATTAGGGGAAATAAGAAGAGCTTGGTAAAAGAATACAAACTTTCAGTTATAGGATGAATAAGGTCTAAGATTCTAACATTTTTATAGTTGATAACACTGTATAACATAATTGAAAATTGGTAAGAGAGTAGAACTTAAATGTTCTCCCTCTCTCTCTCTCTCTCTCTCTCTCTCTCTCTCTCACATACACACACACACACACATACACACACACACACACACAGAGTAAATATGTGGGGTGATAGATATGTTAATAAACTCCATGGGGTGATAGATATGTTAATAAACTCCATGGGGTGATAGATATGTTAATTAACTCCATAGAGAGAATTTTCACAGTGAATGTCAAATCCTCAAGCTGTACATTTTAATGTCATAAATCTATTTGTCAAGTATAACTCTATTAAGCTGGGGAAAAAAAGACAATATGGTATATATTAAAATGGAATATTATTTAGCCATTAAGAGAAGAAAATTCTTTCATTTGCAATAACACTGATGGACCTTGAGGAAATTATGCTAAGTGATATAAGTTAGAGAAAGACAAATGCTATATGATCTCACATCTATGTGGAATCTAAAATGCTCTCAGAAACAGAGAGTAAGATAGCTGTTGCCAAGGGGCTGAGGATAGGGAAAATGAGAAGATATTGGTCAAAGGATATAAACTTTCAATCCTAAAATGAGAAAGTTCTGTGGATCTAATATACGGCATAGTGACTGTAGTTAACAGTACTGCATTATATACTTGAGCACTAAGGGAGTAGATTTTAAATGTTCTCACCACATGCACACACAAAAAACGATAATCATGTGAGGTGATAGAAGTGTGAGCTAACCTTATTGTGGTAATCCTTTCACAATACATGCATGTATGAAGTCATGTTGTACATCTTGAAATTATACGTTATATGTCACTTATATCTTAATAAAGCTGAAAAAATTTTTAAAAACATTGAATAAGATATCCCTCCTACCAAATAAAATATACTTATATTTGCACCATGTATACAATATTGATTAAAATGGCTATTTATTAGAGTACACTGTTTCAGCAAATATTAAAGAATCAACAACAAACTAACGAAATCTTACCTAAATGCAGTGAATCACTAATAAATAACAAAATAAACTAAAAATCCACTTGGAAACTAAAGCATGATATTCTTATATAACAGAATGCCATCAAAATAACATAGGTCAAAAGGTACAAACTTCCAGTTATAAGATACATCAGTTCTGGGTATATAGTGTACAGCTTCATGACAAAAGTTAACAATATTTTATTGTATATTTGAAAGTTGCTAGGAGAGTAGATCTTAAAAGTTCTTATCACAAGAAAAAAATTGTGTAACTCTGTGAGGTGAATGATGTTAACTAAACCTACTGTGGTAATCATTTCACAATATATACATATATCAAATCATCATGTTGTATACCTAAAACTAATACAATGCCATATGTCAATTTTATCTCAAAACTGGAAAAAAGCAAAATAAATAAAATGACATAGGTGTATGTTTATGGTGTGAAAATTAATTTATGCCATGTTAAGCGGAAAAAGCATGTTCAAAAATAATTGTATGATTCTCTTTCTCACTATTCTAAGAAACATTATTTTGTCACTTAGATATAAGGAAACCAAGGTTATACACCAAGTACTTGGCAAAAATAGAATTTGAACACAAACTAGTTTGTGCCAGAGCCCTTGCCTATATACAGAAAATTGTGGTGATCTATAATTTGTAGACTTAACATTTTTCCATTTTATTTGTATTATCTTTATTATACAGTATAATTGATTATATAATAATATATATTTCAAATAAAAATTTATTCAAAATCAACTTGCTTCATTTTTCTCCTAGGAGAAATATATACACACAATATGTTTTACTTATAAGTCAAAAATATAATAAGTATTGTGTTTCAGATACATCTAATATCTTGATCATACCATAGGATACTAGTGAGGTATTGAAAATACCTAATATCATACATTTAGCAGGGTTTCAATATTCTTCTGAGGCTCTAATGAATCCATTGGCAATGGATTTTGCAAACTTAAGTGAGCTAGATACTGGGTTGGCCAAAAGTTCTTTCAGTTAGTGAATACGTTGTTCAGTAAAGTTCTTCGTGAAAATGAAAAATGCGTGTTTTATTTTTACTTAAAAGTGAACAAACTTTTCGGCCAATCCAATACTTTCTCTGTGTAGAATAAGTGTATAGAATAGAATCAGTGGGATCACTGCAGTTGACTAGAAAACCATAAAGTCAGTTATTAGGGGTTTCTCAAGTTATGATTCATTCCCATAAGTTATTAGATTTGATTTTGAAGATTACCTTAGGATGTTTTAATATTTGGATCATTCTTTCATGAAGATTTTCAGTGATACTCCCTGTCTAGCTTACTTCTCTGCACCAGAATTCTGCTGCCAGAGTTCAAAATGCTCAAAATTGAAGATTAGAACAATTACTTATATTCAAAATTTCTGAAAAAGAGAATGTTTGTTAGATAAATTCTGCTCACTTGTATTAATATAATAATTTAGAACAAAATCCATTAGTGTCTACCACTTTTACCGAAGCATATAAAATCTCAATATAAATTTCTTGATTGAATTTTCAACACTTTCTGACAATTGCCTTTTGTCATTTAAATACTTATTGTGAAAGAGCAAAGAACAAATTTAATTTAGTGCCTAATTCTGAGTGGATCTGATCAGTGTTATGGTAATAGTCCAGCTACATAAGGTGAGGTGTGTAGGGTTTATTAAGTTCCAACTCCAGAGTGTAAGGACTCTCATAAAAGAAATGTAATTTGATGTTTCTGACACTAGTTGCATGGTTGAGAACACACTTATAAAGACACTCATTTATTAGTATGTGCATTTAGATAGAATAATCCCAACCTGCACATTTGATGGTTTAGCTGTGCCTCATTAACAATGTCAGTTGGTCCAGAAGCCAAATGGGATTCTCTGCCACTAATATTTATGGAAAGTTTATACACATCTCTCAGTATGATTCATTTTGCCTCAATATAGCCATTTTTTCATCACTGGCTTAAGTAAGACTTAAAATTTTAGTGAAACAGATGTTCTGAGTGCTTAAAGGGTATATGCGTGTGTGTGTGTGTGTGTGTGTGTGCGTGCGTGCGCACGTGTACACGTGCATGTGTGTGGTGGTAGGTGGGCAAGTTAAAGTCTAATGTTTATTTATTCAGAACATTAGATAATTTATTCCAAGGAAAGAAGTACCTCACTTTTTCCCTATAACCTGCACAGATTTGGAAATTTTAAAGAAATAATTCAGTAATAAAGTGCTTATTTGCATAAAGAAATATTTATAAAATATTACGTAAATGAACACATCTATATTCTAAAATCTATGAAGAACTATTTTTTAGCTTATAGCTATTTAAATGTAAAAGGGCCTCCTTTAAGTGACTACTATGATTACATTAACTTTATTGCAGTCAACAATTTAAATTGTTTAATATTTAGTGTTTTACATTTTGTAATTATCATGCAATCAGCATGCTTGCATCTATTAACCATAACTTAAAGAAGCAGCATGTTATCACTCTTGTCAGATTTAATTTGATGAAATATACTTCATTCTTATTAATTTACTTAGGAAAGGATTTCTGTGGTACACAAAGGAATGACAATATGATGAAGAAAGAAAACACTTCATGTGAGTATACATGTCAGAGGGCAAATAGTTTGCAAAAAATAGCAGTGAAAAGATGGTCATAATATTAAAATCCTCTTTTTTACTTCAAGTTAACAAGAAATTTTCTAGCATTTGGTATAGAGACAGTAATCACAAAGCACTGCTTTTTCTTAAATATTATCAATTAAGACCAGATTTCCTTTTCCTTTTGGCTTTCTAACCTTTAGAATTTATCAGAATTTACATAATTGTAAAGGATAAGATTGCTAACTTAAAAATCTGGATCTAAGCAAAATACTCTTATGTGGAAGATTGAAAATTAAAGCAATTTTGTGACAAAGACTGAAATAAATTATACCAGCCACATACATTTTTCTTAAAAATTAATATTGCCATGAATAGAGAAAGTACTTTAGCCAAAGGAAACATATATTAAATTTAGGAATGTGAGAAATGAAATATATTTTAGGAATAAGGTTTTAAAAATATATTTGAATCTCAATAATAGTTGACAATGCAGATGTGAAATTTAATGCAAATAATAAGAAAACATTATGAAAACAGAAGCATTTATTAAAAAAAAAACGTAATATCTGGATTTACAACTCCATCAGACTGGGGGAAGGGAAAAGCCCTAAGTAAAAGCATGCTGAAACCATTGTTGCTATGGAAAAGCATTACTGATAGCATTTAATTATTAATATTGAAAAATTAATTTAGGCTAAAATATGGACGTTAAATATTTAAGAGCTTTAAGAACAACTCTCAATAGAGGTTATAATAATTTGCTAGGGCTGCCAGAACAAAATACCACAGACTTGGTAGCTTAAACAACAGAAATGCACTTTCTCACACGTGCTGGAGGCCAGAAGTCTAACATCAAGGTGTTGGCAAGTTTGGTTTCTTTTGAGGCCTCTTCTTGGCTTGCAGATGGCCACCTTCACATTGTGTCCTCACATGGTCGTTCCTCTGTGTCAATGCACAGGTGTCTCTCCTGAATCTGAATTTCATTTTCTTATAAGGATACCAGTCAGATTGGATTGGGGCTCACCCTAAAGGCCTCATTTTTACTTAATCACTTCTTTAAAAGCTCTGTCTCCAAATGCAGTCACATTTTGAGGTAATAGGGCTTAGGGCTTCAATATCTGAATTTGGGGGTCAGGGAACACAGTTCAGCCCATTAACAGAGGTAGAACTTCCACACTACAAGGGAAAAGGGTATAAAGAAAAAAATTTTTAAATCCTATTAATCTTGAAGAAAGTAGAAAGAATTATATGTTGAAAGAAATAGCAGACAAGAAACTAAATAAATCAGTGAGCATAGTAAATGTGAATAGGTAGAATTTCTCAGTTTATAGGAGGAAAAAGTAACTCAAAATTGGATTGAAAAATATATCATCAAAACACAGAAACTTAAAATAACATACCCAAACCAAACAATACAAAAAGATAAAAATCAAGGAATGGGAACCATGGAAGAACACATTTAATAACATTCAAAGTTAAGAATTAATGTATGGCAAAGAGAAATTAAATGTTAATAAAAAATAAACAAACATATGTGACCAATAAAGAAATGTGAATAGTTGTAGCTAAAAGTGTTTTGAAAGCAAGAAGAGATAAAATTTCAAATACAAGTAGATAGGATAAAAACTTTCATTATAACATAAAATTCACCATGGTAAACACCATCTTATATGGTAAAGTCAAAATAAAGCAAGGTATATAACAATAGCATTGCATGGGCTGATTTCTGCAAAATACTGTACAAAGCAATCTATATAGACAATGTAATCTGAGTTATGATTTATATATAATGCATGGAGAATAGTGCAGAAATATTCACTACCCAACACTGAGAGCTAGGTTCCACTTTTCTTCCTGCCTTATACATTTCTGGTATGTATATTTTTACTGTTTTATGAAATCTCCCTTCTCCCTTCCTCTACAAATGATAATTTATGTAAATTTTTATTGTTTTACAAAATCTCCCTCTACCTTCACACACACACACACACACACACACACACACAAATGATAGCATACTTCTCAAGAATTATGGAGGATTGTCAAAAAAAGAAGTGCTATCTAAATGTGTTTTGAAATCATAGGGTTTTATTATTTCCATGAAGGCACACAATCAGAGCCATCAAAATGTAATTTTTACATGGAATCTCAACATCCTTTTGGCATTTCCATTATTTTCATCCTGGAATGAACCTAAAAACTTCTTTCTCTGACAGTTCCTGCTAAACCATACATATTTGAGGGTGTGCACAATTTTGCACTTTCTATTCCATTTACACAAGTTAAAAGAAAAAGTGGAAGAGAAAGAATAACAAGAAATAGAAAAAATATTCTTCAAACACACACACACACACACACACACACACACATACTCAATGGAATAATCATATCTATGTAAAATTTAAACTTCAGGCTTACGTAGAACATTAGTTCCTGTATCATCTCCCAGGCTGCATGGACAATTTGATATTGAGCTTCTCTTAAATGTTTCTTAGTATTGAAGAATGAGACAAATGTTGCTTTGAAGAATGTATACCACACTTACACCTACTCTGTAGATAAGTCAACATCATACTATAGCCATCTTTCTCTTTATATAACTTTTGACCCATTTAAAAAAAAAGACTGTGTTTCTGGAATATGCTAATAGCTACCTTATCACATATTTTTAAATTCTATTTAAAATATTAGTGAAAGTAATGTTGGCTCTCAAAAAGAAATATAAGTCTGAAATATTCAGGCAGACCCACATATAGATAATAATTTTCTACATAGCAAAATAAAAACCAAAAGACAAAAAAAACCAGAAAGGCATTGAAGACAGCCTAATATGTATCTGCTAATAATATATATGTAACTAATTTGAATATATTATATACATATATTTTAAAGTTTTTATTGAATTTGTTGCAATATTGTTTTCGTTTTCTGTTTTGGTTTCTTGGCTGTGAGCCATGTGGGATCTTAATTCCCCGACCAGAGATTGAACCCGCACCCCCTGCACTGGAAGGTGAAGTCTTAACCACTGGACTGCCAGGGAAGTCCCATGAATATATTATATTTTAATAAGATTTTAATTTTAGAACAGTGTAGATTCATAAAATAGTGGTAAAGATATCACAAAGGTTTAATACACCCTATAAACCCAGTAACCTCTGTTATTTATATCTCACATTAGTATGGCAAATTAATCACAATTAATGAAATAGTATTGAAACTTCATTATTAACTCAAATTCATACTTTATTCAGAGGTTTTTTTGTTTTGTTTTGTTTTAACAGAGTGTTCTTCTGTGCCAGGATCCCACCGAGGAAAGCACATTATATTTAGTCATCATGTACCCTTAGACTCCCCTTAGATGTAACAGGTTTCAATTTTTTCTTGATTTTGTTGATATTAACAGTTTGAGGAGTATTTACCAGGTATTTTGTAGAATGTCCTTCATTAATGATATTTCCGATATCTTTATCATGATTAGAATGGAGTTATATAGTATTTTGGGAGGAAGATCACAGAGGTGAAGTGCCATTCTCATCATACCACATCAAGGGTATATATTATCAACATTGTTGAGTTTAACCTTGATCAACTGGTTGAGTTAGTGTCTTTCAGGTTTCTCCACTGTAAAATTAATCTGATTTTTTTCTCCTCTTTTCATACTGTACTTTTTGGAAGTCACTATATGCAACCCATATTTAATGAGTTGGAAGTTATGCTCCACCTTCTTGATAGTGAAGTATTTATATAAGTTATTTGGAATTTTTCTATATGGAATATTTGTCTATTCTCTCCCATTTATTAAAAGTATTCAATTATTTTTATATATTAGTATGTATTAATGGATTTTTATATATTTTGTGTTATAATTCATAATTCATTTATAATTCAATAAAATACGGCTTTATTTTTTGTTCAAATTTTTCCAGCTTTGGCTGTTGGGAGTTCTTTAGGTTAACTCTTGTGTCCATCTGACATACTATAATTATTGTAGGGTTTTTTTGAGCACTTCCTTGTTTTTTGGTACTACAAGATGCTCCAGGCTCATCTTGGGTATTTCCTGTCCCAGTTCTAAAAGCAGCTAGTTTTCCAAGGTGTTCTGGTTATTTTTGCTGGAGAATGGTATTAGAAAACAAACTCTTTGTGCTAGGTGTGCTTGTTGCTACTGGGTTGTCTTTGCTCCTAGGCTCTCTCAGCTGAGAGAGCAAGGAAATGTAAGTGTATATACTAACTCATGCATGTATATAAATTTATAAATAATTCCATACATCTGTATTTATATTCAGTGAAAATGAGTTCATATTGATGTTTCAAACTCTAATCCGTTACCACATAAATCATGCTATTCTACTCTCTTTTTTTATCTGTAAATTTCTGTTCCAAAAGTGAGAAGCCTGACCCCCACCATCCACCAATTAATAGTGTTCAATGATAGTGTGCATATGTGTGCCTATATGTGAGTGTATGTGTGTGTTTCAAATTTGTTATGCTATATTTCCATGGGATACAACGTTATCAATGAGAGTACAGTTCTGACTACCACTCCTTTTGCTGCATTAAAATTAATTCAACAAATATTTATTATATTTGTGAATTTTGGGCTGAAATAGTTGAACAAGGTTGCTAGAAACTGGGTCTTCAAGTTTGGATAAAATTCAAGTAATATTAGAAAAGAGTTCTATCTAGCTAGCTAGCTCTTTGTTTCTTGTTCAAGTAAGTAGCTGTTGTTCTGACTAGAATAAAAGAGGCTGTGTAGAATTGCCTGTGAATGCTCTTTGGGAATTATTATCAGAGGTCACTTAAGAACAGTTCCTCCCTCTCCAGAAGTGCCTGTTACTTGGCTTTATAACACACCCAACTCCTACAGAGCCCCATAATTTACAGCACTTAACTAACTGTCATACATAATGAGAAGAGATTATTTAATATATCTGACAATAATTCAGCAAGTTGTCAAACTAGATTATCAGCTCCATTAAAATTCAATCAGACAAAAAAAAATTCAATCAGACACAATAAATGAGATGCTTGATTAATTTCACAATATGCTGCCTGTAGTTTGACCTCCTCTGGAGAAAAGAAAAAATTATATGTATCCAGAGAAGATACACACTCACAATTACTTCAGAGAGAAGTTTTATTTTACATGGGAAACCAATAGTACATGTGCCTAGTAGTTTTGTTTTTGAGTTATTTTAAATATTATATTTCTTATCTTAACATGGAATATTCATTGATATCTCTAGATCTGCTGTATATTTCCCTTAAAAAAAGGCTAGATTTCTCATCTATGACACAAGGAAATAAAGCTTGCTTTGTACATCTGTAAAATAAGTGGCTTACATGAATGTGAGGTTTCCTGGCAGAGCCAAATGGGCCACATGGCCTATGTTTTTATAGTGCAAGTAAATTTTTCTGGCTATAAGTATAAATATTTTTCATCTCAAGGAGAAAACAAAAAACAAAAAAAAGAAGTCACAAAGAAAATGGCTTAATTTTTCTGGAGACTGTATGGCCTCATTTTAGGACATTGTTAAGAATTATCAGGGGTTTTTTTGAATATTTTTTGAGATTTTTTAGCTTACATAAAGTTAGTATGGTGAGATTCTACTCCTGTCATAAAAAGTGAGATAACATCTATCCCTAAATAAAATATTTTCTTTTAGATTCCAAAGAAAAACTCGCTATTATGAGTGTCAGAAGACCAGGGTTTAAATTTAAGCTCTTCCACTTACTGTTTGTTTAAACTTTATCAAATTATTTAATGTTTCTGAGCTTTAGTTTTCTTATCAGTAAATGTATTTAAGTAAACCCATCTCACACATTATGCTTGTGAATATTAAACACAATTTTGTACATGAATAAGATTTCTAAATTTTAAAGGGCTATGCAAATGCAAAGTAAAATAATAGCAATAATATTGTCATTGGTCTCATATGGTTCATGAATCATAAACATAATTGTATACTCAAAATATATTTGACAGTGACATAAAGCCATTTACGTCCAAAGAAAACTTAATAAGGATTTTTTTGGTAGCACTTCTCCAATTTTCTTTCTTACATCTCCCATCCCTGCTGGGCAAGACTACAACATTATACCTAATGTCAAATGTTGACATCACACAAAAGTAAAATACTTCCCTTTTGTACAAAAATTTGTATAATAAGAACCAACTTTACATGAGTAACCCCCTTAACATAGACATGCTCCTAAGCATTTTACACAGATTTATGTCTTAAAGATTCATAACCTTACAAATTAATTTCTGCTATATTAATTTACTCCCTTAATTTTACAGATGCAGAAACTGAGGAATAGAGAGATTAAGTGACTTCTTCAAGTCAGTCATCTTCTGAGTGAAAAAGTAAAAAATTAAACACAGTATTAAGCAATATACTACACCACCTTTAAAATCTAGATGGAAGTGTGGAACTGAACTCAGATACTCAGATTTTAAGTTTTTTTTTTATTTCAAAATTCATGTCAGGCTAAATGTCATGCTGTTCCATTAACAGGAAAAAAAAATGCCAGAGCTACAGGAATAACAGCTGAGGGGTTGGGATATATGCTAAAAGCTTACATGACTGTTCTAAAGTAATTCTTATAATATTATGGTTATTTTAGCCTCCTTTGATGAAAAAGGATAAATGTTAAGAATTAAGTAAATCCTTTTAATCATACAGCCAGTGAGTGAGTAGCTGGGATTTGAGCCAATGTTTGTCTTGCATCTAACCACTACATCATCAAAGTAATTTTAAAGATATTTCTTTAAAAAGAGGCAATCATCTCTCCATTACATATTACATTCTACAACCTAAAATAGATTAAATATTTAAAATTTATGATAAAAACAATTTTCAAAGCAAAAATTCTTCGAAAATTTTAAATTTAAGAACTCTGTTTTGAAGGGAATCTTAGGAATTTACAATATTTTCTAAAGCATCTGGGCATTATAGGTTGAGATTTAGAGTAGAAAAATTTAGATCCACTATTCTTTCTTCTGCCTAATAGAGAGGAGTGCTGTGAGTAGAGAAAATGAGATCAAATATATGAATACATGATAAATACTTTACAATGACCTAAAGCAATAATTTATTATAACTAAAGAATGAAAGATAGTACGGTTTAACAACGTTTTTGTTAGAAGATTAGGAATCAATTGCTTTCATTAAGAGAAAGCAATGATGTAACTTAACTAAATGCATATTAGTTCAAGAGTAATAAGGTGTTTTAAAAGGTGCATGGAAATTGCCGTTGAGAAATTAATTTGAAATCAGATTCTCAGGCATAGCAACCATATACTCTTTTTTGTTGCGGAGCACAGGCTCCAGACGCAGGCTCAGCGGCCATGGCTCACAGGCCTAGACGCTCCGCGGCATGTGGGATCTTCCCGGACCGGGGCACGAACCCGTGTCCCCTGCATCGGCAGGCGGACTCTCAACTACTGCGCCACCAGTGAAGCCCCATATATTTTTAAGTAGCTCTCCAATAGGGCAAAAAAGTTTTCTGTTGATTTTTTAAAAATAACTACTAAAAATGGTACAAATAAACCTATTTATAAAACAGAAATAGAGTCACAGATGTAGAAAACAAACTTATGGTTACCAAGGGGGAAGGGGGAGAGGAATAAATTGGGAGATTGGCATTGACACTACTATATACACACTACTATATATAAAATAGATAACTAATAAGAACCTACTATGTAGCACAGGGAAGTCTACTCAATACTCTGTAATGACCTATATGCGAACAGAATCTAAAAAAGAGTGGATATATGTATATGTATAACGGAATAACTTTGCTGTACAGCAGAAACTAATGCAACATTGTAAATCAACTATACTCCAATAAAAATTAATTAAAAATAATAAAAATGACTATGTTATTCTGAGAAAAGGGGTTCTAAGATCATACTTAAAATATATGACATATATACACTAATATGTATAAAATAGATAACTAATAAGAACCTGCTGTATAAAAATAAGTAAATAAAATTAAATTTTAAAAAATATATCTTTAGGCTGCCTCTTCTTCAAATAGTGTCTGACTCAGCAGTATCACCCATGGATTACTTTTTTTTCAAGTGAAATAACCAATAAGAAGCATTTATAGTTTGTTCCAAAATCATTCAATGAAAATTCAGCCACGTATTGCTGTATCCTCTGTATCATTCAAGGTTTTTAGTTAAAAACAAATATTGAAATGAAAATAAACAAAACCCAAAACAAACCAACACACACATTCTCTGCCAGCCTCGTGGTATTCTACCAGTCATTATGAAAAGAACATACCCAATTAGTTGTTGTTCCTTGACCCTGGGTTTTCAAATGAGAAATATGCAGAGGAGATTCAGGACTTAAAATTGATGGCCTAGCCTAAAGCAGATCTACCCCAGAAGACCCAAAAAACATGAGAGAACAGTAAATGAGAATTTGGGAGTTGACTGTTATGAAGCATTACTATAGCAGTGGATGGCTCAATTCAGAGAACATGAAGGAACTATGCTCAAAACAGATACTGTACTAGTCTAGCCAAACATATCTGGGTACCGTGGTTGGGTATTCGCATAGAATGCTAGGAACTACATGCTAGAATCATGATGAATGCTTCCTCAAAGGAGGTAGATACCTCTGCCTACTTCCTAATGAAAAAATCAATTATTCACAGCATCTGCTTAATTATTCTGCACTTTTCTGAACTGAAATCTACTGTAAGACCCCCGGAGATATCCTCACACTAACCCTGGTGTTATGTCTGTGTATGTTAAGTTACATGACAAAGAGAATTTGGCAGATAGAATTAAGTTTATGGGCCATAAAATCAGAAAGTTATCCTGGATAATCTAGGTAGATTAAATGTGATTACGACTTTTAAAAGTGGAAGAAAGCTTCAGTCAGAGAGATGAGACTAAAAAAGAGGCAGAAGATTTTTGAAATGTGAGTGGAACTCAACCCACCATCGCTGGATTTGAAAATGGAGGAATGAAACCACAAGCCAAGGAACGCAACAGCTTGTAAATTGCGGACTGCCTGCAGATACCAAGAAAACAGTGACCTTGGTCATTTCCAGTGGTAAGAAACTTAGGTCTGCCAACAATCTGAATAAACAAGAAAGTCAGTACTTTCCCCAGAGTTTCCAGAAAGCAATATAACACTGCTGCCAACCTTGATTTTAACCCTATGGGACTCACACCAGACTCTGACCTACAGAACTGCAAATGAATAATCTTGTGTTATTTTAAGGCACTAAATTTGTGGTAATTTGTTACCACAGGAAACACACACACATACACAAACAAAAACACCAAAAAAAGATTTTATAGGTTTTTTGTAATATGTGCATACTTATATATTATGGCCTATCAACTATGCATTACATTGCTTGACACTCCAGTATCTGAGAAGAGGAAACTAGTGTCTCTTTGCATTCCTCCTCCTCTATGCTTCTCTCTCCTACTCTGAGCATCAGTCTGGTATACCATAAGCTTACACAGTTAGGGTAAGAGGCAGCTTTAGTTTTACTAATAGAATTTTAAATCTCCATTCTTTCACATTTACATTAGCAATAAATTTAAAACATTTACAATCAACTCTATAATTCTAATACAATATTCTATATCTTGCCTATAGGTCATTGTGTAAAAACTGGAAGCCTGAGAATATACATTATTTATAATTCTTTGACAATGCAAATATGATTTACTGCTAAACCAGCAATTCCATCCACCAAGTAGCAGAAAGCCTCTTCAGCAACATATATATTTGAACCGTATATTAATTATTTGCACCAGCGTCAAATGAATTTTCTTTACTTATATTTAATTAATTAAGTGCTTTAACAGATATTTATCAAGTGCTCACTATATAACAGGTATCTATCAGAGAATGAAAGCCATAAGCCACATTTAAATAAAATGTAAAAATTATTTCATGTCTTAATTTACTTTATATTCAAATAATGTATTACTTTTCTGGGTATGTTTTTTTCTGGTTAATCTAATTAAATTTCATTTTCATTTTGGCAGATAAAACATATACCATAGTTATCATATCATTAAGAACTTTCAGTTTTTGATCAGTTTTCGATTACAAAATTCATGGACTTTTCTAACATCTTCTTATCTTTAGGCCTGACATTTATTTCCATTTTAGTATAATGTAAGATTGGTATTTTCTTGGATCCTCTGGAATCTTTCTAGATTCCTCAGATTTCTTAGATTCTCTTTCTTTAGTTCTTTTCTTTCACTGTAGTTTACCTGAAAGTTATTTCTTTCTATCAAAAACCAGAGTTGAAAATAGACTCATGACATGTTTCAACTTTGGGAAACTATCTTCTACTCTTTCTTCAATTATAACTTTCTGCCTTTTTTTTCCCCCAATTTTCTTATTCTGGAATGTCTATTAGTCTTTTGTTGGTCCTCTGATATGGAATATGTTATGTCTCAGATTTCGTCTCATGCTTTGCACCTCTTTTTGTTTAACTCTTCATTCTGAGAGATAGCCTCAATTTTTTTTACTTATAGGGGAGTTTTATTTTTAATATTTATGAATTATTGCTCTCTAATTGCTTTTATCATAAATTTTTGTTCTTGTTTAGCAGAAATATTATCTTCTCATATTCCTCTAATTTTACTGATTAGAATGTTTTGTTTGCTTTTCTTATTTTAATTTTTTAAGAAGCTATAGTCTCCACTCTGAATTTCTTCCACAGTCTGCTTATTCTTCCTAGGTAAATTAAGTTTTTGTACTTATTTTTTCCAAATATCTGCCATTTTTTTGTTGTCGAGTTATATTTATGAATGAAAGCATAGGTTTATTAATTTAGGTAGCTGGCATAGTTTCTTCTGCATAGCTGGCCATTTCTCTGAACCAGAGAACTATATCTATAAGCTTATTTGCAGCAGAAAGATATGTAGAATATGTTTTACTTCAGTGTTCAGGTAGGTTTAGCTTTCTTGCACCAAAAACAGTGACCAATCTATACACCACACAGTATCCTAGGGAGCAGCAGCCACATTCTGGAAACCCAAGCTCAATTTCATAAGAAGGCATTTCCCTAATTTTCTATCTGGAGAAAAAGACATTAATATGCATACTGCAGCGATAGGGGAGGATGGTGAGAGAATTCTGTAAGTATGTGTAAGGTGAATGGTAGTCACTGAAAACAATTTTTAAATTTTTGATAGAGATAATATTTTCCCAATGTGGCTCCTTTTGTTTTTCCTAGAAGAGCAGTAACATTGTGTATGTAGCCTTTGCTGTCTCTTTTTCTTTGAAATATATAAAGAAACTCTGTAAAATTTCTTTCCTTGAAATAAAATTTCTCAAGATATTTTCCTTAATTTTATAGTGAAGGAAAAACATATATGTAAAATACATATATTTATATAAAATTCATATATATTTCTACATGGCAAGAAATGCTATAAAATTGTTATACTGAATATACACAAATATATATACATATATGTATGTATATAAGTAGTCTGTATTATTTATTTCTGGGACTATACTGGCATTTTGGATCAATTCATATTTTGCTGTACAGAACTGTCTCATACTCTGATAGATATATAGAATCTCTGCTTCCCCCCCATTGTATACCTCACTCTTTGTGACTATGACAACCTCTAGCAACCTCACATATTTCCTAATGCCCCTCAAGGGACAGAGAGAGTTCAGATCAATGGCTATACTATATCAACAGCTGGTTTAATCATTTTCCACCAGGCATAATAGTAATAATATACAGTATGTCCTGTCTTTGTCTCACCGCATTTGAAATAATTTGAGTGACTATTCAAATAACTTCTGTTGACTTTGTGTTCCCTGGAGCGACTAGCATGGTATGAGATGACAGTTAGCTTTTAATAAATACATGCTAAGGACTTCCTTGGCAATCCAGTGGTTAAGACCCTGTGCTGCCAATGCAGGGGGCGTGGGTTCAACCCCTGGTCAGTTGGGGAACTAAGATCCCACATGCTGTAAGGCACGTGTCCAGAAAAAAAAAAAAAGTAAATGTAATTAATACATGCTATGTGAGATGGATCCTCATTCTGTTGGGTGTGGGTGTGGCATTGGCATTAGATGTAACTATATTGACTTATCTTTTGCTAAGTAGATTCTGAATGTCAGAAGTAATGGAGACTTGTGTTTGTGTGTTAGTGTGTGTGTGTGACTGAGACAGAGAGAGAGAGAAAGAAAGAGAATATGGATGTGTTGTACTAGGTCACTATTGAATTCAGGAAATATATACGTTTTGAAAAATTCTTTAGAAAGATGGCAAAAAAAATTGTGACATTAGTAACAGTATATGCATCTTAATTTTGTTTATAGTGTACAGAAATGCAACAGTTTTTTTTAAGTTAAATTTGTATCCTGCAACTTTACTGAATTGATTGATTAGTTCCAACATATTTTTCTGGTTTCTTTAAGCTTTTCTATATATAAGATCATGCCATCTGCAGAGAGACAATTTTACTTCTTCCTTTTTGATTTGGATGACTTTTCTTTTCTTGCCTAATTGCTCTGACTTCCAGTAGTATGTTGAACAGAAGTGGTTAGAATGGGCATTCTTTTTTCTTTATTCTCCTCTGATTTTATAATTTTAAATAATTCGTATTTGTGTTCACAGATTCTTTCTACTGATTGATCAAATCTGCTGTTGATATACTCCATCGTATTTTTCATTTCATTCATTGTATTCTTCAACTCCAGAATCTGTTTTGTTCTTTTTATGATTTCTATCTCTTCATTGAACTACTCATTTTGTTCTTGTTTTGTTTTCCTGATTTATTTGCAGTTTGGTAGCTTGCTGAGCTTCCTTAAAATAATGACTTTGAATTCTTTGTCAGGAAATTTGTAGATCTCCATTTCTTTGAGATCCGTTACTGGAAAATTGTTATGTTCTCTTAGTGATGTCATATTTTCTTAATTTTTCATGCTCCTTGAAATCTTATGTTGCTGTCTTCACATTTAAAGAAATAGTCATCTCTTCCAGTCATACTGATTCCCTTTGGGAATATAATTACCTTCACCAATCAGGCTAGCTAGAGCTTCTGACCATCTCTCAGGGCTTTTCCATGGATTCACCCCCCCACCCTCCCCAACACTTATTCCCTCTGGTGCGAGAATTCTTAAATTGTATGCTTTTTCTCAATCCCCCAAGGCCAGGCTAGGTTCAGAGGCCTTTGGTTTTGCTACGGTAATGCCCTTAAATTCTTAATTTTGTGTGCCTTCTCCCAATCCCAAAGAGTGGGCTGGCTTTCTGCATGTGTTCATGAGCCAACTGCAAAGACTCACTCATTATCCATACTGGTTCATGGAAGTCTGCCATGGGTGGGAGGTGGGATGATAAGTGAGACACTCAGAGCATTTAGGGTTCCTGTAGTCTAGTTGGGGGGGTCTATAGGCAAAGTGTCCCAAGCAGTTTGTGGTCAGGTTCCCTGACTGGATCCATGATGTGTTTAGTAGGATCCACAGCCCTTAGATGTTTTCCAAGCCTGGTTACTCCCAGTCTCTCACAATCCACAGCCATGCTACTCATGGCTTGCCTCATTATTGCTGGTGAGGAAAGAAAGAAGTGGATTCTTGGCCAGCATCCCATATGTCTGGGAAGCTGAGTTCTCACTAGCTACTCTCGCTTTCCCCCATGGGAGAAATCACTGGCTGAGGTTGTGTCTCTTGACACTGAGCTGTGCTGCTGTGGAAGGAGGGATGATGTGGATAAAGTGAATCTGTTCTTCTTATCCTCTTCAATGTGTCTGTTCTCTGATTTTTTTTTTTTTTTCCCCATCAGTGTGCTGGAACTTCTCTTCTGAGCTCCCAGACTCCCACAAAGGTACACTTGTCTGTGGGTGGTAGTCAAAGTCAATTCTCTATGAGGGAATGACAGCAGAAAACTCATATTCCACCATCTTGCTGATGACATTTCTCCATCAAAACAACATTTCTTATTAATATTTAGTTTGCTATACTTCCTATAAGCATGAACTTTATCTAACTTGTCTTTCTGTTCCATGGTAGGCAATGATATTTTCTTAGCAAATTACATCATAGGCAGGCAGATGATATAATGTGATGGGTAGGAGTTGTGAGGTGCTCTAGCACTTGGGCTCTAATAATTTCTGCATGAAATTCTTGCAAGATGAAGAGAAGAGGGTCTTTCAGCTCCACAAACTAGGAGAGAAAATACCCTTCTCCAGCTTGGTGTAGAAGTTCTTGGTTCAGGTCTCTGAGTATAATTTTTAAATGATTTCTTATAGTTAAAAAGTTAAATTTCTCTTGATAACAAATATGTTCAATGAAACAATTGGGGAATTCAGAAACTACTCAACCAAAGGAGACCATATTTTCACTTCCATATACACCTAGAGAAGTGTACAAGCTTCATAAAATAGTCCCTTGAGTCTCACTTTTCTTTGTCTAGTTTATAAATTGAAATGAGATGACGCAAATGGGATTTTAAACATTTATAAAACTTATAAGTGATGGACCATATTTCGGTTCTGAAACAGAAGTTACCAGATTTGCATTTTTGTGTCGTGTATTCCACATGCCAGGAAGTTTTATTTTAGCCAAATTACTTAGCATATTTTCTTAATTATCAATGACATATTTTTTATTTTTAAAATTTTTCTGAAGGGAATATGTGTTATATAATTTAAAACTGCATTTTATGTGATAGTATTTAGGTCTTGTTTTCATCAAAGCTATAATTTAATTATAGTCCTCTTGAAAAATCCAAGGCATCTTAGATTCAGAAAATATGTTACACCATTCATTGTTTTCACAGATATTTATTCAGTGTCTGTTCAGATCTAGACTATGTATAGGTACCAGATATGTAACAACTGATAAGACAAAGATGATCTCTGGTCACTGTGGTAGAGAAAAATAAATATACAGTATATTTTGCGGTACGCGGGACTCTCACTGCTGTGGCCTCTCCCGTTGCGGAGCACAAGCTCCGGACGTGCAGGCTCAGCGGCCACCGGCTCACGGGCCCAGCCGCTCCGCGGCATGTGGGATCTTCCCGGACCGGGGCACGAACCTGCGTCCCCTGCATCGGCAGGCGGACTCTCAACCACTGTGCCACCAGGGAAGCCCTACAGTATATTTTGAAATTCTTTATTAAACAATATATACAGGACTGAATTTTTTTAAAAATCAGTTTTTATATCATTACAACTGTGATCCCTATTGTAATGACATCGTTTCTTTTCTCTCTCTCTCTTCCACATGGATAAAGCCAAGAAATCAAGGACTGGTTCAGACGAGCTGCTTTCCCATACCAGGTTGTTGAAACCAAAGCTGAGACCACCCCCTTGATAGTCCAAGAAGAAGGGTGCAGCTGCGGTAATTTTCACCCAAACCAGAGACTTAAAACTCTGGTAATTCTTTATATTTGAGTGCTTTATTTCTATATGTCCTATTTAAAGAATCAATTCTGATTGTTCTCACTTCACTTAATTTTTTTAATCTAGCATTCATATATGGAAATTTTAATTTGAAAGATCCTATAAGAGCGATTGGGTGCTGTTCGCACTTTTACCAAATTGACCTGAGATTCCAAGGTGTCTTACTTTTGTGATACAACTCTCTCAGTTTTTACATTTTGATACACTCCACCACGTTCTTTACAATATACTTACCTATAGCCCCAGAATGGTTGGCTCTTAGCAATCTTTTATGATACCAGTCCAGCCTCCTTTCTCTTTTACGGTGAATTCCCCTTTAGAAGCTACTTATCATCCTGGCTCATTTCTCCAGATCATAACAATGCACCAGATATGTTCTAATGAAATTGAATCTCTAAAGTGGTGTGGTAGAAGTGTTGAAATTTTTTCTCCCAGGGCATTCATTGACCCTTATGCAGATTGGGCCACCTCATCCCGGTAATCTTAAAATTCTCTGTCAATGAGGGAGAAGCAAGGGCAGGCTTCTGCATTCCAGCCTTTCTCGAGAATAATGGAGGCTCTAATGTAAGTGTGATAGCAAAATTTGTAACTACTCTTGTGGCACAGGCACTGACTTACAAAAATAGTATCTAGTGCAAAACTTGTGACTTAATGGCTGATCTGTCTAGTCTACATTTCTCACATATGCATAACTGAAAGCTATCATTCAAATAATTCTTTCCAGGATGATTATGCTACTAGAAATTAGAATATCCTTGAAATGTTTAAATGTCAATTTCTCTCTCTAAAAATGACAAAAAACTAATAAATAGCTATTTTATGAACTCTCCCCTCAACACAAGTAAAAGTACATTCGGTAGTAGAAGGTACTTTGGGTAGAAATAAAAGAAAGAGCTATTCTGGTCATACCACTTCAGGAAATGATTTGTGAAGGAACTGATGTCACATGAGTAAGGAAAAATGAATTGAGCATAACCATGAGGAGCCAGGAATGGGGAATTGTTACAAATATCATACACAAACACCACAAAGTGAGAGGCCAGGGGATGTCAGACAGCTAACATCAACTGAATCTGGCAAAGGTACAGAGTTCAGGGAGTGCAATTATTGAAAAATGATGCTAGAATTATCAAAAGGTTCAGATTATAAAAGCCCTTGGATTTAATGATATGGTTTTCAATTTTATTATGAAATGAATGAAAAAGGTGAAATATCTTAAACATAAGAAAAGACAGGATTAAATTTGATTTTTTTAGAAACTTAGCTTTATAATATAAGAGCAGGCTAGATGTTATACAAGAATGGAGACAATGAGATAAACTTAGGAGGCTGTTTATGTTTTTATGGTATGTCTTCAGGCTGAAGGTCTTTCTGAGGTTTGTCTACGATGAACGACTCCAGAGTTGTGATTTTTGGAAAGTGCCTGACTTCCTAAACCAATGTGGTAATCTGTGCAAGTAATTCTTTTTTTTTTAACACCTTTATTAGAGTATAATTGCTTTATAATGGTGTGTTAGTTTCTGCTTTATAACAAAGTGAATCAGCTATACATATACATATATTCCTGTACCTCCTCCCTCTTGCATCTCTCTCCCTCCCACCCTCCCTATCCCACCCCTCTAGGTGGTCACAAAGCACCAAGCTGATCTCCCTGTGCTATGCAGCTGCTTCCCACTAGCTATCTATTTTATGTTTGGTAGTGTATATATGTCCATGCCACTCTCTCACTTCGTCCCAGCTTACCCTTCCCCCTCCCCGTGCCCTCAAGTCCATTCTCTACATCTGCGTCTTTATTCCTGTCCTGCCCCTATGTTCTTCAGAACCACTTTGTTTTTCTTTAGTGCAAGTAATTCTGATTAAAGCAGAGGAATGGAAAAGACCCCCTTCCTTTTTCCTCAACTACCGTATTTATATCAGGCTTACTCGCTGTGTGTATTGTACATGTTACAAACTTACTTTGTAAGGTAAAATATTATTTTTGTTAATAACAAATAAGCAAAAGAAGCTTAACACTCTTTGCAGCAAAGCAAAAGTATGATCACAGGCTGGGAATGATTAAGGGATTGGGGAATAGATAATAAAGCCTATCAAATAACTCAGCTCTTAAATAGAGGTGAGTTAAGATGATCAGAGGAAATCAATATAATGTTGCCATCTGTAATACAAGCTTTTCTAAAGTCAACAGTCCACTTCTTTGGGGAGTCAAAATTATTTCATTTTAGTTTCATCACATTAATTACAATCAAAGGTGGATTCTGTATCCATCTTTATTACCATATCTCTTTCTACCTTTCCTGGGCCTGGCTCATGAATTATACTAATAAATAAAATATTGAGAACACAGTCTCAGCACATCAGGAGGTCTGCCTATGTGGAAAGATAGGGGAGTCCTGGTCAAAATCAGAACTGTTGTGGAGATAACTTATGTGAAGGTGATAGACTGATGATTGTGTAGGGCATGGGTACCATAAATTTGGGTGCATGATGTTAGAATCTGCAATAGTCTAGAAAATATAAAACTGAATGATAGCCAAGATTTTGTCATTATTTTGAAAAAATTTTAAGCTGGGCATATCAGGAGATTTTTTTTTTATCCTAACATTGCTACTACCAGCTCTACAATCTTTTTTGTGACAATGTACTTACTATAAAAGGAGGAATTTAGAGTAAATATCACCTATAATCCTTCAACCCCTGAATCATGTGAATATGTATTGTAGTTTAGGGAAAATATATTTATTTTTAAGGCTTCAGATATGTATTTTTATATAAATATTTAGGTAGACTAAAAGCATAGATATAAAAAAGCATATACATAATAAAGAAAAAATGTTCCAAATGAATGACAGAGAAACACAATAAGAATATACATAACTATCAGGAAAATATACAATGGACATATAAAGGCATGGTGATGTTAGATACAGGAATCTATACACCGTCAGGAGTTGCAGCATGTTTAGGATAAAACTATAAAATATATGACTATTAGGGTTAATAAAAATCTATGAATGAGATAATCTTATACTTTTTTAATAACAGTTTATAGTAAATCCAGGCCCTATCATTTTTAGATAATATTGATCACCATCTAAAACTGCTCAATTTTCATCTTTATTTTGGAAATGCATGACAATGTATGGATATATAAAGAATAAAGAAAATAACTAATAAATGAATGAATAAATAAAGAAGAAAGAAAATAAAACTAATGACATCAGAAACCCAGGTTCCTTTGAATATTACTGTGTCAACTTAACTACCCTCATTGTGATGCAGGAGGGTATATGTCACAGCTCCAGGCTCCTAACCAAGAAAAGTATCCAATCAATGAAGAATTAATTACACCTTTCCCCACCATATTAATCTCTTTATACTAAAAAAAAATCCCCAAATCGTCTCACCAGGCTTGCTCTCAGAAAACTTTTTGGATTGCACTGCATCATTGGCTCAGATATAAACAAATCACTGTTAAGGAAAACGGCAGTTGTTATGACTGGTTCCCTATGGTTGTTTAGAAAAGGGAGGATTGCCCAAATATAATCATGAGATTACACCACCAAGGAAGGAAGGAAGCGATCGCCACCCACAGCCAGTTTATCACAGAGCCATGTGCCAGCCTGTCTTTAGTATCTCAGACCAGCAGATGAATTATTAAAAATTAAATAGAAGACAATTTCTGCTCTTTAAAAATGTAAGATCTTTGGGGCAAATCAAAATGTACATAAGAATACAAAAGTATATGCAGAGACAATACATATATGAACCAACTTAACAGTAAAAAGCAGCCACCAAAATATCTAGTACATTAAATAAATTAATTTTATCAATATATTTTGTTTAAGCCACTATTTCCAAAATGTTTTTATTTCAACATGTAATTAGATTTTTAAAATATTGCTGATATATCTTACTTTCTTTTCATACTAAGTCTTTGAAATTCAGTGTCTATTTACACTTAAAGCACATCTCAACTTCAACTATTCACTTGAAGCATTTAAAGCACATTTCAATTTCAAGTGTTCAATAGACACATGTAGCTAATGGCTACAATACTGGAGAGACCAGCAAATCTTTCTGGGAACTACAGCTTTTGTAACAACACACCAATTTGATCTCTCTCTTCAATTCTCAGGAAATTGTGTGTAAGCATTAAGAATGATTCAGGTATATTCAGGAGAATTTAACAAAGGGTCTTTTACTCCTAGAAGAGAATATAAGCAAAACATTCTCTGACATAAATTGTACCAATGTTTTCTTAGGTCAGTCTCCCAAGACAACAGAAATAAGAGGAAAAATAGACAAATGGGACCTAATCAAACTTGTAGGCTTTTGCACAGTGAAGGAAACCATAAACAAAATGAAAAGACAACCTACAGATTGAGAGAGAATATTTGCAAATGATGTGACTGACAAGGGCTTAATTTCCAAAACATACAAACAGCTCATACAACTCAACAATGAAAAACTAAACCACCCAATCAAAAAATGGGGAGAAGACTTAAATAGACATTTCTCCAAAGAAGACATACAGATGGCCAATAGGCACATTAAAAATGCTCAGCATCACTAATTATTAGAGAAATGCAAATCAAAACTACAATGAGGTACCACCTCACACTGGTCAGAATGGCCATCATTAAAAAGTCTATAAACAACAAATGCTGGAGAGGGTATGGAGAAAAGGGGACCCTCTTATACTGTGATGGGAATGTAAATTGGTGCAGTCACTAGAGAAAACAGTATGGGGGATCCTCAAAAAACTAAAAATGGAGTTGCCATATGATCCAGTAATCCCACTCCTGGGAATATACCAGACAAAACTGTAATTTGAAAAGATATATGTACTCCTATGTTCATAGCAACACTATTTACAATAGCCAAGACATAGAAACAGCCTAAATGTCCATCAACAAATAAATGGATAAAGAAGATGTGTTTTATACACACACACACACAAAGGAATATTACTCAACCATCAAAAAGAATGAAATAATGCCATTTTCAGCAACATGGATGGACCTAGAGACTATCATACTAAGTGAAGTAAGTCAGAAAGAGAAAGACAAATACCATACAATATCACTTGTGTGTGGAATCTAAAATACAGCCCAAATCAACATATCTACAAAATAAGAACAGACTCATAGACATAGAGAACAGACTTGTGGTTGCCAGGGGAAGGGGGTAGGGGAGGGAAGGATTGAGAGTTTGGGATTAGCAGAGGCAAACATATATAGGATGGATAAACAACAAGTTCCTACTGTATAGGGAACTATATTCAATATCCTGTGACAAACAATAATGGAAAAGAATATGAAAAAGCATATGTATATGCATAACTGAGTCACTTTGCTGTACAGCAGAAATCAACACAACATTGTAAATCAACTATACATCAATAAAATTTAAATAAAATAAAATAACTTTAATGGTCTATGTGGGAGTCACATGGGAGGTGTGTTCCCTCCCAGAGCTCTTCACTGCCATCCTCAAAGCAGGTTAGTGCAGGGAGGTAGGGCAGAGTTAGTTCCAATTTTCTCCCAGAAAGGGTTTAGGGGGTCCCAGCCAGCCCTGGGAATGATTCCCTCAGCACCTACTTCTGACCTGAGTGATCTTAGACAAACTATTTCATCTTTACAGGTGTCTGTCACTTAATGTGTAAAATAAGGATAATAATCTAGCCTAGTAACACTGTTATCAAATTACTATCAACATGAAGCAAAATGATCACATTATGTACCTAGCATCATTAATAGCACATAGGAGCTCAATAAATATTAGCTGTAATTATGAAATTGGTAGAATTAGGTGTTGAAAGTAGATAAATAATTGTTGGCTGTATTTTTCCCCATTCTTTCAAAAAAGATGTATTGTTTGCATGTTCATAATCAATATTCTGATATTATGGCTTCCAAATGATAAATTTAAGTACTTTGCTTTTAATATTAGAAAAATTTGCTGAATAACTATTACATAATTTGGGAAAACATAAGTTTGATTCTGTCTAAATTTATTCTTAATTTATAAGTCAAAGGACAGCCAGCAAATACTTTGCAGAAAATTGTTCACCCTTTCTTCTTCTTTGGTTGAAAAGTGAACAGATTGAAAGAAATAGCACATATTTCTCAGTACCCATTTAACTGACTCAATATATTAGCTATGTAATAACTCCATGGTTTTAAAATGTTTCAGCTGAATTCTATGCAAGGCAGCACACAGAAAAGGAAGATAAAACGCATGTTTCAGTCAGATACACCTAACTAATTAGCTAAGATCTAACTTGAATAGAAAACTAAATCTTTGAAAATAGGAAATCTTACTTTTGATATTATTAAATGGTTAGTCGGTTCTATAGCTAAAGATAATATAGTGACAATCTATCGTGCCTTTTTCCATGATATGGCTCTTGAAAGTAAGGGGCATAATATAACTCTTAAAAGTAAACAATTAGGTAAAGTTTGTTTTTTTGTTTTTTTTACTTTTCCATTTCCAGAAAAAAAAAAAAGTGTGACAGAAGAAATAAATTTATATATGGTGAGAAAAATTTAAGTAAATCAAATTCAGAAATCTTCCTGTCACTATATTAAAATGTACTGATTGAATGATTAGTACTTTGCAAAAAAGACATAATTATTTTGACAATGATGTTTTATGTTAATCAGTCAAATGCCTATCTTAAAAGATTTGTTTATGGGAGAAAAAGTATTTATTTACTACAAGTAGATTCTCCATATTCTATTCAAAACTATTTTTTTAAAAAAATTAGTTGTTGTCACAAGCATAAGGATACATTACTTGAATGTATATGTTGATAGGGTGAGAAATTCATGTGGAATTAACAGAGATACAATTATAATGAATAACCCATGGGGCTTTACCTATTTGTTATAATAATCATTTACTTGTGTGCCAGTTAAAAGAATCAGCAGAAAAATTAGAAACATTTTAAAGAATTTGATAGTTGATATTGCAAAACATGCTAAGTAACACATGAGAGATATGATATGGTATTTCTTCAAATTCATTTTGGAGATTAGTGTTTACTTTCCAATGTCACACAAACAAGGATCTATATTTTTTCAATCCTTACAGCATTTAGATATCTTAATCTGATGCTGTTCATTTTGCAGAAAATGAGCCATGTATAGATTTCAGCTTGATTGACCACGAACAAATTAAAGAAATTACTTTAGGCCCCTCAAAAGTATTAAGGCTATTAAGTCTGAAATAGGATGCAGAAAATAAATGGTCCCCTGTTAAAGTCATTTCAGGGCCTCTGAAGGAGTTTTGGGTTAGGTTGGGCCCAGAAAGGTTAACGAAGAAACTAAAATCAAGGGCAAGAGAAGCCAGCACCAGACGCAACAGGATGGACATTCTTTCTTTCACACTACTGATCTGTCCCCATGTGAGTCTGCAAAGAGAATTTCCTGTCATTCTTGATCACACTTAGTAAAAAGAGAAATTCAGGAATTTACAGGCATATTTTTAGAAGTCTAGCAGAACATTGTATGATTATGAGAGACTTGAAGAAATCAATTTAAAGCCACACACAATTTTCATTGACAACAGAAATGCATGATGCTAATTAATTTTTCAATTTTGCTCTGACTACCAAGAGACTTAAATGCCCTTTCATTATTAGAAACTTTTTTAAACCATTCTTTTTATCTGTTATATCCACTATAATTACCCCAAGTGTACACATTATATTTGCATATACTCAGCATATTATTAAATGATGTTTATTAATTATGAATAAATATGGGTGTGATTTATATCTAAACTAAAACTTATCTGCTATTCAATTATTTTTAAAATACTACTAAAATCATCTTTAAAATATACAAAAATGTTAAAATTTGATATAGCAAGATTGGTACAACCATTCCTCAATGACTGAACTTTAAATTGTTTCTTTCAGCATAGGAATACCTCATATGCTTTCTGATAATCCTAAATCCCCATTATTACTCTCCTATATTTGGCCCTACAGCATAAATGCTCCCCACCCCCTTTCAATGCATTTCCTATATGGAGTCAGTCATCTTCAAATTCAGTCTTGATGTTGTTACCTCCCTAATTGCTGTCTATTTCCCCCAAGATTTACATTTGACCATTAAATAGCATGAGTTTGAATTAGGAGGGTCCACATATACACTTTAAAAAAAAATACCTACAGTACTACAAGATCTGCTGTTGGTTGAATCTGCAGATGTGGAACCCATGATACAGGGGCAACTATGGAACTTGAGTATCCTGGGTTTTGGCATATACCTTCAGTCCTGTAACCAGTCCCTCACAGATACAGAGGGACGGACAATTGTAAACACTTCGAAATCTTTTTAGGTCCTACCAGGTACTGCATGAATTAACCCCTGATTGCCTTGCAATTCCCTTAATCGGCGTACCAGTTTTCACCATTTTCCAATTACATTGGTCAAACTCCCTCCCAACCCAGGGCTTTCACACATGTTGTTCTGGCTATATATAATAACACCTCCACTGGTATTATCCCAGCTACCAACACCTAGAATAGTAGGTAATACTCTTGAAAATCTTATACAGTCTTTCTCAACCTACTAGTTAAAAAAAAAAGTGATCACTATGGACTGAATTATATTGCTCTCGAATTCATACGTTGGAGTCCTAAGCCTCCCTGTGAGTGTATTGGAGATAGGACCTTTAAGGAGGTCCCAAAATTTAAGGATTACAGTTAAAAGAGGTTAAAAGGGTGGAACCCTAATACAACAGGAATAAGAAGAGGATGAGACACCAGAGTTTTCTGCCTCTTTCTCTGCCATGTGAGGATACAGTAAGAGGCAGCAAGGAAGAGTCCTCACCAGAAATGGAACTCTGCCAGAACCTTGATCTTGGACTTACCAGCCTCCAGACCTATGACAAATAAATTTCTGTCGTTTAAACCACCCAACCTATGATGTTTTGTTATAGCAGTCTGCACAGACTAAAATAATAACTTAATACTCACAACAATTTTGTGCAGTAGGTCGATTAAATATAATGCTTTGGTATATTTACAGATTAGGACACAGAAGTTTAGAGACATTAGGTAACTTACTCAAAAACAAAAAGACTAGTTTAGAATAGAACTAGGCCACTTGACTTTTCCTGGGCAACTCCTATTCATAAATCAAGTGTCAGTTTAAATGACATCTCCTGAAAGGAAGTATAGATGAATCTTGGGCCAAGTTAGTCCTGTTTTATACCCTTAAATTGTATTATATATCCCTATTTTATAAATAGAACTGAATATTTATTTGTATTTATTATCTTTTTACCGCACCATTTTGGAATCTTATGAGAATAGGGATCTTGTCTCCCCTCTTTACCTCTGTATCTCAGCTACTATCACAGTGGTCACCACTTAGTAAACCTCAAAAAATACATGCTGAATGAATGAACTCTCAAAATAATTTTCAAATATTTCATTGAAGTGTGTGCATAGATTTGGAATTGATGGTAAAAGCATATTAATGTACATTTAAAATAATAGTTTTCCTGTTTATTAAATGATGCTTGTTGAAATCATAAAAAATGGATAAAAGTATAAATCACTAGATGTTTTATAACCATCACCAGAAATGACTACCTTTTATTACGTGCTTTTCTAAGCTATTTATAAAATCAGATGTGTCTACATATTTAAAAATAATATTTCTTATTAAACTTTACTATAAATAAAATATATGATCATCAGAGAAAATTGAGAGTTAACTCTGTATGGGAATTAGATTAATGCCATCAATTAGCCTTGGTCTATGCTATGAAAAGGTGTTAGATAAGGTCTGAATTTATACCACCTTTCCACATGGATTGTTCTAGGTAAACCTAGGAATTAATTTAAAAGTTGACTAGAATATGTACAAAGTCTAATGCCTAGTGAGAAGTAAATTAAAACATCAACTTTCAGCTGGGAACTCCTACAAAAAATACATACTCACAAACACCTCCACGAAAGCACACACATACACACACATACAGACATACTGTCAACCCTAGTACAGAAAAGATCACAAGCAAAGTCTCCTAACCACATGAGGAAATGAACTAACTTGAGAGTCAGCAAATTCAATATGCACAAAATTAGCTCCCTAAACTAAAGAGCACATATAAATAACTCCAGTGAGTATCCTCAATTTCAAGTCATATTCTCCAAATCTATTATTTTGTTCTCTTTTTCTGAAGTATTTTTATGTTTTAATGTGTTCTGGAAGATGTTCTTTGCCTAGCACTAATTCAAATTGCCACTTTGCCAACTCAATGCTTTACTACTTCTAAAGTGGTTTTAATTCTGAAATTGCATTTTTAGTTTCCTATTGTTTTTCCTTCTAATTTTGATTGAACTTTTCTTATAATTTTCTGCTTCTGTTTCAGAGAGGACAAATATTCTTATTTTAAAAATATGAAAAATTTATTTAAATTCATAGAACTCAATATGCATGTTATTCTGAGTTTTCAACATAGCTTTCTCTTTTCATTATTTTTACAGTTTGTTTGTTTACTGCAACTAGTTTTTTCATTCTTTACTTGTCCTTGATCAGTGAACTACCAGCCATTGTTGGTCTGTGGAAATGGGTATGAGGATTGGCTGAAGTGAAGTCAAAATTGTTTCACTGATCTAAATATGCAGAGTTGCTGGATGAAGACTCCCAGATTGCTTTCCTCTTCTGCTCTATAAGAGTGAAGGCTTCTACTGCTGATGGCTTAATATTCCAGTGCAGAATAAAGGAATACAGAAATCTCTAGTGTCTACAGCTGACATGTTTCCAACACCACCTACACGGCTTTATACCTTTTATTCAAAATTTTGGTTAGTGTCTTCCATATGCTAAATAATGGGGATTTATCGGTAATAAAACAGACAAAAATTCTACGTTCCTGGAACACGCAAATCTACCGGGAACTCTTTCCAGGATGTAACATGTTCACGTCAGTCATTCTATCTACTTCCATCTCCCACCATTGTTTTCTGGGACTTAAAAACCTAAATGGATGTGGAAAGATATAGAAGAGACGAAGGCTTTACATGGATCAAAAAGTTGCATCCACACAGTAGAGAAGAGCTACCTCACTTTCCATTTGTTTTAAGCAATTAGTTTTTAAGTTAGGGACGTGCAGAGTGCTTAATTCCTCTCCTTACCTTACATTTAAAAAATACTTTTAGAAGCATCCATTTTATGAGGTGAAATCCATTGTCAAAAAGCAAAATGGCTATACTGTTCTTTAATAGAGTTTAGTTGGTTTTAGAATTACCAGATATTTTCCTGGATTCTTTCTTTCTCATTTTTATTATTTTTGAGCTCATTTCTTTCATTATTTTATTTTCCTTTCCTTATTTTCATTCTATCTTAATGGTTATTTAAGTGAATGTTAAAATAGATTGTGTAAGGATCTTGTTTCTAGACTCAATTTTAAATCAGAAGTCCTAAAAATATTATATATTCAAATAGTCTATATTTTCAAAGGAAGTATAGAGTGAAACTAAAAATTATGCTCTCAGGTGTCAATGTTTCATTTAGCATGTGAGATCCACAGTAGTGTAGAAGCTATGATACTATCTTAAGTTACTCCACTTTTCTCTGCCATCCATTATCCAATGGATAATGGATGGCAGAGAAAAGTTATCCAATGGATAACGATGCCATCCATTAATCTATTTCATTAACTGATTAAAGTAATATGTGGGAACACTCAAAAGAATTGTCTAGCAAATACCTAAATTATTATTAGTAGATATTATTATCATTTCAGTATACCTTCAATGCAATAAAGTGATAAACATTTTAAGAAAAAAATGTCAAGGGCAGAAGTTCAGAAAAAAGAGCAGCATAATGATTTAAGAATCCTGTCTCACTTTAGGGTTAGGTAGTAAATTAACTAAGAATAAATCACACTAATAAGGCTGATATAATCTGAGTCATGTGAAAGAGCTACAGGTAGCTGAAATAGGAAGAAGATCCATTAGTTATATCAGCATATTAACCAAACAGGAAGATGAGAATCATAGCAGAATCATAAAAACAAAAACAAAACTAAACTACAAAAACCTCTAAGCTTTATCCAGTGTTTAAGCAGGGTTGAGCCTTGAATTAAATTAGAATAAAAATACTTTAAATGTAGAATTATAGATTAACTAGGAGAAAAGAGATTAAAAACCATAAACAATTCCAATTAAAATGTGAGAAATGAAATGCAAACTGTGAAAACCTCTGAGAGTCTTTCCTTGATCTTTGTATTCAAAATACCCCTATCTGGAATCATTCTCTTCATATCTTTCTTCATTTTCTTGTGCACCACTATTATTCTCTGGTACTATGATGTTTCTTCATTATTTCTTTCATCTCTCCCCAAGTGGAATGCAATATCCTCAATGTTAAGAACAGCAACTAATACATAGTCTGAGCAAAATAAATATTTTCTGAATAAATACATAAACATCTCTGAATAAATAAAAGAATCAGCCTGAAAATCAATTGTGATTGCAAATACAACAAAAATATGACAGTAATAATTCCCATTTATTTTGGCCAAAACTAAAATATTTAGTGATGTACTCAGGATCACTAAATTTAAAAAATATAAACTTGAATGGTATGAAGACCATCAATGGTTCTTCTTTAGAAAATTTAATAGCAGAAATTTGAAAATTCTCCCCAGATTAATTTTCAATTAAAATTTCAATGTTAAGCAATTTCAAACAAAATTTCAGAAGGATCATAAATTTATCCAGAAAAGAAAATGTGTGGAAACAATAAAATAATATTTCAAAATGGCATACTGATTGTTCTCTACCAAATATTAAAATTTAAGTTAACACGATAATTATATTTGTTTGATATGAAGGAAAATATTCAATAGATACTTACATAAATAAAAATAATTGCAGTATACACTAACAGTCTAAAAAAGTGTTTATTATATACAGGCAACTTCACATATACTCATACAAATACAACACACCAATATGATGATATAGGTAAAATTTAATAAAAGTTGGTAGCAAAACTGAGTATTAATTGAAAAGACACACGTTCAGATTCATACCTTATTGTATATAGGCAAAAAATTCCATACTGGTGAAATACGTTCCTAAGAGTGACATAAATTTTAACTGGCAATAGAAATGGAAAGTGTTCTATTTGAAGTAATTTTTTTTTAATCATTAAAGTTTACACAATAGAGAAAAATATTAAAGTAACATTCTGTTTAAAAAGTAAAACTTCTGAAAAAATTTAAAATTAAAAGTAGGTCAGAAATAGGACAGGACTTCCCTGGTAGCACAGTGGTTAAGAATCTGCCTAGCAATGCAGGGGACATGGGTCCAAGCCCTGGTCTGGGAAGATCCCACATGCTGCAGAGCAACTAAGCCTGTGTGCCACACCTACTGAGCCTGCCCTCTAGAGTTCATGAGCCACAACTACTAAGCCTGCATGCCACAACTACTGAAGCCCGCGTGCCTAGAGCCCATGCTCCACAAGAGAAGCCACCACAATGAGAAGCCCACGCATCGCAATGAAGAGAAGCCCCCCCACTCGCTGCAACTAGAGAAAGCCTGCGTGCAGCAATGAAGACCCAACGCAGCCAAAAATAAATAAATTTATTTTAAGAAATAGAAATATGACAAAGGGCTATTATTAAAAACTGAACTTACACAAATAGCAAGATATATATGGGCTTCTAACAGACATAAAGGGGAACAACTATATGCAGATATTTCTCATAAGCAAACACTGAGGAATGCACATCATTAAAAATGTTAAACTCACTACTAGTCAGATACATAAAACTAAATAGTTTTTTAATACTTGTTAAATTAGTATAAATTAAATTAAAATAATCTCAATATTTTATTCATCCATTAAGCCAATTTTGCTGTGTGGAATGAGCAAAGTAAAAAAATAGTAGCAGATGAGGTTGAAGGGTAACTAGGAGAGGAAGGGGCACATCAAATCTTGGTGTTGGGGCTTCCCTGGTGGCGCAATGGTTGAGAATCTGCCTGCCAATGCAAGGGACACGGGTTCGAGCCCTGGTCTGGGAAGATCCCACATGCCTCGGAGCAACTAGGCTCGTGAGCCACAACTACTGAGCCTGCATGTCTGGAGCTTGTGCTCCACAATGAGAGGCCGCGACAGTGAAAGGCCCGTGCACCGCAATGAAGAGTGGCCCCCGCTGGCCGCAACTAGAGAAAGCCCTGGCACAGAAACGAAGACCCAACACGGCCAAAAATAAATAAATTAATTAATAAATTAAAAAAAAAAAATCTTGGTGTTTACCTTGAGACAGAAAAATCATTAGAGAGGAAAGGGGGACCGTTGGTTCACAACCACAGGTATCCACCTGGTAAAATTCGAAACTGGCCCCCATACATGAAGAACAGAGAGATCAAAGAAAGAGGCAGACCATTTCAGATTGGTAGGTAGCAGGTTTCATAAGCAAGTGAGAATCGACATTGTTTACTATATTTATTCTTACATAAATACAATCATTTTAGTTAGTAAATGTATTATTTGAACTAGTCTGTAAATGTATTAACAATGCCAATTCTCCTCTAATCTAGAGATTTAATGAAATTTCAGTCAAAATTTCAGCAAGTTTTCTTTTCTTTCTTTTTTTCTTTTTTTTTTTTAGGTATAGAAAAGTTGATTCTAAAATTTGTTTGGAAAAGTAAAGAACCTAGGATATCTAAATCAATTTTGAAAATCAAGAATACACTGAGGGAATCATATTAACCAATTTTATGACTCACTATATAGCTACAGTAATAAAGACAAAGTAGTATTGATGAAAGGATAGATTGCAGACACACAGATCAATGAAATCAAACAGAGAATTACAAAACTAGATCCCATACCAAAAAATGGTCACATGATTTTTGACAAGGTTGCAAGGGCAAGTCAAGGGAGAAAGAACAGTGATCGGCAAATGATCTTGAATCAACTGGATATCCATATGCCCCCAAATGAACCTCAACCTAAACCTCACAGTATATACAAAAGTTAACTCAAATTGTACCATAGATATAAATGTAAAATGCAAAACTATAAAAAATTTAGAAGATAGTCCTCATGACCAGAGGTTAAGCAATGTGTTCTTACACATAACACCAAAAGCATGATCCATTAAGGAAAACAAAACAAAACACATAAATTGAACCTCATCAAAGTTAAAGAAAGATGTCCCCAATATATACATGTAAAAAATCATCACATTGTACACCTTAAACTTACCAAGGTCATATATCACTTATATCTCAATAAAGCTGGGGAAAAAAAGTTTTAAAATGTTCTATGAAAGATCCTATTAAGATAATGAAAAGACAAGCTGTAGACTTGGAGACAATATTTGCAAACCACATAGCTGACAAAAGACTAATATTTAGAATATAAAAGGAACTCTCAAAACTCAACAGTTAAAAAAAAAAAAGCAATCCAATTAGAAAGTGGGAAAGAGAGGTATATAGACATTTCACCAAAAAGGATATACAGATGGCAAAAAAGCACAACATCATTAGCCATTAAGTAAATGCAAATTAAAACCACAATAAGATATCACTACACACTTATCAGAATAGCTAAAATAAAAATTAGTGAAGCACCAAATGCTGACAACGATGCAGAAAGACTAGATTATACATACACTGCTGGTGAAACTGTAAACTGATACAGCCACACTGGAAAGCAGTTTGGTAATTTCTTATAAAAATAAATATGAAAGCTCCATACCAACCATAAATTGCACTCTTGGGTATTCATTTATCTCAGAATTATGAAAACAAATCACATAAAAACCTGTACACAAATATCCATAGAGTCTTTGTTCCTAATAAATGAAAACTGAAAACAACCCAGATACCTTTCAATGGGTGAATGATTAAACAAATTTATGGTACATACATATCATAGAATACTACTCAGCAATAAAAAGTAACAAACTATTGCTACACACAACTTAGTTGTCTCCAGGGAATTATGTTGAACGAAAAAAAGTAAATCCTATTGGTTACATATTGTATGATTCCTTTTATATAATATTTTTGAAATAAAATTATGGAAATAGAGAACAGATTAATCATTGCCAAGGTTAAGGAGGAGGAGGTAGTGTTACTGGGAAAGGACCCACACCTACTTTCCTTTTATTTCCACACCACATCTGTTATTCTATTCCTACAGCTGTGCTTGCCTAACAGAAACTAAGACGAAGGCAGACGCCATGTAAGTAAAACCACAGAACCAGCCTGAGACGGAAAGGCCCAAGATGCGGACAGTCAACCGCCCTGAACCGGTTCCAGCCTGACCACGAGGGCAGCCCCTGCATAGATGACACCCAAAGTGTCCGAAAGTTGCCATTGCTTTATTACATGCTAGGATCTCTGCCCAAAAGAGGGACTTGCACTTTTCTAGGCACAAGTAGCTCTTCATGCAAGGGAGCCGGAAGGACTGCGCATGCTCTAGCTGTTCCTGAAAATCACCTCCCATTCCTCGAATTCTGATGGCCCACCCTCCTCTTACCTCTTAAAAGTTTCCCGCTTCCCTCCCTCTGGGAGAAGGCTTCTTTACAGCTCCGGTTCTCCCTTCCCCACTCCTTGATACACAAATAAGCTTTCTGCTCTGCTTTGCAGAACCTGGTCTCTTTTGACTGACATGAGAGGCACCCTGCAAGGAAGGGTGCCCACTTGAGGGTCCACCTGGTCCGAAAGGGTCGGTAACAGTAGGAATGGGAGGGAAGTGAGTGAAGTTTCAAAAGAGCCACAAGAGAAAGTTGTGGTGAAGGAACAGCTCTGTTTCAAAAAAAATTTAAAGTAAAAAAAAATAAGCAAGGGAACTTACTTACGTAAGAGACTTGTCTCCTGCAGCTGTTAAGACGAGTAGTTCTCTGCACCTGCCCGCCAGAATCTTAAAAGTATGTATAGACGCTTTAACTGGGTTTCAGTCACATATTCAGTGCTGATGGTCTCAACACTGCCTCACTGTTTCAGAGGCTGCATCCTTGGAAAAGCTCCTTGTGCAGGAAGAGTAGGCCGGTGGTACATTCCAAGGACAGGGGAGGGGGAGAGGAGCCTCAGATTGCCCCACCAAGCTGGCAATTCAACCACAGCTGACGTCCTCTCCATGACCTCCTTCAACAAAATAAAGAACAGGACTTACTGAAAAAAAGGTCAGGGTATTTGAAATCAGATTTAGTCAAGAGATTCTGGTGATTGGACTCTGGTGGTTTAGGGAGTACTGAGAAGTGGTTAGACAGTGGATATATTTTGAGGGTAGGGGCAACAGGATTGATGTGGGCGTATAAATAAAGAGGAGTCAAAGGTGGCTCCAGGGGGCTTCCCTGGTGGCGCAGTGGTTGAGTCCACCTGCCGATGCAGAGAACACGGGTTCGTGCTCCGGTCCGGGAAGATCCCACATGCCGCGGAGCGGCTGGGCCCGTGAGCCATGGCCGCTGAGCCTGCGCGTCGCGTCCGGAGCCTGTGCTCCGCAAC
Source organism: Phocoena sinus (assembly GCF_008692025.1). Classification (NCBI taxonomy): domain Eukaryota; kingdom Metazoa; phylum Chordata; class Mammalia; order Artiodactyla; family Phocoenidae; genus Phocoena; species Phocoena sinus. Next base: position 44,475,355 of record NC_045772.1, on the reverse strand, counting down.
GGGAGAGGCCACAGCAGTGAGAGGCCCGCGTACCGCAAAAAAAAAAAAAAAATGACTCCAGGATTTTGCCTGAGCAATTGCAAATGTTCACTTACATTTACTGAGGAAAAAAGATGCAGGTGGTATTACCTACCCTCCTGAGATGGTCCCCAGCAAGGGTCCTAGGGTCCGTGTTGCTCGCGCCAATAGACCAAATTTGGTTCAGGAGCAAAAGAAAGCTTGATTCTTTGATCAGAGGCGGCAGAGGTGTAAGCTCCTGCTCTATTCAGTCGCTCTAGTCTACTCGCTCTCCCAAACAGGCTGCTTTATAAGTTTCTTGTCAGCCGGAAGAGGGCAGAGTTCTTGTGGGTCATGCACAGCTGTGCTGCTCGGGCTCCAGACGGGAGTGCCGGCCAGAGCGTCTCTGCGCACAGCCCGCCGCCGCCATGTTGAATTGCTGTGTGGTGCGCAGCGCTTCTGCGCACGGCCCTCCGCGCTGAGGTGGGAGTTCAGTCGTAAGAGGTCGGCGCAGCCTTTTCACGCAGGGAGCTCCGAGCTGAAGTGCCTGGGGCTAGGCCTCTGAGCCCCGCGCCCTCTGAGCAAGGGAAACCAGGTGAAGCACAAAGAAAAAAAAAGGTTAGACTTTATTTTATTACCCAGATTCTATTTTCATTTCTCGGGAATTGTTAATGGACTTTGCTGGTGACAGAGGTGGGGTAAACAGATTTGGGGGAAGGTTGAAGACTTTGGGCCTATACGTATGAAGGTTGAAACATATTTCATAACGAAGTGGATTCAAAGAGAAAAATTTAATGATGATACCGTAATTAGACTTAATGAAATGTAGCTTAATTGGAAGAAAACAGCTTTTCAATATCAAAATTTTTATCTATAAAATGTAAAATTAATAGAGCCTACAACGTGCCATAACGATTAAGTCATAGGATGCACATAAAAGACATAGCAAGAGACCAAGAAAACAGATAGTGATCAATAACTATGACTAAAACAATAATAATAATACCATTATTGTGTTCATCTATGTCTGTGGATAAGGGAAAAAAAACAGATGGCAACATAAAGTAAATTATTATACTAGTATTGGAAAGCTTTTCCTTTTTTCTTTTTAAAATTAGTATTGTAATGTAGTTTTTAACTCTCTCATTAAAAAATTTCATTTGTTCTTCACATTCTACCTAAACCATAGATCAGTATGAACTCTTTTTTAGCACTTTGCTGATATAGATTTATTCTTAAAGTTAATTTTATATACCTCTTTATTACAATGTATATATGTTATGTGTACATACACTTAAAAATAAGATAATAGAAAAAACGCTTAAAATTCTATAAGAGAAATAAGCAGAAATAGCTACTTCTTATACATTGCTGAATAACTTTATTCTTAAATCTATATATAGCTATTGCAATTATTCATTGATTAAAAACTATTTATTGAATTGTATATATCAGACACTGCTCTGGCCACTGAGGATAAAGCAATGAAAAATCCTTGCTCTTGTAGAGAGTACATTTTAACTGGAAGGGATATGAAAAAATGAACAGATGAACTGCACTGTTAGAAGTTTAGTGAAGGAAAATAAAGCAAGGAAGGCATATCAAGAGTCCCAGAGTGGTGGCAGTTTACAAGATGCAATAGAGGTGGGAGGGACTTCACTGAGAAAGTGTCAGGACAAAACTGAGGGAGTGAACGAGTGAGCTCTGCGGCTATCAGTGGAAGAACAAGTGTAAGTGTGTTACACATTTAATAGGAGCGGTCAGTGTAACTGGAGGAGGGGGAGCCAGAGAGAAAGTGGCAGGGATGAAGCTGGGGATGTAAAAGGTGGCTGGATCCTTGCAAACCTTATTTTACACTTCTTGACCTTAACTCCGAATAGCTTGGGAGCCATTAGAGAGTTATGATCTGACATATATTTACAGAATCACTCTAGATCCCTTTTGAAAATAAACTCAAAGAGGGCAAGAGCAAAAGCAGGGCAACAAGTGAAGAGGCTTTGGCAATTATCTAGACATGTCAATGATGGCTAAGTTTATTAAACATTTATTATTTAAGGTTTTTAGTTTTTAAATTTTTGTTAAAGATAAACCTCCTTGGTTTTAAATGCCAACTAGATCTTTAAGGTTCAGAACGAATAAATAGAAGCCTCTTTATCTCACTCTTGTGTTCGTTTCTCAGTGGCAACCACTTTCAAGTCTTTCAGTTGTACTCCCCTCCCACGCCCACTATGTTTAGCTCCCTATTTTCCAGGTAACGTGTTTTTGAACACAAACACTTTGCTTTTTGATTTTGGATACTATCATTTGGCATCTTACCATGAAAAATGAAGATTTAGCTTTCGTACCTCCTCTATACACACAGATACACAATACATGTATGCCCATAAACATACTTCCCATTAGCCGATTCTATCCATATTTTCAGATTTGGTTAGACCAGTATTCAGTATTTATGTTCTTGTAGCTCTATTATTTTCCACTCAGTCATGTAACACACTAAGACTGGGTTTCACTTCCTTTCTTGTACACTATTTTTATCTTCCCAAAGCTGTCTAATATGTTTATATGCTTAAGTTTTTATGGATGATCTATCATTAATTAATTCCCAAACTCTCTGTTGAAGAGTAAAACTCTTCTCAGCACATTCAAATAATAATTAATCCATTAAATTCTTTATTTTCTCCCCATATCCCGCACGCCAGGCCCCTATGTCTTTCTAATCCAATTTGGACTGGCTCCTCACCAAGTTATCATCTTTGAATATCCTTTCACTATTTTCCTGGAAATTTCCCCCATTTTCCTCCTGTGCTCTGTCCTCACCCTAGAACCCTATTTTCTTGTTTCTTGGCTTATTACATAATTCCTCTAATTCCCGAGTCTTTCTGGGCTTACTATAATTCTGCATTTTACAGTAGGCTATGTTAATTTGTGTTCCAACTTTTTATCTCCACTATTTTCTCTATTCATATATTTTAATATTAAAACAAGTCTCTCTATGGTCATTAGTAGAGTTTGGGGAAGGAAGTACAATGAGGGCAGATAATCAATCAAATATATTTAAATGAAAATATTTAATTGGCCTTAATTTCACTTAACCATAGAGTATGGATGTTTTTCCATATCAACAAATGCCCTAGTGTGTTATATTCAGATTGCATTAACAGTTTATTGTTATAAATATGGCTGGAATAAACTTTCCTGAAAAAGATATGATATATACATGTATACATACATAGTTTTCTCATATCTGTAACAATTTATGTAGGGTGAATTTGGCTAGAAATAAAGCTGACAGAACAAATATGCACTTTTTAAAAGTGAAATTAGTTATTATTTCTTCTTCTTATGACATAAATTGTACATATTTAGAAAATACAGAAAGGCACCTGCTTTTTTCTTTTATAATTAAAAAAGACAATAAATTCTAAATACAAGTGATAATGGCATAATTATTTTAACATTAAATAATTCAGTCTCTCTCTCTTTCCCTTTCTATCTCTCTCTCTCCCCTCCTAATCTTTTTATTTTCTGTTTTCCCCTGTCTACCACTACCACATGCTATGCTATCCATGTTTATATTAATGTATATGTAGTAGTATACTACATAATGTATATGTAGTAGTATACTAGTAAGTGTTTAACAGGCTTGGGCCCTGATCAGGTGGGCCCTGATTTATAGTGTTTGCCGGTTACTATGGTATAATCAGTCCCACTGTAGTCCCTTTCAAGCTATCAACCTCTCATCACTTGTGAAAGCAGAGTTGGGAAAAGATGAGCAAAATGGCTGCTTATGAGCCAGTGGAGCCAGCTCCAGCACCCTGTCATGCCATATATCTTTTAAATATTTTCTAGCTTGTTGTTTGCTTTTTTTTTTTTTTTTTTGGCCACACTGTGCAGCTTGTGGGATATTAGTTCCCTGACGGGGGATGGTACCCAGGCCCTCATCAGTGAAAGCATGGAGTCCTAACCACTGGACAGCCAGGGAATTTCCTGTTGTTTGCATTTTATCTTTTTAAGATTTTTTTTATTGTTCCTACAATTTATTTGTTCACATGTGCATTTATATATAGTTTAACCTCCTCTGTGATATTAAAATATTCTGTGTTGGTTTTGATAGTATGTATATTATTGATTTATATTTTTTTCTAGTGCCATTTTGGTTTCTGGTTTATTTTTTTAAATTCTGTTCATCCATTTAGCGTTTCTTGTGATATATGTGTGGGATAATTTAACCTCATATCTTTAAAAATTACTATCCCATCTGCATTATTGAATAATCCATTATCTCTCTAATATTAAAAATGCTAACTTTGTTACATACCACATTTTATATTAATTGATTCTCTACATGTTCTCTTTATTTATATATCTGCCTACTCTTGAATTTGTACTGTGCTTTTAAAATAATTTTAGGTTTGAAGTATAATGTAACAAACTATCTAATTGTTTAAGGTCCCATTCATTTTCTTTCTATTCTAAATTGTCTTTACTCTTTTGACTTGACCCCTATATATTGATCTTATGTTCAAATCCAAAAATGTCACCATTGGAAGTAATATAATTGTTTTAAATATTTTGATCAGCTTGAGAATTGATATATTTAAATATCAAGTCTTCTCATTCATAGTAATGATAGATCACTTAACTTGTTCATCTTCTTTTATGTATTGTAAAAAATTACGTGGTTGGAATTATATATGCCCTAGACTCAACTTGTAAGATGTGTTAGGCATTCCATTCTTTATTTTATTACCATTTTGAGTGTAAGCATCTTTTTTTCCCATTAATTTTCTTTTATGGCTGTATGTAGTATTTGTACATAATTTGTATTATATACAAAGCTATAAGGTTCCATAAATTTAATCCTAGTCACACTCTTCAAAATGTATACAGTTTTAAGTTTTTAATTAATTCTCTTGTGTTTTCTCTGTATGAAATACTATCATTTATAAATCATTATAGTTTTCCTCCTTTCTAATTTTTGTTTCTTTTCTTTTCTTTTTTTTTTTTCTGTTTCCTTACTGCAATATTTTACTTACTGCATTTGCAGGAATGTCATTGAAAAATGACATTATGGGTGGGAATACACATCCTTGTCTAATTATTGTCTTTATTTACTATATTCATTGATTTATTCATTCTGTCACAAATATTTTTCAGTGCATATAATGTACTTGGAAATGAATTTTGGGTTTTACTGCTAAATAATATGTCAATCATTGGTGGATATTTTGGTTTCTGTCCCTTCCATAAACTTTCTGTGTACATTTAAAACATATCCAAAAAATAAGCTAATGAAATATAACATTTGATTATTTATGTATAACTATCACTTTAAATATTATGGACATATTTTTCTATACATATCATTAATATCATTTTTAATTATTGCCAAGTAACACCAAACTTTGGAAGATTAACTGTTGTTTAACATTGTGGTTTCATCCAATATTCTGATATGTTTAAAATGTTGAAATGAAGTTTTGTACACATATTTGGTAAGTGCATCTAATTGTTGCCTTGTGATAAATTAATAGAAATGAGATTGCTAGGATACAGAGTAAGTACATTTTAATTGTAGATATGTGGAGCCAAATTGGCCCTCTGGGAAAGTTCTACCAACCTATAGACCCAGTGGTACTATTAATACTTGATAGAACTTCTTGTTGAAAAGAACTTGGCTAAATTTGATTTTACAATTGATATCTTTTTATGCAACATGTGATTTTAATTAGTTTTATGTTGTAAATCATCTTATCTTGCAAAATATTAGGAATATTCTAGACTGTGCACTTGGATAGAAAATATGCTTTAAAATGTAACACAGAAGTGGCAGACATAAAACCTTCTTGAATAAACTTATAAACAACCTCAAACTAACTGTGAAAGGATATGCCTGAAGACTAGAATAGCCAATGATTTCAAAGGGTACATACTAACCTAAAGTCATCTTTCTTTTACATATTTGAGGAGCTTATTCCTTATTTGATTAGAAATGCAATTTATTTTATGTATGAACATAGTTTTGGAAAGTGATTTTAATTTTCCGTATTATACTAAAATTATAACATTATAAGCTACATTGATTTGATAAATCAGGCCATTATGAACTTGGTATGGTTAAAATACTGTCATTCCTTTTTCTAAATGTGTATGACTCTTTCCAGACGACGTGAAGACATTTCAGTCTTATCTTCTCATTTTCCTGTGTGTAGTTTGGTTTAGAAAAAAAAAGGCAAGCTAAACGTTAATATTTTTCAAGTTTGTTGTTGTGGTATTCAACATATTTACAGACTAGTCTGATTGTATATTACTTTTAAATTGAAAAGTGAAATCATTTTTTGCCCAAAAAAATCATGGTCAAAATATGACAAGAAAATATGAGGCTCTCATAAATGAACTGTGATAAATCATGTTTCAACAATGAACAAGACAAACAGTGTCACCCTTTCCTTTTACTAGCAAAGTATAGCACTTATTTCATAAGAAAAGTAATTACCTCAGTGACATTAAAGGTCTTTTTAAAATATCATTTCAAGTCTTTCTGTAGGTCTTTTCCTGTATTCAATTTGCAGCATTTTATCCATTCAAGCACTGAAATGGAAATTACTTTAGATGGCACGTAATGCACATTTTGCTTTATACTGTCCTTGAAAATATTTCCCTATACTTAGCAAAGGCATAGTTATAGAGCTGGTAATGGGACTCTGTTCAAACTAACTCCTAGATCAGCTTTCAGTTAACTTCTTTTTTGTTTCTTCTCTGATTCTTTTCTTCTATTTGCTCAGCAAGGCAAGAGTATTATCTGCCCTGCATATATTTGTAACAATTTCTCTGATGAGATTTTAAAAATATATATTTCAGTTACAAAATTAGTCTTTCTAAAAAAAATTTCCAGATTTATTATTTCCATTTGGTAATTTATTTGAAAAAATAACTATATAAAAAAGATCACTGTCCCTACATAAATAGCCAGCTGATATTTGGTTCCTCGGTTTAGTGATTTCAAAGGTAGAGGGAGTTTTTAAGTTTAGCTTTGTGAACATACTGTACACATTTCTGTCAACCAACCATGCCTGGTCCTTGTCTGCCCAGTTTTCCTAATACTTCACCAGTGTGTATTGGTGCTCAGGTTACACACCATACAATAGCCAAAGTGGACAATACCAGACCATTACTTGCTCGTGCTTTTGCTACTGGCCTGAGCTGGACTTGCCTAATCACACTATTCAGATTCTTATTAACTTCTTGTTTATTTGACAGGAAATAGTAACACTGACAAAAATCATATAAAACTCAAAGTATACAACTACAACAAGGACATTGTTGGCAGATTAATGAATGAATGTAATTAGTTCAGAGAGTATTTAGGATTAGTTATTGCACAAAAAACCCTGAAATTCTATGAAATTTTATAGCACATATATGAAAGAAATTTGACAGCAATTTCTTTAAATTTGGCAACCCTCCTAAAATTTTCTTGATATTACCAAAAATGAGTTACAAATCTAAGATAAACATCTTTAAACTATTAATAATAATTTATTTTAGCCAGTCCTGCTGGAAGGAAAATGAAATTTTTCTATAAAATGGTATCACAAAATTGTTGCCACATGAAAATATAATCAAAGATAATGTATCTAATGATTATAGAAAAGAAAGGTAATATGCAACTTGTAAGAAATTTAACTAAAATAACTGTTAATTTAGTTTTCTGGATTTGATGATTTTTTTTAGTGAACAAGACAGCTTTACCATTCCCTACTCTTGACTAAACTTTAGACAGGTTTCTTCCCGTCTCCCTATTCTTGGAGCATTTACTTTAGAAAACTTAAAATTGTAAACTTTTTCTCTGCTTCTTTGAGGTATAAATCCTCTACATCCAGAAATGTCTTAAGGAGAAATGGGAGTCATGCGTTTGGAATGTAGAAGTCAAGAAAGATAGGGTTCCTGTCTCCCTGTCCTTATGGGAATGTAGGAGCCTAACTTCCATAAGCAGCAATTAGCAAACACATTGACCTATCACACTGACGAATCTCCCTACTAATGTCCTCCTGTATTATTTTTCTAGCTCAACTCAGAATTTAATAATCCTCCTACCTTTTTTTTCTCCCCAGCAGAGTGGGTTCAATCTCTCTCCCCTATTGCAATAGTCTTGAGAAAATCTTCCTTTTTTTTAACAAGTCTCCAGAGTGATTTTTCTTTAAAAGTGATATTTGTCAGTTTTTTAAAAAAATATATAATTTGTTACAATTTTCTTCTCGTTCTAAATAAAAATTCACATTTGTACCTAACTTGTATTTGTAAGTTTTATTTTTTCTTAAGGATCCCATTTCCTGGTTCTATAAGTGCCAGACTTCCCAAAACTGGATTCATTTTTCCTCTTGTTCTTTGCCCTACTGTCAAGTATCTAAGAATATATTTGGTTTACGCTTATCTCTATATCTTTATTCAGCATGCATTCAGGGCCTGATAAGTTTTTGTCCCCACATATTTACTCACCACGGTATGACCCATATATCAAGAACTAAACTGATCATCAATTCTGGAAAACTTTCTATGATCCTTCATTTGGAATTAGTTTTTCCTTTCCTGTGTTTACATAGCACTGTTTATAATTTTGTAATAGAATTTATTCCAGTCTGCCAGCTAATGGAGTTATTTGCATGTTTCTCCATTTTTTTTTTACATGAGAAACTGAAAGTTTTTAGATTGTACGGCACATATGTTATTAGTCTTTGTATCACCATCATTACCTAAAAACGTAGACACAGGAATGTATGCTGAATTAAATTTCTGAAACATGATTTTCTTAGATTTAATTTGAAACCTGATTCTCATGAAAGAAATATTGAAAATCTCCCAGGATAATATGTTACTTAGAGAAGAAAAGTAATAATTAAGAAAAGAATATTTATGAAATCCTGTCATGTATCTCAAGGAGATAACCTCCTTTGATGGGTCAAATTGAGCTCAAATTCTCCTCTTCTTTTGACGCTTTCTTAGACATTTTATAAGAAGAGTTAATCTTATTTATCTCCTGACATGTTGAATATTCCCCTATCTGATTTTCCTGCTAAATTGAAGTCCTTGAGGTCGTGGAGAATGTTCTTATTTGTCCCTATACTTGGTTCCTGGCATAAGTCTTATCACATAATGAGGTCGATACTTATTTAAAAAAAAAGAAAAAAGAAACAAGGGAAGAAGGAAGGGATAAAAAAGGAAGGGAGGGAAATGGGGAAGAAGAGGAGAGCAAGAGAGAGAGATTAGTCAATAGTTAGATTTGTCTCCATGATTGTCTGATCTCAAAGCCATGGTTTCACTTTAGGTTGCAGTGTCTACCATCGCAGGACTAAGAGCCAGCTGCAGAGAATACCCAATTCTGCTGACAATTAAGATTTTAAAAAAAAATGAATGCAAGCAGTCATGAAGACTATGAATCATTTCCTTTTTGCATGTAAATTACACAGCAATCAACATAAGTGGGTTTCATAAAAGATGTACAAAGAAGTTACTTTAAAAAATCCAAAGAAGATGCTTCTCTCACACCCCTCATCCACATACACTACACAAAGTGTTTTATTTTGAAAGTCAGACTACTTCTCTATAGCCAGTGACACATCCTGTGCAAACATGATGCCTACTCACATGTGCATTTTCAAATCTCTTTTCCTGTTATGCATCTGTGTATACTTTTCTAGGGGCATAACTTATTTTAATATAAATTTTCACAAAAATTCATAGTTATTTTATGAAATTTATAACATACAAATGAAAAGAAAGCTAAGACTACCCAAAATAGTTAAAATGAGGAAACTCTCAGGATATTTGGGTTCTCTGAGACACTTTCAGGAGGTTCATGAAATCAAAACTATTCTCATAGTAATACTAAGATGTTAATTACCTCTTTCTCTGGGTTGACATTTGCACTAATGGTACAAAAGCAATAGTGAGTAAAAATGCTGGCTCTAGTGGGAATCAACATAGCGGTACTAGTACTTAGTCCTATGTTTTACTGCTATATAATTGCAATTTGAAAAAAAACCTGCCTTTAAAATGTCCTTGATGAAGCATTAAAAATATAATTTTATTAAAATTCATCCGTTTTATATGCATTTAATATTCTGTGTAAAAAATAGGAAATGTGCAGAAAGCAGATCTGCAACATACCACATTACCATGTTTGTCTTGATGAAAATCACTTATACAGTTTTTTGAGTTACAGGCTGACTATCTGCTTTATGCATGGAACACCATTTTAGTAGAAAGAGAGATCAACAGACACACTGTGGTTATTCAGATAGGGTATTTGGTAGACATTTTCTCTAAAGTGAATAATGAGAGCCTGTCATTTCAAGGAAAATAACTAATAGTGTTTGATAAGAAATGCCTCAGTCATTGGAATGCCTGTGTAACTTAGTATATCGATATTTTCCAAAGAAAGAAGGCATCAAGGTACAAAACCATGCATGAGTACCAGGCCCATTCAAAATATAAAATATCAAAATAATGAAATAGACTATGAAAAGTTCATGGCTATGCTTTCACATTCCACACTGAAACAAACCTTTAAAAAGTTACCACTTGTCATGACTTGAAACTAATTTTGCTGTAGAATAGAGGAATATAAGTAATCTTTATTTGTAAGTAGTAGTTTTTATTCACATTAACAATAGATTGAATAACCAGATGGACTTGATATGTAATTATTGTCTGCATGAAAGAATTTATATCAGTATTATCATTTCTAAGACAAAATTATTTTATGTAGACATGATACAACTATATTTCATTTATAAATTAACTTATTTATCACAAGGTATATCCATTTATCTTGAAATCTGTAGATAGAACCATTGATCATATGTGTACCTATTATTGATTTATTGACATATATTTTATCTTGAGAGGGCATCTGATTAGTAGAGCTTACAGCATCGTTACCATTCACATAGGATTTTGTGAAAGTTATACCATTCATTCACTTTCAATTCTTCAAAATCAATGACCTTCAAATATCAGGTAAGATGTTTCTTAAATGCAGATTTCTAGGCTTGGTACAAAACAAATAGTCCTCTTTATGAGGATTCTTGCAAGATTATTTTCAACTCAATTTTTTTAACAAAGAAAAGAGTACTCATAAGCAATTAGATTTGGTTTTAGCTTATTAGGCATTGTTAGCCATACAATTGATCACCTTATCTTTTTTAAAGTTCACATTGCCAGAAATAGGGCTTTCCCACAGCAAATAGGTATAAAATTATGTCAAGCAGCATTATCCTCATTTCTGGAAGCACTAGATATTTCTGTCCTTGTACATTTTTGCCATAATTTAAGTGGTTTTTCTTCTTTATTATAGTTTTATTGCATTTTTAATTATACATATTATATATCAATCCACTCTCATGTTAAAAAAAAATACAGAGGTATGTGCAGTAAAGAGGGACATTTCCACTTACTCTGCACTCCAATTTCCTTCCGAAATAGTACCTCCAGTTATTAGATAAGTATGTTACATTCAAATTTTTCTTTTTCAAAATCATTGGTAGGTCTTTAAGTATTAAAAATGTAAAGCTTCAGAATTTTTATAATTAAATTTATATACATCTAGTTCAGAATATATATAAATGAAAAAATAAAGTATATGAAAAATAAAATAGATTATAATCATGAATTTCCCCCATCTACTATTAACATCTGTTAATAGTTTAGCATCCATTCTTGTAATTTTCTTATGAATAGTCTATTCTAAAAAATGAATCAAAAAATATGTGCATGGTATCTTCCTTATGCCTGAAAACCAAGTTCTCTTTGACAAGTAGAGTACTGCATTTGCTCATGCATTTGCTCATATAATCAGAGGTTCCCTAGCCTCTCACACACCTGCTGATACTTTTTATAGAAGCAAACTCAGTCATGAGTTTGTGGTGAATTCTTCCAGCCTTGAACCTATTAAGTTACGTTTATACTTAATATTGTTTTTCAGTAATGTATGGACACATTGTGTGATTTATTCTGGTTTTGTTTTTTTTTTCATTCCACATTATGTTTTGGAGATGTAACCATGTTGATACATCTATTTCATTTCTTTTAACATTCCGTAGTACGTGTATACTGTACTTTATTGACTACTTCACCTACTGAAGGACATTTTAGGTTGTTACTCACTTTTACTCTTTCAAACAATGCTCAATAATATACTTCAAAGCCCTGATCCAAATGTTTCTTTGTAAATGTCAAGTTGCTTTATTATGAGATAGGTACATTTTTGGTAGAATTATATATTGCTAAACTGTCCCTAAGTAAAATACATCATACTTTTCCCCCAAGTACTGTTTGAAGGATAGAGTGCCTAATAACTTTCCTACATCTGTGCAAACATTTTATATTGTCAGATGTATTAAATCTGACAATAGCTAAAGGTTGGATAGATATGCATTGCTATTTAAATTTGCTTTTCTCTATTTTATCAGTTCATTATTTTTCAGTTTCAAGATTTCTTTGTACATTTTGGATAACAATATTTTATTAGGTGTGCCTTTTAGAAATAATTTTTCCCAGTCATCTCATTCTCTTGACATTGCCTTTTACAGAGCAGCTGCTTTTAATTTTAATGAAGTGCAGCTTATCAATTATTTCTTTCATGGGTCATGCCATTGATGTTACATCTAAAATGTTATCACTATACCTAAGGTCATCTTGGTTTTCTTCTACATTAGAAATAACATTTACTGTGAAACTATCTGGGACTGGTACTTTTTGTTTTGGAAGGTTATTCATTTTTTATTAAATTTCTTTAATTGATACAGGCCTATTCAGACAGCTTATTTTTTCTTGGGTGACTTTGGCAACTGTGTCTTTCAAGGAATTTGTCTGTTTCATCTAGGTTATCAAATTTGTGGGCATACAGCTGTTCATAGTATTTCTTTTTTATCCTTTTAATGTCCATGGGATATGTAGTGATGCCCCACTCTCATTTCTGATATTAGTAGTTTCTATTTTCTCTTTTTCTTATTTAGCCTGGATGGAGGCTTATTGATATTATTAATATTTTCAAGAAAACAGCTTCTGGTTTTGTTGATATTCTCTATTGATTTCCTGTTTTCAATTTCATTGATTTCTGCTCTTTTTTTAAATTTATGTATTTAATTAATTTAATTTTGGCTGCATTGGGTCTTCATTGCTGCACTCAGTCTTTCCCTAGTTGAAGCAAGCGGGGGCTACTCTTTGTTGCGGTATATGGGCTTCTCATTGCGGTGGCTTCTCTTGTTGCGGAGCACGGGTTCTAGGTGCACAGGCTCAGTAGCTGTGGAGCACAGGCTTAGTTGCTCCACGGCACATGGGATCTTCCATGTCCCCTTCATTGGCAGGCAGATTCTTAACCACTGCGCCACCAGGGAAACCCTCTAAGTCTTATTATTTCTTTTCTTCTGCTTTATTTTTCATTTAACTTACTCTTCTTTATCTAGTTTCTTAAGGTAAGAACTTAGGTATATTGACTTTAGATCTATCTTCTTTTCTAATATTTTCATTCAGTGCTACAATTTTCCCTCTAAGCCCTTCTTTCACTACATCCAACATGTTTTTATAAATTTTGCTTTCATATTTGTTTAGTTCAAAATATTTAAAAATTTATCTTGAGTTTTTTTCTTTGACTTGTGCGTTATTTGAAAGTGTGTTGTTTAATCTCCATGTATTTTGGAATATTCAAATTATCTTTCTGTTATTGATTTCTAGTTTAATTCTGTTGTGATCTGAGAACAGACATTATATTACTTCTATTCTTTTAAATTTGCTAAAACAGTGTTTTATAGCTTAGAATGTGGTCTGTCTTGGTGAATGTTCCATTTGAGCTTAATAAGATTGTGAATTCTCCTGTTATGGGATGAAGTATTCTATGGATGTCAGTTATATACAGTCGAGTGATGGTGTTGTTAAGTTCAAATTTGTCCTTTATTTCTGATTTACTTTTGAAGGATAATTTTGCAGGATATAGAATTCTAGGCTTTTGTGTTCTTTTTTCTCTCAACACTTTAAATATTTCACTTCAGTCTCTTCCTGATGGCTTGATTTCTGAGTAAAAGGCAGCTGCAATCTTATCTTTATTCCTCTATATAGTGTATTTTCTCCTCTGTTTTTTTAGTATTTTTTCTTGACCTGCAATTTTCTGTAGTTTGAGAATGATATGCCCAAATTTAGCTTTTTGGCATTTATTCTGTTTAGTGTTCTTTTAGCTTCCTGGACTTGTGTTTTATTGTCTGACATCAATTTGGGGGAAAATTATTCCTATATTTTAAATATTTCTTCTGTTCTTTGTCTTTTTAAACTCCTTGTACTCTCATGGTGTGCATATCTTTTGTAGTTGTCACACAGTCCTTGATATCCTGGAGTCTTTTTAGTATTTTTTTTTTTTTTATTCTCTGTTCACTTTGTTTTTCAGTTTTGGAGGTTTCAATTGACATATCTTTAAGCACAGAATTTCTTTCCTCCACTGTGTCCAGTCTATTAATAAACTGCATTAAAGACATTCTTCATTTTTATAAAAGTATTTATGATATCTAGCATTTATTTTTGGTTCTGTCATAGGATATTCATCTCTCTGCTTACGTTGTCCATCTCTTATTGCATGTTGTTTACTCTGTTGTTTAGAGCTCTTAGTATATTAATCAGTTGTTTTAAATTCCCAGTCTAATTCCAACATCCCTGTCATGTCTGGTTCTGATGTTTTCTCTGTCTCTTCAAATTGTGTTTTTTGGCATACCATGTTATTTTTTCTTGATAGCTGGACATGATCTGCCAAGTAAAAGGAAGTGCAAATAGGTCTTTAGTAATGTGGATGTGAGGTGTTGGGAGAGAGGAAGTGTTCTATAGTCCTATGATTAGGTCTTAGTCTTTTAGTTAAGCTTGCATGTCTGGATGGTGAACTTCACAAGTGTTTCCCTTTTTTTTTTCTCCTCCCTTAGGTGGGGCATGATGGTTAGAGTGAGCTGGAGTTGAATATACCTCTTCTTCCAGGTGTATTTGGCTCTGATAAGACACCAGCAAGTTAAGCTCTGGTTAGCTAGTTCCTCCTGAAGATATCTCTTGTTAGAAGAATAGAGTGAAATGGTATATTTCAAAATGATTCTTTTTTCCTCTTTCTACCCAGGCAGGAGGGGATTTTTCTCAGATAATTTACTTTGAGAACATGGTTGACTTCCTTGAGTTAAGTCTCACAAAATTGTGGGGGTCCCTCTATGACTGGGTGTCTCTGGAGTATTTAACTCTCAGATTTATCCATATTGAGCCTCCAATAATTCATTGATTACTGTTCAGGTTTTCCTATCCCGGCACTTCTTCCTTCAGTGATTTCCCATTGTGAGTCTCTGCTTCTGTAAGCTCACTCCTTATGTGTCTACCTCTCAAACCTTGGGGCAGCAGTTGTCCTGTGTCCTTCCCTCTCTTAGAGATCCTAGAAAAATTGTTGATTTTCCCATCAGTTTAACTTTTTACTTGTTAGGGTAGAGTCACAGCTTCTAAGCTCCTTACATGTGGAACAGAAATGAGAAATCATAGTTTCTTTTGATTTAATTTTTTTAAAGAATATGAAGAGTTAAAATCCATATTTTATGAATACTTCAGAAAATTTGGTTTTCAAAGTAGAGAACCAACATGTATGAGATAGAGCATCTTAAATCCACCTAGATATTTACTCCTAAGACATATGGTGGCCCTCTCATTCTGGAGTTTATGGATTTTATACCAGGGATAACATTGCATTAGAAAGGTATATTGTAGTTGGTGTGGATATGTTACAAACTGTCCAGTACTAATGTATAATGAACTGTTCTTTACCAGAAAGACTGCTTGTTTACAATACTTAGTTAATACATCTGGCTGACTTTAATTGCATTAGCTTTGCTGCACCAGAAGTGGCATAACTTTCGTGTGAGATAATTAGGTTTATTCAGTTTAAATGGACACATTAATGGAGCTCAGCAAGGCTGAGCAAAAATCACAATGTGAGGCATTGTGGGTAATGTTATACAAATTGCCATATTGGCAGAGAAACTGAGGTTCCTATTGACACAAAATGAGTTTCTCCACTTGGAATATCAAGGCAAAAACAGCGAGATGCCTGTGTTGTGATTTCTCTTTTTCAGTGCTTATCAAAGTGATACAGCTGTCGGCCTTATCAAACAAATTGTTCTCTTTCACGTTGGCCTTCTTTAAGTAATTTTTTAAAGTTTTTAAATTATAACGAGAGTAGATACTGTTTCACAACTTAAACAATTTGTCTTCCACTAGACACAAGCCATAATCAAAGATTCATCTTCTTTGTATTGCCTCCATTTTAATAAGGGTGTTTATCAAGTAAGCAAGCCAGAACACATATATAACCTTATTGAAATAGTTATAATGCCCATTTTCAATGAGTGGCAGCTTTTATTTGTCTGTATAAATGTGTTTATGTGTGACATAGCTTGGTGCTTGAAGAAAATATTAATGCCCTTACTTGAGTTAAATATGTGAAATTTACTAAAACTGTTCCACTGTATGCCAACAGTATTTGTAGCAATATGACTTTATATTGACTTCACATTTTAAATGTCTATTCTAATAGGACACTGATTTTGATTAAAATTTTTTGAAATTTTAGTAAATTAAAAATTAACTTAAAAATTTTTTGCAGTCTGATAATGTGATTGTAAAAAGTTAATTCTCACTCTCTATGTATTATATACCCATATTTAAATGTATAAACATATTTAAATAACTATACACGCATGTGCAAACATTAATATGCAAACAGGTATTAAATATGCAAATATATAGTATATAAATATTGTATATATATTTTTTCTGTGGGTGAAATTGCCAAATGTTCTCTGCCCTTAGCCCACTACATAGAATATCCCTCCTCGTTTTAATGCTACAGAGAATTTAGAACACATTTGGTATTGTGTTCTTCTTCTTCACTTTGTCAAACATATACAAAATTATATTTTTCAAGAGCCTGTTAATGTTCATTTTAAATAATAACACAGAAATTTGTTATGGATATGTTGTAATGCTTTTCTAACATCTATATTCTTGGATTATTAACTACTTTTAAAATTAGGCAACATCAATGCATAAAAAAGAACAAATATATGTCATCTTTAGGTTAGCAGAAAAAATTATTAGAAATGAATAGATCAACATGATATAAGAATGCTTACAGTGGGGGTATGATAAATAAACAGGGTTCTGGTAAATAGTTTTATATTTTTCTTTATGGTTTTACTTCTGTGTAGAGATTATACAACTTTTAAATATGAAGGACCTTAAAAGAAAATAAAACTTTGAAAAATGATTCCTAGAAATGTAATAGCATTTTGATATTTACATGAAATTGGAACATTGGACAAATTTGGATAATCTTTGTTTTAAAGAGATAAAAAGTTTACGGAAGAAAAGATTCATACCAGGGCACATGATCTCATTTTTGATATTGAAATTCAGAAATCTGATGGCTGATGTTATCACTTATTAATATCTTAAATAGTATATAAAACAGCAAAATTATTCTGCTGTTATAGAAAGCCAATTAGTGTAAAAAACTTAAGGGAACATTTTATATGATAAGATTTAATAGTGATAATAACAGATAAAATAATAATTGATAAAAAATAACAGAAAGATAGCTAAGGGCTTTGCATTTTGATGTACGTGGAGTTTGGAGTTTTTATGAATACATTCTACCACCAGTAAAATACGAGCTCTACTCTAGCAAAATGTGACAGTTTATATTTAAAGTTGTAAAAAAGCATTGGAGTCTTGTGTTTATTGGATATATATATATATATATATATATAATTGGTTATATATAAAACCAATAATGTATATAAAATTAAATATAAATTAAATTATAAATAATTTAACCATCAGAAGAAGGTTTCCTTGAGGAAGCTATATCCATGTTAGGCTTATAAATATATTTATAAATTAATATATAAAATTTTATATATAAAATATATTTTATATATATATATATATATATATATATATCTCCCACCTAAGAATTTTAGGGGTACATAAAATGTTTTCTCTTTTTATTACATGTTTTTAAGGAAAAGAAATTAATTTAAAAATGAGAGAGAGGGCTTCCCTGTTGGCGGAGTGGTTGAGAGTCCACCTGCCGATGCAGGGGACATGGCTTCGTGCCCCGGTCCGGGAAGATCCCACATGCCGCGGAGCGGCTAGGCCCGTGAGCCATGGCCGCTGAGCCTGCGCGTCCAGAGCCTGTGCTCTGCAGCGGGAGAGGCCACAGCAGTGAGAGGCCCGCATACCGCCCCCCCCCAAAAAAAGAGAGAAATATTTTTGTCTCAAAACTAGAGCTTTTATTTTATATCCAGTTCTAATCCTAATAATTTCAAAAAGCAGAACTAAATAATATGAACGTTGAATATACATTGGTCATTTGTAGAGAATGAAGTATGCTATATGAATACATTTTCCAGTATTGAAGCTTCCCCCTTCACATATGCTTATTTCACAGGAATTCATGTATTTAGTAAACAGCTATTTATTTATTTATTGGCTACAAACTACAAGTTACTTTGTTAGATGTTAGGATACAATGGTGAAAAAGACAGAGTCCATGCCCTCAAGGAATTTATAGTGGCTGGTGGGTGGAGAATGTTTTAATTTTTTTAACTTTAAAATTTTGAGATAATTGTAGATTCATATGCAGTTGTAAGAAATAATACAGAGAGATCTTATAACTTCACTCAGTGGTAATGTTTTGTATGACTATTGTACCAAAACCAGGAAATTGACCTTACCTCAGATTTCACCAGTTTACATGCAATAGGTGTATTTAATTCTATGCAGTTTTAGCACATGTGTAGATGCATATGACTACCATCACCACAGTTAAGGTAGAGAACAATTCTATCACAAGTAGGAGTATTTTTAAATAGATGTTTTAAAATATTTTATTATTTAAATGATTTTGATAAATAATCTCTAAAATATATGACCCATGTCACAGTTTTATTCTAAGGTTATACACAGACATATCACACAATTGTGATAACTTGGAATAAATATTATGAACATGCATGTTTTCATTACATCGTAAAATATTTATCCATCTGCTCTATATACAATATTTTCTTTTCCCTCAATAAACAAAACAGTCATCACAGTTACTCTTCCTAATTTAACCTTTTCTTTAGTCTACCCTTTGAAAAATTAAGAATGGCAAACTGAGATACCAAAACTCGTCCTGCCAAGGTTGACCTCAAGAATAATATATCAATGAGCACAAGTATAACGTGCAGTGCTTCATTGAATATTATGATTAATTTTGCGCATAAAAAGTTCAATCTTCTGGATTTCCTTTGCAATTTTAGGAAAAACTTACTGAGGATTCACAAAATCTCCATACAAAATAGACTACAAAAACATTTAAAGACAGTTTGTACTTGATGGGCCAGAACAGAACAAACTGTAGACTTCATTTGTCTACAGTAATTTCAGTTATTTATGATGCACTTCAGCTTCATTGTGTTTTTGAGTGATTCTTTTCATTAACTTATCTATTAACTCTTTCTGTGCACTCACTGTGTGTCAAATAGTATACTAGGTGCTTTGTACAAAATGGAGAAATGTCTTGTGGAATAAGCAGGTATTATTTTAACAATCACAAAATTATGGTCAGTGTCATGGGTGAGTGCATAAGAAGGTATATTTCTAATTTTCTTTTATATATTTCTTTCTTACATTTTGAATCCATCTTTCATAACTTTAAACATTCAACCATGCATATTTTGTTATTATCTAATAACTATTATCAGATATTTTAAAATTTTAATCCTGAATACTGGCAAATTACTTTTATTTTCATTTTTTAAAAAATAATTTGGACTTAAACAGATTTGTTGATGCTTCCTCTGTGAGAATCGGAAGAGGTTTTTTGAGATTGTGTTCTTCTAAAATTACATTGAGTTTTCTAGTCTCTGTCTTCCTAACTTAGGACTAAATTCATTCATTTATTCATCAAATATTTATTGAGCACCTGCCATGTGGCATAGAGTGTTTTATATTGTGGGGATATATCAATAAATATCAATAACCACAACATCAAAAAATATGATCATCATGGAGCTTACCTTTCAATGGATACAAAGATACACTGAATTATTTCTTTTGCTCAGGAGTTCTTTCTACAATCCTGACAGTATGCATTAAATCTTAAAAGTCATGTAAAGGAGGATTATATCTCATAAGAACTTTCTTTTTTCCCATGTACTGGTAAGGCTTGAACAGTGTTTTTTCTCTTGTGATCTCCTTCTTGCCAGTTGAGTGGATCTTATGGTACACTCATTCATCTATGATAGAGAGATCTTTGAGCAAATTAACTTTATGCTGAGTTCAAAATTCCAACTTAAAACCTTTCTTGGTTTCAAAGTCTTTTCCTTTATTCACAAAGCAGCCTTTAAAAACCAAGGCTTTTTTCTTAAGAGCAGCCTTTAAAAATCAAGGCTCTTTTTAAAATGTCCTAAAGGCAGCTATAACATTACATTTGCATTTTGGTTTCTTGCTCCCTCTTTACTATACGTCACATTTTATTCAGATTTTTGAGATAGTTGAGATTTGACAATTAGACATTAGGATAATATGTAAGAAATTTATTTATTTACTTATCCTCCTTTCTGTACCTTTATATCTTTCTTATTACCAAATTCAAATTTTTCTTCTAAAGAATAGTACAAAGTTTCTATTATATGAATGATTCTATGACTTCTAAACATAGGAGAATCAAAATGCTGTTGAGAAATCTTTCAGGTTATCCATTTTCTATTTATTGGAGCATAACCTGATTTATAAATTAAAAAATAGTGATGCTATATAATGCATATTTGAAAGTATGTGATTTTCATTTTCTTTTGGCTAACACATCTCCATTTGCAAACTACTAATTTCCTATTAAATCTACTTTTGCTAATGGTTTATTTTATTAATGTTTAAAGTCTTATTTAAGTTTTGTATTGAAGCTATTTTAACATAGCTCTAAAAGTAAATGCTAAGTTAGTATCAATATGTACTATACTCAGAAAATAGTATAATTTAAAAAACTTATAACTTTAATTTTTCTTGTAAAGCAATTGGAACATAATACATGCTTTTGCTTGCAGAAATTAAATGGACATTAGTAATCTAAAGAAAATTGTAGTTTAAATGGTTTCTTACAAGTATAAATGATATATTTATTTAGGAATAATTGTCTGATTTTCCAGTTACATAAAGAATGCATGTACCTGTGCATTTTTAATATAGTTGCTTTAAAACTTAACAGAGGCAATTTACTATTTGTGTAAAATATATCTGAATCTTAATTAGAACTCTGAAAATCTGATACAATATTGTGCTCTGTGAATAAATATTTTCCACATACACTGAAGGTGGATGTGTAAGCCGAAATGCTTTAGATAAACCTAGGTAAATTTCTTTCCTTTCCTATATACACATACAAAATACACTTAAGTTTGAAATGATAGGTCTGCTCACTGGGAGAGAGAATGTAAGTTTCCTTTATATATCAGTGCTTCGGTGTGAACAAACATCTTGTACCAGTTTAAACTTGACTACAAAGTGTTTTATAAACTTTTCTATAGCCTTTGCAAGTTATTGAGGTTAATTGTCAATGCAATTGCCATCTCTTATGCAATAAACTATTTTTGTCTGTGAGTTCTTTAAGGAGTAATACAAGCATAAAGGGTGTATTCAGCATACATGGAATATAACCCTATTAGAGTAGCCAACTAAATTACAGAATCTCTGAAGCAGAAAAGCTGCCAACTGTAAAATGATGGTCTTTCTATTCTTGAATGAAATGAAATGATAAAGCTGCTGATTTCAATAAAAGAATTTGAACCCAAAATTCAGTCATACAACATGAACCTAATAAAATTGGGATGGCAGTACACATAATCTATTTGATGATTGCATTGAGGAGAAAAAAAAGAGGCTGATCAGAATGGCTATGAATAAGAGCAGTAGAGAGAAACTACTTCTCCATCTCAGGGCTGCTATCCCAAACCACCTGTTAAAGTATGGTGTCGTCACTACATTTATCATAGTCGAAGTCTTGCTCATTAAAGATGGTAATGTTTCTAGACATCAGAAATTAGATTGTTAACTAGAGACCTCAAAATACGCTGCTAAGTCATGTTACTGATGATATATTTAATAATGGTGACTTATATCATTTTAAATTTTATTTTATGAATTGGAAAGTCATCCATATTGTAGTTGGAGCCTCTATAATTTTTATATATTTGGTATTCTGCAGTACTTGCTATTTAATCCTTATCAGTCTCCTCATTCTATTTTTAAAATTTTTCCCTGATTTTTTTCCACAGCTATAAACCATAAATTCCAAATTAACCTCCAACTAAAATCTAAAATGTATTCATATTCAGCTGCTAAGGAATTTGATAGATGAAATGAAGTAAGTCAAGAAAGAAAGAGAAAGTTTGGAAAGCTTTCTGCTTTTAACCCATCTCCTTTCTACTGACGTATTTTGTTCAGGTTCAAGCTTACAAAAAACAAAAGATGGTTATGTATTTTATTCTTCATTACTTTGCATTGCTTTAATATTTTTATAATCTCTCCATCTCTCCCTGCAGGAGAATGGAAGCTGGTATAAACATCCAAATTAGCATGAGTCATTTCTCCTGAGAAGACATTGCATTCTATATGTCCAGTAACCTTATAAATACTGTATTTTTTTGGGAGGCCTGAGATGTATATAACAAAGTAAAGTGTTTCTGGATTGAACTATCACTGTCACTAAGATGGAAAGATTTAAAAATGTTCAAAAAGCATGCACAGTAGAAACAGTCATAGAAGAAGAAAGGGGAGGAATGGAGTTTAGAATTGATGGTTAAATATTATATCAGGATTTTTTAGTCATCAGAATTACAGTAGATCACATAAGCTCTTACTAACTTTACCACAGTTGTTAAAAAATATAGTACATCTATACATTGTCCCCAATATCTTTCCCTTCTCTTATCTCATTCTAACTTCCTGTCCCTTCATTTCATGCTTATCCCTATACCCAGTCTTTAACCAAAGCTTGAAGCATATGGTACAGAAAAGTCAACTATACATTTTATGTCAACATTTTCCAAAGAAAACAAGCAAATAGGATTTTTAGGTATGCCTGTTAAGATAAACTTATGCTTTGGAAAAATATACCTCTGAAATTCTGTGGCTTAATACAATCAAAATTTATTTCCTGTTAATTATATGTTCCCAAAACAGGTGGCAGGGAGTTCTACTCTCTGTACAGTTGACCCTTGAACAACATGGGGGTTAGGGGCACCGACCCTCTCTGCAGTTGAAAATCCAAGTATAATTTATAGTCAGCCCTCCATATCTGTCGTTCCTTGTATTCCAGGTTCCACACCGTGAGTTCAACCAACCACAGATTGTGCAGTACTGTAGTATTTACTATTGAAAAAATCCAAGTATAAGTGAACCTGCACAGTTCAAACCCATGTTGTTCAAGGGTCAGCTGTACTAACAAAAGGATCCAGGCAACAAGAGACTGCATCTCGGACAAGGAAAGTATAGAATCACAGATTCATGCATTGGTTCTTAAAGCCCCTGCCCAGGAGTGACACAAGTCACTTTTGCTCCGTTACACTGGCCCAAAGTTATATGGGAACAGGAAAGTGCAATTCTGCTATTGGCCTAGAAGGAGAACTAGAAATGTTTTGTGAAAAGCGATAATGATTATTCTTCAAAATTGTGAACAAACTTAATTTAAAAGACTCTTTTTAAAAAAAGTCACCTTATTGAATGTTTATGGAAGGTTCAATAAGCAGCCAGATCAATATTTACACCTGGAAATTAAAGAAAACACCTAGCTAGGCAGACATAAAATTGGTAGTGCTATAGATATATCATGAGTACATATCCATAATTTTATCAAAAAGTCCCCTTAAGAAAAACAAAAGAAGTGGCTCTCTTGGTACATCAGTAATATGTACATTTTCTTCCACTAATTAGAGTAAATTTCTTGAAAGAGGGTCTTCATTCAGGCTATTTAAGAAAGAATAAAAAGCAAGTAATTGATGTGTTTTCTTAACTCCTTTCACACTTCCTTATTTGTAGGGCAATCAACTCAAAGCTGTTATCATCTAAAGGCTTTATGAGAAATGTGTGAATTCTCACTCCATATATGAATATCAGTTTGCATTAAAAAACTCAAAATGTTTATGAATGCCTGAATGTTTTCTTCATCATGAATCTAAGCTGATATCACTGGCTATACTTTTTATGTGAAATTTGAAAACTCAACCATAGATAAAAGGTACACATTTTTCATAAATCCTTTTATATGACATTTCAAATATATAAAATATGGAGTAAATTGACACCCAGCTACAATTTTTTGTGAATTTAACTTAAATTCCATGCAGATCATAGAATTGCATGATTTTATTGTTCAGCTTTCCCTTCCCACTTCCCCACTGCATATAAAGGAAGTAGATTTTTAGAAAAAATTAACTTAGTGGCTTCACCCAACAGTATTTCAACTCAGTTCTTATCAACAACTATTCGTTGAACCTATATGTCTTACAAGGCACTTACCAGGCGTTTAGAAGATATGAGGTCAAAAATTTATAGAGTTAATTTCTGCCCTTGGGTGTGTTTTACTTCATGTTTTCTCCACACATGTATACATGGTCACTCTTTGGGGATGCTATTGTTCTTATTTATGTCAGTTGATTGTTGCATAGTGTAGGAATAACCAGAACACAAGATGGGCCCTTGTTCCCTGAGACTGGCTCCAACAGGAGAGCTTGTTGTGATTTTCTAGGATGTTGAGGGGAGAAAATCATCTCCTTTTTGGACCTCGAAGTCATAATGTGATAAGGAGGGAGAGAATGGAAAGTGCAGTGATAGCAATCTCTCTGGGGCAGAAAGAAGAGAAAAAAGCAGATTGTGGGCTTAACAACGGGTGATGGAGGTAATAAGTACAGGTGGGATTTTTGTGTTGACCTTAATTCTGAAAAACCCCAAGAGGCCACTGAAATTTTATATAGTTCATATTTTTATTTCTTTGGAATCTTGTTCTATAACCCATAGTCTTGACCTGTCACATAAAACCATGTTTAAAAGAAAGAAAAATAAAAATAAAAAGATTGTGTCAGCACTTTTATGCTCAGTGTTCTGGAATAGAAGTAGAAAAGGTGCAAAAAGGTCTCAGTTTATGTAAACAAATAGCATTTCAGTCAATATAAGAAAAGAAGTTGTGTTTGATTAGATAGAGGAAGGATCTCTACTTGATTATTTTTCCTTCCATATCATTTGCTATTAATTGGTTTAAAAAAAAACAACTTTTTTTGTTTTGTTTTCCCTAAGCGTGACTTTGTAACTATAGAACAAGAGAAGAATGCAAAAATCAAAAAGCAAAAATGTTTTATTAAAAAATCCTTCTAATTGAACATGCATCTCCTCCTAACCACTCAGAATGTGATAGAAGGAAAGACAGGATTTGAAATGCAGGGTATATTCTTAGGCACCTCTTACTACTTCTATATCAAATATTAAAAGCTGCATAAAAAGTCAAAACTACTGAGTAGTCAAAACATTCAGTAATTAAGGTATGAATTACTCCATGAGGTAAAGACCCTGACCAGCTGAAGTTCTGGAGAGGGCAAATGAATACTAGAAGAATGAAAAGGTAAATATAAACCATGACTTTGTGACATGTTACAGAAATGAGAACTTTAGCTGCTATGAATATTTTTCCTTTGCTTGTTATATGTTTAGTTTATATATTTGCTGTCTTCTTCTTTGTCTTTATCGTCATCTTCTTCCTGATCCTTCTCCCTCTTCCCATTTTTTCTCATTATTTATTTAAAGATTTTTGTTGGTATTTAATTTTATAATTTAGTCCTTAGTTTATTAAAAGTAGAACTGTTACTATTTTAGGGATCAGTTAACATCATTTAGACATGGATGCCATACATGTCACCCAGAGATGGAAACAGTGAGTGTTTGGACTTTGAAATCTTTGTTCATATCAAGGGTAGTTATATCTGGTTAAGAGAAAGTGTTTTTGTTTTGTTGTGTTTCAAAAGGTCAAAATAATAGAGGATTTTGATGGGAGACAGAAAGGCTGGAATATGGAGGGGGAGATTTCACCTTTTATATTGCCACCTGTTCCTACCAAGGTCGCTTCAGCAATGATATAGTTGGTTTTAGTCTTCAGAGTTTTTTTTTCCCCCACCTTTCAGAACCTGTCGTATTATGTCCTTTAAGAGACAGCATCACCAGCCACCCACCTTCTCTTACTTGACAGTTACCAATTCAAGGGAAGGTACCATGACTTTTTATCTGTATTAATCTATAACTCTTGTTAAAACAACAAACAGCAGAAGCTCTGATTCAAAGTAGGCATAAAGTAATAATTTGTTGAGTGAAATTAAAATGAGAGAAATAATTAGCTAAATAATGGCTTCTGATATTTTCTTTTCTTCTTGCACAGAGTTGCATTCACTTGTTAAATAGATGTTCATGCAGGGTCTTCCATGTACCCTGGTCTTGGTGATTCCTTGGTTAATAAAATTGGTACTAATGTAAATCTGAGAAAATACAAATCAAATTAGATTTCTTAGCATTTATGTAACTGATATTTTATTAGAATCTCTATGCTGGCTGGTAAAACCATGGATTTATTTTTAAATTATATTCACTTACTAAATGTTCAAGTAAATTATTATTTTAAATATTATATCCCATTGTGTTTATTTTTGATAGGTAATGATTCTAACTATGCTAGAGTAGATAATTAAAGGTAAAAGCGGGTAGTAGAATTTGGATACTGAGGAACTGAAGTTAAAAATGAGCTTCTTACTTTCGTATGAGATTGTTAAGGTTGACCTATCTTCTACCTCATTGATTCTTTCCTCAGTTGTCTTGAGTCTACCGATGAACCTGTCAAAAGCATTATTCATTTCTGATACTATGTTTTTGATTTACAGAATTTCCTTTTGATTATTTCTTATAATTTCCAACTTTCTCCTTACATTAGCCATCCGGTCTTATGTGTTGTCTACTTTGCCCATTAGAGCCTTAACATACTAATTATTTTAAGTTCTCTGTCTGATAATTATAATATCCATGCCATATCTGAATCTGGTTCTGATGTCTGCTATTTTCTCTTCAGACTTTGTTGTTTCTTGCCTTTTGACATATTTTGTAATGTTGTATTGGGTAATAGGAACTGGTAAATAGACCTTTAATGTAAGGATTTATGTTAACCTGGCTAAGAGCTGGGATGCATCCAATGTTTGTTGTAGTTATAGGTATCAGAGACTTCAGATTCCTCTAGTGGCCTTATTTTGGGCTCCTTTCTTTGTTTTGGGGCTTTCCTTTATACTGCTTAAGAGGGCCTATATTTTGCAGCTATAGTTTACTGCTACTATGCTGGAATGCTGTTAATATGGCGGTAAAGTGTGGGGAGGAGGAGTCTTCTATAATTCTCTGACTAAATCACAATCTCTTGAGACTGCATTTCAGGAATGTAGCCTTCACAAGTGTTTTTTCTCCTCTACAGGAGTCTAGCTTTTTATCCCTTCCCATTACCCCTCCCTTAGCTGCAGCATTCTTAATGTTTACTTCAATCTCTCTCCCTTATTGACTATGGGTTTTTTCCTCTTAGTTGAGCCAGGAAGACTGTAGCAGGCTAGAGTGGGATTGGAGTTTCCTTACCCTAACTGGGGTAAATTTCCAGTATTGCCCACTTGTGACATCCTTCCCCTGGAGAAATGGCCTTTATTAGGGAGAAGAACGTGGGAGGCTTTCGCATTGGCTACTCTTCTTCCCACTGCCAGGGCCACAAGGGGGATTGTCCTTGAATCCTTGCTGTGAGAACCAGGTGGCGTTCCTGGAAGGAAAGCTAATGAAAGTGTGCGGCCCAGCTACGACTGTTGCCCCGGGATTTGTTCAGTTGCACACTGATCTATACCCAGCTTTCAAGAATCAGCCAAAATTACTAATTAAGTAATTGCCCACTGCTCCTCCCAGCTTACAGTGCCCAGCAGGTGCTGTTCCAGATAAGCAAATCTTGGGTCTTATAGCTCTCTGGATGTTCCTGTCTTTCCAGATTTCATGGTGGGTCTTTGTGCTGTGACATCAGCTTTCTGATGGGTCCAAGAAAAGTCATTAATTTTTTTTCTTGTCCAGCTTTTTCTCCTTATAAGGAGGACAGGAGTGGTCATCTCCAAACTCTTTATATATCAGAGCTGAGGTGACTACCTTCATCTTTAAAAGGGAAATTAAAAATACTATTTACAAAGGATTATTAAATCTGAGAATGAAAATAATTTGATTTTATAAACTATTAAATGTTATGAAAGTGTTTGATACTCTTATCAGACTTAAAATACTTTAACAATTGGTAACCTTCCTTTTTTTTCCTTCACACTCAAAGTGAATGGGTAAGTACCTATGCTTTTGGTTCTTCCTTACGTGAGATGACTGTTTTCCTTAACCTTTTTAGCCAGTCATTTTTGGGTATGGACTTTTATCTTATCTTTAAATATCCATCAGTAACTGTGACCATTCTTCACGTTTTTAATGCCTGTGTCAAAACTACTAGAAATAACACTTTGGAATCATAATAATCAATAAGCCTTTTGATCTAACTCTTTCCAATGTCACTTCTCCATCTGGAATTTTAGGTGCCTTTAGGATTCTTCTGGCTGACAGTACTTCTTTTATACATACACTTTTTGCTTCTGTTACTTGAGGGGATGATTGACCCAGATCAACTTCTCAGCATTCCTTTTTATTTGGTCAACATAATGCCAGCTCTTTTCTTAGAATACTGGGAATATTTCTCAACTTTATAGAAATATAGTAGATTTATACTGCTTGTTGTAAGTTTGAACATAACATTGTGACAAGAAAACCAATAAAAGAGTTAATTAGTGCTGATTAGCAGGGTAAAGTAGAGAGGTCGTGGAACTCAGATCCAAGAAACTGGCTGTGTATTCGTACAAAGAGTACACCTCTGAGACTCTAGTCCCCAGTACCATAGAAGTGTTCAGCTTGGGAGTTCTCTATGATTATTTAACAAACATATGTTGAGATGAAGAACAAAGGCATGGTTCCCGCATTCATGAAGGTAAATCCTAGAAGGAGAAGGTTGACAATAAATAAGGAAAAATAAATGAGGACACAGGAAAATATCAGGTGGTGATGAGTATTCTACAAAAGATCACTGTAAGGTGATTTGATAGAGTTGTTAGATGCTACTTTAGGTCAGGTGATTAGGGAAGGCCTAATGTTTAAATGACCAGGAGTCAGCTATCAAAGATAAAAGAAACACTAATGCAAGCTCCTAAAGTGGGAATAAAATCAGCATAATTTAGACCCCTTGAGAAGACTAGTTTTGCTAGAGGGTAGTGAGCAATAAAGAAACATTATAAATTGAAAAACAGAGAAAAATGGCCCTGATTATGTAAGAATCTGTAAGTTAGGTAGGGAGTTTAGATTCTGTTAGAAGCCACTGACAAATTTCCTTTTAATTCCATGATAATAATACTGCTTCTTGAAACAACCCTCACCTTCATTCTTTGAAAGTATGTAGGTTAAAATATACTTATATGATAGCAAAATAAAAAGCCGCAGTATATCTGTGAAATGATTTCTGATATTTTATAAATTTATTTACATTTATTATCTCACTTGCAAATTATAATCATGAATAGAAATCTTCAAATGAGAAGGTAGATTTGAAGTTATTTTATAGTCTGTGTAAAGATATGTATAGCTGTATACAAATTGGGTAAAAATTGAGTTAATTGTCTTACTCATTTTCTACATGAGAAAAGTCTAGCTCATGATTTTTATTTTTTTATTTTGTTTCTTTCAATCTTTAATGCTCTTTTCTTGCCCAAAATACTAAGAGACAAAGTTTGAGAAGAACATTGAAATGAAAATGTAACTGACATTTCTGTTTTCTCTACAGGTCTTTCAGAGATTATTTTTTTAATTTTTAAGAATGTAGAGGCCACTTGTATCATTAACTTGTATTAATGAGTCATGTTTAGAGGTTATTTTTCCCTTCTTTTTTTTTAAACAGGTTTATTGAGATATAATCAATATACCAAAAAAAAAAAAACTACATATGTTGAAGGTATACAATTTCTTTTTTGTTGTTTTTTACATCTTTATTGAAGTAAAATTGCTTCACACTGTCGTGCCAATTTCTGCTGCACGACAAAGCGAATCAGCCATACACATATATCCCCACATCCCCCACCTCTGCGTCTCCCTCCTACCCTCCCTATCCCACCCCTCTAGGTGGTCAAAAGCACCAAGCTGATCTCCCTGTGCTATGTGGCTGCTTGCCACTAGCTATTTATTTTACATTTGGTAGTGTATATATGTCAATGCCACTCTCTTACTTCATCTCAGCTTACCCTTTTCCCCCTCCCCATGTCCTCAAGTCCATTCTCTACGTCTGTGTTGTTACTCCTGTCCTGCCCCTAGGTTCTTCAGAACCATTTTTTTTCTTAGATTCCATATATATGTGTTAGCATACGGTATTTGTTTTTCTCTTTCTGACTTACTTCACTCTGTATGACAGACTCTGTGTCCATCAACCTCACTACAAATAACTCAATTTCATTTGTTTTTATGGCTGAGTAATATTCCATTGTATATATGTGCCACATTATTGCTTTTATGCTATTGGTTGGAACTCAGTCACATGTATACATCTAACTCTGAATGAGCCTGAGAAATGAGACCATCCATGTGCCAAAGAACAGGAAATGAGTTTGGTTAATTGGTAGCGGTCTCAGAGAGACTCTCAAACAAGGCAATATGTGATTTGTTAATATATAAACCAGGATGAGATGGACTCAGTTGGGAATCCTTAGAAATAAATATTAATTTGCAACACTGCCCTCTGAAATCTGTTTGGTAGGATCATTCTTCACACATGCATAAAATCTCAAATCTCTTTCACAGCTTTTCCACTCATTTGCAGATAATAGCAAATATCTCAGTCTGCAATTATTAAATAAAGTCCTATCCAAGCTAATATAAGAAAATAGATCTCTGATCCAATTTAAAATTTCTTTCCTACTTATTTTCAGCATGACTTAGGCTTTGAAATCTACAGTGGAGGCAGTGAGCATTGGTCTTTTTCACTGTTCCTTGGGCACATAGTAGCAATTCTTAGTGACCTATTAGTTCTACAGAAATGGGAGTCACAGTCATGGAAGACAAGGTGATATGTAAAGATTCAAGACAATTCCTTATTTTTAATAGAATTTAGATTTTTGAATCAATTCCATACTTCTTTCTATCTCGATTATTTTTTTTCTGTGTAATTCTGAATAAATATAATTCAGGGGGGAAAATACATCAAATGTTTGGTACGGTTCATCCATATCTAGATTTTTTTATGTTTTATCATATCCTTCTGGCTTTATTCAAGGTAATACTTCTAGAAAGCTTGAATTCTTATCAGCATCCCACAACTCCTCCCAATTGCCATTGGCTTTTCTTCATAGTCCCACTTCTCCTTCCCAGTTCTTCTCTGTGTTATGAAATTTCTGTCTAAATGCAGAAATATGGCAGGTGTAATAGTATTCAGGGCTGAGGAAGTATTATTATTCAGCTTCTGGAATCTACATGTACTGAGTCAGGTGATGCTTATTAGTAGTGCTATGAAGCTTAGCATTAGCATAGTCAAAATAGTATTTCTTTTTTTTTTTTTTTTTTTTTTTTTTTTTTGCGGTACGCGGGCCTCTCACTGTTGTGGCCTCTCCCGTTGCAGAGCACAGGCTCCGGACACACAGGCTCAGCGGCCATGGCTCACGGGCCCAGCCGCTCTGCGGTATGTGGGATCTTCCCGGACCGGGGCACGAACCCGTGTCCCCTGCATTGGCAGGCGGACTCTCAACCACTGCGCCACCAGGGAAGCCCCCCAAAATAGTATTTCTTAAATGATGCTTGGGTGTGCCATAATATGAAGCCTGAGTAAAATTTTTCTTAACTCAGATCCAAATCTTTTATATTGGTGCCAGTTTTTACATTATATTTTGATAGCCTTAATTTTAAGTACTATTATGAATTTTCATCTTTTCTTCAGTGACTTCACAGGTACGTTTTAAGTGAATATCTTGTTCCTTTTATTTAAATGTTATTATGTGATATATTAGCACAGTAGTGCATGTATATAATTTACAAGTAAAAATAAAATTTCTAACTAAGTA
This sequence comes from Phocoena sinus, assembly GCF_008692025.1. Taxonomy (NCBI): domain Eukaryota; kingdom Metazoa; phylum Chordata; class Mammalia; order Artiodactyla; family Phocoenidae; genus Phocoena; species Phocoena sinus. The sequence goes on along the minus strand of NC_045772.1, from coordinate 44,443,073 downwards.
AAAATTTTGTAGTTTGCCTAGATTTTATTGTTGGTTTCACCAAAAAAAAACACAAAAAACAAAACACTGCTCTAAAGTATAGCTTTATCTGGTTCCTCACACTAACCTAAGGAAGTCTTAGTCAAAGTGTATTTTTCAAATTGTTGTCAGTGGGCAATTTTTTTTTTTACTGGTCCACAGAAAAGTAATACAGAAATTGGAGTAAATATTTATAGAAATATTGCTACAGTATCCAAGTATGTAATCATTTCCCATAAAGTTTTTTTTTACATAAATAAATATTCTTCTATGATGCACAGGGGAAAAATAGTCTTTCACCACACACAGTTTGAGAAGTACTATCTGAGAGATTTGGCACTACTACCATTTTTTTCCTTTCCCTATTTTCTTGAGTCAACAACCATGTTTATGCCTCCCAGGTCATCCATCGCTAGCCAGATTTTTATCTCCAAACTGCTCTGTACATCATTTAATCTAATCCAGTCTTGCACTCTTCTCCATCATCCCAAACTCTTCCACTTTTCGCTGTCAGTAACATAGATTGTCAAGTATGATTGTTACATAGATTGTCAAGACTCCTCTACATCCTCAGCCTCTTTTCTAAATGTTTACAACAACCACATTCATCCACCTCTGCCTTATCTCTTTCTAAACTGCTTTATTCTTATGACTTTCCTCTGTCACCTTCATAAATATTCTCTCTCCGGATTTTTTTTATCAACATACAAACATGCTTTGTTTTCCTCAATGTAAAATATATCCCTATCTATCTATCTGTCTATCTATCTATCTGTCTGTCTATCTAATCCTTTTTCAATTGTCATCTTTCTGTCCATTCAGACAGCATGTTCCTTTTCAGGCACTGCCTCATCACGCTCTTCCCCTTAATAAAAAATAAATTTTGAAAGAGTAGTCTGTCTTTACTGTCTGTACTTCCTCACTTTTCACTTCTCACCTCATCTCTGCTGCTATGATAAACTACTTTTGTCAAGGAAACCTATAATTTCTTTCTTGGCAAATGTTGCTTTTCTCTTTTCAGCTTAATTGCTATCTTAACAGCATTTAGTATAAAATACCGCTTACTATTCTTAAATTAATTTATTCCTTTGTGTTCTGTTTTTTCTGTTACACTCTATTTTCTCCTACCTTCTTGCCCACTCCATCTCAGTGTCTGATGCTGGATCCTCCTTTTATGCCATTTGACTCTAGGTGATTAAGTGTCTCAGAGCTAAGTCATCATACTTCTCTCCTCTGAATATACCCCCCTCAGGCAACTTCATGCAGTTCCATGCCTATAAGTAACATCCATATGCTAAGACTCCCAATTGTCTATCTCCAATCCTAACTTTTCACCTGAAATCCAGACTCATACATACAACAGCTTACTGGACATCTCCACTTAGATTATATGCATGTCCAACTCAAGACATCCCAATGGAGCTTTTGATATTCTTTCCCGAATGTGTTGTGTCTTATGCTTCCCTTTCTTAGTGAATGGTACCAAAACTAACTCAGCTGCTTAAACCAACTTCCTGAGAATCTTTGTTGATGTTTGTGTTTTTTTTTTTCTTTTGGCAAATATTTTCAGACCTGTCTCCAAAATATATTATAAATGCTTTCACTTCTCTCCCACTGTACCATTAACTTCTTTGACCTGATCGTGATTATCTCTAGACCAGACTACCAGTCTGTGCCAATAGCCTTCCTTCTGGTCCCTCTGTAGGCACCCTTCTCTCTCCATTCCCCAAGCATCAGAGTAAATATTTGAAATTTCTGACATTCAAGAGTCCAAAACCTTCTAGAACCTTTTTCTCCACACTTATAATAACATCTAAATTCCTTGCAGCGGCTCATAAACACTTAGTTTGTTTCTGCCCCTTAGTCATTACCACTATAATTGGTTTTCTTTCAGATAACTCAGAGCATTTGTATTTTCTGTTCCTTTTGCTTGTAATACTCCTCCCAATATTTAAAGGTACTTCCCCCCTTTACTTAATATCATAATAGTCTCTTCTATTTTCATCAAAGCATGTATCCCTAGATGATACTATGTTGTTTTGTGTGTGATTTTTTTTCTTGTTTGTAGTCCATCCACCCCTTCTCGAACAAAATGTGTATTCCTTAGTTCAGAGACGAAGTTTGTCTTGTTGTGAAAAGGGCTTAGAATATAGTAGAGCACTGATAAATTTGTTTGAATGAATGAAGGTTAGCAACAGCTGGATTAGCAGCTATTGGCCAAAAGATATTTTAAACAAGAAATCAGTTGGGTCATATTTTATATACATATATTTATCATTCACATTAATTTTTGTATTTATCTAAAGATTAATACAGTTATGCTAATTTAAAATTTTCTATAGTCTGTTTACCAAGACAAAAAGGATAAGAAAAAACGATGTTATATAATTAAGTATCTCTGGTAGGCAAAGGAAAGAAATAAAAACGTATATTAAAAGTTCATTTTAAAGGGCAGTTATTATAAAAAGTGAAACCTGCTTTAATAGACTTTGCAATTTCAAGGGGGTTAAGGAAAAAAGATCATCTATTTTTACAGATTATTTGCTTTTCAACTCTAAGGACATGGGAAGGACTAAGTTTACTGACAAACCAAAAAATAAAGTAACTTAACCATGTTAATTTAGATTGCTCTAAAAAATGCCAAGCTATATTTTATTACTTACTCAATTACAATTAATCTATTTTTGAAGTTCTAATTAAATGTCTGAATGATAAAAATGTTCTTGTTTTAATTTTTAAAGAATCAGTGGTTGTTTCATTGACTGCAGCATGAAACTCGAGTTTGGAAAGCCATTCCTAGATTCAATAACAAAGTGTTAGATTTTGAGTGATAATGCACTGCAAACTTTATAGTGTGTGGGTATTGCTTTAAAATGTATATGTGCTGCATCAACTGTGTTCTCTTAAAATGTTGTAAAAAATACATTTCCAGTTTAAATTGGAAAGCATATTTTAAATTTGAGTTTAGGGGATCCATTTGTAGGACAGAAATTGACATTAGCACCTATCATTATTATTATTAAATTATTGAAACTATTGCTTTGTTTTATCAGAAGAAAATGAAAGTTGCCACAGTTCAAGTTATCATTATAGATGTACTTTATGGTATAACACTTTACTTCCAGAAAGTCTACTTCTGATTTTATGTGCTAATACATATAGATATACTTAGTGTCAATATGTCAAGATTTTTCTTCAAATCTTTCATAGCCAGCTATACACCCCAAATAATTGGTTTAACTTGGTTAAAAAAAAAAAAAAAAAAAAACCTTATTTGACCAGGGGTATGATTCCAAATTATCAAACACCATTATTATTTCATAAAATTTTATTATTTTTAGAAAAATATATTTAGGCAGTGGACATAACTGATACCACTGTTTTATAATGTGATATAATTTTGCATCAATTAATTTAATGAGATACAGCAATTATTTTGTAATTCATGTGTATTTGGTTAAAAAAATTGGTCCAGTTTACTCACAGAGTGAGTGGGAACATAGGAAAAAATTGGAATACATCCTAATATTGTAGGATATGAGTTTCATATGGAAGTGAAAATTGGTGAAGTGAATAAGAGAGAAAACATTAAAATGTGAACCATGATTATATCTCTAAAACATATTTCATTTTGGTTGTTTTTATTCATAAATAGTTGATGTAAAAAAAGTGACCAAAGAGTGAGTAAATCTATTTTTAAAACTTCTAACAAAAGAAATTACTCTTTCAGATAACCAGGCCTACCCCTAATATCCTCAGGGCATTGGGCGAGTACAAATGCAAACTCACATAAAAGTTATGAATGAAGCTAATAAATTGTTAAATAATATGTCATCTATCCTCTTACCTTGAAAAGTACACCTCTATAAAACAAAATTGAAAAATATATGCAAAACTATCACTGAAAGTCAGCAAAATATCAGATATAACTACATTTAAATATTATTGTTCATGTATTAGTGTTCTTTTATGAGCCAATGATGTCTGAATGAATAATAAAATATAAATTATAAATATGTATAAATATATATTGTTATATATTGATATTTAAGATAAATCATATTAACATTATTACATTTGATATTTTAAGATAATTTGTGTTCAACTAACAGTAATGCAAACGTATATGTTTCCTGAGTCCTTAAAAGTCTGATAGTCTAGTAAGTTCAAGTTTGGAGACACTTCGTTGAAACAGGAAAAACTGGAATTATCAATAGAATTCTTTAAGGAATACTAAGATTCAGACATTAACCACAGATATAATATTCAGTGATTGTAAAGAAATCTTATATAATAAAGTATTATCATCACATAAGCTATTAAAATATTTTAATTTCATCATGTTTATTAGTTCATGCAATGTATAAATTCATACAATACTTCTTGAATTCTTTTAAATATTTTTAAGCTACAGTATTATAAAGAAATCAGGAAATAAATCAATTTATTTTTCAATTTTTTTCAAAAAATTTTAACCAGAAAATTTACCTTGATTGAAAATGGCCAGAAAATCATCTGAATATAAATCATTATTTTGGAAATGATTCTTTTTCATAGTCATACAAATGTTTTTCTTTTTCTTATTCAAATTTTCTGGGAATATTGGAAGGCTACTTTAGTCATATATTTCACATGTACTATATTTGATGTAAATTTTTTTAATTCACCTCAAATTATTCAAATTTTTATAAAAATTTAGTTTGCAAGGAACTATTATATTCATGCAATCTGAGAAAAATTTGTCAAACTTATTAATTTGTCTTTCTTCTTAATTAAACTTTGTCTCTTTCTATGACAGCAGTGGAACAACCAGCAAATCTTCTTGGAATTCAGACATGGTGGCAAGAGATGAGAAGAAGTATTTCCTGGGGGCCCAACAGTGGTAGGACACTTAACGTTTTGATTACACAATGTGTTGTGCCAGTGTTGAGCATTATATCTTGAGTAACATAGCATCCAGATGTTTTCTTAAATATATTTATTTAATTTTATTTGTTAGCCTCCTTTTGATATGTGGGTATCCTCAAAGGCCAGAGGCTAATAAGGCAAAGAGGTTTAAGAACAATGCCATAGATAATTTGTTGCACCTTCTCCATACCCACTCCAGATTGCCTCTAGAGTGGCTCTTCTGTTTTCTACTAGCTTGGATCCAGGCATTTTCATAGGACTGTTCACAGCAATAGCTTGTGTGCTTTAATTTTGAGGATCCTTTTGGTTGATCCCATTATCTTAGATATCTTACGCTTGTCACCAACTTTTCCATCTAAGCTTCGTTTACTACCCTGGTCACTCCTTCTGTCAATCTGTCTCCTACACCAAAAACTGTCTTATTCAACTCCTGTTATTCCCATCTCTTTGCTAAGCTAATAGAAACTGCAGCTAAAATCAACCATTTTTTCTTTTTAAACATATAATTTGTTTAAGGTGGGCTGTTACATGGGACTTAAAGTTTCATAAACTATGACAGTACAACTTCTTCAATAAAAGAGCTGTTTATTTAGAATTTTTTAAGAAAGGGGTAATAATAAGCATTTTAAAATATAACCCATGGTAAATACATGTCCTCTTACTAATTCACTGCCTATTGAAGAACTAAACTAATATTCAGTTCATTACCCAGATACTTCTATGCCTCATTTCTCATTTTTCGTTATGAAGGAAAATCGAAATATGATCATTTAGATAGAGTTAGAATTATCTCACTTTGTAAAAACGAAGACACGTTTTTTAACATAGATCCAAGTTAAGAAAGCCCAAACAATGAAACAACAAGTTAGGTATAGCAGAAATGTACCTCAACATAATAAAGGCCATATATTCCAAGCCTGCCCATAACATTGTACTCAATGGTGAAAAGCTGAAAGCCCAAGGATGCCCATTCTTGCCACTTTTATTCAACATAGTACTTGAAGTTTAGCCAGAGCATTTAGGCAAGAGAAAAAATAAAATAAAAGGCATCCAAATCAAAAAGGAAGAAATAAAACTGTCCTTATTTACAGATGACATGATCTTATATGTAGAAAACCCTGATGACGCCACCAAAAAAAACCCCAAAAACCAAAAAACAACAACAACAAAACTGGTAGAAGTAATAAATTCAGTAAAGTTACAGGATACAAATCAGAATACAAAAATCAGTTGAATTTCTATACACTAACAACAAACTATCCAAAAAATAAGTTGACTGTATATGCACGGGTTTGCTTCTGGGCTGTCTGTTATATTTCACTGGTCTATATGTTTGGCTTTATGCTAGTGCTATGCTGTTTTGATTACTATAGCTTTGTAACATAATTTAAAATCAGGATGTGGAATGCCTCCAGCTTTGTTCTTCTTTCTCAGTATTACTTTGGCCATTTAGGGTCTTTTGTGATTCTCTATGGATTTTTAGGATTTTTTTTTTCTGTGAAAAATGGAATTTTGATATGGATATGTATATATATGGTTTTTATATATATATATATATAATTCAAAGATAAAAAAGAAAATACTGCCATTTGTGACAACATGAATGAACCTGGAAGACACTTTAGTAAGTGAAATAAGACAGACACAGAAAGACAAATATTGTGTGAACTTAACGTGTGGAATCTAAAAAAGTCAAACTCACAGAAACAGAATAGAGTGGTGGTTGTGATGGGCTGAGAAGTGGAGGAAATGGGGGGATGTTGATCAAAGGGCACAAACTTTTAGTTACAAGGTGAATAGTTCTGAGGATCTAATGTACAGCATGGTGACTGTAGTTAATAATACGATATTTTATACTTGGAATTTACAAGAGTAGGTCTTAAGTGCTGTCACCACACACACAATAGTAACTATGTGAAGTGATGGATGTGAGGATTAGCTTGGTTGTGCTAATCATTTCACAATTTCTATTTATATCAAATCATCACATTGTATGTCTTAAATACATACAATTTTTACTTGTCAGTTATACCCTGACAAAGCTGACACAAAATAAAATAAAAAGAAATGAAATGAAATCTCTTTAAAATAAAAAATGCCAATATTAAATGTGCTATTCTCATTCAAAATTGCAATTAAATTTTAATTCTTTTGCTCATCCATTCATGGTTGCAAAATTCCATTAAGCATCTTTTTCTTAGAGGAATATGCGTTTTAGCCATTTTTATCATTTTATTTTGAAATATTAGCTAATACAGTTTTATCTGTTAGTCTGCGAATTTCTGAGCAGTAACAAATATCTAATTGGTTTTAAGGGTTCTTTTCCTATGTGTTTATGCCATGACTGTTAAGACATGTTTATTGGGCAAATCTGGACTGAGATGAATGCTGGTGAATTTCAAGGACAATTTTTCAGGAAATAATATGTAAAAAGGTGAAGATAGGGAAACTCTGAACAGATGCTTCTGATTAAGTCCTATGGTCAAAAGACACACCAGTCCTTCAAACTTGTTCCCTCACAGGACCGTGCCCAATTTCTTTAGGATGACATTCAGTACCCTCAAAACTCTGCCACCCTCTCATGTCTTTATACAGTAATCAAATATCTTAAAATTCCCTGCACATCCTACCTTGTGAAGGTTTTCTTTGCCTAGGATATTCTATATTATAACCCTTCCGCTTTTTATAGCTGGGCTAATTCCAACTGCTCCTTCAAGACACAACTTTAGATGAGGAAGAACAGTATACACCCCATCACTCAACTTTGCTAACAATTCTACCCTCTCATATATGTCACTATCTTTGTAACTATCAAGTTTGATTAGATACTATAGTAATACGATATTGAATGCTCATAGTTTTGAAATGATCCTTCATGCTATTAAAAGTAAATATCAAATAAGATTTTGTCTTTGCAAATTCCTTTAATCATTTTAAGATTAATACTACATAAAGTAGGTCAATTTTTCTGTGAGTTAAATATTTTCCAAATATAAGACAACTGCTTTAAAGGAACGTTTATTTTTTTTTCCTTTCCATTCAGGAATGCCACATGTAAAAAGGGATGCAGATTAATGACAATATTTCAGAAACGTTATTTTTTAATTTCCTTTTGGACATACCAATCATAATATCAGCTAACATTTCTGAAGTATTTAGTATGTACTAGGCATTATTTTAAACCATATAACCATTAGAATTTTATAAAGTTGGTACATTTATTATTCTCATTTTATATATAAGGAAATCTGAGGTGCAAAGTGATATAAAGCCCTAACTATTTTCATATAAGTACGTAATTGTAGGGATTTGAATCTTGGCAGTCTTGCTCAAGGCCTATGCTCTTAGAAGACATCTTTTAATGCCTCTTTTCTGCATTAAGAGAATAAACTACATTTCATTAATAAAACATGATTTTCTTGCATTTCTTTAATAATGTTTCATTAATATCAAATTAACATTAAATGTGGCTTATCTAGGCATATTGATGAAGAGCAATATGGCATTTTTATTCTAAAAAATGCATTGGATACTGCTCCCACAGTAGCCCCCAAGACAATTTCACTATTGGAGCCATAAAACTCATACATTGGTATTTTTCTTTATAAAAATTGCATTTGCCATCATTATGGTAAGAATGATGGAGATTCCACTGGAGAGTTTAAAACTACTCCAAAAGCATTTATGGAGGAAAAAAAGAAACTAGAGGTAATTGCTTATTGCAGTGCTAGATTGATTCTTTTTTTTTTTTTTTTTTTTTTTTTTTTTTAGATTGATTCTTATAATCAGAATAAGGGTATAATATTTAGTTGTATCATTGGGCCTTAGAAATGTTATTTTTGTAAGTTATTAAATTGCTGCTATATTGATATTTCCATCTTCTTCATAAAATTTTGCCTTAAGAAATTATTTGTTGTTTCTTTCATTTGGTAAAGTAAAAATGTATAGACAAAAATATAAGAAACTAATACTTCAAAAATTTTGCTAGGAGAAAAAGACAAGAAAACATAGGATCTACTTCAGTTTTGTTAGTAATCCTTTGGTTATTTTTATTTATTAAATTCAGTTGTTAATAAATTACACATGAAAGCAATAGAACAAGACTATATTTAGTTACCTTTCTATTAATATTCTAAGTGTCCTTACAGAGGTAGTGAACACTTATTCTTGTTACACAGCCTAAGAGCACATATTTTATTTTTAAATTCCCAAGTTCAGAGTATGTGACTATTTCCAGATACAGTAATTATTAAAAATTCATCCATTTAATCTTTGAAATATTTCTACATTTTACTTTGTTAAACATGGTTCCAACCAATGACTATTAAGGGCATATATGCAGCTATTATTTCCAAGTAGAATCACCGAGTTTTAAAATTTGCTAGACCTTTGAAACAACCAATTCAATCACTTCATTTTATTGAAGATGAACTTTGTATACAACCTGAGTACAAGAGTTTCAAAAAAAAAGAGTGACAGTGCCACTGTCATATGTGCCTTGAGCTTGATTGCTCTACCTGGAAATGTCATCTGCTCTGTGAGAGTGATATCACACTTGGATATATCAGTTACTGTAAGTAAACTGGCTAATGATGAATGTAGTAATGCTAAACATATATAAATAGGCTAGTTCCAAGTTTTTATACATTTTTTAAAAATATAAATTTATTTATTTATTTTTGGCTGTGTTATCATTGCTGCGCGCTGGCTTTCTCTAGTTGCGGCGAGTGAGGGCTACTCTTCGTTGTGGTGTGTGGGCTTCTCATTGCGGTGGCTTCTCTTGTTGTGGACCATGGGCTCTAGGTGTGCGGGCTTCAGTAGTTGTGGCTCACGGGCTCTAGAGCGCAGGCTCAGTAGTTGTGGCCCCCTGACTTAGTTGCTCCGTGGCATGTGGGATCTTCCCGGACCAGGGCTGGAACCCCTGTCTTGTGCATTGGCAGGCAGGTTCTTAACCACTGTGCCACCAGGGAAGTCCCTATACATATTTATGTATACTTTCTTTTCATTTTGTAAGATGAAATAGGTAGGCTAGATGCCATCTAGAGTTTTTTTCAGCTCCATAATTCTAAGTACAGTTTGTATGTGCTTTTTTCCTAATAATTTGCATGTAGTCTATTTAATTATATCTAGAATGTTCATACATGTATATACTCTTGTAACCTCTTTCTATCTCAACTATAGCCGTATTTTATAACTAATAACACAGGGTTTCCATTCATGTAAATTAGACTTTACTGCTTCTTTGAGTACCTGTTTCACTTTAAACAATCAATCTTGTATTTCCCAGTTTCTTCATGTGCAGAACCTTTAAATTGCTGATTATGCTGCAAGGTTGTTGAAAGGGTTACCCACATTTATTCTTTAATTCTTCAGGTACTTACTATCTTATTCTATGTGGTAGGCACACTGGTAGGTATTGGGAATACAGTAATGAGCTAGAGAGACAATATCATAAGCATTTTAGTGCATGTGAAAACAACTACAAACTGCAAAGATAAATATTGCCATTATCAAGCTAACATTCTAGAATTATGCAAAGTTGATTATTTATGGTTTTATTTTATTTTTTAAAGGCAAGTCTTTTTTTTATCACTTAGGAACTTGAAAACAGGTTTTTAAGATTTATTGCCTACAATGCTATACATTCTCTAGCAGGGACAATTCTTATAACTACATTCTTTGTCACCTGAAGTTGCCTACTGGTTTTTGTTTTCAGTTTATAGACTGTAGCTCCAGGCAAAATTTTAAGCAGACTTAGTTTACTACAGTGGGTTAGTTGTTCTTTGAACCTTATAGTAAGACATTATAAGAAAAAGATCAGCTCAAGCAGAATTGAACTATCTATAAGCTGAAATAAAAGGGATATTAAAGAATATTAAGAATCCACAATTTTGTGATGACAACTGTTTCTGGATCCACCAAAGTAGGAAATATGACTGATAAAGACTTTGAGACAAGGACCTGTTGAGATTTAGCCAAAATCAGTTTATGGGTAATTAGCTAACCGCCAAACACCGTTGTTCTATATGGCTTAAGGTAGCCCACCAGTACAGGAGTGCCAAGGATAGTATAAGTGAAAAAAATCAAGCAGAATGGAAAATTAAATGCAAGACGTAATGATGGGTGTGGTTATAGGCCAAAGGAATTAACTAGAAGCAAACACATTGGAAGCCTACTAAATATTTTAGGGGATTTTACTTCCAAAAAACCATGATTTGAAGCTAAAGTGTTTTTGAAGTACCAGCTTTAACATCCTAAGGCACTAAACTGGCATAATAGGAAATGGAATACAAAAACTTTATAGTCTCATGGGAAGTTAATTCCAACACCTATTTCATATGTGCCCATGGTGAATTGTTAGAGACAATGTGTTTTTACAAGGTCTGGGACTTAAGAGAAAGGACATGTTTGAAAGAAAACAGCTTTAGAAGATAGAGATAGTATATCCTTCCCCAGAGAGAATTAGTGATTTACCTCCCAACAGACATTACAGCATAATAAAGATAAAGCCCTTCTGTTTCCCTCCCGGAGAGGTACTTACACTCTAGGGTAATGAGCAAGCTCTCTCTTTATAAGAGATAGAGATAGTGGGTGGATGTGCTAGCAGCTCCACGAAGCCTGAGCATCGCTTAAAAGTTGGTGTCCCTTTCCTGTATTGAACGCTATTGTATGTGCACGTAATATCTGACCCACGTTGTATTGCCTATTGGATCTGGGCCATGAAGAACTGATGAAAACTGCTGCTATGACTGCTATTTTGATTGACTGATCCAGGGCTCCTATGACGTTTTGTCAGAATACTATGTCAGGCTTACTTGTTATCTGGTAAGTGGCAAGTGGGGTAAAATCTGAGAACCTCCACCTTTTCTAACATAACAAGGGTAATGGTCAGGGAGGTTCCTCCCAGAGGGGAGACTCAAGGACTAATCAATGACTTTCTCCATAGCTAGTCCAGGAGTGTCTTCACAGTATCTGACCAGCAGAATAGCAAAATTGTTACAAACTACACTATTATTTATTTCTCTTCTTTTTTAAATAGAACTTTTTATTGCAGTTATTCCAGTGCTGCTTCATTATTGTATCTTGAGTATATTGAGGACCTACTCTGCATCACTAACAGATAGTAGCCTTTGAACTGGATGTAGTTATTGGATGGTACTTTGGGTTGTCTTCCTTGCATGAGGATTTGATTGTATTCCATACGTTGAAAGAAATCTTCAAGTAGATCTGGAGATGAGAATTCTGTATTATGGTTGATATTACTAGCTCTTCAATAGAAATGTGATTTTCTTCTTTGGCAAAAACCTAACCTATGATACCTATCTTCCCTTAAAATTAAGTGGGAAAGATGTGACTATATTTTAGCAGTAAATATGTGCAGACATTTGATGTGCCTGTTTCTGAGCCAAGACTTTAGAGAGATATGTGTGCCCCAGCCACCACCGACACACAAGTTCTCCCACCAAATAGGTGCAGGTAACCATGTAGTCCTAAGAGATGATGGCACTGTAAGGTTAAATGAGCTTGAGTATTTGAATCACACATAAAATGAAAGTCTCCTGTCATCCAGGAACACCTATTTCAGACTATTAAATGAACATAAAATAACATTCTGTTATGTTAAGCTTTCATCCATTTTTAGTGTATCACAGTAGCTAGAGTTAACCTAACTAATAAAATGTTGCGACCTAACAAGACAACAGACCCATCTAATGTGTCAGTTTTAAACTGTTCTTCTGTAAGGTCCTTGTATCGACTCTGTATCTAAAGGGGTTTCATAGGACAGGTCATCTTTTTGAGTGTCAGAAGGATTATTAACAGTATAATTAATTAATTTTCTTTTACCAAAAACCACATTAGGAGAGATAGAACTGTATCTTATACATTCCAAACTGCTTTATCACAATAATCTTAATGTAGATAGTGTTTAAGAACATCCTAAATAAGTGATAATTTCCCCTTAGTTTAAATTAGATCCATTTTTTAAACTTGTTTTGGTTCTTGACATGAAGAGCATGGTTTTGTTTATCTTGAGAAAATATAGGTTTCTCTACCCAGGAGAGCCAATCTTTCCTAAGAAGTGTATATATTCAAGAAATAAAAATGTGGAGTGTTGAAGGAGAAAGAAATTATTCACTTACCTGGACAGATCAATTCTATCAACTCAAGGGATCAATACCACAGACATAAGTGGTTTATATGTAGTATTAACTCTAGAAAATGACCATGAAACAATCTAATCTTCTGATGATATTTTCTTCTGTCTTGGCAAAGTATAAGTGTATGAGAATCTTCTAAGAGTTAAAATCATTTAAGTTTTATGTCACTGCCTTGCTAATTAAAATATTTGCCCCCATGGTCTTTAGCATTTCCTTCACATTGGACTAGAAACTCTAAAATGTAAGGTGTAAGGACCCTCATATCAGTGTAAATATTGTTCTTCCATACTTCGTATTTTAAGAGAAAAAAATATGTTGCTGAAGCTGTTTATTCACAACATAATTTCATGGAAGTTTTATCAATGGGTTTTTCCTATGATTATTATAATACATTGAAAGGCCAAAATATTTTCTTCTTTGTCAAGACAGATGGTGATGAAAGAAAGAGAAATAAGTATGTAGGATTTTAGAAAAGTTAGGCAATTGCAAGTTTAGAGAACACATATCCAAAGTTTTGACCATCACTAATCTCAAACAAGGTGTCAGAGCTTTGGAAGGCTAACATTTAACCACTCATGTTTTCATATAGAAAAGCATCAAGTCCATGGGTAGAGAGAACAGGAAATTTCTTTCAACCAAGAAGTCATATATCAATGTCATCAGGTCAGGAAGAAGCAATCGTGAAACATTTCTTATAGTCTGAAGTTTTCCTTTAATCCATTCCGGTCACTCTTACGTTAGAAAAATGAGTGACTAGTGGTTAGACTCCATCAAATGCAACAGAAATAATTTCTCACTGTTACCAATGAAGTTCAAGTGGATGAATACCATGAATTTGCATCATATGAGCTGGATACAACAGAAAAAGTGAAGTGATAATTTTGTATAAAAGCAGAGCTAATATTTTCCTTATCTTCGAGTATATTAAAAGTATCCTATTTAATGCATTGGAAAGAAAATTAAGTATTAAAGTTAATCTGATTCAATGAGGGGAACCAATAATATACAGATTCTAATGCAAAGTGGTTTATTTTATTTCATTCTCCATACTTTGCAAAGTCTGCACTTGTCAAGGATATAAGCATTGTGATTTCTTTACTCCAGAAAAGTCATTCTTGATCGAAGTATCTAGTTAGTCAATATCAATTGTTTAGCATAGATTGTCAACACAGAGTAGGCCTATGGAGATTTACAGAGGAAGAAAAACTTATTTACTGATTCTGAGTTTTTGAAAAAGTTTAAATACAAAGGAAAGAAGGAAATCTATATTTGTAGAAAAATATTTTAAAAATAAAAGAAACAGGGCTTCCCTGGTGGCGCAGTGGTTGGGAGTCCGCGTGCCGATGCAGGGGACATGGGTTCATGCCCCGGTCCTGGAAGATCCCACATGCCGCAGAGCGGCTGGGCCCGTGAGCTATGGCCGCTGAGCCTGTGCATCCAGAGCCTGTGCTCCACAACGGGAGAGGCCACAACAGTGAGAGGCCCGCGTACCGCAAAAAAATAAATAAAGAAACAGATCAAAAGATGCATACATATGTTTTGGAAAAGAGTATTTGTTCAGCTATTTTTACAAGGCGTTGCAATCTAGTATATCACAATATGCATATGTACATACATATGTACCTATATACATATATACACATATTTATATGTATATAATCTCAAAAGATAAAAATAAAAATGAAATATTCAATTTTTACTGCAACAATAATGCATAACAAATAGTCACAAAACAGTGGTTTACCCCAACAAACTGTTTCTCAACTGCAGTTCTGCTGGGTCCTTCTGGGCTCTGTTGGACTCTGCTGGGCATGAGCACTCTGTAAGGCAAATAGTATTCTCAGAGTGAGGCCTGACTTCTGTTGAGGAAGGCAAGTAAAAAGAGTGATACAAAAGAAGATAAGGAAGGTTTATACATTTGACAGGGAAAATGGTAGAAAATTTAAGGTTTTTATATATATATATATGTATATATATATAATTTTTTTTTTTTTTTTGCGGTACGCGGGCCTCTCACTGTTGTGGCCTCTCCTGTTGCGGAGCACAGGCTCCGGACGCGCAGGCTCAGTGGCCATGGCTCATGGGCCCAGCCGCTCTGCGGCTTGTGGGATCTTCCCAGACCGGGGCACGAACCTGCGTCCCCTGAATGGGCACGTGGACACTCAACCACTGGGCCACCAGGGAAGCCCTAAGGTTAATATTGACAGATAAATAGTGCCTGTTCCTGCTTACTTTCCTGTTTACTTTTTTTTTCTTAACAATTAGTGTGCTTTATTCTTATTCTGCATTATAATTCCAGACTCCTAGTACTTCATTCTTATTCAAAACAAAAAGAAAATGCAGATCCTTTGAGGATTAAGTGGTTGTATTGTACCAGCCTCTCTCTCTAACACTGTCATCTGTGGATGTTCCAGTTTGTTTCCTCCACTCTTCAAAGATTTTAGAATTTTCTCTTTATTCCAAGTCCCAGTGTCAAATGGACAAATGTCAACATTCACGTGCACAGTGTTTCCAGCTCTAGAACTCATTAGTTCTAAAAATTCCTAATACTCAGTGATCTTCTTTATCTTCTCACTTCCATGGTCACACCTTGAGTCTTTTCATAACCTGAATCTCATCAATCTTCAGAAATCACTGATGCAGTAATCCCACTTCATGCCCAGTGTCTCCTTTCCTTATGACTTAATCGACCATTTCCATCATTTATCATTAACTATTTTATTTATTTTACTTTATCAGGAATTCCAGTTCCTTGAACTGCTGCTCTCTACAAATTCATTAGATATCCCCTTCATTTCCTTTTCTGTTCAACTTTATTGATTTCACTATGACTTTTATCAATAATATGTTTGGTATATATAAATCTCCCTTACTTCTCAGAATTTTTGTTACACATATTGCAAAGTTCCATCCCCTTTGAGCCTAATAATCTTTTTCCAGGACTGACCCTGATCATCCAATTTCTGCAAGAGATTTTCATATAACCGAACAGAATATTTTTCACTATAAATTCTTAACCACCTAACTTAATTGGCATCTCCAACACTGTTCTGTAATCCCACTACGTGTCTGGTCAGCTCACTGTGTCTCCTGCCTCTCTTCTAAATGTCTTATTCAACATTATTCTACTCTCCTCAAATACCCAACTTTTAGCTTCTTTCCACTAACTTTAAAATAGATGACCTTGGGAAAGACAAAACTTTTTGTGCCTTATTTTTTTCCATATGTAAAGTTCTCACATGTTAGCTTGTATTATTAACGTTTTTATGATTATCAGTATCATCTGCTCCCATTCTCTCCTCCTTCCTCATGTCACAATGAAATCCATCCTCCTGTTTGAAGATAATTTGTCTCTACTCTGGATCCCATCTCATCTCCTTTCTTATTATGATATATGTCATCTATTCTTGTTTTGATTTTCCATATCTTTCTCACAATTGCATCATTCTCATTGGCCTGTAAATCAATTCAAGTATATCCTGTGAGAAATGGAAAAAGAAAAAGAAGGCAACAGAATCTTACTTGTCCACAAATACCTCTACAGTTTCAGTCTTATTTCTGTTTATGCACAAAGCTCTCAAAAGGCTTATCTATATGTTCCACTTCCTCCCTCCCTCCTTTCCTTTCTTCCTTCCCTCCTTCCCTCCCTTTCTTTCTTTCTTTCTTTTTTATCTTTCTTTTCTTTCTTTTTCTTCTTTTTCTTTCTCTTCACTCACTGCAACACCAATCTGTCTTCTAGCCCCCATCTCTCTGTTATTGAAATTCTCCCAAGTTCACTTATTACTTGCAAAGTCACTATATTCAATAAGTTTTTTGTGTGTGGGGTGGGTGTCTTTACTGCTGAACACTCCCTTATTCTTGAAACATTCTCTTTATATTTTATTTTTAAAATTCTCCATATTTTATTCCTACTTCTCATTTTTTATGATCTACAATAAAGTATTAGACTTGTCAAATCTTAGTTGCAAGATCACAGGTTGTCACAAGCTAGACTATACTCCTAGGCAATTCCATTCACATATATGACTGCCATTATTACATTAGGTAGATTACTCAAAAATTGATGTCTGTGGTCAGAATTGCCTTTTAGCTCCAGATAATATTTAACTACCTAATTGAAATAAATTCTTGGATATTTCAAAGACCCTCTTCCATAATAAAGACAACAACTAAACTTATAATCTTTATCCCCACACCTAGTTCTTTACCACTGTTTTTCTTCACAAATGGCTGCGTAACCGTCAAGTTACGTAAATGAGAAATTGAAAAATCATCTATGACATCTGCCTCTGCCTTGTTTCTGATATTCCAACCCTAGAGAAGTCTGTTGGTTTCAAAAATGTCGCAAGCTTGAACACATCTCTCTATCTCCCTTAGTCCACATCGCCATCATTTCTTCTCTAAGTCTGACAACACTTATATTTACCCCTTCAATTTTTTTTTTGTACTCAGAGAAATCTTTTATGTAATCAAATAAAAATGTATCACTTCAATACATAAAGCCTTTCAACGGCTTTTCACTGTTTTTAGAGTGAAGACAACATACCTCAATGCCTAAAATTGCATGTTTTGGCACCCACCTAACTCCCCAAATTCATCTACATTATACTGTCCCTAATTGCAGCTATAGTGGCTTTCTTTCAGCCCCTCAAATTCGCCATGTCTTCTCTCAGCATATAATTTTATGTGTGCTGTCCCCTCGGCCTGATTATGCTTTCCTCTCTGTCCCTCAGTTCACCAGATTCCACTGTTTTGTATGAAATCATAACTATGGAGCTTTCCCACATATCTTTTATGAATCAATTGATCTATTACAAACATTTGTAACTCTGTTTCTCTTCTTTATAGCATATTAATTTATGTATACAGTGATATTAGTATGGCAAGGGATGTGTCTGTTTTTCTTAAAATCATTATTGTATCATCAGTGGTTGTCACAAGTACCTGACCCACACAATAAGTGTTTTATAAATATTAGTTGAATGACTGGCTGAACACCTAATAGTGACTGGTTGAGAGATGGTTTGCAATAAATTGTTTTTATTGAGGTTGAAATAGACTTACCTTGGCATCAAGTTAGTGTTCAATAAATGTCAGCCTGAAATGTATGAAAAGCAATTTTGGAATTTGTGTTTATATCCATGGTCAAACAAGTCTGTTTATACAAATGGACTGTGACCATCAAGTGGAACAGTGACTTAAAGGTTATGTTCCTTGTTTAAAAAAGTAGACGATCTGTTAGAATTCAAGATTTAATATTGCTGAAGTATATCTTTGACAGACTTGCATTGATGATAAGCATGAAATCTATGATTGTTTCTAACTAGGTAAATAATGTGTTATTTTCTTTTTTCTAGTATATTTTTTTCCTCAAACCCTCAGGCCAGTTAGGACTAAGTTTGTTACTTCTCTTTATTTCCACTTGTATCTATTGCACTTTTTTTTACCCATTAGTTATATTTCTTACCAGACCACATTGAAGATAGTTTTTCATTAATTATCTATTTTCCTAACCGTAAGTTATCTGAAGGGTATTTTTATCTATCTTTGAAGACAGTTTTTGAAACCCATCATACTGTCGGATGGAAATATGATACCCAATAATGTATCACTAATTATTTTGAGTTAAAGTACATGATATTCAACATATACAGAGGCATCTGCATGTCCTGTTGATTCTGTCTACAAAGTATATCTCAAGTCAATTTACTAATCTCTATCTGCACTGATATAGTTGTGGTCCCAGTGACCACCATCAGTTTCCTAGACTGCAAATAAGGCTTCCTGCTTTTATTCTCTGGAAATCATATTCCCCCACAAAAGCCAGATTACTCATTTTGAAACCTAATTTAGATCATGTGTTTTTTTTATGTAGGATCTGTGAATACTTACCCATTAAATTTGAACAAAGCCTGAAATCTTTAATATGGCCTATGAGACCTCGCATGATTTAGCTCATGTCAGTACCTCCAGCCTCAATGTTTACTGCTCTTGTTTTTTCTCACAATGTTAATTGGCATTTCTCATTGTCACTTAGGGAATTTCTTACAAACACCAAGATTTTTCTACTTCAGTTCTCAGTCTTTGTCTAGGAGTAGGTTCTTAAGTCCCATTCCCTGTGCCAGAGTGACATGTAGAGCTGTCTTAGCAATTAGTGCATAGTATTGTGTTTACAGATTTGTTTAGAAAGCCCCAATTAATGTGAAGCTCAAAACTTTGTTGATTGTATCAAGGTTCTCTGTCATTACTTGTGGGCATGATGAGGAAGCCTATGTATCTGGGTTGCTGCTGGGATCTGTCTTACATTTGCAGCAGCAGCAACCTTGGACCAAGACAAAATTGCGGGTGACATAATGGAGAAATAAAAATAAATAGGGTCTTTATCTTATTAACTTTCTAGGTCAAACTCTGCGTCTGGGTCTTCCACTTTTAGAGCCAACAAATTCCTTATTGTTTAATTCAGGTGTAGTTGAACTTTCTGTTTCATAAAACCATTTTATAATGTCATAAAAAACACTAACTATGGGAAAGTTATTTAAATTAACTTAGACTTATTTTTAACATATCTAAAATAAATAGATAGATAGATTCTTGATAGATAGATAGAATCTTGATAGATTCTTGTGAGAATTAGAAATAATGCATGTGACACTAACTAATATGTAGCCAATGGCTACCATAATTATAAAATGCTGTTTCTCAGCCAGACTCAATGTTGCTTAAGAAATTTGAGAAGAAGCACTGATTAGTTCATTATTCTTTTTCTCCATTATTCTTCACTGTCTACTTCATTAATCACTTTGTTGTATTTGAAGATGTTTTATCTTGTCACCCAACTCTGATACAATAAATAAATGCATATAAGTCCAAATACTGAAAATATGCTCCCAGGATTGGTTTGCTGCAACCGCATTATTATGGCTGTCAATCTCTGTTTCTCCGGTGTTAAGTGCAAGCTCCCTGACGATAAGCCCTACTGGTGAGTACTTAACTCCCTCTGATCTAGGTGTCAGAATTTCTTGATACTGTGTGCTAATGTGAAATTCACTACTGCAAAAACAACAGACTCTTCAGAAAACCAAATCCCAGCAGGTTCAACTTTTAAAATAATCTTACCTGCTGGAAGATCCAATAAACGTGCTGATCATTGGCTACTGTCTCCAAAGCCAGCTGTGTCTCATCTACTCAACTGAAGAGGCTGCTGTTCTAAGTGATTGCTGATAGTACGTGGCATGGGAATATATGTTGTGACCTATTATTGCGATCAATAAATATATAAGACTAGTTACCACTGGCCTGGAAACAGAATGAAAGATTAGAATATTTTATCAAATGTATTTTTACTGCATAATTCTTTGCAAGAAGAAGCCTAAAGTGTATAATGAAATGTTTATTCAATTCTAATGGTTATTGTGCATAGAACCTTTTTCCCTCATATTAATATTTCAATTTATAATATTTTTGGCAAAATGACCTGAAAAAATCTGTTTTAGAAGCATATCAGTGAGACTTCATGACTGTTAGGTAGGCTGATTGTCATCTGATATTTGGTGCTATCATGTAATATATTCTTGTCAGCAGAATTTTTGAAGGTGCAGAAACAGAGGGTGGAGATTGATATCCCTTTTATGGGGTGATGCTGTGATGTAGAATTTAGGCACTTTTTTTCTGTCAGGAGAACAGAACCACAAGAATACATATTTCTTTCTATGAGTTTTTAGTAATGTGCTGAAAAGTGGCATTGTGGTTCTGCATTTGCCTTTCTTATTGCAAGAACACCGTTTTCCTACATTTCCTGTAAAAGTATTTGAATTCTTAGCCTTAATAGTAATTTTTTTTTTTGCACTACGCGGGCCTCTCACTGTTGTGGCCTCTCCTGTTGCAGAGCACAGGCTCCGGACGCGCAGGCTTATCGGCCATGGCTCATGGGCCTAGCCGCTCTGCGGCATGTGGGATCTTCCCAGACAGGGGCACGAACCCGTGTCCCCTGCATCGGCAGATGGACTCTCGACCACTGCGCCACCAGGGAAGCCCAATAGTAATTTTTTAAAGGGTCATTTACAGTTCCGTGAAATTCAAACTTTAAAAATTACACATAGCACTAACACTTTCAGAAAAAATTCTGAAAGATAATGTTGAGATGCCCTCTAACACATAGGGTATTATTCAAAGTTATGACACAATCACTTTGATTCTGTTTCTCTCTGTGCCAGATATCACACGGTGACATTCTTAGCTTGTATAAGTGGTTATAAATTTTACCAGTTTCGGGCTTCCCTGGTGGTGCAGTGGTTGAGAGTTCGCCTGCCAATTTAGGGAACACAGGTTCATGCCCCGGTCCAGGAAGATCCCACATGCCACGGAGCGGCTGGGCCCGTGAGCCATGGCCGTTGAGCCTGCGCGTCTGGAGCCTGTGCTCCGCAATGGGAGAGGCCACAGCAGTGAGAGGCCCGCGTACCGCAAAAAAAGAAAAAAAAATTTTTTTACCAGTTTCCTTCAGAGTCTCCTGGACTCACAGGACTAGGGAGATCACCTACATGATTTCCCTGATTTCCTTGAGATACAATCAGTATCATGACAGAAGCATAGGATACATGGTGGGAGTGCCTGGCAATAACGCACTAAAAGGCCCAGGATTCATTTTTAGATGTGATAGTCATGTCTTAGAGTTAAACTGCCCAGGAACAACCAGAGCCCTGCCCTTTATATTAGTCCACATTTTAACTTCTTAAGTCTAGGTCTCCTAGCTCAGGTTAGTATTGTAGTAATAAAAGAAAATAACACAAGCAGAGTTATTTTTTTAACACTACACAATAAGACTAAGTTGATGCTATATTTACTATTAGCATCATTATTAAAATAATTGTTATTAATTTTTCTGGTACAATCTCCAACTTAAGAAAATGATCACTTTATGATTTTTCCTCTTTATTCGCTACCACAGGGTAGGATACACTGGCTGGTATAAAAGTGTATAAGCATGATTCTCAGAAATATCTGGGTAACTGGCCCTTGTTCTAGTTCTGTAATTTGAGTTAGGGAATATATTTTTCCTGAGGTATACAAGGAGTATGAGGATTAACTTGTTGGGTTAGAAGGAGGCTCAGGCCTGAGTCTCTTATGAGGTGCACCTGGTCCAGATGAGGTGGTCTATAGCATGTTTCCAGCCAAGGCTCAAAGCTGGACTGTCCCAAATACATGTATAAGCCTGGACTTGGAAGAGAAAGTTAATCATCCAAGGTGTCTGGTATGACCTACCCTCACTTATAAAAAGTTATCATGGACGACTCTGTGCTTCCTGGCATGGCACTTGGGGATTTTAGACGCCATAATGTCTACACTTCCATTGGATACAATTGCTAATCTCTCTGTTGTGTACCCTGACTTCTTCAGATGGGAAACTATTCTTGATTAACTTAAATGTATCTATGCCTGGTTTTTACAACAATCTATATCTATTATTGACATATATAAGACAAAGGTGCAGTTCCACAGCAAACATTTATTGATCATTTATCAATGGTTGCTGAATATTGATGAGCCACACAACAACAGCAAAAAAATAGGTGTGTGTCTGCTTTCAAAGAGCACTAGGAATGGTCAGCCTAATACACTGTAAAATATCCTTTAATAAATGCTATTGGATGTCACTCATAGTTGAAAATTCCTTAATTATATTGTAGGAAAAGACCAAGCTAAAGTCAATAAATTGCTTAATACTAAATAAATACTAAATAAATTGCTTAATTAGATTATTTCCTTTGTCTCTATATAAGGAGCCCATGTAGACCACGGAGCATCAGTCCTAGAAGATAATACCAGCAAAAAGTACAAAACCCAGTAATAGGGATGAAAGGGAATTAAATGTCAACCTAACTTTGGACAATTTTGAGAATTTTAACAATAGTCTTACTTTTGCTATTACATAGTGACATCACACACTTGGTCATTTTTGACAGCTTTAAGCATTTATTTTTCTGTTTCAAGAGTAATTGGATTATTATGTTAGATGCAGAATTCAATATTATTTCTCAGGGGGTAGAAGAAGTGGGTATTAGGAAGAGCTGAGAATGTTTCCTACAGTGCCTGGTACAAAGTAAGATTCATAAAATTTCTTAAAATAGTGATAAAAATAATAGCATACACTTGCATGGTGACTACTTGTGCCAGGCACTATCCTAAGCAATTTATACAAATTAACTAATTTATGAGTTGATTACCTCATAGCAACCTTATGAGATAGTTTACACTATTATTGCCTTTTTACAAATGAGGTAACTGAGACACAGAAGTTAAGTAAATTATCCAAATCCATGGACCTAGTAGATTTTAGAGCCAGGATTCAAACCCAGGTAGTTGGGAACTTAAGCAAGATTCTACTTCGTCTGAAAAGCAAGACAAAACAAATCAAAAATTCAAACTTATTGATTGAATAAAGTTTACTAAATGTCTATACATTTTAGTTTTTAACATCAATTTGTACATTCAACTTTCATCACATGAGAACTCATTACTCATGTAATTAAGAAAAATATTGAAGATTGACCTAGGTCTGTTACGCTAAAGTCTGCCTTATGAGCTGCTGATTGCTGGTGTCCTACATTGACTCTCTCACTAGTATAAGCCCAGACAGCAAAATATCACCTGTTATTTCATCTGAGAGCTTTCATAACTTTTGTTGTTGTTTGTATGTCTTGTATTTTGCTAACATTTGTCTGTAGTACTCTCTTAATTAAGAACTACCTCACTTGCAGTGTCTACTTTTTATCATACACAAATACTACACAGGATTCTGGGTGTTACAAATTGTCAGTAAATAAAGCCAGGCAAAAATAGGCTTCCTGTTTTCCAAGTGTTCCACACTGCAGACCTGACATTCATGAGTGCCTAAGAATCTTGTAGGTTAGTACTTGCAAAAATCTTATCTTCAGAGACTGCAGTGGTGCTCCCATAAAGTTTGTCTTTCTCTTTGTCACTTGCTTTTATATTTGGTAATTCATATTCCTTTTATTTCACACAAAGATTATAGAATACTAATTATATATCATAAAAATTGTACTGGGAAACTCACTTTCATTATTCTAAAACTTGATATTGCCCATATACAATAGAAATGTCATTATATAAGATACTAGACATTTCTTTTCTTCCTGATTATATTGTAAGTCATATTAATAAAATTCAGTATTTTTTTTTTTTTTTTTTTTTTTTTTTTTTGCGGTACATGGGCCTCTCACTGTTGTGGCCTCTCCCGTTGCGGAGCACAGGCTCCGGACACGCAGGCTCAGCGGCCATGGCTCACGGGCCCAGCCGCTCCACGGCATGTGGGATCTTCCCGGACCGGGGCACAAACCCGTGTCCCCTGCATCGGCAGGTGGACTCTCAACCACTGCACCACCAGGGAAGCCCTAAAATTCAGTAGTTAATTGAGACAATATGGGAGTATTTAAGTTTTGAATTATTGAGCAAGTACTGTTTGTCCATCTATCCCTTTTCCAAATATACTTGTGTTATCTGAAACTGTCTGTCCCAGCCAGGTTAGTCCCAGCCAGACCCAGGTCTTTCTGCTTCATTAGATTTACTCTAAACAGTTAGAGAAGTCTAAAGAAATCTGCTGCCCTTTTGTCCGTCACAGACCTATCCTTGGGAATAGGTTTAGTCTTCTGCTCACCAGCAGAGTTCTGAACTTCAGCTTCCTCATTTACCCCTGACTGTGAGCTGCCTATCCGCCTAACAGACCATTGTACCCCTGGGGTGTCTATTTTCCTCTCTGGTACTTTCTTAGAAATTACTCTATATTCTCAAGGGCTCGTATGTATTTTGCTTAAAATATTCTTGTGTTTGCTTAGCGTGGTTGTATTTATTTAGCGTGGTCTTTCCTATGTCACACCGGAAATAGAAAGATTGAGATCTTTCTTTTTCTGCTCATGTTGGCTGGTGTGAGAACCCTTAATGCCTGTGAAGATCAGGCTGTCAGAGTCTGTTGGGCAGTGGAGAATTGATGAGAAATGAAAGATACATGGGAGATTTTTCTTTTTTAAAGTAGGCTAAAGACAATTAGTTAAGGTAATTTTTATGGCTGAGTTACCCTGTCAAGGATTTGGGAGAGAAGAGTGTTCAGTAATATGTGCTGAGACTTCCATCCTCAAACTCCTACCCCTGAAACAGAAAACAAATCCTAAACACTAGATAGGATCCTATGTAACCTGACCCTTTCATCTAATTCCAAATGATTTCTTTCCCAAGCTGGAAGTTTGTTTCTAGTATTTCTTGTATCATCTCAAAACTTAATGATTAATCAACCTTCCCTTTATTAAAGCAATTCACAAAAACTATGGACTTAGTATCATGTTTGCGTATAGTTTCTTGTAATGTAAGCAGTTTCTAAATTACTATGGAACCTAGATTTAATTTACATCGTGTTTCCCATCTTAATCATTCAGATTGACTTTCCCTTATAATAATATACTAAACTCAGGTATAGTAAGATTACATTAGACAAATAAGCTGTTTGGTAATAACAGATAAGTTGATAAATTGGCGTCATAATTTGATTGCAGTCAAGGTTTTTGTTGAAATTTTCTGGCTTGGATTTCTAATTTCTGATCATTTTTATTACAAATCATACCAACCAAACTGTATAGACAATATATATTGACTACTAAATTTAAAATAAAAAAATTTCTTCCGGTTAACTATGACTATATAGTGCACATAGTTAAGTCTTCTCCTTCTAGAATAATTATTTAATAACGCAAATAAAGGAATAAAAAAGTAATGCTCACAAGAGCAGGACAATGGGAGATTCATAGAAGAAAAGTCAACTGGAAAGCTATGGAAAAGTAATAACTGACATAATAACCCACAGAAAACTGACTTTAAACTTGCAGTGTAAAACTGGAGAAGCTCGGGGATTGAAGGCACCAGGTACATTTGAACGTAGTGAGGTGTGATCCTGAAGCTGAAATCAGAAGTGTGGATTGCACATTGTGGAAGGGTCAGTAAGACACAGACCTCCACTGCTTAAGTGCCTGCATTCACAGTCAACTCTTAAAAAAGAATATGTTTGTATTCTGGTGATATTTGCTCCTGCTGAGGTCAGAAAAGAAATACTGCCTGGAAACAGCAGCAGGCTCAAAAGAAAATACTCCCTGAATTTTGAGGGACTTCCAATGCAGTGACCAATTTATTGTTGTATCACCCCTTGATAAAGCATGAGTTCACATGTACCCCCTTCCAATCAGCTTTCTTTCCATGCTAGTCATCAAACAACCCAGGAGGAGGAAGAGGGAGAGATTCATGAGAGAGGATTCCAAATTAAAAAAATTTTTAAATTGTAGATTAAATGTGGTTGACTAGACCAAATATAGTATTAGGGTCTGAGGAAGAATTAATGATGGGAATAAAAAAAAAAAGAAAAGCAAATAACATGGTAATTGTTATCCCCAGATAATACCAATAGTTAACTTTCCCCCAAATTATGTGAATATAAGACATTACAGGAACCAAATGTGACCAATGTTTATATATTCATGATAATGTAAATCATATTTATTTAACAAAAAGCTGTGATTAAAGTTCATAGAGAGAATGAGGTAAGGGAAAATATTTTTATTTGATGCAGCAGATGAGGTCTAAAATATTTTCTATAGTAGGAGATTTATACACATCTATAATTGAAACAACATATAGAAGTATAAATATGCATTTAGTAATAGAGCTGCAGATGTCAGAAAAATAATCTAAAATTGTTGAAAATATTTGAAAGTGCTTCAGTGTTTCATTATCAACTATCTAATTCTACCTAACTTGTTTTATACATATATACACATATATATGTATGTATATTGGTATGCATATATATGTATATATATTTATACACAGGTATAGACATGTAGCCTTCCCTCCTCATCTGACCCTTCTTTCCATTTCCTCAACCTTTTCTCCTCAGGTAACCTAATATTGAAAGATGTTTCCTCAGATTGGAATAATTACTCTAACATTTTGTTAGTGTTGATTCATATTTTGGCATTTTTCAAATTATTATTATTTTTATTCTATAAGGTTTTATCTTAAAAGAATACATTAATTAGAATTTCAAAGATGGCTGTCAAAGAAGTTAACATCTACCCTCTAAGGTCAGATAACCTAAGTTCATCTTCTGGTTCTCTTATTTACTAGATATATTTCTTCAGGCAGATTATTTAATCTCCTTGTGCTTTTTTTCTCCATTTATAAACTAGGATAAAAATAACACTTATAAGGCATTGTGACAACAAAATTAATGAACATAAAATAATTAGTGTAGTTCCTGGTGCAAGGCAAACACTCCATGAATAATGATTGCAATTGTGCTGACCAAAAAAAAAATTTTTTTAAAGTACAACAATGTAGTCATTATTTTATTTTGCTCTTTTGTCCTTTTTTATTTTATTTTTTTTTTGCAGTATGCGGGCCTCTCACTGTTGTGGCCTCTCCCGTTGCGGAGCACAGGCTCCAGATGCGCAGGCTCAGCAGCCATGGCTCACGGGCCCAGCCGTTCCGCGGCACGTGGGATCTTCCCGGACCGGGTCACGAACCCGTGTCCCCTGCATCTGCAGGCGGACTCTCAACCACTGCGCCACCAGGGAAGCCCTTTAGTCCTTTTTTAAATACAGGCTGCTCTATAATTTATTAAAGCAGAAATTTATGCTTTATGGACTTTAGATTAAATCATTTCAAATTTGCTGTTACTTTAGAGTAACTTTTTTTGATATACCATTTAAATAATGAGTCATGCAGCTGTTAAATCATGAGGTTTTTTTGTCGTTAGATGGTTTGAGGGCATTTTTGTATTTTTAATTTGTTTTACAAAGACACCCTAGAAAAATATGTGCCCTCTTTTATTTTTATTATTTATTTTCCCTATCTCATTTTAGTCTGTTTGTTTGCTTGCTTCTGTACTCAAATTTTGGAACTTAACATAAACTACATTCTTTCAGGTAATATAGACCAATGCAGAATTGAAATATCACTTTCTGGTACAACTTCTTCCAGTGTCATTATTTTCATTCTCTGTCTATTATCTAACTAACTAACTAACTAGCTTAGTTAGGGTTCATTAAGAGAAACAGACACTATAAATGATATAGATATTATAGGAATTAGCCCTTACATAGTTGTGAAATTGGTGAGGGAATCTGTGCATGGATGTTGTCGGTGTTATTTATTTGGTCAAATTTGCTATACATTAGTCAGTTCAGCGATGGGGTAGGAAAACTAATGTGGACAAGAGCATGAACAAATTGGAATCTATGAATATAGCTGGAACTTAGGAGAGCAAACCAGAACTTGCATCTGTTTTTCACCACTTCCAGCCTCTGATAGAGAAGCCAGTGCTGTTCACCATGGAGCTGCACATGCACTTGACTAAAGACTCAGGAAAGCTGAAGGAAAGAGTTTCAGCAGGAGCTGGAGAAATTGCAGATCTGATGCTGCTCCACACCAATAAAGTTTGCTAGAAGACAAACAATTATGTTCATGAACTGCTACAGTGCCTGGTGCCCTGTACCAACTTTTAGAGGATAAAAATATGGCTGCTGCTTCACTTCCATATCTCACAAAAATTAATTTCTCTTGTGAAATATGTATATAGGAAGAGATTCCGGGAAGCGTAATTCCAGCTTTCCTAAATTGCCACAGTACGAAGTCACACTCTATATCTTATCAACTTGGCATTCATTCTCATCTCTCTTAACTAGAATAGATTGCAAATAAAGACAATAGCAAATTCATTCTCCTGCCTAATAGGATACATATATCCCTTGCACAATTGAAAACATGCTAATCCATTCATCAAAAGAGGATACAACCCTTTGTGTTCATCCTTGGGTACTGTTCATTTCTTTTTTAACTGTGCCAAACTCCTGCTTTCATATCTTATAACTTACATAATGAAATGTAAGGTCCAAAACAATGAACACATATCATGTTAAATGGTAGGGGCGTGGGAGATGGGAAGGAAACAAAATTGGTAATAATTGATACATACATAAAACTATAAGCTAAAGGGAAAATACTCAAACTCTTATAGTCCTCAATTTGCAAATGATCATAGCTGTTATTTACATCTACTTTCTTACACTATCATTTCATATTTCCTTTGCTCTCAGAAAGGGCCTCAGTTGGCCAGGGTTTGTTGTGTGTTGGACATGGCTCAAAATTTCACACCTGAAGAATTCTCTGGAGGAGTTTGCACTGTTATTCTTGGCCTGTTGTGAAGGGTTACAAGATCTCATTGAGGATGCCAGAACTATCCACATACATTTATTTCTCATGATACTGCTTCCTCTTGACTCTTCTAGGAAACATAGTAAAGGTATAAGTGAACAGATAATATGATAAATCCACTCAAGCATTTCAGTATCTGTAAAATTTTGGTTACCTACTTCTACAGTATAACAAATTTGGGGGAGGACCAAGTTTTTACTTTATTTAGTAGAGACAACATATACATCTGGTGTTTAGTCAGCCAACAAAGCAAATTTTAAAGTCACTACTAGCCACTCAATGTCACAGAATAAATCTAGGATCTCTGCAGATGAGCCATGTTAGTAATTTTTTCTTGAGTTGGCATTGCATGATTCCAACCTGGTCTTTCACTCTTTGAAAACATCCCCACACCTGTTCCCAAGGATTATATCTTAATTAACAAAATTATGCAGTCATTTTCTTGATTATCAATACCCTCTCATAGGTTATGCTTTGAACCTCATCTTTTGGGGCCTGCTGGGATCTGAGTCTGTTTTTGGATATAGTAGCAAATAGAGGTGTTGAGGGCAGAATCTACAGAGGATCAGTAGTACCTTACAAGGCAACTTCCTCATGGGGTCTATTAAATTTCTTCAGGCAAGAGGAGACTCACCTCTTCAAATAGAGAAGAGGGTTGCAGAGAAGGCTCAGCAGTATTGAAAGCTTGAGTTCTCCAGCTTTATAAGAATCGGCCAGTGTGTCCCCTACCTCAATTTTCGGGGATCTTTACCTTCCCAATCAATGCCCTAATTTTAACAAAAAGAGAGGCTGAGAGTTGGAAATTAAATTTTGAATTAAAATTCAGCCATCTGCAATGTTAGGCTTTTAGTTTGGTTTTCAGAAATCTCAGTCTTAGAGTTACAGATATGTTCCTTTTAGGGCAGTCATAGAAGCTTCCTGGTCACTCACTTAGACATCAAGCTGAGATTTAAAGCCCTGAGCACATCATTTTCTTTCCTCAAGTTCTTCAGTGTACTTAGATGTAACTAGCCAGCCCTGTTATACTCCTTATGGTACTAGGTGTTCCTCAAAGCCTTGTCATTTGTAAGCACTTGATTATAAGTGGCTATCAGCAGTAATTTAAGTAATGGTTTGCCTCTACTAGTCAAAAATTAGCAGTCTCTCTTTTACCAATGCAAGCATGATCATTAATTCCTTTAAATCTAATCTAATCAAATATTCAACTGTAGATAAGTTAGTACCAATTCAGTGAATTGCTGAAATGTTCCAAGTTGTTAAGCCTTTAAATGATTTAATTTCTGAATATGATTTCTCAATGGAATGATACATTTTGTAGTTCTGAGTGCAATATATTATAATAATGCATATCACTGTATATGGTTGCATTCTTAATCGGTACCTTTTGAGCCCATTCTTGTGTCTCATGCAGGATGATCTTACTCACCTATGCATCTTGTAATGCCATCTGCATACTGATAATTTATATTAGCATCAACTTTCTTCTTCTGGCACCATATTTCTTCTGAGTTTCAGACCTGTCCTTTGAACTGACCATTCAATATGTTCCCATTCAATATGTCCAAATTAAACTTACCAATTCACTTTTGTCTATAAACTTAAGAAATAATATAAATACATGAGTAGAAAACATTTTTTAAAATTACAAACTAACTCACTATTTTGTATAAGTGGAAGATTTAATCTGTTTATCCATTGCAGAAGAACATCCATTCACTGCAAGAAATTCTACATTTTCCCAAAGGTACTTCCTTCTGCTAAACTTGAGGTAGCTCTGTGTTTTCAGTAGGGATGATAGTACAGGAAATTATTACTACGCAAGGGCCCATCAATGAGGAAACCATTTGTTCATTATCAATCAATATCTCCTTGGAAGTAAAAGAATATTTATAACTTATGGTTCACATGTAAGTCTGTGATTCACTTAGTTTAGTTTAGTTTTGTTTTGTGTTTTTCACCTATGTACAATCTCCAGAACCAGTTGTTGAAAAGTTCTTTGATTATATGTAATTCATTGTTGAGTAAAAGTAAATTCAAAGGTTCATCATGAGTTAATGTTAATTTTGCTTTTATTTAAAAGAAAAATGTAGATATTCAAAAGCTATTCTACTAATATCAGTGTTAACTCATCCACATCTATGAAAATATATGTAGTAATTTGGAATATTCATTAGACACAATTTCTCTTTTTCATTTTGAGATACATAGTCACAAAGAATTCTGTTGCTCAGATAATATGCTTCTAGTTGATGATGTTCAAATTTTCAAACATAGCCTTTCACTGTTATACTTTAACTTTTGTCTTATTTTTTCAACCTACCTTACAGCTTGGCAGCATATCACCAAAAGCTTTGCATTATTCTACTATTTCTAAAAAGCAAAATAATAGATGAAGAACAGTAAATAGAATAATGAACAATTTCTGTAAATGTTTTCTCTTATATCTGTCACCTCTTTTTCAGTCACCCTGCTACTACTCAAATCAGGTACTTATTTATGTTTACCCAGACCCTATGCCTGTGTTGTACTTACAAACAGGTTTCCTTACATCTCTCTCTCCCTTTCCCCTCTCTCTCTCTCTCTTATCCATCCAGATTACCATCTAGGAGTCTATATAGGACAATGCCTTTATTCACCTTTATGACAATATGTCTTTTGCTATTGCTATTTTGGAGGTGGAGGATTAAATGATTTTTTAAAAACTGAATTGAGAACTTCTGCTTTCAGTAATGGTAGACTATGCAAATTGAACCAATTAATCTGATGAAAACTACCAGATTACTCATCATATTTTATTTCAAATTGGTCTAGGTACAGCACAGTTATTATGTTGGACCTTTATATATTCCATATAAGATAACATTAAATTAAATAGGTGATTGGCAATATGTAAAAAATTTAATAAGAAGTCTTCATTACAGCTTTAATTATATCATTCTTTTACATAGCCTTTTGCAAGGCAAATTTTTTTATTTTATGAGGTCTGATATCAATTTTTTGTTTTTGTGGTTCATGCTTTTGCTATCAGGTCTAAGAACTCTTGTAAACAGACTCTAAATATGTATGAGGTTTATATCCTTTAGTATATCTAAAGACAGACTTTGAATAATGCACTGTCATCTCAGCAAAAAACTTCTTAATGATTTTCTGCCTTGTTATCACTTTCTGAATAAATGAAGCAACCTATAGAGTTGAAATGTTCCTGCCAGATGCCTGTAGTCTTTTATTGAGCAACTGTAGTACAGCATTCTGTACCTATTTAGATTAATTATGATTAAATTTAAAAGCTGAGTTGATTGAATTGCTTCATCATTTAATTAAGATGGAGACAAATTAATTGTTTTTATATGCTTCTTTTTTGAAAGCATGTGAGTTTCTGATTACTGGTTAAGTTTAGAATACTTATACTCCAATAAAGATGTTAAAAAAAATAAATAAGAAAAAAGATTTAGAGTTTAAAACGTCAAATGGAAAATTTAACTACTTCATGATTTCAGAGCATGTGTCTTTTGTGAGAAGATTCTTCACACATTTTGTATGTATTTTTAAAATTCCAAAGATGATATCTCATCTTTCAGGGACAAAAATAATTATTGTAGAAGTATTTGTAGCTCCTTCTCCCCAGCAACAACAACACGCAAACACACAGACCCCTTCTATGGAAGAGCATTTGTTTGATCAGCTTTTCTGCTGGTCTTCTGTTGGATTGATCTCAATAAAGTATAGATTGAAAAATTCAAAGAGTCCAAAAAAGTCTGAATTTATCTATAGTGGGTAGAAATATAACAGGGGACAAAAGAAGAGAAGATGATAAAAAAATATGGTAAGGTTGGGAGGGAGGGATGGAGAGAGTTATCAGTCACAGGGGTTTGGCAGGGAGAGAAGCTTGCTAAGAAAGGCCATGTAGAGTGAGAGAGTATAAGTCCCATTAAGGACTGAAGTTGTACAACTTTTCTCTGAAATATTGTGTAGTTGTGAATTTTTAAATAGAAGTGAAGTCCATTGTTTTTGTTTTACAATTGAATTATAACTTCATCGAGCACAGTATGCACATTTTCATGTACACCTTCTAAAAATTAAGTCGTGTTAATAAACACACCACTTATATTACAGGAACATAATATTGGTGCTGAAGCTTCCCAGAAAAGAAAGTAGCATTGATTGGTAATAGGGGAAAGAGAGTTGAGTCTGTCTCCCTTGTTACTTCTTCCTTTTAGATTCTAAACCTTTCTCTTTCCCATTCCAGCTTCTTCTCATTTAGAGGCTTTGCATTATAGAAGAGAAGTGTTCTACAAAGTCCCCAAACCCTTGTGACTAGGGAAAGGCCAGTCTTTCTAATATGTTCAGTCATCCTCTCAAGGCTGATGTTGCCCCAAACTGCATGGCTGGCTCTCTCTTCAGGGTAACCTTTAGTCTCAATTTTCACTGTCTTTCTGGAATTGTACTGTCAGTATCTCAAACTCAGTCTATTCCAACAGACGTCTACCCAGTCAGTGAAAATTATTTTTTACTCTTCCCTTTTATACAACCCGACATTTCACAAAAGAAGTATGGAATTTATTTCATCTGTTATAATTGCTGTATCTAGCTCTTGTATTTTCCTCTTCTCTGCTAAGATCATACTCCACACTACCATTGTCAGTCAGTTCTCTAAAGGCTCCCATGGCCCTTTCAATGAAGTCCACACTCCTTACCCTGACATGCAAGATCCTGTGTAATCTGTTTGGCTAACCTCTCCAATGATCTCTCCCATGATTTTCTCACTTCCTTACTGTGTTTTGCACAGAGAGCTCTTCTTTTCTGATTTTTAAATTTCGGAATCATGCTTTGATATTTTTCAAGGCCTTAACACTTTCTTTAAGTGTACTCCTACTGTGAAAGCTCTGTCCAAAAATACCTTCATGACTACCTCCTTCTTGTCAGTTGGTGTATCAAACTTGTCAGTATTCCCTCAGAGTTATCTCCTGATAATGTAGCTTAGGGAAGCTTCCCAAATTGCCAACACCCATGAGCAATTTATTTATTGTCATAAATAACAATTTTCATATTTATTGTCTCTTTCCAATCTCTACCTCTAAGGTAGTATGTAATTTTGAATGAAACACTATTTTAACATTCCTAATCTGGGTTGGAAAGGATCTGCAAAGCTTGAAATTCTTAAAGCCTCTTCCGATATCAAAAATACTATTTTCTTACCTATACGTATATCCACATCTACAACTATATCTGTCTATATAATTCATTTGTTTGTCTAAATTCCAACGAAACAAGACCAGTTACTATTTCCCAAACACACCTAAAACTTTGATCCTATGTATGCATTTTCAAAGTAATTTTTTCTAGGGAGTTGGAATGTAAATAAACATCCATGTGTGATGTGATCTCTAATCCTTAAATATCAATTTATACAAATTTAGATTCATTTTGTTTTGTTTCTTCTGTTCAGTAGCTGAAATAATTATCTACATAATGTTAATTCCCATACCACATGCTGTTCATTTTCAAAATCATGCTGTTATTAAATTAAAAAGTTTATAAGAGAATATATACTTTAAAGAACGTTAGAGGAAAAGCTGATAAAAGATTCTAACTTTCTTCCTTACATAGATAAATGGCTATTTTTTAGAGTAATGTAAGCTTACAAACTATACATGCATATTCTTTATTATCAGTCAGCTGGGTAGGATTCAATATTCCTTTTTTTCTGGTGACAAAATGTGAGCAAAAAAATAAGTTCTACATTTCTTGTTGCCCTCTATTATAAGAAGAAATGTAAGTTAAAAACTTCATACGTTCTTAGGCTATAGTATGTTTGATTTTATCACATGTTTCATAAGAAATAAATAAATACTTGCTTTACATTTACCAACAACGCTATATATTTCACGCAGTAAATAGGAGTAGGGAACATGAGGAGAAACATGTATTTTTCACCTATAACATGCTAGATTTTGTGCTATACAACTTATATAAATAAATCACTTAAATCTCACAAAATCAAATAAAACAAGAATTAATCGATCACTCTTCAATCTCTGACTACTTGGGAAAACAGTAGGGTACAACAGAAAGAGTCAGGCAGGTCTGAATTTGAATTCAGTTTCTATCCCTTGCAAGCTGACTTGAGACCATTTGTGTATTCTATCAGTTTTGTTTTTCTAATCTATAAAATGCTAATGACTTTTACCTTGAAGGATTACTCTCTTGTGTAATGAATCTCCTTAGAAGAGTTGAATATATTCAATTTCTCCCTTTCTACTTTTTTCATAGACCCTTCTATAGTCTGGCTTCTGTTTTCATACCTCCTATATTGCTGCTCTTGTCCAGTTCACCAGTGATGTCCATACTCTTAAATCCAATTATTAGTTCACAGCCCTCATTTTACTGGATTAGCAGTACTTCATACAGATGCTTACTCTCTCCTCTTTGATATATTTCTTCACTTCTCCTCCAAGGTACTACTGTCTGTTGCAGCTGCTCTACTTCACAGGTGTTCCCTATTAATCCTGGCTGTTTATCCTAATATTCCCAATCTCTAACTGGTAGAACGTCTGAAGGTTCAGAATTTGATCTTTTTCTCTTCTTGAACTGGCCTCCCTCCCTTGGTGAGTTCATATAGTCTCATGACTTTAAATACCGCATAGTTGCTAATGGTCCCCAATTTATATATTTAGTTTGATATTCCTTTTGAGCTTCAAACTTGTTTATTAGTTTCTTGCTAACTTCTTTACTTGGAGGTCTACTGAAATTCTCAAACAGAGTATGTGCAAAACTGACCCCCGTTTTTCCTCCTCCCAAATCCACTTACTCCTAAGTGCATCCTTTCAGTTGGTTAGCACCAGAATTTCTGGAGTCCTTCTTGACCCCCCTCTCCCACCCCCTGCAATGTTGGCTCCTCTAGAATCTGGCAGCTTCTCACTTGATCTGCTGGTACCTCCCTCAAACAAGTCTCCATCATCTCTTACTGGGATTACTTCAATAGCTACCTAACTGGCCTTTCTGCTTCTACTCTTAGCCCAGTACAATTAATTCGTATAGGGAAGCCACTAGAGGGGGAGGGGTCTTTCTAAGCCTAAATCAGATCATGTTACCTCTGAACTGTGATAACTTCCTAGTTCATTCAGAGTAAAAGTCACAGCCTTTATGCCTTCTATAAAGCCCCATATGACCTTACCCCTCCAACTCCGCCTTAACTCTCTGACTTCATTTTCTTGTCTTCCTATCCCTTCTCCCCAACCAAGATATTCCAGCCACAGTGGCCTCTTTTGTTCCACTATAAAGATTGTATGTTTGCTATTTATTTCTTTTGGAATGAATCCAGAAATCCATATACTAAACCACTAACCTTCTTAAATCTTTGCTCAGATCTTATCATTTCAAGGAGAATTGCCAGATCATCCTACTTAATATTACAATCTGTGCCTGCCAGCCTCTGACACTCTTGACTCATGTATACTGATAAGTTTTTTTAGTCCTCATACTTATAAATAGTAGAAAATTCATTTGCTATATCAATTTTTATTGTCTATCTCTCCTTGCTAAAATATAAACTCCACGGGGCTTCCCTGGTGGCGCAGAGGTTGAGAGTCCGCCTGCCGATGCAGGGGACACGGGTTCATGCCCCGGTCCGGGAAGATCCCACATGCCGGGGAGCAGCTGGGTCCGTGGGCCATGGCTGCAGAGCCTGCGCATCCGGAGCCTGTGCTCTGCAACGGGAGAGGCCACAACAGTAAGAAGCCCGTGTGCTGCAAAAAAAATAAATAAATAAAAAAATAAACTCCATGAAGATAGGAATCTATTCTCTTTTATACACAGATGTACCCAGATGACTAGAAGAATTCCTGGCACATTGTATCCAGTTACTAAATATTCATGAAGTGAAAGAAGTTAACTAATGATTTTAAGAACATAGCAAAATTCCTGCCATCATATATTCTGATTTTTGTGGTTTGCTTAAAAATCAAAAATAGATACTAATTCTATTCAAAAAATATATGTATATATTTAAACAATATATGGAAATCTTCATATTGGTGGCAGAAAGAATTTAACATTAAGTGCAGTATATAAAGGGGAAGCTCTTATTTTTCTATTCTGATGAGAAGAAAAGCAATAATGGAAGCAGGGCTGCTGTTTGCAGAAGTTTTTATCTTCACTTGGAATTGGCATTGGCAAAAAAAAAAAAGTTATAAAGTTCTCCCTTGGGTTGTCAGAAATATCAAATCAGAACATGGCTTGAATGTAGTGTTAAATAAGAGGTTAAGTTAGTGGCCAAATGCAGACGGGTTTTCTGAAGGGAGTAGGTGGATACAACAGGTGTTCATTCTCCTTGAAAGGCAGGAATGGGCAGAAGGGAGTAGTATTTTAATCAGACATCTCTCTGCCCCTAGGAGAAAGAACAGCTTAGGCATTTTAACTACAGTAGCTGAGTTTTGCTAGATAAATCATATACAGACCAGGGTCAGGACAGTTTATAACCTTGAAGCTTCAAAATCAGTTCTCATTAGTCATGGATGGACATCAGTGTTTTAATCACTTTAAAAAATAATTCATATAACTGTTTTCAAAAGTATTTTCCCTTAATGTTAACGCATAAGTATGTATAGTTAGAATTTAATCAAAACTGATATTGTTAACATAAATTTTTATGAGACTTTTAAAAAGAAGTTAAATCAAAATCTATGGTTTGTGAATCAGAAATTTAATTTATTCTTCTTGAAGAAACTTGGAAAGGACCTAAATTACTTGTTCAACAGTATCAGTGTAACAATTGCTTTACGTTAAAGAAATTGTCTAAACTTCCCCATGAAAACTTTGTTAAAAACATTCCACACTCCTGTATACTGTATTTTCCTGAAATATAGAGAGTGTGCCTTAATAATCTTTATATCTTTACTGTCTGGCAAACAACAAGCACTTTAAAAAGATTGCTTAATACAATGAAGGATGAATATATCTCCCCTACTAAGTACTATGTAGATATATTTAAGAGAAAAATAATATCCCTTATGTATGTTCATGTCTACTCTCTGTATCTGAGGAAAGTTGACCCAATATCTGATTAGAGGAGGAAAGGTCACCCAATGTATGAGAATATAAGTTGATTAGTCAACTTTTCTGATTCACACGTGCACTCACACACACATACACACACGCACTCACACAGAAAGAGCGGGGAGAGTGGTCTGGACAGCTGCGCAACTGTCTTTTTTTGAAGCGGTACAAGAAGATATGTAAATAAAAGTCTTCCTAATTCCCAATTCCCTGGGTAGGAGGTGGAGTTCTTTACCGTTGAAATGGATCTTCATAATAGGTAGAAAGTTGACCCATAGATACCTTTAACAAAAACCTCTTGAAGCCATTGAAAACTTTGTATTCACTCTTCTTTTCAAACTAACATCTTAAGTTTGACCTTTTAAATAACATGTTTCTGTGTATCCTCACTCGGTAGCTTCCTGTACTGTTCCTTTTTTTATTTTGCGGTACGCGGGCCTCTCACTGTTGTGGCCTCTCCCGTTGCGGAGCACAGGCTTTGGACGCGCAGGCTCAGCGGCCATGGCTCACGGGCCCAGCTGCTCCGCGGCATGTGGGATCTTCCCGGACCGGGGCACGAACCCATGTCCCCTGCATCTGCAGGCGGACTCTCAA
Source organism: Phocoena sinus (assembly GCF_008692025.1). NCBI lineage: Eukaryota > Metazoa > Chordata > Mammalia > Artiodactyla > Phocoenidae > Phocoena > Phocoena sinus. The sequence goes on along the minus strand of NC_045772.1, from coordinate 44,404,071 downwards.
CCACTGCGCCACCAGGGAAGCCCTACTGTTCCCTTTTTAATGCTAGAACTAGACACTTTAAAAAATAATTTTGCCAGTGCTACATAAAATATAAAGTGACCAAAAAAAAAATGCAGGAAAGCACGTGTGGTTCATGAGATGGAAACTGAAGCTTTGGGAAATTGAATAGTTTCCTCAAATTTCTGTAGTCAGTAATGGGTGGCTTCTGGAATCATATCTAGGTCATTTGTTTGTTTGTTTTCTTTTTCCCTTATTCTAAATTATTTTTCAATGATTGCCTTTTCCCAGGGGCATAGCACAGTTAAGGATAGGAAGACTGTCTTCAAAGGATAATGTGACAGTGGCTACCTTGAACATATTAGAAACATTCCTGAGTGGATTTTTAAGAGACGCAAAACATTTTGGACTTGCCTGAGTGCATATATTTGGCTTAAAAGTGTGTCACAGATTTTAATGTTTTTCTTTCTTTCCATTTATGCTTTCTTTTATACAATCTCCCCACCCCCATTTTTTCTAAATCCTACATGCTAAATCCTACAAATTATACATGCTAATGCTGGCTCAAAGACATTCAAATAAACATATGTATGCCTATGTATTTTACAAAAATAAAGTAAAATTAAGGCAAAACATATCACACTATAAAATCATATTGTTATATCTGGGGGAAACAAGTAACCCAGTTATTGCTGGGCCCCATGTAATATCTAGATACCTAAAAATATTTTTGAGATTTTTCAGTTAACAAATCATTTTTCTGATATAAAATTAGAAAACTACCATTTGATTGTAAAAGAAAAGCATGGCTCTCTCATCCCCTAGGTCTCCCATGAGTCATTTGCAGAAAAAGATGGAGCTACGAACAATTTCTTTGCAGTGCACTTGAACTTTTCTAGGGCTGCAAAAAGTTAGACTAGTGAAAGTGACATGAATCTTTTATTTTCATGATTTCTATGGATTTTGGCTTTCTTACCTCTTGAAAATATTTGCAGTGCCTACTTTCTTTGTCTCTCTTCACTTTCATAAAAGACAGCTTTTCCCTTCTGACTTTGAAATTTCCTGTATAAACAGCATACTATACCTCTTGTACCTGAGCCCATTTAAGGGAACACAGCATGGAGCCTGGGGACTTCCTGAAAGCCCTCTGGTGCACCAGGTGATCTGAAGGATTTGACTATGATTGTTTTATATGAATGATCCTTATTGCTTTAATTATTTCATTTAAGGTCATCTTTAAGATTATTGGAGTTTAAAAGAAATATCTGTAACTGAGTGAGAGAAGGTCACTGCAAATTTTATATATGTGTGTTCATATGTTGAGAGAGATGTGTGAAATCATGTGATTTTTTTAAACTTCTTTATACTTTTTTTTTAACTGTAGTAAAATATACATAACACAGAATTTACCACTTTAACCAGTTTATGCATACAGTTCAGTGGCACTACGTACATTCACATTGTTGTGCAACCGTCACCACTACCCATCTCCAGAAGTTCATTATTCTAAACTGAAGCTCTGTACCCATGAAACAATAACTCCCTGTCCCTGCTTTATACTTTGAGTGTGATTTTTATAATAAAGGCTTATATTTTGAAAAACAGGGAAAAAAAAGAAAACTACCTACTAAAATCCTATTTCACTGGATGAATCAAACATTTAACAAAATCACCAAATCTATTAAAATCAGTAAAATGATTTATTTCTTTAGAAATATACTTTGTGTCATACATCAATGACATTTTTTTGAAGTCATATCAGATTGACTCTACTGATAGTATATTCTTGTAAAACAAGCTATTTTAGTGTATAATTCATCTTTCTCTGTTTGATAGTAGCATTTAATCATAGGTAAAAATCTTCTGTCCTTTTTTTTTTCCCCAGCAGAGGCCTTATTTAGTTCTCTTTGTGCCTGTTATAATGTCATCATTATGACAAATGTCACCAATATTCTATTATTCTTAGAATGCTAGAGCATGAATCTCCTTCATGACTGTTACAACATGGAAAGGTCTAGTTTCTAAGAATGCAGTGTCTAGAAAGTGTTTGTTTGAGAAGTTTAGTGCAATCCAGGGTGAGATACTAGCCCCTGTGCATCTTCCCTGTACTGTATTCATAAATGTAATGAACATGATTGTCTAGCAAAGCTAACTTGTGTTTTAAACTGGTAATTTCAGTTTCCAAAGTTACAGATTTGTGGACATCAGTATGTACATTTTTTCCTTGGTACTAGAAGGAAGCCTAGATTGTTAGCCTCTCATTTTAGAGAGAAATGCTTTAGCTAGAGTGGCAGGGGTTAGGAGGAAGATGAAAGAAAAAAGATCTGAGACATAACACCTCAATTGTGCTAATTAACATCAAAGAGGAATTGTTTCTCTTCCAAAGAAAGTTCTTCTGCTGTTTTGCCTAAAACAAAAACAAGCACACAAATTATACACAAAGAAAAAAAATTATTATGTTCAATATGTAAAAGAGTCAGTCAGAATAAAGAACTCTTGGAAACTCTCTTAAAATTCATGACTCTTATCTAACGAAAGGGCAGTTGGTTGGAACTGTCAGAATGTTGGACATTGTTAAGTTGCTTGATTTGACCAAACAGATTGTGCCTCCGTAGTGAAATCAGCAGTTACTCAATCTATTTATTTCATGATTATCAAAAAAAATAGACAATAAATGATTGTAATTTATATAATGAGTAGCTAATATTTTGGAGATGGAGGAAAGCAGGCTTGGCTAAATTTTGAACTTCTAATAGATTTGGGTGACCATCTGTATCACCTAAGACAGTGCTACTGAAAGTGTGGTTCACAGAGCTGTAGGATCAGCATCACTTGGGAGCTTGTTAGAAATGAACATTTTCTGGTCCCACACCAAACCTGTTGAATAGGAATTTCTGGGGATGGATGCTTTAAAAAGCCCTCTTACCTGTGGTAAATTTGAGAAGAACTTACCTAAGAGTTAGGTAGAAGAAATGTGAATAAGATTTGATTTTTACCTGGGCAGCTGTCATAAGCCAGGAACCATCTGATGAACGAGTTAGAAAGGAAAACACTGGGACTCAGGTGAGAAGTGAATGACTATGTAGAGTGATAAAATGAAGTCAAAATCCAGAAACATGTACAATATGGACCCTAAGGGAAACATTCCTTTATATACTGATGTTTTCTGTTATTCATACATCTTCTAGAGACTCTATTAGGAAGGTTTACTGGAGTCAACTAGTCTTCAGAATAAGCTTCTAGTTTATTTAACAGCATGTCCTATCTATAAAAATTTCCCTAAACTTCTCTAAAGTATATTTTATTGAGATTGCTGTGCTTTAATACTATGTCCATCTTATATCAGCTTATATTAGGGGCGGCAGCATACATATTTATTATATTTTGTATGTAATATATATTTAGTATCAATATTACTAGATCTTTTACATATGTAATATATTTATTATATATTTTAAAAGCTTAGTGAGTGTATTTTTCAATTGACATTTGGGACACATCATCTTGCTTTTTCTTAATTTCTGAAAACAGTGAGACAATATACTTGAAAATGGAAATTATTCTGGAAAATTGTCAAGTATTGACAATGAAATGCTTGCTATAAACTGACCAATTTAATATAACACTGACTATATATTATAATAAGCCCCATATTAGATAAAATAATCTTTATCACCTTTATTCTTTTGGTCTGAGGTAGTAGATAAAAAGGAGTAAATTTTTTAAAGTGAAGACATTTTTAACAGATTTAAGATGAGAGAAGTTTTTTTAAAAGTCTTTATTATTTTCTAATTTCAAGGAAACAACATAGGATTTTAAAGTTGGAAAGATATTAATCGGTCTCTCCCAAGTTAAAGACTAGGGAACTGAAACCCAGATAGATCAAGTGCATTCAGTCAAGGTTAATGGGTTTCTTTGTTACACTGAATGTTCCTCAATATATATCAAAACTCCTTATTTAAATTGTCATCAGTTCTATGATTCATTATTTGAATTTCAAAGAAAAAATTCACTTTATATTAATAGTTATTTTCTTGACGTTCTCTACAGAAAACATATGTATGTGCCTAAAGGTTACTGTTTCCTTTGAAATTACAACTTGAAAAGCAACATTATAATCTTAATCATTATAACTTTTGTAAGGATTTTTTTTAATACACCCTCCTAAAAAATATGAAGGAATCTTAGCTGTTTACAGGCACAAATATCAATAGATGAATTGAATTGGCAATAATACAGTTGTTCCAGTTCTTTTTTTAATGCATATGCTTATTTCATCATGTAAATAGAATTATATAGTCTTCATAAAATCAAACCTTTTTAGTTTAAGGATGATTTTAGGAGGCTGTTGGGATCCATTGAGAAATGCTCTATCATTCAGAGCTACTATAAAGTTGATACAACTTAAATGTGAAGGAAAATAAATGTTTTTGCTTAAAATATATTTTAGATGGTCAGTTATGAAGAACGTAGGGGAAAAATTCTGATATTCTTGTGATTTACTTCACTATTCTGAAATTCCTTAAGCCAGGTAGCTCTCCAGTTTGCATTTGGTTCAAACAAAATATCTTAACTCAATCTTGACTTTATGAAATACTCTATCTTTTAAAAATCACCAATAAATAGTCAAGGGGTGAACATCAAACTTCATTCCTGCCTTCAATCTTGTAATGATGGGCATAAAATAATTCATTAGGGTAAATAGATAAAATGAGGGTCAGGATAATGCAAAAAAGTTTTGTCTTCCCCTAGATTTTTCCCCATGTTAATAAAATGACACCACATGCTTTTACATTTTTAGGTAAGAAATCTGGACATCTCCCTGGTTCTTAGTTTTCATCTCCACTGCCACCATTCTCCACCTCCAGTCTTTCAGCCAGTCCTATTGATTCTACCTCCAGCCTCACATCTGCTATTCTCCATTTCTACTCCAAGACAAGATCATATCTTTTCAGATCTACTCTAGATATTTCCTGTTTCTTCTCGTTTCTGTTCTTGCTATATTCTTATCCATGATCTACAAAGATCACCTCCAGTTAATTCTTGCCTAAAATCTTTCGGTGACTTCTCTTTGCAATCAAATTACAATTCAAACTTATGTTAATGATTTACCAGGCTTGCATAAATTGCCAAACTATTTTCCCAAATTTATTTCACGTCATTCCACTGTTTATTTACCTTGCTACCCACTCTCCTCTTCACTTTGTCCTCCAATATGTCAGATTCTCTCACCCTTGCACTTTTTTGTTTGTTTGTTTGTTTGTTTTGCAGTACGCGGGCCTTTCACTGTTGTGGCCTCACCCGTTGTGGAGCACAGGCTCCGGACGCACAGGCTAAGCAGCCATGGCTCACGGGCCCAGCCGCTCCACGGCATGTGGGATCCTCCCAGACCGGGGCACGAACCCGTGTCCCCTGCATCTGCAGGCGGACTGTCAACCACTGTGCTACTAGGGAAGCCCACCCTTGCGCTTTTTGCATGCTTTCCCCTAGTCTTTTTCCTGGTCTTGGTAAAGTTATCTCCTGGAGTCCAGAGCTTAGTTGGTAAACTTAAAAAAAATTTGCTCTTAGTTTCCTGGATGTCTTATATATCAAAGCATAGTGAGAAAGAGTAGCTTAAAATGAAACTAGAGAGGTTAACAGAGGTCAGCCACAAAGTCATTTTCGTGGGTCTACTCTTCTTGAATGTTGGGAGGTTATTCCAAGTGAAAGATGGCTCCTTTATTAACATAAAGGTGTACATTCCTATAAAGAAGGGCTAGACTAATACCTAACAAAGGGCAAGATTATTTTTTATATCAATTACCCAGAGTGGAAGAAGTAATTAGGAAGAGAACTGAGAGAATGCTGGTGAAGGAGGAGAAGTAACTATATCTTTCTTGGTGTAGACATCCAGAAGACCAAGATGAAGATGTTTCAAGGGTTGTGGTTGCATTTAGAGAAATTGTGATTACATGTAGTTACCATGTAGAGGAAGATTAGGAACTATAAGTAGGGATCTCCACTTTATCACTATATTAAGACAAGTGTCACCTAAAAGAATTTGATGATCCAGGCAATAAGAGTAACCTCTGATTATCTTACCAAAAATAATTACAACCACTTGAAATAGTATGTATTATATATTACTAAGTGCTTGGCACTAAAGTAATTCTTAGATGTTTATATTAATTTCTGACAACATCTATGTGAAATAACATGGTATTTTTACAGTTGAAGAAATTGGGGCTCAAATCTATTGAAACATGACCAAGATCACATAACTCTAAAAGTCAGATAAATTTGGATTTATCTGACTGCAAATCCCACATCTTTCTAGTAAAGTTTTTCCCTTTTAAATATACTAATAAGCAATATTTGCTCTTTTTATATATAAGTGAATCATTTTCCATAGTTTTCTTTTTAATGACATTTTGAAAGTCTACCCATTGTAGTAGTTTTACTGGAAAGCAGTGAATAAAAAGCAAGTTAATCTGCTACATGCTTAGGTGTCATGTGGAACACCAAAAAATGTATAATCACCTGCTTGTTTGCTTCCTTTCTTGCTTTTCTTGTCATCTTCTCATGCTATTTGTGTATGCTCATTATTGGTGATGTTGAACTTGCATGTTTTCCTGTGTATCAATATCTGACTGCCTGTATCTGTTGATTTCCCAAAGAAACTTTCCTTTCCCTTTTTTTTTCAGATCCTAGTCAATCCTTAATTATATATCATCTATTGGATTACATCTCTATCTCTATAATCAATCACTTGTTGTAATAACCTTTGTGTTCCAGTGCAAAAGGGAAAGAAACTCCCCTCTACATTAGCCACAATTTCCCTGTTTTCTTTGACATATACCTAAAGTTGGATGGCAACTTTATAAACACTACAATGTTTATAAATTTTGTAACTCTATAAATTAAAGTAGAACACATGTACAGCAAAATGTACAAAAAATAAATGTAAAACTCATTGTAAGATCAAAAGCTGAATGTGTGTGCAACTACCACCCAAGTCTAGAAAGAGAATGTTATCAGCACATCACAAGTCACCTCTTGACCCTGACCAATCATTATCCTCTCTCTCCTACCCAAGATGACCAATGTCCTAACTAATTATTAATTAGTTAATATCCTACCTAATAATCATAAACTAAAGATGAGCCTGCTTTTGCCTTCAGTTGAGAATCATGAATTATGCTATTTTGTGTGTTCTTTTACTTAGGACTGTGCTTGTAAAAATCCATCCCATCCATGTTGTGACATGAAGCTGTATTTCATTTATTTTCATCGTTGGGTAGATTTCATTTTATGAATATGCTAAACAGTATTTATTCTAGTATTCATGAACATTTGGGTTATTTCTAGTATATTCATTCAGAATAATAATGCTTAGAACACTCTTAAATAAACATTTTTATGTACACAGTTTTATTGGAAATAGACCTAGGAATGGAATTACTGAGTCATAATATATGGCTATATTAGTGGTTGTATGATTAATAGCCTGACACTGTTTAAGTGGACCTATTGTTCCTTACTCTTTCTAATACTTGATACTACCCTTTTTTTCCATTTTATCAGGTTGGTACATATGTAGTGGTATTTCATTGTGATATCAATTGGCATTTCTCTGATCATAAGTGACTTTTAAGCACCTTTTTCTGTGTTTATGAGCCAGTTGGGCTGTTTTATAAAATATAATACTTAACTATGGCTTTGACAATTTGTTCCTGATAGATTGTTCATCATTTTCTTATTGATATTAATGAGTTATTTATGACTCATTCATATGCAGTGACTATGCTCTCTTTGTTGGTTACATGTGTTGCAAGAGTCTTTTCTCACTACTGGGTTTGCTTTTTCTCTAATTTAATGGTTTTTAATTTTCATGTAGTGCAACCTGTCAATATTTTTCTTTATTTTCAAGGATTTTTATGTCATAATTAATTGTTCGATACCACAAAATCATGAACATATTTTCCAATAGTACATTCTAGAATCTATATGTATGTATGTATGTATTCTGTATTAATTTATTTTGGCTTTTATTTTATTTATTTATTTTTTTAATTTTGGCTTTTATAATTCATTCTATAGTACACTTGGTATTTATATTTATATGTGATGTAAGGTAGTACTCCAGTTTCATATTTTATATACAGATAAATTTTCTTATCTTTTATTAATAACATTGTCCTTTATCCCAGTTCAATAATATTTATCCTTTTCATGAATGATTTGACTATTCTAAACCCTTTGCATTTTTGTATAAATTTAAGACTCACAGTTTTAATTTACACATGTACACACACACACACGCACACAAACCTGTTGAAACCTTTATTGGAATTGCATTAAATGTGAAGAGTAATATAAGAATTGGTATCTTTGAAATATCTTGCAAATGGAATATTCCTTGATTTATTCACACCTTATCAATAGCTCTTAAAAATCGTTTTATGTTTTCTTAGAATTCTGACATTTATTAGCTTTACTCACATATACGTTAGTATATGTGTGTATTGCTGTGGTGAATAGAATCATTTTAAATTTATTTTTCTGACTTCTGCATGGAGAAATACATCTAAATTTTATATAGTGACTTTATGTCTGGCAATATTGCTAATACTCATTTTCTAATTATTTTTCGTAAATATATAGTTATTTACTAATTGTCTTATTTTTAGCTTAATTTCTCTCTAGATAGAGAACTTACTCATATGATTTCAGCTCTTTAAAATTGCTTGAGACTTCCTTTATGGCTCACATATACAATTCTTACAAATTGATTTTTTAAATATAAATTCTTTTGTTAGGTACAGCAGTCTATATGTGTTAAGTGAAGTTTATCAATCATATTGTTCAAATCTCTGTCCTACTGTGCTGCAGGGTCACTGTCAGCTCTCCATTACCACTGTTTTCTTCTCAGCACCCCCCACCCCACCCCGCATCATAGAGGAGATGCTGGGGGCTACATTTCCCAGAATTCCCAGTAAGAGGCACTTCGGTGAGCTGTGATTCCTCATGGATTTCAATGACACTGTTATTTGCTTATTTACCTGCTCATGTCTTGCTGAGTTCTGGGAATTGTACATGGTACATTATAGACATTATCATTTGAGGCCTGGATGCTACTATAATCATTAAGGGTGGCAGGTTGCACGAGCTTTGCAACTCTAGATCACCTCATTCAATCAGTAACTGTCATGTTTTAAAGATGGGATTCATTCCTGGCTAATATTTGCCTGCTCTATTCTGAATCCTGCAGTTAGGCTCTACAGAGCCCCCCTCCCCGCCCACGCAAAAATATGTGTAAGATTCTCAGGGACCTCTTCTCCTTGACAGACCCTGTACTCTAAAATTGATATCCTTAGTTCTTCAAGGTTCTCATCCTCAAGGTCATCTCTTCCAGAACTGATATATGTTCTTATTGCAAAAGCAGCTCCCAAACTGTACTCGCTGGCCTGGATTACTTCTCTTCTAACATCTTAGAACCGTACAATTTTAGGATCTCATTAGATTTTCAGTGCTCTTATGCAAATTTGTTTTTATATTTTAACCACTTTTTCCTGGTTATTCACGGTAGGATGGAGTTTAGATTCACCAATCTGACATTACCAAGAATGGAAATCATTTACTCTTCAATAGGCTTTTGAGTATATCACTTAAATTCTTGTTTATCATTGTAGAAAAAATTTTGAAAAAAGTTTTACAAGGACATAGACTATGTCATTATTGGTTATAGCTGTAGGCACAATACTAGCAAAAAGAAAAGATAAAAAAATAATTCCTTGTTTCATTTAATTTACATCTTAATATATATCCATCTGTACTTCTTAACTAAGCAGTATTTATTAAGTTAGTAATAAAAAGCATACGCTTTCTATTATTTATGATAACCACAGTATTAAAGTCATCTTCCTGGCTTATTTCAACTTTTAATACTAATAATTGCTGTCAAATCAGTCACAGTTACATATAGAATAGCTCAACTGTCCTAGATTATATCCAAAGGCCGTTAAGTCCTGCTAATGAGACTCTCCCAGGTATGAGGAGATGCCAAATTCCTTCAATCTTATGGTTTAAAAATAAGGATAAATGATATCCTTCTTAAATTTTCTTGAAAGATAGATTTTATTTCTCAAAACTAGTCCTCATACATTTCCTATATACTGGTTTTGATAAATTGCATATCTCCTATAGTCAGAAGAAATTGAAACATTGAGACTTATTTTATAAGAACTTATTTTTATCCTAGGATTGTTATCTAATAATAAAAAATCTTGCTGCATTAACCTACAAAAATATTTAAAAGTCAAAACAAATTTACCAGAGATGAAATGTTTTCAGAAGGAACTTATGAGCTGATTTTTCCTATATCAAGACAAACACCTAGAATTTGTATTAGAAAAGGAACATGACTATAAATTTCTTCAAGAATTTTTTATACTTGTCAGTGTACAAGTAAATTGCTGAGTACTACATGAACCTTACATTTCACAAAATACCAAGAAATGTGAGCCAAATGGTTATCCTTCACTCTAAGTTTGACAATGAGGAGACTGCATTGGGATATAGATAGATAGGAGATAATCATTCCTTGTTTAAATCAGCAACACATTTTTAAAAACTCTACTACTTTCTTATTGATGTAGAAAAGTATGTTTTTTACAAATGGATATAAAATTATAATAGACTTTGCTAATATTCATTGAAAAATATTTTTTAAATCCTCATCTAAAAATGGCCACTCTCTCTTTTTTCACTTCATCCTAACCACTCTCTATCTTTCTGGCCTTCCAACCAAGCATATTCTTACCTAGACACGTGGCATTTTTTGTTTTCTCTGCCCGAAAGGTACGTTACTCAGAAATACTGATAGCTCCCTCCATTACTTTATACTGATCCCTGGTCATATTTCACTTGATTGAAAGGTCTTCACCATTCATCTTAATTAATTCAATGCTCTTTTTCCTTACTCTCTTTTATTTATCTTTTTGACTGTTATCACTCCCTGAAATGATATGTGTGTTTGTTTACTGTCTGTGACCCTACATTGGAATGTAAGTTTTATGAGAGCAGGGTTTTTGTTTTGTTCTCATCAGTACCCCAGGACCTAAGCAGTGTCAGGTCCAGAATAAACTCTGAGTACAAGTTTTCTCCTGTATGAGGCTTGAATGAGGCTCTTGGCTACACAGCCAGCCAGCTGACCACAGCATAGGTTCTTGCCTCGTTTCTGCCAACTTTGTTCCTATAGTTCCTCACCATTATGAAAACCTTTTTCTGTACCTCTGCTTTTCTCCCAAAACAGGGCTATAACCTGAGCCTATAGATCACAATCTCTAAACATCTGTGTGCCCCTAGGATTTGAATTCACTGAGTACCACCTTGAGTCAGGCATTTCTTCGGTCTGTGGTTCTCTTATGCACCACACCTTATGAATGAGCAACTAATCTGGGAGCTAATGTTTGCATATAGTTACTATGTTTGAATATCACATTTACTTCCAAGCTAGCTAACTGGAAGGGACAAAAAAAATTACTGCACAATTACCATTTTATGACCAAGAGAAATAAAACAATATACGATCCATATTTTTTTCCAATATTACATCTTTTTTTTAATTTAAGAGAATTTAAACCACATAAAGAAAATGCCTTTAACAATATATTTTTATGGAATATGAAAAAAATGTTCCTTTATGTGATTGCGCTTTGTTTCATCTGACTTGAAAACACTTAAAGATTTGTCTTCAAATTTAGTTATAAAATGTGATCGGAGATTCAATGAGGTAAAAGTCACAAGAGTGGTTAGGAAAATTCAGAAATGTAATATGTGAATTATGCAGTAATATATAGATATATAGATATATATATAGATATATATACATCTTCCGTGTGTGTGTGTGTGTGTGTGTGTGTGTGTGTGTGTGTGTGTGTTTTATTCCTGGAAAAGGACAGCATGAAAAATGGCACAGATGTGAGAATGATTTAGATCTGTTCAGCAGACAGTATATAATCTAGTTTTCCTGGCAGGCTGGACACTATGAGACTTGGCCAAGGAGGATGAGTGAGGAGAAGGAAAGATAGTGTTTCGTCTGTATCATAGTATGAAGGGCCTTGAATGCCAGCTGAAAATTTATGTATAAAGATTTGGAATGGCACAAAAACCCTCAAGCAGAAAAGCTACAGTGCTTTCCAAGATGAACACAATGACAGCTAAATTGTAAAAAAACAGCATTGAATGATGGCTTCCTCCAAAATATATAGTTTTAATAAATTGAGGGAGAATGACATAATTTTTAAAAGTTGTAAAGTAGGAAAAACTGTTACCAAAGTATTAGCTCTGCTTCAAATCAGATTTACAGTATGTATTTTAACAAAACGAACATTTATAGTCAGTCATAAAATATTTTTATCACAATAATTTTTCAGTTATTATTGCTACATCGTTTTGGACTCATGCTATGTTTTTCTTCTACACAATGCTCAAAGCCCTCTCATCTTCCCCCTGCATTATCCTTTGGAAAGATGAGTAAGATGAAGCAGAGTTAAAATAAATTGATCATTGTGTATTTGGGAAATTGGTAGATGTCTTATATATTGAGGTAAAACTAACAACAGCAAAGAAGGGCCTCAGAGACTATCACATTATGTGTTTAATAGTTATTACCTCCATGTAAATTGTTTTATGTTAAATATTAAAATTTTTATTAGGAAAAAAGTAGCCATGGAGATTCTTTTTTCCAGTATATATACAGCTTCCCAAAATTCTGGGGATTATTTTGGAAATCCTTACCAAAGATGGACATGAGCAAAAATAAATAAATTAGATTTCAGCTTCATGAGGACAAGCACAATATCTTTTTTATTCACTCTCTTACACCAGCCTCCCCAAGTAAATATTCTTTGAGTGTGTGAGTTAATTTGTGTTGATATTTGTTATGGACTGTTTGTATCTTTTCAAAATTCATATGTTGAAGCTCTAACTCCCAATGTGGTGGTATTTGGAGATGGGGCCTTTTGGAGGTAGGGTAGATGGGGTCATGAGGGTGGGCCCTGGTCCAAAGGGATTAGTGCCCTTAAAAGAAGAGACACCAGAGAGCTTGCTCTGATTCTCTCTGTGAACATACAAAGAAGAGGTCATGTGAGTACACAGCAAGATGGCCTCAGATTGAAACCTATGTTACTGACACCTTGATCTTGGAGTTACCACAGATTTTGCAGATCTGTGGGAAATAAATTTCTGTTATTTAATCCACTCAGTCTATGGTATTTGCTATGGCAGCCTAAGCTGATAAAACAGCATTCTAAGCTAGTTCTAAGCTATAGTATTGCATCATATACTAAACAAAACTAAATATTGAAATGCAAATTAAAATTGAGATATTACATGTATTTCAACAAAATGGAAAGGGTGATTAGAATTCAGAACTGTTTATTTCATGGTATCTCTCCATAGCACTTAGCTTCCCTGTCAGAATTTGCAAAGCCTACTGTTTGGACTACCCAGAATTTCCACATTAAAAATAAGCTATGTTTTTATTGCAAAACTAAGTGCTTTATGGAAAGACTGAATGTACATGTGGGAAACATTTTGCGAAAATATGTTTCCAACCTCAGTGATAGAATTGGAAAACATAATTAAAGTGATTGTTAGATGCTAAAATAATTTATCACTTTTATGCTGTGTTTTAAAAAGTGTTATTCGCAATGGAGCTGTGTTTTTGTTACATGTTGCATAAAGAAGCTGTTTCTTGTTTTTCGCTGGAATCTAAGTATGCTCCTAATTTCAGACACATTCATTACACTTAATAAAGGCAATTACTGTATTTCAATACTGAGAAGATTTGGTTATTGTATGGGAGGAAAAGTGATGTATGGGGAGTGAAAAGGGATCATTCTGTTCTCAGTTATGAAAGCGAAGGACATTATGTGTGAATGTGTCTGTTTATTTGCGAAGCATCATGGTTTTGTTTTGTTTTGTTTTCCATAATGTATTAATGTAAAGAATGATCTCCTATCACTTTGGTATGAATGGGTTTTCTGGAACAAGCCAATCATATATCTTTGGGCATATGTAGAGCCTCCTCCTGGTCATACTTCTGAATCTATTTGTTCATGGGTTCTGCTCCTGTAAAATCATAATATAAAAACATTAATTCATAGACTGATTGTGATGATAAAATGAGATAATTGAAAAATCCTTTAACAATGCAAAAAATAAGGCAGGATTTCCAGCAATGATAGAAGATGTTGGCAAATCTTCTTAAAAAAAGCAAGTATAAAATTGTACAATATTGTTGAAAACAACCATGTCAGGACACAGAAAGTTGATCAAAGGCAAAAACAAATTGTGAAACATTTATTTATGAAAAACTGCTAGAACTTCCACTAAAAACGGTAAGATTCTATGGACTGGGGCTGTTCCCTTTCCTGCCCCCCACCCCTGCACTTCACTCTCAGTATTATCAGCACAATAGTTTAACCAGGGTATAGATGGCCGAAGGAAGCTAGCAACTTTGCTGACAAAGGAGGCTGACTTGATTGATTTTGAACAGAGTAAAAAACCACACCCTGTGGCATAGTAAGTAAAAGTAGCAAACTAAGTTGGAATTAAGGGTGGAAAATCAAAGCTCTGCTAGCCTGAGGTTGTGGACTTGATTGGGGGAAGTGGCAGTCAAGCTGGACTTTTAAAAGGGAGAGCCTGGAAATGAAAGAGCCCTGGAAGCTAAGCTCCCCATACATTCTTGGCTGACTAGAAAACAGTAGGCATGCACAGAGAAGACTGAACTGGATCAGAAAGTAAAAGTTAAGGCAGGCTTGAAACTGTTCAACCCCACCCCCATCCCCAGATCTATCAGCACAGAGTAGAAGCCTTAGGGACACAGGAGCCTGAGCACAGCTTCTGTCCAATCATTGAGTGACCAGTGAGCCATGCAGACACAGGGAAATCAAACTTACGATAAGAAGGAGAGAAAAATTAAGAGAAAGATTTAATAACACTTTTGTTGCTTTTAGATTTATTTTTATTGATATAATTTTGATTCTATTGCTGGAAATAAATAATGTGATTTTTTTTTCACTAATAGGTTTCTGAAGGTGTTCAGGTGAACTACAAAGGAAGATTAGTGTCTGCCTTTGGAATAATTTAACTTCTTATGCCCCAAGCAAATATGTAGGGATCAGGAAATCAAACTAATAAAAACAAAGTTAATCTTACTTATTTTTACAATGATTGACCTGAATCCTTGTGAATCTAAGATACATGAAAATTAGGATAGTTAAGTAGTGAACTGTATACTGCTTTGTATGTTGTTAAAATTTGGTGATATTGGTTAGCCAAAGAGTTCATTAGAGTTTTTCCGTAAGAGTTTACAGAAAATCCCGAACGAACTTTTTGGCCAACCCAGTATTTTGTGACTGACTAAATAGCTTATTAGAGCAACGAGGTCTTCAGGGCTAGACCATCATTCACTATGTGGGTCAGGTTAGTTTTGCTATGTCATGTTCATAAATGTGACCCAATCCCAACCATATCCTTTCTTCCAAGGATAATATTACTGATGTCAAAAGAATCTCAATATTGAAATGGTTACAGATCTTTCTGATGAAAGATTATCTGTAGCACTTGTAGAGCAATATTTTCCCAGACAACCTGCATTATCCACATTCACAAAGAAGTATAAACATATTTATACTGAGTCAGTAAGTCCTCATAATCAGTATCTTATGTTTAATTGTGTATGCAATTGTAATATTTCTTATGTGAGTGAAGATTCTCCTGAAATTTTGGCCTCTGCCTCAATCTCTTTTAGGCAGTTTGATCTGTATTTCATAGCTCCAAGGGAAGCATTTGGCAGGGTACACAGTAGAATTAGCTCCCTTCCAGTAGCTTGCACTCTTAGGAGAACTTAGAGACTTTTCTAAGGGAGTAAAAGAAAAAAGAAACAGGGTTTCAGATGGAATCAGCTGATGATGAAACATGATGGAAGAAGGATTTTCTCCAGATTATATGGAGACTTCCTTGGCCTGAGAAAAGAAACCAGGGAAAGGCTTTCGGGTCTAGAGGTAATAGGAAACCAGAATTTGCTTCATAGCAGTTCTGTGGACAGTCATCTGGGAATACGGGCACCAAGATTATACTGAGAAATGATTACAAATTACTTCAGGCCATAGGCATAGAGGTTCAAAACTCAACAAAAATTGCCACTTACAAATAATTTTCCCAAAATGATAGAGAGCCACCAGACCTAAAGGGAACATATGTGCAGGATGTTTGGTGACCTATGGAAATAGGTAACTAAAATCCACAGCCACCTCTGCCATTGGACACTGGTAACTTATAGGGTCTTGGAACCCTATAAGGGTTCCAAGGGCAAAAGAGAAAAGAGGACAAAACCATTATTGAGCTCGACTATAAGACTGTCCCAAGAGAATGGGAGTTCAATGTAAAAACTTAATAAAGTTATAAAAAAATAATTAAATGATATTTCTTTCACAACAGAGCTTATGGACTGAGAGTTATGCCTGTTATGTATTTTTTTAAGTTCTGATTTGATCATGGTTAAATTAATTTATTAAATTACAAACTATCAACTATACAAATTTCATGTAAATATCTAGTGATAAAACGCCTTAGATTAAACGTGTATTTGTTCCTCCTTCTACCTGTGACATTGGAGGTGATCAGTTCTTTCCTGTTTGAAAATAAGAGTTAATAGCATTTTAAAAGCACTAAAACAAAAGGGACTCACTGTTATGATGTTTCCAAGACAGATTAAAATCTGATAAAATGGAGACAGTCCTTTCCTTAGAGGAATCAATTTAGCAAAACGGAAAAGAAACAGGACAATTTGGATATGATCAAATGTATTCTTCACCTTCTGAATATTTGGACAGATGGAGGGAAAATTAACATGAAAAGAGTGGATATTCCTAGGACAAAAATGCTTTCAGTCAGGCATAAATTCATAAACCTCTAAAAATTTGAAGATGAATTCACTTCATTACTCTTATCAAATAATTAGAAACAGTACAGTGTTTCTAATTATTTATTTATATTATATTATATTTATATTATATTATATTATATTATATTATTTATTTATATTATATTTATATTTATTCTAATCTCTCTCTAACAGGAGAGAACTAATTTTTTTTTAAAGGAAGACACTCAGGTACAATCGTATCAATTGACACAAATTAAGTATTTTATAGAAGCAAATTTTGTGCTGAGCCACCAAAGCTAAGTTCCCATATGGCATTTTATTATGGTGTGCAGATGTCCTCTGGTAGTAACAATAAAATTCAGGAGCTGCACTTGCCACTACTGTATTAGTGAAGACCTTGTTACTGCTCACAGAGTCTATTTTAATAGGCTTCTGATTGCTTACCTCTGGTGTCTTCTAAAACAAAAACCACTTTTCACCCTACTGTCTGAGAATGTGTTAAGAAGCTTATCATAGTTCTGATAATGGCCCTGCCCTGCATGAAACCTCCCCCTTAGCTACTAAATACAGGACTTGTTTTCTAGTTTGATATTCAACGATCACTAATTTAATCAGTGTAAGCATGATTTACTATTAAGCACTATAAAATGTAATTTAAGATTTATTAACCTTATTAATATTATACTAATACATAATAATAAATTTTAGAAGAGTGATAGTGTCACATGAAAACCATATTACACAAAGATCGAAAGAATGGGTTCTTTAACAAAACACAGAAGAATATAAATCCTAACTCTATAGAAATTAGCTGAGTGACATTCAGTTGTGGGCTAGTAAAGCAGCCCTCTGAAAAGAGAGAGCTCTGACTTGTAGCATTTGCCAGTTTCTGTGGTGTAAATACTCCCACCTTGGCCATTTCAAAACTACCAACAGTTTAACAACCCCCTCACAAAATTTAGCAATTGGCTCTCATAAACCGATTCAAGCTCACTCAAGCACAGACCAATCTGGTGGATATTCCTAGGACAAAATTTGTCAAAATTTATTTTTCTTCTTAATAGTTAATTTTATTATTTGTAAAATGGGCCTAATAATTCCTATATTGTAGTGTTGTGCAGTGGTTTAAAATGAGATAATATATTACAAATTACTCCATTACTGTGCTCTATAAATAGAACAACAAAGCCTGGATGACAGCACATCTGTTTACAATATGGTTTATTGAATATTTTAATCTCACTTTTGAAACCAGCTACTCAGAAAAGAAAGATTGCTTTAAAAATATTACTGTTCAAGAACAATTGCACCCAAGAGCTCTGATGGAGATATACAATGAGATTTCATGTCTGCCAACACAACATCCATTCTGCAGCCCAGAATGGGTGAAGATGTGATTTTGAATTTTTAAATCTTATTATTTAAGAAATACATTTTGTAAGGCTATTGCTGCCATAGATAGTGATTCCTCTGATGGATCTGGGCAAAGTATCTTGAAAACCTTTTGGAAACAATTCACCATCCTAGATGTCATTAAGAACATTCATGATTCATGAGAAGAGGTCAAAAATATTAACATTAACAGGAGTTTGGAAGTTGATTCCAGTCCTCATGGACGACTTTAAAGGGTTCAAGACTTTAGTGGAGGAAGTAACTCTGGGTGTGGTAGAAATAGCAAGAGAACTAGAATTAGAATTGTAGCCTGAAGATGTGACTAAATTGCTGCAGTCTCGTGATAAACTTTAACAGATGAGGAGTTGCTTCTTACAGATAGCAAAGAAAGTGATTTCTTGAGATGGAGTCTACTCCTGGTGAAGATGCTGGAAAGACTGTTGAAATGACAACAAAAGACATAGAATAGTGTAGAAATTTAATTGATAAAGCAGCATCAAGGTTAGAGACAGTTGACTCCAATTTTGAAAGAAGTTCTACTGTGGATAAAATTTTCTCAAGCAGTATTGAATGCTACAGAGAAATTGTTCATGGAAGGAAGAGCCAATTGATGCAGCAAGCTTCATTACCTACTTATTTTAAGAAATTGCCAAAGTCACCCCAACCTGCAGCACCCACCACCCTAAGTAGTCAGCAGCCAATCAACATCAAGGCATACCCTCCACCAGCCAAAAAAAATTCAACTCACTGAAGGTTCACATGATGGTTAGCAGTTTTTAACAGTAAAGTATTATTAATTAAGTTATGTATGTTGTTTTTCTTATAGACATAATGCTATTGCACACTTACTGGACTACAGAAATATTGTGTAAGCATAACTTTTATATGCACTGAGAAACCAAAAAATTTATGTGAGTCAATTTATTGCAATGCTCACTATTGCAGTGGTCTGGAACTTCAGATTTGCATTTCTAACTCTGACTTAAACATTAATAACTTTCTCTTTGGCCCTTAACTTCTAGTATTTCCTCTAGCTTCTTACATTCTAGTAACAACTTAACCTCTAAAAGAGGAAGAAAACTGTGTTTTCAAAGATTTCCGGTCTGTTTGTTTAAATGAAACCATTTTTCTATTTGTATAAGTTCTCAAGCAAGACCCACCACCATATGGTGCAATCAGGGGCCAAGGTGCAGAATAAACTAACTGGCCTGCAAGTCAAAAGAGCTTGTGACCTTGGTTTCATTAGCAATAATCTGCCCTGAGCAAGTTATTGGCTCAGTACAAACTGATGCTGAATAAGGCAAGATAATGTGTGCTACTCTGATATTAAAATAATTATTTTGCTTAAGGTTTCAGGCAATACCTGATGTCATTAATCTTGGACATTTTTCTGAGGGTGTACATGATTACGTCTATCATGTTTACAAGATAGAAGATTATTAGAGAAATACTAGAGATCTTTGATTCAAAACATTTTTGAGGGTAAAACTGTAATAGCATTGATAGCATTGATTGTATTTATAATTTCAATTTCTTATTATTAATAGAAAAACATTACATAATCTCTTCTAAGGATAAATAACTGACAAAATGGTGCCCTATATTTTTTTAAAATGAGAATAACAGCTTAAAATAAGTTTTTATATGAAGTATCAGTATTTTTCTTTAGTTTTTAAAATTCTAAAGTGTTTCATACATAGAATAATAGTACAAAGAATGATATAATTAAAATCTTGGTAATTATCTTGTAATTATACAGATTATAAGAAGGAAACTGAAAATATCATACATTCATTCATTTATTCATTTGTTCAACATCTTTGAGAACTTCCTTTGTGCCAGGTTCTGTTTAAGAAACTGGGGATGTGTCAGGGAACTCAAAACAAAACAAAACTAAACTAAACCTGTTATCAAGCCATTTATTTATTTTGTATCCTTCTTTTCTACCTCCTATGGGAATCCATTACCCTGTTATGGTGCTTATTATTCTCATGCATAGATTATATATAATCTATATATATATATACACACTTATACTTAAATTATTTTTTGTAGGATTTTACGTAGTTTGTTTTTTTCTATATTATATCCTTGTAGTCTTTCTACATTGAAATAGGAAGCCTAGTTCATTCCATTTTAACTACTAAAACAATATTTAATTGTATAACTCTACTACAGTTTAGTTATCAATTTTCTTGTAAATGAAGGTGTTTTCAATTTACTGCAGTTACAAACAACGTCACAATGAATATTCTTTGTCATCTTGTAAGCATGTTACCATTATAATAATTGGATAAAGTAATTACCATTATAATTGCCATTAATTACCATTATAAGTTTTGGATAAAGTAGGAGGGTAAGAGGTTATGAACGTCTTCAACATTACAAGGTAGTGTCAAATTGTTTTCTGCAATTGTGTTGCCAGTTCCATTCCTACCAGCAGTGTCTTAGAGTTTCTGTTGCTCCACATCCTCCCAATTTGTAATATCAGTCATCTCCAATTCCTTTCCTTTTCTACTTTTTTTTGTTGTCCTTTCCCTGCATTTCCTTTTTTCTTTCTTCCCTTCCCTCCTTCCTTCCTTCCTTTCTTCCCTGCTTCTCTCCCTCTTTCCCTTTTTTCATTCTTTTGCTGTCTCGTAGATTTGAAATTGTATATCATTATCTGAATTAATATTTCCAAGATGATATATAAGGCTGAGTAAATTTTCTTGATTATTCATTTTTTTTCCTCCAGAAAGACTGTCAATATTCTTTTAGTTACTTTTCTACTAGATTTATTCTGTTCAATTTGTAGGACTTTTTAATTGCTTTAATACTGATAGATTTATATTTACCAGGAATGTAGTTATAAATATACCAGCTACAATCACAGAATCATTTGCCAGGTAAGGATGGAAAGTGTTATGAGTATTTTCCCCTGTGCCCAATAGGAATCTATTTATGTATCTTTTAAGAAATTTTCTTTACTTTTCCTTTCCCACTACCCTGATAATGATGGCATATATGCTATCATTTAGCATAATATATGGTAATAATAATGAACCTTATATTTTACTATGTATATTATAAAATATCAAAGAAGGAGAAAGAAAGCACAAGGAAGTTAATTCTTCTGAGGAACTAGATCTAGTAAATAAGAAAACTTAGGTTATTTGGCCTCAGAGTGTGAACGTTTGCCTATTTTGACACCCCCCTTTGAAATTCTTGTGAAAAGTCATGTGAAAATACCTTAGCCTTGCAACTCAGCTTCTCAGACAGCCTAACTAAAATCCTAAAACACACACAAGAGTAAAAAGTTCCAAGTCTCATACTCCCCTCTATTGGACTTAGTTAGCTCTTCTTCATATAATATCACAGAAAATTTTCACTTTATTTTAGGTAGCCTAATGCATTATATTTGTCCAGCTCTTCTAATTATTCCCAGTGAGAAAGCTGTCTGAATTTCTTAATATTCATAAGGGTGGGAGACCATAGTCAATCTTTGAACATCTACATGTTCTTATCAATTTATTTTTAGTAGCATAGGATTTCTCAGTCAAAATAATCAATGCAACATCATTATTATAATTTCTAAATTAGTTTGCAACTCAGAGATATAAACTATATACATTGACTATTTAAATAAGAATATTGTTTCTGAAATGTTATTTATGAAATAGATGGCATTTCATTTGCCTTTGCAAAACGTGTTCATATTGCTTATTAGTCATAATGTCGAAAAATCTTTATTATGCCTAATGAAAAAATGAATAAATAAGTAAACCTAAAGCAGAGGATGTTTCTAAACATAACTCTTTAAATTACTCAAAGGTAATGCATCATTCTACCAATCAAAGGTAATGCATCATTCTACTAACAATACAAATAGTAGACAGTTTTAAATATTTTACTCAAATTTAGCATGTATCAAGATCTCAAAATAGTGCATGTATATAATAACAAAAACCAGTTAACAAAATTTTAATCAACGAATTATTCTGTCAATGATCTAAATTCATTTTTGTGAATATTTGATTAAAAGTCTAGATTAACTTTACCAATAACCTCAGGTTATTTGGTAATTATGCTTAGGTTCTGTGATAGTTTATTCTATGCTTGTCATAAATTATGCATAAAACTTTTATTGACGTTAATTCCTTTTACTAAGATTATCTTCTCTGTGGTCTGCCCATTAGTTTTGATGAGCAAATTTATAATTTAACTTTCAGATTAGAGTCTTCATTCTGGAACAAGTATATTGGTTAGAAAATCACAAATTTGTATTTGTGTTCTGGTAGACTTAAAATCATTAAAATAATCAAACTTTAGGCAGTTAGTATATATCTCTAAGTCATTTAAGCAGAATACCATGAAATTGCATTTCTACTACTTTGAAATGCAACAGTCCTTTAGAACTGATGTAAACAATATAAAAAGCACAAAGTCTAATTAACTCATTTCTGACATTAGCCTACTCAGTGTTCAGAGCTATCACTTATTCTGATGAAAAAGAAACTTTGAGTAATAATGAAGCATTTTGCTCTCATAATCACAAATACAGTTCCCAGGATTGTACCATTTATAGCCAAGGCAATTGGTTTTTGTATTATGATTATGATATGAAATGTGACTCGTAGCTGAATACAACGGTCAAATTCTTTTTAGTTGATATATAATCTCAGATTCTCATAATTGATCTGGGCTTTATAGATTATGCAATCCCTTCATGTTTTAAATGAAAAAAACAGATTACAGGAACAGGCACTCATAGGTGTCTATCAATATCCACTCTTTTTTTCCTAATAATATAACACCAGTTTAATTTGGATGCCCATGTGTCTCATTAAAAATGTTCATATCCTCACAGTACCTTGTTGATTATGGATATCACTAGTGATATGTGAACAGACATCTACTAGATACCGTTTCCTGGATTGTTTTCTTCATAAAAAGAATAGACTCAACTGTTTCACATTTTGTGTTTACCTTCTTCTTGCCTAAAGGACATACATGATAACAGGAAATGAAGCAGCTGTCTTTCAAGCAGGAGGATGAAATGCACATGCAAAGGATGCTGGATTATAAAAGTACTTAATGACCATTTGAGTAGTTGCATCTTGGACTGTTTATCTCTGATCATATTCTGTTTATAAGAAAAATATAAACCTATTTGAAAAGGCACTATAGTCAACTTTCTTTTTAGTGCCATTAAATTTACTTTTAACTGATATAGTCATAACTAGTACACTGGCATTGGCAGAACTTGAACTCAGTACTCAAGTCTTTTTTTAAATTTATTTTATTTATTTTTGGCTGCATTGGGTCTTTGTTGCTGTGTCTGGGCTTTCTCTAGTTCTGGCAAGCGGGGGCTACTTTTGGTTGAGGTGCGTGGGCTTCTCATTGCGGTGGCTCCTCTTGTTGCTGAGCACGGGCTCTGGGTGCGCAGGCTTCAGTAGTTGTGGCACATGGGCTCAGTAGTTGTGGCTCGCAGGCTCCAGAGCGCAGGCTCAGTAGTTGTAGCACATGGGCTTAGTTGCTCTGCAGCATGTGGGATCTTCCCGGACCAGGGATTGAACCCATGTCCCTTGCACTGGCAGGCAGATTCTTAACCACTGCACCACCAGGAAAGTCCCTCAGTACTCAAGTCTTAATAGAATTTTTTTTTCACTGAACTATGCTATCTATAAACATTCTGTTTCAGTGGTCACACTTTTACATACCATTGATGGTAAAAACTAAAAGGGCTAAAGCAGAAATCCTTATGAAAAAAAATTCAATTTTAATTCTGGAATCATTGCTCCTATATACTTTTTGAAAAAGATGACAGAATAGAAGAACTAGAACTTTTTTCTGTTTTTTTTATTAAAGTATAGTTAATTTACAATGTTGTGTTAGTTTCTGGAGTACAGCAAAGTGATTCACTGTATATATACATATATATTTACACACACACATATATATTTCCATATATATGGGAAAATGAACAGCAGCAAATAAATCAGTGATGGTGAATGGAGAAACAGTTTATATATATATATATATATATATATATATATATGACTTTTTTTCCATTCACCATCACTGATTTATTTGCTGCTGTTTATTTTCCATCCACTCTATAATCCAAAGTAGACTCGTTTCCAATCTCTGAGTATGGAGTTGAATTTTCTACCTCTTTTTCTAGGCTCACTCAATTCCTCTACCTGAAAAGACTCTTTCTTTCATTCACATATGTTCAAATGGCCTACATATATGTAAGATGGGACACATATGATACCACCCCTCATAAAGCATTTCTTCAATTTTTATATTCTGATTATGAAGAACACATCCTTTCAATACATTTTATTAGTTTTTCAAACTCTCTTATTACAGTTTATTTTGTGTGGTCATTTTGCTCATTTATGAAACTAGTACTTTCCAACCTTTTTAAGGAGCACTCAGAAATACATCACGCATTTAGCATTTTACAAGAAGGTTCAGAAACCTCAGTAACTGTCTTACACAAATATTATCCAAATTAATTATTTTATAGAAATATATTGGCCTCAAAAATAAACGATGCTACCACCAGAGGGAAGACAGCAGAAGCAAGAAGAACTACAGTCCTGCAGCCTGTGGAACAAAAACCACATTCACAGAAAGACAAGATAAAAAGGCAGAGGGCTATGTACCAGATGAAGGAACAAGATAAAAACCCAGATAAACAACTAAATGAACTGGAGACAGGCAACCTTCCAGAAAAAGAATTCAGAATAATGATAGTGAAGATGATCCAGGACCTCAGAAAAAGAATGGAGGCAAAGATCGAGAAGATGGAAGAAATGTTTAACAAAGACCTAGAAGGATTAAGGAACAAAAAAACAGAGATGAGCAATACAATAACTGAAATGAAAAATACACTAGAAGGAATCAATAGCAGAATAACTGAGGCAGAAGAATGGATAAGTGACCTGGAAGACAGAATGGTGGAATTCACTGCTGTGGAACAGAGTAAAGAAAAGAGAATGAAAAGAAATGAAGACAGCCTAACAGACCTCTGGGAAAACATTAAACGTAACAACATTCGCATTATAAGGGTCCCAGAAGGAGAAGAGAGAGAGAAAGGACCAGAAAAAATATTTGAAGAGATTATAGTTGAAAACTTCCCTAACATGTGAAAGGAAATAGCCACCCAAGTCCAGGAAGCACAGGGAGTCCCATACAGGATAAACCCAAGGAGAAACATGCTGAGACATATAGTAATCAAATTGTCAAAAAATAAAGGCAAAGAAAAACTATTGAAAGCAGCAAGGGAAAAACGACAAATAACATACAAGGGAACTCCCATAAGGTTAACAGCTGATTTCTCAGCAGAAACTCTACAAGCCAGAAGGGAGTGGCATGACATATTTAAAGTGATGAAAGGGAAGAACCTACAATCAAGATTACTCTGCCCAGCAAGGATCTCATTCAGATTTGATGGAGAAATCAAAAGCTAGACAAGCAAAAACTAACAGAATTCAGCACCACCAAACCAGCTGTACAACAAATGCTAAAGGAACTTCTCTAAGTGGGAAACACAAGAAAAGGACCAACAAAAGCAAACCCAAAACAATTAAGAAAATGGTAATAGGAACAACCATATTGATAATTACCTTAAACATGAATGGATTAAATGCTTTAACCAAAAAACACAGGCTTGCTGAATGGATACAAAAACAAGACCCATATATATGCTGTCTACAAGAGACCCACTTCTGACCTAGGGACACATACAGAAAGTGAGGGGATGGAAAAAGATATTCCATGCAAATGGAAATCAAAAGAAAGCTGGAGTAGCAATAATAATATCAGATAAAATAGACTTTAAAATAAAGAATGTTACAAGAGATAAGGAAGGACACTACATAATAATCAAGGGATCAATCCAAGAATAAGATACAAGACTTATAAATATATATGCTCCCAACGTAGGAGCACCTCAAAACATAAGCCAGCTGCTAACAGCTATAAAAGAGGAAATTGACAGTAACACAATAATAGGGGGGGACTTTAACACCGCACTTACACCAATGGACAGATCATCCAAACAGAAAATTAATAAGGAAACACAAGCTTTAAATGACACAGTAGACCAGATAGATTTAATTGATATTTATAGGACATTCCATCTAAAAACAGCAGATTACACTTTCTTCTGAAGTGCACATGGAACATTCTCCAGGATAGATCGCATCTTGGGTCACAAATCAGTCCTCAGTAAATTTAAGAAAATTGAAATCATATCAAGCATCTTTTCTGACCACAACACTATGAGATTAGAAATCAGTTACATGGAAAAAAACGTAAAAAACACAGACTCATGGAAACTAAAAAATACGTTACTAAATAACCAAGAGATCACTGAAGAAATCAAAGAGGAAATCAAAAAATACCTCGAGACAAATGACAATTAAAACACGATGATCCAAAACCTATGGGATGCAGCAAAAGCAGTTCTAAGAGGGATGTTTATAGCAATACAAGCCTACCTCAAAAACAAGAAAAATCTCAAATAAACAATCTAACCTTACACCTAAAGGAACTAGAGAAAGAAGAACAAACAAAACCCAAAGTTAGTAGAAGGAAAATAAAGATCAGGGCAGAAATAAATAAAATAGAAACAAAACAGTAGCAAAGATCAATAAAAGAAAAAGCTGGTTCTTTGAGAAGATAAACAAAATTGATAAACCATTAACCAGACTCATCAAGAAAAAGAGGGAGAGGACTCAAATCCATAAAATTAGAAATGAAAAAGGAGAAGTTACAACAGACACTGCAGAAATACAAAGCATCCTAAGAGACTACTACAAGCAACTCTATGCCAATAAAATGGACAACCTGGAAGAAATGGACAAATTCTTAGAAACGTATAACCTTCCAAGACTGAACCAGGAAGAAGTAGAAAATGTGAACAGACCAATCACAGGTAATGAAATTAAAACTGTGATTAAAAATCTTCCAACAAACAAAAGCCCAGGACAAGATGGCTTCACAGGTGAATTCTGTCAAACATTTAGAGAAGAGCTAACACCCATTCTTCTCAAACTCTTCCAAAAAATTGCAGAGGAAGGAACACTCCCAAACTCATTCTATGAGGCCACCATCACCCTGATACAAAAACCAGACAAAGATACTACAAAAAAAGAAAATTACAGACCAATATCACTGATGAATACAACAGATGCAAAAATCCACAACAAGATACTAGCAAACAGAATCCAACAACACATTAAAAGTATTATACACCAGGGTCAAGTGGGATTTATCCCAGGGATGCAAGGATTCTTCAGTATATGCAAATCAATCAATGTGACAAACCATATTAACAAATTGAAGAATTAAAACCATGATCATCTCAATACATCCAGAAAAAGGTTATGACAAAATTTAACACCATTTACGATTTAAAAACTCTCCAGAAAGTGGGCATAGAGGGAACACACCTCAACATAATAAAGGCCATATACAACAAACCCACAGCAAACATCATTCTCAATGGTGAAAAAATGAAAGCATTTCCTCTAAGATCAGGAACAAGACAAGGATGTCCACTCTCACCACTATTATTAAACATAGTTTTGGTAGTCCTAGCCATGGCAATCAGAGAAGAAAAAGAAAAAAAAAGGAATACAAATTGGAAAAGAAGAAGTAAAATTGTCACTGTTTGCAGATGACATGAAACTATGCATAGAGAATCCTAAAGATGCCACCAGAAAACTACTAGAGCTAATCAATGTATTTGGTAAAGTTGCAGGATACAAAATTAATGCACAGAAATCTCTTGCATTCCTATACACTAATGATGAAAAATCTGAAAGGGAAATTAAGGAAACACTCCCATTTACCATTGCAACGAAAAGAATAAAATACCTAGGAATAAACCTACCTAAGGAGACAAAAGACCTGTATGCAGAAAAGTATAAGACACTGATGAAAGAAATTGAAGATGACAGAAACAGATGGAGAGATATACCATGTTCTTGGATTGGAAGAATCAACATTGTGAAAATGACTATACTACCCAAAGCAATCTATAGATTTAATGCAATCCCTATCAAATTGCCAATGGCATTTTTTACAAAACTAGAACAAAAAAATCTTAAAATTTGTATGGAAACACAAAAGACCCCGAATAGCCAAAGCAGTCTTGAGGGGAAAAAACGGAACTGGAGGAATCAGACTCCCTGACTTCAGACTATACTACAAAGCTACAGTAATCAAGACAATATGATGCTGGTACAAAAACAGAGGTATAGATCAATGGAACAGGAGAGAAAGCCCAGAGATAAACCCAAGCACCTGTGGTCAACTAATCTATGACAAAGGAGGCAAGGATATACAATGGAGAAAAGACAGTCTCTTCAATAAGTGGTGCTGGGAAAACTGGACAGCTACATGGAAAACAATGAAATTAGAACGCTCCCTAACACCATACACAAAAATAAACGCAAAATAGATTAGAGACCTAAATGTAAGACTGGCCACTATAAAACACTTAGAGGAAAACATAGGAGGAACACTCTTTGACATAAATCACAGCAATATCTTGTTTGATCCACCTCCTAGAGTAATGGAAATAAAAACAAAAATAAACAAGTGGTACCTACTGAAACTTAAAAGTTTTGCACAGCAAAGGAAACTACAAACAAGGCGAAAAGACAACCCTCAGAATGGGAGAAAATATTTGCAAACGAATCAACGGACAAAGGATTAATATCCAAAATATATAAACAGCTCCTGTAGCTCAATATTAAAAACACAAACAACCCAATCCAAAAATGGGCAGAAGACCTAAATAGACATTTCTCCAAAGAAGACATACAGATGGCTGAGAAGGACATGAAAAGCTACTCAACCTCACTAATTACTAGAGAAATGCAAATCAAAACCACAATGAGGTATCACCTCACACCAGTTGGAATGGGCATCATCAGAAAATCTACAAACAACAAATGCTGGAGAGGGTGTGGAGAAAAGGGAACCCTCTTGCACTGTTGGTGGGAATGTAAATTGATACAGCCAGT
Source organism: Phocoena sinus (assembly GCF_008692025.1). NCBI lineage: Eukaryota > Metazoa > Chordata > Mammalia > Artiodactyla > Phocoenidae > Phocoena > Phocoena sinus. The sequence continues at coordinate 44,374,719 of NC_045772.1, read as the reverse complement.
ATGGAGAAGAGTATGGAGGTTCCTTAAAGAGCTAAAAATAGAATTACCATATGACCCAGCAGTCCCACTACTGGGCATATACCCAGAAGAAACCATAATTCAAAAAGACACATTCTCCCCAATGTTCATTGCAGCACTATTTACAATAGCCAGGTCATGGAAGCAGCCAAAATGCCCATCGACAGATGAATGGATAAAGAAGATGTGACACATATATACAATGGAATATTACTCATCCATAAAAAGGAACGAAATTGGGTCATTTGTAGAGAGGTGGATGAATCTAGAGACTGTCATACAGAGTGAAGTTAAGTCAGAAAAAGTAAAACAAATATATTAACATATATGTGGAACCTCGAAAAATGGTACAGATGAACCGGTTTTCAGGGCCGAAACTGAGACACAGATGCAGAGAACAAATGTATGGACACCAAGGGGGGAAAACGGTGGGGGGGGGGGGTTGTTGGTGGTGGGATGAATTAGGAGATTGGGATTGACGTGTATACACTAATATGTATAAAGTGAATAACTAATAATAAGAACCTGCTGTATAAAAAAATAAATAAAAATTCAAAAATAAATTTCACACAAACCTATGTGGGATTTTATCAAATGCACTAAGCTACTGAGATATGACTTTCTTTAATCTCTTTATGTGATACAGTACACTCATTAATTCTGTAGTGTTAAATAAATCTTGCCTTATTGGGAAGAATCTAATTTGGTTTTGATAAATATTCTCTTCATAATTTAAAGGATTTCTTTTTTATAGTTGATTCTCTTTGTGTTGTTTCTGGTCTATAAAGTCACCACAATCACTGAACCATGCTCCTAAGGGAAATAGTAGACTAGGCCTCTGGTTACAATACTTTCAACAACAGAGCAACACATAACTTGGATTTATGTGTATTTCTGATTAAAGGTACCTTATTTAATATGTATTATGATGCATTAACACAACTCACAGGTAACACCATTATATCTCATGCCTAAGGGAAGCATACCTAATACACTGTTTTCTTTGTAAGGCATAATACAGCATTCCTGTGCTTAGATAGACTCGACAGAACTTTAACATTATGCTAAAGGCCATAAAAAATAAAATAAAATAAAATAAAGGGTGCTTACCAGATACTAAAGAATATCATAAACATAATCTGGTCTATGAACATCTTTACTTTAACATAGAGGTTTTCCCCACTCTCTATATTTGAAATCAAGTTGCTTTGGACTTCAGAAGTATGTGAAGAGGCTAAGAGATCTTTTTTGGTGTGAAGTAACTTGTTCTAGCTCTACTTTGAAGAAAGAATTAGACAAACTCTGCCAGACATTTGCTACTTTTCCATTGTGTTTGGATAAATAGTGACAAGAAATGATGAACATAGAATTAGCTTGATAAGGGAATGCTTCGAATCTTACCTGAGTACTATGGTCTGAATGCTTTTTGTATATTTATCTTTAAACATGAATAAAATAATATTGAGGAAAATGTTTTCAGAAAAATGAAGAAAAATTTTTCGTTAATAAGGATTAGCACCCCTCTTCCAGGCCTCACAGTGCTTTGTGTTTACGATTGCATTTGTGTTGTTCATTGCTGTATAATGAATATATTTCATCAATTCTCAGTAATGTTTTTTTTGTCTCTAATTTAATTATTGAAATATGTCCTACAATAATAATTTTTAAAAGTGGCTTTCATTTTACTAGCCAAAGGAGACTTTATCACTGATGCTGTGTCACTGACTTCACCTGGTTTAACTTATCTTTGCTAAAATATTCTCATCTGATCATCACATCATTTGAATTATTTTTATCTATAGCACTATATGGGGTCTACTCCTAATTAAAATTTGAATCCCTACTTGTAGCTTAAAATGTTTTTAAAAAGATGATTAATGAAACATCAATCATCATTGTATGCTTAGAACATTATCCTGTTGCTAGGAAAGAAATTAATGTCAAATAAAATGCCAAATCTCTTTAAATAAATATTACAATTTTCAGAGTTAGGAGAGTTAGATATAACTAGTTTATAAATCAAGAAGGAACATCACTGAAGCACCAAAGTAAAATAAGGTAAAATAAACATTTTGCAAGATGCTATTGTACTTAAGTTCTATACATATGTGAACAGAAATACAATTTTAGCCAAACAAGGAATGAAATAAAAATTAGCCCCATATGATATTATCAATCCCAAAAGTTTAAAAGAAGTAAAGTAAGATGATTTTTATTAATACAAGAATATAATAATGATGGTATAAATTCTTACTGATAACTAAAGAAAGTCAGAAAAATTAGATTATAAGTTTGCCAAAATATTAGATTCAAATTTTGATTTGGATACAGAATAAAAGGAGCATATAATTGTATGAATGAATAGATGGCTGTTTTCAGTTAGTTTTTTTTAAGTGTGTATATTTAGCAGTGTTTCTTCTTTGTTCCTAATATGAATTAAATCAATTCTGAATCTTAGACTATTAAACTGGATGTAATGCTCTTGAGAACAGGGAATGTGTCATATTCTGATATGTATATTCAAGGCCTACTATTCATCTTAGTACATAAAACATAAAAAAATTTTGAATGAATATTAAATGTCAGAAAAATATAGCAATTTTATTGAGAAACAAGTGTTATTAATTCAACTAGACATTATTTTTAATCCATTATTTTTTTGTGCATGGAATTCCCATTAAAGTATTAGGTGTATTTATCCCTTCCTACATTTTGTGCTTCCTTTTTCAGGTATTGTCATTCTTAATAAGTCTTCATATTACTATTTTTACATAGCCAAATTTATTTAAACTCACCATACTTTTATCTTTTCCAGTGTCCTTTATCCCTTCATTCCTTGAAAATCCAATTAAGATAGTTTTTCTTTTGCTTCAAGAATTTCCTTTAGTATTTCTGTTAGTGCAAGTTGGGTACCTATAAATTATTTTATCATGGGAAGGAAGAGTCTTAAGTAAAATTCAACATCAGTTTTAAATATATTTTAGGTGGTTATTAAATTATAGCTTAGCTTTGGTTTCTTTTAAAGAATTTAAAATGTATCACCTAATCTCTGGTTTTTATCATTTATGTTTAAAAATTGGATGCCATTATTCTTGCTCTTTATTTGAAGATAATGTTCTATTTTTTTCTGATTGCTTTTGACATTTTTCTATTTCTGATTGAATTTCAGTGATTTTCTATAGTTTGCCTAGGATTATTTCATATTTATCATTCCTGTCTCTGTAGCTTTATGTCTTTTTTTTTTAATTAATTTTTAGAAGATTCACAGCAGTGTCTCTTCAAACAAAATTTACTGCTCACTGCCTCCTTTTCTCTCTCTGCTCCTTCTAGGACTCCAGTTGCAGGTCTACAACTCTTCTTCATTTTGTTATATGTATTTATATTTATACATATATATATAATTATTATATATATAACATTCTTTTCTATATTTTTATTCATGTTTACTTCATTATGAGTCAATATTTTCTACTGACTTATCTTCCATTCCACTAATACTTTATTCAGTTGTATCTAGCAGTAACACTTCATGAGTCTCTGTGGAAACCTGGAGTATTTTTCCTGAGCATTTCATCCTAGTAAGGAGCTGAATAGCCTTTTATTTTTTTCCTTTTTGGCAGAGACTGTTCTTGCTTGCCCTGCCTCTCACTCTCTGCAGAATAAAAGTTTAAAAAGTACTATACAAAAAAAAAAAAAAAAAAGTACTATACAAGCAAAGAGTCACATAATATTAAGTTCACCTCTTTATTGCTCCCTTTGCCCTGAAATTTTGGTCTTTTAATTCCAAGCTATTGTGATAGCCCTGAATTCTAATTTTTGTTTCTAATGTTTTGTGCTACTTCAGAAAGTCCTGAGATCCAATTTTTACTTGGCCTATGGGCCGTATGTTGCTGACAAGTCTGCAAATACCTTAAGAAGAGAAGTGACAAACAGTGTTGTAGTCTTTTCTTTGTGTTTTTCTTCCTTGAGAATTTTGGACCCTTGAAGTCCTGACCTCTTGAGTTGATTTCCATTATTTTCAAACAGCAGTTTTTATTTTTATTTCAGGTTTTATATTTACCCTTGTTGAGACATTTTGTCTGATATAAGCTATTCCACTATAACCAGCAAATGAAATCCCCTAAAGTTAGTTTTCAATCCAGTTTAAAAAAGTGGGTAGGGATAATCAACAGTAACACTCAATTTAAGAAAAAAAAAATTAACATTATAGTGTATGTAACTAAATTTAAAGAACTTCTAAAAAAAGCACAATCTTTTGTGACACATGCAGTTTTTGTAATTAACAATAGGGCTCATGTTCCACTGTGTAGGTAAAATCATTATAGTGTGTAATGAAGAAAAGATACATATCACCTGAATAAATCAGTAGCTTTCAAAATTTGTAAATCTATTTAATAGTTCAATAGTTTCTGTGACCTAAGCTTATTGTTAAGCTAATTACCACCTTGATGTGATCAAATAAAATATTTTTAAATGGCATCAAACACTAATATTTGCACTTTATCTTCTCACAATTATGTTATGGTACTTTTTACTTTTTCATGACATTTGACTAGGTCATTCTATTTCAGGATCTTCCTTCATTATGTAACACTTAGGCTTACTTCAACTGAAATCAGAAATATGGTGGTATGACTTAATCATTATAGATAAATATAAGCAAGTTCCTGCTTTTGTACTTCAGGCACTAGTTTGCGTTTTGCTCATGGCCCTCATATTGATGGACAGTTCAGCTTTTATATTTCTTTATTCTGCAGAGATACACACTGTATGAAAGTGGTTAAGATTCAAATATCAATCCTTATTTTATTATTTTTATCCTGGCAAAATTTCCTTTCAACTTCTGGGATAAATGACAATTTGGGGCTACATTATGGGGCGCATTTCCTCTTGGTGTGGCATAATCCAAAGTAATGATGATTGCTGGATTCTTCTGTCAAATAAAAATTGAGTGCTGAATATATATATATATATAATTAATGAAAATAAAAATTACATTCTTAAATTTCTATTACTTGAGATATGTGACCCATATAAAACAGTTTTCTGCAAAAATAATACTTATTTGTTGAGCTTTTATTCATTATGTAAGTTTATCAGCAGCGAAAATTTAAACCTATTTAAACTTAAACTAAAAATAAATATTTTAAAACAGGTATTCATATTGAATTTAAAATGTGTCAAAATATGTTTAGAATTATGACTCTTGGAAAATTAAGAATAAATTTGTAATGTCACTTGAATGAGTAGACCTATAAAAAAGAAAAAGTGGATGTAGATAATAGTTTAATAATACTGAAGCATATTAATTCTAAAAATACAAAAATTAGAGTAATTATAAGACCAAATATGAAGCATGTATGAGGATTCTATGAGATTGTGAAATGCCTATCAGAAAAACCTTAACTTTGCTACTATGTTCTTTGTTGTTCAGATCAGGGGAGAAAAGTAGATTTTGTCCTGAATACCCGTGAGGAAGATATCCTTAATAAAAGATACCGTGAATAAATTTTGAAACATTGATTCTTTAAGAAATAACATTGTTATTTAACTAGCATTCCTCAACACAGTTGAATTAAATCAAAATAAATGCTTTGTATTTATACAGTGCTTTCCAATTAATAAAGATGTTTCACCTACATTATTTTATTTTATTCCTAGGGCAAGCGTGTGCTACATTAACACCTCTGTTTTAAAGATCATTTTTTTTTTTTTTTTTTTTTTTGGGGTATGCGGGCCTCTCACTGCCGCAGCCTCTCCCGCCGTGGAGCACAGGCTCCGGACGCGCAGGCGCAGCGGCCACGGCTCACGAGCCCAGCTGCTCCGTGGCATGTGGGATCTTCCCGGACCGGGGCACGAACCCACGTCCCCTGCATCGGCAGGCGGACTCTCAACGACTGCGCCACCAGGGAAGCCCTAAAGATCATTTTTATTGCCTAACATTACATGGAAAATAGAGAGCACAGTCTAGACTGGAATCCATATCTTTGATTCTATGTTCAGTTTACTTTTCTCTGTATTGAGTTTAAAACATCACCACAATTAGCTTAAAGCTAATAGAGAAGAATATTGAGCACCCATGATTTTTGAAATTGAGTAATTAGCATATATTTTAAAATTTTGTGCATAAATTTACAGAGTAGTCAAGGATAGTTTTCTTCTTCATTGTAGCTCCATGTGACCTCCTTTTCTACGATCATTCCTATGTATTCTATCAACTATGGCTGATTCTTCTCTCAAGCGTAGAGCAAAGTAAGGGCTGCTAATTTACAGGCTTATTTAAAAACTCAACATATTTCCAAGCACCAGTTTACACATTTATTCTTTCCTCGATTTGCTTTTCTATGCATACTTTTGTTTAGATAGAAATAAAGCTATTTATTTCATGGTAAGAGATAAGGCCCAGGGATATTGCAGTGGCTTTATCTGTCTTGTTCACGTTATAGAAGTAATATTTCTAGAGAACATTTTGAATTCCTTAGCCCTTTACTTAAAACCCTTTATCTATTGTCTATTAAGTAAGATCTATCACTTAATTTAGAGGCCATCAAAAACTGAATAGCTACATAACAGCTAATTGGGACTTTGCATTCATTTCCTCCTATTTCCTCTCCTGTTCCTCTGATCATGCTCTTCTCTTTGTATTTCATATCCAACCGCTGTCCATGTCATGTGTCTTACATGACATGAATATCGAATTTTCAAGCATAGCTGCCTCAGGATCATGGATAAGTGCCCTTATGCATTTATGTCACTCTGCCAGTTATTGATTTATTGACTCTCACCTCTTAATTCAAACTTTTTGCTTGCTCTGTAAAGGTGAATCTGTGCCCTTTAAGTATTTCTGCTCTGCCTGCTGGTACAGTGTTCAGCTTTACCAGTAGAGGGGGCTAGAGAGACATTGCAGGAAGTCATTACGGGCTCATGCAGAGTGGATACTTTCTCTAGCACCTGACTTCTGTACTCCTTGCAGCTTTTCAGTTCTTGACTCCTATAGTGCACCAAAGCCAACAGCATTCATCCTCCTTGAGTGGTTTTGTAGTAGAGTGTCTCCAGTGAGATATCTCTCAGTGAAGAACTTTCCCCCGCACCTTAGTGAGTGGAAATGTGGCAAGTGCAGATTCCCAGCAAGATTTTCCTGTGTTGCACCAAAGTGACTTGTCTGCCATCAAATTAGCCATGGCTTTTCCTCCCATATGGTCTGTATCTGAGCCCTGTGGGGGCCTTTTCTTTGGGTGTTCTATCTTAGCCATAGAGGGCATGGCTGTTCTTTATATCTGCCTTACCTATATTCTTTAACTTTTCTTTACTTCTCACAAGCCTATGCCACATTACACCAATTCCTTGTTATAGCTAATATTTCTTCACATTGAACTTTTCTTGTTCAAATTACTGTGTGGATTTTCTCTCTTGATTAGACTCAGACTGCAAACAGTTCCTTAATTATCACCATTCCAAGAACATTTGCTAATAGAATAGATTTTACTTAGTTCATGCTACAATATTACATGACTCATCTCAAGGCTCTTCTTTGTAGGGTTCATTTAGGTGAGAGTAACAAAAGGAAAATTACTGAACATTTTCCACTGGTGACCGGGATTGAGAAGACAGCATGTCAGTAATAGAATATATATGACATGAGGGTATCTCAAGGTTAAAATTACAAATTTAACAATATTTAGGTAGTTCTTTCAAAGATCTTACCTTATTCTTGCTGTGACCACAGTGGATGATTCCTGTTTTTCTCTTAGGTGAATATTTACTTCTCATTAAAGTTAAGTATTGTATCATTCTTGACCACTGAAGATATTTACAAAGTGGGATTTCCATCAGCTGAAAATTTATCATACTTTTTGTTATTTATTTTTAATTTCAAATTAAATTTAATTCTTCAGTAAAGATTTTATTTAATTTTTCACACATGCTTTCGGTGCATTATTAATTCTGTTTGAATGTGCCATAATTCATCATGAAAGAATTACTTGGAGATATAAAAAAAATGCATTAAAGAACAGCTGCTGTATTGCTGAAAGCAATGCATCAGGGCATGCACATGGTAGTGTGAAGCATAGAGCTGATTAATTGTATATCCTTGTTACAGTAATTTCTTAATTTTATGATAATTGACTTCTATTCAAGAACAGACTGTAGGATTTCCTTTATGCAATAAAATTATCAAATCAATTATCAAATAATTAAGTTATTAACAGATATGTGAATCACTGCAGGTTGAGGAATCTCAAATAGTAAATAGTGTATTGAAGTTACCACTACCAATAAAAAGTCTAAGCCCAAGCTCTCATGAGTTAGGTAAAATATATGAAAATAATTGAAGCACCAAAGATTTTGATATTTTTAATATCTTAACTTTTAAATTATTATTGATGTTTTATTATATCTATATAATAATTTTATTATATATAGTATAATGAGTTCTCATCACGTAGATTGCTTTCCTTCTCATGTTATTGCCCAAACATGGCCACTAATGCTAAAATAATGATGAGCCATATGAATCGTTGATGAAGCTGGAGGAGATTGTATAGAATGTCCTTGACCATCATGTATTTATTGAATGATAAATAAGAAAATGTAAAAAATTGAAAATGTAAAAAATAAAAAATTGTAACGTGAAAAACATAATAATAAATGAAAGGTACATAAACTTTCTTACTATTGCTCAACATTCAACAAATATTGATATGCTTGCTTTGTACTTTATTCCAGGCACCATGCTAAGATTATGTGGTAATAAATATCTATTGTTTTCAAAATCACATAACTAAGTCAAACAGATTAAGAAATAAAAACATATCACCCATGAGTTTACTGGAGATTCCTCTCATTAAAGTCTTCAATTTGATTATCAAATTATCTGTAGATTAATATTCAATTAACATTTAATTTAATTAACTATGTTAGATAATCTCAAAATCTAATTTCACTTAACAAGCCAAATACAATATAAAGATGGATTCATTATTCTTACTTGATAAAAAAGATGTTCATATTTATCAAAGTAAATAATAGCTGAAGGATAACTCACAAGTTAAGTTTAAGAGCTAGGAAATATATTTAGTTCTTCTTACTCTAAACCAATAGTCTTTTTACCATATTACAACTGCTCATATTAGAATTTCAATAAATGTTTATTTAAAATTGAATTAACAGTTCCTAGGTACCACAGGAAAGTAGTCTTAGTTTGTTCCACATGGCTTTCCACTTCTGTAAATAATCTCTAAGTTTTTAAATATAGCCTTCACCCTTAATCCTCTACATTTTCTAAGAGACTTTATTTTTTAGACCAATTTTAGGTTCACAGCAAAATTAGGCAGAAGGTACAGGTACTTCCAATACACCCCTACTCCCATACATACATATTCTCCCTATTATCAACATCCTCCACTAGAGTGGTACATTTGCTGCAAGTGACAAATCATATCACCCAGTCTATAGTCTGCATTGAGGTTCACTCGTATTAAACATTATGAGTTTGGACAAATTTATAATGACATTTATCTACCATTATAATATCATACAGAGTAGTTTCACTGCCTTAAAAATTCTCTGTACTCGGCCTATCCATCCTTCCCTCCCCTCTAATCACTGATTTTTTTTTTTATTATTGCCTCCATAGTTTTGCTTTGTCTAGAATATCATATAGTTGTAATCATAGAGTACATAGTCACTTTAGATTGGCTTCTTTCACTTAGAAAATGCATTTATGGGTCCTTCATATTTTTTCATGACCTGTTAGCTTATTTTTTAGTACTGAATAGTATTCCATTGTCTGGATATACTACAGGTTTTTTTTTTCCATTCACCTACTGAAGGACATCTTGGTTGCTTCCAAATTTTGGCCATCATGAATTAAGCTGCTAAAAACATATGTGTGAAGGCTTTTATGTGGACTTACATGTTCTACTCATTTGGTAAAATACCATGGAGTATATTTGCTGAAGAGTATGGTGAGAGAATGTTTAGGTTTATAGGAAACCGCCAAACTGCCTTCCAAAGTGTCTGTACTATTTTGCATTCAAGCAGGCAATGAAAAGAGAGTTCCTGTTGTCCCACACATTTGCCAGCGTTTGGTGTTGTCAGTGTTCTGGATTCGGGCCATTCTAATAGATGTGTGTTAGCATCTCGTTGTTTTAAGTGCATTCCCCTGATGACATAGGGTGTAGGGCATCTTTTCATATGCATATTTGCCGTCTTTATATCTTCTTTGGTGAAGTGTCTGATAACACTTTTGACTTTTTTTTGGCGGTATGCGAGCCTCTCACTGTTGTGGCCTCTCCCGTTGCGGAGCACAGGCTCCGGATGCACAGACTCAGCGGCCATGGCTCACGGGCCCAGCTGCTCCGCGGCATGTGGGATCCTCCCAGACAGGGGCACGAACCCGTGTCCCCTGCATCGGCAGGCGGACTCTCCCTGCGCCACCAGGGAAGCCCAACTTTTGACCCATTTTTAATTGTTTGTTTTCTTACTGCTGGGTTTTAAAAGTTCTTTGTATATTTTGTTTAATACTCCTTTACAGATATGTCTTTTGCAAATATTTTCTCCCAGTCTATGGCTTGTCTTTTCATTTTCTTAACAGTGTGTTTTAATAGTGTTAAGACTCTTATCGGTGTCTTAACAGGCTGTAACATCTGTGTCTAGATGCTTTTTTTTTTCTTTGCAGGTGAATATCCAGTTGTTTCAGCACCATTTGTTGAAAAGGGTCTTTTCTCCATTGTATTGTGTTTGCTCCTCTGCCAAAGATCAGTTGATTATATTAATTGGGCTCTATTCTGTCCCATTGATCTATTTGTCTATTCTCTTGCTAATATCACACTCTCTTGATTAACTTTATACAAGTCTTGAAGTCAAGCAATATCAGCCCTCCAACTTTGCTGTTCTTTAAATTTGTATTGGCTATTCTGTGTCTTTTGCCTTTCCATATAAACTTGAGAATCTGTTGGTAGCCATGAAGTAACTTGCTACGAGTTTGATAAGAATATGTTGAAACTATAGATCAAGTTAGGAAGAACTGACATCTTGACAATATTGAGTCTTCCTATCCATGAACACGTATCCCTTTATTTACTTAGTTTTTTGATTGTGTTCATCAGAGTTTTGTGGTATTCCTCATATAGATCTTGTACATATTTTATTAGACTTATACCTAAGTATATATATTTTTAGGAGCACTAATGTAAATTATATTGTGTTTTTAATTTCAAATCTGTTTCGTTATGGGAAATAGGAAAGTAACTGATTTTTATTTATTAACCTTGTATCCTTCAAACTTCCTATAATTGCTTATTACTTGCAGGAGGTTTCTTGTCAATCCTTTTGGATTCTCTACAAGGACAATTATTTCAGTTGTGAACAAAGACAGTTCTAGTTCTTTCTCAATCTGTATACCTTTTATTTCCTTTTTTGTCTTAATTGCCTCAGCTAGAATTCCTGGTAGTTTTCCTTTATTCTTAGTTTATTGAGAGTTTTTATCATGGATGGGTGTTGGATTTTGCCATATGCTTTTTCTGTGTCTATTGATATGATCATGTGCTTTTTACTTTACAGTCTGTTAATGCAGTGGTTTCCATTAATTGATTTTCAAATGTTGAATGAGCCTTGCATACCTGGGATAAATTCCATTAGATCATGGTGTATAATTCTTTTTATACGTTGTTTGGATTTGATAAAATTTTGTTGAGAATTTTTGCATCTGTGTTCATGAGAAATATTGGTTTTCTTTTCTTGTTATGAAAAGATATAGTTTTCTTTTCTTATAATGTCTTTGTCTGGTTTGGTATTAGGGTAATCTGGCCTCATAGAATGAGTTAAGATTCTGTTTGTATCTTCTGAAAAAGTCTATGGAGAATTGGTGCAACTTCTTCCTAAATGTTTGGCAGAATTCACTGGTGAATCCATCTGGGGTGGGTGCTTTCTGTTTTGGAGGTTTCCAAATTCTTAATTCTCAATTTCTTTAATAGGTATAGGTCTATTCAGATTATCTATTTATTCTTAGGTAATATTGACAGATTGTATCTTTCAATAAATTAGTCTATTTCATCTCAGTTATCAAATTTGTGGAATAGGGTTATTCATAGTATTCCTTGATTTTCCTTTTATTGTCATGAGATCTACAGTAATGTCCTCCCTTTAATTTCTGATATCAGTAATTTGTGTCCTCTCTCTTTTTTTCTTAGTTAGCCTTGCTAATTTTCATTGCCTTTTCAAATAACCAGCTTTTTTTTTTTTAATTTTCTCTTTTGGTTTCCTGTTTTCAATTTCATTGATTCTGCTCTGATTTTTATTAGTTATTCTTTTTGGCTTCCTTTGGACTTAGTTTGCTCTGCTTTTTCTAGTTCTCCAAGGTAAAGCTTAATTCACTGATTTCTCTTTATACTTTTAGGTATTATTTCTGTGATCATATAATTGCTAGTAAGATATGAAATGATAAGTAAAATATTTTTGAGTTTTTCTTAAAACAAGTGCCCAAGAGTGCAAGTTGTTGTTATTGTTGTTGAAGAGGACTTAAGCAATGGGAAATGTTTCAAATATTAATAAATATTTACAGAAGAGAAAAGAAAAAGAAAGAATAAAGAAGAAGCAAAGAAGAAAACCAAGACAGTTCTGGATTAAATTAATGATTATATTATGAACTGAATAACTGTATATTTCTTGAGCATTTAAATTTGTGTACTTATTATTTACTATTCACAACCAGTTCTAACAAAAACTGTACTCTCTTCTAAGGAAAAATAAAAATGAGAGACTTTGGAGGTTAAATGAGAAATTAATGTAAAATTCAGATAGCTTTATTTCAATTAAAAAAAAAACCTCTTGAACAATAAAGCACAAAATAATTGAAAATATGCATCTCTAATTCCTTCGACTTTGTGTCAAATATAATTAACGTCTTTTGTAGTTAGAAAAAAGTTCCAGTTGTGGGCTGTTTATCAAATATTAAAGTTGAATTTATCACCTTTTAATTTAAAAATATTGCATGATGTTAAATACTGAAATAACTTTTATTCAGAGAGCTGAGTGCTCTTTTAGTTTTAGTTTTCTGTAGAAAAAAAACATGTATAATTTTTAAAGGATATTGAAAATTTTGAATTTGATATTGAATTTTTTGTTTTAATAAAGAGTAAAATAGCATATTGGTAAAAATAAAGAAATATGCCAGTTGGTAACTTGAAGACTAGATAGAAAGAAGAAATAAGGAAAATCAGAGAACCATATTATTTTACTGCTTACCTTAATGTAATATTTGGAAGCAGTAAACCAATTTTGTGGGAATGGCAAATATTTGAAGGTTCTTTTTGAGAATAAGGATATTTCTCAATAACTAATAATTTCTAATTTGTAAATAAATATAAAACAAAATCAATATTATATAATTATCTTTTATAATTACTTATCTTTTTATATTTAAACCTTCAGAGTATTAGGTATATATGTATATATTAGGTATATAAATGTACATATACTTATATCTATTAGTGTATCTCTATTTGAGATAAGAATAAAATTGGTAACTTAGTGCTTACATTATCTTAACTATTTAGAGTATTCCTTTTTCAGAAATTTTAAAAATCTCTAAAATATAAAGACAAATAATTTAAGGAGAAAAGGGGACTGATGAGACCAGATTTTCTTTTGTTTTATTAGAGTTTTATTTGTCTGTATTTATGTTCAATGTTCTCCTTTTTCTATTCACATATTTTAATGTTTCTTTCATCAGATTTTTAGCAGTAAAACCAGTAGACAGTAAGACTCCATTTTCTTCATATTGGTAGAATTTTTAGAAGCTTTCAAACCATGAATCAGACATGAGTTGCACACAAAGTTAAAATAATGTATCGCAAAAAGAATTTTTTCTTTGTCCTGAAATCATGTGCGAAAATTCTACATACACAGAACAATAATGTATATAAATTAGCACTATTGCATGCTTAAAGGTCCTTGTATAATCTTGTTTCATTGAAACATACACGGTTTTGGTCTAGGTGACCAAAAGAGCAAGAGAACTTTATCCATTCTAGTTCATAGGATTGAAAAAATATTAACTATACATTTAAAAATGAAAGAAAGAAGAGATTATAAGGGCCTAAATAGAAAGAGAAATACCAAAGAAGCAAGAATAGCAAAAACTTAACCCACTAGCTGCTTGGAACTGATAGAAGACTCCATACATATATGGGGGTGAGGTGAAGTGAGGAGGCTAGGCTTCCTATGTGATCCCCAGAACCCAGGGAAACAGCAGGGTCCACTAATTACCTTTGCTCTCAACTTGGGATGAAGCCATCCTGTGCAACTTTGAATATTCAGAGGATCAAGTAAATGCAGCCACAAATGATAAGGGTTTGGTCTGTGTTACATGTGAATGCAAGGTCAAGACTGCCCATCTGCAGAGAGTAAGGTCCTAGAAACAACCTGATAGCATGATCCCTGCTTCTTGTACCATAAAGGGCTCTTATTGAGGCTGACAAGAAACTACTCCTCCAGTAAAGGATGCATGATGGAGAGCCTACAGAGAATTTTTAATATTTGAAAGATCCAACAGAAAGGAAACTTTACATCTAAGGAATAGAGATCAAAGAATTATATGTACAGTATTTCATAATAAGTAAGCTTAAACCCTCAAAATGTTGAGGTTTAATTAGTATTCAAAAAACAAGTAGGGTGTTTTTCGTACAGAGAGAGATTAAAAAGATTACTTGAAAATCTTGGAATAGAAAAATATCATTTAAACTAAATTTTTAAAACTTTCAATAGGAGTGCTAAAGAGTGGACTAAATCTTGCTAAGGAAAATCAACTGAAACCAGCAGTAAAGGCAGGAGTTAACACTGCAGGTCCTGTGGTCAAACTGAATTGGTTTGATTCTTTAACTTCCCTATTATCCTCAGACCATCTATAAAATGGGAATTATAACAGTTTTTACATCTTAGTGCTGTTGTGAATGCAAATGTGTAAAATGGAAAGTGCAATACATGGCACCAAATACGTACTAAATCAATCTCAGTTTAGCTATTATAGCACTATAATCTCATAGAAGGCAATGTAATGAGACAGAGACTGCATAGTAAAAGCAATCGAGGCACGTAGGAACAAACGCAAGTCTCCAACTTATATCTAGTAGGAATTCTACAGGAATAAAAGAGAGAAGGAAGGAGAAGTAAACTCAGAGATTTTTGAGAATGGATTGTTTTCAGAATAAAAAAAAGACATGAAGACCAGTAATGTTAATTTGTTTATCACGTGTGTCAAGCCAGAGAAGTTAAGTCAAGGGATTGTCCAAATAAATATTGTGTTTGAGGAAGTAGGTTGATTCTTTCGTTTATCTGTGATTGATCCTTCTAGCTTTGAAACAGTGGAGAGTGAACTTGAATTTCTGTTCTGAACCTTTTGTGCTTTGTCCATGAATTTTGACACAAGAGCCCCAGTGTTCAACTTCCTGTTCAAATCCTAGCTCTGGTACTTCATTCTGAGCTGTGCACAGTAATCAAACTTACTGTGCCTCAGTTTTCTCATCTTACCAATGTTATTAAGGTAGTTTTGATAATCTGATTAATGTTACATGTGAAATATTTAGAACAGTGTCCTACTCGTAGTAAGTGCTCAATAAATTAAATATAATTACCCTGCACAGACATCAGTTTAACGGCTCATTCGAAGAGCATTTCAACAAATTAAAAAAAATTTTTGTGACAATTCTAGTAGGATACTCCTAAACTTAAAAAATATAGATAGATATTGATATAAACAATGTAATATGAAATTAGTTTGCTCAATTAATTGAAAATCATTAAAGTATAAGTAGAAAATATTTCTATTTTTTTCTAATACTTGGTACAGACTTTGAAATCTCCCTTCCCACTGTGTAGTTATTACTATAATTGCTTCTCATTTGAGTCCATGAATTTCAATCATTTCAATCACATATTTGATTCAAAATCCTGATCCTTCCCAAATTTAGTCTAGCCTCATAGTTCCTTCCACCAGTTTGGGTTGGGTGGAGACAAGATCTGTTCTTTTCCCTGGATGTCTTATTGCACTTACTTCTCTAGTTGGGAAGATGCAGAGGAAGGAGAGGTAAAAAACAGCAACTCCACATAAGTGGTACAGAATTTGTTGTCTCCATTATGTGGGGTGCTGTAATTCTTCAGCTAATACTAACTGGTTTTCCTTTATTTCTCTGTGGCACGTACTCAAATGCTGGCTCCTTTAGGAGAAAGATTTTGATTATACAGAGGGTACTATAGGACTTTGCTCCTGCATAAGAGATCCACCTTAGACTAGTACTGTTTCTACTCCTCACCTGTACCTATTAAAGTTATTACAAGAAAACTTTTTGTTTTTAAGTTTAAATGCTCCTTAGATGAGTTATTGAAGTGGTGACTGTGTATTGCAGTGGTGACTGTGTAGAGTAATTATGCTTAATATTTTTTGAGTGCATGCTATGGTGGTCTGCTTTACAGTATTTTGTCACTTTAGCCCTTTGCTATGGAAATGCTTCACTTTGAAATAACGATAAGACAACTTAAGTCTATTAATGGAATACTCCTGTATTCTTATCATGACAAATAGTGAGACGCAGGCTGCCCTTTGGTATTCCTACACTTGGCCAAGCTATCTTCTAGCTTTTTCTTCAAGCCTTGGTGATCTCAGGCTATTTTTGCAAGTTCACTAATTTATTTATTTATTTATAATAAATTTATTTATTTTTATTTTTGGCTGCATTGGGTCTTCATTGCTGCGCACGGGCTACCTCTAGTTGCGGAGAGCAGGGGCCACTCTTCGTTGTGGTGTGTGGGCTTCTCATTGTGGTGGCTTCTCTTGTTGCGGAGCACAGGCTGTAGGCACGCAGGCTTCAGTAGCTGTGGCTTGTGGGCTCTAGAGTGCAGGCTCAGTAGTTGTGGCGCACGGGCTTCGTTGCTCCACGGCATGTGGGATCTTCCTGGATCAGGGCTGGAACCTGTGTCCCCTGCATTGGCAGGTGGACTCTTAACCACTGTGCCACCAAGGAAACCCCACAAGTTCACTAATTTTAGACATTTCATTTCCTTAGAGTTGGCTCCACTTAGCAGTCAGAATTTTGTTTCATTGACATTAGGCAGGCAGATCACTAAAAATTTCTGAGGCTCAGTTTCTTTATATATAATACACACATAGGTACACTTAATTCATGGTGTTTTACTGAGGTTCCAGTGAGAGAATATTGAATATATGAAGTTCAATTAATAGTTTTTCATATATGAATATAAACATATGAAGAACTATTAATCCAAATACTTCTCTCTTACACACACACACACATACATACATGTATTTTAGAACTTACTTTGTATGTAAGGTCTGTCAAGGCCTTTATAATCTAATTATAGACTATCACACCAATATAAAGTTAAAAAAGTATAAAAGAAATATTTTGACTACCACCAATCTGTTTTCTCCTTTTGCTAATTCCTTCTATAGCTTTCCCTCTGGGACAGAAAGGCAAAGTCACCTTAGCGTAAGAGGAGGAAATGACTGTATTTGTTTTCTATTGTTGCCACAGCACATTGCCCAAAATGTAGCAGTTTAAAACAACACAAGGCTTTGTTCTTTAATGGAGGCTCTGGATATAATTCAGTGCCAGACTTATTCAGGCAAATCCAGGTCCCCATTTCCTTGCTAGCTGTCAGCAAGGGTTCTTCACTCCGAGATAGCGCACTTTTGTCCCTGTGCTTTCCACATGACCTCCTTCCAGCAACAGTGAGTCTAGTCTGTGTCAAGCTTCAACACTCTCCTCCTTTGCATTCTGCTACATCTCTCTGGTTCTCTCTCGTGCCTTTCTCTTCTGCCATTAAGGGTTCATGTGATAACATAGGTCCACCTGGATAACGCAGAGTAATCTCCCTGGAGGGTAGGGTGCATTTTTAGAATTCTGCCAGCCATAATGACAGTCATTGTGCTATATACAAAAGGGATAGTAGTACTCTAAAGAGGAAGAAAGCATTTTGTTTCTGGGATGAAGTGCCAGAGAGGGAGAGCAGGTACACTCAGACCAGTTATTTTCAATTGTCTAAAAATTGTTTAAGTAGCTGAAAGAGATTGGCAGGAGATAGAAGCTCAAGGAGCTTCCTGACCTTTTCACCCTCAGGTTTGTTACTGAATTTGAGTAGTGAGTATGGTGCTAGTACATTGAAGGAGGTTTGGGGAATCTGGGAATATCTGCAACATATATTATGGGAGGTGAGAGAGCAATAGCAGAGGAGTGAGCCTGTCTTAGTATCACAGAGCTCTGTATACTGCTGTCCAGTATAGAAAAGCAGTCCAGACCCTATGGCCTCCCCAAGGAAAGGAGGGCTGAAAAGAGATTTGAAAGGAATAAGAAACAGTTGCTCTTCCAGGAATACAGGGTCTTCCCAGGACTTGAACCCCTTTTCTTATGAAATGGGTTGATTTGCATTCTCTCTTTCTCCTTTGTGCCTCTCAGCTACCGCTGAAAGTTCTCTAAACTTGAAATGTGAGAAGAATTCTCTGTGCCTCCATATCATTAGATAAAGTTTTTGATGCCAATTCTGAGGCAGCAGGAAAGTTTCACTAAGAACCTCTATTTATTCTGATACTGTTGATAGAGAAAAACAAGTAATTGTTCACAGGTGAGAGAACCCTTAAGCCTAAAGAGGTTGGTACAGCACATGGAATTCTAATCAATCACAACACCTAGTGCTTCACTCTTCATTTCTTCAGTAATCTCTGTGAGGTTAGAGACATTGATTTTGCTCAGTATTTCATTTCAGTGCCTTCATAGTGCTGGATAGGGAGTAAATATTCAATAAGTTGCACTCCTACCACTATTCTGGGTGGTGGGCATTAATTTACTTGGTATTTTTTTTGCTCCACCTGCTATTAGCATAGGGGTCTCTTTGGGGAACTGGTAAATTTCAGATGAGCCTGTTTATTTCTACTGTGACTAGAACCTAGTATTGCAAAGAACCTCATATATTCATTAATACAAGTCCCACCTTAGGTGAGTAAATATTATTATCATTCCACTTTACCAAGGAGGCAACTGAGGCCCAAAGTGAGAGGATGACCAGCCAAGGAAAGACAGATGAAAGAACATTGTACAAATTTTCTGACTCCCAGTATAGTGCTTCCTTCATTTCACAATGTTGCTCAAGCATAAACAAGCTGAAATTGCTCCCTCTGCTTCTTATGCACACTAGAGAACTTAATAAAAAAAAAGCAAATGAAAATTAAATCAAGTTGTTGTCCCCTGGATACACACTGGCCTGTCCTATGCTGAACAGAGGAATACTGGACGCTGGACAACATCCTACTCTGTAAAGAGAGTCCCACTAAGACACCCCTGGGAACTATCAACTGAATATCCTTCTGATGCCATGTGGGAGGTGAATGAGTACCCAATACAGATTAAAAGCATAGCCAGGGGCTTCCCTGGTGGCGCAGTGGTTGAGAGTCCGCCTGCCGATGCAGGGGACACGGGTTCGTGCCCCAGTCTGGGAAGATCCCACATGCCGCGGAGCGGCTGGGCCCGTGAGCCATGGCCGCTGAGCCTGCGCGTCCGGAGCCTGTCCTCCGCAACGGGAGAGGCCACAACAGTGAGAGGCCCGCGTAACGCATAAAAAAAAAAGCATAGCCAGGTGGCAACTGTGCTAATAAGGCTATATACCTTGAACTAGAATGAAAATGAGACCTACAAAACCCAGATAGACACTTTTGGTTGAAAGAACAAAGCATTAAAGAGTAAAGGGGATAAAACAAAAACAAAAACCTTCTTGAAGTCTGTTTTTCAATATGGATACTGAAATTTGGCCAGTTCTAAAGGACAATCTGTTCATCTACTCTCCATTAAAGCTTACCAGCAGTTTGTAGGAGCCTTTCCAATTTCTCAGAGAAAGAATTAGCACTCAGGCTGTGAGGCATATAGCATTCAGCAGCTGGATGTGAGTCAGGGCTTCCCCTTGACTGGCTTTCTGCTGAAGATGGGAAGAGTTGGAGTACAGCCAAAGTGGAGAAACAAATAAAAGTGGTGTCAGTGGATTTTGTTGTTATGGTGGTAAATATGAACTGTTTAGGCATATTAAAAATGATGTAAAATTATAGAATACTTAGGTCTGTGTTTTAAAATTAGATTGTCTTAAATTTTTTTTTTTAAGATGTTGGGGGTAGGAGTTTAGTAATTTATTTATTTATTTTTGCTGTGTTGGGTCTTCGTTTCTGTGCAAGGGCTTTCTCTAGTTGTGGCAAGCGGGGGCCGCTCTTTATCGCGGTGTGCAGGCCTCTGACTATCGCGGCCTCTCTTGTTGCGGAGCACAGGCTCCAGACATGCAGGCTCGGTAGTTGTGGCTCACGGGCCTAGTTGCTCCGCAGCATGTGGGGTCCTCCCAGACCAGGGCTCGAACCCATGTCCCCTGCATTAGCAGGCAGATTCTCAACCACTGTGCCACCAGGGAAGCCCCTGTCTTAAAATTTGATGTGTATAATGTCTTTTCCTCAAAGCCAAGTTTCTATCAGAAATTTAATGTAGAAGATTGATGTCATTATTTGGATAAATCAAATAAAGGAAAACAATCTAGCTTCCATCTAAATATTCTGGGAAAGGAAAGACTTAGTATCTTTTGCCAAGACAATCATGCAATATCTCAACTTGATTTTGTAACCTAGACTCTGAAATTTAATAATGTGTGCTTTTAAGAGAAAAATAATACCTATTCACTTCTGTGAATCTAAAATATATTAAAATATAGGGTTTGGATTTGATTCAAGGTGATAAATAAGCTGTATTTATATACTTTCTATTTAACTTTCAATGTGAGATTTATTTTTTATAAAAAATCATATTAGTTTATTTGGTATCCCTAGAGAATATATTTATGTACAACTATATCTTTTATTTTTTATTGAAGTATAGTTGATTTAAAATATATTAGTTTCATGTGTACAACATAGTGATTGAATTTTTTATAGATTATACTCCATTTAAGATTATTGTAGAATAATGGCTATAATTCTTAGTGCCATACAATATGTCCTGTTGCTTATTTATTTTATTCATAATAGTTTGTATTTCTTAATCCCACACCCCTATCTTGGCCCTACCCAATCCTCTCTCCCCAGTGGTAATGTCTAGTTCGTTCTCTATATCTGTGAGTCTGTTTCTGTTTTGTTTTATACATTTGCTTGTTTAATTTATTAGATTCCTACTCTATAACATAGAGTATTTGACTTTATCTGTATGACTTATTTCACTAAGCATAATATCTTCTAGGTCCATCCACGTCATTGCAAATGGCAGAATATCATTTTTTATGGCTGAGTAATATTCCATTATGTGTATGTATACCAAATCTTCTTTATCCGTTCATCAGCTGATAGGCACTTAGGTTCCTTCCATATATTGGCTATTGTAAATAATGCTGCTATGAACATTGGATGCATTTATCTTTTTGAATTAGTGCTTTCATTTTATATATATATATATATATATATATATATATATATATATATATATATACACACACACACAGACATACACCCATTAGTAGAATTGCTGGATCATATGCTAGTTCTTTTCTAAGCTTTTTGAGGAACCTCCATACTGTTTTCCATAGTGGCTTCACCAATTCACATTCCCACCAACACTGTACTAGGGTTCCCTTTTCTCTACATTCTCACCAACATTTGTTATTTGTAGACTTTCTGATGATAGCTATTTTGACAGGTGTGAGGTGGTATCTCACTGTGGTTTCTGTTTGCATTTCTCTGATGATTAGCAATCCTGAGCATCTCTTCATTAGCCTGTTGGCTAATGAATATGTATATGTATATCTTCTTAGGAAAAATGTCTATTCAGGCCTTCTGCCCATTTTTTAATCAGGTGTTTTGGTTTTTTGATATTGAGTTATATGAACTGTTTATATATTTTTGACATTACCGCCTCATCAGTCATATCATTTGCAAATATTTTCTTCTATTCTGTAGGTCATCTTTTTGTCTTCCTTACATTTTACTTCATTGTGAAGATAAAATCATAATTAATTTAACTCTTCCCTCCCCCATCAGTGGACACTTGGGTTAATTCTAATATGTTACTATTACAAAAATGCTGCAGTGTCATCAATGTACACTTGTTATTTTTTTATATCTTGTAACAAATGTTCGGATAAATCTATAGGACAGATCTCCTATATAAGACTTCTGGGAATAGTAATAAATGCCTTGGTCATTCTGGTAGATATTGCCAGTTGTGTTCTAAAGTTTATTGCTGTTGTAACATTTCTACCAAAAATGCTTGTACATGACTGAGGGGACAATACCGTCAACATTGTATACAGGGTCTTCTTTCTTTGTATTTGCTTTCCAGGTGAGAAAGTTAGTCTGTATTTTTCACCTCTCTACCCTGAACAAAGAATGTGGAGAGTCCCAGGAAAAGCTACCATCATTTTCTCCCATTTTACTATGTTGAGAGCAGGCAAATGAGCTAGCTAACAAAAACTTAAATAACAAGGACTGTTTTATTTTATAACTAACTAAAATGAACTGAAATGTTGACAGCTCAAATTTGAGAAAATGAACAGACATCTAAAGAATCCAGTAGGACTACAAAAGCAAATGATTGGAGAAGCTGAGTTTAGAGTACAATGTGTAAAAGGCAAAACTATAAAATATTAGACTTCTTTTTCAGGTAGTCTTAGTGTACTTAATAACTATTTATTCTGCTTTTCTCTCTTTCCCCTCTCCTTCCTTCCCTCCTTCCCTCTTTTTTTTCTTTCTTCCCTTTTTTTTCTTCCTCCCTTTTTCTCTCCCTTTCTACCTTCCTTTCTTTTTCTTTCTCTCCTAACTTTCTCTGTTTCTTTTATACTCACAGGGAAACTAAGGATCAGGATGGCATAATATGAAAATGACAGCATACACCTAATTTTCAAATTAATTTTTATACTAACGTTAGTCAGTTAACATTTAACTTGTAAAAAAGTTGTGTCCCTAACTTAATCTTACTATAATCTTCTTTATGAATTGAAAGCACCTAGTGTAAATATATTTTATTTTTCAGTAGTTACCCAATGACAGAAAACATAGTACAAAAGTAAAAACAACACAAATTATTCTTTTAAAGATTCCTCTATAGGGGGCTTCTCTGGTGGCGCAGTGGTTGAGGATCTGCCTGCCAGTGCAGGGGACACGGGTTCGAGCCCTGGTCTGGGAAGATCCCACATGCCGCGGAGCAACTGGGCCCATGAGCCACAACTACTGAGCCTGCGCGTCTGGAGCTTGTACTCCGCAGCAAGAGAGGCCGCGACAGTGAGAGGCCCGTGCACCACAATGAAGAGTGGCCCCCGCTCACTGCAACTAGTGGCCCCCGCTCACTGCAACTAATGGCCCCCAACTCACTGCCCTCGCACAGAAACGAAGACCCAACACAGCCAAAAAAAAAAAGATTCCTCTATATAGCTAGCATGACAGAAGCAGAAATAAATACATGTAATATAATAAGAGATGTTTGAATCGAGGCATTCATAAACTATGATGGAAAAACAGGTAAGAAAACAGTTCAGGGTGGGGAATTATGGTTCAGTGGGTCAGGGAAAAACAGAGAGGAGGTAATATATGGATTGTCTCTTTAAAGCTAAACAAATTCAATATTTCACATGTAAAAGAGAGAAATACCTTTCCTAGAGATCAGTAGTTTTCTTAGGTGAGAGTTTTACAAAGATTACACTGAAATAATGTGCAGTGTGGACTGGACTGTGAAGAGAATTGTGACAAAGAATGTATTAGACATTGTAAAACTTCATGGAGGGGAATTATGGATAAGGAAAAAAATCAGGTGGCAGTAGGAAAGGCAAAAATGGCTTGTGAAGAGTGGAGGTTTTCTAGGCAGGGGTCAGTTTGTCAGATTGACAAGAAGGCATCAGTAAGTGGAGAGGGTTCAGCAAATTAGGTAAGCTAGAAAGGAAAGGAAATGAGAAAAAATGATTCTGCTATGTTGGAGTCAACAATAAAAAGAAATAAGTGAATGCCTCTCTTGTAGCTTTTCCTTTTTTATTTTAACCACACTAGTCCATCCTCCTGCTGTGATCTATTTCAGTATTCTTGTTCAGAAAACAACAAAAAAGACACATCATTTTGAAACTTGAAGCTACTTAAATTTGAACAGAAAGTTGCTTTTTATAACAAAAGTCACCCCTCAAACAAATATTCAGTTTACATAATTAACATGAAAGTATTTTATTACTGTGACTAAGCTAGTGCCATAATTTGATGGATCACATTAACTGAGACAGGATATGTCAGGACATCAGTTTACTCTGTTTTAGATTAATTCAACACACTATCTTCAATGATTCACTTATTCTTTCATTCAACAAGTAATTTTTTTTTTTTTTTATGGTACGCGGGCCTCTCACTACTGTGGCCTCTCCAGTTGCAGAGCACAGGCTCCGGACGCGCAGGCTCAGCAGCCATGGCTCACGGGCCTAGCCGCTCCGCGGCATGTGGGATCTTCCCGGACCGGGGCACGAACCCATGTCCCCTGCATCAGCAGGCGGACTCACAACCACTGCGCCACCAGGGAAGCCCAACAAGTAATTTTTGAGTGTTGATTATGTTTTAGGAACAGTGAATACGCTGCAGCCCTTATGAGGCTTTCCTCCTAGTGATGATAAAAAGATGAATAGATGATTACAAAATATTTTGGAAAATGATAAAGCTATGAAAAGGCAAATTATTAGAGATAAAAGAATTGCATTTTTATATAGGATTTACCAGAAAAGATTCACTGAGAGGGTGACATTTGCGTAAAGAAATGAAGCTGGTAAATCAGTAAACCATGATATATCTGAGGAGGAACATTCCAGATAGAGGGAAGAGCAAAGGCTATGATGTCCCTTGTCCTTGGAATGTACGTTCTGTCCACTGTTCTTAGAGCCTGAGCTGTTTCAGGGACACAAACTTGAGATACTAATGTGTTGTTGAGGCCATCTGCACAGTATACGTTACTGAACTCCATTAAGGTCTCTATATAAATTTTAAGATTCTGTTTGGGAGGTGCAGAGATCTACTTATTTAAGATAAGCTTCACATATTACTTCCTTTGCTTATTAAAACTGCCACCTACCAATCTGGAGTGGTCTGCCTCTTTCTTCTATTTCTCCTTGCCCTCAGTGTATGAGACCCAGTTACAGATTTAACCTGGGGAACTCCCAAAGTTGTGAACCAAGAATGAATAGCATGTGGAATACTAAAAAAAGCAAAGAGTCAAAGAAAGCTACAAATTTTGAGGCCTGAGCAATTGGAAGAATAGAGTCGCCATTTAGTGAAATGGCAAACACTACTGGTAGATCAAGTTGAGAGGGAATATCAAACACTCAATCTACATGTTAAGTTTTAGATGCCTATAAAACATCAACTGGAGCTACAGTAAGTAGTTTCTGTAGTTCAGGGAAAAAGTCCAGACTGAAGATTTAAATTTGGAATTCATTAACAATTACATACTTTTCCCAATTATGTCCATTAAATATAACAGACAATATTGGAAAGACAGAAATAACCTTGCCTTCAGTGAGTTACAGCCAAATTGAAAAGACATAATGTATATTAGTAAAATAGCAAGCAATCAATTTCAAAGTGTATATAGATCAGTGCTAAAGTATCTTTAGGTTGAGAAGGAAGTTGTTTATAGCTGGAAAGAGTTACACAGAAAAGATGAATCTTCAGAGCTAGGAATATTTTAATCAGAAGAATGAAAGAAATGGGGATTTCCAGAAAGGGAAAGAAATTTGAAAGGGGTTTGAAAATAAAATAGCAGTTTTTATTTCCTTTGCCGTACTTGGTTTCCCTTCGTTGTGTCTTCCTACCTTCCTCCATTCTTACACTTGTAAATGTTTTCTTTCAAAAACATATACCTCTACTTTCAAACTGCTAATAAGACATATAGCATCCTTCACTTTTTGGTTACTGTGTCTACACTCCCCATTTTTTCATTCCCTCCACAAGAGTCTAGTGGTCTTCTCTTGAACTCCATGGTTCAGTAATGCCATGTACACTTTCCTGTGATATGCAAAGTCCCACATGGTCTAACAATCAGCTACTTCACTGATCTTATCAATTCATACTCTCCTCAAACACAATTCACAATGGCCTAATCACATTTAGTCTTATTTCTCCTGGAGCTGGCAAGGCTAGTTCCTATTTTTACAAACTTTGCATTTTCCTGTTTCTTTTGCCTGGGATTCTCTCCTTCAAAATCTTCTCAAGGCTAAATTATTCTGATCATGTATATTATTTCTTAAATATACAGTTTTAGAGATTTTCTCCTGATCACCATATCTAAAACATCCTAGTCCAATAACTGTCTATATAATTACCCTGCTTCATTTTCTTTATGGTATTTTTATTAACTGATTTGTGTTATTTACTATATACTCATTTGTCTAGTTCCTTTTGTATTTTTTTAACCTGTTGTATGTCACTGGAATCATTAAATCTATGAAGCAGAGTCCTTCTTCATCTTATTCACCACTGTAGCTCCAGCGTCTAGATAAAAATTTGGTATATAGTAGTAGCCACTTAATAAATATTTGTGCAATGAAGGAATTGGTAAGTGGTTGGATGATATATATAACTTTCAGAATTTGATGTCTATGTCTTTTTTCCCTAAGTACTGCTTCTTACAGACTTTCACTTTTTCCTTAATACTTCTATACTCTGTTTTAAGAGGTGTGTGTGTGTGTGTGTGTGTGTGTGTGTGTGTGTGTGTGCTATTTAAGAAATTTTATATTTAGTATCTGTGTATGTTTTTGTTAGTAAGAATGATATATCCTGTGCTTTTAAATTATTTCCACATCTGATAACAAAGTTACAGTGAAGTTTGTTAAAGATTTACCTTTTCTTCATTAATAGAAATAGTATGTTACAGTAACTTATTAGTTAAAAACATAGTTATTACATGTATCTTCTGTTCTGGAATGATACACTCTTCACCCAATGATTTCCTACTCTCAAAACACTCAAGCAATGAAATAAAACGTCTGCAACAAAATGTCTGCTTTCCTAGAGGAAAGCCAATTAATTTAAGCTTACATCTTCTGGGGGAATGTATAGCTCAACAACTTTCCCACAATCTTTACTGTTTTCTTCTTCTAAAGTGCATTTCAGACTGTTAATTTAAAACAGAAATGAAACATCCATTTTAATGAGAAATATTTTATTAAATATATTGCTTTTTACCAACAGACTTTATATTTTAAGAGTTTTAGATTTGCAGAAAAACTCAGCATATAGTACATAGAGTTCCAATATACCCACAATATACACATACACAGAGTTTACTCTATTATTAACATCTGATATGAGTATGGTACATTTTAAAAATTAACGAACCAATATTGAAATGTTATCAGTCCACAGTTTATTCAAATTGCTGTACTTTTTACTTGTCTTTTTGTGTTTGAGGATCCCATCAGGACTCCAAAGACTGTTTAGTTGTCATGTCTTCTTAGGCTATTCTGGCTATGACTGTTACTTAGACTTTCCTTATTTTTGTGACCTTGACAGTCTTAAGGAGTAATGGACATGTATTGTAAAATGCCCCTCTATTGAAGTTCGCCTGATGGTTTTTTTCTAATGATTTCATGGGGGTTATGGATTTGAGGGAAGATCACAGAAGTAATTGTCATTTTCATCACATCAAAATATCAACATGATTTGACTGTTGGCCTTTGATAACTCTGTTGAACAGGACTATTGGCTTATGATGTTGACCGTGGTCACCTGGCTGATGTTATGATTTTCAGGTTTCTCTGATATAAAATTATATTTATCTTCCCTCCCCCATTTCCATGCTTTCCTCTTTGGAGCCCACCCTTAAAGAATGGGGATTCATGCTCCCCTTCCTTTAGGATAGAATATCTACATAAATTATTTTAAATGCTTCTCCTCAAGAGATATTTTCTCTTCTCACCTATTAATTTTTTCAACCATTTATTTATATCAGTATGGCTTCAGAACTATTTAATACTTTATAGTTTTAGATTGTCTTTTCTGGAATATCATATAACTGGAGTCATACAATATGTAACTTTTTTGGATTAGGTTCTTTTAGATAGCAATATGCCTTTCACATTTCCCATGTCTTTTTATGGCTTGTTAACTCATTTTGTTTATTGCTGAAGAGTATTGCATTGTATGTATGTAACATAGTTTATTTAAATATTGAAAAACATCTTGAATGCTAACAGTGTTTGGCAATCATGAATAACACTGCTATAAACATTCATGTGCAGGTTTTTTGTGTGGACATAAGCTTTCAACTCAGGTAAATACCTAGGTGTGTGATTGCTGGATCATATGGTAAGACTATGTTTAGCTTTGTAAGTGTTTTATGAATGAGCCAAAGATGGTCTCTGTATATTGGTGCCTAGGTTGATTATTTCTTCACTGTATTATGAGTTGCATCATCTCACAAGTGTACCAGTTCTAAACTCAACTTAAACAAGCACATTTTTAGCCATTTAGAGCTTGCCTGCTTTGCATACTCTGAGTGTCTTAACAAAGTACTGTAGACTGCCATAACAAAATACCATAGACTGGGTAGCTTAAGTAACAGAAATTTATTTTCTCACAGTTCTGGAGGCTGAGAAGTCCAAGGTTAAGATGTGAGCCATTCAGTTTCAGTTGAGGTCTCTATTCCTTGCTTGCAGATGGCTGCCCTCTCTCTTTGTTCTCAAACGGTTGAGAGATTTCCCCTTCAGGTACTCTCTCTGGTATCTCTTCTTATGAGGGTAATAATCCCATCATGAAGGCCCCATGCTAGTGCCTCATATAAACTTAATGGCCTTCCAGAGGCCATATGTCCAAATACATCACATTGAGGGTTAGGGCTACAACTGAATTTGAGGGGAAGATAAAATTTAGTTCATAGTACTGTGAAAACTGATCCAACAGTCTTTGACCATTGATGAGATAGAGCCTTGTGGATATAAGACCACAAGCCACTAATGCCCATCAAAGTTCTCTGACTCAGAGATGGCCTATCATGCTGTAGAGAGTTATCACCTAGATACACAAATCCCCTCTCCAATCCCCCTCTCCCCCAGTAGTTTCCTTGCCCTTCTCATTTCTGGATGATAGGCCTTCCCATGCTGAGCTTGTTGTGTGTACTGCCTCTCATGGCCACATCTTTTGCTTTGTGCAGTCACAAAATCCCTAGAATCCGCTACAATAAGTAATAGCCAAATAGCCAACACAATATTACTTATTGTAATAGCCAAATGGCTATTACAGTAAGTAATAGACAAATAAGCTGAGCCATTTTGCATTCTCACCAGTAATGAATTACACACTCATTTCCCACATTCTCACCAGTAATGAATGACATTCTTGTCAGCATTTTTGGTATTTTTAGTGTTTTGCATTTTAGCTATTGTCATAGGTGGGTAGTGGTATCTTGTTTTAATTAGCATTTTCCTAGGAAAAAATGATGTTGAGCAACTTTTCATATTCCTATTTGCCATCTGTATATCTTCTTTGGTGAGATGTCCAGATTTTTGCTAGTTTATAATTTGGATTGTTGTTTTCTAATTGGTTAGTTTTAGGAGTTTTAAAAAATTATTTTAGATACAAGTTGTTTGTCAGATATGTGTTTTACAAATATTTTCTCTCAGCCTGTAGGTTATCCTTTCATTATCCTTAAAGTGTCTTTTGCAAAGCAGATACTTTTAATTTTAACAAAGACCAAGTTATCATTTTTTTTAATTTCATGGATTGTGATTTTTTGTGTGTATTTTTTTGTATATTTGTATGAAAAACTTCATTGCCAAGTCCAAGATCACCTAGTTTTTTCCCTATGTTATCTTCTAACAGTTTTTATAGTTTTGCATTTTGTGAAAAGAGAAAGGTCTGTGTCTAGACCATCTCTCTCTCTCTCTCTCTCTCTCTGGCATATAGATGTCTGATTCTTCCAGCACTATTTATTAAAAAGACTGTCATTTTTCCATTGAATTGCCTTTATTTCTTAGTCAAAGACTCACTGGCTGCATTTGTGTGTCTGTTTGGGTACTCTTTATTCTGTTCCATTGATCTCCATGAGTCTGTACTTTCACAAATACTACTCTATCTTGATCACCGTAGCTTTATAGTAAGTACCTCTTATAGTTGAGTAATGTGAACCTTCTAATTTTTACTTTCTTAATGCTGTGGTGAATATTTTAGGTCTTTGAATTTTCATATAAACTTTAAACAGGCTTGTAGAACTCTATAAAATAGCTTCATTTGATTGAGATTTCATTGATCAAAT
Organism: Phocoena sinus; assembly: GCF_008692025.1. Taxonomy (NCBI): domain Eukaryota; kingdom Metazoa; phylum Chordata; class Mammalia; order Artiodactyla; family Phocoenidae; genus Phocoena; species Phocoena sinus. The sequence continues at coordinate 44,344,399 of NC_045772.1, read as the reverse complement.
TAGAATAATTGCCATCTTAATATTTAGTCTTTCAATTCATGAACATTAAATATATCTTCTTTAATTTTTCTTTGAGTTCCTTCATCAGAGTTTTGCATTTTTCTAAATTAGAGTCTGTATATTTTTTGTTATATTTATACTTAGGTATTTAATTTTGGGGGGTGGGGCTAATGTAAATGGTCCTGTGTTTTTAATTTCAAATTTTAATGATTCACTGCTGTTGTAAAGAAGACAACTGACTTATATATGTTAACCTGGTATCCTGTGACCTTACTATAATTGCATATTAGCTCTGGAAGTTGTTCATTTGTCAATTATTACAATCTTATACATAGACTGTTGTGCCATCTGTAAACAAAGATAATTTTATTTCTTCTTTTCCAAACGGTACACATTTTTTTCCCTTGCATTACTGCACTAGGTAAGTGTTCCAATATGATGTTGAGTAGGAGTGGTAAAAGAAGATATTGTTACCTTGTGTACAGTCGTAAGGGGAAAGCATCCAGCTTCTCACCATTAACTATTATGTTAGTTGTAGGATGTTTTTATAGATGTTCCTTATCAAGTTGAGGAAGTTCTCTCTCTATTCCTAGGTTGTTGAGAGTTTTTTTTTTTTCCCTCATGATTGAGTGTTAGAATTTGTCACATGTTTCTTCTGCATCAATTGATATGTGTGTATAATTTTTCACCATTACCCTGCCTATTGATTGGTGCATTATATTAGCTTTTTTTTAATGGTCAACTAGCTTTACACATTTAGAAAAACCACCTCCCCCTTAGTCTTGGTGTATAATGTGTTGGATTTGATTTCCTAATATTTTGTGGAGAATTTTTGCATCTGTGTTCATAAGAGATATTAGTCTGGGGTTTTCCTTTCTTGTAAATTCTTTATATGTTTTGTTATTAAGGTAGTGCTGGCCTCATAGAATTAGTTAGGAAATATTCCCTCTGCTTCTACTTTCTGAAAGAGTTGTAGAAAATTGGGATCATTTTTTCCTAACAAGCTTGGTAGAAATCACAAGTGAAAAGCCTGGTGTGTTCCTTTTTTTGGAAGGTTCTTAAGTGTTAATTCAATTTCTTTAATAGTTTTAGGCCTCTTCTCTTGTGGGGAGTTTTAATAGTGTGTGTCTCTCAAAGAAATGGTCCATTTCATCTAAATTATCATACATGTGGGCATAAAGTTGCTCAGAATTTTCCCTTATTATCCTTTTAATGCCCTGGCATCAGTAGTGGTGATGACTTCTTATTTCTGATGTTAGTGATTTGTGTCTTCTCTCTTTTTTCCTTTGTTACCCAGGATATAGGTTTATCAATTCTAATAAACCTTTCAACGAACCAATTTTTGCTTTCATTTATATATATATATATATAGAGAGAGAGAGAGGGGGGGGGGAGAGAGAGGGAGAGGGAGAGGGAGAGGGAGAGGGAGAGGGAGAGGGCTTGTTTTCAGTGTCAAGTATTTCTAAATTTTTTTTTTTTTTTTCCTTTTCTTCTGCTTGGTTTAGGCTTAAATTGCTCTTCTTTCTCTAGTTTCCTAAGGTGGAAGGTTAGGTTGACTTCAGCTCTTTCTTTTCTAATATATGCATTCAATATTATAAAATTCTCTCCAGTCATTGCTTTGGCTGCATCCCACAAATTTTGATATGTTTCATTTTCATTTAGATTTAGTTTAAAATATTTTAAATATTTCTCTTGATACTTCTTCTTTGACTCATGTGTTATTAAATGTGTGTTGTTTAATCTCCAAATAGTTTTGGATTTTCCAGCTATCTCTCTGTTACTGATTTCTTTTTAATTCCATTGTAGTTTAAGAACACACTTTGAATACGTTTTCTTATTTTAAATTTGTTAAGGTGTGATTTATGACCCATAATGTGGTTTATCCTGGTAAATGATCCGTACGAACTTGAGAAGAATATGTATTCTACTGTTATTGGGTGAAGCATTTTATAAATGTCAATTAGGTATAGTTGATTAATGGCATTGCTCAAATCACATCCTTTCTGGATACTGGATAGCCTTTACTGAAAGAGGGATAGGTCCTGAAATCTTCAACTGTAATAGTAGGTTCATTTAGTTTTCCCATTAGTTATGTCAGTTTTGTCTCATGTAATTTGATGCTCTATTGTTGAGTGCCTACAGGTTAAGGATTGTTATATCTTCTTGGAGAATCAACCACTATATCATTATGGAATAACTCTCCTTATCTCTGATAATTTTCCTTGCTTTAAAGTCTGCTTTGTCTTAAATTAATATAGTTATTCTCACTCTCTTTTGATTAGTATTAGCATGTTTTTTCATACCTTCCCTTTTAACCTAACTTGGTTTTTATATTTAAAGTAGATATCTTACAGACAACTTATAGTTGGGTCTTTTTTTTAATCCACTCTGATGGTCTCTGTCTTTTAATTATTTAATTTAGGCCATTTACATTTAAAGTGATTATTTACATCGTTTGATTAATAACTACCATGTTTCTGTTTTCTGTTTATTGTATATGTTTTCTGTTTATTTTTTTATCTTCCCTCTTTTATGTCTGCCCTTTCTGGTTATAGTTGAGCATTATATGACTCAGTTTTCTCCCCCCCCCCTTAGCATATCAATTATATTTCTTTTAAATTGCTTTTAGTGGCTGTCCTAGACTTTGCAGCATACCTAATGACCCTTTACAACTAATCTAAGTCCACTTTCAAATAACACTTCCTGGGAAGTGCAGGTACATTATAACTTTCCGTCTCCAACGCTCTCTATCGCTTTATGTTCATCTGAGTCTAAGTGTGTGGAGTTGTGATAATCAAAAGTGTTTCTCAGCTTTTTTTCCCTCATCTTAGGTGAGTAGGAAAGCTAGAAGGGCTGAAGTTGGCTAATATCCCTTTTCCCAGTTAAAGAAGGCTCTGGTAAATTAGTTTCCCTTTTAGAACAGGGATATAAAACAGAGGGATACATATTTTATATTCCTTTAATTATTATTTAATTACAGTTAACCCTTGAACAGTGGCAAGGGTTGGGGTGCCAACCCCACCCTGTTGAAAATCTACATACAACTTTACAGTCAGCCCTCTCTATCCATGTTTCCATTTTATAACAGGGATAGATTAGTAATAGTTTACATCCTGCTCTCACCTGTTCAAAACAGAAAACATGAGGGGACTTTTCTAGGATCATCACATTGAGTACTGAATGAGATTCCTATTGGTAAACCCACAAAAGTGTAGGGGCCCCTTAAAACTGAGTCCTCCAGAGTTTCTCACTCTGCCTCCAGCAATTTGTCAAAATGACCATGTAAATGTTCATACCAAATATGACTCCAGAGCTTCTCCTCCAGGTGAGCTGATCTGGGCTATGATTCTCAGTATTCTCCTATATTCCAGATTTCTAGGTGGCAGTTTGGCCCTGTGATCCCAGTTACTTGATGGATATAAAAAAAACTCCTTGATTCCCAGTGCATTCACATTTTTTTCTTGTAAAATGCAAAATTATTGTACATTTTTAGAAATTTTAAGATATTAGTGAAATTTCACATTTTGCAGTAGGCTGCTTCATATTGCAATCAGATGTCATGGATTATTTCATTATTTTTCCCATGTCTCACATTGCATACAGCTCTTCAACAAATTCCACTTCTCTCTCTTCCTTTTCCACTTTTTCTTGGTACCTCTTTCTTTCTTCCACTTAGTCTTTCTCTCTCTCCCCTTTCCTTTCTCAATAAACTTCTACTCCCCTTTCCAATAACCTGCCTTTTCTTCTCTCTCCTCCTATTCTGAATTCCTCCTCTCTTCCAATATCAAGAACATTTTCCTTGTATTTATTTTTTCTGTTCCTCTTAATTATTTCCTTATTGTGTTTGCAGTGGAAAAAAGAAAGAAAAAAGAGAACAAAATGAAGTCAGATTAGCTTTAATGAGTAGTATAATCTTCCTCTAAAGCTTCTGAAATTCTATAAAAGTGACCATTAGAATTTCTACAGAAATCTTGGTTGATCATTCGCCATCTTTTAATTAAATGTTTCTAGTCAATCCAAGAATTCAGTAAAATAACTAATTTTTATTCTAGTTTTTCTGTTTTGTTTAATTGGTAATATTACAACAGTATTACTTTTCTACTATCTTCCATTGTAAGTACACATTATTTCAACTACATTATGGACTAAACAGAGTTCTGTGGGCTTGTCTGAGATTTAACTACAATTTATAGCATTGTTTCCATGAGAAAATTACTCCCTAGGTCTAAACAACTAACTACAAAAAACTTGTTATATAAAAGCTATTTGTAAATGTGATAGAGCAGGTTTCTCCTTCCCACTTTGATATCCCCTTCCCCATTAATCAAAGATAAGACTGGATGGTAATTTGTCCCAGAAGACCAGGTACAAATTCTGTTTCTAATAATATCAAAAACACTCTCTTACTGAATGCCTACTCTGGATCATGTAGAACCCTGTGTTAAGTACAATAAACATTTAATTTTCAAAATAATCATATTAAGTAGGTATTACTATCACATTTTATGTGTAGAGAAATTGATGCTCTGGTTGATTAAGGAAATTTCTCAAAATCACAACGTTTCTAAGTGGCATAACTGAAATTGCAACCTGGAATCATTTGAACGCAGGCAACACTAGGCTCCAGCTTCAAGATGATGCGAATTTAAATGCAAAGGCAACACTGCCATTTCTCATTTCTCCATTATTTTGCATATATTTAGTTCCTAACATATAATATAATATGATCTCACCAGCACCAGAACTGCTCCAAGCATTCTTATTGTCTGTTTAAGCACCAATATAAAGCCAGTATCTAGCTGTATGTCACTTTTAGAATAGACTTCATGGTAAAATATGTAGGACATTAATGCAGAGAGGAACATTCTAGAATTCTGAAGTGCTAAATATTGTAAAGGCTGATGGTAAATATAAATATTTAAAAAACAAAAATAACACAGGAATTTATATTCCTTAGGTAGCAGATAAAACAGTCCTAATATGTCTTTTTACATTTAACCATACTTTTTTCAAGTATTCTTGAGGCATCATAGTGAGATGCAAGTTTCCATTAACTTAGATTTATGTTATCTACCAAAAAAAGAAACCCAGAAAAATAGAAAATTCTATAATCTTTAATTATGATGACAATCCAAAAGAAAATATGTTTTAGCATATTTAATTACAGTGTACTCTTCTGTGCTTTCCCAAATTACACCATAATGTGCTGTATGAACAGTGTTTTTCAGAAGTTCAAATTGAGAAGAGATTTGAGTCATTACATCACACATGGTATCCAGGCATTCCTAACTCAAAAGACCCATAAAACCAAGTGCAGAATAATGTTAAAGTTTTAAATAAATGGATTGTAGATACAATGTTTTCAAGTCCAAACTTTTAAAACTTTTATTATCTTTTCTGTTTCTACTAATACTTAGATATAATGTGACCTTGGCACATTTTCATAATGCTATAGTACTAAGCTTATACTAGCAAGAGTGTTAATAACAAAAGTCAGTGACACATAATTAAAATTGGTATTTGTGGTTGTTCTTTGGTTGTGTGGCTGATTAGCTAAACTTGTAACAAAGATGTGATATTAATACCATGTTACACACCGTTCTCTTTCAATATCCATTTTTTTCACTGATATGACTAAATTCATAATACAAGAATAGAAAAACTACAGCTTGATTGGTTGTTTTAGGAAAACAATAAGATCACTCACATTTTATTATTATTATTAGTTTAATTTTGGGTATTTGTACATAATTTATAATTTAAAATTTGTAATAATTGTAAAAGAACTATAAGTACAAGGAGTTATACTTTGACATGTTACTTGTAGAAATGTCATCTTAATAAAGTATTTTTAATTCCATTGGATGTTCACGATTATTTTCTTGTAAGAGAGACTAAAGCAGTACTCAAGTTTCAGAAATTCTGGTGTTGTAAAAGGAGATAATAAGTGAACAAGTGCAGTACCTCCTACACAGTGGAACTAAACAATTTCCAGTTTTATTATTAATTGACCTAGGTAAGCAGACAAGGCCTTATGAACATAAGAGATTTTTATTACATAGTATTTGGAAGAAAAGACCCTTTAATTGATACTAGAAATAATAGCCCACATTAGAAGAAAAATCTGCAAGTTTCTTTAGATATCAATAAAGATTCAAATATAAACAAAAATATACCTCAAAATATATTTCTGTCAAGAAAATACACCAATTTTGGGCTTCCCTGGTGGCGCAGTGGTTAGGAATCCACCTGCCAATGCAGGGGACATGGGTTTGAGCCCTGGTCCGGGAAGATCCCACATGCTGCGGAGCAACTAAGCCCATGCGCCACGTCTACTGAGCCTGTGCTCTAGAGCCCGAGAACCACAACTACTGAGCCCATGTGCCACAACTACTGAAGCCCACGTGCCTAGGGTCCATGCTCCGCAACAAGCCACCACAATGAGAAACCCGCGCACCGCAATGAACAGTATCCCTGCTCACCGCAACTAGGGAAAGCCCACGCAGAGCAGCAAAGACCCAACACAGCCAAAAATTAATAAATAAAATAAATTTATTAAAAAAAAGAAAATACACCAATTTTTTGAGTACTACCTTTACTCTTATCTATGGTAAAAGCCAATTTTATAATAGAATGAAAATCAAAGTCATAAATTAGTAAAATTATTGACATAAAAATATTCACTAATTTTGCTGTTCTAGGGGTAAGACATACTACTTTCATAAAATGTTAGTACCAAATCCCTATTTCACACTTCAGTTAAAAAGATACATCAGAATTTAGAGCATGTCCTTATAACATAAACAGAAAAGAAGTTAACAAAAGTATTATATCTGATACTATTCATTATCTGCTCAGCTGCTGTAGTTGTTACAGTCAAAAGACTGTCAGAGAAAGGCTGAATTTCACAGATGTTATTTTAAAAAGACTGTAAACATGAATTTTTAATATTTCCATATAGTTATCTATTAAAAAAACCCTCAAATCCAACTATAGATGATAATGACTGATAAAATTGGGAAATGTAATATAAAATACTTTGCAAATTCCAAATAGGTCTTATTGATTGACTCCTCCTACACAGAGTTCTGGGATTTAAAGATAAAAGCAGCTTATTTTTCTTGCTTACAAAGGAAGAAGATATTTCTTCCACATCATTTTTCTCTTTAGGAAACGTTTTTTGCATACTATGTACCCCAGTCAAAGCAGTCAAGCTGTCAAAGTCTTTGCTTATGATCATTATTATATTTTAGTATGTTTTGGTTGTCAGAATTCTTTGGGTGATTACCAAAACGATTTGTATTTATTTTTGTCTGCATTTTTATTTTCTTTTCAGCAGTTTCCAATTTATATTTTTAGACCACCTATCTACTTATTTTTACAATATATTCTATATAAAAGTTAGTATTAAGAGGGTTATTGGTAAACTAGACTTTATTTTAAACTTAAAGGTGGCTACTTTTTGCCTTCACTTTAGCAGACACTACAGTAGATTATCTCACGATGAGTCCTCCTTCAGGTTTGATGATTTGATCCCTAAATGAGCCTGGAGAGGAAGGAATCAAAGCAGCTGATCAAAGCAGCAGCTACATTTACTCGCTTTACTGAGGCATGCCCCCCAGCAAAGAAGAGAAGTTACTGGTGTCCTACTCTAAATATCTTTGTCAGCTAGAACTATGGATGATTAAACTAATGATATTTGCAAAGTTCTAACCTACAGAATGTTCTTAGCAAGAGAACCCTGGCTAAAGGTTACCTATAAATGATAGCCAGATCTACAGATTTACTAGGCAGGGTAAGTTTTACAACAGTCTGAGGTATAAAGTGGAGATATTTCAAATTTTAAAGCCTTCCTGCTGTGTGAGATGACACACAGACTCTCTCAGGGACCTCGTCCATCATTTTGGGCAAGGAGTACATGGCTACTGTGGAAAGACAGGGAGTTGCTCTCAGTATCCAGATCTCCTTCGGCTTCTTCTGTGCCTCTTGGTTGTCTTTAATCTTGAAATTATTATAACACTATATCTAGTGATATTAAGTTCTTTAATTTGTATGAGTTTTGACAACCCATTCTGAGTGTTACTTAGAAATTACCTAATGTAATATAGATTCTCTTACTCAGGCATCCATCCCATAAGATAATTAAGGAGAAAAGTTTTCTTTTCCTGATAATGCCAGAACTTATTTTAAAAAAAACTTATAAGATTTGAAAAAAAATTGTGTTTTATCATTTTTGAACTGTTTGACTTGATATCAAGTTTTATATCAATTTTTACTTTATTGAGACATAATTGACAAGTAAAATTGTATAAAGTGTGATGATTAGATATACATATTGATATATATTGTGAAATGATTACCACTATCAAGTCAGTTATCAAATCCATCACCTCATATAGTTTCCTTTCTGTTTTGCAGGGTGAGAACATTTAACATCTTCTATTCTTTAGCAGATTTCAGTTATACAATACAGTATTATTAGCAATAGTCACCGTGCTGTGCTTTAGCTCCTCAGAACTTATGCATCTTGCAACTGAAAATTTGTACCTTTGAAAAACCTCTCCCTGTTAGGCCTACTCCCAGCCTCTGATAACCATCATTTTACCCTCTGTTTCTGTAAATTCAACTTTTTAAAGCTTCCACATATAAGTGGTATTATATAGTATTTGTATTTCTCTGTCTAGCATAATGCCCTCCAGTTTCATGCATGTTGTCATAAATGGCAGATTTCCCTTTTCTTATGGCTGAATAATATTTCATTGTATATGTATCAATATTTTCTTTAATCAGGTGGACACTCAGGTTGTTTCCATATCTTAGCTATTGTTAAGCTGCAAAGGATATGGGAAGCAGATCTCTTTACAAGATACTGAGTTTGCTTTCTTTAGATATATAACCAGAATTGGGATTGCGGGATAATATGACAGTTCTACTTTTTATTTTTAGGAGAACCTCCATACTATTTTTATTAATGGCTGTACCAACTTACATACTCACCAGTAGTGTACAAAGGTTCCCATTTCTGCACATCCTTACTAAAATTTATCTCTTGTCTTTTTAGTAATGGCCATTCTAACTGGTGAGGTGATACCACATTGTGGTTTACTTGCATTTCCCTTATGATTGGTGATGTTTAGCACCTTTTTGTTTACCTGTTGGCCATGAGTGAGTCATTTTTTGAAAAATGTCCATTCAGGTCCTTTGCCTATTTTTTTTAATTGGGTTATTTGGGTTTTTATTTTTTTGTTATCAAGTTGTATGAGTTCTTTAAATATTTTAGATGTTAACCCCTTATCAGCTATTTGGTTAGATATTTTTTTCCCATTCCATAGAATTCCTTTTCATTTTGTATGTTGTTTTCTTTACTATGCAGAAGTTTTTTAGTTTGATGTAATCTCAATTGTTTAATTTTACTTTTGTTGCCTTTGCTTTTGGTGTCATATCCAAAAAGATCATTAAGAAGACCAATGTTAAAGAGTTTTTCCCCTATGTTTTCTTCTTTGAGTTTTATGGTTTTAGGTCTTAAATTTGTCTTTATTTCAAGTTAATTTTTGTAAGTGGTGTAAGATAGGGATCCAGTTTCTCTTTTGCGTGTGGCTATTTAGTTTTCCTACCACCTTTTATTGACAACACTGTCTTTTCCCCATTGCCTGTTGTAGGCACCCTTGTGAAAGATTAGTTGACAGTATATGTGTGGGTTTATTTCTGAGCTCCCTATTCTGTTCCATTGGTATATGTATATGGTGTTATGATAGTGCCATGCTGTTTTGCTTACTATAGCTTTGTAATGTAATTTAAAATCAAGAAGTAAAATGCCTCCAGCTTTGTTCTTCTTTCTCAAGATTTCTTTGGATATTTGGGGTTTTTTGTGATACCAAAACATTTTTTGCATAGTTTTTTCTATTTGAAAAATGCCTTTGTAGTTTTGATAGGGATTGCATTGAATCTGTAGATCAGTTTAGATAGTATGGACATTTTAACAATATTAATTCTTCCAATCCAAGGATATTTCCATTGTGTCTAATTTATTTCATCAATGTCTTATAGTTTTCAGTGTGCAGATGTTTCACCTCTTCAGTTAAATTTATCCTTAAATTTTGATGCTATTGTAAATGGGATTGGTTTCTTCATTCTTCTTTAATATATTTCATTTTTAGTGAATAGAAATGGAACTGATTTATGTAAATTGATTTTTTTATCCTGAAACTTTACTGAATTCATTTATTTATTAATTCTAACAGTTTTTTGGTGGAGTCTTTGGGGGTTTCTATACGTAAGATGATGTCACCTGCAAACAGAGATGACTTTAGATCTTTCTTTCTGATTCGGATAGTATGTATGTATGTATTTATTTATTTATTTTATCTATTGTTCTGGCTAGGACTTCCAATACTATGTTGACTAGAAGTGGCAAGAGTGGGCATCCTTGTCTTTTTCCTGACCTTAGAGGAAAAGCATTTAGCTTTTCACCATTGAGTATGAAATAAGCTGTCAGTTTGTCATATATGGACTGTATTATCTTGAGGTACATTCCCTCTATACCACTTTGTTAAAAATTTTTATCATGAAAAGATACTGAATTTTGTCAAAGGCTTTTTCTACATCTATCAGTATGATTATATGATTTTTATCTATATTTTTTAATGTGGTGCATCATATTTATTGATTTGCATACATTGAATCATTTTGCATCCCAAGATAAATCTCACCTGTTCATGCTATATGATTCCTTTAATGTGCTGTTGAATTTGGCTTGTTAGTATTTTGTTAAGGGTTTTTGCATCTATGTTAATCAGGGATTGTAACTTATAATTTGCTTTTCTTATAGTATTCTTGTCTGGCTTTGATATCCAGGTAATCCTCACCTCATAAAAGGAGTTTGGAAGTGTCCCTTCTCCTTCAGTTCTTTGGAAGAGTTTGAGAAGAATTGGCATTAATTCTTTAAATGTTTGGTAGAAATCACCAGTGAAGCCATCTTGTCCTGGATTTTTTTTAGGTGGATATTTTTGGTTACTGACTTAATCTCTTTACCAGTTACAGGTCTATTCAGATTTTCTATTTCTTTATGATTTAGTCTAGGTACGTTGTATGTTTCTAGGAATTTAACTGTTTCTTCAAGATTATTTAATTTGTTGTCATATAATTCTTCATAGTAGTTTCTTATGATCCTTTAAATTTCTGCAATATCAGTTGTAATTTTTCCTCTTTTATTTATGATTTTATTTAAATTTTCTCTTTTTCTTAGTTCAGCTAAAAATTTGTCAACTTTATCTTTTAAAAAATTAGCTCTTAGTTTCATTGACCTTTTCTAGATCTATTTAATTTATTTCTGCTCTATTCTTTATTATTTTTTCCTCCTGAAACATTGGCTTTAATTTGTTCTTCTTCTAGTTCCTTAAGATGTAAAGTTTTGTTGTTTGTTTGAGATATTTTTTCTTAATTTATGTGTTTATTGCATTCATCCTAGGGCAGGCATATGTAATATATAATAAGCAAAAGACCTGTAAGTTTATAGGAAAATAACATATTTAAGTAAATTTTCACCAGGTTGCCACTTATATTTTCCAATAATACCATTTTTACAGTCTCAAGATTCAAGAATGTCTATTTTCAGTTATACTAGGGTGCTTTTGAAACTATTAGTTTAGACATGGCAGGTACTATGAAATATTTCTGTTTTTAATGCATATGCTTATATTAATTGCTTTGTCTTCACAACAAAAATAGTTATTATAAATATTTGAATACATTATATTATTTAGTACCTCACTTTATAAGTATGGCAAATAATCTGAAAAATTCAATGTTTATCAGAAGGGGTTCTTTTCAGATCACAGTAGTATATAGTAAAGAGAATATACCAGCCCCACCTAAAATTTCCAGCCTCAGACTATTCTCCAAAATGATTTTTTTAAATGGAATGACTGCCTATTCAAAGTTGCAACACTAAAATAATCATCAGTTGCAGTATTCATTATTCCAAAACTGTCACAGCATTGTTATTGTTAAACACTGATGATAAGGGTAATAATGATGTCTATTTTACTTAGAAGAAACACCTAAGAACTTGTTTTTAAAAAGCTGAATATGATAACAGAGAGTCTTGATTATCTCTACCTTTGATTTCTAGTTTCTTTGCTAAGTGGCACATTCCAATGAATTTAAATAAGCTTGATCCAAGGCTCTTAAAAGAGACAAGGCAAAAGCCAAGCATCACACAGTACAAATCCCAAAGAAGTAACCCCAAATTATATTTCACCTGTTAGTAAGTGTTTTCAATAATACATCAGAATCAACTATGCAGGAACGCCTTTTACTCAATTCCACTGAGAATTTTTGTTCAAGAGGGAGCCTGTAAGTAGCTGCAGTCACCCTGGGTGGGGAGTCTGGTAGTCCTAACCTTGTCTCCTTTCCTTCCTTTCTTCTGTTCTAATTCTGACTCCCTCCTTCTCTACCACTATGCTGTCCACCAGATAGCTTTAATGGTAGGTCTTATCCTCTTGCTTGTTTACTTCATATTTCCATATTAGATCATTTTATATTTATGTGATGGTTCATTTTATGTCTCAGCTTCACTGGGCTAAAGTATGTCCAGGAAACTGATAAAACATTATTTCTGGGTGTCTGTGAGGATGTCTCCAAAAGAGATTAGCATTTGAGTCACTCAACTGGGTAAAGAAGAGGACCCTCATCAATGGGGATCAGTATTATCCAATCTGTTGAGGGCCTGAATAGAACAAAAAGGTAGAAAAGGGGCAAATAAACTCTCTCTACTTGAGACATCTGTCTTCTTCTTCTCTCAGACATCAGCACTCCTCATTGTCAGGCATTCAGATTCATACCAGGACTTACACCATCAGTCCCCTAATTCTTAGGCCTTTGAACTCAGACTGAATGATACCAGTGGCTTCCTGGTTCTCCAGCTTGCACACAGCAGATCATGGGACTTCTTGGCCTTCATAATTGCATGAGCCAATTCCTATAACAAATATCTCTCTCTCTGTCTCTCTCTCTCTCTCTCTCTCTCTGTCTCTCTCTCTCTCTCACTCACCTTGTTGGTCTGCTTCTTTGGAAAATCCTGACTAATACAATTTAGAAGGGGCATTCAAAGGCTTTATCTCCCTGGAGATGCAGATCCAATCCACATAATAACTCATTTCTTGGTACCTGGAGCCATCATTTTGAAACACACTGAAAAATCTTCTTCCTACCTATTTATTGTGTATTAACATCAATTATAGTAAGTCCTTCCTTTTCTGGTACCCCACCAAACTATATCCATAATTTTGTTACACTGGAAGCAAGATGTTGGAGTGAGGCAAGGAAGTGATCATGAGCTAAGGAATGCATGTGGCCTCTAGAAACTAAAAAGGGCAAGAAAACCCATTGTCCCCTTAGACTCTCCAGAAGGGCCCAGCTCTGCAGACAACTAGACATTAGCCCTAAAAGACAGATTTTGGAATTCTGACCTCCAAACTATAAGAAAATAAATTTTGTTATTTTTAAGCCAATAAGTTTGTGGTAATTTATTACAGCAGCAATAGGAAACTAAACATACATCTACCCAGTTAGAAGTAGAAAAAATATCTATACTTTAGAGATAGATGGATATTATTATTATTATTTAAATAACCAGCTGTGCTTCCCTGGTGGCGCAGTGGTTGAGAGTCCGCCTGCCGATGCAGGGGACACGGGTTCGTGCCCCGGTCCGGGAAGATCCCACATGCCGCGGAGCGGCTGGGCCCGTGAGCCATGGCCGCAGAGCCTCCGTGTCTGGAGCCTGTGCTCTGCAACCGGAGAGGCCACAGTGAGAGGCCCGCGTACTGCAAAAAACAAAAACAAACAAAAAATAAATAAATTACCAGCCATTCTTACACATTTATAAAAAATACATATTCATTTTCCACTAGTAGATATTATCTAATGCTAGAAGGAAGATTGCCAATTTATTTCTATTTTTCAGATATTAATAGGTATTCATAATACCATCCATATTTTCTTTTTGGGAGCTGTAAAAGATAGCAATCATTTGTTGCTGATTCACCATTTTTAACAAGTTAACTGCAATTCAAAATTTATGAAAAGTGTGAATTCCAGTACTATTAAGAATTATAAAGAAACACCACATTTTGCAGATTCTCTTGCTGTTAGTATAAAGAAATATGACCAATTGTACCAATAACATATCTACAACTTTCATCCAAGTTTATTGATGTGAAGAAATAGGAAGGATGTGGAGCATTTATTTTATAAGTGCTGACTGCAACAACAGAGTATTTAGTCTTATTTCTTATATTTTTCTATATCATATTTTATAGTTCTTTTTTTTTAAATCTCAGTTGAGTTATATTAATTAAATCATGGAAATTCCACTGTTTCTTCCTTTTCAAATTCAGTATGTTTCAAATATTGGATCCCAACACTATGTGTATCAGAATTACCTGAATTGTTTATTGAAAATGCTGATAGCCTAGCCTCCCCCAAGGACAATAAAATTAGAATTTCTTGGAGTGAATCCTAGGACTATTTAATTCTAACAATGATACCAAAAGATTCTGAGATACTCCAAAATTTGAGAACCATTGGTACATCAGTAATAAAATTTTACCTCCTTCTCTTATGTTTCTGGATACTACTTATAATCATTTTGTAATGTGTTTACATGTGAATGTATTTATTTCATTTATTTTAGTTAACATTAAAACAAATGCATTCATAGCCTCCTTCACATATGAGAAGAGACTTTAGGGTATATTTACTGTTTACTTTCCAACACTCTCTTACCAATTCTTGTTTAATTTATTTATAATATTAGTTTTAGATTTTAAAAAATACTGCCACACCTCTATTGAATTTTTTTTGTTGTTGAAGTACTAGTTTTTTTAGAAATAATTTCTGGGAATTCCCTGGTGGTCTAGTGGTTAGGACTCAGTGCTTTCACTGCAGGGCCCTAGGCTCAATCCCTGGTTCCCTGGTCGGGGAACTAAGATTCTGCAAGCTGCGTGGTGCAACCAAAAAGAAAAGAAAATGAATTTCCAATGTATTTTCTGATTTTTCTTATACTTTATCAGTCTTCTAGTTGTAATATCCTTAAAATCCACGTTATATTTTAAAGCAGTTATTTAAGCTGTTATTTAGATTTTAGTACGAGTATAATTGGAGTCAAAGAAGTATATTCTGTGTTCGGAAAGACAAACGTTTTTGTCTGTAGAAAAATACACAAAAATACTAATTGATAAATGTTTTGTATGCCAATTTTTATCAGTGTCAAACAGTTTGGGAGGGCTACTCTTCCCATATGTAGTTTTATTCGGTTACTGGGTCTTGAAACAAATTTCTTTTCAAAATGATTATAACATTTTATATTACTTCCAACAAATATTAAGATTAGAATGGCAATCGTTAATTATTCTCAATTTTGCATATCTCCCTTGTAATTTTTCTAATTGTGCTGGCAGGTTGAGTGAAATACTTTTTTCTTTTAGTTCTACCTGGACATTGATTAAAAATGGCATTTTTCTAATATTAAAGAGTATTTTGAAGTCATAAAGTCAGAAATACCTTTTTTTTTTTTTTTTTTGCGGTACGCAGGCTTCTCACTGTTGTGGCCTTTCCTGTTGCGGACGGAGCGCAGGCTCAGCGGCCATGGCCCACAGGCCCAGCCGCTCCGCAGCATGTGGGATCTTCCCGTACCAGCTCACGAAGCAGTGTCCCCTGCATCGGCAGGCAGACTCTCAACCACTGCGCCACCACGGAAGCCCAGAAATACCTTTTAATTGTCAAATCACAGAGACAGCTGCTCTGCTCCAATTCAGTGAGAATAAGGCTAAATAAAAATAAAAGTAAAAACATTTTCCTTTCAGAAACCTGCCTTCTGGTGTTGCAAATTTTGGATAATGTTAATACCATAGTCACTTCTCAGGTTTAAAACCCCAAGAATCATAGAAAACTCTTTTACCTTCTTGACCCAAAACATTCTATCATTTATTGAATTTTACTTATCCTATATTTTCAATGTCTTGTGTCTTTTTTCAATGTCCTTCTTGTTCTTCTACCATTTGGATTATCATTAATCTTGGCCTTTCACTATTCCAATAGGATTCTCTTATCTCTAACTCTTCCTAGCTCCAATCCACCCCATCACTACTGACAGTGATAATTGTGTAGAGCAAAAATGTGATCCATTTCCTTCCCCCCAAAGGCATGCAATGCCATCAGTAGCATATAGAATAAAAATACTAATTTAAAACATAGCTTCCACATTTGACTGCAGTTCCCATTTTTAGACTGATTGCAAATTGCATTTCTCCACTATTTCTCTATACCTTTTGTCCAAGGTTTGTGACATTCTTGTCCTTTGGCAAACCTATCCATCCTTCATGAGTCTTTGTTTATTGCAAAGTTTCTCTAATTGTTGGGCTTGATCTACTGGTCATGAATTTAATTCAGTGAGATAAAACTTACACTTCTAAATAAAATAGAAGTCAAGTTCTTTAAACAGTTTACATATTACGTAAATATTTTCAACTGAATCATCTGCTTCTTGAATTATGTATTTCGGCTTACAATGTGCAATTACACCTGCAGATCATATTAGGCAAGAGTTCAATGTTTCTTTTATATGTATTGATTATGTAGTTCAGAAATCAAATACAAGATCTTAAATAATTTATTTTAAAAGGAGTATTGCTGTTTCTCTAAATGAAAATTTTACAGATTCTGTAAATAGAAAATACCTAGTTTAAAAAGTAGATTAATATTTATACTTAATAAATTTAGTTGGAAAAATATTCTAATCTTTGATCTCAAAGCAAAAGCCAATGTACGTATGGTGGATTACAAATTTTAAAATGGCTAGTTTTTTTACTTTGTGGAGTCACAATTCAGTTGCACAGAGAAAGCCTCCAGTCATAAATTTCATGGTATTTCTAGATTTAATGGAAAGCAGCAGATGGCAACATAAGAAATACGATGAAGTAGTAAATGTTTATTAATCATCCAAATAAATGAACAAATGTAAAGTATGATTTTTGGAGGCAGATTTTATACTAAAATAGTGAATAAAATTAAGTAAATAATGTGAATTAAAGTTGATTATAAAACATAATACCTTTAACAAGATGCTTAATAATTTTGAAGATACAGATAATTTACTTTTTTTCTTAACAATGTTCATACAAGTAAGCAGGATAACTATGTGATATAATAACCATATATTCCATTACAAAGGCATATATAATAAAAATGAACAAAAATGAGCACAAAATCTTAACTACATGTTAAACTGCAATTTTTGGAAATTAAAAGAGTTTCTGGACTTGGTTGAGACCAGAGTTAAAGTCAAAGCAAATTAAAAGTTATGAAAATGTTAAGGAAATAACAAATATCAGCAAAATAAAGTAAAAATTTTTAAAGCTGTTAGTATCAAACAAAAGTCCAGAGTAGGAAAATTCAAGCAAGATTTAACATCAAAGTAAAGTTGCATTTATGTTGAAATCACCCTCAAGATCAAGATATGTTCATCTTGCCTGTAATCAACCATGACAAACACAAGAACTAATTATAAAAAGTAGTTTTAGGGCTTCCCTGGTGGTGCAGTGGTTGAGAGTCCGCCTGCCAATGTAGGGGATACGGGTTCGTGCTCCAGTCCGGGAAGATCCCACATGCAGTGGAGTGGCTGGGCCCGTGAGCCATGGCCGCTGAGCCTGCGCATCCGGAGCCTGTGCTCCGCAACGGAAGAGGCCACAGCAGTGAGAGGCCCGCGTACCGCAATTAAAAAAAAAAAAAAAAAAAAAAAGTAGTTTTGGCTAAAGTTTTGTGCGTGGTAAATTATAACATAAAAATATGCAATTCATAAATTCTGCCCACCCTACTTATTAAAAAATATTCTCATTGGGATTTTTCTTTGCAGGAGTTAGCTCGCTCTTTTTACCTTAATTTGATATGATGTAATTTGCTAAGACCACTTTGATTTGACTAGATTTACTAAGACCTCTTCACTGCATTTTATCCCACGCAAGTGGAAATGGATGAACGTATGTTAGGGGGAGCTACTTGCAGGTTAGCACGGAATTAGGGTATTGAGAAGTACTGGTGCTTAAGCTAGAATTGCATTTTATTTCTAGATGAGATTTTATTTGTCACATGTTGAAGGAAATGTTGCCACATATTTTAATCCAGAGAATGGCATAATAAATTTATAATTTAGAAAGATTACTCTGAGATTTATACAGAGAATAGGTTGATAAGGTATTTTAATATATTCAGAGGCATGAGTTAGGACGTTCTTATAATATATAATAGAAAATAAGGTCCATAAGAAAGAGTTGTGAAAATAGAGAAGAATTTTTTTTTAAATACATATAGTTGGATTTGTTACATAACATTAAGCAGGGAAATTAGCAATGTTGACATTTTGCTAAACAAGTCTTAATATTGCCCATTAATATACACTACACTCTGAAAAATAGAAGTCTCTTTCCTAATATCTTAATTTCTCTATGCCTCAATCTCAGCTTTCAACTGGGAACTTTCATTTAATACATTCTCAAGTGTATGATTTATTTCATCCTTCAAAGTCACCATCTAAACGGAGGATGATCTAAGAAATAAGAGTAAGATACAAAGAAGAAAGCATCTCCCTAGGTTTATGTATATTGTTTAACTCAGTAAATCTAAAATTAATATTTCAACATGTAGTCAATTTTTGAAAAAAGTTGTAAAATGAGGCATTTTACATTCCTCTTCTTTTTATCCTAAGGCTAGGAAAGCTGGTGAATATTTTATACTTACAGTACGTTTCAATTTGGATTGGCCACATTTCAAGTGCTCAAGAGCCAGTGTGGCTAGTGGGTACAGTGTTCCGTAGGGAAACTTGATGATCTGTAAGTTTTCTTCTACCTCTAAAAATTCCTAATACCGTGGATGTAAATATTTAATAGGTAAAAATAACAAGTTATTAGACCTAAACTATTTCTCCCTGCTTATCTGAGCCAGGGATTTTAATATTCCTTGTATCTGAAAACTTTGCTGTGATCATAGCAACGATGGCCTGTTACTGAACACTAACAGGCTTTTCATTTCAGCTGTCAACAGAGTAAAGCTGCAAAAAACTATGGCTTGTCATTGCTAGACCTCAATGTACTCCTCAGAATTGCCGGGGTTGTGCCTCTTTCCTAGTAGAAAAAGCTGACCTAGCAATCCTGAACAATCTCAAAAGAGTCTTTTAGCCCCAGTTATATCTTTAGACTACTGTATTTGGACCTTCATTCTCTTTCCCACTAGGTCATATCTTGAACTAGACCTTTTGCCCCTCTTGAGCCTAGTCCTACTCCATGTCCTGTTCAGCTCATTTCTGATTAGTGGCTCTATCCTTGGACTCATTATGTTTTCAGAGAAGTTGATTTCATCCTCCTGTTGGTAAGCTGAAAAGAACTACTCCATCAGTACACTGTGGTTATTAGATGGATCTTCCCAGTAGTCTACACTTACAATATGCAAGTCTGTTGGGGGCAGCAACTCCATCATTTCACCTACAGAAAATAACATCTGCATAATGACTCTGAAAACAGATTTGAAATCAGATTTTAGCATTTTTTACTGACTTTAACTGTTTTGTCCACTACTACTGACTGCACTCATTGCATTCTTACTGAATCAAAAAAAAAAAGAAAGAAAAGAGAGCTTATAGACATGTTATATGCAGCAAAAGGTTTTGTATCAAGTTTTTGTCATTATAGTAAAAAATTACCATGCACTAGTGACTTAAAGCAACATAAGTCTATTATGTTACATTTCCATAGGTCAGAATTCCAAAACAGGCCTCCATGGCTAAAATCAAGCTGCTGGTAAGACTGTGGTCCCTTCTATAGGCTCTGGGTGACAATCCCTTTCCTTGCAATTTCTAGCTATATAGTCTAATCTGAGTTTGTTTTTGTTTTTGGTTTATCTGTGGTATATGTTGCTAGTTAAGCATAGAAGTTCATTTTTTTTTAATATATGGTTATCCATTTATTCCAGCATCATTTTTTTACTATCCTCTTTCCACTGAATTGCTTTGGCTTCGTTGTCAAATTTAATTAAACATATATGTGTGAATCTATTTGTGGACTTTCTTTTCTGTATCATTGATCAATTTTCTTCTCTTCACACCAGGCTTCCATGTTTTGATAATGAAGCTTTATGTAGTCAACATTGAAATCTGGTAGCGTATGTTCTCCAAGTTGTTTTATTTTTCAGAGATGTTTTATACATTCCAGGTCCTTTGAATCCATATGTATTTTAGAACCAACTTGTCAACTTCCACAAAAAAAAAAAGCCTGATAGGATTTTGATTGGTATTTCATTGAACCTGTAGATCAACTTGGATAAAATTGACATGATATTGAATATTCCTATCTGTGAACAATGTATATTGCTCCATTTATTTAACTCTAATCTATCTCAGCACATGCCTTTGAACATAGTTAAAATAGCTATTTTAAAATAATTGTCTGCTAATTCCAACATCTAGATCATTTTTAGATTAGCCTGTGCTGATAGCCTTTCCTCTTAAATCTTGGTCACATTTTCCTATTTCTTCGTACACTTGGTAATCCTGAAATGTATCTTAGATATTATGAGTGATACATAGTATAAGCTCTAAATTCTGTTTCCCTGAAAAATGTTGATTTCTCTTTTTAAGAAAACTGGTGAAATTGGCTAGACTCTAACTCTAAATTTTGTCTTCCCTGTCATAGGTTATAGCAGAATTTCTCTGTTTATTTCTTTGGTTCTTAGCTAAGCTTCTTGAAGTCTTCCCCACACACATAATTTAGGAGGCGGTTTGAGATTTGGGCAGAGATATAGAGATATTTTAGAAAATTTGAGGCTAAAACCTATGGCTCTCTCTGTGATTTATTTTTCTTCCTTTTCAGTTGCTGTTTTACCTCAATCTCTGTACTCTTGTTATTCAAGGCAGTAAGACTCAGCTTACTCTCTGGAAAAAACTTTGAGTTTGTTATCCAATACTCACTAATGTTTCCTTAACCCAAGTGTAGACTGCCATCCAGTGTCTGCTTACTTTTGAAGATTTTCCAATGCTTTCAAGTAGCTATTTGTATTTTGTCCAGATTATAGTTGTTGACTGAAAGGGTTGGTACAAGAGAAGTTATTTCTACACTAGTAGACTCTGAGCACTTTACCTTGAAACTGATAATGAAGTGAATTGCATTGGTAAAATTTGTAATATCAAAGCATATTTGAATAGCTAAGCAAATACTTCTTAGTCAAGACGTACTGCTATTTAAATGGCTATGAACTATGTTTTGCAGTGTGTTATTTGCATGAATTTTCTAAAGTGATACTGGTCTCTAGCATTGTTTTGTTGTTCTCTCCTTTATTGGTTCTAGTTTCAGGGTTATGTTCAATTCATTATCTGTAATTTTCCAACCTTTTTTCTGTGGTTTGGAGCTCCATTAATAAGATCTAAGTATTTATTCCTTGAAGATTGGTTAAGGTCAACCTCTATAACCATCTAAGCTCAGCACCTATTTGTGTAGTTATGTAATAATTTCTTTTATTATTTTTTGACTGTTTATTTTTCAAGCTTTCTTCTTTTTTAGTTAATTTTTGCCAATTAAATTTACCTAGAAAATTTTCTTTCTAATTAGACTTTAAAATTAATTTGTATAAAGCTGTACAGATCACTTCTATAAATTTTAAATGCTTTCATATCTGTAGTTACATAATTATTTCTAGATATTGTTAATTTCTGCCTTTGATCCATTTATAAAAATAGTTCCTAAAGTTTTATTTGACTTTTTAAAGAAATATTGTTTTTAATATTTAACTATAATAGTATTACATTTTCCAGTTACTTTCCACTCTTTATTATTTCTGTGTCTCTACTTCCTTTTGGTTTACTTAGCTATTTTTCCACTCATTTTATATGAAAGCATATTCATTTTCTCTGTATTTCTTGTTTTTATTTTAATGCCTTTCAAACTATAATTTTTCTTCTGACTGTTACCTTTTTCATATCCTATAGGTTTTATATATAAAGAATTAATTGTTTACAAGATAACATATAATTTTTATTTTGACAGCTTTTATTTATTAAGAAATATTTGTAATTATGATTTATTAACTTGAGTAATAAATATTTTCATTTTTCTTGTTATTATTGATATTTTCTTTTTATATAGTATATTATTAGTGTTTGTGTTTGTGCTATGTACCATTCCCCATCGGGCTTTTAGTCTTTCATCATTGAGTATGATGTTTGCTATGATGTTGGTTTTTGTCTTTTGGGTTTTTTTTTAAAAAATTCCTTTTATCATGCTGTGAAAGATCTGTTCTATTCCTACTTTTGTGAGTGTTTCTTTTTTCTGCTTTGCAAATTTACTTAGTCTGCTTCTTTTCCTCCCACCTCCTGTAATTTTGGTGACTCATAATATCTAATAATATAGGAAGGACGTTATTTACAGACAAGGATGCCAATAGCCAAGATGTCTTGCTCAGAGTTACAAAGCTGTTTGGTAGCAGAGCTGATAGATTTGAGTGTGAAGAAATGTATTCATTATTGTATCCCCTCCCCAGAGATGCACACCCCCCCCCATTCTCCTCACTTAGTCACAGAAACAGACTTCATGATGCTTGTATTAGAGAATCATCTTGGTTAGTGTATGCTTATACAAATGATCCAGTAATCTGTAGATATGAATGTTTTTTCTTAATTACAAAAAGGGTATTGGATTTGGAAAAAATGACTTTTCTGCGTTAATTGAGATGATCGTTTTTTTAAATTTCATTCTGTTAATGTCATGTGTTACAGGGATTATTTTATATTGAAGCAACCTTGTATTTCTGGCATAAATCTCACTTGGTTATGGTATATAATTCTTTTAAAATGCTGTTAGATTTGGTTTGCTAGTTATGTTGAGGGACTTTTAATCAATACTCATAAGGGATATTGGTCTGTAGTTTTCTATTCTTGTGATGTTTATACCTGGCTTTGGTATCAGGGTGATGTTGGCTTCACAGAATAAGTTATGAAGTGTTCCATCCTCTTTTACTGATTTTTTAGAAGCATTTGAGATAAAATAGTTTTAATTCTTTTATAAATATTTGACAGAATTTATTAGTAAAGCCTTCTAGTCCTGGACTTTGCTGGGAAGTTTTTGATTACTGATTTGGTCTCTTGTTTGGTCTGTTGAGGTTTTCTTCATTTTGAGTCAATTTAGGCATTTTATGTGTTTCTAGGAATTTATCCATTTTATCTAGAACAATTTGTTGACATATAATTGTTCTTAGCATTATCTTACAGTCCTTTTTATTTCTGTAAGTTTAATAGTAATATCCCCGTTCTCATTTCCTGTTTCCCATTTTATTTATTTCTGTCTTCTCTCTTTACTTCTTTATATGAGTCAAGTTAAATATTAGTCAACTTTCTTGATCTTTTCAAAAACTAATTTTGGTTTTATTGGTTCTTTCTATTGTTTTTCTATTCTCTATTTTTTTTTTGTTTCTGTTCTAATCTTTATTATTTCCTTCTTCTACTAGCTTTGGATTTACTTTGCTCTTTTTTTTTTTTCTCTCTAGTTCTTCAAGGTGTAAAGTTAGGCTGTTGGTTTGAGATCTTTCTTCTTTTGTTATTTTTAAGAATTTAAATCTATAGATTTCCCAATGAGCATTGCTTTTGCCTCACCCCACACATTTTGGAATGTGCTGTTTTGGTTTTTGTTTATCTCTGTATATTTTCTGATTTCTATTGTGATTTCTACTTTGACCCATTGTTCGTTTAACCGTGTGTACATAAAAGAATGAAGAACACAGGAAATAATAAATTTGGAGGTAAATATATGTTGTTTTTCTTGTTTCTGAAGTTTTAAAAAATATAAATTATTGTTTACAACAACAATAATAAATCATAAGTGGATTACCCCAAATTTGCACCCTAGAGGCCCAGAAGTAAAGAAGTGCTCATTTATTTCAGTCTCTACTTTCTCATAGAGATATCTGGCTATCAGTAAAAAAAAAAAAAAAAAAAAAGACAAGGCTTCTAAAAGATAGGATAAAACAGCAATCTTCTGAGAGACAGTATCTTTAGAAATAGACCCTCTGATCTGACACAAATGTTGAAACTATCTGACAAACAATTCAAAAGATGATAGATTTAAACTGGTTATCAATAATAAGATTGAAATAGAAATGGTGTAAACATCTTAGTTAAAAGAAATATGTTCTGCCTTTTAAAGTAAGACCCAACTACATACTGTATATAATAAATCAATTATAAATATAAAAACATGTATAGCTTAGAGGTAAAAGAATTGAAAGATATACCATAAATACACACAAACAAACCCAAATTAAAGGACATTCTACAAAATAATTAAACAGTACTCTTCAAAAATATTGAAGAGAACAACTATGAAACATTATGGCACATTCTGGATTGGCTAACACTAAGTGGACATGAAATCTAAATGAAATGTGTGATCTGGGTTTGATTCTGGGACAGGAAAAAGCTAACAATTAAAAAGCTGCTAAAATTCAAATAAAGTTGAAGTTTAGTTACTAATACTGGACAGACATTATTTATTTAGCTTTGGCAATTTTACTCTAGTTATATAAGTTATTTGTATTAGGGGAAGCTGGGTGAAGGATATATGGGAACTCTGTACCTTTTCTGCAATATTTCAGTAAATCTAAAATTACTTCAAGGAAACAGGAAAGAAAGAAAGAAGAGAGAGAGGGAGGGAGGGAGAGGGAGAGAGAGAGAGGAGAGAGAGAGAGAAAGAAAGAAAAGAAAGAGAGAAAGAAAGAAAGAACTTCTTTCATAATAATAAACAAGTCTACTGACGGGAAAAATATTTTCTTTTTCATCAATGAAAACTTAATCCTGGCTCAGATTTATACAGCCTTTGTAATATCGTAGGAATATTGATAGTATGATGATCTTTAAGTGTAAAATAAAATAACTCTTGATTACTTGAGTCTTTGCCTAATGAAAACCCTAGTAGTGTTTCTCTTCAAGATTGCTATACTTGGGCTTCCCTGGTGGCGCAGTGGTTGAGAGTCCGCCTGCTGATGCAGGGGACACGGGTTCGTGCCCCGGTCCGGGAGGATCCCACATGCCGCGGAGCGGCTAGGCCCGTGAGCCATGGCCGCTGAGCCTGCGCGTCGGAGCCTGTGCTCCGCAACGGAAGAGGCCACAACATTGAGAGGCCCGCGTAACGCAAAAAAAAAAAAAAAAAAAAAAAAAGATTGCTATACTTTTTTTATTCTCATGAAAAAAGTTCCTTCAAATTTTTGTTTACTCACTAGCAACATATTGCAATCTTGAGTAAACAAAGCATATATGCTGTGATCATTGCTCCAATTTTAGTGCCCCTACTGACTTAGGAATTCTGTATTTCTATATGGAATAAGAAAGTGTTAACTCTGTGACTCTATGCATGTATACTGTCGTGTCAAATTATGGATAAAATGGGATTATTAGATTTTGAAGAAGTAAGACTGAGTAGTTTTCAAATTTATCTGTACATCACATTAACCTCGGGAGAATTTTTTTAATGTGTGTTCCATGACCCCGTACCCAGAGATTATTCTTCATTAAAACTGAATTGGTGCAAGAGTTTATGTATATTTAATGGTAATTTTTATAAAGACCCATCACTGACTGAGTACTAGTGTCATAAGCCAAACTTCAAAAAGTAACCCTTTAATTCTTAATAATATAGCATGGCATAACAGAAAGCAGAGAGCTTTGAAATCAGGAAACCGTAAAACATATTTCTTCCATTAGTGCCTTCAGAATTTTCTAGACTTCCTAAAACTCATTTTTCTTATCTCAAAAAAATCAGGATAGTAATATATACCATTTAGTGTTATGATTATTAGAGCAGTGTAATTATGCCATGTTCCTGACACACAGAAAATGCTCCATAAATGACAAAATCCCAGTATTTCATTCAAACACAGCCACTAATGTTATTATAACAGCTTTCACCAGCCTGTTATATGCCATCACCTCAAAACAAGGTAAATACAGGATAACCCCACACATATGAGATACTTCAAAACTTTTTAGTGGATGATCATTTAAGAAGATGATTTTTGGCTAAGAGAATAATGTAGTACAGAAGAAAGAGAATAAGTAAGAGAAGGCCTAGCTTCTGTAATTTTTCTCCCTGTGGGAAGGTACTGGTATTTTATAAAGGTGAGGAGTATGTTTTTTTAAAAATAGATGTTATCATGTAATTTATGTTATAAATGGAAAGCATTACCTTATATTTCAAGCAGTAAGAATTAAGCCATGCTGTACAAAATCTTCAAGACTGTAGAGATGCTGAAAAGATACTATCTTCTCAAAGAGAAACAGATTGGGATATTGCAGTGGAAGAGATACATCAGAATATTTAAAACAAGGATAAGATTTTCTATTTATCACAATAAATTATGACCTTAAAAGTTTGAGAATCAATGATGAATTTATATTGTATGGTTTGGGGACTCTCACTAATTGTACGCTTCTGAGAGAAAGTTTTGATTTTCTTTGAGCCTCAGTTATATCCTTACTAAAATTTGTGGATTAGAGATGTACTTCATGATATTGGCCAGCTATTAATGATAATTATTATATATTAAAATATGTACAATTTGAAATGTAAATATTTTATATATTCATAAGTAAACATATACAAAATGAATATATTTAAACATGGAATACATATAGAATATATATGTATACATGGAATATTATACATATATAGTATAAAAATCTTCTTGATAGATGTATTTGCTTTAGCAGTTAATGAAATGCTCCAAACAGATATTTTTGAAGACACGAGTTTTCTTCTTCCTTTCTTTACCTCTGTTACTGTAGTCAGATGAATAGGTAAATGAAGACATGAGTTATCAACATTATAACAAGATAATTATTTATACTTGTATATTAACATATTACCTTTTCATGTACTGCCTCAGTTATTTATTTAATTGAATTCTGTGTTTTATTGTACCATTGGTAAAACTACAGTATCTGCTCCCCATCCCCAAAGGCATATATAAAGAATACCAAAAAATTCCAAGGATAACCACAAAGAGATATTCATATATGCACAGAAATGATCTTTGTCTAAAGAGTTTTTAATTGAGAAGAAATGGGAATCCTTTAAAACTTGATTGCATTATAAGCACAAAAGGAATAAACCTTTTTTTTCCTGAATACTACTACTACTATTTACTTTAAACCTGGTGACAAATTTCCAAGAGGTAATACACGATTCTTTTGAAATGATGGAAATACTAATTAATACATACTTTCAATAGAGGGAGAGTAGAAAGCTTGAAATTTCTAACGATCAGAAAAAAAGGGATAGGCTCTTCTATTAGTGTATATATATATATATATATATTATATATATATATATATATATAACTTTTAATAATATTAAAACTTTAAATTATTTATCAAAAGAAGTTTTTGTTGTGCATTTTTCTATGTAGTCTTTCTTTCAGTGTCATGTCAAATTCATTTTTTTACTGAGACTTATAGTGATCTATTTTCAGAAAAATGCTCTATTCTAGATATTTCCTGGATGTGAAGCATTTATGTGATCAGAAAAATCTTGTTTCTTAGAATAGAAATATGAAACAAATGCATTCTTCCCCTTGTACTGTTGAAATAGTAAAGGTTAGTGATGGTTTGAAGACTCAGGGAGGTGCCATTAGATCATGGGAACTGTGCACAGGGAGCTAATCCTCTTAAAATAGCAAAACTAGATATTAAATCTTTAAAATTTCACTTTCTTCTACCAAATCTGTAGGCAAAAATAAAACAAAGCATTATGAATGCATTCTACTCTCTACAATTAAAGAAATTTCAGCTATTTTATTTGTGTTGTTTAATCCTTATTTGTTTCTATAAAACAATAATTTTAACCTTATAGAAGGCAACGCTCTTATAAATATTAAGACTTTAATCTTGAGCTTGGGTTTTGAAAACTATTTTCTGTTTCAAATCAACTGCTTTCTTCTGTGTAAAATAATTTTCTTTCTAGAAAACTGTGAACAATTTTCCTGTTTTGATAAGTAAAACGAAATAATAAGGAGAAAAAGAACTGATTTTACTTATAATATATGACAGTCCTATTTTTTCTAAAAACAATTAAGCTCTTTTATATTTGATGTCAACTATTTAGATTAAACACATATCTAATGTTCACATGTTTCATGATCCCAGTGTCCACTTAATGTTTGCTGATATGTACTTACTGCCAACTAAAAATAGTTACTTCATTATATGCATCTATACCACACTTAAAAGAGACAGCCATGGTCTCAAATTGCTGAAATCCAAGGTCTAACCTATGACCACGATGAAATATACCACATTTAGAAGTGCACTGGCATAATAGATAAAAGTGGCTTAGATACATTAAAAGATTGCTCAGTAGTGCCACATGGTGAGCCACTGATTTATTATAACCTGTCTTACAGGAGTGGTTTTGGGTTTTAAAATAATCATGGTTCTAGGAAACATTTATTGGGGAGTTAGTATGTTGCAAGTACTGTGCTCAGTACTTTATTTGTATTATCACACTTAAACTCCAAACAACTCTATAATATAGGGAATATTATCTCTGTTTTACAAAAGAAAGTAATTATTCTGTCTACAGTGTCATAACTAATAACTGAGCTGGTTCCAAACCAGATCATTGGATTCTAAGACACATGGGCTTAATAAGTCTGTATAGTGAAAATAGGCTTGGAAGAATGGTCACTGGGGAGATAATTGCTTATGATGACTGCGCTCTAAAATGGCTTTAAACATCCGACCATTGAGAAGCTCTTTGTCTTCTTTGTATATGCCACAAGAGATATAACACTATAAACTTCACTTTGCTTTTTAAATGATTGCCCAGCAAGTGGAAAGTCTTTTTAAAGAAGTCATGAGGAGGAAATGAACTAGCTCAAAATCCCTCATCAGCTTCACACAGAAGGCAAACTCTCTTTTGTACAAATGCATTTTGCTGTAAACAGTTCCATTATTAGCTTCTATCCCTTCCCAGCAGGTAAAATGTGACATGACAATAAATGTCTATTCCCCATGTAACTTCTGATGAAACAGTAAATAACACTGTTCAAAAGGCAAAAGGCCAATTATTTTCTACTTCTTAACTGTTTGAGTAGCAACTGGACGGAAGTAGGTGACATGATGTCTATTATGTCTAAGGATATAATAATCATTTAACTCTTGATTGGAAAAGTTCTATTCTAGAATTTCAGACCGAGGCAGAACTACAGAGATTAAATTGCCTATCTTGCTTAACTTGTAGGTGAAGAAATTCAGGCTCAGAAAAGTTGTGCCTTTTTAGAGTCACACAGCTAATTACTGACAATTCTGGGAATAAAACACAGGTGTCTTGAGTACTTTTCTGAGGTTGACTTGAGGTACTAGTTTTTAAAATCAAATTATTACTTGTTTCTTCTCTTAATCTCAGCCAAAGTTACATTCCTTGCTGCTACCACCAAAATCTTTAATCATCCTGGAGTCCATTCTTTTTCACTTCATACACCACTTATGTGTGCCTAAATGAAAGTGTTTTAAGTATTCATCTAGATTTTGTTGTCTGTTTTTCGAAACTTAAATGTAAGGTTTTTAAAGGCAGAAACTTTATCTATGTTATTTAACCACTATTTCCAGTAAGGTGACCAAGCACCCTGGTTTCCCTGGGACTGAGTTTTCATGGATGTGGGTGTTTTAGGGCTAAAACTGGGGATATCCTGGAAAAATGGGGATGGGTTGGGCATCCTATCAGGGCCTCTGCATATAGTTTTATGTCATGCATCTCACTCTTCCAAGGAGTATCATTAACATCAGAAATACCAGAGATTTAATTATTGCCGTTGTATTCTGGATGATGACAGCAATGTAGCTTAATTTGCAGAGTTGCTGTTTGAACTGGGATGGTGCTGGTTCTATCCTCATTCAAAGGAGAGTGTGTGTTGTACTGTAGGCACTCAGCAATTGTTGCCTGACACACCATTAAAATCATAAAAAGGGAATAATATTTAGTTATGGTTTATCTATGCAGTTGCTCAGTCTCAAATTTTGGGCGAAATAATTTCTTGTTGGGTAGGGAGCTGTCCTATGCATCATAAGGTCACACATACATACACAGAACTATATATATATAACCTACATACTATGCATATATACTTATATTTTATGTATGTATAATAAAGCTAGGAATTCATGGCCATATGGGTGTCATATATGCATACACATTGTCTTAAGTGCTGTTATTTCATTTTATTGTATGACTCAGGATTATCAAATAAAGCCAGTTGAGAAAAGTGTATAGCAAAAAACAATCAACAAAGATTTTCTTGGTTTCAGGAAATAGACAGCAAATCTCTTCACTATAAGAATAGAATCCTTTAAAAATGGCTTTTAGATTAATCTCAACAAAGTGACCATCACTATAATGAGTGAGGCTTGGCAGAACTATCTTTAACTCCATTCTCTACTGTGACAAACAGCAAACCCTATGCTTAGTAACTGCTTGCATTGTTGAGATGAAATTTGTCATGTCACTTCCTATATAGTCCCTGATT
The DNA here is from genome assembly GCF_008692025.1 of Phocoena sinus. NCBI lineage: Eukaryota > Metazoa > Chordata > Mammalia > Artiodactyla > Phocoenidae > Phocoena > Phocoena sinus. Next base: position 44,313,793 of record NC_045772.1, on the reverse strand, counting down.
GTATTTGTGGTATGGGATGGCTCTACAAAGTCTTCATAGAATTGCAGCTATCAGCTATTCATTGCTATCATAAACCACAAAATTACTATTTTTTTGTGCAATCATCCACTTCCAATAGTTCTTCCCAGACCCTTCAATGACTAGTTTAGGCGTTTGGTAATTTTCTTTGGACTTCAACATTCACTTTGTTCACAACCAGACTTCTTTTTTTCATTGTTATGAGGAATATCTTTACAAAAGCCTCTTTAATGTGTTTTTACAGAGGCTATTTTGTGGCTTTGTTAGCTCTTCCTCTTAGTCTCTTGATCAAAATTACCCCAACAAACTTGTGATGGAATATTTTGCTTCAGTTTCTCCTGGCTTACATTTTATCTCCTGGTCTATACACTCACACGATTTAGTTACTACAATTATCTTAACCTGCCTCAACTGCAAACATCTAAAATATCTTTGCCTCATCTTTCAAAAATTCCTCAAAATGCATTTGGGGAAGGTACAATGTTTTATGCTTTATGACTATTCTATTCATAACTTAGAATTTGTCATAAGCCTCCATTTTTAAAGGAGGGAAGTGTTTTCTCTGAGGACCAGTAGGTTTTCCTGCACAAATGAAAAAATGATGAAGTTAATTTTTCTTTTTGCTCTCTTGTTTGCTATTTACTTCAGATTTCTCACCCTTACTAAATAGGTCATTTATATATCATATTAACACACCCTTCCTGTAGCCAAACAACCCCCAAGAAGCAAAAGTAAACCCTCCATAGAGAAAAGTAAGATAATAAAAAATGTAATATTATCTCTACAATTTGTTATATATAATGCCAAGCATTTACTCACAAATTATCAATCATTAAAAAAACAAAAGCAAGAGAAAGTAAACAGACAACAGAAACAGACCTTCAGAAAAATTAGTGTTGGAGTTAAAAATTAAAAATAAATGTGACCAATATTTTCAAGAAAATAAAGGGATAAAATGTAGAAGTCTAGAAGATAAATTAAATCAATAAAATAGAATCAAGTACAAATTCTAGCATTAAAATGTAAGTTCATAGATATTAGGAATGCAAGAAATTAAGAATGTAGGCTTAGAAGGTTCAGGAAATCTGAGGATTCAAGGTTCTCAAATGAGCTTATTGGTATATCTCCAGCCCAAGTCTAACAGTCCCACTTCTTCTCTATGAGGGCCCTAAATTTCAGATAATAGAATTATTAAGGCTTAGAATTCATCCATCATTGAATTTCTCCCACTTGTAAAATTAAATTCCTTGCCTGACATTCAACTATTTGTGACCAGGGGCTGTATATGATGAGGGACTCTTTAAATGCTGCATGTGAGGCTTTTTAAATTTTCCTGCTTTACTTTAAAGTGTTGATTCATAGACCTAAGCTCGTAGTTTTCTCTCTTCAGTGACTCAGCCATTCCAGTTCCACTGTCCTTGTAATTAGCATTTTTTCTATACCTCTCAGTTGCCCAAGACTTGCACCAGATAGTGAATTTCATTCCACTTGCATCTCATCCCAGCTCACCACAGGTAAAAGTATGAGCAATCACACTGCCTAAGCATGCCTAAGACCATCAGTACTCCATCTACTGCTAGTGATAATGCCGTCATCTGGTAAATTATACAGCTCCAGAATTGCATCTGCAAAATTTGCTTTTTAGGACAACTTCTCTCAAGTCCTTAGAGGAAGAGTCTGAGGAAGAGATTCATTTTCAATTGTTTATTTAGGATATTCTCCCCAGGAAGAAGAATGAGAAAGGTGAGATTGAACAGGGCCCAAACGCAAAGATAGAATGTAATCTCTGATGGAAACTAGCCTTAACCTGATCTCACTATGATGATATGAAACATAGATTGCACATGAAATTGGCCTCCCTTGAGCCAAGAGGTATAGCTGTTGGTACCAATATGTCAGTTAATCATTGTCTGATGGTCAAAGGTGGGGATGGGGAGGTGGATAGAACTTCCCTGAGTAGGTGGTTCCAATCAGCCAAAGGTGAGTCTGCAGATAACTAAAGAAGCTGTGACCTATGGAAGTCAGCTGAGTAGCTGTATTGGTCAGGGGTCTCTAGAGAAACTGAATCAATAGGAGATATGATAGATACAGTTATATCTGTATCTATCTACCTATCTCTATATATACAGAGAGACTGAGATTTATTATGAGAAATTTACTCCTGTAATCATGCAATTATAGAGACTAAGTACCAAGGTCTCTCTGTGGTCAGCAAGCTGGGCACCCAGGAAAGCCAGTGGTGTAATTTCCAGACCAAAAGCTGGCTGGCTTGACACCCAAGAAGGGCTGATCTTTCTGTATTTGGCAATTCATGAAAAATATGGTTTGTGCAATCCTCTGTTATGCTTCAATAAAAATATCATTTAAAAAGAATACAGCTTGACAAGTTGACAAACAATTCTATTTCATTGTTTGTTGTGCTCTGATTACTAAAAGTCACACAAGAATCTGGAAAGTTTACATGCTGTCTAGAAAATGGGATAAGTCCTAGCCTTTTGTTCATGTCAGAGACTCTCTTTACCTCTTCTCCGTCTGCTAAATCTGGCAGCTCTTGAGTTATCTGTTAACAGTTCTCCCGTGTTATCTGTTGGTCGCTAATCTGTTAGAGCCACTCACAAATGGCTCTCTTCTCCCTTATCATTGCTTTCAGAGCTTCATCACTTAGTATACAATCCCAGTGACAGACAAGAGCCATAAATAATCTCTCTAAATTCCTGTCTGTAAATAAGCTATAGGTCTCATTTTCTTTCCTGTCACCTTCTGCCATTTTCTTTCCTTTTTTCCTTCTGAGTGAAGTGACTTGCCCCTTATAAACTGTTATTATCAAGTTCTCTTCCTCCCATCTTTCTAGGGATCCCCAAAATAAACATAATATAAATGAATGCAATTTCTCTAGGCATTTTCTATTTTCAGTCCTTCAGTCCATAGCTTACTGAAGTATTTTCAGCAAAGAAGAGAAGATTGAGGGCTAACTCTATCATGGAAAACAGGACAAAATATCTTTTATTTTCAAATTTCCCAAAATTAATGTGAAATAAATAAATATTTTAAAATCCTACCAAAATAAAAATGACCTGCCATTATTTGAAATATGAAACACTATAGTCCGTCCTTCAGTGGTTTCTGTGCAAGTGACAATTTTCTCCATGAATAGACCTAATAATCTGTCTTTTATAATTTGAGCCCACTCACCCTGTCACGATTGGTTGGACTCAAATTGGGGAAATCCGGTATTCTTCTTTGGTTTCATGACTAGATCGAAGTAATTTAATTTATTTTGAAGAGTTGTCTTGACTGATTTATAAACTTGGGAGCTATAGAGTGGCTATTACTAGCCTGACACTTACAAGGAGAAGTAGAAAAATCTATTCTCATTAAAGAAAAAAAAAAAGACAAAGAGGTATATAGAAAAAAGAAAAAGTAGGCCAATACAGCTTCTAATTCTAGTCCTTTCCTGAGAGCCAGCTATGATCTGAAATGTGGTTGTCTATAGGTGCATTGGAATACTTACTATAAATCCTATCCTTTGGTTTAAATTAGCCCAATTTAAATTAGGCGAATTTAAATTAGCCTAATATCAACTGGTAACATCATTTCGTTTAGTTAGTAAGATATATATGTATATGGAACATTGTCCATAGAAAGCTACTACAAATATGTGGTTATGGACATATATAGCTACTATTAAGATCTCCCAAATTATAAAAATCAATTACTTGTATGAAATAAAATGACAAAACCTACACATAATGGATCACAGTAGCTATCAAAAAGTCTAGGAGGGTGAACCTGAGCTTCTGTATTAAGTCAAGACTCGAAGCAGAAGCCCTAGGTGGGTAGAAGCCTAGATCACGACTTCTATAACAAGTAAATGCTATATTAATAGAAAGAAGCAGCCTCTGCTTAGGCTCTCTGAATTATTGTTTATTATTATTATTCTTTATTAGGAGAAGGAGAAATATTTTCAAAGTGTCCTGATATCAGCAAGGAGAACTTACAGTTCATATATTATTTTTTTGGAAGGGCACTATTATTTTATTGAAAGATCACCATATATCAGCTGTTTTGCATTCTGCTTTGTATATCAGCCTCTTCCTAGAAACTGAAGAACCCAAGAAACTAAACTTGCAAACATGAAAACCTGAATTTAGAATATGATGACTTCCTAGAATTTTCTGGGTGTTGTAAGGAGTAATGAGGAAAGTGATATGGGAGGGAGAGAGAATGAAAGTTGCTATTTATCAAGCACTTACTCTGTCAAGCGTCCAGTTAAACAACTTACATATTTCATTGTTTTTAATATTTTATAAGTTGTCTTCTTTCTTCGTCTTAGCTAGAGTCAAATATTTGGATTGCTCTTGCCTCTACTTAATATTGGCTTGGTAATATCTGATTTCCCTTCTCATATCTGCAGCATAACAGTGTGTGCACATGCTTTGCTCTTCCTGTAGTTCTTATTTATATGAAATATTCATCCATTTAGCACGCTTGTTCTCCAGTGGGACCTTCTAACTGAAAGCCTAGTTTTCGGATACATTCCCTTATAAAGAATCTAGAATTTATAACCCCCCACACTAACACCAGGAGTAGAATAATTTCTGACCCAACTTACCTTGATTTACTTATGTTAAGGACACCCTCCAGGTTGCAAGGTGTTACTGGCATCTTCCCCCTCTTTCTCATCTTTTATTTGTGTGTGGTTTCTTTCTCTTAAGGGACAAAGATGAGAAAAGGCTGTTTTAGATGTATTTTTAAATAAGACAACCAGAAGTAATTTCCCAGTTAACATTTAAAAATCTTGGTGTATGAGAGCGTTAGGTGAGAGAAGAAAACTTTTTTTTTTTATGTTTGACTGACTTTTCAGGAAATTAAGGCACATTTTCAGAGGATACATACTATGAGATAGAGGGAATTCAGAGAGCACTAAGGCCAGCTTTTACCCTTGAGTCAGGTAGCCTTGGTGATAAGGGAGACAGGAAACGAAACAGTACATAGGGAAGTTAGATTATAGATTTCTCAGAAAAATCCAGCTTCTTCAGTAGGTAAGTTAGGAAAAACCCACTATGTAGAGGCAAGGTGATAGTAGAGATCAGTGTCTGTTTCAGCCTTAGCTGGAGGGGAGACATAATAAAAAAAGCTACCAGGAAGAATCTCTAATCACACACCCTTAATTCATATGACCTACCTGGCTTGAAAAATCTGCTGAAAATGTATTTTAAGGTAGTCTAAGATTGGTAGTGGAAAATACCTCCAACAGAAGAAAAGGAAAATCCTTTCTAGAGCAATGCATGTTATAATCATGCAATTAAAAAAATTCACCAAACATGGGATATTTCCAGCCTTAGAAACACTCAGAAGCAAAGGATACAGTCATCCCTCAGTATCCATGGGGGCCTAGTTCCAGGACCCTCCCACAGATGCTAAAATTGACTGGGTGCTCAAGTCCCTTATATAAAATGGCACAGTATTTGCATAGAACCTACATACACCTTCTCATCTACTTTAAATCATCTCTAGATTACTTATAATACCTAATACAATGTAAATGCTTATGCAAATAGCTGTGGGTGTGTGGTAAATTTAAGTTTTGCTTTTTGGAACTTTCTGGATTTTTAAAAAATATTTTTGATCTGCAGTTGGTTGAATCCACGGATGTGGAACCTGCAGATATAGAGGGCCGACTGTATTGTTGTCATTTGGACTATATATTATAAGAATATATGAGGCACAGGACTAGAATAAGTGATACATTTAGGTTTCATCATTCTATAATTACATGTTTTTTACGGCAAATTTTGTGCAAACATAATATTCAATCATTTTCATTCATTTCTTCTCATTTAATATTTAGCTCACTTACCAAAAATATATCTATAGAGCTATTTCTCCCACCAACAGTCTTCCTTGAGCTGTGCTAAATTTGGATTATATTCATCCCTTTATTATGCATGGATTTTTTATTAAAATCTACCAAATGTTGTACATCTGCCAGTAGAAACAGACGGCCTTGAGAGGGGTGAAATATATGATCCCTAGCACCTGTTACAGCATTATACCATAAAATAAATTATGGAAACATGTTTGAAACTATAGAAAAATCAGTATAATTTTGTAGTATGCTTTAATCTTCTATACTTTTATAGAATGAGTTGCTCATATATACCATTTTTGAAGAGAAATATATAATAGGTATATTTATGGAGAATTTTTGTCAGTTGAAGCATAATAGACAAAACATTTGCAAATGGTAATTACTTATTAGAACTCTAGAAGAAATAGGCAATGTCATTGAATCATGAATTGTTTCATAATAAAACTATGGCATTATTTTCAAAATACTGTATGCGGATTATATGAATGCCTTTTAAGAACATATATTATTAGCCACATCTAAAAATAACCTAAACTTTTGAAAGTCTAAAAAGGAAAATACACTATGAAACATTTTATTGTCAATCCCAAATCTTCTCACTGAAATACATTTCAGGAAAAGTGTATATTTCTCTCTCATTTACAATGGACTTCATCTAATATTCCTCCGTACATGTCCATTTCAATGTACATAGATTCATTTTTTTCAAATCCCTACTAATAATTCATTGATTAAGATTAACTTTTATCAAAGAACAAACAAGGGTATGTGATTGATATGATTTCCTCTGGTCTTGGATATCTACATTTCTCCATTCTTTTTCATTCTGCTTAATTTTTAGTTGAAGGAACTTATTATTTTCATATAGTTTTCCTCCTTACCACACATTTAACAAATTCAAAAAAGGATCATTTTGATACTTTTGGAAATTGAAAGTGCCTTGAATATCTTTCAAGCAGAAACTCTTTTGGATTGAGAGGTTAGCTACACTGACTTAGCAGTTCGGTCAAGCAATTGCTAGAATTTAGTAAAAACATTGAACTCATTTGATTTTAATGCTTCACTCAGAACTTGAAAAAAAATGTTAAAGTTGCCAATGGTTTATATCACATTCACTGATTCGTTTTTTTAAATGGATTATGCCACAGTTAATTTTATGTGTCAACTTGACTAGGTCAAGGGATGCCCAGGTAGTTGGTAAATATTACTTCTGGGTGTGTCTGTGAGGGTGTTTCCAGAAGAGACTAGCATTTGAATCAGTAGACTGAGTAAAGCAGATTTGCCCTCCCCATTGTTGGTGGGCATCATCTAATCTGTTGAGGGGCTGAGTAGAACAAAAATGAAAGGGAAGGGAAAATTATCTCTTATTTTCTCTGTTTTACCATTGAACTGGACATTAGTCTTTCACCTGCCCTTAAACTGGGACTAACACCATCAGCATTCCCAGTTCTGATGATTTTGGACTTGAACTAGAACTTAGGCCATCAGTTCTCCTAGTTTTCAGGGCTTTGGACTCAGACTGAACTAAACTATTGGCTTTCCCAGGTCTCTGGATTGCAGACGGCAGATTGTACTTTTCAGCTCCCAGAACCCTATGAACCAATTCTTTATAATAGCTCTTATAATAAAGTATAAATACATGTATATGTGTATATATATATGTGTGTGTGTGTGTGTGTGTGTGTGTGTGTGTATGTATATGTATATCTCCTATTCTGTTTCTCTGGACTGAAGAACCCTAATAGACTTCAACAGACAAGATTATTCATAGCCAAAACATAGCAATATTGATCAAAATTATTTAAAATAATGGCTTATTTTCAAATAATATTTAACTTTCAAATGTATTGCCGTGCTAATAAGATAATTTTTTTGAATTTTCCAGCACATGCCCTGTTGATAATAATAAATATTATTTGAATGAGTGGGTATCTAAAATATTGTATTTTTATCTGAAATTCTAGGAATTTACATTTTTTTAACATCTTTATTGGAGTATATTTGCTTTATAACGTTTTAGTTTCTGCTGTATAACAAAGTGAATCAGCTATATCTATACATATATCCCCATATCCCCTCCCTTTTGCATCTCCCTCCCTGCCACCCTCCCTATCCCACCCCTCTAGGTGGTCACAAAGCACTGAGCTGATCTCCTTGTGCTATGCAGCTGCATTTCTTTAAACAACTAATGAAGAGAAAAATGAAACATTTCTCTTTTTCTCCATAGAATTTCTTATCTTTTCAGCTTTTCTTGGATTATACATTCTTTAAGGTCCAGACTTTTTCTTTAATATGCAAATCTTGGATCAGTCTTTTGTCACTCAATAATTTTCTCTTTGTTCTTGTTAACACAATACAAATTTCCTTATAGAATTTATTATGAACATCATAATTAGTTCTGCTTGACTATTTTTTTTGCTATGTTGTAAAGAACTAGATATCAGAGCTGGTATTATTCAGCTTTATATACTAAATATTATATAATTATGTGATGATGGCTGATTGGCTGAATCAATAGACCAATAAATGATTAGATAGTGAATAAATAAATGAAGTAAAATTTTTCCTGGAGTCGCCTTCCTATCCCCCTTCTCTGCTTATAACTCTTTGAAGGCATGAACAGTGTATCCTCTGCAAGACATGCCAAACACGGATTTGGCAGAGAAAAGTTCTCATTGCTCAGCACTCTTAAATTCCTTTTTTCCCCTAGACTTGTTCATAGAATTTTTGTTCAGGAGAAGACATGGCATGATCATCAGGGAATCAAGTTTTACAGAGAGATGAGAAGACAGTCTTCATGCATTTGAAAGAGCTTGCTATGTTTTGAAGTGGATTATAGAAGATAAGTTTGATAATAATACAATGTAAATTTCTTAACAAATCAAGTGTGATTCTTAGTTGAATTCATGTATAAACTTTGTGTTTGAAAAAGATATTAGCTTCATACTGATACAGGTTTTGTATTTCTTTATATATTCTGCACTATACTTAATGTAGTACAAGAAAATCAGTATGTAAACTATTGAGTAATTGGCTAATGGAACTCTCATTTTAGAATTAATTAATCAAAACAAAATACACTTCTGGGATTTGATGATGTTGTTGCTAATGAGAATCTGATTAGAAATGAGTGAGTAGTGAGGGTATCTTCTAAATCACTTATACAACTATCTTCATTATAAACTCTTTGTATACAATTTAATAGATTCTTCTTCCTAAGTTTTAAAACAGTTTTGTAATATTAATTTTAATTTTTTTTTAAATAGGGATGCAGTTTTCTTTAAACTGAGTTATATTCACTTAGATCAGTTAAAAATGCTTCAGTGTTATGATCTTTATTAATTTGAAAGAGGAGCTGAAGCCTCGCTGATATAATGTAAAATTGAAATTTAAAAGGTATAATAATTTTGATTTAACAACTTATAAATTTGTTCATGCTTCTGGATAATATGTAAAGCAGAAGTGCATTAGACCTTATGTTTTCACACATAAATGCTCTTTTAATTAAGATAATATCATCCTTTTAAAAAAGATTCTTTCCAGAACCATTCAGTTGAATAAAATTATTATTTAAAAAATTTTAAGGGGGCGGAGTCAAGATGGCATACTAGGAGGACACAGAATTCATGTCTCCTCACAACGAGGGCACATACCAGGCACTGGTGGGGACCACGGACGCCTAACTGGTTGGGAGGAACCCCCAGCGACTGGTTGTTTCAATTATAGTTTTATTTTTCCTAATATATTTTTTATCTTTCTAATTTTATTTTGTTTTCTCTTCTTTGATATTGTACTGCTCCTTTTTTCTTTCTTTGTTCCTTTTTTTTTCTTTTTTTTTTTTTACTGCACCACAAAACTTGCAGGATCTTGGTTCCCAGGCCTGAGGTTGGGCCTGAGCTCCTGTGGTGGGAGGTCCAAGTCCAAACTGCTGGACTAACAGAGAACCTCAGACCCCAAGGAATATCAGTTGGAGTGAGGCCTCCCAGAAGTCCTCATCTCAGCCCCAAGACCCAGCTCTGCCCAGCTGCCTGCAAATTCCAGTGCTGGATGTCTCAGGCCAAAAAACCAGTAAGACAGGAATACAGCACCACCCATCAAAAAAAATGACAAAAAAATTTGCTACAGATGAAGTAACAAGGTAAAAACCTATAAGATCAAATAAATGAAGATGAAATAGGCAATCTACCTGAAAAAGAATTCAGAGTAATGACAATAAAGATGATCCAAAATCTCGGAAACAGAATGGAGAAAATACAAGAAACATTTAACAAGGATCTAGAAGAACTAAAGAGCAAAGAAACAGTTATGAACAACAAAATTACTGAAATTAAAAATACTCTAGAAGCAATCAATAACAAAATACCTGAGGCAAAAGGACGGATACGTGAGCTGGAAGATAAAATAGTGGAAATAACTGCCAGGGAGCTGAATAAAGGAAAAAGAATGAAAAGAATTGAGGACAGTCTCTGAGACCTCTGGGACAACATTAAATACACCAACATTCGAATTACAGGGGTCCCAGAAGAAGAAGAGAAAAAGAAAGGGTCTAAGAAAATATTTGAAGAGATTATAGTCGAAAACTTTCCTAACATGGGAAAGGAAATAGACAGTCAAGTCCAGGAAGCAGAGAGAGTACCATACAGGACAAACCCAAAGAGAAACACACCAAGACACATATTATCAAACTATCAAAAACTAAATACAAAGAAAAAATATTGAAAGCAGCAAGGAAAAAGCAACAAATAACATACAAGGGAATCCCCATAAGGTTAACTGCTGATTTTTCAGCAGAAACTCTGCAAGCCATAATGGAGTGGCAGGATATATTTAAAGTGATGAAATGGAAAAACCTACAACCAAGATTACTCTACCCAGCAAGGATCTCATTCAGGTTTGACAGAGAAATTAAAAGCTCTACAGATAAGCAAAAGTTAAGAGAATTCAGCACCACCAAACCAGCTTTACATCAAAACTCCTAAAGGAATTTCTCTAGGCAGGAAACACAAGAGAATGAAAAGACCTACAATAACAAACCCAAAACAATTAAGAAAATGGGAATAGAAACATACATATCAATAATTACCTTAATTGTAAATGGATTAAATCCTCCAAGCAAAGACACAGACTAGCTGAATGGATACAACAACATGACCCATACATACACTGTCTACAAGAGACCCACTTCAGACCTAGGGACACACACAGACTGAAAGTGAGGGGATGGAAAAAGATATTCCATGCAAATGGAAATCAAAAGAAAGCTGGAGTAGCAATTCTCATACCAGACAAAATAGACTTTAAAATAAAGACTATTACAAGAGACAAAGAAGGGCACTACATAATGATCAAGGGATTAATCCAAGAAGAAGATATAACAATTGTAAATATTTATGCACCCAACATAGGAGCACCTCAATACATAAGGCAAATGCTAGCATCCATAAAATGGAAAATCAACAGTAACTCAATCATTAGGTAGGGGAATTTAACACCCCACTTTCACCAATGGACAGATCATCCTAAATGAAACTAAAAAGGGAAACACAAGCTTTAAATGACACATTAAACGAGATGGACTTAATTGATATTTATAGGACATTCCATCCAAAAAAAACCAGAATACACTTTCTTCTCAAGTGCACATGGAACATTCTCCAGGATAGACCATACCTTGGGTCACAAATCAAGCCTTGGTAAATTTAAGAAAATTGAAATCATATCAAGAATCTTTTCCAACCACAATGCTATGAGACTAGATATCAATTACAGGAAAAAAAACTGTAAAACATACAAACACATGGAGGCTAAACAATACACTACTAAATAACCAAGAGATCACTGAAAAAATCAAAGAGGAAATCAAAAAATTCCTAGAAACAAATGACAATGAAAACATGACGATCTAAAAGCTATGGGATGCAGCAAAAGCAGTTCTAAGAGGGAAGTTTATACAATCCTATGTCAAGAAACAAGAAAAGTCCTAATAAACAACCCTAACTTACACCTAAAGCAATTAGAGAAAGAAGAACGAAAAAATCCCCAAAGTTAGCAGAAGGAAAGAAATCGAAAAGATCAGATCAGAAATAAATGAAAAAGAAATGAGAGAAACAGTAGCAAAGATCAATAAAACTAAAAAGTGGTTCTTTGAGAAGATAAACAAAATTGGTAAACCATTAGCCAGACTCATCAAGAAAAAAAGGGAGAGGACTCAAATAAATAGAATTAGAAATGAAAAAGGAGAAGTAACAACTGACACTGCAAAAGTACAAAGGATCATGAGAGATTACTACAAGCAACTATATGCCAATAAAATGGACAACCTGGAAGGAATGGACATATTACCAAGAAAAGCACAACCATAAACAAGACGAAAAGACAACCCTCTGCATGGGAGAAAATATTTGCAAATGAAACAACTGACAAAGGATTAATCTCCAAAATATACAAACAGCTCATGCAGCTCAATATCAAAAAAAAAAAAAAAACAATAGAAACATAGGCAGAAGATCTAAATAGACATTTCTCCAAAGAAGATATACAGATTGCCAACAAACACGTGAAAGGATGCTCAACATCACTAATCATTAGAGAATTGCAAATCAAAACTACAATGAGGTATCACCTCACATCGGTCAGAATGGCAAGCATCAAAAAATCTACAAGCAGTAAATGCTGGAGAGGGTGTGGAGCAAAGGAAACCCTCTTGCACTGTGGGTGGGAATGTAATTTGGTATAGCCACTATGGAGAACAGTATGGAGATTCCTTAAACAACTAAAAATACAACTACCATATGACCCAGCAATCCCACTACTGGGCATATACCCTGAGAAAACCATAATTCAAAGAGTCATGTACCACAATGTTCATTGCAGCTTTATTTCTCATAGCCAGGACATGGAAGCAACCTAAGTGTCCATTGACAGATGAGTGGATAAAGAAGATGTGGCACGTATATACAATGGAGTATTACTGAGCCATAAAAAGAAATGAAATTGAGTTATTTGTAGTCAGGTGGATGAACCTAGAGTCTGTCATACAGAGTGAAGTAAGTCAGAAAGAGAAAAACAAATACTGTATGCTAACACATATATATGGAATCTAAGAAAAAAATGGTTCTGATGAACCTAGGAGCAGGACAGTAATAAAGACACAGACATAGAGAATGGACTTGACATGGGGAGGGGGAAGGGTAAGCTAGGATGAAGTAAGAGTAGCATTGACATATATACACTACCAAGTGTAAAATTGATAGCTAGTGGGAAGAAGCTGCATCGCACAGGGAGATCAGCTCGGTGCTTTGCAACCCCTAGAAGGGTGGGATAAGGAGAGTGGCAGGGAGATGCAACAGGGAGGGGATATGGGGATATATGTATGCATATAGCTGATTCACTTTGCTATACAGCAGAAACTAACACAGCACTGTAAAGCAATTATACTCCAATAAAGATGTTTAAAAAATGTATTTTAATAGCACTAACTGAAGGTCAACAATTCCTCATAGTTATAAATGTTAAGGCAAGCTTCATGTTTATGTTTTCCCTCTGGTAATGGAACCAGGGCAAATGAGACACAAATTTGTAAATGTGCAATTTGCATTTTGAAACAAGTCAGCAATACTCATTCCATTATACAAAATGCATAATTACTAAATTTTAGAAATTTTCTTCAAATTCTGCTGAAATCGAGCAAAATAAAATGAAAAGCAAACAATTAGTCTATGTCATACAAAAAATAAAAATAAAAAATCAGATATTTGCCCTCTCTCTATACCAGTTAAATAGTAATCAAATAAAATAATAACTATAGTTAAATAAGTAATTTATGGAAGGAATTTTCACTACAGTTTTATTTCCTTTGTGTTTTAGTACCACTAAATTAACTGACTATTTAGAGAAGTAGTATTAACAAATGAAGCCCTTTCTTTTAAAATACATTAGTGAGAAAGATAACACTTCAGGTGTTAGCGTAGAATTAACTAACTTATGATTATTAAAAAGAAAGAATTGAAATAGAAAAGTCTTAGAACAGTCAGTGGAAGCATTCCACGGAAGCTAGTGTGCATATTTTTGGCTTATTTCATTCCAATTTTTTTCTCTAACTTTGTCTTAAATACATTTGTTTCTCAAGATGCTACTAGAGAAAAATATTTCTGTCAAAAATATCTGTTAAAGTGTAAATTATATCTCTTCTAAAGGTACACAATTCACATTAATAAGACACAGAAATTGTGAATTGAAAACATATTAAATATTTTTCATCATGTTACATACACAGAACCAATTTAACACCTTTTAAGAAGAGCTAAAGTTAATTCAATTAAATACAGTTAGAAAAAAATGGTGTTTTTTTTTACTGAAACTTTTATAATTAATTCTACAAGGTTTTTGAAAATTTAACGTTTCACATCTAGGTTTGATGTTTAACAAAAAATTAATATTCTTTGAATTTAACAAATTATTTATACATTCAATTTTTAAAGAATATTTTTCCACAGGGTGGCTAGGCCATAATTTAGGTAGTATTCTTTTATTAGTGAATATATTTCTTCAAAATTTTTATTACATGTAACACATTGATGGAGATCTTAATGATTATAGCTTTTTTCACCACTTGCAATTAATTACTTTTCAGAATATCCAAAGTAGAATTATTGTGTGAAAATTACAAAATTTTGACATTAAATGTACTAATTTTCCAAGTGTTTTTCAAAATAATGTGTTTATTTATTCTGTCACAGCAAGGAATAATAATGCTTGTCTTGCAACATTCTTAGTTATATAAAGATTTTTATTTTGTTTTAATTGTGCTTTTTTCAAACATGAAATATATGTATGTATATAAAGTCAACTTAAGTTAACATATTCTAAGTTTTTGGCTTAAACATTTTTTTCCAAGTTGATTAGTTAGTGTCAAAGAATATTTCTATTTTTAAGATGACACTGAGGATTTTTTGACAAATTATTGAGGTTTCCTGTTTATTTTAAATTACCTATTTATACTTTCTTTATTTTTTTAATAACATTTTCTTTTTAGTTAGGTATTTTAATATGCTGTATCTTTTTAGTTAGGTATTTTAATATGCTGTATGCTAATGCTAATCCTATATCATTGTGTATTTAAAATATATTTTCAACTCTGTCTGACCTTTTTCCTTTTTTCTGCATAAAAGATGTAATTATAATATAATCAATATATTAATAATTCATTATATATTGTGCTTTCTACATGTTACTTTATATATTCCATATTTTCTTCATAAAAGTTTAAATTTTATAAATTTTGCCTATCTTACTAGCTGATATTAATTTATGTTTATTTTACAAAGTAGGAATCCTTACTTAGGCTTTTTTTAAGTGGAGGAGAGGCAGTCATGTGAGCCCAGTCTCTGCACCCCTGCATGGTCACATAAGAATGTGCTTTGGGAGAGGAAAATTTCTTTACAAAGAAATAAAGAACCCTCATAGCCTGTGCTGGGCATATGGATTTAAAGTGTGCTTTTTTGTTCTCCTTACATGTGTGCATCATATGGTACCTGGTCAATCCCACTGCTATAACTGTTTCCCGTGGGGAGAGGGGCATGCAAACCCCTCTTTGCTGGGCTGTGGGAGGAGACCCTCTGGCCATGGGGGACAAACACCCACTGTTGCTGATCTTATTCTATCTCTGTGTGAGTAAGGCACTGTTCCATCCAGTGCCTGTGTGAGTTATATCTTTCTTGGAGACCTGATGCCTGCAAACCATGGAGTGGGTTGCCATCTGGGACTACTGTTCTTGGTGTAGACTTATTATGCTATTTGCTGTGCTCCATGCTATGGGACTCCTCCCATGGAGGTAGTAATAGGTGCCACTTGCTGGACAATATTCATTGATTCAAATTCTGTTTTAGTAAATCAGCTGTCTCTTCATTTATCTGTACTATTTCCAATAATGTCTACTAAGTTTCTTTAGAGCTCTTAGCCTGTATCTAGACTTTCCATTCTATTCCATTGCTGTATTTTCACAGCCTTAATAATAACAGTCTTAATTTCTATCACTTTTAAGAGTATTGTTACTTTATAGGAAGAGTTTTCTCATCTTAATCCAGCACCAAATCTAGACTAAAGTAGGTGTAGAGACATGGGCAAGGGAGGGATGTTGACTAACTTTTTACTATTGAAAAAGATTAATAGTTAATTTACTATTTTTGGTTTTTTGCTGGGGCTATGGCTATCATAAATAGAGGTTATATATAAATTACAAAGAGATGCATTTTGTATTCGTATTAATTACAAAACTGTACCCCCATCCTCTTTTTCACTCCTGAAAGACAGATTTTAAAAATCTGCACCGTCCTCTGAAGTGAGACAGTTCTGTTGCATGTTGCAAAGACTTTGTGCACAATCTTCTTGGAGGTTTTGTTCCTTTCTCTTCCATATCTCTTCTCCAATTCATTATGCTACTCTGGCTATATGGGGTTGGGTGTGGAGAAGCAGGGAACATGGGGGTGTCTGGGATGGAACAACTCTTACTTGACCAAAGTACTTGTAACCTAGTACTGCCTTCCTCTGGATTGATACATGGTCAGATGCTACACTGTTCTCTTATTGAGGTACATTTTGTGGGTTTTTCAAATTCACAGTACAGGGACAGTTGATTCTCCACAGTCTCTGCACCTTTCTTCAGAGTCACATTTGTCTAGCTAGGAAACCTTAGGTGAGAGACTTTGAAGATACTTGAGTCCAGTTATTATTCATGGGTTTGGCTGACCATCTGGCAGATAAATTTAGACTGCTTTCCACTGTGGGTCTGAAAGCACAGTGTGCTTCCATTACAGCATTCTGAAACAGCTTTCTTAGTGGCTGAAGCCAGGTTGGGTGAGGGGGAGGGCAATCTTTTTTCTGCCTGACAACTTTCCTGCTGTCTGTTATTATTTATTTTTTTTTTTTTTTTTTTTTATGCGTTACGCGGGCCTCTCACTGTTGTGGCCTCTCCCGTTGCGGAGGACAGGCTCCGGACGCGCAGGCCCAGCGGCCATGGCTCGCGGGCCCAGCCGCTCCGCGGCACGTGGGATCTTCCCAGACCGGGGCACGAACCCGCGTCCCCTGCATCGGCAGGCGGACTCTCAACCACTGCGCCACCAGGGAAGCCCTAGTATTTATTTTAAATAACCACTTAACTTGGCTTGTGATCATGACAAAGAGCATCAACATTCCAAGCTATGTGGATACTGGAGAGTAGAAGAAGGATTAAACGGCACTCCAGCAACTCGCTTCAAGGAAATGCTCTTTATCTATATCTCCCCCAATCATGTCTTCCGCTTCACTCTCATGTTCTTTGTGCTGTCTAACTTAGCTGTCACTAGCCACACGTAGCTACTTAGCACTTGATATACAGCATGTGTGACTGAAAAACAGAATTTTAAATTGTCTTTTATTTAAAATAATTAAAATTAAATTTTCCACAGTTATGGTGGCTACCATAATAGAGAGGAAAGTCGTAGAGTTCTGTTTGGGTTAGAGGACTCAAATTCCATTTGCATGATGTGACTAAATTGTCTTACACTTTGTCTTGCTTTAGAAAGTGAGACTACTTAAAAAATAGTGTCTTCAGCTTTGGCGCTCCAGGTGAAATTTTAACTGGTACATGTTCCTACTAATATTCTTTCCCACATATTATTAAATTACTTTCTGGATCTATTGAGATAATTATATAACTTTTTATCTGTTTTTAACTTAATGCGTTGTTAAATATGGATAAATTTCCTAAAGTGAACAAGACTTGGATTCAATGGACAAACACTCCTTATTAATGATTCAGTATTTTAATACACTGCTAAATGTGATTTGTTGAAGATTTTTGCATATATGTTCATGAGCAAAAATAATTTATTTTCTTGTACTCTCCTTGACCACTTTTTAAAAAATTTTTATTTTATACTGGAGTATAGTTGATTTAACAATGTTGTGTTAGTTTCAGGTGTACAGCAAAGTGATTCAGTTATACATATACACGTATCTATTCTTTTTCAAATTCTTTTCCCATTTAGATTGTTACATAATATTAAGCAGAGTTCCCTATGCTATACTGTAGGTCCTTGTTGGTTATCTGTTTTAAATATAGCACTGTATACATGCCAATCCCAAACTCCCAATCTATCCCTCCCTCTCACCCTTCCCCCCTGGCAACCATAAATAAGTTCTCTAAGTCTGTAAGTCTGTTTCTCTTTTGTAAATAAGTTCATTTGCATCATTTTTTTAGATTCCATGTACAAGCAATATCATATGATATTTGTCTTTCTCTGTCTGACTTAACTTCACCTAGTATGATAATCTCCAGGTCCATCCATGTTGTTGCAAATGGCATTATTAATTCTTTTCAATGGCTGAGTAATATTCCATTGTATATATGTACCACATCTTCTTTATTCATTCATCCTTGACCACTTTGGAATTAAGAGTATAACAGCATCATTAAATTGGTTGGAAAATAACGTGCATTATTTCCTTCTTAAAGATTTGATAAAAAGCATGTGATTCTGATTTCTATTTGGTAGGAAGAGGTTTAAATACTTGTTTGACTACTCTATTTAGTGATTGTTCTTCGTTTAGATTTTTACATTTCTTTGACAATTCTATTAAATTCTCTTTTTTAAGAAAACTATTCATTGACATTAAATCATCTGTATTTTTCTTTTGATTCTTCCACTTATATGATTCAGGTGTGCTTCTAGTTACAGTCACATCACTGTCAATAATGATAATGCTTTGATATTGCAGTGACTTTGAATTACAGAACTTCTGTGATGTCTAAGATACACTTGATAAAAAATGTTATACTTATTTCTTATACCCCATCTCCTTTTGTTTAACAGTGATTGAACATCATTTATATTAAAACTTGCACTGAACAATAAACAAGTAACAATAGGAGGCCCTTTGAGTGACAGCCTAAAAGTTCTTTTGAAACCCTAAACTATAAGTTTTAGTTTAGAAAATGGACACTAACCAAAAGGCCATGAGACAGAATTTATGAAGTTTAAGTACTGCTTAGGGACAATCACATCTCTCATATTCCTTATTCTACTGTTTCATCCTTTAAGTTTAGATCATATCAGTACTCTCTAAAACTGCTGCATTTGTCATTCCACTAGAATTTAAACTCCATGGTGTATTATGCTCTAAATTGTATATCCTTACGTTTGTATAGGTTTTAGTTATCTAAAATTATTTCTTTTGTCATTTTTTCTTTTGCCTATAATATATTTAACAAAGATAGAATTTATTAGGGAAACTAGTATTATATATGATAGTCTTTGTACTCAGGCCTGAAAAGAAAAATAATATACAGACTCTTCTCTCATTAATCTTCTAACCATTATTTTAATAGTATTACTTACCAGGTGAAATTGTTTAATCAGTATTCTCACATTGTCTAGAATTTTCTCATTTTGAAAGTTGGAGGTATTGTTCTTATACAACTTCCTCAGTTGTCATGCTCAAAGTATATATTTTCATGTTTAGATAGGCATATGTACACACATACATATATGCGTCTTCTAATTTTTTGTAATTTAGTAATCCTTTTTAGTTTTAATAAAGTTAAAATTTGGTTATTTGCAATTAGAAAGTAAATATTTGATATATTAAGGTCGCTTCTCAGTTTTTCTATGCCATGAATGTAAGATAGCTGATACATTAAACCAGTGCACATTAGTAAAAAAGAAAAAAAGTTTTAAAATACTGTAAATAATGGCCTTATATTAGATTTTAAGGTCCTTATAAAGTCTGTATGGACTCTGTATCAGAGAATGTCCTTCAGTCCAGAAACAGCAAAAAGAACATGTGCAGAAGGAAATAAAGATCACATTCCCAGCTTCCTGCTTATTGTTTCAGTAATTCCTGATACTTGTACAGTTCTTATGTAGGGTTCTGTGAGACACCACTGTAGTGTTATTATAATTGCTTTTGTGCTGGAGCTAATTGCACTTGGTTTCTTTCCTGGCACCAAAGCTTCCCAACTAAAACAATCCACCACCAAAATAAAAGTAGAATTAAAACTAATAGTTCCAGCAGTGTGGAATATTGGTTATAGGAATTAAATGACAGTACTACTTCGTTTCTAATTTCCCAACTTTTTAAGAAGATATATGGGACTATAGCTAATGAAGAAAAATGCTAAACTATGAGATATATATATATATATATATATATATATATGATGTGTCATATATTTAAAGTAATTGTAGAAATATTGAAGCAATGCATATGGGAGGCCAGTATGAAGCAATTTAAAAGGCACTATTGTAGAAATAGGGGCTCTTTTTTCTTATGAATTTGATGCAGGACAAGGATTTCCAGAAAGCAGTTTCTCATGATTCAGATTGTATAAGATCGAGTCACAGAAACTGTCTTGTCTCTGAATAATATTTTGTGGTTTCTCAGCAAAAGACCTTTGAAGAATCAGAAACATGCATATTTCTCCATTGGGGACCCACAAAATGCTTTCACTGCAGACTCACTGATATAAAAAAAAATGCTGTCCTCAGGAATCTATAACATCTCTACAATACAGGTGGGAAATGATGAAATAAGTCTCTGAATGATGAAACGCCTGAGTAGCCAACACTCTAAACACCAATAGGCAGAGAAATGTATGTTTCGTAATGATTCAGATAATAAGTGCTTGCTTTGTGTTTACTAAGTTCTTTAGATACAGTCATGTTTTCAATCACATATCAATCATTTGAGACTAGGAATTGTTACCACCGCTGAGAATCAAGATTGTAATAAGTGATGGGCTCAGAAACACCTAGTCTGACAAAGTAAGACCCAGGATTTGAATCTAGGAGGTCTGGCTCCAGAGGGTGGTCACCCCATATGCTTCTGCTCTTTGCTATGCCAAGAATAGACAGGTGAATAGCACAAGTAAGGATGAAGAATAGTCTCCGGGGACTTCCCTGGTTGCACAGTGATTAAGAATCCACCTGCCAATGCAGGAGACACGGGTTCGAGCCCTGATTTGGGAAGATCCCACGTGCCATGGAGCAACTAGGCCCATGCGCCACAGCTACTGAGCCCGCGCGCTATAGCTACTGAAGCCCGTGCGCCTAGAGCCAGTGCTCTGTAACAAGAGAAACCACCGCGCACGGCAACCAAGAGTAGCTCCCGCTCTCCGCAACGAGAGAAAAGCCCACGCGCAGCAAAGACCCAACACAGCCAAAAAATCAAATAAAATTAAGAAAAAAAAAAGAATAGTCTTCAAAGGATGTGTATGTTCTCTAATTTTGTTGTACTCATGCAGTTTTGTCTTTTACCTCCATGAGACACAATGCCATGACAGATAAGGCACTTAAGCTTGCAATTACATATGCTCTATAATTTGATATATTCCTTTCACAAATACTTGTTGAGCACCTCATCAAAAGCTAATCACCCAGCAGGGCACAACAAGATATAAAACAGAAGGTATTCCTGAAGCTTCTAAGGAAAGTAGGGTGAGATAGTTAATGCTGAATTGTAGAATCAAGCATCCATTAAAAGGCAGAGACAATAGCTGCTAGAACCACAGATGTGAGGGACAATCACTCAACCAGACTGTTCAGCCAGGGTTTCTGCAAGGAACTGGGATTTTACCTGACATGTAAAGTAATTGCCTCTGTCTCTGTCTCACAAACGGGAAGCCCTTGTGAAGCAGCCATCAAGCCACCAAATTCTTCATCCACAAATACCCTATGACTCTCCAAACCTACAGATCAGCAAAAGTTCAAGTTCTAGAATTAAGTATTTGACTTCGTTTAATAGAGTTGAATGACCCTCTGACCTGAATTCTCCCCTTTCAGTTATGTTACCTGCTTCTTTAGGCCATAATTGAACTTGATATAGTTTACACAGGTCTTAGTTTGGCACTGCTGACTTTTATGATTCTTTTTTCTTTCCCTTTAGCAATAATTATCTTAAATAACTTCCTAAACATGTTCTAAAACTTACACAATTAGTTGAAGATGCTAATTTACTATCCAGCAATGTATGATTCAAAGTCTTATTTCCTTTCCCCAACATCTTGTTGCCTTTTTGCATTGGACATAAGGTGTCATGCTATCTCAGATTTATATCTCTAACACCTGGGGACTATCTTTATTTTTAATTTTTTAAGGTACCTGGTTCCCACTGTTAAAGCTTAGTCCAAAAGGATATGAGAATAGAAGTCATCTAAGCTTTCTAATTCTTTTTGTGTTTTTAAGTGTTATTCTAAGTGTTATTCTACAAGAGCAGTATGTGTTAATGTTAGCATTTAAGTGTTATTCTACAATATAAGAGCAGTTATGTGTTAGGGATAGCTTCCATAAAAGCATCAGTTGTGAACTTTTCCAGGAATATAACCGATAGATTATCAATGAAGGAAAATCAAATATTAAGTGATCAGAAAAATTGAGTATGAACTCCTGAAATCACTGGAAAGTTCATGAAATTTTCCAGTCCAAGACCTGATCCAAATTGACTGACATTCTTTATATTCTACTATATAGAGAGAATGTAATCTATGAGATATTCCTTTAAGTTTTCATATTTTTTCTTCTAAGATATGAGAGCCTTTTTATGAACTGTTGGGCTCTTTAGATGAGGCTCTGGAATAAATCAAAATGCAATCAAATAAATGATGACTATTCTCTTAAATTATGCAGAATCTTAACAGTAACAGTATATGGGGACAGCACTTATATGGCAAAAGTCGTTGCCAGACATTAAGTCCTCTGAGTCAGTTATCCATACTCTCTTCCACCTGTGCCTACTTTAGATCAGAACGATGTTAAATGCGCATCCAACTTTGATGCTCACTTTTGTGACCATTTGAGTTACCTAGAGGAGAAAATGTTAGCAGTCCTACATTTTAACTATATTTTACCTTTATCATCTTTATTAAGTTTGAAATCCTCATTTCTAAGTGAGCTGGAGGCCCCTTGTCTCTTGAAAGCCTAGTTAAAGTGAACATAAGCTCCCAATTCTCAGACTTGGGCCATCTCCCCTGGCTCCACTTTCCTTCCTACCCCTTCCTTGTTTCCTCCTTATTCTCAGATTGCTGTGGGTCCAGATCATTTTTTCCTTTTCTATTCAATGGAGAAAGAAAGGGAGAGAGAGACTCTGCTCAGCTCCTATCCTCATAATTGCATATTGAACATAGTAATTGGTTCAACAGAATAAATGTGTATTTGGAACCACATCTTTGAATGGCAGGTATGATTAAAAATTCTGCCAATCACACAAAAGTGCCAAGGGTGTAAGTTAAAGGCAACTCAAGTCCTTATAAAGTTTTTGTGTGTTTGTTAAGTGTCTTTGAAAATGTGTGTGCTTTTGTGTGTGAAAATACACATCAAAGGTCACGCCTCTAGCAACCATAAAGTACGTACCTTTTGGGGAACCTGAGGCAAGGGTGTGTTAAATAGTGAGATTAAAAACCTCATGTGGTAGCAGTTCTTAACCTTCCTTTTCTGAGATTACTTTTGACAGAAAGTGAACTTACTCTCTATGCTTGCTGATATATACTAGTATGGAGTAGTTTGGGGGAAAAAAAGCCAGTTAGAAGAATTAGCAGATGGCTACTGAGTTAATGTAACTTAGATCTTCTTGGATTGGACATAGGAACATTTTTGTACCTTGGAGTGGTGATATTCAAAGTACAGTGTCTAATTCCAGAGGTACAGGGGAAAAAAATACTAGAACTTGTATTTTCCTTTATTTTATCTCATCAGTTTAGATCTACTTCTATTTATGAAGTATTAGTACAGTTGTGTGGACATAAAATTGATAAGTAAAGAACACATGTGTATTAGGGAAATGTGCTTAATTTTATCATTATTATTATTATTACCATAAAGTAGGATATAAGAGAAAAAAATTAGTTACTGGTTGAAAGGTGTTCTGCAGTACTAAGCATAAATGGAGGTCCTTACCCACCTTCAAAACTCCTAAATTGTTCTTGATGTGTCTTGTCAGCTTGACGTGAACAGTAGATTATCTACTTTGTAGGAGGGAAAGCAAAAAGCATGAGTGACTTGCTATTCCCAGTGAAAGTACAAACGTATTTCTGTAGATGCTTCCACTTAACATTCTGTCTTAAAAAAGTGATTCTTGTTCACTTCATGCAAAATTTATGTTAATATGTACACACACACAAATGAAAGATTGTTTCACAAAAAAGCAATGGCTATGGTACAAATACTCAGTAAATATCTGTGTTGTAAACTAGCAAGTCCATTTTTATGTAAAGTACATTTTATAAGCTAAACTTTTGTGAGTTAAGAATTGCAGAGAAAATTCCATTATATGTTGTAGTGAAAAATTGTATTGTACAGTCCTTTTTAATATAGTTTACTTTTGAAAAGTCCTTTGACTTGTTTGAAACACTTAATAAATGAGTCTTTAGAATTTTTTATAATAAATATTATGCTTCACATTTGTGCTTATACTTTTATACTTCTCAGTGACATTTAATACTGCATGTCACTGTTTTAAAGATTTTTAACTGCAGCCAAAAAAGTTATTTTTTGTATTTTAATATATTAGAATTGTTTCCAAAATACTATTTATTAATAATTCATTGTGATAAGCATTATAGATGAATCATATTCAAATCTCAGAAGAGGTTAAAGATACTGAGATAATTATGCCCACTATGTATCTAGTAAACCAGTTTTTTAAAACTTCTGTAATGAAATTGAAAATTTCCCTACTGTGTTATGATAACATTTAAAAAATATTTAACTACATTTTTTTTACAAAGCATATAAAGGTGAACTATGGTAGATAAATAGTTTAGATAACATCTGAATTAAAGAACGATAGACTTCACATCAAAATCAAACATATGTATTCACTTAATGTCCTGAGAAATTTCTAGTTATTTAAAATTTTATCGCATAAGCAGATTTCCTTACCAGTTTTACTAATGGCAATGTGTTGCTAATGAGGATTCTCCCTGCATAAAAATACTCCCTGGGGCTATTTTAGAAAATGACATTTTTCTCCCATGCTATTAAGGTACAGGTCTAGTTCCACTTTTAAGAATTCCAAATATGTAAAAATCTTCTGAATAAATTCAGAAGGTTTAATATGATTAGACATACCAGGTAAATGACTAATTGTATTTATCCTTAAAAGTAGTTATTCAGGAACTTCCCTGGTGGCGCAGTGGTTGAGAGTCCGCCTGCCGATGCAGGGGACACGGGGTCGTGCCCCGGTCTGGGAAGATCCCGCATGCCGCTTGAGCGGCTGGGCCTGTGAGCCATGGCCGCTGAGCCTGCGCGTCCGGAGCCTGTGCTCCGCAATGGGAGAGGCCACAACAGTGAGAGGCCCGCGTACCGGAAAAAAAAAAAAAACGTTATTCAGCTAGCAACATCTTTCCGTTCTTTTTGTTTTCTTTTTTAAAAAAAATTTAATTCTTACAGACTTTTCAGAAATATAGCCATTGGAAAATGGGGAGTATACATGAATCAATAGTAAATTAAATTACTATTCTAATGCACCTAATCATATCCTAGAGGCCTAAAACTATTGATGCTGTTTTCACAAAAATCTAGTATATTCTAAAGAGAGTAGTTTCTTTGCTATGAATCTCAAATTCATTTTGTATAATTATCACACTGATATTTGACAGTGTGTTTAGAGGCATATTTACATTTAAATGTCTTTCTCTTTATTCATTACGAGCCTTTTGGAGGTAAAAAATATTATACTTGCTTTATGTTGTAAAAGATAAGATTGATCTCTTTGGTATTACTTAATTGTTGATAATAATGCTAAAAACACACACCTACATAGCTCCAAGAATGCTTGAGTGATTAATGTGGCATGTTGAAATCACTTGAGATTCAGAAATGAAAGGTACTATATAAATATAACATTTAATGCTATTATGATTACAATTCAGGGAGTTCTGATACAACCTCATAACCACTTTACAGGATTTATTGGCCAAGAAAATTACCTGGGTAAAATATAAAATCATTTCAATATTTCCAATACTGAGCTTATTCAAAAACTTTCTTTGAGTCTATGTACACAAAAGAAATAGGCAGTAGGGATAATTATATTGTAGGAGATTAATCTCAATTTCGAGATTAAAAAACTATGGTCAAAACCATACAAAACAGAATAAGAAACTGAAATATCATACTCAGATGACAGCAAGCTGATCAGTCATTCCTTCCACCCCACAAGATCAAGCAGACAGACTCCTCTGCTTCCTAGATTTTCTTCAATTGAAAAGATCTATTCATTGCTGAAAAGCTCTTGTGTTAAAACAATCTTTGCAGTTCTTTTTTATTTGCCACTAGATTGATTACCTTTAATTAACCCACTGCCTTATCAGAAAGGTGTGAAATTGCTCTTTGCTCTTCTCAGCTTCTGGCAGGTTATTGAGCAGCGTTCTGTCTGCTTTGCTCTGCAGATCAAACTGAAAATACCTATCACTAAAACTCTCCCTTTCTGTCTAAACACCCCAAACAGCTGACAACATTCATTTCCCCTTCATGAGATCTCCCATCTCAGATTTTTTTTTTTAATTCAACTCTACTTTTGTTTGGAGTTAAACAGTTAACCTGTCCTTCCCCCAAATTAAACAGCAGTCTTTAAAGAAGGAGTTCCCGCCTAATGGTGAATATCTGAGTCTTTTAGCTGTCAAAGAAAATGTTATAACTCATATTTATATTTTTTACAATTTAGAAAGAAACAAAACTTTACTAATATTTTGTAGATGGATTGGCCCTGACATCTGCATTTTGTTTGTGTATGAAATTGTCAGTATTTATTTACAATTTGGAAAATATACAGAGGCAGGCAGAGGCTTCATATAAGGAAAAGGAATGAAAAATGGCACTCTTATTCATGTATTGCTTTTAGAATATTGTTAGGTATTACATATTATAGTTAACCGTCTAAGTGAGTACATGAATGAGCTTACTGGATCTATAAAATATTTAATAACAAAATAGAAAGTGACCAATAAAATTGTGTTTTTCTTTGTTTAATATTTTGCCATTTGGAGATTTATTATTTATCTCATGTGAAAGTACTTAAAACAGTTGCTGAACTTGAAAGATACAGTCTGAAGCATGAATTCCATTCAACTTCTACCTCCAGGGAGACAGAACACTTGTACATTTTCCTTTTCTTCTGGTAAGTATAACTAAAAACCATGGAATTATATACACAATAAACATAAGAAGACTCTGAAAAGTTAAGAGAAGAAGGCAGACTAGCTGGGGATCTGAGGGCTCAAGGAACAACATATTGTGAGTTCTGTGGATTTTCTTTTTGCCTAATAAATGCCAGATGTGGAGCCAAAGAAGCCAGCAACCCAGAAACATAAGTAGGTGAAGAAAAAATAAATTTTAAAAAAAGGCCTAAGAATGAAAGAAAAGGCCAGTCTAGCAAGACAGAGAAGTTTTAGACAATGACCATGCCATTCCAGGCATACACCGCAGAAAAAAATTGTGGTCCCTCTCACTCTCATGCCTGCAAAAGCCAAAGTCTGGGTGAATCTAGTCTTCTATACTTGTTAGGCTGTAATATGGCACCTCAACCTGCCAGAGTGGTGTCAGCAGAGGCCAAATGGTGAATAAGGGCCTTCACCACTACTCAGCAGTAATGAGGCCACCTTGAAATTGGTGTCACTGGAGGTCATTTAAGGAAGAGTAAAGAGGTACTCCTACTTCTCCCAGCCAGGTTGGTGTCAACAGAGGCCTACAGAAGAACTGGAACTCTCACTCCCACCAAGGCACTACCCACGCCTGGCATTCACCTCCCCTTTTTCTCTGTTGGAGTGTTGTCAGAGAAAGCCATCTTAAAAACAAATAAAGGGTTTTTTGTTTATGAGAATCAGACTCATATCATGTAATACCTTAAATGTCCAGGTTTCAATCAAAAGTCACTCATCATATTGAGAATCAAGAAAACCACAATTTGAATGAAAAGGACAGTTGACAGAATCCAACACCAAAGTGGCAAAGATCTCAGTATTATTTGACAAATATTTAAAAGCATCCATTTAATAAATACTTTGATGATATTTTACAGACTTGCTTGGAGAAAACCCACAAAGTCTCAGAAAAGAAGCAGAACATATAAAGACAAAAAATATAAAGAGGAACAGAAAAATATAATGAGGAAAATGAATAACTTATTGGATGGGCTAAACAGTAGAAGAGAGTGGTCAGAGAAAAGAGTCAATGAACTTGAAGACAGAATAATAGACAGTATCCAATATGAATTGTCTTCCATTTGTGGAGGGGAAAGCCTATACCTGCTAGATAATATTCCTAAGGCTAATTATAATGTTAGTTTTTAAACTAACTAACTGTTTTTAAAATGTTTTATATATATATGTGTGTGTGTGTGTGTGTGTGTACAGAGAGAGTGAGAGAGGAAAAGTGTAGGACAATACCAAATCTGCCACTGACTAAAAATGTCTGATTATACAAGGCTTAGGGATTTGATATCTAATAACACGTTTGCTACCTCATAACACATTTAACACAGTTATACCTTTCATAATATTAATGATCATCCAGTGAATCTCCTACCAAATCAGTTGACATAATTGTGTTAATTCACTATTCTAGTCTAAAGGACCCAGTGATGACACAAGACAAGGTGCCTGCCCCAAGAATAGTAAGCAGCAATGTGTTTTCTCCTAAAAGAATTTGAAAATTGTGTAAACACAGAGGGGAGAGGGTGGGAAGGGAAAGATAGAAAATAGACTACAGAGGAGATTGGTAAAAGAGAGAGGGGATGGAGAGAGAAGAAAGAACAGGGAGGTCTATCATTAAACATACTTTAATCACTGAAAGAGGGGAGTTGACCAAGATGTTGACACAAAAGTCTCCTCCCATGGACTCACTAAATACACAACTGCAAATGGACTAGTTCCCTTTGAAAGTAATCCAGAAATGAGCTCAGTGACTTCTACACATCAGGCAAATGAGAAAATACCCAGAACAGAGTGGGTAGCAAAGGCTGAGATGCACTCTGGCTCTAAAGTTTAGCCCCAGCACAGTGCCAATTGGGAACCCCAAACTCCCAGTTTCTTCCTCAGGAGCAAAGGTTTTGAACCATACTTCTAGCATTTCCAATTTTGGCTCCCACCTGACGGATGGGCTCCCCAAAAACCTAGCTCTGAAAGCAAAGGGGCTTTCATCCATGAGACTCACCAGACTTCATACAAAGAAGCAGTTCTTAATAAGCATGTGAATGTGAGCAATCACTTTTGCTCTCCCCAAAGGGCTCAGCACAGAGGCAGCAGACAAAAACACCTATTGCCCAGTCTTTCCTTGAAAGGACTTAACTGCATACTTTATGAATTGCTGCCTGAAGGTCTAGCTTCTAAAATTAGCACACATCTAGAGGCTGGCTGTGATCTCCCTGGAAAGTGCAGAATCTAGCAGACACTTTCTCCACATTCTTCCTCTCTGTCACACCAAGAAGAAATACCAAGTCACCAGTATCTCCATGGAACTGTTGATACACAGGTCTGGAGCCCAGCTTTTGTGGCTGCTGCCTGAGGGACAGGCCTGGATTGCCTGATTCTAGTAACCCACAGGGCTTACATTCACAAGTCTCACCAGACTGTAGCAAACAAAGAAGCAGTTTTTAAACAGATGTAGGAGCATCCTTCCACCGCCCCATACTATATACCAGGCCCAGAACAAAGGAAGCAGGCAAGATGGCTGTCTCCTAGTTTTCCCTGAAAGGTGCTTAACTATATACTTTCCCAGCTGCTGCCTGAAAGTCTAGCTTCTAATCCACCTGAATCTATTGATATATGATAACTGTGATCCTCCCCTTTGAAACACTGCCAGGTCTTGGCACACCCTCAACTACTGGAAACTGAGCAATTACAAAGGTGTGAGATACAACCAGAAGCTCTGGTAGAGCTGATTGAAGAGGATCATTTCCCACATGAGACCACTGTGTCAATACTGGGAGAGGTGGTGTTTTTATCTAATGCACAGAAACAACAAAGATCATAAAAGACTACAGTGGACAATTATACACTAACAAATTGGAGAACCCAGAATATATATATATTCTTAGAAACATACAATGTAGGAAACTGAGTCATGAAGAAATAGAATATCTGTACAGATCAATTAATAGCAAAAAGATTTAATCAGTAATCAAAAAACCTCATAACAAAGAAAAGCCTAGAACTAGACAGCTTTACTGGTGAATTCTACCAAACATTTAAAAAGAATAAATGTCAATACTTATCAAACTCTTCAAAAAAAATTGAAGAGGAAGGAAAACTTTCAAACTTATTTTACCAGGCCAGCATCACCCCAATATAAAAGCCAGACAAGGACACTGAAAGAAAAGAAAATTACAGGCCAATAGCCCTGATAAACATAGATGCAAAAATCCTCAACAAAATGCTAACAAACTGAATTCAAGAGTATAATTAAAGGATCATAAACCATGACCAGTTCAAATTTATTCCAGGGATGCAAGGGTGGTCCAACATCCACAAATCAATAAATGTGATATAGACAATAGCAGAATGAAGGATAAAAATAATGTGATCATCTCAACAGATGCAGAAAAAGCATTTGATAAAATGCAAAATCCATGATAAAAACTTATAACAAACTGGGAATAGAGGAGCATACCTCAATATAGTAAAAGCCATATACAGAAACCTACAGCCAATATCATACTCAATGGTGAAAAGCTGAGAACTTTCATTCTAATATTGGGGAAAGGATGAGGATGCTCATTCTTGCCATTTTTATTCAGTATAGTATGAAAGTCTTAGGCAGAACATTTAGGCAAGAAAAAGAAATAAAAGGTATCCACATCAGAAAGAAAGAAGTAAAACTGTCTCTACTTGGAGGTAGCATGTTCTTACATAGAGAAAACTCTAAAGAATTCACCAAACACTCTTAAAACTAGTAAACAAGTGCAGTAAAGTTGCAGAATACAAAATCAATATACAAAAATTAGTTGTTATTCTATACACTAATAGTGACCTATCAGAAAGAGAAATTAAGAAAATAATACCATTACAATAGCATCAAAGAGAATAAAATGCTTAGGTATAACTCTAACCAAGGAGGTGAAACATCTGTATACTATAACATTGATGAAAAAATTATAGATGATGCAAATAAATGGAAAGATATTCCATGCTCATGCATTGGAAGAATTAGTATTGTTAAAAGATCCATACTACCCAAAGTTATCTACAGATTCAATGAAATACCTATCAAAATTTCAATAGCATTTTTTAACAGAAATAGAAAAAACAATCCTAAAATTTCTGTGAAACCACAAAAGACCCCTGAATAGCCAAAGCAATCTTGAGAAAGGAGAACAAAGCTAGAGGCATTACACATACTGATTTCAAACCATATTATAAAGTCATAGTAATCAGAACAGTATGATATTGGCATAAAAACAGACACATAGATTAATGGAACAGAATTGAGAGACCAGAAATAAACCCATGCATATATGAGCAACTGATTTTTGACAAAGGAGCCAAAAATATACAATGGAGAAAAGGTAACTTTTTCAATAAATGGTGTTGAGAATACTGGACAGCTACATGCAAAAGAATGAAACTGGACACTTTCCTTACACCATGCACAAAAATCAGCTCAAAATGGATTAAAAACTTGAAAATAAGACCTGAAACTGCAAGTCCTAGAAGAAAACATAGGGTTTAAGCTCCTTGATTGGTCTGGCAATGATTTTTTTTTTGGATATGACTCCAAAAGCAAAAGACAATAAAAGTAAAAATAAACAAGTGGGACAACATCAAGCTAAAAAGTGTCTGCATAACAAAAGAAACCATCGACAAAATGAAAAGACAAGCTATGTTTGAAATGGGGGGAAATATTTTCAAACCACGTATTCAATAAGGAATTAATATCCAAAATATACAAGGAATTCTTATAACTCAATAGAAGTAAAAAAAATAACACAATTAGAAAATGGACAAATGACTTTAAGAGATTTTTCTGGAGAAGAGATGCAAATAGTCAACAGGTACACACAGGTACAAGATCATTAGTGATCTTGATGATCACTAAACATCAAGAAATGCAAATAGAAACCACATTGAGATATATCCTCACACTTGTTAGGATGTCCATTATCAAAAAGATAAGAGATAAAAAATGCTGGCAAGGATGTTTAGGAAAGGGAATCCTTGTACACTGTTGGTGGGAATGTAAATTAGTATAGGCACAATGGAAAACAGAATGGAGGTTCCTCAAAAAATTAAAAATAAAACTACCATTTGATCTGCAATTCCACTACTGGGTATATATCCAAAGGAAGTGAAATCAGTATCTCAAAGAGATATCTTTTCTCTCATGTTCATTGCAGTATTATTCACAATAACCAAGGTATGGAAACAACCTATGTGTTGAGAAATGAATAAAGAAAATGTGTTATACATGTACAATGGAATATTATACAGCCTTTAGAAAGAAGGAAGCCCTGTCATTTGCAACAAGAGGATGAAATGTGAAATAACTCAGAGAGAGAAAGAAAAATACTATATCACTTATATTTGCATTTTTTTTTTTAAGTTGAACTTATAGAAACAGCAAAAATTGGTTGTCAGGTTCTAGGGGATGGGGAAATTAGGGAGAGGTTGGTAATAGGGTAGAAACTTTTGGTTACAGTTGTTTAAGGTGTGAGGATAATGCATAATATGGTGATTACAGTTGATAACACTGTACTATATAATTGAAATTGGCTAAGAAGATAGAGCTTATTTGTTCTCACCAAAAAGGAAGAAATATTAAATATGTGAAGTGATGGATGTGTTAACTCAATTTTACTTCAATAAAGCTGAAAATAACATACTTTAATCCTCATATTACAAATTACTTTTATATCTAATGTTGCTGTGCCTTTAAATTTTTTTTTTTTTTTTTTTTTTTTTTTTGGTGGTACGCGGGCCTCTCACTGTTGTGGCCCCTCCCGTTGTGGAGCACAGGCTCCGGACGCACAAGCCCAGCGGCCACGGCTCATGGGCCCAGCCGCTCCGCGGCATGTGGGATCCTCCAGGACCGGGGCACGAACCCGCATCCCCTGCATCAGCAGGCGGACTCTCAACCACTGCGCCACCAGGGAAGCCCTAAAATTTTTTTATAAGAGCAAAGTATTCATAGCCTTTTTGAAATCAAATAAAATTGTTTCTCTATGAATATGTTTTATTTTTGTGTCCAACTCTTATAGTATACTTTGTGTTATTTTACATCCCTAAAATATTTGTACATTTATTGGTTTTCATAAATATGTTCCCAAATTGCTTTGTGTTACTAACAGTTCATGCTAGTGGGTACAGCCTATGAGGGACAAGCAAAATGATGAATGATAACTTTTCAGCTGCTAAAAGGATGCTAATAGCAAGAAGAAATTTTTACAACTTAAAATTATCCTCCTAGTAAAATTATAAAAACACATTATCTATATTTTAAGCAATGCTTGAGGTTACTTTTCCTCAAGGAAAGAAACACTATCATTTTTTGTTAATTATGTTAAGAATTAATGGACTCATAAAATTTTTTACCTGTTAGGAAAAATTTGGAACTGATTACAGAGATAGAATGAGAGTTAATATATAGTTTTAAAAGGGCAATAAAATTACAAAATTACTTATATAATTTATGGCTAAGAAGATGAAAAAGGAGTAGACAGGTAAGAGAACAAGAAAATGAAAAAGGAGTAGGAAACAACTTGATTTCAGTTTCTAAAATAATTAAGGATGCATTTAAGTATAGTGAAATATGTCATTTGAAAGTGTTGTTTGTTTTCTATTGGGTTTCGACCTAAAATCTGTCCACTTTTAGCTACAATACAGAATAGCACTAAATTTCTCCAATTGTATGAGCTTCAACTACCAATACAATTCTGAAATAGATCTGAATTTTAGCTTTAAGCAATCTGCTTGCTTGTTTGATTGTACTTTTCATTATACTCTTCCCAGCCAAGACTTCTCTTTTAAGTTACAAAACATTCTGGTGGTTTTTATTCACAGTTTACATGATTGGTTTTAAAGTGTTGCTTCAAGAATGATAGTTTCATGTAGTTGTTGCTAGAAATTGTCTTGCATAAGAGATGTCAATTTTTAGCCTGATTCATATTTCCACAATAAGTTAAAAATAAATATTTTAAGCATTTACTTACATTCCTTCATTTTATGTTGAGGGACACTAATGTTGATTACTGCATTGGTTATGTGTGGGGTAGTGTTATTATATTGTTCACTATCAGGTTCATTGTGGAGATATCAACATTATATCAGTCATAGTCTTTTTCCTTTCAGATGGTATAGAATTAAATTATTTTGCACATTTCACTAGTTTCTATTATCTCAAACTTTTTCTTTTTTAACCAGCTCTGTTTCCCATTAAACATATCGACATCACAACAACTTGATATGATGCACTGAGAAAGGCACATCATTTTTGTGGTATTCTTGTCCAAAATGCATAATCTCATTCCAATGATCAGAAAATAGTGACAACTCCACATTGAGGGACATTCTACAACATAACTGATTTACTCTTCAAAAGCATCTATCACAGTAAGGAAAAACAAGGAAAGGCTGTGAAACTATTACATATTGGAGGAAACTGAAGATAAATAACTAAAGAAGTCCTCAAGTTCATTCTTTACGTCTGCATCTTTATTGCTGTCCTGCCCCTAGGTTCTTCAGAACCTTTTTTTTTTTTTAGATTCCATATATATGTGTTAGCATACAGTATTTGATTTTCTCTTTCTGACTGACTTCACTCTGTATGACAGACTCTAGGTCCATCCACCTCACTACAAATAACTCAATTTCGTTTCTTTTTATGGCTGAGTAATATTCCATTATATATATGTGCCACATTTTCTTTATCCATTCATCTGTCGATGGACACTTAGGTTGCTTCCATACCCTGGCTATTATAAAAAGAGCTGCAGTGAACATTGTGGTATATGACTCTTTTTGAATTATGGTTTTCTCAGGGTATATGCCCAGTAGTGGGATTGCTGGGTCCTATGGTAGTTCTAGTTTTAGTTTTTTAAGGAACCTCCATACTGTTCTCCATAGTGGCTGTATCAATTTACATTCCCACCCACAGTGCAAGAGGGTTCCCTTTTCTCCACACCCTCTCCAGCATTTATTGCTTGTAGATTTTTTGATGATTGCCATTCTGACTGGTGTGAATTGTTACCTCATTGTAGTTTGGATTTTCATTTCTCTGATGATTAGGACATCACATCTTCTTTATCCACTCATCTCTTGATGGACACTTAGGTTGCTTCCATATCTTGGCTATTGTAAATAATGCTGCCCTGAACATTGGGGTGCATGTATCTTTTCAAATTAATGTTTTCATTTTTTTCATGTAAAAACCCAGGAATGGAATTGCTGGGTCATCTGGCAGTTCTATTTTTAGTTTTTTGAGAAACTGCCATACTGTTTTTCATAGTGACTGTACCAATTCACATTCCCACCAACAGTGTACAAGGGTTCCCTTTTCTCCACATCTTCGCCAACATGTGTTATATGTGGAATTTTTGATGATAGCCATTCTAACAGGTATGAGATCGTATCTCATTGTGATTTTAATTTACATTTCTCTGATGATTAATGATGTTGAACATCTTTTCATGTTCCTGATGGCCATCTATATGTGTTCTTTAGAAAAATGTCTATTCAGGTCTTCTGCCCATTTTTTTAATCATGTAGTTGTGATGTTGAATTGTATGAGCTGTTTATACACTTTGGATATTAACCCCTATTGATCATATCATTTGCAAATATTTTCTCCCATTCAGTAGATTGTCTTTTTGTTTTGTTTATGGTTTCCTTGCTGAGCAACAGCTTTTAAGTTT
Source organism: Phocoena sinus (assembly GCF_008692025.1). Taxonomy (NCBI): domain Eukaryota; kingdom Metazoa; phylum Chordata; class Mammalia; order Artiodactyla; family Phocoenidae; genus Phocoena; species Phocoena sinus. Next base: position 44,278,029 of record NC_045772.1, on the reverse strand, counting down.
AATTAGTTCCCTTTTATTTATTTTTGTTTTTATTTCCTTTGCTTTAGAAGACAGATCCAAACAAATATTGCTATGATTTATGTCAGAGTGTTCCACCTATGTTTTCTTCCAGGAGTTTCATGGTTTCTGGTCTTACATTTAGATATTTAATCCATTTTGAGTTTCTTTTTATATATGATATGAGAAAATGTCCTAATTTCATTCTTTTACATGTAGCTGTCCAGATTTTCCAGCACCATTTATTAAAGAGACTGTCTTTTCTCCATTGGATATTCTTGCCTCCTTAGTCATAAATTAATTGGCCATAAGTTCATGGGTTCATTTCTGAGCTCTTTATTCTGTTTCATTGGCTATGTGTCTGTTTTTATGCCAGTACCATACTGTTTTGATTATTGTAACTTTGTATTATAGTCTGAAGTCAGGGTGCATGATACCTCTGGCTCTGTTCTTCTTTCTTAAGGTTGTTTTGACTCTTCACAGTCTTTTATGTTTTCATATAAATTAAAAAAATTTTTTTTTTAGTTCTGTGAAAAATTCCCTTAGTATTTTAGTAGGGATTGCACTGAATCTGTACATTGCTTTGGGTAGTATGGTTGTTTTAACAATAGTAATTCTTCCAATCCATTAACATGGTATATCTTTCCATCTATTTGTGTCATCTTCTATTTCTTTCATTAACATCTTATAGTTTTCCAAGTACAGGTCTTTTACCTCTTTAGGTAGGTTTATTCCTAAGTATTTTATTCCCTTTGATGTGATTGTAGATGGGATTGTTTCCTTAATTTCTCTTTCTGAGACTATTTTATACTGTTTTAATAGTGAGCACTGTTCCCTCTAAAACTGGGTGAGTGGTATATGAAGTTGATACCCGCAAACATATGAGCTCCTTTAAAATAGGTGATGGATACAATTTACTAAACACCAATCTCTACATTGAGCAAGTTATACATTGAGCAAGAACTTTTCTGGAGATTTGGGCATTGGTCATGTCTGAACAGTAGTGCTAGTCACCAGTAATAGTTCCAGTTTATGTTTATTCTATCTGCTAGATTAGGTAAAGAAAAATCCATTTCTCAGAAGACTGTACATTAGACCAAATTGAAGTCTATTCATGTGGTCACACAACCTTAATATTTAATATTCTCACAATAACAGCTTGCCAGCTTATCTTTCTCTCCTTTCCTAAATATTTTTTTCTACCTTAGGCAGAAAACAAAACAAATGTCCCTTAGTATTATCTTTAACTACCCAAAGTTGACAGGATACTTTATCAAATAAAATAAGTGGAAGTATTACACTTTTATTTGTCATTTGAATGATTTCTCTTTCTTCTTCTCCCACCAAATCACCACCTGTTCAGGTGAAAAATAGGACACCAATTGATTTGTTTATTCCGGAACATTAGCTATCGAGAATCAGCTTAATCCAAAGGTTCCCAAATGCTGCTGCACTTAGAACTACCTGGGGATTTTGTAAAACCCTGATGCCCAGGTTGCACCACATTACAGCTAAATTAGAATGACTGAGGGCAAGAACCAGGCATTAATACTTTAGAGAAACATTTCAAACAAAACAATGAAAGTCTTTCTGTTGTAAAAGAGTTAAAAATTCTGAATAGAATGAAACAATCTTTAAAAGATTTTGCTGAGCTTACAATATATTAAGGCAAATCCCAGAAGGGACCCACAAAGCAAGTAATATACAAAAAATGCTCAAACTCATTAATAATGAGGAAAATACAAATTAAAACAATAATTACCTAAAGTTTCACACCTGTTAAATTGGCAACAATTTTAAAAATAGCAAGAACTAATGGTAAGATGTGGGGCGAAGGGAACTCTCATTCACGCTGGCAGATTTGTAAATTGGCACAGCCCTTCTGGAGAGCAATTTCATACTCTCTAGTGAAGTGGAAGATGCACATGTATTATAACTCAGCAATTACATTTCCCCAAGAAATGGCCACATGTGCCCAGGGAGACGTTCAAGAATGTTTATGGTAGCATTGTTTTATAATATTGAAAAATTGAAAACAATCTGAATATTCATCTAGGAGAATAAATCAAGAAGTTGTTTTATTCACACAGCACTGCAATATATACACACTAAAATGAACAAGAGCCTCTTGTAATAATATGGATAATTTATTTTAAAATATTGACTAAGAAAGCAAGTTCCAGATGATCATAAAGTATAATATCTTTAATATAATTTTAATGCATGCAGAATAAATTACATGTTGTTTGAAGACAACTCCATATGAAAAAATATATAAAACTTTGCATGAGTATTTAAATGCCAAATGTGGAATTAAGGTTATCTGTAAGCAGGAACATTGGAGATGAGGTCTGGGAGGAATAAATTGGAGACTTCAATTCTATTTTATTTCTTAAACTTAGTAATAGACACACAAGTGTAAATTATATTATTACATATATTTTCTGGTGTCAGAAATAATTTACTAAACAATAAATTGCTTTTTGTACACTTACTGAAAATTTCGTGCTTCAATTTTGTACTTGTAGTTTTCAACTGGGAGTCTCCTAGCCTAAGTGGACGATAATTTCTGAACCCCTGTCTTTTAACATTATTTGTAACCTGTAGTTATGACTGCCTAAAAGAAAGTTTTAATGCACACATTTTGCGTCAGAATTGCTGGCAGTGAAATCCTTTAACCTAAAATTGTTTTTCAAATTGAGTAAGTAAAGATTAATGTTTTTAGACTGTTGCTATTTGCTTTGCTCCATACCTCATCTAAAAGTTTGCAGATACTGTTTCTCTTACCACTGCTAAAGAGAGAGACACCCGCCTGAGAATTAAAGAATTTCTCAGTTGTACGTACTCACACAAACAGTGAATTAGTTATCATATAGTATCTGCCTGGAAGGTTTCTGACTGACACTCCAGGGGGCCCACAGGGTTTCTCAAGACCTGCCACTCTCAAAGTTACCACCCCAGGTGATTCTGCCTTAAGTGTTTTAATCCTGGCTTTCAATTTCAGTCTACCTTATCAGTTGGACATCCCTTATAATTGTTCTCTGTTCTGTTTCTGTTAATGATTTATTCACCCCCATAGTTTTAACTAAAATGGTAAAATTAACCGTGACTGTTAATGCGTTTCTTTACACACTACTCCCTTTGTAGTATAGGTACCACCTGGCATACTCTACTGAGGGGTGGAGGGGAAATCTTTCTCTTATTTCCAACTCCCAAAACGTTTAATTTCAAGGATCATCTGGAAAAGCACTATGATAATCTAATGTACTCTTGCTTCCCTTTGACATTGTAATGCCATTATAAAAATCCTCTGTACTGTTAGGTAGGCCAATGCCATGTCTGCCATAAATATAGGTAGTTGTTCCAATGATAATGGAGTTTGAAAAATGACACTAAGTGGCATAGTAAAAAGCATCCAATCTCCTCTAATATTGCTGCATAGAAAAGGCTACAAAGGACAAGAGACAAAAGCCTATTATAACTGAAGAGGCGTGTTTCCCTATCACTCAGGATCCTGCAACCTGCTACTAATGATACTATATTATAGAGTAAGAATTCCATATGGTCCTTCAAGACACTTTCTTTGTTATGCTCTTAAGGTTTCTAACCTCCTATTAAGTCCTAATTGCTCTAAAAAATCTTATATACCACCTGACACCAAGTATAGGTGAGAAGTCTAGCTATATCCATGAATCTTTACTAACAAATATGGTAAAACAAATTTTGCAAGTTAAGTTTTTTAGCTGAATTATTTTCTTAGTGGTCCCATATTTTAGGCCTACTTTAATCATCATAATTTACAAGTTTCTCATTTACATATAATTATTCTCTGAACTTTCTCAAAAGTAAACAAAACAAACAAAACAAAAACCACTTTTAATTGATATATATGACTGTTATTGGTCAGAATTTTTATTTTTATTACCAAAAAAGAAAAAAAACAGTAGTAGAAAGAAGTTGTTAAAATTACAGATATTTCACAGAATTTTTCAGTCTGAGAAAGTAAATTCTAGACTGAGATTCTAGAAATGACTTTCTAACCCACACTGTAGAACTAGCTCTTTCAAAGAGCTGTTTCCTCTGTCATGACAGAAAGCTACAAATCAGGAAGCCATTCCACTCCTGCCGTTTCAGGTCTTTGTAAAAATTGGCATCAGCACAAGATATATGTGGTACCCTAGTTCTTTTTCCATTTATCTAATCAGAATTTCCCTTGGATGCATGTAATTGGTGGAATCTAAAATTCATATCTGAGCCTTAGTAGAGATAAAGGGAAATGATTTTTTTAAGTGTGGGGGAGTGGTTTGGGGGAGATTCTGTATTGGAAAGGCAAGTAAAATAGGGCCAAGTAAAATGTAAAGAGAGGGACCAGATTATATAGGTAACTACAGTCTTTCCGATTAGATGGTCATCAAAACAGATCACCACCACAATTCCCACCTTTGACTGTTCAATATCAAAACAGCAGTAACAGTACCTTTGAATGTAATATTGATATATTACAACTGCCCACACGTAAATAAAAATATTTTCATCCATTCCTCAGAAGGCAAGGTCCCAGTTTCATCAATCACTGAATACAGTTTCGAGTCTAGGGTTTCTAATTAATGGCCTTTCCTCTGTAATTTATTCACAGACCTATCTCAATAATCTCTAAACTGTGTATTTAAGAATAAATTTAACCCCAACCAGTACATCCTATATAAATAAAAAGTGGAAGAGTATGTTGAAAAAAATTAGCTAATATAACTAATCCATGGGTTATTTCTATGACTTTCATTTCTTCAACTTTTCACAAGGTCAAAATTACTGTTTATACTAGCTTTTCTTGTTTTCTGGTTTAATATTCCCTTTGCTTTCAGTCAGCATTTCAGTTGACAAGGACTATTTAATTGGTTGGATGTCTAAACTTCCCTAAAATTTATGAACTTTTTTTTTTTTTTTTTGTGGTACACGGGCCTCTCACTGCTGTGGCCTCTCCCGCTGCGGAACACAGGCCCCGGACGCGCAGGCTCAGCGGCCATGGCTCACGGGCCCAGCCGCTCCGCGGCATGTGGGATCTTCCCAGACCGGGGCACGAACCCGTGTCCCCTGCATCGGCAGGCGGACTCTCAACCACTGCGCCACCAGGAAAGCCCTGAACATTTTTTTTAATATTACTACATTGTATTGTTGTTATCATGCATTAACTTTAACCACTACATGTGGCATTTCTTGTAGGTGCCTTAGATCTTCTATGCTTGCATCTTATAACAGCAACAGTATTGCTCTTTGTTAATCAGGAGCAATCATTCCAGACTTAAGGAATCTCTCTTTTCCTGTTTTTCTCAATGACATGGGAAGCCCAAATGGCCATTTTGATGGTTAATTGTATGTATCAACTTGATTGGGTTAAGAGATGCCCAGGTATCAGGTAAAGCATTATTTCTGAGTGTATCTGTGAGGGTATTTCTGGAAGAGATTATCATTTGATTCAGTAGACTGAGTAAAGAAGACATCCTTAGCAGTGTGATGGGCATCATCTAAACTTTCGAGCGCCTGAATACAACAAAAAGTGAGGGAAGGTCAAATTCTTTCTCTCTTTCTGAGCTGGGATGTTCATTTGCTTTTTGCCCTTGGATGTTGGAGCTACTGATTCCTAGGGCTTTTTGGCCTCGGACTGACTTACACCATCAGCTCCTCTGTTTCTCAGACCTTTGGCTTCGAACTGAATTGTACTACTGGCTTTCCTGATTCTCCAGCTTGCAGATGGCAGATTGTAGGATTTCTCAGCTTCCATAATCACATGGGCCAATTCCTGTAATAAATTTCTCTCTCTCTCTCAATCTTTCTCTTTCTCTCTCTCTGTATGTGCATATATATATAGTAGATAGATAGATAGTAGATAGATTGATATATATATATAAATATATATATATACACATATATATCTCTTCGATGGATTCTGTTTACCTGAAAAACCCTGGCTAATATAGCCATTTAGTAGTCACAGCTTATAAACTCAATAGAAGTATGTTTGGAATCCTCTTATGGAGAGTTTTATTTTTTCCTTATTATTGTAAGACCTCGGAAATGGTGAAACTCTAAATATCATATATAACAAAATCAATATTTTGAAAGTTGGCCAGGAATCCTGATTGGAAGATGCCACTCTAGCTTGTAATCCTTGTTCCCTTGGGTCCATGTTTCTAACTCTGGGAGAAATAGCACTACATATTGATCTTTTGTTTAGAGCCTATATACCATGGCCCAAACCCAAATTATTGCCCCCCTTATAACATCTTAACTGAGTATTCTGTGGAAACTTCCACTGTTCTTTCAGGCCAGCAGTTTTTGAGTGATGAGATATATGGTAAACCTAATAACCTTATACGCATGAGTTTATTTTCTTCCTTCTCTTTCTATAAGGATAGTTTATCAAAGAAATATTCTGTGGGATATATAAGCAAATGAGGATTCAGTAAGGATGCAAATAGTGGCAGAATGGTGGACAAGGAAGGAAAGTCCACCACCATAATCAATTCCTATACCAATAAGGGAAAATAGGGCTCCTTCCATGGTGGAAGATACTCAACATAATCAACCTGCCATTGATAGGCAGGCTGGTCCCCCCAAGGTATGGTACCATGTGAAAGGCTCTGGATTGCTGATGGTTAGCTCCAAGTGAACATCAAGTTGTAGTGATAGCCAATTCAGCCTTGGTTAAAGAAAAAAAAATATTAACGATCCCATGTATTGCTTCCATTCTTGCTACATCCAATTTGTCCATTAGCTCATTTAGCAAGAGTGTGGTAGTTGAAGAAATGTCTCACTAATATCTACAGGGAAGATCATTTTGTCATTTGATTATTGGGAGGTTTTTTGCAGTGGGTATTATTTGATGACCATTCACTTGAAACATGTGTATTCTCATTCCAGGTCTGCAGTGAAAAGTTCTTCATCCACATACATTTTTCCCTTAACTTCCTTGGCATCAATATTACAGTCTTGGTTCTTCCAAGTTCCCAGATATGTTTGTGAGCCCAGTGATGAAATGCTCATGGGATAAAGTAATAATTACACAATAAATGCTGAATCAATAACAGATAGGATGAATGAATGAATGGAGCAACAAATTCACTCAAATTATACACCAAATAGGAAGCATGCAATTCTAAATGCAACTGGTAGATCTGCCACAACTTACTATTTAACTTTAGATATGTCTTTTCATAGTAAATTAGGCTCTTCATATTAGATAAAATTATATAAGGGTATCCAGTATATATAGATACAATAAAAATAATTTGGGGAGAAAAGAGAATGTAAGCTAAATTTACACCTTTCTAATATTATATTACTAACAAAAAGTGGGTTTATCAGCATTAGGATTTATAATTTTAGAGACAAAAGTTTTTGCCATGTTACAAAGGAAAAATAATTGTTCTTAAGTTACATCAACAGCCCTAAAACCATAGTAATCAGAGACTAACTCTTCAAATGACATCATTCTTGACATTGTTAATTATATTACTGCTTTCCACTGAAGCAATGTATTTTAAATACATTTTGAAAATACTCATGATTTAATGCAGTGCACCATCTTTACTTAAAAACAACTTTTATTCTGAAGAGTGTGATTCAGAGAAGGGTACTCAGTGCCAGGGATGAATATTGTTTGAGGGGAGATTAATCATTAATAATGGCAGGTACTATTACCCAGCTAAAAGAATCCCTTACAAACTACTCATTAATTATAACTTATACAGAGTTTCCCTTTCGTAAATAGTTTCTATAGCTCTTTGTATCTCTAGAATATTATTCATGTTGCAATATATAGAATTAATTGAATTGGAAACTAATTAAAGTAAATGAAATGCTATTGTAAAGACTGACTGCTTCACTATAATCTTATTGATCATGATTGTCTTCACATTCGACATCACCATCCTTCACTCCCTTTGTCTTAGGTTCACAGTTATGTCATTTTAGTTATTTTATTTTGTTGTTTTCTGTTGTAAAACTTAATTAGCTGTGTTTTTAAGTGTGTATAACTCATTAGAAGAAGCAGTATTTGTGTTATTTTTCTGCTAACGTTAGTGATGTGTGGTAAGGCTCTAGCTGTCTGCGGTAATTGAGCATAAAGAAGCCACTATGTCAGGAAAATATTAGATCAAATTAATCAATACTGAAACACAAGGAGACTATAGCATGAAATGATTTTGACTGGCATCTAGGATAATTCATCTACATTTATTAAGTAAGCAAAATTTGCAGTAAACAATTTTCTCCCATAAATGGAAAGATTAATTTCAGTGTTAACCAAATCTCTTTCATATACAGGATGAATCATTTTTTCTTTGGTTAAGAGTGCATTAATCATTGCAGATGAGTGTCTGCTAGAGTCTAATTAGTAACCAGATAATGCTTATAATGTGTTTTCTTCAGACTCATGCAGCTTAATTTTCTACCTTGATCCTACCATGTGTGTATTTCATTGTATAAAAGTAAATGGGGCAAACTAGATAAAAAAGCAGCTGACAACAAGAGTTAGCTATTAATATCAATGCTCAGCTAATGAAATATCACAAACTTATACACTTTATGTGTATCATCTCCCATATAAGTCTACCACACCAGATGGAAATAAATCACTCTTTCAATAAAAAGAAGAAGCTTAATACTTGAAATTCTATAAGGAACCTTTTTAGGAGTGAGATTCCAACTTATTAATTGCAGATATAAAGACACTATAATCTATGCCAGTTAATGTAAATCTCTCTGGAATTCAGGTTTTAATTAAACTGGTAAAGATTCAACCCTGCACTATTTTCACTATAGAATTTCTGATTTATTAATCACTTTCATGAGTCAGTATTCTGTTTTGCATTAGTTATATGTTCTGTAAGTAAAATCTATGCTTACTTCTGTATTCATTGTTATTTTGCATCTAGCATACATTAATAAATAAAGTAGCAAATGCCATGACTTCTTCAGGAGGATAAAACATGATGATCACCATAATTCATGAAGAACCAGGATTCTTAGTCACTTCCCTATTCTGAGATGAGTGTTCTATTCATTACAGACTTAACAAGTAATAATAGCAGAGGGCAAGAGTTCCATTTCACAAGCTTTCATTCTATTTTGAAACTAACAGGCATTACATTTCAAAACTCATGGATCGATCCTTAGATTTCAGAGTAGCATTACCTGTAATTCTGGAGAGTCATGAAATGTACTGTTTCTTATTCTCTAAGACTCCAAGTCTTGTTCTTCCTATTCTTGTTCTTACTGAGTAAAAGTATCAGCTCTACAGTTGATTTCTTCCCTCCTTAATATGCATGAAAGACTCAGAAAGAACCAGAATATCATGAAATGATTTTATCCTCTTTTATTTTTATGATAATTTCAAAATCCATGTTTATAATGCATTCTCCATTATAAAATATAGTTTTACAGACATTATTTTAATTTGTTCTCACACCTATCATTAAATGATAAGGACAGGTATTACTAATTCAATTTTAATAGAACATGAGGCTCATAGAGCAAAATTAATGAATTTGTCCTAAGCTGAATAATAGCTAGTTAAGTATGAGAGTTAGAATTTCAACCCAATTCTCCAAGTTTTCCATCTAGTTCTCTTCCTTTTATAAAATACAGAGTTTGGGTTTTTCTGTTTGTTTTTGCTTTGGGTGGTCATCACAAAATAGTTTCATCAAATTATCACAGGCTTTGAGGTAGCACTCAAGTTTTTAATTAATTGCTTAATCATTTGAAATAAAGCAATGTTAAGTAACAAATAAATAAATATAACTACATGACTACATAACTTTTATGTAAATTCCATGAAATATTATCTTACGTAACTAAAATGAAACTCTGAACATTTTAAAATAGTGCATGTATTTTATTATTTGTTATTTTCCTAAAAGTCATCACAGTAAAATGAGAGTTATGCCTAGTTATGCCTAGTGTGTATAAGTGAGGACATTTTAGGATTTGTCTAATAAGTGAACATTGCTATCTGAATGAATAGCCCACCCATATTGGCATCTAAACTTGTGGCTTATGGGAAATCTCAGCACCCATAATTTCATAATTCATTCAATTAATTTTTGCATTGATAGATCCTTCATGTTTGTGTAATACTACATTTTCATGTGCTAAGTGCCTTGTAGGTGCTAGGAACATTGCATATAGCACAGAGACACTTCCCATTTTTCAGATACAGAAATTGAGGCTTAGAAAAATAAAGCAATTTACCAAAATTTCTACAACTAGGAATGTAAATGAACACAGATTTCTCTGACTTTAGAACTCTTAGACTTGCCCTGTATCTTACAGTGCCATCACTGAAGTCATTTATTCTCTCTCCAGCTTCTTCTGGACAGTGTAGAGCTGAAATGATGAGAAGTTAATGTGGGGATTTAAGCAACAATGCTACCCTTTCCTTCAGCTGCACGTTTTTATCCCAGGGCAATTCTGTATTATTGACACATTTCCTAAGTCTTCAAGAATATTCATGAAAAATCTTTCATGTTATAGAATGTTCTAGAAGACCAAACAATGTAGCTACTGTGATATTTTGCATACGACTTATGAATCCTTTAGGAAATTCTTAAACTTGTCCATAACCTAAGAAAAAAGTCTTAATGATGTTACTTTACAGACGGAAAAAGCTAAGGCCCAGAGAAGTTAATGAATTGATTAAAATTACTGTTACCATTGACAGAACCAGAATTCAAATTCTACTCTCTTTGATTTAGATACATATATTTTTAACCACTTTGTTTCATTGCGAGTGATCTTAATTGTAGAGTGTCAAGCCTGATGGGATATTGTTTGCATTTGAAATTTTCATTTTCAATAAAATAACTTGCTAGCACAAATGTGCTTTCTAAAACTGTTTGTAGATATGCTATAACATCTTACAGCATTGATAACAAAAGTCTGTTCCCTTCTTAAAGTTCATTTTAGGTTCATAAACAAGTAAACCATTTCAAGAATGCTCTTGGGAAATGATCACATCCTAACACACAATTAAAAATATTTCAATAAAAAAGTATATGGGTAAAAGAAGTAGAAACAAGATAAATCAATTATTTAAATTCTTTAGCAGAAACAAGTTAGATAACTACAATTTTTAAGAATGCTTCCTATTTGTCACGTAAATGAGGGAATCCCCCCTCCCATACCAGATAAGAGATCAAAGACATCTTTTAGAGGATGTCAAAGCAATTTTAGGGAAGTTTAACCAGGGAAGTTTAACCACAAAGAATTACAATGTCAAAGCCGGTAGAAGAAAAGCAAATCCTTCAGGTATGAAGTGTCACTGAGGAAATACCATACCCACTGTCAGAATTACCTTGCCTAGAAATTGTGATCAGGGCTGTCACTTGTTTATTTACAAAGCTGAGGTTCTGGTGTTCTCAACCTTCTGTCAATCACGTCAGTCAAAAGTTTTTCTCACTTAACTGAAAGGTCTTTTATCTTTCATTAGTCACCCAACCATATTCCTTGAAACTTCTTGAAGTTCATTCTATGTGATAAAGAAGTTGAGGTCATCATATTCTAGAAGAATTTCTTCTAGCATCAAATCCTATCATGCATTGCCTATACTATTTTTTCTAAGATTTTTAAAATTATTATTTTAGTTGGGACTCAACATCTGTGCTACTCAGATGAGGAAAATATGTAGCTCTATTTTCTATAACAGATATTATCTTTTTCTAAAGTCTACATTCTCGCTAAAAATTCAGGGAATAAGCAAAGTTACAGTTATAGATAAAATCTATCTTTTCATTTAAAACTGTCTCTTCCAGGTAATTTAGTATCTCTCTCTCTCTCTCTCTCTCTCTCTCTCTCTCTCTCTCTTTTCCTGAGCATTGTATGGCTCTTGTAACTGAATCCAGTGAATTAAATATTGCTTGATTAATAGACTCATAATCAAAATTATTCTATAATAGTTTCACCATTTGCCAAATCAAAACTTCTCTAGGGGCAACAAATGATGATTTTCAGTGCTAGAATAAGGAGAGTCAAAGTAGGATTAAGTTTTAGTGTCACAGAAAATGCTTTCATTTTTCAGATTGTTTTTTTTTTCCTACTTTGTATTATGGGTAAAAACTTGACACTCTCTCAAAAGTGTGTGTATCTCTTCCTTTACTCTAAGTGGTATAATCCCATCAAAAGCTCAATTTGTGTAGCATCTTTTCAGTTGTTTTTGTTTTAATATATTTTAATAACATGGTATATTATTCTACTTGTCTCTTTTCCTTTCTCCACGTAAAGTATGAGTTGTTGTTCATCATCTATGAATTATATAAAAAATAAAACTTCTAGATATAACCATATGCATATAAATTAAATTTTGAAGATAGACATGAAGAGCTTTTTAATATACTTGCCTTATAAATTCATGTATAAGAAACTTGTATGTTACAGTCTATTTAGTAGGTAAACAAATGACAAATTTAAAATTACTTTTCAAAAATGCATACTTTTCGTAAGTATATCAAATGTTATAGCTGTGAATATCAATAGTCATGAAGTTTATGTAGAGAAAGAAATTAATTTCTCAGATCACTTTACTCAGGAGAAGTGATTTGATTCTCATGGGTGTTAAGATAAAATAATGTTGGTAAAGCATTTTTAGATTCACTCTGTAAGTGTGAATAAAAACTGAGGATCTCTGCAAGTGGAAAGAAAAAGGGAACATGCTGGTGGTGAAGAAAATCAGGAATTGGACTGTTCCTTCTATGCATATGATCATCTGCTACTTTTCTGTCAAGTCCCATTTTTTCATTATCTCTCATTTTTTAAGCTCTCTGATATTTGGGCTTCTCACTTGAGAAGAAATAGTTAAGAGATGGTCAGAAGATTGAAGATTTAGAAAATAATGAAATTTTTTTATGTTAGAAAGACTAAAAACTCAGAAGATTGATATAAGTATGTAGACAATGAGGGAAACTTGAAATTTTCAAATAACTATATTTTTGTTCATTTTAAGGTGTTTGTCAATTTTCCTTCTCCTGGCTTCTTTTCTCTTCAGTGTAAGAAATTGAAAAAGTGTGTGTGTTTGTGTATACATGTGTACAATGCATGTTTTTCTCAAAGGATTACAGTTTTCCTGATATGATTAAATCCTTAAGGCATTAAATGACTTTGTATGGAAAGCAGAAACTGGCTATATAAGTATATGCTCACACAGCAAAAACATGGTCATTCTTTAAATGTGAACTTTTAGTTGAATAAAATACGAATTTTATTTTTAAAATAACAGCTAAATCTTATAAGATCTGTTTGTGTGAATTGTTAATCGAGTTATTTCCAATGAAGACAAGAAAGATAAAATGTTTGTCTATGTTCTTCTTCCCTCCTTACCGACATTGCATTAACACAGGCCATGAAGGTATTTTACATTTTGATATTTAAAATAAATAGGTACTATGCTATAAATTGACTATCTGGAAACACTTAATATCAGCTCAATTATATAGTTAATAAGTTTAAATCCTTTGCTGAATATTAGGATTAATCACCACTTTTTATATTACATTAGAGAAAATAGGTGTAGATAAGATATTCTTAAAAAGAAAAAAGTTCCTGCAGCCTGAGAAATAGCTTTTCTGTGGCCTTGGAAGTGAAAGGATTTATAGCAGGGTGGAAAGAACTGTCTCTGCCTACCTTGAATATCTTGTTTTGCTCCAACAAGCGGGCCTTTACTGTAAATTTTTTACAATGTTGACTTACATTCAATGAATTCATTAGAACATGACTTAATTTACACAGATAATATTTCTGGAAAAAAGCTGCTTGACCCAAACTGACACTAAAAATTGCAAAAGAGCACTGTTATATAGTCAGTAATTTTGTGCCTTCTTGAGGCGCAATGGAATTTGTATTATTCTATTAATGTATTAGATGGCAAAGTATTGTGCTCATTACTCAGTGTCACTGTAGCTATGCCAACAGAATACAATACACATTTACATTACCAAACTAAGCACCCATCACAACAAGAAATCAATGAAAAAAAACCTAGAAATTAAAGCAATTTTCTCACTGCCCCGCCCCAAAAAAGAGAAAGACTGCAACTAACATCCACTTCTAATTAATTAATTAGCCAACCAAGAAAAGTCATTTATCAGTAATGAGTTAATTGAATCATTTTTATCAATGGCTGAAAAAAAGTGTGTTCAGAAAAAATCAACTGTTTAAGATAGCTTTTTGAGGAGAACAATTAAAGACTTGAGGTCATTGGGAGCAATATACATAGTCAAAAAACAAGGCAAATTATTTGAGATGGTTTTTCTTAGCTCTTGATGTGTCAACAATTGTTATTAGTCCTTCTCAGTTTTTTATTCAAGGGATTGATGCTGAGTTTGGAGTGACTGAAGAATTAGCCTCCATCAACAGTCTGCATTGCAGAACTACAGTGGAGATTAGTTTCAAAGTTGAGATATCACAATTCAGTACAACCTGAGGTGAAAACTGCTAAGATGTGTTACAGTGGGTGGTGATAAAAACATGTGTAGAGCAAACAACAAGGCCCTACTCTGTAGCACAGGGAACTAAATTCAATATCCTGTGGTAAACTATAATGAAAAAGAATATGAAAAAGAATGTGTATATATATATATATATATATATATATATATATATATATGTATTACTAAATCACTTTGCTGTAGAGTAGAAATTAACACAATACTGTAAATCAACTATACTTCAATAAAATAAATTTTTAAAAATATGTGTAGAGCAGAAAAAGGTTTATTTGGACATAATTACAAAGCTTTTGCAAACAGATGGTTATTAATTGCATTTTTTCATCAACAGGGATTTTGATGATAATATTTAAATCTATTATGTGTTATGGAAACAGTAATGTAAAAAGTGAATTTCATTTACTCTCAGAATTAAGCATTATTTTAATTTTTTATATGGCATGCTAACATGCCTTACTACACAGAAATTCTATGGGTTAGCTAAAAATCCTTGAGCTCAAAAAAATCACAATTTTTAGAAAAAATTTGGAAAAACCTGAAAACTAGCTTTTATTGCATAACTCATAATGTCTCTTAATGAGTCAACCTAAAATTACAAACAATGCCTATATGCAAAACTTATACTGGGGAAAAGTAATTTCAATGACAACTGATTTTTTTCTGTATCCCAAGTACTGTCAAATTGTTTTATATACTTCCTATGCTTCAACTATTAAAACAAGAAATAAGATCTCTATTGTCACACCAATTTGCAGGAGATATATTCTCTGAGTTCAAATTATAATTTTAATACTGTTTTTTTCATATCTTGATGCAAGTACAAAGGAAATTTTCATATTTCAAAATCCATTTAACTGTGCAATTGAAGGGCTTCTACCTTTCTTTATTTGGAAGTGATTCGTCTGCAGTGTAATGACATGATAAAAGGAGAGTATAAAGAGAAGAATCTAAGGCAGTTCTATGAATGCTTTTCACATGATGAATATGCTCATTATGTGGCAGTGCTAATCTATGTGAAAGACATTGTCAAAGGTGAAATACATAAAATCCCATCCAAGTCTAGTACTAACTCATAAACATTTGCAATTGTTTATGATAAATGAGAACAATAATTTTAAAAGCAAATTAAGTGAAATGTTTTCTCTCAAAAAAATTCCATTCTTCTCGTTAAAAGACACATAGTACAAAAACATTGTACTCCACTATTGGAAAATCATTTTCTGTCTCATACTGGTATGAGTACCTACCAAATCATGGCCTCCAGAGCTACATTATGTACCCACTTATCCATTACAGAAAAGTTTTTCAACTCCTGTTCTGTATCATAATTGTAGTGGTGGTTATATAATTATTTGTCAAGATTGTTGAATTTTACACCTAAAGTTCATGGAATTTTTTGTATGTAAATTATTTCCCAATAAAGTTGATTACAATGCTTGAAATGTTTTACATGTAGAGCATGATGTTTTCTTTGTAGGAGGGTTTTAAATTGCAGGTCAACTTATTTTATTGGCCTATTATCTGCTTTAATATTTTCTATGTCTCCATGTGTCAAAGCCCATAGAAATGTATGACACAAAGAATGAACCTTAATGTAGACTATGAACTTTAGTTACAAATAATGTATCAATATTTTTATTAAATTTAATAAAAGTTACACATTAATAGAAAAATATTAATAGTGGGGGAAACCGTGGAGTCAAGAAGAAAGTTCGAGAGGTTTATGGAAATTCTTTAATATCTGCTCAAATTTTTGTAAATCTAAAATTATTCTACAATAAATTATATTCAAAATTATATATATATATGAATTAGCTCATTTGTTAAACATGTTAAAAAATATTTTATTTTTCCATAAATATTCTTGAGATTTGTTCTGTGATGTAAGTAACTTAAATAGAATCCATTTGATCTGTTTGAGTCTTAAGATACATTAGGTGTGACTGAGCAGCATTTATTCTAAGGATAAATATTCCCTACTACTGAGGCAAGACCTTACTGAGCAGCTTATTGAATGCCCAGTGAATTATCTGATATTCCAGTCTGGCTGGTGGTAACAGACACTCTTCCTAGCTCTGTGTAAGTATTAGGTCCTGTTCCTTCTAATCCTTTTGTATGTTCTTTCCTTGGCTTCTGGTAGTTTCCTCTCACGTGCACATTGATCAGTTCTCTGATGACTACTCAAGGAGACCCCCAGTGGGTCTCATCTCTGTTTCCTCAACTTAGAATGTATGCCAAGCTCCAAATGGATTCCCTTCTTTCTTTGCTGCAGCCTGAAAAGTTTCTCAGATCAAAAAGCTGGTGCCATCTTCAGGGTTGCCTCATTGGTTTTCCATCCTCAGGAATCATCATCTTTCACTGTCTGATGTCCAATATCTTGAAAACCATTTCTTATTTTGTCTCACATGTCTTAGGTAAGGGTTAAATCCAGTCTCTGTTCTCTCCATGATGGTCAGATGTGGATGTATGCCTAGTGATTTTTGATTAAGTGTCTGGAATTGTGTATAAAAATTGTAACAGCTCAGGATGATGATTTTAACTCTTCCTGCAGAGCCCATACTTTTCTTTTGGAAGGTACTGGATGTAGAGGCAGCTCAAGTTGATCAAATTAAGAAATTAGTGATTTCAAAATTAGATCTTTCTGGTCTATTTTTTATTAGTGCTTACTCCTATATTATATCCTGCCTTAATTTTTAACTGAAATCCGTGGTCTCTACCAGGGCTCTTCTTGACAGTTACACAAATAGCCAATTTTTGTCTCTCCAATCTCACAAGCATGCTCAAAGCTCAGCTTAGTTTGATCTGTGTGCTGCCGGTTTTTCCTTCTCTTCTCAGCATTGAGTTCTTGCAGTATAAGAATCGTCCAATACCTTGAAAAGAAAAAGCATGAAGAATATTGATCTCATATGTATGCCTTTCCCTCCTCTTTATGATCTTGGACCTTCTAGTCCTTGTTCCTTGACTCTTTTCAATGTCTAATTGTATCTAGCTGTCATAGCTCTTCCCAGAGAGGAGATTTGTCTCATATAAACTACTCCATCACTACCAGAGGTATAAGTCTCTCTTTTATTTTTTTTTTTTTTAGCATTTATTGTTGTTGTCTTCTGAGTTTAATACTAATGCTATACTTATGGCCAAACCTTCATCATCAGTTATGTGGGCACATAACAGTCTGATGGCTCATATCTTTGTCTCTAGTTTTACAATTTTTCATCCTATCATTCATACACCTCAGCTTTAAATCTTTCCAACATTTTTCCTCAACTAAAATAACATTGTAAAATATATTCCATGATTGGTTCCTTGTCTTTATCTCTAACTACTTGCTTACTCCATTCAGACCAACTTTCTGTCCTATGTTCCAATAAAATGAAAAACTTTGGGTTACTTAAAGAAGCCACAATCTTTCATTCTAACTTTGCTCATACTGCCACCCTAGCCTTTGCTCATACTGCCACCTTTGCCTTCCACCCTCTATTATTTAACTTTGCTCACTTTTTATGCTTAATTCAATTTTCACCTTTTCATCATTTCTGCCAATTAACAACCAATAGGTTTACAATAGCTACTTTAAGTGCTAAGTACATTTATTGTAATATATTTAATTTCATATTTAATCAGTACTATTAAATACTGTTGATAATATTTTATACAAATTTTAATATGAAACTGTGATTTATACTTAATATTATATAATTATATAAAATGTTATTTTAATAATAAATATATAATTATTCGATTCATTTTTCTTTCTCCTTTATTTTCTCCTTGAGTAGAACAAGACAGAAATAGAGTTTTAAATTTGTGTCACCTTGTGACAGTGTATCAAAAGAGTAGATTATGATAGCTTATTTGTGGTAGCCAGCCTCCAAGATGACTCCCAATGATTACCTCCAAATATTCGCTTACTTGTTTAACCCCACCCAATTAAATTTAGGCTGGACTAAGTGGCCAGTTTCTAAAGAATAGAATGAAGCAGAAGTGATTAACATGTGACTTGGAAACTAAGTCACAAAGGGCAGTTTGATGTTGTACTCTCTCTCACATCACTTTCTCTGGGGTAAGCTAGCTCCATACTCTGCGCAACTCTGGAGAAACCCATTTGATGAACTGAAGCCATGTGGGTGAATTTGGATGTGGATTCTCCAGCCCAGTAACGCTTTCAAATGCCAATAGTCCAACTTGTCATCTTGACTGCAACCTCAGTAAAAGCCCTGAACCTGGGCTATCCAGTTAAGATGCCTAGGTCAGATTCTGGACCCTGTGAAATCATGTAAGATAATAAACTTTTTTCTGTTGTTGTTGTTTTAAACAGCTAAGTTTGGGGATAATTTATTATTACATAGCAATAGATAGGAAATATATTAGTCATATAAAGCATAATACATTTACAACATATTAACTCTTTAATACTTTCAATAACCTGTGGGAAATTATCATGCTTATTTTTTGAGGAAGAATCTGAAGCTTATGGTAGAGGGTTAAGTATGCCCATCCTAGAAGGCTTTCTCTTTATTATAGTTGCCTCCCCTATCATCTGTTAAGAGAAATTATTGCATTAGAAGAGCTCTGGCAATTGAAGGAGGGAAGAGTGTAGAGGCATGTCACAGAACATGGAAGATACCACCCTTTAAAAGTAATGGGTTGCAGCCTTTTTTATTTAATAAATTGATAATTTATTACAGAAAATCCTAGGATCTGCTTTTAAAATTCTGAAGCAATATACGGAAACATAATTTGATGGAATATGTATATCAAAACAATCAGGTTGCAACAGAATATTCTGATTTACTGTAGAATTAAAAGTGTATACAATGAGTTCTGTTTGCATACAAAGTATACCTTATTTTCATAAATATATGAAAATTAAAAATCACACTTATCAATCTCTCTAAACTTCACAGATTTTAAACACTTCATGTAAATATGAGCTAGCTTGAATCATTCACTCTCTTTTGGATAGCCATTCACTTGTAAATTGAAAGACTGTCATGTAAATACATATAAAAGAGTCATAAATCAGAGTGAAGCAGGATGTGTATGAATATGCAAATTGCACAGAAACTTGAAACTCAGAGTATTCTACTAATCCAATTACCAGGAAACTGATTACCAATCTGATTCAAGCATGTGAGGATGGTTGCTTCATTAAAGTTAATGGCTCCCTCTGGCTAGCAATGAGTGGGGTTACCAACTGTTAAATTTTGGTAGCCCAATAAAAAATGTGTTAGCAGACATCTAAACATAACAACTATTAGAACTCCATGTATGAAGAACAATCCTTTCCTATAACTAAGATTCCAAGAGAAGGGGAAGAACACATGACTCTCTCTATGGGGCAATATATAGCATCAAAATATTTTTTAGCAAAAGAAGGTAACAGGTGTGGTATAAGAAAAGTTTCAGTTCATTATATTACATAAAACTGAGAAAATTAAAACTGAGAGAGCAGAGATCCTTTTCTCTATTTTTTAGCAGTTAATCTCTAAGTTTCATGTTTCTGTAGTGGTACATTGAAAATTTTAAAAAATACAATAAAAGAATAAAAATGTATCAAATGAAATTTGGCATTTTACAGCCTCCCCAAATATTGTTTTAAAATTCATAAAGTGTTCATTCACAGCAAACATGCGCAACGGTGAAAAAGTGAAAGCATTTCCACTAAGAGCAAGAACAAGAAAAGGACGTCCATTCTCACCACTCTTATTCAACATATTTTTGGAAGTCCTAACCATGGCATTCAGAGAAGAAAAAGAAATAAAAGGAATACAAATTGGAAAAGAAGTAAAACTGTCACTGCTTGCAGATGACATGATACTATACATAGAAGATCCTAAAGATGCCACCAGAAAACTACTAGAACTAATCAATGAATTTGGTAAGGTTGCAGGATACAAAATTAATGCACAGAAATTTCTGGCATTCCTATACACTAACAACAAAAAATCTGAAAGAGAAATTAAGGAAACAATCCCATTTACCATCGCAACAAAAAGAATAAAATACCTAGGAATTAACCACCTTAGGAAGCAAAAGACTTGTACTCAGAAAACTATAAAACACTGATGAAAGAAATCAAAGATGGGACCTCACTCGTGGCACAGTGGTTAAGAATCCACCTGCCAATGCAGGGGATATGGGTTCTAGCCCTGGTCTGGGAAGATCCCACATGTTGCAGAGCAACTAAGCCTGTGCCCTGCAGCTACTGATCTTGCACTCTAGAGCCCACGAGCCACAATTACTGACCTGCGTGCCACAACTACTGAAGCCTGTGCACCTAGAGCACATGCTCCGCAACAAGAGAAGTCACCACAATGAGAAGCCCGTGCACCACAACGAAGAGTAGCCCCTGCTTGCTGCAACTAGAGAAAGCCAATGCGCAGCAACAAAGACCCAACACAGCCAAAAATAAATAAATAAATTTATTTAAAACAAAAAGATGACATAAACAAGTGGAGAAATAGACCATGTTCTTGGATTGGAAGAATCAATATTTTGAAAATGACTATACTACCCAAAGCAATCTACAGATTCAATGCAATCCCTATCAAACTACCAACAGCATTCTTCACAGAATTAGAACAAGAAATTTTACAATCTATATGGAAACAAAAAAGACCCCAAATAGCCAAAACAATCTTGGGAAAGAAAAATGGAGCTGGAAGAATCAGGTTCCCCAACTTCAAGCTACACTACAAAGCTACAGTAATCAACACAGTATGGTACTGACACATATGGTCACCTAATTTATGACAAAGGAGGCAAGAATATACAATGGAGAAAAGGCAGCCTCTTCAAGAAGTGGTGCTGGGAAAACTGGAGCGCTACATGTAAAAGAATGAAATTAGAGCACTACCTAGCACCATACACAAAAATAAACTCAAAATGGATTAAAGACCTAAATGTAAGAAGAGACACTATAAAACTCTTAACAGAAAACATAGCAAAAACACTCTTTGACATAAGCCACAGCAAGATCTTTTTTGACCCACCTCCTAGAGTAATGAAAATAAAAACAAAAATAAATGGGACCTAATGAAACTTAAAAGCTCTTGCACAGCAAAGGAAACCATAAACAAGACGAAAAGACAACCCTCAGCATGGGAGAAAATATTTGCAAATGCAGCAATGGACAAAGGTTTAATCTCCAAAATATACAATCAGCTCATGGAACTCAATATCAAAAAAACAAGCAACCCAATTAAAAAATGGGTGGAACAAATGAATACATGTAAAAATTCGCAAAACCTGAATAAAGTCTGTAGATTATGCCAATGTCAACTTTTTGGTTTTGATATTATACTAGAATTATATCAGATGTTGCCATTGAGGAAGCTTCGTGAAGGGTACAAGAGACCTCTCTGTATTATTTTGGTGAATTCTTGTGAATCTGTAGTTATTTAAAAACAAAAAGTTAAAAAAAAATGGGTGGAAGACTTAAATAGACACTTCACCAAAGAAGACATACAGATGGCCAAGAGGAACATGAAAAAATGCTCAACATCACTAATTATTAGAGAAATGCAAATAGGTGGGTCAGAATGGCCATCATCAAAAAATCTACAAACAATAAATGCTGGAGAGGGTGTGGAGAAAAGGGAACACTTTTGCACTGTTGGTAGGAATGTAAATTGATACATCCACTATGGAGAACAATATGGAGGTTCCTTATAAAACTAAAAATAGAACTACCATATGACCCAGCAATCCCACTACTGGGCATATACCCTGAGAAAACCATAATTCAAATATGCACATGTACCCAAATGTTCCTTGCAGCACTATTTACAATAGCCAGGACATGGAAACAATCTAAATGTCCAATGATAGATGAATGGATAAAGAAGATGTGGTACATATATGCAATGGAATATTACTCAGCCATAAAAAGGAATGAAATTGGGTCATTTGTAGAGATGTGGATGGACCTAGAGTCTGTAATACAGAGTGAAGTAAGCCAGAACGAGAAAAACAAATATTATATGTTAACACAAATATGTGGAATCTAGAAAAATGGTACAGATGAACCTAAAGGGCAGGAATAGAGACATAGATGTAGAGAATGGACATGTGGACATGGAGGGGAAGGGGAGGGTAGGACAAATTGGGAGATTAGGTTTGACATGAATACACTACCATGCGTAAAATAGATAGCTAGTGGGAATCTGCTGTATAGCACGGGGAGCTCAGCTCGGTGCCCTGTGATGACCTAGATGGGTGGGATGGGTTGGATGGGAGGGAGGTCCAAGAGGGAGGGAGGGAGGTCCAAGAGGGAGGGGATATATGTATACATATAGCTGATTCACTTTATTATACAGCAGAAACTAACACAACATTGTAAAGCAATTTTACTCCAATAAAAGAAAAAATAAACACTTTAGAAAACATTAACAAAATGTGTGTCTTACAAAGTGCCATTTCATAAAATAATCCTGCTTGTAGAGAAGTTCCTGAGTTTGGTGAATTAATAAAATCTGTGTCCATCAAGTTTATTTCAGAAATTGATTTGTTTCACTGAGAGTTCTACTTTCCCTTAATTAACAGTGTCACCTGAAGTACAGGGACCAAGCTTTAATTAATGTGATGGGGATCGCGTATTTTAAAAACTCATGGATAAAACTAGCTTTATTCCTGATACCAGGCATCATTTTAGTTCCTCCATTAGGTTCATAAAAAATAGCAGAGAAACACATAGCCTTCCAGGACAATAGCTCAGAGTTTTGTGTCTCTCCTGGGATATGTAAAGCCAGAACCAAGACTTAAAGTAGCCCTGGGATGTTTCCTTCTGTGTAACTGCTTTAGAGCCTTAGCTTCTAAAACTGTAAAAGAACTAGCATGGCAGAAGATGAGGAATCAGTTTCAACTGTATAAAATGTAATGTATTTGCTTGAAACAGTTTTTTTTAATTTCTATTAAAATTAGCATTTGTTGACTTGAACAGCCAAGATGAAGAAAACAATAATTTTATACTCTGGTGCGCAAAGCATTTAGAGGGTCCACTAGTTTCAGTGACAAGAAAATTGCTATGCCACTGACAAACATATTACTGAAAAAGAGTTAAACTAAATTTTACATCAAGGCTCATGTCAACAAACAAGTTTTCATGTTAGTCTTTGATTGAGAGATAAAACCATGAAAAATCAATAACCTTTTTGAAAGAGTAGAAGATACAATATTAACATGTTGCTTGGTATAGAGATGAATCCTGAGAATCTCATCTCAAAAAGAAAAGACGTTCTATGATTTTTTTTCACTGATGTGTTTTTCAGATGTGTGTGTAATCATTAGAAATAAGGTATCTGTGAATAAGACTAAGGTTTGAAACTTTCTAATTTGAAATAATTATTTTGAATTTGATGGTTAAGAGAATTTCTAGCAGGAATTTGCATGCTTTCTTGTCTTCCTGTTCTCTAAAGCAGGAATACAGAATTTATTTCTTTTAGACTGCGGTAAGCATCTTGATAAAGTCTGCCTTATTTCTTCTATTTTTCCGCTAAAGAGAAAGGTTAGGGGCAAAATAAAATATATAACTATTCTATAAGCAAAGACTGAAGATAAATATATGGTAATAGAATCCCCTCTGAAGTAAGCAAATATGGCACAGAATGTTTTAGTTCATTTTTGTGCTGGCCAGGTAAAGATTGTTTTTCAATTACTTGTTCAAAATGAAAACTTGTGACCCAAACACCTGTGCCAGACTGGTATTTGAGATCACTAATATGCTGTGCATGATATCCCTTGGAACAGATGCAAGGGGACAGAAGTGACTAAATTTGCTCCATTCTGATGGCTGATCAGAGGATGATATAGCCAAGAAACAGAAGAACAGTGGCTTATATGAGAATTACTCACTGCATCAACAGTCCATCACGGAACCAGACTCAGCAAACATACAGACTGAGAATTTTATCAGTACTTAAGAGCACTAAATGCCTCTGTTAAAACTATGGAAGCTGCCTTCTTATGTCTTATTGAGAGCTATCATGAAGCAGTATACATTAAACCTAACAAATAATAAAAAATGGTATTACTTTATGAGATGCCATTTGCTGTTGACTTGTCTATGCAATATCAATGTTACTAACTTGCTTTAAGTATCTTGGATTTTTATTTCCGCTAACATTTTCATTTGATATTCCCCCAGAAAGGTAAATGCTAAGTTAGGTTAACTATTAGAGTTAGAGGATTAGATATAGACTATACATTCCATCCTTTAAAAGTCAGAGGTTTGGTATAACTATTGTAACTTATGTTGAGATTCTTAATACTTAGATATTCAATCATACAGAATCTCATGCAAACCTAAATGCTTAAAAAACAAGCAGCAACTTTTGCTTAGAGCAATTGTTTCCAGAGAAGTTTGCATGCAACCTGAATGAAAATATTAGCACTTTTACTCATATTAATTTTTATAGCTAAAAACTGTAAGAGAATAAGAAAAATACCAGGATATAATAATATTTATTATACAAATTACAAGGCTCCTTTACTTATTTGAAACACACTGTATTTAGGCAATTGAGTTACCCTACAAGAAAAGTGAGAATTTCATAATAGACAAGATTGACAGCGCTGCCTTCAAAGTTTATTCGTGTCTGGTTAAGTTGATTTCATTTTAAACTATATTAATTCCCATGATTGACAGATAAAAATACCAGTAATGCAAGCACAAACAGAGAACATGGTGTATAATTTAAACATACCAAATAAGTCTCATATTTCTTACATGAGGTCATCTCCAGCCATATCACATGGTTTAAAAACAAAGAAAATTCTAATCAGAGCTTACAACTAGTAACTCCAAATGCTTTGTAATTTAAATCACTTAAATATTGGAGATAAAGATGAAGATTGTTTCTTGCCCAGCCAGAGAGAACTACACTGGGATGCACAGTATCCATCAAAGCAAATGCTTGACCAGAGTTAAGAATTTTTAAGAAAGCTTAGAGTTCTGGAATTTATTGATTATTTATGAAACAGGTTGACAAGAAACTACTGTGAATGTTGAACTTCACCCTGAATAAAATTACAGCTTGAAATGTAACTTCTTATATTATGACTTTAATGTTATCAGTAAGATATTTAAAAACTGAGTGTACAGAATATGAAGATAAACTTTATAACTGTAGAGTAAAAATCTTTTTTATATTTAAAGTGCTGTTTGTTTTCTCCTTAGCTCTTTATGCTCTATTTCGTATATGCTTTATAATGCACATAATACATCACTAGAATAGTATATGCATACAAAGTCTACACTAAGTACATATATTTGGGTTATATGCTCAATAATTTTTATTGACATACATGCAATAAAATGTTTTGGAGACTTCTTATCTCCCAGTTCATGATAGCAGTTTGAAGGCACATGATGGTGTTCAGAGTCTTTAAGCACAAGGCTTTACCCACTTTTCAGCCTCATCTTTTTTTCCTCATCCTTGCCTTAGGCTTACAACCATGAGAAATCTTTCAGCAGACCAGTTTACTCTCACAATCCTATGCCCTTCCAATGATGGATAACACTAAGATATATCAAAGAGAATTTCACTATTATTTTAATTGAAACTGGCCTATGACCTTAAAAGTCTGTTTTATAAGGATTGAAAATTTATGAGAAATAATAGCTTATTTGAAATGATGGTTTATCACCCTGTTGTCAAAACCTGTAAACAAATATAAAATTCCCTAGGAACTAAACGTTCAAAGAAAAAGAATTTTAAAGTAATATGCATTGAAAACTAATGAACATGAAGAAAAATAATGTCCTCATGCTCCTTATGAACCAAAAAAATTAAAAGTCAGATTATGTTTAGCATCACTACAAAGTTCATATGTGACATGGATTATTAATTGTCTGCCAATTTTATTTTCATCATTTTATTAATATACTCCATTGTTTTTTAACTTGCACATAGCAGGGCTAGAGACCACATGTGCCAGACGCTTTTGCAAATAGTTATGACCAGGACTAAGTTCTATCTAATAACAAAATAATGTGTGCAATTTCTGAGTAACACCTTTAGAAATAACCTGATTTTCCTTACTGAATGCCTCTCTGACTTCGCATGGGCTATAACGTGAAGGTGGTTGTATTGTGCAAACTTCAACTGGGAAGGCAAGTACAAAATCTAAGGAAGGAAACTTGAGTCATCTCATGAATGAATCTTTCTATCCTCCTAAACCACATATTGTCTTGGACTGGGAAAGAAATAACCATTCTGTCTCTTTAGAGTCATAGATTTGGTATAACTAGTGTAACTTATATCAAGATTCTTAATAACAAGAATATTCAATTTAAAAGAATCTCATGCAAACCCAAATATGGATAAGTTTTTCATTTCTTTACAAGCAGTTCATTAGACATTCAGTGGTTTATTTATAGCCTGGAAAGATAATAAACTTGTTCTAGCTTGTTATAATTCTTTTTTTATCTTACTTTGGGAAATGGAAAAGGATAAACATATATATATATATATATATATATATAATATGTATGTATATGTATAATATATAGGTAATGGTATTATAGAAAATGACCTATTAAGTGATGTCAAGTATTTTGAAATATATATTGCCATTGAAATAGATTGTCTCATATACTCATCATATAAAAATAAACCTATCACCTTAAAATATATAATCTGATTTCCTGGGTCAACATTTATACATATACATGTAACCAATCCAAACTGGATTCTGAATATTTCTTCTATGCAGTTGTCTTTCTACTTAAAAAAATGAAAGGCCCAAAAGCCATGATATGTAAAAAATACATTATAAATTTCAAGCATCTTACAAAAAGCTTTTGTTATTCCTGTTTTAAAAGAAAGTGAAAAGTCACCAGCTGCTTCCTATCAGTGTGATGTTGGGCACATCATATAATCTCAGTTTTCCAATCTTTAAAGTGAGGGAAATGAAGAGTTCTCTAAGAAGCTATGGTTCTGTTGGTTTCCAATACAATCAATATATAAAAATTATATTTATTGTTTTGACCAGTGATTGCAATCAAGAAATTAAAGAATTCTTGGATCTTAAAAAAGTGACCCTCTTAAAATGATAGTGATCATAGAATAATGAAACTTGAGTCAATTGATAGGCTTTAAAATATTTTCATATATTATCTGATAGTAAATGAAATAAAAATATTATAGTTTTCCAATAAATGAATACAGGTTTAGAATAAAGGTATTCTACTATAAATCAGTAAATTCACTTTTATAGTAAAGGTACTTTTTTAAAGGCAGTGAAGTATAATTATCTTGATTTTCTTTAATCTTCCTTATATTCTAAGAGAGATTTTTAACAACTCTTTAGGTACTAAAAAAAATGTTGGCATTCCATTAATTTGTCAGTACTAAGGAATCACTGTAAGACGGAGAGGATATCTTTCACTTTCACTGCAAATTCTTTAATATCATCTATTGAAAAGGAAGGACTAGTACTCTTCTATTTTTATCCACTATCTTAGGCATGGTAATTTAATCTTTCTGAGCGGTAAACAGGTAGCAGACTCTACATTAGCTCACTGCTATAATGTGAACTTGAACAATTGGATGTCCAAGCTCAATTGGGAACATTATATATGAATTTTGAGTAATAAAGCATAGTGGCAAGTAAGACAAAGCTGGTTAAAACAATTTGGGATGAGGAGAGCAAATGATAACCTATAAACAAACACCTGTTTTGCATATACATGTGTTGCTTTGTATTGTATCATGTTCCTCTGCATTTTTTATCAATTCCATAATCCAGGAGTGTATGCAGTATTGTGTGTGTGTGTGCATGTGTGTGTGCATGCACACAATATAAGCTAGATATGGTGGCGTTTCTTAGAAGACAAATAAAATTTCTTGTTTACTGTGAGGTACTGATAGGCACTAAAGACATGTATAAGAATGTTCAGAGCAACTTTATTCATTATAGTAAAAAACTGGATCAACACAAATGGTCATGAATAGATATATCATTGTATAAGTCACTCACACAACAGCATGTCAACAGACAAGATACAACAGGCAAGATATATCTTGTCAATAGACAAGATATAATATATATATTATATCTTCTTTATCCGTTCATCTGTTGATGGACACTCAGGTTCCTTCCATATTTTGGCTATTGTAAATAGTGCTGCTATGAACATTGATGCATGTATCTTTTCAAATTAGTGTTTTAGTTTTTTTCAGATTTATACCCAGGAGTAGAATTGTTGGATCATATGGTAGTTCTATTTTTAGCTTTTGGATCATATGGTAGTTCTATTTTTAGCTTTTTGAGAAACCTCAGTACTGTTTTCCATAGTGGCTGCACAATTTTACATTTCCTTGTATACCAACAGTGTATGAGGGTTCCCTTTTCTCTACATCCTTGCTAACATTTATTTGTGTCCTTTTTGATTATAGCCATTCCAGCAGGTGTGAGGTGATAGCTCACACTGGTTTTGATTTGCATTTCCCTGATGATTAGTAATGTTGAGCATCTTTTCTTTTACCTGTTGGCCATCTGTGTGTCTTTGGAAAAATTCCTATTCAGATCCTCTGCTCATTTTTTAATCAGATTGTTTTATTTATTTATTTATTTTTGATGTGTTGTGCAAGCTCTTTGTGAAGTTGATAATGAGGGAGGCTATGCAGGTCTAAGGATAGGGGATATACGGTAAATTTCTGTACCTCCTTCAATTCTCTTGTAAACCAAAAACTCCTCTAAAAAGTAAAGTATTAAAATAATCTTACAAATAAATTGTGAGATCTTTAAGAATGGCATAATTTTTATTTATAGCCTCAATATAAAAGTATACTTTACCTTAAGTAGGTACTCAATTTTTGTGGAATAGCTTGTCATGAACAAAACACTTACTGACATAATTTTAAATAACATGAGGTATTTCCAGCTCATAACTTACTACACAAAATAGGTTCAATAAATATTTTTAATTTATGTGTATATAAATGAAAAAATAAACCTTAAATTTTATTCTCACTTACAGAATCTCAGTCAAAATAGCTATTAGCTCAAAACAGTTATTCTTCAGACATCCCCCTTAATAAAATGTGTGTATTCCTAGTCACAGAAAAAGATCTCTGTAAGGAAAATACTGCTGAAATCAGTTTAGATTTATGTTAATTATATCCCAAAGCTCCCTTACTTTTCATATTTGAAATGAGAAGCCCAGAGTTTTCCTAATTCTTTGCAAACATTTTAATGGGGAAAAAATTACTAAAATTTTATGTGGTATATCCCTTTTCATTTAACAGTCTTATTTGTCTTTGAAAAGTAAGTCAGATCATTTTCCACTACAGAAGACTATGAGTACTACTAAAGGAAGATTAACTAGAATAGAAAATATTTTCCTGAGGGATTTATATTCAAAACTAGACAGCAATGTCAACATTATTTTTCTATATTGTTTTTCCCTATGTAAGAAATTTAGTTAAGAGAAAGGATACTTGAATATATACTGTGGTATAATTATCTTGAAGTAACTACTTTCTACCAATAAGAATTTTGATGCAAACAAGGCCCAGTGGGTTGCTGTGATAGTTTCCTCAATGAAACAGCAAAAGTTGATGTTCTCACCAGTACTCAGTAACTGAAATTTCTTGTGGTTTAAATAATTTTGTTAGAGAAAAGGATTTCCAAATTGTGTTTTACTGGATCAATACTCAGGAAAATAGTGGGCCTGCTCTTAAAGAAACTGTTAAACGGAGGAACATTTAATTTTGTTTCTGGCTTTTACTTATAGTCACCATATTCTTTCTGCCTATATTTTTTGTGTTTTCATATAATACTTTTATTAAATACCGTAGGCTGCTTATACATTTATTTAATCATCAGCTTTGAGAAATATAAACTACAATTCTTATTTTCCTTAAAGATTGACTTTATGAGGAAGGGATCAAGATGGTGCAGTAAAAAAAACCCTGAGCTCACCGTCTCTTATGGGCACACCAAAGTTTCAACTACTTACAGAGTTACAACTACCTATGAGAATGACCTGAAGATGCACAGAAAACATTTTCCACAACTAAAAATATAAAAAAGAAGCCACAATGAGATAGGTAAGAGGGACAGAGATGTGGTCTTGTCAGGAGGCACACCACACAGGTTGGTGACTCATAAATGGGGGGGATGTCACAACTACAGGAGCAAGGGGACAGACCCCCACATCAGGCTCCCCAGCCTGAATGTCCTGCACCAGGAAGAAGAGCCCCCAGAAAGTCAGACTCTGAAAACCAGTGGGGCTTACATTTGGGAGAAGTGGAGCTCTATAGGAAATAGAAACTTTGCTCTTAAAGGGTGCATGCAAAATCTCACATGCTCTGAGTCCTGGCACAAAGGTAGTAGTTTGAAAGGCACCTGTGTCAGACTCGCTTACTGATCTTGGAGACTCTCCCACAAAGGCAAGAGGCAGCTTGGATTTCCCCTGGGAACTAAGATGCCAGAGGCAGACATTTTTGGGAACCTCATTCTATCATGCTGACGTGGATGCTGACAAGTGCCATTTTGGAATCCTCCCTCTTAGCGTATTAGTGCCTGGGGTCAGCCCCACCCACCAGTGGGCCCACAGCAACTGCAAGAAGCAGGGTCCCACAGCCAGCTGGGCCAGGGATCTCACCTTGACTTTCGGCTTTTCTAAGAACTCCTCCTTGATTCCTTCAGCTATAATCTTTGATATTATACTGGAGCCATGCTGTTATTGTGGAAGGCTGTGGGTAAAGAAATCTCTAAAATCTAATAAAGTCTCATGGTTTTAATAGCCTTTGTCAAAGGATTGTGACTTTCCCAACTTTTTTCCCCAATGTGATTGCTTTTTTTCTCTCTTTTTCCTGATCCTTTCATGGACATCATTCTTCTCAATCTATTTCCTTGATGTTCTGACCCCTATTGACTACTTCCCATTTTAGGTGACACAAAAAGGCTAAAGAAGGTTGAAGTGAAAGGAATGCCCTTTCACTTGAATAATGCTGTAGCAATCTTTTACCCTGGAGAGTAAGCCTTTATTATGGAGAAGGCTCAAGGAATTCTTTACATTGATTACTCTTCCCTTCCTCTGACATAGATAGAGGGTATCTTTCTCATATCTTCGTTATGAGAACCTGGTGTGAATCCTCTAGGTTAAACACATAAAAGCTTAACCTTGGCTTTGCCCCCTGGAGTTTCTTACTCTCAAATTGAAATCCACACCCAGTCTAGAGTGATTTGTCAAAACAGCTTCTGCTCCTGGTAACCAAATCTTGGCTGTGTCTCTTTGGATGAGCACATCTCTACAGACTTTGGTGCGGTGATTTGCCCTCTGATGGGTCCAAGTAGAATCCTTGATTTTAAGTTTTTTCATCTTTTTCTTGTTGTAAGGACAGGAGTGATGACTGTCAAGTTCTTTATAGGTCAGCTCTGATACTAGAAGTCCCCTTTAAAGAGTTTTAAATGTTCTCATTCATATGATCAGAATGTGATTGTAGATCATAGTAAAAAAAACTCATTTAGTGGTTACCAAATACTCTTCATTGAAAACATTTTTATGTACAAAGAGTTAAACATCTTTCTGAAAAAAAAAGATTTTGTAAAATAAATTATTTTCCTAATTTGTTGTCTATTAATCAATGAATTCTGATTCTCTAATTGTGGTTGTAAGTGAAATGGCCATATGCTGCATATTAATTCTAATTGTTGAAACACATTTGGACTCATGTAGTTTATTTTTGTTTTCAGATCCACAGCCCAAACCCTGGCCACAGAAGCCTGATGCAGATGAGTGTGTCATGACTTTCACCAGAACCCTAAAGGTACTATAGACTCTTAGGTATTTTCCTGAGAAAGAGAAATGTCCTTTTCTTTTCTGCTCCAGATAAATCTTATAAAATTTTAGATTAATATAATTCCACTTAGGGGCTAGAGAAAGGAAGGGAGATTTCACAGCTAAAAAGGTATTATTTTTTAATGGTAATGATGATATTTGCTTCTCTCCTACAGACATATGTAGTGATAAATATAAATATTTTTGTAGTTTGGTTTCCTTGGGGCAAAAAATCCATAATGTTATTCATTTTATTTTCTTTAGTCATGAATCAGAATTCAATTTAGTCTAGGGTTCAGGAAATATCCTTGGAGGTGAATAGCTGAGCAAAATTGGGAATTAGCTAACTAAGAAAGAATAACAGACTTCTGTGTAGAAAGGATAGTTTATAAGCAGAGAAGGAAAAAAAAGGAATATAGTAAGAAAGCTAGAGATAGCATGATGTTTCCTAAGAACAAGAGATTTCTTCTTACTAGAGCATGCTAGAGATAAGCAGGAAAGGAGTATAGTAGGGGATCTG
The DNA here is from genome assembly GCF_008692025.1 of Phocoena sinus. Classification (NCBI taxonomy): domain Eukaryota; kingdom Metazoa; phylum Chordata; class Mammalia; order Artiodactyla; family Phocoenidae; genus Phocoena; species Phocoena sinus. The sequence goes on along the minus strand of NC_045772.1, from coordinate 44,245,226 downwards.
TCATGAAAGCTTTAAGAACAATGTTAAGGAATTTGGATTCAATTCTACAGGCAAAGAGGCGCTTGTACCAAGGTGATGTAACAGATAATGAGGGTTGAAAGGACCATAGTGGAAACAGGAAAAAGAGAGTCAGGAAAATATTGAGACCACGTTGGAATGATTTTGTTTCAATATACAAGCTGAGGGAAACGTTGAAGTCAAGATTGCTGTTATGATTTCTAGGTTTGGTGATTGAATAGATAGTGCTGATATTTCCTGAGAGAGAAAAAAAAAAAAAAAATGAGGAGGGAGACACCCTTGAGATGGGGCAAAAATGAGAAAAAATGAATAGGCCCAGGTTGGTATTCTATGAATGGGGAATTTGTTACTTGTAGCATATTTGTAGTTAATAACATAGCATTTATAGTAAAAACTATGTGAATGTTTGTAGAGAGGAAAGAGCTAAGGTAAGCACTCCAGGAAATATCATAATTTAATTAATAGAAAAGGAGGAGACAAGGAAAATGAAGGAATACTAATGTCTAAATGGAAGAGGAAGCAAGGTGAGTGACATCACATGATTCAGTGGGCAAATTATTTTAAGGAAATTAATATTATAAATTATTAAGGAGATTATATGGTCAACAATATTAAAATCAGTGAATCAGTGACAAAGTACAGAATGTCTATTGTTCTTAGAAATATAAAATTTACCAGTTGAAATGCTTTTTCAGAGTAATTTTAGTAGAAATATATAGATGTTAGTGCATTAAGAAATGAATGGAAAATGATGAAAGTACCATACCATTAGACTGAAGAAATTTAGTCCCAAAATTAAAAGAGAGAGAGAGAGCCAGAGAGAGAGAGAACTGTAATGGAGAGGAAAATCTAAGTGAGTGTGTGTGCATTGTCATGAGAAAGACTTGAGCATGTTTGTAGTCTAGGGGAAAGGGGTAAGTAATCATGACTAAGAAGGCAGATACAGAAGAGATGGCAGATCCCTAGGAGGTAGAAAGGGGCTAGAGGGCCACTTCCCTTCCTGTGACTTTGGATAATTGGTTAGCTCTGTATGCAGATAACTGTGTTGGTTGGGGATGATAGACAGAATTGCAGAAACCATAGTCTATGATTTTACTATTCTTGTTCTAAATCTGAGGTGAAAATGTCAGGTTCGACATTTAGTTCGGCCAGTTTCTGAAAGTGTTTGCATTGAAGTAAATGTTTATCTACAATATTTAAAAAAGACTCATGGTTTGTGGGTGGTCTGTAATTCTAAAAACAAGCACATTTTAAAAAATAACCCCCCAAAGTATAGACAAACCTGTGTCCTCTTGTGTAGCATACTAAAAATAAATCCTGTATTGTTTGGAACTTTACAAACCATTTGGGAATTGCATTACCTTAGGTAGAACTGTGACTACATGCAACTCTTTTAATAACTTAATCAGTGAGAAAATATAGTAAATTCTTAGTGTGAAAAGATAGAAAATAAGATAGGTTTGCACATTTGCCTCCCTGTTTTTTATCTGCTCCATTTTCCTTTCTGCATCTTTACCAAGCCCAGGAAAAGAGCAGCAGCTGCTCTGGAAGTGCCACACCAGCCTGTGCACAGGCACTTCTTACCCCTTGTGAGTGAAATTGACTAGAATCACACAATCTTCATCAATTTCCCACTTGGTAGAAATCAGTTCTTCTATGCAAGGGGACTGAACTACATTTGCTCTGCAGCTGGCAGGGCCATGGAGTTACCTTGGAGGAAGAAAAGGAGATGACCTGCTGCTAGTGAGTGAATACGCTCTGGGTGGGTGTGTTCACCTGATTTTGTGATTGGACTCAGCCTCCTATACAAGGAGAGTGGAAGAGGCTCAAGCAGAAAACAAAGGGTTTCTTGTTTTAATGCTGAAGTTCCACTCTAACTCATAACTAATGAACTAGCATCCTGCACAGCAGTACCATGTTCCACAGGCAGCAATTATATAAGAATAGCATTCCAAACTTGGTCGTTCTGTGACTGGCTGACACACAGGCTGCTAGTGTGGGAAGAAGATTTTCACACAGATGTTAGCTAGAAAAATAGACGGATGGAAGTGATGGTAGCTTACTGGGTTCACAATCAGAGAGGACCAAGATTTAAATTTAAAATCCTTAAACTAAGGCACAAGACGATTCATGCTGAAAATATTTTTCCTTTGTGTGACTTATGAAACTTCTAAATGGGTAGATTGCAACTAAAAAGCACAAAATGGGGTGATTTTAGTAACCAGCCTCGTGTAATCTCCGAAAAATGTAAATTGGAATTTCCTATGGAACTTATTACAAAGCAAATTCCTAGACTATACCTTGTGAGTCTAATAGTAATTATGGATGAGGCACAAGAATTAGTCATTTATAACAACCTCCCAGGTAATTAATGTGTACAATAAAGCTTAAGAACTACCAGTATATATTTACCTTGGTAAATGACAAATAGACACACAACATAATTATGAGAGAAGAATCCAAAGGCATTTTCAGTTTAAATGTTATCTATAATTTTTAACTAGTACCAGTTAAATAATCCCAAATGTGAGAAAAAAAAATTATATGATAAAGAACAATTATCTGAGTAATTTTAGTTATCGTTTGAATAGCAGAATTCATGTTTCTTTTTATACAGGCAGGACACTTGAGCCAAGCATTTGAAGACATTTACTAATTGCTATTGACTATTAGCACTAGAGAGCAAACATGCCTACTGGAAAAGAAGGCTCAAGGGACTTGCTGAAATCATGATAATCCAGCCTATTACAGAACTTAAGTTGTACATCACTTCAGCACACAATATATAGCACAATAGGTACCTCTCTCGTTTCTTGAGTTAATTATACTGCTCCTTAATTACAGCAATCCTGTTGCTGTCCCCACTCCCAAAACAAGTTCTGACTGTGCCTTAGAATCCATGTCAACAAGGCTGTCTATTTTCCTAACGTCCAAATTACAAGTAACCACACTGAACAAATAATCTCATGGAAAACAATTTCCTTTTAGTTTAGGGACTTTTATTAGATAAAAGATACTAGTTAATCTTCAAAGGCAGAAGTCTACACAATGTATGGACATACACTAATTAATAAGCCTTTATTGACTTAGTTTGAAAAAGTCCAATATAGATTATTATCTTACTGTACCTAACAGTAAAAATTACTTTAGTTTTTATTATGGTCTTGGAAATAGAAATTCCTTGTTTTTATAAGCAATTTACTTATATAAAAAATATGTAATCAGGGAAGTAAAGATGTTATCCAAAGTATCTCCATTGCTTCAGTTAGTTCTTAGGAAATTAATTCACTGAAAAAAATAGTATTCAGCAAAACTGGGCATAAAATCTAAAAAGTTTAAAAAACAGTCTTTCCTCTGCTACATACACTGCCAAAGGAAGAGTTTATACAATGCTGAAATAAAAAAAACTGTAATGTTTATGCTGAACTTCCTGTATTCATGAATAGGAAAACGAAGTGTAACCAATCAATTAGTAATAACCCTTTGTTTTTTGAGGGACACTTTATTGATATCTGGCTTTCCTAATATTAACATGTCACATACTGAATAGCTTCACTGTGGAAAAGAAAGGATAGAGGGTGATTTTTATGCACTGTTTTTATGTTTTGTGTAACTACTGGCGTAATTTGTTTATCCCTAAAACCATTAGGAACACAACACATGAAATCAAATGAAAAGGAGTGCCAAAGAGATTATCTTAAATATTTTTTAGCCCTTAAAAACATAAATGATCCAAAACCAAACAGTTGTAGTTCATGATAATATGCTGTATTCAATATGTGTTCTGTAATGATCTCTTGTGACATCTTTTTTCCAGCAGCCCCAATTATACCCAGGTGAACTTGGAAACTTTTTGCCCCTCCCCTATCTTGCATTCATGACCTTTCAGCATTTACTAAATTACACTGTGATTACTCATTCTCTACTAGACTCTTAATTCCTTGAGACTATGGACCAAAATTTGTTCATTTCTTATCCTCAGAATTGAGATTGTATTTTGTATATATGGGGCAGTTAATAGAATTTCATTGAAAGAATAAAAAAGTCATTTGAAAATGTCTTAAATATTAATGTGACACACGATATCTTTTGAAAAATATAGATTATCTGCCATAAATCTTTCTTTCCTCTCCAGGCTTTACAAAGGAGAACAATATTCAGGGATTAGGAGTAGAGAGTTGTTAACTCATACTGCTTTTGTTTCAATCATGAGACAAGTAACCTTTGTTCAAATTATGCTCATAGTGAATTGTGTTGAATTTATTTAAAGCTGGATCAGCTACACTTAACATCAGATTTTCAATAGCTTGCTGTCAAACTGTCAAACTGGAAGGAATTAAAAGATGAATCTTTTAAATTATAAACAAATATTACCTAAGTAATTGTAGCTTATTTACTTGATAGATGTATTTTGAGGTTTATTATTTGTTTGCCATCAATAGAAGATAAGAATTACACTAAAATAAAATCATACATTTAGAAAAAAATCTTGGATACATAACATATTATGTAATGTAGTCCAGTAGTGTTATCTATGCCTCATAACAAAGTACTTTGTGTGAGCTCCAAAGGTAATCTTGAGTTCTTTGAACTGAAGGCATACAAAATAGAAAGGATAAAAATACATTTAAATTGATGGTAATTGACTTGAGCTTTGCATTTATTCCATGTTAGTTTACGAAATGCATTTATTTTTCATTCTAGCACGATATTTACCTTCAATTAATACTGATAGCCAGCAATTATCACACCTAAAAATAAATATTACCTCAGATTTTCTAATCTCTATTTTTTTTTTATGCCTGACTCATCTCTGTGTCATTTAAAATTTTTATAATGCTTTAGTCTTTCTAAGTTGTCTAGCCATTCCTCAGGCTGATATTTTCCATCTTTCCAATCTTACCTGTCACACATTAAATATACAGAAAAGAATGGAAACTGTGGTGATAAAAGAAATCAGCCAGGCATTTCCCAAAATAATCTAGAGCAGAAGAAGAGGGATGTGCTGTGTCTAAGGGGAGACTATTCTGTTTTAGAAAATTAACTTGCAATACAACACCACTTTCAGGTACTCTAAGTTTTTCCTCTTTCATAGATTATGATCAAAGACCGAGAAACAGGAATAATTAAGTGTATATACATGTATTCTACTGAAAGAATAATTCATAAAGAGACAGTTTACCTTCAAAGAGAAAAATGTATCAAGGTCTAAGATGACCACTTCATCATGAGAGGGTGAAAATAAATGATACGGCAAACTTAAGATGAGAGATACAAGTTTCTCATTTCTTATCACTATTCGGGAATGTACATTTATTTGGGGAGAGACTTAAAAACAGAAACACACAAAATTCTGCTGTATCTTTGTAATATGTATACAATGGCAAGTAAAGAGCTAGGTGGTTGTGGATTGGGACTGGAAAAATATACTATTTAAAAAAAAGAGGGCTTCCCTGGTGGTGCAGTGGTTGAGAGTCCGCCTGCCGATGCAGGGGATATGGGTTCGTGCCCCGGTCCGGAAGGATCCCACATGCCGTGGAGCGGCTAGGCCCGTGAGCCATGGCCGCTGAGCCTGTGCATCCAGAGCCTGTGCTCTGCAACGGGAGAGGCCACAACAGTAAGAGGCCCGCATACCGCAAAAAAAAAAAAAAAAAAAAAAAAGGAGAAAATGCTTCTTAATTATACTATATTTTGAAGCAATGACTGTCACATACAAAATAAAATTTAATTGCATATATCTCTTTATGTATGTAGAAATAGTGTCATAGGAGGACTTAAGTAAAAGTTATTATCTATTATAAATAATATAGACCTATTAAAAACATTAAGCAAAAATTGGTAGCAGAGTGAATACAATATATAATATCTTAACTAATATTACCTTAGGGATCCCTAGGGCTTGCAAAACACCAAAAATTTATCCCCTCTTTTTTGTTTTCATTTTCTCTTCAGTTTTCAAAGAAATCTATATTCCATGTAGAATTCTAAAATTTGAAGCTATAAAAGACAAAGGAGTATCAAAGCTATGAGGTGAATAATTGATATTTTTATGGATGCCAAGAGGTTTGTGTATTGTGATATGACTAACATGATTAACAGATTAGATAGAATGTTGTTAGATTAAAATATGAGTTATATTTTCTGATATTCATTAGAATTACATAAAACTTTAATTAGAATTATGTATATGCGTATGTATTAGAAGTACATATATGCATAAAATACATAATAAAGTGTACACAGTGGTAACAAAGTGTGATACATTATATGTTTTTACATATAGTGTTTATTAAAATAATAATTATATTTTTTATACATTAAAAGAACATAACTCTTAGATCTGACTGAAGTGAAATCAATGTCCCCAAAATTGGAGAGAAACGTGAATACAGGGAATCGCAATGTACTGGAGCACAAACTCATGAGCAGAAACCTCAGAGGGAGCCAGGGCTGGTGTAGGAAAACCTAAACTGTAACTGACAGATAGCTGGAGGCTCAATGTGGACAACTCTGAGAGTTAAAAACTCTAGAGGAAACTGCTCTCGGAGTGCCCCCTACAATTTTGTGTTTTGCCTCTAAATGCTAGACATGGTTCTCACAGTGAATATCAGACAAAAATCCCATCATGATTCCAGCCAGAGGAAGGAAAAATAGCTATCTTAAAATATTTTACCAGAGATTAACCCAGTGTTTTCATTTGTTTGTTTGTTGTAAATAGTCTAACTGACCTAGAGGAAGGGAAATATCCACTTCTAGCCAACTCTAGCATTCATGGGGAGAAGGTAAATACCCAACTCCAGACACTTCTAGCCATCCCATCCCACCCAAGTCGGGTGGGGTGAGGAGGGGACTGAGAATTATTTGTGAAGTTCACAGTCCAGTGGCACAGGATCACTAAAAGACTGAGATCTAGTCATAGGACTACAGGAAAATCCCCTCCCCCAACATCTTACCACCACAATTTACTATAGTTCCTTTCACCCAGTACCTCATGTCCAGCTATCAAGAAAAAAAATTTCAAGGCATGCCAAAAGGCAAAAACACAATTTGAATAGACATAGCAAGCCTCAGAACCAGATATGGCAAGGATGTTGGAATTATCAGATTGGGAAAAAACAAAGGATTTTACTCTTCAAATTACCGTATGTATGAAGAAGCCTCAAAATCACATGGTTCTTGGTTTTACCCTGAATTAAAGATTGTACTGACCAAGTATTCCTGGGAATATTTATGCTATTCATATCGAAAATACTACCTCAAAAATGAGATTGACTTTACCTGTCCTCAGAAGACCCACCCTCCCACTCAACCACTTTCCTTCCTCTCTCTCTTACTTCTTTCCTTCTTTCTTTCCTTCCGTTATTTTGTCCACAAGACATACTTTGTCAGACAATATGCTAAATGCTGGAAATACGAAGATGAATAAAAATATCACACCTTTTAGTTCACAGTCCAGTATAGAGATTTCTTGAGGGAAAAATTATAGATACATTCATATGGATTAGTGCACTACCACTTCATAAACGAACAGCAACCCAGCTTTCTGTATAGAGAGGATTCTTGATATCTGCTCTGAGAGATTTTGATATTTTCAGTTTATATTCTTAATTAACTATACATGTAAAAATCATTAAATTGACAAAAATATCATTAATTAACAGACTAATCATATTCCTTCAATTAATTGTATTCTCCTTTGAGGTCATGACAAAGGCAATCAATCTGTAGTTAGAATCAAGTACAGAATAGGGGGAGATTTTCAGATTTGATTAAGGTTTTTGAAAATTTGAAGTCATAATTGCAGTGTTAATTGTAGGTTCATAGGATTCCCAGGAATACATGAATTATACCAATTATCTCTAATAGGGATGGCAGAGGAAGAAGCATGGAGTGACTCAGAAATAATTTATATTGTATGAATAAACTGTTCCTTTGGCTCACATCAACAGGTTTTCTGATTATATAACCAGTTGCAAAATGAGAAGAAAATAGAAATTGTCACTTACAGGAAATTCCTTTATGCAAACTTTTTAAAATTTTTCACAAGTTTAAAACTTATTTTGCCTGAAAATCACTCTTATTACTTGGATTTTGACCATATATAAAAATAAAATGTTATATAAAATAAATGTGATAGTATAATTTACAGTTTACACTTAAGTTAAATATTTACTCATTTTGTGCTTATGGAATAGGTAAATTAATCTCATTTCTTGGTGAATGTAAACATATTAACACTATTGCTCAAATATGAACGCTTACCCTGTAATAGTGCCTCTTGTTATTCTGAGTGACCTAGTAGTCAGAGAACTTTCCCAACCTCCATACTAATACCTCACATTTTTCTCCTCTTTTTTCCCCCTTTTGTCAGAATAGAATTGGGCTTAACTGAGAGATACTGTGGGTTCAGTTCCAGACCATGACAATAAAGTGAATATCATAATAAAGTGAGTCACACAAATTTTTTGGTTTCCCAGTGCATATAAATTGCATGTTTATACTATTCTGTAGCCTATTAAGTGTGCAAAAGCATTATGTCTAAAAAAAATACATACCTTAATTAAAAAATAGTTTATTCTTAAAACATGCTAATCTTCAGCAAGTTGTAGTAGTAACATCAAAGATCACTGATCACAGATCACCATAACAAATATAATAATAATGAAAAACTTCTAAATATTGTGCAAATTACCAAAATGTTGACACAGAGACACAAGGTGAGCAAATGTTGTTGGGAAAATGGTGCTGATAGGCTTTCTTGATGCCGGGCTGCCACAAACCTTCAATCTGTAAAACTGAAATATCTTCAAAGCACACTAAAATGAGGTATGCCTATATCTGAATTTTAAATGTAGCACTACTTTCTCATTTTGTTCTTACAGTATTCTGGGGTATGGCTATAATATCAGAAGTGCTGGTGGCAAGAAAAGATAGGTACAGTAGTCAAGCAAACCCCAAAAGTAAACCTCTTTTCCACGTTGCCATAATTCTAGCCAAGGTACTTCTCACCTCAGCAGTGACTTTACTGTGCACTATTGTTTAACATACATGATCATATTCCTTACTTTGGGGGAATCTGCCAAATAAAAAATTAGTTCTCTACATTCCTTTTTGTCTAATCCTATGGGGTCATGAGTTGGAAAGATGGATTTATTTGGAGGTGACTCTTTATATTGATTTAGTTTTAAATTACTTGATATAATTTTAAACTTCCAAAAGGTACAAAAATAATGAGGAATTCCCAAATACTTTTTACTCAGATGCTCCAGTTTTTTATATTTTTCCCCATTTGTTGGTAGACACACTTAATGGTAGATAAAACATTTTATGTTTGTATTTGTTTGTTTTTCTTTCAATACTTAAAATATTTCACTCCACTCTCTTATTGCTAGTCTGCTATCATTTTTATCCATCTTCCTCTATACGTAAAGTTTCTCCCATCTCTGGCTTCATTTAAGATTTTCTCTGCCTTCGTTCTTCTTCCATTTGAACAAGGTAAGCCTAGATTTTTTTTCAGCTGAGGACATACTTGGGAGACATACTCGTATTTTCCTTCTTGGTGTTCTCCGGGCCTCCTGGGTTTGTGGTTTGGTATCTGTCATTAATTTTTTAAAGTTCTTGTCCATTATTACTTCAACTATTTTTTTCTACTCTTTTCTACTTTTCTTTCCTTCCTGGTAATCCAATTATATATATGTTACACAGTCTGAAACTACCCCACGGTTCTCAGTTCTTGGATGTTCTTTTTTTTTTTCCATTGTGTTTTCTCTTTGCATTTCTGTTTCATGAGTTTTCACTGACCTATCCACAAGCTTACCAATCTGCCATGTTAAGTTTAGTAAAGTACATCATAACATCATAAGCATTTTTTATTTTACTTATTTTGTTGTTTTGTTGTTTTTGACTTCTAGTGTTTTATGTGGGTTCTTTTTTTTTTTTCCTTTCTCTGCTTACTTTCTTCATTTGTCTTACATGTTTACTTTTTTCATTAGAACTCAATAAATTAATCATAGTTATTTTAAATTACCTATCTAGCAATTCCAAAGCCTGTGTCATGTTTGATTCTGCTTCTGATGATTTCTTTGTCTCCTCAGCCTGCCTTTTTTTTTATTGTGTTTTGGCGTAACTTGTAATTTTCTCTTGAAAGGCAAACATTTATCAATTGATAGGAACTGAGGTAAATAGGTCTGTTATGTGAGGATCTATGTTCATCTCATTAGCAGTGGGCTCCATGAATATTTGCTGTACCTATAGATGCCAGAGGCTTCAAATTATGTTTTTGTCCATGTTACGTCTCTTCTGTTGATTTGGGGCTTCCCTAAGTACTCTTCATCAGAGAGAATTAAGGTCTTGCTGCTTTTCTATCTGTAATCCACTGTTATTACACTAGAGCCCTGTTGTGGTGGTAGTAAGGAGGGGAAAAAGGAAGTTCTATAGTCTTCTGATTACATCTCCACTTTTAGACAGTAGACGTTGTGGAGAAGATTCTGGGTTTATTTCAGTAATTACTCTTCCCCCCCACCCCCGCCACAGTCAGGAGGGGATTTTTCTTGGATACTCTTTGTAAGAATCTAGTGTGGTTCCTGTACATAAATCAAATTGATGTGATGTGTCCCTCTTAAAGCTCCAGCCTCCAGGAATTCCTCACTCTCACATTCATGCCCACTGAGCCTCCAGCAATTTACCAAAAATCCCATTTCTACAAATTTATGGCTTCTGATACAATTAAGCAGATCTTAGTTAGCTGTGTCTCTTTGGACTTGACTGTCTCTCCAGATTTGGGGGTAGTAGTATGTCTAGCCATGTCTGTTTTCTCATAGGTCCAAGAAAAACTGACTTTCAGTTTATCCAAGTATATTTGTTGTAAAGATGAAAATGACTACTTTCAAGCTTTCTACATGTTAGAGGTAAAACTGGAAGTATTCTCCTCAAATTTTACCTTTTATTTTTAGTACCTACTAATAATTTTCTAACTCCTTTATTCCTTCTATTTGATTTTTTTGGTCATTGTTTTGGGAGGAAATGCTTTCCCTTCTCTGCATTTATTCATTTATGTATTCATTTATTTTTTTATGTCATTGTGGTCTAAGTGATTTTTCTTTAATTTAATAAGATGCAATTCAGTAAATATTTATTTTGATGCTCAAGTTGTTCCAGATTTAGCCATTGTGAACCTTGTCACACTAATTCCTGACAAGTCTCCATGATTCTTGATACTTCATTTCTTTTTGACACAACATAGGGTCCCTGGTTCAACTTTTATTCCCCTGTCCTATTGTAGAAATCAACCGTCCTCTAAAGAAATTTTGTTCCTTTTAGTAGAGATTGGTATTTAAAAACTGAGATCTGGACTTACACTGCTTAAATCTGGTCTTCTTTTCCTTCTGGTCTTTTCCTCCTCCTTCTCCTTTATTTATAACAGATATTGCCTTTTAGTATTCAGTCTAGGATCCTAGGGAACATTCTGAGGTGATGAAAATATTCTTTATTTAGATATGTATGTAGGTTTCATGAGAGTATGTATTTATAAAACTTCACAGAATTGTATCCTCAAGATGTGTACATTTTATCATATGTAAATTGTACCTAAAAAAATATTGAACTCTGGTGAAACTGTTTATTGCAGGAACATGGGTTAAGAAGTCTGAAAATTCTTTCTGTGTATTCTATTATTGAGCAAATTGAATATATTGAGGATAATTAGAGCCAACTTTTTCACTATGGAGGAAAGGAATTTTATTGGTGCTAAGAAAATTGAGTAGCCATATGCAAAAGAATAAAGCTGGACGCTAGTCATACCATATTAAAAGTATCATAAAATGTATTATAGAACTAAATATAATAGCTAAAACTATAAAACTCTTAGAAGAAAACATAGGCATAAATCTGAATGCAGGGCTTCCCTGGTGGCGCAGTGGTTGAGAGTCTGCCTGCTAATGCAGGGGACACGGGTTTGAGCCCTGGTCTGGGAGGATCCCACATGCCGCGGAGCAACTAGGCCCGTGAGTCACAGCTACTGAGCTTGCGCGTCTGGAGCCCGTGCTCCGCAACAAGAGAGGCCGGGATAGTGAGAGGCCCGCGCACCGCGATGAAGAGTGGCCCCCGCTTGCCACAACTAGAGAAAGCCCTCACACAGAAACAAAGACCCAACACAGCAAAAATGAATTAATTAATTAATAAACTACCCCCAACATCTTCTTTAAAAAAATTTTTAAAAAAACTTAATGCACTTATATTAGGTAACGGGTTCCTAGCTATGACAACAAAAAGCACAAGCAACAATAACAAAAAGATAAATTAACATCAAAATTAAAATGTTTTTGCTTCAAAACACACATTAAGAAAATAAAAAGACAAAACACAGAATAGAAAAAAAGTATTTTCAATCTATGTACCTGATAAGTGATTGGTATCCAGAATGTATAAAAACCTTTACAATTCAACAATTAAAAATAATCCAATTTTAAAACTTGACAAAGGATTTTAATAGACATTTCTCCAAAGGATATATATATATATATATATATATATATATATATATGGCCAATAAGTACACGAAAAGATTCTAAACATCATAAGTCATTAGGGAAATGAAAAGCTTAACTGCAAAAAGATGCTATTTCACATGCATTAGGTTGCTAAAATAAAATTGCAGATAATAATAAATATTCATTAGGAGGTAGAAAAAATTGAAACTTCATTCCCTGCTGGTTGGGATTTTTTTTTTTTTAAACATCTTTATCGTAGTATAATTGCTTTACAATGGTGTGTTAGTTTCTGCTTTATAACAAAGTGAATCAGTTACACATATACATATGTTCCCATATCTCTTCCCTCTTGCATCTCCCTCCCTCCCACCCTCCCTATCCCACCCCGCTAGGTGGTCACAGGGCACTGAGCTGATCTCCCTGTGCTATGCAGCTGCTTCCCACTAGCTATCTATTTTACGTTTGGTAGTGTATATATATGTCCATGCCACTCTCTCACTTTGTCCCAGCTTACCCTTCCCCCTCCCCGTATCCTCAAGTCCATGCTCTAGTAGGTCTGCATCTTATTCCCGTCTTGCCCGTAGGTTCTTCTGACCATTTTTTTTCTTTTCTTTTTTTTAGATTCCATATATATGTGTTATCATACGGTATTTGTTTTTCTTTTTCTGACGTATTTCACTCTGTATGACAGCCTCTAGGTCCATCCACCTCACTACAAATAACTCAGTTTCATTCCTCTTTTATGGCTGAGTAATATTCCATTGCATATATGTGCCACATCTTCTTTATCCATTCATCTGTTGATGGACACTTAGCTTGCTTCCATGTCCTGGCTATTGTAAATAGAGCTGCAATGAACATTTTGTTACATGACTCTTTTTGAATTATGGTTTTCTCAGGGTATATGCCAGTAGTGGGATTGCTGGGTTGTATGGTAGTTCTATTTTTAGCTTTTTAAGGAACCTCCATACTGTTCTCCCTAGTGGCTGTATCAATTTACATTCCCACCCACAGTGCAAGAGGGTTCCCTTTTCTCCGCACCCTCTCCAGCATTTATTGTTTGTAGATTTTTTGATGCTTGCCATTCTGACCGGTGTGAGGTGATATCTCATTGTAGTTTTGATTTGCATTTCTCTAATGATTAATGATGTTGAGCATTCTTTCATGTGTTTGTTGGCAATCTGTGTATCTTCTTTGGAGAAATGTCTATTTAGGTCTTCTGCCCACTTTTGGATTGGGTTGTTTGTTTTTTTGATATTGAGCTGCATGAGTTGCTTGTATGTTTTGGAGATTAATCCTTTGTCACTTGCTTCATTTGCAAATATTTTCTTCCATTCTGTGGGTTGTCTTTTCGTCTTGATTATGGTTTCCTTTGCTGTGCAAAAGCTTTTAAGTTTCATTAGGTCCCATTTGTTTATTTTTGTATTTATTTCCACTTCTCTAGGAGGTGGGTCAAAAAGGATCTTGCTGTGATTTATGTTATAGAGTGTTCTGCCTATGTTTTCCTCTAAGAGTTTGATAGTGTCTGGCTTTACATTTAGGTCTTTAATCCATTTTGAGTTTATTTTTGTGTGTGGTGTTAGGGAGTGTTCTAATTTCATGCTTTTACATGTAGCTGTACAGTTTTCCCAGCACCACTTATTGAAGAGGCTGTCTTTTCTCCACTGTTTATTCTTGCCTCCTTTATCAAAGATAAGGTGACCATATGTGTGTGGGTTTATCTATGGGCTTTCTATCCTGTTCCATTGATCTATATTTCTGTTTTTATGCCAGTACCATATGTCTTGATTACTGTAGCTTTGTAGTATAGTCAGAAGTCAGAGAGCCTGATTCCTCCAGCTCCATTTTTCCTTCTCAAGATTGCTTTGGCTATTCGGGATCTTTTGTATTTCCATACAAATTGTGAAATTTTTTGTTCTAGTTCTGTGAAAATGCCAGTGGTTGTTTGATAGGGATTGCATTGAATCTGTAGATTGCTTTGGGTAGTAGAGTCATTTTCACAATGTTGATTCTTCCAATCCAAGAACATGGTATATCTCTCCATCTGTTTGTATCATCTTTAATTTCTTTCATCAGAGTCTTATAATTTTCCACCTACAGTCTTTTGTCTCCTTAGGTAGGTTTATTTGGTTGGGATGTTAAATGGTGCAGCCACATTGGAAGACATTCTAGCAGTTCCTCGGAATGTTAAATGTAGGGTTTCCAAATGACCCAGAAATTCTAAATTCTACATATATATTGAAGAGAAATGAAAATATATATTCCCACAAAAAATGAATTTTCAAAGTAGTATTATTCATTATAGCTAAACAATAGAAACGCCTAAATATCCATCACCTGATGAAGAAAAAATGTGGTATACCCATACAATTGGATACTATTTAGCAATCAAAAAGAACAGAGCACTTATACATAGTACAATGTGCATTTACTTTGAAATGTTTGCAAAGTGAAAGAAGGCATTTACAAAGAACCACATATTGTATGATTGCACTTATAGGAAATGTCAAGAATAAGAAAATACATAGGGACAGAAAGTAAATTATGAGTTTCCAGGGGCATGTGGGTGGAAGGGTATGGCTGTTATTGGGTATAGGGTTTCATTTTGAGGTGAAAAAGATGTTCTAAAATTACATTTTGTGGATGGTTGCCACCTCCTAGAGCAAGAACTGCAGAATTCTACACTTTTAAGGATGGATTTTATTATATGTGAATTATATCAATAAAACCACTGTGGGTAAAGATTGCACTAAGTCTATAAATTGATTTGTATGAAATTGACATCTTTACAGTATCTTATCTTCCCATCCCTGAACATATGTAGCACTTTATTTAGTCCATTAATTTCTTTCAACAATTTCATTGTGTTTGATGTAGAGGACATGCAATCTGTTGTTTCTTCCTAAATATTACCTTATTTTATATGTTTTTCAAGTGGCCCTTTTTAAAAATTCTAATGTTCTTGTTGTTTGAAACTAATATATAGAATTTCAATTGATTGTTGTCTAATTACCTTCTCTCATTCAACCATACTAATTTGCATGTAGGTGTTAGTAGTAGTTTAATGAATTTTGTAGAAGTTTACACACACACAAAAAAATTATGCCTGAAATTAGGGACAGTTTTGCTACTTCTCTTCCAGTCTTTAATCTTTTTTTTTTTTTTTTGCTTCAGTGAAGTCAAGGACACCCATTACAATCGTGACATGTTGACTACAAATGGTAGTAAAGACATTCCTGCTTTGTTCCCAAGTTTAGGACATTTGAAATATTCAAGTTCACTAATAAGTATATTAGCTGTGGGTTTTTTATAGATGCTCTTTATCAGATAAAGAACATTTTTTCCTCTGTTGACAGTTTATATTATGAATTAATGTTGAATTTGTCAAATGCTCTTCTATATCTATTTTTTTTTTTTTTTTTTTTTTTTTTTTTTTTTTTTTTTTCTTTTTTATTTTTTTTATTTATTTTTTTTTTTTAAACATCTTTATTGGGGTATAATTGCTTTACAATGGTGTGTTAGTTTCTGCTTTACAACAAAGTGAATCAGCTATACATATACATATGTTCCCATATGTCTTCCCTCTTGCGTCTCCCTCCCTCCCACTCTCCCCATCCCACCCTTCCAGGCTGTCACAAAGCACCGAGCTAATATCCCTGTGCCTTGCGGCTGCTTCCCCCCAGCTATCTACCTTACTACGTTTGTTAGTGTGTATATGTCCATGACTCTCTCTCGCCCTGTCAAAACTCATCCTTCCCCCTCCCCATATCCTTAAGTCCGTTCTCCAGTAGGTCTGCGTCTTTATTCCTATCTTACCCCTAGGTTCTTCATGACATTTTTTTCCCTTAAATTCCATATATATGTGTTAGCATACGGTATTTGTCTTTGTCTTTCTGACTTACTTCACTCTGTATGACAGATTCTAGGTCTATCCATCTCATTACAAATAGCTCAATTTCATTTCTTTTTAAGGCTGAGTAATATTCCATTGTGTATATGTGCCACATCTTCTTTATCCATTCATCCGATGATGGGCGCTTAGGTTGTTTCCATGTCCTGGCTATTGTAAATAGAGCTGCAATGAACATTTTGGTACATGACTCTCTTTGAATTTTGGTTTTCTCAGGGTATATGCCCAGTAGTGGGATTGCTGGGTCATATGGTAATTCTATTTGTAGTTTTTTAAGGAACCTCCATACTGTTCTCCACAGTGGCTGAACCAATTCACATTCCCACCAGCAGTGCAAGAGTGTCCCCTTTTCTCCACACCCTCTCCAGCATTTATTGTTTCTTGATTTTTTGATGATGGCTATTCTGACTGGTGTGAGATGATATCTCATTGTAGTTTTGATTTGCATTTCTCTAATGATTAATGATGTTGAGCATTCTTTCATGTGTTTGTTGGCATTCTGTATATCTTCTTTGGAGAACTGTCTATTTAGGTCTTCTGCCCATTTTTGGATGGGGTTGTTTGTTTTTTTGTTATTGAGCTGCATGAGCTGCTTGTAAATTTTGGAGATTAATCCTTTGTCAGTTGCTTCATTTGCAAATGTTTTCTCCCATTCTGAGGGTTGTCTTTTGGTCTTGGTTATGGTTTCCTTTGCTGTGCAAAAGCTTTGAAGTTTCATTAGGTCCCATTTGTTTATTTTTGTTTTTATTTCCATTACTCTAGGAGGTGGGTCAGAAAGGATCTTGCTGTGATTTATGTCATAGAGTGTTCTTCCTATGTTTTCTTCTAAGAGTTTGATAGTTTCTGGCCTTACATTTAGGTCTTTAATCCATTTTGAGCTTATTTTTGTGTATGGTGTTAGGGAGTGATCTAATCTCATACTTTTACATGTACCTGTCCAGTTTTCCCAGCACCATTTATTGAAGAGGCTGTCCTTTCTCCACTGTACATTCCTGCCTCCTTTATCAAAGATAAGGTGTCCATATGTGCGTGGGTTTATCTCTGGGCTTTCTATCCTGTTCCACTGATCTGTCTTTCTGTTTTTGTGCCAGTACCATACTGTCTTGATTACTGTTGCTTTGTAATATAGTCTGAAGTCAGGGAGCCTGATTCCTCCAGCTCCTTTTTTCGTTCTCAAGATTGCTTTGGCTATTCGGGGTCTTTTGTGTTTCCATACAAATTGCGAAATTTTTTGTTCTAGTTCTGTGAAAAATGCCAGTGGTAGTTTGATAGGGATTGCATTGAATCTGTAGATTGCTTTGGGTAGTAGAGTCATTTTCACAATGTTGATTCTTCCCATCCAAGAACATGGTATATCTCTCCATCTATTTGTATCATCTTTAATTTCTTTCATCAGTGTCTTATAATTTTCTGCATACAGGTCTTTCGTATCCTTAGGTAGGTTTATTCCTAGATATTTTATTCTTTTTGTTGCAATGGTAAATGGGAGTGTTTTCTTGATTTCACTTTCAGATTTTTCATCATTAGTATATAGGAATGCCAGAGATTTCTGTGCATTAATTTTGTATCCTGCTACTTTACCAAATTCATTGATTAGCTCTAGTAGTTTTCTGGTAGCATCTTTAGGATTCTCTATGTATAGTATCATGTCATCTGCAAACAGTGACAGCTTTACTTCTTCTTGTCCAATTTGGATTCCTTTTATTTCCTTTTCTTCTCTGATTGCTGTGGCTAAAACTTCCAAAACTATGTTGAATAAGAGTGGTGAGAGTGGGCAACCTTGTCTTGTTCCTGATCTTAGTGGAAATGCTTTCAGTTTTTCACCATTGAGGATGATGTTTGCTGTGGGCTTGTCATATATGGCTTTTATTATGTTTAGGAAAGTTCCCTCTATGCCTACTTTCTGGAGGGTTTTTATCATAAATGGGTGTTGAATTTTGTCGAAAGCTTTCTCTGCATCTATTGAGATGATCATATGGTTTTTCTCCTTCAATTTGTTAATATAGTTTATCACATTGATAGATTTGCGTATATTGAAGAATCCTTGCATTCCTGGAATAAACCCCACTTGATCATGGTGTATGATCCTTTTAATGTGCTGTTGGATTCTGTTTGCTAGTATTTTGTTGAGGATTTTTGCATCTATGTTCATCAGTGATATTGGCCTGTAGTTTTCTTTCTTTGTGACATCCTTGTCTGGTTTTGGTATCAAGGTGATGGTGGCTTCGTAGAAGGAATTTGGGAGTGTTCCTCCCTCTGCTATATTTTGGAAGAGTTTGAGAAGGATAGGTGTTAGCTCTTCTCTAAACGTTTGATAGAATTCACCTGTGAAGCCATCTGGTCCTGGGCTTTTGTTTGTTGGAAGGTTTTTAATCACAGTTTCAATTTCAGTGCTTGTGATTGGTCTGTTCATATTTTCTATTTCTTCCTGATTCAGTCTTGGCAGGTTGTGCATTTCTAAGAATTTGTCCATTTCTTCCAGATTGTCCATTTTATTGGCATAGAGTTGCTTGTAGTAATCTCTCATGATTTTTTTTATTTCTGCAGTGTCAGTTGTTACTTCTCCTTTTTCATTTCTAATTCTATTGATTTGAGTCTTCTCCCTTTTTTTCTTGATGAGTCTGGCTAGTGGTTTATCTATTTTGTTTATCTTCTCAAAGAACCAGCTTTTAGTTTTATTGATCTTTGCTATTGTTTCCTTCATTTCTTTTTCATTTATTTCTGATCTGATTTTTATGATTTCTTTCCTTCTGCTAGCTTTGGGGTTTTTTTGTTCTTCTTTCTCTAATTGCTTGAGGTGCAAGGTTAGGTTGTTTATTCGAGATGTTTCCTGCTTCTTAAGGTGGGCTTGTATTGCTATAAACTTCCCCCTTAGAACTGCTTTTGCTGCATCCCATAGGTTTTGGGTCGTTGTGTCTCCATTGTCATTTGTTTCTAGGTATTTTTTTATTTCCTCTTTGATTTCTTCAGTGATCACTTCATTATTAAGTAGTGTATTGTTTAGCCTCCATGTGTTTGTATTTTTTACAGATCTTTTCCTGTAATTGATATCTAGTCTCATGGCGTTGTGGTCGGAAAAGATACTTGATACAATTTCAGTTTTCTTAAATTTACCAAGGCTTGATTTGTGACCCAAGATATGATCTATCCTGGAGAATGTTCCATGAGCACTTGAGAAAAATGTGTATTCTGTTGTTTTTGGATGGAGTGTCCTATAAACATCAATTAAGTCCATCTTGTTTAATGTATCATTTAAAGCTTGTGTTTCCTTATTTATTTTCATTTTGGATGATCTGTCCATGGGTGAAAGTGGGGTGTTAAAGTCCCCTACTATGAATGTGTTACTGTTGATCTCCCCTTTTATGGTTGTTAGTATTTGCCTTATGTATTGAGGTGCTCCTATGTTGGGTGCATAAATATTTACAATTGTTATATCTTCTTCTTGGATCGATCCCTTGATCATTATGTAGTGTCCTTCTTTGTCCCTTTTAATAGTCCTTAATTTAAAGTCTATTTTGTCTGATATGAGAATTGCTACTCCAGCTTTCTTTTGGTTTCCATTTGCATGGAATATCTTTTTCCATCCCCTTACTTTCAGTCTGTATGTGTCTCTAGTTCTGAAGTGGGTCTCTTGTAGACAGCATATATAAGGGTCTTGTTTTTGTATCCATTCAGCCAATCTGTGTCTTTTGGTGGGAGCATTTAGTCCATTTACATTTAAGGTAATTATTGATATGTATGTTCCTATTTCCATTTTATATATTGTTTTGGGTTCGCTACTATAGGTCATTTCCTTCTCTTGTGTTTCGTGTCTAGAGAAGTTCCTTTAGCATTTGTTGTAAAGCTGGTTTGGTGGTGCTGAACTCTCTCAGCTTTTGCTTGTCTGTAAAGGTTTTAATTTCTCCATCAAATGTGAATGAGATCCTTGCTGGGTAGAGTAGTCTTGGTTTCAGGCTATTCTCCTTCATCACTTTCAGTATGTCCTGCCACTCCCTTCTGGCTTGTAGGGTTTCTGCTGAGAGATCAGCTGTTAACCTTATGGGGATTCCCTTGTGTGTTATTTGTTGTTTTTCCCTTGCTGCTTTTAATATGCTTTCTTTGTATTTAATTTTTGACAGTTTGATTAATATGTGTCTTGGCGTGTTTCTCCTTGTATTTATCCTGTATGGGACCCTCTGTGCTTCCTGGACTTGATTAACTATTTCCTTTCCCATATTAGGGAAGTTTTCAACTATGATCTCTTCAAATATTTTCTCAGTCCCTTTCTTTCTTTCTTCTTCTTCTGGAACCCCTATAATTCGAATGTTGGTGCGTTTCATGTTGTCCCAGAGGTCTCTGAGACTGTCCTCAGTTCTTTTCATTCTTTTTTCTTTATTCTGCTCTGCAGTAGTTATTTCCACTACTTTATCTTCCAGGTCACTTATCCGTTCTTCTGCCTCAGTTATTCTGCTATTGATCCTATCTAGAGTGATTTTAATTTCATTTATTGCATTGTTCATCGTTGCTTGTTTCATCTTTAGTTCTTGTAGGTCCTTGTTAACTGTTTCTTGCATTTTGTCCATTCTACTTCCAAGATTTCGGATCATCCTTACTATCATTATTCTGAATTCTTTTTCAGGTAGATTGCCTATTTCCTCTTCATTTGTTAGGTCTGGTGGGTTTTTATCCTGCTCCTTCATCTGCTGTGTGTTTTTCTGTCTTCTCATTTTGCTTATCTTACTGTGTTTGGGGTCTCCTTTTTGCAGGCTGCACTTTCGTAGTTCCCGTTGTTTTTGATGTCTGTCTCCAGTGGCTAAGGTTGTTTCAGTGGGTTGTGTAGGCTTCCTGGTGGAGGGGACTAGTGCCTGTGTTGTGCTGGATGAGGCTGGATCTTGTCTCTCTAGTGGGCAGGTTCACGTCTGGTGGTGTGTTTTGGGGTGTCTGTGGCCTTATTATGATTTTAGGCAGCCTCTCTGCTAAAGGGTGGGGTTGTGTTCCTGTTTTGCTAGTTGTTTGGCATAGGTTGTCCAGCACTGTGGCTTGCTGGTCGTTGAGTGAAGCTGGGTGCTGGTGTTAAGATGGAGGTCTCTGGGATATTTCCACCGTTTAATATTATGTGGAGCTGGGAGGTCTCTTGTTGACCAGTGTCCTGAAGTTGGCTCTCCTACCTCAGAGGCAGAGCCCTGACTCCTGGCTGGAGCACCAAGAGCCTTTCATCCACACAGCTCAGAATAAAAGGGAGAAAAAGTAGGGAGAATTAGTAGAAGTATGAGTAAAGAAAGAAGGAAAGGAGGAAAGGAAGGAAGGAAGAAAGAAGCAAAGAAGGAAAGAAAGGAGGGAGGGAGGGAGGGAGGGAGGAAGGAAGGAAGGAGGGAAAGAAGGAAAAAAGACAGAAAGAAAGATGATACAGTAAAAATAAAATAAAGTATAATATAGTTATTGAATTAAAAAATATTTAGAAAAAAAAAAAAAAAAGGGACGGATAGAACCTTAGGACAAATGTTGGAAGCAAAGCTATACAGAGAAAATCTTACACAGAAGCATACACATACACCTTCACAAAAAGAGGTAAAGGGGGAAAAATCATAAATCCTGCTCCCTGAGACCACCTCCTCAATTTGGGGTGATTCGTTGTCTAAAGGAGGGAGGGAAGGAAGGAAAGAAAGAAAGAACGAAGGTAAAGTATAATAAAGTTATTACAAATAAACTTAATTATTAAGAAAAAGAATTTTTAAAAAAAAGTCATGGACGGATAGAGCCCTAGGACAAATGGTGGAAGCTAGAGTATACAGACTAGATGTCACACAGGAGCATACACGTACACCTTCACAAAAAGAGGAAAAGGGAAAAAAATCATAGATTTCGCTCCTAAATTCCACCTCTTCAATTTGGGATCATTCCTTGTCTATTCAGGTATTCCACAGATGCAGGGTATATCAAGTTGATTGTGGAGCTTTAATCCGCTGCTTCTGTGGCTGCTGGGAGAGATTTCCCTTTCTCTTCTTTGTTTTCACAGCTCACAGGAGCTCAGCTTTGGATTTGGCCCTGCCTCTGCGTGTAGGTCGCTGGAGGGCGTCTGTTTTTTCGCTCAGACAGGACGGGGTTAAAGGAGCCGCTGATTCGGGGCCTCCGGCTCACTCAGGCCGGGGGTTGGGGGATGGGGGAAGGAGGGGCACTGCGTGCGGGGCCGGCCTGCGGCGGCAGAGGCAGCGTGACGTTGCGGCAGAGGCCGGCGTGACGTTGCACCAGCCTGAGGCCCGCCGTGCGCTGTCCCGGGGAAGTTGTCCCTGGATCCCGGGAACCTGGCAGTGGCGGGCTGCACAGGCTCCGCGGAAGAGGGGTGTGGAGAGTGACCTGTGCTCGCACACAGGCCCCTTGGTGGCGGCAGCAGCAGCCTTAGCGTCTCCCGCCCGTCTCTGGGGTCCGCGGTTTTAGCCGCGGCTCGCGCCCGTCTCTGGGGTTTGCGCTTTCAGCCGCGGCTTGCGCCCGTCTCGGGGGCTTGCGCCCTCAGCCGCGGCTCGCGCCCGTCTCTGGGGTTTGTGCTTTCAGCCGCGGCTCGCGCCCGTCTCGGGGGCTCGCGCCCTCAGCCGCGGCTCGCGCCCGTCTCTGGGGTTCGCGCTTTTAGCCGCGGCTCGCGCCCGTCTCTGGAGTTCCTTTAAGCAGCGCTCTTAGACCCCTCTCCTCGCGCACCAGGAGACAAAGAGGGAAGAAAAAGTCTCTTGCCTCTTCGGCCGGTGCAGGCTTTTCCCCGAACTCCCTCCGGGCTAGTCGTGGTGCACTAACCCCTTCAGGCTATGTTCAAGCCGCCAACCCCAGTCCTCTCCCTGAGCTCCGTCCAAAACCAAAACCCGAGCCTCAGCTCGCAGCCCCGCCCGCCCCGGTGGGTGAGCAGACAAGCCACTCGGGCTGGTGAGTGCCGGTCAGCACCGATCGTCTGTGCAGGAGTCTCCCCGCTTTGCCCTCCGCACCCGTCGCTGTGCACTACTCCGCGGTCCCGAAACTCCCCCCTCTGCCTCCCGCAGTCTCCGCCCGCGGAGGGGCTTCCTAGTGTGTGGAAACTTTTCCTCCTTCACAGCTCCCTCCCACTGGTGCAGGTGCCGTCCTTATTCTTTTGTCTCTGTTTTTTCTTTTGCCCTACCCAGTTACGTGGGGAGTTTCTTGCCTTTTGGGAGGTCTGAGGTCTTCTGCCAGCCTTCAGTAGGAGTTCTGTAGGAGTTGTTCCACGTGTGGATGTATTTCTGGTGTATCCGTGGGGAGGAAGGCGATCTCCGCGTCTTACTCTTCCGCCATCTTCAAGGTCCCCCCTATATCTATTAAAATGATTTCTTTTCTCTTTTATTTTGGTGAATTACTTTGTTTGATTTTTTCAATATTAAAGTACCTTTCCTGGGGGAAAACCCACTTGGTCATGATGTCAATTTAGTTTATATGTTACCGATTTGGTATGCTAATATTCTCCTTAGGATTTTTGTATTTATATTTACGAGGCACCTGGGCTTGTAATTTTACTTCTTTTATTATCTTGATCAGTTTACTTCTTTATTGATCAGTTTTAACACTGAGTGTTGTACTGGCCTCAGAAAAGGAGCTGGAAAGTGTTTCCTTCCCCATTTTCTGAAGGAATTCTTTTAAGATTTTATTTCTTCTATAATGTTTCAAAATGTTTAGAGTTAATTCACATGGGCCAGTGTTATCCTGGTTGGAGAATTTTTAATTACAAATTGAATATCTTTAAATAAATACAGGAATTTTTAGACATTTATTTTACTTTGATTTTATTTTTAGTTTTTAATATGGTTCAATTTATTTCTATTGTTTTTAATTTTTTTTCCAATTTTTCTAATCTTTTTTCCCCTTTCCTGCTTTCTCTTGGATATCACGGCTTATCTAGGGATTATATCAATAATATGCATTTTAAACTTATCATTGACTATTAGAGTTTATATTTTACCACTTCACATAAAATGAAAAAGACTGCAAATGAACCATATAATTCCTTTTACCCCCATTCCAATGTGTAATTTTTATTATATATATCCCTATACACATTGTGAAATCCTCAATACGTTGTTATAATTATTGTTTGAAAGACTAAATTAAGAGAAAAAATTAAGAAAAGTATAAAATATTTTATATTTACCGTATAGTGATCATTTTCAGTGCTTTTTATTCCTTCCTGCAATTCAATTTCTTCAACCTAAACAACTTTAATATCTTATATAATGTGTATTTGTTTATGATGCTGACATGACATTTTTGCAGCATGGAAAGGAAAAAAATGTCAAACCACAATTGAATAGTCAGTGAAAACATTCTTCACATATGAATTCCATCAGAAGACATTTTCAGATAAACAAAAATTATAGGTGTTAATCTTGAGAGGGCTAATATTTCAGTACTACTTATAGCATCATGGCCAAAAGCAGGAAAATGCCTCTTTAGCTATATTTGCTTTTCCTTTTGTATATAGCAATAAAAATTCCTGGCTCTAAAAGTCTTGCTTCAAAGTAAGAGAAAAATCTATTAAGGTGGTAGGTGGAAATTGTAATACAGATGCAAAATATACATGTATATTCATAAATGGGTGAATTATGCTTTTTAAAATATTCTCTTTGATTTTAACAATTAATGTTTTAAAACTGCTTATTTTATTTAAACATTCAGACTTCCTATTTCTATTGAGGAATCTGCAGATCTTACAACGTTAGACCCTCATATATAATATTAACACTTAGTTGGATCTTGAAAAACCCAGTTCTCCACAGTGTCTTTCTCTTTATCTCATCTATTAATGAAATTTAGTCTTATATTAACAGGTCTCTCTTGAGTCTGATTCACCCAAAATGGAAAATTATGAACACAAAAATCCTGGTCTATGTGGAATAACAGAAAGACAGTAACTAAAAGGAGGGAGAATTGTTTAGAAAACTATATGTATTTCTAGGTATTTACATCACTGGGCGTTCCCAGCTTCCAACTGCTCCTCAATCTACCACCTAAATGAGTGAATAAAATGCTTCTTACCACCCTTCACTCCCTTCACATTCTTGCTCTCTTGAAATGTAAGCTCTAGTTATGAGCAAAGAATCCATTGACAAAGAGGAGGCCACATGTACATGATAAAAATTATAATTCTGTACATATTCTCATGTATATAGGAGCAGAGATTTTAGAGAATTATTAAAATATTTTATCTGGCATGTTAGTTAAAGATAGCTTTGAAGCTGGTTATTTTATTTATTTATTTTTGGCTGCATTGGGTCTTCATTGCCGAGTGTGGGCTTTCTCTAGTTGTGGCGAGCGGGGGCTACTCTTCATTGCGGTGTGTGGGCTTCTCCTTGCAATGGCTTCTCTTGTTGCGGAGCACGGGCTCTAGGCGCACGGGCTTCAGTAGTTGTGGTGCATGGGTTCAGTAGTTGTGGCTCGCGGGATCTAGACCGCAGGCTCAGTTGTTGTAGTGCATGGGATTAGTTGCTCCATGGCATGTGGGATCTTCCTGGACCAGGCCTTGAACCTGTGTCCCCTGCATTGGCAGGTGGATTCTTAACCACTGCACCACCAGGGAAGTCCTGAGGCTGGTTATTTTATTAAAAAACAATCTCAATGTTATAGATAAAATAATTTCAAAGTAAATAGAAAAAAGTTGCATGTATGCTCTTATAGAAATTTATAAAATTTGTGGACATGATATATTATTTACATAGGTAGTTAGATACAGATGGACTTTTAGATAGATAGATAGATATAGATAGATAGATAGATAGATTGAATTGATTTATCCAAGTCATGTTCTTTTCTCTGGGAGGAAGTTAGCAGTTAATTTTCCTCATATATCCTGTTATTAGACCAAATGATAGCTCATGTCTTTCTGATATTTTGGTAAATACTGTTTCAATTGGAGTATGGAAGGGGAGATTTTACAGTCTACATTGCAGCCTATGTAACTGTAAAACTTTACGGACTTCCTCCCTTTAGAATGGAACTTTGCAATCTACTTTTTGATTACATTCTTAAGTGATATGATTCACTTTTTTAAAAATAGAAACATTCCAACTGATGATAATATTGTCATAACTAAAACTCAGTTGCTCATAGATTCAGAAAACAGGCTGTCATATAACATGACTGAATATTTCAAATAATCAAAAATTTTGAACATGGAACCCACCTAGCACAATATGTTTAAATACTGCAAAGTTTGACATGTGCAGAGAAATTAATAAGGTAAACTTTTATACAATATTTAAAATTTGTTATACTATTAACTAGGTGTTTTAGCTCATTAGAAATCTGCCTAAGAGAAAATATTAAAATTCAAGTATAATTATTTAAAATAAGCTTACAACTTTGCTGTTCTCATACTGAATTTATCAGTTTGTTTTGACATAGGTTTGACACAGCCTTGGGCTGTTGTCTTACTTTTTCTTATAAAATAGACAATGCTGTTATATATATATATATATATATATATATATATAGCATTTTAGTTCGACATACAAAGATAAAGAAGTGTACATACTTGGATGCATTTCCCTCCTCCCCATCTGACAATCCCATTATAACTTTATTGTAAACTGAGAAGTTAAAATATAATTGAGAACTGAGCATTCATATGATATGCCTGCAGCACCCTTGATGAAAATTTCATTTGTTAAGAATGACTTACGTAGACACTTAGTAATCTAAGACATATTTCAAATCTATATCCTCTAACATCACCCCATCTTTCAGCAAATCCTTACTGCTAGAAACAAAAATGCAGTTGGCTAAAAATATAGGAAGTTACTTCATTTTAGAAATCTGCTTTATTTTCTTCATTTAGTCTTTTGGAATCCTTGCCTAATTTTACATTTTCATCTTTTATTTCTCTAAAACTAACCCCACATTTATATCTATAGTCTGAACTTGTTACATGTATATGCAAAAAGTTTTGTTGATCGTCACCTCAAACTCACTATATGCAAAATTTAACTCCTCCATATCATCCTCCAACATACATTTGCTTTCCAGCTAACCCAATTCTGTCAATGAGTTTTTTTCAGATGATTTTCTAGATTCCTTTTCTAGAAAACTTGGTCATATTTGATATATTTTTGTTTTTAAAAATCTTTTTATGTTCTTTATGTCACTGAATCCTACTAATTCTTTCTTTAAAATAATTTGATTCTTCTCCATGTATATCAGAGGTTCCAGGAACACTGCCAGAATTATCTTCTACCTAGGTAATTGTAACAGACTAAAATCTACCTCCTTTCTATTTTAACCATGTTAAATTATTTATTCCACTACTGCCCCGGGCTCTTAGGAACAATGATTTTCAAAAAAACTTCACATAATTAAATATTTATTGAATAAATATCTACTCTCTTGCACATTTTAGAAAGACATCTAATATTTTTATTAAAACCTTAAATAGTTGCAAATGACATGTTTATTTCACTGAGATAGCCCTGTCTTAAAGTACTATTTAAATGTATCAAGAAATCCAAATACTATAAAAAATTTGATAAAACCATTACCTATTAAAATATATGAATAGCCTCTTAATTAATTGTAGGTAATTATGCATCTACTATATTCCTAAAAATGAACTTATAGAAAAAAACTCTTCCTGAGTTTTATATGGTTCTAATAGTTATCTCTGGCCAGTTTGAGTGAATATAAGATACTGGCTTAATTTTTCTTGCTTATATATCTTAACTATGTTATTTAATTGTATGACAGTATTAAGTATTGCCAGAAAGTCTGATGACAAACTGATTTTCTTTCCCTTATACATTAGATAAACTGTCTGCCTAAATGCCCAAATAGTTCTTTTCTTTTTCATTTTACTCAAAGTCAATACTTTTGTTAGGATATATAAATGTATGGGTCATTCTGTGTTGATTTTCTCATTTATGAGCTGTAATAGTGCAATACTAAGTTTCCAGTAGTTTTTTTTTTCAATGATTTTTAAAATTTTTATTTCTGCTCTATTGCTTGGTTTTCATTTTGGTGATTCTTATTTTTAGCTATGTTGGATTATCTTGGCCTATCTTCTATATCTAATGACTTTTCTCAAATCCATTTGATTTATTTCTACATTCATTTAAAAATTTCAAATGTCATTTTTTCTACATTTTATATTTCTTATGGCATTATTCATAATTATTTCTGTTTCTTCCAATTCAGTCTTTATTTCTGAGATGACTTTCTAAAAATTTTCTAATTATTTCCTCTCATATACCTTTCATTTATTTTCTCAAGCATATTTTTTATTTTATTCTATTTCTGATTTAAGCTGTTCTTTCAGAGCTTCTATTACTTTTGTATTAATTTTAACTCAATTTGAAATATTAGGTTATATTAAAAAATTATTTTGTGTGCAGGTCTTTCTGTTACACCTTCACTTTTTTAGGGATGTTACTCTGCTTTTTATTCTTTTATTTCTCTGTACTAATCTCTATGGAATTCAACCAAAAGTATTTATTGGTTGCTCATTTTTAAGTGAGAGATTAGTGTTCCTGTATTTTTTTAGACAGCAATTTTGGGCCTTCATATGGTGCTCCATCTATCACTCTAGAGATTTTTTTCTCCATTATTTTCATAAGATGATCAAACATGTTCCTGAAAATTCCCTCTCAGTTTCGGATGCTCTTCTCAGTTTGAACTGGGATGCTTGGCAGTGAATATCTATGGTGACTTGTGGATTCCTCAGGTCCCAGGGCTATAAGAGCTCAGTGCTTTCTCTCTACTTTCCCTCCTGCAGTTTTTGATTTCCCATGGGTCTTGTAGATTTGACTCCACACACATATTTTTGAGTTCCCGAAATGATTTTGTCACTTGATTTTATATAGATATTTTCCATGGGGCTTTTGGTTTTGCTATCCTAATCTGGCTTTGTGTGTGTGTGTGTGTGTGTGTTGGTTTCGTTGGGTGGTTGGGTAGTGGTTAGTTTTTTTAAATTAAGATATTGGAGGAGATTCGCCAACCATCCAATCATTGAATCCATCTTTCCAGAATCCCAACCTGACCTATTTTTTATAGTAAATTCTCAGAGATGGTAGATTCTTTGTATGTAGCCATCTTTTTATTGCTTTTGAAAGTAATAAACTCTTCAAATTTTATGTGAATAATTGTTTACTGTAATTAACTCTGGACTTTTTATCACTTTATAATAATAGAATTTCAACATCCAATGCATATAAAATTGCCAAAAATATTTAAAGGAGGAATTATTTATGTTTTCAGCATTTTAACATTTGACTTTCTGTAAATCTAAGTTTTAAAATCCCAGAATATATACATATACTCAAAAGTGCTTAGTTTAACTCTGAAACTAGCATAATCAAATTATTATTACAAAGGTATCATTTAGAATGCATGAAGTAAGAGCTAAGGCAAGTGTTAATGCTCAGCAATACCTTTAAGAGTCACACACACACCTTTTTTCACAGGATGTAATCGCCAAAAATCTTTCCATATATGATTATCTCGAGTTTACAGTTACTTCCAATGATAACTCATATGCTCTCATTTATTAGATATTTTAAAATGTATATTCAGACTACAGACACAACTAAACTCTAATATGAGATTTCCATATCTGGAAATTTACCCTAAATATAATGCTCTAACTTCAAATATTTAACCCTCTTCCATAATAAACTTTATTTTTATCTCTTACAATCAATTTACATAAAACTGAAATGTTCTCTTTTAATCTGAACCAGTCCTCTTAATATACATTCATACCACTATATATACATTCACACTTACACATATAAGTTAGAGCTATTAAGTTCATTGCAAAGAAATATCTAGTTTCTTAAAGCATTATTATCCAACCCAAACAATTATTAGTTATTAATACAACTTTTCCCTGCTTCTATCCTGGCTAATCTATATTCCATTCTCAAAATAGCAGCAGAAGAGGTCATTTTAAAACTATAAATCAAAACATATTGTTTTTTACTCAAAACCATTCAGTAGCTCCCCACTTCACTCAGAGTAAAAGCAAAAGCTGTCTCCATGGCTCTAGCTGTACAGTACTACAAGATCTGGCCTCTCTTCATTTTTCTAATCTCATCTCCCTAGTCAGTCACTTGGTCACACAGTGACAGCTTCATGGGCATGCAACCTATGTCATCATATAGGGCTCCTTGCTCAAATGGACCCCACACTTTAATTCTCCCTTGTCACCATCTTAAAACTCTTAATATTTTTAACATTTTAATTTTACATAAATTACTTAACTGGTTCTGCTGGTCATTCTGGTATTTCTTGAATATGCCAGTTATCACCACTGGTTTTAGTAAGTTGTTCCTATTTTCTCAATGTTGTTCCCCCAGAAAATTGCATGACTGCTTTTCTCACCTCTTTACAATTTTCGCTCAACTGTCAGACCAAATCTGAACACCCTGATAAAAACTATAGCCATTCCATTACCATCAGCCATGTTGAATTTCAGACTCCTTGTTACCATACTTGACATTTTCTTTTCTCTATAACCCCTACTGCCTTACAATTTCCTTATTTCCTGTGGTTTTGTTTTATTTTCCTTTTTTTATATCCCTCCATTTGCTCGTCTATAGACTACACAAAGGCAGGATCTTTTGTCTACTGACATAGTGTAATGCAAAGAAGCATGCTTGGTATAAGTAGGAATTCAGTAAATCTTTGTTAAAAAATGAATCAATTCAGTCCTTTTAACTAGGGTTTAGCTTTTGTAGTTTTACTCGTACATATCATGTATCCACAAATGCATACTCTACCATTGCAAAAATTTGCTGTTTAGGTCCCAATTTCCTGAATGGCATTTCTTTGATCAAAAGAATGATACCCATCTAGAAATTAAGACGCTTTTTTGGATTTGAGAAAAACACTGACTGATCTTTATTAAGAACTTTGCAATATGCTTATTAAGCTTTGTAGTCTTTCCTAATGAAAATCAGGAGACAAGAGCTCATTATTACTGCTTATATCGCAGTGTGATAAAAAATCACATTTTCATGAGGCCCTAATATCCTTACTTTGTGATGTGAGTCAGTACAATACAAAGGTTACAGTGGACATCTATGGAG
Organism: Phocoena sinus; assembly: GCF_008692025.1. Lineage (NCBI taxonomy): Eukaryota > Metazoa > Chordata > Mammalia > Artiodactyla > Phocoenidae > Phocoena > Phocoena sinus. The sequence goes on along the minus strand of NC_045772.1, from coordinate 44,213,769 downwards.
TCAGTTTACCAAGGTTGTATTCTGGTTCTACCATTCTAGCTGTGGGATGTTGAGAGGTTACCTACTCTCTATACCTTGGTTTCCTTATTAAACGTGAAGGGGGCTAATAATAGAACTTCCTCAGAGTTGAAGTTTTAAAGACTAAATGAATTTATCAACATAGCACACTTTGTACAGGAAAATACTAAACACATACTAAACAGAAACATATTAGGCACTGTATAAATTTGCTAATACCACATGTAAAATGGGAATATTATTTATGTGCTGTGTACATCTCTGGTTCTTGTAAAATTCAAAAATAATACAGTGAAAAATGAAGAATTTAAAATTTAAAAAGAACTATATAAAATACATTGATTCAGTTTAATGACCATCATAAAATAATATTGCTGAAGAAAAAAATTTGTATTTAAAATTAAATCTTTACTATATTTTATCTCCTCTCTCTATGTCCATCATGCTTATCTCTAAGATGACAGGTACATTTTGTGCATTGTTGTCTGGACATTAGAAAGTTGAGAAATTATCAAGCCTGTATGATTCATGAGAAGTGTATAGTAATATAGATATGGTCTCTTTGAGAAATATGACAGAGAGGATGGAGACTATTGTTTGGAGATTGAGATTTGTGAATAAACACAAACTTTACAGGTAACCATTGGCTCCATGTTTATTGAGCAATGCCATTTCTTAAATAGGGCTAGCACATAGAAGAGGCAGAGGAGTATTTGTTAGAATTGTTAATAAAAAGGGTCATTTTAATTATTGTTATACAATGATGTTTATTAATACAGACAATTTAATTTCAAGAAATATTGCACTTTGATCCCCCAGTTCTTCCTGCACATTTCTAGTTTGCAACATCAAGCATTTAACTGCAATTCAGTCATATGTTTTCTTTGACTCTAGAGACTAATAATTTTTTTCACTAAATCAGAGTCCTGTGAGAACACTGACTGATAATTGAGTGCAGAAATAAAAGAAAAAAAACCACCCCATTTATTCTATTCAGCAAAGAATTTATTCTGTAACTCTGAAGGACTGTGAAAACTGATATGTTAAGTAATAGAACAAAGAGCCAAAATGAAATTTTATCAAGAGCTCACAATTCCAAAATAGGTTTGATAGTAGTTAGAAACATTCTTTATTTCCTAGGGACCAGGAAATGTCCCAGTTTGCTAAATAACCATCTGGAAAGCATGAGTACTAGGGAAATCAGATTCTAACCCTAAGGTCATCTGATTCTAACCCTAAGGTCATTTTAATTCACAGCTGCTAGATAGTTGATATGTGGTTGATACTGAACAGATATCTACTTGGAAGCTAAGCTATGAAAATGTTCAGATGCACTTAAAGAAATCCAGATTTCACAAATGAAGAACAAATCAAGCAGAGATTTAAACTGTCAATAAAACCAGAACAAATGATACAGTTCTTTTGGTGGTATCAGGATTTTGCATCCCCCTAGAGACCAAGGAACATACATTTGCCTTAAATATGTCTCCATTCAATGTTATGGCCAACGTGCGGCCTAGTTTTAACATAATTTTTTTCTTTGCTATTAGCTAGGTAAATATCATTGGAAAACTTATTTTATTTTTAAAATTTCAGTTACTTAATCTGTAAAATAATAGTGATTTTTCTTCTCTATAAAGTGGACTAAATCTAAATTAATTCTAAATCTGAAATAAGAAATTTTATTTTGGAAAAATTAATCATTTATTGAGAAATAAAGAAGACAAAATATTGAAGTAATTTTGTGAACATTTATTGACATGTAATTGGATATTTTTAAAACTGTGATATATTTTGACAAGAAGAAAATTATGCAATTACCTGGTAACAGTCATCAATAAACAAATCAGGTGAGTCTCACCTCTATAAAAAAAAGAAAAAAAATTGAGTAGTTAAAGTAAAAAAAACCAAAAAACAATACGCTAAAGGTTTTGGAGGCAACAACAACAACAACAAAAAAAAAAAAACTGTGAAAAGATGCATATAGATATAAGCATAAATAAATAGAGCAAGGAGTGATTTTCATTATTGTTGTAGTCAAGGCTTTGGGCCACAAACACCAAAGAAATAATTCTGACTCAAAAATCATCCCACCCGGGCTTCCCTGGTGGCGCAGTGGTTGAGAATCTGCCTGCTAATGCAGGGGACACGGGTTCGAGCCCTGGTCTGGGAGAATCCCACATGCCGCAGGGCAACTAGGCCCGTGAACCACAACTACTGAGCCTGTGCGTCTGGAGCCTGTGCTCTGCAACAAGAGAGGCCGCGATAGTGAGAGGCCCACGCATCGCGATGAAGAGTGGCACCCACTTGCCACTAGAGAAAGCCCTCGCACAGAAACAAAGACCCAACACAGCAAAAATAAATTAATTAATTAATAAAAACTCCTACCCCCAACATCTTCTTAAAAAAAAAAAAATCATTCCATCCAAGTCGCCATGACTATATGTTCTACAAGGGAGTCTGAGGTCAAAGCTTTGCACAATTGTCTGTCCTGTACCCTCTGCATATCTTACCATATGAGCTTTGGCTAAGACAGAAAATCAGTTAAGGATTCAGGATCCTAGTAGTTCTCAGAAGATATATAAATTATAGCATATACTATGATTTAGCCTGACTTACAATCATAGAAGTTTAGAGAGGAAAAGTCACTGTAGGATGCTGTGGTTTAGTTTAAATGATTAACCTACTTATGAAAAGTTGTTTCATACCAGAACAATCTCATTTATTATAAATACTGAATCTTGGAAAGGCCACTTACTAATTCTATGATATAAATGAGTCATGTAGAATATCAGGCTGAATACTTAAATAATTTCAGGATGATTATCCATTACAACTTACTGGTGAACTTTCTTATTATGAAACCAAGCTATCTGAAGACATAATCATTGAATTATTAATCCAACATAATAATCATTCAATAGATGAGATAGAAAGATATTGATGAGAGAGAGTCCATTTATCATTAACTATAGTGAAGTTTCATGGCACTTTTAACCTCTTTTGTGATTTTTTGGAAAGATTTTATATTTTACTTAAACTCAAGTACCTAAATGCTAGTATGTGGATAATGACAGTTTAGAGGCTTATGAAATCCCTGAAGAGTTTATGTGACTACCCAAAAGGGCTTTGGGGCCAAGATGTACTTTAGGTTGACATTCTATGTAGTTGTTTATATTATAATGAAATGGGTCTACAAAGTATGTAGCAGACCAGAAAAAATTGATTTTTTTTTTGAGAGTAACATCGTTTTATCCCTTCTTATGCCCTTACCCTGTCAGGTTACCCAACCTGTCAAGGCAATAAATAGCCTCTACCTCCTGCTATGCTATGCTCAGTGGGTGCTTAGTAAGGTCAGAAAACTGAACAAACAAGAACAAAGAATAAAAAGGGAACATTTTTATAAAAGACAGAAACATTAGGAAGAAATGGAAAGATAGATATGGTTAGTTTATGGTAATACTTTGCAAGACATGCTTCATGTGACATTAATTCTATAAAATACTTTTATCTTGCTACAATCAATGAAAAAAAAAGTGCCATGTTCAAATACCTGAGAAAAATCTGCATATTATAACATATTCTAAGACATATTTGCATATCCAGTGCTCTAAGTCATGAAGAAACTTATTTAAATTTGCTTAGCTATGTGATTCCCAAATGTGCTTGATTATAGAAGTCTTTCTATCATTCAATTCCTTTCAAGGAGCTTCTCAAATCAGGGTTCGGCAAATCACACTTTGGGAAAACATGGTTTGGGTTAGATAGCCAAGTGCTGATTGTTCCCTTTCAGAATGAAAATTAAAAGGGTTAAATATATTCAGAAGATTAACATTTTATATTTGGTATATATACATATATTTTTTATTTAGAAAATTAAACTATCTGTGAGTTCCTCTCAGTAAAACTATGGCTCTTGTCACTCTATGGGCTAGATGGTACTTTCATCCCTTGGATCACAATGAAGAATTAATTGCAGAACACTGAAAGACACTATTTCTTTTTCCTCGACCATATATACAGACAAATAGAGTACAGCTATTACCTCATTGCTTCCACCTTTTGCAAGTATCCCACTGGTCTGGTGACCAAGAGGAAAAAGCATGGGTCACTTAGAGAATGAGGCTGACAGGATTCCACTGCTAAAGCCAAATATCTGTGAATTTAACTGGTCAAACTTACCAACAGTGTGAGGAAGTGTTTTGACACTCATTAATTTTTCAGAGCAGAAATTGTAGACCAGTGTGACCTCAAGTCATAAATTTCAGATTTCACTGGGAGTAAGAAGAGAAAGGTTCCTCTCAATTCCTTATATGGAAATATAAAAGAAACTAATGTGATTTCTAAACAAAGAAAACCTCGATTTTTGCAGATGTTTTGTGTTCTCTCTTCATTCAGATATGTTTGTCTGTTTTCAAAAAGAGGTACATTGATCTTGCTGTACAATGAATAGCACTATAGAACTTTTAATACCATCTTCTTCACATTAGAAGCCTCCATGTACGGGACAGTCTTGATGGCAGGAGGCTAGGTGCATAGTTCTTTATGCAGTTACAGTCTAATAGAAAAGATTCAAATTAAATACATAATTTTAATACAATTAGTTTAATGGAAGTAGGTACATGCAGAGTGCAAGAAAGGATATGAGGATTAGAGACATTTGAGCTGATTCTAAAAAATGATTAAAAAATAGGAATAATCAGAGAGATGAGACACCATAGCATGTTGTGTGTAGAGAACTATTAAGCATATAATCAAAGACATAAAGTAACTAGAAGTGGGCAGTTATAAAACTGAGGAGGTCAAGTGTGACACAATGTTCTTAGCTGGGTGAGTGGGTTAACTGCGGTACTGCAATATAACGCTGAGAATACATAAATGGGTTTAGAGGAGAAGAAGATGAACTTATTGTAAGATTTTTTTTTTTCTAGAAGCATCTAAATGTTCAAATAGAAAAGGCAGAGCAGAGGAGAAATATGATTTAATATTGATAATATTCAGCCTATAGGAGACAACTAAAAATGTGAAAGAAGATTAGGTAACCTATATGAACAATGGGTTGGAAAAGACTTAGGGAGGACAACTTAATTTGAAGGGATCCATAGGGAATATTACATCTAAATGCATATTATTTTAATATTACATATTATTTCATGCCTTATTGTCCTATATATGATATTTACCTTTTTAAGTATGTTTAGACTCAAAGTTATTTTCTTTTGGTGTTACCCAAATAATTTAAGTATTTGTAGAAAAAGCACCTACTTTTTGAATAGTCCATCAGTATTACTATTGAACCCACAAACTATGAGGATAACAAAAGTCCTACTTTTTTACATTCTCTTCAGTATGAGCAGGGAAGTTTCAATTTTTGAATCATAAATGGCCCTCCATTTGAGGTTATATTTTATGCAGAATGTTTGGTGAATTATTGAATTGTTAACCCTATATTAGTATGATTTCTTCAGTGTTCTTAATCAGGATAAATTCTCTTCCACTTTGCAGGGCTACTGAGCTGTAGAATTAGACCTAGATGGCATTATTTATCTTAGGAGGGCAACATGACATAATGGAGATTACCATGGTCTCTGAAATTTGAAAAATCCAAGCTCAAATAATTAGTGACTTTCAGGGTAAGAAAACATAACTTAGCCAGTTATGCTCACCTTCATCGTGTGCAAAACTTAAATGTAGATCTCAGAGATTGTTTACGTATGTAACACCCAATATCAGATATAGACTTTTTTAAGACTCTAGAAATTTTTCTCATTGGCTTTTTGATTTATACTCACCCTCAGAATTTCTTAATTATTCTAACCTTTATAATCATCGATAAGTACTGTGGGTTCTTGAAATTCATATAAATTAATTTATATGAGATATTATCATCTGTGTCTCATTTCCTTTGCTCAACATAACATCTATGAAGTTAATCCATATTATTTTGATTATCAGGATTTCATTCTTATTTAGGTGTGTAGTATTCTATTGTTTGAATATTTTATCATTCATCCATTTTCTTGTAGATAGTCTTTTGGGTTGTTTCTAGTTTTCAAATATAAATAAACCTTTTGCAAACATTCTTTTGCATATGATTTTGAGGACCTATATGCTCATGTCTTTTGGGTATATGGTAGCAGTGGATTTGCTGAGTCATCATGTAGGCATACGTTTAGCTTTAGTAGTTACAAACAGTTTTCCAAAGTCTTTTAACCAATTTACACAACCACCAACACTGAATGAGAGTTCCAGATTCTCCATATCTTTGTCAAAATTAATATTATAAATCTATTTAATTTTAGCTGTCTTGGTAGATGAAAAGTGGTATATCATGCAGGAATTAATTTGTGTTTACGTGTTGATAGATGATGCTGAACATGTTCTATATGCTTTTTGGAGATTTAGATATTCTCTTTTACCAACTCCTGTTCACATTAGTTTCTTCTGAGATGGCTTGCTTTCACCCTCATTCCTGAAGGATATTTTCAGGGATATAGAAGTCTGGGTTGACAGTTCTTTTCTTTCTGGACTTCATTCAGAACTTTCAAGATTGTTTCTTTGTCTTTAGTTTTCAGAAGTTTGATTATGATATTTCTTGGTGTTGATATCTTTGAGTTTATCTTGTTTCAGGTTTGCTCAGCTTCTTAAAATTGTGGGTTTCTGTCTTTTGCCGAATTGGAGGAGTTTCCAGCCATTATTTCTTCAAGCACTCTTTCAGCCCCATCCTCTTTTTTATTTCCTTTCTGGACTCCAATAATATGTATATTAGGTTTTTGGGGGTTTTTTGCTATGACCCACTGTTCCACAGTGTTCCTGTAGTTCCATTTATTTTTTTTCCAGTCTATATTCTCTCTGTAGTTCTTATTGGATGATTTTTTTTTTTTTTTTTTGGCGGTACGCGAGGCTGTCACTGCTGTGGCCTCTCCCGTTGCGGAGCACAGGCTCCGGACGCACAGGCTCAGCGGCCATGGCTCACGGGCCCAGCCGCTACGCGGCATGTGGGATCCTCCCAGACCGGGGCACGAACCCATGTCCCCTGCATCGGCAGGCGGACTCTCAACCACTGTGCCGCCAGGGAAGCCCAAGGATGATTTTTATTTTTGTATTTGCAAGTTTACTGATTATTTCCTCTGTTCCATTCATTATGCTGTTGAACCTATCCATTGAATTATTTCAATTATTGTATTTTTCAGCTTTATAATTTCCATTTGGTTCTTTTTTATATCTTCAGTTTCTTTGCTGAGACTTTCTGTTTCCTTGCCATAAGTTTCTATTTTTTCATTTGTTTCAAGTGTGTTCATAATTGATCATTTAAGCATTGTTTTGATGACTGCTTTAAAATCTTTATCAGATAATTCTAACATCTCTGTTATCTTAGTGTTGGCATCTATTGTTTGTCTTTTTTATTCAGTTTGAGACCTTTCTGGTTCTTGGTATGAGGCATAATTTGATATTGAAACCTAGACATTTGAGTGTTATGAAACTCTGGATCTTTAAACCCATTTCAGCTGGCTTGCTCTGACGCTGTTCTGGCACGGGAAGGGCAAAGTGAAGCTTTGTTACTGCCAGGAGAGGATAGATGTGCAGGTTCCCCACTTGGCCTCTGTTGACACCCAGGGTCAGGGGCTACTCACTACTGTTGTCAAATGGTGGATGTTCTGGTCCCCTACCATGTCACTGCTAATATCTCCCTGTCTAGGAGAGATAGGTCTGCCTCGTTTCTGCATCTTACATGGCTTCCAATTACACTAGGTTGGGTGAGGGGATGGCCTTGTTGCTGCTGGCAAGAATAAAAGTCTTGGCTCTCAAAGAGGACTCCTCTAATGATTTCCTAGGGGGAGAAGGCGGGGCACCAGCTCATTACTGCCAGGTGGAAGTGGAAATATAGGCTTGCTATGTAGTCTCCATTAATACCATGTAAGGTTCTTTTTACCACCTAAAGGAAATGTCCTAGCTCCCAACTCAGTCTTCTCTAATCACACTCATACATGGTAGGCAAGGGAGATTGGTACACCTTGCTACAACATGGAAACAGTGGAAATCTAGGCTCCCCATTCTGCCTTTGCTGGCTGGGTAGGGATGGTGCCATGTTCTTTCCTATTGTGTTTCCTGCAGTAGAGTGCTTATTGTGTAAAAGTTTCTATCTGGCTAGATGGCTGCTTTCCTGGTTCTTTTGTTAGAAAGAACAAGCATCTATTGGGACTTTTATTTTTGTCCTTACTTGTTGGTGTTTCCAGGTCACTGACTTCTCCAGCTCTTAAGTTTGGGATGTATAAAACAAAAAGAAAACCCAGGAAACTCATCACTGTGCCATTCCTCAGACCCCTGTTTTCTAGCCTGTCTGCCTGTCTCTCTTCACCTTTCAGAATGTTTGTTATATAGATAATGTATAGTGTCCAGGGTTTTAATTGTACTTAGCTAGAGGAACAGGGAAAATATGTAAATATGTCTACCCTGTCTTCCCAGAAGCAAAAATATATGTGTGTATATATCTATATATATAATGTATCTCTGCAGAAAAAAAAATATGTCTTTGTCAATAAAATGATTGTTTTCTTAGAACATGGTATATATACTACATTTTTTCTGGGTTACTTAACCTACATTGTACAATTAGTGCAATAGTTCACCTAGATAGAACTATTTATATGTTTGTCAGTCATTGATAAATTTCTTAATTCTCCTCTAAGAATAGTTATTTTCAATGATGGCAAATTAAGCATATTAAGAGTTTATATATTTTAAAATAAATGTATGCTTTAATTTAATTCAATTTGACTTATCACAAATTGTTGACAACTATTGGTATGATCATTGACAACATAAACCTGATAATATTAAACATGTATTCCTTTCTCAGGATTAAATTTTTTTTGTCATGATACATTTTTCTTTCAATACACTGGTGGATAATATCTGTGAATACTTTATGACTGTGTTACACTTTTTTTTAAAATTTGGTCATATTATGTGGCTATACAGTTGATGACTGCCTTATAATGACTTGAGAAGTTTTGTAACTTTTCTTATGCTCTCAAGTGATTCAAATAACATGGAAATTAAGATTCCTTATTGTTTATTGTGTGTGTACATACATGTGCTCACATGTATGCATGCAGATAGTTGCATTTCTCTTCCAAGTACAATATAAAATTGTACCCCTTTTACCATTTCTCTTTTTCAACAAATATTCAGTTATAACCAAGGAAGGGTCCCTGCTCACTAACTATGAAAAAGAATGGTTATATTTGATGATAAGATAATTATTTGATTTCTCACTTGGTCATATTTACTGAAGCATATAAACTCAACTCCTCAGTTTCTCCCAGGTGTGGTCCTCTCTCTAATTGAGGCAACCTCCAAGACTCTAGAGGCAACCTCCAAGACTCTAGACGCCAACCCCTGATTATCCTTCTTTCTTGATTTATTCAACTTTATAGTCACCTTTACCCTGACTTCCTAACTTTCTGAGGTATACTTGTATTGTATGTTAAGATTAAGTAAGGGCTCTATGGCCAGAAAGCATTTTGAGTAGCAGCATTCATTTCTGAAAAATCTACAACATGAGACTCAGAATAAAATTGATGGTAATGCAGAAAACTCTATGCCAGTTTACTCCATCACCCTTTGATGTCCTTTCTTGGTGGCACTGCAGAGGATCAAAATCAGTCCTGGAATTGTAATTCAGAGGTCAGAGGTCAGCAGTGATAGAAACAGGAACAGAGTGGCAGATCCATTTGGTCAACCTCTCAGCAGATAAAAACTTGTCTAACACATAGATAAACAAAACAAAAACAAAATACTTCTCTACAAAGTATATTTTTGGTGAACTGTCATGAATCTTCTTTTAAGAGAAAAAGCCGATTCGGATTGCTTATTTTTGTTCTCATTGTTTTGAAAATTCCAGCCTCTAGGTCTCTCAAATTGACTCAGGCTAAGACGACTAATTCAATTATGTCTGTTCTTCCGTGTGAGCTGAAATTTCCCTAATTTTTGTTTAGTAACTTAGCTTCTGGTGACAGACTATTCAGGTCTGTTCAAAAGGTTTCTACAGACTCTGTGAGGTAGAAGGCCACACTATTTTGCCTCCAAGGAACTTGGATACTGCCTTTGAAATCCCATATCAGAATGACCCATGACTGGAAGGAATCCATTCTGAAGGTTAATGTTATAGCTGTTGATACCTGCTGCCACGCCATTTTGCTTAATGAGTGGTAAAGGGTCTTCCATCTCTGATGAATCTTTTAGAGTCTAATTCCCATCCAGTGTTCTTCTTTTCCCTGCAGCATGAACATACTTCCATGAATCCCAGTGTTTGACTGACAGAGAAGCTTCTTCTGACACTTTCCTCACCTGTTCCTAAGATCGCATTTGCCCGGTCAAGTCAGATTAATCCTTCTTCCCAGTTCGAAGTTTGAAATTCAAAGACATAGTTAATTTGACCCAGAGTCATGTGAAATGAGTATACAGTTGATCTCTTATCTCTGTTACCCAAATTATTTCTAAAAGAAAGCTCAACCTATATCACTTCACTAATAGAATTAACTTTTAAGAACTGCCTATATTTAAACACCATGGTTGTTGGTTTTAAAAAAAAATTAACCAGAACACAGAAGTAGTTTTCAGACAAAGGGTTACAGTTTTTCCTTAGAATGTTAAAATTTTCTTAGTATGCACTGAATGATCAAGTGCCACACTGTAGTTGCTTTGAATGAAAAATAATAAGCCCTGTGACTTGCTGGGCTTATGACAGTTATGTGTCCCAACTTTCTTTCAGAAAAGTGTTATTGGAGGGACAGGGAAATCTCTGCAGTTTGGTTGCTTTTTATCTGAATATACACACAAGAGAAGGTAGTTTTCAACTACACTGGGTTGTTTTTTTTTTCCTGCATTCTCTCCTGAGAATTGTCTTAAGTTGTTTAGTTGAAAGCTTAAATGGTAAAGGGACTAGAATTGATATTTAGGATTCTGTGAGGGAATAAGGAATTGAAGGCAGGCCCCTGAGAATTGTCTGTGGTGACATATGAACACAATTATGGTCTCAAACTGACCGCTGAGAATCCATGAACCAAAGAGTAGGCTGTAAAAAAAGACTTGGTGCCCTTTTGCTGAGAGAGCCTTGGTTCCTCTGCTACATTTCGTAGACAGCTCAGAGAGAACAAAGACAGACAAACAGGCACACTGAGTGTGAAACCAGTTCAGAGGAAGAAAGGTTAATTAATAGCAGAGATAGTAAAGTCACACTGAAATCCAAGAAAAAGACCTTCTTAAGGACACCACTGAAAGGCAGAGCATAAAAGGATCATAAAGGGCAATGGGCACACATAGTGGAGAAAAAGTTAGATTTTGTTATATCATAGAGTCTAAATTTTTAAAGGGCTGCTAAGACGTGACCACAAAATTGTACACTGATATCTTGAACCCCAGAGTTCATATCTTCCCCACAGGATTGTATTAGTGAATTAGAAATGAAAATTTTTTGTTAATATTTTGTCAACTGTTTCACATGTTCAGATGGGTTCTGAATATTTGTGGCTAGTAGTATTATAATCATTCTCTTCTTTTGTGAATTGTCAATTCACAGTGTGTTCATTTACCTATTATTATATTTGTATTTTCTTATCTAGTTGCCTGAGGCATTTAAACTTTAATGATATAAATACAGTTTATTTTAAATAAATATTTTGATTCATAGCTATTTGTTTTTTAATTGTGGCTTTCTTACACTTGAAGTTGTGGTATTTTATGCTGGAAATCTATGGATATTCTTCTTTGGAACTTCTTCCATTGCTTTTAAATTCAGAAAATTCCCCTACTTTATTTTATTTATAATATCTTTGTAGTGTATAACACAGTTAATACTAAACAGAATCTAACTATGATGTTATTAGGGCATCATCTTAAATATGTTCATTTGTGTTTGTTTCTGTCTTAATTTGAAAGTAGATGTATTTCTAAAACAGTTTATTGGCTCCCTTAGACTTTTCTTTTTTTTTTTTTTTTTCTGCGGTACGCAGGCCTCTCACTATTGTGGCCTCTCCCGTTGCAGAGCACAGGCTCTGGACGCACAACCTCAGTGGCCATGGCTCACGGGCCCAGCTTCTCCACAGCATGTGGGTTCTTCCCGGACCGGGGCACGAACCCGTGTCCCCTGCATCAACAGGTGGACTCTCAATCACTGTGCCACCAGGGAAGCCCTAGACTTTTCTTTTTTTAATCGAACTATGCAAAGGGATGGAGAAAAATGATAGAGGAAATGATATGGCCTATTTTAGCAGGAATGTTTTAAAAATACCTGTTGAGTAACATATTAATAACACAATAGAATTCTTGAGGGCAGTAATTTCTTCAAAGACATTACAAGCACTGTATCTTTTAACATTATACATGTGACAAAGAGAACAGAAGAAATGATGGCATGCATCTGCACTGCTAAGCAACTTGAGAATAGAAAATTGTCAAAATGATATAATTTTTCTTTTCTACATAACATATATCGAAAAACATTACAGGGATGTAGAAAGTCAAAGGGAGTACTTAAGTTTATTTAGCATTATTACATATCTATTAATTATGTAATTGAAAACTACATTGTATGTGTTTTTAAAATATAAAATGTCTAAAGTTTATAATATACAAATATTATCTGTGGAAACAAGTTTAGAGTAATAAGGGACTTTATTCTATTCCTCACAAAAGGAAAGTGATAAATGGTAAATTATTGAAATTTTTTAAAAGTCATGGAAGTGTCAGTACAAAAATGTTTCATTTAATATAGATACTGGAGTAGGATGTGGTATGTTTGGACAGGAACAGAGTCTGTTCTGATGCAATTTTTCATGGCATTCTGTTTATTTTGACTATCTACAGGAGCATGAGGGTACTGACTATAAGAGTTGATGTAGAATTATGTGTTTCATAATTATCTTCTTAATAAACATTGAAGAAACAATTTAATTAAGAGTGACATGTTGGACTTCCCTGGTGGTGCGGTGGTTGAGAGTCTGTCTGACGATGCAGGGGACGCGGGTTCGTGCCCCGGTCCAGGAAGATCCCACATGCCGTGGAGCGGCTGGGCCTGTGAGCCATGGCCACTGAGCCTGCGCATCCGGAGCCTGTGCTCCGCAACGGGAGAGGCCACAACAGTGAGAGGCCCGTGTACCAAAAAAAAAAAAACAAAAAACAGTGACATGTATAACAGCAAAAATATTATCTAAGAACTAAGCCAAGGCTTTGGATTGAACCATGTTGATTGACTAAACAGTTATTAAATCATAAACAAGAGTTATGCACATACAGCAACATAAAATAATGATAATTACAGTAATAATAATAATGATAAAAACATCCAGTATGCGCCAAACATTGTTCTGAGCACTTTAGATACATTTTAATCTTCTTAGCTTCATTTAATTGTCATGAAAACTCTATAAAGAAGGTATTAACAGTACATCCCATACCTTTTTATTTAGTTGTTTTTTAAATTTAGAATAAAAATATCAAAGATACAGAGATAATATGAAGCAAAACAACAGCACTAAAAACTAAAGCAAAAACAAGAAGACAAGATATGAATCCAATTCTGTCTGATTTTACTATGCTATACAGGTATTTAGCACTTCTAAAAACATTTTGTTTTATTTTTTATCATATGTGGTAAAATTATATTTTTAAAAAACAAGAGCATAATCTCATAATTCAGGTTAGTGGTTTCCAATAGGAGGAAGGCAGAGAAGATGGGAGCACTTAGAGAGTAACTATTTGCAGTGTTTGCTTCTTTAGTTGGGTGGTAGATTCATGAGTGTTTGTTCTATATCTGTTACCAATATGTGACATTTATTATATATATACATATAGAGAGAGAGAGAGAGAAAAAGAGAGAGCACACAAATAATAAATATAACAACAATCTCAGAAGTTCCTAAAATTTTTTCTTAATTTAAAAAATCCATTTAGATTATATAAAGGTTATATGTTATGTGGACTAATTGGGCCTTTCCAGAACTTTTGTATTCAAAATTCTGGACCTTTAGAGAACAAAAGAGATAAGCACTATTCTTTCCAGAAAGTTGAAATTAGTCAGGCTTTCTCATGACCTTACTGGAATATATTATATCATGATGAACAAACCTAGTAGAAAGTATATGATTTAACACAGGTTTTAGTTTTTATTCGTACCATACACAATGCCAAAAAAGGCTTTGCCTATAACATCTTACTTTCCCCATGAGTACTTAGTTTTGAAATGTTCATTGAATTGACATAACATAAAATACAACTAATATTCCCTTCCCTAGCCTTCAAATGGATTGTTTTATCATGTAGGTACACAGACATGCACATACACACACACTCACAAATGGCAGCACTGTCTAAACACAGGACAAAAGGAGATACTGGTGCATAAAGAAAAAGTAATTGATACAATACACTGTAGTGGGTTTATTCCATAACTCTTTTTTTTTTTTTTAATTTTTGCGGTACGCGGGCCTCTCACCGTTGTGGCCTCTCCCGTTGAGCAGCACAGGCTCCGGACGCGCAAGCTCAGCGGCCATGGCTCACGGGCCCAGCCGCTCTGCAGCATGTGGGATCTTCCTGGACCGGGGCACGAACCTGTGTCCCCTGCATCGGCAGGCGGACTCTACCACTGCACCACCAGGGAAGCCCCTGCTCCATAACTCTTGCTAGTGGTTAAGGAGACAATTATGGTATATAGTGAAATACACAACATTAAATGGAATAGTTACTTAAACATTCAAGTGTGATAAAGTATTTAGTTCTTCATCTGCAGTATCTTTTAGTAAACTTTCAAATCTCATGACTAGAGATTTTATTGACTTATAATTAACATAAATGTACAACATTAGAGGATAATTTTTAGAAGATGAAAAATGTCCTTATGTTTCACTATTAGCTAGATTCATCTCAGATATTTATGTCTTAATTCTAAATATAAAACACACTGGCTTTTCTTTAGAGGTCCTAAAACAAACTCATTGGTAATTACTTAAATGTGAAATGAAGCAAAAATAAATGATAAATATAACTTTATATTAAAGATGTTTAAATTCCCTACTAGTTAGATAAGAACTTTATAAGTTGTTTTCTATACACATTTTAGCATACTTAAGAAATGTTACATGTATTTATATCAACTTAATTTTTCAAAAATTCCTCAAGAAAACAGAATAATTTAATAGCTATATTTTTATTTTATTTTTATTACCCTAAACCTTTTGCTAAATATATGATGTTAAAAGTAAACAAAATTGTCATCTCAATAAAAGTACTGAACTCTGAATATTACCATCAGATTTATGCCCTAATTGAAAAACAGCATTCCTCTTTCCATGACTTGTACTTTCTACCCGACTTTTATAAAAAGCAAGGTTTTATAGACAACTCAGAGAGAACACACTGCTTTGTGTTTTGTAAGTAATTCAAATTTTCATACTTCATGTACCTGCATCTTGTGAAATTTCAGATTCCAAATATAAGCCCCTTCATAATGTTTTATAACAGTTCTAAAACTACTGATAATGTAGAATCATTAATCATCTACATGTTATGAAATCTATTACCTTCTTTTATCCTCTTTGCATCAGGAAAATTTTTGGCCCGCTGTTTCTAATTTTCTAAGTAATCAATACATGTTTTTAGCTTTAACCACTGCCATCTTGTCATTTTCAATTTGTTCTTATGAACCAATAAAACAAAGCAGAGGTTTCCACATCTCTTTTACTGCCTTGAAAATGTGCTTGAACATGCAATGTGTATACCTTTTTGTTCCTTAAGATGTTTCTTCAGAGTAACACTTCATATGACTTTTCCTATAGAGCTCAGCTGTCCAGTAAGGTAAGCTACATTAACTATCTAAATTTATTTTTAAGTTAATCAAAAGAGTTCTTCAAAAACCACAGACCTCTGAGTATCAGAGCACAAAGATGCTTCAGTCTCTGTCATCCAGGGGAGCTAACTATATTTCAAAAATGGAATGGCTGTAGGGAAACATAGGGGATTTTACATTTTAAAACATATTATTTCTATATTCTGCCTGACAACTCCTCCATTGCCCACAAAAACCCAAAAAATTCTCCTCTGTCCCTTTACCCAGAAAATAAAGAAAATCCAGAATTCAAGACATAAAAGTAGAGCTCCCTGCTACAAATGGAGGGTGAAACAGAATAACATATTATCCATTTTGTTGTGCTATGGAAGAAGAAAAGCTAGACAGTTAATTTCTTAATAGGTTATTCTGCCACATTAAATTCTTAATAAATCACTTTGCCACCTTATATGATAATTTTTGTTTTAACCCTACACTGAAAGCACACAGGTGTGTGCTTGGTGGAGGACAGGGAAAATGAAAGACAAATTGTGTCTTATTCAATGAAATATATATTAATAGACATTCCCATGGGTACCACAGAATAAATGAAGTGAGGTATTCATAAAAGCCTATGAGCAGGGGGCACCTTGAAGATGGCGGAAGAGTAAGACGCGGAGATCGCCTTCCTCCCCACGGATACACCAGAAATACATCCACACGTGGAACAACTCCTACAGAACTCCTACTGAAGGCTGGCAGAAGACCTCAGACCTCCCAAAAGGCAAGAAACTCCCCACGTAACTGGGTAGGGCAAAAGAAAAAACAGAGACAAAAGAATAAGGACGGCACCTGCACCAGTGGGAGGGAGCTGTGAAGGAGGAAAAGTTTCCACACACTAGGAAGCCCCTCCGCGGGCGGAGACTGCGGGAGGCAGAGGGGGGAGTTTCGGGACCGCGGAGTAGTGCACAGCGACGGGTGCGGAGGGCAAAGCGGGGAGATTCCTGCACAGACGATCGGTGCTGACCGGCACTCACCAGCCCGAGTGGCTTGTCTGCTCACCCGCCGGGGCGGGCGGGGCTGCGAGCTGAGGCTCGGGTTTTGGTTTTGGACGGAGCTCAGGGAGAGGACTGGGGTTGGCGGCTTGAACATAGCCTGAAGGGGTTAGTGCACCACGACTAGCCGGGAGGGAGTTCGGGGAAAAGCCTGCACCGGCCGAAGAGGCAAGAGACTTTTTCTTCCCTCTTTGTTTCCTGGTGCGCGAGGAGAGGGGTTTAAGAGCGCTGCTTAAAGGAACTCCAGAGACGGGCGCGAGCCGCGGCTAAAAGCGCGAACCCCAGAGACGGGCGCGAGCCGCGGCTGAGGGCGCGAGCCCCCGAGACGGGCGCAAGCCGCGGCTGAAAGCGCAAACCCCAGAGACGGGCGCGAACCGCGGCTAAAACCGCGGACCCCAGAGACGGGCGGGAGACGCTAAGGCTGCTGCTGCCGCCACCAAGGGGCCTGTGTGCGAGCACAGGTCACTCTCCACACCCCTCTTCCGCGGAGCCTGTGCAGCCCGCCACTGCCAGGTTCCCGGGATCCAGGGACAATTTCCCCGGGAGTACGCACGGCGGGTCTCAGGCTGGTGCAACATCACGCCGGCCTCTGCCGCAACGTCACGCTGCCTCTGCAGCCGCAGGCCCGCCCCGCACGTAGTGCCCCTCCTACCCCCATCCCCCAACCCCCGGCCTGAGTGAGCCGGAGGCCCCGAATCAGCGGCTCCTTTAACCCCGTCCTGTCTGAGCGAAAAAACAGACGCCCTCCAGCGACCTACACGCAGAGGCAGGGCCAAATCCAAAACTGAGCTCCTGTGAGCTGTGAGAACAAAGAAGAGAAAGGGAAATCTCTCCCAGCAGCCACAGAAGCAGCGGATTAAAGCTCCACAATCAACTTGATATGCCCTGCATCTGTGGAATACCTGAATAGACAAGGAAGGATCCCAAATTGAAGAGGTGGAATTTAGGAGCGAGATCTATGATTTTTTCCCTTTTCCTCTTTTTGTGAATGTGTACGTGTATGCTTCTGTGTGAGATCCTGTCTGTATACTCTTGCTTCCACCATTTGTCCTAGGGCTCTATCCGTCCATGACTTTTTTTTAAAAATTCTTTTTCTTAATAATTAAGTTTAATTGTAATAACTTTATTATACTTTACCTTCGTTCTTTCTTTCTTTCCTTCCTTCCTTCCCTCCTTTAGACAACGAATCACCCCAAATTGAGGAGGTGGTCTCAGGGAGCAGGATTTATGATTTTTCCCCCTTTACCTCTTTTTGTGAAGGTGTATGTGTATGCTTCTGTGTAAGATTTTCTCTGTATAGCTTTGCTTCCAACATTTGTCCTAAGGTTCTATCCGTCCCTTTTTTTTTTTTTTTTTCTAAATATTTTTTAATTCAATAACTATATTATACTTTATTTTATTTTTACTGTATCATCTTTCTTTCTGTCTTTTTCCCTTCTTTCCCTCCTTCCTTCCTTCCTCCCTCCCTCCCTCCCTCCTTTCCTTCTTTGCTTCTTTCTTCCTTCCTTCCTTTCCTCCTTTCCTTCTTTCTTTACTCATACTTCTACTAATTCTCCCTACTTTTTCTCCCTTTTATTCTGAGCTGTGTGGATGAAAGGCTCTTGGTGCTCCAGCCAGGAGTCAAGGCTCTGCCTCTGAGGTAGGAGAGCCAACTTCAGGACACTGGTCAACAAGAGACCTCCCAGCTCCACATAATATTAAATGGTGGAAATATCCCAGAGACCTCCATCTTAACACCAGCACCCAGCTTCACTCAACGACCAGCAAGCCACAGTGCTGGACAACCTATGCCAAACAACTAGCAAAACAGGAACACAACCCCACCCATTAGCAGAGAGGCTGCCTAAAATCATAATAAGGCCACAGACACCCCAAAACACACCACCAGACGTGAACCTGCCCACTAGAGAGACAAGATCCAGCCTCATCCAGCACAACACAGGCACTAGTCCCCTCCACCAGGAAGCCTACACAACCCACTGAAACAACCTTAGCCACTGGAGACAGACATCAAAAACAACGGGAACTACGAAAGTGCAGCCTGCAAAAAGGAGACCCCAAACACAGTAAGATAAGCAAAATGAGAAGACAGAAAAACACACAGCAGATGAAGGAGCAAGATAAAAACCCACCAGACCTAACAAATGAAGAGGAAATAGGCAATCTACCTGAAAAAGAATTCAGAATAATGATAGTAAGGATGATCCGAAATCTTGGAAGTAGAATGGACAAAATGCAAGAAACAGTTAACAAGGACCTACAAGAACTAAAGATGAAACAAGCAACGATGAACAATGCAATAAATGAAATTAAAATCACTCTAGATAGGATCAATAGCAGAATAACTGAGGCAGAAGAACGGATAAGTGACCTGGAAGATAAAGTAGTGGAAATAACTACTGCAGAGCAGAATAAAGAAAAAAGAATGAAAAGAACTGAGGACAGTCTCAGAGACCTCTGGGACAACATGAAACGCACCAACATTCGAATTATAGGGGTTCCAGAAGAAGAAGAAAGAAAGAAAGGGACTGAGAAAATATTTGAAGAGATTATAGTTGAAAACTTCCCTAATATGGGAAAGGAAATAGTTAATCAAGTCCAGGAAGCACAGAGGGTCCCATACAGGATAAATACAAGGAGAAACACGCCAAGACACATATTAATCAAACTGTCAAAAATTAAATACAAAGAAAGCATATTAAAAGCAGCAAGGGAAAAACAACAAATAACACACAAGGGAATCCCCATAAGGTTAACAGCTGATCTCTCAGCAGAAACCCTACAAGCCAGAAGGGAGTGGCAGGACATACTGAAAGTGATGAAGGAGAATAGCCTGCAACCAAGACTACTCTACCCAGCAAGGATCTCATTCACATTTGATGGAGAAATTAAAACCTTTACAGACAAGCAAAAGCTGAGAGAGTTCAGCACCACCAAACCAGCTTTACAACAAATGCTAAAGGAACTTCTCTAGACACGAAACACAAGAGAAGGAAATGACCTATAGTAGCGAACCCAAAACAATATATAAAATGGAAATAGGAACATACATATCGATAATTACCTTAAATGTAAATGGACTAAATGCTCCCACCAAAAGACACAGATTGGCTGAATGGATACAAAAACAAGACCCTTATATATGCTGTCTACAAGAGACCCACTTCAGAACTAGAGACACATACAGACTGAAAGTAAGGGGATGGAAAAAGATATTCCATGCAAATGGAAACCAAAAGAAAGCTGGAGTAGCAATTCTCATATCAGACAAAATAGACTTTAAAATAAGGACTATTAAAAGGGACAAAGAAGGACACTACATAATGATCAAGGGATCGATCCAAGAAGAAGATATAACAATTGTAAATATTTATGCACCCAACATAGGAGCACCTCAATACATAAGGCAAATACTAACAACCATAAAAGGGGAGATCAACAGTAACACATTCATAGTAGGGGACTTTAACACCCCACTTTCACCCATGGACAGATCATCCAAAATGAAAATAAATAAGGAAACACAAGCTTTAAATGATACATTAAACAAGATGGACTTAATTGATATTTATAGGACACTCCATCCAAAAACAACAGAATACACATTTTTCTCAAGTGCTCATGGAACATTCTCCAGGATAGATCATATCTTGGGTCACAAATCAAGCCTTGGTAAATTTAAGAAAACTGAAATTGTATCAAGTATCTTTTCCGACCACAACGCCATGAGACTAGATATCAATTACAGGAAAAGATCTGTAAAAAATACAAACACATGGAGGCTAAACAATACACTACTTAATAATGAAGTGATCACTGAAGAAATCAAAGAGGAAATAAAAAAATACCTAGAAACAAATGACAATGGAGACACAACGACCCAAAACCTATGGGATGCAGCAAAAGCAGTTCTAAGGGGGAAGTTTATAGCAATACAAGCCCACCTTAAGAAGCAGGAAACATCTCGAATAAACAACCTAACCTTGCACCTCAAGCAACTAGAGAAAGAAGAACAAAAAAACCCCAAAGCTAGCAGAAGGAAAGAAATCATAAAAATCAGATCAGAAATAAATGAAAAAGAAATGAAGGAAACAATAGCAAAGATCAATAAAACTAAAAGCTGGTTCTTTGAGAAGATAAACAAAATAGATAAACCACTAGCCAGACTCATCAAGAAAAAAAGGGAGAAGACTCAAATCAATAGAATTAGAAATGAAAAAGGAGAAGTAACAACTGACACTGCAGAAATAAAAAAAATCATGAGAGATTACTACAAGCAACTCTATGCCAATAAAATGGACAATCTGGAAGAAATGGACAAATTCTTAGAAATGCACAACCTGCCAAGACTGAATCAGGAAGAAATAGAAAATATGAACAGACCAATCACAAGCACTGAAATTGAAACTGTGATTAAAAACCTTCCAACAAACAAAAGCCCAGGACCAGATGGCTTCACAGGTGAATTCTATCAAACGTTTAGAGAAGAGCTAACACCTATCCTTCTCAAACTCTTCCAAAATATAGCAGAGGGAGGAACACTCCCAAATTCCTTCTACGAAGCCACCATCACCTTGATACCAAAACCAGACAAGGATGTCACAAAGAAAGAAACTACAGGCCAATATCACTGATGAACATAGATGCAAAAATCCTCAACAAAATACTAGCAAACAGAATCCAACAGCACATTAAAAGGATCATACACCATGATCAAGTGGGGTTTATTCCAGGAATGCAAGGATTCTTCAATATACGCAAATCTATCAATGTGATAAACCATATTAACAAATTGAAGGAGAAAAACCATATGATCATCTCAATAGATGCAGAGAAAGCTTTCGACAAAATTCAACACCCATTTATGATAAAAACCCTCCAGAAAGTAGGCATAGAGGGAACTTTCCTAAACATAATAAAAGCCATATATGACAAGCCCACAGCAAACATCATCCTCCATGGTGAAAAACTGAAAGCATTTCCACTAAGATCAGGAACAAGACAAGGTTGCCCACTCTCACCACTCTTATTCAACATAGTTTTGGAAGTTTTAGCCACAGCAATCAGAGAAGAAAAGGAAATAAAAGGAATCCAAATCGGAAAAGAAGAAGTAAAGCTGTCACTGTTTGCAGATGACATGATACTATACATGGAGAATCCTAAAGATGCTACCAGAAAACTACTAGAGCTAATCAATGAATTTGGTAAAGTAGCAGGATACAAAATTAATGCACAGAAATCTCTGGCATTCCTATATACTAATGATGAAAAATCTGAAAGTGAAATCAAGAAAACACTCCCATTTACCATTGCAACAAAAAGAATAAAATATCTAGGAATAAACCTACCTAAGGATACGAAAGACCTGTATGCAGAAAATTATAAGACACTGATGAAAGAAATTAAAGATGATACAAATAGATGGAGAGATATACCATGTTCTTGGATGGGAAGAATCAACATTGTGAAAATGACTCTACTACCCAAAGCAATCTACAGATTCAATGCAATCCCTATCAAACTACCACTGGCATTTTTCACAGAACTAGAACAAAAAATTTCGCAATTTGTATGGAAACACAAAAGACCCCGAATAGCCAAAGCAATCTTGAGAACGAAAAAAGGAGCTGGAGGAATAAGGCTCCCTGACTTCAGACTATATTACAAAGCAAGTAATCAAGACAGTATGGTACTGGCACAAAAACAGAAAGATAGATCAGTGGAATAGGATAGAAAGCCCAGAGATAAACCCACGCACATATGGACACCTTATCTTTGATAAAGGAGGCAGGAATGTACAGTGGAGAAAGGACAGCCTCTTCAATAAATGGTGCTGGGAAAACTGGACAGGTACATGTAAAAGTATGAGATTAGATCACTCCCTAACACCATACACAAAAATAAGCTCAAAATGGATTAAAGACCTAAATGTAAGGCCAGAAACTATCAAACTCTTAGAAGAAAACATAGGAAGAACACTCTATGACATAAATCACAGCAAGATCCTTTCTGACCCACCTCCTAGAGTAATGGAAATAAAAACAAAAATAAACAAATGGGACCTAATGAAACTTCAAAGCTTTTGCACAGCAAAGGAAACCATAACCAAGACCAAAAGACAACCCTCAGAATGGGAGAAAACATTTGCAAATGAAGCAACTGACAAAGGATTAATCTCCAAAATTTACAAGCAGCTCATGCAGCTCAATAACAAAAAAACAAACAACCCCATCCAAAAATGGGCAGAAGACCTAAATAGACATTTCTCCAAAGAAGATATACAGAATGCCAACAAACACATGAAAGAATGCTCAACATCATTAATCATTAGAGAAATGCAAATCAAAACTACAATGAGATATCATCTCACACCAGTCAGAATGGCCATCATCAAAAAATCTAGAAACAATAAATGCTGGAGAGGGTGTGGAGAAAAGGGGACACTCTTGCACTGCTGGTGGGAATGTGAATTGGTTCAGCCACTGTGGAGAACAGTATGGAGGTTCCTTAAAAAACTACAAATAGAATTACCATATGACCCAGCAATCCCACTACTTGGCATATACCCTGAGAAAACCAAAATTCAAAAAGAGTCATGTACCAAAATGTTCATTGCAGCTCTATTTACAATAGCCAGGACATGGAAACAACCTAAGCGCCCATCATCGGATGAATGGATAAAGAAGATGTGGCACATATACACAATGGAATATTACTCAGCCTTAAAAAGAAATGAAATTGAGCTATTTGTAATGAGATGGATAGACCTAGAGTCTGTCATACAGAGTGAAGTAAGTCAGAAAGAAAAAGACAAATACCGTATGCTAACACATATATATGGAATTTAAGGGAAAAAAATGTCATGAAGAACCTAGGGGTAAGATAGGAATAAAGACGCAGACCTACTGGAGAACGGACTTGAGGGTATGGGGAGGGGGAGGGGTGAGTTTTGACAGGGCGAGAGAGAGTCATGGACATATACACACTAACAAACGTAGTAAGGTAGATAGCTGGGGGGGAAGCAGCCGCAAGGCACAGGGATATTAGCTCGGTGCTTTGTGACAGCCTGGAAGGGTGGGATGGGGAGAGTGGGAGGGAGGGAGACGCAAGAGGGAAGACATATGGGAACATATGTATATGTATAGCTGATTCACTTTGTTATAAAGCAGAAACTAACACACCATTGTAAAGCAATTATACCCCAATAAAGATGTTTAATAAAAAAAAAAAAAAAAAAGCCTATGAGCAGTGAGTTTTTATTCACAGCAAATATAATGACCACCAAAGCTTAGTGTTATCCACACAGTCACACAAAATTTTATATTTATATTAGCACACAACTTTGTGGCTATATGTTCATAGAAGAGAAGTTTTCACACACATTAGAGGAATGGTTTTGTTCTTTTGTGATTTCTGTAGTGTTTTTTCTTCACAACTCCCACCCTCTTTAATTCATGTATTACAGGAAAATTCTAATTATGTAAGTGGATTAGCTGAGATACATGACAGTATGTAAAATGGGTCTTTTTCCTTTTTCTTTTTTTTTTTTTTTTAGATGTTGGGGGTAGGAGTTTATTAATTAATTTATTTTTGCTGGGTTGGGTCTTCGTTTCTGTGCGAGGGCTTTCTTTAGTCGTGGCAAGCGGGGGGCCACTCTTCATCACGGTGCGCAGGCCTCTCACTATCGCGGCCTTTCTTGCTGCGGAGCACAGGCTCCAGACGCGCAGGCTCAGTAGGTGTGGCTCACGGGCCCAGCCGCTCCGCGGCATGTGGGATCCTCCCGGACCAGGGCACGAACCCGTGTCCCCTGCATCGGCAGGTGGACTCTCAACCACTGCGCCACCAGGGAAGCCCTCTTTTTTTTTTTAATTTTGAGAACTATAGACAAGTCTATCTACATTATAAAACAATTATAAAGCTGCCAGAGTTCCTCCCCCACCCCCCATCCTACTTTGGACTTCACCTATTTGTTAAAAGGGAAAGGTAGACAAACTATTGTTTCACCTTTACCCACAATAATCAAGCCATATAAGTGGAAAATGGAGAGCTTTGGAGGGAGAAAATAAGTATGTTAGTGCTGGGTGTGGCTCACTAGAATAATTGAGGGGAGCTCAGTCTCAGCGAGGTTGCAGTACTTACTAAAGAGGGAGTTGACATTGATCATTTCTGGTTGGCTATTTCAAAAGCTGCAGAGACCCTTAGGGCCATCCTACAATAGCCACTGGAGGGTGTTCAGTTCTTGAGAAATTGACATTTGTCCTCAGTAATTCAGGAATATATATATATATACTCAGAGTTTGGTGCCTGTTTCCTTTCTGAGGAATTTTGAAGACTGGTGATTTACTGGATGAACCACGACTAGTATGGCAAGGAGAGATGAAAACAGAGAAGTGGGCCTGGGTGCATAAGTTCTACTAAGTTAAACCAATGCCCTAGAAAGTGGCACTGTCAAATCAGGATATGGATTGTCAATATGTATATCTTGAGGGCAGTGGCTTCAGAAGAGGTCCCCCATATGCTCCATGAGAAAGCCATCATTCTGATGCCAGTAGAAATAGAATGCTGATGGGTATTAGCATTCTCCTTTAGCCTACACCGAAAGGATCTCATCCAAGTGGTCATGCCTCCCATGAAATTGTTTTATAATACAGTGTAACTTCTAAGACACAATAAAATAGCAAGAAATCCACAACATTACAAACACTTTCAGAAATCTAACTAAAGAAATGATGTTTTTCTAGATATATTTGGTATAGAAGAGCTTGAGCAATGTTTTTCAAATAAAAATTAGTTTCATATTGAAATAACATGCATATCATTTTTGTAAACACAAGTAAGCATTAAATCTGTGATTTTTAAAGACTACTATTTCATGAATATACAACTATTTTTTTCCATTTTCTTATTGATTTTAAGGCTATGCCTAAACATATTTAGTGGATAATTTATGCAATTGTCCCAATAACCAAACAAAACTGTTTATCATTCAAATGCTTAAAACTTTGGAAATAAGAGTGGAGGTTTTTTGGTTTCATTTCAGTTATTTATTATTGCCTATATTTTCCAATTCATGCTTTAATGTTTAAAGCATAGCCTAGTTTTCTTTTTAATTAGGTTGAATTTTATATTTTTTTCCTGATTAGCAATTCTAATAAATGTGTAAATTTAAAGTTTCTTAACCTTTATAATAATATTCCTGTAGTTTAGCATTTTAGTGAAGTTTTCATTATCATCAAATTAAATACCTACTTTATAAAATAAATAATTTATTTTGTTTAGTTAGTGCTTAGGATCTGTGCATGTTTTAAACATCTTGAAAAATATAACGACATTTTTTCCTAAGTTGTTCAATGCCTACGTAGTTTAGAGCCCTATATTCATATGTAATATATAAACTCCTTGAATTAAACACAATTTACAGTGGCTATTTAGGAGTGTTACCAAGAGATAGTATTCATATAACACATGAAGAAATAAACCATAGAGCCAGAGAATATTTGCTTCTTGAAAGTTAAAGTTTTTCAGGAAGCATAAATGTCAATCCAAGTTAAAATACCTTTATGGGTCTTTGTAGAGTCTATATAACGATGGAGATTTGATCTGTGACATTTCAGAGTATTTCCAGGTTCAGTAGTCATGCAGTTTGACAAGGCTTCCTGGTGTAACTAATAACACAATGGCTATGGTGGGTCTCGCATCTGTAGGGAATCATTCCTACCTTCAGATTTACTGTAAGGCCTGTTGAGTTTTGAAGTATTACTTAGAAGTAACTCGGTGTATATCTACTATTACTTGAAATTTTATTTTTAGAGTTTATTGAGCTAAACTACAGGAGAGGAATGGGAAGAGATTTCCTAGCCGAAAATTTTAGATTTGTCACTACTGTTGAATAAATTGTTTAAATTAAACGTTATTCTTGAAGAGCAACAAATAGACTAAAGTTATTTGTTAAGCTAGAAGAGTTTAAAAATGATTTTCCTAGATAGAGCTTTTTGCTGTCTTTAAGAAAAACATACAAACATGGTGATTAAATGTGTATACCTAAGGGGGAGAAAATCTCCTTCTGATACATGGCATGAGAAAATATTTGCTGACAAAGTTAAAATAAATTAGACATATGCAGAATTTTTATCAAAGGAACCTAAAACCTTTTTCTCTTACATGTCTTCCAAACAAGATGGGTGTTATCCAGTTCGTTTTGGAGGTATTGCTTTAGAATGCTCTAAATTAGAACAAAAGTTGAAATCTGTATCTTTGGATTATTTTCTGTGGAAACTGGCTAAGTCATCACTTTTTGATGGTGTGCTAAGCTTTTAGTCTATTACACTTCCATAGCTTAAGAGTCTATCATTCTTTTAGTTAATTATGCCCTTTATGCTCTTTTTTTTCCTATCTTATTTCACTTTGTTGATTGGGAAACACCATTTTTATGAGCTAGTCTTTCTGTGTATGTGGTACATGTGAGTATATAATTCTCATTTTATAAGTGAGAATACTAAATCCTAGGGCTGACATAGCCGCAGAATCCATTGTAACACTGTGCATCGCCTAGAATCCTTTGAAACTTTTTCTATTTCATTAATTATTTTTTTTTTTTTTTTTTTTTTTTTGCGGTACGCGGGCCTCTCACTGTTGTGGCCTCTCCCGCTGCGGAGCACAGGCTCCGGACGCGCAGGCTCAGCGGCCATGGCTCACGGGCCCAGCCGCTCCGCGGCATGTGGGATCTTCCCGCACTGGGGCACGAACCCGTGTCCCCTGCATCGGCAGGCGGACTCTCAACCACTGCGCCACCAGGGAAGCCCTCATTAATTATTAATACACATTTAAGAACGAAAAAAGAAAGAATGGAAAAGTACTTTTTATATTAAATGAATAGCTCATGACTGTCTGCTGGAAATTTATCAGGTGTACCTAAGGACACTGTTGAGTTTGAAAGAGATTATTCTTAAGTTAAGCATTTTGCTTAATAAAAATTATATATGGATTATAAGTATTATATTTAAACAAACCACAGTATATTAGGAAGACCACTCCAGGAGGAGTTTTGGAATATAATGAACAAAAATAAACTGGGTAGAAACCTCAGCGAGTGAGGGAGAAAAAAGATTAAAATATTTTTGATTGTATAAATAAAGAAAATTCTTCATTTTAGATGAAGGGAAACAGCAGTATTGTATATAGAACAAGTAAAGAAGGGGGCTTAAATTGTGTGAATATATTAATCATCAAAGCACACCCATTTTTATTATTATGTTCATTATTGAATCCTATTGGAATTAATTTGTAGAATCCCATTTTATCATAATGCAAATGGGATTCAGCTTATATATTTTCTAAATATTTCTAAAACAACCATATAATATTTTAAAAGAGTATGGGCTTCCCTGGTGGCGCAGTGGTTGAGAGTCTGCCTGCCGATGCAGGGGACACGGGTTCGTGCCCTGGTCCGGGATGATCCCACATGCCGCGGAGCGGCTGGGCCCGTGGGCCATGGCTGCTGGGCCTGTGCGTCCAGAGCCTGTGCTCCACAGTGGGAGAGGCCACAACAGTGAGAGGCCCGCGTACAGCAAAAAAAAAAAAAAAAGAGTAGTTATCGGGTTTCCCTGATGGCGCAGTGGTTGAGAGTCTGCCTGCCGATGCAGGGGACACGGGTTCGTGCCCTGGTCCGGGAGGATCCCACATGCCACGGAGCAGCTAGGCCCGTGAGCCATGGCCGCTGAGCCTGCGCATCCGGAGCCTGTGCTCCGCAACGGGAGAGGCTGCAACAGTGAGAGGCCCACGTACCACAAAAACAAAAAGTAGTAGAGATCATACGGTTTTTAAACAAACATGACTGACTAATTAAATACTTTTCTGTATTATGATAAAATAGTAAATGCTCTATAGATATTTAGGTGGACTTTTAAAATTTGACAACACATATTATCCAGTCTTTAGGAAAATAGAGCAAGGAGGGAAGATGAGTACAAGTTAAAATAGGGTAGCCATGAGAGGCCCCTTTATTTAGAGTTATATTTGAGCAAAGGGTTAAGGTGGATGAGGGAGCTAGCATGTGAATATGTGGAAGAGGAACATTATGATCAGAAGGAAGAGCAAGTGCAAAGGCCCTGGGGTAGGACCCTAATTGGCAAGTTCAAAATTCATCAAGAAAGCCATTGTGGCTAAAACGATATGTAAGATAAGAAGTCTGGAGGGGCATACATTGAAGCAGTAAGGAACAGATATGTGGAAATTTTCAGGATATTATAAATACTTTTTTTTTTTTTTTGCTGTTCTAAATGATATGAAGAAGGCATTGTAAATTTTTTTAGAAAAAAAGGAACACGCTCTAAGTATATTTTAGAAAGGATCAGTCTAGCTTTTGTATTAAGAACATATACTAGAGGAACAGATAATGGAATCAGGGAGCTCTTTAAAAGACTTTTGCTATGATCCAGATTTGGACCAGAGAGGGATTACTGGAGGGGTGAGAAAATTTCTAATTCTCTATATGTTTTTTAAAGTTTAGCCAGTTTTGATGTGGTATGTGAGAGAAAGGGAGAAGGCAAGGAAGACACCTGAGTTTGGGCCTAGGCAGCTAGAAAGACAGAGTTCCCATCGACTGATGTGTGTGGAAGACTGAGATACGGGCAGGTTAGGAATGTGTCAAGAAGACCAAATCTGAGATGTCTCTTAGATATCCAAACAGAGATGTTAGGTAGGCCATTGAATAGATAAATATTGCATTCATAGTAGATGCAAATATGGGAGCCTTCAGCATACAGTCTGCATGAGATTGTCATGGGAGTTAGTACAGAGAGAAAAGAAAGGACCATGGGCCTTGGGACACTCCATCTTTAAGAGGTTGAAGATATAAGGAGGAATCAGCAAGTGGGACTGAGGAGGAATGACCAGTGATGGAAGAGGAAGAACAATAGTGATGGGGAATGGCCCTGGAAGGCCGACATTAAAACGTTCTCCTGGGAAGGGAGTGATAGATCACTTGTGTCCAATAGTGCTGCAATTTGATGAGAACTGAGAAATACATTAAGTTTTAATACCATCGTGGTCATTGGTGTCCTTGACTAGGAGATTTTCAGTGTTTTGGTTGGGGAATAATTTCATTGGAGTTCCTTTAAGGAAAAAATCAGATGATAAAGATTGAAGAAAAGCAGCATTTATACTACAACGTGGGAATATTATAGTAGAACATGTAATAATACTAAGCTGTTGATATACACAAGCTCATTAAATCCTCATAGAAATTCTTGAGGCAGGGACCCTTAACACTCTCCACTAAGGACAGAATAGTGACTTTAAATTTACAAAGTAAGGAGTACAAGGGTTAGACACAAATGAGGTTTATCTGATGCCAGATTTCAAGTGTGTAACCTGACTCTTATCTCACATTCTGGAAGAACAGGAAAGAGAGAGGTTATTGAGAAAATGCCATCTGAGTTCAATTTCAAAGAACGAAAAGTAGAAGAATATGCCAAGTATAGAAAGTGATGAGACAGGAAAGAATAATGAAAACAGTTCATAATAAGCATCATTTTTGCTGTAATCTTTACTGTCTTTTCTGCCTGATTTTCTTTAGCTCTGTGTAAATTTCCTGTAGATTTGTGACTATGTGCTTACAATAATTTATACAGTCTGTGCTGCCATTCTAAGACATGTAAGAAAAGAAGAAATGGGTGGAGAGGAAGTATTTGATTACACTGAGAAATAAAAGATTCATGGAAAATAAGCTAAAAATCAAGCTATTTTTTAAATTATGATGAATTAAAAAGAAATAATTTTTACTCTCAGATTATTATTGAATTATTTTACTTGTTTTGTGTGTTTAGGAATTTAATATTAACATTGGTTGGTTGCAAGCATGAGCCTGAAATAAGTAAAAGATCTCTAAAGATCTCAGAGTTTCATGTTCACATGCAGCACACATCACACTGCAAATATGTAGAAAAACTTTGTGTCTATTAATATACAAACTAAACCTTATTTTGAAGAATAATACTATTTAAAGCTAATCTATGTGTTAAATCTACAATCTGTTGACCAAACTGAAGCTCCCTTGGTAAATTTTCATATCTTCTAAGTACCTGAACATTTTAAGAATACCCCTTAATTAAATATAATTCCTTTACAGTTAATTGGCATTGATTTGCAATCATGCCTTATAATCATATTTTAAAATCATCATTCTCTTTATGGAGAAAATCAAATCTAAAAATTTTCAGTTTACTTCTTATTTTGTTAATTTCCCTACTTACCTCTAACTTTCCTTATGGAATATTGGATAATCATCAGATCTAGTGCTGAAGGAATCTTACTATAAAATGAACAATTTATTTTAAATATCAGACAGTTACAACTGAATTCTTAAAGATAAGTTTTCAAGCAAGAGTTCACTTTTTTCCCATTTGCATAATTTTAAATTATTGGGTTGTACCTGTAAAGAATGATTACCCATTAGTGATAGTGAGATGATGTATAAATTCAAAGACTCACCCAGTTTGGTCTGATCTCTGTGTCCTGCTGAGTCACCCAGTTCTCCATGTGATATACGTGGTCCTCTCACAGAGAACTATACAAGATGCAAACGCCTCTCTTAGTCCAGTCAATGTACCTGCTCTTGCTGGTCTTTTTGAACAACCTAATAATTTCTCTCCCATGTTTCCTTGTTCAAATCCTAATTACCCTATAAGGCCCAATTCTATAGTCACCTCCTTCCTCAGATATCCCTGATCCTTTGCTATGGAAAGAATTTTCAATTCCCAATACCAAATTGAACTTTATTTGTATATCATTTCTCAGGGGACATTTGCTACTTTCTGTATTTTATTTTAGTTATTTCTGTGCATGCCCTACTGATCTTAACTTTATGTTTTACTGGTTTCATTTTTCACTGTCGATTCTCTTATACCATGGCTTCCAAATCTGGATTTACTGCAGTCCACCGCCTAGTCATTTAAATTACACATTGATTAAATTTTCAGTGAGGGATCATGGATGTGTTTATTCCAAAACCCTTGAATATCTGAAAATATCTTTTGTGTTGACATCACATATGACAAGAGCACCATAAAAAAGCTAATGATATCTAATCCATAACATATGTTTTAGTGAAAATTCATAACTAATCATTGTATCCATGAAATAGCAACCATAGTGACTTTTACTTTGTACACTTTCAGTTTTTAAAAATGACCTTACATGAATGAATGGCATGATTTAAATTTCTCATTCTAGGATATATTTCTGAGCTATAAAGTTGTATGTGCAAATGCCTATGTAACAACTTTTCATATAATAACTGTCACAAGAAACTTTTCACCAATACTACTCCTTCATAGTCATACCATCTTGGGTAATGGCACCATCTCCATGCAATCTCTCTAGGTATAAACATGGAAGTCATTTTTGACACTCCCCTATATTTTCCATAGGTCAAAAATATTTTTTAAATAAAACCATTCTGTCACTTCCATGATCAAAGATTATATTTATCTTTTATTGTTTTTACGGTAACAGCCTCTTAACCAGCTTCTTAATTATCCCCTTTCTAATTCCTTTTCTATGGGAATTTAAAATATTCTTAAATCATCTTCCAAAAATAGTATCAAATTACATAACTCACCTGCATAAAACTCAATAATTTTGCAATGCATTTTTTTTTTTTTTTTTTTTTGGCGGTACGCAGGCCTCTCACTGCTGTGGCCTCTGCCGCTGCGGAGCACAGGCTCCGGACGCGTAAGCTTAGCAGCCATGGCTCACAGGCCTAGCCGCTCTGCAGCATGTGGGATCCTCGCAGACCGGGGCACAAACCCGTGTTCCCTGCATCAGCAGGCAGACTCTCAACCACTGCGCCACCAAGGAAGCCCTTGCTTTACATTTTAAATTCACCTTTTAACAGTTGTCTTGACATGTGACTATTACTATACTACCTTAGTGCTTAAATAATGTCCTATTATTTACAAAAATAAAATAAATCACACCATTGACACCACCGCGAAAAGCACTCTTTTTCCTCTTCTCTTAATATGCTCAGGCAAATACTAGAAGGAGAGGTTTTGTGAAGGCAAAGCTTGCTTTAGGCCCTAAAATGTAAACATTAACTGCAGCAAAGACCACAAGCCTAACCATCTTTTTGGAAATTGCAGAAGTCAGGAAATGCCAATATAAAAAGTAACTCTTATTCTTTCTGATTATATTACTGCTATTAAAGCTTACGCACACATGCAGACTTTAACATATCAAGAAAGTATGTGTACAAACAGTATATAAGACTCTTTGTGGACTGAGAACATTTCTTCATTACCCATTATTCTCCTCTTACTTTCTATATTTCAAAAAATATATATAAAAATATATATAATATATGAATGTATAAATATTTATTATATATTATTGTTAAATATATAAATTATAATTAATATATTAAATTATTATATTTATATATTTATATATATTATATATATATAATATATATCTCCTCTTGTCTCTTAAAGTACACCAAGGTTGTTACTACAGGTGGGACTTAGGCTCTTCTATCTGTCCTGATGAATAAAAATGTTCTCAGCAAGTCAGTGTTTTCAAGCTTATATTCTAAAATGTATACCTAAATGACAAATATTCTTATTAAAGTAAATAGATTAATTCTGCTAATTTAAATATAAATTTAAAATTATTTTCAACAAATATATGGAATACATCAAATGCAAATAAATATTTCCTGCATTTATACTTTATTTATTGAAGAAAGCTGAACAAGTTGACATTTTTTGGTCCAAAGATAATAGCAAATCTTGTAAAAGGGCTATTTTCAAATATTAATAAAATGTTAATCTAGAAACAAGTGCATGCTTACATAAAAGAAAACAGAACATTTTGAAAATAATATAGTTTGTTATTATAAAATGAAGCCCTAATCTAAATTCAGAGTTATCCATTTTTAAGATTGCTAGTCTTTAAAAATAATTAGATTTAGGAATTAGATATTTAGTACTTACTTTTTCTGACATGAAGGTGTTTAAAGCCGCTATAGAGGACTGAAGAATGAGCTTATTCTACTATGGCACCACTATTACAGGAACTTCATCCTTAACATATATTCATTATTATCTTCGAGCAAATAAGTGAAGGAAGAAAGGGAGTAAATCATGTGAAGAGCTATGAGAAAGATGTTGGATAGGGGGGAAAAAAAGTGATCTGTTTTGGACAAGTGAAATTTGTGATGCTTTTTATGTTCAAACTTTTATGACTATATACAAAGCAGAGTAAAAGTTGGTTTGTATTTATTGTATCATTTAATTATCATAAAATTTCATAAATTTAGCATTATTATTATTCTCACTTTTGGGAAAGGAAGCTGAGGCATATATGGGATAAGCAATTCTTCAAGGTCATGCATCCGGTATACAGCAAAAGGAAATCAAGGACTTAGGTCTGTAGGCTTCAAAGCCCATGTGTTCTCCTGTGCAGTACATTATCTAAACTACATTATGTTCAAATAACCAAATCCAATAGACAATGGTGCATTTTTAGGCATGTGTAAAAATTGATGAAACTGTTAGTTATTCTAACCAGGATTTCCTAGAAAGTTTATCACACCCAAATAGTTTTGTACCCTATGCCTAAGTTTTAAAAAATTGCTTAAGAGTTGAAACTTTCAAACTAGAGTATTAAGAACAGAATACTTTTTTCCACGATTTTACAAATGAGTTAACTCCTTCTAGCATATTTGCCCCAACTAATTGTTGTCATAAAATTATAGCTCATACAAAGTTATATGTAGGTTAGTCTTCTTATGCAATAGCCCGGGGCTAAATAAATGTAACCATACAGTCTAATATAATATGATTTTATAAGCAATGGAATAAATTTGTGCAAAGTACTCCATATGTTTATATCCCCAGAGGCAAAACTCTGATAGAAGCAGTGAAGCCAAAGGGGGTGGATGACAGGGATAATTGCAGACTAATTTCTAAGCTAACATTTAGTAATTTTAAAAAATAATTGATACAAAACTGCCTTAAACAAAAAGGATTTGACCATTCCAACTAATTTTGTTGCTGAAAAGGAATCACAGACTTTGGCTCTCCAAATGAAGCTAAAGAGACCAACAGTGAATAACTGTCAGTCTTGTTTATTGCAATTTGTCTACAGTGTAGATTTTTGTGGAAAGAGCCAAAAGATACTTGCCTGGTGTTAACACAATTTTTGGTGCACTGTGTTTAGCTCTGCTTTATGCTTTTACTTTACTTTAATTGGTTGGCATAGGTTATGCTAAAATTTGTTCTATTTTATACACAAAATGCAGTTATAGTATACTTCTAATACCTTGAAATGGGAACATTGAAAGGAGAGCAAAGTTACTTTTATTTAAGGACCCATTCCTCCATTATGAAAAATTGGTTTCAATATAAGAACAAGGGATTCTGGGGAAATGACAGTAGCATGATATTTAATCCCCTCAAATACCTTTATAAAAGCAGATAGAACAATTAAATAGTAATCCCAAATGGATGGACCACATTTACAACAATATTAGATTACAAGGTATCTTCACAGACCCCAAATACAAGGGGTGGGGAGAAAACAGTTACAAGCCCTGTGTTGTCTCAGCCTTTGTACAGATGGAAGAATGATGAAACAATTAGACATTTTAAGATCTGAAGGCAGGATATTCACCAGGAGCCAATTTGAAAACAGCAGTTAAAATTAGGAGGAATTTTGCCTAATCCACACTTGGTCAGTGTAACTGTCTGTAGGAAGGTCTGGCAGGGCTGGAACAGTCTAGCCCCTTTGAATTTTTAAATTGATTAAGCGTGACCAACTTCCAGAACAAAGTTCCACACTACGGGGAAAAAAAACCCCCCAAAAACCTGAGAACTGAATTTCTGAATTCAGCTTATCAGGATAAGGCCAATAGAAATGAAGAAAAGAAAAAGTCAGATAAAAGTGGGGGAGGGAAATTGAGCCAGAAAAATCATATTTTTAAATACTAATAATAAAGAAAACAGATGTGAGAGCTCTGTGAGGTTATAAAATCTATTCTGAAAGAAACTTCCTTTTAAAATTTCAGGAAATTTATAAAATTTCAAATGTTCATATGAAAATAAGCCTTGGATATATAGCTACCTATATAGAACTAAGATTAAATGAGGAGAGGATATTGAGTATAATTACTATATGATAGGACAAAGTAGATTTAGTAATATTAGAAATAACTGAGGACAAAAAGAATGCATTTACAAATCTTTTAAATGTGGTCAGTAATCATATTAGTTTTGGAAGCATTTACATTGTTATGTGGAAACTAATGTCGGTATGATGTGGAATAAGGCAAATGGATAATTATTGCATATTGTAATTTTATCACCGCCTTCTGTACCTGAAAACAGAATTCTCAAGGTGAAAGAAGAATAGATGTAAAGTAGAAGAGGCTGAGTAGTCCTGCACTCCTGAATTTGAACTGGAAAAATAGTATAAACTCATTAGGCACTTTATCCATCCATTGATCAAGTCATTGTTCTATCAATGTTTATTTTCCTATAAGTTTCATCCACAAAATTGTATAGAAAGAAATCAGGTAAAAATAAGCATCCCTATATATGTGTTAGCATACGGTATTGTATATACACTACCAAATGCAAAATAGCTAGTGGGAAGCAGCTGCATAGCACAGGGAGATCAGCTCGGTGCTTTGTGACCACCTAGAGGGGTGGGATAGGGAGGGTGGGAGGGAGGTGCAAAAGGAAGGGGATATGGGGATATATGTATACACATAGCTAATTCACTTTGTTATATAGCAGAAACTAACACAACATTGTAAAGAAATTATACTCCGATAAAGATGTTTAAAAAAAAAGCATCCGTAACATCCAGACTGTAGATTTAAATTACCTTTTCCCTCTAAAGATAATGAGGACTTCTTGGAGGAATGGCTGATTCCAGTTCTGAGGCAGAAAATGACACAAAACAAATCTGGAATATCTTGTCATTGAAAAACTGTCGGGATCACATCTAAAGGAGATAAGAATCAATGTGAAGAGGTGCTATAACTAAAGATAAGATAATCTGAGCTTCAAAATGAATTTATATTAAGGAACTGAAATCCATCAAACACGTTTAAATACATGAGTTCCTAATGATACTTAAACAGCAATCTACTTAGTTACTTTAGGGAATGAGAAGAAACAAATTACCTGGAAATCTATAAAATAAAGGGAAAAATCAGGGATTTAACTTGTTTTTCCATTTAAAGTGTTACTTTTAAAATATTTTAAGTGATAAGTAAAAAAGAGAACTAATGCTTTATTAATATAACAAGTAGCAAACACTAATACTTAATTAACAGATGAAGGAAAGTGAAACTTTATGGAACTACCCCTGGTAATAACTAAAAAGAGAAATGATAAATCAACTCTCAGTGAATTAATGGATAGATGAATTAAGCATAGAAAGAGAAAGACAAGCTAGAAAACCAAAATCATGTGTGATCTTGCCTAAAAAAAAAAAAAAAAAAACTAAGCTAAGTCTATTTTCTTCCAAGTTGCAGAAAATACAGAGGGCAGTGGAACATATGAATTGCAAAACGGGCATGTAATCAGCAAATCCAGACGGGAAAATTTAGATGGCTTGTGATTTTCAATTTGATAAGTTGTAAGGGGAAAAGAAAAGATAGAATTTGCACCTGTAAATTAAGAAGCTTAAGAGACATACCAAATTTTAAGAAAATGGGTGAAACTAAACTACCATATATAAGGATGCATATTTAGATAATGAAAAAATTAAAATACACAAGAAAATAGCTGCACAAAAGACAGGATTGTGGGGGGGGTGTTTTGAGGGTTGTGACTGAGATCTGGCAAATGAAAGGGTTTCTGGGCTTTCAAGCTATAGAATATCTATAATTCTATAGGTATCATATCTAAATAAGATAACTAGATATTTGTGTCTAATGGTACAGATACATGTAAATCTACAATTTTATAAAATAAAATGCCCTTTTACATTTAGCGTGTAGCATGGGTTTTATTTAAACATTATATTAAATAATTTTTACATCAATAAATATGTAACTAAAAGATATTTAAAATACATATAGCAATCTTTAAATTGCTATGACACAATTATTTTATTGTAATTATATTCATTATTTTTAGACGGGTTATTCATTTTTAACATTGTCCTAAACTGTGCTAAAATGACCATAAATAAAATTTGCAAAACATTTATATTTATAAGTATTTGTATGATTGTTGGCCTGAATGATGTGAAAAAAATAAGGACCTGGTATGTACTGATAAATTGCTTCCCTAGAAATGTGCCAATTTATACTTTATGTTATTTTCTATTTTCTGCAGTTTTGCAGCTGCTTATAATCTTTACATTTTTCATAAAGGTTTATGATCTTTAAATTTTTCACGGAACTTTAAAGGTTTTCATAATCTTTTAAAAATTTACATTTAATATAGTCCCATTGCTAAAAAATTTAAAGCAAAGAAAAATTTACAGTTAAATTTGAAAACCAGGTATTTGCCGTGGGTTGCTGAGACTTTTCCTGAATGCTTATCATCATAGAACATGATGACTCATGTCAAGTTTCGTCATTGGATGTCCTCAATTATATCTTCCTGTTATTATTAGGGTAAAACTTGATTTCTTAAAAAAAATTTGTTGTGGATAAAACACTTAATATATGCGGTCTACCCTTTTAACAAATTGTTATGTGCACTATGTATTTTTGTTGAGGTACAATGTTGTAAAGCAGATCTGTAGAGTTTATTCATTTTTCTTGAATGAAACTTTATGCCCATTGATTAGATTTCCCTTCCCTCCAGTGGCTGGCAACCATCTTATCACTCTTGGATTCTATTAGTTTGACTACTGTAGATACTGCGTATAAGTGGAATCACGCAGTATTTTTTTTTCTGTGACTGGCTTATTTCACTAAGCATAATGCTCTCAAATTTCATCCTTCACATATTGCAGAATTGCCTTCTTTGTAAAGTCTCAATAGAATTACGTTGTGTGTGTATATATATATATATATATATATATATATATATATATATATATACCACAGTTTCTTTATCCATTTATCTGTCGAGGGAAATTTATGTTGTTTGCACATTAAAGCTTGATTTTTATAGATATATTCTATTTTGTTAAATTTGTTTTCTTTTTTAGTCTATTTTTTTCCATTAAGCGTTTCATCTTTATCTTATTTTATTTCAAGTATTCCTTGTACATTTAGTGTAAAGATCCTTTATCTGCCTTGTAGAACTTCCAAATGGTTGACCTTTTACTTTCAAAAATTTTATTTTCCCTATGCAGGCAGTGTACATGTAGTCAGTGTTGTTTCCCACGATAGTCTCATGTTGCTCTTGTTGGGTATTTTGCTTTTCTCTTATGTTTGTTACTGGGAATTTAATTGTATTTATTTTTATATTCAAATATTAAAGCCTTTGGGAATTTGCTTTTATGCATGGTGTAAAATGGAAAAATCATACAAGCAAAACTAAAATTCTTCCAAATTTCAAGTCTTTTATGAAATAAAGTTTGAATAAGCTTAGGAATATTTAGATATTATCAGTGAAATATAAAGCACTTAATGATGGAAGCATATTAATTTTAGAATGTCTAGATTTCAGTGAGGAAGTTTTCTAGGACTTAACAGTGTTTTTATACTATGATGTTAATAACTTGATCTCTTGTCAATTAACTTACGGTATGGTAATTTAAATAACTTTTTTGTGCTAATTGGTAGAATAGTTTTGTAATTTTGCAAGTATATCCTTTGTATGTGTATAAGCAACTTGACCATATTAATTTTATCTACCAGTTCTCCCAATAACCTGTCTAGTATATTTTCTGTTGATTAACCTATTATTTGACTAGATGATTAAACTAATAACTTTTTTTTGTATAGACACAATCTATGCATATGTTGGTAACAACCACTTGGGATTTATTTATTCTAGAAAGCATAATGTTTAAGTTAATTGTCAAAATTCTATAGAATGTAAAGCACGACATTTGAATTAGACATCATATGTCTAATTCTAACTATGAAAGCTTAATATTATATTTTCGAGTTGAACAATAGATTGGCACTGCATCAATTGTGCTCTCCTGTAGAGCTCTTAAAGTATGACAGTATATACTAGCATCCCACACGTGTTCTTAAACTTTGTTCTTTTTGCTCTTCACATTTCACACAATCAGATAAGTCTAATGATATAGAACTGAAACGAAAGAGTTTCTTCATTCCACATTCTTAATGAATTCCATCTTTGTCGCAATTGCAATTATGTTTATGATACATCTTTTTATGACTCGTATCAGCACTTTAATTTCTTTTGTTTTCTAGTAATTTATACAAAATAAGGAAAAATTCAATAAAGTATCTTATTAATTGCACAAACACTATAGAGAAAGATGACACTGCAATAGCCAAAATTTTGCTCTCTGACAGCATGACCAAAGTATAAAAGTCAAAATTTTCAAACAAAATATAGTTTAGGAGTGACAATATTACATATATATATATATATATATATATATATATATATATATGGATTGTTAAAAACTCAAACATAGAAAAGGCAAGATTAGGGAGGGTGGGAGGGAGATGCAAGAGGGAGGATATATGGGGATGTGTGTATATGTATAGGTGATTCACTTTTTTATAAAGCAGAAACTACCACAGCATTGTAAAGCAATTATACTCCAATAAAGATGTTAAAAAATCAATAAAATAAAATAAATAGAATCATAATATAAAAAAAGAAAAAAATTTTATTCCAAGTGTGATGGCATATTCATTTTAAGAATCTAGTAGAAAATTAAAATGTTTCTTTGAATACTATATAATTGCCTATGAATTATTAAACTGTAATTGAAGAGAAAAATAAAATCCATCGATCCTTTCTATCTTGTTGTACCTCTCCTAACCTTATCTATCTTAAGAAATTACAGGGAATTCCCTGGTAGTCCAGTGGTTAAGACTTGGTGCTTTCACTGCAGTGGCCTGGGGTTCAATCCCTGGTTGGGGAACTAAGATCCTGTAAGCCCCACAGTGTGGCCAAAACAAATAATAAAATAAATAAATAAATAATTTTTTTAAAAAAGGAATTACATCATCATTCTTTCAGTTGCTCAGGCCAAAACCTTTTAATATTTTCTTAAAATTAAAAGAATATTTAGGGCTTCCCTGGTGGCGTAGTGGTTGAGAGTCCGCCTGCCGATGCTAGGGAACACGGGTTCGTGCCCTGGTCCGGGAGGATCCCACATGCCACCGAGCTGCTAGGCACGTGAGCCATGGCTGCTGAGCCTGCGCGTCTGGAGTCTGTGCTCCGCAACGGGAGAGGCCACAACAGTGAGAGGCCCACGTACCAAAAAAAAAAAAAGAATATTTAAGTTATTCTTATTCCTTACTTTTTCTCACACTCCACATCCAATATAACAGTAAACATTATTGTTTTTATATTGAAAATGTACCTAGAATCTTGCCACGTTTCACCATTTCCTGTTATCCTCGTTGTTCCAACAACTCTTCTTTTTCATGAACTATGTCTATTGGCCACCCAAATGGTTCCCTGCCTTTGTTCTTGCTTTTATACCACAAAGGTCCAATGTTAACAGAGCAGCTAGATTGCTCCTTCTAAAACATAAAACATGTCTTGTCACTTCTCTGCCTAAAACTTTCCAATGGATTTTTATTTTGTTTAGAGTAATATCCAAATTATTTACAATGGCCCACAGTGTTGTATACAGCCTTCCTTCCAATATGTCTCTGTCCTGATCTCTTACTTGTGCCCTTGCTGACTCTGCTCTATCCAAACTGGAGTCCCTTCTAATCCTTGAACATGCTAACTAGGCTCCCACATCTGTAGTTACTGTTTATTCAGCCTGGCGCTATCTTTCTTCAGACATATGAATGGTTTGCTTTCTCCCTATTTTTAGGTTTTTATTGAAATATCTACTTTTTAGTGATGCCTCCCAAAGCAACCTGTTTGAAATAACAATACCACCTCTCTTGACCTCCATCTCACATAGCAGTAGCACCATCTGATGTACGTATTTTGCTTACTTAGTTGTGCTAAGTCTATTTCCACAACAAGAATTTAAGCTCCACAGAGAGAAAATGTTTTCCTATTTTGTTCACTGTTGTAACAGCCCAACACCTAGATTAGTGTTTGTGACATACTATATTCCCCATAAATATTTATGGAATAAATTGAGGACTGTAAATTTGTATTACAGCTTATGCGTTTGGCAACTATTCATTGAGTAATATTGGTTAGGACCTCCTGACACTGTGATATCATGTGATCCAGACCTCCCCCACAGGTGCCCCCCTTTCTCTATGTACCTACACCCTTGCAGTTCACCTGCATCCTGGAGAGTTGCTTCCTGCTTACCTGGTGACACTGGACCCCCTATAGTCCAGGAAAATCAGCAAACTTCTCTCCTTTTGAGTGGGCTGGCTGCAAGTATACCTTATCCTTGGATGTGTTAAAATAAATTTCTAGGCCCAAGATGGAGTTGCTCCTGCCCAGGGTGCCACTTCAGCAAACAGAAACTTAGATAACTCTCATGTCCCTGTAGATGCTCTTCTTG
The DNA here is from genome assembly GCF_008692025.1 of Phocoena sinus. NCBI lineage: Eukaryota > Metazoa > Chordata > Mammalia > Artiodactyla > Phocoenidae > Phocoena > Phocoena sinus. Next base: position 44,171,259 of record NC_045772.1, on the reverse strand, counting down.
GCCTGAAACTCAAGATATCCTTATGCCAATCCACAAACACCAAGCCAACTCTGGGCTCTATACTAATTTCTTTGTTCCTTCTTACCCCAAACAAGGTTGATTATATGGCTCCAGCCAATCAGATACTTTCTGTTTTTCTCTTCCTGTTTCTTTATTCTTTATCCTATAATAGCTACCTGCCTTCTGCCCTATTTTGTAGTTCTCTGAAAGGAGACTGTTCACTTCAGGAACTGTTAAATGAAGTTTCTTTTTAACACTTAAATTGTCTTCTTTAATCATTTTTTAACAGGTTTTATGATGAGGAATGGGATCCTAAGCTGACTGCTAATGGCCTATGGGACGATGAAGTGCCCAGGCAAAGCACCCACTGAACACTTTGAATTCACTGCTCCACTCATCATTACTGAGGGGCTTGGGTAAGTCACTGTTGGATTTAAGCTCCACTCCCTTGTGTGCAGCTCTCCAATCCAAACAAACTTTATTTTTAAAATATACATATCTTGTTCCCAGGAAGTTTCTGGGGCTCTGGAAAGATTGCAGGGCTTATTAAAATTCCCAGAAATGTTCTGGGTCCCAGAAAGTTTCCAGGTTTGTTAGAACATCAAACATATGAAATGATAGTGATGATTAAATATATATATGTAAAATAGCTGTACACTGAAAATGACAAAACATTGACAAGAAAAACTAAGAAAAATGCTCTTTATCAGGTTGAAGAAGTATTCTTCTATTCTTGGTTTGAGAGTTTTTATCAGGATGTATCTCGGATATTGTCAAAAGATTTCTGTTTATTAAGACGATCATAATGTTTTTCCATTTTCAATTTGTTAATATAGTGAATTACATCAGTTTACTTTTAAGTGTTAAATCTACCTTATATTCCTAGGGTAAAACCTACTTGAGTATAATTTGTTATCTTTATTTGTGGGGATTCATTTGCTAAAATTTTGTATATAATTTTTACATCTATATTCTTAAGGTATATTGGTCTCTGTAGTTTAATTGAAATATATTTGACTGGTTTTGGTGTCAGGATAATTCTGGTCCCATAATATAAATTGAGACATATTCCCGCCTCTCAAATTATCTCTAAGAGTTTATGTAGAACTGATATTAATTCTTCCATAAATATTTGATAGAAATTAATAGTTAAGTGAACTAGGCTGGGAGTTTCTTTGAGGGTTAATATTTTCAATAACAAAGTCAATATCCTTAATAGATACAGGGCTACTCAGATTTTCTATAACTTCTTTCGTGAGCTGTGTTAATTGTGTCTTTAAAGAAACTTGCTTGCTTAATCCAAGTTGTCAAATGTATTGGCCAAAACATTAATACTATCCCTTAATATCCTTTTAATATTTGTAGAAACTAGAGTTATGTAACCCCTCTCATTCCAGGTGTTGTTAATATGTGTCTTTTTTTAAAATTTGATCATCCTAGCTAGAATTTTATCAATTTTATTGATCTTCTCAAAGAGCCACCTTTTGATTTCATTGATTGTCTCTATTGTTTTCATTTCATATTTCATAGATTTTCAGTCTGGTCTTTATTTTAAAATTTATTCTAATTACTATGGTTTTAATTTAATCTTTTCCTTGTTTCTTAATATGGAAGATGAAGTCGTTTGTTTTGAGATCTTTCTTCTCTTCTTATTTAGGTATTTAGCGCCATAAAGATACCAAGTACTGCTTTAGCTGTTACTTATAAAATAAGCTGAGGCACATTAAAAGTTTTAAGATTTTGAGCAAACATCAGTTCCCATGGGGCAGCACCAAACAGGAAGTGGTTGGATTGCTTCTACAGGAGCTGGAAAAGGCTTTTATAGAGCAGATGCAGAAGTAAAGCAAAGAAATTATTTTGTTCCCTATAGACTAAGTGGTTGCCTTATTTGGGAAAATTCTGGTTGGCTTTTTGTGATTGGCTGTTCTTAAATTTTATTGAGCACATTTATAGGACTTCACTTTGGCTTACGTTTTGGTTTGCTTACATAGGCTACCAACGTATCAGAGCTACCTCAGTCTAATGACCTCCTTTTTTAATTACTCTAACAGCTACCTGAACAGTTTTTGATGTGTGTTTTTGCTTCCTTTCATTCAAAGTATTTTCTAGGGTCACTTTTGATTTCTTCTTTTGCTCTGTAGATTAATTAGAATTGTCTTATTTAGGCTCTCAGTGTTTGGGGAATTTCCAGACATCCATATATTTGGATACATTATTTTTATGAAGTTTGAAATATCTTCTATGTTTGCTAGGGATTTTTCTTTTTCACTTATGTATTATTTAGAAGTTATTTCAATCCTTTGAAATGCATTGAGACTCATTTTATGGGTTACCATATGGCTTATATTGGTTAATGTACTATGTGGATTTGCAAATTTTCATGCTGTAGTTATAGTACCTAGTGTTCTATAAATATCAATTGGGTCAATATGTTGATAGCGTTCTTCAGATAATTTACATTGTTACCAATTTTTAAAATATATTTGTTCCACTGTATCTTGAAAGATGGGTTTAAATGCCTAAACCTATGATCATAAAATTGTTTATTTTTCACTTAATTCAAATTCTGCTTCATGAATAAGTATACATACATTTACAATTCTTCCTGATGTACTGACCTTTCTTCCCTTCTTCATTACCTTTCTTCCCTTCTTCCTTCCTTCCTTTCTTGCTTCCTTCCATCCTTTTTCTTCCTTTCTTTCTTTCTCTTTCTTCCTTCCTTCCTTCTTTCCTTCCTTCCTTCCTCCTTCCTTCCCTCCCTCCCCCCCTCTCTTTCTTTCTTTCCTTTCCTGGTGATCTAAGTTACTCATGCTGTCATCCCTCTTCAGCCTTGAGAACCTCCTTTATTATCTCTTGTAGTACAGGTTTGCTGATGACCACTTCTTTCATCTTTGTTTTGCCTGAAAATATCTTTAGTTTGCCTTTATTCTTGAAGAGTGTTTTCACAATATATAGAGCAGTTAGTCGATTTTTTTCCCTAGTATTTTAGAGTATTTTGGCCTTCATATTTCATGATGAGATGTCAGTAGTCATTAAAGTTATAGTTATCCTATATGTTTTCTGTCATTTTTGTCTGGCCACTTTGAAAAATTTCCCTTTATATTTAGTTTTGGTCACTTTGATTATTTTGTACATACCATGGTTTTTTCATATTCATCCTGTTGAGGGGAGCTTCTTGAACCAACACATTTATATTTTTCTTTATCTTTGGAAAAATTTTGGCTTTTACATTTTTATACACTGAAATATATTTTCTACCCATTTTTTTTCTCTCTACCTTCCACTACTTCTCTTTAAAATGTTACACTTTGTGTTATATTCCCTGGTATTTCTTAGGTTTGAATAATTTCTTTCAAATTTTGTGCTCTCTGTCCTTCATATTAGTTTATTTGTATCAATTTATCTTTAAGCTCACTACTTTTTCTGTCTTAAGCCCATTATGCTGTTAAGAACATCCAGTTATTTTTAAATTTTACTTATTGTGATTTTTTTGGTTTCAGAATTTCCATTTTATACTTTTTCTGTCAATATTTCAAATATTTTTATTCATTGTGAATCACATCTTTCTCTACTTCACTGAGCTTAATTATAATAACTGTATTAAAATCCTTGTCTGCTAATTTCAACATCTGGGTGATCTCAAATTAATGTTGATCTCAACTAATGGACTTTTCAATTGAGAATGGGGTACATTTTCTTGGTTCATAGTATGTTATGTAATTTTTTATTTTACTCTGGACATGTGTTTTGACTCTCCTCTCAGAATCTTCCTATTTTGATTCACCCACCAATGCCTACAGGTCATATTATTTTCTCCAAAGATTATAGTTGTTATCTGTGGGAAGGTGAGAAATGGTGGGAGCTTACTTAGTTTTACTGAAAATAGAAATTTTGTAAATCAGTTTTTTTAACTTGTGCTAGTGTAATTCATATGGGGAAATTATACTTTCCCTGGAACCACTGGAAATTCATATGGAATAAATGAAACCTCAACTCATATCATACCATACCAAAAAAATAGCTTGAAATGGGTAATTGTACTGAACAGAAATGCTAAAAACTTAAATTTTATATAAGGAAACAAAGGAGAGAATCCTTATGATATTAAGGTAGATAAAGTTCACATAGGTAGGATACAAGAAGCAATTCCATAAAATAAAATATTAATAAACGTGTGTGGTAGCTAGTCTCCAGGATGGTCCTGGTCATCCCCTAGTACTTCCTGGTATTCACAACTCTGTGTAATTCTTCTCACATTGTATGGGGTTGGAATGTGTCACCAATAGACTATGGCAGAAGTGATCATAGGTCATTCTCTGAGATTGAGTTATATCAAATACTGTGATTTCCATCTTGGTCTCTTGGGCTCTTGCTCTTGCTCTATCTCTATTTCTACTTCTCTCCCTCTTTTGGATGACACCTGTTCAAGAAATTGAACTGCCTTGCCATAAGCAGCCCTATGGAGAAGCCTAGGTTGGAGGAACTGGAGACTGGGTGATAACCATATGAATAAGAGTAAAAGCCGATTCTCCAGCTCAGGTCCAACCAGCAGTTTTACGGCAACCTCATGAGAGATCCTGAGCCAGAAACATCTATCTAGCTGTTCCTAGATTACTGACCCTCACAACTAAGTAAGATAATGTGTTGTTTATTTAAGCTGCTAAATTTGGAAGAAATCTGCTACACAGCAATAGGTAGCTACCAAATGGGGTTTTATAAACAATGAAAAAATATGTTCTTTTAAAGAAACTGCTAAGAAAATGAAAAGGTAAGATGCATGTTGTGAAAAATGAATCACAAAAATGTACATGACAAAAGTATAACTAGAATATTAAAAAGCCACTTACGACAAAAACCCAATTTTTAAAATGGACCAAAAAAATTGAACACTTCACCAAAAAGATATTCAGATGGTCAGTAAGGACATGAAGAGATACTCACTATCATTAATCTTCAGAGAAAGAAAAACAAAATCAAAATGAGATACCACTATACGTCCACCCACTAGAATAGCTAAGTTTAAATGGCTGGCAATACAATCTGTTGGATAAGGCATGGAGCAACTAGAACTATTCTTTACTGCCAATGGGAATTAAAGTGGACAAGCACTTTGGAAAATTGTTTGGCAGTTTCTTAAAAAGTTAAATATACACTTATCATATGGCCCAGCAATTTCTCTACCAGGTATTTATCTGAAGTAATTGAGAACACTTGTCTAAAAATGACCTATATGTGAATGTGTTCACTAACTCTCTTCATAAAAATGTCCACACACTGCAACACTACTCATTAATATAAGGAACATATAACATGATGAATTTTAAAAACATTATGTTGAACAGAAGAAATCAGATGCAAAAGACTAAAGACTGTAAGATTTCATTTATATGAAATTCTAGACTATGCAAAACAATTAAACAGTGACAGGAACCAGATCAGTTTTTGCCAAGGAGTGGGATGTGAGGGAGGGGCATGGATTGACTGCAAAGGAACATGACGGGTTGTTTTGAGATAATAGATAATAGGATCATTGAGGTGCTAGTTCCATGGCTACATGAATTTGTGAAAATTCTTCAAACTGTGCATTTTATATCTGTGTATTTTATTGTATATAAATTTATCTTAAGTTGTTTAAGAAGGCAGTAAATTTTTGTAGAGCACGTGAAGCTATGCATAATTATTTTTATTTTTAAAATTGAGCTTAAATACCTGAGATAAAGACCAAATACATACCTGAGCACTTGTTCTAAGACTATATTCTGATTATTAAGTACTCTAGGACCTTTTTACAGGTTTTAGATTTGATAACTACAAATATTTTTCCATGTTTAAATAAGTCATAAAGATAAATCAACCATGCTTTATTTTTATAAACTACTTGTGTATGGGTGAGTGTGTTAAAATATATGTGTGTATGTATATGGGGGAAAAGAATAGAAGAGGTGATCAAAGGAGACTAATAACATAAGAAGGAAAAGAGAAATAAGTAGATTGTTCTATACTAAATTAGAACTAAATTTTATCCACCTTCCTTATTTCAATACAAAAATATTCAAAACTTGAATTTTTTAAATATTTAAAGAAATACATAAATTATTTCTACATAATGGTGTGAACCTAAACTGCAAAGTTAAATAGCACAATAACTCTGCTAACTTAACTATTTATATACTTTGCATTTTATTATTATCTTGTCAACTTTTTCCAGCATTCACCTCTAAAGTTATTTATTTCATGTTTAGAGAAAGAACACCAAGCTTGGATACTGGGGAACAAGATCTCTGCCACTTGCTAGTTATAAAATTACTTTGGAGAAATAACTTAGAGTCTGTGAATCTTAGTTTAATCATCTGTGAAATGGGGACTCAATTAGGAAGGTGATTAAAGGATCACAAACATGACTTTACTTCTGAAGCTTCAGATTTTGTAGTTAAAGTTCAAAAGGCTTATTTTATATATACACATGCACACTTATATATATAAAATACAGAGAGGGATCATTTATATTGAATTTGATTTTGATTTGCATTTTATATATCAATATGTGAAAGAATTGTTCTTGATTTTGACCATTAACATAGCTAATTCAATGAAGTGTTCATTCCACTAAACTCCGTTGCATGTTAAGAGTTCTGGTGATCAATTTTCTCCCTCCGTGAATCTTCCAGTATAAGTTATAAAATATGAAGGAAAAAATCTTTTAATAACCCCTCAACAATTATACAAACAGGCTCTTTAAAAGATAATTTATTGAATCTTTTTTATTAATATTATCATTGTTACAGATATACCCACTTCATATATCCCCTCATATTTTATAAAAAATGGTATTAATGCCATTTTTAATAGTGACTTGAATAACAAGTCACTATTTAATTATTTGATTTCAGGCATAACAGATGTATCCCTTATACACTTATAATGATGTATTCTTTAGCTTGCTATCCTCAAGTCACTGACAAATAAAGGTGCCAATTGACAAAGGCAGCTTTCAAAACATATAGCTGTTTATTTTTTCATTTTAGTTTTAGGTAGGATTTTGTAAGCTCATCACATTTTTTATGGATTATTTTTCTATTCAAAGAGCAAGAAAGCAAACATGAAATTGAAGCCTCCAAAACTCTCAAAACCACTATTGCCATTCTAGAAAATTAGGAGAAGCTAAGCTACTTGGCATTTATAAAAGCATCAGATAGCAGAGATTGAAAATCAGTATTTCAAAATTTCCATTTAAAGTCAAAGTGAATGACTTTATGTCATATTAGTCAGCATTGTTGCAAGTCCTTTAAAATATATAGGGCCATAATGGATGTCAAATGAGATACAGGGGAAAAACATAGTGTGAAAAAGAAAAAGATTCTTAAAAGACACAGACCCTACACATAGCATTGTGTTAATACATATCCTACTTCTCTATTTCTAGGGTTTCTTTCTTCCTTTTTTTCTTCTTTTTTTCTGTTGGCCATTATCTTGTGGCATTTCATGTAGTCACTGCTGTAAATTAAAACTCACATTTTTCAGCACCGATATGAAAGAGAGTGACTCATGATAAATAGCCTTTAATATGCCATGTTTCCCAGGTGATTTACTAATACAGTTCTTGCAAATGGCTGATAGGAATAGTCATGCATTTTAGATGTAGATCTTTCTTTGAAATTTTCATGTTACACAAATGTCATCTAAGAGAGGCCTGAGAAAGTAAAACAACAAAAAAAATCCACAATATTAGCCAGCATTTTAAAATACACTGTTGCTTCGTGTGTAACAACTTTTTGTCTTGATAGTTATGAGTTGAATTATAATATCAGCCCTCTTGAGTTTAAATTCCAGCTTCAACACCTTGACCTTGGGCAAGACACATAATGACTGTAAGCCTTAGTTTTCCTATCTGTAGGATAAGAAAATCATAGGACATATCTCATGTATTTGCTAGGCGGTACGAAGTAAATGCTACCTACAGTACCAGATATAATACCTGGAATAAATTAAGGATTAAAAATGTTAACTTGCCTTAGTCTGTTCTGGCTACTATAACAACGCCACGGACTGGGTGAGGTTATAAACAACAAACATTTATTTTTCATACTTCTGGAGGTTGGAAGTCCCAGATCAGGAAGCCAACATAGTCCGGTAAGTGCCCTCTTCCCAGTCTCACTTCTGGTATCCTCACATGATGGAAGGGGCTAAGGACCTCTGTGGAATCTCTTTTTTAAGGTATCAATCCCATTGATTGACCTAATTGCCTCCCAAAGGCTCTACCTCCTAAAATGACCACATTGGGTGTTAGGCTTCCAAAATGTGCACTGGGGGTGGGAGGAGACACAAACACTCAGACCATAGAACTAACATTGCTGTTTTTATTTTATTTTATTTTGTTATCATTGTAATGAGCAATATATTATTCATCAATTACATTGCTAATTACAGAGATCAGTTTACATCACCTTTATTAAGTAAACAAAGGTAGGAGTATTTAACAAGCATTGTATTTCCAACGTTCAAAATTCAATGTGAGTAGCAGAACCCAAAGATTAACTGGTACACATAATTACCAAATTTACCAGACATTTTATTATCCTGTGTTTATGTATTTGTTGAGGCAGATTTATATATTCACTCTAAAGTAATACAGTTGTTCTGAAGTGATTCTCAAGATGGTCGGTCCAATTAAATTGAAAATCCTTTAAAACTAGAAGATATATTAGAGATGCCATGATGAATTATACAACATAAACTTCAAAGGGAGGTAGAAGAGTTATCCTTACATCTTACTCTTTTCATTTACTGAGATCACAAATGAAACCCATGGGGGGAAAATAAGCTTTGTGATATCTAAAGGCAGGGTTTTGGTGCACCACAGGACCCATTACTTTGATAAAACAAGTAATTTCATAAATATCTCTGTACTTTGATATCTCAAAGTGAGAGGTATAGGGATATTAGACGTTGATTGCAGTAGATGCACTAGATCTATCAGAGGATAGATTGCTATTTGAATGTCTCTGATTAAATTATCCAGAAGAATTGTTTTCTAGTTTCAGTATTGCAATGGAAAATCTGAGGCAAACCTAAATTTTCTTCCTTTTCAGTCACAAATTTTTGAACTTTTCTTCTTCTTCATAGATTTTTTTTTCTACTGATACTTTCTTTTTCTTTTCCATTTTCTTTTTTTTATTTTAACATCTTTTATTGGAGTATAATTGCTTTACAATGTTGAGTTAGTTTCTGCTGTATAACAAAGTGAATCAGCTATATGTAGACATATATCCCCATATCCCCTCCCTTGTGCATCTCCCTCCTACCATCCCTATCCCACCCCTCTAGGTGGTCACAAAGCACCGAACTGATTTCCCTGTGCTATGTGGCTGCTTCCCACTAGCTATCTATTTTACATTTGGTAGCATATATATGTCAATGCCACTCTCTCACTTCATCCCAGCCTACCCTTCCCCCTCCCCGTATCCTCAAGTCCATGTCTATGTCTGCGTCTTTATTCCTGTTCTGACCCTAGGTTCTTCAGAACCAGTTTTTTTTTTAGATTCCATATATATGTGTTGGCATACGGTATTTGTTTTTCTCTTTCTGACTTACTTCACTCTGTATGACAGATTCTAGGTCCATCCACCTCACTACAAATAACTCAATTTCATTTCTTTTTATGGATGAGTAATATTCCATTGTATATATGTGCCACATCTTCTTTATCCATTCATCTATTGATAGACACTTAGGTTGTTTCTATGTCCTGGCTATTGTAAATAGAGCTGCAATGAACATTATGGTACATGACTCTTTTTGAATTATGGTTTACTCAGGGTATTGTTTCTCTTTTTTTTTTCCCTCTTTTTTGACTTTCTTTACATTGAATTTCCCTTAAATGCTATGTCTTTTCAATCCACTTAATTAGGGAATGGTTTAGTCTGGGAAATATTTCTGATTTTTGCTTCTTTTTCTAGTACAGCAGTTTTTTCTCTGGAGTACCCCATGTACAGAGGGTAGCTATTGTCTTCTGTCTCCCATATGTGCTAAATTTTTTGCAAATCCTTTTTATATGTTTTGTTTCCCATTAAAATAGGATGGTAGGTTGAGGTGCACAGCTACTTCTGTCTTCTTCACTATGAATCAACATCTCTCACATCCTCCCTCCATACTTTTATTAGACCCAATTAAATTATTAGAACCAATTAAAGTCTATGGTTAATAAACAAATAAACTATTTCCTTTGCACACTCTCAGTTCCCTTCCCTGCTCTGCCTCAGTTGTACTTTCTAAATCCTTACCTATTTCAGCAATGCACTCAGCTTTCTGGCACTTATTCTAAATTCATAACAGTTAACTTTAAGTGAGACCTCAGTGCTCCCTGATAGTGTTGCCCTTCACCTCATATGTCACTCTCCAAAAGGACTATTTTACACTGTTTTCACATTTCTCAATATATCAGCCTTTTCTCCTCTTCCCATTACTTTCTGCTTGTGACCTTATTATCTACTCATTTCAGTTGAAAAATAGAGGAAATTAGAAGAGAATTTCTATATAAGTCCACCACGACTTCCACAAAATATCCTGCATTAGTAACTATATACAGAATCTTTCCTCCTGTTGTTACAGATGAATTATCAGTGTGCCTCTTAATGGCCAACTCTTCTATCTCTGCGCAGGATCTCATGACCTCTCAAGTATTAGAAGTTTGTTTTCTTATTGGTCCTCTCTCTTCTGAATTATAATTATTCTCTCTGTACTGGATCAAATATGCTGAACATTTCCCACCTTAAAGAAAAATAATACACACATCATAGACAAAAATCCCTAGACTCTAATTTGTGCTTTCAGAACAACCTTAAAGAAATGTGTCACTCCACTATTTTCTTCCTTTCCTCATTCTCTCTTGAACTTATTCCAACCTTGAGTGAAGTCCTTACACTCCACAAAACCAAAACATGCTAAGGTCAGCAATGATCTCCTCATTACAAAATCCAATGATCAATTCCAAATCCTCATTCTACTCAACCTACAACATGAAAACGTAATGCAGTTGAACACTACTTCTTTCTTAAAATACACTGTTTACGTGAAATCCAGAGCCCACAGTTCTCTTGATTATTTTTCTAATTTACTATTTTCGGGCTAATATTCTTACTGTTCCTAAATTCACCAATGTTGCAATATTGGTATATCTCAGGGATCAATCCTTGGACTTTCAGTATCTATGCTAAATCCAAGCTTATCTCATTTAGTACATGGCTTTAAATATCATTTACATGTTATCTAATCCCAACAATGTTTTTAAATTATCTTTCCTTCCTCTAGAGTGAAGTTCTATGAGAACATGGGGTTTGTTTTGTTTATTGCCATATCTTCACTGCTTAGAACAATGTCTGCATATTGTTGTTGAACGATTACATGAATAAGTGAATAAAAAAACAAATGAGCTCACAGCCAAATTTTAAGCACTTGGAAGGGTGCTTAACTATTCTGTTCTGTTTTACTCAGAAGAGATTTTCTCAATGTTGTAATGACTTTCTTCCTGTTCGTCTTGACAGAATTCAGACAAGTGCAGAATAACATGTATTAACAAACTATCTTCCTCTCTACCACTTTTGATAAAATGGTGTATTTATGTTACCAATGTATTCCTCCAAATATAGAACTCACTTTGGAGGACTCATGAGGTCCCAGGTAGAAGATAGGCCATGGTGATACAGTTGTGTTAGCAAACAATTATAAGTCAAATGCCAGTGCATTTTGTTCATTCCCTTACTATCTGACCAAGCATTTTCTGAGTATCAGAGACTGAATAAATACTAAAGGAGGGAAGAGTGATAAGAATGGAGTGTAGAATTCTAGATGCTGTAAAAAAAGTTCTCCACGTTGACCTTTAGAATGAGAGAAGATAAAAAAGTGGTGTACAACTGGAAAAGAGGAGGGAAACTCTTTTTCTTTCATAGATTATATATTTAAAAAACAAAAGGTGGAAAATGGGTATGAAAAAATTACCAGTTAGTAAGTAAAGCTAGTAATATGCTTGATTAAAAAGTACTTAGACAAATAGGTAGAAATGCATTTTATTCTAGTAATAAGCAGTGAGGAAAGAAATTAAAATATTGTCTTCACAATTGGCAATATAAGTATATGAAATGCCCAATAATGCCCTTTTCTAGAATATGAAGAATAAAAAAAATGCAGAAATGACTCTGAATAGATGGAAGTGCATAATCTGTCCTTGGATATGAATATTACATATTTTCAAAATGCTGTTTTCCTAAGTTAATATTTTAAATAACACCAGCTTTAATTTTGAATTAGAGAAACTGTTTCTAAAGTTGGTATTAAAAGAGAAACATCCTAGAATAATCAGAAAATGTCTGTATGAAAGGAGGATTAGGATGGTGACAAAGGAAGTATTTCAGTTGGATACCAAAGGATAAAGCTTCAGTTAATAAAATAAGTTATTTGTGCATGAGTAGACTGACAGATCAATGGAGCATAATAGAGAATCCAGAAACAGCCCCCAAAATATGAATTGATTTAATCTATGAAAATTAGTGGGGAAAACAAGGATTAGTAAAGAGACTATGGTAGGGAATTGAGTAGCTATTTGAATAAATCTGGATTTCTACTATATACCCTATTATAAAATTAATACCAGAAGTGTCCAATTTAAAAATGTAAAAGTGAGTTCAAAGAAGTACCAGAATAAATATGTTTTTTCACGTCTTCAGTTGGATGCCTAAGGATGGCATAGAATCTATAAGCCATAAAGACAAAGATTGAGAAAAATGCAAGAAAAAAACATTAACAAATGCATAAAACAAAAACAGATTGAAAAATATTTGCAATGCATAACAGGCAATTTACTTCATGTATAAGCAGCCATTTCAAATCAGTAGGAAGGAAAAATACCTTGTTGGAAAAAATAGGCAAAGATATAAATTCACTGCTTTTGGAAAAAAATTAAAACAGGCACTCATATATGAAAATATACTTACTATTACTTAATTCAAAATATAAATTAAAACAAAAATTAGAAAACATCTCTCTAAAGTGAGACAAGGGAGTTCCCTGGTGTTCTAGTGGTTAGAATCTGTGGCCCAGGTTCAACCCCTGGTTGGGGAACTGGTATCCTGCAAGCCATGTGGTGTGGCCAAAAAGAAAAAAATTAAAAATTAAATTAAATTAAAAACCTTGAAAAAAAAAGTGAGACAAAACTCTGGATGGGTGAGGATGAGGGAAAATGTGTATCCTAATAGAGAGGAGCTGTTGGTAACCTTAGTAACACTAAAATTATCACATATCTAAAATATTTTTGAATTTTAGTAAAACTAAAAACTTGCATATTTTGAAGACTTTGGAATATGATAGGAGGGACCAGGTAAAGGGGTGTCAAAAATAGGAAAAGCAATAATTAATACAAATAAACAAACAAAATTTCTTAAGATAATAGTTTAAGCAGTGCATCTGTTGAGCACTTTTATCTACTTAAGTTACATTTTAATAAAAACATTAAAATAACAACAAAGAAGAATCTCACAGAGAATGAGAAAATTAAGTGATTTTGAAAGGCAGGAAAAAATGTGTTCAGGTTGACAGTCCATTAAAAACATGGAAGACAGAGTAAGCTTAAGTTCAAAGCAGGAAACAGTAAGAAATCTTACTTGTTAAGAGAACTTCCATTACAGTAGGAAAAGTGAATAATATGGTTAGAAATGTTGGCATAATATTGATTATGATTTCTGGGCTACTTAAGGAATTTGAAATTTATCTTGAATATAATGGGAGTCCATTAAAATATTTTCAGAAGATCAATTTGAGATCACTTGAAGAATGGATTTGAGATGGAAGAAAGATGAATTTGCAGTGAGGATAGAGAATGAAGATGAATTCAGATTTATAGGAATTGGGATGACAAAGCCTTGGTGAATGATTGAAATGTGGAATGGGAAAGAGACTTTTTAAAGACTCTTAAGGATCTCATAAATCCTTAAGGGGGACTTCTTAAGAATCTCATAAACATTGAAGCAATCACAGAGATAGAAAATTAAAGGTAAAGATAAGTTTGGCAGAGAAAGAATGGAGCTGGGGAAATTATGTAATTAATTATAGATATAATGATACTCAGGTTCTTGTGAAACACTCTGGTGCAGGTGTCTATCAGACAAATGAAACTAAGAATCTTTAGCTCAGAAGCAGGTTTTAGGCTTGTGAAAAAGATATGGAAGCCTCCAAGCTACAATAGAATCTGAAAACATGGGAAAGAAATCACTGAAGGAAAGAATGCCAAATGAGAACAGTGGATGACGATGGAGAGAAACTTGGTCCTACAGCCACTTAAGGGATCGTATGATGGAAAGGAGCTGGTAATGGCAGGGGCGGGGAGAGGCATAATAGTTAAATTTTTGAGGTGAGTCAGTCACACCTTCTAGATTTAATTTGCATTTTGTTTCTTACCAACATTATTTTGTGGCAAGTTAGTTTCCTCTCTTCAATAAAATACTCACCCAATAGTGTTATTCAGAAAATTAAAGGAGAAAATGCATTTGGAGTACTCACTAGTGTATTCTAAAATTGTAGTACCTAATGGGTATTAACTATAATGATATAAGGAGAAAAAGTAGAAAAGATTAGAGAGAACAAGGAGAGTGTGGTGTTAAGGAAACCATGAGAGTACACTATTTTAAAAATGTACTTTTCCTATTTCTTATGGATGTGAACACCAGTTTGATGGTGGAAAGAAAAAATGAAATGCATTTTATTTAGCCACTGTCTCTCAGGAACAGGAACAACCTATCTTTCCACTCCAAAGACAGAAGATTGCAAAGAAAATAGGCGGCTTCTAATAACAGTGATTATGGCATTATTAGTGAGTATTCTTCTATAGGGTAAAATTCTTTCTTTCCTTGTGTAGGCATATATTCTTCTGCTTTATTCATGATGTAATTTTTTTTAACAACCATGTGAACATTTGTGAAATTGTAGGCATTCATCAAGAAAATGTTTAAGGACACTTGTCATAACTGTGCATTATAAAATCATGATTAACAGTTGAAATAAAGACATGGGTATGGTTGTTAACAAATACACTAACGATAGATGAATGCACACTGGAGGAGATCAATTTTGTGGTCAAATTAATAATGCAAAGGAGACTCAAATTTCTAGAGACAGGTGAGAATATTATCTTGGCAGATTTGCCACTAGTTATTATGATAGCAGAGGCAATTGCTATACAAAGAAATTATCCATATGTTTTAATTGTGAAATTAACAAGTGACATAATCAAAATGGTAATTGACAATCAGTGAAAAGCTATGTATATTATCTCACTTTAGTGTGTTTTTAAGTTTCATGATAAAATCTATAATTGTAAACATCAGGTACAAAAGATGAGCAAACAGTAAAATAATCTAAAAAACTATTGCAATTACTATAATTTAAATGTCTAAGGAAAGCATTTTTTTTCTATGGAAATCTCAATGTTAATTTTAACAGCGATGCAGCTGAAGAAAAATCATGGTTTTCTAGTATTTAACAGAGTTTAGCATGGATTTAGAAATAAATGATAGACACATATTGCTGAAAATTTTAATTTTAATAAATTTTAACACTCTCTACCATTTAGTCACTTAATGAACAAAACTCTTAAGATAATATTTTAAAAGAACAAAGTTCAAACTTAATTTTTAGGACTATTTTTTCTTTATTACTCAAAAGACAGAGCATTAAGAATGCTGGGAATTACTAATTCATTATTCCAATTCTAGTAGTTTATTCTACAGAAATAATATAAATGGATATATACTTATGTTCAAAGATGTCCACAACAGCATTATGTAAAGCAAACAAAAACAACAGAAATAGTATTTTTAAAATTAGAAGCTTTCTGAATGTATGATTAGTTTTCCTGAATGCCCATTCAGGGAAAAAGAAAAAGTTAGGCACATTTTGTTACACTCTGTATGCTGGAAGATTATGGAATAATAAAACAATATTTGTAAAGAAATTTAAATAATAGAAGTCTTAAGATTAGAATGTTAATGAAAAAATAATTTTAAGAAATGTATATTCTTTTAGGCACCCAAATATTTAAATAATAACAGAGCACGTGCTAAGAACCCATAGTGTTCAACATGAATTCCAAATATTAACTTATTTAATCTTGGCAATGACCTATGGATGGGTACCATTATTATTTTATCTTTCAGTGACGCTTTGAGTCTAGCTTTTGTATTGCCATTTTAAAAAGAAGAATCTGGGCTTCCCTGGTGGCACAGTGGTTGAGAGTCCGCCTGCCGATGCAGGGGACACGGGTTCGTGCCCCTGTCCGGGAGGATCCCACATGCCGCGGAGCGGCTGGGCCCGTGAGCCATGGCCGCTGAGCCTGCGCGTCCGGAGCCTGTGCTCCGCAACGGGGGAGGCCACAACAGTGAGAGGCCCGCGTACCGCAAAAAAAAAGAAGAATCTGAGGCAAAGATATTCTTGCTCTTTGTCACGCAACTGTTAAGTAATAGGGTCAAGATTTAAAGCCAATCTGTCCCAGTCTGTGCTGTGAACCACTAAATTCCATCAGAAATACATAGCAAAAAGAAAGACTGAAAAGAAATGTCCTAGACCTAGAGTGTTAACAGCAATTATTCATCTTACCTTCTCCAGGGCTTTATTAGTTCTGTCCTTATTCTCTCTTCCCTTCATCATTAATCTCTCCATTTCTGCTGAGTCATTCTCAATTATATACCATCTCATAGAACCAGATTGCTCCATTATCAACCATCTTGTAGAACAAAAATAAATAAATAAAAATCCAAAAACTAAATTAAAAAATTTACACTTCTATTTGTTTCAGCAAAACCCTTGAAAGAGTTGTAGATGTTAACTCACCTCCCATTCAGTCTTCCACCCTCAGGAGAATTTGTACTGTGTCAAGTTAGCTAACTAAGACATAGTTTCCCTGAATTCCCCTCCCTGCATGGTTCCAGTTTGCATGGGTCACAAGAGACATCGTGAACAAGAGTTGGACAGAGGAAGTCATGTTCTTTTTTACTCTAGGAAGGATAGAGGGGGGATAAGTTGCTGCTATCAGCTCAGGCAGGTTGCCCTTTATCTGTTGGCTCAACTGGTTGGGATGGGCTGCAGCTGTATCCACAGTAACTTTAGCTACTGCCCCACCTCCTCCTTAAGGATCTTTTGCACTCCTAGCTCATTGACAAAAGTCACTAGGTCTTCCTGCAGGACACGCCTGACTATTGAAGTTAGAGTCTCAGAGGTGATAGGAAACCAATGTCAGTTCCATTCTGTACTCCTAGAGTCCATTCATTTTTGGGTATTCTAGTTGTTCCATGTTTCCCCACTTCACATTAATGTCAATCTTTTCTTAGTAGATTGCACTGCTGACTTCTGGCCACAGCTCCATCAGGGATAGCATAATGAATTCCCACAATTGTTAAGGTTGAATCCCTACAATAAACTGTTTATTTATAAGGGGTTCTGTTTCTCGGATCAAGCTCTGACTGACAGAAATTTCTCCAGAAATGAATTTTGTTTCACTCAGACCAATGAAATGTCTTCAAGTACCATTTATTTCATACCATTTCTCTCCAGAAGTTCAGCATATTTGAAACACTTTCTTCTATTGTTTACAGTCACACTCCCAGGACTTTTCTTGTACCACCCAACTTTTCCTTATTTCCCTTTGCTGGCTTCTCTTTCCTACACAGTTTCTAAATGTTGGAATGTTTCAAGGCCAAACTCTTATTCCTCTCTAAACCGTGTCTAAGTGGACTCGTACATCTACTTCTATATGCTCATGGCTCCCCCCATTTACAGCTTCTACCAGATCCCTTGAGATCTAGACTTGTGTAACCAAACAGCCTCCTTAATATTTGAACTTCCATGTTGAGTTGTATCCTCAGATATAATATGTGAAAAGTACAACTATTGACTCCCTCCCTTCTCCTCCAAAAACTATTCTGATCACATCTCTATCTCACTGAACGGCACAGATAACCCAGTGGCTTAAACCACTTACCTGGGAGTTTTCCTTCATCATATTGTGTTTTTATAACTTTAGGTGTATTTCCATTAGAGATGGAATGCCTTTGGATGAAAACAGAGTATATACCCAAAAGCTATTACTTGAAGTTATTAAACCTGAATAAATATATCACTAAAGTTTATTTTCTAAGAGAGAAATGTGGTGTATATTTGTAATAAAAACAAATTGACAAGTTGCTAGAATTTTATTTATAAATGTTCATTTTATCAATGACTATGTAAAGCTGAAATATATAAATATTAAGAAATTTTGTTTGGAGGGAAAAGATATGACCTCTTGCCTTAAATCTATTGTTTACACATATATGAGATCTGTTAAGTCACTTTACCTCTAAAAATCAGTTGTGTCATCTGTAAAATGGAGAAAACAATATTTTCTCTAGCTAGGTCACTGGTTGTGAAGATTATGTAAAACTATTTATAAGACAGTATTTTTTAAATGATAAAACCCACATTATGCCGTTGCAATGCTGCTAAATGAAAGCTAGTCTTAACTTCCATTGTTAATTCTGTGTCCTAAAATTATATTTTTATTAATACTTCTAGTTTTCCATGTTAAAAACTTGGTATCAATTTTTGCATATTTCCAGGTAGACCAAAAGAGCCCCTTCTATCCTCTTTCCCCATCCTTAGACCAGTGGAAGCACAGGACTTAAAAGATGTCAAGAGTTTTGACCACTAGTAAGTACACAGTAGATATAGTTTATTGTATAAAACTATAAAATGCAACTCAGATCACAGAGTATGGCCTTTGAATATAGAGTATATGACACAGTGACCTCCAGTTGAGGCAGGGGAGTGAGTAGTCCAGGTGCTTATGGGAGACACTTCTCCTCAGGAGAAGGCCCAGCCTTGAATGACAGACAAGTCATTCTGTCTTAACCAGACCAAAAGAGGCCAGCTTTTCCACATTTACCTTCATAAGCCCATTGCTTAGCCTGGGCATACTTCCCAATCTCAACACAACCTTTCTCTCCTAATGTTGGACAAATTTGCCAGCATAAAACTTACTTTAGATGTGACACTCTGATGATACACTAATAGCCATGACAATAATAATATCAATGAATACATTCCCTCAGCACTTTCTGTATAGACGTTATATGCGTTACTTAATTTCATTTTTACAAAACCCTTTGGGGCAGGTCCCATCATCAATCTCATTATTCGGGGAACAAAATTGAGGCAGAACATTTTGTATGAAATAACTATAGACATGAAGGTGGAGATTCAACTTTTTTTTCATGTTGTGTGATTTTTATGTTTTTTCTTTGTATAAATTTTATTTATTTGTTTATTTATTTTTGGCTGCGTTGGGTCTTTGTTGCTGCGTGCGGGCTTTCTCTAGTTGCGGTGAGCGGGGGCTACTCTTCCTTGCGGTGCGCAGGCTTCTCTTTGTGGTGGCTTCTCATGTTGCGGATCACGGGCTTCAGCAGCTGCGGCACGCAGGCTCAGCAGCTGCAGCACACGGGCTTAGTTGCTCCGCGGCATGTGGGACCTTCCCAGCCAGGGCTCGAACCCGTGTCCCCTGTATTGGCAGGCGGACCCTTAACGACTGCGCCACCAGGGCAGCCCCCATATGTATTTTTATATATATTTTGTATATATACATATTTATGGCATTTTCTATACAAATTTTTTTATCAATCATTAGAATCACTGAGCTTAAACAGATTATATCGTTTTATTATGGTTTCTCTAATACAGAGAGACAAAGAACAGAACAAGGACACCATGTTAGATTTATAAAGAAATAATGTCAAAATGGTTAATGTAAGTCATCAGTTCAATAAACGGGATTACATTTTAGTAGGACAAAAGATCAATGAAAACCTGTTTATGTTCATTGACTAAAGGCTGAAACAGCAACCAGGTAATGCTCTTCCTATCTTTAGGCTCATTAGCTGTGGCTATCATATTTGTTGGGTACCGTTACATCCAGATGTTTCTGGACAGGTCAGCTGATTTTTACTTCCATGTACAGATTAAATAGTAAAAGATAGGGGGTGATATATTCAATCACTAGTCAAGGTTTGAGGCTTTTTTATTTGTTGCTATCTTTTTGTCTCTTTATTTTTCAAAATATTGAGATCTTCATAAGGCAAACCTTGAAGACACAGGACACTTCTCTCAAGGATTAGTATGGTACAAGAGTTAGAAATGCTGTATATTTCTTGTTTGTATAATGTCCTCATCCATTCACTCTACAGACTTGTGTGATGTAGTATTATGCTCTCTCCCTCTGATTATTCCTTAAGCAGATCCAAAAGTAAGGACTCTAATAACATTATTTCCTCATTAACTTGCCTTTTCTTGGTTCTACAATAGTCAGTATCACTTTCCTGGAGAGAATATTGTAGGTGTTCTACAGAGGATGTAAGTAACTCATCCCTGGTAGAAGACTGAGTTCTAATATTTCATCTTATATGTCATATAATTGAATAATAGACACCCATATTTTGTTTTATTTTTTCTAATAGAAAGTCACACACATATGTACATATACGTATATACTAAATATACAAAATAGATATAAAAGAAATAAAAATAAGGTATACTTCCAAAATACAATTATATCACTGTACCACTATAATGGGTAATCAACAGTATGACATTCCTTTTTGATGGCGGTAGTAATTTACAGTAGTACATTCTTTTTCTAATTATTAAAAGCATAATGGTCTTGATAGATCTTGGAGTTAAGATGAGATGTATTATTTTAAATCCTCGTTATTTTGTGTGTGTGTATGCCTGTGTGTACATTTGAAATGGATGACACTGTCTGTCTTCTCTTTATATAATATATTTATACTTCAATCAAAATATGGATTTGTCATGGTCATCCTTATCCTGACATTAAGCACTGATTAACTGACTGATTGCAAATGCCACTCTTGTGGCTACTGAACAATGAAAACTGATTGTAAGTAGCTTACCCCCTAGGAGTTTGCAGGTTATGACAGACACCTCTCTCTGGATATGTATGTCAAAGCAGCATGGAGAGTTCGAATAAAAACATCAAATCATGGATAGCTTATCAAGTATATCCAGAATAGAGCAGTCAACAGCACATGAATATCAGTACATTTTATAATCCGGGATCAAGACAAGTACATAATTAAGGTGAAGATCAAGGAGAGTAGCTGTGGGACCCTGATGTCCTGACTAGGTGATGATTTACTTACTTAATTATTTCAGAATCTTCCCAGGTAAATGGGGGTGTCTGCTCTTCATAAATGTTGCTCTCAGACGTGCCATTGGGTATTTGCTGACATAAACAAATAACTATATCTTATTCAGTTTAAAAAAAATGTCAGGATACTTGATGGTAGGTTCCAGTAAATGCCTTAGGATTTCCTTGCTTAATTAGAAAATTTGCATAAATTGCCATTTTTTTCATCTTTCTCAGCTCTGGCAGTCAGAGAGGGAAGCTTGTTAAACTGAGGAATACTGACTTTCTCTAAGATATTTAATGTCAGAAGCATGCAAAAATATACAGTTGAAAAATTTTGGTACTTTTCATAAGCTTCAACCTGGATTTTAAAAACAAATTGTATCAGGAACTAAATAAAAATGATTAAATATTTTATGTTTGATTAGAAAAGAGTATAATGGTAAGCTTTTGTAAGTATGTATACATATGTATAAACATCTCTATTCGGCAAACTTTAGCACACTGAAGACTGCTGTTTTCCATCTCAAAATTAGTAAGAATATTTAGGTGCTTTAGCAAATCATATCTTTGTTTTGCAAATGAATGAATAGGAAAAGTGAAAGTTTCAAAGATTTCTCACCAAAAATTAGTTTTGTCTAGGGGAGCTTAATAATTTCTTACCATTCTCATTTCACTCTCTAATTCCACTTTTACTTCCTTTTAGAGCATGTGATGCTATCATTTTCTTATCTCTCTCTCTCAGCAAAAATGTTGTCAAAATACAGAGGTTTTATTTCAGACAAGCTATTACAAAAACAAAATAACAAGATTAGGTTCATGTTCAGTTAAATAAACCTATGATTGTGTAGAGAACATGGTTATTTCCCACTGGACTGTTGTTTTAAATACTAGTTGACTTTACCTGTACTATTTCAGTGATCACCTTAATAATATTTGAGGGAACAGTTCTTTCAAAATGCTGTCCCCTTTAAAACAGCAGACTTCTTTTCCCAAATTCTTTTTTTTTTAATAATTTTTATCAGGAATCTAGAGCTGCAGCCATAAATGGATTAAAGCAGACTGAAAACTAATTAAATTGGTTTATTCATGTAAAATGTTTAATGTTTTATTAATTTCTTTGTTCCTAGTAAAGAACACAGTCTTAGCATCAGGATAATGAGAAATACTGATGGACAGAGTGACTTTATTAGGCCATCTGGCATTCTGGCTTTGTTTCTTACTCCTTTTATAGTCATGAGCTATCTCCATAATGCACCCCTCCAGGTAACCATAGGAACAGTGTCCACTGTGGTTTCTTGAAGTTGAAGAACAGCTAGTGCCTAAAGACATCTATGAGGAAATATATGAAGATAATTACATCCTAATTATTATATATGATATCTCACATTGTATATTAGATGTTAATGTCCTCTGTGCCTGAATGAAGAATTAGATCTGTGACCTTTCCTCCACAATGATTCTGATGGATGATATTGAAAGCAAATTCTCAAGATTTGGAGGGAAGAAAACTAATGAAGGCAATAATCTAAATTTTATTCATGATGGGACTTGTGAGTTTAAAGCTTTCTTTAAAAATCCTGTCTTACTTCAACTGCTTCAAATACATCTGTTAGTGGATGGAAACTCACCTAGAGATTTTTGCTTCTGTAAACTGGGACTCCATTTTAGAACTCTTTTTTACTATTCCCTGCACCATTGTAAGGAAAAGTAGATAACTTGAAACTAATGTGCTAGACAAATTAGTTTATAAGTATTCTGTCTGTTATTATGTAATTTACTAATATTTAAGTTAAATTTTAATAATTCACTATTTTTTCTCTTCTATGTATTTATTCCATATATTAAAATGACATGCTTCTTTCAAAAAAATTTTCTTTCAAAGAAAATTTCATAATTTTACTATTGCAATTCTTTCCTCAACGGAATACCTTGCACCCCACGTGCAGATATCTTTCTCTAGCAATCTTCAGTTTACTGCATATCAATATATATATAGATATAGGTATAGATATGAAGATAAATAATAATATAGTAATAAACTGCAATTCACTAGATTCCTTATTAAAGTAACATCAGTAAAAGTCACACTGAGAAGCTTGGAATCTGGGTTGTTGGGCATGAAAGCTAGATTCTCACAAGTATAAAAAAGGAGGACATACTTACGCCTGGTTAAATGTGGCATCCTGGTTTTATATCTGTTCTTGAGAAGTGGGGAAATAGTAAATTGCCGTGTCTCTATGGGAAGGAGTTATAGAACACGTTCAACAAGAAAGGTGCTGACTACTGCAGAACTGATGATTTTATTTTAATTTAGTTGTGAAAAATGATCAAGATGGATGATATTTATTAAAGTGCACTATATCTGTTTCTCAGAATTCCTTATATCCGTTCTTAAGTAAGTGATCTCAAAGATTAGCACTCTTTTGTCCATTTAGACATAATTTTTGTTCCATCAACTAATTTTTCCAGTACTTTATGGTTTTAGTACTATTTATCATGCAGTATTTCCTCTTATTCCTATAAACCTATGAATTCAATATAAACATAATATCTCATACATAAAAATAATGAGGTTTAGAAATATCAATTGATTAGCCCAAGGTCATGCAGCAAGTAAATGACAAAGTCAAGTTTCTGATATTAATATTGCAGCTCAAAAAATAGTGCCTGTCATATTTATAATTATACTAGTATACAAGCACATAAAAGTGAAGTGTGAATCACAGCCTGTGAACTGTGAAAAGGTATAATATTTTGAAGGGTTGAGTGAGGGAAATATAAATGCATGCAGTCTTAGAACATTGTATAATACCAAATTGTGTAATGCAAGAAATAGATGGCTTATGGATTTGGAGAAATAGATCATATATGCAGAAGTAGTCAGGTAAATATTTGTGATGGAAGTGAAACTTACCCTGAACCTTGGAAGTTGGTTAAGATTTTGAGATAGTTAAGTGAAACTTACACTGAAACTTAGTTAAGATTTTGAGATAGTATGTGAGAAACGAGAAGAATCATGGCAACATTTTATTAATTGTATTGCATCTAACTCTTGGAGAATAAAGATACGTGAGTTAATTTTCCCAGATATTCTGGGTGAGGGACTCATAGGGAGTGAAATCTGATGCCACATAAAAAGTAACTAGTACTCTTATGGCATTGTTAAGCTGACACAAAGTTTGTGTGATGTGCTAGTCAATAAATACATTGTGTAAAATGAAATAATAATCTGATATTAATAAGGCTATTTAAATAATTTAGAAAGTAATAAGTTACAAATCCATTATTTTCAAGATCCTCTTTCTATTTTTTTTAATCTCTATATTTTACTATTAACAGAAGCTGTTTTTCCAGAGCCATCTTTAATTTCTTCTGCTGTCAAACTCAGGTCCTAAGTACTTGCACTTTCCCTTATTAACATCCCATTTGTCCTCCACTTACAAAACAAGAAAACCGAAGAGCTTCTCAAATAGATTACTCATGAGAATTGGCACTTTCAAGACAGCAAGGAATGGGTCTTAGATTAAAATGTTGAGCACAGGAGGGGAGTAAATTCAAATAGCCTATGGCTATATTAGCAGCACTGAGAGTAACTTTTTTTTCCATTTTTTAATCAGAAGTTTTAGCTATTCATATTGTAATATCTTTAAGTAGTTTAAATTCGAGCACTTTGACTTAACATAAATTTGCATAGTGGATTAACCCATAGAGTTTAAATGCTTATTGGAATTTAATCTATCATTAAGTTCAATAATTATGTCAAAATACCCAATTTACAAATGTAAACAATTTAAAATAACATATCTTTGCTTTTCTTCATTTGAAGACTTAATTTTAGCTGAAATGACTGGCTAACATCAACATTACAAATGACATAATGAAAATATCAACTGTATTTAGTCTAAAAAATAAAGACACTTTTAAGGCAAATTCCAGCTATTAAACTGATATGTAATGAGCAATATTTATAGTACAGTGTTTTATTTTTACCTTTAGGGCATCTAAGTAATAGAGTAACATAAGTGAGACAAATAAAGCAGCACAATATGTCAAACCATGAAAGAATGTATGAATTAGTGAATACATTAAATGGATAAGGCTGGGATAAATCATAGAAAAGTAATAATTCAAATAAGATGCTTCCATTAGAGAAAGACTTAGAAGACTTGTGTTGTGAGCATGATTTTCAACGTGAGGTGAAGATCATGTCTAATAGCAGGAGAGGGTCTAAAAAGCCAAAGCAAGGCAGCCTAGGACAGAGATAGAATAAGAAATCATATTTATTGAACATTACAAATATAGCAGGAGCTCTGTTAAATGATTTACATGTTTGATTGAATTAAGTTGGCCAAAGGTACAGAAACACCCTGAGATTTGTCTTGCCAGTGCTATTACACCATATTAAAAAATCATGATATATTCAGATTTCTGACTTTTACAAAGTCATTGCTTTGCACTATTAGAGTTGTGAAATGCATAGCATTCTTCATTAACTAGAAAGATACATTAGCAAAGAGTATATATATTTTAAAAGATTAATATTTTATTTGCTATAGTACCATAAACAATAATACCCAGAAATATGGATTTACTTTGTTGTACTTTATTATTACAAAAGTAAATATTTTTGCCTTAATCCAGCTCAGCCACATATATAAGGATTATTAAAAGTATATGAGAGGGCTTCCCTGGTGGTGCAGTGGTTGGGAGTCTGCCTGCCGATGCAGGGGACCTGGGTTTGTGCCCCGGTCTGGGAAGATCCCACATGCTGCGGAGCGGCTATGCCCATGAGCCACAGCCATTGAACCTGTGCTCCGCAACGGGAGAGGCCACAGCAGTGAGAGGCCCGCATGCCACAAAAAAAAAAAAAAAAAAAAAAAGTATATGAGAAATGAAAAAGATTTAAAAATACACCAAGACTTTTTTCTTAATTATATCTCTTACTTTTTGGGAGTCAACAGAAAAATACTATGTTACCATTTTCAATTTTATTAAGATTTAATAAATAATTATAGAAAAGCAAAACACTGAGGCAAGAGCTTCATTGTTGATAATATTGTTAGATTAATGCAGTGATGAGCAAGTAGTGGTCAGAACAGTCAATTACATTCATAACAGTTTTCCTACATCTTTATTTTAGGAGTAATTTGCAAATAGCAAAATAAGCTAATATCAGGAATTTATTTTTAAAATCTTTGTGATAACTTGGACTCAGTACACATTTAATTGAAATCATTTAATCAGGTATGTTCATTAATATTTACTGCTCATGTGAAGAGTTGATAGTCAGACTGATAAATATGTGGTACTGCAATTATTGAATAATTTACAAAAGAAAGAATATACTTGGATTTATTAAACTCTGGTTTGAACATGCCATTTATTTAAGTTTTACTTGTTCTCAGTAAAATTTAACATTAACATCTTCACTCAAATATACTCAAAGTTTTTCAAAATGAAAGAGGAATATTCTATCAGCTTACATCATAAGACTTACATTGGGGGACAGATAATGCCAAATTATAGATAACTGTGATAATGACTTCAGAGATAATTTGATGTCTGACAGTATCATCATCATCGTTATCATCACTACCACTGTCATTACTTGGTACTTACTTTATACCTGAAATATTTGTAATTAATGTCTCGCCTATTTTCACATTTTATTTCCAAGTTTGAAAAACTTGTCTGAGATCACATACTTTTAAAATGGTGAAATTTTGGTTTGCTTGTCCACACCAAGTATCTAGTCTCTGTACTCTTTACTTGGAACCCACTTAGGAATACCCTCTGTGACTATGAGTTTCAGCTATTTCTTTATTCTGAATTTAACTGTTTACTAGTCAGAAGTTCACTAAATTTTGAAGTTGTTCATCTTCTCTATCTCCTCACACCTGCATGGTAGTTCCATTTTCCTCTATTGAAGCTGGGGAAAAGATAAGGGTGCATTCATATTTGCTGCTGTTTGTAGCAGCAATATCAATTACAATTTCAGACAAGTGTATATTCCACAGTCCTGAGAAATGAAAGGTTCCATGAGGGAGTGTGGGCTGGGGCTGGGATTGGTGAATTGAGGATGTCTTCCTGCTTTTTGTCACTTGGTATGTGTTGAAGGCTAGTAATGCCCGTCGGGCAAAATCTAATATGTGTTTTGTGTTGTTGTTGTTGTTTTTTGAGCCTGAAATTTGACACAAGTTTAATCTACTTTTGTGTGATTGCTTCAGCCTTTTCCTCATCATTTCTCAGACTCACTTATAGTTGCACTATTTCATTTTCATCTGTCCAAAACAGGCATGCTTCTTAATGTTAATTATTATATTAATAAAAAAGTAATGGCTATTTCCTTTGCATAGTACTTTATAGTGTTAAAGCTTATTCACTTGAATTGTTTTTAAATTATCCAATATTCAGAACAATTCTTTGAAACAGAGATAAATTATTATCACTATTTTTACATGGGGAAAATTAGGAAAGGCCATATCATCATGGGGAAGGAAGAATAAAAATTTTCTTTCTCTTTTTTCTGTCTCTATTGATTTGTTGTCTATTGGTGAAACATCAACAAACTTACAAATAACACATGGGCATAAAGTAAATGAAACTGTACTGAACATTGATGCATAAACAACCCACACAAAACCAATGAAATCAAAAATAAATGAAGCACAATTCTTGCAAAGTTTATTTTTCAGAATGCTTTTAGCTGTGTATCAATTATTGTGAGGTCATAATTTTAATAAATAATGTGACATTATTAGAGTAAAATATAACATAAAAATCAATGCAAAACAATGGTTTAGCCGCAAGGATTTAATAGTAAGCTTTGTTTTTCTTCTCTCTGTGAGAATTTTCTGAAACAGATTTTTCAGAAGCTCTATAAACAAAGCTTTGTCTATATCATTACATTGTCATTTCTCCCCTTCTGACTACCTTTGATCATAAACTTCAAATATTATTGAATTTGTTTACTTTGCTATGTGGTTGAATTACTTCTAACTAGGAACTGGGGATTTCTAATCCTCTTAAGCCAAATTATTTTCCTTCTCCACCATGCACTAATGCACTCATGATTTCTTGTTGATAATAAAACATGTCTTTAATTGGCACTTTCCCTAATACAGTAGGGCTTATTTGGTTTCAGACTTCCCCGGCTTGCCTTGTACTTTCCCCTAGGTATGAATTATGAGGGCCATCAACGTGTGGCAGAGTGGAAAGATAGACCAGCTTGCAACGCCTTATTTCAAATTCTTATTTTTCTCCTTGCTGAGCAAAAGGTTTCACCATACATATATTATAGAATTCACCAATGACATATTTGCATCAGGATTAGAGATACAGCACCATATGTACTTCTTGGTCCATTTCAAACCCATGTTCACGTATGATTTATATCACACATTGGCCTAAACTTTGGTTTTGCACAAAAAGTGGAGGGGAAAGATCATGATGGCTAACAAATATCTAGCTGGGTTCACAAAACAATGATTTTTAGCAAACAAAAGCCTTTCTAAAATATTTCAGCCAGAATAGCCTAAATCTTTTTTATATTGTATGTACGTATTTTTCTATATTTCCATGATCTTGGTTTTATAATGTGATGATATATATATATACATATATATATATATATATATATTCTTTTAAATGTTCTTAAAAGTTAAGGCAACAAAGATCTACCCTATATAAATAAACATAGTTGAATTTATCAAGGACTATATATATATATATATATATATATATATATATATATATTTTTTTTTTTTTTTTTTTTTTAAAGAAGATGTTTTGGGTAGGAGTTTATTAATTAATTTATTTATTTTTGCTGTGTTGGGTCTTCATTTCTGTGCGAGGGCTTTCTCCAGTTGTGGCAAGCAGGGGCCACTCTTCATCGTGGTGCGTGGGCCTCTCACTATCGCGGCCTCTCTTGTTGCAGAGCACAGGATCCAGACACGCAGGCTCAGTAGTTGTGGCTCACAGGCCTAGTTGCTCCGCAACAAGTGGGATCCTCCCAGACCAGGGCTCGAACCCATGTCCCCTGCATTAGCAGGCAGATTCTCAACCACTGTGCCACCAGGGAAGCCTAATCAAGGACTATTTTTTATAGCCAGTATAATCATACATTGACTTTGGCCACAAAACAAGAAAATGTTCACCTTTGAGCAAAGCAACTTCCTGGTGAACCTGTTAAAAATGTGTGTTCTCGGAGACCTTCAAGATGGCAGAGAAGTAAGACTCAGAGATCACCTTCCTCCCCACAAATATATCAGAAATATATCTACATGTGGAACAACACGTATAGGACACCGATTGAGGCTGGCAGAAGACCTCAGACCTCCCAAAAGGCAAGAAACTCCCCTCATACCTGGGTAGGGCAAAAGGAAAAACAGAGACAAAAGAATAGGGATGGGACCCGCACCAGTGGGAGGGAGCTGTGAAGGAGAAAAGGCTTGCACAAACTAGGAAGGCCCTTCACGGGCGGAGACTGCGGGTGGCGGAGGGGGAAGCTTCGGAGCCACGGAGGAGAGCACAGCAACAGGGGTGCAGAGGGCAAAGTGGAGAGATTTCCGCACAGAGGATCGGTGCCAACCAGCACTCACCAGCCAGAAATGCTTGTCTGCTCACCCGCAGGGGTGGGCGGGGGCTGGGAGCTGAGGCTCGGGCTTCGGAGGTCGGATCCCAGGGAGAGGACTGGGGTTGGCTGCGTGAACACAGCCTGAAGGGACTAGTGCACCACAGCTAGCCGGAAGGGAGTCCGGGAAAAAGTCTGGACCTGCCTAAGAGGCAACAGACCATTGTTTTGGGGTGCACGAGGACAGGGGATTCAGAGCACCGTCTACATGAGCTCCAGAGAGGGTCATGAGCCGCAGCTATCAGCGCAGACCCCAGAGATGGGCATGAGATGCTAAGGCTGCTTTTTCAGCCACCAAGAAGCCTGTGTGCAAGCACAGGTCACACTCCACACTGCCCCCCTGTCCCGGGAGCCTGTGCAGCCCGCCACTGCCAGGGTCCCGTGATCCAGGGACAACTTCCCCGGGAGAACGCATGGTGCGCCTCAGACTGGTGCAACGTCACGCCAGCCTCTGCCAATGCAGGCTCGCCCTGCATCCGTACCCCTCCCTCCCCCCAGCCTGAGTGAGCCAGAGCCCCTGAATCACCTGCTCCTTTAACCCCGTCCTGTCTGGGCAAAGAACAGATGCCCTCAGGTGACCTACGTGCAGAGGTGGGGCCAAATCCAAAGCTGAACCCTGGGAGCTGTGCAAACACAGAAGAGAAAGGGAAATCTCTCCCAGCAGCCTCAGGAGCAGGGATTAAATCTCCACAATCAACTTGATGTACTCTGCATCTGTGGAATAACTGAATAGACAATGAATCATCCCAAAATTGAGGAGGTGGACTTTGGGAGCAAATGTAGACTTGGGGTTTGCTTTCTGCATCTAATTCGTTTCTGGTTTTATGTTTATATTAGTTTAGTATTTAGAGGTTTTTTTATTTTTTTAGTATCATTTTTAACACTTGTTATCACTGGTGGACTTGTTTTTTGGTTTGGTTGATGTCTTCTTTCTTTTTCTCTTTTTTTTACTACTTTTTAATTTTTTTATTTTTAATAAGTATTTTTTTATTTTAATAACTCTATTTTATTTTATTTTATTTTTTGCTTTCTTGCTTGCTTTTTTTTTTCTCTTTTCTTCTGAACCTTGTGCCTAACAGGGTCTTGGTGCTCCGGCCAAGTGTCAGGCCTGTGCCTCTGAGATGGGAGAGCCAAGTTCAGGACATTTGTCCACCAGACACCTCCTGGCTCCACATAATATCAAATGGGAAAAGCTCTCCCAGAGATCTCCATCTCAGTGATAAGACACAGCTCCACTCAATGATCAGCAAGCTACAGTGCTAGACACCCTATGGCAAACAACTAGCAAGACAGGAACACAACCCCACCCATTAGCAGAGAGGCTGCCTAAAATCATAATAAGGTCACAGACACCCCAAAACACACCACTGGATGCGGTGCTGCCCACCAGAAAGACAAGATCCAGACTCATCCACCATAACACAGGCACTAGTCCCCTCCACTAGGAAACCTACAAACCCACCAACCTTAGCCACTTGGGGCAGACACCAAAAACAATGGGAACTACAAATGTGCAGCCTGCAAAAATGAGACCCCACAGTAAGTTAAGCAAAATGAGATGACAGAAACACAGCACATGAAGGAACAAGGTAAAAACTCACCAGACCAAACAAATGAAGAGGAAATAGGAAATCTACCTGAAAAAGAATTCAGAGTAATGATAGTAAGCATGATCCAAAGTCTTAGAAATAGAATGAAGAAAATAGAAGAAAGGTTTAACAAGGACCTAGAAGAACTAAAGAGCAAACAAACAATGGTGAACAACACAATAAATGAAATTTAAAATTCTCTAGAAAGGATCAATAGCAGGATAACTGAGGTAGAAGATGGATAAGTGACCTGGAAGATAAAATAGTGGAAATAACTACTGCAGAGAAGAATAAAGAAAACAGAATGAAAAGAATTGAGGACAGTCTTAGATACCTCTGCGACAACATTAAACACACCAACATTCAAAATATAGGGATCCCAGAAGAAGAAAAAAAGAATGGGACTGAGAAAATATTTGAAGAGATTATAGTTGAAAACTTCCCTAATATGGGAAAGGAAATAGTCAATCAAGTCCAGAAAGCGCAGAGAGTCCATACAGGATAAATCCAAGGACAAACACACCAAGACACATATTAATCAAAGTATAAAAATTAAACACAAGGAAAAAACATTAAAAGCAGGAAGGGAAAAACAACAAAAAACATACAAGGGAATCCCCATAAGGTAAACAGCTGATCTTTCAGCAGAAACTCTGCAAGCCAGAAGGGAGTGACAGGACATATTTAAAGTGATGAAAGGGAAAAACCTACAACAAAGATTATGCTACCCAGCAAGGATCACGTTCAGATTTGATGAAGAAATTAAAACCTTTACAGAGAAGCAAAAGCTAAGAGACTTCAGCACCACCAAACCAGCTTTACAACAAATGCCAAAGGAATTTCTCTAGACAGGAAATACAAGAGAAGGAAAAGACCTACAATAACAAATGCAAAACAATTAAGAAAATGGTAATAGGAACATACATATCGATAACTACTTTAAATATAAGTGGATTAAATGCTCCAACCAAAAGACATAGACAGGCTAAATGGATACAAAAACAAGACCCATATATATGCTGTATACAAGAGACCCACTTCAGACCTAGGGACACATATAGACTGAAAGTGAGGAAATGGAAAAAAATATTCCATGCAAATGGAAATCAAAAGAAAGATGGAGTATCCATGCTCATGTCAGACAAAACAGACTTTAAAATAAAGACTATTACAAGATGCAAATTAGGGCATTACATAATGATCTAGGTATCAATCCAAGAAGAAGATATAACAATTGTAAATATTTATGCACCCAACATAGGAGCACCCCAATACATAAGGCAAATGCTAACAGCCATAAAAGTGGAAGTTGACAGTAACACAGCATAGTAGGGGACTTTACACACCACTTTCACCAATGGACAAATCATCCAAATGAAAAAAAGAAGGAAACACAAGCTTTAAATGATACATTAAACAAGATGGACTTAATTGATATTTATAGGACATTCCATCCAAAAACAACAGAATACACTTTCTTCTCAAGTGCTTATGGAACATTCTCCAGGATAGGTCACATATCTTGGCTCACAAATCAACCCTTGGTAAATTTAAGAAAATTGAAATCGTTTCAAGTATCTTTTCCAACCACAAGGCTATAAGACTAGATATCAATCACAGGAAAAACTCTGTAAAAAATACAAACAAATGGAGGCTAAACAACACTACTTAATAACCAAGAGATCACTGAAGAAATCAAAGAAGAAATCAAAATATACCTAGAAACAAATGACAATGAGAACACGATGACCCAAAACCTATGGGATGCAGCAAAAGCATTTCGAAGAAGGAAGTTTATAGCAATACAATCCTACCTTAAGAAACAAGAAACATCACCAGTGAACAACCTAAGCTTACACCTAAAGCAATTAGAGAAAGAAGAACAAAAGAACCCCAAAGTTAGCAGAAGGAAAGAAATCATAAAGATCAGATCAGAAAAAAATGGGAAAAAAATGAAAAAAAAATAGCAAAAATCAATAAAACTAAAAGTGGTTCTTAGAGAAGATAAACAAAGTTGATAAACCATTAGCCAGACTCATCAAGAAAAAAAGGGAGAAGACTCAAATCAATAGAATTAGACATGAAAAAGGAGAAGTAACAACTGACACTGCAGAAATACAGAGGATCATGAGAGATTACTACAAGCAACTATATGCCAATAAAATGGACAACCTGGAAGAAATGGACAAATTCTTAGAAAAGCACAACCTTCCGAAACTGAACCCGGAAGAAATTGAAAACATGAACAGACCAATCACAAACACTGAAATTGAGACTGTGCTTAAAAATCTTCCAACAAACAAAAGCCCAGGACCAGATGGCTTCACACGCGAATTCTATCAAACATTTAGAGAAGGGTTAATACCTATCCTTCTCAAACTCTTCCAAAATATAACAGAGGGAGGAACACTCTCAAACTCATTCTACAAGGCCACCATCACCCTGATACAAATTCAGACAAAGATGTCACAAAGAAAGAAAACTACAGGCCAGTATCACTGATGAACATAGATGCAAAAATCCTCAACAAAATACTAGCAGACAAAATCCAACAGCACATTAAAAGGATCATACACCATGATCAAGTGGGGTTTATCCCACGAATGCAAGGAGTTTTCAATATATGCAAATCAATCAATGTGATAAACCATATTAACAAGTTGAAGGAGAAAAACCATATGATCATCTCAATGGATGCAGTAAAGGCTTTTGACAAAATTCAACACCCAGTTATGATAAAAACCCTCCAGAAAGTAGGCCTAGAGGGAACTTACCTCAACATAGTTAAGGCCATATATGACAAACCCACAGCCAACCTCATTCTCAATGGTGAAAAACTGAAACCATTTCCACTAAGATCAGGAACAAGACAAGGTTGCCCACTCTCACCACTATTATTCAACATAGTTTTGGAAATTTTAGCCAAAGCAATCAGAGAAGAAAAAGAAATAAAAAATCCAAATTGGAAAAGAAGAAGGAAAGCTGTCACTGTTTGCAGATGACATGATACTATACATAGAGAATCCTAAAGATGCTACCAGAAAACTACTAGAGCTAATCAACGAATTTGGTAATGTAGCAAGATACAAAATGAACAGAAGTCTCTTGCATTCCAATACACTAATGATGAAAAATCTGAAAGAGAAATTAAGGAAACGTTCCCATTTTCCATTGAAACACAAAGAATAAAATACCTAGGAATAAGCCTACCTAAGCAGACAAAAGACCTGTATGCAGAAAATTATATGACACTGATTAAAGAAATTAAAAATGATACAAACAGATGGAGAGATATATCTTGTTCTTGGATTGGAAGAATCAACATTGTGAAAATGACTATACTACTCAAAGCAATCTACAGATTCAATGCAATCCCTGTCAAACTACCAATGGCATTTTTCACAGAACTAGAACAAGAAATTTCACAATTTTATGGAAACACAAAGACCCCAAATAGCCTAAGTAATTCTGAGAATGAAAAACGGAGCTAGAAGAATCAGGCTCCCGGACTTCAGACTATACTACAAAGCTACAGTAATCAAGACAGTTTGGTACTGGCACAAAAACAGAAATGTAGATCAATAGAACAGGATAGAAAGCCCAGAAATATACCCATGAACATATGGTCACCTTATTTTTGATAAAGGAGGCAAGAGTATGCAATGGAAAAAGACGGCCTCTCAATAAGTGGTGCTGGGAAAACTGTACGTGTAAAAGAATGAAATTAGAACACTCCCTAACACCATACACAAAAATAAACTCAAAATGGATTAAAGACCTAAGTGTAAGGCCCGACAGTTTAAAACTCTTAGAGGAAAACATAGGCAGAACACTGTATGACATAAATCACAGCAAGATCCTTTTTGACCCACCTCCTAGGGAAATGGAAATAAATACAAAAATAAACAAATGGGACCTAATGAAACTTAAAAGCTTTTGCACAGCAAAGGAAACCATAAACAAGACGAAAAGACAACCTTCAGAATGGGAGAAAATATTTGCAAATGAAGCAACTGACAAAGGATTAACCTCCAAAATTTACAAGCAGCTCATGGAACTCGATATCAAAGAAACAAACAACGCAATCCAAAAATGGGCAGAAGACCTAAATAGATGTTTCTCCAGAGAAGATATACAGATTGCCAACAAACACATGAAAGGATGCTCAACATCACTAATCATTAGAGAAATGCAAATCAAAACTACAATGTGATATCACCTCACACCAGTCAGAATGGCCATCATCAAAAAATCTACAAACAATAAATGCTGGAGAGGGTGTGGAGAAAAGGGAACCCTTTTGCACTGTTGGTGGGAATGTAAATTGATATAGCCACTATGGAGAACAGTATGCAGGTTCCTTAAAAAACTAAAATTAGAACTACCATAAGACCCAGCAATCCCACTACTGGGTATATACTCAGAGAAAAGCATATTTCAAAAGACACATGCACCACAATGTTCTTTGCAACACTGTTTACAATAACCAGGTCATGGAAGCAACCTAATTGCCCATTGACAGAGAAATAGATAAAGAAGATGTGGTATATATATACAATGGAATATTATTCAGCCGCAAAAAGGAACGAAATTGGGTCATTTGTAGAGTTGTGGATGGATCTAGAGACTGTCATACAGAGTGAAATAAGTCAGAAAGAAAAAAACAAAGATCGTATGTTAACGCATATATGTGGAACCTAGAAAAATGGTACAGATGAATTGGTTTGCATGGCAGAAATAGAGACACAGATGTTGAAAACAAACATATGGACACCAAGTGGGGGAAAGTGGCCAGGGGGTGGTGGTGGTGTGATGAATTGGGAGGTGGGTATTGACATATATACACTAATATGTATAAAATGGATAACTAATAAGAACCTGCTATATAAAAAAAATGAAATTAAATTTAAAAAAATTTTTTAATAAGGAAAAATAAAGAAACTCTTGGACATTATTGAGGAGGCTGTCTACAGGAAGAAGTTCTTAGGAAGCCTCAGCTCTGCTCTTAAGGACTCCCAACTGATTGAATCAGGTCCACCCAGTTTATCTAGGATTATCTGTGTACTTAAAATCAACTTAATATGGACTTTAACCACATTTACAAAACACCTTTACAGCATACCTAGATTAGTGTCTGATTGAATAACTAGGTCACCTGCCCAAGTTGACACATAAAACTAGTTGTCATAGTGAGGCATTAAGACCAGCCAATATTCAAGGAAAGTATAGCAGTATCAGAGAATTTGTAGACATGCTTAAAATTACCACAAACTGGATTTTAATAAATTTTTATTTAAATCTGAAAGGACAATGGGTAATTTCAGTTACATTAAGATATATGTATACATACAATTATATATATATATATATCTTATATGTCTGTTAATATGCTGTCTCTATTTTTATGCATGGCAAAAAGACTATAAGAGTTAGGTCTTAGAATTATGTTTGAATTTTTTTTTTCATTTATGGGTCTTTCTATAGTTTTTAGAGTGATATAAAAGTAGATTTTTAACATCTTTCTTTGTGAAGCCCAAATAATAGTCCATAAAAATATAAAATATTTCTAACAGCCATATAGCATATAAACTTTTGTCTCCCAAACCCAGCCTGGAGGTAAGCTGGGATTTTCAAGCCACATTAAAGTAAGAATGTGTCTCTTACATTGCTACCTCCTGCCCCTTCTCATGAATTCTCACTCTCCTCCTCCCTCACACTTGCACTTGACACTGTGGGTAGGCCAATCCACAATCTGTCTAAAAGAGGAAGATGAATAAAATGTAACCTGCAGGTACTCATATTCTGCAGAATTGCTGCTGTATGAAAATGACAGTCACTGCTTTAGTCACATCCATTTTGAAATCTAAGTACATGACAAGATCCTTTAACCAGTTCATTGATACATAGGTACTCCTACTCAAAACAAGTTAATGAGCCACTCAGGATGAGAATAGAAGGACAGAGTTGACACTTGCAAATGAGTTTAATCTGCTTGTCCTATAGATAAGAACCTTGATGTGGCAGCTCTAGGCTGCATCACACTAATTTAGAAGGCTTAGAAAACTCCAAGCCCATTTTCAAATTACCTGCTAAATAACTTGTTGCGAAAGTCTTGTGGCATTGATCGAATCAGATACTTTCCCCATATTCTTCTGTTTTTGTTTTTGTATTGTTTAGCTTGGTTTTGCCTAAACACGTATCTTTCACACATAATTTTCCTTTTTTGTTCTCTCAAAACAACATCTTTAAAATAATAGAGAGGAATCTAGTTAAATAGATGAAATGGATTAAAACTGTTGAAATTAACTCAGGAAAATGCTGCCTTTATGTTGAATGAATTAAATGGAGTCTTGGGTAGAGGCTTGCTGATACATTTAAGCTCTTTTTCACTGCTGATCACTAGCCTTGGAGAGTCTGTTTTCAGAACTGTAGATCACAAATGGTGAGATTCAGCCAATGACTATGTGTAAAAACAAGTTCATTGAAAATATCAAAACTGGATATTAATTGCTGGTTAACTGATAGAGGGGCTTTTTGTACTTGATGGCATGTTGAGTTATATACTCTTAAGAATCCTTTTCAACATTCAGCACTCAGAAAGTTTCTCCCAGAGGGTGCTTATCGTAGCAAAAACATGTGAAATATAGGTCTAAATGCACAGTTCCCTGTTATGTCTTTGACGTTACTTTAAGCCTTCAAAAAGAATATTTGTTTTCAAACTTTCTTTTCAGGGAACTCTAATTCTCATAAAAGAATCTCTTTTTTTTTTTTTAAATTGAAGAGTGGTTTAGGAAAGTAAGTCAAAGACCTCCAACCATGCAGCATTACCAGTGAAAACATGAGTTTAAATCATACAACTTAGAATTCTACATTACAACATGAATTTCAAGCATCTATTGAATGCTCAACTAGCCAGGAAATAAGAGGAAATAGTTTATGTGGGAATTCGTTGAATCATAACTGAGTTATTTCTGATTTTAATGTACTGAAATGTACTTAAAGGGTAAGGAATATAAGCAAACTATTATCAGATTTAGCCAAGAGAGTCTATCTTTAGTTCAATCAATCTGTGTTAAGAGAACTCCAGCTTACAAGGCATGGAAGACAGGAAACTCACGGTACTCTGTGTGGGTCAGACCACTTGCCACTGTGGGAAGTAACATGCATACATATATGTGAGTTATTGGATGTGTTCTTGGTATTATGTATTATGGATAAATAATGGCTGTTCTGGTGGTGTTTAGTCTGAAAAAAAATTCTTAGAAGGTACATGACAACATTTCTCAAATATGTGAAGATTTGTCACATGTAAATAAGATAAGACACGTGAGAGTAAATTTGTAGAGCTAAGCAAGTGAGTAAATGTTACAGAGAGGATGGTTTTGCTCAGTATAAGAAATAGCGATTAGACCTGTCCAACTAGGGATATATCTCAAAGGAGGTAATGAAGCTTCTCATTTTCTGTCTACTTACAATTTTTGTTAATAAGAACAAAGACTCTTACCAGATCACCATTTCATCAACTTTAGCAGAGAGTTTGAGTGTCATTTTTGGCTCAATAGGAAATGGACTCACAAAAGTCTTTTTAAAAAATTATGCTATTTGTAAGTAGGAGCACGTCATTATTTCCCTATGATTGAAAATATTGAAACTGGATATTAATTGCTAGTGAACTGATAGAGGATCTTTTGGTACTTGATGGAATGAGTTATATATCCTTAGGAATCCTTATGAAATGCTAAAATTTTTACAGCCTTAATAAAGCTTACTAAAGTAGATTCAAGAGCTTTACTATTGTCTTTTCTTCATCTGATCATGGAAAATTACTTAGCCTCTCTGGTTTTCATGCTTGCCAAATGACAGGATCACACCACATGATAGTTATGGTTCCCTTTCATTTTCCCCCCGGGTTTATTGAGATATTATTGACATATAACATAGATGAGTTTAAGGCGTGCAATGTGATGATTAGATAAATGTATATATTGTAAAAAGATTGACAGTAAAGTTAGTTAGCAGCCCCATCTCCTCATAATTAAGATTTTTTTATGTGTGTCGTGAGAACATTTAAGATTTATTCTCTTAACAACTTTCAAGTATATAATACAGTGTTGTTAATTATAGTCATTATACTATGCATTAGCTCCCCAGATCTTTTTTATCTTATAGCTGGGAGTTTATATCCTCTGACAAACATGACCCCATTTCCCCCACCTCTCAGGCCCTGGAACCACCATTCTACCATCTACTTCTATGAGTTCAGCTTTCTTAGATTATTATTGTATTAGATGATTAGAATATGTATACACCACATCCTCTTTATCCATTCATCCACTGATGGACACTTAGGTTGTTTCCGCCACTTTGCTACTGTGGATAATAATGCAGTGAACATGGGGGTACAAATATCTCTGATATAGTGATTTTATTTCCTTTGGTTATATACACAAAAATAGGATTACCAGATTATGTGGTGTTCTATTTTTAATTTTTTGAGGAACCTCCACATAATGTTTTCTGTAATGGCTACAACAATTTACATTCCTACCAACAGTGTACCTTTTCTCCACAGCCTCACTAACACTTGCTGTTTCTTGTCTTTTTGATAATAGTCATTCTATTGGGAGGTGCTATCTTATTGTGGTTTTGATTTGCATTTCCCTAATGATTAGTGATATTGAACATCTTTTCATGTACCCAGTGACCATTTGTATGTCTTCTTTGGAAAAATGTTTAGCAAGTTCTTTGCCCATTTCTTAAATTGGATGGTTTGTTTTCTTTTCTTAAAAAAAGGATTCTATGTGCAAAAATGATGAACACTATTATAAGTCAAGAGAGGAAAGATTGCTTAATTGATGAAATAGTTTATGATAGCTTAATATGTTCAAAGTATCATGCTCACTGGAGTTCTCTGATGAGGTGGATTTAAGATGGGATTTGAAGAATGGCTACAGATTAAATATGAAGGCAGTTTTATACTAAAAGGAGCGTAAAGACAAAGTTACATTATTGGCAGTGAGTAAATTTGGAAATAGTGAAAAAAAACCTCCAATGGGGCACTTTGGCCAAATGGAAGGTCTTATGAAGCTACCCTGCATTATAGAAGTCAGAAAATTAGAATCATTGGGTCAGTTCTGTCCTGTTTTTATAAATGAAATTTTATTGGATCCCAGCCATGCCACCATTTGTTTACTTATTATTTATAGCTACTTTCCCGCTACAACGGTAGAGTTTTGTAGTTGTGACAGAGACCCGGTGGCCAGCAAAATCCTAAAAATATTTACTATTTTTCCCTGTCAAGAAAAGTTTAAGGAATCATTATGTGGCCTTAGAAAGGAAATATAGAAATACCTTGCTTGTAAACCCAAGAATTTTCTCTGCAGCAGTGATTCCCTGCTCTTTATTATTTTGGAGAGGAGTCACATGATACTTGTTAGAATATAAAAGACAATAATGGTTCAGTGGAAAAGCAGGAAGATTCCAATGATTTACAGCAGCTAAATTTCTATCTCAGAAACAAGAATATTGATTTATCATTTCTTTAAATGATAGTAATTTGATACTGCTATATATAATATTTTGTGTAACTTCAAGTATTATTTCATCTTTAATATTCAACAATAAGTCTTGTTATGGCTTTAAGGATTAGGAGAACAGTTAACTATACAAGTTAACTATGCTGTATCCAGTAGATGGAAGATATATTAGAAAGTCTTCATTTCTCCAGTACCTAATTTTTCCTTTATTCATATACTCATTTGTTTCTTCTTTGCCAAAGGAAAAAGAAATTACTTCAAAAAGCTATATTGCTGAAAAGTATGATGAAGGCATATGTCATCAAAATTAAGCAATTTGAAGATAAGGCTATTTCTGACTCATCCTGTTTTCTGTTGATTTGTGCCTTTCTCCTTTTTACATAGCAGAAGTCAGGATGAGTTTTGCCTTAAGTAAGGTTAACTTAACATCTGATGATTAGTCCATGTGATTGGTGAAAAGTATTGCTATCCATGAAACACACCTAGTTTCAGACCCTATCAGTCCGTAAACATAATGATGCCATCACTATACCAATGTGAGTCTAAAACTGCTTTTTAAGACTTTTATTATTTAGTGCTGAGATAAAAATTTTCAAACCAGTTGGGTTTTTATTGAAATTGCTTGGGAATCCTGAGTAAATCTTTTCACTAAAATATGAGAAAGCATTGAGTTTATTGCCTGGAGTTATGAAGCTGACACTTTTTTTTTCTCCCTCTTCGCACTACTTGTTTGAGAGAATGTAAAGTCTTCCCAGTACCCTTGAGTTTGACCTGGAATCAGACAGATGGGAGCTTAATTACTGGCTGGTGTTTGACAGTCAATGATTTTCCCAACCTCTCAATCTCAATTTTCACATCTGTAAAATGAGACTAATAATCTCTTTCAAACAGCTGTTAACAGTTTTAAATAGGGGGCTAAGAAAACCTACAGTAGGCACTCTTTCTCATATACACAAACATTTTCTATGTTGATATTATAGAACCTGACTATTCCTAACCACACAGCACTGCACTTAGAATCAAGTTCCTTCCCCTTACTAAGTATCACATATTCCAGAACTATTAAGGGAGTGGTGACAATTGCCCCTGCTTGGAAGGTGACTAGGAATGATTAAACATTAATGTCTCTGGTTCTAGACAGGTCACTGGCCAGATTGAAGCAACATAACACATTGTACAGGCAAGGCAGGCGGCTGATTGTAGAGGAAATTCCCTAATATTGATATCTTCCTACCCATTTATTTAAATTAGTTCTAAAGATATGCATATCAAATCAACATTTCTCAAATAAATGAAAGTTTAAATCCCAAGCTGACCCTGAGTATAAGAGGCAGAAAATGTTATTTGAGAATATGTGACCCAGCTAGCTTTCTTATCCTTTACTTTCCCTCTATTTGTTAATAAAATAAAGTAAAATATCTGTAAAGTAATACACACACGCATTTAATTTTCTGCTCTAATGATATGATCACTGTTTGTTTTAGGGCCAAAAGCTTTGGTAGAGGAATTTTAAAGGACAAATGAAGGAGTAAGCTGCCAGTAAGTCCCTTTCCATAATGTGTCAGGGACTCTTAACAGTGAGCCCACTTGGGGATCTGTGGTCCGTCCTTTTCTCTGAGAAGTTCCTGGGCTTTTTAAATGCTCTTAAACAAAAGGGAAGGGTATGTGATGGGAAACAACGGCTCTGAAATAGATCACAATCTGGTATTTGAGCAACTGGATGATCAGTAATTTGCTATAACAAATCATGCTAGCGCTTCTGAGGATGCCTGAAAAAAACAACTCAGTGTAAGAAGAAATTTAAAGGGTTAAATGTTTGATTATGTCTGAAAGTTCATCCACTTTAGAGTTTTGTTATAAGTAATGTAGTAGGAATCACACTATAAAATCATCAGGTTTAAAGAGTTTGTATATTCTACGTTGAAAATGGTTTTCTATATCAACCCCCCCAAAATATATCATATAAACACAGAAGAGAGAATTTAGGAATTTAGCAGATATTCATCACTGTTATAAGTTAGCCTGATTTACAGATTATATCATCTTTAGTTTTCTGACATAAGTGGCCTCAACCAATCCAATTATGTGCTCTCGCTCATGCGCAGAATGTATTTTGTAGTTTAAAATATGCTCATGATTTTCTTGAGAGGTATACACATTGCAGCCACTTAGAGCCAGCATTATAAATAGATATTACCACAAGAAATACAGTCAAAATAAATTCACTTTTGTTGGCCAAAATTTGACAAAACCTTAAACTAACCAGAGTTTTAAGCCTTATAGTTCATTGACAATGCAATAACATTAAAGGATTAAAAACAAATATTTTATAGACATAAAAAGTCAACCAGATTTTAATGACAGTTTAGAAGACTGTACATCTAAGAAGTTGTCACATTACAAAATTTTTGTATCTCAGTGGTAGTTTGTCATAAAATGTGTATGACCAGTGAATTAATGTATAGGATTAAAAAAATAAAACAAACTATTAAATTTTGTGGGTTTGATTACAGCTACTTCCAGAAAGTGAGCCATGTAGAAAGAGGCAGTTGTTACTACAACATGAAGTGGGAAACTGAATAGCTCTTTCTGTACATCCTTTGATATTCCAAGAATTAAGACTTTAGTCATATATTGGCAACTGTTGCAAATATAAATATCTGCAAATTATTCACTGTGAAGCATGTGCATTTTGTTCGGGTATTTTCATATATTTCTACATTCTCTCTTTTTTGTACAGTGCTTCTCCTCTCCCTTTAACAGAGAACTACCTACCTTCCATTTTTTTCCTTCTGGATGTAGGGAGCACCTTTCCTAGGCCTTAGATTCCTGCCAGTAAGAATCTCAGGATAAAATTGTATATCCCCTGATATTATTGATATGTTAAATATGTTATATTTTTATCATTAGGGTATTTTTGATTATAGTACTGTGCCGATAGGTCACATTCCTCCTATGCTCATTTGTTAAAAGGATATAGATCTGGAATATAAAGTAATTATATAGGATAATAAAATAACTAAATAGGATTTATTAAAAATATTTATTGACATATTACAAATGTTAGTAGTATTCTGTACCTTGGGTCTGTTGAGTTAACCATCATATTCCATTTGTTTGTTGTAATTTCACAAAAAGAGAATGACTACATGGTTCTTACTTGCTAAATTTTCAGTTTGTATTTTGAGCGTTTAGCTTATTTAGGTGAGTTATCTGATGTGAGCTTTGGGTGTATCAGTTACCTGACTTCTTTGTGAGTAAAAGTGTCTTCTATTTCGAATTCTGTGAATGGGTTAAAAAGCAAAAAAAGAAAAGGAAGAAAGAAAGAAAGAAAGAGAGAGAGAGAAAGAAAAGAAAGAAAGAAAGAAAGAAAGAAAGAAAGAAAGAAAGAAAGAAAGAAAGAAAGAAAGAAAGAAGGAAAGAAAGAAAGAAAGAAAGAAAGAAAGAAAGAAAGAAAGGAAAGAAAGAAAGAAAGGAAGGAAAGAAAGGAAGGAAAGAAAACTGGAAAAT
The DNA here is from genome assembly GCF_008692025.1 of Phocoena sinus. Classification (NCBI taxonomy): domain Eukaryota; kingdom Metazoa; phylum Chordata; class Mammalia; order Artiodactyla; family Phocoenidae; genus Phocoena; species Phocoena sinus. The sequence continues at coordinate 44,126,772 of NC_045772.1, read as the reverse complement.
TAATTGTTTCTTAAAACAAATATTTGAACAAAAAGAAAGCTCTCAAAGAATCACCAACTGTGTTGTTAGTAAAATTAACAAAAGCGAAATTGTGGAAACGTTTAACCTCTAAATTAAACATAATTGGCAGCATCAATAATTCACCATTTAGAAGATAATGTAAGTAGGAAGTTATGGTATTATAAATGTTTTCTTTTTTCCATAAAGTGGAGCCCAAATATATATTTGTGTATAAGATTTTATCTATCATTAATTTTAAAGTAAAGACAACTTTAGTGGCTGAAGTCATAAGAAGGATATAATTTTATATCTTATTTGTAAATTTCAGGACATTCAGTTAATCATTTTTTAAATAGGAAATAGGTAACCAATTGAAAGAAAAGGTTAGTTCATGGTTGGATATCTCAAAAGTCGAATTCTCTAGCTTGTTCTAGTTGCAAGTGAATCTTACAATGTACTATTTGTTCCTTCCATACTTGCTTTCCTACTCTCTCCATTAAAATATATTTATATTAATATTTTTAAAGTGAAAACTGAATAGAATTAAGTCTAATTTATGACACTTAAATGTGTGATAGGTAATCAAATACACAACATTAGTTTTACAAAATTTTTAAAAACTTAGCATATTAGCATGAAGTAGTATTAGGGAATATCAAAATTTTCAAGAAGTTTGCAGTGAAATTTTACATGTGACTGAGAATGGAAACAAAAAGAGCAAGATGTAATCTTTGGAAGCCTGTAATCTGCTTTAGAACACCCAACTACATAAGGCTCAGGTCAAGTCAAAAGTAAAGTGATGCTGTATAAAATACTAGAACAGTTTGATATGTGATTATGTGACTTTTAAAAAGGTTACACATCTAGAGACTGAACGAAATAAACCTTAAATCTCCTGAAATCAGGTCAAGTGGTATCACTACCACCCTAATATACCAGTCAAATGTGTAACTGTGTCAAATTCTGGTACTTGTGTCTCTGTAAAAGACAACATTTGGGGGCGCTTAAATGCACTCCATAAATTAAAAAGATGATGTAGATGGTCTGAAACACCCAATAATAGATAAGTGACTTATCTTTGGTTTTGTTGCACATTGCAATTCTGTATTTTTCCTAAATCTGCCTTCTTAATTAAGCTTTTTTAAACTACTATTAGAATGAGTTTAGATTATATAATCAGGATGTAAAATATCTGTAAAATTAAAATTGACTATAATTAGTAAATTCCAGCCCTTTCCTCACCAGCAACACCTTCACAAAAATTTTTAAAAAACAGGAAGTTTTTCAAGCCTTCTTATGGAAAAGGGATTTAAAAATAAAAGTATTTGGGATGCCAGTGCTCTGGAGGTTCTACACATTAAGCAGCCCTCCTCACTAAGCAAAAAGAACTTTTTAATTTGTACAGTCAGCTGCTGTAGCAGTTGCATTACAAACATACAGCTGCAGCACCCGAAGTGAGTCAGTAGCTTGTGGCATGGGCCATGCTCCTTCCACAACCCCAAAGGCCCCTTCCATGCTCCTTCCATGCCCCAGGCATGCTGGTGGCAAAGACCAAGCTGATGTTGTCATGCATGCTTTTGATAAGCTTAGTAGCAAAGTGTCTAGTCTGGTATTAGTCGATTTCAAGGACTTTCTGTGACTTGTACTGGTGTATGTTGGGATTTGTAGCAAATATTATACTGTTCACACAGTTAAAATTACTTCCTTATATTACCCAGCACTCTTTCAGTTAGGAGGGAGCCTGTAATTAATTTGGACCAATGGCTTATAAGGTGAAATAGCATGTGACACTTTTAGGTGGGACAGTGATAAGCTCAAGAGTGATTATTCCTTCCCTCTTTTGCTGACCCAGCAACTAGCAGCTGTTGTACACAGTAAAGCTACAAGATAGTGGAGTCTGAAAATGCCTGTTTCTAGAACCACCCTCTGTCCACGTCAACCCATCTGGCTGTTTTATGCTCCAGCTGGGACTGGCTTCATGGATGTGTGACCCATGCAGCTTAGAAGCTCCCAGTATTTGATTTAATGCTCTGTGGTTGCCATCTTGAAATTCTTAATATATTTTGAACAAAAGATGTCAAATTTTATTTTGTACTGGGCCCTGCAAATTATGTAGCCAGTAATGACGCCAACAAAACCTAGTTAATTATCACTAGGAGAGGATTTTTAACGGCTGACAAAATCTACTCTAACTAGAATAAAAGAAAAAAAAAGAATTTATTTAAAAATATTATTATTTGGATACTAAATTTGTGTGCTAAACTTCCAGAAGCAATGTAAACAGAACTGTCCAATCACACCAACAAAATATTTTCTTGCAGTCCTGCAGTAGTAGTAGCTTTTTGGTTCTCACCACCCAAGATACCAAACACTGGAGAACAGAGATCCTTATAGAGCTGCCATTAGAGAGAGAGAGAGAGAGAATGAGAAAAAAAAAAAAAGGAAAAAGTTTTCTGACTGCTTGCTGGAGAAGCCTCATGGCCTCTGCCCTATAATCTTAGTTCTGCCTTTCAAGTCTTGCATGGGAATCTGCTTGGTACAAATCAGTCACTTTTGAAAACTTAGCTTCAAGAGTATGAAAAATGAGATTTCACCTTTCTATTGTCTAATTTACAGAAAGCGATGCTGATCGAACCAATCTGCAATATTTGCCGTAGTCAGTGTTGCTCTAATTCTGGGATTCAGAATTAGAAAGCCATCCCAAAGCCTCATCCTTCAGAGGAAAGACTGTGAACACTATCACATTAATGGTTTTTTTTTTCCTATTTTATTTATTTTTTAAAAATTTTAGCTCCATACCACATTTTTCTCCTCAGTCTCAGATCCCTCTATTTAAATAATCAATAGGGCCTTTCTTGATGGCGCAGTGGTTGAGAGTCCGCCTGCCGATGCAGGGGACACGGGTTCCCGGGAGGATCCCACATGCCGCAGAGCGACTGGGCCCGTGAGCCATGGCCGCTGAGCCTGCGCTTCCGGAGCCTGTGCTCCGCAACGGGAGAGGCCACGACAGTGAGAGGCCCGCGTACCGCAAAATAATAAAAATAATAATCAATAGAAATTTCCACTTGATATCTGGTAGACATTTCAAACTCAATATGAGCAAAGCTTATCATGCTATCTCCTAACTCTCTCTTCCATAACTGTTCCCATACTCCATGATTAGCACTGCAGCACCCTCAGTTACTGCAATCAAAATCTCTGGAATCATTCTTTCCAATCCCATACAATGGCTTGCAGACAATGTCTTAAACATATCTCTTAGTGATTTTGTTTTCTCCAATACCATTGAAACCAACTGGTATCCCTACATAAATGATTTTAGTTTTTTTCCTAAAACTGTCCATATAAAACCTCTGTAAAATAATCTTTAAAACAAACAAAAATGCAGCTCTAACGATGATGCTTTATTGCTTAACCAATCCTCTATTACAAAATAAACTATTGCTTTGAGGGTACATCTTAATAAGCTGCATGAAGGTCTTCATTTTCTAGCTCCTGTCTTCCTCTATATCCTCATGCCTTTCCACTCTCCATCTTGTACTCTTATGTTCTATTCATACTCAGTTTCTTTTTGTAATCTACAGACTTTCTCAATACATGCTATTCCTTTACACAGTACTCTCCTACCTAACTGCCAAATTTTGCATACCTTCACTTGACTAATTCCCATTCTTAGGTGAGGACGTGACTTAAAAGCACTTCTGAGTTTTTCTCACTGCCTCTCTCCACCAACCCCAGATTATTATGCCCTATTCTCTTGCATTCTTTACTTTTCCTACATTAACCTATGCAGTAATTACTTGTGTACTTGTCTATATTCCCTGAAAAACTATACACTCTCTGAGGACTGAGGACATAACTGTTTTGTGTTTTGATGCATCTCCATGCCTAACAAAATTCCTCACATGTAATATGCTATCAACAAGCTTATGGGAAATAAAATGAACAGACAAGTGAATGAATGGATACATAAAACAAATGATTCAATGAAGGAAACTCTAGCTTAGGCTTCTATTTAAGTTTTCTGCTATCAGATAGTACTATCTTTTTTATGCAGTGAGATGCTATGGAGTCCTGGAGATCTAGGTTTTATCCTAAGATACTCCATGGACTTATTAATTCAATAAATATTTATCATATAATTGCTCTGTGCCAGACTCAATAACTTTATGACTTTGGATATCTAAGTTAAATATTCAAGATCTCAGTTTCATTATTTTCAGTATTGAAGTAGTAATATTTATCTCACAAAATTCAAAGGTTTGTAGTAAAAATTAAATAAGTATACAGAATTATTAATTTTTTAGTGTTAATTTTGCTAAATAGCTGTATTTCCTTTCTAGATGTTGTTTATCTTATGGACAGTGGTTTGGGGAAGCTTATTCTTATTAAAACATAAATATATGACTTACATTAATATATTGTATGAGCAGAATATGTTGACTGATAAATAATTTAGAATAAGATTTTAACTAAATTAAAACACTCTTTGTATCATTTGTCTAATTTATGGTGTCCATCCCAGAGGTTTAAGGTACAATCACATTTTTCTACTTCCCTTAAGATTTTTTCTTTCAGCACTTTTATTGTTTATTGTTATTGAAATTTTTATGTAATTTGACTTTTATTTATTGATTTATTTTTACATTTTTATTGCCGTATAATTGCTTTACAATGGTGTGTTAGTTTCTGCTGTATAACAAAGTGAATCAGCTATACGTATACATATATCCCCTTATCTCCTTTCTCTTTTGTCTCCCTCCCACCCTCCCTCTAGGTGGACACAAAGCGCTGAGCTGATCTCCCTGTGCTATGCAGCTGCTTCCCACTAGCTATCTATTTTACATTTGGTAGTATATATATGTCCATGCCACTCTCTCATTTTGTCCCAGCTTACCCTTCCCCCTCCCCATGTCCTCAAGTCCATTCTCTACCTCTGCGTCTTTATTCCTGTCCTGCCCCTAGGTTCTTCAGAACTTTTTTTTTTTTTTAGATTCCATATATATGTGTTAGCATACGGTATTTTTTTTTCTCTTTCTGACTTACTTCACTCTGTATGACAGACTCTAGGTCCATGCACCTCACTACAAATAACTCAGTTTCATTTCTTTTTATGGCTGAGTAATATTCCATTGTATATATGTGCCACATCTTCTTTATCCATTCATCTGTCGATGGACACCTAGGTTGTTTCCATGTCCTGGCTATTGTAAATAGAGCTGCAATGAACACTGTGGTACATGACTCTTTTTGAATTATGGTTTTCTCAGGGTACATGCCTAGTAGTGGGATTGCTGGGTCGTATGGTAGTTCTATTTTTAGTTTTTTAAGGAACCTCCATACTATTCTCCATAGTGGCTGTATCAATTTACATTCCCACCAACAGTGCAAGAGGGTTCCCTTTTCTCCACACCCTCTCCAGCATTTATTGTTTGTAGATTTTTTGACGATGGCCATTCTGACTGGTGTGAGGTGATACCTCATTGTAGTTTTGATTTGCATTTCTATGATGATTAGTGGTGTTGCGCATCCTTTCATGTAAGATTTGTAACCTTGAAAAATATCCATACTCCAGCTCAGATTTTGGACTGCTTCTCAACAGCTGCATTTCTCTTACATCAGTACTTTATGTGGAGGTACACATACACATATATTAACTGTACTACTATATTTGTACAGTCTCTCCCAGAAGTGATAGTTCAGTCCAGCTTAGAAGTGAAACTCTTTTCTTTTCCTATTCTCTTTCTGACACTCATTGAACTAAGTACTGAAAAAATTAGGAATGATCAAGCAGAGGAAGGGTGTACATGTGAACATCTGTCATGCCAAATTCTAGTGTTCCCACTCATGCTTGTATTTTATATCTCTCCCAAATTTCGAACTTGGAATTCAAAGGGATGTCACTGTGAATTAAATTAATCTGACTGCCCTCAAAATGTCCATTATTGGCACAATTTACATTGTAAGGAATACTTTGACTGTTCTAAAATTTCAAACACATTTTGAACATAACTCATGACTTCAACCCTATACTGTGTAGATAACTTTACTATTTTTTCCACATAATCTGATAAAGACCTCTATAAATTTTTCAAGTATGTAATGTTTCATCCATATCATCAGTTCAATACCAAACATATTCTTTTGATTTCATATATAGTGCTCCTTTCTGCCAGAAAGAACTTTCTCTTTTTTTCTCTCTTGCTTTTATGCTCTTCCCTTGCCTTTTGCCTACATATTTTCTCTTCCTCCTTCAATTTCCTAAATGTTTCCCTAACTTCCTTGACTTCTGCACCCTCTCATGTTACAAGCTATATCCCTTATCCATGGCACTTGTCTTATTTGTAATGTCACTAAATTTTTTTTTGTACAGTTGATTAATGTCTGTCTCACTCAATAGGTTATAACAAGCCTAGGGTCCTTGTTTCTTTGTGCTCACAATTGTAATTCCAGCACCTGGCATATTAATTCGCATAAAAGAGGCTTTTGATACATGGTTTAGAATGAATGATTGCCAAGTCCCCAGAGTATGAAGTAGGTGAATTTATAAGTCAAATTGAAACACACTTAAGTTAAATACATAAAAATTATCATCACTTTATATAAAATCTAGGGATAGAAATATAAGAAAGAAAAAAGAAGGTTGAGAAAAGAAACTACAATTCATAGTGCCTCTTACTTTTTAGCATACTACTATAATTCTCACTATAAATCCACACCCCTTCTATTATTTTCTTTTTACAACAGACTTGTGATACAAAGAGTTTAAGTAGTTGCTTCAACTTCCTACACCTAGAAAGTGTATGTGAAATGACATCTGATCATTTCTAAAGCCCATCCTCTTTCTACCACCCCATGACTGAACTCCTTGTAGCTTCATAACCTTGAGTTCCCTCTTTGATCCAGTTCAGACTTAGCTTCAGTGTCTCTTCTGAAGAATGATTTATGTGGATATTGTGAGTTTAAACCTATCTTAGACTCACATCTTTTTAACTGCATTTTCTCTCTTTCTCCATAAGTACAGCCACAATTTAAATGCTCTGCAATTGTCGATTACTACACTAACAATGTACCAGATGTTATCTCATTTGAATGGTGCCCACACACTGCAGGTGCAAAATGGAGGCCACAATTGAGCAAATTTGGACTTAAGTATCTCTGTGTTTTCATTTAATCTATATGCTTGGCCATGTAAATCATTTTCTTCTGATTTTTTTCAGCTTTCTCTTTGCCTAGCAGACTTACTTTATATTACTTTAAAATCTCTGAAAAGTAAGACTGTTTTATTGTATATTTTAGAATCATTAAAAAATTCACATTTCTGAGTTAACACTCTCCTATACTATCATGCCCAAAAATGTAAATCTTGTAACTTTTTGTGGTATCCACAGTGGTGTTTCTATTGTTTGCTATACCTACGCTAGTGAGGAAAGACAAGGAAAATCTCTAATATATTCATAAAAATACTCATCTTAGGATACAGTCTAAGTCACTATTTTCTAGCATCTGAGCAGCTACTGTACTTCATTAAATCCAAAACACAGTCAATTTATGACACTGTTACGGTAATTACAATTAAGAAAGAACAATAGGATAACACTGCCAATTAAAAGTTATCGCAATATGTTTTTGTTTATTTTATACCTGTGGGAAGATATCTTTCAGACTCAATTCAGACTTTTGTTTCATGTGTCACTCTTGTATATACATTAAAATAAAGTATAAGAGAAATAATTTGATTTAGTTACTCCTAAGACCTTCCATTCAGAGTCTGGCTCTTTTGAATCACAGAATTGTCATCCTCTGTATTTTGCCTAAGAATAATATGCCCTGCGGTGACATCAAGAATATTGGTGATACAATGATGCACAATTCCTTTAAAAAATTCTCTACTTTTGTCTCCAAAATATTTTTTCATGTCACTTACTTCTGTTCTGCAGACTAGATTTTGTTGCTCTATTGAACTTTCTGGAGAATTTCATGGCAATCTTTAGGCAAAAATGGGAAACTGTATTTTTTTTTTCAAATGGTTTTTAAATACCCTACTGATGTAAAAATGTTGAGGCAATGTTTTCCCACTTGTGGTACCAGAAATAAAAACTAAACTTCCTCAAGCCCAGACAAACTTCCACTGCTTGGTCTATGACAATTTTAAGAGCCAACAATATTTCAAAGAACTTAAAATATAAATAAATAAATAGAGCTGCTCTTTAAATAAATAAAAGTGAGGTAACCCAATAGCAATCTATATTGGCTAGTGTTATACTATACCTAGTGTAATGGTTTTACTGAGTATCTGTTGCCATGTTTCTGCTATATTAATACAAGGTTCACTGATCCACTGAATTGGCATACCATAGGGTTCCTCTCTGGAGTTTTTAGACTTAACCATGTTCTTAACCTAGTTCTTTGTAATTTATGTCACTTTGTCTCCAACACGCCCTCCTCATTATGCTTTAATTTAAATAGTTGGAGATATGTCCACAAAGTACTGCTCTGGGGCAGAAGAGGGTATGTAGCTAACATTTTATGGTCACTTACCTATTATGAACAAGCCACTTCGATAGGGGATTTATATCTACTTTTGTATTTAAACCCTAGGAGCAATTCAGGATTTATAATTGCCATTTTTAAAATGACATAACAGGGATTGGTTTGGTTACATAATTTAACCAAGATAATCCAGAGTAGAGTTCGCTTAATCTAATAGACAGTTTAAGCATCCTCCCCTTCTTATTCTAACTTTCAATTACGTATAAATCAGACAACATATATTATGTTTTCTTCTTTTATTTTTTATGATATTTTCTCCATTTAGAAAATGCTTCCTTTATCATCATACTTTACTACCTCATTTATACTTATTGAAATGTGAATCACACAATGTTTTATTCTGGGTTTTAGATATACATCCACCTTACCATGGGCTGATGATATGCTCATTCCAAACAAGTCCTGCTTGATAAAGTCTCTTGAGAATCTTATCAAGTTTCTTGATTAGAGCTGGAATTTAAAGTTTGTTGGAAATAGGCAATAAAGATATAGGACCAAGATTAGAGATTGCAAATTTGTGTACAGTCTTAATATTTTCTTAAGGAAGTAAAGTGATACATAGGAAGCAGCAACCAGTACAGCAGAGGTAGAGAGGGGAGGGTTTGCTTTGAAGGGCGGACTCAAGTATAATGCAGAGCTTGGCCATGATAATGTCAGACTCGCTTTTAGCTGTTAAGTTCTCTGTTCTGAAGAAAAAATAGCATTAGAATATACACACCCACACTACCATGGAGTTGATTTAGGTAGAACTTTTTAAAATGTAGGATAGAGGAGATTATGTGCCCAGGTGTATTATATTTCCACAGAAATGTATGGAAAAGATTTTCATTCAAAATCCACAATTCATGAACCAGAGATTAGTCATTTTAAGTTAAGCAAGCAAGCTCACCTTATCTAATCATGAAGAGACTGTGACCCAGGTCTCCATAATTCTTTGCTTGTCTAAAAAATTTACTGATTTTTCTCTCTGGGTACTTATGTATATATGCATAGGGGTGGAGGATGGAATATTACCCAGATAGCATCCTCCCCATGAGGCGAGCAGGTCCAGTTTCCTTCAGTTTACCGTAGGGTCTGTGGCATATTTTCCTAGTAGAGTGCCTGGGGATATTGTTGTACCCAAGTCTTACCACTTAAAACTTTGTCATTGTAGCTACTGAAGATAAAGGAGACTGAGCTAAAGCAAAATTGAGCCAGGACTCTGTAAAGTAGTAGCTTTTAAACTCAATGCCTGCTAGCTACTGTTGTGCCATTACTTTCTTCTTTTTCCTAACAGCTGAGAGTTGAAAGAAGTCTAGTTAAATGACGGGTTTCAGTACTTAAGATTTTCTTACATACAAATAATGGCAGAGAATATACAAATTAAGAATATACAAATTAGCCCAGCAAATAGAAAACTTAAATTATTTTATACCTCATTGGAAGATAGAAGTATCAAGGAAGGTCTCTGGGGATTAGAATGTGAATTGGTATTATTCAACGTATTCATTAAGCAGTCAGTGGAAAATGTAAACGAGTACACATCCAAATCTGTAATAATAAAACTCTAGAAGCTAGAGATAATAAATCAGCTCGATCAAAACTACAGATGGATCTGGACAGCTGGGGAAATTGTTCAGATGAGAAGGAGATGAGTTTTAATGGAAAGAATAGTTCGATGATGCATTTGAAGAAGAATATGCAGCAGAAAAATACAAACTAATAAGCTACATATGAAGTAATTATGGAGAACACTATTTTAGTGTATTTGTTGATAAATTGAAAAGTTTAGTTTCACAACAATGAGAGATAATTATATCCTAAATCCTCTAAGTTAAACAATTAGAAAAGAAGAGAAAAATTATAATACCACTTAGCTAGACAATAAAATTCTGTTTATAAGCTTAATGGAGATTTTTTTTTAAGTTAGACACTTTCATTACAAAGTAGCAATTGTAATAAGAGCTGGCAAATTTAACTAGCATAGGGATAGCTGTTTGGATAGTTTTGTGCTTAAAATATTGAATTCCCTGCATATCCCCAATCTTATAGATTAATTTCAACTCTATCCTCAAAGTTTTCTACCTGGTCACATTCTTGTGACATTTCTCTGAAGTCTCAATCTCAAATCAACATGCCTACTCTTGCTTTGCACTTAAGATGCAGTGAAACTTATCAAACCAAAGATCCACAGCTGACCGTTTTGACCAAATGAAACAACTCCAATCTCCCAGATATATCACACACTCCTACCATAAATTAAGCCATACCATTTCCAATTATATAAATGTATGCATTGCTAAGAACAAAAAGAAATTATTATTAGAACACACTTCACACAGTATCAGCTTGTCCCCAAGGAGACAAATAATAACTAATATAGCTATTAGTTGGTTTACCCTGAATTTAGGAAATTGATGGGATTATACATATTAATAAGGCTTACTGAGATGGTAGTCTCCATGTTAAATGTTTATGAAATTGGGAAAAATCTATTTGAGAGTATGTAATATGATGGCAGAATCTTTGGTTGAGTACTTAGAAAATATAAAATTCTTGTCCCAGGGCTTCCCTGGTGGCGCAGTGGTTGAGAGTCCGACGCGGGTTCGTGCCCTGGTCCGGGAAGATCCCACGTGCCGCAGAGCGTCTGGGCCCGTGAACCATGGCCGCTAAGCCTGCGCTTCCGGAGCCTGTGCCCCGCAGCGGGAGAGGCCACAACAGTGATAGGCCCGCGTACCGCAAAACAAACAAACAAACAAACAAAAACAAATTCTTGTCCCAATTCTAACCCATTTATTTGCTCTGTGGTCTTAACAAGCCTCTTATTCTCTCTGGGACTGATTAAAATCATGGTATTAAGAGTTAGTGAAAAACATAGTAGGCCTATATAAAGGTAACATATCATTAATAATATCATTAATATTAGTTTAAGTATTATTTCTTTATAAAAAATATTTCAAATAGCATATAAATGTTTGTTCTAGTGAGAGTGCTTAAATACATTTTTATTAAACTTAACAAGTTTGATCCTCCAAATTCCTGAATGCTACAATTTTAATGTTTTATCTCACTCGGGCCTCCAGATTTTTTTCCTACTTCCCCTTTTTCTTTATTTTAAGAAAATAATTCTATTATCTTGGGTCTCTTTCTTTTATGTTCTTTTAGAATTTGTGTTTTGTTCAACTCTCCCTCCTGTCCTAGATAACTCTGTTTATCATCATCACCAATGGTAATGTATTGAAAAACCTCCAAGAAGTCATAATTACTATCACTTCTCATTTTATATGATAGCCTCTTCTGTCATTTGCCCAGAAAGGAGAAAAAATTTAGTATTCACTGTAGTTCTTCACTTTTATAAATGGTGTTTCCTCCTGCACTGCTTTCTGCTGCTGTCCCAGAGCACTTAACTAATTCTGAAACCCTCTCTTGGGTGATTCTCTGAATTGGAAATTGTGACCTTGAGGCTGTACTGATAGATCACTTCTTGTGTGCTCTGATTCCATGACTATGTTGAATTCCAGAGAAGAGCATCTTTCCTTTGCTCTGGGAGATTCATTTGTCTCGAGGGTCTTTGTTTCTCTTCCCTCATGGGAAACATTTCATGTTTGTTCACACTCTGGGCACTGAATGCAAGTAGAAACATATGGTCGATAATATACTTATGGTGTACTCACACAGGAAAAAGAGTGGGAGAGGTCAGGGAGAACATATAAATCAAGTAGTAACCTCAGGCAAATAATTTCATGATATAGCATGTATGAGTCAGAGAACATTTTTCTGAATGACTCACATCTTAGGAATTACTTCTAAAAAAAAATCTTTGCCTGAGAATTGGACTCCTTTTAGATGATTATTTTTTACATTGGACTATAATACTCACACTAATACTAATAAATCACATTTTGTGGACTAATCAGGATTATTTAATTTAATAATAATAACTATCACCCCAAAAATAGTCTATTAAGGTCATCCTAGTTTACAAGGGAGGAACCTAAGTCCCAAGGACTCCCAGATAGTAAGCATGAAAGTGAGGGTTAGAATATATGTTTGTCACAATTCAGAGGACTCTGAGATCTTAAAAACTATCTTTACATATTGGGAAAATACTCCAGTCAGCAAAAGTATCAGTCCCTGTGTGCATAAATGAAGCCAAAGGCATAGAGGTAAAAGTGACTCTTTCCAGCCCTATTCCACTCTGATCAGTTATAAAACAAAAAGCCTGGGACCCAGAGTTTGGACAATAAGTGAAACTCTTCTACTCCTAGGGTTCATAGGAGTACACTGAAGACCTTGATAAAGTTATTTGGGAAAGTGTCGACACTGCTAACTCTGCCCTAGAAGTACACATTCAAGAAGATATGCAATAAATTATGGATTGTTTAAAAGTTCAGTGTAATACAATGAAATGACAATCATCCTGAAAACCAAATACTACATTTGGTAGTAGCAGCAAATACTACATTTGGCTGCAACTCTCTCCTGACCTGTGTGGCTCAGAGCTGTCACTGTATACTGTTACTTCCATAGCTCATATTCAGTATCCACTATACTGTGTTATATTTATGTACCAGCTTCCTATTAAAGAAATCTGGCTTAATTAAAGACAAAATATCACTAAATATATGAAACCAAAGTAGCTACATGGTACTCAGGTACACCAAGGGGATAACTATAAATGAAAAGAAAGGTAAGAAAGAGGAAGCATGTCTCATACTTGAATGCACATGCATATCACATCAAATGACTTCTTAGTAGTAGGTGAAATGTTAGGTGTTAATGCCAGTAAAACAGAGTGTTTTATCTTAGGATAACCCATTGGCTTTATCCTAAAGTTTATGGTTCTATCATGCTTTTGTTGTTTGTGTTACTCACAACACTAGCATTTGGGACTAGGGATACTGTTTTAATCAGTGTACTTTATAAAAGTTTAGTTGTTGGTGGCAGAAACCCAATTCAAATTGATGCAAGCAAAAATAGAGTGTTTGGCTGGTATAACAGGGAAGTCTAAGGGTGGGCTTTAGGTATGGCTTGATGTAGGTGTTCAAATGAGATATTCAAGGATAGCTCTCTAAGAATAACTCTTCACCGCTGCTTTGCTTTTATCTCTGTTGACTTTATTTTTAGGCAGCTATCCTCAGTCACAAGTAGTACCAAGTGATAACTAGTGACACCAAAAGTATATTGTATCAGCTTAGACATCTTTTTGGAAAGACATCTTTTTACTTCCTTTTCCTCTTGCTAGTAAAATCCACATGTAAGGATCTCCCTGGTCCAGCTGAGGTAATGAGTTTAGTGAGGAAATTGAAGTGCCCTAAATGTCCACATCTTTGTCACATGTATTACTAAAGTTCAAGGTTGAGTCAGTTCCCCTCAAATCACTTGAATTAAGGTTGAGAAAAGTTATCTTCTAAAAGAAAGGCAAGGTGCTTTTACCAAATGAAAGGGAAATGGCTGTTGGGTAGGCAAAATAATAGATCTCTAGTATAAATGGCACCCACGGGAGGCAGTGAAGATTAACACAGACTCTAAGAATAATAATGCATCCTCAGAGCTTAGAGAGTCCTTGAACATTATCACTCCCTTTGTTCAGTATTGGGACAGGATTTATTGGCAAACACTGTGTTAATGTTGTCTTCAATTAGCAAAATGGAACTGAAATTATCAAGATCCTGGACGAAAATGCAGCAATTGGTATTATAGCCATGCTTACTAGACCTACTCTCAAATGAAGCCAGTATATTTTCCAGCCAAAAGAAAGACTGGCCCACAGAAACTCAGCCTGTAGAAATGTAAAGGAGTTGTTGATTGCTTGAAATAAACAGAAATAGAAACAGGCAGCTGGCAGGGAGGAATCTGAGATGGGCTGATACCATTTTGGGGGAAAAAGTCTCTGCAGATCTATAATACAGAGACTGATAGACAACAGATAGGGCTTCAACTACAAAGGCATGCCATGAAAGCAGCAACCTCACCTTCTAAGCAGAAGGCAGCTTTCATAATTGATTGCCTCAGAATATATACTGGCCTTTTCAACCTGATCCTCCACTGTCACCGTCAGTTTCAAATATTAAAGTATATTAACTATGTTTTTATACCATATAGGTGCAAATGCCATACCAACAGTCAAGGTCAGTGCTGGTCAAGGGTAGCCATGAATTTTTACAATATAGTGAGTCTGTCTGAAAAATTACTGACTAATCAAACACGCAAAAATCTAGCAATGAAAATTTCATCCCTAAATCTAAGTAATCAAAATAGAAACTCTGTAATTAAATCCCAGTTAAATTTGAGGCTACTTGAAAAAAATGATTAAACATTTAGAACAAGTACATTGTCTAGTCTGCTTGAAGCCAGGAAAATTGAAAGTTTGAATGATATATTATTTTTATTCATATAAATTAAATTGGCAAGCTCTTGTGTATATGTGCTGTATCTGGTTTCGTCTCAGCACCATTTACCAAAATGGGTGAATGTATATGTGTATGTTTCTGCATGTGTGCATTTATTTATGATACTCCCCTCAGTGGCCCAGGTATTCATTTTGACTCTTAGGGACATGCTATAAAAAGAGCAATTCTTATGGTCTAATTTAAATGAGGTAAGAGAAAAAGGATTAAGTGCATGCACTTTCATTTAGCAGGTTCAGCTGGCTTATTTGTGCATCTAACATAACCTTCTAAAAATTACCATAAGCAAAATATAACAGATTGTAAACGGTTGCTCATATTGACTTAGCTAAGTACTTGTAACCTGCCTAAGCGTTATTTAACAGAACATAATTGCAAAACAGTATGATACCTCCAGAGTTTGGAAGACTGTTAGTGACTAAATCATATTTAGCAATCAGAAGGTTAAAACAGAGAATATTTAAACAATAAATACTTTTCAAATACATGCAAATGTATTGTTTGTTTTTTTCCAAATTGAAAAGTACATTTGAAATTGGAAAAGAAATCTAGTTCTTCCTCCTGGTATTTCATTTTATTAATCTTAGTTTGAAACAGATCCAAAATATAGTAAGGAAAAAAGAGAAAACCACTGGTCTTTTGGTGAGAGAGAAAAACATCTTCTAGAATTCCAAAAATTTGGTTTTAAATGTTAAGAGCAATTTTGAAAGACTGAGAAATACAATTTATGTTATAAAATACAAAGAAGGGAAAATTCACCATGATGATCTTCCAGCCCAAAAGGAAGTAAGGATCATCCAGGTCAGTGGTTTCCCAATTATTGTTCCTACACCAGCAACATCAGCATTACCTGGAAACTTATTAGAAATTCAAGTTATCAGGCTCCATTCAGGACCTACTGAATCAGAAACTCTGGGAGTAGAGAACTGCAATCTATGCGTTAAAATCCCCCTAGGTGATTCTGCTGCACCCTTAAGAACCACTCTTCTAGGTTAAAAGAGATTTGATAAGAATGACTTAGAGATACTTGTTTGAAAAGGAGTTATTACACCTGTCCCAACTAGAGGCCAAAACACTTGGTAGGTAAGGTTGTAGCCAATATTACTACACCAAGGGTACGGGAGGAATCCCTGGGTGTGGCCTTCAACCTCCCCTCTGAGTATATAGTACAGCAAGAATATAAACCTTTTATCCACGTCCTGTCCAGCATGAGGTTGAAGCCTCACAGCAGCTTCACAGTCCTAGGGAGTACTGGGAAAGCAGATGAGGGCTCCCGTCTACTATCAGATGGGGTCAGAAATATTGAGAGGATCTAAAATTAGGACAAGGAGGACTCGAAAGTCTGAGGATCTTGGTGACCAAAGGCTGTGGCAGAATACAAAGATATTTCAGGAAAAAGAAATACAGACACTACTCTCTTTCCTTACCGCAGTGTGATCCATAACACTCTGCCCCTGCTCCTAAACATACCTCATCTGTAAAGGTATAGGAAGAGAATTCTCAAAATAATTTTCTTAATTTAACTAATAATATATTGAAAAAGGGGCCTTATAGTTAACTTGCCTTTATTTGTAGAAAAGTAACAGCAGCTATTTTTTTAATCACAGTCTGTAAGTATTCATTTTTTTAAAATGCTACCATTGGGATTCCCTGGTGGCGCAGTGGTTGAGAGTCTGCCTGCCGGTGCAGGGGACACGGGTTCATGCCCCGGTCTGGGAAGATCCCACATGCCGTGGAGCGGCTGGGCCCATGAGCCATGGCCGCTGAGCCTGCCCATCCGGAGCCTGTGCTCCGCAATGGGAGAGGCCACAGCGGTGAGAGGCCCATGTACCGTAAAAAAAAAAAAAAAAAGAATGCTACCATTAAAGTAAGTGGAAAGCTATAATAACTTTTTAAGAAAAGCCCCAAAGTGCTCCTGTGATTATGTAATTGATGTTTAATTTTTAGCTTGCAATACTTGGCCATGCATTGATTTAAACAATTTCAATACCACATTCAATAAGTATGAATTGTGTTCCTAGCATTATTCTAGGTGCTTCTCATTTGTTATTTCCTTTATATACATAACAAATCTATGAGACAAATATCATTTTATATATGAGAAAACTGAGACTTAGACAAATTAAGATATTTCCCATTATATATCATATTACAGTAAGACACAAAAATAAGTATATTATATCAAAACCTAAGATCTCAACATTTATATTTTGCCAAAGTGGCAAAAAATAATGCCTGAAGGATGTAGATAGTATAGCTTAAGTACCAGATAATATACCTGTTTTCCATTATATGTAAGCATTATATATACATATGTTGAGTGAATAAATACTATTCAATTTATACAGACTCACTTTTGTATTGGATTTGGATGGGCCTCACTTAACTGTTTTATCTAAATAGCACCACCCTTTTCTCTTTAACCCGATTTACATTCCTTCTTAACACTTAACCACCACTTGACATATATATGTGTTTGTAAATATACTTGGTTTTTTGTCTTTCCCACTCATCTGTAAGCTCCATGAGAGCAGGGCTTTGTCTCTGGTCCATTGCTGTATCCTTGGTGCTTGAAATATAGTGGAGATTCAATAAGCTATTTATAAATAAAATAACAATATTCTTGCAACTTTTAATGACATAAATATTAGTGAATAAATGTTAACCTTCAGCTAATCCCTTTTCCTTCTTTTACATAGACAATTGAATACTGATAAAACGCTCCGTAGTCTTATCTGTGGGATTTAAGGGGACATTTTCTAAATATTTGCCAGAGTGTCTTATAGACTTTAACTCTGTTGAATTACCACCTGCCCCGCCTGCAAGATGGTCACTTGGATTGTTTTTTGATATGTTTGAAGCTGATAATGTGACACTGCAATGTAAGCTTGTAGAATGGCCATTGGAGGCATTTCTGGGGAAAAGTGAAAAGTGAAAGACTGAGAAGACAGGGACAAATTTAAAAGGGGAGGTGGGGGTGGGGATTAAAACATCACCTACTTTCCACAAATGTATACCACCCTCTTGTGGCAAAGGTCATCCTAAGCACCACTGGACTACTGTCAAATCAACCAGTGGTCCCTCATCCTACCTGCCCATCATGGTTAACCCAGCAGGGCATAGCAAGTTCCTAGGCAGGGAACCAATTGCAACAAAAACACACCTCAGAACAAAAGCACAAAGTGAAGGGTTTTAGGACAGCAATCTAACACTCAGCAATTCCCAGGAACCTTTTATCTCTGCAGGCTGGAAAGAATTTTGGTTCTTATCTGTTTTTACCTAGCAAAGACATCTTGTTGGCACTAGGAGCTCCAGAAAGTGTCTGCCAAGTCCCTGTCCGTCTTGGCCAGTTTTCAACGATGTGCTATACAGTGCATTAAACTTTATGCTACAAGAAAGCAACCTGCGAGTACCTTGATCGCTGTGCTAAAGACCCAGCTAAAATGTAAAGATTTCCTGATTGGCTGACAGATGGGCTTGGGATGATTTAATGCTTCAGTCCTAAGAGTGGATGCAATAGCTCTTAAGAAACTACGGCTTTGCTCACTTAGCTTGCAGAAAACATGTTTAGGTATACTTCTTTCTTCCTTTAAAAAATGTATTTATTTATTTTTTGGTCCCTGTGGTTTTTATTCTGGTGGCTGTTGCCAAACAGGCAGATAATTGCATTCACTTGTTAATGTTCTTTGCTTTAAATTAATCATACCTTTTCTTGAGCTTCTTAACAGTTTAGTCTTATTTTCTGGATGCCCCAAACAAGCCAGAAAATGGAGAGAATAAGAATAAAAGGCACAACATTTTTTACAAGTATGCATCTATTGAAACTAGAAATATTAAAAATAATAATAAAAATATTTTTTAAATCTCTAAACATAGATTTGAAGGTAAGCCTTATGCTCACCCAAAGAAGTCATCTTGTACTTGCATTTCTGATACTGGGTGCACACAAGAACACTCAAGCTTCCATTCCTTTGATCATGAATATAGAGAACTATTGAAAGAAGTGACAGAGAGAGGGAAAGAAATAGAGGAAAACAACAACTATTTCCACAACAGTGTAAGAAATAGGTCAGAGCTTCAGAGAAAAATAGCCAAAGGTAGAAGATGTACACCTTCTCACTAGCTTATTTGTCATTTTGGGGAAAAAATAGAACATCTTTTCATAAAAAGAATGTTGCCCTTCAGTGCTAAATAAATATGCTATTAGTCTAAATGAATTTCCCAGGCTCTTCCTCTCTCTTTTTGAATTGAATATTCTTTCAGAATAGGGGATTTGTATGATTATGGAGCATCAAGACCGAATTCTGGAACACAATCAGGACTTGAAATAAATAAAAGAAGAAGTGGAATGTCTAAAAATTATGACAATAGAATTTTTAAAATGTGATTCCAATTTAGAGAGAAAAAAGACTTCCTCTAAAGAAATAAAGCCAAGTTATCCCAGCTAGTACATTATCATCACTTCCCTGTGATCATTTTTTAATTTTTTAAATTTTGCTTTATGTAATAAAGAAAAAATACACTTTTTCAGGTTAATTTATGTAATGAAAATAACAGTGGCAAGTGGCACAATCAATTTGCATTATATGCAGAGTAGCTCAGTTTTAATGAATAGACAGATAGCCTATTATTTCATATTATGTAATCAATGGATTGGAATGTTGCTTGTTAATGAGCTTGCCTGGCCTGGATATTCCAGTGTAAGGAAATCTTTAATGGTGACCAAAGGTAAAGAACTCATTATTCCTAGATCTAAGGAATGACTAAATTCCCCAATTACTGTATCTGAGGACTGTCAGAAAGAGAAAAAGCTCTATTAGTTCAACATAACTACCTGATTATCCCCACACAATAAAACCTTATTTTTCATGCAAAAAATGGGTTGCATTTTAGAAAAGCACTGTTGCATGGAAAATATATTAAAAGAGCTCTGTGATACGTGCCTAATGTTTTTGTATTGTTGAGTATGGAAGACAATATTATGCATACAGATGTGCTACAGATCATTAAAGATCAAGAGCTTTCAGATTGCAAAGTCAACAGGCTGATACAAAAACTAAAAGAGACTAGCAGCAACTTATTCAGAATAGGAGCTTTGAGGAGTAGAATCACAACCCCACCATATCCAACATTCTGATTTGTATTGTAGATTACAAAAAATTTTAGTGCATGCTTTATTTCTAAATTAGTAGTTATGAAATAATTTACCAAATATTTTTCAGAAAGTGGTGTTATATAAGAAAAGGTTGACATCCACATCTTTGTGGATGTACCAATTTGTGAAGAGGCAATGAAAATAAGTAAAAATGTATGCTTTGGCAGATTGATTTAATAATGGGGCCACAGTAAAAGAATGGGGAAATAAGGCATTTATTGAAAATATTATTTAACAAATTTTGACAGATGTTTTCCCTTTGATAGGAACATTTTAAATGTGAAGTTTGGGTAACAGAGCAGTATCTCAAGTTTAAAGGGCATTCTGTATTTCTTGATTTAGAATATGTGACCCACAGTTAGAAATGACTGAGATAAACATTTTAATAGGTAACTCCCTCTGAGGTAGACGTTGTAAACTTTGAGAAATCAAAATTGTCTTAGGTTTAATTTATTGTTAATAATGTTTAGTAAGGAGCAAAGAGTATTTTACATATGTTATATTCTCAGTAATAAGAGGAGGAACTATTACTAGAAAGTTCTAAATGTCATTAATTAAAGAATATAATTAAAGACTACTGAAAGAAATGTATATGAAATAGGTCAAATCTCCACAGCATCAGGATTTGGCTACTTCCCTTTTGCCAGACTTCTTGGCATTAAGTTCAACCCTGACACTGCTTCTAGACCCAAAATTCTCCCTTGCCAGCAAGAATTTAATTCACTACCGGATGGTCAGCAACAAGTTGTCATTGCTACCAATCTGCCTCTGACCATAGAGGCCAAATGGAGAAATTACACTTTGTTCCTGGAGCAGGTGATTGTCCCTGGTCTCCTGTGCCAAGGTTACTCCTTAAATTCCTTATCTTAGAAATTCTCCAGTCCCTCAAGCCTGAACCCCTCCTTTTCTCTCTTGTCAACCCCTGTCCTTCCACCTTCCAGAGACTGCAACTAATCCCTAATGTCTGTCTCCCTGCTACTTCATGCAATTATTTTTTTATGGTATGCTGATCTCCCCCCTGGAAAGTCCCTGACATAGACTACTTACCATACCCATCTTTTGTCACATATTCTCTAGACACCTTATTATGCCTTTCAACCCAACCCAACCATTTTTTTGTGGAAAAAATAATGAATAGGCTTTGTTTTAAAATGGCATTTGTACAACACTTTAAAGGCAGACTCATCCAACTCTGGAGAATTAAAACCAACAAACCAATAAAACAGTGAAAATATCTCTAAGACAATGTAGAATAAAATAGAATAGAAAGCTGGGGGAAATTGAAGACAAAAATCTTGAAGAATTTCATCTGACTACAAAACATAATTTCTATAAGACGTAGATGATCTAGTGTTAGACCCAAACGGTCTACGAGGGATTCCAACTCGCCCAAGAACCGCCAAGAGTCGAGAGCCGCTGCAACACGCAAGAGGTTTATTAGGAGCCGATGCACCGGGGTTCCCTGAACCTCACGCAGGAGGCCGATGGGGAACCCCTAAAAGCGGAATCACATACTTTTTATAGGTTTATTTACTCATAGGGCGGGTATATTCTCACAATGATTGGGTAAATGTGGTGACTTTTGAATTCATTGGCTTAGGAACTTTTGTCCCACCTTCTGGCCGTTATAGTTGTCTGTTCATTGTGGCGGTTAGGGCGTATACCTGTTACGGGCAACTGGAAAATTACCCGCTGTCTGGCAAGTCCCCGTCAACTGAAAAACTCCAAGAATTGGTTTCGATAGGGAGAAGGAGTGGCGCACGATAGGGAGAAGAATTGGTTTCGATAGGGAGAAGGAGTGGCGCACGATAGGGAGAAGAATTGGTTTACGGGAACAAGTGAGGGGGTGGAAAGTCCCTAAAGGCCCCACATTCCCCCCTTTTTTTTTTGTAACTAATTTCAATCATGGAATTTCAGTTTCTTTTTGCGAGTTTTGGTATTGTTGCCTTAGCATTAAAACTTGTACCGTACTAATGCGTTCTCTAATAAAGGCTATCAGGCGATTCAGAATGCATGGTCCAAAAGTTAAGAGCAACAATAAAATAATGAGGGGCCCTAACAAGGTGGAAACTAAAGTAGTAAGCCAGGGAGATTTATCAAACCACGATTGAAACCATCCTTTTTGATTTTTCCTTTCCTGTTGTCTTTTGTCCAGGCGCTCCCTAAGTTTGTCCATAGTTTTGGTAATAGCCCCAGAATGATCAATATAAAAACAGCATTCTTCTTTTAGTGCAGCACATAGTTCGCCCTCCTTAAGGAACAGCAGATCTAATCCCCTCCTGTTTTGCATTACCACCTCTGAAAGCGAGGTGAGGGATTCTTTTAACTGAGTTATGGAACTTTCTAACGCCCGGAGGTCAACATCTACAGCTTGTCTTAAGGCATCATAATAGTGGGGTTGTTGAATGAGGGCTGTTGCACCTGTTCTTACCCCGGCTGCCATTCCTAGTCCTAGGAGTACAGCCAGGGTGAGTGTTATGGGTTCCCTCTTAAACCTTCCTCTGCCCTCATATTCATCTAGAAAGGATGAATCTGAATGATAAATGAGTCTGGGGACCAGCTGAACTAACACACAAAAATCGGTTGAAGCTTTAAGGACCTCTAAAGAAATGCAGGGGGTCAATCCTGTGTTACATGCCCACCATCCATCCGGAGGAGGGAGGAGATACCCTGAGCCCTGTGGGAGGCTTAAATTGGCACAAAGATTTCGGTGGGACGAGGGGGGCGTTCCTACACGTGTACCGTTTCCTAATACTGAGGCCAGGGTCAATTTACTATTTCCTTCTTGTTTCCATCGACATTGATCTGGAGTGTTAACATTATTATAATTAGAATTATATCCTATAGCATCATAATAAGGGGGAGGAGCAGCATAGCAAAGCCAACATGATTTGGTAGCCTCCGGGTTTGTGGCATTTAAAACCTCAAAAGCCGCCTGGACCAATGAGAGCATTCGGTCCCGGGGGGGTCTTGGGCTTGATTGTTATTCCTTTTGGCTCAGAAGTTTGGTTTCTTATCTCTGGTAACGCTGTGGGAGGGGCCAAAGGTAGCGAAGAGTGCCCTATCTCAGGGTTGGGGCTTATAGGAACTGGAGTAGGGGTTTCAATTTTTAGTTTGATGGTCATTAGTAATCCATCATTATATCCTTCTTTATAAAACCTGATTCCCCATGAATGGCCATTTATCCAGTTTTTATCCTTTTTTCCTGGTTCACTAAAAGAGATCTTAAGGGGATGGCACCATTTAGTACATTCAGGCCTATAAGTTAAGGGGTTGGTTGGGTGTGTATAATTGGCTGTCACCTTAATAAAGTCCCAGCCAGAGGTGGGCTTTCAATAGGTGTCTCCTGTGGTTTCACACCCCCAGCTTTTACAATAAAAATGTTCCTTTCCCCCACATTGATAATTTAGGGACCTATGGCGATGAAATCCCGGGCATACATAAAAGGTAGGGTTGCTAAGTTTCTGTCGCGTACCCGAGTTTTGGCAGCCGTATTGGCCGGCCCGACCGGGTATGGATGGGGCGTTTTGACGATCATGGGAGTGTGCTGTGTCCCAATTGGGAGCTCCTATGGCTAATTTACAAACATCGGGGAAAAGGTCTGGCCACCAGGTCCAAGGAGCAGCAGTATGGCTAACAGACCATATTACATCTCCAGTTTGGGAAATTACCTGCCAGGTTAAATGCTGGGGCAGGTGAGGACTAAAATTACTCACAGTCAGTAGGGGTAACAGAGTTAAAGTTATAAATCTGATGATCGCAGAAGCTTGAGCTTGAGCGGGTTGCTGGTCTTTTGGGCTCGCCATTCCGATGTTGCAGATGCTGGTGCGGCCTTCACGTGTGAAGCGTGGATCCACGCAGCGATGCCATCTACCTTTATAGCCGTGGGGGTGGTGAGCAGGACGATGTATGGTCCTTTCCACCGAGGCTCTAGAGTCTGGGTTCGGTGCTGACGGACGTACACGGAATCTCCGAATTGGAAGGGATGAGCCTCTGCTGGTGTTCCTGGTCGGTAAGCCTCTGCCAGCTGGGACCACACCTCCTTTTGGACCAACTGGAGTCCCAACAGCCTAGCATATAAGTCAGTGTTATTATGGCAGTCAGGACTTAATTTCTCCCTTAGCGTAAAAAGAGGAGGTGGGGCCCCGTATAGTATTTCAAATGGAGTAAGATAATAGCGGGAGGGGGTATTTCTAGCCCGGAACAGGGCTAAGGGAAGGAGCACCGTCCAATCTGTACCGCCAGTCTCTATGGACAATTTAGTTAGGGTCTCTTTTAGAGTTCTATTCATTCTCTCTACCTATCCTGAACTCTGGGGTCTATAGGCACAATGTAATTTCCAATCAGTCCCCAGGTATTTGGCCACACCCTGACTTACCTGGGCGACGAAGGCGGGACCATTATCTGATCCTATTACCTTTGGTGCCCCGAACCGGGGGAAGATTTCTTCTAAGATCTTTTTGGCCACCACAGTAGCTGTCTCCTTCTTCGTCGGGAAAGCTTCTACCCATCCTGAGAAGGTATCTATAAAAACTAGAAGATACCTGTTACCGTACCTTCCAGGGCGTATTTCAGTGAAGTCGACCTCCCAATAGGCTCCTGGGCGGTCTCCTCTGAGCCTTTTTCCGACCTCAAGTTTTCCTTTATGGGAGTTTACCTGTTGGCATGGAATGCACTCTCGTGCAATCTGCTCAGCTAATTTAGTTAGTCCAGGGGTATCATAACCTGTCTTGTGTAGTAGGGACATTATCTTTTTGGTTCCCAAGTGTGTCCATCTGTGAATCTGTTGTAGCATGGATTTTGCTTGTTGAGGAGATAATGTTCCTTTAGTTATGGCTGGGGTACTTGTTCCCCTATCATTTGGTTTCCCAGGACTCTCATCTGATAGTTCTAGTATGATTTCCCATAGAGCCACTTCTCGTGCCACCCTATCTGCCATGTTGTTGCCTCTTGTCACCGGGGTATTGTCCTTCTGGTGTCCGGGGCAATGAATGATGCTGACTTTAGTGGGGAGCATGAGGGCAGCTAGCAGTGCCACTATTTCTTCTTTGTTTTTAATTTCTTTGCCCGCCGAGGTGAGCAACCCTCTTTGTTGGTAAATGGCCCCATGGACATGGGCGGTAGCAAATGCGTATCTACTGTCCGTATAGATGTTTACCTTTTTATTTTCTGCTAGTTCCAATGCTCTAGTCATGGCGATTAGTTCAGCCCGTTGGGCCGATGTCCCTTGCGGTAATGCGGCTGCCCAGATGACCTCTTTTCCGTCTACCACGGCTGCTCCCGCCCGACGCTTACCTTCCTCTAGGAAACTGCTTCCGTCAGTAAACCAGGTAACGTCGGCGTTGGGGAGGGGCTGATCCATCAAGTCTGGTCTGCTACCGTGTGCTGCAGCCAGTACTTCCTGACAATCATGGATGACGGTAGTGCTTTCCAGGTCAGGGTCGGGTAGCAAGGTGGCCGGGTTGAGTCCTGTGGCTGAGGTAAACTTAATACGATCTGAGTTTAACAGCAGGGCTTGGTAATGAGTCATCCTGGCATTTGTTAGCCATCTGTCGGGTGGCTGGCGAATTACACTTTCTAATGCATGGGGGGCTGTTATCGTTAGGTTCTGCCCCAAAGTCAGTTTGTCAGCATCTTTGACCAAAGCGGCCACCGCGGCGATTATTTTTAAACAGGCGGGCCATCCTGCTGCCACAGGATCCAATTTCTTTGATAGGTACGCAACCGGGCGATTCCAGGGGCCCAGTTTCTGAGTTAGTACTCCCTTTGCAATACCTTTATTCTCGGCCACGTACAGATGAAAAGGCTTAGTGATCCTTCCCCCGTTCCTTTTTTTAGGGCATTCTCTTGCCCAATGACCTTTTTCTTTACAGTAGGCACATTGGTCCTTGTCTAATGGCCGCCTTCTATCCGTTGTTCGCCCTTCCTATTTCTGTCTCTACTGTTTCCTCCTCTGACTACAGTGGCCAGTATCTTACTCAAATGTCTTTCTTGCCTCTTATCTCATCTTACCTCACGAGCCTCTTGTTCCTTCTGCTTTCTTTCTTCTCTTTCTTCTTCTGTCTCCCTCTTATTATATACCTTATCTGCCTCTTTTACTAAGTCCTGAAGGGAGAAACCTTGTAGGCCATCCAGCCTTTGTAACTTCTTTCTAATATCAGGGGCCGCCTGGTCAATAAAGGCCATTGCTATGGTGGCCTTATGTTCCTCAGAGGTTGGATCATAAGGAGTGAATCGTCTAAAAGCCTCCATTAAGCGTTCTAGGAACACGGTTGGCGATTCCTGGGGCCCCTGAGTTACCTCTCTTACCTTAGCCAAATTCGTGGGGCGCCTGGCCGCTCCATGGAGACCCGCCACCAGAGCCTGGCGATACATTTTCAGGTGCTCCTTACCTTCCAGGGTATTAAAGTCCCAATTCGGCCTGACGAGTGGAAAACCGGCATCAATCTCATTAGGCAACTGGGTAGGTTGTCCATTGGCGCCTAACACATTCTTTCTAGCCTCCAGGAGAACCCGTTGCCTCTTCTCAGTTGTGAGGAGAGTCTGGAGGAGCTGTTGACAATCATCCCAGGTGGGTTGGTGGGAGAAGACAAGAGACTCTATTAGAGCAGTAAGAGCCTGTGGGTTTTCAGAGAAAGTAGGGTTATGCATCTTCCAATTATAAAGATCTGCAGAGGAAAAGGGCCAGTATTGAAGGGGCCTATTCCCGTGGTTATTGGGGGGGCCATATTCTCTAAGGGGTAAAGCAGTAGGATCCGGGGAAACAGCCCTCCGGCTTCTGGTGCCCGCCGAGGGACCCCCCCTTTCCGCCATAACAGGTGGCCCTACTGGTGCGGAGGGTTGTGAAGCTGGGGGTCCTAGGGGCGACATGGGATTTAGGGCCGGAGGATAAGGAGGTGGGGAATCTAGAAGAAGCAAATCAGACTGCAGGTCAGGATATATCGCCTTTGGCGGGTCCGGGGCAGCAGATGACTTTTCCGTGTCTGGGGTTTTCTTCAGGGCCAATATCTCCGATTGTGCTGGAGCGCATGCAGACGTGCCTGTTGAGGAAACAAAGGGCCGGACCCACGGAGGCGGGGAGAGAACTAGATCTTCCCAGACCAAGATATATGGTATCTGGTCTGGGTGTCCGTGGGGTCCTGTGTTAAAGACCCTAGACTTGACTAGCCCAACCTTATCTAACAAAAAAGATCCTTCGGGTGGCCACCCTGTCTGAAATGTAGGCCACTCAGAGGTACACAGCGTTTGCCATTTTCCTTTCCTTACTTCTACCGAAAGGTTGTGGGCCCTAGCCCTAACTTCGGTCCAGTGGCTTAGGGTAAGAGAAAGAGGAGTCGTCATAGTTTGTCCCATTGTCGTCCGTCAAAAGAAAGATAATAGTACAGAAAAACAATAAAATTTCAAAAGACACACATTGATATTGCCGCCGCGAACTTAAACCCGAAACCAACTCAAATTCAGATGGCAGCTTATATAACCTGCCAGAACCAGCCGCCGCGAACTTAAACCCGAAACCAACTCAAATTCAGATGGCAGCTTATATAACCTGCCAGAACCAGATGAAGGGGAGACAAAATTTGTTTCTCCTTCCAGATGGACCACCAGGGCGTCCCCCGGGGCCCGTGGACACCAGCTTTCGGCACGTCTGCCTAGCCAGGAGTCCAATACAGATTCCACAGCAAGCCGGTTCGCACGGCTTTTTCCTAATGGCGGCTAGCAACAAACAAACGACAAACAAACAGACAATTGGGCTCGAGCCTACCTGATACCTCCGACTCCCGATGTTCTTGTGACCCGGGGGCGAGAGGGGATCCCGGACGAGCCCCCAAATGTTAGACCCAAACGGTCTACGAGGGATTCCAACTCGCCCAAGAACCGCCAAGAGTCGAGAGCCGCTGCAACACGCAAGAGGTTTATTAGGAGCCGATGCACCGGGGTTCCCTGAACCTCATGCAGGAGGCCGATGGGGAACCCCTAAAAGCGGAATCACATACTTTTTATAGGTTTATTTACTCATAGGGCGGGTATATTCTCACAATGATTGGGTAAATGTGGTGACTTTTGAATTCATTGGCTTAGGAACTTTTGTCCCACCTTCTGGCCGTTATAGTTGTCTGTTCATTGTGGCGGTTAGGGCGTATACCTGTTACGGGCAACTGGAAAATTACCCGCTGTCTGGCAAGTCCCCGTCAACTGAAAAACTCCAAGAATTGGTTTCGATAGGGAGAAGGAGTGGCGCACGATAGGGAGAAGAATTGGTTTCGATAGGGAGAAGGAGTGGCGCACGATAGGGAGAAGAATTGGTTTACGGGAACAAGTGAGGGGGTGGAAAGTCCCTAAAGGCCCCACACTAGTTTCTTGAAAGTTTGGGAAAACTCATATGAATCTGATATATTTGGAAAGAGAAGGGAATTTTGATGACTTTGGTCATGGATCCACTTAAGAATGCTCTCAAAATGCTATGAAAACTATTGATCATTTGCTTCATGAAAAAAAATGCACAAATACATATTTACTCCAAGTTTTGCATACAACTTCAGGTCTCCTTTAAGAATTAATTGAATCAAGTATATAAACCAATGACTTCAGCAGACTTTTAGCTGTTTGTCAGAATGCTATCATTCCTTATGGAGAATTTCCTTTTATTCTTCTGTTCCATTTTCTCCCTTTGCTCTTATGTTGTTTATGAATATAGTAAAGGATCATTTAAAGATTCTAGTACTTCTTTTTTTCTATCTTGTTTTAGTGTGGAAAAATACCATCAAGAGATATTTTAAGAAACTGAAAAGTCATCATCATTAGAAGGAGCACTAGGTCACAAATAAAGTTACTGACATTGTAGATTTCAAATAATAAAGTACAATAACCAAAATAAAAAACCCTGTTAAAAATTAGCTAAGCAAAAGTCAACAAGTTGTTTTTGATTAGGACTTTATTTTATTTATATGAATTAAGAGTTGACCATTTAGTGTCTTGAAATGGCTGTAATTATTTCTTATCTACAATTAGACATGATCAATCACCTTCATGTTTACGTAGACTGGCCAAGTACAAAAGGCGTTTGTGCCTATCTATTTTCTACATTTCACTTTACCCCTTCCTGGTTTATGCACACACATGCACCATAACTGCACATCTCATCGTGAATAGCTAATCAGAGGGCCTATCAACATGCTGATCATTTCCTGCCTAGCGGAACCATTGGTGAGCAGCATGCCATACTTCCTGGCCTCCAGCTTTTTTTTCAGGCAACATCTGCTATATAATGTGTGCCAAATAGCCTGAAGAGGTAGCTACAGACACTGGGAACTGAATCCACATCTCTTTTCTGGCATTAAAAAATGTTACTAATGAGCTATTGTTTTGGCTCTTAAACAAGAACTGAATTTATAAGATTCACCAAACACCTGAATTAGAATTCCTTACATGCCTAGATCATACTCCAGTCATTTGATAACATCCCTGTTGTATTTGCCCTTTTTGAAAATACTCCCCAGATGTGTGTTTACCTCTTTAAACAAACAGACGAAGTAATAAGAAAAGATGCTTCTGAGTCACATTTCCTAGTAGGATGAATGATGAAGGATTCTTCTCTTATTTTTATCTCCATTTGGAAATGATCCCTGTAATATTACCTTTTAGCTCAAGTGTGGGACTCTGCCGTGGGGACTGCTATAGTACAAGTCACTTGAAACAGAGGACATTTTTACATGATTCTTGTAATTTTTTCATATTCAGTACAGAAATGAAATTGAGACCCCAAATCATTTGTACATAGTTTTGAATTCCCTACACTCATTTTCTCTTTTATAGTGAAAAGCAGACCTATGTAATAAGAAACATTAAAGAGAATGCAATTTCCTGCTAAATCAACTATTTGCAGGACATATGTAATAGTGACTGCAGGGGACAGATGCCTGGTTTTTATTCTCCTCTTTACTATTGACTTACTGTACAACCTTTATCCATGTGATTAAACTTTTTTATTCTTGATTCACACCTAATTTAACTGTAATAGCCATTATGAAAATCACAACAACATGTATTTATTTTCTTCTCACTTAGCCTTTTGTGTGTCCAACAGATGTAAAGAAATTCTTGAGGGAACTTGATATTATTAGACATTATATTATCTCTCCAATATTTTTGCTCAGTTTCCCCCTATGTCTTTGGAAATATTCAATCAAACGCTCTCCAAAGCTCTGAGGGAGAGAAAAGACTACTTGATTTCCTCTGTGACACACAGTAAATTAGACCAGTCTATTAAAACTGCAAGTCATGGCATATTAGATGATTGTAAAATGAATTTAGTGGAGTTAAAGAAATTTAAAAAGAGAAAATAGACAATCTTATTTTTTCAGCTTTATATGTGTGTATGTCTACTGAGGCACAATGTTACTTATATTTATTATTATAGATTGAGGTTTCAAAAAGTTAGAAAACTGCTCTTTGAACTCTATATTTTGATATGATATTAATATATTATAATTTTTCATTCATTTCCCTACAAATTTACATTTGTTTACTAGATTATAATCATTTTTGAGTGACAATTTTAAAACTTTCTTCTTCTCATTAATGTTCAAATATATATTACTCCAGTCTTACCATGAGAAAAACATCAAACAAACCTAAATTCTACAAAATACCTGACCAGTAATCTTTAAAATTATCAAGGTTACCAAAACCAAAGAAAATCTAAGAAACTGTGACAACCAAGAGGAGCTTAAGTAGACATGACAACTCACTGTAATGTGTTACTCTAGATGGGATCCTGGAAAAGAATAAGGAGATTAGGGGAAAACTCCAGAAACCTGAAAGTATGGATTTCAGTTATATGGACTTCAGTTAATAATGTGTTGATATCAGTCTATTAATTGTGACAAATGTACCATCCTAATATAATATAATATTAATAATAAGAGAAACTGAGTGTGGAGTATATAGTAATTGTACTATCTCTACAACGTTTTTGTAAATCTTCATGTATTCTAAAATAAAAATATTCAGGTATAGATGTTTCTAATTTTAATTAATACAGTGTACGCCACCTAATTCTCTACTTTAATTTTAACAGAAGCCACCAAGATTTAGATCCAAATACCTTGAGACATTTTAAAATGTCTTTTAAAAAAAAATCAAAAAAATTATATTCTCATATTAGGGAATGATCAAGTACCATACAATAATGAGACTCATCTGTTTAAAATTATAGTGTCAAAATTAATCATTAAGCCATAAATTTTATTAATTTAAATTTCAAGGAAGCCAGTAAGCTGACTGACATGGGAAAGATAAAATAGACAAAGTACTGTCTATCTACTTTAGCAATAGTTAGCAAACAAAAGTACCCAAGACTAACACATCAAAAAGTCTTTTGGGGTTGAATTACAAAAATAAGATTTCATCGTTTACTTTGTTTCTCAAAGCCATCAACTGATTTCATTCTTCACTGCCTAATACATTTAATAATTTTTTGCTTATTTTCAAGGCTCTGAGATCCTTCCTTACCTCTGACACAATATTCATATCTGCTCCACCTTCATTGTCCATCTGAACATCATTCTCGGCCCGCACCACCTTGTAATAATTGCTCTTTTTCTTAACCTCACTTTCTCATGTTCTCCCATTCATGCAATATCATAATAATTTTAAAGACAAGTACTATATTCATGAACACTATTAGGTCTCCACTCTCTTGTGGTTTCCTATTTTTCAAATTTTGATATAAGATTCACAATCCTTTCACTTACATTTTGATTACAGTAAGATATATGTATTTCTAAAGACTGTGAAATGAGAAAAAAATATATCCTCTAGGAAAATACATGGTGTACAAAAATTGGTGACAAGCTTTTATTTTTAAATAATATTCTAAAGAAATAACATTATTTTAAAATATTTCAAATCACAATATGGAATACTTTATTTTCACATATTTCTTTTGAATTTAACAAATGGGTAGTTTTCTCCAAATGGTAAGATTAATTGGCATAATAATTATGCCCCAACATTTGGTAAACAAGATCATGTTTCTTTGGAAAGAGCTTTTCCATGGGGGGAAAAAATGTTTTGTTTGTTTGTTTGTTTTTCTCATTCCATAGTCATTTGTAGTTACATATATTAATGATTGTTAGAAGACTTGAAGATCTAGTGGGAAAGGCTTTAAAGCCTGAGTACTTACCTAATCTTGTAAAAGGAGTAGAGTGTCTCAAAAATGAACAGACAGATGAGAGATTTATTACTTACATAGAAGCTGACCAGGCAGACCAACTTTCTTTCAGAGTGTGAAAGGAATGCCCTGTTATTAGACCTGACTTACCTATCGATTACCTTACTAATTATGCCTATGAGCCAAAATAGCCAATATGCTTTAAACTTCTAAGAAAAGCATTGTTGCTTAGTTTATTGGCAAGATCCTTGAGTTGAGTGTATCTTTGTGTGTATGTGTGTGTATGTTGTGGGTATGGAGCATCTCAGTGATAAGCTTACATCATTAGGTTTTCTGGAAAAAGCAATGGTCCCTTGGAGATGAAAATCTTTGAATGATCGCTTATGCAAATCTCTGGCTTCTGTGCCTGAGGTGGATTGTCAGTAGTCAACTAGGAATTCCCATCACTTCCTTCTATGGCCAGGACATATTTTCCATGGAATCCCCTTCTCTGTGTTAGCACAAATTAGAGTTTCTCATTAAGAAGAACTTGAGTAAAATTAGGAAAGTGGACGTGAAGTGATCACCACTAAGGCTGTTCTGGTCAGACGTCATGGTTTAGCACCCTCTCTGACTTGCAGTTCTGGGGAAAAGGAAACTTGTCAAACTCCCTGTGGTCTTGTGGCTTCTTTCCCATCCTCCTCAGACTATGCTTCAACTGATATCATTAGTAACTCTTTTTCCAGTACTCCAGCTCTAAGTTAACCTATTTTCATTCTCCCAGTTTCTGCCAGAAATATATAAGCTCAAATCCCTATATTAAAACGTCTTATCCAGTAATACTCCTTTCCTAACCAAACTCAGATTAAAATAATCCCTGAAATTAGCAAAGGGGGAAAATAACATTAGGCCAAAGTAAAGTAATCTACATACCTATAATTCTAAATCCAGGGTAATTAAAATCTCAGAAACATAAATTAAAAAGAAAATTAATTTATATTATTAATTGTATTAGATCACCTTTTTTTCTGATATGAAGAAATTCTGAATACTTTGATAATACTAGCTGGAGCCATCTGAAAATACTGTTTTTGTAGATGGTTGAATGTTGATAATTTTTCTTGTGGCTCAATCAAATAACTTATATCAATAAGGAAGAAATAATTATTGTTAAAAAGTAGAGGTAGAGTAACATTTCCTTCTAGATAGCACTCAAGTGGGAAATAAATACATGAGGAAGGTTGCACAAAAGCTCCAAGGAGTGTATTTGAATGGAACATTGGTGACATCAAAATGTAAAAGGGAAATAAGAACCAGGGGAAAAGTTTGAAAACTAAAGTCTTTTCCATTTTAAAAGTGTTTTCTTGCTGTCAAGCCTGAATGATTTTCTAGAATGTAAGGGCATCATATGATTTTGGAATAAATTGCATTTAATGCTGATTTTTTTCTTTCTGGCTTAGTAAAACTATGCTGAGTGAGACTTCACCTTTCCATTCACAAAGGGAATCACACTATAAGTTTGGAATTTAATTAGTGTATTTCTAATCCATGCACATATTTAGGGAAGGATAAAGGATTTGGCTTCCAAATGACATGCTCTAGTATAGTTTTTATCGTCTATTTAATAAGGAATTAAAGGACACATGTTAGAGCACTTGGTTACTGTATCAAAATAAAAGAACTGAAATTAGCTTTATGTTCACTTTTTCTTTCTTCTAATTATACCCAGGAATAAGAGATGTTTAAAGGGACAATTTTAGAAGAGTTTCTTCAGGTACAATCAGTGTGAGAAGACTGGCAGGTATTTATTTTTTAAAGTGGTGAGATTAATGTACTCTGAGAATAATGTAATGAGGTATGCTAAGAAAATTGCCTATAAGTCAAGAGAGAAAAAAAGTGAAATGCAGTTAGGATAATGTAAAACCTCTCCTATAATTTGTAAGCCATTTATAATCTAGAGTCATTGCAATGATTCAAACCAATATAGTTAAATGAAATGCTTTATTTGGTGAATTTCTACTAGATAGCAATGCTAAAAATAGGACAGAAGCAAATGCAAGTCTCTTACCACATTATCAGATATATTTTTTGAATTTTTTTTTTTTTTTTTTTTTTTTGCGGTATGCGGGCCTCTCACTGTTGTGGCCTCTCCCGTTGCGGAGCACAGGCTCCGGACGCGCAGGCTCAGTGGCCATGGCTCACGGGCCCAGCCGTTCCGCAGCACGTGGGATCCTCCCGGACCGGGGCATGAACCTGTGTCCCCTGCATTGGCAGGCGGACTCTCAACCACTGCGCCACCAGGGAAGCCCTATTTTTTGAATTTTTAAACTCTTTAATTTGTAAGATTGTTTCAGTTACACCATATTCATGATCTATATATATCCTAAGAATTACTTTTAGTCAAATGTGAGCTTATACAATTGATTGTTTCCTGTTTTATCCTCAGATGCTTTGAATCCCATTGATTCAGTCATCCTGGTTGCTTCTTTGTGATTTTCAGTTTGGGAGGAGCCCATAATTTCCATATAAAATGATTAACTACATAAAGATGATCAAATGTAAATTCAGTTAACATACATAAATATAACAACCTAATTTTCACTAAAAACTTTTTCTTGTGAAATTTATTTACTTTTGCTCTTTACTTTTTATAATGAGTATCTGAAGAGTATTTCCAGATCTGTATTCTGTATTAGATTGAGTCATTTCAGCCATAGGTAATGAAAATTTCAGCTTAAATTGCATTTTAAAGAAAAGAAAATAAATAAGTTTACATAATAGGTAGTTCAGATTTAGGCCAGGCTCTTGAGATGCTTGATTTGATTTCTGAAAGGTTTTATGAAGAGCCAAGGTTATTTCTCTATCTCTGCCACCACAAACCTTTAGATTAATCTTGAGGACGGCTCGCGTCATGAGGGTGAAATGTCTGCTAGCAGAAACTGGGATTAAAAGCACCTTTCTTCACATCCAACTGCAAAGGCTTAATTTACTTCCTTAGGAATCCAAAGCAAATATTTAGTTGCATTTCATTGGCCTCAAGTTGTTCAACTTGTCTATCTCTAAATTCAGCACTGGCGAGATAAAGAAATTATTATGATTGACTTAGACTAATTATTTCATGGGGAATAAATATTGGTTAGTCAGTTATAATGGCTACTGTACACTCTTAAAACTGGTTCTAATAATTAATGAGGATCAGTTTTAGTAAAATAGTTTTGTCATTTTGTCTATTGAAGTTGTCAAAGGAATATACTTCCATTAACACTGAGAAAAAATTATGGTCTACAACTTTGGTTGTTCTCTTCTGTATTCTTATTTAGCATCTTTCTCCATTTCCCAACAACAGCTATGGCAAACTTTTAATCTCAACTCTCCTACCGTTAGTATCCCAGGTTATCTCTTTCTTCAAATGATTTTACCTACTATAAAATAGTAATAGAAATAGCCAAAATAACTGAATTTGTATTATCTTCCTAATTACTAACACCATCATTCATCAGTCCACTACTTGAAATTATACCTGAATTAATCTTAATCATCATTGTGTATGTCTTACTTCAGGGATAAGATTTGTTTATTTACTTTAAGAAGATTAATCACATCCTTTTTACTTCCCTTTTCTCATATCTTTCTCTCTCAGTTTTACTATCTGACTTTTGTGTCTTTGATTTTAACGTTAACTGACTTCTTAATTCAGCATCTATAATAATAACTAGCACTTATGTAATGTTTACCAGGCAATGGCACAACTCTAAGCGCATCTAGGCATATTAGCTCAGTTGGTACTTAGAGCAAATCATTAGCTTAGCTGCTATTATTTTCTCCTTTTTACAGAGGAGGAAACAGAGAGACATTATAGGATTAAATCCAGGAATTCAGGCTGAAGCAAGGATCTGTTTCTAATCCCTGTGCTATCCAGCCTCTCCTAGAAATTGAAGGTTTAAATAAGTCACCAAGTTACAACAAACGTGAAGTTGCAAAGTAATATCACCACATGATGATTTTATGAAACAAAAGGATTAGAATGTATTCCACCATTTTTACAGGTTTATTTAGGCATAATTTATAATACCATAACACTTACCATATATGTTTGTAATTCAGTGAGTTTTAGTAAATTTACAGATGGGGAATTATCACCATCATTCAATTTTAGAATGTTCCCATCATTCCAAAAATGTTCCTCATATTCCCCCATTTTGAATCTTCTCTATTGCTTCAAGAATAAAAACATAGAGAAAAGTAAAGATATTAATTTAAAGAATGCTATTACTGTACTACAGTGGTTATCAAAATGTGATCTGGTAACCTTGAGATTTCTCCAAATCCAGTCAGAATATACACAATATCAAAACTATATGTTCATAGTGGAGAGATACAGGGTAGCATGGACAGTAAAGAAATAATTGATATTGCAAATGATGAATGCAGTAGCAGATATGGGAATCCATTTGACCTCTATTTAACAAGATATTAAAGGATTTACAAAAATATAAGACGTCACTCTCTTCTTTTGGAAAATATAGTTATTTTTCAAGCAACATATATTATTCATGTTAACCTGTAATAAGCTGATTACCATTATTTTGAATGAGTTTGTAAATATTTTTAACTTGTGTTTTAATTTATAACACAGTAAATATCAATAGATATAAGAAATATAAACAATAGCGTTTAGGGTTCTTCAAAAACTTTTAGATTGAGTATCATTTTTGTACTTAATGTATCACACCACCAGGACCAAGAAGGAACGTATTGAGAGGTGCTAACTCTTTAACCTTTGATCTTATGAAGATGCCTTTCACAGGACCACTCGGAGAGATTTCAAATGTGTTTATTGTACTTTTCAGACACATAATAAGGAT
Organism: Phocoena sinus; assembly: GCF_008692025.1. NCBI lineage: Eukaryota > Metazoa > Chordata > Mammalia > Artiodactyla > Phocoenidae > Phocoena > Phocoena sinus. The sequence goes on along the minus strand of NC_045772.1, from coordinate 44,089,659 downwards.
GTTTGGCTTATACCTTAAAAAGCTTAAAATGAACTCTAGCAAGAGGATAGAGATGTCTGTATTGGATTAAGCCTAATATCCAAGAGGTTGTTGGTGCCAGCAATGCATAAATGTTTCCTGTGAAACAGATAAAGGCTATGAGATAAGAAATCAGTTATAGACTGGTCTCAGTTTCCATCACACAGGGATGTAAGGAAGACTGGAGAGATTCAATATCAAAAAACCAGAGTGACTCCTGAGTGAAGAGTGACTTGATTTGCAAGCAGCCTTCAAAAATCGAGATGCATTATTTTGAGACAAAGAGAACTGCAGTAACAGGGGCCTATAAGAAACATAAAATTCCCACAGAACTACCTCTTGAGACTTTTATTGCTGGGTGGAATGTAGTGACTAATGAGGATAACTTAAAAAGCTGAATTAAATAAGAAAAAAATAAAGAAACTTTTGAACGTCATCAGAGAACTGCTAAATTCCCTAGGACTAATAGAATTAATACCTATTACAAAGAGTAAAAAACCAGATGTTAATCTGAAATTGCATTTTCCCTAATGAATTTTTTTTTTAATTTATTTATTTTTGGCTGTGTTGGGTCTTCATTTCTGTGCGTGGGCTTTCTCCAGTTGCGGCGAGCAGGGGCCACTCTTCATCGCGGTGCGCAGGCCTCTCACTGTTGCGGCCTCTCTTGTTGCGGAGCACAGGCTCCAGACGCACAGGCTCAGTAGTTGTGGCTCACGGGCCCAGCTGCTCCGCGGCATGTGGGACCCTCCCAGACCAGGGCTCGAATCCGTGTCCCCTGCATTGGCAGGTAGACTTTCAACCACTGCGCCACCAGGGAAGCCCTTCCCTAATGAATTTGATAATTTCATGTATGAACGTGGGACTGAAATCTAATTTTTCTCTGAAAAAAAGGCCACAAAATTGAAAACATAAAAGGCCTCACACACATGCTACCTTGAAACATTTGCTGAAATCTGAACATTCTTAGGGAAGTATACTAAAAAGCTAAGCTGAAGTCCTCTGAAAAGTAGGGCAGAGTTTTCAGCAGTATTGTAATGCTGCATAGACCAGCCTGGGGGAAGGACCACAGAGAACCTACCACACTATTACTTGAAAGTCCTAGGAAAGCTATGGCTTAGGAACAAGGATGATAAAAAGACTTACCAAATCTGTAGCTCCACCTCACTTATTGCATTAAGAGTATCAACTCACATCTTCCTGGCAGAGAAGAGCATGTGCCTTCTATAAAGGTACACCTAGACTAATAATTTTCATACAACAGAAAAAGCATGCAATTCCTATTTGAATGCAACATTAGTGATTCGTCCATCAAAAATATGATGCTTGTTTTCAACTGTTTTTTGAACAGAGGAGATGATTCACTTTGAGCCATTTACACTTTCTCTATGAGTCACTGGGTGGACAATAGCATAGGTCTGTAAATGATTGATGTGCTATCTTTTATCACTAAATAAAGCAGAGGAGAAAGACCTGTTCTTGATAACTAGTATATCATTGGTTACTAAGCCACCTTTCAATAATTTGCTAAATCAATTTGATAAATAACACCCTAGTTGCATAAAAGTTGCCATGAATTTCAAAAGAGTATAATATTTCCTAGCCACTGATTTATTCATGCAACACCAAATCCATCAAACAATATATAAATCTTTTTGTCTTGTACTGAAAGTTTCATGAAATTGAACAATCTTTATATATTATAAGCAAGCTGTAAAAAATGAAAGAAAGTATATTTCAAAAAGAGAAAAAAAATTAATTCAGCATAGATCTTTAGAACAGTCCAATATAAATTAATCTGATGGGTTTTTTTGGGAAAACATTAATATCTAATGCCTTTAGAATATTTTCCACGTGCCAAGCCAGGCACTTTTTTGGCCATGCATTATTCATTCATCCATGTACCCAGTCAACAAGTGTTCATAGAATCCCTTCCATGTGGTTCCAGCAGTGAGTAAAAAGACAGATGCTCCTGTTTGAGTGTAGCTTACATTCTACTGGAAATTATCTTATCTAAAACTTAGAGCAGCACAATAGTTAGTTCTTATTATTGTCTCTATTTTATAGAGAAATAACTGAAGTTTAGACCATCTTAATAATTTTCCCATGGCCATGTAGCTGGTAGGTAGGAGATGTGGGTATGAATACTTGGTTATTTTCTCAACTCAGGAACTCTGGTAATTAACCACTATTCTCTATTGCCTACATGTAAAACTGTATAAAGTGTTATGTATTTATATGAATTAGATCACCAATATTATAACTGTGAATTTGTCTTTCAAAAAAATGAATAGGGCTTCCCTGGTGGCACAGTGGTTGAGAGTCCGCCTGCCGATGCAGGGAACACGGGTTCGTGCCCCGGTCCGGGAAGATCCCACATGCCGCGGAGCGGCTGGGCCCGTGAGCCATGGCCGCTGAGCCTGCGCGTCCGGAGCCTGTGCTCCACAACGGGAGAGGCCACGACAGTGAGAGGCCCGCGTACCGCAAAAAAAAAAAAAAAAAAAAAAACAGTTTCCACTATCAAGATGAGTTAGATGCTGACTTTAACCAAGATCCTATATAAACAGTATCTTCCACAATATTACCTTTAAAAATCCCCTAGGAAGGGTTCACCTTAAGACTGCCTCTCACTAAGTAATTCCAGCCAGGGTTTTGTTGTTTTTGTTTGTTTTCTTTGGGGCTTGTATTAGTGTCCTAGGTCTGCCATAAAAAAGCTACCAGAGGGGCTTCCCTGGGCTTCCCTGGTGGCTCAGTGGTTAAGGATCCGCCTGCCAATGCAGAGGACACGGGTTCGAGCCCTGGTCCAGGAAGATCCCACATGCTGCAGAACAACTAAGCCCGTGCACCACAACTACTGAGTCTGCGCTCTAGAGCCCGCATGCCACAACTACTGAAGCCGGTGCGCCTAGAGCCGGTGCTCCGCAACAAGAGAAGCCACCGTAATGAGAAGCCTGTGCACCACAATGAAGAGTAGCCCCTGCTCGCCGCAACTAGAGAAAGCCTGCACGCAGCAACAGAGACCCAACGCAGTCAAAAATAAATAAATGAAATAAATATTTTTTTAAACAATTATAAACAAACAAAAAAAGCTACCGGAGTGTGGGTGGCTTAAATTAACAGAAATTTGTTCTTTCATAATGCAGGAGGCCAAATGCCCAAAATTAAAGTGTTGTCCACATTGGTTCCTTCTGGGGGCTCAGAAGGCAAACCTATTGTGTATTCTTTCCAAGCTTCTGGTGGTTGTTGGTAATCCTTTGCATTCTTTAGCTTGTGGCAGCACAACTTTATTCTCTACCTCCATCGTTAGATGGTGTTCTCCCTGTGTCCAAATTTCTTTTCTCTTATATGTACACCAGTCATTGGATTTGAGCCAACCATAATCTAGTCTAACCTCACCTTAATTGATTACATCTGCAAAGACCTTATTTCCAAATAAGACAACTTACACAGGGTACTGGGGAATATCACTTGAACATGTATTTCAGGGGACACAATTCAAAACACAAAGGAACTGAATGACACAACAAAAAGTATATAAACTAAAGATAGTGCTTGTGAAAAATGTTTGTCTTAAAATACTAGAATTTGTTTTAAGTTTAAAACAATTTAGAAATGTAAATTCTGACCACCAGTAGTAGACAGAATGGTACAAGATGTCCATACCCTAAAAGGCTTGTAAGAAACTTAATTGAAAGAAAAATTTTGTCTCATCTTATGCTTGCCCCAAGTATATGCCCATTGAGTGAAATGATAGGAGAAAGTGTACACTGTTTGCTCATCTACTATTTGTTGTTGAATTAATGCATATTAAATGGGAAGGTACTGTGACTCCATCATTCTATGCTTTAGAAGTGAGATTTAGGACATTTTCTTTTGTCATTTCAGGAAGCATGTGTTAAGTTTGAAAATAATCCTTATCAGTATGTCACAGATTCTGAATCAGGATTCTCTGACATTTTTCTTAAGTTAGTCCTTAATGTTTGTGAACATTTCATCAAATAAAATAAATACTGAAGCATACCACTACCTCTTAAGTAGAGACAAAGGTTGCAACATGGACGTAGATTCCATTTAAGTTTACATTTCAAGTGCAAAGTGAAAAGGTTCAATGATGATGCTGAATTTTCCAGCAATATAGAGAAACCACATCTAGATATACATCTAGATATATTTCCAACAATATAGAGAAACCACATCTAGAAGCTACATGAAGATTCACAGATACATGAAAAATTATGTTTTGAATGTTAAGTTTTACTGTGTGAGGCAGGGGTAGTTTAGAGGATAGGAAACATCAATGATGACTGAGGAAAAAGAAGGGCCATCAATGTCTTTGGAAAAGAGAATAGAAACATTATTTTCTAGTTAAATCTATCCATTTTTTAGGAAGTAATTTCCAAAAATTTATTTCAACTAAACATATTGTCTTACCAAAGCTGTTTCTTTATTCTCAGAGCTGCCATCAGAAAATATATGAAACTAATATTGTTTCTTTGTTTATCCAAACTTGTAGCTTAATGGAGTGAAAGGAAGAGAAACATGTCTTATCAATGGCTATGTATCATTATTCTCAAATAACAACAATGCAATTTATATATTGTCCCAGTAACAGACTATAATCAGAACAGAACTAAAAATGTAGCCTTGTTTACTAGAACTGTGGCTCAGTAGATAGTATGTTCAGTTATGGATCAATACACTGTAATCAATCCCTTGACAGTATTTATTTAAAACTCAGAACTCTGGCCAGCATTTATACCTCTAAATTAAAATACATCACAAACTAACCAGAGCTAAACAAATTTAAATACCTACATAATACATGGCCAAGCACATAATGACCCAGACACTTGCCTGCTTGAAATCCTCTCACCTTCAATGAGCAATGCACTACTATAAAAAGAGCTTCAAGATTTTTTAGAGAGAAAGTGATGCCAGGTCTCAAGTTAGCTTAATGTGGAAGTTTGTTTTGTCATGCACAACATAAATCATCCAGAGCTCCAAACAAAGCCTTAACCTGATTCTCAAAAGATAACTTCGGTAACTTCAATGTGAAAAGGAATTTATGTATCATTATATTATTAGATGTAGTATCAGTTAAAGCAGTAGTAGATGTGTCATAAAATAGTTTAATCATAATTATAATAATAATAAATTGTATCCCCAGTGCTTCATTAAATTTAATTTACCCTTCAGTTACTTAAAAAATTTATTTAAAATGTATAAAATGAAATATAAATCTACCTCAGAGTTTGACATTGTTTTCCCCATAATTTATTAATTTATTTCTCAAATTTGAAAGTTTTGCGATTTAGCCCCACTTATAATGCACACGATGGTAGAATTAGAGTTGTCAATATATATTATGATGTTAAAGTATTTCATGTGAGGAGATAAGTTCTTCTGTAAGTATTTCTATTATATAATCTTAATTACATAGTCCAATTTCTACTATATAGAAAAGGTTTTGGAAAATAATCTGATATAGATGACTTATAAATCAACTGAATATTTACCATATAAAATGAATAATTTTCAAAATTTAAAATTAAAAAAATATATAATTGAAATTTTTTTAATGAATAAAAATAAATCTGAAACTTTTCCTCAGCCGGGTACAATGCTCTCCTCTTTAATGTAACCTTAGTTTTAGGAAGTGGGTAATTAAAAAAAAAAAAAGAAATAGAGTTTGAAATAAACAATTTAGGGGAAACTTGGAAGTGAAATAAATATTTCCTCTCTGAATTAATTCTGCTTTATGTGTCTTGCTTTTCTTTTTTCAAATTTGATGTATACATTTTATTTCTATACCATATTTAACAAGAACCATAATCTTTACCTAATTACATTGAAAAAATTATCTCTTTATGATTTCCCTTTGAAATCTTAATGAACAAACTGAATCAACTTTGGTTTATCTCAAACTGATCTTAGCATCAGAATGTTTTTAGTTTAACAACAACAATCAGATTCACTACCATACTCAGTTTGAGGCAGTTGTTACAATAACACAGAACTGAACTTTTTTGCCCATTGGTTTTAATTATCAACCAGGCAAAGTTAGTGTTCATCATGTATTATTTGCATTCAACTTATTAGGTATATGATTTGGTGATCTTTTAAAAAATTTTTGTAGAAGTATAACATATATATGTCAATCTGCCAATACTACATAAATATACAGTATAAGGAATAACCATAAAGTGATGGTTATTCATTAGAGAACATTCCCATCTGCCCCACATATTCCTTCACAATTACATTTCCTCCCTGTCTCTTTGAGGTTAACATGATCTTGACTTTTATAGTAATCAATTCCATGATTTACTTTATAGTTTTACCTTCTATGTGTACGTCAAAATAGATCAGTTTGTCCTGTTTGTGCACTTTATATCAACAAAATTATATCATATCAACATATCATTTTAGTGTGTTATTTTGCTCAATATTTTAAGATTCACCCATGGTGTTGGATTTAGCTAGTTTTTTTAGCTTTTTTTGCTAGAGAAACTTACATTTTATAAATATAACACAATTCATTTATCTCTTCTAATGTAGATGACCATTCAGTCATTTCTAGCTTAAGACAATGATGAACAATGCTGCTACAAGCATCTCTATGCATAGGTCCTGGTGCACCTATACTGATAATTCATTCAAGAGCGGAATTATCTGTTCTTAGGATGTACATATTTTTAGCTTCAGCAGATAATTCCAAAGAGCTTTCCAAAATGGTTACAAAAGAGAATACACAAACCAGTAAGGTATGAAAATTTCCATTGTTCTACAAATTTTCCAACACATGGAATTGCCAGATTCTCTATATATTTTTTAAAGATGTTGCCCAGCTTTTCATGTGATACTGTTGTTATCATTTGCATTTTTTTTCTGTTTTGAAGTTCTTATTCAAGAGTTTTGCCGATTTTTAAATAGGTTGCCTTCTAGTTTTATCCTTATTGATAAGTAGAGTTTCTGTATATTCTAGATATGAATTGTTCATCAATTACTATGGATGGAAAGACGCTCTTGATTTGGATGTAGATAAATTTATCCATTTCTTCTCATATCATGAATACTCTGTTTCCTGTTTAAGAGAACTTTCCCTAGCCATGTTCTTGGTCAATATTTTACATATCTTTTTCCTCTTCTCAATAGCTTTAACATTTTAATGACAAGGTCTTTTTTTATGAAATATAGCATACTTGTAATATAATGCACAACTCTTTAGTATATAGCTTTGTAAAATTTTGCATACAAGTTTATCTATTTATTCACCACCCAGATCAAAACATATACCTTTAACAGCACACTAGAAACTTCTCTTATCCTACTTCCCAGTCAACCTCTTCCCCAAACATAGATCTTATTCTATGTATTGTTTTTATCTGTTCTTAAAATTTGTATAATGGAATCATGCAGTATATACCTCTTATGATTGTCCTTATTTGCACATCATATATAAAAGATATTTCAGGTAGCAGTAGTTTGTTCTTTTTCATTGCTGTATACTTTTCTACTTTCCAGTCATTGAAAAATAGGCAATGCTTAACTTGTACTGTGATAGACATTTAGGTTGTTTCCAGTTTAAGGCAAATGTAAATAAAAATGTTATGAGCATTCTTGTACATATTTTTTGTGTACATATGCATATATGTTTGTGATATAAACTAGTATCAAAATCACTAGGCCGTGGGCTTCCCTGGTGGCGCAGTGGTTGAGAGTCCGCCTGCCGATGCAGGGGACACAGGTTCGTGTCCCAGTCCGGGATGATTCCACATGCCGCGGAGTGGCTGGGCCCGTGAGCCATGGCCGCTGAGCCTGCGCGTCTGGAGCCTGTGCTCCACGGTGGGAGAGGCCGCAACAGTGAGAGGCCCACGTATTGCAAAAAAAAAAAAAAAAAAAAAAAAAATCACTGGGCCATAGAGTATACTTTTGTTCGGTTTGAGAAAATACTAAACAGTTTTCTAAGTGTATTTTTCCCTATTTGTCATGCTAAGTATTTACTGAGCTTCTTGAATCTGTTCACTGTTGACTTCATTAGTTCTGGAAAATGCTCAACCGTTATATTGTCAAACATTGCTTTTGAACTGTTTCTTCTATCCACTTTCTGAGACTCCAGCTATACAGATTTTAGAATGTCTCACCATATTTACTATTTTCTTGTCCTCTCTTCTCTAATTTGAGTCTTATCTTCAATACTGTGGTTTGAGTGCTTCTTCAGATCTATTTTCCAGTTGGCTGGTTCTTTCTACTTAACCTGCTCTTAGATATAAAATCTGCTTTTGAAAACTATTTAGTAGTTTCCTCTTTTTGCTGTTACTATTGGTTAAGGTACAGATATATTTTTTCAAGAATTTTTGTTTGGCTTATATACAAATCTACTATGTCAAATTTTATAGTTTCTTATTTCCTGCAAAGTTTTTAAGCTGTTCTTTCATCTTCATGAGCATGGTAAAATGTATGTGTGTGTGTGTGTGTGTGTGTGTGTGTGTGTGTATGTGTGTGTTTAATTTGTGGCTGATAAATCTAAAACTGAAGTCATTGTTGATATAGTTCTGAATTCTCCTCAGGTTTTGCTATCTCAGTCCTTCCTTTACCTTTGTTTTTGACTATTTTTGTACACTGTATGTTAAAAATCAGAAGCTTTTATGCCTCATAGGAAGCATTTTTGAGTTCTAGGCCTACCTCTCTGTGGACTTACATTCTTTTAGATTTTGACTCTGCTTCTTCACTATCTTGATAGCTTTCTGATATTTTTAAGATGCTTTTTATTGTATATTTCATTCATTTTTAACATTGTCCCCATGGAGAGAACTGAAAAAGTTGTTCTACATTATTTTATCAAGGGGAATAAGAATTATGACTAATAATTTTTATCAGAACTATAAAATCCCAGATTTGTTGAGATAGCTTACATTTTTTGTTTCCTCTGCTTTTATATAAGTATTGCTTCTTTTTGATATGTATGCTACTCCCAAATTACAATTTTGTATCTAAGTTATTTATACAAGACAACAGAAATGGTACTATTTGACAAGAGTTTTACATCTATAAAAGTTTAGGACATCAAAGATTCTCAATGCTAAATACAGTGTTGTATTGCAAAATAATAGTGACTTCATTCTTTCAAAATATTAGTAAAGCATGCTTTATGATTTTGCAAATAATATCCCATATTATAATAAAGCCTCATATTATAAATAAAATTAAAAGTTTAGTGAATAAATCATTGTTTTGGAAGCCTGGCTCACATTTTTCTGATTTTTATTGTTCTTTATTATCCTGTACTTAGTTTCATTTCTCATTTATTTAGTTTTATTTCTCATTTTCTTAATTATATAATAATTCTTTCTCTTTTCTTCATTCCTTTTTGGTCTGTATGCCCCTACACATCTCATTTCACATATCATCTTATTAGTTGTCTCATATCTTTCTTCATTTTTTATTCCAGCAATTAATTTATTATTTAATAATTTATTATTATTTTAAACACAATAGGTATTTATTAATTAAACTTCCCTAGAGAGCTCCTTTACAGTAGATTTAATCTCATTGAATGTAGGAGTTATGTCTCAAAGATTTGTATGTTCAATTAATGCCGTATATCTCATACATTCTAGTTCCTCAAAAAATCGTTTGTTGACTACATTAATTGACTTAGCCATTTTAATTCAATCTTTAAATAATATCTAATATTTTCAATCTTTTAATAATATCTTAAAATAATATCTATTTTGTATCTTATCACTTATTTTATATGCACTAAGGGATACGTAAAGCCTTAAATTCATAAAGTTTACATAGTCTAAGACCACACATATTTAGAAGTGTTAAATCTTGAAAGTTTTGGATATAGTTAATCATTTCTTTCCTGTATTCTTACTGTGTAAATAATGTCCCATGATTATTTTTGTCTTTAAGTCATGCTAATTGCCCAACTGTTACAAAAGAGAAATGATATGTAGTTCACTTCAGAACCAGTGCTTTAAGGTCATTGCTATGAATCATGAAATGAAAACTTGAAAACACAAAAAACTTTCTTCAAAGTGAGATATATTAACAATAAAACTATCAGACAAAATTAGCTAAGTTTACCTTATTAATCTATTGATTTAGGGTGTAAGGGGAGATGGGATGAGCACATGGCATAACATATATACTTCTGTATGTTGCAAATTGACTAAAATTTAATTGATGGACAGCTATAATGAATATCATATTTCTCTGATTTTGCCACCATTTCTTGATAATAACAAATTTATTAGGATTCTTCTTATCGTAACCGCTATGAGAAGGACAATATTTCTTTTGATGCAAAAGATAGATGATGTATCTGGCTGACCCTGAAGCAAATAGATTTTGAGTCTTCTTGGCTTAAATGTCTATTAGTTCAAGATCTATTTATCAGATAAGATTTCATCTAATTGATTTTACAAGTAAATCTAAGATACAATGTCATAAGTAAATATGAATACATTTAGTTTTCAATATGGGTTCTCATATGCAGTCCCTTTCCACATATTTTTATGTGTGTGAGTTTCATGGCGAAATAAAAGTTTTCTTTACCAAAATACCTTCTGAAAATACATTGATGATATATATATAAAATTATATAACCAAAATTTTTATGTTCGTTGTGGATGGGTAAATTTCCAATTGTTTGAATCTAAAGATGTAGTTCAAATAACTGTATAAAAAGTATACTTTTATATATAAATATAAATTTTTGTGAACTTCTATTCAATTGTCAGATTTAACTGATGGACGATTCTTACTCTTTGTTCAGACATATATAATTAATTATTGGATGGAATAACAACCAATAGCTTTTTGTGTTGAAAGGAGGTTGAAGGCATGTAAATCATAGGATTGATGGTGGAAGAATTTCGATTTGGTATAAAGGAATTACACCTACTATTTGAACAGTCTACAAAACGCTGAAAATCAAGGACAAAGTCGGTGGACTTCATGTACAGATCCAAATACCACTAATATTTAGTATGTTAAATAGCGTTTTTCAACTGCTTGCGTAGGGTTACTGCACCAGATTCTGAACAGAAGCAAACAAGTGTCTAAGGTTGCATATGGTAGAGTTTTGAGGCTACATTCATGCAGAACAAGAACCCAGAGCATATAAACTGATGGCATGACTTGTCCCAAACTGATGAAATCTATAAAGACATGGCAGCAGTATGAAAAATGATCCCATGGTATAGTCTCTATTCCTGGTACTTTGAGGAGTCCAGGTTTATCCCATTGAGGATGGTAAAGAAATCAAATTATAAGATTTATAATGAAGTTCAATGAAAGGTGACTGACTGCTGACAGATCCACAATGAGAGAATTGTAAGCCAAGGAACTAGAGATAATGAAATAATTTGAAGAAAAATTAAATTGACTATGTAGTATGTTCCCAATATTCAGAGAGATAAAATAAGAGAAATAAGAATATAGAAAAGGATCAAGATTTTGAAACAAGAAAGGCAGATTTTAAGAGAAGCAAATGGATTTTTAAAAAGAACAAAAAATCCAAATTATATCATAATAAACTTCAATAGACAAATTACACTATACACTTGATTATCATATGGTAGATAACATGATAGATTTAGAAGATCCAATATAGTTCTATTTGAATTAGCAGAATAGTGAATAGAGGAGTAGAAGAATAATGGAAGAATGTGAAAGAGGCAATTTTAAATGAGATGATAGACAAAAATTCTCAGAATTACAGAAATACCTAAGTCCTTAGATTGAAAAATTAAATCTTAAGTATATTTTTATGAAACTGTGGAATATCAAAGTCTAAGAAGAAAAGTTAAAAGATTAACTTTTTTAAAAATAAATTTATTTATTTATTTATTTTTGGCTGTATTGGGTCTTCGTTGCTTCACGCGGGCCTTGTCTAGATGTGGCGGGCGGGGGCTACTCTTCATTGCGGTGTGCGGGCCTCTTATTGCGGTGGCCTCTCTTGCTGCACAGCACAGGCTCTAGGCACACAGGCTTCAGTAATTGTGGAATGCGGGCTCAGTAGTTCTGGCTCATGGACTCTAGAGCGCTGGCTTAGTAGTTGTGGCACACAAGCTGAGTTGAACTGTGGTATGTGGGATCCTCCCAGACCAGGACTCAAACCTGTGTCCCCTGCATTGGCAGGTGGATTCCTAATCGCTGCACCACCAGCAAAGTCTCTAAAAGATTAACTTTTAAAAGCTATCAAATTAAAAATCTAAGTGTCTCTAAAAGTACACCAAGGCAAATTAAGCATATTTCTCATCCTAAGATAACTTGAGGAAAAAAGAATATCTTCAAAGCACATATTAAAAATATCAATCAAATATTCTATACCAAGCTGAATTATAATTTAAGAATGTAGGAAAAAATGAAGGACTTGGCAAGAAAAACAAAAGTATCTAGGGAAAATAATTGTAAATCATATTGTAATGATGAGTAAAGAAATAGATAAATCATTTTAGCTAGAGGATTATACATAATTTTATTTTGTGTTTAGAAACTAATACAGCCAAAAGAGATGAATAAAAAAATCACATGAAAATGTAAAAGACAACTTTCAGGATATTTAAGCAAGCAACAATAAATTCCTTGAAGTATAAGCTAAAAATATCAATTAATTTTCTACTGTAATAAATAGATGAATATACATCTGTATAAAATACAGATTAAGTATTTTATGATAGGCCCTTAATTTAAAAGTAAAGAATAAATAAACTCTTACAGGGAGAAAATAAAATGAACTAAAGAATATTTATAAATTCAATAAAAATGGGAAAAAAAAATAAAATGAACCAAAGGAAATATGTTGTAAATAGAATAAGACATTTTTTTAAAAAGGTACAAGTAATCATGTAAACTGAATAAACTCACAGATTAAATCTTGTTAATGCAAACTTTTACTTGAAAAATTCAGTTTTATTCTGTTAAAATGAGATCCATAGAGCACAATATAATAGATATAGGCTGGAAATGTCAGAGTAAAAGCTATACAAACAGAAAAAGGAATGAATTAGGTATATCTATCTGACTGTCTCTCTCAATAGAGATAGATCTCAAAAATGTATTGTTTAGCAAAATAAAAAGCTGAAGAATGATACACTCTGATAATATTTACACAAATTTAAAAAGCAAATATAATCTAGTATATATAAAAAAGTAACAAAACTAGATTGAAAATGTACATGCAAAGTTCATTATATTGGTTGCCTTTAGAGAGGTATCATAGTTAAAACTGCATTCAATGGAGACATTATCCAAAACATTCTCAAAAGCTGTGAGAATGTTTTATGTTTGTTAAACAAAACAAAAAAGCACAAGAACCAATTATGACAATGTTAGAATGGTTGATTCTAGTTGATGAGTAAAAAGGTATTTATTGTATTTGTGTGTCTGTGGGTGTGTGTGTGTTTAGGCCTGTGTGAAAATTCCTTACTCTTCAATTATCAAGTTAATTTTCTCTTCCTAAGTTTTATTATTTGAAATCTAGCAATTAAAATAAATGAGGAAAGTAATAATTATAATAAAAGAAAAAAAAGAGGTAGTACTACTGATAAGTTCTTAACTAGGCTTCTTTTAAGTTTGTTATTACCAAAGTCAATATGGAATATTTTCTGAAAGACATAGCAGAGAATGTTAATATCTAACCATTTCAGTTTCCACTTTGAACTTCTAAAGAATGTTCGTTAATTTTTTATCACTATTCTTTTGTAGGTTTCATGTTGCCCCATGTAGGCTTTATTCCTATCAAGTAGTAATCCAACTAACACCAAGGATATTCTTTTGCTTTCTCCAATTATCTCTAAATAGCCATTTAGGAAGAAAAAGAATGCCTGCTAAAATTGCCATAACCTAATAAGGCTCTTCACAAAGTCTAATTATGGCAAAATACTGGTCTTTGTTTCAGAAAATGTCCCATTTACAAAAGAGTAATAGTTCAAGTCTGCATGTGTGTGTGTAAACAATATGCAATAACAAATTATAGTAGATTTTAGAATAGTAATCAGTGTAGAACTGTAAAATGAGAAATTTTGACTAACATTTATTTAAAATAAATATTTGGACACATTGACTATGGAGTGTGTAAACACTTTTTTGTATGTGTTTATTAGAGCTAATTGCTTCAAATAAGTTTTTTGGTTTAACTTCATGGTGATCTTCTAAGGTACATAAATAATACTATATGTGCTGAGCCTGCACATCTGGAGCCTGTGCTCTGCAACGGGAAAGGCCACAACAGTGAGAGGCCTGCATACCACAAAAAAAAAAAAAGAATCCAACGGCACATTAAAAGGATCATACACCATGATCAAGTGGGGTTTATCCCAGGAATGCAAGGAGTTTTCAATATATGCAAATCAATCTATGTGATATACCATATGAACAAATTGAAGGGGAAAATCCATATGATCATCTCAATAGATGCAGAAAAAGCTTTTGAAAAAATTCAATACCCATTTATGATAAAAACCCTCCAGAAAGTTGGCATAGAGGGAACCTACCTCAACGTAATAAAGGCCATATATGACAAACCCACAGCCAACATCATTCTCAATGGTGAAAAACTGAAACCATTTCCTCTAAGGAAACAAGACAAGGTTGTCCATTCTCACCACTATTATTCAACATAGTTTTGGAAGTTTTAGCCACAGCAATCAGAGAAGTAAAAGAAATAAAAGGAATCCAAATTGGAAAAGAAGAAGTAAAGCTGTGACTGTTTGCAGATGACATGATACTATACATATACTCAACACTGTGAAAACGACTTTACTACCCAAAGCAATCTACAGATTCAATGCAATCCCTGTCAAACTACCAATGGCATTTTTAACAGAACTAGAACAACAAAATTCACAATTTGTATGGAAACACAAAAGACCCTGAATTGGCAAAGCAATCTTGAGAAAGAAAAGCGGAGCTGGAGGAATCAGGCTCCCTAACTTCAGACTATACTACAATGCTACAGTAATCGACCGTATGGTACTGGCACAAAAACAGAAATATAGATCAATGGAACAGGATAGAAAGGCCTGAGATTAACCCACACACTTATGGTCATCTTATTTTTGATAAAGGAGGCAAGAATATACAATGGAGAAAAGTCAGCTTCTTCAGTAAGTGGTGCTGTGAAAACTGGACAGCTACATGTAAAAGAATGAAATTAGAACACTCCCTAACACCATACACAAAAATAAACTCAAAATGGATTAAAGACCTAAATGTAAGGCAAGACATTGTAAAACTCTAGAGGAAAACATAGGTGCAACACTCTATGTCATAAATCACAGCAAGATCCTTTTTGACCCACCTCCTAGAGAAATGGAAATAAAAACAAAAGTATACAAATGGGACCCAATGAAACTTAAAAGCTTTTGTACAGCAAAAGAAAACAAGACTAAAAGACAACCATCAGAATGGGAGAATATATTTGCAAATGAAGCAACTGACAAAGAATTAATCTCCAAAATTTACAAGCAGCTCATGCAGCTCAATATCAAAAAACAAACAACCCAATCCAAACATGAGTACAAGACCTAAATAGACATTTCTCCAAAGAAGATATACAGATTGCCAAGAAACACATGAGAGGATGCTCAACATCGCTAATCATTAGAGAAATGCAAATCAAAACTACAATGAGGTATCACCTCACACCAGTCAGAATGGCCATCATCAAAATATCTGCAAACAGTAAATGCTGGAGAGCATCTGGAGAAATGGGAACCCTCCTACACTGTTGGTGGGAGAGCAAACTGGTACAACCACTATGGAGAACAGTATGGAGGTTCCTTAAAAAACTAAAAATAGAACTACCATATGACCCAGCAATCCCACTACTGGGCATATACCCTGAGAAAACCATAATTCAAAAATATTCATGTACCACAATGTTCATTGCAGCTCTATTTACAATAGCCAGGACATGGAAACAATGTTAAGTCTCCATCGACAGATGAATCGATAAAGAAGATTTGGCATATATATACAATGGAATATTACTCAGCCATAAAAAGAAACGAAATTAAGTTTTTTGTAGTGAGGTGGATGGACCTAGAGTCTGTCATACAGAGTGAAGTAAGTCAGAAAGAGAGAAACAAATACCGTATGCTAACACATATATATGGAATCTAAAAAAAAAAAAAAAAAGTGGTTCTGAAGAACCTAAGGGCAGGACAGGAATAAAGATGCAGACGTAGAGAATGGACTTGAGGACACATGGAATGGGAAGGGTAAGCTGGGACGAAGTGAGAGAGTGGCATGGATATATACACACTGCCAAATGTAAAATAGATAGCTAGTGGGAAGAAGCCGCATAGCACAGGGAGATCAGCTTGGTGCTTTGTGACCACCTAGAGAAGTCGTATGGGGAGGGTGGGAGGGAGACGCAAGAGTGCGGAGATATGGGGATATATGTATATGTATAGCTGATTCACTTTGTTATAAAGCAGAAACTAACACACCATTGTAAAGCAATTATACTCCAATAAAGATGTTTTAAAAAAATAAATACATAAAATGGATTTCTTTTAACCATGTTATTATGGCTAAATGACATTCTCTAAATTTTCTCTCTCTCCTGTCTTTCTCTACATATATATTTATAATAAATTAGTTAATCATTACAGGAAGTGTATTCTTTCTCAAATAAATTTATATTATTACTAGAGATGTATACAGTCTAAATTGGGTTCTAAATGAAGCTTAACACGTTAATATTAACCTAATACAGAATAGATTCATGTGTCCTGTTTTTTTTTTATTTGAGGGAATTAAAGGAAAGAAAATGAATTTAATAAGTAGTGTTGAACTGGCATTGTTCCCCACTTAACTATTGATACCTTCATGTCCTTCCATTACAGTAAACTATATGATCTCACATTGAAATAGTATAACAAGAATAGTTTTTTCAAATTTTAAAAATTTATTTATAATCCATGTTTCATAGCTTCTATTTATAATCCATGTTTCATAGCTTCTAAACATGGATTATATGTATGAAATACAGGGTAATTATTTCTCATTTTACTAGCACTACATTTTTTAAAAATGGAATTAAAAAGTGGAATCCCCAAAATATCACAGGATTTAAGCAGATCCTAATTAATATAAAGCACAGGCAACTAAATTTATTTTAAAATGTTAACAAATCCATTATTTATTTTAAATGTTTCAAAAATGAAAAAAAAAAAAAAGACCTGGAATTAGCAAGCATTTTTCTTGATTACTGTTGTGTAGACTGATCACACTTTCCATATTCTGCATATGATGTTTTTTAAGACCCTGAAATACCATTCAAAATTTAGTTGAATATATTTTCAAATATAGATGTGTATTGATATAGTTCAAGACAATAAAAATAATAGGAACATTTAAGACTCCATATAATGTAACTGACATTTATGCTAATTCAGAGACTGGAGTTTGCAAATTTCAAAGTGAATAGCCTTTTAGGACAAAATCTCAGAGAGGCAACAGCCACAAAAAGTGAGCCCAAGTATCTGAGTGCAGTTTCCTCTGAGGTATTTGTCAGCTCCTAAGATGAACATGCTTAGAAAGATACTACAACAATTTGTACAGAAAGTAGCAGCTGGGAAGTTAGAGAACTGTTCAGAAATTTGATCAGCAGTGCAATACTAGGGAGACAGAGGTTGGAGTTCAAGACCTGCCAAGATAAAGAACACAGTCAAACAACTCTGGCTTATAGTTAAGACCTCAGAGGAGCACAGCCTAGGGGTAAGGGCTATGATCTAGAAGTAAAGCCAAAGTTGAATGTGTTCTGCCTGAAAGGAAAAAAAAGCTTAAAATGAATCCTCTATGGGATCAAGGGAATCAGCCTGTACTCTATTTGCCCTCCAGAAAAATATTTAACCCTTTTTGAGGAAGAAAATATCATCCAGAGCTTCTCTAATTTTTCATATACAATATCTAGCATTAAATAAAATATTACGAGGTATGCTTTAGCAAAAAAATGACCAAAACCAAGGGGAAAAATTGATCATTTAGATATCCTAGTTATCAGACCATAACTTTAAAATAAATATGCTTAATATGTTGGTAAGTACAGAAAACAGATGGAGAATATCAGTATAAACCTCAAATCCTTAAAAGGAGTCAACTTAACATTCTAGAAGTTAAAAATCCAATGGTTTGCTACTTCTGGTGTCAGCTGTGTTCATTTAAAGAAGAGCTTTGAAGTTGTCACTCCCAAACTTAAAACAAGAAAGAGCAGAACAAAAAGAAAATCAATGGCTTTTATTGAATCCATCAGGTAACAAAGATTACAAGGCCATTTGTCACCATGAAATTCAGAGAGCAGGCAAATCAAGAGAGTCACAGTCAAGAACCACTTGCTTAGAGCAGGAGCCACAGAAACCATAAACATGCAGAAGTGCTCACATAGACATTTTGATGAATTGCTAGAAGCTGAGTGTAGACAAGCATGACAATAAGAAAAACCTGGGGTCCATAATCTTGGAAAGAGCCCCACACTTTGCAAGCCCACTATGTTTTTAAGGTAATAGAAAGATATGCTGTGGCTCTGACAGGGAAGGGGGAAGGGTAATTATTGTCAGATACTCCCAGAATTTCCTCTATAAGTACTGCCTATTATCCAAGGGGGAAAAATAATTACCAGATCTTTATCTCAGCTGGTGGAAGTGATTTACTCAGATTGCAACCTCCTCTAATTTCCTATCTCATCTAAAGGAGATTTAAAAAAAAGCTATACTGCTACAGAAACATTTATGAAGGTAACAACCCAGAGACACAAGCTCACAAAAATACAGAGATTTAATCAAAAGGTTATAGAATACATCCCTTTCCTGTACCTTTCTACCACACCAACAGGGCTCCATTATAATAACAGTGGATTACAGCTGAAAGACTTACAAGATTCAGAATCCCTCCTAGGGGCAGTTCTTAAGGAAACCCAAAGTCAAAGGGGTACAGAAACAAGTACACTTAAATTAATTTGGCGCCTCTGGCACATACAACTATGAAAACATTAAACAGAGACCAACTCCTAACCAGATAAACATAAATTCTCACCATTTGTTGCAAAGACTGTGAGTTCTCCATTGAATTGCCTTTGCTCCTTTGTCAAGATAAATTGACTATACTTGTTTGCATGGAAATGGAGGAAAAAGATTAAGTTTACAATGGAGGAATCTGATAAACTCTACCGTAGCCAGATGTCAAGTTTAACATAAACAGTGCTAAATCATATTGGTAGTATGTATTCTTGTTATAATGTGATGAGAATGGCACTTTAACTCTGTGATCTTACTCCGAAAAACACATAACCTTAGTCCTATTGTAAGAAAAATATCAGACGCATCTCAATTAAGAAATATTTCAGAAAATATCTGACGAGTACACCTCAAAACTGTAAAGATCATCAAAACAAAAAAGTCTGAGAAACTGTCACATTCAAGATAGCTTAAGGAGACACATGGCTGAATGTAATATGCTATCATGGTTGAGATCTCAGAACAGAAAAAGGTCATTAGGAAAAAAACAAAGAAATCATAATAAACTCTTGACTTTAGTTAATAATAATTTATCAACACTGATTCATTAATTATAACAAAAGCACCATACTAAATTAGATGTTAATAATAGGGTGAACTAAGTCTGGGATATATGGAAACTCTCAAAACTGTGTTTCTAATTTCTCTGTAAATCTGAAACTGTTCTAAAATAAAACGTTTATTAAAATAACAAAGTAGCTGAAAATAAGAATCCAATAAGTGAGTTCAAAGTCATATTAGACACAGTATTAAAAAAAGATTGATAATCAGGAATTTAGTTGAATATAAAATATTAAGATTAAAGTGCAGATTGGAAGAGGGATGGAAAACAGAGAAAAAGAATGCATGAGGCAAATGGAAAAAAATGTGAAAAGATATGTGTAACTGTAATCTCTCCAAAGAAAAGGAGGGACAGAAGCCAAATTTGAGGTAATATCTGAGAATTTTTCAAAACTGGCAAAATACATTCGATTGCAGATTCCTCTGCAGATCCTGTAGAGGATAAAAAAGAATTGTCAGAAACTCTCTGAAGTTCAAGTTTTATATCATAATATAAGAGGAGAAGCTAACAGAGTGGCAAATCAAGAAAAGCTTTCCCTTGGGCTTCCCTGGTGGTGCAATGGTTGAGAGTCCGCCTGCCGATGCAGGGGATGCGGGTTCGTGCCCTGGTCTGGAAGGATCCCACATGCCGTGGAGCAGCTGGACCCATGAGCCATGGCCGCTGAGCCTGTGCGTCTGGAGCCTGTGCTCCGCAATGGGAGAAGCCACAGCAGTGAGAGGCCCTCGTACCGCAAAAAAAAAAAAAAGCTTTCCCTGGAAGATATGAATAATTATTACAGAGCTGTAACTAGGTGGAAAAGATAAGTAGAAAAGGAAGTATTCAAGGTAAAGATAATAAGGAATATAAAATCCTAAACCAGGAAAAAACATGGCAAACAAAAATGTTATCCTAGGGGGACCAAAATTCTGAGCAATTCTTGATGTGGAGACAGAGGTAAATCTTAAATCTGGAGAAAGAAAATGTACTTTAAAACCTGTTCATGAAAAGGCTGATGCAAAGTTGGGAAAGTTCAGGAAGATTATGAACATTGATGTGCTGTGCATCAGGAGAAGAAGGAACAAACATAACAATAAAAGTACCTTGCTAGTATCTGCCAGGTAGATAAACTTCATCCCAACCTCAACTACTCTCATCTCCAGGCCACATCCGTGCTGTTTTAAACAAATATTTTCCACGAAGGTGTCTGCTTCTAAATAAGAGAATTACATGTTTATTATTGGGATTGTTCAATAAGATGCCAAGCAGTGCTTTGCATATCAAGGCCATGGGAACAAATGGGAAGCCCCATGCCCAGAACACTTAACACTGAAACCCACTACCCAGCAGTCCATTCCATATTTCCTCCACAAGATCTAGAGACAAACTGTCATAAAATGGTATGACAGGTGCAAACAGAATAAAGCCTTTCAAAATAAAATATTAGTGATGTGGAGCCAGAGTTGATTAACAGCTGGACTGGAAAAATTCAGTCTTTATATCTTGGGACTACTTCACATCTGGTTTTTGACTCAGAGAAAGATTAAAATAGTGGTATTTATGATGTGATGTTTAAGTCTGAAACTTCCCTGGTGACCCACAGGATCAGTTTCTTTACAGCTGATTTGCAACAGGCCCAACCCATTTGACAAGTGTGGCTTCATTATTTAAAGGGATGCTGAGAGCTTTTTTGAGGAGCACTCCTTAAATCAAGATTTTTCACACAAATCATGGCATTTCAATCTAGAAACTCATCATGGCTCATGTGTATGTGGAAAAAAAAAGGGGATTCATTGCAGAATGTCTTTGATTTCTGATATCTACATGCATTCTCTATCTCACTTTACTCATCTTTGGTCTTTAAATAAAAGCCTATATGAGTATACTTTGTGGAGAATGATGAGTGTTTTCAAATATCAAAACTGGGGTAAACAGTACAAGAATACATACAGAAGTGACCAGATATTTGGAGAAAGCCAATAAAATTACTAAGCATATTTGATATTTTCCAATATATGGGAGAATATATAAATAATCAAGTTAACTATGTATAATTTTGAAGATTGATAGCTGAAAGTAAAACAAAACTGTTGATAATAATAGTAATAATAATAATACAAATCTCAATGGATTAGGTGAATTTCTATATATTGAATTAAATAACAGTGAAATCCAATGTATGAATTATCTCAACATACAGTACTAAATAATAAGAAATAAAATGATAAAAATTGGCACTTGATGAATAGATCCAAAAGTTCCAAAATCTATCTACTAAAAGAAGAGAACCAGAAGTAGAGAATAGTTTGTATGGTAGGCAAATTTCAAGCAAGGATGACCAGACTAAAGAATACAATAAAAAAAACCTCACATTTTCTTTTTAAAAATGCTTCTGTGAATTTCTGAGTCTCATTTCAAAGTGGAATAGAAAATAGTTCACTTTTCAAAATGGAAATCCTTTCATTCAATATTCACCAAACATATTATGTATACATATACGTACACATGCACATATATGTGCACATGCACATGGGTTTTATATATATATATATATATATATATATATGTTGTTTCTCTTGTCCTTTACATTTGTAGTAATTTTAATTACTTTTAATGTTTAACTCATGTAATTTAAGGAATGTGTCAGACACTCTAAATTGGCTTGCTTTAATCACATTAAAGAACTAGAAATGGAGCAGCAAATTAAAACCAAAACAAGCACAAGAAGATAAATAATAGGAATTAGAGCAGAAACCAATGAAATTGAAAGCAGGAAATCAATAGAGAAAATCAACACAACTGAAAGCTGTTTCTTTGAAAAAAATCAATAAAATTGATGAGCCTCTGGCCAGGTTAACTAAGAAAAAAAGAAAGTTAACACAAATTACTAATATCAGAAATGAAAAAAAGGATATTACTACAGATATCATGAAAATTAAAAGTATAATAAAAATAGTGTGAATTTGCCTACAAATTTGAAAGCCTAGATGAAATGGACCAGTTCCTTGAAATATACAACCTGCCAGAATTCACATAAGGATATATAGGCAGTCTGAATAGGGTTATATATATTAAAGAAATTGAATCAATAATTAATAACTTTCTAAAACAGAAAGCACCAGGCCCAGATGGGTTTGCTGGTGAATTTTACCAACATTTAAGGAAGAAATTGTACCAATTCTCTACAATCTCTTTCAGAGGTTAGAAGCAGAGGGAATGCTTTCTATCTCATTTTATGAGGCCAGCATTACTCTACTACCAAAACCAGACAAATAGTGCTAAAGAGCATGGGCTCTGCATCCACATTACTGAGTTTGTAAACCAGTGCCACTTCTACCGGCTGTGAGGTCTTTGTCAAGCCACATAATCTCCGCTGTGTTTCACTTCCCTCATATGTAAAAGGGAGGAAGGAATAGTATCCCAAGATCTACTTGCTAAAGTTTCTGTAAAAATGCCCTACGATGTAAGTGCATAATTCATAATTGCTCTCTTACTTATGCAATATAACCATCCTTATTTCCAAAGTCTCTTTCCTCACCTTCCTCATGCCATAATTTTCTGTGAAATTCCTACTTCTTTACTGGCTATTCATTTATTAAGCAAATACCTACTGAACTTCTCAATATGTTGGAGAGTCCATTGTGGCCCTGATTAAAGATAGGCTCTGCCCTTATGGGCTTAGAGTCTAGTAAGAAAGAAAAACATTACACAAATTATTATAAACAAGTAATTTAGAGTTACGATTTCCATTATATGCTATGAAAAATACAGAATGCAATATAGCATACAAATTGTTTATCTTATCTATTTCAGTAATCAATAAAGAACTTCCATGGGAGTTGGCTGTTAACCTGAGAACTGAAATCTGAAAACTGAAAAGAATAATAGATATTATCTAAGAGAATAGGTTCAAATGGAGAAGGTAGAGATTGTTCCAGACAGAAGGAATAGGATGAATAAAAATTCTGAATTGGTAAAAATATATAACATATTGAAGAATTCTGAGAAGGAGGCTACTGCTAATTCTTAAAGAGCAAGCTGGTGGGTAGCCAGTAAGAGAGGCGTACAAGAACCCAATTGTACACCAATTTTAAGCCAGATTAAGAAGTTTGGAATTTTTTCCTATAGGTAACTACAAATACTGAAAGATTTTTTTAAAGTGATGTGGCGACATAACTATATGCATTTTAAAAGATAAATTGGAGTTGTATGGGATGTAAGAAGTGATGGGGGAATACCACTTAGAATGCTATTGCAGTAGTCAGAAGAGAGAGAGAGGAAGGCAGAAATAGAAGGGTAACAGAGTTTGGAGAAGTACAAGGTTAGTTGGATATGTAGGGATGAAGGGCATGAGGAAAAAGAAGACAAATCAACTTCTATCTTCCTGACTGAAGCAATTGAGTATACCATAAGACTAAATAAAAGGCTGCATACTGAAGGAATTGTCATGATATAGGAAAAAAGAACTGAGCCAAGCATGCTCTGCTCTTTTTTCCAAAAATCAATCAGATAACTTCTTCTTTAATCAGGGAGTGATTGAGAGGTTAGAGAGAGAACAAGAGTGCTATTCTAGAAGAAATTCACACATCTGGCAGGTTGTGGGAAATGGACAATTGGTCCAGATTGATAGATGATTTGCTTTTGAATTTAAATTGTGGGGTCGAGAGGCAGTAGATGATAGATAACCATGATAGATAGGCAGACAGACAGACAGATAGGTAGATGGATATTTGATAAATATACAGACATTTAAAGTTCAAAAAAGAGTATTAGAAATACATATTTGCAGGCTTTGGTAAGCCATGGTAATACACGAGAGGAAGAGTAAATTGGAAATAGAGTTGAGGAAGAGTAAATTGGAAATAGAGTTGAGGAAGAAGGCATGAGGAAATCCAAGATTTAAAGATGCTGTAGACCATTGGAAAGAATTGAGAATGTAGGAAAAATACTTGTTGAAAGTGGAATCAAATCTGAAGAGAAGATAGTGTTTTAAAGAAAGCATCACTTATTCAGAATGATAGTGAGAGTTTAAGCAAGAAGACTGAGAAGTGGCCCCTGATTGGAGTGACTTGGAAGTCATTGGTGCCATTTGCCAAGGTTGTTTCTCTTGAACTGTAGGTGTACAAATGAGAGATGACGAAATACAACCAAAGATTTTAGAAACTTACTTACAGAGTTAGACTGTGAAGTGCAAGAAATAGAATTATAGCTGAAATTGAATGTATCTTTAAGAAAGGACATTTCTGTTTAAACTGGAGTGTTTTTAATATGCATAAATACATATGGACAGACATAATATAGTTGAAAAAGTTGAAGATACTGAATATAAAGGGAAGTAGAATGAAATAACTTAAAGGCCAACTTTAATATTGATTTTAGAAGGGAAGAATGACAACTGCAGCATTGTGACAGAAAGGAAAGAATAGAGAAGGGGTGAGAATTTATACTGGTTTGTAGATTGGTAGTTGGAATTTGAGGTAATTCTTCACTGATATTTTTCTCTTTTATCGCTGAAGAGAAAGTTTAAGTTTCTGCTGAGGACAGCATGTAGTGGGAGAAACGGGAAGTTTCACAAAGCTGAAAAAATTGTTATAAGTAATTGATTGCCCAGGTGGTCAAAAGGGTCACTGATGCACATGATTATAAATGATTAGTTCTATCACTGTCTGATACTGTGATACTGATCCAAGGCTCAGCAACCTGATGGTAGGCATGAAGAAAACCAACATTACGTTTTTCCAGGTTTTGGGTTTCACTGGAGAATTTAGGCATATAAATGGGAAGGGGAAAGTCCCAATGAGATAATATGGTAGGAAACAAAATATAAGGAGAACAGTTGCTGGAGTAATAACTGAGAAGGGAAATGAAAAGATTGGAGATAATGTTGGGATGTTTGTTATGTTTTCAGAGTAAAGCAATATCAAAGATTGGTGTTTTAGGGTATGACTACGGCAATAGGAAAATTTGATGAAATGCAGAATAAATCTATCAGAATGAAGTTTCCCAGTAAACTAAAAGGCCAGCATTTTGAGCAATGTCTTTCACAGGGCATAAATTATGGACAGAATTTGGGTAGAGATGAAGTGCAATCACAGGTGGTTTGTATAATAACAATGACCCAGTGTGGAAGCTCAGTGTACTTATTGCTAGTTAACACCACTGAGCTCCATTTTAACCCTTTCCCAGTGATCACCTGTCTAACCTAACTGAATCCTTTCTCATCTGACCAGAATTGCTTTTATACAATTTCTATCTAATTATATATGCAAAAAGAAAGCTAGATTCTTAGAAATTTAAAGCTGAAAATCTTTGAGACAGTCCAGTCTAATAATTCATTATATCAAAGAAAGAGACCAGGAATGTTTAAATGCTTATTTAAATTCACAAGAATAGTAGCAGTCAAGGTAAGCCAGTTCTTTTATTGTGCCTGTCATGATTCTATCCCAAATGATTTAACAAGTGAAAATAATTATTTAATGGAAAAAAAAATCCTGCCTCTGAATAAAGTAATGCATATCTATAAAAAGGTACAATTTCCCCATCTTTAGAAAATTTTGACATGTGATAAACTGTGGTGCTTTATTTTCAAGCTCTTAAAAATAAGACCAAAATTTGTACCTATGGAAATAACATCAGAGAAAGATAAGTCAGAAATTAAGTGTGCAAAAAGAGTGTGCAAAAATAGATAATGACCTTAGATATCTGACTATAAAAATTATACCACTCAAAGGTCTATAGATGTCTGCATTTGCTATTGATATTTAGTAAGTATGATTTATAGTATATTATGGGAGTCAGAGATGAGAAAACAGACGTGAAATAACCATAGCATTTCAAGGACTGATGGAGGCTCCATATTTTTGTGTATTTAAAGTTAAGGAATATGATATGAAAATTTCTCTTGAAACTTAGACTAATAAAACAGTTCCTTAGATAGTTTATCTTTTCAGATTATATTTACTTATCTACCATTGCTTAGATAGTTTATCTTTTCAGATTATATTTACTTATCTACCATTGCTATCATCATCTTTGGGAAACAGAAAAGGAATATAGGAAAAATTGCTTATAAAATCAACATTAAGAACAAAAACTGAATTTTGACTATTTAACAGCGAAGTTCTAAGCCTCCTGCTCGATCTCAGAGCTCAGACACAGAGCAGCAGTCCCCTACAAGTGGTGGAGGGAAAGTAGTTCCAGCTCAACCATCTGAGGAAGGACCCGTAAGGAAAGATGAAAATAAAGTAGATGGGGTGAGTGCCCCAAAAGGCCAAAGTGGAAATTCCAGCCGTGGTCCAGGAGATGGAGGGAACAAAGACCTCTGGAAGGAGTCAGATAGGAAAGATGGCAAAAAGGATCAAGACTCCAGATCTGCACCTGAGCCAAAGAAAGCCGAAGAAAATCCAGCCTCTAAGTTCAGTTCTGCAAGCAAGTATGCTGCTCTTGCCGTTGATGGTGAAGATGAAAATGAGGGAGGAGATTACACCGAATAGACCTCTGCATTCTGTGCTTTCTCCTAGTCTCTCACCACCCTGGAACATTCGAGAGCAAATCAGACCTCTATCCAGACAAGACAAAATAAAACTCACCATCTCCTGGATACCTTTCTAAACTTTTTTTTTTTTAAAAAAGAAACAAAATGAAATTCTTTTGTATGCTGCTGCAGCCTTTAAAATATTGAACTAACTGGAGAATCACCAATGTAGCCAGAGAGAGACGTACAGCTTTTTTTTGCGGTACGCGGGCCTCTCACAGCTGTGGCCTCTCCCGTTGCGGAGCACAGGCTCGGGACGCGCAGGCTCGGGACGCGCAGGCTCCAGACGCGCAGGCTCAGCGGCCATGGCTCACGGGCCCAGCCGCTCCGCGGCACGAGAGAACTTCCCGGACCGGGGCACGAACCCGTGTCCCCTGCATCGGCAGACGGACTCTCAACCACTGCGCCACCAGGGAACCCCCGTACAGCTTTTAATGCTGTAAGTTTAAAGTTGTGGTGCATTTTTATGACACGTGCAGTTGCCTGTGTGATTAGTGCCTGGGGGCCTCCGTTTAGCAAGATGGCAGTGATAGTGATGCAATGTCTGGAATCTAGTTGGGCAGCAGGCAGGTATAAGGAAGAGTGTGAGGTTTCTACCTTTAATTCTTATCCTGTTGTGGCATACATGAATTAGCAAACAGTATCTGAATAAATTCTCCATTCTTGGCAAGGTAGGTTTAGTCTCTGATGTTGTTTTAGTCTCTAGGAGGCTGCCAGCCCCACCTCTTATTTAATTCTGAGTTACTGGGGCCAGCCTAAGGGGGAGTTCCTTCATTTGTGCCGCCCAGGGGGGTAGGTGGGAGTGAGTCTACAGGCCACTGAAGAATAGGACTATTTGGTGACCAAAGTAAATGGGGAAATCGTGATTTGAAAAGAAGCTTGGGGATTTGATGAATTATTTTGCACCAGTAACAGGGAAAATGGTATGACCTCCAGTAAACACATAATCGTTTACCTCCTGGAGCAGGAAGCACTTAGGGGTTATGGGAATTCCCAGGTCTTTTATGTGTCCTGGTTTCACCCTTTCTTAAACACTATCCCTTCTGAAAGTTCAAATATATCCACATTCTGTTGAAATCTTAAAGCTTTAAAAATTTAGACTCTTGTCATCATCTTATGTTCATCATGCTACCTTTTCCTGTTAACCTTCCTACAGGCAGCTTCTACTTAAGTCACATACTTGACCTCCTAAGCATTCTCTAGAGCCCCTGGGAGCTGTCCAATGAGGAATCATCACTGCTTTTTCTCAAGCAAATCTTGCCTCCTTCATGCTTTGACACTCTTTCCCTCCAGCCATTCGTGCTCCTGCTGCTTTGACCCCTTTTACACCTCAGAAAACTTTAGAATTACCAGTCTTAGGTGGTGAGCGAGGGTGGTTAAATTGGGAGCCTTTCTTACAACCTTGATTGGGGTTTGAGGGGCTTTTTAAAAAACAAAAGTTTCCTTCTCTCCAAGTGAAATCCCACACCAATGTTTGGATTTATAATGTGGCTTAGACCAATGTGTGGTTTTTTGGTTCTGTTTTTTTAGCATCCCCTTGAGAGAATAAATGATAATGGAGAAGAACAATTTCACAAGATCCTGGCTTCTCTTGCAACACAGTAAGTAGCTTTACTTGCCTGCTTTTATGTGCACCTTGGTACTGTCAGCTCAACAAATGGTGTCCTTACAGGCAATATTGGTACCTGCAGAGAAGAGACATCTTGGTCTCTTCTCGCATCAGTCCTAGGTTAGACCCTTTACAGCCATGCAGGGGTGTTGGTTTATGAGTGCTGCAGCAGTGAGCATAATGAATCAATTACCCAGTGGACATAAAAGACATACCAAGTGAAGTAACTTTAAATAATTGGCTTGGAGTGGGTAGTAGCTAGGAAGTGACTTTTAGAGATACCCAAGGTTGAGAGGGTGTTTTTTTTTAACCATTTGCTATAGATGATGAAAAAGTAGGGTTTGCCCTCTTCATGTCTGCTTCCAAATAGATGTGTCCAAAAGAGCTGTTTTTTCCCCCATTCCTCTACCCTGCCACCCTGTTAAAACAAACAGGGATTTATGACCCGCTCCTCAATACATGTAAAATTTGTACAAAAATATCTTCTATGAAAATGATTTGTAATCTGTAGACTTAATACCTGGGAGATGTCTTGAGATGTAAATCCCATCCTTTAGGTTGTGGGTTTTTTTGTTTTCTCCAAATAAATCTGATCTTTAAAGTTCACTCTAAAAAAAAATTAACTCATCTACAAGAGTGAGTTATTTGTTTTAAGCAATATACATAAAAGTCCTGAATTTAATGTTGACAGGGTTTCAGAGAGAAATAGTTTCAGGTTTTGTATTAAAAGGAATGCCAGCCAAGTGAAATGCTGTGTGATAAAGAAAAAAAAAAAAAAAAATATATATATATATATATATATATATAGGACTGGCACTATTCTAACTATAAAATATTTATTACTTTTTAAAAACAATATATATTTATTTACCAGGTATTATTATTATTTATTTATTTTTGGCCATGCCGCATGTGGGATCTCAGTTCCCTGACTAGGGATCAGAGCTGCGCCCCCTGCAGTGGAAGCACAGAGTCCTAACCACTGGTCCACCAGACAAGTCCCCCAAATACTGAGTACTTAATGTGAAGATATGTTAAAATCACAACAAACTATTTCCAGCATACTGTTAAAAATGTTTCAAATGATCTCATTGATTGTAAATACTACTTACTGAACAGTCACTATCTTGCACTCTCATTGGTGCTGAGGGAACAAAATGAAGCAAACATTTTTTGAGTAACATTCTTTGAAAGTCCTCAACTAATTTATTTTTTCTAATAAGATAACCACAAAATTAAAAGTAAGCAATGCACTAGATAACAATGACATCCAATCTCATATTAGCTTACTATGTTTTAATAATATTAATATAATTATCAAAGTTATTAATGTCATACCAATCATGGTCGTACAGTAACCATATTCTTCAAGATTCATAAATATTTGTCAAAATACAACTGCTCTAGTCATGATAGAGAGAGAATACATCTACATAACACACACACACACACACACACACACACACACACACACGCACAAACACCAAGTTTTAACCTAGGATTCAATAGAGTACAAGGTACATAGGAAAATACTGCAGAACAACGACAACAAAAATAGCATTGGAGAATGCAAACGAAATAGCCTTTACAACCATCTCATTACAGAGGTGACTTCAAAAATATGGGATAAAGAAAATGGGAGAAACTAAATGACTTTGTTGCAGTCTTTCTGCTTGCCAGGAGCAAATGATGACTCCCACCAGGGAGAGCTAAATTGAGAGTTGAGAAACAGCATCAAGTAGACGTAAAAATGGAAGATACTGTGTTTTTTAAACAAGGAAAAGTACTTCCATTAGGCCATTTTGTATAAAACATTTTCTATTTGCCCATTATATGCAACTCAATCATTATTACATAGAAAGGAAACTATCATTATTACATAGAAAGGAAACTAAGTCTTACATCCATCATATAGTTACTGAAATGGAAAAAACAATACGAAAATTTAATGCTGTGAAAGGAGTAATTTTCCACTTATACTAGACCTGAAATGAATCAATAAAAGAAGAAAAGAAGCAGCAGTATGTGAACACAGGAGGCAATGTTCTGAATAAACTCATTAGCCCAGAAAAGTGGTAAGAAGGGAAGTGAATGGGAATTATACTCTTAGACTCAGAAAGGAATTTTTTTTCAACCTTATGGCAAGTTGATGTTCCAAAACAATAAATCTATAAAACAAGTAGCTGACCAGTCCTATCACTGTGCAGAGATGAGAGATCTATTACTTTTGTCAAGAATGCCCCAAAATCATGGTTCTGAGCAAATATAAAATAACATATTAAAAAAACACTGGTTGTGACCTTTCAATGCACCCATGATTTACTAAGACTCCCTACCAAGACAGTACACAAACAGAAAAAAGATTGATTATACACTAGCTGAGATCAAAACGGAAGACAACCTCTGTGTAAAAATAAATTGCGATGCAAACATACAAGAAGAGTGCCTATATATGAAATTTTTCTATTTCTAGTTTACTGAAATCAGAGCAATGAATGTCTATTTCCTTATGAAATAGAAGCTTTTCCAATATGATTTTTAAATGGAGATTCTTAATTGACTGAGTTTTTGCCTTGCTAATGTTGAAGATGCAGAGACAAGCTTCCGTTCACCGTGGAGTAAGAACTGAATTTCAGAGTATTGAGCAGAGTTCCCTGTGCTATACAGTAGGTCCTTGTTGGTTACCTATTTTAAATATAGCAGTGTGTGCAACCTAAATGGGAAAAGAATTTGAAAAAGAATAGATAGATGTATATGTATAACTGAATCACTTTGCTGTACACCTGAAACTAACACAACATTGTTAATCAACTATACTCCAATATAAGATTCTAAAAACTTTTAAATAAATAAACAGATAAATAAATTTAAAAGAAACGAAGGACTGAATTTAACTTCATATTGTAAACAACCAGAAAAAAATGACAAAATGTATAAAACATCTTTCAGTTATGGAAAACTGGCAGTGCAGAACCATGATCACTGAACAAGAGAAATAATGAAGTGAACCCTGCAATTACCCCAGAATTCTGCCTGGAGAAACGAATGAGCAAGGAGAGGCTAAGCAGAGCATGCAATCTTGTTTAACTGAGGAGCCAGAGACTGGATTTCATGGATGCTGAGGCAGCTGGAATTTGCAGCACAGAATTCCAGAGAGGAGGGAATTGCAAAGAAAAAAAGTTTCAGAAATTCCCATGTTCCAGCCCCTGGAGTATTTATAGATTACTCTATCAGTCAGATGTGTCCAGAGAATCAGAACCAATAGGAGATAGATGGAGGGATGATAGATAGATAGATAGATAGATAGATAGACAGACATTTTAAGGAATTAAGAAATAGGCTCGTGTGGATTTCTGGGGGGCAGGCAAGTTTGAAACTGTAGGCAGTCTGGAAGGCTGGAAACCTAAAGCAAGAGTTGACACTACGGCTTTGAGGCAGAATTTATTTTTCTCCAGAAAATTTGATTTTGCTCTTTAAGGCTTCATTAATTGGATGAGGATCCACCCACATTATCAATCTCTTTTAGCTAAAGTCAACTAATTGTAGATATTAACGACTTCTATAAAATACCTTCACAGCAAAACTTAAATCAGTGTTTCATTAAAATAGCTAGGTACTACAGCTTAACCAAGTTGACATGTAAAATTACCATCACAGCACTAAAATACACCATGCATGGGGTGAAACCTCTACAAGGTTGAGCAGACCAGAATGGCTGTGAGCTGATCTAAGAGCCCACACAAAAAAAGCACTACAATTCCATCAAACCAGAGACAGAGACAGGTGTCCCTACTGACCACAGGGCACATTTAGGTGAGACCACAGCAAGATCACCTAAGTAGTGGGATTAAATTGTATTTCGTAATAAGGGTACCCAAGATCCACTAAATTAATATTAAAAGCAAATCTCAAAAGTAGCAAATAGAACCACCAGTAATTTAACTGCCTAGCATGTTAAAATTCAAAGCCCTGAAACAGAGTCATAATGTTAAGCATACAATTTAAAAGAATGCTAACCATAGCAAGAAGCAGAAAATTATGTGACAAGGAAAGAATGTCAATAAAAACAGACCTAGAAGAGAGGGATAATAGAATTGACAGACAAGAGCATTAAAATATCTATCATTCTATGTAAAAGTATTTAAAAGGAAAACATGAACATACTACTGAAGAGAAACATTGAAGTTATAAAAAGGACTAAGTGGACTTTCTAATACGGAAATTACAATATCTGAAGTGAAAATTCACTGAATGAGCTTGACGGGCAGATTAGAAAATGCAGAATAGAAGCTTGCTACACATTAAGACATAGAAATAGAAAATATCTGCAGTGAAGCAGAGTGGAAAAAAGACTGGATAAAGATGAACAGGGCCTCAATGACTGCTGTAACAGCATGTGTATTAGAAGGAAATATTAGGATATTAGAATAATAGAAGAAAAGAAGAGGGGCAGTCATTTTTTTTAAAGCCAGAAATGTGTGTTGACAATAACTCAGAAAGTCACATGGAAGAGCCTGGGTCACAAAATCAAATTTGATGTTTTTTTAAAAATCATAATCTCATATATTAGAGAGCCCCTTGCACCTGGGAGAGTGCCAAGAAACATTACAAAACCTAGTCTTGGGAAAGCAAAATCCCACACTATCAGGAAAAATGCTGTCTCTCTTGGGACAGGATGTAGACAATCTCATGTGCCGTTTGGAGAAATGAGCCACTGTGATGAGGAAGCAATATATCATTAAAGTGGAGACTGTTGAACTAAGGTAAAAGCCATTCCTGCAGCCTAATCCTTTTAGGCTCCTTTCCAGCAGCACAGAGGGAACTGCAGCATCGTCTGGGTGGGGGTGATGTGAATTGGATTCTGTGTCCAACTGCATTGCATTGGAATACCAGAAGCATTACCCAGAAGTGTGGTTTTGCTATTCAAAGCCAGCTACTTACCTACATATCCATAGAGGAGAAAAAAAGTCCCCTGCTTATTCATCATCAGGCAGCATGTTGTTCCCAGCCCTGTAGTGGGCTTTCTAATGACCATTGGGCTTAAATCTGCCATCTTGGTCCCGATGACCAGCATCCATGATCTCCACCGTAGAGGTGGCCAACCTACTTCTGAGTCCTATTTTGGAAAGTGTCACAGAATTTCTCGGATCCCTGTGACCTCCTGCAGAATTAGCGCCACCTCCTCTGGCTCCCACAGCATTTTCACCAACTCTGTTACAACTCTTAGCAGCTCTGGCGGAATCATTTGTTTCCTGTGTGTCTCCAAATCCCTCGAGGACAGGGCAGTGTCTTATCTTCTGGATATTCCAGGATTTAACACAGGGCCTGGTAGGACTTGGTATACATTTTATATAAACAGCTAAATTCTTTGGACCATGGGAACCTATTTCCATAGCTGTAACACACAGGGAGAATTTGGCCTGAAAGTCTCAAAGCTCTCAGGGATTGGGAAACATTTTCCATCTCCAAGGCCACATTTGCACCAGGCCTATGAGTTTGTCTGTGGCTCTTGAACCATGTTTTTTGAAAGTGACCCCAGCTGTGGCCTGAGTAGGTCACGTTCAAGGTGCCTCTTCTCCTAGGTCTCGGATGTGAACAAATCTAAACACGAGGCCCATCCTCTTAGAGAAGCCAGGCCTTCTTAGGAGACCTGTGACTGGAAGGGCTGTCTCCTCCCCCAGGATGAGTTCCATGTAGGTCAGTGTCCTGGCCATGAATGAGGCCGGGTGGGTAGGCTGATACAGGAGCAAACATCCAAGAAGGGCTTCATCCCAGCAGCTCCTCCTGTCCACTCAGGCTGGGTCCTGCAGCCAGGGGGAGTACACACATCACAGGAAGGCCAAGGTCGTAAGAACTGTTTCCTGCCTCCAAGGACAGTTTGGGGCAGTCATGTTTTGAGTCTTCAAACCTCTTCTCTTGGTTTTACATTGAACAAGCAGACAGAAAATCAGTAAAACTATAGAATACTTAAAGGACATTAGATTGGTAATCGACCAAACTGATATTTTCAGAATGTGTGACCCAGTAACAGCTGAACACAGCGATTTTCAAATGTTCAATTAAAAAAACCCTCAAAATTTTAAAAGCATGTTCTTTAACTACAAGCTTAAACTAGAAAACAACACCTAAAAGATATCTGGAGGTCCCCAAATATCTAGAAATTAAGCAACACATTCTAGATGAAATTCAAAACTATTGTTAATTAATCCAAGTAAAAGGAACAAAGACATACATATGAAACAAAAGCTAAATAGATAGGAAGGTGGTAGATTAAATCTCCATCATATCAATAATTATGTTAAATATAGACTATTATAATTAGAGGAAAAAAGTGTCAGACTCCACAAAAAATAAGATCCAAACATATGCTGTCAACTTTAAATGTGCTTTAAATATAAAAACACAGGTAGGTTAAAAGTAAAAGGTTGGAAAAAGATATACCATGCTGACCACCAGGAACAGAAAAATACATCTTATCCCTTCCTCCTCCCATTAACTGCCTCCATTTGCAGAATCTAAGCAGAATCTAATTGTAATAGAAATGTTCATAAGGGTGGAAATAAAGCTGAGTCACAACAAATAACCAGCATTCCCTTGTATTGTAAAATGAATGACATAGCAAAGAAAAGTTTGAGTGTAGAGAATTAGAAGTGGCAAAGGGCATTAGCAGATTGCTCATTTCCTCACCTGATGAAACAGAGATGAGAAAAAGATCTATTTAAATTTGGAATAAAAAGATATAAAAAGATTTGGAATAAAAACAAATAGAGATTTAAGAATAAATAGAGACTTGGTCTTGGAGAGCATTATGCTAAATGAAAAAGGTCAGACAAAGACAGATACTGTATGATATCATTTATATGTGCAATCTAAAAAATACAACAAACTAGTGACTATAGCAAGAAAGAAGCAGACTCACAGATATAGAGAACAAGTTAGCAGTTACCAGTGTGGAGAACAGAGGGGGGAGGAGCAATATAGGGGTAGGGATTAAGAGGTACAAACTATAAAGTATAAAATAAGCTACAAGGACATATCATACAACACAGGGAATATAGCCAATATTTTATAATAACTATAAACGGAGTATAATCTTTAAAAATTGTGAATCACTATATTGTACACCTGTAACATATAATTTTAAAAAAGAATAAATAGAGATAAACATCAGAAAACATTTTAAATTTAGTATCACTGGAAATAAAACTTTGGAAAGTATACAGGTGTACAAATTACTTCAGGGAAACCACTTTCCAAATCTTTCAAAGCATAGAGACTGATGACAGAAAAAATACGGGTGAATGCATTTTAATTAGAATTGTTGTAACAGTCATAGAAACTAGAAACAAACAAAAAATTAAAGGAGATAACTTCTGAGGCTTAGGACTTGAAGTGGGGGAGGGGTAATGAGAAACGTTTAAAGTCATCTGCTAACTTTATTATTTGTCTTGTACTTTTATCATGGACCCTGTGCCTAAGATGGTATGGGGCAGATTTCTAGCCCTTTTTTTCTAATAATTCATTCATAAAAGTCTTTATTGAGTTACTATGTCCCAGACACTATTCCAGTCACATACACATACATGTATATATTTAAAATAAGAAGCAAAACAGATCGGCTCTCTCATGAGATTTAATTCTTAGTGAGGTTATGATATTTCTGTAGGCATACGTCACTAGCAGGCATACATATTTTCAGAAGTAATTTGGAAAGCTACTATCTTGATTCTATATTCAGAAAGCCAAATTGGCTAATATTCTAGGAGAAAGACATAGCTAACTATGGACTTCCCAGTAGAGCATGTGATGACAGAATCCATGAGAATCTGTACTTTAAGGATCCCTGATAAAAATCAGGGAGACTAAGGAACCCTTCATGGTAAAGTCACCCACCATACAGATGAAGTTAAAATGACCAAATCCTCAATTATCATCTCCTAGAAAAACAGGATGTGGGTCTTAAAAGGGACCTAAGAAACTATTGCATCAATTTTATGGATATGGAAATTGAGACCTTAAGAAATTAAATGAATTGTTCAATTGGTTATTCTGAAACTTCAGTCAAAAATCCATATGCCTCACAGATTTATATTGTTTTCATCCTGCCTTGGTGTAAAGTACAGCCTCTATTTAAAGCATAGGAGTGTCGCTTTTCATTATATTTATCGTAAATGTGCCCCAAAATGACTAAATAGAAGGTAAAGTCAATAAATACAGTGACATAAATAACTTGGAGTCAGAATCTTAGGATCTATTCTTGGCTTCTTTACCAACGTGTTTGATGTTCATTGGCAAGTCACTTGACCTCCTTGTACTTCAGTAAAAGTGAAGACAAAAGCAAATCCACAGACATATTGTGAGATTCTATGACGAATGGTGCTAATTAATTCAGAATGAGTCAATATCCATGTGCATCTACCAAAGATAATAGTCATTATAGAAAAGTCCCCACACAGGGCCTTAAATATACTTCATATACTAACAATGTGAAATGGCTCCTATTAGATGTAAAGATATATAGGTTTTATCTTTCTTGTAAAGTGTATCCAGACACAAGCTGGCCTATTTCCAAGTCATTTTCAACAGAGTTGCACAGCCGTAAAATTTCTCAGAGTTGGCAAATATATAGAGCCCCCACGGGTACCTCCATCCATACAAAAATGCCTCTTCTTCTACCCTGTTTAGTGTTCTCAGTGACTGAATGGAGTTACCAATGTCATGGTACTTATTTAGGACTTTTGGAAGGAAATTTCATTTTATTATATATCAGTGGTTGGATGAATTCATCAGTGATGAGTCCCTAGGCCTAAAAATATCATCATGATGAATGTCCCTGGGGATAACCCTCAAATAATGGGATATGAGAATCAGTGGATTAAAGTAGAGTAAGGCCAGTGACTAGAAAATTCTGGATGGATTCTATATTCTTCTCTGCGATCCCTCTGGAGAGCATATCCTCAATAATGCAACCTATATTGGCTTTTTATTTTTCCCATATCCTTCTCACTACTGACTTATTTGTGCTTACCGGGAACATCTTCTAAATAAACTATATACAGCCAAGTTTTTCTCTCATGCTGTGCTTTTAGGAGAAATTAAATTGAAAGGCCTATACACTTATGCATTGAATAGCTGCCCTCTTACCTAAGGATTTCACTCAGACTATTCCCCACTCCTCCCCTTTTAGATCATCAGAATTTTTTCTAACTGATTCTCTAAAAATTATCATATGGACATACTGTAATATCTCCTCTCATAGCAATAAATTTTCTTTTGATACATTTCTTCAACTACCACCTTTTCCTCTACTCTCCTTTTCTACAAAGCACCTAAAATGATTTGCCTTTGCTCTATATTAGCACTGCTTCATTTTTGCTCTCAATCTACTCTGGATAGATTTTCTTCTCCACTACTCTATCCAAATTTCATTCTACCACCAATGAGCTCTCCAGTGATCAATAATTATTTGTTATCTTATGGGACCAGCATTTGACAGAATTGACCACTCCTTTTTGAAATACTTCCTCCTCTTGGCCTCCGGGACAACACACATTCCTGCCTTTTTTCTTAATTTTCTCCCCTTTTGGGGGCTCTTTTTCCAGATCCTATTTATATTTTTTACTTTTGAAGTTTGGAGTGCTCCAAAGTTCAGTCTTTGGACCTCCTCATTTGTAATTGCCATACTTCTATTAGAGACCTAATCCTGCTCCACGCCTTTGGATGTCATTGATAAGTTGACATCTAGCAATATTTTCCCAGACCCAACCTTCCCCTGAACTACTATTGCCACTTGGTTTTTGAATAAGCATTCATACTTGGTAGCTGAGCTCCAGCCACACTGACCTCCTTACAAGTATTTGGGCATATCATGCAACCTTCCACCTTAGGTCATCTGTATTTCTTCTCTCTGCCTGGAATGCTCTCCTCTTTATATCCTGGGAAAGTTTGTTTACCTTGCTTAGATCTCTTTACAATTTCACTTCATTTAAGAGAGCTTTCCCTAATCACCCTAAAATACAACACCCAACCGCTTCACTTCTATTCGTCCCATCCTCACATTTATTAATAAGATGAATGTGGTGTGCATTTTTCAAGTGAAACTGTCCTCCCTGACTGCACTCCAGGAGATTTTGTGAGTAAAAAGAGCACTGGTTTGGGCTTCCCTGGTGGCGCAGTGGTTGGGAGTCCGCCTGCCGATGCAGGGGACACGGGTTTGTGCCCCAGTGCGGGAGGATCCCACATGCCGCGGAGCGGCTGGGCCTGTGAGCTGTGGCCGCTGAGCCTGCGCGTCCGGAGCCTGTGCTCCGCGGCGGGAGAGGCCACAGCGGTGAGAGGCCCGCGTACCGCAAAAAAAAAAAAAAAAAAAAAAGCACTGGTTTTGAAGTCA
This sequence comes from Phocoena sinus, assembly GCF_008692025.1. Lineage (NCBI taxonomy): Eukaryota > Metazoa > Chordata > Mammalia > Artiodactyla > Phocoenidae > Phocoena > Phocoena sinus. Next base: position 44,050,539 of record NC_045772.1, on the reverse strand, counting down.
TATAATCCTTAATTTTTGACCTACAACTTACCTGAGATGCTATCTTAGACAAGGTCCTTGGTTCAATCTCAAATGTAAAATGAAGACAGCAATATGTAATATGTTCAAACCGTATTTGGACTGATATTTTAGTCATTATAGAAAATACCAAAAGAAAGTCAAAAACCCAAACCATCTAGTTAGATTTTTGGAGGGTAAATTTATAACTTAATAATATCATTATTCAACATCTCATACCATACATAAAAGTTAGAGCCAAATCATGTAATTAGAATTATTTTAGTAGACTTATAACTTAATTTCATTACTTAGCATTTTGCCCTTAGGTGAAAATTGGAGTCGCTTCCTCTGTAAATTGGCAGAATAAAAAGTACATTGCAGGTTTTTTATTGTTGTCCTTCTTTATTGCAGTATAATTGACATATAACATTATATTAGTTTCAGATGTACAACATAATTTGATATTTGTATATATTGTGAAATGATCACTACAGTAAGTCTAGTTAACGTTGTCACCATACGTAGTTACAGAATTTTTTTTCTTGCTATTAGAACTTTTAAGATTTATTCTCTTGGCAACTTTCAAATATGTATGCAGTGTTATTAACTATAGCTGCCATGCTACACATTACATATTCATGACTTCTTTGTTTTATAACTGGAAGTTTGTACCTTCTGACTCCGTTTACCCATTTTGCCCACCCCCAGCCCCCAGTTCTGGCAACCACCAATCAGTTCTCTATAATAATGAGCTTGGTTTTTAGAGTCCACATATAAGTGAGATTATACAGTATTTGTCTTTCTCTGTCTGACTTATTTCACTTAGCTTAATACGCTCAAGATCCATCCATGTCACTGCAAATGGCAAGATTTCATTCTTTTCGTGGCTGAATAATACTCCTTTGTATACATACAACATTTTTTCTATTCCTTCATCTGTCAATGGACACTTAGATGTTTTTTTTTTTAAAAAGATGTTGGGGGTAGGAGTTTATTTATTTATCTATGCTGTGTTGGGTCTTCGTTTCTGTGCGAGGGCTTTCTCTAGTTGTGGCAAGCGGGGGCCACTCTTCATCACGGTGCGCAGGCCTCTCACTATCGCTGCCTCTCTTGTTGCGGAGCACAGGCTCCAGACGTGCAGGCTCAGTAGTTGTGGCTCACGGGCCTAGTTGCTCCGCGGCATGTGGGATCCTCCCAGACCAGGGCTCGAACCCGTGTCCCCTGCATTAGCAGGCAGATTCTCAACCACTGCGCCACCAGGGAAGCCCCACTTAGATGGTTTTGATATCTCAGTTATTATAAATAATGCTGCAATGAATATGGGGGTGTGTATATGTTTTTGAGTTGGTGCTTTTGTTTTCTTCAGATAAATACCCAGAAGTGAAATTGCTGGATCATTTGGTAGTTCTATTTTTAATTTTTTGAGGAAACTTCATATTATTTTCCATAGTGATTGTACCAGTTTACATTTCCACCAACAATGAACAAGCATTCCCTTTTCTCTACATCCTTGCCAACACTTATTATTTCTTGTCTTTTTGATGATAACCATTGTGACAGGTGATATCCATTGTGAGATGATACCTGATTGTGGTTTTGATTTGCATTTGCCTGATGATTAGTGATGTTGACCATCTTTTCATGTGCCTGTTGGCCATCTGCATGTCTTCTTTGGAAAAATATCCATTCAGGTCCTTTGCCCATTTTTTAATCGAGTTTTTGGGTTTTTTGATGTTGAGTTGTATGAATTTTTAAAATACTTTTGACTACTAACCCCTTATCAGATATGTGATTGGCAAATATTTTCTCCCATTCAGCAGGTTGCCTTTTTTGTTAATGGTTTCTTCTGAAGTGCAGAAGCTTTTTAGTTTGATGTAGTCTCACTTGTTTACTTTTGTTTTTGTTGCCTTTGCTTTTGGTGTCAAATTCAAACAGTCATCACCAGGACCAATGACAAGGGGTTGACTGCATACGTTTTCTTTTAGGAGTTTTAGTTGCATCCATTGAGTCGTCTTATGGTTGATTCATTCACTTTCAATTCCTCCAGCCTCTCTCCTTTGACAATACAAATTTTTAAAACTCTAAGCCAGTTTCCTCTTATTTCACTGATTTCACAATGTATCTCTTAAGAAAAGTCCATCAAATTCTTTCAAGCCATTAATACAAGTAAGTTTTCTTCTGTGTACATCTTTGTCCCTCTTTTCTCACAACATAACATAACCACAAAATACATTTCAAAAATATTCATAAGAATTCCTAATATTTCTTGACTCCTAATTCTTCACAACCTATTATACCTCCTCATTCTTTATTCATTCATTTAGCTAGTCACTTCTATTAATTACGTGCCGGCCATATGAAACAGATTAAGTATTTTGGTTTCATATGTAAAAATATATTTTTCTCTCCTAAGTCTGATACTCTTTGTATTGAAACCTATAAAATTCCCAACTTGTATGTTTCTCACCAGCCTAGTGTAGGCTTCAGAGAAGACTAAAATGATTCATAATTACCTAAAAGTAAAGTACACAGTATTTTAAAAGCATTGGAACAGAATGGTGATTTTACTTTTTTTTTTCTTTTAACCCTGGCACAGATATTTAAAAACTGGCTGCATAGAATTCAGGATTGGTGATCCCACTTATAGCATTATGCAGATGTAAAAGCACAGAAAATGAAAAATAAAATTAACAAAGAAAGTGAAAACTTACTCTTCTCTTGAGGAATGTTGTGCAAAGCACCAAGAATTATATCTTGAACCCCATATATTTAGAACCCATCAGTTTTTTAAAACAAAAAGGAAAGCAGAGATAATGGCTTTAGGATACTAAAAATCCTGCACCAGCACTTCTCTTTCCACATGAGCCAACATGTTCCACTGCTCTGTTTCAATCTATTTATCCTCCTTCTCATTTCCATTTATCCTAGTATCTTCTAAACATGGCTCATTCAAAATCCCCTTTCTAAACATGGATTTAACTGTGGCTATTTCAGGGTATGATCCTTTTCCTGTATCCAACAGAGTCTTTTTCTAGTAGTTCTTAGTACAAAAAAGTATGCCCTCAGTCATGAGAGCCTCAGACCAAACAGAGTTCTTGGATTTGTGAGAAGATTAAGTAGCCTAGATAAAGTCAATAACAGAGATCTAAAACATCCCTGGCACATTTCTGATAAAATTTCCATTTAATTAATGTTCTATTTCTCAACTTAATTTTCAAAATAGATAATTTCAAAAGAAACAGTAAAAATAATTACAGTTGGGCCTTACTAACCCAAATAGTTAAAGCTTAATAGATTCATTAAGTCCATGTATACTTCAGACTATTATTTGGAACCTGAGAGTCAGGTCTCAAATGATAGTTAAAAGTCCAGCTAAAAACTCCTTTATTTAAGAATGTCAGAAATGTAGATATTATGTTTCTCTCTTTACTGATTGAATGAGGCAAGCACAGCCAAGGTACATTTCAGCATATCAGACGCCACCAATAGCATTCCAAGAAATATCCAGTTGCCATTAGCAAAATCACAAACATTTTCATAGAAAACATAGATAATTACACAAGAATAAATCTTTTAATTTTAATCACCTTAAACTTTCTCATTTCTATTTGAGTGCAAATATTATTATTTGCAAAATATAAATTTCAACAATGATTTTAGTGATAAAAAGCATTTTCTTCATTCAAATTAGCATCACCATTAAAGAATTCCTTTCACTCTGAGGTGTATATCTGATTAGACTCAATTTTAGATCTCAATTTTATCGATTAAAGTTCCTAACTTAAGTCTGTCATGCTATTTAAAATGTATCAAAAATTATGTATATCCTAACCCATAATTTCTAAGAGCACAAATACATCTAATAGCTATTTTATTCTAACTTTAATACAACTCTTCAGCTCATAATTTTGTACCCTTAAGGTTAATCTTTGACCAAATCTGGATAAGAAGCCTATTTATAAATTTACGAAAAATATTTTCAACTCAGTAGACATATCTTCTCTTATCTAAATGGTATCTCAATTCCCAGTGTTTTATCCCACGTAAAAATACATCACAAAACAGTTTGAAGCTAACTAATTTTCTCTATTTCACCAGCCTGCTGGTTATCAAGCTCAACTTCCATCTTGTGGCTAAAAGATTTATTACTGGTCCCTTCTCCAGAAATTGTGTGTGAGTGGACAGGAAGGAGTTGGTCTCTAGAGTCTTCTTTTTAGACAAAAATGAAAAGGAGCAGTATATTAAATACAAAAATGTAGAACTTATTACATTAGGTTGAAATACTTTTAATACTAGAATTTGCTGTTCATATAATCTCATAGACTTTTTGCTTTATTGCTAATAAAGTCTCTTTGAAAGGCACAGCCACTTCACTCCTGTAGTCAAAACTGTTGAATTCATGCATGTAATTCCTAATTCTTGAAAAATTTTATTTTAGAGCATAAAACACATTATATAATAAGTCTAATATCAGTTTGGGAACACATGCACAATATTGCACACACTAATATCCTTCATGATTGGCATAATTAATAATAATACTTTTATTCAATTAATATTTATTGAATGTTTACTATGTGTCTCACATTTCCATGCCTTTAGCTCACCTAAGTAAAACCTATTTCCCCAATAAAATAATTGAAATTATTTACTGAAGGATGTATATATTTTTAAGTTAGTACGTAGTTTTTAAAGTCTCAAGACTATTTTTCTGACATCAACATGACTATTTCAGAGCAGCATTCACTTATAGAGACAAAACTCCCCACTTGAGAAACTTAATTCTCTCTTAGAAAGGTAAAAGAAGTAAACATGAAAATCCCATGAATATCCTGGTAATAGCATTCTTCTTATTTTTAAGTTGTTTGCCAACTTAGTACAATCATCCTCATCTTATGTGTGCAAATGTGACTTTCTCAATTTAATTGCCACTGAAAACCTTAAATAAGTTCTAAATATGCATTTTAGTTTTGTTGTTTTATGTCTATATTCCCATTCTGATTGATGAGTGGTTCTCATTGCAGCTTCCAATGTAAGTCCTTTCTGCTGGCAGATGAAAAGCCTACAGTATTTTCTCACAAATTGTTCCCTGCAGTAAGAGGCCCATTTTTTACATCTTAGTAGGTCTCTTATTTCTTCTTTGAAAAATCCTCAGCACACTCAGTATCTGTGAGTCTGTTTCTGCTTTGTTATACATGTTTGTTTGTTGTACTTTTTAGATGCCACATATAAGTGAAAACATATAGTATTTGATTTATCTGTCTGACTTTTTTACTAAGCATAATACTCTCCAGGTCCATTCATATTGCCATAAATGGCAAAATTTCATTCTTTTTAATGGCTGACTAATATTCCATTGTATATATAAACCACATCTTCTTTATCTATTCATCTGTCAATAGACCCTTAGGTTGCTTCCATATACAGAGAACGAACTAATGGTTGCCATGGGAGAGAGGGGTTGAGGGAGGGTCAAAATGGGTGAAGGGAATTAGGGAGTACAAATTACTAGGTATGAAATAAAATAGTTATGACATATACATAAAATATATAACTAATAAGGGCCTACTGTATAGCACAGGAAACTCTACTCAATACTCTGTAATAGCCTATATGGGAAAAGAATCTAAAAAAGAGTGGATATATGTATATACATATATAACAGATTAACTTTGCTGTACACCTAAACTAACACAACATTGTAAATCAACTAAACACCAATAAAAATAAAAAATAAGTAAATAAATAAATAAATAAGTTACAAGGATGTAATGTACAGCACAGGGAATGTAGTTAATATTTTATGATAACTTTGTATGGAGTACAATCTATAAAAATATCCAATTACTATGCTATACACCTAAACTAATATAACAAGTCAACTAAACTTCAATAATAAAAAAAAGAATTAAAAAAATCCTCAGTACATCTGAAACATATAATATTGTAAATCAACAGTGATTTAATTTAAAAAATTAAATTAACCTCAGCACACTCAGAGAACTACAGTTGGAGTGGCCATTCCTTACCTAGTTCAGCCAACAGACAGCAAACATTTGTGTGCCTAACAATTGTCAGCCATATGTAATCAGACCCTTCCTGCCCAACTTATTCTTAGAACCTTCCAATTATTAATTGTAATTTTTTTACATACAAGCAGGTAGTTTCTCCCATTCTCATCTCCCCACGCCCCAGGATATTCAGAGATGCCTATCACTCTCCAGCTCTTCTGCCTTTTAGGTCCATTTCCCACACCACTTACTGCCCCAAACTGCCAGGAGCAAAGCAGCTGGTAGACCCCTATCTACCTGTGTCATGCCACATACATGGTTTGCTCTTTACCACAATTTTATGGGGTAAGTACTATTACCATCCCTATTATACAGATGAGGAGTCATGTCAGAGATTTTGAAATCTTGCCAAAGTCATAAAGATACTGCGGTTGAGTCAGCTAAGGGCATATTCAGATTGTACTGATCTCGCACATTTTCAGCATGGTCAATGTGTGAAGAACAGTTCCAAAACATTTACCTCACCCATTCCAGTACAAGCAATAGGATAGCCCATTAGCATTGGCTTAATTAGTATAAAACTTTTTTTAACACCTTTATTAGGGTATAATTGCTTTACAATGGTGTGTTAGTTTCTGCTTTATAACAAAGTGAATCAGTTATACATATACATATGTTCCCATATCTCTTCCCTCTCGCATCTCCCTCCCTCCCACCCTCCCTATCCCACCCCTCCAGGCGGTCACAAAGCACCGAGCCGATATCCCTGTGCCATGCGGCTGCTTCCCACTAGCTATCTACCTTACGTTTGTTAGTGTATATATGTCCATGCCTCTCTCTCGCCCTGTCACAGCTCACCCTTCCCCCTCCCCAAATCCTCAAGTCCGTTCTCCAGTAGGTCTGTGTCTTTATTCCTGTCTTACCCCTAGGTTCTTCATGACATTTTTTTTCTTAAATTCCATATATATGTGTTATCATACGGTATTTGTCTTCTCTTTCTGACTTACTTCACTCTGTATGACAGACTCTAGGTCTATCCACCTCATTACAAATAGCTCAATTTCATTTCTTTTTATGGCTGAGTAATATTCCATTGTATATATGTGCCACATCTTCTTTATCCATTCATCCGATGATGGGCACTTAGGTTGTTTCCATCTCCGGGCTATTGTAAATAGAGCTGCAATGAACATTTTGGTACATGACTCTTTTTGAAGTTTGGTTTTCTCAGGGTATATGCCCAGTAGTCAGAATGGCCATCATCAAAAAATCTAGAAACAATAAATGCTGGAGAGGGTGTGGAGAAAAGGGAACACTCTTGCACTGCTGGTGGGAATGTGAATTGGATCAGCCACTATGGAGAACAGTATGGAGGTTCCTTAAAAAACTACAAATAGAACTACCATATGACCCAGTATATAACCTTTTAAAAATTCAGTTTTGTTCAGTTGGTAGAAATATTGAATTATCTATTTTCTATTCATGAAGAGCAAGAAGGAGTTTCTGTCAGTCTCATAAATGAAGAAAAACATGTTAATTTTTTAACGTTTCCTAGTTTTTAAAATGACATTTATTCATAACCAGACTAATCAATTTTATAATCCAAACAATATTGACCATAAATTTGGCTATCTGTTAGTTTTAGACTCAAGATCACTCAAGTTTAGTTGTGCAAAATGTGGACTCCAACTCAGCATATTCTAGCTACTAGGATATTTGCTGGCTATTTTCTATGTAAGTGTTTTGGACATCCATAGATTTCAGAGCCCCATAGGTCAGAAAATTATATTTCCTATTTCTTATTTCCCATAGATTCTGCTATAGCATTCATGCACATAAACTCTTATTAAATACTTATTATGGATGAATAAAAATATCAAGGTATGGCCAGGAAGAATAAGACAACACTGAAAATTTTCATGTCACCATTACTTCTACCACTTATTATACATCGAGTTACTGCCCACAACTACCAGAGACTGCATCTTTGATTTTAGAAGTACTGTGTGGATAATTTTATGTGTTGACTTGACTGGGCTAAGGGGTGGCCAGACATCTGGTGAAATGTTATTGCTGGATATGTCTATGAGGCTGTTTCCAAAAGAGAAAAACACTGAATCAGTGGACTAAGTAAGGAAGATCACCCTTACCTATGTGGCTAGGCATTATCCAATCCTTTGAGGGCCTGAATGGAACAAAAAGGCTCCCAGCCTTTGTAGAGTCAACCTCCAAGCTGGATCCTGGGGCTCCAGGTGCCAGGCCAACTCTTGCAAACCCAGGCTTCTGGACTGGCCCAACACCAGGCTGGCCCCCATTAACTTAGTCTCCAGGCACCCCCCAGTGGTCACCAGCACGCGGTCAGCCCCGATAGACCCAGGATCCAAACCAGCCCACACAGACACATGTCCAGGATCCATCACTGCAGACTTAAGTGCCAGGACCACCTCAGTGATCTCAGGCTCCATGTCCACCACTGTGAACCCAAACACCAAGCTTTCCCACCTGCTGATCCAGGCACTGGAACTGACTGCTAGAGGACTCTGGCAGGAAGCCCAGCCCACCCAATGGCAACGGCAGACAGTCCACTCAGAAACTGGTAAAGGGCTTTCCTTGCCAAAACCAGTCTGTAAAGACTAGAAGAGGTACCTCAAATGAACAGGCACCAATGCAAGACCACAAGGATCATGAGTAACGGATACCACCAAAGGAAATCAAGAAATCTACAATGACTGACCCTAAAACATGGAGATCTATGCGCTGTCTGACTACAGATTTATCATACAGCCTGGTGACTATAGTTAACCATAATATATTACATACTTAAAAGTTGCTGAGAGTAGATCTTAAATGTTCTCACATTGCACACCTTAAACTTACACAATGTTATTTCTCAATAAAACTGGGGGACGGTGAAGAACAAAAAGGTGGAGGAAGGACAAATTTGCTCCCTCTCCTTGAGCTGGGACATCCATCTCTCCTGCCTTCAGACGTTGGGCCTAATTCTCAGGCCTTCAGGTTTGAACTAGAATTACATCACCAGTTTTCCTGGGTTTCCAGGTGGCAGAAGGCAGGTATTGGTAATTCTTAGCCTTCGTAATCATGTGAGCCAATCCCTGGTAATAAATCTCTTTCTATATATCTATTTATATATTCTGTTAGTTTTATTTCTCTAGAGAACCCTGACTAATATGGATTTTGGCACTCAGAGTGGTACTAGATGAACAGAATTTTAGGATTAAGCTCGAGATTCAAAGAGGCTATTTCCTACTTTTTCATTTTCCTTCCTATCATTCAACAATATGCACACATACACACACAAATCACTTGAATTTTTGAGTTATACTGAACTCTGTTTTTATATTGTACAGAGAATATTTTGCTGAATTAAAATATAAACATTTATCTTCCTGGCAGTGACATAATTTCTCTTTAAGTACTAAGTGACTTATCATTTACAATTGCTCCAAGCCTTTAAACTACAAAGTCATTCTTCATCTGGGAATTTTATACAATGCTCTTTGATGGCGATTAAGCAAGAGACTTTCTATTAAAATCCAGATTATCTTACATCAATGCTGCTTAAAGAAAGGAGACATTATCAGTTTTATGGGCTTCAACACATCCTATTTTCTGATTCAATTGATGGGATAAACATCAAATGGTATGGCTGCAGTCTGAAATAGATGGATGTATATAAGTTTAGATCATGAAACATATTCACCTTTATGTGGAGGAGTAGTACTGCATCAAAATCATCACAAATTTTTCAGTGGCATATAATGATAAGTATTTCATTATTTCACTGTTGGGCATAAGCTGATGTGGTTACATTCAGCTGAGGAGGAAGGCTTTGCTTTAAGCCATGGATCTCTCTGAGCACGGCTATTCTCCTCACTGAGATTTAGTGTCATGTCTCCTCTATGTGTTTATTCTAAGTTCAAGCTTGAGGAAACAGTAGCTACCAGGGGAAGCTCTTCTTTTGGTAGGGGCAGAGATGCAAAGGAACAAGTGGAAATACACACTGGTCTCTTAAGGTAATTAGCACTTGTCACTTCTCTTGTATTGGCCAATACAAAACACATGTTTGAACCTAAAGTCAAGCAGTAGAAAAATATACTCTGCCCCATTTCCTGGAAGGAAATACAAAGTCACATGGCAAAGGATATGAGAAAGAAGAGTGAAAAGTTAGGACTAGTTATTCAGATTATCACATACAGAGAAACATCGTATAATGGGGATTCTTATACATTACCACAGAAACAGAATTTCAGAATTATTGTGCTTGACTGAATTTTAAAATTTAAATTGCTGCCCAAAGTTACAATAGGCCTGATATCACATACTGGTTATTCAGGCTGCATTTTATGAAAAGAAGCTTGACAATAAATCTATATGCTGAAGTTCTATGGGAATAGACACATTTATTTTTATCAATCTAAAGAGAAGCTATCAAAGGTGCAGAGATCCTAAGAGTTAGGCAAGTAAACAGTGGTAATATGCTTAAACATATGGCTACATTTATGTTTATAAATTTCTATAAAAATATATTCCTTTGATCTCCTTCCTATCATCCAAATATCCAAACTGCTTTAATATGAAACATTGAATATATTTATCTACATTTAATTGCAGAATGTCCAGAAATATAGGTTCCCTTCAATATGATTCAAACAAAATCATCCACTTCTTGAAATTATGCAATGATGACACCTGAACACTCATCACACAAAACCCTAGTATTATGGCCTCACATCATGCTATGTGAGACTGAAACTTTTACAGCCTATTGAAACTTATTTATTTAGGCATTTTGAAAATTTTTTTAGAAGTAGCAAAGGAGAAACATTTGCTCTTCTATATTTGTATTATTTTAAATAGACGATGCAAATAGCTCACTAGAAATGTATACATAAGGCACTCAAAATACCCATTTATCATATTCTCTGGGCCTTTATTTCTAACACCAGAATCATGTAATTTATAGTGGTTTCTTGACTGTTGTATCTGAGATGAAAAAATTTAGCTGAAGTGCCTTTTATCACCTGTGATCAGGATCACCAAGGGGTTAGAATCTTCAGAAGAGAAAGTTTGAATCATTTTACCAAGAAAAGAACAGCATCGAGCTGTGATGCTGAGGACAAATGGAACATGGAAAGGGTATTGTAGGAAGGAAGCTGTAAATAAGACCCATAGCATTCTTATGCATTGAAAAAAAGGAGATATTTTATGCTTATTTTCTTTCTTGTTCTCTCTCACTCCTGTGTGTGTTCATGTGTTTGTGTGTGTGTGTGTGTGTGTGTGTACTTGATATTAACCAATTACCCTTCCTTTCTCCCCATTTCTATTTTGTATAAGGGGTTGGTAGTTAATGTTAAAGTGTAACATGATTTACAGAATATCAAAGTGAGATAATGACTAAACTTGAAAAGAAATAAACAGCATGTAGATATTGAAAGAGTAACTAATAATACTTAGAGGCTTTCAATATTGGAGGACAGTAAGCAGATTTTCACTTGTACATAATTAGATATATTATGCAGGAAACAGACATGATTTTGTATTTCTTCTTTGGTTTGTACTTTTAAGTATGAGTAGAAGGCCTATTAAAACTTACATGTGGATTCAGTAGACTAGGTGTAGATCCTGAGATCCTCATTTCTAACATCAGTGCCACAGATAATACCAGGCTCTTGGTCCATGGACAACACTTTGAGCAGCAAGCCTTTAAAAGCTACTTTCTTAGAAGAGTATTTTTTAAAAAGCAACAAAAAATACATCTTGGGCTTCCCTGGTGGCGCAATGGTTGAGGGTCCCGCCTGCCGATGCAGGGGACGTGGGTTTGTGCCCCCGGTCCGGGAGGATCCCACATGCCGCGGAGCGGCTGGGCCCGTGAGCCATGGCCGCTGAGCCTGCGCGTCCAGAGCCTGTGTTCCGCAACAGGAGAGGCCACAACAGTGAGGGGCCCGCGTACCGCAAAAAAAAAAAAAAAAAAAATCTTAAAACAATTTATGTGTAGGGAAGACTTTTTTAAAATCCATTTTGACCCCTCCCTTCTTTAATTTTCAATTTCAGAAATACAATTCAATGGGTTTTTTTCTATACAGAGTTCAATATAAGTTTTTCCCAAATAGTTTTGTAATGATCCCTTAGAGTATATGAAGTTAAGAAAAATAGAAAAACTGATAGAAATCTTTATAAACAGGCGTAAGCTTTGTCAAATTTGTGTTGATAATTACAAATAAATGTGTGTGTATTACAATAACATTTGAATCAGTTGATAACCCCTCAAAATGATACTGCACATTTTTATTTACTTATTTATTTTGAATTATATTATATTTTATTTTTTATACAGCAGCTTCTTATTAATCTATTTTACACACATTATTGTATATATGTCAATCACAAGCTCCCAGTTCATCCCACCACCACCCCCCCTGCTTACCTCCCTTGGTGTCCATACATTTTTTCTCTACATCTCTGTCTCTATTTTTACCTTGCAAACCAGTTCATCTGTACCATTTTTCTAGATGCCACATATAGGCGTTAATATGCGATATTTGTTATTCTCTTTCTGACTTACTTCACTCTGTATGACAGTCTCTAGGTCCATCCACATCTCTATAAATGACCCAATTTTGTTCCCTTGTATGGCTGAAAATATTTCATTGTATAGATGTACCACATCTTCTTTATCCATTCATCTGTCGATGGGCATTTAGGTTACTTCTATGACCTGGCTATTGTAAATTGTCCTGCAGTGAACATTGGGGTGCATGTGTGTTTTTGAATTATGGTTTTCTCTGGGTATATGCCCAGTAGTGGGATTGCTGAGTCACATGGTAATTCTATTTTTAGTTTTTTAAGGAACCTCCATACTGTTCTCCATAGTGGCTGTATCAATTTACATTCCCACCAACAGTGCAACCCTTTTCTCCACACCCTCTCCAGCATTTGTTGTTTGTAGATTTTCTGATAATGCCCATTCCAACCAGCGTGAGGTGATACCTCCTTGTAATTTTGATTTGTATTTCTCTTATAATTAGTGGTTGAGCAGCTTTGTGCCTCTTGGCAATCTGTGTGTCTTCTATGGAGAGTTGTCTATTTAGGTCTTCTGCCCATTTTTGGATTGGGTAGTTTGTTTTTTAATATTGAGCCTCATGAGCTGTTTACATATTTTGGAGATTAATCCTTTGTCTGATGATGCATTTGCAAACATTTTCTCCCATTCTGAGGGTTGTCTTTTTGTCTTGTTTAAGTTTTCCTTTGCTGTGCAAAAGCTTTTAAGTTCATTAGGCCCCATTTGTTTATTTTTGTTTTTATTTCCATTACTCTAGGAGGTGAATCAAAAAATACCTTGCTGTGATTTATGTCACAGAGTGTTCTTCCTATGTTTTCCTCTAAGAGTTTTATAGTGTCTGGCCTTACATTTAGGTCTCTAATCCATTTTGAGCTTATTTTTGTGTATGGTGTTAGGGAGTGTTCTAATTCAATTCTTTTACATGTAGCAGTCCAGTTTTCCCAGCACCATTTATTGAAGAGAGTGTCTTTTCTCCATTGTATATCCTTGCCTCTTTTGTCATAGATCAGTTGACCATAGGTGAGTGGGTTTATTTCTGGGCTTTCTATCCTGTTCCACTTATCTATATCTCTGTTTTTGTGCCAGTACCATATTGTCTTGATTACTGTAGCTTTCTAGTATAGTCTGAAGTCAGGGAGTCTGATACCTCCAGCTCCGTTTTTTTTCCCTCAAGACTGCTTTGGCTATTCGGGGTCTTTTGTGTCTCCATACAAATTTTAAGAATTTTTGTTGTAGTTCCATAAAAAATGCCATTGGTAATTTGATAGGGATTGCATTGAATCTGAAGATTGCTTTCGGTAGTATAGTCACTTTCACAATGTTGATTCTTCCGGTTCAAGAACATGGTATATCTCTCCATCTGTTGGTATCATCTTTAATTTATTTCATCAGTGTCTTATAGTTTTCTGCATACAGTTCTTTTGTCTCCCTAGGTAGATGTATTCCTACGTATTTTATTCTTTTTGCTGCAATGGTAAATAGGAGTGTTTCCTTAATTTCTCTTTCAGATTTTTCATCATTAGTGTATAAGAATGAAAGCGATTTCTGTGCATTAATTATGTATCCTGCAACTTTACCAAATTCATTGATTAGCTCTAGTAGTTTTCTGGTGGCATCTTTAGGCTTCTCTATGTATAGTATCATGTCATCTGCAAACAGTCACAGTTTTACTTCTTCTTTTCCTATTTGGATTCCTTTTATTTCTTTTTCTTCTCTAATTTCTGTGGCTAAAACTTCCAAAACTATGTTGAATAATAGTGGTGAGAATGGGCAACCTTGTCTTGTTCCTGATCTTAGAGGAAATGGTTTCATTTTTTCACCATTGAGGATGATGTTGGCTGTGGGTTTGTCATATATGGCCTTTATTATGTTGAGGTAGGTTCCCTCTCTGCCTACTTTCTGGAGAGTTTTTATCATAAATGGGTGTTGAATTTTGTCAAAAGCTTTTTCTGCATCTGTTGAGATGATCGTGTGGATTTTATTCTTCAATTTGTTAATATGGTGTATCACGTTGATTGATTTTCGTATATGGAAGAATCCTTGCATCCCTAGGATAAATTCCACTTGATCATGGTGTATGATCCTTTTAATGTGTTGTTGGATTCTGTTTGCTAGTATTTTGTTGAGGATTTTTGCATATATATTCATTAGTGATATTGGTCTGTAAGTTTCTTTTTTTGTAGTATCTTTGGTTTTGGTATCAGGGTGATGGTGGCCTTGTAGAATGAGTTTGGCAGTGTTCCTTCCTCTGCTATATTTTGGAAGAGTTTGAGAAGGATAGGTTTAGCTCTTCTCTAAATGTTTGATAGAATTCACCTGTAAAGCCATCTGGCCCTGGACTTTAGTTTGTTGGAAGATTTTTAATCACAGTTTCAATTTCAGTGTTTGTGATTGGGTTGTTTATTTCTATTTCTTCCTGGTTCAGTCTTGGAAGGTTATACCTTTCTAAGCATTTGTCCATTTCCTCCAGGTTGTCCATTTTATTGGCATATAGCTGCTTGTAGTAGTCTCTTATGATGCGTTGTATTTCTGTGGTGTCTGTTGTAACTTCTCCTTTTTCATTTCTAATTTTACTGATTTGAGTCCTCTCCTTTTTCTTGATGAGTCTGGTTAAAGGTTTATCAATTTTGTTTATCTTCTCAAAGAACCATCTTTTAGTTTTATTGATCTTTGCTGTTGTTTTCTTTGTTTCTATTTCATTTATTTCTGCTCTGATTTTTATGATTTCTTTCCTTTGCCAACTTTGGGTTTTCTTTGTTCTTCTTTCTCTCATTCCTTTATGCGTAAGGTTAGATTGTTTATTTGAGTTTTTTCTTTTTCGTGAGGCAGAATTGTATTGTATAAATGTCCCTCTTAGAACTGCTTTGGTTGCCTCCCATAGGTTTTGGATTGTCATGTTTTGTTGTCATTTGTATCTAAGTATGTTTTTACTTCCTCTTTGATTTATTCAGTGATCTCTTGGTTACTTAGTAGTGTATTGTTTAGCCTCCATGTGTTTGTGTTTATTATGTTTTTTTCCCTGTAATTTATTTCTAATCTCATATAGCATTGTGGTAGGAAAATATGCTTGATATGATTTCAATTTTCTTAAATTTACTGAGCCTTGATTTGTGACCCAAGATGTGATCTATCCTGGAGAATGTTCTGTGTGCACTTGAGAAGAAAGTGTAATCTGCTGTTTTTGCATGGAATGTCCTTAAATATCAATTAAATCTATCTGGTCTATTCTGTCATTTAAAGCTTATGTTTCCTTATTAATTTTCTGTCTGGATGATCTGTGCATTGGTGTAAGTGAGCTGTTAAAATCCCCCACTGTTATTGTGTTACTGTCATTTACCTCTTTTATAGCTGTTAGCATTTGCCTTATGTAATGAAGTGCTCCTATGCTGGGTGCATATATGTTTATAATTGTTATGTCTTCTTCTTGGATTGATCCCTTCATCGTTATATAGTGTCCTTCCTTGTCTCTTGTAACATTCTTTATTTTAAAGTGTATTTTATCTGATATGACTATTCCTAATCCAGCTTTCTTTTGATTTCCATTTGCATGGAATGTCTTTTTCCATCCCCTCTCTTTCAGTCTGTATGTGTCCCTGTGTCTGAAGTGGGTCTCTTGTAGACAGCATATATATGGGTCTTGTTTTTGTATCCATTCAGCGAGCCTGTATCTTTTTGCTGGAGCATTTAATCCATTCATATTTAAGGTAATTATCAATATGTATGTTCCTATACCATTTTCTTAACTGTTTTGAGTTTGTTTTTGTAGGTCATTTTCTTCTCTTGTGTTTCCCACTTAAAGAAGTTCCTTTAGCATTTGTTGTAGAGCTGGTTTAGTGGTGCTGAATTCTCTTAGCTTTTGCTTGTCTGTAAAGCTTTTTAAAAATTTTTTTATTTGTTTATTTTTGGCTGCATTGGGTCTTTGTTGCTGCATGTGGACTTTCTCTAGTTGGGGTGAGCAGGGGCTACTTTTCGCTGTGGTGCACAGACTTCTCATTGCGGTGGCTTCTCTTTGTTGTGGAGCATGGGCTCTAGGCGCGCAGGCTTCAGTAGTTGTGACACACGGGCTTAGCTGCTCCGCAGCATGTGGGATCTTCCCAGACCAGGGATCAAACCTGTGTCCCCTTCATTGGCAGGCAGATTCTTAACCACTGCACCAACAGGGAAGCTGTAAAGCCTTTGATTTCTCTATCGAATCTGAATGAGATCCTTGCCAGCTAGAGTTATCTTGGTTGTAGGTTCTTCCCTTTCATCACATTAAATATATCATGCCACTCCCTTCTGGCTTGTAGAGTTTCTGCTGAGAAATCATCTGTTAACCTTATGGGAGTTCCCTTGTATATTATTTGTCATTTTGCCCTTGTTGCTTTTTTTTTTTTTTTTTTTTGTTTTATTCTTTTTTTTTTTTTTTTTTAAACATCTTTATTGGGGTATAATTGCTTTACAATGGTGTGTTAGTTTCTGCTTTATAACAAAGTGAATCAGCTATACATATACATATGTTCCCATATGTCTTCCCTCTTGCGTCTCCCTCCCTCCCACTCTCCCCATCCCACCCTTCCAGGCTGTCACAAAGCACCGAGCCAATATCCCTGTGCCTTGCGGCTGCTTCCCCCCAGCTATCTACCTTACTACGTTTGTTAGTGTGTATATGTCCATGACTCTTCTCGCCCTATCAAAACTCACCCTTCCCCCTCCCCATATCCTCAAGTCCGTTCTCCAGTAGGTCTGCGTCTTTATTCCTGTCTTACCCCTAGGTTCTTCATGACATTTTTTTCCCTTAAATTCCATATATATGTGTTAGCATACGGTATTTGTCCTTTTCTTTCTGACTTACTTCACTCTGTATGACAGACTCTAGGTCTATCCATCTCATTACAAATAGCTCAATTTCATTTCCTTTTAAGGCTGAGTAATATTCCATTGTGTATATGTGCCACATCTTCTTTATCCATTCATCCGATGATGGGCGCTTAGGTTGTTTCCATCTCCGGGCTATTGTAAATAGAGCTGCAATGAACATTTTGGTACATGACTCTTTTTGAATTTTGGTTTTCTCAGGGTATATGCCCAGTAGTGGGATTGCTGGGTCATATGGTAATTCTATTTGTAGTTCTTTAAGGAACCTCCATACTGTTCTCCATAGTGGCTGAACCATTTCACATTCCCACCAGCAGTGCAAGAGTGTCCCCTTTTCTCCACACCCTCTCCAGCATTTATTGTTTATAGATTTTTTGATGATGGCCATTCTGACTGGTGTGAGATGATATCTCATTGTAGTTTTGATTTGCATTTCTCTAATGATTAATGATGTTGAGCATTCTTTCATGTGTTTGTAGGCATTCTGTATATCTTCTTTGGAGAAATGTCTATTTAGGTCTTCTGCCCATTTTTGGATGGGGTTGTTTGTTTTTTTGTTATTGAGCTGCATGAGCTGCTTGTAAATTTTGGAGATTAATCCTTTGTCAGTTGCTTCATTTGCAAATGTTTTCTCCCATTCTGAGGGTTGTCTTTTGGTCTTGGTTATGGTTTCCTTTGCTGTGCAAAAGCTTTGAAGTTTCATTAGGTCCCATTTGTTTATTTTTGTTTTTATTTCCATTACTCTAGGAGGTGGGTCAGAAAGGATCTTGCTGTGATTTATGTCATAGAGTGTTCTTCCTATGTTTTCTTCTAAGTGTTTGATAGTTTCTGGCCTTACATTTAGGTCTTTAATCCATTTTGAGCTTATTTTTGTGTATGGTGTTAGGGAGTGATCTAATCTCATACTTTTACATGTACCTGTCCAGTTTTCCCAGCACCATTTATTGAAGAGGCTGTCCTTTCTCCACTGTACATTCCTGCCTCCTTTATCAAAGATAAGGTGTCCATATGTGCGTGGGTTTATCTCTGGGCTTTCTATCCTGTTCCACTGATCTATCTTTCTGTTTTTGTGCCAGTACCATACTGTCTTGATTACTTTTGCTTTGTAATATAGTCTGAAGTCAGGGAGCCTGACTCCTCCAGCTCCTTTTTTCGTTCTCAAGATTGCTTTGGCTATTCGGGGTCTTTTGTGTTTCCATACAAATTGCGAAATTTTTTGTTCTAGTTCTGTGAAAAATGCCAGTGGTAGTTTGATAGGGATTGCATTGAATCTGTAGATTGCTTTGGGTAGTAGAGTCATTTTCACAATGTTGATTCTTCCCATCCAAGAACATGGTATATCTCTCCATCTATTTGTATCATCTTTAATTTCTTTCATCAGTGTCTTATAATTTTCTGCATACAGGTCTTTCGTATCCTTAGGTAGGTTTATTCCTAGAT
Source organism: Phocoena sinus (assembly GCF_008692025.1). Classification (NCBI taxonomy): domain Eukaryota; kingdom Metazoa; phylum Chordata; class Mammalia; order Artiodactyla; family Phocoenidae; genus Phocoena; species Phocoena sinus. The sequence continues at coordinate 44,031,651 of NC_045772.1, read as the reverse complement.
ATTTTATTCTTTTTGTTGCAATGGTAAATGGGAGTGTTTTCTTGATTTCACTTTCAGATTTTTCATCATTAGTATATAGGAATGCCAGAGATTTCTGTGCATTAATTTTGTATCCTGCTACTTTACCAAATTCATTGATTAGCTCTAGTAGTTTTCTGGTAGCATCTTTAGGATTCTCTATGTATAGTATCATGTCATCTGCAAACAGTGACAGCTTTACTTCTTCTTTTCCGATTTGGATTCCTTTTATTTCCTTTTCTTCTCTGATTGCTGTGGCTAAAACTTCCAAAACTATGTTGAATAAGAGTGGTGAGAGTGGGCAACCTTGTCTTGTTCCTGATCTTAGTGGAAATGCTTTCAGTTTTTCACCATTGAGGATGATGTTTGCTGTGGGCTTGTCATATATGGCTTTTATTATGTTTAGGAAAGTTCCCTCTATGCCTACTTTCTGGAGGGTTTTTATCATAAATGGGTGTTGAATTTTGTCGAAAGCTTTCTCTGCATCTATTGAGATGATCATATGGTTTTTCTCCTTCAATTTGTTAATATGGTTTATCACATTGATAGACTTGCGTATATTGAAGAATCCTTGCATTCCTGGAATAAACCCCACTTGATCATGGTGTATGATCCTTTTAATGTGCTGTTGGATTCTGTTTGCTAGTATTTTGTTGAGGATTTTTGCATCTATGTTCATCAGTGATATTGGCCTGTAGTTTTCTTTCTTTGTGACATCCTTGTCTGGTTTTGGTATCAAGGTGATGGTGGCCTCGTAGAAGGAATTTGGGAGTGTTCCTCCCTCTGCTATATTTTGGAAGAGTTCGAGAAGGATAGGTGTTAGCTCTTCTCTAAACGTTTGATAGAATTCACCTGTGAAGCCATCTGGTCCTGGGCTTTTGTTTGTTGGAAGGTTTTTAATCACAGTTTCAATTTCAGTGCTTGTGATTGGTCTGTTCATATTTTCTATTTCTTCCTGATTCAGTCTTGGCAGGTTGTGCATTTCTAAGAATTTGTCCATTTCTTCCAGATTGTCCATTTTATTGGCATAGAGTTGCTTGTAGTAATCTCTCATGATTTTTTTTATTTCTGCAGTGTCAGTTGTTACTTCTCCTTTTTCATTTCTAATTCTATTGATTTGAGTCTTCTCCCTTTTTTTCTTGATGAGTCTGGCTAGCAGTTTATCTATTTTGTTTATCTTCTCAAAGAACCAGCTTTTAGTTTTATTGATCTTTGCTATCGTCTCCTTCATTTCTTTTTCATTTATTTCTGATCTGATTTTTATGATTTCTTTCCTTCTGCTAGCTTTGGGGTTTTTTTGTTCTTCTTTCTCTAATTGCTTGAGGTGCAAGGTTAGGTTGTTTATTCGAGATGTTTCCTGCTTCTTAAGTTGGGCTTGTATTGCTATAAACTTCCCCCTTAGAACTGCTTTTGCTGCATCCCATAGGTTTTGGGTCGTTGTGTCTCCATTGTCATTTGTTTCTAGGTATTTTTTTATTTCCTCTTTGATTTCTTCAGTGATCACTTCATTATTAAGTAGTGTATTGTTTAGCCTCCATGTGTTTGTATTTTTTACAGATCTTTTCCTGTAATTGATATCTAGTCTCATGGCGTTGTGGTCAGAAAAGATACTTGATACAATTTCAGTTTTCTTAAATTTACCAAGGCTTGATTTGTGACCCAAGATATGATCTATCCTGGAGAATGTTCCATGAGCACTTGAGAAAAATGTATATTCTGTTGTTTTTGGATGGAGTGTCCTATAAATATCAATTAAGTCCATCTTGTTTAATGTATCATTTAAAGCTTGTGTTTCCTTATTTATTTTCATTTTGGATGATCTGTCCATGGGTGAAAGTGGGGTGTTAAAGTCCCCTACTATGAATGTGTTACTGTTGATCTCCCCTTTTATGGTTGTTAGTATTTGCCTTATGTATTGAGGTGCTCCTATGTTGGGTGCATAAATATTTACAATTGTTATATCTTCTTCTTGGATCGATCCCTTGATCATTATGTAGTGTCCTTCTTTGTCCCTTTTAATAGTCCTTATTTTAAAGTCTATTTTGTCTGATATGAGAATTGCTACTCCAGCTTTCTTTTGGTTTCCATTTGCATGGAATATCTTTTTCCATCCCCTTACTTTCAGTCTGTATGTGTCTCTAGGTCTGAAGTGGGTCTCTTGTAGACAGCATATATAAGGGTCTTGTTTTTGTATCCATTCAGCCAATCTGTGTCTTTTGGTGGGAGCATTTAGTCCATTTACATTTAAGGTAATTATCGATATGTATGTTCCTATTTCCATTTTCTATATTGTTTTGGGTTCGCTACTATAGGTCGTTTCCTTCTCTTGTGTTTCGTGTCTAGAGAAGTTCCTTTAGCATTTGTTGTAAAGCTGGTTTGGTGGTGCTGAACTCTCTCAGCTTTTGCTTGTCTGTAAAGGTTTTAATTTCTCCATCAAATGTGAATGAGATCCTTGCTGGGTAGAGTAGTCTTGGTTGCAGGCTTTTCTCCTTCATCACTTTCAGTATGTCCTGCCACTCCCTTCTGGCTTGTAGGGTTTCTGCTGAGAGATCAGCTGTTAACCTTATGGGGATTCCCTTGTGTGTTATTTGTTGTTTTTCCCTTGTTGCTTTTAATAATTTTTCTTTGTATTTAATTTTTGTCAGTTTGATTACTATGTTTCTCAGCATGTTTCTCCTTGGGTTTATCCTGCCTGTGACTCTCTGCACTTCCTGGACTTGAGTGACTATTTCCTTTCCCATGCTCGGGCAGTTTTTGACTATAATCTCTTCAGATATTTTCTAGGGTCTTTTCTCTCTCTCATCTCTTTCTGGGACCCCTGTAATGTGAATGTTGGTGTATTTAATGTTGTCCCAGATGTCTCTTAGGCTGTCTTCATTTCTTTTCGTTCTTTTTTCTTTATTCTGTTCCATGGCAGTGAATTCCACCATTCTGTCTTCCAGGTCACTTATCTCTTCTTCTGCCTCAGTTATTCTGCTATTGATTCCTTCTAGTGTATTTTTCATTTCAGCTATTGTATTGTTCATCTCTGTTTGTTTGTTCTTTATTTCTTCTAGGTCTTTGTTAAACATTTATTGCATCTTCTCAATCTTTGCCTCCATTCTTATTCCAAGGTCCTGGATCATCTTCACTATCATTATTCTGAATTCTTTTTCTGGAAGGTTGCCTATCTTCACTTCATTTAATTGTTTTTCTGGGGTTTTATCTTGTTCCTTCATCTGGTACATAGTCCTCTGCCTTTTCATTTTGTCTGTCTTTCTGTGAATGTGGCTGCAGGCTGCAGGATTGTAGTTCTTCTTGCTTCTGCTGTCTGCCTGCTGGTGGATGAATGTACCACACATTTTAAAATCACTGGTGAGCTGTAGACTGTAAGGGTAAATACAAATTAAATAGAAAAAAGTTAATAATCCCTGCAAAAGGGAAAGAGAACCCCCAAACATGTACTTTAGAAAACTTACTTTAGAAAACTTGTAATTGTGAATCCTTTCTCTGCCCCCTTTGAAATGAATATAAATGTGTTTAAAGGTGAAATAAGCCTCTTTCCAGTTTTACAACCCAGGAATATTTCCTGAGGATCTGGAAACCATCACTTTGAAATGTAATCAGTCAAGGTAGAGAGCACTCCCATCTCACACTTTCCTGGTGCAATGGGATCCCAATTTCAGCTGGTACTGACTCCAAGTGGCAAACCTACCTCTGATCATAAAGATGTTTCTTTTTCTTTTTCTTTTTTTTTAACAAAAGCAGTTAGCAAACACAGGTGGCTGCTCCAATTGACGAGTGATCTTAGGATGAACTATGTATGGCAAAAGGTGATGTCAAGTCCCTTACTTGAAGACTAGTGATTGTTTATTTTGAGAATATGTATGTAATGGGGTATATTTGCTCGACCATATAAGAGGTGAGATTTTTCTCTGCCTTTGCAATCTCTTTAGAGAATTGCCTGTGAAGTTTATTGCATCCTGCTTTAATGTTTATTCAATAATAAATTTTTTTATATATTCTACTTTTATGGATAGGTTTTCTGGATTCAGAGGAGTTTTTTTTTTAACCATATATCCCCAGTAATACTTGAAGGAGGCAACGCATTGTAGGCTGTCTAGTGTCACTGTCTGGGGCTTCTCCCTAGTTTAACTCCAGCGTTAAACTCCATGGGGTGAGGTTGGAATATAAGGAAGGCTACTTTTCTCTACAATAAAAAGGCTGAATTGAGCAGAACAAACACAGACCAAACACCTACTTTGCTTGCCTTTCATATGAAAACCCAAACCTAAAATCATAAAATTTTTGCTCTCTAGTGACGGAAAAAGCCAATCCTAAATATGCCAGCAACAATAAAAAGAAAATATGCAGAAGTCAACAGATTTGAATTTCTTGCCCTTAGCCTGTCTTAGGTCATATAGAGTAAGAAGAACATTCAGAGAATGATTCCAAGATTTTCTTGATTTGTTGAAGTGAGAGAAGAAGGTAACTGTATTTTTAAGGTCCTTTGAAATTTTCCTCCATCCACCTCTGGAATTAGATTATTCCAAACCAACATTATAAATGGAGTTGGGAGGTGGAAGAATGGAGAGAAGGAAGAATGGAAGTCTTGCTAGAATAATAAAAATAGAACAAAATGAGATAGTTATCAAAGAAAACGAGATATATGGAAGTCAGGCAGTATAGGAAGCACAAACGGGCATAGGAAAAGGAATATGGCATCCACGTAGCTGCAGAAATTGGAAAGGAAAGCAGGGTATGCAAGTGCCAGGAAGCCCCTGATTTGAAGTATCTATTAATTATACCAGTGAAAAATCCCCAGAAGATGTTCAGTTTCAAATGAATTATTCATATTGTTAAACAATATGGCTTTTTTCTCTGCCTGGAAATATCTCTCCTTCATATTGTGCTTGTTCAGTGCTAAGGTATCACCTCCTGTTTGGTCTTTGCTTGCCTCATCACCATTATTGCATACACCACACTACATTTTTTAAAAAATTAATAGACTATCTGGAACTATATTCAGTATCTTGTAATAACCTATAGTGAAAAAGAATCTGAAAAAAGAGTATCCATATATACTCTTTTCCAGAGTGTATATATATATATATATATATATATATATATATGTATGTATATATGGATCTGAATCACTGCTGTACACCTGAAACATAAATCAACTATACTTCAATTTAAATTTTTTTTAATTAATAGACTAGCTTTTAGAGCAATTTTCCGTTTACAGAAAATTTGAGCAGAAAATATTGAGTTCCGGTACAACCCCCTCCTCCTGTACACAGTTTCTCCTATCATTCATATCTTGCTTTATTTGCCATTTTTATTATACTTCCCTAATTGTTCATTAACTCTTTAGTGCAAAAATTATAACTAATTCAGCGCTAAGCAAAGATATTCAATAAATGTCACTTCAAAAACTAGACAGAATGTAAACTGGGTAGTAGAATCATGTATAACTTATTTTCAGTATAGTTTTTTATATCAGGGACCATTCTAAGAAGATGATGAAAGCCATAAACTCTCTTTAGAAAAAAAAATGCTAATACATGTGTATATACATCCAACTTTGAATATACTGGTTAAAAATAGCAGGATCTCTCAATGTCAGCACTATTGACATTTTCTGTTGCGAGGGGCTGTCTGCTGCATTGAAGAATGTTTAGCAGCATTCTCAGCCTCTATTTACTAGATTCCAGGAGCATTTCCCTCCCCTATAATGACAATAAAAATGTCTCCAGACGTTGCCAAATGTCTCCTGTGTGGCAAAATTGCCCCTGCTTGAGAATTTCAAAAGAAAATTTCTCCAGACCACAACTAGGAAAGTCTGCATTAATATGAAAACTGATTACAAAATAATGCTAATTGGGGGTCCATTTTGAAAAAGTGTAACTGAGAAAGGAGAGAAAGAGATGACAAAAGGATAAAATGATTATGCATAAGAAGGAATTGATCAAACACAGTAGACACTGGGTAAATGTCGAGCATACATTTATTGTGGGTTTTCTAAGACACGTAAAACAGGTAATTATTCAGAGAATTTTTTAGTTGCTAATCTGGTATATGAATATGACATTTGTTTTTTCCAGCCTTTAATTTACAAATGAATTTCAAGTGTATATTTTAAAATTATTCCTTGAGAAAATGCAATAAGACTTATTAAATTAGTAACAAAAATTACCTATAAAACCAGAAACAACTCACAAAGCTGTTTACTAGTTACCCAGTCATTGATCCACATTACTAAGTCCCTCTAGAATACATAAATATGCAAACCAACCTTGAGCAGGCACCCTTATTTGTAGAGCACTTGGAGCTACAAGGAAATCCTGTAAAGTGAAAGGAGGGCATGATCTTTGTTTTCAAAGAAACAATTGTCCACTGGTATTTTCAGGAACAGAGTTTAAAGTTTAGTTCTGGATCAATTTACTTTCTAAGCAAAAACTGTGAGGCAAAAAACTCCTTAGTCTCATGAGCTCCCTTATATTAAGGTTAAAAGGTCTTGGTTAGACTCAAGGATAGTTTACTTCAGATGTAAGAAAAGGTGAGTCATAACATCTCTGTGAAGACAGTCTGACCAAATCATGCACTAAACATCTTCATGTGATAGCTAGGACTGCAAACACTGGAAGCAAGTGAGCTTGGGTTGGAATCTTGTGCCTGTCCCTTGTAAATTACATGGAATTAGAAAAATCAAATAAACTTTCAGTCCCAGTTTTCTAATCGTATAATAGAGATCATAGACGTTTAATGAGACCACGTACTGGGAACATAGCTATACTCAACTATGTTAGTTATCAGTAAAGAAACTAATATATATTGAAAAACTACAATGTGCAGAAATTTTGCTAGGACTGATAAATGTTACAGTAATTAATTTTCTTTATATAAGTAATATAAATAATGTTAGTTTTACTATTGAAGAAACTTAATTCTCTGTAAAAATAAGATACATAACACTTACATGTTTTCAGTGAATGATAGACCCCTGACAGACATGTCAATTTTACAGACCTCTTAATACATTATTACGAGACTAATTAGATACTGTTTCAGTCTTAAATATAAAATTTATAAATGGTAAAGGTGACTTTGAGCTAGTCTAACAAATCTGGATATTTCTATGTATTTATCATATTTTCACTTTTATTAGTGAAGAAATTCCCCCAAAGTTCCCTCCCTTGTGTCCTATGTTTTTGCTTGTTTGTTTCCTTGAGACCAAAGATCTGTGTTTTATCTGTGTATACCCCAACGTGTCCTGCACAATGCCCTTATCTGATTGATCTCTGAGAGTGGAGTTTAAGTGAGGTAAATTAAATTGAATTGCTTTAAACCAAAAGCTCCTTTCAGCACTGCTTATTCCTGTAGATTCCTGGAGTTCGCTAGAGCTGAAATGCTTCAGACAGCTGTTTTTCATTACTGTATATTAAGTCACTGTGAGATTGGCATGAAGAAATGAAAATGTCTTGACACAAAGAGTTAATGCGATTACAAGGACTTACACTATTAGAACAAAACGTCTATCTAAGGTATCTGGCTCAGTTCCAGAGCATTTGGTCTCATACCCTGCTACCTTCTTTGTATGAATAATTACAATTTTTAATTGAAGTGTATATCAACGTTTATGTACTGGTTTGGCCGCTGACGTGTCAGATGTGTAGTAACTCTTCAAATGAACCTGAATTGTAACTCTAACCCCATAAATTAAATTCCAAGATTACTTTTTAAAAACTTCTCTTGGCTGCCACCTTGTGCTGATTTTTCAAAGTAGCAAAATTCAATCTTGAAAAAAGAAGTACAGGTTTCCAGCCTTGTTGAGGCTGGTAATTTACATATGAATAACAGATGATTTTGTGATGAGGTTAATAAAGATCTAAAAATAGCATCTCTTATCTTAAAATAGCATTTATGATAAATCTGTCTTTTTTCCCATTATTTCTACAAGTAGTGTGACACAATAAACTTGGGGAAAAAATAGGAAAAATATTACCTCAATCCCTACAAAATATATGTGATATCGTGACATTAATTTAAAACTTTCTCTTTTACACTGGTTACTTTCTGAAAACTTTAAAATTAGATTTGGCTGCTGAACAAATATTAATGTAATAAGAAATTGCATGTATTATAAGACAACTTACACCTTACCATTAATTTTTAAAAGTATGCAGTTATAATGAACTATATAGTATATGGTTAGTTTATTAGCTAATTTGATAACTATTCAAATAGAAATTACTAGTGGATAAATAACATGATTTATTAGAGTATATGCAATGTGTATGTTCATATTTTTTTCTTGTCTTGATGACCATGGGTCATCTGCTCTCTGGGAATACATCTAATATGTTCCAAAACTAAGTTAATTACTTGTCTAAGCAAAGGCTGTGAGTTTTCTCAGAAGAAATGAGATCATTCGATTGGGACTTATCATTAAAAGAGCAAGATAATTGCTACAATCTAATAATAAAGAGTGAAAAGGGAACATGAGTTAACCACAATGCCATCAATCATACTGATGGAAGGAGGTTAACTAATGATTGTTAAAGCTTCAGATTCACAAACCATGTGAACTATTTGAAGGTAAAGTTAGATAGTATTGGGTCTTAAGAACTCTGCTTTTTTTTTTTTAATACATTAACCATATTCACATACTGCCAAGATTGCCAGCGTGAGAGTTGTTGGTTTCATAGGACAAATTCATAAATCCTGCCTCAAATCTGTTTTCATACCTGAAGATGGCTAAATTCAACCGAAGTCTGAGTGGGGCACTACTCTGATGTAGTGGGGAACTCAATTCTCATCACCCTCAGTTAGGGAAACCTGGACAGATTAACTTTCATTTCTTATTGTTCAGGAAGTAACCCTTGTTGAGATTCAAACTCAGCAGAAATTATAATTGTTTTATCTTTCAGCGAGGAAACAACTTGATATAATGCAGACCTCTCACTGCAAAAATTAATTTAAGGGCAAAAATTCCTAAGGAGACAGCATCAAAAAGAGCAGCCTCAGGTAATCTTTTTTCCAGTCCAACTCTATTTCAACAACTCCTTGATGTCTATGTTCTTATGGACACTCACAGGTATTCATATTTATTATGAATTCTAGGAATTATATTTTGTACCTACTACCATATAGGATAGTTTTTCATTATGTTATTTTAAAAATCATTTGCCGTGGTATGTTCTTTCTTCTAAGAAAGCAGTGGAAAAAGAATGCAAGACACCATCATTTGAATTATTATTGTTTTTTAATTTATTGAACATGTGCCTTTCATTTAGGTCTGGTCCAACTTTCTCAAGGTTTGTGCTTTAATGACTTTATGAAATCTTTTCCATTACGCCTTTGAAGTGGTCCTGTTTTCTTAATGGAAGAAATGTATTTAAATTGTCTGAGAGCCAAGTTTTCTCTCCTTGCTTGCTGCCCTAGGATATGTGAGACTAGAAACTCTATCAAAAATATTCTTAACTTACTTGCTAGCATTCACTCTCTTAGTAGGAATCATTTTGATTAGGAGGGAAAGTGCTTTTTCATTGTCTTCTTTCACTGGCAAATAATACATTGCATTTGTGTCTTTCTTTACTGAGCCTAGAGCCTTTAGATTCATTATCCAATTAATCCTCCTAACATTGCTATAAAGTAAGAATGGGGAATAAATTCCCAATCTACATGTAGGGAGATTAAATGTCTTATATTATGTCACCAAGCCAGTAGAAAAGCAGAGTTAAGAAAACTGCTTAAGGCTTGCCTTCATTACAATATTGGGTCATTATTTCTCATATTGCAAGAATCTCTGCTGAGATAGCTGGAACTAGGAGTTTGAGAACTAAGCAGGTTTTTTCGTATTTAAGTGTAACAGTGTTCTCTAAATGGCCTTTTGAAAGAATAATTGAGAATATAAATGCATTTATATTGGCAGAACATAGTGCATGGTATTTAGTGATTATGGAACGAAATCACTTTTGTTTTTCTAGTTATATAAGCTAGTTAACATCCATTAATAATGAAAATTTTAATATTCACTAATAAGTGAAAGCATTTTTGCTTTCTCCCCTTTCATTTTTTTATGGATAAACTACTTTAGGGACTTCCCTGGCGGTCCAGAAGTTAGGACTCGGTGCTTTCACTGACGAGGGCCCAGGGTTCTATCCCTGGTGGAGGAATTAATATCCTGCAAGCACGGCAGAAACACAAAGACAAACTGCTTTAATCTGTCCTCTTTATCACATGAGGATTATGCAGGTCAATCTCATTTTTATTTGATTATTTTAATCATGTATTTTGAGACTTTTTATATTCCTACAGAAGTAATTCAAGGAGCACCATCATTTTTATTATTTTTATTTCAAATAAGATTTAATTCAATCTATAAAAGACCAAAAATTCAAATATTAAATATCTTACATGTTTCTTGATTTCCCATTTTCCTTGCTACATAAGAAAACTAACAAAATTACTGTTTGCATGGTACGTTTGACCATACTTGACTATAACCCAAAAGTTGAAATGTCGGAAACTCCAGAAGCACAGAGTTCCTTGTGGGATTTCAAGCCCAAGTCTTCAGGCCAGGGAAGACCAGAAACTCAGATAAGCTTCAGCTACACACTTGAACTTTAGGCTCTTTAGGAGAACACAAATTTGGGTTCATTTGAGATTTTCTTTGTTTAAGTCAATAGATAATAGAGCTGAAGGAACCTGTTAAGATGTCCTTGAATTTCTTCTTTGCGTAAAACAACTTAGGAAAAATGAAAGCTGAAGGTCCAGGGACACCTGAAGTATTATCAATGATGTCCCTGCTCACACTGGTAGATTTGATGCCACCTTATGGAACTCAAGTTTCACTACATTACATGTTAAAATAGCCGCAAAACCCAAGTTCCATGGGAGGGCTTATAACTGAAATTTATTCAGTAGGAAAGCATTTCAATGTATAAATAAAAGGCAGGGGATTAAATACTAAATTCTATTATAATACTTTTTTAAAAGCTTACAGCTGTTACATTTTACATTGCATATCAGATATAAGATTCATTTTCCATTGGCAATGTAAGAATAGTTTTTTTAAAGCAAATGTGTAGTCATATTTCAGACATTCAGAAAAGCTTAACTCCTTTGTTATTTTGTTTCTTATTTCTATCCTATCATTTTATTTTACCCTTAATTTCTTTGTTCTAAGTTACATGTAGACTACTAAGTTACTCAAATGTGGCTAGAAGTAGAATAAACATATCTAATTTTTAAATTATCATAATTCTGCAAATATTGAGACTAAGCAGAAAGACTAAGCCAGGGGATACTGACCTTGCAAAGACCCCTTTGTGAGCTTGTGTAAGGAGCATGAACACAGGGGTAGGAACTTCTACTAAATCATATAAGGGAATGAATGAGTAGGAATTAGGATGACATCTGTAGCTTTTATTTTTTAAAAAAGTGCTCTCAGAAAGGATGAGGCAATTGAGATGTGCTAGTCTCCAGCATGTGAAAAGGAAAGGGGAAGCTTAATGCAGATATATGCTTGGACCCCACCCAGGCTTCATGAACATTGGACGTGGGTCTAGATAAGAGCCTTCTTCCAAATGAATTCAAACAGAGTTTTAATTTTAATATCTAATGAAATATAAAAAGCAGTTTCGTGGACATAATAGGTAAGTTATAGATTATTTGATGGCTCTAAAACACAAAATCTTTCATTGATCTAAACTCTTATGTTCAGTGATTCTCAGACCAGGCTGAACAATCAGAATCACTGAGCTTCTTTTACATGATGCTTTTCTGATCAGGAAGGCTTCCTATAATCTGGCACCGAGTGGTAGCTCAGATAGGTATCACACGTTCGTGGAATCTGCCTAGATTCCCAGCTCCAGGGATTTGGATATATGTATAAAATTTATTGTCATCACTGGTCTTTGGTGAGCTGAAAGAATTTCATGGCACTTCTTGACCATATTCCTGTGAATCTTCTTCCTACTCCTGCTCTGCTGAAGCATTTGTCAGAAAATATGAAGGGGAAGAACCTGTGAGTCTGCCACAAACAGGGTCAAAGTTGATGTTCTCAGGAATAATTTTCTTTCAGCTGTGCATAACCTTGATGTTATTCTTCTACTCCAGTATTTTTTTAAAGTATACTTTTATTTTTTAACATCTTTATTGGAGTATAATTGCTTTAAAATGTTGTGTTAGTTTCTGCTGTATAACAAAGTGAATCAGCTATATGTATACATATATCGCCATATCCCCTCCCTCTTGCATCTCTGTCCCACCCTCCGTATCACATGCCTCTATGTGGTCACAAAGCACTGAGCTGAACTCCTTGTGCAAGGCAGCTGCTTCCCACTAGCTATCTATTTTACATTTGGTAGTGTATATATGTCAATACTACCCTCTTACTTCATCCCAGCTTACCCTTCCCCCTCCCTGTGTCCTCAATTCCGTTCTCTACGTCTGTGTCTTTATTCCTATCCTGCACCTAGGTTCATGAGAACCATTTTTTTTCTTTTTTTGGAATCCATATATATATGTGTTAGCATATGGTATTTGTTTTTCTCTTTCTGACTTACTTCACTCTGTGTGACAGACTCTAGGTCCATGCACCTCACTACAAATAACTCAATTTCGTTTCTTTTCATGGCTGAGTAATATTCCATTGTATAAATGTGCCACATCTTTATCCATTCATCTGTTGATGGACACTTAGGTTGCTTCCATGTCCTGGCTATTGTAAATAGTGCTGCAGTGAACATTGTAGTACATGACTCTTATTGAATTATGGTTTTCTGAGGGAATACACCCAATTGCTGTGTCATATGGTAGTTCTATTTTTAGTATTTTAAGGAACCTCCATACTGTTCTCCGTAGTGGCTGTATCAATTTACATTCCTACCAACAGTGCAGGAGGGTTCCCTTTTCTCCACATCCTCTCCAGCATTTATTGTTTGTAGATTTTTTGATGATGGCTGTTCTGACTGGTGTGAGGTGATACCTCATTGTAGTTTGGATTTGATTTGCATTTCTCTAATAATTAGTGATGTTGAGCATCCTTTGTTCTAGTTCTGTGAAAAATGCCATTGGTAGTTTGATAGGGATTGCACTGAATCTGTAGATTGCTTTGGGTAGTATAGTCATTTTCACAATATTGATTCTTCCAATCCAAGAACATGGTATATCTCTCCGTTTGTATCATCTTTAACTTCTTTCATCAGTGTCTTATAGTTTTCTGAATACAGGTCTATTGTCTCCTTAGGTAGTTTATTCCTAGGTATTTTATTCCTTTAGTTGCAATGGTAAATGGGAGTGTTTCCTTAATTTCTTTTTCAGATTTTTCATCATTAGTGTATAGGAATGCAAGAGATTTCTGTGCATTGATTTTGTATCCTGCTACTTTACCAAATTCATTGATTATTTCGAATAGTTTTCTGGTAGCGTCTTTAGGATTCTCTATGTATAGTATCATGTCATCTACAAACAGTCACAGTTTTACTTTTTTTCTGATTTGGATTCCTTTTATTTCTTTTTCTTCTCTGACTGCTGTGGCTAAAACTTCCAAAACTATGTTGAATAATAGTGTTGAGAGTGGGCAACCTTGTCTTGTTCCTGATCTTAGAGGAAATGGTTTCAGTTTTTCACCATTGAGAATGATGTTGGCTGTGTGTTTGTCATATATGGCCTTTATTATGTTGAGGTAGGTTCCCTTTATGCCTACTTTCTGGAGAGTTTTTATCATAAATGGGTGTTGAATTTGTTGAAAGCATTTTCTGCATCTATTGAGATGATCGTATGGTTTTTATCCTTCAGTCTGTTAATATGGTGTAACACATTGATTGATTTGCATATATTGAAGAATCCTTACATTCCTGGGATAAACCCTACTTGATCATGGTGTATGATTCTTTCAGTGTGCTATTGGATTCTGTTTGCTAGTATTTTGTTGAGGATTTTTGCATCTATGTTCATCAGAGATATTGGCCTTTAGTTTTCTTTTTTTATGACATCTTTGTCTGGATTTGGTATCAGGGTGATGGTGCCCTCATAGAATGGGAGTGTTCCTCCCTCTGCTATATTTTGGGAGAGTTTGAAAAGGATAGGTGTTAGCTCTTCTCTAAATGTTTGATAGAATTCACCTGTGAAGCCATCTGATCCTGTGCTTTTGGTTGTTGGAAGATTTTTAATCACAGTTTCAATTTCAGTGCTTGTGATTAACCTGTTTATATTTTCTATTTCTTCCTGGTTCAGTCTCGGAAGGTTGTGCTCTTCTGAGAATTTTCCCATTTCTTCCAGGTTGTCCATTTTATTGGTATATAGTTGCTGTAGTAATCTCTCATGATAATTTGTATTTTTGCAGTGTCAGTTTTTACTTCTTTTTCATTTCTAATTCTGTTGATTTGAGTCTTCTTCCTTTTCTTCTTGTGAGTCTGGCTAATGGTTTATCAATTTTGTTTATCTTCTCAAAAACACAGCTTTTAGTTTTACTGATCATTGCTATTGTTTCCTTCATTTCTTTTTCATTTATTTCTTATCTGATCTTTATAATTTCTTTCCTTCTCTAACTTTGGGTTTTCTTTTGTTCTTCTTTCTCTAATTGCTTTAGATGTAATGTTAGGTTGTTTATTTGAGATGTTTCTTGTTTCTTGAGGTCGGATTGTATTACTGTAAACTTCCCTCTTAGAACTGCTTTTGCTGCATCCCATAGGTTTTGGGTCATCTTGTTTTCATTGTCATTTGTTTCTAGGTATTTTTTGATTTCCTCTTTGATTTCTTCAGTGATCTCTTGGTTATTTAGTAGTGTATTGTTTAACCTCCATGTGTTTGTATTTTTTCCAGTTTTTTTTCCTGTAATTTATATCTACTCTTATATCGTTTGGTCGGAAAAGATACTTCATACGATTTCAATTTTCTTAAATTTACCAAGGCTTGATTTGTGACTCAAGATCTGGTCTATCCTGGAGAATGTTCCATGAGCACTTGAGAAGAAGGTGTTTTCTGTTGTTTGGGATGCAATGTCCTATAAATATCAATTAAGTCCATCTTTTTTAAAGTGTCATTTAAAGCTTATGTTTCCTAATTAATTTGCATTTTGGATGATCTGTCCATTGGTGAAAGTGAGGTGTTAAAGTCCCCTACTATGATTGTGTTACTGTCAATTTCCCCTTTTATGATTATGTTACTGTCAATTTCCCCTTTTATGGCTGTTAGCATTTGCCTTATGTATTACGGTGCTCCTATGTTGGGTGCATAAATATTTACAATTTTATGTCTTCTTCTTGGATTGATCCCTTGATCATTATCTTGTAATAGTCTTTATTTTAAAGTCTATTTTGTCTGATGTGAGAATGGCTACTCCAGCTTTCTTTTGATTTCCACTTGCATGGAATATCTTTTTCCATCCCCTCACTTTCAGTCTGTATGTGTCCCTAGGTCTGAAGTGGGTCTCTTGTAGACAGTATATATGTGGGTCTTGTTTTTGTATCCACTCAGCCAGTCTATGTCTTTTGGTTGGAGCATTTAATCCATTTACATTTAAGGTAATTAGCGATATGTATGTTCCTATTACCATTTTCTTAATTGTTTTGGATTTGTTTTTGTAGGTCTTTTCCTTCACTTGTGTTTCCTTCCTAGAGAAGTTCCTTTAGCATTTGTTGTAAAGCTGGATTGGTGACTGAATTCTCTTAGCTTTTGCTTGTCTATAAAAGTTTTCATTTCTCCATCGAATCTGAGTGAGATCCTTGCTTGGTAGAGTAATCTTGGTTGTAGTTTTTTTCCCTTTAATCACTTTAAATATGTCCTGCCACTCCCTTCTGGCTTACAGAGTTTCTGCTGAAAGATCAGCTGTTATCCTTATGGCGATTCCGTAGTATGTTATTTGTTGCTTTTCCCTTGCTGCTTTTAATATTTTTTCTTCTATTATTTTTTGATAGTTTGATTAATATGTGTCTTGGCGTGTTTCACCTTGGATTTATCTGTGCTTCCTGGACTTGATTAACTATTTCCTTTCCCATGTTAGGGAATTTTTCAACTATAATCTCTTCAAATATTTTCTCAGTCCCTCTTTTTTTCTCTTCTTGTCCTGGGACCCCTATAATTCAAATGTTGGTGTGTGTAATGTTGTCCCAGAGGTCTCTGAGACTGTCCTCAATTGTTTTCATTCTTTTTACTTTATTCTACTCCCTGGCAGTTATTTCCACTATTTTATCTTCCAGGTCACTTATCCGTTCTTCTGCCTCAGTTATTCTGCTATTGATTCCTTCTAGAGAATTTTTAATTTCATTTACTGTGTTGTTCATCAGTGTTTGTTTGCTCTTTAGCTCTTCTAGGTCCTTGTTAAACATTTCTTGCATGTTGTCTATTCTATTTCCAAGATTTTGGATCATCTTTACTGTCATTACTCTGAATTCTTTTTCAGGTAGGCTGCCTATTTCCTATTCATTTGTTTGGCCTGGTGGGTTTTTACCTTGCTCCTTCATCTGCTGCATGTTTCTCTGTGTTCTCATTTTGTTTAACTTACTGTGTTCAGGGTCTCTGTTTTGCAGGCTGCAGGTTCATAGTTCCCATTGTTTTTTGTGTCTACCCCCAGTGAATAAGGTTAGTTCAGTGACTTGTGTAGGCTTCCTGGTGAAGGGAACTGGCACCTATGTTCTAGTGGGTGGGGCTGGATCTTGTCTTTCTGATGGGCAGGGCCACTTCTGGTGGTGTGTTTGGGGGTGCCTGTGAACTTAGTATGATTTTAAGCAGCCTCTCTGCTAATGGGTGGGGTTGTGTTCCTGTCTTGCTAGTTGTTTGTCATGGGGCGTCCAGCACTGGAGTCTGCTGTCCATTGGGTGGAGCTGGGTCTTAGCGTTGAGATGGAGATCTCTGGGGGAACTCTCACTAACTATTACGTGGGGCTGGGAGGTCTCTGGGGGTCCAATGTCCTGAACTCACCTCTCCCACCTCAGAGGTTCAGGCCTGACACCAGGCTGGAGCACCAAGACCCTGTCAGCCACATGGCTCAGAAGAAAAGGGAGAAATAAAGAAAGAAAAAAGTAATAATAATAATTAAAGTAAAAAAAAAATCATAAAAATAATGAGAGAAAGCAAACCAATAAAAAAATCCACCAATGATTACAAGCGCTATAAAATATACTAAGATAAACATAAAAACAAATCAGTCACAGACAGCAAACCCCAAGTCTACAGTTTCTCCCGAAATCCACTGCCTCAATTTTGGGATGATTCATTGTCTATTCAGGTATTCCACAGATGCAGGGTACATCAGGTTGATTGTTGGGATTTAATGTGCTGCCCCTGAGGCTGCTGGGAGAAATGTCCTTTTCTCTTCTTTGTTTGCACAGCTCCTGGGGTTCAGCTTTGGTTTTGACCCCACCTCTGCATGTAGGTCGCCCTCAGGCATCTGTTCCCACCAATACAGGAAAGAGTTAAAGCAGCAGTTGATTAGAGGGCTCTGACTCATTCAGGCTGGGGGGAAGGAGGGGTACAGTAGTTATAATTGGAATGACCTTGCAACAGTCTGAGGCACGCTGTATGTTTTCCCGGAGAACTTGTCCCTGGATCACTGGACCCTGGCAGTGGTGGGCTGCGCAGGCTCCTGGGAGGGGAGTTGTGGATAGTGACCTGTGCTTGCACACAGGATTCTTGGTGGCTGCCATAGCAGCAGAGTTAGCATTTCATGCCCATCTCTGGGGTCCGAGCTGATAGCTGCGGGTTGCGCCTGTCACTGGAGCTCATTTAGGTGGTGCTCTACCTTCTTTGTGCAGACAGGAAAGGAATCCCCTCTCCTCACACACCCTAAAACAATGGTCTTTTGCCTCTTAGGCAGTTCCAGGCTTTTTTCCTTCTACCGGCGTTCAGTAAGTGTTCTGTAGGAGTTGTTCCACATGTAGATGTATTTTTGATGTATTTGTGGGGAGGAAGGTGATCTCCACGTCGTACTCCTCTGCCATCTTGAAGGTCCCCCTCCTATTCTTCTACTCCTTAACCTCAGTAGCTTCAAAGGGAGTCCAGCAGAAGATTGCCGATAACATCCTCCTTAACAGCTGACCTCACCGAGCAGCACAGGTGCTTTTCCCACTTTTGCAAGGCTCCAGTTGAATTTGTGTTTTATTTTCTGTCTAATGTCATCAGGGTTTGAGGTTCAGGTGAACATGGTCTCTTTCAGTTCTTCCTATCACATAATTCTGATTGGTCTTTTCCATGTTACTCTTTCTTGCCTTGCCATCCTCATCTTTATATCTACAACTGAGAAGCTAACTTACTTCCTTCATTGCCACATTTCTTTCTATCCAATCATCATGATTCATTTTACACTCTTCTTTTTCTCCAGATGAAAGATAACTCTGCTCTTTCAGAGCAGCTATTCAAGTATTATTTCTCAGGTGTTTTTGTTTTTTTTTCCAATGAAGGCGTTATTTTCATTTCTTAGCCAATGTGCTCATCATTATCAACTCAGATGGTGAAGAGATCTTCTGGAGAGGATTCTCAGGCAAAATTTTCATCACAAAGATGAGAATTGTGGCTGAAAATTGTGATAAAAACAAGTAATCTGTAAAGAAATCAATACAAAATTATCTAATCTTAAAGATGTACACCTTACTTTGCAGACCCCTCATGAAACATTTGAAGCCAGCCTCTGAAGTAGATTCCAGACTATCAGTTATTCTAGTCATTGCCAATAACAGTGATGCTACAATGTTTACCCAGTGTCCAACTTATAATGTATATTACGTTTCCTTAATGGCTTCTAAAGCATCAAAAACAATCTCCTTAAGGAAAGTTTAGTTTGTGAATAAGAAGTGAATAATAACAAATACAAGTGCACAGTCTGCTGGAGTATAAAGGTCTCTGTCTCCTTCCAATATGTATGTTCTATAGGAGAGTGTGTTTGCTGCCAGAGAGTGGGTAGCTGCAAGGAAACTAAAGTGGGAAAGTGTGTACAGTAATCACAAGAAGACTGGTGGTTTAGATCAGAGGTTGGCAAACATTTTCTTAAAGAGCCAGAGAGTAAATCTTTTAGGTTCTGAGCACCAGATGGTCTCTGCTGCAGCTAGTTAACTCTGCTCTTGTCACGTGGAAACACTCATAGGTGATATGTAAACAAATGAGCATAGCTGTGTTCCAAGGAACTTTACCAAAAGAGGCAGCAAGCTGGATTGGCCCATGGGCCACAGTTCGCCAACCCCTGTATTAGATTATTATTAATATTTGGTGTAGTTACATTGTAGAAAGGGAACAAGAGTCATGAGTTTGAGATCCACCTCTGACACTATGTAGAGACAGTTTTTTCTATTGTGTGATTTTACAGAGACTAAATAAAAATCATTCAGAAAATGATGCTAATCCTTTAAAATTTTCAAAATGGTTAATTTGTCTGGTACAGAGAAAGGAAGGAAGCTCTTATTCCAAATATATGGAATGTTTTCTTAGTTTCATTCTGTGTGAGTCATCAGAATTTGTCATGGCTCCCTTAAGAAATTCCAACAGAGGAGAGGGCACACGAATCCCTGAGGAGTACAGGAAAGATGCAGTTAAAACTTTTTTTCTTTTCTCACTAAATTCTTTCTGATTTTCAGGAAAGGGACAGCCATTATTTGCTGATACCAAGCCATTCTTTTTATTTCAACCCTCACTCCTGACTAAAATTATTTTTTCTGGATCCCATTCCATGCATTTATTGACCCCAAGATTGTCAAGATGACCCCTTTTGTGGGATTATGGAAATCATGGTATCTGTGTTTTGTCAACAAAAAAAATAATGCAAGAGGCTGCAAATAAAAAAATATTTATTTGCGGTCTTAAGAATTGCAGTTCAGAGATTATCATACTAAGTAGAGTAAGTCAGACAGAGAAAGACAAATATTATATGATATCACTTGTATTTTTTACAAAAAAAAATACAAATGAACTTATTTACAAAATAATACAAATGAACTTATTTACAAAACAGAGACAGACTCAGACATAGAATACAAACTTATGGTAACCAAAGGGGAAAGTGTGGGGAGGGATAAATTAGGAGTATGAGATGAACATGCTACTATATATAAAATAGATAAACAACTAGGACTTAATGTATAGCACAGGAAATTATATTCAATATCTTGTAATAACCTATAATGGAAAAGCATATGAAAAATTATGTATATATACACATATATATCCGACTCACTTTGCTATATACCTGAAACTAACAAAATATTGTAAATAAACTATACTTCAAAAAACAAAAACAAACAAACAAAAAGAATTGCAGTTCTGGAGACACAGAGTACAGTAAAACCCAAAGAATGTTTTGAGGAAGAGAAAGAGAAAGAGTCAGGGGCTTATAAAGACAAAAAGCTACAACGTTATTAAAAGCTGCCTGGTGAGAATTGTGATTGAGCTGAGTGAGAAAATATTTGTTCTTAAGGAATCACAAATTGTTTTAGGGTAGGGGTCCAATAAGAAGATAGACAGCCACAAGGTATTTTACCATAAGGTTCTGATAAGTATCTTGAGTTTCTAGCAGATGTTCTGGATGTCTTCATTAGGATAATAAGTGGTCAAAAGTTCAGATTCCTTCCAGGCTGAGACATGCATAAGTTACACTTCCTCAGTGGCCTCTCAGCTACATTTTAGAGAGCTCTCTTAGCAATACGAACTCCATTTTGATTTTCCTTTAACAGTTTCTATCATTACCAACTTTTCTATCTATTTAGGCACTTTGTGGCATGTTTGGATCAACTTCTTTGTACAAAACCATAATTGTTCAAAAACCCTCCAGAAGCTAATGTGACCCTGCCCTACTTGTACTTCACCAGAACCAGCCCTGGAGACCACATTTGTGGTCTGCCCCACAGAATGATCAGACCTCTCTGGTGGGTCTAACCATTCCCTTAACCCAATCCTCAGCTTGAATTTTACAAAACCAGAGCTATGCATTTATTAATCCTATGCTCAAAATTTAAACTACAGACAATATGATGAGACAAAGACCTCACCTATTCATTAAATATAATACATATTTGCTCATGGTTTATTTTATGTTAGGCACTGAGCTAAGAAAAGGGATTCAAATATAACCATTTACCTTAGGATTGAACCATCTCCTGAAGGTACTGAAAACGTTCATCAGTGCTTGTGTTAATAGCATGCAGTTAGTTACACTTGCCAGCATTCGTTCTAGATAAACTTCATTGAGGACCTACATTCCAGCTGTTGCTGAAGGGTAAGTGAGGTGTCACTCAACAATCAGAGAAAAAGGAGAGTTCAGATAGATGGAATAGATTAAGCCAAGGTGAGAAGGAATTAATGAGAATTTGGGGAGAAACCGCAAGCTCAGCATGCAAAGTATTGAGAAATATGACCTGAGGTCAAGATGAAAATGCAGGCTGAAAATGAATTATAAAATCCTTGAATCCTGTATTGTGGAATTTGGATATTTTTACCCACAAGGTGAAAGAGAAAACACTGAAGATTTTTGAGAGGAGGACTAACATAATCAGATTTAGAAAGTCAGCTTGTATGACATGGTTGAAAATGTATGAGGAAAAATCTAGAAGCAAAAAGGCTGGATTGGAAGGTAAATTATGTGTCACAAATAAGAGGTAATTGAACTTAAGCTGGAGTGTTGAAAATGACAAGGCAGGCAAACTGAGACACTTTTCAACTGAAGCAGTGAAAAGTTAGGAGTTGTATAATACCTGGTGTTCCTGCTGTTTGTACATTGTGCTACTAAATGTACCTTGTTCACAGAGATGGCTCATTTAAAAAATGTTTTTACCATGTATTTATTGTTTAAACTGATGGCTAATAAGAACTAAATTGTGTCTACCATACCGATGTTTGAGCTTAGCTGGTATTGTCCCCTCTAATTTTATCGTTTACTAGCTTTTTAAACCTGATACATTTTATTCTTAAAATGTTTACTTCATATGGTGATATTCTCTATTCCATTACTATTCCCCTTTCCCACTTCATATATCCCATGTTCCTATGCCACAGAGCCTCATGGTAGTGAATTTTTTAAAAAAATTATTTATGTTATTTATTTTATTTTTGGCTGTGTTGGGTTGTCGTTGCTGCACGTGGGCTTTCTCTAGTTGTGGTGAGCGGGGGCTACTCTTTGTGCAGTGCATGGGCTTCTCATTGCGGTGGCTTCTCTTGTTGTGGAGCATGGGCTCTAGGCGCATGGGCTCAGGAGTTGTGGCTCGCGGGCTCTAGAGCCGCAGGCTCATTTGCTGTGGTGCAGGAGCTTAGTTGCTCCGCGGCATGTGGGATCTTCCTGGACCAGGGCTCAAACTCATGACCCCTGCATTGGCAGGTGGATTCTTAACCACTGTGCCATCAGAGAAGCCCAGTAGTGAATTTTTAACACTCTCTGGGAATTAATATTAGCAGCTATTTTTGATCCTTAAAAGAATAGATTCAATAGAATAATGGTGGCCCAATCCATAGTTTATCAGTAAAGAAATATGGGAAGTTAAGGCCAGTAAGGTAAAATATTTAATTGTGACAGTAAGAGCAATGATGTGGTAATTTGTTAGAAATAATCAAAGGAAATATTTTGTCCTTTCTATATAAGACTGATATGATCTTTTTATTTTTTGATTTCTTCATTTTATTGTTATTGCTCTTTTTAGGAGTTTTAATCATGTTATTATTTTTCTGTGATACAAAGAAGCAAGTTGAAGTGAAAATATTTCAGACTAGCAAATTACTAAATATTATATTTTAATGTTTATTATTATATAATTTTAATGATCATAATATATGAACAAATTTTTTACTTTTGCCATTTTATAAGTGATTCATGCTGTTTTTAAAGAAAATGTATGATTTATCTACAAATGAATTTTTATTTTTTTATTGAGATATAGTTGATTTATAGTATTATATTAGTTTCAGACGTACAATATAGTCAAAAATTTTATGTTGTTGCTTCTTTGTTTTATTTTTCAATGTTAAAAGAGAAGCCAAGGGGCTTCCCTGGTGGCTCAGTGGTTGGGAGTCCGCCTGCCGGGCAGGGGATACAGGTTCATGCCCCGGTCCGGGAAGATCCCACATGCTGCGGAACAGCTGGGCCCATGAACCATGGCCGCTGGGCCTGAGCGTCTGGAGAGGCTCAGGGAGAGGCCACAGCAGTGAGAGGCCCGCGTACCGCAAAAAAAAAAAGGAGAAACCAATAGAGATGAGAGTAATATTAGTATGTAAGGTGGTGTATCTTTAACATCTATTAGAATGCAACATTTAAAACTATGTTTCAATAAATATTAGTAGGCAATTATTAAGAAGTATCTATAACTAATACATATTAAATTAAGAAGTATCAATGTTGAAACAAATGTTTAAATGTGGTTCATTTTAAACAATTATATTCAACAATAAGAAAATTTTAATATTTATTTAGCAGCTACTATGTGGCATTATATTCTGGGAATACAGATGAATAAGAAGAATCTTTACTCTAAATGGCACATAGTGGTGGTTATAGGAGAAAGCCTCATTAGTAATTATGCAATGTGATAATACAATATGATGAATGCTAAATTTGATATAGGTATGCTTGTTAGAACATAAATTTGATAAAACAGTAGCCAAGAAACACGTATTACTCAGCATATGTTAGATTGTGCAAGTCCCACTCTCATTTACCACATAGTCCAAGATCACCTAGTCCAGTAGGGGCACAGACATGCAAACAAATGCATTTTAATATCCTGTGGTAAGTGCAAAAATAGAATAAACAGAAATAGTACACATGAGGGTCCGATGACCACTGTTTCAGTTGGAATCCTCTAAGAAGCAGAAGCCAAGTTGGGATTTGATGTGTAAGAAATTTATTTGGAAGACTGCTTATGAAAGATAAAAGTAAAGGGATCAGGGGTAGGCAGGTCTCATCTGTAAAAGGAGAGAGTAAAGTAACGATTGGGTAGAAAGGGCCTTATTGTAGCACAGCTCTAGAAAGTCTTGGCCAGACTGATGAGGAATCTCAAAGCAAAATTTTCCCATTGAAGAAATCTTGCACCTGGCAGGAAGGGGCTGACAATAGTACACTGTCATGCTTCACCGTGGGCTGGTTGCAACCCAGGGAAAGTGTGGCCTGAGTGTAAATACAATAACGGATCCAAGAATGGAAGCTGGGCTGTAGGTCAGTCATGGTCATAGCATCGGATTCTCTTGAAAGAGACCTGAGTGGAGCCACTGTAGAGGCCACTTTTCCTTTCAAGTTTGGAAATCCGTTCTTCTAGTGTTCCCTTTGGCTTCTCTTCCTGAAAGAATTTGTAGAAAGGGAGCTTAGGAAGATGAACTATGACCTCTGTCACTGCAATTTGTCTTGGGAATAAAGCTAATACTCATCTTCCCTTTTGTCCACTAGCCATTCTAAACACCCCTCAGCCTCTGTCATCACTTTAGCATGTTCTGATGGATTATTTGGTGATGTGACACAATCCTCCATTCCTGGGGGTGGGGTCTGAACCTTTGATAGTCACACGCTTCCCAATGCAGGTTGTTGAATGTGTCTATTGTCTATTAATTAGGTGAGGGAGTAACTAGAGGTGCCCAGTGCAGATAGTTGAACGTGTCTGTTCTCAGTTGGGTGAAGGAGTACCTAGTGGATCACCTGGCTTCCACATGTATTCTTATGCCCCCATTGTGTGAAAACAGTCCTACGTCCTCCTGCTGATCGGGGTCAATTATCCCTGCTGACTTGGTGACTCCGTTTCCCTGGACACAAAATGTCCATGGTGGCCTGGCATATGTTCTAACTTAAAATACAATGGGGCTTCCCTGGTGGCACAGTGGTTGAGAGTCCGCCTGCTGATGCAGGGGACACGGGTTCGTGCCCCGGTCCGGTAGGATCCCACATGCCACGGAGCGGCTAGGCCCGTGAGCCATGGCCGCTGAACCTGCGCGTCCGGAGCCTGTGCTCCGAAACGGGAGAGGCCACAGCAGTGAGAGGCCCGCGTACCACACACACACACACAAAAATACAATGATTCCTTTACTACATATTTCTTTTCCGTGTGCCCCCTTTGAGGATTCCCACTTTCAGAGCTGTGAGTTTGAGGTATAAGGTACATCAGATCCTCCAATGAGTCATAGGGAGTGATAATTAGTAGATCTACTCTTGCTTCTACCCCGCCTTAGTCTGTTGAGGCTGCTATAACAAAATACCACAGACTGAGTAGCTTATAAACAGCAGAAATATATTGCTCACGGTTCTGGAGACTGGAAGTCTGAGATCTGGGTGCCAGCATGGTTGGGTAAGGGCCCTCTTCTGAGGTTGTGGGGTGGAACTGATAGACTTCTGTTTATCCTCACATATGGAAGGGGCTAGGGATCTCTCTGGAGCCTCTTTTATAAGGCACTCATCTCATGCATGAGGGCTCTACCCTCATGACTTAAGCACCTCCCAAAGGACCCACCCTCTAATAACATCACATTCAGCATTAGGATTTTAACATATGAATCTTAAAAGAACACAAACATTCCGACCATAGTGTATCCCTTGACTCTAAGACCCACATATTCTTCCTATTGGTGGCACCAAACACATTTAGAGCTCTTTGATTTAGTACATGTCTTACTCCTGAAGGATGACACCTCATCATAGCAGAGTATTGCTTCTAAGATAGTATCTTGGCTGTGTCTTTGTTAGCCATTTCAGCACTCTGTGAGAATGTCTGCTCCTGGAGGGGGTGGTTTGTGATACAATCAGTGAACCCTGTTATCACAGGTCACACTCTCACACCTGTTTTACTATAAAGTGAGTCCCCTGATTAGATACTAGGCAGTGAGATTCCATGTCTGTAGATAAGGCATTGCATAATCTCCCAGACTGTGTTACTGGCTAAGGCTTTGCAGGCAGGAGAGTCAAATTCATACTAGAATAGTTATCTATTCCAAAAGGACAAACCACTGACACTCTAGGGTAGAAGTGACACAATGTGGTAGAATTGTGACTAAGGAGTTGGTTTCTCACCTCATGGAAAAGTACCCAGTTGGGGGCTCAGCATTAGCCTCTGTTGTTAACATATTGGACATTGAGTCATTTATGCTTGATTGACTTCGGTGAGTGGGAGTCCATGACATTGAGCCTATGCGTGGCTTCTATACCAGCCATTATTGGACACTCCGTTTATGTGCTCGTGATGCAAGTTCCAGAACGGCTTATTATGAAGGCTGGTGAAAGGCCAGCCTTTATCTACTTGGTTTTTCAGTACCTCTTCCACTTCACTCAACATGGATCATCATCTTAACAGTGAGTTTGCCCCAATCCCTGGGGTCCTTGATGGCTTATTAAGTCCTGTGTTCCAAGAAAGTGCCCATAATTCAACAAATTCACGCTTATCCAATCTTATATTCTGATCAAGCACTCTCAAAATCCAATCCCAGGAATATTCCTCTGGCTCCTGATGGCACATGCTAAATAATTCTTGGACATACCTTGGTGTATAATTTCTGTGTTTCCTTATGAGTTGCAGCATGTCCCCAGCTGAAACTTAACACTAGCCACAGGCCTAGCAGCCAGGTGAGGGACATCTTCTGAGGGAACACCTCTTGCCTTAGGGTGGAGAGGATGGGTCCTCATCAGTACATCCTGAACAGTGAAGTGGTACCTTTCATTGAGGAAGGGTGAGCTACCTCTACTAACTCTGAGGACTCAAGGCAGCCAACAGAGCATAAATCCTCGAGGGAATCCAGCCTATGTTTCAGGGTCCCAGTTTTTTCCAACCAGGCCCCTGATTTTGCCGTGGCTGAGCATTTAAGTGTTGCTGGAATTTTGCAACATTGTCAAATCCTGCAACCGCTCCTCAGCTTTTTGTCTGCTGGTGATAAAGACTTCTTTTTAAGCTTCTGAAGATGTTCTCTGTCTCTCTGGCTTTAACTGTTTCAAACAATGCTTAGTTTTTCATCATCTGTTTAGACTGGCCACGTAACTCGGTAATAACCTGCCAGTTCCATTGTCCTTGGAGGCATAGTTCACCCACATATTCTTCAAATGCCTGAGTCATCATGTCAACAAAATTTTTCCTCTGCCAGACTATTTACTAAGTCCACCACTGGTGAAATCTTTAGCAGTTGGGCAATCATCTTGTACTGGGAACTATTAGTGCCCCATATTCCACTCAGGATAGGGCCCCTTTGCAATTCCCCAGACCCCATCTTACTGCCTATTTTATTGGACCACTCCTGACTCCATTTGCATGTGTTTGAGTCCTCTAAAAACTCATGTGAAGATACAAGAAATTTATTGGGGGAAATATTTGTGAAGAATAAAGGGATGGGAGCTGAAGTAGGCAGGGAGAGCCTTTAGACCATGATTCAGGTCTGAAAGATGTAAAAATAGGGAGGAAAGTAAGAACTGGGTAAGAATCCCACTCATAAACACTCATAAATATATTTTCAGGCAAATAGCAGTATTTTCAAGTTATCCAAAACATGGACAATAAAAATATATGAAATTCAAAAAATCAACTTGCATGTATTTTCCCAAACCATCATTTAAAAATCCTTTTCTGACCATTACTACAAGTAGTCTATCAAAGATCCATCCAGAGTAAAGAGTCTTTTAATCTATTTATTCTCAGGAGAACAAAGCTTCTGGGACCAGTGTCAGGCATGGGATCTAGTTACTTGAAAGAATGGCAGAAACAAAAGCAGCGTGAGGACTATTCATTTATTTAGAAGCATGCAACGTACAGACAGTAAAACACTATTAACATCATCAGAAATCAGTTGAGATCAGAAAGTCCCTCAAGAACCGAATACCAGAGAGAAGATTTTATAATATAACTTTTTAAATTCTCTTTTATGTAGGGAAAAGTAGTTAATCCCAGTGAAAAATGCAGATTTCTTTAAAGTGGCATTCTTTCCAGTGCTGCAGTTACCAACATTATAATTTTCAACATCTACCAATGAAAGTCTTTATTTTCAAATTGAGAGCACATTATATGCCATGATTTATGAAGTTAAAGATAAAAGAACTGGGCTTCCCTGGTGGTGCAGTGGTTGAGAGTCCGCCTGCCAATGCAGGGGACACGGGTTCACGTCCCGGTCCGGGAAAATCCCACATGCCCCGGAGCGGCTGGGCCCGTGAGCCATGGCCGCTGAGCCTGCGCATCCGGAGCCTGCGCTCCGCAACGGGAGAGGCCACAACAGTGAGAGGCCCGCGCACCGCAAAAAAAAAAAAAAAAAAGATAAAAGAACTGTTCTTTTATGAAAAGGTTTCTAATTTCATAGGAAAATTACTACTATTATAATTTATTTCCTAGTAGTAAGATTGCTGCCACGAGTCATTTGAGCACATTTGCCTTAAAGATGTTGTTGTTATCCTCTGGCATTTATAGAATATAAGATGTTCCTGTAACTAATACTTTTAAGATGTTAGCGGCATCAGCTATTAATTACGTTGCCTATAATGCATGTGTATAATTCAACTTCTGGAGAATGATGGGCCAGGAAAGAATTAATATTTATTGAAAGCTAACTTTAAGTCAGGAGCTGTGCTAAACATTTTATGCACAACTTCTTATGAAATCTTTAGAGCTGGATGAAATAGGCATTACCCTGTTTTAAAGATGAGGGAACTAGTGGCCCAGAGAGCCTGAGTAAGTGGATCAGGTCCAGTGGCTTTTAAATGGCCAAGCGGGGACTGTGCCACACCCCAGGATGCAATTTTGCAACAAAACACAAACATATTGTTACTCCAAATACTAATTGTGATATACTATATCATCTTATTAATTAAATGTTAATTGACAACACTGTACTTAAATATATGTTAGAAAATGTTAGGACTATAAATAGGGTATACAGCAGGGTCCTTATTTGCAATGAGCAAATTTCTTATATATCAATTGACAGTAGAGATAACTTCTTGCAAATTTGCTACCAAGAAGACCTCTGGACATATTCAAATGTACAAGACCCTATGTTATGCTCTATCATAGGGGGTTTTACTGATCCTATCATATGTGATTTTAGCTAAGTTTATACCTATAGACATGTAGACATTCCTTGATAATTATATAGAAGGAAGCTCTGCCTTAGTTGTCATGTCAGCAAAGAAGGGAGAAACACTAACAGGGAAACTATAATGAACTATTATGCAAAAGGAAAGCCCGGATAATATTTTATTTTAATGTAGTCACATACCTGCCATGTATCTGTCAAAATAATGTCAGCATGCTTTCATGTGTATCATTATATTGAGAGATACAGTGCAAATCTTAATACCTTCATTGTAGAGTAAAGTATCAAATAATGCAAAATTAAGTGGTTCACTGATCCAAGCTTAATATCTTGTTAACCCTATTCTGTGTGACTTCATAGGTCATATTTTTGTAAGTAAATAATGCAAATGGCGTTTTTAATCACCAAAGGATTTAACAACTCATTTTGATCAAAAATATAATCTGAAGTGTGAAAAAGATCAAAACATACGACATGTGACCTGATTGATTTTTGAAAAGGATTAATGGAGGAATATATGTCTAATGTATAATAACGCATGTATTTATGTGATTAAAATAATAATTTCATATATAAAATTGGTATGCAAATGAAGACCCTCATCATCCTTCATGAGAAAGTTCAGAAATTTTAGATTTAGTATTCCTTCCTCTCCCTTCTAGGACACAGTTTCGTTTCATTAGCACCTTTATTTTCCATAGCTTCTCCTTCCATAGATCAATATCATAAAAGTTGGTTTATTACTATAATAAAGATTTATTTTTAAAAGAAAAGCATACTAGAATAATGAACACCTAATAGCAGAACTTCTCACCTTGGAGGATATAGATGTAAGCATTGACACCTTAAATTTTATAGTTTACCTCTTAATATGTCTTTGCATAAGGTGTTAAATGTTACTATCTCTAGCTGGTTAGGTATGGTCTTTGTAAGGTACATCATGACAGTTCTGTAAAATCATGTTACAATACATTGTTTTGTGCGTCAAATGTACATTAGATTTCCTTACAAGTAACCAAGAATTCCTTCTTCCCAGACAGCTCCTATTCAGTTTACTAAAGTTTTCCCATGAAAACTAAACAAAAAACAAACAACCTTTATATCCAGTTTATTTCTACCATTTCCCCACCTTAATGATATTTCTTAAGCTTTGTCTTTGTTCAGCAAAACTTGTTATTTGTCAAGGCAAGAAAGTTTTGAGACCTTATTAACTGGACTTAACTACTGATCATTTTGTTCTCCCTAAACATCACATCTCCTCTTCTAAACTTTTTGCCTGCAAATATATTCTCCAATTGTATTCTTTCATATCTTCTGTTTCTTTCAGGGGTCTCTCTTCTCTGTTTGCATTTTAACCAATGCCATGATATTTTATCTGTATGTTATAAATGTGCAACTTCATATCTCTTTTCAACGCTGCATTATGTGACAATATGTTGAAATCTTAAAATTGGCCACGATGGCAGTATTTACACCATGGAAATCAGAACTTACTACAAATTAAGTCCTGATTACTTGCTTTGTTGATTTTCTAAACTTAAAAAGGTGTTGGAGAAATGTTAATAATACAGTTTAAACTTAAAAGTCTGTGTGTGTAACCATTACATTGTCAACAACACAAAAAATGAGAAAATATTCTTAACTGTATACAAAAACTAGTTTTTGATTCAGCAAAGAAGTCTCACATTATTGACATGAGTAAGGTTCCAAGATACAACTTCATTGTTTCACTTTCAACTTACTACTTAAGAAGAGTATCAACGAGCATTCATATAGGAACTACAATCGTTCATCAGTTGTTGCCATAGATTAGCTATGGATACAAAGAGTGCAGCAAAAATCAACAAAAGCACTCTGTGGGAATTGATTGACTATGAATAATTTTCAGTAATGAGTACTGTACATTTTATTATTATTTAAAACTTTTGTCACATTATATTAGTAAAATTTATAGTAAATGTATATACTTATAGACATGATTTTTCTTTTTCCTAGAAAGTCTGTTGTTAAACATTTACCAGTACACCAGTGACTTTAAATATTGGAATCTTTAGAGTTCCCATTTATGCCCATTTCTTTTCTCTTTGTTTTCACTTTCTATTTGTAGTCTAATAATTTTTACCAATATTTTCATGTTGACTATTCCAAAATTTGGAATATCCAATCCTGCTTTCTTTCTTAAACTTTGGTGCATATATGACTCTCCACACTTTTGTTCCATAAGAACCTCAGTCAGAAGTTCAAAACGTGACCTTACAACTGTCAATTTATCATTGCTAACAACAAAAGTGTTCTCCACAATTGGGCCTCTTTCTATGTTCTCTATCTCAGTTAGTGACAACATCATTTAAAATCCATTTAAGCTTTGTAGTTTACATGGTATGTGAGACCTTGTCTGAAATGGTTCCAGCCTCATCACTCAGTGAGTTCAGCTTTGCTTTGTTGTTGTAATTTAAGTTTTAGAACAGAAAGCTATTCTTTACTTTTTGTTTTCATTCCCCATCCACTAGGTTTTCAATCAAAACTTTACAAAAACTGATAACTTTACAAAATCACTATTTCTTGAATCTGTACTCTACTCTGGCCTCCTTTGCTCTAGTTAGACCCTCAGTCTCTGCCTTCAATTACAGAAATAATTCCTCCCCATGTATAACCAGTTTCTACAAAGCTTCAGTGATCTACCTAAAACAACTATCTGACCTTATCACTTCCCTTCTCATAAATTCTTCAGTGTTGCTTTATTCCCCATACCATATGAGAAGACATAGTTCCTTATAGTATACAGGATCGTGCCTGATATGGCGTAGGCTTTATCCCCCTGTGCAGCCTGATTCGTATTTTATGCTCCAACATGCTAAATTGTTTCTAGTTCCTCCCATAAATGATTCTTCATCTGGAATGTATTTCATGAGGCTGCCACTTGTTTCTGGAATATTCTTTCTTTCATCTTTTTCTAACTCAACCTTCAAAATTTTCATGAGGGATCATCTTCTCCCCAGAATTGTTTGGGAGATCCCCAGTCAGAGAACTTTTGTTCCCATGGACATTTTTGTTTACCATTGTACTTAATACCTGTGTACTTGCACATTGCCTTGTCATTATGTGTTTATGTCAAATATGTCTCTCTCCAGAACTTAATTTTTTTGACGGTAAGGGTCTCTTTGTGTCCCCAAAACTTATCACAATTGCTGGTTCAAAGTAAGTGCTTAATACCCTTTATGTAACTGAAGTGCTTAAAGCAGACTGTTTTCTACTTCTCTTAAAAATATTATTTTTTTATATCTATGTTAGATTTTAATTAATATGTCCACTTATTTTGGGACATAGCTGAGCATATGAACTAATGAAGTTTTTTCTTGTGTGTTATACAATATAGATCTCTCACCTCCACTTTTCTTTCTCTTGCTAGCTTTTGTTTTAGAATCCATAATATCTGCCATTTTGTAATGATGAGCTGAAAAAAATATTATAGCTATTTAAATATGTTAATGATTGTTTCTTTTAAATCTCACATTTTTAAAATGTCAAGAGAGTTATATGTTTAGGAGATTAAAGCATATGATTATATCACATGAAATTGTCAACACGGTGAAAAAATTTAGAATCCTTGAAAACTAATTAGTCATATATCAAAACAAAATACTCATGTGTCTTTAATCAGGTATGTAATATATTCAAAGAAAACCTTAAAAACTGCACTAAAACTCAGGTCTATTAAACTTAAATTATCCCAATCTTTTAAGTCATGAACAATCTCAGATTTAGATACTCTGCCCCAGAAGATCAGGTCTCAAAGAACACACACACACACACACACACACACACAAAACTGTCATGATATTTTTAAATTGAAAAATCACTCCGAAAATTTTCTCTGATTCTTCTCTTCCACACCCCCAAAATACTGACTATTGAATACCCTTCATTGCTGGGAAAAATACCTAATTAAGGTGCAGTTTCCAATGATAATATCTGAAATAAAATTAGTTTCAATCTTAGGTGCTAGTGACCGTGAATCTAAAATTTGGTAAACATGTCAGCACTAAAATATAGTCATGTGGCCATACAAGGAACTGTTTTCTGCAAAAGTTTATGATTAATCACAATAATAAAAGCATTGTGATGTCAGCAGTTGAGAATTTGAAAAAGAAAGAAAATGAGGCACAAAACATTTGAGCAGAGATGAAACATAAATTACGTAACTAATCAGCAGCAAAAAAAGTGAAAAACCATCACTAAAATTCAATTTAAACTCCCACTCTGATTTTTTTAAATTAGATGCATTTGATCTAAAGTGATTTTAGAGTTCTTCCAGGATTTAACTATAATGAATAATTCCGATTACATTACTGCTTCAAAAATTAATTATATACCTTATAAAAGGCCAGTGGTATTAGCCCCATTTCATTGTTCCAGCTATCTATTGCTGAGTAACAAACTGACACAAAACTAGTGGCATAAATAAATAACTTTATTATATTCCAGACTTCATGGGTCAGGAATTTAGACAGGGCACAGAAAGAAGTTTATCTCTGATCTGCAATGGTTGAGGTCTTAGCTGGCAAGACTCAAAAACTGGGGACAGGAGTCATCTGGAGTAGTCTTCACACACATGCCTGGTGGCTGATGTTGTTTGCTGGCTGGGATCTCTGCTGAGGCTGACGACCAGAAAAAATCCACATCTTCGCTCCATGAGGTCTAGGCTTCAGCGCAGCATAGTGACTGTGTTCCAAGAGCAAACACTTCAAGATGACCAGGCAGAAGTTATATCATCTTTAATGGCCTCTTCTTAGGTCAGTGCCACTATAGGCACAGATCCACTCATATTCCAAGGGAGACAACGTCAGCTTCACCTCTCATGGAAAGAGTGTCAACATCATATTGGGAGAACTGTGTGTGGGAAGACAGATCAAGCTGTAACTACCTTGGGAAGTACACTCTTCTCTATTTGCCTACAAGGAAAATCAAGGAAGCAAGCAGTGCACTTTCAGGTAGTTTTTCAAAGTGGATGAATGCCGATAAAGTGAACGTTAAATGGATTGTACTTTCTTAAGTTTTTTATTTTTAATCTGAGTTGAAGCTAACCTTGGTTTTAGAGATCAGTCCAAAAACACCAAATGAACCTATAATAAACTTGAGAGGCAACGCCCGATAGTGGGGAAGGGCATGGACTCCGACACAGATTGCTGTGTGCTGGTCCTGGTGCCAACACTCAGTAGCTGTGTGACCTCAGGCTAGTTATCCTCTCTATGCCTCAGTTTCCTCCTCTGAGGGGTTGTGATGTCTGATAACTTGTTATGGGGATTCAATAAATTAATAGTGTATAGAATAGTGCCTGAAACATCATAAACACTATAATCTGGAAAATTAAAAACCGTATCTCCACCGTATATCCAGGCAGCAAAAAACCTGACAAATATTGTTTGTGTTTTTAATCTCATGCACGAGCTTTGTATTTTCTGTCTGCAGATCACTTTCCAGTAGAGCAAACTGGGCATCCTGATTTAGCAAAGGTGTCATTTTAGCAAATTCTACGGAGACCTCCCAAAAGCAGATATATTGTAGCTAATGAGTCAGCTATAACAATTCTAGGGGCAGAAAGCATAGAAATAGTTAAACCGAGTGCAGTTATGTCTAGCCTGGTTCCCTGATAAAGTTCATAAGTATACATGCAGAAGTAAAGAGATCATCTATTTATTCTCCTCTAAGGTAGTGACAAGAATTCCCCTACTGGTGAATTTGCAATTAAAATATTCTTTATCCCAGGCACAAATATTCAGCTTTATCTGCTGTCTGCCCTCTGTCCATTACATAAACCTTGCAGAAATAAATGACATTCTCTTGTGCCACCATTCCTACCACATAAATTGTCATTTTAAAAGGCAAGAGATTAAGAAACTTCGGAATAGTAAGTTTTCTGATATTTCCAGAGTAAATAAATTGCAGTAAAAAAAAATTAACTTCCTCTATCAAAGGAATGGTATCAGTAATCCTGCCTGAATTGAGAGCAATACCATCCATGGCACTACACACAAACATTACATAATATGTTTAGGATTCAAAATCCTAACTAATATTTGCTGCAAGCATTTATTGCCAAAGGAGAAAAGAAGGGGTTTCATCTCAGTGATATATAAAAATTACACTGAGGCAGAGACACAGGGGGGAGAAGAACATTTTTTGAAAAATGTTGTTCCTTATGGCCTCAAACATGCAACAGCAAGCAAAAGAAAAATCGTTTTTAACAAAATATATACACTCTCAAAAAACACTTATCCTTTAAGAAATAAATATAAATGAGGGAATTGTAACGAGCCAAACACTAACAAGACATTGAATATAATGGTGAACTAAAGCTTAAATGATCTCTGCCCTCATGGAACACACAGTTCAGTGAGAAAGGAATTTAAGTAATCAAATCATCACATAACTGGTCACAGAACTACAGATCTGGTAAAAATTACAAAATAATGTAAAGATTTAATAGGGGGATTGCTCTAGTGAGGGATGTTGGGGAAAAATAAGTAAAAATATAACTTGAGAAATAAGGTATGGAAAGCTGGATTGCTCCAACAGAGTGAAGGGCGTTATGATCAAAAGCCCCAGGAGTGGAGGCAGGTGGGTGTGCTGAGGAACTGGGATTGCCAGGGTGCAATGATTTACTAGAAGGGGACGTGTCTGGCCAACTGAG
The DNA here is from genome assembly GCF_008692025.1 of Phocoena sinus. Classification (NCBI taxonomy): domain Eukaryota; kingdom Metazoa; phylum Chordata; class Mammalia; order Artiodactyla; family Phocoenidae; genus Phocoena; species Phocoena sinus. Next base: position 43,996,001 of record NC_045772.1, on the reverse strand, counting down.
CCTGACGGGTAGGGAGAGTCAGATTCTACTGATGGTTGCTGTTTATAGTTGCTGTTTATATAATTTCCATAATGTAACTAAGTATTTCTTAGATGATGGTCAACTCTTCAGTGCCTTTGAAACAGTGTTTCTCTGGACTTCAATTTCTTAACATGATGATTTTTTTTTTCTTCTGCTGATAATAGTTGAATGTCTTTAAAGTGTTTTAAGCAGAGTTTACATATTCTGGCTTGTATTATGAAAATTCTCGCTGGCCTTTAGGTAGCAGGGAATAAGAGTAGATGTGAGGAAACTGTAATAAGATTATCATAATCCATGGAGGAATAAATTAAACTAGTTTTGGGGCAGTTGAGATGGAAAGACATACATCTAGAATTATATTATCTTTCCCTAAAACTTTCCCCTAATGGCAGTTATTCACCTGAGTACCAAGGAAAGCCAAAGTCCTTACAAGCTCCATCCTATCCCTCATTTCCAATATCCATTGGCCTCTTAAGGAGCTCTTAAATCACCTCTTTGTTTATGACTTCATCAGTTAATTATCTGACTTGCTGTGGATTTCTTCAGATTTTGTATCGAGATGAGAAAGAAGCTTGGGTAGGGAAATGGGGTTTGCAAGACAATTGAACAATTCCTCAAATGACTTTGTGTGCTGAGAACTTTGTAAAGTGGAGACAGCAATTCCCACCAATAGTTGCAGATCTGGGCTGAAGTAATAAACCCAAAATATTGTTAGTAATTCCAAGAAAGAAAAATTAATAATGAAGAGATGAGAAACAAAGCATGTTTTGAGTCAAGAGAGGACAGACAGGAGGCAGTTTGGAGCTTTGATAGGAAAGTTTATGAGTCAGAACTCTTTTGAGTCCAAGAAACTGAAATACAACTCAATCTGGCTTATTTACAAAAAGAAGTTTTTCTGTTAGAAAGCCTGCCCATAACTAGATGGACTTCAGACATGACTCTAGTGAGTCTGTAAAATTATATCTTCAAGAAATAATTTCTCCCCATTTCTTTTCTTTTTTTACATTTCTTTTACTGTATCCACTTATTTACCTTTCTTTTTCTAAATCAGGGTATAGCTGTTTTACAATGTTGTGTTAGTTTCTACTGTACAGCAAAGTGGAGTTCCCTTTGCTATACAGCAAGTTCTTATTAGTTATCTGTTTTATATATATTAGTGTATATATGTCAATCCCAATCTCCCAATTCATCCCACCCCCCACCCCCTGCTTTCCCCCCTTGGTTTCCATACATTTATTCTCTACATCTGTGGCTCTCTTTCTGCCTTGCAAACCAGTTCGTCTGTACCAGTTTTCTAGATTCCACATGTATGCGTTAATATACGATATTTATTTTTCTCTTTCTGACTTACTTCACTCTGTATGACAGTCTCTAGATCCATCCACGTCTCTACGAATGACCCAATTTCGTTCCTTTGTATGGCTGAGTAATGTTCCATTGTACATATGTACCACATCTTCTTTATCCATTCATCTGTCGATGGACATTTAGGTTTTCTTCCATGACCTAGCTATTGTAAATAGTGCTGCAATGAACGTTGGGGTGCATGTGTCTTGTTGGATTACAGTTTTCTCTGGGTGTATGCCCAGTAGTGGGATTGCTGGGTCATATGGTAATTCTATTTTTAGTTCTTTAAGGAACCTCCATACTCTTCTCCATAGTGGCTGTATCAATTTACATTCCCACTAACAGTGCAAGAGGGTTCCCTTTTCTCCACACCCTCTCCAGCATTTGTTGTTTGTAGATTTTCTGATGATGCCCATTCTAACTGGCTCCCCATCTCTTTTTTCTGTTTCCTTCTATATTGGTTTTAATCTGAGAAGGTTCCCTTCCACAAAGTATCAGAGATGGCTAACAACAAATAAAAACTTGCATTTTATGATTTATTAACCTCAGAGAAAATGAGTATGTATTTTTTTCCTGATGATGCCATGCAAAATTCATAAGGCTAATTGTTCTTGGCTTGGATTGGGTCACACATTCATCCTTGAATCAATTACTGTGAATCTCATTGACCAGACTTGTCAGCTCCACCTGCAATACATGAAGGAGTAGTGGATACTCAGTAAAAAATATTGAAGTGCTTTTGTCAGTAAAAGGGAATCCAGAAAGGCAAAGCCAACTTCAGTTCACTACAAATAAGCATAAATCAATCCACTGATAGTAGAGCAATACAGCTTTGTTCTTTTCCCCCTGCTCTAGTTATGAGTAAAAAGGCAACCTGATCATTTTGAGGCAGTCAGGTCTTGGAAATGAAATGGACAGCTAACTCATTTCCCTCTAAGTTTCTGTATCTAAGAAATCTTCTCCTCATGCAGAAATATAGTATAAAACAACGATTGAACATATCATTCCTATACTTAGCATACTCCAATGATGTGTAAGTTCTCTTATAACCAAGTCTTAACAAGACCCTATCCTAAACGCTTGTCTAGCAAAAATGCATTTAGACTTCCAATAAATGCTTTTATTTTCCAACAGTTCTGTATGCTGCTATTTCTCATACTTGAATTGTCCCTCTCTTTTCTACTTAGCTAGTCAACCTGAAGATTTACTTCAGTAATCACAGTTAATTTCCCACCCCAATATAATTATATTCAACCTAAGACTGTAGGAATTTAACAGGAAAATTGTTATGAAACCTCTTAAACATTACTAAGTCAAGTGACTAAGGAGAGAATCTCTCTTCGTAGTAACCTTCAAACTGATGCTCCTTTTCCTTGGGATAGAGTTTTGGGTCTAACAAAGTAAACCCAAGTCAAGGGAACACAAGAGGACCCTCTAATCTATTTCATCAAGCCTTTCACAAACACCCATTCTTTTTTACCTCTGCCCAAACAGGAAAATAGGCCCAAAGAAATATTAATTTGACTAGGCTTTTCCCTATCAAGAATGAGCAGTAATAACTTCTGTTCTGCCATTCATTGTACCACCTTTCACCCTTTTTAGCAACTAATAAACTCCTTTTATTATTACTACTAATGATTGCTTCTTTTAGGAAACTTTCTATAACCCCATTCATTGTGGTAGAATTAGGAGTGCCCTAACTTTGCACAGAACTCCTAGTTTAGACTTTTACAAAAAAACTTATTTTTTTCTGGGTTTTAATTGCCTCTTGTTCCTCCTCCACTATACTGCATGTTCTTTCAGGTCAAGGGTCCTTTCTTTAATTCCCAGAAGCTGGCAAAATGTATACTCAATAAATATTTGGATACATGAATGAATAGTTAGATGGATGATGGATGATGGACAGATGGCTGTTCTAGTAGATACTGTTATTGCCCACTTTTCCTCCCTCCCCTTTCTCTTGAGAATGCCTTTGTTTCTGTGCCTTTCAAATCTCAGACCTTGGCCAATGATTGACTAAAGTGAAATAATTGCCGCAAGATAGGACTAATTCCGTGGCACAATTTGTGCTACAGAATATCCCTCATGGATCAGACTGCAGCCAAGTCTCCAAGAGAGCCACAACCATGTTTAGATTTTTCCCTGCTTTGACCTGATTCCTTTCCCTCCCTCTTCCTGAGAGCACTCCCACAAAAAATCATTTGAACAAGAACTCCTCATGTCAGGTTCCAGTTCTAGAGAAACTGTCCTAAGATATATGAATAGATAAATGAATAAATGAATGGATAGCTGGATGAATGGTTGGATGAGTGAATGAAGCAATACTTTTGGTAGTATATGTGAGTATAAAAAAGTCTATTAAGGTCAGGACCACGGGCAGGAATGCATCATGAATACTGACACTGGAGCTGGAGCTGAAAGGTCTGTGACAAAGTTTGGGGAGCAAAGAAATCAAATACAGATGTAGAATCATCCTGGAGCTATCCTTGAATCTTGGTAATCAAGTTTAAGTATGGTCTAGACCCAATGACAACTGTAATTCAAAAACACACAGCTAAGTAGGGCAAAGCTAGACAGCATTTCTACAATCAGTAAGAAGTATATAACAGGACACAGAAGTTGGTAGAATCCAAGCAGATGAACTTCAGGCCCAGATATCTTGAAAATATCTCATCCAGGTTAGAAAACCATCTAAACCTTTTTTTTTTTTTTTTCTGAGAACAAGAACCAACCTCAATATGCAGTGCAGCAACACTTCACTTTTGTGGTTATAGTTTTATGTATATAAACCTTTTATACCTTTTTCAGTATCACAGGGTGGATCTGTAAATTTCCATATAACCAATGAAATTATTAGTTAACAAACCCCCCTGGCTTACCAAAATATTGAGTTATGAAGTGAAAGGTAAATGTGATAGCATGTAACAAGTATAAATGTCAGGAGAGGATCATCATAAAAAATTATTTCATATATCTGGGTACTCTTTGCCCTGTAACAGATGACAATTCTCATTGTCTATTTGATAAATTTCAGTAAGCTTCAATAATACAGAAGGATATGAGGGCTAAGGAATACTATAACCACAGGAGAAAGCCCAAGACTTCCAGTGGCAGAAACACAAGAAATTCCAGTAGAAAATGTCACTCAGTGTGTTGTAGGTCAGATTCTTCCAAAACAAACTCTGTTAAGATGCGGATCTGAATGCAGGAATTTGGGGGGATGTGCTCTCAAGAACACCACCTATAAAGGAGAGAAGAAGCAGACTTGAGAAGATAGAAAAATTAAACTGCTGATGCAATTGAGACAGGTGACTCAAGCAATCCCATTGGCACTCTGAAACAGGAAGGGTTCTGAACAGCAGTGTAATGAATAGAGGGAAGGGGGTGGGAAATTTGTATCCCAGCATGGACCAGACATTGTAGGTGGGCTACTGCCAAGACAAAAATTATAACTGGGTGAGGCTACTCCCAATTCCAGGAAGGGACTGAGCCATTGGATACCTATATCTTAGCCGCTGCAGGATCTGGGCAGCACCCAGCAATACCCACCACAACTGGTGTGTGTGTGTGTAGCACCTGTGTATTCCACTGTGTTAGCCTTCCCTGTTAAAAAAAACAGATTTTTTCCCCCATATGCCTGCTTTTGCAAAATCCTTCTCAAGGGAGTAAAATCCAAGCAGCCTTTGTACAATAAGGTGTTGTTACTCTCACAGCTTTATCCCAATGGGACATTTACAACCTCCCTTAGTAAACTTCTAGCTACAACTGGAACAGCAGAGGAACATGTTTTCTTCAGATTGGTGTGATCCTTCTTCATCAGAAGCTATGAAGAATTGCCAAACTCAGTTTTGCATTTTAAACCTTGTTTTACCTTCAACTAGAAATATCAAACCATTTCAGAAGCAGTCTCCATAAAGAATCAAAATAACGTCTTATGACAAGCTAACAGGTTCATGCAAAATCCCAATTTTATACAGTGTGAAGAATAAATAACCTAAATTTCCCTTAAGATTTTTGTGCAGAATGAATATATTGAAATTATACAAAAAATCTTTCCACTGCCTAAGGACTAAAAATCCCCAAATGAATAATTTGATTTGCAAAATTTTAACAAAAATATCCTAAATGTTCATAACCTAATACTAGCTCTCATTGAATTTAGTTATATTTACCTGCAATATATATCTCTAAAATTCATTTTAAATAACCTATCAAAACAAAATAACACTTGTCTCATCCAGTATATACTTTCACTAGGACATTATTTTCATAGATTATTGCCAGGTTTGCATATTTCCTTCTCACAGAACTTCTGGTGCCTAAAACTCTGAGTTTTCTCTGAGGGCCACATTCTTTGAAGATAAATTATACGTTTGTGGCATTGATTGTGGCGATGGTTTCACGGGTGTGTATTTATTTCCAAGCTCATCAAGTTTTACATATTAAATATGTTTAACTTTTTGTAATGTCTCTCATCCCTCAATAAATTTTTTTTTAAAAAAAGGATTTAAGCTACATGCAAGCAGAGCTTGCCTGGTTTTTTTGCCACTGCATTTCTAGCAGCCTCTCTCCCCACTAACTATTAATGGGCGGAATGGCTTTTATCCCAAGACATAGGCTTATTAGCTAAAGAGTTTAAACACATTGAAAGAAAGAAAACTATCTAAATAACACATAGAGCATTAAGCAAGATTATTGGAACACTTTGATAAATGTATTTACTATAGTAAAAATTTTCAAAATGACAGTAGAGGATATTTTTAACCAAAACAGGAGTAAAAAGTCATACAGATATCCAAGTAAAATATGAGTTATGCATATTATAATGATTGAAAAAAGAGCAAATAAATGTGATAAAATGGAAGAAAAATGATCAAGATGATCAGTGTGAATGACTCTCTAAGAAGGCAAAAGAAAAGGATAAAAAGTAGAGGATATAAAAGTAAAGCTTTTGGGATTGACATGTATACACTGATGTGTAAAAAACTGTTGACTAATAAGAACCTGCTGTATAAATAAATAAATAAAATTAAATTTAAAAAAAAGTAAAGCTTAAGAGATATGTAGACTAGCGTAGAAAGTAGACACCAATATACAGATAATGTGAGTTCCAAAAGAGAAAGAAAATAAATGAATAAATACATATATATATATACACACACACACACACATATATGCTTACATACATATAAATGGGAAGAGATATATGATAAAATGATAATAAATATCAAATAAAGAATGATTAAAGATCTCAGATTTATAGTATTCATAGAGTGCAAAGTATTTTATATAAAAAACTAACATACACGTATAAACTTAAAATAATAAAAGCTTCCAGAAAAAAAAGAAATATTACCTACAGAGCAGTGAGACTTAGGCTGGCATCAGAATTCTCAACAGCAATCCCAGATGTAAAAAATAAATGAATAAATAAATTGAGTAAGAATTATAAAGTGGTTGATAGAAAATAAATTTGAACCTATATTTATATATCTAAATGAATTTAATTTAAGTGGTAGATCCATGACAGCCTCCAAAATTTGCCACTCAAATTGCCACTTTGAGAACACTCCTGGAGAAATAATAAAATAAATAAATACAGGAAAATGCTGCAGAAAATGTCAAAAGTAAAAAATGATTAAGTAATTTTATAACGTATATTGCTGTCTAACTAGTCAAGTAAATATATATATAATTATATATATATTCACAAAATATGTTCAGAAAATACAGAACTAAATTTCTAGACAAAAGAAACAGGATGAGAGATAAAGATGGAAGAATTATAAAATCATGCTAAGCAACTAATGGTGTTCTGGGGAACAAAGTGGGGTAGCAGGTTATGATATAAGTAGATGACAGATATGCAGTGCCCTTTATGCCATGCTAAAACAATACTGGTTTTCACCTGAAACCTTGGAAAGATTTAAGTGGAAAAGGATTATGACGTGTAGAGATTTTTAAATGATAATTCTCTCAGTAATCAAGATGCATTTGAGTTTTAGTGGGAGAAGCTATAGTGAAATTAGAGTTAAGAAGTCAATTTATTATACTATAGCATATCATATCTCATAGTACATTAAAATATTATTATTATTATATATTATACTAGTTTTGTTGGTAGGCAACTTGGCCAAAATTAGAGCAAGAGTAGTAAGAATGAGTAGATGAGAGACTGGGAAGCCAGTTGGTTTAATAAATGGATGGCATTTATTAAAGACAGGACATGACAGACAGGTCGACATTAGAGGAGGTGTGGGATAGAGATACTGAGTTCATATTTTGTACTTTGTGCCTACAATACCTTTGGGACATTCAAGTTGACTGTACTCTAAGCCGTCTGGAGGCCTATCAGGGTGGTGCAGGTGTGAATTGTAGGTTTGAAAACATTAAGGCAGAGTGGATAGTTACTGTACTATCATGGCAAAGACTGAGATTGTTCAGCAAGGAATGTGAAGCAAGAGAAGTACAGGGCCGTAGGTGGAAGCCTCGAGGGTGCATGCCCTCCAGATGGAAGTGGAGGTGGACCAGCTAGAGGATGGATCCTGGTGTATCACAGCATCTACCCCCTCTGAAAAGTAAACCCAGGAATTGGGAATTTTATCATTTTTACTCCTTAGAACCCAGAATAATGCCTGGCACAAATAGCTTCTCAATAAATCCATATGCTATTGAAGGAAGGAATGAATGAAGCCAGATCCCCATAGGAAATTCTCAAAAATACAGATTTTATTGTAATAGATATGTGAAAGACGAATCCTTTGGCTTTTTTCATTTTAACCCTCAGGAATACCCACCTTTATAATGCAGATATATAAGGAATGCATCTTTAATTTTCTCCCTTTCCTTTGATGTTAGACAAGTCATTCAGAAAACAAAGGGATTGCACTGGGGAAGTTAAGTTTTGGGAAGTGAATTACTTATGGGGGACATTCTCAGTTTGGAAGCAAACGTCGAACAAAAGCCTTCTAGTCCACACCAGAGCACATCTAATTTATTTTTGGTTAAAAATTTTCTTTTACACAAGTTATTTGGTTAGTTTTATAATTCTTCCTCCCTGTGCAAATAAGAATATAGCATTTCCCTAAAGGAACACAAACTACAATTAAACAAATTCTCTCTTTAAATGAGTTGGGGAAAATAATGTGAAAAGGACGTTCTAAGGAATACACTATAAAGCTTTAGTCTATAAAAACAAAAAATGTAAATATGGTTAGATATGCAAGAAAACTAATAAGTAGTCCTTTCTGAAATATTTTCAGAGTATTGTTTAATCTGCTAATATCAGTAGGAATTTTGTACATATGCATTTCTTAAAAGTATGAATAGGGCTTCCCTGGTGGCGCAGTGGTTGAGAGTCCGCCTGCCGATGCAGGGGACATGGGTTCGTGCCCCGGTCCGGGAAGATCCCACATGCCGCGGAGCGGCTCTGCCCGTGAGCCATGGCCGCTGAGCCTGCGCGTCTGGAGCCTGGGCTCCGCAACAGTAGAGGCCACAATGGTGAGAGGCCTGCATACCGCAAAAAAAAAAAAAAAAAAGAAAAAAGTTTGAATAAAACCAATTGATATCAGGACATCAATTTAACAAAGGGTTAGAATCTTAGAATCTGTTTACTAGGGTTGCAAATACATGTAGAGATGACTGGCTCCCAGGTAAAGAAAACATGAATATTTAACATAGCATAGAAGTGGGCAATGTTTTTGTTCTCGTAAGTATATTAAACTAGTATTTCAAGACTACAGTATTGTCTGTATAACTAATACAGTATTTAATGATATTATTTAATGATTCAGCAAGTACCCATCTTAACTACAGAGCTGTTCTAAAAGGTTAATCTTTACCAATATTTTAAAAGGTGTGACATTGATTGTAATTGGGAGAAACGGGGCACAGTTTGCCTTGATATAGGCATGGAGGTGCTCAGCATTGCTTCAAGACACAACCAGAAATGGTATAAATTTACAAAGGAATGGAAAGATAACTTGAAGTTAATTGCATATATTACTAAAACAGAAGCATTCGTTCTAATTATTTAAGGACAGAATTGATCTCCTCCCCTTTCATGTACGCTAACATACTGCATTCTTAGTAATATTCATCAGTGTGAAAGACTGGGAGAAGAAATAGTTACCAAATATATGATTGCAATACTTTACTGTCCTTCAGAGGACCTGTGAGAAATCACGGACCAAAGGATAATAATTATGCATTTAAAATGATTAAATACTAATACTACAAACCTCACAAGTGATGAAATGATGAAATAAATTGCTGGTACTTCCATCCAGACACATTTAGATTAACGGGATGTCTGTAAGACAGTTTGATAAATGCCTTGTTCTTACACAGTACAGCACTGACCAGAATTCAAGAGCCTTTGCCTCTGGTACCCTCTTTATTAATTGGCTGGTATCTGTAAATGTATTAGAACCATGCTGTGAAGTTAACGAAAGCTTCTCATTCAGACTCACATAAATAGGTGGTTGGATAATTCAGAGTTTTAAAACATGTCAGAGTGGCACAGTAAAATTAATGGCTATGCTGTAGATATTAATGATAATTGTTAAATGGAAAATATTTTTTCTCTTAACTAAAAGATGCGTCTGCATCAGAGGAATATATCATTTACATAGGATAATTGAAATGTTAATTCAGATTTTCATTAAATTGTATTTATCTTTTCATGTCAAAATATTATGTCAAATTTAGATATATCATATTTTAGGTAACTTTTTACTATAGATATTTACCGTTTAACATAGGATGAAAACAGATTGAAGTGAAATATAATATTTTCTTAAAATTTTCTTTTCAAGTTGACATAAAAAATATGCATTACCATAAAATTCTTCTGATACAAACAACCCTCAGTTTTTGTGCATTGTGGGCAAATACTTAAAATATTTCAAATAACAGTAAATTATCAGAGATAGCCTGTGATAAAGGAAGGAAAGAAATTCCCCTTGGTTCAGATAGTTAATATATATCCCTATTCCACAACCACTTCATACCAGCCAATACATAGAGATTAAAACCTTACTCTATTTCAGTTTCTATATCTATGAAACCCCAGTACATTCCATATAATGATTAGCTTCATTACTTTATTTGTTGTATTTTTCTATTAGTTTCCACCGAAGTGGAACAAAACGTTGTTTTAAAACAAAGCTCTATATTTATTGTCTAGCTGAAGAGTATAATAATTTTCTCTTCAAAGAAAAAAAAATCCTTTTGAAATGATCCAAGGAAATTGTGAGGAATAAGCTACTACTTTAGGTGCTCTTTTTCCCATAAATGGAACAAGACACATTCCCCATCCTCACTTCCACACTCCCTGCAATGAGAAATACCAGTGTTCTCTTCTATGTTTTCCAATAGCACCATTATTCTAAAGAACAAGATGCAACTTGTAAGTAAAATGCCCCTTTCCTGACTTCTGGAAAACAAGCTACCTGAGGTTTTTAGAAATCCTCTAAAAAATTACCTGAATAGTATAGCAGAACTAGTAATCCAATAAGATTTAAGCATTGTCTGTCACCTGGATGGATTAGCGGGTGAGGGGGTCATACTGGTAGTCTCGGATCTCTTGTATTATTGATTGTCATTGAAGCACATTAAATCATTTATTTTGTAATTATAAGTAATTGATAATTTATCAATAATTATAATTTTGAGAAATTAATTTCTCTAAAATACTATAAGACAACTGAGACAATTACTCCAATAAAGAAGAGAGGTAGTCAATTTTCCAAATGTTCTTGATACTAAAGGAATGGTTTTAATTTGCACTTTTTTTTGCCGGTATTTTATCCTTCACCTCTCTCCTATACTTCAAGTTCTGTGGGACAAATTGGGCTGAGCAGAAACAATTATCAGACACATAACCTCTGCACATCATGTTATTTTCTGAATGTACTTGTTCCTTGGGAAAGGAAATGACCATCAGCAGAGCTGAAAGTAAGGCTCTTGGGCATTTTTAGAACAGTGTATCTTCTGTGGGTCAGGTTACTACCCACAAGACTGTATGTAGACCTTTACATTTTGCTTCAATACTGTGTCCTTTATGGCTTCTGTCCCCACCCTTACCTCTCTGACCTTGTCTATGATTTCTGCCCCACTCACTCCCTCAGGCTCCACCATGCACACTTATTATTCATTCTATAAAGACAGGCTAGGGTTGCTCTCCTCAGGCCTTTGAACTTTGAATGATGACTTCAGTCCAGAAAGCTCTTTGTCTCTTACCACCTTACAGTAGTTAATTATCTCACTTTCAAGTCTACTCAGATGTCACTTTCTCACGGGAGCTACTCTGACAATCCTATTTAAACCATAATCTCCTCACCTGCTTCCACTCCTGAGCTCCTTTATCCTACTCTATGTTTTCTTCCACAGCCCTTAGCACATTCTACCTTACTAGAACTTTATTTTTATTTTATTTATTGTTTATTATCTATTAGATATGTCTAGATTACCTATTTGATATGTCTACCTTATGTATTTCAAATTCCTAGAAGAGGGCCCCGCACATAAAGTTCAAAAATATTTTTTGAATGAATTAATTTAATTAAAGACAGTTGTTTAGACTCAAAATGACAACATGAGCACATCTTAAAATAAATCACAAAATACTGGAAAGTTTAGAATGTTTCAAATGTACATGATTGCAGTTATCATTTATTCCATTTGCTCATTTTGCAGCTAAATCATCAGAACTTGTGAGGTTAACTGATTACTAAGAATCAACAAGCGTCTGACTTTTAGTCTAGGTATTCAGGAAACCTCCAGTTTCCTGAAGCACATCACTCAAATCACAACTACATGTATTCATTGTTTAAACTATCACGACCAGCTTATTATAGTAGAATTTAACACATTTCTCTCTGGATTGTTCTTAAACACCTCCTTTCTTTAGCCTTTAAGAAGGCTAGGGTTCCTTTAAGTTGTTTTGGTTTTGTAAACCTCCTATTTTACGTCCAGTAGAATCCAAGGTTGCTTCTCGCTTAGATCTCATGATCTCTGAGAGAGCGCCCCCAAATACGCACTTTGGCTGCATAGCAAAATTATATTCTCTGAAGTTGCTTATATTAATTAAGGTTCATAAACATAGAAACTGACTTTGGTTAGTAGACGTAAAAAATAACAGGATGGTAAACTGGACTCTGATTAGAGTTTCAACAGTACATACAAAGAACATGAACAACACAAGAGGTGCCAAGAAGACCCATAGCTTGGGGTGTTGGATCACCTGCTAAGACATGTACAACAGTTTTTTCTGCCCTTAGCTTTCTCCTCTGTATTAGGCTGTAACAAAAAGGAGGCAGAAAAAATCCTAGAGGGGATTCCTTTGCAGCAAGCTTCCAGAATGATGTGCATCCTCCCTATCGGGAGTGGGGGGGGTGAGGGGCGGTGGTGTTCCCTTCTCCACGGTGAAGGAGAGGGGAGTAAAGGCAACCTTTCAGAGACATCCATGACAGGAGTGTCCTGAAGGCTGAGGATCATGGGGGCCTGTAACTGACTCACACGTGAGAGTCTGAGGCCAGGACTACGGCTGAAGCTGACTTGGCTTGAGTGTAATTTAAAGGGAGTTACACTGAGAGGTGCCGCATTTCCACTGAAGGAGGGCAAAGGTGCAGGAACCCAATCAGTGCCTAGGGAAGGCTGCCCGTCTAGGACTAGCTCGAAAGGGATTGTGCCAAATAAAGCAACCAGGAGCGGCAAAGGTTAGGGAACAAAGCAACATAGGTACTGGAGCTAGAATGAACTTTACACTTTTTGGCCTGCCATGGAATTAAATGTTGCATAATACAGTTCATTCTTGATAATATCACATTCATTTACGAGTGAGATAATGAGAAAAATGAGAAAGTCTTTTGATAGCATATTATTAAACAAAAAAAATAAAACCCTTAGACATATCCTGTTTAGAGGCCAAGATTTATGGACATTTGTTATATAAACATCGTTCCTTTATTTGTGATAATTTTGTGTTTGACAACCTGCAGCTATGTTCCTAGGTCTTGATACCACATGGCCTTTTGTATTTCATCCCAAAAGATAATTCATATAAGATATAATACAATAAAAGAAGAAAAGAAATTATGCACACTTGCTACTTTCTAACATTTCTATTAAATAATAGAGAAAGCCCAACACTCAGTATCCCAAATTAGGAAATTACATTTGTATATCATCAAATAAAAATCATTTAGGTCATAAATCATGGTGTCAAAGCATCTCATCTCTTTGAAAGCAGTGATAAATTTGCATCCACAGAGCTTGACTATGAAATAAGAGCATTTGTTTCCCTGTCTGACCTTGAAGGAATTTGAAACAAAATTAAAGAAATCTCAGAGGTTTAAAACTAAGAAACATCAACATTATCTTCTGTAGGAAAAAAAGGGATTTTAACAAAATAAGCACTTTTGACTGATTGTTGGCTGTTGGTTCTAAGTGTTAATCTAGCCACATAATAAAAAGTTCTAAGTTTATTAATTACAAGAAAAGAAATATATGGTTACCATTCATGATATTTGTTAAATATTCTGATAAATATATAATATTTTATCATTATAGGATTTACTCAGTGACTTCTATTAACAGTATTCTCATATACACAAATATATGGGCCTATTTATCATTTATCTTCTCTTATGTCTTAGTGACTTTTATTTTTCTCTTCTGTATTTATTCTTTTATTTTATGACCAATTTATTTTTTAAATTTTAATTTGAAAACTATTTACATTTAGAGAAGAGTTGCAATAATAATGCAATGAACTTCCATATATCTTTCACCCATTGTTATTACTTTATCTTCTTTGCTTTTTATCTCTGATAAAAGTGATACAAATATAATAGTAAATATGTGTGTGTGTTCTTTATTTATGGAACCATAAATAAAGAAAAAATTTTGAAAAAAATTAAATTTTGAAAAAAAATGTTGCAAACTCCATGTCCTTTTATCCCTAAATACTGTAGCATGTGTCTCCTAGGAATAAAGATAATCTCCTTATACTTGTAGGCAACAATTGGGCTCCTACTTGCTGAATACCAAAACTGGACAAACGTCCATGCCTAGTGACAGGCTATAGAAGAAGGTCTTTAACACTACATTTACAGGAAAGTAAAATTAATTAAGAACTCACTGACTCTGCAACAGGTTCAGAGGAAGAGGGTAAAGCAGAAGCCAGCTGCGCATGACCAATTTCTCCTTCTTAATTTTTTTTAACATCTTTATTGGAGTATAATTGCTTTACAATGGTGTGTTAGTTTCTGCTTTATAACGAAGTGAATCAGTTATACATATATCGCCATATCTCTTCCCTCTTGCATCTCCCTCCCTCCCATAAGTCATAGCAAGATCCTTTTTGATCCACCTCCTAGAGAAATGGAAATAAAAACAAAAATAAACAAATGGGACCTCATGAAGCTTAAAAGCTTTTGCACAGCAAAGGAAACCATAAACAAGACAAAAAGACAAGCCTCAGAATGGGAGAAAATATTTGCAAATGAAGCAACTGACAAAGGATTAATCTCCAAAATTTACAAGTGGCTCATGCAGCTCAATATCAGAAAAACAAACAACCCAATCCAAAAATGGGCAGAAGACCTAAACAGACATTTCTCCAAAGAAGATATCTTATTTGGCAAGAAGATATTGCCAACAATCACATGAAAGAATGCTCAACATCCATCATTAATCATTAGAGAAATGCAAATCAAAACTACAATGAGATATCATCTCACACTGGTCAGAATGGCCATCATCAAAAAAAATCTCCTCCTTAATTTGACAGTATGTTAAGTCATGGTTTAACCCCTTGGGAAAAGAGTGTGAAGGTGGAGAGCTGCCAGAAGGGTTACACAGTGCATTAATGGAGCTATGTGGATAAAAACACCAATAGCATAAAAGAAGCTTGTGTTATAAAATGTATCATATATTTGCAATGTTGTGAAGTTTTACTGTGTTGAGGAGACTAAATATATGAACATACCTTTCACTAAAAAAAAAAAAAAAGCAAATGGTCCTTAACCATAGATAAGCTACTGGTTCTTACTTGCATTCATAATAAAAAGAAATGTAAATCAAAACTACACTATGATATCATTTCTCACCTATTAGTTTGGCAAATATTAAAAATTTGAAAACATACTCTGGTGACACACCAGTGGAAACATAGGCACTCATACATCACTAGTGGGAGTACAAAATTTGGACAGAAAAGTCATAATATCTAGCAAAATTACATAGGCTTGTACCCTTTGGTCCAGTAATCTCACTTCTAGAAATATATCTCAAAGGTATGCCGGCAAAAGCACCACCAAGAATATACTCTAAAGACAAAAAGAACTGAAAAAGTATCTGCTTATAGTATTCTTTTGTTAGTGTTGTTAATATCATTTTGAGAGTGTTGTGGATATTGTGGAATAATGCAAATGACTAATCATGTTGAGAACTAAGATGTTCTATGTGGAAGTACAGAGGAACAGATGTAAGGTTAACAAGGTTAAGTAAATATCCTTTAGTACTAAATTTGAATTAGAAACATTAGGAATTAGTAATATAAAACTCATGAAATATCTGTAGCTCTTAATATATACTGTATATTATATATTACAGGAAACAATTAAGTCTTGAATAGGAGATATACAACATGAGCTTGGGACATCTTTTCACACCAGAAAGCAAGTAATATAAATGATTTGAGCTAGGAGAAATTATATTGACACTCTTTTGTCTAGTTCTTAGGATACTAATCCACCAGATCCACTACCAGACAATTCTGAGGAAACCTCATTAATAAGCCTGCTGTGCCGGACTACAGACAATGGGGGTGGGAAAGATTACTACAGAGAGTTTGAAATCTGGCCATGTTCTCAGGCAGCTTTATGTGATGAAAGATGTTGACAATGAGATAATGTTCTTGTGGCAACTTCACTGTTCCATGAACTTCTGAGAGAGATTTGGCAATAATGAAAATAGATAGCATGTAACTAGTATTTACTATGTGCAAGAGAGTTTTGAGGACTTTCCCTATATCTACTAATTTAAAACTCACATTGACCCTGGGATGTACACATTAGTATTATTAGTAGAGTCATTTTACAGATGAATAAACTAAGATGCAAACAGATTAAGTAGTTTACTTCAGGTCATAGAGCTAGTAAGTGGTACACCCAGGCTCTAAATCCAGGCAGTGTGAATGTAGAACCCATGCTCTTAATCACCATTTTATACTATCATCCAGCACAGCTCAGTCATGCTTTATGAGGAGCCATTGACTCTATACATGTCATAGCAAATACCATCACTTGGGAAAGAGTGTTTAGAAATGTAAAAATGTTTTAACATAGTGCCATGTGTAAAAGAACAATTTTGCTGCCATTTTTTTTCTTTGTTCACAACACTCCCAGCACAACACACATACACAAAAGTCTCTTTTCCTTTCTAAGAACTTCAAATACATGTGATTTAATTGAGGAAAAACCTCTGAGTCAGTGGAAAGTTTAGAATTTAACTCTAAGTCACTTGAACTGGTATGTAAAACTTTCTAGAGAATAGAGATTAAGTTACCCACCAACTATCACCAAGAAAGAAATTAATATAGCTGAGATATGAGTCTGTGATTCTTAGATACTAAAGCCCATACGTATGTTTAAATACTGCTACATTATCTCTTACTGTGAGTCAGTTACGTAATCTCTCTTATCTTCACTTTTCTTACTGCGCAAGGATGTTATAAACAGAAAATGGATCTATAACTCCTACCTAAAAGATTCAAATGCACGGTAGTATTACTTTTTCACTTTTCCTTTCATCATATTAATGTTCAACCATCCATTCATTCACATTTTGCTCTTTAGCTTACAGTGATGATGATGATGGTAAGGGTAATAAAATTATAGAAGGGTAAAGAGAAAGAAGAGAAGGCAAATAGAAAAGATATTAATCTTCCTTTTTTTTTTCCTGTTACTCCTATAAGAGATAAGTGTTTCACTATAAGGAAACAAATAGAGGCTATAAGTGAGGAATACAAATGTCAGATGTAAAATAATCATGTTCCTGTGGCCCCTAGATAATTAGGCATGCAATTTACTTATTTTAATAGAAATAAAGAGTTGGGTGTTTCTCCCAAGGCATCCTGCCTTCTGCTGTTATAATAGTATCTCATAAGATAGCACCAGAGATTTTTTCCAAAGTTTACTTCTGTAGCAGAAATATCTCTTAAGAATGGCCTTCCATTAGTTGTTAAATAATTTTTGTTTCAAACAGTTTTCTGCAGGTTGAGCTGTCCACATTTTATAAATCTAATAAATAAGTATTTATGGAATAATCTCTGCTTACTTATGGAAATAAAGTTTGAATTGATGAGTAAATTGGGTGAAAGATTTTCCAACCCTTATATATGCTCTGAGAGTAACTGCTTCAACTGTTTTCTAAAATGCATGTTTCATTTACATCCATTTCGATAATTACCTTTTTACTTTCCACGATATAGAAAACCAGTTTAAGTAGATATAATCTAGCACTTGTGTGACAGAATCCTAATTGTCCCTAAGAGTAGATTGAAGTTTCAGGTTTCCTGAGTAACATTAATGCCACTTATCTTTAGAGTGCAGTATTCTTTACAAGAACAAGCATCTTCTGGCAGCTTTATTAATGGATTATGTATAGTAATAGTTCTGTTTTTTAAAAATGGTAAATGGGACTGAAAACTGTTGGCATATCTGGAAGCCTCTATGTCTCTAATGCACCTCAGTGATGATAAGCTTATTATTCTCAATTACCTAATATAAGAATCCATTAGAGTGTAAATGTAAATGCTGTGATGCTGTGAACATCTTCATATAATTAATGTTTCTGAAGTTTATCAGAGATGTTACAAATCTTATAACCATGTCACTAACGTTCATATAGGCAACATATGACATAACTAATAGGAATATGCTTGGTACCTTTAGCAGTCCATTTGGAATGTGGCTTAGCTGTCTAGTCCTTACTGATAACCAAGTTCTGGAAATCAGTTACTGATCCGTGATTATCACATTCAGATGCCTATGCATCAATTGCATGAAGATTTTTGTCATTTAAGTACTTTATAATGAAAGGATTAATTGAGAATCATTGAACCATACCATGGAATAAAGGCATAATTTGAATAGAGAGTTTACGTAGAATAATTATATACAAACATGTAAGAATTAATCTCCAGTGTGGTTCTTAACTTCCAAACCCTTCACATTGGGTTTGTAGAAACACTTAATAAGATACAACTGAGGAAAATATTCCTAGCAATATCCCATTCATGCCTTTTTTTACCCAATGTGTCTTGATTTCGTGTTTTCTTCTGTAAGAATTTACTGCAAATTGCATTATATTTTCAGATTCTGCCTGTACTTGGTCAATGTTTAAAGCTTAGTAACAGTCGATATTATTGATATGGGTTTCACTTTCTCTTTTTATCACACAGGGGAGTCACTTGACCATCTATGAATAACAAACTAGTTCTTGGTCATTTACTTGGGGATAAATCACAGCTAGGCATGTTGAAGAAATCCACACTGTCTAACAAAGAATTGTGAAGTCACAGATCAGCTCCATAAAATAAAGGAATTTATGGTGCGTTTAATCTGCAACTTGAGTTGTAAAGTATTGTCAACACTAAGTGGCTTTAACTTGCAACCTGATAGGACCAGTGAAATAAGGCAAGTGTGCATTTAGGCTTGAGCAACTATATTTGGGCAGCAGATTTGGGCGATGTGAGAAAGATGTATTAAAAAAAATTAAAATCAATTGAAATTAAGTATGCAAAGGGGGTCAAAATATGCAAATAATTTTATTTAGTGATTTTAATAAAATGATAAGAGTATAATAGTGAAGCTATAAAAGAAATATAATGGATACAACCATAATTAAAATCATCTCTGGCATGAAAAATTATATAAACAAATAATTTTTTTTTAATTTGAGTATTTCTCATGGACCAAAGAAATCTTGAAAACTGAGATGCTAAAAATAGTGTGTAATCAGTACTTTCAAAGAAATTAAATGATAACTATTAAATAATTATACTGGTGTTTAAACAAAATAAAATGAATCTCAGGGCAGCAGATAAAAATAAATCTTGTCATTTTTATTAGGCAATAGATTCAAATCAGATTAGGGGCTTCCCTGGTTGTGCAGTGGTTGAGAGTCCGCCTGCCGATGCAGGGGACACGGGTTCGTGCCCTGGTCTAGGAAGATCCCAGATGCCGCGGAGCGGCTAGGCCCATGAGCCATGGCGGCTGAGCCTGCGCGTCTGGAGCCTGTGCTCCGCAACGGCAGAGGCCACAATAGTGAGAGGCCCGCGTACCGCCAAAAAAAAAAAAAATTGAAAGAAAACTTTTTTGTTTTAAACATATTAAAAGCTTATATTTTTGCTGTTGGTAATCCTCTTGACAAAATTATTTATTGAATAAATATCTGAGTACCTACTATTTGCAATAATTTTATAAAGTGAATATTTATAATAGTATATTTCCTCACTAAAATCCATTGCAAATTAAATACTTATCCAGTAACAAAACTATGAAGTTTAATTTTTATATGGAATTTTAAATCATTATTACAATATTCTCAACTACCTGATAATATATGAGAAATAGTACTTCTCATCTGTTATAGGGGAAATCCACTTCAACCAATAGGTCAGAGTAAGGTCAATTTAATCTAAGTCTTGATAGAATTCTTAGGAAAGAATACCAGTATAACACCTGGGTTTGGAGTGAGCATACCACTTTAGGGTGATCTGCAGGCAGTGGACTTTGCCTGAACAATCTGAGATAAAACAGGAATAGCCACAAATATTATGACTCACAGTCTAACACTCCCCTAAGGTAAGTGGAATAAATACCACGTGCACTCTACGAGTAAGACAGAGATAGAGAGTAATTAAAAGCACAGGCTCTTTAACAAGACCTCTTGGGTTTGAACCCAGGTTCCACCTCTCACTTGCTGTGTGACAAAGAAAAAAATTATTAGATATTTCTCTGCCTTGATTTCCTTATGTTTTAAGTGGGAATGATAGCACTGTCTACATCATTGACTTGTCGCTAGAATAAAATATGTTAATGTATTTAAAGCATTTAGAGCAATGCCTGGCACAGTTAGTGCCCAATAAGGATTCATGTTAGAAAAGACTTGTATCAGTCATTGTTCATTTTAGGAAAATAGAAATTGTTTTTGGTATTTCAGGCACAAAATAGGTTATTAGAAGAAGTCAGACATTTACAAACTTGTTGGAAAGGCTAGAAGTGTGAAAATAAAGAGGATACCACAAAGGGTTTAGGTCGTATCACAGAAATTATGTTTGAGAGGTCAAGAATTTGCTCTGCTACCCAAAATTCAGAAATATTCAAGAATCTACCACCAAAGTCATAACTGACCAGAAGCTTTGTAGTTGGTGACTAAAAAATCAGAGTCTGATTAGCCATTACAAAAATTCTTGTCAGCAAAAGACTTTAATAATCATTAAGCATTATCCATTGCAGTAAGAATTATCCATTGCTGTTGCCAGAGAAAGAATGTCTTCTGCCTGATTTTTATCTTTCAAATCTTTTGTTATATTTATTTGTTTATTTTTTAGATTTCAATATAAGTGATAACACAAAGTATTTGTCTTTCTCTGTCTGACTTATTTCACTAAGCACTATTTCCCCTCACTCCTGACTCTTGCTTCTTTCTTGATTCAGCTGAGCTTCCTTTGGAGCATACTTTGAATAAAAGTATTCTTAAATTTTACCAAATATGGACATTTCGGTTGGAATTCCTAATACATAAAGATCTGCAGTTAGAAATCTGACAACATCCTTAATATCCATGACACAGTTGAATTCAATCTTCAGATCTCAGCATTGGGCCTGCATAGAGCTCTTCCTTCAAAGGTGAGCAATAATTTAAAAACAAATCCATTCTGAGCCTTATTAAAAAAAAAACAACTCATGTTATAAGTGGAAATTCTTACTATTTAAAATTTTTTTAATAAAAAATTAAGACAAAAACCCATTCACAATAGTAACAGACTATAGAAGGCCAAGAAATGTAACACATAAGCAGAAAACTACAAAATTTTTCTGAAAGGGTAAAAACATAAAATATGTGAAGAAACATCAAATATCTAGAAGAAAATATTATTTTAAAGAAAACATTCTTCAAGAATTAATATTCAATGTAAGTAAACTAAAATAGTTACAGTATTCTTCAAAAAGAAGATAAAAATATACTACACTATGTAAAATTATTAAAATAGCAGTAATGAGGGTTAACATCATGAATATTAAACTATATTACAACCAGAAATAAGAGAATATGAGACTAATAAATAGCAAAGTATCACAAAAATAAAATGCAATGACTGAGAAAGGAACCCTCACGTATCATTGTGATGAGAAAGGGAGGGTTGTACATGATATTAGAAGAACCTGTTAAGGTCTGAAGAAAAATAAACTCAACCTACACTCTTCAAATAATTTCCATACACATAAAAGTTAAATGTAAAAATATACATTAAAACTATAAACTAATGTAATTATTGATTTTTAAATGTTGGAAAATAGATAATTTTCCAATATTAACACTCAAAGGAAAAATAATCCCAAAGTGAAGAAAAGGATAGATATAAGAATATGAGCACAAAAACTTCCTGTACTTAAAAGGTAGGTAGCAACATGGAGGTGGCTTGCAATCACTATGAGTTTAAGAGTTTGTTATTTCCACTGTAAAACGGTGATATAAATTAATAATAAAGAAACTGAGAACAATATTTACTATAAATGGTAATTGATCAATCTCACTAATAAGGAAAGAAGTAAATATTTAATATTGGAATACTATTTTCATAAATTCATAAATTTCATAAGTTAAATTAGCATAATATGTTAAATGAAAATGTACAGGGTTGTACCACAGTTTGAGAAGTCAGGGAAGGAATCTGATACTTACATTGATGTTTAATAGAGATCTGAATGGCAAGAAGAAGCCAACCTGAGAAAGTTAAGCAGAAGTATATTTTAAGGAGAGAAAATACTTTTTTGCAAAGACCTGAAGATGGAAACAAGCTCGCTAAAAATCAAGAAACCAAAATCATTCCAGTAATTTGGGCACAAAATATGTAAAGGAGAGAGTAATTCAAGCTGAGGTCTGAACATTTAGCAGGAGCCAGTATATATATGGATTTTAAGTCTAGAAAGATTTTGACATCATTTTAAGAAAATAGTAAAAAATTTTAAGTAGGGATTGGTGTGATCTGATTTAACTTTTAGGCCATTATTCAGATTATACTGTGGGCAACAGAAGGAAAGGGCAAGAAGGAAAGCAGGAAAGTTTGTAAACAGACTTTTACCATGATCTTAACAAGAAATCACAATGACTTGAATTAGGGTAACAATAGTGGGAATGGTAAAAAGTATATGGAAATATACATGGGTCTACATGACTTGCTCGTGGGTTAGATATAAGAAGTGAGTAAACGAGCATAATCAGGTTAGAATCATGATTTTTTGTTTAAGCTACAGAGAAGACTGATACCCTTACTGAAATGGGGGGGCTGAGGCAGAAGGAGGTTTGAGGACTAAAGGTAAGAGTTCCCTTTTGGTTACACTAAATTTGAGATAGTACACATCCAAGTGGAAATGATATAGACATCTCGATTATAAGTCTGGGGTTCTGATGAGAATTTAGGGCTTAAGATACAGACCTGGGATTCAGGATCCAAGCTCAATATTTAGATTTAGGAGTTATCAGCATATTAATTTCGTGCCTATGCTGTAGTACTTTTATTCAGTTAAAATAATGTAATTAACATCTAATTTACTTCAAGTCTTCATTCTGATTTCATATAAAATATTTATTTTCATATATAATATTTCGTATTTTTATATAAAACACTGACCTGTTGGTATCTATGAGAGTTAATGTAATACCAAATATTGTTCTACTTTTATAATTCAAGGACTTCCTATCAAAGTAGGTATACTTCAATTTCAGATATTTTTTCACTATGACATTTTATCAATAGTCATCTGGCAACTAGGCCTTTTCAGATATGAGAAGGAAATAGATAATTCTAAAGTTACCTGTGACAGATACTGTATTGAATTGATTAATGAGTCATTCTGCTTTTCAGTTCACCATGAGCTCTAATTCATCATCATGGATTACCATTAAGATTACTAAAATTCTACAGAAGAATGTTTATATGTAAGCTCAATGATCAACTCTAGCCCTGCAGATGTATAATTTGAAATATGATGTCACTATACTGAGAAAATACCTAATTTAGTTTTCATGTATCTCAGAATTAGATAATAAGATTTATAACTCCCATTTTCTCATTAGAGTTGCAAATAAATACACACTTTCTCCAAATCCAGAAATAAGAAAATGGTCTCCTTCAATATAATTTAAGTTGCTGATTTGCAATAAAAATAAGCCTGGCATTTTAGCTAATCACATTTTACCCCATATATTATTCATTTAGCAATTACTGCCATCATCTGTAGATTCTTGAGGAAGAAACATGGAAAAATATGTTGGGAGAGAGTTAGAAAGGAGGAGCTATTTTGAAATAGGAAATTTTAAAAAGAAAAAAAGATTGGGAACTTGCAGTGGCACAGAAGTAGAGGTAACTTTAAATAATGATTTATTTCTGAGGGAAGATTTTGGAGGAATGGTTGGACACTGCATCAGGGTGTTTGGGAAAACCAGAGACTTGATTAAGAGTTAGGGTTAAGGAAAGAAAGAGAAAAAAATGAGGGTGAAAAACTTTCCTCTAGTGCTCCGTAAGTTTTGCATTATGAATTATATTTACATAGAAAATATTTGGGCTTTAAAATGTGTATAGGAGGTTTATACAAAGTGCCTTATGTTACCTCATCTGTTAAACTCACTTGCTACTACACACCTGAGTAGTGATCATGGGATTCATCCCTGTCAGCAGGGGCAAAATGATCCCTCTTTTTGAGACATGTACTTTGATTGCATCCCTATATTTCATTTTAAAAAACAAGGATACTATTTATAAATTAAATGCAGTGTAAAACTCAATATTTTCATTGTGTTAGCTTTACCATTTTCACTTTTCAAAAACTTGGGAGCTTTGCATATATGTACCCTGCCAAAGTCTTTATGAGAATCTATCATTTCAAACAAGAGTAATACTCACACACTATGTTGTATATTGGACAGTTATATTTAGGTTTAAAATATTCTACTTTTTTGCTCTCCTGATTATGCTTCTGTTAATGCAATTTAAAAGCAATAATCTTAGAAAGAAATATTTCCTTTTTAACATATCTTCCTTTAGAGAAATACCCCTTTTCATTATGGCATCACTCTATGCATTAGAAGCTAAATTTGTTTGCTTCATGAGAACAAATGTGGGAACGACAGAGATGTATAAAAATCAACTGCTGGTTTCTGAGCAGTAGCACTAATACCACAATGAAACTCAAACTGTTTAATTTTTTGGCAACTGAATAGACAGTTGCCAGCAAGTGATCCTCATTTTTCCTGACATCCCATTTCTGTCTCTCTTGCTATCACCTACCACTGTGAATTTATAATTGCTAACAAAGCACTGCAGTACAATTGCCAGATTTAAAATGGATTTCATGGCACACTGATGCAATTACATGCCCTTTCTTCAAAGGCTAAATGTGTGTCAGCTCCACAATGCACCACATGGCAACAGACAGCGATATTTGACTGACTGGTCTACTAAGTTAGTGAAGAGTGTCACTCTGCTCTCATATACTGCTGCCTAAACGGGGGGGGGGGGGGGGGGGGAATTAATTTACAATGGGAAAGAAAGAAAGGACTTTCATTCTGCTGATTTAGTTATCTACAAAAGCTGGGAAAGGTCACGCAATTCTTTTGAGTCTAGTGCAGATTAACAAACATCACTGATTTCAGGCGAGTCACATAAACACTCTTATCTCACTTTCTTTGTTTATAACTTGAGATGCTAGGACTTCAAGATCCCCTTTATAAATACCAAGTTCTTGTTGTTCAGTATTAAAGGTTAAGCAGTCCTGCAGGTCTGCCTGAGAAGAATCAGCTTCTTAAGAGCTTAAGCAATTATTACTGTCCACAGGGTGTAATATACAAGTTGTTACATTAACAGAAACATTTTTAAGAGCTAAATGTGTCCAGAAAGCTTATAACAGGCCTGGCTCAATTATATATCCATAAAAACCTCAGAAGCAGGGCCAGAGACTAGTGCTTGGGACAACTTGTCAAAACTGGTTTCCTGATTCGCTCTTCTCTTAGGCAGTGTCATTTCCTTGCTCATTATTTCAGGCTTCTTCAGAGCCAAAAATTAAAGTGTTATTACTTGCATACATTACTCTCAAGGTGACTTTGATGTTAAGCTGGGACTTCTCATGCTGGCGTCATTGCCTGAAAAAAGGTCAAATTTCTTCCTCCATCCATCCCCAGGGAAGTGACACAAAACAGAAATACTGGCAGTTAGCTAGGTACAGGCATCCTTGCTGGAGCAATGGTCCTGACTATAGATCACCAACTGCTTGGAAATATGTACTGAGAAATTCCACCATTTTGCTTTACCTTCAACTTTGGAAACATAGCTATAGAGTAAGTCTAGTAAATAGCTTCTCTGTGTCAGTAAGAAAAATAACAGACATGTCTTACAGACAAATATAAGTTTTTAAAGATCTGTTAACATTTCCATGCAAATAGGGAACATCCAAAACTTAAATTCTTTGCTGTCATTATCTTTCCTCTACTCTGAATAAAAATAACCTCTTCTTCCCAGTTCATGACGATTAGCTGAGGTTGCAGTGATGCATCATGGTAGTTTTAGTTATGGAATTTAACAGACATCTGAGATCATAAAAGTTCTCCATAAGAAACAGTGCGAAAGAGAAAAAAATCTGTTCTTTCTTGATCTGGCTTTTAGGAAATATCATGCCATGTGATAGACAGTATTCAGCCATTTATTGAATTGGACTCCTGCTACAGAAATTTAGAATTTATAACACTGTTACTGTTTCTTAACCTACTTGACACTTAAAATAAATAGGGGTATAAGAATAGAAATGATGATGTTTCTGCAGCCACTGCTTTCAAAGATACTTTGCACAGTCTGTAAGCTCTCTTTTCATCATTTCTTGATGAGTTGTTAGGCAGATCCCACAGTGTTTCTTCTTATTTTCCACCCCTCTTTCTATTTTCCATCTTGATTATGTATGTGTAAAAAAAAAGTCCATTTCAACACTTTCTCTATCAAAAGATCCAATCCAGAGTAAACAAAACTTTGTTTTTACATCCAATTCAATTCAAAGTTTCTTCTTTGACCCATCTTTCCACTCCAGCTCAGGTCAGCCCCCATGCCTAGTGATTTCATATTTCAGAGCATCAAAGCAGTCAAGATATCCATAGGCAAGTAATAAACTATTGATATAAAATCATTCATTTAAGTTGGTAGCAAAGAAAATTTTTTAGTTTTGCTAAAATCTAGTATGTATCACTTTTAATATCACTAGTAAATTTTTAAAAATGTATACAATAAATGTGTATGGAGTATTTTTACCTTTTAACTTGTAATTTTGTTTAAACAAAATACACATACAATAAAAGGGATACAATAGGATGCCTATATCTCCCTTCCACCATCTACTTAATTCCAACCCACAGTTACTTTTTCCAAAGGTAAGGACTATAAACAACTCTTTCACATCCTCTAAGAAAAAGTGTATACATATATTTCATATAAATTGGATTCATACAAATAGATAATATAAACACTGTTCTATACCTTATTTTTTCTCTCTTACACTTTTTCCATATCAGTGCAATCAGATTCCCTTCATTCTTGTTAATAGCTGTATAGTATTCCATTATATGATGCAATTAATTTTATTCAACAGGCTGTTTGTTTTACTCCCAATTTTTTAAGTTAGTTTTGAATAGTTTTAGGTTTACCAGAAAAACAAATAAGCAGAAAGCACACGGAGTTCCCATGTACCTCATCCTCTCCCTCCAGTTTCGCCCATTATTAATATCTTGTGTTAGTGTGGTATGTTTGTTACAATTCATGAGACAAGACTGATAAATTATTATTGGACTAAAGTTCCATAGTTTACATTAGCACTCACTCTTTGTATTGTAAATTGTATGGGTTTTAACAAATGTATAATGACATATGTTTCACCATCACAGTATCTTACAGAACAGTTTCACTGCCTCAAAAATCTCCTATGCTTCTACTATTCATTCCTCTCTCTCTCCTGTTGAACCCCTGACAAATACTATCTTCATAGTTTTGCCTTTTCCAGAATGTTATATAGCTGGAATTATACAGTATATAGCCTTTTTTAGACTGGCTTCTCTCTCTTAGGAATAGGTTGTTAATGTTTCTCCATGTCCCTCTCACATCTTGATAGCACTTTTTTTTCATCACAGAATAATATTCCATTGTAGGGGAATACTTTAATTTTTTTATCAGTTCACCTACTGAAAGACTTCTTGGTTGTTTCCAAGTTTTAGCAATTATGAATAAAGTTGCTATGAGCATTTGTGTTCAGGTTTTCGTGTAGACATAAGTATTCAGCTCATTGGGGTAAATATCAAGGAATGTGATTGCTGGATCTTTTCTTTCCAGTATGTTTAGTTTTGAATGAAACTGCTAGTCTTCCAGAGGGGCTGTACCATTTTGCATTCCCACCAGCAATAAATTAGAGTTCTGATTGTTCCACATCCTTACCAACATTTAGTGCTGTCAGTGTCCTGGATTTTGGCCAGGAACCTCACCCATGTTGATGGACATGTAAATGTAGATTCTTTTGAAGTCTTTAAGGAGGGTGCTAAAATTTGCCAGTGTTTTGCCAGTAAAATATCTTATTCAGTCCTTAGTTTAATCTGTTTTACACTTCCTGGTTGACAGTTATTTTCTTTCACTTTTACTATCACTAGTAAATTTTGAAAAGTGTATACAATAAATGTATACAATTTGAACATTTTATTTTGCATAGCAAATGTTTCATTATGGCTTTTTTTTTTTTTTTTTCCGTATGCGGGCGTCTCACTGCTGTGGCCTCTCCCATTGCGGAGCACAGGCTCCGGACGCACAGGCTCAGCGGCCATGGCTCACAGGCCCAGCCGCTCCGCGGCATGTGGGATCTTCCCGGACCGGGGCACGAACCCGAGTCCCCTGCATCGGCAGGCGGACTCTCAACCACTGCGCCACCAGGGAAGCCCCTCATCATGGCTTTTGAACTTGAGGTTCCAACAGACATAACTGTTTTGTAAATTCTGCCTATAGAACCACATGTAGGCGCTTTTGAAGTTACACATTATCAAATTTTCTTTACTTGTGTGGCAAAGATTGTTTTGTCTCCCAAATTCCCAACAGTTGAACAATTGTTTCTTTGTAATACATTGACCATATACGAAATTGCAGCTATTTGACCATTTTCAATCTATGGAAAAAGGCAATTTGAAATGGTTCAACCTAGTATGTTATCTATCTTTTCTCTTTGCCTACTTCAGAGATCAACTCTTTTATATTAATCATATTCATTTTTCACCTAGAGATGTATTTGAAAGGATTCTTTTTATTTCTCCTTCTAGAAATATAGTTACCTTTTATCTGATGATTTGTCTATTTTTCAGTTATAAAGATGGCATGTTTAAATATTTCCTCTCCACATTCTGTTATCTCCTTCTAGATCTCCAGTTAGATGAGAGCCAGAACTTCTTCCTCTGTTCTTTCTGTATTTAACCTTCATTTTTATTTTTAACTCTTTGTCTCATTGTTTTGCATTTTGTGTAATTTCTTATACCTATCTTCTGATTCATGAATCCCCCTTTTGCTTTGTATAATTTATTTCATCCTTAAGAATATTTCTGCCCTAGTTTGTTTTTGTTTCTTCTAAGAGCCCTCTTCCATCCTTAGGCAAAACTACCTGGTAATTTCTTTTTATAGTTAACTATTCCTAACTCATAATTTCAATAGCCCCTTTTTAGATACATATTTTACTCTTTTTAGATACATATTTTATATTCTGCTTCTGATGATTTCAATATCTGAATGTTTTGCAGTAAGGTGTTTTTTGTTTGTTTGTTTTGTTTGTTTTTTTGGCATGTGGGATTCTTAGTTCCCCAACCAGGAATCAAACCCACACTCCCCCTGCTTTGGAATTACAGAGTCTTAACCACTGGACCGCCAGGGAAGTCCCTTGTTTATTTTTTTTCTGCTGGCTCTTTTTTATGGTGTCTTTTTTCTGGTAATGATTTTTGACATAAAGTTCAATGTAACTTTATCTGAAGAAATGTATTGAGACCTAGTTTTAAAATGGCTTTTTCTCCAGAGAAGATTTGCATTTTCTTCTTCCAGGCATCTCAGGAGACTGCCAACCTGGGACCACTCTAAAACAAATTTCAGTTTGAGGTTTCTTGGGACATACCTACTTTGTGAATTCTGCCACTAGCTTTAAGGTATGTGGGTCAAGAGAAGTTATTTTTTTTAATGGGAAATACTGTAGCAATATTGGTCACTTTGAAGTTACACATTATTAGGAGATATTTTTTTCACGCTTGTGGCCAGAGCTAAGTGAGCAAGAGAGAGAATAGAAGACAATTTAGAATAGTCAAGAAGTAGGACAACAGAATTATGTAGTTTTCGGGCATTTGTAAGATTTTTTTTCCCAATTTTGGATGATATGGGAAAGCTTTGAAATGTTTGGGGGCATGGATAACATATCAGTCTTTAATTTTCAAATCCTTCTACATTATAAAGAATACACTTATATAAGAGCAAGGATGAAAGTGGAATTACCAGTTAGAATTTTGCAAAAATCTTTGTAAGGAATAACATTGAATTTAGACCAAATGTTAGAAGTAAAAGGATGGAAGCGGTCAGAATCTGTATATATCCTGAATGTAGATTTTACAGATACTTACTTTTAGACTTCATATAGAATGTGATAAAGTTTGTGAAGTCAAGAATGAGTGCAAGGTTTTAGGCCTGAATTTGCTGAAGCATACATTTGCCATTAACTGAGACATGAAGTCATAAGAGAAACAGGTTTGCAGAAGCAGGACATCAGAAAAAGAGTTTTAAGCGTGTTCATTTTGAGTTGCATATTAGATATACACAATAGGAAATATTGAGTAGAAAGTTGAATATATATCTTTGGAGTTCAGGAGGGAAGTCTAAGCTGGAGATAAAAATTTGCAAATCACCAGAATAGAACAACATTTGTAACGATGAGCCTAGACTAAATACCTAAGACATGAAAGAATCTATGTTTAAAGGTCAGAAAAATGGGAAAGATCAGCAAAGCAGCTTTAGGAAAAGTGGAAAATGATTCAGGAGGAAAAACAAAGAGAGAATTAAGTCTTAGAAGAAAACAATGAAAAACATATTTTAATGTGTAGCAAGTGATCAACCATATCAGTAGATGAATAAAACAAAAATAAATGATTCACTTTGTTATAAAGCAGAAAACTAGCACACCATTGTAGAGCAATTATACTCCAATAAAATGTTAAAAAATAAAAGATTTAAAAATAATGTGAAATAAGGTAGGCATTATGTATCAAAATATAATCATAAGTTATTAATAGCTATTGTTAAAAAACATAAAAGAGAAAAGAGTAACGATGTTGCAGAATAGACTTGAGACAAATAATTGTTTCATTTGCAGTGATAACAAATTAACAAAGTATTCCACTATCAGTAAACACAGGCTGAAGTTTGAAGGAGAATGAAGCAAACTGGAGGTGCCTTCATTTGATTCCCACATGTTCCTGAAGACCAATGCATATTCTGTTGCTTAAAATGGATACACAACAAACTGCAAGATAAAAGTAGGTCTGTAGAATGTCAACTGGCCATGTATGTTTCCACATCAAAAAAGCAAGGGTCAGATATGACAAAACTCTCACTTCCTGACCTGTTATCAACTACACTAAATGTTCTTACTGAACTGGATTGTTGCCTATTTATTAATTCAATTTATTTATTTATTATTAATTACTTTAATGTAATTAATTTATTAATTAAAGAAATCCACCCCAATACCACTTATCCAGGTGTTAACATCTCAGGATATCAATTGATCAATGATGATATAAGCCAAGTAGATAAGTTGAATCAAGTTTCCTGACACATATAAAAGACCCTTAAAAATAGTCCTTCTTCTTGAGGACACAGGGTAGTGGGAAGGGTAAGCTGGGACAAAGTGAGGAGTGGCATGGACATATATACACTACCAAATGTAAAATAGATAGCTAGTGGGAAGCAGCCGCATAGCACAGGGAGATCAGCTCGATGGTTTGTGACCACCTAGAGGGGTGGGATAGGGAGGGTGGGAGGGAGACTCAAGAGCGAGGAGATATGGGGATATATGTATATGTATAGCTGATTCACTTTGTTTATAAAGCAGAAACTAACACCACCATTGTAAAGCAATTATACTCCAATAAAGATGTTAAAAAAAAGTAAACAATTTGCATTTGAAAAGAGGGAAGTCATGGTAACCCTGATGTCTATTTAAGAATTATAGGAATAAAAACATAAAAGATGTAAGTTCGGAAGAAAACTGAATGAGAGTAAGCAGATATTAAATATTAACAACTCTTTTAGAAGTATAGCTATAAAAGAGAGCAGAGAAATGGACAGTAGCCCTAAGGGATGTGGACCAAGGGAGGTTATTTTTTAAGGGATATATTGTAGCAGTTTTTTTAAATAACAATGAGAATAACCCATAAGAAAACAGGAGAAGAAAAATAAGGCAGAAATAAAAGGGAATAAATGTAAAGTAGCATCAAGAACAACTTTGAGATGAGTAGCTATGAAATTAAAATGAGACCATTCAGCAGAATTGTGCATTTTTCTCCAGCAACTTTCAGCTGTTTCAGGCACAGATTCAGCGAAGGCAGTGAGTTAGTTTTCACCAAAGTTACTCAGCATACAAACTGAATAAAAAATAGGGAGAATGGGGAAAATGAGTTGAGGAGTTAGTATAAGAATACACAATGGGACCTACATTGGGTGAGGAGGGAGTGGTGATAGGAGGTTTGTGAGGGATAATGTAGAATCAATGATAATCATGTTGTAGAGACAAGGAGCTGTTTCTCTAAGCATTGACAAAGAATTGCTGGTGACATGGTACTGTAAATCATGAATGACCTGGAAAGATATCAAATGAAGTTTGGGAGTGGAATGCTTCAAGTTATGATTATGAAAGAGGTGTAATTACTAGCATTCACTTGGGAATAAGTGTAAGAGGTGGGTTTTAGTATAAGATCATCACTGAAGAGGAAGTGAAGAGAGACAAGAGGGACATTACATGGATATTGAAATGACCAGAATTTATGGTAGAATTATGCTAAAATCCAAAAGGATTGAAAAAAGTGACCCATTGCTTTGTAGATGACTGCAAGAAGGAGGAGAAATGGGTGGTGGTGTCTTAACTGATTTACTGAAACTGAAAATCAGAGAAACTCATTTCATCAGTAGTAAGACATAATGGGTTTTTTTTGCATATTTTAACATCTCTAAAATTGGGATTTGTCTTACAATTTATGGCATCTTGCAATCACTGTCAGTTAGCAGTTCTAACCTAATTTTCACTAGATTTTTCAAAATGGCTAAAAGTTGGTTGTTTTTCATAATTTCATGAAAAGACCACTGCAGTTCCTTCATGTTTTGGTCAACAAAATAATTGTGTACCATTTGAAGGAATATGATTCCTGGTTGTTGCCAGAAAGCCAATTAATGCTTTATAGTAAGAGCAAGAACACCTCAATATCAAAATTTCAGAATGGGTGTCAGTACTTAAAATCTTTCATAAAATAGTGAATCATTGTTTCAAGAAATGCTGCATCACAGCTGCAGCTCCACAAATGGGGTAGAGCCCCAATGCTATTGAGGGCACACAGCAAGACATCTTGTAGACAAAATTTCGACTTTACATGAGTAGGAAAGTGAACTGAAGATCAAACTCTGAGTATGAAAAGTTTTAAGAATATCTTAATTTTTTCATTTTTATTTTGCTTTCTATGTTTACATGATAATGATATATGATAAAAATATGAGATTAGGGCTTCCCTGGTGGCGCAGTGGTTGAGAGTCCGCCTGCCGATGCAGGGGACTCGGGTTCGTGCCCCAGTCTGGGAAGATCCCACATGCCGTGGAGCAGCTGGGCCCATGAGCCATGGTCGCTGAGCCTGCGCGTCCGGAGCCTGTGCTCCGCAACGGGAGAGGCCACAACAGTGAGAGGCCTGCGTACCGCAAAAAAAAAAAAAAAAAAAAAAAAAAGATTAAATAGTATAGAACCATTCTTTTAATAACAATAAAATAAAAACTATAACATATTTAAAAAGCATTGTATCATAGCATAACTGGCAGAGAATGTTTACCTTTATGATGGTATCTAAAATAATGGTGTATCTTCCAATCCATGGAATCTTAGGTATGATAAAATACAGTAGCATATTTTCATATATACTGCAATATATTAGTCATTTTTAGTATTTGGTTGTCTTATCATTCACTCTGACTCCTTCAATGACAAGAAAGAAAGAAAAGGAAGGAAGGAAGGAAGGAAGGAAGGAAGGAAGGAAGGAAGGAAGGAAGGAAGGAAGGAAGGAAGGAAGGAAGGAAGGAAGGAAGGAAGGAAGGAAGGAAGGAAGGAAGGAAGGAAGGAAGGAAGGAAGGAAGGAAGGAAGGGAAAGAAAGAAGGAAAGAAGGAAGGAAGGAAGAAAAGAAAGAAAGAAAGAAGGAAAGAAGGAAAGAAGGAAGGAAGGAAGGAAAGAAAGAAAGAAAGGAAAGAAAGGAAAGAAAGAAAGAAAGAAAGAAAGAAAGAAAGAAAGAAAAAGAAATATATATATATATATTTGAAGAGGCAAATATAGAAAAAATGTACCTGATAAGTTCCAACGCAGATCAGATTTTTGAAAAATGGCATCAGTGGTTCTCAAACGTCCAGAGATCTCAAAAGCATCCTTGGACTAGCAATGATCACCATCACATAGTAAGTTATTAGAAATGCAAATTCCTAACCTCTATCTCAGATCTGTTGAATCTGATAAACTGGAGTGGCATCCAGCCATCTGTTTTTTAACAAACCCTCCAAGTGATTCTGATGAATGCTAAAATTTGAGAACATTGGCCGAGACTATCAGGTTTAATCGAGTCTTCTTGCTT
Source organism: Phocoena sinus (assembly GCF_008692025.1). Classification (NCBI taxonomy): domain Eukaryota; kingdom Metazoa; phylum Chordata; class Mammalia; order Artiodactyla; family Phocoenidae; genus Phocoena; species Phocoena sinus. The sequence goes on along the minus strand of NC_045772.1, from coordinate 43,961,422 downwards.
CCTGCATTTACCCTTTCTCTAATATGATAAAGTTGGCTCACCCTCCTGGCCGCTTATTCTTCTGGCAGTAGATAAAGGAAGAGGAAGTAGACAGGGAAAGTTTCAGATTCGCATCACGTTTCAAGGCAGTGATCCGTCTCACCAGAGAAACTAGGCCTAATTACTGCAATAGAGTCTGATCAGTCAAGGAGCAACAATTCTCTCCTTAGAGGGAGGCGATGGTAAGGGTAAAGGATGGAGGAAACAAAATGGTAGTACAAGGGCTAGGGCCAGAAGAATCACATCCCCTTATAATAACTGTCCATACTAAGGCTAACAGTTTTTAAAAATTTGTCTGATTTATGTGTTTCCAATCCCCTGTAATCCTCACAATAAATCTGCAAAGGAGGTAATATTACTGTCTTCAATTTAATTAAAAGTAATTGAGCCTTAGAAGAAACTACATCTTAATATTTACAGTTGAATATGAGTATGATTTGATATTTGGAACTTCCCTGCAAGGAAAAATTTAACTCGTATTGCGAATAACTTACTCAAGTGACACTGAAAAATTATTCACACTCTTTATTCTCCTCGCTTCCCTTTTTAATTCCTCTCTAGTTTTTTAGTCAGGCTGTTAATAAATGGCATAACTTTCTTGTGTGTTTCATTTAGACTAACTACATCTCCATGTATATAAATTGAGATACTTTTGTCACAAGCAATAGAAATCAACTGTATCTAACTTAGAGAAAAAGAAAGTTATGGGAAGGATAGGGGCCTCGCTCATGCAATCAAAGAGGTGGCTTAAGAACTAGGTTCACAAAACGGAACCAGCCTCAGTGTTCCAGGTAGTTGGAGCTGACTCTTTTATGCGCACATACTTTGTTTTTCTCCATTCTTGTGTCTACCTTCTTTTGTGTGAGAGCAGAGGATCTTCACTGAGAGCCTCCCAGGTCAAACACATAGGGAAGAAATCTACGTGAGGGAAATCAGGGTATCATCCGGAAGGAGAGCAATGCATGCCGGGAGGTCATGCAGACAACAAATATCCACTGCACAGTATTTACCCTCATGCTTGTTCAGCTATAACTCGGGTACTTATTTCTGGATTTATAAGAGTGGAAGAGCAAATTCTGTGTTCTTTCCTTCATTGAAGAAATGTTTACGGCATGCTTACGGTGAGACAGATGAGCAACTTCAGATACAAAAGGAAACAAAATCTCAGTGATCTCAGGACCTTGAAGTCTAACTTGCAATGATGACAACAACATATCATTGCATAAATCAGTAGCTGAAGATTCTAATCAGTGCTCCAAAGGAAGTTTTTACAGTGTTATTACAGAGGATACGAGTGATAGGAAAACTGCTAATAGAGGTTCTTTTTAGGGAAATGTTCTCTGGGTAATAGGTGGTTAATAGAAATTAACTTTCTTCAATTTAATGTTATTTCCTAATGATTGACTGTATTTGAGGTAAGAAGCCAGTGGAGAATGTGACCTTCTAATTTCACAAAACTTCTTCCCTTCCAGCTTCACCTGAAATTGCAGTCCTGCCCAGGTGATGTAATCAATGGAGCAAGGTAAGTGATATTCAAAATGTAAACATATCTCTTTTCTATCACTTTCATAAATTTGAATTCAGGCATGTCTTTATAGTGAGTAGTAGTCTCCATATAGCATAGAATTGTGATTGATATTAAATATATACTGATCATAAAATTATAACATAGAAAGTTGTTGTAGGTAATTTTTTAGACACTATGTCTACTTTTTAAAAAAAATATTTTCTATCAGTTTAGATATTTCTTCATTATAATTCATCATGTTTCTCCCATTCATATTTTTCTTCCCTCTTTCAACACATAGCTGCTCTTATAATACACATTTAGTGGAAAGTAATAGGTTAAAAGTACAAAGAGCGTTTCTTCCATTTCTACAGAGCGTTCTTGATCCATTGATAATTAACAGTCTTTGCCGTATTGTAATGTCCCTTTGGTCCCAGTTCTGCAGTTGCAGTCAAAAATGTTTTAATGTAATGAAATACACTGGTACCCAGACAGTTAATTTCTTGGAGGGTTTGTCATTCTTGAAGCCTGCTGGGAAGTCAGGCCTTTTCTAGTAAAGTGATGCAGTTTCTTATGGAAATAAGTAGCTTGTTCTACCACAGTGAGAGCAGAAACCAGAGGAGAGGAGAGAAAGAATGAGAGAGAGAGAGAGAGAGAGAATCTCAAGTATATATACAGTGCAGAAATATCAGCCAAAAGTGACACACTGTTGATCAAATTAAAAGGGGCCATCAGGAATCCACATTAAATATTTTCTCTCTCAAGCACAGTCACAGTTGTGAGTAGCATAACTTGAAGTGGTGACTGGGAAGAGTCAGGGGAACTCCTTATAGTTTGTAAAAAGCTATACTCTCACAGATGGTAAGGGGCAACAATAATGATACGAGACTTGGGCCAAGCAGCATCATTTTTCTCCCATAGACAGGATTCCTTAAAGGAAGGTAAGGTTTAGAAGCAACCCTACTTTTCAGCTCTAGTCAATAAGAAGGTGGGAAATATAAAATGACCCATTAAATCCAATAAGCCTATTGGTAAATCATTAAATAAGCTTCTCAAAGGGGGATACTTCTCCTCCTAATTTGGGATTAATTAGTAGCAAAGGAATATTTTTCTATGGAAGAGAACAAACCCCAAAGCAAGTACAAATAATGGAAATTCAAGAAAATCAGAAAGAAATTGAGAAGGGAAACTCAGATTATAGCATGATAAAGACAAATTTCCATGCCATCAAAACTAACCTTTTTTTAAAAGTCAATGACTAAAATAAATAAATAGAAACTAGGAGGGAGGGGATTAAGGGGCTCTATCTATACTATATAGAAGCGAAAACACTGCCAGATATGTGCCCCCAGAAAAGAATTCATAAACAAAATCATAGCATAAATTGTTATCAAAAATTCTACAGAAAAAAAAAATTCTACAGAAAAAAATTAATAGGACAGTGAAAATAGATTAAAATATTTTGTATGCTCCAAAACAGATGACAGATTTGTACAGTAATTGTTTTTCATTTGCAAAAAACTGGAGAAGACTGGATTACACAGTTGAATGAGTAAGATGAAAAAGAAAGCTGGAACTTCTAATGAAAGACATTTAGTCCAAAGTCAAAGATATACGTCGAAGTAGGAAAAATATTTGCAGCTGAAGAGCAGGCAAAGGGCTAAAATTTCTTATGTTTAAAGCGTTCTTAGAAATGAATAAGAGACAAAAATACAACATGAAAATAAGAGATATCAACAGAATGTGCACAGAAGAATTACAAATAGTTTTTAAATACGTGAAATGATTCTCACTTATAGTATGGCAAATGAAAACATAAAGTACATACAGACTGCTAGAATGTTAAAAAATCTAAGTGTTAAAAAATCTAAGTCATAATATAAAACATGGAAAAGCTTGGGGAATCAGTCGTCCTTAGATTTTACTCGTGAGAGTGGAATTTCCTACAGAAAGCAATTTGGCACTATCTATAAAAATTAAAAATGCTTATAATTTTTACCTTATAATTCTACTTGTACAAAATAATACTTGAAATATACTGTAAAATATGTAGAATGAAATGTGCTTCCAGTAATTCACTATGGCATTGTTTTCTTTCCCTAACTTTTCTTTTTTCTCCCTTCCTTTTTATATACAACTTTTTAAGATACAACTTACATACCATAAATTTTACCCACTGTAAGCGAACATACAATTTAATGCTTTTTACCAAATTTACAGAGTTGTGCATGCCCAAGAAAATGCAATTTGTTAACATTTTCATTCCCCCCAGAAATTCCCTTGAGCTTGTTTGTGGTCAGTTTCCACTCCTACCCCGACCCCATGCAAACATTGATCTGTTTTCTGTCTCTATAAACCTGCATTTTACAGACACTTTATTTTTAAATTTTTTTTGTTACATGAAAAACTCAATTTATTATGATTGATAATGCATATAAAATAGTTTCATTATTTGAAATATGTAGTCAGAATCAATAAAAATGATGTTCTAGTGATTTTGCAAATCTTATACCAAATTTACAAGACTGTTATATGGGGATTTCATTTTGTTGGTACAGGGAGCTTTTCCTTTTGATTGCCTATAATGAAGAACACAAGACATGTAAATTAAGAAAGACTGATAATCTTCTAAATAATCAGATACACCTGACACTACATAATATTCAGGCTCACAAAGTATAAACAAATGCTGAAAATACATGTTCAAATAGAAAAACTTAGAAATGATTTACTCATTCAACCATATATATTGCCTTAAATATATATATATATATATATATCTTATCTCACTTGTTTATTATTCTTGAGGAATATATATATTTTGAAAATTTTTTCTTGAAGTATAGTTGATTTACAATGTTGTGTTAGTTTCAGTTGTACAGCAAAGTGATTCAATTATACATTTCAGATTCTTTTCCATTATAGGTTATTACAAAATATTGAGTTTAGTTCCCTTTGCTATACAGTAGGTCCTTGTTTCTCTATTTTATATGTAGTAGTGTATATCTGTTAATCCCAAACTCCTAATCTATCCCTTCCCCTGCTTCCCCTTTGGTACTATAAGATTGCTTTCTATGTCTGTGAGTCTATTTCTGTTTTGTAAATAAGTTCATTTGTATCATTTTTTTTAGATTCCACAAATAAGTGAACTCATATGATATTTGTCTTTCACTGTCTGACTTACTTCACTTAGTATAATAATCTCTAAGTCCATCCATGTTGCTGCAAATACTTCATTCTTTTTATGGCTGAGTATTATTCCATTGTGTGTGTGTGTGTGTGTGTGTATGTGTGTGTGTGTGTGTGTGTATGGAGATAGATAAATATAGATAGATAGACAGATAGATCCATTCATCTGTCGATGAATGGATAAAGAAGATATGGTATACCAACTATTTTTAGTTTTTAAGCAACCTCCATACTGTCCTCCATAGTGGCTGCACCAATTTACATTTCCATGAACAGTGTCGGAAGGTTCCCTTTCTTCCACACCCTCTCCAGCATTTACTATTTGTAGACTTTTTGATGATGAGACTTCTTGGTGATGGAGAAAAGACAGTCTCTTCAGCAAGTGGTGTTGGGAAAGCTGGACAGAGACAGGTAGTGAGATGAAGTGAGAACACTCCCTCACACCATACACAAAAATAAACTCAAAATGGATTAAAGACCTAAATGTAAGACATGACACCATAAAACTCCTAGAATAGAATATAGACAAAACATTCTGTGAAACAAATCATAGCAATGTTTTCTTAGGTCAGTCTCCCAAGGCAAAAGAAGCAAAAACAAAAATAAATAAATGGGACCTAATCAAACGTACAAGCTTTTGCACAGCAAAGGAAAGCATAAACAAAATGAAAAGCTAACCTATGGAATAGGAGAAAATATTTGCAGCGATGCATCTGACAATGGCTTAGTTTCCAAAACATACAAACAGCTCATACAACTCAATATAAAAAAACAAACAGCCTAAACAAAAATGAGTAGAAGACCCAAACAGGCATTTCTCCAAAGAAGACATACAGATGGCCAACAGGCACATGAAAAAATGCTCAACATCGCTAATTAGAGAAATGCAAATCAAAACTACAATGAGGTATCACCTCACACAGGTCAGGGTGGCCATCATAAAAAGTCTACAAATAATAAATGCTGAATATTTTATATAACTGGAATCATACAATATACAGTCCTTTGCATGTGACTACTTTCACTTGGCATACTGTTTTTGAGATTCTTCTATGTTGTAACAAGAACAACATTTTGTTCTTTTTATTTCTAAATAATATTGCACTGTATGAATATATATCTTTTTCTTATCCATTCCCCAGTTGAAAAACATTTGGATTGTTTGCAGCTCTTATTATCAGAGAATCATGTTTCTATGGACATTAACATTCAAGTTTGTGAAAATATATACTTTCATTTATTTTGGATAGAGCTCTAGAAATTCAATCACTTAGATGTAAGTTAAGTTTACCTTTAGCATTTTTTAATTTATTTTTTTATACAGCAGGTTCTTATTAGTTATCCATTTTATACATGTTAGTGTACATATATCAATCCCAATCTCCCAATTCATCACACCATCACCTACCCCTGCCACTTTCCCCACCTTGGTGTCCATACATTTGTTCTCTACCTCTGTGTCTCTATTTCTGCACTGCAAACCAGTTCATCTGTACCATATTTCTAGGTTCCACATATATGCGTTAATATATGATTTTTTTTCTGTTTCTGACTTACTTCACTCTGTATGACAGTCTCTAGATCCATCCATGTCTCTGCAAATGACCCAATTTCGTTCCTTTTTATGGCTGAGTAATATTACATTGTATATATGTGCCACATCTTCTTTATCCATTCATCTGTCGATGGGCATTTAGGTTGCTTCCATGTCCTGGCTATTGTAAATAGTGCTGCAGTGAACATTGGGGTGCATATGTCTTTTTGAATTATGGTTTTCTCTGGGTATATGCCCAGTAGTGGGACTGCTGGGTCATATGGTAATTCTATTTTTAGTTTTTTAAGGAACCTCCATACTGTTCTCCATAGTGGCTGTATCAATTTACATTCCCACCAACAGTGCAAGAGGGTTCCCTTTTCTCCACACCCTCTCCAGCATTTGTTTGTATATTTTCTGATGATGCCCATTCTAACTGGTGTGAGGTGATACCTCATTGTGGTTTTGATTTGCCTTTCTCTAATAATTAGTGATGTTGAGCAGCTTTTCATGTGTTTCTTGGCCATCTGTATGTCTTCTTTGGAGAAATGTCTATTTAGGTCTTCTGCCCATTTTTGGATTGGGTTGTTTGTTTTTTTAATATTGAGCTGCATGAGTGGTTTATATATTTTGGAGATTAATCCTTTGTCCGTGGCTTTGTTTGCAAATATTTTCTCCCATTCTGAGGGTTGTCTTTTGGTCTTGTTTATGGTTTCCTTTGCTGTGCAAAAGCTTTTAAGTTTCATTAGGTCCCATTTGTTTATTTTTGTTTTTATTTCCATTACTCTAGGAGGTGGATCAAAAAAGACCTTGCTGTGATTTATGTCTTAGAGTGTTCTGCCTATGTTTTCCACTAAGAGTTTTATAGTGTCATGTCTTACATTTAGGTCTTTAATCCATTTTGAGTTTATTTTTGTGTATGGTGTTAAAGAGTGTTCTAATTTCAGTCTTTTAAATGTAGCTTTCCACTTTTCCCAGCACCACTTATTGAAGAGACTGTCTTTTCTGCATTGTATATCCTTACCTCCTTTGTCATAGATTAGTTGACCATAGGTGCATGGGTTTATCTCTGGCCTTTCTCACCTGTTACATTGATCTATATTTCTGTTTTTGTGCCGGTACCATACTGTCTTCATTACTATAGCTTTGTAGTACAGTCTGAAATCTGGGAGCCTGATTCCTCCATCTCTGTTTTTCTTTCTCAAGATTGCTTTGCATATCCGGGGTCTTTTATGTTTCTATACAAATTGTGAAATTTTTTGTTCTAGTTCTGTGAAAAATGCCAGTGGTAGTTTGATAGGGATTGCATTGAACCTGTAGATTGCTTTGGGTAGTATAGTCATTTTCACAATATTGATTCTTCCAATCCAAGAACATGGTATATCTCTCCATCTGTTGGTATCATCTGTAATTTCTTTCATCACTGTCTTATAGTTTTCTGCATACAGGTCTTTTGTCTCCTTAGGTAGGTTTATTCCTAGGTATTTTATTCTTTTTGTTGCTATGGTAAATAGGAGTGTTTCCTTAATTTCTCTTTCAGATTTTTCATCACTGGTGTATAGGAATGCAAGAGATTTCTGTGCATTAATTTTGTATCCTGCAACTTTACCAAATTCATTGATTAGCCCTAATAGTTTTCTGGTGGAATCTTTAGGATTCTCTATGTATAGTATCATTTCATCTGCAAACAGTCACAGTTTTACTTCTTCTTTTCCAATTTGGATTCCTTTGTGGTATGCGGGCCTCTCACTGTTGTGGCCGCTCCCGTTGCGGAGCACAGGCTCCGGACGTGCAGGCTCAGCAGCCATGGATCACGGGCCCAGCCGCTCCACGGCATGTGGGATCTTACTGGTCTGGGGCACGAACCCGTGTCCCCTGCATCGGTAGGCGGACTCTCAACCACTGCGCCACCAGAGAAGCCCTGGATTCCTTTTATTTCTTTTTCTTCTGTGATTACCGTGGCTAGGACTGCCAAAACTATGTTGAATAATAGTGACGAGAGGGCTTCCCTGGTGGCGCAGTGGTTGGGAGTCCGCCTGCCGATGCAGGGGACGCGGGTTCGTGCCCCGGTCCGGGAGGATCCCACGTGCCGCGGAGCGGCTGGGCCCGTGAGCCATGGCCGCTGAGCCTGCGCGTCCGGAGCCTGTGCTCTGCAATGGGAGAGGCCACAACAGTGAGAGGCCTGCATACCGCAAAAAAAAAAAAAAAAAAAAAAAAAAAATAGTGACGAGAGTGGACATCCTTGTCTTGTTCCTGATCTTAGAGAAAATGCTTTCAGTTCTTCACCACCGAGAAGGATGTTTGCTGTGCATTTGTCATATACTGTCTTTATTATGTTGAGGTAGGTTCCCTCTGTGCCCACTTTCTGGAGAGTTTTTATCATAAATGGGTGTTGAATTTTGTCAAAAGCTTTTTCTGCATCCATTGAGATGATCATGTGGTTTTTTTTCTTCAGTTTGTTAATATGATGTATCACATTGATTGATTTGCATATATTGAAGAATCCTTGCATCCCTGGGATAACCCACTTGATCATGGTATATGATCCTTTTAATGTGTTGTTGGATTCTGTTTGCTAGTATTTTGTTGAGCATTTTTGCATCTATATTCATCAGTGATAATGGCCTGTAATTTTCTTTTTTTGTAGTATCTTTGTCTGGTTTGGGTATCAGGGTGATGGTGCCCTCGTAGAATGAGTTTGGGAGTGTTCCTTCCTCTGCAATTTTTTGGAAGAGTTTGAGAAGTTTGGATGTTAGCTCTTCTCTAAATGTTTGATAGAATTCACCTGTGACACCATCTGGTCCTGGACTTTTCTTTGTTGGAAGATTTTTAATCACAGTTTCCATTTTATTACTTGTGATTGGTCTGTTCATATTTTCTATTTCTTCCTGGTTCAGTCTTGGAAGGTTATACCTTTCTAAGAATTTGTCCATTTCTTCCAGGTGGTCCATTTTATTGCCATAGAATTGCTTGTGGTAGTCTCTTAGGATGCTTTGTATTTCTGCTGTGTCTGTTGTAACTTCTCCTTTTTCATTTCTAATTTTACTGGTTTGAGTCCTCTCCCTCTTTTTCTTGATGAGTCTGGCTAATGGTTTAGCATTTTAAATTAAACTGAAAGAAAGCTTTCACAAAGTAGCAGCTCAGTTATACCTTCCCACAAGCAATGTGTGAGAATTCCAGTTTTTCATATTATCAGAGACCTTTGGGACATATACCCAGTGTGCCGACATACATGCAATGTCAGTCTTAGAGAGGAGAGAGAGAAAAGTCTTTAAAATTTATGATAAAAATAATGGCTGAAAACTCCCAAATTCAAAGAAACATGAATCTACAAATCCAAGTTCAGATGCCCTATGTAGGATAAAAGCAATGAAGTCATAATCAAACTGTTGAAATCCAAAGACAGAGAAACACATGAAACTAGCAAGAAAAAAATTACTCCTCATATACATAGGAAAAATGACAAATAGGTAACTTCTCATCAGAAACTGTGGAGATCAGAAAGCAATGAAATGAAATATGAAAAGTGTAAACCAAAAATTCTACATGTAACAAAATGATTCTTCAGAGATAAAGAATGTTTGATTTGTGGTATAAAAAGATTTGCACATATTCATTTAATCTAACCATTGATTCTAAGATGCCCATTTATTTAATATTCTAATAACTCAGAAATCTATGTATATATTTTTTAATCAATGACATCTTAATATCAGTGGTAGTCAGTGAGCAGTTGTGACATAGCAGTTTGGTCATTTGACAATGAGCAAAATCACTTCATACAGTGGCATGATTGGATAACTACAATCTCTCCTTGGCTTATTATAGACAATTTGAAGAAGAAATCATCATTATTTTCAGAAATATGTTTACTTTAAAATATCAGAGAATCAACTGAAAAATTATTAAAAATAAAAACATTGGTTAAAATATCAATCACCCTTAAAAAATACAGAAATATAATAAAATTTCCATATAAACAATCATCTGTTAATAGAAACAGATATAAATGAGACAATGCACATTAAAAAGAAAAGCTCAAAAAAATAAATTCTTAGTTACAAATTTAATGTATATGGCTTATATAGGGTGAAAACTGTAAAACTGTGCTGAAGGACATAAAAATTTCTTTTAATAGAAAGATATGGCTTTTTCCTGGAGAGGAAGACTCAATCTTGTAAAGATGTAAGTTCCTCCAAAATTAAACAATAAAATCAAATCAATGTATCTAAAGTACTGACAGGACTTTTCTTTTTCTTGGAAGAATGTATTTTCAAATTCTGTAGAAAGAATAAACAATCAATGATACAAAAGTCCTCAGAAACAGGAGTAACACTACTGTAATTAAATTGTGTGGGTCTAAATAGAAATACATAGTAAGAATATATGAACAAGACCTTGAAAAGTTCTTTGTGGAAGAATCCTGCACTAATAAAAAGCAAGTGTCAAATATGTGTATGTACAAGTAGAAGAAATTATGATTATTGGTTAACCCAAACACTACAAGTCTTAAACTTTGTTATATTTTGAAGTAACAAGAGAAACTTTAAAAATATTGTGCAATAAGAAACATTCCCAGTTATGTTATAACTGTCTTGGGGGCAAAACAGAGCCCTGCTGTTTGAAATTGGCATGGGAAACGTTAAGTTCAAGTAACGGATTTGTTTCAAGGCTGCAGTTTCAAGGCTGCAGGTGAGATGCATAAAACACATGTTTTTACTCTCTGACCTTCCCCATAAAGTCCCATGTTGGAGACATAGTTCAACCAGGTCTCTACTGTTAAACTCCTAAACAAAAAATCCTAGTATGAAGTCCAGGACTAAAATCAGATGATGATGGTATGAGTGTCCTCTCTTTGAACTATTATAACCCTCTTGCAGTATAATAAACTTTAATTGTATAATTAAGTGTACACTGTATATTTTAATTGTTCCTCACAGCCAGGGAACCACTTCTTCTGCTACTAGTGAAATATTACTTGGACCATCCATGATGCATATTAAATAAACAGAATAGAAAGCTCAGAAATCAACAAAAGATTTCAAGGACATTTTGTATATAATGGAGGTATATTTAAAATCTTTAAGGATCTGATTAATTATTCAAAAATGAGTGTTAAGACAATGAGCTAGCTATTTTGAAAATGAAACCTGGATTCCCAGTTCACTGTTCAGTTCAAAATAAATTTCACATTCATAAAAATGACAATAATAATATGAGAACACCATAAGAAAATGTTGAACATGTTTGTGTCAGTGGATAGTAAAAACTCCAAAATAAAACCAGAAACGATATAGTTGAAAGCCAATATATTTGACAATCTAAATATGACTTTGTCACAATAAATAAAATAAATATAAGTAAAATACTAATAACAAAATAGTAAAACGATTGCAAAATACATAAAAATATCAAAGAAAACATTAAAATTCTCATGTACAGTTTTTACGAATAAATTATGAATTTAATTTAGAAACATGACAAAAATGGGCAAAGGAAGAGACAGACAACTCCTAAATTAAATGAATTAGCTAACAAACATGAAAAGATATTTATTGTTGCTAACATTCAAATAAAAGCAAATAAAATTTGATAGTAGAAAGGCAAATTATTATAGCCTTACTGGTAGGTGTTTTTTCAGCTTATCTAAAAATATAAACTACATATACTTTTTGATCTTGTGAACTCACCCTAGGAGTATACTCATAAGGAGAATAATTACATTAGTACAAAAAGATATGCATCATACAGTACAGTTTCTCATAAAAAGTTGGAAAAAAGCCTAATGCACATGAACAAATAATTGATTATATAAATTATAATATAAAGATACATTAGATACTATGTAACCATTTTAAATGGAATTCATAATCTCATTAGAAGACAAAATCAAGAAAACTTTTTTAAAGGAATTAATAAAAAACTGGCTTTCACTTTGTTATCTGATACAATGCAATAAAGAAATGGCTATGAAAAAAGTTCCCTCTGGAAAAGTTTTCCTTTTAACTTCCAACAACAGAGATGATAACTTGAAAAGAAAATCCAATATCAAAGGTATTTAAACCTCACACTAACACACATACACACTCTCTCTCTCTCTTATTCATCTACTACATAGTTACATATGCATGAATTTCTGCAAAGCTTCTGACTTGCTAGTTATTTGCTAGCTCAAGTTTTCTGTGTGTAGCCTATAGGTCAGCTGGGTTTTCCCTGCCCTGACAGTTCTTAAAAAAATACTTGACTCACAGGAAACTCCCCATGCCTTAGAGACAGTCCAGATTTCTATGATACATATAAAGTCTTGCAGGTTGATATCTTCTTGTGCCCTTTCTATAGTGCCTGCATTTCACATGCTCCTCCTACTTTTCTCTAGTGTCAGACAGAATATAAAATATAGCCTCTTTACAGTTTTAAAGAAAATTAAATTGCAACAAGCATTTTGTGAATTTAGTAACTTACTCAAGACTTGAAGATTTATACAAAGAGGTCACCTCTTTCAGGGTTTGTACTCTGATATATCTCTGACTCTCACCTCTTGTCTAGAGAGTTAAAAACTTCCTCTCACACAGAGTAGTTTTGGGTTTTTTTCCCTTGTCATCTGGGAGCAAATTTATCATCCATTCCACAAACAGACACACCTACTGCTAGAAAAAAAATTCCCCTCCCCAGAAATGGGTTTCAACATAAAAGCAATTTTCTACCAGATGCAGCATTTATCAGATATTTTCAACTTTTTATTTCTGGCAATAGGTGACCCCAAATCAATAAATCCTCGTCCTGTGGTTTGCTTATACTAGTGATTGCAGATCATGTGAACTTGCAGCTCTGACATTAGACACACTGATTTCGCTCTTGCCTTCCTTAAGTAGGTGGAAACGTAAATACTAACCTTCCCAGATCCTCATGCAGTTAGGGGTGACCATATGACCCAGTGTTCGCTATGAGGTAAAAAAAATCAGTACGTGGGTAGAGCTTCATCCTGGAAAGCTTGTTAGGCAGTTGAAATGGCACATCAGCCATCAGCTCTTTCCTTCTTTACACGTCTTCCTGCTTGAAAAGCAAAAGCAATATCTGGAAGACTGCATCAACACTGATTTTACAAAGATGAAAGTCCACACACAAAAAATGGCAAGCCAGGATGGCAGGAGGATATTGAGTCCTAGATGTCGTTGCTGAGCTGCCATACAATCCCAGAACTATCTCGCCCTGACTTTTTTTTTTCTACCATCTTTATTGGAGTATAATTGCTTTACAATGGTGTGTTAGTTTCTGCTGTATAACAAAGTGAATCAGCTATACATATACATATATCCCCATATCCCCTCCCTCTTGCGTCTCCCTCCCACCCTCCCTATCCCACCCCTCTAGGTGGTCACAGAGCACCGAGCTGATCTCCCTGTGCTATGCAGCTGCTTCCCACTAGCTATGTATTTTACATTTGGTAGTGTATATATGTCCATGCCACTCTCTCACTTTGTCCCAGCTTACCCTTCCCCCTCCCTGTGTCCTAAAGTCCATTCTCTACGTCTGCATCTTTATTCCTGTCCTGCCCCTAGGTTTGTCAGAACCTTTTTTTTTTTTTTAGATTCCATATATATGCGTTAGCATATGGTATTTTTCTCTTTCTGACTTACTTCACTCTGTATGACAGACTCTAGGTCCATCCACCTCACTACAAATAACTCAATTTCGTTTCTTTTTATGGTTGAGTAATATTCCATTGTATATATGTGCCACATCTTCTTTATCCATTCATCTGTCGATGGACACTGAGGTTGCTTCCATGTCCTGGCTATTGTAAATAGAGCTGCAGTGAACATTGTGGTACATGACTCTTTTTGAATTATGGTTTTCTCAGGGTATATGCCCAGTAGTGGGATTGCTGTCGCCCTGACTTCTGAATGAAGGAGAAGCACAAGTACTTCCAGCACAAATCCATGTTAGTCTTAACAGATGCAGTAGGTTTTTATAAAATATGTGATAATCATGATGTCAGGTGCAATATTTATAAAGAAGCTCCTAGTTTCTTTTACTTCATAGTTACACTGAATATTCCATCTGCACATCTTATTTCATTTAATTGATTTTCTCCTCACAGTTCTAACAGTAGCAATCTTATTACACTAATCTGCTTGGTTATCTGATTATTGCTGATTGTTAGCATATGCAAGTATTAATAAATGCACTAATAATGTAAGGTCACGTGATAATTACATAATGATTAATTTCATGTCATTTCAAATGCAACAAACTGCAATGACCTACAGAACCTCATAACACTGTCCGCATTGGTTAACATATTGTGTTAGTTATTCCTCGAAGTAGGCTTGTAATAAAAGCAACAATAACTCAAAGCCTAGTTTGTTATAAGATTCTGATAACATTTGTATGTCTACCTTCTCAAAATCATAGTAATTTGAATTATAACAAGGAGAGGGTCATTATCATATTGGGAAGTCAGGCCTCCCTTTCACCTCTAGTTTAAAAATAAGTCATCATCAAAGCACGTAAATGTAACACCACATTCACACCACAACCTATGATGATTTAGGTCAGATGTACAATGTGTCAACATTAGGAATTTTATCTCCTTTCGGTGTGTTATGTTATACTGGTTAATTTCTTAAATTGACATTAGAAAAACATATTAGAAAAGGAAGTCAACACAAAGCTCATTTTTTTGAAATGTATTTACCAGGAAAAAAAAAGCCATGTCAGAACCTAGTATGTCTTTGGAAATAATCACACAATACAAACTGAAATTGACGAGGGGAAATACATCACCATGTCACTAAGGTGCTCTGTTTTACAGTGTAACCAGCACAATCCTTACTACAGGATAAAGCTTTAACCTTCTAATGATTTAATAGTTTAAGAACTTTTGCTTGTTTTTTTCTGAGGTACTTTTTCGTTGTTACTATGTGAACCGAATCCTTAGGATTCTTCCTTCTTATACTAAAATTCCCCTAAGTATGGATATATATGTAGTGAGATTTAGATAGAAGTTTGCATGACAGACATTAAATTAGTTTTACTTTCCCAAGCTCATTTTTTCCTGTTAAAAGCAGGTAATACACAGAAAAGTATATTCCTGCAGGTGTATTCCAGGACTCTAAAAAGAATTAATGTTACTCTCAGATGGTATGTCGTATGCATAAAATGCCCATGGCATATTAAGCCTAGAGAAAAGACTGGTTTAGTGGATAATATTTTGATTTATTCTCTTGTGTATTTTTTTCCCAGTAATACCTTTAGCTATGTGTCCCTTTTTTGAATTTAAACTAGATTTTTGAGGTAATACTCCGTCATCCAAAACTATAACAAAAATAGTGTTAATTTCTTGGTCATAAGGTCCAAAACAGTCTTGAAAACATACTCACCTTCCTAGACTTTTGTTCAGTAATAGGTGACCATTTTATCTCCAGGATCAGTACTTGAAAAATATAATAACTGTTTGGTATTCCTAAATTTTGGCTTAGAATATCAAAAGCAAATCTTCAACAAATTATAGCATAAAGTTTACACTGTAAACCACAGATTCCCAAAACTTTAGCAAGAGTACAGTTATATTCCAAGAATGGGTCATAAATGTGCCAGGAAATATTACTGGCTGTAGAAGTTTTAGAGTGATAAGTTAATAGTTATACAACAAATTTAATTTTCAACCATTCAAAAATTTCCAGCATTGAAATAATAATAAAAGTCTATTTATGTGACAATTAAATTTCCAACCATCAAAAATGTAACTGCTATCTTATGTGATCTCCAACTATAAATAACTATAAAATCAGGCAAAATATATGAGGATTTTTTAATGTACTGAACTATAGGCAAAGCAGTACTGTCAGTTTTAAGAGAAGGGACACAGCAGTACTCTAAGTACAGATACTTCCTTTACTTGTATCAGGGGAATGGAGCCCAAGTGACGTAGTGGCATTGCTGAGCTACAGAAGCAGAGATCAGAAATCTATAGGGCTGAAGTGGATGGAATTTTCAGGGCAGGTTCCTGGAAAGGAAGAAGTTGAACAAAGGAGCCAGAGAAGTTTCTGTGAGGGTTCACCCTGAGTTTTTGGCTGAAGGCTATGCTATGCATGCTGACAGAAAGACCCTACTTGCCTCGGCAGAAAGTAGATAGTGCTGGACTAAGACTGAATGGAGAAAACAGTGGTCACACAAGGATGGAAAATACTGCAATTATGGCCCATTTGGAGAGAAGACACATTGCTGAGGATTTCAGATATTCAACTGAGAACTCAGAAAGGACATTCTTTTGGAATAAAGGTAACACCCTCTAATTAAGGACAAAATCAAATAGACCTATCTTGACAAAGTCTAAAACCACACTAACAGAATCAGTAAGAATCCACAAGTAATTTAACTGCCTACCAAATAGGTAAAGTACAGGGGACTTTTTAGAGCCATGATTCTATTCTGTATAGTTCTCTAGTGGTAGATAGAAAGAGTGAACCGTAATGTGTACAAATTGAAAAAAGAAAAGATCAAGTAGAGGGTGGGGGTCTAGAATGGAGTGCCCAATGGATTTGTGACAACTCTGTGTTAAAAATGTATGATATAACCTAACTATAGGAGGTGGAAGAAAAGAGGCGCTGACCTAATAACTTTGGAAATGACTAGATCATAAAACTGAAGACAAAAGAAAATGTACATAAACTTTACTCCAGCTCTGCAGTTTTTTTCTCATGATGGTACAGGTTAAGAATTTTGAAACCACCATATATGTGTGTGTGTGTGTGTGTATAGAAATAATTATGGATACAGGTTTATACATCGGTTAGTATACATACATAAATGTCCTAGTTATGTCTACAAGAAGGGCCTAGAACCAATGACTCAATAG
This sequence comes from Phocoena sinus, assembly GCF_008692025.1. NCBI lineage: Eukaryota > Metazoa > Chordata > Mammalia > Artiodactyla > Phocoenidae > Phocoena > Phocoena sinus. Next base: position 43,944,292 of record NC_045772.1, on the reverse strand, counting down.
CAATGAGCAGACCTAGGAGCCAGACGTTAAGTTTTAGTACCATTCTTCAATAAAAGGAACCAAGGCTCCCTGAAGAAGAGCTGAGTCTGGAACTGTGGCAGATAACATACGAAATGAGCCTGGAGCATCTTGTAGTGCCAGAAAGTAAGTGCTTAAAATCCAAAATGTTGGGGTTAAGTCAAGGGACCCTGAAAGTTCCCCGAACAGTCAAAGATGGAACGGTGTGCACAACAAAATAAATATCATAGTATTGTATTATAACTTAAAACATAAAATAAATATCATAGTACTGTATTATAACTTAAAACATAAAATAAATATCATAGTACTGTATTATAACTTAAAACATAAAATAAATATCATAGTACTGTATTATAACTTAAAACATAAAATAAATATCATAGTACTGTATTATAACTTAAAACATAAAATAAATATCCATGAGTCAATATTGATGTAAATTATTTAGTAAATCAGTAAATTTGGGAGTAAGATAAAGACAATTTATGTAGATTTTCCCCTCTCAAGGAGGTGGAATATAATTCCCACCCAATAAATGACTTCCAAAGAGTAAACTATGAAAGGTGTTTGTGTGTGTGTGGAGTTTACAGTACAGAAAACTGGCAAACACCACCTTAGATGGGTGATCAACATTAACATAACCAATGGTAAATCATGTTGATAGCTTGTACCCTTTATATGATGTGCTATGGTCTTCTTCCACAAAACCACTAAGCCTTGTCTAACCATAAGGAAATCATCAGACAAATCCCATTTGAGGGAAAGTCTAGAAAATACCTCACCAGTACTCCTCAAAAGTGTCAAGGTTATCAAAAACAAGGAGAGTCTGCAAAACTACCACAGCCCAGAGAAGCCTAAGGAGACATAATGATTAAATGCAAAGTGGTATCCTAGATAAGATCCTGTATTAGAAAAAGGATATTAGGGGAAAACTAATGAAATCTGAAAAAAAGCATAGAGAGTAGTTGATAATAATATATCAGTATTGGTTCATTAGTTCTGACAAATGTAGCATACTAATGTAAGATGTTAATAATAAGGGAAACTGGGTGTGGGGTATACTCCTTGCACTATCATTGCAATTTTTCTATCAGTCTAAAATGATTCAAAACTAAAAGTTTTCTAAAATATTAAGCAAAAATAAATATGCAGCAATAGCAGCGATTGGCCATAGTATAGACAAAATAAATCACATCATGGCTGAACTCGGTGAGAACAGAGAATAGCCCAAAAGGCAAATGCCCCTTCCTTAAGGTCACCTCCCTACCTCCAACCTGGATTTAGGTGGCCTTTGGAGATTAAAGAAAGAGGAATAGGAGAGAATCATATTAGTCCTAAAACTCTCCATTTTAAACTGGAAGAAGCTAATATACTTTGGCAAGATTATTTCTAGTGCTAAAGGAAAATTACTGTTTAATTCACTTATGGGTGATAAAATAATGCTCATTTTGGATTTTGTGGCAGTCATAAATTTGAAAGTATATACCTTCTACTCAGAAATCAAAGGAAAAATTGATGAAGAGTGCAAAAAGGGAAGGTCGAGTGTACTATATAGAGTCAGAACACTGGGGGTTAACCCACTCTGCTGATTCAGTACAGATCGCTCCTATTTGTTCGATGGAAGGACTGGGTTTAGCAATAAATGAACTATGGTGAGACAGCATAAGTGAAATAAGTATATTGTAATGCCTCAGAAAAGCAGAATTAAATATACCTGGTGGGCTTCCCTGGTGGCGCAGTGGTTGAGAGTCCGCCTGCCGATGCAGGAGACACAGGTTCGTGCCCCGGTCTGGGAGGATCCCGCATGCCGCGGAGTGGCTGGGCCCATGAGCCATGGCCACTGAGCCTGTGCGTCCGGAGCCTGTGCTCCGCAGAGGGGGAGGCCACGGCAGTGAGAGGCCTGCGTACCGAAAAAAAAAAAAAAAGATATATATATATATATATATATATATATATATATATATATATACACACACACACACACACACACACCTGGTAATATAATTTGGGGTGTTGTGTAGCATCAGGGATCCAAGTCCGTGGTAGGGAGAAGCAGCTTGTAATTTTAAATGGAGCAGTCAATGAAGAACTCATGGAAACACACTGGAACAAAAACTTGAATGAGATTTAAAAGTTAATAATATGGATATCTGGGGTAGGTTTTCTTGGTAGAAGGAATAGCCAATGAAAAGATGATAAGTCAAAAGTGCGTGTGGTATGTTTAAAGAACTGCAACCAGAACAGTGTGACTTAAGAACTAGTGAGAGAAAGAAGTAAGTGATGATTTCAGAGAAGTGATGGGGATAGATACTGTAGGGTCTTGAAGGACAAAGAATTTTAACTTTATTCCTAGATAGAAAGCCACTGGAAAGATTTCTCTAGAGGAGTGACATGATCTAACATTTTAACGTACTCATTTATCCTAGAAATGATTTGGCTTGGTTTAAGAAAATATATGTGGAAAACAAAGAAACAGGAGGGATTATTTTAGAGTACACCTAATGTAAGCATGGATATATTTAACCATATGCATCCTGAAATGTATAATATATAATTTCCGTGCAAGGAGACACATTTCCAGGAAATAAGGGGAACAATTGCTTCTATGGATATTACATTGCTTTCCCTATCTTTGACCTTGTCTAACTCTGATGATAATTCCCCGTTCATTTAATAAGTATTTGCATATCATAATTGCAAGTAACACCAGTAAAAATTAAGTTCTTTAGAGTGTGTTTAGTTACACCACCACATATGAGGATTACATTGAAGAAAGTTGGTGAAAAATATAAAGCGTGTATCAGGGGTTGAGATTGTGCCCACATGAAATCAGTAAAAATAAATAAAAATCCTCTAACAAAAATGCAGATGCGTATTTAGGCAAATAGGGAATATACAACCACCCAGTTTGAACTAGAAGTCTAACTTTGGGTTCTAGCTCCTACCTACCTTGTCAAATCTATTCCCAATTGAATTGATGAACTCTTCAGACAAGACAACCCAAGGCAGAGCATCTCTATGGACTGTATCATGTTGAAGTCCCACAGAGAGCTCTCATTTTCTTTCTTGATGGCCAGAGGCTGAGAACTTGCACTACCACACATGTAAGACTGCCTGGTACAGCAATAAGCAGGCCAGTGAAGAATGAGCTATTCCCAATAAGCAGCCATGGGTTTCTCCCTTCTCACGTATTTCTGTATGTCAAGAAAATTAAACAGAGGGAGAAAAAATATAACCCAAAATTATATGAGCAACAAGCCATTAGCTTTGATTTTGCTTTCTTCCTAACTAGCCCAAGGTAAAATTGCCTACTATGGAGAAAACTGAAGGATCCATTGAAATTCAAATTCGAGACATAGCTATGAGAGAAAAGACCTATTAAGGGACACAATGAAACGATGAAATGTATTCTAATAATAAAAACATTTACACAGTACATTAAAATGTACAAATTTTGTTCTGTATTCTGCATTTAACATTTACCACAACACTACGAATAAGGCATAACTAAATCAAATTTAAATAAAGTTATTGCAACTCTGTGAAGAGATTTATCTCGAATTGTCCCTTACATGATAATGTTACAGCTATCATTTCTGCCCTGAAATTAAATGTATTTCCATCTGTCTGTGTTAACATTTCCAGCTATATTTAGAGATAATAAATTTAACAAGTTTAGCTCAATATTTCAAGTTGCCACCATAATAACAAGCCCCAACCTAACACTTTACTAGAACATCTCCCTGAAATTCCTTCCTTGATAATTTCTCCAAAGAGAATAGCACTTCTTTTTCTTTCTTTTTTTTTAATTGAATGAAAGATTCTTTAAATTCTACACTGGCACTTTTCAAGTTGTGTTGTTCCTTGCTTGAACCTTAAGGCTGAACATTGGTAACCTGACATGGGAAGCAATGATAAAGAGATACAGAGCTAGATGAACCTTCTCTTGAAAGTTTATACATGTTAAGTCTAGGTTTCAAAAGGTGGATATGTATATTTCCTTGTGGATTGATTTTTAACCCACAGAGAAAATAACTTCTTTAAATTATGAGTCACGACAATTAAGGCAATGATGCCTAAGATCAGGATCCCATTTTCACAAATTACTTCCTTGAAAACAATTCTCAAAGATAGCAATTTTCAAAACAGAAGTAAAACACTAAAATTGGGAGTAGGAGTTGGTTAATAAAATACTTTAAAAAAATCATAATTGGAACAAATCTTTGTGCAAGGAGGAGAAACAAGAGCCGACAGAGTTAACATTCTCAATAAACAGCCAAGGGACTGCATGGTTTAACATGTAATTTATTTGATGAGGCCTTTTATTCTTAAAAAAATTTTAGTATCTCAGTTTCTCCATTTCTTATAAAGTTGAATGGTAATCTTTTTGGACTTTAGTCTGCTTTGAAAGAAATACATACATTTTAATACACTCTTACTCATGATATTACTAATTGGCTTTCCCCATATATATTCAACTTTTTCAGATATACTACTTTCACTGTAACTTTGAAACAAAAGTCAATTTTTCATCTCTCAAGCAATTATATGTACACTATTCAAAATGAAGAAAATAAGGCAAATTGATCGAATTGATGTACTTAAGGTCACAGAGCAATATAAAGGCAGTAATCCCAAAGCACCTATACATGCTTCACACATCCTGCATGTCTGATTCCTATGTTAGAGTATAAAAGTAAGAAACGAAAGCTGAAAAATTAATTCCAGATAAAGTTTGAATTATCCATTAATTCATGCATTCATCACTTATATTTTGAGTATGAGGTTAAGATATAACAATTACCAAGATGAAGTCTCTGACCTACTGGTACTTAAATTCTAATAAGGGGGATAAAGGATAATACATAAACAAATGAATAGTTGCAGATAGAAACTGGGTATACAAATAAATTAAGCAAGATAAAGTGAGAGTAGAGAAAACAAAGAGGAGGCTATTTTAGGTAAGTTCATTGGAGAAAACCTCTCTAATGAGATAGGTGAGAAGAACCTGGATTTTCAGAGAGAGAGAACCCTGCAAAGATGTGGGAGAAATGTATTTCACACTAACTGAATAACTAGTTTAAATTGTCTGAGATGAGAGCTAACTTGTCAAGAAACAGCAAAAAGGACATTGTGGATGGAGCAGAGTGGATAAAGGTCAAGATGGAGTTGGAAAGGGAGCCAATTGTCATATTATACAGAACACTGTGGCCTAAGTAAAGAGTTGAGATTTTGCACTAAATGTCAAGGAAATATATTAGAACTTTAAATGTGTGTGTGTGTGTATGTATGTGTGTATCACTCTGTCTGTTCTAGGTCAAATGAACTATAGAGAAGAAAGTGTGGAAGTAGAGATACCAGGTAGGGGACTGTTGCCACAACTGAGGTGGGACATGATGGTGGCATGGTCATGAGGTAGTGGTAATTCAAGGAGTGAAAAATGGTAAGATTTGGGATGCATTTTGATGTCAAGTGCACAGGATGCTAAAAGATGGATACAGACATAATTAACAGAGAACTCAAGATTGAGTCCTAGACTTTTGGATTGGCTATCTGGTTGAACAGTGTAATGAGCTGGAACAGGAAAAACAGAGAGAAGCATTTTTATGACAAGGATGGAGGGAAAATCAAAATTTGTGTTTAAGACATGTAAAGATGTTTGAGATACCCAACAGATAACCAAATGAGGATATCATCCAGGCAGGCAGACATGCTACTCTGGAACTCAGTAAAGTGATCGGAACTCAGGATCTAATTTAGGAATTGTTTGAACAAAAGAGAAATCAGATTCTTACTCTAAGTCTTTAAAACACACATATGAGAGTAGAATATATGCTTAAACTTATAAATTGAGATTATTAGAGAGGAAAAATACAAACCCTATTTGGAACTTTCTTGAGTTTAAAAAAAAAAGGTTTGGTTAAATTCCAGAGCGGTGTGTCAGAGTAAATGTGTACGTGTTCATGTGTTTACTGAGTCCGGGGGAGCTGTTTTACCAAAGTATTTCTGGACATATTCTGATGGTGATTGATGCAATTCCATTTATAATATATTTATATTATTTTATTTTATTATTATTGTGATTCCTTATATTTATTCCAAGTAGCGTTACACTTTACAAGTTGTAAAAGGTATTTTACATTTTTCTTTTATAGGCATAAGTTCACTTTTCACTGAGGATCAATAAAAATAATCTAACTCATTTGATGCACATCATATTTTTTAATGAAGTAACATAAATATAAATCCAACAAACTTCTTTGTATAGGAAAAGCTAGAAGCTTTTCTTCCAAACACTCGCTTTTCTTTCAGTAGAATGAAAAGTTGTTAGAAAGATTGTTGAAGATTAAGGGAAGGAAATTTAATTAAGACCAGATTTTTTGACCTGTGGACTCGATTGGGAATTTCATTCAATCCCAACAAAAGATATTCCTCTCAGTAGGACAGAATCAAACTCCATGGGGAAAAAAAAAGGTTGTTCCAGCGTCCATATTAAGAAAACATTGTACACAGATGTTTTCAGCCATTTGAACAAAGCATTTGTCAAAATTTTTCTTAAAAAATTCCCAATTTAACTTTAATGTCTATTTGAGGATAGTTTTGTGTACATTCCAATAAATTAAGATATGTGCCATTCTATCATTTAAACCAACAATGATATATATCATTATATCATTTTAAAATATGTATTTTAAAAGTCTCATCTGAAGACTGTTGTTTACTGTGTAACTGTTACCAGACAATCAATCTTTATTTAGAAAGCTGTTTTTATTCACATCACATCTTAAAGGCTGCAGGATAAAAGGCGTAAAAATACCATTGACAGATAAAACAGAGAAAATTGCTCTGAACAAACTTTTCTAGAGTAGTGTGGTGCATATAAATTATGAAAACACTAAAACTTGATCAAAAAGGAAAGTCTTTAACTTTCATTTAAATGCATGAACAGATGTGGCAGACCTAATGTCAATGGATAAATGGCCCCAAAATGTGGAATATGAGAACGAGATCTCTGAATGTTTTTAAACTCATGCCAGGCACAGCTGGATTCCTCTAACAATAAATGAGTCAAAGACCTAGAGTTCATGTAGGGTAGTTGTCTGTCAAGATTTATAGGATTTTGGCCACCAAAGGTTTTAGCTAGTGCTGTGAAAAAAAAAAATGATTATCACTTAAAAATTAACTTGCTGCTTCCTAGTTACCTACGCAAATGAAGACAAGTCAAGCCTCACTTCAAAAATGGGTACCATGTGAATCCATTTTGAATTATGCCTCCAATTTTATTCTTATAAATTTTATTCTTATAGCTAAAGCACTATGAAAATTTGTCTGTAACTCTACTACTTCAATAATTCCTTTAGTTTAACCCGATTGTGTGTGTGTGTGTGTGTGTGTGTGTGTATGTGTGTAAACATGCTGTATCTTCTGGTAAAATTTTAAGGCTTGGTAAATCTGATCAGATGTTGTAAGTATACAAGAAGCTTGAATTACGTGGAAACAGTTATCGAGGTGGCATATGTTCCCACAAATATACTAGGATTATTAGGACAGTCTCTAGACAAAGATTGAAAGATTGTATTTTAAAATACAATTTAAAGCCTTACAAATTTTAAGAGTAGACAACAGTTATATTTTGTCGGACAAATATTAATTGTGTCTTTAAAGTCATTGATTATATAATCTTGAATGTGGATAACAACTGAAAATCATACACAGCTTTATATTTTACAAAGCACTTTGACTTAAATATCTCATTTCATTTGTTCTGTCATTCTGTGAGGTTTTTCTTATTGCAACCCAAACAAATCCTATCAATTTGATGCCTTATGTATTTACCACAATTTTTCCTTTCCTCCATCTTCAGTGCTATTTTATTAGTTCATGAATCTATGATTTCTCACCGGACTAAAACAGTCTTCATGTTACCCTTCCTGCCCATGGTTTTATAACATTTCATTTCACATTCCATTCTTCTACATTGATTCTAGATAACCTTTCCAATATAAAAATCTCTAAAAACCCTTCAATGACCACAAAATTTTTTCCAGCCTCTCCTCCATCCCATCCTCCGATTGTAGACACGTTTTCTTCCACTCTAGCTATAATGAGTAACACAACAGATAACGAATACAATGTTATTTCATACCTCTATTCTATCATGCTCCTCTCTCCACCTAAAATGTCCCTCACTCCACCTGTAACTACTGACAAGCAATATGTATTCCTCTTCTAAGTCCTAAACAAAGGGTCACATTCCCACAAAATTTTCCCTTCTCTGCACACAGAACTGACAGCTTCATTTTGAGTATGCCTACTGAATTCTATGCACATTTTTATGAGTTCTCATAACCCTTAATTATATGAGTTTATGTTTATCACTCGATCTCCACTAAGTAGCTCCTTGAAAGAAGAATTGGACCCCTTTATCACTGTACCTTAACTTCCAGACACAAAGAAAAAAAAACCCTCAATATTTACTGAATATAGGAATAAGTGATTGAAAACCAGAGTCATTTGAGTTCAAAGATCAGTATTTCTCCTACATCACTATAAAAATACATTGTGTTTACTGAATACTTAATGCCCAACATTCTTTTAAGTAATTTACATTTTATTTTGCTTTCACAATTCCTTATAAGGAAAGCACTATTTCAGTGTCCACTTTACAGATGAACTAACTAAATCTGAGCTGTTACTAGAATCGCCTAGGGTCATACAAATAGTAAGTGGCCCAGGTTAAAACTTCAGCGTCCCTGGATTTAACTGCCATTTATGCCTTTATAACAAAAATGAATATAGAAAAACTTATTGCTGAAAGAGACTAGAGAGTAGATGTAATGAGTTTACTCTATTGAGACCTTAATGCAAGCAGTTATTGGCATCAAATCAGAAACCAATAAGATCTCTCCCACCTTTCTCGCATTTCTTTTCTTCCATGTTGTTGTTCCTTTAAAAAAACAACATTATACAGTGAGATCTGTATAGAATTATAATGTATTCTGTGTAGGGAAGAGTGGTAAAAAATGAGTAAATCTTTGTCAGCTTGCAAACTGCCTACTTTAAGCCTGAAACTATTAACTTGACCTGTCTCCCCTGCATCAGCAAGTGTCAATATGTACAGTACCAAAGATTGGCTTGATTATTTCAGGTGTAAGAAGAGAAGTTTAAGTTTCTTTTTCTCTTAGCTCATCTTGATTTAAGGGTATATATATATACTTTTTCTTGTATTCTACACCGTACTTTGTTTATATATGTAGGATTTATGGGAGCAAGTATCTGGGGGCTAAGAAAAAAAGCTGCCTTGTTATTTTATTAAAATTCCTGAGGAAAACTTATCAAACCAGAGGTAAGCACATGAAAATATATCTAGAGAAACATCTGCTTGAATTAAAAATAAAGTGAAAAGGCAGGCCCACAAAGGAAAACTACAAAACAAAATAACTCCAGGAACCTGACATCTGATCTAAAGAAGATTGGTGGGCTTCCCTGGTGGCACAGTGGTTGAGAGTCCGCCTGCCAATGCAGGCGACATGGGTTCGTACCCCAGTCCAAGAAGAACCCACATGCCGCGGAGCGGCTGGGCCCGTGAGCCATGGTCGCTGAGCCTGCGCATCTGGAGCCTGTGCTCCACAACGGGAGAGGCCACAACAGTGAGAAGCCCGCGTAAAATAAAAGTTGGTAAGAGCATCTATTTTTGACCAGAAGAGAATTTCACTGCACAGACTTATTTCAAGGGCACATGCCACTTGTATGTTTTAAAAGAAAGCTTTTTTATAAAAGCCAATAAATTTATTTACATTGGAATCCTTGAGATTGTGCATGGGATGCAGACAGGCTCTCTCTCAGAGAAAAACGCTTAACATAAATACAGAAATATTACATTAATTTTTAACAACTATGACTTAAAACCGCTAAATCTAACTTGCCTAAGTTCATTTCTTTTTATTTGTTTCTTCTTTCTTTCTTGTCATTAATATTTAGCCCTCAATATATCACGAAAATTATCACCATCATTTTTTATCTGGACCCAATGAACTCCTAAAAATAATTTTGTCATTTAATAAATAATTCACAGAGGTAAGAATAAAAAGATAGTTGAAAACAGCTATATTCAAAATTTTTAAATAAATTTAAACATTACAAACTTTTTGTAATATGTAAATTTTGGCACACGAACTTCATAAAAGATGAATAAAGATGAAAACACCTACTTTCAGCAAAATAGGATAGTCTAGGTCCTTACTGTAAAACATTGCCTGATGAAGTATTTCCTATTTAACAACTGGATTAAGTCACCTACTCCCTTTGTTCTTGGAAATATATTGTTCACGTATATATTCTAGAAAAATTCATCTAGATATTGTCATCTGAAGACTCATTGTCTAATTGTCTAAGACTCCACTTACACGATCCATTTCACATCCATAATCCATTTCACCATTATCATTAGAGTACTGTTATCTGTCTCTTTGAATTTATCTTCCAATTGATCTAATAATTGTGAAGCATCCTCCTCTGTCAATTTTCTTCCCTATGCTATTAAGGGTAGAAAATGAAAATTTCTGAATTCTCAATTGTGTTCAATAAAAGCTAAAAGCAGATTATAGAGGTGGTATCTCCAGGTTCCTCTTATATCCTCCAGAAAGATAATGCAGTAGTCGGGCAACAAAATAATAAAAGTGAAGGATAATAATAATTCTTTCTCTATTATTTTGTCCTTCTAACAGAACCATAGCAGTAAACTTTTTCTTAAAGGACTATATAGTAAATACTTTAGGCTTACAAGCCATATGGTCTCAGTTGCAACTACTCAACTCTGCCTTTGAAGCAAAAGTAGGCACATACAATACATAAATAATGGTGATGTTCATATAGAGTGAGAATTAGTAAGATAACAGTAGACAGTGATGTTATACAGACTGAGAACTGGGTAAAGTTAGGGTAAGATAACATAAGAATGATGTTTTAGCAAATATAAAAAAGTGAGGCTAGAAGACAACTAATGATCTCTGACAATAGGGACAAATCAAGTTTCTGGAATTCCTCTGAGAATTGAAAAGCAAAGAGCGGTTTCAGGTAAACGAAGGAAAAAGAGGTAATATGAAATGAGTTTAAGTCCAACAAGAAAAACCAGAGTTACTTTAATAAAAAAGAATCTATAATTAACCTGTGAGAGATTCTGAGATACCCTCATGTTAGTACCTAAATTTGCTCTTAATTCTACATTTACCAGGATTTTTGAGAAGAAAATTAATCTCTCACATGGTGGCCATTGCCAGATGCCTGTCTGTGGACTATAAGAAGTAAAAGCATCCCACCCACCAGTCTAACAGCTTGACTTAAGAAAATGAGAGACAGTTCTCGATGGGAAAAGATAAAAACAAACCTAATGGACATTAGTCAAATTAGAAAAAAGTATGGTCAATTAATTACAGGAAAACTTCTCTATAACTTGAAAGCAAAGAACTACGGAAAAAGAAGGAAAAAACATAGAAAGAAACAATATTGCACTGAACAACTTAAAACCAATTTGTTGGAAAACTTCTAAAAATAACACTACTTTCAGGCAGTAAAAACTTTTCTGTGAACATCTGATTCTTAAAACTCTCTCAAAATACATTTCTAAATTAAGTTTATGATCTTTTTGTGGAATACATGGTTTCTTAATCTGAAAAATTCTCCTTTTAAAGTTCTAGCATAAGAAAAATTAAAGAGCACATTGTGTAGAGCATCACTTTATGAGTTTTAGCACCTTGTGGATAAGCAAAGAATGATTAAAAAATATTTTATGCTTTTGGCCGCTGGTGCATGCTACATTAGCAGTAAGATTTTTTTTTTTTTTTTTTTTTTTGCGGTACACGGGCCTCTCACTGTTGTGGCCTCTCCCATTGCGGAGCACAGGCTCTGGATGCGCAGGCTCAGCGGCCATGGCTCACGGTCCCAGCCGCTCCGCAGCACGTTGGATCTTCCCGTCCCGGATCAGGGTACGAACCCATGTCCCCTGCATCGGCAGGCGAACTCTCAACCACTGCGCCACCAGGGAAGCCCAGCAGTAAGATTTTGATGTATTACATATTAACACTGACTCTAAAGTGTTTTTACCAAATACATTATAGGAAGTAGTCACTACTGACTTTTGAAATTAAAAAAGTATGTACTGGAGACACCATTGTGTAACAGAAAGAAAATTCGGAGTTAGAAACCTTAACATCTAGTTCTAATTCTTCCACCAACTAGTTGGACAATTCATTTAACATCTCTGGCCTTAATTTTTTAAATCAGACTTGAATATATTATTATAGTTTCCTCCTTTTACTATTAGACTGTTTAAGTGAAGAAAGCCATGATTTTATTTTCAATGATTCCTAAGTTTAGATGTTACTTTCCATTGGTTTACTCTGATGTGTACTAGCAACCAAAAGGCATGTTTTACTAATCAGGACAGGCCCAAGCAACAGTTTACATCATGATAGAAACTCTTCATCAGCCTTGAGGGTTATATTTCTGAAAAGTATTGTGCTTGGCAAAACTAGAGTTAGGGAGATCAAGATCTCCTAAAGTACATGCATTAGCAGGGAAGGAATCAATATTACTGTCATTAAATATATCTAAAAATGGATGTAATAGAAGTTCCAGAAGGCATCTATGTCAAAAAAAAACTCTGACATGTCAGCATTGCAAACTTACTCTGGTAGATAAACTTTCTTCATCATCAACTTTATTTTCAAGCAACATTGCTACAGCATCCTGATCTGCTAAGATATATTTTTACCATAATCAAGGCTTTAATTAGGGAAATTGCATGTCTTTAAAAATATTTTTTATTCTACTTATATTCTATTGAAATGGAATGTATTTGAACTTGTGTACAATATCCTTTTATTCTCAAAATTCTCTGCTATATAACTCTTCCAGATTAAAGGAAACTGAATAGACACAGTTAGTAAAGGCAGTATGTAATCTTGGATTAGATCCAGGGGAAAAAATACTGTAAAGGACATTATTAGGACAATTGGAAATATTTGTATATGGAGTTTATTTTAGACTTAAGATATTAGGTAATTCCTAAACAAGTCAAAATCCTAAATTCGCTCATTGTATTGTGGTGATATAAAAGAATGCCTGTTCTTAAGGCACACACACATTGAATATTTAGGGATAACAAGGAATGATATCTGCAATTTACTGACCAAATAGATTAGGAAAAATAATAGTTCAGAGTAGTTTGTGAAAAGGAAACCTCAGCGAGAAGGGGGCAGTGGTGGGGTGAGGGAGGGGAGATAGAGAGAAAGAGAGAGAGGGAGGGAGAGAGATGGAGAAAGTAAAAGGAGCAAAATGTTAAGTAAACTTGGGTGAAGAGTAGGTATATAGAAGTTGTTATTTGTAATAGTCTTGCAACACTTTTGTAAGCTTGAAATTCTCCTAAATAAGGTTGGTTTTTTTTTTAAGTCTCTGTTAATTGTTGCCATATCACATCAGCATTGCCTAATCAGAAATTATTTTCAAGGACTTCCCTGGTGGCCAGTGGTTAAGAATCCGCCTGACAATGCAGGGGACATGGGTTCGTGCCCTGGTCCGGAAGATCCCACATGCCGCACAGTCTAAATAAATAATTTTTTTTTAAAGAAATGATTTTCAGTGTTTAAGTTTAAATTTTTCTGGGCCCATCCTTATATTCATATATAAGGTAAACAGATATCCTTCTCTGCACTACCAGGCTGACTCTCTCACATAGGGGGAGGCCAGCAATAATTATTATATTTTTATTTAAGAAATAGCTTATAATCTTCAAAGACAGTGTCATAAACACTTGAAAAATATTTTAACAACATTTTCCTGTACATACAAATATGTGGAAATAATTCCAGAGAGCCTTTCCATAGATCAAAATGATGCTGATCAATTATCTATCAAAAGATCAATTTTTTAAAAAAGACTGTGTTATGCTAAGTCCTAAAATTGTTATTTTAGATTAGCATACTACACTACTTACTAACTGTAGTTAGCTCAGGAGTACAGTGTTTTTTTCTTTAGTAGAGCGTAAGCCAGAGTTGTCATAAATGCCAAAGTTCACTGTCACTTTGATTTCACAATTTAATAGGGCAGATTAAAATCGTAAATTTATTTTTGACATTGCAATTTTAGCATGGCGCCCTTATCTAATATCAAATTTTGGCATCTCAGAATCTCATGCAAGTCATGATAATCAGTTTTTAAATGCAAATCCTGAAGAATGTATTTCAGCAGAGGATGGATTTGCAACTTCAAGCTGGTCATGCCTAGAAAAACATGTGAGTGTTTACTGTTGAGCTATGACACACATATATTTCTTTTAGCAAATTACAGACAAAAAGGCATAATACTATATAGCTTATTTCTGACATAAAGCATGGTCCTGTGAATAAAAGAAGACAATATAGTCAAATGTTCCCTCTCTGATTTACTATTCACTTACCTTAAGAACCTAGGTAACTAAAGAAAAGCAAGTAAAGTTTTAACTAATATTTTATAGATGAAAATGGATTTCATAGGAGTCAAAATCACTAGATAAATTAAAATTTTCAACTAAAAATGACCACATACAGGTACAGGCAACATCTTCAGATGTTAGGCAAGATAATTACAACACGCACCTGGTATTCAGTAGATGAAGAACGCCCTTAACCCAAACATGTGGAGATGCTTCAAGATGCCCTAGGTAGTAGAGCAGATTAGTTTCGGGTAAGAAAACCCTCAGGATCCAACATTTGAACTTTGTTGGCCAGTACATAAGAAGTGACTTGACCCTTCATTTGGTGAAATCTATTTCCTCAGATTTCTTGATTCACAGAAATTTGGTTTTAAAAGGGATATTCAGAAAACATGAGTCCATGTTTTCACAAATGTGAATTCACCTTTTTGCCAAAGGTCACCTGATAAGTTAGTGGCAGAAAAAGGACAGCAACTCAGGTCTTTGGGCTCCCAGGTCTATTCCTGAATGCACTCTGCTGTCTCACTGTTTTATTTTATGTGAATACAAAAAAAAAATGCATGGAACTTCAGTCTTTAATAAAAACCTTTAAATAATTTAAAAGATGCTCCTCTTTGCAAAAGCTGATTCTCCCACTGCATATATTACAGTTATTGAATGGGAAGAGAATAATCAAAGACAACTAAATTTCACAATACGATTTTACTTCCCTTAATTTGTACACTAAATATTTTAAGCATATATGATGTACATATTCTTTGAAGATCACTCTTTTATGAAGAATCAACCCCTGTTACTTGCTTTGTATTGAGAAAAATGATTTAGATAATGGAGAGTTTCTATTTTAAAAAAGATTTGCATACCAAAGGCTTAAATACCTTCAACCCTATTAATTGCAGTGGAACGAAGTTCTTTCTAACTTCATTTTGTGACATGTCATTGATTTAACATAAAGAGTTCCAGTACATTTTAACAAGAAGTAAGGCCATCTTAAATGATACAAGTAGAAGAGAGGTGACAAGGTGACAATGAGCATAAGTACACATTTTCAGTGTCATGAGAGTGTTCTTTTTCTAAGAGTAAATATAATAAAATACTGACAGGATATCTAAACCTAGGCATAGTCCTGATTATCTGAATTTCAATTAATATTATGGTCTCTTGTATATATTTTGAAGTAAGCTTTATTGACTACCACTCTGCATTAAATAAATTGCAGATTTGAGTTCTCTCATAATATAAGGAGGATTTAAAGGGTAGAAAAACAATCACTTATTCTTCTTCTGTCAAAATTAAGCATGCAAAGTATCTCATGATAATTTGGTGAGAACAAATTTTATCGGAGTCAATCACTATGAAGAAAAGTTGCCCACTATCAAGCCCTTTTAGTTCCTTGCTACTCAAAGTACGGTCCACGAACCAGCAGCATCAAATATGTTAGAAATACGAAAACCCAGGTCCTGCTCCAGAGCTAATGAATCATAATCTGCGTTTTAAAAGGATCTCTGAGTGGTTTATATACACATTAATATTTGAGAATCATTGCTTTAAATTAAATTTGGAGAAGGCATGGGAGAGGAGTGAGTGGAAATGATTGTATTTACATCTGTATCTTCTTACCTAACTAGACATGTAATAGATAGGTAAACAATATTATATACTATTTGTCAGACACTTTGTGAAGACTTTTAAATTCATTGTCAAGTTTAAATCTCACAGCAAACTTTTATGGTGGGAATTGTCGTTGACATTTTACAATGAGAAAACTGTGATTTACAGAAGTACATAAGGCAAGTTCACATAGAGAGTACCTGGTAGGAGGAAGGCAGTCTGACTCAAGAACTTATGCACTTGATCATTATATTTTGTGGCTTAGCACATGGCTATATGCAGATTTCAACTTATATCAAAACATGATACCAATTTTTGAATGGAGAATGTATAAATTACACAAAGGCTGCAATGGAAAAAAAGTTATGTCCCAGATAAAAATATTCTTGTCATGCATGCGTCTTAAATAGCTTAGGCTTTCAAATTCCTCCATATCTGCCAATTTGTGTTTTTTAGGATGACAAAATACACAATCAGAAAATTTGTATGGGTACAAGTACCAGCTAAGTACTCATAAACCAGTAAGTTAAACTGGTACTTAACCTTCTACTCATAAAAATATAGAGTAAGATATTAAGAATGAACTCTAAAACTAATAGTGTTTGGATAATCATATACATTAGAAAGTTTTTATTTGTATCTGGAAAGATACATGTCTATATTTTCCTTTACTCTGGAAAGGAAATTATAGAATCAGACAGATACAAATATGTATTGTTTTTTAAATTTTGTTTCTTTGGCTAGAGCTATATTTTAATAAAGTATAAAGGTACAAGAGGCTGCTCTATTTCACAGTGGTGGGGGTGGAAACTAACAAGATACAGGAAAATTTTCTTATATTCAAGTCCATAACTGATATGATTAAAATAGCTGACAGTTACTGAATGCTTACTTACATGTAAGAAGCTGTCACAAGAAGATTTTTTAAAAAATATCATTTAATTTTAACTATTAAATGAGAACTAGCTTTATCCAGATGAGGAAACAGAACTGTTAAATGTTGGATCTAGGATTTAAACCCAGGTAGACTGGCTCTAGATCCCACAATTCATGCAGCACAATTTTAGGAAAAGATTCCTTTACCTCCCAGTGTATTTAACATATTTCAGGTTTCCTCCCTCTTCAATAGAAAATATACATATAATTTTCTCTTTGAATTATTTTAGAGATGTACAGTATATGATGATTTATTTATAGTCACACTGACTTAATGGTCTTATAAATGAAATAAATGCCTTAGGTTCATGTGATCAATATATATGAATTATGTCTTTAGTGCCTAGTTTTTCATTCAAAAGAAGACTGAATGATAAACTCTAGTGTAATTTGTTTCCTTGCACCATCTAGTGGATTTAAATGACAACTGCGGCAGTAGTATAAATGATTGTAAGTCAATTATATGTCAAATTTTCAAACGTATCCGGAGAACTAGTCCTAAAACTGTACTTCAGATCATTACCACAAATATGCACAGTTGTCATTTGCCTTTTTCAAGAGGGAATCGATTAAGCATGGACAAAGAATTCATTAGCGAGTGTTTAAATCTGCAAAAAAAATTAACATAAAACAGCCTCCTTATCATCTTTTTACAATTAAAGGTAATGACAGTCTGATACGTTTTAGTTCTTCCCATTCGTTTTCCTAAAACTCCAAGCCTTTCCAAGCAGCTGCGCGTAGGGAGGAACCCGGCGAGTCTGCGCGGGGCCAATGCGCAGGCGTGCTGAGGAGCGGAAGTGGGGAGGCGGGGCTAAACCCGGACCAGCAAGCGGAAGAGGCCGGGGTAGCGGAGAGAGGCTCCGAGAGCGTTTGGCGGCGGTGAGTCTGGGACCAGCCGGAGCTGATAGTCCCAGATCCGGGGAGACGCCAAAAGAAACGGAGATACCTGGGGTTCCGGAGCAGTCGCTGCTGGTTGCTGCAGCTGCCCTGCCGCTGCCACCGCGACGCCTCCGCCCTCCCTGCTGAAGACGCGGCCCTGACAGGCCTGTAGGCCTAGGCGCGGCCGGCCGAGCCCGACGTGTTGCCGCCTGTGCAGCTGTGAGTAATCCGAGCGCCCTCTCCACGGTTGTGTACAGATTAAAATGGAGGAAATTTCGTTGGCTAACCTGGATACTAACAAGCTAGAGGCCATCGCTCAGGAGATATACGTAGACCTAATAGAGGATTCCTGTTTGGGCTTCTGCTTTGAGGTGCACCGGGCAGTCAAGTGTGGCTACTTCTACCTGGAATTCGCAGAGACTGGTAGCGTGAAGGATTTTGGCATTCAGCCAGTGGAAGATAAAGGAGCGTGTCGCCTTCCGCTTTGCTCCCTTCCTGGAGAATCTGGGAATGGGCCTGATCAGCAGCTGCAACGCTCACCTCCGGAATTCCAGTAGCTGCAACGTGAGAGTCTGATGGTGACCAGGACAATAACAAAGACCAGTCCTGTGGTTTTGAGAAGTTAGGTAGCTAAAAAAAAAAAAAAAAAAAAAAAAATCAGACAAAAGTCCCAGTTCCCATTGAAGAACCTAGCCTTTAAAAACTTGGAGTGGAGAATTTAGGAATTCGGATCCTTGTATAAGTGTATTACCTTTGGATCAGCTTTGAAATCCTGGACAGGAGGAGCTGTGCTGTGCATCCTGCAAGCCACGCAGTGGTTGATTTCTGAACACACCAGAAAGTGCACAAGAACCCTGTACTGTCCCCAGTGCACAGGTGAGCATCTGTGTGCTCAGCATATAAAGTTCTTTGGCTCCTCAGCCTTTCTGTCTGCCTGATGTCAAGGGCTTTCTGGATAACTGACCGTTTGGACATAACTGATGGTCAGGCCTTAACTGTTGGGCCTCAGTGGGACTGCACCTCTGATCGCAGAGCCTCTGATTTGGGCTTCTCCAAGACAAATGAAAGTCAGTTATGAGATCTGGATATTAATCATTCCAATCTGGGAAAGCCAAGAAAAAGAATTCCCAGCTGAATCTGGTAGGAGAAGCTCTGTGGTCTTGACGCCAAGAAGAAGAAAAGCTCAAAGCCACCAGTTTCCCAAAGGTCCAGCATTTAACAATGACTTCAGCGGAGTTGGGGACATGGGCTAGCGTTTTGCTGAACAAAGCCCTGTTTCTTGCAACCCACCTGGTGGCATAGGCTTAGCAGATGAATAACTTGGTTATCCAGGCAGGCTGAGGATTAAGTTATGATCCCTTGGGGAGGTAGCAGGGCCTTCTGCGACTATGCACGATCTTTCAGACTGCAGGATTCATATCTGGATGTATTATGCTGTGGACAACAGTTCGGTGGGGCGTTTTCCTACTCTGAGTTACTCGTGACCTAGCCAGTCCATGGGTCTGACTTGGTTATTGTGCCAGGCCACTACCTGCCTCCCATTTTCGGGGCAGGAGTGAACTATGGAAGAGCATCATGGCTGTGCAGGAGGCTGTGGTTTGAAAGCTGAGCCCAGAGGGGACCTTTTTCAGCCGCACTCACTAATGTGAATGGGTTAGTGCTAGGAGCCAAGGAGCAGGACTGGGTCAACTCTCATCTGACTGTGCAGCATCCTATTGAATGCCCCTGTTCCTTGGGTTGGGCAGTCACAGAGCTCCGTTGCAGTGAACATCTAGACTGTCACCACCTTCTCTGCCCCTCCCAAAGGGCAGTCCTTTCCACTCAGTTCCCTTTGGACCTCTTGAAAACAAGAGCTGTCCTTTTGTTTTGGAAGTCAGGAAATGGCCCCCAGAAACCCTCTGGTTTTAGGGAATGGGATAGGGGAGGATGGGAAGTGTGAGCTGGGTATCAAAACTACCCTCCACTTGACTCCCTGATTGAAGTTTATGAAGTGTATAGGGGTGGGAGCCCCAAGGTGAGCGGTGCTGCTTTATTTGAAATGTTTTCTTACCTCATTCTGTGCCCCAGTAAGGGGCCCAGCCTTTTCTGGCTTGGCCCCATGTTCCTCCAGTCCCCTGCTCCATGCCTATCTGGTGCAGCTCATCACCCCGGGTGCTGCCTGCCACTCTACATTCACGCTGACCAGTTTCAGTTTCTCTCTTGATGCTCCTACTTCTGAAGCCTGCCCAGTTTCCCTTTCCTTGGCTTCTCTTAAGTTTGTTTTGTTTTCTTGTTTTTGAGAGAGAGAGCAGAATCTTTCTTATGGCTCCCTCTATTGGGATTAGGATGGGAAGAGAAAGTAATTTTTTGTATATGAAAAGCAGTGTCATGCCTAAGCATTTCTTGTGTAGGACTGCCTTGCTGGTATGCCTTCCTGCTGTGTCTTGCTTCCTGAGGAGTTACATCTTCCCACCTCCACTTGGATACTGCCCCTTAGGACCTAAGCAGAAAAGCAGTAAAGGCTGAGTGACACAGGGACAGAGTAGGTTCTGATCCATTTTCTCTAACCCTTGCTGTGCATGTATCCTTCCTTATCCCAGAAGGAACTGTTTGGACTGTATGGACTGATTCGGGTTACATACTCTAGAGGGTTAAGGGAAGCATAGTAATAGGGCCTCAAGACTGTTTATTATTGCATTTTCCCTCTAGAGTTGTCCCGCTCAGGGTGAGGGCCTAGCTACATATTGGTCTTCAATCTAAGAGTTGTAATAACTGTTTAAAAAGTCAAACCTTGGCAAGAACTGAAATAATTTTGGGTTATCTGCCCTTGCCTTTTTTAGAGACATCTCCTTCAGAGGGGATGCAGAAGGAAAGGAGGGTCTAAGTGAGACTCTGGCCTACTTAAATATAATATCTGGGAAACAGGCTGAAGGTAAGGCCATGGTCCACTCCTCCTTCAGAGAGGGAGCTCAGATTGTGACATTACTGTTTCCTTGGTCTTTTCTCCTGGTTAGAGGAGGGAGAAGTGGAAATAGTTTTGAGTAATGGTTGGTTCATATTACCTCCCTCTTGGTTTGTGTTTTTGTTTTTTTGCTCCCCATTATTAGGGCAGTAGCCCCCGGTCCTGGTTGGGTATGAGGTGGGCTAGGTCCAACAGGTACCCTGAGGGGACAAACTAACTCTTCTTTTTTGGGGAGAGAATGCTCCCTACCATATAGTTAACAGTGGTTAGGAATTCTCCCTTTCCCTATCTTTCCTCTTAACAGCAGAATTCCTGTCCTAATCTCCTCAATTAAGTGTATTGATCACCCTGTAATTCTATTATGTATCTGAGTGTGTGTGTGTGTGTATGGGGGGGAAGGGGTTCTTTACAAATTTCTGTGGTTTGTGGCTTTTTCTTCCATACATTAGTTCACACCACCGCATGCCCAGGGGCCATTGCCTGGCATTATCGCATGCTGGGATCATCGGGGAAGTGTAGTGAAGCTCACCATTGTCCTTTGTTTTGGAGAGTCTTATTTTTGCATAAGTAGTCCATCCTATACAGGTTGCTAACTGTGTATTCCCCTTGCCCCATGGCTGCTGGTGTAAATAAACTGCGTCTCCCCATTGGTAAACAATTACAATAAACAAAATTTTAAAAAATGACTTTATTTGGACTCTACGTTCATCTTTTAAAATTGTACGTTTCTTGGGTATTCACATAGTGAAATAAATGTTGAACCTTAGTTACTTTCTCCTGAATGAGTTTTATCAGAGGAATTTTGCCCAACTTTGTTTCTCCATCTAATACTGCACATTTAGCTTTCTGCAACGTCCAGTGAAAGAAACAAACTGTATACAATCTTCCCTTTACCATAACAAGAAGGTGGTAAAATAAATACGATGCAATCCTGTCACTGAGTCCAGTGTGAAGGATAGTTCGATTTAAATGGCACTCAAGCTATCAATATATACACTTTGCCACCATTTTGGTCTAACACTGCTCTTGCTCTCAAGAGACAAATGATTCATAGCAAAGATGAGTCAGCCTTTCTAAAGGTAATTGTTTCCAATACTTTTCATTTTACTCTAACTATTTAGGTCTGTCATTTTGTTTTTAGATAATTCAGAGATTTTTCATTTATTCCAGTTCCTATTCCAAAGTTGGAGCACTTCCCTAGAAATTGTACTATTGCTCCTTAGTGTTGATCAAATCACTAGTTTGCTAAATGTTCTAGTTCTTTAAAAAACAGTCCCAAATTGGAAATAATATTTAGATGAATAAAAATTATAGAAATGGGATCAGAGGAAACCAGTTGCAGTAGGATATCTCAGGGGACTTTATTGACATGTTACATGGTGTTAAGTCACCTAACACATATGCAGCTGCAGCAAATCCTTTTGGATCCTATTTCATATGTTTAGATTTGAATTGATGTATTTCATGCTAACCTACTTTTCTGAAATAAGGTATTTGCAAGACCTCAGTGCTCTACTAAATCCACTTGACAGTACGACTTTTGAGATTATTTTCATGTTTTCTAACTAATGATCATTATATTTAAAAAGAAAAGGAAATCACATACCTTTCAACTCCCTACATACTTGGTTTTAACTGGCGGGTAGCATGAGGTCAGGAACCTAATACATGGTTGCTTGATGTTGACAAAAAAAATGAAGTATGCTCAAGTAGATAAGGATTCTGGAAGAGCTTTCTTTAAACGTCTTTTCATATTAGTCTTCAATTATCATGGTTAGTGAATTGCTGGTTCTCAGAGATAACATCACATGTGAAAGTTTCACCCTGCTGTGGAGGGCACAAGCTTTTTGATCCTTACACATGTTCCCAAAGATGCCCGTGATGCTTTGAAAGAAAATATTTGTTATAAGGGATGCAATTGTTCAGAAAGCTGTTGTAGACAAACCTGTAAATCCTTGGTTTTGTTTTTTCCATTTTGAAAACTTCAATCATTATTACGTGAGCCTTAGTGGAAATATGTGAGCTGGAAAGGAAATACTAAATTCATTTCAGAAATGAGAAAATATGTTCGGCAGCAAAGACTTGCCCACAGTTCAAAAACAAAAATACAGAAGCAATAGAAGCAAAAGTAGAATGCTAGTGCAAGGCCAGTGCACTTGGTTGAAGCAAGAAAATTTTTAATAAATGAAAGGACTAATTTTTTTAAAAGACAAATTGCAGTTAGAGTGAAAAAATTGTGATACTGATGAAAACTTTTAAGACTGAGTGAAAACATTGAGAATGGAAAATATATTTAACAATATAATTTATCAAAAGTGACTCAAGGAATTTTTATTTTTAACCTTAAAATTTAATAAATGTAGTAATTTAACTACTAGAACTTAAAAAAAAAATCCCATCTCTACCCAAATATACAAAAAAACTCTAGACACTGAGTTTTACAAACAATATAGCAAGAAACAAAAATCATTATAGGCTAAGTGTATTATGAAGATGTTAGGCAACCAACTCCTTTAAAGTATCAAAAATAAACTTTATCAACAAGTCAGGTTAACCCTAGGAAAGATTTTGACTCAGAAAATCATTGCATCATGGGGCGGGGTGGTGGTGGTGCTGTAATGAATGATATTGGGATTGACATATATACACTAGTATGTATAAAATAGATAACTAATAAGGACCTGCTGTATAAAAAATAAATAAAATTCAAATCAAAAAAACTATTGCATCACCATTAGAGAACAACCATGTGAAGATTTCAATACAGAAAAATAGTTTGTAAAATTCAATACCAACTATTAACTTTAAAAATACTCATTAACCATATAGAAACGAGGCCTAAAGAACTTCCATACACTGATAACATATGTATCAAGATCTACAACTGCTTTGCTTAATGGTAAATACTTGGAAGCATTTCATTTAAAAGCAGGAATGGAAGAAACAAAATTCTCATTCTCAGATGATACCTAAATGGATAATTGTGTACAATCTATGAACATACCACTGCAGGTAATGATAGAATGCAGTAAAGTTGCTGGATATTAAAGTTGCTGGATATAAGATCAGGATCCAAAATCAGGACAATAAAAAATTTTAAATGGTGCATTTATAATGTAATGCAACAAAAGTACATATGGTCCTATGTAATACTAATGTAACAAGAGTGGTGTAAAATTTTGTGGAGCAAATGAGAAAAATTTCATCTGGAATGTTAAAGGAAACTCAAAAATAAATGAAGAGTCATAAGAAAGGAAACCCAAATAAATGGAGAATAATGGGATGTTCATGGATAGGAGGCTCAGTATCATCACTCCAAATATATGTAAGTAACCTTGATTAAAATCCAAATGGACATTTTCATGGAACTTGATAAGCTAATTTTAAGATTTATGTGAAAAGCAAGGCGCAAGTGTCGACAAGATCTTTTTGATGAACAGCTAGTGTGGTTGTGGTGCAGAAACAAACAGTAGAGTAGAAGATAGTTCAGAATTAGATGGAAAAACAAACACATTTTTGTCATCTTGATGTATGACTAAACTGGTAGTATAGTCAGTAGACTATAAACTGTTACGTTGTTCTGGAATAGATTAGCCATAAATACTAAAACTGTACTCCAGACACAAAAATTAATTTCCGTGAGGATTTAAGACTTACTCTAGTAAAGTAAAACATCAAACATTTAGAGGGACATATAGGAGGATATGTTCATAATTGTAGGCAAGGGAAATTTTCTTAAGTAAATAAAAGCACCAAACATAAAAGATCGATATGTTGAGCCGTAATAAAAGTAAAACTTTCTATGCACTGTCATACTAGAAACACACAACAACAAAATGCCATAACACGCTAGTAGAAGCGTTACGGTTCTTATAACCGATAAAAGATTATTGGCAAAATAATTATACAATTGACAAATGGACGAAGTAAAAGAACAGCTCATTTATAGAATTAAGAAATCCAAATGACAGAAAAGATGTGAAAAGTTCACTTAGTTTTGAAGAAATACAAGCTAAAAGCAAATTAAATACCAATTTATACCACTCAGAATAGTTAAGAAAGGGTGATGATATCAACTCTGACAGGTACATGGAGCAATTAAAAGTCTCGTACATTGCTGGTGGACTGTAATATAATAAAAATATTTGGGAAAGCAATTTGGAAATATCTATTGCAGTTGATATGCATAACCAATACGCCAATATTTCCACCTCTTGTAGCATTGTCTGTAATAGGAAAAAATAGAAAGTGATATAACTACCCATTAAAAATATATAGTCCCATGCAGAAGTGAAAATAACCAGGGCTGCACAAATAAAATATTTAGTAAAACATTTGTTCTTATAATTTGATACCTTTCATTTGAAGCTTAACAGTATGCAAAACAATGCTATATATTGTTTAGGGATATGTATATATGTAACAAAATGTATACCAAAAACGTGAACTAGACTTCCACCTCTATGTGTATCGTGGTCTAGATATTGGAAAAAGACTTCTCAGTGCAAAAAGAACCTGGATGCCGATTAAACTGGAACAAAGATGCTATTAAGTGTTTTGCTATCCTCCCA
This sequence comes from Phocoena sinus, assembly GCF_008692025.1. NCBI lineage: Eukaryota > Metazoa > Chordata > Mammalia > Artiodactyla > Phocoenidae > Phocoena > Phocoena sinus. The sequence goes on along the minus strand of NC_045772.1, from coordinate 43,918,863 downwards.
AGAAAGTATGGGAAATAGCTCTCTCTTCTACACACATACATACACACACTAAACACAGAGCAGAGACACAAGTGAAAACAGAAAATGGGGCTGCACTGGAGGACCTATAGAAACCAGGAACTTCCACATGAGAATGGGAGATTAGGCCTCCATCATCACAAATTGAGACCACTCATTACACTCCCCATAAATACAAGATACCTGAGATAATCTTTACATCCTTAGTGAAAGGATGGGCAGAGTAAAAGGAGAGAAACAGAGATTTTCCTGACTGCAGAAACAACAGATAAGAAAGCCTCTGCCCTGGCCTGAGGTGAAATAAATTAATTAAAATAATAACATTATCATCATCATCATTTCCTCTGGAAATGGTACTTATACTCTTGCTTTCAAATAGTTACCCTACCCTGTTAGAGAAACCTCTGCCTGAAAATTATATAATCTGCCCAAGATAATATACTTCTTGGCCACCTAATAGAGTTTGGGTCCCTCAGTATTCTCACAAAATATAAATTTGCAATAAAAGAAACATCTATTTTTCAAAAGAGTTTACTTACCGCTATCATGTTCTGCATCTAATCATTCTATTTTCAAGAAAAGAGTTCTAATTTTGATAACACTGAAAGTGAGATTTGATGAGATTAGGAGATGGCTGATCATAGGAGTGGTTGACACTGCCAGCATTCTAGAGACCCAAGGTATGCAGCCAGAGGAACTTAATGAAGGTGGAATTACCAACATAAGTGAGGAAACTGGTTGTGATAAAAAGGATAAAGATGTTTCAGAGGAAGTGAAGTGCCCAGTATACTTGACATTAAAGGATGTTGCAAAGATATTTCAAAATATCGAGAATACAAAGAATGTGCTCAGTATTTTGTGCCATAGATAAAATGTTGTGTGGCAAGCAGAATTCTAAAGACTGTCTCCTGAGATTCTTGTCTTCTGGTTATTCAGTTAAACAGTAAGCTAAATATTGCTGTAAAGGGATTTTGGAGATGTAATTAAATCCCAAATCAGTTGACCTTAAGATTTGGAGATTATTTGGCTAGACTTGTCCCAGTCCCCAGTCAGGTGAGGACTTAAAAAACTCAGTGTTCTCCATCTGGTAGGAGAAGACATCACAGAGATTTGAAGTGTGAGAGGGGTTTGATGCACCATTTGTTAGCTTTGAAGATGAAGGGGGCCAAGTGAGAAGGAATGTGGGTGCATCTTGGAGCTGAGAGTAGCCACTGGCTGCCGGCTAGCAAGGAAACAGTACCTCAGACCTACAGCCACAGAAATTGAATTCTGCAAACAACCTGAATGAGCTTGGAAGCTGATTCTTCCTCAGAGCCTCCAGATAAGAGCCCAGTTTAGCTGACACTTTGCCTTTGGCCTTGGAGACTCTTATTAGGTGGCTCAGCCAAGCATTCCCTGACTTCTGACCTAGAGAAATGTGAGATTCCTAAGTGAGGACTGTCTTAAGCAGCTAGATTTGTGATAAGTAGTTATGCAGCAATCGAAAACTAATACAGTCATGAACTAATACAGACTTAAAAAGGATTATTCCATTAGATGGTCACCTTTATTATTGGCATGAACCCCTTACTTGGATTTTATCAGGTAAATAGATAAATCATAATTAGGGATATAATTCCACAGAGCTCTAAGAAAACAAACTCACATCAATATAATAACACCTTTCACCTGCAAGTTTAACCTTAGATCAGCAAGATGATGTGCTGATTTTTAAATACAAGGTGACCTCTCCACTTTTAATGTGATTTTATCACCTAAAGTTACTCTGCCCCCACTGCATTCTTATCCCCCAGCTCCTTCTGTTTTCAGACATACACGCACAAGCATGCACATACCCGTAAATACACACAGGAGTTATAACTTTAAATCAACCCAGTTCAGAGAAAGGCTAGCTAAGCTGCTTCCGCTCTTGCTGCTGTATGAATTATTACAGTTCAAGGCCTTATTTGCAGAGCAGCCATTTCTATAGTCTGAAGGTAGATGAGTGCTGGTCTCTTAAATACTTCCCTTACAGCTAAATTTTCTTTTGGAATTAAATGTGCTTGTGTTATGTCTACTTAGTACTGGATTCAACAGTGATTCAAAAGCTGATTTAGATGTTGTATAACAGATGGGAAAAAACATTATGATCAGTTTGACAACAAACTCTGTGGCCCCAATTAGGTCACTTCATCTCTCTGGGCAAGTTTCTTCACTGATAAATTAATAAGCTCGAATGAAACGATTTCTTGGTTGCATTCCACCTGTGACATTCTCTGATTCGATGATAAAATGTTGAAAATAACTACCCAAGTCATCTTATTCCCAAGATCAGTTTTACCATCTAAATGCAGAGAATTTGGCACAGTTAAGTTATGGGCTCCTCCTTCACATGAGTCTGTGTAATTCTGCTTTGTAAACTGTTCTATGGCTTTTGCTCTAGATCTCAAACACCTTTTTGGTTAGAAATGTGCCATTCGAAGCCAAACTCCCATCTCTGCTTCAGATCTGCCTGTCCAAGGAAATACTATATATTTCCAACTGTGTGTCCCACAAGCACCTCATATTTCATCTTATGCAAAGTGAGGTCTGAGAAGCTGCATTTTCAACGTATGCCTCAGTGCATTCTCAATGTCGAGAACTACTGCCCTAGAGAGAAAGCAGAAAATAAGTCTGCATTCATTCTGTTTTTTAATCTCCAATAGCATATCCCTAGAATTTTTGGGACCCTGGAATTTTTTTTGGGGGGGGGGCTGAGCTCTTGTATATGTAAATTATGTGATTTAAAATTATGAGAATTTAAAAACATGATATCATGCACATTGTAATGCCTTTATAAAGGTTGATGTTTTAGAACTATTTATTTCTTAAATTATAACCCTGAGATTTTTTTGCCTCTGGAATGATAAGAGAAATATATCATCCTTCTGCCCTTAAGCATTTAAAAGCAATATATATTCCAATAGATGGCACTAGTCTTCTGTTTGCATATCTTTAGATCAGTTGTAAAGGATCCATCCTTTTGTTTAAAAGTTTAATGTTCATTTAAGAGGGCTCTACAGTGTGGACAAAAACGGCAGTCTGAAAAGATAAGTGGAAAATATGAAGTAATTCAGTTTATCATTTTATCACTTCAGAATGACTGCCTATATGAACTGCTCAGTTGCATTTGCAGTGTAGCAGTTAAAGTATTTTGTAACTTGTCTCATATACTATTTCCCAGTTTCTCAGCATCAGTATTTTTCCCACTTCCCATTCAGCTAAAATTTTAATTCAAGAGCTTTGTATTTACAGTCAGTGAATTACCCCCAATAGATTTAATGACTCTTCATAAAATTTTTAGAGACTTTGATTTTTGTCATCATCAATTTATCAGCAACTATCTGTAATAACTCTTTTCTTCTGAGTAATGTCAGTGGGCCACAAAAACAGTAGTTTAATAAAACCATCGCTATTAGAATAATATTCTCACAGAGAATATATAAAAAAGTAAAAACTCTAACTGGTTTGTCTAGTGTTAATTATAGGTTGTTTCTTATTAGCTAGGGAAAGAATAATCCATAGTATAGTCCAAAATCCACTCCCCATAAAAGTAATGCTAACTGATCTATAACAGTTATAATTTTTACTATTGGGAAAGCTATGAGATAGGCCTAAGGGGGGACTTCAGGCCCAGAAAGTGGTATATTAGGAACATTTATTAGGTTCAGGTGGAAAAAGATAATTAAGCTACTTTATCTTGTGGGTGTGTGCAAATATTTATCAGACTTCCTGCCTTAACAAGACCCAAAGAATGACCACATATCCTGGTCTTCCTGGGAGAGTCTTGGTTTACAACTGTTATTCAGTTATTATTGATATCGTCCCCGTCCTTTCAAAAGTGTTATGTTTTGGAAAATAAGCTATCTGTTTACCCTAGTTGTAACTCACAGAAGAATTGAGAGATGTTTTTAAAAGAGATTGAGGGCCAAACTGTGATGAAGGTTGTGAGACCAAATCTACAAAGAAAGTGTTGTTTACTTGTAACATTCTGTTTTGAAAATAGTATGTAATCAGAAGTTAGAAATAAAGGTATGAACTGCATGGACATATAGTCAAAAGTGTACAGGGGATTAGCTAATGGAGTAATTTGAAATATATGGGAAAATCAAAGGGTTAAAGATATCTGAAGCTGGATCTTCCGTGCTTGATGTGAGTAGGAGTGAAGAATGGACAGGGATGAATTGGAACAATCTAACCTTAAACCATTATTATATGCTCTGGGAGTCCCATATGAGCACTTGTGAGTGAAAGCAAATTGTTCAGACTGCAAGCTTTACCTGTGTCTAGGTGGCAAAACCACAGGCAGTTTGTAATATGAGACCAAATCACATAATTTGTGGTGATACTCATAAACAATGCTATACGGCAGGCAACACTTAGCAACTCACAGGTATTGGCAGGCAGTGTCATTAAGCAGAACTTGGGCAGGAGTAATTCAGAACAGCTTGTTATATTCAGTTTATGGTTAGTCATGGTGCTCGGATGGGGATAATGTTCCAGGCCTTAAACGTTACCTTTTATTGATGGACATAAAATACTATAGATTGTGTTATTTAATAAAATTTTCTGCAAAGATGGTAAGGCTCTGTGTCTAGAGCTGTGCATAAACTGTGAGAATGCAGAGCAAGTTATGGCTACTTCAGAGGTAATGGTGTATCATGCAAGTAGAGAGGTGGGATCAGCTTTTTTGTCACTCTACCCCTCGCCCTCTCCCAAAAAAAGTGGCTCGTGGCTTCTAGAGCCCACCTTCCCATTCTCTCACAACACGAAAGCTTACAGCCAACAAGAGAACATCTCTGTTGCTTCACTGTCTTTTAAGGACTGACATGATTAGGTCAGGCCCACTCGGGGTAATCTCCCTTTTTATGAACACAAAGTCCACAAGTAGCTTAATTGCAGGAGTGATATCCCATCGTTTTCACAGCCCTGTCTCACCCCTTCAAGGCGTTGGTTATAAAAAGTGTGTAAACCAGGGGGAGGCTGCCATGTTTAGAAGCCACCCATTTACAGACTGTGCTTTCACTTTGCCCCTTAGTACCCTGGTTGCTAAGCTGTTATGAGGATAAGGATGGAGTTTCCAAGGACGGCATCTCCTGTTTACTCTCTTGTCTGGTCTTCAGGGAGCAGGGTTGTACAAGTTCAGTGTGACTAGGTGTCATATAAATAATACACAAAAAGCCCCTATCTACCAAATTGTGGAGTTCTCCAGAGCGTTTATGTTTATGGAAAAACAGTGTTATCCAAGGACCTGCAGCCTTGTTTTGATCGAAGCAAGATATTTAAGACTCTTGGTTGGGGACTTTTAGTTCCATTCGTAGGGAAAATTTATCAGTAATATGTGAGATGGGAATAACAACAGATTGTGACAGCACCACTCTTTGTGGCACTTACTTGGGCACTTTTGAATCATCACTCCCCTGCCCACAGTACCACACCACCCTACCACCTCAGTCTCAAAAGTTCTACCCACATCACTCTCACCTCCCCCATTACTAATGGAGATGAGCATATTAAGCACAACTCCTTACAAACTGTAGAATTTTCCTTTGGAATTTAAATTTCATGAGAACTGATGATCGTTGTCTTATATACTGCTCAGCACAATATCTGGCACATAATAGATGTTCAATAAATATTGATAGAAGAAATGATAGAATAAAAAGTAAATATTGAATTGAATAATATTCTGTTATGTTAATTCCAAGAGTAAAACGATGGATTCATTTTGCTCTTGTGAAGGAGGAACAAAATTCTTTTACCATTATTTTAATTATAAAATTTTCCTAGATATTTGTATATTCCAGGCTTTTATTCTGCAGAATTTAAAAAATAGGTTGTTTTTAATCTACTTTTTTTTTACAAATGTAAGATTTCACACATTTAAACAAATTCAATATCTCTTAAAAATCACGACAGTTTAAAGTTATTTTTAAGAAGTATAGCAATGTACTACTTGTCCTTTTTTGCCTAATACATTGTGAATTTAAACAGTGAAACGTGAAGGTTTCTGTTTGGTTGCAAAAAGCAAATGAGATAATTTACTATTCATCTCATAACTTTCATTTTCTAGAAAGTATCTTGGCAATTAAAGTTTGATTATTTTCTCTTTTTTGGGGACAGCATTAATGAGATCATCACAACTTTTGTAAAAAGCTAAAGTGCTAGGTTGCAAAGGTAGACTATTATATGATGATTTAGTCACAAATGGTACATTTTAATTTTACATAGAAGAACAAACATGATTTGGTAGCTGAATACAACAAAAGAAAAGCTTATAACAAAACACAACACCACAACAAAAGCAGCTAACAAATCTTAGAGAGCTACAATGAAACCATTGGAACAGGAAAAAAAAAACTGGCTTTAAAACATTTCTCCATTGATCTGCATTGCTTATATATCCTACTGTTTATTTTTACAGTTGTGCTTGCTAAAATTAAATTAATCCTAACATTTTAACAATTCCAGTGTATCTGTTCTTGCCATTATGGAAACTGAGCGAAATTTTAAATCTTGACTCACTTCTTTCAGTGACCAAATAATAGTGGCCAAATCTCAGGTCTATTTACAGCAGCAGATAATTTCATGTGCCTCATAAATGTCATTTTTGAATAGTATTTTTTAAACAATTACTTTTCAAAAGCGTTCACACATTGGCAACATTATTTCTGAGACTTGAGAACAAAGACAATTCATTTAATATGAAGATAATAACTAGATTATAAATCACTTAAGCTATGATTTTAAATGCTCTCCTGTTTCCCCCCAACGATTTTGTTCTTTCTTTTTAATTCTGTGGTTTTGCCACAGGTCAACCAATTACTGAACAGTTCAGCTTGAGAATCAGTGAAATGGTTTCTGAGTGTCATTTAATGAAAAGAGCCTCTGATCTAAAAAAAAAGAATTCAAGTGCAAATCAATTTATTAGATTATTGCAAAGTAAAGGTTTGGGATTGAGTGACAACTCCAGAGTAGTCCTAAGGTGCATGTGGTAGTCAGAGCGCTGCCACAAAGGAGTCTTGTGATCTTTGGCATATCATCTCTCAGACTCAGGTTTTCTCACCTCTAAAAGAGGGATAAGGATTTCAACCATTACACCCTCACAGTGATGTCAGAATTGATTACGGACTCAGATATGACAGGACTTCAACCTGCTTTATTCTTGTTATTTGCCTCAGGCCAGCCAATGCCCATGAATATTGCAACTGCATATCTGATGTTCACTCATACCTTCAGCAGGAGAAATCTGCTGGAACATTCACGAATTACCCTTTATTTAATGTGATGTTATCTTTCATTGAATTTTAATTGTGCTCAAAGGCTACATAACAATTATATTCTCTAGAGGAAAAAAAGTTAATCCTCTGCATGTATTATTTATTTGGTAACAGACATGTATCCATGTACTGCAGTGATTTCATAGTGAGATTGTCTAACAGAAGAATCTTTCAGAGAGAACTTGACAATTTATTTTGCTCCTAAAATATTTTTTTAAAGTGTGTAAGATGTGTAAGTATAATTATAGAACAAACTTTAGTGTGTGACATGGGAAGGAGCACAGCTTGTGGCAAAGAGAGCTTACTCGCTCTCCCTTTACGTTTTCTCCATTAAGTACTGGGCTTATTCTAAAGGCCTATTCTACTGTTGTCACAAGATTGCCAATATTTGTGCTATTCTAAGTGTCTAGCTCAAAATAATACCAATTTCAGTAGAATGTAACAAGTTGACTTACCCCTTTCATCATAATTTTTGTCCGTGTATTTTTTTTAAACATGGAAAAAAATACAATTACATAATTTGCGCAGTTTCCCTCTTCTGTGTTTCCTCTCTTTTTCTCTATGGACTTGGACTGTGTAATGATTCCTTTTATCAATAATCCATTCCATTATCACTTAGCAATATGAAAAGTAGGTGGTCTCTTGAAACCAAAATATGTAAATGTACAAACCATAGTTTGGTAATCTAAAAAAATAATGTTTTCCTACATGCACAGTTCAATTAATCCATTTAAATATTGCATAATATTTACTGTAATTTTTTATAAGTGTAAATATTGCAATTATGACATACCTTCGAGGAAAGATCTCTCAAAAACAAGTTTCATTTCCCTAGTCTTATACTTTTTGGGAGGAGGTCGTTGAACTCAGTTTAATCATTCATGCTAAAGTTTAAATGGAGGAAAACCTTAGGATATAAATATCATGGGGTTAGAGTATCTCATTTAAGATTGTACACTGAGATAAATATGATATTTTTCTGTTATATCATGATTTTCGCTGCATAATCATTCATTAATTTGCAGGTAATTTCCTGTTCCATCACTTGTCACTTATAACAGAAGTCATTCTTTCTGCTTTCAGTCTTAACAGACTTTCTTCCAATTATCAGGATTGCTTTTGTGTAGGTGCAAGATACTCGGTTATAAATATAATCTAAAGTGAAAGGATTACATAGCATATCCTTTTATTTAAAACTTCTGGCCTACTCAGCACAATTAGAATTGGCAATTCTTATTAACTCTACCTCTCATGCTACAAATATCTCTGTCCAAATAAGAGGAGATTTTAACTTCTCAGTTTGAGTCACCAAAATAGTATTCCTAAGAACATGTCACAGTGACTATTGATCTGGGGGTTCTAGATAAAATAACGATTAGTTATTTATGGCATCTCAGTAAGTATTGCATGTGTCTTTGTACAGGCAGTCTCACAACCTCTATTTATATTTCTATTACACTACAGGATAACTGTCTCATCCCTTGAGATAGTTCTCTCATAGATCTCAAAGCAAATTTTTGTATGCCGAACCATTACAAATGTATTTTCCAATTTTGGGAAAAACTGTCTGGCTCTTTTTGCCAGGTGTGATTTACAGACAAATGGACAAAAACTTCATTTGTAACAGAGATCCTATTTAAGTTGAATGGTTCTAAATTAGTGTGGCTTTAAGATGCAGGAGAACCCTGCTATTACCATCAGAGGTAAGCACAGGTGGTCTTACTTGCTGTTCCCTTGCTGAGATTTTAGGTCTTATAACCTCTTTTGACTCTCAGCCTACCTGAACTGAATTTCTCAGTTGAATCACCTCCATAAGTTTAACAAAAGCACTAGGTTATTGCCTGCAAATATGAAAGATGAAAAGAATATTTCAGAGAGTCTCATTTAATAATTTTCTCATGAGATTGGTCAAAACTGAGTTTAGGCTTTAGAGACATGGTCCTATGCAATGGCAAGCGTAAGGATTTTGAAATAATAGAAATCTGGTTTTTAAGTCCAGCCCTATGCCTATCATCTTGCCATCTTTTACATCATATAATTTTCTAAGCCTTGATAGTTTTATGTGTACAGTGGGATTTATAAAACCAACTTTTTATGTTGGTTGTAAAGATAAAAAATTACACACATACATTCATGCAAACAAACACACAGTGTACAATGGCTTTATTAAAACTTAACATATGTCGGTCCTCTAGAATAGCAAAACTGTCTACTCATTGATTTCTTCCCTTTAGCCTCTGAAAACCATCAAAGTCATCTGCTTGTAGCAGAGGCCCTTATTTGAGTTTGAGGCACACTGGGTACGTCTAGATATTTAGTACAGCAAGGCCGTCAAGATTCTTCTAGGAGATATGTCATGAGGAAATACTACGCTGAATTTTGTCTGCTCAAAATTCATATGTTGAAGCCCTAACTCCAGTACCTCAGAATGTGATTATATTTGGAAACTGGGCCTTTAAAGAGGTAATTAAGATAAAATGAGGTCAGATGGGTGGGATAGATGGGCCCTAATCCAATATGACTGGTGTCATAAGAAGAGGAGATTACGACGCAGACTCACAGACAGATGGACGTCCACATGAGGATATAACACGAAGATGGCCATCTGCAAGCCAAGGAGAGAGGACTCAGAAGAAATAAAACCTGCTGATATTGGAATTCTAGGCCCCAGAAGTGGAGAAAATACATTTCTGTTGATTAAGCCATCCAGTCTGTGGTATTTTGTTATGGGAGTCCCTACACACTAAAGCCAAGAGATTTGGTTTAAGGTTGAAAATTCAACATCTGAAGAGAGGGAGGATTCTCAGTACAGCCTGGTGCTTATAACTCAGATTGGTACTGCCAAGTTCTCATAGCATTATGACCAATGTTCATTGATTGCACTGAAAAATGAGTGAATAAAAATTGATTTTTTTTACCATATTTTGTGCAAACGTTTGACAGCTTTAACACCGGTAGCAGACCCAGAAGCAGAACTCAGGACACCAGATGGATCACACGCAATACATTGAAGAAATACAAGCACATGACTAGAGTAGGGAGAAAATTAGAAGCATCAAAAAGAAGACAAAGTGGATGTCAAGTATTTTATTTGTACATTTTCAATGAATCTGTTAGTTCTAATATCCTAGAGAGCACAGTTACATATAATTACGGTTCATATTGGAGATGGATTACTATCTAACATAAAACTTGAGTTAGTCAAAGAGCATGTCTGTAGAGTTGGTAGTAAGGAACACTGAAGTTATTAAAATGTATCTGTAGCCAATTTGGCAATGATTTGATTTTGACCTAGCTATCAATCTGGAAGATATTTAGAAATAAATGATCCTAATAAATTTACACGGATGAGCAGCCTGATAAAATGAAGTTGTCAAATTCTGGCATTATTCCCCATTCATGAAAAGCTAGAAATGGCCTTTTTAATGAGCAGTATGTTTGTCTGGAAAAACACAAAGTCTCTGAAGCCAAGTAAACAGCATGAGGCTATTGGGTACAATAAAATATAAACAAAGAAGTGGGGCTAATCAAGAACAGATTGGTGAATTAAAGAAGTTTTCTCATGTTAAATGCTCAAGCTATTTTTCCTCTCCTATTGCCATTCTGGTAACATTTGACTTCCATTCACCAACGCCTGGTGCCTAAATATTGTTCAGTTTTCGTTCATGTACTTTTTCATTCATTTATTCATTCAACAAGTGGTTATTGAACCCTTCCTACGCGTCAGTCACTCTCACAGTTCTAAGATTTAGGGACTTTGAGATAGATAGCATAGAATCTCTGTTATAATAGAGCTAAACTGGACTTCTTGCTAAGACTAGAACAGTCTTATTTCTATTTCAGGGCATTTATACTTTTTACTGTCTCTGCCTGGACCACTCTGTCCCCATATCTTCGCATTTCTTTCAAGCCTATCCCTATATTATTTTAGAATACTCCAACAAGTAAGAATGCTGGAGGCCTGAGGACCATACAGCCAGGTCTCACAGAAGAAAAGGATGAGTTTCATAGCCAGAATTATAATTTAAGGATTTAGAAAATTCTGTGAAATATAACAGATCTCACTGAAGGTAGCTGCTACCTACTGTCCCTTTCTGGTACTATTATGACTCAGTCACTTTCCCAGATTTTCTCTCACTACTACAGGTGTTACTGAAGGCAATATGGTCACAGTGCTCAAGAGTATGGGCTCTGGGGCCAAAGTGTTGGGTTCAAACAGCTATATAATCTTAGATGTGTTTGTTTGCCTGTTTTTAATGTCCCTGAACTTCTGTTTTCCACATCTATAGGATTTGGATGGATTCTATAATACTTGTAGGAGTGCAGTGATAATTGAATGAGATGGTATATGAAATGATCTTCCTACAGTGTCTGGCTACATATCTATGCCATAATTATAAATTAGCAATTCACTTCTCGCTCTTCTCTTTTGTTCCACTTGAGTTTTCTGTTTATTTTCAACCACTTCTGCTTCACAGATTTTACTTACTACTTTCTCTGTTCACTTTTAGCCTTCTGCCTACCCTCGTCCTGCCTTACTCCTTATATGCCTTTATTCATCCCTCAAAAAGACAATCTTGATTTAATCATTACCACCCACGCTTGGCCAAGCTTTTATGGGAAGTGGGGCCAGTCCCTCGTTTCCTGTCTACTCCTGGCCTCATGGCAGCTGTGACTTAGGAGCCAAAGACACGTAGCCGCCCATCCTAAAATCTACTTCAGGCACTGAGACCCTAATAGGCTCCTCCCCAAGATGTCACCACTCATGAACGACACACATTGCCAGAAGTCTAAATAAAGTTTACACGTGCTGACTCCTATTACTCAGGAAGATTGTGTGGGTGTTGGAGATACTCCTAAAAGAAAGAGGTGTCAGAAAACTAAGGGAAGAAAAGAATAATAGAAAATGAGATGGAAATAAAACAAAATGGGAAGTTTTCTTCCCCCCACCCCCAGCAGAAGTAAGTTATGTTTCCACAGCTGGAGGCTAAAAACAGCTGTATTATCTATAGCCTATTGAATGGAGATCAGTCATTAATATCTTACTCATGTACACACTTCATTTTGATGCAATTTTCCTGTATAACCAGCCAGAATCATTTGCAGGATATTTAACAAAAATGATGGAAATACTCAGCTGCATCTGTTCATCATTTGGCTAACCATATTTTTGCATAAATTTAACATGGGCTTACGCCACTGCCATTATTTTCCTCATCCTTTTCCTTCACTGTTCAAATCTGCAAGCCAAAATTTATTATTATTCCATGCTGCCATCCCGGCTATCAAGTCAAAAGCAGCAAAGAGAAATGAAGAAGCTGTTTTCTAAAACTGTGGGCATGTATAGTACTTCCCTGAGACAACAACCAGGGTTATTGCAATGACAAACAGCTTTAATAATGAAAATAGACTCTTGGTTTTACCTACACAGATGCAGTTTAATTTTCTTCTTCCTTGTTAGAATCCTTACTAGCTCTCCTCCCCCACCCAGCCCCCAGTTATGAAAATGAGTTGGCAAACACAACAGTTCTATTCATCCTCAGTTTAATATACAACTCATATACACAAGGGGGTGAAATGGTTTCTAAAAACATTGGCTTGTAATGATGACAGTAGAATCTAATTCCCTCAGGTGCTCGCTTAATACTTAACTCTCCACTGGAGAGTGTAATAAGGTCATCAGGATTATTGAAGTTGACAGAGCACCAAGCTCAGATTAATTACATCACAGACTTCAGAAGGAATCAGAAAAAGCAACAATACTGCCCCTGGCAAGTGCATATATTTTTTATAGCTCTCTAAGGACTCTGAGTATAATATAATACAAATGAGTGAAGGGTGGCTGGTATATTGATTGTAGATTTTGTGATACAGATTCTGAAAGATTAATTATTCTGAGAGCAAGGAATCACCATCACAGATTCAGAGAAGATACTCAGAATGGAATATCTTACATAAGGGACGAGTAATTGAAGGGTGAGTAAAGGGTACTAATATATATATAAATCTCCTTCTGAATTTCAGAAGATTTATATTCATTGCAACATATAATTCTTACGAACAGGCAAAATAGATATTGTTCTTTAAATAATGGAAATTGAGGCTGAAATAAGTTTAAAAAAATCTTTCTCCAAATCTCATATCTAGTAAGTGATCAAGCAGCATTTGAAGTTCTAACACAAATTCCAATATCTTTCCTCTTAAACATAGGGTATACCAAAGCATTGTCCTTGAAAATGTACCAAGTTAAAGGAAGAAAATTTTACATAGGAAAAACTCATATGATTAATAAATAAATACATGTTGAATGTCTTTTCCAAACAATGCTGAAAACTTAATATATATTTTATTTGATTACAATATAAGAAATTTTAAGAATTCAGTGAGTCACTTATAATTAGCTTGGGGTTTGAGACATAAATCTAAAATGTTAAAAAAAAAATGATACAGGGAAGCCTACACCATTACACTTACCAAAAACTAGAAACATATCAGTACTGCAGGTTTGAAAATCTAAAATACACCAGGATATAAAATAAAACAAAATGAAAAAGGCTTCTGGGAAACTAAGACAGATATTACGAAGTAATTGCTCCTTAGTTTACACAACATACTTGTAACTGGGTATCAAATGGGACTATTCCTATTGTCTAGGGGGATTGACTGAGGCTGCAAAGTTCAGGACAAAGAGTAAAAAGTACAGGTCTGCATTTTAAAGAGAGGTGATCACACATTCCAGAGTAGTCATTAAGTGGTGGCCAAGCTGGTCCTTGTCAGTAGCCATCTAGTCTCCAGGTGGTTTTTAAAAAGGCTGGAGACTCATTAGAGATAGAAACTATTATGGCATTTTCATTCCTCCCTCTCCCAGGGAGGCAGGAAGGAGAGTTCTTCCTCTACACATCAAAAAAGTAAAGGATCCCCCGCCCCAAAAACAAACAAATAAACAAAAAACTACTCATAGAGCTTAGAGTTGTCGCCACAGAAGAGACACAGCCGAGCTTCAGAAACTTGTATGTGTTCTTGGGAAAATAATGGTCATCTGTTCCTACAAGTTTAGAAGGGAAGAAAGAACAGGGACCTGACCTTCTCTGGAAGAACCTGCAAATCACAAGCTGGCTGAACAAACCTGTAGTGGAAGGTAAGGAGCGAGGGTGGAAGGACAGGAGTGTTAGCAGACCTGAACTTCCCCTGTTTTGTGGGACAAGGATTTGTGAGTTTCCCAATGGCCCAAACGGAAACCATGGAAGTTGCCCAAGAGGTTTGCCTCCCAGGACAAGGGAACCCTTATCTGTAAAGCCAGGGCAGGAGCTCATGAGGGTGATGTGTGATCTCATAGAAAATAAATCCCCCAGAATCCCCTGTTGGTATTCTCCAAAGAAACCACTAATATCCTCCAGGAAGTAAATCAAATATAGACACCTGCCAAAATCAAGTGAGAACTACAGATAGGAAATTGTTGGGGTAGAGATGAGAGAAGAGGCATTTGGAATAAAGAGAGTGAAATAACAGACCAGGTTCCATCTCCCCACCCTCACCCCTTCCTCTCTGCTGGGCCTACAGAACATTGGTTAGGCTTCAACTGGTAACAGTAAAAACTTTAAATTGAATGCAAGGTTCAAGTTTTGATTTAGATCGGATCACACCTTTTAGTATCTGAAAGTGACTCCTAAATTATAGTATATCCTGAAAAGGCATCCCAGGGCAGAAAGGAGACTTCAAAATAGTGTGGTTAAGGCAATGGGGAGACAAAATAAAGCTGTTCTCATAGTATAGACAAAATAAAGCTCTTCCCTCCCATTACATAAACTGGTTACATATGCACAAGAGAGCCCCTTGGGCCTACGCTTAGAGAATATGTACTCGGCTCTTGCAAAGAAATTTATCATTTTTGCAATATTTATCATTTTTTTAGAATACAGCTACATTAGACAGCAGGGGAAGCATTGTTACTAGGTGGTGCGCTGGCAGCAGTGAGCAATGACAGACACCTGCCGGCCTCAGAGCAAGGAGAAAACAGCAACACGGTAAAAGGCAGCTGTAAGGACTGTAAAATCAGATCAGCAGTCACCATTTTGCATCAGGGCAAACTTTCACCCATGCAGCCTGCCTCCCCTCGCCACAGGCACAGTCAGGTGGTTTCTGGGAGGGTCTGATTCAAAAAGTCCACAGTAAAAGTCAGGAAGCTTAGTTACTCTCAAGGTGATTTTGCCCAGATTTGCCAATTTTGTAAGAAAAAAGAAACTGAAAAAAAAATTGTTAAATCCCTCCAATAATGGTGTTAGTAATATTTTTATGTCCCCCATGTGCTTCCATTTAGTATCTTAGAATCAGGCATATACACATTTTTAAAAGATGTCTATTCAAAATTAATTTTAAGCCTTTTGCTGCTCATAAATGCATGTCTTCAGCTTTTCAGAAAACTCAGTTGATCAGAATGATGTGTTTCCTACATGTATCCAGTAGTCAAGATTTTCCTAGATGGATATAGTGTCATACAAGAGCTCATGAAATTAAAACCAGAGATATTCAAGGTAAGACCAGGTATGCTAGGCTGGTGGGACTTTTTCAGGAGCTTGGACTTGATTTCTGGATTTAAAGACTAAGTTAATTAAGAGATTATGTAAATATCAACCAGCACTGAACACAGTGCGAAACAGATCTAAACGGGGAAGTAATTGCCCATCTAGTACTCAGGTGAGTAAAATTATTGTGAAAAGCGATTTTGTACATTTTTATCTCAGCTTGCTCCTGCAAAGGGAGGACAAGCTGGGGAAATGGCTGGGTGTATTTATGAGATTGTTGAAAGGATACATTACACAGAAGATAAACTAGAGAAATTGTATGGTTGTGTTTGCCCATATATAAAAGCTCTGCACAATTGATGTATCCAATAAAATCATGAGGTGCTACATAGACTACATAGACAAAAAGCAGAATAAGGGCATTTTGCTTGGAAGATGTCCAGGAGAGAGTATATGAAATAATTTATTGCGTTGCCTAAACCCCTGAAATCAGAGATGCCTGAGGGAGAAAAGAAAAAACAAAAAACACGAGGAAGAAAAATATAAAGGAAACCACTGATAGAAAATCATGGAAGCCAAAGTTCTTGCCCATAAGAGATGGCTGCAACTTTTTGTTCATTGAGCATTCCTATTTCAGAGTGCCCAGTGCACAGTGAATATTGGAAAAGTCTACTGATGCCAAATATTATTAAAATAATTCCCTTAACTTAGTAAGTTAAACTCCGTTCACTAAAATGAGTGGCTAAAGTGCCACTAATAAATACATATGGGTTGATGAGTACTTGGTTTCTTTTTAGGATTCCTTGCCATAGCATAGAAAATGCAGGCTGTTTAAATTTCGTGAAGCACCACTGCTTTTGTAAAGCAATATTATTCACATATAGATAACATTGAAGAGAAGATGAAATTTATTATGCCTAATACAAACTTTCACTGGCTTCTTACTTTTTCTAACCAATGCAGTCTTTTTTATTTTCTACTTCATCTGTCAAATGAATGATCTTAAATGACTTACTCTATTGATCCTATTTGTCCCTTGGGTAAATTTTCCAGAGGATTGAAATATCCTAAAAGTCTTCACTCTGATTGTTCTATATTCCTTTTGATGTGGTCTCTTCTACCTTTTGCCTCCTTTTATATTTTAGTTTCTTTATACAGATATTTTTTGAGTATTTCCTGTGTTCAGGCACTGTTCTAGATCATGGGCACACAACAGAGAGAATGCCATTGGAACTCATAACCTATCAGTTAAAACAGACACCCAGCTATACTTGCCTAGGGTGAAGGTGAGAAGGGCCGAAAACAAAACAAACAAATAAAAACAGGAAATTCCTCCACTCTATCTCAGAGGGCCTCCATTTCCTACACCTCTGACCAGAAAGAAAGGGCTTATTTAGAAACTACTTCTTTCTGTAACCAGCATGCACTTTCAGGCTTCAGACTGTCTTTGATTTCAGGCTTGGAGATAACAGGAAAAAGAACACAAGACCAACACAGAAGGCTCACCACCTGTATGTCGGGACTTTGAGCTTCCCGTCCAGCTGCTAGCATTTGCTGCTAGCACAGCCCACAGCAAATAGCTTCACGCATATTGTCCCAGAGTTTCAGTTGTATTCAGTGGGGAAGTCAGGATCACGTGCCCTTATTACATCTTAGTGGGAACTCAAGTCCCCAGTGAGTACGACTTCTGTAGTTCTCCAACAATACATCTCTGGACAAGTCCCTTGAGCAGCGTCCAGACATTCCTTCTCCTGCCAAGAGATGTTTACAGTGACATCCCTATACTTCATTCTTGGCAACAGACCTCAGTTTTAGAAGTGGATGAGCTGATCAGTTCTCCTCGGAGTTTCTTTTCTAGAATAATTCAAACTCCAGAACATCCAGAACCTCCAGGCTAGCTCAGACTCAGCTTCGTTCTTAGTGCACCCAGTTCTCCCTGACACGCCCCGTGAGGATGGTGATACTCACCACATGAAGCCCAACCAAGAGGACACCCCAACTCATATTAAGTTGAAAACTACCTTATATCCTATCTCATGGATATATCATAATGTATCCATATACCCAGGCCCGAATAGATGAGCATGCACTTATCTCCAGTGCTTGCAGACACCTGGTGTTAAAACGGCTTTGCTGCATTTGACAATTCTGTATACTGCACTGCATAAATTGTTCTCATACATGTGTTGAGTAAAATCCTAAAAGTGTAATATAATTTTGCACGTTAAAAAAATTAAAGTGTGATGTGGTATTCACTTCCATTTTTTTTCAATTACCCTAAAATAACGTTTTTGAGACTCTATTTTCCAGCATTTTTTTTTCTCATTATATCCCTCACCTGCAGCTCTGTTATCATTTATAGAACTGTATTGCAATAGCTTGACTTTCTCTGTCCATTCTTCTAGACCAGTGCTGTCCAGTAGTACTCTTTGAAGATGGAAATATATGCTGTATAATATGAGAGCCACTAGCCACATGGCTACCAAACACTTGGGATGTGGCTAGTGTGATAGAGGACCTGAACTTTGAATTTTATTTAATATTAACTAATTTAACTTTTAAGTGTATTTGGTGCCACCATACTGGACAGCACAGTTCTACCTCATGAGTCCTTGAGGGAAGCAACTTGATGGTTCCTTTCTTTAAAATATCTAGCACCTAGGATAGTCAGGATAGGCTAGGGTCTGCCATGGTCACAAATCAACCTCAATGGATGAGTGTTTTAATATTACAAAGTATTATTTTTGTTTATCATACATGTCCAGTGTGAATTAGTAGGAGCTTTGCTTCCCACCATTATTCAATATCAGGCATGTGGGATCTTCCAGGCCCAGGGCTCAAACCCGTGTCCCCTGCATTGCAGGTAAATTGGGAAGATTGATAATTATACATTTGGGGCAGATAGATGAAAATGGTGGATGCTAGGTTAAGAAATTTAAAATATACTTGGAAAACAACCACCAGTGGATGATTTGTTCTGGGTCATCAAATCACCAGATCTTTTAAAATGTTTTTACATTAAGTTTAATATAAGATTGGAAAGGAGGAGTCTTCTTCTTTTTCCAAGACAGCAAAATAGAATGAATATGGATAAAAATTTAGAAGAAGAAATTTTGAGAGCACCAAAAATGTGGATGTAGAGATACAAAAATATCAATAACACAACAATTAACATATTGGCCCTTACAGTATCCCAGGGATCTCTCTGATGAAATATTTAAAATCATTAAAAATCAAAACGAAGTAACTACGTCTCAGGCATCCAAAATGGAGCCAGTCGGCCATTGTGGATTTAGTTTCAGACACATTCCTTGAATCACCGAGAACTTGGAATTTTCTCTAAACTGTATCAAACTCAAGGACACAGTCAAACAATGTTGCTAGCAACTACTAGCAGCAAGCTTGTAGTTTCAAAGTTCCTTTCCACTTTGCAACTATGTACTCATTTCAGACCACAATCAATCCTTGCATAACAAATACCCTTCTTGTCAGCTCCAATCCTAATTCTGGCAATCAATTTATGTAACCTTGTAGGTTTTTTGCCTTTATAAGCCTTCCACATTATGTAGTCCCGCAGAACACAATTCAAGTGCTTCTTGTATCTATTTCCTGGCTGCAGTCCAACAAACCCCAAATAAATGCCTCTTTATTCCAATCAGGTCTCTGTTTCTGAAATGTTTGTTAATAGCTCTAAACACTTTATTGTTTCATTAAACCCACAAGAAACTAAACCCACAAGATGAGGAAAGTAAAGGATTAATAGAGAAGTAAGAAATTACCAAAAATCATATAGCACATAAGTGGTGATGCCTTTGGTCCGCAAAACAAGAGTTATAGAATCACTGAGAGAATAAGACAAAACACACAGGTTTGAATGAGGCTTTGAGGAACTGTAGAGAATGCCTGAATCGTCACCCTAAGGAATACAATAAGGTGGCAAGCCCTCTTAGATTTACTGAGAGGTATGTCCTGTCACTTCAATTTTCCACCACAAAATCAGTAATTGAGTAAAGAATACTCAACAAAGACAAAGGAAATACTAAACAAAGACTTAGCTGAGGTAAACTATTGTTTTGATCTATTAGGGCTGATTCTTCTTTGTAGAAATTTCAATGCCCATCTCTCTCTGATACCTTTTACCCACCTCTTAGGTAATCACCACTCCACAAGAAATTTCCTCAGAGATAACAATGTATCCAGTAAGTAAGTACTTACTTTTGTTGACTATTTGCTCCAACTGATTGTTATTTTTCAGTAGTGTTGAAAAAAAATTGGTGGGGAAGGAAATTGGTTTAGATGTAAAGCCATTTGTATCTTACTTGTCAATATTTGGGTTCATCAACTATCTGCTCACCATTGTCATGGATAATTGGAAGTTGATGCTATGCTCTCTATATAAAAGTATATAAATTCTGCTACTTTTAAGATCAAGTATATTTTCACTTTTTAATTATCGCTAATATTTCTCCATAGCATTATTTATAAAAGGATTTCCAGAGCAAAGAGAAAGCTAGTCAAGGAAAAGGTATAGGCCCCTGGTTATACCATTTTTGTTGATCTACAAAATCAGTGAGAACTCAGAAGAAAATGTCTCTGGTAGTGGAAACTCACACAGTTGCACATCAGTTATTTGCTGGGTGGCAGCACATTTTTCAGAGAACAAATAACATCTGTAGAAAATCAAATAAGCAAGGCAACAACTTTGAAAGTGCCACTCGAGTTTTCATCCATTTCCTAATGTCATGTTTTTCAAATTGCATTCATGTTCTCAATCCTTCTGCATGTTGTTACTTTGGAAATAGAAAGCAAAAATTAAACTACATTTTGAAATGGTACCTCAATTGAGAAAAGAAGTCGTCATTACCCTTATGGTAAGCATCACTATTAATCAATACATTTGATCTCCTGATGAGCCAGGTACTAAAGATATCTTTCAGGGACATTCAATGGTCTTTGCTGCTCCCATAGAGAAAGTGTCCTCACCCATCTTCTGTAGTCTTAACATTGTCCATAAACTTCATAAATGCATATGCAAATGAAATTGTATATGTGCATTTTTTCTGGGACAGGGTCTATCATGGTAATATATTCAGTTTGTAAAATCAGCTAATATTACCTGCTGTCTTTAAACAAAAATACTTGCTCACTCTTCTATCCCCTTTTCTCCTTCCATAAGAAACTTAAACCCAAGAGATGCTTAGTGGCTGTGAGCAGACTCTTAGGAGAGCCAATAGAAACCCTAGATTAACTAGGCAAGAATTTAAGCTAGATTCCATCATATCTACTTGATATTGGAGAACCTGAGAAATGATCTAACAAGGAGACAGCTATCACAAGAAGACACTGATTTCATTTCATTGAAAGTTTCATTTGGGACTTGGTTTTAAACAATTCAGGTACAGAAAAAATAGAAAACACGTTCACAGTTCACATATTTTTGTTGAGTGTTATACAAAAGCAAATGTGGGAAGTGGGAAGGAAAGAAACTCTGTGTGTGTGTGTGTGTGTGTGTGTGTGCATGTGTGCACCTTTGTGAAAGAGAGAACAGTTACAGTGGCTTACTAGGAAACAATGTAGGAGAAATTTTTAAAGAATAATATATATTTGTATCTATTGAGATATAATTACATATAAAATAGTCATTTTTTAAAGGGTACAGTTGTTGAGACTTGACAAATGTGTGTAGTAGTGTAATCAACAGCACAATCAAGATATGGACATTTATTTCCAACACCCCCAAAATTTCTCTTATATCTCTTATCTGCCCATACCTAGATCCTGGCAAAAATGATTAACTCTCTCTCTGGTTTCATAATATTGACTTTTCAAAGTGTCATATGAAGGGAACCATACCATTTCCAGTCCTTTTGTCCATCTTCTGTCACTGTTACCAACTCATCCATGTTGGGCTTGACAATATGTGCCTTTACAATTCATCCATGTTGTAGCACATACCATCAAGCCCAAGTTCGTGTGCCCGACACACAGTGAGGCCAAACAGAAACATTGGAGTTTGGAGCAGAGAAAGGTTTATTGCAGGGCCAAGCAAGGAGAATAGGTGGCTCATGCTCAAAAAGCCAGAACTCCCCAGTGGTTCAAAGAAGAGCTTTTATAGGCAAGGTTGGGAGGGAGGGCAGCAAGGGTGTGTGACTTTATTCTGATTGGTTGGTGGTTAGGGTGGTGTTCCAGGAATCTCCCTCATCAGTGTTCTGGTTCCAACCAGTCTAGGGTCCATGTGCTTGTGCTCAACCTGGAGTTACCATCCTCCCCCTGGGTGGGAGCTCCAGCTCCTGCAGAAGAACTCAGATATATGTATCAGATTGCTATGCATATCCCTGAGGATGATCCAGGACCCTGCCCCATTGCAATACTATTGCTTCTTGACTATTCCTCCTTTGTTTCTGTATTCCCTCACTTCCCTAATTTGTAACTATTTGAATCTGCCTTCTAGAACTCAGGAAAGGTCTAGGAGGCTGAAGACTTCTTTCCTACAGAAAGAAACTGGGGACACAGGAAGGCTTTTGTACCTAGGAGTGCCCCATGGGGTCCTGCTTGGTTTCATTAGCAGTCCATTCCTTTTATAGCTATTATTCTATTGTATGAATATACCACAATGTGGTTATCCATTTCCCAGTCGATAGACATTTGAGTTGTCTCCAGTTTGGGGCCATTTTGAATACAACTGCTTAAACTACTGAGTACAGGTCTCTTTGTGGATATTTGTTTTCATTTTCTTAGTAAATAAATATGAATAGAATTTCTGGGTCAGTATATGTTCAGCTTTTTAAGAAACTCTCAAACCCTTTCCCAAAATAGTTTTTACCATTTTGCATTCCCAACTGCAATGTTTAGTATCCCAATCACTCCACATCCTTCTAACACTTGGTGTTGTGAGGTTTTTTTTTTTTAAGCCATTTTAGTGGGTATGCAGTGGTAAGTGAGTAACTTATTACCATTTTAATTTTTGTTTCCATGTTAAGTAATGATGTTGAACATCTTTACATTATTTATTGACCTGTATTATTTGGGGGGAAGAACCTGTTCAAACTTCCTACTCATTTGTTATTTTCTTTTTAATGTTGTGTTATAAGAGGTTTTTTGGTTTTTTAAAAATATATATTCCATTTTTTTTCCCTTTATCAAATATCTATTTTACAAATATTTCTTCCCAGGCTTTTCAGAAACAAGTTGGAAAAACAAGAAAGCCAATCAAGGACTCAATGTATTGAATTCCAGGCTTGCTATAGAGCTTTAACAATCAAGAGAGCATGACACTGGTGTAAGGGTAAACAAATAGAAAACTGGAACTAAATAGGAAGCATTATAAATTTTACAATTATAATACAACTTCACATATATCACCTAATTATCTAATTTAACCCTCTATTTTTCTTTTTAAAGCAAAAGTATAATACACATCTTTACATTTCTTCAGCCACCAAATCAATGCAATTTCCATAGATTGTGTTTCAGTGTCTCATAAGATAAATGTTTTTGAGCTTTATTATTTTTGCTTTATTGTTAAACATCCATTTTGCCATAATGTCATTCCCCTTCTGACTTGTTCTACAGACTAACCATAATGTATTGTTAAGCTTCTGTGGATTTCTTATTCTAAAACCATCTTTATCTTCAAGACCCTGTCCTGTTTTAACCTAAATTTGAAGCTGTAATTATTTTACAGCCCAAATAATATTATCTTAGGGTTCTAGGTGAAGTACATTCAAGGCTATCCAACCTTATTCTATACTTGGGAGCAAAAAGTGGGCAGAGCATTCACTGTACCCAGGTAAGCCTGAGAAAATAGCTGTAACAACCTTACTCTCAAATTTTCCTTGTGGCTAAAGTAATCGAAGAGAGGAATTCAATCTAGAGGGGGGTAAAAAATCAGCCATTAATTTCTTCTTCAAGATTCTTTTTAATTATGCACAAAATCTCGTGTTACAATCCTGGAAATGCCTAAGATCTAACATGAAGCCAATTCTGCTTCCGGCCTTAAGGAAAGCGCCCTGGTTTGTAGGTCCCCCTGCCTCTAGTAAAGACAAAAAGCAATCCTACTTAGTCAATCTTCACTAACTAGGGCTCTGCATTAGAATTTGAGACCAAATCCTTATTATACTCTATACTTAGCTTTGGGGACCCTATGGGTTAAAGTGAAAGATCAAAGGTGCTATTATGGCATCCCTGTACCCCTAGGTCAAGTATTATTTTAATCTTGCCTGATTTACTCCCAGCATTAATTAATAATCTGATTTATGTGATTTCAAGTCTTCCTTTACTCACATACTTCACATGGACAGGTGGTGGCTTAATTTTCCCAGAAATTTAACCAGAAATATATTCCTATGTTAATGAACTCTACGTAATCCCCTAACACTGTCTTAATACATATAATATATTATAGCCTTGGGAAATTGAAATAGTGTTTGAGAAGGAACCCTGAGACTTTTGAGTGTGTGGAGGTACTGGCAAATTGTGGGTCCTCAGTCATGAGTGAGGTCTAAAGCGGCACCTGAAAGGGCAAGGAGAGGAGCTATTTATGGCTTGTCTTTACTGCCTGACTCTAGCCAGAGGCTGAAATAACTACTGCAGAGCAGAATAAAGAAAAAAGAATGAAAAGAATTGAGGACAGTCTCAGAGACCTCTGGGACAACATTAAATGCACCAACATTCCAATTATAGGGGTCCCAGAAGAAGAAGAGAGAAAGAAAGGGACTGAGAAAATATTTGAAGAAATTATAGTTGAAAACTTCCCTAATATGGGAACAGAAATAGTTAAGTCCAGGAACAGAGAGTCTCATACAGGATAATTCCAATGAGAAACATGCCAAGACACATATTAATCAAACTATCAAATATTAAATACAAAGAAAAAATATTAAAGGCAGCAAGGGAAAAACTACACACAAGGGAATACCCATAAGGTTAACAGCTGATCTTTCAGCAGAAACTCTGTAAGCCAGAAGGGAGTGGCAGGACATATTTAAACTGATGAAGGAGAAAAACCTACAACCAAGACTACTCTACCCAGCAAGTATCTCATTCAGATTTGATGGAGAAATTAAAAGCTTTACAGACAAGCAAAAGCTAAGAGAGTTCAGCACCACCAAACCAGCTTTACAATAAATGTTAAAGGAATTTCTCTAGGTAGGAAACACAAGAGAAGGAAAAGACCTACAATAACAAACCTAAAACAATTAAAAAAATGGTAATAGGAGCATATCAATAATTACCTTAAATGTAAATGGAGTAAATGCTCAAACCAATAGACATAGACTGGCTGAATGGATATAAAAACAAGATCCATATATATGCTGTCTAAAAGAGACCCAACTCAGACCTAGGGACACACAGACTGAAAGTCAGGGGATGGAAAAATATATTGTATGCAAATGGAAATCAAAAGAAATCTGGAGTAGCAATTCTCTTATCACACAAAATAGACTTTAAAACAAAGACTATTACAAGAGACAAAGAAGGACACTAAATAAAGATAAAGGGATCAATCCAAGAAGAAGATATAACAATTGTAAATGTTTATGCACCCAACATAGGAGCACCTCAATACATAAGGCAAATACTAACAGCCATAAAAGGGGAAATCGACAGTAACACAGTCATAGTAGGGGACTTTAACATCCCATTTTCACCAATGGACAGATCATCCAAAATGAAAAAAAAGAGGGAAACACAAGCATTAAATGATACAGTAAACAAGAATTACTTAATTGATATTTATAGGACATTCCATCCAAAAACAACAGAATACACTTTCTTCTCAAGTGCTTATGGAACATTCTCCAGGATAGGTCATATCTTGGCTCACAAATCAACCCTTGGTAAATTTAAGAAAATTGAAATCGTTTCGAGTATCTTTTCTGACCACAGGCTATAAGATTAGATATCAATTACAGGAAAAAAATTTGTAAAAAATACAAACACATGGAGGCTAAACAATACACTACTTAATAACCAAGAGATCACTGAAGAAATCAAAGAGGAAATAAAAAAATACCTAGAAACAAATGACAGTGAAAACACGATGACCCAAAACCTATAGGATGCAGCAAAAGCAGTTCTAAGAGGGAAGTTTATAGCAATACAATCCTACCTTAAGAAACAAGAAATATCTCAAATAAACAACCTAAACTTACACCTAAAGCAATTAGAAAAAGGAGAACAAAAAAAACCCCCAAAGTTAGCAGAAGAAAAGAAATCATAAGGATCAGATCAGATATAAATGAAAAAGAAATGAAGAGAATAGAAAAGATCAATAAAACTAAAAGCTGATTCTTTGAGAAGATAAACAAAATTGATAAACCATTAGCTAGACTCATCAAGAAAAAAAGGGAGAAGACTCAAATCAATAGAATTAGAAATGAAAAAGGAGAAGTAACAACTGACACTGCAGAAAAACAAGGGATCATGAGAGATTTCTACAAGCAACTATATGCCAATAAAATGGATAACCTGGAAGAAATGGACAAATTCTTAGAAATCCGTAACCTTCTGAGACTGAACCAGGAAAAAATAGAAAATATGAAGAGACCAATCACAAGCACTGAAATTGAAACTGTGATTTAAAATCTTCCAACAGACAAAAGCCCAGGACCAGATGGCTTCACAGGCGAATTCTATCAAACATTTAGAGAAGAGCTAACACCTATCCTCCTCAAACTCTTCCAAATTATAGCAGAGGGAGAAACATTCCCAAACTCATCTACAAGGCCACCATCACCCTGATACCCAAACCAGACAAAGATGTCACAAAGAAAGAAAAATACAGGCCAATATCACTGATGAACATAGATGCAAAAATCCTCAACAAAATACTAGCAAACAGAATCCAACAGCACATTAAAAGGATCATACGCCATGATCAAGTGGGGTTTTTCCCAGGGATGCAAGCCTTCTTCAATATACGCAAATCAATCAATATGATACACCACATTAACAAACTGAAGGAGAAAAACCCTATGATCATCTCAATAGATGCAGAAAAAGCTTTTGACAAAATTCAACACCCATTTATGATAAAAACCCTCCAGAAAGTAGACATAGAGGGAACTTTCCTCAACATAATAAAGGCCATATATGACAAACCCACAGCCAACATCGTCCTCAATGGTGAAAAATTGAAACCATTTCCACTTAAATCAGGAAGAAGACAAGGTTGCCCACTCTCACCACTGTGATTTAACATAGTTTTGGAAGTTTTAGCCACAGTAATCAGAGAAGAAAAGGAAATAAAAGGAATCCATATTGCAAAAGAAGAAGTAAAGCTGTCACTGTTTGCAGATGACATGATACTATAAATAGAGAATCCTAAAGATGCTACCAGAAAACTACTTGAAATAATCAATGAATTTGGTAAAGTAGCAGGATACAAAATTAATGCACAGAAATCTCTTGCATTCCTATACACTAATAATGAAAAATCAGAAAGTGAAATTTAGAAAACCCTCCCATTTACCATTGCAACAAAAAGAATAAAATATCTAGGAATAAACCTACCAAAGGAGACAATAGACCTGTATGCAGAAAATTATAAGACACTGATGAAAGAAATTAGAGATGACACAAATAGATGGAGAGATATTCCCTGTTCTTGGACTGGAAGAATCAACATTGTGAAAATGACTCTACTATCCAAAGCAATCTACAGATTCAATGCAATCCCTATCAAACTACCACTGGCATTTTTCACAGAATTAGAACAAAAAATTTCACAATTTGTGTGGAAACACAAAAGACCCTGAATAGCCAAAGCAATCTTGAGAATTAAAATGGAGCTGGAGGAATCAGGCTCCCTGACTTCAGACTATACTACAAAGCCACAGTAATGAAGACAGTATGGTACTGCTCCAAAAACCGATATATAGATCAATGGAAAAGGATAGAAAGCCCAGAGATAAACCCATGCACATATGGTCACCTTATCTTTTTTTTTTTTTTTTTTTTTTGGTCACCTTATCTTTGATAAAGGTGGCAAGAATATACAATGGAGAAAAGACAGCATCTTCAACAAGTTGTGCTGGGAAAAAGGACAGCTACATGTAAAAGAACGAAATTAGAATGCTCCCTAACACCATACACAAAAATAAACTCAAAATGGATTAAAGACCTAAATGTAAGGCTAGACACTATCAAACTCTTAGAGGAAAACATAGGCAGAACACTCTATGACATGAATCACAGCAAGATCCTTTTTAACCCACCTCCTAGAGAAATGGAAATAAAACCAAAAATAAACAAATGGGACCTAATGAAACTTGAAAGCTTTTGCACAGCAAAGGAAACCATAAACAAGACCAAAAGACAACCCTCAGAATGGAAGAAAATATTTGCAAATGAAGCAACTGACAAAGGATTAATCTCCAAAATTTATAAGCAGCTCATGCAGCTCAATATCAAAAAAAGAAACAATCCAATCCAAAAATGGGCAGAAGACCTAACTAGACATTTCACCAAAGAAGATATACAGATTGCCAACAAACACATGAAAGAATGCTCAACATCATTAATCATTAGAGAAATGCAAATCAAAACTACAGTGAGGTATCACCTCACACCAGTCAGAATGGCCATCATCAAAAATCTACAAACAATAAATGCTGGAGAGGATGTGGAGAAAAGGGAACCCTCTTGCACTGTTGGTGGGAATGTAAATTGATACAGCCACTAGGGAGAACAGTATGGAGGTTCCTTAAAAAACTAAAAATAGAACTACCATGGAGACCAGCAATCCCACTACTGGCATATACCCTAAGAATACCATAATTCAAAAAGAGTCATGTACCAAAATGTTCATTGCAGCTCCATTTACAATAGCCAGGACATGAAAGCAACCTTAGTGTCCATTGACAGATGACAGGATAAAGAAGATGTGGCACATATATACAATGGAATCTTACTCAACCATAAAATGAAATGAAATTGAGTTATTTGTAGTGAGGTGGATGGACCTAGAGTCTGTCATACAGAGTGAAGTAAGTCAGAAAGAGAAAAACAAATACTGTATGCTGACACATATACATGGAATCTAAAAGGAAAAAAAAAAAAAAAGGTGATGAAGAACCTAGGGGCACGACAGGAATAAAGACACAGACCTACTAGAGAAGGAACTTGTGGATACGGGGAGGGGGAAGGGTAAGCTGGTACCAAGTGAGAGAGTGGCATGGACATATATATACTATCAAACGTAAAATAGATAGCTAGTGGGAAGTAGCCGCATAGCACAGGGAGATGAGTTTGGTGCTTTGTGACCACCTAGAGGTGTGGGATAGGGAGGGTGGGAGGGAGGAAGATGCAAGAGGGAAGAGGTATGGGGACATATGTATATGTATAACTGATTCACTTTGTTATAAAGCAGAAACTAACACACCATTGTAAAGGAATTATACTCCAATAAAGATGTTTAAAAAAATTAAAATAAAAAACTTAATGGATGATTAAGTGGAAGATAAAATACTTCTAAATAAGTTCACCTGGGCATGTTTTACTTTTAGGGACATAATGGGCCTTTATTTAAATTAATTTCTCAGTTAATCAATACTATTATCATATTTTCAACCCAATTTGACTAAGAATCAGAGTTTAAAAGTGTCCCTTACAAACCCTTTTCTGATATTTACTTGATCTATGAATTCTCAGCTCATTTCAATAGATTGAGTAAAGTGTTTCCCTAAAGCAAGCTCTGTATCAATGGTTTGTATGTCCCCCCCCACTCTACTTTTACCTCCTACCCCATCCATCACCCGTACCAAAATATTATTTTATCAGGCAGGAGTGAGCATCTGTGGAGTTTGTGCCAATGAACTGCAATGATAATCCCCTGGATCCCTCAAAAACCTGTGGATATTAGCCTTTTCCCAGTTGATCAGATAATGCTCTTAATGTGAGGCAATAATATAGAGGTTAACAAGAAAACAAATCATAAGCATACACACAAAAATAATATTTATGAAACACTGACTATTAATTCCAACGCAAATTAATAACATAGACCCTTGGAGTAAGATACTAAATCCTTCTCAAATCACGTATAAACAATGCCTTTGCTTTCTTCATCGTACTCATTTCTTTTTTTTTTTTTTTTTTCGGTACGCGGGCCTCTCACTGTTGTGGCCTCTCCTGTTGCGGAGCACAGGCTCAGCGGCTGTGGCTCACGGGCCCAGCCGCTCTGCGGCATGTGGGATCTTCCCGGACCGGGGCACGAACTCGCGTTCCCCGCATCGGCAGGCAGACTCTCAACCACTGCGCCACCAGGGAAGCCCCATCGTACTCATTTCTTAAATGCTGTATGACTTAACTCACTTCCGAGTTTTTTTTTTTAATGGTGCATTTGCCTGATTAGAGATTTTTATAAGCCTCCTTTCATACTTCATGTACCTACACAGTAATGAGGATTACAATATCCATGGCAAAAACTAAATTTCTTATGTTGAATTACAAATAAATATATTTGGGATAAGCTTTAAAATTGAATTAATCAGAAATTTGTGACCTATGTCCACAGAACAGAAACAATAATATAATGATAGGTTACTGTAGCTCACTACAACTTGAATAATCAATATTTTTTATTCATCATAGTGGATTTCTGCTTAATATTAAATGAAAAATACCACTAGCCTTCATAATAAGATGGTATTTCAAGTAAGAATACATCATACATTATGGTCTGAAACAGCTATTGAAACATCTAGAGTCCAGTTGAGAATGATGCACAGATGGCTAAAATGAGCAGGCAAATTTGTAAAGCATTAATGTAGGTCACGAAATGATGAATTTTTCTCACTCTTAATGTAGAAAGGTTTATAATTTTAGTATAGAATTCAAAATATCATCGCTATAGACCTTGACTTGTTCATATCCACTTATCTTTTACTTCAAATATTTTTCATTTAGGTCAATGAGTTTTCTTTTTTCCCTACAGAAGGTATTGCCTGTATTATAAGCCAGGTCAATGGAACAAAAAAAGGTAAAAGACAGGTAATTGTCATGTCAAATAAAAAAATTTAAATGAGAAATATTTTGGGATGGATTATTTTACATTTTTTATTCAGTGACCTTCCATATCTCATATTATATATGACATTGTCATAAGTAAAAGTACTGACCATCTACTCAGAGCTTGCTTTCTGGTTACTTGCAAGTTCAGTTAAATTCCAAAGGATGACAGAATATTCTTCATTAAATAATACTCTTCAAGATAGATATCATGTCTAAGCAAATGTGCATTTGAAAATGCTGTAGTGCTAATGATTTTTTTGAGAATGAGTAATTATGTGTCACTATTTTGGCCAGAAAGATAATTTTGCTTTCTACTTCTGGGCTGAATGCTAAGGTACTGATTCGTATCAGCTTATTAAATTCCACAGAAGAAAATGTACCTTGCATTTTCAGAGAGAGGAAGTTTCCTATCTTCAAATGAGACTTCATGCTTCCCTTTCAAATTAGCTTTTAACTTATGGTTGTGCTAAAGTTTTCTTAATAAAATTCAATTTTTCTTTTTTTTTCTACTTTATAAATTATTTTTCATGGAGATTTCCTGAAAGTCATCAAAAGATTGAATATAAGGCAGTATATATTAACAAAATCAGCTTGTTTCTCTGGTAGTGATGTGTATGTGTGTGTGTGTGTTGTGTGTATGTAGCTCTGCATCATTTTTAACTGACTGGTATTTGCCAAAAGTTATAAAAATATTTACCTGTCAGTCACAAATCCAGCTAAGATGTAAATCATCCTTATTCCAATTGGTAGATGGTTTTGAAAAATAAAGAAAAACAGCAAACTTTTCTTCAAATAAATTAATAAAATAAAACATCATGTGAGGCATTTTAGGTGAATAACGCACAAATCAAAATACCAATAAATTATTTTATAAAATGATATATTTAAAGTTAGGATACATTCTTGGAAAGAACCACTAATACTAAAAAAAATGAAATAATTAAACAAGGTAACAAAGAAACCTAAAAGTAGCAATCTAATGTTGCCTGAATGCCCAAGTGTGGGTGATTATCAGCTTACACACTCTGGATATTTGCTATGGTCTAGTGGATTGCTAGGAGACTATTCTCTTTGTCATTTCCAACAAAGAATAAATTCTACAGACAGTGTCATCAATATCACTACTAAAAACTTCCCCTATCAGCCATCTGATCTTGTTGTTATTCCTACTGCAATTTAACTTTTATGCCTCATTACATTATTTATAAAATGAACACAAATTGTTTAACCTTTGGAGAAAGGGACTATGTCATTTTCAAGTTAGTGGTAGCTCCAAGGGGGAAAGTAATAAATATACTTCGAACTTGAGAAAGATAAACTATAAAAGTTGAGACTACAGATGGGTGTAGACTAAAGAGGAACATCAAACTATTGGAATGAAAGTAGTTAAAGAATGAACTGAGGGTATATGCCCAGTAGTGGGATTGCTGGGTCATATGGTAGTTCTATTTTGAGGGTTTTTTTTTGGTTTTTTTTGCCGTACGCTGGCCTCTCACTGTTGTGGCCTCTCCCATTGCGGAGCACAGGCTCCGGAGGCACAGGCTCAGCGGCCATGGCTCACGGGCCCAGGTGCTCCGCGGCATATGGGATCTTCCCGGACCGGGGCACAAGCCCGTGTCCCCTGCATCGGCAGGCGGACTCTCAACCACTGCGCCACCAGGGAAGCCCCTATTTTGAGTTTTTTAAGGAACCTCCATACTGTTCTCCATAGTGGCTGTATCAATTTACATTCTCACCAACAGTGCAGGAGGGTTCCCTTTTCACCACACCGTTTCCAGCATTTATTGTTTCTAGATTTTTTGATAATGGCCATTCTGACCAGTGTGAGGTGATACCTCATTGTAGTTTTGATCTGTATTTCTCTAATAATTAGTGATGTTGAGCATCTTTTCATGTGTCTCTTAGCCATCTGTATGTCTTCTTTGGTGAAATGTCTATTCAGGTCTTCCATGAATTATACTCCAATAAAGATTTATTTTAAAAAGTATCTTTTTACAATATAGAATATATAATTAACGTCTATTAATCATTAAAAAAAAAAAAAGAATGAACTGTAAGCTCCTTTTGAAACCATGCAACTCAGATTGGGACTTGAACCCATGGTCTTTTAACTGAGATCCCACACCTGGTCTCAGGACTTAATGAAGCTCAGGTTCTTGATGTCTCATCACAGGAAGAATTCAGTGAGTGACAAAGTGATAGGTAAGAAGTGGATTTATTTAGAGAGAAACACACTCCACAGATGGAGTGTGGGCCATCTTGGAAGGTGAGAAAGGCACCAGGGTATGGAGTTGTCAGTTTTCATAAGGGTAGGTAATTTCATAGGCTAATGAGTGGGAAGGGTATTCCAGCTAATTTGGGGAAGGGGTGGGGATTCCCAGGAATTGGGCCACTGTCCACCTTTCGACCTTTGACAGTGGGCCTCAGAACTGTCATGGTGCTGGTGAGTGTGTCATTTAGCTTGCTGATGTGTTACAGTGAGCATCTACTGAGGCTCACGGTCTAGTGAAAGTCAACTCATCGGCCATCTTGGACCTATTTGGTTCTAATCAGTTTGTCATGTCCTTGGGCTATGCCATTCTTCTAAAGGTTGTGCCCTGTCCCCTTCCTTCCTGTTTCACTTTGAGCTCAGATTTTAAAGATATATTTTTAAAAATGAGATAAGGACAAATAAGCAAAGCTAGAAGGTAAATACTATTCTTAAAAAAAAGGAAGGCTGAATTGAAGAATAATCTACAGTATTAAATATTGCTTAAAACCAGGAGGCAGATTAGCCTAATGGTGAAATGCATGAATTCTGGAGTTGACTGCTTGGGTTGGCATCTTTACCTTTTGCTACTTAGTCTTAAACAAATAAGCAAACTCTCTGAGTCTAGTTTGCTGATCTTCAAATCAGGGGCAATACTAGGACTTTCCTTTGGTTTTATTGTGAAGAAGATAGAAATAAATACAGTCTGGCAAACAATGGACAATATATGTTACTACTATTAAAGAAAAATACTTAAAATTTTTTTTTTTAGTAGTTGTAGCTGGGTTAATTATACCAAAGAAAAATTGCGCCAGACAACTTAAATAAGTAAGGAAGATATTATTCAAGGCTGTTGCAATAGGAGAAAGAGATTCACTTTAACTCCCATGAAACAAAAGGCAGAGAGTGTTTTATGCTGGGCTGAACAAGTGGGAAAATGCTAGCCTATATTAGCAGGGAGTTTGGTCAAAGTGATTAAGTCGATGTGTTTGCTAATTGGTGCTTACTGAAGTTATGTTCCTGCTTTGGAGATTGGAAGACAGGGGTACTATCTTTCTTGATGATTACATTTCAAAGGAATGGCTCCCAGGTCCTTAAAAAAGACATTCCTGGGTTGTAAAAGATTTTACAAGCCTCCAAGGAGTCTTGGAAAAGATTTACATCTCAAAGGGGCAGAGAAAGATTTACAGTTGCAAGTTTTCTAAAGTAAAAGCTCTAAGAAAAGGGAGGTCAGGGGTCTTTTGTCAGGAAGAAACCTCTCTTAAATTTAGTGAAGGCTAGAATAGTAAAGCCATCTTGGCCAATGGGAACTAATGATTTAATAATAACTAAAGTACCACTTTTTAACTCCTAATCTGTACCTTTTTCTTTCTCAGGAATAAGGACATACTGCCATTCAGTCTGAGGAAACATTCAGATAGAGTTGAATCCCAAGATGTATGCAGGATTCTAGGTTTGCTCCTAGATGTTCTAAATGAAGTTTAAATTTTCTTGTTTGGAGAAATTAAATCCCAAAGCACTGGAAAAAATTTGCATGAGAAGTTACTACCACTAACCACAATATTTTCATAATCTTGTGGAATATGAAGATTAGAGATGAAAAAATAGAGCCACATTTTTCAGGAAGGTAGAGACGTTAGATGCAAGGTTTGTAATATTTAGCCAGGTATATATGTAACTGATATTTAACCAGGGAAATATTCAAGGATTAATTTTCTAACAGTGTTGTGTGTGTACTTAGAATGGAGATAACTGGCAAACCCTAGGAGCCAGCTCATAAACTGACTATTGCAAATACGTGGGTAAAAGCTGGTAGATAAGGGGAATTTTTCAGGGGTCTCAAACTCTAATACTTAAAGGGGTCAGATCAGAAACATAATTTTGTGAAGCAATAAGTGTAAATCAATAAGGAGTACAGAGGCCTATGGAAGGTGGAGAGTACAATCTCTCCTAAAGTCATTGAATTTCTATTTTCTTTAAACACTTTGAAGTCCAAACATTATATATCTACTATGAATTCCACCTCTGTCTGTGGGTTTGTTGTCCTTGGTATAATCTGGATTTTGTCATGAATTTTACCAATGTCTACTGAAGTATCATGTGGACATTAATGGAGAAATTTAAATTTGGAATAAAGTTAGAAGAATACAAACTAGTGGAATACTGCCTCCAAAAGATTATGAAATAATGCATTTATATTAAGTAGTAAAAGATATCTGATTGTATATCAAAAAGTGCTTGTTCTTAATCATTTAGAAGATACAGTTTATGAAGGAACAACAAACAATTTGGATTGGACAAAAATGATCATATCAAGTTTGAATATGGAATAAACCTAAAAAGAAATGTAATATGGATAAATATGGAGTTCTGAAACTAGGTCTAAAAATAAACTGACAAGCAAAAAATTGAAAGTACAATTTGACTGTATGGAAAACAAATAAAGAACCAGGATTTGTCATTGCTTGTGAGCTTAATAAGAGTCAATTGTATAGAACCATTGTCTCAAATTTGTCATTCCTATACTTCATTACAAAATAATATTTTAAGAAAATATGAAGTGACAGACCTGCTCCACCTCTGTGCTGGGCAACGTTTGGATTCATGTTCAGGCAAGTAACAGAGAAACACAGGAAGAAGAGTTACAAAAGTGGTGAAGGAACCTAAATTCCTGTAATATGAGAGCCCACTGAATAAACATAGGATGCTTAACCATGACAATAAAAGGATTATGAAATACTGATCTTGAAATATGTAAAGATTTCATGTGCAACAAATATAGGCTTATTCTGTGTTACTCTGTAAAACAAACATTCAAAGATGGGGGAGATCTACACAGCAATAACAAGGAATCAGTTTTAGCAACAGAAGCCTTTACGAATCCAATGGTCTTCAGGAAGTAGACAACTTCCTAAACCTGGATACATTTATCAGTTAGGCAATTCTATGGTGTTTTGAGGAAGGTATTATAGCATCAGACTAAGGTCAGATTACATTTGTCTATGCTGCTTGTGAGGGTCTGGAATGCTATGAATGACCTTTTATGCAATCTAATCAGAATGAAGAGAAATTCAATGAACAAATTTAAATTTCTATGAGAAAAATTCCAGCAGACATTTCCACAGAAAACCAGTTTTTACTTTGATTTGGAGAATTGTGTGTTATTTTCAATTGTATAAGCATACTAAGTACCAAAACAGCACAAAACAAAAATCAATTTACTAATTACTTGTAAAGGCAGAACATTGACTTTGGGAGAATACTTGTGTATGAATATCAGTTCTGCTACTTACATTAGTTTGCATAAACTCTTTAGCTTTTCTATGACTCAATCCAACGTAAAATGGGAATAAACATATCACATGATTTTTTGTGATTATTAAATTATATAAAAAACAGCATATATTACTCTGTCTTTGATATATCATTAATTTTCAGTAAATTAAAAAATTTTATAGAGAAGTCATATATTATAATCCTCACATTAGATAACTGAGGCTCAAAGAGGCACCCCAAAATTTAGATCTAGGGCTTCCCTGGTGGCGCAGTGGTTGAAAGTCCGCCTGCCGATGCAGGGGACACGGGTTCGTGCCCTGGTCCGGGAAGATCCCACATGCCGCAGAGTGGCTGGGCCCGTGAGCCATGGCCACTGAGCCTGCGCGTCCGGAGCCTGTGCTCCGCAACGGGAGAGGGCACAACAGTGAGAGGCCCGCGTACCGCAAAAAAAAAAAAAAAAATTTAGATCTAATAATTAGAATAACGAGAACTAGAACTTGGATTTCTCATTCCTGGCTTCTTTTCCTTCCACATCACCATGCACTTCCACTTATAAAGAAAAATGTAATAAATAAAAGGGAATGAAGCTGGCTGAAGAGGCAAAAAGCAAATATGGTTGGTTACCTGCATGAATCATGAAGATAATCTTTCTGTATTATGGAGAATTAGTCAATATTAGCAGAAACCATTGTTTAAAGGATGACTCATCTGAAAAAAATAAATCACGAAGATCCTGATTTCTTCTCTGCCAGGTATCTCCTTTTCTTCATGTGTATTTCACCCTTTATAAGTACAAAATGTCAATGACTTGAAAATTGACCTAGTAAATTCCTTTTAATCCTTGATTCCTCTGTTGCTTCAGTGATTTACAACAGTCTTGGGCATCAATTTGCCTTCCAATATAATCCTGTCATAACTAAAGGATTACATTTTTTTATACTGAACACATTTCAGTGCCACTGTGCTAGGAACAAGAAAATATATAATATGGTCTTTGCTCTCATTATAAATTCAATAATGGTTAAGAAGACAGGAAACTACACAAATACTTGGCAGATAGGTAGATGGATAGAGTGGGAGAAGGAGAGAGAGAGAGAGAGAGAGAGAGGGCAGAGGGAGAGGAAGAGGGAGTAGAAGAGGGTGAGAGATAATAGAAAAATAGATGATGAAACAGAAGGAAAGAAAGAAACGAAGAAAGGAAGAAAGAAAGAAAGACCATAAGAAAATAGGAGAGAAATAAAGTTAGTGGGCTAACTGTAACACTAGCACCATAACATGTACAGCACTGTTAGCTCATTCCTGTGGACCAGAGAATAGGTAATGTCTTAGAATATTTGATGCCAGGAAACAGCCTTGTGTCATAAAGTGTATAGTATTAATATCATGTAAGGTGAAATCAGGTATTCTACAAGATAGTACAGTGGAATGAATATGAACTTTAGAGGAAAACAATCCCAGTTATGTCACTCACAGGTTATGAGAACTGAAAATAGATATATAATCTAGCCTTATTGCCTTTATCTATAAAACAGATATAATATCTTTCATACAGGTTATTAGGAAGGTTAAATAATAGTTGTAATGTACTGGGCCTGGCATAAGTATATATATGCTTTATTTTCCTAATCCATATTTTTTATTGTCTCAATGGATGTCATTCTTGGGGAATGTGTTGAGTTCAAATTTTAAAACAGTACAAGCTTTAAAAATAAAATTAATATCAGAATTTATCTTTTAATTAATAATATCTTATACTAAAGCCCAGAGAAGAATTTTTTTGTGGACTCTACTTATATAATTTGTTAGTGTACAGAATCTTCTGGCAGGTTTTATCTTATAATAAATTATCTCTTTATCATTGTTTGTATCATTGTATCTATAAAGGCCTATATTAAATTTCAGCTACTTTACCCTTGAAAGAATCTCAAATTTGAACCAATTTGTGGGACTGTTGTGTTGTTATAGTTATACTTTGATTCTAAGATTTGTATAGAAATGACACAGAATTATTTCATTAATTGCTATAACTTTTCAATTTTCCATTTCTTTTAATGTCATAAAAAAGCTTTACAAAATCAAAAACTAATTTTTAAGTAAAAAGTAGATGGGCTCATACCCACCACATCCAAGTTAAGTATTGCCTCTAGAAGTCATGTCTCAGTGGCGTTTGAAGGACAGAAGCTTTCAAGATTCATGATATCCCTTTGACAAAATGAATTAAAGACAAGATAAAATGAAGATATTTTATAAGCCTGGAGGTCTTCTGAATGGCAGAGCCTGCAATCAACTAAATGACTAGTCAAAGGGAAGACAAAAGAGAAATGAAAGCCTGGTTTACAGCTTGTACTGTGTGTTTCCTCTAAGTCTGGCAATAAAGTGAGAATATTGCTTCTGTGCTCATTAATTATTTATCACCAGCTTCCGAACCTCTGAACAACTTCTGTTGAAGGAGCTACAATACACATGGAGTTATTCATCAAACACAGATGTTCACACATTCCCTTTAAGGTTATAAACACGAATACCAGCTGTCCAAAGAAAATCAGCAGAGTTCTGATTTATTAAAAGTAGTGAATTCCTCCATATATTGAAAAGAGCAAAAATATCAAGTTCTGATAAATTAATATGGATAAAATACATATATCACCACTTGTAAAAAAAAGGGTTAAGGATATTACAGGTAGGGTGGACAATGTGAAAAATGTGTCTTTCTATTGGAGAAATAAAGACAGATAAAATATATCCTGGTGTTTATATCAGTATAACTCAAACTACCACTCCTTTGGTTTTTTACTTTAGACTCATTCTACCAATTGTACAAAATCAGAGTTAAAACAAAAATCCTTTTTACCCAAATGAAAAAAAAATACGATTCTTTAATAATTTTAGTTTCTTAGTTAATTAATGAAAGATTTTTGAATGCAGTTTACAATTACCAGCTTAATGGCAATTGCCAATCTCTTTGCTCTTTCCTTCAAAATTTTTCCATGTTACTTTTTACTTTCTTCCTCAATATTTACGTCTCTTATTCACTCCTTCCACTACAACAGATTGATTTTTGACTCTATATCTGTACTGAAACTACCCTGTAAAGTAGTGATTTTCTAATTCAGTGTGCATAAAAAGCATGGAAAGCTTGTTAAAAATACAGATTCTTGGGGCCCATCCTGACAAAGTCTGATTAAGCAGGTGGGAATTGGGGTACAGAGGTGGTGAGGCAGAATTAGGATTCAGCATTTTAAATCTAGGTGACCAGTATTCCAGATAAAATTAACTGCAACTTTTCCCCAAATCTACTTTTGTTTTACATTTTTAAAATGAAGCGATACACCTTTTATTCTTAAAAATTCAACCAGTATAGAGGTTATAATAAATAAACTGAAAACTTTCCTCTTACATTTTCTCACTCTTATAACCTAAAGGTAACTTGCGTTAACATTTGGATGTGTGTCCTTATATATATTTTATTTTAGTGTATGAATATGTATAATATGATTGTATTGACATAAAACAAGAGGAAACCATATAGGCAGCCACATTTCTAGCATTGCTGATTAATTTTAATAGATATTCAATTGATCATCTTGACTTTTCCAGATAGAAAATTATCTGCAATTCATGAGAATTTTTGTACCCTCCTTACCATATTTCATCTAGTTTTTCCATGAGTGGTAATAGCAGAAAGCCTTGATTTTTCAACTACTGAATAACCTATGTTCGTAAGTTTTGTAAGGTAACTTCATCTATGTGGAGAAGACTCCCCAAATCATAATGCCATTCGTAACATATTCCCTAAGGTTGAGAATGTTCAGCTTTCTGTTTGATATTTTCATATAGATGTTATATCAATACAGTAATCTTCAATGTCTTTGAAGTTTTGAGGAAGGATAAAAACGGTGAGAATCATGTCTTTATATGTTTTCATGAAGTATAATCCTGCCTCGCCTATTTCTTTATGCATTCTGTCCATTTCTTATATTCAACTAAACCTTAATCTTTCTATCCTCCATTATTCTACCTTGGAAATCTACAACTCTGAGAGGCCCTATGGTCAGTAGGTGAGTCCCTAGTGGCTACAAGCTGCTCCCATGACAAACTGAAACACTAGAAACTTTGTTGAGTTTGAAGCCCCTGTATTGGAGGTCTTGTCACTCTAGGTTCCCCTAACAGCTATACAGTTTAAGTCTTATGAACAACCTCATCCTCCATCTTTGTCTTTCAAATCTGGCTTCCATAAACTATCCAGTATATTACAGAAAGTATAGTGGTTATGGCCAAGGGACTGGAATTCGTGCTTGAGTCCAAAGCCCGGCTCAGCCACTCAATAGCTTGTGCCTTTGTGCAGGTTGCTTAACCTCAATTTTCTCATCTTTAAAAGGAGTTGATATTGGTGCTGACCTGTCTTATAAGGGTGATAGGAACAAAAGGAATAATGTATGTGATGCACTTAGAATTGTGCTGAGCACAGAGTTGGACACCTGTGTGTGTTTAGTGTTTATTGTTCTAGATACTGAGCATAATCATTTAAACCCTCTACAAAGAAAGGGAAAGCCTGTGACCTCAAATAACCCTTAATCTCCACCTTGCTGTAATGAAGGCAAGAAAGGTCAAGGTAGAACTTCCAGCTTGAGGTAGAGTAAGAGAATATTTATGAAAATTACAAATTCATATATTTTTAAAACCTATCCTGATATACTAGATTATGAAATAAAGGTAAACATTAAGACTGCCATGTCCAAATTAGATCATTTGTTGACCTCATGGCAAAGAGAAAGTTAAAGACTCAGATTAAAAATTACACAAGAAGAACATTCTAAACATTTACAAGCAAGACAATAAAAGTACCCAACTGGCAATATAATAGTATTTGATACATTTTGTTCTAAGCACAATATAGATGGAAATACTTGCAACTGTAACTATAATGATATTTTGTGATCTCTTTTATTCCTTCTCAAAACAGTGAACTCATTTCAATTAGTTCTCATTCTTGGCATATATTAATTCAAGACATAAACGGAAAAGACAGACATCTAAAATAATCCTTTCTGCCATCATGAGTAATTACCCGGGCTTGCTGGAAAATGTAAATTCTCTAAGGGATGGTCACAGTGTAAATATTATACCATTCATTAGATTTTTTTCACAGTTAATTTTACAAGGTCATCATGAACATTCAACTGCATAAGAATTTGGGAATTAGTCA
This sequence comes from Phocoena sinus, assembly GCF_008692025.1. Taxonomy (NCBI): domain Eukaryota; kingdom Metazoa; phylum Chordata; class Mammalia; order Artiodactyla; family Phocoenidae; genus Phocoena; species Phocoena sinus. The sequence continues at coordinate 43,877,280 of NC_045772.1, read as the reverse complement.
GAGTTTAAACTTGGCTTTATAAAAAGCTGTAGCCAGTGAAATATAAAATCTTACATCAGATTTAAAATTATGCATTAGTGCTTTAAAACCTTGATAAAAATCAAACACTTCCCTCTAATATTTAGGGATTTACCATTTTGCAGCCTCACTGGACCTAAATAATTAGCACTGATCTATGAAGAAAAAAACAACAGAGGTTTAAGATCACTTGTTTTCTACTAGTTCTATTTGATTAGCTAATGGTCCATCAAGAGCTCCAGAATTTAGGGAATTTAGTGGGGAAAATATTTTTGAAAACTTTAATGAAATAATGAATGATGCATAACGAACTGAATTTGTTAAACATGAAAGAAAACCACAAGCAACAGCAGAAAAAAAACCTAAGCTTTCAAAAAAAAGGGGGGGAGGTCAATACAAAATGGCTTGTCAGTTTATAAAATCAAGTTGGAGTATTATAGATCATATCTTTGTCACATGGTTTAACTCCCAAGCTATTAAACTGAAACTACAATGATGATGGCATTATATTGATGCACCTTGCTCTGAAAGACAGTCCCTGGTTCTTCTCAGTGGTGCTACTACCAATAAGAGGAATAGGTGACATGGATTTAGAAAAGCTCTATTCTCTAAAAAGCAGAGCCTTCTGACTGCACTCCTTTCTTATATTCTCTTCAAGAAGTCACCAGCTTCTTCAAGCCAATAGATAGTAGTCTAAGCAGATTATTTTGGCTCTAGAGGAAAACTGAGTACAAATCACACAAAGGTAAAGAAACGGGGAAAAATTCCTCTTACTGGGCTTCCCTGGTGGCTCAGTGGTTAAGAATCCTCCTGCCAATGCAGGAGACACGGGTTCGAGCCCTGGTCCTGGAAGATCCCACATGCCATGGAGCAACTAAGCCTGCGTGCCACAACTACTAAGCCCGCACTCTAGAGCCCGTGAGCCACAGCTACTGAGCCTGCGTGCTGCAACTACTGAAGCCCACGTGCCTAGAGCCGGTGCTCCACAACAAGAGAAGCCACCGCGATGAGAAGCCCGCGCACCACAACGATGATGAGTAGCCCCCGCTCATGGCAACTAGAGAAAGCCCTCGCACAACAATGAAGACCCAATGCAGTCAAAAATAAATGAATTAATTTAAAAAAAGAAAAATTCATTTTAACTAATTCCTATGTATAGTAGCTTATGGAGTCTGATTTTTAAGGTCCTAGGACTCTATTTCCTGGGCAATGATCATAACTCATCATTAGATGGCTTAATCATCCCACTGCAGGTTCCATGTCATTCTTGAACACCAGGGTGATATTTCCTCTGGATTCAACTCTTCTCTAACTTGGCAGTTCCTATCTTCCCCAGAATTTTGCTTAACCCTTCTTTTCAAATCTTTTTCCCTATGTCATTCTGATATTTTTGCATGCAAATCAACAAACAAACCCTCAGCTGCGTTTCACTGCTTTCAAACAATGAAGTGATTCTCCCCCAGCTAATTGTATAATTCGACGTACATCAAAACATGCTCTGTCACTGAGAATTCCTTTCCAGGCTTTTTATTTTTAACATCCCTGCCTTTAAGTGCTTCCAGACTTAGTATATTTATTTTTCTTTTTCCTAATTTTTATATTTTTGTATTTACGTTTTACAGTACGATTTCACATCTCATATTTTCTTTGATTTGTTATCTTAATACAGCATCATTATACTTAAAGTCTATATCTGCATTTAAAATTGTTGCTTAGAATATTAGTGGAAAATAGATTCACAATTACTTAGGAAATGGATTTTCACCACAGGCCAAAAGTTTAGTTTGACGTGATATGACATGAAACACAAGGGCAATCTCATAAATGTCCTTCCTGTTCTGTTTCTAGAGCTATGCAGACCAGAAGATATGTGTTGGATCAACTGGTAACATATGGCTTAGCCTGAGTTATTTATTAGATTTGTTAAAACAGTATCTTTCATTTGCAAGGTATTTCACAGCTTACATAACATGTAAAAACATGGTATAATTTATATTACTTAATTTTTATAAAAACATTGTTGTAAAGATTGTATACCAAGCTCACTGACAAAGCATTGGTGCCCCTGGTTATTAGTCTCAAATTTGAGATCAGTTCCAAGTCTTCAAATGCATACTCTGCTACTCCTTCCCCGAAAGTGCACAACTTAGCTGAGTGAGACTTCTTGTATAAGTTGACTCATACCCAAATAAAACTGAGTTAAGAAGGTTAGAATATTTTTGTAATTTCCATTTAAAAATCTATAGATAATTAAATTATATTTTTAAGAGGCTTAAAGAGAATTTTTAAAAACATAGAGTAAAAAAATATATTTTCCTACGTGAGTTTTCCTGATTTCCAAAAGCAGAGACCTGGGGATAGATATATTAATTATGTTTCTCTAATTCCTTTATTTCTGCTGCCACATGTTTCACATAATAAAGGAAATGAATAATAATAAATGAAAACTCCTCACTTATCTATATATCTTTCCCAGTTCTCAAATTTCCATATAATATTACATAACAAAAGTAAATCTTTATTAATCAAAGGAAAAAGGTCCTCAGCATGCTTCCTGAATCCAGATTCTATATGATTGCCAACCCCAGAAGATTCTAATGGCACCCAGGAAATTATCTATGCTGTTTTTCCTGAAAGAAAGTAGATCACCAAATGCTAGATTTCTAGCATAATTGATAGGGGAAAAAAGAAAAGAATTGAAAGACAATTTTACCATATTTTATAAGTAAATATATGTGGAGCCTGGAGGACCAAGTGGTTTAATCAACATTAAACAAGAAATGAGCCTGGGGCTTCACTGGTGGCACAGTGGTTGAGAGTCCAACTGCCGATGCAGGGGACACGGGTTCGTTCCCCGGTCCGGGAAGATCCCACATGCCGCGGAGCGGCTGGGCCCGTGAGTCATGGCCGCTGAGCCTGCGCGTCCGGAGCCTGTGCTCCGCGACGGGAGAGGCTACAACAGTGAGAGGCCCGCATACCGCAAAAAAAAGAAAAAGAAATGAGCCTGGACTCAAGCCCATCTCTCCTGATTTTCAGTCCAATTATATTTCCTTTTCAATAAATTGTTATATGTCAAGAACAAAAAAGAAAGGTTTTTTTGAATATCTGACTTAAATCTCTGGTATTACAGCTGAAAATACAAAGCTGCCTGACTAATTTAACACAGGCTATTCCTTAAACCTTAAACCATGAGAACAAATGAAGCAGCAGTTTTATTATTTTGGTGTAGAAAATTTTCGTGAAGATTAAAATACATTATGCAACACATTATACTAAGAGCTACTTTGAAAATAAAGTGGAAATCTAAGCGGAATTCTCATCTATTTCCAGAAGGGTTATAAAAAATAATTGCTTTTCACAATTTAACATTATTAACAAAGCAACTGTAATATGTACTCTCCATTTGTTGACAATTTATTTGCTCATGTCATAGTCAGAGGGTAGACAGAAATGAATGACTCAAGTGCCCTTTCATTTCACTAGCCTTCAGATTTAATTGAAGAGTGCTTTGCTAATCTCCATCACTGGGACTCTGTGAGATTGCTTAATAGGTTATCTTTCCATTTTAATCAGTTTCCAGGGTGAAAAGGCTAAAGCATCTAGCACAAGGATTGAAGAAATACAATACTGCTAATATAGAGAGTTTCCCAATGATTACGTTTGTAAAACAGAAATACCATTCATATTGGATTACAAGACTATGCTTCTGATTTAGTCATATGTAGCTCAAATGATAAAAGAATAAAGCCACAATAAAATTGGTTGACACCTTTGCTAAATAATCATTAAGGGGAAAATCACAGGCTAATTCCTTGATACAGCAAAATACATTTTCAGGTAGCACTGTGCTTGTCCGAATTCTGTATAACTTGCTGTTAATGAAGGTTTCTGTCAGCTTTCCAGATCCTCAGTATATGTATCTCTTCCTTCAACTCAGGTCACTGGACACAGAGTACTAGAAATCTACATTTTTTGTGTGTGTGAAAGATCTTTTATAACACATTAGTGCATGAATATATCATTCTTCTATCACATGGCAACAAAAAAGGGCAACATATTACCAACTGGAGAAAAAAATGTGTGTGTATTAATATACATATGTATATATATATATTGAATATATGTTTCCATTTTTAGAATTGTTTTCCCTTCATAATTTGACACTGCAAATGTAATAATTTATAGTAGTGATCATCTCATTTTTATCAAAAGAACTAGATAGAAATTATATTTTCCTCTACTTTGAATAAAGTAAACTGTTGACAGCCACCCATAAAATGGTAGTAATTAGGTCGAAACATTATAAGAATTCTGTGATTTGGAGTCCACTTCATAGTTTCTTTCCTTTGGTTTGTATTCAGATTAGAGCCAATGACTTTCTAGGGGAAAAATTCCATAGAATGATAATAAAATACCTATCATTTTTGATCACTTCTTTCCACAAATTTGGCTGAAATGATAGGAGTTATGCAACATATTCTCTCTCATTTACTATACACAGCATTCTGTAGTAAGCAGCACCATCCCCTTTTTACAGATGATGGGACTGAAGAATAGAGACATAAATGTGTAACTTTCTCCAGAATACATAGTCGGCAAATGACAGAGCTAAGTGTGGGGATCACATTTGTCAAATGCTAAAGCCTGTGCTGACCAACCTTGACCAACAGCTGCCTGTCCTGACAAGGTTAAATTCAGTGAGAAGTTGATTTCAGATAATCTGATCAAAATTTGAGAAAGAGTCTCACAACTTATCTCCCCTCTCAGAAGTAACTTCACAACATTCTCTAGTGAGGCATCTTGGGTAGGAAGATATACATTTCATGTGTTTGTATGGTTTACGTTATGATTTGGAAAAGAGCAATATTGAAACCAAACCATTAAAAAATCAGTCTACTTGTGTGTTTGATATGAAGAAGCTAAGAGATCGTTTAAAGCTTAAATATCATGGTTAATTAATATTTTTTCTAATTAAAAAGTAATATTAGTTTTCATAGGTAACTTGAAAAACAGACAAAAAAATAAATAGCAGGGAAATAATTACCAGCCAAAGTTTCATGATCCAGGAGCAATTTACACAAATTTCTGCTAAATTTCCATATATATATGTATATATATATGTTTCATATGTGTATATGAAATACATATATGCATATAAAATATCAGATTATACTATTATAATATATACTGTATATACTCTAGAATATAATATACCATAATATTGTTTAGTTATAATTATATGTTTATATTTATTTAAAGGTAGATAGAGAACAAAAATGTAAATCTTACATACTTGCCTATAAATCTTTGTCATATATCTGATAATTTTATTATAAAAAAAAATTCCAGAAGCAAATTGGAAAAAATTTTGATATAAATTACCAAAATTTCCTTACAGGAAATTTATACCAATTTATACTGCCAACAGCAGCATAAGAGAGAAATTAACATCTTACAATAGGGTGGATGCTAAGGTGTGCAGCCCAGATCCCCTTTCAGAGGAAGGTTCTCACCCCACAAGCTGCAGAGAATACTGGTTGCTGATAGTTTACACCAGGTTCCTTCCCTAAAAGTTGCCCAAGATTAAGCTGCATCTCCAGAGCACCTATTTACAATGCCTGGTTAATGTGGAGGGACAAAGGTCCACACCCCTTGCCTCAATTCAAGACAACTCTAAAGGACCACCCCAGCTCCAGACATCCCCATGGGATTGGCTTGGACTAATCCTCTACCTAATCCTGCTTCCCATTTCCTCACAATGGTGTTTTGGAGTTGTTACCAAAAGCAATAAAGTGCCTTCAAACAAATCTTGTTCTGAGAATGTTTCCAGCAAAACCTGACTTAAGACATATCAGTGGTTATCTGTACTCATAAACATGCTATCCCTCTCCTGTTATTTAAGACTATTTTTTTCTAATAGCCCTTGGCAAGGTTTTGTGCTTTTCTTCCTAACAGTCTTAGTTTATAAAGCTATTGCATATTTTGGTTATAATGAATAAAATAGATTCATTCATTTTCCTACCTAAAAATAACTATTTCTTGTCATTACAAACCATTGAACAAGATTAAAGATAAACTAGGAAATATTTATAAAGAATACAGTGTTAATATGTTAAAAATGTGTAGGGCTGTTAAAAATTAGTAATCAATTACTAACACTAAAATATAGTGATTGCCAAGCGTCTTCTATACATTTAGCTTTAGATGAAGCCCGAATTGTAAAGTAGGTGGGGGCAGACTTGCTCAGGTAAATTCCAGAGTCTGAACACCCACTGGGCTCCTTTGCTTTGCCCACTTGCTTGGCTTCCCAGGGCCCATAAACATAGGTCCCTAGATCTCCATGAAGCATAGTTTAGAAACCTTTGCTCTGAAAGAGACATTAACTCCAAAGATGAACAATGCATAGAAAAATTAAAATTTAAACTAATGAATTTTCTATAATTCTTATTAATAACATAAATTCTTGTTAGACGAGAAGGTATAATTTTCCTATAATTCTATAGATTAATTTAGATACAGAAAAATAATATCAATAGAGTATAGTGGGACACATAATCATAAACTTTCAATATTGAGAGCCTTAAATAGATCACTTTCAATAAATCCTTTTTAATAATTTATCTAAAGGAATTTGAAATTCAGATAAATATTTACATTCATAATTTTGACCAAAGCATTATTTATCATATCAAACAATTTTGAACAATCAAAATGCTCATGGAAACAATAATTGATTATTTTCAAGAGCTTACTATGATTCAGATATGCTCAGTGCTATCACATGGTATATCCATGTGATAGAGATTAATCCATGGGCAGGGATGTAAAAAGCATGTGTTCAGAAGAAAACAAAAGTGGATAAAGGTCCACATAAATTTAAAAACAAATACAAGAGTTTATATAGAATGACTATGATCTTGATAAAACCAAAAATAAATAATTGTGTTTATACTTGCACAATTAATTTGCATTGTTGTTCTTGATTTGTCTTTCATATAGCTTCCAAATTTTAAACATGTATGTATCTTCTTACAATCAGACAAAATTTTTACTTAAAAATATAAAACATAATACTCAAGTGTACCCACTTATTTAATCTCTGAAGTAGAAATTTGCTTCTTGCTGTTGATTTAGTTAGTTGTCAAAGCATTATCCTAAGTTGAATATGCTGACTTCGTTAGGGGATTACTATAAGCAGTAATGTCTCGCTTAGTTCATGTCTTACTTTGTCAGTAGAAAGTCATTTATGAAATTCCCTTAGAATTCCATTCCCAAATTCTCTGCCTGGGCTCTGCTTTGGTTTATCACACTTGGGATTTGTCAAGACTTCTCATAGAATGTGTGTTTTCTAGCATCATCTGTGCCATTTGGGTCACTAGCCTTTTTTTTTTTGCATCGCAGTGAAAAAGTACAAAATGCAATTTGTCTGTTAGTAGAAAATTGTTGATCCAGGTTGCCAAGTGCAAATGGAGAACTGACCAGCAGGTCAATTGTGATGTAATTAATTACAGTCTTGTAACTCAGAGTTCAGACTGATACTCATTCAGTTATGCAACCGAGGGCGGGGGATGGGGGGAGTTGGTGGAGAGAGAGAACAAGTTGATTCTGTCCCAAATAGCCAAAAAGGTCATTGTGTCTTACTCTATTCTGTTTACAAGTGTAATTCATGAGAAATTATCTTAATGGAAAAAACAAATTTATGTATTTTTCAGTAAATTTTATGTGAATTTGTTTCCACAAGTTATCAGAGGCGAATGCATCAGTGTTCTTCACTATTAAGAGCTGTGAGATTTTCTCTTACCATTCATGAAATAACATAAAGAAAAATACTCAATTAAGACCCATTTCCTAACATTTTTCTACTCTTTTTAAAAATATATAGCATTAGTAAAAATAGCTAAAATAAAAACCAATCATTTAATATTTTCATAAACTCATATAAGTTTACCTCAGTGAATGCATTTGAAAGGAATGAGCACTTATATTAAATAATTTATTCTCATGGTGCACTAATATGTGTTCAGTTCTGAGTCACAGTTTAATTTCTGGATATAAAAATCTAGTTTCTACACTGATATAAATTAATGATGTATGTTGAATATACACAAGAAACAATGCCATTTAAGATTTTAAAAATTTTAATAGAACTACCATATGACCCAGCAATCCCACTACTGGACATATACCCTGAGAAAACCATAATTCAAAAAGAGTCATGTACCAAAATGTTCATTGCAGCTCTACTTACAATAGTCAGGACATGGAGGCAACCTTAGGGTCCATCGACAGATTAATGGATAAAGAAGATGTGGCACATATATACAATGGAGTATTACTCAGCCATAAAAAGGAATGAAACTGAGTTATTTGTAGTGAGGTGGATGGACCTAGAGACTGTCATACAGAGTGAAGTAAGTCAGAAAGAGAAAAACAAATACTGTATGCTAACACATATATATGGAATCTAAAAAAGAAAAAAGAAATAAAATGGTCAGAAGAACCTAGGGGCAAGACAGGAATAAAGATGCAGACCTACTAGAAAATGGACTTGAGGATACAGGGAGGGGGAAGGGTAAGCTGGGACGAAGTGAGAGAGTGGCATGGACATATATACACTACCAAATGTAAAACAGATACCTAGTGGGAAGCAGCCGCATAGCACAGGGAGATCAGCTCTGTGCTGATCCCACCCTGGAGGGGTGGGATAGGGAGGGTGGGAGGGAGGGAGATGCAAGAGGGAAGAGATATGGGGACATATGTATATGTATAACTGATTCACTTTGTTATAAAGCAGAAACTGACACACCACTGTAAAGCAATTATACTCTAATAAAGATGTTTAAGAAAAAGATTAAAAAAATTTTAACAGTTAAAAATGCAAAAATTGTTTAAAAGCATGATTTTTCCTATGCTTTCTTCCATTTTTCATTTCTATAGCTCTCATTTTGAGTCTCTTACTGTTTCAAGTTTCCTCTAAAACTTTCAACAGTCTTAGAACCAACCTGAAATTTATTCCTACCTAGGAAAACTTAAGAAAGTAAATGAGTGCTTCCTTATAAGGTTTTATTTTATTATGCTTATCATTCAAAAATATTCCATAATATTTCCAAATATTTTTTTCTTTGATTTTGTCCTGAATGAGATGAAACACCACTCTGAATACATAGATCCTATTTTTAAAATGTTGAATCCATGTTACCTAGATTTTATATTTTACTTGTTTTCATTTCTCCTTAGAATATTTTCTCCCCTGTCTCTCTTTTCCTATGTTTAATGCCATCTCTCACTTTACTTATCTCTTTGTCCTCTTCCTTTGCAACCTTGGAGAACTTTTCAAACTTGACCTTTAGGTCAGTGATTTGATTTTTCTCAATGTAAATTTTATCTTTTATTGATTTCAGTGAGGATTTAATTTTGCCACTGTGTTTGTTGATACTCTTGCAATCTTTCATAACCACGTCAGATTCCCTTTTCAGCTCATTCTGAAAGTATCCTTTTTATCCTGTTGACTTTTCAACTAATCTTAAAGAATTTCCATTTCAGTGTTTTCTATCCTAATAATTGTTTGCTCCTATTTTATAGAGGCCAAGTCATTCTAAATTCTTTTGAGGATACAAATAAAAACATTCCTGACATTTTCTTCTAGATTTTTCAGTAGATTATTGTTAGAGCTATGTTCTTCTTCCTTTTCTTTTTCTTGGTTGTTAGTTTCTTCCCCACTCATCCCCTCACTCCATACAGTTTTCTCAAAAGCATTTATTTCTTTTTTCTTTCATTCTTTTATTTTTTTTAAATTTGTCCATTCTCAGTGTTGCCAATAAAAACCATTTACTCTTGTTTTGGGGTTTTGTTCAATTGCAATTTTCTGGTAATCGGGAACTCTGACCCAATCTAGTATATAAGGACATGCTAAGAATTACATGTCCTAGAAATATTACAACCAAAGATTTTTCGTCTCCCTGCCTATAGTATTTTACTTTTTTATAATTCTCTTTCCAGAATATTCTCAACCACATATCAACCAGGTTATGCCTATTTATTCTCTGAGAACTGTTGTCCATTCCTATATATAAAATAGAGGTTTGGAATGAAGGAAACTGATACTATTGTATTTTTTTACTTATCTCATAATAGAAAGATAATTGCACAAATTATACTTTTTTACTAATACTGATTCTGAGTCAAATAATTGACGGTAAAATATTTGTGAAATAACTTCCTATGTGTAGTTAGGTGGTATTGATTTTATAATAAATATGCTGAATGTTCTATGGTGAAATGCTTAGCCAAGTATTTATCACGGTTAAGATTTTCTTTCCAATAATGAATGAAAGTTTTTCCAGACAGTTGCTTTCAATTAGCTAATAGTATTTGGTATCATGAGCTCTATTCCTTTAAAGCTACCTAGATATTTAAAGTCTGCCTAAATCTTAATGAATTTGGGTTGTTGAGAGTAGCTGTAAAGGGAGCTGTTAGCCAAATTTCATTTTAAATCAGTAGTGTGGTCTTGACTTGTGCAATAGAGTACATTAAACACAGCATGACCTTTTCAAATGTCTTTATCTAGAGAACTTCTGAAACTGTCTTACAAATGTTACCCAATTTAAGCCTACAGGTGAATCTAACTCTCAATCATGCTGATATGCTTGGCCACAGAATACATGAAAAGTATTTGAGAAACTTTTTTCATTGATTTTAACTTTTATAGGATCAGAACAGTGTTTCTCAGGGAAGAGAATGCCAGGAATACAACCTCTGTGTATGTGTGTCTGTGTGTGTGTGTGTGTGTGTCTGTGTGTGTGTGACATATACATATATACATTTTTCCATATATATATATATACATATACATTGTGATACAAATGTAGTGGTGCATATATATAATATATACTATATATACACCATGTGTTATAGATGTTATTATATAGTATATTGTATATATATCACAATATATATGTATATATATAGAGAGACATATTGCTTTAAACATGCTATGGTTTATATATGTAAACTTATAAAGATACAAGTCTATTTGTTTAAATAATGATATTGAATTTATGGTAGTACTTTTATGAAACAATATTTTCATAGAGATAGTAAATATCTGTTCTCAATAAAATGTTAATAAAGGAAATAAAAATATTAATAATTAAAATACACTTTTAAGTACCTGTTTTAAAATAATTCAGTAAAATAAGTAATGCAAATGTTAAAAAGGTTGTCCCTTAGGGTACCAGATATCTAAAAGATTAAAAGCATACCTTTTGGAAAAAAGATAATCTATTATCTCTAAAGTACCCTCATACTTTGGAAATGACCATATCCATTACAAAAATGCTCTGCAAATACACACCATTCTATATTTACAAGAACTGTGCTTCCCTGTCCGCCCCCCAAGTCTATTTGCAATGATTCCAGGGAATGAAAGTCGCCTCCAAGGCTTTTTTGTTGTGACAAACACAGAGCTGTTGACAATTATTGCCGTGAGCATTTTTAATGGTAGAGGAATGAGAAGTCTAATGAATATGTTTTTTTAAAGCTCTAGTGGTTAGGGAAATGTTACATTGATATAAGATTTAAAGTTGCCATACTGGAACATGATACAGTTGCCATATTGGAACATGACATAGAAAGAAAATACTACTGATGAAATTTGTTGAAATAATATACTCTTCTATTAAACTCAGTTCTTCTAAACGACAACTACATGAGCAAAATGACAACTTCTTAAAGATATTTTGGCACTGTGTACAGCCATTCCCTAAAGATTTGTTTTCTTTATTAGTGATACTTACATATCAATAATTCTTTAAAGAAAACAGTACAGAAGGAAATCTGGTACTTGTCTTTCTTTCTGTACAGTTAACCAGATGGCAACTTTGCTGACTCTAAATATTTCATTTCTAATTTCCTCCTAAATTTTATTAAAAACATCATTGAATATGATAAGAGCAATGTAATAAGTGTTTTGATGAAAAAAATAAATTATGAACCCTTTCTTCCAGGCTTTCATTCTAACTAGGAACATAATGAGTACTCTTTTACAAACTTTGATTGAACAGAACATATTATGTGTTAGTTACAAAGTCGTTCTTAGCTCAGTGCTTTGTACATAATAAATACTTAGTAAATAGTTATTCAATTATTGAATAAAAAATTTTGTACATATGTTGCTGAAGTATTTCTATTATAGTTCTAGAACTAAATATTTTCTCGTGTTCACTTAATCACCATAAAAACTGAAGTTCAGAGAAATTTAGCATCTTATCCAGGGTTGCACAATAAACAGTGGGAATAAGCTGTTCCACCTTAATTCGCCAAATACCACAAAAAGTGCTATTTTTCACTGTGCTACAGCTGGCAGAAAAATAATCATAATGCATGGTAGAATGCAAAAAGTGATACATGACACATATATGTAAAATACCGTGGGGAAGTGAAGAGGTGGCTACTCTCCAAATAAAAGTTCGGGGGGGTCTGGCTATAAAAAAATGTGCAAATTATTTTGGGATAGACCAAAATAGATGTCTTCTAAATTAATGTTAGACATACATGTTTTGACCAAGGGACAAATTAGCGTATCTGATGATAATTACAGGTTAAAGTCTAAAATTCCAGCATCACGAAATTAGCATTTACTTCATAGAAAATGGAAACTGATTGAACATATTTTACCTGTAAAGTGATATCATAAGTAATTGTCTAGGTAGATTAATTTGGCAGGAGTTTAAACAATGGATACAAAGGAATAGAGATTTAAAATAGGAAAAAAAGACATCTTTGTGAAAAAATACAGATAACTTTCAGAGAAATATATTTGGGGCTAGGCAAATGGAAGAGGTGTTATTTTTTAAAAAATCATCATTAACAATCAGTAACCAATTAGAAATGGTGGCCAGAGAGAGGAGGTAGTTTTTTATATAAAAATGTTCAAACGTCAATGCCTCTTGGTTTTGCTGAGCTACATAGATTTTTAGTTTGGTTTATACACCTAAATTGAGCTCAATATGGTAAGCTATTTGTTTTTGTCTTCATTTTTTAATATATATGTGAACAGAAAAGGCTACACCTCTTTTTCAAGAATTATAAGGAGATAGATAAGAATGGCTTCGATTCCTTGTTAAAGCAAAGAACTTGAGGGTTTGAGTTGAAATTATTTATCATCAACATTTCAGATTCATATTGAGTGCCAGCATTGCATTGAGAGTTGACACTAAACCTTTAGTTAAGGGCTGAAGGATAACATCAGAATTGGATTCTTAATAGTTTCTTGTAGAGACTTTTATAATAAGCTGCATATATGTATTGAGTTCTCTCCTCCTATAATTATCTGTCATCTTCAAAAAGTCCTTAGTAATAATCCAACTATTTTAGATATTAGAGAGAGAGATGGAAAGATAGATAAATGTAATAAGAGAGAGCGAGAGCAAAAAGAGACAGAGAAACAGGACCAGGTGGATCATAAATGGCTATTAGAGACAATAGTTTCCAAACAGCTACTTCAACATCAACGATATAATTCTTTCATATAATAAAGTTTATTTCTATATGAGTTCAGTAAGTGTTAGTAGAGCTAATTTTCTGTCCTTCATTTATCACCTTTCACCTAAACTATAGAAGTAGAGCCTGTAACCACTGAAAAGTTTTAATTTCTAATTGTATAGGAAAGTTCCTTGGGGGTGGGGTGGGGGAGAAATAGATGGAGCTAGATCTCGTAGTTCTTTCCTATAACGTTCTTCTAAAGTAAGCACGTAGAAAGATTTTACATAGGCTTTATGAACCTACAAACAATCTATGGGAAAAACAATGAAATGGTGACAGAATCGGGTAAATTAAACACTGAGTGAAAGTAAATTTAAAACTGAACTGTGCTCCTTACTTGAACAGTTACTGTCTAAGACAATGGGAAGGTTCCTAACAATGTATTCATATGACCAAGTATTATTGTAAAACTTGCAAAAGTAGGATATTTTAACTGCAATTGGTTAAGACCATTACATCTTCCCACCCTGACTTCCTCTCTCAGGAAGTTGGCATTAAAGTGACCAGAGACATTTTTAGGCTCATGTTAAGAATTGGTAATACTCAATTTCGACTGCCATTTGTAAAGACTATTTTGAAAGTTTCAATACAATAATGAGGAATTGCAGACTCCTTGTTTGGACATTTGTAAAGGACTTTTTTTTGTTATTTTAAAATTTATTATTAGGAACTGAAAAGGACCAATAAAAATAATGAAGTACAAAACAAAAATGATGAATTTGAACACTTCAATTAATAAAAAGTATTCTGATGTAAAGGCATGAATTGCTATAAACAGTTTTTCACTGCTGTGGCCTCTCCCGTTGCGGAGCACAGGCTCCGGACGCGCAGGCTCAGCAGCCATGGCTCACGGGCCCAGCCGCTCTGCGGCATGTGGGATCTTCCCAGACCGGGGAACGAACCCGTGTCCCCTGCATCGGCAGGCGGACTCTCAACCACTGCGCCACCAGGAAAGTCCTGAATATTGTCAATTACAGTTTGTTTATTACCCGAGTACTGGCTCTAGAAGTGGTTTATGCCCCAGGGTTTCTGTTTAGGTATTCATTAGTCTGTCTACAATTTTAGAGCAGCTGTTTGCCCTATGACCTCCGTTCTCTGGATCTAAGAAAAATTGTAGACTTTCACTTCAATCAGCTTTTTTCTTGTCTTGAGGATGGGAGTGATGATTTCCAAGGTCCTTCCATGCCAGTCCAGAAACCAGAACTGTGATTTTTATATTACTTTCCATCAAATCCTTCATCAGATACTCTATAACCTTGTCTTCTGGGAAACCACATATTCCTGGTTTTCTTCTCTCAGTGGTCACGCCTTCACAGCCTCTGCTCAGCCTGTAAGCCTTGCCTGTCCCAAGCTTCAATCATTGACTGTCTTCTTGTCATGTGCTTTATCTAAATGCTCTCACTAGAGGTCTCATTCAATTGAGTGACTTTCAATATGATTTCTGTGTTGTTGATTCCCAAATGTATATATTTATATATTTATCCCTAATAAATTATTATGCCTTTAAATTCCTGAAAGAACTTGGGTCTTAGTATTTTGATGTTTGTAAGCGGAATTCATTTAAAAAAATGTATTGTGTATTGACTCTGTTCAGTGTCCATGCTTTAAGCCCCACTGCCTACTCCTTTGCATCATGTTTTCCATAATAAATAGTTTTTGAGTAAAAGATCAAAAGATCAATTCCTAGGCAAGCATATCAAATACAGTGCTCAATTTCTAATTGTATAGTATTTCAGTACATCAAACTAAATTTAGTATTTTCACATTTTGCACAATAAGTATATAATTGATTCTCAAATAATTCGTATTTGCAGTTTAATCCTTGCAACTAAGCAAATATTTAAGGATTTTTAAAAAAAATTCTTCTAGAGAAGAACATATTTAATGCTTAAATGTTTATAGAGGTGAAGAAGTATCTGAAAGCTGAAAAAGAGTTACATAAAGCTTAAAGACCAATTTGTTGTACGGTTTTCCAGTACACATTTTACTCTGTTATTCTTTAAAAAAAAAAGCAAAACAAAACAAGCAAAAAAACAAAGCCAAACCCATTAAAATCAATGTAGCTCTTTTATTTCTAAAGTTGTTAAATTGTGCATGCATTGTGTTAGGCACCCTCCACTGAAAAGGACCTGCTTAGTGGAGTTGTTTATTATGAATAGAGTTAGTAATAATACAGACATTACTGAAACACCCATGTTTCCTAGAGTAAAATTTGATCCAGAGCCACAAAGGTCAGTTACCAGATGAAAATAAAAAACAAAGAGACAACTTTCTATGTAACCGCGCTTTCTTCTATTCCTAAAAGGCAATGGCTCCTCCCAATGGACAGAGAAGAAATTAAAAAGCAATCAGCTTCATTTTTATACCTGTTATAAAACAAACCAGCTATTGCTAATATCAGCATAATACAGGAGGTTGGGGGATATTCTACTAGGGTCCTTAGATTGTACTATATATTAATTATCTAAGGGAAGCAATGAATCCTCTTGGTGAACAATCTAAATAGGTGAATTAATGAAACAGGATACAAGAGAGCATTTTATTTTGTTTTACTTATTTTTGCCAAATTTGAATGTGGCATAATAAATTATTATTATTATTTTGCAGTACGCGGGCCTCTCACTGTTGCAGCCTCTCCCGTTGAGGAGCACAGGCTCCGGACGCGCAGGCTCAGCGGCCATGGCTCATGGGCCCAGCCGCTTCGCGGCATGTGGGATCTTCCCGGACAGGGGCACGAACCCGTGTCCCCTGCATCGGCAGGCGGACTCTCAACCACTGCGCCACCAGGGAAGCCCCTATATTTTCTTTTTAAAGTTCTTTAAAAAATTGCTCAGAGCACTTTAAATCCATGTTTCCAGGTAAGGCCAGAGATTACATAATCAAATTAATTTGTATAGCAGTATCACATGTATGATACTATTTGTGTCAAAGTAACATTTATTTTCACATTCAGCAAGTGTCATTAAATGCATTACAATGGATCATCAGAATTGGGGGGAGGATGTAATTCTGAAGACAAGACAAGATGGTGTAAGAGGGCTTCCCTGGTGCCGCAGTGGTTGAGAGTCCGCCTGCCGATGCAGGGGACACGGGTTCGTGCCCCGGTCCGGGAAGATCCCACATGCCACGGAGCAGCTAGGCCCGTGAGCCATGGCCACTGAGCCTGCGCGTCCGGAGCCTGTGCTCCGCAACGGGAGAGGCCACAGCAGTGAGAGGCCCACGTACCAAAAAATAAAAATAAAAAAGATGGTGTAAAGAAATATGCAGTTGATCCTCATTATTTATGAATTCCATGATTCCATTATTATGAATTCACCGATTTAAATTTATTTGCAACCCTAAAATCAATACTCTAGGGTTTTCACAGTCATTGCATTCACGGACATGCACATGCTCAGTGTAGCAAAAAATTAAGTTGCCCCATGCACATGGTCTCAGCTGAGGTCAAATAAGGTTTCTCCCTGAAATCTTATTTCAGCTTTCATACTGTAAAATGTGTTCTTTTCATGCTCTATTTAGCGCCACATTTTTCACACTTTTGTGCTTTTTCTTGGCGATTTTGCTGTTTAAAATGACCCCCAAGCCTAATGCTGAAGTGTTTTCCAGTGTTCTTAAGTCCAAGAAGGCTGTGATGTGCCTTATGAAAAATAGGTGTTAGATGCTTTATTCACTCATGAGGTATAGTGTTGTTTTCCAGGAGCTCGATGTTAATGAATCAACAATGTATATTAAATAAGATGTCTTGAAATAGAAGCACACATAAAACAAGATTACCTATTGATCAGTTAAGAAAACTGTAATGACAAGAAGCTTCCAGACCTCTCTTTATTCACCTTTATTTCACCAAGAAGCAATGATTCATATTTGCAGTGACTTTACAGAACGTAACTACCATGAAATGAGAACTGACTCTAAATACCTTTCTTATAGTGAAGCACAAACTGTAAGACTACTGTAGAATTTAGAATTAGAAGAATTTTATTTCTGGGATAGGTTCATGAAGGTATGGTCTTGGTGATAGTAAGTTTTAGCCTGGTCTTCCTGGAACTTTTGTATAGGTAGAGTGAAGACTACTGGGAAAGAAGAAAATAGGAAAGGAAAAAGCAAAGAAGTGGGATTATTGATCAAGATGTGTTGGATGTTGCTGGGTGGCCTAGATCAGGATTTCCAGGAATATGGTGAAATTAGTGGAGGTACCAGGGTCTAGTGATAAAAGACACTGAGTACTAAGCTGGGAACTTTGCATTTACTTTAAAGAGACAC
This sequence comes from Phocoena sinus, assembly GCF_008692025.1. NCBI lineage: Eukaryota > Metazoa > Chordata > Mammalia > Artiodactyla > Phocoenidae > Phocoena > Phocoena sinus. The sequence continues at coordinate 43,859,457 of NC_045772.1, read as the reverse complement.
ATGTTATTATGAAGTCTTGGGTAAGGGAAGGCTTGTTTAGGATTTAGATATATCTATTAAAATGCCCTCGGTGGAATAATATGTCTATGGCATCCATAACAAATGAATCAGTTTGATATTTATTCCAGTTACAGTTATTAGATCCAGGTACAAACAAATTTAATACCTACAACCTATACTCTGCAGTGACGTTTTTCCTAGTTGGCTAATATTTACTGATGAAGATTCTTAAAAAATAATATGTATTGCTTCCCCACAGTACTAGTCCAATAACTCAATATAACTAACTGAATAAATATTTATCCTCCCCATCTTTTTCTTTTCTGCTTTATTAATAATCATTCTAAATTAAACACCTTTCAAGCCTATATAGAATTGATATTTTGGAGGGTTTGGGGCTGGCTTTTATTGAGAAGATTAAATATTTTTATTACTTTGCAGGAGAGACTAACCGAATAGTTGCAATTAGAAGTTAACATTTATTATATTTTCTTTTGTTTTACTCTATTATTTGCATATCTTAAATTAAGTAATTTGTTAAAGATTTATATCATTAATTTAAAAGATAAGATGTTGTAGAGAAGCCATATCTTAGGATAAACTATGTTCCTCTGTGATTCATTACTAAAAGGACCATCTGGAGACATGAAAAGAAAAATTTATTCCCTAAACTCCAGTGAAAGCATGATTATCTCCTCCATGTGAAGAGAGAATTGGGAGGCTTTCTCTAAATGTGCACTTCAAAGATTGAAGAATCGGATATCCCACTGAAGAGCAGAAACAACACCGAGGGCATGGCAAAGTTAAATGAATTCCAATTACTAAAAGCAAACATATAAACATCTGTAATTCTAATGGCCATAATAAATCTTTGCAGTTGAAAAAAGAAAAAAGTTCTAGCTGGTTTGATAATTGGATCAATTTTTCACTTATGGGCTGTCAATTACTTGATATTTTAATGCATGCAAATACGCTAAAAGTATTTTAATTAGAATAACGTTGCAAAAACTCAACCCTACAGCTTTAATTGCGGTTCTGAAGCACAATAGTGTGCATCTTAATACCTATTACTGAGCAGAAGTTAATTAAAAGCATGGTTTATATTGAACGTGTAAGGGGCAAAAAGAGAGGGAAATAATTGGCAATTAGGAATGTGTAAGAGTCCACTCTATAAAGCTAAGCAAGATTGCCACGAACTTTAAACAAGCTGAGAATTTCATTATTATTTTGTGTAGTAACAGAAGTTGTAACAATATTTTTTACACAGAAGTACAACACTTATGGCTGTTAGTTTCAAAAGCTTCCATTTTACTATGATAACAAGTTACATTTATATGATGATTTATTATTTTCAAGCTACCAGAGCATAAATTATTTTATTTGGTTTTATGAAATGCTGAGGTTGGTTTGAGAGTCTCAGCAAATAACACCTCCCTTTTCCCATCTAAGTTTGGAACCATTTGAGCACTAAGTCAAAGGCAGAAGGTAAATCAAAACATCTCCGATATGTTTGATAAAAACTAGTATGGAGGACATAGTGTGAAGCCCAAATGGGACTACTCACTTCCTAGCTGGCTGTAGAACAATCAAATCACACACACCACTCTTCTAGAGAGTTTATAAAACTGGAAGAACTAATTTTCTCAGAAATTAGAAATCAGAATCTTAAGTTTATATATAGTGTGCTGGTGATCTCTTTAAACAAAGTCTCAGTAAAGAAGATAGAAAAATACTGAATCCCAAGAGAACATGTTGCCCAAACAGCAAATGCTTCAGCCATTGTTCAGCTGTTTCATGTTGGTCCAGAGTAGAAAAGAAAGGATAGAACAACAAATACCTCACATTTAGAACCATTTCTAGGTTAACCCCATTCAATCAAGAATCATAAATTAATGACTCTCACCTACCATCAAGGAAACTCATTCCATTGCCACAAGAAGTAAGGACAGGATAAGAGGCTAGGAGTGTCTAGGGAAGAAGACCCATTTTATGGAAGCTAGAGCAATGGGAAAAGGTCTCTTCTAAAGTGAATCATCTATGAAAGTTAGTTAGTCTTTGAGAGGTAAAGAAGTTATGCTCTATGAAATGGCACATTTAAGACCAGAACTGTACTGCCCAGTTACAAATCTAATACCTTTCCATTATACCTAGTTGCATCTTTGTCTTATGTCTGTATTCTTTACTTTGTTATCTGAATTATTCCAAGTTTGCCCATCAGGAGCTCTTTCAGTTAGCTCCTGTGACCCTTTGATAGATCCTGTCACTATCATTGTGGGGTTTTTTCCCCCCTTATGTCATTTCCTTATTTTCTGCCATGATAAGATGCTCCAGGCTCTATCTGCAAATTTGACCAAGATTTTTTTTAAAGAAAGAATAGAGTTAGCCTCATTACCTTCAGCAATGGATAGGTATCTAAATTGCTTTTAAACTAATTTGTGTATGGCCAAGGATTTTCTTGTATTTAGGTTATATATCAATGTTTCTAACATCCTGATAATTAACTACTTAACACCAGTGTTATTCCCTTGATCTATGGTTGCCTAAACTAATCCCTAAAAAAGGTAATTTGCACAAAAGCACATTAACACAAACCTATACATTCAATTGATTATTTAAATCCTTAGGACAGGCAAAGGACTTGAATAGACATTTTTCCAAAGAAGATTTACAACTGGCCAAGAAATACATGAAAGATACTTAACATCATTAATCATCAGGGAAGTGCAAATCAAAATCACATTGGGATACCACCTCATACCTGTCAGAATGGCTACTATCAAAAAAACAAGAGATAACATGTGTTGGCAAGGATGTGGAGAAAAAGGAACCCTTGTGCACTGTTAGAATTTAAATTGGTTCAGCCACTATGGAAAACAGTATGGCAGTTCCTAAAAAAAATTAAAAATAGAACTAGCATGTGATCCAGCAATTCCACTTGCAGGTATTTACTCAAAGAAAACAAAAACACTAACTAGAAAAGATATATACACCCCCAAGTTCATTGCAGCATTATTCACAATAGCCAAGACATGGAAACAACCTGTCTGGTGACAAATGAATGGATAAAGAAAATACATATGAATATTATTTTTTTAAACTAATGCAACATTTTTATAGTGAAGAAACCTAAAGAGACTTTTTTCTACCAAAGATCACAGACAAAAAGTTCCATCTAAAATAACATGTATAGTCTAGTTTTCTAGTAAAGTTGCTGCCACATAAACTCCCTTACCAGATACTAATGTACACTTCAGCTCCCTTTGATTCTCTTTTTCTTAAATAAATATTTATTATTTAAAGTCACAATCTGTTTCTTAACAGCAAAATTTGTGAATTCTACAGCTACTTAGTTTTTGGGTTTTTTGAATATTTCACTTATTTATTTATTTGGGTCTTAGTTGTGTCAGGCAGTCTCCTTAGTTGTGGCTCGCGGGTTCCTTAGTGCTGGCTGTTTAGTTATGGCACGCATGTGGGATCTAGTTCCCTGACTAAGGATCGAACTAGGGCTTCCTGCATTGGGAACTTGGAGTCTTAACCACTGCATCACCACGGAAGTCCCTCCCTTTGCTCCTTTGTGTGCAGATCATATATGTATATATAAATGGTGCCTTATTATTTAACAGAAGATGATCTTACTAGCTATAAATAAATATGTGCAAAAATATTTATATGTATTAAATATATCTAATGGAATATTATTCAGTCATGAAAAAGAAGGAAATCCTGCCATTTGTGACAGCATGGATGACTCTTCTTCAGGGCATTAGGTTAAGTGAAATAAGTCAGACAGAACAAGACCAATATTGTATGATCTCACATATTGTGAAACCTAAAAAAGCCAAATCACAGAAACAGAGAGTAGGTTAGTGGCTTGCCAGGGGCCAGGGTGGGAGAAATGGGGTGTGATGTTGAGTCAACAAGTACCAAACTTTCAGGTGTAAGATGAATAAGTTCTGCGGCTTTAATGTACAGCATGGTAACTATCATTAACAATACTGTATTGTATACTTGATATTTGCTAAGAGAGTAAATCAAATATTCTCACATACAACACACAAAATTGTAACTATATCAAGTGACTGGACTGTGTCAACTAACCCTTATCATTTCACAATATATCAAGTAATCATATTATACATCTTAAACTTATACAATGTTATTATTTTTTTGCCAATTTTTATTTCAATAAAGCTGGAAAAAATCCCCGGGACAAAAAATATAAGACATAATATTTGGGAAAATGAAGGCAAGCTGTGTTCTAAAAGAAGAGACCTAGAGAAGAATCCTGAGGACACATGGTGCCTTGATTGGAGCTTTCAGGTCCCACTCTCTCGAAAGTTTATTTTTTCAAGTCTGAGGCCAGTTTCCAGGAGCCATTTTTATCAGAACTAATTCTGACCTTAGGCAGAGAAACTTAAGTTAAAACAAATGTTTCTTGCTTGTTATGAAATCTGCTCTCACTACTCTAGCCGTGACTCCTGTATTGGTGTCCAGCCAAGTCTTAGTCATTGCCTCATAGAATTCTGGTACTGAGAACCCTGTCCTTACTGTCTATCTTAACAACATGCCACCATGGTCCAATTCCTCTTACACTGTGTAACAACTCCTCTTATTAGTGTCTAAGTCTCCTAGCCTTGAACAAATACCTAGCAGCTTAACTGGGGCTCTGATAACCGCCTACGGGAAGTGTCACTTTTTATTGCATCTTTTGTCCAATACTCTCTATCTACTCTTGGTTACAATTCTCACTATGATTCTTCATACTGGCTATCTGCCAATCAGCGGGCCATTTACTCTGGAAAGCTTGTGTTGCCAAAATATAGGCCACTCTCCCCTCCTTCCCCCAGATCACACTAAAGGTATTGGTTAATTAAGTTAAAAGTAGACATTTCAACTTTAATAGGTGATTCTGGAATTCTAAAAAGTCTTCAAATAACAAGGCTAGTAGATGCAGAAAGGGCAGGATTCACTTCAGAATTTCCTTTAACAATAAGAGATTTTCTCCTCACATTTGCCTTACCTATTTGTCACTCTTGATCCGCATGATTTGTTAAAATAGAACCTCACATTAAGGTTGATCTTGCTTTAGCTAAGGGAATCAGTATATCTTATTTCCCTGGCTAGTTGTTATATTTCAGGGATGCAGCTATTGTAAAAATGGAGAAATAGGATATGATGAGGTCTTTGCTGGAGAATTTCAGAAAAATGAAATACCAGCATTTGATTAGATGGTAGGTAAATATAAGACTTGTTTCTGCAGCTAAAAATGGAGCTAACACATGAAAAAGCAAAGCTGCAAGAGTATGAGGGTAAAACTGGATAATGAAGTTATCTTTTGAGCCCCAATATCCAACTACACTAGAAGCTAGCCCTACTTCTTGAACTTTTAAATACATGAGTTAATAAAATTCTTTTTTGCTAGTCTCTAGCATGTGGTAAAGCAGGTAACATAGTGTGAAGGTTATAGGAAATTGAAATCAGACAAACCTCGATCCTATTTTGCTATTATTTAGTTATATGAACTTAGTCAAGTTTCTTAACTGCTCTGCACATGTAAAATCAATACCCACCTTACTCAAGATTCTATCTCATACAATCATTAGCATTCTTGCCTTACATTGTTTAAGACAGTTTGGCTATTAGAGTGACAGTCTTTTAAAAGACAATTTAAAAATGTATAATTGAGTAATTGATTTAGATTAATGTCTTTAAGCTGAAGCCTTACTAATTTTTAAATAGTGATATAAGTTTAATCTATTAGACTTATAAGAATGTTTAAAACTTAGAACTATTTTTATCATAGACAACAAGTATTTGAAAAAGAAATCTAATATAATAATAGAAGACTGCTTAAAGTTCGAGGATGCATGATTAAATTTAGAAACAGGAGTACACATTATTTAAATCCTCCTTAGAAATAATTATCAAAATCTGATAAACTTATGAATAGAACTAAAAATTTGTGAAATAAGCTTAAAGCAAGAGGGAAATATATTTTAATATTTAGTCTTAAAAATAATTTTTCTAAATTGCTTTTTCTGTATATAAAAGTAACACTCGAGTGTATCAAAAAAACTCATTTCAATGTCACTCAATTCATTTACCCATAAACAACCCTTTAGTGACAGTATAATGACAAAAGCATGCCTGGTGCATCATCTTTCCTTTTGTCTACTTTATATTATTTGCATTGTAAAAGTGAAAAAAAAACTATTTAAGAAATACAATGAAAAATACATCTTTCATTCAACTATTTCTCCCAAAACATAACTCCTTTTCCCAAAGATCGTGTTACCAGTTGTTTGTTCATCCTTCCATTCTCCCTAGACATTCTATGCATATACATCTTCTGTTTACATGAGTAGAAACACATTAAACCTTCTCCATATCTTACACTTTTTACCGAACAGTATATCTTAGAGATCTTTCCATATTATGGATCACTTCATTTTAAAAATTGCCTGATAGTATTTCAGAGTATGAATTTATTATTTTTTACTTAGCCAATTCCTTATTGCTAACTAGTTAGGTTTATTTTTCCTTCTTTTGCTATCACAAACAATATTTCAATGAATATCTATGTGCATAGGCATTTTCATACATATTTGTGTTTATGTGGAGAACAAATACCCACAAGTGGAAATGCTGGGTTAGCAGGTATGATCCTTTTCAATTCTGAAAAAATATTGTCTAATTTTCCTCCGTAGAAACTATTCCACTTTACAGCCCCACCAACTCCCACCAGCTACAGATAAGATAGTATTTCTAAAAAAAGTTTTAACTAGACTCTCAATATTAACCAGTTATCAAAAGTTCCCCTAATATATTTGGGGTTTTTTAATTACAAATTTTAAAATAGTAATACTAATTACTGAGGGGTTAGTACATGTGAGGCAATTTATAAAGTTTATATTTCTTTACTCTCACAATAATCCTTTACAATAAATAATAGTCTCACTTATTTTCTATAGATCAAAATTGAGGCAATGGAGAAGTTTCCAAGACCACATAGCTAGAAATTGGTGAAGACTGTAGCCAATTTTTAACAAGCTATATTGACTTGCCAACAGGGTCATTTATTAATCAGAAATGCCAAGTTATGATATAGTAAGAACAACCTCCAGATCTTAGTAACATAAAAGAACACGTTTATCTTTCATGCACACAGTACACCACAGGTCCAGAAGATACTCTGTAGCAGCTCTCCCTCTGCGATGGCTCAGCAGCCTTCACAAAAACATGTGCTTCCTTAATCACCAAGGCAGGGGAAGGAAGTACTGAATCGTTCTTTTTAAATGCTATGGAGTCATCACACAAGACAAGAAAATATATACCTACTGATTATGATGATGATGATAATAAAAATAGTAATAGCTTACCTTTTGTATAGCACATATGTATACAAGTCACTGTTCTATAGGCTTTGCATGTATCTGATACAACACTTTAAGTAGGCAATGTTGCTGACCCTGTTTTACTGTTGAGAGGACTGAAATACCAAGGGATGAGGTCACCTGCCCAGGGTGATACTACTACTAATAAATAACAGATAAAGGATTTTATCATAACTTGTCAGGCTCCAGAGTTCACACTCTTAATGTAACATTGTATTCTTGTAAATAAAGCATATGGCATATTGAAATATCAAAGATTAGGATGATGTTTTTCTGTATTCTGACATTACGTTGTACCCCAAAATGACTGAATAATACTCATAATAATAAAATTATGGCAGAATTTATGTATATATATATATCACATTTTCTTTATCCATTCATCCATTCATGGACCTTTAAGAACACCTGCAGTTGACCTTGACCCCCACTACTTCGTGTTTGTCTGTTACAGGCCTCTGCCACTACAAAGGCATCTGGAGCTGGCTCTGCAGCCAAATACGTGCATAGCACTGGTTCTGGCCACTACCCCTGCCTGCTCTGGTCTGTAGCTGCTAGATTGAGGTGCCGCTGAGAGTCCAACAGCCATAGTAGCCACTGTGGGGCAGCTCACAGCGCTCACAAAGGACCATGCATGTCAATGCTGTGGATCCTAGTGCTGTGAGCTGACATCTTGACACCTGGACTGAGAGCTGCCACACACACCTGTACCACTATATCCAGGGTCAAAATATGCTCCCGGACACATAACCAATGGAACAGAATTGAGAGTCCCAAAATAAATCTGCACGTATATGTTCACCTAATATTTGACAAGGAGCCAAGAATACTCAGTAGGGAGAGGATAGCCACTTCAATAATGGTGTTAGAAAAATTGGATATTCACATGCAAAAGAATGAAATTGGACCCTTATCTTACAGCATTCATAAAAATTAACTCCAAATGGATTAAAGACTTAAATGTAAGACTTGAACCTGTAAAACTCCTGGAAGCAACCATTGAAAAAAGCTCCTCGACATTGGTCTTGGCAATGATGTTTTGACTATATCAACGAAAGCAAAAGCAACAAAAGCAAAATTCGACAAGTGAGACTACATCAAAATAACAAGTTTTTGCGCACACACACACACACACACACACACACAAAATCAACAAAATGAAAAGGCAACCAGTGGAATGGGAGAAAATTTTTGCAAACCATGTATCTGATAAAGAGTTAATATCCAAAATATAAATGAAACTCTTACAACTCAACAGCAAAAATGCGAACAATTTGATTTAAAAATTGTCAGAGGACCTGAATATACATTTCTTCAAAGAAAACATATAAATGGTCAAGAAGTACTTGAAAAGATGTTCAACATCACTAATCATCAGGCAAATGCAAATCAAAACCACGATGAAGTATCACCTCACACCTGTTAAATGGCAATTATCAAAAAGACAACAAATAACCAGTGTTGGCAAGGATGTGGAGAAAAGGGAACCCTCGTGCACTGTTGGCGGGAATGTGAACTGGTGCAGCCACTATGAAAAACAGTATGGAGGTTCCTCAAAAAACTAAGACTAGAACTACCATATGATCCAGTAATCCTACTTCTAAGTATATAGTCAAAAGAAATGAAATCACTATCTCAAAGAGATATCTGCATTCCCATGTTCACTGCAGCATTATTCACAATAGCCAAGACATGGAAACAACTTAAGTGTCTGTCAAAGGATGAAAGAAAATGTGACATCTATCTATCTATCTATCTAAATTCATCCTTCTTCTTATTATTATTATTCAGCCATAACAAAGAAGTAAATCTGCTATTTGTGACAACACAGATGGATCTTAAGGGCATTATGTTCAGTGAATTAAGTCAAATAGAGAAAGCCAAATCCTGTGTGATCTCACATATATGTGGAATCTAAAAACATTGAACTCATGGACATGAAGTTAGAATGGTGCTTGCCAGGGACTGAAGGTGGGGGAGAATGGGGAGATGTTGCTCAAAGTTTACAAACTTTCCATTATAAGATGAGTAAATTCCAGGATCTAAGGTTCAGCATGGTGGCTTTAGTTAACAATCCTGTATACCTGAAAGTTGCTATGAGAATAAAACTTGAATGTTCTCACCATGAGGACAACAACACAAAATGGTAATTACGTGAAGTGAAGGATGTGTTAACTAACCTCATTGTGGTAAACATTCACAATATATACATGTATCATCATCACATTGTACATCTTGAACTTATACAATGTTATTTGTCAATTATATCTTAATAAATCTGAAAAAAGTAGAAAAGCAGTGTTTGTTTCCTGAAGTCAGAAATACTTGGAGAAATCATTACCTGTGAAAGGAATAAATGAAAGGGTAAGGAATTGAAAATATTTTCAGAATCAAGATAACTTTGTGATATAATGTTTCTGACCTTGAAAAATGAAAATAAAAAATAACAGATGAGTTTAAAAAAATTAAGGAATCACCAGCACAACCATATCAGACCTATACCTTAGCAGGGAAAATACAGAGAGGTGGATAAAAACCAGGGAAACAATTATTTTACAATAGATATGGCAGGAAATAAGTAGGGTTTTTATAGATTTTAGTCAGAGTAATAGAACTGTTTTTAATAAGATAATTTTGTAAATTTTGTGCAGATCCTATTGGAGAGGAGAGAAATTGGAGGTTTTAAAAGAAGCAGGAAGGAGGCTGCAAAACCCAGGCTTTAGGTGACTAAAGCTGCGATGATGACAATGGAGAGGGAAAAAATGTAAGTTGAACTTAGAAGTCGAAACTTCGAGAATATATTGTGACTAAATTTTTATTTCTCCATTAAAAATCCTAAAGTTAAGCAGTCTGTCATTTTTACTACAATATCGGTAACTATTTTAATAAGAATGATAGTAAAATGGGAAAAATGGTAATACTTTCAAAAGTAAAATCTACCTCATAAGCAAATTGAGAAAAATAGCTTCCCAACACATTTCAGTTTCCATTAGCCTGAATATTTGGTGGCTGAAAATGGATAAAGAAATAGAATGATAACATATTAACAAGAATAAATAAGCATCGTTCAGAGACAATCCTGAAGCGTTAATGGCTGCTATATAGAAAACCAAATGAAAAATTATAGGACTGAAGAAATTTTAAAATGGAAGCTATAAAAACAATCTTGGTTACATTCTTATTATGTTTTCAGGTGACTACTCTTTGCAAAGCTTATATTTAACCTGAAAATGATTTTGCACAGTGATGCTCAGAGAGATGGAGTGGTGGCCTAAATGTACTAGAAGTTCATTTTAAGCTTCATTAAATCAAATGCTTCTGTTTTGCACTTGCAGAAACTAACTTAAAAGTTAGTTGAGGTAGTTTTTAAGCAATATTTTATGGTTCTTTTATGGAGTAGTAGAATAAAGCATATTTTAACAGAGGTATCACTGATAAGAAAGTTGGATGTGTTTGCTGTTCAATACGTATATGCTAAAGCAAGCAAGTTTACATTTTGTTGACTTGCAATAATTTCAAGAGGATTTCAGATCGACTAAAATGAAATTGGCAACTTGTTTAATTTGATACTATTTTTATGCAAATATTCTGAGTAATGAAAAAGAGTAGTGCAGAAAATACAATTTGGAAAACAACCCTGTTTCTACGTGCAACATTTGTCAAACCTTTTTAGGATTGAGCAATTCAAGAATGATTAATTGTGCGTGAATGACTAAGAAAAAAAACAAATTCAAATTAAAAATTGGTTCTAGCAATGATTAAGTTGGTAGATACCAATTTTACTATTTATTTTGTCATTGCTAAGTGAGGAGGGTGATTACATGTTGATTTATATGAATAAACATTAAGTACAAATCACCCAATTTGGTCCTAGTAAATTATAAATCTTTAAAAATATAAAACTTGAAATCAATATTTCTCTACTAAATTTTAATATTTTATGGAAGTCAAAACAAAAATGTCTGTAGAAATTAAATGCAGGGGTCTGTAGGTCTACATTTTTAATTCATATCTTTAAATAAGCAGCAAATACCACAGAATTATAGAATTGGAATATTGAACATAAACTTAAGCCAGATCTCAAGAATATTAAGACACAGCAAAAAGGTTTAGGATGTGGGGACTTTGGTCCTTCATAATTGGAGTAGCCAGTAACTGGTTACGTCTTAGTATGACTATATGGAAGTGAAATGCTGCTCCTACGGATTTCAGGTAGAAGAAATGAACAGAAAGATGTCAAGCTCATCAGATCTGTGTAGGAGAAGCTTAGCTGTACTTGTTTTCCTCTTTACTTTGTCATCCCTGTTATCCAATTGCTCATGCTGCCTTATGGTCTACTCAGGCCTACCTTTCTCATAAAGCTTCCATTCTGCTCTGTTTTGCATGAAAATATCCCTGTGCATTTAATAATCTTGTCTGTAGTAACAAGATAATGAGGGGTGATGGGTTTTTGAGTTGCTATCACTGAATAATACATAGGCAGCCTAGCATATGTTCTCTGGTTGGCAAATATCGTAATCCAAATATGTGACTCCAGAAGTAGAAAATTTACATTTGATGACAAGATTAGGGGGAAGTCACTTTTGAACAGATGAGCCTTTTGTTATGTTTAATTTCAACCAGTTGATAACTGTTTCATCTAAATATGTGAGGAGGCTTTGGTAAGAGCTTATCAGAGGAGTCCTAGGTGACAACAGCAACTAAAGCAATGATGGTGTGGCAAACACTGTTATATGTCTCCCTCAACACAATTTCTGATCTCCACTTCCTTGCCTGTCTCTACTATAAAAATAGGATAATGAAATACCAGCCTGTATGCTTTAAGGAGGGCATGTCACACAGTTCTAGCCACTGAAATGTCAACAGTAGTCCCTGGGTATGACATCGTTTCTCAAATGAAAGAATGTTAGAAGAAAGCTTTGATCCACCCTTCCCTCCTACCTGGTGTGCAGACTAAATAGGGATGCATCTTACAACAATGCGGTAGAAAATTATATGCTGAAGATAGTTTCTGGTTGACATCCTTGAGCACCATGTGCAAAATAAGCCCCATGTTTAAACCACGGTTTGTTGGGTGTTCTCTTACAAACACATTATTAATTAACAGAGATAAAAAGTACATTTCAACTTTGTATAGGTCATAGTTCTTAGTGTCAGACAATTGAAATTAATCTAGCTGGTTTATTCACTAAGGCAGTGGTTAGTGGAAATCACATAACAGAATTGTTAGGATGGCCTTTCAGTCTGGGCACTTCATTTCTGGGAGAGATACATGAAGGACAACATATCCAGGAAAAATGCCCAATCATACCATGAGGCTATTCCAATGGAAAAACATGCCATTGCCCCTACAGTAGGAACTGGAAACTCTACCACAGCTGCCACAGGAGACCCACATGCAACAGCTACTTCATGCTGTTTATTTCCTCATCCACATTTCATGCAGGCCCATCTGCTTAGCAGAACCTAATTCCCATGCCTGAACCCCAGTTAAAAGGATGTTTGGAAAATGCAGCTTGTGGGCTACCAGCCTCTGTTGTTCAAGAAAGCAAGCCCCAAAGGCATTGAAGTGAGTAGTGAGAGAGTTAATATAAGTGTCTGCACCAAACTGTGCCAGCCCTGATTGGTACTGACGTCCTGGAGTGTTCTGAATATTTGCCAAACGTATGCAGGCTTAGCAAGAAAGAGTGACACTATTCATTAGTGATAGATGCTGATATACCAAGAGGGGGAGTCTGGATATGCCTGTCACCCATTTTGTCCCCAAGCAGAGAGAAGAACAAAGAAGCAGCTGGGGAGTGGCAACTGGGGATTGGAGACATAAATAATTATAGGAAAGTAAGATCCAGAGGATACTAAGCTGCTATAATTGTTGAGCTTCTCAGTCTCAGGAAAATCTGGAGGGACCCAGATAATAAAGGGAGGTGACAACAGTCTAATTAACTCTCTTCCCCTAAGCTGAGGTTATTTTGGCACATGTGTAGTCAATCCTCAGTTTACAGGCAGAAAAACAACAAAGAAACATGAATTAAATTTGGGCTGTGCATCTATTTTAGGCATACCTGCTCCTGAAATTATTAAAGGGTCCTTAACGTCAAGAGCTACTGAACAGAACAAGCTAAGACATATAATATAGACATAGATTTCCAGAACCATAAACCTTACCTGACTGTTTTTGTATGTGAAGAATCTGTGACCCAGGCATATACTGTGGCTTAGGCAAGGTAAGATTTTAGCAGAGTAGTGTTCATTTTGAATATTTCTCAAGTCTATGCTTTTTCTATGTAACCTCAATTTCATTCAAGCATCTGAAAGATGGCATTTTGCTAAATACTATGAATGATACAAAGAATATATAACATAAGAGCCCCATGATCAAGCAGTTTATGATTAAATAGAGAAATAAAGACACATATAGGTCATATTCTCTACAAATTCCAAAGGAAGGGAAGTCACAGTGAAATGGAAGTATGCAATGGAACGGATCAGGGGTTTTATTCAATTAACAGAAACTGGCTCTATCTAAAAAGGAAGAAAATAACTTTATTAAAAGAATCATTGGGGGCTTCCCTGGTGGCGCAGTGGTTGAGAGTCCGCCTGCCGATACAGGGGACACGGGTTCGTGCCCCGGTCCGGGAAGATCCCACATGCCGAGGAGCGGCTAGGCCCGTGAGCCATGGCCGCTGAGCCTGCGCGTCCGGAGCCTGTGCTCCGCAACGCGAGAGGCCACAACAGTGAGAGGCCCGCGTACCGCAAAAAAAAAAAAAGGAATCATTGGAAAGACCAAAGAACCAATTTTTGAATTAATCACCAGGAACAATGCATAAAACCACTCTGCAGAACTGGTATGTTGAAGAACATTTCTTCAAGCATTGGACACTTCTGTTTCCATAAATGTCACCTTTCATAATTTACTACTATCCTCACTAGCTAAGAAAGGGAACTGCTTGTTTACAAGCTACTGAGTCAATGTCAGTGGTGGGGAGAGGTTAGATCAGGAGTAGCTAGCATTTTTAGTTTCTATAGAAGGAGGGTATTTATTTCCCCTCTACCAATATTCTTAAAGTAAGGAATTCTCCAGATAGAGTCAGAGGATCAAAGGCTAAGTGGTTATAAATTTAAAAAGATGTCCACCACAAAAAGCTACATAGTATAATAATTCTCACAATAAAAATGATCATACTAATAATTCACACCAAACTTCTTCTTCCATGTTAAATCTCTCACAATAATAATGATTGTTAGTTATTCCAAAAGCCCTTACTGTATCAAGTGAGTTATCCAGGCATTTTATATTAATTTATGTAAAAATAAATATATCTGAATGACAAAGGATGTGTAAGTATATACATGAAGAAAAGAAAGGTGAATATAATTTGGTCCCTTCTCTTAAGAAGAATGTATCCTTCTAAAATCAATCTCCAAATAATATCTATCATCTTGCCCCAAACCAACTAAGTCCCTGATCTGAGCTGACTGATGTCCAGTGCACCTTCTGGGAAGTGAACGGGCAGGCATTTCCTCTCGTCTATCCTCTCGTCTAAACCTAAAACCAAACTCTGTCAAATGAATCTGTTTTGCATTTTAAGCAGATTTTCATGATGCTATAGATAACATAAAAGGCATCTAGATATTCAAGCCATTTTCTCTTTTCAGCTAATAATGTCTGCTTATATTGACTATATTCAGCTGGCACATTAGTTCTAATCATTAGATATTTTATTATAACCTGTGCAAGTGTTACCTAATGACCCCTCATCAGAAAAGCAATTCACCTTATTGAAGGAAAACAGGGAGGATAAATCATGCATGGAAACATATGATGAAAAATGTTACCAACACCCACAAAACTTGCTATTATCTCCAGATTGGTAGTTTAACCTTTAGAGAAAGTAAATAATTGGTTCCTTTCTCCTGTGTGTCTATATCATTTTAGCAGCTTTAGAAAAAGCAGCTCTGTTTCCACTTTTCCAGTAGCTTTGCAAGCACAGACATATGTCACCAAATAACTTCCCAGAAGCTGTGACCAAATTGGATGAAAATATATTTGAGAAATTGTATTTATAAATAAAGACTTGCCTGAGATTCAGTAATACTTTGCCTTTATCCTTCTTGTGGAAGTTTTATTCTGAAATCAATTGACTTTAAATACAACATTTTGGGCTTCCCTGGTGGCGCAGTGGTTGGGAGTCCTCCTGCCGATGCAGAGGACGTGGGTTCGTGCCCCGGCCTGGGAAGATCCCACATGCCACGGAGCGGCTGGGCCCGTGAGCCATGGCCGCTGGGCCTGCGCGTCGGGAGCCTGTGCTCCGCAACGGGAGAGGCCACGGCACTGAGAGGCCCGCGTAACACAAAAAAAAAAAAAAAAAAAAAAAAAAAACAAACAACATTTTTCTTCTGATTATATTAAGGTACTGAAGGCTGACTTCATTTATAGTGAAACTTATATAACTCAAGAGTGAAATATTGTTTCTTGCTTTTTCTTTTGCAAAAGTCAACATTTTCTTTTTTTTCCTTTAAATGACTTATATATATTTTTTCTTTTATCTTTTTATTAGCCACTTTACTGAGGTATAAATTGATACACAAAAAGCTGTCTGTATTTAATGTATTCAGTGTCATGATTTAGGGATAACTTATACATTCATGAAATCATCACCACTATCTTTGCAATAAACATATCCATCCCTTCCAAGTTTCTGCCTGCCCACTTTATTTTTACTATTATTACTATTATTGTATTTATTTATATGTTATTATATTGTGTGATAAGACTATTAACATAGATCTACTCTTTTAGCAAATATTTAGATTTATAATATAGTATTGTTAATTGTAGGCACTGTGCTGTACGGTAGATCTCTAGGATTTATTTATTGTACACAACTGGAACGTTTTACATCTGTTGAACTACAACTCCCCATTTCTCCCTCCTGCCAGCCCTTGGCAATCACTATTCTGAGTCTGACTGTTTTAGATACCTCATATAAGTGGAATCATGCAGGAAGAATCATGGCTTCTTTTACTTAGTGTAATGTCCTTTGGGTTTCTTCCTGTTGTCATACAGCTTCTTTTTTAAGACTGAGTGATACTCCATTGCATGTATATAACACATTTTCTTTATCCACTTATCTATTGATGGGCATTTAGTTTGCTTCCATGTGGCTGTTGGGACTAACCTGCAATGAACATGGGAGTGCAGATATCTCTTTGAGATCCTGATTTCAATTCCATTGTACATATCCAAAAGTGGGATTCCTGGATGATATGCTAGTTCTATTTTCAATTTTTTGAGGAACTTCTGTACTGCTTTCCATAGTGGCTGTACCATTTTACATTCCCACCAACAGTGCATAAGTGTTCTCTTTTCTCCACATCCTCACCAACATTTGTTATTGTGTGTGTGTGTGTGTGTGTGTGTGTGTGTGTGTGTGTGTGTGTGTTTATGATAGCCATCCTAACCTGTGTGAGGTGATATTTCATTGTGGTTTTGATTTGCAGTTCTCTGATGATTGGTGATGTTGAGCATTATTTCATGTACCTGTTGACCATTTGTATGTCTTCTTTGGAGAACTGTCTATTCAGTTCCTTGCCCATTTTTAAATCTGAGTATTTTTTGTTACTAAGTTGTAAGAGTTTCTTATATATTTTGGATATTAGCCCTTTATCAGGTGTACAGTTTACAACTATTTTCTTCCATTCTGTAGGTCACCTTTTTGCTTTGTTTTCTTTGCTGTGCAGAAGCTTTTTTTGTTTGATGTAATCCCTTTTGTCTATATTTGCTTCTGTTACCTCAGTTTTTGGTGTCATATCTAAGAAATCCTTGCCAAGACCAACGTCAAGAAGCTTTTTCCCAGTTTTCTTCTTGAATTTCATTGTTTCATGATTTACATTTAAATATTTAATATATTTTGAGGCAATTTTGTGTATGTTGTAAGATAAGGGTCCAATTTTATTCTTTTGCATGTGTATATTCAGTTTTCCCAGCACCTTTCATTGAAGGAACTATCTTTTCCCTGTTGTGTATTCTTAGCACCCTTGTCAAAGATTAGTTGGCCATATATACATGGGTTTATCTCTGGTCTTTCTATCCTGTTCCATTGGCTTATATGTCTACTTTTATGCTAGTACCATACTGTTTTGATTAGTGTGGCTTTGTAACATATTTTGAAACGTGGACGTTTTATTCAGCTTTATACTTCTTGTTCAAAACTGATTTGGCTATTCAGGGTCTTCTGTAGTTTCTTATGAATTTTAAGATTGTTTTCTTCTATTTCTGTAAAAAAATGGCATTTGGATAGAGATTACATTGAACCTGTAAACCACTTTGTATCTTTTCTTAATACTAACTTTATCCACTCATTCCAGGAATCTTAAAATGAAGTCAGTTATTACCATTAGAAGATTTTAAATCTGAATATCAATACACAGGAAGAGGAAAAAGAGTGGAGGTGGAAAGCAAAATGAGAAGTCTGGGGAAGAGTAAAGCAGTCTTGAATTGGGATGGTGGAAATTGGAATGGAAAGTCAAGGGGAACTGCAAGAATAAAGAAGATTGTTAGGTTAATTACATTACAGAAGCAATGTACATTTAGAGATAAATATGAAGTTTTGAAACTGGGTTCAGTAGGAGAATACTGAACCAAAATAAATTTTCCCCTTAAGACTTAACAGTCATGTTTTCTGCCATTTAGAGAAAATCGGTCAAGAGATAGAGAAAAAATTAACAGACAAGAGAGGGAGAATTAAATATTAAAAATGGAGAAAGAGTTTTAACGAATTTCCAAATCTTCTGATTCTTCCTGTGGTTTTTCTGTATGCCTGTCTTACATACAACTTTGTTGTTTTACAGGATCCGAATAGCCTTGTAATTAATTTTTTTACACTTCTGCTAGATAGAGTTCTTACTATTATTTGCAAGCAAAACATTTCCAAGGAATGCAATGGGAAAATATATCTAGTATAGGAAGTATATTAAATGGTCAGAATTCTTGTAATTAATGCTTGAAGGGCTAAACTATCCATTCCATTAGTCTCAGATAGGTGTAAGTTCCATCGATGTCAAGGATGGAAAATGTTAACACATCAAGACTTTCCTGAATCTCCTACAATCTCTTTTCCAGAAGCAGGAGTTAAAAACACTGAAAAATACAGGTGTCCGCAGGTTAGAAGTTCTTCTCTAGAGTTTAAGGTCAAAATACACATTCCAAGATGTAACGGCATGCAGCCTGGGGCTTGAGGAGAAATTATTTAGAGTGAGTTTAAGGAAGAAACAAAGTAGAGGCCTTAAATGAGGGGAGGGAAAACAGGGAAAGCAATCAGCATTTCATTAAGACAGAGAAATCCCCAGGTCAGAGGATAAGGAAACAATCCCTCTTTAAGGGCTGAAAATTCTGGCTTTTCCAGCCAGGAGATTACTTTCTAGACCAGCACTGTCCAATAGAAATATAATACATGTTAGTTTATATTTTATAGTAGCCACATAAATAAAAGTAAAAAGAGATAGGTAAAACCAATTTAATAATACTTTTTCACTGGATATATGTAAAATATTCTTATTTCAAACTGTAATCTTTACAAATGATATTTCAGAGATATCTTACTTTTGTACAAAATCCAGCATGTATTTTGCACTCATATCACATCGGACAAGCCACATTCTAATGCTCAGCAGACATGTTTGGTTGTGGCTACTGTACTGGACCTCAGCGGCCTATTCAGTAGAGTGGTGGCCAATCCCTCTTCTCCAAATGTTTCTTTTTATTTATGTTTTCTTGCAATCCCTGTATGTAGAATTAGCTGGACGTGTTTAATTTAAAAAAATTGCTGTACCATGTCATGATATAGAACATTCCCATAGTCCAGAAAATTCCCTATTTTGGCAACCACTATTTTGATTTCTTCTACCACAGATCAGTTTTTTCTAGAGTTCCAGAATTCCATAAAAATGGAATCATCCAGTAGGAAATCGTTTGGGTAAGGCTTCTTTCACTCTGCATGATGATTTTGCTCTTCATCCACATTCTTGCATGTATCAGCGAGTCATTCTTTTTGTTGCTGGGAAATGTTCCACTGTGTGAACGGGTCACCATTTGTTTATCCACTGATGGTCACCTGGGCTCTTTCCAGGATTTGGAAATTGTGGACGGATCTGCTATGAATATTCTTGTTCAAGTCCTTTTCTGAATTTGGACATCTTTTTGCTACTTCAATAGATATGTCATGTTGCCTTTAAATTGTCATAATTTTCATTTCTTTAATTGCCAGTAATGGTGTGCATTTTTACCCTCTGATGATAATAATAATCCCATTTCTTGAATGCTCACAATAGTGACAGGCCCTCTAATTTATCCTTGTAAGAATCCTGCAAAGCAGGTATAATTATATGCATTTTACATGTGAAGGGACAGATGTGGGCTCATTATGTAACTGGGATGTGTGGACTCTGACTCATTACAGGTCCGAGGCTCTCTCCAGGCCAGACCACGGCTCCTGGCGGCCCTGAGTACCAGCTGGCCACGTCTTTGCTTGCTTCTGGGAGGAGCATCTAGACTTGTTCATTACACAGTTCTACCAATTTTAATAATTTTGTTAATAAGCTCTTCACAGGGACTTCCCTGGTGGCACAGTGGTTAAGAATCCTCCTGCCAATGCAGGGGACACGGGTTCGAGCCCTGGTCCGGGAAGATCCCACATGCCATGGAGCAGCTAAGCCCGTGCACCACCACTACTGAGCCTGCGTTCTGGAGTCTGTGAGCCACAACTATTGAGCCTGTGTGCCACAACTACTGAAGCCCGTGCGCCTAGAGCCCATGCTCCGCAATAAGAGGAGCCACCGCAATGAGAAGCCCGTGCACCACAATGGAGTAGCCCCCGCTCACCGCAACTAAAGAACGCCTGCGTGCAGCAACGAAGACCCAACACAGCCAAAAATAAATAAATAAATAAAAATAAGCTCTTCACAGTAATATTGGTGACATAATTCTCCCATTCTGTTGTTTTCCTTTTAATATATATTTTGTAGAATTTTATTGTACAAAGATTTATTTATTCAAACACACCTATCTTGTCTGATGACAGACTCAATTTTTCAATTTATCTTTGCTCCACTGCTGGAATAAATGAGATGGTAAGGTTTTAACCTCGATTAGTTTATATCCTGAGGTAAACTTTTAAACCCAACAATGAAGCTATTCTAATACCCCCATATTACCAGAGAGTCATGATTTGCCAAAAATGCCCCTAATAAATTGGGAAGAGAGATGCAGCAGAGTGTGTGTGTGCAAAATGATAAGAGAAAAAAAAAAAGTTCTCTTCCGTTTATGTGCTCCACGTTTAGCATATTCAATCATTTATAGGTGTGTTTCTCTGTCATTTAATTATAAATATTTTAAGAGCTGGGAGAATTTAATATGTAACTCTACCTAACACATGGTTTAGCATCTCATATGTTATCTAAGTGATTTCAACTCTCTGAACAAGTAATGAATGCATTTTAGAATGTAGAATCTTTTTTTCTCTGTCCTTAGTACTCTTTACCCTCAAGCCTTTAAGCCTATAGACCTTTATCTTCATCTAAGAGTCACACATAAATGAGAATCAATATCTAATATTCCTAGAGTTTTTCCAGATATGATTGTTTGGAATTAAAACCCTGTATATTTATTTTGTGTAATATGCCAAACTGTGTAAAATGCTTTGAGACCTCCGCTACTTGGTTACCATTGAATGTTTTCTTAAAGTTTCCCCAGCAATTATTGAGCTCCTTAAAACACTGAGCACAATTGACCTTAAGAACAAATCTTTGTTCTCCACTTTCCATGCTGCTTCCTCCTCTGCCCGTGACACTCTTGAGATCACCTCTCTTTATCCAACTGTCTTCATCTCTTATTCTCACTTCCAGCTTAGGTGGAAAGATATGTCTCCCTAAAATATAATCTCTCTAAACTGAGACTACATGGAAGTTATAAAGAATATGTACTTTAATAAGACAAAAAAAAAAACCCTAGAATCCATAAAATGAAATGTGTGGAAACTCTACTGAAGGACTTAAGTTTCTATGTAAACTAATGCAGTTTCTGCTTTTAAGAAGAAAAATTTTTAGAATAATAAAATTTTTCACTAATATTTTTATTTCATGATTATTTTATATTTTTACCCTCATCTCAACTTGTATGGAATTAACTATATAAATCTACATTGGCCTATTTATTAGCTTTGTTAGCCTACCTTTTGCACATATACAAATCTTTAATTCCCTTGATTTTTTTATTTATTTTGGTACTCAAGGAATGTCAGCAACCAAATGACCACTAGATGGCAGCATAACTCAGTTCTTATACATTTCAACTGGAGTTTTGGGGGTTTTTTTCCTAATATTTGTTTCAAAACCTTTCACGACAAGACAATATCTTGAAGTAATATATTAGTTCATCTGAAATAGTTGTTGCACATTATTTTTAGATTAGGGCCAATGTATTTTTTATGCTTCAAGTAAGAAAGCAACAATCTTTCATTACTGAAAATAGGTTATGTAATGCTAAGATCTAACAAGGATATAGATTAAAGTGCATGCGTTTTGGAATCGGACATGTCTGAATTAAAACGTGGCCTTCTCTTTACCAGACACTAAACTTAAAAAATGTGTTGTCATTGTTATTCTCTGTATCTCAGTTCTTAAATAATCTCTTTGCAATTGGCAACTTTGAAGCAGTCTTTTTGTGTGTTACACGGTAATTTTTATGCAGAAGATGACTTCTTTATTAATTTTTCCTGCAATGATTAAACTTCCATAGTATTAACCTTCTTATAACATAAATACTAGAATTTAAATAATATTGCTTTATTAATTTATAAATGCATTGTGCAGGTTATTCTTCCATTGTCTTTATACATATACTGTCTTTACTCTGTATCTCTCTTAATTCTCAGTGTTATATAACAACCACAATAGATGCTTGATATAAGTGCCTGTTAACGATTTGAAAGAGATCATTCAATATGAAGGTGATTGATTTACCTTAAGAACACTAGATGTTTACTGCTGAAAAGGAATATCAAGATAAACTGGATGAAGAATTGGAGACTCCAGGTTTTAATAGACTTTTATAAGGTCATACAATTTGTTGAGGCAGATCCAAGAATAGAAACAAATTATCTTTCCAATATACCACATACGGACTCCTGTTTTGTTCATGATCATCTACCATGACCCAACATAGAAAGTTTAGACATAATTATTCCCCCCTTCTTCCTCATCCACCAAACATAATCACAGATTCATGCCAAATCTATCTCCAAAAGCCTCTTGAAACTATCTTATTATATTCAGCTACATTTCCAATCTTTAGTTAAAGCCTTTATTAACTCACTGGTATAATTATAATGGTACCCGAAATGATCTCCTGTTCCTAGCCAGGAACCACTACAATTCTACTTCTCTCTTTGAAATATTCCAGCTTTCTTTGATTTAAATGTAAGTGTAAATCAGACCTCTCAAGAGCATTTTCAGTTCTCTTAATTTGTAAGAAGTGTCCCACGTACTTACAACAGCGGGGAATAAATTGATGTGTGTTAATCCCCATGTTTGAATGTCCTAGAGACTAAGCATATGCAGCAATTCCTCTCTTTAGAGATGCTTTATGAAATTAAAAATTTAAAAAGGAATAAAAAGAAGAAAAGAAAATTGAGATTTTTTTTTTAATCTCTTTACTGTACAGTTGAAGCTTTAGGGGGAAGTTAGAGAATTCTTCTCCCACTAACTTAATACTTCTTTCTGCATCTACTCAGAGATTATATGATAAGGGAGACAAAAGTGGAGAGCTGCATTTCATCCTGAGGATAAACAGGCCAAAAGTAAAAGAAACAAACAAACATAGGAAAGTAAAACAAGAAATAAAAGCCTGGAAGCCATGTCTACTGGGGCTGTTTTTTTCCACATACTTCTTGTGTATAGCTCTGTTTTAGTTAGATACATAGCTCTGTATAGTTAGTGACCATCTCTTCTGAAGTCAGCATAACCTTTCTACATGAAAGCTTAGGACAACTGAGTCATAACACATGTCGAAGCAAAAATCATACCAAAGATATGCAGGCAAGCGAAGCTTTATTCCAGATTATTGCTATAAGAGAGAAAGTCCTGAGCTCAACTCCAATGCACCAAAGGGCTGGTGAATATTAAGAACTGAGGGGAGTGGGGGCAGTGGAATCACAGGCCACCTGTGTTTGCTAAACTGGCCTTGTTCTAAGGAAAAGTAAACTTTGTCATGTTTTCATGACAGGAGGTACTTTTCCAACTATGAGCAAGGTGCCTCTCAGGAAGTAGGGAGCTATCTTTCTTGATTATTACATTTCAAAGAGATGGCTCCCAGGTCCTTAAGAAAGATGCAGACCTACTGGAGAATGGACTTGAGGATATGGGGAGGGGGAAGGGTAAGCTGTGACAGGGCGAGAGAGAGTCATGGACATATACACACTAACAAACGTAAGGTAGATAGCTAGTGGGAAGCAGCCGCATGGCACAGGGATATTGGCTCGGTGCTTTGTGGCAGCCTGGAGGGGTGGGATAGGGAGGGTGGGAGGGAGGGAGACGCAAGAGGGAAGACATATGGGAACATACGTATATGTATAACTGATTCACTTTGTTATGGAGCAGAAACTAACACACCATTGTAAAGCAATTAGACCCCAATAAAGATGTTTAAAAAAAAAAAAAGATTCTTGGGTTGTAAAATGGGCAAGAGGCCTTTAAAAACAATTGTTTCTCCAAGGGGCAGAGAAGAGATTTAAAATTACAAGCTTTCTAAAGTAAATGCTGTAAGAAAAGGGACGTCAGGAACCAAGAGTCAGGGAGAAGCATGTTTAAAGGTTAGCCAACCTGAGAAGGACATTAAGGCCTACTTGGTCACACGTGATTATCAACATGCTGTCCAGCTGCAAGTCTTACACAGAAATGAAACAAGCCTACTGTGAAAAAAAAAAAAGAAAAAACTACTGGAACAGAAATCCATCTGAACAACCTGAATAACAAAACATGCCGAGCTTAGCTGAATCTCTGCCTCACTGGGAATATGAAGGACAAATATAGAGCCAAAAATAAACAACAGGCCTAGGAAGAATTACTACAAGGCAAAGGAAGGAAACAGCACCTTGGAGACAAAGAGGAAATGAAAGCCCTGAAAATTATTTACTATTAAGAAACTAAAGAAAATTTACAAAAAAAAAAAAAAGTACATCATCATGATGTAAGAAGACACAGCCTGTACAAAGGAGGAATCAAAATTCATAGTAATAGACAAATATGAATTTGAAATCTGAAAATCAATGAATGACAAGAAGGATAGTAAAGGTATTAAACGATACAAAATAATCTAAAATAAATCTAAAGTTGTTAGTATATAAAGGTATTAAAATTTCCTAATATAATCATAATAAATTTCATCAGTAGAATGAATAATAAGATTTAAAATAATGAATGATAAAACTTATTAAATTCTCTTTAAATGCCAAAGTCTTTTTTTTTAATCTCCAAATACAAGGTAGAAATATTGGAACATATATATATTGCAGTGTGTATATATATATATTCCAATATTTCTACCTTTTATTTTTACCTTTTACTTTATGAAAAAATAATCTTAGATCAACATTCCCCCTGCCCAACCTCAGTACTTTTGTATTCTTCAATTCCTTTGAATGTCTTTCTTTTTCTAAAAATCTCATTTATTAATATTAGAGAATTTCCTCATGGTCTGAAAATACTTGGCTGTTCCCTCATATTTAAGAGTAAGCCACTATAGCAAACTCTTGTAGGGTCATCTAGTGATCTTTTTCTTTCCTGAAAGGGTTTGTTAGTAAGGTGTGTTCTTATACTGTTCAGTTTTTCTTTAAATGAATCTTCAGGTCTGCCAGTCAGGAGTTGGGATGAAGGACAAGGGGAATGAGGGGACAATGAACTCCTAGTTATCTGTTCTCAGAGTCAGACTCTCTTGGTGCAGTATACACATTTTTGTTAAATCCTCCTGCTTTCAGCAAGATTCTCTCCCTGTGTCCATAATCTCTCCTGTTCAACTTTTCCAGAGAATAAACATTCATTCTTCAACGAGGATGGGTGGGTGGAGGGGGAGACTTTGCTTACTACAAAGATTTTGTGAACTTGCTGAGAGCTCAGAACTGATGTGTTGGGGTATGGACTTTAGTTTAAAAACAAGTATATAAGAAGTATCCCATTTTCAGAATTTATGAATATTAGGTTATGATTTTTAAAATCTATGACTTTAACTTCATTTTGAGCATACACATATATAATTATACACTTTATAAAACATATCATAATAGACTACTGTATCTACCACCCAGGTTAAGATATATCTCTTCTTGGATTCCTCCTCCTGCCCTGAAGGGACCAGCATCCTGAATATTTTTCCTTTTTTTTCCTCTTGCCATTCCTCTATTTTCTTTATATACTTTATATTATTATTATTGTTCTTTTGGCGACTAATTTAAAATTTATACAAATGGTATATTGCATGAATTCTCTAAATTTTTGCTCAATATTACACTTGTGAGAGTCACAAATATTGATAAATGCAGCTGTGGTTCATTTAATTTTATTATTATAAACTATACCATTGTATGAATATTATGAATGCACTGGACATGTTTTGTCTCTCCCTCTGTTTTTATGCATCTAGTTTGTATCTAGATGCTTCCCACATGTAGTATTCTTTTTTTTTTTTTTGCAGTACGCGGGCCTCTCACTGTTGTGGCCTCTCCCGCTGCGGAGCACAGGCTCCAGACGCACAGGCCCAGCGGCCATGGCTCATGGGCCCAGCCGCCCCACAGCATGTGGGATCCCCCCGGACCGGGGCACGAACCCATGTCCCCTGCATCAGCAGGCGGACTCTCAACCACTGCGCCACCAGGGAAAGCCTCACTTGTAGTATTCTTATGCAAGCATCCTGATGCATGTGTGCAACAGTATTTTCTAGATAACTATCCTGGTAAGGAAGTCTGTAAAGGACAGGAAAAGAAATGCTGAGTCACAGGGTAAGAACTCTCAGCTTTACTACATGTTGAAAACTGTCCAATTTATAGTACAAATTATAGTCCTCCAGCAGTGTAGAAGTGTTTTCACTGGATCCTATCCTTACCAACACTTAATACAGACATACTTCAAAGATATCTCCGGTTAGGTTCCAGACCACAGCAATAAAGTGAATATTGCACTAAAGCGAGACACATGAATTTTTTGCTTTCTATCTTAATTAAGAAATACCTTACTGCTAAAAATGCTAACCATCATCTGAGCCTTGAACAAGTCATAGTAGCAACATCAAAGATCACTGATCACGGATCACCATAACAAATATAATATTAATGAAAACGTTTAAAATATTGTAAGAATTAACAAAATGTGACACAGACACAAAGTGAGCTAATGCTGTTGGAAAATGGTGCCAATAGACTTGCTTGATGCAGGGCTGTCATAAACCTTCAGTTTGGAAAAAGAAAAAAAGCAGTATCTGGATCACGATAAAGCCAAGTGCAACAAAACAAGGTATGCTTATATATTTAAAGCTTTTAATTCTTCTCAATCTGGTGGTTATTGTCAAAGATGAAGGAAGTTGAACACTAGTTAGAGTGATAAGGACAGATTTTAATCAGCACGACACTACTGCAGTAGAGAACAGTCTGTCCAGTGTGAACTGACCTCAACTTCGACCTTTATAGAGAAGACTGGTTATTATAAAGGGAGGATGAAGAAATGGGGAAGGGGATGAGTGGAGTCTCAGAAAAGTCAGGCAAGTGAAAAATTACAAAGTGCAGGAAGGGCATGTTGGTCCCTGTGAAACCCATGTGCTAACTGGCATTTATCTAAATTAGATTCCTACCCTCCATAGAGACTGGGAGATGGGGCCTTATCTTCTGGTGTGGGCTGAAACAAATAGTAAATTCCTTTGACAGCCTTGAGTTTCCTTAGGCAAGCACTTAAGGAGGGCTAGGGTCATCCTAGAAATGTTGCCTTGAGCTGTTAGAAATTTTGTTAGAATAATGAATTAGAAACCATGCTTCTTTTGGAGTGAGAAATTGCAATTCCAGATTTGGCTTATCTGCTGTGTGACCTTGGGCAATTCTTATGAACTCTCTGAACTTCAGGTTTTTAGCTACAAAATGGGAATATCATATGCCCTTCACAACTCAAAGAGTTGCTACAAAAATCAAATGAGATAAAGTGAACAAAAGTAAATTATCCACACAGAAATATTTTCCAGCTTTAATAGATTATTTTCTGTATGACTACAAATTATGGACAATTTGTAGTGTCCAGAGTATGCCTACCTCTGTCACTTACCAATGTAGACAATTATGAAAATAAAGAGTTGAAGAAATGGAACAATAAAGTGCTAATATTTAAAAAAAAAAACCTTGTTTACTTGGTGATATAATTGTGGTGGAATTAATTTTGTAATAATTTTTCTACTCTCTCACTTTCAGTCCACAGTTTACATATTTCAATTATATATAATTCATATTTCTGTCAGATTCCCAGCTGGGTGAGATTCTAGGCCCAGTGTAAATATGAATGACATTCTTTGGCATTTGCAACTGGAGGCTTCAACATAGTTTCATTATCATATGGCTTAATGTTTTCCTCCCAGCAGTATGTGGGCCTCAAGTTTGCAGAATGTAAGATCTCATTTACATTTAAGTTTTCCCACAGCAGCTGAGACACCAGCCAACTTTAACTCTCAGTCCACCTGGTAGACCTTAAAGTCAACATTATGTGTATACCCATCTCTCACTGGGAAAGCAAACTTCAGAAGCAGGCTACCACTATGCAGAGTTTTTGTATCACAAGAAGACTTTTATTTTACCTGTTGGTTATTTTGTTTTGTTTCATTTTTGTTTTAAATATTGGCCAATGAAGCTAGGAATCAGAGTATGCCTACCTCTGTCACTTACCAATTGGCAGCAAGAGAGAGAATATTATGCAATCTCTTGTTCCACCCATAATAATTAAATCTATCACTTACTAAGTGCAATCTTTGTGCCAAGCACTGGACCAAAAGCTTACATATTTGCTTAATTTATTTTATTTCTAAAATTAGTCCTCTGAATTAGATACTATTATGAGGTTTGATAAAGTTCACATAGGCAGTAAGTGGGAGAGACAAGTTTTACATGCAGATCTATATGAATCCCAAATGCATTTTTCTTCCATATTCCTCTTTAGCACCTCTTTAATTTGGCAGTCATAGAAATTTTTTTTTGGAAAAAGTAATTGCAGTGACTGCTTGGCACTCTCTTCTTGAAGTCCTCCAAATTTCCCAGCTGGGACCACTTAATTCCCACCTGCAAACTCTGTCCCTTCTCAGCAGCTGGGAACCTCTATTTAAAAAGCTCTAGGCCAACAGTTGATTGTTCAGCATTTCATATTATCAATTCTGTTGGGTTTCTGTACCTCAATAAACTTAATTACTGAATTGATTAGGGTCCTTTCCATCTATCCCATCAATTGGTACCTAGGTCCTAATACTGTTCTCTCTTCTTACCAATACTTCTGAAGCCTGGAGTCCCTTTCTTCATTTCTTTCTTTCTTTCTTTTTTTTTTTTTTTTTGACTTTCACCACCATTGGATGTCTGTTAATTTCTTCCAAATTATATGATACTTACAATTTAGTCTGGATCCCTTAGAAATTGCCTGTTCCCTGACTCCCTATACCTACGTTTTGCCACCTGTCTGGAAACCTTTTCTGTATCCCATCCTAGACTTTCCAACACCACCAATCTGCGTATCTGGATCATTGTCTGTCATCATATTCTCTGAAACCCATGCTTAACTGAAAACTGGATAGTCACCATTGTCTTCACCAACTTAGCCTGCAAATCTTTGCTTCCATCCCAGGGCCTGCCAATTTATCTTTGGCCCACCTTAGCAGAGACCACAGACCCATTCTGACAACTGACATCTCTATTCAATCCTACTGTTTCTCTTTTTAGTGACAATTTCCACCTTAAGGTCAACATCCAGCTGCCCAATCATTTAATTGTCTGTTAAATGATTGAACTTTTTCTCTACCTTCTAGTTACTTATTAAATGCAGTCCTTGGGTAGTATTTAGAAAGATCAGATAGTGAATTCACATTAACTTATAAATGAAGATTAAACACATAGACACACATATGTATGTATATATATAATCCTTTGCAGAGGTTTTTAACTTTGTATTTTGACATAATTTGAAACTTACAGAAAAACTGCAAGAATCATACAAAGAATGCCCATATGCCTTCTACTCAAATCTGTCAATTCTTAATATTTGACATATTTGCTTTGTTCTTCTCTCTACTTATGCATACACACACACACACACAAAAAAGCATTTGAGAGTAGGTTGTGGTCATCCTGCCCCGTGGCCCCACTATACTTCAACGTGCATTTGCCAATAACAAAGATAATCTCTTGCACACGGTACAGTTATCAATTCAGAAATTTTAACATTGATATATTTCTATCTAATTTTCAATCCATATTCCAGTTTCAATAATCATTCTAGTAATGTTCTTCATAGCAATTTTTTCCATTATAGGAACTGTGTTGGGGGTTTTCAAGGCCACTTTCAAACTTGATGATTCTAGAAGTATTCACAGGACGCAGAAAAGCTATTATATTCATGGTTATAGTTTAATACAGTGAAAAGATACTTACTAAAATCTGCAAAAGGAAAAGGCACATAGGACAAAATCTAGGAGAAGCCAGATATAAGCTTCTAGGTGTCTCTTCCCATTGGAACCATACAGGAACACACTTAATATGTATCCCAACAATGATATATAACAATACATGTGAAGTATTGCCAACCAGGGACATTCACCCAAGCTTTGGTATCCAGACTTCTACTGGGGGTCAGTCACATAAGCATGTAGCATCTGACTGACTGACCTCAGCTACTAAGACTCCAATCTCCCCCCACCATCCCCATACACCAGTAAAAATAGGTATTCACCATAAATCACATTATCAGGATAAACTAGTCAAACTGATACAGTATGGCCCCAAACCTCAGGCATACCAAGCAGAATATTCCAAGGGCCCAGAGGTTATTTCCCAGGAGCCAGCTAACAAAGGGCCAGTCCTGACAACAGACCTTTCTTTGAAACGTGCAGGGTTTGAGCAACCCAGGCCTGCTGAGTCAACCCTTTCCTGCCTAGAAACCAATCCAGAATCATATAGTACATTTAGTTGTTATGTATCTTTAGTCTTTTTAACCTAGGATGGTTCTTCAGACTTCCTTTTGTCTTTCATGATAATGTCTTTTTAAAGACTATAGGCTAATTATTTTATAGAACTTTCCTCAAACTGGCCTTTTTTGAGGTTTCCTCATATTAGATTCTGATTATAAATTTTTGGCTGGAATACCATAACAGTGATCTCTCTCTGTCTCTCTGTCTGTCTCTCTCCCTCTCTCTCTATCTCTCTTCCTGTCTTAGATAGGCAGCAGAAATAAATCTCTATGGTGGAGTTCAGGCATCAGTGCAGGGACAGATCATTATGAGGGGGCCATATTCCTGGATCTCATCAGATGACAACACTTGGCCTCTTGCTAAATCAGTCATTATTTTAGATCAACCATGTCCATTATCTTAATGTCCAATTCCTGAACCACATTTTACTGAAAGAGCCTTTGGGTAGGTAGTATCCATTATTGAGGGTGACCATATAATTTATTATCCAAACTGGGAAAACTTTGAAATATGCAGAAGGGGACATATTAATTATGCCAGGAAAAACAGGTATAAATTGAGATGTATGATCCCTTTATCCCTATCAGGGTCATGGCTAAACATAAGTAGTAGTAGTAGTGCGGATTAAATCTTAGGTTAAAGATAAGCTTATTAGCAGCAAAACCAAGTTATATTCATCTTTATTTCTTCATGTTGAAAAAAAATGCTTCACATTTATTTTAGGACTCAGTAGGTTACAATCAGTTTATTTTTCCACTGGGTACAATAGCTAAGATTGTCAAGACAAAATATGATGCATTCTGATAAACAGGAAAAATATTGTGACAGATAGAAAGGGGTGTTTTAGAGGTCATAGAAAGTTCATCACAATAATGCTGGTGTGTACTTTACAATTTACACAAGGAAATTCAATTTCATGCAACAAATATAATTTATCAATCATAATTTTCTACACATTCTTAAGGTGAGTGTAACACAATTCCCTGCAACAAACATGTAAAACAAGCTTAGAAGCTATCCTAACCTCAAGAGTAAGACTTAATTCCACCCAAATAACTATTGACTTTCTGTAGTTAAAGGAGAATATACAGAACTTTTCATATTTTTCAGCAATTAAAAAATAGTAGGGCTTCCCTGGTGGCGCAGTGGTTGAGAATCTGCCTGCTAATGCAGGGGACACCGGTTCGAGCCCTGGTCTGGGAAGATCCCACATGCCGCGGAGCAGCTAGGCCCATGAGCCACAACTACTGAGCCTGCGCATCTGGAGCCTGTGCTCTGCAACAAGAGAGGCCACGACAATGAGAGGTCCGCCCACCGCGATGAAGAGTGGCCCCGCTTGCCACAACTAGAGAAAGCCCTCGCACAGAAACGAAGACCCAACACAGCCAAAAATAAAAATAAATAAATTAAAAGGCTCAACATTTAAAAAAAAGATAGTAAAACAATTCTTTACATACTGCTTACACTGGGCAGGCTCTGTTCTAAATACTTTATCATCATCAATCCTCTGAGGCAGGTGTTTTTATTCCATTTTACTTCCATTTTATAGATGAGGGAACTAGGGCATAAATAAATCAACTAACTTGCTTCAAAGTCATAAAACTTGTTGGTGGTAGAGCTGGGTTTTTGCCCAATTCATCTGGCTCCAGTGGTCATGTGCTCTTACCCACTGTGCAATCCCACCTTTCTATTTATAGCATGCCAAAGCTCAATTTTGCCATCACAGGGGATATAGTATGCATAATTCTTTTTTAAACAGTGTCCTCAGCACTGTCAACACCCTGGCTAAACTACTTATTTGTTGTGTCTTTATGGTACCTGATTTGTAAATATTTTTCAGGTTCTTTTTTGATACAGAAGAGGATTAATGACTGGCTCCCCTCTTATACATTCTCAAAAGCACCGTGTTAACATTATCCTCTGCTTCTTACTTCTCATTATAGTTTTGATTATAATGTTAATTAAAGAGGATTCAAAGTATTTGGCACTACAACTTTCTATTTCCATACCCACAATGTTATGTCCAATAATGTTACCTTTGGCTAAATTTCTGTATGGATCTGATTTCTACTGCAGAATTTATTGTACTTATCTTTTGTTTTAGAAAGAAAAAATAAATAAATAAATCGTGACTATCAAATTATGTTAAGACTTTTGTGTTCATTCCTAATGTAAGTCATACAGTGCAATAAAGGAAGAAAATATACTGTTTGTAAAACCCCTGTGAGTACTCTTTGTCCAGAAATTATGCTTATTTATTTTTAATGCTTCAAATAGAGAACAGAAACTGATCTGCCAAAGCCAAAATAAGTTACAATTCATCCTGTGAAACTGTCTCTCAGTCTAGTCCTCAAAGCTGTTCTGTAAATTGTGGTCAGAGTCTTCTGTGTCCAAATGTGTGATAAGAGTTAAAAGATCTAAGAATTCTTAGACATTCACAACAATGCTGCAGCACAGACTGAAAAGAGTGTAGGCAAAATATGAATATTGACAGTAAATAGAGAATAAAAATCCTGTGGTTTTTTTTTTTTTTATATTTAGTTGTTCTGAGACTATTGTCCCACTTCATTTAAAAGAATCAAGAAGGCCTCGCTCAGAAAAATGCAATTCTGGCAAGCCTAATGCACTATCTTTGCAAAGGCTATATTTTATCAGGTACATACCTATACAGAGCATACCTGTTATTGTTACAGGTGGAACGCATTCTGTTTGGGTGGTGCTTAGTGTTTTGAGGTTATAATTTATTTTTATTATTGTTTATTTGTCACTACTGAGAGGGTAACTAAAAACTATAGTTTTGTTTTGTCATTTGAATTTGGATCAAGTGTGCTTCTGAAAATTTCATTTCAATTTAATTAAAACTTAGCCAGTGAAAAAGTTGAAAACCAGACAAAGGTCAAATAAAACAAACTTCCTGTATCAAGCGTCATTTTTAAAAAAATAATTGAAAGAAAAAATATTTTTAGGAGCAAATAATATTTTCTGAGAGTATGCTATATTTAGATTATTTTTAAAAAATAATTGTATTGAATTAGAATACCTACAGTAATTTGAACTTATGGAGATTCTAATTAGATGGTTCACATCCAGGACTCTCAATGAAGTAAAGGGCATTCTAAAATTATTTAGGAGGACCTATTTCTCACTATACATTTTGACTCTTCTCCACTAAGTGATAGTAGTACCTTCTCAAACTTGGCTGTATTTGAATTGCCTGGGGAGTTTTAAAAACTACTTCTATTTGGGTCTTGCTCCCAAGTAAATATCACCACTTTACTTGGTTATGTTGCTTTCCCCATTCAGGATTTAGTTTTGCTTCATAAAAAGTGTTCCCTGACTATCATCAGTATGGTATATTTGTCCTTACAAACAATACTATACCATACTATGGTATACTATACCATACTATACTATGATATCCTCATACTTCAACAATAACACTTAAAACACTACATAGCAGTCCAACTCTCAATCCCTGGGCTTCTTTTGAATCATTTAGAATTTTTGAGTGCCATGCTATCATTATATTTCTATAGTCTCTTCTGCTTAGAAAATCCGTACTTGGCCCTTAAATTGAAGTATTCAATAACAATATCGTCCATTTAGATGAAAGGAAACTATAAACCATTATAATTATGCTTAATTCATTTTCAGTTATTCATTTCTTTGTATTTTTCATCTGTACTCTAAGATATTTATTCTTTTACCCAGTCAAGTTTCTAGCAACAGCCATTCACTTTTTCAATTTTAAATCATAAGATTTAAAAATCATTTCCAAATGCTGGAATGTTTTCTCCTTTAATTTTATTATGATAGTTCTCTAAGCTTCTCTTCATTTATCCAGACTGGTCATTACTTGTTTTGACTTGTCACATTGGGCTCCACCTTCAAACTGATACATCAATTTAAATAGATAATTTTTTTAAACTACTGTGTGGGTTCATTGACAAATGGGCAGGTCTGACTTCTGGGGTCTCTTTTGCAGTTTTAATCCTTCAGCCAGTGGGAAAAAATAGCCATCTTTGTTTTAGTAACAAATATGTAATGATTTAAAAAATGGGGATCTACTCCCTGAGATGTGAAATGTAGGACTTGATAATCTAAAACCTTTCCCAGTACAAGTGAGAGGCCAGTTGCAAATGAGAGAGAGCCTTCCCAACTGCAGGATCAGATGTAATTCAAACTGGTAATGTGTTGTGTAAGGGAGTAGGATTTGCCACCCCAAAATGGGTCTCTTTGGCATGAGGATTATTTTGTGCTGAAAACAATCAAGGCCCAAAAGACTCAGGAGAAACTTTAACCTTAATTCCCCCTAACTGCCTAAAAGAAATTAGGTACAGGGCCTGTTCCCAGAATAGAGCTATCAACAAAGAGACCTGCAAGGAATATGGGCTGGATATGGTAGGGGGCACTCTGAGCAGAGTTCAGATTACAGGAAATTGTGATTTTTTTTAGAACTCCACATTCTTAGAACTCTCCTAGGCACAGTGTAAGCCATAGGTGCACAATAAATGAACCATATTTGCACAACCGGGATAACCTGAGATATTTTAATAAATATGTAAGTTTATATGGGGAAAAACTTTTTTCTTAATTTATCATTTTCAAAATATAATGATAATTCCTAGGTCTTTTTAATTAGGGATTATGCCAATATATTAACAAGTAATGCAACTGTCTCTCCTTCTGTAATATTGAGAAAATTCACTTTAATATCTCTTAATGATAGCGAGACAATTCTCTGCTGCACTTAATGTATACTTCAGTTAAAGACAAAATAAGCTGGATCCACAGTGTTATATAAGAAGATACAATTCTCTGGGGTTTTTTTGAAAAGTAAATTCTTTGCAAGTAACAGTAGTGAAAAAAAAAAGTTGTTTCAATGATACCACACAACAAAATTTTCAGCTTCTATGAAAGAGACAAGGGAAAAATAATGTATCTCTGTGCTTATTTTCTTTTGATACAACATGGTAGTATAACAATTTAAAGAATAAAGTAGGCATTAAAATAATTTGGGGTTAAGAACTATATTTAATTTAGAAAATAACTTTAGCAACAATCCAGCATTTATTTGCTATGAAAAATTAAGCACCTCAGCATGGCTTTTAAGAACACAGCCTTGGAAGCACGCTGCTTCAGTGTTTGAATCTTGGCTCTACCACGCACTAGCTGCGTGACCGCAGAGAGGCTCTTAAACACTGTGCTTCTGCTTCAGTTTCCTCAACTCTAAAATACAGAAGATGAGTGCCCATTTTTTCAGTTGTTATGAGGAATAAATGGCTTAATATTTGGAAAACACTTAGACAGTACCTAACACGTAGCAAACACTGTGTAAAGGGTTAATTCCTTCTCCACTGTTTCATCCTGCATGGTGTAAAGTAAAATTCATATTCTATGGCAAGACAAGAAAAATTTTTAAATGAAAAAATTTTCTCTGCCCTTTGGCTTCTTCTCTCCCCTCCACTGTGCACTGAGTATCAACCAAACCTCGCCCATCGGCAGAAATACCTGCTCAACCATAAAAAGCAACATTCTCCCAGCATCAACAAGAAAACTTAAAAGATAATTTTTCACCTTGATCTTGTCATGATGACTCACGACTTTATGGTTTTTCTTTTTTTTTTTTGGCTGTACCACGCAGCATGCAGGGATCTTAGTTCCCAGACCAGGGATCAAAGCCATGCCCACTGCAGTGGAAGTGTGGAGTCTTAACCACTGGACTGCCAGGGCCCTGATGACTCACCACTTTGTACTTGCAGATCTAGATTGTGCAAACTGTCAGTAATACATCATTTAATGTAGAGCCCTCTCAAAAATTTTATATAACTGTGCTTTGACTTCTAATGAGCAGAACAATTCTTGGAGCTTTCTGAGATGCTGTTCCTGAGTTATAATCCTCAATTTGGCTGATATAAAATTTCCATTTCTTTCTGAGATTGACTGATTAACTTTTCTTGACAATGGTGTCCAAGATCTGTGATTGATTATGTTTCCCAAGTGTCTAGAACAGTGAACACAGCAGTAACTCAATAAATAGTGTTAACTAAATGAATGAATGTACTATGTAAGTCTTCCTACTCTTAATACAATATAAGAAGACAATAATGATGTCATTTTTTTCTGCATGAAATTTATTATTATGGAAACCAATTATTCATAACTATCCGGGGATTTAGCCCCACCATAAGAGAGTCACTTTCTAATACATCAATATCTATTGCCAAAGTAATGTACTATGAGCAATTTTAAGTAAAATCCCCTGGTAATGAAATATCAGTCCATCACTATTGTGACTAAATTATTAGGTTCATGTTTCAGTATGTATATCCACTTTCAAATCTTCTATTATAGATTGCAAAGATTTTTATTAAAATATTATTGAAATGACCACACTGAGCAAAACTTACCTACATCTATTTATGAACCCATGTTGTATTAAAAGTTAGAACTATATTGTTTTTTATTACATAAAAAATAATTTTCTTCATGTTTTATAACATTTCAACTGTTCATTAAAATATTATTGTAGGTTTTATACATTTTAAAATGTATTCATTTTAAATATTTATAATTTTCTAAGACTTTACACATATTTATTTCATTGTAAATACATTATAAAATACAAAATGCATAAAGAAGAAAATATAGGCTCACTTCAATCAGTGTAGAATATTTATAATCATATTTTTATAGACCTGAGACCATCCTCTCTCTCCAGCTTTAAAGATAACAAAAAATAAACTTTTAAAACAATTAAAAATTGTAAAAGTACAAAGAATCACCAAAAAGGAAAACAAACTGTATTCAGAATCCAATGCAGGTATTCTTGTAGGTTTTGTTTCTGCTTATTTTAAACACTAATCAAAATGCTGATTATTATGTTGATCTGTATGTAATAAGTACAATAGGTTATTTAAAGTTAGATTAAAATTTTAAATTTATTAAGTCAGAAAATTTCTTCCTATACTTTCTTATAATTAATATTAATGATTATTTTATCATTTGAAAAAAAGAATGCACCATAAATTAATAGACATAATAGTTTTGCAGATTGTCTAAACACCAAAACAAAAATATATAATGTATTCTTTTATGGAATGTGATAACAATTTATATAGCTCATGTGAAAGTATTATTGTAATCAATAAGAATAAAAATTACTTTTTAATATAAAATAACAGAAGATTGTCAATCGCAGATTCCCAAAAGAACACACACACACCAAAAAAAAAAAAAAAAGAAAGGAAGGAAGGAAGAAAGAAAGAAAGAAAGTCCCATAACAACTGTTCATCAAGCAAAGCCTATTTCATTATTGTTGCAAGGGAGAATATCTTCTTCACTGAATCTTAGGAATGCCTCAAAAAATGTTTAGGGTCTGGGTTGGGATGGTCTAAGGCAGATCTTTCAAAGCAGGAGTCTCCTTCCTATTGAGTAACATCCTTGATATAATACTCTAGTATTGGTGGACACACCAAGTAGGGGAATTTTGAGCCACTTTTGGTAAGTAAACCATTATTTGATAAGAAAGCAAGTTTGCCCAGTTGTCCTGGAAAGAAAACCATTTACTCAAATGAGCAAGGTACTGTGCTGACAGGGGGCTAGTTGAGCCATCTATTGCTTGAATAAATGGATCTGGGGGATGTTCCTAAAGATAGAGGTGAGATTATTTACTGGTTTACCATCTTATTTTAGTAAGCAAGGATATCATGCAACACATTGTGAATTCACTGGTGTAGAAACTTTTGTTCTTCTGCTGACAATTAACCCATGGAGAACAGAAGTTTTCATTCTGATGATGAGAATTCCAGTTCTGGTACTCTCTTTAGCAGAAGAGGAAAAATGTCTTTTTCTGCTGATATGTGATTATTATTATAATGACTTCAGTGGTAGTTAAATATGAGTTCTAAGGTATAATTTTTATTCTCATTTTGAATTCAGCTATTCAGTTATGTGTATTGTTTTGGGGTTATCAAATAAGCATCACTTATTGACTATTACCAATAATAACTTAAACAAGAAGTTTTTGTGAAAAGTCTGTGAAAATATTGAGGATCTGTATTGGTTGGGAAGGGGGTGGATAGAATGTGCGGTAGGTTTTAAACTAGAAGAGATTTTATTGTAGTTAGCTAGGGGAGATGTAGAAACACTATATCCTTTTCAATTTCACATATTATTGGCCACATACATTAACAGTTTGAAAATACATTGTGTTTTAAGATATAAACTAGTAAAAAATTAAAATTGAAACTTTTAATACAATTAATTTTACTAGTAACCTAATATGATTTTGATGAATTTAAATATGATGAACAATCAAAGAAATTTCATTGGAAACAATACTAAGTAAACTGTAACTAATACAACTGTTACTGTCCCATATATCAATATATACTGATTTCCGCATTTTAGGAGAAAAACATTCAAAGAGCAAATTATCACTGAAAGTGCAGCCATATTGGTAGTCACATTTGCAAGGATATAAAAATTAGCTTTAAAGGCAAAACAAAAATCACCACATTTTTTTCTGATTACCATACCGAAATGTATGATCAGAGTCAAAACTAAATTGAGAATTTTGCTTCTATTCCTGCTACCACACGGATTTTTTTTTCAATTTGCAAGGAGTTTGATTATTTAATTGCCATAAAATTTTACTCAGTTTAAACAAATGTGGTACATTAAAACTAACATTTCTTTCCTAAAATAGACTGTCAGAAATCAGAAGCTAGAAAGGGGCCTTGGAGGTCATCTAGCCCAGTGTTTCTTAAAATTTGCTCATCATCAGAATTGCATGGGAGGTGGCTGCTTTTTCCCAGACTTCTGCACAGAAGACTCTAACTCAATAGATCTGGAATATGGCATAAAAATCAAGTTTGTCCTAAGGGTTTCAGGTGATCTGATGATAAGCCACATTTGGAAAATACAGATTTGCTTCAGTGGCACAGGGGGAAAGTACTATATTGGGGATAAAAAAAGCCCTGTATGTATTGTGGGTTTCCAAATGATTAAGACTTGGTTCTCATATTAAATGTCATTTTTTTTTAAAGTTCATGAGATAATGAACACTTCTTAAATTTTAAGGACATAATTTTATTTTTGTAACAGAACATTGCAATCACTTGTCTAACATCTCCAAGTGTCTTGGTCCAACTGGGATCATGAAAAAGAATTGCTTTAGATGCAAACTAGTATATATAAGATGGATAAACAACAAGATCCTAGTGTATAGCACAGGGAGCTATATTTAATATCCTATGGTAAACCAAAATGGAAAAGAATATGAAAAAATAATATATATATCTGAATCATTTTGCTATACAGCAGAAATTAACACATTGTAAATCAATTATATTTCAAAAAATATAAAAAAAAGAAAATAATTGCTTTAAAAATACTTATAATTTTATGAAGGATTCACCAAAAAAGTTGTTTTAAATATTAATTTCTCCTTGTTCATTCAGAGATTATTTTTGAAACAAATTTAGATACAGATTTTCTGTAAATTTATTTTTATGAAAAAAAGTATCAGTTCATCCATTTGACAAATATTAGTTTTTGTTTTCTGATCAAAAACTTTGTGCCAGGGCTTCCCTGCTGGCGCAGTGGTTGAGAGTCCGCCTGCTGATGCAGGGGACACGGGTTCGTGCCCCGGTCCGGGAAGATCCCACATGCTGCGGAGCGGCTGGGCCTGTGAGCCATGGCCGCTGAGCCTGTGCTCCACAACGGGAGAGGCCACAACAGTGAGAGGCCCGTGTACCGCAAAAAAAAAAAAAAAAAAAACTTTGTGC
Source organism: Phocoena sinus (assembly GCF_008692025.1). Taxonomy (NCBI): domain Eukaryota; kingdom Metazoa; phylum Chordata; class Mammalia; order Artiodactyla; family Phocoenidae; genus Phocoena; species Phocoena sinus. The sequence goes on along the minus strand of NC_045772.1, from coordinate 43,819,027 downwards.
CAATCACTGTACATTAAGTATTTATTGTACATTTATTATTGATGGCATTAGGAAAATATTGTTCCCATATTTTAATGGCAAATCTGGGATTCAAATGCAAGGTTGTAAGATTAGAAAGCTAAAGCTGTACTGAGTGACAAAGCAATGCAATTCAATAATAAATTTGGTTTTTACAGGTCGAGATTGGGGGTGTCTACCCAAACTGGAGTTTTGATCTCATTCTATAGAAGAAAGAGCTCCAGAAGAGAGAAGAAAGAGAAAAGAGAGAAATGGCTAGAGTCTTAAGGAGTACAAAGGAGAATATTAGGCAAGATTGGTAGGATATGTGAAATTTTGAAGTCTCAATGAATTTTATGATGTTTTATCACAGACTGTATTATAAACATAAGCCACCAACCACTTCCCCCTCCCTCTATTTCTACCTTTATATGAGACTTCAGTCATCACAACGTTATTTTCCCATTTGTGGGCGAGTCGAATATGTGTTTCTCTGTAATGTGATACTTTGTAGAGTTGTGCCCTACAAGAGTGACCTTCAAAGCACAGATTTATCTTTCTTTATACATGTGTCAATTATTATTATTATTTGATTTATTCATTTATTTATTTAGGGGTGTGTTGGGTCTTCGTTTCTGTGCGAGGGCTTTCTCTAGTTGAGGCGAGCGGGGGCCACTCTTCATCGCGGTGCGCGGGCCTCTCACTGCCGCGGCCTCTCTTGTTGCAGAGCACAGGCTCCAGAGGCGCAGGCTCAGTAGTTGTGGCTCACGGGCCTAATTGCTCCGCGGCATGTGGGATTCTCCCAGACCAGGGCTCGAACCCGTGTCTCCTGCATTGGCAGGCAGACTCTCAACCACTGTGTCACCAGGGAAGCCCCCAATTATTTTTAAATGCTATAAACCCACCAGCCTTGTCTATACCTACTGAATACCAAACAATTGGGTAAAAATTGATGGGAGTTTGATCAAATATTCAGATATTTCCTTTCCACTGTTCCAAATATATGTAGAATTTTTGAAAGATTTTGCAACTTTTTTTCCCTCCTATGTCATCCAAATGTTCAGCATTATTCTAACATCCTCCATAGCGCCAATAAAGTAGTCATTCCAATAGGTAGTTTAATGGTTAAATGGTTATCTGTTAAATAGGTTTTTTTCAGAAATGGCTCCAACATAAATACAACTGGAAAAGTGACCATGGCCATTCCTAATAGGGCTTAGTTCATGCTTTCTGGTTTTACTCATAAAGACAGATCTTCAGGTCCTAAGCCATGTGTGTTCCTGTTCCTATTCTAAAGGCTCTGTGAAGCAGAGCACAGGATGCAGGGGATTATTATTAGGTGGCAATTAAATTGGAGAGGTTGTTTTATCAGTCTGCTCTACGAATTTTTGCTTGTCCCCATGTGAATCAATTTCCATAAATCTATTTAAACCAATAACTTTATAATCATAGAGTAGAGAAAACGGCCATCAATTCCAAAACATGTTGTTAGATTGCTCGTGCTTTTAGGTTTCATCATCTCTATTAAAATGTATATGCAGCAATTTAATGAGTGATATAAAATTTTATTGCAGATAAGCTTTAAACATAGAGATTGACTATACACATTCGGCTCCTGACTTTTCTAAATTTGCATAGAAATAATCAAAAAGGAAAACATATATTGAAAGTGCCTATAAAAATAAACAAGGTTTAGTGAACAAGTCCAATAAGTTTAGAAAGTTCTACAAGTATAGGGAAGATGAGGCCAGCTCATTCTAAATTAAATTGGGAAATAAGTGGGCAGAATCACAAATTACAGAACTCCTCCTAAACCCCATAGCTGGAGAAACAAGGACTGAAGATGAGGATGAGAGTTATATGAGTCAACTAGAGAAAAATCTAAATTTTGTGAGACCAGGAGATACAATGGAAACCAACACTATGAGATGATCAACCCTACTCTTAACTAGCTACAGAGTATACAAAATGTGACAGTAATCTTACTGTGGGAATGTTCAAAGTCTCATGGTCTGAAATTGCCAGTCCAGTTTTATCCTCCATTGCCCTATGGTGTTGTATCTATTCCCAGAATCTATTCTTTCATTATGCATATATGAAGAAAGAGCAGAGAGCTTGACAGAAGAGAAAGTAGGAGCACAAAATGTAATTATTTGAGTCAATATAGATAATAAAGAGCTGAGAAAAAATGGGAGAACAAACCGGTGTGCAAAGTTACAGAATATTTTATGGTTTTGACAAAAAAGGCTCAAGACTAGGGGATGTGAAAAAATAGGAGAAAATAGAAAAGGGTATTTAAGAAATGTTAAGATTATGACTTACACTTCCCTTTAATGTATTTCTAAGTATGGGAACAAAATTACAATATTTTTTAAAAATTAAAATTTAGCTATTAAAGTATCAATCTTGAATTAGATGCTGTTCATAAATCGAGCCATGTATCAATAGGTAATAACCTATTTTTTGAGTGCTAATCCAGGATTGTGTATTTAATATGCTTTCCAGATAAAAATAATTGATTTAGATGTTACTCAAAGCCAAACTGAGCATCTGGATTGCTGACATTGTAAGGAAATAGGAATCCTTTAAATAAGAGGCATAGGGTTTGCTCAAATAGCATCAAAAATACAAAAAGATCCCTGAAGACTTGCTGACTTGCAAGATGAAATAATAGCACGATTGCCTTGAATATGGACACTTTATCCTGAAAATCAAATCTACACAGCTCTAATGTAAATCTGTTTCATGAAGAGGTATTGAGTATTCTGGGGGGGGGGGGGGGGGGCGGGGACCATGCACATCAGTTTTCAAGCTCAAACAGCAACTACTGCATCCCAATCAACAGTCAGCAAAATAAGACTTTCAGGCTCAAGAAACATAAACTGAATTCCAAAGGATGAGGAGTTAATATACAATGCTGGACATTGCTTCCATTCTCAGAAGCCATGTTATCTTAAATAAACTGAGCCTGAGGGGAAAGTATAGATGGATCAAATGGCAAATATGGAGCAGGGTGACCTTGGCAATTCAGACCTAAGGCCCTAGGGCTGATTTAAAATGTTAAAAAAAAATGGAGGTTATCACTTCACTCAACAATAGGCAAAGATCCAATCAGCAGGAAAAAATCAAAAAGTACACAAAATATACAAAAAAAGTAAAATGGCAAAATAGTAGAAAATCCACAAAAAAGCAAAAATAAAATGGTTTCAAATATAAATATCTCAGTGGTGAGAATAAATCTAAAAGGGAAATAAATCTATGGGAAAAAAGGGCTAAAAGATATCCCTAAAACATAATAAACATGAGAATTTTAATTATCTACAAACACTTAACTTACATTAACATGACTTTACACATTGCTTTACATTCTGCATTAAAATGATCTTATTAAAAACCAGGACATTTTTGCCCAGTTAAGATAAAGTTGCAAATAACTTTAGTTTCATTTCAGGAATTTCGTGAACATTCATTTATCCAAACAATAAAGCATTCAACCTGCCCTCATCAGGATAGCATCATCTCCATTTTTAACAGTCAGTCCCTGAACTGGACTTAGTAGATGGCTGTTTGCTTGTAAATGCTCACGTCAAAACCCTCACTTTGCTGTGTACACCAACCCCAACTATTATTACAAATTTTGTCCAATCTCAATGGTGTTTCCATATTGAAAAAGCATCTTAAACCAGGTCCCCCAAATGGCACACCATATCCCTGACTTTCACTTTCTGTGGCACTACTATGACTCTGTCAAGATAGTGGTCTCCCTTACTGCAGTGAAAGTAAAGATATAAAAAACAATATATAAACAAACTTCTAGATCTAGTAATTCCACTCCAGGACATATGTCTGAAAAAACAAAAACACTAATTCAAGAAGATACATGCAACCCGAAGTTCACAGCAGCAACATTTACCCCTACACATACACATTGTAAGAAAATTACTTGAAAGATAAACTATTAATGTGGTTCATCTTTTGAATAATACCTATAAACACTTATTTGGAGGAGAAGTTTAAACTTGCTTGCTGATGGGCAGAAGATAACTGCTAGTAACACTGCTTCAGCTGGCATTTGCCAATAATAAAACAAAATGCCTGCAATTAATTGGATTTAGCCACCTTAGAAGACAGTGTAGCAACCATCTGTAACTGATTGCCTCTTCCCTTGCCCCAAGAGTCTTCCTGTCCAGAATATAAAACGTCCTCCTTGAGAGAAGTCCTAATAAATGATTTTTCACACTTCTCTTTACATATTCATGAGTGTTTTACTTCCCTTAGAATTAGTGTTCCCAGGAAACTGCCCACCTGTTCTATCCTGTAATCCAGCAAGATATATAGCTTCTAAACATTACAAAATGAATCACCTTGTTGTGTGAAACAGTACGTTATCTACATATTTAGGCAGTAGATAAAGCCCTCCTCCACTTCAGAAGCTTTTTGTTTTTGAGAAAGCAATTTGGCATTTATATTAGAAGAAAAATATATGTGGACATTAGGCTTGCTACAGTGTAAACTCCAGATGAGCAAGGCCATATTTGCAGGAGGGATTGTTGTAGATAAAGTTGAAGAACATTTCCCAGGAGTTGCTATGGTGTCTAACATTATGTAGAAGAGAAGTAAATTGCAACTGGCGAACCAGAAGCTGCTTCCATTTCCTATATTTTATTTTAATAAAGTTATATAATTGAACTTATTTTATCAGCTGGCTATGTTTAAGATTGCGTCCTGATAGACACGATTGGATGATACACTTTTTATTACATTATTATGACCCAATCAATATTCATATCAAATATTTCAGTTCTTAGCTCTAATGCTCTTTTGGTTGACTTAGATAGTGAAGTTGTTTAAATTTCCTTTTAGCACCAAGAATATTTGCCGATAGAATCATTTAATCAGAAGCACATTTAACTCTAAATTACCTAAATTATAAGAATAATTAAGCACACTGGAGAATGTAGCCTATATTAAGCTGAAATGAAAACCCACTTTGTGCATATTCATAAATTTATGTTTTCAGTATTGAAAAAAAAGTAGTGGCTTTTAATCAAGACATTATGTCAACTCAGAATGAGACTATTTGTTGCTTGGATAAATAATTTAAATTAAGTTTCAAATCAGAAAATAGACATATTAAATACAATAAAATTAAATGTTATTATACTTTAAGGACAAGCAAATAGGAGAATTCCAACTATTGGGAAAAAAGAATGAGGACAAATAATAGATAAAGAGAAAACAATTAACCAAGATATCCAACTAGGAATTTTCCTAAAGGAAAATAAAATACAGTGGCACATAAACCATATATCAAGAACAACACCTCTCCATTTATTTTTTGTTTTTGTTGTTGATAAAATATTAAGAATCTGCTACATGTAAGCTATATTAACTACAACTGCTTCACTGCCTCAAGGAAATCAATCAAAAACATTGGAAGGAAAATGATAGATTGGAATAAGTTTAAACGTTAAAGCTAATAAAAGAAATGAGAAAAAAAGAAATCTGGTTTTGAAAGCTTCTGGCTAAGAGCTGGGCTATAATGGTACTACTGGGTATTTTTAAAAATCTAAAAAATATCAACAATAATTGGAAAATATTCCATGACTATGGTGGAAGGAGAGAAAACATGACTACTTTGAATCATGTCTGAACATAAAACAAAGACAAGGATACTACACCAGAAGAAGAATCAAGCACCCCCTCTCCAGGCTAACATGAGTGAGGACTAATTCTTTACCAATGACAACTTTAATCCCCCATTTTTCTCCCACCTCCTGCAAAAAAACAAATAAGATACCCTGTCATTAAATTTTTGAGGCATTCTGATAGCACCTAAACTAGAACCAAACAGAGTCCAGGCAGCTGTAAAGGCTTCATGTTTCTGTAACAAGTGTCAAATAAACAGCAAGTGATCATCAGCTAGCATTGCAAGTTTGATATTCACCCCTGAACTTAGTGGCTGAGCTGACACCCTGAAGTCCTGACATTCCCAGGGAATTGGGCTGTCAAGGAGGTAAGAAGGTACTGGACAGACTACTTGGTAAGCCCACATGGGTGACTACAGCAAGTTCCATGGCCAATCCCTTAACTCTGGAACTATAAAAAGCAATTCAGTTTAGCCCATTCTTCAGGACAAGTGTATTAACTAAGTGTTAATATATTCCCTTGTAATGGATTGATATCTGGGTCTTTGGTTAAGTTACTTTCCCAAAGCCAGGAAGCCAATTCGTGGTGTAACCTCAGTAAACAGAGATCAACATAATTATCATCTCTATAGAGTTCCTGTCAAAACTGTGGGCCACACCTTCTGAAGGCACAGCTCTGTGATCAGGTCTCTGAGCCCCTTCTGCTTCAAGGATACTCCAGGGAGAAGGAACACCCTTTGAGGTCAGCCCTAAAAGTCTGAGGGAGAATCATGGGAAGAGCCTCTCAAGCAGGGCAGGCTGAAAGGTCCCTCAGACATCCAGGCAGCTCTGCAGTAGCTCATCTGCAATGATAAATTTCCAACTTGTGTTTTGTGGAAGACAGCATTCAATGATGCTGAAGTGAAGCCTGGTCTGGCCAGCACTAGGAAGCTTGAAAGTATTCCTTACACCCCACTCTCGACATGGCTCCTCTCCCAGAATGCATTGCGAGAGGCCTCTCCCCCAGAGGTCCCTCCAGTCACTGTTTCATTGCCCTCAAAGGTTCAGATGCACCAACTAGATGCTAAGCATTATATGCTGGGACAGGACAGTGAGCAAGATAGACACAGATCTTTTCTTCGGGTAAAATAATTAAGCCAAAGTTACAATGCAGCGAGATACGTGGTGTGATGGGAAGTCATTGCAGCTATGCTGGTTTGAGAGAGCTAGGGAGATCTCCCAGGAGCACCTTTTTTACTACAGGAAGAAGGTAGAGAAGAGACATTTAACATGGCGGAGCAGTAAGACGTGGAGATCACCTTCCTCCCCACAAATACATCAGAAGTACATCTACATGTGGAACAACTCCTACAGAACACCTACTGAATGCTGGCAGAAGACCTCAGACCTCCCAAAAGGCAAGGAAATCCACGTACCTGGGTAGGGCAAAAGAAAAAAGAAAGAACAGAGACAAAAGAATAGGGACAGGACCTGCACCTAAAGGAGGGAGCTGTGAAGGAGGAAAGGTTTCCACACATTAGGAAGCCCTTCACTGTCAGAGACGGGGGGGGGGGGGGGGGGGGGGGGGGGGGGGGGGGCGGGGAGGGGGAAGCTTCGGAGCCACTGAGGAGAGCGCAGCAACAGGGCTGCAGAGGGCAAAGCGGAGAGACTCTTGCACGGAGGATCGGTGCCAACCAGCACTCACCAGCCTGAGAGGCTTGTCTGCTCACCTGCCGGGGTGGGTGGGGGCTGGGAGCTGAGGCTCGGGCTTCAGAGGTCGGATCCCAGGGAGATGACTGGGGTTGGCTGCGTGAACACAGCCTGAAGGGACTAGTGCACCACAGCTAGCCAGAAGGGAGTCCGGGAAAAAGTCTGGACCTGCCTAAGAGGCAAGAGACCATTGTTTCTAGGTGCACGAGGAGAGGGGATTCAGAGCACCGCCTAAACTAGCTCCAGAGACGGGCACGAACTGCGGCTATCAGTGCGGACCCCAGAGACAGGCATGAGAAGCTAAGGCTGCTGCTGCAGCCAGCAAGAAACCTGTATGCGAGCACAAGTTACTATCCACACCTCCCCTCCCGGGAGCCTGTGCAGCCCACCACTTCCAGGGTCCTGTGATCCAGGGACAACTTCCCCAGGAGAACACACAGTGCACCTCAGCCTGGTGCAACGTCACACTGGCCTCTGCCGCCGCAGGCTTGCCCCGCATTCTACCCTTGCCTCACCCCGACCTGAGTGAGCCAGAGCTCCCTAATCAGCTGTTCCTTTAACCCCGTTCTTCTGAGCAACGAAGAGACACCCTCAGGCAACCAACACCCAGAGGTGGGGCCAAATCCAAAGCTGAACGCCAAGAGCTGTGGGAACAAAGAAGAGAAAGGGAAATTTCTCCCAGCAGCCTCAGGAGCAGCAGATTAAATCTCCACAAGCAACATGATGTACCCTGCACCTGTGGAATACCTGAATAGACAAGGAATCATCCCAAAATTGAGATGGTGGTCTTTGGGAGCAACTGTAGACTTAGGGTTTGCTTTCTGCATCTAATTTGTTTCTGGTTTTGCTTATCATAGCTTAGTATTTAGAGTTTATTATCATTGGTAGATTTGTTTACTGATTTGGTGTCTCTCTTCCTTTTTTTAATATATATTTTTTTCTTTTCCTTTTTCTCCTTTTAAGAGTGTGTATGCTTCCTTGTGTGATTTTGTATAGCTTTGCTTTTACCATTTGTCCAAGGGTCCGTCTGTTCGTTGTTTTTTTTTTTTTTTTAAGTATAGTTTTTAGTGCTTGTTATCATTGGTGGATTTCTTTTTTGGTTTGGTTGCTCTCTTCGTTCTTTCTTCCTTTTTTTTTTCCTTTTTTAAAATTATTTTTAATTTTTAATAACTGTTTTGATTTTTTATTTTAATACCTTTTCTTTCTTTCTTTCTTTCTTTCTCTCTCTCTTTCTTTCTTTCTTTCTCTTTCTTTCTTTCTTTCTTTCTCCCTTTTCTTCTGAGCTGTGTGGCTGACAGGGTCTTGGTGCTCCAGCTGGGTATCACGCCTGTGCCTCTGAGGTAGGAGAGCCAAGTTCAGGACATTGGTCCACCAGAGACTTCCCAGCTCAACGTAATATCAAACGGAGGAAACCTCCCAGAGATCTCCAGCACAACGCCAAGACCCAGCTCCACTCAACGACCAGCAAGCTACAGTGCTAGACACACTATGCCAAACAACTAACAGGACAGGAACACAACCCCACCCATTAGCAGAGGGCTGCCTTAAATCATAATAAGGTCACAGACAGCCCATAACACACCTCTGGACGTGATGCTGCCCACCAGAAAGACAACATCCAGCCTCATCCAACAAAACACAGGCACCAGTCCCCTCCACCAGGAAGCCTACACAACCTACTGAACCAAACTTAGCCACTGGGAGCAGACACCAAAAACAACAGAAACTATGAACCTGCAGCCTGTAAAAAGGAGACCCCAAACACAGTAAGTTAAGCAAAATGAGAAGACAGAGAAACACACAGCAGATGCAGGAGCAAGGCAAAAAGCCACCAGACCTAACAAATGAAGATGAAATAGGCAGTCTACCTGAAAAAGAATTCAGAATAATGATAGTAAAGATGATCCAAAATCTTGGAAATAGAATGGAGAAAATACAAGAAACGTTTAACAAGGACCTAGAAGAATTAAGAGCAAACAAACAGAGATGAACAACACAATAAATGAAATTAAAAATTCTCTAGAAAGGATCAATAGCAGAATAACTGAGGCAGAAGAACAGATAAGTGACCTGGAAGGTACAATAGTGGAAATAACTACTGCAGAGCAGAATAAAGAAAAAAGAATGAAAAGAATTGAGGACAGTCTCAGAGACATCTGGGACAACATTAAACGCAGCAACGTTCGAATTATAGGGGTCCCAGAAGAAGAAGAGTAAGAGAAAGGGACTGAGAATATATTTGAAGAGATTATAATTGAAAACTTCCCTAATATAGGAAAGGAAATAGTCAATCAAGTCCAGGAAGTGCAGAGAGTCCCATACAGGATAAATCAAAGGAGAAACATGCCAAGACACATATTAATTAAACTATCAAAAATTAAATACAAAGAAAAAATATTAAAAGCAGGAAGGAAGAAACAACAAATAATATACAAGGGAATCCCCATATGGTTAACAGCTGACCTTTCAGCAGAAACTCTGCAAGCCAGAAGGGAGTGGCAGGACATATTTAAAGTGATAAAAGGGAAAAACCTATAACCAAGATTCCTATACATAGGAAGGATCTCATTCAGATTTGACAGAGAAATTAAAACCTTTACAGACAAACGAAAGCTAAGAGAATTCAGCACCACCAAACCAGCTTTACAACAAATGCTAAAGGAACTTCTCTAGGCAGGAAACACAGGAGAAGGAAAAGACCTACAATTACAAACCCAAAACAATAAAGAAAATGGTAATAGGAACATACATATTGATAATTACCTTAAATGTAAATGGATTAAATGCTCCAACCAAAAGACATAGACTGGCCGAATGGATACAAAAACAAGACCCATATATATGCTGTCTACCAGAGACCCACTTCAGACCTAGGGACACTTACAGACTGAAAGTGCAAATGGAAATTCCATGCAAATGGAAATCAAAAGAAAGCTGGAGTAGCAATTCTCATATCAGATAAAATAGACTTTAAAATAAAGACTATTACAAGAGACAAAGAAGGACACTACATAATGATGAAGGGATCAATCCAAAAAGAAGATATAACAATTGTAAATATTTATGCACCCAACATAGGAGCACCTCTGTATATAAGGGAATTGCTACCAGCCATAAAGGGGAACTAGATGGTAACACAATCATAGTAGGGGAGTTTAACCCACACTTTCACAAATGGACAGATCATCCAAAATGAAAATAAATAAAGAAACACAAGCTTTAAACGATACATTAAACAAGATGGACTTAATTGATACTCATAGGACATTCCATCCAAAAACAACAGAATACACTTTCTTCTCAAGTGCTCATGGAACATTCACCAGAATAGATCATATCTAGGGTCACAAATCAAGATTTGGTAAATTTAAGAAAATTGAAATCATGTCAAGTATCTTTTCTGACCACAATGCTATGAGACTAGATATCAATTACAGGAAAAAAATCTATAAAAATTACGAACACATGGAGGCCTAACAACACACTACTAAATAACCAAGAGATCACTGAAAAAATCAAAGAGGAAATCAAAAAATACCTAGAAACAAATGAGAATGAAAAAACAACAATGCAAAATCTATGGGATGCAGCAAAAGCAGTTCTAGGAGGGAAGTTTATAGCAATACAATCCCACCTGAAGAAACAAGAAACATCTCAAATAAACAACCTAACCTTACACCTAAAGCAATTAGAGAAAGAAGAATGAAAAGAAAAAAACCCCTAAGTTAGCAGAAGGAAATAAATCATAAGGATCATATCAGAAATAAATGAAAAAGAAATGAAGAGAACAATAGAAAAGATCAATAAAAGTAAAAGCTGGGTCTTTGAGAAGATAAACAAAATTAATAAACCATTAGCCTGACTCATCGAGACAAAAAGGGAGAAGACTCAAATCAACAGAATTAGAAATGAAAAGGGAAAAGTAACAACTGACACTGCAGAAATACAAAGGATCAAGAGAGATTACTACAAGCAACTATATGCCAATAAAATGGACAACCTGGAAGAAATGGACAAATTCTTAGAAGAGCACAACCTTCCAAGACTGAACCAGGAAGAAATACAAAATATAAACAGACCAATCACAAACACTGAAATTGAAACTGTGATTAAAATTCTTCCAACAAACAAAAGCCCAGGTCCAGATGGCTTCACAGGTGAATTCTATCAAACATTTAGAGAAGAGCTAACACCTATCCTTCTCAAATTCTTCTAAAATATAGCAGAGGGAGGAACACTCCAAAATCATTGTATGAGGCCACCATCACTCTGATACCAAAACCGGACAAAGATGTCACAAGGAAAGAATACTCCAGGCCAATATCACTGATGAACATAGATACTAAAATCCTCAACAAAATACTAGCAAACAGAATCCAACAGCACATTAAAAGGATCACACATCAAGATCAAGTGGAGGTTATCCCAGGAATGCAAGGATTCTTCAACATATGCAAATCAATCAGTGTGATAAACCATATTAAGAAACTGAAGGATAAAAACCATATGATCATATCAATAGATTCAGAAAAAGCTTTTGACAAAATTCAACACCCATTTATGATAAAAACCCTCCAGAAGGTGGGCATAGGGGGAACTTGCCTCAACATAATAAAGGCCATATATGGCAAACCCACAGCCAACATCATACTCAATGGTGAAAAACTGAAACCATTTCCTCTAACATCAGGACAAGATTGTACACTCTCACCACTATTATTCAACATAGATTTGGAAATTTTAGCCACAGCAGTCAGAGAAGAAAAAGAAATAAAAGGGATGCAAATCAGAAAAGAAGAAGTAAAACTGTTACTGTTTGCAGATGACATGATACTATACAATAGAGAATCCTAAAGATACTACTAGAGCTAATCAAAGTAGCAGGATACAAAAATTAATGCACAGAAATCTCTTGCATTCCTATACACCAACAATTGAAAAATCTGAAATAGAAAATTAAGGAAACATTTCCATTTACCATTGCAACAAAAAGAATAAAATACCTAGTAATAAACTTACCTAAGGACACAAATACTTGTATGCAGAAACTATAAGACACTGATGAAGAAGTTAAAGATGATACAAACAGATGGAGAGATATACCATGTTCTTGGATTGGAAGAATCAACATTGTGGAAAGACTATACTACCCAAAGCAATCTACAGATTCAGTACAATTCCTATCAACTGTCAATGGCATTTTTCACAGAACTGGACCAAAAAATTTCACAATTTGTATGGAACACAAAAGACCACCGAAAGGCCAAAGCAATCTTGAGAGAGAAAAATGGAGCAGGAGGAGTCAGGCTCCTGGTCTTTGGACTATACTAAAGCTACAGTAATCAAGACAGTGTGGTATTGGCCCAAAACTGAAATAGAGCTCAGTGGAACAGGAGAGAAATCCTAGAGATAAACCCACACACCTATGGTCAACTAATCTATGACAAGGAGGCAAGGATATACAATGGATAAAAGACAGTCTCTTCAATAAGTCATGCTGGGAAAACTGGGCAGCTACATGTAAAAGAATGAAATTAGAACACTCCCTAATGCCATACACAAAAATAAACTCAAAATTGATTCAAGACCTAAATGTAAGACCAGACACTATAAAACTCTTAGAGGAAAACATAGGAAGAACACTCTATGGACATAAATGACAGCAAGATCCTTTAGACCACCTCCTAGAGAAATGGAAATAAAAACAAAAATAAACAAAATGGGACCTAATGAAACTTAAAAGCTTTTGCACAGCAAAGGGAAACCATAAACAAGATGAAAAGACAACACTCAGAATGGGAGAAATATTTGCAAATGAAGCAACTGACAAAGCATTAATCTCCCAAATTTACAAGCAGCTCATGCAGGTCAATATCAAAAAAAAACCGAACAACCCAATCCAAAATGTGCAGAAGTTCTCCAAAGAAGATACACAGATTGCCAACAAACACATGAAAGATGCTCAACATCACTAATCATTAGAGAAATGCAAATCAAAACTACAATGAGGTACCACCCATACCTCAGAATGGCCATCATCAAAAATCTACAAACAATAAATGCTGGAGAGGGTGTGGAGAAAAAGGGAACCCTCTAGCACTGTTGGTGGGAATGTAAATTGATACAGCCACTGTGGAGAACAGTATGGAAGTTCCTTAAAAAACTAAAAATAGAACTACCATATGACACAGCAATCCCACTACTGGGCATATTACCCTGAGAAAACCATATTCAAAAGAGTCATGTACCACATGTTCATTGCCAGCTCTATTTACAACAGCCAGGACATGGAAGCAACCTAAGTGTCCATTGACAGATTGAATGGATAAAGAAGATGTGGCACGTATATTCAATGGAAGACTACTCAGCCATAAAAAGGAACGAAATTGAGTTATTTGTAGTGAGATGGATGGACCTAGAGAGTCTGTCACACAGAGTGAAGTCAGTCAGAAAGAGAAAAACAAATACCATATGCTAATACATATATATGGAATCTATAAAAAACAAAACAAAATGGTTCTGAAGAACCTAGGGGTAGGACAGGTATAAAGACGCAGACGTAGAGTATGTACTTGAGGAGTGGAAAGGGTAAGCTGGGACGTAGTGAGAGAGTGGCATGGACATATATACACTACCAAACGTAAAATAGATAGCTAGTGGGAAGCAGCTGCATAGCACAGGGAGATCAGCTCGGTGCTTTGTGACCACCTAGATGGGTGGGATAGGGAGGGTGGGAAGGAGGGTGATGCAAGAGGGAGGAGATATGGGGATATATGTATATGTATAGCTGATTCACTTTGTTATAAAGCAGAAACTAACACACCATTGTAAAGCAGTTATACTCCAAAATAGATGTTAAAAAGTAAATAAATAAATAGTTTTTTTTTTTTTTTTTTTTTTACAAAAGAAGAAGGTAGAACGGAGAGCAGATGGAAGTGTTTTTGAAGGTATGATGATGAAAATTTCTCATCTGATGGCTTCTGGTTCCTCTGTGAAATTGGTGTCCAGTATATCTTCTGAGGGGAGGTGGATGGGTTTTGTGGAAAGTGGAGAAGGTTTGAAACACTTCTGAATCAGAAAAGCATGTTGGGTAAAGAAGCAATGATGTAAACATGAAAACTCTATGGGCCAAGGAGCTTTCCTTAATTGGTTCACTTCATGTACCCCACACACTAGAACTGTATCTAACATTTAGTAGTTACCTAATAAATATTTACAGAATAATTAATAAATACTTTGCATGTGGTTTCTGAGCTGAGAAGGCATTTCCTTTTTCTTTTCACCCATGTGACATACAGAATTTTCAGAGCCCTAGAACTCCGTGCTGGAATATATTCTTTCTTTGGTCTACACTGATGCCCTTCTGAATATCATTCAGTCTTATATCTTTAATACCAACCAGAACTGCTACTTTAAAATGCATATCGCTACATAGGCTTCTTCTCTAAATACCAGCCTAGGAGAGCTGTTGATTCATTCTATAAGATAGGACAGTATGTTCAGTCCTCATGTTTACCAACAAAGGGTACAAAATTCATTCTGAGCCCACTTATCATCACTTTGGGTCTAAGTCAAATACCTGTTTTATATCTACAACGGGATATTACATTACTGTGTATTACTCTAAGCCAAATTCCTACTGTCTAATAGGCATTCATTTGTAGGTAATTTGGTTGGTTCTCTGACTCTGTCCCAATTAGTTACCAAAAATAAAATACAATCCTCAACAAGAACATTTACCAAAATATTCTTGTATTTGTCCCTTCTCAGAGCAGTTTTATTTGTGGGTTCCGTGACTTCCAGGATGCAATACTTCTGTTCCAGAACCATGCTATGATTGCCTTGTGAGTTTCTGAAAGACACATTCTCTATCTCATATAAAAATCAGGCACTGATGGATAATCAGTGTTTGGATTGTACTCAGTTCATCATTAATCGATCTTTCGTCTCTGTAGTAAGCAACAGACAATGAAAGAGTATCACATATTTCACTTCTTTTAAGTTTCAGGTAACTTTATGTTTTAGGAAGCAAAACTAATGTAAGCCATTGGTCATCATTTTTATCAGCAAAAGTTCTCTCACTTATTTGCAAGAGTTTAACTTCTAATTTTCAGTGTTGTTTTGTGTTTTCATCTTTCTTATCTTTTATCACATACATATTTTACACTTAGTATAAGTTGTAAAAGACTGCCTCATGGAATACCAGATGTATTATTCAAACCAGAGAACTCCTATTTTTTTTCAAATATTTGGAGATATATAATATGAAGAGAGAAATATACTGATTTATTTTTAGGTGTAAAAGACCAATGGATAGTTGTCATAAGAAGGCAACTTTCAAAAGGTAAGATAATAAATTGACTTACAAAATAAAGCATCTCCATCACTGATAATAATTGAAGTTAAAATTAAAAAGCAAATATACAGCTAACCTAGCCCAAACTCTTAAAAGGGAAACATCAAGAAATTCATGTTTCCTAGAACCTGACTGAGAAAAGCAGATAATGAGCACCCAGTCATAAGAATGTCAACTTTATGCACTTTTTATTTGATAAACCTTCTAGAGGCAAATGATCATGCTGAGAGATACTTAAGTATTAGAAAATTAAATTAGAGGACAGTTCACTACATGACAACACCTTATACAAAAAAACCTCATGAAGGCATGGTCTCTGTTGGATCCCTGAAACCTAACAAGTGCCAGGCATGTAGTAAATTATCAGTAAATGTGTTCAATGAATGAAAAAACAAGTTATGATAGCTTATTGTTAGAGTTATGTGGTAATGACACCAATACATTATCTTCTGGTACTATGATTTCCCCTTTTTTGTTACTGATATTCTAGCATCACATATTAATTAATTTTCTTAACAGAAGTAATCAGATTCATATATTGCATCTGAAACCTAAAACTAAAGAGTTCATTTTCATTTTGTTTTTAAATCCTGACAGAGGATTGTCACCTGTCCAAATGGTGACAAATGAATAAATTAGAAAGAGTGACCCTCCATTTAAAATGGACAAGAGTGTATATGAAGGGGAGGCAGGGAGAAAGACACATGAGAATTCACATCTAGCCCATTCAGATTATGCCAAGAAGTCCAATCCCACATTGTAGTTTCTAAAATGTTAAAAAAGACTTTATAGACTACCCAGTTAAAATGACTGATATGAGAATATTATATTTTCAGCACTTCTTTGGAAATACTCATAAGCAAAGTAACTTGTTTAAAAATAGTTATCAAGGGTTTAAAAAAAGTTATCAGGGAGATTATTGACTCTGAGAGTTATTCTGAATGAAAGTGTTAATCAAATCTGAAAAACTACTGAAGACTGTAAAACTATGTACAACATGTTAACCAATGAAGAATTATCCCTTCTGGTGTTGTCTTTCATTCAGAATAAATGACAGAAACCTAGGGAAAATTTTCCATATTATAGAAAGATATATGCAAGTAGATTTCTTTAGTATTTTATTCAAAACCATCCTGATAGAAATAGGCATTAATTATGCTAGGATTATTCTAAGTACAATGTCTTATTAAATTATGTTCATTATATTTTTAAAAACAATAACAGCAAAGCCCGAATTGAGTATAAGTGTCAGAACAGTGGTGAATCTGTAAATCACGTCAGATAAAAAATGGTTTGAAGGAACAATTAGAATGTTTTTGGAAAAGAAAATACTCTCGAGAACATGCCATAAATCTGAATTTGTTTTAGTTGCAAGAAGAAATAGATTTCTTTTTGTGTGTAACTCTCAAAAACACAATTAACCCTATCAAGAAGTGTATTTCTGTTTCAACAATAAAAAATTATATATAAAAGTAAACATTCTGGTTTAGAATGACTTTACAGATAACTAATATTTCATCGTATAGAAGTTTCAACCAAGGGTGATCCCTTGACTGAAAAAGGATTCTTGCATTGAGGGAGGGAATTTTGATTGAGGTTCTCTAAGATCACTGCCAAATCTAAGGGTCTACAAATTTGTGAGAAAGTTTATAAAACACAAGTGAGGAAGTAGCTATAATTGTTCACGCTTACTCATAAAGAATAGATATTTTCATTTGAAAATATTTAGTGATTTTGGAATTTTTAATTGTTTTGAAAGGATGTATCTACATTTTCAGCCCAGTTTCTTCAGTTAGGAAATAATTGTGGGAAGATGCTACTGAAAATCCAGAGACTATGGGATAATGTCGACTGTGTCCATACCCTTTATTATAGTTAGGCATCCTTAAATCAATAAATGGATAAAAGTATCTATCTTGTTATTCATTCAAAAAATGTCAATCCGGGCTTCCCTGGTGGCGCAGTGGTTGGGAGTCCGCCTGCCGATGCAGGGGACGCGGGTTCGTGCCCCGGTCTGGGAGGATCCCACGTGCCGCGGAGCGGCTGGGCCCGCGAGCCATGGCCGCTGGGCCTGCGCGTCCGGAGCCTGTCCTCCGCAACGGGAGAGGCCACAACAGTGAGAGGCCCGCGTAACGCATAAAAAAAAAAAAAAAAAAAATGTCAATCCAAACAATTTCAATCTTAATAAAAAATTTTTATTTGTGGATATTTTCTTGAATGTGATTCTTGTTCATTTCAGAATGAAAAGAACTTATTCTTGGAGTGACTATAGGACAAACCCAGAAACCCTGGAAGACTCCCAAATTTAACTCCATAAAAAGAGAACCAATTAAAAGAAAGGCAATGCATGTCTTATATAATTGGATGAGTGCCAACAACTTATAAAGAAATAGATTCTTTTCTTTGGGATAATAAAGGATGCAAGTATTCTTTAGTGAATCATAAAAATACAGGTGATTGATTTCAGTGTCATGAGTTGATCATTTACATGGGTTTCAGTTTTACTTATTTTGAATAAAAATATTACAAAAGAAATAATTACTGATAGAGAAACAAAGGTGATCTACACATTTAGATTTTTTTTTTTTTTTTTTGCAGTACGTGGGCCTCTCACTGTTGTGGCCTCTCCCGTTGCGGAGCACAGGCTCCGGACGCGCAGGCTCAGCGGCCATTGCTCACGGGCCTAGCCACTCTGCAGCATGTGGGATCTTCCTGGACTGGGGCACGAACCCGTGTCCCCTGCATCGGCAGGCAGACGCTCAACCACTGCGCCACCAGGGAAGCCCTACACATTTAGATTTATCTCTTGCATTCAGGCACAGACTAAAGACCTCTAGAGGATAGAAGAACAAGTAGCAGCAAAGAAAGAAAATTAAAGTTGTGTGCTGAACGGATGCACTAATTTATGAAAACCAAAAATACCAATTTTGAAATTGAGAACCTGTTGGAGGAAATAATATATATCTATGTCAACTGTGGAAAACTTTTCTTAAAGTATTTATTAGGTTGATTGTCAAAATTATTTAAATAGTTTATCTCAGAATTGTTCTGTTGCTTGGCCTGAAAAAAAGCTACATTTTTAAATCAGATAGTGTCTCAGTAGTGATTATTATACAAAACATGAAGCATGCTTTATATATTAGAATGAATATTCAGATATAAATAAAAAGATAATATTGATCTTAAAATATTTTGAACAGAAAAATGATATAAGAATTTCACCAAAGCTTTGAGAACTTCTATGCTAATCTAACTTGGGACCCAGTCTAGGGCTCATCAATGTGTTTTAGGATACATTTGACAGATATTACTTGAATTAGCACGAGCAAGGAAAGGAATGTTTTTTAAGAGGAACGGTTGTTTTATTTTATTTTATTTTTTTGGACTGTAAGGCAGGAAGTGCAGCTTGGTTGTCTGGAGACACCTGGAACTGAACAGCCATCAAGAACTAGAATAAAAACTCTCTTAATTGATGTCCAGTTTACAGACTTACTGCCTTAACCAGTAATTCCCACTGCCTGTCTAAAACATACTGATTAATTCTCATGGCATTTGAAAGGCCTTTGTTTAATAACCTCTTGCCTAGCTTGCCCCACAGATTCTGCCCTTTTACGTTCATCAGTATGCTTAAAGCGGTTTGTGTCCCTTCTGTAACCTTTTTATGCTTGTTGTCCTTAACTTCTGCAAGTACATAATGCAATTATTATGTAAATTAACGAAGTAAAATAGCATATAGTAAGAAAGGCTTTTTCTATGAAATTTACTTTCAATGCTTTGGAAATGCTTGACAAAGATACATTACAATCTTACCATTAAATAAGAGTGTGAAACTACAAAGATGGGAAAAAATTATTTTTAAAAAAGGAAAAAAAATCTTCACTCAGTATGCCTCACAAGGGTATTCAAGTTCTCACTCTATTAAAAAAAAATTAAAACTAGAAATTACAAGTGATGCATTACGTATTTTGTTTATGCAAAAAATATTACCACAAACTCCAATCGGTAGACCTACACTTACAGAAAAGGCTTTAGCGCTCCATGAAAAGATATGGGAAATGAATATGTATTCACATTAAGAAAGATTAGAATCTTTAGAGGAAGTATATATTCCTTCTAAAGTATTCCTTACCTTAACCAAAGTTTCAATTACTGATCTTAATCTTGTGGAATAAAAGGACTTCCTTCTACCATCCTAGCTTCTATATCTCTCTGGGATCAAATGGTCCCTTGCCCTTGCTTCTTCCACGTGCATTATCTCACTATAACCTGTACTTTGAATGAGCTCAACTTATTTGGGTGCAAGTAAAAATCAACAACAAAACAACACAACACCTTTATTCTTTTTTTTTAAAATAGGTGTTTTATGTTTGTTTTTTATTTTTGGCTGTGTTGGGTCTTCGTTGCTGCATGCGGGCTTTCTCTAGTTGCTGCGAGCGGGGGCTACTCTTCGCTGCAGTGCACGGGCATTGCCGTGGCTTCTCTTGCTGCAGAGCACGGGCTCCAGGCACGTGGGCTTCAGTAGTTGTGGTGCACAGGCTTAGTTGCTCCGTGGCATGTGGGATCTTAGTGGACCGGGGATTGAACCAGTGTCCCCTGCACTGGCAGGCAGATTCTTAACCACTGTGCCACCAGGGAAGCCCAACACCTTTATCCTTTGACCTACAGTATGGACTGTTTATTATCCTCTTCTTTTGATGAAATCTCAGGCAGGCCACAAAAAAAGTTATTTATTTATTTTTCATTCTTAGATCATATAATGTCCTTTAGGTGCTTTTAGTACCAAGAAATGTCTCACTTCAATAACAGATGCCAGTCCAGTGTCGTAATTACAGAAATCTATACTCTCTTAATTCAAAACTTCCTTCCCATCCAGCTCAGGACTGCGGTCTCCCACTAATTTTCTCTCGCTATTGCTAGCTATTTAAGGAAAGAGCTGCAGATTATTCATACTGAACACACAGCAAGTGTCCATTAATATGTGTTTAACTCAAATGATTTCCCAGGAAAGGGCATTTCTCTCTGAGATACAGAGATTTTTATCCGTAAGTGAGAATGGAAAGTGTCATGTTCATTCCACATCACAACTCCCATTTGTTTTCTCTCCTTTCTTCTCCCTGCAAGTCACACCACTAACCACCACTAACTACCACTACCAACAACAACCATCACCACTAACCAGAGCAAGAAGCCCTATTTACCAAAACAAAAATAGTTTGGTCAAATAATTTCTATCAAACTTGATTATCTTACAGGTAATTAATGGGCTAGAAAAGTTTTCCTTTATAAGATGCCAGAAGTCAAAGATAGTGGCTAACTTATTTGACTGAGCTTGATAAAGTTATAGCTGCTCAGGGCCTGTTTGTTGGATCTTTAGATTCAGAAAGTTAAATTCACAGGCTCACTTACTGTAATTCCATTAGTTAGCTGGGGGAAAGGGAAAGGGAGACAAGTAAGTAAACGAGATCATTTTAGGGTGATGCATGCCATGAAGGATTAGCTCTAATGAAGACTGACTGGGGAAGTTAATGGTTAATTGGGATTCAGGGGACACCTCACCAAGTAGCTGAGAGCTGAAGGATCTGGTTACTCAATCAACTCTGTGGACAAGGAATCAGAGTGAATAAGGGCTTGGCCTACATTCTTTTTTTTTTTTTTTTTTTTTTTTTTTTTGCGGTACGCGTGGTTCTCACTGCTGTGGCCTCTCCTGTTGAGGAGAACAGGCTCCGGATGCGCAGGCTCAGCGGCCATGGCTCACGGGCCCAGCCGCTCCGCGGCATGTGGGATCTTCCCGGACCGGGGCACGAACCCGCGTCCCCTGCATCGGCAGGCAGACTCTCAACCACTGCGCCACCAGGGAAGACCCCCTACATTTTTTTGAGTAAACAAAAACAGAGCCAGGATTTTGGCTCACAGTTTCTTACTCTTCCACTGACTGATTCTTACGATAGCCATGAGATCTGCAAGGAGAAGAGAACCCGTTTTAGGTCTTCAGCTCAAAAAATGTCTTGCACTTTGGAGTATGGAATGTTCCCAGGAGATAAATTCTTCAAGCTATTACATTCAGATGGTTTGTCTTTCCCTATCTAGAGATATTTCTTTTGAAAGAATGAGAGCACTCCCTTTCTTGGCCAGAGCTGATTAAACATTTACAGATTCTTACTCTCAACTTGATATTTTATGTCACGACAAGTGCCAGGCAAGTCACCACACAATTATGTCAGAGTTGTCCTTTGTATTAATTATAGTTAAGTCCTCTGTTACTAATATTATACATTAGTTTTCTTGATTCAAAATGGAATAGAGAGTTTTCTGTTCACTAACACTCTGAATATTTTATTACTGCAGATGACTAGACTCATTCATTCATTCTCAAGCATCTATCAAGGGCTCACTATGTGCCAGACATAAGATAGGAGCTGAGTGTAGGAGCTCCTGTAAACAATCAAGCAGTTTTGCTGATTTCATGGAGCTTGCACTTTTGTTATCTGTGTTGATTTTGTGTTTCAGAAAAATAACCTTTCTTCCTTTTTTTTGTTCACTTTGTCCCCAGCTCTATAAACAAGTTTCCATGGTTCATAACTGAGAAGGGACACTTCATGCTAGATATAAATATAGTTCTAAAGGTGTAACTCTGCAAATCACTTAAATTTCTCATTAGAAGTTTCTGCAACAAGATCCTGCTGTGAATGCTCTTTTAACAGAGACTAAGCTTTTTTTTTTTTTTTCAGAATGATGAAAATAGACAGCAATGATGATCAAAATAAACTTAATCACATTAGTCACAAAATGTGAGTGACTGTTTTTTCATTTCAAGAAAACAAAACACTGACTTTATATACATTATTGGGAAAAACATAATGGAAATCCCCATAGTGTATTTAAATTCCCCACAATTAAACAGAGTGAATCAACCATGTTTCCTACCCCAAAGGATCACTATGGATGAGAAAGGTATACAGGCTGCTGTGTCTCTCCTGCTTATAATAAGAGCTCAATATTTACAGCAGCTTACAGTAAAGTTAATGAGAATGAGAGAATTTAAGGAAACTCAAAGAGTGCTTATATTTAGTCTGAAATTTTTACAGACATTTTGTGAGACTCCAGTGATAAAATAATCCTGTAATGCTTCCTACCCTTAAAGAGAGATCCTGGTGAAGTGTAACAAATGATTTGACTGATCGCTTTCTTTAGACGTAAACTTCGTATGAAACTATCCCTGGAATAAACTGCATCCACAAGTAGAGCTTC
Organism: Phocoena sinus; assembly: GCF_008692025.1. NCBI lineage: Eukaryota > Metazoa > Chordata > Mammalia > Artiodactyla > Phocoenidae > Phocoena > Phocoena sinus. The sequence goes on along the minus strand of NC_045772.1, from coordinate 43,796,089 downwards.
TAGACATCTGATTTGTGGCTGAGAGAAAAGGGAAATGAGACAAGGCAGAAAGGCTCTGGGTCTCTGAAAAAGTAAGAAAGGACAGAGCCTGGGCTCTAAAGATAAGCTTCATTCCCTCACAAGTTTTTCTTTCCCGTCCTCTATTTACCAGAGAAAAAAATCAGGTATAAACGCATGGCCAGTGAAGACAGTCACCCCCAATTTACCCTGTACTAGTGAGAGGAAAGAACAATGGCTGCTGTCTAGGAGAATTTGACCTAACAGCTTACCAACAGAAGGAGAGCTTTCAACACTTTTCTTAAATATTATGACCTCTGCATTTTTTTTTTCTTCAGCTTATTTTGATGAAGGAGTGTACGCCTTACCATTGGTAGATTGTCATATGGATTCTGTAAGCTTGTAAGGAAGCTTGTTAACCAGCTTGTTTATTGTTTGGTATCTCACTATTAGAAAGATTGTACTTGACAGACATTTTAGCTAAAGGCAAGGAAAAAAGAAATGTTACAAAAGAAGCTGTTGAAATAAAAATGTATTTAATTTGTCATGAATGGAAGATTAATAGAAGTGTTTTCTATTCCGAAATTTCAGCTATAAATAGAACTCCTCAATGCATTTCTTTATCTTTTCTACCCTGCCTCAAAAGAACAAATTATATAACAGGCTTTTTTTCTTCTTCTGTCCACTTGATTTACCAATATGATAATTAATTGGAACTCTTTCTGCTTTACATTTTCTCTTGCTGAATCTTACGTAGAGAATGGCATGAATCCTAATGTCAAGAAATGAAATTCTAAAATAAGAACCTAAATATTTATTCAGCCATAATTTCCTCTATGCTCATAAAAGGTAGTTAAATATTATGATAGTCAAATGTCCTAATTATTTGTCATTTCTTAATTAAATGCAAATTTATTCAGATTTTCCAGCAGAATGAAGTACATAATTCTGTATTGTTATGTGTTAGTCACTCATTCACCTATTCAGTATTGTTAGATGTTAATCAGTTCCAATACTGAGCCTTTTCTTTTTCTATCTTTAATCAAAGGATAAACAACTATCTACTGACTAAACACTAAATGCTCAGCATTCTAGTTAATTATTATGTGAAAGAGTTATGTAGATAGTGGTTTCTTACTCCAGAAATTTAAAACAGAACTAAAAATCCATGATTACTAGACCACTTCCCCTGATGTGGGAAGACCTTTTGAACTGGCACAGAAGACTCAGAATTAAGGGGCTCAAAGTCCCCCACTTCATCAGGGTTTTCCCACATATCCCCCATCCCAACTTACAAGACCCCATTCTTTCCCAATCAATACCCTCACTTTAAATCACAGTAGACACGCTGTGATGCCAAAAGTTCAACTTAATTCAGCCAATAGCAGTATGAGGTCCTATGTTTGATTTTCAGCAATTTCAGTCCTCTGGCTACAAGAGATAAGGCTTTCCTCCAGGGCACGTACAAATGCTCTTAGGTCATTTATGTAGTCCTTGACCTAAGAATCTGAATCCCTGAGCTCACTGTTTTCTTTCACCACTTTGTTCAGTGATATTAGGAGCAACCAACCAACAACATTATGTTCCTTAGTTTTCCAAAAATATTCAAAAGTATCACATACAGAGTCATTTAGTTCCTTGTTTCTTGTAAGGTATTGATTAAGGGTCTTCAATGCAGATATTTTTGCATATCTCTCTACACATTTCAGCTAGGACTATCAGTGCATAGAATCATGACATCTTCAAATCTAATCATGTTGGAGAGGCAATTCCAGAAACCCCAGCACCAACTCAGAAAACTCATCCATAAAATTCTGTTTATCTAGAGCTGCCCGAATACCAAAATTGATATTAGTCAGGGTTCTACAGAGAAATTGAACCAGTAGGATATATGTAGATATATGTATATAAGAGCAGATTTATTACAGGAATTTACTCGTGGCATTATGGAGGCTGAGAAATTCCATGATCAGCTGTCTCCAAGCTGGAGAACCAAGAAAGCTTGTGGTGTAATTCAGTATGGGTTCAAAGGCCTGACTGAGAATAATAAGAGCTGATTGTGTAAGTCCCATTCTGAATCCAAAGCCTGAGAACCAGGAGCACTGATGTCCAAAGCAGGAGAAAATGGATGTCCAAGTTTAAGCAAAAGAAAGCAAATTTGCCCTTCACCGTTTTGTTCTATCCAGGCCCTTAGTGGATTGAATAATGCCCACTGCACTGGTAAGGGTGACCTTCTTCCCTCAGTCTACCGATTCAGATGTTAATTTCTTCCAGAGACACCCTCACAGACATCTATAGAAATAACATTTTACCAGCTTTGGGGGCATCTCTTAGTCCAGTCAAGTTGACATAAAATTAACCATCACAGTGGGCAAATGTCTCTTCTTCTTTTGTAATGTGTTTCTACTATCTTTTACAGTGCCTGGCACACCATAAGTACTTCATAAATAGTTGCTGAATGAATAAATAAATGTTTAAAAATGTTGGCACACTCTTCCTTTTCCTTGCTTTTTCTTGAGTCAAAATGACATTGTTGGGCTTCCCTGGTGGCACAGTGGTTGAGAATCTGCCTGCCGATGCAGGGGACATGGGTTCGAGCCCTGGCCTGGGAAGATCCCACATGCTGCAGAGCAACTAGGCCCGTGAGCCACAACTACTGAGCCTGCGCGTCTGGAGCCTGTGCTCCGCAACAAGAGAGGCCGCGATGGTGAGAAGCCCCGCACACCGCGATGAAGAGTGGCCCCCGCTTGCCACAACTAGAGAAAGCCCTTGCACAGAAACGAAGACTCAACACAGCCAGAAATAAATAAATAAATAAATAAAAATTAAAAATGAGTATCTGCTTATTAAAAAAAAATACTAACAAGATTTTTTAAAAAAAAGAAAATGACATTGTTTTTCATAATGTATTCCATATCTTAAGTGTCTAGAGTATAAGGGTACTTTCTTACATTTTCAAGTTCAAAATCCCAAAAGGATACAATGAAAGTATTTTAAATCATTCAATAAAAGTACAAAATAAAATGTGTGATATTTAATTGACAACTTTTCTCAATTTTATTAGCATTTCTGGCGTATGTATTCATCTTTAGGGTCATAGCATAAGAATTTATGAATTACTGAAGATATCCACTTCTATATGGAGAGATACAGGAAAGAAGAAAATAGTATTACTAAAAATGTTAGTATTGTTAATTTCAGGTTGTTTTCTGAATGTCAAAAGTAGAGCAATTTAAATACAATAAATAAACTTTTCTGACATAATACAGTTCAAGGTGATCCTAATACTGTTACAGAATATATTTAGATGGTATTTCTATCCTGCTCATTTGTATATATTTCTCTAATTCTTGATTGCAAAAGCAGATGGAGATGTTAAAATTATATTTTATGGGAAATTAGACATTACAAACATAGTTCTAAAATGTGTGTTACTTATTTAGAAATGTACTCACTTGAAATGTGACCAGAAGGCAAAATTCTTTTGCTGGTATTTCAATCTACTTATTATTCTACACATGTAAAGTGATGTAAGCGCCACTGCCAGATGTGACCAATTATCACAAAAGCACTTCCTTAATCTAGGATCTGGAAAAGACTAGCTAGACAGTTCTTATATTTGATATCTCAACCTCGACTTACATTGGAAGTCGTTACCAAGCAAAAAAATAATGTAACTCTGAAAAATTGGGCTCTAAAACCTAAAGGTAAAAAGACTTGGATTATGGCAATAAAGTATCATAAGCCCCATGTTTCTAAAATTCAACATCAGTTGAAATTCAAATTGGAACTGGGATAAAACATTTTGGTAGCAGCAGATTTGTATTTTTGAAAATACAAGATATCCATTGACAGCAGTGCTTTGAACAGAGGTTGGGTTAAAGATTACAGTCTATTAAAAAGAATAGGGAAGAGGGTACACACGTTACCACAAAATTTAAGTTAAATCAATACTTATTCTAAATTCAGTCATTATTGAGTCTTCGTCTGAGACTATTTATTAAAAAAGTGAAAAATAAGTCTAATACTAGCAACAGTTCTTATGTGCCAGGACTTGTTCTTTGGGCTTCATCTGTTGTTTCAGATATTGTTAGTTCCTGGCTCTATTCTCATTCTTTTTTGTTGTCTTCTGTACTACAAGCTTAGAGAACAACATTTCCCAGACTCTGCCAGCTCAGTTACTAATAAGAGGCTCTTGTCTGAGATTAGAAAGGGAAAGATGGGAGAATGATGATACTTCTGGCTCCAGCATTGGTAGGCAAGCCCACACTCCAGCAATATCCACTGTGGTTTCAGCCACTGCAGCAATAGGAGTAAAGATCTTGGGTTCCCAGGGCACCAGTGTTACTTCTCAGTGGCAACAGTGGCAGTTCTAGCAGTAACAGTTGCAGCAAAGGCACACGGGTGGCATCATGGACAATTGTGGATCTCCTTAGGGCAGTAGCAACTTCCTGAGGTTACTATCTCTGGGTGATGTTCCTGTTGTTCCTCCACCTCTTCCAATATATTTCCAATCCATTCCTTGTACTGCTTCTCTCTTTATTTTTAGTACCTAGAACAGTTTCTATTTTCTTCACTGAACCAGGATGATACACCCATATCAACTCATCTAATCTCCACACACAAACTTCTAGGACAGTTATTATTACTAATCTCATTTTACAGAGGAGGGAATAGAAGCACAGAAAGAGAGAGTAGCTTTCCAGAGGTCACACAGATAAGCTGTAAAGGCAGGACTTGAACTCAGGCCATCTGTCTCTAGCATCTAGGCTCTTAATGCTATGCTATGCTGCTTAAACCAGAGCCTTTCTCTAATATTAGATTTTTTAAAAATCAGGACTGTTTGCTTATAACACTGAGACTGTGCCTGTATAAGAATCTACATTTGTTAAGTGTTAGTTTAGAGAAAATCAAGTTTGCATCCTACAGATGTAAAATATGTTTGTACTAGGTGGTTGAATTTTCTGTAGTACCTTAAATAATTAATCCTCTCTGGCTTCACAATTCTATTATAATAAAAATATAGTATATATAATGCATCTAAAATCACAATGAGACATCACTTTTAGCTCAGATGGGTGGCAAAAATAAAAAAGACAGGCAATAACAAGTGTTCGTAGTGGAGAAATCGGACCCCCTCATACATTGCTGGTGGGAATGTAATATAGTGCAACTACTGTGGAAAATAGTTTGGTAGCTTCTTAAAAAGTTATTAAACATAAATGTACCATATAACCCAGTAATTCCACGCCTAGGTATACACCCAAGAGGAATGCAAATGTATATTCACACACAGACTTGTACATGAATACTTGTACGTGAATGCTCACAGCAGCATAATTCATAACAGACAAAATATTGGAAACAACTCAAATGTCCATTAACTGGTGAATTAGATAAGAAAAAATATGGGATATCTAAACAATGGAATATTATCTGCCAATTAAAAAGAATGGAGTATTGGTATATGCTACAAAGTGGGTGAACCTCTGATTATGCTAAGTGACAGAAGCCAGATGTAAAAGAACACACATTATATTGTATGAATCATTTAGATTAAATGTCCAGAAAAAGCAAATATATATAGATTCAGAAAGTAACTTTGTGACTGCTTGGGCTAACTGTGGGAACAGTGAGTGACTCTGAAAACGGACACAAGGGATCACTTGGGAGTAATGGAAATGTTTTTTTTTAATTGGAAAAAAATTTTTATTGGAAATAAAAAATCTTTATTGGAGTAAAATTGCTTTACAATGGTGTGTTAGTTTCTGCTTTATAACAAAGTGAATCAGTTATATATATACATATATCCCCATATCTCTTCCCTCTTGCGTCTCCCTCCCACCCTCCCTATCCCACCCCTGTAAGGTGGTAACAAAGCACTGAGCTGATCTCCCTGTGCTATGCGGCTGCTTCCCGCTAGCTATCTATTTTACATTTGGTAGTGTATATATGTCCATGCCACTCTCTCACTTTGTCCCAACTTACCTTTCCCCCTCCCTATATCCTCAAGTCCATTCTCTAGTAGGTCTGCGTCTTTATAATGGAAATGTTTTAAAGTAAGTTTGTGGTGATGGTTGTACAACTTTTGAAATCTACCAATATCATTGAATTGTACACTTAAAATGAATGAATTTTATGCTGTGTAAATTATGCCACAATAAGATTATTAAAAATATTATTTGAAACCATTTATGTGTGTAAATAAAAATTAACTAATTCAAATATATTAATTTTAAAGTACAATGCAAAATCTTTTTATTCTGCACAATAAAGTAACTGCTATAAAATAAATTTAAAATCTTTTAAACTCAGTATTATTTTTGACCTCCTGATAGAAAACAATGATATTATATCCATTCAAAAATAATAAAGGTGCTTTATGTTCAAATGACCTTCAATAACACAGTAGGATGACATTTAGTTTTATTTCCATAGGAACATATTTAAAGAATGTGTAATTGCCAATGATTGATTAAAGAAAACATCCACCCAATGAAAAACAAACAAAAAAGAAACCTAAAGCATTGACCAACAATTTGGTAAATATCACTGTTGTTAATATATATTTCCTATCACAGCAACCAAAACACACCACCCTTCAAAACTTTCAAAAGCTCAATAATGGGCTTCCCTGGTGGCGCAGTGGTTGAGAGTCCGCCTGCCGATGCAGGGGACACAGGTTCGTGCCCCGGTCCGGGAAGGTCCCACATGCTGCGGAGCGGCTGGGCCCGTGAGCCATGGCCGCTGAGCCTGCGCGTCCGGAGCCTGTGCTCCGCAACGGGAGAGACCACAACAGTGAGAGGCCCGCGTACGGCAAAAAAAAAAAAAAACCTCAATAATGAATGGGCTTTAGAGAATGTAAAAAGCTATAAAATGGAAAAGCATTATCATTAATGTTGTAATTATCAGAACTGTTTAAAAGTAAAAAGAAACTTAAGTGTTGAAGAAAATGCAAGAACTAGCTGTACTTAAATATATCAAAAATCACTTAGCTATTTTGTCGGATAAAAATGGTAACTAATTCTTGGAAAACACCGAGAAAGATCATGAAATAGAAAACTGAATATAGTGCACATTAACTCCAACATTTAATGTAGGCATTAACTATGTGAGTAAACCAACTATGTGAGAATATTGTAAAGAAATTTGAAAAATTTAATGGCAAGAATAGATAAATGAAATATGATTTTATCTGTTTGAGCAAGAGCTACTTTAATGCAAACAAGGAATTATGCTTTGTTATTATTTATTCAACTAACACACCCCACTGTAACAGATAAAAAGCAGAAATCTGTAAGAAGCTATTTAAAATGTACTTATATGGCACACAAATATTACTTGTGGAAAGGCTATGATAAATACTGAAAAGCATATCTCTAGTTAGGAAGCATCTTCGAATTTTTTCAACCTCAGTAGCCACTGTTTCATTCATCCATCCACATACTTATTAAAAATCTACTATATTCCAGCTAGTTATTTAAAATCTTCTAAATATTAGTGACCTCAGACTCATACCCTTCAAGGTTTGGTTTTCTCTGGCATATACTGAGAATGTGTGGGAGGAGAAATTGTATGTTTCATCCGAGTTCTCTACTCGGCAAGGTCTCCACAGAATATCTGTGCCTTTCTGCTGCCAAGTTCCATTGGGAACCATTGCTTCCTTGGTTGCCTTCCACAGTCTGGAACTCCTCGCCATAAACTCTTTGACAGAATGTTGCTTTCTCTCCAAGAGCAGAAGAGAACTTAAAAGAGGACCTACTGCGTTATTCTGTCCTCTTCTGTTCCTTTCTTGTTTGTAACACGTACCGTAATTGAAAGATATTGGAATGAAACAGAGTCATGACCTTCTCTTTGTCTTCTCAAATTTATCTGATATGGTGTTGCCATATTATTTTGATCCAAATCAAAGTAATCTGCTCAATTAACGTCAAAATTATCAGTATAAGTGATATAAATTTATTTTATGGTTTACTTTTTCTTGTATTTCTCCTATTTCTTATCTTTTAAACTTTGTTTAAGGAGTATCTTATTAAACAGATTTTTTTAAGTTTATTAAAAACCATCAATCGATTTTTAATGTGTAAAATATTTAATATATTTTTGTTTTGATTAATGATTCCTTTCGCATAAGATTTTTTTCAAAAGCTTATATTTTATCTTAATATTTCATAGTTATTTTTGTTTGGGGCTTTTCATATATTTTTAGTATGAATATTCAGTTACAGTTATTGAAAAGAACTCTGCTTCTCCACTGATTTTAAAAATCTACCCTGTCACTGAAATCTCATAAATATGTAGATGTATCTATTCCCCAAATTATCCACTATGTTAATTGTCAATCTGTTATATAAAGATAAAGGTGCCTCGTGGTAACCGAGATTTGACCTTTGTGGTTTAATGCCCCTATATGACTTTCTTAAGCTCTGCTATTTCCATATATAAAATGTATTTTTCTTGTAGTTGAGGCAGGAGCAGATTCCCTACAGTTATTTTCAGCCAGGATTATTAAACTATGTCAGACCTTCTGAGGAGCCTTAAAAATCCCTGAAGACACCCATAGGGCAGTCATTTGATTATTCATCCTTTCATTCCTGGAGCTTAGCAAAGATCATAAATAACTGAAATTATTTTTCTCTTATTTGACCTAAAATTATTTAGAAAAACTATGTAGCCATTTTTACATTTTAAAATTTACATCTAAAAGCTTTAAGTTTAAAAAGCTGAAAATGATATAAAACATAAGTATTTAGATTTTTAAGGAAAATTGTTACACCATATGTCTAAATAATTCCACAAAGATCTAATCAAATGGCAGTTTGATACACAGAATCACTTATTTCAAATCCTATAAATAGGTCCTTCTCTAACAGCCACAGACCTTACATTTATCTTTTTCTATACCAAATTCCCCTCAGAATTGTATCATAATTTTCTGCAACAAAATATATTTAAAAAATTTTAAAGAATGTTTTATAACCATGAGGTTCTAAATGTTAAAAAAAAAAACTAGGTTGAGTTATCATTCCAGTTGTTACTAATAGAGACCCAAATAACAAAAATATGTTGCATGTTTTGAAAAATAATTACTAAACATAAAAAGTCAATTTCTTTGATAATGTATACTGCAAATTTGCTGAATCCATTCATTAGCCCTAGTATCTTTTTTCTGGACTCTGGCATTTTCCATATATAGGATCACATACTCTTTGAATAGAGTTTTACTTCTTCCTTTCTAGTTTGGATACTTTCTATTTCTTATCTATGTACTCTGGCTAGAATGTCTGGTACAATTTGAATAGCAGTAGCGATTTGTCTTGTTCTTTTTTTTTCTTTTTTAATTAATTAATTTATTTTTGGCTGCATTGGGTCTTTGTTGCTGTGCACGGGCTTTCTCTAGTTGCGGCGAGAGGGGGCTACTCTTCGCTGAGGTGCGCAGCCTTCTCATTGTGGTGACTTCTCTTGTTGTGGAGCACAGGCTCTAGGCACGTGGGCTTCAGTAGTTGTGGCACACGGGCTCAGCAGTTGTGGCTTCCGAGCTCTGGAGCTCAGGCTCAGTAGCTGTGGTACAGGGGCCTAGTTGCTCCACGGCATGTGGGATCTTCCCAGACCGGGGCTCGAACCCGTGTCTCCTGCATTGCCAGGCAGATTCTTAACCACTGTGCCACCAGGGAAGCCCCGGTTTGTCTTGCTCTTGATCCTTGTGGCTTTTGTAATTTTTGTTTCTAATTTTTTGTGTGATTTTGTGATTTTTTTTTTATTCCTGATCTTTATGACTTTTGTGATTTTTTTGGCTTTTTTTGTTTTTTTGGCTTTTGTGATTTTTTTGGCTTTTTTTGTTCTGATTTTTGGGGAAATCTTTCAATCTTCATCACTGAGTATGATTTTACTTGTGGGTTTTTCATAAATGCCAGTTATCATGTTGAGTAGGTTTCTTTCTATTCCTATTTTTCTGAGTATATTTTTTTTATCATGAAAAGGTTTTAAATTTTTTCAAAGGCCTTTTTCCCCACATTATTGAGATATAACTGACATATAGTATTGTGTAAATTTAAAGTGTACAACATGTTGATTTGTTATATTTGTATATTACAAAATAATATTAGTTAACACTTCCACAACATCATTTTTTGTGGTGAGAACATTTAATATCTACTCTCTTAGCAACTTTCAACTATTAATATATTATACAATATTATTATGTCAAAGGCCTTTTATGCATAGATTGAAATGATTATTGATTTTTTTCTTCATTCTATTAATGTGGTGTATTACATTGATTTATTTTCTTTTTTGAACCATTCTTGGATTCCTGGGATAAATCCCTCTTGGTCATGGTGTATAATCCTTTTAATATGCTGTTAGATTCAGTTTGCTAGTATTTTGTTAAGGATTTTTGTATCTGTATTCCTAAGGGATATTTGTAATGTCTTTTCTTTGTGATGTTTTACTGACTTTTGTATCAGGGTAATGCTGGTTGCATAGAATGAATTAGGAAGTGTTTTTTCCTCTTCTATATTTTAAACTAGTTTGAGAAGGACAGGTATTAATTCTTATTTAAATGTTTGGTAGAATTCACCAGTGAATCTGTCTGTTCTAAACTTTCTTTGTTGTGAGGTTTTTGATCGCTGATTTAATCTCTTTTCTTTATTATAGATCTGTTGAGATTTTCTGTTTCTTCTTGAGTCAGTTTAGGCAATTTGTGTATTTCTAGGAATTTTTCCAATTCATCTAGATTATCTAATTTGTTACTGGGCCATTGCTTATAACAGTTTTATTTTATAACCATTTTATAACCATTTTTATTTCTATAAAGTTAATAATGTCTTTACCTTTCTTTCTGATTTTAGTTATTTATGTTCTCTTTCTTTTATTCATTGTCAATCTAGCTAAAAGATGGATTAATGACATTTAATTTCTACTTTGCAATATATGTTATTTCTGAATATCTCAAGTAGATCAAAATTGCCTATTTCTTGGGCCATGGTTTGCACTTAACAGATATACGTGTAAGACAGGAAAAAACACAAAGTTCTTCTAACTCTCCCCATATTCTATAATCCCACCTGAAGTTTTTCTAATGCATTATGGTTTTTCACACCTCTGGAATTTTCTATGTACTTGACGCTGCCAAGAATGCCTTTACTTACACATCTTGTCACACTATATACAGCTAGATATAACCAATCATATTTCAAGGCTTTTGAACTCAAATGTCACTTTTTTTTAAGTCCAAGAGAGATAAAACTACTTCACATGATAATAGAGTTAGCAGCAGAATTTTTTTCATGTGAGCCCTTTTTAAAATTTATCTTTTAAATTTTTTATTGAATGAAAGGTTCTTTAAGTTCTATAATGCTTTACAGTAGAATTTTAATTAAGTAACTCAGGGAAATTTAATGGTTTGAAATGTTATTTCCTTTACCTGTTAAACAAGAATAAATCATTAACATCCAGTAGTACATTATTTTCCATTAATTATATAGAAAATGTCAGTTTTTACATTATGTGTTTGCTCTTTTAAACTGGATTTTTATGAGGAATTCATATCTCTATATAAAATTGTCTACTAATAATTGCTTTCATATTCTGGCAAGCTAACTTCAAAGTATCAAAAGTTCACAAAATAGGCTTCGGTGTTGTTGAAATATTAGGAATTTCACTGTTAAGAGTGACTTCCATTTACTTTAATGTGTCAAATTTTAAGAAACTCTAATAAAGCGATGCCCTAAATATTTCTTTGAAAAGAGTATTTTTTTGTTTAAAAATGAGAATAATTACAGTGTACACAGCAGGAACACACCTGAGAAAAATCAAGCAAAAAGGAAAATTAGCATAAACACAATGTTCCATTTCATTTGAGAGCTTTTATTGATTAAAGGAAAATGGAAAGAAAGAAAAACAGAAAGAAATGACATGGTTGCCTTAGTTACAACTATCATTTTATATGACCACCTGTCCCTCCTGTCTGCTGCTACATTTAATAACTTGAGGGCATTGAGGAAAGAAGCAACGAAGAGTATATAATATTATCCAATGCAAATGACTTACTTTTCAATTTTTTTACTATTATTATGTCTAATTGATTAACTCCATAAAAATATTAATTCACAGACTTATACGTTAATGGTATATACTCTCTAACATATTTTTTCCTTTAATTTTCTAATTTTAAATAAGGACTTGAGAATGTCATTAATCCATCTGCATTCACTAATTCAAAATGTTTTATTGCTTGTTTCCATTATACCATATATTCAGCTTGGTTCTAAAGATAATACAGAAAACATGAAGCTCTTTACTCTTGAAGAAACTGAACTCTTATAATAGAGACATACAAATATTAACAGTTACCATACATTGTGATGTTTTGTGAAAGATATTAATTATAGAATATTAATAGCTACAGTACACAGAGTGTATCTTTTGTGTTCCAAACTATACTAGGTGCTTTACATATATTATTTCACTGATTTTTTTGACAACTGTATGTATTACCTATGTTATTTCCAATGTCCAGAGGAAAAATTAAGGCTGAGAAAGGTTAAATATTTTGCCCGAAGTTTCACAAGCATGAGGTAGCAGAGCCAGGATAAAATGCCAGTCATATTTGATTTCAGAGCCTGTAGGTTTTGTATGTACAGAGGAGAGACACCTTACTTAACTAATGAGGTCATCAGCTAACTATTGAGGAAAAGTCAAATAAATACTTATATAAGACAAAGTGAGGTATATGATGCAACTGGAAAACTACAACTATTTTATTAAGGTTCTAAAATGAGTAAAGTCGTAAAATGGTACCTAGAGAGACAGGTGGGGGCTTTTTAAGCCATTACTTTTGCATTCTTATCTACGTTTTTGTTTAAATTGTAATTCCTGAGCTTTACCACATTTAACCATGTGATATAAACTTTCTCAAAATACTTTGTGCTTTGCCACCTACAAAGGAAATTTTAATATATATTTTTCTTGATGATTCTAATCAATTTTAAATCCATGGTCACTTTGCCAACTGGAAACTACTGACTAGCCATTCTAGATTTTAGTTGCTGGTTATGATCTCACAAAATTATATCCATTAAATAATTAAATTTTAAACAAAACATATTCTGTTCTATTGAGAAGACAATATGAACATAATTCTTCTTAAAGAAAATAGAGGCATTCTCTTTTGACCTGATCATTTCTCCATGGTCTTAATTGGTGAATATGTAAGTGATTTTACTTAAAAAATGAAAACTATGTAGTATTTTTAAATTTTCAAAGAGGAATCAATTAGTTCAAGTGCAGTGTTTTGCTAACATTCTTAATGTATTATCTGCTTTAAACAGAGGAAAGTGTTGAACCATTTCATATTGTTTAAACTCCATGTTCATATTCCATTTGTATTGTTTTCTTTTTCTTTAAATATCTGGCAGTTATTTAGTTTAGGTATCACGAGTATTTGCCAATTTTCTTAATATCTGAGTCTCCAGTAACAGTAGAGGGAGCTCACAGTGTATTCTTTTGAGATTTCCTAAGTTATATACTTTTACTTCTGTTGCTCGGTGGAGGGGTTTTAAAACTAAAAGGTCTATTTTTTCAAGGGAATTAGTGTAAATATGTAATAGAAGATATAATTTATAGACTATGTCTTATAGGAATGAAACATAAAGAAAAATAAATTTGATAACTTCACTGCATATAAATTCATTAAATTCAGTTTTGGATTTTAAACATGAACTACCTCCAAGTGTTATCATTATCCTAGATTTCTGTGCCTAGCCTAACTCTTTTTCCTGAACTCCAGACTTCGATATCTATTCAGTATTTCTCCTCAGATGCCCAATACACATCCCACCCAATCCAAAAATAATCTCCCCTTTCTGCAAACCTGTCTCTCCATAGTCTTTCCACATCCCTGTTGAGGGCAACATCATCCTCATAGTTTTACATGTTAGAAGTCTTGGAGTCACCTTGACTTACCTCTTTCTCTCATATCTCAGGTGTAACCCATCACATAGTTCTTTTGGTTATTCTCTCAAAATATTTTCAGAATCAACCACTTCTCAACATCCTTATGCTATCCCCCATCTCACTGCTCATTTGGATAACTGCAAGAGCTGCCTAAATAATATCCTATCCTATCCTCAACACAGAGAAATAATAATCTTTTTAAAACAAAAGGCATATTATATCATTCCTTTCTTCAAAATCTTGTAATCATTCCTCATGTTACTGAGAATTAAGCCAACACCTTTCTAATAGCCTGTTAGACCCTGTATGATTTCTCACCTTCTTCCCAGTTATCTCTCTGACCATATTGTGGGCTACTCTCCCTCCCTAGCTGCAAGGCCTTTGCTCTGGTATTTAGGGCCTTTGCTCTGATATTTCCTTTGTCTGGAAAGCCTTTCTCCCAAATATCTAACTCCATTAATTCCTTTGTTCTTTACTAAAATATCATCTCTCAGTGAGGTAGCCCTTGAGCAACCCATATAAAATCGCAATCCACTTCCCTCTGTTTTTTTGACCTCTCCTACCATACTCTACTGTTTTTCATATAGTTCATATTACCTTTTAATACACTATATATAGTTTTCTTATTCATTATCTTTTGTCTTCCTTCTAAAATGTAAGTACCAAAGGGAAAAGACTTTTTTAAAATCCCTGATGCAGCTCAGGCACGTAGAACAATTCTTTGCATATAATAGGTGCTGAAAAAAACTTTTGGTCAAATTATATAATGATAAACTTTGATTATTTTTATGGTATGTATATGTGCTGCAGTCTGTTTTCAGTACTGTGCTATAATAGTCTTTTAAAAAAATCTAACACACCAAAGTTAGAAGTTCAAAATTAATCTTGGTGAGAATTATCAATTTTATATTTATTTGTGTGTAGGTATATCTAATAAAGCATAGTAGGTATTCAATAAATGGAAACTGATTCATAGTATAATGTACTTGGAGCAGAATAGTGCCAAAGTTTTGGAATAACTTAGTAGAGAAATAGTATTACCTTCTCACTTGAATGATTTTATGACAAAAATAATTATTTTAGATCTCAATATAACCTGTCTCCCAATTTCCCTAAAATATTAATGCTAACGGATTATGTAAATCAGATAAGTCTGCTGATATTTAAGCTGGTATTTACACTAGCAGGTATCTGATTGCCTACTATAACTGAAAAATCATAAATCTGAACTGTTCAGTTGGCTTAAAGAACATATTCACACTAAGGTTAAAGTGTGTTTTTTTCAGCTTTATAGGCTCTAATAAAAAATGATCAAATCTGCTCATTATCCAAAATAATTGACTAGTTCTCCTCCACTGTCCAAAGAACAAAATCAAAAGACTTTTGCATGACTTCTAGCAAACTACAACTTGTTTCTTTCTAAAGATACATCAAGGATGCTCAAACTCAGGAACCTTTGAATATGCTATCTTTCCCTTTTTTTGGAAATATTTCTTGAGGGCAAAACCCATCAGCTGTCCATCAAAATCTCTTCTCCCTTTCTCCGGTTCTTTCAGTGTCCACTACAGTTAGGTGTGGCTCTCCAACCTCTGTGAGCTGAAGAGATGTGTATGGCTTCTAGGCCTGGCCCACAAAACCTATAAGCACCTTTCCATGTCTTCTCCTTTAGCTGAGGGAAGGATTTTGCCCAGGGGGTCTTGGAAGGCATGAGTTAAAAATGCCAAGTAACCATCAGCTGGCCAGAATAATTGTGTGCAGCTATTGTTCTGCTATCTGAAAACCTACCCTTGATGCTTGCATATAAAAAAAATAATAAACTTCTTGCTGTGTTATCACTGAAATGGAAGGGAGTGCTATTCGTTAAGGATTTTCAGCTTACCCTAACACATGGCTAACAAACACCAAATACCTACATCTATTAAGTAGATGTCTTCTGTAATCTTTACCCACTTGCAAGGCAGAACTGGAATCCTTTGTCCCCACTGAAATACCTACATTTGTTTACCAGAGGAATTATGACATTCAATGGTAAATATTGGTTTAGATATCTGTCTTCCTCTTACAATCCAACTTTTAAAGGACAAGGATGGAGACTTCCATCCTTGGAGTCTCTGTTATAGAGTATCTAGAACACTCTGAGTCCTGAATAAATATTTATTGCTTTATTAAGTTAATACATGAGTGAATGAATCAATGGCCTCAGAAATAGTGCATATTCCATTCATCTCAGCAACACTTCCTTTATTAAAATATTAGGTACTCTTGTCTTTAAAAATTACAGAATGATTCTCTTATACTTCCTTTTTCTTTCCTCATCTTCCCTTCTCTAGTTACACGGACACAGGAACTTGTTTCAGCCACATGAAATCAGGTAAGAAGCAATGTCAACCTTTTAGAGGGAAGGTGTCACCATTACTATTAAAAAAAAAAAAAACCTGAGCAAAATCAAAGAAAGCAAAACTAAAACAGATCAACCAACCAACCAACCAACAAACAGCCACCATAACCAACAAAACAAAAATCCTACACTGATATATCCAGGTGAAAACAATGTCTTTTAGAATCCAGATGGTCAGATTATGAAGGATTTTTAGAAGTTCATCTTGTCAAGCAAAGGTTACATTTTCAAATAACTCGTCATTTGACATTGGACACAGGAGAATGTAGTAGAGTACAAACTCTAATAAAAATTGTTTTATTCAAACTGACAATTTTCTCTTTTAAATACATGAGAGATGCTTTAAATTTCTGTTGGAAGCACATATCAGTTAGTACGGTAAAGACACAGCCTTCAAAAGGTCCATTGATATTGTGTACATGGGAACAATAAAATTGCATTGCTCATTGACTGGTAGGAGTTAATTAGTTAAATCTTCAGTGCTGCTTAGTAATTTTCACACATGTCACACAGTTCAAGTTCACACAGTACAAAGCAATTACACAGCCGAAGAAATTTGACAAAGAAAAGACAGATCAAATTCAATAATGCCTACTGTTTTATTCTAAAGAAAAAATAAATAACTTTGGCTCAAAGCGTAACTTGTGTCTATTAAATCAGGGGTCTCCAATGCTCTGGGCGGCAGACCATTATCTGTCCCCGGCCTGTTAGGAACTGGGCCACACAGCAGGTGATCATGGGCGAGCGAGCAAAGCTTCATCTGCCGCTCCCCATGGCTCCCCATTGCTCGTGTTATCGCCTGAGCCATCTCCCACCCCCCTACTCCGGCCCCCCACCCTACGACTGCGGAAAAACTGTCTTCCACAAAACCGGTCCCTGGTGCTAAATAGGTCGGGGACCTCTGTATTAAATTACTCTATATTGGAGAACAAAGTGTCACAAAAGCAGAGAAAAGATGTTATATCAAGAGAAGAGCCAGAAGTTAAACACATTGCACAACAGCCACTATAGAATTACATGGTTTCAGAATATCGTATGTGAATCACAGAAAAATGTTGCATCAAAACAGAACTATAAGGCAATAGAAACGTGGAATAAGTAGTTAAGTTAGGAAACAATTTGATTATTTTTTCTGTCTTATGCTTTGAAATTTAAAAGGTTTAAAAATATCTGCAATAGTTCTTCTTTGGAATAGTTGTGCAATATTTTAATTATTTGTTTTCAAAAGTCATCTCTTATATCTAGAATTCCAAAATCTAGGTCATTTCATATCAAAGGAGAACACAGTTCAAGAATTATACATATTTTTATTACCCCTTTTCCAAATGCCTACTTTTTCTGGCTGCTTGCTAACATTCCATCAGAATGCATTATTTCAACAGAAAAGCACTCTTTCAGCTTGTTTATTATGAATGGGAATATTTATAGGTGTACCTTTCTTAAATGGTAAGTCTTCTATGAAATTTACATTTGGAAAATTGTTTTATAGGTTTGAAGAACTACTGTATATGTATAATTTTCAATTTGCATGAAAATAAAGTAATTGATTTAAGGAAAACTAGAGAAGGGAATACCTTCAACAGGAGACCGACCAATGTGAATTCTGTCTTATGCAATTAGAGACCTCAATAAAGTTTATTTTACCCGTTAGCACCACATTATATTTTCCCTCTAAGCTCTGAATTTTTTAAATGACAATTCATAAGGAAAAAAGAGGACTGATAATATGTATATAAGTCTATTTGTTTGGTACTAGAGGGTTCGTGGAAACGTAAGACAAAATCCCATCATTCTGTGGGTTGAGATAAATTCAAACAAAATTTATAATATGAATATATGATAAGATACATGTAAGAAAAGTTTATTGGTTGAACCGAGTGAGAGCAGATTAGCCTCTCTCAAGCAAAATTGAGGCAGGGCATTGAAATACAAGTAATATGTCAAGGACATCTGAGGAGAAGCACAGGGAATGATAATAGCAAAGCTTTAAGTCAGGTTCATTAATGTTAATTTCTCTATTGCCGCAAGTGCAGAGATTGAGGGTTTATGTTGAAATATTATACTGGAAGGGATAGCTGGAATTTTCTGGCCCCACCAGTCCTCCCCTACACTATGCAGCTGACAGCTCATAAATCATATCCCGAAGTTCATCCCCTCACACAAAAGTTTAAAGCTAGAACCATCTAAACTGGTTCATGTAATGCTATTCTCCTCAACTTGCTCCAGTTTCTCTCTGTCATCTAATTTATGTCATCTAAGATCAATTTATGATCTCATTTTGTCCCATGGAACACATACTCCATGGACCTCCCACCACATGGAACTCACACATTTGCCAAACAATATTTTACTAGCTTCACTCTCTTTGGTGAAATACTCATGAAAGAACTGTCCACTCTTCTTAATCTCACTGCTTCTTATTCCCTTTTTCTCTCTGTGCTTAAGTACTGGCTGTTTGTTTGCTTTTGGTCCTTCATGACAAAAGGGCTTTGTCCAAACCAGGGCTTACTATTGCTCATTACTGTATGCTCAGAGCATAGAATAATAAGCACATAATAGACATGCAATACATATTTGCTGACTGAATTATTATGGTACCAAATAAACTGATATTCCTCCCGCAGAAGTTTTAATTCCAATGATTTGGAAATCAAGTCTAATCAGGAACCATTTTGGGAAGGGCCTTCTTTATATTCTGTAAGCAGTGGAGGATAAAATTTTATTCAGGCAGGCAGGTTTTTTAAGCCTCCAAAGGGTACCCTACCCAATTTCTACTCATTTCACTTTATTAAATGCTAAAATGAAAGTTTGTCCCTGAATACAGAATATTACTAAAATGCGATCTTGATAAAGAATATAACCTAGAACTCTCTCAACTAATCCTTAGGAAAATCCTTGTTATAAGAAGTACTACTTACAGTTCTTAACTTACAACATATGCAGTCTTATAAATAATCTAAATTTTGTACTTGGATGAAGCCATGACATCAGAGGGTTATAAAGCTGAATCAAAATGGTTGGACTCAGGTGAAATACTTTAACTCACTTGTATTTTGTTGTTATGCCATTCACTTTATAGTATTCTGAGTAACATTATAAGAAGCATTGTATAAAATGCGTTATTGTATTTAATTTTGAGAACATTGTCAAATCCATTTTCTGTTATATTATGCAGAAAGTCTTGTTCATGAGGCTCTAACAATGAGAATTCCAAGTGTAGAAATTGTGCCACCATTTGCCTTGCATTACCTTATCAATTTTAACTTCTGGTTTATTACTTTCATATTTTTATATTGCCTTTGATCCGAGACCATAAATTCTATCTATCTATCATCTTGTATAGTGATTCTTTATGGAATAAAGCTGTAGTATAAATAGATGGATAACTAAAGAGTATAGAATTCTCTAGGCAATATCAGCCCATTGGAGATTTTTCATCAAGAAAGTGACTCTATAATAATAAAAATAATTTTTATTATTACTTACAAATGGAGTCAAAGTCAAATCATTAATTGTTTTTGATCCTCCATAAGTTCCAATCTTCCAACCTCTGTTCCAAATTTTATTTTTGTATGAACAAAGATCAAGAACATTTTGGAATCATGAATTTTAAAGAAAAATGTGCACAGGTACATCCATTTTAAAGGTCCCACATTTGTTATTCTTGACAGCAAATGGCATAATTATTGCTTGGTTGTATACACACCAGATACCCTGAGGTTGGCCTTAGCGTAGTGGGCTTTTACCAAGAAGTGTCATCCAATTTACCCTAAAATATTTTCCCAGCAAATGCAAGCACTCATTGTATTACAGAATTTATTACTTATTAAAGCATTTGGGTCTTTACTACTTTCTCCATGGAAAATTTTAAATAAATGATTTTCAAAGAGTACCCTGTGAAACTAAGAGTCCAGAGAAGATGGTACGTATAGTCTTGTTTCTCATTGTTCTTCCCAGCTAGATACAATTAGAAACCCCGGCAAAAGCACGAGAGGCAATTAATTAAAAGAGAACTCAGGAAGGTGGAAAGAGGAAGGCAGGTAGTTAGACTTCAGCAAGCATCATAAATATGCTTCAAGAAGCAATTACAAAAACAAATACTATACTTGTTTATGACCAATCATCTTGCTCCTTGTTTATATTTGTATGCAACTTTGTTATATATTTTGCTATTTTTCTACAAAATATATTTTATATCCTAAAATTGTTTTGGGGGGCAAATTCAACTATAAAAAATAAAATTTTCTTTAGGTTTACTTTTTGGTGAGCATAAGACTCCCACTAGTTTGTTTGCCTGCTTGTCTGTTTCCTCAAGAAACAGCCCTTGAGTTTTATAACCTATGAACTATGGCTTATCTGAGATAAATATCTCCGTTTCTCTGAGGAAAAAAAGAAAAACTATTCAAAATGTAGAACAATTAAGCACCAAACTTTCACTTCAAATCATCAAATGAGTTTAAAACTTCAAATGCCTAGAAAGGATAAGATTAGGCAAATCCATGAAACAAGTTTTAGGTACTTTTTAAAAATTTTTTATCATGGGTAAAAAGGAATATTTGCCTCTTAAAAACAAGACTCCACAAAAAGTATTTTCTCTTTTATTTTTCTTAAAGTATGTAGTCTTTCTGTTTATCTTTCATTTTTGCACTGTTGATAGAACCATAAGTGTATAGAAATATCTCTTTATTTAAAAGCAACAGGGCAAACCCTATGGCAAATAGCAACTGATAATTTCCCTCAGTGTTGGGAGAAAAGTTGGAAGAAGTAGGAATGTGATGCAGGCACTACTCAGCCCCAGCTCATTGTTACCTTGAGGAAATATGGGACCAGCAGTGCCAAATCTTACTATTATTGAGGAGAAAACAGAACTACATTTTAAAATGAAATTCACATTTGAAGAATGTTGTATAAGCCAAACAAAGCCTGTCTATGTCCTGGGTAGAGCCACGGGCCCACTAATGACTTCTATATGAAGTATTGGTCTATTGTCCTCTGAATTTATTGTTGTGAAGGGAAGTCTAAGGACACCCTAATTTTCCTTTAAGTCATGTGCGGTTACCATTTTTTCCCTGCCAAGATATCTATAAAGTTTAAAAAATACTACTGACGTTCTAAATTTTTGGATCTCTAGATTTTAATCCCTTTATTCTTTTTCTATGGTATATTGTGAGCATTATTTTACTTATAAATTTAAGTCTTCAACTCTAGAACATTTTTCAACTGTACTATTGATTTTTAAATTTTATTTGTTCTTTCATCTGTTTCTAGTATGTAGGCAATTTCTCGGTATGCTATCCTCTATCTTCTATAGCTATCATCTCTCTCCACATTTTTAAATGTCTTTGTCTGATTCCCCTGCACATTTGGAGAGTTTTCCAAGGTTCTCATTTCCAGCACATCCTTTTCATCTTTTCACTCTTGCTCTATAGAAATGAAATTATATATTTCTTAGTCTAGGAAGCTGAGGATTTCTTAATTCTTGTACCAGGTAGGATCAAGCTGTCTTATTTAAATGGTTTCCAACATTATCTACCTATCTATCTATCTACTACATATCTACATGATATACATAAGGATATATATGGGAAAATACACATAAGGATAGAGAAATATAGCATTTCTTCATTCTATGTGAGTTAAACAAATACAATAAGGCAAAAACAGGTTCTGAGAGCTACACCATTTCATTGTCCCTACCCTTCAATACCCAAAACAAAATTTAAGATCTTTTTAGAATTTAGGGGGAAATGATTAACTTACCCATCATGATCATAAAGACTATAGACAGTTGGTCTTTCTCTTTCAAACCTAGAATAGAGCTAACCTACTTTAGTGTAGCAGTGAATGTCAGGTGGGAGAAGAAATGAAGAAGAGAGGAAAAGATGGACAGGCTGAGATTTTTCAGGAACGATTCCTTTCTATTACAAGTCTGATGAAATCAAATGAATAAAATGAAAGAGAAGATCAAAATCTTCAGTGACTCACCACTAGAGAGATGGTCCCACGAATGTTCTCAACTTTGCAGTAGCAATTCCTTTTTCACTGAAGAGAATAAAGAGAAAAGTAAGAACATAAAAAAGGTCAGAGACCTTAGATTCCTATTCAGAGTAGATATACTGGTTCTAATGCTTTTTTTATTGTTTCATTGTAGTCTTAATTCTCATAAGCTCTTCTCTTATCTCATTCATCTTTTTATATTTTGAATGTCTATCAAAGAATTCCTAATCCATCTAAATCTGGTTTCTTATCATCTCATCTTGTATGTCATTTTATAAAATCTGCATTTATTAAATTTTGATGTCAATAATTTTTCAGAAATATTCTCTTATTTCCTAGGAAAAAATATTTTTTGGCAATGTCTTACCCTCTGCTTCTTTGGCTATGTGTTCCTTTCTTTATTGTGTATGAGCACAATTCCCTCCAATTGGAGAGACCAATAAGGCAATACAGACAATCACAATTTACCAAAGTAGAAACTTATAAATAGCAACTTCTGCATTAATCAGTGCTGGGGTAGGAAAACCTGAACTGTCATTGACAAATTGCTAGAGGCTTAATGTGAACAACTCTGAGGATTAAAAACTCCAAGACTAGTTATCAGTAGGCTACACACTTTTGTGAATTTTACCTCCCAAAGTTCTACCAGGTTCTCACTTGTATTGGTGTATTGGTGAAACATCCCCTCATGCTTCTGGTAGGGAGAGGGAGAAAAGAACCATTTTGAAATAACACCAAAACATTCTGCTCTACTTAACAAAGTGTGTCCTCAGGAGAAACTATTTAATCAGAGTCTTACCTGCTAGGATTTTATCACAGCCTAACTGAGAGAACGGAAATACCCGACTCCAGCCGATTCTAGCCATCCTGTTCCACCTAAGTATGTATAGGGGAATGAAGGGGGAACAGGAGGCATATGAGCCGTTCACAATCCAGAGTCGGGCTCACTGAAAGACTGAGACCTAATCATAGGACTGTAGAACACTTCCTCTCTCCCCACACCTCACCACAATATTACTAAAGGCCTATTTACAGCAGTTCCTTTTGGCCAGTACATCACTCCTAGCTATCAAAGAAAAAATTACAAAGTATACCAAATGGCAAAAAAAACAGTTTGAAGAGGCAGAGCAAGCATCAGAACCAGACTCAGATACGATAGGGGGTTTGGAATTATCCGACCAGGAATTTAAAACAACTATGATTGCAATGCTAAGGGCTCTCATGGGTAAAGGAGACAACATTCAAGAACAGATGGACAATAAGCAGAGAGAAGGAAATTCTTTAAAGAGCCAGAATGAGATTCTAGGAGTCAAAAACACTGTTAACAGAAATGAAGAATGACTTTGATGGGCTCACTAGTAGACTGGACACAGCTGAGGAAAAATATCCCTGAGCTCAAGGATATCTCAATAGAAAACTCCCAAACTGCAAAGCAAAAGGAAAAAAGACTGACAAGAAAACAAACTCCAGAACAGAATATCCAAGAACAGCAAGTCAACTACAAAAGGTTTAATATGCACATAATGGGACTACTGGAAGGAGAAGATAGAGAAATATACAGAATAAATATTTAAAATAATAATGACTGAGAAGTTCCTCAAATTAATATGATACCAAACCGCACATCCGGGAAACTCAGAGAATACCAAAGATAAATGCCTCCCCTTGTTCCCCTCCAAATATACATAGGCATATGATTTTCAAACTAAGAAAATCTAAGAAAACAAATCCTGAGAAAAGTCAGGGGGAGGTGGGGAAAATATTTTACCTACAGAAGAGCAAATAAAAGAATTACATCCAACTTCTCCCAAGAAACCATGCAAATAAAGAGAGAGTGGAGTGAGAAATTTAAAGGGTTCAAAGGAAAAAAACACCAACCTGAACTTCTGTACCTTGTGAAATTATTCTTCAAATGTGAAGAAAAAATAAAGACTTTCTCAAACAAATTGAGGAACTTTGTTGCCAGTAGACCTGTCTTTCTAGAAATGTTAAAAGAAGATCTTTAGAAAGAAGAAAAATAGTACTGCTAAGAAACTTGGATTTACATTTAAAAAAAGGAAAGAGCATTGAAGAAGGAATAAGATAAAATAAAAACATTTTCTCACTTAATTTGTCTAATTAGGTAACAGTTTATTCAAAATAATAGCAACAATGTACTTGATTTTATAATTTTATACAATATGGGCTTTTGTATGCTTATGTATGAGTGAAATGAATTTCAGCAATGATACAAGGGATGGGAAGGAAGAATTAGGATTATTTTGTTATTATACGGTATGTGCAACAGAAACAAAGCAGCAGAGTGTTATTTGAAAGTGGACTTGGATTAGTTGTAAATGATATTACAAAGTGTAAGGCAACCACTAAAAGAGTAAAAAAAGTATAACTGATATGCTAAGAAAGGAGGAAAAAATGGAATGATATAAAATGCTCAATTAAAATCACAAAAGACAGAGAAAGAATGGAAGACAAAATAGAAAGAAGAATAAGGGCAGTAAACAGAAAACAGTAAACAGTAAAAAACAGAAAACAGTAACAAATATGGTAGATATTAATCCAATTATATCCATATTCACCTTGAATGGTCTAACTGCACCAATTAAGGACAGATATTGTCAGGGTGGATCAAAAAACAAGACCCAAGTCTATGTTGTTTACAAAAAAAAATTAAATATAAAATCACATACATATTAAAATTAAATGGATGGAGAAAGTTTCATTCTTTGGCACGTGGATATCCAGTTTTCATAACACAATTTACCAAAGAGACTATCTTTTCCTTTATTGAGTATTCTTGACTGTCTTCTCAAATATTAGTTGACTGTACATGTATGGGTTTATTTATGAGATCTTAAATCTGTTCGGTTGGTCTATGTGTCTGTTTTAATGGCACTACCATACTGTTTTGGTTACTATAACTTTGTAGTATAGTTTGAGATAAAAAAGTGTGATGCTTCCAGCTTTGTTCTTCTTTTTCAAGATTGCTTTGGTTATTCAGATTCTTCTGTGGATCCATATGAATCTTAGAATATTTTCTTCTATTTCTATAAAAAGTGCCTGTGGAATATTGATGGAGATTGCATTGAATCTATAGGTGACTATGGGTAGTATGGACATTTTAACAATATTAATTCTCCCATCCATGAACACAGACTATCTTTTCACTTACTTATGTCTTCCTCAATATCATGCATCAATGCCTAATAGTTTCCAGTGAACAGATTTTTATTCTAAGTATTTTTATTTTTTTAGGATGTTATTGTAAATGTTTTCTTTATTTCCTTTTCAGATAGTTTATTATTAGTGTATACAAGTGCAAACATATCTTATCTATGGATAGTTGCTAGCTGGTCATCTTGTGAGGAGGACTGAAGTTGGGAATGACCAGTGTTAGAATTTTCTAATTCATTTTTTTAATGTACTCATTATTATATCACCAACAAAAAATATAATAAATGAAATATCATAATGCGGCATTGCTTTGCCTCTAGTGATGCCCCTGGTGGTTCAAAGATGCCTACCCCAAATTAGAAACATTATTCCTCCTCTTGACTCCTGAATTATTTAATGTATTTTATTGAAAGTGCATCTATCTTTCTATAATTTTTGATAGCTATAGTACTCATTGTCTTGTCAGTTCTTCAATATGTCTTTAGAGTACAGTTTTCTTTTGGTTGGTAAATCCTGTGTGTTAGATGATTCAACAATGAAGTTAAGTGCTATGTTAATGTCAAAATGCATCAGGGATATCAAAGAATATGGGAAACACACTTGATTCTATACATCCCAAGATAATTTGAATGTCAACATTGATAATCAATTCATAAATCTCAGAATTTAAAGAACAAAATAATAATGTAGAAATAATTTTGAACAAACATCTCTCCAAGTAAATATAAATTAGGCCCTTTGCCAGAATCATAGAGTTATGGCCAAAGCTTAGACTTAGTTTTGTGCCTTTGGCTCCTGGGTCCAGCAATGTTTGTTTCTTCCTGCAAAATACTTATGCAATAGTAACTTTGGAGAAAAAAGTTCCCTGAAAAATATTTTGGCCAGTCCACATATTCAGGTCTGCTGATTTTACATAAGGCTCATTTGCCGAATTAGAAAAAGGCTCCACTTCTGGGAAGATGAATTAGAAAAAGGCACAGTTTTCCTCAGGGCTAACACAGCCTTGCATCAAGTAGCATGTTGAGAGGGTTTTTAGCCTCAGCTGACTATCTTGACTGAGGTCCACTGGCAGGACACAACTTACATGACCTGTATAAGGTTGGCCTGAACATACTTTTCTTAAATTCACTTTTTTCACAAAGTAATAAGAATAAATTAGTAAAATACAGAAGTTCTATTTTAGGTAAAAGTCCCGATCATTATATTTGCTACTTGCTAACCTCCTGTTTTCTTTAAAATTTGATTCAGGTATAATCCTTTTAACCTTATGCATTTGAACTAACAGTAAGTTCCATGAGAAGAAAACAAACTGTGAAAGCCAGTATTTACAATTATTTTTACAAGTGTGCTGCCACTGTGTTTTTTAAATAAACTCTCACTGAAAAATGTGCATAATCTCAAAGATTATGTGTCAGCAACATGAAATGGCTAGAATTTTCTTTATTTCAAAGGGAATTTGTTTCTCTATTTTCAATGCCAGGATACAAATATATTTCCTCTTAAGAGAGCAAAATGACAGAATCCATTCCATTGTTTCTGTGAATGATAATTTACTAATCAGAATTACCTCCAAGCAATTTGTGATTTTCACTATTGTAACGCTATCAAATAAATGTCGTTATGATTTGCATTTCTCTAATAATTAGAGATATTGAGCATCTTTTCATGTGCTTTTTGGCCATCTATATGTCTTCTTTGGAGAAATGTCTATTTAGAGAGGTATCACCTCACACTGGTCAGATGACCATCATCAAAAAGTCTACAAAAAATAAATGCTGGAGAGGGTGTGGAGAAAAGGGAGCTCTCCTACACTGTTGGTGGGTATGTAAATTGGTACAGCCACTATGGAGAACAGTATGGAGGTTCCCTAATAAACTAAAAATAGAGCTAGCATATGATCCTGCAATCCCACTCCTGGACATTTATCTGGAGAAAACCATACTTTGAAAACATACATGCACCCCAATGTTCATTGCACCACTGTTTACAATAGCCAACACATGGAAACAACCTAAATGTCTATCTACAGATGAATGGATAAAGAAGATGTCCATCTACAGATGAATGGATAAAGATTGTGTGTGTATATATATATATATACATATATATATATATATATATACACACAATGAAATATTACTCAGCCATAAAAAAACATGAAATAATGCCATTTGCAGCAACATGGATGGACCTAGAGATTATCAAACTAAGTGAAGTAAGTCAGACAGAGAAAGACAAATATCATATGATATCACTTATATGTGGAATATAAAAAATGATACGAATGGACTTATTTACAAAACAGAAACACACTCACACTTAGAAAACTAACCTATGGTCACCAAAGGGGAAAGGTGAAGGGGAGGGATAAATTAGGAGGCTGGGATAAACATATACACACTACTATATATAAAAGAGATAATCAAGAAGGACCTACTGTATATCACAGGGAATTCTACTCAATACTCTGTAATAACCTATGTGGGAAAAGAATCTAAAAAAGAATATATATATATATATATATATATATATATATATATATGTATGTATAACTAAATCGCTTTGCTATACACCTGAAACTAACACAACACTGTAAATCAACTATACTCCAATATAAAATAAAAATTTAAAAAAAGAAACTGTACTTCCAATGCATAAAGTGTAGTGTCATAAGTTATATAATCAGACAGCCTAGATTCAAATCCTTGCTTGACAGACGGTCAGCCACGTGACATCGGACAACACCATAGTTTGACTTCAATAGAAGAGATCTGTGAATAACAGAAGTCCAAAAATGGATTCCAGCATTCAAAATCTCTTCTAAAAGTATTTTGTTTACCTTCTGCTTTTTCTGTATAGGAGACTTTTATCTTTCCAGGACCTCTCATTTTGCCTAAATGGAGCAGTAGACATATAACTGAAGTTCTTACGCTTTTAAGAAAATTAAGAATATGTCAAGATTCATTTAAACTTCTATCATCAAGTTATTAAAGCATTTTATACCACAATTTTCATCCGTAAAATGGGGCAGATACCACACCCATCTTTAGAAGAGTTACAAATGCTATGCTTTTGAACTATACATGGTACTAAATAGTAAACACTCAATAAATCATTATTATCACTATTAATATTCCTGTATTTCACAGAAATGCAAAAACTCATAATACTTGAGAAGATTTTTGTTGATTGCATAAGAATCAAGTCTACGGCGCACTTTTAAATCTACATGCAGTCATCTGGGTCTTATATGTTTTACAGTTTTTTTCTTAGGAATTTGAATAAATGGCAAAAGCAGAAGGAGAAATTTCACACATGTAGATTTAGTTCAGAATAAGTGATATAGACCAACTGAATTTTAAAGGGAAAAGTCAGTAGAGGAAGGAAAAATAAAAGTAAATGATGATATGTGGGCATCTGGAAGAAGAAAAATATTATGTTGCTATTATTAGACTCCTTTTAAAATTATCAGGTTTGTGTGCTGCCTTCTCAGAACCCACACACTTTGAGTGTTAAGAGGAGGAGTTTTTAGTACTGCAGTAATTATAACAAGGGCGTAAGCTTCTGTAGGTGGGAGACAACTTATTATGTGGAGATATTTATTTTAGGCTTAGAATAATAATTTATTGAATTTAGATATTTTGGTAAGGTTCGTGTTCTCCCTTCAGTGTGAGGCACAGGACGGACAGAAGAAAAATGCACGTGATACTTTCACAATGGAAAGTTCTTTCTGTTTATAGGGAACGTTAATCAAGCATATCAAGAGACTGAACTTATCTTGTGGGACATATACAAATCCAACTTTGTGTGAACTGCCAAAGACAATTTTGTCACCTTCCTTTGATTCTTTACTTTCCTAATATCTTTATTATCATAAAATATTAATAAGAATACCGTAGAGGCTTTAATTTAAAGTTTTGAACGCTGTCAGGGAACTATACTCAATATTTTGTAATAACATGTAAAGGAAAAGAATCTGAAAGAAAAAAATATATATATATGTATGTATAACTGAATCACTGTGCTGTACACATGAAACTAACACAACATTGTAAATCAACTATACTTCAATTAAAAAATTTTTTTGAATGCTGTATAAGTAACTTTTCTAAGAAATATCAAATAATATCTTCATCGCTCTGTAAATAAGTACTAAATTTTCTTTCTTTTTTAAACAGTTCTACAATCTGATCGCTACGTACTACCGTTCGACGTTGTTTCTGCACTTCTTTAACTTGTATGGGGTACTCTGTTAGTTTCGTTACCCAGAAAAAGAACCATAGTACCATAATTTGAAATACTCTCACTAGTTTATCATCAGACTCGAAGGGCTAGACTAGCAGCTAATAGTAGATTTTATGTGAGGGAAGTATTTTTTTTTCTAATTAAAGACTATATTTTTTAGAGCAGTTTTAGCTTTATAACAAAACTGAAAGGAAGGTACAAAGATTTCCCACATACACCTTGCCTACATGTGTGCAGCCTTCCCCATTATCAACATCATTCACCAGAATGGTAAGTTTCTTGCAATCAGTGAACCTGCACTGACACATCATAATCACCCAAACTCCATAGTTTACCTTAGGATTCACTCTTGGTGTTGTATGGGTTTGGAAAAATTCATACAGTCTATGGGTTTGGGGAAACTAGAATGACATATATCCATCATTATAATATTATATAGAGTCTTTTCATGGCCCTAAAATTCCTCTGTATCTGCCTATTCATTACTCCCCCAACCCCCGCCCTGCACTATTGACACGATTTTCTCCTAAGGCTCTATGCTGGATCTATTTTGAGATAACTGCCGCTGTTCACAACTGCCGCTGTTCACTCTAAGAATGTTAGACATGTTCCCTGATCTGCCACCATGGCCTTCTGCTGCCCTTTAGGCTGCCATGGCCATCCTCTGGCCCTGATGTAAGGCACCACCACTCTCTTCCCTGATCCTGGAAAACTGCTGGTCTCCCCAAGGTGGTGCTCGGATATCTGAAGTCCTTAGTGCTATCTTTATGCTATGTTCTGAGTTGTAAGTGAGGAAAATGCTTATTTTCTCTTTTATGTTACATTCTTCTAGAATGGGTACTAAACCTTTATTTTCTAATGTTTTACAAAGACAAAACTGTAGCCTTTTCTGTCTCTGTATTTCAAACATGAGCCCATGTGAGTGATGAACTGGGAAAAACTGTCCAAAAAACAACAAGGTTTACTCAGAAAAACCATTCCTTCCCTTAGGATAACTTTTCTCCTAGAAATCTCTTTGATTCCTCATTCAAATGACATTGATAGTAAGAAAAAGAATCCACTAATATTTATTCAAGGATTATTATGTGTCAGACATTGTTACAAATGCTTTATGTGTGTTCATTAATTTAATCCTCATGGCACTTTGAGATTTTTAGTAGAAAGTATTATTTCCATTGCAATGAAAAATGGCTAAGATGTTTCATCCTACCTTATACACTTGTTTTAATATGTGCTTTACTAATATTTCTAAATTATAATCTCATAATTCCCAAGCTAAAATTTAAAATTAGGCCAAGCTGAGCCAAAATCCATCAATGGTTTGCAATGAAAACTGTAGTAGATTCAAAGCAAAACCTTATCTTGACACATAATGTGCATAATAAGGAGTGTTACATTTATAATATTAGGAAGAAGACAAATACAGAAAACCATACAAATATAATCTGAGTAAAGTAAAAATATAGGCAAACACATCAATAATGGATTTCTAGTAACAATCTAGAAGTTCTCATTCCTTTTATAAACTAATTTTTGTTTACCTAATTGATTTGGCATACATTAATTGAATTCAAATTTTAATTGTTCAATTATTTGTTGAGATTATTGTGAGAATGAATATGCAGTGCCTATCTCTTAAAAAGTCAAGAGTATTAAAAAAAAAAAAGTCAAGAGTATTCAAATATAAGCTTGTCAAAATTACCACTGTAGGACATCTTATGTTTTATGATAACTATATGTGTCAAATAGTTTTGAATTAGAGTGGATGAAATTATTAGTTTCTTTTTTGTTTTTCTTGCCAGAATCAGGGAAAGCTTCATAGAAAAGGAATCACCTGCACTTTGAATTGAGACACAAGATTCATCAGGTAAAGAAATGTAAAAAGGAATTAGAAGAAAACAATACTAAAAACTAGCTAACAAAAATCAAATTAGGAAAAAACAGATAAAATCATGGACTTTTGAGAATAAAGCACATTAAATCCTATGCTGAGTATGCATTATCCAGCAGGTAATGGAGAGTCCAAAGAATATCAAGTTATTATGTTGTACACTTGAAGTATATGTTATATGTCAATTATATCTCAGTTTTAAAAAAGAAAAAATAAATGGAGTCCACAGAGGTTTTAAATATAGGCTTTGTCTATGTCTTTCAAAGTTTTTAAACATAGCGGTCATTACTGAATAGCTGTGTGTCTTAAAAAATCATACGAGTATTAGAAAAAAAATTAAACGTTTTTCCATATCAGTGACTCCTATTAAACTACCCGAAATTTACTTCACTTCTTTGAATTAAAACCTTAAGGACTTGCAGGAAGAACAACTTATTAACTTACCCACAGTTAATGACATTAATTAGTAAACCAGAATAGCTGAAATAAAACAGACTTGCATGAATAAAGCATAGAAGATTTTGTTTTCAGTGAAAAGAAATAAATACACAACATTTAATGTTACCCAGAAAAGCAATGGGGGAGGACTCCATAGTCACATTCAGGTAAGGTATACCAGCTCCAGGCAACAGGAAATGTACACACATCGAAGGCTGGGGAAAATGTATCAGTCACTGACTTGATAGGGAAAAAAAAAAAAAAGACACACTCTAAAGAGTGTAACTGAAAATAATTTAATGAATGGGATAGGAATTAAGAGGTTAAGGGAATAAAAATCAATGAAAGAAAGCAGTTACCAGCTCTAGACCTGAAGGTGCAAATAGAGGGCATGGTGTTCCCAGAGCCCACAGGGAGCAGAGTCTTGGGACAAGGGCTACAGACAGAAGCTGGAGCTCTGGAATACAGCCACAGTCGTGCCACGTGGAGGGAGCTGGGTAGTGGAGCATAAATTCAGTCTCTTTTACTTTCCACACACTAATCTCCTGTCCATGCCTCCCACTGGCAAAATCTATCCAGAAATCAAGAACAAGAGAGCCTGGCTGACCAGTCTGCAGAGCTCAACCTTCCGAAGCATGAATCAGGGCAGAGAAGGGCAGGGAGAAGATCTGGAGAAGCAAATGGAGAATAAGCAGCAAAGAGGAGAGGAAAGAGACACAGTGAGAGTGAAGACATAAATGAGGGGTGAGGGCCACTATAAACAAGTCTTTGTAACTATGGGCACTATTAGTAGAGACTGGGAAGAAACCACCAGTAGGTGGGAAAGGGGAAAACATTTGTCCTCTTTGACATTTCTGGAATGTAAAGCAGATAGAGCAATGCATTTGTTTGCATTGTCATTTGCTTATTTAGATAACATTAGTTTTTTTGTATATTACTACTATTAATGATGATCAAATAAAAACAACCTTAGAGCGTCGTCATTTTCCAAACAAAATGTTGAGATTCCTTCCTCAAAATGGCTTTGTGTTTCATTTTAAGAAGTTTAGTATACCCCAACTTAAACATCATCATGAATTTACTTATAATGTTTAGGTTCTTCAAAACCATGTGATTTTTTAAACTCACATAGCCAAGGCACTTCCAATAATTCTTTTGATTATTTTCACCATGATTTACTAATGTTCTTACATCAGTTCACTTGTTACTATATTAACCAAGGACATAGTAAAAACATTTAAGGTAAATAAATGTTCTTGCTTTAAACTCACTTTTTTGGTAGTAGGCAACAGTCAAGTTTAATTTAAAAAAGACTGGAAGTAGTTACTCATGCTTATAAAATATTCTATGCATAATCTATTATATTGTTAGCCAATCTATTCACTGTTTAATCCATTCAACGAATATTTACTGAATAACTACTATGGGCCAGTCTTAGTTGCTAACGGAGATACATCTCTCATTCCGTCTGTCTCTCTCTCTTTATCTATCTGTGTAAATACCCTAACTAACGTAGCTTGAAATATAGTTGGAGTTTATAACATGTATGTATAAAACAATATAAAACTTAAAACAAATTAAAGGTAAGAAAAAATAATATAATAAAAGCTATGTCTTGGATGAAAATGAAACAAAATGCAATAAGCATGAGGTTCTGAAGTTCCCTTTCATCTGATTCTTATATAGCTCAGCTAAAACTGTTTCATTCTCCCCATTGTTTAGGCCAAAAACCTAGGAGTCATCTTATGATGGTTCTTTCTCATAACCCCATATCCAGCTAACTACAAACTATTTCAGCTCTGCATTTAAAACGTATCTAGAATTCCACTCGTAAAATGGCTCAAAAGCTGAGAAACATGTAGTGGAGAGAGAAAGTTATAAATGCAAAGAGTAGACAAGTAAAGAGTTGCAGAACCAAGAACTACTGCAGTTTATCACATACATAATCGTTCTACTTATATATACCTAACTCTTCCCCTCTCTCAATTTCTCTTTCTCTGGAATATAAGCTGTGTTATTATTGATAGTTAGGTTAACGTAGTCCACAGATTTTATGCTTTTAAGTCAGGATTGTGAATGAACTAGGGGAAGGATAAAGAACTAAAGATGAAAGCAATGACTTGATAAGACATGATCTTTTCTTCTGAAGAGAGAGTTAGCATGTTTTATATTTTGCATATGTAAAGATGCAGTTTGTGAGGCTGGGGCACAATGCTTTTGTTAGTTTATTGTCTAAAGTTAGGCTCAGAAAATTGTGTATATTCAAAAGTGTAGACTCTGGAATAGGCTGAAAATTGGCTCAATAATGCTTCAACCCCAGAAAAGATAAATACATTTCTAAGATTCCTTTGTAGCTGGAATTTCACATGTGCCCTAGCTTGCTTCAAGTGGATGTTTGTGCAAGACTCCACACAAAGCTTGCAGGTGAAATTGACATAGTTATCTTCAAAATCCAAGTGGCAGGGGTATTGGTCCTTTCATGGCAGTTGGAAAGTAAGTACTGTTGATTTCTAGTTTCATTGATTAGCAGAACAGAATCTGTAGGAACAACTCCTTAGTGTGGGTCATCATTTCTGCTGGCTGTGTGTTCTCCAAAATTCTTTTTCTGCATTTCCTCCCAATTCTGTGACATAACTTAAATGCACTCAAGTATTTTGAGCAGAGCAGTGTCTGGATCTGATATCTGTTTTCAATGATCGCTTTGCCATGGTCCGGAGTATATTTTGTTGAGTTGCAGGGAGAAACAGGGAGCTCATAGGGAGGCAGTTACAGTTTCCAGACAAAAGATGACAGTGGCTTGGAAGTGGGTGATGGCTGTAGAGATTTTTGAGAGGTAGGCATATTCCTACATATTTTGAAGATGTTTGTCACAGAAAATAACAAACTAATAGGAAAAAATAATTCAGTCAAAAAATATGAGATTGAGATACTCTCTACCTTGAGAGAGGATGAAACTTAAACCAAACCAAGTTATAGATGGATTAAAGATTAAACTATACAACGATAAATTATAAAAAACGCCAAAGGAAATAGGGATGCGTTAATAACTAATTTGAGGCTGCAGAGAGAGTTTCTAAGCAGAAAGAAAATAGTCAAAGAACTAATCGGCACAGAAAAGTTTTAAACTTTTGTAAATCAAAAATATTAAAAAGAGGCAAATGTCAAACTTGTAAAAATATCTGAAATATTTATAATGAAATGTGAATGTTACAACCCTAATTATAGAAATACCATCCAACTTGTTCAATCCCCCCGTAACAGGTTTTTCCCTTTAATAGTGCCTTTCTACTATTGATCTGGTCATTGCTTATACACCTTATCCAGCTAAGAGACATTATTACAGTTATTACCTCACAAGTATACCCAGTTCTCTAGCTCTTTTCTTCTTCTCACTTTAATTCCTTGGCACAGCCATAACCTTAGAAAATCTAACCAGTTACATGTCTTCAGCTGAGCAGCTGAACATTGCTAGAGAAAATAACACATATTAGGGTGGCTGGAGCTCATATTCATTATCACTCACAATAAATAATCATTCAACAGTAGATACTGTTACTTAGCCCGTTTTACAACTAGCAATGTATTATGAACATTTACGTAAGTTAATAAATTCCAGTATATGGATCTATGGGGCACTATAAAGCAATTAACAAATCTATTATCTCATTCATATATTTTGATGCCAATGTTATAAAATGGGTATAATGAATAATCATGTATCTCTTCGTATTGCTTTAGCAAAAATCCTTGAAAGTGGAAAGATGTGACAAAGAATATAAAAAATTTAAGGCTTCTTATATATATTTCAAAGTTTCATTCTATTTCCTAGAGATGAATGAGAGTTCCTATATTATTTTGTGATGACTTTCTAACTTACTGACTTTTTCAAATGCTGTTATCTCAAGTTACTTTATGTCTTAGTTCACTTGGGCTGCTATAACAAACTGCCACAGGCTGGGTGGTTTATAAACAATAGAAATTTAATTTCTCATAGTTCTGGAGGCTGGAAATCTGAGATCAGGGTACCAGCATGGTTAGGTGAGGGTTCTCTTCCAGGCTGCAGACTTCTCATTGTATCCTCACATGGTGAAAGGGGCTAGGTAGCTCTATAGGATGTCTCTCTTTCTTTTTTTTTGGGCCTCGAAGCATGGCTTGCAGGATCTTAGTTCTCCGACCGGGTATTGAACCCGGGCCCCAGCAGTAAAAACGCTGAATCCTAACCACTGGACAGTCAGGGAATTCCCAAGGATCTCTTTTTTAAGAGAACTAATCCTACTTATGAAGTCTCTACCCTCATAACCAAGTCAGCTCCCCAAATTCCACCTTCTGACATCATCACATTGAGCATTAGGATTCCAACATGTAACTTTTGGGGGGACACAAACATTCAAACTTTAGCACTTTACACGATCTCAATTACTAGTTATGTTTGATATTTAACATGTATATTAATTATAATATTTTAATTTTAGACTTTAATAACA
Organism: Phocoena sinus; assembly: GCF_008692025.1. NCBI lineage: Eukaryota > Metazoa > Chordata > Mammalia > Artiodactyla > Phocoenidae > Phocoena > Phocoena sinus. Next base: position 43,759,512 of record NC_045772.1, on the reverse strand, counting down.
TAACTATTGTACTTAAATAACTAATATTGTCTTATTTATGTTGCTTTGTTTACTTCAATAGTAAAGAAATTGTTAAAAACACTGAGATATAATACTATTATAAATGAGGATTCTTTTCTTATAAATTTCTCTGTTTTCTTCATTTTTCTGACAAATGTATTTTTAAAATTAGGAAAAAAATTACTATTTAAGAAAAAACTTCAGTTTTGTTTTCCTATATGAAGAAAACATCCTGTAGACATTTAGTTTTTGGTGTTAATATCATTAAATAATTTGGAAGACAAATTGAGAAATTAACCATTTAAAAAGGAAATCAATTATAAAAAACATAGTAGTTTTAATATAATATATAAAAATATCCATTCTAAAAAATTCAAATTATGCAGGCCTTCTGAATATGTCTTGCATAAATTAAAGCATGTCATATTTAAAGAGATTAGTGGTAAAGAAATTGTATATCTATCTATATGAACATACAGATACATACATTCACATATATATGAAGGGCTTGATTAAGGTTCAAGGGAGTGAGAAGCATAAAGAATGACAATGAACCCAGTGCAGGGAGTTCACAAAGCAAGTAAGAAGGAGTTCAGAACCTCGAATGGAAATCGCAAAGAGTAGAAAAGGAATATGTACCTTCAACTTCTGGTCAGTTTTGATCTTTCAGAAATGTAATGTTCTTGGAAACAGCCTGATAGGATTGGCTTTTAATTCATGGAGAAACTTACTAATTATAATGTAACAAAAGTTCTTCCATGCATTATTTCATTATTTGGAGTAGCAAGATTTTACAGACTGTCAGCTAGCACTAAGATTTAATAAAGGACATTCCATAGTAAGTTCTGACTTCACTATTCTAGCCTAGACTTTCTGACTAGGTTGTGAGTTGGATTTTACCAAGTTTAGAGAAAATTTGGACTATAACACAAAGCTTGTTAGATAAATAAAACCCCTTAAATACTTCCCTTTCCTCTAAAACTTGCGATATTGTTACCAAAAGATGTTGCTTATTAACCCTATATATAGTTGATTTACGAGTACTGCATTCATAAAAGTTTTATTCCCCTCACATTTTAATTCTGAATCTCAGCAAGTCTATATGCTGGCAACCAGCACATCTGACTTTTTTTAGAGTAAGAAAGGCTCAGTAGCTAGGAGATCTGGGATCTGTTAAGTCTCATAATTGACAAATGTTGCTTCATCAATCACAAATAGGCCACAGTCCCAAAATCCATTCTCCATTCTCCACCATGCCATTCTGAAGAGATAAATTACTGCTATTTTTGTAACATGGTCCTACAATGGCTCAATGAGCTGATTTAAAAATCTTTAAAATATCACAACCAAAACCACATCCTAAATTTATAAAAATGAATTAAAGTTTGACTTATAGCTATCAAATGTGTACTCCACGTAGGAATACTTCAAGGAAGTGCAACAAAGGAAATTTGCCATTGCCTAAGAACATGAAGAAAATTTTTGACCTAGACAATCTAAATCATTGGTTTTGGAATTCATTACAGATTTCATTCTCCTCCTAGCAGGTATATTGTCTAATCACATTTTAGGCTAGTACTAATATAAAGTTTTATCCCTTGACATACCTGATTATTGTGAGGAAAAGACAGGTAGGAGGGATAGACAGAACCGAGCCTTCAGCCATTCTGCTTTTTTTACATCTCTAACCTCTATTTATCCTCTATCCTTTCTTAACCTTTTTACACTCTCCTAATTTCTTCATTCTTCATTTTTTATGCTCATTTCTTTTTCATTCATTTTTGTAAATATTTCCTGCTTTATCTGAGGGAAAACCCCCTGCCTTCCAATGCAGCCTCTGCCCTTGGACCTTTTGAACTGTTTTCCATGCTAAGTTTAGCATCATGCTGATCAAATTTGAGGGTGACTTGTAATATGTTTAATGAAAATATTAGTACTTTGAATAATGAATGGAAACTGTCTATTAGAGTGTAAGCTACATGAGGATAGATATTTATTTTACTAATGGTAAATTTCTAGTCCTTCAAAATTTTTTTTGGTGTGTGGTAGGAAAAAATCAAAAGAGTAGAAGCCAAAGAGTTTCAGATCAGAGAATATGAAGATGGAATAATATCATTTTGGAAATGGAATCTGGATATCTGCAATTGGATTTTTGTCTGGTTATTTAATGTGGTCCAGGGTTGGGCTTTTTGATGGTGCCAGATTTGCATTAAGGAGCAAGGAACTACAAACAATATAGACAAATATGATGCAAACTGTAGTGGAACTATGGAAAGGACATGAAGAAAAATTCTGACACAGGAGTTAAATCTGTCTAGAAGAACGAGAAAAAAATTTCACAGGGAAAATAATATGTGAGAGTTCAAACTTAAGAAATGAGTAGGAATTCACTGGCTACAGAAGGAAAAGGTGCATGCCCAGAAAGGGAATAGCAAATAATTGATGATATATTGGACGAGACATTTTCCTTATGCTCCAGAATTAGTGAATAGTACGTCCTTTCTCCATTGCCAAGGCTCACTGAGAGCCAGAAAAAGAAGCCTGCCAGAATCTGCTTCCTCTTGCCCGCTTCCAATTATATTTGGAGAAGATCGTGCTGGGGGTGACTATGGTGGTGAAAGTCACTGGGTTTTTATATGGGTGGCAGTGAAGCAGCTTATATTCTCCTCTTGTAGAGGCAAGGATGTGAATGATTCTCAGGGATAGAGTAGACGCTGTAGAAAGAATCCACCAACATGCTCCAGATAGGAAAAGGAGTTTGATGCCTATGGGAGAGTTGCAAACTCCAACCTAATTAAGTAAAGAGAAATGTCCCTACCCCTATGCCACATCTTTCTTTTCTGTCCTCAAACATGGAGGATGCAGAATTTGGAGGAGGAAGACGAGGAGGCAGTAAAAGCTGAATAGCCCTCTTCCACAAGCACAGGTCTAGTTTGCACTGGGTCTCGGGACCAGTTTAAAACAGATTAGGAGATTGGAGTTTAAAGTGGAATGAACTAATTTCAAAGGCAGAAAGTGATTGTGCATTTATGTAAGCTGCCTAGCTGGGACGAAAAAGTGCAATTTGACCTATTTTAGTTCAGGGCAATGATTGGAAGAAATATAAAATTTTCATATTCATATTCCCAGATAATTGATATTGCTCCAAAAACAGATGGTTTACATGTGCAAAAACACAGGTATAAAAGAGCATGATGTATTCCAAGTAAATAGTTTGGAATGACTAGAAATCAGAGGATATGCTGGGAAATGCTGAGAGATACAGCTAGAAAGTTAAGCAAGGCTTTCTCTTCCTTCTTTAAAATTTGAATTTTTTTTTTTGGTGGAGAATCTCCTGAAAGCTGTTAAGCATGAAAGTAATATGAACAGTTTTTCACTTTGAAAATACTGAATGTCTGATAAATTTATTTTAATCAGTCAACAGCTGGAAGCCAAATTAAATTTTAGGAAATATATTTTGGGAGATACATTAATAAGATGTGTATCATACAGCTTATGCAAATAGAAAAGTGAAGAACTAGAAATCATGTAATATGAGATTTTCTAGAGTAGGAGGTATTCGATTTAGGCTTTGGATACTGGTAGAAGTTTCATAGGTAGAAATAAATTCAAAGCTGGTAAAGAGAAACAGGAAATAATGAAGTTTGATTTGGGATAACTGATTAAACTTACCAGAAAATAGAAGGCATATAGATAAGATAATTATATAATGTATTGTCCAAAATGGGGCACTTTTGAGAATGAAAAGGGAAATTAATTATGCTGAGGAAAACAGTAAACCAGACCTATGGTCAGAAAGTTGGATGTATATTTACCTACATGTAGAAGCCAGAAAAGATATTAAAGAAAGAGTGTGAGAGATACTCAACTCACCTGTTAGGTTTGTACTTTGAGCAACAGGGAAACATTGAAGAGGTTCTATCAAAACAGTGTTTCACTAAAATTAATGGAATAGAAGGATTTAAGGGTATAAGGGAGTCAGTTAAGCATCCTCCATTGAAATCTATGAGGGCATAAGAACCTGAATAATGGTGATGACAATGAGAAGTCAAGATGGGTTCCAAAACGTTACTAGAACAAACAAAAAAGTCTGGTTATCAATTCTATGTGGCTACTAAAATTATGGATGGAATCAAATATGACTTTAATATTGTGAGAGTTTGAACTAAATTTTTGCTGTGGACAAGAAAAATGAACGGAATTGAGTGATCTATTATTGATAGTTCGGTGTTATATAATAATATAGCTTTTGGAGTTTCTGAGTTAAACTCAAGAGTTTTCCTTTTTCTCTTCCTTTGTTTTTTCTTTACCTCATAGGACTTCTCAGGGTTTAATTCACTAATGAACACTGCGAATCTCTAATGTGGAGAATTATTATGCACTACAAAGCACGGAAAAATGGAATGGCAATTCCACAGTCACAGACTAGTTTGTGCCAAAGCAAGATTAGTTCTCAGGTCTCCTGATTCTCAATTCGATAGCTATTTTTTTTTTCCTTCTCAGCTGAAGCAATAGCAGTGAATGAGGATATACAAATATTAAGTAGAGAGTGGTAAGAGGGTGGAAAAGCTTAAAAAGCTTGAATCTCCAGCAAAGTATACATATGAAAAGAAAGAAATTAATGCCCTAACACAAGGACCAACATATTCCAGTGAAATAAAATCTAAATAAGAAAAGTTTCAAGCGGAGGTGTCTTAGGCTATTTAAGCTGCTATAACAAAATACCATAAACTGGGGGGGCTTATAAACAACAGAAATGTATTTTTCACAGTTTTGGAGGCTGAAGTCCTAGGTCAGGGTGCCAGCATAATGGGATTCTGGTGAAGGCCCTCTTCTGGGCTGCAGACAGCTGACTTCTTGCTGTGCCTTCACATGGTAGAAGGGGCAAGGGATCTCTCTGGAGCCTCTTTAATAAAGGCACTAATCCTATTTATGAGGGCTCTTCCCTCATGACCTACTCATCTCCCCAAAACCCCATCTCCTCACACCATCAACTATGGGGGTTAGGATTTCAAAATATGGATTTTAAGAGGACACAAACATTCAAACCACAGCAAGAGTAAAATTAACTGTGTGAAGTATTTCAGAAAACTAGAGCAGGAGAAAAACTAAAAAGAAAGACGTAATACTTTGGAATGCAGGCTTAGATAAAATTTATAGTCAATACAGGAGAATGTATAACATGTTAAAGCCAGGGTTCAGAAGTAGATGGATGAAAATTCACACACAAGAGGTGATCATATACACTAATACACAATGCCATTTCTAGAACCCAGTGCTAACTCATAACTAGTGACTCTTGGTTGAAGGGCCAAGCAGGGCAAGCAAACACACTAGGAACTAATCTTGATATAATCAAATGTTGAATATATGCCTAGAATGTGACATTCCTAGGAGCTGATCTCCAATTATAGGTCTATGGCATAATGTATGAATAAGATGATGTATGTGGACATTTCACATTTGCTGTGATGTAATGGGCATGTATATAATATATCTATAGCTATTTCTATATCTGTATCTATATATCTAATATTAAACAAAGACACATTTTGTTCTAGCTTCATTTTTAATGATTTTTATAAATATATCTGTAAACAGGTAGAAGGGTAAGTGTAAAGGGGAAATAAACATGCAAGCGTGAGGAGTTAAATGTCATTGCAAAGATATAGTAAAAGCAACAGGTTATTGAATCAAGAACATAGCAAACATTGAGAGGGAGGGATTATGAAGTCTGACAGGCAGAAATAAGAAATAGCTGAGATGAGAACAGGCAGAAAGGAAAAGCTGATTAAAGTTTAACAGTGCACTACATGAAGTTGTTCACCATTGAATAATTTAAAATTTTATAAATGAAGTATATTACAGAAAAATTTTAAAGTTCCATGTAAAAATTGGCATCTGTATAATGAATAATTTAAAATAAATGTAAAAATGATAAATAATTCAATTATAGCTATGCCAGTAAAATATTACTACCTTTATTAAGAAAACCAAGAAATATCTGCCTGTTAAAGTTAGCATCTTCACTTCCTTTAACTTGTTTTAAATCCAATTGCCTATATAATATTTCAAATATATTACACAAAGTACTTTTACTATTTTGCATAACAGTCTGATATTCCTGTGTTTTTACTTGTTCAGGTGCCTCCACAGCTCTTAATGAATTGTCTGACCTATCTGGGACCCATAATTCTGTTCATATTATCTAAATTTGCTTAGGAATAGACAGATACATGGTCAGAACATAGTCCTTTCATTTACAAATCAGGACTGTATTCAGCATTACAATTTATTCTCTAATACATAACTGATACAAAATAGATTGGTTGAATTCATATCAGCCATGCATAGTAATATCATAAGTTTTTACTGAAGTAAAATAAAAAACAAATTCTGCAGTGTCAGACTAATAAAAAGAACGATTTAAATCACATTGGTCTTTCACAGGCATACCTTCAATCAATAAGAACAAAGGAAACTGCATCCATTATAAAGAGAATTAACCTTTCCTAGACATGATTGGTGTTTATTACATGAATTAGAGCTCTAATGGACTAGGCACTATTTACCTGAAAAGAATTTATTTGAAATTAGTACATCACACTCTTGTCTTCTTCTTGGATCAATTTTGCATTAGTATAATTTATTTCATTTTTGTTTATAGACTACCATTAATAGATCAAACTGTTGTTCTGAACTGATGATGAACACAGTAATTCATATAAATAGGCCAATATTTTCACTTTAATGACAATCATTTTTTTTCATGAGATAATAGGAGAGTACAAAGTCTATTCTGCTAACATATTTCAATGTATATTTGGATATATTTTGAGCAAGAGAAGACCAGCTTGATAATAATAATCTTATAAAAACAAAAAAAATCTTTTAAAATTGTAACAGAGCAAGAGGCGAGAGTGAGACAGGAGACTTTTATCATATTTAAGTTCAGCTTTAGTTAGGACACTGGCGATTTATACCTGGGGATAAAAAAGGAGATACATGTTTTTTGTCTCTAAAGGTATTTAAGATCAACATCATGGTATAATTAAGAAGAAAGTACTTGCAAAGCTGGATGGTTATGAAAAGCTTTCATAAAAGAGATTTAACTTGAACTGATTTTTTTTTTTCTTTTGGCAGCAGGATAAACAGGCCTAGAGATGTAAAATTTTCTAGAGATGTAAAGTTTGCAGAATAACTTTTTAAAAATGGTCGGTAACCAAGTGTTCTTTCTAAAGAATAGTGAGAATGTACTGTGAGCTGAAGCTAGGAAAGCAGTTTGATGCCAGCTCAAGGCAGTATTTGGATTCTAAGGTGGAACAGAATAAAAATAATAGTATATAACATTAATTGGGTGACTACTGCATGCCATGCACTCATGATGATCCAAAGAGATGATGTACTATTTATAGATCCAGAAAGAATCAAAAAGAATACTGGATCTGGAAGATTTTAGTGACTCACCTAAAAATAAACATCTAAGAGTCTGGATTAGGATCAAATGTAGGCAGTCTAATCCAAGGGCCAGCCTCCTTACCTGTATTCTCTAATGTGTATATGCCTCACAATTTTATTTTCACTTGATTTTATAGATTTTGGGGAAGCATTTAAAATTTTGAGGAAAGAGTTAAAAGCAAAATTATGACAGTAGTTTGAGAAACAGGAGAGTTTAAATGTTTAAAAGCAGAGGGTTTCCTTATTTATTCATTCAGCCCTGCTAGACAATGGAAATATAGTGGGGCATGTCTAGTATTTTCCTGAAACTTACGGTTTGATTAATTTAAAGACATAGAATTTCACAGACACACCTTAGTTTATATTAGCAAACATTGCCAAGGAATTGGTCTTTTTCCACAAGAATGTTTTAAATTAGGAGTTTTTTCTATCTCTGATATAAACTAAAAATGTATTATTTTCTGGTTTACCTCCCAGGAAGAAGTGAGATTTGATTTTTTTCAACTGAGATTAGAGGAGATAAGGCATTTAGGAAATTGAAATTCAGTTCAAAATGTAATGGATACAACACATTCTAACAAACAGGATGTATTTTTACTATTATTTGCTTTGTTTAATGATCAATTTTTATTTTTGTTTTTTTAAGTTGGGAAGATGCTTAAAACAATCGACCCCAAACATACAGGAATGGATTCAAATGTGCTTGGGTTAGATTTTTGCTTTTGATTTTATAATGAACCACTCATAAAAATGATTGAAATCACTACATATTTTCAGGCTTTTAGCATTTTAGAATAATTACCACCATATATTGGACAATCTATATAATAAGTAATATTGATACCCAGCACCATGACAACTTAATAGCAATTTGTGTCTCAGTATGTTGGCCACAAGTTGAAATAGGCAGTATAAAAGGATTAGAATTCCAAAATCAATTATGAAAATCACTGATCTTTCAAAACCAGAAAGGAAAATAAACAAAACAACAGGCATTTTAATAGTCTTAATTCTAGTGAAAAGGAAGACCTCTCTTACAGCATTTTATATACTTTATTTTGCAAAGTTCACATATTCTCCCTATATTCTCTGACAGAAAAAAATTGTTGACAACAGTTGACTTTTATTAGTTTTGGAGGTACTTTGGCTAATTTGATGAAATCTAGGTAAATGCCATGAACAGTTAAGTGGCTCAGTTCAGTTGTTTGTATTTACCATCCTTGACATGTGTTTTAAGGAGTATCTAGTAGGGGAAAGATTATTTATTATTTCCTTTTTGATTTAAAAGTTCTAATGACTCCTTTTTTTTTTTTTGCGATACGCCCAGGGAAGCCCTAAAGGAGTAATCTTAACTTAGGCTCTCATGATTAACACTGTTCAGACCCAAGCAAATCGCTTACACACATCCTTCCTTCACCTATGTTGTAAAAACAAAAGGCACTGCATTCAAATGCCATGAAGTTTCATAGGTCAGAGACAAACACTGTTTACAGCTGCAGTCAGAATTTCAGCAGTAGAAGTCCTTATGTAAGTAAAAGACGGATAAATAGACTTGTCAATCTTTCCTTTCAGATGGCATGAATGGAATATATTCTTGCATACCAAAGTATACGGTATTTCTCAGTATTGTCTAATATAAAATTTTTGCCTTATCTTTGTATTGCAATTTGTGGTTCTGGTATTACTCATGTATGAGTAAGGTATTCCCAACAGTTGTTTGACAGCTGAAGATATTTTTCACTTCAAAAATCCCCCTACATTTGTGTACATGTATGTATAGACATAACATGTGCAAAGCATAATACTGATTATTTACATGGGCAACTAGATGGGTACTGAATACTAAAATTGTGAATCAATTTATTTTCTTAACCAAAACCAGACAAAGATATCACAAGAAAAGAAAATTACAGGCCAATATCACTGATGAACATAGAAGCAAAAATCCTCAACAAAATACTAACAAAATGAATCCAACAACACATTAAAAGGATCATATACCATGATCAAGTGGGATTTATCTCAGAGATGCAAGGATTCTTCAAAATATGCAACTCAATCAATGTGATATACCATATTAACAAACTAAAGAATAAAAACCCCATGATCATCTCAATAGATTCAGAAAAAGCTTTTGACAAAATTCAACACCCATTTATGATCAAAACTGCAGAAAGTGAGCACAGAGGGAACCTACCTCTACATAACGAAGGCCATATATGACAAACCCACAGCAAACATTATTCACAATGGTGAAAAACTGAAAACATTTCTTTTAAGATCAGGAACAAAACAAGGTCTACTTTCGCCACTATTTCTCAACATAGTCTTGGAAGTCCTAGACACGGCAATCAGAGAGGAAAAAGGAATAAAAGGAATCCAAACAGGAAAAGAAGAAGTAAAACTGTCACTGTGTGCAGATGACATGATACTATACGTAGAAAATCCTAAAGATGCCACCAGAAAACTATTAGAGCTAGTCAGTGAATTTAGTAAAGTCGCAGGATACAAAATTAATACATAGAAATCTCTTGCATTCCTATACACTAACAATGAGATATCAGAAAGAGAAATTAAGGAAACAATCCTATTTACCATTGCAACAGTAGGAATAAAATACCTAGGAATAAACTTACCTAAGGAGGCAAAAGACCTGCATGCAGAAAACTATAAGACGCTGATAAAAGAAATCAAAGATGACACAAACAGATGGAGAGATATACCATGTTCTTGGATTGGAAGAATCAATACTCTGAAAATGACTACACTACCCAAGGCAATCTACAGATTCATTGCAATCCTTATCAAGTTACCAATGGCATTTTTCACAGAACTAGAACAGAAAATGTTACAATTTGTATGGAAACACAAAAGACCCTGAATAGCCAATGCAATCTTGAGAAAGAAAAATGGAGCTGGAGGAATCAGGCTCCCTGACTTCAGATTATATTACAAAGCTACAGTAGTCAAGACAGTACGGTACTGGCACAAAAAGAGAAATATAGACCAATGGAACAGGATAGAAAGCCCAGAGAAAAACCCACATACCTATGGTCACCTAATCTATGACAAGGGAGGCAAGAATATAGAGTGGAGAAAAGACAGCTTCTTCAATAAGTGGTGCTCAGAAAACTAGACAGTTACATGTAAAAGAATCAAATTCCCTAACACCATCCACAAAAATAAACTCAAAATTGATTAAAGGTCCGAATGTAAGGCCAGACGCTATAAAAATCTTAGAGGAAAACATAGGCAGAACATTCTTTGACATATCGCAGCAAGATTTTTTTGACCCACCTCCTAGAGTAATGAATAAAATAAAATAAAAACAAAAATAAACAAATGGGACCTAATTAAACTTAAAAGCTTTTGTATAGCAAAGGAAACCATAAACAAGATGTAAAGACAACCCTGAGAATGGGAGAAAATGTTTGCAAATGAAGCAACTGACAAAGGATTAATCTCCAAAATATACAAGCAGCTCAATATAAAAAAACAAACAACCCAATCAAAAAATGGGTGGAGGACCTAAATAGACATTTCCCCAAAGAAGACATACGGCTATCCAACAAACACATGAAGAAAAGATGTTCAACATCACTAATTATTAGAGATATGCAAGTCAAAACTACAGTGAGGTATCACCTCACAGCAGTCAGAATGGCCATCATCAAAAAAATCTACAAACGATAAATGCTGGAGAGGGTGTGGAGAAAAAAGAACCCTTTTATACTGTTTTGGGAATGTAAATTGATACAGCCGCTATAGGGAACAGTATGGAAGTTCCTTAAAAGATAAAAATAGAACTACCATATTACCCAGCAATCCCACTACTGAGCATACATCCAGAGAAAAGCATAATTCAAAGAGGCACATGCACCCCAATATTCACTGCAGCACTATTTACAATAGCCAAGACATGGAAGCAACCTAAATGTCCATCAACAGAGGAATGGATAAAGAGGATGTGGTATATATATATATATACAATGGAATATGACTTGGACATAAAAAGGAACGAAACTGGGTCATTTGTAGGGACATGGATAGAACTAGAGAGTGTCATACAGAGTGAAGTACTTCAGGAAGAGAAAAATGAATATTATATATTAACACATATATGTGGAATCTAGAAAAATGGTATAGATGATCTTATTTGCAAAGCAGAAATAGAGACACAGATGTAGAGAACAAAGGTATGGACACCAAGGGGGGAAGGGGGCGTGGGATGAATTGGGAGATGGGGTTGACATATATACACTATATATACTATGTATAAAAAAGATAACTAATGAGAACCTACTGTATAGCTCAGGGAACTCTGCTCACTTCTCTGTGGTGACCTAAATGGGAAGGAGATCCAAAAAGGAGCAGATATATGTATACATATAACTGATTCAATTTGCTGTACAGTAGAAACTAACACAACATTGTAAAGCAGTTATACTCCAATAAAAGTTAATTAAAAAATATCTTCTTGAGCGTATATAAGATTTAATTAAATTTTCAAAAATAGATTTTCAGAACTTCACCTAAATCAAATAATTTTGATATATAAGGTAATATATTTAGACACAAGGTATATGAGCTCTATTTGTACTCCTGCTATAGGCCTAACAAATTCTAAAGGCAGATCTGCTTAATCTATGTCATTTATCTTCCTAGATTGTAGTAACAGTTAGGAATAAACATTTTATTGATCAGAACTATTACTACTTGTGTTTCTGTAAGTGGGCTTAAATTCCAAAAGGAAAACACAAGAGCAGAGGGTGAATTTTGCTTCTTGATAAGGAGAGAGAAAAAAAAAAGTGGTAGAATCATTTCTTTCATAAAGAAGTTTAGAAATCTGTAGCTGTTTATTATTGCTTATGTCTTGAGTATTTAAGTCACACTTCACCCTTGAGCGGGAATATTTTAACCTTAAAGTTCTGGAATCAGCTGAGACTACTCCAGTTTGCCTAAGGGAAAGGCTTTTGCTTTTGTGTTGCTGTTTTGGTTTTCTTTTCACAACTGGCCTAGAACTTTGAATGTCTGTAAACTCTGGGAAGAATCTGATTTTCCAGCTGACCTACATTCTTATATGAGTTAGTTGAGACCCCAGGGCTAAGATTTGTTAAGATTTGTTGAGTAGCCTCCATCGACTTTGGCTTTGATTTTCATATTCAAATTTCAGGTTCCCTATGAGACAGCAACAAGTCATAGGAGTGAGGGACGTTATACAGTCCTTATTTGCTCTGGTATACTCTCCCTCTTCTGCACTACAATTTTCACTTGAAGTAAGTGTCATATACTTTAGTTCTTTAAAAAAAAATATTTTGGTTAAAACTTTTGAGCCATTATTATGTGACAAAAACACTGTTAAAATACTTTCTATGTGTTAGTTCAGGAATCTCGGTAAAAATTAATGAGCTGGTTAAAAGCATAGGCCCTAGAGCCAAAATTCTTGGGCTAAAATCTCACTTGGCAGCTGTGTTACCAGGACAAGCTACTTAAACTCCCTGAATCTATACTCCTCATCTGAAGAGTGGAGACAATAATAGCACCTTTCTCACAGGATGGTTGTGAGGATTATTTAAGGTATTTGTTAGATGCTTAGAACTGTGTCCAGTACATAACAAGCTCTCAGTACATTTTATCTACTCTTATGATGACTCTGCTGTGATGTTGGTTATGTTTGCATGTTGGCTGGTTTCTCGCTTTGCTGGAGACAGTCTGAAGCCAGCAAATCATTTCAATTATGTTTCTTTGTGCAAACTGGAAGCATGCAGTTAAATCTATATAAATCAGTCTAATTTAGCTATTTATAAAAATAAACAGTTAGATTTATGGAAAATTAAGACTTAAAAAATCACTTCCAGGCAGCCACTTACAAAGTATTACTCATCGAGAAGGAGCTCCATGCATGGCCACAGGTAATAGACTTTTCTATAACTGCTCCATCATTTAAACATTAATCCTTTTAAAAATAGTGAAATTCAATTGACTTTAACGATTTTTTTTTGCAAGAAATAAAATAATTTCAAAATTATAACCACTAATATCCTAGAGATTTAGATATCCTCAGGGTCCATGCCACATAATTATTAATGATATGTAGGGTAACATTCATCTACTATATCGTTGCATGTAAACGGTGCTCCCTTTTGACTAGTAAATCTGATCTAATGTAGAGTAGTGAATTACAAAATAATAAGGAATGTTTTCCTATTGATTTCATTAAATATTTAAAATCTTTTTCTCCTATAAAAACAAAACAGTCTCTTTTAATGGATAATAATATTTATTCATAATGTTTTCTGAGGCTCTTATTTGAAAAACTAATGGTAAATCTTGTCAGCTCAGTTTTTTGGCAGCCCACAAGTACAATGCATAGATTTAATGGATATCAGCATAATCACAAACTAAGAGTATTACTGATATGATTGCCACATTAATGTTTTTTTTTTTTTAATAAATTTGTTTTATTTAATTATTTATTTGGCTGCTTTGGGTCTTCGTTTCTGTGAGAGGGCTTTCTCTGGTTGCGGCGAGCAGGGGCCACTCTTCATCGCGGTGCGCGGGCCTCTCACTGTCGCGGCCTCTCCTGTTACGGAGCACAGGCTCTAGATACGCAGGCTCAGTAGTTGTGGCTCATGGGTCCAGTTGCTCCGCGGCATGTGGGATCTTCCCAGACCAGGGCTCGAACCCGTGTCCCCTGCATTAGCGGGCAGATTCTCAACCACTGCGCCACCAGGGAAGCCCCAATGTATTTGTTTTTAATAAAGTAGAAAAGATTAATGTTGAACATGCAGAAAGTCATTGACTTTTCCTTCTTGTTTTTATTTCTTTTTTTTCTTTAAAGTCTGGGTATTCTTTTTTTCTTCTTTCTAATGATTGATTTTGAATTGGAACTATCTATAGGGTGCCTTGAATTGCTATTACATAGCTCAGCAGGGACCTTTAACACCTTCTGTAGGGTTGTACAAAATATCAATTTAATCCACCGACAGAATGACTCTGTTGCTTTGTTCTGTTACCTTATTTTGTCTCCTTGCATTATTGTTTTTATTCAGATGGTAAATCACAGTACATTGTGATGGAAAGTCACTATCTCTCAGTGAAGGATCGTTCATACCCACATCCTAAATAATGGAAACTTCCTACTGTCTTCATGAAGTAAATAAGTTATTGTGGGTTCCTTCTTCCCATACCAAACTTAATTCTCAGGTAGTAGTTTAATAAATTTTATTAGGACATGAAAGTCAGATATTAATTCTTTTTTCAAATTTAGGAAGAAAGGCCAATAGTTTTCAATAAATGACTATACCTTATGCTGGGGTTAGGTAATTTTCAATAAAATACAATACAGTTAAAATAGTGCAATGATTCCTCATATATTTATCACCGAGTTTATCTCTTTATATACATTACCACAATTTCACATCACATCCTCAACCCCAAATCAAAAGTAATTCATTTGTTAATACCATCTAATATTCAATTGTTCACCATTCTTAAATCATCACAATTCAATGAAGAAAACAAAATATGGAATACTCTACTCACACCAAAAAGTTCACATGTCTGACTCTTTAAAATCAATCCCTTTCTTTATTGTTCAACCTCTGGCAACCACTGATCAGTTTTAAGTTCCTAAATTTACCTTTCCCAGAATGTCACATAAATGAAATCATGTAATGTGCAGCTTTTTGAGTCTTCCAACTTAGTAAAAAACAAATTATTTGATCATATATATTGGGTCTATTCCTGTATTCTGTATTCTGGTTTATTGGTTTTTCTATTGTTATACCAATACTACATTGTCTCGTTATGTCTTGAAATCAAGTAACGTAAGTTTTTGAAGTTTGTTCTTGATTTTGAAAGGTGTTTTTTTTGGCGGGAAAGGGTATTTTTAATTCTTTTTATCTCTGTCTTAATTTTAGAATTAGCTTTTACCAAAAAAAAAAAAAAAAAAAGAAAAGAAAAGAAAAGAAAAGAAAAAGACTCCGCTGGGATATTGATAGGTATTGCATCGAATCTACATGTCAATGTCAATTAGGGGAGAATACATCTTAACAATATTCAGCCTTTCCATTTGTGAACATAGTTTTTCTTTTCACTTATTTAGACTTCTTTTATTTTTGTCATTGATGTTTGTAGTTTTCAGCATATAAATCTTACAGATATTTTTAGCTATATACTTAGATATTCCATGTTACTTGTTATTATAAATAATACCTTTTAAAATTTTAATTTTCAGTTTCCTTTGCTAGTGTTTAAAAATACAAATGATTTTTTAAAATTAACTTTGTATATTGTGATGTTGCTTTATACTTATTTGTTTAGTAGCTCTTTTTTAGATTCTTTAGCATCTTCTATGTAGATAATCATGTTGTGAACAAATAGAGAAAATTGTATTTCCTTCTTCCCAATACCCATGCATTTTATTTATTTTTCCTGTTTTACCAGATGGACTGGGCCCTGTTGAATTGGAATGACAATAACAGATACCCTTTATTTGTTCTCAATCTTAGGGAAAAAAATGCTTTTTCTGCATCTACAAGGTGGTAATATTTTTTTTTCTTCTTTAGCGTGTTGATATGGTGAATTACATTGTTTTTTTTGTTTTGTTTTGTTTTTGTTTTTTTATGTATATCCAAGACTGGAATTGCTGGGTCATATGGTAGTCCTGAATTACATTTTTTTTTTGTTTTGTTTTGTTTTTGTTTTTTTATATATACCCAAGACTGGAATTGCTGGGTCATATGGTAGTCCTATTTTTAATTTTTTTTTAACATCTTTATTGGAATATAATTGCTTCACAATAGTGTGTTAGTTTCTGCTTTATAACAAAGTGAATCAGTTATACATATACATATGTTCCCATATCTCTTCCTTCTTGCGTCTCCCTCCCTCCCACCCCCCCATCCCACCCCTCTAGGTGGTCACAAAGCACCAAGCTTATCTCCCTATGCTATACGGCTGCTTCCCACTAGCTATCTATTTACATTGTTTAATTAAAGAAAAATGTTTAACCAAGCTTGCATTTCTTGGATAAACTTACTTGATCATGATATATTATCTTTTAATAGATTGCTGAGTTGATGTGTTAATGTTTCACTATAGATTATCACTTGTATGTTCATGAAGGATAGATACCCTTTTTTTTTTTTTTTTTACTTCTTATGTCTTTGTTTAGTACAATGATAAACATATAAATAATCTCTCTGGGAGAACAGAGAACAGAGAATGTATAGTCAACTCAAAGGGGGAGGTGGGAAAAGGCTTCAGGGTGATGTAGTTGGAATGTTGAGTCTTGAAGAAGAAAGTTTTGGAAAGACAGGAGAGGGTAGAAAACATTAACTGTACTTCTAAAATGCACACTTTAATAGCTCTAGTACCCTGGAATAGACAAATACATCAAAATTAGAAATGAATAAAAAAGTTTAGAATCCAACAAGGAAAAGGTCATAAAAATAAGTCTAATAAGGAGGATATAAGAATACTAAAAGATGGTGTAACATTTTTTTAAAACAAGTTAAAAAAAGAAAAAAAACATAGCTCCTACTCTAATTTAGTGAAACCAAATTAAGGATACCACAGAGAAAATGAAAACAAATATTCCAAACAAGAATTATAATCCTTCACTATTCATTTTAAATGGTCAGCACACAATATGTAAGAATAGAGTCAAGATCAATGGCACGTAAGACTGGAAACTATCTAAGTCTTTTTTTGCAGGAGACTACAAACCTTAGCGGAGTCAAATGTTAGAATTTTTAAACTGATTTCATTGCTATGATGAATAAACAATTTATCAGATACTGCTGAATGTATATACTTCCCCCCAAATTTGTGAATATATATAGGCAAATGAATTTAAATAATAAATGAAGAACAGATTTTACCAATTTGAAATCTGAAATGAGTGCTTATTATGAGAGTTACTATTATCATTAATGTAAGGTATCTGCAAAATAGGAAGAAAGATGAAAGGCCAATGGTCAGTTAGTTTGAAAGGAAGCAAGACACTAATTAATCCTTTGAGTATCACTAGAAAATCAAATCAGGCCAAGTTTGGATTATTTATGTAGTTGCGAACTGAAAAAGCCCAAACAGAAAGAAAAATCTTGACAGTTCTTCTAGCACTTGGCTTAAAACAAACAAACAATTTTTTATAATATTCCATAACTAGTTACATAAAGGGATATGCAGAGCTGTGACTATATTCTTGAAGATGATACCATGCAAATGTCTATAATCAATTTTATAGCCCAAGGAGGGCTGAATTATTTGCATTTGTATCATTTTGTCTTGCTGATAGACAACCTAGCCACACAGATTGAGGCAGTTTTCCAAGTTGTTATTTGTTTCTGTCATTTTCAATTAATTTACTATTATTTTGGTAACTGTTTAATTTGGCTGTGGAAAGAAAAATGAGTGCTTCTACATTTCCCAGTCAACATTCTCTCTATATGAAGCCATGTGACTATGGCGAATGGATTGCTGATGGAAATGCTCTACACTTCCAGGTATGGTCCACCAAATCTCCTGTGACAGCCACCAATCTCCAATCATTTCACAGCCAGATGCAGAGGATTGAGTGGGAAGACTTGAGAATCTACTAGATGGAAGGGGCATGGATTCCTGAATCACCACATGGAATCCGGCTGCCAGTTGGACTGAGTAAGAAATAAATAAATCTAAGTGAGAAACAAATCTTTTAATTTTAAGGCAAAGAGACTTTGGTGTTGTCTGTTTCAGCACTGGTATTCTCTGATACCATGAAAAAAGATATAATATTTTGAATGATAAAAGTTCTGATTTCAAATATAATGAATCATTGGGCAAAATGAAGAAAAAGTTTTGGGTTTTTTTTGCTTACAATTCTTTTATTTTAATTTTTGAATTTTATTTTATTTTTTATATAGCAGGTTCTAATTAGTTATCTATTTTATACATATTAGTTTATATATGTCAATCACAATCTCCCAATCCATCCCACAGAAAAAGAAGTTTTCAAGTTTTTACATCGGCTAAATAGTGGTTGCATACTGTATCTAATGTTTGCTTCAATGTTGAGAATAAAATAAAAATTGGATACAGTGTAAAAAAAGAGGCAACACAGGTAAAGGAATAAGACAGGTTTTAAGAAAAATATCCAAAATAATGGGATGATTTCACCTACGGAAAGAATACAATATTGTAACTTCAAGAATATTTTAGGCTAAGCAGCAGGACCATCAATCCAGCTGAAAACAATTAAGATTATTAGTGACCATTAAAAATTAATAACTTAATTAACATGGAGCCATTAGTAAGATACCAAGGAAATAATCCATGACCTAGCCAAAATCTAACTGATGTGGAAATCCAGAATTAAGAATGGCAACATTACCCTAGGCCTTTGCAAGCAGTTGACAAATGCAGTGAATTTAAGCTTTGGTTTAGGGATTACAAGAAAATGTCTAGGATTTGCCTAAGATTGAAAATCAAAAGGCAGAAAGGCTAAAAATGAATGAATTCAAAAGTTAGAAATAGGAAAATGAATAAACCCAAAGAGTAAATGACTGGAAATATTAAGGATAAGAAGTAAAAATAATGAAATACTACAAAAACAGACAAAATGGAATCAACAAAGTTCAAAGTTGGTTTATGAAAGAGGAATCTAATAAAATAGACTAATCTTCAATGAGATTTAATAAATTAATATATAATGAACAACTATATACTAACACATTTGAAACTTCATATGAAATAGACAAATTTTAGAACATAAGTTGTATATTGACAAAGGAAGAACTATAAATTCTAAATAACTCCATAACTGAATTAAATCAAGAGTTAAAAACTTTCTTTGAAGAAAATTCTTAGTCTACATGGCATCATTAATAAATTTTAACTTCTAGGGTCATATGATTCTAATCTTACACCAACTGTTCTAGAAAGTAGAAAAGAACATATGTATACCAACAGTATTTATAAGAGTAACATAACCTTGTATCAAAAACAAATAAGGACAGTACATGAAAATAAATTTACATGCAAATTTTACCCATGAACATAAATGCAAACCTAGCTATTAACAAACCAAACTCAACAATGAATAATAAAGGTAATATAATCTATGTTGTTAGGTTTATTTCATGGATTCAAGCTTATTTAAAATTAGTAAGTCAATTAATATAATATACCACGTTAAATTTGAAGGAAATAAAACATTATGTGAATAAATGTAAACAAAAAATTAACTATTTTGCTTGTGCATGACTTTTGGCACATGTGTGTTTGATACTGTTGTGTATATACCTAGCAGTAAAATTTCTGGCTCATTCATGGGGTAAATGTACATTCAACTGTAGGAGATATTACCAAATAGCAAATATCTTTACCTAGTTAGGATGCTATCTTAAGGATGTCCTTTGAGAAACAGAGTTTGTAGTTTTAATATAGTCCAATTTGTCAACTTTTTTTCTTTGTGGAAAATTTTATTTTCAACAAAATTTCCTCTTCCTCTCTTCCTTCCTCCCTCCCTCTCTTCCTTCCTTCCTTACTTCCTTGCTTCTTTCCCTTTTTCTTTTGGTCTTTCTTTCAGTGTGGCAATACATATTAATGTCTTCTAAGGTGAATTAAGATTGAGTTACAACATTTGCCTCAATAAATAAATATCTACAAGACTGCAATTCCATTCTATTGAACATAAATATTCTAATTTCTGAGAAAGTGTATAAGGGGGATAAAATCACAGACAGGAGGTAGAAAAACAACTGTTTAACAAAAATTATATAAAGAAACTATTTTCTTGACAAAGAAAGAAAAAGTAATATTTAAAATGACCCATTTATGAATTTTGAATCATTGTGCATCTGAAATTTGAAAATAACAGCTCTCCTGATATGCACAGGCATTAGGTAATTGGAAATGAGACAATTTAACGTTGTGTTTAAGACTGTGGGTTCAGAGTTAGACTGAGCTCGAAACTAGGGTCATGCATGTATTATCTGACTGACCCCAGAGAACTTCTAAAATTCTCTGTGCCTTAGTTTCCTCATCTGTAAAATGAAGATAAAAGATATCCTCTTACCCTATGTCAATAAAATGTTCTCTCATGTATTAATATAATTACCTTACAGTTTTTCTTTTCACTTTTAGGTCTTTAGTCTATCTAAAGTTCAAGCTTCATGTGTAATTAGGTAGAGATTTAATTGTATTTCTCTTCATATTACGATCCAATTTTTGTAATACCATCTACTACGCAACACGCACTGTAATGTTTAAGCCCTTACATGCACTTGGGTTGATATCTTAGCTTGCATTCATTTAAATTAGTCTAATTTTGTGACATTACCACACCGTTTTTATTACTATAATTTCAAATTTTCCTGTATCATTTCTTGTATAGAATAGAGTGTATTGTGTTATTTCCCCAATAGAATGAAAGCTCCTGAGGTATGAAACCAAATCTCATCATATTGACTCCCCAACAACTAGGTCACAGCCAAGTACATGGTAGAAAAATCAATAAATATGAATAAACGAAGAATGAATGAATGAAAGAAACAGAATGTACAGATTATGTGTATAATGTTCAGTAAGCCAAAATAAATAACCAATTGTGGTTTTGTGCAATTATACCAAAGGGATGTATTTAATAAGAAGGATATAAGATATAAAGAAAATAAATTCTCATAGAACAGCGTGAGATATGTAAAGAGAAGAGATGGTATATATACTCATTCCTTCTAAAAGGACAAATCATGTCACATTGATACTATAAATCAGACTTTAAACATAATGTTTTTAATATTCAAATTAATGCAATCTTGTATTAGAGTTATTATACCATTATTTTATTGGTGTTATGTTTTATTACAACTAGGACATTGTTGATTTTGAGTTTGAAAATTAGTACTAAAGGTTATAAAAAAACTCAGCTTTTAATATGGGGATTTAGTTATATTGCACTGCTAAAATTTTTAAGCTTAGCCAATACTAATTGCTAATTAGACATCGTTTGCAGGTGCAAAATATGAAAACATTTTATAAAATTGTGAACACTTTATATTTTAAATGCCTATATTTTATATAAAAAAATATTTGAAATGATTTGCATTTTAACTTTTTAAATCAAAGTCAACAAAATTATAATTTTTCTCCTTTGAAAAAGAATAGTTACATTTCTAAAATTTCTAGGGACTCCTCAAACTGATCCTTGTCTGGCTCTACTTCTATCTACGTCAAGGACCAAGTGTTCCATTGGCACCTGTTCTTGCCATTAGCACCTGTTCTTGTATTGAAAATTATTTACTATACACAGTTTGTATACCCACTCCTCCCAAACAAAGTCACTTTTTTGCAGTTATACAAGCATAAAACAAGGCAATGTGCAAAAATGTTCAGAATGTAAGGAGGTAACTGCATGTATTGACCGACTGATTCAGTTTAAAGGGAAACCAGAGACATGTTCAAAGTTATGGTTTCTTGGGGTCTGCAGAGACTATACAGAGCTGTGAATTTCTAGAGGTTTGAAGAGGGATGGAGTAGAGAAGGAAAAAGAGAAGGGAATTAAAATAGGGAACGGGCAGTTTATTGAATGGACGTGTTGAATGTCTACCATGAGCCTAAATCCTTGCTTGGTGTTTTCATATGTATCTTCCCATTTAGCAGTCACCCAAATGCTACACAATATTATTTTCACCATTCAAATGCTATTCCTTTCTTAGTGGGATAACTGAAGCTTACAATCAACACCTGTCTAAGTTTCCAGAGGCTGTCCAGGAAAACCTGGGTTAGAACCCAGACCTCCTGCTATTCCACCCAGCAAGCTCTCCACTACAGCAAGAGTTCAAGGCCAGATCTAAAGTACAGATATTTTCTTAGAAGTGGCAGCATCTTATTTGTAAATATTACAAAATACTATATTTTATCAGTTCCATGAAATCTATACCCAAATGTTCATCATTTACTCACTAAATTTTAGTTGACTTACCAGTATATGGACAGATTTCTCAATTCTTAACACATACTTTTGCTTTTTGTACATTTCACGTCATAATTTTTAAAAATAAAAATACATGATTGCTTCAAAAAACAAAAACACTGGCTTTGCAAAGACATTCTTTGTGTGTGCATTTTTGTAAATAAAAACAATTTAGAAATGATTTTAAGTTAATGTTGTTACAAGGGAGGGGATTACAGTTAGAGAAAGCATGCTGTACTTTTCTAACATCTGAAGCAAATTATGGTATGTTTTCCACTTGTTCTCTATGTGCTTCCTCAAACTCTGAAAATTCAGTTTAATATTTTAAAGTATTAAGAACCTAATTAGTAGTAAGATGGTAGGTCAGCTGCAGGGTAGATAAAGTTTATTATTAGATTTTGAAATTTGAATATTTTAAATTCTATTTTACTTTTATGTTCCTTTCTCTAAAGCAGTTCCCTTTAAATATACAAGAGTAAATTTCACATCTAAGAGTCAAATAAGATTTTATGTATTTCCCCAGAAAGGGTCCATGTGCTCTTTGATACTTCTATGTTTTCTACTATGGTTTTACTTTCAAAGAAAAAAAGAATTTAGTTTGTTATTCAGATAAGCTTTAAATTTTTCTAAGTGTGATAAAAACTGTTATTTAATCCACTGAGTTTTTGAGGAATATCATTTATAGTAACTAGCCTTGCCCAACTATGCTTGGGTATCTCCATTTTATGAATTAATACCATTAATAAATATTATGTATTTTAATAGCATTCATTTTGGCAGTACTTACTGTATGCTAGGCAATGTGCAAAGAATCTTATATACAGTATTTTACCTTTAATCTGTACATTAGCCCAATATGGAAACTAAATATAGATGATGGGAAAACTGAGGATCAAAGTAGTCATGTGAATTAGATAAATCACATAGTTTGTAGGGAGCAGACTCATTATACCAGGCTCCAGAGGGTGAGTAATTACAGTTCTATAACAGGTACACAAAAATAGGTATAGGTATAATGGTGTTGAATAGCCATTCCTATGATATATATGGAAGGTGGTTTTACTAGCAACTAGTTGCCCAGTAGCATTAGTTGATGACCTCAGCTTGAGAATGGAAAAAGGAAACAGACTGGAGGAAGGAAAGAGGATCTTGAAAGCTGAAATGTGAACCCTTGAATTTCTTGCTTCAAACAAATAAAGGAAAACTAGTGTGTCTATTGGCACAAACTTGACTATTTAGACTAACACTTAAATCAAAATGCTTGAGTCTGTTGAAAAAAAAATAGTTGTCAGTCAAAACAGGCTAGTTTTTTAGCTTTTTTTTTTTTAGGCTTGGCAGTGAAAACAGACAAATTAGTAAATATAGATCCAATCTGAATTGTAGATTTTTTCCTTCTTTTATTCTTATGATTATGAAAGGTAAATGTCCAAAATGTTGTCATATAAACCTAAAAATCTTAGATGCAATGGGCAATCTGACAAGAAGGTAACACTTTTTTGAATAACGAAATGAAACTATTTAAGTTTCTAGCCCTACATTAACATAAAACTCCATAGTAGGGCCAGATTTTGTCTGAAAAAGTCACCCTTCACAGGTCTCATTTTTTAACCTCTAATACAGTATATGGAATGATGTTCAAATTTACATCAGAATTTCTGTACTTGGCTGAAATCACAAGGATATGAATGAAAGATCCTTTGTAGAGTTCTGTGTACCCACTGGGCACCCAAATGAAAAAATCAATGGCAATTTAATATGTGTAGTGAGTTTGGCAGGGGTTGAGCAAAGGAGATAATTAAAGGTTGAAACACAAGGCCTTTAAGAAAAAAAGTAAAAATAAAAAGGATAATTTAGCCTGGGGAAAAAGAAATTAAGGAATAATTTAAGAATGGCCTTCAGAGATATGAAGTCTATTTTAGAAATGGTGATAGCTAGTTGTTTCCTTTTTCCAAAAAGAAAACAACAGAAAGAAATGGAGTCAATTTGCTGTAAGCCATAAAAAGGGGGAATATTTTAAACTGTAATAGTTATAAAATATTATTTTCCAGACTTTTTAGTAATAATAACTGAATCTATTTCTTTCTTTTTTAAATTTTGGCCATGTGGCACGGCTTGCGGGAGTCCCCCTACCAGGGATCGAACCCGTGCCCGCAGCAGTGAAACCTCAAAGTCCTAACCACTGGACCACCAGAGAATTCCCTGAATCTGTTTCTAAGATATAAACATGTTTGCATACACATACATACATATATGTGTTTGTGTGTGTATGGTAATATATTAATATAAAGAATTTTAAAATTAGATAGATCCTGAATGATTATTTGTCAGCCCCTGGCTGTACTCTGTAATCGTTGCTGGTTGAGTAACTATTGTGGACTTGAGAAAATAAAGATTCATCTTTCCCATACTCAGTCTCTTTAGTGCAGAACTTCATGACCCCACTGAAGGTGAAAATACCATCATCAGCTTCAACCTTGAGTCAGAATAATACCATATGTCCCTACACATTATTTGAATAGAAATAATCAGATTTTAC
This sequence comes from Phocoena sinus, assembly GCF_008692025.1. NCBI lineage: Eukaryota > Metazoa > Chordata > Mammalia > Artiodactyla > Phocoenidae > Phocoena > Phocoena sinus. The sequence continues at coordinate 43,734,559 of NC_045772.1, read as the reverse complement.
ACAGTCAAGATTATTAACTAGACTAGTAGGAACAGCACTTACTGAGGAATGGAAGATTCAGGGATCAAACACTGAATTGAAAGACCCGTCTTTTTTTTTTTTCTTTTTTAAGGAGGATGGTTTCTTTTTTTTTTTTTTAGGATGGCTTCTTATATATAAAATAATTGCATTAAAATAAAGGATTTCCCTAGATGTGGTTTTACAATGTACTTTCAGACTTGGTATGCAAAATGATTTTATTTATGTGATATATTCCTTTAACTCAATAGCTCTCTGGTGTTCCTTTTTCTTTTTCAAACTTAATTTCCTCCCTTGAAGATGGGAGTAATATTTCCTTTTCTGTCTACTTCACAGAGTTCCTATGAGGATTAAATAAGGTAATAATGTGAAAAATCTTGAAAAATTATAAACTTCTAAAAACATTAAGCATCCTTGATCATGATTTTATTTGCCCTGTGTAGTAGGTAAAACCGTTCTGAAATCCATGCACTGGAGATATGGGATCAGCTGCCATGCTTGTTTGCTTGTTTCATATTGGAAAAGAATTTGACAATTGTGAGTCATGTTACTCAAACTGAACTAATAAAATTATCGGAAGGTGCTTGAGTAATGCTGAAACCAAATCTTTGTAACAAGTCTTTTCATGGTGTTTTAGTTGCAATTCACAGAGCCCTACCTTGGCTAATGTGAGAGAAAGTAGAATTCACTGAAGGAAGAACTGAAGACCTTAACTAGCACAGAGCAAGAGCTAACATAGCCCCACAGGCTGAGGGAGCAAGAACAAATTGAGTCTCCTATTGCTGCTTTGATCAATCAGCTCTACTCCCCCTCCCCCATATGGGTCACTTAGCTTATGATTCAAAGTCCTGATAGAGTCTAATAGGCTTCGCTGGGTTTACCTGTCTACATCTTGTCTAGGGACAGACAATGAATATTAATGATACTCTCTGCAAGAATGCAAGAAGAAATTGTCTTTTGGAAGGTTGTTACTAGAAGTGAGAATAGACACTGAATAGCTAAAACAACAACTACAACAATGAATGTCTACCAGTACAATAGGGTCTTGGGGCTAGTTGCAGAGTGCATCTGAATAGATTTGATTTCTTGCCAAAGTTTCCAAATACTGGAGGGTATTTTTAATTGATTTTAAACAAATGTGTTATTTCTAATAGTGTCTAAGAAATTCTAATATTTAGAAATATTTTGAAGCAATATATATATAAACATAAAGAATTGAGGATGAAAAATACATTAACTGACACACGTTTTCTTCTTTTCAGCTATATTTCCTTTATAATTGCACTGAAGTCTGACACTTTTTATAAATCAGTGGCATAGTGTTTCTCTCCTTGTCTCTGAAATGATTTGTCTGGATCTCAAATGGCTAATAACCTCGGATATCTGGTTTTACTCTTAACATAATTAAGTGATATTCATCCTAATAGGCTAAATGTACAGTTTTGATCCTAATCAGTATCTATCAAAATACCTAATGCACTTATTTTCTAGCAATGCCGTTCTATTTTTAATGAAGTCTGTTAAAATATCTCTCTCTATATTATTTGTCTCTATAAGAAAATGAAATAGAATTCTAAATCAACTGTCTGTCTTAAGGACCACCACACATTTATTCACTTCTATGTAAATACTTATCAAGCAACCTAGGCACTGGGATGATACCAGTAAACAGTACTAGCACTTATGAAGTTCAATGTCTATATGGGAGAGAGTAGGGGCATTTTCAACAAAATGATGCTATGCAAAGTATATAGAAGGAACACTTAAATCTGCCCAAGAAAATTTGGTGATGGTTGTCAAATATGGTAGGCTGTAGTACTATATTGTTTTATCTTTTCCAGTTTTCTTGAGATATAATGGACATGAACCATTGTATAAATTTAAGATGTTAAAAGGATTCTGAGACCCAATTTCAATGTGTGGGGGAGAGGTTTTCCCACACCAACAAGCAATTCTCAGACACCAGCTGGCTATCCTACAATTCAATTCAATTCTGACACTATCTCCAGTCCCATAAGACGGCCCTCTGCTTTAGATACCAGTCACATGTCCAAGCTGTTACCTGTACTTTCTGACCTACTGGCTATAAATCAGAGGTTCCTACAACCCAATCCTTGGGTTAGATTAATTTGCTAGAATGGCTCACAGAACTCAGGAAACCGATTTACTCACTATATTAATTAAAAATTACTCAAAATCTAGATTCTATAACAGGAAATTTTTATGATAAATTTGATAACACAAACATAAAAAATTCACTTCAGTAAAAAAAATCATAAAGTCAAATAACAAATACTAAACTGGAGAGGAAAATTTTGTATAAATTATTCAGAGTTTTTTATTGTTTGTATATAATAATATCTACAAATTAATAAGAAAAATACAAATGACCCAATATAATTTGTTCATATTAGTTAAAATACAGATGTTTTGTAAAAAAATACCAAAAATAATAGGATAGCTTTAAAATTAGGGGTTTTATTCTGTCTCATATAATAACGTGTGTATAAGCAGCCCAGGTGTTATATTGTTGCCCAGCTTCCCTAAAAATGTAACTTCTATCCATGATCTAAAATGGCTGTCTCCTCATCTTGTACAAATATTCATCATTACTAAAGAGAAAAGGCAAAGAGACAATATAACCCAGAAATTATACACATATTTGTGTTCACACATTACACACATCCCTCCAGTAAGAATTTAGACATTTAGCTATGAGGAAGGTTGGTCCCTTAATAAATGACAAAGGGAAGTATGGATATTGAAGCCACTAGCATTTTCTTCCTCCAAGGAAAGAGATAAAAACATTTCATAGAAACTGAGTCTTAAACACAGTAAAATATCAAAATTAATTTTTAATAAGAAAATTCTAAATTTTAACTACAAATTGTTTTTCCCCTAGCATATGCACAAAGAACTAAAGATTTTGTTTCTACACATTGTGGGCAAGGGTGAAAGAAAGAGGCATTCTCCTTTATGCCTACACATACTTGGAGGAAACATAAACTGAAATACCATCCATTGCAATTTCTGTAGACAATAACTACAAAATTTTTAAATTCATGTGTACTTTTATCCAGATATTCAACTCCTCATTATTTATCTTCCTCACATCTGAGTAAAAAGCAGACGTGCAAGGAAATTCAGAGCAGCATTGAAAATATGTTTGTTAACTGAGGCTGGTTCAAATCAGTTGTGCTCCTATATTCAGTGGAATACTAGAATACTTTTTTAAGCGCCATTAAAAAACAACATGACAGTTCTATTTAAACTGATATAAAAATGAATGCTATGCTATACATGGAAACATTTTTTAAAAGCAAGGCATAGAGTAATAAGTATAGTATAGTAATTTTCTGTGTAAAAATGCTAAAATTATGTATGTGTATATGTGTGTTTCTCAAACAATAAATTGGAGGGAGGAATATACAAGAAACTGTAACAGTATTTACTTCTGGGGAAGGAAACTAGGCTCTGTGGGGGCTAAGGAGAGAAGACGACAATTTTAATTCTATTTTCTTTCACTCCTTCTGAATTTTTATTTCATGACTGTACTACCTTTGCAAAAAAAAATTAAAACAGGTTACACTTAAGAGCACTCAAAGATGGGAAAAGCATTCATCATTGGAAAGATACAGCCAAACTAAGTCTAGGATTTAAATGTTATCTAAAATAGGCCTAAGATGTTTAATGTCAACTGAAAATGTCATCTTAGGTTAATGGCTCTGATTGCCTTGTAAATAACAAGACAGCATCAAGGTAAGTATTTCTTTAAATGAAATCATGACTAGTATGCTTAAGTACTTTTGTGTCTTTTCTGAAAAAAGGTGTAAACCTGCATTTTCCCCCATGATTTAATCCACCGCTTTTAAATGTGTATGCTAATAAACTGAGTAAAAAACAAGAACTTGGAAAACTTATGTTCTACTCCCTCTTTACATTACTACTGATTCACTCTATGGCTTTGAATACGTAATGCAGTATTTTTCAAGTTTCAGTATGCAATATGTAAATTTGGAAATACTTATTGTACTTCGCATCTATTGACTTCACAATAGTGGATAGGCAAATTTCTTTTTTTTAATGATAAAGGAAATCGTGAAGTGAAGTGTTTCCCAGGGTGATATTAAATGTTTAATCACAAAGCACAGTGATGATCTTTGCTTACTGGGTGGTGCTCATGCCTCACTGTGGCTTGAAATTAGGAATGTCTTCATATTGATTAAATTTACATGAAACTGAATTGGTATGATCTTTCATATAACAGGTACCAGGATGCTAATTTACTAATTAGTACTCAGAAATATAAATGATGTGTTTCTCCTCAAAGGGAAAAAAGAAGAGCTGCTTAGTGAGCTTCAAACTGGGAAAAGGAAGATTAGTTGACAGCTATAACATGATTCATCTCTATAACATAGATATAATTTTTAAATGGGAAGCCCAAGATACCTTTGACAAGGAGCTAGGGTTATTACTAAAAGTCTCTTCCTAAAACTCATATTCACTGCTTCTGTTACTGACGAGAATTGACACAATTTTTCCTCACCAAAATAACCTGACAAATTCTCTTATTGGTTTGTCACACATTCAGCCTTATTCATTGGGGTTCATATTCTCCTGGCCTCTCAAATTTGTTTCAGCCCTCTTCCTTATGTTACTTAGTAGGATCTTTCGGCAACAGTCCTACTTCCTGCTAATAGGAGCTCCTAACATTGCCATTTCAATCCCTTGCCTCCACTTACCTTAATACGTATCACATTGATCATAAACACCAACCAATATCTTTCAGCATCTGCCTGCAGCAGCATCTACTAACTTATTGCGTAAGATTGCTCTAGGATCACTCACCTATTTTTTAGACATAGTTGAGAAGTTTATTTATCCAGTTCTGAATTCAGTGCTTAAAAGTAGAAAAGAGTAGAATCACACCAGGACATTTTGAGGATAACCAAAAAAGTTTTCAGTAATTATACTGTGATAACAGACCTACACAGAAGGTGTCCAAGGCCAACTAGGCCATATGGTTACTCAATAACTCAACACTTCACAAGGGAGTCTTCAAGACAAGCCCTAGTACTTTTTTATCTTCCCACAACTTAAACTGATATATCATAGCTGCCATGAGATGATTAATTGTGCCTAAATAGTATTACATGGACATGAGAAAGATACTGAGAGTAAAGCCTTCCAGTAGCCTTCATGTGTTTTTAATATTAAAACAAAAATGCTATATCCACTACTGTGAACGTAGCATGTGGTCCTGTGAACACTTCAGTGATCCAGGATATAAGCACCTGGGCTCCAGATGATATGGATGGCCAGCCAGGCAGCTATGCCAGCAGAAGGTGAGCCATGGAGCCAGATGGGCATCTTGACAATTAGAGCCCATAAAATAAACTGGCAAGGGCCTCTACTTCAGGTCCTTGAAAGAACTTCAGCATCCTTCAGAAACTGGAGCATCTTACCACCCAAGTGAACTATCAGGTTTATATGTAATTTGCCTTAACTTTCATGAAATTTTGCGTATGTTATTAATAAACCTGTTTTTGCATTTTATCACTTATTGAATGTCTTTTAGTGTGAAATGTACTAGACCTGCCATTACCAGAGAGATTTCAGAGTAGAGAGTCAGACTATGAAACGTATAACATTTCACTTTGTGTATTTGATTTCTCTAGCAAAATCTTGTATAGCATATATTCAGGCATAAATTCCCTCTGTATGGAGATTTTAGAGTTTGCCTTAGTGTCCCACAGCTCCATGATATCAGTCACCAAAAAGCAAGCCTAAACCCTAGACCAGAAGGGAATGGCAGGAGGGAAGATACCACTGACAAAACAGATAGATTATCTTAATGTAGTTGGCCTTTTCAATGTTAGTGAAAATTATTTGGCATTTACTCAACCGAAGTATCCATTCTGCATCTTAAATGTCACTCTATGCCTATGATCTCAAATCTTATCCAAGTACTGAAATTTCAAAGTGACAGTCACGATATAAACAGTTCTACTTATATATGCATATTCATGAACTCTTAACACTATTATGAATACAAATATAAAATTCCATTACCACTGTTAACAAAGTACACTAATGGAGGAATCATTTGATTCCATCTAGTTTAATTTGAGTAAAACAACCATAATATATATGGCCATTCCAATCTTGTTGGTCCAATTAAGGAAAAATTTAGATGAAAATTTAAAAATAAACTGGTCTATTTTTGAAGCCAAAGAGAACATAACGATATGGTCCCATTTTTCAAAGCACCTACTATGTGCTGGACTAGTGTGAGATAGCTGATGTGCAATGTCTCATTTACTCCATAGGACAACCCTGAAAGATGCTTCATGTTATCCTCATTTTGCAGCTAAAGAAATTGTCTTAATATGTTTAACTAACTTGCTTAATGGTATATAATCAGGAAATGAAAGAGCAGACAATCACATACAGGTTTAACTTTAAATCCTATAACTTTCAACTGCACAAGGAGATCCATCACTCCAAATCCTTAATTTCAAAGATGAGAGCATTAAGGTCAACCCAGGTTACATGATCAGCTTAAGGTCACATAGCAGGTATTTACTGTCAACTCTTCTGACCCTCTGTCTACAGCAAAAATTTACCTAAGCTAATGACATTCAATCTTAGCTTAAGTAATTTTATGAATCCATTTTATTAAATGACATGATATATGTAAATATCTGAGTACTATGGCTTAAACATAGCTTACTCAAAGACGTTTAGTTCCCTCCCAGTACTAAACTCTTCGGTGATAATATGTTTAGAAAAGTGTTATCCTTCATCACCTCGCTGGAAACCATTACGTGGTAACATTCATTATGAAATCATATCTCTGGGCTTATCTAATATGCTAATTCTAGATGTTATAGAGAAAGAGTGTGTTATATAATTCTTGAATTTTTCAGCAGGAATAAATCACTAATAGATAGCTCCTTTGGTCATCATAGGGTCTGTAAAGCTGTTCTTAGATATCAACCTTGCTATTATCATAGAATTTTAATATTGATGTAAACTGTTTCCTGGAAAGCTTCATTTCATTATAAAATTCTTATAAATGTTAAATTGGCTTGGTCACATAGGAAATAAAATTGCATCTTTTACAGCTCATTGTTCTCATTGATATTTTCATGGCAATCAGCAATCAAATAATCTATATTTTCTACTTCAAAATAATAATTATAGAACTGTGGAACTTAGAGAGGCCTCAGAGAGCAGTGAGCCCTAACTTTTCATTTTGTAGTGAAGAAGACAGAAGTCAAAAGGGCTAAGTGGTCTGCTCACATCTCTGGAACCCAGATCTCTAGTCTTCTCTTCCTGGGTACTTTCCACTGGAATTTACTGACAAGATCAGAGATTCCTTGTAATTTTGAAAAAGGCCATAAACTGAAATGTTGCATTTTCTGAAAATTCATTGCCAACTACACTATCACTTTAAAAGTAATTATAATCCTCACTTCAATATTGCAAGGTTAAGGTCTTCTCGGCCTTTGAATATCTGTTGACATCTGAAGAAACACTTCCAGTGATAGCATCTGAAACACATCTTTAGTTGTTGCTTTATTCTCAGTCCTTGAAATAGCTTAGCAGGTCAAAAGAAAAAAAAAAGGCTATTCTAAAGTGAAAGGAACGCAATATGCCGTACCTTACTGTGCAAAATCAAAGCACATATTCACAGCCTCAGAAAATTATACTAGTAGGACCGATAAACATACATCACAAAACAATTTTAAGTAATCATTTCTGACTATCTTCTGTGAGGGACAGTGTCTTTTTTTTTAACAATACCTCAAGAAATATCTCAGTAAAAATAAATTACTTAATATATGACATTAAAATATAATCAATTACCAGACATTTTTTTCCTTGCTGACACACAAACTCTTATGAACTAGTAAAACTCAGACTCCTGTAGCTTATACTGATAAAAATACTAGTCCCTCCCTTTTCTATTATTTCTACTTCTAGTGGCTGAGTCACCTGAGAAAATCTTTTCTGAATTTCAGAGTAAATAGTTCACCTCATCCATTTCTTATAGATTCCAACTCTCTAGTTTTAAGGTATGCCATGTACGTACAATGGGATTAAAATTATTTAGCAACATAAAGGTTTATAAAACTAAATTATTTTAGGTGGCTGTGATAGTTTTAAATTATAACCATGTGAATGAGCCATGGTTAGGTGGATCCTCTCGCCCAGGTTTATTCTTCAGAACACTACAGCACCAGCTGATGTTTTGGCTGCAAATTCATCAGAGAACCTGAGTCACAATCGCCTTGCTAAGCCTCTTCCAATTCCTGTACCACAGAAATGTCAAGATAATGAAACTTTTGTTGTTTTAAGCAGCTAGATTTATGAACGATTTAAGAGATAATTAATGCAATAGTCCATTACGAGTGTATAGAGCCTGTTATGGATTGAATTGAGTTCCCACCAAAGTTAAGAAGCCTTAACTCCCAATGTGACTGTTTTTGGAGATAGAACTTTTAGGGAGGTAACTGAGGGTCAGATCACAGGGTAATCTGAATGACTGATGTCCTTTTAGGAAGAGGAAGAAACACCAGAACTAACTCTCTCTGCATATGCAGAGGGAAAAGGCCATGTGAAAACACAGCGAAAAGGCGGCCATCCGCAAGCCAAGGAGACAGGTTTCAGCATAAACCAATGCTGCTATCACTTGAACTTCCAACCTCCAAAATGATGAGAAAATAAGTTGTTTCTGTTGTTTAAGTGACCCAGTCTGTGCTATCTCGTTATGGCAAACCAAACTGACTAGTACAAATCCATTCTATAATCAAGCTCAGAATGATTTGCAACCAAATTTAGAGATGTACTAGTCTCAGATGCCAATAGATATAAAATTACCTGATGCCTATAAATTATCAGTGTCCTTCACATTCTCCTTGATTGTTTAAAAATCTTTCCATACTTCTATTCTGTTTCTGTGCCTGGTCTAATGTAACTTTCCAATAGAAAGAGAGAGAATGAAGGCAAGAAGGAAAGAAAAAACTAAAAAGCCCATGTTTGCCTTTGTGCTGGGAAAGTGCTGTCATCTACTCTCATGTTGGATTATTATATGTCTTATTAGAGTTTGAGTTCCTTGAGGGCAGAGACTATGCCTTATTTCCTTCTTCATAACATTTTTTTTAATAAAGAAGACACATAACACAAAATGAGAATTTATTGAATTGAAGATAATTAAATTCACACCAAATCTACTAATTTTGATAAAACGGAAAACTCCAAATTACAATTTTAAAATATTGAAATTAAAAAAAATTAACAGACATAAAATTATGTAAAACATTTTTGCTTATTTTATCATTCGTTCATTTGATATTTTTGTGCATTTGCTATATGCAAAGCACTCATCTATTCAATTAATTATGAATTTCATTAAATATTTTAAGCAAAAAAGAAATAGCATTTGGATTAGATAGGGCAGTACTTATATTTCTTACAAGGTAAGTCCCTCTCTATTATCCCCCTGCTTAGAATCGTTCCACGAATTATCATTGCACTTAGAATGAGTTACAAAACTCCTGAAGCTGGTTTATATACATCCACATGACCTGACCCCTGCTTACTTGTTTGACTTCATTTCAAATGACTCTCACCATTATCCACTATAAAGCCATACCAGCCAATTTATTTTCTTCAGACAAGTCAAGCTGCATCCTAAATTTGTTATTCCTCCTCATCTTTCTTCTTCTTCTGTCATTTAGGTTCAAAATTAAATGTCATCTCTTAAAGAGAACTCTTCAGATGCCACAATCTCAGAGTCACCCTCGCCCTTTTACATGACCCTATTCCCATGCTGCTCAAAGTGCTTATTACAAACAAGTGTTGTATCCATTTGTTTATTACTTGTCTTTCCCTACTTAAATGCAAGTTCCAGCCTAGCAGAGTATTTAATGGTTGTTTACTACTGGATCTCTAGGGCTCAAAGCAATAGTTCATCGTTACTACTCAATAACAGTTTCTTTAATAAATGGATGAATGAAAAATGAATACATGGTCAGATGATAAGAGAGAGGACTCAAGGATGATTCCTAAAATTTTGATTTGAGCCAACGGATGGACGGTGGTGTCATTTAAGGAGACTAAACACTGAAGCAGGAAAAATGTTAGGGGTGGTTTAAAAGAAAGAATTGTGATTGACATATTAAATTTCACATTGCTATTAGATTTTCAAGTGGAAGTATCAAGTTGTTAGGTAGTTACCAACTCTGGATCTCAGTGGCAAGCTCAATGATAGAATTATAGAAACAAATATCCAAACACTTTTAATAATAACTATCATAATAATTAATATATATATATTTGTGTGTGTGTGTGTGTGTGTACAGGAATGAGTCTGGGATTACTCCGATAGCAGAGAAATATCAAGAGAAGAAAATTAGGTAGAAACAAAACCAGAGAATATGTCTTCTCAGAAACTGAGAGGAAAATTCTTTCAGAAGAAGAGCTTATTTGTGCCAGATATTCCTGAAAGCAGCAAAAGAGGAGAATGGGGAGACGTCCACTGGATTTTCAAAATAGAGGTGGGTGAGAAGTGACTCCCCTAAAAGCAATCACTGGTGGGTGTGAAGTATATGAAAAACTAGGAGGAAAGCGTTAAGGAGGGAGTAGAAAGTGGAGAAGGCAATGATGAGACTTTTTCAAGAATGTTTTGCCTAATGTGAGTGTAGTTTCCGAGATGAAAAGGGTCGGGTCAGGGGAATTTCTGAATAGAAAATGTAGAGTATGTTTCTTGCTGATAAAATCATAGTGCTGAAGTCATTATACTAGGAGTTCCTTGAGATCAAATTACAAACTAGGAAAATATCAGAATATTAATCACATCTATATGGTAAGTTTACAAGCTCACCTTAACCTTCCAGAAGTCTATAGCTGCACCCTCTTCCCACCCAACACACACTGGCCTCTGGATAAAAAGATTTAATTTAAAAACAAATAGCTTGTGAGCACATTAAAAAAAAAAACAAAAAAAACTACTGCTGGTCTTATTCAATTCTTCTTTCTAGATTATAGCAAGTTGTGATGATTAAATATTAAATAAGCATGGCAGCACAAAAATGAATATGAGAGTATGATTTCCAACCCTGTTCCCACAGATAAACATATTTCAAGCTGGAGTTGCTTTTTTTTCTTTTCTAGAGCACAAAAAAGATTGTGTCTTGACTTAGTAAAATCAAAGAAACCAAAAGAGACACAAGTGGTGATTGAAGGAGAAAAGGTATTACTCTTATCTTGTCAGCATTTGTGGCTAAATTGTACAACCCTGAATCACTTAAAAGTCAGAGAAAGTGACCTGCTTTATTTAGCAAACAGTAAGCATTGGGATGGGAGGAAATGGTAACCTATAGTTCCCATTAAATAACAGTTGTAGGATCTGTCAGACAATGCCAATACATATACCCCAAATCTCAGCAAATCTGGCAATTGCGAGTACTATCGTGGGCACTATATTTCTGTATTTCTATTTCTATATGGAGGCCAGGAAAACATATTCCAGGAAATACATTGTAAATAGGTTTTGTTATTGATATCCAATGCCCCATGTCTCATCTAGGAAAGAAACATGTTTGTATACATAGTGGTAAGTAAATTAGTAGGTATTTTTCTTACTTGAATTGCCTGTTGAATCAGGCCTCAAGTTGAATAGAGCTTGAAGAACTAGGCTAACCACAGTGCATTATTCAGAACCTTGATTCAGCATACTAAGTCTAAAACAAGAAGTAAAAAATAAAAGTTAGTTAATATCTTCCTAAAACAAATCAAGAATGGTAATATAGGTAGTGCTTGTTGTAGCCCAAAGGCAGATTGGTGCTTAAAATCTGTTGCCAGTACTTACATTGGTTGTATTAATGTCATTGCCACCTGTGTATGTCTATTTATGCCATTGTGCCCATGTACCATGTGTCTGCCCTGTACTTTTGGAATAAATTGCTCTGTTTCCTGAAGCAACCATTACATAGCAAATGATTGCTCAGTATATCACTAAGGCCCAAAGAAATAATACGCATGCAACTCAAAGCCATCTGCTATTCCAAATGCTGTTCATTGAATAAATAAGTGGACATTTATAAGCTGATCAGGTGAAGGAAAGCAGTGCTGAACATAAGAATTGAATTTTCACAAATTGCTATGGATTAGTCATAAAGCAGTACAAAACTCAGCTTTTTGAAGTCATGTCTTAATCATTGTTTTTTATCCAGGTCAATAAATATTGCTTGTATAAAATATATAGCAGATACCATATGTCTGTAAAACCCAAAGTATGGATGACAATTGTGATAAAAGCAACAATAATAATAATTATATGCTGAGGGCTTTGACAGTGTACTAAGAAATGTAATGTTATTTAATTTAATCTGCAAAGTGACATTAGGGAGAGGATATCATTATTATCTACATTTTAGAGAAGAGATTTAGAAAGATTAAGTAATATGTCCAAGAGACAGTAAATGGCAGTGACTATAGGAAAGGATGGTGGCTAAACTAAGTATCACTAGGCATAAGAATTATGCTCAGGGTCTCACTCAGAATTCTTGGATAAAATATGGAGTCAAAATTAATGAGTAATTTTCCTACAGGATTTTTGTTTTGTTTTTTAATGAGAAGAGAATAGCAAGTGAAAGCAGGTGTTTTGGTCATTATTCATAGCTGAAAAAAATATTCTGTCCAATTTTTAGTGATATTGTCCATATATTCTGGATTTATTTTTATTATTTTCTGTGGCAGAGCTTGACCAGAAATAGGTCCAGAAATATATGGAGACCACAAAAAGATAAAATAGAACAACAGATTGGAGAGTAATGTCTAGTGGAGAACATTGGGCATGGTTTCTGACACATGGAACTTACTCAGAGAGACCAGATCAGAGACCTATTAAGTTTCTGAAGAAAATGTAGCATCAGAGAAATTGGCTTTAAAAGGTAGCAAGGGGATCTTTGACAAATACTTAAAATAACTATTAGGCCCCTAATGTATAAGAAAAAATAAGGCTCCAAAAACATACTTCGAATATGGCTAAGGAGGCTATTGAGCAAGGAGAAGCATCGCAAAGAACTGATCAAGGAGAATATGGGGAAAATTAACACAGGAGCCCCGCCCAGACAGCTGACTTGGTTCCCCAACCCAGGAGAGCAGCTTTTACATATTCTGACTGGCAGGATTTTCTATTATTAGAGACCAGTAACTTTTGTGTTTTTCTTCTACTCCTAGAATAAGAATATTCTGTGTTTATGTCCTCCTTGTTTCACCATTAAATAACTGAGTGGTTGTTGGGAGGAGTGTGTGTAAATAATATATCTTTTTGACAGTAGGTCTCTAGATCAAAATGAGTACTATGTGGTCCAAACATTACTTAAAGATCCTAGATTGTCGAGATGGATGCCTGGCTGATGGAATTTGGGTGTTGATAGCACTGGGAAAGGCTGAACGTGTTCCATATAAGAGGAATGATGAAAAAGTTATTGGTGACCAGAAGAGACTGACTGGACACTAACCAATTATATTGACTGTTCTGGAGCACACATTAGGATGCATGCCAACCTTCTTTGCAGTGAGATTGTGACTTTGAATCAGTTTCGGCCAATAGAATACAGGAAGAAACGCACTCCCACTTCCAAGGGTAAACCCTTAAATTCCAGATTTTCCTTTCTTTCTCTCCCTGTCTCTGTCTCTCTCTGTCTCTGTCTCTCTTTCTCGCCACAGGCAAATGACTTCAGGAGTGTGGAACCACACTATACAAGGAACTGAAATCCTTAAGTAACCCCTTCAAAAACAGACTCCTAGGAGACCGATGCTACTCACAGTAGACTATGACATGAGGAAAATAGGTATTAAAGCACTTAAAGCACTTTGATTTGAGGGAGGTTTGTTAGGGCAGCTAGCAGTATTACTCTTCTAATATGTGACTCATACACCCATCTATGTCTTACCCAAATCCTGCTTACTTTGCTCATGGTTATTGAACCATGCCAACTCCTTAATATCATATAGGGGAAAGGCATTAGACCTACCCAAAGCAAGTGGCAGGTAAGATAGAATCACCTTATTCTAGAACCTACAGTGATAAGACATTGGCATTTCCTTTTTTCTCACTGAAAAAAATTTGATAAATTCAAGTTATCCTCTCTTCCTCCCGCCTTTCCTAAACACACACACACACACACATGCACACGCACATGCACACGCACAGAGAGAGCGCTGTTCATTCTCTGAGGTATTCTTGCCCGATGGTAAGGGAGTAGAAATAACACCATTTACCCTTGACAAGCTGCTCACACAGCAAGAGCATATCTGAAAAATTCAGCCACCAGAAATTACAAAATGACCACACCTCCATTTGGTAATATAAAATAGCGAAGAAAAAAAAGACCATTGAGTGTTATCCACTCTATATGAATACAAAATTATGAATCATAAAGCAAGGCAGGTCTCTGAGTAAGCTAGAGGAGCTCGGGCTGATTCCCTATACGAGTCTAATGATGAGTCAATGGCCAAACTATTTATAACAGAGTCGGTCCCAGCAAGAGATAAGAGCCTGTGCAAAGCTTCATTAAAACTGGTATTTCTGCTGGCAGCTACCATATTAAAGAAACAGTTGTGATACCATCAGTGCAGCAGTCCTATGTAATAAACCAACAAACTCTTTGTATTCTTTCAGCATCAGTCTATGGAATGAGAATATTAACATAGTTATATAAACTAACCACCAATTTTGAAAGCTACCTAAACCAGAACTCTCAAAGATTTTTGTCTTTGGCTAAAAAAACATGATTCCAAATCTTAAAAGAAAAGGAATCTTTAACAAATGCAAGAAAGCTAAGCTGATTTAATGTAACAAAATATAAATGTGAAGTTGATTATATATAGCAAAATTACATTCCAAGTGCAAGTACATCATAAGGAACACCATAAATAAAGAATATTGAACGTTCAGTATGGATTGCCGTAATCACACTCTAAAAATTCATTCAATAATTTGAAAACTCCATTTTTGGGGACTGGGTGATTGGTTTGCACAAACCTAATATGGAGTGTAAGCACAATATATAAACAACAGGCCTTCATTTTGCATTTATAGAAAGCTGAACAACTTCAGTGTTAAGCCATTCTGTCTAATCCAGATAATTATAAGGACCACATACACTGGGTTTACTGGGCTGCTCCTTTACATGCAATTATCTCGGACCCATATCATGTAGCTTGAATAAGAATTATTATGAGTGTTGCTAAAATAGTCTTTTTTTAAGCAGTCTGCACAGTATCCTCAGGATACTAAAGTTAATGAACTACTCGTCCAATGGAACGGGAATTCTCAAATTTACAGTACATCAGGGGAACTTGTTAAATGCATTGCCGGGCTCAACCAACAGAATTTCTGATTCAATAGGTTTAGGGTAAGTTTTCAAAATCTGCATTTCTAATGGGCTCCCCGTGATGCTGATACTGCTGGTGCAGGGACCACACTGAGAGCACCATGCTAGAACACTAGGTTATGAATGAGAATACATGACAAAGGACCTTATTAGTCACCATCCATAAAAAAATCTGTAAGCTAGTGATTTTTCTAACTTCTGAGTTATCTTCCCTAAAGATAATGGAAACACGATCATTTTCATGAAAATATATTAGAAACCTCTCTGGAACCTTCCAGTTTTAAAGTTATAAAAACCCTATAGGGTTTTTATGGTGGATAAAGGCATAGAAAGCATGTGGCCTGACACAGAGCTAGCATATATTAAATTGAAAAATGTTAAGATAACATAGAAGATAAAAATATATAGGTATGCAATATTATTTACTCAGTCTCTTCAAAATACCTAATCCATGTTTCATCTTTATAACACTACAGAGGAGGATCTGGTGACAATACTCTTATCTTAAATAATGGGAGAATGTCACCTCCTCCCCCCAAAATATTTCAGTTTTCTCAAGTTGGAGAATTATCTAAGTCATTCTGGGAATGGGTTTCATGTCCTGTAGCTTAAGACTGAGCTCTCTTATCCTTCTTCATTTTGCAAAAAGTGGAATAGAGAAAACTTTATAGACTCTCCAAGAGCCTATCTTTCCTTTTCAAGGCCAGTGTTCTAAGCTTGAAAAACCTATAATTTGTATTTCAGTGAGTCCATATTTGTTTTCTTGGTCAACGATCATCTGCATCTAAGGTGAACCTCTATGCCATGCGGTAGAGAAGGCTATTCAAAGTGCTCATCTGAAATAAACAGATTGGCCTGATAACTTCTCCTCTGTTGCCTCTCAAGGAGAATTAACTGATCTTGTCTCTCAGCTGTTGCAAAGACAGATAATAAATGACCAGCTGCTGTAGATACCCCTCTCTCCTACTCTAAAAGCACAATTTCAAAGAAAAAAAAAGTTTATATAAATGAAGAGGGAAGTATTTTCAGAGAAGTTTACAATATTTGATTCTGGGTTATTTAAATGGCTATTTTAAGCCTTTTTTTTTTAACCTCATGACAGAATGAAAAATTCATGGAGACACTGATAAAGATAGGAAGCAAATAAAAAAAGCCCATGAAAGGCTTTGATAAAATACCTCTATGCCCAGAAAAAGTTGAGCCAGCCTTCATAGCTTTTCTAGACATACATTGCAAATGCACACAGCCATCAAATTTGAATGAAGTGAATGACCTCTCCACAGGTTTGCCAAAGCAAGAACAAGGCTGCCCAAGGGATCTCGACGCAATGGAACCATTTGGGGAAAGCATTTTTGTCACTATTGAGAACTAAAAAATATACCTGGCCTCTGAGTTGCAGAGTTATATATGTATTTTTATCATTATAAAAAGCTTTTTAAGATGAAAGGAAATCATCTAAGATTCATCTAAAGAAGATAGAGGAGGAAGCAGGACACAGGGAAATACAGCAAGAGAGCAAAAATAGTGACACTGAATAAAACCAGACGAAACCTAAAGTACAAACATATTATTTATTCATTTGACAGTCTCCGGAATCAAACAAGAATTACATGTTCTGAATACATCAAATATTAGAATTTTCCAGGGATAAAATGAAACTCAAGGAGTTTAGTTATTCTTGCTCCCTTGAACACAATGAATTGCTCTCACTAACACCCTCCAAATTCTACTCTCTCTCAACATTTTCTTTGTTGTAAGGAATCTCATGTACTGCACTTATCTATATTGGTCTCTAGGTCGCCCAGGAAGCAGTGATAATTTTATCAAAATTAGCAAATAATGAGATTTTACATATATATCACCTTACTTAAGCCTCACTTATGTTTGAGATAGTCATACAATAATCCCCATTTTCCTGATGTACAAATAAAAGTGAAGTTGTTTGACCAGGGGACATAGTAGGTGCTATAGCAAGAATGTGAACACCTGAATCCAGAACTCCTGCTGTAAGTGGTGAACTGCACTGACTCGTGAGGAAGCAGCTACAGGATTCTGAATATTTCAAGAGGGAAAGCAGGGGTGGCAGCAGTAGCCACACAGACACCTAAACCAAACAACTGGACAGACTTTGAGATTTGCTCAGTCCTTTTGGGTCGCTGCCAAGCTATGTTAGAGAAGAGATGGAAAGTGAAGAGACAGCATGGATGGTATAGTAGTATGCACACATCCATACATTTTTCTCCTTAAAGCTATTTCTTTTTTTTAGAATATACTCTTCCCCTATTCCACAAAAGTCTACAGGATTCTGACAAGGCTACTATTAAGGAGACACACTTGCCTAGCTCCTGAGTTATGTTATGACTAAATAATACTTGTTAACTTTCTGGGGACAGTTTTGGGGCAGGCACAAGAACCAAGATGGGTTCTAGGAGAAAACGGGTGGTCTTTCTCCATTTTATTAAGATCTCAAACTGAAAAGACAGTGCGGTCTTGAAGGGGTTAGCCGAGCATACTGCTTATTTGGAATAAAGGCAACACAAAAGAAAGAAAAATTGAGAATGAGAGAACCAGTGAAGACTGATATAAACTGATGATATCATCAAACCCGTCAATCTTTGGACCCTGAATTCAGCTGTGCTCAGTCATGTCTGATCATAAACTATTTATTTGATCAAACTGTTGAGTTGATTACCATTGCTTCCAGCCAAAAGTGTGTTGATTACCCTGGTGCCCCTGTTTTCCAAACCTGAAACTAGGATTCATATTTTAAAACAGCAACGTTACCTAAAGGGGGTGTTAAGACAAGTATTTTAGATGAAAACGGTTCTTACAACTGTAACAATTACATAGCTGACACTTACTATGTGCCAAGTACCATTTAAAGCACTTTACAAATATCAAGTTATTTAATTCTCACAACTGTACTGTCATAATACTCATTTTATGCATAAGGAAAGTGAGTCTCAGGTTATTCCCAAGGTCACACAGATAATATGTAATTGTTCACAAGGTTCTTCAAGATCAGTCCCAGTTACTGCCTTGGTTCAGGCTGCTGTAACAGAATACCATAGACAGTGTGGCTCAAACAACAAACATTTACTTCTCACACTTCTAGAGAGTAGGAGGTCTAAGATCTAGGTGCCATCAGATTCAGTGTCTGGTAAGGACCCTCTTCCTGGCTTACAGATGGCTGTCTCATTGCTGTGTCCTCATTTGGGGTCGGGGAGGGGAAACAGAAAGAGACAGAGTGAGAGAGACAGATTGCAAAAGCTCTGATCTCTTCTTACAGGGCACTAATCCCATCATGAGGACCCCACCCTCATCTAAACCTAATTACTTTCCAAAGGCCCCACCTCCTAATACCATCATACTGGGGGGTTGGGGTTTCAACGTATGTATTTGGGGGCACATAAACATTCTGTTCATAACAAAAACACCAGTTCTCATCTTCTAGGGTAGCCCAGAGTAGGGGAATGCAGATGTACCAGTATGAATTTCCAAATTTTCTCACACTCTTTTTCATTATATGGGTTGCATATAACTACTGATGCTTCATCATTCCAGAGCTTTGATGACTGGAAGGTAAGTGAACCACATTACAAATAACTCAGAGACATGGAGGAAAAAAGATGGACTCCCAGCTATCTCTCTATCTTCATGGCATTATAGAGAAGATTACTTCTGAAACTGAGAAGCAGATTGTAGAGAAATATACAAATTTGCAGTCTAGTAATGTATGCATCTATTATAGTCTGAAAGTGTCCCGTTTACAAATAAACATATGTCTAAAATGGCCCTATTAGCACTGCCTAAAATGTAGGCCAGATCTTGCAGATATTATAAGTATTCATTATATTAAGCCATAAAACAAAAGATACTTAAGGGACTTTCAATTCCAGAATTAAAAATATTCCACAGGGAAAACTTACATATTTAATGAGAATATATCCAATTTGAAAATGGAAAGCTAGGGTCATATACTGAATAATTCAAAGGGAGGTATTTTGAAGAAGCCTTAATGTAACTTTAGATTGAAATATGGTGATGATGATGATGAAATATCCACCAAAGAAAATAAGAATAAATATTCTTTGACATCATTGGTACCAAGTTATCCCATTTTTGTAAAGTTTTAGAAGATTTCTCTCTTTGTTCAGTCTTGTTTTATCTCTTTTGACAAGTCATAAAGTAGAAAATGTCTAAATGGACAATAAAATATGTGGGCAAGTAGTAAGTACTACTATTCAGTTTTTTAAGTTTTTTATTGTCATTTTCACTGAAGAAAATTTATCAAAATATTTAATAATCTTACAAAATAAATATTTTACAAAAAATTAATACAAACCTAAAAAAATAATCACTGGGATTTTAGCTTAGGGAAATAGGTCTAGTTTAACTGGCAAAATGCTATTATTTATTTTATATTTATGATACATATATAAAAATAGGATGAACTTTTGGATTACTTTTCTCAAATATGCACTAAAAAGGATATCATGGGAAAGCTAAAGGCACATTAGAACTTTGCAGAATGACTTACACAGTGATGGTAAAGTGGGAATATGAAGGAATACAGGAGCCTGAAGTTTGTCATATGCTCTCTGGACAGTATTCTCACGAGGACCAATGAGAAATGTATATGTAGAAGCACATATTATGAGGTCATTGTATATACAAATATATATAATACTCATAATTATTTAATATTTGAACCTAACAACTAGAAAAAAATGTGACAGACACACAGACTGCTACAAAATAGGGGCTAACTGCACTTTTTATTGTTTTTGTTTTTTGGTTGTTTGTTTAATAAGTATGCAAAGAATAAATAGCAATAAGTCTCCGGCACTTAACTTCACCACTATTCCGGTTTTGGGCTTTGACACATGACACCCAAGAAACTACAGTGCATTACAGGAAGAGGCAAGGGTTCTAAATCTGCCACCATCGTTCACCATGTGTGACCAGAGAGAGGCAATTGGTTTATATAGTTTCAGTTTCATCGACATAAAAAAAACTATATTAAATATTCTTTTGTTCTCGTAAGTAATAGATCTACAGTTTGAAATAGTTCTATAAAATAGAAAATATTCGTTTAAGTACGACTGGTTCTAGAGGTGAAAACTTTTTTTGTCTTTCTCTCTCCTATCCCTAAGTTTTCTTTCCTCTCTGTGTTTGCATCATTATGCAATATCATGTGCTATACATCATATTCTTCATGTGACCAAGGGAGGCCGCTGTCAGAAGCTCCGGGTTTACATAGTCCTAACAGCTTACGATCCCAGAGGAGGATAAATCTTCTCTCTCCCATGGCCTATGTACCAAATCCCAGCTTAAGCTATGAATTAAGCTGTTGGGAGTGGCACAGCCATTCCTGAGTCAGTTACCAGGGTCAGGGATGTATAGTACTCTAAATCACAAGCCTGTATGGCATGGCTACCCCTATGGCCCGAGCAGAGGCACAATGTGATTTCAGTCCCAAAGAGTCAATGTACTGGAAAAGTGTGTTCCCGAAGAAAACAAGGAACAGGGGAAACTTCCAGAATTATAAGTGAAAATTATTTGTAATTATACCCAACACACATCAAATAAAGTGTGAAAGTGGAGCAAAGATGTTTTCAGGCACATGAGTCTCTTATCATTTATTTCCTGTATCCTTTTTTTCAAAAAACTATTGGAGGATATATTCCAGATGAAAGAAGGAAAACACTAAGAAAACAAACAAGCATGGGAATGAGAAAATAAGGCTTCCAATAAGAGAGAGGTAAAAGAAACCCTCCAGATGCTGGCAAAAGATATCCCATGGCAAGCTCTGCACAGCTATCCTAGAAAGTTTGCAGAATCAGACAGAAGAGTTATGAAACAAATTGATAAAATACATAATGTATATGAGGAACTTGAGAATAATTTTACAATTCTGTCAGAAACCTTAGCTAAATTAATAAACAATTTGTAGGAAATCAAGAGGAAAAATGAGACAGCTAATACACATTGGAAAAAAAAGTTTTTAAGAAAGGATTTTTTTTCTATTTCTAGGAATTTATCTCAAGGAACAATTAGACAAACGTGCAAAGACATATGTAAAAACTATCCATTACAAAATTGACTATATTAGTAGAAAAGTGAAAATCAGAAAAGTGAAAAGTAGAAAATCAAAAAGATTTTGATTCAACTATATACACTTATGTAGAATTATTACGTACAATGTTCTAAGCACTTCAAAAGCTGTAAGTCATTTAATCCTTATAACATTACGTAATATCATAGCATGCTGCATGGCTTTGCTGTGAAAAATATTGCATAGTCATAATAATGCCAACACTGAGTACTGAGTGAACTGAAACTGGTGATCTAAATACATATAGGCTCATGTAACTAAAATGGAAAGAGGAGGGAAGAGGAAGCAGATATGGGTGAAAGGAATGTAAAAAAAAAAATCATCTTTCCTTGAAATGTGGAATGATGCCTTAAGCTGAAAAATAAAAATAGGCAGGCTAATCATGTTGTTGATAAACATGGAGGTAAACTTGTAAAGAAAACTAGGAGACTTAAAAATGGAAAACTTGAAAGTGGTACCTCTGAGGAGTGAGAATTGGGAACAGAAGGGACTAAGAAAGATGTTTTCAATGAGACATCGTGAGTGTTTAAACTGTGAATATGTATTACTTTGTATATAAAATATATATGATACACTCCATATATGGTATATTTTCATAAAGATGAAAATTGAAATTTCCATAAATAGAAACATTAAAATGAATAAATAGATGAGTTTGGAGAACAGGGAAAGGGAATTTTCAAAGATTTCAAAAGTTCACTCATGTTAAGGAAACAAGGAATGTTCGTCATGACTTCTCTTTATCTCAGTTACTGCATTGCTCAAAAAACTCTGCTTTTAATTTCTAGGGACAAATACCTCCTAAAAATCTGTAATCATTTTAGTTTATGATTTCATCATGTTAATCCCCCATTTAAATGTGGCCAATTAATATAATTTATTGTATATGAATTTCAAAAAGACTTGATTCAAAATTGGGTGTGTGGGGTGACTCTTTTGAATGGCCAGATAAAGGCAGTCATGGCATGGATGTTATTTGACATTTGCTGATGTCTGGGGTAGATGAAAAAATTTGCACTACAAAGGATTCTATGTATCACTGCATTAAATAGTGTCATTTTAATTAGAACTGTAAAATAGTATTTAAATTCCGCTGTAGTAGAGATTCCAGAGAAAAGCCATTTCATTTTCATAGCCCCTTTAGAATGACATGCTTCTCAGCATGGACATCAAAAAAGTATTTTTGCATAAAGCCATTATGGATACTTTGAGAGGAACTGTTAGAGTTGATGGTGAATCCCCTGATGGAGACCTCTGAATTAAATAATTTGCAAAGGCTTGTCCTTAACTTTTAGGAAGTTGTACCTTATGAGAAATTCAATTGTCTTTATCCCAGACTTAAAGAGGCAGAATAATAGAAGTTCACATAGCCAGGTTGGCCTGCTTTAAAATCACAGCTCTGCCCCTAATTAGCTGTGAGAATTTGGACAAATTGTTAAGCTCTTTGTGCCTCAGTTTCCTCATCTTTAAAATAGGGATTAATATTCTCATGAAGATTAAATGTTAATGTAGGTAAAGCACTTAGAGCAGTGACTTGCTATAAGAACTGCTCCCTCTATCATTGCTTTGGGTGAATACTTGACATAAAAGTGTTCATTGCCCATGACAAGACAGAATAAGTTTGAATACTGCACTACGAATTGCTATTTATATTATCTTCTAGTTCATGTCCTAGTGGGATGTGTGAATAGTTTCAAAAAGCAATAGAGAAGGATGATTAAGTATTACATCGAAATAATAAAGTACTAGCACCAAAAATGTGGATTACTCACAGAAAAAAAAAAAATCATGGTCCCTGTTTGAGTGTGTAAAGAATTGTTAGCTCTATTAATGAAATCTTCACCCAATTTCAGTGCAGTGATTGAAAAAACTGGAAGAGACACTAGAAAGTTAACAGGAGCCACAACATTGTTTAAAAAAAAAAAAATTGGCTTCCACAATAGTTACTGTGCCAGCCCAGTGTCAACATGGTGATTGACAAGAAAACAATAGCCACACTCAAGGTTAGCGCAAAGGTGAGCCAACATCAGCTGCAAAGACCACAGCCTGCAGCACCAAGGCTACAGGAAGGTGAGGAGGGAAGGCTGGCATCAGTGGAATGAGAGCAAGACATCATTAGCCGAGATGAGAATGTTTTAGTAACTTGGGGTTGCCAGTAAGAGAAAGGGGGGACATGGAACTGGACTACTGTGTGAATCCAATAAGAAAGTGCGGGCGCGGGGGTGGAGGACTTCTGAGCCAGAGGCTGCTTTTAGGGTACTTTTTTTTTTTTTTTTTTTTTGCGGTACGCGGGCCTCTCACTGTTGTGGCCTCTCCCATTGCGGGGCACAGGCTCCAGACGCACAGACCCAGCGGCCATGGCTCACGGGCCCAGCCGCTCCGCGGCACGTGGGATCCTCCCGGACCGGGGCACGAACCCGCGTCCCCTGCATTGGCAGGCAGACGCCCAACCACTGTGCCACCAGGGAAGCCCTTAGGGTACTTTTGATATACCCTTGTCTCCTAGCTTTTCCTTTTCCTATTTGGGTCACACTAGGAAATATAAATGATGCAATTATAGAGAAATGTCAGAGATATTAGGTAAATAATTTGTATAAATTACATCCTATCTATACAGCAGCACTCTTTTATCTGGGAATATAAAAATGTATCTGTACTTTGTTTACAGATTTTTGTCTATAAAAGATGACTTTCTCTTTACCTAAATTTCTGTTCGTATATGTATACTTAAATTTACACATGTTCTGTATTGTCCATGGGACAAAATAATTTTAAAATGCTCATGCCTCTGTGATTTATTTACAATGCACCAGTGGAATCATTAATGACAGAGATGTTAGAGATCATCCATTACCACTGTTGTCAAAATAAAAAAGAAGACACCTTTAGAATAACATTATAAACGTTATGAGAGTGAAATTTTTACATTGGAAATGATTTAGAAAAACAGAGTGGAGGAATGCAATGGACTAAATTTTTGTGCTCCCCCCAGTCCCCCACCACAACCAAAATCCATATGTTGAAATCCTAATACCCAATGTGATGTTATTAAGAGATGGGACCTCCGGGGAGTGACTAGGTCATGAGGGTGAAACCTCATGCACAGGATTAGTGCCCTTATAAAACAGATCGTAAAGAGCTTCCTCACCCCTTCTGCCATGTGAGGACACAGCAGAAAAACGACAGCTTAGGAACCAAGAAGCAGGTTTTCATCAGATGCCAAATCTGCTGGAATCCTGATCTTGGACTTCCCAGCCTACAAAACTGTGAGAAATACATGTTTGCTGTTTATAAACTACTCAGTATAGGGTGTTTGGTTATGGCAGCCCAAATGGACTAAGACAAGGAAAATGGAATTATTTTTTTAAAAAACATAATATCTAATTATGTTTCTAAAAAGTTAGACATGTGTGTGTGTCTGTGTGTATGCATTATGTGTGTTTGTGTGTTCAACGTTGTTGTCAGTCTTAGGAACTCATTATCTTCCATTCATGCTATTTCCCATAACTGATGCTGTATATTCACTGAAAAAGCTGACATTATTGCACAGTCGGCTTGAAATTTTCCATGCACCACAGTGTAAAACCTTAAAGTTAAGCTCCGTTTCCACAGCAACCACAGTTTAGCTCCTCAAGCACAGTTAGACTTTTTTTTGTGGTCTTAACCTACATGTACCAGTAAGGCTTGCTGATCTTTGATGCGGCATTTATAAGTTTTATTGGTTATATAAGCCTATGCCTGTGGTTTCTTTCCTGCATTTGAAAATCCAATGACAGTTTTACACAGGACTAATTTTTGAGGTACAAATTGGGGGAAAAATAAAAGCATAACTGTAAGCAACTGGACATTCAGCTAGTTTTACATTTTATGTAAAACTAATGACTAGTTCTTTCAAATAGATGTGGATTTGACAATTCATCTATAAAAACAGCAAATCTGATCCAAGTTTTTTTTTTTTTTTTTTTTTTTGCGGTACGCGGGCCTCTCACTCTTGTGGCCTCTCCCATTGCGGAGCACAGGTTCCGGACGCGCAGGCCCAGCCGCTCCGCGGCACATGGGATCTTCCCGGACCATGGCACGAACCCGTGTCCCCTGCATCGGCAGGCGGACTCTCAACCACTGCGCCACCAGGGAAGCCCCCGATCCAAGTTTTAAGAGGCCTCTGCTTTGCACACAAATACATACATGTACCCTCGAGTAATTAGGGTTTCTCCTGTGCTACTGATGCTCTTCCACATGCCTGTCTCATGCATCTACAAGACTAAATGAATTGTGTGTACTGTGGACAATAGCCTTTAATCACTCTTCTCTAACCAGCTAAGTCTCCTGGCTTCCCACTTAATCAACCTGAGTCTATAACACTTATACTTTTTTATAGGGGTACTTCATCTTCTGGAAAAAAATTTCCCAATTGTTTTAATCACAAGAGATTCCCTTACACACACAGAGAGAGAGAGAGAGGGGGGAGGGGGGAAACAGGAACAACTGAATTGAACCTTTTGACAGAGTTTTATTATAAGCATGGAAACATTCATGCGGGAGCAGTCAAGAAAATGACTCTCCAATGATTTGGGGAAAAGGCTTTCATAAACTTAAAAAAAGTAACATTAGGTTGTTTACCAAATATCAGACTGCTTGCTTCCTAAAGAATGATACCTTGTTTTGATCTCTATCAGCATATCTTAAA
Source organism: Phocoena sinus (assembly GCF_008692025.1). Classification (NCBI taxonomy): domain Eukaryota; kingdom Metazoa; phylum Chordata; class Mammalia; order Artiodactyla; family Phocoenidae; genus Phocoena; species Phocoena sinus. The sequence continues at coordinate 43,708,323 of NC_045772.1, read as the reverse complement.
GACACAGTTTTCATTTGGATTATGTTCACTGTATGTTCACAAGACTTCATGTTCAGATGCTTTGGTATCAAGTTTGAGAATTATTAGTTACCATTAGATTGCAAAATTTCTTCTCAGTGAGTTTTTTCTTACTTCTATGTTCATGACTACTATTTACTATTTGGAATTGTGTTTTGTGTACACATATTGCTGAGACGGGTTTTGGGACCTGGGGTCCTTTGCTGCTGTGCTTGCACCTGGACAAACTTCTCCTCAAGCAACAAAATACAAAGAAACTATAAGGGACTAAAAAATAACTGTGTCCATGTGCAGTTGGGGCAAATTATGACACCAGATTAAAAAACAAAACAAAACAAAAAAACCTGCCACTTCTGAAGATCTGGGAGCAAAAGCAGGGTACTGCGCATGATCCCTGCACACAGCACCACCAAAGGGGTGGCCAAACCACCTAAGCCACCCTTCCAGCCTGACCCCTGGACACACCCCTACCCTCACCCCATGTAAGGAAACAGCTCTCCCCCCTGCCCCACCTCCAGCGAGCGAGCTAGTGAGCAAGGGAAACTGTTACTTGTTTTCACTCCCCCCTGCTGCAGCAGGGGCCCCAATAAAGCCTTGCTTGAATTTCTTGTCTGGCCTCTTATATTTCTATTGATTAAGGAGGCCAAGAACCTTGGTTGGTAATATTGCCAACACACACACACACACACACACACACACACATTGGATTTTCTCTTGAATCACCCAAAGTAATGGTCAGAGTATGTGAAAACCAATGCTGGGCCAATGCACTAGCCTAAAAGATGAAGGCAAGCATTTCCATCTCAGATGTCCAAATAATCCTGTTCATTGCTTGAATACTTCATTTATTTTTTGCACAAAATAACTGGCCAAAATCATTCAACTGTGCAGTTTGGTAACTCTTCAAAATTATGGTTCATAAATATATATGACTTCTCAGTGATTCTTAGTGCTGCATCCGTTTTTAGCCATTCACAATCATTCACATTACTCAGAGCCAGTACTCAAAATTTTCCATATCCCCTTCTAACTTTCTAACACTTCTCCTTCAGCATAAAAACTTCCTTTCTATTTTACATGAAAGATGGATGCCATCAGGTGTGTCCATCACCAGCTGCTTCCACCTATTCAGCCTACAAACTTTTGTATACCAGTAATTCTTTCCCTCTTGTCTTGGAAGAAACAAACTAGTTACAACTAAAGTATGACACCTCTACTCTGCATGCTATGTTCATTACCCTTTATTGACCTTGGGAATTTTCTCCAGCCATCAGCCATTAAGTTATTTTGCTGTATATTGACAGTCTTTTTCTCCACTGCTGGTTTCTTCCCCTCTGCTTATAAATACGCATAAGTGTTTTTGCACTTAAAAATTAAAATATAATAAAATAGAAAGTTAAAGCTTTACCTTTGAGTTTCTCTCCACCTATTATTTCTTCTTTCTTTCACTTCTAAGATGACCAAAAGAATAGTCTAAACTCATCATATTCCTACATCACCTCCTCCCATTTGTCAGTCCACAATGCTTGAACTTTTACTATTACCTCATTATTCCAATAAAACTGCACTAGTTAAGTCTTGCAATAATGCTCTGATTTCTAAATCCAAAGTCATTTTTTATATCCTCTTCGCACTTGACTATAGCTTTCAATAGTGTTATGATCCTTTCTTTAAAATCTATCTCAACCCTTGGAATCCAGAATATCATCATCCCATCCTCACCTGGTTCTCCCCCTAGTTTCTTTGCAATCTCATTCACAAGTCTTTTTTGCCTTACTCTGCCCTACTCTCTCATCAGCCGTTTTTTCTTTCACTATCGATTCTCCTCTTTGCGGATCTCATACATTCTAATGGCTTTGGTTGTCCAGATTTGAACTACTTACCTTCCCTCTCCTCCACCAAACTATATTTTCTAGTTTCATCTTTATTTGTTCAGTGATAACAAGATGCAACCTAAGGGCCAGGATAGAGTACTGGGATTCACAATCAATCCAGTTATATCCACGATTTGTTTCATAAATGGCTCAAAGTTTTATAACTTCTTTGCTCCTAATTATAACTTAAATGTGCCCTCCCATCTCAATTCCCGTACTGATCACCTTGCTTTTGCCCTATGTAGGTCACCTGGAATATTAAATTTGCCTTTTACTTGGACTTTCTACCTCCAATCTTGTTCTCCTCCAATACATTCTTTTTACTTTTCCCAAAGTCATTTTTTCACAAGTGCAAATTACACAGAAAACTTAGTAAATATTTGCTTAAAGAATACAAAAGTGCTCAAAAGATGCACACAAAAAAGAATACAGACCAAGGGAATTTTTCATATTTCAAAGGAAGAGACAAGCATGAGACCCTCTTTGCCAATAGCCAATCTCATTTTTAATAATGTCCCTATGAGTGATTCTATATATGTCTAATCTCCACCCCATATTCCTGTATTTATGGCATCTAACATGTCTTACGTTTAGTTCTTCAGGAGTCAGTTATTTTTTATGCAGGTGGTTTTTGGGGAATGCTCTTAAGATCAACACCTGTAAGAGAAGGAGGGAACTAGGGTAGGTTGGAGACAGAAGTTGGACTACAATGAAGTTGTAACAGGCTTCAGACAATTCCACAAGGAGATCTAGAGCTGGGATGGCCATTCTAAATTGTCCTGAATTGAGGCAAGAGAACTGGGTCTTTGTAGCCCTAAATAGACCAGTCATTGGATGTGGGCTGCTTAGTGTGCCCCCACTGAGGGTGCATAACTTCTAGTGAAGTAGCTCCTCTTGTCAATGGAAAGCTATGAGCCACCATCATTCATACTACTGGTAGCTGGAGGAATGAGCTGGGTCCCTTACCCTAACAAGGACTGTTCAGTTTTCTGTTCAGTTTCTGATGGATAACTCACTCTCTTCTTCCCACTGTAAATGCTATCTTTTTAACTTCCTAAACCCCACATGAAACAACAAACTCTCTATAACTTTCACTAACCCCCTCTGGCCACCAGTTAACCCACTCATTCCAGAACACACAGATGACAGAATTATTTCAAAATCACAAGTATAGTTTATCTAAATAACTTTCTTGACTCCTAATGATCTACAGATTAAAACACAGACTTCTGTCTCATCATATCAAAAGTACTCAGGTTTGCCTTTCCTGCCCTATGGCATCTTGGTCCCTGAGCCATAGTTTATCTGGACTTTTTTCATGCCCAAATCAACAATGGCCTTTTTTTTTTCTTTTGTAAGTAAAATCAATTTTATTAATAAAGCTCTTTCCACATGTGCAGAGCAAATAATTAATGAATTCCGAGGAAAAAACCTACATACTGTGAAATTAGAAGTATCCCAGGATGACAAAAAATAAATAACTAATCCCTATTTTGCACACGTTCTTCTCTCAGTTTAGAGCTGCAGAACCCCTCCTTCTTCTTCAAGAGGCACCTTACAACTCTCCCTTTTGTAAAGTCTCTCCAGCAACTTCAGGCAAGATGAAACACAATCTCTTCTGTGTTTTCACGGCTATGTTCATCGACACTATTAGAATATTCAGTGTTGTATCTCCCTAATCTGCTTAAATGGTGCTCTCCCTTCGAATCTTAACCTCTGTAATATCAGTGCTGCCATATTTGCCAACACAGAGTAACTGCCAGATATAAGTTCATTGAATAAATGAAAGAATAAGTGAATGACATAGTTTTTTCATTCTAGCATATACATTTGAATATCAAGTAAGCAAATATGCCTAAGAGATCTGTGTAGGAGTATGTGTCAAACATGCTTTCTCTGTTTTACTTTTGTTTGTATTCTTTTTTTCCCCATCACTCGGAAAGCTGGAGAATCTATTGTTTCCACCTACAATTTTTCCAAATGCTTGAAAAAAACTAAATGTATGAGCAATATTTTTCAAGCAATGATCTAGAAGCAAATCACTATATTGAGACATTAAAAAATTTTTCTAAGATTATGTCTTTTGTGTTATAATCCCTGATTCAGCTATTCCTCCCTATAAATGCTATATACTTATGCTTATTTTTGTTTGATCATTGAATAGCTACTTGGATACCTGTGACTTTCAATATATCTTACAATTATAATGTAAACAATAATAAAATATATTATTCAATATACCTTTTTGAAAGCTTCTTGTAGAAATCAATTATTTAAACAAATATTTTATGATGTTAATGTCTCACACTTCTTTTCCAGTATTCCCTACACTAACACATAATATTCCAACAATTTTCATAGAAAATTATCAGAATTAACCACATCTTTATCTTTGTTCACAGTAGTCATAAGAAGCCCAAGACTCAGCTTTTAACTACCTCTGATCAGAAAGCTCTCTCAGCTCTATTATCAAAAATGTCTACAACTTGACCACTTTTCTAGTTCCATTGTGATAGCACTAAACAATGTCACAATCTTCTTTTTCCAGGATACTAGAAAGGTTTCTTTCTGCTTCCAACCGTGGCCTCAGATCTTCTACCAGATATTTAAAAATTAATAATTGTGACTCTCCATAAGAGCTATATATATGTTGTAATGATCTGTAATGTATATGGTGGTAGAACTTCCTTATTTGTTTTCTAGACCAAATTTTGACATCGTCTGGCCACAATCATATACTGAACATCTTTGAGAAACCTTTATCCAAGAAAAAAATTATTGTTGTTCTTATTGTTTTATTTTTAAATGGGAGAAATATATGTGTATTTATAGCACGAGGAGAAGGATCAGCTGGATTTGAAAACATTAAAGGTGTAAGAGGGCTTCCCTGGTGGCGCAGTGGTTGAGAGTCTGCCTGCCGATGCAGGGGACGCGGGTTCGTGCCCCGGTCCGGGAGGATCCCACATACCACGGAGCGGCTGGGCCCGTGAGCCATGGCCGCTGAGCCTGCGCGTCCGGAGCCTGTGCTCCGCAACGGGAGAGGCCACAGCGGTGAGAGGCCCGTGTACCGCAAAAAAAAAAAAAGTATAAGAGAGACCAAATAATTGGTTACACACATGTCCAGAGAAATCTGATAGGCTTAAAATCAAGAAAAAGCTAAAGGGTTTACTATTTCAAGAAGGAAACATCTAGAGACATGAGGGAGGAAAATTATGTGTTGAGAATGTGGTTAGACTTTAATATTCCCTAGTTGTAAACTATGTAATAGGATAAATTATTCAAACACTTTAAGTCTCAATATTGTCATTTGTCATTTGTTCAACAAATATTTATTGATCATCTGTCATGTACTGTCACTCTGCTAGGCATTGAAAATAACATGGGAGGAAAGTAGTAAGGATATTTGCACTGATTTATTTTATAATCTTACTGTAATTGGGACAAAAGAATTACAATGAGATTATGTTTAGAGCTAGGGTGGGAGAAGTACAATGTGTTATGGAAGCAAAAGGGTGGGGTATATAACATATGATAGCGGTCAGAACAGCACTCTTGAAAGACCAGCAAGAGAAAAAGAGACTTGAATAAAAGAGTTTGACTTTGGAAAAGATGCATTGTTATGAAGGTAAGTATAGTGCTGCAGACAAACCAAACAGTATATGCAGAGGCCTAGAAGAAGACAGAGTTGGTTAAATACACATTAAATACAATAATTTAAAAAATCATTAGGGCTGCATCACAGTGTGTCAAAGCATAGAATTGGAAAAGATGAAGTTGGAATGGTAGGCAGAAGCTAGATTAAAAGACTATGTCAGTCAGTACTTAAAAATTGATGTGCATAGAAATCATCTGGGATCTTGTTAAAACCTAAATTCTGAGTCAGTAGTTTTGGAGTGGGGCCCTAATATCTAATAAGTTTACAAGTAATGCTAACACTGCTGGTCCATCTGCTGGCCCACGTTGAGCATCAAGGATTTAAATCAAGTTCAGGGGTTTGAATCTTATATCTATTCCCATGAAGACTCATTAATAAGTTTAAATAGGAAAGTAACTTGATCAAATTAATCTTTGATTTTTTTTTATAAGGTCCTTCTCATGCCTTATGAAGACTGGATTAGAAAGTGAAAGGTCTGCAGGTAGGGAGACATATTAAGAGGCAATTATAATATTCTAAATTATACAAGTATCTAAGAGATGATTGTAAACTTGGAAAGTCACAGTGGGGATAACAAGATAAATTTAGTAGCTAGAATCAAGAGAAAACAGTAATAAATTGAATGCACGTAGAGAGGAAGGGAAGCATTAAGTATGATGCCCAATTTTATGGTTAGAGCAAATGCACGGAGACTGATGATAATAATGATGTTTGTAATAAACAGCTAAATGTATTCAATATTTATTACATGCTATGCACTAATATTTATGCTTTTAAATTACTTAACTCACAAAAACCCATGAGCAAGGTTCTACTGTATTTCCATTTTACAGATGAGGAAACTGAAGCATGGGTTAAGAAATTCAGAATTAGTAGAGTGCATGGCACAAGACAAATTTTCAGAAAATGGCTATTATTATAATTATTCAAATGAATCTGGAGTTGGAAAAGGAAATGATTGAATGAAATCTTTCCTGACAACGCCTATTTTCTTGATATGATGGGAGGCAGAGTCACTCTCTAATACAGAGAAATAAAGGTTGGGTGTGGAATACATGATAGTGATGAAACAATCAACAAAGTGAAAACATAATCTATTGAATGGGAGAAAATACTTGCAAACTCTATATCTGATAAAGAGTTAACGTGCAAAATATATAAGAAATTCCTACAACTCAATAATGTTTTAAACCCCAATTAAAAAATGAGTAAGGACTTGCATAGATATTTCTCCAAAGAAGACATACAAATGGCCAAATGGTATATAAAAAGACACTTAACATCACTAATCAATAGAGAAATTCAAAACCAAAATGAGATACTACTTCGTACTTGTTAGAATGGATAGCTTTAAAAGTTGATGATTTCCACGATTCAAGCATTCAAGCCTTCCTTATTTGCTTTGTGCTCATTTAGTTCACAGACTGAGTTCAGTAGAGAAAGTATTTTTCTGTTAGTGTACAAGAAGAAAGCCTGATAATCCCTTCAATTTGAAGAGAGAGCTCCCATGAAATGAAATTTAATATTTTGAATTATTTTACTTTACATGTTTCTGACAACTATTGGATATGTTTAATTATTGGGCAACACAGTGAAACTGGAAGGATTAGTTCCTTCAAACCAGTTTCTAATTTATCTTATATCTCATTTTAATGTTTTCATATTTTATAACAAAAGAAACCAGGATGCAAATGTGTGTCATATGCTTATTTCCCATTCAGAAATACAATTTCATATTATTACCGACTTTCAGTTGAGCTCACCATTTTTCCCTCGACAAAGTGATGGGAAAAAGTCCTTCTTGAAATTTACAGTTGAATCCACAAAAGGTATTGAGTTTCCTAGTGTGATATGACAGGCAAATTATTAAATAAGACAAATATGTAGCTCTTTTGACGGTGCATTAAATATATGCTTAATTCTCTTCATTTTTCTGCTTTATTTGATATTATTTATTGATATACACTTTTTCCTCTACTGTTCTCCATAAAATGTAAATCTCCTTCATTATAAAGCAAGTATTCTTGCCTTCTTGCAGAGAGCATCTTCTTTTGTATCATAAGCTTATATACCCTGTAAAAGTAAAGAGCAACTACTTTTACATATATGAAAGGAAATAAACAACATGGATAACTGTTTCACACTTTAATCAACTGGTAGTTATAACTGTGATTTCTTTTTTTTTTTCAACATCTTTTTTGGAGTGTAATTGCTTTACAATGTTATGTTAGTTTCCGCTGTATAACAAAGTGAATCAGCTATACGTATACCTATATCCCCATATCCACTCCCTCTTGCGTCTCCCTCCCACCCTCCCTATCCCACCCCTCTAGGTGGTCACAAAACACGGAACTGATCTCCCTGTACTATGCGGCTGCTTCCCACTAGCTATGTATTTTACATTTGGCAGTGTATATAAGTCAATGTTACTCTCTCACTTCGTCCCAGCTTACCCTTTCCCCCTCCCTGTGTCCTCAAGTCCATTATCTACGTCTGTCTTTATTCCTTTCCTGCCCCTAGGATCATTGGAACCATTTTTTATTTTAGATTCCATATATATGTGTTAGCGTATGGCATTTGTTTTTCTCTTTCTGACTTACTTCATTCTGTATGACAGACTCTAGGTCCATCCACCTCACTACAAATAAAACAATTTTGTTTCTTTTTGGGCTGAGTAATATTCCATTGTATATATGTGCCACATCTTCTTTTTCCATTCATCTGTTGATGGACACTTAGGTTGCTTCCATATCCTGGCTATGGTAAATAGTGCTGCAATGAACACTGTGGTACATGACTCTTTTTGAATTATGGATCTCTCAGGGTATATGCCCAGTAGTGGGATTGCTGGGTCATATGGCAGTTCTATTTTTAGTTTTTTAAGGAACCTCCATACTCTTCTCCATAGTGGCTGTATCAATTTACATTCCCACTAACAGTGCAAGAGGGTTCCCTTTTCTCTACACCCTCTCCAGCATTTGTTTGTAGATTTTTTGATAATGGCCATTCAAACTGCTGTGAGGTGATACCTCATTGTAGTTTTGATTTGCATTTCTCTATAGTGATTAGTGATGTTGAGCATCTTTTCATGTGTGTGTTGGCAATCTGTACTGGAGAAATGTCGATTTAGGTCTTTTGCCCATTTTTGGATTGGGTGGTTTGTTTTTTTGATATTGAGCTGCATGAGCTGCTTGTATATTTTGGAGATTAATCCTTTGTCAGTTGCTTCGTTTGCAAATATTTTCTCCCATTCATAGGGTTGTCTTTTCATCTTGTTTATAGTTTCCTTTGCTGTGCAAAAGCTTTGAAGTTTCATTAGGTCTGATTTGTTTATTTTTGTTTTTATTTCCATTTCTCTAGGAGGAGGGTCAAAAAGGATCCTGCTGTGATTTATGTCATTGAGTGTTCTGCCTATGTTTTCCTCTAAGAGTTTCATAGTGTCTGGCCTTATAATTAGGTCTTTAATCCATTTTGAGTTTATTTTTATGTATGGTGATAGGGAGTGTTCTAATTTCATTCTTTTACATGTACCTGTCCAGTTTTCTCAGCATCACTTTTTGAAGAGGCTGTCTTTTCTCCACTGTATTCTCTTGGCTCCTTTATCAAAGATAAGGTCACCATATGTGCATGGGTTTATCTCTCGGATTTCTATCCTGTTCCATTGATCTATATTTCTGTTTTTGTGCCACTACCCTATTGTCTTGATTACTGCAGTTTTGTAATATAGTTTGAAGTCAGGGAGCCTGATAACTCCAGCTCCGTTTTTCTTTCTCAAGACTGATTTGGCTATTCGGGGTCTTTTGTGTTTCCATACAAACTGTGAAATTTTTTGTTCTACTTCTGTGAAAAATGCCATTGGTAGTTTGATAGGGATTGCATTGAATCTGTAGATTGCTTTGGGTAGTAGAGTCATTTTCATAATATTGATTCTTCCAATCCAAGAGCATGGTATATCTCTCCATCTGTTTGTATCACCTTTTATTTCTTTTATCAGTGTCTTACAGTTTTCTGCATACAGGTTTTTCTCTCCTTAGCTAGGTTTATTCCTAGGTATTTTATTCTTTTTGTTGCAATGATAAATGGGAGTGTTTCCTTAATTTCTCTTTCAGATTTTTCATCGTTAGCATATAGGGATGCAAGAGATTTCTGTGCATTAATTTTGCATCCTGCTACTCTGCCAAATTCATTGATTAGCTCTAGCAGTTTTCTGGTAGTATCTTTAGGATTCTCTAGGTATAGTATCATGTCATATGCAAACAGTGACAGCTTTACTTCTTATTTTCCTGTTTGGATTCCTTTTATTTCTTTTCCTTCTCTGAGTGCTGTAGCTAAAACTTGGGGAGCTAAAACTATGTTGAATAATAGTGGTGAGAGTGGGCAACCTAGTCTTGCTCCTGATCTTAGTGGAAATGGTTTCAGTTTTTCACCATTGAGAACGATGTTGGCTGTGAGTTTGTCATATATGGCCTTTATTATGTTGAGGTAAGTTCCCTCTATGCCTCCTTTCTGGAGAGTTTTTATTATAAATGGGTGTTGAATTTTGTTGAAAGCTTTTTCTGCATCTATTGAGATAATCATATGGGTTTTCTCCTTCAATTTGTTAATATGGTGTATCACATTGATTGATTTGCATACATTGAAGAATCCTTGCATCCCTGGGATAAACGCCACTTGATCACGGTGTATGATCCTTTTAATGCGCTGTTGGATTCTGTTTCCTAGTATTTTGTTTAGGATTTTTGCATCTGAGTTCATCAGTGATATCTGCCTGTAGTTTTCTTTTTTTGTGACATCCTTGTCTGGTTTTGGTATCAGGGTGATGGTGGCCTCGTAGAATGCGTCTGGGAGTGTTCGTCCCTCTGCTATATTTTGGAACAGTTTGGGAAGGATAGGTGTTAGCTCTTCTCTAAATGTTTGATAGAATTCACCTGTGCAGCCATCTGGTCCTGGGCTTTTGTTTGTTGCAAGACTTTTAAGCACAGTTTCAATTTCAGTGCTTGTGATTGGTCTGTTTATATTTTCTGTTTCTTCCTGATTCAGTCTCAGAAGGTTGTCCTTTTCTATGAAATTGTGTATTTCTTCAAGTTGTCCATTTTATTGGCATATAGTTGCCTGTAGTAATCCCTCATGATTCTTTGTATTTCTGCAGTGTCAGTTGTTACTTCTCCTTTTTCATTTCTATTCTGTTGATTTGAGTCTTCTCTCTTTTCTTCTTGATGAGTCTGGCTAATGGTTTATCAATTTTGTTTATCTTCTCAAAGAACCAGCTTTTAGTTTTACTGATCTTTGCTATAGTTTCCTTCATTTCCTTTTCATTTATTTCTGACCTGATCTTTATGATTTCTTTCCTTCTGCTAACTTTAGGGTTTTTTTGTTCTTCTTTCTCTAATTGCTTTAGGTGTAAGGTTAGGTTGTTTATTTGAGATGTTTCTTGTTTCTTGAGGTAGGATTGTATTGCTATAAACTTCCCTCTTAGAACTGCTTTTGCTGCATCCCATAGGTTTTTAATCATCATTATAATTGTGATTTCTATGTTCATAAATTATTCTGGACATTTTATAAAATGAAAAATAGGTTTTTCTGTATTTTCTCACATCTGGATATGTGATATATATCATTTCTAAGCATTAATAGTGAAATGAATCACAGTTTCATTTTAATATACATATGAATATGGATTACAAATAATAGGATTTCTCTCTGTATTTTACATTTAAGTGTGACTATAAAAGGAAATATTATTTAAACAAAATAATATTATTTTAATATTTATTATTTCTAAAGTGTTTTATAGAAACATAATATTAGAATATTAAGACTATGCCATCCCATTTCCATACTGAAAATTGGGAAATAGACAGTTTTAGGCTATAAAATTGCAATAATGTTTATTTTTATTAACTACTTTTTTATGAAATGTAGTTCGGTTTACCTTGATCACTATATTAAAAGCAAAATTAAAAATAAGGGTGAAAACAGCCAATGTTACAGTCAATGAAACAAAAATACTTTGTGTAGGGCTTCTCTGGTGGCGCAGTGGTTGAGAGTCCGCCTGCCAATGCAGGGGACACGGGTTGGTGCCCCGGTCCGGGAGGATCCCACATGCCACGGAGCAGCTGGGCCTGTGAGCCATGGCCGCTGAGCCTGCGAGTCCGGAGCCTCTTGCTCCGCAACAGGAGAGGCCACAACAGTGAGAGGCCCGCATACCGCAAAAAAAAAAAAACAAAACCACATTCATTACAAAAGAATGTTCTTTAAGTTGACATTTATGAAGGAAAAATAAAAAGAGTGGATATGTAATTTTTTTAGTTGTAAAAAGCCTTTGTTTTCCTTTTCCTTTAATCTTCAAAGGTAGCAACAGAAAATAAACTCAGCAGAAAACTTCAAATATATTACTTACTCTAGGCTTGGGTGTAACAAGGTAAAAATATCAATTAAAAATTAGGAATGACTTTGACTCTTTCCCAGTTCCTTCAATATCCTGATTCGTGAAATTTTTAATAATTTAAGATTTAGTTTATTTGTGGCTTTGCTCCTAGTATTATACTGTCTCTGACCACACAGGTCAAAGAGTTTTATGAATGTTTTGCTAAAAATGTCTTCCTGCTTTTTACAGTTGCATTTAATTTGGCATAAAAACATGACCTTTTACTCAGCAGTATAAATGAAGAATGAATAGATGTTATTCATAAATTAATGGTCTTGGCTTTGCTTAGTTAATCTTACAATGAATCCATTGCCAACTATAATTTAGGAGGGACAAACTGATGAAATGAAAGCAGTTAGGGAATTTTACAGAAAGAATAATAATTTTAAAAGATGAAAGTTAACTTTCCTTTATTTTTTCCCTCTTTATTACATTTATCTTTAAACTGCTTCTCTGTAATGAAAACATTTAAAGATTGAATTAGGGTTTATGGGCTTATAAGAAATTAGAACTTGGAGGTGATGGTATTAAAAACTCAAAATAATTTTGGTAGGAAGGATCAAGTGATGCAAAGTGTACTGATAAAATAAGAAAGATGAACAGCCAAATCAAAGAATAGGCAGAAGACTTAAATAGACATTTCTCCAAAGAAACCATACAGATGGCCAACAGAAACATGAAAAGATGCTCAACATCGCTAATTATTAGAGAAATGCAAATCAAAACTGCAATAAATTGTCACCTCACACTGGTCAGAATGGTCCTCACCCAAAAGTCTGTAAATAATAAATGCTGGAGAAGGTGTGGAGAAAAGGGAGCTCTCCTACACTGTTGGTGGAAATGTCAATTGTTGCAGCCACTATGGAGAACAGTATGGAGGTTTCTTAAAAAACTAAAATTAAAGCTACCATACAACCCAGCAATCTCACTACTGGGCATACAACCAGAGAAGACAAAAACTCTAATTCCAAAAGATAACATGAACCCCAATGTTCATAGCAGCATTATTTACAATAGCCAAGACATGGAAACAACTTAAATGTCCATTGACAGATGAATGGATAAAGAAGATGTGGTATATATATACAATAGAATATAGAATATTACTCAGCCATAAAAAAGAATGAAATAATGCTATTTGCAGCAACATGGATGGACCTAGTGATTATCATACTAAGTGAAGTAAGTTAGAGGAAGACAAATATCATGATATCATTTATATGTGGAATTTTAAAAAGTGATACTAATGAACTTATTTACAAAACAGAAATAAACTCACAGACATAGCAATCAAACTTACAGTTACCAAAGGGGAAGTGGGGGGAGGGATAAATTAGGAGTTTGGTATTAACAGATACACACTACTGTATATAAGATAGATAAACAACAAGGACCTATCGTATGGCACAGGGAACTATATTCAATACCTTGTAATAACCTATAATGGAAAAGAATCTGAAAATATATATATACATACATATATATATATTTATATATATATATAACTGAATCACTTTGCTGTATATCTGAAACTAATACAACATTGTAAATCAACTATGCTTCAATAAAAATTGTTTGTTTTGGAAAAAAAAGAGATGAAAAAATCCAGACAATAATTTTGAAGAAATGATAAGTACAAAATAGAATACAAAGCATTATAATTAATAGTAAGTGAAAGGGGATGAATTCGATGAGGAAAGCAATATTTTGTGTAATCCTTTCATCACCCAATTTTCATCTCTTCTATTAATTCAAAATGAACAAAATCAGTGTCTACTATTGTAGACATCTGCTACTAATGTCTACATCTGCTATTCCACACACATTATTTTCTCATTTGACACAGGCTCTCCATTGCCCCTTAAATGATCCATATACATTCTTGCTGCTGAGAAATCACTGGTGTGCTTCCTCTCTAAACGAAACACCTCCTCATTCATTTATTTATTTATTTATTTATTTTGCGGGGGGTGGATTAGACACAGATATTTATTGTCTTGAGTTCTGGAGCCTATCCTTGTTCCTTTAAATCCTGCATTTCCTTTTCCAGGCCATGCCCCAAGTCCTCTAATAAATTTGTATCTATCACTCCAGCCTTAAAATACTATACTTCTTTCAGTTATGTCATTTAATTGGGTTTTGTGTAGATTATTTTTTAATTTATGAGGACTCGCTAAGCTTTAGTTTTCTCATCTGTAAAATGGAAATAATAAGACTTACTTTAGAGGGTTCTTGTGAAAATGGAAAAGGCTTGTATAGGTGTATAAATATAGTAAGTTTTATGCCAATGTTATTTTTATCATAATATTAACCTTGTATCATCATTTATGCTTTTGAGTATATGTCCTGCTTCAGCAAATATAATGTAGACCATTGAATATTTGCTGTGTTTTCGGTATGTTTTTCTTGGAAAGTGTTCAATAATGTGTCACCATCATTTTCCATGCCCCGTTTTGTGTTCCCTATCTTTAAGTGGTCTATTTGTTCTATTTTGAGCTTTGTTCCTCTTATTTCTCTACACTGTATCAAGGAAGTATGATACAAAAGGCCATCAGCTGAAACTCAGAGTTGCTCTCCTGCTATATCATAACTCACAGAGCAATTTCCTCTGCATGTAATCTTGTTTCCATCTCTACAATCAAGTCTTATTGTTCAGTGTTTTTCCTTGCTCAGTTCCAGAATGAGTAGAATCTCGTTAGCTTTGGGGAATTCTAGTTGAATCATTTATAGATAAATTCAGGCTATAAGCATATATTACTCTTTTCTCTCTTGGAGGACTGGTAATTGATGTGGGATTGGATGGCATAGTTCAGTGGAAAGGACCTAGTTGACAATCATCCAGAAGTATGTTAAATTTCAACTTTTATCATATAACCTCAGAAGAAAAGCTCAGACTCTGTACCTCACTTAACGTATTATTGAAAAAAATATTCAAAATATTGATCATATCTGGTAAGAAATCATTGATTTTTACACTTGTGGCACATCCTCTGACCAATTTTCAAGAACATAAAATGCAAATGCTAGGATACATTTTGTTTCTACAGGATCATGGGCCCTCTTTTGCAATAGCTGACTTTTGTATCTGGATGCCTGTGGTGTCTCCTCTCTGGAAAGTTTCACTTTCCAGGTCTTGCCTATAACATGTTAAGGTGATTGATATCTCCTATCTACTCACGTAAGTAATTTGGGGGTCTATCTTAGGCTTTTGGCTTTATGACTGTGTAATTTATATATTCCTAAATAACAGATACTCCAAAACTTAATGGCTTAAAATGACAGAATTTTTTCTCCATAGGTCCTCTGGCTTTGGGTTTTTCACAAGGCTGTAATGAAGATGTCAGCCTGTGCTGCAGTCATCTTAAGGTGTGAGTGGGGGTGGATACTTTTCCAAGATTATTTTCACGTTGTTGACAGGATTCATATTCTCATGGGCAAGCAGACTGCGGGTTTCAGTTCCTTACTGTCTGGTGACCAGAAACCACCCTTAATACCTCTCCATGTGGCCCTTTCCACAGGGCAATAGGGCAGCTCAGAGTTTATTTCATCAGAACTTGCAAACAAGAAGGCAAGAGAGAAAGTAAGAGCAATATAGAATTCAAGGTCCTTTTAAAACTAATATCAGAAGTGACATCCTACTTATTTTGCCATATGCTATTTTGTAGAGGCAAGTCACTTGGTCCAGACCACACAAGGGTATGGGTCTGAGAAGGCAGGAGTCACTGGGAAGGATTTCAGAAGATGCCTACAACAGTGATATTCTCTTAACACAACTTTAGGAGGTTAGTTCAGTTAAACAACGGTTACTAAGGTGCATAATACGTGTCAGGAAGTAGACTAGAATAAAATGAAGAAGAATATAATGCCTGTCTTAGAAAAGTTCATAATCTATTTTGGAAACCAATGGGTCTGATTTTATCATGCACAGGCTGCTGTGGGAAAATAAAGATTCCTAATCCAGTCTATGAGATCAGAAAAAGCTTCCCAGTGGAGGCAATTAAGTTAATTTTTGACACATAAAAGGTGGAGAAGGGACAGCATATCAGAGAAAACAGCTATACAAATGTACTAGGGCATGACACATACATCATGGTGCGTGTTCATAATAGTGTCCATGCTGAGCTCTTTAGAAGATGTTGCAGCATAATACATTCCTTCCAGCATGTGCACAAAGTGCTCTACAGTAAAACCATATTAGGTGTTATTAGTTCTTTCCTGCTCACTCTCCCCTGGCTCATGGTGAGCTCTCCTGCTCCTTAGGAGGCATTCCTAGATGGTTACTCTAGAACTTACTGCTCAAAACTGACAAAATCCAAACTCAGCCTCCCAGGGGAATTGGCAATAATCACAAATTATTTCCCCACACAACCCCCAAAGTCTTTGTAGAGACTAAGTGCTACTAGCAGTCATAATACCCCTGCTTATTCTCATAAGCAAACATTCAAATTAAAGTATAATCATGTTAGACAATTTCCCTTAAGTAGGAATTTTTACATTTGCATCAATTATAAAACCTATTAATGTTGCAGAAAAAGTTTTTTAATGAAAGAAAAATAAAAGTATTAGAAATAAAAAATTCACAACAAACTTGTATGAAACAACTTTAAGTCTCTTCTTTATCCCTGAAGAAGTTTGTGTGTTATTGACTATCCCTGCTTGAAACGTTCTCTTCCTTTGGCTCTTGGGACATAACCCTTTGCTGATTTATGTCCTTCACCTCCGAGTGCTCATTTATGCATAAATATTTCCAGGTCATTTATAAATCAGTAGATGCCAGTGCCTTGCAATGAAGCCAAATATCACAGATTTACCTAATCTTAGAATTAGGGAAATAAATCTAGATTGTATTTGACTCATTTCAGTGGAGACAGGAGTCTCCCTCTTTCTCAGAGATGAGGGTTTTCCTTCTAAATGTAACTATTTCCTTTTTGCAGATCTGCTTGTTCTGGAAAGTTTTAAGTTTTTATATCTACTAACACCAACTTGCATATGGTTCTAGAATTCCATGGTATCAATTATTTCCCCATAACTCCATGACTTAGCTACAGGGTTTCTGGGGTTATAAGCAAGGGCAGAGACACAAAGAACTGGCAGGAAACAGTGGTCTTTATCATCACAAAATCTTTAACCGTCAACCCGTGCTTTATATTTTTAAGGGAAGACAAACTTCCTATAAGCATAGTAAAATTTACTACAGCCTTAGAATTAGAAGGCGGAAGACAGTATGGAGGAACACACTTTATCACTGAGTAGCTCGAAAATTGTAGCTAATGATTTCATCTGCCCTAATACTAAAGCAGACTAATTGCATGACCCCTCTGATTATCAAAAATTGTGTCATTAAAATGTCCAAAATTAATGGTTTTCTTAAAACATAATAACAATAAAAAATATACAAATAAACAAAGAATGCAATTTAACTTGGATTGGAGGCAGAGAGCATTTGGGGATACAGACTAAGGAGTCAGAATGCCCTAGTACAAATCCAGATCTGCGATTTAGCTGCATTATTTTGGACAGATTACTTAACCACACTGGTTACTCTTCTGCAAAGTGGGGAAGATAATACCACCCATCAGAGGGAATTTTGTGTGAATCAAGGCGCTAATACTTGAAAAAGAATGAAAGGGCAGCTGGCACACAGATGGTGTAACAAGCCTCAAAGATTAAAAATAAAATATATCTTCAATAGATCATGATCACTACTTTCAAATAGTAAAGGTAATAGTTAAAAATGACTTAACAAAAGCAATTTTGATTAAGACTTTGGAGGTCCCTGGGGTGTGGTGATTATGCTCTTGACTGCAATCATTTCCTTACTAGGGATTTATCTGTCAGCAGTAGCAGCTGAAGTGGGCAATTATCCACATTAACTCCTCTACCAATGTTTATCATTATTGTTGTGCTAAAACAGGGTTGAGGAATTCATTCGACAAAATATAAATACACATGGTCACCAATTCGATAGCTTATATATAAATAAAATATAATATTTTACAGATTTTTCTGAAATCCTCCTTTAAATTCCTTTTAATAAATATCTTTTATAAAATGAATGATTGTAAGCAAATTTCAAAAGCCCCTTCAAAATATTACAGATGTGACACCTAAATAAGTTTGGTTTTTCCCAAGGAACTCTCTATGTTATTAATTATAGAAAATAGTGTCTTTTTTTGCTATTACGATTATGGCCTGAAGTATGGTGCAAATACTCTCACCACAAAGTGAACGATGAGGGAATTTGTTTCAGAGATCTAGTGTGGACACAGAGTGAACACTATCTGTTCTCAAACTACAAGGCTCCATGAAGGTCCATGCCTGTATTGTTCATCACTGCATCCTCAGCCCTTATCATACTGTAGTCTAGCACACAGCAGGAACTAAGTATATAACAAATGAATTAATGCATGTTTAGCCTGTTCTCGTCTAAGGCTCAGATTTTCCAAAGAAATCCTTGTTTCTCTGGGTGGAAGGAAAGATTATTTTCTTTTCCTTTTTCTTTTCCAAGTCATTCTCATTTCATTTTTCATGTCCACCTCAGTAATATTCAATCCCCAATGTCATCTTTCTTTCATCCCAGCCCCGTGTATTTCCATGGGGTATTGTCTTTCTGATAAGTCATGTAATCATTCCAACTACTTTATACCTCTGAACTCTAGTCCTCTTTTTATTGACAACTCTCAGTTATCAGATATGATAGAGAAGAGCTGATAAAAACATTAAATGACATGTAATTTACAGATCTGCATCTTAACTGTTTGAATCAAAAACCTTATTTGAAAAAATGGGATTTCTTATCTGTATTTTGCCATTCACCTTGTTAGAAATGCTACTGAGAAATGGGTGGGAGGGGGAGAGATATGAAAAAGAGAAGACCAAAATTAATAATTTACTGAAATGTTCAGAGCTTGAGTTCGATTATTATGACAAGATGATCTTAACATTTTTGTTCATTTGTTTTTTTTTAATCTGTGCCTCATATAAAGTTGTGAGAATAGCAGTAGTTGGTCATTGAACATCATAGATGCTTCATATGGACCATGATTCAAATTATGTATTTTAATATGATCCTCACCACCACCACCCCTAAACACAGTAAACTTGGCAATAAAGACAATGAATACCATAAAACTACTGGAATTACCTGCCTCTGAGAATTGTGCTAATAAAGAAAAAATTATTAAAACCTGAAATGTTCTGATTATACTTGTCAGGATCTCAAAGAGATATTTACAGTGATAACAATTCGTTTGGGTAAATACCCCAAAGTGGAATTGATGAATCATGTAGTTGTTCTATTTTTAATTTTTTAAGGAACCTCCATACTGCTTTCCACAGTGGCTGCACCAATTTACATTCCTACCAACAGTGTACAGATTCCAATTTCTCTGCATTCTTGTTATCTTTGGTTTTTTGTTTTTTTTTTTTCGATACGCAGGCCTCTCACTGCTACGGCTTCTCCCGTTGCGGAGCACAGGCTCCAGACGCGCAGGCTCAGCAGCCATGGCTCACGGGCCCAGCCGCTCGGCAGCGTGCAGGATCCTCCCGGACCAGGGCACGAACCCGTGTCCCTTGCATCGGCAGGCGGACTCTCAACCACTGCACCACCAGGGAAGCCCGGGGTTTTTTTTTTATACATCCTAATTGATGTGAGGGGATATCTCACTATTTTTAATTTGCATTTCCCTCATGATTAGTAATGTTGAGCATCTTACCAAACACCTGTTGGTCATTTATGTATTTTCTCTGGAAAATATCTATTTCAGTCCTTTGCCTATTTTCATCTAATTATGTGATTTTTAAAATGTTGAATTGTAGTAGTTCCTTATGTATTTTGGATATTAAACCATTAATCAGATATAGGGTTTGAAATTATTTCCTCCCATTCTACAGGTTGCCTTTAAACTCTGTTAATTATTTTCTTTGCTGTAGAGAAGCTTTTTAGTACAATGTAGTCCCACTTTTCTATTTTTGCTTGTGCTTTTGACGTTACACACAAGAAATCATCACCCAAACCAATGTCAGGATGCTTTTCTTCTACATTTCCTTCTAGGAGTTTTACAGTTTCTGGTCTTACATTTAAATATTTAATCAATTTTGAGTTGATTTTTATGTACGGCATAAGATAAAGTTTCAGTTTTATCCCTTTTCATGTGGCTATCCAGTTTTTCCAACACCATTTATTGAAGAGAGGATCATACATCATGACTGTGAGATATATCCCTGGGATGCAAGGATGACTCAACATGTGAAAATCAATTAATGTGATATACTATATTAACAGAATGAAGGATAAAAATCACATGATCATCTCAATAGATACAGTAAAAGAATCTGACAAAATACAAACTCTTTGATGATAAAGAGTCTTAAAAAGCTAGCAATAGAAAAAACTTACCTCGACATGATAAAGACCATATATGACCAAACCCCCACAGTTAACATAATAATCAATTGGAAAAGCTGAAAGCTTTCCTCTAAGATCAGGAACAAAGCAAGGATGCCCACTCTTGCCATTTCTATTTAACATAGTACTGGAAGCCTCAGTCAGAGCAATTAGGCAAGAAAAAGAAATAAAAGGCATCCAAATTGGAAAGGAAGAAGTAAAATTATCTCTGTCTGCAGATGACATGTTCTTATATATAGAAAACTCTAAAGACTCCCCCAAAAAACTATTAGAACTAATAAATTTGGTAAAGTTGCAGCATACAAAATCAATATACAAAAATTAGTTGTGTTTCTATACACGAAGAGTGAACTATCCAAAAAGAAAAGTTAAGAAATAATCCCATTTACAATTGTATCAAAAAGAATAAAATACTGAAAAATAAACTTAACCAAGGTGGTGAAAAACTTGTACATTGAAAACTACAAAACACTGATGAAAGAAATTAAAGACACAGATAAGTCAAAAGACATCTGTGTTCATAGTTTAGAAGACTTAATATTGTGAAAATGTCCACTCTACCCAAATCTTTTTATAGATTCAATATAATCCCTATCAAAATCCTAATGGTATTATTTACAAAATTTTTTTAAAATCCTAAACTTTAGGTGGAAGCACAAAAGACCTGAAATAGCTTAAGCAATATTGAGAAAGAACAAAGCTGGAGAAATCATATTTTCTGATTTCAAAACATATTACAAACCTACAGTAATTTGTACTGGCATAAAAACAGACGTCTACACCAATGGAACAGAATAGAGAACCCAGCAATAAACCCATGGTTACACTGTCAACTGATCTTTGGCAAGCGTACGAAAAATACACAATAGGGAAATAAGAGTCTCTTCAACAAATGATGTTAGAAAACTGGATATCCGCATGTAAAATTATTTAAATATGACCAGTTGCTGCATCATTGGTCATTTCAAAAAGTACACATACTTTAATTTGCATAGACATCAATGACGGTTACCTCTTAAATTGTCTTTATACCATCTTAATTTCCATCCCAGTAATAGTGGTATGACAGTGTCTGCTTTGCATAAGCTGAAAATTTAATAATTTGGAGTGTCAATCCATTGCAAAACATTCCCGGAAAATGTACATGTTAAAGGGACTACCTTAGAGGAGACCTTCCAGATGGCCGAGGAGTAAGATGTGGAGATCACCTTCCTCCTCACAAATACATCAGAAATACATCTACATGAGGAACAAATCCTACAGAATACCAGTTGAACACTGGCAGAAGACCTCAGACTTCCCAAAAGGCAAGAAACTCCCCACTACCTGGGTAGGGCAAAAGAAAAAAGGAAAAACAGAGAAAAAAGAATAAGGATGGGACATGCACTACTGGAAGGCAGCTGTGAAGGAGGAAAATTTTCCACACACTAGGAAGGCCCTTCACTGGCGGAGACGGGGATGGTGGGGAGAAGCTTCGGAACCATGGAGGAGAATGCAGCAACAGGGGTGCAGAGGGCAAAGTGGAGAGATTCCCATACAGAGGATCAGTGCCGACCATCACTCACCAGCCTGAGAGGTTTGTCTGGATGGCTGGGGGCTGGGAGCTGAGGCTCTGCCTTCAGAGTTCAGATCCCAGGGAGAGGACTGAGGTTTGCTGTGTGAACACAGCCTGAAGGGTGCTAGTGTGCCACAGTTAGCTGGGAGGGAGTCCAGGGAAAAGTATGGACCTCCCTAAGAAGCAAGAGACCATTGTTTCGGGGTGTGCGAGGAGAGGAGATTCAGAGCACCACCTAAACAAGCTCCAGAGATGGGCGCAAGTCACAGCTATCAGCACAGACACCAGATACGGGCATGAAACGCTAAGGCTGCTGCTGCAAACACCAAGAAGCCTGTGTGCAAGCAGAGGTCACTATCCACACCTCCCCTCCTGGGAGCCTGTGCAGCCCACCACTGCCAGGGTCCCATGATCCAGGGACAACTTCCCCAGGAGAACACATGGTGCACCTCAGGCTGTTGCAACGTCATGCCGGCCTCTGCCAACGCAGGCTCGCCCCGCATTCCGTACCCCTCCCTCCCCCGAGCCTGAGTGAGCCAGAGCCTCCTAATCAGCTGCTCCCTTAATCAGCTGCTCCCTCCTGTCTGGGTGGGAACAGAGGCCCTCAGGCAACCTACAAGCAGAGGCAGGGCCAACCCCAGGAGATGTGCAAACAAAGAAGAGAAAGGGAAATTTCTCCCAGCAGCCTCAGGAGCAGCAGGTTAAATCTCCACAATCAACTTGATGTACCCTGCCATCTGTGGAATACCTGAATAGACAACAAATCATCCCAAAATTGAGGCGGTAGACTTTGGGAGCAACTGTAGACTTGGGGTTTGCTTTCTGCATCTAATTTCTTTTGGTTTTATGTTTATCTTGGTTTAGTATTTAGAGTTTATTATCATTGGTAGATTTGTTTATTGATATGGTTGCTCCTTTTTTTTATGTATAGATATATTTTTTTTTTCCTTTTTCTATTTTTGTGAGTGTGTATGTGTCAGCTTCTTTGTGTGACTTTGTCTGTATAGCTTTGATTTTACCATTTGTCCTAGCATTCTGAGAGTCCATATTTGTTGTTGTTGTTTTACTACAGTTTTTAGCGCTTCTCATCATTGGTGGATTTGTTTTTTGGTATGGTTGCTCTCTTGTTCTTTCTTTCTTTTTTTGTTTTTTTATTACTTTTTTTTTTAATAATTTTTTTAATTTTAAATATTTTATTTTAATTTTATTTATTTATTTCTTTTTTCTCCCTTTTCTTCTGAGCTGTGTGGCTGACAGGGTCTTGGTGCTCTGCTCGGGTGTCAAGCCTGTGCCTCTGAGGTGGTAGAGCCAAGTTCAGGGCATTAGTCCAACAGAGACCTCCAGGCAAAATGTAATATCAAACAACAAAAGGTCGTGCAGAGATCTGCATTTCAATGCTAAGACCCAGCTCCACTCAATGACAAGCAAGCAACAGTGCTGGACACCCAATCCCAAACAACTAACAAGATAGGAACACAACCCTACCCATTAGCAGAGAGGCTGCCTAAAATCATAAAAAGGTCACAGACACCCCAAACCAAACCACCGGATGTGCTCCTGCCCACCAGAAAGACAAGATCCAGCCTCATCCACTAGAACACAGGCACTAGTCCCCTCCACCTGGAAGCCAAAACAACCCACTGAACCAAGCTTAGTCAGTTGGAGCAGACACCGAAAACAACGGGAACAACAAACCAGCAGCCTGCAAAAAGTAGACCCCAAACATGGTAAATTAAGCAAAATGAGAAGACAGAGAAACACACAGCAGATGATAGAGCAAGGCAAAAACCCAACAGACCAAACAAATAAAGAGGAAATAGGCAGTCTACCTGAAAAGGATTTCGCAGTACTGATAATAAAGATAATACAAAATCTTGTAAGTAGAATAGAGAAAATAAAAGAAATGTTTAACAAGGACCTAGAAGAACTAAAGAGCAAACAAACAATGATGAACAACACAATAAATGAAATTAGAAGTTCTCTAGAAGGAAGCAATAGCAGAATAACTGAGGCAGAAGAACGGATAAGTGACTTGGAAGATAAAATAGTGGAAATAACTACCACAGAGTAGAATAAAGAAAAAAGAATGAAAAGAATTGAGGACAGTCTCAGAGACCTCTGGGACAACACTAAATGCAACAACATTCGAATTATAGGGGTCCCAGAAGAAGAAGAGAAGAGAAAGGGTCTGAGAAAATATTTGAAGAGATTATAGTTGAAAACTTCCCTAATATGGGAAAGGAAACAGTCAGTGAAGTCCAGGAAGCACAGAGTCCCATACAGGATAAATCCAAGGAGAAACATGCCAAGACACATATTAATCAAACTATCAAAATTAAATACAAAGAGAAAATATTAAAAGCAGCTAGGAAAAAGCAACAAATAACATACAAGGGAATCCCCATAAGGTTAACAGCTGATCTTTCAACAGAAACCCTGCAAGCCAGAAGAGAGTGGCAGAACATTTAAAGTGATGAAAGGGAAGAATCTACAATAAAAATTACTCTAATCAGCAAAGATGGCATTCAGATTTGACGGAGAAATTAAAACCTTTACAGACAGGCAAAAGCTAAAACAATTCACCATCACCAAACCAGCTTTATAAAAAAATGCTAAAGGAACTTCTCTAGGCAGGAAACACAAGAGAAGGGAAAGACCTACAATAACAAACCCAAAACGATAAAGAAAATGGTAATAGTAACACACATATCAATAATCACCTTAAATGTAAATGGATTAAATGCTTCAACTGAAAGACATAGACTGGCTGAAAGTATACAAAAACAAGACCCATATATATGCTGTCTACAAGAGACCCACTTCAGTCCTAGGAACACATACAGACTGAAAGTGAGGGGATGGAAAAAGATATTCCATGTAAATGGAAATCAAAAGAAAGCTGGAGTAGGAATTCTCGTATCAGACAAAATAGACTTTGAAATAAAGACTATTACAAGAGACAAAGAAGGACACTACATAATGATGAAGGGATCAATCCAAAAAGAAGATATAACAATTGTAAATATTTATGCACCCAACATAGGAGCACCTCAATACATAAGGCAAATGCTAAGAGCCATAAAAGGGGAAATCGACAGTAAAACACTCATAGTAGGGGACTTTAACACCTAATTTTCACAATGGACAGATCATTAAAAATGAAAAACAATAAGGAAACACAAGTTTTAAATGATACATTAAACAAGATGGAGTTAATTGATATTTATGGGACATTCCATCCAAAAATAACAGAATACACTTTCTCCTCAAGTGCTCATGGAACATTCTCCAGGATAGATCATATCTTGGGTCACAAGTCAAGCCTTGGTAAATTTAAGAAAATTGAAATCATATCAAGTATCTTTTCAAACCACAACACTATGAGACTAGATATCAATTACAGGAAGAAATCTGTAAAAACTAAAAATACATGGAGGCTAAACACTACACTACATAATAACCAAGAGATCACTAAGGAAATCAAAGAGGAAATCAAAAAATATGTAGAAACAAATGACAATGAAAACACAACAACCCAAAACCTATGGGCTTCAGCAAAAGCAGTTCTAAGAAGGAAGTTTATACCAATACCATCCTACCTCAAGAAATAAGAAACATCTCAAATAAACAACCTAACCTTACATCTAAAGCAATTAGACAAAGAACAACAAAAAAAACCCCAATGATAGCAGAAGGAAAGATATCATAAAGATCAGATCAGAAATAAATAAAAAAGAAATGAAGAAAACAATAGCAAAGATCAATAAAACTAAAAGCTGGTTCTTTGAGAAGATAAACAAAATTGATAAACCATTAGCCAGACTCATCAAGACAAAAAGGGGGAAGACTCAAATCAATAGAATTAGAAATAAAAAAGGAGAAGCAATGACTGACACTGCAGAAATGCAAAGGATCAAGAGAGATTACTTCAAGCAACTATATGCCAATAAAATGGACAACCTTGAAGAAATACACAATTTCTTAGAAAAGGACAACCTTCTGAGACTGAATCAGGAAGAAACAGAAAATATAAGCAGACCAATCACAAGCACTGAAATTGAAACTGTGATTAAAAGTCTTCCAACAAACAAAAGCCCAGGTCCAGATGGCTTCACATGCTAATTCTATCAAATATTTAGAGAAGAACTAACATCTATCCTTCTCAAACTCTTCCAAAATACAGCAGAGAGAGGAACACTCCCAAAATCATTCTACGAGGCCACCAGCACCCTGATACCAAAACCAGAAAAAGATGTCACAAAGAATGAAAACTATAGGCCAATATCACCGATGAACATAGATGCAAAAATCCTCAACAAAACACTAGCAAACAGAATACAACAATACATTAAAAGAATCATGCACCATGATCAAGTGGGGTTTATCCCAGGAATGCAAGGATTCTTCAATAAATGCAAATCAATCAATGTGATAAATCACGTTAACAAATTGAAGGTGAAAAACCATATGATCATCTCAAAAGATGCAGAAAAAGCTTCTGTCAAAATTCAACACCCATTTATGATAAAATCCTCCAGAAAGTATGCGTAGAGGGAACATACCATAACATAATAAATGCCATATATGACAAACCCACAGCCAATATCTTTCTCAATGGTGAAAAGCTGAAACCTTTTCCACTAAGATCAGGAACAAGACAAGGTTGTGCATTCTCATCACTATTATTCAACACAGCTTTGGAAGTCTTAGCTACAGCAATCAGAGAAGAAAAAGAAATAAAATGCATCCAAATCAGAAAAGAATAATTAAAGCTGTCTTTACCTCTGCTTGCAGATGACATGGTACTATACATAGAGAATCCTAAAGATGCTACCAGAAAACTACAAGAGCTAATCAATGAATCTGGTAAAGTAGCAGGATACAAAATTAATGCACAGAAATCTCTTGCATTCCTATACACTAACAATGAAAAATCTGAAAGAGAAATTAAGGAAACACTCCCATTTATCATTGCAACAAAAAGAATAAAGTACCTAGGAATAAACCTACCTAAGGAGACAAAAGATCTGTATGCAGAAAACTATAAGACAGTGATGAAAGAAATTAAAGATGATACAAAGAGATGGAGAGATATACCATGTTCTTGGATTGGAAGAATCAATATTATGAAAATGACTATACTACCCAAAGCAATCTATAGATTCAGTGCAATCCCTATCAAACTACACATGGCATTTTTCACAGAACTACAACAAAAAATTTCACAATTTGTATGGAAATACAAAAGACCCGGAACAGCCAAAGCAATCTTGAGAAAGCAAAACGGAGATGGAATAATCATGTTCCCAGACTTCAGACTATACCAAAAAGCTACAGTAATCAAGACAATATGGTACTGGCACAAAAACAGAAATATAGATCAATGGAACAGGATAGAAAGCCCAGAGATAAATCCACGCACATATGGTCACCTTATTTTTGATAATGGAGGCAAGAATATAAAATGGACAAAAGACAGCCTATTCAATAAGTGGTGCTAAGAAAACTGGACAGCTACATGTAAAAGAATGAAATTAGAACACTCCCTAACACCATACACAAAAACAAACTCAAAATGGATTAAAGAACTAAATACAAGGCCAGACACCATCAAACTCTTAGAGGAAAACATAGGCAGAACTCTCTTTGACATAAATCACAGCAAGATCCTTTTTGACCCACCTCCTAGAGAAAAAGAAATAAACACAAAAATAAACAAATGGGACTGAATGAAAATTTAAAGCTTTTGCACAGCAAAGGAAACCATAAACAAGATGAAAAGACAACGCTCAGAATGGGAGAAAATATTTGCAAAGGAAGCAGCTAACAAAGGATTAATCTCCAAAACATACAAGTAGCTCATGGAGCTCAATATCCAAAAAACAAACAACCCAATCCAAAAATGGACAGAAGGCCTAAAAAGACATTTCTCCAAAGAAGATATACAGATTGCCAACAAACACATGAAAGAATGATCAACATCACTAATCATTAGCAAAATGCAAATCAAAACTACAATGAGGTATCACCTCACACCAGTCAGAATGGTCATCATCAAAAAATCTACAAACAATAAATGCGGGAGAGGGTGTGGAGAAAAGGGAACCCTCTTACACTGTTGGTGGAATGTAAATTGATACAGCCACTATGGAGAACAGTATGGAGGTTCCTTAAAAAACTAAGACTACAACTACCATATGACCCAGCAATCCCACTACTGGGCATATACCCTGAGAAAAACCATAATTCAAAGAGTCATGTACCACAATGTTCATTGCAGCACTATTTACCATAGCCAGAATATTGAAGCAACCTAAGTGTCCAACAATAGATGAATGGATAAAGAAGATGTGGCACATATATCCAATGGAATATTAGTCAGCCATAAAAAGAAACGAAATTGAGTTATTTGTAGTGAGGTGGATGGACTCAGAGTCCGCCATACAGAGTGAAGTAAGTCAGAAAGAGAAAAACAAATACCATATGCTAACACATGTATATGGAAACTAAAAAAAAAGAAAAAAAATTGTTCTGAGGAACCTAGGGGCAGGACAGGAATAAAGATGCAGACATAGAGAATGGACTTGTGGACCTGCGGAGGGAGAAGGGTAAGATGGGATGAACTGAGAGTGTGGCATGGACTTATATATACTACCAAATGTAAAATAGATTGCTAGTGGGAAGCAGCCGCAGAGCACAGGGAGATCAACTCAGTGCTTTGTGACCACCTAGAAGGATGGGATAGGGAGGGTGGGAGGGAGACGCAAGAGGGAGGGGATATGGGGATATATGTATACATATAGCTGATTCACTTTGTTATATAGCAGAATCTAACACCCCATTGTAAAGCAATTATACCCCAATAAAGACGTTAAAAAAAGGGGGGGGCTATCGTAAAGAATCAAGGACCTGTGTGAACTACTCTCAGTAGGATAGCCCCAAAGACAAGTTGTCTTCTCCCTAGCACATGCAATAGTCATTTCCACTTTGAAGCTTAGGATCTTGATGTTTCATCTGCTCACAATTACTCCATCTTCCTTCATCTTCTTATTCACAACTGGTGATGCTTGCCTTTCTTCTAGGACCCACTCAGGCTCTAGTTTCTCAATGACTGGCCTCAAAATGCATTAATGTTCAGGAACTTTCACTTTATTTCATATGTCTTCAAAAGTTCTACCTGGACATTTCCCTCACAATGTCCATCAATTCCTTGACTTTCAATTATGTTTACCCTAATGATGAATTTAAAGATATGGGAGAATTATACTCTTCAAATTGAAGCTGAGGTCACTGACTACCACCAAGGGTATTGAAATTTGCCATATCTGATTATAAAAATGTATCTTAACCTGGAGAAATCCAGGGATCCTTAAGGGCTGGCAGTGAGGAAAGTAGAAATAGGTGTATCTCAACAAGGAGCCAGTGAGAAAGTGAATGCACCATTGTCAGATTGAAATGTAGAACCCAGTCTAAATTTGTACTTTAAACACAGGGCCAGGAAGTTGAAAGTTAATAATGGAGCCAGGTTTTGATGAGGCAGTGAATCATTAAAACCAAGGATGTAGACAAGAAACAGCTCAGATTGCTTCTTGTATGGATGGACTATAGTACAGTGGTGGTGGGTCTTAAAATTTAGTTCAAGACAGTCCATATTGAGGGCTGAAACCAGCCTATATTCAAGCATTTCTCAATGCAATTGAGTTCTATATTTTCTAATGGGAAACTAAACAATTATAACCAGGAGATGGAACTAATATTACCTGAATGCCTTCTATATGCCAAGCACTTTCTACATGTCATTTCCACTAACTCTCTCATTGGTTTATGATATAGATTATATTAACTCCATTTAACAGAATAAGAAGCTGAAGTTCAGAGAGGTTAAGTGATTTGTCAACACTAGTAAGTGATGTATCTGCAACAGGTAATTTTGTCCAACTCCAAAGTACGTTTTATTCCCACTACTCTAGGTTGTCTATCTATGAGGGAGGTTATCTCAAGGAATAAGGTATATTTATTTTTTGTTTGTGGTCAGATAGACATACGTTCACGCAAAGCATCATTGCTTCATGTCTCATGTTTGCATGTTTATGTGTTTGACTGTTTTAATCTGAGGCTAAAGCTCCAACCTCTAAATCTTTGGTTTGGAATGCCTCTTCTCAGCATCAGTTCCTGACTTTTCTGTGTAACATTTATAGAAATTAATTTCAATACAAATGAGACAAATGAGTGTGTGTGTGTAAATAATTACAGTAATGTCAAAACAAACTGATAAGGGAATTAATATGACCTGCATATATTGAACATCAGTTTAGCCAAATATTTTTGCAAGAAGAAGAAGCAAATTAAGCAGCCACCCTCTTCTTCCACCTCCTGCTTTTATTCCAGGGCCTTTTATTATCCCCCTGGTGATTTTGAAAGCAGCTATAAAGTTTCAGGTAGTCAGCCTTTACCTAGGTATTCCCCAGCCTCTGAATTGCTTTACAGATTCTTGATGGATCTGTCACAAAATGAACACAAATAGAATGAAATTAATAAATAGAGATTGAAATTGGTTAAAAATACTACTATAATGCTGTAATAGTGTCAACCCATTCCTTCCCCAGCAACCAGAGATTACAGTTACTTGAAAAAACAATAAAAAATAAATATCATGCTTTAGAACCTTTGGGAAGTAGCTAAATCTTCACAAAGCAAATGTTTCTAGAGAAACCTTTGGGTACAATGAGACTTTTGGAAAAAATAATTTGATCCAGTTTCTTTTTATAGATTCTCACCATAGGGAAGGGATGATTTCTGCTACCATCATGCTCACCTGGGATGAAAGAAGACTAGCGTTTGCTAGCAAGCCCTGTTACAACTACGGTTATATCTTCCTTGCATTCTTATGACGAGACTGTTTTTATATGGTGAACATATTCCAAATGTAAACAAAGAAAAATTATGCTGAAAGCTGCTAATGTTAAGTTTAGAGCTTGCAGAAAATATCAGCTAGTGAAGAACAGCTGCCAGAATAAGACACTTGTACTCATAGAGATGATTTTTCTTATAAAATTTGAAAGAAATTGTAATGATGAATCATGAGCCCTGATATAAATAAATTATGACTGCAAATTGCCAGATACAGAAATATTCTCATTAAAGTCCATTGTCTTTGAAGACAAAATTGCCTCATTTATTATTTCAGTAGACTCAATCCAATTTAGAACAATTAAAGCCCGCATTATCAAGCATGCTTGATATGCACCGAAAATACATTAAAAAGAGAAACAGGTGCTGTTCCAATTTAATAGGATCAATCACTGACTATCTACTCTATGAAGCATGCAACTTTGTTGTGGAAACAATTTAGAGAGTCTCACTGAATGGATGCCAATTTCCAATCAGCCTAGGACAATGTGGCATTATCCTACGCCAACTGGTTCATTCATTCATTTATTCATTTGTTCAATCAACCTTCTACATTTCTACTGCACCCATTTACAGACAAAGCAATTGGCCAAGCATGATAGGAAATGCAAAGATGATAAAAGCGTTGTCATTTAAACTCATGTGTATTCTCTAAAAGAGTTGAAATATTGGGTGGGCCAAAAAGTGCCTTTGGTTTTGTAAGTAAAAATAAAAGACACATTTTTCATTTTCGCCAAGAACTTTATTGAACAACATATTCACCCTTGTGTTCCACTACCTTCTGCCATTTTTCAGGCAACTTCCCAAAACTTTTTATCTTTTTTGAGCAAAGAACTATTCCAGGTGCCTTTTACAGTCTTCCAGGGAATTGAAATTTTTTCCATTAAGAGAATTTTGGAAAGACCAAAGTTAATGGAAATCCAAAGGTGAAATGTCTGGTGAATACGGCGGATGAATCAGAACATCCCAGCCAAGCTGTAAGTTTCTGCTTGGTCATCAAAGAAACATGTGGTCTTGCATTATCCTGATGGAAGATTATGCGTTTTCTGTTGACTAATTCTGGACGCTTTTCACTGAGTGCCACTTTCAGTTGGTCCAATTGGGAGCAGTACTTGTTGGAATTAATCATTTGGTTTTCTGGAAGGAGCTCCTAATAGAGGTCTCCCCTCCAACCCCACCATATACACAACATCACCTTTTTTGGATGAAGACCAGCCTTTCGTGTCGTTGGTGGTGGTTCATTTCACTTGCCCCATGATCTCTTCCATTCCACATTGTTGTAGGGTATCCACTTTTCATCACCCATCACAATTTGTTTTAAAAACAGAACGCTTTCATTACATTTCAGTAGAGAATCGCATGCCGAAATGTGCTCAAGAAGGTTCTTCTCGCTTAACTTATGTGGAACCCAAATGTCAAAGCGATTCACATAACCAAGCTGGTGCAAATGATTTTCAATGCTTGATTTGGATACTTTGAGTATGTCAGCTATCTCCTGCGTGGTATAACGCTGATTGTTTGCAATTATTGTTTCGATTTGATTGCTATCAACTTCAACTGGTCTACCCGACCATGGAGCATCGTCCAGCAAGAAATCTCCAGAACAAAACTTTGCAAACCACTTTTGACACGTTCAATCAGTTACAGCAGCTTCTCCATACACCGCACAAATCTTTTTGTGTGTTTCAGTTGCGTTTTTACCTTTCTTGAAATAATGAAGCATAATATGCCAAAAATATTGTCTTCTTCCATCTTCAGTATTAAAATGGCTACACAAAAATTCACCAATTTTGATGTCTTTTTAAAATGCACGCTGATATGACAGCTGTCACATACAATCTAACAAAATTGTTTCATATGAACTTAAAGACAACGAAGTGCTACTAGAGCCATCTTACGGAAAAAAACTGAACGAACCTTTTGGCACACCCAGTATATGTACTGAAATAAAGGTAATTTAAGATTGAAACTGAGTTACACATGTAGTGCCAAGAAGTTGAAAGGAAGGGAAACTAAGTTTTTGATTGAAGAGGCCAGGGAAACCTATCAGAAACTAACATTATGTGAACTGGGGACTGAAGACTATAAGATTACTACATTTTTTTAATATTAAAGAAGAATATTACAGGTGGAACCAAGAGTGGAAAACAGAGCAAAGAGGGAGTAATAGTGAAGAGTTCAATCTAGAATGATGGAGAATTTGAAGAAATTTGTGGTAGATAAGACTGAAAACGTCAGCCAGATCAGAAGTTTAAAATCAAGCAAATGGTTCTAGATTCATATTAGGCACAATTGAGAGTGTGTAAACATATTAATGATGTGATCAGAATGAGCAGGAGTGTATAGGAAGTTATGCATGTTCTAAGTACTGAGGTAAACTTTAAAAGAATAAAAACAGGGCTTCCCTGGTGGCGCGGTGCGTGAGAGTCCGCCTGCCGATGCAGAGGACACGGGTTCATGCCCCGGCCCGGGAAGATCCCACATGCCGCGGAGCGGCTGGGCCCATGAGCCACGGCCGCTGAGCCTGCGCTCCGCAACGGGAAAGGCCACAACAGTGAGAGGCCCGCGTACCGCAAAAAAAAAAAAAAAAAAAAAAAAGAATAAAAACAGTATATACTTCTAAATTAATATGTGGAGAAGTGGGATATAATGGTAAAAAATATACAATCAATCTGAAAGCAAAGAAAAAAGTAACAAATTTTAAAATTAATTAATTTAAATGGAATGTTAATAAAAATAATATACAATAAAATTGTGGGATCAATTAAAAATAAATATACATATTAGAAAAAATAAAAAAATTTGGAAATTAAAGAACTTAGCTGCCAGAATTCAGAAAAATAGCAGATACACCTGGAGAATGTTGGGGGGAGAAAATCATAGAGATGACACTTACTTATAAAATAAAAAAGAAACAATGGTAAGGATAAACAAAATTCATATTTTGAAATATCTAATTAAAATGAGATAATTCTGGTAGGAGTGAACAGTAAGAATGTGAGAGAAGGTTTAAATGACCAAAGTCAGAAGAGACAAAGCAAACATTGCTACAGGTTTTTCAGATATTAAACAAACCAACCAATGAAAGGGTATTATGAAGCATTTTATGCCAAAAATCAGAAAATGTATATTAAATGGATTCCCTGAACAGTTTTCAATTTGCCACGAATATCATATGCTAAGTATAAAGGACTGTGCCTTTAAGACCCAAGTAGACTATCATCTCTTGGCCAATTAAGATCCCCCACGAAACTCTAGGTAACAAAACTTTCGAGGAAATTATTTCCTAGACTGATCAGTAGCCAGCCTTTGCCTGTGGGTCCTACTATCTTGATAGTTTCTGCTTGCTTAGAGTTTTAATTTTCCTACAGACCTTTATGTTTACACTTCCAACAATATTACAGTTATTTCCCTGTGGACAGGCAGGACTGTGAGACCAAAGCAGGTAAGGTGACCAACTATCTGGTTTGTTCCAAACACTCCCTGATGTAACCCTCATAGTCCAACCTCTTGCAAAACCCTCAGTCCCACAAAAACTGGGGCTCTGATCATCCTTGAAGTAGGATGATATGTATTTTTAGAAACTATGGTTTCCACTATGGAAAAACACGTTAAATATATCTATAAATATTAATAACTAATATTTTAAGGTGTAATGAATACAAAATAGTGCTCATCAATCTTATCTGTTCTAATGCTTTTCAAGTCAAATTATTTACTTTTTTGAGATCTCCTTTTGTAATTTGGTGTATTGCAACATCTAATTATATAAATACTCAAATATTTAGTGAATCCCTCACTTGGTAACCTAGGAAATTTAAATTTTTCTTCACAAAATCTCTGTGCATGTACACTGCCCTGAAAATATCCATACAAGTTATCAGTGGAATAGCTAGCATTCAGACAAATGTACCTGCCATTTATCACATCTGATTGAGGAATGAGCTTCATTAAATGTTACTGACTTTGCCTTCTGAAATGTTCCATCTTGATCACCTCTTCCTACCTCCTGTGAGAAACAACGAAACAGTACGTTCATTTTAAAGCTCCCGGAAAACTCAGCAAGAAGTGAAAATTCAAGGGCTTTTGTGCTTCTAATTTTTATTTAGGCAATGGAGAGGGTTATTCATATAGACTACTTCTCACCACAGGATGGAGAAGATCCCTTTTTAATATGACATTACTAAACACAATGAGAAAAAAACCATACAGGAAAGATTCTATAAATGATTCTGTGGGATATGTGATAATATGGAAAAGAGGTCCTGATATATTACTAAGTGGAAAAAATAAGGAGATTATAAAGCGGTGTGTGATTTCTGATCCTGTTCTTTTTTAGTATATGTATAAGTGTGTTACCAAGTCTGTAAGAAAATTCACCTAGGTGTTAACATGTTATTTATTGCTAAGAGGTGTGATGTAACTGGAGAATTTTACGAAATTCATTTTGCTTCTCTATTGTTAAAAGTCTATAATTCATATATAGTTTTATATAAAAATAATGAAAATTATTCGACTAACCAAATTATAAAAATTACTCATTTCTGAATATTTGCATGACTAATTCAAAGCAATACGGTATCATCCAAAGTGCACTGGATAACCAATCAGGTGACTTCAATCCAAATTCTGGCTCTAGTTCTTAGTGACTATGTAAAAAAGGTGAGCCTTAGATTTCTAGGGGGCTTAGATTTCTCATTTGCAGAAATTAAAATGTCTCATATGGTTTCTGGAATATGAAATCAGATTACATAGGCAAAGATACTTTGAAAGCGCAACTGCTTTTTAAATACCTAACATTGTTTTGAAATAATTGCTATTAGTGGTTTTTTGGCTGGATTCAATTTTCTTAGATTAAGATTTAAGTTTACTGCTGGCTGATTTGTATATTTAAAAGAAAAAAATTAAAAGCTATTTTAAAATACAGAAAACTTCGTATAAAAAGTCTTTAGTTAAATCCTTAGTAGAGAATAATATGTTCCCAATAAGGTATACATGTATTCCTTTTCTTAATTTTTTTTATTTTTTAAATTTTTGGCTGCGTTGGGTCTTCGTTGCTGCACATGGGCTTTCTCTAGTTGTGGCAAGCGGGGGCTACTATTAGTTGCAGTGCGCAGGCTTCTCATTGCGGTGGCTTCTCTTGCTGCGCAGCATGGGCTTCAGTAATTGCAGTGCATGGGCTCAGTAGTTGCAGCATGCGGGCTCTAGGGCATGCGGGGTTCAGTAGTTGTGGCTCGCCGCCTCTGGAGCACAGGCTCACTAGTTATGGCGCACGGGCTTAGTTGCTCTCCAGCATGTGGGATCTTCCCGGACCAGGGATCAAACCAATGCCCCCTGAATTGGTAGGCGGACTCTTAATAACTGCGCCACCAGGAAGTTCCATATTCCTTTTTTAAAAAAATCCTAAGTATATTCTCAAAAAGTATTTTTCCAAGCATTATGTATTTTTTCTATTTTGAATATATGAATGAATAATTATCTCACAGAGCTATATGGTTTTAAAACAAAAATGAATCAGATTAATTTAGATATTTTTATTCACTATCAGATTAGCAAGAAAAATGCATGGAAATTTGAAATACGTTCCCAAATTTCTTTGAAATTGTTGTCTTAAAAAATAATTATCACATCTTCCACAACCACGTTACTTGGTACTACTGGTAGAGATGGGGATGGCTGTGCCATTTGTCCTACTGTGCATGTGTTTAATTCCAAGTGAACATAGATATATTATGCAATGAAGCCTTGGTTTTATAAATAGTTAGGAGAAATATTTTTTGAGAATCTGGTCCCCAGGCTATTGAATGGCAAAATTTTTTTAATTCAGGCTGATTTTACTGGTTATAACCATAATGTCTCTCTCAACCTCATGTCTATTTCAGCTTTTAATATTCTAGATCTATAGCAAAAAAACTCATGTCTTCTGATTTTATGCTTTTCCCTAATAATTGGTCAACAACATGTATTTGTATGCAGAGGAATTAGAGTACTTCACTAAGTGTGAGAATAAAAAGAAACAGAATGTGAGGTTACTGCCATTTACAAGTCACAGATCTATAAAACAGTCAGATTTCCCCATCTAATTAAGAAAATCCTAAAGATTTTCTTTTTCCTGGTAGTCTACTGATATTGATCCAGTGCTTCACTGAATCTCAAGAGTTCATTCTCTATCCCATTATTCACCTTTCTACAGAGTATATATATAGCCCTGGTTGTGTTATGTCTAATTTAGGTTCTAAACTTGCTGGTCTGGGACTAAATCTGAATTCCTTATGCAGAGGGGAGCTGTGTCAAATGGAGATATTTGAAGATGCTGAAACTCCTAAGATGCTGTTTATGTGGTCTCTAAGCCATGTTCACTAGAGACACTTCCCAGCGGTATTTTATCAGATTCCCACCAATTGACAAAAGTTGAGAGCTGGATTGCCATGTTTCTTGATGTTTATACAAACTCAAATCTACTCAATAACGTAAGTAAATATTCTTTCCACCTTGTAAAGAGTTCTTTCTGATTAAAAGCATGTCCCTAACATGATGTAGAGGTGACGCTATATTCATTAGAGGAAAATGGTGAAATGTTTCTACCCCCATCTCTATCTCTAAATATTTAGCAGAAATCTTGATGATGCAAAGTAGCTTTTCACACTGTCCTAAAATCCTTCATCTGCACTAATTTTTACCCTCTGGTAATGTGCCATTTGATTCTCTTTCATGCTTAAAATAGAATTGCATTGAAAAGGAACAAATATGGGTGGTTACAATTAATGATCTATTACTTGGGTATCTGAGCATAAAGAGACTTCATGACTCAAGGGAATAAAGAAAAGTACAAATGAACACTTTTAATCACAGCCCAATTACACTTGTCCAGGAACACTGTATTGTTTATAGAAAGTTTCTTGAATACCACATTACTGTTTGAAAATTAAGTCCTTTTTTCTTTTCAGATGTATCTCATATTTCATTTCTTTGCAGTGTTATGCATTTCTCTCTCTTCATGCTGGATTGCATGACTCGCAATAGCATCAATAAACCACATACGAAAGAATCACTAGAGATCCATGAAGTAAAAGAGAGAAAATTTCACAGCGGTATTCCCTGTGCCTAGAACAGCACCTGGCACTTAGTTGAATAAACGAACTCATCATACTCCATTTGCCTCCTGTACTCCAGGGATACTATACACTGTTTAAATTCAATATATGTATTTTCCATATGGGTGAACTCAGCTTAAAGATATCCTACATGCCTAGCTTTTCATCAACAGATGCTCACACTTTTTATTGTAATTTTCTAAATTTAAGTTTTTTCTTAGGTTGTGCCTACTCAGCTATATTCATTTGGCCATTCCACAGGTAATATTGGTTTTATGAACTAATCATATTATTCATAAAGTTTTGCATGGTTTTAATAGATTCTTTGAAGCTGTGCAGTTTAATCCTCAGTCTTGACCTACTATAACTATCTAAAAATCCTCTTTGACTACTTTGTGCAAAAATCTTTCTAAGCAATTTTGGTGAAATGTTACCACTCAGTGGAATACAAGTAGGCGAGTCAGACATTTTTCTCACTGTTAAGCATTCAAGATGGGGGCTTATTCACAATGTTAGTACTCTGTTTGCAAAAGAAGGCCCAGATATAAAGTGAATATTTTAAAAATAGAAACCAAATTTAATATATAGAGTAAGAACAGGTAATATACCTATCCTGTTCTTTAGCCCTTAGAAATCTTTGTGTTTATTCATTGATACTGTAAAAAACAGAATTTGTGTAAATTTGGCAAACACAATGTCCTATACATTCTCTAAAATAGAATACATGTGCCTCTCAAAAAGAACTATTTGAAACATGACTAGAAAATGGAAGAGTCTCTTTTCAATTTTCAGAACCTCCCATTAGATGTGTGCTACACAAAGGCAGCCAGGTTTCAAGCCTCGGATTTAGGAAGAAATTGTCTTCACTGACCTCTGAATTACAATGCCTAAAGGTTCAGTCTTCTTTGACATTTGGTTAACAGTTTATATAATCTTCATCTTTTATTTCTGATATGGACTAGTTGTATCATGAAATGAAAGCTGTGTTTCGTACTCTAAGGGATACAGAGATGACATGGTTAGCTTTCCTTAGGTGATATCCTGCAAAGAGAGAGGCCATGTAGAGAGAGAATATTTATGTACTACTGAATATAGAAAATGCCAACAACTTGCCAGAGAGTCCAGAGAAGGAAAAGGACGAGTCTCCTGGTAAACATCTCAGAAGCATCTGAATTTAGTGATGAAGAATAGATTGGGAAAGGATTAATGAACATTGTAGTAGGCATGCCAAAAGAATCTCGTGTTTAGGAGAAGAAACTGGTACAAATAAAATCACAGAGGTCGAAAGAATCATGGACCACATTCAGAAAAATAACAAGAAGCTAACCTAAAGGAAACATAGCCCTAGAGAAGTTGCAAAATGAAGAAACTAAATGACATCCATAAATATGTGCCTTCTATAAATCAGGAAATGAAAATAACTGCTTGGGCATTGCATACAGATATCTCTGTATGAAAATATCCACATGTGAATGCAGGAAATGTGGAGAGAAAAAATGACTGTATCTGAAATAGGTCAGCTGATTACGCAGCACCTGGCAAAACCTTGGTTCATAAGCTTATTTTGGAAAGTTTTCATTCTGTCCAAAAGAAAGGATAAGAAGGGATGCAACAAAGGAGACTGAAAGGTCTGAAAATAGCTTGGTACTTTGCCAGAGAGTGAAGCAATGCAAGTAAATGTGGAAAAATGAGAATAAAGGGAAAGACTGAATATTCTAGAGTAATAGCATCAATTCTGTAGAAACTCAACAGTCTACTACAACTAGAACTATGGACAGATTTATCAGGAAGAGTGATTTGCAAATGTCAATTTGAAAAAAGTGGCCTGTATGCCCCTTGTATAAATAAGGTTCATTAATTACAAACACGGATTCTTCTCACAAATTATTTATATGAACCTAAAAACAACGTACTTAAAGAGATAGGGGAAATTTTCTTACCATCCAGAAAGAGAGGATGTGATATTCTTGCTTTTTTTTTGTTAGTGTATAAAGTTGTTATTCACAAAAATGCAAGTGTAGCTCTCAACTAATTAAGTGGAGGGAGATGAAACTTCCCTGAAGTACTCTGCAGATGAGAATGACCCTAAGTTAAAGCCCAACCCAAATTCACATACCAGTACTGTTTTGATAATAACTATGCCTGCCTCTCAGCTCTCCAAACTAATTACTTTCCAGATTAGTAAAGAGAATTGCCTAAGAGTTAGAGAAATCCATCCCCGCCCCATCACTCTTATATTAATGTAAAAATGTTCTCAGTTTACAATAAGGTGCCAAAAGAAAGAAAAAGTCTCAGAATCTCACAATTCAGAATAAAATTTGGGGAGTATATATACTATCAAATGTTCAATCCAATCAATAGAAAATGAAAATTAAATATTTCACATATATAAATATGTGTTCAATTTCGTACAAATGTGAAGTTCCTGGTAAAGACTTACTGAAAAAT
The DNA here is from genome assembly GCF_008692025.1 of Phocoena sinus. Taxonomy (NCBI): domain Eukaryota; kingdom Metazoa; phylum Chordata; class Mammalia; order Artiodactyla; family Phocoenidae; genus Phocoena; species Phocoena sinus. Next base: position 43,667,935 of record NC_045772.1, on the reverse strand, counting down.
ACAGTGAAAATTAGAAAAGAAAAAAAAAAATCCTCACTTGCATGAACTCTTTCGGCTGAAGTAGTATTTACTTTTCAACTATGCTAACAATGGAACATACCTATGAACCACTGAAAACATTAATGCAGTAAACCTTCACTAATTAAAGTAAAGAAAGAAGAGGAAAAGGAAGCACTGCCATGAGTAGAAATAATTCCAAATTGTATAACGATTTTAGAAGAAACAGATTTTCCAATTACTCTTCATGTTAGAGATGAGACTATGAAAGATCACATCAATGTAAAGAAAATATGGTAATAATTTCATGTGATATTCACACACAGCTGATATAAATTATTATCCAATATTTATTTTGTTTAAAACATTCCTTAAAATGAGCACCCAACAGTACATTTCATATATTACACAGAGGTGTGTTTCTTTGAGAAATTACTGTCAATACAGTAGTATGATTATTACATTATTTCAGGTTGCATATTATTGATTTCAAGAGTTAAATATTTTAAAAGTTCAGATGATAACTGCACTTTTAATATTTAAAAATTATATATTTCTTGTTCTTCATACAAACTTTTCATTAACGAAATTGAAATTGAATTTGGGGAGATACACTAGTCCAAGGAAAGAAGGAAAACTATGCAAGCCGCCACGTTTCAACAAAGGATATGCAAGTAACAAACATCAGCGAAAAATTCTGAATAATCAATAGTCTGTAAATATCAGCCAATGCCTCAGTTTCTTGACTTGAAGATTAAGAGACCCTGGAATAAAATCTGTGTTTTTATGCCAACTCTGCACATTTCTTATCAGTAGAGAGACAGTCTGTAGATTAAAATGAGCACTCTGATGCCAGACCACCTGGGTTTAAATCCTGGCTCTGCCAGATAATGGCTGTAGAGTCTTAGGCACAGGGCCTGCCAAGCCATGCTGGAGTCAGACAAAAATGAAAATGTGTGTCTCTATGTACATGTATCTAAATATTCCTCCCTATTTTGAACCAAGCAGAGAAAGTTAATACAGCTTTTATATGTATACACACACATAGGTCTTATAGATATACTGTATATATGAGTTTATATATATATATATATATATATACACATGTGTATGTGTGTATGTGTATAGATAGACGATAGATACATAGAGATATATCTCTGAATTACCAAATCCATTTGAACACCACTGTCAACCTTCATGAACGTGCCCAGCAAGAGGACATGACAACCACGCACACTCAGGAACAGGGAATTGATTGGAAACACCTGCTCTGGTTGTACAATCTGTACAATCAACTGGGTCATAAGACAAACACAACCTGTCTTTATTTTAAATTTGGATATTTTGCTTATCATGGATTTATTTTTTGATTTTTAATTCATTGCTTTAAATATTATTAATGCAGATTATTGGGTTTGTAGGCATTATTACATTTTTCACGAGAGTAAAGTGCCTCACTTGACTCAGCTTCTTCTCGTCCCTATTTAGACAAGTTATTTAACTGTTCTGTACCTTATTTTCTTCATCTAAAGATAAGTTATTGCTTAGAAAGCACTTAGAACAGTATTTGCCAGCACTTAGTATGTACATAAAAGATGTTATCATTATATTATTATTCCATTAACCTTTTAATTAATATGTCTACTATTATTTTTAGAAGACTTGATTTTCCAAGGAATAGCTTCCTGGAGTTCTTCATTTATTGGAAATATGACTCAGAGTAGAACTGGCCTCAGAACAAAGGTTAGGATTATAAAAAGACAATATAGCCATTCTTAGCATGTCCTCAACATGCATAAGAAACAGACTGTAGGCTATTGGATTTTCATAAAAGTCCCTGGTCATAGCTCCTGAGAATTTAATGGAAGAAATACAACAAAGCTAAGAAAGAAGCAGAGGAATCAACTTCTCCTTTTGGGAACATTCTCCCAACAGGTTCTTTTTAAATATTTTCAAAGTGTATGTGGTGATGTGATAATTATTAATACTATGATGGAAAGATATTAGAGGAAGGAGTATGAAAGCAAGAAAATGACACACCTAAAGAAGGTAAAGTCTAGGCTGCTTCTATGGGCTTAGCTACCTCTTCCTGCCCCCAAGCCATCCAGGCTCAGGGATGTCAGAGCCTGGCTAGGCTTCTGTGGAAGAATTAGAATTCAGGCCCTTCCCTTTGGGGAAAACAGGCTCTATGACATGATTATCAGCCTGACAAGAACATTTAGTGTAATGTCAATAAGATATTGTTTTCCAACAGCTTCTACAGGGAAATATATTATTCTTAAGAATTTAGACAGAAATAAAAGTGCTATTTATGTTTTCTGGCAGATCTTATTTCTTTATTTTCTGCACTTTGAATAGCAGAGTTCCCTTTCATGAATATTCTAATCAGGTTGAAGATTACAGCCATAGCAGAGAGTTCCCCACAAATGGCAATACCTGAGCAGAGTAAAGCAACAAATATCTGCCTTTGGCAGCAGGAGAAACTTCTGATTTTTCATAAATAGCTCCAGTGCATCTTGGGTATTCATATCCGGAACCCTAGACAGTTTTAAAGAAAGAACTGTCATGTTTTGCTTCCACATTTGCCATTACACCAGGCTGAGTTTTATATTATCTGGCTGTTCTCTCAGTAATTAGATCATTTAAGTATATGAAAAATGTAAACTAGGACTCTACTGCTTCTAAAAGAATGAACTAACCTTGTGAATGACTGAATAAATGAATGACCCATTGACAGAAAAAGTACCAAAGTCTGACATGTTTTCTTATTCTTGACACCACCTGTTAATCTTCCTTGGCAATAAAACCTTCTCAGTGAAAAGGACAATTTTTTGACTGGTAAAAATAAAATTAGCCTAAAATGTCACTGGAACATTTTTGAACTGGGAAAAATATGCCAACTTGAGGAAACATTTTTTCCGTGAAATATTTAGCTAGAAGAAATGACAGAACCAGCCAATAATAAAAAGCTCCACATTTTTAAATAATAGAGAAAATGTTCTGAACATCTAAAAGTATACAGGAGAGGTTTGCAGAAAATCAATTACCTTTAAATAATCATTTAAAACAGCCATTTACATTAAAGTCATTCAGTATAGATTCATAAAGGATGTGTGCCCTAATGATAGTGTTTAATTAATACTGCTTCTTACCCTTTGTGGCAGATAATGAGTTGAAGTTTTTAAACATATGAAATTACATAGCAAATCGATGTGTTTTCTAAATAGTTACTTCATGGATATGGACAAATCAAATACGTTTTATCCTCTGTACACATTCAAGGTTATATATATATATATTATATAATTATATATATTATTCATATAATATATGTATAGATTACTTTCCATATGGTAGACAAAAAATAGGAGTTTTGTAATAAATATAACATACTCTCTGTTCTAAATTAATTTATATCCCAAAGGAGGGGACACCCAGGCAATTACAAGGCCACCTGACATGTGCTGTGACAGCACCTAGGAAAAATTAATCTTGGCATAAATGGGTAAGGAAAGTTTTCTTGGTGTACATAATGGCTAGAAGAATCATAACAAATGAGAAGCTAATTAAAAGTCTGATTAATAAGTAGATACGAATATCCCTAAAAATCTCAAATTGTGTTAAACATGCCAATTGTGGTGCGTGTTACAACGACAGGGTCTTTTAAGAGAAACCACCCCAATCCATTTGTCTAAGCTACAGCTGTGGCCCAAGTGCAGCCATTTTCTGGACTCCACTGTGGCCTCTGCCCTGGCCTAGCAGGGTGACCTCTACAATAACAATGAGACGTCAATCTTGTCACTGCTCTTTAAAAAGTAAAATAGTTGACAGTTTGAAAAGCTGCCGAGAGAAAGACCAAGAGAGAGAATAGAAGATATAAGTAATCTGAGATTGTAAGAAAATACACAATGGATGTTGGTAGAATCTCTGTGTAGATACCAAGTTGAGGGTGAGGCAAAAGAGAAGCAGTGTCAGAAAAAGTAACTGCTGAGCCAAAGGCAGAAGAAAAGAAAGAAGGTCTCAGCTTTGGGTCTAGTTTGTCTCCATCCGACCCTCTCACTTCAATCTCCCTCACGTTTCCTAAATTCCCTGCCTCCTGCCTGATAGTTGAAATAACTTTCCAATATTTAAAGTAACGTGAGTGTCAGTCCCTTGAAGCCAAATAGGTCTAACTCTAACAGAAGTTATCAGCCTTCATTATAATCTATATAAATGTATTTTAAGATCCCAAAATCATTCAAATTACCTTAGTGAGAATACATTTTAAGGAAAGGGAGAAAAAAAGAAAGCTTAAAACAATAAAGATGTGGGACAAGATCACATAACTTAGACTAATGGAGATTATATGTGTTCAATCTTATTTGTAAAAGGAAAGAAGAGGAAACATATCTCTTGGTAATATCTTGGTGCACACACTGACATTTAAATGGGTATGGAAGAACCACATGTTTATACTGAGTTCCTGCTCACTGGTCAAAACTGCTAGGCATCACCTCGGAAAATGGCTCTGCAGTTCATCTGGCCAATCTGCATAAAAATATCAATTATCATGGTCCAGTGACCACATATTTTCCACAGATGCTTTGAAGTTGTCATAACAAATGAAACATTGAGTTTCTCACTTAAGTAGACAAAGCCAGGCTCACTCCTGATGCTTGTTTATTTAGCCTCAAAGGGTAAGAGAAGGGAAATGGATTGACACTGAGCAACTACTGTGTTATACGCTGGGTGCTTTTCATTGACCATTTTACCTAATCCCAACAGCATCTCCATGATTTAGTGTATCCTTTCTCTGCAGATGGAAACAGTGACATCAGAGAATTGTCCAGAGGTCACATTATTGGCATTTGAACTCAAGTCTGCCTAGCTCCAAATCACCTATACCATGCTGCCTCCCAAACTCCTGGATAGATTTTCCATTTTCATGCTTTGTTTAGCCTCCACAAATTGCTTTACCCTGAAACGCTAGAGACAAAGGGCACCAGGAACTGAGGTTGCCACTATGGGTCACACAGGCACAACCATGACACTGAAGAAGGAGATGTTTGAAAAGAGACTAGAGAATGTTTAGCTATTGTGGACAGACTCTGCTGGGGTGATTATTAAGTCTGCATATAGAAATTCTCATCTAAGAAAGGAAGACTCATAATCCAACACAAGCCAAACACTTTTGGATAATGGCTGTCACAAGTTAAAAAATGCATATATTACTCCCTCAACTTTCCCTCCCTTCTCTAAAGAGAGAAGAAAGGAAATAGGATAGTCTTTCTTTTCCATTTTTCCTGTTTTACACTGACAATGTCCCTATGTCTGTGAGGGTAGGGAGACACAGTCAGTCTTGCCCAAGTCTATCCCTTGAACTCTATGTTCTGGCTCCCAATTCTGGGGAACAAGAATTTGGGCAGGGTACAGTCAGTACGGCCTGTCTCTGTACCATGATATCTAGGTTTCATCAAGGAGCACAAATGTCAGGATATGGCTGAGACAGCCACATGTCTTGGACTTCAGTTCTTTCCCACGTGGCATGTTCTGGGTCTGGGAAGTCCAGGATGACTACCTCACACTCATTACTGGTATCTGGACTTAGGCGGCAGAACAACCGGCAAATAACCAGTATTGCTTTCTTTTTATATATCCTCTCCACATGACCATTTTGGAATTCCTCACCAAGACGGTCTCAGGTAATTGGACTTCTTTTTTTTTTTTTAATTTATTTTTATTATTTATTTTATTTTCGGCTGCGTTGGGGCACGCGGGCTTTTCTCTAGTTGCAGAGAGCAGGGGCTACTCTTTGGTGTGGTGCGTGGGCTTCTCATTGCAGCGGCTTCTCTTGTTGTGGAGCACTGGCTCTAGGTGCACGGGCTTCAGTAGTTGTGGCACTCGGGTTCAGTAGTTGTGGCTTGCAGGCTCTAGAGCGCCGGCTCGGTAGTTGTGGCGCATGGACTTAGTTGCTCCACGGCATGTGGGATCTTCCCAGACCAGGGCTTGAACCCGTGTCCCCTGCATTGGCAGGTGGATTCTTAACCACTGCGCCACCAGGGAAGCCCAGGTAATTGGACTTCTAATGTGGTGTCCAGTTTCCCCTAAAGAGAGTATTTCAAGGGACAAGAAGTAAAACATAGCAGATTATTAAAGCCTGAATCTAGAAACTGGTGAGACTTCTGCTCTAGTCTGTTGGTCAAAGAAGTCATAGGACTCACTCATATTCAATGGAGGTGATATAGACCACCCCTCTCAATGGAGAAGCTGTTAAAAGTGCGTTGTTAAAACTGCCATACCTTATTTCCTGCAACTTTTCCCTCCATTCTGCCTGTTTCACTATTAGTATGGATTCCTGACCTAATGAATATTTTTAAACTTCTTTTAAAAATTAAGAACCTACTATGTACTACTCACTGTACTAATATGACAAGGGAATAAAATAGTGTACATAATTGATGGTTCTACCCATTACTAACTTAGTATCTTTGTAACAAATCTACTAAGCAATTCACGTCTCCTTCCCTGATCCATTTTTGTCATCTGTAATAAATATATATGACTGGGATGTTTTAACAATTAAATGAGATAAAACAAGTAAATTGCCTAACACAGTTCCTGGTATAAACTAGATTGTAAATTGTCAACTTTCCCTTCCCTAAATTAGAGTTAGTTGTGGTTAATGTGTGTAGTTTGGGTATCATAAGTGTGATCTGAGGATGGAGTAAAAGGGAAAGTAAAATTTTATTTTGTCAATGCCAGTATCATAACAGAAATAGAATCCTTCATGCTCCATTTCTAGGGAGTATGGAGTAGTAATGGATGGGTTTATTTGAGGACATCGAGAACCCAGCAAATCTACCATCATTGAATAAGGGCACGAGAGAAGGAGCTTCTGAAAATACTAATAATTATTTGGGTCTAATACATTGTGTTGGCTTATGCACAGTTCTTTTCTTTTTTATTACAGTCTTCTTACATTACAGTGATTTTAGGTATAAATGAGTCCAAGTATCTTTTTACACTTTAGTATCTACAGTTAAAGAATAGAGAGCCTACATATTTATTTTATTCTATTTTCCACAGGACTTATTATTGTGGTACTTCACACATAGTAAGAACTCAATAATTAATTGGTCAAACTCCTAAGGCTTTTTACTTTTGGTAAATGGCAATAAGACATGAATAACATTGGGCTTCCCTGGTGGCGCAGTGGTTGAGAGTCTGCCTGCCGATGCAGGGGACACGGATTTGTGCCCCGGTCCAGGAAGATCCCACATGCCGCGGAGCGGCTGTGCCCGTGAGCCATGGCCGCTGAGCCTGCGCGTCCGGAGCCTGTGCTCCGCAACGGGAGGGGCTACAACAGTGAGAGGCCCGCGTACAGCAAAAAATAAAAAAAAAGAGACATGAATAACATTAATCTAGATACTGTATGACTTTGCAGAAATGGATATTTCTCGATGATAAGGTGCATAGTTTCATAGGTACAAGTTAAAGCTCTACGAGATCCACTGGATTGATATTGAAAAACTGTAATATTCTTCCTCCAGCATAAATTCATTTTTATAAACAGACAATTTGATCATGCATAAACAAGTCTGAATTGCTTCCTTGCTTTTTATTTTCAAATTCAATAGTGTGGATTCCTATGGTTTGCATAATTTGTAACTAAAGACATTTGCCTAAAAGAAAAGTAACTTTCCGATGAAATTCCAGTTATCTTATAAATTTAATATATACATTTTGTATCTTAAAACTCACTTCACAATTTCTTATTTATTATTGAAAATTTAATTATGAGATGTAGACTTTAGGAATAATGTATTTCCAAACCATGAAAGAGCCATTAAAACAAAGTAATTTTTATATTTCAAGAATATTTTTAGTGTGTGTACATAGCTTCCACAACCACAAAAATCACATCAGCATGCAGAAGAAAATAGAAAATTTTAGGTGAAGTAAAAAGAATATTAAAAGAAATTTTATATTATTAAATGTTCTTACATAGGCTGTGACTTGCTACCTTTCTGTGGTATTTGTTTTTTTTTTAATTAGCCCAATTCTATATGGGGTATATAGAAAATTCAGCTGTCATTGAGATATTGAAATACAGGAGTCTACTATTTAACAAATGAAATGCTAAGCAATGAAAATGGACTAAATAATTTAGAGGGTTTTTATTTGTAGTATCTGTCAATTAGAATGAATGCTCCTATTGACAATTAGTAATAATGTAATCCTTTCAACTGATATTTTAAAACTTAAGTTACATAATAAAATTATTTATTTAATAGAAAAAAGAGATTAAACATGGACACTGTCAAGCAGAAATCAGATGATAACGTTAGGAATATTATAAGGGAATCCTTTCCATTACTAGACATGTGTTCCCTCTAATTCTATGAAACATTCACAATACACTGGCTAATGAACACTATATGAAATTTAAACATAGTTCCTGCCTAGTAATTATCTAAAATAATTTATATGAAAAATCATCCTCTTATTTAACTAAAAAATTGTTGGTATGCCAGAAACAAGATGATTAATGTAGAAGGAATTGCTAAGAGCCTTGAACTGGCTGGGTTACAATTACAGAAATATGACCCTGAGTCTAAAATACAAATAGAATTGCACATAATCAAAGTGTTTTCTATTTGAATCCGAATTTTTAGAAACCAGGTCAACTGTACCTAGTAGTTTTCTGTTGAGTCCAAAGAGACTTACTTCAGCTGAGTCTGTCATTGTTAGTTTTCATAAGTGAAAAATGTGCCTTTCACTGTCCCCTCATTCCTGTTGTTCACTCACTTTTAGATAAACTATTCAAATACTACCAGAGCTACTAAAATTGAGAATTCAAAAACAAATGTCAGTCCTAAACAATGAATTAATCTACACCTTTTTTTCCCCAGCTTTTTTGAGGTGTAGCAAATATACAAAAACTGCATATATTTAATGTATCCATTTTCATGAGTTTGGACATATGCAGACACCTGTTATATCATCACCAAAATCAAGGTAATAAATACATCTGGTACCTCCAAAAGATTAATAACACCTAATATGATGTCTATCCTCTTGAGTTTTAGAATGCACAACATTGTGTTAATTATAGGCACAGTTTTATAGCAAATCTTTAGAACTTATTCATCTTGTATAACTGTGATTTCAGACCCACTGAACAACAAGTCCCTACTGCCCCCTACATCCAACCCCTGGCAACCACCCGTCTACTCTCTATTTCTATGAGCTAGATTATTTTATGTACTTCATATAAGTGAAATCATGAAGAAATCTTTCAATGACTGTTATTTCACTTTAGAATAACGTCTTCCAAGTCCATCCGTGTTGTCACAAATGGTAGAATTTCCTTCTTTTTTAAAGCTGAAGAATATTTTCATTGATTTTTTCTATTGTTTTCTTGGTCTCTATGCCATTTATTTCTGCTCTGATATTTACGATTTCTTTCCTTCTGCTAACTTTGGGTTTTGTTTGTTCTTCTTTCTTTAGTTGCTTTAAGTGTAAGGTTAAGTTGCTTATTTGTGATTTTTCTTGTTTCCTGAGTAAGACTGTATTGACTTTCTAAGACTTACCCTTAGAAATGCCTTTGCTGCATTCCATAGGTTTTGGATCACTGTACTTTCACTTGCATTTGTCTCTAGGTATTTTTTGATTTCCTCTTTGCTGGTTCTTTGACAAGATAAACAAAATTGATAAATCTTTATTGAGACTCATCAAGAAAAAGATGGAGAGGGCTCAAATCAATAAAATTAGAAATGAAAAAGGAGAAGTTACAACAGACATCACAGAAATACAAAGGATCATCAGAGACTACTATATGCCAATAAAATGGATAACCTGGAAGAAATGGACAAATTCTTAGAAAGGTACACTCTCCCAACACTGAACCAGGAAGAAATAGAAAATATGAACAGACCAATCACAAGCATTGAAATTGAAACTGTGATTTAAAAAAAACTCCCAACAAACAAAAGTCCAGGACCAGATGGCTTCACAGGTGAATTCTATCAAACACTTAGAGAAGAGTTAACACCTATTCTTCTCAAACTATTCCAAAACATTGCAGAGGAAGGAATACTCCCAAACTCATTCTATGAGGCAGTATCACCCTGATACCAAAACCAGACAATGATATCACCAAAAAAAGAAAATTACAGGCCAATATCACTGATGAACATAGACACAAAAATCCTCAACAAAAATACTAGCAATCTGAATCCAACAATACATTAAAAGAATCATACACCATGATCAAGTGGGATTTATCACAGGGGTGCAAGGATTTTTCAATATTGGCAAATCAATCAGTGTGTACACCACATCAACAAATTGAAGAATAAAAACCATATGATTACCTCAATTGATGCAGAAAAAGCTTTTGACAAAATCCAACACCTATTTGTGATTAAAAAAAAACTCTCTAGAAAGTGGGCATAGAGGGAACATACCTCAACATAATAAAGGCCATATATGACAAACCTACAGCTAACATCATAATCTATGGTGAAATGCTGAAAGCATTTCCTCTAAGTTTAGGAACAAGACAAGGATGTCAACTCTCTCCACTTTTATTCAACATAGTTATGGAAGTCCTAGCCATGGCAATCAGAGAAGAAAAAGAAATAAAAGGAATCTAAATTGGAAAAGAAGTAAAAATGTCACTATTTGCAGATGACATGATACTATACATAGAAAATCCTAAAGATGCTACCAGGAAACTACTAGAGCTAATCAATGAATTTGGTAAAGTTGCAGGATACAAAGTTAATACACAGAAATCTGTTGCATTTCTATACACTAACAACAAAAGACCAGAAATAGAAATTAAAGAAACAATCCCATTTACCACCACATCAAAAAGAATAAAATACCTAGGAATAAACCTACCCAAAGAGACAAAAGACCTGTACTCTGAAAACTATAAGACGCTAATGAAAGAAATCAAAGACTACACAAACAGATGGAAAGATATACCACGTACTTGGATTGGAAGAATCAATATTGCTAAAGTGACTATACTACCCAAGGCAATCTACAGATTCAACACAATCCCTATCAAATTACCAATGGCATTTTTCACATAACTAGATCAAAAAATCTTAAAATTTATACGGAGACACAAAAGATCTCAAATAGCCAAAGCAATCTTGAGAAAGAAAAACTGAGCTGGAGAAATCAGGCTCCCTGATTTCAGACTATACTACAAAGCTACAGTCATCAAAACAGTATGGTGCTGTCACAAAAGCAGAAATATAGATCAATGGAACAAGATAGAAAGCCCAGAAATAAACCCACTCGCCTATGGTCAATTGATCCATGACCAAGGAGGCAAGACTATACAACAGAGAAAAGACAGCTTCTTCAATAAATGGTGCTGGGAAAACTGGATAGCTACATGTAAAAGAAATGAAACTAGAACATTCTAACACCATACACAAAAATGAAACTCAAAATGGATTAAAGACCTAAATGTAAGACCAGATACTACAAAACTCTTAGAGGAAAACATAGGCAGAACCCTCTTTGACATAAAGCGCAGCAATATCTTTTTTGATCCTTCTCCCAGAGTAATGGAAATAAAAACAAATGGAACATAATTAAACTCAAAAGCTTTTGCACAGCAAAGGAAGCCACAAACAAAATGAGAAGACAACCCACAGAATGGGAGAAAATATTCACAAATGATGAGACTGACGAGGGATTAGTCTCCAAAAATTACAAACAGCTCACGTGTCTCAATATCCAAAAAACAAACAACCCAATCAAAAAAATGGGCAGAAGACCTAAATAGACATTTCTCCAAAGAAGACATACAGAAGGCCAAGAGGGACGTGAAAAGATGCTCAACATCACTAATTATTAGAGAAATGCAAATCAAAACTACAATGAGATATCACCTCACACCAGTCAGAATGGCCATCATCAAAAAATCTACAAACAATAAATGCTGCAGAGGGTGTGGAGAAAAGGGAACCCTCTTGCACTGTTGGTGGGAATGCAAATTCACCCAGCCACTATGGAGAACAGTATGGAGGTTTTTTAAAACAGTGGTCCCCAACCTTATTGGCACCAGGGACTGGTTTCTTGGAAGACATTTTTTCACAGACTGGGGGGAGGGGAGATGGTTCAGGTGGTAATGTGAGTGATGGGGAGTGATGGGAAGTGGGAAATGAAGCTTCTCTCACTCGCCCACTGCTCACCTCCTGCTGTGCAGCCTGGTTCTTAACAGGCTGTGGACCGGTACCGGTCTATGGCCTAGGGGTTGGTGATCCCTGCTTTAAAAAACTAAAAACGGAACTACCATATGATCCAGCAATCCCACTCCTGGGCATATATCCAGAGAAAAATGTGGTTCAGAAGGATACATGACCCCAATGCTCATTGCAACACTGTTTATAATAACCAAGGCATGGAAACAACCTAAATGTCCATTGACAGATGAATGGATAAAGATGTGGTACATATATACAATGGAATATTACTCAGCCATTAAAAAGAACGAAATAATGCCATTTGCAGCAACATGGATGGACCTGGAGATTATCATACTAAGTGAAGTAAGTCACACAGAGAAAGACAAATATCATATGATATCACATATATGTGGAATCTAAAAAAAAATACAGAATGAACTTATTTATTAAACAGAAACAGACTCACAGACTTAGAGAATGAACTTATGGTTACCAGTGGGGAGGGGTAGCAGGGAGGGATAGACTGGGAGTTTGAAATTAACATGTACATACTACTACATTTAAAATAGATAACCAACAAGGAACTACTGTAAATAAATAAATATAAAGCTGAAGAATATTCCATTGTATGTATCTACCACAGTTTCTTTATCCATTCATCGGTCAGTGGACATTTAGCTTGTTTCTGTATCTTAACTATTGTGAATAATGCTGCAATAAATATGACAGTGCAGATATTTCTTTGAGATATTGATACCAATTCTTTTGGATAAATACCCAGGAGTGGGATTGCTGGATCATGTGGTAGTCTTATTTTTCATTTTTTTGAGGAACCTCTATACTGTATTCCACAGTGGCTGCACCATTTTACATTCCCACAAACAGTGTACCAGGTTTCCAATTTCTCTATGTCTTTACCAACATTTGTTGTCTTTTGTTTGGAGCCATTTAAAAAATTTTTTTTAATTTTTTGTCGAGGTATGGTTGATTTACAATGTTGTGTTGGTTTCTGGCATATTACAAAGTGATTCAGTTATATATATATATATATATATATATATAATTTTTCATATTCTTTTTATTATGGTTTATTACAGATATTGAATATAGCTCCATGTGCTATACAGTAGGACCTTGTTGTCTATTTTTATATAGTAGCTTGTATCTGCTTATCTCAAACTCCTAATTTATCCCTCCCCACCCCCTTTGCCCTTTGGTAACCATAAGTTTGTTTTCTATGTCTGTGAGTCTGTTTCTGTTTTGTGCAGCCACTATGGAAGACAGTATGGATTTTCCTTAAAAAACTAAAAATAGAGTGAGCATATGATCCAACAATTCCCAAGGTTCATAGTAGCATTATTTACGATAGCCAAGATGTGGAAGCAACCTAAGTATCCATCAACAGATGAATGGATAAAGAAGATGTGGTGCATATATACAATGGAATACTACTCAGCCATAAAAAAGAACGAAATAATGCCATTTGCAGTGACATGGATGGACCTAGAGATTATCATACTAAGTGAAGTAAGTCAGACAGAGAAAGACAAATACAATATGATATCACTTATATGTGGAATCTAAAATATGATACAAATGAACTTATCTTTTGTAGGGTTTGTTTTTGATGACAGGTGTGAAGAGGTATCTCATTGTGGTTTTGATTTTCTTCTCTCTGAATGTTAGTGATGTTAAGCAACAACAAATTATAACTGCGAGAGAAACATATGAAATACCTCCTGTGACCATGAGATGTCACAAATATAATACTAAGATGTTAAATGCCTGTTAAATGCCTGTTAAGATGACTGTTAAATGCCAACTCCCTTTACTAGTACAAGGGAAGTGCTTTTTTTTATATTGCACACAATTATGTCCCTTGGCAACATGAAACAAAACTCAACCATTATAATGTCTCCTTAGCACTGAGAAAAAAAAAAATGTGGCATGTCCCTGGAACTGATCCCTGAAAAGCAAGAGAAAGTCCAAATATTTGATTGAAAACAAAAAGGAAAAATAAAGTTGTATTGTAACAAAGAGAGACTGAATTGCAGGCAGCTCTCCAATTTGTAGCTAAAACCATTTGGAATATATGCTCTTAAAATTCAGCCAATTGCTCCTTTAAATTGCAAAATGCTTTGAAGACAATGGTAGAATGAAGTAGGTAAGATTTAGGTAAGTAAAATGTCTGTTATGTTCTTGGAGAAACTAGACTGATATAAATGAAGCAGTTAGAAAATCTAGGATAGTTTGTGATTTGGTGCTAAACTATTTAGTACAAACTAAACTCCTAGGTCCCTAGGAGTTCAAGAAAAGGAAGAATTAATGTAGCATAACATGACTTTTGAAGACTCCAGAGGCTTGAACTCTGAGTCTTAAAGATGACTAGAATTTGGAGAAGAATAAAAAGAGAAATGTTTTTATACATCTTCTGGATGGAAAAGAGTCTGTGGGAGAAAAAAGAAAGAAGGTAACTAATTTTTTCATATGTATAATATCTTGGTTTGCTTATCAATAAAAAAGAAGAATTTTATAAAACTGTTGTGAAAATTTAAGGTGACGATATGTGCAAAGTATTAATACTATGCCTGAGACATTTAAGTCTAAGAACTTAAGACAACTGGCTTAATAGGATTTCTTCAATTAAGAACCAGCTTAATATGAGCAGCCAGTGTTAACTAGTTGCCACATATAAAAAACTAAATATGTTTTCTGTTAGGTAGCTGAGTTTTCTGTTACTAAAAGTGACAGAAGCTATTTGATTATTTATTAGATCAGTGTGTGAAGCAATGTCAGTGTTGGGTGGAAGTGGGATTGATTGATTTCTACCAGTTCTTCCTTTAATCTTGCATTCTTCGAGTTAGTATAGCTCTATTATAGATCAGCCTGATGTTTCCTGAGAATAAGAACCATCCTTAAGCTCTGGAATAGAGTGGACAAAACAGTGTTTCTTATGACAAACTTCTTCAGAAACTTACAGCATTTACTTTGCTGAACTGTTGTGTGTCTTTACTTTGCTGAACTGTTGTGTGTGTGTGTGTGTGTGTGTGTGTTAGTGGGGGAGATGATTACTAAGAGATAATTATTGTTTGGGGTTGAATCTACATTTTTAGAGGGAAATGGTTCAGTTCTACATTAAGCACTGACTAAAATTTTCCCTCTACATTTTATCCAGATTTATTTTCATAACATTGAAAATGTTTTTCTAGACTCCTTTCAGAAACAACTAGTCTAAGAAAAAAAATCATGATGTGATTAAAAATGTCTAAATATGAATAAAAACTCTTCTTGATTAAGTACAATAATTAAATGACCTACTCACAAATTGAATTAATGAATACATTTCACACGGATCCTTATTGAAAAACCTGGGGTTTCAAATATTTGTATTTATTTTATTGAACATAGCCTATAGGTTTCTAGTTTTATATGACACCCATATAAGATAGCTATATCCAGTTTCCAAATAGGACATGACTTTAATTATAATTCCAGAATTCCATGTCAGTAAGGGATTCATTAATAATATGTCTAATATGGATTACCATATTCAATAGAATATTAGAATATTAATGCAAATATAAAAAAACTGCAGTTAGGAGCTATGAAGACTTAATTCACTGTTCTCTTTTTTACTTACAAAAGAGAGGAATTTTCTAATAAAAATTTATTATGGTGTCAAGGTATTAACGACAATAATACACCATGGAAAAAATCTAAAGCAATACTTTTTTTAAGTTAATATGAAGTATAGATGAAAAGAATGCTCTAGGTTAGAGGTATATGAACTTTTTTCTTTACAGGGGCCAGATGGTAAATATTTTAGGCTCTGTGGGCCATATGTCTCTGTTGCAACTACTGAATTCAGTCATAGATAACTGAAGAAAATACATAGATGCATAGGTGTAGCAATGTTATAATAAAACCTTATTTACAAAAGCAAGTGGTGAACCAGATGGATTTGGCCCACAGGCCTTAGTTTACCTTAGTTCACTTAAGGTGAGCAGTTAAACATATTTCTTTTACAAAATAATGGATCCTTAGAGCCATAGTTTGAGTAGTATATTCTGCCAAATCCCTGAGGGTTTAGTTGGGAGGAAAGGTGTTTTCTTCAGATACTTGCACACCAAGGCCTCAAGGGTTTCTCTGCCATAAGCTAAGACTCCCTTTTTAGAAGTAAATGCTTGACTAAGTCTGCAGAAACCTCTTTAGAAACTAGACTCTCACAATTAGAAAACATGGAGGAAGAAAAACACAGCTGCATAGGATGCTGTGGACCGGTAATCAGTGGAATTGCTGGTTATTTTCTGTGAGGACAATAGAT
The DNA here is from genome assembly GCF_008692025.1 of Phocoena sinus. Classification (NCBI taxonomy): domain Eukaryota; kingdom Metazoa; phylum Chordata; class Mammalia; order Artiodactyla; family Phocoenidae; genus Phocoena; species Phocoena sinus. The sequence continues at coordinate 43,651,420 of NC_045772.1, read as the reverse complement.
CTTAATTTAGTTCTGCTATCTTCTCCTATCTTTATGTTACATACTCATCTTTATCCTAGAATAGCGTATACTGAGTATAACATTGCTGCTTTATCAAAATTCCATGATAGGTATATTTTTTGAGGTTCATTTGGCTGTTAGAATTTAAATGTTTCGTGATGTCAAAAAAAAAAATTCTTTAAAACTCCCTTATCCTAGATTCTGTGTTATGAGAATCTATAATATCTCTTTCACTGTCTCCTAACACAGAACTACAGGCTCCCAGGAACTTAGGAAAAGCTTTCACAGTATAAAGAGGTAGAATTTTTATTTGAACTATAAATAAGATCCTGTTGAATAGAATATATTTAACAGGATAAAGGATAATCTTTCTCTCACCTCTGGACAAGAGAAAACATCTTGATGTATATCCTTCTATCATTTGAAATGACTCTTATTCCATATTAGAAATATTTCAACCAATTTCCTGCTGTTGACATAAAGGTCGTTTCCAATTACTTACTAAACCAAGTAATGTTATGATGAGTATTTGTACACAAATCTTGAATGCCAAGGATAATTCCTAGAAGTAGAATACATCAGACTGATATTTTGAGGCCTTTCTATGCAACTTTGGATGAGTACAGGATATTTTTGTTTTAATTTTGCCATTTTAACATACAATAATGGTAATTGAATGGTTTTTATATCCATATTGAATTGAGTTTAAATTTTATATGTTTACTTTCCATTTGCATTCCTTTGTCTGAAGATTTACTCTTCCAACCAATATTTGTCATCTTCCACTTGTGCCAAATACATCAGAGGGTCCTGGAAAATACAAGATTGCTATTCCTCTAGGAGTCTAACTTGTGGTGTATATGTCTGTCAACTGATCAACAAATATTTACTGAGGGTCTTCAAAGCACTGAGTATATAGCAATGTATAAGACAGAAAAGATCTTTGTTCTGAGGCGGTAAGAGAATGATATAAAACACAGTGAGTTAATATATATTTCAGATATTAATTCTACAGAGTAATATGGTAGAGGACAAGCAGATACAGTGAGGTGTGGAAGGGGAAACCTGCTTTATTTAGAGGAGTCTGATGAGGCAGCATTTAAGTTGAGATGAATGATTAAAGGAGTCATGTTAAAATCTAACTGGAGTATCATCCAGCTTGGTGAAAAAAAATTACAAAAGGTTCTGAGATAGGAGTGAATTTTCTATCCTGGAGGGTTAGAAACACAACCAATGAATCTAGAGTATGAAGAACAAGGTAGTGAACAGAGGGGAACAAAATCACAAAGTTAGGCAGTGAACAGATCATGTTGGATCTTGTAGGTCAACATAAGAAGCTGGATTTTTATTTTAAATATAATAGGAACCTATTGGACAATTTTGAGTAGGGAAGTGATAAGAAAGGGGCTGATAAATTGTTAGAAGATGGAGTAAAATGATTAGAAACCCTGATGAACTAGCAGATCTGGTGGACAAAATAAATTCATAAAGTTAAAGATACAAGATTGATCTCAATGCTTTTGGAGGTCATATATTTACAGAGTGTCCATGGTGTGGTTACTTGAAGTGAAGTCGAGGTAGAATTCATTGTATTTGAGGAGGTCAAAGAACTTTGATGGGACATACAAAGTGACACTGAAGTGAGAGAGGATATCAGGCCTCAGAAGGGAGAAAGGATGAGAAGCAGGTGTACGTGATGTGATAACAATCGAAGATAATCAAAGATGTTAACCAATAGAATGTGCCATAGGTAATTAGCATAAGGGTTCATTACATGATGGTGAAGATGGATGAGTGGTCAACTGGAAATATAAAATGTGAGCTGGGAGAATACCACCTTACCTGGCATTTCTATAGTACATGGCTGTTAGTGGAGCATGGATCTTCAACGTGATATGGCTGAAGGGGTCATGTATTCTGGAAACCAGCATATTTTATTTATAGCAAGAAGCAGCGGTCTGTTCTGCAATGAAACTGAAAAATGAAGGGAACACAGTTCCCTAGGAACGTAAGTGTCTGAGGCACTTTAACAGGGCTTGGGATGAATGAGAAGTGGAGAAGGAGATTCAATAAGTGTAAAAGAATGAGTTTGTAAGAATGGGTTATAATTGACTTTGATCAGGTTCCAAACAGAAGTTATTATAAAACCTTCACATAAAGCATAAAAATAAAATTATCTCAGGACTCTCATCTCGTGGTGAAGACAGCCACAGGTCTTAATACCAAAAGGATTCAGGCTTTTATTCATGTATTATTTATTATTAAAAACCATTGAGGGCTTCCCTGGTGGCGCAGTGGTTGAGAGTCCACCTGCTGATGCAGGGGACACGGGTTCGTGCCCCGGTCCGGGAAGATTCCACATGCCATGGAGCGGCTGGGCCCGTGAGCCATGGCCACTGAGCCTGCGCGTCCGGAGCCTGTGCTCCGCAGCGGGAGAGGCCACAACAGTGAGAGGTCCGCGTACCAGAAAAAAAAAAAAAAAAACATTGAAGCATTTGCCAGGCACCGCTGGGTGCTAGAATTATAAAACTAATAAGAATTGATCCTTTTCCTCAAGAGGCTTACTGTCTAGTAGAAAGAGGCAGAATGCATTTTCTAAAAGTGTACGTAAAGTAACTAAGTATGCGTAAATTCATAAAATATTAATCATCTTTTTTTGCTCTAAGATCAAAAGTTCTTATTTTTAGTATTTCAGGAACTTCATACTACAATAATATTTGCTAAGTAGTGCAGAATTCTAGGCTGAATTTCACACTGGGTATGGCATATAGAGGGCAATGAAGTATGTATTTATGAAAGGTCTTAAGCAAGGGACTTTTGTATAGAGAATCTTCCAAGACAAATCTCAAATATACCTGGATCAGGAGCCAGGTCTTTCTGCCCAGTCCTGCCCTTTACAATGCAAATGTCCTGTTATATTATTTAAGGATGGTTTGGTCCCTATTCAGAGAAAACTGAGTAAGGTTGTTTGCTTAAAATGTACGCTGGACGTGTCAGAAGTAGTCAGATTTTGTCATGCACCTATTTTATGACAGATCCAGGCCATAGACATGAAGCTTGGCAAGTGCCTTATAAATTAGAGCTGTGCTGAAGCCTACAGCAATGCTAACTGTAGGCTAACTCAAGCCCACCTTCCAAATATTCTTGCAAAAATAAAAATGATACAGTTACCTAACACAGGAAAGGAAAAAGCAGTTCCTCAAAAAAACTGTCAAAGCATCCAATAATGGTCTTAGATTTTTAATTAATCTGCTTTATTTCTCTTTTTAACAAACCTAGAACTGTCACTATTAATAGAAAACCATGTAATATTATGTAATGCTTTTTTTTAAAGTTTAACCAGCCCTAATTCTAAAGTCCTGGCACAGTTTTTATTTGACAAAATTTCACCCCAAAGAAATGCGATGCTAATGTCACTCTTTGCTTCATTTTGAATATTGATTTGGTAATCTTTATATTCTAAATGGAAATGTTCTGCATTATCTGTATTCTACCTTCTAAGAGGGCAGAAAGGAAAATGCCATCATTACTTAGAAGTAATGTATCTCTTCATTCACTAATTTAGAATAATTGTTCAGTATTATTAAGAGACACTTTATTATAATGGCAATAAAGGTTCCAGTATAAATCTAATATTCAAACTAGAAAGAAGTCTGTAATAAATCAATGAAAGATTTTTTCACCTCAGACAGTGTGACACATAAGCCCATGTGTTTCAACAGTAGATTAAACTTTCACTATTATATAAAATTTATATAAACTCTTATAGCACCATTTAGTTATTTATAATTTGTTTGTGAATAGTATAAAAAAATACAATAAATCCAAAAAGTCCCAAAGAATTTTGATTATCTATTTCTTAAATTTTCTTCACTTTTGGGTAATTATCATGGACTTATTATACATTCTTATTGACTTTCACAACTTTCATATTCTTTCTAGGAAATACTTGCCAGTACATGATTCCCCTCAGACTACTAAGAAGATGAATTTCTCTTTTCCTGGCCTAGCGCTGCAGAATAGCTTCTATGGGCAAACCTGAAGCTTTTGTAATTATTCAATTCCAAAATTCCTTAGTAAAAAAGCATGTTCAGTCAATATAAACAATTTTTAAAATATGGTGCTTAAGGTAGAATCATTTAGTGTGTAATTGTATGGACAAATATGAAATAATGGCAATAATTCTAATTGTCCAGCCCTGTGAACCCAGTATACGGGTACAAAAGTTTTCTCATAATAGTGTTGAGGAGAGCATATTACATCTAGATTCTGAAACATTTTCTTCCAAAACAATAGTATGAACAGAGGTCTGATTTATTTCAAAATGAAGAACCTTCCCAAGAGAAATACTTCCATAAAGCTTTATCTTTTTGGTGAAGATAGATAAATAAAGACATAGAAAATGATATGAAGAAATTTTTTTACATAAGAAAAATAAAACTAGGATCTTGCAATTCTCAGCATGATGGGAAAACTGTGCCCTTATAGCTGTGCTGAAGCCTACAGCAATGCCTTTGAACTTGAGCCCACATTCCAAATATTCTTGCAAAAATAAAAATGAAGTTATCCACACAGGAATGAAAAAACAATTCCTCCAAGAAACTGTGTCAATTATCCAATAATAGGAGCTAGGAACTGGACAAGATATATGAAACAACTTTTTTCAGACACTGGACAAAATGCAACTCAGAACTCTAATCCTTGAGCTAAGAGAAACAAATGAGATGATCGCTATGGTCACCCTGTCTTTCTGCCTACAACCACATTCCAGACCACGTGAAGGCAAAGGGAATCCAAGCAGAGCATAGTTGTATCACTGAATTTAGGAGACAGAGAATCTAGTTTGGGAAGGCTGAGAAGAGCTTCAGAAATTTGAATGGACGTTGCCTTGAGTCTTTGGATGAACACTAAGCTGTGCATGACCAGGTTTATTAAGCTCCATAAGGCTCATCAAAGAATACCATGGAGCTGTAAACTTAGCCATTCCCAAGGCTCTCACAGGACAGAGAGATACTCAAATTCCAAACCGAGTAGAGGAACTTTAGTGAGTAACCAAGCATTCATTAGAGACCCAAGAAGGTCATACTTTAGTAAAAGGGCTAAGATGGTGTTAGGGGTTACAGCTATTCTAAATGCATCCTAACAAATGTTAAAATCTTCAAAAAAGCAAGTTGACCCAAGATTGACTTAAATTATTGTAAAACAAAACAAAATGTCCAAAATCTTTAAAGAAGAACAACCAAATCCAGACATCAGACAATTTAATATTTACAATACTCAGCATACAATAGAACCTATTAGACAAGGCAAAAAGCAGGAAAACGTGAGCAATAACCAGGAGAATGACCAATCCTTAGACACAGACGTGACAACAATGGTAGAATAAACAGATAGTTTTAAAAAAAAAACTATCATAGTTATGTTTAAGAACTTAAAAATATGAATATAATGAGAAGCAAAATATATTTATAAAACCAAATGGAACTTTTAGAGATGGAAGAATACCTGAAAAAAAATTTACTGAATGGGTTTAATATCAGATTAGACACTATAGAAAAAAATAAAAGACTCTCCAAAGGTAAACATAAAGAAAAAAAAGGTTGAAAAAGTAAAAAAAGCCTAAGTGGCATGTAGAACAATATCAAGCAGTCTAAAATTCTGTGGTTGGAATCACAGAAGGAGAGGAAGGAGATTCGATGGTGAAAATATTTGAAGAAATAATAAGTTTACATTCAGAGGATTAGATTTCTATCGACTTCTTTTCAGATATAATGCAAACCAGAAGAAAATGGAATAGATTTATAATGCTGAATGAAAACAACATTAAATTAAAATTTAATATCCAGCAAAAATACTTTTAAGAAATAAAGGTGATAGAGACATTTTCAGAAAAAACGAAAGATGAGAGAATTAATCGCCAACAGCCTTGCACTACAAGGTGTGCTAAAAGGAAGTCTTCTGGCTGAAGGAAAATAATCCCAGATAGAAGATCAGATCTACACCAAAAAATTTAAAATTCCAAAAATGGTAAATTAAAAATAAGACTTTTGTTTCTTGTTTTATAATTTATTTAAAAGATAATAAAACATCTGCTATTTTACACATTCACCACAAAAGTTTATCATTAAGTGGAAACTGGAAAGAGAGTGTTTAGTTTAAAATATGCAAGTTTCAATATCAGAAACAACCAAGCAAAATCTGACTTCATGGACTTGGTCAGGCTATTTTAAGTGGAGGAAAAGTAAAAAGAAAAATTAAGACAGGAATTAATTGGCAAATTTTGAAAACCAAAACTCAAGTCTTTTCACAACATGGCCTCAAACTAATTTTCTAGAGTTATTCCTCACCATTTCCCAACATGTTACAGAGAGTTCATGCCTTCTGTATTGTTTTTATTGGTTATACTTTCTCAGCACTTCTTGATATTCTCACTACCTAGAATGAAAATTTCACTAGCTCAACAACCTTTAAATGTCTCCTCTTAGCCCAAACCTATCTATTATTTGAGGTCTGTTTCAAAAGTGACTTCCTCCATGGAGCCTTTCTTAATTCCCCTTGACAAAAATAATAGCCTCTTTTTTGAACCTCATGATACATTGTAAGAAACTCTTATACACATGGTCTGTGTTTATATTACTTTTGTGCTCAGCTCATCTTCATTGGTCAGGCACAAGCAGAGAACGTACCTTTCTTACTGTGGTATCATCTATCTCATGCAAGATGAAAAGGGAATTAACATTTACTGAGTACCTACAATGTATCTTCAGGGAACTAATCATTTGAGAAATACTTATCTCTACCACAACCCAAAGAAATGGGAATTAATATTCCTGTTTTACACATGATGAAATAAAACCTGTGTACCTTGTCCAATATCACATAAATACAAAGGCAAAGCCAGAAGGATAACCTGTGATTCTATGACTATGAAGCATAGTTTTATTTCACTAAATATTCTATATAATTAACTGGCAAAAATAAATACAAACAACAGTTTCAGTTCAGGTAAGTTGTTAATGTACTAAGTATTTCAAAGATAAAAAGAAGGAAGGGGGCTTCCCTGGTGGCGCAGTGGTTGAGAGTCCGCCTGCCGATGCAGGGGACACGGGTTCGTGCCCCGGTCTGGGAGGATCCCACATGCCGCGGAGCGGCTGGGCCCGTGAGCCATGGCCGCTGAGCCTGCGCGTCCGGAGCCTGTCCTCCGCAACGGGAGAGGCCACAACAGTGAGAGGCCCGCGTAACGCATAAAAAAAAAAAAAAAAAAAAAAAAGAAGGAAGGAAGGAAGAGGGTGGAGGAAAGGAAAGAAGGGAGAATGGAGAGAGGAAAAAGAAAGTAAGAAAAGAAAGGAGGAGGGAGAGAGGGAGGAAAATGGCAGAAGTGGAGGAAGATGCTAACACATATTTCAAGCAGAAATGCCGAGCATTTTCGTTTAGAACATTTCATATAGAATACCCAAGGGAGTACAAAAGGCTAAATCAAAGTAACTTTCAGCTCAATACAAGACAGCCATCTTCTAGGGGAAAAAAAAAAAAAAGCCAAGCTACTACTAAAACTGACAATTGTAGAGATAAAATTTCTATTGATTTAGATTTCTTAGAGTTAGAGGAAGTACCATGAATAAACAATGCCCTGAATTGCTGTTGGCAACTCCAAAAGCCATCTTATGAATGCCTGAACGAGAAAATATATTTCTTTCAAGTAGATCAACTTTCTTCAACAGATGTTGCATATGTATATAATTAGATCTACATCCTTGGAATTAGCATGATGATGATGAGAGGACTTTGATTTCGTTAATAAAATAAACACATTAGTTAAAGCCTTAGTTACTACAAAAATGTCAGGAACACTTTTGTGCTAAGAAGCCTCAAAGAATATTATTTCTTGCTCAATGACAGTAAATTTTTAGATAAATAAAGCCATGGTCTCCACCTGTTCTTTTAAACATATGGTTTGGAGCAAGTATCACATAAGTTGTTAAAATATTCACAAGTATTATTTGTGTATATAATCTATGTCTATTTATGTGTGTATACATATATTTACAAAAACATACATATATATACAAATGTAGAATAAATCTACTTACAAATACCTCTGAATCTTGCTACAGAACAAGATAAAAATGCTGGAGATTACCTACATTGATAGATACATATCACTGCCAATAAAAATAGTTGCATGATTTACTAACATATTTCAAAAAGTAAAATGCGCAGGTGTTATTAACCTCCATTTTGGTCACATTAAGTCACAGACGTGCATTGTGATGACCACCACCAATGCTCTGTAGAAATGTGTTAAGTGCTTAGGCATATGAAGTTAATATCTAAAAGATGTATACATCTCATAAAAATACATATGTAAATCTCTCCCTGAAGGACATTAACAGAGTTTCTCCAATATGAAATTTTAGGATATTGAACCATTTAAAAAATGTATTTACTAAGGCTCTCTCTTCAACATACATTCCAAAGTGGTTCATAATAACAATAATTAAAATTTAAAACAATGATGATCTTCAATAATAGGAAGCAATTATTGAGGTAATAATCTGTGGAAGATAACTCCAAGCAGCTAATAGCAAAGGCAAAATTATAGGGACTGAATAATAGTAGTAATCAAATGAACAATTTCTCTACTAAAAAATGCTTATTTCACGGCAGCCTGGTTAATTAATATTGTTGGCTGCAAATCAATTTAAAAAACAAACAAGTATATTAGCTAAAATAATTAAGCAGAACACCTTTCAAAATAACTGAGAAAACTATTCCTGAGCATCACACAAAAGACTAAGTTGACAAATATTTGTGGAAACATATCTCAATCAGGTAAGTAGGTAAGAGATTTAGATGCAGTGGTGAATTATGAATCATAATGCTAATTGATATAGTTTGCATCACGTCACAAATATTACCTAATGTTTAACCTCCATGAGATCAGTGACTTTGTTTACCACTACATTCACAGATCTAGCACTTGTGCATCGTACTTCATTTCACTGAACAACATGTAGCCCAGAAGGAACTGAAAGCTTAACGTATGGGTTAAATGTTCCTTTTGATGTTTCACTGTAGCACTGCACAGTAAAGTTTTATAGGTTCTATGAAAACAGTAATTCAGACTCTGGTCTAACTATCTCTATAACCTTAATTTTTGTTCTCATTTATGGCATAGTCATCTTGGGAATTCTTATTACAAAATTTAATTGCTGAAGCAACAGAGCAATTCAGAAGCAAAGCTGTTCAACCCATCAAAAAGGTTTGTGTTGCAGAGGGCAGATGAAAGGCAGGAACCTCTTTACGTTCATTCGTGTGGTCTTAAGAACTGACACATTCTGTCTGGTATCATAAATTCCTTGCCACTAGAGCCGACGGAGGTCTTATGTTAAACCAGGTTAGTTTTACCTGTTCAAAAATGTCCCTAGCCCCAGCTCTAATACGTATGCTCAAGATTTTATGAAAAATGAGTTGTCAAAGCTACCAGCTCCTTGAATATGATAAATAGGCAAGAGATGAATACTGGGACTTCCCTGGTGATGCAGTGGTTAAGAATCCACCTGCCAATGCAGGGGACACGGATTCGAGCCCTGGTCCAGGAAGATCCCACAGGCTGCAGAGCAACTAAGCCCATGCACCACAAGTACTGAGTCTACGTTCTAGAGCCTGCGAGCCATAGCTACTGAAGCCTGCGTGCCACACCTACTGAAGACCACGCGCCTAGAGCCTGTGCTCTGCAACAAGAGAAGCCACCGCAATGAGAAGCCCGTGCACCACAACGAAGAGGAGCCTCCGCTGGCCACAACTGGAGAAAGCACGAGGGCAGCAACGAAGACCCAACGCAGCCAAAAATAAATAAATAAATAAATAAAAATAAAACTTAAAAGAAGATGAATACTGTCAATGATTATGGGATTAAATTTTTTTAAAGAATATTAAAAAGGTCTTAGAAGAATTCTGTCCTAAAAAGAAAAAAAAAGGAATAACAGACTCAAGATAAGTGAGTAAAGACATTCATCACTGAAGTTAAGGGGCAGATCAAGAAAAGTGATGACCGCAGGAGGAGAGGCTGAAGTAAAATAAAAATACAAAGGTAAATTTTTGATTCAATATCTTGTAACTAGCTAGCTCTAGCTCATATGTGTAAAAACAACATGGGAGAGACCAGGATAAATGTGGTGATCTATGGAGCTTGGCTCTGGAACTTCAAAATTCTTCAGTATTTTTTAATGCTTCAATTAGATGTGAAGGGCAACAAGTGGTACAGTAAGTGTCAGGGTTGAATGAAGAAATTATGTTATATGTATTATCCAGGATACATATAAAACTTCCTGCGATTTCTCTTTTTAAAAATCAATATTCCAGGTCATGTGAAATAAAATTACTGGGATAGACTCCCAGTTGGCATTCTGGTTTTCTATTCCTGGATTGGAAATGTCAGGGCTGAGCTATGTGTTGAGTCTTGTCTGCTTCTCTCTATGAATAAGAGAATAGTATAAAGAAAACAGCTTTCTTGAAGTTAATGGAAAGTAAAGGTGATTAAAGAAAGCAACTCAGGGGCTTCCCTGGTGGCACAGTGGTTGGGAGTCCGCCTGCCGATGCAGGGGACACAGGTTCGTGACCCGGTCCGGGAGGATCCCACATGCCGCAGAGCGGCTGGGGCCATGAGCCATGGCCGCTGAGCCTGCGCTCCGCGGAGAGAGAGGCCACAACAGTGAGAGGCCCGCGTACTACAGAAAAAAAAAAAAAAGAAAGAAAGCAAGCAACCCAGGAAGGAACAGCCCAGGTTCCTGAGATCTAGCCAGGGAACACTGAACAACCAAGGTGTCACCATCTCCAGTTACATGAAACAGAGCCTGTTGCCAAAGATTCCAAGGATGATTCAGATCCTTTGGGAGAATTCAGTCTTTGAATAAAGAAAATATTGCTCTATCTTTTGAGTTATTTGATACATATAATCTCAGCTTTGAGACATAGAACAGTCACATAATCCTGGATTTTCTGAGTCAGTGCCAAATTAAAATTTTCTGTTGTTGATGTGCGTGCCCTAGGTTTGGACTCAGGAAATAATGTCCCCTTGAACCTGACACCACTGGCATTAAAAAAGCCCTACCTTAACTCAGTCAGGGCAGGGAAAGGAAGAAGGGGTTTTCTTAGAGTTCTAAGTCCCACACCAATTTTTAGCTTCTTAAAAGAAAGGACGCAGACTTTGAAATATCACAGAGATCAGGATAGTGAAGAGGTTGGCAGAGAATATGGATTACTTTTAGATAAAGAATATTTGCATACCTTTATCTTATTTATTATCATTGGAGCAGTTAGAAAAGACCCTAAAATAAGCGTAGAAATTGAGAGCAGACATAATATAAATGCACCTGCTTTTATCTCTTCCATTCACTTGTTATACTGTGTGCATGTATGTGTGTGTGTTTTCTCAGCATTTCCCCCACTATATTGTGAGCGTTCTTCAGGTAGGGGTATATTTTTAAATATCTTTATGTTCTAGAGCCTGACTTAGAATAGGTACTTAATAAATGCATATTTGTTGCATCAATGCATGCATACTTGAATGAATGAATGCTATTCACAAGATAGAAAGATTAAATAAAACAAAAGTTACATTCGTTTTAGCTAACATGCTTAACTACCGTGGTGAAGAAGATAAAATCTTGGCTTTTAAATTGGAATGTAATTTGTTTCTCTAGCTCGGATGTAGGAAGCAGTAGGGGTCTAGGCTTGGAATCGTTGCCTAGCTTATCACTGCTTATCACTAATAAGGAAAGGTCTCAGAGTCAGACCCGAAGAAAGGATCCTAAACCACTGTAGCACAGAATTTATTTTCTAGCTCAGGTACAGTTAATTCTTGATTATTTAATTCAGCTTCATGATCTGGTTTATGACTAGCTGTGGACTACAGGGCTTGCCTACGAGGAACGTAGAGCAAGCAATATTCTCTATTTGCCTTACTCAGTCAAGCCTTTGCACCCCTCTCTGCTACACTCAGTGCCGAAAACGTAAAGCTGAGTCAGCTCTTTAAAGGAAGAGGTGAAAAGAAAGGCATATGGAAAACATGGAGCCAAAAAACCTGCTTGTCTGGAAGCAGGTCAGGTATGGGGAAAAGCCACATGAAACGACGATGGCCACTCTGGATGCTTCTGGGAGCTAATTTCACCCAATGGAACTGTGTCACTCACTTAGCTTAAAACCTGGAGAAGCTTGCATTGCTTACACCAACTCAAGGCCTTCAGACTGGGTGTATCTGACAGACATGTTTTCTTAGGTCTATTCACTATTAGCCTTCATAGTATTTTAAAACTATGGTTTATCAACAGTTACGATTTGGTTTTGGGATACTTCACAAACAAAATGTGTAAGTCTACATTTCTTGAAAAATTGGAAGTTGTGGCAACACTGGGTGATTACAGTTTGTGCTTTGTAGTAGCCACTTTAGATAATAAAATATTCTCCAGTCTACCACAATCCTCATCACTCCTAAATAATCAAATGACTGTCAGGTCAGGACTCCTTTCTGGTATACGAAGGTAAGACTGAGGCAGTGGTATGCTGGAGCTGGCTAGTTCTGGCTCAAGAGAAAGAGTATGCACGTCTCTGCCAAATTTCAAGTTCAACGGCACCTTGCTGGTAGCTTGAACGGTCAGGTTCTTTAGCCAACCTTGGAGACCAGTTGTTAAACATTTATCAGTGCACCTCTGGACTGAGGTGAAATGAAGAGCAGCTGCAATTCACAAAGCCTCTTCAGTTAACATGTTACCTGCTTTATAGAAAAAAAATCACAATCCACAATAAAAATATACTGAATCTATCATGATTGACCTCTATACTTATTTTTTAAGCATAATATCAAATGCTCCATTCCAGCCCTACTGAACTGTTTGCTATATCTAAGATGGAACACCATTTTTTCTTTGTTTTTTTGTAAATATTGTTCCCTTTTTCTGGAATAACCTTTCCATCTTCTCCATCTGACCAGTGCCTACCTGTCCTCTAAGATTCAATTCAGGTAATATCTTCTGCGGAGTTATCTCTTTAACTGGCTTCCATCTCTGTGCACTTGAACATGGAGCACATTTTTATAATAGTTGTTCAATGTTTGGCCATTGCCTCTTTGATTGTCTCTTTCCCCTCCTGGACTTTGTGCCACTTGAGAATAGAGTTTTGCTTTTTAATTTTTTTTTAATATGCTTATAGAAAGAGACCTGTTTTCCAGTAAACATTCAATAAAAGTTTCTTAATTTTAAGAATATGAATTTCTTTGTATTTTGAGACATTTAATGCCTGCTTGTTCTAGCTATTAGTACTTGCTGTCTGTTGATCAAAATGTGACTCTCAAGCCTTAAACACTGGAGATAAGTTATGGTGAGGGGTTAGAATGGCAGATAAGAGAAATAGCATGGGTCACCAAGACCACAAGGCTCTCAGTAACTGACTGAATCAGAACGCTAGCCCAAGGTTACTAAGAACAAATCCAATCTTTCCACTGGTTCCCAGCTTCCCTTTAATCCTATTACTTAATCTTATTACTCCAGTGTTTTCTCCCCACTGCTAAAAATTCCAGCACTGGTATTATCGTCTTCCTAAAGGCACTGAGATTCAATAAATAATGTAGATACCTAATTTTATAATTTAACACCTTAAATTTCTACTTATGAGTCCATTTCTACCTTTCCTGGAGTTCCTCACAGACATCCCCTATCATCATCTTATCATTGAGATTTATTGATATCATTTCATTTACCAACTGCCCTTTTCAATTTCTGTCAGAGGCAGATGTTCAATCTGGCATCTTCCCCAGCTACAATCAATGTACATAATGCCACAGCTCCTTGATTGGCTTCAAAACATTTTCCTGTCTACAGACAGGAAGACAGTTTAAGGTTTCTGATGGCACATTTCAAGTGATGCTGCTTAATCTGTCTCCAGTTCTCAATATCTTGGTTGTTTTATACTGATCTTTAAAAACAGACTCTCTGATGTTACAAGCTGAAAAGTGGTCCCAAAGAAAAGGAGATTAAAACCATGATGGTGCAGTATAGATACGGGACATCCTATTGCACTATGAGTATTAAAATGAATATGTAGGAGAAAAATGGAGATGTTTTGGCCCTGAGAAGTTAGATAACACCTGCTAGGTGATAAAGTTGTTTACTGTGTTTGTTCTTACTTTCCTATTCAGTTTTTTTAAAAAACTCCTCTTAATGTAAAAGGGTAATGATTTTCTTGGCAGTACTTATATATACTTATATATATAAGTACTTATATATACTTATATATTCATGATCCATAAGAAAAATTATCAATTAAAGAATGCTTTTAGAATACTTGTTATATGGATTCTCTTACGCTGAATTAAAACAAATTGTTCCAAACACACTTAACAAAATAAATGCCATTTATCCAAGACCTTTATAAATTTCTCAAATAGTGTTTTCACCTTTTTAATTTTTACATATTTTATTTATTTTTTTAACATCTTTATTGGAATATAATTGCTTTACAATGGTGTGTTAGTTTCTGCTGTATAACAAAGTGAATCAGCTATACATATACATATATCCCCATATCTCCTCCCTCTTGCATCTCCCTCCGCGTGAAAAATTTTTTAAAAAAAAAAACAAGAAAAAAAAAAGAAAAATAGGAATAAAAAAAATCAAATAGTGTTTTTAAATGATTTTACTTATAATAAAATGTGCAATCTATCTTCATTGAAATATTTCCATTAATATTTTCATATGAATGTTGTTGTCATTTTTATCATTTCTTTGCTGGCCATTGATCAAGTACATACAGCAAAGCCAATGTTTTTGCCATTCTCCATTGAGTTTGGCTCTGCTCTGACTCTTCCTCCCTCCCCAACTTCTGAGACAATTAAACCAAGACTACCTTAAAACTTCAGCTGTAGTTGATGAATTGAAAATGGGGTGACTTTTAAGAGAACTTTTTCACAAAAATCATAATAGAAAACACACAAGTGATTTTTTTAAAAATTCCTCTAGCTTCTAGAGCTGTGTTCACTTTGCTCACTTGTTATAAATTGTTATTTTTTTAGGTAGATTAAAGCAACCTGGTGTTTGGAAAGTCTAATAGACTGGCTTTTCGGTTTCTACTGTTCTATTTAAAGGTATTTTAAAGAATTTTTAGCAGTATTTGTACCACAGGGGATCCAGGATATATTAGGAAGGTGGAATGAGGTAAGTGTTTCTCAAAGTGACAGTTATAAGTGAGTAAGACATAGGGAGATGAGTCACTTGGTCATCATATTGATGTGAATTCTTTGAGGACATAGATCGTAAATTTGAAGGAGAAGGGCGATGCAGTTCTGCAAATGGATCGTGCATAAGTCTCTAAAATGCTCCTTGAAATAAATGGGACACAAAGGAGGTTGCTTTACCTAAAATGATCTCACCTCCAATCTTAGCAGATTTCAGCATTCTTGAGACTTCCAGACTACCCTCTTAGATCAGTGTGTCTCTAAGGTGGTAGGCAATGGGGTATCGACTGGATGAGAATCAGAGGCCTTAAGCAAGTCACTCTAAGCAAGCAGGTTACTCTGAGTATTAACTGTGCCATCTGTAAAATAGACCTTGTTGAAGAAAAATGTTCACAGATCTCAAAAATTCTGTGACATACAACAGTGCAATGCAGCCTCAAACCAAAAGCCATTCTATTTTCTTCATAGACTGCTGTCTCAGAAGCTACTGGAAAATATTCCAGTAAAACATCTAGTAATTCCTGAAAATTCTGGTGCTGTATATACATTATGTTTTTATATGATAAGGCACTAAGCATGTAGGTTAGGTCTCAGTAAAATTCGTAATTGGTTTATTGCCAGAAGAAATTGGCAAACACATATAAATACACAAAATTTTGAATTTCATCTTTGCTACTTAACATTTTCATTTTAGCTAAATAACCTTAGCCATCTCACAAAACTCCTCTGAGTTTCATTTTCTTCCTTCTATAAAGTGGAAAGAACAATCCCAATTCTGATTATATCATGGGTTATTAAAAGTAAATTAAACAAGGTAAAAAAACTAGCTATTATATTACCTAGGGATGACTTGTGTATATGAGTAGAAACCAAGAGTCTCTCATAAGCAGTGAATTGCTTTACTGGCATGCTCAGAAGAGGGGCTGATTTTTAAGTGAGATTCATTCATTCATTTACTCATTCAAGCCACACTGATATATTTCAAATATTATACCAAGGTGGAGGATACTGAGATACATAAAGCACCTCCTGTACCTTCAAGACAGGCATAGTGCAGAAAGGGTTGTAGGCTCAGCTCCTTGTGGGCCACAGATATATTTTGTTGGTTAGCACAGTTTATTTAAAGTTTGATTTAGAAGACGTTTTAATATACTCTCCAGTTAGCCACATGCTCAACCACTTCCTTTCTTCTTACATTAACCCACTTTATTCAAACATAATATATGTATTTGCCTCCCAAAGTTCATGTGATAGAGGTGTGATACAGGCATGATACTCCTTGCCTTAGCCAAATGAGCACCGTAGTACAGATGCCTTATTAATTTTGTTGTTTGACTCTCAGGCTACTTTCAAGAATGCATGTTCCCACGCAAGCTGTTGGAATAACATTCAGATCATCCTTTCTTATATATGTGCCCCAAAAGGCTTTTTTTCCATCTTTCTTCTGGATCATGCATATCTCTAAATATTTCTTAGATTTGCTGTATTTCATTGTAGTTTTGCTGAAACATAGCCCTGCCATACAGGGTATGCTTCTGTTACATCCTTCTGAGGCCTGTATTTCCCTCAAACTCAACAAAGTGAAATCTTCACTACCAGACTAGTTTACTCTTTAGTATTTGCTCCCTTTTCTGAATTCTTGTAGCATTCTTAATGCCTATACCAGTCATCTGGGAATGGAACCACATTTGGAAACATTTCTTTAGCTACTTCATATCTTTCTAAAACTGCTTTGTTTATTTTTTGAGAACAGGCACTGGGTGTTACATTCTCTTGTTTCCAGACCTTCTCCTAGTGAAATCTTGGTGAAGTATATTAACAAATAAGCAGTGAAGGATGACACAACTCAAAATGTTACTTCAAATACATAGGTCTAATAATGTACATGGCACAGTTATATGAAATATAAAATTATATACTATATAGTAAAAATTACTCTTAATTCTCAGAAGCAACAGAATCAACTAAGAGTAACTTGTATGTCTACTTTATTCATCCTTAAGCACAACCACCCACCAAAAAAATAAAAAGCTCCAAACGCTCATTCCATAGTTACCTGCAATAGCAATTATAATAATAATATCTGTGGTGCTATATTATACATTAGTTTTCCTGGAGGGCTAGCCTTATCTTCTGTTGCACTTGAGAACCTCTTGATTTTATGTATAAACTTATTTTTCTGAGGCTAAGTGTCTTTACCTTATAAAATCACACTTTAATGCCTCTGGAAATAAAGCTTGTTGTGAGAAACTATATGGAAACCTAAAGACTATTATCTTAATAGTTTCACCTGATACATAGCTATATAGTCTGCTGCAACCTGTAATTGTCTCCATGTAATTCCTAGGAGACTACATTACTTTGATTTGCAAGATTTTAAGACTACATTTAACCATGCTTAGGCAAGTCAGTTATCCTTTGTGGCTTTATGCCGTGAAAGACTGGCCTCTTTTTGTACACATTCATTTTTCTTTCATTTTTTTTAATGGCTCACTGCATGCTGGTCAGATATTCTCAAAATGATTTCCAAGGAGAAAAAATGTAGATTTGGGATCTTTTATAAATGTCCCCCAAATGGAATGATATTTTTGTATATAAATTGAAAAGAATTAGCAGAAAGTGAAATTACTGAAGAAGCATTGAACTTCAAATGAGAACATCAAAATTTGGCTTCCAGGGACTTCCCTGTTGGTGCAGTGGTTAATAATCTGCCTGCCAATGCAGGGGACACAGGTTCAAGCCCTGGTCTGGAAAGAGCCCACATGCCGCGGAGCAACTAAGCCTGTGAGCCACAACTACTGAGCCCATGTGCCACAACTACTGAAGCCTGCACGCCTACAGCCTGTGCTCTGCAACAAGAGAAGCCACCTCAATGAGGAAACCGCGTACCACAATGAAGAGCAGCCCCCACTCGCAGCAACTAGAGAAAGCCTGCAAGCAGTAACTAAGACCCAATGCAGCCAAAAATAAATAAATAAATAAATAAATTCATTTTTTTTAAATGGCTTCCAGTTTTGTTAGTTAATAATGATACAACTTTGGTTGACCAACTTTCCTATCCAGGTAGTATGATAATTATAATTCTACCACTCATTAAGAGTAATTGAGAGGATCAAATAAAATATTTTAAGTGAAGAGATTTGCAAACTTTTAAACACTACACAAATGTCATAGTATAACTGCTAAGCATGAATAACGATTGCTAGAGCCTCATACTTGGCACCATTAATTCTTGCATAGCCACAGGACAAGCCATTGTTGATGGAAATAATCAATAAACAATCTATAATAGGAATAGATTTGGTTTCATTTGAACCAAACTGAGGACAATAAGCCAGGAAGACACAGATTCAAGAAACTCTGGACTACAAAATGAGGGAGGCTTATAAAAGGCAAAACCTGCAAAATTGCGTAGACTATTTTTCAAGAATTAGGATTGGAGCTGGCAAGAAGTAAGGATGCTTATTAAACAAGGATTGGTTGGAGTCCGAAATGGTTGCATAGTTACAAGGGGTGAACTTGAGAGCATAAGCTTGCAGCTAGCAGCTGCTAGCAGATATTCTTTTAAGAATGCCTTGCCATGTCCTTGAGTTTGATACAGTTCAGAAAATTCATGTTCTCAGTGATGCAGGAACATGTCTGAAACCATACCCACAATGGCCACCCAGCTCCATTCTGAATGCCTGAACAAGTTACTCCATTTTGATTTTTAAATGCATTCTTTTCTTTAATGGTTAAAACAGATACACAATGAATGTTTAATAGGCTACAAAACAGGTTGTTCTAGTTGGCAAAAACTTGAAGTTAAAGCATGTATAATTCATAATGACTTCCCTATACCTCAATAGCAGAAAATTCCTTCCATCACCACACAGTATGGGAGTTGAGTGTACTGACTGACCTGTGGAATTATGCAGAGTCAAAATACAGTTTTGAATACATGAGAAAGAGGCCAGAGTTAGATATTTGAGTGGTGAATAATCAGAACAAAGTAATTTTGAGAATAAGTTCAAAACCAGGAAATTGCATGTGAGAAAGCAACAGACAGTACATGAACAAATAATAATACAGTGGTGGTGGTTGTGATTCTAACCTAAATTTTCAATCAGTATACAAGATTCAGGTAATCTATCCAAGTAGAAATGGAGCAAATAATCAACAAATAGCTAACAGCTATGCATTTGGTAGCAGTCAAGGCAAGCAGATAAGCAGCTGGCATTCATGTAATCTCACAATAAAATTTCAATCTAGTCAAGATAACATTAAAGTTGATTGGAAAAGGTCCAATTATTAGAATGATTGGTTAATCAACAAGAAAGAAAATGGAAAAGGAGTTTTGTTTGTTTGGGTTGTTTAACGTAGTATATTGCAGTGGTTAAAGAATATAGCTAAAATCTCTGTTGGACAAACCACAAGGCAGATTTGACTTTTGGTCATGTAGCAATGGCCAAAAGAATCTCTCTACTTCTTACCAGCCACACTCTCAAAATTTAGGCTGGTACTTGCATATATTTCAGGATGAGACCAAGGATGGCATTAATAGGCTAATCTACTAGTATTAGAGGAGTTTCATGCAACTCCATTGTATTTTGTATCTTTAGAGAGCTCACCTTGTATTCAATGAGAAATCAATCTAAGCAGCATACAAGGCTGTAAAATTAAACCTGTGATAAAAGCTATGTCAAAAAGCTGGTGATACTATTAAACTTCTAAATTGGGCATTTACTTGCTTGTATATGCCAGGGAAATTTCCCTAAGCAAGTAATAACCGAATTAAAATATGAAGAAAAAACAAATTAAGTGGTGGGGAAGACGAAATCGGCAGGAAGCATTCAAACAGAGGAACAGTATAACCTCTTCAAAGGTAAGTATCTTCTCCCATTCAGTATAGGCAGCCTTTGTGTTTTGTTGATAGTTACCTTATTTGCAAATGATATGTCTGATAAGAGGTTAATAGCCAATAAAGAACTCGTACAACTCAATATCGAAAAAAACACTGTGATAAAAAATGGGCAGTGGACTTGAATAGACATTTTTCCAAAGAAGATATACTGATGGCCAACAGGCACATGACACGATGCTCAACATCACTAATCATCAAGGAAACGCAGCTCAAAACCATAATGAGATATCACCTCACATCTGTCAGAATGGCTGTCATCAGAGGCAGGAAATTACAAGTGTGGGGGAGGGTGTGGAGAAGAGGGAACTCTAGAACACTGCTGGGGGGAATATAAACTGGTGCCACTATGGGAAGCAGTATGGAGGTTCCTCAAAAATCTAAAAAAGAGCTACCATATGATCCTGCAATTTCACTCGGGTATTTATCCAAAAAAATGAAAACATTAATTTGAAATGATATATGCACCCCAGTGTTCATTGCGGCATTATTGACAACAGCCAAGATATGGAAGCAATCTAAGTGTTCAGTGACAGATTAATGGATTAAGAAGATGTGGTAAATAGATATTACTCAACCATAAAAAAAATGAAATCTCTCCATTTGCAAGAACATGAATGGACCTGGAGGATATTACACCTAGTGAAATAAGTTAAACAGGGAAAGACAAATACTACATTTTTTCACTTATATGTGAAATCTAAAAAACAAAACAAGGAATAAAATAATAGAAACAGGAGGAAAGGAGCTTCAAGATGGCGGAGGAGTAAGACGCGGAGATCACCTTCCTCCCCACAAATACATCAAAAATACATCTACATGTGGAACAACTCCTACAGAACACCTACTGAACGCTGGCAGAGACCTCAGACCTCCCAAAAGGCAAGAAACTCCCCACGTACCTGGGTAGGGCAAAAGAAAAAACAGACACAAAGAATAGGGATGGGACCCGCACCAGGGGGAGGGAGCCGTGAAGGAGGAAATGTTTCCACACACTAGGAAGCCCCTTCGCGGACGGAGACGGCGGGTGGGGAGGGGGAAAGCTCCAGAGCTACGGAGGAGAGCACAGCAACAGGGGTGCGGGGGGCAAAGCGGGGAGATTCCCACACAGAGGATCGGTGCCGACCAGCACTCACCAGCCCGAGAGGCTTGTCTGCTCACCCGCCGGGGCGGGCGGGGGCTGGGAGCTGAGGCTCGGGCTTTGGAGGTCGGATGCCGGGAGCCGGGAAAGGACTGGGGTTGGCGGCGTGAACACAGCCTGCAGGGGATTAGTGCGCCACGGCTAGCCGGGAGGGAGTCCGGGAAAACGTCTAGAGCTGCCGAAGAGGCAAGAGACTTTTTCTTACCTCTTTGTTTCCTGGTGCGTGAGAAGAGGGGATTGAGAACGCTGCTTAAAGGAGCTCCAGAGACGGGCGCGAGCCGCAGCTATCAGCGCGGACCCCAGAGACGGTCATGAGACGCTAAGGCTGCTGCTGCCGCCACCAAGAAGCCTGTGTGCAAGCACAGGTCACTATCCACAACTCCCCGCCCGGAAGCCCGTGCAGCCCGCCACTGCCAGGGTCATGTGATCCAGGGACCACTTCCGCCAGAGAACGCACGGCGCGCCTCAAGGTGGTGCAACGTCACGCCTGCCTCTGCCGCCGGAGGCCCGCCCCGCATCCGTTCCCCTCCCTCCTCGCGGCCTGAGTGAGCCAGAGATCCTGAAGCAGCTGCTCCTTTAACCCCGTCCTGAGGGAAGAACAGACGCCTTCAGGCGACCTACACGCAGAGGCGGGGCCGTATCCAAAGCTGAAACCCGGGAGGTGTGTGAACAAAGAAGAGAAAGGGAGATCTCTCCCAGCAGCCTCAGAAGCAGCAGATTAAATCTCCACAATCAACTTGATGTACCCTGCATCTGTGGAATACCTGAATAGACAACGAATCATCCCAAATTGAGGAGGTGGACTTGGGAGCAACGATATATTTTTTTTTCCCTTTTTCTCTTTTTGTGAGTGTGTATGTGTATGCTTCTGTGTGTGATTTTGTCTGTACAGCTTTGCCTTTACCATTTGTCCTAGGGTTCTGTCGGCCTGTTTTTTATTTTTTTTATTAAAAATTTTTTTCTTTATAATTATTTTTTATTTTAATAACTATTTTATTTTACTTTATTTTATTGTATCTTCTTCTTTCTTTCTTTTTTTCCTCCCTTTTATTCTGAGCCATGTGCAGGACAGGCTCTTTGTACTACAGCCAGGCATCAGGGCAGTGCCACTGAGGTGGGAGAGCCACGTTCAGGACACTGGTCCACAAAAGACCTCGCAGCTCCACGTAATACTAAGCGGCAAAAAACTCCCAGAGATCTCCATCTCAACGCCAAGACCCAGCTCCACTCAACAACGAGCAAGCTACAGTGCTGGACACCCTATGCAAAACAACTAGCAAGATAGGAACACAGCCCCACCCATTAGCACAGAGGCTGACTAAAATCATAATAAGGCCACAGACACCCCAAACCACAGCAACAGATGTGGACCTGCCCACCAGAAAGACAAGATACAGCCTCATCAACCAGAACACAGGCACTAGTCCCCTCCACCAGGAAGCCTACACAACCCACTGAACCAACCTTAGCCACTGGGGACAGACACCAAAAACAACGGGAACTACGAACCTGCAGCCTGCGAAAAGGAGACCCCAAACACAGTAAGTTAAGCAAAATGAGAAGACAAAGAAACACACAGCGGATGAAGAAGCAAGGCAAAAATCCACCAGACCTAACAAATGAAGAGGAAATAGGCAGTCTACCTGAAAAAGAATTGAGAATAATGACAGTAAAGATGATCCAAAATCTTGGAAATAGAATGGAGAAAATATAAGAAATGTTGAACGGGTTGCCCTGATGGCGCAGTGGTTGAGAATCTGCCTCCCAATGCAGGGGACATAGGTTTGAGCCCTGGTCAGGGAAGATCCCACATGTCGCGGAGCAACTGGGCCCGTGAGCCACAACTACTGAGCCTGAGCGTCTGGAGCCTGTGCTCCACAACAGGAGAGGCTGCGACAGTGAGAGGCCCGTGCACCGTGATGAAGAGTAGCCCCTGCTTGCCACAACTAGAGAAAGCCCTCGCACAGAAACGAAGACCCAACACAGCCAAAAACAAATAAATATATTAAAAAAAAAAGATCAGGAACAAGACAAGGTGCCCACTCTCACCACTATTATTCAATATAGTTTTGGAAGTTTTAGCTACAGCAATCAGAGAAGAAAAAGAAATAAAAGGAATCCAAATCGGAAAAGAAGAAGTAAAGCTGTCACTGTTTGCAGATGACATGATACTATACATAGAGAATCCTAAAGATGCTACCAGAAAACTACTAGAGCTAATCAATGAATTTGGTAAAGTAGCAGGATATAAAATTAATGCACAGAAATATCTGGCATTCCTATATACTAATGATGAAAAATCTGAAAGTGAAATTGAGAAAACACTCCCATTTACCACTGCAACAAAAAGAATAAAATATCTAGGAATAAACCTACCTAAGGAGACAAAAGACCTGTATGCAGGAAATTGTACGACACTGATGAAAGAAATTAAAGATGATACAAATAGTTGGAGAGATATACCATGTTCTTGGATTGGAAGAATCAACATTTTGAAAATGACTATACTACCCAAAGCAATCTACAGATTCAATGCAATCCCTATCAAACTACCACTGGCATTTTTCACAGAACTAGAACAAAAAATTTCACAGTGTGTATGGAAACACAAAAGAACCCGAATAGCCAAAGCAACCTTGAGAAAGAAAACTGGAGCTGGCAGAATCAGGCTCCCTGACTTCAGACTACACTACAAAGCTACAGTAACAAGGCAGCACAGTACTGGCACAGAAACAGAAATATAGATCAAGGAAAAGGATAGAAAGCCCAGAGATAAACCCACGCACATATGGTCACCTTATCTTTGATAAAGGAGGCAAGAATATACAGTGGAGAAAACATAGCCTCTTCAATAAGTGGTGTTGGGAAAACTGGACAGCTACATGTAAAAAAATGAAATTAGAACACACCCTAACACCATACACAAAAATAAACTCAAAATGGATTAAAGAACTAAATATAAGGCCAGACACCATCAAACTCTTAGAGGAAAACATAGGCAGAACACGCTATGACATAAATCACAGCAAGATCCTTTTTGACCCACCTCCTGGAGAAATGGAAATAAACACAAAAATAAACAAATGGACCTAATGAAACTTAAAAGCTTTTGCACAGCAAAGCAAACCATAAACAAGATGAAAAGACAACCCTCAGAATGGGAGAAAATATTTGCAAATGAAGCAACTGACACAGGATTAATCTCCAAAATTTACAAGCAGCTCATGCAGCTCAATATTAAAACAACAAACAACCCAAACCAAAAATGGGCAGAAGACCTATACAGACATTTCTCCAAAGAAGATATGCAGATTGCCAACAGACACATGAAAGAATGCTCAACATCATTAATCATTAGAGAAATACAAATCAAAACTACAATGAGATATCATCTCACACCGGTCAGAATGGCCATCATCAAACTATCTACAAACAATAAATGTTGGAAAGGTTGTGGAGAAAAGGGAACCCTCTTGCACTGTTGGTGGGAATGTAAATTGATACAACCACTATGGAGAACAGTAGGGACATTCTTTAAAAAACTAAAAATAGAACTACCATACGACCTAGCAATCCCACTACTGGGCATATACCCTGAGAAAAACGATAATTCAAAAAGAGTCATGTACCAGAATGTTCATTGCAGCTCTATTTACAATAGCCAGGACATGGAAGCAACCAAAGTGTCTATCAACAGAGAATGGATAAAGAAGATGTGGCACATATATACAATGGAATATTACTCAGCCATAAAAAGGAACGAAACTGAGTTATTTGTAGTGTGGTGGATGGACCTAGCAACTGTCATACAGAGTGAAGTAAGTCAGAAAGAGAAAAACAAATACCATATGCTAACACATATATATGGAATTTTTTTTTAAAAATTGGTCATGAATAACCTAGGGGCAAGACGGGAATAAAGATGCATACCTACTAAAGCATGGACTTGAGGATACGGGGAGGGGGAAGGGTAAGCTGGGACAAAGTGAGAGAGTGGCATGGACATGTATACACTACCAAACGTAAAATAGATAGATAGTGGGAAGCAGCCACATAGCACAGGGAGATCAGCTCAGTGCTTTGTGACCACCTAGAGGGGTGGGACAGGGAGGGTGGGAGGGAGGGAGACGCAAGAGGGAAGAGATATGGGGACATATGTTTATGTATAACTGATTCACTTTGTGATGAAGCAGAAATTAACACACCATTGTAAAGCAATTATACTCCAACAAAGATGTTAAAAAAAATAGAAACAAACTCACAAATAGAGATAAGAAATTAGTGGTTGCCAGAGGGGAGGGGCATGTCGGTGATGAGCAAAATATGTGAAGAGGATTAAAAAGTACAAACCAGTTATAAAATATATAAGTCACAGATATGTAAGGTACAGCACAGGGAATATAGTCAACAATATTATAATAACTTTGGGTTTTTTTGTATGCTATATCCTTGCACTTTATTTATTTTATGTATTTAATATATTTATATTATTGAAGTATAGTCTATTTACAATGTTGTTTTAGTTTTAAGATATACAGCAACGTGATTTAGTTATGTGTATATATATATATGTGTTATTTTTCATATTCTTTTACCTTACAGGTTATTATAAAATATTGAGTACAGTTCCCTGTGCTATACCGTATGTCCTTGTTGTTTATCTATTTTATATATAGTAGTGTGCATATGTTAATCCCAAACTCCTAATTTATCCCTCCCCCCACTTTTTCTCTTTGGTAGCCATAAGTTTGCTTTCTATGTCTGTGGGTCTATTTCTGTTGTATAAGTTCATTTGTATCTTTTTTTTAGATTCCACATATAAGCGATATCATATGATATTTGTCTTTCTCTGTCTCACTTACTCACTTAGTATGAGAATCTATAATAACTTTGAATGGTGTGTAATCTGTAAAAATGTCAAATCACTATGTTATACTACTGATATTAATATATTAAAGTCAACTATACTTCAAACCAACAAACAAATAATCAAAAAAAATGTTAAGTAAGGCTAGAGTTCTGATAGCAAAGGGAAAAATGGAGAAAAATGAAGCTGTGAAGGTAAGGTCAGGTCTGGAAGGCCTTGTTTATGGGCCCTGCCAAATATGTTGGAACATTTGAAGTTTTAAAACAAGAGATCATATGTCTAAATTTACATACCATACAGCATGTGGCTTCAGTGTGAAGAAGAAATTTAATGATGCAACACTGGTTTTGGGGACAATTGCAGTAGGAAGGAGACAATACTGTGTTAACTAGGGCAATGGCAGCGGAGATGGAGAGAAGACCGATTTGAGAAATATTTAGGACGTAAAATCTATTCACAGTGCTGACTTCTACATTGGAGGAAAGGAGAGGGCAATGGAAATTTATGTTGGAAACAGTGGAAGAGATCCAACTTAGGGGGACAATAGTGAGTTCATAGATGTTGACTTACAGGTGCCTTTGAGGCATCCAATTAAGGATATTGGAACCCTAGTTGGAAATATATTTCTGGAGTTCAGAAATTTCAGGATGATATAAATTTCTCAGTGATTTGCATATGTTCGATAGTAGAATGGTTGAATTGCATTCAGACCTATTTTAATTTGGTGATCACTTTGCTGTGTTGTAGTACAATGTGGCTAGTGTTGCCAAATCTGACTCCCTGTGCACCAATGCCGAATCAAAATACGGAGACAGAGAATTGGAAGATAAGAAATAGAGAGGCTTTATATTTTCTTTGCCAGGCAAAGGGAAGACACAGTAGGCTAGAGCCTCAAGAACTGTGCCCCACCTTCCTGGGGAATTACAGGGATTCTTAATGGGGAATTTGCAGTCCAAAGTGACTGATAAGGATCAAAATGGTGAAGGTCTTGCATTCTTCTTCTTGCATTATTTCAAAATAGTCATCGCTGGAGTCAGGCAACCCGGTAATTGGGTCCCTTAGCCTCTGGGTTATCGGTCTACGACCTCCCCTCTGAAATGTAAACAGCTACATGGGTGATTTGCTACAAGAGTTTATAGGGAGAGTAAAGAGTAAATACCAGGTACAGGATGTAAATTATTTAAATTACACAGGGTTAGGGATGACAGATTAGCTTTGTGAAGGACAAATCTAACTACAGACACAACAGATTTGTAACAGTTAAAATAAAACTAGGACTGATTAACTCAGGCCAGTTTATGTTTCTTCTCTAGCCTGTTCACTGTTCCCTTTATTTTCCTGGTTATCAGGAGAGGAAAAACCTCATTTCTATTTTTGCTGCAACACTAGTCTCAACAGTATGTGACTGGTGAAGTGCATTTACTGAGAAAGCAAGTGGTTGAACTTATTCTCAGTTGGGGGTTTGTTTGATGCATGTGACAAAACAGCCGAAGAGGCCAAGGAATTGAGAGTATTATCAAGAGTGTGTTAAAATATGGATAGTAGACTCTAATGAAATTGGAGATATTTGAAGTCAGGGAAGAAGTACAGGGGATTAGTGGCCTTGAGAGACCAATGAAGTCATAGATCAAAGCAGCTAGAATGGGAGAAGTTTTGAGATCAGAGTGTGATGCGCTTTAATTCTGACTGAAAATGAAATAGTTACAGGTGGCAGCAAGGTGCCCCCTCAGAATGAATGAGGTGGTGGAGCGGAAAGGAAACTCATTGGTAGTGAGGTCAAAGAGCTGGGGAGCTGCATATTGAACATTCCATGCCCTCAAAGCAATGATGAAGAGAAAGAATGAATTGTTATGCAAATAAAAACACAAAGACTTGACTTGCATACTATTTCCTTGCTTAAGAATATCAAAGAAACTAGAGCATATTCTGTTCCAGGAACTTTAAAAACATTATCACAATAAACACTTTGAGGTGTCTCAGTTTTTGATTTCAGTGCCAAATATTTGTACATAAGAACCTAGTGCTTTTGGATATTTCACATTTTAGCTGATATTGCATCCTTGTCTCTCATTATCACACACACAAAAAAGCCCAGAAAATATAGCACCGAAAAATATCTATTTTGACAGTTTTGATCATTAAGAAGCAGTGACAACAGTCACAAGATATTTCCTAGTAGGCTCTTGGATAGAGAAAGGAAATGTAATTAAGATGTTGAATAATTTAATGATGTACTAATAATTTAATGGTATACTCTCTAGAGCATACCTACTTTTACTGTGGTTGCTATTTCCAGATCCTATTTTCCAGCCAGCGATTTTTTCATGAGTTGTGATATTCACTTGAAACCTTAATCATTCTCAGAGATCCAGCTTTAAAATGGAAGCTAGGGCTTTTCCCTCTACCTGAAGCTCACTTGAAAGAACTACAGCTGCTGTCAACTGCTTTCAAGAATTATGGAGGGCAGGCCAAGGGAAAGCCTTAAGAATAATGTAATAGTTGCTTTTTGTTTGTTTTTTAAAGGCACTGGTTATCCAGACTTTCCCTAAGAAAATTTCAGTGCTGAATTTTCAGGTCCCAGATTAAGGTGCTGGTTAGATGCACAGTATGATCTAGGTAAGAATCTCTAATAAAGACCCTATCGTTGTAAAATGAACCATAGGCAGCATCTAAAATAGTGTAACTACAAAGTAAGTAGGAAGCAAAATTTTAATACTCAAAACTCTAATTTGAAGAGTTCTATTAATTAAATTTCAATTTGTTTTTAATGTTATTCTACTGAATTTATTTACCAAATTCTATCATTTTTACCTAACACTGTGCACACACTTTTACCTTTGTTCCTGACTTTAAAACATAATCCTCATTCACTCCCAATTTGCACCCTGAAATTTGTCTCTATCGGTCTCCTGGCTATATCACTGTTTCCATGCAGTCTTTACTTTATGATATTTCCCAAAATGACTCTTTAATTTTGCAAATGCTTTCCTGTCCCAAAGGGAAGATACAATGATTGATCTCATTCCACCATTGTTTTTCAAGCTGTAGCAGAATAATGTCCCCCCATAGATACATACGTGATAATTCCAGGAACCTATGAATATGTTATGTTATAATACATGGCAAAGGGAATTAAAGTTATAAATGGAATTACATTTACTAATCAGCTGATTTTAAAGTAGAGAGATTATTCTAGATTATCCCAATGTAATTGTGAAGGTCCTTCGAAGTAAAGGAGGCAGAAGAGTGTCACAGTGAGGGATATTTAGTGATGCTACACTGCTTGATTTGAGGATGCAGGAAGGGGCTTTGAGCCAAGGAATGCAGGTGGCCTCTAGAAGCTATAAAAGGCAAAGAAACAAATTTCCTTCTAGACACCTTAGAAGGAACACAGCCCTGCCAGCACCTTGACTGTAGCCCCGAAAGTCCCACTTTAAACTTCTGATCTCCAGAACTGTAATATAAGTTTGTGTTTTTTAAATCACTGCATTTGTGAAAATTTGTTACAGTGTAAAGGTAAACTACTACACAAGCTTTTACTTATGTGTCTATCAGCAATTTTCAGCTTCTGAATTCTCACCTTCATTAACAACTTGCACAGATTCTCCACCCACATCAGTGACTGACATTGTTATCAAATCCGCACCAGTTAGTTTACTGCACAGTAGTTAGGGTTTTCCATTACTCAGTGGCAATATCCTGAAATAAAAGCACTCCCATAAAGGAAACATTGGAAAACCCAGCATTAAAGATGACAGAGCTTCCAGTAAAGCTGCAGTGAAGGATCACTTTGCTTAACCTCTGCTCATATCACTCACCAGGCTTTCTCATCTACAGGGCTGTTTTTCCCATATTCCCAGATTCTCTTCTCTTAGTGCTTACCAGATCCAGAGTCAAACCCATTTGAATGTACCTATATGTGTGCCCCAAAGTCTGTATCTAGGATTCATCCTAGGACTGTAATATCCCTTATTGTTGTTGCTAATTAAAACAGCTCGTGAAGTATCTCTTCCTCCTAGGTAGTTCACAACTAATTGGAGGAGATACATTGGTCATCTAACTAATTTGTCTAAATAAATAACAATTTCCCAAAGGCATATAACTTCCAATTATTTCTAATAATAATCTGAATTATTGGTCCTGACTAGTCCTGAGTGTTAAAAAGCTGGAAAAGACTAGTCTGAAGATGAGAAAATCTGAATGATATGATATTTCTAAAGGATAAAGTTTTAAATTTGTATCATTGACCTAATTATGTTGCAGCTCTCAAGTACTGAACTATTTTTCTTAAAATGATGTCAAGGTTATGAGCAACCTATCAATGTTTCTATGCTTATAGATGCTTCTAGTGTGAAAAAAATAGCTTGTCCTCCTAAAAAAAAAGAAAAAGTTGAATATCCTTCTGGAATGTTACTCATTTTCTCATCATTTTTTTTTCTTTCTGAGAAAGTAGAAAATTAAGTTTGTGTGCCCAGAGATGGCAATTTCTAAGTTAATGAACAACCAATTGGTTGGGTTTTTATTTATGAAACTGATGTATGTATTACATAGTAAACATACTTGTCTACATCTGTAGATTTTTGTTTTTTGGGTTTTTTTAAAATTCCCTCCCTCTTGCGCCTCCCTCCCACCCTCCCTATCCCACTCTCTATGTCGTTGCAAAGCACCCAGCTGATCTACCTGTGCTATGCTGCTGTTTCCTACTAGTTAATTATTTTACATTTGGTAGTGTATATATGTCGATGCTACTCTCACTTCACCCCAGCTTCGCCCTCCCACCCCATGTCCTCAAGTCCATTCTTTATGTCTACTTCATTATTCCTGTCCTGCCACAATGTTCATCAGTATCATTTTTTTTTTTTTTTAGATTCCATATATATGTGTTACCATGCGGTATTTGTTTTTCTCTTTCTGACTTACTTCACTCTGTATGACAGACTCTAGGTCCATCCACGTCACTAAGAATAACTCAATTTCATTTCTTTTTAGGGCTGAGTAATATTGCATTGTACGTATGTGCCACATCTTCTTTATCCATTCATCTGTCGATGGACATTTAGGCTGCTTCCATGTCCTGGCTATTGTAAATAGAGCTGCAGTGAACATTGTGGTACATGACTCTTTTTGAATTATGGTTTTCTCAGGGTATATGCCCAGTAGTGGGATTGTTGGGTCATATGGTAGTTCTATTTCTAGTTTTTTAAGCAACCTCCATACTGTTCTCCATAGTGGTTGTATCAATTTACATTCTCACCAACAGTGCAGGAGGGTTCCCTTTCCTCCACACCCTCTCCAACATTTATTGTTTGTAGATTTTTTGATGATGGCCATTCTGACAGGTGTGAGGTGAAAACTCATTGTAGTTTTGATTTGTATTTCTCTAATAATTAGTGATGTTTAGCATCTTTTCATGTGCCTCTTGACCATCTGCATGTCTTCTTTGGTGAAATGTCTATTTAGGTCTTCCACCCATTTTTTAATTGGATTGTATGTTTTTTTGATATTGAGCTCCATGTGCTGTTTGCATATTTTGGAGATTAATCCTTTGTCTGTTGTTTCAGTTGCAAGTATTTTCTCCCATTCTGAGGGTTGTCTTTTCATCTTGTTTATGGTTTCTTTTGCCGGGCAAAGACTTTTAAGTTTCATTAAGTCCCATTTGTTTATTTTTGTTTTTATTTCCATTTCTCTAGAAGGTGGGTCAAAAAAGATCTTGCTGTGGTTTATGTCAAAGAGTGTTTTTCCTATATTTTCCTCTAAGAGTTTTATAGTGTCCAGTCTTACATTTAGGTCTTTAATCCATTTGGAGTTTATTTTTATGTATGGTATTAGGTACTGTTTTAATTTCATTCTTTTACATGTAGCTGTCCAGTTTTCCCAGCACCACTTATTGAAGAAGCTGTCTTTCCTCCATTGTATGTTCTTGCCTCTTTTGTCATAAGTTAGGTCACCATATGTGCGTGGGTTTACCTCTGGGCTTTCTATCCTGTACCAATTAGCTATATTTCTGTTTTTGTGCCAGTACCATACTGTCTTGATTACTATAGCTTTGCAGTATAGTTTGAAGTCAGGGAGCCTGATTCATCCAGCTCCATTTTTATTTCTCAAGGTTGCTTTGAATATTTAGGGTCTTTTGTGTTTCCATATGAATTGTAAAATATTTTGTTCTAATTCTGTGAAGAATGCCATTGGTAGTTCAATAGGGATTGCATTGAATCTGCAGATTGCTTTGGGTAGTATAGTCATTTTCACAATATTGATTCTTCCAATCCAAGAACATGGTATATTTCTCCATCTGTTTATGTCATCTTTTATTTCTTTCAGTAGTATTTTATAGTTTTCTGAATGCAAGTGTTTCACCTCCTTACATAGGTTTATTCCTAGGTATTTTATTCTTTTTGTTGTAATGGTAAATGGGATTGTTTCCTTAATTTCTCATTCAGATTTTTCATCATTAGGGTATAGGAATGCAAGAGATTTCTGTGCATTCATTTTGTATCCTGCAACCTTACCAATTTCATTGATGAGCTTTAGTAGTTATTGGTGACATCTTTAGGATTTTCTATATATAATATGTCATCTGCAAAGAATGACAGTTTTACTACTATGCTCTAGCATCTGTAGGCAAAAGCGCTGCATTATGGAACATGGATAGGGGTTTGAGAGATGCATTCTTTAAAAATTAGCAGTAAAAATAAACATAGTAATCAATTTTTTCACCTTTCAACTCAAAAGCCCCAAATTCACAGGCAGAATGTTTTAATTAGAAAACGAGGATAAAATAAACAGATTACCTTGAAGGACTATCATGAAAGCCATTACCCTGATTGTGTACCTCAGAGTATACTTTCAAAATCTATTTGGAAGAATTAATATATTGATGATCCAATTAGACAATGCATGGTTTGGGAATGTCCTTTTGGTGAAAAGGAAATGCCATGCCATAGTTTACAGGAAACATGAGGGATAATGAAACCAACACCAAAATAAATAAATAAGCAAGCAAGCAATTCTTGCCACCAAATATGGGCTATACTCCTCAGATTGATGATGAACCTTTTTAAAAGGTTAACTTTTTTTAACATTTTTAAAAAGGTCTTTCTGAGAAACACAATTTCACAATATTTTAAGAGATATTTTCTTCTGAGCTGGTAGCCTTTGAAAGAATCCATCAGGTTGTCAAGTCAGGATGAAATAAACCCGGATCAAATGGAAAAACAACAAAGCCTAGCAAAAATATTCTGAATCTTCTCTTATTACCCTTTCTTCTGGAAAGTTCAAGCAAATAATATTAGCTTTATTCTATTTGTGGAAAACAGCTATCCAGTTACAATAGTTACACATTGAAAAGTAAAATGACTTGTTTTTCATTATTTTAAGTAAACATTGTACTGTTTTACTGATAGCCTTACCCCTATGGCCAAACATGAGAGAGAGAAAGACAGAGAGAGAGAGGGAGGGAGGGAGGGAGAGAGAAAGAGAGAGAAACACAGGTGAATACTGTGCCTGTATGGAACTGGGTTGTGGCAGTTTGATGGTTTAAATAAAAATGTCCAAAAGTCAGGTCTTTTTACCTATGTATAGATACCCATTGTGCCTAAATAAACTTTTCAAGAGGAATATTTGATGCCCAATGACCTCATCTGAACTGCCACGTAAACCAATATCCTTTATATTCTGTTTGTAAAAATGGAGCTCATATAAGGCTCACAATTTTGCCATTCTGAGTCATTAAACAGTCCACAACACTTGAGATAAAGAGTTTTTAGAAAATAAGCATATTATCTGTCTTTATACCATATTATTTCAGTAGTCAAGATTCCTTCATTTTTTTATGAAGCTTCATATATGCCACACAATGTAAGCAATGTTTCATTATTACTCAAAGTTTCCTATTGCAATTTGGAAATAAAATTATTTGTGTCCACCTTAGGGGTAAATGTAGCTTCTTACGTTTTCACTTACAGAATTGAATGGCCCTAAATCCTTTGAAATTTAAATAACTTCAATAGCTAGAATATTAATTTCATTTTTGAGAACTCATACTCTTGAAGGGAAAGACCACTAATGCCAAATATGGTATTGATATATTGCCCACAGGATTATAAAACAAATTTGCTTCTGGGTTACATAATCAACTACAAATTTGGGGAAATTTCCCTTTTGGCTACTACCATACATTTCTGTAGCCTCCAAACCAGAGAAGGATTTAAGGAACATTAGGAAAAATAAGACTAATTTGGATCTAAAAATTGCATCGTTAAATCATGGCATAAAAAAGATCCAACTTTTATTCAATTACGCTCCAACAGTATAAATCTACTTAAAGTGAAAAAAAGGCCTAGAATATGATCTTTAAATATTTCATGTTGGCTCTATGTTATATTCTTTTCATGAACAGGTGAGAACATTAGCAGTTATTTTGGGTTGTTCTGTCAATTAATTGTAATAGAAAAATCAGTGCTTTGGGAGAAGACCAAGGAGCTGTTGATTTGTGTTGCAATTTTTAACAGCCAATTTGAGAGTTTTTAAAATTTTTTAAATATTAAGGTTTTATTTAAATTTTATTAAAGTGATTAATGTTTTAAAACAGTTGTGTTCTAGAGCATCAGCTTCACGAAGGAAACAGTCTTTAATCTGTTTTGTTCACTGACACCAAAGCACTTAGGAGAGTACCTGTAAAATAGTAAGCAATCAGTAAATATTTTTACCATACCCTGAACTAAAGTCACCACATACTCAACAGAATTTGCAGAAAATAGTCATCTCTCTGATCTTTGGACATTAACCTACCAATGTTTGTTTATTATATTCAGTTTTATGTAAATAAAGTGTATTTTATTTAATAAGAATATAATGAACATTTGGGAATAATTTTTTTTTCTAACTTTTTTCTTTTTGGTGTCAGATATCAGAAATTCAAAATATAATATTACAATATACGTTCAATATTACATTCAAATTACTTCTCAATTTTATTTTAAGTTCAAGCTATGCATCTTAAAGAGCAATAGATTTATAATTATCTCAGCAATTCACATCAAGAGAGACAGTTTTCTAAAGTTGAAATCTCAAAAGATAAAGGTCTTTAAATTTTGCCTTTGAGGGTACTTCCATTTATAAAAACAATGTACTTGAACGTTTTATGTAGCACACTTTGGATATAGGAGGGATTTTGCTTCTGGCTTAGGTTTACACCTGCCATTCCCACCCCACCCCCATCCTTGCCCATGTCAAGAAAATGATAGCTCTGATTCTTTAGTGAATATTGCTTTCTCAAAGAAAATGACACAAGCTAAGGCATCTGGTTCTGTCATGTCTTTTGTTTTGTTTCAGAATAAAGATATCAAGACTTGAGAATAAACTGCAAATTGAAAACTAAAACGATCCTTTAAAAAATGCATGCCTAGGGGCTTCCCTGGTGGCGCAGTGGTTGAGAGTCCGCCTGCCGATGCAGGGGACATGGGTTCGTACCCCGGTCTGGGAGGATCCCACATGCCGCGGAGCGGCTGGGCCTGTGAGCCATGGCCGCTGGGCCTGCGCGTCCGGAGCCTGTGCTCCGCAACGGGAGAGGTCACAACAGTGAGAGGCCCGCGTACAACAAAAAAAAAAAAAAAAAAAAATGCATGCCTAGGGCTTCCCTGGTGGCGCAGTGGTTGAGAGTCCACCTGCTGATGCAGGGGACGCGGGTTTGTGCCCCGATCCGGGAGGATCCCACATGCTGCGGAGCGGCTGGGCCCGTGAGCCATGGCCACTGGGCCTGCGCGTCCGGAGCCTGTGCTCCGCAACGGGAGAGGCCACAGCAGTGAGAGGCCCGCGTACCGCAAAAAAAAAAAAAAAAAAAAAATGCATGCCTAAAAATTATACCCTTTTTATCACTGATATTTAATACAGAAACTCTAGATACTGCTTTGTAAGCCCAGAGTTTATTCATATGAATATTTATAACATAATCCTAGGTAAAAGAGAGTGAGTGCATGTTTTATTAGTAATGTGGTAATGTAAAGAGAGAAGTTGCATAATTAAATTATTCCACTCCTTAGAATATTTCATTCCTCCATTAGCAACAAATTTTATTTTTATAGTGTTGAGGGTTTTTTTTATAGTTTATATATATGAATGTGTTGGGAAAATGCTAAAGAAATGTATTTCATGTAGGTTTATTCAGTCACAAATACTGGAAGAGTTCACTTATCTAGTATGTCGTTTCTTTGTTAAGTAGGACATGATCACCATTCTGATATTATCTCAGAAAAGAACAAACCCAAAGTCTTGTGTTACTGCTGTTGTTAACAACATTGGCCACTGCTTCCCCCCTTCCCAAGCTAAATGAGGGCATTGTTTTCCATTTTCACAGTATTGTGAGAAATGACTAAGAGAATAACCATGTTATTAAAACCATTACTTGAACTAGTTCAGAACAAAACTTCCTCCTAATGTGAAAAATAAACAGACAATTCCACTTTTGTGGATTTGGTATTTTCTAAAGAATTCTTAATAGACTAGGGAAGTACCAATACCACCCAAAGATCATGTCTAATTTGGGGTGGTCTTAGTGTGACCTGGGGGTAATCTTGGAATCTCTTAAGCCTACTTTGCAGAATTAAATAGAAATTATATATACATATAATATTTTTATATTATTCAGGAAATATGCTAAGACTTTCCAATCATATTGAAACTTTAAATTACCAAAGAGATTCTGCCGACTTCTATTTGCTGTTATAAAATGTAAATACCTCCATCTCTGAGATTTAGTCTGTAAACAATTTCTTAAAAACCATTGAAAGTATGTTCATGTTGATGCCAGGATGAATTTGAAAGGAAGATTTCATTATCTTTAAAGGCAATTGGAAATGGGTTTAGAAACTGTTGTCAAAATTTTGTCCCATGTCTATCACACACAAAAACATCAACACTAGAGAAAAAATTACAAGTTACTACACTATAAAAATTCTTTGTAAAAAAAAAAAGTAATAATAATTATAATCATAATTGCAGTTCACATTTACTGAGCAGAATCTCTGGATACAATACTGTGCTAAGCATATTACATGCATTTTCTCATTCAAAATTCATGACAAAATTATGTTGTAGATATTATTCTCAGAAGTTTACAAGTTTCTATGAAATTTATAGTTTAAATTACTTGTCCTAAATCATATAGCTAGTAAAGGATGAGAACAAGATTCCACCTCAAATTTACTTTGACTCTAAATACCATTTGATTTACCATAGGTTAAGTAGGTTTATCTACAAAGCACAATAGGACTTAATTACTTGTGCTAATTAAGGGGAGAGGGCACCAGAGGAGATCTGTAAAGTGAATTTCTGATCCTGGGAGTTAATTCTGGCATTGCTGTTGAAAAAGTTTAGATAAATATAAAAGAGATTTAAAATAGAGTAACCATAGAATCTGTGGCAAATTGAAGTTTAATCCAGATAGTTATTAGTGTCCAAGAAGGTCCAGACCAATAAGTGAGGCAGGGCTGCAAGAGGTCCAGGGACAATGGTGAACACTGTGTCTACGATATCCTAGAGACTCTGTGAGGCCCTGGAGATACTGAACAAAGGAACCAAAGAAAAGAATAAATTGTTCACTATAGAGAGGTAAAAAGAAGCCAAATGATAAAATGTCTTGAATGGCAAGCTTAAAAGTTTGCATTTTACTCTGATGTTGATAGAGGTACAACTAGGAAAGAACATAGTGAGATACAAATTTCAGAAAAATGAGTCTTAGTAACAGTTCAATGTTTTTTGTTTGTTTGTTTTTTTGCAGTACGCGGGCCTCTCACTGTTGTGGCCTCTCCCGTTGCGGAGCACAGGCTCCGGACGCGCAGGCTCAGCGGCCATGGCTCACGGGCCCAGCCGCTCCGCGGCATGTGGGATCTTCCCGGACCGGGGCACGAACCCGTGTCCCCTGCATCGGCAGGCGGACTCTCAACCACTGCACCACCAGGGAAGCCCGTAACAGTTCAATTTAATAAATATGTATTGAGATTCTTCAGTGAGCCTGGTAGTGTGCCAAGCAGTAGAGATAGAGTGATGAATGCCTGCTGGGAGACTCCAAGGGACAGTGTCCAGAAAAAGAGCAGATCTAATTAGATCATTTTATCATATTTTTGGCAGTAAAATGAAAAGACATGAATGGCAGCAACTTATCAGTTTACTTACAGCTGCCTTTCAATTTAATCCTTTCAAAAAAGGAAACTTAACTGTTTCAAAAAAGGAAAGGAGCTGATTTTTATTCATTTTCAAATTAATTTATGATATTATTAAAATCTTCTAAAGATTTATTTCAAAATTAAAGTGACTAACAGAGTGGTTGGAATTCCTCCCCACTCCTACCCAACCCATGTAAGTCCTCAAAGTTTTTTTTTTTTTTTTTTTCTGTGATTCACCACAGCTTATAATATCTACCAAGGAACTGTTAAAGACAAATTGCGTGGTACTAGTTAGGCAGGGAAGATTTTATTTAAGACTACTGCAATAAAGGAAAGAGATGGAACTCAACTACACTGAAACAAAAGTGGTAGAGATTTTAAGCCCCGGGGTGAGCTAGTGAAAAGTACCAGAGGACATTAGAGGGGAGTTTGGTTAATGTGATTTGGCCATCTGTGTTTGCTAATTGGCGCTTAAGAAAGTTAGGCTCCTACCTTCCCACAGAGACTAGGAGTTAGAGGTGCTATCTTTCATGATTATTACATTTCAGAGAAATGGCTCCCGGGCCCTTGAGAAAAATATTCCTGGGTTGTAGAACTGGCAAGAGCTAGGAGAAGACTTACACTTCCAAGGGGCAGAGAAAGAATTTACACTAGCAAGTTTTCAAAAGTAAATGCTCTGAGAAAAGGGTTGTCAGGGGCCGATGGCCAGGAAGAAACATGTTTTGTGGACTTGAGGGGAATGTTAAGGCATCTTGGTCATAACCATCAGTTGGCAATTCAAAAGATAACATTCGTGTCATGAAACAGTCTCATAGTTAAACCTAGTTTAGTTGGATGAAGGATTATTCAATGGTGTGAGGCTGTAGAAGTTACTGCCTATGGATCTCAAGTGAACCACTTAGGTCAGAAGATGCTTTCTAAGGAGTAATTCTGTGTGTCCTTTTTCCACGGGTCCAACACACCGCATGTCAATACAAGAACATTTGGTGCCAAGAAAAGATGATATTAAAGGCAAATAATCTTATTTCCCCTTAATATTTTGACACTCAATGTTATGGTTGTTATGCCATTATCAGTTCTAAAAAACAAGTAGGTAGATCTGAGCCTGAAGAAATTTAATTTTGGAAAATAAACCTTATAATGATATTTTTCCTAGGAATCTCATTTGTGTCATTAAGGAGTTTCACATTCAAAGGCAGTGTGTTCTCAGTAGTACTCTGTCATGTGGTGCTCTTATAATAAATTTTTAAAAACTTGTACAAATACATTTTACACAGATCAAAACAAATATAAAGCTAGTGGTATTTTATATTTTGACAGTCATCGGTTGGTTCTGAAAACATTTAATCTTAACATTAATGTAAAAGTAAAGAAAGGATATTTCTTTGTCAAAACTGAAAGAAGCAAATAAAAACAGAGCATCTGAGAGAAAATTGTCTAAATTCATTCTTCGTTAGGGAATGTGAAAATTGATGGTCTCTTCTCTAGGCCCCTGTGATGTAATGCAAACCTTTCAAGGTCTCCAGTGAAAAGAATGTCTGGTCCTTTTGTGCAGAATTTATTCTAACATGGCTTATGAAGCAGAATTATATAATTATTCCTTTACCTTTGACTTGTCCTTTTGTTTATTTCACACTAAATGACCTTGCTTCAGGCAATATTCAGCGTTTGCTGCTCTATCTTTGGCTTTTCTTTGTCTCTGAATATCCAGAGGTATATACATGTGTGTTTTAATCATTACTATCTTAGATTCTGATGCTCTCTATCAGCCATCTGTCCAGAATTCCCATGATTTTTTTAATCTTCCTGCCAGCACCCAGTGTGATAAGGAACAGCTACTGCAACAGGAGTAAACATCATCGTAGAGTGTTTAAACTGGTGCCCTTTGTTTCCAGAGAGACCAAATTACTGGTAAAATGTGAGCTCTCAGGGAAAAAAAGAAAAAAATAAAGAAATACACATTCAGTCCTTAGGTACTGCCTTCATGCTTAATCCTTTGCAATAAAATTACAGGTTTTGTTTTGTTTTATTTTTGATCAGAAAATTAGGCATATCTTTAAGTAATATACTTTCTCTTGGCCATTAAGAAAGAATTGGTTTTAAATAAGAGTTCAGTTCATTGCTAACAGATCTCAAAAGGAAATAAAAACACTGAGCCCATTGATTAAAGAAAGGTTTAATCAAAGGTTTCAGAAACTACCACCTTCAAATTACATTAAGAATCCTTTCATATGCTAGCTGTTTCATGTCACTATTCACCACTCCTAAGATAAATGTGAATTTTTCACTAATGCCAAAGAAATTTTAATCATTCTGGTGTGACAACAACACTTCCTGGCTCATAGACAAAAGTCTAAGTGTTTATCAAATTTATAACAAAAATCAAAAAAATTGAGTTTCCCTCAAAAATAAGTTACTTGATCTTGAGTTACATGGTATGTCCTTATATCATTTTTTATTATAAGAAATATACTGAGAAATGAAGATTTAAACTCTATGGATTTATAATACATGCACAAACATTTTTTAAAACGGCTCCTCAAATTTGGAATCACATTTAAGGACTACGAAAAAAAAAAAGAATTTCCTAATGAAGTACTTGGTTGGTCTGCTAGTAAAAGACTAGCTATATAGTAAATAGGGGCATGATATTTCTAAAATCTATAATAGCTTAATTCATGCTAATTTTTGTTTGCTCTGTTACATTTGTTAATAATATATATGCTAAGTCTTTCTTAAAAACAGTGTATGTCTAGGACTCATCTCCAGATATAATTTCAAAGTTTAGAGTTGAGCGCTGGCATTAGTTTTTTTAAAGGACACCAACAGTTTTTCTGATGCAGAGCCAGAATTAGAGATCAACATAGTAGATGAAGTTTTCAATGCTAGGAATGATGTCTTACTCATCTGTGTTGCCCTGGGATGTTTCCATGAACATGCACATAGTTAGATCACCGTACATGAGAGAGAATGAACAGAGGCTAGAAAGGTAGTAGGCCAAATTGCAGCATGACTTGAATGATAGGTTAAATACACACGCACACACACACACACACACACACACACACACATTAGTATTATAAAGTGAAAATAACAAAAGGGAAAAAAGGCAAATTGATAAAACAAAAACATTTGATTTGTGGAGTGGAAAATTATGGAATTATAGTTAATTTTTTAAACTTTTTTGATTTCTGTAAGAGCTTTTACTATTTTTTGTAAAAAAAAATTACTTTTACAGAGAAAAATCTGTTGGTGGATAATCAATCAACATATTTACAGCTTGAAGTGAAGTGACAGATTTATAAATAACTCCTGTGTGGTTCACATGATTGACAGTAAGAAGATGAATTAGGAGAAAAGTAGTTCTGGTAAATATGTCAGGACCAAATAAAAAAAAAAATGAGTGTAAATACCAGCAGCTGTGCACCTTGGTATTTACCCAGATGAATTGAAAACATATGCCCACACAAAACCTGAACACAAATGTTTGTAACAGCTTTATTCATAATTGCCAAAACTTGGAAGCAACCCAGCAACTTCAGTAGGTGACTGGATAAACTATGGTACATCCAGACAATGGAATATTATTCAGCACTAAAAAGAAATAAGCTATCAGGCCATGAAAAAACATGGAGCAACCTTAAGTGCGTACCACTGAGAGAAAGAAGCCAATCTAAGACTACATCCTATATGATTATAACTGTGTGACATCTAGAAAAGACAAAACCAGGAAGACAATAAAAAGATTAGTGGTTGCCAAGATGAGGGGAGGGGTAAATAGTTAGAGCACAGAGGATTTCTAGGGCAGTGAAATTATTCTTCAATAATTGATTCCTGTCATTAGACATTTATCAAGTTCCATAGACTGTACAACACCAGGAATGAACTCTTGGGCTTCCCTGGTGGCGCAGTGGTTGAGAGTACGCCTGCCGACACAGGGGATACGGGTTCGTGCCCCGGTCTGGGTAGATCCCACATGCCGCAGAGCGGCTGGGCCCTTGAGCCATGGGCTGAGCCTGCGCGTCCGGAGCCTGTGCTCCGCAACGGGAGAGGCCACAACAGTGAGAGGCCTACGTACCGAAAAAAAAAAAAGAATGAACTCTAATGTAAACTATGGACTTTGGATAATGATGCATCAATGCAGGTTCATCACTTGTAACAAATATAACTGGTGTAGGATGCAGATAGTCGGGGATGTTGTGCGTGGTGGGGGGCAGGGGATAAATGGGAACTCTGTACTTTTTGCTTAATTTTGCTGTGAATCTAAAACTGCTCTAAAATATAGTTCATTTCTTAAAAATTGAGTGCTAGGTACCTGGGATCCTCAAAGGAAGATCCATAGTCTTTGAACATTTTAATGTTCAAAATGCATATTCAGTGATCTGTCACTTTGACATGACGGTTTGATAAGTAAAAAAAGAAATCATGTAATACTAATTCAATTAAATTATTTAATTTTTAGACAATAATGAAAACAATTATTTTAGGGGAGAACAGGAAGTAACAAAATTTAAGATGAATATTAATGACACAGCAACCATGTTAGAGAAAATTTGTATAAATCTATAGTTTAATAGTGTCCAAGTATTTAAACAATTCATTAAATTTTGGCAGGGGAAATTGGAAGGAAGGATGACAATTTTTTTCAGTCAGGAAAATTTTAAACCACATATTTTAATCATCATAAACTGCTAAGGATTTCAATTTTTTAACAGATTCATTTAGCTCTAAATGTCTTCAAGCATGTTATAAATCCTCCAAAGTCCCTGCTTGGTACTATAGCCTTTTAATACATTCATTGTCTCTTTCCAAGTTAAGTTCACTGTTGCTATTCAATTCATCTGTCTTGTGATTTATTTCAAAGATAAAATGAATATCTTCACTTTTCATTCATGGCTATTTAACCTTGATTTTTTAATCAAAATTTGATGTCAATTATCTATTAAAATGTATTCTTTCCCCATCCTACATATTTTCCCTTTTTACAGTAAGTCCTACATCCTGACACAATCATTAAAAACTTTTTATCAGTAATTATATTTAGACAGATTTCCTTTTCTGAATCTCAGTTTCTTAATAGTCTCTTAATAATCAACACTGAGCACTTTTAGACCTAGAAAAGATTCTGTTGATGCATTATGGGAAAGTGTTGGATTACCCAACCTTATTTCTCTTTTCCATTTTACCTTTTCCTCTAATCCTGTTGGCATCATAGAATTTACAGGATAAATTTACACATAACCCCCCAATACAAATGGAATGTCAGCTACGTGTGGTGCACTGCTGAAACAGTGGTCCATTATCCAAAAGTGAGACAGAAGCCATCTTTGGAAGATAAGTATTTACAACAAGAGGCTCAGTAAATATTTAAACCATAAGAAACTATGACAGGGGAAATTATCTGTGACACAGTTTTGGCTCTGTGATCCTTCACTTCACCACCAATAAAATGAAATCAAAAAATATTTACCTCCAGAATCTCTGTGATAATTAAGTTGGAAAGTGCAAGTTAAAATTCAGTATTAGTCATAAAATGCCATATAAAAATCAAATACCATAATAATTCATAATTTTACCACTTCTGAATCATAAGAGAAAAAAGCACTTAGAAAAGGAAGACACTG
The DNA here is from genome assembly GCF_008692025.1 of Phocoena sinus. Taxonomy (NCBI): domain Eukaryota; kingdom Metazoa; phylum Chordata; class Mammalia; order Artiodactyla; family Phocoenidae; genus Phocoena; species Phocoena sinus. Next base: position 43,607,498 of record NC_045772.1, on the reverse strand, counting down.
GCTACATGCCTAAGACTTAAATGAAAATGTGAGCTATGTATGTTTATAAATCCTTTCATCTCAAATTTTTTATAATGTATGAGTATTAGGTTTGGTATCATGATGCATAAAAATAGTAAAGCCTGTTGAAAACTCCAAAACAAAGAGAAGAGCCAAGAAAAGAATATGAAGAATTTAATCAGATAGGATTCAAGTTTATCCCCAGCTTATTTGCCTTTTATTCTTCATTTCAGTTATTTACATTTCCATCAGTTATCAACAAGGATGTGCATGCACCTTGAGATGTTCACAAAAGGTCCACGATACAGAGGTTCATAATTAGGTTATATGTTATATTCAGAATCCCAGGGGAACTAATAGATTCTGGAAATACTGATTAAGCAAGATGAAGAATTCTTATACAGTTTCAACTACAACAGTTTTAAAGACAAGTACAAGCTTAATTTGTCACAAAACACAAAAAAGTAATTGATTGAAGAATATCTCTTTTATGCAAAATATACATTTTAGGATATAATTCAATTAATATTCTACTATATACTGACATTTTTCCTTGATCATTTAATAAAAAAATAATCTCATTGCCAGAATTTTATTTTTTGTAATATTAATAATTGAGGTAACAATGACAAAACACTTAAACTATAAGTAATATTAGTGAGTTTTTTAAGTCAAACAATTTTTCAGAACTTAAACAAATGTGGGATTCAAAATAGGTCAGTTTTGATAAATAGGCACTGAAAATTTCACAACGTAATCTGACAAGCTGATCATATAAGTGGTTTATTAAAAAAATGATACAGTTAGTGTTTGTGGATCCAACCAACAAAGGAGAAATAAGGGAAATTAAGACAGACCTATACTACACCAATATCACTGCTTTTATGATTCACAGCACAATCTACTGCAACTCCATGAGGTGGTAATTCACAGAGGTATGGGCCTTACTTGAAGCTCCAGAGATGTTGATCATGAATCTGGCTTCCTTTGATGTGAGATGGCCAAAGCTGTTGATCCATGCACACACGCTGGTATTTACAGTTGTTTCATGGACGCTGGCCAGTCCACAAGCAGACCACTCATACGGGGAGCACCAAATGAGTTCCATCCACAGTTCTTTTACGAACTTTTAATGCCTCATGAAGACGGGAGGATCTCTTCCAAGTGCAACCTGGTCACATCAGGGCACATTCAGCAGCAGAAATCTGTTTCCAGTACAGTCCTTGGTATGGCTAAATTCCACAGTCCCTTTTTCAGCAGTCAAAAATCCATGATAAATTCTGTACAACACTGCAGTCAATAACAGCAGCACCAGACAGTATATTAATTTCTTTACTATAAAGCTGTGTGTAATTATAACTTTTTATGTGTGGTGTTATCAAAAGCATCACTGAATCTCTAAATATCAGATGTTTATGTCTGAGTAAATACATTGCTGTACAAGGTCTTTGACATGCAGGTCATGCTCTAGGACTTAGGAATATAAAGTAGTACTTGTTATGTGGCCAATCATAAAAGTGACAATTATCTTCCTAACTGAAAATAAACATGAGCATTAGGAATTAGCAGTCTCTAGGATCCTAAATGCCTCTGAAATATTGTTTATCTCTCAATTTATAGTATGACATTTTTCCTCCCTCTCATGCCCAGTACACCAGACACACTACTGCTATTGCATTTGTAGGGATGTGTAAACAGAATTTCTTCCACTTGGACTGAATAAGACACCCTGGGGGTTTCATCGGAGTGAACAAGCAGAGAGGCTTGTTCCAAGTAACCAAAGAAGGCAAGGGGCAGGGGAGAAGACCCAGTACTAAAATCATGAACACCTTATCAAGGCATTTCTGTGCTTCATGGAGACGGATGGCATATACACTTAAGACAGGGAGCTAAGACAAACGGACAGAACAACATACAGGACAAAGCACCTGATTAAATACTGCCTGAAAATCTGATTAATCCTGTGAGTCAGAAATTTAAGGCTGGTCAAGAAAGCTTCCTGTGAACAACAATGCTCCTTGTTGTTTGCAAAAAAATTAATAATTAAAATAAAGGAAGGGGGTAAAAATGACAAGAGCTTTGAATGATATTTGGCACTCTGCCTCTGAAAATGATGACAAATTCTGGGATTTAAAAAAAATATATGACTCTAGTACCAAGCAGCAATTCCTATCTAAACAATGCAAGCCTGGCTGGCAGTTACCTTTCTCTCATGTTTTGTGCCTTCCCCAAGCCATTAAGTAAGAGATCTGGCCTCAGCTTGCGTGTAACCAGTAATGACAACCTCTTTGCAGTTATCTGTGTGCAAACAACCAGAGATATTCAGAACTCCAATACAGCATTTTGGAACAAAAGTAAATCAATCAAGAAATTAAATCTTTTAAGACAAATATTTTTTTCAAAGAATAAGGAAAAAAAAAAATGTCAGGGAGAAACTCGCCCTCCATGCCCCACAATTCAACATGCAGAACAGTCGACCAGTGCTTTCACATCAGCAGGATGGTTCGATGCAAGTACACATATCCCGAGCCATCCATGGTCCCCGAACTTTGTGACATTGCTTTCAGGTGATAGAGACAAGATGGTCCATGCAAATGAGCTGACCAAAGTCATGTTGTGAGCAATCAAAATAGAATCCCAGACATCTTCAGAATGGTTTAGAGAGTCACAAGAAATGAAGTTCTCATGAAGTGGTTGGCATTTGGAAGCACACTGGTTTAAATATATCTCCCTGAAGATATGTTTATGTATTAGGGTACTGGCCAATATCTGATGCTATCTGTCATTTTATTGCAAAAGGAGATCAGGGCAATTAATATGGAGAAGTAGTAGCACTACCAGGATAAGATTCATTTAAAGCCAGGATAAGATTTGTTGGCTACCCAAATGGCATTTCTGACTTCAGATAGTAGTATCATGCAGGATTGGTACTGTATTAATGGAGCTTGGAGTAAGTCTATGTTTAATTATTTCCATTATGGGGTAAACAGTACTTGAATTAAGACAATTAAGCCGACTGATGCAGTTTGGTTTACAAGATAGATGGGATGGGAGATCGAGAGCGCCTCAGAGGACAAGGAGAGTTGTAGGGTGATGTTACTGGAGAGAGCCTCAGAGCATTGCCTGCCAAGCCCGCTATGTTGTTTAAGCTTCGGGATTTTTCATATCCTTTTATGAAAAAATGCACAGACATCAGTTGAATTCAACCAGAAAATAGACAAAGACAAACAATATCATGCAGGGTAATCAAAAGTGCTATTTTTGAGCTCAAAGAACTTGTTTACAAAGAATTCAATATTGAGACAATTTACAACTCTAAAAAAAAAAAAAATGAAGCTCACTGTAGTTGTCACTTCCAAAAGATTAAACCAGCTATCACAAATTACTGTTGCAATACTTCAAAATCTATTCGTTCGCACATTACAGTCTGTATTGATGTAATTTTGGCATACACAATATCAGAAAGCTTTTAAGAATTAGGCAAAGCAACTTAAGTAAGATATAAATTTGGCAAATATTTTAAAATTTCAGAATATGTTCCTTAAAAAAAATGAGCTATTTTTTCTCTTTTCACTTTTTATTATTACTAAGCTAATAAAGCATGCTTAACTTTAAGTGGACAACTCTTTTCCAGCATATTTAATCTTCCAGCCTTATGGGGTTAAAAGGATGATTCCTAAATAATGGTTTTTAATGCCATTATCTAGATGATGTAGAATGAATGCCTCCCTTGTATTTAAAAAAAAAAAGTAAAAAAAAAAAAAAGAAAAGAAATGAATATAAATTGAGTCACAATTTTAGTAAATTAAAGTCTGATTTTGATTATATATTTTCAGCTGACTCTCCCCTGCCAGGAATTGAGAACAATTTGATCTTAATCCACCTTTTCTTTCTATTATCGTGCATTCTAATCTTTTGTTCATGATCATCATGAATTTACAGAATGAAAGATACTTCCCACAAGCTCTAACCTATTGATTTGCCTTAGCTACTCAAGCAACACCCCATCAAGGTCACCTTTGGAAGGATTCATATATTGCAGTACTTTTTATTAGAAAAGATTAGAGGCAGGTAAATGAGGAAGGGAGTACCTAGTATAAAGTTAGAAGTAAAATTGTCTTAAAAGCCAGGCAAATATTAACTGAAAAAGTTGTTATATTATACAGCTTAGCAAATAAATGTTCTGACAGCTCCACTGAAAAAAGTGTTGTAGATAGGAAAACTAAATAGCTCTACTGCGGGGTAAGATTGGAATAATAGGAACCTCTCCCTACATATACACCCACAAACTTTCAGCAGATTAGATGTCTTCTTTGATATTTTGTAGATGGAAATTTATGTCCTCCATTAACTACAATGAAGTTCTCTAGGACATAATTTCTGCTAATGAGGAAATTATCTGCCTATATATTTTGTTAGTATTTTGAGCTATAAAGCATGGGAGGAGGTATATATTTCATTCTCCTTTGGTAGCTAATGGAGTAGTTAATGGGAGAATGTCTTAAATAATTAAAAAGGAATTGCAAGTCATTTTTTCTTACATAGGGATCTTCACGTGCCTGGAGGGCTAGTTATCACTACTCTTCTGTAATGCGATTGGAAATATCACTGGAAATTGTAGAAAGAATAATTTATACAAGTTGACTTGGATTTTTAGTGTAACCGAAAAATGTAAACTAGACTATAAACATTGATTGGTTTTGATTAAAAGCGAACTAGTGAATATGTATGAAACAAAGAGGTTGTTAATAACTAAAATTCATCCTTATAAAAATGTACCTTTTGTCCTCACTGTCACCATGTTCTCTATAAGACTTCCAAAAAGGTAAAAAATCTGTTTGACAATTTACATTAATCATGCTAGTTACATGTAAATCTTGGTTGCCATTCTCAATGTTTACTTTTCTGAATTATAGTTATTAACATAAATATTATTTATAGGTCTTTTATTTTTAATAACTATGATTTCAATGTCCATTTGAGAAGGCTTCCCTTATAATTTAGTAACAAGTATTTAATTAGTAAAATTATAAGTTATTCATATAAATATATTGTTCCTTTATTCTGGAGGTTCATTTATGAACAGAAAATTTGATAAAATTTTGCCTTATCAAACTTCTACTGAATGGAATGACTAAAAATATAATTCATGAGAATAAACAATGTTGAACCCAATACATGGTATACACTTTATACAGCTTTTAAGAGCACATATTAGTTTAGGACAGTATTGAAACTTCCTATTCATGTACTATCAATGGGTATGTTTGTGTTCATGTAAAATGGTTTCATAAAACTACTATATAAATGAAAACACAGGTTCTAAGTTTTGGGAGCTTACTCTTTTAGGGAATCCACATGTTTTCTTAATGTATGCCCAACTACATTTACATTTGTTGATAGAAAAATAATACAATGGGAATCCAGTCATTTATCTCATGTACATAGGGGAGAATTTTCATAACTCTAAAATCAGGCTAAGGTAGAAACCAATTTGAAAGGCAAGGAAGAAATCATATAGGAAATAAATATCTGAGTAGGAGTAATAGGAGACATCTCTAATCTACATAAAGGAAAAAGGAGAAGAAATGAATGGATTTCTAATAGACATGACAAAATAAGACACTGAGAAGATTAAGTGAAATTAGCCAGAAATGTTATCAGACCTAGGAAAAGAACACAAATCTGCAAAAGAATTGGGCAAGAATGAAAACAAAGTTGATTATGGTGAGAAATGACAAAGAATAAAAAACTCATAGATGAGTTTTCAAAGATGTTCTCACTGATAGAATTTGTATTTGTGAAATAAGATTGAATGTATAGTTTTCTCATATAAACTGAATATCTTATGAATTGCTTTGCTCATGAAAGTTTGCTATTTTATGGAAAAACTATATTTATATAGTGCTTTATAATTTGCAGTCTTTTTTCAAATGTGATCCCCTTTGACAGTTTAAAATTCAAAATATTTTCTAACCTAGAAAAAAAAATTCTATCTAGATCCTTAAACATGTAACCCTAGTATAAATATTGCATGTGATACTTTATTGAATGATGCTCAAAATGCACATAAATCTAACCACATATTACATAAAAATACATAAATACATGTATAAGTATATATGTATATACATGTATAGTGATTTAAGATTACAATACACTTAAAATACTATGTTCTATATTATTAGTTAGATATTATTTAATATATGTACATATATTTTGCTCAAATACTATGACAGAATATTAACTATCTTTATAAAATATTTAAAAATTGTTGTAACATGATATTTAAATGTAAAATAGCAAAAAATCAAATAAATCTATTAAGATGATTGAAATACATTTTGGTGCAAGGGATAGATGTAGAGATTGAAAGTTCTTAGAATGAAGAAGGATTTAAAATATTACATATTAAAGAAACAAAAGAAGAGTCCTTTGTCTTCTCTTTCACGACTCACAGGTGTGGAGACAGAAAGAACAATGTAAAGTGCTCAGAAGAAATGAAAGAGAAGCACAACATGGGTAATGAGCTATTTCAAAGAAAGTAGTCATCACAAAATAAATATTTTAGGCTTAAAATGGTAAAGTATTCAATAGGGAGAAACTGCAATGAATAGCAAATAAGCACAATATTTAAAAAATGTACTTGCACTAACGTGAAAGTTTTGGAGTGGCTTTTCATTCAAATTCAGTCAACTGCATCAGAAATTATTATTTCTTCATAAGAAATTAATAGTTCTTTCTCTATTCTGTCAATAAACAGAGAAAAATAACCATGACACTAAAGCCACTGGAATTCTCAAAGTAGGAGGTAATCTAAGAGCATACCAGCACTTTGACAATGGTGCGTTATAAGTGTCACAAAACTATTTCTTAAGGAGAAGAAAAGGGTCCAACTGTTGGTTCGTAAAATTTACTAAAACAAAAACAAAGACAAAAGACAAAAACTAGCACCTAAGGAATAGTCATAGACACCTGGCACAATCTAGGGAAATGAAACTGTGCTGGAGTGGAGCTTCAGTATCCTGTTATATTCCTTAACAAAGATGTCTGTCCGATACAATGTATTCATTCAACAAATATTTATTAAGTATCTTCTATGTGCCACGCACTGTTCAGTGTCAATTAAAAAAATAATAAACTTAGAATTATTACTGCCCTGAAGAAAAATTCCATCAATACATTTTGTAAGTACACAAGTAGCCTTTCCTGTGATTGGGTATATTGTTCTATATGGCTGAGGATCTTGTACCTTAGCAACCTTCTGACATTCAGGTAAACCACTAGGAAAAGTTGCCCAAATACGGGATAAGAGACAACTAGAGTACGTTTAATGTTTTACTTTGAAAAAAGCTTTATTATTGTTTTAAATTATTAATTACTTATCAAAAGCTTTATTATTGTTTTAAATTATTAATTACTTATCAAATATATGCATAGTGTCAATTAGTGAGTTTAATTCATTGTAGGAAAAATGATAACTTTTAAAGACTGCTGAATCCATTGTATTAATTAGACGAGTGACTTAATTTTTAAATACTTCATTACAATTCTGCCCATAGACAAATGAAAAACCAAAATGTAAAAAAAAAAGGGTGAAATGCCTTTTAGATATGACAATCAAGTCGGCTGTTATGATATGTATTTTTAAATGTTTATAAAGAGAGAAGATATGATGAGGAAAAGAGCACCATGATTGCACAGTTGCTCCTAGAAAATGATGAAAGAGCATTTTACAGCACTCCATATATTTGCAGCATTTAATTGCTAAGTCACCTGTTAGGATCTGATTAAATGCATGCCTACCTTTCCTGATCCCTCCATCAGAAGCACACGTGTAATCACCTGTCGTCAGTAGGAAACATGTTTCCCCTCTTCTGTGTTTGTCTCTGGTACTAGAGCGTCTGATGGGGAGCCTTTCTGGGGGTGATAATGGCGGCTCACTTCCTGTACTGTCGTCACCTGATAACACTGGTCACAGCACCATGCCCATTGACAGACAGTGATGGATGAGGAAATGAGACAGTACAAAGAGTTTACGCCGAATGTCCATAGTACAGTCACTCGATATACAAAACACAATAATCACATCATGATAAGAAAAAGAATTTTCATCACTCATTACAAAAATTTATGTGGAGCAAAATGGAAATGTACTGAAAAGGAGAGAAATGTTTTTTGGGAAATTTTAACTTCATTTTGGATTTTATCTAATAGGACAATAACTTTTACAAAATTAATGTGAATTCAAAATAAGTGTGATAATGAAGTAGCACACAAGTTAATATCTTTCCATTTTTGACATGTTATCTAGTTAATGCAAATAGACATCTTTGAAAGTGGAGCCTACTGAAGGAAAAACTCCTAAGTAAATATTTGTCTTTGCAGGGCTTTAAGACGCATGCTTTTATTATTTTCTGAAAGTAATTTTCCCCAATAAATTGTAATGAAAATAATCCTGAAGTTCACAAACTTCATGTCCAGGTTCTCTATTTTGAGGTGACATAATATTTTTGAGCATACCAGTGGAAAAAGATCAACTTCTCAAATGCCCTTGAAACAATTGTTTACTTCTATATGCTTTTGCCAAAGACTTTCACATCCTATCAGCCTAGATACTAACTAATAACAATGTTTGCCCAGGCTGAGAGTGTGTCCTCATTTCCATGCCCTTCATACGGGCTCTGCGCAAGTACGTGAGAGCAGTCTAATGAGAGCAGTAACACCAGCTAAATTTCATCTTTCATAAAGACATTCCTGGCATAACAATTCTCAGATACATGTTGACAGAATTTGCAAAACAATGTACTAAATAAACATAAGGACTGCGAATAAAATCTTTGAAAAAGCAGTTCAGTTCCAGCCAGTTTTTTTTTTTTTTTCCATGTACCCCATAATAACTTTTGGAAGCTAAGGAGGGAACCTGTGAAAATGTCACTTGCCTTTTCTTTTGTTTGTTTGCTTGCTTGCTTTGTTTAATTGGTGTTATTTCTAAATAACGCAAAATTATTCACATGGGATTCTAGTAAGTCATTTTTCTACAAGAAAAAGGTCAAACCTATCTAAGTTATAGGGAATGCATATACCTTAACTTTTCATAGTGGACAAAATCTAAATTGTGTAAACTACAAAATATTTCATCTGTAGTAGACATAATAGACTAGAGATGACACTATTGACTATCACTTTGGCAAACTGAATGTCAGCTTACAATCAACCCTAGATTATTTATGACAATAGAGAGGAGTAGCAATTCAAGCAGTAAATCATCCAAAACTGAGTTCTGGGAGGGAACAAAGCCCAATGCAGAGTGCATAAAAAAGGAAATCCACAGAGAAATTCAACCTTGCCATTGATTAGCCAAAGCAGATCATCTAGCCCCTGAATAATGTTGGGCTGATTATATTACATAGCACCTTACCCAATCCAAAGGGATTATGTTGAAATATCCTAATTTAAGATTAATGAAAACTTAATGAACCCTCAGTAATATTACTGAGGAAGCTATTTACTTTGAAAAGGGACATCTTACATATCACCTCTTTGGTGTTTAGGCCTTTGAAATGTAAACGTCCATTCTTCTTACATATCTTCTTCTTGTGAATTAGGTTAAAATGCATGGCCCCATGTGGCAGAGATAAAACTGAGACAAACACGCCAAGCCAAATGATATGGAGATCAACATTTTGAGAATGAAGGATGGAAAATGTCCAGTATCGTACCGTCACATCGTGCAGGGAAACAAAGAAACATTGGCACAAAAGCAACAAACAGGCAAAAGAAAATATTGGTACCATCAGCAAAGGGCATTCCCACTAAAGCAGGAGAGCTCTATAGTCAGCTGTGCAGACTTCTACTTAGGATTCATTTAGAAAAGCTATAATCTAGCTATCTACAAGCCTGACACAAACAAATTTTTTGTGAAGGTAGAATGGAAAACTCATGAAAATTTGCAGAAAATGAGAATGCTTGCCTTCTATTTCAGGGACATACTGGTCTATAAAGTATTTAATGGCATGCATTTGAAATCGTGCCTTACCTGATCTGTTATGTTCCGGAAGCCGATTGTCTTTGCCCAGACATGGGTCACCCTGTGTGCTATTACAGGCCATATTTAATTCTGTCTTGCAAAATGTAGGCGAGGTTGCCTGAGGGGCAGGAGGGATGTGCTTCTTTCTTTTTCTTGGAAGTTTCTGCTTCGCCATTGCCAAGGAGTAGTACATTCCAAAATTGTTGACAATGACAGGCACCGGCATGGCTATTGTCAGTACTCCAGCCAGAGCACACAGGGCTCCCACAAGCATCCCTGACCACGTTTGGGGGTACATATCTCCATAGCCCAAGGTAGTCATTGTCACTACAGCCCACCAGAACCCAATAGGAATGTTTTTGAACTGCGTGTGCTCACTAGCTGAAGGGTCATTGGGTTGAGCTCCTACTCTCTCCGCATAGTAGATCATAGTAGCAAATATCAAAACTCCTAGAGCCAGGAAGATGATCAGCAGCAAAAATTCATTAGTACTTGCTCGAAGCGTGTGTCCAAGCACCCTCAGACCTACAAAATGGCGGGTGAGCTTGAAGATTCTCAGGATTCTGACAAACCTGACCACCCTGAGGAAGCCAAGTACATCTTTAGCAGCTTTGGATGACAGCCCACTGAGTCCCACCTCTAAGTAGAAGGGTAGGATGGCCACAAAGTCAATGATATTCAAGAGGTTTTTGATGAATTCAAGTTTATTGGGGGAAAAAACAATACGGACTAAAAATTCAAAAGTAAACCATACCACGCACACTCCTTCTACATACGTCAAGGCAGGATCTGTTTCGATTTCATACTGTAGAACGACACTTGTGCCATTGATGACTGGTTCTGTCTTGTTTTTAACAATATTGAAAGCTTCATGTGTCTCCAGGCAAAAAGTTGTGATTGAAACCAGGATGAAGAATAAAGAAGCAAAAGCAATAAACTGTAGAGAAAAAAAAAAAAAGAAATAAAAGAAGAAACACAGAGTGATCTAAACATAATATATTTCAATCCAAATCTAAATGTATCAATCCCTGTAGTAGAAAAAGTATAAACATATATTTGAAGATTTCACTTGGCATGTTTCTCAAGTGTAAGAAGACATGTGTAGGGAACATTCATTAGAGTTGCACTGATGATATGTTTCAAGTTCTGTTTTCAGCTTATATAGGTAAAAAGTTTTGATTTATGTTGGAAAATAATTTGACTCTTTTGTGTAAGACACTATACCTGTGAAAAGAGCATAAAAATCCTTGCAAAAGAATGTTAAAGGGCAACAGGCTGAAAAAAAAATAAATGTAGACAATGGCTCCAGATATTTTTTACCATCCTAGAGATCTTCACATATTAGATCAAGATTTACAACCATAAATAAAAGGTGCAGTCCACACTGACAGAAATTTGGTAGCCACCCATATTTAACTGTAGGTTTCTTCTATAATGTTCAGATTGTCATGAGGTATGAACATGAAAAAAAAAAATTTGAGCTATGTTACCATTTATATTATATCAACTTAAGGCAGAGTCTTGTCTAAAAAAGCAAATCTAGGAAGAGGAGGCATCGAGACTGAAGAGAGAGAAAGAGTTAAGGAACAAATTAAAAGGCAGTCTTCTTCCTGTCCTGAAAAAGAACTCCAACTGTTAAAGTAATATGTTATAAAGTTGCAGGATTTTTTTTAAATTCAACATTTCTTTGGTCAATAATATATGAATACACACCTACTAATACAGAATAATAATAAAAGCTCTCACTTATATAGTTCTTACTAGCGCCAGACACTCTTCAAAGCAATTTACGTAATTAACTCACGTCAACACTCATAACAACACTACACCATCACCTTTTACAGTCACAGAGTTTGTCACTTCTCCAAAGTCATAAGATTACAAAGTGATAGACCTGAGACACTAACTTGGTAAGTTTTGCCCCCGATTCTGTTCCCATAACTACCAAACTCTCAAATGTAGAATACAAATATGTTGAAACCTTTATTTATCTTGGGATCACATACTTCTTAATATTAAAGATCTGAAAACTTGAAACCCAGTTGTTTTAGTAAATGGCACTGTTGCCATTTGTCAGCACCAGAGGCTTTCAAAGAAGCTGGCAGATTTCTGGTGCTCTCTGATAACGCTCTTAGATTGAGCATGCTTAATGAATACCAAGAGACTATTCCTTGAATGTCTAAACAAATGAATTATTCAGCAGGAGGAGGTCATCAGTCAAGTGGAGGGAGGCCATTATTTAGAAATAATAGGGTATATCCCAAACCCAAAGCTCTTCCCTAATATCCTGCGTCTCAACCATGACACTGAAAAGATCTAAGTTTCAAGAAGAGATTGAAACCACCTCTTTTTTTGCCCCTGGTTGATCTTCAATGGACGAGATCTACAGATCTCGCCAAATACATAAGAGATACACAAAAAGACTAAAAAAAAAAAAGCTTTGGCCTGAGATTATCTGCTTTAAAGAACTACACAAATACCTGTGAATAAACAAAGCAACGGAATAGTTTCTAAATATACACAATTCTAAGACACAAAACTTTAGAAACCAAAAATTGTCTGTTTTTATGTCATTGGAACTTGCATTTATAAATATTTTTATTAGCATAATTTAAAGAACTACATGATGATTTTTGTATTTGTATTATTCTTCATTGTAATCTTTATAACTCAGTATATCTTTAGCTTTTAAAGACTTTGTAACTCTGCTGGAGTGTGATAGTACTATAATCGGAAACTAAAAAGAGTATAAAGAATGGAAACAAACTTTGATATTCCTGGAAATATACAACATTCATCTTAGAAGTACCTCATTATTTTGCTTAAAAATCAGCTAGATAGGTCATTTTTTATTTATAAAGGCTTAGGACACTAGGTATGGTCTAGAACAGGAGTTGTAACTGAGGACCAAAGTATGCTTCATAATAACATGGTAGGAAATTGGAAGTTGGCCTCTATCAGCCTGTAAGTGAGGACCTTGGAAGGAAGTTGAATTCTGAAGAGAAGGAAGTGGAAAATGTCTCTAAAGTGAAGGAGGAGAGGCCCATAATATGAGCACAAACAATTGAGAAATCCCCCCACAGGTACAGCAGCAGAACTTTGGGAGACCAATAGAGAATATTAAATTCTAAGATGATGCTTGCTCTGTTAGGCCTTCAGCAAAAGGTGGTTGTACAAAACAGCTTGGTGTTGAAGGTGCTTTGAGTAATGAAGGCATTGGACCATGGGAGAACAAAAAGAGGACATCAGTCAACCACGAGAGGCAAAATACGTACTGAGATTCAAAACCATAAGAGAGTAACAAATAAAAGTAAAATGTAATAAGGAGAAATGCAGCTCCCAATAAAGTCCTTGGAGATATTGGGAGACAGAGCTTCCCATGGAATGAAGAATAGGGTCTCAGTTTATTAGGAACTTAGTTTGAGTATCAAATGAAAGGGTGACTCCAGAAACCTTGAAGATCTAGAATTATCCAGAGGGCCACATTTGGATTCCTTTAGCAAGGAACTTGTGCACTTTACCTGAACTTAAATCTAAGAGTCTTGGATATAGAAAATGTCTTCTTTTGTTCCTGACTCACTGAGTTAAGCCGAGATGGGTAAATATGAGGTTAGATTGAATAATATTTTTAAAGAATTAAAAAGGAAATAAATGGGGAAAAAGAAGGTTTTATTTGTTTTTCCTCTTCACTGAACTGGGAACTGTTTAAGGACTGGAATGATGTCATATTCATTTCTGTACCTCCTGCTTCTGTCACAGTAGTTAGTATTTAGTATGGCTGGATGGATGAATAGAAGGATGGAAAAATTAATAAAAGAATGAATAAATTAACAAAACAAGGTAGACTATATTCTAGTGAGGATAAAAATGATGTGAAAAAGGAAATAACAGAAATGAAAAATGAAAGTCCGCATATTGAAGCAAAAAAGCCAAATTTACAGCTGAAGCAAACTGAATTGGCTCACAGGTCCAAATGTTGCCAATGTTAGCTTCCATTCATTCTGTTAATGAAGTTTGTATCTTACCAGGGAGTTGGGGAAGAAACTTATACTGCCATCTTTCTCTTCCTTTTCCCCTGTGATAAGACCACAGACTCCTACAAGCATTAAATGAAAATAAAAAGAGGCATGTTAAATACTAATTAAAATGTTAGAAAGCTTTCCAGACAAAATGTAGCATGTTGACTGAAATCACAGAACTGATATTTCACCCAAGGCAGTTTCAGGCTGGGAATATCCTACTAAAATATTGGCTTGTGCGTCCAGTGAGTAGTTACTTTTTCTCCATAAGCTCAGTGCCCATGCTTAGCAACATAGAGTGCCCCAAACTCTCTCTCTCTCCCTTTTTTTTTCCAATTAGCAATTATGGAGTAGAAGTCCTCAGAGTCCAGATTCTACATAGAAGGTATTAGGTCAATCAACCTCAAAGCAAACATTCAAGTAGAATCTCCAGGTATATATAATAGGCTGAGAGAAACAGGGGGAAAGTGTGGTATATTTTTATGTTTCATCATTTTCTCTTTCAGGTTAGCATTAAAATATATGTAACTGAACTCAACAACTAACATTCTCTAACACCATATACAAAAATAAACTCAGAATGGATTAAAAACCTAAATGTAAGGCCAGATACTATGAAACTCCTAGAGGAAAACATAGGCAGAACATTTAATTTTTTTATTAGAACTATTCTTTTTTTCTTCTAGTTTTATTGAGATATAATTGAAGAACACTCTTTGACATAAATCACTGCAATATCTTTTTGGATCCATATGCTAATGTAAAGGAAATAAAAGCATAAATAAACAAATGGGACCTAATTAAACTTAAAAGCTTTTGCACAGCAAAGGAAACCATTGACAAAACGAAAAGATGACCTAATGAATGGGAGAAAGTACTTACAAATGATATGAACAATAAAGGATTAATATCTTACATATATAAACAACTCCTACAACTCAACATAGAAAAAACAAACAACTCAATTAAAAAATGGGCAGAAAAACTGAATAGACATTTTTCCAAAGAGGAAATGCAGATGGGTAACAGGCACATGAAAAGATGATCAACATCACTAATCATCAGGGAAATGCAAATCAAAACCACATGAAATATCACCTCACACCTGTCAGAATGGCTGCCGTCAAAACACAAATAACAAGTGCTGGCAAGGATGTGGAGAAAAGGGAACCCTTGTATATTGTTGGTGGGAATGTAAATGGGTGCAGCTGCAGTGGAAAACAGTGGAGGTTTCTCAAAAAACTAAAATAGAACTATCATATGACTCAGCAATTCCATTCCTGGATATATATCCAAAAAAAAGAAAACCCAAAACATTAATTCAAAAAGATACATGCACCCCAATGTTCATAGCAGCATTATTTACCATTGCCAAGATATGGAAACAACCTAAGTGTCCATCAACAGATGAATGGATAAAGAAGATGTGGTGCAGAGATACACACACACACACACACACACACACACACACACACACACACACACAATAGAATACTACTCAGCCATAAAAGAGAATAAAATTTTGCCATTTGCAACAGCATCGATGGTCTTATAGGGCATTATGCTAAGTGAAATAAGTAAAACAGAGAAAGACAAATACTATATGATACCACTTATATGTCAAATCTAAAAAATGCAACTAGTGAATATAAAAAAACAGAAGCGGACTCACAGATATAAAGAACAGACTAGTGGTTACCAGTGGGGAGAGGAAGGGGGGAGGGGCAATATATAGGGGTAGGGATCAAGAACTACAAACTATTGGGTATAAACTAAGCAACAAAGATATACTGTATAATACAGGGAATATAGGCAATATTTTATAATAATTGTAAATGGGTATAAACTTAAAAAAGTGTGAATCACTATATTGTACACCTGTAACTTATATAATATTGTACAGCAACTATACTTCAATAATAAATAGCTAGCTAGCTAAATAAATAAATAAATAAAATTGAACTCAATAACTAATTCAAAAGCTCCAGAACTTACAAACATAATGAGAACAAGACTCATTAAGTGACCCTTCTCCATGCTTCCCTAGCCCAGGATCACTGATGATATTGTAGCAATTTTCACACACTTTTGTTACTGATTCTACATGCCCACAAGTTCTTCAAAGAGAAGGATTTAACATCTATCCTTAGAGCCAAGGACAAGGCCTAACCCATGACAAGAAGTAGGTGCTCAGTTCTTATAAAATCAGTAAAGCAGCACTTTTAAAAATATTTATTTGTTACGTAAAAATTCTGTTGGCCACAACACGGAATCTGTCTTTAAAAGTCACTTCTTATTAATTCACAGTCAGAAATATGGACCTTCATTGTAAAACTTAAAGGGAGAAAAAACCTGAAGAAAAATTAAATTCACCTCTATTTTTTAATGAAAGTCAATGAGATAATTTAATACTTGGAAATAAACTATGAGAAGATTTTTAAGACAAGTTACTTAAATATATGCTAAGGAATTTGTTTTCACAATCCCACATGAGGTACACCTGTTTTTAGTTTGTATTTCGAGAGCTTAAATGAAATCAATACACGAGAAGAGCAAGGACTTCCAATGATGAAGTATCAGAGCGCATAGTGCCTCCTGATCCAAAACCTCCACTTTTAGAAATTTACTCGGGTAAAATATGTATATAAAAGTACAAGGATATATGTAGGGCATTAATTTAAGCATTACTTGTACCCGAAAAGACCCAGAAAAATGTAAATATTCATAGTCATGGTATTGTCATAAAATCGCATCGCAAAGAATGATGTAGTTCAATACATACTGACACAGAATGATCACTACTGAAACATATTAAACAACAACAGGTGGCTCATAGTAAATACTAAGTATTTGATTCTATTCTAAATGGCTGTGGCACAACAATACGCAGAGTCCAATCCCATTTCTTTCTTTATGTACAACTAGTGTATGCAAATAAATAGAAACACTATATTCTCAGCAGTGGTGATGTCTGGGTATAAGAGTGGCCTCAGGTGAGTGTGTTGCTAATGGAGAATCATAACTGATTTTATAAATGCCTGCAAAGTTTCCATTTCTCACAAAATTTTTATCATGTATTTTAAGTTTAATTTTAAAACAAAATTCAAAGAAAGTAATAACCAAGAGAGGATTAAACCTGGATCTTCATTCTCAATGACCATTAAGCTGATTTTATTTGTCCATAGAAATTATACATTTGCAAATTTTCTTCTTTTCTACAGCACCTGAAACACAGCAGATGCTCTTAACTATGTACGTATTCAAGTCCCTTGTACTACTTTTGCCGTAATTAACAAGTGTGGTGGTGTTTACAGAAATGTGGTCTCTAGAGAGAGAAAAAGTCTCTTTCATCAGTAAGTCTATCCTCAAAGGCCAACCAAACAGGGAAAACTAGAGACCAGTGTCTGCTGGTTCCATGCAGAATTGACAATTACTTTGACTTCTTCTGAAGCTGGTAAAATCAACTTCTCTTCATCCAAGTTTCACCATTTAAAAGCAGTTCCACAAACTTAACTGCATTTATCGTACTGAATTAGATTGAAGAAAGCTGATCACATACATGGTTACTAAACTCAGAAATCAGTGAAGAAGATTAAGCTACAGGTACATAATCATGTGTGTGTTTATAACAAGTTATATGTTTTATGTCTATATCTACATATAAAATGTGTTATATGTATGGATATATGTGTATTATACACAGTAGGTATAGATTAAATATAGACACAAATATATTATATAGATAGGCATAGAAACAGACAAAAAGCCCAAAAGACATAGAACAATATAAGATTTAGATTCTGTAAATCAAGAAAATATACCCCAATATTTCTTTTGGCTACTGAGACTTATGTGGCCCCTAATAAATATCTTCAATCATGTTTTTTGGTACCTTTATTCAATATATATACCATTCTCTCTACATTTTTTTTTTCTATGCCACAGACTGATTTCATTGAAATTTTAGCTGTTTGTTTACAGTCAAGGCCTATCCACTCACACCCAAGTATAATTTTGCAAGATACAGGCAAGAGAGTCCTGTACATAATATTAGTTTTATCATAATGGATTGTTGTATTCAAAGTTAGGGAACTAGAATTAAAAGTCATCACATATGAATATACAATATCATTTTACTTCTCTAAGTCTCACAATGAAATGTAAAGTGTACAATTAACATACTTCATGAAAATAATTTTTATAACTGTTTCATTAGACTGAAGAAAAATTCTATACCTTTTGAGTCATAAGAATAACAGATTATATATAGTCATTTCACAACATAAACATGAATTGTATACCCTAAATTCCAATTATTGAAAACTCTTCCCAAACCAAATTTTCCAACTTTAGCATATATTAATTTGTCTTAAATTTATTTTTTAAATGATTCAGTTTGTCTTGAAATGATATTATGTACACCACCATGATCTAGGATTTTACATAGGGGGGCACATTTTAAGCCCTATGTACCCCAGTATATCTTTCTTTAGACTAACAATTACTTTCCAAAATGAATTATTTAAGGACCCTTGATTTTACTCAGTTGAAAGTGAGAGAGATTAAGGGAGGATTAGTTGAAGGTGAAGGGAGGTGACTAGCTTTCAAACACCTGCCAAAGATTCACTGACTCATAAATCTGTTTCTTTCAACACTGTGGTGCTGTGGTTAAAACACACTCTACCCAGTGACATGAATGGCTGTCTACCCTGCAGTGTCACCTCTGCTGTACACCACAGAGTGTCCCAAGCTTCGGTCTCAAATATATTGCTCTCTTTTTGCCATATATGCTTGCTCAGTAATCCTTTCTATAAAGAGGACCTGTGCCAAGGTAACTGGGTCCTGAGAGTCCTCCAAGCCCAGGCATAGCTCCAATGGATCTGGCCCTTCCCCAAAGAGATTAACATATTTGTTAGGGCTTTAGTATTCCCTCCTCCTCAAGATGATTTATTTTTTAGTGGACATCTGCTCTTCCTTGCTACAAAGCCTGTGTCAGGACCTTCCAGTCCACTCTAGTCTACCTCCACAGGTATCCTTATGTGGATAGAGGAAACTAGAGTTTCAATTCCTCCCCTACCTGAAGATCTTGGGCATCTTGCAAATAGTTCAAATTCTTCCCAGAGGGCAGAGGCAAATTTTCTATATTCCACAAAACAAAAGCCTGTGTGTAACTTGTAATTTCGTTAGGAGATGCAGAAATGCCATATTTAAAATCGGGAGGGGATTGATTGGCTGTGTAATTGGAAACCCAGTAGGGTCGACCTTAATGCTGTTTGCCTTAGCGATTTAACTATATCAACAGCTATCAAAGTGTGGCCTGGGGACTTCTAGCGGTCCTCAGAACCTTGTTTGGATCTACAAAATCAAAATTAGCTTTGTAATGATATTAAAATGATTTTTGCCTTTCTCATTGTCACACCAGTTTACAGGGAAGTTTTCCAGAAGCTACATGACATGTAGTATTACAACAGACTGAATGCACAAGGAGATATGAGAATCCAGCCATCTTCTATTAAGTCAGACATGAAAGAGATTTGCAAAAATGTAAAACAATGTCAGTCTTCTCACTTTATTTTTTCTCTTTCAGAGATGCTATTCTTTTTAAAAATTTATTTTTTATTAAAAATACATTTGCTCACATCACTGAGTTACATCCTAATCCAGGAAAATAGGTATCTCCTGGCCCTTCTATATATAGCTAATAGGACCCAACAGTGACTCTATACAAGATCACAAGGTCTCCAATGTGATTTTCAATACAATTAGCTGCTTTACTAGATAAAAAACCATGCATTTGTCATATTAACACTTTTAAAGCTGTCATGAATGAACTGAACTCTAACCAAAGGAATTCTCGGTATTTACAGAAATCTGGATTAATCAGAAATATCTGCGTCCACAGTTTAAATATTGAAATCTCTGGAAATCTGGTAATTTCATCTACTTCCACAATTCCAACTGCCATCAATGCATGAAATGTCAATCTTCAGGTTATACCTTTTCTTTGTGATTTATAATCATAATCTCCAAATCCATACAGTTCTTCAGTCTCAGTAAATTAACAAATAATATGGAGGTAATCAAAACAATGGCTCTATTAGTCCAGGTTCTCCAGAGAAACAGAATCAATAGGATATTTATAGTATATAAAAAGGGATTTATTATGAGGGATTGGCTCACAAGATTACAAAGGTTGAGAAGTCCCATGATTTGCTGTCTGCCCCCTGAAGGCTTAGAAAAGCCAGTGGTGTAGTCCCAGTCCAAGCTTGATGGCCTCAGAACCAGGGCAGCCAGTGATGTAAGTCCCAGTCTGAGTCTGATGGTCCAAGAACCAGGAGTGCCAATGTTCGGGGGCAGGAGAAGATAAATGCCCCTGCTCAAGCAGAGAGAACTAATTCACCCTTCTGTTTTTTTGGCCCTCAGCAGAGTGGACGATGCCCACCCACACTGGTGAGGGGATCTTCTTTACTCAAGTGGACGGACTCAAATGCTAATCTCTTCCAGAAACCCTCATAGACACATCCAGAAATAATGTTTTACCAGTTATCAGGGCATCCCTAGCCCAGTCAAACTGACACATGAAATTAACCATCACACTATTATACCTTTTATTATTGAAGATTTTAAAGGAACTTCAAACTCTACCTGCCTAATATACTGCTCAAATCTGATCTTCCTGTTCCATTATATTTCCTGTTATTATTATTATTATTTTTTGCGGTACGCGGGCCTCTCACTGTTGTGGCCTCTCCCGTTGCACAGCACGGGCTCCGGACGCACAGGCTCAGCGGCCATGGCTCTGTGGCATGTGGGATCTTCCCGCACCGGGGCATGAACCCGCGTCCCCTGCATTGGCAGGCGGACTCTCAACCACTGCACCACCAGGGAAGCCCTATTTTCTGTTATTTTGACCATCATTTACCCATTAACCAGCTTGGTACCTAGATTCCTTATTTATTTTCCCAACACCTTTGGCTGTTGAATCAATGAATTGTGTAGATTCTCAGACTTCAAATACCTCTAGTTAGTATTCTTCTCCCTTCTCTCCATTCCCAAAGTCAGTGGCTTATCTTTTAATTTTCCTCTAATTAGCTTGTCTTGGATTACTAGGAATAAGCAATCCTTTAAGGGAACAAATGTGATTATATCACCCATCTGCTTAAAATAGTTTAATCGCTTCCAATTACAGGATAACACACAATGTTCTTAATATGTCATTCAAGAAATTTTTTTATGTGGACCTTACACACCTTTCTGCTGTGAACCTCACCATCTTCTATGATGTATGATGCCTTTGTACATGCAGTTCTTCTGTCTGAAATACACCTCTTTGCTTTGTGTGACTGGCAAAGAACTACTTAATATTCAAGACTCAACTCAGGGATCACTTAGTCTTTGAAAGTAATCCCTAAAATCTAAGGCAAAATGACGCACTTTCTTGTTAGGTTCCTATTCATATCTCTACTATAGCACTTCCCTCATTTCTGTAATATTTTATTTTTTCTCCTTTGGTTGAACACAAGCTTGTGACAGCAGGAATTTTTATTCCTATTTTATGTCAATGGTACTGAGTAGTGCTTAATAAATATTGACAATAGCAAAGACTATGGCCACGCCAAACATAAAGTTTAACACAACTTTGGTTCACTTATTTACACCCAACCACTCCCCCCAAATGGATGTTTAAGAAGGCTTATGAAAACAACAAACATAATAGATTAGGAAGAAAAGTATAAAGTAAGACTAATAAGGGACTAATAAGGGAACTAATAAGGGAACAGATTGTCAGTTTGAGTGACAAGAGCAAGACAATGTCAGAGATAAGAAAAGAAAGATAATGCTTCAAGGAAGAGGGATTAACAATGCCAATTTCTGCAGAGTTCAAAGAAGATAAAAATGGAGAAAGGACTTTTGAATGAGATAATTAGGCCATCCTTAGTTTCCCTCGATTAAGCACTTTTAGTGAAGAAATATGAGAGAATCCAGATTGCAAGGGATTAACAGACTAGTGGGTGCTGAAAAGTACGAGTCACACACACACACACGCACGCACGCACACACACACACACACACACACACATAACTGCATTCACAACGGTAAGCCAGTTTTATTCATAGAGATCATTACCAATTTTTTATTTTTGGCTCTACTTGCTATAAGAAAAAACAAAACGGGCCAATTCTAGAAAATATAAAAAGTTATTCAGCTAATACAGCACCAGACCATAATTCTGAAATTGTGAAGATAAGAGCTTAGTAATGAAAGCTAATACCAAACATTCCCAAGTACTATAAAACTGTCTAAATCATAGACGTTTTCTATCCATAACCAATCAGCAAAATATGGTACCTACACAATTGTTTTATACTGTTTTTAACTAATTCTACCTCCCAAATCTAATTCAGTGTCCATTGTCCTCAGAGACATCAGAAAACTAAGAAATTCCAGGCTATGCCACCAATGACAGTTTATACGATTAATAAGTGATACTTTAAAAAACTAGGGATAGTTTTAAGATGCCAAGAGCAACACTGCCTTTGTCATTTAAAAATAGCAACCAAAAAATAATAAAGATAACAATCTAAAACCAAGAGCTATAATAATTTTAACAGGTAAAATTCAGTGAGGGCATCTGTCCTAAAAAGATAATTTGCATCTCTTCTAATCCTGCAAACATATTGCACAGTAGATTCCACTATCCCATTTTAAAGAAAAGTGAACCGAGGTGTAGAGACTAAGGTCAAAGCTCTCTGTTTTGTAACATATATTGCTTCTCTGAATTCACCTTTTTTTCAACACAAGAATCTTAAACCCTACTGAACACAAATATTTAGAAAATAAATATTACAGTATTCCAATAAATAGCATTTTATACACATATATGCATGCAAACACTCATGCACGCACACATGCTAAACTTTTTTCAACAA
This sequence comes from Phocoena sinus, assembly GCF_008692025.1. Lineage (NCBI taxonomy): Eukaryota > Metazoa > Chordata > Mammalia > Artiodactyla > Phocoenidae > Phocoena > Phocoena sinus. The sequence goes on along the minus strand of NC_045772.1, from coordinate 43,584,518 downwards.
TAGGGCAAAAGCAGCAAAGCCAGGAAAATGAAATTCCTAAGCTTTATTCCTGATTTATCTTATGGATCTTTATATATAGTACTTTTTCAAGGTCCTTATAAAATAACTGATATAACCAAATGCTGACTCTACATAAGCAAAAATAACTAACCAAACAGGTGTCAGGATAGAAAGCAATTGTGTGTTCATTACTTGGACAAAGTCAACTATACATTTTGTTCCTAAAGTATCTGAAAAAGTCTGAAACATGCATGAATGGACATGTATGAGCTGGGTTCTCCTCCTTTACATACTTTTTAAATTTTGCGGTACGCGGGATTCTCACTGTTGTGGCCTCTCCCGCTGCGAAGCACAGACTCCAGACGCGCAGGCTCAGTGGCCATGGCTCACAGGCCCAGCTGCTCCGCGGCATGTGGGATCTTCCCAGACCGGGTTACGAACCCACGTCCCCTGCATCAGCAGGCGGACTCTCAACCACTGCACCACCAGGGAAGCCCTCCTTTACATACTTTTTAAAAATATATCTTCTAGCTAGAGAAAGAAATGGTGGTTTTCACAGATTATTTAGCTCATTTCAGAGCTTCCAAAGCAAGGTTTACAGGATTTGCCCTTGATACAGAGACAACAGAAGGGAAGCTTCTGAATATTTAATAGAGCTAGAAAATCCTACAGTTAATATTCTCTTGAGCTTGCACAATGCTGACTTAGAAAGAAACCCAAAGTATCTCTTTTCCGCACTGTAGAATCTTAAAAATGCTGTAAGCTCTAAAATGACACTCACAACTTGAATTGCTTTCACTCTTAAAGGTAAAACATTTCTTTTAAAATATGTGCTAAAAGTTTTAGTCAATCAGGAAAAGAGAACTGTGACTGTGCTTTAGGTTTTCGTTAACATCTCATTTTTTATTACCTTATTTCTTCTTTTTAGAACTTCAACCATTTGGCAACAGCCCAAATTTTATCTAGGTTTTGTTTTATTTTGTTCTGCTTTGTCATTTTTGTTTTGTTTTGTTTGCATCAGGGACACATTTTAGGAGTACTAAGCAAATCAGCCACCTAATGCCATTTAACAGTTTTTGCATATCCAACAGGCTTTGTTGATTTTGATTTTGCAACTGTGAAAATTTCTTTAGGACAGGGTAAGCTTTTGAAAGAACTAGGACTGGAGAAGGAACCCCCATACCTAAAAGTCCTTCTCAAATGGTTATAGTAATCCTTCATGGGATGTTTTTAATGACCTACAGTTTTCTTTCTTCTCTGTTCTATAATTTTGTTGGTTGTGCAAGAGTCTAATTCAATTCAATAAATATTTCTTGTTCAACTATTAAGTTGAAGGCTCTCTGCCCTAAGATTCTGGAGAAACCACGACAAGTTCTTATGTACAAAGAGCATGTAATCTATTTGGGGGGAAACATAAAAAGAAACAAATCCCTCAAATAAAGGTAGAAATTGTTCATTCAATAAGAAAGAGACAAAATGTTTAAAAGTCAGCCATCCACTCACTTCAGTCTGTCTTCCATTCATATTTCTCCAATTAGAGCAGCCGGCTCTTGTAGAGGTCATCAGTTGCAAGTCAGTGGCCAATTCCAACGGATATTTTTATGTTTTCCTCTCGGAAGCAGTAAACACTAAAGGTCCTCTCCCTTTGAGACACTCTCACTAAATGATTTTCCACATTCTTCTGATTTTCACCCTACTTCTCTGGACAATACTCTCAGTTTTCTTTGCTACTTCCTCTCTTCCACTTGATCTCCAAATGATGGAACAACATACAACTTGGCTCCAGATCCCTTTCTATATTTAGGCGACTTGATATGGTCCAATGATTAAAACCTACATCCATTTGCTTCTGATTCCAAATTTATATCCCCAGCCCTGACCTCGGTGAGCTCTAGACTGCATTCTTGCTCAGTTGCTTTCTTGTCATTGTCACTGGACATGGTGTCAAGTAGGTTCACCAAATTTTTAAATTTCTTTCCCCTCAAATCTGTTCTTCCCTTCATCTTCTTTATCTCAGTAGATGGAACACAAGTCAAAACTGAGAGGTCATCTTGGTGCCTCCCTTTCCTCCTCACTTCAGAGTCTAATTCACTAACTCACTGAAATCCAAGTGACAATCATCTCTTTGAGAAATCACTACAGTCTTCTAATTAATCTCCTTGCTCCCATGCTTCCAGACATGAAAGTTGTAATTATCTACTGCTATGTGAATATTACCCCAAAACTCAGCAACTTAAAACAACAGATATTTATTATCCCAATTTCATATCAGTCAGAGTGGGTCTGGGTGGGTTCTGGCTCAGAGCCTCTCATGAGGTTGTAGTCAAGATTTCAGCCAGCAGCTGTGGTCACCTAAGGTTTAACTGGGGCTGCCAGATCTATTTCTAAGGTAGCACACTCAGTCTGTTGGTAGAAGACCTAAGTTCCTACTGTCTATTGAGAGAAGGCCCCAGTTTCTTACCATGTGGGCCTTTCCATAGGGCTCCTTGAGTGCCTTCATAACATCACAACATGTCAGCTGCCCACACCAGAGTGAGGAATCCAAGAGACAGAAAGGACAAGGAAGGAAAGGTGATGTCTTTTATGACCTAGTCTCAGAAGTTACTTTATGTACCATCACTTTCTCCACATTCTATTTGTCAGAAACAAATCACTAAATCCAGCCCACATTCAAAAGGGAGAAATCAAACACTGCCTTTTGAAGGGAGAAATATCAAGAATTAGGGGAATATTTTTTAAAAGTACCACAGCCTTCCTTTGCCCAGAGTGCAGGGCCTTTACATAAAACAGCTCCAAGGCCATCAAATAACATATGGAGAGTGGAATTAAAGGGTTCTGAAAATGATTAATTCAAGAACTGTGAGTTTCTGCATATATTGATTCAGAGAATAGCATTTACTAAAAGAAATCTAGGTGAAAAAGTCTAATGTTGACAAGAGGGATTGGAAGAGGTTCAAAAATTCTGTGGGTAATTTCAGTGAAAAGGGATGGCCTAAATGCATAAACTACAGGGGCCAACTTTACTTCAAATGAGGAAAGCTTCAAAACATGGTCTGAACTTGGCAGCAGGGAGGAAAGTGAAAAGTACTTCTTCTCAAGGCATGGCAAAAGCAGGCACTGCTAATTAAAAGCAATCTCAGGAAAAGTTAGGTTTCACTTAGGCAAGGAGGTGGAAGAATGACAGGAAAATGAACTATAATCTGGGTTTATTAGTCTGGTCTAGCTGCCATAACAGAATACCACAGGCTAGGTAACTTAAACCAGGGGCCCCCAACCCACGGGCTGCAGACCGGTACCACTCCGCAGCCTGTTAAGAACCGGGCCACACAGCAGGAGGTGAGCGGCAGGCCAGCAAGCAAAGCTTCTTCTGCCGCTCCCCACTGCTCACATTACTACCTGAACCATCCCCTACATCATTCTCATTACCCCCTGAAGCGTCCCACCCCCCCCATCCCCCGACCCAGTCCCTGGAAAAGTTGTCTTCCACGAAACCGGTCCCTGGTGCCAAAAAGGTTGGGGACCACTGACTTAAATAAAATAACAGAAATTTATTTCCTTGCAGTTCTGGAGGCTAGAAGTCCAAGATTAAGGCAGGTTGTTTCTGGTAAGATCACTCTTCCTGGCTTGTAGATAGCTACCTTCTCCCTGTGTCCTTACGTGGTCTTTCTTTTACGTGTGCTCATTCCTGGTATCTCTTCCTCTTCTTATAATAAGGTATCAGTCTTATTGGACTAGGGCCCCACCCTTATGGCCTCATTTAACCTTAATTACTCCATTAAAGGCTGTGTCTCCAAATACAGTCACATTGACAGTTAGGATTTCAACATATGAATTTGCAGGGTGAGCAAGAGACACAATTCAGTCCGTAACACTGAATTAGTTAATTCATACTCAAAATGGACTGTGGGTTTCTTGGGACCAGGTGAAAGAAGAGAAGAACATCATGGTCCAGGTTGCTGTAGGCACAGGAAGGAGTCAGAATAGATGTTAAGAAGGTGGAAACATACAATGGGGAAGGAGATCTGAAAGCAGGGACGCAGAGTCAGATTGAGGAGTGGGGAGTAACTGAGGAATAGTGGGGTGTATCTTCACGAAGCAAGATAAAATTGCAGGCAGTGCAATGAGATGGAGAAAACTCCATATTAAGTGAGTATTATGAGAAGTTGGAAATTAGAAGTTATTCAATGTTCAATTTATATATTAGAAATTTGGCTTGAATTGGTGCCAAATTTTTAGCCATCTCAGAGCACCCACCTGCCTTCTCTGAGCCTGGAAGGGTGATTATTCTGCACACAAAAATGTTTTTCAAAACCCAGAATGAAAGAAGGAGGAACTTGATAGGAGTGTGTTAGCGACAGGTTGAGGGTGGAAGGGCGAGCAGAGCTGAATAAGCCGTAACTTGTCATGTCATGAACTAAATCACCTCAAATACTTCATTCAATAAATAATCATTGAATCACTGGTGGTAAATTCAAGAAAATGTTTGAGATCCTTAAGTTTCTTTTTATACATTTTGGCAGAACATGCATATGGACCAGAGACAGGACAAATCCTTTCACAATTTATGATAAACCTGTTCAGGCATGTGAGAAGCTGGATGAGAAAAATTAGATGCAGAGGCAAGACTAATCCAGTATGTCTACACTTCCTTAGCTTGCCAATGTATTAATTTTCACAGTCAATTATTATTTTTCCCAACAAATGATTCATAATAATTTGGATGAACTTTGAAACACTACAACTAAAATTACATAATTTTCACTTTCTTGGTGTTATAAAAGTGATTTCCTGATTATAAATTCCTAACATGGGGATATAATAAAAAATCTTCCCATCATGTTTGAAACTTTTATTAAATTATTAAAACTAGACTGATTCCAAGATAGATAAATACTGAGAAGCAAAAATTGATATGTATGTCACTTAATCTCTCTTAAATTCCATTTTGGAATAATTTCATTAGCTCCTTTGCTCCTTTATTCCATTACGTTACTACTCTAAGGTGCTATATGCAATGTCTCTTTTTGGATTCTAAAAGATTGTAAAGCCAAAAAAGCCACATTAGATAAACAATATCACCTCCCCATAGCACCTTTATCTTTCACGATGCAGCTCCATGTTATGGCTGTGACTATTTTAATAAGGTGTCCCAATTTTTCTTGAAATAATTATAACTTTTCATTTCCTGGAAAAAAACTTGAGTACACTAAATTCTTCTGACCAAGAAGTATATATTAAGTGTTTCACATAATTGTATTAGGAAGACAATAAATATTTCTCTAAATTGTATGCATTATACAGAAATGATGCCTAATTTTTTGTTACTGTGGTTATTAGATTACAATTTCTTTCCATTGAATTTTTGCTCGCTGTTGTCAGCAGTGGCAATTGTTTTTCAATAAGGCAGATGTTTTGAAAAGTGGACTTAGAAATGACAATAGAAATTATGCTCAAAAATGTCATTTCCAAGTTTGTTTCTTATGACAGGGTGTATAGCCTTTTAACTTTGAATTTAACCAATCAGAAAATGTTCTCTTGCTTTAAATTTTGAAGTTGCATGCTTGAATTTTGCAGACTTAACCCTCCATTGAAGTATGCCATTTACAACTTTTACACCAGGCAAAACTTTTTGGTATGCATTATTTAGATTGTGAGTGTATACACTCCATTATATATACATGTGTGTGTAGCACAGGACCAACAAATATCATACAAAAGTTATATAAAACTTGTGAAATTGTGTGTATATTTCCCCAAATAACATAGGCAACTAGATAGGTGGAAAAGAGAAACTAATATCAGTGAATTTCTTCACCATCTGAACATCTAATAATCTTTATTCACTAATTTGATTTTTTTATTAGCTAGCATTTACATTATAAAATACAAAATTAAATATAATTATCAGTACTTGAAAAATGGATTTCAGTGGTAACACAAGACTGAATCACTGGTATTCAAAGAATCCCTAGTAGGGATGCAAACAGTAACAATCAATATTTTTTGGCTCAGTTTCTTCAAAGGACCCCAACAGCTGTGCAAATGTAGTCATTCAGTGTGTTGGTATGCCTCAGGTGAAGCCCCAGTTTGACCTAATTTTAACTTTTTAGAAATTGATAACCATGTGATTTTACTTAAATTTAATTATTTATAGTTTTTATAAATTTTATAATATTATAAATATGTATGATATTGCCAGTTATTCATTTTCTCTAAATTTTATTTTTATAACTGCTCAAAAACAGCATTTGATCAGGCTTCTCATGACTTTCTTAAGTAAAATCATATTCATGTTTTCAATTTGCTATTGATCCCATTTGCACCAATTTTTTAAAAATGTGAAATATATTATCAAAATCTTATCTTAAAACACAATATCAAATATCTATTAAAAATAAGACATTATTCTTCTTTTATAGAAATATAAGAATAATTCAAGAAGACCTAACTTTATAGTAATATTTTCTTTTCAGCCATCTTTATCATTTTTTGATTTCTTTACCATTTATTTGGCACTATTTTTTATAGTTAGCCAATGTCTAATGTGTCACAATAAAGTGTATAGTTTACCTTAGGTTATGTTATAAATTTTGTTTTTATATGATGTCTAATACAGTAAAGATTAATATTTTCCTACAAGACAAAGCTTAAACTATAATGTGCTCCTCAAACCATTGGAAGAAATAGTAATTTTTTTTTTTCAACAGAGCAAGATCACTTATAAGTTGGATTATACGAATGTCACAACCTTTGTCTAAACTAAAATTTCCTAGATAATTTAAGCCTTTGGACTATAATGCTACTCAGTTGAAATAATTCATTTGCATATAAAAATGAAAGATTTGGATAATATCCAAATCAAATAACTCACTTACCTTCAATTAATGTTACTGAAATAAACAGCACTCTGTTACTACTTGAATGATGTAGTTATATTACATGGACCTGATTTTAAGCCATGTGTTCTTTCTCCTTAAGTAATCATTCACCATTTAATAAATAAGCTTAAAATATTAATTTCAATAAATCTAACATATTTGGGACCTGGAATTGACCTATGTATTCTTGTTCTTACTAGTTAATTGAAAATAAAGATTTCCAAATTTAACAAGATGTGGTTTAAAAGTGATATTGTTACCTTAAATATACCAAGGAAATATATTCCAATTAGTTTTTATCTGTTACAAATTGATAGAAAAGGAAATTTTAGACTTTAAAAAAACTTTAAAAGCTTTTTGTCTAACCTCTTCAATTTATGGATGAAAAAAGCCTAAGAAGTTAGGTCTCATGTCCAGAGTCACCTAGATAGTTTATGGCAAAGTCTCTAACTCACCAAGGTATTTACATACAGTTATTTTTTAAATTTTACACACAAGTAAACAGATAAATTATAAAACAATGTAGTATATTATGTCCTATTTGAGAAATTCATTATATGTGCATTTAACCAACACTTGTTGAACACCTACAATAGGTAAGACCCATGATAGATCAGATATAACATGATCAGATATAACATGATATAACATGACAGATATAAATGGAGTTCTATGGGAATGGAGAGACAGAAAAGGTGAATTCTTCCTGGGGGAATATGGAAAGGCTTCACTGTGGAGAAAATATTAGACTCCACCTACTCCTTTAAAAAGCTTTCCCTGACTGTCTTCTGCATGGCTAGTTGTGTTAGAAGAAGAATCATACCCCAAATCCTATGGCAGCACTGAAAATAGATTCTAATCTTTAGCTACCTGCTCTAAATATATAAAGATCTGAAAAAGCATCACTATGGAGAATATTCAAAAGTAGTAGCTACTATCACTGTAACTCCCTGTGTCATTGATTAGCTACTCCCTTCCTGGGTTTCCATGATATTCTATCAATTAGTCAATATCTCTCACATTCTCCTTACAGACTGTGAACTCTTTCGGAGCAGAGAAAATCATTTTTTCTTATATTCTCAGTCTTATGCACATAGAGAGCCCCTACAAAACTTCTGTTAAACTAAAGTAAACTGGGTCTAATGGGATGATCACAGTGTTTACCTCTCAAGCAAAGAAGCTGGAAAATGACTTCCCAGGGAAGGAAAAAAAGTGGAAGAGGTACAGAGTTTTAAAAGACTCTACTAAGTCTGAGGTAGAGTTTAGTCAATTATGCATACTTGGAGGGGTAAACCATGGTATGGAAAGTGGGGGCATGTTACTTGTGAAGTAAATGATGGGTGATGAGTTGGATCTAAATAGGGAATGGTCTTAGATGCCATAATAAACATTGTGTGTTTTTCTGTTCACCACAGGTATCCAAGGAAAGTTTTAAGCACGGTAGTGACATATTCAATCTTTATTTTTTAATAAATTGTAATTAATAAGAAGGAAGGAATTTGGAGAAAAAAAACTAACTAGAGTATATTCTAAACAACTAAGCAAGAGAAGACAAGGGCATGGGTTAAAGCCATGGCAGCAGCCATCAGGATGGAGTAAGGAAATAGGTTCAAGATATATTTCTGAGGTGAAACAAACAAAATGTACAGATATATTTTGTTAGGAATTATTTAATGAGGTCAATTTGTAGAAAGCAGAAGTTAGAAATTATAAGAGGTGAAGCTATCCAGACAAATTAAGTGTGCTTTACTCCTATGGGAATTGTCTACTGACAGAATGATTATATTTGTACCGGTAAGTTTAATTTTCAAAAACCCAAAGGAGGAACAAAATTTGAGGAGCAGAGTGTTATTAACAGTTACAAATATCAGGCAGAAATAAAAGAAAACTTAAGATAGGTCTTTGGACTTCCCCAATGGGAGGTAATCAGTGACCAGAATGGGAATCTTTTCAAGGGAGTATTGGGCCCAGAAGCAAACTAGGTTTAGGAAAGACTGGCATAGAAGAAAGAAGGGCTAACTCTTCTTCACAAAACTCACCATAACAGGAAAGCAAAACGCTGAAGGGGAGGAAGAGTTAAAGCAAGGTCTGTTTGTCTTTGCTTGGTTTTTGCTCTTCTTTTAGAAGACATTTTGAGTATGAATACTCAAAATAGGCAGAAAGAAAGAAATCAGTGGAAAGGAAGAGCTTGAATATACAGGAGTAAGCACACTTCTCTGTAAAAGTATCTTCAAGAATTAAAATAAAGGACCATTGAAACATGTCAAAAGAACTAAAACATAGCTTCACTTTTATATAATCTGAAAATCAAAACAATTTTCATCTCAGGCTTAGTGTACTGTTGCTGTTGAATGATTCCAGTGGGCCAAAATTTCATTATACAGTATGGCTGTTGCACAATGACTACTGTGGACAAATTTCAGTGGTTTACAAACATCTTATTTCTGTTCTTCCAATCTGATCATAACTGGGCTTAATTAACCATTCTTTATTACCAAATACTGAAAAAGAGGAAAGGAAGTCCCTTTATTGGGTGTAACAAGAAAAGGAAAGCATTCCTTTCCACCTTCAGCCTCTGGGTAGAAGCTTCTTGCAGACCTAGGGGATAAATGAAGCTTCAAGACCATAAGGAGTTATCTTCTCTATGCCTCAGCTAAACTGTCTGCATCTTTCCTATTTCAGGGAGACCCAGAGGAGTACAGGTGGGCCTCAGAGTATCAATTTTTGAGGCTGTAAAGTCAACTTCAGTAGCCCCCACTATACATCAAGAAAACAATAAACTCCTCTGCAACAAATTTCACGAGTGGGAGACTTCTCTCTCTGGCTCCTTTATTCATGTATAGAAATGTGGTTTTTAACAATCATTAGCTAAGCTCTATGAGCTAACTTAAGAAAATGCACTTAATCAATAAAAGAATATTAATAAATAAGATTATTCTTCTTGCTAGTATAAGAAATATTTTATGATACATTTTTAGACAAAGAATAGTCACTCTTTAACTTGCATAATATTAAAAATTGCAAAGGCAAATTCTTTCAAGGAGAATTAAATATTTTCAGAGAAAAATTCCCACACAGTCTGATACCTACATTGCCATTTTATCTCAATCCTCAAGGTGATATTCACAAATAGGACTTAAAAAAATCCTTTACATATTCTTAAATACAGAATTATAAAATGATAATATACAAATGTGTAAATGCATTTATAATACATTTAATTTATATGTACCCTTTATAAGATGTCTGTGTATTAATTTAGTTTAAAAGAAAATGAGGGCTTTCCTGGTGGCGCAGTGGTTGACAGTCCACCTGCCGATGCAGGGGACACGGGTTCGTGCCCCGGTCCGGGAAGATCCCACATGCCACAGAGTGGCTGGACCCGTGAGCCATGGCCGCTGAGCCTGCGCGTCCGGAGCCTGTGCTCCGCAATGGGAAAGGCCACAACAGTGAGAGACCCGCGTACCGCAAAAAAAAAAGAAAATGACTTTATAAATACTGATTAAAACAGCATTTGTGGGAAATAAATGGAGAGTACAAGTATTCTGAAAAACTTATTTTTCAGACTAAGGTGCTAAAATGTACTCATAGGACATAAAAATGTAGGGAGAAAATTACATTTTAAAAATACAAGTTTTAAAATTAATAGTCTATTTTATTAGCAACAGATGTATTTTTCAAATTAATTCTTATATTTATTTTGCTAAGTTCTTTATTTTCATCTTTCTCATGGTTTTCCTGTACCTAACCACACTTTCATGGTATAATAGAAAATAAATTTTATAGGACTGGAGTAGAATCATATCTTCACCATTTACTATCTGTGTAACTCTGGCCATTAGTGTCCCACTTGAAGAAGAGAGACAATATACTCTTTATATAGTTACTATTTGAGCTTCAAAATAATCTGATCTATGTAAAAGGCACTGCATAATGCCAGGGTCTCTGCTAGCATAAGATGTCTTGAAAGCAATTTAAATAAACATTGGCTCTGGGCAGACTAATTTCTAAAAATCCTTCCGTGCTTCACCAAAGTCTCATGGTTTAAGGACTGAGAGAAGGGATTTCAGATCCCCACTTATACCCCATGACAGGAGCCATTACATGCAGCACAACCTGCAAAACCTAAATCAGAGTCCTTAACATTTACTAAGGAGGCACTTAATAAATATTATGTTTCATTCCCCTCTTCTTCTTAGACACACCAGGTTTATGAATAAAGAAGTATGCTAAAAATATTGGTACACTTTTTAAAAATTTATGTTTTTAATATAAACACTTCAAAAGGAAACCCAACACGTTCTTTGTTATCTTAAATGGTTAGGTTCATAACTTATTCTTATTGGAAGTTATCCTATGTGCCTCATGCACATATGTGCCTCAAAGAATTAGAAAACAATGAACTATGCTTCCTACTAAAAGTGTACTCCACCAGTTAAACCTCTTTTGTCCTTCAGCAGACACTTAAGAATACTCTATTGATAATTCTTCAGGGCTGTCATCATGAAAACAATTAACCCTCTATCCAAGTGAGAGTTAGCTAAGGTGCTGGTTAACAGAATGCCAGATACAGAGATTTTGTTTATATAAATCTCTTTCAAATGAAAGCTCAGTAGGGGTATTCCTTAAAATAATGTCAACTTGATATATGTAACATAGCTGATATAGAATTAATATGTCATGGAGCTGGTCGTGAAGTTGCATATTGCTCTCTTTGTCTTTCCGTTGATGCCCCTGTTACCTAACTGTTCATAGCTGTTACTAGACATCATGTCATCAAAAGGGAGAAGAATTAAAGTGACCTTGACATTTGTGGGCACTGTGGCAAGACAATGTGATATCTAATTTGATTCAATTAAGGTTTAAAATTATGCTAATCACTGGTAAATAGATTCAACATAGATGATTCAAACTGTTATTTATGGAAATAAAACCAAAGAATGGTAAAAAGGAAAGAAATTTATTCTTCTATAATTACAAAAAAATATTTCAGAAATATATCCTTCAAGAAGATCCTTCTTGATGTCCTTCAGGAAGTCCTATTAAGTGCATGTGTTAAGATGCTTAATCTCCCCACATAGCTGAAGTTTTAAAAATGGATAACATCTGGGAAACCCAAAGATATGAAACATCAGGATATTTAAAAGGGAAAACCAATAGAAAAATCAAGTAAGTCCTATATACAAAAGGTCATTTTATGATTAGCATTTCAGGAACTCTTTTATAGAACACAAAAATTTCTCTGGAACTTGCTGGATGCCTGGGAATGACAACCTTAACTTGCAATTTTCTTTTGCTTGTCAGTTTCAATCAGACCTTTAATGCTATTTCAGTAAAGGGTTTTGAACCAAAGATCTTGAAATGGCTTTGATCTGACATGATTTTAAAACACAAATCTGTCAAAACTGTCAAATAAATATAACTTGTAGACTATTAGGGGATTTAGGATCTTTCGATAAGACAGTTTCTACTGATGTGGGTAGAATGGTGCCCATTCAAAGGAATAGAAATACATCCCTCATTACAAAAATGACTGTTTATGTTGAAGAAAAACAAGTCTGATCTAACCTGCTTGAGTCCAGGCTCATTTCTTTTTTTTTTTTCCCTCTATACATGTAATATTACATTAGTTTCAAGTAGGTACAAATGATCTTATTTTGAGTATTTTGTTTGTTTCTTTGCTTAATGCACAATTAGAAATGCTGCACCTAAATTTAGGAGACTGTGAATTATTCATATAAACTATATGCAACTAAGATATCTCTTTAGAGAAGGAAGAATATAAAATTCCATAAATACAGAAGTAGATGACTTTCAAATGCCTCTATTAAATAAACCATGGAAATGATTTAAAATTCCAGAGAGCATATAAATTTACAGGCTACCTAGATCTAGGTAGTAATTATCCTTAAGATGTTGCTATGCCTCTCAACTGATGATCTTTAACTCAATAAATCCAAATAAAACTAGAGGTACTTAACCTAATTAAAGTTGCCATTTTGTATTGTAGTTCTTCCTAAACATTCTGGACAAGTGACTTTTCCCTATGTCAATTTCACATATAGTAGCACTTTTGTTTTTTGTCTGCCTATTGAAATTGTAAGCATTTTGAGAGGAAAGGTGGCTCATAAAAAATAACAGCCAACAGAAAAATAGATTTAGAGTTGAAGATAGTGGTTTGGTTTTAGGATTGTCATAAGAATCTATTTAAATAAAAATCTGTTACTTTATTAGTTATAAGAGAAATTAAGTAGGGAATCAGCAAGCTGGGAAAGGGAGGCTAACCAAAGCTGGCTCACAGATGTTCCTTTTGCCATTTGCGTAAAGTCACTGGTGAAATTCTGCAAAACTCATCAGTGGCCAGCTTCCAGGGTAGAAAGTGTAGAGCGGTCCCACAGACAGATTTGAGGCCAACGACAGGGAGGAGGGGAAGAGGGGAGAGTCATACATAGCCTGGTTTCTCTCTCTAGAATGCTCTCTCTGATACCCAAATCTTTATGAAGTTGCTACTACTTCACCAATTCTGCTTTCCTTGCCCTTCTGGATATTAACATCAAATCAAGTTGCCTCAAGGCAATAACTGCATTAACACTTTTAGTTTCAGCCTCATTTAGAGTTTTGGTCTCAGTCTGTCACTGAAGTCCTGACCTCTTGGGTCCTGTGTGTAACTCAGGATTTGGATATGATCTTGGAGACCACTTTCAAGTTCAAAAGTATCCGCCTGGTCTAAGAACTGAGCCTCGCTCAGCTCTTATTCATTTCATAAACATTAATTATAGACCTACATTTTTGCAAACATTAGATATGAGATACTGATACCACAAAGATGTATATGATATATTCTCTACCTCAAAGAGACTGAAGTGCTAAACAAGTGAGATGGGTAAAATAATACTTATTGTAAAGGTATAAGTGTGTTTGAGAAACACCGTGTGCCTATAGAAGCACAGAAAGAGGCCTAACTCAGGAGGACAGGGAAGGTTCACTTGAATCAAAGTCCAGATCACTGAAGGAGGGAAAGGTGTTCCTGGATCAAGAAAGAGAAGGAATAGAAATGTTAGTAAGCAAGATATATAGTATTATTGAGCGACAGTTTTATGTGGAGGAGCAGAAGAATGTGAGTCTAGAAAGATCAGACAAAAAAGAAATAATTTAGGAACCTAAATTGAATCTACAGGCTTTGAACTCTAAGCCCAAAACAATATTGAAGGCCTGTGCAAGACAGTGATAGATCTTCTATACTCTGATTAAAATGTGAAGTTACCAAATGTCTTTGTTTTGTTTTGTTTTGTTCTCTTGTTTTATCTATTTATCCTAAACCCCACCCCACCAGGCCAATGTTGGTGGTTAAACTCTGCTCTGGTCAAGAGATGCTATGATCCCTCCTCACATTATCCCTTCCGAAGAAAACACCCCTTCAGGAACTGAATAATCTCCTTAATCTCTCTGTAGGAAAGGCGAATGTTTCCAAACATTAAATACAAGTCTCAGGAGAACAAAATGCAAAAGTTCCTCAGCATGTATACCTTCTAATCTGAAGACTGAAAGGGAATTAATGGAAGCCTCTTTAGAAGAAAAACGCATAGCCAGTCTGGAATCAGTTGGGTTGAGTAGAAGGCAGATGACAGCTATGATTGTATTATTGGTTTCCAAAATGTTAAAGTTTTGACCTAAATGTTGAAACTCCTGACTTCATAATTTTAAAAACTTGATGGAATTATGGCTGCATTCATGCTCTAAATAAAATAAACTATATACCATTACTTACATTAATAACTTAAGAAGTATACCTAGGAAGAGGTACAGTATAGGGTCTTTTTCTACATCCTTTTACAAGTTTATTTTAATATCTTATTTTCCAGCTATATATATCTATTTCTCTCTGCCTAGCCAAATATATCACAAGCATTATTGAGTTCCAATAAAGCTTAAGAGTAAGATTTTTTGTGGTTTGAAATAGCTCCAAATTTAATCTAATCAATGAAAAAACCATGTCAATTCATAAAAATTTTAGTTTCACCAACTTTTAATAATAGATTTATTACATCAAGAGTACACCTTGCTAATGCCAGTGCTAGTTTCATTAGTATTTGCTGAGAAAAAAATCACTTTTGTCCTCATTATTTAAGTGAAAAGGCAACCATATCTCTATGATAAAACCCATTAAAGTCAATTTTCTAAGACTTAATAAATTCTTATTTTTATGGATCTAAATGACTCATACAATAGTTACTTTCCACACATGGTCATTTTGGTAATATCTCATCACATGCTGTCTGACCAAATTTGTTTGTTTCCTAATGGGATATTCCATGGCTCCTAGTAACTTTAAATGAGAAAACAAGGTAAGGTTTCTGATGCAAATCAACTTCTTGGCAGTACTCATTTGTTCTTTTATTGTTTAGTCCATTTTAACCTTGAAGGAGAAAAATTTCCTCTCTTGTAAAGCGTTCCAAGAGACACCTTAATTTGTAACCACGGATCTGTCAGCTGTCTTATATTTATTCATATGGTAACCATTAGAATTTTAGAAGGGAAGTCTAGGTTTATTTAGGCAATGTCCTTTGTTAGACTATCTAAGTAATGATACAGTAAGACCTCCAAAATGTATTACACAAATTTGCAAGTAAAGGGGCAAATGAGTTGAAACCCCACTTCCTCTGGTACTTCTGAAAGGAAAGCAGGATGGAGAGTAGAACATTTAAGAGCAGAAATACATAGTATCCAGGTATCCCAGTAGGAGGCTGGTGTTGCAAAAAGATAGTACATGTTCAGTTACTCTCTGAGTTATAAGAGGAGACCCCTGATTATCCTTATTATTACATTCCCCTTTCTACTTCAGAACTCAAGCTCCCTGGCTGTATTATTCTTGTCACTTGTATTCATGCTTTGTGTTGTTGTTTCCATTTTTGGGTGACTATGGTTAATAACACAAAATACATTCAGCCCATCTTAGGTAGCTTGTATATAATATTCATTAGGCAGAATGGTCAAGAATAAGAAACCATAAACTGTGAATAAGTGCTAGGAAAAAGTAGTCTGAATAAAGATTCAAGAATGGGTGTGTGATTTCACAGGCTCAGAAAGCCAGAGTAGTGGGTAGTGGGAGACCAACCCTGGTTGGAGGGCACTTTATTATAACTCGTTTTCAGGACATATAAATACAAAGGAGTTTAACTCCTGGCTTTGCTCAAACTTATGCTTTTGGACATTCAGTTCAACATTTCCAAATAAACCTATATTCTATCATTGTAATGACTTTCAAGAAAACGTGACACTAGTGTAGAGAATACAGAATGACTTGTTGAATGGTGATAGCAATTTCCTTCAGTGCAATCAGTCTTCATCATCATAATAGTCAACACATATTGAAAGCTCTTACTACATAACAAGCACGGTTCTAAGTTCTGTACATGTGTCAACCCCTGTAATCCTCGAGGAAATCCTTCATTCTATAAATGAGTGAAGCACATAGACATTCACTTGTGCAAATTCACATAGGTAGGGCTGGGATTCCAATCTAGTCAGTCAGCTTCTGTATTAACCAGGAGAGTAAATCTGGTAAGCAAAAGGAATGACGTGAAGGTATAGTAAGGATACTTTTAACATAACTTACATCCCTGCTATATTAGAGTTTCAGCGGTCTTCACTTAAGATGGTCTTTGAATACAAGTTAATTAACTTGGGTATGACTAGAGAATATCTAAGTAATGGTAGCATAAATTTCTGTAGATTCTATCTATACCCAAGTTTAATGTAAGAGCACAGAGAATTTTATTAAAGTGTATTTTCTTACTTCACTGAGATAAACATGTACTAAACACAAAAGCTTCATATTTTACCATGAGAAGCTGAAATTAGACTAGGATAGCAGAGAAAACTAGAATTATATGTTTTACATAGATCCTAAAATACATAACACCAAATGGTGTTTGCAACTTAGAGAAAATGTTTATGGTGTTGTGGGTAAGAGTATATAGGAATATGTTTAAACCATATTTATGGTCTGTGCCTCTTCCACTGTTAAACATGAAGAAAGATCAAAGCTTTGACCTTTCCTATGGACACATTTCCAAATGCCCTAGAGCTACAATTTCTCCATGATTCCCCAGAAATTCTCCAGTACCCTACCTTAGGGAATGCAATTGTCTTCATCCCTGAATAGAAAGATTATATGTAAAATTTCAATTTCAAAAGGAAAAAAGTTCAACTGTGAAAAACAATCTAAGATCTCAAGATCTTAAGAATCGTTATATTTATTGTAATTGGCATGTAACACATATGAAGGAATACTTTGTTGACTAAATGAATGAGTGAATGAATAAATGCATACTGAACCCCTTTGGTAGTATACCTATGTGTTTAAAATGGGTATGTTTGTATGAGTGTATAGATGCTAATAAACTGATCACCATAACTAACTGCAAGGTAAATCTTATCATGCATCATAAAAATAAACAGTCTCTACAAAAGGCCAGAATTCTAACAGAAATAAAACAAACACTCAGTTACTGAACATCTAAATCTGGAATAAATCGAAGCATCTAAATGGCTAGCTGAATTTTACAGCTCTTAGAGTTTCTCAATATAAGATAACCAAATAATCAAAAGTTAAGATAATTCTCTGACATATTTTTTAACATTTTAGAGATAGAGAGAGGGGAAAAGTATAGCATCCCTCTTTGATACAAAGCATTTCTTTCATTGATGCAACTCTTTTACCGGGGACGATGTGTTTTCCTGTTCTTGTCTCTGAAGACTTTCTGCATTTCATCAGCAATGAGAATAAAGAGGAATAAATGAGATGCTAGATTTGGCAGTGACTGTAAGACAAGGAGGCTGGGTCAATGACTGTAATGGTTCTTCAGTAGAGACTTTCTTCCAATCAGTTTTATTTTACATGAAATTTTTCCTTTTTTAATTTAAAAATATATTGCCTCTGTTCTTTCCATTTTCTTGCTCAATCTCAGGATCAATTCTGTTGGCAATGAATTACTCGTCCAAAACAACTTAAGAATTTCACTGAAAATAATTTTTAAAAATTAAAAATGTAGAAAAAGTAATTAAATAACATGCTAAGACAGAAAAAGATGCACTGTGCAAATAATCCTTTATCTGTGGCATTGTGCACCAAGATTGAGGATTAGAAACTGTCTTGTCTTGAATATGTGAGCAAGGGAATGTGTGTATTCACCATCATGCATAAGCTCCACTCAGAGTGGTAATATAGAAGAAACAGCAAAACATTAAGAAACTACTCAAGTTGTCTCTTGATATAAACCAAATAGCCATGCATAAAGGGAACACAGTGTTCATTCCAACATTCGAGCTTCAGATTTACAACAAAAACAAAAAGCATTTTTGAACACATATAACATCTCTATAAATGGAAATGTTATACTGGGCTAGAATCGTACTAAGTTACACATAACAGATCAATTTTTAAGATACGATTATCCTTGAAGAAATGTATTGTGAAAATAAATAAAGGAAACCTCATTTAAAAACAAATGAACAAATATAACTAAACAGAAACAGAGACATAGATATAGAGAACAAACAGGTAGTTACCAGAGGGGAGAGGGTGGAGAGAGGAGAGAAAGAGGTGAGGGAGATTAAGAGGTACAAACTTTCAGCTACAAAATAAATGAGTCACATATGTGAAATGTATAGTATGGGAAATATAGTCAATAATTATATATCTTTGTACGGTGACAGATGACAACTAGACTTAACACAGTGATCATTTTGAAATGTATAGAAATATGGAATCAGTATATTATGTACCAGAAACTAACATAATGTTGTAGATCAACTAACACTTCAAAAACAAACAAACTCATAGAAAAAGAGGTCAGATACATGGTTACCATAGTCAGGGGGTGTGGAGGGAAGGAGGCATTGGATGAAGGTAGTCAAAAGTTACAAAATTCCAGTTATAAGATAAATTAAGTACTAGGGATGTACCGTAGAACATGATAAATATGATTAACACAGCTGTATGTTATATATGAAAGTTGTTAAGACAGTAAATCCTAAGAGTTCTCATCAAAATATCTTTTTTCTATTTCTTTAATGTTGTATCTGTATAAGATGATGGATGTTCACTGCACTTATTGTGGTAATCATTTCATGTGTATGTAGGTCAAATCATTGTGCTGTGTATACCTTAAACTTGTACAGTGCTGTATGTCAATTATATCGCCATAAAACTAGAAGAAAAAAATTTAAATTAAAGTCAGGAAGCTCTGAGGGGGAACTGTCACGCACACATCACTCCACAGCTTACCGACCCCAGCAGGAAGAAAGATTCCCTTCTGACGCAGTAACAACAAGCTTCCCACCACCTGCAGCTGATGAAGAGCCATCACAGCTTCCCCAATTTCCTCCTAATACCTGTTGAAGGCTGACCTCCCATTTGTCTCCTCGGACTTGCTTATGTTTCACCATAGTTTGCATGGCCCAAATTGCAATTCCTCTGATCTTCCCAAATAAACTCATTTTGCTGGTAAAATAACTGGCTCTTTTGTTTTTTCAAGGTCAACAAACTCAAGGAACAGCTCTACACTGAAGCTTCCCCTGGCCCCTTTCACACACAGAGCCTCTCTCTAACCCTCTGTCCTCCGGCCGTGTGCCAGGCCCCCACTCCCACACACACAGGCAGAGCACTGAGATATGTGCCTATACTAGAATTTCATTCCTAGATAGTTGTTTGATCTTGTATTTGACCACCCCCATGATGGCATAACCCTCAACACATAGTGCAGGGCTGAGTCACATTAACTGACAAAAGTTGATGGATCCATTATGGCTTCTCAATCTTCTCATGGCAAATTCCTCCCTGAAAGAAGATATGCTAGCACAGGGTAAAATCAGTGGTTTTCAGAATGCCTTTCTCTTGTCTGTAATTATATTCTATAGCCTCCCTGTAACTCTACACACTGTCTTCAGTATCCATTCTATCAGAAGTGTAACTTTAACAAGTTTTCCCCATTAATCTCTAAACTTCCTGGAACAGCATTCAAACTAAACTAAGTCCCATCCCAGAGAATGTTTTTTTTTTCACATCACGACTCGGGTACGTCAACACACTTATTTTGACCTTGGAAGCCCCTTTGGCAGAAGACAAGATTTATAAAGATAGTAAAGTATAATAATACGACCTGAGACTGACTTGACCAACCTCAAAATACCTTTTTTCTATAGATTTACAGCTTTCTTGTAATAATTTGGTTGCTGGGGATAGTTTGCTAAATATTTTATCTACAAACAGCCTGATTCACTTCTTGTAATAAATGTCCTCAGCTATCTTGGAAAATGCCAGCAATAAAAATTTCCATTGCAGGTAACGGAGTCATGCCTATATAATTGTTTGAAAAATATAAAAAGACTATGAGAACTATTTATACCTAAGAAAAGAAAGGCATAAATGCTTCAGTGGAAACACACAAATTGAAAATCATGACGCACATCTGCTAAGTTTAGAAAACAAATATAACCCATGTTAGTAGACATCCTCTGATATAATTGTCCAGTACCTAGAAGCCTGTGCTGGACCCAAAGCCAATACCATGTGGACCGGACCTTTTTACTGGTTTCTACTCACACGCATCTTCAAAATGATTACATTACAAAACTAAGTTGAGTCCAGTTTCCTGGACGTATGCATTTCCATAGGATCTCTTGAGGACCACTTAATTTCTGCTCAAGCTTGAAGAAGTTGCCTTTCTGCTAAGTATCTTCAGAATGTGTGAAAGAGGCACAATAATACTTATTTCTTACTATTACCTCAGTGGTGTGAAGATTAATTAAAAGCACTGTTTGCTGACAACTTTGAAAAGTGCTATATAAACACAAGGTATTACAATTTTGAGGAGTAAGAAATTATCTTAGGGAAGTTTTAAATGCTGGAAACAAATGATACATCAGAAGGCATTGTAATCATCTATAAATTCATGAAATAATAATAATTTTACTTGAAATTATAGAATGACAATGGAAGTGAGATTTCTACACCTGACCCTGCCACTACCACCAACACCAGTTTTGTGTGTAAAAGAAAAAACTTTCATAGATAACAACCTCTAGAAAAATACAATGAATAGCACTCTTATACACAGATGAAGGAAGGACAGACAACATTATTTATTAAGCACTATATTATATACCAGATACTTTGCCAGTTGTTTTTACGTAGTAATCTCATTTGACACTTACAACAATCCTTAATGTAAATGGGTATAGTTTTAATTATTTCAGAGGTGATGAAACAGTCTCAAGCATGTTCAATAATATGCTCAAATCAAACAGCTTTTAACTACCAGAGCTAGGATTTCCAACCAGGTCTTCTGCTCTTTGCATTTCAACATGTTGTGAGTATTTATTTTTAATGGTCATTGACCAAGATATAGTTAATATTTCTACCATTTAATGAGAATTTAAACTTCTAAAATTAGAGAGATTGCTCTATATAAGAGTAGACACTTCCTTATGAGGGAGTGGTTATCACCTGTGTGCAGGTAGATACTGCCCTATGTGTAGGTACATAATTAAAATGTAGTTGTCACTACCACTGTGCAAAGACAATTCAGATCGTTAATATCACATGTAAAATGAAAAGACAATTAACAACCTAAGAAGAAAATGACATTTGCAACATATGTGACGTCGATTAGCGTACTTAATATGTGAAAAACTCTACTTTTTAAATTAATTATACAATTTTTTAAGGTGAAATATGAGTCAAAGAACACAATCAGTGAATTCACAGAGAAGAAATACAAATTCCATGTGTGTTTTTTAATGTTTAGCTTCACTTATACTAAAACAACGCAATTCAAACAATATTTGCTGCCAATCAAATACATTTTTGAGCCAATGTTTATAAAATTCAGGGATGTTTATTCCTCCGGTTGGAGTATAAACTGGTACAACATTTCAGAAGATTTTAATGTAATCTATAATATAAGCCCCAAATCTTAAAAATTTAATTTCTATTTGATCCAGAAATTCTTTTAGAAAATCAACTAAGGGAATTAAGCTTCAATGTGTCAAAATTTTTTGCTATGAGAATATTCATTGCGGTGCTGCTTTTCATAGTAAAAATATGGACATTACCTCAGTAAAGGTAATAAATAAAGAATAATTTAGGTAAATCCTGGGGCATTCATATATTGAACTTCTTTGTAACCAATTAAAATGGTATTCTGGAAAAATACTTAATGATATGAAAAAAATGTTCACAAATTAACTGAACAAAAACTCAGTGTACAAATTAGTATTGAGGATGATTCTATTTTGTTTATATAAAGACAGCATACATTTCATTTTTGCATCCAGAGATAGAGATATCTATATAGAGAGATAGAAAGACATCTGTACAATAGAGATAGAACCAGAGAGAAAATGAGAGAGACAGAGACAGATATACCTACCAAGATGGACATGGAAGTAAAATAAAGATAGAGATATCTACACAGAGTAATAAAATATATTTATAGAGATAAAATTACAGATTCAGAAATACATAGATATAGGTATGCATATATATTTATATGCATACCTATATCTATATACAGCAAAAGTTTAGAAGTGGTTATCTATAGGTATTGAGGATTAGATTTTTTTTCTTCTGTTTATCTGTCTTATTTTGCTTAAAAATTTAGAATTAAAAAAATTAATATGTAATATTTTCTTTAAAAAAGTCATTTGTAAAGACAAAAAAATTATGAATAAAGGTCAGCATCATCTTACCAAGAAGAGTATCATTGTTGTTTTCTGTTAGCTGTTTTAATTCATAGAGAGCAGAAAAAAATCAATACCCTTTTAGACTTCTCCAATCACAACTTATTTCTGTTTGTTAATTTTATCGGTAGTTAATTAGCATCATATTTAAAATTTTTCAGGTTCGCAAAAAAAATCCTTAGAGACAACCATCCTGGGTGCATTTAACTGGTCAATGTGTGGAGAATGTAGTTAGTTAGTAGTTAACTTGATAAAATTAATAAGGGCACATGTTAAAGCCAAAAGAGAATAATAAATTAGAAGTCATGAAAATAAGAGCTACAATCCTACTTCGTTATTCACTAGGCACAAAGCCTTGAAATATTTCCTAAAAATTTCTACACCTCATTTACTTCATTTATAAAATTGAGCTAAAAATAACTGCCCTTCTACCTTAACAGGTATATGTAAATACTGACTCTGGCAGTACACATAAAATCTAAGAAAGTTTATATAAGTATTACAATCAGTGTGATTATTACTATTTAAAAATAAACCAGGAAATTTACAATGTGAGTTAACTGTCGTGTCTGTTAATCAGTACAAAATACTTAAATTTAGCATTTTTAACCCTTTAAGAAGATATTTTACTATAATAAATACATGATTTACTAATGTTTTTCTTACTCTTTTTTTATAGACTAGAAATGTTCTGTACTGCAATTAGTAAAAATTCAGAAACATCAAGACATATAAAATAAAATGACATTTAGTTAAATTCAATGAATTTAATTCATTTTTATTCCCTCTATACTGTATTCTCGAACCAAGTGGAATATGTAAGCACCGATATTCCTAAATTAGATACACCCTTTTAATTAGAATCCTCTGTTCAATTTTTGATTTGAGTGTTTCATACTTCTCTTGAAGTATCCTAGAATTAAACCACTTCAAGTGTGTTCACAAAGAAAGTTGGAAAATGTGGACATGAAAGTAATTCACCCAAAAGTATCTAAGGAGCATCTTCTTTACCAAATACAATACGAAAAGGAAACCTTGCTCTCCAGGAGTTCATAATCTAATTGATTTTATATCTATATCTATCTATCTGGCTATCTAATAAATGAAATACACACACACATAAATACACCAGTTAAATATGAGAAACAGTAGGATTTTTAAGCCCCCCCAAATACCATAAGAATTCATAAAAATA
Source organism: Phocoena sinus (assembly GCF_008692025.1). NCBI lineage: Eukaryota > Metazoa > Chordata > Mammalia > Artiodactyla > Phocoenidae > Phocoena > Phocoena sinus. The sequence goes on along the minus strand of NC_045772.1, from coordinate 43,560,701 downwards.
AGACCTCGTCCTAGTTCTAGTATTTTTAGATGATTAAAATAATTACCACCCCTATGCTCTTACAATTAGGGAGTGGCGGAGCTAGGATTCAAACATTCGTCATCAGAAGTCAGAGCCTACACTCTTACCATCTACAGAGATATTTGAAAATTCCATTAACTCTCTTAGGTCACATATATCTTAGTGTCTTTAAGAGTCATTTTTCAAATAATAAGTGTCTCTAGGAAGTTTATTGGTCCAATAAAAGGTCTTTATTACCAGTCTCTCACACTAGTACTCCTAAGGATAGATTCCTTTTAACTGATTATGATCACTTATCTAGTAACTTCCTAAAATCTCATATCTCAAAATACAAATAACAAGAAAATTAGAAAATTAAAGATGAACTTAAAGTTGTGCCATTAATGCAATTGTTGTGATGGAAGAATATTACATTAAGATTCAAAAGACCTGATTTCCCACTCTCTAAACATTTCTTGATGAAATTCCTTTTCTGCTGAAGGTATCAGCCTAACTCATGCCCATGCTGGTTCTAAAATTTATAATTTTAATATAATTCAGCTTTTTTAGATAAATATATTTTCCACCTTCAGTATGCTCCATTCATATTCTAGGAAAGATTTAGGGTGCAAGAAGTATCAATCGTGACTGTAAAATTTCTCTACCCCAAAATTCAAGAAGCCATCATTTTGCTCTAAAACTACTGGGAAGGGTTTTTGCTGGCGTGCGTGTTGGGTGGGGTGGGATAAAGAGTGGAGGGGGCAATGGGTGAGAAACCTGGTCATTAGAAGACATGATTTTGTGCCAAATATGCCACACACGGCTCAACAAAAAGGAAACCGTCAAAATACTTCCTCTGTACCAAGTTCTTTGCTATGTATTGGGGATGCAAGGATAAATGACGCTGTGTTGGTCTTTGCGCTTACGAAGCTTTGGAGTTTGAGAAGGAAAACACGTAACAAATCATTATTATTCTATGTGAGAAGCACCATATGAAAGAATGTTCAAAGTGTTGAACCACTTATCTTCACAGTAACCTTGAGTTAAAAATAGTTAATGTTTGCATCCCCATATTAAAGGTAGCATTGGCGTTTGGAGGTATAGCAGGATTCTTCTAAGGCCTTAGAGCTAACTGAAAGCAAAATCATGATGAGACTTTTCATCTGTAACATTCACCTTAGCATTAGTGCACTCCCTCTCTTCCTGTTAGTAAAAATAATATTCTAGAGGTTTAGATTTATAAACCCTTTGGCTGTTATTTTAGATATGTAAAGTAATATTAGCTGGTGGTCTCAGCATCATTTTATAAGCAATTGTTCCTACAATTGGTCATTTCAATAATTTTTAAACCTCTAATAATTGTGTAAAGACATGATACATTTTTTGATTAATTAATATTTTGTAGTACTTTCATTATTTTGAGGTTCGTGACCTTTATCACTCAAGGAAATTACCATTTGGTTTTTCTTTTTGATGCCCATGACTTTAGTTCCACTTGTCCACATTAAACTCTTTCAAATTAAATCTTGGGGAAACCCAGGCCAGCACTCTTAGTTACTTTGCAGATTCCCATCCATGGGCACATGTTACCATGGAGTATAATAATGCAAAGCCTGGGCACAGGCTGGGAGTGGACCAGGCATGAGAACGTGAAGATAGGCCTGTGGAAAGCTGCGTCTTCCCCCAATAATCTGACTAAAGTGTTTCAAATGAAACCCTTTGGCCACCAGTACCATCCTCTTCCTTTTTCCTTAAGCTCTTGATTGCCCCAAGTGACAGAACCAAAAGTTTCATGGTAACAGAAATTAGCCTAATAATTGAGTGACAGGCTTTTTATTTGGTGGATATGGGTTTATATCCAGTCTATGACACTTATCAGCTGTATAACATTGGGCAGCATTTTTATCTCTCACCTGTGAACTGGAGGTTAAAACACTATTGATCCAATAGGATAATTATGAGGATTAAATGAGGCAATGAACATAAGTGTTTAGCACACTGTCTGGCATATAGTGAAATCAATGGAATTTAGCAAATTGTACAAAGATGAAGTTCTAAGTTTCAATTTCCACATCTGTGAAATGTAAGTAAAAATAATTTATCCCATAAGCTTTGAGAATTTAATGAGGTAATGCATGAGAGCATTTCACCTGGTGTCAGGTCTATAATATGAGCTCAGTAAATGTGAACTCTTAATATATTGCACAAGCATAAAGTTAAAGTGGAAGCTCTCTTAACCTCTAATTAATTAATAGCCTAGATTAACCAAAAATTCTGTTCTTTGTGTAAAACATATGAGCTGATGTCCAAAGGATCCAAACAGCATGGCTAGTGACACACCCTCTAACTATGGTAATCATAGGCCTCAGTTTGTCCAGGACTGTCATAATTTATATTTTCTTTTACTCTCAAAAGCTTCTAGGCATGGATGATAAATTACGTGCCTACTCTACAAGTACACCCATGCCCTCCATACACGCCAGAAAATTTGTATGCTCTTCAAGTACTCTCTGCATTAGTCTGCAGTACTGTTTTTGCAAATTTTCCTTACTATTGTAAATTCATAATTCAATTAAATTTTATAAAGACTGATGAAGATGCTATAGAATTAAATATAATTTAATTAAAAATCTACATAAACTAATGAAAAATTCTACAGCATTTGACATGAGAGAGGAAAAGAAAGATCAGGACAGGGGACTAGAGAGTTTTTGAAAATGTAGAAGCTTCCACACTCATTACTTCCCAATTTAAGTGCTTGCTCTCATTCACAGAAATTCAAAGTAAAAACTGTAGAGAATGAAAAAAAGAAAATGTGAAATGTGTCACTGGATTCATACATACATTTCCATTATACCTCAAAATAACCTTGCAAGGAAATAATTTGTCTAAGTCCACTAGTAAACAACAGTGCTGAATCACAAACCTAAATGTGTCTGAAACAGAACACTTTGCTCTCAGTAGCTAGATAATAGCTTCCGCCACCCCATAACGAAGATACAGTATGTAAAGGCTAGAGCAAGCAAAAAAATGTGATATCTTTCGAATGGAAGCCCAAAGAGCTTAATTTGCTAATTCTGGAAGACTGACTACTTAACTGATTATAAGTTAAGGATACATCTTTATGCTCTATGTCAGCATTCCATTGATATAGACATAGATATAGATATAGATATTTTTAATTGCAAAAGGAAAAAGTGAACAGAGATTGGGTACATCCTGGTGATTTATTTTCTCTGTTAATATTCTACTGAAAATTAAGTGCCTATATAATTCTGCTGTAACATACTAAAGGAATATATTTAATCTGCAGTCCATCAATGCATAATCTTTTATGTTAAATAAGAAACTGCCATTGTATTCTCAACATTCACTATGTCATACTCCTAAATTGATATCTTCTATTAGAACTTTATGTAATATAACTATAAAATAGACTCTAGTTGCATCAGTAATTGAATTGGGCTCTGCTTTGAAAGATTATCTTAATTATAGTGAAACTAGGGAAATAAAAATGCAACCTAGGTAGATTTAAAGTACAATTTATGAATTTTAAAACATTGAACACTGTTTTACCTACAGGTTTCATTAATGTCAATGGGAGATGTGCAGCTAAAAGAACATGCAACATTTAACAATTTTACATTTAACTGGGCACTTTTTTCCGTTTTCCTTATCAGTGATGAATTTGGTGGAATACTGCAAATGGAACTGTGGTCTACAAATTGTTAATAATGCACTCTGTTTTAGATTTAAATATGTGCTTAAAATATGGATAAAATATCTAGATTTATACATTATGAATATAATTTATAAATATCTAAATTTATAAATAAGATATTTAATATATTACATAAAATTTAAAATTCACTCTCACCAGCCATGTTTCAAGTAGTCAGTAAATACATGTGCTTAGTGGCTGCCATATAGGGAAGTGCAGATATGAAACAGCTATTGGAGAGCCACTAAATAGGATTTAGAATCAATTATTTTTAGCTTTCACTTTTCCATTCATAAAAGTCCAGTTTGTGACTTTCTAATAAATGACAATGGATTTTTAAAATAATATAGTGTCATTATTAATAAACCAGGGAGGTTTTGAATACTACCTTATAAGGAGCTCCAAATCCTCATTTCAATAGCCTGACATATCTGCCAGAAGTTTCTAAATATCCTCAAACTCATTGCTTTTGGAAACTCTACTTATCTGCCATACACAGTTCTTCAAGGTTTCTGTTTCCCTTCTTCCTCTATTTATGCTTATGGTACCGCCAAGTCAACATAATCTTCAAAATCATGTCTCTGATTTCTTCCTCTTCCTCTCTTCATATCTCTAAAATGGTCACAGTGCTATTTCTTCAATCACGTAATTCTTTTTTGTCTTTTCCTCCTCTCTACTGTCATGCACTCTTATCAACCTTTTTCTCACTTTAATCTATCTTCCAAACAAAAGCCACAGGAGCCTTACTAGAACACAGATAATATGACAGATCCAACTACAAAATGAAAGGCAAACTCCTGAGCATAGCTTTAAGGAACTTCATAAACCCTTACACATGCTACTGCTGCCCCTGACAATGGCTTGGTGACCCCTGTTGGCATATTTTGAAACCTTTTCCAAATACCTGAAAATAAGTTCAAGGTCTTTAATCTTTGTGACCCTCAGTTCTTCTGTCATAAAGTGAGGGAAAGAATATTTACAGGACTTCCCTGGTGGTCCAGTGGTTAAGAATTGGTCTGGCAATGTAGGGGACGCCAGTTCCATCCCTGGTCGGGGAGCTAAGATCCCACATACTGCGGGGTAACTAAGCCCGCACACCACAACTACGGAGCCCACGTGCTCTGGAGCCAGTGCACCAAAGCTAGAGAGAAGCCCACACACCGCAACAAAAGATCCCGGGTGCTGCAACTAAGACCCAACGCAGCCAATAAATAAATAAATAAATATTTTTTTTAAAAAAAGAATATTTACTTTCAGGGATAATTTAGAGCTTAAAATTAGGGATAAGTTAGAGCTTAAAATTAAGCCACGTAATAAATTGCTGCTGTTTATATCATCATCATCTTCAACATCATCATTCATTTGGCTCTAACCTCCACATTTCTGGTTGCATTTTCGAAGAAGTCTGCATAGACAAATGGCTAAAGATCCCTATGTTTCATTTCACTGGTGAAGAAAAATAGGTCAGACAAGGCACCATGCACTTGCCACGACCAATCGTATCACTAGGGTGTAGCCTCAGGATACCAATGACCTTCTCATTACTACTAAAAGTTTACTCAAAGGCTGTTGAAGCCTAATGCTATAAATGACTTTAAATTGTTTTTATCAGATTTCTGAATTTAGTGCAAAAACTTTCATTGTACTTCATCTACCTCTTGATGCAAAGATCTGAAGCCTGCATGCGCTCAGACACATTACAATACCGAGTCTATCCAGTTGGTAATATTACCACATTACTACTAAATAAAAATGACTGGAATATTGTTACTATAAGACTTATCTAAATCTTCATTCTTTTCTGTTTCTTCCAGTTTTATTGAGATAAAATTGACATACAGCACTATAGAAGTTTCAGGTGTACAGCATAACGGTTTGACTTATATACATCATGAAATGATACCACAATGAGTATAGTGAACACCATCATCTCATATAGACACAACATTAAAAAAATAGAAAATAATATTGTTTCCTTGTGATGAAAACTCTTAGGATTTACTCTCTTAACAACTTTCACATATAATATACAGCAGTGTTAATTATATTAATCGTGTGTTGTACATTACATCCTTAGTACTTATTTTTCTTATAACTGGAAGTTTGTACCTTTTGACAACCTTCACCAATTTTCATTCTTCACTTTCATTTGAGCTTTTTAATTCTTTGAGTTTAGTTTTTTTAGCTCTTCATGCAGCAACAATTTAGGAACAGTCATTAATAAAATAGCTGCCTTTTGATTTAATAAAGGCAACTTGTTATTAACAAAAGCATCAAATTTGCTGAAAGATCATAACATCTTTGTGAGGCTGTCCTAGCAAGTGAATCCTCTTGAATCTCAGCTTTCCTCATACAACAGTCTTATTTTGAAAAAACATTAAAAAATGCTTAAAAAGCAATTTATAAAATAAGAGGTCCTTAAAATAGAACTTTTATCCTCATAAAAAATAGGTGTAAAGTCAAGTATTAAGTTACTCTAATTAAAAGGTCTTCAGTTTCTATAATGCAAACCATGTGTTTGTGTTTGTTTCATTTTGTTTTTGAAACAGAGTTTAGAAGTTGTTAGAATATGTGGAGAATCCTCTCTCACTGGTGGTAAAAATATTTATGGTTATTTTTGAGAACCATAACAGAACAGAATGCCATAAGGACTGTAGGTAAATATAAAGTTGTGTCCTTTATTACTCAGCCATAAAAAGAAACAAAATTGAGTTATTTGTAGTGAGGTGGATGGACCTAGAATCTGTCATACAGAGTGATGTAAGTCAGAAAGAGAAAAACAGATACCGTATGCTAACACATATATATGGAATCTAAAAAAAAAAAAAAAGGTTCTGAAGAACCTAGGAGCAGGACAGAAATAAAGACGCAGACATAGAGAATGGACTTGACACAGGGAGAGGGAAGGGTAAGCTGGGACGAAGTGACAGAGTGGCATGGACATATATACACTACCAGATGTAAAACAGATAGCTAGTGGGAAGCAGCTGCATAGCACAGGGAGGTAAGATCAGTGCTTTGTGACCACCTAGGATGGGGAGGGTGGGAGGGAGGCGCAAGAGTGAGGGGATATGGGGATATATGTATATGTATATGTATAGCTGATTCACTTTGTTATACAGCAGAAACTAACACACCATTGTAAAGCAATTATACTCCAATAAAGATGTTTAAAAAAATTTTTTTTAAAGATATATGCAGGGCTTCCCTGCATATATACGGGTTCATATACGCGGGTTCGTGTGCATATACGCGGGTTCGGGTGCATATACGCGGGTTCGTGCCCTGATCGGGGAGGATCCCACATGCCGCGGAGCAGCTGAGCCCGTGAGCCATGGACACTGAGCCTGCGCGTCCGGAGCCTGTGCTCCGCAACGGGAGAGGCCACAACAGTGAGAGGCCTGCGTACCGCAAAAAAAAAAAAAGATATATGCAAATACTATCCACTTTGGTTATAAGACAGAGCTTATAAGATCTCAATTATTTTGTCATTTATGGCAAATGTTCAACAACTCAATTGTGGTTACTAGCTAATTGAGGGAAATAATGTACATGTTGCCCTTTTGTATGATTTCCCTCAAATACCAACATTATTTCGTTATATCATGTGCCTCAAAATGTGCTCCTTGGATCAACTGTATCAGATCCACCTGAAATGCTTGTTTGAAATACAAATGCCTTGGAGAATTTAAATTCTGGAGGCAGTGCCTGATCTGCATTTTAACAATCTCCTCAGATAACTCCTAGGTATTCAAAATTTAAAAACACCGCACTATATTTTTTAGAGTGAAAGAAATTAAATGACAAAGCCAAAGGCAGACGAAAGGCCACGTGGCCCATCTCCATCCTCTCCTCTAAATCACACTGAACAATTGGAAGTCCTTACTTTAGGATATAGTCAGCATGCATAATTACCCTGTAGCATAACAGATCTGGTTTTCAAATTTTCTTGACAAAGTTTTGATAGTTTAAATAGGAAAACAGACTGTTGCTTATATATCCAACGTAAATTTATTTGTAAAAGTATCTTAATCAGTTAAGTGTAGGCACTTCTCTGGAGGGAAAGCTTACTTTTCATTGCCCTGCAAACATATTCAAATATATTTTACTCAAGTTTGCATTAAAATTCACTGATGACAACTTGTATAAATATCTTCAAGGCAAATTGAACAAAGACATCTATTCCTGAAAAATGAGACTCTCCCTTGGGAAAGTGATGATTATGATAATCAGTTGCACAAAACTCTAAACAATAATGATAAAAAATTAAAATAGTATGGTTAAGGAAAATAAAAGAATAATTGTCAATCTTCCCTCCCCTTTACCTCTTCATATTTCTGTCACAGTCTCTAAAGGAAAACACATATCAAATATTACATTAGTCCTGAAGGAAACATTCTTTGAATAAAAGGCACAAATTAATAGCTATGCTCACAATTAAACCTAATATGTGGATAAGCTTATCATATGCCAGAAGTCATTCTTGTATATATTGTTCAATCAGTTCGTCACATATCTTTATCACAAGAATGACGCTAACTTTAAAAGGTCATGAATCCAGTATGTGGTTGTAATTTGACCTTCAGTTTTTTTAATTAGTTGAATAGCTAACTGTTCCTTCCCCTATACTTGAAACTTCTAAAAAAAAATGAGGATAGGGAATGGAAAGAAACCAATACAGCAATTGAAATTGTTCCTTTATATCGTTTTATGAATTCATAGATCCAAAATACTTTGGCAACAATAAACATAAAAAGAAATGTGCATATTTGGATGGAATGGCAGCAATTCATAAATTAAATGAAATTCAGGAAAGTTTTCTTTTAAAATTTGTTCTCTTTTTTCACCATAACAATTGTCTCAGTAGTGTCAACTCTGCATGTTACAGGATCAGTTTATGTCCATAAAAAGAAAAAATTATGTTAAAATACATTCCTTCTCTCATGTGTTTGTGAAAAATCAATCTCTGTAAGAAGCTAATGGCCCAACAAGCCTGATTTCTCCAGATGCAACATCTATTCTTTAGATCTTTTCACCACTGATTGGTCACCCATGGATTTGTGGAAGATTAAAAAACTTGAAGCTCTTTTTTAGTTTACTCAGGGGTAGAAGCACTAATTTCATCTAGAAGTATAGACAACAACATAATAAAAGTAAATTATTCTTAAATTAAAAGGGCTAATGAAGTTGTCAAAGATACTTAATTTACAGCGCGGCCTCCTAGGTATGGAGAACCCAGCACAACTTGACATTGACTAGAGCTTATTGCACTAATTTTGCTTTAATTTAAATGACCAGTGGCAACTAAGACCCATGGTTACCCGTAAAAGATTCAAGCTTTTCTGAAAAAGATTAATTTATAATCCTTATTTCCAGTTAGTAAACATATATGTACTGACCAGCAAGAAACCGATAATGCGAGGCTGCTTTACTAGAAGGTTCCACTTTAAGAGTGCAGTTTAGTACATTTTGAATGTATAATAATGCATAATCTCAGTGTAGTGTTTTATTAGGTCCTCCTTTTAAAATTTTAGTTATTTTCCAGTTCACAAAAAAGCAAACTCTTGCCCCCCAGTTGGGTTAAGGTTCAGAATACCAGTCCTGCTTACATTTAGTGACTAGTTCACAGTTTGGGTGGGGTGGGTACAACTTTCTGCTTGTTAAAAGTAAAGTTAAATATGATTTTTCTTTTAAAGTTGTCTTTTGATTTTTCAATTAAATAAAATTTAAACATACAGAAATTACATATTAAAAATAAAAAGTTATCTATTCCATCTATACTAACATCAAATATTCCATCAACTAATATTTTATGAATGGGCCACCAAAACACATTGCTACCAAGATAATACATAGTTGAATGAATTGTCATTCTCAAGTTGAGTGAAGTAACAGCCTATTTGTTCAAGGTGATATAGCAGAATTATTCTCCTCTTGTCTGCTTATAAAGAAATACACCTATTCTCATATTGTCTTAGCTTAAAAGTTGAACCTGAATAGCAAAAGTCTCCTCCACCCCTTCATAATTATGTTCAGTAATATTTTGCCTTCTCATTTAAATCAATTATATATATAACCCTTCTCTTATCCAGGGAAATGTCTGACTCATAAAATCATTGTTTCTGTTCAGCAAGAACTTTCACCTTTCTAACAGCAAGGTTTCCATAAGGGCAATTCAAGCAGACATTGAGAAGTTTCCAGGAAGTTTTAATTGAATCAGAACTGATAAAGATTAATTAGCTACATCTGTCCTCATGACAGCCCTGATGTGGGAACAATAATCAAATAAAAACTCTGTCAACAGAAATGGTCAGTGATAAAGACTTACTGCATCTCTCTATCTCAAATGCAAATCCCCACTGCAAAGACATTACAGAAAATGAAGTTACAATGAGATAGAGGATAAGTGACCTGCTGTGCTTGGAAATGGACCAATGCAGTCTAGGAACATCTAGCTCTTTTAAAAGTAACAATGGGTAAAACCAGATATTAATAACACCTAATGTCCCCTTGATAGAACAAAGTCTTAAAGGCATCATGCTTCCACATAGAGTGGACTATACGTTGTCAGCACATTTATATACTGAAGGAAGATCTGTGTTTATTCATCTCTGATTTATAGATAACAGAAGAAGTGTAAAGGAGAAATATAAGGATGGAGAATGATTTATAGCTGATCATTAACAAAGAAAATTACACAACCATACTTTCTGCTCTCATGTCCAATTTATGATTTTAATCATTAAGTTGTTCCTCAGTGCTGGCAGGCAATTCTACTGTAATCTTTTAGCTACCTTAAAATGCATGGGTGTATTTGCACAAGGCCCACACTTAGAAACCATGCTTGGTTTTATGCAAAGCTGTCACTGTCTTGAATTTTTTAATAATTTAACAGGACTCTGACATTTTGTGTTGCCTGTGCGGGCTCTAGTCAAATCTCTCTTATATTCCTCTACTTTTGCAAATAATTATTATTGCTTCCTTTTATTATTCTAGTGTCTTCTCCTTTCTTGCTCTCAGTTTGATGGTTTGGGTATATTATTTTATAAAAAGAAAATGAAAACAATCAAAAGAGAAATTCCACCTCCTCATGCAACCATATTCAGCAACCTAGCTACATCTATACACATATAAACTTGGGTCTCCTCCTGTTACACTGAATGAATGTTTCTTTATTTTATCTAAAGCCACCTAACCCACAGGGAACATGACTCCTACTTAATGCCTGGTCTAGTCAATCCCATGACAGGACAGTAAATCTGCCTAATTCTGGAATGCAGTATTAGGAAACCCATTTTGCCCTTGCACATGAGCTACATTCCCCATTTCCACCTTTAATACTACTAGAGATAATATATTGGGACCTCTGTCTATTCATTCTTTGTCTTATTTTTTGGGACAAAAAAATTTTTAATGTTGTTTATAAGAGTCCCTCAAAGACCTCAACCGCAATCACTTAATAAATATTTGTTGAAGGAATGAATGAGTGAAGCTAATCATGTTCTTAAATATTTGTTTGCTTAATCTACCAAGTAACCTTAATTTTTAAAAAATTTCCTAATTTTTACTTCCTTATCATAATTATGATATTTTATTCTTATTCCATTAGATAGTAATGTGGATGGGTACAGGAATCTATTTCAAGTAATATTGGGGTGCTCAAATAATTTACTTGAGAAAGTAATTTAGAATGGCTTTTGGTAAAATAGTAAAGTTATGGATGACTCTATAGAATTCAGATTTCACCCTCTCCCTACAACAGGCCATCTACAGCTTGGCTGAAGTCCTTAATTTTCTCCATATATCATAATGGACAAATCCCACAATTTGCACTCCTGTTACACCACTTCCAACCAAATCAAACACAAACAGCTCAGCTCAATTTTATTTTCCTTTAGAAATAAAGATAAACTTTCATTTCCCATGCTTATAGGAGATTCAAACTGAGAAGAATTAATTAGATTAATGTTTTCTAATATTGTTGATTTCATGAAAATATTTTAGAAACAGACTTGGGGAAGTTCAAACCAGTCTGAACCACTGGTTTAAATTACTACCTTCTGCCTACTCAAGTTCTGTAGTAGGAAAGTTTATTATTTACATTATTTAATATTTCATGAAAATATTTTAGGAACAGACTTTAGAAAATATTTTAAGAACAGATTTTCTCCACTTGGGGAAGTGGAGAAAATAGGAAAGAATCCCAGTGAATTCCCCACTTTCTACCAGAGCAACTCTGTATTTATCTTCCTTATTCATTGTGTTTCTCATAACATTTAAGATATTCTTCTGCTAAAAATTGTCTAAGTCCACTTACAGTTCTAAGTGATTAAATAAAATATTTTTGTTGAGTATGAGAAAAAAGCATATGGTCAATTTGTTACTCAAAGGATCTTTATCAAAGAAAGAAATGGTATATTTCTTCAGAAGAAAGACTGAATGACAAAAGGCAAGTGATTATGTAATTACAGGAGAAAAAGGATGAGTAGTAAACAACAAAAGAATAAGAAAAAGTAGCAGAAGCACATATTCATCCCTACTATCATTAACCTACTATCCTTAAGCACATAGGAAATGGGTTTACCCAGATTTAGGAATTTGAAAAAATTCTGCAATTCATAGATTGAGAGATGAATTTAAAATCAAATGAAACTCATAATGTTTAGTGCATAAATAATATCCTCATTAGTTTCAGGCCTTTAAGGAATTTCCACTTTAATATTATAGAGAATAATTTAATTTATATAAATATAAACTAAAATAGAAACTACCTTTTTGACCAAGCAATTCCACTCCTGGGTATATATCTCAAAAAACCAAAAACACTAATTTGAAGATACGTATGCCCCAATATTCATAGCAGCATTATTTACAATTGCCAAGATATGGATGGAACCTAAGTGTCCATAAACAGATGAATGGATAAAGAAGATGTGATGTATGTATGTATTATATATATATTATATATAATATGTATGATATATAATATATATATATATACATAAAGCTACAATGGAATACTACTCAGCCATAAAAAGAATGAAATTTTGCCATTTGCAACAACATGGATGGATTTGGAGGGTATTATGCTTAATGAAATAAGTCAGACAGAAAGACAAATATTGTATGATATCACTGATATGTAAAATCCAAAAAATGCAACAAACTAATGAATATAACAAAAAAGAAACAGAGTCACAGATATAGAGAACAAACTAGTGGTTACCAGTGGGGAGAGGAACGGGACAGGAGCAATGTAGGGGTAAGGGATTAAGAGGTATAAACCATTGTGTATAATATAAGTTACAAGGACATACTGTACAACACAGGGAGTATGGCCAATATTTTATAATAACTAAATAGAGTATAACTTCAAAAATTGTGAATCATTATATTAAACACCTGAACTTATATTTTACATCCACTGTACTTCAATAAAAATAAGTAGCTAGGGACTTCCCTGGTGGCTCAGTGGTTAAGAATCTGCCTGCCAATGCAGGGGACATGGGTTCAAGCCCTGGTCCAGGAATATCCCACATGATGCGGAACAACTAAGCCCCTGCATCACAACTACTGAGCCCACGTGCCACAATTACTGACACCCACGTGCCTAGAGCCCATGCTCTGCAACAAAAGGAGCCGCCACAATAAGCCCGTGCACCACAACAGAGTAGCCCTCGATTGCCGCAACTAGAGAAAGCCCACCAATGAAGACCCAATGCAGCCAAAAAATTAATCAATTAATTAAAAAACCCAAGAAAACAAAAACACAAGATAGTACTTCACATCCATTAGGACGGCTAAAGTTAAAAAAAAAAAGTAACTAAATAAAGAAAGAATGAGATATGTTCATGCAAAAGCCTGTACATGAATGCCTATATTAGCTTTTATTTTATTTCTAAAACTTGGAAATTACCAAGATATCCTTCAATAAGTGAATGGATAAACTGTGGTATATGCGTACGATGGAATACTATTCAATGATTTTTAAAATGAGCTATCAAACCAGAAAAAGACATGGAAGAAACTTAAATGCAAATTGCTAAAAGGCCAAACTATATAGAGAGTAAAAAGATCAATAGTCCCAGGAGTTAGGGGGAGGGAGGGAAGGATGAATAGATGGCGCATAGGGGATTTTTAGCACAGTGAATATACTCTGTGTGATATTATAATGGTGGATATATGTCATCATATATTTGTCAAAACTGTAGAATGTACAACACAAAGAGCAAGTGTGAACTGAGGACTTTAAATAATAATAATGTATCAATATTGGTCCATCAATTGTAACAAATGTACCACTTTAATGCAAGATGTGGAAATGGGAAGAGAGGAGGGGAGAAGCATATGGGAACTCTCTGTACTTTCTGCTCAATTTTTCTGAAAACCTAAACTGCTCAAAGATAAATAAAGTATTTTTAAGGCCCATAAAAATGAGAAGAGAAAATAAAAGTACAGTAGTGAAGTAATTCTACCTTATAAAAAAAGCATTAGAAGCCTATATATAGCATGATTTTTAACAACAAGGACTTTGAAGAGAGCTCAACCAGCATTTCAATTGAAGCTTTGCTGTTTACCACCTGTTTGACCTTGGGAAAAAAAAGTTTCAACCTCTCAAAAACTAAGTTTCATCATTTACAAAATAGAGGTGATATCTGTACCTATTTCCCTCCCTTTGTTTTTTCTCAATGTGGAATATTCAAAAAACTAGTAATGTCCTTTTATTTGTTCTTTTGGAAATAAAAGCAGCATCAAGTTATGAAATGGTTCAGTTTGAACCACTGGTTTAAATTACTACCTTCTGCCTATTCAAGTTCTGTAGTAGGAAAGCTTATTATTTACATTATTATGAATATGTGCAATTCAGAAGTCTTGCTCATTTTCAAGCCTTAAAGAAGTGGTGAATTTATAGCAATAAGGCTCCAATCTGAACTTCATTAAGTAGAGGCAGTTCTCATCCAGATAAGGGCAACTTAAGGACATGATTATCTTATTGAATATTTCATATTAAAACACATCACCATGGGCTTCCTTGGTGGCGCAGAGGTTGAGAGTCCACCTGCCGATGCAGGGGACACGGGTTCGTTCCCCGGTCCAGGAAGATCCCACATGCCGCGGAGCGGCTGGGCCCGTGAACCATGGCCGCTGAGGCTGCGTGTCCGGAGCCTGTGCTCCGCAATGGGAGAGGCCACAACAGTGAGAGACCCGCGTACCGCAAAAAAAAAAAAAAAAAAAAAAAAAAACATCACCAGCATTTAATAGAAGAGAAGTTTGAGAAGTATGAGAAGCCCTTTAAGTACTTACATGTTTTACTGGGCGCTTATATCACTATGCAATCTGTTGCTATTTGTAAAGTATTTATTTCACATTACTTCGATTGGTTGATTCAGGTTTTATTTCCATGGAGAACTACAGAGAAGCTTTTCGAACATTCTAAAACTCTCTTAAATCTGCTTTCTCTGTGGAATTCTTAAATTGTGTTGGTCTGGTACAAGGAATTATTTCTCAGAAATCATACTGGAAGAATTCTGAAGCTATACAAAACCATAAGCCTAGCGTTGTCTGAGAAAGGATAAGAGAGCTGTTGATCCAGAGTGGGGCTTTGCCCTCAGAGAACTTGGGCAGATTCTGTTCTCAGTGTCCTGCTGATTCATTGTTTGACCTCTCTCAAGAACTCTTCCTCGCTACGGGAAGAAAACGAGCAAAAGGTGTCAACATCTTCTACATTCTTTAATGACAACCTAATTAATAACCTTGCCTTATGATGCAAATCTGAAGCAGAAATATTGCTAAGAAATGCAAAGCATTATTATTATTTATGCAAAATGTGATAAGAAAACTGGAATGTATTAATTCGAAAAATTACGAGTAGTGTCTAGAGGGCTGACACATATGCAAGGTGCTATTTGTGCTGAGATAAATTTACTTTCTATTTCTAAGATTCAAATGAGAGAAACAAATTGAATATTTCACACACAAATGCACAACTGTACAAGGCATCCAGGGATTTTGGAGTTGAATTTAGTTCAAAGTCAAATAAAGTTCAATTTTTGTACATTTTGCTTTATTTTGTCCATGAAAGGCCCAGCTGCTTGCCCAGCTGTCTATCAGTCATTCTCGATCATAGCTTTATTAGTGTGATTCTGTACTCCTGCTATATCCTTTGCAACTAAAAATTGTAGACATATATTTTCTTTGTTTGAGGGTCATACAGAAAAGCTTCTGACTCGATGAACACGAAGATTATAAAGAAGACATTATTTAAAGATTCTTATACAAAAATATGGCATTTATAAGAATTCAACCCTGATTGAGTTATTATGGCTTCCTTAGATAGTTGTTGAATGACCAATCATCTCAAGATAAACAACTCAGCTTGTGCTCAAATACTAGATTTCTATTATTCCCACTTCAATCTCAAGTCTCTATTGAATAACTTCAAATTAACAAACAAACAAAATATATCACAAGAAAGAATGTTATGTTTCTTAAGACCTA
This sequence comes from Phocoena sinus, assembly GCF_008692025.1. Classification (NCBI taxonomy): domain Eukaryota; kingdom Metazoa; phylum Chordata; class Mammalia; order Artiodactyla; family Phocoenidae; genus Phocoena; species Phocoena sinus. Next base: position 43,544,482 of record NC_045772.1, on the reverse strand, counting down.
TAATATTTGTCAGAATGAATAAAACAAAACACTTGCTGTGGAAAAGTGAAGGAATAGACCAGGATCAGAAGAACTTTCTCTGACCCCAAATGATGCTGTGATCTTTGGAAACTATCTGGACCTCCATTTACACATAACAATTGAGAATAGACTAGATGAATGTCTTTTCAAATTGTATTCCAGAACCTCTGGGTTCTATGAAGGTATTGTAGGGGAAGGTTAAGGTTACAAAAAAAGGAGAAAGAAAAGTTCGCACGGGTAGGATTTTCACTCCCCTTTTCATTAGAATCACTCTGCGCTTATTTTTCTTATTCTTGGGGATTATCATAAGATTTAATTTAACAAAAATGTTTCCTTTTCTACACATGCTTTAAATAATTAGGTTATTTCTATAGTCTTTTTTATATCTACCAGCCAAACTAGAAAAAAAATTCAATGATTTCAGACAAATCCTGATCAGCCTGTTCCTCAAACAGGTCTACATCAGAAGTTTGCCCCTCCTTTGGTTTATTTGTTGGTATTATGTACTTACTGTGCATGTCCACACAGCAAAACATATTCTAGCAATCCAAACCACCTGTAAAAGGCAGTAAGAAAATGTAAAACTCCATGAATCAATAAAGCTCCCTAAAGATATTACAAAAGAATATATAACTTTGCGTACTGAATATAGAACTATTTTACATGGAAATAATATTTATATAAAATGTATGTACAGCACACGTATTTTTGGGTATCATGAAGTACTATATTTTCCTTTTTTATGAATCATATTGCTACTACCATTTCAGGGGTCCCCCTTCTTTACTGATTAGAGAGACTATACATTTAGAAAGTCTTAAAGTAGTATATTCACAGTGATTATAAAAATCCCAACTTATAGCACAAAAACTTGACTGCACTTATTTTTAATACATTTTTGTCTTAGGAAAAAACTTGACAAATCTAAGTATTAAATTAATATTCCTTATTCTTCTTAGATCATGAACTACAAGCTCTGTAGAAGCAGTTAATGATAAAGGTGAAATTAGGAGTTTAAGTAATCAGGTATCAAGAGAAATACAACATGAAAAATAGTAGGAATTATGAAGCAGTAAATGTGTTTAAATAAAGCAGATCTCCAAAATCATATATAAATATCAACTCAATTTGGATAATAGACTTAAATGTAAGAGCAAAACTACACAACTTCTAGAAGAAAATACGTTAAAAAAAATCTTTTTGAGGGCTTCCCTGGTGGAGCAGTGGTTGAGAGTCCGCCTGCCGATGTAGGGGACACAGGTTCGTGCCCCAGTCCAGGAAGATCCCATCTGCCGTGGAGCGGCTAGGCCCATGAGCCATGGCCGCTGAGCCTGCGCATCCGGAGCCTGTGCTCCACAACAGGAGAGGCCACAACAGTGAGAGGCCTGAGTACCACAAAAAAAAAAAAAAAAAAAAAAAAAAAATATTTTTGAAATTCTGTTAGACTCATCCTTAGATAGGACACAAAATTCAGGACTTATGAAGATAAATACATAAATAGGACTTTATCAGAAGTAGAAATCTTCCGTTTCCTGTTTTCATGCTAAAAACATGGCACGAGAGGCAACAAACTATAAGAAAATATTTACAAAATACATTATCAGTTAAAGAACTTGTATCTACAATATGTAAAGAATGCTTATAGCTCAATAATTTGAAAACCAACAGTCCAATCTAAAAAGGAACAAAAGATTTGAACAGACACTTCACCAAACAAGAGAATAGGCACATGAAAAATGCTCAATATTATTAGTCATCAGGGAAATGCAAATTAAACCACAATGAGCCAACTACTAGAATGGCTAAAATTAAAACAAAACAAAAAAAGACAATACAAATTTCTGACAAGGATGCAGTAAAATTGAAACGCTCAAAAATTTCCTGGTGAGAGTGCAAAATGTTACAACTACTTTGGAAACCAGTTTGACAGTTTCTTATAAGGTCACAAGCATATCTACTATACAATCCAATAATTCATAGGGTAATTACCCAAGAGAAATGGAAACTTGTGTCAAAAAAGGTCCTGTACACAAATTCTTCACTCACAATTGCCAAAAACTGGAAACAACCCAAACTTCCAACAACAGTTAAATGGATAAACACATTGTGACAGATCCATACAGTGGAAACCTATACAACAATAAAAAGCAACAACACTAATGAATATCAAAAGCATTGTGCTGACTGAAAGAAGCCAGACACAAAAGAGTACACACAGTGTGATTCTATCTATTTGACATGTGGAATAGGGAGAGCAGTGATTTCCAGGGGCTGAGATGGCTGGCAGCGATGAAGGAAGAAAGATTGAACATAAAAGGGCATCACACTTTGGAGTGATGGAAATCTTCTATATTTTGATTGAGGTGCTGCTTCCAACTGTATACATTCACCAGAAATCATCAAACTCTGACCTGAAAAGGGTGCTCTTTTAAAATGAAAATTATACTTCAATAAACATCTTTTCAAAAAATAGATCTAGCTAATTGTGGTTTAACAATAAAGGGCTAGTTTTTAAAAAGTCATTATAGAAAGATATGCATAGACATAGGATTCATGGAATATTTCAGTTTACACAGAGCTTTTCAGTATCACTTTAGAGTGATGTGTGATTTGAACTTCCTTGGCAAAACCTATGGGGAACTAAAACAAGAAAAAAAAGAAAGATAAAAAGATACCTCCAAACAAACAAGAAAAGCTGGAAGGAAGAAACTTACAAGACAATAAATGTTGGGACATATAACGCATATTAAAAGAGCAGTAGGGCTTTAGATAGCACAAATTCTCAGGGCTCCTATCTCAATTAACTCTGTAGTGCCTCTCATACCACACTTCCTTTCCTGTGGCCATTTCTGGCTGCTGAGAATGGAAGAGCATCTTCTTATGGGATTTGCTAATCCCCCTACTCCTCAATTCTTAAGCAATAGCCCAGAGGGCCCTCCAAGTCGGACCAGAGTTCTAAGAGTAAGCAATATGTCTATGTTGTGTTTTATTTTTAAGATCAAAGAGTTGTCTCTTAATGGAGCTAATTAGGGGAAGTACAGAAAAAATTAGGTTTATAACATGGTGAACTTTCAGTTTTCAGAAAGTGCCACTGCCCATGGAACATATCCCCTCCCATACAGGTTTACTGATAATGGATCTTTTAATAGAGAACAAAGCCTTCAATTTTATAAGATAATATGTTTCAAATAGGAATCTATGGAATGCAATGTTTTGATCTGAACTTTTCCCATATGATATAAAAATTTGTAACTAACACTTTCCTCAGCGCAGGTCTTCATAGCTGGAGGAAGAGCACTGGGACGTGAGATGCCTCCACTGAGTGCAAGCCTGACAGACAAAGCCTGGACGCCAAGAGGTGAAATTGAGAATGTCAAGACACATTCCAGCTTTCCCTAAGAGGGTGCTGAATTGCTTAAAAAATAATCTCCAAGGGCAAATCATAAGCTCTCTAAATGAAAATGATTAAAAGGGTTAAATCTAACTCCATGGAAAACAAGCCAAAGAATGTAATTGGAAATTTCCAACCATGAGTCAGACTAGATGTATGGGTTCTATATCCACTATTATGGTTCCCAAAAGTGTAGGGTTTTTTCTTTCCTTATTGTTATGTAGAATTATTAAGGAAAGCCTACGATTTGTCCTTATCCATTTTCTTGAAACCTGACAATATAGCCATTCATAAAATTCCACCAGTAACTTTCTATAAGATATCAAAGCAAGGACAGCAGTTATATGTTCTGGGGATTGGTCCTTCTTCTTCAGTGCCACGGTTGCTGAGTAGTTGATTTACTTAGTATCAACCATTCTGTAGGACATTCTACTGGGTTACAAAAGATGTTACAAAAAACCCAAACGAACTTTTTGGCCAATCCAATATATCTGTTACCTCATTTGCTTATTATACTAGATCTCTGTGGTACAAATATGCCCCCATTTAAAAATGAGGTGGATAAAATTTAACATTAGTAACCTAAATCCACACAGCTAGTGGGAGAACTGGAACTACAAATCAGATTCCAAACCCCACACTAATCGTACAACATGACATTCATATACAGGGATCAGTACAATGTGTTCCCCCAAAACAGGAAGTGAAAGAAACAATACTAATAATTAAGTATAATCAGACTAGTTCTATGACCACCATTATATCAATATATTTTACTTCTGAGCATAGATTTTTTTTTTAAACATCTTTATTGGAGTATAATTGCTTTACAATGTTGTGTTAGTTTCTGCTTTATAACAAAGTGAATCAGTTATACATACATGTATATTACCATATCTCTTCCTCTTGCATCTCCCTCCCTATCCCACCCCTCTATGTGGTCACAAAGCACCGAGCTGATCGTCCCTTGCTATACAGCTGCTTCCCACTAGCTATCTAGTTTACATTTGGTAGTGCATATATGTCAATGCTACTCTTTCACTTCATCCCAGCTTACCCTTCCCCCTCCCTGTGTCCTCAAGTCCATTCTCTACATCTGTGTCTTTATTCCTGTCCTGCCCCTAGGTTCCTCAGAACCATTTTTTTTTTTAGATTCCATATATATGTGTTGGCGTACGGTATTTTTCTCTTTCTGATTTACTTCACTCTGTATGACAGTCTCTAGGTCCATCCACCTCACTACAAATAACTCAATTTCGTTTCTTTTCATGGCTGAGTAATATTCCATTGTATATATGTGCCACATCTTCTTTATCCATTCATCTGTCAATAGACACTTAGGTTGCTTCCATGTCCTGGCTATTGTAAATAGAGCTGCAATGAACATTGTGGTACATGACTCTTTTTGAGTTATGGTTCTCTCAGGGTATATGCCCAGTAGTGGGATTACTGGGTCATATGGTAGTTCTATTTTTAGTTTTTTAAGGAATCTCCATACTGTTCTCTATAGAGGTTGTATCAATTTACATTCCCACCAACAGTGCAAGAGGGTTCCCTTTTCTCCACACCCTCTCTCGCATTTATTGCTTGTAGATTTTTTGATGATGGCCATTCTGACTGGTGTGAGGTGATACCTCATGGTGGTTTTGAATTGTATTTCTCTAATGATTAGTGATGTTGAGCATCCTTTCATGTATTTGTTGTCAATCTGTATATCTTCTTTGGAGAAATGTCTATTTAGGTCTTCTGCCCATTTTTGGATTGGGCTGTTTGTTTTTTTGATATTGAGCTATATGAGCTGCTTGTAAATTTTGGAGATTAATCCTTTGTCAGTTGCTTCATTTGCAAATATTTTCTTCCATTCTGAGGGTTGTCTTTTCATCTTGTTTATGGTTTCCCTTGCTGTGCAAAAGCTTTTAAGTTTCATTAGGTCCCATTTGTTTATTTTTGTTTTTATTTCCCTTTTTCTAGGAGGTGAGTCAAAAAGGATCTTGCTGTGATTTATGTCATAGAGTGTTCTGCCTATGTTTTCCTCTAAGAGTTTTACAGTGTCTAGCCTTACATTTAGGTCTTTAATCCATGTTGAGTTTATTTTTGTGTATGGTGTTAGGAAGTGTTCTAATTTCATTCTTTTACACCAACCTGAGCATCGTTTTGAAACATGTCTAATTCACATATCAATTTAATAATAATAATACTCCTTGTGCAGTATATATACAGGTAAGGAAACTGATGGGATAATTAAGTAACTTGTCTAAGGTCATACAAAGTAAATGATAGAGCCAGGATTCAAACCTAGGCAGTATGACTCCAGTCTCAAGAATCTTACCACTAGCTTGAATGGCCCTTTAAGTAATAAAATCATGTTCTCAGTATTAATGGAAATTATTATAATCCATTAATTCAACAAACATTTTTTGAGTGCCTACCTTATATCAGATCTTGATCTATGTGCCTGAGATGAAGCTAGAATCAAAATATATCAAGGCCCCTGACCTCAGGGAGGTTGTATTCCAGTGGGGAAGTCAGAAAATAGGCATCATCAATAAGTAAAATATATGGCATGTCAGTGCTTTAGAGAAAAAAATGTTAAGTAAGTGAAATAAGAAAGTCTAGGTGTATAGGAAGTGAAGATTTCCTGTTGATATTTTAAATGTCACTACAGAGATGACATTTAAAAGAGCTGCAGGAGATGAATGTGTGTAACATGTAGATGCCTGGGGGAAGAGCATTCTAGCCAAGGGAACAGCAACTGCAAGGGTCCCAAGGCCAAAAAATGCTTAACCTCTATAAGTAACATCAAGAATACCAGTGTGGCAGGAGCAGTATGAACAAAGGAATAGACTAACAGAAGTGAAGTCAGAGATAAATGGAAACCTAGGTCCAAAGAACCTTGGAAGGACTTTGGCTTTTACTTTAAGAGTAATGAGATGCCATTTTTGGATTTTGAGCTGAAAGGTGTTTTGGTCAAGAATGGACTAAGAGGGGAAATGTCAAGGCAGGAAGATCCGTTAGGTTATTGTACAAAAACAGGTAAGATGATAGTGGTTTGGATTTGGCTAGTGGTGGTGGAGACAGAGAGAAGTATCAAATTCCAGATATATTTTGAAGGCAGAGCAAACAGAATTTCCTAAGGAATAGGATATAGGAAATAAAAGAAGAGAGAGAGGTTAAATTTGACTCCTGTGTTTTGGAGTCACAGGATAAAGTTGCCATATCTTGAGATGGGGAAGGCTTTTAGAGAAGCTGGTTTAGAGCTTACCAGAATTTCATTTGGGGTCATGTTAAGTCTGCAGTGATGACTATACGGCAACAGGAAGAGGATGTCAATTACAGCAGTTGAATACAAGACTGCAGAGTGTGGAGAAGAGGACTATATGCATGAACATATAGATGGAATTTAAATTTCTTAGACTGGAAAAGATCACCAAAGGGGGAACTAGAGAGAGTAAAATTTTGAGGACCTATCTCCTAGAGACTCAATCATTAGGACATTGGGCAGAGGAGAAAACAGCAGAAGAGACTGAGAAGGAGCAAAGAGAAGGTCAAGGGGAAATCAGACGACCTGTAAACCAATGTTTCAAGCAAGATGGAATGATCAATTGTGTGAAATGCTGTTGATAAGTGTTAGTGTTGCCAAGGATTAATGATTTCATCTTAGTTTTCACCTTAGTTTTAGCAATTAGAGGACTTTGGTTACCTTGAAAAGAGCAGTCTCTGTGAAATTGAGGGCTGAAAGCCTGAGAGTGGTAGATTCAAGCAAGACTAGTAAAATGGAGAATGTAGAGAGAAAAAATGGGCAACTCTTTTGAGAAATTTTTCTGTAAAAGAGCAGAGAAGTAAGGTGGTGGCAGGAAGAAATTATAGTATGTTTATATGCTGATGAAAATTATTCCAGGGTAAGAGAAAAAGCAATGATAAACAAGAGAGAAAGAGAATTGCTGGAGAGGTGTCACTGAGGAGAGGAGATGAACTGGATTTACTGAACAAGAGGAGAGATCGTTATCAGATGGGAAATGGGAAAGTTCATTCATGGAAACAGGAGGGAAAGCTAAGGATGTGGATATGGCTAATAGATGCAGACAGGTGTCTAGAAGCACATGTAGGTTTCTTTCAGATTGGTACTATTTTCTCAACAAAATATGAAGTGAATAAACTATACTACAAATACAATCACCACTAATATTGACTGAGCATCAGCTATGTAGCAGGCACAGAGCTGGGTCCATTAATTATGTGACTTAATACATCTTTTAGTTTAGATATTATCCCTACATTACTATGGTGTAAGCTGATGTCAGCAACAAAACAATGTATATATTCGATTTCAAAAATATATTTTTAATTCCACACATGTTAATATTTAAAGAAAGCCAAGAGTAATCAAACAACAATATACACTAAAAAATAGTAGTTTTTTGAATCAAGTCAATTTTCTGTTAGCAAATTGAAAGTTGTCTTTTTTTCTTTCATAATAAGAAGATAAACCAAAAAATAATATAACACAGGGATGTGAACAGAGTTGAAAGCGTAGGAATAATCACTCATTAAGAAAAGCTTTTCTTATAAAGTTCATTATAAAATCAAAAACATATAGAAATCAAATAATATTTTCCATCTTCTATGTATTATCTGAAATGTTCAGTCGATTTTATTAACTTCTGTCAGAAAAAGAAAAATTTTTCTAAGACTAATGTCCGATTAATGACATGGCCACTCAATGTTCTCAAGTCTTTGCTAGATTTATGTTTTCAGCTGAAGAGCGGAAGGAAAACATGAAGTGTGTCTTTTTATTTGACTATGTTTCTTGCAAATATCTTTCATATAACACAGCTATAATTTTTAAGTTTAAAAATCAGAAGAGTAAAAGGAATGTGATGATGCCAACCATAAAGAATATAAATTTTAGAATAAGTTGTAAGAGCAAACAAAGAAAAAATAAGGCCCAGGTCATTGATTTTTACCTTTTCTAAGCTATCAGGAAAAACTGCAAAAGAATTACTTTTACCTGATGCATATTAAAACACAGAGCTCTCCAGATACTCTTATTTTCTGAAAGTAGCAAGCAGAATCCTGCATATAAACTTAATTTACTTTTAAATTCTGTATTCATATCACAAAAGATGAAAAAGAAAATTAAAAAACAAAACAGGGAAGAGAAAGAAGACAATTGCAGAATAGAAAATAAAGTCACCAGAACTGTCCTTAGGCCTATGACCTCTGAGAGCTGACACATTACTTCAGTCAATAGTGAAAAAGAATGTTTGCTGAATAAATCAATCAATAAATATTGAGCAGATATTTGGAACAGCATTTTGGGTTATTTTCCACTTACCTCTTTAGAAAATGACCTCTCCGAAGCTAACTGAATATATCCAAGAAAAATTAATCAACAGCCTGAATCTTGACTCAGAATGACTAGTGGTTTAAAAAGCTGATATGCAATAGACCAATGTGACCTTCGGCAAGCTGATTAACCTCTCCAATCTTTAGTTTCCACATCCATCAAATAAGAAAATATATATTTTTTAATTTAATGAGTTATTATAGGGTAACTTGTGATAATATAAATAAAGAGCATTCAGGAAGGGGTCTGGAACAAAACAAAATGAAACGTCTGCTGCCATGATTATGACCTCGTATAGCCTTTCCCAACCTCACTGTGATGATATATTTCTCCCTTCTATTTCATAATTTTTAATACGTTCAGAAACATCCATGTACATTCTTTAGGCATCCCACCACCCCAACTACTTAGTTCCTTATATTTTCATATGACAGTGAATTTGAGAACAAATTTAATTAAAAATTAGAGGAGGAAAGAACAGTGACTAAAATTTGGTTCTGATTATAGATATATAAAATAATTACTAATATTTGAATATTTTTGTTTATCCTATCTTTTCTATGACTATTGAACTGAAGACTATTTAGGGCAAGAAAAGGAGATGTTGCCATCTTTTTCCTTTTACCCCTCGACAGCTTCTAGAACAATTTCTCTAATATTGCTGCTTATCTATTTCACCTTAGAAGCAATTATTTTAAAAATACATTTAGAATTGGGACTACTGTTTACCATGACCAAGCCTTTAACTGCCCTTATCCATTCCAAAACAGCTGCTAAATTTCATGAAGCCAGCAATTACAATTTGCTCCCCCAAATCCTCACAGCTTCTTGTAAATGGATTCTTTGTTTAATTCCATTCTAAACCAAATAAGAAATGGTGTTTTCATGAATCCAATGTGGTAGTTTCAAGGCTGAGATAGTTTTGTTGGGCATGGAGATTTAAGCATTTTTTCTCAGAAGTCCAACTGAAATCAAGCTATCAGATACAGCCATTTAACTTTACAGTAAATACCATCCCTAGTATCTAGCAATACTTTCACATATGTGCTAGAAGGAAAGAAGGGAATATTATAGCAACTTTCACAATTTTTCTGCAATTAAGTTCAGGGTAACTCAGAAAGTAAGACAGTCACCTATTGGAAAGAGTACAAAGTTTAAAGTCCAGACAAACTGCAGTCAAAATCTGAGCCACTTACTCGTGCAACTGTGAGAGGGTTACTTATTTATCTAAGCCTCAGTTTCCTCACTTAAAGTGGGGCAGCTATTACATATCTAGTGCGATTGATGTGGTGATTAAAAGTAGATAATGCTCGACACATAGTAAACCCCATAAAAGGTATTATCTTTCATGTAAAACTGATCAATCTTATAGAAAGATCTGGGAGTTCTGGAGAGGCAGTGTCTCCTAAACTTTACCTTAATGCTCCCACCATACTCTCTCTTGCTCTATGGTTCAAGACAGCAGCCACTGAAGACAAACTGTTCACTCTCTGTGTTTTGATGGGAGTCCAGAAACCACTGGTCTGGGATGATTATTTGGACCTTCATACACCCAGAAATAACCTCATCCTTGAAAATCTGTGAGTTATTTTAGGGAAGTCATGCTTATGTGGGGTCTGAGAACCTATAGAGAAGCCATAATTGGAGCTACATTGCTAATGGTCTTTGAAGTTCGTGGAGTATTAAAGCTTACATTGCACCCCAGCAGGTCTAGGAGCACCCAAGAAGTTCCTTCATGGTGCCTCATCAGATTTCAAGTCCCCTGTCTGACATTCACCACAGGCCTAAAGGAACAAAAGTCATTTGGGCTCCCTTTCCTGGTTGGCCAGCACTTATAGGACCCTAATAATCTGATCTGATGGCTACCAACAAGCAATGAAACCCAGAAACCTCTGGGAGGACTTTCAAGTAGATGATCCCAAACTGAAGGCTTTGAAAAAATTCACTAAGAAGAGTCTGATGATGACTTGAAACTAGTAGAAAGCAATAAGACTATATAAAGATATCCTTTAGATCTTAAAAAATAATCTGGAATTTTAAAAACATTCAGTAAAGGAAATGAGAGAGAAGATGACAACGTTTAGGGAAAGATCAATGAACAGGAATATCTCAAAACATACAAAAAATGGTACTAGAATATAAAAAGTCATGGGAGAACAGTTAAGAGTCTGAAGGAAAAATACAGGAGGTTTGATATGCAAGTAATAAGAATTTAAGGGCTTCCCTGGTGGTGCAGTGGTTAGGAATCTGCCTGCCAATGCAGGGGACACAGGTTTGAGCCCTGGTTCGGGAAGATCTCCCATGCCGCAGAAAAACTAAACCCGTGCGTCACAACTACTGAGCCTGCACTCTAGAGCCCACGAACCACAACTACTGAGCTTGAGCGCCTAGACGCCGTGCTCCGCAACAAGAGAAGCCACTGCAATGAGAAGCCCGCACACCGCAAGGAAGAGCAGCCCCTGCTCGCCACAACTAGAGAAAGCCCACGCACAGTAACGAAGAGCCAACACAGCAAAAGTATGGAAAACTGCTTATTTTTTTTTAAACATCTCTAATGGAGTATAATTGCTTTACAATGGTGTGTTAGTTTCTGCTTTATAACAAAGTGAATCAGTTATACATATACATATATCCCCATATCCCTTCCCTCTTGCATCTCCCTCCCTCCCACCCTCCTTATCCCACACCTGGGAGAATTGCTTCTTAAAAAAAAAAGAAAAAGAATTTCAGAGCAAGGAAAAGGAAACAGTTTGGAGGAGGGAGAATAATCAAGCCAACAATAGACAAAACATTTTCTCAACTGCAGAAACATTTGAACTGCAGATTGAAAAGATTCACCATGTCTCAGAAAAGACTAATGAAAAAAACATATTTTTATAAGTACTCTGGTAAATTATCCCAAATTCCTAAAATGAGGTAAATTCTTTTAAGCCTCCATACAAAGTAACTTTCACAATAAAAAGAATCAGAGTAGCATTCAAACTCATCTGAAATCCCAGAAGGTAAAAGAAGTTCATATTCACAGGCCCCTGAGAAAGGACTGTAATCAATAACCCATACCCAGATGAGACACCTGTCACCTGGGAAAAGAAAAGAAGTATATCTCTGGATACACAGGGAATCTGAGCTTATGTCACTCACGTATTCCCATTTGCAGAAAATATGAGAAGGTACCAAATATCAACTGAGCAAGACTGGAGACCTTGGGATCGGAAAAAATGAAGGGAAGAATGGTAAGACAGGAACCTCGTAAAGCACACAGATAAATCAGCAGACATGATAGCCATGATAAGGCTGATGATTGATATGTTATGTTGTAAATATGCATTCTTTTTTGGAAATATTTTAATGTAATGTTTTTAGTTATAAACTATGTTACATATATAAAAGCTATAAAGAATATTCACGAACCAAACACCTAACTACTCCAATACCTTGATTGTAGGCTACAATACCTCTGCCTTACTGTATCAGCAGAGACCACTATCATTTTCTTGCTTTTTTGAGTTTATGTTTTAAAAAATATATATGTATATTTCTATATGATACATTCTTTGCTTTTCTTGTTTATAAGATTTATAAAAACTGGTGTCAGACTATGCAACTTTCTAGACCTTACTTTTTATGCAGTAATATGCTCATTAAGTCCATGAATATTTTTATGTAGATGATCTGCTTTCACTGCAGGATATAATCGACTGCATGAACCCACTACACTGTTTGTCTTTTTTTTTTGTTGGAGAAACCTGGTCGTTAGCAGTTACAAACAGCATTGGTATAAGCAATTCTATTTATATTTCCTGGTGCAATAGTTTCTCTAGAAAACATACCAAGATAAATGTATCAATTTTTTGTATATTAATAAATATATGTTCTACAAGGTAATGCCAATTTCATTGTCACCAGTAGTGTATGAGTTTTCAGTGAAAGTTGTCAAGATTTGGCATTGTCACTAAATAATGAGTCTTAAAAGCTAGTGACACATTAAAAGAGAAAACTTATTAAGTCTGGAATTAAGAATATTAAGCTATCTCCTCAAAATCTAGAGACATAAAGTGATTTAGGGAAAGATGGGAAATATATGCATTTTTAAAATATGTGCATTTAAATATGCATTTTGTGGACAGAGGCACATTATACTTGCTTCTTTTTTTACATAATAATCACAAAATATGAATATAAAAACTAATGATTAGGGCTTCCCTGGTGGCGCAGTGGTTGAGAGTCTGCCTGCTGATGCAGAGGTCACGGGTTCGTGCCCCGGTCCGGGAAGATCCCACATGCTGCGGAGCGCCTGGGCCCATGAGCCATGGCCGCTGAGCCTGCGCGTCCGGAGCCTGTGCTCCACAACGGGAGAGGCCACAACAGTGAGAGGCCTGCGTACCGCCAAAAAAAAAAAAAAAAAAACCAAAAAACTAATGATCAGAATGGGAGTGTAAGCACCAGCAGAAATGAAAGATATATTAAAAGCTCTAAAATTATCAATTTAGACAGAAGAAATTCCCTATCAGTTTATAAAATAAGAAATAAGAATGAAGATAACTAGAAAAATTCAGAGAGCAGAATTAAAAATCATGCAATAAAGCTATCATTAGTTACATTAAACGTGACTGACTTGACTGCTGCTTTCCCCTATTACAGAAGAGGGGCTGAAAAAAAGCACAAAAAAGCCCCTCTGTTGTTTTTTCTTTAAAAGTACACATAAAACAAAAAGTCTAAAAATAAAATGAGAGTCAGCTATTAGACAAATGCAAATAGAAGCAAAGCAGAAGTGACAATATCAGTAAAGTAGAATTTAAAGTCAAAGCATCAAATAGGACAAGAGGCATGTAATGTAATCATAAAGACGCAACTTACAAAGTTCTTCTATAAACTCTGCAGTTAAATATAAAAACTCGAACTTACTCAAAGTACAAGGTGACCTTGATAAACAATTATAGTGTGAGATGCTAATTTACATCTTTCTGAATAGAACAGAATACAGAGCAAAAACATTTGTTAAGGAATGAGGGGTCTGAAAAATACGATTAAAAAGCTCAGTTATGTTGATTTATATTTTCTATCCATCTCTGTATCTATCTAATTATGTCTTATACTGTAAGAACTGAAATTCTTTTCATGTCTTATGACCAAGGAATATTTACAAAAATGCATCACGTACTTAGGAATTAAAAATATTCAGTATACTTTACAAAGAATAAATCAACAAATAAACTTAGAAATGATAAAATCAATAGAGTAATTTTTCCTTACAATTGCATCCAACTGATCAAGAAAAATATGTACTTATTTTTCAAATAAAAGGCCACAAAATAGAAAATATATGAATGTCTATTATTAATCAATCAACCAATAAACTTAGCAATGAATTAATTGCAACCATACAAAGAATGAATACTGATAAAAGTCACCATGCCAAAAGCTAAAAATTTGAAAATGTGAGAGATATTGCTAACAAATGCCTATGGTATACAGATATTCTATCTTTTCTTGACAATCAGCCTTGCCTTGATATTCAAATAATAGGAATCAACCAATAAACTTAGAAATGATAAAAAGACAACTAAAAACCTTAGTACAATGGCATTTTCTAAATGTTTTTCTTAACCCTTGGGTCAAAGAAATAACCAAAACTAAATTTACAAAATGTATTTTAAGGGCTTCCCTGGTGGTGCAGTGGTTGACAGTCCGCCTGCTGATGCAGGGGACACGGGTTCGTGCCCTGGTCTGCGAGGATCCCACATGCCGCGGAGCGCCTGGGCCCGTGAGCCATGGACGCTTAGCTTGCACGTCTGGAGCCTGTGCTCCACAATGGGAGAGGCCACAACAGTGAGAGGCCTGCGTACCGCAAAAAAAAAAAAAAAAAAGGAAAGAAAAAATGTATTTTTATAAAGATTTATTTTAGAAAGAGCTAAAGATCTACTCAGAGGAAATCTGATAGACTTGAGTATCATCATTATTAATAAGTAGGAACTGAAAAAAATAACTTAGTGCTCATCTTAAGAAACTGGAAGGTAAAAAAGTAAATGAATGAATAAACCAGTAAAGTAAGAAGATGTAATTAAATACAGGTAAATACAGTTGGCCCTCCATATCTGCGGGTTCTGTATCTGCAGATTCAACCAACTACAGATTAAAAGTATTCAAAAATATAAAATTCCAGAAAGTTCCAAAAAGCAAAACTTGAATTTGCTACAAGCCAGCAACTATTTACCTAGCATTTACTTGTATTTGCAACTATTTACATAGTATTAGGTATTATAAGTAATCTAGAGATGATTTAAAGTAGACAGGAAGATGTGCATTGGTTGTATGCAAATACTACACCATTTTATATAAGGAACTTGGGCATCTGCAGATTTTGGTATCCGTGGGGGTCCTAGAACCAATCCCCCACAGATACTGAGGGATGACTACACTAAAATAAAAGAAATACAAAATTAAAAAGGAACTTCGACTTTCCAAACTGTCTTTTAGTATTTCATTCTAGCTGCCTTTATCATCAGTGTCCTTTAATCACATTTTACAGTTAACTACCATAACACTCATAATAATAAAGAGCCTGGAGTTTTTAGAAAGAGAGATGGTCATAATTCATCATTGTTACATTAGTTCACTAGAATAGGTCACAAATGCAAATGCCTAAAGAATTCAGGTAACTGACATAATTAAGTACATCAAGACAGGTCGGGGTATAGTAGGGAAAGATGTGCACTGCTGTGAATTGGAACACACAGGCTGATCACAGTGCTTCAGGGAAACACTGCCATGTGGGAGTGTGCGCCAGTGCAGCATATCTTCCAACTTTTCAAAAGATGCCTATTAACTCAATTTTGTTTTATTTTGTTTCGCTTTTACGTGAAATTACTTGGAAACTAAAAACATTTTAAATACAGTGAGGAACTATGCTATGTGAACTAAAACTGTTGGCCCAATAAAACAGATCTACAGCTAAACTCAGTCCATGGGCGACTTGTTAATCACCCTCTTCCTTACAGCCAAAATCTAATGTTCCCTAGGGTATTAGAGCAAACACATAAACAGGAAACACAGCGATTTCATTTTTAAAGTTCCTCGACAAACTACCCCATCAGTGTTGTGTGAAAAATTAGACACTTTTAAAATACTCTCATTGTTTAAAAAATAAACATTCTATAGACAAGATGAAGAAAATTATGAAAATATTGAATTCTCCATCCAATTCACACTAGATTTTGTATCTTTAATTTTTAGAAACCTTTTCTATTAAAATACAAAATGTCTGCTATAATTTCTTTTATAAATTAAAAAAAAATTTTTTATTTTGTATTGGAGTATAGTTGATTAACAATGTGTTAGTTTCAGGCATACAGCAAAGTGATTCAGTTATACATATATATGTACCTATTCTTTTTCAAATTCTTTTACCATTTAGGTTATTACAGAATATTGAGCAGAGTTCTCTGTGCTATACAGTGTTATAATTTCTTTTTGATTAAGTTTATTTATAACTTTATGTAACGTGAAAAAAAATGAACTACCACAGAAGATTGCTAATATCTTAAAAAAGAGTATCCAATTCTATTCTTTGCTTATGAAAATTATTCATAATTCACAAATTATTCTCCAACTATCATATATTAAGAAAAGAACAATATTTCAACTGAAGTTTTCTGAATTAATGCCTCCTTGATAGCAATGACTACTGAAGATTACATTTAGTTTAATAGAACTTCTAAGAACCAAAAGATTTTTTACATTTTCCAATTTTTTATGCTTTTCTTGTTAACCCTTCCTACAATCGGCCTGTCCCCATGTGTTTTATTACTACCTCAAGTCTGGCCATTCCGTGTTAATTCTATCTCATTTAAAAATTCTACTATGTTCTACTTTTTTCCTCGTTTTCTCCGTTTTTTACTTCTCTTTGAGCCAATATCATCTTCTTTTCCTGCTCAACTGCAAGTCCCTACGTATTTTCTCCACTTACTTGTACAATTGGAATGTACAATCAATGCAAGCCTGAACTTTGTTAATAGACAATATTGCGCAGAAGTGGGCATAGCACAAGTACCACAAAACATAACAAGCCACCAAACTACATAGCAGCCGTAAAATTAAGCATAAGGAGACCAACAGTCTAATAGAAATCTTAAGTACATAACTTTTGAATTAATTGTAACAATACAAAAGATGAATACTGATAAAAAGTCACCATGGCAGAACTAAAAATTTGAAAACATGGGAGATACTGCTAAAAAACGCCTAGAGTATACAAGTATTACTTCTTTCCTTAACAATCAGCATTGCCTTGATATTCAAATAATAGGAAATTGAAATGCTACAGAAAATTCTCAAATCTACACAAAGCAGAATCAAGTTAGTATAAGTAGGAAACCTGTATTCATTTTACTATATATCTCAAAAGATAAGCAATAAGTAACCACCCATAGTTCAGAAGACACCAAAATTAAGAAGCACGTTATATGGTAGAAAACTATGCTTATAATTATATATATACCAATATTTGAGCATCTGGAATGTTCAAAGTGAGTATATACATATGACGGTGCCTGCTATTTGATGAATTTAATTGCTTTAAAATCAATGTACTGACACTAATCAAAATTTCCATACCAAGGGATTTGGACCAGTAAGGTGAATGTACTTAATTTTCATAAAAAAAGATCTCAGCATTATCTCTTGAAGGTTGAATTCCCAAACTTGATCCCAAATGTATTAGTCATTTGGATATGCAGTCTGCGATCAACCGAATATTAAACCCACTATTTCCCCTGCACAGTAGTCCCCCTTATCTGTGGGGGATACATTCCAAGATTCCCAGTGGATGCCTGAACTGAAGACAGTATCAAACCCTATATTCACTATGCTTTTTCTTATGAAAAAGTTTAATTTATAAATTAATCATGATAAGAGATGAGCAACAGTAACAAATAGTAAAATAGAACAATTATAACAATCTACGGGTATAAAAGTTACGTGAATGTGGTCTCTCTATCTCTCTCAAAATATTGTATTGTACACAAATACATCTTAACTAAGCCCTTATCATGCACTGTGGCCATAACTTTTGCAGTTTGAGCTATGACAGCAAAACTAGCCCAAATTTCTTTTTCCTTCTTCACAATTTCATGGGTAGAAGATTTGCTCTTGTCGTAGATCTTAGCAACCTCAGCGTACAATTTCTTTTCTTTCCTGATTAGGTCAAGAACTTTCACCTTGTCACTTAAAGGAAGCACTTTATGGCTTCTCTTTAGCATCTCTGAATTGCCAGCGTCACTACTCTTGCACTTTGGGGCCATTATTAAGTAAAATAAGAGTGACTTGAACACAAGCACTGCAACACTGCCACAGTAGATCTGTCTATTACGTGACTAACAGGTGGAATATGCTGGACAAAGAGATGGTTCATGTCCAGGGCAGGGACAGGACAGGACAGTGTGAGAATGGTACATAATTTAAAACACATGAATTGTTTATTTCTGGAATTTTCCATTTAATACTTTTGTAGCACGGTTGATGCAGGTAACTGAAACCATGAATAAGGAGGGACTATTGTAATTTTTCAAAGAAAGATAGAGAATTTAGTTCAGCATAATCTTCCAAAATAGTATTGCATTTAGGGCTTGTATTTATAAAGGAATCACACCATCCTATGCCAGAAATCCTGGCCTGTTAACTTCCCGACACTGCAACCCAACCTCCGTATCTCCAGCTCCAAATGTCGTAGCCATCCTCAATTCCAATGGAGGTTAGAATGGCTACGGATACACGGGCTGCCCACTATTTATGAGAAACTGTCACTTAAATCGCAGAAACCCATTTTTGCAAATTCACAATACAATAGAGACATGAGGGGGAAAAATACCTCTTATTCAGGGAGACCATCAAGATGGCAGAGGAGTAAGACGTGGAGATCACATTCCTCCCCACAAATACAATAAAACTACATCTACCTGTGGAACAACTCCTACAGAACACCTACTGAACGCTGGCAGAAGACCTCAGACTTCCCAAAAGGCAAGAAACTCCCCACGTACCTAGGTAGGGAAAAAGAAAAACAGAGACAAAGAATAGGGACAGGACCTGCACCTCTGGGAGGGAGCTGTGAAGGAGGAAAAGTTTCCACACAATAGGAAGTCCCTTCACTGGCGGAGACAGGGGTGGGCAGGGGGGAAGCTTTGGAGCTACAGAGGAGAGGGCAGCAACAGCAGTGAAGAGGGCAAAGGGGAGAGATTCCCGCACAGAGAATCAGTGCCCACCAGCACTCACCAGCCCGAGAGGCTTGTCTGCTCACCCGCTGGGGTGGGTGGGTGCTGGGAACTGAGGCTTGGGCTTCAGAGATCAGACCCCAGGGAGACAGAGGACTGAGGTTGTCTGCGTGAACATATCCAAAGGGGGGCTGGTGCACCACAGCTAGCGAGGAGGGAGTGTGGGAAAATGTCTGGACCTACCTAAGAGGCAAGAGACCATTGTTTTGGGGTGTGCGAGGAGAGGGGATTCAGAGCACTGCCTAAATGAGCTCCAGAGACCGGTGCGAGCCATGGCTATCAGCATGGACCCCAGAGACGGGCATGGGAGGCTAAGGCTGCTGCTGCAGCCACCAAGAAGCCTGTGTGTGAGCACAGGTCACTATCCACACCTCCCCTCCGGAAGCCTGTGCAGCCCACCACTGCCAGGGTCCCGTGATCCAGGGACAACTTCCCTGGGAGAACACACAGGGCACCTCAGGCTGGTGCAACATCATGCCGGCCTCTGCTGCTGCAGGCTCACCCCACATTCCATATCCATCCCTCCCCCTGGCCTGAGTGAGCCAGAGCCCCCAAATCAGCTGCTACTTTAACCCCATCCTGTCTGGGTGGGGAACAAACACCCTCAGGTGACCCACACACAGAGGCAGGGCCAAACACAAAGCTAAACCCAAGGAGCTGTGAGAACAAAAGAGAGAAAGGGAAATCTCTCTCAGCAGTCTCAGGAGCAGCAGATTAAATCCCCACAATCATCTTGATGTACCCTGCATCTGTGGAATACCTGAATAGAAAATGAATCATTCCAAAATTGAGGCAGTGGACTTTGGGAGCAATGATAGACTTGGGATTTGCTTTCTGCATCTAATTTGTTTCTGGTTTTATGTTTATCTTAGTTTAGTATTTACAACTTATTATCATTGGTAGATTTGTTTATTGATTTGGTTGCTCTCTTCCTTTTTTTCATATATATATATTTTTCCTTTTTTCTCTTTTTGTGAGTGTGTATGTGTATGCTTCTTTGTGTGACTTTGTCTGGATAGCTTTGCTTTTACCATTTGTCCTAGGGTTCTGTCCGTTTTTTTATTTTGTTTTTGTTTTTTAAGTAGATTTTAGCACTTGTTTTCATTGGGAGATTAGGTTTTTGGTTTGGTTGCTCCTTTCTTTCCTTCTTTTTTCTAACCACTATTTATTTTTAACAATATCTTTTCATTTTTTATTTTAATAAATTTATTTTACTTTTATTTATTTATCTTTTCTTTCTTCCTTTTTCTCCCTTTTCTTCTGAGACGTGTGGCTGACAGGGTCTTGGTGCTCCAGAGAGGCGTCAGGCCTGAGCCTCTGTGGTGGGAGACCCGAGTTCAGGACATTGGTCCACCGGAGATCTCCCAGCCCCACATAACATCAAATGGCCAACGCTCTCCCAGAGATCTCTATCCCAACGCTAAGACCCAGCTCCACTCAATGACAGCAAGCTACAGTGCTGGACACCCTATGCCAAACAACTAGCAAGATAGGAAAACAACCCCACACATTAGCAGAGAGGCTGCCTAAAATCATAATAAGGTCACACACAGCCCCAAACACACCTCCG
The DNA here is from genome assembly GCF_008692025.1 of Phocoena sinus. Classification (NCBI taxonomy): domain Eukaryota; kingdom Metazoa; phylum Chordata; class Mammalia; order Artiodactyla; family Phocoenidae; genus Phocoena; species Phocoena sinus. The sequence goes on along the minus strand of NC_045772.1, from coordinate 43,523,885 downwards.
GCCGTGGTGCTGCCCACCAGAAAGACAACATCCAGCCTCATCCACCAGAACACAGGCACCAGTCCCCTCCACCAGGAAGCTATCAGCTGCAGCAACCTATCAGCTGAAACAACATTAGCCACTGGGGGCAGACACCAAAAACAGTGGAAACTGCAAACCTGCAGCCTGCGAAAATGAGACCCCAAACTGTAAATTAAGCAAATTGAGAAGACAGAGAAACACACAGCAGATGAAGAAGCAAGGCAAAAACAGATCAGACCAAACAAATGAAGAGGAAATAGGCAGTCTACCTGAAACAGCATTCGGAGTAATGATAGCAAAGATGATACAAAATCTTGGAAACAGAATGGAGAAAATACAAGAATGTTTAACAAGGACCTAAAAGAACTACAGAGCAAACAAACAATGATTAACAACAAATAAATGAAATTAAAAATTTTCTAGAAGGAACCAATAGCAGAATAACTGAGGCAGAAGAATGGATAAGTAAACTGGAAGACAAAATAGTGGAAATAACTACTGCAGACCAGAATAAAGAAAAAAGAATGAAAAGAACTGAGGACAGTCTCACAGACCTCTGGAACAACATTAAGTGCACCAACATTTGAATTACAGGAGTCCCAGAAGAAGAAGATAAAAAGAAAGGGATTGAGAAAATATTTGTAGAGATTATAGTTGAAAACTTCCCTGATATGGGAAAGGAAATAGTCAACCAAGTCCATGAAGTGCAGAGAGTCCCATACAGTATAAACCTAAGGAGAAACATGCCAAGACACATATTAATTAAACTATCAAACACTGAATACAAAGAAAAGTATTAAAAGCAGGAAGGGAAAAACAACAAGTAACACATAAGGGAATCCCCATAAGGTTAACAGCTGATCTTTCAGCAGAAACTCTGCAAGCCAGAAGGGAGTGGCAGGACATATTTTAAGTGATGAAAGGGAAAAACCTTTCCCTTAAATATGCAAGCCATATTTAAAGTGGCGCGGTGGTTGAGGGTCTGCCTGCCGATGCAGGGGACACGGGTTCGTGCCCCGGTCCAGGAAGATCCCACATGCCGTGGAGTGGCTGGGCCCGTGAGCCATGGCTGCTGAGCCTGCGCGTCCAGAGCCTGTGCTCTGCAATGGGAGAGGCCACAACAGTAAGAAGCCTGTGTACCACAAAAAAAAAAAAAAAAAAAAAAAAAGTGATGAAAGGGAAAAACCTACAACCAAGATTCCTTTACCCAGCAAGGATGTCATTCAGATTCAACAGATAAATTAAAAACTTTACAGACAAGCAGAAGCCAAGAGAATTCAGAACCACCAAACCAGCTTTATAACAAATGGTAAAGGAACTTGTCTAGGCCAGAAACACAAGAGAAGGAAAAGACCTACAATAACAAAACCAAAACAATTAAGAAAATGGTAATAGTAACACACATATCGATAATTACCTTAAATGTAAATGGACTAAATGCTTCAACCAAAAGACATAGACTGGCTGAATGGATACAAAAACAAGACCCATATATATGCTGTTTACAAGAGACCCATTTCAGACCTAAGGACACATAGTGACTGAAAGTGAGGGGATGGAAGAAGATATTCCATTCAAATGTAAATCAAATGAAAGCTGGAGAAGCAATTCTCATATCAGACAAAATAGACTTTAAAATAAATACTATTACAAGAGTCAAAGAAGGACACTACATAATGATCAAGGGATCAATGCAAGAAGAAGATATAACAACTGTAAATATTTATGCACCCAACATAGGAGCACCTCAGTACATAAGGCAAATGCTAACAGCCTTAAGAGGGGACACTGACAGTAACACAATCATAGTAGGGGACTTTAACACCCCATTTTCAACAATGGGTAGATCATCCAAAATGAAAATAAATAAGGAAACACAAGCTTTAAACAATACATTAAACAAGATGGACTGATGTTGATATTGATAGGACATTTCATTCAAAAACAACAGAATACACTTTCTTCTCAAGTGCTCATGGAACATTCTCCAGGATAGATCATATCTTGGCTCACAAATCGAGCCTTGGTAAATTTAAGAAAATTGAAATCGTATCAGGTATGCTTTCTGACCACAACACTATGAGAGTAGATATCAATTAGAGCAAAAAAAACCTGTAAATAATACAAACACATGGAGGATAAACAATACACTACTAAATGACCAAGAGAGCACTAAAGAAGTCAAAGAGGAAATTTAAAAATACCCAGAAACAAATGACAATGAAAACACGAAAACCCAAAACCTATTGGCTGCAGCAAAAGCAGTTATAAGAGGGAAGTTTATAGCAATACAATCCCACCTCAAGAAACAACAAACATCTCAAATAAATAACATAACCTTACACCTAAAGCAATTAGAGACAGAAGAACAAAAAAACCCCACAGTTAGCAGAAGGAAAGAAATCATAAAGATCAGATCAGAAATAAATGAAAAAGAAATGAAGGAAACTATAACAATGATCAATAAAACTAAAAGGTGGTTCTTTGAGAAGATAAAAAAAAATTGATAAAATATTAGCCAGACTTATCAAGAAGAAAAGGGAGAAGGCTAAAATCAATAGAGTTAGAAATGAAAAAGGAGAAGTAACAAATGACACTGCAGAAATACATAGGATCATGAGAGACCACTACAAGCAACTATATACTAATAAAATGGAAAACCTGGAAGAAATGCAGAAATTCTTAGAAAAACACAACCTTCTGAGACCAAACCAGGAAGAAATAGAAAATATAATCAGTCCAGTCAAAAGCACTGAAATCGAAACTGTGATTAAAAGTCTTCCAACAAAGAAAAGCCCAGGACCAGTGGGCTTCACAGGGGAATTCTATCAAACATTTAGAGAAGAGCTAACACCTATCTTTCTCAAAATCTTCTAAAATAAAGCAGAGGGAGGAACACTCCTAAACTCATTCTACGAGGCCATCATCACTCTGATACCAAAGCCAGACAAAGGTGTCACAAAAAAAGAAAACTACAGGCCAACATCACTGATGAACACAGATGCAAAAATCCTCAACAAAATACTAGCAAACAGAATCCAACAGCAGATTAAAGGGATCATACACCATGATCAAGTGGGGTTTATCCCAGGAATGCAAGGATTCTTCAATATATGCAAATTAATCAACATTATACACCATATTAACAAATCTAAGGAGAAAAATCATATGATCATGTCAATAGATGCAGAGAAAGCTTTCGACAAAATTGAACAGACATTTATGATAAAAACCCTCCAGAAAGTAGTCCTAGAGGGAACTTTCCTCATCATAATAAAGGCCATATATTACAAACACTCAGGCAACATCGTTCTCAATGGTGAAAAACTGAAACCATTTCCACTAAGATCGGGAACAAGACAAGGTTGCCCACTCTCACCACTATTATTCAACATAGGTTTGGAAGTTTCAGCCACAGCAATCAGAGAAGAAAAAGAAATAAAATGATGCAAATCAGAAAAGAAGAAGTAAAACTGTCACTGTTTGCAGATGACATGATACTATATGTAGAGAATCCTAAAGATGCTACCAGAAAACTACTAGAGCTAATCAATGAATCTGGTAAAGCAGCAGGATACAAAATTAATGCACAGAAATCTCTTGCATTCCTATACACTACTGATGAAAAATCTGAAAGAGAAATTAGGGAAACACTCCCATTTACCACTGAAACAAAAAGAATAAAATACTTAGGAATAAACCTACCTAAGAAGACAAAAGACCTGTATGCAGAAAACTATAAGACACTGATGAAAGAAATTAGAGATGATACAAACAGATGAAGAGGTATGCCATGCTCTTGGATTGGAAGAATAAACATTGTGAAAATGACTATACTACCCAAAGCAATCTACAGATTCAATGTAATCCTTATCAAACTACCAATGGCATTTTTCACAGAACTAGAACAAAAAATTTCACAATTTGTATGGAAACACAAAAGACCCCGAATAACCAAAGCAATCTTGAGAAAGACAAACGGAGCTGGAGGAATCAGGCTCCCTGAATTCAGACTATACTACAAAGCTACAGTAATCAAGACAGTATGGTACTGGCACAGAAACAGAAATATATATCAATGGAACAGGATAGAAAACCCAGAGATAAACCCACACACATATGGTCACCTTATCTTTGATAAAGGAGGCAAGAATATACATTGGAGAAAAGACAGCCTCTTCAATAAGTAGTGCTGGGAAAACTGGACAGCTACATGTAAAAGAATGAAATTAGAACACTCCCTAAAACCGTATACAAAAATAAACTTAAAATGGATTAAAGACCTAAATGTAAGGCCAGACCGTATAAAGCTCTTAGAGGAAAACATAGGCAGAATACTCTATGACATAAATCACAACAAGAGCTTTTTGACCCACCTCCTAGAGAAATGGAAATAAAAACAAAAATAAACAAATGGGACCTAATGAAATTTAAAAGATTTTGCACAGCAAAGGAAACTATAAACAAGATGAAAAGACAACCCTCAGAATGGGAGAAAATATTTGGAAATGAAGAAACTGACAAAGGATTAACCGTCAAAATATACAAGCAGCACACGCAGCTCAATATCAAAAAAACAAACAACCCAACCCCAAAATGGGCAGAAGACCTAAACAGACATTTCTCCAAAGAAGATATACAGACTGCCAACACACACATGAAAGGATGCTCAACATCACTAATCATTAGAGAAATGCAAATCAAAACTACAATGTGGTATCACCTCACACCAGTCAGGATGGCCATCATCAAAGAATCAACAAACAATAAATGCTGGAGAGGGTGTGGAGAAAAGGGAACCCTCTTGCACTGTTGGTAGGAATGTAAATTGATACAGCCACTATGGAGAACAATAGGGAGGTCCCTTAGAAAACTAAAAATACAACTACCATACGACCCAGCACTCCCACTACTGGGCATATACCCTGAGAAAACCATAATTCAAAAAGAGTCATGTACCACAATGTTCATTGCAACTCTATTTACAATAGTCAGGACATGGAAGCAGCCTAAGTGTCCATCAACAGATAAATGGATAAAGAAGATGTGGCACATATATACAATGGAATATTACTCAGCCATAAGAAGAAATGAAATTGAGTTATTTGTAGTGAGGTGGATGGACCTAGAGACTGTCATACAGAGTGAAGTAAGTCAGAAAGAGAAAAACAAATACCATATGTTAACACGTATATATGGAATCTAAAAAAAAGAAAATGGTTCTGAAGAACCTAGGGTCAGGACAGAAATAAAGACGCAGACTTAGAGAATAGACTTGAGGACACGGGGAGGGGGAAAGGTAAGCTGGGACGAAGTGAGAGAGTGGCATGGACATATATACACTACCAAATGTAAAATGGATAGCTAGTGGGAAGCAGCTCAATACATTGTGACCACCTAGCAGGGTGGGAGAGGGTGGGTAGGAGGGAGACACAAGAGGGAGGAGAAATGGGAGTATATGTATATGTAGCTGATTTACTATGTTATACAGTGGAAAGTAACGCAACATTGTAAAGCAATTACACTCCAATAAAGATGTTTTAAAAATAAATAAATAAACCTCTTTTTCACTTTGTATTTTTATTCTGAAGTTTATTTTGTCCATTACAGGACATTCTTAGTCCATTCTCCTGCCCTGGATCATAATATTGTGTTGATGCTAAGACATAGAGCATCTAACCATTTAAAAATCTCCTTTAGGGAAGAGTTAATTTTTTTTTTTAATCAACAGGATCTGACTTAATTATGGCTTATTTATTTATTTATTTTGTAAAGAAGATGTTGGGGGTAGGAGTTTATTAGTTTATTTATTTATTTTTTCTGTGTTGGGTCTTCATTTCTGTGGGAGGGCTATCTCTAGTTGTGGCAAGCGGGGGCCACTCTTCATCGCGGTGTGCGGGCCTCTCACTATCACGGCCTCTCTTGCTGCGGAGCACAGGCTCCAGACGCGCAGGCTCAGTAGTTGTGGCTCACGGGCCTAGTTGCTCCGCGGCATGTGGGATCCTCCCAGACCAGGGCTCGAACCCATGTCCCCTGCATTAGCAGGCAGATTCTCAACCACTGCGCCACCAGGGAAGCCCTGGCTTCGTTATTTTAAATCTAGTTTTCCTTACCCAATGTAACTCCCCGCCACACACATATTTGTGTATTAAAGTTTAATTTCTTACATAAATCAAAAGAAAAATCAGACAGTTTAATTACTGTAACTCACATTTGAACTTCATTCAGCTAAATTTTTAATTTGAAGCAGAATGAAAGACTTATGAAATCTGATGGAATAATATGTAAAGCAATCAACCAAAATGAGAGTTCAGAGAGTCAAAACCAGCTATGAACAGATATCACTAAACAAAAAAAAATCCAAAAGGTAAAGATAAAATTGTAGATGGTTGCCAGCTTCGATCTTTCCCCCTTTTTGTACCCTATAGCCAATTTGTCAGCAAATATGGTGGGTTCTTTTTCCTAAATATCTTACAGGCATTATTAATTTAGTTAATGAACATATAGAGAGTCTTTAATAAATACCAGATACTGTTTTAGCAGCAAATACATAGTAGTGAGCAAAAGAGACTAAGTCTTGCCCTCTTGAGCCTGTGTTTTATAATGTACTGCTGCTATTGGTATAAGCACGATCAAGAAAATTATATCAGGACAAGAAAATGTTAGAGGATAATATTTCAGATTGGGGATTACAACCTATAGAGGTAACATTTGATCAAAGTGTAAGTGACATGTGGAACTGAGTCTTCCTCCAGGTTTGTTCAAAGGACCTGGAATCCTCTCTGTATCTAGAGTTACTTACATCTTCTGTTTCCTTTATCTGTACATTTGCTTGTATTGTTCCCTCTCTAAAATGCCCACCACCCTTTTTGCTGCTTTTTAGAATCCAATCAGTTTCTTGCATGCTTCCATAACCCTGTCTCAAAAAACTCCAGTCAATACTCAACTTCTATCTTTCATGGCCAGCTATCCCACTTACTGTGATCTGCACCAAATGTCATTGAACTTAGAATCTAAAAGAGAAAAGAAGTGATACTTATAGAACTTCTAATATGAACCAGGATCCCTGCCCATAGCCTTTTACGTATTATCTCACTAAATATTCATGATACTTCTATAAGGTAGGTATTACTATTCAGTTTTACAGATGAGGGAACTGACCTTCTGAGAGATTCTGACCACACAGCTATTAAATGGCAAAGCCAAAATCCATACCCAGTTTTATACAATTTCATATATTTAATTTTATTTAGTTATTTATTTATACTCCTCCATCAAAACAGTTTGTCCCATGTCTTTCTTCCAAGGTAAGGAGTTAGATGATTTTCAGTGCTTTTGCCTGGAATTCTGTTAGGTTTCTCCTCTACGTATTAAATTCTTCAGGGCTCAGCATGATACAATGCCTTTCCAAATTAGTTAAGGTACACTTGGAATCAAAATTGCACAGAGTGGAGCCATTTCTTTCTTTACTTGTGTGATTCGTAATCCTTTTTCTAAACGAAATTATTTAAGAATCTAAAGCAAGCTCTAGACACTCTCCCCAGAAAAATAATGAATACAATTACATTACAATTACAATTGGCACACCTGAAACTCATCCCTGGACTCCTTGCTCTGAATGCATGTATTTAAACTACCCAAGAAAATTACCTATTCCTTGAGAACAGCAGCTATGATTTATTTTCTCTTGAGCTCCCTGCAGTGCCTGGTACAGTGCTGAACAAATATACTAAGTGACTTGCCTGTCAAAGAATCTTGTGCTTTGGATTATGCAAAGTGATAGGTTTTCAGCATAAACTCATCTAATTCCAGTTTGCAAAATAAGAAAGTTGGATGCATTTTGCAGCACCCAAAGATCAGGGGATTATAACTTTAAAAAGGGAGCACGATAGAGTTCAACCCCACCGTTTTGAGGTCATTGAGCTGTGAATTCTGAACCTGGCTGCAGAATCTAGATTTTTTTCCAAATTAATTTTTATTGGAGTGTAGTTGATTTACAATGTTGTGTTAGTTTCTGCTGTACTGCAAAGTGAATCAGTTATACATATACATAGAACCACTTTTTTTTAGATTCTATTCCCACATAGGTCATTGCAGAGTATTGAGTAGAGTTCCCTGTGCTATACAGTATATTCTTATTAGTTATTTATTCTATATATAGTAGTGTGTATATGTCAATGCCAATCTCCCAATTTATCCCTCCCACACTCTCTTTCCCTCTTGATAACCATAAGTTTGTTTTCTACATCCGTGACTCTATTTCTGTTTTGTAAATAGGTTCATTTGTATCATTTTTTCTAGATTCCACATATAAGTGATATCATATGATATTTATCTTTCTCTGTCTGACTTACTTCACTCAGTATGACAATCTCTGGGTCCATCCACATTGCTGTTTATGGCATTGTTTCTTTCTTTTTTATGGCTAAGCAATATTCCCTCATATATATAGCACAGCTTCTTTATCCATTCATCTGTTGATGGACATTTATGTTGCTTCTATGTCCTGGCTATTGTAAATAGTGCTTCAATGAACACTGGGGTGCATGTATCTTTTTGAATTATGGTTTTCTCTGGATATATGCCCAGGAGTGAGATTGCAGGATCATATGGTAGCTCTATTTTTAGATTCTTAAGGAACCTCCATACTGTTCTCCATAGTGGCTGTACCAATTTACATTCCCACCAACAGTGTAGGAGAGTTCCCTTTTCTCTACATCCTCTCCAGCATTTATTGCTTGTAGATTTTTTGATGATGGCCATTCTGACCTGTATGAGGTGATGCTTCATTGTAGTTTTGATTTGCATTTCTCTAATAATTAGTGATGTTGAGCATCTTTTTATGTGCTTCTTGGCCATCTGTATGCCCATCTATCCCTCCATTTCCCTTCAGACATTCCTCTTAAGCATGTAAATCCAGATTCTGTAGACATACAGAAGGAGGGATAGATAGGCTCAAGTGGGACTCACACTCCCTTCCTCAAAGAGAGTATCAGATGAATATTTCCACCTGGTTATATTTTTGGACTTGCTCATTATAAAATAATAACAAAGATAAAGCAAAGGGAAATATTATTAGATTTCAAAAAGAAGACTATAAAGGCAGCTACTAAGAATCACTGTTAGGAATTCTTCCAATTCACATAGTATCATCTTCTTATTCAGATTCAAGTGAAATGAACATTCTGAGGGAACTGGCTGACTATACATATTCCAGCAGAGGAAAATACTGTAAGAGCAAACCAACATTTAAAAATAGCCAAATAAGAACAGTAGGAATAAGAGACAAAGCACCATATTTTATCCTGAAATTCAGGTCACTAGATAACAAAACAATATTTAAAAGCAGAACAAAACAGTAATAAATGTAGGAAATGTTGAGCTGCAAGATGGCCCCTTTGCTAACATCCTCTGTCTTGGCAACGTCAGCCCATATGATGCACCCACTTTCCATAGTAGACTCCACAGACTGACCCCCATAGACATGTCTCCAACTCACGGTTGATACAACTTTTTCCCTGCAGCCCATCTACCTCCAAAAAAACTGGATTTGCCTTAATTATCTAGCAGTAAAGGGTGGCATCTCACTTGCTTCATCTATAATTCCCAGCTTAGCATAAGAAAACTTTCCTTTACAATTGCTCTCCCTAAAATTCCATTCACATAGCAAAACAATTTTTCTTCTGTTTTGGGCACAGTTACTCCCTGACTCTCGTTATCACTGGTAATTGAGGTTTTTTTTTTTTTTTTGCATGGCAGTTTTTAAATAAAGAAGAAGAAAGAGAAAACAAAAAGAAAGGAATGACTTCCAGATTTAATTACACATTTACCTCCATACATTGAGAAGTTTCTGGGTGTAAAAGCTTAATGTTTTTCATTCTTTCTAATGCTCTGAGAAGGTTTTGTTTTGAATTCATTTTGCCTGCTCCTTTCAAAATATACAAAGGAGAAAATCTGCACAAGATACAGGCTGCCCTGTCAACAGGCTGGCCCTGTATTGCTTTTATTATCTTGACTGCAGCCTCCAAAAAGACAGCAGACAATTTATATAATCTACCCATAACAACTGTTCACCCTCCCCCGCCCTCCAAAAAAACTGTAATGCTGACTTTTTTCTTTTGTGGCAATTGTTAGAACCATGGATAGTCTCAGAATGTCCAAATTACTTTTATGGTCAAATGCTATTTTTCTACATAACCAAGCACTGCAGACTACAGTTTTAATCATTATTCTTTAACCAAGGTAACACTGAAGAGGGTTCAGGGAATTTCTTTTTAAAAACAAGGAAATCAGCAATAATTGAGAACAAACTAAAAATTAGAGCTTCCAGGTTTGCAAAGATAAAGCAGAGAGGTAAATAATCAAATTTTAAATTCACGCAATACCTAAATAATTGTAATAACACATGTAAGAATAGCATATCTACACTCTCTTATATTATAGTGAACTGTTAATATGGACATTTAACTGTCATCCTCAGCAGGTTTCTATGAATATCATGTGAGTTAATGCTTAAAAGTGTTTACAACAATGCACTACATAATTTAGGGCAATGAAGCTGGGTAGTACATACCACAAATTGAATGGCACCCCTGGAGTTGTACAAAGCAGTGATCCTGCATAGTGATCAACATGTGTCAAAGTTATTTGTCTACGTCCTTGCCTACCTCACTGCATGGTGCTCTCTTCAAAACAGGCCCTATCCTTCATCCTTGTACCTCAGTCCTAACACAAGGCCTTAAAAGGTGAATGCTAATATTTTCAGAGAGTGTTACAAAATCCCTGGGAATTAGAGCAGATAATTATTATTTTCTGTAGATAAATCAAGAAGCCAAATCTCAGAAAGGATAAGTGAGTTAGGAACTTTCAGTTAAATGATCATTGGTAATTTACTAAGCACCATTTCTGAATACTATGGTGTGCCATACTCCAAGGGCACAGCCAAGGATAACACATAACTGTTACTATATAGTAGCTAACATTCCACTGGGGAGAAACAGATGATGAGCATGTAAGCAAATAAAAGAACTTCAGATACTACTGATAAGAAAAAAGAATAAGGTGGGGTGGTAGGGTCTAGAGTGGGTTGGTTGGCAGGTTTACAACCTGCCCTGTTGGAAGAGGTGACCTTTGCATTTCAACCTCAATGCTGAGAAGGCTGCCCTGGAGAAAGCGACCCAAGCAGAAGGAGATCAAGGATCAAGACCTGAAACAAGCTGGCAAGGAGTAATAAGAAACCCAGAGTGGCTGGAATATTGTGAGTAAGCAGGAGATTTTCGGAAGAAGGCAGAAGGAAAGGCTGGGCATTATAAGTCGTGGTCGGGAGGATAGACTTTATTCTGGTTACACTGGAAATCCATTAGATGGTTTTAAGCAGGGAAGCAGTGGGATACAATTTAAACTTTAGAAAACGTACTCAAGCTAATATATAGAAAATAAGGTAAGAAAAGGGCTAAAAGTTCAGTTAAGGGCCCAGTACAGTAATCCAGGAAAGAGATTATGTTTTGCATTACATCCCTTTCTACCACAGTGAGAGAAAGAACTTCTAACTAGACAGAATGTACTGAATGAATATGATAGCCCAAATTTTATGCCTTACAGGCACAGGAATTTCCTTACAAGCCAAATGTGACCTGCACCTTACTTTTTAACAAGTTCACTCTAAGTTACCAGGCTTTACAAGAGTCCAGCTAAATCACAGTGAGACACTGAAATTACAAAGAACAAAGCAATGCACCAATTACACTGAAATGTTATGTGGAATGTGTTTGCTAGATATCCCCTTCCACTGTATCCTTTCAGGCCTTTTCATTTCACTCAATGGCCCTTTTGAATAGATTAATATTAAATGCACAACTTAGTAACTGCAAGATGGATCTTGAAGCTGCTCACATTTGTTTTCAGGAATACAACAAAAACTCGTTGCAGAGACTGCCAAATGAGCCATTTCACAAATAAGTTCAAAATTTAGGTTTTCTTTAAAAAGTGGCTTTGACCACACAAGTCACAACTAGGGAGATAGATATTCTCTATCTCTAATAGAGATAGTGAAAAGAGTTTGGTTAAAAATAACTAATATTATATGTCACTTCACTATTTGTAAAGTGCTTTTCCATACAATGCCTCATATGATCCTCAAACAATCACTGTGATGTAGGATAATAATAATTATTATTATCTCTAATACAGAGATGAATAAACAAGTTCCGAGAAGTTACTGACTTAACCAAGAATACTCAGCCAGTAACTGGTCAACTAGGTCGGAACTTGAAGCCAGTTCTTCTGTCGTTCAAGGTCATGCTAGTTCCATCACTCTACTCAAGCTTGCATTTAGAAAACATTGTCTTTCCCCAGAAAGCTGCTTAGTGCTGGGGGGTAAGAACACAGGCTCTGAGGTCAGATGTAGCTCCAGGGATCTATAAGCCGACTCTTCTACATAATTGGCAATCTCTCTGTGTCTAAATGTTTCCAATTTAGTCTCTTATGAGCTTCAGTTGAATAGTTCCAGCCATCTGCATTTACGAGATGTTCAGAATAACTCACTTCCCATTAACCCCAAATATTCTATCATTTTAACAGTTGCAGAGACTCCACAATATGGCAGCAGTGTCTCGTCAGTATTCAGGATTGATTTATGTTGGAGCACAGACCATAGGTTCCTGGGCATTCTGGCAGTCAGGCTTGGCAGACACAGTACCCTAACCTGGCTTCCCATCAGGAGCCTTAGCCTCCCCTGTGCTGGCCTCCTTTGACCCCATATTCTAAATCAAGCAGGATTTACAGCTGGGATTACATGCAGCGGCGCTTCTTTATAATGCCATGCCTTGAGCCCAGCCAGTTCTTTTCACAGCTGGAACAAATTCATATACTATATCTTATGTCTTAGGGAATGGCACCCTTTTAAGCTTCTGAAGCTGCATGGACTGAAGCCACAAATGAGGCCAAAGCCATCAAAGGAATGTCCCGATCCCCAAATATAAAAGTGCTAAATTTGATGAAAGACTCTGGCAACAAGGAGAGTCTTTTACAAAACCTTCCTTGGCATTTGGTTATTAATTACCCTGCCAGGAAAGGCAGTCACTTGGTGGTCCTCAGAAAGCGTCTCTTTAAGAGGAATTGTGGGAATTACCTGAGGGGGCTCCATGTATGTCTTTTCAGAAGACTTTGAGATAATGCTCTCATTTCTTAGCTGCATACATCTTTTCATTTCCTTTTAATCATTGTAACATTATTTTCCTTAAACACTAGCTCTGATTATAAAACCACAAAAGAATTACTTTATGTATGTTTCAACAGTAGGTGATGCTGTATTTTATCCCCTTCTCTGAGTTAATATGGAACTTCACCAACAGCAGCCTACTGTACAGTGCAGGCTTCTTTCTACTCTAGTCCACTGTGTACACCTCTCTCTGGGCCACATGCCCCACAGTGCCAAGACTGGCCATGGATACCTTCTATTTTTCTATTCCTAGCCTTTATGATGTTTCCAGTTCTTAATTCATCTCACCCCTAGTTCCTAATACTACACACTTCTATAACCAATGCCGTTGACTTCCCCATTTGGTTCTTAAATACAGAGCTGATTTCAATGGATTTCCTACTTATTATACCTGCTTTGTTTTCAAAATTCTCCCTCTTGGGATTCATAGACAAGCCAAGTATTCTCTCTACTGAGTCAGCTGATTTAGGACAATTTGCTTACAAGTTCTTTCTCTCATTTTACAATTAGCTACTGAGCACAGGGCCAGGCATAAGGTGAGATGCTAAGAACATAGCAGTGAAAAATAGACATGATTCCTGCCCTCAGGAAAGAGAGGATGCTAAGCCAGTAATCACACATATAACCAGAGAATGAAAGTTGTGATATGTGCTAGTAAAAAATATCGGAGGTGGGAGGGAGTCAGGGAAAGCCCCTGAAGAAGTGATTGTCTTTGTCACGGGACCATAAGCACTCTTCTTTGTTTAATTGCACTTTTTTTATGAGCTGTTGAAGTCAGAATGTTGTATTAGTTTGGTTAATATTCAGCATGTGATTCAGATACTCTGCAGCTGTGCCTGGAGAGCTTGGTCTTATTTCTTCTGGAATTTCCAATGGAACAGAAGCATTCATTTCCCATGACCGTATTTGATGGATTAAAATAAGTGCAACTCATTTGTCAGCTCAGTTGTAATGTCAGAGTAAAATTCTGCATTCCATTTCTGATATTCACTGGGATCCTTGGCTACCTCCACTGTATAAAGGAGAAAAGTGAAGTCCTTTTGTGCTTCAGTGATCTCATCCTAAGGACTCCACAAGTTCATGATGGGGAAAAGGTCAGAACACAGAGCTCTGGGCTATTAGCTCCTTGAGCACTGACTCAGCCTCTAAAGTGAGTGACCAGAAGCATCACATGGAGGCTGCTGCGGACACTGCTTGAGTCACACTAAGTACTTTGACCCCAATCAAAGTACTTAGAAGGATGGTACACTGAAGGAGAAGGAGCATCTGGGGAAATAATAGCCATGTTCCACCACCATCAAGGCAAGAACATTAGTCTTCTTGCCAGAAAAATGGAGCTATCTCTGCCCTCCCTAGACTCATGGACAGTAGAGTTCATTTGTTAGTGTGAAGGGAGATGAGAAATAGGAGCTATTTTATACAGTCATGACCACCCTACAAAAATCATCATCCAAGTCTTATAGCAACCCTATAGGATATGAAATCTTGTTTTACAGATGTGGAAACTGAGTCCCAGAGCCATTTATGTGGTGGAGAAAAACGGCACTCATTTTAGTACCCACATAGGTGGGAACCCAAAGCTGCCACATTTCCCATTACACCTACCAATGTTGAAAAATAGGGTATGAATTTAAAGAGTTAAGTTTGTTGTAATATATGTACTATTTTCCGTTAAATTTCCTTGATGAGTGCCCTTTTTTGTACGTTGACTTATCAACAGAAAGTTTTTTTTTTAAAAAAGCCAGAAGAACAGGAAACAGAACTTCAAAGCTGAAGGTTCTGACCTTCAACATACTTGGGTTTTTATCCTGGCTCTGCTGCTCATTAGACATTTTGTCACCTATAAACTCAGGTCAATAACTGTATGTTTCTATTAGGACTTTTTCAAGTATTGTATTGAATGATGTAGACTTATTTCTTGACTCAGTGTCTGGCACACACTCAGGAAATGTTAACTATCTTTATAGTCTATATTCACATGAGTGAAATTGTTTCTTGAAGCTGTGTTAAGTGACTTTGAAAGAGCTCAGCTAACTGAGCATACATCATGACACATTTTCAATAAAATCTCAGTTCTACAGTACATATCCTAAGGGTCTTTAAACTTTGTATTCCATTGCTTAAATTTCAACCTTCTAGAAAACTTAGCTCACACATCCTTAAAGCAAAACATAAGAACAGCCTGTAATAAGTAGATGACAGATTCAGAATCCAAAGACCAAAGTTCAAGTCCCAGTTCTTCCCATCTGTGGCTGTGTGATGTACGACATTCATTTAATCCTTATGAACTGATTACTAATCCTATATTTAAGATAAGGAAACTAGGATTCACCTCTTCCACATGGCTTCAGTATCAAAGTAAATCATTGCCAAAACAGGAAAATCTATTAGGTATATTTTTTGGTAAGTAAAACAGAAAAATTCAAGGACTGAATGTTCTTATTTGATCTGTTAGGCCAAATAAGCACTAATACAATTAAAAGGCATCAAAGTAAACCAGGAAGTACAAACATTCTTTTGTTCATCTATGGAATATTCATTATCTTCTAACATTTGCTAATATTGTATAATGAAATATCAGATACTAGTTAAAACCAGAAAGCTGGAAAAATATCAGATAGTGCTGTAGGTCATAGTTTTACTAAAAGAAATTTAATCTTTGAAACTCAGATTTATATTAATCAGAGGATATTTTAATTCAGGTCTTAGACCAATCTGCCTTGATAATTTATAAAGATATTTTATCAAGCATTATATTTTTTAAATTGAGTGTTTAGCAAATCCTCAATGAAATAAAATCCCTACCTAACTAGATCAGATAATTATATTAAATTAAATATATTTCTTCAAAAGCAAGTACAAATTTTGTAGAAAAAAGTGAAGATTGGTATATAGGTCTTGCTCATTTTTAAAGGATGAATGTTTCTCTAACATCATTATATAAACTTAAGGTACCACTTTAGGACAAAAATGAAAGCAGTTGCATAAGATTTCAGCTTCAAATTTGGGTATAAGAGAAACACACATGACAAAATATTCTTTTTTTAAGGCAATTTTTACTGCGTATTAAGCCTAAACATTAAGTTTATTTTAATTGGCGCAGAATCAATGACATATAAATCTTAGAGCATCATTTGAAACCAATTCTATTCTTAATAGTACTAAAATAGGTACAATGAAATACTTTTCTTCTAATTAAATGTTTTAAAAATACACTTCATGAGAAGAGCAAAACAAACAGATTGGTATCCACCCACCATTCTAAGCTTCTCTATGAATCCCAAAAGGGAGAATTCCCAAGTGCCTCTTTTGGGGCTGAATAGTCAGTGAGTTTGTAATCCTTACTTCTACCTGAGGTTCTCTTCCCTAATCATTCATTAGGAATGAATGCAAAGGAAACCAATACAGCAACATCCCCTCCTTCCTTTCATGTGGGAACAACACGATTTTATCTGAGGACACAGTTTAAGTTCTCGATTCTAGACCAATTAAGTCAAGGGTTAAAAGGTACCAGATTCCCTGACCTGCATGTCAGTCCAATACAATCTGAGTACAATTCTTCCTCTGGGGCATGCACCCCTCCACACTTCTTTCTCCTTCAATTCTTTCCTACCATGGTGAAACCCTTAGGGATCTGATGGTCTTAGAAACCCCAGGAATCAATGAGCACCTCTCAGAATCGCATAGAAATCAGGAGAAACTTCAGAATCAGCAGCATTTGGAACACTGGATCTAGAGGAGGCTGACCAGAGGAGGTTGCAAAGGCTACTTGTCAAAACCCAAAACTGAATACCACTTTTGCAACACGGTGGAGCTATCCTCCAGTAAACCCTACACTCTCTAAAGTCTTATATGTTCCCCATTCATCTAGTGAAGGGAATAAAATTTCACCTAAGGTCGCTAAAGGAAGCAAGTACAAAATTCCACTAAAGAGTCCAAACCTTTCAATTCTTGCTACATGAAATTTGATTACCATCTGTATACAGGATTTGGTTCTGTATGAACTTAAATCATCCTCATTTCCCTGAATCAATTTTCACCTTGTGTATAACTCCAGAAGAGAAAACAATCTGTCCTCTACTGATCAATTTTTATGCTGCAAAAAAACCCAAAGGTATGACTATTCATACTTCACAAAACATATCCAAGGGAGTTAAACACCCCAAAATGCCTTTACACTATAATTTTTAAAGTTAAAAGTCTGCAAGTTTACTTGATCATAATCTTTAGCTCTATGAGGATTTACTATATAGAAGTTTTATAGCTTCACTGAGGCCAGAACAAGAGTTTAGATTTCAATGAGAAGGTTTTTATGAGATATAAATATGAATTGATGGTAGAGGAGGCTTTTAAGATGCTTTAATAAGTGATTAAGAATTAATTATCTGGGCTTCCCTGGTGGTGCAGTGGTTGAGAGTCCGCCTGCAGACGCAGGGGACGCGGGTTCATGCTCCCGTCTGGGAAGATCCCACATGCCGCGGAGCGGCTAGGCCCGTGAGCCATGGCCGCTGAGCCTGCGCGCCTGGAACCTGTGCTCCGCAGCGGGAGAGGCCACAGCAGTGAGAGGCCTGCGTACCGCAAAAAAAAAAAAAAAAAAAAAAGAATTAATTATCTGAGATAGTTTAAATATTTAATCATACATAGAGACAAAAAAATGAGCTCTGGGGATCCTTTGCAGAACTATGATTCTATAGAAATGGGCCATGACACAGATGAGTCTTTGAAGATAAAGATGTTTTCTACATATCAAAGAAGGATTAAAGATGTAGAATTTGCATATATTGTGATTAAATCTCTATCTCCTACCATGTTCATAAAACTTTAAAAATAAAAAATATTTTGCAACATTCTGTGAAGAAGTTCATAATCTTCCCACTGAAATTTACCATCCTTGATATCTTTATTACTATTCCTATTGAGGAGACATTAATCAAAATGCATCAAATGTTGTGGGCAAATATGATGACCAAGCTGGCAAAGAACATCAAAGAGGTTCATATGATTGGTGTATAGTCCACCATGGTGGGAATAACTATGCCATTTGTCAAACTCATGAGGCTACCATTCTCCTGCAGCAAGTTTTTCACAGTGTGGGTAATAAACAGATTAACAAAGCATGCAAAAGTACACATCTAAATTGAATGTTTTGGAAAATAATTTTGAAGTCTTGAACTTGAGCCAAAATCAGACCAACCTATTTTAGCCAATCAACCAACAGTTTAGGGTTCCATGATTATACTGTTATTCTTCTTAACAGAAACTTACCAATATAGTTACAATCAAGAGTAATCAACTGTGTTTCTCAGCAGAAGAACCAAAACTCAGTGAAGAAAAGAGGAGCAGATGCTTCTTAGCTGCACTATTTGCATATCCTTATGAAATGGTGCAATCAGAAAATAATCATTCTGAATATGAACCATAGCTTCAGTTTCAATATCACCTTTTGTAAGGTATTTAGCCAAGACTATTAGAATGTGTAGGGTCAGTCATGGGAGGAATTTTTACGGAGAGAAATTTTATGTCATTGCCATTTTGTGTGCCAAACAACCCTTCTGTACTCCTTTAACCCTTTTGTATGCAGTGTTATCA
Source organism: Phocoena sinus (assembly GCF_008692025.1). Classification (NCBI taxonomy): domain Eukaryota; kingdom Metazoa; phylum Chordata; class Mammalia; order Artiodactyla; family Phocoenidae; genus Phocoena; species Phocoena sinus. Next base: position 43,505,056 of record NC_045772.1, on the reverse strand, counting down.
AACTTATACATACTCAGGCTACCGGCTAGCACCCTCAAACTAAACTCACTTATTTTTCTCATTCCTCATCAGAATTCTCCCTTTCCTAGAAACATGCATTGGAAAATAAAGTGTTCAAATAAAATTTCTACTTGAATATTACCCTTAGGAAACGAGATAGATAGATAGATAGATACAGACACGGAGAGAGACATTTCATTTTGCTCCTTATAATAATACTGAAACATGGCAATCATTCTCTTCCTTTTAAATGATAAGGGAAATAAGGCCAAGAGATGGATATCTAGCAAGCTGTGAAGCCGAAACTGAAACCCAAGTCCCTCTTCTCTCAAACTTAAGACCTTACTACTACACAAAATAGTAAGGAAATTAATCTTTATAGCCTAGCTCAGTGTTACATGAACTAGTTTTAAAAAATATTTGTCGCATTGAAGGAGGTCAAACTGAGTTAGTGTGTCATCTCACTTATAATAATATGCATTTTAAAAGAAAATAGTTTGGTAAATTAAGTCCTTAAAACAGGAAAATGAATTTCCAATGTTGAAATATCAGCATTAATTTCTTCATTCACACACTCATTCAACAAACCCTTACTGAACACTGTACAATGTGCCAGTCACTGTATAAACTGTTAAGGGTACAACCTGAATAGGATATTTTTACATCTCTAAGTATTTTATGTCAGGGGATATAGAAAATTAAACACCATCGATTACAGTGGAGTGATACATAATACATGAGGTTTACACAGGATGCCATGGAAACAAAAGGAGTTTGGAGAAAACATTCTACAAAGGTTTCATGTGTAATGTGACAAATGAGCTGAGTTTTGTAGGATTAGGAAGTTGGTGATATGAGAGGGAGGATGCTCCAGACACTTAGGACTGCATGAAGAAGGCACAGGTGTGAAACAGCCTGAGACAAGGAAGGAATCACAAGCCATTCAAAATGGCTCTGGGTGATGCGCAAGGCTCAATGTAGAGGCTTAAAATGAAGGATCATGGTCATGGGCTAAAGCTGAAGTTTCTGAACTTTATCTTGAATCCTATGGGGACATCAAAGGATTAGAAACAAGAAAGTTCAGGATAAGGCTTTTGTTACAAAAAAGATGACTCTAGCAGTAGGAAGATTAGAACTATGCCTTTGGAGAAGCATTTGGGGGCAGGAAGGATTTCCCAGTGTTCTTAAATCACATGGTTGAGAGTCAATTCTTCAAAATTACCCAGATATATTAAAATAAAAACTCATGTATAATAACCAAACTTTTCAACAAACTTTCCATCATGCCTACTAAAACACTGCTGTATTAAGCATTCCCTACTCCACAGTATACCATTGTATTTATACTGTATATTTTATGTACTGTATATTGTTAAAGACTTTTGCTCTCTAGTTTGTTTCAGTTAATATTTTGGGTTTGGCACTTGTCTCAAGATTTATGAATGAGAACTCACCATGGAAATTACAGAAAACAGGTAGTAACAATCTTACTGTTCTAGTGAAAGCCACACTTTAACAAAGTGAGAATTAGTAGCTACATAACAGCGCTAGTTGAAAATGTAGCTGGATTAAATTCAAACAATATAGAAAATTATAGGATCTCTCACTTGCTTTCAGAGAAAAAGGTCAGTTCTCCAACTGCTGACAGGAAGAGAAAAAGGAGCTTGATATTTAAGGAAAATTGCCGGTGGCTTTATAGAACCATGGAGAAAACTGGTCTGTTTTATTTGTTTTGTGATGGTTTGGAAATAATAATTGAACATGTCAATTGGAAAATATAAAGAAAAAGCATAGGGGAAAAAACTAGTCCTTTATTGAGTAATCAAAACACATAGATTCTCATTCCCAAACTGGAAAGCTTTAAAGAGGATGATGAGGGCTTCCCTGGTGGCGCAGTGGTTGAGAGTCCGCCTGCTGATGCAGGGGACATGGGTTCGTGCCCCGGTCTGGGAAGATCCCACATGCCGTGGAGCGGCTGGGCCCTTGAGCCATGGCTGCTGAGCCTGCGCGTCCGGAGCCTGTGCTCCGCAACGGGAGAGGGCACAACTGTGAGAGGCCCGCGTACAGCAAAAAAAAAAAAGAGGATGATGAGGCAAATATACACATTGTCCTTAGGAATGAAAATAATAAAGACTAGAAATGATGGAGAAATAAAAAAGGAAGAGCAAACCATATTTGTCTAAAAAAAGGAGGCAAGTGAAAAAGACAGAATTTAACATTTGAAAAAAAATGCAGATGTGAGCATGTTTGGAAGACAAATATAATGAGAAGAAAGTTGAGTCCATTAAAAAAAAAAACTCAAGGGAATATTTCTATCTCACAACTCAATGTACCTTTTCAAATAAATTACCAATTATGGAATTGCTAATGGAATTCCTTTCTTATCTTTAAGTTAAATATTAAAATTTTTTCATGGCATTTACCTGGAGAGGAACGAAGACTATAATCATCTAAAAATATATGGATATGACTTTTCTCCAAACTAAGAAAGAAACATGTCAAGCCAAAACCATTATTATTTCATTAATAAAGGACATAATGATGAAAAATTTCTCAATAGTAAAGTGGTGTACAATGAAAATGTCTAGTAATATAATAGGATGTCCCAGCTTCAAACACAATTTCACAGAAAATTCATATTACAGAGTACACTCTACGGTCTATTTTCTATTACTTTTTCTCATAATTAGTCTACTTTTCTTATTATAATATGTTTAGCCCCCAAATATTTACAATTTAGATTTTTAAATGGGCATTGGAATGATAAAGGAAAATCTTCAGCATAATAACCATAAAATTAGTCAATAAAAGATGTTCAATCCTCTGTGGCCCACGTTGGAAATCTGTTCTATTATACTCATTCATAAGTAGAAATATATTCAACATAGAAAAAGACAAATGCATGTAATTATCTAAGCCTATTTCTGCAGAACACTATCAGTGATCAAAACAATGTGAGGACTGAAGTGTGTAAATAAATTCACACTTACAAGCCAGCTTCATATTCAGCATACTTTCAAACATGCCAGGGTAGCGGACCTTTCAAAGTTCCTCGTAATTTCATGATCCCAACACTAGTTTACAAAATCAGTTAAAACAGCAAGTCAACAAACTCTACCATTAAATAGGTGTTGTTTAAATCAATTAATGCTTAGAGAATGAAAGTCCCTTGTACTTTTAAGTGTAAGCACCTACTCTCCCCATTTACAGACTTAGAGAAAATGTTACCAAAAAGAGTAGTTCATATTTGCACTTCAGGAATTTTAGACTTTAACATTTATGCATACTCAATACCAGTCTTCTTTGTTAATAGGAAAAGAAAACCTATCTAGGGTTTTGTCTTTCAAATCCTATAAGAGAAAAATAATAGATATTCAAGCCTCAAGAGGGTTTTCAGACCCTGGTGATGTTATTCAAAAAGGATGTTAAGCTTTAAACTAATTAATTTCATATAGGAGGCAAAGAGAAATGCATACAATCAGATAATCACCAGTGGTGAGTCCCATTGTCTACTGATTCACGCTTTATTATTTCCATGTTTTCTCTGGAGAAGATGCAATTAGCCTCTCACCTGCTAATCAAATGTGTGGCTTCATGCCTCTCGGCATTTCCATTTATAGATTCATGAAACTAAGGTCAGATTGTCACCAACTTGAAAATCCTCTTCAATGACTTCTACAAGCGAAATTATTATCCAGGTAGCAGAAATAGCTTTTTTTTTTTTTTTTTAAAGAAAACCTGAAGAGTCATAGGAGATATTTTATTATTTTATTAAAATATGGTTGACGTACAATATAATGCTAGTTTCAGGTATACCACATAGTGATTTGACATTTACATACATTACGAAATAATCACCATTGTAAGTCTAATAAACATCTGTCCTCATGCAAAGTAATTACAACATTACTGACAATATTCCTATATTGTATATTATATCCCTGTGGCTTATTTATTTTATAACTGGAGGATTGTACCTCTTAATCCTCTCACCTATTTCTCCCTCTCACGCTCTTGCCCTCTGGCGACCACTTGTTTGTTCTCTGTATCTATATGTCTGTTTTGGTTTTGGTTTTGTTTCTTTGTTTTGTTTTTCAGGTTCCACATATAAGTGAGATCATACGGTATTTGTCTTTCTTTGTCTGACTTATTTCACTTAGCCTAATGCCATCTAGATCATCCATATTGTTGCCAATAGCAGTATTTAATTCTTTTTTATGGCTGAGTAATATTCCATTATGTATAAATATAAATATTCACATATACACCACACACACATATATATACTACACTTAATCCATCCATTGATCAGTGGGCACTTATGTTGCTTCCATATCTTGGCTATTATAAATAATGCTGCAATGAATATTAGGGTGCATTTATATTTTTGAATTAGTGTTTTTGTTTTCTTCAGATAAATACCCATAAGTTAAATTTATGGATTGCAGTTCTACATTTAATTTTTTGAGGAACCTCCAGACTGTTTTCCATAGTGGTTGCACCAATTTACAACCCACCAACAGTGCACAAAGGTTCCTTTTTCTCCACATCCTCTCCAACACTTATTACTTTTTTTCTTTTTGAAGATAACCATTCCAACAAGTGTGAGGTGTATCTCATTGTGGTTTTGATTTGCATTACCCAGTGATTTATGATGTTGAGCATTTTTCCATGTGTCTGTTGGCCATCTGTATGTCTTCTTTGGAAAAATGTCTAGTCAGGCCCTTTGCCCATTTTTTAATTGAATTTTTTTGATGTTGAGTTGTAAGAGTTCTTTGTGTGTTTTGGATATTAACCCCTTATTGGATATATTGTTTGCTAATATCTTCTATTCAGTAGGCTGCCTTTTCCTTTTATTGATAGTTTCCATCACTGTACAAAAGCTTTTAAGTTTGATGTAGTCCCATTTGTTTATTTTTGCTTTTGTTTCTCTTGCCTGAGGAGGCAGATCTAAACAAATATTGCTAGGACCTATTTCAAAGAGTTTACTATCTTTATTTCCAGAAGTTTTAGAGTATCAGGTTTTACCTTTAAGTCTTTAACCTATTTTGACTTTATTTTTGTATATGGTGTGAAAAGGTAGTCCAGTTTGATTCTTTTGTATGTACCTATCTATTTTTCCCAACACCATTCGTAGAAGAGGCTGTTTTTCCCTCCGTTGTATATTTTTGCCTCCTTTGTCACAGATTAATTGACCATATAAATGTGAGTATTTCTGGGCTCTCTATTCTCTTCCATTGACCTATGTGTCTGTTTATGTGTCAGTATCATATTGTTTTGATAAGTGTAGCTTTGTAGTTTAGTTTGAGATAAGGGCGCATGACCCCTCCAGCTTGTTCTTCTTTCTCAAGATTGCTTTTGCTATTTGGGGTCTTTTGTGTTTCCATAAAAATTTTAGAATTATTTATTATAGTTCTGCGAAAAAATGTCTTTGGTATAAGACTGCATTGAATCTGTAGATTGCTTTGCATAGTATGGTCATTTTAACAATATTAATTCTTCCAATCTATGAGCATGACATCTTTCCATTTGTATTGTCTTCAATTTTCTTATCAATGTCTTATAGTTTTCAGATTTGACCTTTTTGGTTAGATTTATTCCTAGGTATTTTATTATTTTTGATGCAATTGTAAACTGAATTGTTTTCTTAATTTCTAATTTTTTTTTTGCAGTACGAGGGCCTCTCACTGTTGTGGCCTCTCCCGTTGTGGAGCACAGGCTCTGGATGCGCAGGCTCAGCGGCCATGGCTCACGGGCCCAGCCACTCCGCAGCATGTGGGATCTTCCCGGACCAGGGCACGAACCCGTGTCCCCTGCATCAGCAGACGGACTCTCAACCATGGTGCCACCAGGGAAGCCCTTAATTTCTATTTTTGATAGTTTGTTATTAGTGTATGGAAAGACAAAAGATTTCTGTATATTAATTTTGTATCCTGAAACTTTACTGAATTCATTTATTAGCTCTAATAGTTTTTTGGTAGTATCTTTAGGATTTTCTATATGTGGTATCATGTCATCTGGAAACAGTTTTACTTCTTTCTTTCCAGTGTGGATTCCTTTTATTTTTTAATCTGATTGCTGTGCCTAGGACTTCCAATACTATGTTGAATAAAAGTGGCATGAGTGGGCATCCTTGCCTTGTTCCTGATCTTAGACAAAATGTTTTTAGCTTTACATTGTTAAGTATGATGTTGGCTATGGGTTTGTCATATAGAGCCTTTATTATATTGAGGTATGTTCTCTCTATACCCACTTTGCTGAGAGCTTTTATTATAAGAGGATGTAGAATTGTGTCAAAAGTTTTTTCTGCATCTCTTGAGGTAATCATACGATTTTTATTTTTCAATTTGTTAATGTAGTCTATTACATTGATTGATTTGCAAATATTAACTCATCCTTGCATCTGTGGTATAAATCCCACTTAATCATGGTGCATGATCCTTTTAATGTGTTGTTGAATTCAGTTTGCTAATATTTTGTTAAGGATTTTTGCATCTCTGCTGATTAGTGATATTGGCCTGTACTTTTCTTTTATTGTTGTAGTTTGTCTGGTTTTAGTATCAGGATGATGCTGGCTTCATAGAATGAGTTCAGAAGCATTCCTTCCTCTTCAATTTTTTGGAATAGTTTAAGAAGGTATGTGTTAACTCTTCTTTAAATATATATTTTTAATTCACCTGTGAAACAGTCTGGTTCTGAACTTGTTTGTTGGGAGTTTTCTTTCTCTTTCATTAATGTTTCAATTTCATTACTGGTAACCTGTCTGTTCATATTTTATATTTCTTCCTGATTTAGTCTTGGGAGATTGTACATTTCTAGGAATTTATCCATTTTTTCTAGGTTATCCATTTTATTGGCATATAGTTGTTCACAGTAATCTCTTATGATCCTTGGTATTTCTGCAGTGTCAGTTGTATATTCTCTTTTGTTTCTAATTTTATTTATCTAGGCCATCTCTTTTTTTTCCTGCTGAGACTGGTTAAAGATTTATCAATTTTGTTTATCTTTTCAAAGAACTAGCTCTTAGTTTCATTGACCTATTCTTTTTTTTTTGTCTCTATTTCATTATTTTTGCTTTGATCTTTATTATTTCTTTCCTTCTACTAACTTTGGGTTTTGTTTATTCTTCTTTTTGCTAGTTCCTTTAGGTGTAAATTTGGATTGGGTTTTTTTTTGTTTGTTTTTACGTCTTTATTGGAGTATAATTGCTTTACAATGGTGTGTTAGTTTCTGCTTTATAACAAAGTGAATCAGTTATACATATACATATGTTCCCATATCTCTTCCCTCTTGCATCTCCCTCCCTTCCACCTTCCCTATCCCACCCCCTCCAGGCAGTCACAAAGCACCGAGCTGATCTCCCTGTGCTATGCGGCTGCTTCCCACTAGCTATCTACCTTACATTTGGTAGTGTATATATGTCCATGCCTCTTTCTCGCTTTGTCACAGCTTTTCTTGATTCCTGAGGCAGGCTTGTATCACTATAAACTTCCCTCTTAAAACCATTTCTGCTGCATCCTTTACATTTTGGATTGTCCTGTTTCCATTTTCATTTGATTCCAGGTATTTTTCAATTTCTTCTTTGATTTTTTCAGTGACCTATAGGTTGTTTGGTAGCATGTTGTTTAGACTCCACATGATTGCAGTGTTTGCCTTTTTTTCTTGTAGTTGATTTCTAGTCTCATAGCATTGTGGTCAGAAAAGGTGGTTGACATGATTTCAATCTTCTTAAATTTATTGAGGCTTATTTGTTGCTTAGCATGTAATCTATTCTGGAGAATTTTCTAAATGCACTTGAAAAAAATGTGTATTCTGCTGTTTTTGGATGAAATTTTCTGTATATATCTATTAACTCTACCTGGTCTAATTTGTTATGTAAGACCAGTGTTTCCTTACTGATTTTCTGTCTGAATAATCTGTCCATTGATATAAGTAGGGAGAAAACCATTTAAAGCATGAATCACACTGAGGTTGCCAAGATGTCAACTTGAAATTCTCAAAAGCTAGTTATACTTGCTCTCTCTCATGATTATATACTTCACCCATAACTCTCGCAAAACTACTATCTTATAAATGCAGGCTATGGATCTCAAAGGGAAATGGGAAAATAGTGGCAGATCAGCACAAACAAGCACATCAACACCACGGGATGAAAAACTCCTCTTGGAACATATGTTTCAGCCAGGGAGTCAGGGCACTAACATTCTATGAAAGAGTCCCACTATAACTCTGCCATGGTTGCCAGTTAGCCTCGGTAACAAGTCAGCACATATATCCACTGATAGTTTTCATGGATAAAGTGGCTTACAGTGAGCTCACTTTTCCCCACCACTCAGTTTACTAAGTGCCGAATATTAAATAATAGAGAGCATTGTGCTTTCATTGGTGTTTATATTTTGACTCTTGCCCACATTCTAATTTCCTTAAGGGCAAGACTGTGTTCTCACTGTTTTGGCTCCCTTTTCAATGTATACCACACTGCTTGATGCACAAGAAGTGTTTAATATATACACCTTGAAATAAAGGCAAGTGAATAGAGAAAACAGAAAAGGCACTGAGAGAAGAAATAAAATGATTTTCTGTAATCTGTACCACTATATGGAAATCATGCAGAAAAAATGGGGATAGGAAGTGTTTGCTAGAAACAGAACATTCTGAATGGTCCTGATAATCATTATACTAATAAGATATCTGTAGAATGGTATGATGCCTAAGAGCTTACTGTACTTTAATATATTTTAGAAGGCTGAAAAAATTATGGCAGAATAGGAATTTGATTACATATTTGCTTGACTGGGTAAATAACTTACGTAAAGACATATGCAGAAATAAATCTCATGCAGAGTCCTAAAATCATTAAGTCTATATAACACTATTTAAGTTCTGTGTAGTATCCATGATATGCCAGTAGGCTTAATTTTCAAAAGTATGGGAATGGTCCTAAACAGTTCTGAGGTGCTTATAACACATTTTCAGTCTTAGTTCGTATACCTGTATTAAAGTGCAAACACCACACAAATATTTGTATCTTTCAAGTCTTTAACCTCAGTTAGGTCTTTCTCCTCCATGTTTATTTAATACTCTTGATCATAGCACTCATTATTGTATTATAATAATTTATTTATATGTTGTTCTTTTCTGCTACTCCACAAATTTTTAAAGTATCTTTTTCCAGTGTATCTCTCTCATCCCAGGACTTAACAGTGACTAACATAACATAGGCCCACAATAGCCCTATGCAAAAATGAATGATGTGATTAAGTAATCAAAATTGAGCACATATTTTGTATTAGAATCAGTATTAGGAAATGTTAGGGCTATAAATATGAAGCCATGTAAGTCATGACTTAACTGAGCTTACAGAGATTATTATAACATACAAAGCGATAAAACCATCAACAAGAAATTATTGTAAGGATGTGGGAAGAACTAATTCATCTGCATCGATGTGGATATTGAAAGCATATGCTATCCATATTTGTGAGGGCAAGAATTTTTTATTTGACTTGGATACTTTCACTTTTAAAATCATATAGGGATTTTCATATCTTGTGAAAGATCTCCTACTAATAAAAAACAATGCATATGCTGGACAGGTAAAGTGAGGTAGGAAAGCCACATAGGGAAGCTCAGATTTAGTTTGCCCTAGAATGCACTTTAGTTCATTGGCAATTCTGAATGAACGACCAATATCTTCCATTCACAGATAAAATCATTTCCATCTGTTGTGCCTTCTAAATTATTGCTGCTTGGATGCACCAATGCAATTATGTGTAGAATACCCTTCAGGATATAACTAGAATAAACATATGTTGAGAAAAGACCTAAAGCTTCAGAGCAGTTGGGGTACTTTGTATGTTTCCACCAAAATAAACAAGACTAGATGATTATAAATTTTCAGATGTGCAATGCAACAAGTCAGCTAGAATGCCTCAAATAAATACAAAATGACTCACAGCCTATGGAAGGGACTATTTCACAAGGAAGATGACCAAAATTTTTATTGATATCTTGGTATATTTGGTTTTCAACATCTATGCAGAAATCAAAAGGTAAATGTAAACATTATGATAATTTCTCACAGATCTTATCCTCAAATATTAATTACATTCTTTATAGTTCACTCTTAGTAAAATTTTTGGATAATCAGGATCTCTTTTTCAAAATAGAGGACTTCTGAAAGCAATGGCATGTAACTGTGATTGTAGCAGGCAGAATGAACTCCTCAGTGTCTTCAGAGTTGTGAATATGTTACCTTACATAACAACAAGGACTTAGCAAATGTAATTAAGGTTATAGACACTAAAATACAGATATTATTCTGGATTATCTGAGTGGATCCAAACTAATCAGATGAGTCATTAAAAGCAGAGAGCTTTCTCTGGCTGGAGGTAGAGAGATGAAGTAGAAGAAAAGTTAGAGATATTCAAAGCATGAAAGAAACTCAACTCATCATTGCTGGAGTGGGGCTATATAGAAAGTTTAAGGAAGTCAGCCAGCCTCTAGGAGCAAAAATGGTCCCCTGACTGACAGCCAGTAAAGAAAGGAAAACCTCTGTTCTACAACTGCATGGAACTTAATTTGGCCAACAAGTGAATGAGACAGAATCTTCTGCAGAGCCTCCAGATAAGTAACCAGCCCAGGTGACATTTTGCTTTCAGCCTTGAGAGATCTTGAACAATGGACCCAGATGAGGTATGCTCTACACAGATCTCTGACACATGAATCTGTGAGATAATAAATAGATGTTGTTTTAAGATTGCTAGCATTGTGGTCAGTTGTTACAGCAGCAATAAAAAACGAATACAGAAGCCCTGGCTCTGGAGTCAAGACTCTCTATGTTCAAATTCCAGCCCTACCACAAAGATATAATCTCAGAAAATTTACTAATCAACTTGTGTAAGTTTTCTAATCAACCTTGCAAGTCAATCAGCCTCTACAACTAAGCATAACATTAGGAAAATTATGTCTCCATGCTAAGGCTCTGTATTTTCACCTGGAAAGTTAATTTAATGAAAGCAATACCTTCCTCATAGCTTTGTTGGGAGTACCGTTGAGATACTGCAAGTAACATTGTTAGCCTAGTGCTTGGTCTAAAATATATGCTCAACAAATATTAGCTATTTCTATTTAAAATCAAATGCAACTGAAATATTTAGCCGGATGTGTAAGTGTCTGTAATTTACTGTGAAATGTATCAAAAATAAGCAGATTGATGGATAGACATTGGGTTGGATAAATGGATAGATATGTGACAAACCAAGTATAATATATTGTTAATGGCAGAAGGAATGTGGTGGATACATGGATGCTCACTGTGAAATTGCTTCAATTTTTTTATGCTTGGCAATTTTTATTACAAAAGCATTGGAACAAAACAAAATTCTGCCAGTGGCGTTTGACCAAGAAAACATCCTATGTTAAGGTGAAACAGATAGTTGTTATTATTAGCAAAATTACAAGTTTTGAGAGGAAACCTTGGTTTTCACCCTTTCTTTTTCTCTCTGCCCTGTCTCTGAGATGTTAAGAGAATCAAATTATAAAAGGGAAGCAAATTCTCAATGCAAAATAAAAGTGTTATATGGTATATTTTTATTATACAATTAATAATTCTTCACAAAGTGAAGTGACACATTGAATGTTCTAAAATAGGCTTATTAAATCAAATTAAATGATTCTGCAACACTGCTGAAGAAATGTAACGTAAATTTAATGACAGCTCCCCTGCTAATCCATGCTTCCTGTCACTGCATTATCACTGCTGCTCGGCATTGCTCTCATTAATTCCTTACTGACTCCCTCTCACACTGAATTTCTAGTTGATGAAATAGCATGTGAGGTTGTTTTGAATCCTGAATCACTGTAAATTCTGAATTATTAAAGAAAAATTAATAAAGTTACTACAAGATTGACTGTAGTCTTTATCAAATGTATTATACACCTCACTTTTATCCAGACACCAAAAAGCTTAATAATTTTTCTTTTAATAGTTAGCTACCTGTAACCAAAGATTTTTATTTTCATTTATTATAGATGGTTTGGTTAAGGGTTCTGAAATTGTAAATATCTTAGCATGACCCCTACCACTCATGTGCAGACTGTATACAAAATTTCTACCATTTAGCAGTTGGATTTTCATATGAGTATTCTCATATAAAATGGCAAATTTTTCCTTTCAGATTTTACTAACTCTGATATAATTTTGAAATTTAGTACCAAAAAATATAGTCTAGGCCTTATATATGAGTGAAATGGATACTAAACCTGGAAAGTTAGGACAAAGTTTATAGGCTTTAATAATCAAGTGATAATTACAAAATTCAGTCTATGTAATGCATGTTCTGGATACTGTAAGAATTGATAAATAAATGAGTACAACACCAGACTGCAAAAGCAAGTCAAGATGAAAAAGTATAAGCACTGGATTTGATAGTCACCTGGTTCCTATCAATAATCCTCAGAATAATACTCAGTAGACCTAGTTCTAGTATAACATAGAAAAAAAGATGATGTGTACTCCTTTCAAGATACATGTGGAGAAAACTAATTTAAATTGACATTTTTCTAATTCATCAACTAATAAATTAGTTGCTCTCCCAGATGAATGGGGGAAAGGATATTTCTAGTGTTTATATTACAGTGATTATGATGGATTATTCATTAGATTTTCTTTAAAATATACATTCCCACAATCAGCTAAAATGTAAAGACAAATTTTAACCCCAAGGACAATATATTTCATCATAATTAAAGTAGTGTTAAGGAAACCCATTGATTCTATGAAGTTCAACTTGATCATAATGAGAAAAATAACCTAGCTGCTAAAAACTGAATGCAGATGCTGTTCAATTTCTCAAATGTACTCCTAGTTAAAACCACATTTCACTTGTACAGGGACCATTAGGACCAAGTCAGTAATCATTCTGTATGTAGAAAGATAGCACATAGAAGCCAAGTGAATCAGCTCTATTCCTAGCTCAGGAACATTAGTTCTACAAATAGTAAATAAGTAGGGAGGGCAAGGGGCAAAGCAGAACCCTAAGAGAGTACTGACCCCAGAAACACCTTCAGCCAGTGAGTTGGGGAAAGCCATGGGATAAACATACCAGTGATATCGTCCTCTCTTTAGTCACATTTTCGCATGAATAGTAGCAAAGCTAACGTCAGAGCCAGATGTATTTGAATTATAATTAGTACCTCTGCATTTGAACTAGGTGATAGCTTAATTTCTCTCTGTATCAGTTAGATGGACCATTCAAAATTGGATAATTGAGGATCATTTAATGCAGGAATGGGGGGCTATTTATACAGTTGTGGAAAAGGTTCAGGAAATTCGTGAAGGATGCTGAATCACCTGAAGTTGGCAACAGCAGAAAGTGGTTACTATCCCTAGGCCTGAAGACCAATGAAGGAACAGTGTCAGGGAGAGCTGCAGCTACAGGGGAGAAACCTTTGGTCAAGGGATACAGCTATCACCAAATTAAGGTCCAGCAAGGAGGGAAATACGGAGACGTCTGGCCTTCCTCTGGTCTCTTGTCAATATTTCCAACTGGCTGAAACCTACTGGGATACAAAGAGCAAGGAAGGAGCCCATTGAAGACATCTCTAGGAGAGGGAGGTGGGGAAGAGGACCTGAGAGGCAAACAAAGATAACCTACATGTTTCCAATTGCCCAATATGACTCATTCTTTTAAATAGTACATAAGAGAGGGATGAGCAAAAATATTAAGAAGGAAGCAAAACATGGCAGTAGAGCTCTCTACTGCTCTCCCCCAGAGGCTAAGTCAAGTGGTTCAATACTCAGCCCTCTCCCAAAGTGGTAAAATATTGAACTGAAATGGTAAAAGGGATCTGTTCCCCATCTGAGTGGAAAGCATTCATGTTTTTACCAGAAAGAGTGATATTAGCTGTAGAATTTTCTTATATGCACTTTAACTGATTGAGTATATTTTCTTTTATCCCTAATTTGTGGGAAATCTTTATCATGAATTGTCATTGCTTTTTTTCCCCATCTATTGTGAAAATTATATCATTTTCTTTTGTCAGTTTGTTAATAAGGTGAATTACATTGTTTCATTTTCAAATGTTAAAACTACTTTGCTGTTTAACTACTGTTAATCCAATTTTCTAATATTTGATAATGATTGTTCACCAGAGATATTGATCTGTAGTTTTCTTAGTTTGTAATTTCTTTTATTTTGAATCTGCATTAAACTGGCCTCATAAAATGAAGTGGGGAACATTGCCTCCTCTTCTATTTTCCAGAAACGTTCTTGAAGAATTGATATTATTTCTTCCTAAAATGATTTATAGTCTCTATCAGTGAGGATATCTGGGTCTGGTATGTTTTGATAGAAAGATTATTTTTAGGTATAAATTTGATTTCTTTAATAAATTTTGGGCTATTCATACTATAAACTTATTTTAATGATGATTTTATGTAAATAATTCACATCTAATACAATTCACCATTTGAAGTGTACAGTTCAATAGTATTTAGTATATTTACACAGTGTGCAACCATAACCATTATCTAATTTTAGGACATTTTTATCACTCCACACAAAAATTCCATACTCATTAGCAAACATTTCCCATTTCATCTTCTGCTCAGTCCGATGACAACTACTAATCTAATTTTTGTCTCTATGGATTTACCTATTTGGGATATTTTATATAAATGGATCATACAATATATTTATGGTGTTTGCTTTTTATTTAACATCTTTATTGGAGTATAATTGCTTAACAATGGTGTGTTAGTTTCTGCTTTATAACAAAGTAAATCAGCATAACATATACATATATATATATATATATATATATATCCCCATATGCTCCCTCTTGAGTCTCCCTCCCAACCTCCCTATCCAACCCCTCTAGGTGGTCACAAAGTCCCGAGCTGATATCCCTGTGCTATGCAGCTGCTTCTCACTAGCTATCTATTTTACATTTGGTAGTGTGTATATATGTCCATGTCACTCTCCCACTTCGTCCCAGCTTACGCTTCTCCCTCTCTGTGTCCTCAACTCCATTCTCTCTGTCTGTGTCAATCCTGTCCTGCCCCTAGGTTCTTCAGAACCATTTTCTTTTTTTTGCATTCCATATATATGTGTAAGCATACTGTATTTGTTTTTCTCTTTCTGACTTACTTCACTCTGTATGACAGATGCTAGGTCGACCCACCTCATTACAAATATCTCAATTTTGTTTCCTTTTATGGCTGAGTACTATTCCATTGTATATATGTGCCACATCTCCTTTAACCATTCATATGTCGATGGACACTTACATGTCCATGGATGCTTCCATGTCCTGGCTATTGTAAATAGAGCTGCAATGAACATTGTTGTACATGACTCTTTTTGAACTATGGTTTTCTCAGGGTATATGCCCAGTACTAGGATTGCTAGGTCATATAGTAGTTTATTTTTAGTTCTTTAAGGAACTTCCATACTGTTGTCCAGGTGGCTGTATCAATTTACGTTCCCCACCAACAGTGCAAGAGTGTTCCCTTTCTCCACATCTGCTCCAGCATTTACTATTTGTAGATTTTTTTGATGATGGCCATTCTGACTGGTGTGAGGAGATACCTCATTGTAGTTTTGATTTTATTACCCTAATGATTATTGAGGTTGAGCATCCTTTCATGTGTTTGTTGGCGATCTGCATATCTTCTTTGGAGATATGTCTATTTAGGTCTTCTGTCCATTTTTGGATTGGGTTGTTTGTTTTTTTGATATTGATCTGCAAGAGCTGCTTGTAAATTTTGGAGATTAACCCTTTGTCAGTTATTTCATTTGCAAATATTTTCTCCCATTCTGAGGGTTGTCTTTTCATCTTGTTTATAGTTTCTTTTGCCGTGTAAAAGCTTTTAAGTTTCATCAGGTCCATTGGTATATTTTTGTTTTTATTTCCATTTCTCTAGGAGGTGGGTCAAAAATGATCTTGCTGTGATTTTCATCATACAGTGTTCAGCCTATATTTTCCTCTAAAAGTTTTATAGTGTCTGGGCTTACATTTAGGTCTTTAATCCATTTTGAGTTTATCTTTGTGTATTGTGTTAGGGAGTGTTCTAATTTCATTCTTTTACATGTAGCTGTCCAGTTTTCCCAGCACCACTTATTGAAGAGGCTGTCTTTTCTCCAATGTATATTCTTGCCTCCTTTATCAAAAACAAGGTGACCATATGTGCGTGGGTTTATCTC
This sequence comes from Phocoena sinus, assembly GCF_008692025.1. Taxonomy (NCBI): domain Eukaryota; kingdom Metazoa; phylum Chordata; class Mammalia; order Artiodactyla; family Phocoenidae; genus Phocoena; species Phocoena sinus. Next base: position 43,488,848 of record NC_045772.1, on the reverse strand, counting down.
TGGGCTTTCTATCCTGTTCCATTTGTCTATATTTCTGTTTTTGTGCCAGTACCATACTGTCTTGATTACTGTAGCTTTGTAGTATAGTCTGATGTCAGGGAGCCTGATTCGTTCTTGTTTCTCAAGATTGCTTTGGCTATTTGGGTCTTTTGCGTTTCCATATAAATTGTTAAATTTTTTTTTTCTAGTTCTGTGAAAAATGCCATTGGTAGCTTGATAGGGATTGCATTGAATCTGTAGATTGCTTTCGGTAGTATAATCGTTTTCACAATGTTTATTCTTCCAATCCAAGAACATGGTATATATCTCTCCATCTGTTTGTATCATCTTTAATTTTTTTCATCAGTGTCTTATAGTTTTCTGCATACACGTTTTTCCCTCTTTGGGTAGGTTTATTCCTAGGTATTTTATTCTTTATGTTGCAGTGGTAAGTGGGAGTGTTTCTTTAATTTCTCTTTCAGATTTTTAACCATTAGTGTATAGGAATGCAAGAGATTTCTGTGCATTAATTTTGTATCCTGCTCTTTTACCAAATTCATTGATTAGTTCTAGTAGTTTTCTGGTAGCATCTTTAGGATTCTCTATGTATAGTATCAGGTCATCTACAAACAATGACAGTTTTACTTCTTCTTTTCTGATTTGGATTAATTTTTTTCTTTTTCTTCTCTGACTGCTGTGGCTCTAACTTCCCAAACTATGTTGAATGATAGTGGTGAGTGTGGCCAACTTTGTCTTTTTCCTGATCGTAGGGGAAACGGTTTCAGTTTTTCACCATTGAGAACGATGTTGGCTGTGGTTCTCTAAATGTTTGATAGAATTCGCCTGTGAAGCCATCTGGTCCTGGGCTTTTGTTTGTTGGAAGATTTTTAACCACAGTTTCGATTTCAGGGTTTGTGATTGGACTGTTTATATTTTCTATTTCTTCCTGGTTCAGTCTCCGAATGTCATGCTTTTCTAAAAATTTGTCCATTTCTTCCAGGTTGTCCATTTTATTGGCATATAGTTGCTTTTAGTAATCTCTCATGATCCCTAGTATTTCTGCAGTGTCAGTTATTACTTCTCCTTTTTCATTTCTAATTCTATTGATTTGAGTCTTCTCCCTTTTTTTCTTGATAACTCAGGTTAATGGTTTACCAATTTTGTTTATCTTCTCAAAGAACTAGCTTTTAGTTTTATTGATATTTGCTATTGTTTCCTTCATTTCTTTTCCATTTATTTCTGGTCTGATTTTTATGATTTCTTTCCTTCTGCTAACTTTGGGATTTTTTTAGTTCTTCTTTCTCTAAATGCTTTAGGTGTAAGGTTATGTTGTTTATTTGAGATGTGTGTTGTTTCTTGAGGTAGGATTGTATTGCTATAAACTTCCCTCTTAGCACTGCTTTTGCTGCATTCTATAGGTTTTGGGTCATCATGTTTTCATTGACATTTGTTTCTAGGTTTCTTTTTTTTTTTTTGCGGTACACGGTCCTCTCACTGCTGTGGCCTCTCCCGTTGCGAAGCACAGGCTCTGGACATGCAGGCTCAGTGGCCATGACTCATGAGCCCAGCCGCTCTGTGGCATGTGGGATCCTCCCGGACCAGGGCACGAACCCGTGTCCCCTGCATCAACAGGTGGACTCGCAACCACTGCGGCACCTGGGAAGCCCTCTAGGTATTTTTAAATTTCCTCTTTGATTTCTTCAGTGATCTCTTGGTTATTTAGTAGTGTAATGTTTAGCCTCCATGTGTTTGTGTTCTTTAAAGTTTCTTTTCGTGTAATTGATATCTAGTCTCATAGCGTAGTGATCGGAAAAGGTACTTGATACGATTTCAATTTTATTAAATTTACCAAGGCTTGATTTGTGACCCAAGATAGGATCTATCCTAGAGAATATTCCATGAGTACTTGAAAAGAAAGTGTATTCTGTTGTTTTGGATGGAATGTGCTTTAAATATCAAATAAGTCCATCGTTTTTAATGTGTCATTTACAGCTTTTGTTTCTTTATTTATTTTCATTTTGGATGATCTGCCCATTGGTGAAAGTGGGGTGTTAAAATCCCCTACTATGATTGTGTTACTGTCGATTTCCCCTTTTGTGGCTGTTAGCATTTGTCTTAGGTATTGAGGTGCTCCTATGTTGAGTGCATAAATATTTACAGTTGTTATATCTTCTTCTTGGATTGATCCCTTGATCATTATATAGTGTCCTTCTTTGTCTCCTGTAATAGTTTTTATTTTAAAGTCTATTTTCTCTGATATGAGAATTGCTACTCCAGCTTTCTTTTGATTTCCATTTGCATGGAATATCTTTTTCCATCCCCTCACTTTCAGTGTGTATGTGTCTCTAGGTCTGAAGTGGGTCTCTTGTAGACAGCATATATATGGGTCTTGTTTTGTACCAATTCAGCCAGTCTGTGTCTTTGGTGGGAGCATTTAATCCATTTACATTTAAGGTATTTATCGATATGTATGCTCCTATTACCATTTTCTTAATTGTTTTGGGTTTGTTATTGTAGGTCTTTTCCTTCACTTGTTTTTCCTGCCTAGAGAAGTTCCTTTAGCATTTGTTGTAAAGCTGGTTTGGTGGTGCTGAATTCTCTTAGCTTTTGCTTGTCTGTAAAGGTTTTAATTTGTCCATCAAATCTGAATGAGATCCTTGGTGGGTAGAATAATCTTGGTTGTGGCTTTTTCCCTTTCAGCACTTTAAATATGTCCTGCCACTCCCTTCTGGTTTGCAGAGTCTCTGCTGAAAGATCAACTGTTAATCTTATGGGATTCCTTTGTATGTTATTTGTTCCTTTTACCTTGCTGCCTTTAATATTTTTTCTTTGTATTTAATTTTTGATAGTTTGATTAATATGTGTCTTTGCATGTTTCTCCTTGGGTTTATCCTGTATAGGACTCTCTGCACTTCCTGGACTTGATTGACTATTTCCTTTCTCATATTAGAGAAGTTTTCAACAGTAATTTCTTCAAATGTTTTCTTGGTCCTTTTATTTTCTCTTCTTCTTCTGGGACCCCTATAATGCGAATGTTGGTATGTTTAATGTTGTCCCAGAAATCTCTGAGACTTTCCTCAATCCCTTTCATTCTTTTTTCTTTATTCTCCTCTGCAGTAGTTATTTCCACTATTTATCTTCCAGTGACCTCCATGTCTTACTCCTCCACCATCTTGAAGGTCTCCTGGTGTTTTGTATATGGCTTCTTTCACTTAGCATAATGTGTTCACTGTTCATCTATGTTGTAGCACATATCAGTACTTCATTCATTTCTATGACCAAATCATACCACATTTTATTTAGCCTTCCATCAGTTGATGGGCATCTGGGTTGTTTCCACTTTTTGTTTATTGTGAATAATGCTGCTATAAACACTCATGTCTCCATTTTTGTGTAGACAAATGTTTTCAGTTCTCTTGGGTATACAGCTAGGAGTGAAACTGCTAAGTTATATAGTAATTCTGTGTTTAACCAGTTGAGGAAGTACCAAACTCCTTTTTCAAAGTTGCTACATTTTACATTTTCACCAACAATGTATGAAGTTTCCAATTTCTCCAGTATCCTCATCAATACTACTTATTGTCCATTTTTTCTATTACAGACATCCTAATAGACGAGAGTGGTTATCTCATTGTGGTTTTGATTTGTATTTCCCTAATGACTGATGACATTGAACATCTTTTGGTGTACTTATTGGCCATTTGTAAATCTTCTTTGGAGAAATTTCTATTCAGATCCTGTGCCCATCAATAAATTTACTTATCCTTTTTGTTACTGAGTTGTAAGAGTTCTCTATGTATCATGGATACCAGTCCCTTATCAGATATATAGTTTGAAAATATTTTATTTAAATATGTGGGTTATCCTTTTTACTTTCTTATGACTTAATTTTCACTGTATTTATTTTGTTATGTTTCACTGATTTTTTTCCCCTGATTATTGGGCTGTATTATCCTACTTCTTTGTGACTCTTGGTGATTCTACTGAATTCCCTGTGTATTAGGTCTTTCCATTCTTCATTGTTGGAACATGAGCTATGCCCAGTCCCATGTGGCCTTTGGGATTGTTCCACCTTCCACCTTCCAGTAGTTCTTTCCCTGCATATGCAAATGAGTACTCAACCAAAAATTGAAAGAAACTCTTTTGCATATGTCTGAGACAATCTGTGCAGTTACATCCTCTTTCATATTTTGCTCTGCAAATTACAGCATCCCTGACATCCCCACGCATTAGATTCTGTATCCTCTACTGAAAGAGATTATTGGGTTCTTTTTGAATTCTTTCTCTTTGCCTGTGGCCTGGAAACTATCTCCAGGGAATCATCTGGGGCCATGGTAGAACTCACTTTCCTTCTCTCAGGGATCACTACCCTGTGGCCTGGATATAGTTAAATTAGGAGAAAATCCAGAGTTTGGAAAATGTGTTTAGAAAGTCATAAAGCATTAATTCCATACTAAGAAATTTATCTCTACTATTTTTATTGTTTTGTGTTGTTTTTCCTAAAAAGGAACATAATCAGTTAGTTATATGATGAGAAAATCACCAAGTAACAGTGTAATAGATGGATTACAGGGCAAAAGTTATGATTGGGGCCTAAAACAGGGTGAAAACTGTTGAAATATTGAAAGATTGCATTTAAAAATCACTCTAGAAATACTTATTCTGATGGGTATACCACTGACTCTGGAGAATGACACAAAGGAAGAAGTTCATGATCATGCGAGGTTTTGTAGCTTAAGAAAATTGGTGGTAATGATTCTAGAGAAAGCATTAAGGAATGCAAAAGAAGGAAGAATATTTTTTATGGGGGAGGAAGCAAAATGGTTAAAATCAGGATATACACTGTTAGGCACTCTATGTGATACAAAGCTACATGTATTAAAACCCCAAAATGTTTCTCTTTGACATCTGTGGGTACTGTATATTATTTGGTTATCCTATATTATATAATGGGAAAAGGTTGGAATTTGGTAAGCAATGAATTTGGTAAGCCTTATCTAAAGCCTCATTCATTAGTAATTTCCTTATCATAATAATTGCCCAATTGTTAATCATCTGTTTTAATTGCAGCACAATTCAATTTTGGATGCATCAAAATTCTGCTTTGAAACCAGTGTGGATCAGCTTTCATCTCCCTTGAGTCTATTTGTGAGGTTTTGGCAGAAGTGTCAGTATACCTAAAGAGAGTGTTGGAATTTTTGAACAAACTAAATTAAAAGATGACTCTTACTCAAGCAGATTCTTAAGGCAATGTTAAGACAAAATTATAAAATAAAATCTTCTTTTCCAACAGGAAAAGAATTTTGAAAGATATTCTGGGCAAAAGCAAAATAAGGAAATAAAGCGTATGTGCCAGGGGTTGGATAATTCCCCAAACTGTAATATCTTCTTTTCTAAATGCAACAGGCACTGCAAGTTAGCTCCTGTATCGAATGAGGACTATAATTCATAAAAATTGCCCTGATCTAAATTTTTGTCCCTTATCAAAGGAAAATGAGTTCAAACAATATTTAGACTGGAGTGCCAAAACCTTTCCCTGATTAATCAGCTGTTCATTTCCAGCTGCAAGGCTCCTTTAGAGATTTTCAATATGTGTAAGAGCCATGGAGACATACATTTACAGATCATGATCTTTTAAACAAATGATGAGAATTTCAGCAATACTGTACTACAGATATCCAACAGTGATTTTTTTTTTTTTTTGTAGTTTTCTATTTGACTGGCTTTTATTCCCCCTAGAACTCCTACTGGCTGGAGAAGTATGAACATTTGTTAAAAGTTATAAATGACTTCCTGATTTCATCAATCACTGAAGAAATATCTATTTGGATCTACCTTTAGAAATAAAAAGTATTAAATTAATATTTTCAGCTTTAAAGAATGTACAAGGCTCAGTGACTTCAAATAAAACAACTTGTACAAGTTTATAGAAGAGGAAATGATTTTGTCCAGTATTTGTCTTTCATGCTTAAAAATGTCTTCAAGATCTGGCTACTAGCATCATACAAATTAAGATGTGTGTTACAGAATGATTTATAAACCAAGTATTGATATTGCTTGAGTATTGTTTATGTAGGGGGTTTTGTAGCTAAGCTCAGAGCTCAATGGCATTACTTCCCCATCATTTAGGATAGATGAACATTCATTGCAATTAATGATGTCTATAAAAGGAAAGTTTTCAAGAATCCACTCAAACCAATTCCAAAGTTTACACTAAGAAACTACCAGGAAAACCTTCCTTATGTACCCTTTCATATTTCCAATGCTAGAATTGAATCATTTTCCTCAATTTTCTCTCAGTTGAGATGACTAATAATATCACTTTTTTCTGTGAGACTTCTGCAACAATTGAAGATCAGTCACTGAGCTCCACATCTATTGGAGCTCCAATTTTATCGGTTACCATTTTAGGCAAACAGCATGGATATGGCCCAGTGGGGTGGGTGGGGGGAAATAAGACCCAGAAATATAAGAAATAGATTCTGGCTCTGTCTCTGTAAATTTGAGCACATATTTTCATTTCTCTATAATTCATTCTTTGATAAAATGGGAATACATTCATCCAGCAAATATTACAGAACCTATAACCTGTGCAAGAAACTGGGCTAGACAGCCGTGACATAGTGATAAACCAAGCAGACATGGCTCTTGCCTTAAGCAGAATAGTTGGGATGAACAACTAAAATAATAATAGTAGTAATAAACAAAAAACAGAAAGAAAAGGAAAATGGTGGCAGAGGTGAAGGGATACAAGAGTACTACAAGAGCATATAATAATGGGTGTTTGTTAATATTTATCCTAATTTCCTCAAACAAATAAAATTTGTCATACAAATGAAAGCTGTCTATTATTATCTTCAATGGTGATTAAAATGTGCCTGGACAGTTGTCAGAGTCACCTGGCAAGTCAGCCATTATCCACTTAAAATGGTATAATTAAAATTAAAGCATAATGAACTGTCTGTAATAAACATCAAGTGATTACTTGTTGAATAAAGTATTGTGATACTCCAAATATATAATTATATTATGTTTCTACTCATACCATGAAAGCATATGATTAATAGACACACGTGAATTTTTTATAACACAGAAGGTCTGATATCTGTATTCTCTGAAACAAGAAAAATGCAGTTCTATTGGGCATAAATTATTATTTTTTAAACATGATGGCAGAAAAATAAGCATGGATATCTTTGTGATGACTTAAAAATGATTCAATGTCTAAGTTCATTGTTGGAAGCTGTTGCAATGTACATAAATATGTACTGCACATGTTTATAACATTGCCAGTCCCAACCCATCCATAGACATAAAGGACATTATTATTCTCCTTTCATAGAACAATCCAATGTTTTGGGTTAGACTCAGAATGGATTTTGCAAGGCACTAAGATTATAAATTCTTTTAACGTAGTATCATTCTTTCTAGAAACAACTATTCACAGATAATTTATTGATAAAATTATAATCATTTTATAATACAGGAAGTTTCTTAAAGCTTACCCTTAGAAAACACTTTCAGTCTAATACTAAATGCAATGTTCATTTGCAAGTAACAAAATCACATTTGCTTTAAATGTTCTAAAATTCAGATTCAAACTGGAGTTCTCCCCAGTTAGTCTGATTAACCAGGTTTCATATAATTATAATTACACTCGCAAAAAAAAATGGCTTCTAGTTAACTTATTCATAACTAATATCAGACCATTTTTCTCTAAATAAATACAAAATATTTTCCTATTTGCTCTCTCAAATGTTACACAGCCCAAGTCACTAAGTAAAAATTATACTGATTCTTATGACCTAGGGTCACAAATACTTGTTTTCATTAGAATCCCTATCCACATAGGGATTAGTTACATAGCAAATGGGAATAAGTCCAGGACAAAACAGATGGAGAGTAGCTGGGTTCATTAGGCAACATTCCAGGTGTTTGTTTCTGGCAAAAATGTCACTGAATCCCTGACCATTATGTCCTCACAGTTCTGCTTGAATGTGATAATGGCAGTAGTTAAATTAATGTGTCCTCTTTGCTACAGGGCAGGTCTGTGTTATTTCAATCAGACATTCCAACATTCACCGCATGGAGACTCAATGTCCAACTTTCCTCATATTAAAGTCCTAAAATTCTCTCTAGAGAAAATAAGAGAGATAAAGAAATAGCTAGCTAAACAAACAAATGCTTATATCCAAACTGCAGACATCTTTCTGAAAATAAGTATTTTTAGCCCAAGAGAGAATTTATAAACTAAGAAATACTGTAGATGTTACAGCAATAGTTTTATAATTGCAGAACTTTTGATAGAGCTTATTATTGAAAATCAAAGGAAGAAATGTAAGGACATTCTACATTTGTACTGTGGCAAATGGCTTCCCTTCTCCACACATCGCAGAATTGTGGCTATCACAATGGACATGATCTCTGTCCACTCATTTCCTCAGACCAATGACTTAGCTTAGCTCTTTAAAATAATTGGCTCATTGTAATTCCCCATTTTCGGTCATTAATTATGTACAAGGGATAATTGCACCCTACCTGTACCCTGAGCATGTTGATATTCTAATTTAACATGTTTCTTCTTTGACAAGTGTGTAATCTATGGAGAAAAAACTAAGCATTTTTCATTATATACATTAAACTTAGCTTCAGCTCCTTTAATCTCCAGTTAAGATTAATCTGTCAAGTTAAGAGGAAAGGTGTACCTCCAGTTAAGATTAATCTGTAATTTAAGCACTCAGATCTCCCCATATCATCTAGGACTCAGTTCCATCTATTATGCTTTCTCTCTTTTATATATATAACCATTCTCTTCACTGCCATCAAAATAATAGCTTACTCTAGCTGTCTTCCTTTTTTTTCTTTCAACTCACTACAGTAAGTTTCTTCCAAAAATGCCTTTGCCAAAGTCACCAGTGATCACTTAATAGTTAAATCTAATGGACTCTTAGGGTTTTTCTTCTCTCTTTGGCCCTCAGGATACTCTCGCCTAGATCTTTCCTATCTCACTGATCATTCCTTTTAAGTCTCCAGCAGTAGGCTTTTTTTCCTTTTTGTCGTTTATAAATACTAATTTCTCAAGGATCCTGTCCTCAACTCGTTTCACACACTGCATGCACCACCTGGAGAATCATATAACCTACTGGTTTTTATCCACCATCACTACAATAACGGCTTTTTACAACTGCATCAGTGTGTTCCTGGCTTCCCCTCAAAGTCCCAGGATCTTGTGTTCAGTTGTGAATAGTCTGTATATTTTTTGTTATTGTTGTTTATCTGTCATAACTAAATTCTTTATAAGACCAAGGAAAAAACTGGACTAATCATATTTCTGAAAAAATTGTATGGATAAAAGAAATGATGACATGGTCAAATCCATTAAAAATAGCAGGATTATGATTAATATTTTGTCCCAGTGCACTGTTTTTATATATATCTTTATGCTGAAACATTTCTGCACAGATCACTCTTATTTCTGAATGAAGAAAACTTTACAGTCAATATGATCTTTTAAAAAAGGATATAACTGAGACATAAAGTTAGCTTAAATTTCCTTTCTCAGTTCACATTTCCACTAGCACATATCCATCCATCAAATATCCTCACCTCTTCAGCATGGGAAGGAACAGAGTGCCAATACCTCTGATTTAACCTTGGTACACAAAAATGTGCCTGTTAGCAGCTTACATTTATTTTAATAGCTATGAAAATGAAAATACAGCATTGAGTTCATTTTCTAAAGAGAAAAATCTAATTCATGAAGATTATGAGCATTGCTGAAAGCCCACTATGGGAATGTAGTGGCTGCTTAGAATGGGTTGTCATTAATCAGTAGTCACCCATGCTGTGCCCTCATGTGGAATGACTCACTGATATGGACATAAACACAATCCTGCTAATTCCATTTTTAAAAGCAATGCTTATTTTAGGAGGACTGCATATCTGGACTATTTCTTGACATGAGAGAACAGCAACCACCTGAATTTTTGCTGTTGCATTTTGTCTTTGCCAAAGGAAAAAATATCCACTGTTTAGTCATTTGCTTGTCTTGTATCCACTATAAAAAACTTTATCACTTAATTGTTCTCACTATCTTTATCATAGGTCTTAAAATATTGTTTATACACATGTGTGACTTACCAATACCAATTAGAAGATAACAAAAATATAATTATATCTGAGTTTATGAAACTAAGGTTTAGGTCATTTCAGAATCACCTGGATGCTTTTCTAAAAACAAAACAAAACAAAAACAGATTCCTGGATCCCCCAGGAAATCCACTGAGTCAGAAGATTTTCAGTGAAGTAAGAGTCTATGTTTTAATAGACTTCCCAGGTCATCCTTATGCACACTAAAGTTGAAAACAAGACATTTTCATTGCTTTTACTAAGTTGACTTTGAACAACAAATCAGAAAGAACGGTTGAAAGCAGAGGAGGTTGTCAAAAATGTTTCACTTTTTTAAAAAATGGGATCCTATTTAGAAAAGGTTCAAGGAGATTCCTGCCTGTGCTCCTCACCTGAGAAAAAGCCAAGGCAATGAAGGCATTCTAGCATGATGTCCTAGAGACCTCGGGACCTAACAAATCATGTTATTTACTGTCTACATCTTTAAGAGCAGCTTGACTGCCTTTGCTCTCTTTAGAGTTAAAATAACCAATTCACTTCACTTCCTTCTGCTGCACAAAAATCAGTCACTTCAAGCATCCAAGTTGGCCCAGATATAATAATAAGGCCATGCCTTGAAAAGGAAATGAAAAAGAATAAAACATGAACCAAAATTTTACCTCTTCCTCAAAGGAAGCTGTGAATTATGGTTAGAAATAAGCTGATAAAATTGTAAGCAATGTTCTACTTTAAAAACAGCAGCAAGTGAAATACAATTTGGCAGCCAGGAAGAGCACAAAATTCTCTCAAAAAAAAGAGATCATGACTGAGGGTGAAATTTTCTTATGTGAACAAAACTTTCTGTGTAAATTTAGTTCCACTCTAACTGCTATTCCACATCCATAAGGACTACCCTCACTCAGGTTTTCTCTCTTTTCCTCTAAGTGTATGTTCTGATGGTGGCTAATACAACTCTTCTCCAGCACTGAGGAAGAAATGTCTTAGCAGAAATACTGCTACTTTTTCAAATATAAAATAAAATAATTTTGACCTTGGAAATATGATTCATATTTTGTCCTAGAATTTTAAAAAATTTCTAAAGAACATTATTATAATTATTAGACTTTGTTTTTCTTCTAAATCTGCTGAAGGAATTAATAAAGTATCATAGTAGAAGAAAACCTAATAGCAACCTTATAGATTCCTCATGTATAAAATTGAGACAACGAAATCTTCTCTAACTGCTTCACAGAGTTGATATCCCCACATGCTTCAAATAGCAATATGTGTATCAGTTGCCTATTGCTGTGTAACAAATCACCCTGAAATTTAGGCGTCTAAACAAAGACCATCTATTGACTTAGTATTCTGCTTTGGAATAGAGTCTTCTAATCGTCTCCCCAGTGTTCACTCATGAGGGGGATCTGTCAGGCATGGATGGTCCACAGCGGTCTCACTCATATGTCTGGTGTTTCACTGGGACTTTCGTTCTGGGCACTTTTGCTCTTCTCCATGTAACTTCTCCAGCATGTTCCAAAAGAGCAAGTCACAATGTGCAAGCATCTCTCAAGCCTCTGCTTGCATCACACAGATGAATATCCAGTTGGCTAAAGTCACATGACCAACCCTAGAGTCACTATGGGAGGGGATTGTACAAACATGTAGATGCCAGGGGTGTGATTCATTAGGGATAGTTATTATCACAATCTAACAAAAATGTATTACAGTTATTTAGTAACTATAAAGAATCATATGAGTATAAGAATTATAACATTCAAAACAGTAAAGTAGTAAAAGTATAATAAAAATAGTAAAAAAAATTATAAAAGTAAACTTGGACTAAGTCTATCAATGCCATCCACCCTTGACCATTGACCTTGTTTCCTACAATGCAGTAAATCTGATTGATTCAAATTTCATCAATTTTAAAAATACCCTTTGAAGTACATGTCAGTGGAAACACATTTGAAATACATATCTGCTCAAGAATAAAGGACCAAAAGGCAGGCAGACAGAAAAAGATATCTGCTACTTAATAGGCAAAAAAGAAAAATAAAAACCTTAGACAAATGAATAATCACAAACTCAGTGAAATAAAAGTTAAAAGTAGAGATATATAATCTATCATTGCTTAAAAAAATCGAATGATTGGGACTTCCCTGATGGTCAGTGGTAAAGAATCGGCCTTACAATGCAGGGGACGCAGGTTCGATCCCTGGACAGGGAACTAAGATCTCACATGTCACGGGACAACTAAGCCAGCATGCTGCAACTACTGAGCTTGCGTGCCTCAACTAGGGAGCCTGCATACTGCAAACTACAGAGCCCACACGCCCTGGAGACTGCGTGCCACAACTAGAGAAGAGAAAACCCACACGCCACACCTGGAGAGAAGCCCGCGCGCCACAAGGAAAGATCCTGCATGCCTCAGCGAAGATCCCGCATGCCTCAACTAAGACCTGATGCAGCCAAAAATAAAGAATAAATAAATAAATCTTTAAAAATCATGGAATGATTAATGTCACAGACCCAGAAAGACGAGAAAAAAAAAAAAGAGATTGTTTATCTCCTCTAGAACACCATTTAATGCCATTCTAAAGAGAAAACTATGCTTTAAAAAAAAGTGAAGAAAAAGTTCCATCTCTTCCATTAGCTCCACTCAGTAGTCTCTCAGTGAGGGAAAGACATTGCTTACATCCAACCTATGTTACTCATGCTAAAACTTGCCCTTGTTAGCTTTGCCCCTGTGTCTGGGCAATCCTCGTGAAAACTGGTTACCACCTTCACACAACCACATAACCCTCCATTCACCAGAGTGCTGTTCTAATGACATCTCTTTTTTTTTTCCCTTCTGTAAACTAAATTTCAGTTTTCTAAACTGTTCCTCAAGATGTTTTATTTTCAAACCCTTGAATCACTTTCACTGTACTCTTCTAAATCCTCTCAAAAATTTCAACATTCATCTCAAGGGAGTGAGGCTCCTTCATCTTAGGTTATGATTAGCCAGAGACAACTATAATGCAGTTAACCTCTCCAACCTTAGATTGTCTTGAGGATTAAATAAACTGATACAGTTTCTTAGAATGAGCTCAAATAGTAACTAGTATAGAATATGTTAGCAAGCAGTAATTATAGTAGCTGCTGGGCACATTAATTTTAAACCTTCTTGGGTATGGGCATTTTTACTAACAGTATGTACTATATTATCAACTAATATGGAGCTTCTCAGCCACTATGGCTACCAGCTCTTCTTCACTTTTATTCAGACTGAATCAGTGATTTCCCATTTGAGCATTCCATTTTTTAAAAATTTACTCAATTATCAAAGTCATTCAGAATTTGAATCTATCTTCTCACTTTTAAAGCAATTTTTCCATGTTTGAGTAAGGTTGTGACTAATGTAAATTTACCGTTGTGGATTCAGTGAGCTCTGAGGTCCTGAGAAGGAGTTGGAAGAAGGACATTACTCTTTAGCAGGTGTTGCTATGTATCTGAGGAGAAAATAGTTGTATGCTTTGAAGGATCATCTGATTTAATTCCAATAACAATAAATAATAGCTAACATGTTTTGAGCATTTACTATGTACCATACTGTTCTATACAATTTACATGAATTATTTCTTTTATCCTCACAAAATTACAATGCTGTAGTAGGTACTTATACTGTTCTCATTTTACAAATGAGGAAGTTCAGTTTTAGATAGGCTGAGTGACTTGCCTAATGCTGCATACCTTTTAGGTGTCAATGTTTGAATTAAGTCCAGGTCAGACTCTAGAAACTGAATTTCTAATCCTTAAATAAATATCCTGTACAACCACCACAAAAAAGTCTTGTAAGAGAGTTATTGGCTCTATTTCGTAGGTGAGTAGATTGAGACACGGAAAAGTTAAATAACTTATCCAAGATCCACCATAAATGGCAGATTAAATATTTGAACCCAGGGCAGTCTGGCTTCAGGATAAAACAACAACAAAAAAATAGTTAAAACAACTGTGGTTCCAGAAAGCACAAATCCGCAAATGTTAAATTTCTTGTTACGCTATCTGGGTAGACTTGTCCTTCACAAGTCCAACTTTAAGTTTTGAAAAGAAAATGATAGAAACAATGAAAGCTGTATGCTAAACAGTTTCTAAAGCTCTCTTGAATATAGGGTCTCACTGACAACTTCAGTCACGTAAGCAAGCACATGGCATCCAGCGTGACAAACCACCCCCAAAACTTAGTGGCTTAAAACAACATTTATTTTGCTCATGGATCTGCAGTTTTGAGATGAACAGGCCACTTCTGTTCCATGTGGCATCAGCTGTTGGAGGTTTGAACAGGGACTAGACGGTCTATTTTCAAGATGGTTCTTTAGCCTGAAGATAGGTGCAGACTGTCAGCTGGGACCTCAGCCAGGGATATTAAGCCCCTTCCTGGACTGCTTGGGTTCTCTCGTGGCATGGTAGCTGGGTTCCAAAGGAACTACACAGAGGTGGTATTACCTTTTAAGAGTCAGTGACACTTTGCTGTAGTCACAAGTCAGGCTGCCCATATTCAAAGGATGGAAACATGGCCACCCACCTCTTGGGAAGAGTGTCAAAGTGATAAAGTAATTAAACTCTTGCACTCATTTTACTTTAAAAGCTACAGTCCTTTAACCCTAATTAATAACTTTAGTCCCACTCTCAACTCTCAGATTAACTCTGTCTCTAGTAAAGAGGATGTACAAAGCCCTGCTGAAGCAGTTCAGTGGCTTTGCGAAGAGTCAGACCTGCAGGCCTATAGAAGCAGTCATACTGTTCAAAGAACACTCATCCGGGAATTCAGGCAATCCAAGATCTCATTCCAGGAGTTTCCTTAATCCTGTTTTATGATTAAGGACTTTACAGGCCTTAGTTTCCTCATATGTGAAACGGTTGTTGACCTAGGTGACCTCCAAAACCTCTGAGATTTATGATGAAAGTAACTCCTTACCTATGCATTCTCCCATACTTATGTCCCATACCTCATGTTCTAGTGCTTACCCAGATACAGAATTTGTCTGCCTCTGAAAATCTACCTCTGTGACTAGGCACCTAGTACCTGGTCCTACAACCTTCTCAGAGGACAGCCTGCCTTCCTGGATTTCTATCACATGTAACTCTGTCACTCAGCTGTCCCAAATGACTAGGATGGTAGAGGCTAGGTTTGGTAACTGATCTGGATGAGGTCCTAGCAGCCTGCTCCTTAGGTCGATTGACTTGTCAGAGATTTATCTTCAGATTCACTTCTGCATACCTTTCCCTGGAATAGCAGGCCCCATCCTTGATCCCCTGCTCTCCTTGACCTTCACACGCCCAAGAAGGTTCTAGGAGAAATCTCTGATTTTCTGGCTTAGAATTCCCCAGTGCCATCTGTTCTTGGGTTCTCATGTTTATTTTATATTCCTTTCTCTTTCCATCACTGCCTTTAACAAGAGTGTCTAGTGAGTTCTTGTAGTTTTCACCTTGATTTTTGCTTCTTTTTGCAAAAATAGTAGCAAAAACCTTCCCCAAAGTTTCCATAAGTCAGCTTGAAAACTCCTATTATGCATGATATATTTTGATGGGAGTCTTAATTATATAAAACTAATTTAAGTGTCAGCAATATTTTTTCTAATATGAATGTAGACATACTTTTCATCTGATAATAAAAATGACACAGAAGGTAAAGAATTATTGTGTGGGAGTAAAGATTGCCTAAGAAAACATTGCACTTCATGGTGAATACCCATTTTTATAAGACTGACATTGTATTAATAATTATAATAGTTTTACTTGTCACTGAAACAAAAATAGGAGAATATTAGTTTTATTGTACAAAGATAAGAGTCATCAAATGTATTGTCTGTGAGTATAACAATTATTTTTTTAATTATCATCTGTTTTTTAATTACTATGTGCTAGTATCCACAGGGAACTAAATATTCTGGAATACAAGTTATCGAAAGACATGGCTGTTATCCCCAAACATCCTTAAAAAGAAACAAATCTATGACTCATTGTCACATGTAAATTTAACAAAGTCCCAATTCAATCCTTTGCATGGCTAGTAAAAAAGTAAATGAGATAACCTCCATCCAAACTGACAAAACTTTAGAGCTCTTCTATGGCTGACATCCAATCTGTACCAATTATTCACTTAAAATGAGCTCTCAGGAAATGCTTTTCCTCCTTGACTTGCTTTTAAACTATGTATGCTTAGGTCAGGAGGTCTGCCTTGCCCTAGTTGTATGGATAACATAGAGTAAGTGTTTTGTTTTGTCTGGTTTTTTTTTTCCTTCTGGATATATCTTCCTAATGTTAAAAATAGTCATTTGAATCAAAAAATTAACTTGGTGACTATGATTTTAATATTTCCACTTAGTATATTAAAAAAGATTTCTTATGTGTTTTATGTTGCATTTTATAGGTAAAATAAAATTGCATTATTTAATTGTTTTTACCAAAAAAATAATGCAAGTTCACTGGCAAACACTGCTTTAGTTTTATAGTTTCTCATCAAACTTTGGTCCAATTCTTCAAAGAACAGTGAAATCCTTTTTTGGCTTAATTCTCTTTAATATCTATCTAGGGAAGAAAGAATGAATCAGCATTGCCAATTCAGTTTTTTTGCCTCAATTTCAACTCAACTGTTTGAGGATTTCCTGTCTGCCAATGCAAACATTTTTAAAGCTGCGTTATTTCTTACAAAACTTCTTATGTCTCATGGCATTTCACGATGTCAGAGTGTGAAAAGCTTTTTGATAACTGAGTTACTAAAAAAAAAAAAAAAAGATCCTTGGTGGAAATTGAAAATTGATATCATCTTATCACTGTCTATCAGAATATTAAAATGTGAACTGTAAGTGATGAATGACCAATTCCCAGTAACTCAATGAATCAAGGATGTAATTTAAGGAAATCTTTATCTAGTCATTAAAAAAGGTAATGGTGTGGAAAAGTTGGAGGAACCGTGTGTGTGTGTGTGTGTGTGTGTGTGAAGTATGCATTTTATTTTATGGTTTTCCCACTTACTCTACTCCTTGTATTAATAATATTGTGTAGAAAATAAGCAAATCCTGCATCTACACATTTTCATTCACAGATCAAGACTGTATGCTGTCTACTTCTCATTACCTTTTAGTCTTCTGAAGATCACATATTTTCCTCTCCTCCAAAAATTATTCTGTAATATGGTAAAAACCAAGAAAATGTACACCATTTAAAAGTGGATAGAACCTACATCTCTGGAAGTTTTCTTTACTAGTCTTCTAAGCCATACAAACGAAAAACAGCAACCACTAGTTGTGGCATGTCTTTCCACAGATATTCTAGCTCAAATCTCATATTAGTCATCTTTAATCTTCATTAGTGCTCCACATTTGTGAGTGAAATAGCGAATATTTGTTTTAATTTATGTTTTGACCTGTGTCCCAGAATTTAAAACACTCATTGGAAGACATTTAATTATCTGCTAAGAAATAAAAAATCAAGTTTAATTACCTAATAATGTTTTAAAAGGAAGATAATAAATCAAAATACATACATATGTTTATTAGGTTTGGACAGAAAAATCTCAACACCTTCTTACTCAAATCATGGCCATCATAACTAAGAGGTGCAAATGAGGATTACTGAGAAAATTCAGTTAGAATTCCCATTTTATTCAACAAGCAGATACAGTGTTATTGAAACACTAAATTTAAATATCTTTAGGTTGGGCAAGAACTTTTTAATTGACCACGGTGCCCTCATATCTTACTATAACCCACTGCCTATTATCTGCCTGACCCCTGAAGGCACTTGATCACAACAAACTCAAATATAAACCAAAATACTGCACCTCTATCCAGAGTCTACTAGAGCTCACTTCTGCTAAGTATTTATTTCTGTTTGGCTTTGTGCTATTACCTATGTTACTTCTTTAGAAAATCAGAAAATCATTCAGTTTCAATTATTCAGATGATTCATAAAAATAAAATAACTTCAATGACCTCTGCTTAACAGTTTATTCCTTTTTCACTACATCCTCATCGTCCACACTAACACATTGTATAGTCTCTAGTAATAGTGAGCTTAGAGTTCTATATTATATTGCTCTGCACAAAATGCTATGCTTTTATAAACTATCATCACCACCATCTCCAACTTATTAACTTGGTAAATGCCTATTAAAATATCAAGACCATTCTTTTAAAATTTATTTATTTATTTATTTTTGGCTGCATCGGGTCTTAGTTGCACCACGCAGGATCTTTTGTTGCAGTGTGCCCGTTCTTCACTGCAGCACTTGGGCTTCTCTCTAGTTGTGGCATATGGGCTCCAGAGCACGTGGGCTCTGTAGTTGTGACACGCGGGCTCTCTAGGTGTGGCATGCAGGCTCAGTAGTTGTGACGGGCAGGCTTAGTTGCCCTGCGGCATATGGGATCTTAGTTCCCCTACCAGGGATCAAACCTGTGTTCCCTGCATTGGAGGGCAGATTCTTAACCACTGGACCACCAGGGAAGTCCCTCAAGACCATTCTTAAAATTTCCGTGATTTTCACAGGCAGATTGAGTTGATCCTTCCTCTAAGCACCATTAATATGTACATGTATTTCGAGGTATGTAGTTATTTGATTGCATGGCTATCCATTTACTTAACTGTGAGCTTCATCAAAGCAGGAACATCCCAAGTGCTTTGAGCAATTCTTGGGACATGGTTAGCATTAAAGAAATAATTTTCAAAACAAGGAATGAATTGTTACATAAATAATATCCTCAATCTTCCAAGTCACTTAGAGAATGAATATTTGTAATGTAAATGCATTGTAAATTAGTAAATGTATTGTCATTTAAGAAAACTGGATTCTGAAGCCATACTGTCTGGGTGCTAAATCTGACGTGGCTGCAAGTAACTGTGTAAATATGGGTGAGCTACTCAGACTCTGACCTTGGTTTTCTCATATATAAAACAGGTATTAAAAAGGACCTTCCTCAAAGGGTCATGATGAGGACTGAGTAAATAAATTTTAAAAACTTAGAACAGTCCCTAGCACATAGAACTGCTCAACAAAAGTTAGCTACTTTTACTACTGAATCTAAGCATAGAAATAATGCCTTTTTATGGACACTATAAACATATCATTCATAAAAGAAAACAAATAAAACTGTGTAATCCTCACAATTCTTTGATTTTGTTTTTTTTCTGATTTTTTGTGTGTGTTTCTTTGCGGTATGCGGGCCTCTCACTGTTGTGGCCTCTCCCGCAACAAAGAGTAGCCCCTCCTGTTGCAGAGCACAGGCTCTGGACGCGCAGGCTCAGCGGCCATGGCTCACGGGTTCAGCCGCTCCACGGCATGTGGGATCTTCCCGGAGCGGGGCACGAACCCATGTCCCCTGCATCGGCAGGCAGACTCTCAACCACTGTGCCACCAGGGAAGCCCAGATTTTTAACAGAAGTTTTAAAAATTCTGTAAAGGCTTACTGGCCAAGCATATCTTCACATATACATATGAAATACTGGTTTCAACAACAACAAAATATATTACATGACCACATTACTCTAATAAAGATTTTATACATAAATAATATATATAAATTTTATATATTATAAATTATTTATATATTATATTGTTTAATATAAATAATATATCAATACTTTATGCATTCACTTTTAATGTTATGCCCCTCTGAATATCAACAATTCACTAAATTTTACTTCATTCACTAAATTTGTCTTCATATGGTTACAAGAATAAAATGCACCTTATAACAGCAACTCAGCTATGTAAAACATAACCTTCAAAACCCTACAGTAAAATTAGGGGTAAAATCAATCTTGTATGCATTTGTAGTCCCTAAATTAACACCCAGGATATCTAGTTCCATCTGTACGGTGGATTATATACCCTGCCTGATGCTCCTTACTGAGGAATTAAAATTATATATAAGAGTGTGTGTGCATGTGTGTGTAATAAATGTTATTTTGAACACATCACTGAGCTCATGCAAAAAATACAAAAGAGGAAGCAAGAGCTCTGGGGGATGAGCAAATACCAAAGATGATTTTTACCTGGACAATTTTTACCTGAAGCCAAAAGACTTTGAGCTTCCATTGTGATTACTGCACAAAAGGACAAGAGTGGTAAAACCTGAGGTTCTCACAATGCAGGGAAACTAATAAGAAGATTAAGTACAGGAGAAATAAACCCTTCCATTTGGAAAGATACATGACTGTCTAGCTGCTGGATGTGGGTGGAGAAAAATTAAAATTTCTCCTGAGGATCTGTAGCCACAGATTAGTTTTCACCCAGGTCTGCAGTTGGAATTCACACTATCTGTTTAGACCAAAGATCCTCATCATGTAGAGAATGTCAAGGTGTCCTGGGTTGGTGCACTGCCATATGACTCACAGAAAGAAATATAAAATCACTCTGGAAAAGCTCAACTTCAAACCAGACTGCAAAGAATCCCCACTGGTAAAAATTCCAAGAGAAATGAATAGGTCACAGTCAAAATTCACAACCTGTGCCAAAACGAGAACAAGCAGAATGTAATATATAGATAGACAGAAGAGGGAAGGAGAGCGGGAGGGAGGGAGAGCGAAAGTAGATTAGATAGTTGGATATACAGATAAATAACTAATACACAAATTAAAATAGACAACGGATTCTGGAATTATCATATACTTATTTAACACATTTAAAGCAATTAAAATCCTAAATAAAATATGTTTGATAATATGACCAGGTATCAAGAATATTTGAAAAAAAACAGAACTTACAGAAATGGAAAATATAGTAAAGAAATTAAAAACTTATTGGACGGATCAACTAAATGCATTAGTTTAAGTGAAGATTAGTGAACCACAATAAACACCTGAGATATTATCCAGAATATAATGCAGAGGGTTAAAGAGAAGGAAAATATGAAAAAGAGAATATGAGACATGGAGTGGAAGAAAATCTAATGTATGTATAACTATAGCCAATAAAGAGAAAGGGGAGCAAATGCTATTCAAAAAGATAATGCTGAAGACATTTCCAAGACTATGGTTAAAGACTCAATCCTCAGATCCAGGAAGCTCAATGAATCCTAAGCAGAAAAATAAAAAGAGATACAGCTAAAATAAAAGGTATCAAAATGAATGGGAAGATCTTAATATCAGTGAGAGAGAAAAATAGAGACAATCTTCAAAAGAATGATTATTAAAATAATTGCTGGTTTTTGAACAATAGAATCGAGATAAAAATGGATCCCTTGCTTTACTGAGAACAAATACTGGTTAACACAGTTCTATTTCCAGTATTGTAGATTTCAAGTCATATTCAAACAAGTAATAAATGAGAAAGCATAGTACCAAAAGACCCTCACTGAAAGAATTTTTATCTATATCCTTCAGGCCGAAGGAAAATTATCTCAGATGTGAGATTTGAGATGTAAAAAAGAATGGTAAGATAACATATTAATAAATATTTGGGTAAATTTAAACAAACATTCATTGTCTACATTAGCAGTAAAAATCACTAATTGTATGTGTGGGGTAGAGGGTAAATAGGCTACAATTAAAATACTGAGCCATAATAATACGTAAGTTGTTATAAGAGTGTTCAAGATAAGGAATTCTAAGGTATTTGATTTGTTGCAGAGAAACATGGCATAAGAATTTAGAGGCCTCAAGTAAAGTATTCCTGCTGTATGTACTAAGGTAGCCACTAGAAAAAGTCATAGTCCACATAACTTCCAAACATTAGAGGAGAAATATACAATAAGAAAAATAAATTTGAAAATTCAATTTATCTCAAAAGACTGGGGCAAGGGTAGGGGTGAGGGTGGGGCAAAGGGAGAGCGGGGAAAACAGGATGAATTTCAAAATATTATGTTGAGATAAAGTCAAAAGAAAAGAAATACTTGGAAAGGGGGAAGACGGCAGAAGAGTAAGATGCGGAGATCACCTTCCTCCCCACAGATACATCAGAAATACATCTACACGTGGAACAACTACTACAGAACACCCACTGAACGCTGGCAGAAGACCTCAGACCTGCCAAAAGCAAGAAACTCCCCATGTACCTGGGTAGGGCAAAAGAAAAAACAGAGACAAAAGAATACGGACGGGACCTGCACCAGTGGGAGGGAGCCGTGAAGGAGGAAAGGTTTCCACACACTGGAAGCCCCTTCACGGGCGGAGACTGCGGGTGGCGGAGGGGGGAAGCTTCGGCGCTGCGGAGGAGAGCGCAGAAACAGGGGTGCAGAGGGCAAAGCAGAGAGATTCGTGCACAGAGGGTCGGTGCCGACCAGCACTCACCAGCCCGAAAAGCTTGTCTGGTCACCCGCTGGGGCAGGCGGGACTGGGAACTGAGGCTTGGGCTTTGGTCGGATCGCAGGGAGAGGACTGGCGGCGTGAACACAGTCTGAAGGGGATAGTGCACCACGGCTAGCCTGGAGGGAGTCCGGGAAAAAATCTGGGCCTGCCGAAGATACAATAGACTTTTTCTTCTCTCTTTGTTTCCTGGTGCGCAAGGAGAGGGGATTAACAGCGCTGCTTAAAGGAGCTCCAGAGATGGGCGCAAGCCGCCGCTGTCAGCGTGGACCCCAGAGACGGGCATGAGATGCTAAGGCCACTGCTGCTGCCACCAAGAAGCCTGTGTGCGAGCACAGGTCACTATCCACACCTCCCCTCCCGGGAGCCTGTACAGCCTGCCACTGCCAGGGCCCCATGATCCAGGGACAACTTCCCCAGGAGAACGCACGGCGCGCCTCAGGCTGGTGCAACGTCATGCCAGCCTCTGCCACCGCAGGCTCGCCCCGCATCTGAACCCCTCCCTCCCCCTGGCCTGAGTGAGCCAGAGACCCCGAAGCAGCTGCCCTTTAGCCCCGTCCTGTCTGAGCGAAGAACAGACACCCTCAGGCGACCTACACGCAGAGGTGGGGCCAAATCTAAAGCTGAACACTGGTAGCTGTGCAAACAAAGAAGAGAAAGGGAAATTTCTCCCAGCAGCCTCAGGAGCAGTGGATTAAATCTCCACAATCAACTTGATGTACCCTGCATCGGTGGAATATCTGAATAGACAACGAATCATCCCAAATTGAGAAAGTGGACTTTGAGAGCAAGATATATTATGTTTTCCCCTCTTCCTCTTTTTGTGAGTGTGTATGCGTATGCTTCTGTGTGAGATTTTGTCTGTATAGCTTTGCTTTCACCATTTGTCCTAGGGTTCTATCCGTCCATTTGTTTGTTTGTTTGTTTGTTTCTGTTTTTTGTTTGTTTTTTATAAAAAAATTATTTTTCTTAATAATTATTCCTTATTTTAATAACTTTATTTTATTTTATCCTCTTTCTTTCTTTCTACTTTTTCTCCCTTTTATTCTGAGCCGTGTGGTGAAAGGCGCTTGGTGCTGCAGCCAGGAGTCAGTGCTGTGCCTCTGAGGTGGGAGAGCCAACTTCAGGACACTGGTCCACAAAAGACCTCCCAGCTCCACATAATATCAAACAGCGAAAATCTCCCGGAGATCTCCATCTCAACACCAACACCCAGCTTCACTAAATGACCAGCAAGCTACAGTGCTGGACACCCTATGCCAAACAACTAGCAAGACAGGACCACAGCCCCACCCATTAGCAGAGAGGCTGCCTAAAATCATAATAAGGACACAGACACCCCAAAACACACCACCAGACATGGACCTGCCCACCAGAAAGACAAGATCCAGCCTCATCCACCAGAACACAGGCACTAGTCTCCTCCACCAGGAAGCCTACACAACTCGCTGAACCAACCTTAGCCACTGGGGACAGACACCAAAAACAACAGGAACTATGAACCTGCA
The DNA here is from genome assembly GCF_008692025.1 of Phocoena sinus. Classification (NCBI taxonomy): domain Eukaryota; kingdom Metazoa; phylum Chordata; class Mammalia; order Artiodactyla; family Phocoenidae; genus Phocoena; species Phocoena sinus. Next base: position 43,464,969 of record NC_045772.1, on the reverse strand, counting down.
GCCTGCGAAAGGAGACCCCAAACACAGTAAGTTAAGCAAAATGAGAAGACAGAAAAACACACAGCAGGTGAAGGAGCAAGATTAAAACCCACCAGACCTAACAAATGAAGAGGAAATAAGCAGTCTACCTGAAAAAGATTTCAGAAAAATGATAGTAAAGATTATCCAAAATCTTGGAAATAGAATAGAGAAAATACAAGAAACATTTAACAAGGACCTAGAAGAACTAAAGAGGAAACAAGCAATGATGAACAACACAATAAATGATATTTAAAATACTCTAGAAGGGATCAATAGCAGAATAACTTAGGTAGAAGAACGGATAAGTGACCTGGAAGATAAAATAGTGGAAATAACTACTGCAGGCCAGAATAAAGAAAAAAGAATGAAAAGAACTGTGGACAGTCTCAGAGACTTCTTGGACAACATTAAACGTACCAATATTCAAATTATAGGGGTCCCAGAAGAAGAAGAGAAAAAGAAAGGGACTGAGAAAATATTTGAAGAGATTATAGTTGAAAACTTCCTTAATATGGGAAAGGAAAGAGTTAATCAAGTGCAGGAAGCACAGAGAGTCCCATACACAATAAATCCAAGGAGAAACATGCCAAGACACATATTAATCAAACTATCAATAATTAAATACAAAGAAAATATATTAAAAGCAGCAAGGGAAAAACAACAAATAACACACAAGGGATTCCCCATAAGGTTAACAGCTGACCTTTCAGCAAAAACTCTGCAAGCCAGAAGGGACTGGCAGGACATATTTAAAGTGATGAAGGAGAAAAACCTATAACCAAGATTACTCTACCCAGCAAGGATCTCTTTCAGATTTGATGGACAAATTAAAACCTTTATAGACAAGGAAAAGCTGAGAGAGTTCAGCACCACAAAACCAGCTTTACAACAAATGCTAACGGAACTTGTCTAGGCAAGAAACACAAGAGAAGGAAAAGACCTACAATAACAAACCCAAAACAATTAAGAAAATGGGAATAGGAACATACATATCGATAATTACCTTAAATGTAAATGTATTAAATGCTCCCACCAAAAGACACAGACTGGCTGAATGGATACAAAAACAAGACCCATATATATGCTATCTACAAGAGACCCACTTCAGACCTAGGGGGCACATATGGACTGAAAGTGAGGGGATGGAAAAAGATATTCCATGCAAATGGAAATCAAAAGAAAGCTGGAGTAGCAATTCTCATATCAGAGAAAATAGACTTTAAAATAAAGACTATTACAAGAGACAAAGAAGGACACTACATAATGATCAATGGATCGATCCAAGAAGAAGATATAACAATTGTAAATATATATGCACCCAACATAGGAGCACCTCAATACATAAGGCATATACTAACAGCCATAAAAGGGGAAATCGACAGTAACACATTCATAGTAGGGGACTTTAATACCCCACTTTCACCAATGGACAGATCATCCAAAATGAAAATAAATAAGGAAACACAAGCTTTAAATGATACATTAAACAAGATGGACTTAATTGATATTTATAGGACATTCCATTCAAAAACAACAGAATACACATTTTCCTCAAATGCTCATGGAATTTCTCCAGGATAGATCATATCTAGGGTCACAAATCAAGCCTTGGTAAATTTAAGAAAATTGAAATTTTATCAAGTATCTTTTCCAACGACAATGCTTTGAGACTAGATATCAATTACAGGAAAAGATCTGTAAAAAATACAAACACATGGAGGCTAAACAATACACTACTTAAAAACGAAGTGATCACTGAAGAAATCAAAGAGGAAATCAAAAAATACCTAGAAACAAATGACAATGGAGACTCGACCACCTAAAACCTATGCGATGCAGCAAAAGCAATTCTAAGAGGGAAGTTTATAGCAATACAATCCTACCTTAAGTAACAGGAAACATCTCGAATAAACAACCTAACCTTGCACCTAAAGCAATTAGAGAAAGAAGAACAAAAAAACCCCAAAGTTAGCAGAAGGAAGGAAATCATAAAGATCAGATCAGAAATAAATGAAAAAGAAATGAAGGAAATGATAGCAAAGATCAATAAAACTATAAGCTGGTTCTTTGAGAAGATAAACAAAACTGATAAACCATTAGCCAGACTCAACAAGAAAAAAAGGGACAAGACTCAAATCAATAGAATTAGAAATGAAAAAGGAGAAGTAACAACTGACACTGCAGAAATATAAAAGATCATGAGAGATTACTACAAGCAACTCTATGCCAACAAAATGGACAACCTAGAAGATATGGACAAATTCTTAGAAATGCACTACCTGCCAAGACTGAATCAGGAAGAAATAGAAAATATGAACAGACCAATCACAAGCACTGAAATTGAAACTGTGATTAAAAATCTTCCAACAGGGCTTCCCTGGTGGTGCAGTGGTTGAGAGTCCGCCTGCCGATGCAGGGGACACGGGTTTGTGCCCCAGTCTGGGAAGATCCCACATGCCGCGGAGTGGCTGGGCCCTGAGCCATGGCCGCTGAGCCTGCGCGTCCAGAGCCTGTGCTCCACAATGGGAGAGGCCACAATGGTGAGAGGCCCGCATACCACAAAACAAACAAACAAACAATCTTCCAACAAACAAAAGCCCAGGACCAGATGGCTTCACAGGCGAATTCTATGAAACATTTAGAGAAGAGCTAACACCTATCCTCCTCAAACTCTTCCAAAATATAACAGAGGGAGGAACACTCCCAAACTTATTCTATGAGGCCACCATCACCCTGATACCAAAACCAGATAAAGATGTCACAAAGAAAGAAAACTACAGGTTAATATCACTGATGAACATAGATTCAAAAATCTTCAACAAAATACTAGCAAACAGAATCCAACAGCACATTAAAAGGATCATACAACCATGGTCAAGTGGGGTTTGTCCCAGGAATGCAAGGATTCTTCAATATACGCAAATCAATCAACGTTATACACCATATTAACAAACTGAAGGAAAAAATCCATATGATCATCTCAATAGATGCAGAGAAAGCTTTTGACAAAATTCAACACCCATTTATGATAAAAACCCTGCAGAATGTAGGCATAGAGGGAACTTTCCTCAACATAATAAAGGCCATATATGACAAACTCACAGCCAACATCGTCCTCAATGGTGAAAAACTGAAACCATTTCCACTAAGATCAGGAACAAGACAAGGTTGCCCACTCTCACCACTCTTATTCAACATAGTTTTGGAAGTTTTAGCCACAGCAATCAGAGAAGAAAAGGAAATAAAAGGAATCCAAATCGGAAAAGAAGAAGTAAAGCTGTCACTGTTTGCAGATGACATGATACTATACATAGAGAATCCTAAAGATGCTACCAGAAAACTACTAGAGCTAATCAATGAATTTGGTAATGTAGCAGGATACAAAATTAATGCACAGAAATCTCTGGCATTCCTATACACTAATGATGAAAAATCGGAAAGTAAAATTAAGAAAACACTCCCATTTACCATTGCAACAAAAAGATTAAAATATCTAGGAATAAACCTACCTAAGGAGACAAAAGACCTGTATGCAGAAAATTATATGACACTGATGAAAGAAGTTAAAGATGATTCAAATAGATGGAGAGATATACCATGTTCTTGGATTGGAAGAATCAACATTGTGAAAATGACTCTACTAACCAAAGCAATCTACAGATTCAATGCAATCCCTATCAAACTACCACTGGCATTTTTCACAGAACTAGAACAAAAAATTTCACAATTCGTATGGAAACACAAAAGACCCCGAATAGCCAAAGCAATCTTGAGAAAGAAAAACGCAGGTGGAGGAATCAGGCTCCCTGACTTCACACTATACTACAAAGCTACAGTAATCAAGACAGTATGGTACTGGCACAAAAAGAGACCTATAGATCAATGGAACAAGATTGAAAGCCCAGAGATAAACCCACGCACATATGGTCACCTTATCTTTGATAAAGGAGACAGGAATGTACAGTGGAGAAAGGACAGCCTCTTCAATAAGTGGTGCTGGGAAAACTGGACAACTACATGTAAAAGTATGATATTAGGACACTCCCTAACACCATACACAAAAATAAGCTCAAAATGGATTAAAGACCTAAATGTAAGGCCAGAAACTATCAAACTCTTAGAGGAAAACATAGGCAGAACACTCTATGACATAAATCACAGCAAGGTCCTTTTTGACTCACCTCCTAGAGAAACGGAAGTAAAAACAAAAATAAACAAATGGGACCTAATGAACCTTCAAAGGTTTTGCACAGCAAAGAAACCATAAACAAGACCAAAAGACAACCCTACGAATGGGAGAGAATATTTGCAAATGAAGCAACTGACAAAGAATTAATCTCCAAAATTTACAAGCAGCTTATGCAGCTCAATAACAAAAAAACAAACAACCCAATCCAAAAATGGGCCGAAGACCTAAATAGACATTTCTCCAAAGAAGATATACAGATTGCCAAAAAACACATGAAAGAATGCTCAACATCATTAATCATTAGAGAAATGCAAATCAAAACTACAATGAGATATCATCTCACCCCAGTCAGAATGGCCATCATCTAAAAATCTAGAAACAGTAAATGCTGGAGAGGGTGTGGAGAAAAGGGAACCCTCTTGCACTGCTGGTGGGAATATGAATTGGTACAGCCACTATTGAGAACAGTATGGAAGGTCCTTAAAAATCTACAAACAGAACTACCATATGACCCAGCAATCCCATTACTGGGCATATACCCTGAGAAAACCATAATTCAAAAAGAGTCATGTACCACAATGTTCATTGCAGCTCTATTTACAATAGCCAGGACATGGAATCAACCTAAGTGTCCATGAACAGATGAATGGATAAAGAAGATGTGGCACATTTATACAATGGAATATTACTCAGCCATGAAAAGAAACGAAATTGAGTTATTTGTAGTGAGGTGGATGGGCCTATAGTCTGTCATACAGAGTGAAGTAAGTCAGAAAGAGAAAAACAAATACCATATGCTAACACATATATACAGAATCTAAGAAAAAAAATGGTCATGAAGAACCTAGGGGCAAGACAGGAATAAAGACACAGACCTACTAGAGAATGGACTTGAGGATATGGTGAGGGGCAAGGGTAAGCTGCGACAAAGTGAGAGAGTGGCATGGACATATATACACTACCAAACGTAAAATAGATTGCTAGTGGGAAGCAGCCGCATAGCACAGGGAGATCAGCTCAGTGCTTTGTGACCACCTAGAGGGGTGGGATAGGGAGGGTGGGAGGGAGACGCAAGAGGGAAGAGATATGGGAACATATGTATATGTATAACTGATTCACTTTGTTACAAAGCAGAAACTAATGCACCATTGTAAGGCAATTATACTCCAATAAAGATGTTAAAAGGAAAAGAAAAGAAAAGAAATACTTTTCATTTATTTAGAGTTCCCAATACGTGAACAGTAAACCATATGTTGTAGAGATGCATTTAAAGGAACTGTGACTTGGAATAATAGACATTTTGAGGAAGATACAGTGGTATGTGATGGGACAGGGGTCATGGAGGTTCCTAGCATACAAGCAATTTTCCATTTCTTAGTCTCAGTGATGTGACAATGATGTTTATTTTATCATTTTTTTCTGAAGTATGCATATAACTTTACACACTCATATAGGATCACAATAAAAACGTTTTACTCTCAGGACTCTTCATAAAGGAAAGTTACTTTCATTCCATTGAGTAGTTTCATGAGAGAATTGACCGGGTAGAGCACATTGAAGTAGATGATTCCTTGGGGTCCATCCTAATATTTAATTATTTAGCAAAACGTACAATTATTGCATTTGTCGTAAAAGGAGAAATAATTGTGGAAGATTTAGATGGGAGCATCTGAAAGCCTGGCATCTCAAACCAGCCGTATTCTTAAGATAAAACTGGCTGTTGCAGAGAGAGCAGCTGAGATCCGGGAGGCCTTAGTTGAGATCTCCTTTCCAAGGATCACCACACCTGTCCTCACAGTTGTCTATATACAGACTCCCAGCCTGATTCTCTCTTGGAGGTTCAGGGACTCTCATATTATGTAGGTTTTACACGTTGGCAAATGTCAAGGCATTAGGACTCTTAGTTTCTGGCATTTGTGACGTGTGGAGGATAAGTGACGATAAATCAGACTGACTAAATTTCCCAATCCCATCTGGTACTGCTGCTGCATAGATAGATGGAATCATGGTTTAAAAAAGAAATCTGACTGGCAATGGTGTGTCCTGAGTCATGAAATGTGTGAGCTGGTCACCCAAATAAGCAGGAGAGGAAAACTCACTTAAAGCTTTTATAATCCTGAGCTATTTTTGTTTGATGTCATTTTATAAATCATATGGTACTGGTGCTATAAAACTAAATACACAGTATATAAATAGATAATAGAGAAGTCTGTGGTTTTCTACAATAGTTACAACACGGCAACTGCTATGTGATATTTCTTTCACATTTTAAGCATTTTGAAAAACTAATATTTCCTCTGTTAATTGTTCTGTCTTTATTGTCTCTATCAAGAAGTACTTTTCAAGTTCCAACACACTTTTTCACTGATATGCCATGCTGTGTGCTAAGTATAAAGAGAGTTTCAAAACTATCACCAAACACTTTGGAGCTCACACAAGTTCAGGGCAAATAAAGACACTAGATTCAATTCTGTCTTCCAACTCTCTTTCAAGAAAATTTCCCCTCTCCTGCACAAGCCCCTGGTTCAAATATGCAATAACAACTATCAATGCACAAATTGGGTTAGGGCCGATTATATAAATTGAGGAAATTGTATTCTATGGTGCCTGTAATGAAGCCATGTTCTCTCATGCACTCCACTATTGAATAGCTGATTTGGGGGCAGAGGAACAAAATAGAAACAAAGAAAAACTGAGAATAGCTGTGATTCTTTTTTCCCCCAAAAGCTAGTCTCAAATCCAGTTTTAAACAAATGTCAGGGACAAGAAAGACAAAGAAAAATAAACTCACATCATTCAAGGGAATAAACTCAGCACCAGCATGATTGCACAATGATGGAGTCCCAACCAATTAATGTAGATTTCCTTCAAAGTTAGAGTTCATAGCTGAGAAATTAGGACTATATGAAGATAATGTGTATTTATGTTGGCAAGGCTTTATATCTAATCCTGACATATGAGTTCATATGCTGTATTTACCCACTGATGATAGAAAATGAGAGGGCTTGTTAAGACTGCAGGTGACCCTAACTTGAAAGGGTGCTTAGCAAGGAAGAAGACGGGAGAAGAATTAATAAGTTAAACACTGCCAAGCAGTTAAAGAGAAGCAGAGCACCATTACATAATGACAAGGTTAGGAAGGTTCAAGTCACTAGGCTAAGTGCTTTAGGTATAGTTTATCATTTCTTCTTGCAATAAGGCTTCAAGGTAGGTAACATTCACAGAAGAGGACAATACGAAATCCCAAAGAAATGGGACTACTTATATCTGAAAAAGGAGAAAATGTTGTCATCAGGGAGAATCAACAAAAAATAAGTACCTATGATGTAGCACTATGTATATTTTAAAAGTGGAGTTAGGCTTCAACATTTAGAAAAAATGTTCTAAAGGTCTGATTTCAGGTCACCAAGAGTAGTAGTTGTATATTACTTCCTCGTAGTTTTTGAGAGTGGAGATGTCACAGACAGTGCAGACATCTAGGAAATGCCAGTTGGATATATCTATAGCATTTAGGTATAGCACCAAGGTCAAAAGCACAGGATTTAGAGCAGTGGTCAGCAAACTATGACCCACGGACAAAAGCTGACACTCCTGCCCATTTTTTGGGCAGTCCACAAGCTAAGAATGGCTTATACATTCTTAAGTGGTTGAAAAATGTGAAAACAAAAATATTTTAGCACACATGAGAGTTATGACACTTGCAGTCTAAAATCTTCACCATCTGGCCCTTTACAGAGAAAGTTTTCCATCCCTGCTTTGAGTTGTTGGGTCTTGAATTCAAATCCTGATTTATGTTTAGCTAAACTCAATTTCTTTAAACCTCATGTCTTCATCTTTAAATGATACCTACCTTGAAGGTTTATTGTGAAACAAAATGGTAAACTATCTAAAGCACTTAACCTAGTATCTTGAACATAATAAAACTCAAAAAAAGTATAGATACCCTGCTCAGATAAGCCTAAGCTCCTTATGTAACTTTACAGCCTACCAATTGTATAATATGTCATGGGTTCATAAGCCCATTTAGAATTTTTCAATATCATTATCATACCCAAATAAGTCTACCATGTGGTCCTTTTCCAGGAAAATGGCCAGTGTGTTTATGAGCCAGGCGGTGGTTTAGCTAAAACTAAAGTTCTCTAAGGTATCACCTATTCCATATAAATCAACTTAATTTCAGAAATATTTATTGAGAGTCCATCATGGTCCAGGGAAAATCCTAGGTGCTACCCTGGTTCCTCCCTGTGCAGAGCCTGATGGTTGCATTCTCCCTTCTTCCTCACTGACAGAACTTCAGTTTTGTAGGGGTAGCAATGTACCCAGCTAAAGCAAAGCACTACATTTTCCTACTTACTTTGAAGGTAGGGATGATTGTGGTAATGAGAAGTAAGTGGGAATCCCTGGGTAGATCCATTTTTGGATGGATTACTCCTTCTGCTTTTTGTTCTTAGTTCGTGCCCTTCCTCCTCCCTGAACTGTGGGCATCATGGCTGGAGCTCTAGCAGTCATTTTGTGGTTATGGGGGAAAGGCTTAAAAATTTGCAGAAACCTAGACTTTGACATCCTTGAGCTGCTGAACCAGCAATGCTCTATCTCAAGACTTCTTGGTAAATCAGAAAAATAAAGCCTTTAATTTGTCTTTTGGTTTCTTTGTTTCTTATAGCCAAATCCAATCTTAACTAATATATCCAACCCCAAGGAGTTCTTTGATCCACATACTTCTTTGGGTCTAGGCATCCAAATATCAAGACTACACTTTAGCCATTTTAATCAGCTTCTGGTCATTTATGCCTGAGTAATATTATGTAATCTACTAGCACCAATCATCAAAAGTGAGGGAAAAAGATAAAGAAATAGGGAAAAGGAATCTGAGATGCTGAACTTTAAATGAGACTCCCTGCCAGCTGACTACCGACAGGGGTGGCCTTAATTGATATCTCTGATTTGGGAGCTTGAACTCTGTCCTGCAAATCAGCAATATAATTACTTTATCACTTAAAGACATTTTCAATGGAAACTTCAAACTTCATAAACCTTTGGTTCATCCACTCCTCTGGAAACTTCTGTCTCTTACAATGACTAGATTAAATGACAGGGAGGCTTTATTGATGTCAAGTCCATCTAAGTCATAACTCACTCAGGCAGGTCACTAATTCAAGTTACATTTGAATTTGGCCAATCTTTGTCATTAATCTGATCCTATGGACCTAACTTATACAATTTACATTTGAAGTCAGTAGAAGTCAGTGGGAGACTTATTTATGTTTTCTCACACAGGGTTCGGTAATGAATACATAAGTTTTTACCAATCTTTTAGTTTATCAATTTATTGTCTGAATCTAAGTCTGTCATCCACCAAACTCAAGCTGTGAAATGGAACAGTAGTAAAGTAGTGTTGCTTTATAAGCCAAAAAACTGTAGTTCTAATTTTATGAACTTATAGAATCTAACTTTTAACCTTAATTGAAAGTGGGAAAAAAGTTACTGACACAACTTTGCTGCCCACCTTTAGTAAGAAGTAAACCATATATATATTTGGAAATCATTCACTATATCACCGAAGATTATATTTTTAGATATGCTTCAAGGAGGGAAAAAGGAAGCAGCCATACATTTTTAGTTAATGGCAAAAACAAAGTAACAGTCTATATCCTCTGATCTTTACATTGGGTAGAGCCTTGGTTTTCCTTACCAAGAGGGCCTGGCGCTTTGAAATCCAAACCAAGGGTTTTTCATGGTTATGACATTTCCTTAAAAAAAAAAAATCAATCTGGCTTTTCAAGCACTGGAAACAGGGTCTTGTGAAATGTTGAAACCATAACAAGGCTTCAGCCAACAAAGTTACTTTGATTTTTTTTGCCCAAAAACCTTCCCAGAAGCTTCATCTGAAAATGGATCTAGTAACACTTCAAAGGCAAAGGCCACATAAGAGGCTTTTTATTAACAGCAGGGCTATCTTCTACAGATTTAATTTTAGTCCCCTGAGTCTTTGAATATAATCAAGTCATAGAGTCAATACTGAGCAAAATTTAATTTGGTCTTGTCCTAATCAGACCCAAGAAATGAAACAGGAATGACAAAAATTCTTATTTAAAAGGCTTAGAAATATGGGGTGAAAATGTGACCGTTACTCACAACTCAAACACTTTACCCATTGTACTATGGCATGGAATGTGCTCTTTCTATTAATAAATCCAGAATTATAACCAACTTCTAAAGCAGGATCCAATCTGCAAAAACATGAAGGTGATTTGTTCGGAAACAGCATGCTTTTCGGATAACATCGTTGTCAAATGCACGCTGAGATCTTCTCTATTCAGATCCTCATTTGCTAAATCATAAGATAAATGTACTCAAGGCTTCATTAAGATATAAAAGAAATACATGCATTTAAACATCTCAGTTATAAAAGAAATACATGCATTTAACATCTCAGTTAAATGCATTATCATAGTTTCACAAGTGATATGTATGGTAGGTGATAATAACCACAAGAAACAGTTTTAAAACATGCAGTATAACTTTCAAGTACATTATTGATTTGAAAATTTTGCATCTCCCATGAAAAGCAAATGAGACAAAAACAACTTTAATGGAATTTGTGTCTATTCTTAAACAGGAAATACAATAAAATTAAAAATAAAAACAGAATAAGTTTCATTCCTGTTTGTTACTAGGTTGTGTGAGGTGGCAAACATACATATTTGGGTTTTAACAAGCCCACATCATTAAAGGTTTTAGACACATCCATAAATTAGATCTCATGCTTCAGAGATTAACAGATACTCAATATCTTAAAGTATAAACTCAGGACTGCTTTTGTTTTTGATAAAAGCCTGATGGCAACAACAATAAATATTATGTAGAACTTTGTATTCTCAGAGTTAAACCAAAGTATCAAATCTAAACTATTGTTGTAAACATCTGTGGATTCATCCCACAAGCACACTTTTAAAATATAACTGATATCTACTCAAGTAGGAACTAATTTTACCCAAAGCCATATAGGAAGCTACTTTCAAGTAGTAGTCCCAAAACAAAGAGTTCAAATGAATAAAAATAATCTGTCAAATGGAGCTCACTGATATTACTTAAATGAAAACTTCATTTTATCGAACATCAGGGTCTTTTACAGAATGAGGTTCTGCAAAGTTTGAACAACATGAAGTTAACGCATCCTGATTTCTGCTCAGCAGGGAAGTTTATTGCCTTTTCTCCTCCAGCAATGTAAAGAAAGAAAAGTGATTACTTAAACACCTTGGTAAAATTTATAGTTCTGGCAAGTTTTAAACCTTTTAAACCTTTAAAAACTGTAGTCTAGAGCTGTCACATACGCTCACGGAGGTTGTCCGCTGCCCAATTCTAGAGACTTGAATGTGAATTGCAACCCCCTTGAGGCATGTAATGCTGTTTCTAACTGGGAAATACATTTTAACTCTAAATTTTCTTACTAAGAAAAAACAGCCTTGTTCCCCTACCCATAGTAGATTACTATGACTTAAAGTGTAGAGGGGGAGAGGCACTGGTAATTAAGAAGCAATATCCGGGCAGAGATACGAAAACATGCTGACGAAGGGAAGTGATACCGTTAATAGAACTGAAATCTTACAGTAACTAAATTCCTTCAAAGTTGTGAATTCTGTGCTTATAATATTCCCAACCTGTACACCATCCAACATTCATCAGCCAAGAATGACTGGACCCACGATGAGTAGAGTGCTATGTGAGGTTCTATTTGGGATTATAGAAAATAAACAAAGACATTCCAGTCATGTTCTCATTCTCTATTATAGACTGAATGCCTGTGTCCCTGCAAAATTCGTATGTTGAAACTTAACCCTGAGTGTGATGGTATTTGGAGATGGGGCCTTTGGGAAGTGATTAGATCATAAGAATGGAGCCCTCATGAATAGAATTAGTGCCCTTATAAAACAGATCCCAGAGATATCCCTTGCCCCTTTCACCATGTAAGGACACTGAGAAGATGGCTATCTATGAACTGGGAAGCAGACTCTCATCAGACACCTCTTTCTGCCAGCACCTTGATCTTGGACTTCCTAGGCTCCAGAACTGTGAGAAATGAATTTTTGTCACAGTTGGGCCACCAAGTCTATGGTATTTTTGTTATAGCAGTCCGAACAGACTAAGATACCCCCTCTCTCTCGCTCTCTCTGATAGTGAGTCTCTCTGCATGACCAACTATTCCACCGAGCCAGTTTACCCGTCTCAAAACTAAACCTTTTGTTAAAAAAATTAATGTTTTATAAACATCTTTCTAAAATTTATTAAATACAGCTTCTTCAACAGAATGCTTGACCTCGGTTTCTTCACTTATTAAAGATTTAGGTTATATGGACTCCAAGGTCTGCTTTTCAAGTTTTTCTAAATGATCAGGGTTTGCTGCTTTCAACCTAATGATAACTCTTTTCCATGACATCCTGAGGCCACCAGGGTTGGCTCAAGTTTATTAAATCATATGCACACTTACACACAACCAAGCCTGCTTAAAACTCTACGAAAAGAGGCTTGTCCTGTGCAGTGTTAGATTTTGAGGAGAAAGAACAGACTTAATGACATCTGTGTTGCCCCGTCATCAGAAAACCTCTCTTTCTCCCTTTCTTTTAGCTTCATTTTTCAGAAGAGGTAACTTCACCTGCTCTGCCTACTTGCAGATTAGTGGAAGAAAATAGTTCCAGCTCCTTTAGCAGCCCCCATCTCAAGACATTCATATGGGAGGTATATTTTACTAGAGATTTAAAAGGCTAAGGCCACAACCTACTTCCTCTTTATTTCCTGTAAATAGAGGTAGGAGGATATCGCTTACAATTTGTCCTCACAAAGCCGACCTATTTAACTCATTGTAAAAGTGGATCTGCAGATCCAGACCTGTCTCTCTCTCCCCATGCTGGCAAGCCTGAGCATGTGAGTCTGTTTTCAGTTCAGGGGAAGATAACATGCTCCATTTGCCTCAAAACCTAAGGCTCATATTGTAGCTTCCCTGAGAAGCCCAGCAAGGAGGGAGAGAGGGGATAAGGAGGAGGTGAAAGAAGAAAAGTGGGAGTTGCTGTCATCCTGTGCTTTTCCATTAATCACTAAAGCTAATATTTTATTTCCTTTATGTCTGCAATTCCTTGACCAGAAACCCCAAAGTAAAAAGGATTGATAGGTCATCTCCAGGTAAAAGAGATGTTACTGTGAAATCACTGCAGGGAATAAACAAAGAGTTGTTGGGAGAAACCTAATTTTTCAAGTGGGATTCCTAAGCCAAGAGTCTACCAGATGGAGAAAAAGAACACTTCTCACTGGGAACAGATGCATTTAGTTTCCACACATTAATAATTTGTTCTAATACCAGTCACTTACAGTTGAAAAATTCTGAGCATTAAATATAGCATTAAGCACACACATAGGTCTATGGATTGTTAAACTTCAAAATATGAGATAGATATATAGCCCATATAAGAAATATCTATTGCTACTTACTCACTCCAACCATTTCTGCTCCACTTGTTTTTTTTTTTTTTTTTTTTTTTTTTTTATGCTTTACGCGGGCCTCTCACTGCTGCGGCCTCTCCCGCTGCGGAGGACAGGCTCCGGACGCGCAGGCCCAGCGGCCATGGCTCACGGGCCCAGCCGCTCCGCGGCACGTGGGATCCTCCCAGACCGGGGCACGAACCCGCGTCCCCCGCATCGGCAGGCGGACTCTCAACCACTGCGCCACCAGGGAAGCCCTCCACTTGTTTTTTAAAAAGCTGTTGACATAATCTTTTTTTTTTTTTTTTTTTTTTTTTTTTGCGGTACGCGGGCCTCTCACTGTTGTGGCCTCTCCCACTGCAGAGCACAGGCTCTGGACGCACAGGCTCAGCAGCCATGGTTCACGGGCCCAGCCGCTCTGCGGCATGTGGAATCTCCCCAGACCGGGGCACGAACCTGTGTCCCCTGCATCGGCAGGCAGACTCTCAACCACTGCGCTACCAGGGAAGCCCTGTTGACATAATCTTGAATGTAATTTAGAAAATCTCACCATTACACTTGGAGAACTGCAACGTCAATGATTTGAAAAATATAGATTACATTAAGTAAAAGGAAAGATGAGTTATTTTCCTGAAACCTAAAAATTTGAAACGCTAAGTGTTTGTATTACAACACTTATAGTTTTGCTCGACTTCTCCAAACTGTGACCCCATTTCAAAACTGCCATCAGACTTCCTGCAAAGATTGTTGCTGTTACTGTGAAGAAAACCCCAGTTATTCTAAAACTACCTTGGGGAAAATCTCACACTCCCCTTGATTGGAATTTGCAAGAAAAATATGAAAGAAGGGCAACAGAATGATACCTGAACTCAGGAATTCTCAAAACTCTCAAAAAGAATTGCCTTTAATACCTGACTTAAGCTCCCTCTTGTATAACTGGCTTTTCTTTGGTCGTTTGAGGAGAACACAAGCCCAGCCTCTGAACATTATTAGCCTCACACTTATTTGTTGTTGTATTTTTAAAATATATTTTCAGTGGAGGAAATGGTTTGGACTTAGTATGTGTGTTGACCCTTCTTATGTTCACTCAGCCCAATGCAACACACCACCATCTAAACCGAATTTGATTCACTTCATTTTGAACAATAAATCAGCATCCACTTTAGGGACTACTCTGGTTATATTATCACATGACTATCCTGGGGTATCACAGGTCAAATTATACTCTCAGCTCCACACATATTCTAATACATTTCACACTGTGCCCTAACGAGAAAATTCTGGTTCCTGGAAACAATTCGAATTTCTGATCCTTTGCCAGTAGCCACTGTCCCTGCAGGCTTTCACTTAATGCATTTGGGCATAACTGTTGATCCTTAACTGGAGTGCATTCCTCTGGACTAAACAGCTACCAGGTAGAATTTGGGTAATGGAACCACCAGTCATGTGCAAGAAGAACATAAATGTTCTCTGGGTAAGTCAATTTGAGTCCCTTATACACGGACCTGTAATAAATGTTTTGTTTCCCCTCCCAAATCTATTTTTTATTTATGAGGACACCCAATAGTATGGCACCTGGAGTTTTCTATGTATTATTCATAGGTCAGAAATGATTGAAATAAAAGTATCTTCATCTGCATGAATTATTCAAAAATTTTGTTGGATATTCATTAATACTTCAAAAGCCCATTTAAAAAAGTCTGTCAAGTTTTCAATTATGTGCTTCCCTAACTTCACCACCAAAAGATCTACCAACCTACTGCAGTTATAACAATTATTCTTAGCCAAGCCATGACTGCTACACATACTTAAATGCCTATTTTATTTCTTAGTGATTATAACTTGTTCAGGTCAAGATAGTGAACTTGTACATTTCCTAGTAGTGTCCCCCAAATCCATGGGGCCCATTTATGACAATTCTAAGGGAAACTGATAAAATGAAGTCTGCATTGTTATCTTTGAGTCTGATTAGAAGTGTTTATAATATCTATCCTTTAATGATTCTTTTCCCATATTTTATCAGTGGACTAAATGGAAAATCTCAATAGGACTAAAAACAGTAAAGAGATTGAAGTAGTAATTTAAAAAAACTCCCCAACAAAAACAAACAAACAAACAAAAAACCCAACCTACATAGTTTCACTAGTGAACTCCACCAAACATTTAAAAAATTAATACCAATCCCTCACAAATTATTCAAAAAAGAAGAGAAAGGAACACTTTCCAATCCATTCTGTGAGGCCATTATTGCCCTAATACCCAAACCAGAAAAAGACATCACACACACATACACACACACACACACACACACACACTCATACACACACACTACAGAACAATACTCCCTAAAAATATAGACCAAAAAAAAAAGTCCTCAACAAAATACTAGAAAACCGAATTGAGTAAAATATAAAAAGGATTATATATCATGACCAAGTGGATTTATCCCAGCAATACAAGGCTAGATTAAATCTATTAAAACTTAATAAAATTTAAAAATTAATCACTGTAATACATTCTATTAATAGAATGTAGGACAAAAACCACATGATCATCTTAACTAATATAGAAAAAGGCATTTGACAAAATCCAACACTCTTTCATGATAAAAAACACAAAAAAATCTAGGAATAGAGGGAACTTCCTCATCTTGATAAAGGGCATTAAGAAACCCCTTATAGGGCTTCCCTGGTGGCACAGTGGTTGAGAGTCCGCCTGCCGATGCAGGGGACACGGGTTTGTGCCCCGGTCCGGGAGGATCCCACATGCCGCAGAGCAGCTGGGCCCGTGAGCCATGGCCGCTGAGCCTGCGCGTCCAGAGCCTGTGCTCCACAACAGGAGAGGCCACAGTGGTGAGAGGCCTGCGTACCACAAAAAAAAAAGAAAGAAAGAAACCCCTTATATTTAATGGCAAAAGCCTAAGATCAGGAATAGTCCAGTACCAGGAACAAGAAAAGAATGTCCATTGTTGCCACTTCTATTCAACATTAAACTGGAGGTCCTAACCAGAAAAATTATGCAAGAAAAGAAATAAAAGACGTTTGAATTGGAAAAGTATTTACAGATGACATAGCATGATAATAAGGAATCCACTGAAAAAAAATTATAACATAAACAATTTGAGCAAGTGTTCAGGATACAAGATAAATATACAAAAATCAACTTGCATTTTTATACACCAGCAATGAACAAACCAAAAATAAAATTCAGAAGGCAATTCCATTTAAAATAGCATCAAAAATACTTGAGAATAAATTTAATAAAGGAAGTACAAGATTTATACATTGACAATTATAAATATTTTAAAAGAAATTAAAAATTTCTAAAAATGGAAAGATAACCCATGTTCATGGATTAAAAGTCTTAATATTGTTAAGATGGCAATACTTCCCAAATGATCTACAGACTCAACAAAATGCCAGCTGCCTTTTTTGCAGACATTGATAAGCTGATACTAAAATTAATTTGGAAATTCAAGGGAACTAGGATAGCCAAAATAATTCTGAGAAAGAACAAAGTTAGAGGACTCATACTTCTTAATTACAAAACTATAGTAACCAAGAGAGTGTAGTATAAAGATAGCCATATTAATCAATAGAGTAAGATTGAGATTCTAAAAATAAACCCTTATATTTACAGTCAATTAATTTTTGACAAGAGTGTTAAGACAATACGATGGGGGAAATGATTGTCTTTTCAACATGTGGTGCTGGGATATCCACATGCAAAGAAGGAATTTAGTTCTTTAACTTGGACCCTATACAAAATTTAACTCCAAATGGATAATAGACCTAAGTGTAAGAGTGAAACTATAAAACTCTTAAACATAGGCGTAAATCTCTGTGGTCTGGAGTTAGGTAATGGCTTTTTAGATGCTACACAAGTACACAGAACAGTGCCTGGCATACAGTTGGGTCTTATTTCTTTATTTTTTAAAATCCAGCTAAATCTTATTTATTGTTTCTTTTTATCTGTCATTATCAGAAATTTGAATATTGTATTCCTAGGTGTGTTTAATTTTCTCACTTAGGGTTCTCTGAACTTCTTTTTTTAATTAATTTTTATTGGAATATAGTTGATTTACAATGTTGTGTTAGTTTCTGCTGTACAGCAAAGTGAATCAGTTATACATATACATATATCCACTCTTTTTTAGATTCTTTTCCCATATAGGTCACTACAGAGTATTGAGTAGAGTTCCCTGTGCTACACAGTAGGTCCTTATTAGTTATCTATTTTATATACAGTAGTGTGTATATGTCAATCCCAATCTCCTAATTTATCCCCCTGCCCTTCCCCCTTGGTAATCATAAGTTTGCTTTCTACATCTGTGACTCTGTCTTGTAAATAAGTTCATTTGTACCATTTTTTTAGATTCCACATACAAGCAATATCATATGATATTTGTCTTTGATTTCCTTCACTCAGTATGACAATCTCGAGGTCCATCCATGTTGCTACAAATGGCATTATTTCTTTCTTTTTTATGGCTGAGTAATATTCCCTTGTATATATACACCACATCTTCTTTATCCATTCATCTGTTAATGGACATTTAGGTTGCTTCCATGTCCTGGCTACAGTGCTGCAGTGAACATTGGGGAGCATGTATTTTTTGAATTATGGTTTTCTCTGGATATATGCCAAGGATTGGGATTGGTGGCTCATATGGTAGCTCTATTTTTGTTTTTTAAGGAACCTCCATACGGTTCTCCATAGTGGCTACACCAATTTACATTCCCACCAGCAACGTAGGAGTGTTCCCTTTTCTCCACATCCTCTTCACCATTTATTGTTTGTAGAATTTTTGATGATGGCCATTCTGACCAGTATGAGATGATACCTCATTGTAGTTTTGATTTGCATTTCTCCAATAATTAGTGATGTTGAGCATTTTTCATGTGCTTTTGAACCTAAGTTTTACCAGTTTTAGAAAGTCCTCAGCCACTATCACTTTAAATACTGTTTCTTTCATTCATTCCCCTCTCTTTCTAGTACTCTAGTTTCCCAAAGTTTACACCATTTATTATGCCCCAAATATCTATTAAGTTTTTTTCTGTTCTTTTTATTCTTTTTCCCCTCTGTGTTCCAGATGTGTTTTTTATTGATCTGCCTTTTGATTTCATTAAACCTGTGTTCTGATATCTCTAATTGTTTTTAATCCAACCTAATGAGTTCCTAAGTTTAGCATTAGTAGAATATCCACTTGACTCTCTCTGATGGTTTGAAAGTCTATATAAAATTCTCCATTTTTCAAATTTCATCTTTTTAAAATTCATATTTCTTTTAATTTTAAATATGTTCATTGTAGTTAAAGTTCTTGTCTGCTAACCCTACTGTGTGAATTAGCTGTGTGTCTGCTTCTACTCTCTAATAATTTTCCCTTGATTTTCTTGCCTTTTCACTTGTCTTTTAAGTTTTCATTTATATATCAAAAATTGTATATTTAAGAAAGAAAACATAGGCTGAAGTTGAAAATCTCTTCCTCAGAGCAGTTTCATCCTTTCCACAGTTAGGCAGATAGTTTGAGGAGTTAAATACTTAATCCAGTAAGGATCTGCAATAGATCAGGGATATTTTGCATTGTCTGTACAATTCAATACATCTCTGATTTAAATGTCTAATGGTGAGACTTGTAGAATGTTTATTTCAGGCCTCTCCCTCTAGAAGGATTTTGTTGCATCAGCAGTGAGACAGTGTACAAGATTTCACTCTGCTTTTCCAGCCCAAGATTAATCTCAATTTTACAAATGTTATGATTTTTATCATTGATCCATTAAATCCTCATAACCCTGAGAGGAAACCCAGCAAGAGAATTATTAAAAACTTTCCCCAAATTACTCATCCATTAGTGGCGGAGCTGACATTTGAACAAAGAAAATCTAGATTTAGGGACCATGCTCTTAACCATTACACATCTATTACTGCCTTTCATAAATGCTCTAAATGTTCAAAAATGGGAATTTGTTAGATAATGTAGCTTTCTAAGAAACATTATGTAACCATTAAAATTACCATGTAGATCTATATTCAGGCAGAAATGAGAGTATATATATATTGTAAAGTAAAAAAAGAGCGAGAGAGAACAAAACTGTATTATATGGTTTAATTTTTTGTAAAATAAAACAGTGTAGTATGTGCAGTCATGTACATGTGAACATATGAAAACTATAGAAAAATATACATCCAAATAGTAATGGTGGTTATCAGCAAGCATAGGGCAATGGGTGAATTTTTACTCTATTGTCTGGTTTTTTTTCCCCTTTTGTTTCTATTTAGCAACAAGCATGTTTTACTGTTTAATTTCTTCATTTGTAAAATAAAATTCATTTAATAAATACTACAAAGAGTAAATTGATGGATTAAAAATCTAACATTTTTCTCAAAAATATAAAATAAAAGTTCCTGATGGGTCACATTTTCCTCTTTAGAAATAATGATAATTACAAGCTAGTAACCGTTCATAAATATAACACACAAAAAGAAAATCATAGGTAAATACTGGAATGACACAGTGAGAAAGCTGTACAAACAAAATAACTTTGAGGTTAACATATGTAAAGACACATGAAACTAGAAATAAACAAAGGTTGATAACTAGAGTTGTCTTAGCAGAGAGGTCTTTCACCGATCTGAGTTGTAATAGATGCATTGTGTTTACAGCTCTACACTTTGGGCATTTCTATTTTCTTAAAAGTACCACGAGAAAGACTGAGTTATTAAATCATGCATTCCACAGGATAAATTTTTTATTATTTTCACTTTTTAAATCCTCTTTCTTTTGGGATAACTCCTATTTTATATAGAATTTAATCAGCATCTCAAGATTGTCTGACATCCTGATGGCCTTTAATCTATAATGCATAAAAAAGTTATCTTAAATCCTCAATCATCATTTCCAATTTTGCTTTAATCTCTACATTTTATCTTCCATATTCGAATGATAACTCTTTGTTAAAAATGTATTATATGAGATTGCTAAAGACCAAAATGAGTTCCACATCCAAGTGATTTGGAATACCTGTCTCCAAAAATCTAATCTCTTCTTGCTGTTCATCATTTACCCTCCTGTAATTGACAAAATGAATGCTGGTTTTTGTTTTTTTCAATGAATGATTTGAGAAAACTGAAAGTCATGGTTATGTTGGGCAAATCAGTCAAGCACTGGAGAAGAAAAAATTCTTTAATGACTTTTATATCTCTCTTTTTGAGTGTTTACTATGCGTAAGTCTAGTAGGTATACGTGGTAAATATATTCAATAAGAAATAATAATGGACTGTTTATTATGCATTTGTCTATTTACCAGGTATTGTGTTTAGTCCTTTACTAAAGCAAAATAAGAACACTAGCCCTGTTTTCAAACTAGAAAACTAAGTCAGAGAAGCTGATTGCCCAAGGTCATAAAGGAGCTAGAAAGTGGTGGTACCAGGCTGCAGAACCAGAGAGTTGGTTTAACTCCTATGCTCTATAATTTTAAACTGCATTGTTTCCATACAAACAATAAGTTTCACATAAACTTGCTAGGAAAATATAATTAAGTAGAAACCGGAACACAATGGTTTTGAGATTCAAAAATGATAAATATAATCGTTTGACTTTCTTTAATTTTGACAACCGCATTTTCTGTTTAAAACCATATCAGCAGAAGGAGAATTGCTCAAATATTTTTTAAAATGTTTATTCCCTCATCATACTTATTCCCAAATAATTCTATATAAGTAGGGGTTGTAAATAATGTAATAATGTATACTTAATGTATAAGTGGGGGTTGTACATAATGTATGACTGGCTAGAACCTAGAATCTGTCCAAATGTATTTAATTCAGCCAAAATCAATATTAAAAATCTGTTTCAATATTTTTGGAAGAAAAGTTTACACAATCTTCATTTAAAGATTCTCTTACTTGGTTTAAGCCATTGCTATGACTATTTGTAAAGATTTGGTCAAAAATATAATGCAAATAATAAGACTAACAGAAAGGCTTTCCTTTGCAAAAGTCAAGTAGATGATGGGATTTTTTTGGTTTTTTTTTCGGTACGCGGGCCTCTCACCGCTGCGGCCTCTCCTGTCGCAGAGCACAGGCTCAGTGGCCGTGGCCCACGGACCCAGCTGCTCCGTGGCATGCGGGATCCTCCCGGACCGGGGCACGAACCCGCGCCCCCCGCATCGGCAGGCGGACTCCCAACCCCTGCGCCACCAGGGAAGCCCAAGATGATGTTTTTAATCATCAATCTTCTGTTGAGATAGATGCCAGAAAGGAAAGAGCAAACATTTTTTGTCAAAGTTATCTCTCCACCAGGCAGTTAATTTACTATGTGTAGCCTCCATTTTTGAAACCCAGAAACCAATGTGATCAAAAACAAATCATAGTAATTAAAATAATCTGTTTCAAGCATAAAGCTAATTGGGATTGCCTTTGTCTTTGGCCCTGATAGTCTTTCCCAGGTAAATCTCTACACTAGCACATAGCACGGTGCCTGGCACACAGTAAGCACTGAAGAAAAATATTTTTGAATAAATGCATGAATCATTGACTATCACAAAATAGACGTAAGATGGCAATAACTCTGAAAAAACTAGTAGAATTAATTATAACCAATGAAATAGCACAAATTATTCAAAATGTATACAAGACCTTCAATGATGTTCCATTAGTAGTGATAAGATAATATCATTTAGGGTGCAAAATAAAAATTCTCTTTTAAAATTTGTGAAATCAAAAGAAATATATACATAATTTGCTTAACCAACCAAACTTTATTTGTACTTTATCTTCTCTGGGCAACAAGGTAAAAAACCAGTTTGGAAAGAATTTTAACCAATACAATCACTTTCAGGGTACTTTCATTTCCTCCTCTTCTGAGTTTCATTTTTTTAAATCTTCATAATATACGTAATCCTTCCCAACAACAAAAAAATCATTTTAAAGACAGTAACTTTTTTAATATAGATTTTGATTGAATTTTGGTTAAATATTATTCTTCCTCATAGCTCTGACATTTTTCCAACCTAGTTCCTTAATTTAACTGGTAATCAAAATCATAACAAACTTGAATATTCTAGATCATTGATTAAGCTTGATCAGAATTCTTAAAAATTATTAAACACACAACTAAACTGCCATAAAATGGATGCTGATATATAAAACTAATTTTTCAAATGTTCTGAAATATAATAATTGGATGACTATCTTAATCACTTTTGATGCTCTCCATGGCACGTGGATTCCCCTAGGGAATATAAAATAAAGAGTAGCAAAAACCTATCTTATTTTGCCTCATTCTCACCACAAGAAAGATGAAAACTTTGCAGCACTGTCGTATAGTCTGAATCGCTTATTGAGATACAAATGAATTTTCCTTGACATAGTACATGTGTTGCCTCTGATCCACTCCTCAGATATGAAAGTGGTCATTTAAATCCAGTCTTCACTTAGAGTTTGAATCTCTCAAATTTCTTCCATTCCCCAATTCTTGGTATTTACTGAAATGTGTCTTCTCAGTTGTTAGAAAATGAAGTCTATTTCTGGCAGAAATCCACCAAAATTTGGTTTTTTATCCCAAATGGATTCAAAAAGAAGTTTCCCATTTGAGTAGTCAACATATTTTCCTATACGTTCTATTAAATTAACTGTGGTTTTGTACACATGTGCTTATGTGTGAACATCTGTTTGTCCGACCTGACTGAAAGGATAGCAGAAAAGAAAAAGCTTAAGAAAAAGAAATTAATACCAGATTAATTCCTCCAAACTGGAGACAGCAGCAGTAAAGAGGCAAGGAGCAGAGAATCTGTAGTGTCCAGAAGCTTCCTGCCTGCTACATAGTACTTCCAGGAAAACAGCCAGACAAATGAGAAGCAGAGGAGAGCCTGTGCACCTGAAGGACCACTGAAGACCACAACACTGGACATCTCAACAGCAATGTTCAGATGAAATCCCACCTTCACACAGGACTGGGACTAGAGAGAGGTGAGTGAGGCACAAAAGGTAAGAACAACTCAACACACATGAATTGAAGTTCTACTCTCTGTCAATATAATTCTAAGCTCTGCCTCTCAAATAATCTATCCCAAAAGGATTAAATAAGTAGAAAGTGGTTAAAATAAGATAAATATCATTAGGGAATAACAAATAAATCCCTACGGGGCTCAAGAAAGGGGAGATTACACCTATGGGGAATTGTACATAGAGATTACACCTTTGGTGCTTTTCTCTACATAGTTCCAGCCCCCTTTTTCCCAGGACATGATAGAATTGAACTCTGGCTCCTCCTTAGTTGATGGGCCCAAGGGACTATTTCTGGCCAATGAGTTGCAAGTGGCAGTTATGTTTGTTACTTCCAGGCCAGAGCATTTAATTGCTCATGTGAGATTCTGCAAAGCTCTCTATTTTCCTCCTCTGGCATCATAAGAAGCAACTTTGAAATGGTAGTCTCTGAAGAGCTACAATTAATAGGGCTTCTCTGCTGCTCCATAAAGTATATGTAGTACAAGCAGGAAACAAAGCTTTGTTGTCTAAAGTCTCAAAGACTCTGGAGTTTCATTTTACCTTGGCATAACAAAACCTAACCTGACAAACTTCAGTGTTCAAGTACAGCTTATTAATAGGGCTGGCCAGATAAAATTCTGGACTCCCAGATGAATTTGAATTTTAATAAACAATGAAAAAATAGTAAACTGTGTCCCGTGCAGTATTTGGGACATAGTTATTATATTTTTAAAGTATTCATTGTTTATCTGAAATTCAAATTTAATTGGACCTCCTATGTTTTTACTTGCTAAATTTGACAACCCTATTTATGAAGGCAGTGGATCTGTGACGAGTTTTAACTCATTAATAGAATTTTGACATGTAGGAAAGATAAGCAAATGCTCAGGTAAAGGACCAAAGAGCAAAAAGTACAGAAGAATGGCCAAAGATCAGGAAGTCAGACTTAACTGAAACACTGTGTACCTGGGATGGCAGTTACCCTTGCATTTTGCTGTTTCTTAGGGTTCCATCCTTGGTACTACTCTCATTATTGTACATGCTTGCCCTAAGCACTGTCATCCACTCCAGCCATCCTCCCATCTGAGCTGGAATGGGACAAGAAATGTAGGTTGGGCTGTAACCCACTTCTATAACCTCCTTTCTGTTGAGAGCCACCATGTCTTGCCTATATTCTTACAATAGCCCCCTAACCCTGACTCAGCCCTTGCTCCCAGCCCTACAATGTGTTTCACAATAATGACCACAGTAATCATTTTAAACAGAAGCCAGGTCATGTCACTCTTCTTGCTCAAATGTTTCAATGGCATCTGGCTCAGAGTAAAATCTGAAGTCCTTATAATAGCCTGCAGGCCCTTCAAACACTCTGACTCCATTTACCGCTGCTCTCTTCCATCCTTGCGTCAGCCAAACAGCCTCCGTGGTGCTCCTCAAAGGCACCAGGCATACTTTCTAGCGTGGAACCTGTGCACTTGCCCACTGTCTTTATCTGAATACACTTTTCACATAATTTTTTTTTGCTCCACTTCCTATCTTACTTCCTTCAGGCCTCTGCTCAAATATTCTCTTTCCACTGAAGCCCTTCTTCATAGTTATGACATTGAAGCCCTCATCTCTTGTCAAATATTTTTCTCCATACTTTTATCACCACATTATATACAGCATTTAATTATTCATTTATTTTCTATCTGCTCCCCCAATAAAAGTAAAATCCACAAGAGTAAAGGTTTTGTCTGCTTTGTTCATTTTTGCATCTCCAGTGCCCAAAACAGCAACTTGCACATAGAAGTTACTCAATATTTTTAAATGAATGAATGCATAAGTGCTGTGGAAGATAAGAATAGCCTTGGATGATTTGAAGTCAGTAAGCATGTTATCTGAGTTGTGCTTTAGCAAGATTAACAACATAGTGTAAGAGTAGTTGGCATACCCCGAATAAATAACTTTAGAAAACAACCTGAACCATAAAATAAGTGTACGGAAGTCTAATAAAGTTATGATTTTTTTTCCAAATGCCTCTTTCAATGTATTTTGTAAATACCTAATACAAAATTTTTTAAGAAAAATACATGCTCCAACTTTCCCAATGCCATAATCTTCCCATGAATAATCCATGCAGAGGAGATAGGAAGTTCATTGTGGAAGCTATTTCTGTAATATCAAAAGAGCAGCAGTGTGCAAATGGGAAGAATATGTAGGTAAGAGGTAATAGTAAGATAAACATTTTTAAACTCAGCAATCAATTGAATAAGGAGAAAATTGCAGAAAAATTTTCAACATAACTGTGGAGTTTGAGACCCATGTGATTTCACTGAAAATTGGAATATTCAAGCCTTATGGGCACTCCTGCTTTATTTTAATCACCTACTGAATTCCATAATCTACTATCTCTTAGCAGACCATGTCCCAATCAACTTTGCTCATCCTTATCCCATATCAATGTTTAGCAAACTATTTGCATTATTGCAAGAATATAAGCACAGTTTTGTGTTTTTGTTTTTGTTTTGTTTTGTTTTGCTGTATGCGGCCCTCTCACTGTTGTGGCCTCTCCCGTTGCGGAGCACAGGCTCAGGACGCGCAGGCTCAGCAGTCACGGCTCACGGGCCCAGCCACTCCGCGGCATGTGGGATCTTCCCGGACCGGGGCACGAACCCGTGTCCCCTGCATCGGCAGGCAGACTCTCAACCACTGCGCCACCAGGGAAGCCCCTAAGCACAGTTTTATTGTAACCTAATTTTCAATAAGTAGGGAAATTCTTCCATGAGATATGCTACTTTCATTTTTATTAGTTTAATTTTAGATATTTATTATAATTTTATTTCAGCCATTATACTTTCTTATCCATAGTATTAAAAAATAATTAGTGTGATGATTTACCATTAAAACAGGTAAAGTAATATAAAAGTCTTAGAAAAAAATATGGGAGAATTGAACCATGACATTGGATATGGCAATTATTTCTTAGATATAACACCAAAAGCACAGTAAACAAAGGAAAAACTAAATAAATTAGACTTTATCAAAATTAAAAACTTTTGTGCATCAAAAGTTATTATCAACAGAATGAAAAGGCAACCCACAGAGTGAAAGAAAATATTTTTCAAAGCATATACCTGACATGGGAATGATATCTAGAATACATAAGAAATCCTACAAGTCAATAACAACAACAAAAAAAAACACCTGATAAAAAAATGGGCAAATGACTTGAACAGACATTTCTCCAAAGAAGATATACAAATGGCCAATAAGCCCATGAAAAGATGCTGAACATCACTAGTCACTAGAGAAATGAAAATCAGAACCACAATGAGATACCAGCTTCACACTCATTTAAATGGCTATTAGCAGAGAAACAGAAAATAACAAGTGTTAGCAAGAAAGTGGAGATATTGGAAACCTTGGGTATTGCTGATGGGAATGTAAATGTGTGCAGCTGCTAAATGGTATGGTAATTTCTCACTAAATTAAACATAGAATTATCATATGATCCAGAAATGCCACTTCTATGTATAGATCCAAACGAATTGAAAGCAGGGACTTGAATAGACAACTGTACACCCATGTCCACAGCAGCATTATTCACAATAGCCAAATATGAAGCAACCCAAGTGCCCACCCATAGATGAATGTATAAACGAAATGTGATACATACATACAATAGAATATCATTCAGCCTAAAAAGAGGAGGAAATTTTGACATGCTGTAACGTGAATGAAAACTTCGGAACAGTATGTTAAGTGAAATAAGCCAGTCACAAAAGAACAAATATTGGATTATTCCTCTTATATGAGATTCCTAGAGTAGCCAAATCCATAGAGACAGAAAGTAGAATGGTGGTTGCCAGGGGTGGGGGAAAATCAGATGGGGAGTTAGTGCTTAATGGGTACAGAGTTTCAGTTGGGGAGGATGAAAATGTTTTGGAGACAAATGGTGGTGAATGTTGCACAGCAGTGTGAATGTACTTAATACCATAAAACTGTACACACAAAAATTATTAAAATGGTGAATTTTACATTATGTATATTTTACCATAATTTTTTTTAAAAAACAGATAAACTGTACCCAATGTACTGTACTCTACCAGATTCACACTTTTTGCAGCTTTGAATTCAAATCCTCTCATTAAAAAATACAAAAACTGGTAACAACACTATACACTGAAGAAAAATAATACAACATACCATATTCCATGGCAATGCCCATTAGTTGTCATCTTAGTGAGAAAGATGAGAATCAAGGGATTTGCCCTAATCTCCCTCTCCACCCCGTCCACACTCATCTCTCTTCATTGAGAAAAATCTCCAAACCCAGATCATATAATTATGTAGTAATCTTTCCTCCTGATAAATTCTCTTTTTCTCAGTAATTTAATATATATGGTACAAGCCTTTAATATCCTCTCAAGTGTCCTATTCAACTTCTCACCTGCTACCTTCAACATAAAAACCAAAACCGCAGACATAAACTGGCTCATCTCCTGACCCATTTAGAATTTTATCTACATTTAAACCTGATACTATGCAATTACCTTCATTCTCAGAGGATGAGTGATTCTTGTGTGATTCATTAATCCTTCCACTGGTATCAACTCATTTATTCATTTAGGAAATATTGAGAGTCTACTATAAGTCATTTCATTTTCTACCTTTTCCTTGACTCATTTCAAAATCTATTTATTTTCCTTTTTTTCAATTTCTTGATCTCTCCTGGCTCTGAATATGTTCAAGTCATATCCAGCCTCAAACAATATCCTCCCTTGAATCCAGATCCACAGTTCTCTGAATTTGCAGTTCTTTCTTACTAAAACTCTTTCACTTTCCTTTCTTAGACAATCTTCTTGAAATAATATTTTACACTAGACTTTACTATTTCCTCTCATCCCACTGGAATATGGAAGCTTCCCACACAGAAACTGCTCATCCAAAAGTCATCAATAATCTCCATGTTGATAAATTGGATAGGCACATTTCAGGCCTTATATTATTGGACTTCTAGACTGCACAGGTCACGCTGACCTTTGTTTGAATCCTTTGTAAATGTTTTACTCCCTTCGTTTGATGGTTGGCTTTCTCTCGGATGATGATATCTTACCTCCATGGCCATTATTTATCAAGCTACTTTGTGACTCTTCTCTGCCCACTCTTTACGTTTTGCCATCTCCTAGGGTTCTACTCTTGGGGTGGTATTCTCATTACTCTACATGCCTGTCCTGAACCTCTAATATACTCCAGCCCTTATTCTCCCTAAGCCTCATGCATATGTTCAAATGCCTGATGGACACATGCATCTGCACGTCCCACAAACACATCAATTCAGCATGTCTAAATTGTATTTATCATCTTTTCTCATAATCTTAATTAATGACACCTGTCACTCAGACCAAAACTTGGGAGTTATCTGACTCTCTCTCTTTCACATAATCACTTTGACATTGTGTTAAGATCATGTCCTTAACACATTTCAAATCCAGGTCCCTTTTCCATATTCACTAGCACTGCCCTAACTGAATAATCATCATGGCCCCATAAATCACTAGTGGAGCCATCTACCTCCCAACTGCCATTCTTGCCTTAATTTCTATAAACCCATTCTCCTTACTACAGTAAGAGTGATCTATTGATCTGACTGAACTGTCTTTTCCACCACTTCAGTTAACAATGAATCCCTACCATCTCGACTTTGGAAACAGATAGAATGATTCATTTCAAATGATACTGTAAATTTATATAATCTCTTTGGATATTAATCTAGCAGTTCTTATTAAAGGGCATTAAAAATATTTGTGACCTCTGAAATAGCAGTCCAAGTCCTGAGAGTTTGTCAAAAAAAATTCAAATGGAAAAAATGTGTATTTTCAAATATGTTCTTAACACTAATGCCTCAGTAATGTTCTCAATAATTTAATTCACAATAGTGAAAAAAGAAGTATATTGATGGGATAGTGTGTCTCTCAGAAAGCCTAAAGAGGAAGACTGCATCAATATGAAAGTGTTAAGAAAGTTAAGTAAAACATTTCTCCAAATTATTATACACTGCACTTCGACTTTACACATTGGAAAACAGGAAGAAATGAAAACAATTGTTTTAGAGTGTAGTAGTTTGCTACAGCTGCTATAACAAAATACCACAGACTGGGTGACTTTAACAGCAGAAATTTATTTTCTCATAGTTCTGGAGGCTAGAAGTCCAAGATCAAGGCATTGACAGGTTCAGTTTCTTCCATGACCTCTCTCCTTGACTTGCAGATGGCTACCTTCTCACTGGGTCCTCACATGGTTCTTTCTCTATTTGGTGTCTCTGTGTCCTAATTTCCTCTTCTTATAAGGATACCAATCATATTGGATTAAGGTCCACCCTATTGACCCCATTTTAACTTAATTGCCTCTTTAAAGTCCCTATCTCCAATGCAGTCACATTGTGAGGTACTGAGGGTTAGGGCTTCAACACGTGAATTGTGGAGGGCTACAATTCAGCCCATAACATAAAGTAATGGAATTACAGTTGAAATTTTTTTTATTATTTTGTCTTGTTAATATGATAATCAAGTGTTAACATAAAAACATAAAAAACAAGAGCTACTTTCCAAGAGAAGTTGCTATGGGATGAAGTGAGGATTAAGGAGAAGTTTTAATAAACTTACATTAGAGAATTTAATAAAATCTGATCTCTTCCCCTAC
The DNA here is from genome assembly GCF_008692025.1 of Phocoena sinus. Classification (NCBI taxonomy): domain Eukaryota; kingdom Metazoa; phylum Chordata; class Mammalia; order Artiodactyla; family Phocoenidae; genus Phocoena; species Phocoena sinus. Next base: position 43,434,617 of record NC_045772.1, on the reverse strand, counting down.
TTCCTGGCAAAAAGAGAAGTGAAGAAACACGAGGAAGAAGTAATGTTATTCCATGAATACACACAGGGTTCAGGAAATGTGCTTTTAATCTTATAAGCTTACTGTGGAATATCAATTATATATATATATATATTTTGTAATACTATATATATATATATTTTAAAGAATTGTCAAAGTGGAAGGAAATTTGGGAATTGTGTAAATTAAAATGCTTTCAGCTGCAATAAACAAGAAATACTGACTAAAACTGACTTAAAATATAGGAAAATTCATCTTAAACTTTATGCAAACCAGGAGTGGCTTCAAGGTTGGTTGACTCAGCAGCTCCCCTAGTGACCAGGTTCCTTCAATTTTTCTGCTCTAAGATCCCTTGTACTCACTTCATCTTTCATCAAACAACTGTTTCAGTCATGATATCTGGACATAATGTCATACAGAAAAGAAAAATTAAGTTCTAATCTTGAGGCAAACTCTTTAGAAGGAAGACAATTTCTCCAAAAGTTTCCTTGGAGACTTGCCCTAAAATTTCATTATTTTATTGAACCATTCATTGACAAGAGAAATGGGATTGTTCTTGGATCATTCAGGTCCACCACTGTATCTGGGTTGGAGTCAACATCACCTGAGACATATAGCTGTATACAGAGAATGGTGTCTACCTGAAAAAAATCAGAGTTATTTTATAAAGGAACAAAGTGGAGGACAGAGGTAAACAACAGTGTTCCTTGTCTGCATATGAACAAACACACTAAAGGTGACATGCAGACAGAGTAAAAACCTTGTCCAAGAATCGAGTGACAAGGCCTAACATTGATGCCCATGTCTTCTGGAATGTGGAGGGCCCAATGAGAATACTGGTTAATCCTCTCAACTTTTGTAATACAATTATCCCCAGGAACACACTGAAGGCATGGCCCAGACGTGAAATACTAATGAAGTAGTCAAGACACTCTTCTACTTTCATCACAACCTACATCTAAGCTTAGCGATACAGTTCTACTGTACCACACAAATTAGTGTGGATGCATAGGCCTACTAGCTCTCACTAGAAACTAGGCCTTCCCAAAAAGAAATCAGGTGGTGGGTAAGAATTAAACTGGAAAATTGATCCACGGGGATGGCAAAATGCTTCTTGAAGCTCTTAGTGTAATCGACATCAAATTCATTTAGCAGAGTAATGTTGGTGAAGGCAGTGTGGAAAGTTCATTTCCTGACATTGTGCTTTGTTGACTGTTAAAAATATTTTCAAACACTTCATTGTAGAGTAGAAAGTACCCTAGATTTGGAGCAAGATATACCAAGTTTGGAAATTGGTTTCACAGCTTACCAACGTTGTAAGCATGTAACTATTCAGAGCTCTGTAACCCTCAAATGGGAATTGAGTCAAACAGAATAATAACAATAACAAAAATTCACCACCCTCCAAAAAAAAACTGTCACAGAACTGTAGTAAAGAAAAATGGGATAGTATAAATGAAAACATTTAGGAGCACAGCTTAGCACTAAGATACTTCTGCCTTTGATGCAGAAGGATCCAAACTGCCAGCATGAAGCAAGCAATTCAGAGTTAAGGAATATATCCATCCCATCTATTCTTCAACAGTAATTACATTATATAGTTAGTATCACTGCCATTTCATAAAGGTGCAAGCATTTCAGACCTCCTTATTCAGAAAAGGAAAAAGGTCACGAATAGTAAAGTTCTGGGACAGATGAGCTAATAGATCAGGTAATAGGAACCCAGTGCATATTTTATCTTTAGGATTGAACCTTACATCCCTATACGAAACAAACAAACCAGAAGGAAATCTCACTTCAAGATGAATTATGATACACAGAAATACACTAAAGGAAAGAAGATAATGAAAGAGTAAGAATTAAATCCCATAAATCTAAAAAATTTTACCTACGTGTTCCAACAATATTTTTTTCCAACAATATTTGATGTATATACTACTACAAAATTAAATCAGCTCTAAGGTTGAATCAGAGTACCAGTAAAAATTAGGCTTTCTGTAGGAAATGATACAGTGTTTTACTTGTCTATAAACATTCAGAGGGCAAATAATTTTTAAAAAGTGAAAATAATTGCTCCTTAGAAAAAATACCATTTATCATTTTTATCAATCTCAGTTTTATTTTTCCTATTTTGGTTAAAATACAGAAGAAGAAATATGACAACTAGCTAAAGAAATGTTCCTTAAATCAGAGGACAAGAAGAAATTTACAAAGCATTAAAAAAAAATCCCATGTAATTGGATATCAATTCCAATTATATGAGAAAAAAGATTTGAAGTCAATTTGATTTTTTTCTCCCAGACCTACTAATGTATTTTGGCTAATTTATGCATGTACGTCTCCACGTAGTTGAATGGGTGCTATTAATTTCTAACGATGTGAAGCCTCTTTTATATGTTACATCCGTGTATAAACTAGTTCTATTTCATCACAAGTTATTTCTTGGTATAAGGAAAACAAATGAATTTGGTATGTTCAATTTATTGTTAAACACTCTCTATTCCAATTAAGTTTTTATTGTTTTTTTCCTTCGATTTCAAGGCATGCAAGCTGTTTATTATTTCTTATTTGATGTGTTGGTTTGACTTGCTTTAATAAAAGATTTTCACCCTTATAATGCCTATAATAAATGCAACCTGATTGGGGTAGATCAATGTTTTAATATCTTTAAATTCAATTTGCAAGTATTCCATTTAGTAATTTTGCATTCTATACTTGTAGGTAAGTTTGCTGTATAAGGTTTACTCTGTCAGATTTAAAACTGGAAGATTTTCATACATTTACTTGGTATCTTTTTATAAAATCTTTTCTGATGCTCTGAAATAAGTTATATATTGTGAAAATTACCATTTTTCAAAAGTTTAGAAGAACTTGTTATGAAACTAGTCAGGTTCAAGCCTTCTTAGTGTAATTTTTGGCAATTTTCAGGGTCTTCCATAGTTAGTATTTTTGATAATTTATGCCTTTCCAAAACCATAAATTTCTTCACAATTTTCTTATTTACTCACACATAGTTGCATACTTTTTGTTTTTCTTATAACTTGTTGAGTACAATGCTTCACAATAAATTCTTGAAAAGAGAGCCTTTGTGGACAGTCTTCAATACTGAAGATAACGATCCTCAAGGTAAAGTAAGGAACAAACTTGACGAATTGGTTTTCAGGATTCCCATGGAAATGTAAGGCAAAACTCAAAAGTCAACTCATTTAATAATGACGCAGATGTAGAGAATGGACTTGAGGACGTGGGGAGGGAGAAGGGTAAGCTGGGACGAAGTGACAGAGTGGCATGGACATATATACACTACCAAATGTAAAATAGATAGCTAGTGGGAAGCAGCTGCATTGCACAGGGAGATCAGCTCAGTGCTTTGTAACCATCTAGGGGGATGGGATATGGAGGGTGGGAGGGCGACGCAGGAGGGAGGAGATATGGGAATGCATGTATATGTATAAGCTGATTCACTTTGTTATACAGCAGAAACTAATACACAATTGTAAGGCAATTATACTCCAATAAAGATGTTTAAAAAAAAAGTCAGTTCATTTAAAATGCAACCAAGTTATAATCCCAGGTGCGAGGATTGAGGACCTCATTTAAATTAAGAAAATAATAATTCCTTACCCTTATTTTAAGAATAATGAACTGTGTCCATAAAGTAAACTGGTTCACTACTTCTAACAACAGTACTTTTTCACTTTTTCCAATGCTTAAATCACCCTTTTTCCAGTCTCCTTCTGTCTACAGGACATACCTGCCTATCCACAGCAATGCAGCTGCGACCAATACTATGCAGTACTGTAGAGCAGCAAAAACTGTTTACCACTTTTATCTCGGCCTTTGATTTCTGTCTCCTCCCTTAAGTATACCTGTCCACCTTTTCATGGCTGCTGAGGCCTCCCACTAGAGTACCTACCACTTGACCTCCTCCAAGCAGCCTCTTTCTCTCAATATTTTCATTCCAAGCAGTTCATCATTAAAGCACCATTTTTTGCAGAGAAGCAATAGAGTACAACAGTGAAAAGTGCAGATCTGATGACATCACAGATATGGATTCAAACCCTTCTCAATGACTTTTCTGCTGTGTGAACACAGGCAAGTTATCAAACTTCATTATATCTCAATTTTTTCATCTATAAAATGAGGAACATTGTGCCAACATCACAGTTTTATCAAAATGATTAACAATAATAATTCTCTGAAGCATAGTTATAAGTGCTTTGCATTTCTTAAGTCATTTTATCTCCATTACAAGTCTATTAGGGAAATGTTACCTCTCTATTTTGAGATGAGAAAACTGAGGAAAAGGGAGGAAAAGACTAGTACCCAAAGGCATACAGGGGGTTAAAGAATAAACCTGAAATTCCAACCCAGGTAGTTTGGTTTTCAAATCCCTGCTCTTTCCACTCTGAAACAGCTGCCTCTCATGTATTAAAAAGGTGACGTGTGTCAGCACATAGTGCCCCACCTGACTCGTGGGAAGCACTGAATACGTGATACTTTCCAAGATATTCAGTCTCTTACTCAAAACCCTTAGGGCCAGATGTACTTCAGAATTACGATTTTTTTTTTAGATTTTAGAAAGGCAATACAGTACCTTTAACACATGTTACGTAACACCTCCAGCAGGGTCTGGGGCAGCACCCTATAATCAAGCATATTAATATTTCTGCAGCAATCAAAACATTCACACTAAGTGGGATAAATAAAGAAGACTATAAATAGCCTCACCTCACTTCAGGACAAGTTTTACTGCAAATCAGTTACTAAAAAATGTTCTTTTTCCAGAGCTTCCCCCTCTGCCCCAGGATTTGAGAATTGAGGACAAGATATTGGGGGCTATTTTGTGCCAGGCACTGTACTGGGTGCTAGGGACACGTGATGTCTAACAGTAGACCACGAGAGACAGAATGAAGAAGTTATTCGGACCTTCTATCCCCAAACAGATTGTTTTTTGCTTCTTACTTCTTCCAGACCCTCTCTGATGGAACAGTTAGCAATCTGATCACTAATTTGTTGTAGTGTTTGTGGCTAAAAAGAGCCCAACAATGTTACCCCTCTCAGGAAACATATTTATATGTTAACAGAGACATTCCAAAATCACAGTGCATTAAATGAAAGGAGTGGCTCTACTACTAGAAGTTTTCTTACAAGTTTCATAATAAAGTAACATAATGCAGAGATTTTGGTGACCTTAGCTCAAATATTCCCCACAAACAGACTACTAATACATATATCTCAAACCTAGATTTGACAAATCCTTTGTGCTAAGTAGGAGCTTCTGTAACCACGATCATTTCTAAAACAAATTGTAGTTTATTATAGCAGATATCCACCATAATAAAAATATTTAAACTTTCTCTTCAGTGTCCAATCCAAAAAGTAAAAAAATACGAAAACCACTGTGCCCAATGCACCAAAATTATCAGTCATACTCAGGAATAAAATAACCAGTGACTGGAAAGACCAGGAAATGACAAGATCCTAGAGATAAAAGCAAACTACATCTGAAATTTCTGTAAGGCTTTAATGTGTCTTTGAAATATTAGCTACACGTTAGGAATTTCAGCATAATCATTATGCTTCTTTTCAAGTCCAACTGAATGATATCTTTTTCTTCTCACCATAAAGAGATGTAAGAATATGAAATGTCAGCTCCCCTTGAGATGGTCCCACAACTTTAGTAACAGAAATCTATTTTAACCTGGAATGTGAAAGTAAACTGAATAATATTCTTGTCTTAAAATATTTTGTTGATCAAAAAAAAGTGAAGCTGCTACTATTTTCCAGTTAAAAAAATATAAGTAAAGTCCAGATTGTCCAATAAAAAGTTGCTTTGTTTTTAAGAAACTTGTAGTTCAAGTTTGCTATTCACTGTGTACACTTCTATAGGCAAACATTGTATGACAATTAGCCATGAAGGGGAAGTACACTAAGATGCTCAAACAGAAGAATCTTGCCTTGATTTGTGTAATTCCTCCTTCACTGGTTGTTCTTCTGTTCTTGCCCCTGTCCTTTTATCCATCCTTAAGTGGCTTACCAGGCTCTCCACTATCTCCATCTGCCTTTGCAATCTCGCCACCCACTGTCCCTCTCAGATTCTCAGAGCTCCAGCCTTGCTCAGCTCCATTCTCTTCCTCGAGAGCATCACACTCACCCCTCGTCCCCCTGACACCCTCCCTCTCATAGCTCATACACATTTCCTTCACACCCACTTCTCCTAATCCATACTCTTCCTTCAAAGGATGGACCTAGAGTCTGTCATATAGAGTGAAGTAAGTCAGAAAGAGAAAAACAAATACCGTACGCTAACACATATATATGGAATCTAAAAAAAAAAAAAAAATACACATTTTTCTCAAGTGCTCATGGAACATTCTCCAGGATAGATCATATCTTGGGTCACAAATCAAACCTTGGTAAATTTAAGAAAACTGAAATTGTATCAAGTATCTTTTCCGACCACAACGCCATGAGACTAGATATCAATTACAGGAAAAGATCTGTAAAAAATACAAACACATGGAGGCTAAACAATACACTACTTAATAATGAAGTGATCACTGAAGAAATCAAAGAGGAAATAAAAAAATACCTAGAAACAAATGACAATGGAGACACAACGACCCAAAACCTATGGGATGCAGCAAAAGCAGTTCTAAGGGGGAAGTTTATAGCAATACAAGCCCACCTTAAGAAGCAGGAAACATCTCGAATAAACAACCTAACCTTGCACCTCAAGCAATTAGAGAAAGAAGAACAAAAAAACCCCAAAGCTAGCAGAAGGAAAGAAATCATAAAAATCAGATCAGAAATAAATGAAAAAGAAATGAAGGAAACAATAGCAAAGATCAATAAAACTAAAAGCTGGTTCTTTGAGAAGATAAACAAAATAGATAAACCACTAGCCAGACTCATCAAGAAAAAAAGGGAGAAGACTCAAATCAATAGAATTAGAAATGAAAAAGGAGAAGTAACAACTGACACTGCAGAAATAAAAAAAATCATGAGAGATTACTACAAGCAACTCTATGCCAATAAAATGGACAATCTGGAAGAAATGGACAAATTCTTAGAAATGCACAACCTGCCAAGACTGAATCAGGAAGAAATAGAAAATATGAACAGACCAATCACAAGCACTGAAATTGAAACTGTGATTAAAAACCTTCCAACAAACAAAAGCCCAGGACCAGATGGCTTCACAGGTGAATTCTATCAAACGTTTAGAGAAGAGCTAACACCTATCCTTCTCAAACTCTTCCAAAATATAGCAGAGGGAGGAACACTCCCAAATTCCTTCTACAAAGCCACCATCACCTTGATACCAAAACCAGACAAGGATGTCACAAAGAAAGAAAACTACAGGCCAATATCACTGATGAACATAGATGCAAAAATCCTCAACAAAATACTAGCAAACAGAATCCAACAGCACATTAAAAGGATCATACACCATGATCAAGTGGGGTTTATTCCAGGAATGCAAGGATTCTTCAATATACGCAAATCTATCAATGTGATACACCATATTAACAAATTGAAGGAGAAAAACCATATGATCATCTCAATAGATGCAGAGAAAGCTTTCGACAAAATTCAACACCCATTTATGATAAAAACCCTCCAGAAAGTAGGCATAGAGGGAACTTTCCTAAACATAATAAAAGCCATATGTGACAAGCCCACAGCAAACATCATCCTCAATGGTGAAAAACTGAAAGCATTTCCACTAAGATCAGGAACAAGACAAGGTTGCCCACTCTCACCACTCTTATTCAACATAGTTTTGGAAGTTTTAGCCACAGCAATCAGAGAAGAAAAGGAAATAAAAGGAATCCAAATCGGAAAAGAAGAAGTAAAGCTGTCACTGTTTGCAGATGACATGATACTATACATAGAGAATCCTAAAGATGCTACCAGAAAACTACTAGAGCTAATCAATGAATTTGGTAAAGTAGCAGGATACAAAATTAATGCACAGAAATCTCTGGCATTCCTATATACTAATGATGAAAAATCTGAAAGTGAAATCAAGAAAACACTCCCATTTACCATTGCAACAAAAAGAATAAAATATCTAGGAATAAACCTACCTAAGGATACGAAAGACCTGTATGCAGAAAATTATAAGACACTGATGAAAGAAATTAAAGATGATACAAATAGATGGAGAGATATACCATGTTCTTGGATGGGAAGAATCAACATTGTGAAAATGACTCTACTACCCAAAGCAATCTACAGATTCAATGCAATCCCTATCAAACTACCACTGGCATTTTTCACAGAACTAGAACAAAAAATTTCGCAATTTGTATGGAAACACAAAAGACCCCGAATAGCCAAAGCAATCTTGAGAACGAAAAAAGGAGCTGGAGGAATAAGGCTCCCTGACTTCAGACTATATTACAAAGCAACAGTAATCAAGACAGTATGGTACTGGCACAAAAACAGAAAGATAGATCAGTGGAACAGGATAGAAAGCCCAGAGATAAACCCACGCACATATGGACACCTTATCTTTGATAAAGGAGGCAGGAATGTACAGTGGAGAAAGGACAGCCTCTTCAATAAATGGTGCTGGGAAAACTGGACAGGTACATGTAAAAGTATGAGATTAGATCACTCCCTAACACCATACACAAAAATAAGCTCAAAATGGATTAAAGACCTAAATGTAAGGCCAGAAACTATCAAACTCTTAGAAGAAAACATAGGAAGAACACTCTATGACATAAATCACAGCAAGATCCTTTCTGACCCACCTCCTAGAGTAATGGAAATAAAAACAAAAATAAACAAATGGGACCTAATGAAACTTAAAAGCTTTTGCACAGCAAAGGAAACCATAACCAAGACCAAAAGACAACCCTCAGAATGGGAGAAAACATTTGCAAATGAAGCAACTGACAAAGGATTAATCTCCAAAATTTACAAGCAGCTCATGCAGCTCAATAACAAAAAAACAAACAACCCCATCCAAAAATGGGCAGAAGACCTAAATAGACATTTCTCCAAAGAAGATATACAGAATGCCAACAAACACATGAAAGAATGCTCAACATCATTAATCATTAGAGAAATGCAAATCAAAACTACAATGAGATATCATCTCACACCAGTCAGAATGGCCATCATCAAAAAATCAAGAAACAATAAATGCTGGAGAGGGTGTGGAGAAAAGGGGACACTCTTGCACTGCTGGTGGGAATGTGAATTGGTTCAGCCACTGTGGAGAACAGTATGGAGGTTCCTTAAAAAACTACAAATAGAATTACCATATGACCCAGCAATCCCACTACTTGGCATATACCCTGAGAAAACCAAAATTCAAAGAGAGTCATGTACCAAAATGTTCATTGCAGCTCTATTTACAATAGCCAGGACATGGAAACAACCTAAGCGCCCATCATCGGATGAATGGATAAAGAAGATGTGGCACATATACACAATGGAATATTACTCAGCCTTAAAAAGAAATGAAATTGAGCTATTTGTAATGAGATGGATAGACCTAGAATCTGTCATACAGAGTGAAGTAAGTCAGAAAGAAAAAGACAAATACCGTATGCTAACACATATATATGGAATTTAAGGGAAAAAAATGTCATGAAGAACCTAGGGGTAAGATAGGAATAAAGACGCAGACCTACTGGAGAACGGACTTAAGGATATGGGGAGGGGGAAGGGTGAGTTTTGACAGGGCGAGAGAGAGTCATGGACATATACACACTAACAAACGTAGTAAGGTAGATAGCTGGGGGGAAGCAGCCGCAAGGCACAGGGATATTAGCTCGGTGCTTTGTGACAGCCTGGAAGGGTGGGATGGGGAGAGTGGGAGGGAGGGAGACGCAAGAGGGAAGACATATGGGAACATATGTATATGTATAGCTGATTCACTTTGTTGTAAAGCAGAAACTAACACACCATTGTAAAGCAATTATACCCCAATAAAGATGTTTAAAAAAAATAAAAATAAAATTAAAAAAAAAAAAAAAAAAAAAAAGGTTCTGAAGAACCTAGGGGCAGAACAGGAATAAAGACACAAACGTAGAGAATGGACGTGAGGATACGGGGAGGGGGAAGGGTAAGCTGGGACGAAGTGAGAGAGTGGCATGGACTTATAAATACTACCAAATGTAAAATAGATAGCTAGTGGGAAGCAGCCACATAACACAGGGAGATCTGCTTGGTGCTTTGTGACCACCTAGAGAGGTGGGATAGGGAGGGTGGGAGGGAGACTCAAGAGGGAGGAGATATGGGGACATATGTATATGTATAGCTGATTCACTTTGTTATAAAGCAGAAACTAACACACCACTGTAGAACAATTATATTCCAATAAAGATGTTTAAAAAAATCTATAAAGTTTAATTCCTGTAGGTTTTCTCTGATTACCTTGGCTTGATTAAATCCACTTTCTATATGTTCCCTGTATACACACTGTTATAACACATCATATTTGCTTGTAATAATTGGTTCATGTTTTCTAAATGTAAATTCTATAAGGACTTGTGTAGCCCCATTAATGACACAGAGTCTTCCATTTTGTAGAAACACAAAATGAATAATTTTAATAATTATACATCCCTTTGTAGGAGCTGAACATTTTTTGCACTGTTCAAGAGCAGATACTTGGTAGTCCCAACTTCATCATCTAGTTGAGTCTCCACAGATGTCGATCGGTTAGGCTAAGGAAACCTGGGTTAATGGCACTGGATTTAATCACTAACAATAATGTCAACCATTAGATAAGTACCTTCTATGTGAAGTCAATTTATATATTTTTCTCACTTAACCCTTACTACATCTCCCCTTTCAGCAAGGGAAGGGAGGTAACTCCCTGGAAATCAATAATTTAATTGGCAGAGCGGATATGTAAACCCAGGTCTAATTCTGCCAGGCACTTCTTTTTACCTTGCTTTACATTACGTGATAGAATGTGCTGCCACACAGCATTTTTTTCCTGAATTAAGGAAATGTAGGTAGGAGTCACCAGGCACAGTGATCTCTCTTAATTATCTCACAGCGATCTCTTTTAATTATCTCACAGTACCTAAGAAAGATTATATTCAAAATATTCATCTAGTCCTGTAAGACGCATTGATTAAAGAGACACACAGGGCTTCCCTGGTGGCGCAGTGGTTGAGAGTCCGCCTGCCGATGCAGGGGACATGGGTTCATGCCCCGGTCTGCGAAGATTCCACGTGCCGCGGAGCGTTTGGGCCGGTGAGCCATGGCTGCTGAGCCTGCGCCTCCGGAGCCTGTGCTCCGCAACGGGAGAGGCCACGACAGTGAGAGGCCCGCGTACAGAAAAAAAAAAAAAAAAAAAAAAGAGACACACATATCTCAGTGCCTGCCTGCAAAATGATCTGTGAATCCACAGAGACAAAACAGAGTTTAAATACTTGTGGTGGTTACGTGCCCAATCCTCACTATTCAGAATCAGGGCTGATATTCTCATGAGAAATTTTTAGTATGTAAATATCCATTAATGGATACATGAATGCAGGCTATCTCTGAAGGGACAGAGGTATAGAGCTGCAAGGATATAGAGAACATATCTGGAATGTTAAGAGCAAATTCTACGTCTGAAATGATATAAGATCTGTCGAATTCTCATGGAAGAAATAGAATAATCAAGAGTTACAGGGCTTCCCTGGTGGCGCAGTGGTTGAGAGTCCACCTGCCAACGCAGGGGACGGGGGTTCGTGCCCCGGTCCGGGAAGATCCCACATGCCGCGGAGTGGCTGGGCCCGTGAGCCATGGCCGCTGAGCCTGCGCGTCCAGAGCCTGTGCTCCGCAACGGGAGAGGCCACAACGGTAAGAGGCCCGCGTACCGCAAAAAAAAAAAAAAGAGTTACAAAAAAGACTTGATGTGTAACCCTTTATAGGAATGCTATAACAGATGCTATATTTAACCAGATAATAGAGGACAGAATTATGAAAGACATCTTTGGACTGGCACAATGGTAACACATTACTAAGTTTATGTGATTTATTAGTTTGCATACTTATTCAATTTGTATGTATTTCTGAAAACAGAATGCTATAAAATCTGCTATCTACTAAATAAATGTACTATCATAGTCTCCTATAAATGTTACTTTAGTTATTAATTTCAATTTCATTGTAATGCCAATAAAGAAAATAGAGGTACATCAGTGGAGTCACAGTACAAAAGAGCCTACAAATCCTAGACTATTGGAAATTTTCTTTAGGCATCTCTGAGAATGATTCTGGAGTTCTAGAACCATCTAGTGCGTTTTAAGGAAAAACACTGGGCTCTCCCTCACCATTCCTCTATGCGTCTGTACTCTACTCAAGCCAAAATGATTGCCTTATGGGGCACTCAAACTCGAGGCATTCTCAGTGTTGCCCCCTCTATGAAGAACATATTGCTTCTTACTCTTCTTCTGCCTACTTTGAACCTGTCATTTGACTCAGCTCAGGTGTTGCCTTCTCAAGGAAATCTCTCCTGATTTTCAGGTCTGGGTTAGATGCTCATCCTATGGGTTCTTAAGACATTCTGTGTATCTCTCTCATAAATTTACCAAACTGTGTAATTTGTTTACCTGTCTGCTGCAGCTCCAAATCCCAGTTAGACTGTATGATTCTTCAGGCTAGAGATAATCTCCAGTACCAATAGCACTTAGGAGGCATAAAGCTCAATAAATATCTAATCAATTAATAAATAAAAATTAAATTGGACACAATTTTTCTCACTGATAATTTCTCTCTGTGGTGTGCATTAGAGTTTAGACATTAGAGGTGAGATTTTTGATAATTTTACCTATTCCTTTAAAGCAGAAAGATTTACGGAATTCCCGACCTGCTACATCTTCAGTGCTAAGAGCTTCATTTGTGCACACTGCTATACCTTAGAAATGTGCTCTTTAAAACTGGTACATTCATAATTTTTATAAAGTTAACAAATGACCACTGTACAAAACTTAGAAACATGTAATCCTTTTAGGATGAAAAAGTAAATGATCTCAAATCTCTATAGCTCAGTTATATAAATAACTTTTCACTAATTCTCAGAATTTTTTTACCATATATTTAAGTTGCTAATAATATATGAAATAAGTAGAATTTAAACCTGCTATGAGAATATTTTATAAATATTTTTCCATATTACTAAGATTTTTTCATACATATTATTTTTCACAGTACAGTAATATTTCATCATGTGGATTGTCATAATTTACATATATCTTTTATCTCCCTTTGATGGAAATTAAAGTTATTTCAAATTTTTCACTAATATAAAATAATTATTCAAGGAATACTTTTGTGCAAAGATTAGTTTCTTCATATTGAATACACTTTCTTATAATTCATCCTAAAAGTAAGATTACTAGATTGAGAAACAATCTTGGTTATTTACAAAGTTGACAGCATTTCACTAGTCTTTTCTATGTTTGAAAGGTCTGCTGTTAAGCATGAAGACATTCTTTTCATGTTACTTTTTAAAATTTTTTAGCTCTTGATTCCTTATTCTGTTATGGAATCATGTGATCAAACCCCTCAAATGTTATCTTGAATGGTGGCCAAACTCAAAGGCACACAGAGTTGAACCGAATCCTCATTTCATAAAATTTTCCCATTTTGGTCCTGCAGTTTAACTTAGATACCTGAATCACAGGTGCCATTTTCCTTTCATTAGCCATTTTAATACCTTTCCTGCAATATGTGACTCCACAGCAATGGCTTTAAAAACACACAAATCAAAACTCAGATAAGCAATGATATCATCTCCTTTTAAAGAAGTGCCCAAAGGACAGTATTTATGAAAGATACTCCTTGAAACTATATGTTTTGGGGAAGGAAATTGGAAGATAAGCAATTTTCCTTTTTGTTTTAAATGGAATTTCTCAGAGGCTTAACACACAATGTGCACTGTGAATCGACAAGTGGAGATACAGTGTGACTCATTTCTCAAGCAGAATTTGTTTTTTATGATGCAGCATCTCAAAGGACTTGCGTACTAAAGAACACACTTCCTCTTGGGGAGATTATGCCCTTAGTATGACATTGCCATTGTTTAAAGCATTTTTAGAAATCCTCTGTTGGAACCAACTTCAAGAGACAAGTTACCAAACACCAGAAAAATCAGTCTTACTGAATTACAGTTATAGCGTATGCTCTTTTGTTCCAACCTCTTTCTTTGTCCTTATTTTCTCGGCTGTATTCCTTCACCTGCCTATTCCTCACTTACTGAACCATGCGGAACTCACAGTGGGGCATGCTGGCTCTGCTTGCAAGGAGAGTTATTTGCAGAAGAGACACGGTGAAGGCCAAAGGGAATGACTGTGGAACCAAACTGAAGGCAGAGGCAAGATGCTACTTTGCCCCAAGTACATCATGGAACAGACTGCTTAATTTAAGTTTAATTGCCCACGGACTATTGCCTGCCTGAAAATAGCACAACTAATAGCATAAATATAATAACCTGAGGACTATAAAATAAAATTATGAGAAATCAAATTTCCAGAAGTTAGGAATGCATATACCCATATATTTTAAAACACACCTGAAATAAGATGCATCTCTATATAGCTCATTAGCAGTTACAGAGTTTTCCTCAAATAACATAGCCTTTATGAGCAATTATTTAGTAAAAATTAAAAGTCTTCTTTTTTGCAATCATCATACCTTTCTTGAGTAAAATATACTAGGAAGAGACTATTAACATGCAAGCAGAAGTTGTATAAAAGCCAACAAGAAGAGAAAAAACTACAGGGATATGTTGGTCCAATAACGTTTGAATGAAAATGGTATTAAATTTTACCCTTTCTCCACCTCTGGGACCACAGAAATCACCTCTGGCAAGGACCCAACCATCTTTGTTGTTGTTCTGGCAGTGGTGTCACTGGACAGCTGGAGAAGTTATCTGTCTCTATTTGAACACTAACTGCTTCAAAAATTAGTGCTGAACTATCAATTATTTGATAGTTCAGAAGTGGAGAGAGTTGCCAGTGTGTGATGTTCTCCAATACCAGCAGTGTAACAATGCTCAAGAGTCCTCTGTTCCTTCTTGTCTGACAACCATCCCAGGGAGCCACTGAGCTGCGGGAAGAAAGGTTTCTAGTTGCTCCCCTCAGAGATGCATTTGCAGGTGAAGCAGTAGAAGTCTTTGGAGCACTGCATGCTGGGAAGTATACCTCACCACTTACGAAATAATCAGTGGCCAGTCTGTCAGGAAACACTTCTTTGAGGACCTTCTGTGTACCAGTCTGTCCTAGGCATCAGTAATTCACTAAACGAAAGTAATTTCAGGGCTTCCCTGGTGGCGCAGTGGTTGAGAATCTGCCTGCCAATGCAGGGGACACGGGTTCGAGCCCTGGTCTGGGAAGATCCCACATGCGCGGAGCAACTAGCCCCATAAGCTGCAATTACTGAGCCTGCGCGTCTGGAGCCTGTGCTCCGCAACAAGACGATGCCGCGATAGTGAGAGGCCCGCGCACCATGATGAAGAGTGGCCCCCGCTTGCCACAACTAGAGAAAGCCCTCGCACAGAAACGAAGAGCCAACACAGCCATAAATAAATAAATAAAACTTTAAAAAATTTTTTAAAAAAAGTAATTTCAGTCTCCCCTGTGCTTCATGATCTTTACTCCCTTCATGTCTTTCAGAGAAGCATGCAATGGTATCAGGAATATTATCTTACATCATTTCAACACAGGGTCTAAACTTAGTGGAGTTATAGTAAAGGCAATGATAGAAAGTTGTCAGTTGTGCTCCAAAAGCTATTGACAAAAATGCAAAGAATCTCGGAAACTATCCCACAGCCTCCTGGATTTTCTACCTATGATCCAATGAAAAGAGGCTCTCCTGTCCCAAGATCTAGGGATACAACAAGCATTTGAAAGATGCCAATTATTAGACTAAAGATTTTGCACATCAGCCTGCTCTCAAGCTTCATATGATAATAGTTACCATTTACAGAAGGCTTACTTTATGTTAGGCATTCTGCTACACACATTAAATGCATTATCTCATTTAGTTCTCATATCATTTAATCCTCATAAAACCCATCTTATGAGGAGGTTCTTTTACAAATAATGAGACAAAATCTTAAAGAAGTTAATTATATCATCCAAGGTCATTCAACTAATATGTCGTAGGGCCATACCCAAATCCAGCTCTGTCTGATGCCAAGATCTCTACTCTTAGCCACCACAGTATGCTGCCTCTTAAGAGAGGTTATGCTAGAACATAAATGGATTGGGAGGAAATTCAGGACAATTCTGAATCTTGGCTGCAGAATACCAAGAAATGGAGACTAAAGGTGGAAGTAGAAGTGGAACTTGCAGAAAGAGATGTCCTTCTTGGGGCCAAGATTTGTTTAGTGCTCCTGCCTGTGCTTATAGCACAGGGAATTTCCCTATTCTCTTTTTTCTTCTACTTTCATTATTTCTAAATATGAGACAGAAACCGCAGATTCTAGTGATCAAAATTGTGTATCCAAAAATTCTAAACGTAGCCAAGATAATTTTCATAGGTCAATGCAACAGAAAGATATCCTCAGATCTATGAATACCCACAAAAATATATCATACTCAACTCATTCCTAAAAAATAAATTTTAAAATATATAGCGTATCACAAAGAAGTGTTTCCAAATTGACTCAAAAATGAGAAATAATGACAGAAAGTAATAGTGGTCATTTTTTAAACAGGTACAAATATATCTGAAAATTACGACCATAAATATAGTTACCAATTATATACATATAATAAAAGTAAAAGATATATTAATTATAAAATGAATTATTGTTTACATATATGGCATATCCACAAAACCTAAAACAATAAACTGAAATACTATTTCTATCAATAAGGATTCAGTAAGATATCTATACATATGATTAATATACTAAAAGTAGTTCTTACTCATATGCCATCAATAACTAGTTAAAATGTAATGGAGAGCAAGATCCCATTCACAATACCAACTAAACATAAAATATATAGTATAATACTTGAAGTAAACACATAGGACATATATGAAGCAAACGACAAAATTATTTTTTGAGATGTAAAGCCAGATTTGAATAAAATCGGAAGGTACTGTGTTCCTGATTACAAAGATTAAATATTGGATAAAAAAACTCTCTATACCCCTATGACTAAAATTATCTTAGAGGAAATAAAAATAAAATAATTATAGTAAATTTCTAATAGCCTTTGGGGGACAAAATGGCTATTTTCTTTTTTCATATATTATATACTCCCTTAATTGTCCATAATAAGAACATTTACTTTTATGATTTAAGACTACTTTTTATTTTAAAAATAGGGTTTCCTGGGCTTCCCCGGTGTTACAGTGGTTAAGAATCCGCCTGCCAATGCAGGGGACACGGGTTCGAGCCCTGGTCCGGGAAGATCCCACATGCCGCGGAGCAACTAAGCCCGTGCACCACAACTACTGAGCCTGCGCTCTAGAGCCCGCGAGCCACAACTACTGAGCCCACGTGCCACAACTACTGAAGCCCATGCACCTAGAGCCCATGCTCTGCAACAAGAGAAGCCACCGCATTAAGAAGCCAGTGCACTGCAACAAAGAGTAGCCCCTGCTTGCCACAACTAGAGAAAGCCCGCGCACAACAGCGAAGACCCAACACAGCCAAAAATAAATAAATAAAATAAATTTATAAATAATAAATTAAAAAGAAAAATAGGGCTTCCCTGGTGGCGCAGTGGTTGAGAGTCCACCTGCCGATGCAGGGGACACAAGTTCGTGTCCTGGTCCGGGAAGATCCCATGTGTCGCAGAGCAGCTGGGCCCGTGAGCCATGGCCACTGAGCCTGAGCATCCGGAGCCTGTGCTCCACAACGGGAGAGGCCACAACAGTGAGAGGCCCGTGTACCGCAAAAAATAAATAAATAAATAAACTACAATGATCCCCTATCTTAAAAACATAAATTTATCCTAAAATTATTCCGTTTTGAATACTATATTTTATAATTTTTATTTTATCTACTATCTCACAATGGTTTTTCCTAAAAACAATAAAGTTTTACTTGATGTCTATAATACATACAATATATTTGTATAAATGAAGGCTTTTCCAATTCCTTCTATTTGCATGACCACTATAATGTATATATGTTTCTTTGAATGTCTTTCTCAGTCTTCATATTTGCCACAATTTAGAGAGAATATCTGAGCATAATTAGGTTTTAGATGTAATGGTCTTCATTACTGCACTGGTTTGATAAACTGTATTCTAGGTAGCATGAGGAAAAAGTCACCTTGGATATTTCCATTTTATTAAATGAAATGAGATAACAATACTCTGATGAATAAGAATCTTTTTTTTTTCTGTTCTCCTTGTCTAATTTTCTTGCTGCTACAACGTCCATTCTTCAGCGTCTTTTCTTAGAACACAGCACCCTTCACTGAAGGCCCCGTTTCCATGTAATAAGCAGGACAATCAGTGCCATCTATTATCGTCAGCCAGATGTTTCTCTGTAAAATAAGGACTAAGCATTTGGTCCCATTGGCAATGTCTCTGTGTAAAAAATTAAAGCACACTAATATGTAAACATTATTTCAGCTTGATGCTGTTACTTTATTGGGGAACTTTAAGTACCACAAACATCTGTTTAACCATCAATGTTCATGTTCTTACAAATGTATTTTCAGTGGACAGATGATAAATTAAAGTGTCACTGTTCTCCAAGTGATAATTTTCTAGGATTTTGTATTAATGTTAGTCTAACAAGCTTCTTATAGCAATGATAAAGTCACACACTACACGTTGGCTTTGAATTTCTTCACTAGGAATATATATTTGGGGACCAGAAGAGACAAAAAGTAGATAAAGAAGGTGGGCCCAAAGAAGGTAAGAAGAAACAATGACTTTGTAGGGAAGAATCATAGAGGAATACATCCTTGTAGACAAGAGAACTAATGGAATTGTTCATATGGTAATAAAAACCCACTGAGAAAACTACCAGACACTGCATGACTCTGGAGAACAACAACAAGAACGGAATGGTGCCCCTACGCAGAAGTTCGTAACTAGTATGGGCAAGAAGTCTATATACATACAATCAAATTCTAGTGGAAGATAGTATACCTCATCTCCTTGGCCAAGTCTCATTAAAAGTGATGAAAAAATATCACAGGGATAGAAAACAGGAAACATTGCTATCACTGACCCAGAAATATTAAGATATAAAGCAAAGAGAATTGAACGAATCGAGATGCAGATTCAGGGGAGAGGGAGAATGGAATTCAATACAGGTGCAAGAGGAAGCTTTTCTGGGAGTTGGTCCAATTCTTCCCACAGAGATCCAGAAGCCAGAGGAACCAGAGGCAATGGGCCCTAAGACAAGGAGCTGGCTGTGGGACAACTCCTTGGAAGTTCCTGAATTACTTTAGTGGCTGGCTACAGAATTTTCCCTCAGGATACAGCCAGCAAGAATAGCTCTCTAAATTATGTAGAGATTCAACAGTAGAGTAGACAGTTTCTATTAGGTGTGTTGGTGTGATAGAGAAAAGTAATGTAAACTTCTTAGTACCTCAGATTTCCTCAAAGAGCATGGAGAAAAAGAAAAGAGAAAGGTCACCCTGCATTAACTGAAATTCACTAAATTTCTTTCCCCAAATACAGCTTCCTTTCTTAGGCCTTGAGAGGGTCCCTAGCTTGCCCACCTGCTCCTCCCTACACACCCTGAAGGGAATTCTTTGTTTCTGCATGATCCTGCCTATCTACCCACATAACACTATAATCACCCCCACTCTCTTTCAAAGGAAAAGATATTTCAAGAAAGTAAATACTATAAAAAAAGAACAAAGGTGAAAGAATAGAAAAAAAAAATACCCATAGAGGGACCAGAGTTAATACCAGAAATGAGACAGAACTTTAAAAATTATTTAACTGGTATCTTCACAGAGATTCCTGAAGACACTCTATCCATTAAATGAGAACATACTGAAATGGAAAAGGAGAAGTCAGAAAATAAATGATTTATTGGATACTACAAAAATGTTGCCCAAATGGAAAAGTCAGTGTACTGGGTTAAATGGTATCAACCCACATGCATATTCACCCCAAACCTCAGAATATCCTTATTTTGAAATAGCATCTTTGCAGAGGTATTGTAATTAGTTAAATTAAGATGCGGTCATACTGGGTTATTAAGGGCTATAATCCAAAAATTAGTGTCTTTATAAGAAGAGAAAACCGAGAGAGACACACAAGGAAGATCAGCTTGTGAAAAGGGTGGCAGAGATTGGAGTGACGTGTCTACAAATCGAGGAACACCAAAGATTGCCAGGAACCACCAGAAGCTAGGAGAGAGCCATGGAGCAGATTTTTCCCTCAAAACTTTCAAAAGAAACCAATCCTGCTGAGACCTGGATTTCAGACTTCTAGCCTCTAGAACTATAAGAGAATAAAGTTCTGTTGTTTCAAGACATCAGGTTTGAGTTGTTTGCTACAACAACTCAGAGAAACTAATACAGCCAGTTAAATGCTGTAATACTGTATCTACAAAGTGATAGAGAAACTCAGAGGAAGAAATGAACTGCTTTTGAGAGAGTTTAGAAGGTGTCAAGTAAGACTTGATAATTATACAGGCTACTGAAAGATGACTGAATCAACCTGTTACATAGAGGAGGAGAAAGTATTCTAGGCTGTGAAAACAGTGTGCACAAATGTGCAACAATGCGAATGCATCTCGTATTCAGGAATGGCAAAGCATGCAGTCTGACTGGTAGAGCTGTGAGAGCTATTATTATGTTTATGGATGATGGGCAGATTCTGGAGAGCCAGACTAAGGAAAATATAGTTTAATATGTAGCCAACGGAAAGGGATAACAAGGTTGTAAGCAAGAAAATAGCATGGTACATTAATGCTTTAGAAGGAATTACTCTGCCTTGGATCTGAACACACCATCTTCTTCCCAGTTTAACTCCTTTGGTGCCTGTTTTCATTTCTGTTTTTCTTCCTCACTACCTTTGCTCCTTCCTGGACTTTTATCTAAAGGAAATATTTATTTAAAGCAATTTTCCAAAGAGTATTTTAAAGCCACAGAATCTTATTGGTATTTTTGAAATCCCCAGTTCACTTTAAGCTTCTAGCTTTGGAGTCTACATGAGCTACTATATTGAACTAGTCAGTTCCATTTCATAGAAATTATGCAAAAATTAATATTATTTTCTTGGGTTTTAAGCCAAAAAAGCTCACATTTATTGTACAGAGGACTTCTTACTCCTCACCACCTTTTTATGGTGGTGAATTACTGCAACAAAAAAATTTAAGGGGCATACTCTGCATCTAATTTCACAACTATAAAACCTATGAAATAGCTATTAATAATCGAGTAATTGGTACTGAAGTATAAAAGATAAACCACAAAACATAATACAAAATATTATAGGGCTTCCCTGGTGGCACAGTGGTTGAGAGTTCGCTTGCCGATGCAGGGGACACGGGTTCGTGCCCGGGTCCGGGACGATCCCACATGCCGCGGAGCAGCTAGGCCTGTGAGCCATGGCCGCTGAGCCTGCGCGTCTGGAGTCTGTGCTCCACAATGGGAGAGGCCACAACAGTGAGAGGCCCGCGTACCGAAAAAAAAAAAAAAAAAAAAAAAAAAAAAAAAATATATATATATATATATAAAATAGTGTTAAATCCCATGAAAGAATAACTGCTGATTTCTCAAATCATATAACCACTGACCCTTGAATTAGAAAAAAGTCATAAAGGTTGTCTTGTTCCATTGTGCAAACAGAAACTAGGGAGACATTCTTGACATCTCTCTCTGCCTCATTCACTGCACGTAATTAATAGACAATTCCACTTTAATTATGTTCATTTTACTTCATCCCTCTGGCCACTGTTTTAATTAAGATCACGGGTATCTCTTACCTGGATTACTGCAATAACATGCTAATCTGTAGCTCTTCTGAGAAACTTGTACTCATTTTCCCCAGCCCAATCCCCTCTTCAAGTATAAAGGTTTCAGAATAATATTCCCAATTACAAACATGCCTGCCATTGCTCTGCTTAAAATCCTTCAAAAGCTCCCCACTACCACCAGAGGAAGACCTGACCTTCTCAACAGAGTTTACCAAGACTCTGGATCCAACCTCAGCTTCTGTCTCCTGCCCTATCTCCGCATCCCTCACGCAATGCTGTAGCTGTCCTGAATTATTTACAGTATCTTGCACAGGCCTTGCCTTCTTTCCCTTTTAGGACTTGCCTTCTTTCCCTTTTAGGACTTTGTTTCAGCTCTTCTCTCTAAAAAGTCTAGCTATTTCCTCCTCTTCATCTTCTGGTACCAACAGAGGCATATTTCCTCCAGGAAGTCTTTTTCCCACCTTGGCAAGACTACATTAACTTCTACTGGAGCTCTCCTGACATTGCACTATCATTTCCCTTCTGTTCTCCTCCAGGACACCACAACTCCTTAAAGGCGGGAAATATGCCTTTACCTTGCCACTCGTAAAATGCCTGGTATATAATACATACACATTAGATATTGTTCTAATTAATCACCCTTTATTCATTGGGATAGAATTACTCCTACAATTTTCCAGACAGTAATCCAAGACCCATATGAAAAATCTCAGGAACAGACAACTTATTTTTTTATGAACATTCTAAATGCTAGAAAGTTCACTTAAGGTGGGCTATTGTAACCACGCTATCTCCCAAAATAAGCAATGCTTGTCATAAAGAATAGTGGTGATGGTGACGATGATGATAATAATATTACAGCTAAAATTTAGAGAACCAGGCACTATGCTGGCTTCTGAACATGACTATGCTCAATCCACCCTTCTAACAATTCCTTGAGTCAGATAAAATTATTATCTCCCCAGTCCAGATGAAAAGAGGGAGGCTTAAAGAAGCAACTTTGTGAAAGTTATACAGCAAGCAAGTGGTACAGCCAGGATTCGAACTCAGCCAACTGAGTTTTAATTCACACCACTTCACTTCGCATTAATTCACTCCCATCTCAAAACCAACTGTCAGCTAGTCCTTCAACTCTTTGGCCTGAAAAAGAGCTGTAGTAAAAATGATATTAATAATAATAATAAAATTAAAAAATAAAAACCTAGTTAACTTTGTTTTAAACTAGTCTCCGAGTTCATCTGTCCCTGGAACTCTTTTGAGGAGCAACATCTGTTAACACCCTGAAGAGCTGCAGATCTAGAAAACACACTTTGATACTGGTCCAAGCATGATTATTATCTTAATTCATTGTTAAATTGTATTTGCTTTGGCAGCAGTCACATCACAGTACTGTCATGTACTGGGTCAGTAGCCAACTACAACCCCAAAGATGTTCATCTTATCTGAATCCTATCCAAATCCTACTGCAGTGAGACCTGGAAAGTAAAAATTTTAGTCATCATCTTAAATTATTCCTATCTAAGTTTCAGAACCACTATTTTGGAATAAACTGAGATAACAGTGTTTATTCCTGCCCTGGACTGAATATCTATCTCATTAGAAAATCTCATTTATAAGCCCAGAAGCCCTCTCTTCCTCTGAAGCCTGTTTTCCTGCCTTCTGATCCTTTTATTACCCCATATAACATGGCATGGTATTCTCTGTCAAACTTCCATGTTTGCACACTACTCTGTTAACCTAATCCTTAATTGCTGGGAAAAACCTTATCTCTTGCGCGTTAACTAAAATCTCATCTCCTCTGTATAAGAGACTGGGTCCTTCCCAAATCTGTGTGTCCACACTATACCAATATCTCTATTATAGTGTTAATGCATTATATTGTAACTATGGATATACAGTTGTTCTTTTCCAATAGAATACAAGCATCTTGAAGGTAAATGCCAAATTTTTTTTTTTTTTTTGCGGTACACGAGCCTCTTACCGTTGTGGCCTCTCCCGTCGCGGAGCACAGGCTCCGGACGCGCAGGCTCAGTGGCCATGGCTCACGGGCCCAGCCGCTCCGCGGCATGCGGGATCTTCCCAGACGGGGACACGAACCCGCGTCCCCTGCATCGGCAGGCGGACTCCCAACCACTGCGCCACCAGGGAAGCCCTAAATGCCAAATTTTAACCCTTGCATTCTCAGTACTAACCTAGTTTTGGCCAATAGTTGAAGCTCAATAACTGTCAGCAGAGAGATTCAAAAGCATTTGAAAACTTTCATCTTTGATGCTTCCAGTTTGTTTAGCTGAGAAAAATGTACTAATACCTGGTGACGGCACACTACTTCATCAACCAAGTGATGCAAGCCAAGGTAGAGGAAACACAAAATGTTGTTGACAAAGAAACCTAGCAGTGAAGCACAAAGTCAAGTACTCAAAAGTAAAGTTACCAAGAAATCACCTATATAGAGAAATTTAAGATGAATTAAATCCATGATTAATACATAAATAGAAAAATGAATAAGTATTGAAAACAATCACTAAATTAAAAAAAAACTAAAGAACTGATAGTATGCACATGTTACAACTAAAAACTGAGCACTGGACTCTCAGGAGAAGGTGAAACAACTAAAGAATCCTGCTTCTGAATTAAGACTAATCCATTTTGAATGTCATTGCAGCCTATTAGTACATTAAAATATATTTGATTTCATTAATTTGCATGAATTTTATATCTCTAGCATTGTACTCCAAATATCAAAGCACAGTCAACACCATTTTGAACCTAGGAATTAAGCATAAGCTCACAAATATTTCTCCATCATGATACAAATATGATGGTTGTTCAACTTGATGCACCCACTACTCATTTTATATGACCCTCATAGGTCACTCAGGCCTGATAATAAAGTTCCAGCTTAAAAAAAAAAAAGGCTACTTGCTACCTTAGATTCCATTTGCACAAAAAAAGGGCCAGCTAAATCTCTGTTCTGTCCATTTCCTACTCAATTTATATGAAAGATGGGTTTCATTAAGAGTATTTTAATAATTTTTATAATTGCCCTCTCGCTGTTCACCCCAAGAGAGAAGCAGGACAATTTAAACAGTAAATCAAACTATAATGATGCATTGTTCTGTTTTCCTGAATAACAATTTTATCCAAATTAATATATTGGGTTGGCCAAAAAATTCATTCGGGTTTTTCATAACATCTTACTGAAAAATCCGAATGAACTTTTTGGCCAGCCCAATAGTAAGGAAGCTTCCTCTTGCTATGATTACTTTGCCATTGTTTCCAATACAGTTATTACACAATATTCACTTTTAGCAAATGGCATTTTATCCTTAATCAATAAACAGAAAAATAAGCAACCCTATACCTGAATTTCTGTTGTATAATTTACAAACACAGATACAAAATTTACAGAAATTCTGAATAATCTGTCCCTTTCATTAAGCCCAATCTGACAAACAACTCAATGAATAATTTTATATTCATCCAAATTGTTTTTGCTTAAACATAATTCATAAACATGTCTTAAATTTAGAATTAACAATATTATTTGGATATCATGACAATATTATCTAGGATCACTTTATTTTATAAAAAAAATTTGCATTTTATCATTTAGTGAATAACTTTCAAATTCTGGACAAAGTATTGGTGTAAAATAAGAGAATGTCTGTGGTCAAAAGGTGGCATATTTTTGTCACTTGGACTTTCTCCATAGAGACAACTCAAAGGAGAACACCTTCCATTGCTGACTAAATCACATCACTTGCCAAGAAGGGCTATCTTGACCTTTGCTCCAGTTTTTAAAGATATCAGCAACGTTGTCAGATACATAAAGAATGGCAAAGCTCCAAGATCTGATAGCAAACCCACCAGAGTATTAAAACAGAAAATGAAGATGACACTGAGGTGTCTGCATAGGATTTTCTTAATACATGAACACTGAGGAAATGTCAGATTACAAAGATGTCTCTATCATTATGAGCTTTCAGAAGAAAAGTTCAGTCAACTAACTATAGCAATTATGGAGTACTTTTTTCCCAATATTACCAGAAACTTCTTCTGTTTTGATTCCTAGAAAATGCATTCTTTCAAACATTCCAAAAATTATAATGCTGCTTTACATCCCACCACAGGGAAGGAAACACCACCTTTGGATAACTGTCTACTAAAAGAAGGTTGAAGGAAAAGTTTTTCTGTCCTGTATTTGCTGACCTCAAACAATATATAATCTCATTTTCAGATCTTAAAAACCACTCCAAGTATCTTTCACTCTGATTTACCAGTTATTCCTGTGTAAAGCCAACCATGATCTGGTTAATTACATGTGAGAAAAGAATGTTCTATAAAACACATTAACCATCACCAATAGGTTGAACTAGGGCTGCATTTAAAAATTCCAAAGGCAATAAGTCCAATAAAAGCAGAAAAACATATTACAAAAGACACACACACACAAGGATAAAGGGAAAAAATAGGAGGTAAGTACACAGGCAGGTTAGTTTTGAGGCTTTAAAGGTTAGTAGAACAGTAAGATATAGAACTGGTAGAGAAGGCAGCAATGGAAGAATTCATCTGGAGGGGACCTGGAAATAGAGGGAATATCTAAAACAGTGACAATTTCCCTGCTATTGCTGAACAATAGGACATGGAAGAGGATAGACCCTACCCCAACTATTCCTAACATACTTACTGCTTCCCAGAAGCTAAAATCTGTACACCTAACGTTAAACCCAACCCAGACAAAGCAATCAAGATTGAATGCGAAGAGCGCCAGGGGTCAGAAGATCTAAATTCTAGCCCTGCTCCTGTCACTAACTAGCCAAGACTATGAACAAGCCAGCTGCTTTTTCTGTGAGTTGAGGTAACTGTGTCAGGTGATCACCAGTTTCCTTCCAATTCTAAGTCTCATGCACACCACAAGTCTGTTTTATATACCAATCTCATTCAAAGAGTATATATTATATATATAAATATACACATGCACACATACAAATTAATATTCTCAATCAAAACTTTAAGCAATACTCCCATGAGTCTCTTCCTTCATTTATCCATATAAAAATTTTATAAACACATACAAACCCTGAGTGTGTATCTACAGTATGACAGTGAATATATGTTTTTATGTAAATATGTATACACTGAAATAGAAAAACTATTTTTTCTCAAAAGAGAAATATGGTGCCCTATATAATACCTACATATATTTCTCTTGAAATAGTCTTCATTAATGAGTACATTAAAATACAAGCTTATGAAGTGTGCTAGACAGCATACCATTCTCTATGCTTACTCTGATAGAATGAGCTGTGAAAGAGATTAGGACTAAATAATTTGACACTATTTTGTAAACACTTCAGTGTGTTAGGCATACCTGTAAATCCTCAAGTGAATAAGACTTTCCCTTCTGTATAAGATACGGGAAGGGGAAAACGCTGGTGTCTTTGACAAGGCTCTATTCAAATGGAAATAAAACTGAGATTATCTAATCAGTTATCCTTGTGGGTGGATGGGTATACACCTGCACTGAATCTTAGACTTAGGAAATGACAGAGCCGATCATCTTTATGGGTTTCATGACAGAGCCACAGCAAAATGATTTCCTGAGATCAATATGTGGTTGAGAGAAAGCTGTTTTCAATGGAAACAAGAAGCTAGGAGCTAACCTGTTTCTATGGTAACCAGAGCAGCAGTTACCCAACAGCTGTAGGGAAAAAGAAGGGCAGAAAGTTAAAATGCAAAAAACAAAAGAAATCCATACTAGTTTACCCTATTAGGGTGATGGTCCCTAGAGTACAATCAAAACCAGTGCAGACATACTGTTCCCCCCACCCAAGGGATTTTTAGCAATCACTATCCTTATTTTTCCTTCAAACCTCAAAATCTTAGAGCTGGAAAGAAGTTTGGATACTTATCTAGTCCAGTGTGTCATCCCCATTTTTTTCTTTCAGAATAAGGCTGAAGGATATCAAGACTCAAGAAGATGAAGTAAATTCTTTAAGGTCACACAGCTAGTTGTGAAATCAACGTTAGTGCCTAGGTCTCATGGATTCCAACTCAGGCATTTTTCCAATGCTGTTTCCATATATTCTCTACTTCTAGTCTCTTCTCCTCCCAACACCCACATTTTAGTCACTTTCTGAGAAAATATTGACTACAGAGTATTAAAATTAATCACCACCCTTCAACCTATGAGAAAAGCAAAAAAGCAATGCTATCCTGTCATAAAAAAGAAAATCTTGACTGCTCTTCCAAAAGAAAAGCCCTTCATACTTCAAAAAGAATTGAATTAAGTTTATATCATATATTGATGGTTATTGTTTAGATTATGTTGCCACTCTATATTTCCTTATGGAGATCTGTTTTTATATGTTATCAGTCCTTTAGTGTCCTTTACTATTTCATTTAGATATACTTTAAAGGTTGCCATAATAAAAAGGATAAATGACTCAGAATTTGAAAAATATATGAGATCTAAAAACTGCATTTACTTTATTTGCAGTAGTAAAAATAAATAGTAATGATACATATTTCTAATGGGAAAGGTTGACCTGCATTTCTTTATAAACCTACACATTTCCTTGTTTTCAGTTGCTTTGAAAATAAGCTTCTTGACAGAGAAGAAAAATTTCCTTGACTCTCATTTAGTATTGTCAACTCAGTTCTACAGCTGAGCTCTTGGGAAAATATAACAGAAAAAAGTCATACCTAATCTGTCCAGCTATTCACCTTTGGCATGCCTAATGCCCCAGCAATGGATCAGATCACCTAGTTTGTGATAAAATACACTACTGAAAATACAATTCTATTAGAGTTACCTGTTTTTTTTAAATTATATGTTGAATGAGGCACTCTCTGATCTTATCCAATGCTCAGAATATAAGAATAAAATTAATTTGTGAACTATACAATTAGTGGCCTGGAAAAGATCAAAGGACACTTAGATGCTTATACAGCAAATGCAAACACACCAGACTATTACACCAAACTCTTTTTAGGGGCCTGAAGTTTGGATTTACATTGTCATATGCTTGGTCATAACTTGTAATTAAAATGCAAGGGATGAAGACACTCGACCACACTGCAAATAATTCACTTGTTTGGTATATGTACATCATTTAACATATTCTTCAATAATGCTGCAGAAAGAGAGTGTATAAATCACTTTGAAAAACAGAAAAATCAAGATTGAAAAAGCCTAGCATTTTCACATAATAAAATAAAGACTAACAATACCTTAAGACCATCATTTCTTTTTTTTTTTCTTTGGTCACCCCCTGCAGCTTGTGGGATGTTAATTCCCCAACCAGGGATTGAACCCTAGGCCCTCTGCAGTGAAAGCACGGGCGTCTTAACCAGTGGACCGCCAGGGAATTCCTGAGACCATCATTTCTAGATGGAATATTTTCCTGCACATCTAGGCAATATTTCTATGTGAGATTTTTTTTTGAGGAAAACATCCATAATATTTCTGGAATTTTGTTTGTTGTTATTTTGTTGCATTTTTAATTGAATAGATAATGTTTTAGGAGATATCTTATTATAAATAGAGTGGTGAGCTTATTGAGGGCAAAGCACTATATCTTCTCATGCATTCCCAGTAGCTTACATAGTTTCTGGTACAGTGACTGCATAATCAGTATTCACTGACTAAATAAACATTCTAAAATTTTAATAATTAAGAGCAATATTTTATAAACAAGCTATATTTGACCATTAATTCTTTTAACTGGAGCAAGGCTCACAAAACAAGAATTAATACACTTTCTTTCTTTAATCTTAATATATGACTCAAATTGTCTTTGCCTTATTATAATATTTTAAAATTAAACGTTACACTTAAAGCTAGCAAATAGCTACTTAGATAATTTCTTTCCTGTTTTGTTTTGTGCTTTGAGGTAGAGGAAAATATGGCCCATAAAAAGTAAATTACATATTTGCAATTCTGAATCCAATTCTAGATATTTAAGTTTAAATTTTAATAGTTTTAAGGAGTATATTTTAGTAATGCTGTGGAAATAAACAATTTAAAATACTAATAAAGTATATTTTCAAGATTATAAAAATGGTGGATTCACTATCATAATCCCAGTATAGTCAGGATATCTGCATATAGTGGTATATGGATAAAGGTCTGGAGAACATATACGAAGTGATCCAGACCCACACCAAAAAGCCAACATCTTAAATATGGTTCTATGGCAGTTTTTTTGTTTTGTTTTGTTTTTCTTTTCTAAAATTCTCTTTGAGAGTAAAAAAAAAAAAAGGTCTATCAGGTAATCAAGGATACACATGCTGCCAAGGAAGGGCCACACTCTAGACCAGAACCTAATTCAATCACTTTCCCTCCTTCCTCCAAAAAATAAGTGAAAAGAAGAGGGAGATCTAATATAACCACTCTTAGCTCTGTAATATTGGGAAATTTTGTGCTTATATTATCTTTCAAACTTCTAAAAAATCTAGAAGTTCTATTAAAGAATTTCTGCCTGGTGCCTGTTCACTTACTATTATATGCCTTCATAGGAAAGTGCATACAAGCTTCATTTCCTTCTAAAACTTAGACATTAAATTGGAAATATACAATGCAGAACATTTTTACAAAAACATCTATGCCTCCTTGTTTTTTACTATTTGTGTATATCACTCAATGGCATCAACGGAATAATCTCACCTTTTCTTTCCTGATCTCATTTTCTGAACAACAGGTTTCCATGACAATTTATATTTAAACTTTTATAAATTTCTATTTTGGAATACTATTCTTAAGGATACAATTCATAAATGAAAAGTATAAACTTATTTACCAAGTTAACCTGAACAATTTAGACCTCTCAAATATGTATTTACATCATAAATTAAAAGTAATAGAGGAGGGGGAAATGCCAACCAAAACAAAAGGCAAAAATACAATGTTGTAGAATTCAATTAATTATCCAGTTCCTATCACTCTTGTTTCAGTCTGCCACTTTAGATCATAAAAGTTAGAAATTAAACATGTCTATTATAAAATTGAGCCAATCTCCTCAATGTTGGGAAAGGATAAGGACAATGTTGAAACAGGTATAACAAATTGAAAATAGAATTTGGACAGTTAAAATTGTTCATCTCAAGTATATCAATAAAAGATGAACTAATGTAAAATGAAAATAAGAGGGCTTATAAAAGTTAAATACTTCTATTAAGAATGAGACTTGTGGCAGTAAGACCACAGCTAAAACAAACCACTTGATAATTGATTTTATGTCTCCTAGAATCATGTCCATGCAAAATATAATTTCATCCAGTGACCTCCCAATGTAATTCTATTTATCAAATTTGTCAGATAACATTGTCTGTCAATCATCTGAACTAAAAGTGTCCATATAAAAATATTAGATCACATTTAAATAGAATGGTGACTTCTGAGTATTCTTCAGGCAACCCCTAATAATTTCAAAAGGGATTTTCTTGAAGACAAGTCCCACAAATGTTAGCCAATCTGAACAAAAAGGAAAACATTACATATCAACTGGTCAATAAAAATGGAAAGTTAAAACAGGGTTCATTTTAAGAAAACTGGAATCCCATATTTGCACTCTAATGTTGGGTGGTACAGCCAAAGACCTGGAAATATATATATATATATACACATATGTCAGAGATGACCTTTCAAAGTTAGAATTCTAGTGACTGTCCTATGCTGCATTAAATCTCAAGAGCAACACTATATGCAGAGATTTCACAAGCCAGACAGTCAGTTATAATCAGTGGTTGTGGTGGAAAGGGCCTGGGGGGGATGTCATGAGACCTCCAGCATAATTTTGGCTCTGCTAATAACTCGCTGTATGACCTTGGCCCTCACTTAGTATCTGCAGTCTTCATTTTCCTCATCTACAAAATACAGGGTCCTCACGAGGTGATCTCAAAGAAATTTACCAGGTCTATGATTCTCAGCTGATTCTGCTTCTAATGGCTCTTTGACCTTGTATTAATCTCTAAGCTATCTGTGTTCTTTTCCTCACCTAAAAGGGATGCAGGTGAAATCCTTAATATTACTACAATGAAATCTTAGTAAGATTTTTAAAAAACTATTTTCAGTTCAATAGTCTAGCCATTGACCAATAATCAATAGAACCAATTACCATAGCAATAATAAAAACTGAACATCTTAAAGTTTTTGCTGTGCAACCTCGTCTACAATGAAATGTACTCTATTATTATGAGGAAAGATAATAAAACTTCCTGTCTTTTTTTATACCACATAAAATAAGAAAATTATAGGATGAGTCTGAAAACAAATGCAGATTATCTTTTTAGCTGCCAAGTGGAAAGAGCACTGTAGCACTCAGCTGAAATCCAAAACAACCGAGGTAAGGGTCATGAGTCTATGATTTAACTTAAATAAATAATATGCACTTTTTTTCCCCTGAATACCAACTCTTGCTGAATTTATAGAATGGTCTTAGAAGGAAGATTTCAGAGTTGAAGTTAGTAATTCTACATTCAAATATGAGAACATGGGCATACTAGAATTTATGTATGCATTAAAATACCAGATCCCATAAAGTAGCAATGTTTTAAATTGTCTCTTTGATATTCTATTTCAAATTGAAAACAAAACATATCCTCAGACTTCTACTAAAGTGGTACCAGAAGCACATCTTCTGACATGTTATCAGCTGCACAACATCTCAGATGCAGAGACTTCTGCCATTCAGGGGAACACAATAATGAAGATATAGCCAAAGTTAAGCTGGGAGAATTCCAATTCTGCCCAAGGGGAATCTTTTCTGGGTGTCAGAAGCAAACCAGACACATGCAGTTACAAAGATTTAACTAAATACAGTACTCTGTTCTCACATATAATTAAAAACCACTCACATACTGTATAATTTTGGGTTGTTAATATTTCTTTTCTTTCCTTTAAAACTAGAGAAACCATTATTAGTTACTTTTATAATCTCTTCATTGGGATTTTGAAGAATTAATCGTGGGTATCAAGGACTAAATTTAAACTGTCACTCAAGCTAAAGACTGAAAAGAAAAATTGAGGATGGGATCACAATCTATAGAGTATAATAAAGTTGCCTACAATCTAAATTACCCAGTCTTTAATTTAGAGACTCCCACTAAACCAGGATCACCAAAGTGACCAATTGGGTTCAACCTGTAGAAAACACAGATACAGCACAAGGGGAAAGGCATCAGACTCCAAAATTCACTGTGCAGGTGGGCTATCCCGTCAACTCACGGGGACAAGCAAACCCAGCACTGCTCTCTCTTGGAAGGACACAGGCGCAAACAACATTCGGGAGATTTTCACAAAATGAACCTCCTGGCACACCCTCTCCCGGCCCGACCACGGACATATATTCCATTTCTCCTCTACTGTCCTCAGATTAGATCCCTAATTGGAGCCACTGCTCTGGGGGAGTCAGGTGCGCAGCAGTGTCAGGTCTCACTGGAAAGGTCCAATAGTGATGACCAGAAGGCCTGAAGGGCCGTCCGAGCTAAAGAAAACGTTGGAACAAGAGTTAGAAAAAGTAACTCAACAGGAAGTGTGATAGCGGTTTCAGAACAAGGGTCCGGACAGACTCGCCCAGAGTAGCCGACATTTGCCCTTTCGGTCCCATCTGCTGAAGTAAATCTCAGTTGCAGTTGAGGAGAGGAGGGGGATGCTGGGGGGCGGGGGGTAGGGAGCAGGGAGGATCGGGGCCAGAGTCCCTGAGTTTACCCTGCACGGGAGGGGCCCCTCGTCTCCTGGTTAGGGAACCCTGTTCTCTTCTCCCCCTGCCCCCATCCCAGAGGCCTCGGCGGAAAAGAACAGGAAGTTGCGGAAGGAGTTGGGAGAAGTTGGCGCAGCAGGGAAGGGGGCGACTCTGGCCTTACCCTGGCGGCTCTGGACGAGTAGGGGTCCTCAAAGAGGGCCCACATGCGTGGCTGCAGCCTCCTCCAGCGGCCGGACTTGCCGTCGGGGCCCCCCAGGCCCGCGGCGTCCTCGATGCCAAGCCTCTTGGCCGCCAGGTCCTCGTCGTCGCCCGGGTCGCCGCCGATGAGGTCGGGGGTCTCGAAGATGTCGAGCGCCTCTTCGGCGTCGCGGTGTTGCCGGTAAGTCATCCAGCAGCAGGGCTCCACGTCGGTCTCGTCGATGCCCCAGAAGGCCAGCTCCTCCTCGAACAGCGGCCCGCACACGTCGGCGGGGCAGTGCAGTTTGCCGGTGCGGTAGTAGTTGAGCACATAGGCGAAGACGCCCGGGTGCCGGTCGAAGAAGAACTCGCGGCTGCCCCGGGGGTAGTCGCCGCCGCCGCGGACGCTGCAGTTGCCCGCGCCGCCCTCGAAGCAGCCGCCCGGCCCGGGGGACAGCGGGGGCGGTCGCGGCGGCGGCGAAAGCGTAGGGGGCGACGGCTGCAGCTTGTCGCCCGCCGCCCTCAGGCAGTCGCCCTGGGGCTCGGAGGCGGCGAGAAGGGCCAGGCGCGTCCCGGGCAGGGTCTTGAGGGTGCTGCGGTAGGTTTCGTGCCGGGTGCCCCCGACATTGAGGATCACCCTCTCGTTGTTCTCGATCTTGCCCATCTCTGTGCCTTAGACATGACTGGGGGGAGGCGAACACAGCACCAAGTTAAAGATCTCGGCCGGCGGAGCCGCGCTGTGACTCCCACCCCCACTCCCAGCCCGAGAGTCCCAAGATGCAGGGTTGACAGAAAGGCGAGGGGCAAAGGGCCCTCCCAGGATGAGTTTGGCGCCCAGCCCTGTCCCCGCCTCAAGCATCATACCTTTCCCATGTTTCTAGAGAACTGAGGAGATAGCAGTCCGAATCTTCCTTGACCTTCCTTGACACCTTTTACCCGCCTCACACCTTTCTCCCTCTGCTCTGTCTCCTTCATCTTTTCACCCTTCACCCTCTCTGCCCTCTGTCCTCTCTCAAGTCTCACCTGTTCCCAGCCCCTAACTCTCCCCCTCTCTCTCTCCCCAAACCCCTTATCTTTCCCTCCTAAGTCCTCCCCTCCCCCTCTCCCCACCCCCGTCCTCTCCCAGTGCCCCGTCCCTTTCCTCCCTCATATTCCGAGACCCTCTCCCTCCTACCCTCTCCGGGAGGCTGTTCCCTTAGGCAGGGAGTTCCCTCTGCCCAGGCAACTTGGCAGTGTTGGGTGAGAGACTCCCAGACTGGGCGGCGAGCCCCCACTAAACGCGTACTCTCGGTGAACTCTGGACAGCCCGCTGTTGCCGGCTCGCGGGGAATGCCCCTTGCGCGACCTCTACTCCCCTTCCCGGGCCAGGCAAATAGACTGAACGCGGAAGTCAGAGCAAAAAAAACGTCCCTGCTGGTGCCTTTCACCAGGGAGACCTCTCCCAAATTTCCTGATCCAATTTCCTTTTCACATTACTGCTATTGTTGAAATTATTATTACTTGGGAAAGGAAACGACTGACTAGGATCCATTTTGGGGAGCAGAAGTGATCAGTGCATCCCACCCCATCCCCCTTTCCCAAGAAATGCAAACGTCTTGCGGGCGGAGGGGTGCTTTCTAGGAGGAGCGAGGCCCGGGTAAAAGCTGCTGGAGGCACACCCCCTGCATCCCCGAGCTGGGAGTCCTGGCTGACAGTGTCCCCGTTTCCGATCTCCCAGCCACCTCTCCCCTGGGCTTCACCTCTCCAATCCTACTGCGGAACGGAGGGGGGATGCCTGCCTTGCAGGGTCAGCACGCCCTTCCCGGCAAATCAGCCCCTTGCCCTCCCGCCTCTAGGTACCTTAACGAGACCGAGAGAAAAGTGGTTCTGCTATGGTGTCCGAGTGGACGAGGTGCTCCGGGCAGCCGGACGGAGTCCCGACACCCAGCCGAGCCGCCCTTCTCCAACGAGAAACTACTTGTTGGCGTTTTTCGGGTTCAGGTGGCTGGGCCGCTTCCCGTGGCGCTGGGCTCGCGGAGACAGCCCCCGCCGGCCGCGCGCCGCGCCACCCGCCCTCATTGTGCGAGCTGCTGTGGGCTCGCTCCGCGCCGACCTCGGCGCCCAGAGTCACCATCGCGCGGGGCCGGGCGGACCATGGAGCTCGGGGCGGGTCCAGCCGACGCTCCGCGACCCAGCCGGGAGCCGGCAGAGCAACCGGCCTTGGCTGCCGCGGAGCTGACCTGAGGTACGGAGAGCTCACCCACTCGAAGGTGAGACCACCCGGCTCCGACTTGGACCTGCAGGTCTCGCTTCTCCCCGCTAAACAGCCGCTGCTGGAGCTGTCCCTTCCCCGCCGCTCGCCTTCAGCCCCCGCCGCCAAAGCCCAGAGCTCGGGGAACGGTGGGTGGTGGGTGGACCTGGGGAAGCTCTGTTGTACCAACCAGGTTCCTCTATTTTTCTTCAGTGAAGCTGTATTCCCACCCTCTCTGGAGCGTCTGTCTGCCTTATTTACACCCCACTGTCTACACCCTTTCTCTTCCCGCTGCCGCACCCCTCCCAACAAGTGAGAGAGAAAATCTAAGACAAATTGCATTTTTTTTTTCTTAATGGCAGCTGAAGGGAGAGAGCTCTACTTACAGGTGACAAGTGTGTCCGGTTTCTCGCGTCTTATCCATGGCTCTGGCTTGTTCTTTTCAGTGAAATGTAGGTCTCCAGTCACCACATCATGGTTATATAAAACAAGTTTTAAAAGTTTATTCCAGGAACATAATGCTCTAGCAAGTAAGAATTCAGGTTTATCGGAAGCTAAAAAGACAAGCTACAGATATCCAAGTAACGAAGCAATGCTCTCTTTAGCCAATTTCTCCCTTTCTCAAATTTTTATTGCACCTTGTATTAGTTTGCTAGGGCTGTCATAACAAAGCACCACAAACTGGATTGTTTAAAGAGCAGAAATTTATTATCTCACAGTTCTGGAAGCTAGAAGTTCCAGATTAAGGTGTTGTCAGGGTTGGTTCCTTCTGAGGGTTGTGAGAAATGGACCTCTTCAAGGCCTTTCTCCTTGGCTTATAGATGGCTGTTTTCTCTCTGTGTCTCTTTACATCATTTTTCCTTTATGCATGCCTGTCTCTGTGAACAAATTTCTCCTTTATATACGAACACTAGTCATATAGGATTAGGTGCCACCTTAATAATTTCATTTTAACTTGACACCTCTGTAAAGACCCTATCTCCAAATAAGATGACATTCTGAGGTACTGGAGGTTAGGACTCCCACGTCTCTTTTTGGGGGGAGGGGAGGTTTGAGGGGAAGGCTGAGACACAGAGCAGCCCATATCAGACCTTACCACCAATGGATTATGTGTTTCTGTGTCTGTGTGTGTATTTCTAGAAAGAAAAGAAAGGAAGGAAGGAAGAGAGAGACCATAGTCCATGGAGATAGATTGATAGGCTGGAACTTGAAGTCCATGGAGTAGGTAAAACACCAGGTTTTATGTAGGAGGAAGTCTCTTTGAAAAGCAGATACTGATATTGACATTATGGAAAGAGCAAGAGTTGTGAGTTACTAATGAAAACGTTTTAGCAATATACAGGGCTGCAAGGCAGGCAATTAAATATAAACAATTCACTAAAGAAAATTACCTGTTATGACAGTAAATAACTAAACAAACTAAAAAGTCTTTGGAAGGCCACTAATGTCTAGGAAACTAATGCAAGAAAATATGGTAAGTATACATTTATAAGAAATTTACTAACAATATGACAGTAAATGTGTAATAATAACCTACCTAGCCTTGTGAAAATATAAATTTTACTGACATGCAAAAAAAATGTAAAGCTTAAATACTGAGGGAATGATTCTAGTTTTGCACAGTCACTGAGGCATTTCTAAAAGCAGCAGTGATAGTAAATTCCATTGCCAGAAAATTTACAAAGAAAAATTATGTTCAGATTCTAACATGCATTCTCATATTGTCTAGATAGTTCCTTATATAGCTTAATGTAAATTCAATAGGGAGAAAAAGGCATATGGTTTGCTTTAAAATAAATTAGTAATAGTAAGTGTAGTAGCAGCAGCATTTATAATTATAGGTAGCATTTAGTGAGAGCTTACTATGTGCAAAATGCTTTACATAAATTACCCCTGTTAATTTAAATGGAGGAAGTATTTACACTAAATTACAAGACTTCCAGAAAGATAACTCCTACAGATGGCACGAATCAATAATGAAAGCTTTTAGCTTGATAGTGTTAAGTTTGTATTAGAAAGGCTCCATATAGAAACCAAAAGAAAAGTGAAAAATAATGCAAAGGACTCATGGGGGAAAGGAGAAAACAAAGATCTAATGAATCAAGTTGAGTCTGAGGTTGTATAAGCTCTCTGGAAATAATAACAATGGCAAAAGGATCATCTTTTAGAAGAATTCAGAATTTTCTTGTGATTCATAAAGAAACAGATGTGAAATTAGAGAAGATTTTGGATAAATTTGAAAATAAGAATGTGGGAAGGTAAAAGGATGAGATGTCCTTATCAATGGAGAATTGATAAATGAAACAGTAATAATAGTCTCGCATTTTTTTTTCCTGGTCATTATAAGAGGGGAAGATCCTAAGACAAATACCCAGCCTTCATTATATAAGACAGGAGAGAACAGAAAACCCCTCCAGCTAACTAAGTCCATTGATCCTGCTGTAAAACACACATAAAAGTGTGTGGACGGCGGGGAAGCAAACCTTTGAAAGATGGCAATGGAAAACTGAGAAGGAAAAAACAGTTGTGGTTTCCTTTGTTGGTCTGTGTAGAGCAAGGATTTAAAAGACTGTATGGACATTACCTCTTGCAGAGAAGCAATTGAAATACTGCTTCCTTTATATCCTTGAGTCAGCATCACAGAAGGCTACAGAAACTGTGCTACATCACCACCAGAAATGTAGATTGATCTCATAAAGCCACATTGTGACTGTCAGAATGACATACTTGTCAAATGTTAACACTTTAACAAATTAACTCTTTTAAAGTCCAGTATAATGATTATTTAAATATTATTCACCTTCAGAAAACAACATATTCATAAGCAAAATTTCTCTGCAGTAGATTTTTAAGATGGCCAGAAGTTCCCATCCCCTCCTTTAGGTATGCCCCTTTGTAATGTGATTTTGCATCTTCTCCCATTAAGTCTGTTTCTCCAGCCCTTGAATCTATACAGGCTTTGTAACTTGCTTTGGCCAATAGAAAAAGTGCAAGTGATTTTGTACCAGTTCAAAGCCTTGGCTTCAGAAGGTCTTGTGTGCTTCTGCTCTCTCTCTTTCTTGGAACCCTACCCTAGTGCTACAAGAACAAGCCTTAGCTGGCCTGCTTGATGATGAGAGACATATATACCATCACACACACCCCCGGCCACACACACACACACACACACACACACACACACACCTCTTTGGTACAAAGAAAAATAGTACTAGAAAACAAGTAAGAGGACATAATACAATAAGGATTTAAAAGAAATAAACCCCTAAAAGATATAAAGCACCCTGCACCAACAGCTAAAACTTCTCATCTCTGCCCCTGGAGGATACCCAGCTAATCTCCAGAAGTAGAACTGCCTTGCCCTTATACATGTGTCCAGAAGAGCTGTCCAGCTGAACCAAGCCCAGATGCACTGACCCACAGAATCAAGAACTAAAGAAAAGATTATGTAGAGACTATTAAGTTTTGGAATGGTTTGTTATACAAGCTGATTCATCCTCTAAGGTCCCTTCATCTGAAAAGTAAAAAACGAGCCTACTTACCTGACCTCTTAACAATAACTAACATTTATATCATGTATTGTGAATTCTAAAAAAACTAACAATATATGATATACATTTTCTTAAACTATAACTTTTTGAGAGGTAATATTTTACGGTGGTTGATTCCACAGGCCTTGGAGACAGATAAAATGGAGTTTATCTTCTGAGTGTCACTCGCTAGATGTCTGACCTAGAGAAAATTACCCATCTCCTTGAGCCTCAATTTTCTCTTCTATAGAATGAGGAAGATGACACTATAGTTACTATGGGACTTAAATGACATAAGGCCAATAAAACACTTAAAAAGTTTCTGGCATATTTTAAGCATCTATGAATAGTAACTTTCACTGTCAAATGAGGAAGAAGTCTCACCCCAAAATCACATAGTTACTAATTGGCAGAAGCAGGACCATAACCCGTATTTTCTGATGGCAATCCTAACTCTTATCTGTTACAGCACACTGCCTTGCTGAGAGGTCAAAACTAGCTCAAATACTGAATAGTCCATAAAGATGTAATGAAACCAAAACTCTAGAATCCTTGCAATATGTCTGTATTCTTATCAAATTATTTTAATTTAAAAATATATGTATTAATCATCTTTTAATGACCTAGTTTATGCAATACACTTTTTTTTTTACTATCCAACATAGTTACTTGTGACAATTATGATAAGATAGACCTAAATACAAAGAATTCATGGATTACTAGTTTTACAACTTGGTCGTTTAATTTGTAAGAAATACATATTTGCATTGGTTATCAAGAGCCAGAGGCTCTGCATAAATACTCAGCATAACAACATAGACATTTAGCCAATTTGAGTTTACTGTATGCTTATAAAATTAATGTGCAAGAGTGCTAAGAAAAGGCATTTAGAAAGGATGAGAAAAATTTCCCACTAATATAGGATCATGTTGACTGATGACCATTAAAAGCAAGAGTTGAAAATAGCCTCTTGTTATGAAAAATTCTGGGTCATAGTCCTCTGTGCCAACCATTCATTTAAATAGATGATGATAGATAGGTAGATAGATAGATAGGTAAGCTTTGGTAAATGGAACAGCCCGTTATTCACGCTGCACTACTTGATGTCATTTTAACTTACAGATGGGTCAATTTGCAGTAGTTTCTCCTAGAGTAACCAACTGTTTTACTGCTAAGGGTTAAATTATTGGCAGATACCAGTAAAGTGCACTTTACTTCCTATTGTCCTTGTTCCTCAATAGGTCATGGATGCTAGATAAGATATTTCATTAAAATTTTATAATCTGTATTTTTAGTACTTTCCTGCCTTCTCCTGCTAATTATTTCATATCTGTATGACTTACTCTACTATGTTGTATACATTTATAGATTCCCTCTCTTTATATGTTCTCCCTCTCCCCAGGCTGGAGAGTTCTATGCTTTAAAGTGCATCAGACTCCCCTAAGAAGCCTTTCAATATGCAAGTCTCCACCCTGAGATTTTGATTCAGTTGGTTTGGTCTGCACCAGTTTCTGCAGTTGGAAATCTGTGTTTTTAAAAAGCATCCTACACTTTATGAAATGTCCATAGGAAGCTGTATGGAAGTGAATGTTTATAAATATGTAACAAGAAATTAGCTGAACATTGCATCTGCAGAATATATTAGAGAGGGCTGGAGCAGGAAGGGAACTAACATTTATTAAGGACAAATTATAGACACATATATATATTATTTTATTAGTATTACAGTAAGTCTAAGAAGCAAGTGTTGAAACACTTATTTTCTTCACATTAGGCCAGGGATTGTCAGAGTGATTAAGGAAAGAGAATTATTAGCAACTGCAGTAGTCAAAACAATTTTAAGTACTTAAGAGCAAAATAAAAGGCCAAGAGCTTTAGATGTAACTCATTTGATCCTCAACCTATGATTTTACTAGCATTTTACTGATAAGGAGGCTGAGATTCCGTAATTTTAAAATAACTTGCCCAGTGTCACATTACTAATAAGACACAGATGGTAACTTTCAAACACACAGGCATTTAATCTCAATGCTTGTGTCCTAGTCAGAGAATAAATAGTAGAGCCGTGATTTGAATATATGTAGAACCATGATTTGAATAGGAAATAGAAGAAAATAGACATAACAAAAAATAAATACCATATTTGAAGTATACCAATTGTACAGTGAATTGAAAACCCATTATCACAGTATCTCAGAGCTGTATCTCTTCCTTCTGTTTAATAAACAGCATACGAAAAAAAAGCAGAAATCAAAGTAGGGAAGTAAACCAGATTTTTAAGAAGGACTTTGTTTGGATTTATTTAATACAAGAGGAGAAGAATGGAAACCATGAGTCACAAATATTGTTTTGCAAAAGGTCAGAAATAATCTGGTGGGTTTCCCCAGGAAATAAAAGTATGAGCTCAAAGAATGAGGAAAGCTGAAAGAGACTTGCAATAAGACTAAAGCAAATATAAGCACACCATTTTAGCTTCATTATTTAGAAATAGAGCTAGACAGGTAGGAAAGCAGGCTTCTGAAAAGCTACCATATTCAGGTTTCAAACAGAATTGAGTGAAGTAAAAATAATATCAGGGCAAAGGAGCAGTTCTAAAAAGGAACCAGACAGAGACAAATATTATTGAAATTCTTCTTTAACCAGAGCATGGAAACCTGCTTTTCAATTTATTTTTATTTTTTTTTAAAGAAATGGAACTATGGGATAGCATAGAATATCATGCAATTTTGGGAACAGAGGGGGAAAACAGTTTAAAACTCCATATGAATTAGCATGACAAAATAACCTCTCAGAGAAAATGTTATGCCCCATACTGAAACACACAGTTAATTGTTTCCAAGAGATATAAAACACGTTTCAAATTTCTATCAAGAAAAAAAAAGAAAAACACGCATCAATTTTAACTCCATAGTATGATATATAATCTTTAAAAGTCCAGGATTCTCTGAATGTCCTGAATCTTTTTTTATTGCCATAATTAAATTTGGACATTTAGTTAAATAGATTTAAGAGCATCTTTAGTTGATTTCATTTCATTACTGTGATGGGTGACACATTTATTAATGAAATATTAAACCAAGAGAATACTCACAATACATACTCCTCCCTAACCCTAAAGGCAATACTTTCTGCTTTTACTAGTAGTCATTTCAATTATTTTGTCCCCTTTTAGGCAATGACAAAAAAAAAAAAATATATTAGGCAGTAGAACCAACTTAGAAAGCATAGTTGTGGGGGCTTCCCTGGTGGTGCAGTGTTTGAGAGTCCCCCTGCCGATGCAGGGGACACGGGTTCGTGACCCGGTCCGGGAAGATTCCACATGCCGCAGAGTGGCTGGGCCCGTGAGCCATGGCCGCTGAGCCTGCGCGTCCGGAGCCTGTGCTCCACAATGGGAGAGGCCACAACAGTGAGAGGCCCGCGTACTGCAAAAAAAAAAAAAAAAAGAAAGAAAGAAAGAAAGCATAGTGGTGGACAATAACTAAAAATAAAAAAATTGTCCCAAAGGCCTTGCAAACACAATACCTAGAACTAAACTCATCATCCATTATCTTCAATCCCCAATTCAGCTTTTCCAACTTCCTCCTGAAATCTATGAGTGGTATTGATATGCTCAAGCTAAAAACTTGGAAAATAAACATTCATGACTCAATCCCTTTCTATCTCACATCCAAGATCAACTCTGTCACCATGTTCAAAAAATTCTTTCTCCTAAGCAGCTTTCATGTCTGCTTACTTCCTTCCATTCTTAATTGTCCAGGCAGTCACCATGTGTTACCTGCATAATATCCACAGCTCCCTAACAGAGCTCTCTGCCCTCAGTATTGATACCAAAAAAAAAAAAAATCTATTCTGCTTATTGCAGTCAAAATGGTCTTTCAGAGAATAAAGACACTCATGATGCCCTGCTCTATTTTATTACTTACCAATGGCTATTTCTTGCAATTAGGATAAACCCAAGTTCCTTAAAATGTCCCTGTCCATCTCACCTGGGTCATTTCTTTCTGACGCTTTCTCCTTCTTCGAACTACCTCAGGATAATTCTCAGACACCATTCCTTTTTCTTAGAACCTTCCCATCTCTCCTCGCATGTCTAACTGCTACTCAACCTTCAGATCTCAGTTTAAACATTATTATCTCCTCGCAGGCTTCCTCAGTCCTCTAAAATATGTTGTGTTCTGTGGATTCAGTACTATGCATATGCACGTAGCATGCTTTATTTTCTCTATCGGGACACTTAGAAGTCAGAATTGCAATTACTTGTTTAATTGCTTATCTCCCATGCTAGACTATAAGGGCTGAAATCAAGGCTTTCTTGGCTACAATTATATCCCCAATGCCCAGGTTAATGCCTGCTTTACAATGATCAATGATGAAGATAATGAAGATGATGATGATAATGAAATAACTGCAATGTTGACTATATTGCATTTGATGATTATAATTATATTATTGTGTAACTACCATCTTCCGGATTCTGGGTTAAATGATTTACATTTATTCCTCCGTTTAATTCTCACAACAATCCTTTAGTATA
Organism: Phocoena sinus; assembly: GCF_008692025.1. Classification (NCBI taxonomy): domain Eukaryota; kingdom Metazoa; phylum Chordata; class Mammalia; order Artiodactyla; family Phocoenidae; genus Phocoena; species Phocoena sinus. The sequence continues at coordinate 43,390,543 of NC_045772.1, read as the reverse complement.
TGTACTATGATTATTCCCATTTTAAAGTTAATGACTATTCCCATTTTAGAGGTAAAGTTATGTAGGTATAGAAAGGTTATTAAAATTGCCTGAAATCAAACCTCTAGTAACTGGAGGAAATAAGACTTGAATCCAGGTGTTTTGCCTGCAAAGGTTGTCTTTTTCAATAATATTTGTGTTGAATTTTATTGAATGTTGCAAGCCATGTGGAGGAAATTGCTCTTCATGAGTTTGAGTTTCTACAACCGAGAATTTTAGATATTGGATTCTTTTCCCATTGGATTTCTGATGATTCAGTTGTACTCACTCACAGTGGAATCCTAGTGCTCTCAGCTCTGCTTCCTTTTCTTAAGAATTCTAAATGTATTATTTCCTTGGAAAATTACAAAACCCATAATATACAATACGTTTACAAAGCAAAAGGTTTTTAATGGGTATTCAGAAGTTTATAGATCAATGTCCTTCTAATTTTAAAATTAACTTAGTGACACTATTTTTCAATTAATATTCTATTCTAATATGTCATCTATATTCAAAAAATAAGAAGAGAAAATCTTCCAAAATATAAGGATGCTTCTCAGCCTGCTTCTTATCTGAAGCAGGTTAGAGTCCAAAAGCCTCTTTTCATTTTGAACTTTCCCTGCCCCTTTTAGTCCAATCTAATATAATTCTTTTTAAATCTTTGTGCATCAAATTAGGATCTATTCCATTAAACAAAAGATACATTCATATACTTTTTCTTAAAGCCCATCTAAATCTTAAAGCGCATCTAAATCTTAAAGCCCATCTAAATCTTTTCTTAAAGCCCATCTAAATCTTGGGTTCCCTGTGAGGCTGCTAGGATACAAAACCCTTCACAGTCTTAGGAGTTCTATTGTTTTAACAGGGAAGGTCTATGTGGCATACCCTTAAATTCCTTAGATGGCTTTTGTCTAACTGAAAGTATCTATGAGATATACCAACTTATATCTTTTGAGGATTTTAACAAAGGATCTTACAGCCCTATCTGAATTTGATTTCTTACTTTGGTATTCTTTTGCTGGGAAAGATTGAGAAAAGAAACAGTTTTACTTTCAAATCCAGCAATTTCTGGTTCATGTAATTTCTCTAAATTCTGCTCAGAAATTTAGAGGCTTCTTCTTTGGTGCATCTCTTCTTCTCCTGTTTTATCACAGGCAGCAAAAAGAAGCCAGTTGTCACTTTGTACATTCTGCCTGAAAATCTCCCCTGCCAGATCTATGAGTTCATTAGGTTTCCTTTCTGTTTCTCATGTGACTGTAGGCAACAGTACTGTCAAACTTTCTGCCACTACATAACAAGAATCCTCTGTTTGCAATCTCCAGTAACATTTTCCTCACTTTCCTTCAAGCCCTCACCAATGGTTTCCTCAAGGTTATTTCCAGCTTCCACTAACAGTCTCCTTGAGACCCTTTCAGCTTTGGTCTACCACTGAGTCCCAAAGCCAATGGAAAATGCTTTGGGCAGCAGTGCTACACTTCCAGAACCAAATTCTGTTCTGATTAGAGCTGCATCACAAACTACTCCAAAACTTTGTGGCTTAAAACCAGAGCCATCTTATTATTACCTCTAATGGTTTTGTGGGTCAGGTACCATGGCAAAGGATGGCTCATCCTTGCTCCATGATACCTGAGGCCTCAGATGGGAAGACTGAAATGACTGTGGTCTGGATCTGCTGAGACTGACTGAGAGTTTGCCATCTACATAGTCTCAGGGTCTTTTCATGGGATGTCTCCATGTAATTTTTCCAGTATGGCAGCCCAGGGTAGTCATACACTTTACATTGAAGCTCAGGGCTTCAGAAGCAATAAATCCAATAGATCTTGGTAGAAGCTACAAGGATTCCTGTGATGTTGCAAACCTAACCTTAAGCTCCAGTCCTAGTAGTTTTATTTCTATTCCATAATGTACTAAAACTAGTTCCTATCTTGAGACCATTTCAGTTACTGTTTCCTTTGCCTGAATTGCTATTTTTATGGATCTCTTCCTGGATTGCCCTTTATGTCATTCAAGTCTCTGCTCAGACTCATCATCACATGGAAATTGTCTTGACATAGTTACCTCCTGCATCAGTCACCGAGAATCCAGGGAAGCATGTCACTTTTCTTAATGTGATACAGGGTGTGCAGCGGAGAGGTCAAAAGGAAAAAGAGAACCCTCTTTTGCAGGCGGTGAGATACTGCAATTACTTATGACTTTATTTTTTTCCTGACTTTTTTTTCCCCTCCTTGAATCTTCGTGGTTTTATGAAAAGCAAAGTGATTCACAGTCTAATCATATACCCCTTTCTTTCTTGTCCTTCACCTAATAGGTTTGGAGAAGTTGTAATTATAAATAGAAGAAATAAGTTAGAATCCAGGCTTTAAAAAGTGGGGATGATAGAGCAGAATATTCAGCCCTAAAACCCCTCAACCTTCCTCCCATCAACTGTGTCAATTACCATCTTCCTGTTTTGTTTTACTCCCATACCCTGAGCAACAGCAATAATATATGAAGGATAGAGAAAATTCCAGTATAAAACAAATGCTTACGCATTTTTGTTCATTCAAATACTATTTCTTAAACTCTGTCTCTCATCTGAACAATAGAACACCAAATGAAATTGCTAGTTTGGAAATTACATTAGACATACAGGGAAAAATTCTGACTTCAGTGGTTATAAGAAAGTACGATGTGTTGTCTTGTCATAGCAGATGCAAAAGAAATTATTAGAAAGTAATGCCTGGATCAACTTGGATGAACTCTCCCTCTAGGCAATAGAGGAAACTAGAAATTTAATTGTAGTCTTGTCCCTGTCTTAGAAATGTGCACTTTAAATCGCAAGGAAACATCATTAAACATCAAGTTTCATCACTTCCACCAGGATTTAGAAGCAAGTTAATTTCACATGCATTTTTTCTTAGTAAGGAAAATGTTTCCACAGAATCTACCTCATGGGAATCATACTAGAATTTATTACACAGTGAAAAAAAGCAATACAGAAATATCTTTGTGCAATTGCTAGACTAAAAAGCATAGGTGAAGCTAGTAACTTTGTATAATCCGTTAAGAAAGTGTACCCGGAAGCCTCATTCTCAGGCTAGCAAAATAAAAGTCTTGACTCTCTTCCTGTGAAGATAAAATTAATTTATTGGAGCACAAATACTTGCAATGAAAGTGGAATGATGGAACTCTGGCCAGAAAGGACAGCCAGAAATATAATTTGGCAAATGATACTACAATATGTCCACTACACATATGCTACCCTGGAAGAGATAAGAGACTCCACAGGGCTTGAACATTTTACTTCCAGAAAAAAAGTGTCAGTTCGCACTTAACATATAATGTTAAGATTTTGTTTCTAATATCTAGGATAGCTGGTGAATGTTCTGATTGTTCACATTTTCAAGACATGTAGCAGTTATTCCTTTAGATTTCATATATTTTCTTTTCAATATTTTAAGAAAAGCTACCTAAAATGTATTTCACATTTTCTGCCTTAGTAAATTGTGTGAAGAAGCATAATTTATCCTCTCTATTGATATAGAAGGAAAATACTTTATTGTTTTATTACCTTATATTTATTTTATTATCAGTGAATTTAACTTGTTCATTAAATATGTATATTTAGTTACATTTATATGTATAAGGACTTACATTATATATACAAATATACACACATATGTATGTGTATATGTGTATGTATATTGCTGAATCAATTGAAAATAAGCTGTAGACGACTTGACATTTCACCTCTGAATATTTCAATATGTATTTCCTACAAATGAAGACATTCTCTTATATGTCCATAATATCTAAGAAAATTAACAATAATTCAATAATGTCTAATAAACATTCAATATTGAATTTTTCCCATTCTGGGATCTAATCGATGTTTACACATTTGCAATGTGTTCATTAGGTCTCTTTAATCTCCTTTCATCTGGAACTTGTTGCCCTTCCTTTGTTTCTCATGATGTTTTCAAAGAGGCCAGGCCATTTGTCTTGTAGGATGTCTCATATTCTGAATTTGTCTGATCTCTTATTATGAGATTCAACTACAGTTTTTGGAAATAATAGACGATATAGCATACTTTTTTATTGTATCACATCTGAAGACATGCAATAACCAATTATACTACTATTGATGATGCTAAGGTTGTCATTTGGTAATCAAGTGACCACCAAATCTTTTCAGGTAAAGGTGCATTAGACTGTGGTAATTAGTAATCTGTGGGATGATTCTTTGAGATCACATGAAAATTCTTTTTCCCAACATTTTATTTGTTTTAGCATATATGTATAATGTTTGCCTGAATTAATCTTTATTATATTAGTTGTTACAATATAAGAAATTCTAGAAATGAAATATATAGTTACTGGAATTAAGAAATTATTACATGAGTGTAACAGGATATTAGACACAGCTGATGAAATGATTAGTGAAATGGAAGTTCAGCCAATTAGTAGAAAATATCAGGACTGAAACACATACAGGGAAAAGGAATAAAAAATGAAGAATATAGGGCTTCCCTGGTGGCGCAGTGGTTGAGAGTCCACCTGTGATGCAGGAGACACAGGTTCGTGCCCCGGTCCGGGAAGATCCCACATGCCGCAGAGCAGCTGGGCCCGTGAGCCATGGCAGCTGAGCCTGTGCGTCCAGAGCCTGTGCTCCGCAACGGAAGAGGCCACAACAGTGAGAGGCCCGCGTACCACAAAAAAAAAAAAAAAAAAGAAGAATATAGGAGATGTATGGGACACTATAAAAGGTCTAATAAGAATGTTAAAATCCCTGGAGGAAAAGAGAAATAATTGGGCAAGTAACTGTGCTTTTTCAAGCATATGCAATAGTTACCTAAAGTTAAATGACTTTATAAAAGAATAAAGAATATTCTTGAAAGAATACTGGACTAGAATTTTAAAGTTTCTAGCCTTGGCTTTACTAGTGCCTACTCATGGCAAAAACGTCTTTACTCATTAGACATATCATTTAGCTTTGATGGTCTTCAATAGCCTCAGTTTTTTAAATGGTGATTTTAAAAAACCCATATTGTCTACCTTACAGGATTTCTTTTAAAATAAATCAAATGAATCGCATACATAAAAGAACACTGAAAAGTGTAACATTTTCAAATGGAAAGTACTGATGTTGACATCCTTCATAGGTGTTAAAATCACTTGTCATTATTGATTCCAAGAAGGTTAAGAAGAAGGGACCCAACAGGAAAAAAATACTTTGTTATTTTATAATTATTTTTCTTCATAGGGAACAAGTCTTAAGTCTTCAGATAACTTACTATGCCAAAATAAAGCCCTTTGTGATTAACAAATTTAATAGAAAAGAGTGACTTAAACATATGTAGATATTGTTCAGTCTGTCCTTAAACATATGTAGATATTGTTCAGTCTGTCCTTGAATAACCTTGTGTTGATTCATATATTTGTCAAGGCATTATTTGGAAAACACCAGAAAACAAACCAACTTTATCAGAACTACAAGACTATTTACAAAATAGTTGGTACACAAGTCCATTCTCTAAAAAAAATTAATGTTATTCATACATTTGCTTTTTTAGTAATGTATCTAACTTTGAAGAGTCAAAGTCACGCATGCATTTAAAGCTACATATACCAAGTTTATATGTTAATAGTTTTTTTGGGGCTTCCCTGGTGGCGCAGTGGTTGAGAGTCCGTCTGCCGATGCAGGGGACACGGGTTCGTGCCCCGGTCCGGGAAGATCCCACATGCCGCGGAGCGGCTGGGCCCGTGAGCCATGGCCGCTGAGCCTGCGCCTCCGGAGCCTGTGCTCCGCAACGGGAGAGGCCACAATAGTTAGAGGCCCGCGTACCGCCAAAAAAAAAAAAAAAAAAAAAAAAAATAGTTTTTTTGTTTTAATTGTTAGGTATTAGGAATACCTTTGACCATTTTCAAGAAAACAGGCTCCTTAGTGGCTGCAGCAGCAGCTTTAGCATTGCATGCCCATGTCTGTTTTCCATGCTGATAGCCGTGGCTCACGCCCATCTCTGAAGCTTGTTTAGGCGGTGCTCTGAGTACCCCCTCCTCACGCACCCCAAAACAATGGTCTCTGGACTCATTGGCAGCTCCAGACGTTTTCCTGGACCCCCTCCCGGCTAGCTGTGGCGCACTAGTCCCCTTCAGGCTGTGTTCACACACAGCCAACCCCGGTCCACTCCCTGGGATCCGACCTCCGTATTCCGAACCTCAGCTCCCAGCCGCCACCTGTCCCCGACGGGTGAGCAGACAAGCCTCTCGGGCTGGTGAGCGCTGGTCAGCACCGATCCTCTGTGCGGGAATCTCTCCGCTTTGGCTGCACTCTCCTACGTGGCTCCGAAGCTTCCCCCCCACCCCACCCCCTGTTTCCACCAGTGAAGGCGCTTCCTAGCACGTGGAAACTTTTCCTCCTTCACAGCTCCCTCCCAGAGGTGCAGGTGCTGTCCCTCTTCTTTTGTCTTTGTTCTTTTTTCTTTTGCCCTATCCAGGTACATGTGGAGTTTCTTGCCTTTTGTGAAGTCTGAGGTCCACTGCCAGCGTTCAGTAGGTGTTCTGTAGGAGTTGTTCCACATGTAGATATATTTTTTAATGTATTTGTGGGGAGGAAGGTGATCTCCACATCTTACTCCTCCACCTTCTTGAATGTCCTCCCACTACATGGCTTTTTAAATGAATGAGATAGACTTTTATGTACTTGTACAAACCCTCAGCCCAACTCTATAAAAATGGAAGCTGCAAGATACAAACACTAAAGGTCAAAGTATCAATTTCCATCTAATAGAAATCCCAGAAAGAAAAAAATAAATAAGAAAATGGAGAGGAGGGGCTCCCCTGGTGGCGCAGTGGTTAAGAATCCGCCTGCCAATGCAGGGGACCCAGGTTCGAGCCCTGGTCTGGGAAGATCCCGCATGCCACGGAGCAACTAAGCCTGTGTGCCACAACTACTGAAGCCCGTGCACCTAGAGCCCATGCCCCAAACAAGAGAAGCCACCACAATGAGAATCCCGCTCACCACAATGAAGAGTAGTCCCCACTCACCACAACTAGAGAAAGCCCACACACAGCAACGAAGACCCAACGCAGCCAAAAATTTAAAAAAGGAAAAGATAATGGAGAGGAAAAACTAAAGATATAATAGTCATGAAATCTTCATAACTAAAGAAAAATACGTGCTCTCAGGTGAGAAGCCTCATAGAGTACAAAGCAGACCAGAAAAGATAAAATAATACATATTTATAAATAGTACAGAAATATTTGAAAACATTAAACACAAAGAGAAATTCTCAACATTTGTAGGGTAAAATGGTAATGTTAAATTTGAATCACTGAGCTGAGGTTCCCAAAGAGCAACATTGGATGTAAAAAGATAAAAGACTAAAGTACTACATAGAGGATAAAGTATGGATTATTTTGTGAATGATGTTGAAATAATTGGTTCACTATACTATGTAAAACACAAAGGAATTATGACTCTTCACAGAAAAAAGCTCCATGGATCGAAGACATATTGTGAAAAGAAAAGCAGAATTAGTGGAAAGTGTACTCTAACATCTTTTCTCTCTCTATGGAGAATGACTTTTAAATAAGACCAAAAGGCATTAACGAGGTAAAGAAAAATCATGTATAACATTACATCAACAGTAAAGATTTCCTCAGACAAGGGCCCCTCAGATAACGTTAGCAGTAATAGGGTATTTGCAACATCCAAAAGTGACAAAAGGATTAAGATCTGGAATATCAAGGAAGTCTTAAAAATTATCAAGAAAAAAGGAAAACAATAATAACTTATAATGTAAAATAATATGAAAAAAATTATATATCTGGATCACTTTGCTGTACTTCTGACACTAACACAATATTGTAAGTCAACTATACTTCAATTTTTAAAAAAAGTCTCAAAAAGAATAAGGAAACCACAAAAAATTGAGAAAGGATATGAATAGGCAATTTATAGACACAAACACTATTAAATATACAAAAAGGAAACCAACTTCAGTAGTAATCACAGAAGTGCAAGTAAAAATAACAATGGCTACACTGCATGTTCATCATATTGGCAAAAATTCAAATAATATTAAGTATTGTTACAGATTCAGGGAAGCAAAAACCCTGATGCACTATTTTTGGATGCAATCAGTAGCATTCATTTTGGAAATAAAATCTGTTAGTTCAATAAGGGTATGTACATCTCCTAGAATCAAAAACAAGCTCTAGAGAAACTCTTGCTCAGGTACACAAATAGGCATGAATAAAAATGCTCATTGAAGTACAACAGTAGAAAAACATTGGAAGCAATCTAGGTATCAGTCAATAGAAGACTAGATAACCTAGGTGAGTACTAAAAGGATAATTCCAATATATTTATTTTTTAATTCGGTTCCATATGGGCTGAAAGAAAAAAGTAAGAAATGTAATGCAACACATGTAGTAATATATAAATCTAATATTTATATGAAACTTATGTAATTTATATATACATATATAAGTATATATGCATTATATGAAGCAATACTGTATATTTTACCTTGACACATGTAAAGACATTTATGGAAGTATGAATTGGCAGGACAAAAATTAAGCACAAAAGGAAAGAAAGCATAAGGGGATGGGATCGTGCTGGGAGGTGACGGGTATAAAAATACAAAATAAAAATGTATCATATACTGACTGATAATATACCGAGGAATATACCTCAATTTAGTTGGATGCACTTGAGATCCTCCTTCTCAAATTATAGCATCCCACATGGGCAAGGTCATAATGAAACAAGCGCTCACATATACTGCTATTAGATGATACTTTTCAGGACATAAACTCTAATCTGTGTTTTTTTGGAATGTATAATAAACTAGTCAATTTCTAAGTCTATATTATTTTATAGGAGCAATTTCACCGCTCTTGACTATCAAGGCCACGTTTAACCACCCCAGTCTTAGCCTTTATCTAGTTTCTAAGATATTTCTCTTTTATTCATTCAACAGATGTTTACCAAACTCCAATTACATTCCACAAACTCTCTTAAAACTCATCCCTGTCCTTTATTGATTCCCCTTCCACTTCTGATTGCTCTATTATTTTATTTTTTATAATTTTGATCTACCTCTAAATCTGAAAATCTCTAAAATTAAACCATATTTTTGCCTAAAATACTCTTTAGACTAATCTTCTATTCTTGTACTTCTCTATATTGTCAATTTCCAAATCCAAATCTATTTTTTCATCTGGATATTTACGCTTTCATAACATTCTACTACCTCAAACTCAACATAAATCATTTGACTCTCATTATCTTCTACCCCAAAACATCTCCCATTGCCAATTATGGTTGGCTTCTCCGGATGCATTGTTATCCCAATTGACCACTTAAATTAAAAAAAAAAAAAAAGATTCATATATTTGTTTTTCTCTTTTCCTTCCCTGATCAATCACATCAACTCCCATAAATTCACACCTGTATTGATTTCCTATTGCTGTTGTAACATATTACTACAAACTTAGCAGCTAAGACAACATCAATTTATTATCTTACAGTTTTAGAGGACAGAAGTCTGAAATGGGCTAAAATCAACGTGTCAGTGGGACTGCATTCCTTACTGAGAGCTCTAGGGAAGAATTCATTTTTCTGCCTTTTCCATCTTCTAGAGGCTACCCACCTTCCTTGGCTCATGGCCCCCTTCCATCTTCAGAGCCTGCAATGACTAGTTGAATCTTTTCTATGCTGCCATTTCTCTGGTTCTATTTTTTCTGTCTCCTTCTTCCTCGATGACCCTTTGGATTACACTGAACCCACCTGCATAATCCAGAATAATTTCCTGCATTAGCTGATTAGCAATCTTAATTCCAATCTCAACCTTAATTTCCCCCTCACCATGTAACATTCACAGTTTCTGAGGATTAGGATTTGGACATCTTTGTGGAGCCATTATTCTATCTATCACATTATCTAATCCAAATCAATTGAAATATCACCTCCCTCACCCTTTTTTGCTTTTTTCCCCCTTATTTCATAATTTAGGACAAATCCTATGCAAAATTCTTTTCCTTCCAAGCACTTCTGGGAGTTCCACCAGGTACCTCGCATGTACTTAAACCAAGTCATATTTTTTAAAGTTTCACCTGTACTGTTATTCTCTTTTCTTCCTTAGCCTTGTTCATTAAATACAAGCATGTCTTCTGGTTAGTGATGTAGCCTTGGAGGATCACGATCACTGTTCCTAGCCTTGCCCATCATTTCTGCTGATGCTGCAATAGTGGCACTCAAATCCCAGAAGCATCAAATTTTTGAATTGGAGGAAAACGCTTCTTTCCACTTTTTATGTTATGTTCTACTAAAGGATAACACAGCCAAGTTGCTTGTTCCCATCTTAGAGACTTTTTAAAAAAACTTAGTTTTTACTTTAAAATATAGATCCATAGAGGAGACAACTGGCAAAAATGATGTGTACTCAGCATCACTATTCCCCAAGGATGAAAAATGCCTGGTTTTGGTTTGAATATCTACAGATTGAGTCATTGACTCCCTCTTCTCTGAGGTCAAGTTTTCATCCAAGAAGCCTCCTCACTTAGGCAGGATGGACTCTGGTAGACCTAATCACCATCACACAGACCACATCTATCTTAAACCAATGGTGGAAACAGTTTGCTTAAATGCAATCAGCTACAACCACAGCCTCTCACACCTATTCCTTCTTTACTTTTCCATAATCGCAGCTTGCCCTGCAAGGGAGGTTCACGTAGTATTTATGTAATTGCAATAGCCACCACCGTCATCCTATTGTCTATATAATCCTTGCCCATCCAACATGACATCATTGATTAAGATTCCTAAATCAGTGCTACTTTTCTATTTGGGGATGTATAGTATTTTTCTGTGACCATTCGAAAAAAATCCAAACAATCTATCATTCAAATATCTTTCTAATATTTATAATATGACTTCCATTGTTTTGTTTTTAGCTATTGCCTTTCTTCATCCTAGTCCTTATGTCACACACTTTCTTTTTCAAATTATCTAATTCACAGCATCTTTAAACATCCACCACAAATCCCCACTACCTCTCAATAGAGTTGGGAAATTTTCTAGGACAATTTTAAGTCTTTTTAAAAATTCAGTAAATCAGTTGATGCTTAAATGACTGAGTAAATATGGATTTTGTTTAATAGATATCAGCTGTTGCTTTATTGTACCTAGGTGAGAAGAGTATCTCTTAAAAATAAAAATTAAACAATTTATGCTAGGGTTAGCATTACTTTGTTATTACCCTCTCGGGCTAGCAGACCATTGATAACAGCCCCAGGTGTTACTCTGTTCTTTTTCGCTAGACTTAAACTCAATAATTCCAGGTTAAGTCTCATCCTCATAGCCTCAAAAACCCAATTTGGCAATTCTATTATTTCCTGTCTGTACCCAGTACCCTTAGCAAGTCTCCTTTCCTGAGGCCACTGCCTGCCTTTTTAGAAAAATTCCCTTTTATCAGTGGCTCCAAACTCACAATATTTTTCAACTGACTTGCCTTCAGTCCTTCTGGAAATGACTGCCGCTCTTTCAGGCTAGATCAAAAATATACGTCTTTAAATTCCAGAGTTTCTCATAAAAAGTCTAGTTCACCATTCATAGCCATACCAGGTCAAATTACTGCCATATGATTATTAATAAATCATGAAATTAGTTTATCTGAAGATAATGTGATCACTTTCACTGACAGGGAAAACAGGGACTATATTTCAATATCCAAAAACATTTGAGGAAGGAAGTATTCTTCACGAAGCTTTCTGGTTGAAAAATGCTGCATAATTTCAAAATAGCAGAATCATTTGGGCAACAGAGGAAAAGAGCTTCAAGGGTTCTGAGATTATGTCTTTCCTCTGATGCATTTTTAGAGATCTCTCATGAGGACAAAATAACCCTTAAGGAGGAAAAAAATACTAGTGTTGCTGTAATTTTTGATAAAAGCAAATAGTTCCAACAAAAGAACCGGGATTTAAGACACTGTGTGAGCAGAAGGCCAAAAGATCGGATACTTGGGCACTTAACAAGTTGAACGTGCTGAGAAACTCATTGTTAGCAGCTTGAATGCATTTATTGTCTCTCCTAAGGAGGTTGAAGAGACAAGCATTATGAAAACCAATTTTTTCAAAAAGTGAAATCGTGTCTTGGGGTCTTCATTGGTTATCTCTGACCTGACAGAAAAGAGTGACTGAGCTAAACTTAAGTCATCTCATCACCGTTTCAATTAATTATAAGATACATGGAGGGTTATGAGGAAGGAACTTAAACTAATGACTCACTGCTTCTAACACCGTGAAAAACCCTGGATTTATCAGCACTCTGGCTGATATCGCCTCATATACAGTCCTTACCACATGCCTAAGACAAGCAGGGTACAGTACTTCCCACACAAAAATGACTTGTGCGAAAGTTAGAATGGAAGATATCTGAGAACAATCACCTGTGAACAATCTTCATTCTTGTTTCTCTTAATCACTGAACAATTGCAGCATCCTACACTCTCTCCTCTTTTCTTTCCCTGGGCACCTGCACCATTACTGTTTTCAAATGTCTCTTCCTGATCTTTCTCTCTATTAAACAACACAACCTCCACCTTATTCGTTGCCATGCAAGAGTCCTTTCTGTGGATAATGAACTGCCTGGTGTCCTTCTCTTTCAGGACCGCCTCCCCTCCCCTTTCCTCCTAGATAATTCTAAAGTTTTCCACATACGTGACAGTGAAAAGAGAGTCTTTGGAAGGAACCATAGGACTAGCCCAAAGCAGCATTTCATAAGTGTAAATTTTCTTTGTCATTTGCTGTTTTATCATTAATGTACATAAATTTAGTATCCTACTTCAAAATGCATCTGAGTTTCTATTAATCTGAGATATATGAAATTGTTTGCCAAGCATGGAAATTGATGCTACAGGAAGACAGACCTTGATTAATTGTGACTTTTAGTACTCCCGTAAGCCTCTCTACTGAAAGCTATTCTTTTTCCGATGTCCACAGGAAAGTGGATATATGGAGAGATAGTGGAGGTGACATTCTCCTGATTCCCTCATTCTTCTTCCTGACTTTTACTCTTCCATCTGCCTGTAAAAGTCCATCCTCATTTAAGGCTATTTATTGTATATCATCCTTGTTAAGCTCATTTCATTGAATGTAGACCTTCAGACCTGGCTCACAGTATTTTTCTACCATACTTCTGCCGTAATTCTAGGAGATTTTAGCATTCATGTAGACAAAGGATGGCATCCTAGTTTCAAATTCCCTAGACCTCTTGCACCTTACCTTTCCTCCTCTGCATTACAGCGCTCCTCTAAAGAACACATTTTAATAGCTCACTCAGAAATTTCAAAGTTTCATATTCTATACTTTGTAAACAAATTTTTGTTTTTTCACCTCTCTCCTACTATCCTTCCCACCAAATCTGCACAACAATTTCCACAAACCCTCTAGTCCCTGGATTCCCCATTTTCTTTGGATTTATCGGTTCCATCCTAGGCTAACTTCCTTCCTTACTGAGCTTGGACCTCAGAAGTTCAGCAACTGCAAAACCCAAATCCTGGAGCAGTAACAGTTAACCTTTTTGTTTCTACATTTTGATAGTTGAGAATACTGGATAAAAATCTCCCAATTCTTTGATTTTGCACTACTATAAATTCATGATTTTCAGCCCTGGCTAGGACCTCAGCATCAACCTCAGTACTCTTACTTTCCTTGATTAGTTCCCTCCAACCTTCCCCTCAAAACACATTCAGAACTTGCACCACTCCCCTCCCTCAAACCTCATCTTCGCTCAGACTCGGCTCTTTTATTCTCAGCAGATATCAAAGTCTTCTGCTTTATATTTCATCATGGGGAAAAAGAAGGTTCTCTCTCTACCTCCCTACATCCTTACCAGCAAAATATATTATCCATATGGAAAAGTAGCTAAAAATTATTTTATTCAAAGAAAAAACTAAAGTGAAAAATTTTAATCATTTTCAATCATTTGAGAGGTCCTAACCCATTTGATAGCTTGGAATATGAAAATAAACCAGATCTGATCTGAATAATTATAGACAACAGGTGTTCCAGTCTTTGTAGTCCTACCTAGATAGGGGCTGGACCAAAAACTACCTACTTCCCCATTAATTGCTTATAAACTATATGTATAATTTAAAGTCTGACACAATGTAATTAGATTTCTAAGATGGAAAACAGAGAGTGTGCCACTTTTGAGTTGAAAAAGACAGTGCATCTTTGATCACTGAGATGGCGAGAGAACTGCTGAGACTTCATTCTCTAAAATTCACATCCTTAAGGGATTCACTTTCACTTTCATCAAGACAGCAATCTTCTGGTATTGTTGACAACTTAGGAACACCACAGTTGCTGTCTTGGGGTGTCTGGGCTCTTGCCTATAGACAATCCAAACCAACTTCTTGCAACATCCAAGAGAAAATATCCAGCTAGTCACTTAGAAACTATTTACTTACCTCCAGTAAAAGGACCCAGTATCATTAATCTTTGAATACTTTACAACAAGCTGGAGAAACTGCGATAACTTAATGAATTACGTTTCTACTTCCAGAATGAGAAGACACAAAGCTAATACTGATGGCTTTGCTTTTGCAAAGACTAGTGGAAAATTGCAAGCTTTCAGCTGAGCTTCCAGTTTATCAAGGCTCAATATTTCTTTCCTTTCCGAAATATGAAGAAATATAATAGTCTTGTGTAAGAAAAAAAAAGTTTAATACAGCAGTATGTTCCATTTCATTGTTCTAATTTTTCTTCCAAAGTTATTTTTTTCCTTTGTTTTCTGTCAGAAGCAGTGCATTTACATTGAGTAATCCAGACTACTTCATGAGAAGATGAATCATTGCATTCTTCTTCAACTCTTCTGGCAGCCAGCAAAAACAACAGACTCCAGTGCAAGACAAATTTTAGGTTTCACCTTCATAAAAGCCAAGGATCTGTCCAAAATATTGACAACCAGGATAAAAGTTTATGTGCAAGATTGAAAATAAAAAAGTTGGTTAAATCTCTTAAATCTTGACCTGTCTCTGTCTTTAACACACAATGTTATTGTTCTCAGGGGAAGCCTTCGTCAAGCTCAGTCCTTTTTTTGTGGTTGGAATTTCTGTTCCTATTCCAAGTAGAATTTCAGTAGCTCAGAGAGCTGAACTTATTCCAGACTGCCAAGACCTATGCCCCCAGATTCTTCACTAGGTGGGAGAGGCAGCATCTGGCCTGGAGAGAGCTGAGCACAGAAGAACACGATGGACTCTTCCCTGGGTCAGTGACCCACCAGCTCAACAGTGCCCCCAACAAGCATCCAACCCTCCACTGCCTCTGCCACCTCCTCCGCAGCCTCAGAGCCCAGCTTCACACCGCTGTCCATGCCCACCCTCCTACTGGCAGCATCTCCTCCTGCAGGCTCTGGTCTCCCAGCAGCTCTCGGGCCATGGCATGCCATCAGCAGAAGCTGAAGCAAACCTGTTCTTGTTCATCATATTTTTAATTTCCAAAGTTAAAAATTGTTCTTATTTCCTTTTCTATAAGATCCCATTTTGGTTTCATAAACAGATAATCTTTTCTTCTATCTTTGATGATATTAACTATGACCTTTATTTGGTTCTCTGTTCCATTGATTGTTTTTGTCCAAGTTTTTTTCTGTTTGTTTTTGTCTCTGCCTCTTGAGTTGTCTTTTCTCAAATGTGCAGTGATTATCGGCATTCCCTTTATGTAAAAATGAGAAGCTGATTGGAAGAAGTGCATTGTTGTGTGTTGGTGGAGGGTAGCAACCTGGCTGTCTAGGATTCTAGGAGCAAAGCAGGAGAAGCAGCCTGCTAGTCCAGTGTTTCAATACATAGATGTTTACATAATTCCAATATTCTTAGCTCCAACACTCACCCCTATCTTATCCTATGTCTGTTGTCTCTGAATCCAGAGCTCCTGGGCTTAGTTTCTCCAGACTAAACCTGTTGCTGCATGCAATGGAGGTGGGTAGAGTCGTTCTCTGACTGCTCAGGGAATTGCAGGGGAGCAGGCAAGTTCAACCAGTTGATGTACAGATATTAAACCAATCATGTTGCCAATCACACCTCAGCCCATGTTCTAGGCATTCTTCAAGGTAAATTAGATAAATTCTTATAAGTACCCCACCTCTTGCAGGTATTTGGATTTCTACTTCTTCTAGTCTGCTAAGTTCATTAAATCTCCTCCATTAGTTTGCTGTCTAAACATTTTTTGAAATCTTTCATCCATGGTTTTCCCTTATGTTGAATTTACCCTTGTGGTTAATACTTTTTTGCTTCTTCACTGATATTTTAATGAAGTTTTTGGAGGGAGAGCTGATGGGCAAGGGTGGTCAATCTGCCAAACTTAACTGGAAGGGTTCAATAGTTAACTGTTGATATTTCTAAAACATTGGACAACATCATAAGTGTACACATGGGTGGTTTGGGGGGCAACAGGTAATGCCATATACCATTTGCAACATTAGAATATCCTTTTGACTCTACCTTCAAAGTATGATCAGAATTTGAACTCCCCAATAGCTGTCATCCTAATCCAGTGATATCATTTTATACCATCTGTCATGGTACACTACCATCTGTCATGTGGATTGAGATAATGTAGCAAATGAGAAAAGCCAATCTGGATTTATCCTGATGCCTGAAATCTGCCCAATAGCTGACTTCATTCCCATACTATGCCTGCTAGCATTTGGAGGAGAGGTCCTAACTAATGCTTATACTGTTCAATGAGTAGATGCCTAGCAGTCATTTCAAGGAATAGGCTTTCAGTTTCCCCCCAGATTTAAATCTAACCTGACATTCATTTGCCACCTTAATATATGCTCACCAGCCCCTTAACTCCCATTCATGGCTGCCCTCGTAGAAGGGGTATAGACCACTGACATCCATGTATTCTATGTCAAGAGAAGGGGGGTATAGAATATAAAATGGGTAAGCCTCTTTAATTCAAGAAAAGATCTTTAATACATGAACCTCCAATGACAAGAACAATCTTGGTTGATGTTTTGTAGTTTGGTCAAAATAAGAGTAGTAAACTTTCATTGAGTAATCAGCCTCCTTGTGCTTATTATGTACATGCAGTTCCTATTTTTGCTTTCAGCAAACCCATGAGAAAAATGTGAACCACATGGTCCTGAGAAGAGGTAGCTGATCCAGTACTAAGACTAGGAACTTATCCTTGAACCATAAGCTCAGTTAATGCAGCTGGCAGAATGGTCCTGGGAGCATATGAAATACCAGTTTCAAGCCTCCCAGAATAACTTGGGAAAACTTCAAAGTGAGATTTTTCTGAATAGCCACTGGACACAAGTGAAAATGCACGCCTCCTTATCTCTACCCCAATTTTTCTAACCACAAGAGAGGACTGCCAACAATTAGGTTACACCCATTCTCAACCATCTGCACTATTCTTTCCCAAGAATCTTAAAGTTCATCATGTGTACCCTTGACCCCATCTTGTCCCAAGCTACCTAGTACTCCATCAGTACCTCATATTTTTTAATCTCCTTCCCTTTTATCTTCTTATTATTCTTAAGTAGTGCCCTTGCTTTATTCTCATAAATGCTTTTTGCCTTACATTGTTTTGTCCAATATTAGTTTAGCTAGATCAACTTTCTTTGGGTTTTTTTTTTTTGCTGTACGCGGGCCTCTCACTGTTGTGGCCTCTCCCGTTGCGGGGCACCAGCTCCGGACGCGCAGGCTCAGCGGCTATGGCTCACGGGCCCAGCCGCTCCGCGGCATGTGGGATCTTCCCGGACCGGGGCACGAACCCGTGTCGCCTGCATCGGCAGGCGGACTCTCAACCACTGTGCCACCAGGGAAGCCCTCTTTTGGTTATTTTTTGAATGGTATATATTTCCTCATCCATTTCTGTGTGGTTTTGATTTAGGTAATTAATTATTTAACTTGGGTGTCCCTTATAAGTAGTATGTGGCTAAAATTTTTATTCTTTTTATTCAATGTGTTAAAATCTGCCTGGTGAAGTTAGCCCAATTGTATTTATTATGGTTACTAGTATATTAGGATTTTATTACAATCCTATTTTGTGGTTTCTGTTTATCCAAAGTTTTTCTTAGATTCCTTCCCTACTTACCTTCCATTTGATAAATAATTTTATGTTTTCTTTTATCTATGATGGTTTTAAAAGTATAGATTACATTTTTATTCTTTTTGGTGACTTCTGCTAAAATTTTGATATGAATACTTAATTATAATTTTTAGCAAAATGTAACAGTATTTCTACCTCTACCCCTAGCCAATCATGTCATCTTTCACAGTCCCTTCCTGCACAATGTTATTGTTGTTTACAGTTTTCATTTTATTCTTTATTTTAAATGCGCACACAAAATAACATTTTATTGTCAGTTAATTTCATTTGATATTTTGTCATTTGCTTGTATTTGGAGAAGAAGATATGAAGTGTCTTGAGTGCAAGCCCTTTAATCTATGAACATGTGCAAGTCTCCCCCCACTGTTCTGGAGAGGTTCCAGTGCTGTCAACAGATTCTCAAAGGGGAACATTATCCAAAGATTAAGAACCACTCACCTTCAGCATAAAATCCAAGTCCCTTTATAAGGCATACAAGGCTCTCCAGGACCTGCTCTCCAGGACCTGCTCTGTGCTTCTGCCACTCCTTGTTGGACTAGTCAAATTCCAGCAAAACTAAACTGTATGGGAGCACGCACACACACACATACACACACACACATACACACACACACCCCATGTACTATGCTGGTCCTTACTTCTGTGCATTTGCTCATGCCTTTCTCTTCCACACTTCTCCCATCTCCATCCCTGGTATTCACTAAATAACCCCTCCTCGTCCTTTAAGAAGTATCTCTGGTTTCAATTCCTGTAAGAACTTTTCTCTGATTAGCCACCACCATTACATTACTGGGACTTCCATAGTTCCTGATATTTTATAATTTGGCTTATATTTTTATAAGATAGCTGTTTCCCATATGAGACAGTCACACAAGTGTAGTAACTATGTGGTTTGTCTTTGTATACTCTCCGTGCCTGGCACAGTGCCTGACATATATAGTAAGTATTCAGTATATATTTGCTGAAGGAAATAACAAAGGAGAAGTACTATGGGCCTGCTTAAGGGTAAAAAACAATTAGGCTAAATACTTTCAATTAAGATTAGTGTTTATCTATAGCTTCAGAATTAGCCAACAATAAGGAACACCAGTGAGACTCTTAATGAAGAAACTACAATTCAGTGATTTAATTGGAAAATAATACTGAACAGGGATTGTACAAAATAAATGTGTGTGTACACATACACACATGCATACACGTATTTTTGTTTCACTTTTCTAAAAGATAACTTCTTCTTACTGAGTTCTGAGGAAAAGCTGGCTCAGGAGATGCAATTGATAGGTCCTAACTTGGGGATGGGACGGGGGAGCTTGCAAGGTAACAGGAAAACCAGAAAACACTAATCTAACTCCACTGCAAAAGAAAGAACTTTAATACAAGAAAAGGATATAGTGACATATAAACATGGACCTTTAATACAAAAAAAGGATATAATGACATATGAACGTGCCATTTATAAAATAGAAGATAGTCAAGAAAAATATGGAAAACAGCAAACATTTAATATAAGAAATATGGATATGGATATTACAACATTGCAATACCACCTTAAAATATGCAAAGAAAACACCTGAATAATAGAGCAAAATTGATAATCCACATAATAATGTAAAAATTCTGAAAAATAACTAAGGTGAGAAATGGAAAAATTAGAAAATATGTCTGGTGTTAAATGAACAAGCTGAAATCAACACTAGGATATATCCTAATAAAAGCCTTAAATTTCAAGAAAAAAGAATTCACTAAACTTCAAAAGCAGAAGGAGAGTGAACAGATTACCACCAGGAAACCAAATTTAAGAGTGCTTCAGACTACCAAAGACAGAGGAGTGACGTCTCCAAAAGCCTGAAAGAGAAAGCAGGTGATCTAAGACTAATCTCAAGTTGTCCCTACTGCATGGCGGCTATAGGAGCCATACTAAGAAAGGCCAATTTCCAACATCTTTTCCACTCATACATCATTCTTCAGAGGACAATAGAGTATAGCACTTAGAACATCAATAACTAAAAGGTTACAGGAAAACTCAAAAAAAAAGTCTTTGGATATTTTATAAACTAACTAGTGATTCATAAATAATAAAAAGAAGATAAAAGTGATCATTTAAAAGGGTAAAATACAAACATTTAGAAGAAGTTGGTGTGGAATTTAAATAACTCCAGTAACTTTTGAACATAACTTTCAAAAATATCAGTTCTTCATATAGAAATCATAAAGAATATGACAGGATAGACAAGATAAACAACATAAAATATATGATATAAAAATGATCCAAAAGCAGTGGGATTGTTGAGGTAGATACAATTTTATGTATTATGTCAGTGGACAAATATTTATTTTCTATTTATGTGCCAGACACAAAACCAGGAACTGCACTAGACTATGAGAATATAGCGATGAACAGTTAAAAATGTCAACTGCCCTCTCAAGGAAGATAATAATAGACAAATACTAGTGGCAGAGTGATACAACAGATAAAGAGAATGTTGTGGAGGGTATAAAAAAGGAGTCCTAGTATTTCTGGCAGGTTTCTTTCAGGTTTCAGATGAAACCTGAAAGTGGGTTTTAAATTGTTCACAAGAAATTTCAGAAATAGAATAGTTATCTTCTAAGTGATACTGAAATACAAAAGAAAAACATAAATAGGAAATACATCAAAATCTTACCCTCCCTCTGCCTTCCAGCCTTCATTGCCTTAGGTAGCTCCATTTAAACTTGCTTACATATCATCTTCTTTGTCTCTTGCCCCATTGTCATGACACATATACAAATGCACATGTGCTCACCTAGAGTATTATTTCTATATCTATGTTGTCAATCACTTGTCACACTTATTATAACCATTGACTTCTGGATCTGCAGTCTCCAGGACCCATAAGCCTTCTTGAGGACAGAAAGCATCTTTTATTCTACTTTGTTACCATGAAGATCTAGCATAGGAAAACCATTTCCTTCTCTGTCCCAGTAGAAACTCAAATTTTACTCTTCCACTCCAGGTGGACTCATATCCATTATAATCTACTTAAACTCCCTCCAACACACACACACACACACACACACACACACACACACACACTCAAGATAGGTGAGGTTCAGATCCTGATTTGAGTTCTTGGCATTTCTGCTTCAGACCTTGGAACAATAAAAACAAAAGCTTGCCTGTCTTCTCGGAATGGGACTGGAGGGATCTCTTTTATTCTTTTCTGTATCTTATAGGAATAAAAACCAAACATAAATTACTATCTCTACAAATTATCTTGCCATATTTATTTGAGTCATTGGTGAAACTGTTAGAGGAAATAGGCAAATATTTTCAGCAAGAAAATTATATGATACTTAATCTAAGACTGGCAAATAAATAAGTAAACTATTTGCCAGAACTAATATAATATAAAGAGTAACTGCTGCAGTGGTAAAGTAACATGTTCTGCAAGGTTTTGATTTTACATTACGATTCAATTTGGTTTCTCTTTCATAAAGTATGACCTTTTGGATTTTGTGTATTACACATTCCATCAGATAACTTTCTACCATACAACTGAAATCATATAGACTTATCATGTCTATTTTTTCCTTTAGTGTCTCAAAAGAATTTTATAAACCATTGCCATATAAATTAAATCCCCTGAATATTTGACAAAATGTTTTTAATATCCTTGCTTTATTCAAAGTTTAAGGATTTGTTTAACTATTCTTATATAAAAATTAACTCCAAACCTTAGCAGGTTAAAGCAACCATTTTATTTTGCTCACAAGGTTATGGATCAATTATATCTCAATAAATCTGAAATTAAAAAAAAAGAATATGGAAGGGCTAAGGGTTCAGCTGGGTGGTTCTCATTTGGGGTCTGTCATGTAACTCTAGTGAGATGTTGGCTGGGACTGGAATTAACCCAAAATGACTCACTTACCTGTCAAACAATTGATACTAGTTACTAGCTGCGAGTGCAGATTTGGCTATTGATCAGAGCACCTGCATATAACCCCTGCAGTTTGGCAGTCCCACGTGGCTCAAGTATCAAAAAATGTGGCAAAAACTAGGTGGATTTTTCTTGCCTAGTCTGACAAGTAACACAGCATCACTGTGTAGCCATAATCCATTGTTACAAAGAAGTAACAAGTTATCCACAACCAAGCAAAGGGGAAATAGACCCCATTTCTTGATGTGAAGCCAAATTCACTATGTAAGAACACTACATGGGATGGGATACTGTTGCAGCCATCTTTGGAAAACAATCTCTTACAGAATTCCAGGCAGTCTACTGTCTTACTGTAACACACCAAAGATATTAGAAGTGTCACCTAAAGTCTGTATAGATATAAAATTAGTCTTCCATATGTATCATCTTTCAATTAATTTCAATAACAATAAGTTTTATTACTAATCACTAAAGAATTGATAGCCTTAATACAAGATTTTGAATTTCCTTCATGGGCTCTGTTGAAGGAAGAGAATTGATAATAATGAGAAGTTTATTAGATGCAGGAGCAAATAGTGACATACAAATTATTTCTACCCATAATATATATCCCTTTAAAAGAACAGCTCTACAGCCGCATAGCACAGGGAGATCAGCTCGGTGCTTTGTGCCCACCTAGAGGGGTGGGATAGGGAGGGTGGGAGGGAGACGCAAGAGGGAGGAGATATGGGGATGTATGTATATGTATAGCTGATTCACTTTGTTATAAAGCAGAAACTAACACACCATTGTAAAGCAATTATACTCCCTCCAATAAAGATGTTTAAAAAAAAAAGTAGCTCTTATGATTGCCATTTGGGATTAATCAGAAAAAAATAAGGAAAACATTTGATTATTTTATTTCAAGCAAGAAAACAAAGGAACTAAATGTATACTGAGTTACATCTGTCTACTAGATTGTGCTAAGTACTGTATCTGGATATGTATTTACGCTTAACATCTTTAAGTATATCCATTTCTATATCTATATTCAACCTTCATTTCAACCATCAGATGCAAAAGTAGAGACTAAGTGATACTAAGTTGCTTCCCAAAGTCATATAGCTGATTTGCAGCAGAGCTCAGGTTTGAAAGCAGTATTCAGTGACTTTAAAGCTTGTGCTCTTTCCACAACATCATTTACATTAAAATAGTACTATAAGCACATACTTTTCCTTGATGTGGTGGTCATCTGAATACTTCCCCCAAATTACTTTTCCTTGACAACTTAAAAGTTCTGTAGGGCTTCCCTGGTGGCGCAGTGGTTGAGTCCACCTGCCGATGCAGGGGACACGGGTTCATGCCCCGGTCCGGGAGGATCCCACAAGCCGCGGAGTGGCTGGGCCTGTGAGCCATGGCCTCTGATCCTGTGCGTCCGGAGCCTGTGCTCCGCAACGGGAGAGGCCACAGCAGTGAGAGGTCCGCATACCGCAAAAAAAAAAAAAAAAAAAAGTTCTGTAAGAATCTCTTCAACTACTTTATAAGTGTGCAACTTTGGTAAGTGACACACAATGATTTCCTTGAATTACAGTCATTTGTTTCATACTGACTTTCTCATCATCTGAAAATCGCAGAAAACTCAACATACAGTTGCAAAGGTGAGGAATCTTTTCATTTATATCTAAACTTATTCAGCCATGGCTCCGAAATCCCATTCTAACTTGATAAAAAGAATACTTAAACACAACAAGGACCATGATTGTTTTCTCTTGGCATAAAATTTGTCACCAGAGAGGTAATTTTTATTCAAATCCTTCCAAATAATTTTGCCTTGCTTGGATATCCAAAAACTATACAAATCAGCTTACACAGGTTATTAAAGAGAGAAATCTGAAAATGTGTATCCACTAATACATTTCTAAAATCTCCATGATCAAATCTCCAAAATCTTCTCTGTTTCAGCTTATATATATCAATAGAACCTTTTAATTGCCATCTCAATAATACCTTAATAAATCAAATATTTTCAGAATGGTGTGTTATTATTATTCCCCTGGGATGACACAGACAGCCCTTCCATGCTCCACTGTGCCT
Source organism: Phocoena sinus (assembly GCF_008692025.1). Lineage (NCBI taxonomy): Eukaryota > Metazoa > Chordata > Mammalia > Artiodactyla > Phocoenidae > Phocoena > Phocoena sinus. Next base: position 43,366,418 of record NC_045772.1, on the reverse strand, counting down.
AGTTTATGCCTGTGTTACAGCAATCATGAATTAGGTTTTGGAATTTTTAACTCTACTACCTTGGGCATTGTGCCATGCCATATTTGGGTCCGTGATGCCTACTGTAGTGTCTGACAGAGAACTGCAGCTGTGACCTGACAACTAACTTAGAAGTAGCTAATTTAGTTGTACACAAGTAATAGGTTCTTTATGGTAGTTAACTGTGACTTCCCCACCCTCCCTAAAATCTTTGAGGTAGGTGAGAATTAGCTATTCCTCTTATCATCACTACCCAGTTATAACGAAATAAATTTCAGAGTAAATTCTGCCAAACATACAGACGTTTATTAAACAAGTACGCCTTAGCAAGGAGGCACGGAGAGATTACCAAACCTCTTCCGTAAACTCAGTGAAATCCCAGCAATCTGTCCTTTTGGGAACTGCAATCAACGCTATGCTGAAATGCTCACCAGAGGAAGAAGCCGCCACACTCCAGGGGAGGGATCTGGTTACTGCATTGTTACAATTGGTTGGCCAGAAGTCGTTCTAATCCATAGATGGACACAAGACCATTTAGGACTCTAACAAGACACTGTTTTCATGAATAAAACCCATTGCATTTAGGAGGCTAATTACCTAGGCATCCGATAATGACTGAGTCCCAGCTAACTGAAGTGAATATAGTAGCCCCTGAGCCATGAGGCCTTGTTGATGAAGTGCAGTCTGTGCATTCTTTATTAGGGAAACTTACTGCCCTTGTAGTTGAAGTTTGCACTAAAGTGCACATTCATACTATTTACATGGTCTATGCTAAAATGTTTTAATGCAAAAGTGTTCGTATGTAAGAACCATTAACAATCGCTGCTCAGTAAATCACACGTATATCCTGTCAACAAATTCTGATTTAACACCTACCACAGGTCAGACACAATGCTAGACACCATAACGTTAAATAAGATATGGTTCTTATCCTCAAGCTTACAATCTAGTTGGAGAAACATAAGCAAAATAATCACTATAGTATGAAGTGATAAATGCTGGATTAAGGGCACATCCAAGGTGCCAAGAGGATCCCAAAGAAGGGCAACTACATCAGACTCAAGAGTTTGATGTAGCTTTCTAAAAGACATGGTTCTTGAAGTAGTATCAGAACACAACTATGAATTAAGTTAGATGCACTAAGTGGAAGAAATAATTTTGGACAAAAGTAGCAGAGCAATTCTGAAGGCAGAGAAGTTTGAAACCTCACAATCCATTTTCAAAATTGTAAGCAGTTCAGAATGGCTGGGGGATCAAGGAGAGTGAGCTGAGTGGAGAGAGAGGAGCTTAGAGAGGAGAGGGAGACCTTAGAGAGGGAGACAAGATCATTCAGGTTTACAAGTTAAGGTAAGCAGTTTGAACTTTTCTAAAAGATATGGTATACCAAGGGAAGATTTTAATCATGGAAGAAGTGTACATTTTAGAAAGATCATTCCAACAGCAATATGTAGGATGGGTTGAAGCAGGACTGGGGAAGAGACAGAGTTGACGAGGGGGTATGTGGTAAAACCTTGAGCAAAGGCATAAGCAATCAAGAATAGTGAAAGGAACAGATTCAAAAGAAAGAAACCAAAGGACTTGAGACTGAGTGGATATACAGAGTGTGAGAAAAATTTAGAATACCTCTGCCTTGGGCAATTGTATGGATAGTGCTACACAATAGGTGTAAATGACTGAATGAATGAAGTAATGATCAAATGAACGTGGCCCCAATATGGAGTATTTATTCTTTACTATATGAAGATATCCAATACGTAAGTTGTCCTTAGAAGTTTGTATAACCATAAAATAAAAGTAGGAGGCAATGACACACGCTTCTTCTCTTATCAGTTTCTAATAATCCCTGTCAACCCATTGGATTCTCTTCTCTTGCTTGGCTTCTGTTATACAGGCTCAGTCCCTTCTACTTCTTTAAGCACTTTCACTGTAGATGTTTTTTTCTTGCTGGTCAACCTAGTAGTGATTAGTTTATCACAGTACATATTTTATTTTGCAAGCACTATAGCATAAACTGTAATCTCACAAATGCATGTTAATTAATCTGCAGTAAGCACAGCTTACTTTATACAATTCTCTCCTGAAGTAACTGACAACTTAGATTGACTAGAAATCCAAAGTAATGAATAAACTAAGATGTGTTTTACAGCTGCATCTACATTATGAATTATCCTAAGTGACTCTCCCTGTGCAGAATCACTGGCTTATTAAGTACCTATATTCATATACCATAAAATTTAAAACAGGAACATATACTTTTATCTATACTATAGTTGTTCCATCATACAAATGTATATTCTTTCCTAATTAAAATATAGCTAAAAGTTCCTAAATAATATCCCTTTTCTAATTAAATATAACTTTTCCCTGAAAATCTGTAAAACTTTATTTATAAGAATAGAAACAGTAAAGTCAATATATAGAATTCAACAAACAGTATGGTTAACTGGAAAAGCAATTCTGTACCACAAACAAACAACTACCTTTTAAAGATCTAGAGAACAATGAAATACTCTTAACCATAAACTTCATGTAACATCGTTACAACATATAACAATATTTTAAAGCTAATCAAGAGATTTTTAGAATATGAAGACTATATTTTTAATATAATTTCAAAAGTCAATTATTATGTTGTGGATGTTTGAAAATGTAACTTCTATTAAATGCTCTCCTATTAAATTGAATACTAAACAATAGATTTTTACTATACCAAAGAAGAATGCAGACAGTGAGGCAAAAGCAGAATGATTTATTGTGCCACCAATTATAATTTAACAAACTATGCCAAATAACATATTGAACATGGATTATCTAGCTCTACATGGAGATAACAGTGTAAAATAATAAGAAATTAACTACAAGAAGTTACATCTCCTAAACAGAGAAAATTCCTGCAAATAATCACATGAATATTTATATTCAGAGGGTGGAGGTTTATTGAAGAATATGCTGTTATATTAATATGTTAAATCCTGGAAGAATCTCCCCACCCCCTTTTTTTTTTCCAATATGACAGCCTATACATTTTCTGATTATATTCACAGGAAAATATGACATAACAATATTAAGAATAGATTTGTTAAGGAGAACTAAATAAAAATTAACCAACGAAAAATATTACATGCATATTGAACACCCAGAGTTATTAGTCATTTTAATGTAAAAACAATTTGTAGGGTTTAAAATGACTATAGTTGGATAAATGTTTACAAGAAAAAGAATCTGACTAAGAAATAGTGTTATAGACTTATTTGTGTCAAAACATCTTCCAGCATATTGTTTTAATTACAATAACCTAATTGAAGAAGGAATAAAGAATTTAGCTAGAGAAAATAGCACTAAAATGTCCATGTATACTTTGTTTCTGATATTTCAGTAGAAAGTTTTAGTACCTCCTCGAATCTTGAAAAAGTACTACTTTAAATTTATGGGGCTCACGCACATCACATTTCTGATAATGTTGTCAAAATATGAAGTTATATGCCAAAATTCATATTCTACACAGTATGTATTTTCATTTTTGAACCACTTCTTATTTTGCTTGACACTATTTTTTATAGTTTGTTTTATCTTAATACATAAAATTTTAAATCATAAACTTGAAAATAACTCTATAAAGTTTTTTCTTTCTCTCTGCATTTCCAAAGAGATGTGAGGAACATAGAAGAATTTATAAAGAATGATTACATCTAACTGTTAAATAAGATCTATTTAGAAAAAAATGTTTCAGTTGTTTAGTATACCAAAAAGAGGTGTTATTTAGGATAGCATACATTCATTTTAGGACACAGATGAACTTTTTACATTTTGGTTAAGAATTACTAAATTATCCCTTAGTCCATACAAGTGATAACATACTTTTTGAGTTCTTTATTTAATATTCTAAGAAAATATTTCTCTCCCCATTTTGTATTGTTTCTAGTTAAATAATAATTCTGTGCAGGTAATAGGAATTGCAGTTAAAAACAGAATAAAATAACAAATAGAACTGGTCACCAGAATAATTACATTGTGCTCTATTGAACAAGCAATAGTACATGAGTTGGAAGACAAGAATTCACAAGTCAGTGTTTAAATAAGCATTTGAGGGGTAAGCCTCCACCATTCTAAATATTTATGTACAGAAAACATCTATAATCACATTGCATGGAAAGTTTCTTTTGCATATCCTTTAATTCATTTAACATTTTCAGATGTTTGAAGCAAGCTGAACTATTTCAGTCTCATAGGCTTTGGGTCCAAGTCTAGTTCATCAAATTGGGAATGGTGGCAATTATATTTTGGGGAATGGGGAGCAAAAAAAATCAATGGACAAGAAACGTGGTTACTGTATAGCTGCTCACCTATTGTTTGATACAGATGTTACTTTTCTATGAAGGCTAATAAAATATGACCTACTAAAATAACTTGAATAATTACTTATTCAAGATAAGTAATAAATCAGAAAGACAGATCTTTCTAAACTTATAAGCAGGCGAGCACTCGTATATGTGTTTGAGTATACACATACCCTTACATCTATCTTTCTGAATACCTCTCTTTCCAGGTTCAACTTTTTTGAGAAAACAACAACAAACAAACAGAATAATGAGAGCCCTAGAAAAATACATTCCAGTGTTTGATACTTTAAATTCAATTCATCTCTCCTTTAAAATGCTTAGTACTGATGATATACTCATTTTAAAAAACTAGATCCCCCATGGAGTATGTAAGATATTAACAGAATCTTCATCATCTACTATCCCTGTACTTAAACCTTCATAGTAATCTTCAAATTCACCATACGACACTTCATCAGACTTACTGCAGGCATCTTTCAGTGTTTCTGGAAAAGATGTTTTGATTTCTTCCTCTGTGGAATGTCCTGTAAAATAGTACTGACTATGAAACAATGTCCTTAAAAGTTCAGTGAAATGGCTGATGATAATAAAGAAATACTTAAGTCACCTGATGAAATCTTTCCAACAATTTGAAATCTTATGTCAAACTACCCTGCAATTTATTTAAACATTTTCTTGCATGAACTAGAATTTAATGGTGAGGACTTCAACACACATTTGAAGCATCTTTTAAAAGCGTCTGACAGGATGTGTCCTTATGTATAGGCAAAATAACAGTTACTACTGTAGATATTCTTGAATTTGTTAATGTTTTAGAGAACTCGGTTTCATTCCCATTAGAAAGGAGGAAAGAAGAAAACAAATAGTTTCATGATTTATAGGCTGATAACACAGTAATGCAATGTGTTAAAGGCATTAGTTACTTTATGAAGCAGTTACTCATAACTGCAGCTAGAAAATATTACTGCAAACACAGGATTCAGAGGCCTATGAAAATCTTTGCTGGAAGAAATTTTACTTAACTCATTCTATTTTTAATCTCTGACATTAAGTAGACTATTTCCACTGGTCGGTTATACTAAATATGATTAAATTTTACCCATAGGAAGATGCTATTGAGAATCACATATGTAACAAAAAAAAATTGAATTCTTTAGTTTGTTATTTAAAGTGAGAACATAAAATATCTGATTCATCCTTTTTTAAAAATTCATTTGATTTTTTAATTTAGAAAAAGAACAATAAGCTATTTAAATAATACCTTTGATTATATTATGGCCAGTTAAAGGAAAGAGTGATCTCAGCTTAAATACTTTTTCCTTAGGGAGGAAATATTAGGATATTTTCTGTACCTTCAAATTTTGATAGACATATTTATGTTCATTATATGATAGCTCCATCCATAGAGGAAGCCATTTCCTTATTCTGCCTTAAATCTTGAAGCATAAGCAGTTACAGTAAAACTAATTCAGAGAACTTGCACATGTAATTATGTATCCTCTAAATCTATTCTGTTCTAACTCAATTTCATCACTAACTCCTCAACAGGAAATAAAAGTTAATCTCAATTATAAACATAAAAGAAAAAAATAAGTACAGATAATAGACCTCAGAATTTTTAAATTAAGAAGCTCTCCAGTTGCTGCTAACGTGTTTAAGAAGAAAGAGCTCCATGGCCGACCACTTACAGGAAAGAACTCATAGGGCTAAATAACTCATCCAGTATCACACAGACAGTAAATGGTTAAGCAGTGAATTACATGGATCTCTCTGATTGGAACTCCCACAGTTTTCCCATTAAACTTTGCAGTATCTCAGGAAGGGCCTCAGCCGTTTATAGTAAAAGAACATACTAAACTTTACTGTTTGGCTTCAAGATGGCGGAAGAGTAAGACGCGGAGCTCACCTTCCTGCCAACAAAAAACATCAGAAATACAACTACATGTGGAACAACTCCTACAGAACACCTACTGAACGCTGGCAGAAGACCTCTGACCTCCCAAAAGGCAAGAAACTCCCCACGTACCTGGGTAGGGCAAAAGAAAAAACAGACACAAAGAATAGGGACAGGACCTGCACCAGTGGGAGGGAGCTGTGAAGAAGGAAAGATTTCCACACAGTAGGAAGGCCCTTCGCGGGCGGAGACTGCGGGTGGCAGAGGGGGAAAGCTTAGGAGCCGAGGAGGAGAGCACAGCAACAGGGGTGCGGAGGGCAAAGCGGGGAGATTTCCGCACAGAGGATCAGGGCCGACCGGCACTCACCAGCCCGAGAGGCTTGTCTGCTCACCCGCCGGAGCGGGAGGGGGCCGGGAGCTGAGGCTCGGGCTTCGGTCGTATCGCAGGGAGAGGACTGGGGTTGGCTGCATGAACACACCCTGAAGGGGGTTAGTGCGCCACAGCTAGCTGGGAGGGAGTCCGGGAAAAAGTCTGGAGCTACCGAAACGGCAAGAGACTTTTTCTTGCCTCTTTGTTTCCTGGTGCGCGAGGAGAGGGGATTAAGAGCGCCGCTTCAAGGAGCTCCAGAGACGGGCGCGAGCCGCGGCTAAAAGCGCGGACCCCAGAGACGGGCATGAGATGCTAAGGCTGCTACTGCAGCCACCAAGAAGCCTGTGTGCGAGCACAGGTCACTCTCCACACCTCCCCTCCTGGGAGCCTGTGCAGCCCGCCACTGCCAGGGCCCCGTGATCCAGGGACAACTTCCCCGGGGGAACACACGGCGTGCCTCAGGCTAGTGCAACGTCACGCCGGCCTCTGCCTCAGCAGGCTCGTCCCGCATCCGTACCCCTTCCTCCCTCCAGCCTGAGGGAGCCAGAGCCCCCAAAGCAGCTGGTTCTTTAACCCCGTCCTGTCTGAGCGAGGAACAGACGCCCTCAGGCGACCTACATGCAGAGGCGGGGCCAAATCTAAAGCTGAGCCCCCGGGAGCTGTGGGAACAAAGAAGAGAAAGGGAAAGCTCTCCCAGCAGCCTCAGGAGCAGCGGCTTAAATCTCCACAATCATCTTGATGTACCCTGCATCGGTGGAATACCTGAAGAGACAACGAATCATCACAAACTGAGGAGGTAGACTTTGGGAGCAATGATATATATATGTTTCCCCCTTTTTCTCTTTTTGTGAGTGTGTATGTGTATGCTTCTGTGTGTGATTTTGTCTGTATAGCTTTGCTTTTACCATTTGTCCTAGAGTTCTCTCTGTCCGTTTTTTTGTTTTTTTTACTTAAAAAAATTTTTTTTCTTGATATTTATTTTTTATTTTAATAGATTTATTTTATTTTATTTTATCTTCTTCTTTCTTTCTTTCTTTTCTCCCGTTTATTCTGAGCCATGTGGAGGACAGGCTCTTAGTGCTCCAGCTAGGCGCCAGGGCTGTGCCACTGAGGTGGGAGAGCCAAGTTCAGGACACTGGTCCACAAGAGACCTCCCAGCTCCACGTAATATCAAACGGCGAAAATCTCCCAGAGATCTCCATCTCAACGCCAAGACCCACCTCCACTCAACGACCAGCAAGCTACAGTGCAGGACACCCTATGCCAAACAACTAGCAAGACAGGAACACAACCCCATCCATTAGCAGAGAGGCTGCCTAAAATCATAATAAGGCCACAGACACCCCAAAACACACCAGCAGACGTGGACCTGCTCACCAGATGGACAAAATCCAGCCTCCTCCAGTAGAACACAGGCACCAGTCCCCTCAACCAGGAAGCCTACACAACGCACTGAACCAACCTTAGCCACTGGGGACAGACACCAAAAACAACAGGAACTACGAACCTGCAGCCTGCGAACAGGAGACCCCAAGCACAGTAAGTTAAGCAAAATGAGAAGACAGATATACACAGCAGATGAAGGAGCAAGTCAAAAACCCACCAGACCTAAAAAATGAAGAGGAAATAGGCAGTCTACCTGAAAAAGAATTCAGAATAATGATAGTAAAGATGATCCACAATCTTGGAATAGAATGGAGAAAATAAAAGAAACGTTTAACAAGGACCTAGAAGAACTTAAAAGCAAACAAACAGAGATGAAAAACACAATAAATGAAATTTAAAATTCTCTAGAAGGGATCAATAGCAGAATAACGGAGGCAGATGAACGGGTAAGTGACCTGGAAGATAAAATAGTGGAAATAACTACTGCAGAGCAGAATAAAGAAAAAAGAATGAAAAGAATTGAGGACAGTCTCAGAGACCTCTGGGACAACATTAAATGCACCAACATTTGAATGATAGGGGTCCCAGAAGAAGAAGAGAAAAAGAAAGGGACTGAGAAAATATTTGAAGAGATTATAGTTGAAAACTTCCCTACTATGGGAAGGGAAATAGTTAATCAAGTCCAGGAAGAACAGAGAATCCCATATAGGATAAATGCAAGGAGAAACACACCAAGACATATTAATGAAACTATCAAAATTTAAATACAAACAACAAATATTAAAAGCAGCAAGGGGAAAACAGCAAGTAACACATAAAGGAATCCCCATAAGGTTAACAGCTGAAAGGGAAAAACAGCAAGTGACACATAAGGGAATCCCCATAAGGATAACAGCTGATCTTTCAGCAGACACTCTGCAAGCCAGAAGGGAGTGGCAGGACATATTTAAAATGATGAAAGAGAAAAACCTACAACCAAGATTACTCTACCCAGCAAGGATCTCATTCAGATTTGATGGAGAAATTAAATGTTTTACAGAAAAGCAAAAGCTAAGAGAATTCAGCACCACCAAACCAGCTTTACAACAAATGCTAAAGGAAGTTCTCTAGGAGGAAACAAAAGAGAAGGAAAAGACCTACAATAGCAAACCCAAAACAATTAAGAAAATGGTCATAGGAACATACATATCGATAATTACCTTAAATGTAAATGGATTAAATGCTCCAACCAAAAGACATATACTGGCTGAATGGGTACAAAAACAAGACCCGTATATATGCTGTCTACAAGAGAACCACTTCAGACCTAGGGATACATACAGACTGAAAGTGAGGGGATGGAAAAAGATATTCCATGCAAATGGAAATCAAAAGAAAGCTGGAGTAGCAATTCTATCAGACAAAATAGACTTTAAAACAAAGACTATTACAAGAGACAAAGAAGGACACTACATAATGATCAAGGGATCAATCCAAGATGAAGAAATAGCAATTGTAAATACTTATGCACCCAACATAGGAGCACTTCAATATATAAGACAAATACTAAGAGCCATAAAAGGGGAAATCGACAATAACACATTCATGGTAGGGGACTTTAACACCCCACTTTCACCAATGGACAGATCATCCAAGGTGAAAATAAATAAGGAAACACAAGCTTTAAATGACACATTAAACAAGATGGACTTAATTGATATTTATAGGACATTCCATCCCAAAACAACAGAATACACATTCTTCTCAAGTGCTCATGGAACATTCTCCAGGATAGATCATATCTTGGGTCACAAACCAAGCCTTGGTAAGTTGAAGAAAATTGAAATCGTATCAAGTATCTTTTCTGACCACAATGCCATGTGACTAGATATCAATTACAGCAAAAAATCTGTAGGAAATACAAACACACAGAGGCTAAACAACACACTACTTAAGAACCAAGAGATCACTGAAGAAATCAAAGAATAAATCAAAAAACACCTAGAAACAAATGACAATGAAAACACAATAACCGAAAACCTATGGGATGCAGCAAGAGCAGTTCTAAGAGAGAAGTTCATAGCTATACAAGCCTACCTTGAGAAACAAGAGACATCTCAAATAAATAACCTAATCTTACACCCAAAGCAATTAGAGAAAGAAGAACAAAAAAAGCCCAAAGTTAGCAGAAGGAAAGAAATCATAAAGATCAGATCAGAAATAAATGAAAAAGAAATGAAGGAAACGGTAGCAAAGATCAATAAAACTAAAAGCTGGTTCCCTGAGAAGATAAATAAAATTCATAAATCATTAGCCAGACTTATCAAGAAAAAGGAGAAGACTCAAATCAATAGAATTAGAAATGAAAAAGAAGTAACAACTGACACTGCAGAAATACAAGGGATCATGAGAGATTACTAAAAGCAACTATATGCCAATAAAATGGACAACCTGGAAGAAATGGACAAATTCTTAGAAATGCACAACCTTCTGAGAATGAACCAAGAAGAAATAGAAAATATGAACAGACCAATCACAAGCACTGAAATTGAAACTGTGATTAAAAATCTTCCAACAAACAAAAGCCCAGGACCAGATGGCTTCACAGGAGAAATCTATCAAACATTTAGAGAAGAGGTAACACCTGTCCTTCTCAAACTCTTCCAAAATATAGCAGAGGGAGGAACACGCCCAAACTCATTCTACGAGGCCACCATCACTCTGATACCAAAACCAGAAAAAGATGTCACAAAGAAAGAAAACTATAGGCCAATATCACTTATGAACATAGATGCAGAAATCCTCAACAAAATACTAGTAAACAGAATCCAACAGCACATTAAAAGGATCATACATTATGATCAAGTGGGGTTTATCCCAGGAATGCAAGGATTCTTCAATATATGCAAAGCAATCAACGTGATACACCATATTAAAAATTTGAAGGAGAAAAACCATATTATCATCTCAATAGATGCAGAGAAAGCTTTTGACAAAATTCAACACCCATTTATGATAAAAACCCTCCAGAAAGCAGGCATAGAGGGAACTTTCCTCAACATGATAAAGGCCATATATGACAAACCCACAGCCAACATCATACTCAATGGTGAAAAACTGAAAGCATTTCCACTAAGATCAGGAATGCCCACTCTCACCACTATTATTCAACTTAGTGTTGGAAGTTTTAGTCACAGCAATCAGAGAAGAAAAAGATCTAAAAGGAATCCAAATTGGAAAAGAAGAAATAAAGCTGTCACTGTCTGCAGATGACATGATACTATACATAGAGAATCCTAAAGATGCTACTAGAAAACTACTAGAGCTAATCAACGAAGTTGGTAAAGTAGCAGAATACAAAAGTAATGCACAGGGCTTCCCTGGTGGCGCAGTGGTTGAGAGTCCACCTGCTGATGCAGGGGACACAGGTTCGTGCCCCAGTCCAGGAAGATTCCACATGCCATGGAGCGGCTGGACCTGTGAGCCATGGCCGCTGAGCCTGCACATCCAGAGCCTGTGCTCCAAAACGGGAGAGGCCACAACAGTGAGAAGCCCGTGTACCGCAAAAGAAAAAAAAAAAAAGCACAGAAATCTCTTGCATTCCTATACACCAATGGTGAAAAATATGAAAGTGAAAGTAAGAAAACACTTCCATTTACCATTGCAACAAAAAGAATAAAATATCTAGGAATAAACCTACCTAAGGAGACAAAAGACCTGTATGCAGAAAATTATACAACACAGATGAAAGAAATTAAAGATGATACAAATAGATGGAGAGATATACCATGTTCTTGGATTGGAAGAATCAACATTGTGAAAATGACTCTACTACCCAAAGCAATCTACAGATTCAATGCAATCGCTATCAAACTACCACTGGCATTTTTCACAGAACTAGAACAGAAAATTTCACACTTTTTATGTTAACACAAAAGACCCTGAATAGCCAAAGCAATCTTGAGAAAGAAAAACGCAGGTGGAGGAATCAGGCTCCCTGACTTCAGACTATACTACAAAGCTACAGTAATCAAGACAGTATGGTACTGGCACAAAAACAGAAATATAGATCAATGGAACAGGATGGAAAGCCCAGAGATAAACCCATGCACATATGGTCACCTTATCTTTGATAAAGGAGGCAAGAATATACAGTGGAGATAAGACAGCCTCTTCAGTAAGTGGTGCTGTGAAAACTGCTCGGACAGCTACATGGAAAATAATGAAATTAAAACACTCCCTAACACCATACACAAAAATAAACTGAAAATGGATTAAAGCCCTAAAGGTAAGGCCAGACACTATCAAACTCTTAGAGGAAAACATAGGCAGGGGCTTCCCTGGTGGCGCAGTGGTTGAGAGTCTGCCTGCTGATGCAGGGGCCATGGGTTCGTGCCCCGGTCTGGGAAGATCCCACATGCCGCAGAGCGGTGGGCCCGTGAGCCATGGCCGCTGAGCCTGCGCGTCCGGAGCCTGTGCTCCACAACGGGAGAGCCCACAACAGTGAGAGGCCCTCATTCCAAAAAGAAAAAACAGAAAAAAACCAAAAACATAGGCAGAACACTCTATGACGTAAATCACAGCGAGATCCTTTTTGACCCACCTCCTAGAGAAATGGAAATAAACAAATGAGACCTAATGAAACTTAAAAGCTTTTGCACAGCAAAGGAAACCATGAACAAGACCAAAAGACAACCCTCAGAATGGGAGAAAATATTTGCAAATGAAGCAATGACAAAGGATTAATCTCCAAAATTTACAAGCAGCTCATATAGCTCAATATCAAAAACACAAACAACCCAAACCAAAAATGGGCAGAAGACCTAAATAGACATTTCTCCAAAGAAGATATACAGATTGCCAACACACACATGAAAGAATGCTCAACATCATTAATCATTAGAGAAATGCAAATCAAAACTAAGATATCATCTCACACCAGTCAGAATGGCCATCATCAAAAAATCTAGAAACAATAAATGCTGGAGAGGTTATGGAGAAAAGGGAACCCTCTTGCACTGTTGGTGGGAATGTAAATTGATACAGCCACTATGGAGAACAGTATGGAGGTTCCTTAAAAAACTAAAAATAGAACTACCATACATCCCAGCAATCCCACTACTGGGCATATACCCTGAGAAAACCATAACTGAAAAAGAGTCATGTACCAAAATGTTCATTGCAGCTCTATTTACAATAGTCAGGACGTGGAAGCAACCTAACTGTCCATCAACAGATGAATGGATAAAGAAGATGTGACACATATATACACTGGAATAATACTCAGCCATAAAATGGAACGAAACTTGAGTTATTTGTAGTGAGGTGGATGGACCTAGAGACTGTCATACAGAGTGAAGTAAGTCAGAAAGAGAAAAACAAATACCATATGCTAACACAGATATATGGAATCTAAAAAAAAAAAAAGAAAAGAAAATGGTCAGAAGAACCTAGGGGCAAGAGGGGAATAAAGATGCAGACCTACTAGAGAATGGACTTGAGGATACAGGGAGGGGGAAGGGTAAGCTGGGACAAAGTGAGAGAGTGGCATGGACATATATACACTACCAAACGTAAAGTAGCTAGCTAATGGGAAGCAGCCGCAAAGCACAGGGAGATCAGCTCGGTGCTTTGTGACCACCTAGAGGGGTGGGATAGGGAGGGTGGGAGGGAGACGCGAGAGGGAAGAGATATGGGGACATATGTATATGTATAACTGATTCACTTTGTTATAAAGCAGAAACTGACACACCATTGTAAAGCAATTATACTCTAATAAACATTTCTGGTTTAAAAAATAATTATTTATTTCCTCACTTAATGGCCTCAAGTCCATGCTATGAATTAATATAATTTAAAGATATTACTTTGATTAACTCACATTTTAGAAATCTAATGTATTTTGACTTGTAATGATTACCTGAAATTACTTAAGGATGCTTCTTTGCACAATAACATTTTCTTATGCCTATAACAGATGCACTGCCTGTTTTGTTAAAATCCATTTTCATAAAGGCCTAAATAAAGAGAGAAGTGTTATTTTTTTCTATGAAATCATTAGAACCTAATTTTCTATTCTGCAGTAGGTTATTTTTGACCTCTAAACAAGACAGTTTAAAGTACTAAACTGGTATATGAAGGAAGCATCATGAAAACAGGGAGAAAGATATTGGAGCAAGATATTAGGTAACCTGCACTTAAGGTGCACTACCACTTTCTAGCACCCTGACCTTGAGAAAGTAACTTAACCTCTGTTACCCTGGCTTTCCTCTTCTGCACACTGAGGAGTTGGGTAAAAGACCTCTCAGGTAACTTTCAGCTCTACGAATCACATGAAATTGATAAATGGCCAAGACAAATGACCAGGAGTATTTTGAGTCAGAAAGTAAACCTGCAAATATTCCAGTACTAAAATCAATGAGAAAGTTAAGTAATTCTTAAATGGGTTTTGTTACTCTATTTCCTGAAATTTAACACTACCTTTCGAAATGCTAGTTGTTTTATCACTCCTCTAATTCAATGCAATTCTGAGGATCATAAAATATATTTTATTGAGAAGAGGAGTGTGTCCATAGAAACATACAACTGACCAAAAGCACCATCCTTCATTTGCAGATGAGTCAAAACTAGAATCAAGTTTGTTTATTCACAATAATGTCACAGGTATGTGGTACCTGTTATGGGCTGAATTGCATCCTCCCCAAAATTCATATGTTGAAGCTCTAATCCCCAGTACCTCAGTGTGTGACTGCAGAAAAAGATAGAGCCTTTAAAGAGGTGATTAAGGTAAAATGAAATCATTAGGGTGGGCCCTAATCCAATATGACTGGTATCCTCATAAGAAGAGGAGATTAGGACACAGACAACACAGACTGAGGGATGCCCATGAGGACACAGGGAGAAGACAGCCAGTTAATTACAAGCCAAGGAAAGCAGCCTCAGGAGAAACCAAACCTAATGACACCTTGATCTTGGACTTCTAGCCTCCAGAATTGTGAGACAACAAATTTCTGTCGTGTAAGTCACCCAGTCTATGGTATTTGTGATGGTAGCCCTAGCAAACTAAGTCTACTTTTGTCCTCTATTCCCAGGACCAAGATTTATGAAAGAGACAACCCTCCAGTTTCTACTCCTGATACTCATGTCTATCACTAGGACATGTAAGGTAAAAATATATGCAAATTTATAAATATTATGTGGTGAATTTGTTTAACATAAGGTTTTTATTTTGTCTTTTGGCCAGTAAAGATAAAGATTTTGACATTTTCTATTGGAGATTTGTACCCAATGTAATTGTTCACACTACCCTATTCACAATAGCTTTGTTTCAGTATTAGATAAATATACCTTTTATATTAGGTACATATACAAAAGAAAAAGAAAACTACATTGCTCAAAAGCATGCTCTAAAAATGGCTACCAGAACCTAAGTAATATCTTCTCTCCTACATAAGTCAGAGCTCCTGTTTTTAATTTACAATTTAGCATGATCATTTTAATCTTCATTTTAACATTTAGCATGCATATTTAAAAAGTAGAGAAACGTGTTTTAGTCATCATCCTAAGATAATGTGCATTGAGCCTTGACACTGGGACAGCTATAATGCTCATAATTTTACATGTAATACCTTAGACCAGTTCTGTGAGATAAGAAACTGAGGCTTGGAAATATTTAATAATAGATATAGACATATAGCTATATGGAGCCAGCAATTTATGGAATTAGTAATTTGTGAACTGAAATTTAATTTCAGATTTTATTTTCCTTTTATAATATTTTCCTAAAACATAGGCATAAGTTATGTCGCTTTATACTGGGTAGATTTGTATGTGTGTGTTTGTGTTTTACTAAACCCAAAATACATTACAGGGAAAGGAATTTAAAACATTTTCAAAGGTAATTCATTAAAGATTTAAAAGAAAGAACCTAAAAATCTATTAAAAGTAACTATTTGAAAGATTACTTCGTTTCCTTTTGAACAAATGATTTTCTGTATTCATTCATTTCATCTATAACGGCATGCTTGAATTCTCTGTAATCAACCTTGCCATTGCCATAACCATTTAGAATTAGCCACAAAGACTCAAAATCCTAGAAATAATCACACAGAGACAACTGTTACACCTTTAAGTTATATATGGCTACAACAATAATCATCATAATAGCATTTTGTTACATCTGTTGTAGCCCTAGACAAGGTAGTGGACTTAATAAGAAAATTCCAAAAAGTTACATATAAATCCAATCAAATGCACTAAAAAAGCTTATTTAGAGGAACTCTGTAGTGGACAGTTCCATAAAGTTAAGAAACATTTAAGAGTGGCAATAAATCACAAATGTATCTTTTTTTTTTTTTTTTTTTTTTTTTAGGTACGTGGGCCTCTCACTGTTGTGGCCTCTCCCGTTGCGGAGCACAGGCTCCAGACGCGCAGGCTCAGCAACCATGGCTCACGGGCCCAGCCGCTCCGCGGCATGTGGGATCTTCCCGGACTGGGGCACGAACCCGCGTCCCCTGCATCAGCAGGCGGACTCTCAACCACTGCGCCACCAGGGAAGCCCCAAATGTATCTTTTTAAATTTTTTTTTTTCAATAAAAAATGCTTACCATTCACTTGAATTTGACCATTTCATTATCTTTAATGTATTATATCAGTGACAATTAAGAAGTCACTTCACTTACTGGAATGCCTCCAAAAGGCATTAAGATACTGACTGTACTTCTGCTAGTCTTCATACTTGAAAGTACAAGAGATTTGAATGACTCTAACAATTATTCCATGATTTACACTGAAAGGTGCTGTTCTGAGTAGATCCCTTATGCCAATTTATTCATTTCACCATTGCCACTTACTTCTTTGGCAAATGCACTATTTAATAGAATATTCTATTCATAGAGTTCCTAACAACAACAACAAAAATACAGTATGAGATTTTCTTAAACTCAGGTAAATAGATTTTCAATATTTCAGTCAAGTTGTTAGCTTTAAATGAGAATATAAATAAAACGTCTAGCAAGGTGACTGACAATGGTTACCCCCAAAATATTCTCTTCCGTTTCCTTCTAATTTTTTCAATTAAAATTTTAATAAGGAAACCTAAGACGCCCTGCCCCACCCCCCCACAGTTCTCAACAACCCATACATTTTTTTTTGGTCTGTTGTAATGCCCTGTACATAAAAAGACTTTAAGGTCTATAAAATGAGCTTTTAAGAGTGAAAATGAGCTTAATCTTTAAAATCATACGTAGTATGGATAGAAGATGAATTTGTTCACCCAACTCAAGGGATACTAGAATTAAAAGATAATGCTAGAAGCTTAAAAGAAACATTTTTCAAGAATTGAATAATTTACCAAAAGTTGCAACAAATTTATATAACTCTTTCTAAAATATGGTGCAGGATGGAAAATGATAATTCAGTTGAAAAAGAACTAAGGTATATTTATTGATAGTATCTCTATATAAATTAGGCTATTTAGGGGGCATACCAATTTTTTAAAATTTCAAATTAGTAAGAATGACTTTGCCTTCCCCCAAACTAGTGCCAGAATTAGACCCAGGTTGGTGATTCTTATGTTCTTGTTTTTGCTTCTCATTGCATGGGCAGTCTCCAGTGATATTATAGAGGAAAAGAAAAAACAGGGTATAAGACACCACATCTTTCTAATTTTCTATTGCTGTTTTATTACTATTATTATTATTATTAATGCAAGGAAGAGATGAAGTTAGATAATCCCTAGTGTGTGTCACTAGGTGGGCCACAGGGTTAAACACTGTAAAAAACACAAGACAGGTATGGCACAGCAATGATAAGCAATACCATACTAGCACAGAAGTTTACAATTGATAAAGCATGTAATTTTCTCATTTGAGTTTCAAAGCAACTCTGACTATAATTATTATCTCTGGATTGCTCCAGCAGAGTCTGTCTGTCAGAAAAGTGAAAAGGCCTATTTAAGATCACACATTTCAGATGTTAAGGCTAGAACTTGAACCTTGATCTCATAAATTCAATTTCCAGTGTTCCTCCCACAAAATGTACTATATCTTGTGACAAGACGATTTGAAGCAAAAGAGAACAATGCAAGAGAATGCCTTATCTAAAACCCTTGAGGTAGACATGTTTCAAATTCATATACACTCAGGATAAAATCCAAACTTCTGAGCATAACGTGCAAAGCTTTAATGTAATGGAACCTGCTAGGCTTATTTCTCTCCATTCTTCTCCTTTCCTTCCTTCCACCTATCTATCTATTTCAACTCATGCATCGTCTATTTATTCAGCACCTGCCAAACGCCAGGTTCTATTCGAGGTATTAGAAATAGAGCAGGAAACAAGAAGCACCTTGGTCTCTGCCCTGATGGAACTTCCATTCTACTGCAGGCAGAGCCAGAGAATATATACAAAGTGGTATAAAGAAAACAAAATGGATAAATGGTATGGAGAGCATCAGGGATCAGATGGGGTGCTCCTTTAGATGGAGGTGTCAGTGTAGTGTTCTTAGCAGAGAAAACCTGAATGATGAGAAAATTCAGCCATGCAAAGGTCTGGTGGAAGATTACTCACAGCAGAGGGAAAGGTAGGGGTGAAACCTCTGGGGCAATTCCTGGAACCTGCCGCACTCCCTCTCCCCTGGAAGCCTTCACATGTGCTTCTCCCTTTCCTGAAGTAGCTATTGTCGGATCCACGCTCCTCCTACCCTCTTGTCTGCTTCATTCCTCCTCATCTTTCAAAACTCAGCTCTGACACATACCCACCTCCAGGAATCCTATGAACTTCCTTCTCCCAGAAATCCTATGAACTTCCTTCTCCTTAACCTGGCTTGCAGTTTATCTCACATGTTCTGAAAGCATTCTCTATTTAACACTTATCATGTTGTTTTGTAATCATTTATATTTTTCTTTCCTTTGCTTATGAAGACCTTAAGAGTACAGAGTATGTCTTCTCAGAGTTTAGAACAATGCCCACTTATTAGACTCTTAATAAGTATATGAGGGAGGGATGAATGTTGACGTTTTAAAAATCAGCAGGACTTGCCTGATGGCTTAACACTGATAACGAGGCATAAAGAAGGAGACAAATGAACTACTAAAATTTCAGTAGAAAAGTGAATAAGACCACTGAAGAATATTATGTCATTCACTGCAGAGAATTATCTGTGGTACATACATTTTCGGACACTTCTAAGTGAAATACTTTTTTTGTTTTGTTTTACATCTTTATTGGAGTATAATTGCTTTACAATAGTGTGTTAGTTTCTGCTTTATAACAAAGTGAATCAGTTATACATATACATATGTTCCCATATCTCTTCCCTCTTGCGTCTCCCTCCCTCCCATCCTCCCTATCCCACCCCTCCAGGTGGTCACAAAGCACCGAGCTGATCTCCCTGTGAAATCTGCCTTATCTAAAAGTCCATTTCCTTCCTTGTCCAATTGTTGAAGGTATTTTCTCAATCCAGTCAAAATACGAACACCTCTTTTACATAGCTGTTCTTTTAGCACATCTGTTTAAGAAGAAGAGAGATGGAAGCTAATTATTCCTATGCACAAATGTATCAAGTTGCAATTGTCTTTCCGGTAAGAAAATTAAAGTTGATATAACTGACATAAGGGATGTGACTATGCAACCAGATCATAAGTATGACTGACAAAAGGCTTTCAAAAATAGAATGCTCTTAGTAAAGGGGGTTATATACAAAATCACATGTAAAATATACCAGAACAATAGCACCACTGTGTGGTGAAAGTGTTGCATTTTATATATAGGAAAATAATGGTTCACTTTATCAGCATGAAAATAACCTAAATGTTACAAATAAAATCTTAGTTTTTAAAAATTTTCCAGGTTTCCTCTTCATCTGTCAAGCCCATATCTTTAATCTCCTTCCTCTTTCTTTGTAATTACCAACTGAATTACAAATTTTTGAGTGATCTGCCTGACATCAATTCATCAGTTCAAAATTTCTAAAATAGTTTGAAATCTTCAAACTGTAGGTTATATATTAAATAGCATCAAGGCTTTGGAATGCTATCCTATACTTATACATTTAAAGTAACCCTTTCCAGGGCTTCCCTGGTGGCGCAGTGGTAGAGAGTCCGCCTGCGGATGCAGGGGACACGGGTTCGTTCTCCGGTCCGGGAGGATTCCACATGCCGTGGAGCAGCTGGGCCCGTGAGCCATGGCTGCTGAGCCTGCGCGTCCAGAGCCTGTGCTCCGCAAGGGGAGAGGCCACAACAGTGAGAGGCCCGCGTACCGCAAAAAAAAAGAAAAATGTTCTTCCTTATCCCTCATTCTCCTTGGACCATTCTGAAGGGGGCCTTGGGAAATATGCCATCTTTGAGGGCTACACAGCCTTCTCAGACTGCTTTCTGCCCACGGAAGTTTAAGGTCTAAGAGTCATTAAAATATCTTGCATTCATTGCTTTTTCATAACAGGTTTACAGTATCTTTGGGAATACACCTCTCTCCAAAGCTCTGAAGGTCTTTCAGCTATATGCCTCCAGTCAGTTCCAAGTACCAATACCCATGCTTAAAGTATAGTTTGGAGAAATTTTCAAATCTTTATTTCTTTGTTTTTTCACCCTGGTGCTTTTCTTTTTCATCTTAATGCCGGTTACCTTGAAACATGAATTTTGGAGAAATGGGTACAGTCTTAACCTGTTCCATTTGCTGAGGCAATTTTTAATCAATTAAGAGAATTTCCTTGGAATCACATACTTCATCTTCTCTTTGCCCTGAGGCTTTTAATCACATGAAAGTTTTACAACATTGGTCTCTCAAAGCCTTTTATATAGAAGCAGCTCCTTTTCCATTTCTCAAAAGCCCCACATTTCTTGATTCTCTCTTTCTGCTTCCAAACTGGCCAGTGTTTTAAATACTTTTATAATATCTTCTTGAACCCACACTACAACCTACAAATACTATTATCTGTTTTCCAACCTCTGCTTAGAGCTTCAAGTTCAATGGACTCATGATCTGCCTCCTGAGTAATAGATCACGTTTTCAGATATTTTGGCTCTGAATCACATGGATTGCCATCATTCCTCTGACATAAGTTTCCTCACTGCTTGCCAACTAACTGGTAAACTCTACCACATAGCTAAGGCAAGCTTGCCACTAACATTTGTGGGCTAGATGAAGTAAGAAAATGGAAGCTCACATATAGTCTCATTGTTGGCTCAGTAAATTTTTATTTAGTAAAGAATGTGGGGCTTCCCCGGTGGCGCAGTGGTTGGGAGTCTGCCTGCCGATGCAGGGGACACGAGTTCGTGCACTGGTCCAGGAAGATCCCACGTGCTGCGGAGCGGCTAGGCCCGTGAGCCATGGCCGCTGAGCCTGCGCGTCCGGAGCCTGTGCTCCGCAACGGGAGAGGCCACGGCAGTGAGAGGCCCGCGTACTGCAAAAAAGAAAAAAAAAAAAAGAATATGTGGTTTCAGGGATTTCATCTAATCTGCTCAGATTTGGATTCGGTCAGGATAATTTTGCTCATTTTCATTGATGTTATTAACTAAATTTCCATTTCTTCTAAAATAATCAAAACTGTCCATTAAAATTATAGCTATAATTTTATAGTTATAACTATAACTACAGGGTTAGGGTTAGGGTTAAAGTTATAATGAATGGTCATCAATTTTAGTATTTTAAATATTTTTTAAGTTTTTGGAAAATTTAATTGTCTTCTTAAATATTTTTATAAGTATAAGATTATTTACTATTCTAGTGCTCATATCCATCTACTGGCCAATGTGAAGAACTGATGTCATGCTTCACTTAGGTGACATAAACAACTACATTTATCCCTACTTAACAGTAATAGAAACTTGTTACCATTGCAAAAAGTCTCCTTATCCCTGAAATGGGAATATGAAGAGAGAAGTGAGGAAACAGATCTTCAGTAGTACTTCTAAACAATATTATATTATGCATGAATCTACTGCTTTCATGCTGAAATGAAAGATTTGACAAGTTGAGCTTTTCTCTTAACCTAAGAGCTTCCATGGTTCAAATCTTTCTTGGACTCTGAAGCAGTGTCTGTCTCCAGTGTCATCAGCAACAATATTCGCAATCCTTTTTACCATTCAGATACAGATGCCTTTTGCTTTAAAAACATGTGGCAAAAGATGCAGGCATTCAGTGTTGCGGGTCTCATTGAACCCGTGCTAAGGTTATAATAAGGAGAATCTTTCTCCTCATTTTAAAATAAAGTGTGTGTGTGTGTGTGTGTAATATGTGATGTCCTATATAGTCTGGACCCAGAGCAGGGATCCTTCCTACCTAGGTCTCAAGAGGTATGAGCTTGGATTTTTATTATGGCTGCACTGCACTTCCAGCAATAAGTTTTACAAGAGGCTAGGCTGAGCCCTGGTATGAAATAAACCCTGAAATCTCAGTGGCTTAATGAAACAAAGTTTAATTTCATACTTAACACAGGTTGTAGAGAAAATGAGTTAGGATTCAGCCTCTCTGGCTGGGGCAAAGGAGTGCCCCCAAACTCAGCTAGCTCAGTGACAGGCAGTATAACAAGAGCTCCCAAGGTCATTCATTGGATAATTGCTTTACCAATGTGAAGAATAGGAGGGTATCTACTGATCCTCTTGCTATTCTAATGTAAAAGGTTTAGCATCCTTTTGCTTTCTTTTCATCCCCATTTTTTATTAAATTAATGACTCATTCAGATTGTTGTTATTCTTAACTGCAAATGTTTGTTATGCTGGTGGTAACTAATTATAACACAAATAAATTTTAAGATAAGTTTTGGTGAGGTTGTGGAGAAATTGGAACCATGGTACACTGTTAGTGGGAATGTAAAATTGTGCTGCAGCTATGGAAAAAAGTATGGAGCTTCCTCAAGAAATTAAAAAATAGAACTATGATATGATCCAGAAATCCCACTTCTGGGTATCTATCCAAAAAAAATTGAAAACTCAGGATCTGGAAGAGATATCTGCACTTCCACGTTCATTGCAGCACTATTTGCATTAGCCAAGATATAGGAACCAACCCAAGGGTCCAATCAAAGATGACTGGATAAAGAAATGTTGTATATACATTACAATGGAATATTATGCAGCCTTAAAAAAAGAGGGAAATCCTGCCATTTTTGGCAACATGGAAGAATTCTGAAGGACATTATGCTAAGTGAAATAAACCAGTCACAGAAGGACACATACTGTATGATTCCAGCTATTGGATGCATCTAAAATAGTCAAACTCATAGAAGCAAAGAATACAGTAGTGGTTGCCAGGGTCTTGGAGGTGGAAAAATCGGGGAATTGTTATTCAAAGGGTACAAAGTTTCAGTTACATTAGATGAATAAGTTCTAGAGATCTGCCAAATAGCATGATGCCAATTGTTAACAATAAGGTATGGTGCACTCCAAAATTTGTGAAGAAGGTAGATCTCATTTGTTAAGTGTTTTTACCATAAAAACAAACAAAACACAAAGGGAGGGACTTCCCTGGTGGCACAGTGGTTGAGAGTCCTCCTGCCAATGCAGGGGATGTGGGTTCGAGCCCTGGTCCAGGAAGTTCCCACATGCCACGGAGCAACTAAGCCAGTGTGCCACAACTACTGAGCCTGGGCTCCAGAGCCTGTGAACCACAACTACTGAAGCCCGCGTGCTTAGAGCCGTGCTCCGCAAAAAAGAGAAGCCACCGCAGCGAGAAGCCCGTGCACCGCAACAAAGAGTAGCCCCCCGCTCACGTGCAACTAGAGAAAGCCCGGGCCCAGCAAGGAAGACCCAAGCAGACAAATGGCGCAGTGGTTGAGAGTCCGCCTGCCGATGCAGGGGACACGGGTTCGTGCCCCGGTCCGGGAAGATCCCACATGCCGCGGAGTGGCTGGGCCCGTGAGTCATGGCCGCTGAGCCTGCGCGTCCGGAGCCTGTGCTCCGCAACGGGAGAGGCCACAACAGTGAGAGGCCCACGTACTGCAAAAACAAACAAACAAAAACAAATATAAAATAAATAAATTTATTTAAAAAACACACACACACACACAAAGGGATACAAGTAGATACTGGGAAGTGTTGATTATGTCTGTTACCTTGATTGTGGTGATGGTATCATGAGTGTTTGCATATGTCCAAACTCATCAAATTGTACACATTTAAGATGTACAGTTTTTTTCCATATCAATTATACCTCAGTAAATCCATTTTAAAGTATTATTTTTGTCATTTGCATTATTTAGTATATTCCTTTCAGGAATTTTGAATAGTGACTACTATGCTATATATTTTTATTGCTGAACATTTTTTTATCCTCTCTGTGTATAGAATAAATTCTTCAGTAGCATATGATACATCCCAACATCCTCCTGCTCTCAACCCTATGCACAATATAATGTTTCTTGCCACAGCATAAGCAGAAGTATCATGATTATCTGAGCATATCCTTAAAAAGTAGCGTGTGTGGGGCTTCCCTGGTGGTGCAGTGGTTGAGAGTCCACCTGCCGATGCAGGGGACACGGGTTCGTGCCCCGGTCTGGGACGATCCCACATGCCACGGAGCGGCTGGGCCTGTGAGCCATGGCCGCTGAGCCTGCGCGTCCAGAGCCTGTGCTCCGCAACGGGAGAGGCCACAACAGTGAGAGGCCCGCGTACCGCAAAAAAAAAAAAATTAATAACACGGGCTTAAATTCTTTTTCTCACTTTTAATCACATTGGAAACTGATTCACCTCTAGAACTAGTACCCTGCCAATCTGACAAATGACAACACTCTCTATCAAGATAACCACCACTATCACTAGGCCTAGGGATAACAGTTGTGATTTTTAAACTTTAAAAACATAAAATAAAAAATACCGTGTTAATGTAAATAAATATATCCTATAAATGTATAGATTATATTAATTTTTTAATTATAAATTTGCTATTATACATCAGATAAATTTTCAACATATATTTAATGACACTAAAATCCTATAATTTTTCCTTGATTTTCATGGGAACCAAGATGCAATTTAATTGATATCTCTGCCAAGGAAAGTAATACTAATTAAAAAATACATATGTAGGTCATTGTAACTTTTAAGAATGCAGTAATTCCATTAGAAGCAGCATGGTATAATAGAAAAAGTCCTTGACTGAGAGGCTAATGAATTGAAAATCTGCCATTCTCTTACCTAGGCTACAACCCGGCAAGGCAATTAACTATGGTAGGATTCAGGTCCCTCATCTGTAAAAAGAGGAGGATGAATAAGATCAGCTTAGTTCTACCCAGGTGCCTCAAGGACCAACATCAGGGCATCAAAGAGCTTGATAGTTTCAGCTCCACTCAGTTCACTCCCTTCTTAAACAAAGCACTTTGTTATTTAGCCTCTTTTTTAGATACTGGGGCTTTACATAATATTTCTTTAATAATAAAAAAAAAAGATTTAGCTCCTTTTTAAAAGTTTAAAAACCACTAGATTAGAAGTCCTCCAAGATCCCTTCTAAGGCTAACATACAATGATTTTATATATTGGAATAAAGAAATTACAGCCACTGGAAGGATCCTTAAGGTACCTAAATTGACAGCCAAAGGTTTTTATAGCCCTAGGAGCTGCTGAAGAGAACTAGAAGGAGAGAAAGCACCTCTAAAACCTGCTGCTCAAGTAGCAGACAGGAAGGAGAAGAGCTGGGACAAGCTCAGCTGCCATACACTGCTGCTAAGAGAAATCAATACGATAAAACTCAAACTTATACGGCAGATACAGGCAAACTCTGGATGGCATATCAAGATGCGTGTTTATAATACGTGTTTATTCACATGCCTGGATGGAATTATATAACCAGTAAACTAGTGAGCAAGTGTCTGTGTGCAATCTAGTTAATACAATCTAGTTAACTTTTAAAAAATACTAGACCTATTAATCTTTAGTTTACATTCATTTAAAACAAAGAGGGGGCTTCCCTGGTGGCGCAGTGGTTGAGAGTCCGCCTGCCGATGCAGGGTACGTGGGTTCGTGCCCCAGTCCAGGAAGATCCCACATGCCGCGGAGCGGCTGGGCCCGTGAGCCATGGCCGCTGAGCCTGTGCGTCTGGAGCCTGTGCTCCGCAACGGGAGAGGCCACAACAGTGAGAGGCCTGCGTACCGCAAAAAAAAAAAAAAAAAAAAAAAAAAAGTAGTGTGGGAACTCTCCATCAGATTAAACTATTATAAATATCTTTGTATTTAGTTTCTATTTTGAAGAATTTCTTGGTAGGCTTTCTTCTTCTTCCTTGTGTAGAGAAACTTGTTATATAGATGTGATTCATAATATGAGTGTTTGTGATTACAAGAGCTTCTAGAATGTACTTGAATTATTAGTTACTAGGCATAAGACAAGTGATTAGGCTTTTTAAAGAGATTCGTGTCTATAAGTAAGTCAAATTCTTCCATTTACAAATTAAGGCAGAATACTGCTCAATAAAAATTTTCCCTTAGGGCCAGAGACTTAATAGCAATTACGTTTTAAGTGAAAGCATTGCCAGATCTGAGAGGTCGTTAAATTTTTTTTCTAGAAAAATTTTTAATTACATTGTTCATTCAAAACAAATGAGCTATAATTATAGACTCCTTGGGAATTTTAAAATGCAAATATATGTTTTTAGTTATACATACATCTAGGGAATTATAATTTGTGCATGTTATGTATGTTTGAACTGGCTTGAAATACATGTTTTGAATAAATATAATTCCTTAGCCATCAGATATTAATTCTTACTTTTTCAAGACCATAGTCTTTACCATTTGGATAGTAATAATTCTAGATCTTAATTAGAATGACAGAATAGTTTTCTTTTGTACCATACTTTGGATAGAGGATGACTTGGTACAAGCTATTTCATGGTAGAACTGTACTTTAATTTATATTTTTTCTTTTAAAATATATACCAGATTAAAGCTAATCATTTTTCCTTTTTAAAGCAGAGAAATCTCCCAATGATCCAGGCAAAAGACTAGGATTCTCACAGGCTTAATGGGAGGTAAAGTTTTCTAGAGGTTATAGATATGCTGAGATATCTTGGAAAAGAAATGTATTGCATAAAAACTATAGCTAGGAATATATTAGTTGAAAAGAATTGGCTTGAAAACATTTCTTTGCTGTTGTTGATTTCTTGGTTTGGTTCTGAATTGTATCTGCGAGAAAAAAATGGAGGCTCTTTCTTTCTGGTATTTTACCTGTTTCAAGTTCATATAATTTTTGGTGGAGGTTGGTATGTCAGAACTCATCACTCAGTCTATTCACTTTTCAGAAGAGTAAATTATGTACCATCCTCTGAAAACTACTGAAGTCTCTCTTGGATACTGAAAACAAAATTTTTGATACAACAATTTTTGCAGTTTGAAAGAAAATTAGTGATTAAAATGACAAAAAAAGAATATAGGAAATTAACCAATGAGGTTAATAGCATAAATTTAAATCTACAATCCTAAAATGGAAACATAATGGCATTTATTTATTTTCATTAAATCAACTTCAGTGTAATTTTTAGTCCTCACATTGACAAGGGAGTTAAAAATGCTATCTTTAACATTTTTGGACTTATCTTCCCCCATTGTTACACACACACACAAAATCTGAAGTCTTTGTCCCAAAAGATAAAGGAAACATCTTTAGGAATCAAGTCAATAATCATTATTATCCTTCCAAACTAGTGACCACTGGGATGCCAGTGACATTGTCCTTCCAGGTTGGACATGCTACTGCTTCCATGGTAGTCCTATGCCACAGAAATCATGACGAAGGCTGGAAGAACAATATTAGATACCCTACCTTCCGAGTCCAATGTCCTACCATTCCCTCTGAGATCTTTTTGTATGCTCAAGGCTACGATTCTGATACTGGTAGCAGCCTTTATTTTTAGCTGCTCAAGCTTTCTGCCAGGCCAGAATTCTTGAGTCAAGGAATTATAGGGAATCTATCTATCTATTAGGAATGCCTTCTTTTAGAGTTGTGGAGATAGGAATGGGAAATACAATGAGCAAAAACTTTAAAAAATTACCTTCCCAACAAGATGGAGTAGATCCATTTGCCCTACTCTCCCCATTAAGTATAGCTAAAAACCTTGGATATTCTATATAAAACAAATATCAGAAGACGTAAAGTTGGAGAAAAGAAAGCAGACAGATCCTCTAGAGACTCCAAGACTCAAGGAATGACACAAGGTGAGTTCCCTGGAATTCCTTTTTGACTCTTGTAAATCCTGGACTGGGTACTAAAGAAGTCTGAAATCCAGAAATGTCAATGGATGACGGAAACAAAAGCCTCAAGAAAAGCCTGCCCTTTCTTGCCAGAGAATAAGGAAAGGGACAGCCTAGTAAGGCAGAAATGTTTTTTGTTTGTTTTGTTTTTTAAAGTAAACATCTTCTTCTGGACAAACAACGTGAGGAAAAAACAAGCCTCTTATCCTTTTCAACAAAGGCCAAGTGGAGGACTTAGACCGTCATCCTTGCCTGACACTTATGAAGCACCCCTCCCATCACCTCTCCACCAGTGATGTGTCAGAGGAGAGTGAGGAGACTTCCAGCCCCCACCAGGCAGTAATGAGGTGCCCCTCTCCCTCCCAGCCAGGGTGGTGTCAGAGGAGGCCAAGCATGGAGCATACACGTTCACTACCACCCAGCAGTAAGGAAGTGCACCTCACAACAACCCCCCCCCAACAGTGTCATGGAGGCCATATGGGGAAACAGGACTTCCAGCCTCATCTGAGGCAATAGATACCCCTTGCTCTCCTGAGGTGTCAGCAGAGGTCAAGTGGGGAGCTTAGACTTTCATTCCCACCTGGTCATAACAAGGTACCCCTTTCTCTCCCCATGAGATGATGTCAGCAGAAGCAAAGGGGGAGCCTGGATGTCCATCTCCTTCCAGTGGTAACAAGATAACCCTCCCCACAGCAGGGTTAATAAAAGTGAATAGGGATCCTGGACTTTTGCCCACCAACCAGTGATAAGTAGGACTGACCCCCACTGGAGCAATGTCAGTGAAGACCTGCTAAAACTGGAAGATTGACTAAGATCTAGAATCTCATAATATAAAACTCAAAATGTCAAGGATACAATTTAAAAAATCAGTCACATACCAAGAAGCAGGAAAATCTCGACGTGAATGAGAAAAGGCAACAGATGTCAACACCCAGATGGCACAGATGTTAGGATTATCTGACAAGGATTTTAAAGTAGACATCATAAAAAGAATGTATACATACATATATATAACTTTGCAGTACACCTGAAACAGTGTAATCAACTGTACTTCAATTTAAAAAAATATCCAAAAAACCATAAAAATGCTTCAAGGAGCTACTACAAAAATGCTTAAGAGAAATGAAAAAAAAATAAAGTCTCAGCTAGGAAATGGAAGTTACAGATTCAAATGGAAACTTTAGAACTAAAAAGTAGACAAACCAATATTAAAAATTCACTGGATGGGCAATGAAAATGGGAAAGGAAAAGACCGGTGAACTTGAAAATAGAACAGTAGGAATTACCAAATCTGAACAACAGAGAGAAAATGGACTGAAAAAAGAAAATGAACAGAACATCAGGGATCTATGAGACAATAACAAAATATTATATCTAATATTCATGTCATTGGAGTCCCAGAAGGAATTGAGAAAGATGGGGAGGGCCAGAAAAAATATTCTAAGAAATAGTGGCTGAGAACTTCCAAAATTTATATAAAGAGATAAACAATTCTGAGTAAAGGCCAAATATGATAAGCCCAAAGAAATTCATGCCAACATACATCATAATCAAACTTCAGAGACCCTAAGACAAAAAAGCTTAAAAGTAGCTGGAGAGAAACAATACATTACCTATAGGAGAACAACAATTTCAGTGTCATCAAATTTCTCAACCAAATCCAAGGATACCAGAGAAAGTGGCACAACATTTTCAACTTTAATTTCAATTTCAAAAAAGAGTCAACTAAGAATACTACATAGAGAAAATATGCTTTAGGAATGAAGATTGAAATTAAGACATTCTCAGATTCAGAAAAACTAAGATGATTTGTCATAATCAGACCCACTCTAAAAGAATAGCTAAACAAAGATCTTAAAATAGTAAGATAATGATAAATCAAGGATTCCTGGAACATCAGGGATGAAGAAAACACAAGGCAAAGGTAAAACTATGAGTAAACATAACAAACTATTCCCTTATCTTTTCTAAATTATGTTTGAGAGTTAAAGCAAAAATTATAACATAGGTTATGGTTATATTGGTTATATTATATTGGTTATGGAACATATATAGGTTCTTGATATAGAAGAAATATTTAAGACAATTGTATTATTGGTGGAGTGAGTGGCAAAGGGACCTAAATGGAAGTAATATTTCTACACTTCATTCAAACTGGTAAAATGCTGACACCAATAGTTTGTAATAAATTACACTTATATATTATGTAATACCTATAGCAACCACTAAAACATCTATATAAAGATATATACTTCGATAGCCTCATCCACCAGAGGGCAGACAGCAGAAGCAAGAAGAACTACAATCCTGCAGCCTGTGGAACAAAAACCACATTCACAGAAAGATAGACAAGATGGAAAGGCAGAGGGCTATGTACCAGATGAAGGAACAAGATAAAACCCCAGAAAAACAACTAAATGAAATGGAGATAGGCAAACTTCCAGAAAAAGAATTCAAGATAATGATAGTGAAGATGATCCAGGACCTCGGAAAAAGAATGGAGGCAAAGATCGAGAAGATGCAAGAAATGTTTAACAAAGATCTAGAAGAATTAAAGAACAAACAAACAGAGATGAACAATACAATAACTAAAATGAAAAATACACTAGAAGGAATCAATAGCAGAATAACTGAGGCAGAAGAACAGATAAGTGACCTGGAAGACAGAATGGTGGAATTCACTGCTGTGGAACAGAATAAAGAAAAAAGAATGAAAAGAAATGAAGAGAGCCTAAGAGACCTCTGGGACAACATTAAATGCAACAACATTCGCATTATATGGGTCCCAGAAGGAGAAGAGGGAGAGAAAGGACCCGAGAAAATATTTGAAGAGATTATAGTCGAAAACTTCCCTAACATGGGAAAAGAAATAGCCACCCAAGTCCAGGAAGTGCAGCAATTCCCATGCAGGATAAGCCCAAGGAGAAACACACCGAGACACATAGTAATCAAACTGGCAAAAATTAAAGACAAAGAAAAATTATTGAAAGCAACAAGGGAAAAATGACAAGTAACATACAAGGGAACTCCCATAAGATTAACAGCTGATTTCTCAGCAGAAACTCTACAAGCCAGAAGGGAGTGGCATGATATATTTAATGTGATGAAAGGGAAGAACCTACAACCAAGATTACTCTACCCGGCAAGGATCTCATTCAGATTCGATGGAGAAATCAAAAGCTTTACAGACAAGCAAAAGATAAGAGAATTCAGCACCACCAAACCAGCTCTACAACAAATGTTAACAGAACTTCTCTAAGTGGGAAACACAGCAGAAGAAAAGGACCTACAAAAACAAACCCAAAACAATTAAGAAAATGGTCATAGGAACATACATATCGATAATTACCTTAAATGTGAATAGATTAAATGCTCCAACCAAAAGACACAGGCTTGCTAAATGGATACAAAAACAAGACCCATATATATGCTGTGTACAAGAGACCCACTTCAGACCTAGGGACACATACAGACTGAAAGTGAGGGAATGGAAAAAGATATTCCATGCAAATGGAAATCAAAAGAAAGCTGGAGTGGCAATACTCATATCAGATAAAATAGACTTTAAAATAAAGAATGTGACAAGATACAAGGAAGGGCACTACGTAATGATAAAGGGATCAATCCAAGAAGAAGGTATAACAATTGTAAATATATATGCACCCAACATAGGAGTACCTCAATACATAAGGCAACTGCTAACAGCTCTAAAAGAGGAAACTGACAGTAACACAATACTAGTGGGGGACTTTAACACCTCACTTACACCAATGGACAGATCATCCAAACAGAAAATTAATAAGGAAACACACGCTTTAAACGACACAATAGACCAGATAGATTTAATTGATATTTGTAGGACATTCCATCCAAAAACAGCAGATTACACTTTCTTCTCAAGTGAGCATGGAACATTCTCCAGGATAGATCACAACTTGGGTCACAATTCAAGCCTCAGTAAATATAAGAAAATTGAAATCATATCAAGCATCTTTTCTGACCACAACGCTATGAGATTAGAAATCAGTTACAGGGAAAAGAACGTAAAAAACACAAACAAATGGAGGCTAAACAATACGTTACTAAATAACCAAGAGATCAGTAAAGAAATCAAAGAGGAAATCAAAAAATATCGAGAGACAAATGACAATGAAAACATGATGATCCAAAACCTATGGGATGCAGCAAAAGCAGTTCTAAGAGGGAAGTTTATAGCTATACAAGCCTACCTCAAGAAACAAGAAAAATCTCAAATAAACAATCTAATGTTACACCTAAAGGAACTAGAGAAAGAAGAACAAACAAAACCCAAAGTTAGCAGAAGGAAAGAAATCATAAAGACCAGAGCAGAAATAAATGAAATAGAATGTAAGAAAACAATAGCAAAGGTCAATAAAACTAAAAGATGGTTCTTTGAGAAGATAAACAAAATTGACAAACCATTAGCCAGACTCATCAAGAAAAAGAGGGAGACGACTCAAATCAATAAAATTAGAAAGGAAAAACGAGTAGTTACAACAGACACTGCAGAAATACAAAGCATCCTAAGAGACTACTACAAGCAACTCAATGCCAATAAAATGGACAACCTGGAAGAAATGGACAAATTCTTAGAAAGGTATAACCTTCCAAGATTGAACCAGGAAGAAATAGAAAATATGAATGGACCAATCACAAGTAATGAAATTGAAACTGTGATTAAAAGTCTTCCAACAAACAAAAGTCCAGGACCAGATGGCTTCACAGGTGAATTCTATCAAACATTTAGAGAAGAGCTAACACCCATCCTTCTCAAACTCTTCCAAAAAATTGCAGAGGAATGAACACTCCAAAACTCATTCTATGAGGCCACCATCACCCTGAAACCAAATCCAGACAAAGACACTACAAAAGAAAGAAACTTACAGACCAATATCACTGATGAATATAAATGCAAAAATCCTAAACAAAATACTAGCAAACAGAATCCAACAACACATTAAATGGATCATACACCATGATCAAGTGGGATTTATCCCAGTGATGCAAGGATTCTTCAATATACACAAATCAATCAATGTGATACACCATACTAACAAATTGAAGATGAAAAACCATATGATCATCTCAATAGATGCAGAAAAAGCTTTTGACAAAATTCAACATTCATTTATGAGAAAAACCCTCCAGAAATTAGGCATCAAGGGAACTTACCTCAACATAATAAAGGCCATATACGACAAACTCACAGCAAACATCATTCTCAATGGTGAAAAACTGAAAGCATTTCCTCTAAGATCAGGAATGAGACAAGAATGTCCACTCTCACCACTATTATTCAACGTAGTTTTGGAAGTCCTAGCCACAGCAATCAGAGAAGGAAAAGAAATAAAAGGAATACAAATTGGGAAAGAAGAAGTAAAACTGTCACTGTTTGCCAATGACATGATACTATACATAGAGAATCCTAAAGATGCCACCAGAAAACTACTAGAGCTAATCAATGAATTTGGTAAAGTTTCAGGATACAAAATTAATGCACAGAAATCTCTTTCATTCCTATACACTAATGATGAAAAATCTGAAATAGAAATTAAGGAAACACTCCCATTTATCATTGCAACAAACAGAATAAAATACCTAGGAATAAAACTACCTAGGGAGACAAAAGACCTGTATGCAGAAAACTATAAGACACTGATGAAAGAAATTAAAGATGATACCAACAGATGAAGAGATATACCATGTTCTTGGATTGGAAAAATCAATATTGTGAAAATGACTTTACTACCCAAATCAATCTACAAATTGAATCCAATCCCTATCAAATTACCAATGACATTTTTTACAGAACTAGAATAAAAAATCTTAAAATTTGTATGGAGACACAAAAGACCCCAAATAGCCAAAGCAGTCTTGAGAGAAAAAAACGGAGCTGGAGGAATCAGACTCCCTGACTTCAGACTATACTACAAAGCTACAGTAATCAAGACAATATGGTACTGGGACAAAAACAGAAATATAGATCAATGGAACAGGATAGAGAGCCCAGAGATAAACCCATGCACGTGTGGTCAACTAATCTATGACAAAGGAGGCAAGGATATACAATGGAGAAAAGAGAGTCTTTTCAATAAGTCGTGCTGGGAAAACTGGACAGCTACATGTAAAAGAATGAAATTAGAATACTCCCTAACACCATACACAAAAATAAACTCAAAACGTTTTAAAGACCTAAATATAAGGCCAGACACTATAAAACTCAAGGAGGAACACTCTTTGACATAAATCACAGCAAGATCCTTTTTGACCCATCTCCTAGAGAAATGGAAATAAAAACAAAAATAAATAAATGGGACCTAATGAAACTTAAAAGCTTTTGCATAGTAAAGGAAATCATAAACCAGATGAAAAGACAACCCTCAGAACAGGAGAAAATAGTTGCAAATGAAGCAACTGACAAAATTTAATCTCCAAAATATACAAGCAGCTCCTGCAGGTCAATGTCAATAAAACAGCCCAATCCAAAAATGGGCAGAAGACCTAAATAGACATTTCTCCAAAGAAGATATACAGATTGCCAACAAACACATGAAAGGATGCTGAACATCAGTAATCATTACAGAAATGCAAATCAAAACTACAATGGGGTATCACCTCACACCAGTCAGAATGGCTTTCATTAAAAAAATCTAGGGCTTCCCTGGTGGCGCAGTGGTTGAGAGTCTGCCTGCCGATGCAGGGGACACGGGTTCATGCCCCGGTCTGGGAAGATCCCACATGCCGCGGAGCGGCTAGGTCCGTGAGCCATGGCCGCTGAGCCTGCGCATCCGGAACCTGTGCTGCGCAACGGGAGAGGCCACAACAGTGAGAGGCCCGCGTACCGCAAAAAAAAAAAAAAAAAAAAAAAAAACTAGAAACAATAAATGCTGGAGAGGGTGTGGAGAAAAGGGAACCCTCTTGCACTGCTGGTGGGAATGTAAATTGATACAGCCACTATGGAGAACAGTATGGAGGTTTCTTAAAAAACTAAAAATAGAACTACCATATGACCCAGGAATCCCACTACTGGGCATACACCCTGAGAAAACCGTAATTCAAAAAGAGTCATGTACCACAATGTTCATTACAGCCCTATTTACAGTATCCAGGTTATGGAAGCAACCTTAGTGTCCATCAACAGATGAATGGATAAAGAAGATGTGGCACATATATACAATGGAATATTACTCAGCCAAAAAAGAAATGAAATTGAGTTATTTGTAATGAGGTGGAGGGACCTAGAGTCTGTCATACAGAGTGAAGTAAGTCAGAAAGAGAGAGACAAATACCATATGCTAACACATATATATGGAATTTAAGAAAAAAAAAACTGTCATGAAGAACCTAGCTCTATTTTTTGTATGAAGTACATGATGTCAGCCAATTCACTGACAGATCTGAAAGGTTGAACGTTTGCAAAACATCTTCAGCAAGCTTGGCCTCTTTCTACACAAACCAAACTAGACGTCTTCATTTCCTGTTCCTGTGTACTCCTGTATTAGTCACCTGAGTTTGAAAATCAGCTCTAACACCTACTGGCTGGGTGGCTTTAGACAACTTACTTTACTTCGCTTTTTCTTAGCTTTTCCCTCTGTAAAATGGAGATAATAATAATATCTGTTTCTTAACAATGAGGTACCATCTCACACCAGTCAGAATGGCCATCATTATAATAATAATTGTCTACAAATAATAAATGCTAGAGAGGGTGTGGAGAAAGGGAACCTTCTTACACTGTTGGTGGTAATGTATATTGGTGCAGCCACTATGAAAAACAGTATGGAGATTCCTCAAAAGCTAAAAATAGAGTTGCCATATGATCCAGCAGTCCCACTCCTGGGCATATATCCAGATAAAACTCTAATTTGAAAAGATACATGCACCCTATGTTTATAGCAGCACTATTTACAAGAGCCAGGACATAGAAACAACCTAATTGCCCATCAACAGATGAATGGATAAAGAAGATGTGGTATATATATACAATGGAATATTACTCAGTCATTAGAAAGAATGAAATAAAGCCATTTGCAGCAACATGGATGGACCTAGAGATTATCATACTAAGCAAAGTAAGTCAGAAAAAGAAAGACAAATACCATATGATATTACTTATATGTGGAATCTGAAATACGACACAAATGAACATATCTATGAAACAGAAACAGACTCACAGATATAGAGAACAGACTTATGGTTGCCAAGGGGATGGAGAGGTGTGGGAGAAAACGATTGGGAGTTTGGGATTAGCAGAGGCAAACATATATAGCATGGATAAACAACAAGGTCCTACTGTATAGCACAGAGAACTATATTTAATATCCTGTGATAAACCATGATGAAAAAGAACATGAAAAAGAATATTTAAATATAACCGAGTCACTTTGCTGCACAGCAGAAATTAAACACAACATTGTAAATCAACTATACTTCAATAAAAATTTTAACATAATATCTGTTTCTTGAGGTTTTTATGATTTAAATGAGTTGATATTTTCCATACATTTAAAATCTCACCTGATAGTTCTGGAAACAACATAGTGAATGTAACTGACACTGAATTTTCCACTAAAAAGGGTTAAAATGGTAAATTTTATGTATATTTTACCACAATAGAAAACAAACAAAATAGCTCCTGACACACAGCAAGAATTTTAAAAATTTTAAAATAGCACTTATTACTCTGTATTATAGTTATTTGATGATTTGTATCACCTTTAACTAAAAGCTTCATGTGGATAGACTACGAATCTAATTTACTGAGAATTTGTAGCTTTAACACCTAGCATGGGTCTGACACATAGAGGTTCTAAAGAAATACTTATTAAATTAATGAGTAAGATGTCCAGCAATGGAATGGGCTGCCTAAGAGATAGTGACTTCCCTGCTAACATAATTATTTAAGCAGAGGATATGGTGATCACCTGTCAGTGATGTGTCAGATATGTCTAATACAGTGGGATGAGTAAAAGTCTGCATTATTGTATTTATCTTGTGCTTTAATATAGCAGTTTTCATAGTCTAACAACAGTACCAACATAATAAAGGAATTCCATCTTTCAGCACTTGCCACCTTGACCCCCCACAATACGCTCTGGTCATACTAAAACACTTTTAGCCTTTTTTGATCTCCTAGCATACTACATGCTTTTTCCTTTGTTTAGAATGCACTCTTTAACTTGTGTGCTTCACTTTCTCGATGTCACACTCCCCAAACAGGCCTACCTGGTCCTCAAAAAGGGTGTTAGTTGCCCCACACATTATGCCATAGCACTTTGGCTTTATATTTATCCATGGTATAAAGTCACCGATTTACTAGTTCTCTAGACTGTAAGCTACTTGGAAGCAGGGTTTGTGTCTTGTCCACTGGCCTTTCTCATCCACCTAACACACTACCTGGTAATACATATTTATTAAAAAAATTAAGGCATGAATGAAACCATCTTGTGAGGTCTACTGCTTTCAGTTGTGTACACCATAGATAATCTTTAAAAGCACATTTATTTTTAGATACTTTTTGGTCAAGCGGTTTCAATGCTTTCTTTGTTGCAAAATTCTGTTCCTGTGTCAATGATTCTGAATATCTCCTTAATGCTATCCAGCACAATATGTGATATGCAAATATGTACCCCAAAACGAATATGTTTTTATTTTGTGCCTACAACTTACATTCTTCAAAGCAAGTTTTCTTGAGCCAAATACTTGAAGCTAAAGAAACCAGGCCAAAATCTGCTAGGACACTAGCCATTTTTTTCTGAAAGAAATGAAAACCAAAAAAAAAAATGAGTTCTTACCTACTGTTAACATGACAATTTGTCAGAGAAGATGAATATTGATATTCCAGACATGCTGGTGAAAGAAAAAAATGAAAATATTTTAACTTTATGAGAATTTGATGATCCCTAGTCTACCCCCTACCTGCTGAGCCTTCCACTTTTCCCATTTATCCTGCGGTTTCCCACAAATGATCACCAAAACATTGAGAAAATCTCAGTGAGGAAGTTGGCCTAAAAGAGGATATTCTTCTGTCCAGGAGGAAAATAAAAGGAAGGTCTTGCATTAAACTCCCAACTTAACAAGTGAGGATTTTTTTTTTTTTTGGTTGAATTTTCATCAGTGTCACAGAAGAATTAGAAGGTTCCTCAGACATGTTACTTATTCAGCAATTGGCATTTACTGGGTAGTTGACACATTAATAAACGATGACACATCATCTGGTGTCAGAAATCGACTCTGGATATTTAACTACATTAGTTTAGTGAAAAGCTTGCACTCATTTAACTCAAGCCTCTGTTGTGGTTAGTTCTGCAGACAGCTTTCACGAGTCTTCCCTCACTCTGGTTTCCCTTCATCCTTTTCCCTCCGTTCGCGGGATGGCGGGGCCAGACGTGCCTGCACCGCCCCTCCCCGTTGATTGGCAGTTCGCTGGGGCGGGCCGGCGCGTGCGCACTGGCCTGGCCAGGGCCAGTGAACCATGGAGACCCCGAGGCGCTTCGCCCGAGAGTGGTGTGCCCAAACGCTTCCTCTGGCGCAGACGGTTGTTTGGGAGGTGTGGCTTTGTGAGTTCTGGCTACTACTGCTGGGTTCCGGTTTGAACGCGCATTTTTTGCCACACGAAGAGAACGTAACGTTTATCAATGAGTACGTGAACCTCCACAATGAGCTCCGGGGCAGCGTCATCCCCCGAGGGGCTAACTTGCGCTTCATGGTGAGGCCCTAAGGCGGTTGCCCAAACCTCCAACAGCCCCTGTCAGCACCTCCCCCTCGGCCGCGGAGAGTCTGGGTCTCTGAGCCTTAAGGATCGCGGACAACCGCGCTTAGAGTTTGGGTTTTTAAATACACGTAAAGTTTATATGTTCAAGAAATAAAAACCTCTGTCACTCGAACCCATAGTTATTACCAAGGGTTTGCACAGGGCTTGGACTAGGGTGAGTAGAGGTACTCACCAGAGGTGCAAAATTTAAGGGAGCTTTAATTCGAGAAAATGATAGTTTAATGTAATTTTTTTAATTTAAAAATCAATGCAAAAGTATTATTGATGAAACAGAATCACTTTAAACAAAGACAGGATCTTTGAGCTTGAATTTGGGAGAGGCAAGTGAGGCACTCTCAGGATAATGCAAATGAAAGGTCAGATTCTGTTCTTATTTAAAATTTTGAATTTTTATCATGGATGTTTTCACACTAATTTTGCCTTTTTAAAATATTTTTCATCTTGATTATTGAGTTTTTTGGTATCCAGCCTAAATTTTGCTCCCAGGAGAATGTTTCATTCACCTCGTCCTAGACCCGGCCCTGATTTTGCGTTCCCTTACAAAATAGTTCTTGCTTCTTTCCCATTTTTTTCCCCGTATTTCTTTGCAGTGATTCGTTAGCTGTTCCCCTGGTGCTACAGAGTCTTCATGATTGTCATTAAAAATGAATGCAAAATGTATTGAGTAAATATCGGGCAATTAGGACCTTCCAATTTATGTTGTAAATATTGCAAGGACTGTCTCCCTAGATATGTCTTTTCTTCCTTCTGGATTAGTTCCTTAGGAAAAATTCCAGAAACGTGACAAATAAAGTATGTGATTATTTTATTTGTACGATACGTAGCAATTGCTATACTGAAGGACTGTGCCAAATAAAGCAAATATCAGCAGTGTAGAAGTACAGTAAGTCCCCTACATACGAACAAGTTCAGTTCCCAGAGTGCGTTCTTAAGTCCAATTTGTTCTGAAGTCCAACAAAGTTAGCTCTAGGTACCCAACTAACACAAGCGGCTATATAGTACTGTACTGTAATAGGTTTATAATACTTTTCACACAAATAATACATAAAACACAAAAAATAAAACTTTTTTTTTTAAGATATTGGGGGTAGTTTATTAATTAATTTATTTATTTTTGCTGTGTTGGGTCTTCGTTTCTGCACAAGGGCTTTCTCTAGTTGTGGCAAGCAGGGGCCACTCTTCATCGCGGTGCGCAGGCCTCTCATTATCGCGGCGTCTCTTGTTGCAGAGCACAGGCTCCAGACGCGCAGGCTCAGTAGTTATGGCTCACAGACCTAGTTGCTCCATGGCATGTGGGATCATCCCAGACCAGAGCTCGAACCCGTGTCCCCTGCATTAGCAAGCAGATTCTCAACTACTGCGCCACCAGGGAAGCCCCCAGATGAAACATGTTTAACCTTACTGTATAGTACCTTGAAAAGCACAGTAGTACAGTACAATAGCTGGCATACAGGGGCTGCCATCTAGTGAACAGGCAAGAAGAGTTACTGACTGGAGGAGGGAGAGGAGGTGGGAGATGACAGAGCTGAAGGATTGTCAGCAATAGGAGATAGAGGGCAAGCTGCAATTTCACTAACACCTGTAGTTGATGGCACAGGTTCTGGTTCCTTGCTGGATTCAATTCTATCTACCCTCTTGAAAAAGCAATCCAGTGATGTCTGGGTAGTAGCTGTTTTTTTCTTGTCATAGATGACATGGTAGCAATGGATTGCATTCTGAATGGCTGCTGCAACCTTTGTGTACCATACTACGTTCAGGTCCTGTGCCTTAGAAACTAACAGCGCAACTGTGACAAAGCGAGAGAGAGGCATGGACATATATACACTGCCAAACGTAGGGTAGATAGCTAGTGGGAAGCAGCCGCATAGCACAGGGAGATCAGCTCGGTGCTTTGTGACCGCCTGGAGGGGTGGGATAGGGAGGGAGACGCAAGCGGGAAGAGATATGGGAACATATGTATATATATATAACTGATTCATTTT
This sequence comes from Phocoena sinus, assembly GCF_008692025.1. NCBI lineage: Eukaryota > Metazoa > Chordata > Mammalia > Artiodactyla > Phocoenidae > Phocoena > Phocoena sinus. The sequence continues at coordinate 43,325,481 of NC_045772.1, read as the reverse complement.
GTTGTGAAGCTGAAACTAACATACCATTGTAAAGCAATTATACTCCAATAACGATGTTAAAAAGAAAAAAAAAAAAAGAAACTAACAGTGCCTTCTCAAATAAAGAAAATCCCCTTGCCATTTCCTGCGTCTTGAATCTCTTCTGTTCTTTAGTTACTTCTTCTTCCTCTAGTCTCTCTTTGTCCATTCTCTGGGCCTCAATTCCATCAGGTCTTCATTAGTAAGCTACACAAAGTAAGTACACAAAGCACAACCACTTGTAGAGGATGCACGCACATGACAATGTATGCCAGACACTTGAACTAATTTACTGGACTGCACATGTGACATACCATACACACATGTGACTGGACATACCACATCTGACTGGCTTGGGCATTTTCAGTCACTTGCTAAACTATAAATAAATTATAAAAGGGAACTTTGCTTTAATGTTGATTTTAAAATATTATTTTGATTGGACGTATTTTGTACATATTTTATTCATTTTCTTTACCTTTTGAATTCTCAGTAAGTTTCCTCTTCTGTTTATATATTTTCTTATAGAAATATATCAATACTAGCATTGTATTTGCTGAAGATAGTTTTATCCAAGCCAATTTTAATCTTTTGAATTTAATTAGAATTTGAGGATATTTGAGAGTTATATCTATGTATTTCCCACCCTTTGTGATTAATTCTATTTCTTCCAAGTTTGAAGATTAGCATTCCTCCTGATAATGAATAGACACAAAATATTTTTAATTCAACTTTTTATAGGCTCTGTATTCCTAATGTCTAAAAATTTTATTTCAAACATAAAGCGTAGAGAATAATATAAAGCATAATATTGTGTCCCCTCAATATATATCTTAATATGTGAACATTTTTGAAGGAATAATGTTTTGGGTACAGTTTAAAGCTGCACTCTAAATTTTATCCTTCTTTCTAAAAATTTGTATATATTTTTCCCATGGATTTTACTAAGATGTAAATGATAACTGTAAATAGTATAGTCTATCATAATAGTATGGTCTACTTAGAACTTTTCCTTGACAGGTTGGGAAATCATACATTTTATCTTTATTATTTACTGATTATGCTTAACATTTTAATGTATATCTTTACAAAGTCCAAAGTTAATCAACATCTATAACCTTCTAAATATTAAAAAGATATTACAACACATAAATTGTCTTTTGCGCATGTCCATGCTGTTGTTGTCGTCACCTAGTATTTTTGTTCTACCTTGTTTTTAAACTCAAAACAATTTTTAAAATCAAAAATTTATTGGGTTTTTTAATTGTAAAATATACATAACATAAAATTTACCATTTTAACCATCTTTAAGTGTACAGTTCTATGACATTAAATACATTCACATTGTTGTGCAATCATCACCACCATTCATCTCCAGAACATTTTCATCCTACGCAATAGAAACTCGGTACCCATTAAACACTAACTCCCCATTCCCTTCTTTCTGCTGGCTACTACCATTCTACTTTCTGTCTCATAAATTTGACTACTCCAGGTACATCATATAAGAATCATAAGTGTTCCTCTTTGTGACTGGATTGTTTCACTTAGCATGATGTCTTCAAGGTTCCATTCTGGGACTTCCTTGGTGGTGCAGTGGTTAAGAATCCACCTGCCAACACAGGGAATATGTGTTCGAGCCCTGGTCTGGGAAGATCCCACATGCCACGGAGCAACTAAGCCCGTGTGCCACAACTACTGAGCCTGCACACCTAGAGCCTGTGCTCCGCAACAAGAGAAGCCACTGTGATGAGAAGCCTGTGCACTGCATGAAGAGTAGCCCCTGCTCTCCACAACTAGAGAAAGCCCACACAGCAAAAAAGACCCAATACAGCCAAAAAATAAATTAATTTTTAAAAATTTTTTAAAAAAGAATTTCCATCCTCTTGAAGGCTGAATAATATTCTACTTTATGTATATACCACATTTTGTTTATCCATTTATCTCTCCATGGACAGTTGAGTTTCTTCCACATTTTGGTTATCGTGAATAATGCTGCTGTGGACATAGGTATGTGAATAAATATCTGTTCGATTCCCTGCTTTCACCTTTACTAGGTATATACCCAGAAATGGAATTGCAAAAACATGTACAAATTCTATGCTTAATTTTTTGAAGAACTGACATTCTGTTTCCCATAGTGGCTGCACATTTCACATTCCTACCAGCAATGCACAGGGTTTCAATTTCTCCACATCCTTGCCAACACTTGTTTTAATGGGTGTGAAGTGGTATGTCATTATGGTTTTGATTTTCATTTCCCTAATGATTACTTATGTTGAGCATATTTTCAGGTGTTTATTGGCCATTTTATATGTCTTCTTTGTAGAAATGTTTGCACAAGTTCTTTGGTCATTTTTTGGTCAGGTTGTTAGGGTCTTTTGGTTAGCTGAATTGAAGGAATTCTTTATATATTCTGGATAAAATCCCTTGTCAAATATATGATCTTCAGATGTTTTCTCCCCTCCATAGGTTGCCTTTCATTCTGTTAATAGTGTCCTTTGATACACAAAAGTTTTTAATTGTAATTAGGTCTAATTATCTATTTTTTTTATCTTGCTGCCTGTGCTTTTGGTGACATATCTAAGAAATTATCGCCAAATCCAATGTCATGAAGCTTTTCCCCTTTGTTTCTTGTAAGAATTTTATAGCTTTAGCCAACAGGTACATAAAAAGGTGCTCAACATGACTAATCATCTGGGAAATGCAAATTAAAACCACAGTAAGATATCATTTCACACCCATTAAAATGTCTATCACCAAAAAAGACAGGAGAAAACAAACATTGGTGAGGATATAGAGAAAAGGGAAGATTTGTGCATTGTTGTTGGGAATGTATATTCGTACAACCACTATGGAAATTAGTGTGGAGGATTCCTTAAAAAATTTTAAAAAGAACTACCATATGATCCAGCAATTCCACTCTTAGGTATAAAAACAAAGGAAATGACAACAGGATATCACAGAGATGTCTGCACTCCTGTGTTCACTGCAGCATTATTCACAATAGCCAAGATATGGAAGCAACCTAAGTGCCCATCGATGGACGAATGGACAAAGAGGAAGTGGTGTGTATATATACAATGGAATATTGTTCAGCCATGAGAAAAGAAGGAAATCCTGCTATTTGCAACAACTGGGATGGAACTTGAAGGCATTATGCTAAGTGAAATAATCCAGACAAAGACAAATATTGCATGGTATCACTTATATGTGGAATATGAAAAAAAAAAAGTCAAACTCATAGAAACAAGGGAGTAGACATTCCAGTGGCAGCAATTCCACTTCTGGGTATTTTTCCGAAAGAAAAAAAACAAAAAAAACACTAATTCAAAAAGGTATCTGCACTCCTGTGTTCATTGCAGCATTATTCACAATAGCCGAGATATGGAAGCAACCTAAGTGCCCATCGATAAATGAATGGATAGAGAAGATGTTGTGTGTGTATATATATATATATATATATATATACACATACATACACAATGGGAAATTACTCAACCATAAAAAAGAATGAAATCTTGCTATTGGCAACAGCATGGATGGACCTGGAAGGTATTATGCTAAGTGAAATAAGTCAGACAGAGAAAGACAAATACCATATGATTTCACTTATATATGGAGTCCAGAAAACAACAAACATAATCAAACAGAAACAGAGTCATAGATAAAGAGAACAAACAGGTGATTGCCAGAGGGGAGTGGGCGGGGGGGATGAGTGAAATAGGTGAGGGAAATTAAGAGGTACAAACTTCCAGTTACAAAATAAGTGAGCCAGGGGAATGAAATTTGGGAAGTACAGTCAAAAATAATGTAATATCTTTGTATGGAGACAAATGGTAACTAGACTTGTGCTGATTATTTTGTAATGTATGGAAATATTGAATCACTATGTTGTTCATCAGGAACTAACATAGTAGTGTTGTAGGCCAATTATACTTCAAAAAACAACAAAAACAAAAATACTCATAGAAAAAGAGATCAGATTTGTGGTTATGGGGGTGGGGGCAGGGGGGGATTGGATGAAGGTGGTTAAAAGGTACAAACTTCCAGTTATAAGATAAATACTAGGGATGATGTCCAAATGATTAATATAACACTACTGCTGTGTGTTATATCTGAAATTGTTAAGAGAGTAAATCTTGAGTTCTCATCACAAGGGAAAAATTTTGTTTTTATATCTATATGAGATAATGGATGTTCACTAAACTAATTGTGTTAATCATTTCATGATGTATTATGCTGTACACCTGAAACTTACACAGTGCTGTGTGTCAATTATATCTCAATAAAAATGGAAGGAAAAAAACCCACTTAGAATAGTGACATGGTGCATTGTAAGCTTGTGATGTGTAAACAATATGCAAAATTAGGCAGTAGAAAGATGGTCCATGGAGCATTGTTTGCAAATGGCAAAGAATCTGAAGGGCCATTAATAGTTGAACGGTAACCTTTATTACATGCTGCTAACCATACTATGGAATACTATAAAAAGTTTGCAAAAAATTATGTAGATCTAGTTGTGCTAATATGGAAAATCTCTCTAAGTGAAAACTGCAAGTTACAGGCCAATAATATTGTGTATGGTATGATTAAAACCGTGCAAAGACAAAAATCACAAAATACTCATCTAAAACACCCTAACATATCTTATATATGAATGTGTGTATATGGAGCTAGAGAAATTTCTACATAAACAATTTTTTAAAAAATGATTACCTCTGGGGAGGGAAATAGTGCGGGGAGGGAGGGGATACGCTAAAGTTTTCTATAATATATTTTCTGTATTGTACTTCTGTATAATCTATGAAACTAACCAAGAAAACTCTAGGGAAATCTTAGTATTGTTTTTCAGAAATGTTTATTTTCAGATTTACTGTAACATATATATATTTAGCATGTTGGTTTTACAAATATTTTGTTGATTTTTCTATTTGTGTTGTTTTTGTTCTTGTCCTTAACTAAACAATGAATTTAATGAGGCTCTAAATATGTCAAAAGTACACATTTCTGGATATTTCCATAAATGGAGGGGAGCAGCATCTTGTGATATTTTCTTACATTTCTGGGAACATCCTAAAAACTTTACATGTGCCTCTTTTATAACATTTACCAACTACCCCTATGTGTTAAAATATATATATATAAATATATATATATATGTATTTGTATATATATGTATATGTATGTATATATTATCCCAGGTTTTTCTCCTAACAACAGTAAGCAACTAGAGGACAAAATTTATGTTGACTTCATATTTTATTCCTCATAGTACAATAATTTGCGTATAATCAGTGCTCAATAAATAGTGCTTAAATATTTTAAATTATTGTATTATTACATATAAAAGGCATGAGATTAAAAATACACATTTTCTGAATAGACTACATGTAAGAGTATTATAACCATTTGCATCATCTAGCAATCTGATTTTTTACTTACAAATATATGCATAAGCCTTCATCTCAGGAAATAGTTGTTTCATTTATAATTGTCTCAAAACACTTTTTCTCCTACATAAATTCCATAAACCAGACTCATAAGCACAAAATAAGAATTGTTTTCCTTACATATAATTATGAGAACTCAAGGAAAATAATTTAGAGCACAAAAAAAAAAATAACTCGTTGTTATTTTTTCTTCTTTACTTTTTTGCATTTTTTTTTTTCAGACTTGGGATGTAGCTTTGTCACGGACTGCTAGAGCATGGGGGAAAAAATGTGTGTTTGAACGTAATATTCATTTAGAAAAACGAAAAATGGCCCATCCTAGATTTAATGGTATTGGTGAAAATATGTGGGTCGGCCCTGAAAATGAATTTACTGCAAGTACTGCTATCAGAAGTTGGTTCGCACAGAGGAAAAAGTACAATTTTGAAAAGAACAGTTGCTCTGATAACTGTTCTAATTATCTACAGGTATCTAATTTTATATTATTAATTCAATAGACTCCTTAATTGCTTTACTACTACGTTGTTATTGTGTTTCAATTTTATAAATAAACTCAAATGGTAAAATTATTACCTCTAATAGAATCAAAGTTCTAATCAGTCCTAGATCTTCTGAATGTTCATAATTTCTTCTATTATTTGAACCATGCAATTAAAACATTCCTTTAAATATAGTAAGTCTAATCTCCATGGCCAAAGATGAAAAGTACCTTTCTAAAATAATGTACACTGGAAAAGAAAGAAACTAGCAAATAAAAATTAGTTTTAGTTTATTGACTATAAACATAAGTAAAAGATGATTTTTTTTGCACAGATCAGCACACATACTACTATATAACTGATTAAAATATTTTAAATGCAAATACATATAATTATTTCCCTACCTCATGTCTAACAATTCACTCTTACACTTTGTACTCCAAGAACACTGAACCACTTTTTATTTCCTGTACAAACATTTATTTTTTCACATATTACATTGTTTTATAATCATCTGTTTATATATCTAATACTACACTAAGGGCAGGGACCTTGTCTTCTTATCCATGTATTCTCAGCACAGCAACATGACATTATTTAGGTCTTCAATAAATATTTGTATCAGGTATCAAGAAACTATTGAATTAACTGCCAAGCTCATTTAAAAGATTATTTTTCAGTCAATAGACTCTAATGTAGAACTTAAAATCTTGGAATTTTTTCATGTTGAACTCATGTCTTCCTGTTCCATCAAATAATTTATGTTTCAAAATTTTTTTAATCAATTTTTTTCTCCTAGAAAGTTAGAGTGGTTCTCTACTGTCTTAACTCATGTCAAAGCTAGACTCCTTAATATGACTTCAGTACTCTGAGTAAAAGTCTACTCCCTGACCTACTCCTCTGTATTTTTTCCTCCTTAAGTCTAGTTTCCTAGACATTTTCATTTCCTGCATTTGACCTGTTTAACTTCAACAGACATTCTATTCTCTATTCTTTTAAAGAAACTCTATTTCTTTTGGAATCACTAAGACTTCAGCTATAGAGAAAAGGAAAACAAATTGTTTCTCCCTCTCCCACAGAGGTTAACAAAACAATTTTTTGTTGTCATTCACTTGTAAGTATTAGGAATATTAAAGCCATTCAGGAATTTCTGGAATATCTTTAATTATTCTCATATTTTCACTCCAAGACCTATTTTGCAAGAAGTTATTTTATAGGAACCAGCTCTTTTACTCATTTTTTTAATGAAAGGCCCAGACTTCATTTTATTTTGTAATGGAATTTCCTCAATAAAAGAAAAGAAAAATGCTGATAACATTCAATTACTTTCTACTCTTGTATTTCTTTTCCTTCCCTTCTATAATCTTACTGTCCCCTCTTTTTTTCCTTTTTATTCACAACTTCCATTCTTCCAAAACTTTGTGTCTTCTCATTTCCCTCTTCCTCTTTGCCAATAACCTAGAACTCTCAGAGTCAACAAGAGGTCGAAAATTGATTCAGCAGGTGTCTTCCTTTGGCTCTAAAACATTATTCTGGATCAGTTTTTCTCAGACTCTTTATCCTAAGAATACAGTATTGGTAGAACCTATTAAAGTGTTTCTCTAAATACAGTTTTGGAAATGCTTCCCTAAATCCATGATAATTCTCTACCTGCATCCAAATGAAGAATTGTTCGTATTCCTTGAATTGCTTTGTTAAAGGTCCTATGTGTATTGAATATACTATTGTTTATACTATGGCAGAGTAAATGTTTAGAATTAAATCTTATGTTTTCTTTGAAAATTTTATTTTAGCTTGTTTGGGACAAGTCTTACAAAGTTGGTTGTGCTGTTTACTCCATGTCAAGAATTGGACATATTAAACATGCAGCACTTTTCATATGCAACTATGCACCAGGGTAAGTTCCTTTAAATTTTTTAAATAATATAAAAATAAATTGGGGATTTTCAAGGTTAAGTTTTCCTAACTTTCAACATATTCTTCGAAATGTCTTTGCAAGCTATAAAAGACTTAAGTATGAGATAGCAATTAAAGACTTTATATGAAATTTTTTTAATTAATAATAAAATAAGTCATATTTAGGCATACTGATTTTATGTATAGACTAGCCAAATATTACTTCCTGAGAGAATTTTAACTTTAGTATTATTTCACAGTACCTAGCCTAATTAACATAGGATTTAAATTATTTTCCAAATTGTTTATCTCCATATTTATTTTTAAAAAGCTAAAAGGAAATAAGGTAAGTGTGTTGAAATGTATGTTGTAAGAATTGTTTCAAGAGTACATCAGTTTTATAACATGAAGGAACACTTTAGTTGACTATCCTCTGGAGAGTGTATTATTAATTGGGCTACTCTCATACATATAAGGAATTGTAATAACTCAGAGGTGCAAAAGTACTTCACAAGTCTTCTAGTTAAGCTATGCATATGAAACTTGAATTCTTAACACTTACTTACCATGTGGTTACTTACTTGTACCTAAAAAACTTTCCAATGATGGGAAAAAACTACCTTCCAAAATAGCCTCCCTCTCTGGAGAGCTTTGTTGGAAAGTCTCGAGTTTTCTTACAGGTCGATATGATACTATAAGTAATACTGTTAAAACGTCTAACTGAAGTGAGAAAATATCCTAATCAACATGCCAGAAAAATTGACTACATGCTAGGATTGAGAAGGAATTTCTCAAAAATAAAATGCTTCTGGGGCTAAACCAAAAAGAGAAAGAAAAAAAAACATTGATTACTAATTAATGATTGTATTCCCCTAGATAGAGAAAACAACAGAACTATGATGTAAGTTGAATTAGATTCAGAAACCCCTTCTTAAATGGAAGCTTTGCTGACTTTGAACATAAGCATGCAAAACAAGTTTGGAATGTAGAGTAACTGCAAAAGTTTTTTGGCCTCTTTCAGTCCTACAGACTGGAAGTACTGGGGTGATATCTATTACATGGAGAAACTTTTGAAAGTTAATTACTGATTGGTATTGAAAATTCAAACAGACCACTGGGCATGGGTGGTGGGGAAGGAAGAGGTTCCTCTGGGGTACTAGTCTTCATTTTACATGCTCAGCAATTACATACAAGGCTCTGATCTGTCTACTGACAAACCAATAAAGACTGACCATACTTAGTTTGTAGTCTTGGAAGAGAGACAAACAATAAATAAGTGAACATAGAAATAAATGATATTTAATTAAATAATAAAATATGCCATAGAAACAAAGCACAGTAAGCAAATAGGGAATAACTAGTATAGAATATGGATAAGATAGCTGCAAAAGGAGGTGGCATTTAAACTGAAAGCCAAAAGATGAGGAGACGGCTAAAGAATATTTCAGGTAGAAGTGAGAGCACATGTAAAATCTCTGAGCTTGGAATAAGTTTAGCATGTTTGAAAAATGAATAACTGTGGTTAGAGGTAGGAGACGAGGTAGAGAGTTAGGTGACAACTAAATCAAATAGAATACCATAGGCCAGGTTAAGGATTTGGGGGTTTATTCTACATAATGGCAAAGTCATTTGAAAGTTTTAAGCAAGTAAGTGGCATGATCTCATCTATGATTTTTTTTCTCCCTGTTCTTTTTTTTTAAAGTTTTTTTTTTTTTTTAATGTATCTTTGGCTGCATTGAGTCTTCGTTGCTGCACACGGGCTTTCTCTAGTTGCGGCGAGCAGGGGCTACTCTTCGTTGTGGTGCACAAGCTTCTCATTGCAGTGGCTTCTCTTGTTGTGGAGCATGAGCTCTAGGCACGTGGGCTTCAGTAGTTGTGGCACTCGGGCTCAGTAGTTGTGGCTCACGGGTTCCAGAGCGCAGGCTCAGTAGTTGTGGCGCACGGGCTTAGTTGCTCCACGGCATGTGGGATCTTCCCGGACAAGGGATCGAACCCACGTCCCCTGCACTGGCAGGAGGATTATTAACCACTGTGCCACCAGGGAAGTCCCTCATCTATGTTTTGAAAAGAAAACTTAGCAATAAAAGATTGCTCTTGCTGTTGTGTCGATAATGGAGTATAGGAAAACAACGGTACAAAGAGAAACAAGCACAATTAGGAGATTGTTTCTGTAGTGCAGGCTATAGACTGGTATCTTGGATTAGGATTCTAGCATGTGAATTGGTTTTCTATTGCTGCATAATAAACCACAAACTTAGTGACTTAAAACAGCAGCCATTTATTATTAAACAGTTCTGTAAGTTATAAGTCCAGGCACAGTATAGCTGGATTCTCTGCTCAGGGTCTCAAAGGCCAAAGTCAAGGTGTTGACTGAGTTCTTATCTGGAGGCTCTGGGGAAGAATCTGCTTTTAAGCTCCTTCAGGTTGTTAGCAGAATTCAGTGCCTTGTGGTTATAGGACTTAGGTCCCCATTTTCTTGCTGGTTCTAAGCCAGTGGTTGCTCTCATCTTCTAGAGGCTGCCCACATTCCTTGATGCATGGCTCCCACCATATTTACGTCCACAAAGGCGCATCAGGTCCTTCCCACGATCCAAATCTCTGACTTCTTTTCTGTGACCAGCCAGACAAAACTCTCTGCTTTTAGGGTGCCCAAGTGATTGGGTCAGGATATTTTCCTGGATAATTTCCCTATTTGAAGGTCAGCTGTGCCAAATGACATAATTTAATCATGGAAGTAAAGTCCATTACATTCACTTTCCTCAGAATTATGCAAGGCATGTATAGCAGGGGTAGGGGAGCTTGTGCTCCATTTTAGAATTCTGTTTGATATACCATGGAAATTGTGAAAAAAGGTCAGTTTCTGGATATATTATGAAGGTAGAGCTAAAAATACCAGTTGATGGATTTGACTTTAGGGAGAAGAGGTATAGAATAAACTATGGTGATACCCATGCTTTTAGTCTGAACAACTGGATAAATGATGATACCATTAACTAAGATAAGGAAGAACATCAGAAGATGTGTTTTATGTTTGGACACATTAGGTAGAAATATAAATGTGGAAAATGTAAATGAATCATGAGAAGGAACTAGCTGTATGAGGGTCTGGGATAGGTTTTGAAGTAGAGGAAACTGCTACTATAAAGGCCCTGACGTAGAAATGAGTCACAGTCCTGAACAAGACCCCCTTATGAAAGAGTGAGTATGGAGACTTAATTTAAGGATTAAGTCCTAGAGCAGTGTACAGTATTTCAACTTCAGGCAAAAGAGATAACAAAGGAGAGTGAAGAGGCTAACAAGATAAGAAGGAAACCCAAACAGTGCTGGTAAGGGTACTTGGAAATCAAGTGAAGAACGTGAGTCATGATGCCCAAAGTGGTTAACTGTATGAGATGCTCCTGAAAGAATGAAAAAAAAAAAAAAATGAGGAAGGAAAGATGACATTTCCATTTGAAAAGATGAAGGTATTTGGTGACCTTAATAGCAGTAGTGACTGCAGGGGTATCCCATGACTATAGTGATAAGATGAACCTACTAGTCATTAGGATTACTCTTCTTTCCACTCACCTGTCCCATAGGCTTCTTTGTCTTGAAATTTCTATCAACCATTTTTTCCTTGATACAAACTTTGAAAAGTCCACTTGTGAAGGATCTAGGTTGGCACATATATCATGTGAGTCAACTCAATTATGAGTTGACTGAGTCAACTCAGTCCAAGTTTTATTTGATATGTACTCAAAATAGGCAGTCATAGGTATCTTTCTTAAGAATCATTGATAGAAAAATCAATTCATCACAGTCTTATAAAATACTTCATAGAAATGAAAATAAGAAAGCCAGATTGGGGACTTCCCTGGTGGTGCAGTGATTAAGAATCCACCTGCCAATGCAGGGGACATGGGTTGGAGCCCTGGTTTGGGTAGATCCCACACACCACAGAGCAACTAAGCCCATGCGCCACAACTACTGAAGCCTGCGTGCTCCAGGGCCCACAGGCTGCAACTACTGAAGCCTGCATGCCTAGAGCCCATGCTCTGTAACGAGAAGCCACTGCAATGAGAAGCTCACGCACCACAACAAAGAGTAGCCCCCACTCGCCACAGCAACTAGAGAAAGCCCGCGCGCAGCAACAAAGACCCAACACAGCAAAAAAAAAAAGAAAACCAAATTGAAAATTAGAATGTGTAATGGACTGAATGGTGGCCCCCACCAAAGGATGTATCTAGTTCCTAATTCACAGAACCTGTGAATATTAAGTTACATGTCAAGAGTAAATATTGCCTTATATGGCAAAACACATGTTTAAGATAAGGATCTTCAGAGGAAGCGCTTATCTTAGATTATTCAGGTGGGACCTAAATGTAATTACTTGTGTCCTCATAAGAGAGAGGGAGGAGATTTCAGCACTAGACACACAGAAGAGAAGGAGGCAATGTGACTGTGGAGGGAGAGTTTGGAGTGATATATTCACAAACCAAGGAACTTCTGGAGCCACCAGAAGCTGGAAGAGTCAAGGAATTCCCTCTCTGAGCCTTTGGAGGGAGCATAGCCCTGCCAACACCTTGATTTTGGACTTCAGGCCTCCAGAACTGAGAAAATTAATTTCTATTTTTTTAAACCACCAAGTTTGTGGCATTGTTAAAGTAGCCACAGCAAGCTAGTACAGAATGGAAGAATAAAACAGATTTGGCAATAGGGAAAATATGAGTCAACCACAATCTTGAAAAATTTCAGAACACGAAGATGTAGAACAGAAGTAAAAATATATATGGAAAAAGAAAGGAACCCTGTAGGGTGATAAATCTATAAATTATTGCTCCTAAAGAACAGAGAATAAACGGAACAGAAATAGTAATCAAAGAAAAGAAAATAATAAGCAAAAGAAAAGAATCTGTATAGATACCTATATAAAGATTAAGATAGCTTATAATGTATCAGAAAAAGCGAACTGCAACAATATTTACGTATGTCATTTTCTAGTGGTTATTTTTCAATTTCAAAGATAAAAACTTATACATTTCTGGGAATTCCCTTGCAGTCTAGTGGTTGGACTCCATGCCTTCACTGCCGAGGGCATGGGTTCAATCTGGTCGAGGAACCTAAGATCCCACAAGCTACGTGGTACAGTCAAAAAATAATAATAAAATAAAATAAAAAACATACATTTCCAAGAAAAATAAAACAAAGTAAAATAAAACAGTATTAATTAGATTAGCCTTGAATTTCGGTATTGAAGGGGGTACAATCAAAGATGAGCATTAGAATTTAAGCTTAAGTGAGCAGTAATTTTATTAACTGAGTTAGGAAAAGATGTAGGGTGGAAGAAAAAAGGATTTATTTATTTTTAGACATGTTGCATCTGCAGGTTCCTGCAGGATCTTTTACTTATTTAAATATGTTTATAGTAGGTACATTTAAACAATAACTAAGCAATAGAATTCCACATTTTTTACATGGTATTCATCCTGAAAACACTTATAGACTGTTGGGAAAGAAATTTAAAAAAATACACAACGTTAACCAAATACATACAACATCTGTATTTTAAATAGAAAAGATCTGTTGTAAAAGCAGGTATGAAATCATAGAAGCAGTTAGCCAGGATACAGATTCAGAAGTAGTTAAGTTTGATGCATAAAGGTGTATTAGAAGGGAAATGAGGCCAGTGGGGGAGGTAAGAGTTCTGAGATTGAAGAAAATGACTTGAATCTAAAGCTGGACCTTTAAAAGAAGTAAATTATAGTGTCCAAAGGTATTTAGTAAAGAAAATTTTCTTTATTTAAAAATTAAGGAAATGCAATCTGGCAGGTGGTGCCATTTTCTTTACGTTATGAACAGACAGCTAGAATATGTTTCCCAGCCTCCCTAGAAGTTTGGTTGGGCCATGTGACTAAGCTTTGGCCAGTAGAATTTAGGCCACTTCCAGGCCTGGCCTTTGAAAACTTCCTACATGATCCTTCACACTCTTGGTCTTCCCTCATCTACTGGTTGGATACAGAGGATCTGGTGGAGGATTAAGATGTCCTAGCGAGTGGCAGAGCCACAAGATGAAATGAGCCAGTGCCCCAGAATCACTGCATGGAGGAAAGCTCCTCTATACTACCAAAACCCATACTGTACCATGACATGGATTCTGCCTACAGAACATGGAAATAGTGAGGAAAGGTCAGATTCGGGATATAATTTGAAGATGGAGCTAACAACACCTGCTGACAGATTTAACTTTAGGGGTGACTGGAATAGAATAATCAAGGATGACACCTATGCCTTTAGTCTCAGCAACTGGATGAACGTTGGTGCCATTAGACAGATAGGGAAGACTTGTGGAGGAGCAGAGCTTGAGAGAAGATCAAGTGTTTTGGTTCACATACATTTGGTGGAGTAATAAATGTGAGAAATGTGAATGAATCAAATGAGGGAGCTAGTCAGATGAAGGTCTAGGATGGGTTTTTAAGTAGTGGGAACTGCAGATATAAAGGCCCTGAGGCAGAAATGAGTCACAGTCCTGAAAGAAATCACCTTGTGAGAAAATAGGTATGGAAAATGGGACAGAAGAGGCCAAGGACTAAACCCTACATCACTACAATATTTCAACTTCAGGGAAAGGAGCTAGCAAAGGAGTATAGAAAGAGGCTAGTAAGGTAAGAGGGAAACTAGAACTGTGCTGGTAGATGTTTAAAATAACATTTAGACTTATTTTCTCATCAGTCTGTGTTATATATGAGGTGGCTCTCTTTCCATGCTTTTCTGCATGCATAATAATTTATGATTCAATGATATATTATTGTGATCATTTTAGACATTTTGAATAGCAATTTAAATACGTAAAATGCAAAGAATGCATATAACCCATTTCAAGTATGACAGTATGAAAAGCTATGACAAGTTCACAATGTGCAGTGACAACCATATCATGTTCACTGCCTGGTCAACTGTGATTTTAAGATGCCATCAATGTTAAGATGCATCTCAATTTCAGAGGTGCTAAAATAAGAAAAGATGTACATCTTAGAATTATGAGGCACAGTACATAACTGAAAGAAAAGATTTACAGAACAATGTGTATCCTTACTCTGAATGATAACATAAGAACATGTTATCAATATATGAAATAGTATATTATTCACAGTTAAGTACAGCTTTCTAGTCTGTCTCATATTTTAAAATATTGGTTGTGAACTGTGAAGAAGCACTAAATTTGATTTCATGACCTATTAATAGCTCATAACTTGCAGTTTGAAAAATAGTAATGCCAATTTAGAATATTCTATATAGATATTTGGCAACGAAGAAAAGGAAGGTGTGTAGGTGTGTAGAGTTGAGTGAAAGTTTCTGTTTTATGGCTTTGGTTTCGAATGTATTTTTATAAGCTAAAGAAAGCCATCATAAATAGAGAGTGATAGAATATATTAGAACATATAAGAGATGGGGGAAGAATTGAAAAAGAAAGTTCTATCTGGAAAAAAAACAGGAGGAGAGAAGTATAAGAAGAGAAAATTAGAGAAATTCTTAATAGTAAATATTTTTCTTTCTTGCTCATGAGGGTTTAATCTATTTTATTGATCTTTCGAAAGAAAAGATTTAAGGGGTTATTTATCCTTTCTCATTCCTTTGTTTTGAGATATTTAATCTTCCAAGTACTTTTTAGGGAGAGGGGCTGTTATATGTTGCTGTTTTTATCAAAATATACTACATTCGTTTATCTTTAATCCTACTTAATAGTGAAGATATTTACAGTTATATATTTTCCTTTGATTACAATTTTTACTAGACCTTAGGATCTCGTATGACATAGTCTCTTTCTCATTGCTTTCTATGTATTGTAATTTTAGGTCATTTAATAAATCATGTTTAGTACTTGATACATATTCATGATGGAAAAATCTATCCAAGGAGAAAATAATGTTCCCATCCTTGTCTTTCAGTTACTCTCTCCAAAATTTTATCCTAAAAGATATATTCTGTGCATACAGAAAAATATATCTATCTTTGTGTATGTGTGTCTGGGTGCACAAATGTGTGCATTTCCATAATTCAAACAGGAGCGCACTACATTTCTTGTGATGTTCTTTAATTTTTTTACTTGATATGAACTGGAAGTCTTTCCATTTGAGTACATGAAGAGTTTCCAGATTCTTTTTAAGAATTTCACAGTTTGGTTTCTTTTTTTAGTGGATGTACAAAAATTAATTTGAATAATCCTCTCCTTCTGATGGACGTTTAGACTATTTTATTAATTTTATTTCAAGCAGTAATTATCCAGTTAGACATGTAATTCTGACATGAGTTAGTAGCTATAATATAAACGTATAGTCATGGAAACCCTAGGCCAAAGAGAATGTGTACTTTTAATTTGCATAGATATTACTAAATATCTATTCATCATAGTCACGCCATTTTTTCTATTACAACTTTTTTTTACATCAGCATATAAAACGGTGTATATTTAAACTTCCTTGCTAAGATAATATATTTTCAAATATTTTTCTATTTACTACTATGAGTTATGTATATATTTAATTTTCATCTTCTATTTTTCATGAGTTTAAGTATATTTTTTTATATTTTAGAATATGTGGATTTCATTTACTGGGACCTGAGGGCTCCTATACATTTACTGTTTTTCTCTTAAGTTGTTGGACTTTTTTTGTTTTTTAACTTGTAGGAGTGTCTTATGTACAAGAAAATTAGCTCTTTTATGTAATATAATTTACAAGTTTTTCTAGTTTTATGTTTAACTTTTGACTTTATTTATAATGCAATTTATTTTTGCCAATAGAATGATTTTGTTTCATTGTAGAAAAAAATGTATCAATACTTTTTTCATGGGTTTTGAGGTTTGTATCATACTTAGACAAGCCTTCCCCAAATATTATTATCTCACATTTTCTTCTAACGATTCTTTTTTTTTTTTTAACTTCTAAATTAATTTGATCCACTTTGATTCTGGACATTATGTAAGCTGGTATAAGAATTAGCCTCCTGCTTAAAGTAACTATAAAGACTGGATAAAACATATAAAATAACTGTTTTTAGGCATTAGAAAACAACCAGTACAGGGCTATGATGCTTGCAAATAGAAAAGAACACAGTGGGAACCCTATATGTGCCTTGGTTTTCTCTCTGTGAGCATCCTATTGTACAAACCATAGCCAAAGCAAGCAAAGATTGTGTATTTTCTGGGCAAAGGAGATATCAGTGTTGATTGATGTTAAGTAGTCTAGGATTTAGGACAGGATCCCAAAGAGGAGGGGGCTGCAGAGAAGGACCCCCAAAAGTCTGTGTACAAGTCCTCTGCAAGTCCTTGGGCAGCTCCTAAGCTGCACTCCTCAAAGTGAGATTCTGGAAGGATTAGATAGGAACAGTTACTTGCAGGCTGAAGACCTGCACAGAGATTTCAGAAGCTGCACAGTGCTGAGAAGACAAAGCTGCAGTTTGGGCCTAGCCAAAATGGAGAGGTATTGACGAAAAGCCTGACCAAGCAGAACATTAAAATCCGAAAAATATGTATCTGATTTTATAAAAATTTCAAACTAATTAATGACTAAAGAAATACTATAGATCATAGAAAAATTGATATACTGGAAAATGTATGTGTGGAATATATGGCAGAGACAGTCCCCTTAATTTACAAAGAATTCATACAAATCAAAAAGAAAAAGAGAAACAACCCAAGAGAATAATGTGCAGAAGATATGAAGAGGTCATTTATTAAAAAGAAAAGAAAATGGCCATGAATCATATCAAAATGTATTCAGTCTCACTCATAATTGAAGTAATTCAGGTGAAAACAA
Organism: Phocoena sinus; assembly: GCF_008692025.1. Classification (NCBI taxonomy): domain Eukaryota; kingdom Metazoa; phylum Chordata; class Mammalia; order Artiodactyla; family Phocoenidae; genus Phocoena; species Phocoena sinus. The sequence goes on along the minus strand of NC_045772.1, from coordinate 43,307,841 downwards.
AAATAAATGTTCACTTTCCACTCATCCCTTTGAGAATATAGAAAAGCTTAATTGATACTCTGCGTTTGCAATAGGGCAATAAATTGATACAGTCTTTCTGGGTGTGGCAGTGTAACAAAATTTAAAATTATACTTACCATTTGATCTTGTAATCTCCTTATCAGGATTTTATCTTAGTAATATCTTCATGAAAGATGGCCAAGATATACATACAAGGATGCACATTGGAGCATGTTTTAATAGCATGAAACTGAAATTTAAAAAACCAACGACTCCAGTAATAGGGGACTAAGCAATTAATTTACTGCACGCTATTGTGTAACCATTGAAAAAACTGGTGTACTTTTCTGTGTACCAGTTTGGAAAGGTCTCACTCGTTAGGTGAAAAAGTAAGATAAAAAACAATAAGTAAGAACAGGTCTTTTTGTTATAACAGTTACTATTACCAAAAAATGTAGTGATTCAAGATAAAAGTGGGAAATTTCAGTTTGGTGGGTACTGTGCTCCATTAGTCATTCAAAGACCCAGGTTGCTCCTATTTTGTTTCTTCACCATCCCCTGGGGGCAGTGTCTTTGTCCACATGATCAAATCCAGGCCACAGACATAAGCTAGCTCAAGCTCATAGTAAGGGAAAAGAAACATGTTGGCAGCATGAGTACCAGGTGGGGAGTGGTGCACATCACTGCTACTGCCATTCCGTTGGATATAAAATTAATCTCATGGCCACATCTAAGTTGCAGGAGAGGTTGGGAAATGTACTAAGACTAGCCATTAATGTGCCACGCTAAAATACTGTTATTTCAGTATTTCAAGAGATATTTAGATTGACAGCTAGCAGTCTCTATCACAAGCATGTAAGTACTGAGAATCTTTATGAAAAACTTTCTTCTGGAAGGAATCATAAGAAGTTGTTAACAGATGTTATCTCTGGAGAGACAGATGGAAAGTGGAGGATGGAGACATTTTTTCCCCTTTAAAGGTGCCCTTTTCTGCTTCCTCCTTTCTATCATATACTTATAAATAATATATATGTATTACTTTTGTTTATCTTTTACATCAACAAGGGATGTCTGGATTGAGATTGGAGACATATTTAAGACATTTCCAGAAGGTATAAATAACAAGATTTGCAGGTCATTGTATTAAGTAATCAGAGAGAGGAAGTAGTCAAGAAAGATTTTCAAATTTATGATCAGGCATGAATGGTATTTGCATTAACTGCAAAGGGGAACACTGAACATTTTGGGAGGGAAGATAATGAGTTCCACTTTGTACATAATGAATTTGAGTTGTCTGTGAAATACTCACTTTGAGATGTTTAGTAAGCAGGTGGTTATTTAGGTCAGAAGCTCATGAGTGAGGAATGGCATAGAGGAAATATTTGGAGTGCCAGGAAACATAGGGTAATTTAAATCATGGGAATAGATGAGCTTGCTTAGCAAGAGAGTATGGAATGAGAAGAGACTAGGACCTGTGGAATTTCATGCTAACATTTAAGGGCAGTTAGTGGAAGATAAGTGGGAGACCTAAGAAGAGTGGCCAGACAGGTAGAAGAAAAAGCGGAAGAGTATGGTATCAGGGAAGGTGTGGGAAAAGAATATTTTTAAAAGGAAAAACTCGTCCAAACTTTCAAATTCCAAGGTGTCAAGCAAAGTCAGGACTTAAAAATATCAGATCTAAAGAGAAGTTCATTAATAAACATAGGAAAACTGCTTCTATGGAGTAGAGGAAACTGATGCCAGGTTGGAATGAATTGAGAACTGTTTTGTTGTTGTTTTTATTTTGTTTTGTTTTTAAAATGGGGAAGATGTGAGCATATTTAAATATTGACATGAAGAATCTAATACAAAATAAAAGTAATTCTTTATAGAGTATAAAGGCAGGGTATATGTAAAGATACAAGTCCCTGAGAAAACAGAAGGCTTTAAAAGAGAAAAAGGAAGGGTTTAAAAGAGATTAGGGCTAAAAAAAACTATACTTAAAAAAAAAAGCAGACAGAACCATAGGACAAATGGTAAAAGCAAAGCTATACAGACAAAATCACACAAAGAAGCATACACATACACACTCACAAAAAGAGAAAAAGGAAAAAAATATATATATATCATTGCTCCCAAAGGCCACCTCCTTAATTTGGGATAATTCGTTTTCTATTCATGTATTCCACAGATGCAGGGTACATCAAGTTGATTGTGGAGATTTAATCCGCTGCTCCTGAGGCTACTGGGAGAGATTTCCCTTTGTCTTTGTTCGCACAGCTCCTGGGGCTCAGCTTTGGATTTGGCCCCGCCTCTGCGTGTAGGTCGCCTGAGGGCGCCTGTTCTTCGCTCAGACAGGACGGGGTTAAAGGAGCAGCTAATTCGGGGGCTCTGGCTCACTCAGGCCCGGGGAAGGGAGGGGCGCGGAGTGCGGGGCGGGCCTGCGGCGGCAGAGGCCGGCATGACTTTGCACCAGCCTGAGGCGCGCCGTGCGTTCTTCTGGGGAAGTGGTCCCTGAATCACGGGGACCTGGCAGTGGCGGGCTGCACAGGCTCCCAGGAGGGGAGGTGTGGAGAGTGAGCTGTGCTTTGCATACAGGCTTCTTGGTGGCGGCAGCAGCAGCCTTAGCGTCTCATGCCCGTCTCTGGGGTCCGCGCTGATAACCGCGCCTCGCGCCCGTCTCTGGAGCTCGTTTAGGCGGTGCTCTTAATCCCCTCTCCTCGCGCACCAGGAAACAATGGTCTCTTGCCTCTTAGGCAGGTGCAGACTTTTTCCCGGACTCCCTCCCGGCTAGCTGTGGCGCACTAGCCCCCCTCAGGCTGTGTTCACAAAGCCAACCCCAGTCCTCTCCCTGGGATCCGACCTCCGAAGTCCGAGCCTCAGCTCCCAGCCCGCCCGCCCCGGCGGGTGAACAGACAAGCCGCTCAGGCTGGTGAGTGCTGGTCGGCACCGATCCTCTGTGCGGGAATCTCACCGCTTTGCCCTCTGCACCTCTGTTGCTGCGCTCTTCTCCGTGGCTCCGAAGCTCCCCCACTGCCTACCCCCCCCCCCACCCCGTCTTCTCCAGTGAAGGGTCTTCCTAGTGTGTGGAAACTTTCCTCCTTCTCAGCTCCCTCCCAGTGGTGCAGGGCCCATCCCTATTTTGTCTGTTTTTTCTTTTTTTCTTTTGCCCTACCCAGGTACGTGGGGAGTTTCTTGCCTTTTGGGAGGTATGAGGTCTTCTTCCAGCATTCAGCAGGTGTTCTGTAGGAGTTGTTCCGCGTGTAGATGTATTTCTGATGTATTTGTGGGGAGGAGGGGGAGCTCTATGGCTTACTCCTCCGCCATCTTGAAGGTCCCCCCAGTGGAACAGGATAGAGAGCCCAGAGATAAACCCATGCACATATGGTCACCTTTCTTTGATAAAGGAGGCAAAAATATACAATGGAGAAAAGACAGCCTCTTCTGTAAGTGGTGCTGGGAAAACTGGACAGCTACATGTAAATGAATGAAACTAGAACATTCCCTAACACCATACACAAAAATAAACTCAAAATGGATTAAAGACCTAAAGGCCAGACACTATAAAACTCTTGGAGGAAAACATAGGCAGAACACTCTATGACATAAATCACAGCAAGATCCTTTTTGACCCACCTCCTAGAGAAATGGAAACAAAAGCAAAAATAAACAAATGGAACCTAATCAAATTTAAAATCTTTTGAACAGAAAAGGAAACCATAAACAAGATGAAAAGACAACCCTCAGAATGGGAGAAAATATTTGCAAGCGAAGCAACTGACAAAGGATTAATCTCCAAAATATACAAGCAGCTCATGCAGCTCAATATCAAAAAAACAACCCAATCCAAAAATGGGCAGAAGACCTAAATAGACATTTCTCCAAAGAAGATATACAGATTGCCAACAAATACATGAAAGGATGCTCAACATCACTAATCATTAGAGAAATGCAAATCCAAACTACAACGAGGTTATCACCTCACACCAGTCAGAATGGCCATCATCAAAAAATCTACAAACAATAAATGCTGGAGAGGGTGTGGAGAAAAGGGAACCCTCTTGCACTGTTGGTGGGAATGTAAATTGATACAGCCACTATGGAGAACAGTATGGAGGTTCCTTAAAAAACTAAAAATAGAACTACCATACGACCCAGCAATCCCACTACTGGGCATATACCATGAGAAAACCATAACTCAAAAAGACTCATGTACCACAATATTCGTTGCAGCTCTATTTACAATAGCCAGGACATGGAAGCAACCTAAGTGCCCATTGACATATGAATAGATAAAGAAGATGTGGCACATATATACAATGGAATATTACTCAGCCATAAAAAGAAATGAAATTGAGTTATTTGTAGTGAGGTGGATGGACCTAGAGTCTGTCATACAGAGTGGAGTAAGTCAGAAAGAGAAAAAAAATACCATATGCTAACACATATATATGGAATCCAAAAAAAAAGAAAAAATGGTTCTCAAGAACCTAGGAGCAGGACAGGAATAAAGATTCAGATGGAGAGAATGGACTTGAGGACGCGGGGAGTAGGAAGGGTAAGCTGGGACGAAGTGAGGGTGGCATGGACATATATACACTACCAAATGTAAAATAGATAGCTAGTGGGAAGCAGCCGCATAGCACAGGGAGATCAGCTCAGTGCTTTGTGACCACCTAGAGGAGTGGGATAGGGAGGGTGGGAGGGAGACATAAGAGGGAGGAGATATGGGGATATATGTATACGTAGAGCTGATTCACTTTGTTATACGGCAGAAACTAATACAACATTGTAAAGCCATTATACTCCAATAAAGATGCTAAAAGAAAATGTAGGACCAACAACAACAAAAAAAAGTGCAAACAATTAATTATATGACTTTTGAACTTAAAAAAAAAAGAGAGATTAGCCTTAGAAAGAATGAGGAGCAGTTCTTCAGTTGTATTAGAAAGGAAAGGGTAGGTATATTTGTCATATTTAGTGACAGAAAATTTCTCGAGTTCCAGTCTAATAGCTGTTATGATTCTCTGTGAAGTAGAATAGATCATGTCCTGAGAATAAAGGGAGAGACAGTGAAGCTGGAAGTTTGAGGACTGGGAAGATATGAAATAGTTATTATGGAACATGAGAGCGGAAGCTGAATAGAGAGAATGATACAGCTATTCTCTACCTAGTTTAATGATTTTCCTCCAGCAGCACCCAGCAGCCCTGAAGCAGGCATGGGACATGCAGACAGTAAGATTCCTTCACTTTTTCCAACACAGCGGTTTTGTCAGGTGGATGTAAAGGAAAATAGTGCAAGCGAGTTTCAAGGTTTTAGGTAGAGAACATGCAAAGTGATGGACCTAAGCTAGATGGAGAAAAGACAACACGATGGATAGGGAGAAAAATAGGAGAGAAAGTACACTGTGGAAACAGTGAAATTAATGGACAAGTGTGATGGGAGTGAATGAGTTAGCAACCTGGAAGGACGGGAGGTTGCAGTCAATGAGTGGAATGTGTGATTTGTGAGTTCAGAAGTAGAGCAGATTTAGGAGATAATAAGATGCAGAATGTGGCTACACAAGTGACAGTTATGTAGCATTAGGAAGTTTTATGATGGTGAAGACATCCAATAACATAGAGACCAAGTTATTGGATGAATTATCCATTAGCATATTGTAATCCTCTAGGTCCCAAATTTGTAGACAATCGCACAATTTTGACTAAAAAGCACAATGGTGAGCCAGATACCAAAGTGAATAAGGAGGCATGATCAGAAGGTAGATGGTATCTTGGGGAGGATTAGAGGATGGTACAACTACATAATATCAGCCTCAAGGAGCTTTATAGGTGTTTAACTGTGTTCCCTGGTCCTTTAGGTGCAAGATGTGGAAGTGAAGGGAGGAGATGTGACCAACTGATTTTCACAGAAAGTGATATAAAGTGAGGTAGCTTTGCATATACAGGGATAATTTGAGGCAGAAAACAACAGGATCCATACCTTCCTTGACCTTGAATAGGTCCAAGAAGTAGTCATGGAGTTTTGGGCAAAGACAAATATATTAGATGAATCAGAAGAGCCAGATAGAATCTCTAAAAGATAATCTTTGCTGCTTATTGCATTGTATTTTTCTCTAGCTTATTGGGATAGATTCTTTAAGTCTACTTGGGAAATCTATAGATGTTTGAATATGAACCAGAAGCCAGCACTGTGATATTTCTCAGTGCCATATGGATGTAGTAAAAGTGAAAAGAGTTACTGTAGGTGGCCTAGTTTTTCTGGTTGTATAATATGGAAAAATCAATATCTATTTGATGTACTCTGGCCATTGTTCCATGGACAATATACAAACTATATGAGTCTGCACATGGAGAACTTTGAAGAGAAGAATCTATCTACAAATTGTAATTCCTAGATTGTCAATCCATGGAGCTGGATTATCTCCTTCATGAACAAAGTGGCAGGCAATAAAAGTTTCCATCACCACCAGAATTGTGTTCTCATTCTGGAACAATGTAGATCTATTATAAAATTTGAATAATGGTTTTCTAATGGACTTTGGGTTGGGCATGGGAATAGTTTACCCATTGGGCTACCCAGGTGACATGTCCTTATCTAGGGCCTGGACACATATCCTATAGGTGGCAATATAATGAAGATATGGCCAGATGCAAGTCTAAGAAAAGTTCCCGAGGACTATGTTCAGAGTCAGGACTTGGTCTCAGCGAACCCTTGGGCTGCTTCTCGGAAAAGGCAAATGCCTAAAGACAGAGAATATCATCTATTTCTTCAGGCACCACCAGGGCAGCTATGAAATTTCAATGGACTTTGCTAGTTGTAGATACTTATCTGTTGTTTTCTCCTAATCCAGCCCAATAATTTCCAATTGCAGTTGTGGACTTGTACTGTAGATTCAGACTCAAGTTGCTTTAGGTTAAACTTTTTAGAAACTCAGAACAGGAAGATTAACATGAGAGAGTATTAGCTTGCCATTTCTGCCTACCTAATATAAACAGTTTTATAATGTTCATATCTTTGAAAAGGAGGGCCCGTTGTATTCTAGCACAATGTGAATTTATTTATTTTGATTAATTAATTCATGTATTTATTTATATATTTATTTGCCTTTCCAGAGTTATTCCAGGCCATGGTTATCAGACATTATGGTCATGGGATGATTGGCCTATGCTCCAGGTTTTTGAGGTTTTTTTTTTTCACATCTTTATTGGAGTATAAATGCTTTACAATGTTGTGTTAGTTTCTGCTGTACAGCAAAGTGAATCAGCTATATGTATACATGTATCTTCATATCCCCTCCCTCTTGAGCCTCACTCCCACCCTCCCTATCCCATCCCTCTAGGTTGTCACAAAGTACCACGCCGATCTCCCCATGCTATGCAGCAGCTTCCCAGTAGCCATCCATTTTACATTTGGTAGTGTATATACGTCAGTGCTACTCTCTCACTTCATCCCAGCTTCCCCTTCACCCCTGTGCCCTCAGGTCTGTTCTCTACGTCTGCGCCTTTATTCCTGCCCTGCCACTAGGTTCATCAGTACTGCATTTTAAAATTCCATATATATGTGTTAACATATGGTATTTGTTTTTCTCTTTCTGACTTACTTCATTCTGTATGACAGATTCTAGGTCCATCCACCTCACTACAGATAACTCAATTTCGTTCCTTTCTATGGCTGAGTGATATTCCATTGTATATATGTGCCACATCTTCTTTATACAATCATCTGTTGATGGACATTTATACAATCATCTGTTGCTTGCTCCAGGTTTTAAAGGCAGTCTGTATAGTGAGTAGCTTTCTGCATAGGTACAAGAACAAAGGTCCCCCACCCCAGGGATTTTAGAACAGTATAAGCTCTGCTTTTGAGTTGGAGGCATCTGTTTCAGTGATAAAGAATTAAGGCAGTAAAAGTAGACTATGGTATTAGGTAAAGATGACTGGTTCAATTCTTGGATTTCTTGACAGCTAGTATTCTGGCTGGGATCCAAACAAAATTCATTTCCTTCTTGAAATGGTTTGATTGTGGAACAGTGAAATTAGAGAATGATATATGATCTGCAAATAACAATAGGTATCTGTATATCCTTGATGTACTTGAAAGCTTGACATTTGAGGGTATCAGATACCTTATTGGGTATCATCAAAAACTTCTGTTAAGATACGACTCAGAAATTTGATATTCACATTTTTGAATATGTATTTCTAAGGTTTGGCCATTCTTCTAGATGGCCCAGAGTGGCCTAACCAGGAACCTAAATGCCTAATGTTTGTTTTTATAGCTTGCAACTATACACTGAGTAAATAAGCAATCATGTTTAAATAACCACAATTAATGACCCTCTTCTCACTCAAAAATATATTTTCCCTATCTATCTTCTCTATCTTTCTTATTCAGATATTTTAAAATATGCTTCCCAATTCATATCTATTTTTGGGCCTCTTTTCCTAACTTACCTCTGGGCAATTGATGTAGTAATTTTTAACTTCTCCCCTGTGCTCTGTACGATAGATTAAAACAACTTTGTAAAATCCCATTTACATTTATTTGCTTGTTTATATACTTATGTGTTTTTCATGTAGACCTCAAAATAATCCATGCAGCTGGGTATTTGTGCCAATAGGCATTTCAGGATTTTGCAAATGTTTCAGAAAACTAATATATCATTTATACATAGCTTTTTATATGTATGTGCCAATCAGGAAGCAATTAGTTATAAAACATTCTATAACATCCATTTTTAAAGGAAATTTTTGATACAAAATAAAATGAAAGAAGCTTTAAAACTCCCTCATATTTAAATTACAATACTTTAAAATTAATGGGAATTAGTTTCAGAAGAGAGTATTTCTGGGGGGAAAAAAGAAGGGGAAGATTACATCTCCAATTTAAGTACTTTTAAGTACTCCCTTAAGTCCATTTTTTAAATTAAATCGCCTTTATAAATTAACTAAAAATTGGTTAACCATATTATTTAAATAACATAAAATTTGAGACTTTTTCTAACAAAATGTTTTCTGCTTTTTTGTAGAGGATCTCTGTCAAGAAGTCCTTATCAACGAGGATTAATGTGTTCTCGATGTAGCAGCTATGACAGATGCACAGATTTTCTATGCAGTAAGATAAAGAAAATAACTGAAACATGAAAAAAAATCCATAATGCATTGGATGACAAGCAAAAGAAGTGGTGAACACTAGTCTTTCATTGTCATGTTAATATTGTTCCTTTGTTCAGAATGGTATTGTTATATTATCAAAGGTGGTATCAAACAGTATCATCTTTAGATTTTTTTAAACTACACAACCTCTTCTGCCCTCTCTTACTATTATTCCTGCCCCTTAGTACATACTAGAATCTGAAAGAAGGAAAGAGAACTAACAGTTATGCCCTGAAAAAGCTTCTCAGTTAATTCCTGAAATAGCGGCCTGTTTGAGAGTGGCTGCTCGAAAGGATAGGATATTCCAAAACATTCAGAAAGAGGAAAGAAGTAAAGTAGCAAATATTTAATATTTTATTTTCATTTTTCCCCTAAACATTAAAAAGATAAAAGTAGAAAATATGTTTTATTAAATTTTTCTTTTAGTTTTTCTAAACATGAGAGCGTATAATCCAAAAGTATAACTATAGCTGGAATATATGATGCTTAGAGGAATGTGGTAGGGGATAAAGTCAGACAGTGAGTAAGGGGCATATTAGGCTTTTATGTTAAAGAAACTAGTGAACAATTTCATTATAATGCCACTGCTGGAGTGACTCCACCGTAACATTTCTTCCCTTGCTTCATTTGAATCAAGATGCAAAACCTTGCTCTTCCTCTTCGCCTTTTCTTTCTCTTCCTGAAAATATCCAGACCTAAAGCCATTGGGTAGGTCAGAAAGAAGTAGGCATCCACACAGAGGGCATCCAGATGTGACATGTTAGAACCTAAGCAAGAAGACGAGGGATTCATACATGATGTGGTAGGCATGGGGAAAGAGCCTAAGTAGGGTGAGAACGGTGGCCACATGGTATGGCCTTGTATGGGAAGTTAGAGCTCTCATGGAATGAGGTGAGTGTACCCGCATGAGGTCAGGCTTGGGGTATAAGATCAGGGTAAAGGGATGTCCATGCGGGAGTGGCTCACTATGTGGTGTCAGAGTCCAAGCAAAGTGAGGATAGAATCCACATGGGGTGGGAAGGAGAAGCCTGACATAGCGTATCATTTAAAATAATGTCAAAGATCCACCAGAAGTTCAGTTCATCTCCACGGTGCCTGAGGAGTGATTTCTAAATTTTCCTCTAAGTGTACCATCATTGCAAGACAAAGCCCTGGTTGACATTGGGCTCTCTATGGGTGAGACTGCATTTATTCTCCCACTCTCCTTTCTAGTGGAATCTGGGAATGATTGTTTGACCTTCTCTGCCCAGGTGAGCAGAGGAAGGGAAATTTATTTCCTGAAAAGTATTATGATAGCATTGGGCTAGATAGCAAAAACAAGGAATACCAGGCTCTGTAGTTAACCTTGCCATCTAGGAAATGAAGAGCAACTGAAAGCTTCTGAAAATAAGAATTAAATGAATAAAGTGAGTAGATTCAGAAAATTAATTTTGAATGATCTTGGGGGGCAGTGGGGAGAAGAGAGATAAAAATAAGAGATGTTCTAACAGGACATTGCAAATTAACTATACTTCAATTTTTTAAAAAGAAAGATGTAGAATTCTAGAATGTCGAAGATGGAACAATCTTTGAAAGGCAGGAGTGGAGTGGCTTATATAAGTTGTCAGGATTTAGAGACAGAATTAGTACTAGAATCCACACCTCTTCCTCCTGTACTTCTGTGCTCTCTCTGGTAGACCAGGAGGACTTTTACTAAAAGAAAATATGTTGTACTTTACAATTGGCTACTTGTTGAAGGGGAGACATCAAAGATGAGAGCATGGTGCCTGAAAACTAGGAGAATGATATTATTATTGTTGAGAAACATATATTCTAGAAAAAGAAGAAATTCTATGTAACTATGAACTTTCTTTATCTTTCTAGGTAATGCAGGTCGTGACCAAGCCATATGTATGTATTTTTGTCCTTTATTTCTTGAACGATTTTACTACTTTATGTGAAATCCAGCTTTCAATTACTTCTTTATTTACAGATTACCGATTTTGGTATCCAAGGTGGGAAGTACCCCGGCCAATTGTGTGTGATCCACTGTGCATGCTTATTTTATTTCTCAGAATGCTGTGTTTTTCACTAAGTGCCGCAATTGTTTTGATAATACAGTCTCATTTTCCAAATATATTATTGGAAAAAGAGATAGTTTTTACCCCTGAGGTAACTGGGCCAGCAAAGGAGGAGGAAAAGGTAGAGAAAGAGGAGGAGGAGGAGGAGGAGGAGGAGGAGGAGGAGGAGGAGGAAGAGGAGGAAGAGGGGGAAGGGGAGGAGGAGAAGGAGGAGGAGGAGGAGGAGGGGGAGGAGGAGGAGGAGGAGGGGGAGGAGGAGGAAGGGGAAGAGGAAGAGGAGGAGAAGGGGGAGGGAGAGGAGGACGAGGGGGAGGAGGAGGAGGAGGACAGGAAAAAAGAGGAAGAGGAAGAGGAAGAGGAAAAGGTGGAAGAGGAGGTGAAGGGGTGAGATTTACCACTATCATAGGACAAAAATGTAATACAAAAAAGGCAAAAAAAATAAAATAATAAACACTGAAAAAAAACCCACTGAGCTTTAACAAAAAAGAATATGCACAAACCACAACTGCAACACCTTTTATTTCCTTCTCTTCCCCATATTTATTCAACAAATTTAAATTTGAAAAACAAAGAAACAAACAAACAAAAAACATGTATTTTATAGTAAGTACTGTAAGGCAAGTTCTTGAACACTAAGAACAAATAAAGATGCGATGACAGAAATACTAAAAAAAGATTTGACCAGTCTAATTAATCTTAAGATTTCACTATGTTATTCTGATAAAGAATGAAATTTCCACTTTCTAAACATGTTTCTATCTCTATGTTTTAAGTATTTTTAAATGGGTTTAAAAAATTCTTGAGTATTAAATAAGATTATACATGTAAGGTGCTTAGGACCATTCCAAGTTCAGGACAACCATTTGACAACTTTTGATTTTTTATCATTCCTATCACAGTTGTTATTGGTGGTGATGATGGTGGTGATATTTTCCATGTGTTATCAAGGCTTCTAATACCATTATTTATCTTTGTAGTATATGTGTTTTGGAATGGCTTAAGTGGTATTTGTACATGCTGTTAGGAGACAAATTTATTATTTCTACTTCATGTTCAATATTTCATTAAAGCCTTGCTGTAATTCTTTACTAGGCTATACAATTTGTTGACACCAAGGGCTAATAAATGTCAAAAGTTTAATTATTTGTGATTGAGCAATATGGCTGCTTCCAAATTTATGTTATAAAATAAAATAAAAATTTTTAAATAGTTATTTACTTATAGTTATTCAATATCTATAGTAAAAGTTCATAAATTAGTAATATAAATTAACTACTTACCACTTGTAGTACTAATAAATGAACTGAGTAAAAATGAGTAACATAAGCAAAATACATCAAATGGTATAAACTTGATGTTTATTAACTGTATTATATCAAAAGCCTGTTCTTAAATGGGACAACATGAGAATTATATAAAAAAGCAATGAACTATCCTCTTGTATTTGATAGTTTCTGGTTTTTTGTTTGTTTGTTTTCACTTGCTTTGTTTTGTTTTTCAAGAGCTCTGAGATAGATAGATATAGATATATAAAATTTCCATGAAGTCAGCCTCTTTTCTACCCAGCCTCCTGAGAAAAAGCCTGAGGTAGAGAAAAGGGCTGGTTCTCTACAGTGATTTTATTTATTATTATTATCTTATATTTGTGTGTCATTTCATAGCTTCTGAAGTGCTTTCACATAATTATTTAATACTCAAAGCCACTCTGTGGAGTTGGTATTGCTTCCACTTTTAAACTGAGAAAACTGATTTTGCATTTGCAAAGTGGTTCAATCTAGGACTGAGAACAAATTACTTTCTGAACATTCTGATGCATTTATAAGCATAAATTCCTCACCATACCATGTTCTATTCCCACTGCGACAAACCTTGCTCTGTATCTATAATCTGATTCCTACTCCTCTACGTCTACTCTTCGCCATGTTCTCTGGTGATTTCATGGAATATGATTGCTACAGGCCAGTGGTTCTTAACTGGGGGCAATTTTGCCACCTCTCCACCAATGACATATGGCAGTGTTTGGGAACATTTTTGATTGCCACAACCAGGAAGGTGCTGCTGTTGTCTAGTGGGTAGAGGTCAGAAATGCTGCTAAACATCCTGAAGTACACAGGACAAGCCCTCACAACAAAGAATGATCTGGTCCAAAACGCCAATAGTGTCACTTTGTTTTTGTGATTCTGTCTCCCTAGTTTGGGTGATGGTCCACTGACCACAGCTGGGCCCAGTCATGGTGTTTGGTTTGGGGATCCAGACAGACATTCGAGGCATGTCCTCCTTGGTGGCTAAAATTTTAATATGTGAAGCTCTGAGGCTATGTAGCATACCACATGGAAAGAAAGAATGAAGTCCAAACACAGAGAGAAGTAGTGAAAGACTGTTTGTTGTCTCTGATACCTAGTTTCATCCCAACGTTTCACATGAACTGTTTTGTTTTGTTTTTTCAGAATATATCCTAATTCTATCCAGTAAGTTTACCTCTTTTCTTATGTTATTTTGAATTCAATTCCTCTGATTCAACTGAAGGACATTCATACTACAAATTTATTTTAATTAAAATTTTCATTATTCTGAAACAGCATGAACAAAAACTCAATTTATAGATGTTCTTCATATCATCATGTGGTCAAAGGAACAGGTTCTTCTTAAGTTTTATTTCCCAAATCTTTGTCTTTGGTATCATCTCTAGCTCTCCTAGAACCACACACCCTATGTGCTTAGAATACTTGTTTTTATCCTTATTACACGAGTCACAGGTGGACTCCTTCAGCTAGATCAAGGGATTATTTGTATGAATCCCAGAGGTGTCTGGGAAAGTTTTTCCATTGCTCTGAGTTCAGGAATATACTTTAACCAGGATATGCTAGCATAGATAGGCTGGGGTGATAGATGAGCATTTGCTTAATTCCTTAAAGTACTGTGTATTCTATTCTGCACTGTATAACTGAGAATATAGAAATGCTCCTAGCCCTGGCAAGGTAATCTCCAGAAAGTGTCTATACTACATTATGTGCAGGTTCGCCCCAGTATATGACTAGGCCAGAAGAAGACAGTTGTGCTTCTAGGCCTTCAGTCATTTACATTTTAACCTCTGCAACCATACATCTGCTGATGAGGTGTAGTACTAGGAAGTTTGCACTCTTTGGTGCTGGAGAATGTTGCTACTGTCTGCCGTATATCCTGACATCCTTTTGTGTCCTTTACATGAGTAAAAACTGTTTGATGTTCTCAAGTGTTTGTGCCTTGTTTATCCATCAATACATTTACATTGTTATTGTAGCGGTTGTGCAGAATGGAAATGACACAAAGACTCCATATCCAATATGGATAAATCTCTGTAGGGAAAACTTTGGGATAATAAAGGGGACAGAGATGATACCATGTGGTACCATGTTGGTTTTCTATTTGCCTTTGATTTAGCTAAGGGCTGGAAAAAATAGTGTGAAAGAATCAGTATACTTTGTCAATAAATACAAAATGTTAGTGATCCAATGCTATCTTGAGTCCTCCATTTAAATGGTCAAAGATCATGTTTGTTATTCCTTAAAACCAGATAAAAGTGAAGATAGTTGGTTTTGCTATAGGTTCCTCAGTTTCCCTTAGCAATGGACTACAGTGCTGTGTGGTAATAGACACTACACAAAGGGAGTCTGGGGAAGAGGAGAACGTTTACAAGGAACAACACAGCAATGGGGGGAGGAACTACAGTCACAGGGCTTGATGACTCTAGAGGTGGTAGGACCTGCAATTATTTATTATAACCATGAACTCTCTTCTAGATCATTCAACACAATGTTGCCGGGAAACCAGGTTAGTCAGCTGCAGGGGACTGAGATGGAGTGAGGGGGCACTGGACAGTAACTTTTTTTGCCTTCCTTAGCAGAAATTCAACAGTTTTGTCTTGAAAGAGGAAATTGCCAAAAGCACATGCCCACTTAAATTCAAAGTACCACCTGAGTGAAGGAAATATGATTATGGGCACCTAAAAATATCTAAAATCTAGGACTTCCCTATGCGTTCAATCCCTGGTCAGGGAACTAAGATCCCGCATGCCGCACAACACAGCCAAAATGATAATAATAAAATAAAAATATTTAAAATCTGAGGAGTACTAATGATATTCCCCTCATTAAACAGACTTTATAGACCTTATCATTAGAGAAAACTATAATCAGTAACCTTCTGACTCACTCAAGTTGGGACAGTGTAGTGTGGTGACAAACCTGTACAATGAAAATAAACAAAAAAAACTAGCCAGCTATAACTTATAGTTTAAAGGAGCCCAAAGCCTGAAGAGCACAAAGTCACCCAATGGGTCCTTGGGAGTGAGGGTAATAGGGCCGCTCTAGCTTCCACCCCCTGATTCCTGGTCCCACGTAGTCTTCCTATTGGCAGCATATCCTTGCAGAATATTGCCTCTAACCTGGCATGTTAGCTGCACCTTCAAAAGACCATCCCAATGCTTTATCAGGCCAGAAGTTTTTGCATGGAATGATATGTCAAATAATCAGTGGATTCCATAGTCAGTGTCCCCCTCCTGAAAATCCTCCATTGTGAAGTGATACCTCTGATGGGATGCTAGCTTGTGTGGTATTCTCTTCCTGTGGATCAGGCACTCTGGAAGTCCACACATGGTGGTACTGGCTAAGACTCTGAGAGCAGGAAAGTCAAACCCATACCCAGAAAAAAATGTCAGAATGGGTGTCTGTTCCAATGAGAATGAACCACTGGCTTTTCCAGAATGGAAGGAATCCAATGTAGTCAACTTGCCACCAAGTGCCAATTGGTCTCCTCAAACAATAGTGCCATGATGCAGACACAACATTCATCTCCACTGTTGGTAGATCGTACGTAGAGAGATACCTAGGTCAGCATTGATAAGTGAAAGTCCATGCATTTGAACCAATGTGTGGCATACATGCCTTTTATTTGTCCATCGTGCTAATTCTGGGTGCACAATAAACAAAGCCTGGCTAATGTCAACTGATTGAGCCAATTTGTCTACTTGGTTATTCAATGCCTCTGGTGGGCATTAACCTGTAAAAAGTCTCACACACCATTCCCACTCCACTCCCATATCTCCATTCACATTCCTTTGCCCCAGACCCTCTTATTTCTGATCTTTCAATCCTTTTTCTTCTAAACCCCTAACCTCTGGTCAGGCATTTTCTACTGTCCATGTATCCATATTAATTCCCATCTCAGGCCACTCATGTTTCCATACAAAGTGGTGACCAGGTAAGCCACTCAGAACTCCACCTTCAAGATCTTCCCTTACCAGTGTCTTTCAAGGCCACCCCTGAGTATGGCTGTAACGTAGCCATTGTACATTTTCAGCTTGCACTCACGTGCCAAGTCAACCAACTGATAAGCTAAGATTTGGCTTTTTTCCTTACCTTTACCTAGAGATACAAGACCCCCCACTCAATATAGTCAAAGGTGTGAGTTGAGAGAGGGGTTTTGGTGTAGCTGTGGTGAGTGAAATGGACGTCTAAGTTGCCCGCTCATGTAGCTTATTCATGTCCTCTGGTCCTGCTTGGATCAGTAACAGAGCTTTCATGGATTTCTGGATACAGTACTTGTCTCAGTGTACCATATAACACAGATCCTAGGGCAAGGACCATACATCAATAGTGAGGAGAGAGAAGGATGCAGTGGTGAAAGAGTAAAAGGTGTTAGACTAACAAATCAGTAACAAATTCTATTATGAGGAATACCAGAGTCTATGGATGGTATGAGTGAGTAGGTAACTCTACTGCTGCATTAGGAGAGAGTAAGGAAGGGTTCATTGAATGGAAACCTTGGAGTAGTCAAAGCTGAAAGACACAGGAAAGTTTTAACAATACAGACTTCCTTGGGGCACAATAGGAAATTGTACTTCTGGTTGAAAGCAGGGAAAGTGCTACAGGAAAGAACATTGGGCTTTGAGACCAAACCATCCTTGATCCAGCTACTCACCGTTTTCCCTTTGAAGTACAATCATAGACATTCTACAGAGCACACTCAAGACTACAGTTGACCCGTGTATAACACAGGTTTGAACTGCCCTGGTCCACGTATCTGTGGATATTTCTCAGTAATAAATAATACAGTACTACATGGTCCATGTTTGGTTGAATCCACTGATGCAGAGCCATGGATACACATGGCTGACTATAAATTATACATGGATTAACCCCCATGTTGTCATGTAAGCTACAAATGAGGGACTCCAATAATTTTAAGATCAAAGATTCCAAGAAGAACCTGGGCATTGTCAGAAAAGCATTTAAATAACAACAAAAAAAAACACAAGCAGCTCATCAAAGCGAATTGATTAAATGGAAATGATATATTCAGAAACCTGTCTACAAATAAGAGGAAGTCACTTTCCAGGGACCAAGACTGTCCTTGTGAGAGGATTTACTTCTGACATTGAAGGCTTATACTATACCGTGTGAGTTTCTGTATTCAGAAAAAAAAAAAAAGTGAGGGAGCTTAGTTTATGGATGGCAATGCTTGGTTAATGGAGAGGATTTGTGTCTGAAAGAATACCAGCTAACTGAAAATTTCTAGTAAAAGAAAAAAAGATGGGGTATATCAGCAAAATGGACAGAGATATATGCAGTGTGGCTAGCATAAACCCCTTCTGAGATAGCTAGATGAGATGGATAGATAGATAGATAGATAGTGATAGACAGACATATTTATGTATACGTATAATGACTCAGTCAATGACCACTGGTCTAACCACTTGTTTTGGCAAGTGGGATACAGGGAACCAGACTTTAAAATAACCTCATTTGGATGCTGGACTTAAAAAGAAAAAGCCATGAGCTTTATCTAAAACTACAGATTAGTCATGTTGATGCCCATCAGTCACATTCAGAGGAGAAGTCTGCTCGTGATTGAGATAAGATATATATGTTCGTGTAAGCTTTGGCAGTGTTAGTTTCCTGAGATGGGTGTGCTCAGGGCTGTAAGCTATGTTTCAATGGACGCATCTCCAGAAATTGCTCTTCTTCCTTGGGATTGTCCAGCTTCTAAACAGCCAAAGACATGTTTATATTTCAATCAGTAAACAGGTTTATCACCCATGGGAGCAACAAGTTATAAATAGGTTTTCTCTGGTATTGACAGTATTGACAATATTTTTGGTTTTGACTTTGTGACTGAGGCCTTGACAAAGACAAAAAAGGCTAAAAGGCAAGACTATCCACAAATACAGACCCAAACTTAGATATCATCAGATCAGGAAGTAGCATTTTATAGCACAAACAGTATAAGAAAGGAAGGACAGGGAGTTTCCTGGTGGCCTAGTGGCTAGGATTTGGCACTTTCACTGCAGAGGCCCAGGTTTGATCCCTGGTCAGAAAACTGTCCCACATGCTGCATGACATGGCCAAAAATGTAAAAAGAAAAAAAAAAAAAAAGAGGAAGGAAGGACAAGGAAATACAATGGTGAAGTAATCCTCTCAACAATTCATATCAAACACAAAGCGGAGGAATAAGTAAAAATTTAAATGGGCACTTTAAGCAATTACTAGCCAAAATAGGAGGAGTGATAGAGCATTAAGTAATGTTCCAGATTAAAAGAATGTGTTTCAATTCACGTTGAAGGATGATAAAGGTAGATCACCAGTTGAATTGTTTCTAAGAGTTGGAGTTGACAATGAGGGGATAGAGATGAAAGATGTAACTCATAATTACCCAGGTAAGTTTTTAGGCAATTGTTATTACAGTCATTATATTAAGAGCAGAGATTCAGTTACATGTCTCCAAGATGGAAACATTAGAATTCCAGTAATCTGTGACTTGTTATACAAATGTGACTACTAGGATTTCATTAATAAGAGTAATAGGCTGGATCAGCCCTGTCTCTCATAACTAAGGCAGATACCATGCTCACAGAGTCTCCCTACCTAGGGGAAGCGAAACTCCATGGAGTTTGGAACGTAGGTTGGAATGAAGAGAGGAGAGAGTTTGGTCATACCATATTTGCTGTTCACCATTTGGAGTATTTCTCAAATATATCTCCTCCAATAGGGCAAAGGAAAGATGCAGATAGAGAATCAGGCAACAGTAAATTGGCATTTTAAAGAAGTAGAGAAGAAAAGAATGTGCCCTAAGCATTCTTACTCTGTATGTCCGCAACCCTTAAGGAAGGATCTTGAGAGAAGACTCCAGCACTGATTCAATAACTCTGAGCCCTGCCACAAACACACATATCTGAGCACTTGTCCAATTATTTCCTTGGGATAAATTAACTGGGATATCGAGACATACAAATGCTGAAGATATTTGATTTGTTTTACCACAGTAACGGTTCACAAAATGTTAACAACTTATACTCCTATAATTAGTGGCTGAGATTACCTGTTTTCCACCTCTCGTCCAATGTAGAATGCTATCATTGTTTTTACTGTCTGTAAATCTGATTGATTACAAATGCTATCTTCATATTTTAATTTATTTTTTTAATACTACTGAGGTAGTATTTCTTTTTCCCTTAGGCTTATTGACCATTTCAGTTTTTCTATTGTTTGTCTGGATTTCTTACCCAGTCCTCAGTTGGAGCTTTTATCGTTTTCTTATTGATAAATAAGACTATATTTAAGGATGATAACCATGCTATATCATGTGGGTAGCAATATCTGTCTACAGTTTGTTACTTGTCTTTATATTTGTCTATGGTGCTGTTTTAAATCTCACTGTCAATAACCCCAGGCCTGTATTCTTATATCTCACAAAGAAAGAGGGGCAATCTGCCTTACCAGCTCCAGCCCAAAACTCAAGAAGTACTGATTGGCTTAGCTTGGACCATGTTCTCATTCCTGAACCAATCACCATACCCAGAGAATGCAGAGAGAGACCAAGCAAGACTCTGATTGGCCCAATCTAGGCTCTGTGCATATTCCAGTACATGGAGATGGAGGAACAGGGCATCATGATAGACAGCCAAACCCTGGCTACACAGAGGTAATAGATGGGAGGGTTCTGTATGCAGAAACCAGAAACACCATAGTTACTACAGTTAATTGCAGCAATGTGCCACTGCAGTTTTTGCCAAATTGATTGTTGCTTTGAAATCACTTCTTGAATAGTCAGTTAATCCCCAGATACGTTAGGCACATACCGAGACCAAAACAAATTTGCACTGCAATTCTGGCCAAATACAATTTTGAATTCGAAATTTCTGCAGTTGAAAATGCTGAATTTAAAAAGTTAAACAGACTTCTTTACTAGATACCACAAGAATTCTCAGAGACTTTGATAGGCTAAATGTGAATTAGGAATCTCTAAAGTGTGTGTAGAAGTAGAAAATAACACAACATTGTAAAGCAACTATACTCCAATAAAAATTTTTAAAAAATAACACCTATCATAAAAAAATAAATAAAGTGTGTTTAGAATATGAAGAGCTTTTCACCCTTCTTATCATTAAGTACTTTCTCACATATCTGGTCTGTGTTCAAGAGAATATAGTTTGATAAAATGCTACCATATATTAAATTCTTATAAACACTTGCATTTATTTTTGAATTTTTAAATTTTATTCCACTGATATGTCTAGTTAGGTTGATGGTAAGAAATGGATTATACTGAGGTGATGGTTAATTGTATGTGTCAAGTTGACTGGGCTAAGGGATGCCCAGATAGCAGGTGAAACATTATTTCTGTGTATGTCTTTGAGGGTATATCCAGAAGATATGAGCATTTGAATCAGTAGACTGAGTAAAAAAGATCCCGTCACCAATGTGGGTGAGCATTATCCAATTTGCTGAGGGCTCCAATAGAACAAAATGTTAGAGGAAAGGTAAATTAGCTTTCTGCTTGAGCGGGGTCTTCCATCCTCTCCCGCCCTCAGACATCAACACTCCAGGTGCTTAGGCCTTCAGACTCAGATTCGGACTTAACACCATTGGGTCCACTAGTTCTCAGGCCTTCAGGTTTGAACTAAGACTGTACTGCCAGCTTTCCTGGGTCTCCAGCTTGCAGATGGCAAATCATGAGACTTCTCAACCTCTGTAATCATATGAGCCTATCCCTCATAATGGATCCCTTTCTACATATCTATATATGTCCTGTTGGTTGTGTTTCTCTGGAGGAGCATAATACAACTGAGATGCTGTTAACCAAGAGACCTAGTAGTATCATGGCTATCTCACTTCCCTCCATTCCTCAACACACACTCTCTAGCTGAGTGAGAATTATGCAAGGCAATATAACTCTTTACTGTTAGCAAAGATTTTGTCCCCAAGCTCCCACTGAAGAACCATAGTGAGCTTGATTAAGCTATGTCCAACTATGGCCTGTGCACTCTCTCTCCCCAATACCTATCCCTGGATCTCAGGATTTAGCATTGAGTAGAACTGAAAGCCATACCAGAGGAAACAGAGTAAATGAATTAAGCACATGTGTATCCCAGGCATATCTTAAGTGAGTAAAGACAGAAGTACTACAGACTCCAGAAGGAGATGTGCCCAAGCATGGAAGAAAAATAGTGAAGAGATCACACCCATATTTATTATTACTTTTTTTTCCTTTGAATGCTCCATTCCAAATAACATGGCCCAGCCAGTGCAATGACACATGACTAATGAAGTTTATTTTTTTCTAATTTTTATTGGAGTATAGTTGCTTTACAATGTTGTATTAATTTCTACTGTACAGCAAAGTGAATCAGCTATACATATACATATATCCCCTCTTTTTTGGATTTCCTTCCCATTTAGATCACCACAGAGCATTGAGTAGAGTTCCCTGTGCTATATAGTAGGTTCTCATTGGTTATCTATTTTATACATGGTATCAATAGTGTATATATGTGAATCCCAATCTCCCAAATTACCCCATCCCCCTTTCCCCCTTGGTATTCATATGTTTGTTCTCTATGTCAGTGTCTCTATTTCTGCTTTGTAAATGAGATCATCTATACCAATTTTTTCAGATTCCACATATATACATTAATATACAATATTTGTTTTCCTCTTTCCTACTTACTCCAGTATGACAATATTACTCAGTATGACAATCTCTAGGTCCATCCATGTCTCTACAACTGACCTACTTTCGTTCCTTTTTATGGCCGAGTAATATTCCATTGTATATATGTACCACATCTTCTTTATCCATTCATCTGTCAATGGACACTTAGGTTGCTTCCATGTCCTGGCCATTGTAAATAGAGCTGCAATGAACATTGTGGTACATGACTCTTTTTGAATTATGGTTTCTCAGGGTATATGCCCAGTAGTGGGATTGCTGGGTCATATGGTATTTCTATTTTTAGTTTTTTAAGGAACCTCCATACTGTTCTCCATAGTGGCTGTATCAATTTACATCCCCACCAACAGTGCAAGAGGGTTGCGTTTTCTTCTCACCCTCTCCAGCATTTATTGTTTGTAGATTTTTTGATGATGGCCATTCTGACCAGTGTGAGGTGATAGCTCATTGTAGTTTTGATTTGCATTTCTCTAATGATTAGTGATGTTGAGCATTCTTTCATGTGTTTGTTGGCCATCTGTATGTCTTCTTTGGAGAAATGTCTATTTAGGTCTTCTGCCCATTTTTTTATTGGGTTGTTTGTTTTTTTGATATTGAGCTGCATGAGCTGTTTGTATATTTTGGAAATTAGTCCTTTGTCAGTTGCTTCATTTGCAAACAGTTGGAGAGATATACCATGTTCTTGGATTGGAAGAATCAATATTGTGAAAATGACTATACTACCCAAAGCAATCTACAGATTCAATGCAATCCCTATCAAATTACCAATGGTATTTCTCACAGAACTAGAACAAAAACTTTTACAATTTGTATGGAAACACAAAAGACCCCAAATGGCAAAAGCAATCTTGAGAAAAAAAAAAAAAACAGAGCTGGAGGAATCAGGCTTCATGACTTCAGACTATACTACAAAGGTACAGTAGTCAAGATAGTATGGTACTGGCACAAAAACAGAAATATAACCAATGGTACAGGATAGAAAACCCAGAGATAAACCCACACACCTATGGTCACCTAATCTATGACAAAGGAGGCCAGAATATATGATAGAGCAAAGACAGCCTCTTCAATAAGTGGTGCTGGGAAAACTGGACAGCTACATGTAAAAGAATGAAATTAGAACATTCCCTAAAACCATACACAAAAATAAACTCAAAAGGATTAAAAACCTAAATGTAAGGCCAGACACTATAAAACTCTTAGAGGAAAACTTAGGCAGAACACTGTTTGACATAAATAGCAGCAAGATCTTTTTTGACCCACCTCCTAGAGTAATGAGAATAAAAATGAAAATAAACAAATGAGACCTAATGAAACTTAAAAGCTATTGCACAGTAAAGGAAACCATAAACAAGATGAAAAGACAGCCCTCAGAATGGGAGAAAATATTTGCAAATGATTAATGAAGTTTAATAGTCCTACTTGGGGTGGAGTAAAAGGACTAGAATGAATTTGAGAAGTTTGAGGCCAATTTGTTCATTCTTACACTGGTAAGATTCTTCTTATTATTATTATAGTAATCTAGTACATTTTCTCATCTTTCTCAGAGGAATCTCTCCTTATCCTTTCCTTTTTCAAAATTTTTTTGCTATTCCCAATCTTCTGAATTGGGATTATTTTGTCAAATCATTAGTATCTTTCATTGGGATTATTATAATTGTGATTGTATTCAATTTATATTATACATTAGTGAAACTGACACTTCTCAATGTAGTTTTCCAATTCAAGATATTAGTTCCATATTCATTTAATGTATTTCTGTACTGTCACTCATTTCTTAGTTACTTTCCTCTAAGGGACACTATTTTTGTTCCGTCTCTTGGCTCCTCTTCTTCCACTCTTTTTTCTATTTCTTCCCTGAGGCCTTCTTTCCCTCATTCCTTGCTTTTTCCTCAACTCCTGCTGTCATGATACATTACTGTATTATAACCAGGTAATATGTGTATGTATATATTTGAGTCCAGCTTAATAGTTTTATAATTTATGCATAATTATTAGGACTTAAATAAAGGTTAATGGTCTCATTTAATAGTTCATTTAATGTCAAAAGGACTTTTGCATAAACATTCTGTACCTATTTTAATGCTAAATTTATTATTTATATTCTAATAAAAATTATGAACATTAATTTTATTAAACATGTATTAACTATTTACCTCTCCTTAAAAAATAGATTATAATTGCAGCTTTAGAATGAGGTGTTCTATTGAACTATTTATATAACTTAAAAGCAAGACAAAAATAGTATTTTTATAAATATAATAACTTAAAAACTTTGTCCTATTCTAAAACCTCAGTACTCTGTGTTTATTTATTTCTTTACTATTTCTACTTCTGATTCCCTTAGAGGGGTATAATCATGTTTATGTTGCTACCCTCCCAGGATGACACCCAAGAAAACTTTCATCTAAGCAGGTTCTATCTTATTATTGTCCTCTCAAGTTCTGGAACTCAAGAATTAACATCCGGTCTTCCCTGGTGGCGCAGTATTTAAGAATCTGCCTGCCAATGCAGGGGACACAGGTTTGAGCCCTGGTCCGCGAAGATCCCACATACCACGGAGCAACTAAGCCCGTGCACCACAACTACTGAGCCTGCACTCTAGAGCCTGTGAGCCACAACTACTGAGCCTGTGTGCCACAACTACTGAAGCCCACGTGCCTAGAGCCCATGCTCCACAACAAGAGAAGCCACCGCAATGAGAAGCCCGCGCACCACAAAGAAGAGTAACCCCTGCCCGCCGCAACTAGAGAAAAGCCTGAGCGCGGCGACGAAGGCCCAATGCAGCCAAAAATAAAGAAATAAATTTTTTAAAACATAAAAAAGAATTAACATCCCTCAAATCTGGGTTGAATGCTATGTTAGTTTCCTAGGGCTAGGGTAACAACCTACCACAAATTGGATGGCTTAAAACAAGAGAAATTTATTCTCTCACATTTTTGGAGGTCAGAAGTTCAAAATTAAGGTGTAGGTTGGGCTGTCCTCCCATTGAAGCCTCAAAGGGATTAAGCTTCCTTCCCTCTCCCAGCTGCTAGTAGCCCAAGGCATTCCTTACCTTGTGACAGCATGATTCCAGTCTCTGCCTCCATCTTCACATGGTCTTCTCTCTCTTTGCCTCTGTGTCTTCACATGGAATTCTCTTCTCTGTATCTCTTCTCCACTTCTTATAAGGACATTAGTTGTATTGGATTACAGTCCATCCTAACAACCTCAAATTAACTTGATTACATCTGTAAGGACCCCATTTCTAAATGTCATTCTGAGGTTCATGGGGTTAGGGTTTCCACATATCTTCTGAAGGGGCTCAATGCAATCCATAATGGGTGCCTTGACTGGGGATGCTGATATCTCTCTGAATAACTTCTGTTAAAGTAGTTTTATCTTTCAGCCTCCTACACAAAGCAGAAACTAGCTATCTCCATCGTATCCCCAGTCTGATATAGGCACCATCCCTTCCTTTCTTTTTCTTCTTCATACTTAGAATGTGGATGTGAAGCTGTAGAAGGAGCACCTGTCTTGTGACCATGAGATAAGAAGCATGAGTGGAAAAGCCACATGCTAAAGATGATTAAGCAGAAAAATAGGAAGAGATAGAAACATTGACATCGTGTTGCCACTGCACCAGCCCTGGACTCCCCACCTTTGGACTTAACTATTATTTTAGAAAAAGTATAGCCCATTGTAGTTAAGCCACGGTAGATGAGTTTTTGTGCAACCCTCCCCCACTTCAAAAACAACCTCAAAACAAAACCGCTGTGTTAATGGCCTGCTTCCCCTGGCCTAATTGCTCATGCAAGCTTAATGAAGTCAATCATGTTTATCAGTGATTTAGTACTGGCACATCTTAGCAGCTCAACACAAGCAGCTGGCATCTTACTTTAAATAACAAATAGCATATGTTTTAGTTCTGGTTTTTGTTTTCTTTCTGTTTTAAATCAAAGTGTGACTTTCTCCATTTCCACACCTATTTGCAAAGTTGTCAGTTACAGTCTCATGGTGACAGGTGTGTGCCTCACAAAAGGACTATCATCAAATGACCTCAGACCCTGCCCACTGACAAATTTCCTGTCTTGGTTTCTGATTTGACCGGCTAAATTTTGCAATCCTTTCTTTCGGCCTGGTTCAGCTTTCCTAGCAGTGACTTTGGCAGAAGCTTTTAACTCTCCTTACAACTGTCAGGCTCATGGCATCCTGGCTGAGCCTACCTGCAATGAGAAAGGCTGACTGAGGAAAAAAAAAGAGACAGAAAACAAAAATCACCAGTATCAGGAATAAACAAGGGACACTACTAGAGGTCTAGAGAAATTAAAAGAATGATAAGTGAACATAATGAGTAACTTTTCGTCAATAGATTCAACAATTTAGATGGAATGAGCAAATTCTTGAATGAGTCCACTTCCAAAACCAACATAAGAATAAAGAAAAATATTTGAAATGGCTTCCTGTCAAAAACTGTGAAAGGTCTGAGACTGTATCCTGCCAGCAAGTTAACAAGTTAGTCAAGGATACTTAGAGAAAATGCAAGACTTCTGGGTCAGAGACAAAGGACAGTATTTTACTCACAACAATGATAATAAAGCTTTTAAAAACATTTTTGTTTCTTAAATTTTATTTATATTAAAGATATACATATGCATACTTTAAGAAATCAAATAATCCTATAAGGCTTGTAATAAAAACAGAGCGTAGTCGCCCAGAACCACACCTGACAAAACATGCTTTAGAAGATTTTAGTAATGAAACTGAAAAAAATAAAAGTTCAAAGGAAACAGCTAAATTGCTGTTGAAACCACCATTTCCTTAGGGTAGAGCAAGTTCAAAATAATTTCCTTCTCAGAAGTGAGAAGTTAACTAGACTAAAATGTGTAGCTAGTTGAATAGTGTTAACATTGGATAAGTCTCAATGCTACAAGATTATATTGGCTACATTACCTCTTTGACCATTTATATCTTGTATTCCTACCTGTAAACACTCAGTTTATATTTAGAATGCCTAACAAGTTTAATTCAGGAATGACTAAATCTAGCAGTGTTATTCAGTATAATGTAAGCACTTCATAAACACAAGCATTGATCTATTAATATTTATCCATTTCTGGATATTTATTGATTTGGAAAGTACATTTATATCGTGTTTGAATTTATAATGATTTTGAAAACGTGGCCATCATAATTATCTTATGATAACTGGTACTGTATCAGAAAAAGACTGTTTAAAGAAAACATACATTAAATGAGGATCAAAAATTCTAAATAAAATGTGAGAGAAAATTATTTAAATGGAGTTTTCTTTTAAAAAATGAAAGTGCAAAGATTAGATGTTAGTGATAAGGGAATAGGAATGTTTGAATTGGAAGTAATTGTATATAAGTTTATTAACAAATTTGTGTGTCTTTTTTTTTAACATCTTTATTGGAGTATAATTGCTTTACAATGGTGTGTTAGTTTCTGCTTTATAACAAAGTGAATCAGTTATACATATACATGTGTTCCCATATCTCTTCCCTCTTGCGTCTCCCTCCCACCCTCCCTACCCCACCCCTCTAGGCGGTGACAAAGCACCGAGCTGATCTGCCTGTGCTATGCGGCTGCTTCCCACTAGCTATCTATTTTACGTTTGGTAGTGTATATATGTCCATGCCACTCTAGACCTGTGCCACCTTGTAACTGTGGTGACTTGAATATGAATACTTGGATAATGACGCTGCTATATTTTAATTGTTATGCAAGAATATTTAGGACAGAATCCATAAAACCTTCTGATAATGAGGTGGACTAGGCTTGTCACTAAATTCTTTCTAATTTTAATCTCATATTGATAAGAAACTAGAATTTACTATATAGTTTGGAGAATTATAAAAAATGAAATATTCTTATAAGTACAGTTTTATACACAAAGTTCCTGGTTCCTGATATTCCTTAACTGTATCAGTCCATACGTTTGTGTTAGTCAGTATATTCATACTGATCGTCATGGGTTATTTACTTAAAACATCACTGTCTAAAGAAATATAATGCAAGCCACACGTGTTATTTTAAATTTTCTTGTAGCTACTTAAAAAAGTAAAAAGAAGCAGGTGAAATTAATTTTAATACTAGATCTTATCTAGTCCAACAAATTCAAAATATTATCATTTCAGCACATAATCAATATTAAAAGTATTAAGGTGATGTTTTATACCCTTTGTTTCATACAAATTCTTTCAAATCCGATGTATATTTTACATTTCAAATACCTCTCAATTTAGACTAGCCACATTTCAAGTGCTCATCAGCCCATGTGGCTAGTGGTTATAACACTAGACAGCACAGATTTAAAGACTGAGCTCTCGAAAGTGCTTTACCTCTAGAGCACATCTTATCCAATATCCAAGTAAGCTTCTGTTTACTTTCTATGATTTGAGGTGGGGATTCCAAATTAGAGGGTGTATTGACTGAATGTTTGTGTCCCCTCCAAATTCATATGTTGAAGCCCTAACCCCCAGTGTGATGGTATTAGGAGGTGGGGCTTTTGGGAAGATGAGGTCGTGAAAGTGGAGCGCCCATGATGGGATCAGTGTCTTTTCTCTCTCTCTCCCCCTCTTCCTCTCCCTCTCCCTCTTCACCACGTGAGGACAGAGTGAGAAGGTGACCTTCCGCAAGCCAGGAAGAGGGCCTCACCAAGAGCCGAACCAGCTGGCACACAGATGGTGGGACGTCTCAGTCTCCAGAAATGTGAGAAATAAAATTCTGTTGATTAAAACATTGGGAAGAGCTGATTAAAAGCAGTGATGGGTTGTTAGTGTGGACATTCTAATGCACACCAGGTGTGTGAGTCATTGGTATAAAGAAGAGAGATAACCTTAAGTTTAATTCACTTCTTTCATTTACTAACTGTGTGAACGTGAGCAACTTACTTAATGTTGGCCCCCAGATGTAGCTGTATAATACATACTTTCCAGGACCATAATGAAGTAAACATTAACTGAGAACAGGCTGGGTGATGCTATGCCATGTCATGGATCTCTGTCTTGTGAATGGACCATAGTGAACTGGCAGAAGATACCTGCCTCTTGGAGTAAGTGGAGTAGTCCAGCATGCGATTAGTAGGCTTCCCCAGTCTTGGGCAGGGCAGAAGCTAAAGGCAGAAAGTGAAGGCGCAGTGCTAAGGTAACTGCACGCCAGCCCCCTCAGCCTCTCCACGTGGCAGCTGATTTTCTTGCACACAATTTGCAGTTTGTACAGAGATCTTAGCTCAGTTGCTGAGGCCAGTAGTATAAACACTGAAGCATATGAGTCATTCTCTGAGGTCACCCCAGCAGAGAGGCCCCGAAGGAACTTGACGGAGTACACGGTAAAAACTTCTCTCTTGCCTTACGAAATCAGAACAGCGTTACTCCATAGT
Organism: Phocoena sinus; assembly: GCF_008692025.1. Classification (NCBI taxonomy): domain Eukaryota; kingdom Metazoa; phylum Chordata; class Mammalia; order Artiodactyla; family Phocoenidae; genus Phocoena; species Phocoena sinus. The sequence goes on along the minus strand of NC_045772.1, from coordinate 43,278,273 downwards.
GAAACGGAAAAGGAAGCACCAGGCAGACTTTTATGCTGAAATTGAGTTAACTCAAATTTGGACTCTTATGAAATTAAGAAATGCAACAAGAGGAGGTGAACCCTCAGTAAATGCTTTCCTCTGAAACATATCTATGCTAAAGAAAGTGTTTAGAAATATTTATAGAAAGACAAGTGCAGCTATGTTTAAGAGTTTAGAAATCTTACGTTACTCAATTCTCATGTTAACATTATCTTTGAATTCATACTTTAAAAGTGACCGCTCTGTTTAAGTATGAGCAGAATTGATCCCAGTGCTTATAACGTTGTTTGGGTGCTGTTTCTTTTGCCATATCGTACAACAGATCAAAGGCAAAATTTAGAAATTCCACTGTGGCCTCCTCTTTGGACAAAATATGCCTCAAAGTCAGCTAAAGTTAGGAGATGATAAACCAAAATCCGGCATAGAAAGGGAGAGAAAACGGGAAGCACTCAAATACGCATATAGACAAGACACTCTCCCTGACCAAACTCTTTAGTCAGACCTCTCTAAGCCCTGTTCCTGACTAGGCTTTGACTTTGCATTCTTATCCCTATCCTTGCCAAATGTGCATAGCCCAGTTTTAGCAAGAATCCTGCCAAATCAGTTTAGAGAAAATCTCCCCCACTCTTCAGATCTGATCACTCTAAATAGCTCATCAAATATCTCCTCCCCCACCCTTGCCACCTGATTACTCTGGCCTGCTACTAGTAATTTTCCATCCACCAAATCTTTCCTCCCCAACTCTGTTCCTTGGCTATCAATCTTGGCTGCCTTGTATTCTTAATTGAGCTCAGTTCTAAACTGAAGTCTCTTCAGGGAAGCAACCTAAATGTCCATCAACAGATGCACGGATAAAGAAGATGTGGTACATATATACAACGGAATATCACTCAGCCATTAAAAAGAATGAAATAATGCCATTTGCAGCAACATGGATGGATCTAGAGATTGTCATAGAGTGAAATGTCAGGTAGAGAAAGACAAATACTGTATGATATCACTTATATGGAGAATCTTAAAATGATGCAAATGAACTTATTTACAAAACAGAAACAGACTCACAGGCTTAGAGAATGAACTTATGATTACTGGGGGGAAGGGTGGGGGGAAGGGACAGTTAGGGAGTTTGGGATTGACAAGTACACACTGCTATATTTAAAATGGATAAACAACAAGGACCTACAGTATAGCACAGGGAACTCTGCTCAGTGTTATGTAACAACCTAAATGGGGAAAGATTTTGAAAAAGAAAAGATACAAGTATATGTTAAAAAAAAAAAATTGTTCCACCTCCAATAATAAAGGGTAAATTAAAACAAAAGGAAAAAAAGAATTTCCCCGATTGCAATAGTTTCTGAATTAAATCTATCTTTACTGCTTTAACTAGTGTCTGGCTCTGGTTCTCTTTGACAATATGCACAAACAGGTACATAGTTCTGATGTTAAACATAATATATGGTCTCAATGTCCATATGACGATGATGGAAGTATAAATTAGTACAAGTTCTGTGAGGGTAATTGGACATTCTGTATCTGAAATCTTTATAACACTCATACCTTGTTACTCAGTAATTCTATTTCTAGGAATCAATCCTATGATATATGCCTTATATATAAAGATATCCACAGCAGCATTATTTATAATAAAGAAAAATTGGAAAGAATCTGAATATCCAACAATAATTTGCTATGTAAGTTATGAGGCACTCATAGAGGTTTGAGGAAACATTGTGCAGCCCTCAAAATGTTTGTGAAAAGTCATAATAACAAAAAACATACTTATGAAATGGTGGTAAGTAGAGAAAAAAGCAAGACACTAAATTGCATAAAATTATGCCCTCATTTAACAAATTTCTGCATGTGTATTATATAGATATTGAAAACATACATATGTATGTGAATGTATATATATGAACGTAAAACACTGAAAGAAGTACACCAAAATGTTAAAAGGTGGGGAGGGTCTCCTGAGGTGGACTGATAGATTTGTTTTTTCCTCCTCAAAAAGTCAGGATTCTTGGGACTTCCCTGGTGGTCCAGTGGTTAGGACTGCACTTTCACTGCCAAGGGCCCAGGTTCAATCCCTGGTTGGGGAACTAAGATCCCGCAAGACACTGGGTGTGACAAAAAAAAAAAAAGAAGTCAGGATTTTTAGCTGCAAACAAAAGAAGCCACTCTGGCAAAATTAAGCAGAAAAATCATTTATTAAAACAAATAAGGTAGCTGACAGAATGATTGAGGGGGCTGGAGAAACAATCCCCAGACTCAGCTTCCTAAAGCAATGCCCAGGTCTGGTTGATAAGAAAACCATCATCACCAATGATGCTATGTAAGAAATGCCAGCAACAGGACGTTTCTACAACTGCTGGCTGTCAGCAATTCTAGAAAGCTACTCTTAAACTGCAAACCCCAGAAGCTGTACGTGTCTGATGCCACCCATCCAGCAAAAATGGAAAAAACGCTGAGGCTATTTCCTCATGTTGCCCATCTCCAAGTGATCGGAGGATTGACATAACTGACTTATACTGTAAAAGGATAATTCTGACTGCTGGGAGGAGAATACAATGTAGGGGACAGGGGAGGAAGCGAGAAGACTGCTTAGGAGGTCATTGTGATAATCCAGGTGAGAGGTGAAGATAGATTGGTAAAAGGGGCATGGTGAGGAGTGGTTGAATTCTGGACATATTTCAAGGGTGACTCCGAGTGACTCCGAGATGTTGGCCTGAGAATTTGGAAGACTGGGCTGTAATGTACTGAGATGGGAAAGATCATAGGTGGAGATTGTAACCAAGCAATGGGCTGGTGTGCCCGCAGCGCAGAAAGCCAAACTCTGACAGCAGGTGTTTGGAGCAAAGTGAGGGTTTATTGCAGGGCAATTTTGCAAAGCTTTGTGGTCTTATTTTAGGCAGTTGTGAGCAAGAGACAGTGAGGTGTGTGTTACTAATCTAATTTGATATGGTTGGCTCTGCTTGAGAAGAAAACTCCATTGTCTCAAGAGGAAGCAGTCTACACTGATATCAGCTACTTCTCCTCCTAATCAATGTGATCTGAAGGTCTCCAGCATTTGTACCAGAGCAGATGTCAGGTATAGACTTCTTTAGCTGTGACGTGTGTACCCAAGGCTCAAGCCACCAGGCAAGCCCTCCTCTTAATCACAGATCCTAATCAGTATATGCCTAGATACTTGTCCCAGACCCCAGCTACTGATTGTTCTAAAGATTAGGGATAGCTTATCAAAGGGACAGACAGGACTTCCCTGGTGGCGCAGTGGTTGAGAGTCCACCTGCCGATGCAGGGGACACGGGTTCGTTGCCCGGTCCGGGAAAATCCCACATGCCGCGGAGCGGCTGGGCCTGTGCGCCATGGCCGCTGAGCCTGTGCGTCCAGAGCCTGTGCTCCGCAACGGGAGAGGCCACAACAGTGAGAGGCCCGCGTACCGCAAAAAAACCCAAAACAACACAAAGGGACAGACAGTTAAGGGCACACTCCTCTGCTGTTTTCCCTGGTAACCAAAGAGCTAACCTGAGGTCAATTCCCTCTATAACTGGTAACTTCTCCCCTTTGCCCCAGTGCCCCCGCCCCTTACCCACCTCCCCGTAGCAAGGACTACTGCCATGTCCTGCCTGCTGTCTGCCACACACAGTGGGGTGTTGCTCCAGGACCTTGCTTCAGACACGGAAGAATCCCCCCCTACCCACTAAACCATTGACGTCTCTGTCTCCGTAAGAGGGAAAAAACTTTGTATTCTGTTTCAAGTTAATCACTAAAAGGATGTTGCCTGTAAGCTTAAATTATACATAAGGGTCCATCTCCCGGGGAACTCTGCCTCCCAGGTAATGAGCATTAAGCTAAAATACCTTTGTTTAGCTCACAGAAAACATCCTGACCAGGCCCACCTGTGAATGACAGCCGGCGGGAAGAAATTAACACAACCCCCCCAGAGGCTGATGGGAACCAGGAAATACGGGACTTACTTCCTCCCCTTTTAGTATAAAAGAAGCTTGAATTCTAACTCAGGCAAGATGGTTGTTTGAGGAGGGGGTCGTCATCTGCTTGGTCAGCCAACTTCCCAGATAAAGTCGGCATTCCTTGCCCTAACAATTCCTCTCTTGATTTATTGGCCTGTCACGTGGCGAGCAGTACAAGCTTGGACTACGAAACAAATTGTGGCACAGCCAGCCAGGATCCTTGCTTCTCTTGGCTAGCCGGCCTGATTGGGGAATTTTCGGGTAAGGCCCTAGCAGCTGCGGGATCACTTGTCCTGAGGATCTTTCCTTCAAAATTTCTCAAAGCCAGAAACTAACACAACATTGTAAAGCAATTATACTCCAATAAAGATATTAAAAAAAAAAAATTCCCCAAAGCAGCACCGGCTGCCCCAGTGCTTGGCATTTGGAACAAGGAATCAACACTTGGGAGCAGCTGACAGGCTCCATGCAGCAGGGTAAGTCCGTCCAGTGTGTATAGCTGGAAACTTTATTTCCTCTCTATCTGGGGCTTTTTCTCCGGAATAAGCGAATCTGTTTTGTATTTGAGTAGGGTACCTGTTGGAGAGAGAGTTTTTGGACTTTTACCGGATTTGTGAACTGGTTCATTTATTTGGATACTAGCATTTGTGTGTGCAGTTTGTGTTTTGTCTTGAATTGCTGTTTTTAAAAATGGGGAATGGGGCTTCCCTGGTGGCACAGTGGTTGAGAGTCCGCCTGCCGATGCAGGGGACACGGGTTCGTGCTCCGGTCCGGAAAGATCCCACATGCCGCAGAGCGGCTGGGCCCGTGAGCCATGGCAGCTGAGCCTGCGCGTCCGCAGCCTGTGTTCCGCAACGGGAGAGGCCACAACAGTGAGAGGCCCACGTACCGCAAAAAAAAAAAAAAAAAAAAAAAATGGGGAATGTTTCAACTATCCCTAAAGAAAGTCCTCTGTGGCGCATTTTGGATAAGTGATCTGATTATAGCTGTGAACTCACGGGTGAGAGGAAGATGCTATTTTATTGTAACACTGTGTGACCACAGTACCTGTTAGGATCTCCACAAAGGGGTGTAGGCAGGGTTATCTTGGGACCCTGTGCACCATGTACTGCTACTGTTGCTGTGTTAATTATGTTGTTTATGGTCTCCTGTGTCATGTGCACCATGTACTGCTACTGTTGCTGTGTTAATTATGTTGTTTATGGTCTCCTGTGTCATTGGTATGTGTAAAACCCCACGACCAAACTTGAGGGTTTATTTAGGATTTTCTGTTTGCCCTTTGGGTTTTTCACTTTGTTTAGTACTGTTTCTCCATTTACACCTGATCTTGGGTGGCCTCGGCCTGCAGCGGCTTGAAGCAGGGTTTCGGTTCCCGGCCAGTGATTGAGGTCGGGACACAGCAATGAGAGTACCAAATCCTAGCCACTAGACCAGGGGTCAGTGACAAGGCCCTGGCCCTATCGCTTTAAAGAAAAAGAATTCCCACAAAGACGGAAAGTAGTGAAACAAATAAAGTATTTATTAGGAGAAAAAAGAAGTACAGTACATGTGGATAGACACACGGGCGGGCTCAGAATCGCACCCTCCCTCATGGCAATTTGAATCACTTTTATGGGGTATTTCTTCCAGGTTTCCTTTGGCCAATCATTTTGATTTGCCTGGTTCAAAGTCTGTATTTGGTATAGCTCAGGATTTTCCCATGTGTGCACGCGCAGCTCTTAGCCAAGATGGATTCTACCGAAGAGGCCTAAGGGTAGGTTTGGCAACTTGGCATCACTCCCCTTTTGACCTCCAGGGAGCCTTTCTGCACTTGTGTAGTCGGGGAGGTCTCCTGACTTTGAAAATGAAGAATATGTGGTCTCTTATCTTCTATCTGGGCAGGGCCCAGCTTCCCCTCTCAATTGTCCTGTTATTCTGGTCTGGGAGTATCGAAATCTATTTGCCCTGAGGGCCCATCTGTCTCCTGCCTCACACCCAAATCAGCTTTGTGATATTTAAAACTTCTACTGATGTCAAATGGAGGAAAAGAACAGGAAAAAAAAAAACCACCTTTCCTTGTTGAAGAGTGGGACATTTCCAGGAAGAAAAAGTTTCCACTTGGTTCCTAAAATCAGCAAAAGCTACAAATAGAAATAGACTTGTCTTTTCCATAAATATTAGTAAAAAGGGCTTAGCCATCTAAACAGGTGAGCTTGATTTCTCATCTGCCAGAAACCCAATTTGAATCCAATCTATTTTGTAACTGAGTTTTACGTTGTTGTATCTGATTCATGGCTGAAATTTTGGAATGGGAGCTATGAGGTCTGTGTTTGTAGGTGTGTTATAGATGTGTGGCATTACCGATATTAATTTGTAAAAGAGCTCTGCTTGATTGACTTAAAGGAAATTAAGTGCTTATATAAATGCTCAAAATATAAAACTGGCCAGAATAACTTTTGGGTTCATGTGATCTAGGAAATATTCGGTATTGAATTAATATCTAGTATTAAAGTTAGCTTGAGCTTGTTGGTTTGATTAATACAGACCTATCTTTAGGGTTATCAACATTAAGTATAATACTTTTATTGTACCCAGGTTTACTAGAAATCAAATAAGACCTTATTCCTGTTACAAAGTTTGTCAGCAAGAAAAATAACAATACGACAAAGCTTTTAAGTAAATAGAGGTAAATGAGGTAAAAGTTTTAGGTGAACTCTAGGAATAATTATGTTTTGGGAATGTCTATGTATAATAGTCTCTCCAGATTTTTGTAACTTTAAGTTAAAAGAGAATTCATTGACTATCTGGGTCATTTCAAATAGGACAAAATATTAGAACATAAGTTTATCAATCAGGAAATGCTGGTATGACAGTTTACAATTACTTGCATCTTGGTTTTCACTAGAGATTAAGGTTTTAAGGTTAAGAATTATAAGGGAAACATTTCAGTATGAAAAAATGTAGGATGTTTGTCTTCAGCAAAGAAGGAATGAGGAATTGAAGCAGGAGGGAAGAGGACAGAGCACAACCTTTGGAAGAATGACATAGCCCGAGAACATGACATAAACTGATTAGAAACAAATGGGTCCAAGATGGCGGACAAGTTGACTTCCACGAGACCTTGAGCCTCAGTTTGGCTCATTGTAACACATCAGCGAGCTAAATGATACACCCACAGGCACCATGACAGTTCTAAGCCTGACCCTAAAGGTCAAAAAGTGAGTGGTAGCCCAATTTCTGGAAATCCCCACCCCTTCCCCAAAATAGCTGGAATATTCCTCCTGCACATTAGCCTATGAAATTACCCACCCCTATAAAAACTGACAACTCCATACCCTGGTGCCTTTCTCCCCTTCTGTGGTGGCCCACACTCTGTGTTTCTCTCTAAATAAATCCACTTCTTACCTATCACTTTGTTTCTCACTGAATTCTTTTTGCAATGAGACATCAAGAACCTGATGTTTCATTAAGTCCTGAAACCAGGTGTGTGATCTCAGTTGGAAGACTGTGGGTTTTGGCTGGATTCGAGTCCTGGCCGCTTGGGTTCAAGTTCCAGTCTGGGTTCAAGTTCCAGTCTGACGTGTATGGTTTCAGCCTGACAATACATTTTGTTAAAGGGAAAAAGGCGGTTCTGTCCTAGAGCTGGTTGTTTCTAAATGGAAAAGAAAGGAACAGATGAATAAGGATACAGAAAGTTGTGGAACGCTTGTGGAGGAGGAACGCTGAAAGAGTTTTGTGCATTGTCAGGATTGGCTAAGGTAATACTGAACTTAAGAAATAGAATTTTAAAGGTAAAGTGGTACAAAACCTGAATTTGGTTCTCTAAGAGGACAAAGGTTTCTTGAAATATTGAACTTAACGGTAACTGAGTTTCTTTAAGTGATCTGTATTTGCCATTGAGATCTTTTATTATCACTGGTTAAAATTTTTGATATTTTTGACAAGCTTCCCAAAGATCAAATTCTAAATGAAGCTCACTTGACCTCTAGTTAACTTTTGAGATTTTCCAAAGGGTCCCTGGAACACCTCAAATTATTTGGATTCTTTCAATCTCAGAGAGAGGAATATTAAACTAACTAGGCTTACTTGGTATGTTAAATTACGTGGGAAGCACTGTCAAATAAATGGTGATAAAACGTCTTAGATTATATCATGGGCAAACACTTAATATACGCATTCTGGAAATTATATGGAACTTCTAAAGTCCTGGAATATCCTGGTAAATGATATCACTAATACTTTTAGTAATTATCTTAAACTGTGTGTCACAGCAGTAACCAATTTTCTTTTCAATTGCATTGTAATCCTGGCTGGTTGATGCCAAAGCAAAAAGGCATCCCTTTAATGGTTAGAGATGATCAACTGCTATTTATAGTTTTACAGTGGCTTTTGAATGACTATAGCAATTTTGTACAGAAGCGGGGAAGAATGATGAAATCCTTTATGTTCAAGTATTTGTGCTATTACATCAGGGAAAATAAAAGGAAGGGAATGAGAGTGAGAATATGTTGCTTCAAACCTAACTCCACTGACTGAGCTCATGACTTCCCCCCTTCTAAGGATCAATTAGAGAACTGACTTGTAGTTGCCAAGGGAGGGGGTGTGGAGGAGGGATAGATTTGGAGTTTGAGATTAGCAGATGCAAACTATCATATATAGAAAGGATAAACAGGGTCCTACTGTATAGCAAAGGGAACAACAGTCAATATCCTGCAATTAACCATAATGGAAAAGAATATGAAAAAAAGTTATACATAACTGAATCACTTAGATGTACAGCAGAAATTAACACAAAATTGTAAATCAACAATACTTCAGTAAACTTAAAAAAAGAAAAAAATCCCGTGTTTAGTTTCTGGGGCACAGGGACATGGCCAGGTATCGCCATCTAAGACCCAACAGGGCACCCAGTTTGAGCCAGGAGCCACTCCCAGGGCAAGGCACTTTCCATTCTGTTATCTTACATGAGGGCTAAATGCAAATGACCAGCCAGCTGGGTTTCTCAGACTTGTTTAACTGGAAAGATTGCAACACTCATTTATAGGGAGGGTCCTCTACACCTGAAGGCCAACTGACAGCACCCACAGCTGAGCCAACTTGGAGGCCCAATGAGGGAAGAATGCCCTTATTAGAGCACTACTTATTAGTGCATCTTGGCAGGGCTTTGAAAGAGGGAACCAAAGCAAAAGAGTTTGAACAAAATTCAAGAAACTCAGGGCTTCCCTGGTGGCGCAGTGGTTGGGAGTCCGCCTGCCGATGCAGGGGACACAGGTTCGTGCCCCGGTCCGCGGGGATCCCACATGCCGCGGAGTGGCTGGGCCCGTGAGCCATGGCCGCTGAGACTGCGCGTCCGGAGCCTGTGCTCCGCAACGGGAGAGGCCACAACAGTGAGAGGCCCGCGTAATGCAAAAAAAAAAAAAAAAAAAAAAGAAACTCAGCAAAAACACAAATGAAGACCTCTGAGTTTTTGGAAAGGATTTATCAGGCCTACTGACATCATCTTAATGCAGATTGTGAGGCCCCTGAAAATAAAAGAATGGTAAACTTGCCCCTTTTTGGGGGGCGCGGGGAGGGCAAAGTGCTTCAGATACCAGGAGAAATTGCAAGAATTAGATGGTGCATTTGGAATAAATCCTTCTCAATTGGTGGATGTTGCTTTTAAAGTGTTCAGCAGGGTGAACAGAAGAAAGAAGATGCAAACAAAACGCCACTTTTTTGGCAGCAGTATTGGATTCCCAGAAGGCTAGTTTCTTGAAGAGAGGTAAGCCACTATTCAAGAAGAAACATGTGCTTCCTGTAAGCAGAAAGAACATTGGAAAACAGATTGCCCTAGGCCAAAACATAAGTAAAGCAGTAAGACTTTCTCATAGTAGAAAGAGAGGAACATGATGAACAAAGAAGCCCAGGGGCTCCCTTGGACTTGAGGCATCTAATTCCCCACAGGAGCCCCATTTAAAAATTGACAGTGGGGAATGAGCTGATTAACTTTCTGATGGACCTCACCCTGAAGCTTTCCACCAGAACAGCTTGACATCACAGTCTAAAAATAATAAAAAGACTGCCGTCAGACCTCCCTAGATGGGGACTCAAAACAGGAACCTGCCACACCGAGGCCGGGAAAATAGACTTTACTCAAATACCCTGAACTGCAGGAAATTCCTGATAACCTGCTAGTGTTTATGGATACTTTTTCAGGATGGATGGAAGCATATTCCACCTGGACAGAAGTCTCTGAAGTGGTTAAAGCCCTCCTAAGGGAAATTATCCCCGGATTTGGGTTGAGGCATTAAAACTACTTTCATCCTGCAGACCACAGTCAACAGGAAAAACCAAGAAAGTGAATTATACTTTTAAAAAGGAACATCTCTAAAATATGTCGAGACTAATTTAACTTGGGATAAGGCCTTGCCAGTCGCCCTGATACAGATCGGTGGCACCCAGAAGCAGGTTTAAATTAAGCCCCTTTGAAATATTGTATGGTAGGCCATTTCCAGGTGTCTGCCCAGGCGAGAGAATCTATAAATGCTTTAAGAGACCCAGCAGTTGCCAATTACATTAAAACTTTGGGCAGTATACTAATCTCTTCATGAGTTTGCCCCCAACAGGTCTGCCTATCCAGCTGAAGTAGATGGTAGTTTCATTGTAGCTGGAGAAGAGTCAACCTACCTATTTATGTCCAAATAAATAGCGTGGGAATTTATTATATGTATTGGGAACTGGAACAAAACCTCCAAGTTCAATTACAAATTAGACAACAAAGTGCTAAGGGGTTTCATCAGGTTCAAATAGTTGCAGATGAAAGAGCCCTGACTAGGGCTTCCCTGGTGGCGCAGAGGTTGAGAGTCCACCTGCCGATGCAGGGGACTCGGGTTCGTGCCCCGGTCCGGGAGGATCCCACATGCGGTGAAGCGGCTGGGCCCGTGAGCCATGGCCTCTGGGCCTGCGTGTCCAGAGCCTGTGCTCCTCAACGGGAGAGGCCAGCGTATTGCAAAAAAAAAAGAGGCCTGACTAAAGATTCTAAGGAATATTCATCACCTCCATTCAGCAGAAAGCCAGGGAAGTCTTCATCCCTTTCCCCACAAGACTGTGGAAGGGATATTGACAGGGTACTGTAATAGGGAAGAACCTTTTGTATTTCAAGTTAATTGCTAAAGGGATGTTGCCCGTCAGCCTAAGTTATACATAAGGGTCCATCTCCCGGGGAACTCTGCCTCCCAGGTAATGAGCATTAAGCTAAAATACCTTTGTTTAGCTCACAGAAAACATCCTGACCAGACCCACCTGTGAATGACAGCCGGAGGGAAGAAATTAACACAACCCCCCCAGAGGCTGATGGGAACCAGGAAATGCTGGTCTTCACTCCCTCCACTTTTAGTATAAAAGAAGCCTGAATTTTAACTCAGGCAAGATGGTTCTTTGGGACACGAGCCCAACATCTTGGTCTGGTGGCTTTCCAAATAAAGCCACTATTGCTTGTCCCAACAACTTGTCTTTTTTTTTTTTTTTTTTTTTTTTTTGCAGTACGCGTGCCTCTCACTATTGTGGCCTCTCCTGTAGTGGAGCACAGGCTCCGGACGCGCAGGCTCGGCCATGGCTCATGGGCCCAGCCGCTCCGCGGCATCTTCCCAGGCCGGGGCACGAACCCGTGTCCCTTGCATCAGCAGGTGAACTCTCAACCACTGCGCCACCAGTGAAGCCCAACAACTTCTCTTTTTTTTTTTTTAAACATCTTTATTGGGGTATAATTGCTTTACAATAATGTGTTAGTTTCTGCTTTATAACAAAGTGAATCAGTTATACATATACATATGTTCCAGTATCTCTTCCCTCTTGCGTCTCCCTCCCTCCCACCCTCCCTATCCCACCCCTCTAGGTGGTCACAAAGCACTGAGCTTATCTCCCTGTGCTATGCGGCTGCTTCCCACTAGCTATCTACCTTACGTTTGGTAGTGTATGTATGTCCATGCCTCTCTCTTCGCTTTGTCACAGCTCACCCTTCCCCCTCCCCATATCCTCAAGTCCGTTCTCTAGTAGGTCTGTGTCTTTATTCCTGTCTTACCCCTAGGTTCTTCATGACATTTTCTTAAATTCCATATATATGTGTTAGCATACGGAATTTGTCTTTCTCTTTCTGATTTACTTCACTGTATGACAGACTCTAAGTCTATCCACCTCATTACAAACAGCTCAATTTCGTTTCTTTTTATGGCTGAGTAATATTCCATTGTATATATGTGCCACATCTTCTTTATCCGTTCATCCGGTGATGGGCACTTAGACAACTTGTCTCTTGATTTATTAGCTGGCCAGAGGGTGAGCAGTACAAGCTTGGACTGGGTAACATCTCTGAGCTCTTTCTTTGATCTTGAGGCTGGGCAAGTACAGGACTTGCAGACCTGAGGGATGCAGCCCAATAGATGATAACTGGCATTAGGACTGATAATATTATATCAGGACATATCAGATTTTCAGGAATTTCACATAATTTCCAAAATACTTATATACCTATATAAACACAATGTAATCCTAGATCACGTTAGCTTAGTTTCTGTTAATTTATATAAGTGCTTTTTAAGCCAATTAGAGCTCTTCTATAAATTAATCTTAGCAATACCATCCAGTGTTAGATATATATCTCACATCTATCTATATAAACACACATGAACATACAGACAGATGCAGAGACCTTATAGACTTGTTCTGAAATTTCAGCCATGAGATAGGTACAATCATGTAAAGCTCATTAGTTATAAAAGTTGAATCTAAGTTTTTCTGGTAGATGGAGTAAGTTAAGTTTACCTGGTTAAAGCCTTTCAATATATATCTGTGGAGAAGCAATTAAAAGAATTTTCTCTTTGCCCAAGTTTCAAATTACCTTTTCCCCTTTTGTTTTCCTTCTAACAAGAATTACTTCCTTTAAGTTTATAGAATATTTATATCTCAAAGCACAGGGAAGGAATGCAAGTTCCTCCAAGAAGAACTTTGGTTTCCCAAGGCTAATATTTACAGACCTCTGAGGGATGGGGGGGGGGGGGGGTGTTGGGATCGGTAAAGGAATAAGTGAACTTTGAACTGTCTCCAAAACTGCATTTCTAGTTTTACAAGGAGTTTAGAGATAAGGAATTAAGAGCAACTGTCTTTAAGCAATTGGGTTGTAACTTAAATGACACCACAGGTTGATCCACCCAAAATCCTTTTATGAGGGTTTTAAATAGGTCTTCTTTCTCTCTGGGGACGTGGTTTCACTTTAGCTTACAGGAGGAGGCTTAAAAAAAAATCCCTTTAGGCTCTGAATATCAGTTTCCAATTTGGCCAAATTTCTGATCATAAAGTTATTAAATCCCTTCAGAGAAAAACAAATACCGTATGCTAACACATATATATGGAATCTAAAAAAAAAAGGTTCTGATGAACTTAGGGGCAGGAGAGGAATAAAGGCAGACTCCTAGAGAATGGACTTGAGGACACGGGGAGGGGGAAGGGTAAGCTGGGACGAAGTGAGAGTAACATTGACATATATACTCTATCAAATGTAAGATAGATAGCCAGTGGGAAGAAACTGCATAGCACAGGGAGATCAGCTCGGTGCGAGAGGAGTGGGATAAGGAGGGTGGGAGGGAGGCGCAAGAGGGAGGGGATATGGGGATATACATTTGCATACAGCTGATTCACTTTGTTATACAACAGAAACTAGCACAACATTGTAAAACAATTATACTCCAATGAAGATGTTAAATAAAAATAGTTATTAAATGTTTTCAAATATCTTGCCAGGTTTCAGCTGGAAGAGACAATAAATATTTCTGGCAGGTATTAAATAACTTCACGGACCCAAAAGGCATCTTAGTGTGCAAGTTACCCCCTTCCCAAGATCTAGAGGCACTCCCATAGATAGCTAGAGAACCCATAGCCTGCTTGTCCCAGGCAGGCAGAACGCCAAGCCAGGCTCTTAGGACACAAAACTAGACAAGAAAGAATGCAACAGTTGTCCCTGGGAGAGGAAGCATCAATAACCAATAGGTCTGGATTTGGAAAGAAAGGAACAACGTGAAATTTTACTTTTCTCTCTCAGCTGAGCACGACAGATTCAGGAGATTGTGGTAAGAATTCTCACCCTTCAACTGGCTTCTGCCAGTTTTTCCAGGAATCCCCTCTGCAGACTGGTTTCTTATTCATTTAAATTTTAACTTCCCTTGGCTATTGAAGAAAATAGCATAGCACTTTCCCAGGGAATCCTTTGGAGTCTTGGAGTCCCATCAGTTCTGGAAGGGGCCTATAAGGGGGCATACCTTTAGGGGTGGATTATGAAGGCATTTGAATTGATGTTGACAAATCATCATAGGCCCTTGAAGGGCAACCTCTTTTCTAGTGTCCCAGTTGATTACAACTAAAACAACAGTCCCTAGGCCAGTGTTTTAATGACAGGGCTCCTAGGAATGTGCCCTGTGGGGGGACCAGGTATTTTAGGTGCTTGGCCCTGAAGCTGTTGTACCTGTAAAGCTAATGGTTTGGTGAGCTTTTACTTATGATCTCCTGTCTTTAAATCTTCATTTGTCTTCTGCAACAATCTTTTTTTTTCCCCCCCATGAAGCTATTTTGGAATTTTGAAGCCTTTTGGATTCCTCTGTGTACTAATTAAAATAGGTATCCCATTCTGCTTGCTTAATTTGGGAACCCTTACTTTTAAGTGCACTTTTTAAATGATCTTGTCTAATCTGAATGGTCCGTCGTGGCCGTTGTAACTCCCCAAGAGCTGGCAGCAATTTGGTAGGACCTGGGCTGAAAATGGAGATTAACCCACATCTCTGTCCAGCCGCCAAACTTTGACCCCCAACCTCATGGTTACCAAGCCAAATTCTTGGAGCTTCCACGACAAATAGTTCTTACCTATAAAATAGGTAGGTGTGCCGTAAGGTAGTGCACTTAACTCTTTGGATTTTAAGGAACCCATTTTGGATTTACTTAGTTAAACTTTTGGGTCTCTCAGCATCAAACTAACATCTAAAAAGTGTGCTGCTGAGTTGGAAATTGTGTGATGTTTCACAGTGTACCTTCTCTCACAGACATTTTTTAGAGGTTGGCGGGTGACCTAGTGTCAATCTAACCCATTCTGTGACCAACTTACCCTAACACGGGAGTTTTCAGGTTAAGTGGTGAGTGCTGTAACAGTTCTTAAATGCTCAATGCATGCCAAGCATTTTTGCAGCTTTTTGTGACTCTCAAGTTTCTCCCATTATCAACTAGACTTTGCTGGACTTAGTCCAGTTCAAGTGGGACCCAGTCCAACCTCAGACTCAGTTTGGTTTTTAAGTTGGACCCAGTCATCTCTGGCCAGTAACCACCATGGAATCTGGGGATTGGGAGACAAAACCAAGGTCAGAGTTTCCAACCAAATAGGGAATTGCAGAAAGCCAGTTAGATGGGGAGCTCTATACAAAGAGAGTGGAGCTTAAAACCAAAAGGAACTTACCAGTGGCCCTCGAAAATAACAGGAAAGACAGTGAACTCAAAGGTTGTATGGGGTACCACACCTGTGTTTCTCTTTGTCCCTAAATGCCATCAGAAGATAACTTTGGATCCCACTGTCACTGCCACCAAATCTGTTAAGTAACAAAAATTCAACTGAGTAAATGTGAAGGTCTAACTGGCTTAATCCAAGAATTCATGAATTGGGCAGCAACCCATCTAACAGAAGCTCAGAGGAGCTGTACAAAATGGAAAGCTCATCTTCGTTTGGCTGATGGAAAAGGGGCTATGTGGCAGATGACCTCATTGGCACTGACTGGAAAATTCCAGACTGAGCAATTAAGAGTACATTTCTGGGGGAGGTTCTAACTGCAGTTAGGTTAGGTATTAAGTCTTCGTGAGCTCAACATAAGTGACTCCATTTTGGGCCTGTAGTTTCTTTTTTTAACAATTACACAGATCCCATGGTTCTCTGAAATAAAAATTTCAGCTTATTTTCTAATTATAAAAGATAGTATATGCTTATTGTTAAAAAACAAAAAATGTAAACAACACAGAAAGGAATAAAAAAGTGCCACTATTCAGAGAGAAACCCTGAAAACAAATCTTTCTTAACACACGCATACTTTTCAAGGAGATCATGGTGAAGACCCAAGATAAGAAAAGGAAAGACTTGGCAAAGTTGTGAGCCTGTTGAAACAGCAAAAGTTCCTGTTCTGAGCAAATGACTTCTTTGGGCTTTTGTTGTGGGAATGTAGTATGAATTAAGAAGTTTGAGGGTTGTACCTTTGAGGAGCTAAATGCTCTGCATTATCATGTAAAAAATGGTCTCAGTAATAGCAGACTCCATTTTGCTTATTTTTGGAAATTAGAGAAAAGTAATTAGTTTATTTCGTCACCAAGATAATATTGCTCATTCTTGGGAGTTGTACATGTACAATGTGGTTTGATCAAGCAACCACAAAACATCACTGAATTTCCTTGCTTGCAAGTTCTCACCTCTCTTGTTCTTGTGTTCAAAACCCAGGCAGTCTAGTTCAGAGACCCAGAACAAGATGGAAAGCAGGCTTCAGGCCTGGTTACCAACTCAAGCTGGAGGAAGGTCTAACTGTTGATTGTCACTCCCTTGATCAAAAGGTTGCCTCTGAACCCCACACAAGGAGATGCTTACCCTAGGTCAATATAATGGAAAGGAATGCTGGTATAAATTAGGCAGCCTGGACATATTGAAATTATAATATATGAGTACCTTGTGAGGTGATTTTTTGTGCATGTGTGTGGCAACAATAATTCCACCTTAGGTTTCTGTAATGTTTCTTTATTTTTTAAGAGTTGCCATTAGATATTAATACCTCCCCTACCCCATTCCATTCTCCGTATCTCTTGATTTTCTAAAACACTGATGTTTTCTAAAACCAGATTACACCCCACCTATAGCCCTATAGCTAAAAATCTCTCCTGTAACTTCCCAGCAGCTTTGTGATAAAATCCAAATCACTGGCAGAATCCAGAAGTCCTCCTTAATCTGAGTCTTACAGCTCTTCCTGATGGGCATAAAAGCACCATTTGGATTCTAGATTCCATGAGGCCAGGTACCATGTTTCCTACCAGACATAAGCAATACTTGAAGTCATCTTCATAGAGAGAGTGTGAACTGGCTCTTCTCTATTCTTGCCATGACATCATGTTTCCAACTTCACAACTAGAAATCCAGTTCCTATCCCCCCAATTTCCTTCATCTCTCCGTCCCTTTTTCATTTGATCAACACCAACCCAGCTCAGTGAAGACCTCATTGCTATATGTAGGAAGCCATCTCTACTTTTCCCAGAATGGGTTAAGCATCCTCACCTGTGAGTCCTTAGCCCTTGTTCTCCTCTGCCCTGGTCTTCAACTCTCCCCGTCTTTGTCACCACCAGCTCACAGCTCTTACCACTGTGGGCTTGTTGAAGGCAGTGACTATGTTTTCATCTTGTATTACTAACTTGAATACACAGAGCAGGAATTTAGTTGTGTTGAATTAATATGTTAGCTAGTTCATTTGATCCTCCCAAACCCTCTGATTAAGAAGGTATAACAGAAAAGGTCCTCTTAGTCTCATTCAGTGAACAGGCTGCTGAGGGTTAGAGAGTTGGATAATTCATCCGAGGTTTTACAGCTAGTTAGCAACAGAGCTTAAACTGAAATCTGAAATTGAGACCAGTATTCTTTGTACTCTTCTCTCTCTGCCCCCCTCTTTCTCATGGGCACACTCTGTCACCCCCTTCCACACACATATATTACACACATGCATCTGTGGGGAGGGGAAAGTTACCCCCTTCCCCTCTTGATTCTTTTTGGCTGGTCATATAACTAAAATGGCAAAAAGCAGATTAAGAGGAGAAAATCAAGTTTAACATGTACATATGGGGAATTCACATAAGCATGAGAAATTACAAAGGTAGTAAGGCAAGATGAGGTATATATGTCCTTCTGGACCAAGGAGAAAGGAGGTGGAGGTTTGGGACTTCTAGCGGAAGTAAGATAATCCACAAGAAGATGAAAAGAGTTAATGCTTGGTAGACAAGCGTTTGCTGGGACATCTAGAGATAGTGGGACTCAAAGAAGACTTTGACCCACCAGGCCTTGCCGGGTTCTTTCCTGTCTACCACACATAGTTTATATTATACTATAGTTATCTATGGTGATAGCCCCTTCTTGGAGTGGGCCTTCTATCTTACCTTAGTGGCAACAATAATTCCACCTTAGGTTTCTGTAATGTTTCTTTACTTTTTTTTTTTTACATCTTTATTGGAGTATAATTGCTTTACAGTGGTGTGTTAGTTTCTGCTTTATAACAAAGTGAATCAGTTATACATATACATATGTCCCCATATCTCTTCCCTCTTGCGTCTCCCTATCCCACCCCTCCAGGTGGTCACAAAGCACCAAGCTGATCTCCCTGTGCTATGCGGCTGCTTCCCACTACCTATCTATTTTACGTTTGGTAGTGTATATATGTCCATGCCACTCTCTCACTTTATCACAGCTTATCCTTCTCCCTCCCCATATCCTCAAGTCCATTCTCTAGTAGGTCTGTGTCTTTATTTCTGTCTTACTCCTAGGTTCTTCATGACATTTTTTTTCCTTAAATTCCATATATATGTGTTAGCATACGGTATTTGTCTTTCTCTCTTTACTTTTTAAGAGTTGGCATTAGATATTAATACCTCCCCCTTTTTTAAAATTTCATTTCCCGTCTTCAAGCAGTTTGGTTTTTGTGTGTGTGTGTGTGTGTGTGTGTGTGTGTTTTATCTATCTATTTATTTATTTTTGGCTGTGTTGGGTCTTCGTTTCTGTGCGAGGGCTTTCTCTAGTTGCGGCGAGCGGGGTCCACTCTTCATCGCCGTGTGCGGGCCTCTCACTGTCGCGGCCTCTCTTACTGCGGAGCACAGGCTCCAGAAGCGCAGGCTCAGTAGCTGTGGCTCACGGGCCCAGCCGCTCCATGGCATGTGGGATCCTCCCAGACCAGGGCCCGAACCCGTGTCCCCTGCATCGGTAGGCGGACTCTCAACCACTGTGCCACCAGGGAAGCCCTAAGCTATTAACTTCTGATTGGAGTATTTTCAGGGTTTGCATAGCAATATTGAACTCTTCTTCCATTACTACAGAGAGATTCCTTTTTCCAATTCATAATCTTTAAAGCTTGGCAATAAGACCCTCAGTGCTGAAAAGACATTGGGACTGGGATACGCAGCAGATTGCCTGTGATTTCTCGGCAAGCATGTTTATGTGGCACAACTTTATGAACAAAGGAACTCATGTTTGTAATTTGGCTGGCATTTAGGGTGGAGTATTTGGTGACAGAAGGAGATTGGTATCCAAATCCACATGGTCCTGACCATTTAGTCAGTGAACCCTTTATACATTTGGTTGTCACATAAAATAAAAAGACTAGAGTGGTTTACAGACAAGGTTAGAATGGAAGCTGTGATTCCCAGGGGTATTCCATGACTTTTGCCAGTGGTGCTGTAGTGTCCAAACGCCTCCATTCTCCATGCGCTCCTGTCGACATGTGAGAGTGAAACAGATTGCAAAATAGCTGATATAGGAGGTCTGTTGTCTGGTTTTGGCAGCTGTAAAGCTTATTTCTGTCACCTAACCAAAGTAAGTCCAGATTTTTGATCCACCCATGTATAGTTTGTGGTTTGGGGCAGCTTGATCATGGGGGCAGCTGCAATATCCTGAATTGTACAAGGGCGACTTCTGAGACATCCGGGACACGTGGTGATTTGGCAGACATTTGTTCCCAAGATGGTGGTGCTAGAGTCATTTGCAATTTCCTTGAGAGGTTTAAAGATGTCACCTATGGAATCAAACCACAGAATTTGATTTGCAATATTGTCCTGGTATGTCACCCAAGAAAGGTCCAGTGTCATGTTTGCTTTTAATGCAAAGGGAAAATTTTTCACCTATTTATCTGGGTAAGGGACAGTCTGTGGGCTTCTACAGATTTTTTTCTGGGGCCCAAATGACTCACTAAAAGAAGATGCAGAGGGCTTCCCTGGTGGCGCAGTGGTTGAGAGTCTGCCTGCCGATGCAGGGGACACGGGTTCGTGCCCCAGTCCGGGAAGATCCCTCATGCCGCAGAGCGGCTGGGCCCGTGAGCTATGGCCGCTGAGCCTGTGCATCCGGAGCCTATGCTCCACAACGGGAGAGGCCACAACAGTGAGAGCCCCGCGTATCACAAAAAAATGCAGAGTGATGATTTTCTTGTCATGGATATCATACCCTGCCGCTCATCCATCTTACGTACTTAGCCCACCACGTCCACATCAGCAGGAACCCAGACTTGTTCAGGCTCTTTTGCACTATCCAGATGTTGACATAATCAACACTCAGGCTGAGTTAGCGTGGCCAGGGTTTGGTAAATTAGCATAAGGGGGTAAGGGAGGGTTAGTAAGAACAAAACACAGGTTGAAAACGAGCCCAGAGTGGAGACTTAGAGGAGAAATAAGATAGAGACAAGTGCTCTCCAGCTAGCTTTCTAATAAATGATTAATAAATGCAGAGAAAGGATTTGTTAATAAGAAAAAGTGTTTTGTTTTGGTTTTTAATGTGTGTGTATAGGGAGTCTTAAAAGTGGGGAAAGGGAGATAGGTGAAAGTGAGGCTTCTTGATCTGTGATCTTGGGAAAAGCTGTCTACTTCATGATGCTGGCTGCTTCTGGGGCCTGGGAATTGGCCCTGGAAATCTTTAAAAGTCACCTGGGGGATCTGTCTCCCACTTGTCTTGAGAGGGATGTTCTGGGCCTATGTTGGCATGGCTTGCATGGATCCAGGAGGATTTTCCTTTTGACGACAGTGTAGGTGGTTGGCAGTACCTCATTAGGCCCTTCCCAGGGAGGTGACAGCACATGTTTTCTTCTAAAGACCTTGATGTACACTTGGTCTCCTGGTCGAAAGGATGGCGAGGCTTATCAGTTGATGGAAGCCAAGCCCCTTTTACCTTCTTCATGTACATTTGTTGTTGTATCTAGCTAGTCATATCATCAGGTTGTTCACCTAAATTCCCATAATCTTCACTTAACCCAGGAATGGAAGGTTTAGAAATACCAATGGACATTGGGTATCCAAAGACCATTTTGAAAGGGGTCAGTCCGTGTCTCCTATTTGGAGTATTCTGGATCTTTATAAGGGCCAAGGGCAAAGCTTCTGGCCATTTAAGTCCAGTTTCTTGACAGATCTTTCCTAAAGTTTTTTTATGTCTAGATTTTTTACGTTCCACTTTCCCTGAGGGTTAAGGATGATACGGGGTCTGAAATTGTAATGAGTACCCCGGAATTTTTGCAAGCAAGTGCTTTATGTTGTAAAATGAGTTCCTTGATCTGATTCAATCCATAAAGGAATGCCAAAGTGAGGAATAACGTCAGTTATTAATGTCTTTACCACTGTTGTGGTTGAGGCATGTGTAGTCCAATAGGATTCAGTCCATCCACGAAACATGTAGACAACAGCCAAACAGTGAGAATAGCCTAAAGCGGGAGGAAATCTATAAAATTCATTTGGAGTGCCACAAAGGGGAATGTGGGCCTTGGAGGATTTCTTGGGGTATCCCAGGTATTTCCCAGAAATTTGGGGAGATTTACAAGTAGTACACAGGGAAATACTTTGGTCAGAAATTCTATGGATGCCTGGGCAAAACCAATTGTCTTGTATTTCCTTAATTCTCCCCCATCTGCACATATATCCCACTTGATGGGATATAAGCCAAGAGGTTAAAGGAAAGGGTGCTATAGGAAGTTCATTTGGCCTGATGTATCCATCTGGTAATTGTTTAGCACCCTTTTGCACCCGTTTGCCTCTTTCAGACTGCGGGGCATTTGCTTAACAGTTGATAAAATCAGTCAAGAATAAAAGTAAGTTTAAAAATTCGGTAGAGAAGGAACAAGGGTGTCCATTTTGAGCTGGATTTTAGCAACTCTTGTCAGTCTGATCATTTCCTAAAGATACAGCATTTCCTTGGTATGCGCTGAACAATGAACAACAGCAGTTTTGGAAGGGAGGTGACTATCTTGTAATAAGGTAGCTGCTGTATGGTCATTAGCAATAAGATTACCTGCAGAAGTTAAGAGGCCACGGGATCTGCAAATTGTGCCAACAGCAAGGCAGACTCCAACAGCACATCTGGAATCTGTGTAAATAGCGGCAGTTTTCCCTTCTGCTAAGGTGCAAGCTCTAGTAAGAGCTATGAGCTCAGCAGCCAGGGCTGATTTTCCTGTGGCATCAGAATGAGCAGCAGGCGTCCCACGAGGGGAAACTGCAGCGTAAGCAGTTATGTTTCCCAAGAAACTTCATTGACGGGAGCCATCACAAAATAGAAGTCAGGCTGGGTTACCTAAAGGGGTGTCTGAGAGAACCTCTCGTGCCTTTGAGACCATTTCTACGGCTGCAAGGCAATCACGTGTGATACAGCGGGGCTCTCCGTCAGGGAGGGGTAGTAAAGTGGCTGGATTCAAACGGTTACAACGATGTAAGATGATGAGAAAGTCAGCTCATAAGTGGCCTGTCACCGTGTAGAGAGTTGCCGTATCCTTTGAACTTGTAGAATAGCTGACACCGCCTGGGGAACATAGAGATGAATAGGGGAGCCTAACATGCACACTGGCTTTGTCAATCAAGGCGGCAGCTGCAGCCACTGCACTGAAGCATGGGGCACACCTAATGCCGCAGGAGCTAACTGGCATGAGAAACACGCTACAGGGATGTATCTTGAGAAGCAGAAGATTGTCCTAGAGTGCCTGCCGCAGTCCCATTATTTTCATGGCAGTACAGATGAACAGGTCTGTCAAAATTAGGTAAGCCAAGAATTTGGAATGTGGACAAAGCTAATATTAAAGCTTCAAAGGAGATTGATTAATGCCTCTGAAGGGCCAGGAAATAGGCTCTGTGTTGTGATCTAGGAGAAGAGCAGACAGAGGTTTAGCAAAGGCTGCAAAATTAGGAATCCATTGGCAGCAGTAGCCAGCTGCCTCCAAAAGTCCACGTAACTGTTTTTTTCATTTGGGGGAGGGGAATGGACAAAATTGACGTAACCCCATCCCATTCACCATTGTGAATGAATTCTAGGTCGAGCGATGATGTTAACCAGATATTCTAACCACGGTGTGCTGATGTGACTCCAAAAAAAATGTTTTTAAAAAGTATTTGGCAAGACCTTTATTGAAATAAGATGTTTTTGTTTAACCGCCAGAACCTCAGTAAAAATTGGGACTATTATTTCTGGAGATTCCAGAACTTCCTTTGGAAACATCCCCCAACTCAAAAGAAAGTCTGATGTAGCCTCGTAAAAATCCATGTTGCAATAGGTGCTGTGTCACTGAGAACCACCGAAAAGACAGGGTTAAGGGCACAAAACGAGCTGCAAACCATATATGGAGAAACCCTTTTCTTCACACTTGTGATGAACTCATGTTCTGCTTTCTGTTTTCTCAAAGCTGAAGTCGACTGTGCTTTGTAAAACCGGCTCACCGACCCTCGGGACCTGCAGTGCCTCTGGATTCCAGCCTCCGGGTCTCCACACCAGACAGTCTGAGCATGCGAGTCACACTTGCTGTGACAGCCTGGATGCTCTCTGTGGTCTCCAGTTCTTCCTCTCCAGCAAATACTTTGCCAGATATCGAAAATGAAGATTTCATCAAAGACTGTGTTCGAATGCACAACAAGTTCCGATCAGAAGTGACTCCAAAAGCCAGTGATATGCTATACATGGTAAGAAAAACATGAGTGCTTGTGGCAGAAGTCAGTCAAAAACAACTAATGTGGATTGATTTTGGTGGTGAATCCTTAGTAATCCTGACCAGGGCTCTCGCGGTGATGAAGGTGTGCTTTAAATTCACCACCTGCGATCAAAACGAACCCAGTTTCTCTCTGCCTACTCAATTCTTGTTATAAAGCAAGTATGTTTTACTTCTCTTTTTGGACACGTCCTTTGCACACGTCCTCAGGTGCAATTTATGTCTCTTTTTTGCCTGTTAATTTTTGTGAGGTTTTTTTGGTTTCGTTTTTTGTCTCTAAGTTGACTTTTTGTTGTTGCCGGCAGAGTGCTGACTATCTCAGGGAGGCCGCAGGGCGTCTGGGGGAAAGGCTAGGATTTTGATTCAGTCAGGCTTGGGTTTGAATCCTAGGTCTGTGGCTTTGGCCTGGTTTTTAACCTTTCTGAGCTTCTTACGATAGGGGCTATTGTAGGTATGAAATTACAGAAAATATGTGAAACCAGCATGTTATTTTGCAACATAATAGACCTTCAGTGAAATGTTGTTCTGTGTCACTCACTTTGATTCTAAATTCCTCGAAACTAGATTATCATGTCTCCCACTAACGCTAGTCAAAACTTGAAGACCACAATATGGTCCTCCACGTATGGAGGACCTACATGTTTGTGGTCCTTCTCCATCCTGGACATCGTGCTTCACCTCCCATGCAAATTCCCACTTTGCTCACTGCGGTTACAGCGTTGGGTAACAGGCTCCATTCTTGACCCTCCTAGTGTTTCATATTTATTTCTGCAGACTTGGGACCCAGTACTAGCCCAAATTGCAAAAGCATGGGCAAGGAACTGTCAGTTTGCACACAACATACAGCTGAAGCTACCCCACAAGCTGCACCCAAATTTCACTTCACTGGGAGAAAACCTCTGGACTGGGTCTCTGTACCTCTTTTCTGTGTCTTCAGCCGTCACAGACTGGTACAACGAAATTCAATACTATGACTTCAAGACTCAGAAATGTGACAAGGTCTGTGGCCATTATACTCAGGTAAGTATCTGCCTTATATTCTCTGGAAGCTGTCATTTCAAGGGTGAGGAGAAAGCTGGAATCTGGTGTTAAGAAAAATATAGAGTAATATAGTGTCCCTGTAAATATGAGAGAGTAGGGGTTACAGGCTTACTTTAAAAATAAATAAATGGAGGGCTTCCCTGGTGGCGCAGTGGTTGCGAGTCCGCCTGCCGATGCAGGGGACACGGGTTCGTGCCCCAGTCCGGGAAGATTCCACATGCCGCGGAGCGGCTGGGCCCGTGAACCATGGCCGCTGAGCCTGCGCGTCCGGAGCCTGTGCTCCGCAACGGGAGAGGCCACAGCAGTGAGAGGCCCGCGTACCGCAAAAAAAAAAAATAAAATAAAAATAATAATAAATAAATGGAACAGACTCCAATACCAGAGGAGATAGTGCTTGAAGAGTGTAGTTACATGGACATAGGTAAAATGTGAGGCCCACCAATCTGCACAGCGTTTGAATAATTTTGATCACACCTGTCTTCCCGTGGTATTTTGTGCCATTTGTGAGCAATCAAAGGACCTTATGAGTAAATGGATTTATTCCAGGTACGAGTTCTCTAGGAAATTTGAGTCAATTGTTCTGGGATTATAAAACTGGGAGAAATAAGCCTCTCAGACAGAAGCATCAATAAGAATTGAAGGGGACTTCCCTCCCCTGAAGGGAGGTATGGAGACACAGGACTTGTTCATACAGCAAGAGACATGTAAGTTGGTTCTTAAACTGAGTGAGAGTTTGTCAAATGAAAAGGAATGTAAAAAGAACTCCAGGCAAAATTAACAAGGTGTAGAAGATGTACAATGTGTACCTGGTGGTCCCGTAGTAAAGACTGTGCTTCCGCTGCAGGGGGGCGTGGGTTCGATCCCTGGTCGGGGAAGATCTGCATGCTGCGCGGTGTGGCCCAAAGAAAAAACAATTGTGGTAATAATAGTTGATGCTTCCATATCCTCTTAGTCTTTCAAACATGGACTAAGAATCTATGATGTGCCACATGAAGAGGAAAAAAAAGTCCCAGACCCGGTGGAGAGGCCAACATATAAATTTGTACAAATAATCCTGTAGCTACCTTGTACCCACATCTACAGTATTAGTGTCAGTAGCCACATTCAGAGCTTCTCGATGAGATTTTTTCTTTCTTTCTTTTTTTTTTTAAATTCAAGCTGTTTTTGGCTTCCTAACTGTAACTCACATTTGCAACATGGTGGAAACAAATCCCTAGGAAAAGTCTTCTATGATCTTCTTAATATACTGCCTCCCTATACTGGCCACATTTTATTTATTTTATTTCCTGGCGGTCCTTGTCAAACCAATAACTAAAGGTAGTGAACCTATGTTTGACTGGTTTTAATGTGGAAAAAAATTGTTGAAATGACGTCTGAGGGCAAAAGCATTTCTAACAAGCCAGTTAACTTGGAATATTAGGTGTTTTTAAAGAGCAAAATGTTGGTAGA
Source organism: Phocoena sinus (assembly GCF_008692025.1). Classification (NCBI taxonomy): domain Eukaryota; kingdom Metazoa; phylum Chordata; class Mammalia; order Artiodactyla; family Phocoenidae; genus Phocoena; species Phocoena sinus. Next base: position 43,252,076 of record NC_045772.1, on the reverse strand, counting down.
AAAACTCAATATAGTTCAGCCTTATAAAGATACTGACCTCACTGGTGGTGTTATAGATGAAACACGTTTGGCACAGTTATAGGAAATTGTTATAATGAGAGGGAAAGGGTTGATTTCAGTGAAATTTTCATCTTAAGGTTATTGTAATCAAGGAGGAGCTATGAAATCATCAGTAGCCTTGGTCCCTTTCTTGGAAATATAAGGTCTCCCCTAGACTTGCCCAATAAGCCATCAATTTTGGTGTATATTAACAAACCAGAAAGTAAATTTCATTGGATTCCCACAAATCCTAAAGGGCAAGGAAGCTAAATCCAGAGTGCCTACAAGTGGTATCTGGTACCATTATGCACTATGGTATTAATCTCCAGAAGTAATTGTCAGTCTGAAGGTGCTGACTCTCAGTGTTTGAGCTTCTCCCCTATTCTAGGCACTTTGTAAGGTACAGGTCATGTGTTTTAGTCCAGACTCCTGAAAAAACAGAGCCTGAGATAATAGCTTACGTGCTAAGATTTTACTTGGGAGTACGATCGCAGAGAAGTGAGAGGGAGGAGAAATGGCTTGTGGGGCAGGGAATGAGGGACACAGCTGGGAATGGCCCCTGACCCTTAGGAAGTGACTTTTATTTGGAAGAGACGTGTGTAAGTGGGTGTATTATAGCATATAGCTATGCAGCTCGGAGAAACTGACAAGGTGCCATGGGAGCAATGGGGACAGAGCAACTGACCTGGCCAAAGGGAGGTATGGAGACACAGGACTTGTTCATACAGCAAGAGACATGTAAGTTGGTTCTTAAACTGAGTGAGAGTTTGTCAAATGAAAAGGAATGTAAAAAGAACTCCAGGCAAAATTAACAAGGTGTAGAAGATGTACAATGTGTACAAATGAACTTGGCATTTCAGAAGAATGGCAAGCAGCTTAACCCACCAAATACACAGTGACCCAAAGACTGTTAAATTGACAACAGTCTCCTAAACCCTGCAAGTTAAAAGACACTTCATGTCCATCATTCCAGGAAGTCAAAACAAGAGGAGGAAACTTTATTATATGTCATAGAGGCCTGAGATCTCAGAGATGGCCCTCCCCAAATTAACAGAGCTTACTTGTAAATCTTCCTCTTGCATCTAGGGGGGAAAAAAGAGGGCTAATATTTGGGACATAAGAAAACATTTCCTAAAATCCAGTCCCTTTCAGACAGGTAGCAGAGCCAAAGTGAGTGATCCTAACCTGTTCTCTTTAAGAGACCACTACAGTCTACCCCCCAACTCAAATGAGGGAGAGGATGTCCAGGGACCTCTGGGTCTGGGAAGAGACAGCACCAGCAACTACTTTTTAAGTGAATGTGGTACTTCGTTCTCTACATTTAAGATCTCATTCAGCTCTCACCACACACCTCTAAGAGATGCTATTATCCATAGATGAATAAACAGGCCCAGAGGGGTCAAGAAGTTGTTATCCCAGTGTCATTTCGCTAGTAAGAGGAAGAGTTGGGATTCAGATATAAGATATGTTGCTTATCTAGTAAAGTTAGTAGTACTTAGTAGTCATTGAACAAAGTTTAGATTTCTTCCATGAGCTGTTTTTCCATCAATTGGAAGAAGGCTCTGACAGCTTGAAGACTTCTTGTTTTTATCCTTGCAAGAAATCTTGCTAGGAGGTCCAGGCTTACTCAGTTGCCATTTTAAATTCATGCTGGAAATTACCTCAAGTGGGTATTTATAACTTCCCACTTACCCTCATCTTAATTGTTAATAAGAAGCAAGCTATTTTCAGATTTTGGCCAATGAGCAGTGGTTTTACAGAGTCAAGACAGTAGATTCAGATGCATTATTTTCTTTTTGGCTGCATTGGGTCTTCGTTGCTGTGCGTGGGCTTTCTTTAGTTGTGGCGAGCGGGGGCTACTCTTCACTGCGGTGCACAGGCTTCTCATATCAGTGGCTTCTCTTGTTGCAGAGCACGGCCTCCAGGTGTGTGAGCTTCAGTAGTTGCAGCACCCGGGCTCTGTAGTTGCGGCACGCGGGCCCTAGAGCGCACGGGCTTCAGTAGTCGGGGTGCGTGGGCTCAGTAGTTGGGGCGCACAGGCTTCAATAGTTGTGGCGTGCAGGCTCTAGCTGTGGTGCGCAGGCTATAGCTGTGGCGCACGGGCTGAGTTGCTCCGCGGCATGTGGGATCTTCCCAGGCCAGAAATCGAACCCATGTCCCCTGCATTGGCAGATGTATTCTTAACCACTGCACCACCAGGGAAGCCCCCAGATGCATTATTACTTCATTAAAGTGTGATATTTCCTGACATGTTAACTCAACGCTTTAGTTCTGTCTTCACTAGAGATCTAAATTGTGGAAGAATTCTGGTGTATTAATATGGAAGATTATTTAGCTTAGATATTTTGTTGCCGACAGTTCATCTTCGTAAAGTTTGGGAATAGTTTGACTTAAAAAGCTGGGCGGTGGACTCCTCTGGTGGTCCAGTGGCTAAGACTCCACGCTCCCAATGCAGGGGACCATTTTAAATTCATGCTGGAAATTAGCCTGCTCAGGGAACTAGATCCCACGTGCCGTGACTAAAAGATCCCGCATGCCACAACTAAGACCCAGTGCAGCCAAATAACTAAATAAATATTTTTAAAAAATAGCTGGGTGGGCAGCAGCTCAGGTTTGATAGTGCTAAGAATGCCCACTAGATGGCACTATTGATCTCATTTCTTTTTATCCCCATCCGTTGAAATTTTTATTTTTACATCCTCCCAGAATGAACGGAAGTGTGCGATGTTTCAGTTTGTCTAGCTGATTTTGTACATGTTGCATATTACTGATAATGAGTCAGATGGACTCAAACTGAGAATTGAAAGGGGAAGATGGTGTATAGGGGTTGTTAGCTAGAAGGAAGAGACATGCCTGCCCCCACTGGGTTGGGTTCCCCAGATGCAATGTTTTTGTTAGGTATAGTTTCCTGATTCTGCTAAAAAGGAGAGCACTCTGGAAGCATCTTGCTTAGGGCATGGACTGTCCTCATAGCACTTTGTGGTCAAGTTAGCATTAAGTTCCACCCCTCATCTAGGAAAAATTGGGGCAGTATGTATTTATTGATTTGTTATGAGGTTAAACATACTGCATGTAACATGCTGAACATACCGGGCCACTAGGAAAATTCTCAGTGAGTAGCTCTTAATTTTTTAAAATTATTTTTGTTTACCATATGAAAAAATGAAAACATGCAACAGGAATCTGCCTGATTTAAAAAAAAAGTTTCAAAATTTTTAAAGCAGAAGAAAATTAAGTCATAAGAGAATAAAACATGAACATCTGCTGAGAGCTTGCTATGTTCCATAAGCTGTTCTAATCACTTTTTTAGCCCATTTAGAATGTCAAAATAAGCCTGTGGAGTAGGTGGTGTTACCCTCATTTAATAGACGAGGAAGCTGAGGCCAAGGTCACACAGTGGGTGGCTGAGCTGAAATATAAACTTGGTCTTTGTAACCCCAGAGCCCACAGAGTTGAACCCAGAACCTGAATGCCCATGAAGCTATTAAAAAGAGGCCAACTTGAATGGATAAACTGATATATCCATGCAATAAATATTACTCGGCAATGAAAAGGAGAGTTAGGACTAGTAATGAATTCAACAACAGGAGTGAATCTCAAATGCTTATGCTTAGTGAAAGAAGCCAGGTTGAAAAAGCTACATTTAAACGGATTCCATTTATATAACATTCTGGAAAAGGCGAAACCACAAGGACAGAAAATAGATTTAGTGATTGCCAGGGGCTGGGGGTGGGAGCTGACACAAAGGGGCACAAGGAGCTTTTGGGGAAATGTTTCTAGATATGGAATATGGTGGCCGCTGCGCAACTACATGCTTTTGCCAAAATTCATAACCTGAAACGGACGTGGCCTCTATGTTAATTACAACCTGATTTAAACGGATGTGGCCTCTATGTTAATTACAACCTGATTTAAAGAGAGCCCAAGTAAAACACAAGATGAATGGTAGCTAACGTTTGCACTGTCTTGGAAAAAAAGAGATCAGAAATGTAAAAGAAAGTAGAATAAAAGAAATAGCATAAAGCAATTAAGTGTGTGTGGGAGGAACCCAAAGATTAAGAGTACTTAAGACTTGAGATACAACACTGGAGGAAAGTGCTCAAAGACCGACCAGAGGATCGTAATAGAAAATGATTGACTCAGGTGATCGTACTCCCAACGTGGCCCGTTAGCATGCATAAGAATCACCTGAGGAACTTGTTAAACTAGAGAAACTTTCGCTGAATAATGTTCCAATATGTGTGTGTGTGTGCCTGTGTGTATGTGTGTGTATATAAATATACTACATTTTCCTTAAGGAAACCCTGTCATTAGCGTGGATAGATCTACAGGTATTATGTTAAGTGAAGTAAGTCAGACACAGAGAGAGAAATACCGTACGATCTCGTGTATGTGTGGAATCTTAAAAAAATAAAACGAACTCTTAGAAAACAGATTGGTGGTTGCCAGAGGTGGGGGATGAGTGCAATGGGTGAACGTGGTCAAAAGGTACAAACTTCCAGTTATAAGATAAATAAGTCCTGGGGATGTAATGTACAGCATGGTGACTAGAGTTAACAATACTGTATTATGTATTTGAAAATTGCTAAGAGTATATCTTAAAGTTCTCATCACAAGAAAAAACTTGTAACCATGTGTAGTGATAGGTGTTAACTAGCTATTGTGGTGGCCATTTTGCAATATATACAAATACTGAATCACTGATTCAGTATTGTACACCTGCAACTAATGTAATTTTGTATGTCACTTATCTCAATTTTTAAAAAATACAGATTTCAAGGACAATTCCAGTGACTCTCATGCAGTAGGACTGAGATGGGCCCAGAAATCTGCATTTTAAACAAAGCACCCCAGAGGAAGTCACTTTGAGATGCAGTGAATAGGAATGAAGAAATTTTAAAATAAATACAAAAATGATTGGGAAATTAAAGTACAAGCATCAAACCTGAGAATGAATGGCCATAAAACTAGGTGCTCTCGGGGAGATAGAGGCCTGATTTACTTGGTTACCTGGAGTTCCCTGCAGGGGATTCCAGGGTGTGAGATGGGAAGGGAGACACCCCCACCTCAACCAGGGAGGGCCGTCTTTCACCAAAGGAGAGCACTGATCCTCTGTGGGAGACCGGTACCTGCCTCCCCAGCTCCTCCCCTGTTGTCACACAAGGAGGAGGACAGAATGCAAAGTGTCCCAGCACCCCCCACCCCGACACTGCCCAGCCCTCCCTAGCTCCTCCCCCACCTCCTACTCCATCCACGAGCCTTGGAGGAGCTGCCTCCATCCTAACCCTCTTCCCCTACTCTACACTCTCTCCCCAGAGAGCTGTTCTTAATTGATTTTTTTTTTTTTTTTTTTTGGAGTAAATTTAACCTTTTTCAGCAGACACACCGGCCTTGTCTCAGTCCTGTGAGTCTTTTCCCACCTCGGGGTTGGTTCACACAGGTGTGCCCTCTGCTGGGAATCTTCTCTGGCCTCCCAGACCAGCTCACTTTCAGCTTCGGCCTCACTAACTCAGAGCAGGATCCCTGCTGTAAACTCCCTGAGCTCCCTCTGCTTCCCCTTCACAGAGCTCAAAACCGTAGCCTAATGGTTTCTTGACTGCTTTTCTCTACATTTTGTGAAGGCACCCACTGGCTCCAGCTCATTCATCTCCCTGTATTTGGTACAACTAGTCACAAAGTTGCTAAATATATATATGTAAAAATAATTTAAAATTCTATTTCGTATCACTGTAAAAAGCAGTGCATTTAATTGCTGGCTTAAATCCACACTAGTTTTTTTTGTTTTTTTGTTTTTTTTTTGCGGTACACAGGACTCTCACTGTTGTGGCCTCTCCCGTTGCGGAGCACAGGCTCCGGACACACAGGCTCAGTGGCCATGGCTCATGGGCCCAGCCGCTCCGTGGCATGTGGGATCCTCCCGGACTGGGGCACGAACCTGTGTCCCCTGCATCGGCGGGCGGACTCCCAACAACTGCAGTGAGAGGCCCATGTGGAAGCCCCCACATACTAGATTTTTAAAATACTTTAAATACTTTTTTCTTCAGCCTTCTATTACAGCAAACAGTTTCAGTTAGAATGAGCTGTGTAATTTGTGTGGCCTAATGCAGAATGAAAACGTGGATCCCATTGTTCAAAAATCATGGGAAAAGTGCCACTGAAAGTGCTAAAATGCGTGACAGCACTGAATTAAACCAGGTATGGGGCCCTTCTGATCACGGGGTCAAGTGGGACAGCACATCCCTCTCCTGGAAGCTGGCCTGTTCTTGCTTTCCCTCCTATGCCACTAGCCACTCCCCTTTCAATGTTTTGCTGGCTGTTTTTCTTTTTTTCTTTATCCCATGCTCTCATTTAGTTGTTTATTATCTTTGCTTACAAGATCTAATCCATTCCCACGTCTTCCAGGTTTGTGTCTTGAGCCATGCTCTGCCCTCTGACCGGCAGATGGTCGTCTGACGGGCATCTCAAGAGTAGCAGGAACTGAACAGAACCCCTTGTCTGTGTTCCCACCCACTTCCTCCTTCCCTCATTTTCCCCGTCTCAGCAAATGTTGTTCAGACCCAAACATTAACTTGATCTTTCTCTCTCCCTCTTACCCCACCCTTAAACCAAAAGCAAATTCTTTCACCTTTACCCCTAAGCTGAACCATGAACCTGGTCAATTCTAGGGAACCCCACTACCATCACCGAAGTGAGAGTCACCATCTGCTCTTTCCAGTACCAGTGAAGCAGTCTCCCGAATTCCCTCGCTCTTTTCACCCTTGTTCTTCTCAGTCCATCTAGTTTAACAGCCAAAGTGACCTTCCTAAGACCTGAAAAAGGGACTCTCCCTCCCTCCACCTACAAGATTCCCCATGAGCTGCTCCTCTATCTCTTGACCTCATTGCCTCTCCCACTCCTGGATCCCAGCTCCGCTTGCCTTTATTTATTTAGTTTTGGCTGTGTTGGGTCTTCGTTGCTGCACGCGGGCTTTCTCTAGTTGTGGCGAGCAGGGGCTACTCTTCGTTGGGGTGCGCGGGCTTCTCCTTGCGGTGGCTTCTCTTGTTGCGGAGCACGGGCTCTAGGCGTGCGGGCTTCAGTAGTTGTGGCTCACAGGCTCTAGGCGTGCGGGCTTCAGTAGTTGTGGCACGTGGGCTCAGTAGTTGTGGCTCACAGGCTCTAGGTGCACGGGCTTCAGTAGTTGTGGCACACGGGCTCCGTAGTTGTGGCTCGCGGGCTCTAGCATGCAGGTTCAGTAGTTGTGGTGCACCGGCTTAGTTGCTCCACGGCATGTGGGATCTTCCCGGACCAGGGCTCGAACCTGGGTCCTCTACATTGGCAGGCGGATCCTTAACCACCAGGGAAGGCCCTCTGCTTGCCTTCTTTCTGCCACTCTTGCACGCAAGCAGACTCCACGCCAGGGCCTTTGCCCCAAGGGCTCCCTCTGCACGGATGCTCTTCCTCCATCAGTTGGTCTCCTGCACGTTTTGAGCGCTGCCTCTTCATCATTCAGGCCTCACCTCAAATGCGCCTCCACACTTGAGACGCCTTCCTGCACACCCAAGTGAAGCAGCCCTCTTTCCTCCCCAGCAGTCACTCTCTATCCTGTTAGCCTGTTTTATTTCTTCATTGCACTAGCTGTCAAAATTAGCTTAGTTATTATTTACGTTTATTATACACAATTTCCAACCAAATTCTGACTACCTAAAACTTCCCTGGTGGTAACTGCTTACCTAAGTAGAGTTAATATGCCTGTGTTTACGAAGGCCTAATCATACTCGTGTTCATTTTAGTATCTCTCTCTTCTTAACAATCGTATTTTCCTTTCAGATTGTTTGGGCAGATAGTTACAAAGTTGGCTGTGCAGTACAGTTCTGTTCTCGAGTTGCTGGCTTTGAAAGTCTTCGCAATGGAGCACATTTTATATGCAACTATGGACCAGGGTAAGTGCCCAAATTAACCTCTTTCTGGGAAAAGGAAAAAAAAACTATTTTAAAAGTATTTATCTTCATTATAGAAAATAAATCTGGGTAATAAAAAAAAAGTGTAAAAGAGAAAATTAACGTTACCCTTAATTCCTCTGCCCAGAGATTTACTCCATTTACACTGATACCTTTTTCTTTGTACGTGCGTTTGTTTGTGTGTGTCTGTGTGTACACCTTTATAAACACTACATAAACACACACGAACACATTTTTAAGAGTAGGAAAACTAAAATGTTTTCAGGGACATAGATTAATTGGATATTGTAATAACACCACAAGATGGGAAGATTAATATTCCATTTAATATTTATTAACTTATTAAAAACTTTTCAAAGCAGAACAAAAAGCCACTCTGAATTGAATTTCTCAATTTATATAACTTATTTCATTTACTTTTGACAGTTTTGTTTTTGAGACAGACATCATTTTTCTCCCTTGGAAAATGGGAAGACACATGACATTCTCCTCCAACTTCCTCTAAACTTATATATGTGTGCTTATGCATCGTACACATACTTAGAAAACTGAGATGATGGAAATACACGTTTTCTTTTTTTTTTTTCGGTACATGGGCCTCTCACTGTTGTGGCCTCTCCCATTGCGGAGCACAGGCTCCAGACACGCAGGCTCAGCGGCCATGGCTCACGGGTCCAGCTGCTCCGCGGCATGTGGGATCTTCCCGGACTGGGGCACGAACCCGTGTTCCCTGCATCGGCAGGCAGACTCTCAACCACTGCGCCACCAGGGAAGCCCCACGTTTTCTATTTTTTACTTAAAATTACATATGAGCATTTTCCATGGCACTGAAGTTTTAAACAGATTACAATAATTAAAAACAATGCCATAACATTTGTATAAAGCTTACTATGTACAGTTCTAAGTGCTTCGCATATATTAAACTTATTTAATCTTCATAAAAAAGTCTAAGTTCTACTATTACCCCTGTTTTGCAGATAAGACAACTGAGGCCCTGACAGGCAACCAAGGAAACTAAAACTTCCTACTTCTTTATTGGGCAGAATACTTTAGGTCCCTTTGTCTTTCTGTGTTTTTATTTTATTGAAGTATAGTTGATTTACAGTGTTGTATTAGTTTCTGGTGTACAGCAAAGTGATTCAGCTATACACTTATGTAATAGTTTGCATCTGCTAATCCCAAACTCCCACTCCATCCCTCCCTGACATCCCCACCGGCTCTTGGCAACCACAAGTCTGTTCTCTTTGAGTCTGTTTCTGTTTTGTAGGTAAGTTTGTGTCATATTTTAGATTCCAAATACAAGTGATAGTATATGGTATTTGTCTTTCTCTTTCTGACTTACTTGACTTACTTTGATAATCTCTAGGTCCCTCCATGTTGCTGCAAATGGCATTATTTCATTCTTCTTTTATGGCTGAGAAGTATTCCAAATATATACATACACACCACATCTTCCATCTTCTTTATCCATTTATCATAGATGGACATTTAGGTTGTTTCCATGTCCTGGCTATTGTATATAGTGCTGCAGTGAACATTGGGGTGCATGTATCTTTTCGAATTATAGTTCTGTCCAGATATATGCCCAGGAGTGGGATTGCTGGATAATATAGCAACTCTATTTTTAGTTTTTTGAGTACCCTCCATACTGTTTTCCATAGTGGCTGCACCAATTTACATTCCCAGTGAGGGAATGTAAACCCTCACTGTTGGAGGGTTCCCCTTCCTCCACACCCTGTCCAGCATTTATTACTTGTAGACTTTTTAATGATGGCCATTCTGACTGGTGTGAGGTGGTACCTTATTGCAGTTCTGGTTTGCATTTCTCTAATCATTAGTGATCTTGAGCATCTTTTCATGTGCCTATTGGCCATCTCCATGTGTTCTTTGGAGAAATGTCAATTTAGATCTTCTGCCCATTTTTGGGGTTTTATTTGTTGTTGCTGTTATTGAGTTGTATGAACTTCCCTTCGTCGGTTGCATCATTTGCAAATATTTTCTCCCAGTCCATAGTTTGTTTTTTCGTTTGTCTATGATCTCCTTTGCTGCGCAAAAGCTTGTAAGTTTGATTAGGTCTCATTTATTTTTGCTTTATTTCTATTACCTTGGGAGACTGCAGATATCTTTGTCCTAATCATTCCCATCTAGACAAGTCAGGCCTTTCCAGTAGCACGTTTCTCCCAAGATGAATTCTATTTCCCTAGAAGTCACAACTGCCTTGTTTTTAAAGTAGCAATTTTCCCCTCTTCTTTAAAGTATGGAATGCACAATTAAAGTATGAAGCAGCATAAATGACTGCATCAAAAACATTCTAGAATTTAACGACTCAATGAGTACTGTGCTTTTTAACAATGAAAGATACTCCAATGATTAATGTCCATTTTGGATATCTTTTATAATTATCAGAATCTCTACTATATTCCTTTGACTATTTTCCACAGGGTAACATAAGCATAAGGGTAAATTTGAGACAACCTAAATTAATTTGGAGCCAAATGATATTTGAACATATCTTTTTAGTTGGAAATGAGGTTTTAATAAAAAGTAATGTCTCAACTCTGAAGATTAATGCATAGTATTAAGGGAGAGGAGTCCATGAACTTGGATTAGAAAAGTTACATCTTTTTCAGTAACTTCTATTGAAAGTAACATTTCTTTATGAAGATAACACTCCATTATCAGCAATAGCTATGACCGTACTGCACTACCTGTATCTGTATCACAGATATGTTCATATCACTTACTAGTTGCTGCATCTCTCTCAAAATGGTTTTTATCACTACCTTGAAATTACTGTAATTATTAGACTCCCTGCTAGCTCTTACCTAATAGAGAAGTACATATTAGTATATCACAAATATTTTTAACATGTTAATAACTATTTCAACTTAATTTGTTTCCTTTATAATCCTATGAACTATATTTTAGGTATTTTTAAACTATTTTGAGAAAGAGCCCATACGCTCCACCAGGCTGCCAGAGGGTACATGACATGAAAAAGTTAAGAACTCCTTTCCAAAAAAGATTAGAGCAATGGCAGGTTCACTGAAATAAATGTACAGCCTTTCGTCATTACTACTCCAGAGATATTCATGGCGATATAAAATGTTTGGTTATTATTTCATTTTCTAATCTGTGATCTTGGTCAATTACTTACACTCTGTGCCTCAGCCTCTAGCTATGGGGATTAAAAAAAATTATAGTATCGGGGCTTCCCTGGTGGCGCAGTGGTTGGGAGTCCGCCTGCCGATGCAGGGGACGCGAGTTCGTGCCCCGGTCCGGGAAGATCCCACATGCCGCGGAGCGGCTGGGTCCGTGAGCCATGGCCGCTGAGCCTGCGCGTCCGGAGCCTGTGCTCCGCAACGGGAGAGGCCACAACAGTGAGAGGCCCGCGTACCACAAAAAAAAAAAAAAAAAAAAAAAATTATAGTATCTTCCTCATAGGGTTATTGTGAAGATTGATTCATTCGAGGATGCTTAGAACAGTGCCTAGTACACGAAGAGTATTCAGTAATATCTATTATTCATATCACATCTTTTATGTGAAAACAAATTGCATTTTAGAAACTCCCCCATATTGTTATATTCTTTTTTTTTTTTTTTTTTTTGTGGTACACGGGCTTCTCACTGTTGTGGCCTCTCCCGCTGTGGAGCACAGGCTCCGGATGCACAGGCTCAGCGGCCGTGGCTCACGGGCCCAGCTGCTCCACAGCATGTTGGATCTTCCCGGACCAGGGCACGAACCCGTGTCCCCTGCATCGGCAGGCAGACTCTCAACCACTGCGCCACCAGGGAAGCCCTCTTGTTATATTCTTTTGGAAAGCCCTTTCCCCAGCCAAATGGCTCCCATCCAATAAAAACTATGGAGGTTTGCTAGACTGAGAACAAAAATGTGGGTCATGATGGCTTTTCTAAGATGGACAGTTTTTTGGATGGCAGTGATCACATAGGCAAGTAGAGGGAGTACTGCTCTGAAATCAGACAAATCTAGGTTTCATTCTAACTCTGACATCTGTACCTTGTGATTTTGGGCAAGTTACTTTATTTTTTAGAGGTTTAGTTTCCTTATCTGTAAAATAGAAATAAAAATAACTTTTCCCCGAGTTGTCTTAAGAATTAACTGAGATGATTAAGACATAGGTTCCTAAACACAGGCACCTAGTATGAACTCTGCAAATATTAGCAGGCTTCCATTTCTGCTTCCCCCTCTCCTCTTCTCTTACCAACCCTCTGAATCTGCAGACTTCCATCCTAGGATTTAGCCAAGGACCATAATAAATTGCAATTGGGAAAAAAAAAAAAAAAGAAACCAAAAACTCTCCTAATGGACAGTTTTCCTCTGCTTCACAGAGGCAATTACCCAACCTGGCCATATAAAAAAGGATCCACATGCAGTGCCTGCCCCAGTAACGACAACTGTCTGGACAATCTCTGTGGTGAGTAAAAGGAGCAATCTACCAATAATACAATGTGTTCAAAACTCTTGTAACTTTCTACAGAGCTAAGAATGCAAACATTTGTTTTATCCTAACAGCTATTTTCAGGGAAAGTGGCATCAGGGTAGCAATCAAACCAGTGGCTTACTGTCCTGGGAATGAATATATGGTTCAAGAGAAATTTAAAGAAGCAAATAATATTCTTTAGTTAGCGCTAATCAGAAAAACAACAAACGACTCTGATGCTGGGAAACTGTAGACCCAAGATTTGCTAATTTCAGCAAGATCAAAAATTTGTATAACAAAGTTAACCAAAAGAATTCTGAATTGTGTGATACTACCTGTCCAAGCACTCAAGACTTGAGTTTTCATCTTTAGAATCAGATAAATGAAATAAAGCTGCAACGTGGCACTTTTTACTAGTTAGACAGCATTTAATGAGGAACAGTGTAGGCCAATGAAGCTACGTTTCCAAGGATGTTTTACATAACTTTGAAATATTAATACACAATTGGCCAAGAGTCTATTTATGGTTCCTGTCCCAGACACATTCCTTTCCATCTCAGTATGTTTTTTCTTTACTTTTTGCCATGGTGTGAAGGAAAACTTCAATCAAGCTACTGCAGTTGTGCAAATCCTCTAGGACTTTTGTGTCCAGATCTGTAACCAACTGAACCCCTCAGGGCTGCAGGGCTGGGGCGGGGTGCTAGGAGCAGAAGGAGGGTAGAGTAGACTGAGTTTAACTGCATAAATTTTTGTTTGGCCAAAGTGTTGCATTGCTTACACGTTTCCTAAGGTCCTTTCTGGGTTTAAAATTCTTTTCAACTGCTTTTCCCTTCCTCCTGATTTGTAAACACTGAGTTCTCATTTTTACTCCAGCTACAGAGACGCTTTTTCTACCAGCTTTCTGGGCCAGTCATTTCTCTCCAGTTCAACCATTCTTTCCCTCATAATTAGTTTTGTTTAGAGAACTCACTAACTTGTAGCCATAGTGCAACAAATCCCTTCTCAGAGCACCAATGTTAACTGAATTTTTCATGTTACTCCAATACTACGAAAGCATGTCTTTTTTTTTTCCAAGTTAGGCAGTATGACATAAGAGTTAAAACCACAGATTTTAGAGTTCAATTTCCAGTTCCACCATTGTGACGCTGGTCAAGTGTCTGGACCTGTTTCCTCATTAATGAAATGTAGATGGTGGCACCTCTTCACAGGTTTCGTGAAACGAATGAAAAAAAATTATATCTAGACCAAGTGCCTGGCATACAGTATCACTCAGTAAATATTATCTATTATCCCCAAATTCATCCTTCCTGTAATCTCAGATCTTGAGTTTACTCTTGGTATTTTGGTGTCTTCTTTGTGCCCAAGTTTTAGATGATATGTTTTTATGCTCATGAACAAGACTCACTCATGCTTCTTTAGAATCTGTGATGAAAACTGAGACAATAATTTTAAATTATGTAAAAAGTAATTTAACTGTTGCCACTGGTTAGCTGTCTTTCCCACTAGACTCTGAATTCCAAACAGGCAGGAATTATGCCTATCTCATTCAACTTTGTAACCAAAGTGCCTAGTCTAGAAGGCAAATAATTGCTAATTTGCATATTTCCTTAAAAAAATCATTCTCTATAAAAATCTAGACAGTAACACCACCACCAGCACAATGATAACAGGAAGAAAACTGCTGGAGTTTTAGCTTTTAAACTTAGAGATCTAGCCTGAAATGGTCTCTAACCTTGTGTGATAAAATCCAGAAAATTAAGGCTGTAGTCCAATAATGAAAAGCCCCTGGGCTCTTGAGAGAGACAAAGGAAAACGCACGCTAATTTGCAGGGGAGTAAGAGTTAGAGGATAAAAGCTTTTATTTATCAGATTTCGTCTCTGACAAATTGTGGCAAACACTGGAGGAAAAAAATCCCTTTGTGGTCTTCTAGATACTGGTAGGTTCAATAAATACCAATGGAGGCCAAATCAGGATGGTTTGCAAAATGTGCTGGGCACACCAATGGTACACAAGCTGATTTTAGCTAGTGCATGGATGACATTTGTTTCAATGTTCAAAAGTTGAATGTTTAACATTTTAAAAATATATATGTAAGAAAAAATATAACTAGCAAGCATATCATACCTTGATTTCATGGATATAACTGCCAGGAAAAGTTAAAGAAGCGGAAGCTTCGTCGCAATTCACCACAGCAAAGCCCAGTCAGGTCACAGGTATGATGACCAGGGATACTCAGGAGTACCAGAGGGTCAGCTCCTTGATGGATTCCACCATAGGAATGCAACAGCAGCTGGCACAGAACCAGTGTAAAAGAGGTGTCTGACCATTTAAAAAGTATAAGAAGGCTATGGCAGATGTGGAATTCTCTTCCCAGTGCTCTGAGTGTCAAAATCTTAATAAAGCTCAGTGGAGGGAGAGGAGTAAATATGACTTTGATATCCAAATACCCTACTTATATACTAATGACAGACTGGAATGTATGAGAGAGGCCACTGTCTCTTCATTACTGACCATAGATAGTATCATTCTTCTCAGGAGAAACTTTCAGGAAAATATTTTAATAAATTGCTCACACTGATTATTACTAATATTATTTTTAATTGTTTTATTTTAATTGCATTTATTTTATCTGCCAGTTACATTATGTAAAATGATTTTCCATTTATAGTAGTGGTATATAAAAAGTTTATATATAAAGGTTATATAAACAAGTTGATTGCAACAGTCAATGGTTATAATTAAGAGACTTGGCTTTTAAAAAGAAAACAAAAGCCTCACCAGTATCTATTCTTTTCTTTTCTTTCTTATTTTATAGCTAACCCACAACGAGACAAAGTGACACGTATGTATATAAACCTTAAATTGTATAAGATCTATCTGAGCTATGTTACTGCATTATGAGGAATAACATTTAAGAGGATATTTTGTGTTTGTTTCACAGGTTACTACTCTGTTGTGTTTCCAGACTGGCCAATATTTCCACGTAACAGATACACATCTCTTTTCCTCATTGTTACTCCACCAATCCTAATACTGAGTGTTATAATTATCAGTTTGGTCAAGCACAAATACCCTCATTTAGTTCTTCTGAACTAATACAATCCAATAACAGATACACATCTCTTTTCCTCATTGTTACTCCACCAATCCTGAGTGTTATAATTATCAGTTTGGTCAAGCACAAATACCCTCATTTAGTTCTTCTGAACTAATACAATCCAGGGGGAAAAAAGCCTCATTTTGTACATGGCTTTAAAAAATAAAATTGGGTGTTATTTCTAATTTGCAGCAAACCCTTACTCAAAAGAAGAAATGGTTCAATTTCCTAACATTAGAAGGTAAACTCATCTTTACTTTCCACTTTTTATGAAGAAGCATTGTTTTCATGCTGCCACAGCCGTGACTTTCAGTGAGTAACCTACCCCCTGTGTGCCTTAGCTTCTAAATATGTAAAATCAGTGAGCTAGATTTAGGCGAGTCCTGGCCCTCATCAGTAAAAGCATTTCTATGTAACCTGTTGCCTGCTGCTTCAACTCCAAATATCTGGTTTTCCCTGTTCTCTTGCAAATTTGATGTCTTTCTGGTTTACTACTTCCTCAGACTCATATTGGAATGGTAATTAAGGGAATTAATTTAAAAGGCCTTGCACTTTTGGATTATGGGTTACTCTTGGAACAAAATGTAAAATAAGATTATAAAAAGGGATAAACCTAAATGTTTACTTGTTGCCATTAGAGCACTGAAAAATCTATTTTCCTCAAAACCAAATGCTGGGACATGATTATATTTAAAGACTAACCGATGGCCTCAGACATTGGATTTGATGGATAATTACAGTAGCTACACTGCAAAAATCTTTACATAAACAACCTTAAGAATTACCCCTAAAACCATGCCTAGATAAAACGTGCCTGGAATAGATTAGGTGCAATGCATATAAACACATATATACCACCTTCTAGTATAAAAATTTTCAAAAAACATGGAGAATACAATAATTTATAAAGAATTGCTGTTTATGTAAAGAACAAAACAAACTCAGAAAAAAGTGATCAGGGTATTACTTCTCAGGGATAAGGCAACTAATGCCCTAGTATCTCAAAATCCTTTACAAAAGGAGATAGCTTAATAAATTCTAGCTCAGGGATTTTTGTTTGTGTTTTATGTATGTTACTTTTTTTTCTTCTTTTTCTTTTCATCTGCTTCCATTTTAAGCTTAACTTCTTCAGCTGTAAGGGCTCCCAGTTTCTTACTCTTTGCTTTCTTAACCTTTTCCTTGATGGCAGCCACATCAATTTTAGTTTCAGTAGAAGCTAAATAAAAACAATACATGTAATTCTTTAGATTAAACAAAGAATACATATATAAGACAATAATTTCAGAGTACTGTTACAATTGAAAGATCATGTTATAAGATAAAACACTTGCTTAAAGGAAAGTTAAAGGAAAGTTAGAAATCTAACTAGGAGAAAACAAAGTACTTTAAAAATACATTAGTGAAAATATACACGAAAATGGCATTATACTTTAACTTAACTATTTGAACCAATTACTGGATTCAACTATTAAAATTACATTTTTCCCCTTAAATCGTTTAAGATTCTTTTTTCCATATTTTGGAACTTGAGTATTCCTTAAAAAACTTAGTTTTCCGAATATTCAATTAATGACTAATAGTATTTCATTTAACAAGATTTTGGTAATAAAGACAATAATCTTGAGAGTATCTGGAGGTCCT
This sequence comes from Phocoena sinus, assembly GCF_008692025.1. Classification (NCBI taxonomy): domain Eukaryota; kingdom Metazoa; phylum Chordata; class Mammalia; order Artiodactyla; family Phocoenidae; genus Phocoena; species Phocoena sinus. Next base: position 43,234,919 of record NC_045772.1, on the reverse strand, counting down.
CCTAACAGAACCCAACCCCATGTATTGAACACAAAAAGTTGTGAACAAAACAGAAAAGCAGTGAAAAAAAACACAACTTTTTCTTATTATTTAAAGAACAGCACTCAGGACATAAAGAACCAAAAGATAAAATGTCATCAAACAACCCAGCAACTTGAGAGCAGACTTAAAGCCTCCACTAAAGTGGAACAGCTACACTTTAATCAGTAATAAACTGAGATTAAACTAGCTATTGAATACCTTCAGAGTACATAACTGACAGATTGTACAAACTAGAAAGTATAATGCTTATGATATTTTTAACTTTTATATAACCAAGGATCTGAATAGTAGACTACAATACTTTTAAAGCTGTTAACACTGATATAAATTAACAAACTAGTACTGTTACATCTGGCTTTGACCAACAGGTCATGTGCAGTGCTGCTGGGTGACCTCCCTCCCCTCACTGTGCCACTGACCACTTTGGAGAGTTACCTTACAGAGGAGTACACGTGTTACTAGTGGAAAAGAAAATGCGAAAGAGGAGAAGACGGATCAAAATGAGGCTAGGAATGAGAAGAAAAGGCATCAGCGTGTTTTCTGAGTGTCTTTAAAAGCCCCTGAGTAAGAAAGATCGTCCTGCTATTTTGTTGGTGTCTTTTAGCCCAAGTGATGAGAAATCCACGTTAACCGTACAGGAATCAAATTTTAAGCCACAGATCACACAAGTAAAGAAAGTACAACTTTTGATAAGCTTTTTTTAAAGGGCATGACAGCAGAGCTCAGGGATCTTACTGTTTTATTTTTACAGAAGATTCACTGCTCTGGTTTATATCTTTCACAACAGAGTCCTTCCTCTGCACAGAGGTCAGGAAGGGACTGTCAATCTGGGATACTCTTAAATAAGCATTAGCTGCTACTAAATTATAAATTATCTCAGTCACCACCGCTTTTCCCTAGGATTTGTGATTAATGAAATGCTAAGAAAATTGATGAAACGCATGGTTATTTCTTAACACTCAAAGAGCTTCAGACAAATCCACTATGGGTTTACCTTTCCTCTAACAGACTTACAGCATACCAAGAGTTGGAAAACAAGCATTACCTTCCTTAGGTTTCACAACTGGTTTTTCTTTAGGTGGAATAAACGCTTTGTTTCTTTCCTCTTGTCTCCTACTAAGAGCTTCTGCTTGTTTAGCCTACACAATAAAAAAAACTACATTAAAAAACGCTTGTGTAGTTAAATAAGAATTCAAGTATCTATAAACTTTGCAATTAGTGTTGTAAGCTAGACATGGTCTTACCTTTATTGCTTCCATTTTCTGTCTCTTCTTTTGACTTGCCTTCAGAAAGTATTCACCAGTAGCCAATTCTTTATCAATCTGTTGAAATCAGCATTTACAATACATCATAAATAATGTAGATGAGAAGTCAATTCCTAAGAAATTCACAATGACCTTGAGGTAAAGACGGTGGGGTCAAAACTATGATTACTCTATAAAGATAGCAACATAAAAAGAAGGAAATGTCCTCTAAGCTGAGGGGAATATATATGCACAAAAGCATGTAGGTAGGAAAGTAGGTGATGTGTTTATGGAATACACAACAGACTGCTTGAGGTGGGGTTAAAGATCAATGATTCAGAAAAGTGTGAGAGGAAACTGGAAAGACAGTTTTGGGGAAGCATGAAGAAACATGAATGACAGGTAAGGGAAGTGGAGTGTGATTTAGAAATGACTGAAGGTTCCTGAGAAGAGTGAAGAGAGCAAAGTAGCACTTTATGAAAGGTACAGAAGAAAAAGCCTGTTTTTAAAAAAAGGTTGCAGCATACAAAATGAAAAGCAAGAATTGTCAGGATGTGGAGACTAATTAAGTACTAATTTGCAGTAGCAAATTCATTAAGTAGATAGTCAACATATAATTAATTGGTCTACCTAAGGCAATGTTCTCCTAAACTCTAATACTAAGCTCTCTACAATTACTAACTCACTTAATCCTCACTAACAATTCTTTGAGACAGGAATGATCATTATCCCTATTTTCTGTACAAAGAAACTGAGGCATGGATGGGTTAAATAAATTATGCCCATAATTACATAGCAAGTAAGTGACAGAATAAGTCAAGTGAGACATCGCTGATTCAAGAAGCTTACAGTCATAAAAAAAAAAGATAAAACGACAACTACTTACAGTACAGGGCTATACAAAATATATCAGGTGTTACAGAAGCATGGCTTAGTAACTGGATCACTCGCTTTCCCCCAACTAACACTTTCCTTCTGGCTTCACTTTGTTTTCCAAAATAGACCTCAAGATCCAACACTTCCATTTTTACTATGATCATCATTCCTTTTTTACCTTTGACCTTTCATCAACCCTTCCTGGAAAACTACAAACACAGGGCTATGGGGAAAACAAGATATAGTACACAGAAAGAGATGGGTTTACACGCTAAGCACAAAGAACTCGTAAAAGGGAAGACTTTACATACAGCCAAGGAAGGGAATAATGAAGCAAGACACCTCAGAAGACAGGTGACGACAGAATTCAAAGAACAGAAAAAGAAAGGATTGATGCAGATGGGAAAAAAAAAATTGTGAGATAAGAGGAAGTTGAAAGAGTTCTTGCCTCGTAGTCTCAAATACTTCTAGCAGATGACATTGCATTTTATTTTACTGGAGTACGAGGGTGGCTAAAGAATTAAGAGGACACAGCTGCCAGAGAATACTGAAGACCTATCTGAGATTGGAAAAGTGAATTTTTAAGGGATGTAATCCAAAGATATGACTTTCTTCAGCTATGTTCAGTAGCCATGTTATGGGAAACAAGTCAAGTTTTAGGACTGATCCAAGTTTTAGTTTTGTTGGGCAGGTGTGATTGATAGAAGAAAAGGGAGTATGAAAGAAAACAGTGATGGGCAAGAGAGAAAAGGAAATTTTAGAAAGGGAATGATGCCAGAGGACAGTTGACAAAATTAGAGGCATTCCTGTCTTAAAAAAAGGATAGATATTAGACTTAAGATTTCAAATCCAGAGCAATCCTATAGTACATGGTCACATGAATGATGCTAAAGCAGAGTAGAAAGCATTGTGGACTAAATCGTTGACTTTTTTTTAACCACGGAACATTTATAGTGGCTACAGATAAACAACTGACACCACCTACCTTGACGGAGTTTACACTCACAGTATGAAGCTTCCACTCCCCACCCCCATACAATTAGTTCAAAATAAGCCTATTCACACTTACCTTCAGTTTCTTATATCTCTACACACCCAAACGTACATACACATAAATTCCACCCTCAAAGTTTCTGACAAAAATAGATTAAAATGGTTTCCCCCTCATGTAAAGAAATTCAACATTTAATACTGACCTGACTTTCTGGCTGTGGTGGTGGGAATGGTGTATACTCCTTCTTAACAGTTTTCTTCTTTGGTTCCTTGCGTTTATTCACATTTTTGTGCTTGAACTGTGGCAAAAATCTTTCCCAACTCTGTGATCTTAACTCAGAATCTTTCGCCAACTCTCGTTTAATCATTAAGGTCTTCAACCATGGCAATATATGAACAAAGTAAACTTTTAATTAAAAAAAAATTTTTTTTTGATGTGGACCATTTTTAAAGTCTTTATTGAATTTGTTACAATATTGCTTCTGTTTTATGCTTTTTGGTTTTTTGGCCGCGAGGGATGTGAGATCCTAGCTCCCTGACCAGGGATCGCATTGGAAGGCAAAGTCTTAACCACTGGACTGCCAGGGAAGTCCCAAACATTTTTAATTTTAGCAGTCATATGTTTCACAACCTAAGACATTATCAACATTGTTCCTATAAATAATAAAATTAAAAGGAACAATTCTTAGTCTCTTCAGTAGGATTAAACCAATTCTGGAAACAAAAAATATATAATCTCAAACATGCATAATTAACCAAGCATCAGAAAACCGTTAGAAATTTAGACAGAATTATTAAAATAAACTGAGATGAAAATAAGACTAACTCAGTTTTCCAACCATTATTTCATTAAAACCTTTAAAATTCAACCTAACAATAGCAGGGAGAGTTCTTAATTAGTGATGTTTCCTACAAGCAGGAAGCTTTCAGTAGCACCCTGAAATATGATGGAAAGAAAAAAAGTTTCTCATGATCAACAAAACGAAATGTTTTCACACTTCCCCTACTCCATCTGAATTTTATAGACACTGAAACATCAGAGGATGCAAACTAGGCATCAGATGCAAGAGGAGCTCTCTTTATCTTTAATGTCCCAATGTAACTCAAAATCGTTTTTTCACCCCAATCTAAGAGTGACTTTTCAACTTAACTTCATTAAATTCAAGGATTGTTTAACAAATATCCCTCATAAAACAACTCATTATACCATGGTTACATTTCCAAGAACAATCAAGAACTTTATGCATACAGGGATATAACAGACCTCTCTCGAAGAGCCTATAATTTGAGTGTCAAATTCCAAAATAGGTTTTAATGCAATCTCAAATATTCCAGACTTTACTTATAGAAAGAGGCAGAATTCAGGACTTCCCCAGTGGTCCAGTGGTAAAGAATCCACCTTCCAATGCAGGGGACACGGGTTCGATCCCTGGTCAGGGAAGATCCCATATGCCACTGGGCATCCCATATGCCACCGGGTGCCTCAACTAGAGAGCCCATGCGCCCTGGAGCTGGCAGCCACTAGATAGAAAACCCGCACGCCACAACCACAGAGAAGCCCGTGCGCTGCAACAAAGGATCCTGCATGCTACAATGAAAGATCCTGTGTGCCGCAACGAAGACCCAACACAGCCAAACAAAAATCTTTTTAAATAAATTAATTAAAAAAAGAAAAAGGCAGAATTGTAAAAGATCACATCTTTAAATATAGTATGTGAGCTCAAACCCTAGGAAAACTGGATTGGTACCATCTACTACAAATCCTATGAAGCTTATTTTATTTGTATTGGAAGTGAATCACTACATTACACTGTCCCCTTCAACAGCTTTCAAACTGTACTCCAAAGAGACCTAAACTTCCAAAGAAGTAACTATAGGACTGGGGTAGAGTTGAGTGGGCTGAACTCTACCCCAATTTACCCAAAATAGCTCTGCTTTATCTGTTTTGTATATTAGGCTTTCATAAAAGATTTACTTTCAAGAAACGTTTCTGTAGCTAAAAACAACTTTGTAGTAGTATACAGGGAACACTCACTTTAATGTTATAAATTGGATGAATATTCTTCATAGTGTCTAGGACTACTTTTCGAACCTGAAATTTGCAAAGAAAAATGAATCAGTCATGTATAAAGATTTTAGTGAACTACGTAGACGAGGATTAATATATCACAAAATAGCCTATGAACCAGGCAATGGCTACCAAATTGGATACTGTAGTCCCTTCAACTGTTCTGAGTGGCTTCTAGGTCTTTCATAATAGTCAACCTCCCTTGGATACAATGAAGTCTCTCAACTTTACTGATAAAAAGCTATACACAGAATTAACACAACACTCTGGAGCTGTAAAATTTAGGGGGAAGAGGGCTGGATTTAGAGTTAGAATATATGCACTCAATTAGTGGGACTGCCACTTCATACGACAAAGGCACTTAATTTTCCTATTCCAGCTTTTTCATTTGTAATATGGAAATAAAACTACCTTAAGGATCTGTCATAAGAAGTAAATAATATACTTAGACTCTACAAAACTGTGAAATATTCAAAATATTTAAGTTATTATTGCCCCATGAGAAAAAAGCAGATAACTTATGAGAAAGGTCCAATAGAATTAAGGTTAAAGGCCCTGGAAAGCAAGTAAGACCTCACTGCCAGATACAGATAACAAAAGCCTCAAAAGGAGTTAATAGAAACAGTATCTGCTCCACAGATTTTCTCATAACATCTGACAAACTAAAGAAGAGGTTCATAAAAATATTAACATTCAAAGAAAATATATCTTAAAGGAAGTTTTCTGAGCCTGACCTCTACTGGCTGAATACATTACTGCAAAGAACAAGATCTTCAATTCTCCAGTCATTAAAATGCATGTAGGGGCTTCCCTGGTGGCGCAGTGGTTGAGAGTCTGCCTGCCGATGCAGGGGCCACAGGTTTGTGCCCCGGTCCGGGAGGATCCCGCGTGCCGCGGAGCGGCTGGGCCCGTGAGCCATGGCCACTGAGCCTGTGCGTCCAGAGCCTGTGCTCCGCAACGAGAGAGGCCACAACAGTGAGAGACCCGTGTACCGCAAAAAAAAAAAAAAAAAATGCATGTAATTACTTCGTGTTTCTTATGTTTGCTACAGACTGAGACCTTAAATGCCCACTTAAAATTCGAGTGGAGGGAGTAATGATGTGCAGACCTCCTAATTCAGAAACGGATCTATCTTCAGTTACCAAAGGCTGGCCATAATATGTTAGGGTCCAGGAAATTACATGAATTCCCTCAAATTACATGAAGAATTTACTAATGGAAAATCAAACAAAGCATATTCTAAAAATATATATATAAAACAATATATTATGCAATGAACTATATTATTTCATTTATTCTCTGTGGAAAATTAACTGAAGAGAATAAATAGTTCTCACCTCTTTTAAGCCACTAAAAGGTCCAATGGCTGAAACCGTGTTTCCCTGTACCATAATGTAACAGTTTGTTAAGAGTTCCAACGCCTACATCAAAAGAGCAATAAGTTGAAGTTCAGTACACTTAAAAACTAAGAAAAGAGGAAGACATACTTTTTCACTAATAAAAAGTACCTTCAACGTAGATCCTTTGGGACCAATAAGCCGTTGTCTTCTTTTTACAAATCTTTCTTTATTTCTTACTAAAGAACCTATTTTAATGATGTCACATGCAACATCATCCTGAAGAATTCGTACTGCCTTTTGGGAAAATAAAAAAGAAAACTCCATCAATATTCTTGACAAGTACATATCTTCTGCAAGCCAAGAAATTTAAGCACAAAATGACAGTTAAGCACAAAAATGAAAACTTTATGGTGCAGGAGGAGACACAGTGTTATATGTTGTCTCTAATGTTGAGGCAAATAAAGCAAAGTCTCTGTAATTCTTAATTTACCTGTTCAAATGAAACACTCCTTGCTAACAGTTTTATTAGGTCTCTGGCCCTAATGATGATATATGGATCAAATGTCTTCTTTGTTGTACAGACAGTCATGCTGCCCTCGATCAGGTCCAGGGTTGCATTAACATGCTACAATACAAAAAGAGCAAACAAGCAGTTGTCTGAAAATGAATTCAATTTTAGATAATTACAGAGCCGATCCTAACCAAATTAATAATTTGTCTGCCATTAAGCTATCTCAAAATTCATTAACTCTCTCCTTGAAGAAGCTAGAAAGTTAATGTAAATAATTGATTACTTTTAGACTTCAAAGAATATAAAAAACTCAAGCAACTGAAAACATTTATAATTGGCTTTAGAATAATTTATACTTATTGGAATAAAGATTATCTCTAGTTTAAAGAATATATATCAATCAAAATGAGGCTACGTTTTAAAATTAAGGTAAAAATGTAAATCTATATAATTTCCCTACCTTGGCTGGATCCAGCTCTAATCTCTAATCTGCTCCCTAGAGTGAGAATGGACTTTCCCTTTCAAACTTTTTTCTACCTGGTTTGTATTAGCTAAATACAAAGTAAAAACAAATTATCATAGGTTTAAAAATAAAAGCAGTGATTATGATTACTACAGTGATTAAAACTATGCATTAACTTTCAAATGGAAGAATCAGATTTCAACAAAGCAAATAAAAATGCTGTTTTCTAACTTGTGAGCATAATCTGAAGAATATTTCAATATAGTGAATGACGAACAATTAAACCTAAGGTTAGGTGTCTATAAGTTTACCAAAAAACCCCCAAAATTGAGTCTAATCTCCGATGTAGACAGCTGTAAAACACGCCTGCAGTTTGCTAAACCACCCTCATACCTAATGCACACAAATGACTCTAGAGCAGTGCCACAGCTGAGAAATACATTTTCTATCAATCTAGTGTACATACACACACAGGTGAACCAAAAGCTTCATTAAATGATACTTATCCTTACCACATGTGATACATAGATGTATTTTTTTCTAAAGGCTCATTATATCCACTAAATTGACTTCTTGATTCACTAAGGGGTCTCAATCCAGTTTGAAAAATAAAATAAAATCACTGCTCTAGGGGCACGGCAGAGGAAAGTTAAACAATGCCAGGAGTATGCCTCGGCTCAAACTGTACAGGTTCGTGGCAACCATTATAGTAGCAGACATTCTGAAATTTGGAGTTCACAAGTGAGTTTCAGACCATCTGTGAATCCCCTAAATATTTAAAGGCATGTGAATTTTTCCAAGTAATCTATTCACAAAACTAAAAACAAATGAACTGTAAGGATAATTATCTAGTCTGTTTAAAATATCAAAGGAATCAAATTAACCAGCTATATGGTAGCACCTTTAAAAAAAATCCATCAGCACACATTCAGTTACTTAAAAGATATAAGCAAAAACAAAATCTCAAAGAAATACATAAGATATGCATACATGTTCACTCAAGGCTTTCTGTACCAACGGCCAGCACTCTTTCAAGTAAGCCTCTCTATATTTTGGAAACAAAGTTGCAAAACTGCTCTCCTCCAAGAGTCCTCTGGGATTGTCCTCTTTGGAAAAAGCTGGCTCCTTCCAACCATCAGGAACAGTGAGGAGTTCTGATTCATCTACAAAGGGGGAAAAATCTATACATCAGATTTAACTTCTTTTGGACACTTTTTGAACACTTGTATGCATACATTCACAAGCTTCCCAATACTCTCCTCGCATTTCCTTTTCCCCTGCTTTTTATATTATTCAACAGTCAAAGAACATGCCTCTGTCATTATCACCAAAATACTGTATTAAAATTGTATATATTTCAGTCACCTCAGGAGACAGTTCCTTAAGGGCAGGGACTCTTCTTCGATCCACACTTATTGGCATACACCTGGTACATAGTCAACACTTACAAACTTCTACTGCACCACACTATCTTAGAGTTGAAGATCCAAACACCATTTTGTTTACATTACTACTTTAAATATAAGTAACCTTTCAGACTCAATGAAGTGTAGCCTATGTGTATATATATATACGTGCATGTGTGTATATATGTGTGTATATATGTGTGTGCATCAAAAGCTTGATCCCAGTGTACGCTTTCAGTTAATATTCACTAGTACAGGGTTTTAGGTTTTCCAAAGAGCTTTCACGTGCGTTATTTCTGTATACTCTCACGACTACAAAAGGTAGGAAGAACTGGTATTATTATTCCCATTTTATAAGATATTCAGTTCAAAAACTTTAAGTGACTTGTGTAAGGGAATATGAAGCTCAGTCTAGGTCTCCTCTCACTAGAACAAAATACCTCCTAAGGGCTATAAATTATTTCCCATATCATTTATCAAAACTCCTGGTCCTGAATTTTAAGAACCTCTTAAATCCAACAGCTGTACTTTAATTCAGTACTACTCAAAGATATGATCCATAGGCCTGAAGCACCAGCATAAACTGAGAGCTTGTTAGAAATGCAGTTCTTGGGCTCCATCCAGACCTACTAAATGTGAATCTCTGGGATGAAGCCCAGGAATCTTTCTTAACAGTCTCATGAGGAGATTCCTATGCATACTAAAGTTTAAGAAGCAGGTCTTATAGTTCATGTTATCCACTCCAGTCAGGTAAACTTGCTTTCTGTTTCTTATACTCACATCCACTTTGTTACTTCTGGTTCAAATCACAGAGAATTAGCTAGTCTTTATTTATCGTTCACTTCTCAATACCCCCCCCAAAACCCTCAAATTCTACAATAGTGATTACTTAAAATGCATATCTGACCAAGATCCTACCCAATTTAAACACTTAAATGGGTATGAATTAAAAAAAACAAAGAAAAAAACCCCACTGGCTAAGGAAATCAACAGGAGTTTCACAATGGAGGAAGTACAAATAGCCCCAAAACATGTAAAGATGTGTAACCTCATTAGTAATCAGGAAAGTCTGATTTAAAAACACAATCAGATATGATTTCACACTTAACAAAATGACAGAAATGAAAAATTCAGGTAACAGCAAGTGTTAGCGCTCATCTACTGATATCGGGAGTGTAAAGCAGCACAACTCCTTTGGGAAGATTTAGCATTATTTGCACATGCCCTACCCTACAATTCAAGGATTCCAATCCAATGTAAGGTACATAACCAGAGAAACTCTAACATGTCAACAAGGAGGTATGTACACAGATATTTATACCATATTGTTTATAATAACAATGGGAGCAATAAAATGTCCAGCAACAATAAAATGAAAATATAGAGATTGCCTCATCCACCAGAGGGCAGACAGCAGAAGCAAGAAGAACTACAATCCTGCAGCCTGTGGAACAAAAACCACATTCACAGAAAGACAAGATGAAAAGGCAGAGGGCTATGTACCAGATGAAGGAACAAGATAAAACCCCAGAAAAAAAAACTAAATAAATTGGACATAGGCAACCTTCCAGGAAAAAAATTCAGAATAATGATAGTGAAGATGATCCAGGACCTCGGAAAAAGAATGGAGGCAAAGATCGAGAAGATGCAAGAAATGTTTAACATTTCTTGAAGAACAAACAAACAGAGATGAACAAAACAATAACTGAAATGAAAACTACACTAGAAGGAATCAATAGCAGAATAACTGAGGCCGTAGAACAGATAAGTGACCTGGAAGACAGAATGGTGGAATTCACTGCTGCGGAACAGAACACAGAAAAAAGAATGAAAAGAAATGAAGACAGCCTAAGAGACCTCTGGGACAACATTAAATGCAACAACATTCGCATTACAAGGGTCCCAGAAGGAGAAGAGAGAGAGAAAGGACCAAGAAAATATCTGAAGAGATTATGGTTGAAAACTTCCCTAACATGGGAAAGGAAATAGCCACACAAGTCCAGGAAGTGCAGCGAGTCCCATACAGGATAAACCCAAGGAGAAACATGGCAAGACACATAGTAATCCAATTGGCAAAAATTAAAGACAAAGAAAAACTATTGAAAGCAGCAAGGGAAAAACGACAAATAACATACAAGGGAACTCCCATAAGGTTAACAGCTGATTTCTCAGCAGAAACTCTACAAGCCAGAAGGGAGTGGCATGATATACTTAAAGTGATGAAAGGGAAGAACCTACAACCAAGATTACTCTACCCGGCAAGGATCTCACTCAGATTCAACAGAGAAATCAAAAGCTTTACAGAAAAGGAAAAGCTAAGAGAATTCAGCACCACCAAACCAGCTCTACAATAAATGCTAAAGGAACTTCTCCAAGTGGGAAACACAAGACAAGAAAAGGACCTATAAAAATGAACCCAAAACAGTTTAAAAAATGGTCATAGGAACATACATATCGATAATTACCTCAAACATGAATGGATTAAATGCTCCAACCAAAAGACAAAGGCTTGCTAAATGGATACAAAAACAAGACCCATATATATGCTGTCTACAAGAGACCCACTTCAGACCTAGGGACACATACAGACTTAAAGTGAGGGGATGGAAAAAGATATTCCATGCAAATAGAAATCAAAACAAAGCTGGATTAGCAATACTCATATCAGATAAAATAAACTTTAAAATAAAGAATGTTACAAGAGGCAAGGAAGGACACTACATAACGACTGGAGGATCAATCCAAGAAGAAGATATAACAATTATAAATATATATACACCCAACACAGGAGCACCTCAATACATAAGGAACCTGCTAACAACTCTAAAAGAGGAAATCGACAGTAACACAATACTAGTGGGGGACTTTAACACCTCACTTACACCAATAGACAGATCATCCAAAATGAAAATAAATAAGGAAAGAGAAGCTTTAAATAACACAGTAGACCAGATAAATTTAATTGATATTTATAGGACATTCCATCCAAAAACAGCAGATTACACTTTCTTCTCAAGTGAGCACGGAACATTCTCCAGGATAGATCACATCTTGGGTCACAAATCAAGCCTCAGTAAATTTAAGAAACTGAAATCATATCAAGCATCTTTTCTGACCACAACGCTATGAGATTAGAAATGAATTACAGGGAAAAAAACGTAAAAAAACACGAACACATGGAGGCTAAACAATACATTACTAAATAACCAAGAGACCACTGAAGAAATCAAAGAGGAAATCAAAAAATATCTACAGAAAAATGACAATGAAAACATGACGATCCAAAACCTACGGGATGTAGCAAAAGCAGTTCTAAGAGGGAAGTTTATAGCTATACAAGCTTACCTCAAGAAACAAGAAAAATCTCAAATAATCTAATGTTACACCTAAAGGAACTAGAGAAAGAAGAACAAACAAAACCCATAGTTAGCAGAAGGAAAAAAATCATAAAGATCAGAGCAGAAATAAATGAAATAGAAACAAAGAAAACAATAGCAAAGATCAATAAAACTAAAAACTGGTTCTTTGAGAAGATAAACAAAATTGATAAACCATTAGCCAGACTCATCAAGAAAAAGAGGGAGAGGACTCAAATCAATAAAATTAGAAAGGAAAAACGAGAAGTTACAACAGACACCGCAGAAATGCAAGGCATCCTAAGAGACTACTACAAGCAACTCTATGCCAATAAAATGGACAACCTGGAAGAAATGGACAAATTCTTAGAAAGGTATAACCTTCCAAGACTGAACCACGAAGAAATAGAAAATATAAACAGACCAATCACAAGTAATGAAATTGAAACTGTGATTAAAAATCTTCCAACAAACAAAAGTCCAGGACCAAATGGCTTCATCACAGGTGAATTCTATCACACATTTAGAGAAGAGCTAACACTTATCCTTCTCAAACTCTTCCAAAAAACTGCAGAGGAAGGAACACTCCCACACTCATTCTATGAGGCCACCATCACCCTGATACCAAAACCAGACAACGATACTACAAAAAAAAAAAGAAAATTACAGACCAATATCAGTCATGAATATAGATGCAAAAATCCTCAACAAAATACTAGCAAACAGAATCCAACAACACATTAAAAGGATCATACACCATGATCAAGTGGGATTTACCCCAGGGATGCAAGGATTCTTCAATATATGCAACTCAATCAATGTGATACACCATATGAACAAACTAAAGAATTAAAAACCATATGATCATCTCAATAGATGCAGAAAAAGCTTTTGACAAAATTCAAAACCCATTTATGATAAAAACTCTCCAGAAAATGGGCATAGAGGGAACCTACCTCAACATAATAAAGGCCATATACAACAAACCCACAGCAAACATCATTCTCAATGGTGAAAAACTGAAAGCATTTCCTCTAAGAGCAGGAACAAGACAAGGATGTCCACTCTCACCACTATTATTCAACATAGTTTTGGAAGTCCCAGCCACAGCAATCAGAGAAGAAAAAGAAATAAAAGGAATACAAATTGGAAAAGAAGAAGTAAAACTGTCACTGTTTGCAGATGACATGATACTATACATAGAGAATCCTAAAAATGCCACCAGAAAACTACTAGAGCTAATCAATGAATTTGGTAAATTTGCAGGATACAAAATTTTTTTTCCTTGTTTTATTTTTTATTTTGACCCCATTTACTTTTTAAATTAAATTTTCATTTAAGATCATTGTAGATTCACATGAAGTTAAGAAATACAGAGGAGTCCTGTATTGTTCACCCTGTTCTCCCCAATGGTAAAATCTCACATAACTATAGTACAGGATATTGACATTGACACAATCCTTTGATATTATTCAGATATCACTAGTTTCATGCATGTAATCACCACCACAGTTATGACAAAAAGCAGTTTCACTGCCTTTTCACTGCAAGTACAAGCCATTGGTACTTGAAACAACTTGGATGTATCTTCAGAAAATACATCCAAGTTGTTGCAAGTACCAATGGCTTGTTCTGAAGATACATCCAAGTTATTGCAAGTACATCTGAAGATACATCCAAGTTGTTGCAAGTACCAATGGCTTGTTCCTTTTTATTGCTGAGTAATATTCCATGGTATGGATGAACCAGTTTGTTTAACAATTTACCCACTGAAGAACATTTGGGTTGTTTCTAGTTCTAGGCTATTACAAGTAAAGCTTCTGTGAACATTCACATACAGGTTGCTGTGTGAATATAAGTTTCATCTGTCTGGGATAAATGTCCAAGAATGCAATTGCTGGGTCATATGGTAATTGCACATTTATTTTTATAGGAATTTGCCAAACGCTTTCCCAGAATGGTTGTATCATTTTTAAGGTCCTATTAGCAATGTATGAATGGTCCAGTTTCTCCACATATTCTCCAGCATTTGCTGTTATCATTTTTTTTTAATTTTAGTCATTGCAATAGGTATGCAGTGATATCTCTTTGAAGCTTACATGTGCATTTCCCTAATAGCTAATGATGTCAAACATCTATTCATGTGTTTATTTGCCACCTGTACATATTTTTTTTTCCACACACACACTCTGTATTTTATTTTTACAAGAGAAAAATAAACTGACACCAAGCATTGTAAGTGGATGACCACAACAAAAGCAACAATGATTGCAATTACCAAACATGAAACACACTCATACTATGTCATAATATTGACATTCAGTCCAGTAATCCTCCACTGTAACAGGTCCTTTATTTGCAGTGAAAATTGATTTGTATATTTTTTGCCTCTGAGTTCTTGTGGGATTTTTTTTATTCAAACAGAAAATTAATGCACAGAAATCTCTTGCATTCTTATATACTAATGATGGAAAATCTGAAAGAGAAATTAAAGAAACCCTCCCATTTATCACTGCAACAAAATGAATAAAATACCTAGGAATAAACGTACCTAGGGAGACAAAAGACCTCTATGCAGAAAACTATAATGATGAAAGAAATTAAAGATGATACCAACAGATGAAGAGATATACCATGTTCTTGGATTGGAAAAATCAATATTGTGAAAATGACTATACTACCCAAAGCAATCTACAGATTCAATGCAATCCCTGTCAAATTACCAATGGCATTTTTTATGGAACTAGAACAAAAAATCTTAAAATTTGTATGGAGACACAAAAGACCCTGAATAGCCAAAGCAGTCTTGAGGGAAAAAAACAGAGCTGGAGGAATCAGACTCCCTGACTTCAGACTATACTACAAAGCTACAGTAATCAAGACAATATGGTACTGGCACAAATACAGAAACATAGATCAATGGAACAAGATAGAAAGCTCAGAATTAAACCCACACACCTATGGTCAACTAATCTATGACAAAGGAGGCAAGGATATACAATGGAAAAAAGACAGTCTCTTTAATAAATGGTGCTGGGAAAACTGGACAGCTACATGTAAAAGAAATTGGAACACTCCCTAACACCATACACAAAAGTAAACTCAAAATGGATTAGAGACCTAAATGTAAGACCGGACACTACAAAACTCTTAGAGGAAAACAAAGAAAGAACACTCCTTGACATAAATCACAGCAAGATCTTTTTTGATCCACCTCCTAGAGTAACGGAAATAAAAACAAAAATAAATGGGACCTAATGAAACTTCAAAGCTTTTGCACAGCAAAGGAAACCATAAACAAGATGAAAAGACAACCCCCAGATGCAGCAAAAGCAGTTCTAAGGGGGAAGTTTATAGCAATACAAGCCCACCTTAAGAAGCAGGAAACATCTCGAATAAACAACCTAACCTTGCACCTCAAGCAATTAGAGAAAGAAGAACAAAAAAACCCCAAAGCTAGCAGAAGGAAAGAAATCATAAAAATCAGATCAGAAATAAATGAAAAAGAAATGAAGGAAACGATAGCAAAGATCAATAAAACTAAAAGCTGGTTCTTTGAGAAGATAAACAAAATAGATAAACCACTAGCCAGACTCATCAAGAAAAAAAGGGAGAAGACTCAAATCAATAGAATTAGAAATGAAAAAGGAGAAGTAACAACTGACACTGCAGAAATAAAAAAAACATGAGAGATTACTACAAGCAACTCTATGCCAATAAAATGGACAATCTGGAAGAAATGGACAAATTCTTAGAAATGCACAACCTGCCAAGACTGAATCAGGAAGAAATAGAAAATATGAACAGACCAATCACAAGCACTGAAATTGAAACTGTGATTAAAAACCTTCCAACAAACAAAAGCCCAGGACCAGATGGCTTCACAGGTGAATTCTATCAAACGTTTAGAGAAGAGCTAACACCTATCCTTCTCAAACTCTTCCAAAATATAGCAGAGGGAGGAACACTCCCAAATTCCTTCTACGAAGCCACCATCACCTTGATACCAAAACCAGACAAGGATGTCACAAAGAAAGAAAACTACAGGCCAATATCACTGATGAACATAGATGCAAAAATCCTCAACAAAATACTAGCAAACAGAATCCAACAGCACATTAAAAGGATCATACACCATGATCAAGTGGGGTTTATTCCAGGAATGCAAGGATTCTTCAATATACGCAAATCTATCAATGTGATAAACCATATTAACAAATTGAAGGAGAAAAACCATATAATCATCTCAATAGATGCAGAGAAAGCTTTCGACAAAATTCAACACCCATTTATGATAAAAACCCTCCAGAAAGTAGGCATAGAGGGAACTTTCCTAAACATAATAAAAGCCATATATGACAAGCCCACAGCAAACATCATCCTCAATGGTGAAAAACTGAAAGCATTTCCACTAAGATCAGGAACAAGACAAGGTTGCCCACTCTCACCACTCTTATTCAACATAGTTTTGGAAGTTTTAGCCACAGCAATCAGAGAAGAAAAGGAAATAAAAGGAATCCAAATCGGAAAAGAAGAAGTAAAGCTGTCACTGTTTGCAGATGACATGATACTATACATAGAGAATCCTAAAGATGCTACCAGAAAACTACTAGAGCTAATCAATGAATTTGGTAAAGTAGCAGGATACAAAATTAATGCACAGAAATCTCTGGCATTCCTATATACTAATGATGAAAAATCTGAAAGTGAAATCAAGAAAACACTCCCATTTACCATTGCAACAAAAAGAATAAAATATCTAGGAATAAACCTACCTAAGGATACGAAAGACCTGTATGCAGAAAATTATAAGACACTGATGAAAGAAATTAAAGATGATACAAATAGATGGAGAGATATACCATGTTCTTGGATGGGAAGAATCAACATTGTGAAAATGACTCTACTACCCAAAGCAATCTACAGATTCAATGCAATCCCTATCAAACTACCACTGGCATTTTTCACAGAACTAGAACAAAAAATTTCGCAATTTGTATGGAAACACAAAAGACCCCGAATAGCCAAAGCAATCTTGAGAACGAAAAAAGGAGCTGGAGGAATAAGGCTCCCTGACTTCAGACTATATTACAAAGCAACAGTAATCAAGACAGTATGGTACTGGCACAAAAACAGAAAGATAGATCAGTGGAACAGGATAGAAAGCCCAGAGATAAACCCACGCACATATGGACACCTTATCTTTGATAAAGGAGGCAGGAATGTACAGTGGAGAAAGGACAGCCTCTTCAATAAATGGTGCTGGGAAAACTGGACAGGTACATGTAAAAGTATGAGATTAGATCACTCCCTAACACCATACACAAAAATAAGCTCAAAATGGATTAAAGACCTAAATGTAAGGCCAGAAACTATCAAACTCTTAGAAGAAAACATAGGAAGAACACTCTATGACATAAATCACAGCAAGATCCTTTCTGACCCACCTCCTAGAGTAATGGAAATAAAAACAAAAATAAACAAATGGGACCTAATGAAACTTCAAAGCTTTTGCACAGCAAAGGAAACCATAACCAAGACCAAAAGACAACCCTCAGAATGGGAGAAAACATTTGCAAATGAAGCAACTGACAAAGGATTAATCTCCAAAATTTACAAGCAGCTCATGCAGCTCAATAACAAAAAAACAAACAACCCCATCCAAAAATGGGCAGAAGACCTAAATAGACATGTCTCCAAAGAAGATATACAGAATGCCAACAAACTCATGAAAGAATGCTCAACATCATTAATCATTAGAGAAATGCAAATCAAAACTACAATGAGATATCATCTCACACCAGTCAGAATGGCCATCATCAAAAAATCTAGAAACAATAAATGCTGGAGAGGGTGTGGAGAAAAGGGGACACTCTTGCACTGCTGGTGGGAATGTGAATTGGTTCAGCCACTGTGGAGAACAGTATGGAGGTTCCTTAAAAAACTACAGATAGAATTACCATATGACCCAGCAATCCCACTACTTGGCATATACCCTGAGAAAACCAAAATTCAAAAAGAGTCATGTACCAAAATGTTCATTGCAGCTCTATTTACAATAGCCAGGACATGGAAACAACCTAAGCGCCCATCATCGGATGAATGGATAAAGAAGATGTGGCACATATACACAATGGAATATTACTCAGCCTTAAAAAGAAATGAAATTGAGCTATTTGTAATGAGATGGATAGACCTAGAGTCTGTCATACAGAGTGAAGTAAGTCAGAAAGAAAAAGACAAATACCGTATGCTAACACATATATATGGAATTTAAGGGAAAAAAAATGTCATGAAGAACCTAGGGGTAAGATAGGAATAAAGACGCAGACCTACTGGAGAACGGACTTGAGGGTATGGGGAGGGGGAGGGGTGAGTTTTGATAGGGCGAGAGAGAGTCATGGACATATACACACTAACAAACGTAGTAAGGTAGATAGCTGGGGGGAAGCAGCCGCAAGGCACAGGGATATTAGCTCGGTGCTTTGTGACAGCCTGGAAGGGTGGGATGGGGAGAGTGGGAGGGAGGGAGACGCAAGAGGGAAGACATATGGGAACATATGTATATGTATAGCTGATTCACTTTGTTATAAAGCAGAAACTAACACACCATTGTAAAGCAATTATACCCCAATAAAGATGTTTAAAAAAAAAAAAAAAAAAGAATAAATCCTCAGTAAAGAATGATGTGGTCTATAGAACTGAATTTTACAGATATGTTAAGACTCACAATTCAACAAAAATATCTGCAGCCTGAGAAAGGACTCCCAAAAAAAAAAAAAAAAAAAGACAACCCCCAGAATGGGAGAAAATATTTACAAATGAATCAACGGACAAAGGATTAATCTCCAAAATATATAAAGAGCTCATGCAGCTCAATATTAAAGAAAGAAACAACCCAATTCAAAAATGGGCAGAAGACCTAAATAGACCTTTCGCCAAAGAAGACATACAGATGGCCAAGAAGCACATGAAAAGCTGCTCAACATCACTAATTACTAGAGAAATGCAAATCAAAACTACAATGAGGTATCACCTCACACCAGTTAGAATGGGCATCATCAGAAAATCTACAAACAACAAATGCTGGAGAGGATGTGGAGAAAAGAGAACCCTCTTGCACAGTTGGTGGGAATGTAAATTGATAGAGTCACTATGGAGAACAGTATGGAGGTTCCTTAAAAAACTAAAATTAGAATTACCATATGATCCAACAATTCCACTACTGGGCATATACCCAGAGAAAACCATAATTCAAAAAGACGCACGCACCCCAATGTTCACTGCAGCACTATTTACAATAGCCAGGTCATGGAAGCAACCAAAATGCCCATCGACAGACAAATGGATAAATAAGTTGTGGTACATATATTCAATGGGATATTACTCAGCCATAAAAAGGAACAAAATTGGGTCATTTGTTGAGACGTGGATGGATCTAGAGACTATCATACAGAGTAAGTCAGAAAGAGAAAAACAAATATCGTATATTAACGCATGTATGTGGAACCTAGAAAAATGGTACAGATGAACTGGTTTGCAGGGCAGAAGTTGAGACACAGATGTAGAGAACAAACGTATGGACACCAAGGGGGGAAGCCGTGGGGGGTGGGGATGGTGGTGTGATGAACTGGGCAATTGGGATTGACATGTATACACTGATGTGTATAAAGCTGATTACTAATAAGAACCTGCTGTATAAAAAAATAAAATTAAATTTTAAAAAACCGAATACTAAACTTACTTTGGGTTATTTGTATGGAAATGTGTTAATATAAATGTTTCAGACATTACATGAAATTCCTAAAATCTTATATGTTCTGGTATAATGTTACAGGTCATAATTCTAGTTATTATTTTAAAATGTATACCTCAGAAATAACTAAATTTCCCTGTCAATTGCATTATTATGAACTTTCATCAAATCTTTAACCGTGGTCATTTTTTTAAGTCTTTTGTCATTTACAGACAGTTCTGGGTGTACTCTGATGCTTTTGCAAAAATGTTCCTATAAAAGGGTTTCATCTTTTCGGAATTCATGGAAAAGACTCTGAGAAGTACAGGTTTCTGGTAACTGACTATACTGCTGAACTGAAGGAATAAGTATTTTCAGAACTCTAATAGAAAACTGATGAATTCATAAAAGTGCTAACAAAGATCAAGATGAAAAAAAATTAATTACATGGGACCGAGTGAACTGATGAGGATGATTATAAATTTTGTGACTTTCTGTTTGAAGAAGAAAAAAGAGACTGTAAAACGTTGTTGTTTAAATTATATTGCTTTTGTGGATTTAAAGTGGGTTTATAATTGTATATTATATTTAGTATAAAAATAGAATGTTAAAAAAAAAAAACATGCACCCCAATGTTCATTGCAGCACTATTTACAATAGCCAGGTCATGGAAGCAACCGAAATGCCCATCGACAGATGAATGGATAAAGATGTGGTACATATATACAATGGAATATTACTCAGCCATAAAAAGGAATGAAATTGGGTCATTTGTTGAGACGTGGATGGATCTAGAGACTGTCATACAGAGTGAAGTAAGTCAGAAAGAGAAAAACAAATATCGTATATTAACGCATATATGTGGAATCCAGAAAAATGGTATAGATGATCTTATTTGCAAAGCAAAAATAGAGACACAGATGTAGAGGACAAGCGTATGGACACCAATGGGGGAAAGTGGCGAGGGGTGGGGGTGGGTGTGTGATAGAAAAAGAAAATGAAAACATAAATTAGCCTGTATTCATACAAGGGAACATCATACAGTAGGGAAAAGAATAAATCACAGCTACAAGTATTGCCCTGATTGAATAATAACAATGAAGTTTAGCCTAAGAAGCAAGACACAGAAGAATATCTACAATCCTTTCTCATTCATATAAAATTCAAATACTGACGAAATTAAAACATTTTGTGCATAGGTGGTCAAGATTATGAAGAAAGGAAACAGAATAATCAACACGATTCAGAATGGTTACTTTAGGGCATGTAGGGGGCTTTGGGGGAATGGTAACGCTCTATTCTACTTAATGGTCTGAGTGTGCTCCTTTTCACCTGTTGGTTCTATTCTTTAAGCTGCATATATACTGTCCTTTCTGCCATACACTTAATTAAAACAACAACGAATCACGTTTAATATCTCCCTTATGCCCATAGAATGAGAGTTCAAGGTTTTTAACACTTCCAGTAAGTCTGGTTGAGCAGGCCCCGGGCTATTTCTCTGGCCTCTCTTTCTGTCAATCATACAGAAGTTAATGGATAAAACAAGATTGCAAAGCAAGAGAGCAATTAACGCAGTTGAAAGAACAGGAATTGTGTTGGCAATACTTCAGCAACCCGATAAACAAGAACAATAATAAACGTTCCAAAATTTCTTCACTGGCTGACAAACTAGCACTAAAAACACGCCTGGTATCTCCTTCTATCACTATGTCTGTCTCAGTCCTTCATTATCAATCACTCGTTCACTCATATGCATAACGACCTCCTACTCCCACCTCATCCCACCCCTCACTCTGCCAACGATTTCCAGACACCGCCGCGAGTTTAAGGTCCCGAAGCGCCTTCCTCATTCTTTTACAGAAGACGCATCCAGCAAGACCCCTACTTCGGGGGCTTCCAGCAAAAGCAATTAGTTAGGAACACGCGCCGGCGCCATACAGGTCAGTCGTTCCTGCGAGTCCGGCCAACAACCCCAGCCTTCAGCAATTACAGGTACTTAACTTCAAGGCGGCGTTACACGTTCCAAGGCGGCGTTACACGTTCCCAGCCAGCGAAAGGAAAAAATCCCAACTCAAAACCCCCAAACCCCAGTCTTTGGTTTTCAAACAACCTCACCTCGGCTCTCCGGCTTCGGCTTCTGGCTACGAAATTCACTTTTCCTAGACGCTGTAGCTTGCCCGTCCTGCTTGGAGGACGCCATCTTCAAACTGCTTCCGGTGCTACCGGAAGTGAACCCTTTCTTAAATCCTACCGGCTAAAATCCGCGGGCTCAAAGTGAGTTCCGCAGAGCTCAGACGAGATCTGCGCAGTCTCCGTGTGTGCTTAAGCTAGAGCCCGCGTATTTGCATACACTACTACGCTTCTCCCGCGGAGCCAATGGCGAGCCGGAGACTTCTCTTCCCGGACGCTGCAACTACGGAGTTTCACAGCATGCTGGGACTTGTAGTTTAGCACTGGGGGTGAGTCGGAGACGGGTTTATCTATCATTTTCTCTTGGCCTCAGGGTCTAACGCGGAACGCATTTAGCCGGAGTGCAACCTGAATCGTACTGATATCACTCGTTCACTCATTCGATAAATATTTATATGATCGACCAATATGTGCTAGGCGTTGGGAAGTGGTACAGATATGAGAATATACGGTCCATGATGGCAAGAAGCGACAGTAATAACTACCATTTATTGTGAGACTACTTTGTGCCGGGCACTTTATTTGCATTATTTCTAATCCTTAAAACAAAAACAAAGTTAAAACCTCTCTAAGGTTGATTTTGTTTTGGAAAGTAAGCTTTCAAAGTCATTGCTTCTGATGGTTACTTTCTTGGATCGTGGCATTTCTCTAGGCCAGAGGTGTAGTAACTAAGCGACCCTTCTGAAGTTTTTCACCTAGCCTAACATTTCCCCAAATGACTAACTCCTGTGTATCCCAACACTGCATATATAGCTGACGTCAAGATGTGAGGTTCATCTCTACTACAAATCTTTATACTTCTCAGAACCTAAAAGTTCTTACACACGATAAAGGTAAGACTTCTTTTGATGAATGGTCTTATTGCTTGCCGTTTTAAAATTTTTCTGCAGCACAAATAGGGAAAGTGTTTGATAGGTTGAATTTCTTGCATTAGTGAAAGGGGGAACGTTTATCTGAAAATCACCCTTTTGTGTCTTCTATAAAAGATTTTCTTTTATAAGATACATGAATAAAATAAACAATTACTTAGGGACAGAAAATCACAAGACACATAATTATGTAAAGGTTTTTGCTTTTATCCTGTGTGTCTTCTAAATGACAGGCAGTGATTTCATCCCTATATTCTTAGCAATTTGCTAAAATTAAAAAAAAAATTTTTTTTAAAAAGGACAAATCCCTAAAACCTAAAATAGAACAAATAACAGCAGGTGAAAGTTATAAAGTGAGAAGCAACAGCTTCAGTGTTCCCAGAAGCCCTATGAGGCAGGTTTTTGGTATCCTTATTTTAAGGAACTCAGTCACCAGTAAGTGGAGAGCTAGACTTCAGGTCCAAGCAGTTTGACCTTTAATAGCTCCAGAAAGGCTACTATACCAAAAGGATTAGTTGTTGCAAATATGTTAGCAGGAGGGCTCGGTTTTCTGCCTCATAGCTTTTGGACTTGAGCTGCAGTATCGACTCCCCTGGGTCTCCAGCCTGCTGGCCCACCCTGCCAAGAGCCCACATTTTGGACTGTCCATGCCTCCATAATCACCTAAGTAATTCTATATTCTGTGTCTCTGGAGAACCCTGACAAATATAGAAGTTTATAGTAGAGCAAATCCAAACGGCTGATGAACATGACACTCTACCTCACTGTCAGAAAAGCACAGAGACATAACAATAAAATATCACTTCTCACCCACTACTTTGGTAAAAAATACATACCTATATAAATAAAATATTTTTTAAATGATAATCTGCTGAAGGAAAGAGGACTCTCATACACTGTTGGTAGAAAGGTAAACTGTTACTGCCTTTTTGCAAAGCAACTATCAATATAAAGTATACAGGTAATGTTCCACAGTAATTCCACTCCTGGGAAACTGTCAACTAGAAATAAAGCACCATTCCATTAGGATGTATGTACAATGGTGTTGATTACTGCCTTGTATAGAACTAGTTCTGTGAAAGGTACTTTGGAGCCATACTGACTAGTTTGCCATCTACTAGCTATACAGCCTTGGGAAAGTTTCTTATCCACTCCTGTTCAGTTTCCTGCAATGGAGAGAATAACCTTAATTCAGTGACTTTATACACGTAAAGTGATTACAAAAAAATGCTTTGCATGCGGTACACACTCAGTAGGTGTTAGCTATTATTTCTTTACTGTGGCAAAAAAGTAAAATCATCTTGACTATCAATTAGGGATATAGTTAAATAAATTGGTGTTGCCTTCGTAACTGTGAGATATTATGTAGCCATTCATAAGAATTAATTAAATCTATATGGAGAGATTACCTAGAGGCATTGAGGGATAAAAGCCAGATACAGAAAGATGGGATAATTATATATATAGAGAGAGAACAATTATAATAATTATATATACATGTATATAATTATCCCACTTTTATGAAGCAAACCATTCATTCATTTAACAAATATTTATTGAGCATCTATAATGCTGCAGACACTGTTTTAAATACTTGGTTCTGTTCTATGTTCTGGACATAATAATAATTATGTGTGTATGTGATTATACAATGAACAAAGATTTGGAAGGATACACATTAAGCTTTCAAGGCTACCTTAAGGATGAAGGTGATTAGAAAAGAAAAAGGAACTAGGCAAAAAGACTAAAAAAACTAGACGTCCATGATAAAACAGGAGGCATATGAATCTATTTATGTAAAACTGTCCATATGTGTGTGTGCTCCTGTGTGCTCATAAGGAAGTCTATGAAAAAACGGTCACCAAAATGTTGACTATGTTACCTCTCCATATAGAGACATTTCAAAGGATGGCAATTTAAATAGCAGTACAATGTAAATCAGTACAACTTACATCATTTTATTTTAACTTCCTTGGAAATCTGAATATAAATATGTACTCAGATCTGCAAGGTTGTTTCCAGAAATTGCACAAACAACACTAAAAGGGGAAAGCAAAATCGCTGCCTCTAGAGTTTCTTGGCACAAATCAGGCTAGGAAGGTCTCTCTGGCAGGCAGACCCATTTTGGTTTTGACTTCTCCCCTCCTTGGACTGTTAAGCAACCTAGACCCACATACAGCTATCTTCCTATAGATGATACCTTTCACCAGTTCTTACCCTGCTTATTCATTTTCCCATGAAAAGCAAATTGGCTTCACAACTCTCCTTTGGAATTAGAGACCTTAATTCCCACAAAATTAACCCAGAGGGTAATGGGCAGAGAAGTCAGGATGTGTGGCTTAATGTCAGGGGTGTGCATTTATTTCTTACTTTAAAAAGCAAAAAAAAGTAGGCAAATAAGTGTGATTTGTTTTCCATTTAACATTTCTATACTCACTTATCAGAGATAAAAATATTTTTTCACAGTAATCTATTGTGGGGTGGTTTTTTTTTTTGCTAATTTTTAAAAATGCAAGAGAGGGTTTCTAAAATACAAAGCTTTGACACATTTTTATTTTCTAACATGGATAAGCTGCTTTCTATTCCAGTCAACCTCACAGACAGGTTTAAAATCTTCAATCAACATTTATCCATCAACATGAAAAACAATAGTTTAATAACTGTGGCTGTAAAATAAGGCCTCTTCTAACTCCAAGTGATTGCATATTAAAAAGGGACCTCATGATAACAGTTGAAAAGAAAAAACACAGTAAAGCAGCCCGGCTATAAACTAATCATGTTATTACCCTATCTTTTAAAAAGTAATGTCAATAAAAGTGAAGTATTCTGCATGAAAACCTAGGAAACCTGGGAATCCAGGAGAGAGACCAAATTAGAGAAACATATTCATCCAGTCTTGGAATGTTTTCTGCTGTGCAGCAGAATGTTTCATGTGTCAGGGTGCTGGGAAATATTTTCAGGATTTCCACCTCTTCCTGCAAGGCCATGCTTAGCAAACTCTCTGCATAAGGAGTTGTGGTGTACGGCCTGGGCTGCTAACCAGCTGTTGCATCTTGAGTAGGCACTCACTCAACCTCTGTTTCTTCCGTTGTGAAATGAAGGAGTTGAGTTAGATTACTGTTTCTCAAACCTTAGCCAACATCAGAATCACATGGAGGGGTGACCCCACTCCAAGTTTATAGTTCACCAGGTCCAAGAATTTGCAGCCCTGACAACAGTTACACAACCCCCAAATGTCAATAAGGCTAAGGTTGAAACACGGGTCTACAGGTGTTCTTAATTTCTATGATTCTACCTCAAAGGGCCAGTTAGGGTTTTCCGCTCCTAGTTAGGCACACAATGAAAACCAAGTTATTTTCCACTCTTTTTACCTACCTAGGGCAGAGCTTGCCTGGTGTCAAAAGCCAGAGTTTCCAGATGGCAGTTCATTATTATGCTGGGATCCTCCATAGACAATCCTGCTCCATTTCCCTCAACTCTGCCCCTGTCCTTCTGGGATTCTGTTGTCTTATTACCCAAATGAACAATGGGACTTGTACATACAGTAGATGCTTGGGGTCTAAACCACTCATTACTGCTTGAGTATTAGTCTCTCCAGGCCCCAGCCCCACAAAACATCAATATTTCACTGGGAATCCAATCTAGCCTCTCCAACTGTTTCCAGGGCAATCTTCCTTCTTTCTCTTCCAGATTGTTCTTGTTGATAAGCAACAGCTTTTGATTTAATGTTCAGTTATAATATTCTCCCTAAAGGAAAGCTGGAACACATTTCATGATATGAGGTTCCACCATAGCAACAGAAGGCTTTTTAATGCATGCATGAATATTCAGGATCTAATCAGTGGCATGTGAATGAATTGATACTGCTGAGAATTATTATTCTATGCAGATAGAACAAGCAAACTACAATCTTTTGTTTGTTTACATGACACTGGGGGGATATTTGAACTTTTCTAGGATGCAATTTCTAGTCATTTGTTAAATCTATATGCCTCTTCCATCCTTCAGATAGTGGAAACTGCAGATGGCCCACAATGAAATGAACTTTTAGATGAAGTATTTTAAACATTTAATGGGTTTTTATTTAAACAGGTAATTTCATGGTGTTAATAAGATGGTGACATTGCTTCTTCATTCTTTCAAATTCTCTAATTAAAAAGTCTAGCTACCTGACACACTTAGAGTCATGGAAACTCAGACTTTAACACTATATTTTGCCTTTGATCATCTATCAGAGATATAACCTCTTTTGGTTTACCAGTCCCTTTACTAATGTGATGAAATCTATAAACCCTTTCCCCAGAAAGCACATATATTTGGGTACACATAACATTTCACCACAATTTGATGGGATGTTCACACATTCTTCATAGAACCCCCAGAGGATCAGGTTATTGAGTTAAGGACCCCTGCCTTAAAGCAGCATGGGAGGAGTGTCTCAGAAGCCTGGATCAGATCTTATGCACTCTCCAGTTCCCTGCTCTTAGAGCTCCCCAGGAGAGGCAGGGGGTTGGAGGGGCTCCTTTACCTTAAATAGGCACATACCTTCTACAGTTAGAATTTTAGGATGCTTTAGTACTTGCATATAGGTATGTGCAAGTTTCCTTTGACTGCAGGTCATAGAAACTCAAAGTAACAAGTGAAAAAGAGGATTTATTGTCCTACATACCTGCGAACTGGATCTAGGACTTCAACAATGTCATGGAGACATTCATGCTTTTTCTCAATCATGATCTTGAGACCTCTCTCTCCCTCCCTCCCTCCTTCCCTCCCTTATCTTTTGGCTCTGCTTCTTCTCTGTTGTCTTTATTCTGAAGCAAAAAATGTCTACCAGCAGCTCCAGGATTAAATTCTCAACCAAAGAGGAGTTTCTTTCTTTCTGAGAGTTCCATAAAAAGTCCCAGGAAGACTCTCAGTTACCAGTCCCAGATCACATGCTGCAGCCAGCGGTGGATCATAAACCATGTGGGCTGGGAACAGGAAGGAATGATCGCTAAGGGGAGATTGAGAGCTGCTGCTAAAGGAAGGGGAATGGATGCCGGCCAGAGGGGCAAACACACAATGTGTACTACCATACGGAGAGCAAGTTACCAAGGGATTAATAAAATGTCAGGCTTTATCCATCATCTTCCCTCATTCTCATGTCACCATTTCATTAAAATAAGCCACACACTTAAAGAATGACTTAGACTCAGTCACAATATAGGTGGAGGAATTATTTGTTAAAATTTTATTGGGGGAGGAGGATAATAATTCTCTAGATTTGCTGTGAGGTTTTAAAAATGCATTGATTGGTCTAATAAGTTGATTAATATTTCTCCAGGTACATGTGGTGATACTGAAAGGTTGATCTCCTGAAGTTGTGGTGACTTGGTGTAAACTTCTATAAAAGGATTATTCTCCCATGTAGCATATTTCCCTATGGTAAATGACTATATTTTTTTCTTTTAATTTTGAAAAAAAAAAGAATAAAAAAGGAAAATGCAAGGAACAATGCAGTTGTCATCCAAGACCCCTCTACCTATAAATTAATAAATGTTAGTATTTTGTCATTTTTGCTCCAGATTTACATAAATGTTTATACAATAAAATCTTACATAAATGCAAAATGAAGTCACTCTCTCCACAGTCCTATTTCTCTATTTTCTAGAAGCAATAACTATATAATTTGATTTTTTAAGAAACTATTTCAGACTTAAAAAAAGCAGATAGGCTAATATAACAGATGCTTTGTAGTCATAATTAAACTTAAGACATAAAATATTGCCAGTTAAGGTCCCTGTGTATACACTTCCCTAATCTCATTCCTCCCCCTTTCCACCACAGGTGACCACTACGCTGAGTTTGGTGTTTATCACTTCCATGACTATTTTTGTTTCTATGGCTACTACTGCTACTACACATACACATACACACACACACACACACACACACACACACACACAATTTTTAATCAAGATAAAGTAGACTTTAAATATTTTATATATGACATTTATATATTATACATTAATAAATTTATATTTAATTATATAATCATATAAGTATTTTATATTAGTTATAGGTATATAAAGTATTTACTATACATATACAAAGTTCTACACATATAAATGCTGTATGTACTTGTACAACTTGCTGTTTTAGTGGAATAGTTTGTTCTGAGATTTACTTATGTTGAAGCTATGTAATTCTAGTACATTCACCCATGGTATGTTACATTTGAAATTAATCTGTAAAAGACATTGCAGCTTCTGGCTTTCTCTTTCTCTCTCTCTCTCTCTCTCTCTCTCTCTCTCTCTCTCTCTCTCTCTCTCTCTCTCGTGCTCTCCCTGGGGAAGCCAGCTGCTGTATCTTCAGCAGCCCCGTGGACAGACCCACATGGTAAGGAGCTGATGCCTCCAGCCATCAGCCTCCTGAAAGGCACTGGAAGCACATCTTGTAGTGTAGGCAAGCTCTCCAGTGACTGCAGCCTCCTGAGAGACCCTGAGCCAGAAGCACCCAGCTAAGCTGCTCACGAATTCCTGACCCTCAAAGAAACTGTATAAATATTGTTTCCAGCTGCTAATTTGGTGGGGGGGGGATTTTTACATGACATAACTAGAACGATATTGAAGCAAATCTAAGCATTCATCAAAACACCACATTTTGATGGAGTGCAGACGTGAAACATTTTCTCAGGAGGAATACTTTTCCTTGATTCTTACCACTAGAGGGCAAAAGAGTCACAAATGACGGCTTGAGGAAAGAATTGAAAGGCTTTTTCTCTTTCCATGGAACTACAGATGTCAGAGACACAGAAAAAAACCTTAGAGATCATCTGGTGCAGTCTGTGAGGTCACAGATGAGGATTCTAATGCCCAGAGATATAAATTGACTGGTTCGACGTCACACAGACTTAGTCTAAATGTACAAACTCGGTTGCATATAATAACATGTAGACCAGGTAACTGTTAATCAATTCTGTTGTTTTTTTAAAATCGCTAGGTACGGAATAGAGAGAGAAGGCTTTTTAAAAATCCTCTGTATTTCAATTAACCTATTAATATCCCTAAGATCAAAAAATGTATAATTGGGTGCCTATTACGAGCCACTTACCAGACCTTATGTACTATACGTCTTCTCATTTAATCTGCACAACAAAGCTTTGAAACTTATACTTATCAATGCATGAGGGACAGTATTTTCCAAGGACATATAGCTAGAAAGAAGGAAAACAAATTTGAAATCTGTACAAGTTAAATCTCACTACAATAATTTTGGCAGGGGTGAGGGGACAACTCAATCTTTGATTATACAGAAGTTTGTTGCTTCTGGAAATCTTTTAGTACGTTAAGATACTTAGGTGGTTGCCATATAGCATTAAAGAGGAAAGAAAAGAATAATTTTGATGACTCTCCTTCCTTTCTTCCCCGAGGACACATTCTTTCTCTCTCTCTCTCTCTCTCCCCCCTTGCCTCTTCCCTTCTTTCTATCTGAGCAGCTGTATGATCTTGGTTAACCTTCCTGGAGCTTCATTTTGTTGCACCCCCTTCATTTCCAAAATGAGAATACACCTACCTCCTTCAGACTTTCAACAGGGATGCTGTGATGATTAATGAGGAAGTCTTTACGAATCTCATTTGATTTTGCTGAAGACAGGTGTTTAATAAAGCTGATGAATCATTATAATGGTAATTAGTCATATTTTAGGACAGATGGGCAGATGTCTGGCAGCAGTGACTTGGCCGGAGCTGTCACCACACCAAAGCAATACAGCGCTGTCAATGTGTCAACTGCATCAAGTTAGGAACAAAAAGAGTGCAATATCTGCCCAACTCACACACTGCTTGATCACCATCCCTGCCTGGTACATACTGGTGCACCGTCACAACAGTCCCAAGGCAGGCAGGCATGCAGACAACCCTGGAAGAACCACCTTACTACTGTGATATATAGTCTCCAAGGAGAGCCACCATTGATGCCTTCTCTCCTTGTACATGCACACCATTCCTCGTATATGCATGTATATGCACGTCACACCAAGGGATTGAGCCTATTTCTCCTCCCCTTGAATCCGGACTGACTTAGACCAGTAGGTTGCTCTGGCTATGATTCTGCTTATTCCAGGTCAAGCCTTCAGGAGGATGGCAGCTTCTGCTTCCTCCCTCTTGGAAGAGAGCTGCAGTGCAAGGAGTCACTAGGAGGAAGCTCAAGCTAGCCAAGTGGAGAGACAGAGACAGAGACATGCCAACCAGCTCTCAGATGTTCTAGACATCACATCTGACGTTATGGACATGAGGAGTGAAGAAGCAATCTTAAACATTTCAGCTCCAGTAGACACCATGTGAAGCCAAAGAACTCTCCAGCCCAGACTGCAGAAACAGGAGAATTAATACATATTTGGGGACTTCCCTGGTGGCGCAGTGGTTAAGAATCTGCCTGCCAATGCAGGGAACATGGGTTCGATCCCTGGTCTGGGAAGATCCCACATGGCCGTGGACCAACGAAGCCTATGTGCCACAACTACTGAGCCTGCGCTCTAGAGCCCGTGAGCCACAGCTACTGAGCCTGTGTGCCACAACTACCGAAGCCCATGCACCTAGAGCCCGTGCTCTGCAACAAGAGAAGCCACCGTAATGAGAAGCCCGTGCACCGCAACAAAGAGTAGCCCCCCACTCGCTACAACTAGAGAAAGCCCACACTCAACAACAAGACCCAATGCAGCCAAATATAAATAAATAAAATAAATAAAATTTCAAAATAAATAAATAGAGACTTCCCTGGTGGCGCAGTGGTTAAGAATCCGCCTGCCAATGCAGGCGACACAGGATCGAGCCCTGGTTCGGGAAGATCCCACATGCCGCGAAGCAACTAAGCCAGTACGCCACAACTACTAAGCCCGCATGCCACAACTACTGCAGCCCGCGTGCCTAGAGCCTGTGCCCTACAACCAAGAGAAACCACCACAATGAGAAGCCTGCACACCGCAACAAAGAGTAGTCCCCGCTCGCCGCAACTAGAGAAAGCCCGCGCACAGCAACAAAGACCCAATGCAGCCAAAAACTTAAATAAATAAATAAATAAATTTAAATAAATAAATAAAGCTGAGAGGGGCCTAACAACAACAAAAAAATACATATTTGGTACTGGGAAGCCATTTTGTTCTCAGGATGTTTGTTACCTGGCAATAGATATTTGAAACACCTATCACCATTTAAAATAGGGTTTTATACCTCTTGATACTCTCGTTGCTAAAGGAAATAGAATATTCTTTCAGAGAAATGAAATGAGAAAAGTTTCAGTTGGGGTAAAATGGAGGGGAGTAATTCCTTTTTAGAGGATAGATTTTGGGCCTCATAAAAGTTCTAATAGAGCATTTATTCCTTTCTGCATTCATTCACCTCAATAAATATGTGTTGAATAAATTTATTGTCTGTTGTATATCTGGTACAGTTCTGGGCATGGAGTACATAGTGCTAAATGAGACACATATAGTGCTGACATCCTAATTGGAGAAGACAACAACTACAAAATAAGATTATTGCAGCCAATGGTAATGCATCTGAGAGGGGGTAATGTGATAGCATTATCATAATCTTTCCAAGGGTCACTTCCTCATGTATCTGCAATAAACAGAAATAAAGAAAGAGTTCCCCCTAAGCTTGCAATACAGTTTAATTATCTGCAACCTAATTAGCAGTTTCTTGGTGTGGGGACACACTCACAATTTAGGGCCTTCCCATTTTAGACTTCACTGTCTGTAGCTTGGCTAACACTGAAATAGATCTGATAAGAAAGGGTTTTTTCTGCTACCTTATCACTTTGGGGGAGGTGAAGGTGGGATGTGCTAACATTGAAGGAACAGGTGCTGTGAAGCCCAGGCCGGGTCTATTAACACAATCTGAGCCATGGCCACTTCTGTGCTCAAAGAAGATAAGTTTGAATTAGGAAAGAAACAAGGAGATAGATATTTGATAGTCCTAAATTTCTGGAAGGTTTAACTTACTGATTTTCTTCTAAAGGAAGGGTACTTTTCATGAGAGAATTCAAGTGGAAAAACCACTCTTCTTTCATATATAACATGGCTCTCTGTGCCATCCTGTGAGTCTGCTCTCAGGCACTTCCTTATTCTTTTAAAATTAGCAGTGACTCCTTCGAAAGCAGTGATTCTGACTTACTTTCTTTGCTTCTTCAGCCTTTCACGCAATATCCCTCCCAAAGCACATGCTTAATAAATATTTGTTGAACGAGCAGATATTGGATAAAGAGACCAGTATCTGCATTTGAATCCTAGCTCTGCAACGTACTAGCAGTGTGACCTTGGTCAAGTTACTTAAGTTTTCTATATTTCCATTTTCTCAATTGTAAAGTAGGAAACATAATATTTACATGGTTGCTTGTAATAAAAATTAACTACTCACATACATATAATACATACATAATGCAATTAATGCAGAGGTTACATGTGGTTGAAGCTAATTAAATGTAGTTCCTCCCCAAAGAGGGTATTTGCCTTTAGATAAAATCTGGGAAAAGTGGAGATCACTGCTATGATCTGACTGTTTCTGTTCCTCACCCCCCAAGTTTATACATTGAATACTAACCCCCAAGTTGATGGTATTAGAGGTGAGGCCTTTGGGACATGATTAGGTCTAACCAGGTGGATGGGATTAGTGCCCTTCTAAAAGAGGCCAGAGAAAGCTCCCCTGTCCCCTTCTGCCATGTGAGGACACAGCAAAAAGACATCTGTCTTTGAACCAAAAAAGCCGGCTCTCACCAGACACTGAATCTGCAAGCGCCTTGATCTTGAATCTCCCAACGTCCGCAACTGTGAGAAATCAATTACTGTTGTTATGAACCATTCGGTCTATGGTATATTGTTATGGCAGCCCAAATGGACTAGAAGGATCACTATTGCTAGAATTCAATTTGAGTTTTTTTTTTTTATTTAAATGGTGACTTTCAAACTCTGCTTTCACCTAAGATAAATTTTCTTATTTGGCCGCTATTACTTGCAATATATGAGTAACTATTATAATTTATCAAGTCACTATTTTGGAAACAATAATATTAAGCTTTAAATCGACCATGTAGTGATCAAAGTTTGCTAAGCAAAAGGGTTGGAAGGACAGAAAAACAAAGCAGCAAACTTGACTTCTTTTACAAACTACAGTCTAACACCAGAAGAGCTAATCTTGAAATGTCTGTTCATAGGAAACTCACTGTAAAGTCCCATGATGTTAATGGGATAAGCAATACATCCTTGCCAAAAGATACCCAGCTAGATATTTTGGAAAATGTGTCTTCTATTAAAGGCTATTACCTAAAGAGAAAAAATGACACAAACAGTTTTTGTCACTTTTTTGTGTATCTCATATTTGTGGAATACGTGAAAATGGAATTATTGATACAAAATTTGAAAAATTCAAATGAGGTGATTATTATAATTTTTAAATTATAAGCTTTATTTGGCAAGGTGAGAACATACAAGAGCTGAGATTCACCAGTATTTTAAAATGAATGATAATGAGAAAAAATTATGACTAGGACAATCAGCTTAACATTAAAAGCCACTTGTTTTAGACTGTAACTTAACAGGAAACAAAATGATGATATTCAATTTATGGCATAATCTCTTTAAGTGGCAGAAGCTATAGCCTTTAAGAAGATTCAAACCTTTTCTTCTCTAACTACTAGGGAAAGACTTATCTGTTCTCAGGAATTACTGAAATAAGCATTCTGATCTTTCAAAACCTGTATGATTGCTAATTCCATAGTGCTTCATCCTGCATGAACATAAATGTTTGTAAATAGATTTAGAGATAAAAAAACTAAAAACAGAGCTACCATATGATTCAGCAATCCCACTCCTGGGCGTATATCCAGAGAAAAACATGGTTCAAAAGGATACATGCACCCCAATGTTCATAGCAGCACTATTTACAATAGCCAAGACATGGAAGCAACCTAAATGTCCAGCAACAGATGAATGGATAAAGAAGATGTGGTATATATATATATATATATATATATATATATATAAAATGGAATATTACTCAGCCATTAAAAAAGAATGCTATAATGCCATTGCAGCAACATGGATGGACCTGGAGATTATCATACTAAGTGAAGTAAGTCAGACAGAGAAAGACAAACATCCCATGATATTGCTTATACGTGGAATCTAAAAAGAAAATGATATAAATGAACTTATTTACAAAATAGAAATAGACTCACAGCCTTAGAGAATGAACTTACGGTTACCAGGGGGGAAGGGTGGGGGGCAGGGATAGATTGGGATTTGGGGATTGACATATACACACTGCTATATTTAAAAACAGATAAACAGGGAATCCCCTGGCAGTCCAGTGGTTAGGACTCCATGCTTTCACTGCCCACTGCTGAGGGCGCGGGTTCAATCCCTGGTCAAGGAACTAAGATCCTGCAAGCCACATGGCGTGGCCAATAAATAAATAACCAACAAGGACCTACTGTACAGCAAAGGAACTCTGCCCAGTATTGTGTAATAATCTAAATGGGAAAAGAATTTGAAGAAGAATAGATACATGTATATGTATAACTGAATCACTATGCTGTACACCTGAAACTAACACACTGTTAATCAACTATACTCCAATATAAAATAAAAATTTTAAATAAATGTAAGCTAAAAAAAAGTGAGATAGCAACAAGTGATTTGTCTTCCTATAACGCATTCTTACTTGGGTAACAAATGACTGAAAGATTTCCAACGACTCGCGTGCCTTGCTGACTAGGCAATCTGCACTCTGAGTTTTCTCTGGCTCTTAGTACTCTAGATGGCATCTCTGTTTGGGATGAAATTAGAACGATTACCTCTGTGACCTTAAAAACACTTTGCCATCTTCCAAAAGCAAGCCGTTAAAAACATAAGATAAACAACAGACCCCAAGGATATGGCAAAAATAAAATGAGGTGTTTTTGTCACTGGGCTCCAGCTGGATACAGGGTATAAGCTAGAAGAGTTCGTGAACTGGTTATGCGTTCTGTACCACACCAGACAGATCAATGACGGTCCCTTAGGATTTACCGTGACAGACATTATTATAATCTCTTTAACTCTGCACTTAAAAGTATATGTTTGGCTCAATTTCTACCCAGAATTCCTGGGTCTGTGTCATTGTCAGGTAACTAGTACCTTCTCAGAGAATGGAACATTTTACTGAAGATCTATTTCCCTTCACTCACAGATTCACAAACAGGAGGTACTTAAATGCTCCTCAGTCCTGGGAAAGTGGGTGATGAGGAAGGTCAGGAATGGAACAGGTAGAAAAATCCTCCCTAGTCTAACACTGTATCGGCTCTTTACCCAATTTCTGCTAATGATCTGAATCACAATGTCCTTGAAAATACTGGTGTTTGGGAAAAAAAGATTTCAACCTCTATCAGGTGTTGCTTAGCCCCTTCAGACCATCTAGTCTTCCATTTACTGACTCCATAAAAAATACATCAAGTATTTACTTTATCCCCAAAGTTGTACCAGCCCCTAGAAAAATACTGCATTTAATAAGATGGACATAGTCTGTGCCTGCACGAGAGTTTACAGTGTAGAGGTGAAGGGTGCTAAACAGATGTTTGCAGTTAAGTGTTGCATATACACTGTGGAAGTGTTGCCACTTCTTCCAACTGGTAGAGTAGAAAAGGACACCAAAGTTACCCTCGTCTGGGTATCCTGGTGCAAATAATTTCATGGGATTCAATCAATTTCCTCAGATGAAAGTAAGAGGGCTTGGACTAACTGAATTCTAAAGGTTCCTTCCAGTGAAAAGGTGCTAGAATTCTATTCAAACCTCTTCAATCCCAACGGCATACTCAAGGTCTTTCTCTTAAAGGATAATTTGAGAACTTCCTGGGGACTAAGGACAGACAATAGTTATGTCTTTGGTCATCCCTAGAGTGGCAGTTGTGAAGCTCCAATTCAGAATCCTGAGATGCTCAACAACCTCTTGTGGAAATGTTCCGGGAATAAGGTCCCTGTGGTACCCCATACGGTTTTACTTTCTGTTTCCCAAAGGACCCCTTTTCTGTATATGTACCAAGCTGGGTGGGGACACTACTCTCTTCTGGTTCATAGTGAGCTGTCACATGCCCCAAAGGTGCCACCTCAAAAGGTTGCACCCTATCATTTTCTCCCTGAAGTAACCAAATGGATTAGCAAGAACCCAAATTATCTTCTTAGACCTTTCATTTACCAAAACATGTGATGAGTCATACACACAAACAGAGACAAAGAAACATCCCTATGCTCTCCATCATTTCTGAGGTAAACATGCAAATGACTTCTGTAGTCAACGCCATCGTATGGCTCTTCCAATACCTTTTCCAACCCTTCTCTCTTGTTTTCTCCATTGTTGAGGCTAGAAAACAAAAATGTTCAACTCTCAACCTTTCTCTCACCTAAGAGTAGCTATGTAGCTCAATTCTGGCTTATGAGATGTAGATGGAAGTCCCTGGGGACTGACGGCTTCTTGTTGCTTTACTTTCCCCTATTTTTCCTGCTCGAAACATGCCTGTGATGGCTGGAAGTATAGCAGCCATCATGAAACCATGAAGATGAAAGTCATCACTAAGGTTGATGGAGCAGAAAGAGAACAAAGTTAGTTCTTTGCTGACATTTAGAGATGCTGCCTCAGCCTTGGACAGTCTACACTAAACCTGATATTTTAAATGTCTTTTGGGTTCTGTTTCTTACATATTAATATCATCCTAACTTACCAACATCTACTAATAATGCCGATTATATACAGAAGGGTCATATATAGAAACTTCAGAGCGGCCTGGTGTACTTAGCAAGAGCCTGAAATTGATCAGAACATGCTTGCATGTGTTTGGGTGGTGTAAAATCATCTTGGTTCTTTCATAGCACTTTATCTTTTATGTATGAGATTTTAGTCAATAAAAATTGGAATATCTGAACTGAATGGAAACAAAGCTACCAGCACCAACCTATCTCAACAAGAAGATAAAAATACTTTTAATTTTGAGAAGCTCAGAGTTGTGACCACGCTGAATTCAATGGTGAGGTGTTGTGCCCCGTTTTGAGGAAGAGTCTGAGCTTGAAATATGTGTTTTTAAAAATGCAAGGCTGCCACAAGTTGCATATTATGGGACATATTAAATACAAGTTTCCACTCTGGAGAAGACATTTCTCAGGTCTTTAAACATTTGAGGAATATGAGCAGTTCCTTGTGTCTTATTAAACAAAATGTGTTTTGAAAATATTAATATCTCCACTCTAGGCTCTAGAGTCAGACTACCTGGCTCAAATCCTTGCTTAAATTTTTACTGGTGGTGTGATTTTGGACAAGTAATGGAACTTCAGCAATGCTCAGTTTCCTCATTTGTATAAAAGAGTAATAACAGCAATTACCTCCTAAGATTGTATACATTGTGCAGTGAACTGAATGTTTGTGTCCCTCCAAAATTCATATGTTGAAATCCCACTCCTAAATGTGATGGTATTAGGAGGTGGGTCTTTGGGAGGTAGTTAGTTCATTAGGGTGAAGCCCTCAGGAGTAGGATTAGTGCCCTCATAAAAGGGACCCCAGAGAGCTCTCTCAACCCTCTTTCCATCAAATGAGGATACAACAAGAAGACGGCCATCTGCAGCCTAGAAGAGGGTCCTCACCAGAACCTCACCCATGTTGACATCCTGTTCTTGATCTTCCAGCTTCCAGAACGTCAATAAATAAACTCCTGTTGTTTCTGAGCCACCCAGTCTATGGTAGTTTGTTATAGCAGGACAAACTGGCAAAGCCATATTGTATGCAGGTAAATTTCCAAGTATTATCTATTATTATAATTGTCAGGATAGAAGCTTTACTTTGAAGGTTTGTTTATATTTCATTTTAGTTGATATAAAATTTCTTTGTGTGTGTTTAATGTATATCAGTCCTTATGTGGTCATCAGTTATATTTTTAATAGATGAAATATAAGCCCACTACACTTGTTGAAGTCATTGGAACTCCTTGGAGGCAAAAAATATTTTTGTCCAGTGTCAAACATAGTGTCTGGCACATAGTAGGCGTGTAACAAACATTTGTTAAATAATCAACTGAATGAATGCTAGGAAAGAAGGTAAGAGGAATTCCCATGGGCAACTTTTTATCACATTACATTTTTGAAGGGCCAAATACAAGAGCTATCATTAAAGCATCAAGCCTGCAATGTCTCTGTGTACTAATTTCTGAGTTCCCAGAACTTGTTTTCAGCTACAGTATTATTAGCATTATGAAAAGACCTCAAATTGCCTGGGTTCTCTTTGTTATTTATTTATTAGCATTGTTTGGTTTGTTCAAGTGGGATAGCAGTGGTGTGGGAATTAACTTTAAGCCACTGAATTATTCATTAAAATCTAATGTTCTCATGCAGGGAAGAACAGAAACACAAAACAAGAAACAAATTGCATCAACTCTCAGTAAGCTATTTTTGGGTTTCTGCTGATACCACACATAGAACCTAGGCACCTAATTAACAATAGATTAATACTTTAGATAAGAATAACCTGAACAGAAACTCTTGAAGGTAAAATTAAACAAAAATCATGAAAAATTATTTGGTTAGCCACAGGCCTTCTATGAAGTTTTTAGGTTATATTTGTTGGTATTCGTTGTTCATGAACACAATCTAAAATTGTAGATGAAAATATAAACTAAGAGGAGTGAGTTCAACTGTTGACCCTGATTACCCTAGTCATGCAGGGGTTAGCCAGAAACTCTTGCAAAGAGACAATAAAATGATGATTTCAGATTCTGTCGCTACAGAACAGGAAGAATAAAGAAATTCCTGAAGATACTGAATTACAATTTTCTGAACTTCAGGTTAGATAAAAAGTTGATGTCTGCCACTTTGTTGACATAGGACATATTCTTAGGTACTCTATATACATTCTTAATTGCATTAACTTTGTTTGGTTACAAGTTTAAATTAACCCCAAATAGTCACAGCTTAAACTAGATAGTTAATTTCTCTTTCATGTAAAGGGGTCCAGAGCGAAGCATTCCTCAATTGGAGTAGATATTCTTGATAAACATTTATCTCCAAGGCTAGGGAGAAACTTGTGTATTTTAAATAGAATTTTGGCAGATCAGGGTGATCCCATGTGATGGTTTTGCTATGTTTTGATTCCAATGAACTCTATGTGGCTCTTAGCTAATTTCAAAACTCACATTCACCCTGAAATAACAAAACTTTGTCACAATTTAGAATATTTTTAAAAAGTAATATAGAATACTATATCAATTTAGGGAAGATGTAACAGAGACATTAATATAAAAAGAAAGCAGGTTCAAAAATATGTTCAGACATACACACACACGCGCGTGTGTGTGTGTGTGTGTGTGTGTGTATATGTTCCTGGACCACAAATTGGAATAGACAAAGACATTTTTTTATATATGATCCTACAATTTCTTTTTTATTGTATCCATTCAACAGATATATTTGCCTTCAAACATCCTAGGTCTGCAATGAGCAAGTCACCTGCATTTTTTTTTTTTTTTTTTTTTTGCGCCACGCGGGCCTCTCACTGCTGCGGCCTCTCCCGTTGCGGAGCACAGGCTCCTGACGCGCAGGCCCAGCGGCCATGGCTCACGGGCCCAGCCGCCCCGCAGCACGTGGGATCCTCCCGGACCGGGGCACAAACCCGTGTCCCCTGCATCGGCAGGCGGACTCCCAACCACTGCGCCACCAGGGAAGCCCCACCTGCATATTTTTTAAGATGTAGTACTGGCCCTAAAGGAGCTCTAAATCATAAACATAGAATTCCAAAGACACATGCTATGTTCCAAGTGGCAAGGGCTTATCCCAGAAGTAAACACGGACTGGGGGGTGGTTGGTAGGGGAATCCAGAGGGGCTTGTGGCTTTCTTTGCCAGGTGATAGGAGAGAGACAAGGGCTGCAGAGAAGGGGATCTGGCAGAGCTTGAGAGTCTTGGGCCAAATGGCAGAGCACTTTGCAGCCATAATTTTTATTCAGCCAGATCACGGCTTTAATCAGCTTTGCCAGCAGCACCTTTGAGGCAGTTCAGCCACCCCCAAAGAAAGAATTCCTAAATCTGGCTTATGGGGAGTGAATAGGAAAAGCCCATCCGTGCTTATCAGCCAAACATCTCTTTAGCAAGCATGCAAGGCTGGAGCCTCACTGCCAAACGAGAGGCAGCAGGGTGTGACCAAGAGAGACAAAAATACTGAAATAGCCCTGTTCTCACGCCCTCGTCTGCATCCTCATTTGAAAGAAGAAAGTAAACTGAAAACTCTCCAAAGATAAATTCAACTCAGCCATTCATAACTCTCTGCTTTACGCTGAATTTGCTAATATCAATAAGTTGTCTGTGTCCTTTGACATTTTCAGTAATTCAATTTATTAGGAGACTAGATATATCTACCTCCAATTTTCAATTCCATTCTGACCATTTTCCATACCCTCATCATCTTCAGAGACAGCATTACACAGGGACACAGACGTGCACCCAGGCTGAAAACATGGTTTGCTTATTCTTCTACCGATCAAAGCCCTTTACCAAATATAGCTTTAACTCTTGGGTAATGTATGTAATATGTCCAGAATAAGGCATAAGACTCTTTTATAAGAATAATTTTTTCCATTCTTTCTTTAAAAAATCCAATATAATGTTGAATAGAAGTATCACACAGTTTTTAAACATCCTCTGATTAATCAAATATATGCACACATGTGTATAAATATATTTCATTTAAAAGTCAATGTCTGTTTAGATTTTGTTTAATTCCGAAATGTTTTAGACACACAGAAAAGTACAGAAAAAAAAAAATTGTCACCTACTAGCCACTACCTAGAATAACATTTTGTCATATTGGTTTTTGGAATTCCTAATCCTTCACGCTCAATGATTATCACCGTCCTAAGGCTGGCAAGTGTCTTCTCCATGCATGTCTTTACACTTTTATAACATATAAATACACCCATAATATCATACAGTATTGTTTACTGCAATTTTAATGAACGTAAGTATTGTACTGAACATATTTTACAGCACGCTTTTTTTCTCAATATGCATCCTCATCACCATTTTACCAATCAGACAGTCACAAAATAGTATTACATTGCATTGCAAACAACTTCTCCCGGTATACAGCTTTTCTTTTCACTTTTTTGTGGCATCCTTTGATGAACAGACATTTAAATTTTAATACAATCTAATTTGTAACACTCTTCCTTTATGATTTGCAATTTTTGTGTCTTGTTTAAAAATTTTCTCTCCATAAAATATGATTATAAAATATTCTCATTTTTTTTCTCCTATAGCTTTCAGGGTTTTATTTTTACATTTTGGTCTTAATTCACCTTGAATTGATTTTTCTGTGTGACGTAAAGTGGGAATCAAATTGTATTATTTCCAAATGGAAAACCATTTGTCCTAAGACTACTGATTCCACTATCCTTTCCTGTGGCTTTGCAATGCCTTCTCTGTCACAAATCAAATTTCCACATACGGGCTTTCAAGTCTGTTTCACTGGTTTACTTAGCTATCTCTGTACTAACACTATACTTTTAAAAAATATATAGATAACAATATGTAGTAGTGAGATTTTTCTGCATCTTAATCCTTAAAAAAAAATTTGCCTGGGCTATTCCTGCTAGCCACATTTTAATTCTAAAAACTAAATGCTTTAGAATCAGTTCTCTAGTTACAGAGACACACACACACACACATATTGGGATGTTATTGTGATTGAAGTGAATTTAAAAATAATGGAAGGGACTGACATCCTTATGTATTGAATTTTTTTATCCATAAGCATGGTATAATCTTCCCACTTAAGTCTTCTTTAAGGTCTTTGCATAATATTTCCTACACTTCTGCATATTTAAAGAGGTATTCCAAGGTATCTAGCAATTGTGTTATTTTATTTATTTATTTAAATTTATTTGTTTGTTAATTTTTAAATTTATTTATTTTTGGCTGCATTGGGTCTTTGTTGCGGTGCACGGGCTTCTCACTGTGGTGGCTTCTCTTGTTGCAGACCATGGGCTCTAGGAGTGCGGGCTCACCTAATAGTTGTGGCTCGTGGGCTCTAGAGTGCAGGGTCAGTAGTTGTGGCACACGGGCTTAGTTGCTCCACAGCATATGGGACCTTCCTGGACCAGGGCTCGAACCTGTGTCCCCTGCATCGGCAGGCGGATTCTTAACCACTGCACCACCAGGGAAGCCCTGTGTTATTTTAAATATCTTTTAAAGTTACATTTTCTGTATTGTAGATAGTTAGGAATGTAATTAATTTTAACATATTAATATTGTACGTAGCAAGCATTCAAGACACTCATAAATTTTATTTGTAGATTCTCATGGGATTTTTACATAATCAATAAGGTAATCTCTTTATAATGGTAGTTTTGTTTCTTTCTTTCCAATCCTTAACCTTCTATTTCTTTTTCTCACCATGCTGGAGTGGACATCCAATATAATGTTGAATAGAGGTATCACACATTGTTTTATAATATCCTCCAATTATCCAAATACACCACACACATACATACATATATGTTTATTTTAAAGTCATTACCCATTTAGATTTAATTACATGTTTACCATTTCTTTGCTCACTACTGCCACACTCACATTACAGGTTCAATTCCTTTCTCACTGAAGTATAGCTCTGAGTAATTCTTTCAGTGTGGGTGTGTGACTGCTAAACCCCACCTCTTAGCCTTTTTAGATAGTGTCTTTATTTTATTCTCACCCTTGAGAAAACTCCCTTGGGTATAGCATTCTAGGTTTACATATTTCAGCATTTTATGGATATTTTTCAATTGCCTTTCTGCCTTTATTCTTTTTTAATTGGGATATAGTTGCTTTACAACGTTGTGTTAGTTTCTGCTGTACAGCTAAGTGAATCAGCTATATGTATACATATATCCCCTCTTTTTTGGATTTCCTTCCCATTTAGGTTACCACAGAGCATTGAGTAGAGTTCCCTGTGCTATAGAGCAGGTTCTCATTAATTATCCATTTTATATATATGTCAATCCCAATCTCCCAATTCATCCCACCCCCCTTTCCTCCCTTGGTGTCCATACATTTGTTCTCTACATCTGTGTCTCTATTTCTGCTTTGCAAATAAGTTAATCTGTACCATTTTTCTAGATTCCACATATATGCATTAATATACGATATTTGTTTTTCTCTTTCTGACTTAATTCACTCTGTATGACACTCTCTAGGTCCATCCACGTCTCTACAAATGACCCAATTTTATTCCTTTTAATGGTTGAGTAATATTCCACTGTATATATGTACCACATCTTCTTTATCCATTCATCTGTCAATGGACATTTAGGTTGCTTCTATGTCCTGCTTGTTGTA
The DNA here is from genome assembly GCF_008692025.1 of Phocoena sinus. Classification (NCBI taxonomy): domain Eukaryota; kingdom Metazoa; phylum Chordata; class Mammalia; order Artiodactyla; family Phocoenidae; genus Phocoena; species Phocoena sinus. Next base: position 43,190,467 of record NC_045772.1, on the reverse strand, counting down.
AATAGGATTAAAGACCTAAATGTAAGATCTGCCTTTATTGTTGCTGATAGCAATACGGCTCTCAGGCTAATAATTGTTCCTCTGTAGCTAATCTGTGCTCTTTCCTCTGGTTGCTTTAAAATTTTTCTCTTTATCATTAGAATTTTGTAATTTCACTACAGTGTATCTATATATGGATTATTTTTCTTTATTCAACTTAAGACCTGTGTGTTTTCAGTCTGTAAACTCATATTTTCATTAATACTGAACCTCTTCTTCTATTTTCTCCTTAAATATTATCTCTTCCCCACTGCTTCTTTTCTCTTTCTGGAATTCCCATTAGAGTTTTGTGGTTGTCATTATGTACTCCATTTCTCTTAACTACTTTTTCATATTTGGTATCTCTATGTGTCTCTATTCTTCATTCTAAACCAGTTCCTTAGAAATGTCTTCCAATTCACTATTTCCCTTTTTAGGTGTATCATTTTTATAAGTTTTATTTAGTTATTTTTTTCTCTCTCTTTTAAGTATCTCATGTTTTGCTTTTGGTCTCTAGTCCTTCTTTTATCTCTTAAATATATTAAATATTTATTTTACTGCCTTTTTAGATTGTTCTAGTGGTTCAAATTCTTGCAAGGTGTTAATCCTCTTAATGGTTGTTATCTACTAACTTTCCCTCATAACAAATGTTACTTGTATAGTTAGTAATTTTTTCCTATTGTGGACTCATTTTCAATTAAGGAATTTTTTTCTCCTCTGGGAGTCTTGAGCATTCTGTGTTTTTGAACTGTTGGTTCCAAGAAGATTTATATTTGTCTCTACTGGTTACCTCAAGGTGTTCATTGGTCCAGAATCACATCATTATTATTCTTCAACCTAAAGAATCCTACACAAAGCTAGTAATATATATTTGGCTTCCATGTCTGTGTCTGAAACAGGCTCTTAGTTTTTCCAATAGACCCTTTTTCCCACTCAGCTTTAGGCTAGTACAAACTTTCCTGTCACTCATCTAGCAGCCTTGTCAATGTTCCATATAAGTGTCAAGGCTTTTTCAGTTACAGTATCTCAGTTCACAACAAAAGATCAAATTTACTATATGTCATAATGTGGACACTAACAATCCTAACTGCCAGCTAGGATCCCCTGAGGTATCCGATCCCAAGGCTGTCACGCTAGATGTAAGTTTTCTCGCCTGATGACTTAGAATTTCCCTTTCAATTAAAAAAAAATCAGGTATTTATTAGTGTATGTGCACAGACTTGTCTGTAGGTTGTGTTATATTTTGTCTAGCATTTCCATCTATTTTTAACAACAGGGGTTCCATACTAGGTTGGTCTGCATTGCTGACAACTTTTTAAAGACAGGGAAACTTAGACTACATAGAACATTCCATTTGTGAAACTTTGTAGTTCTCCCACAGTGCTAAGATAACTTGTATACACAAGCAGAGTCTCAACCACGTGCTTACTAATAACTGTCCAGACCTATAGGTTCATCTCTAAATCCTGGTTCTCAGCTAAAAAAGGCTCAAAGTTTCTTCATAAATAAATGTGTTAGAAAGGCTATTTATATTATAATACTACAAGTATTGATAATATATTATAGTAGCTGTTCATCTTGTAAAGATATTTGAAACATAGGTCTTAGGTAACTGGAAGTAAAATAAGTAAACCAATAAGGATTGCTTCCAACACGTCGTTATTTCCGGGAGAATAAATGGTTTTGGTTGAATATCATTTGTAAATAAGAGACAGACAAGATCTTCTCCTGCTTTCACTGATAAAGTGTCTATCTCATTAAAAATAATAGGTTTTAAAAAAAATTCTAATTTCCACAATTGTCTATTTAATGTAAAGACTCCTAAAAATACTGATATAATTTTGTTATTTAAAACCCTTTCTTTTTATATCATAAAATATGTAACTATCCTTGTGCCACTCACTGCAGGAACATAAGAATAAATGACAGTTCTCTTGATCAAAGAATGGCCCAATCATAGCAACAAACATGTAAACAAATGATTATGTTTTGACAGATGTAACACTAGAGGTACATGATCAAGAGTCATGGGCTCTTAGAGGAAGAGGATGATTCTGTGGAAGACTTCATCAGAATATCATGCTTAAGCTATATTTTTGAAGGCTAATGAGTGTGGGACTAGAAGAATTCAGTACCATTCAGCCTGGAGTATGAAGTGGGGAATGGTAGGAAAGACAGGCTGGGTCATGGAGAACAACCTTGAATTCCATGTGAAAAATTTCACATTTTATCCTAGAGATGGTGGAAAGCCATTGAAAAATTTTAGGCAGGGGAGTGATGTGGTCAGATTTCATTTTAGGTAGATGATAAATCTGAGGAGTCAAACCTAAGAATAAGGAAACCAGTTAAGAGGCTATTGTAACATTTTAGGCAAGAACGTTCCCAGTCTATATAAAGTACTGTAGCAATGAAGATAAAGGTGGAGGGAATAGAACTGATAAATATTTACGAAGCAAAATCATCAGAACTTGGAGACTGATATAATCAAGAATGTGAAGGGGGAAAAGACAAGTCTCAAGTAACCTCAGGGCATTTGGCTATAGTGATGTAGTGGGCAATGGTACCATTAACCAACATTAGAAAACAGAAGGAGAAGCAGATGTGGGGAAACTAATGACCATTAAGTGCTTAGCAGACTCAAGATATATATCCTTAGTGCATAATAGAGAAGGCAGGGCTAGACAATGAGATTTTTGCATCATTAATATATTGACCATGGCTAATACCACAAAGAAGTTGAGTATATCTGAGGGGAACATGCAGAGTAGAAATGACCAGGGAACTGGATCTTAGAAAGTATCATTGTTTGAGAGCAAATGGATGATGAGATGAAAGGGAACTGTCAAGAGTGGGAGGAAAGTCTTATAAGCCAAAAAGGCAGAATTTCAGAAAATGAGTGTGTGTGCAGGTGTGTGCACGTACTTCTAATGCAGGCCCCATTTAGGTATTTCTAAGATATATCTATTCACTATCCTCACTCTTTCTAAGAACTCCTGATGGACAGCAGGGACTCTTTATCTGGAAATGCAAGTATTAAAAGCAAATAGCAAAAAAAAAAAGCAAATAGCTAAAACCTTGAAATTCTTGGGTGCAGAATTAGAAAAGAATGAGAGTTTCATTATGCAGCTCTTTTTCTTATCATCCAGCAAGATACTACCATTACTGTTCATAGATATTGTTAATAGAAGAGCTAAAAAGCCATTCTTGAAGGGAAAGACATTCCCTTTACTCCTATAGTAGCCAACTAAATATCCAAGCTATTACACAAATTGAAAACCAGGAGGCAAATTTTAATTAAAAACATTTATAGCAAGTGGAATACCAGCTGCTAGTTTCTCTCACCCCTCGTGAATGTGTTTTGCAGCTGGCCATAATTCTCTTATTTCAATCAGCTTAACCAATAATAACAACTGTTCATTAGGCAAGGGACATTCTATTATCACCCATGTGATATGTAGTTACTGGTAAAGACATCTTTAATTGAATAAGTTTTTAAAAGAACTACACTTTGATTTAAGGAATCATTGTTTCCTTAAATAGGGAGAAAGTTCCTTTGACCTCAAAAGTATCTCCATCGTCGTAAGGCTCAAACATTTCTACAAATTTTCTAATCTATTCATTTAAAACTATAAGAACAACAGCAATCAGAGACGAAAAAGAAATAAAAGGAATCCAAATTAGAAAAGAAGAAGTAAAGCTGTCACTGTTTGCAGATGACATGATACTATACATAGAGACTCTTAAAGATGCTACCAGAAAACTACTAGAGCTAATCAATGAATTTGGTAAAGTAGCAGGATACAAAATTAATGCACAGAAATCTCTAGCATTCCTATACACTAATGATGAAAAATCTGAAAGTGAAATTAAGAAAACACTCCCATTTACCACTGCAACAAAAAGAATAAAATATCTAGGAATAAACCTACCTAAGGAGACAAAAGACCTGTATGCAGAAAATTATAAGACAATGATGAAAGAAATTAAAGATGATACAAATAGATGGAGAAATATACCATGTTCTTGGATTGGAAGAATCAACATTGTGAAAATGGCTCTACTACCAAAAGCAATCTACAGACAGATTCAATGCAATTGCTATCAAACTACCACTGGCATTTTTCACAGATCTAGAACAAAAAACTTCACAATTTGTGTGGAAACACAAAAGACCCCAAATAGCCAAAGCAATCTTGAGAAAGAAAAACAGAGCTAGAGGAATCAGGCTCCCTGACTTCAGACTATACTACAAAGCGACAGTAATCAAGACAGTATGGTACTGGCACAAAAAGAGAAATATAGATCAATGGAACAGGATTGAAAGCCCAGAGATAATCCCATACACCTATGGTCAACTAATCTATGACTAAGGAGGCAAGGATACACAATGGAGAAAAGACAGTTTTTTCAATAAGTGGTGCTGAGAAAACTGGACAGGTACATGTAAAAGTATGAAATTAGAACACTCCCTAACACCATACACAAACATAAACTCAAAATGGATTAAAGACCTAAATGTAAGGCCAGACACTATCAAACTCTTAGAGGAAAACATAGGCAGAACACTCTATGACATAAATCACAGAAAGACACTTTTTGACCCACCTCCTAGAGAAATAGAAATAAAAACAAAAATAAACAAATGGGACCTAATGAAACTTAAAAGCTTTTGCACAGCAAAGGAAACCATAAACAAGACCAAAAGACAACCCTCAGAATGGGAGAAAATATTTGCAAATGAAGCAACTGCCAAAGGATTAATCTCCAAAATTTACAAGCAGCTCATGCAGCTCAATATCAAAAACACAAACAACCCAATCCAAAAATGGGCAGAAGACCTAAATAGACATGTCTCCAAAGAAGATATACAGATTGCCAACAAACACATGAAAGGATGCTCAACATCATTAATCATTAGAGAAATGCAAATCAAAACTACAAGCAGATATCATCTCGCACTGGTCAGAATGGCCATCATCACAAAATCTACAAACAATAAATGCTGGAGAGGGTGTGGAGAAAAGGGAACCCTCTTGCACTCTTGGTGGGAATGTAAATTGATACAGCCACTATGGAGAACAGTATGGAGGTTCCTTAAAAAACTAAAAATAGAACTACCATATGACCCAGCAATCCCACTACTGGGCATATACCCTGAGAAAACCAGAATTCAAAAAGAGCCATGCACCACAATGTTCATTGCAGCTCTATTTACAATAGCCAGGACATGGAAGCAACCTAAGTGTCCAAAAACAGATGAATGGATAAGGAAGATGTGGCACATATATACAATGGAATATTACTCAGCCATGAAAAGAAATGAAATTGAGTTATTTGTAGTGAGGTTGATGGACCTAGAGACTGTCATACAGAGTGAAGTAAGTCAGAAAGAGAAAAACAAATACCATATGCTAACACATATATATGGAATCTAAGAAAAAAAACATGGTCATGAAGAACCTAGGGGCAAGACGGGAGTAAAGACACAGACCTACTAGAGAATGGACTTGAGGTTATGGGGAGGGGGAAGTGTAAGCGGTGACAAAGTGAGAGAGTGGCATGGACATATATACACTACCAAACGTAAAATAGATTGCTAGTGGGAAGCAGCCGCATAGCACAGGGAGATCAGCTCAGTGTTTTGTGACCACCTAGAGGGGTGGGATAGGGAGGGTAGGAGGGAGATGCAAGAGGGAAGAGATACGGGAACATATGTATATGTATAACTGATTCACTTTGTTATAAAGCCGAAACTAACACACCATTGTAAAGCAACTATAAGAACATCTTAGACCGCATTAAACAAAACTAAGAAAAACATAACAAGAAGGGGGGTTGGGAGGAGCTGAAGAGTGTATACAAGGATGAATCTGATGCAATATTTGTGGTGTTTCTTAAGACCATGTTACTACAGATATTAGCAACCTCATTCATGAATGCAAAACACCACTGAGTCAGGGTCTAATCACAGCTTTTTGTTTGTTTGCTTGTTTTGTTTTATTTACAGAGTTGCCAGTGTTTCTGTGCCTTGTAAGACATTCTATTCTAGTTAGTGAAAAACAGAAAAGTCAGACAAGAATTCAATGAAATGAACAGAAATTGCTTAAACCAATGACACACATTGGGAAAAGGAACTCAGCAAGTTGAAGACATGCATTAAGAGAGGAAACTGATGATTCACTTGAAGGGGACCCACAGTAGAGCCTGCTGCTCAGAGCTTTTTGGGTGAAGGCAACGTTGCCCTGTTATTTATACAGATCTGATTAGTATGATTTAATAACGGAAGGAAAAACTCTTTTCTTCAAGAAAAACATACAAAACAAGCAAGTATATATATATATATATATATATATATATATATATATATATATATATATATATATATATATATAAAACAGATTCTAACAGAGTTCATGGTCCTGTTGTCAGGGGAGACAAGAAAAAGCTGGATTGAAACTTTATTCCCATAAACAGATCAAAAGTACCCATAAATGGGACACACTGATGATTTTCAATGTGTTGAGGGTTCCTTTGATATACTACTTTCTAAAAATGTTCCCAGCTTCCACTTATTAGAAACTATTATTTACGGAATTCAACTAGATACCAGAGGTCAACTTAATCCCTTGTTGTATTTTCCAAATGTCTTACAAATTAAACTTTTTTTCTTACTTGAAGCACCGAAGGGATTATAAAAAGAACACCACCCAAAATGAATAAAAAAATTTTTCTGACGTACATGTACCTTTTAGCCAAAACAGAAAACAATGAAGGATATTTTAAGGTAGCTTTCTTTTCCTTTGTATTTAAGTATTATGCTTCTTATGAAGGAGCAACCTTTTTTTTAAAATGAAAGGAAGTAGACCCGAATTGTAGAGGATGAAAGACAGAAAGCCAGAAGAAGGAGACTGGGAACTGAACCATCTGAGTCTGAAGCACAGACTTTACTTTGGGGGGGGGGGGGGGCCTCAAAGTATTTCTCTTTTTTTAAATTTTATTAAAAAATTTTTTTTGATTTCCACTCTCATTTTATTTATTTATTTATTTTTGAGTTAGTCATTGTCTAATTACTCTTTTTAAAATTAATTTTTATTGGAGTATACTTGCTTTACAATGTTGTGTTAGTTTCTACTGTACAGCAAAATGAATCAGCTATACATATACATATATCCCCTCCTTTTTGGACTTCCTTTCCATTTAGGTCACCACAGTGCATTAAGTAGAGTTCCCTGTAGATAAATAATGGCTACCTATTTTATACATAGTATCAATAGTGTATATATTTCAATTCCAATCTCCCAGTTCCTCCCACCGCCCCCCGCTTTCCCCTTTGGTATCCATATGCTTGTTCTCTACATCTGTGTCTCTACTTTTGCTTTGCAAATAAGATCATCTATACCATTTTTCTGGATTCCACATATATGCATTAATATACGATATTTGTTTTTCTCTTTCTGACTTACTTCACTCTGTATGACACTCTCTAGGTCCATCCACGTCTCTACAAATGACTCAATCTCGTTTCTTTTTATGGCTGAGTAATATTCCATTGTATATATGTGTCACATCTTCTTTATCCATTCGTCAGTCAATGGACATTTAGGTTGCTTCCATGTCCTGGCTACTGTAAATAGTACTGCTATGAACATGTGAGTGCATGTATCTTTTTGAATTATGGTTTTTCTCTGGGTATATGCCCGGTAGTGGGATTGCTGGGTCATATGGTAGTTCTGTTTTTAGTTTTTTAAGGAACCTCCATACTGTTCTCCATAGTGGCTGTATCAATTTACATTGCCACCAACAGTGCAAAAGGGTTTCCTTTTCTCTACACCCTCTCCAGCATTTATTGCTTGTAGATTTTTTCGATGATGGCCATTCTGACTGGTGTGAGATGATACCTCATTGTAGTTTTGATTTGCATTTCTCTAATAATTAGTGATGTTGAGCATCTTTTCATGTGTTTGTTGACCATCTGTATGCCTTCTTTGGAGAAATGTCTGTTTAGGTCTTTGGCCCATTGTTGGATTGGGTTGTTTGTTATTTTGATATTGAGCTGCATGAGCTGCTTGTATATTTTGGAGATTAATCCTTTGTCAGTTACTTCGTTTGCAAATTTTTCTCCCATTCTAAGGGTTGTCTTTTCGTCTTGTTTGAAGCACAGACTTCTTATAGCTGCTCTTTCACCTTCACAAAGACCCCACTCAAGCTCTGAGGTGGTCAGTTGCAAAAATCTGATTAAATTTGTAGCCAAGAGTCTTTCTCTTTACCAGTCTTTATTTTAAGGGAGGGAAAGGGACTTGCTTCATTTTCTATTTCCAAGTAAAATGAATGACTCTAGATGACTTTAAAGGATTCTTCTTGCTCTGATTTTCTTCTAAAACACTGAGTGCCTCCACTTGACTGGCTGTACTAAATTTACATGGCAGGCACTGAAATAGTAAGTCAGTCAGTAAGCCAAATTTACTTCTAAATGGGCCAGAAACTTCATTTTAAAATAGACGAGAATTGGGAGGAAATAGGAGTGAAGTCAGTGCAATTTATAAAGAAGGGCATCTGATGTTTTTTTAAGATGAAAGTGGAAAAACAAAATTAAGGGGAATGAGACAGAGGAAGAACTTGTGACAATGGGATGCTTTTGTTATTTCATTTATATGCTTAGAATAACTAACTTGTTTGAAGCAATCTGACTTTATTTTTAGTGCAAAGAAAAAAATACAAATTTAGGGCTTTGAGATGGTAACTTAACAAGCAGAAATGATGACAAAAGAATTTTTCAGTTTTTCTATTACATTTGGCTTGACCTCCCCGTTGAGGGTATTTACTGGCTGCTGTGTAATCCTCATGTTGATAAAGGGACATGCTCATGATTTTCTGATCCGATCAGGACAGAATAATTAAAGTCTGCAAGTACAAGTGGTTATCTCTGCTCTAATTCCATAAACACCAGGGGGATTATCAATTAAAGATGTCCTCTCAATCTGCTATGAAAAAATGTACGTGTTGGAAGCCAGCTGAATTTTGATTATACCAAATTCCCTGTTTCCTACACTCTCTTCCACAAACTGTTTTTCAACCTTGGATGAACTTTTATAAATATGCCACCCATCTTGATTCATGAAATTGTAAGCAAACCATAATACATGGAGCAATGAGGGATATGATTGTATCATAAGGCTATACATCTCCTGTTATCAGATTAGTGTTATACGACATTAAAGATCTGTTTTTTTTCCTGTCTCTTTACATGTTTATTTTCTTTTAAACCAACTTGGACCCGCGTGACTTGTGTCTACTTTAGCTCTATCACATTTATCCTTTAACTGCATTGTTTCAGAAAATGCAAGCCATATTTTAAAAAGGGTACTCATAGAACCTCTGTAAGAATTTTCTTAATGGCTTAGCAGAGAGAAAGAGGAGGGAAAAAAGAAAAAAGAGGTCAGTTAGAAAAAAAAATCAAATCATTCCTCTGTTTTCCTTTCTTACTTCTTTCTTTTCCTTCTGGCTTCAGAGACTGCGGCAGGTAAAGGGGCTCTTAGATTTGTTTTTCATATAACTCATTCTTTCTGAACCTTGTACAAGCAAAAAGTATATTTTTCTCACTCACTAGTAGGAAAAATATCTTTTTTAAAATTATTTATCTATTTTTGGCTGCGTTGGGTCTTCTTTGCTGTGCACAGGCTTTTCTTTAGTTGCGGCGAGCGGGGTCTAATCTTCATTGCAGTGAGCAGGCTTCTCATTTCGGGGTCTTCTCTTGTTGCAGAGCACGGGCTCTAGGCACACAAGCTTCAGTAGTTGTGGCTCGCAGGCTCTAGAGCGCAGGCTCAGTAGATGTGGTGCACGGGCTTTGTTGCTCCGCGGCATTTGGGATCTTCCCAGACCAGGGCTCGAACCCGTGTCCCCTGCATTGGCAGGCGGATTCTTAACACTGCGCCACGAGGGAAGTCCCAGGAAAAGTATCTTGATTCATGTTCTGTCATGAAGTATTTAGTGATCTTATGTTATTTTAATCTAGTTAATAACCAGAGGTTCATTGTTTTATATTAAATACAAACTAAATATTTCTGGAATGTTGGACTCACAGACTGCAATTTTCCTCTCAAATCTGCAAAAGGGTAAAGGAAAGAAAAAGATAGTTGGGGAGGAAAAAATAAATTGGACACCAGACACATACAGATGCCAACATTTACTAGTGTACACTGTTTGCCTGGCATAGTGCTAAGCACTGAGTGATGAGGGGAGAGTTACGGAAAATTGAAACTGTCAAGGAGTTGACCTTCGAGGTGATGAGATAGATATATTCATCTTGATTGGCTGAAACACCAATGCACCAATGAGAGGTGTTGTTAGTAAGGACTTTGGGAATTTAAAGTTTGGGGAAATCAAGAGTGAACCCTGGTGGTATAAGAAGAGCACCAAGAAGTATTGAATAAAGGAGGAATGATTGTGACTGAAAAGATTATCATTATTTTCCTATATGCAAAAGTGGAAAAGATGACATTTTGGGTGAAGAAAAGTGAAAATCAAGAGTATGGCTGAATCAAAGAGTTATAAAAACCAGGCTTGGCTGGAGTGAAGCATTTGGGCTGGATCAGCAGAGTAGATAAGAAAAAAAGAGAGTGAAGAGGGATTTTGGAGGACTTTGAAGGTCAGGTAAAGGGGTCCTGGGAGAATTGGGTCTGAAACTTGTCTTTGTGGGTGGTGGGCAGTTGCCAAGGGGAAAAAGTCACCTGGAGACGTCAGATTATTGAATTAGGAGATACACTGTGTTATTCAGACAAAATTAAGGAAGTGAATTACTCCAAAGAAATTTGGTCTTCTGAATTTCTTCCCTTGCATATACTGAGGCTCTTTAATAATCAGTTGATCTGAATTTATTTAATCAATAACTGTTAGTTGATATCACAGTAATTAACATGTGTTGAACAATCTACTGTATGCCAGAGTTCTTCATATAATCCTCACAACACCATGTGGGATGCTAGCACACACACCTACGTTATGCTGGCTGTACAGATGGTTAACCGATTGCTAGCCCAAGGTCTCAACACTTAAGGGATGAGCAGGGCTTGACCCCAAGTCTTCCAAATGAAAATTTCATTCTCTTTCCTCTGTTTCACTCCATTTATAATCTGTGCCAGGCACTGGGCTGGGTAATTTTTTATTTTAAAAACAAAGCAGCGTTGATGCACAGTTACGTATTAATATTTTTACCTAGAAACATCTCCATATACTTGGAGACAAACAGTAGTAATTTTAGGATTTTTAGTAATTCCCCCAAATCAAGAATAAGGCAAACTTTCAGATACTTCAAAAATAACCAGTAAGAAATTGAAAGGTTTGATAAATGAATACCCATTTAAAAATTTATTAAGTGGCATGTTTTATAGAAATTATGTTTTCACTAAAAATGGAAATTCTGTTGTTTGGCACATATTTGTTTTTATTTCATAAAAGAATTATACTAGGGTATGTAATATGTCTGACTCATTCTTAAGAGTTGGATTCTACAAAGCATAAAAAGTTTATCAGAATTACTTTTATATATTCTCACATAAAATTAATCCAATTTTTTCCAAATGTAGAATTAACATAGATAAAGTTATGGTGAATGTTTAATAATTGACTCTTTGGGAAAATGTACTGAATTATAGTATTTGCCTATTTCTGTAGGGCAATGGCCTACAGAAGCCACTAGAGGGATGTCTGTTTTCAAGATACTTGGATTTTTCAAGCCACTAGAAGGATGTCATTGAACACAAGTTGGGAAGGGATGCACAGTGATAGCACACCATTATATGGCGTGTTTACCACACAGATAAAATAGATATAAATAACCTCAAGAGCACAGATAATAGTAAAATTCAGTGAAACAATTAGGAAGTAATGAGTTTTGAGTATTGACTCGGTTTAAATGTAATTTATTTAATCATATGTTCCTTTTCATCTATTTTTTGTTATTGGCAGTATTTAACAATCAGATCTCAAAATTCCTAAAACTTTAACAATTGGCTCTTGCAAGCCAGTATAAGCTGGCTTTAGCACACCACTGAGAGAGCAGGAAAAAGAAAACAGGCATCAAAACACACAGGAATATTTAGGTAAAGACAAAAACTCCATGACTCTATGTGAGTCATGTGCATGGTGGATCAATTAGATATTTATTAATATTTATTGGGAAATTACTAAATACTAGGCAGATCTTTATGTCAAATTTCTTCTTCATTCTTCACAACCATCTTATATAGCTGTACCATTATTATTACTTTTTGAGACAGGAAACAGACTTGGAGAAGGAAAACAACTTTTCTGGTAGGAAAGCACAGATCAACTCTAGTTTTGACTCAAATGTCCCTGCTCTTAAAAAAGTATATACCACCCTGACGCTTCAGTGAAACACCCTTCAAAGGCTTACAACCCTCAAAGCCACTCGGAGCTCCAACTTAAAAGGGCAGCGGATTTGTTCCTCCATCAGGAAGGTCTTGATTAGCAAACAACATATGTAGTAAGTAGACTATGAAGATGGAAACAAACTCTTCCACCTAAATTCTAAGAGTGCACACACTGCTCAGATCACTACATTGTTTACTTTCTGGGATTTTCAATTTCCAAAGAAATAAATACAATCCAGTAAGGCTAGATGCTTCCCCCCCACCACCATTTTTCTATATTTCCAATGATTGTTCTAGGAAGAGTGGGCTCAGTTCTTGTCTGCCTGTCAGAGTGATTAATTGGATTTAATTTCATGCTGTCTTCTCTCATCCTGTCCCTGCCCCTGGTGACTAATAACTCCTCTACAAAGTCCAAACAAATGGCCACAGTATCTAGTTTTTATTTTTGGAAGTTTTCCCCAGCCAAAACGCATAGAACCTCTTCACAGGCAGTGGTTTAGAAATTCCTGGCCAGGATTCCTGCTCTTAACAGCCGCACTTGATATGCCTAGATGGCCCGTTGACTGATACCCTGGGGTGGCATCACGCCAGCTCAAAAGTTGTCAGGCTATTTGAATCAAGAATCAGCACGGGGCAATGATATATATAGACGGGCAGCCTACAAAACAGCTCCACGAGGGGCCATATCTTCTTCAGGAAGTACCTTTGTGCCAGCACTAAAGCATTAACACCACATGGCTTTTTCTACACTTGACATCTGTGGACACTTAGAGTGTGTGACAAAAGGAGGAAGAGGATGAGAGTAGAAAGGAAGACAAGGGAGTTTATAGGTGAAGCTAGCAAATCAGAGAAGGATGAATGGCAGCTGGGGCTCAGGAGTCCATTGGGACCCCCCCCCCCACCTCACTGGCTTTTTTAGCATGACGTGTGAGCACTAACTACAGGCAACTTGTTTCAAGGTAGAGCTTAGCACAATTGAAGTAAGAGGTCAGGAATGAGCAAGTCATATCTCTGTTTCTAGCCATACACCAGACAGCCCCCCACAAAGGGTCCATGAGTCATATATGCCAAGTGGCCACCAGGTGAAACCTTAGGATAGGACACAGCCCCTTCCCAAAGAGTTAAATCTTATGAACCCAGATCTCTGCATCTCAAGGGGGCAAGGGAACACGGCTGTTCAGACAATTCCAGACATCCAGACAAGCTTGACATAGCTTTAATAAATTCATCAGGGAAATGAAGATGTCTAGGAGTCTAAATATGTGTGTGCGCATGGGAGAACTTCAGATTCGAGATTTGTGGGACTGAAACTCTGCCCTGTCGCTTATTTAAGGCTCAAGAAGGTTAACAACTGGCCCAGTATCGGTTTACAGATAATCCTCAATTTCCTCAACTGTAAACTTAGAATAAAATTAAAATATACTTCGCAGCGTTGCTATTAGGCTCAAATGAGATGATTTATGCAAAACACTTTTTGAATGGCAAAGCCCATGTGCATGTATCATTGGGGTTATTTTAGGGGCAGCTCACCCCTTTGTAAAAATGAGTTACAACACTAATCTCCATTATCAGTCATTTTTAGAAATCATATATAAAACTTACTTTATAAATTGTGACTCCATTATTAGCACTACAATTGTTTTTAAATTGGTAGTGTTTTAAAAGTCATCTTGGGGGGGTTCCCTGGTGGCGCAGTGGTTGAGAATCCACCTGCCGATGCAGGGGACACGGGTTTGTGCACCGGTCTGGGAAGATCCCACATGCCGCGGAGCCTGAGCGTCTGGAGCCTGTGCTCCACAACGCGGGGAGGCCACAGCAGTGAGAGGCCCGCGAACCGCAAAAAGAAGTCATCTTGGGATACTGTATCTTCAGACTAACAAGGAAGTCACTGTATTTCTAAAAAGTTACCTCGCTGAGTTACCTTCAGAACCTATGTACAAAGTGAAGAAAAAGTCAGTCTCAAAAATCACTGCTCATTTATGACCCAAAATAGTATCTGCTCTATTTACCTGATATACTCTGAAGGACTTTAGGCTCAGATATGAAATCAAGTTCATCCTTAAGGAAGATGTTTGTATCACGCTTCATAGCAAGAATCTCACATAACTTCAGCATTTGAACCTCCACGGTTCTGTAGGGTAGGCAGAGGCATGCTTACAGACCTTGTTTATAAAGAAACTGAGGGTCAGAGAGATGGAGTTCTGATGCAAATTCTGATTTCCTATCTCAAAAGGAATTTCTTATTCTAGGGAGAAATTTCCCCCTATTCTTTAGGTTTGTTCCCACTGAAGTCCTTAAATCATTAAGTCAGTTCTAAAGTTTAGTTGCAAGAAATATTTTGAACAACGCTAGCACCACTGGAATATAAGTACCATCCCTCAGAGTACCCATATTGAATTACTAACATTTCACAACTGTGTCCTGATATATTAATTTAAAAATCAGTCTGTTGGAGTTTTTTGTTTGTTTGTTTAACCTCAAAGCCATCTTATACATTATCTATTTCTAAATCTCTCATTTTTAGAAGAAACTGAGGCTCAGAATGTTTAAGGGTCTCAAAATATTCATTGGTGTTTAGATGAATTGCCAAGGTTACACAGCACCTCAGTATTAAATCATTAGGAAACATACAATAAACCCAGATTGGCTTTTTAGAAGACAAAAACGATGTGGTGGTTTTTAAAAGAAATGCTGCCATATGTAGACGGCATTCTGAGTGTGAGATTATTTTCAAATTTTGAACTTATTTTCCAATCTTGAAAATTCACTCTAGATTGACTCTATTTCTTCTTAACATGTCAAAATTAATTCCTAGCAACACAGTGTTACTTCTTCAGGGAAGCCCTCATTCTCTCCTCCAACCACTATAAATGGTTTCTTTCCGTGTGTTCCAGTAGCATTTATGGTTTATGACTAGTTGTTTTTTTGTGTCAAACTCCAGCTTACTGGGAGCTTCTTAAGGGCAGGGGCCCTTACTGGTTCCTCTCTCTCAGCACCTAGCACGATGCCTGGTACATAATAAAGTGTGTTCAACAAATTTTTGATGAATAAATTAATGAATGCAGAAATTTTAAACTGTAAGACAGTGTAAATAAACAAGAAAAAAGTTTACACCCTGTTAACACAGATCCGGCCTGATCAAACACTTATCTGTTTACTATTGTCTCCTTATCTCAGGAAAATATCAGGCTTTTTGATTCTGAGTATTCTGAGGAGCATACAGTCATAGCCACCTCTGAAGGACCTGGGTTGAGGACACTGCCGTGAGGATTATTGTTATTACTTGAATTATTTTTAGTACTTCTATTTAGTTGAATGCACTCCTTTGTGGGGAACTTAAAGTGCTTCATTCGCATGTCCTTTAACTGTCACACTCCTGTGAGCTGGGTAGGGACAGAATTATCACCTTATTTCATGAATGAGAAGGCTGGAGAAGCTTGACTCATTCAAGGCCACTCAGGTGGCTTTTAGGAGGGTGATTAGAAATACTTTTCTTATTCTTGGTGTTTCTATTGTCTGGAACTGCCACTAGCTTTAGCATTGGAGTAATCAAAGCTCAGCTGCTCCTGAGGGACTCATTCACTTAGATACTGACCTAGGCCTCAAGACAATTCAAAGCTGCTCCAATCAGGAATATCTATGTCAGATTTGTTTTCCCTGATGTGCGGGGCCTGGAGGTATTTCTGTTAGTTCCTTCTTCAGGACCAGCTACGTAATTTGCAGGGTTCAGTACAAAGTAAAAACATGGGCTCCTTGTTCAGAAATTATTAAGGATTTCAAGGATTCTGCAGAGCTTTCAACCCTTCTGAGGCTGTACTCTCGTGAAAATCGCCGTATCTTTGCTCTTCTGTTTTCTTCCAAATTCTCATAAAGTTTTACCTTATGCTCCTAACACCTTCTATCTTCTCTACCTGCTTTCAGTAAGACCCGGTTCAGAGTATCCTCTATGCTTACACGGCAGTGAAATCTGTAAAATAAAACTCTGCTGAGGTCATCACCTTGATTAAAATCTTTCAGCAATGTCTCGTCATCTCCTGGATAAACTTAACTTCCTAGACTTCCCTTTCAGTTCTCTATCTCTGCATGACGAACCACCCCCAAACTCAGCGGTTTAGAAGTACAAACACACACCTTCTCATAATTCTGGGTCTCCCTGTGGTATTTGCAGGGCTCACTCATGTGTTTTGTGTTTGTCAGGTGGTAGATCAGCTAGGGACTGGCAGTCCCCAGATGACAGTCGCCTGGGGATGTTGGCCGGGGTGCCTCACTTCTCCTCCACGTGGACTCTCCTGCAGGCTGTCTGGGATCTTCTTGGAAGGCAGCTGGATGCCAAGAGAGTGAAAGTGAAAGCTGGAAATGCTTCCTGGGGGCTTAGCGCATCATACAGTCACCTCTCCCACATCCTATTGGTCAAAATAAGTCACAAGACCAGCCCAGATTTCAGAGGTTGGAGAAATAGATTTCCCCTCCTGGTAGAAAGGACAGGAGCATCACATAAGCAAAGGGGTATGACTAGAAGGGTGTGAGGAATTTGTGGATATATTTTGCAACTGACCATACTTTGCTGTGTGTCCTTTCTGACCTACACTTGCTAACCTCTCCTTTCTGTCTCCGTTACTCTCACAAGACAATGATCTAGCCTTGGGAACATGATGGTAATGATAACCAGTACCACAGATACAGTCACCGAGTTCCTTCTTTGTCTCAAACACTGTAGCTGATGTTGTGCATATATTATGGCACTTCATCCTCCAAATTCCCTATCATGGAGGTATTTTTATTCCCATTTCTGGGATGACAAAACTGAGACATTCAGGAGCTTAACAGGTCTCACAACGAAGAAACTGAGTTGGGATTCAACTCAGGTATGTTTGATTCCAATATCCATTAAGTTTTTACTATGCCACACAACCACACCAAAATATTTGCCTTATTTGATGTGTACCCATATGCCTTTTTGACTTTCACATGCCTTTCCTTTTGCCTGAAAACGCCTCCATCTCTCTCTCCTCTCCTCTTCCTTTTCCTTTCACCCCCCTCTCCACTCACCATGGAAAAGCACACACACAACTCTACATGACAACTCTCATTCCCCCAGGCAGAGTTAGATGACCCAATTTAGGATCCTATAAAACCCTTCTTCTTGACCATCTGCTCCTTGAGTGTAGGAATCTTATCTTATTATTATTACTTATTTTTGCATCTCCCTGGCCTAGTACAGTCATTGGCTTATAACCTTTGGTTGATAAGTGATTATTGAATGGAATTTTCAAAAGCATGCTAACTTTACACACTACTATATATAAAATAGATAAACTATAAGGACCTACTGTACAGCACAGGAAACTATATTTCTCAAATATATATATCATATATATTTGATATATAATATTATATATTATATATATCACAAAATCTTGTGATATCTTATAATGGAAAAGAATCTGAAAACGTATATCTATATCTACCTATCTCTCTACCTACTTATTTACCTGAATCACTTTGCTATACACCTGAAAGTAACACAACATTGTAATATCAACTATACTTCAATTTAAAAAAATGCACAGCAAATAGACTAGAAGGAAATGTAATAAAAAAATAGAGTTAATATACGAGGCAGAGGTTGAGGCATTAGGTCGTTTTATTTTCTATGTCTACTTTATTTTTCAAATTTTCTATGATGAACATGTATTGCTTTTATAGTGGCTAAAATAAATTTGATAAAGAGAAAAAAGCATGCTAACTTTGTCAATTAAAATTATATTCAGGCATATTAATAATTTTCACTGAAATAAACAATCAGAAGAGTCAAATGGTCAAAACAGTTGTCCATGTAGAGTTTCAGCAAATCTTTTGAACATGTCAGTTTCACCATGCCATTCATTCATTTGATTATTGATTTATTCAGGTTCTTATGTACAGGGCATTGTGTACTTTGACAAGACATTCATGCATTTAGTTACTCGTTAAGAAAATTACCTGATGCAAAAAATCAACCAGTTTTATGTTTAAATGTCACTGGATTCTCAGTTTTGTTTTGGTTTTGTAATCAATATTTCGTTCTACATTATAGGTTAGCTGACTTGACACTCATTCCCAATCCCATTCTTTCTTGATTGCCTTCACTATCAAGACTTTAAATACTATATACTTAATTTCTCAGCCTCTCTTGCTGATATGGGTAGTCATGTGACACAATTCTGGTCAATGACACATAATCTGAAGTATGCTAGTACAGTTTTTGTGAAAAGTTTGTTCTCCTCTTTAAAGAAAGCTTAGGCATAGCTGGCCTCACACCTGTCTCCCCTCCTCCCTGCTGTGAGCACAGACATGATGGCAGGAGCTACAGCAACCATCCTGAAGCTATGAGAAAGGAGCACCATGCTCTAAGCATGGCAGAACGTTAGAACAGAGAGAGTCTAAATCCCCATGATACGTTTGAGCTGCTGCATAAGCCACCAGACAATCTATATCGACTTCTTGCCAAGTACAAAAGAAAACCCTATTTGTTTAAACAGTTATTGGTCAATTTGTCTTACGGCCAAATGCGTCCCTATAAAGTACAAATACAGTTTGACAATACAATGTGGAAATGACCTAAAAGAGGAAGGAGTGCTTACTATAGTTAAACAACAATAACAGCAATACTGTAACATAAATTCTTAGAGGGCAGGGATATCTGTTTGTTTTTGTTGTATTCACTGTGGTACCTCCAGAACTTAGAATAGTGACTGGCACATAGTGGGAATTCAATCAGTGTTTGCTGACTGCATGAACAGTGTTCCTGTATGGAGAGCTGCCCCCTTAATTGTGTGTCCTTTCTTCACTTCTGCAAGATGCATTTTCAGCTGCACTTCTGAATGGCTCTCTGAAACCTGACTCAACCACTAAAAGTGTCTTGAAGCAAAAGGTTCATGCAGCCTCAGAAGAAGTCAAAGAAGTGAATCACAACAGCCCTCTAAATTTGGTGAAATCCTATGCTCACTTGATAATATCACACTGGCCAAAGGATACTGGAAAAGGGACCTGGACTCTCAGCTTTAAATAAAGAGCCATGTCACATCCCTTACCTGGGCTCACCTGCTGCCTGATTCTGTGTGCCTGAATCACTCATTCCATCTTTCAGGTAAGATGTGATCTAATAAGAGGGCTGGCCTCAAGCACAAAATGTGGTCACAAAATTTGCAGTTTATTGCCTCCTCTCTACATGTTATCATCAGGGAGATGCTGGAGGTTTGTGAGGTAGAAAAGAATTAGGTGATGAGTTTTCAGCTTTTGTGTATGCACTCACAGGTATTTTTCTATCTTTCACATCCATTATATCCCAAAAGACCAAAAGGATCAAATGACATTTGGGTGAATTTCATTCTTAAATAATTAAACATGACTCATCATTCTTCCATCCATATTCAAGACATATTTTAAAGAGAAATTCTTCCTCCTGTTGATCCACTCTAACAAAAAAATCTTCACTTTCAGCACTCAATATATCTGTGAGAAAATACCTGTGACATGTATGACTAATTATAAGCTGTCAGTGTGAGGATAACAATGCTGATGTAATATACTGATTTAAAAATAACTAGGGGGCTTCCCTGGTGGCGCAGTGGTTGAGAGTCTGCCTGCCGATGCAGGGAACACGGGTTCGTGCCCCGGTCCGAGAAGATCCCACATGCCACGGAGCGGCTGGGCCCGTGAGCCATGGCCGCTGAGCCTGCGTGTCCAGAGCCTGTGCTCCACAACGGGAGAGGCCACAACAGTGAAAGGCCCGCATACCACAAAAAAAACCAACCAACCAAACAAACAAAAACACTAGGAATGGGACTTCCCTGGTGGTGCAGTGGTTAAGAATCCACCTGCCAATGCAGGGGACACAGGCTTGATCCCTGGTCTGGGAAGATCCCACATGCCGTGGAGCAACTAAACCTGTGCACCATAACTGCTAAGCCTGCGCTCTACAGCCCATGCGCCACAACTGCTGAGCCCGCGTGCCACAACTACTGAGCCCGTGCACCACAACTACTGAAGACTACGCTCCTTGAGCCCGTGCTCCACAACAAGAGAAGCCACTGCGATGAGAAGCCCATGCACGCAATGAAGACCCAATGCAGCCGAAAGTAAATAAATAAAAATAAAGAGGAAAAACCAGGGAGCTTCAAGATGGTGGAAGAGTAAGATGCGGAGATCACCTTCCTCCCCACAAATACATCAGAAATACATCTACATGTGGAACAACTCCTACAGAACACCTACTGAACGCTGGCAGACGACCTCAGACCTCCCAAAAGGCAAGAGACTCCCCACGTACCTGGGTAGGGCAAAAGAAAAAACAGAGACAAAAGAATAAGGACGGCACCTGCACCAGTGGGAGGGAGCTGTGAAGGAGGAAAGGTTTCCACACACTAGGAAGGCCCTTCGTGGGTGGAGACTGCGGGTTGGCGGGGCGCGGTGGAGAGAAGCTTCAGAGCCTTGGAGGAGAGCGCAGCAACAGGGCTGCGGAGGGCAAAGCGGAGAGATTCCGCACAGAGGATCAGGGCCGACCGGCACTCACCAGCCCGAGAGGCTTGTCTGCTCACCCACCGGGGCAGGCGGGGCTGGGAGTTGAGGCTCGGGCTTCGGAGGTCGGATCCCACGGAGAGGGCTGGGGGTGGCTGCGGGAACACAGCCTGAAGGGGGCTAGTGTGCCACAGCTAGCCGGGAGGGAGTCCGGGAAAAGGTCTGGACCTGCCAAAGAGGCAAGAGACTTTTTCTTACCTCTTTCTTTCCTGGTGCTGAGGAGAGGGGATTAAGAACGCTGCTTAAAGGAGCTCCAGAGACGGGCGCAAGCCGCAGCTAAAAGCGTGGACCCCAGAGACAGGCATGAGACGCTAAGGCTGCTGCTGCCGCCACAAAGAAACCTGTGTGCGAGCACAGGTCACTCTCCACACCTCCCCTCCCGGGAGCCTGTGCAGCTCGCAACTCCCAGGGCCCCGTGATCCAGGGACAACTTTCCCGGGAGAACGCACGGCGCGCCTCACGCTGGTGCAACGTCACGCCGGCCTCTGCCGCCGCAGGCTCGCCCTGCACTCCGTACCCCTCCCTCCCCCCGGCCTGAGTGAGCCAGAGCCCCCGCAGCAGCTGCTCCTTTAACCCCGACCTGTCTGAGTGAAGAACAGACGCCCTCAGGCGACCTACACGCAGAGGTGGGGCCAAATCCAAAGCTGAACCCCGGGAGCTGTGCGAACAAAGAGAAAGGGAAATCTCTCCCAGCAGCCTCAGGAGCAGCGGATTAAATCTCCACAATCAACTTGATGTACCCTGCATCTGTGGAATCCCTGAATAGACAGCGAATCATCTCAACTTGAGGAGGTGGACTTTGGGAGCAACGATATATATATATTTTTCCCTTTATCTCTTTTTGTGAGTGTGTATGTGTATGTTGCTGTGTGTGATTTTGCTTGTACAGATTTGCTTTTACCATTTGTCCTAGGGTTCTGTCTGTCCGTTTTTGGTTTTTTTATTACTTAAAAAATTTTTTTTCTTAATAATTATTTTTTATTTTAATAACTTCAGTTTATTTTATCTTTTTCTTTCTTTCTATTTTTTTCTCCCTTTTATTCTGAGCCGTGTGGATGAAAGGCTCTTGGTGCTCCAGCCAGCCGTCAGGGTTGTGCCTCTGAGGTGGGAGAGTCAAGTTCAGGACATTGGTCCACAGGAGACCTCCCAGCTCCACGTAATATCAAACGGTGAAAATCTCCCAGAGATCTCCATCTCAACACCAAGACCCAGCTCCACTCAACGACCAGCAAGCTACAGTGCTAGACACCCTATGCCAAACAACTAGCAAGACAGGAACACAACCCCATCCATTAGCAGAGAGGCTGCCTAAAATCATAATAAGGCCACAGACACCCCAAAACACACCACAAGATGTGGCCCTCCCCACCAGAAAGACAAGATCCAGCCTCATCTACCAGAACACAGGCACTAGTCCCCTCCACCGGGAAGCCTACACAACCCACTGAACCAACCTTAGCCACTGGGGACAGACACCAAAAACAACAGGAACTACGAACCTGCAGCCTGTGAAAAGGAGACCCCAAACACAGTAAGCTAAGCAAAATGAGAAGGAAGAAAAACACACAGCAGATGAAGGAGCAAGGCAAAAACCCATCAGACCTAACAAATGAAGAGGAAATAGTCAGTCTACCTGAAAAAGAATTCAGAGTAATGATAATAAAGATGATCCACAATCTTGGAAATAGAATGGAGAAAATAAAAGAAACGTTTAACAAGGACCTAGAAGAACTAAAGAGCAAACAAACAGAGATGAAGAACACAATAAATGAAATTAAAAATTCTCTAGAAGGGATCAATAGCATAATAACTGAGGCAGAAGAACAGATAAGTGACCTGGAAGATAAAATAGTGGAAATAACTACTGCAGAGCAGAATAAAGAAAAAAAGAATGAAAAGAATTGAGGACAGTCTCAGAGACCTCTGGGACAACATTAAACACACTAACATTCAAATTATAGGGGTCCCAGAAGAGGAAGAGAAAAAGAAAGGGACTGAGAAAATATTAGAAGAGATTATAGTTGAAAACTTCCCTAATATGGGAAAATCAAGTCCAGGAAGCAGAAAGAGTCCCATACAGGATAAATCCAATGAGAAACACGCCAAGACACATATTAATCAAACTATCAAAAATTAAATACAAAGAAAAAATATAAAAAGCAGCAAGGGAAAAACAACAGATAATGCACAAGGGAATCCCAATAAAGTTAACAGCTGATCTTTCAGCAGAAATTCTGCAAGCCAGAAGGGAGTGGCAGGACATATTTAAAGTGACGAAGGAGAAAAACCTACAACCAAGATTACTCTACCCAGCAAGGATCTCATTCGGATTTGATGGAGAAATTAAAACTTTTACAGACAAGCAAAAGCTAAGAAATTCAGCACCACCAAACCAGCTTTAAAACGAAGTGCTAAAGGAACTTCTCTAGGCAGAAAACACAAGAGAAGGAAAAGACCTACAAAAACAAACCCAAAACAATTAAGAAAATGGTCATAGGAACATACATATCGATAATTACCTTAAATGTAAATGGATTAAATGCTCCAACCAAAAGACATAGATGGATGAATGGATTCAAAATCAAGACCCATACATATGCTGTCTACACGAGACCCACTTCAGACCTAGGGACACATACAGACTGAAAGCGAGGGGATGGAAAAAGATATTCCATGCAAATGGAAATCAAAAGCTGCAGTAGCAATTTTCATATCAGACAAACTAGACTTTAAAATCAAGACTATTACAAGAGATAGGGCTTCCCTGGTGGCGCAGTGGTTGCGAGTCCGCCTGCCGATGCAGGGGACGCGGGTTCGTGCCCCGGTCCGGGAAGATCCCACATGCCACGGAGTGGCTGAGCCCGTGAGCCATGGCCGCTGAGCCTGCGCGTCCGGAGCCTGTGCTCCGCAATGGGAGAGGCCACAGCAGTGAGAGGCCCACGTACCACAAAAAAAAAAAAAAAAAAAAAAAAAAAGACTATTACAAGAGACAAAGAAGGACACTACATAATGATCAAGGGATTGATCCAAGAAGAAGATATAACAATTGTAAATATTTATGCACCCAGCATAAGAGCACCTCAATACATAAGGCAAATACTAACAGCCATAAAAGGGGAAATCAACAGTAACACATTCATAGTAGGGGACTTTAACACCCCACTTTCACCAATGGACAAATCATCCAAAATGAAAATAAATAAGGAAACACAAGCTTTAAATGATACATTAAACAAGATGGACTTAATTGATATTTATAGGACATTCCATCCAAAAACAACAGAATACACAATCTTCTCAAGTGCTCATGGAACATTCTCCAGGATAGATCATATCTTGGTAATCATATCACAAATTTGATTTGTGATTTGATGTGATGATTTGTGATGATATCACAAATCAAGCCTTGGTAAATTTAAGAATATTGAAATCGTATCAAGTATCTTTTCGGACCACAACACTATGAGACTAGGTATCAATTACAGGAAAAAATCTGTAAAAAATACAAACCCATGGAGGCTACTTAATAACAAACAGATCACTGAGGAAATCAAAAAGTACCTAGAAACAAATGACAATGAAAACACGATGACCCAAAACCTATGGGATGCAGCAAAAGCAGTTCTATGAGGGAAGTTTATAGCAATACAATCTTACCTTAAGAAGCAAGAAACATCTCAAATAAACAAACTCACCTTACACCTAAAGCAATTAGAGAAAGAAGAACAAAAAACCCCAAATTTAGCAGAAGGAAAGAAATCATAAAGATCAGATCAGAAATAAATGAAAAAGAAATGAAGGATACGATAGCAAAGGTCAATAAAACTAAAAGCTGGTTTTTTGGAAGATAAACAAAATTGATAAACCATTAGCCAGACTCATCAAGAAAAATAGGGAGAAGACTCAAATGAATAGAATTAGAAATGAAAAAGGAGAAGTAACAACTGACGCTTCAGAAATACAAAGGATCGTAAGAGACTACTACAAGCAAGTCTATGCCAATAAAATGGACAACCTGGAAGAAATGGACAAATTCTTAGAAATGCACAACCTTCCGAGACTGAACCAGGAAGAAACAGAAAATATGGACAGACCAATCACAAGCACTGAAATGGAAACTGTGATTAAAAATCTTCCAACAAACAAAAGCCCAGGACCAGATGGCTTCACAGGCAAATTCTATCAAACATTTACAGAAGAGCTAACACCTATCCTTCTCAAACTCTTCCAAAATGTAGCAGAGGGAGGATCATTCCCAAACTCATTCTATGAGGCCACCATCACCCTGATACCAAAACCAGACAAAAATGTCACAAGAAAGAAAACTACAGGCCAATATCACTGATGAACATAGATGCAAAAATCCTCAACCAAATACTAGCAAACAGAATCCAACAGCACATTAAAAGGATCATACACCATGATCAAGTGGGGTTTATTCCAGGAATGCAAGGATTCTTCAATATACGCAAATCAATCAATGTGATACACCATATTAACAAATTGAAGGAGAAAAACCATATGATCATCTCAATAGATGCAGAGTAAGCTTTCGACAAAATTCAACACCCATTTATGATAAAAACCCTCCAGAAAGTAAGCATAGAGGGAACTTTCCTCAATATAATAAAGGCCATATATGACAAACCCACAGCCAACATCGTCCTCAATGGTGAAAAACTGAAACCATTTCCACTAAGATCAGGAACAAGACAAGGTTGCCCACTCTCACCACTATTATTCAACATAGTTTTGGAATTTTTAGCCACAGGAATCAGAGAAGAAAAAGAAATAAAAGGAATCCAAATCGGAAAAGAAGAAGTAAAGCTGTCACTGTTTGCAGGACATGATACTATACATAGAGAATCCTAAAGATGCTACCAGAAAACTACTAGAGCTAATCAATGAATTTGGTAAAGTAGCAGGATACAAAATTAATGCACAGAAATCTCTAGCATTCCTAATGCTAATGATGAAAAATCTGAGAGTGAAATTAAGAAAACACTCCCATTTACCATTGCAACAAAAAGAATAAAATACCTAAGAATAAACCTGCCTAAGGAGACAAAAGACGTGTATGCAGAAAATTATAAGACAATGATGAAAGAAATTAAAGATGATACAAATAGATGGAGAGATATACCATGTTCTTGGATTGGAAGAATCAACATTGTGAAAATGACTCTACTAACCAAAGCAATCTACAGATTCAATGCAATCCCTATCAAACTACCACTGGCATTTTTCACAGAACTAGAGCAAAAAAATTCGCAATTTGTATGGAAACACAAAAGACCCCGAATAGCCAAAGCAATTTTGAGAAAGAAGAACGGAGTTGAAGGAATAAGGCTCCCTGACTTCAGACTATACTACAAAGCTGCAGTAATCAAGACAGTATGGTACTGGCACAAAACAGAAATATAGATCAATGGAACAGGATAGAAAGCCCAGAGATAAACCCACGCACATATGGTCACCTTATCTTTGATAAAGGAGGCAAGAATGTACAGTGGAGAAAAGACAGCCTCTTCAATAAGTGGTGCTGAGAAAAGTGGACAGGTACATGTAAAAGTATGAAATTAGAACACTCCCTAACACCATACACAAACATAAACTCAAAATGGATTAAAGATCTAAATGTAAGGCCAGACACTATCAAACTCTTAGAGGAAAACATAGGCAGAACACTCTATGACATAAATCACAGCAAGATCCTTTTTGACCCACCTCCTAGAGAAATAGAAATAAAAACAAAAATAAACAAATGGGACCTAATGAAACTTAAAAGCTTTTGCACAGCAAAGGAAACCATAAACAAGACCAAAAGACAACCCTCAGAATGGGAGAAAATATTTGCAAATGAAGCAACTGCCAAAGGATTAATCTCCAAAATTTACAAGCAGCTCATGCAGCTCAATATCAAAAAAACAAACCACCCAATCCAAAAATGGGCAGAAGACCTAAATAGACATTTCTCCAAAGAAGATATACCGATTGCCAACAAATACATGAAAGGATGCTCAACATCACTAATCATTAGAGAAATGCAAATCAAAACTACAGTGAGGTATCACCTCACACCAGTCAGAATGGCCATCATCAAAAAATCTACAAACAATAAATGCTGGAGAGGGTGTGGAGAAAAGGGAACCCTCTTGCACTCTTGGTGGGAATGTAAACTGACACAGCCACTATGGAGGACAGTATGGAGGTTCCTTAAAAAACTAAAAATAGAACTACCATACGACCCAGCAATCCCACTACTGGGCATATACCCTGAGAAAACCAGAATTCAAAAAGAGTCATGTACCAAAATGTTCATTGCAGCTCTATTTACAATAGCCAGGACATGGAAGCAACCTAATTGTCCACCAACAGATGAATGGATAAGGAAGATGTGGCACATATATACAATGGAATATTACTCAGCCATAATAAGAAACGAAATTGAGTTATTTGTAGTGAGGTGGATGGACCTAGAGTCTGTCATACAGAGTGAAGTAAGTCAGAAAGAGAAAAACAAATACTGTATGCTAACACATATATACGGAATCTAAGGGAAAAAAAAAAAGGTCATGAAGAACCTAGGGGCAAGACGGGAATAAAGGCACAGACCTACTAGAGAATGGACTTGATATGGGGAGGGGGAAGTGTAAGCTGTGACAAAGTGAGAGAGTGGCATGGACATATATACACTACCAAATGTAAAATAGATAGCTAGTGGGAAGCAGCCACATAGCACAGGGAGATCACCTCCCTGCTCTGTGACCACTTAGAGAGGTGGGTTAGGGAGGTTGGGAGGGAGGGAGACACAAAAGGGAAGAGATATGTGAACATATGTATATGTATAACTGATTCACTTTGTTATAAAGCAGAAACTAACACACCATTGTAAAGCAATTCTACTCCAATATAGATGCTAAAAAAATAAATAAAATTAAAAAAAATCAATTTCTTTAAAAAAAAATAAATTAGATAAATAAATGTATTTTTTAAAATAAAATAGATTTTAAAATAAAAGAAATAAAAATTATTAGGAATGAAATTCACTCTCCTGTCAATAATTAAGTTGTCAACCTCTGAAAAAATATCAGAGTCACTACTATTATTATTTTTCCTTTTTAGAGATTTCTAATGAAGGATTCATTTTGATCCTTTAAAACTATACTGTTACTCTTCATAACTGCTGTTACTGTACAGATAACAATACCAAATATGTGACTTAAAGTGGATTTTTGTGTCATACTAGTCCTTCCTGTGATATCCAAGCAGAGAAATTACTCTCTGGGGAATAGTCTAAACTAGTCCAACAATTTGCTTGAGGAAAGCCTGAAGTAATAGACTATTTTCACTTTGCTTTTAAAAATAGAAACACATGAGGCTGTTTGAGTTCAGTGTCCGTGAACGTGTCACATCTCAGCTGAAAGACATGAAGTCCTTAGTCTTTCACAAGAATTAGTTCAATCAGGCATACCTCACTTTATTGTCCTTTGCTTTATTGTGTTTCACATATTCCGCAGTTTCTATAAATTGAAGATTTGTGGCAACCCTGCATCAAGTAAGTCTATTAGTGCCATTTTTCCAAGGTTGTTTGCTCACTTTGTGTCTCTGTGTCACATTTTTAAAAACTTATTATTAAGACTATTTACTATCTAGTATTAAGAGCAATTTAGGGTTCACAGAAAAATTAGGGGGAAGGTACAATTTTTTCATCTATTCCCTGCTCTGTGTCACATTTTGATAATACTTGAAATATTTCAAATCCTCCACCAGTGGGATTTGCTGAAGGTTCAGATAATAGTTAGCTTTTTTTAGCAACAAAGTATTTTTAATTAAAGTATGTACATTTTTTAGACATAATGCTATTGCACCAAAATATTCATGTGACTTGCTTTATTGCAATGTTCTGGAACCCAACTGGCAATATCTCCGAGGTATGCCTGTATTGGGAAGGCCTTTTAGTTCTCCATTTTTCTACTCTCTTTGGAGCTCTGAGTACAATAGTATGCTCTGACATTTCCCTAAATAGTGCCAGAATGTTCGTTTTGAGAAACAGATTTGGAAGTTGTTTGCCTCAGAGTCCTTTCTTTTGTTTTCCATTTGGGATTTTCCCCACCTTGCGCACAAGGCAGTATACCTGACTTTGGAGAATTCACACTGGGTTTGTTTCTGCAAAGAAGTAACTGGACTCCCCTGCTGATTTTTTTTTTAATATAAATTTATTTGTTTTTGGCTGCGTTGGGTCTTCATAGCTGCGTGCGGGCTTTCTCTAGTTGTGGCGAGAGGGAGCCACTCCTCGTTGTGGTGCACGGGCCTCGTTGCGGTGGCTTCTCTTGTTGCAGAGCACGGGCTCTGGGCGCGCGAGCTTCAGTAGTTTCGGCGCACAGGCTTAGTTGCTCCGTGGCGTGTGGGATCTTCCCGGACCAGGGCTCGAACCCGTGTCTCCTGCATTGGCGGGCGGATTCTTAAACACTGTACCGCCAGGGAAGCCCTCCTCTGTTGATTTTTGACCCCTGTTCTAACTTCAACCATCATCCCTTTTCCAGCGCAAGGGACATCTGAGCTGTGTTTATGAGGAAAAGACGAGGAAGAGTCAACTGACGGGTCAGGGTCAGGCGGTAATGAAACACTGGGATCGGGTGGTGGTGCCTTTAGCATCTTTCACAGGACACCGAGCAAGAATGAAGACTCAAGGGCATCTCTCAGAGAAAAGCAGAGGCGAGGACTGTATCCAGGGCTTGGCTATGCGGAAGCCCCCATGAGTCGTTGTCTTGCAGAAAACCTTTCCAGCTGGGCAACTGGCCTAGTTTATGGAAGGATGAAACTGTTCATGGTAGAGATGTGCTGACAATTATTTTATACCCTGGAAGGGGATTAGACATAATCTGTGAGGCAATGAAAAGTATGACTATTTCACAGATTAGCTCCCAAGCTTAGCTCCCCAGGAGTACCCCTTTTACAAGTCTGTGGTTTATGCTTCTTTGGATGTGGAAGCTGGGATACTATTTTGGGAACTGACAGTGGGAACGTCAGCTTGGCTGCATTCATGCTCTTGAGTGTATATAAGCAGTCACAAAATTTGGCTTCTTGATGTGAAATGACACCTGATGTGGAACTGTTCCCCAAGGAGGTGGCAAACATAAAAATTCAATGGAGAGGAAGAAGCATGAGTCTGGCTGAGTATACACACTGCAAAGACTGGAACTGGCAAAGTGAACTCTGTTAACGACTTTTAAATATTCTCCCACGTGCTCTATTGGGAGACTGGTTTGGAGCTTTGTGAGGGGATAAAGAGCTCTCTAGAGGTCATGTCAAAAAAAAATTACAAAAGATATATAAAAGAATATCTAACGTTTATGTAGTATTTGCGAAGAGCCAGGCACTGTGTTAAATACATTTCAAGCATCATCTCATGGGTTCATGATTAAATCCTTTGAGGAAGGCACAGTTATGAACCTCATTCTACAGTTGAGGAAACTGAGGTTGTAAAAAGCCGACTAACCAATAAGTGGTCTGTGCTCTTTTCATTGTTCTGCATTTTACCAAGACGCTCAGAGGACCTATGCTGCACTACAAGCCCATCTATTCAGTGGTTTCTGATAAGCTGGTACAGGTAAAGGTACACGTGCTGTCAGACCTTTTCTTCCTAAGAGTTACTTTAACTTACACAGGTAAGAGGGTCAATTTCTCTCAGGAAAAGTCCAGGGTGGTTTAGTGGAAGGCAGTTTGCAAAAACTAGTCCTAAAAGCATTGATATTTATTTTCCCCACTAGAGGGCAGTGCTTGAAAGAATTACAGTCCTTACCTCTGAGGTTAGGCAGTACCAAGGGCTGGAACAATCCCCCCCCATTGTTACTTCCCCTAACTCACGTGCAGAGCACATAAAGATTTTATTACTTTGGAGGAAAAAGGAGAAATAAACATGTTTGCTCTAACATGACGCAGACATCAATGATGATGCTGTCTTAACTTGCTGAGAATGGAGAAAGAAAAATGCCAATAAAATTTAATATTCAGAATCGCCAAAGAATAAATGAAAGAAGACATCCTTATAAATGTAGGTGAAATCCTTTCACAATAAACTCTTAAAGAGAGGATGTTTGTTGAAGCTGTGACCAAATGCTCAGAAAAATAATCTCTGTTGCCTTGGTTTGAGTACCATTAGAATATACTAGAGTGAACAACTTATTTCAATAAACATCTTTTTTCTTTCATCAGTATGGTCACACATGGTGTATGGTGCAAAATACAAGCTCAGAAAAATACATAATGTTATGTAATGGTTAAAATTTGCCCTTTGAAGAAGGGATGAGTGCTGAAAGGGGAGTAGTTATTTGAAGATGGTTTTAAAATCTGTAGAACTTTGCCAAGAACCCCCTTTGGGTTACCTGCTTGAATCTTCCAATGAGAGTGTCACTAATTAGATAGGCTGCCAAAGTGGAAGCATTGTTTCCTTAAACCATAATTAAAGCCCACAGTCCTTGGGTCTTGACCTCTGCTTTAGCAAGGATGACTGGGACCCTGTGAGGGATTAACTGAGAATTCATACTTTTCAAAACAGGCTAGTGGGGATGGGGGGAGGGGAGGAAATCAATCAGAGACTAAAGCAGGAGTTTATCAGTGGGTTCCAAATCCAAAACTTCTCATTTTTTTCTGGTCAGCCCAGGTGATCCACCAATCAGCAAGTAGTTATTGAGCGCCCACAGAGTAACAGAACAGGAAAATATTGGAGAGCCTGGAGCAGCACTGGGTACTATAGGGAATTATGAAAACTGTCTTTTCTCTGCCCTAAAGGATAAGTGAATATACTCAACATTACACATGGAAGATGAGGGATACGGTGAAAATGGAAAGAGGTCATATGTGAGGATGGAGGGTACTACTTCTATCTTAATTCACTTAATTCAATAAAGCAGGACCTCCTACCTCTAAGAGCTTACAGCCTAATGGAGAAGATACCCTGGCACCCAATTAACCATCTGCTTCCCTAGTTGGTGGGCAACTTTGTCTGAAGGGTGTTCATTCGGTGAACACTGGGTGTTCACTCTCATTCATTTTCTGCCCTTGACTTAAAGGGAACAGTCCTGAAGACACCCCAAGCAAGATTTGTAACAAAAGTCACCAGAGTCTGGAAGATGAAGATTTTTATTCACCTCTCCCTAGCTGTGTGACTCTGATGGCCCTGCCTAAGATAACTAACTCCTCTCTGCAACGCCAACAGTTTTCCTCTTTATAGAATGAAATTAAAGAAATACCCATGTCACAGGACTCAGTGCGTGGATGGACAGGAAATGAGGGTAGAAGCCACTCTGATGAGCCTCACAGAGCTCTTTCTGTTCGGGACCCATCATGATCTCATAGACTTCACTAATGTCAAAGGGATAGGCTTTATTCAGCCTTCATTTTGGATGTACAAACATTTAGCTCCAGATAAATGGAGACCCAGTTATCCACATTTCAAAGGATTTTTAACTTTAAAAGCCTTAAAGCAGATTTCTTTTGAAATAGGCATTTTCTTCTTTTCAAATGAATTAACTGCAATTGTAGAATGCTGGATCTGGAAGAGATTTTAGAGCTCTTTTAAATACACACACACACACACACACACACACAATCAGGCTGTTTTCCGAGTCAAGAGCAAATTTTTGGAAGGGCTGGAACCATGTCTTCCGATTCTCAGCCCTGTGGGTTGGTCAGCTGAGAATAACAAACACAAGATCCAAATCAGGTATAAAGATAAAGTGACTTTAAGACCGTCACGTCATGTCATTCAATGAGACTTGCTTGTTCAGGAATTCTACGTTATATAATTCGCTATTCAGAAATATATCTATAAAAATATTGAAGTACCAATATCAAGAATAACAAAAAAAGAGTGTGCAAATACTAATTCTTATGTGCAGTCATCAGCCCATCAGCTTATTTCCAGTCTTATCAAAATCAACATGGCAATAAAATGTCTCCTTGTCCTTCTTCCAACTTCCTTATTAAAATGCATTAAATGTGTTTTTCTCACACATAGAAAGATAAGGTTGTTAATTACAGGAACTGCTTATCAGCAAAAATGTAAAATAGCAGGAGAGTCATTTGATGGTTCAGCCAAGAAGAAAAAGGAACGGAGGAAGGAAGACATTCAGAATAAAGAAAGCTTAGGGAATGAATATGAAATCGATATTCACAATGGATTAAATATTTGTAAACTGAAATATTTCCCAGAAAGTATTTGTGTATTTTAAAAGAAAGGAGCTAGTGCAAAATACAGAAGTATGCAGATATGTAAACTGCCAATTAAAATTAAAGGAATAAAGTGTTGTATAACTTTTGCTAGACCTGTTACAAATACAAAGGATCACCTCTCCTCCAGGATGGTCCTGGCAGGATTGTGGGTGACTCGGGTGGACACAGCGGTAAGAGGAAGAAGTGACCTCAGAGTCTACTCGAGATGCCTAACTTTGATTCCTATAAAACCCTGTCAATAACTGGAGTTAGGAGACATCTTATGTTGTGAAAACTTCATTTCACAGTGATTTAAAATAAAAAAGCTGCAATAGAAAGCAGAGGATTCTCTTCTCGCCAGAAAGAGAGAAATGAGTGTTGGATTATATCTACCTTCGGCTACGTTTAGAGCACTGCTTGCTAAAGGCACAGCTGGCTCTTTGCTCTTGTGTTCTCTTGCCTGTCATTCAGAATGCTTGGGAAATAGATTTTCAGTGTTAGGGGTCAGTCAATAAGTTCAGTCTTGAAAAAGACCACATCAAGGCTGCGGCATTCAATTTCGAAGAATTTGCATGTCACAGTCACAGGTTTTTGCTTCCTCCATAAAATGAATTAGAGAAACTCACTTGTATGGATACAAAGGTTTTCAGATTAATTCATCTAAAATGTACACACAAATTTAATAAATTAATCACAACCCCAATTTAGAGGAACAGGTAAGACACTGGGTATTTGGGGGCCATTATTCTTTTATTATTAATTCTTTTGTTATTTTTTTAAGTAGGAAGGAATATTTTAAATATAATTGGGTGTTGGTGAAGGAGAAGGGTTTAAATTCACAAAGCCTTATGGCTGGAAGCAGCATTTGTTTTAACGTAGAACGACAATGTCCTATGTATACTGTAACTATCTATTTATTAAGAGAAATTTTCAAAAACTTTTTCAGCTGTAGGATCTTAAAAAAAAATCATATCTGAAAATGTAACATAAAAACAAAGATGCTCTGGCTGTGACTGGGGAGAAGCCCACATGGGGCGGGTTCTGTCACGTCTCACTGTTTGGGAAAGGGATGATGGCAGCTGAAAGAATGTCTGTGACCCCATGGTGGCTGCAGCAATCTCAAGAGGAAGTGCTTGCAAACCAGCCTGTGTAACAGTCACCAAATAGGTTGCTACAGCCTTTGCCAAACCAGAGATAACTAATAATTCATTATCATTAGTTAGTAAAATACACACTCCTCCTTTTTAATCTGTACTGACTGGAAGCAGTGTAACAAAATTAGTGAACACTCTAAATAATGAATCCTGTGTGTTAAACATCCCCCAAATCATAGCTCATGCATAAAAAATGAGATCTTCTGAGTCTGTAATGAGTAGACTAATTCAGGAAAAATCCATTGTTAGCTATTTATAAAGAAAATATCTCGATTTATATGCTATACTGCAGAGGGAGGGGGTGGAATACTCTTTATTTGCTTGCATTTTTATTTCAGTATAAAGGACCCTATTTTGATGGCCGAATATTTGTATAGTTGGCCAAGTGATATTTAATCACGTATTTGAGCCAGTGTTGGTCAGGGACTGTGAGCTTTCAGAGGATGAGAATCACAGCTGCTAGACGTCAATTCTCAGCCAACTGCTGTGTGTATCAGGCACCTAGGGAAGGGATGGCCTTGGAGCCAGATCCCTTTCTATTGCTTCCTGTTCCTCCTCATTCTCCCTCTGGTCCCCATTCAGACTTTTCAATAAAAGCAAACCACTTCCCTCTGTAACAAGACCGCATCTGCAGAACTTTTCTCTTGAGCATCTGTCGTGCAGGAATGAAAACTCCATAAAATGCAGTTGATATTTGGTTTTAGCCAAAATAATTCTAAGAGACTTTGAAGGCATAGGGGCCCTGCTAGCTGTACTTCACTAACAAAGTGTTGCTTTTCTTTTCTTTTTTCTTTTTTTTTTTAAAAATATTAAACACTAGAGTTAGCTCATCAGATCATTCAAGTAAGCCCAGCTGATCAGACTTCAGTCCCAATGACAGCATGTTGTAGTAAGTGTTGGAAACAGATGAGATAGTGGGCAGACAAGTTATGATTCTCTATGACAGTGGAACAGCCAGGTTGAGTGACTTTTTTTAAAAATAAATTTATTTATTTTATTTTTGGCTGCGTTGGGGCTTTGTTGCTGCTCTCAGGCTTTCCCTAGTTGCGGCAAGCGGGGGCTACTCCTCGTTGCGGTGCACCAGCCTCTCATTGCGGTGGCTTCCCTTGTTGCAGAGCACGGGCTCCAGGCACGCGGGCTTCGGTAGTTGTGGCATGTGGGCTCAGTAGTTGTG
Source organism: Phocoena sinus (assembly GCF_008692025.1). NCBI lineage: Eukaryota > Metazoa > Chordata > Mammalia > Artiodactyla > Phocoenidae > Phocoena > Phocoena sinus. The sequence continues at coordinate 43,154,957 of NC_045772.1, read as the reverse complement.
GCGCATGGGTTTAGTTCCTCTGTGGCATGTGGGATCTTCCTGGACCAGGGCTGGAACCCATGTCCCCTGCATTGGCAGGCAGATTGTTAACCACTGCGCCACCAGGGAAGCCCCTGAGTGTCTTTTTAAACATGGGCTCAACAGTCCTCTGAAGCCTTTGCAGATTACATCCAATTCCTAGGTGCCTTGTAGATCAGGAAAATCAAAAATCTATTCTTTAATTGCTGCTTCAAGCTAGGGAGACTTTGTGCTTTCAAAAATTCCTTCAAATTCTCAAGGAAGAGGAAATTTCTTAAAATTTATATGTCTCTCAGTAAAAATTTGGATCGGTGCATTAGTCCCGGGCAATATAGTAATTTTCAGTCCTTGGGAATCAAATCAACCCTAAATTAATTAATCTTTTCATATATCTGTATTGGAAACAAAGGGGTAAAAGATGGGGAGGGGGTGTGGAGGCTACTGAAATTGAATATCACTTATCCTCAGATATATGGGTCCTTACAGCTTTGAATGAGCATTTGCTTGGAACAATTGGCAATCCATTCATTCATTCACCAATTCATTCCATAGATGTTTATTGGGCGTCTGAGATATACCAGGCATTGTGCCAGGTTTGAGGCACAACAAGGAACACCTCCTTTCCTTAAGGGTTTATAGGGTTAGTGCTACAGACACAGAAATAAACAATAAGGACTAATAACGTACTGACTGAAGATGCACAAGGTCCTAAGAGAGAACAGAGAAGGGAGACCAAGACCAAACCAAGCTTTGGCTATGAGGGTGGCATTGAGATGAGCTGGGTTAGAGAAGGTGGGTGTAAGAGAGTGGCAAGAGGTGAAGAGGGAGAGAAAATCAGGCACCAGATTTTGAAGGGCCTTGTGCACCAGATTAATTTATCTGAACTTCCTCTGCCTTTGTGCTTCTCAAGACTTTGATATCCTGGTATGGCCCATATCCTGAAACCACAGAATAAACAAGAAATATCTTCCTGGAGCATTGGTTCTGCTTAGTGGTGAGTAATTTAAAATATTTGTTACTAAAGGAGTAGAATGCAAAATCCGCATACATATGTAAGATAAATCATGAGATTCCTAGGATATTTTGTGCTTGGGACGGGTAACTTGAGGTTGTATCTCCAGCCCCACTCTCTCCTCTGCCATAAGAAGACCCTTGTAGAAAAGTTTGCAAAGCACATTTGTAATGGGAACTACTTAAGAACAGGAGGCAATTTGCAGTTTAGAAAGACCTCAGGCTGCAAGGTAGATAATGATTCAGAGAAGGGTGAGAGTGAAAACAAGGAAAGTAGCCTAGGAGGCTCTTGCAGTCCCCAGTCTGAAACATTATACTGACTCTAACTAGGGTAATAACAGCAGGGATAAAAAAAAAAAAAAAAAGTGATTTGCAAGATATTTTAGAGATGGCAACAGTGGGATAATTACTGATTCATTCTTTTATTTAATAAACATTTACTTAGTGGCTATCATGTTCCGGGCATTTTTGCAGGCAGGGAATAACACAGCAAAGATCCCTGCTTTCTTGAGCTTATATTTTAGTGGAAGAGGGAGACAAAAACAAATAAATAAGAAATTAAATTAATTGTATAAATTAGTGATGAATTCTGTGAAGGAAATGTGATATTACCTTGGGGAGTGAATAAGGTGATGGAGAAGGGGACTGGGAGAGTGAACAGGGAATGAAGACAAACATAATGGTTGAATGACAATGTCCTACATTGAGACCAGGAACATAAGAAGAAAGGAAAGTTTAAGAGGAAATAATTGAGTGCAGTTTGGGAGATCCATGAGAATATGCCCAGAAGAGAACTAAGAAGATATGAATATCTATATATCTATCTATCGATACTATATATACATACATGCTCATAAGCATACATGTATATGACACACACACACACACACACACACACACACACACACACATACTCGTATACACACCCCACAGGGAATCACTCCACATAAAGATGGGGAAGTACTGAAAGTAAGGATCAAAAGAGCAGCAGTATGAAGTGAAAATGAGGTCCCAGAGACCTCTTGAGGGTTTGAATGAAAGATCAATTATTCTTCATTAACTAAGAAACATCATCATGTAGGCATGAACGGCATGCTCCCTCGTGTTCACCAGAGACAGTCAACTGTTTCATGGTTTGATTCGGTACACGCGCTAAGCTGCTTTTGTTCATGGAGACAACTGTTAAGTGTGTGCCTGGGTTGCTCAGCAGAGCTCCTGTGCTCTCCTGGGGGGTGCGCTCTAGAAAGCACTTCCCACTGTCCACCTGAACTTCAAAAAGGCACCTGCGGGGCTTCCCTGGTGGTGCAGCGGTTGAGAGTCCGCCTGCCGATGCAGGGAACGCGGGTTCGTGCCCCAGTCCCGGAGGATCCCACATGCCGCGGAGCGGCTGGGCCCGTGAGCCATGGCCGCTGGGCCTGTGCGTCCGGAGCCTATGCTCCGCAACGGGGGAGTCCACAACAGTGAGAGGCCCGCGTACTGCAAAAAAAAAAAAAAAAAAAAAAGGCACCTGCGGGGCCCTCGGGGAGACTGCAAGCTGTAATGAGGCCCATGCCTGGCAGCTCAGGAAGCCATGAAAATAATGAGGGAGTCTGGTGCTCTTCCTGGCAAGTTCCCTAGAGCCCCAATTACAGAAGTTAAAATTCCAAGGGTGTGTTGATATTGAAAAACCCCCGTTTTTTCCCTCCCCAGACAATGTGAGACAATAAAACCCCAGTCTGAAAAAGGAGGAAACCAAAGAAACTTTTTCTGGAAAGAAGTGGAGGAACAGTGCATAAACCACAGTTTTTTTCTCCTCCAACAGCCTTCCACTGCAGCTGAATGTCTTTCTTCAACAGTTATTGCTTCATAATGTGAACATTTACATTGACCTTTAAATCGGTCATTTGGCTGGACACAGTTTTCTACGAGGCAGTGTTGACTAGGAAAGCGCACACTGGTTTATGCTGAAATCCTTCATAATTATAAAAGCCACAGATCTCACTCCTTCCAAAGTCAACATTAAAAGTCACCCCACCTTTAAGAAAAAAAAGTATGCCTGCGTGAAAGGACACTTTGAGTAAATGAAAGTTTCTGACTTGCAGCTTTAAATAAATCTTTTCACGGGTTATCCTATTACAGTCGAGGGAAATGAGTGATTCTTTCCCAGTCATGAGGTTATAGACTAAGAGTGGGGTGCTTAAAAACCAGGGGGTGCTGGCCAAAGCCTGGAAACAGATGTCTTAGGAGGCTGTTGATCATGGTGATCTAGTAGTTGGTTACTCAGGGAAGAGAACTAGAGAGGCAGGATCTTAAAAAAGAGACCAGGATATGAGATATCACATGCTTATCCAAAAGCCATATCCCAGCACTGAATGTGGGCATATGACTGTCCTTGTTTTTCTGCATTTTTTTCACAAGCTCGGAGTCTCAGGAGATTTCTGGCACATGACCATGATCTGAGGCTGTTTCTATCCTAGTCTAGGCTGCAGTGCCATAGACACCAAAAAGTCCCTAATTTTCTAAGTCTAGACATGAGGGGATATCCAATGGCCAAATATATTCAACATAAGCCCACTTGTAGTATTTTTCCAGGAAAAAAAAAAAATCAGCTAGGTTCCATGAATGCACTTCTGTAATCATCTCTCCAAACCAAAGAACTGTATGTGCAATATTTGGCAACAATTTTTTTTAAAGAATAAGCTGAAACCCAGTCAGATGAATTATTGAGGGCTACTGTATGTCAGTGCCATCTTAGGCACTTTAAACTTTAAAAAGTTTTAATTTAATATTCAAAAAAACCCACAACATAACATTTCCAGTTTAAAGGTATGATGAAATTGAAATTAAGAAAAATTGTCATTTGCCTAATGTCACTTAACACTGGCAAGAAGAATATTCCAACTAGGGATTCTTTAAAGACTTTTGTTTCCTATTAGGTTCCCATCTCCTCGAAGAAACCTGAAAAAAAGATTAATAAATTTAAAGAAGACCTACAGCAAGAGAGAGGGGCTCTGTGTTGGGTGAGTGAGCTGGCCACTGTCAGGACCAGAAAGGTACCCATGGGTTGGCTTTTGCCTTCCTGAATTCAGCACTCCTAGCCTGGGTCTCAGTTCTGCAAGCTCAAAACTTGAATCTGGTCTTTATTCCAAAATTGATCCACCTAGAGTATATTTTTCTCCCTCTCTCAAGTTTAAAACCAAAGTGATCTTTAACTTTATAAAATGGGAAATATAACACCCAAGTGGAATGGACAGTCACATTTACCTGCCCAGCACATTCCCTTCCCAGAGACAAGCTTTATGAGATGCCAAATTATGGTCAAAATAAGCAAGCTTTTGTAGAGTATTCAAAAATATACCACATCAGACTCTGATATCCATCCACACAATTGGGAATTGATTACTAAGGCCAACGAATCAATTGGTCTTCATTGCTGGACCAAGATCTCAGTCAGCCTTGAATATTTAGATCTAACTTGCCAATGTCTGCCTCTGGTCCTCTCCTTTTCCCAAGGCCTCTATGGCTAACTAACTTCTTTTTAATTTATTACATTAGCACAATTAATTAGGGCATTGACAATCCTGGAGGCCAGGGACCCATTTTGATTTTTTTTAGGTTTCCTGAAATAGATTTGTATTTAGCCATTCAACCTACAAAGAGTAGCCATTAACTTTCTTCAAATCTAGCCCCCATCCCTACCTTGGGAGAAAAGAACCATTTGAGAGTTTCAGCTGTATCTAGGACAGTAGAAAATCCACTTTTCACTGGGTTGACACAAGATATCACAGAATAAACTGAAACTAAAACAGCAGTGATTCTACACACAAAAGGTGTAGTTTATTTGGTGGCACAGCTGTCCTTTAATCTGATGCCTCATTGAGAAAGATTCCAAGCAGATCATTTGTAGCATAAAACAATCCTTCTGGAGAAAATTTTCTCATGAGTAATTATACAAAAATTAAACAAACTAGCCGCCACCAAGTAAATTTGTTAAATTGTACTCTTACTATATCAGGGACTCGATTTAATTGTCATCTGTCTGTAAATACGAGAGAAGAATTTGCCGTCACTTTCAGAAGATAATGACTGGCGGTTTTCTAGATGTAATTACTCAAAGATAGGACAGCATTGTGTAGACTGCAAACGCTGACGCAAAGGCTATGGTTCGTGCCTGAGGTAAAGTAAGGGCACGAAAGAGGAAATACTACTTTTACGTCCATTACAAATATCAGGAAAAGACTGGGAAGAGACAGTGCCATGGAGTTAATGAAGGTGACATTCCAGTACATGATTACAATCCCAGTTACAGAGGAAAGCATCCCTGTGTTGCAGACATCACAGAAATCCATCAGATTTCAATCAGGCTTATGCTATAAATATTGGAAAGATGGATGACAGATGGTTACTTAGAGCAGATCACTGCTTTTCTAGAGATGAAATAGGATGTTCATGGAACCAAATATGGCTGTTTTTCAGTTCAGATGACATGGAAGCAGGACAGATTTAGAGTGAGTGGAGTGGTGACTCAGACAGCTGGACTTACAGGTGGAGTAGGCACTGGGTTTTGCAATTCAAGAAGCAGGAAGGAACAGCTCCCCCAGAACAACCCTGCCCCTTACTCCCTGCCAGGGAAATTCCCCCATGGAGTTTCTGCACACAGCGCTCTTCTATTCAGATCAAAATGCCACTGGGAATGACAGAACATTACACTGCTGCCAATTATTTACTTTTTAGTGGGAAATCATTTCACAACCTTTATTTCACAAATGTTTATTTATATACCAGGCCCTGTAATAGACCCTTAGGGATACACTATGGAAAAAAAACAACCAATACAGATAGGATTCCTTGCCCCATGGATCTTAGATTCTAGCTGGGAGGATGGCCATTAATCAAATAGCCCCTAAAGGAGTGTTCAATTGCAGATGGAGATAAGGGCTATGCAGAAAAGAAAGCTGGGCCTAAAAGTGCATATGACCTCATAAAGGCTGGAATTTTGGGGAAGTTCCCTGAGGAAGTGATCACTGGGCTGACTGCTGAAGGCCGGACAGGAGACAACCCAGGTGAAAAAAAGAGTGGAAAATCATTCTGGGCAAAATAACGGTATGTTCAATACCCATAAGATGCAATATTATTCAGCTATAAAGAGGAATGAAGTGTGATACATGCCACAGTGTGGATGAACCTTGAAAACATTATGCTGAGTGAAAGCAGTCGGACACAAAGGCCATATATTGTATGATTCCATTTATGTGAAGTATTCCCAATAGGTAAATCCATAGAGATAGAAATCAGATTAGTGGTAGCCTGGGTCTGGGAGTAGGGAAGAATGAGGAATGACTGTTTAATAGGTATGGGGTTTCCTTTTGGGGTGATGAAAATGTTCTGGAACTTGATAGTGGTGATGATTACACAACATTGTGAATCCACTAAAATGTCACTGAGTTGTCTACTTTAAAATGATGAATTGTAGGTTATGTGTATTTTACCACAATAATAATAAAAAAAAAAGCAGTATGTTCAAAGGCTCTCCTCTGGGCAGGAGTGAGCATGATTCCTTCCTGGAACTGAAAGATGGCCAGTGTGAACGGATGGCAGAGCATGGATGGAATATGGATGGATGACAGGGGCAACAGGGAGACTAAAGGGGCAGGGAGCTGGAGAGCTAGGCTGGTACCAAAGCATGCAAGGCCTGGAGAACATGTTAGAGTTTGGCCTTTATCTTAGGAGGAATGGTAGTCCACTTAAAGCTGGGGAAGGGTATTATCAGATATATATTTTTTTAAAAAGATAATCATATATCCAATTAAGAGTGAGTTTTCACAACTTGAAAGTAAGATGTGGTAGAAGATGGGATGGAGGAAGGGTACTCTACACAAGTCAAATGGTGGTGCCTCCTTGCCAACTTTTGTAGCACTATTCTGCTAGATAGACCTGTATAGAGGTTTTAGATGATCAGAACACATGAGGACATTTCAGAGCAAGGTAAAGCAGAAACGGACACTGAGAGTAATTACTGGGACTTTCAGTGTAGTGGTAAATTCTCTTAATAAGGAAAAGCAGAAAAGTGGATTAGGAGATATTTCATGGGTTTTTTAAATGAGGGGCCTTGTTGTCTCAATATAGATAGAGGTTTATAGGCTTCAGGATGAGGCAGTGAAGAGGAGACCTCAGACAGGTTGGGATCATCAGTGACAGCAACAATATGATTTTGGTTTTCTATAGTTACTGAAGTCTCCTGAAGATGGACCAGAACTTCTGGGCTCCAGATCATTTGTGGAATGCTGTAGTCTGGCCGGATAGTTTGCATTGCATCTCTCAGCACCAACAGTGGTGCTACACTGAGGTGGGAACGAGGCTATGTCTCAGTTTAGGGAAGGTGCTCTAAGTGTCAATATGCTAACAGATTTTGAAATTGTAGGATTGCTAAACAGACAAATACAACATTGTGGACATATGTATTCATTCGTTTGTTCCTTCCTTTCTCATTCAGCAGGTTCTGTTTTGTTTTTGCTTTTTTTTTTTTTTTTTTTGTGTATTGCCTATTATAGGGTGCTATGCTAGGCATAAATTTACAAGACTAATAGATAACTAAAATTAGGTCATCTTATATAAAAACGAAGACATTATAAATATAAGTTTACAGCTAAGATACATAAAAGAGACTTTCTATTTGGATCATAAGGCCAGACCGGAGGCCCTGTTGTTTGCTTTCTAACTATCTATGTTATAAGAATTATTTTTCAATGGTCATAATCTTCAAATGAATAAATTTTGAAAAAAAAGTAAAATAACTTTTTGCCCCGACGTCATATTTCCCTCAATTGCTAATTTTTGCCCCTCATCGTAATGTTTTTATAATACCAGGAAGTATGGAAATCTCATATAAAACTTTGAAAATGGGTAAAGACTTCTTTTTGTTTTTATTTATGTACATGTAAACTTGTGTCAACACAGTCCACTATAAGATGTGAGATTTGCAGAACCATCTGACAATGAAAATGGAAATGTTCAGTGAAATCCCATGAAGCGATTTCTTTATGAAAACAACTCTCAGAAAGGAGAGTTATCCAAGTTCCCATAGCAATAAAGCAGCACTGCATAAAAAGCCCCAATATCTTGCTGTTATTATCTAGCTCTGTAACAGAGAGCATTTCCACTGTGCAGCGAGCAGATGAGCAGGGGCTGCTTCCTTTCTGTGGAGCTGAAGACTGGTCAAAAGATCAAGAGACAATCTAATAGAAATGCTTCCTATTGACTCAAAACTAAGATGCAAGGGTAGGCATGAAGGGGCACCCAGTATTCAAGAAGTTGAAAAATCCAAAATGAATAGCAGTATCTTCAACAATTCTATCACTTAAAAATATCTGAAACATTAGATGTCAAAGAAAAAAACATTCACTTATTTTATATAATTAATTATAACTAAAGTCAGTGGCATATATAATAAATCTGTAACAATATGTTCGTGTGCTTGAAAAATTGGAAAACTAAGCTTACATTTGAAAAAAATTTTTTTTCAAGAATTTGACTCCTTAGTATCTAAAAAAGACTAACAAGCTTATTAAAATTCTTGCTCTGGGGTAAAGAGAAAATTAGAAAGGTAACAAATATGATAGATCCTTTCAGTAATTAAAACTTACTGACACTGATAAGCCTAAATCCGGATGGCAGTGTTTTCTTGAGTCATTGGTACCATTCCTCTTATAATGTACAAGTAGGGAAAAGATTTGTAATAACCCAGGGGTTTTATAGCCCCTAGGCTATCTAGCAATGGTCTTTCAGGGGTCTTTGAACACCTTCATCCCACCAAATTTTCTGATAACTAGAGTTCTGTATCATGTAAACTTGGCCACATTGGAACTATGGTTTCCAGAATTTCCTTTGCCCAGAGAGTGAGGCCTCGAGAGATATTTTGCATGAGACTAATAAAGTGGAAGAGCAGCAGTGGCCATCTTGTTTTTTTATGCTTGAAAGGTGGGTTCAGGGCACCAAGCACTGTGGGGACTCACGCATGTTGTTACTTATCCACAGGCTCACCTTGCTGGCCTGGGACAGCAGCTGGGCCCCTGCCAGATCTTTCTGCTGGATCAGCTTCCCTGACTCCTGGACTAGGTGCATATTTAGCTCCATGATGGAAGGCACCAGCTTCACCTTCATCCAGCCTGTCTTTGCTTGCCCTGCTTGCCATCCATCTTCTTTTCCCAACTGCCTGTGGGCTCAGGTGCCAGCGCCAGACACAGAAACAACGGTACATCCTTACTCAGACCTCATACCCAGCTCCCACAGTACAGTAAGTTTAAATCCTTGTAATTATATATATAATAATTAATAAACATGTATAAATAAATGTATATATGGTTTTGCTTAAACCCTAACTGACACACTGTATGCCAAAGCATAAGTTTTGAAAAGCTGCAAATGTAGCTCGATACAAATATACATAGTGAGCATGGGAAAGATTGATTTATGAAGAAACCAGCAAGGTGGCGTACATAGTTCAAAGAAAGATACAAAACATTGATGTGAGTAAAAGAAAGAATTCTGGAACATGATTGGCTGAGTTAGATTCAAAACTGGTTAATATACTGCATGACAATCAGAGCATAACCTTTGGGATTATCTTTTCTTTGGGAGAGAAATCATTTGCACCACAATCCTTTATACAACTTGGTACACATTTTTCGCTTAAACAGAAATTTTAAAGAAAAACCTCTAACACTACCAGAAAAAAATGGAAGTCAGTATCACTTGCTTCAAATAGAAGGAAGCCCTAAAAATTATATAATTATTAACATAAATATTACATATATACCACTTGAAATCTGCATTCCACTGGTAGCACATACTGTCCTATATTTGGGGAAATATTAGTCTAAAACATTTAAGAAGATTCTAGATTAGAGGTTACTTACTCCTAAACCCGGAAGGGATTGTAGAAACTAGCTCATTTTAGCAATGAATAAATGGAAGGAGAGAGAGGTTTAAGTGACTTGTTCCCAGCCACACAGGGATGACTAGGGGCCTCTACCTCCCTACAGTATATCTCCCCACGATTCGTGTATTTGCTTATCTGTAACCATATGTGCCATTTGTAATTAAGCAAATCCTCTCCAGCATTTATCTAACTCTGAGCTTTTGTTTATCTTGAATACTTCCTTTTGCTTTTCTGGCTGCATAGACCAGACTCACCTTGAGTGCCACCTTCTCCATGAATGCTTTATTTGTATTTCTCTTTTAGCATTTACTTATCCTTTTTCTGCATTATATTGCTCTCTTTTTGTACTTGTTTTATATTTCCTACTTTTCTTGAGCCTCAGTACAGAGCCTGAATATGTAAACAGCTTTATTTTTATACTTTCCTCTTAAATGGTACCCAGCATTATCCCTGTAAGAGTTTGTGCTCAATAAGATTTTTGCAATGAACTATCTATTGAATCTCACTACTATCTGGGAACAAAGCTGTGGAAAATGTGATGCTGGTGGTCTTCTATATTATGGGTCCCATCTGTTTGCTATTACCTGTTTCCCACCTGCTGTCATTACTAGCATAAAACTCCATCTGCTACTTTCTCTTCTCTTCCAAGCCTGACTTGGCACTAAATCTGTCAGACTCTACTTCAGGTTTGCCTAGTCAGCATTACTTTTTCTTAATGGTTTTGCTAATTACTAAAGGTCTGTTTTACTTTATTTGAGTCTTGAGAGTATTTAACATGTGAACAAGGTAACCAATACTGAATTCAAGACAATCTGTCAAAACTATTTGTAAAAATAGTACCAAGCAAAGCAAAAAAAAAGTACTAAGCAAGCATTCAGATTTGGAACTGAAGAATGGGTTACAGCTGGGAGAGTGTGACCTTGGGAAATCAATTAACCTTTCTGATTCTCAGTGTTCTCTCCTTTAAGATGAGAGAATTAGGTACAATGTCTCTAAGGTCTCTTCTGAATGCAACATCTTCCATAGCAAATATTCATCCTTTGGGAGAGACTTAATTCCATCTCAGTTCCATTTCCTTTGTGGACCTTTCCTGACCTCTATCCTGATAAACATGTGTCCCTTCTTTTCACATGGTACAGTGCTTAATTCTCAACTATGTTACAGTATACCTTATCCTGAACCGTGGTCAAGTTAGCTGTGTAATTTGTTTGCTTTACTCTATTACACTGACCCTCCCTTAAGTTGTGGGTTTTTGAATGCATTAGTAGAGTCTTTTTAACTCACGCAAATGCCTAGCAAAGTGGATTATAGATAGTACATTGCAGTGTGTGCTGAATGATATTTATTGACTGAGTAAATTAATGAATGCATAACACCATGATAATTCTGTTCCGAAAGCAACAAAAACCAAAAATGCTACTAAACTAATTGAATAATGAAAGAAATTAATGCCAGGGTTATGAATTTTGGTCACCATGGAAAGCATCTCCAGAAAATAAATGTAATACCTCATTTAAACATAACAGCGGGCTTCCCTGGTGGCGCAGTGGTTGAGAGTCCGCCTGCCGATGCAGGGGACATGGGTTCGTGCCCCGGTCCGGGAAGATCCCACATGCCGCGGAGCGGCTGGGCCCGTGAGCCATGGCTGCTGAGCCTGCGCGTCCGGAGCCTCTGCTCCGCAACGGGAGAGGCCACAACAGTGAGAGGCCCACGTACCACAAAAAAAAAAAAAAAAAAAAAAGAACATAAACATAATAGCAACATATAGTATGGTTAATATGTAAATACAGTAGCATGTGTAGAAGGAGAGGCCATGATACAGAGTGACTGGGAGCACAGATTCTAGAGACCGGTGCCAGGCTTTTGTTCTGGCTCTGATACCTTGGGAAAGTTATGTAACTCTGTCTCAGCTTTATCATCTTTAACATGGGAGTATTTACTTCATAGAGTTACTGTGAGAATTTAATGAGTCCCTGGCACATATTAAGTGCTCAGTAAATGTTAGCCATTATTTTACAATTAAGTACTGACATATTTCAATATGTCTGTCCTTTAGTACATAAAATGGGAGTAATAATGAAAGCTTTCTCCTGAAAGCATTGTGAGGGTTTTTTTTTTTTTTAACTCTTATGGCCATTGAATATGTTCTACTTACATCAGAACAAAAATATCTTAACTTAAAAATAGCTTAAAAGTACTGAGGTATTTTTAAAGTGACCTGGATTCTCACTCATCCCAAGCCAGTTTATTTTTCCAGTTTGAGAATCCTGCAATATGTGCTTGTTACAAAACTGGCATGACATGAACTGCATACTGTACTTAATGTATACACATCAGGCATAAAATTAATGAGCATCAATATTTTCCCTTAATGCTTCAGAAAGAAAATTCTAGAATATTCTTGAAACCGAGCAGAACCCTGTGGGGCCCTCCCAGGTAAAAATCTTCTCTGCGTCCCCCGTTTCTTGCTTGCAGGAAAAAAGGCTTCGGCCTCCTAAGTCTTCCCTGAGTTCCAAAGAGCAGATTCAAACAGTTACTAATCAGGGAGGGGAGGGAATGCAGAAACAAAGGAGGACCAGTCAACAAAAAACAGTGCCCGGATAAAGCAAGGTCCTGGTTCCTCCTCAAGGGATGTATATATCACAATATTTTTGAGATTTTCTGCAGGAACGAAGGCCCCCATCCAGGTGGAGGATGGTAAATTCAGGCTGAGCACAAGACTCTTGGAACATGCCCCGTTACCTCACCACCAAGCAATCAGAAGAAAGTCACACACCCTGTAGCCCACACTCCAAATTTTGCCTATAAAAACGTTTCCCTGAAAACCATGGGGGATTCCGGGGTTTTTCAGCATGAGCCATCCAATCTCCTGGCATGGCCCTGACATAAACCTTCCTCTGCTCCAAACTCTGGCGTTTTGGTTTGTTTGGCCTCACTGTGCATCGGGCACACGAACTTGTGTTCGATAACATTCTTACTTCAAAAATATCTTCCTCTTGGAGACAACCAAATGATTTCCCCAAATCTTTCATTTAATGTTAATTCTGTGAGGATGAAATTTGTAATTAGGGCCCAGATCACAGTTACATTCTGGCCCTACCACTTCCTAGCCAAAGAAAACCAAACATGTTATTGCATCTTTCTAAACCTCAGCTTCTCCACCTGTGATACAAGAATAATAACAAGGGCTTCCCTGGTGGCGCAGTGGTTGAGAGTCCGCCTGCCGATGCAGGGGACACGGGTTCGTGCCCCGGTCCGGGAAGATCCCACATGCTGCGGAGCGGCTGGGCCCGTGAGCCATGGCCGCTGAGCCTGAGCGTCCGGAGCCTGTGCTCCGCAACGGGAGAGACCCGCATACCGCAAAAAAAAGAAAAAAAAAAAAGAAGAATAACAACATCTGTGCTCAAAAGGTTATTGTAAGGATTAAGTAAGATCACATAGAAGGCACTGAGCATAGTGTGTGGTAGACAGTAAATGATCAATCCATGGGATTGATATTATTTCTGATGAAATACACTTGCAGTTATATCAACAAAATGGTAAACTCTAAATCCATTTAGGCATACTGCATTTCATAAAGAGGTTCCAGGTTTCTTCAATACCAACTGATTGAACAATCAGAGGAATTTTTTTTTTATGAAAGGCAAAATTTTTCTTGAGCTGTGAACAGTCTTTCTAACAAGGTTTTCCAGATCCTGGGGTAGAAGTTTTGCTATCATCTCTGTCATTGCTGAAAGCCTGACAGTCCACAGAACTGTTGCTCTAAGTATAGGCAGTTATATTTTCTGAGTAACAGGGAGAAGAGAGAGATTTTATAGCAAGGATAGGGGAGTGTTCTTGAAGCTATAGGATCTGCAACATCTTGCCCAACAGAAGGCATATAAGCCCTCATAGCATCTCCACCTGACAGCATCCGGAGCTGAAGGGCTGCTTCAAGGTCAGCACATGCATTTACATCTGCCTTTCCTGCCCCCCTTTTCCTGACTTCTCACTTCAGTGACCACCCCAGGAGCAAGTCTAGGAAAGCATATGAAAAATGCAACAACAAAGCAGAATTCAGTGACACAGCAAGGTGACTTTTCAGGCAACTTAAACCATAAGAAATGTCTCTTGAAAAAAAGGGAATCAAAACCTAAGGAGTTTGACACAAAATATTCCTATAAGATATTTTTAGATAAGTTGATCATTTAAGATGATCAAGTGTCAAGGTAAAAAAACAATCCCAGATTTAGTAACGAGCAGAGAAATGCCTTCTAATTTTTGTGACCCTCTTGAGCTCTGCTCTAATTCCCAACATCCCCATTGACAGCTCGCTGAGCTATGTAGGTATATCTTTATATTTCCACACAGAAGTCATGCTCAGAAGCCCACACGCTATTTAAAAAGGCCATGCTCCCAGCCGCTGTTCTCCTAAGACACAGCAGATCTATAATTTCTTCATATATTTTCATAAATGACTCCTATGCATGGGGAAGACTTTATGAGGCCAAGGTTATCATAAACTTCTACTATGAAACAACCCATTATCTATTATCAGCCTCTGTCACCAGTCTGTGCATAGAGAAGGCGAGCCCAGAGAAATGTCATTAAAGAAAAATGAAATAGGTTCAAAAAGACGAGGCGAAAGACATTTGCCTAGCTCTATAAATCAGAGGTAGTGGGATATAACTGTATCTCATTCATATTAGGTCATTAAACCAGGGGACAGGACGCAGAGGAGCACTGAGGACCTTGGTACTAAAATACCATAACCATTTAATTCTCTCTCTCTCTCTCTCCTTCTCTCTTTACCATTCCCTCTCTCCTCTCCCTCCCTCCCTCCATCTCTCTCAGTCTTCCTCTATCCCTCATTTGAAAACCCTATTATTCAGAAGACAAAAGCAAACCTGCTTGAGGAAAAATAATAGAACTTCTCTTTTCTTCCAATCCATTATTCTTCTATAACTGTGAAAGCTATTATGTCATCCTTGTACCACAGAATACCACTGACTAGTCTTAGCTCTCTAACAAATATTTCATCAAGTAGTCACTTCAATTATAAAAATTATCTAGATTGGATAATTAGATCTTCTTTACTGAGAAGCTGTTTCTAACCCTCATCGCACAAGAATGTATGAAAATAGGTAGATTTGAAACTGTTTATTCCAGGACTTTATAAATGTAGAGATCTCAGGGACAGCCTGGCAGAATCCTTCTATCAAAGGATAGAGGAATCTTGGAGGAAGAGCTCATTCTAGGAAGAGAGGCTGGGACAAGTAGGTGACTTCCAGGAAAATGGGCCAGAACATCAGGGTGAAGATGATCCTGGGAAAGATGGTGCTGGATATTCAGCTTATCATTTTCCCACCACCCATTGACTCTCTTCCTGAAAGCAGCTTTCTTGAGTCCACAGCAAAAACTGTGCTGCACAGGGAGATCAGCTTGGTGCTCTGTGACCACCTGGAGGGGTGGGGTAGGGAGGGCAGGAGGGAAGCGCAAGAGGGAGGGGATATGGGGATATATGTATATGTATAGCTGATTCACTTTGTCATAAAGCAGAAACTCACACACCATTGTAAAGCAATTATACTCTAATAAAGATGTTAAAAAAAACCAAAAAACTTGGGCTTCCCTGGTGGCGCAGTGGTTGAGAGTCCGCCTGCCGATGCAGGGGACACGGGTTCGTGCCCCGGTCCGGGAAGATCCCACATGCCGCGGAGCGGCTGCGCCTGTGAGCCATGGCCGCTGAACCTGTGCGTCCGGAGCCTGTGCTCCACAACGGGAGAGGCCACAACAGTGAGAGGCCTGCGTACCGCAAAAAACAAACAAACAAACAAACAAAAACTGTGCTGCCTCTATCATTCTCCTGCACAGAATCTGTAGTCTTCTTCCTAATAAAATTACATATTTGTTGGTATCTTTACGAGCTTAATGTCTGTTTTTTTCTACTTGACTGGAGGCTCCATGAAGGCCAGGATCATGTCTGTTTTGTTTCCTGTCCCCCTATTACTCAGCCCATGTACTTACTGAATGAATTCACAGATGAATGTGAATTACTAGTACTAGGGGAAAGGGGGGATTTGATAAAAACAGAGAATAGAGAATAAAATACCAGATACTTTGAGAACAAAAATCAACATCTCCATTAGTTTCAATTACATTCACAGGCGTAGGACATGGCAAACTTAGTGCAGATAGCTATATCTGAGGTCTTTCTCCCAGACATTAGATGCCACCACTGGCAGCAAAGATGCTGTCTCTGGGAAGGGGGAGGGGAGGAGAACATAGTTATACATGTGCTCTTAACAGCACTAAGAAAAAGCAATGAAGGAGAAAAGAACTTGGTGCTTTAGAGAGAGAAAAATACCCAAGAAGATTATTTTTAGAGTCCACACAAGATACTCCAGGAAACTTTCTGAATTATTTGGGAAATTTTTGAGAAAAGCTCAAAACTTACGTTCATAAATTTGTTTCAAGATTTTCTAATCACACTTAAAAACATTAACTGATGTATTGCTAAGAGAAGAAAGCAGTTTGTAGGTGAGCATGTATAAATTCATGCTTCTGTGTGCATGTATGTGTTAGAAAGGACAGGAAATTTATTTACAATATATTCATAGGAGTTATTTTGAAAAGTGACATTGTAAGTGATTCTATTTATCTTTGCCTTTAAAAGAAAAAACCTTTGTCTTTTATTTTGTTAAGTGATAAATCATTGTGCAGTCTTAATGAGTCTTTAACATATTTACATTACTCTTTATGTTTATTGCAGTGTACAAGGAAAACAAAATCCCTAGCCAATATGGTACAGTGGGAGTTGCATACCACACAGAGACACACTGATCTGTGAGTAGAGATAGTGTTACATAATTAGCATTTATCTGTATCTCTGATTTTCCCCCTTGAACAATGAATCCTTATAAATATTTTTAATATGTGCTTTTTTTTTAAACTGGTAAGAAAAGAAAAACAAATTATGCTCATTTTAGTGTGCTAACTTGAGAACAGAGAGAAAAAGGTGAAAGAGTACAGGGTCACTTATAAAAGCAGGGACACGATGACCCAGCAAGATAATGTGATGGGACAGTTCCTCTTTCCTTTATTCTTTTCTGCAAGTGAGCACTTCCACTCTCAGCTCATCTATGATTTCTATTTAAGCAGAAAATAAAGGTTTTTCTGGGGGAAAGAAGGAGGAATATAATCTGTGGAAAATGGAGTTGTATAGCGAATAATCATATGTGGTTTCTATCCAGGTTGGGCGGATCTAATAACCCCATTAAAAACCCCTCTTCCACTGGGCAAAATGGGACATGGCCCATGGGCACCTCCTCGTCTTTGCATAGAGCAGCTCCTCTGCTTGGAAGATGCCCCCTGCTCTTTTCCTCCTTGCTCCTTCTCATCTATCCAAGAGGAGTCAACATCTGCCAGCTTTTGATTATGCCCTGAGGAATCTGTTGCCATCAAAAGGGGTAACAATGTGAAGGGCTGAAAAGTAAAGAAAGCTACTCAACAGCTATTTTCAATACGAGAAAAGCCAAAGATCCCCGCCTCACCTCCAGTTTTTGCTTTCCATCAAGTTGTCACAGCCTCAGTGGCACAATTAAACAAAAACAACAGCAGTGACAACAACACAGGACTTGCCAACCCAGAGAAACAAAGAGCAAACCTTCTCGAGTGCCGGTTCATTACTGTGCTAGACCCTGGAGAGATGAATAATTTAGGATCTCTGATGGCAGAGCCTCAGGTCTTTTAAAATGCAAACTGGTGAGTCACAGGAAGAAATGAAGTTGGCTTTACCCAAAGTAGTTTCCACATCTGATGCTCTCAGTCTCTCACTGTGCCCTATGGCCTTATTCAGAGTATTTCCTCTGCCCATAAAGTGACTCAACATCCCTACACATGAGAGTGTGTCATCTGTTGATTATTTCTTACAATCCCTCCTCCTAATAATAGCTGAAGACCTAAAAACAAATTTTTTTTAAAGCCATCAGTCACTGTGGAGAAGAAGATGGGGAAAATTTAAATGTATGCATGGTAGAGAGCACACTGACCACATCAGGCAGAAGGACTCTGTAACAATGCCCAAATCCCTCTTCTACCTAAAGCCTCAGAACTTTACCAAACAACTTCCCCAGCCCACTGCAACCACCCCAGGCAGACATAATCACCCCAGTTTTGGAACTCCCACACATTTTGGTTTTGCACCAAAAACACCACAATGGTGAAAATTAAAACTCAATATTAGAGATAGATGGGTTCTTGCTATACCTCCGGTATAGTGCAAGCTCCTCCACTAGGGAGTATGTCTCATCCATCTTGGTATTCACAGCTCCTAGCTTAATTTTTGGTACTTGGGAAGCTTTAATAAACAATTATGAATAAAAATAATCCAAGAAGAACTTAAGTACTTTTACTTTATACATATACTGTTATATGGCTGAGTAATAATGTTAGAACTGAAAACCCACATCCCTAATTCTTTCACACACAACTTCAAAGATACGATTGTCTCCCTGAAGTGTAACTCTAATCATGCCATTTTCCGGCACACACAAAAACATTTTTTTAATTAAAAAAAAAATAAAACAAATAAATTGCTCCCCATCACCTGGAGAACTCTGGGCTCCCCTTAAAGTCTGCTCATCCCCAGTCTTCTCCATCTTCACCCCATTACATAAACCAAAACTTAGGAGTCATTCTTGATTCCTCTCTTTCCCTCCTATCATTCATGATAAAGTCCTATCAGATCTGCCTTCAAAATACACCTAAAATCTGTCTACATCCTCTGTTACTTTCCTCGTCTCAGGTGCCCGCACCCTTCACTCAACTTTTGAAACAGCCTTCTTGTTAATTACAGAAACTAGTCTCCCTGTTCCCAGTCTTGCCCATCTCTAATCCACCTTTCACATAAAAGAGCAATAAAATGGACTTTTTAAAAAAATAAAGTTATTTTATTTATTTATTTTTGGCTGCATTGGGTCTTCGTTGCTGCGCGCGGGCTTTCTCTAGTTGCAGCAAGCGGGGGCTACTCTTCATTGTGGTGCACGGGCTTCTCATTGCGGTGGCTTCTCTTGTTAAGGAGCACAGGCTCTAAGGCGCGTGGGCTCAGTAGTTGTGGCTTGCAGGCTCTAGAGTGCAGGCTCAGTAGTTGTGGCACATGTGCCTAGTTGCTCCGCGGCATGTGGGATCATTCCCAGACCAGGGCTCGAACCCATGCCCCTGCAATGGCAGGTGGATTCTTAACCACTGTGCTACCAGGGAAGCCCCTAAAATGGACTTAAAAAAAACCAAAACTGTCCATTCATACTTCATCACATCTCTAATTAAAACATTTTATTACCTTCCATTGCACTTAGGGAAATACAGAAACTCCTTACCATGACCTAGAGAGCCTTCTACAAGCTGGCCCCCTGCTCACCTCACTTGACCTCATCATCCCCTCCTGCTCTTGCCCCTTGATCATTACTTTGCAGCCATACAACTGATTCCCACCCGAGAGCCTGTTCCCCTTTGCTGGACAATTCTTCTCTATGATCTTCTCGTGGATGCTTCCTTCTTGTCTCAGCCTTCATGTCACCTCCTTAGAGAGGTCCTCCTGGACCACCTAATGGCTTTCCCATCCATTCTGTCACCTCTCACTGTCCACTGCATTTTCTTCATAGCACTTATCATCACCTGATATTTCCTTGTTTTTTTTCTTACTGATTTTTAATCCCTATCCACCTCCAGTAAAACAGAAGATGGGGCCCTCCTCCATCTTGCTTCCCACTGAACTCCCATTGCCTGGAACAACTCCTGACACACGGTGGATGCTCCATAAATATTCATTGAGTGAATAAATGAATGCGGTCCAAAACTGGATAGGCTACTCAGAGACCTTCTGTTAAGATACCAAATTATTTTTCCAGCCATTGCTCTCCTTTCACAACCTGTGTTTATAGCCAAATGCAAGTTTGTTCCCTCTACACACTTAGGATTTTCCTGAACTGTTCAATGATTGAAGGGTATTAAGAATGAAATCAAGGGACTTCCCTGGTGGTCCAGTGGGTAAGACTCCATGCTCCCAATGCAGGGGGCCTGGGTTCCATCCCTGGTTGGGAAACTAGATCCTGCATACATGCCGCAACTAAGAAGCCCACATGCTGCAACAAAGATCCTGCGTGCTGCAGCTAGGACCCAGCGCAGCCAAAATACATAAATAAATATACAAATATTCAAAAAAAAGAAAGAAAAAGAATGGATTCAAGGCCAAACCCAGCTAAATGTGTGAAGTAACTCATATTTACCTTTTGGTTCTTCCAGACCTCTGCTTAGATTTCTCTCCTTCTTCCTTACCCATCATGCAGCGTCACCACTTTTGGGGGGAGATTCTGTAAACTTATTCACCCCCTAGATGTGCAGGGCTACAGGCAACGAGGTGGGTTGATTCACAGTTTTGTCTACATTTCACTTAGTTTGACCAAGTGCCTCAGAATGATCTGGATAGTTGATGGCAGAGGTTTCTGCCCATGAAACAAAAATAATTTTTAAATAAAAATTCAATTTCCCAATTAAGCAAACTGTATTGTTATTACTATCTGACACACCTTGGGGACAGATATTTTCACAGGAGAGGCTTTGGCATTTACTCTCTGAACCTGCACTGCACGTTCCAGGGCCAATTTGCTGTTTGCGTTAGTCTGGCATCTCAATACAGGTGTCTCTGTGCAGAGCAGCCTGGGAAGACATAGCTCCCAATTCACGTTTAGTGTTACTAACCAGCCAGGCGGGATAGAACTGCACAGTGGTGCTAAGTAGTTCTCTTTCATCAACACATATTTCAGGATACTGTTATCTCATTTTTTTTTGATTGTCATAACGTAGAAGGAGTTGGATAGCTTTATCAAAAAACCTTACACATAACATCTTTAGTTTTAAATTCTCATTTAGTTTAATATCTCTGTTTTCCCTTTGCCTCTTTTTTTTTCTGAGATATGTATACATATACACACCTATAAGAATATCTGGCACATTAGAGACACTTAAAAAAACATCTGTTGAGTAAATTTTCTTTCAAAATATTTCAAGAAAAGGAATTGATAGTAAGTTTGTCACTATAAAAAGTATTCCTGCATCATGGAAAGACTACTTAGAAGTTCAAAAACCTAAAATATTTCCCTCTGAAATGCTGAATGTATAGAGGTCTTCAAATATCCAGAGAACTTTCCTATTGAAAATTCCCTTGTAATGTTCTGATTTGGGCTCATTCTGAGAAATATGATGAATTACTACTCTTGGCCAGACGCACAGAATACAGCACCTCTCCTCAGTGCTTCGAATTTAGTCAAGCATTGTCTCCATACTTATGTATATAAGTACGCCCTCCAGGAGCCCACAACCAAACCTGGATGATTTTGTCCTTTGCTAGATATGTGTTTCCTTGTATGAAATGTTCACTTCCCTTGAAGTAGGAGCATATCTTGATAATTCATCAGATGTTTCCCCCTTGCCCACTCCCACCCCTGGCAAAGTTACTACCTCTCCAATATCCTGTATCAGTTTGAGGGCAACTGCTGGAATGAAGAGGATTTATTGCAACCTGAGTAGCCCATGTCTCTATGAATTCAGCAGATTAAGCTTTGAGGCAGTAGGAAAGGAAATTTGTTGATTTTTTTAAATTTGCCAGCTTTCGAAAAAAATTTTAGTTGATAAATGTTATATAGTCTATTGTAAACTGCAAAATATAGTGTAGATGACTGTTAAGTTTCTAATACTGTATGTATGTTTTTCTACACATTTTAATTATATGTCCAGGGCTTTCATTGAGGCATCTGGCAACATTCATTTCCTCTCCCTTCTTTCACTCGGTGCTAAATTGTACTGCTTCTCATGTCCTGAGCCATGTGCCCCCTTAATGAACTAATTTAAGGTCTCAGGGCTTAACGTGACACCACTCCTAGATTACACTTGTGTTTTAACAGTTGCTCTCAGTGCTGCAAACTCAATGATTAATCAGGAGAGGGAATTACCCACACAAACACGAAATCACTCAGGAAAGTGTTTCCTGGAGCCTCTCACATCCACCAAGAGAGATAAATGGAGAAGACCTTTGTTTTTTGAGGAAACAAACTGTATGTGTGTGAAAAAGCCATGAGAGAAAAGTCGAATTCCATAGAGTATAGATGCCGTCCCCAACAGTTGTAACCCTGATGCTCTCACTAACATTTAATAGAATAAGGGTGGGGGTACATATTAAACTTTTCTGAGTTACTAAACACAATTTCAAGAAAAAATTCCCTTGAGAATATATTTCAACACACACACAACACAATCTTGAGCACAAAGGGCCTAAAAAGACTTCAGAGGTAACAACACCAGATACAGCCATCCCGACAGCATTTAAGAACTGAGGTCAGGTTGGCCTTATGGTTAACAGATGTACAGTGCAAACAACTGTTAAATGTTGTTAAAAAAAAAAAAAAAGAGAGAGAAGGGAAGGGAAGGGAAGGGAAAAACGATGGGGTATCTCCTGTGATATAGAACATCTCCATGTAAATGGTACTGGTAATTCAATGTTTTAAACACACATTACTGGAACAACTTCTGAATGGGAAGACACAACACACTTGAGGAATTACCACAAATAATAAACTCAATAGTAACTGCAATAGATTGGGTTTTTGTGACTCCTTTGAAGTCATGAAGTCCCGAGACAACATAAAGCAAACTCTGAAAATTTAAAAAGAAAACGGCCTAATGAACTGAGGTTCACAGCATATAGCTGGGTCAGTCTCTCACTCTTGCCATATCTGAACAGTGTTCAGAACACACTGCTAACAAGTTCTCACCTATTTTCTAAATATATATATATATATTTTCTTAATTGTTTTCCCTGAATAGATCATTGACATTCCAAATTCATACTAATACAGTTAGATTATCAATCCAGTGACATGTTCTTGTCACAAAAGGAAATACATAGATGGAACCAATGAGAATTGTGTCCTCGAGTTGCTTGAGGACTAGTGGGAAATACGTGGTACATTCATATCTACATATGTATTGGCAGAGCTGCCACATGTGGTTGGCTAAGTGTGCAGTGCACAAGCTGCACGGTCGTCTAGGCAACCTGTAAATAAAGTGATGGACAATGGGAATTCAAAGGAGAGAGAAGTTTCTTCCATCTGGAATATCAGGAAAGACTTCCTGGAAGAGGTGATGTTTAAGCCGTGCATTGATGGAAAGGTAAATCCTTTCCACAAATGTTGGAATGATGGTGACAGGAATTTAGCTAGAGGAAACAGGCTGCTTCTGACCCCAGTGGCCCAGAACCCGCTCACTCACTGATCTCGGTCCTGTGTGGTGTGGTCAGTGTGCATCACTCTGGCCTGACCTCCTCATGGGACTCCTTCATGGAAGGCCTTTCATACCTGCTGATGCCTTTGCCTCATGCCCCACCCCGCCTTCGCTTGCTTAGCTCAGCTAACTCACCTGCAGATCTTAGCTTAGGCTTTACTGCCCATCACCCACCCTTCACCCCAGCCTAAGGTAGGCACAACCCATGGAACTCTGGACAGACCTGTCATGGCACTTATATGTTTTGAACAGTTCCTCTGCAAAACTGTAGGTTCCCTAAGGGAAAAGACTGTGTTTACCTTGTTGACAAGTAATTCCCCAGCGACTAACACCGTCACTGACACCTATATGGGCTCAGTAAACAATTTTTGTATTGCTTATATAATGATATTTTGCGACATCAAATTAAAATAGGTTTTGTGAGCAAGGGGGACCTCTGTCAAATACTAGGTTTTCTGTACAATTCAACTTCTTTAAAAAATGCCTTGATATTTATAAAAGAAATTATAGATAGTAAGATTTATATCTCTTTAATTTTTAAAACTGCTTTTAGAACCTTTGAGATTGTTATTCAACTAACATGGCATTAATCTCCATGTAGCAAGAATACCAAAACTCATGAGTTTCAGTTTTTTGTTTTGTTTTGTTTTGCGGTACACGGGCCTCTCACTGTTGTGGCCTCTCCTGTTGAGGAGCACAGGCTCCGGACCGGGCTCAGTGGCCATGGCTCACGGGCCTAGCCGCTCCGCGGCATGTGGGATCTTCCCAGACCGGGGCACGAACCCACATCCCCTGCATCGGCAGGTGGACTCTCAACCACTGCACCACCAGGGAAGCCCGAGTTTCAGTTGTTTTAAAAGTCTAGAACATATATGACAGGCTAAGGATAGACTTAATCCACTGATTCACTCATCCAAAAAATATTCAGTCCAGGCCACAGCTGTTTTAGGCATTGAGGAGACAGAAACAAGACAGAAAAGACCACACAGGAGTGCAGGGTTCGGGGAGATAAACATGTAAGCCAACAAATAATCAAAAA
Organism: Phocoena sinus; assembly: GCF_008692025.1. Taxonomy (NCBI): domain Eukaryota; kingdom Metazoa; phylum Chordata; class Mammalia; order Artiodactyla; family Phocoenidae; genus Phocoena; species Phocoena sinus. The sequence goes on along the minus strand of NC_045772.1, from coordinate 43,130,658 downwards.
GATTTGGAGGTGGTAAGTGCTACCAAGAAAAGTGAAAGGAGCTTGTTCCAAGAGATGGGAAAATGAGAGAACCTACATTATATATGGTCAGAGAAGGTATCTCTGAGGAAGGTGCATTTAGACTGAGACAAGAAGGAAGCAGGCATGAGAAGAATTGCGTAAGAATGTGCTGAGGTCAGTAAGATAAAGTTTTAAAGGATAGGGTTCAAATATCCCACTTTAAGGAAATGCCAATCCCTTGAGTGCCAGTGATGAGCACCATCTAGGCTTCTGTAGAAATTCTGCTCCCCCCACCTACCCCTCCACCCCACCACCCACAGAATCACTGCTTGTCTCTCTTTAAAAACAACACTTCAAGGTCAGAGGAGCAAGTCTTTGAAATGGGGGAGGTGAGATAGAGTTCTTTATTTTTATTTCAAATGCCATTCCCCCCTTCCTATTTAAATAACTCTAAAGAGCTCTCTATCTTCCCCTTCCGGCCCTGAATCCGTGCAGCTTCTTGCTTGCAAACCACTGACACTGACCTGGCTGACTTAAGATGAAAATAAGGGATTAGAAGGATATCAGGATTTTATTCACCCGATGAAAATGCAGGAGAATCAGCTTAGAAAGCTGACAGGCAACAAGGGTCCTAGCCAGCAGAGAACAGAGCCAAGGCCCTGACAGGAGCATCTGCTTAGGACACAAAGCCAGGCACTGCTACTCCTTGATCCACACTGCTGGCTCTACTGTCAGTGGGTGTTGGCCACTGGATTCCCAACTCACTCTACCACCACTGCTTCCAAGAATAATCTCTCAATATCCTTTTATCTTTGTATCCCTCCCTCCAGCTTCAGATTCCTTGGCAGAAACCAAGGAATCCAGTCGGCCAAATCCAATATGCCTACACCTTGGTTTTCTCATCTCGAAAGTGGGTACTTTGGTATCCATCCACAATAGTGCTACTGTCAGGATTAAGTTAGGCAATAGAGAACATGACAGTAGCTGTGCTTTATGTTGTTTTCATTCCTACTTTGAGCCCTCAGGACACAAGTTCTTTAGGACAAGCAAAGTAGCTACGTATGCCTTTATTCTGATTCTAATTGTTGCTATTTCCATCACGGGTTTCTATTCCCTCTCATCTTGTCATTTCATCACTTTTTGTCCCCTCTATTTTCTCTTCTGTCTCCCATCTCGTTTTCCTTAATGAATCTCAATTTTCAGAATTACATGTTGGTCTTTTATAGATATCACTGGCCAATCTGAGAATGTCTTTCATTTTGTGAAGGAAAAGAATGTTTCAGGCAGGAGTGTCAGGACTTTGTTTCTTCTCTGCCATATTTTAAAATGATGGTTTTGTTTTATTGTCGAAGACGAATGGGTGTTTTATTCTTGCTTTTCTTTCCTAAGTCCAGAATCAGCCTAAAAACTGGAGGCTGCAGAGGGTTATTCTCGAGAGCAGAGTTTTCAAGCTTAGCACTCCTGACGTTGTGGGTTGGGTAGTTCTTTGTTGTGGGGTCTGCCTTGTGCATTGAAAGATGTTTAGCCGCATTTCTGCTGACAGTATCTCTCCTCTCCCCTGTCCCAGTGTCATTACCAAAAATGTCTCCTGGGGGTTAAAACCATCCTGGATGAGAGTATCTGCCAGGCACTCAACTAATTGATTGACATCTATGTTACTCTTGACTTCACCATGAGGCTTTTTTTCTAAACAGCATTTAAATATTTTGCTCCAACTTAGGTGACTTGGACCACTTTTTTTTTTTTTTTTGGTGATACGTGGGCCTCTCACTGCTGTGGCCTCTCCCGTTGTGGAGCACAGGGTCCGGACGCGCAGGCTCAGCGGCCATGGCTCATGGACCCAGCCACTCTGCGGCATGTGGGGCCTTCCCGGACCGGGGCACGAACCCGTGTCCCCTGCATCGGCAGGCGGACTCTCAACCACTGCGCCACCAGGGAAGCCCCACTTTTTGAACAACCAAACTGACTTTTTTCCAGTCCTAACCATAAGCTGTGTCTTGAACCTCCCACCTTGGTGACAAGAGTGACTTAGCTCAGAGGGTACATATGGATCATGACTGCAGAGTTCCATCAAGAACACTCATAAAGCAACTCAAATGTATCTTTTTGCTGCATGACTTATAAGCTCACTGTTGTTAAAATATCATATAGTTCTTTCACTGTTAAATACCATTGGTTGTAGGATTCACCATTATAGCTTTCTTCTTACTTAAAAAACATTACATTAGATGTTCACAAGTCTCCTTTAATTAACCGCAATGCTACCTATATTTGCATTCCACTTTATTTCTCAGGATTGCACTCAAACTGTGAGTCTAAGGATAGTCTTCAAATGGTAAGGTACATCAGAAGCATCCTGGGAGCCTGTTAAAATGCATTTTATTTCCATCCCTCTCCTTTCTATTATAACTTTTTGAGGATGAGCAGTAGAGTGCAGGAATGCAGTCAATTCTAGACAGGCATCTCAGTGAATTCAGATGCCAGTGGTCCACCAACACACATTGAAAAAGACTGGTCTAAGCTTTCTTCCCTTTTAAAGATTTTTCTAAATCACTCTTGGACCTCAGCAGCCATGTGGACCATCATAATGACACACTGTTTTTCATAGGCTTGATCATGATCTGAGGAGACATCTTAAATAGTACCAGGGATGGATATGAACTTTCTATTCAGCTAAATTTGTAGTTTTGCTTTTCATAATTTCAACGATGTACCACTGGGAGTTGAACAGCTTGTTTCATAAGCCAGCTGGGACCTTTCAACAGATGAATGTTTACTGCTGTGGCACTAGACTTTCATTATGCTTACATTGGCTACACCAATCTTTGCTATCTTAGAAAATTCTCTAACTCTTCTCCAAATTTTGGCACTTTCTACTGCCTTTTAATATATCCCTTGGGGCAGAACAGATGATCTTCTGGATAGGAAATAATTTTTATTTCAAGACTGCATACTAATATCAATTTTACAAGACATTTTAAGTGACAGGGATTTGAGTTTAATTTAAAATTCATCAGAGTGTGATGTTACTAATGCAAAGCTGTGAATTGAGGTGACAACTGCTTGTCTACATGTTGAATTTGTCTGTGTCTAGTTGCTGACAACTACTTATCAACTCACCTTCTCCCTGGTGGCTGGCTGGAAATTTTCATTTGTCATTAATTATAAGATACATTCAGATTTTAGAAGAAATCAAACATGATAAAAGTTATTTTACAATAAAAAATTAATATTTTAAGTCTAAGTTTTGCATTGCTAATCAATATATTATTCAAGAATATTAAAATGATTAGGCAGATTTATCCAAACAGGGAAATTGGGTCCTACATAGGATTTTTTAAAACAAGAAATTCTACTATTGCATAAAAGAAATAGTACAATTTTTGAATTAATGGAGCTCCTTTTTTATATCACACATACCAGTATACATAAATAATTAGCATGTCCTTAGTAAATGTGCTTTTTCCCAATTAAAAAAAGCATAAGCTAATTAGCAATCAAGGCTTAAACTCCTTTTCCCAGACTAACCACAGAATTAGTCAGAAGGCGCAGAAACAGGTTTATCACACAGAAAGCTACAGGTCTGTAAACAGAGTTAATACCAGAAATTTTTTGGCTCTGTTTGATTTCAGAAGGCCACGTTCCACATGGATAACCCTAGAATACATTCCAAAATGGACTGTTTCTATCCGTAATATGTTCTGGTACCTATTTTATTTGGTGGGTTAGAAACCATCTGACAGGTTCTTCCTACCCTACACAGAGAGTACAAAGCAGAGAGGTGGAAGGAAGTGCGGAAGTTTCCTTACTGCGGGCTACTCATCATATAAACAATCATTATTTACTCACCAAAGCCCTCTGAGAAGTATTATTAGATAACATAGGTAGACAGGAGAGCTAAAAGCAACACTCCGCACTAAAAGGATGCTAATGGGACATCTCTGAAGGCTCTCAAGTAACTGGTGTCTTAGTTCCATTAAAAACTCCCAACTCTACATTGCAAAACATTTATTCTGATATGGCCAAATTACAAGAAGCCAGCAGAACCTCTGCCTTGAAGAATACCAGCCACACCAAGAAATCCCTTCTGCTGTTTTCCCATTGAGTCTGGCCTCTGAGATGTTATGACAAAGTAGGCATGGAATTTTGTCAAGTCCAAAGTCTCCTGACATTTATTTCTTGGACCTGGAAAGCCTTAGTGCATCTTCAGTGGCTGAATCTTGGAGCTCAGAGCCATGGCAATCAAGGCGAAATGTCAGTCTTAGCCTCCACAGCAGCAGCAAACATCCCCCTAGTAATCACCATAGTCTAAATGTAAGCTAACAAGGGCCAAAACTATGGTGGTAAAAACTGAAATAAGAAGGATGGAACAGATGGGGGACAGAATTGCTAAGAAAGACTAGTGAAACCTTGTCAATTTTTAAAATGGAAAGGGAAAGAGAAGGCAAAATAAAAAGCTACTTCCATTTTTAAAACTTGGGAGACTGAATACAGCAGTGCCATTAATAGCAGTAGCAAAGTCAGGAGGATAAATATTTGGCAGTTCAAAGATGTGTGAGGTCTGTGATTTATTAAATTTGAAGGGCCAATCCAGTTGCAACTGTCCCATTTGCACGTAGAGGAATAGAAATTAAAACTCAAGACGGGAGTTTGGGAATTTGCACAAAGATGTCAGTGGACATGAAGGAGTAGATGTGTTCTTCCAGGAAGAAAATACAGGGATTAAGGAAGAAGTGGCTAAGGATAAATGTTTTCAAAATACCCACAGTTAACAGATAGGGGAGGGAAAACAGGCGTCTGAGAAGACAGACAAAATTCTGAAAGTGTGCCTGCCCAGAAAGTTCTGTGTCAGAGAAGCGCATTTCAAGGAAAGGGCTGATCAGCTATGTCAGTGATGGAGAAATCTAAGGCAGATGAGAGGATGATGAACACAGTAGAGAGGAATTAAAGCAGATTGTGATAAGTTGAAGGCAAATTTGAAGGAAGATCATTTGGTGACAATCCTCCGGGGATTGTGCCAATGACACCTTATTTTTCATCTCCAGCTCAGCCTGAACAGATGGCACAAATGAGACTCTCTTCGTATGAGGGTTTCCTCTGGATTTATAACCTAGTCAGTCCCATTTCCTTATTTGCCTCCAGAAGGGCCAGAAGCTAAACCCCATGTGCATTCCCAGAAGGGGCAGAATAAGGCTCATTAACAAGGTGTGTGAGATGGCTCTGCCTGCAGCTTTATGAAGAAACTTGACGAATTAGCAATGTGATATGTAATATAGCACACTCTCTCACCACTGCCGACCCAGGTTTCAGTGCCTTATATTATAGCTATATTTTACATGAAATGTAATTGGTTTCTGAACTGTCATATTTCAGCATCTTAAAGTTAGCATTAAAAGTAAGATTGATAAAGTTATTTTCATCTCAAATATTAAGAGATGGATTCCTGTGAGAAATGGAAATATGGCACTTTCTTAATTTCCAGATTTAGCAAATCCCAAACTGAACCTTTTCATGATAATAAATCTTTTTATATTTCACTGAAGTCCCCTCTAGTCTAACCCAGAAGTTGGAAGTAAAGTCTGAAATTAACACTTGTTTCATTTCTGTAAAATACTTCATTTCTTTTTTAATATATAGCACTCATGCAGATTTTATGCATATGTTTTGAATTTTATTATTGTCATTTCAAATACTTTATCATATTTTGCTATACTCTGTGACGTATTAGGAGTTAGTGAAGAAATAAGAGTATGATTAATAAGTGTGATTAATTATAGTCCAGCAGTTATAATTCTGCCTTTCGATTAATCAAAGTAATTTCTTTCGTTGTAACACAAGTAGGTCTCTTACAGACATAATTTTTCATGGACCAGTAATAACTCTGCATTTTACAGAGCTATTTCTGGATGTAAATAATAGAACACAACATTGAGCTAACCCCAGTATTCTCGTAACAACTAAAGGCCAGGTACCAAATGAAACACAGGAATATAGCTGGCCTCTGAGAATGATCTAGAACCAGGGCTTTGTCTGTGCTCTGCCTGCTCTCCTACTTCATAGTTTTCCTCTGAGGACTAGCTTCTTCTGCTCCTCAGTCAACATATGACACATGGGGACCAATAAGCTCTCTGATTTATGTGTTATAATTCAGCCATCCAGGGAGAGACTGATGCTCTCTCTCCCAGTTCCAATTTTAAAATTCTGAAGCAAAAGATTGGCTAGTTTTCATCAGCTATCCATTCTTAAATGAATCAACTCTGGTTAGAATGGGGTCCAGAGAGGAGAATGGGATTTTTTGGCCCAGCCTATCAATTGCGGACAGGAGCCATGGACATACTGGACAAAATAACTGCCCAGAATCTCCAGCCATTGTGACGGGGAAGAGGAAATGAAAAGTGTGTGCTACGAGAGACTCTTCTTACAAAGTGTTGAGATAACCGTTGATTCCGTCACTTAAATCTTTTTTTTTTTAATCAGCTAATTTGCTTAGAAGACAACTACCACCATAACTATCATTTGGGTCTGTTTAAATAATTTTATTTTAAAATATTTGTCTTCAAAAAAATTTTTGTTTTCTGGGCATGTGAAAACACACTGGTTATATTTAGTTGCCTATTGGGGAACTCTGGTGGAAAATTGAGTGAGCAGGGGGACATATTTAAAATAACACAAGACAGCTGGTTTTATCCAGTCACCGGTTAGGTGGCGGTGGGGAACTTAGAGGCTTGGAATTCCCCTTGGTTATTGTAGACAATACTAAAGTTGCTGACTCAATCCTCTTCATGTTTGCTTTCCTCCAACACAGAGATCAAAAGGTGAAAACTCATCTTCCCAGCCTCCCTTAAAGGGGAGGCCTTGCTATTTGGTTCTAGCGAACAGGACATAAGTAGAAGTCCATTAGTGCTGCCACTTCTGCTTTTCTTTTTCCTGCCTGGAAAGCTGGGAGGATACCTGAGGTCTCTGTCATGTCTAAGGATGACAGAGCAAGAAATGAGGAAGAAGATGAGAAACCATGGACTGCCCATGCCTGAACTTCCTGTTGTCTGAGACAGATAAACTCTACACCTTATTGAAGCCACTCTGCAGGATTTTTCTTCGCCTCACAGCTGATACAACCCAATAGATGTAGCCATCAGAACATCAAGGAAGTAGAAAGTACTACAAGTCCGTACCTTGGTACCTAAAGGTCGCCAACTTTTACTGCAAATCATGTTACCCTTTTGGGGGGCACAGAAGGCTGAATACTGGTCCCTCAAAAATGTTCACATTCTATCTCCAGAACCTGTGAATAGGATATCTGTGAATATGATACCCTACCTGGTAAAAGAGATCTTGCAGGTGTGATTAGGTTAAGGACCTTGAGATGCTGAGGTGATCCTGGATTATCCAGGTGGGCCCAATGTAGTTACAAGAGTTTTTATAAGAGGGAGGTAGGAGGGTCAGGGTCAGAGAGATGTGAGGATGGAAGCAGAGGTCAGAGAGGAAAGAAGACGTTATGCCACTGGCTTTGAAGATGGAGGAAGGGGCCATGAGTCAAGGAATGCAGACAACCCTTAAAGACTAAAAAAAGCAAGAAAATGGATTCTCCCCTAACCAACGCCCCCCCCCCCCCCCGGAAGTAATGCCCTGTGGACCCATTTTTAGACACCTGACCTCCAGAATTGTAAAATAATAAACTTTTATCATGATAATACTTAGTTCGTGAAAATCTGTTACAGAAGCAGTAGCAAACTAACCCAGAGGCTTTTAATTAACGACAATATTAGCATACTGAACTCCTACAAGGCTTCCCAAAGGATCACTCACCCTCCAGCCACCCCTCAAATGCATTCAGGACACTGCAGGGGCAGCATTCTGATATAATGAGAATGACATTGTAGACTTGAAGGCAAATCCAGTTTCTTTGATCCATAATTGTTTTTTGTCAGTTTCCCAGAGGTTTTTGTGACTACTGAGTGGAAATTTCATTCACGTGACATTTAATATAGAATTCTCTGAATGCATGATTAATTTTTGCAGATCAGGTATTACCTCATTAACAGATTTACAGAAAGTAGCAACGTAATTATAAAGCAGCTATTTTCAGCATGCTCTGCCGGGATTATTTCTCTGCCAAATCATTACGCCCTGGGAAACAACATGTGGCACTAGCAGAAACAAGTTGAACCTCGGTGAGCAATCCCTTCAGATAATTGCATCTTTATTATTGCCAGTTCCCTTAGGATTTGGGGGTCTTGAGATCTCCTCTGACTCTGGACTGCAATTCATTAAGGTTTCCATCCTGAGCCAGTTTTAATTAAACTGTCCTCCTTTTCTCCTTAGCTCCCCATAGCTCATCCTTCTTAACAGGTCACAGTGGTAGAAATCCAGCTGCTGGGTTCAACTGAGACCCAGTCCCCTCCTGTCATTTCAAAGAATCGCCTCTCAGTTTATAAGTTCAGCATTTTACTGAGCTGAATGACCATAAAATATACCTGCATCCACAAAAAAGAAAACAAAAAATAAAAAGGAAAGAAAGAAAAGACAAGCATCTCAATTCTCATTTTTTAGAAAATAAAACAGGTACTGTTTTATTCATAAGCTGACCCCATGTCTATGACAATAATGCTAGGTGATAATTTAATGTCCTTAAAAAATCAACCTTTGGCTTTCTTCATCCTGAAATTAAACTGCCTTGTGATGATATGATATGACAGGACATGACATGATATATGCTATGATATAGGACAGACAGATTTCTGGAAGGTTTATAGCTTTTCATCCCCTTTCCAATAGGATTTTCTTAACTGGCTATAGTCATTTTTCATTTTATGTACAAAGTGAAATAGATTTGTTTGTCTGTTACTTGATTATTTTCACTGAGAAGCAATAATATAACTGCATCTCTTGTTAGTTGTCCTTATAAGTTTTCAGAGTGATAAGTAACACAGGTTCTCCTTCACTGTGGGTAAGAAAAAAAGGAGCTTCTTTGTTCATCCAACAATCTAATAAATATTCATTGAGTGCTTTCTTTGTGCAAGGCCGAATACAAGGCAATGCATAGAATATAAAATTGTCTAAGACAGGCTCTACTTGGAGGCAATTCACTGAGTTACATTTTACATGTTAACTCTCATTCTCTACCTCAAAGAAAAGCAAAGGACTCCTCATTGCCACCCCATTTCTTATTACAGTGTTTGGGAGAGAAGATTTGAGAACAGAGTCTGGAGGAAAGGTAATTAGTTAGGAGGCATCATCTATTCATAAGGTATTGCAGGGACAAATAGAACAATAGAATAAAGAGAAAAATAATGTTATAAAATACATTTACAAAGAAAGACTTGAAAAAACTTACTAATCGGCCATTACGTAAATACGCAGGTAAATATAAAACATTTTTTCTTTTAATTTCTTTAAAATACGTATAATTGTTTAACCAAAAGTTAAAGCATTGTCTTATGAGGTTTAGCAAAAAAATACATGTAGTACAAATGAAAACTACAGCATAAAGGATTGAGTGAAGTGGAGATAAATGGAAATGTAAGATATTGTTACAAAATTGCTATATAATGTGAAATGGTATAATATTTACTTTATAAGTATGCTATGAAAAGTTAAGGATGTATATTTTAATTCCTACAGCAACCAATAAAAAATTAATGAAAAGAGGTATACCCAAAAAATCAATAAGTAAATTAAAATGGAAGTCTAAAAATTATTCAAATAAGCTCAGGGAAAGCAGGAAAGGAGAACAGAGGCAACACACAGAAAACAGAAGATAAAATGGCAGACCTAAATCCAACCATGTCAATAATTACATTAAACATTAAAGAAATGCATTGGGTGATGAAACATTTTTCACCAAGTGGTGTTAGAACTGAATGTCTATATAGAAAATACTAGCCATCATTCCCTATTTCATGCCATACCCAAATATTAATTTGAGGTATATCATAAACCTAAATGTAAAACCTAAAATCATAGAGCTTTTAAAAGAAAAGATAGGAGAATTCTAAGTAAGCCACAGAATGCAATATCAAACAAATAAAATTGATAAATTATACTGTATCCAAAATTTCTGCTTATCAAAAGACACTATTAAGAAATGAATAGGCAACCTATGGATTGGGGAAAAAATACTTGCAAAACTAGTATCTAAGCTATATACAAGGTGGTCTCAGTAATAAGAAGACATAAAACCCCATTAGAAAAATAGACAAAAGATTTGGACAGACAATTCATAAAACAAGATATACAAACAGTCAATAAACATGAACAGGCTCTTAATTATTCATTAGAGAAATGCAAATTAAAGCCACAATGAGATTTCATTATATGACCACCAGAATGGCAAACGTTTTAAAAACTGAGAACAGCAAATGTCAACGAGGATGGGAAACAACTCATAGGTTGGTGGGGATGTAAATGGTATACCCATTGAAAACTGTCTGGCAGTTCTTATAAAATACACATACCTACGCTATAACCTAGCAATACCACTCCTAGGTATTACCCAAAAGAAATGAAAAGTATTGTCTACACAAAGACATGTAAGAATGTTCATAAGAGCATTCATAACACTGCAAAACTGGGAACAGCCCAGGTGTCCATCAAAAGGAGGAAGGATAAATGAAATGTAATATATTCGTGGGATATTACTCAGCAATAAAAAAGAAATAAAAACTACTGATAGGGATTCCCTGGTGGCGCAGTGGTTGGGAGTCCGCCTGCCGATGCAGGGGACACGGGTTCGTGCCCCGGTCCGGAAAGATCCCACATGCCGCGGAGTGGTTAGGCCCGTGAGCCATGGCAGGTGAGCAGGCGCGTCTGGAGCCTGTGCTCCGCAACGGAAGAGGCCACAACAGTGAGAGGGCCGCGTACTGCAAAAAACAAAACAAAACAAACAAAAAAACCCACAAAACTACTGATACAAACAATAGCATGTATAAATTTCAAAGTTATGCTGAAAGAAAGAAACCTCAGGCAAGAGAGTACATACTATGTGACTTCATTTATATGAAGTTCTAGAAGATTTAGAACTAATCTATTGTGGAAAAAAATCAGAACAGTGTTCCTTCTGGAAGTGTAAAGGCAGAGATTAATGGTTCAGGGACATAAGGCAACTTTTTGAGGTTATGTTAATGTTTTATATCTTGATAAGACTTTGGGTTACTCAGGTGAATACATTTTTCAAAGCTCATTAAATGATATATTTAAGATTTGTGCGTTTAATTATATGTTGGACCAAAGAAAACTGTAAAAAAAGCATTAAATTCTAGTTATTGATATGCAAACTAAAGTCTTTAGGAGGAAGTCTGTGAATCTGAAAGTATCTGGAAGTTACTTTGAAACTGATAGATCAACAAGATGGATTGATGGATGGATAACGATGGATCTAATAAAGCAAGTTAGTGAAATGTTAGTGGCAGTTCATGACATTTTCTAACTTCTCTGCATGTTTAAGCTGTTGGAAAAAAGATGTTGGAAAACATTTAAAAGTCAATCAATATAATGCCCAATTAACAGAATAAGAAAAATAAAGCAATTCAACTTAATAGTTGCAGAAAAACATTTTAAAAATGCAAAACCTATTTATTATAAAACTCTTAGAAAACTAAGAATATAAGGGGACTCTCTTAAACTGAAATAAGTTACAGACATGCTCACACAATCTATAGCAAAATCTATTTAATGGTGATTATTTCAGAGCTTTCCTTTTGAGACAGAGCATAAGACAAGGTTTCCCACTGCCATTAATTTTATTCCACACTGTTCTGGAAGTCCTAGTGAGTTTAATAAGATGAAAAAATTTAGATCAAAAGAAATAAAAGGCATTAGCAATGGATTAAAAAAATAAAAGTTTACTATTTGCGGGTATGACTGTGTAAATAAAAAAATCCAAAATATTTATAAATTACTTAGAATTAATCAGTAAATTTAACAATTTTGCTGAATATAAAGTCACTATACAAAAATTAATTGCATTTCTATGTACCAGCAGTAAAAAGTTTAAAAACGTTTAAAATTTTAAATTATAACATTTCAAAAATGAAAAATAGCAATTCCCTTGGAATAACGTGAGACTTTTTTTTACAGAAAATTACAAAATATTGAGATAAATTTAAAATGATATAAATGGAGAGATACACATCGTGCATGACTGCAAGTTTCAGCATTACAAAGATATCTGCTTTCTCCAATCAAGACACAAACAGGAACTTTTGTGAAACTTGACAAGCTGATTCTAAAATTTTAATGAAAATGGCCATGGCCCAAAAAACGGATGATTTACTCTACTGGGTAACAAGACTTACTATAAAGCTACAGTAATAAAGAAAAAAAAAAAGGACAAATATACTAATGAAGCATAATAGAAAAGGAAAAGATCCTTGCATTTACGTACATGATACTCAATAAAGTAGGCATGAAGAACAGTAAAGAAAAGTCGATAGTTTGAATGAATGATTCTGGCTAATTTGGACATCTATTTAGAAACAAAATAGAATCTTAACTCTCTGTCCCCCACCACGCCTAAACATCAGTTCCAAGAAGACTGTAGATCTAAACACAACAGACACAACAATAAAGTATCTAGAGGATAATATAGGAGAATATTTTCATGATCTAGGCTGTTTATTTCTTTTAAAAATTAATTAATTACTTTTTCTTCCAGTTTCATTAAGATACAATTGACATACAGCACTGAATAAATTTAAGGCATACAGCATAATGATCTGACTTACATACATCATGAAATGATCACCACATAGTGAACAGCCATCATTTAATATCGATACAAAAGAAAAGAAAAAGAAAAAAATATTTTTTTCCTTGTGATGAGAACTCTCAGGGTTTATTCTCTTAGCAACTTTCAAATATAACATACAGCAGTGTTACTTATACTAATAATGTTGTACATTACATCCCTAATGCTTATTTATCTTATAACTGGAGTCTGTACTTTTTGACCACCTTCATCCAATTCCCCCTCCCCCTAGCGCTTTGCCTCTGGTAACCACAAATCTGGTCTCTTTTCTTCCATGAGTTTGTTCGTTTGTTTTTCAAGTATAATTGTCCTTCAACACTATATTAGTTCCTAGTGCACAACATAGTGGTTCAATGTTTCTATATGTTACAAAATGATCATCACCATAAGTCTAGTTACCACCTGTCATCATACAAAGATATTACATTAATATTGATTATATCCCTTACACTGTACATTTCATCTTTGTGACTCACTTATTTTGTACCTGGAAGTTTGTACGTCTTAATTTCTTAGGCTATTTCTTAAACAGGAAACAATACTAACCATGCAGAAATAAATGAAAATTTTGGATTACGTTAAAATTAATAACTTCTTTTCTACAAAAGACCTTGAGGACATGAAAATTAGAGAGGATACCTGTGAAACATATTACTACTAAGGGGTTGTAGCCAGAATAATTAAGAACTCTAAATCAATAAGAAAAAGAATAGGCAACACAGAAAAATAGCTAGAGGCTTAAACAGGTTTTCACAAAATAAGATATCCAAATGACCCATAAACACACGATGACCTCATCAGTAACCAGAAAAATGCAATCAGATTCACATTGTGATACCACTGTAAACCCATCAAAATGGTAACACTAAAAAGATTGCTAAGACTAGGTGTTCACAAGGACATGGAACAATGGAAACATTCATACACTTCTGGTGAGAGTGTAAACTGGTACCAGCACTTTGAAAGACCATTTGCCATTATCTACTAAAGTTGAAAATATGCAAAACCAATGACTAAGCATTTCTACTTCTAGATACATACCCGATATAAATAGACGCACATCTGAAGCCAGAAATGTACATAAGAAAATTCACAGCAGCACTCTTTGTAATAGGCAAAAATTAGAAACATCTCAAATGTTCACCTATGGTAGAATGGATAAATCATATGTGATATAACCATGTAGCAGGATAGTATGCAGCAAAACAAGGAATTAACCACAGCTACACACAACAATAACATGAACCTCACAAATATAAAGTTGAGCAAAAGAAGCCATACACAAAAGAGTGCCTCCTGTAGGCATCTGTACAGCTTTCAAAGACAAACCTTTGCTAAGGCCCTTCCCCGCTCCCGGAGGTAGCCTGTAACCAATGACTGTTCCACGCAGGACACTGGGAAGGACCCTGCCCACTGCAGAGCTCTCCACTGTATGAAACGAAGACTTGACTGTGTCAGCCACCCAGCTTCTTCTACCTCAGGGCTTCTCAAACTCAGCACTACTGACGTTTTGAGCTGGACAATTCTTTGTTTTGAGGGCTACCCTCTCTATTACAGAATATTTAGCAGCATCCTTGGTCTCTACCCACTAGATGCCCACACATCTCCAGATGCTGCGAAATATATCCTGGGGTGCAAAATCTTCCCCAGGGGAGAACCATGGTGCAATCCTGTCCCCTTCAACCTCCACAGGGGTTGAGCCTGAAAGCATTCCCTGATAAAACTTCCCGCACGCAAATCATCAAATCTTTCACACCCTGATGACTTCCATTCATTCAATAAACCATTTACACATGTGTTTATTTATTGGTAAATAATACCTGTACTAAGTAATTATACATTATAAGATTATCATAGAATATAATTATAGAACATAAACAAAAACAATTTAAGGTGACATAAAAATAAATATAATTAGTAGTTCTAATTTTTCTCTGCCCCCCAAAAGAATGTTCACTGGCACCTCCTAGAAAACCTAAACCCTACAGAGGAGAATAGTGCCCTGGGAGAAGGGAGGAAACAGCAAAAAGAACATAGGTAGAGAGTTTAGTTTTAGTAATCCTCTGAGTCAGGGAAAAAAGGAGAGAATAGTTACAATAAAAATCAGGGGATAATATGGTGATGGGTAACGAGATAGCAAAAGTACTCAGTGTATATCCAGATGGCATTGATCACTTTAATAGGTATCAGAAAAAGGATTTGTGGCTAAACGAAGAAGCAGACCAGGCATGCCTGACTATGCCTACAAGCTATCCACTAAAATTCCTATGAAAAAAATGCAATAAGAGTTTAAAACTGGCAAGAACAGTGAAGAGCAAAGATATGAGAAGACGATGAATCAAAGTTCAAGAGAATTTCTTTTAATTGTATCACTGTTGGATCAAAAGGTAAGTCCTTGCATTTCACAATATATTCTTACCCCTAAACTGAAATTAGTCATCACGCACTTTTAAGAGCTTATTCATATAGCATCCTCCTATTAGAGATAAATGAAACAATTAGGAATTCGTACAGAAACCAAAAAATAACTGTAGTGAGAGACTTCATTCTATTATTGGTCCATTTTAGAGGGAGTAGTAAAAACAGACAACATAGAGGTTTTTTTTTAAATTTAATTTAATTTATTTTTTATACAGCAGGTTCTTATTAGTTATCTATTTTATACATGTTAGTGTATATATGTCAATCCTAATCTCCCAGTTCATCACACCAACCGCCCCCCCGCTTCCCCCATTGGTGTCCATACGTTTGTTCTCTACATCTGTGTCTCTATTTCTGCCTTGCAAACCAATTCATCTGTACCATTTTTCTAGATTCCACATATATGCATTAATATACATATTTGTTTTTCTCTTTCTGACTTATTTCACTCTGTATGACAGTCTCTAGGTCCATCCACGTCTCTACAAATGACCCAATTTCGTTCCTTTTTATGGCTGAGTAATATTCCATATTACTTTATCCATTCTTCTTTATCCATTTGTCTGTCGATGGACATTTAGGTTGCTTCCATGTCCTGGCTATTGTAAATAGTGCTGCAATGAACACTGTGGTGCATGTGTCTTTTTAAATTATGGTTTTCTCTGGGTATAGGCCCAGTAGTGGGATTGTGGGGTCATATGGTAATTCTATTTTTAGTTTTTTAAGGAACCTCCATACTGTTCTCCATAGTGGCTGTATCAATTTACATTCCTACCAACAGTGCAAGAGGGTTCCCTTTTCTCCACACCCTCTCAAGCGTTTGTTGTTTGTAGATTTTCTGATGATGCCCATTCTAACTGGTGTGAGATGATACCTCATTGTAGTTTTGATTTGCATTTCTCTAATAATAAGTGAGGTTGAGCCTCTTGGCCATCTGTATGTCTTCTCTGGAGTAATGTCTACTTAGGTCTTCTGCCCATTTTTTGATTGGGTTGTTTGTTTTAACATAGAGGTTTTGAATAATATAATGATGAAAATATTTTTTTTGTTTTGTTTTTTTGCACTTCCATTTAAGGTCCCAAGTTTTTAACCTGTCTTGGAGCTTTTTCTGAGAGGGTTCCAGGGTAATAGTCCACAAGTCCTCAGGACCAGGTCCCTCAAAGATGGTATTATGGGCCGTATTGTGCCCCTTCCATTCATATGTTGAAGCTCTAACCACAGAAGTGACTGTATTTGGAGACAGGGACTTTAAAGGGGGTGATTAAGTTAAAACGAGGCTATTTGGGCGGGCCCTTATCCAATCTGACTGGTGTCCTCATAAGAATAAATTAAGACACACACAGAGACATCACAGGTGCATGTGCAAAGAAGGATGACCTTGTGCAGTCATCCGCAAGGAGAGGAGAGATGTCTCAGAAGAAACCAAACCTGCTGACATCTTGATTTTGGACTTCCAGCATCCAGAACTGCAATAAAAAAAAGTCTGCTGTGTAAGCCCCCCAGTCTATGGTATTTTGTTATGGTAGCTCCAGGAAACCATCACAGATGGGGAGCTGCTTGCCTCAGTATACTCTATCAATGCATGGAACAGGCTCTTTCCTCAAATTCCACAGCAGGCTTGTAGAATATGTATTACATAAAAAAGAAAAAGAAAGAAAAAAGAAGAGAAAACCTTAAGAGAAACTTGATTAGAATATCTTTTATTTTTATGTTGTTAAAAGAAAAAAAAAGATTGGTAAGCTTAACTACCTAAAACAAAACAACCACCAAAAATCTAATGTCTATTATAAAAAATTCTAAGCAAAACTAAAAGCCAAATAAAATAGGAAAATTATTTAATCTCCAAATAAATCTTATTTATGTATTTATTTATTTATTTACTTTTGGCCGTGCCCTGCCGCGCAGCATGTGGGATCTTAGTTCCCTGACCAGGGATCTAACCCATGCCCAATGAAGTCGGAGTGTTGAGTCTTAACCACTGGACCACCAGGGAAGTCCCCTGTAAATAAATCTTAAAAATCAAGTTTGTGCCCCAAAAATGTAAACTTTAGATGAAATTAATATAGTCCTAGAAAAACATAACTTACCAAAACTAACTCAAAAAATATTTTCTGTGTTCTAGCCATTAAACAAATTGAATAAACAGTTTAAAATCTACTCACAAAACATAAATCAGCTGAAGTGGATTTACAAGTGAGTTCTAGCAAACATTCAAAACCCAGATCATTCCAATCTTACAAAAAGCCTTCAAGAAAATAAAGAGGGAACAAACATTGCCCAACACAAATCAGTAGGAAAAAGCCAAAGAATATGGGGGGCCAAGTTACAGACTACATGCAAAGAACAAACCAACATATTAAAAAAGATCCAATTACACTAGTAAGCTAAAATTCAAATTAAAACCGTAATTAGATGCCATTTTTGCTTCTCAAATTTGCAGTTATTTTGTGGATGTAGGGCGTTGAAGACTGGTAAGAGAACAAATTGTTACAACTTTTATGGAGAGCAACCAGCAAAATTTGGCAAGATGTATCAAAAGCCTTTTAAAACTGTGTGCTGTGTGTTTTTAATACAATGATTCTACTTATAGGAATGTATTTCTAGCAAATAATCAGAAATGTGGGCAAAGAGGTATGCTTATTATATGACTAAAAAGAGGGAAAGTCGATTAACATTATAATATTCAGATATAAGAGAATGATTAAATATATTCTAGTACATCCATTCAAAAATGTGGTTTGCACCATACAAATAATACCTTTTCAAAGAATACTTAGTGAAATAGAAAAAGATAATTCAATAATATATTACCACAGCAGAGTACAAAACTGGAGATAAAACAATCTCAACTTCATGTGAAAAATACTGAAGAGAAAGACGTTAAAGACATCAAAATATTTACAGAGGTTAGTTTTATGTTGCTAAGAATATATGCTATTTATTTTTTAATTCCTCTGAGGTTCCCAAGTCTTCTGCAACTATACATCAACTTTCACAACCAGAAGAAAAACAAAAGAATTTTAAGGGATCAGATGAACTTATTTAGGGTGTGAAAGGTTCTAATTAGAATAAGGATGAGTAAAACTAATGGAAAAACACGGACTTACCACTTTAGGAAAGGTTGCAGGAGAATTAACAAGAATACGTAGACAGCACAAAATGGAGCTGGATAGACATAGATTTTAATCTTGGTTCAGCCACTCTTTAGATGTGTCCTATTTGGAGCTTCCTTATCTATAGGCTACAAACTCTTCCTGGTCTGAAATAGATGAGCTTACATATTCGATGTGCCTAGCATGAAGTTTAATACCGAGTAGGTTTTCCATAAAAGTTAGATTCTGTTCCCTTACTAATACCTGAATCTTATCTTTTGATCTCTTAGTTTTGATCTTTTGCCTAAGATCAATTTGATGTTGTCACTATTTCCGCCATGACCAACTAAAACTTGGTTCAGTAAGGCCCTATCCGTGTTAGGTAAATTTAAAATGACATATGGCACAGCCGAATACAAAAATACATCTCCTTCAGGCAGAGCTAATTAAGGGAGGACATAGTTCATTCAAAGGGGACTAAAATATATGTTACTTGAATTGACAATTATTTCACTGATCTTACTAATTTTATTCAGAAGTCAAACCAGTTGTACATGGAGACGAATAAAGTGAGTCAATTTATTAATTAGATAATACCCTAATTACCTGTTTTCTTCTCTATCAGGAATTTCTAAAAGGACCAGAAAACTCCATACTTTTGTGAAGAGAAAAATAAGAACATATTTTGTTGAATTATTTCATAAACTGGCCTTGTATGTCCTTATTTTGTTTAAGATTATGAATAGTTTCAGAGAAACATTAATAGAATCAATAAATAGTGATATATAATCAATATTTGCTGTTGATAATTTTTTAAATTGGTTTTACTCAGTTGATAAAGAACTCGAGGGTACACCAGGTGTCATGTTTCTAAAATACCTGGCTTATTTAAACATACACAAAACAGTATTATACGTTTGTATATAAATATTCCAGATTAAGACAACTGTTTGTACAAGGACTTTGGCCTATATTTTTACAATCTCAAGCAAACATTCTTTGTCATGAAATCTTGAATTAACCAAGGAAACACCTCAATGTGAGGAAAATGAATTTTGGTTTGGGGGGCATTATATTCTATTTCTTTCTATCACAAAGCCGAAGAATTGAGCAGTGATGTTTGCCTGCCTGCTCTTTTCAGATGAATGACATGGAAAATTACACAAAAAGTGAAAAAAGAAACTGCCTTGTCCTTCTCAATTGCTTGGAAATGGAAGTGTTTATTCAAGCATTTACATGTTGGCCCTGGCTCCTGGTGGCCTTGATTAATATAAACTATTTTCCAGAGGTGTAAGATAAGCAGCTAGAGGCATATGGTTTCTCTACTTTGTCTCTGCCAAAATTCTCCATCTCCTCCATCTACAACTTAGAGGTCCTCAAGGAAAAATCCTTTGGACCCATCCTAACTCACCTGGACTCCTGCAACAGGGGCTCAACAGGTGTTTTCTGGCTTCTACCCTTGTCTTTTTAATGATCCATTCTCCACTGAGCATCAAAACCATCTTTTAAAAATGTGAATCAATTTCTCTCACTTCCTTACCTAAAACTCTCAAATGACTGCTTACTGTGCTTAGAATATAATCTGTACCCCTTACCATGGTTTATACAAGACTCTACAAGCTCTGGCCTCTGTCTGATTTCATCTTGCACTACCCCCCCCTTCCTCCCTGGGCTCTACCCATATTGTTATTTTTACTGTTGTTCACACCAAGTGCATTCCCACCTTAGAATCCTTGCTCCTTCCATTCCCTCCTCCTGGAATGTCTCGCCCTGAGAATTTACCATGACTGCCTTCTTTTTTTGCCCTCAGGTCTCAGCCCAAATATTACCTCTTCAGAGAGACCTGCTAACCTCTCAATCCAAAGTGGAACAGCCCTGCTTCGTGGCTGCTTCCCCATAAGCCTGCTTTGTTTTCTTCCTTAGCACTTATCACTGGCTGGCATTATTTTATTCATGTATTTATTTTCTTGTTTATTGTCTTTTTACTCCTAACTAAAATCTGACCTCTATAAAAGCAAGTATCTTGTTGATCGTGTTCACTGCTGTATCCTTAACATCCAGGACAGTGACTAGCACACATTACTCAGTTCAGGGGGATTTGTAACATGAACAAATAAATTCAGCTGTGCAACTCATCAATTGGGATTTTTTATTTGCAAGCAACAGAAACTAACTGTAACCAATGTAAGCAGAAAGGTATTTGTTGGAAAGATATCAAGTAGCTCACAGAAGAGCCAGGATAGCTGGAGGAATAGGCTTAGAAAATAGGCAGGAGCCAAGGCTACAGGGTCAGAATCATAACTGCAATGAAACCAAGAAACAATCTGACCAGAAGGATACTGCCCTCAGTCCTGCTAGGTGTGGCCACTGGACACTCTACGACTGGTGCCCCTGCCATCACTGCTACTGGATGCTGGTGGCTGCTCTCTCAGCATCATCAGACTAAACTCTCACTGCCCAAGGTTCTTTACTTCCTTCTACCTCCACGCTTACGTTTCCTTGCAGCAGTAATCTTAGCCACATGTCTATAACCCTAGGTAAGGTTAAGTTATGAGAAGAACAATTTCTGGCCTTTATAGCTTTTGTAGTAGAGGGTAGATTTTGTCACCATAAAATCATAAAATGTGAAAAGCAAATCATTGCTTTTTATAGTTTACGATTAGACATGACATGGAAATTCATTGATCTCACTATGCCCATGGTAGATCTTTCAATTTATTCAGTAGTCATATATCAAGTATCTTCTATTTCCTTTTGTAATAAATAGTGACTGACTCAATGAATGGCTACAATTTCAAGATTGTTTATAATTAACCCTATAAAATATAAAGAGCCCTACACAATCTTAATGATCTCATGTATCTTTAGGGAGCTTTGAAAGGCTGATGAAAAGACATACCTCCACTGCAAGGCCAAGAGTACATAACCATGTGCTGTCACAATAGAGGTAGAAGATTTGGACTCTAGATCCAGATGCTGCACACCCTCCCTGAGTGACTATGGGCAGGTCTCTGAGCCTTGGTTTCTTTACTTACAAAATGAAAATATTAATAAAATATAATAGTCTTCTATTACTGCCTCACCAAGTTTTTCTGAGTATCACATAGGACAATACATGAGTATGCCTCAAAGAATAAAAGATATACACAATACATGTAAAGTATCAATATTATTCTTATATAAGTAGCAAGACTCTATTGCAATTGGAGACCATGTCTATCCTAGTCACAAGAACTACCATTTATTTAGCTCTTGCTATGTCCTCCAAGCATGCCTAACCCCTTATTCTCTCATTCTCTTCTCTCCTGCCACCTGCCTGAGTACAAGCATCTCTATTAGATATCTACCAGATCTAACAGATCCTCTCAAGGGCCCTTTCCTTCCCTCTTGGACTCATGCTTCATATGGAGAGATTTCAGCTAAACCATCTATACTCATGGTCTCCCTCCCCAGGGAGAAGGTGTTTATTTGATTAAAGAGTTTAAGGTAAGAAAGTGACCTTCCTTAGACTAATAAGTACTAATAAGTCATTTTTGCCTTATAATCATATTGGCCATTTTGTCTTATACTTGACAATACCTATGCAGGGAATGAAATTCTCTTTATAATGTTTACTATCTATATGCACTATTTCACTCATTGTAAAATCTTAGGTCTTGGAAATTTGATTAGTTTATGCTATGGCCGGCTATATAACACTTGGAGTATTTTATGTATATTAATTCTAGGCAAATTTACCCTTACAGTATTTTGGCAGCTCTGCCTTTATGCATAATCAAAGACATATAGACTTGCCACTTGTAAACACAATGTGATACATAAAGAATAAACACAAGTCACAGTGCCTACAACACAAGAAAAGCACAGTGGGCAGATTTTTAAAAGGCTCAGCTCAACAGGGAATAGAAAAAAAGAAAACACAAATGTCTCTGTCCTGCACAGAGAAGCCTTGCCTTTGTGTGCTGTTTTCCTGCAGATAAAAAGGCAAAGAGAAGCTCCAGCCTGCATTGCTCCCCTGGGATTTGAAAGAACAAAAGAAAAGTAAACACTCCTCTGTTTCCAAGAATGACATTTAGGCAAGAATAGTCTATCTTTTCTTTTTGTTTCTCCTTCTTCCCTTACTATTAAACAAAAAGATAAGTGGTAAGGTAGAAATCCTTTTAAAAATTATTTTTGTTTGGGGGTAAGAGTTTAGTACTTCTTTTGAAAATTACAGCAGAACTTATTTTGTTTCCCTCCTTCCAATTGTCTAATGCAATATCCAGTTGTTAATTTCCAAGGGACTTCTGATTGTTTCCTGATATAATTGAAATTTAAGACCTCTGATTTTTTTCAAATGATCTATTATTCCAGGCACTATAGGGAGTACCCTCAGTTAATGCTGATTGTAAATGACTTCCTCATGTGACCTAAAACCCTCTCAAAGCCTTATTCCTAGGACTTCAACTCATCTTATATGTTCATCCCAATGTTGTGCCATGATGGTAAGCTGCCACTGGGATGGACTCAAAGCTTAATAAGAATATTATCATGCCATGCTTCTGACATTATAATTGTCCCAGGCTGTTAGACCCATCAGTGGGAGGTGATGTGAGACTCTCCAATGGTTGGGTAAAGTTATGCCAGCGTGCTCAATTCCAATCCACACTGAGACATGGGGCTTCCATTACCATCTCTTTCTCATGGAACCTTATTCTAAATAGCAGGACACATGTGGGAGCCACATTCTTGTTGAATCCAAAAAGCACCACCACCAAAATAATCCCTGACTACTGCATTCAGTATCCTCATCCCCCTAAATCCTGGCATGTTAAGACAGGTCCTCTATGAAATCCTTTATTTATGTTTCTTCCTGACAGTGATGCTCAGATACTGAGATGAATCACCTAAAGAGAGCAGAATCTTCTTTGGCAGTTTTTGCCAATTAAATTCACAAATGTCTTTGACTTAAAAAAGACCTTATAGGGAATTCTCTGGAGGTCCAGTGGTTAGGACTCCTCACTTTCACTGTCAAGGGCACAGGTTCAATCCCTGGTTGGGGAACTGAGATCCCACAAGGTATGCAGCATGGCCAAAAAAACAATAATAATAAATTTTTAAAAAGTTTAAAAAGACCTTACAGGTTGAATTGGACGCTCTTGACCCCCAATGTCCTTAATAACCTATTCTTGTGGGTTTGCTCCAAACCCTCTGGTTATTCCTTTTCAGTATCTCTCTAGGGCTCTTTGTCCTCTTTCTTTTATTGTGGGTATTGCCCAGACTTCCATCTTGGTGCTCTGCCCTGAACACTCTACAGGACTACGGATCACAAACCCAAGTGCATACAGGGCTCTGAACATAAATAAATGAAGCAGGTTGTATGGGAGACAAATAATGCTCTCTTATTTTTTGATACAGCAAAGAACTATCTTTTCTCATATAAGAAAACAAAAATCCATCACAAGCACAATCTTAAATGGCAGCTGATATTCAGTGTCAGTGAGGTAATGAGTCAGTGGAATGGCTGAGTCTGCGGGGAACCAGGAAGCAGCTATTTCTCAGCTTCAGTCAATGTCTTCCACTAGGTAAAATAACCATTAGCAAAATTTTTCATTTTTCAAAAGAATCTGGAAATTCAGACTTTTATATGAAATCTCCAATATTTAAAAAAGAATAGATACATGTATATGTATAACTGAATCACTTTGCTGTACACCTGAAACTAATACAACATTGTTAATCAACTATACTCCAATATAAAATTTAAAAATATTAAAAATTAAATAATAATAAATAAAAGTAAATAATAATAAATAAATAAAATTTAAAAATAATAAAAATAAATTTTAAAATAATTAAATTAAATTAAAAATAATAAAAAAATAAAAAAAGTAAAATTTTGCTCGAGCCTAACACATCTGTCTGCCAGAAACAGTGGGCCAAAGAGAACACATCTCCGTGGCAGGTATGATCAGTGGGTCGCCAGTCGTCGGCAGTCGTCAGCTTCTTCACTACAGATTACTACAGGCAGTCGTTTTCAAACTGTAGAGCACAGCCCACTAGTAGATCATGTAATCAGCCTAATGGATCGCAAGTAGCATTTTTAAATGAAATTGAATTGCACTGAGGAAAACCAAAAATAAGAGAATATATCACATTTAATAAAGATAGGTGTTATTACAGGAGACGCACATGCATCTGTGTGAGAGAGAGAGAGAAAGAGTGTGTGTGTGTGTGTGTGTGTGTGTGTGTGTGTGTAGTGGGTCACTATTAAAAAATCAATTTCTAACTGTCGTCAAAAGGTTTGAAAGTCACTGCTTAGTTATGCTGTTCCAATCCTTTATCTTCAATTGTAACTTAAATGCCAATTATTGTGAAATGTTTATCTGTATGCCAGATTTTTCTCTTAAACTTCAGTCACTTACTTTCAATTATCTGCTGGATATTATCAATAGGTAATTCACAGGTCCCACAAATGCAATCTAATAGAATGATTGAAATAATGGGCTTTGTAGTCAGACCGATCTCAGTTTGAATCTTAAGATTTGTTACCCTGTTTTCTCATCCTTAAAATCAGGATAACTGAACTGTCTGAATAGGGCTGTTATAAGAATTTATCCTTACAACAGTGCCTGGCATGTACAAAAATAAATAAATACTGCTTGAATACCAATCATAGGCATTGTTCTGGGCACTAGAGATTGATGAGTTAGCCCTTCCGTAATAAGATAGTGCTGCTTTTCAGTAGTTCAAGAAAGGAAATTAAATCAACAAAGCATCTCTTTAGTGTTTACTGGATACATACTGTAATCCTTTCATAATGTAATTTATCAGTACCCTTTTCAAATCACCTTTTTGAGGATTACTAACTTATGACCACAAGGATGACCTTCTCCTCCCTCCAGAGTGTCATGAGACTCTCCCTGCCCCTGCTGACCAGGAGGCAGTTCTCAGAGAGGTCTTAGTTGTACTGGGATATAGAAAAGAATCTGTAATGTTGCTGTGTTGAGGAACTTGGGTGTATGTTCCACAAGTTCTGGTGAATAAGATGATGTCTGTCTTAGTCCATTAGGGCTGCTATAACAAAGTACATAGACTGGGTGGCTTATGTACAACAGACATTATTTCTCACAGTTCTGGAGGCTAGGAAGTCCAAGATCAAGGTACCAGCATATTCAGTTTCTGGTGAGAGTCTGCTTTCTGATTCAGAGATGGTTGTCTTCTCACTGTGTCCTCACATGGCAGAAGGGACAAAGGATCTCTCTGGGGCCTTTTTTATAAGGGCACTAATCCCATTCATGAAGGCTCCACCCTCATGACCTAATCACCTCCCAAAGTCACCACCTCCAAACACCATCACTCGGGGGACTAGGTTTCAACATATGAATTTGGGGGGACACAGACATTCAGTCCAGAGCAATGTCCTTCCCCTTGAAAAGCAGTGAACACATGAATAATCTGTGGTAATCTACTGATTGGCCTTCCTATGTATAAATCCATCCCCTTTTAATACATACTTTACTCTGAAACCACAGACTACTTCTAGAATGGATTCTGATCACATCCCTTTACTTTCTTACCCTTTCATGACTCCCCATTGCCATCTATAGAAAGTCTAAGCTCCCAGTGAGATTTACCAGGACCTTTGTGATCTTGTCCTCATCTCTCAAATACTCTCTTCCTTTCAGTCAGAACAACTTGCAGTTTTCAATACTTTTAGCACTCTCTGTCACTTCTGGGCTTTTACAGGGGCCACTCTCCTCCTGGAAAGATTTTTGCTGCCCTTGCATTTCTCACTTCTCACATTTTCCCCCCAAACTTCCACCTGTCAATTGAGTACACTTTGAAATTAATTTTTTTATTCTCTCCCCTTGAAGGAAGGGGACATATCTTTATTCATTGTTATATTCCCAGTAACTAAAATGAAATGCCTAGCACATAGGAGGCCTCCATATTTGTTTCCTACAGCTGTTGTAACAAATTATCACAAACACAGTGGCTTAAAACAATCCAAATTTATTATCTTACAGTTCTGTAGGTCAGAAGTCTGACAGGTTTCATTAGGCTAAAATTATGATGCCAGCAGGGCTGCATTCCTTTCTGTAAGCCCTTAATAGGATCTGTTTCCTTATCTTTTCCAACTTCTAAAGACCATCCACATTCCCTGCCTTGTGGTCCTTTCCTTCTATCCTCAAAGCTAGAAAAGGCAAGGGAGGTCCTTCTCACCTCCTCTTCTGCCTCCCTCTTCCACTTCTAAGGACATTTATAATTACAAAACGCCTGGATAATCTGGGACAACTTCCTGATTTTAAGGTTAGCAACCTTAATTCCATCTGCAAACGTTAATTCCTCTTTGTCATGTAAGGTAACATATTCATAGGTTTCAGGGATTAGGATATGGACACCTTGAGGGCAGGGTGAAGGGGCTATTATTCAGCCTACCACAGCCTGCAGTAAATGGTTCATAAATGGATACACAGATAAGGTGTCCAGTGGATCCTTACGGCGGTTGCTGTAGTGGATGACTATTGTTCTTGCCTGCCCAGCGTTTGTTCTCTTTCTTCTGGCAATGGCACCTTCATATTTCCAGGGCAGCTCCTTCCTCTTCCTCCCATTTCATACTGTCTTAGCGGGTATATGAGTTAAAGTAATGCTAGTTGCTGTAACACAGAATGCCCCAAGTTTTAGTTGCCTCAAAAAAATAATTATTTCTTGCTCACATAAATGTCCAGTGAATATTTCTGGTTTGACTTCTGTCTTTCAAGTGGTTCAGAGGACTCAGAGACCCGGATTCCTTCCATCTTGTGACTTCACCATCTGCAACTCATAAGTGCCAATATCATGCAGGAATCCTCTTCAATCCATTCAGCTGGAAATGGAAATGAGCTTGAGCACTCAGGAGAGGTTTCTACAGGCCACATCAGGAAGTGGCATACATCACATCTGCTCACATTCTAAGGACTAGATGTCAGTCTTGTGACTAACCCTAATGAGAAAGGAGACTGGAATTGTGGTCCAGCCATGCCCAGGAAGACAAGGAAATGGGTAAGAAAATCATCTAGCCATTTCAGCCACAGTGAGAATATTAAATAACAGTGCCCGGGACTCTCACGGCCAAGGACTATGCTTGCGACCTAAGTTAAGTCAATCAGAAAATAAATCCTGAATGACTCTCAGCTAAAATGTATTCAGTTACAGGAGCCAAAACCCACAATTCAGCGGCATAACTGAGTAAGGGATCTTAGATTCAAAATAAGAAGTTTGGGGATGGCAGGCCATGGCAGGTATGCCAGCTCACTGAAAGGATCAGGAAGCCAAGCCTCTTTTATTTTCTTGCACCACCATCCTTAGTATGCAGTGGAGATTCTCATGGTTATAGATTGGCTACTCCACTTTCAGGCATCACGCTTACCTTCCAGACAGAAAGAAGTAGAGGGTTGAAAAATTCTGCCCAGGGCTTGAATTGTGTCACATAGACCCGCCTAACTGGGAGACCAAGAAATTACGTACTTTCATTTCCTAACTTCCAATGGTGGAAGAAAGGAGAAGGGATTGGAATGGGTGCTGAGTCAACACCTGTCTGTTTGCACAACTGGAATCTTTGGAGCTGATTCATCCCCTATAAATCTTTAACTCTTAAAGGTGTTTGTTCCTGAACCTATAACACCCAGGGATCCTGAGCTGTTCTGTTGTTATTTCTTCAACTTGGCTCTTAAAGCTTCTCTTTTACTTCTCTGAGCTGTTATTTTTCCAATAAATTCCCTTTACTATCTTACTCTTTAAGAGTTAATTTATGTTGTTTGCCACCAACAAACCCTAACTGATATCACCTAATAAAGGATTCTGGTGTTTAAAGGTCCAGGAAGAATCAAGCTTAGGAATATTACTCTTTTTACAGTTCAGAATCCATCGGGCACTTAGCCCTGTGCATGAAGTATCCCAGCAACAATTTGGAACAGAAATTTTAAGAGAATATTTCGCAGTTTTGTTGAAGTATCCAAAATACATTTATTCGAAATGGAAATATTCACCCAACGGAACATTTAGCTAAAATGAGTTTTTCTCTTTCCATTTCTGAGATCCACTCTTACTTGCGCAGATTGGCTAGTGATTGGAGCTGGTTAAAAAATGGTGCAAATGGATTACTAGCATTTTGTTAATGAAACTCATCACTATTTAAATACAGTAATTTCATGAAACAATTGTCATTAACTCCAAGATCCTCTTGCTGATTTCTTCCACACAACTCCACGAGAAAAGCACTTGAAAAAGAAAAAGAAAAAAAAAAAAATCTACCAGCTAAAATGTTTTCAGAATATAAAATGGGACAGAAGAAAAAGTAGAATAGCATAGACTCTCAGTAAACATTACATTTGCAAAAATGATGATGATAAATGATAGCATGATGAGAATGATGTCTTTAATAATATTATGAATACTACTTTAGATACATAATAGCCATCTAGAGGTGAATTTTAGAATCACAGAGTCTACTGCCTCATTTTAGAGATGAGAAAACTGAACATCAACAAGGTAAGCATCTAGGTATGACGAGAAGTGTGAGTTTGGGGCTATGAAGGAAAGAGGTCTACATCTGAGCAAAAGAAAAAAAAATTGAAAATTATTTTTCACCTTACATTGAGGCCAATCTGCAAAACTATTTATCATTTATTAAATGATTTGAATAAGAATTGAATAACAAATTGAAATTATTTCAGGTGCAAAATATTTAATAATGAATGTGTCTTTTGTATGTATCTCTGTGTGTATGTGTGTGTGTGTAGTGATGAGATTGTTTATCATTAAGGACAGGACACTTTTCATAAAACTGAAGTTTCAGCATATGACACTGATTAAAAATATTATTATGGTAGACATAAAATAGACCAGTAAATTCTAATCAGGTTTAAAGTATATGAAAGAAAATGCAGCATTTTTGCCTAATTCAAGTTTGTTTACAAAACACCTGCAGCTATTCATACCTCTTCTCCTGTATTTAGAATGTAATTAATCATACACCATAAACCTGAAGAGAAAAACTGTGAGTGTAGTAAAAATTCAACTTATCTAGAATTTTGAAAACTGTAAAGAAAAGTTTTACGCAAGAATTCGGCAGGGACAATTAGGTCGTTGCCAGTCAACATTAAACAAATGCAAATACTTTAACAGGAGGAACATTTCCAGGCAAATTCTAGTCGGTTTGATTGATTATTTTTTAATGCCTGGAGAAGATAGCACAGAATTGAGTGATAGTGATTTATTTGTATCTTTTAAAGGTATTGGTGTGCTTGAGGGAAGGGGGGTGACATGAAATGAAGGGATAGCGAGCTGAGATTTAAGTCATGCATATAATGCAGGCATAATTATTTTCATGTTGGTTTTATAAAAACTCATAGGTCCCTTCTAATAAAGTAGTCATGTCCCAGAAAATGTAAATAAGGTAATAGTAAAGAAACAATAGACATAAAATACTTCTCTAGTAAATCAGAGACTTTTTTTCCAGCAGGGAAAAATACCTTAATGGAATCTCACTGTATCAGAAAGACATTATTTCCTCTAGAGTCGCAGGGTACACATAGAGAATATTAGGAATTGTATCAATTGGGGCTATAAGTTGTAAGCAACACAATCTACTGAAGTTAGTGTAGGTAGAAAATGAATTTATTGAGAGCTAATATATTCTAATAAATCTTAAATTTCTTAGATCGCTCAGAGACTTGTTGGTCGGGATGGAGAAACAGGCTCAGGACTAGCCTCTAGGAAGAAATCCTAGAACCACGCCACAGAACCGGACTGAGCAGCGTGTCACCATGGTCACTACCACCTCCACATCAGCATCCCCAACCTGCTTCCTCCTGCAGTTCATCTCCCAGTTAAGTCCTACTTACGGGCATCTGACTCCTCAGACCAAGGTCACATGTCTTCAGCTTAACCACAGGGGAGTCTGAGAATGCAAGTTTTTTGTAAACTGCCCTGAGAAGATGGAGTTCACAATGTGGAGAACTATCAACAGACAGAGGGTGTTCAAGACCCTCTGGGAAGTCTGGTAGGCAGAATTCTAAGATGGCCCTTATGATTGCCACACCCTGGCATTATACCCATGATTGCTTACACAGCAAAAGGGATTTGCAGATGTAATTAAGAGTCCTAAACAGTTGACTGTGAGTTAACCAAAATGGTGGGCCTGACCTAACCAGGTGAACCCTTAAAAGGAAATGTGTCCTTTCTGAGAGGTGGTTTGGAGCATGAGAGGGGTTTTTCTGCTGTTCTTGAAGACATAGGGTCCATGAGTTTGACATCTGCATGGAAATGAATTCTGCCAATGACCACAGTAGCTTGGAAGAGGATCCTAAGCCTCAGATGAGATGCAGACATCAGCCGACACTTTAATTTCAGCCTTGTGAGACCCTGACCCTGAGAACCCAG
Organism: Phocoena sinus; assembly: GCF_008692025.1. Lineage (NCBI taxonomy): Eukaryota > Metazoa > Chordata > Mammalia > Artiodactyla > Phocoenidae > Phocoena > Phocoena sinus. The sequence goes on along the minus strand of NC_045772.1, from coordinate 43,099,995 downwards.
TTACACCTGCCCAGACTCCTGACAGATAAAATTATGAGATAATAAATGGGTGCTGTTTTAAGCTACCAGCTTTCTGGCATTTTGTTATGCACATATGAAATTAATACAGGCAGCTACAAATGACAGGTATCTCCCACAGGTATCATGTATCAACATCGGGGTGGTAGATTCTTAATAATCTTGTTACACATTTCTAAAAGGCAAAATAATTGTAGTAAACCTAATTTATATTTTGATTTAAAACCATTGTTAAATGCTGTTTAGCTGTTGTTAAAAGGTTACTCTCTGGTATAAACTGAGATTTAGAATAAAAGAAAACAGTTACTTAACAATATTTTTTTGTATTAGAATGTATTATCTTCAATATACTAAGATTTTATTATTATGGTAAAAATTACACAAGTTTGTTTTTATAAAACCCACAATGAAAATTTTTACTTTGAAGGAGGAGTGTAAGAAAAAGAGGGAAAATGAACAAATTAATAAGGAGGCCAATCAACTTTCTGACTGAGGAACAATGGTATAAATGTATCAAATCACATGGTTTTATACAGCCTACCTGAGGTTAAGAAGAAGTTATCCTAGAATAGGAAGAGACATGTTCTTTTTCTTCTCCCTTAGTAGTTTCTTTAATGACATGTAGAAAATGAGAGCAGAAGTCTTAAAAAGATAGAGTCCAGCTTTAAAACTGGTTGAAATCAGGTCAGTCTGTCTCATTAAAAAAAGAAAACAGGTAGTGGTTTTGATATGAAATGGTTTAAAGCTCAAAAGAAAACAAGAAAAACCAGAAAAAATATGTATGAACGAAGTCTAGAGAGATATTACGGGAGAGCTATGGGAAAATCTGTTCTCCCCACACCACCTTTGAGACCTGAACGTCAACCTGACATTTAATGACTTCTTTGAGAACAGAAGAATTTATGACCATTTTGTTCCTAAGCAAGACATGCTAAAGATTTCTGCATCTGAGATGTATGAATATCTGTGTATTTTCTCTTTAGGATAAATGTCTGAGAGTAGAAACTAAACATTGCCATTGGCAACATGTGGCTATGGAGTACCTGAAGGCTGGGGGGACCAAAATGAGCTTGGCTCTAAGTGTGAAAAGACACGTCAGACTTTGAAAACTTGGTACAGGAAAAAACAAAACCAAAAAACCCTCGTTAATAAGTTTTATATCAATTATGTGCTGAAATTGTATATTTTTTACATATTAGTTAAATAAAATACACAGTCGGCCCTTGAACAACTCGGGGGTTAGGGGCACCTACCCCTGCTGCACAATAGAAAATCTACATATAGTCCTCCCTCAGTATCCTGGAGCATTGATTCCAGGACCCGCCGTGGATACCAAAATCCAGTGATGAGATCAAGTCCCAGGTCAGCCCTCTGAATCCGTGGTTCCTCATCCACGGATTTAACCAACCACACACTGTGTAGTACTGCTCTTATTTAAAAAACTCCCTGTATAAGTGGACCTGCGCAGTTCAAACCCTGTTGTTCAAGGATCAGCTGTATTAATACAATTCATTTCACCTGTTTCTTTTTAGAATATCGTCATTCTTGCTGCCTCAGAAAGATGTATGTTCAGGGTCAATGAGAATTAGAACTGGCATTTGTTCCTAACTGTTGGGAAATTCTCTTTTCTACCAGAGTTGTTGAGAAAGCTAGAATATACACCTGAAACCTTCAAAAACCATAGTCTAATTACTAGAGATGAACCCACTGGAGAATGGGGCCAACTGACTAGATGAATCACCAAAGTCATTTGAAGCCCTGAATTTATGTGAAAACTAGCTTTACTTCTGGCCTGTTTAGGAATGTGAATCAATAAATCCCCTAGGCCAGTTAAGGTTCAATTGTTTTAACCATTTGCAATTGAAAACATCCCAATTGATATAATTATTAAGATATCTATAATTATCTAAGATATCTATCTGATATAATTATTAAGATATTTACAGCATATTCATATCACCCCCACAAGGATCTAGGAAGAAAAGCTCTTCTAGGTGTTGCTACTATTAGCCTGTAGACACAAATTATTTTGAACATTTTGAAAAGAAAGCACAGTCTCCAAGTACTTAGAATAAAATCAAACCCATAAAGCGAAATGTGTCCAATTTTGATCCTGTAGCTATTAGAATACCAGAGAATGTGAACAGTTTATTGAACAACTCAAGAAAATAGATTCGGCACATTATTATTCAAGAAATTCCAGTCATTTACATTAGGGGCTCTTCAAGTTTTTAAGCCATGAAATACTTTTTTCAAAATAACTGTATATAAAAAGTTATGTACAAACACAAAATGAATGTTAGTAAAGTCAAACATCTCCTATAATAGATTTTTATTATAGTATTATTTGCAAGTTCAAGATGGACTACCAAATGCAATATGGCAGCAGTTGCTAGGGAAAAAATAAGCCAGAGGTCTTTTTGCAAGACTCAGCTTTAAGTATTAGAGAGATTGTGAATTAGAGAAGTCTAAGCAACGATAGTAGGTAAACAATTCACTATTATTACAGGAACATGGAGCCAATGTTTAATTAACTATACCTAAAGAAGGAAAAAAGGCAAATTTAATAAAGCAAAAGAAAATTCCCAAATCACTTGCCTTTGACACAAATTCTCTGCAATCAATCTGGCTCTACCCTAATGTCAACTGCCTAATCTCAACTCCCAAAGTGGAGGGTTGGAGGTCATTACAGAAGACCAGTAGTGGGTAAATACAGAGTTGAGTGTTCGTGTTGATGCTAATGCTTATAATTATAGGGCTGAGGGCTCACGTGGTTAGAGGGTCACGTTTATTCTCCCTGTCTCTCCTCCATCTAACCCAGTCCCCAATCCTCACCCCCTGCCACAATCTCTTCCTTCTGTATCACTTTCACTGCCCTCATCACTACCCCCTTATCCCACTGAACTATTCTGGCTGAGATATCAGAGTAGCTGACACAGTCAGAGCTGGTAAAGAAGGATGAATGACCCTATTTGCCTCAAATTAAAGGAAACCTCCAGAAACGATTTCAGAGAGTCCACACTCCTCCGAATTATCTGGAACCCTAAAGATTCTCTCTGGACTATACGGACCTTCAGTCAACCTGCCTGCATCACTTATTTTCCTCCTGCCTCCTAGCACTGAAATATTTGCTATCATACAGGAAGGAGAATCATGTAGCTAAATGTAAGATTATGTGTAGACACGAAAAAGAAAAATAATATAAAATTAACATCCAGAAATTCACCACATGGGCTCCTGATTATCAATCATTTAATCTAATAATAAAAGTTTTTGAATTACTTCTAACTCTTAGGACTACTAACACAGATGTAAACATTCAATGCCTCTTAAAAATGTCAAGTAAAAATTTGCTTGTTAAGCAACTCCAGTATTATTTGTACAAATTTCTCAAACAGATAGTTAACAAGAGTTAATCAGCACCTAATATTTATTATGGAGCCAGAATATACAAAATATAACGGAGGGAATCATCTGAAAACGTTCATTCCAAGGGATGAAAACAAGCCCATGCAAAGCAGAGAATGGCACGCGTAAAGCTGTTCAGCTCAGCATTCAATCAGTAGTATGAATTGAGCACCTACTGTAAACCACATTGCATGAGGCACTAAGAATTCCCACAGTAGGAACAAAAATCTCTCCAAGGGGCATACAAAGATATAATTCCCTAGTGGTCTAGTCTTGGGATTGTGTTGCATTTAAACTTTGATCTTTTCTTCTGTTACTCACAAAAGTTCTTGAGTGTTGTAATATGTGATTCAGGAGAATTTTATTTTATTTTATTATTTTATTTTTTTAACCTCCTTATTGGAGTATAATTGCTTTACAATGGTATGTTAGTTTCTGCTGTATAACAAAGTGAATCACTTATACATATACATATGTTCCCATATCTCTTCCCTCTTGCGTCTCCCTCCCTCCCACCCTCCCTATCCCACCCCTCTAGGTGGTCACAAAGCACCGAGCTGATCTCCCTGTGCTATGCGGCTGCTTCCCACTAGCTATCTATTTTATGTTCGGTAGTGTATATATGTCCATGCCACTCTCTCACTTTGTCACCGCTTACACTTCCCCCTCCCCATATCCTCAAGTCCATTCTCTAGTAGGTCTGTGTCTTTATTCCCGTCTTGCCCCTAGGTTCTTCATGACCTTTTTTTTCCCCTTAGATTCCATATATATATGTTAGCATATAGTATTTGTTTTTCTCTTTCTGACTTACTTCACTCTGTATTACAGACTGTAGGTCCATCCACCTCACTATAAATAACTCAATTTTGTTTCTTTTTATGTCTGAGTAATATTCCATTGTATATATGTGCCACATCTTGTTTATCCATTCATCTGTTGATGGACACTTAGGTTGCTTCCATGTCCTGGCTACTGTAAATAGAGCTGCAATGAACATTGTGGTACATGACTCTTTTTGAATTCTGGTTTTCTCAGGGTATATGCCCAGTAGTGGGATTGCTGGGTCATATGGTAGTTGTATTTTTAGTTTTTTAAGGAACCTCCATACTGTTCTCCATAGTGGCTGTATCAATTTACATTCCCACCAACAGTGCAAGAGGGTTCCCTTTTCTCCACACCCTCTCCAACATTTATCGTTTGTAGATTTTTTGATGATGGCCATTCTGACTGGTGTGAGATGATATCTCATTGTAGTTTTGATTTGCATTTCTCTAATGATTAATGATGCTGAGCAACCTGCTGAGGAGAATTTTAATTACTCTTGGTCCTTTGCAATATTCAGGCACTCTGAAGCTTCTGGGAACATCTTACACTTTGCCCAAATAGATCCCTCTCTCATTCTTACTCTCTAATCCCTGCCATTTGGTCTCTTGATTATTTTCTCTCCTTGTTGATAATTTTCTTCCTGCTATATGTTTAAATAGACCTTGACATCAGGGATCCTCTGATACAATGAAGTAAGAAACCTACATAGATATTTCAATACTGGGTGACACAGATAGGCACAAGTTTCCATGGAAATATAAAACAGAGAACAACTCATACCGGGCTGGGAGAGGAGGCTGGGGTCAGGGACAGAGTTAGGAGGGCTTTGTGATAAAGAAATGCCCTTATCCCAGGCGAATCTCTCCTGAAAAAAACCTAGGTCAAAACTTATGAAAGGCCAATGTTTTTGTCTCCAATTACAAAATGCATTCAGTTTTATCGAACACTTTTTTCTTTAAAAAAAAAAAAAACCTCTCCCAAGTTCTTGACAGTACTTGATAATTACTGTACACGTAGTTCCCTCAAGTTCTATTTCACTGGCATGCATTAAGGTGGCCTTTTCCATTTGCTGTCACTTCCTTCACAAATGTCAACAAAAACATATGCTTCTATTAGGAAATACACACACACACACACACACACACACACACACACACACCCACACCCTAAAACAAAAAGCTATAAAATCTGTAACATCAAAATTCAGAAGGAGCTACAGCAAAATATAAGATGAATATGACTTAAATTTATAAATCTTCAAGCAGTATTAAACTCACCTTTTTAGATTTTCACAATTTTTCCTCTTGCTTAATATATTCAGAAATAAATAAATATGTATATACAAACAAACAAAAACCTCTAGGAGCCTGTTCCCATTCTTAAAGTCAGGTCTGAGAAGCTCTTAAATTTGACCTCATCATGGCTGTGAAGCCAGAAGGATACAGACTAAGTGATTTATCACACATAGTAGCTTTACTTTAAAATGCACCAAAAACAGAAATTCAAGGTGTAGATTGTAGTATAATTTTCAAGACTATTTAAGAACCCCTTTCCTCCCTACCATGGAACTACACAGTTATTCAATAAATGTCAGGTGAATAAATATTATCCTTTAATGGATATCTCATTAGCCTGACACAAGCTGGAGCACACTGTTCTTTGTCACCCAGGTACATTTCTCGCTATAAGATGATAAATTTTAGGAAATACGGTGCATAATGGAGAATTCATTGTTCCAGAAGAGATGTGCATAACGTATAATCTTGTAAATTAATTCTGCCTGGGCTACATTCCAGTATTCTAGAATAATTATTAGCAAAGGAAAGCTACCAAATGGCAGGAAAAAAAGAGTTCACATCCTGCTACACTCCCCCTCCCATAGCCCAGAATTTTGTCAAGATCCCACAAGAAGTCTCTTTTTTTCCCTTCTAAGTAGTAATTTCATTAAAATACATGCTGCAGACGAAGATGTGAGTGGGAAAATGAGTAGTAAAAAGTGGCTAAAAATGGAGTTCTAGAAACCATATGGTAAACAACTGCTGATAAATATGAACATCCTGGCAAAGTTAAGGGTACTTGTCAGTACAGAAAAATTATTCATTAATATCCTTTTATTAAAGTTATAGATGCTGAAGCCTAATTCTTCCTTAAGCTTTTACCTTCCGCTTATTATTCTATTTAAAAATCTAGCAAATATTTACAACCACTTGTTAAGGAGATTGGAATAATGCTGGTTAATTGCCACTTATACCCTTGGTAACCTAAACACCTTCAAATATTGTAAACATTATTTATAAATTTAATATATTCTATTTTCTTTTAAGTTAAAAATGTCTGATTGGCAAACCCTTCCAAATACTTAAGTAATTCAGATATATCAAATTAACTTTATGACTATGATGAAATTTGAGTCCTCTTAATATTCAAATACTGTATATAACCTTACTAAGGTTTTATATATATATATATATATATATATATATATATATATATATACCAAAATCAATTATTCAATACACATTTGAAACTGAAACTATAAGACTGTCACTCAAAGATTCCAGATTTCCTCAAACATATAAAAGTCAAATTATGCACACATTCCTACATAACAAGATTAATACTATGGTTCTGACTCTTAAACATTTTTATACTAATCCTAAATATTCCCATAGTTAAAAGATGCTTCTGTCTCAGGAAACCACTGCATTCTCAGTTAACTTAGGTAACTTTTGACTAGTAATTTTTTCTTTTTTGGCTGCGTTGGGTCTTCGTTGTTACACACGGGCTTTCTCTAGTTGCAGCGAGCGGGGGTTACTCTTTGTTGCAGTGCGCGGGCTTCTCTTTGTGGTGGCTTCTCTTGTTTCGGAGCACGGGCTCTAGGGCGTGCGGGCTTCCATAGTCATGTCATGCGGGCTCAGTAGTTGTGCCTCGAGGGCTCTAGAGCACAGGCTCAGTAGTTGTGGCGCACGGGCTTAGTTGGTCTGCGGCATGTGGGATCTTCCCAGACCAGGGCTTGAACCTGTGTCCCCGGCACTGGAAGGCATACTATTAACCACTGCACCACCAGGGAAGTCCCTTGACTAGTAATTTTAACTGGCAGTGAGATCTACAACTTTAAACATCCAGGGCAATTCTCACCACATGCTATTTAGATGCTTATTATTTGAGGAGTTACCTACCTATCTCTGGCCATACTGTCATGTCATTATATATGCTTAAGTACCCTATGGCAAGAGATTTTGACCAAATATAATTTTCAATTTACAGAGTTCCAAAAGCTCCACTCCTTACTGCACACACCTCATGGTCCAAGATACCAGTGGAGTCTTTACAATCACCTAGGGGGTCCTATGCAATCTGGAACTGGTCCAACGTGCTCATGCCTCAGGACCATTGCACTGGCTCTTCCCTCTGCTTGAAATAGTCATCTCCCAGATGTACGTATGGCTTTCTGCCTGACCATCTATCTTCAGGTCTTTGTTCACCTATCACCTTCTCAAAGAGGCCTATTCTGGCCACCTCACTGAAACCTGCAACCCTGCCCTCTCTTTACCCTTCTCACTCAGTTCCTTTCTCTTCTCCCTCTCAATCACTCAACACATCTGACAGACTATATGCTTTAATTATTTACTCGATTATTGCCTGTTTCTCCAAAGCTCCACGAGGGGTGGGATTTTTTTCTTTTTTATTTAGTGCTGAGTCCTCATCGCCAAGAACAGTGCCTGACACATAGAAGGTTCCCAAAAAATATCTGTCAGATAAATGAATGAATGAGTGGAATAAAGAAGCTGGCTTCTGGGTGCCAGGGAGAGAGCCCATGTTGCTATTATTGCTTTTGGAGAGAGGAGCATTACCCTTATAAAGATGCAAAGCTGTACAAGCACTTCAGCAATGGCTTCTGCAAGCAAGGTGCAGATTGACAAACAGTCTTTCCTGTTCCTCCCAGTAGGCCTGGATCTACCTCTGCCTATTTCTAACCACTACTGGTGGTAATCATTCATGTTTAAAAGTGAGGTTACATTTCTTTTAAAATGTTCCTTAATCAGAATGTTCACGCTTTATAATCAGCCTTATCCCTTAATTAGTCCCAAGTGGTGACTGAAGTTTACACCCCAGTGCAATTCGTTTGGCCTCTTTGCTGCAATTTCCTCTTTTGTCATTTGTTCCATTAACCATGAGCGGGGCTGAGAGAGGACTAAATTGTTTTCTCATGACAGAAGGTCTGAATAGAATAATTAGGCCAGTGAGTTCCCAGAGTGCAAAGGCTAAATTTTCTTTCTTGGATATGCACCGCATATCTGCAAACTACAGCACAGCGAGTTATCAAATAGTCTGCAATGTTCCCATGTGTTACTCCCTCCGAGGGTAGTCAGAGAGGCTTGGTACAGATCAGAAAGGATTCACCTACATGTTTATTGCACCGGAGGGAGCTCTGTGAGGGGAAACTATTCCTCAACTTCAACTTCTTTTGTTACTATTAATATAGAAACAAAGCAAAAGAAGAGCTGACTCCGTGGCTTTCCCTGTTCTGAGTATCTGGCCAACTGTTTATCTTTTTATGGAAAGAACTAGGCTTGAGGGTGAGGGCTGAAACCACTTGTCATTTATTTTGCTGTATCAGTATTCATTATATGGGAGTAAGTACATCTTGCCCTGACTTGTACCAACCCAGGGGAAGACCAATTAAATTCCTTCTGTAAAGACAATTCCCAAATGTCCTATAGACTAAGCCAACTTGGCACTTCCGCCACTGCGGTGTGGGCAGTGAGAAGCCCCATGAAAATATGTACCTGGGCTCGAGGAAATGCCTAATGGCACCAATGAAGAAAACGTAAGGCAGAATTTGGGGGTTTTCAAAGCCATGCTTTCTTTGAATTCTGTTTCACTTAAACCAAAATGTAAACATGTAGTATTTGAAGGTCTATGGATGCCATATTTGGTAACAGGAATTCCTCCATTTCCACAGGAAGAGATAAACCAGAGAATGGGTTTTAATCTATGGATTACACTTTCTACAGTGGGTATTATCCAGTGTATTTAGAGAAAATGAGATCCTTTTTGAGACTAACCCTAGATAAGCAAGAGATTTTCTAGCTCTTACGAGATGAAAGTTTAGCTTTACATCTGGACAGACCAACTCTTGTTTTGGAAAAACCATTTGAATGGGCCTTTCAGTTTTGCTGATATAAATAAAATACAGATCCATAGCCTAGAAAAGCACTGTGAGGTCATTTCTTACCAGACGCAGGTGATGAAAGTGAATCAGACACTATAGCATCACTTTTCTATCTGCTTTTTACTTTTATATATTATGGTTCAGGGTAATAGCTATCTCTTAATTTTATTAAAAATGGAGTTTTTGATTCTCTTTATCATTTTTCTTGTTGTTTCAGGGTAATTTATGAGAGGATAATGTGGCAAAATAATTTTATTATGTCATTAAAACTGGAAGTGATATGCCATGGATATCATTTTAGATATTTGTCTTACCACTACAGCAACTCTATAAGGTGGGTAAACTAGGAAAGATAAATTGTATTAAAATAAACAGAATTGGGCTTCCCTGGTGGCGCAGTTGTTGAGAGTCCGCCTGCCGATGCAGGGGACACGGGTTCGTGCCCCGGTCTGGGAAGATCCCACATGCCGCGGAGCGGCTGGGCCCGTGAGCCATGGCCGCTGAGCCTGCGCGTCCGGAGCCTGTCCTCCGCAACGGGAGAGGCCACAACAGTGAGAGGCCCGCGTAACGCATAAAAAAAAAAAAAAAAAAAAAAACAGAATTGAAGAGGTTTCTTCCTTTTGGGAATAGGCATACAAAAATTAACTCAAAATGGATCAAAGACCTAAAAGTAAGAGCTAAAACTATGAAACTCTTAGAATAAAACATAGGGGAAAAGCTTAATGACATTAGATTTGGTAATGATTTCTTGGATATGACACCAAAAGCAAAGGCAACAAAAGCAAAAATAGACAAGTGGGACTACATCAAACTTAAAAACTTCTGCATATCAAAGGAAGCAAGCAACAGATGAAAAGGCAACTTATGGGATGGGAGAAAATATTTGCAAATCATATTTCTGATAAGAGATCCATAACCGGAATATATAAAGAACTTCTAAAACTCAACAGTGGAAAAACAGCCTGTTTAAAAAAAATGGGCAAAGAACTTGAATAGGCATTTCACCAAACAAGACATACAAATGTTTAATAAGCACACAAAAGATGCTCAACATCACTAACCATCAGGAAAATGAAAAACAGAGTGAGATATCACCTCACACCAAAAATAACAAATAGTGAGAGATGCAGATCTGGAAAAATTGGAACATTTGCACGTTGCTGATGGGAATGTAAAATGGTACAACTGTTGTGGAAAACAGCATGGTGGTTCCTCAAAAAATTAAACATAGAATTACCATTCTATTGCAATTCCACTTCTGAATATATATCCAAAAGAACTGAAATCCAGGACTCAAACAGATATTTGCACACACATCCATGTTCATAGCAGCATTATTCACAATGGCTAAAAGTTGGAAGCAACCCATGTGTCCACTGATGGATGAATGGATAAACAAAATGTGGTGTATATATATATACAATGGAATATTATTGTCTTAAGAGGGAAGGAAATTCTGACACATGCTACAACATGGATGTGTTGAAGACATTATGCCAAGTGAAATGAGCCAGACACAAAAGGACAAATATTGAGGTACTTCAAGCAGTCAAATTCATAGAGACAGGAAAGAGAATGGTGGCTACCAGGGACTAGGGGAAGAGGGGGATGGGGAGTTATTGTTTAATGGGTACAGGGTTCCAGTTTGAGAAGATTAAAAAGTTCTTAGAGATAGATGAGGCTGATAGCTGTACAACAATATGAACATACTTAATGCTACAGAACTTAAAAATGGTTAGAATGGTAAATTTTATGTTATTTATGTTTTACCACAATAAAAAAAAATCCCTCAACTATCCCTTTCTTTTTCTCCTCTCCTTTATATAGTTAAGTATATAAAGAGCGTTTTCTTTCTCTTTTTATGTTCTCCTACCCATTCATCCTGTAGCCTACTTCAGTCTGACTTTTATCTTCTCTACACCATCAAAACAGCTCTAGATGTGTAGGTTGTCAAGGACCTCACAACCCTAAATCCAGCAGGTATTTGTAAGACCTCATTTTATTTGACCCACAGGCATGTGATATATTTGATCAGCTCCTCTTTTTTGACTTCTGCTCCCCCTTGGCTCCTATGCAGCAGCCCTGTCTCCAGTTTCCTAGATCCTCTGTCTCATTTGCAGGCTCATTCTTCTCAACAGCCTCATCATGTGCCACGTTTCTACTTTCTCTCCGAGGTACAACACACAAGTCTCTCTTTAGTACCCACCGTCCCTGCCACAGGGCCTTGACACATGCTATAATCTTAAATAATTTTCAGCTTAATTATCACTTCTTCAGGGAAGCCAGCTCTTAAGTCTCGAAATAGGTCAAGTCTTCCTAGTTATTCTTATTGCCCTCTATATCTCCATAGCATCTCACACAGGCTCCAGATGCAAGGCTCAGCAGCAGTAACCCACGGGCCTGTGCTCCGCAACGAGAGAGGCCACAACAGTGTGAGGCCTGTGTACCGCAAAAAAAAAAAAAAACAAAAAAAAAAACAAAAAAAAAACCACCTCTGTCCTTAATGAAATTACAATACAATGCAGTTGTATTGAGAAAAGATATTCAAGAAATAATTAGGAACACATGAGGCATTATATGAACTAAAATCTCAGCTATCTGTCCATCAACATTGCCAAGTATCCAGAAAATTTCCAAAACCACAAGTAAGGGGGAAGGTATTCTCGACTTTCTGTGCCTCCCCCTTCCCACCTCCTTGTGAAATGTGACCTCTTTTCTCTTTCTTCTATAGCTCCTACATCTCTATATTTGTAACTTTTGCCAAGAACTTTGCACAAAGTACTTTTTCAATCTGGTTATGTATCAAGTACATGTGCTCTGCACAGAGTAGGGGGTTAATAGTTTTCAAATGAATGAATTACCAAAGCAAAAGGACAATGGTAATTAGTGTCTCAAAACTGTTTTCATTTTGTGCCAAAACCAAGAGGTGTCAATAGAGGACAGAAAAGACAGGAAAAAAATGAATCAGAGAAAGGGATATTTCAGAGATGAATGGCAGCAACCTCGGTAGTAACAGAGAGGTAGCCGTTGACTCTCAGGAAGGTAAGATAAGAGACGAATGTTAACAGCCAGTGTGGTACTTCAGTGGCCTTCAAAGACCAAGGCACAGGCCATTTCTAGGAAGTATAGCAAGCAGAAGAGGAAAAGAGCAGAGAGGTGGAAGCAGATGAAGAAACCCCTGAGGGAGTTAATGTGGTACCAGGACCAGAGTGTGGGCTGAAGGGTGGGACCCACTTATCCCACAGGAGTCAGATGGCAACATCATTCTATCCCATACCGCATAGGGCTTTATCTCTTCCTATAACTCTACCAATCTCACAGTGTAGTATTATTTCATACTCCTAAGGATCGCCCTGAGTCAGCCCTTAAATATCATATGATGTTAAATATACTGTTATTAACAAGGCAGGGAAAGAGATAGTTATCGCCAAGATCCATCAGCTGGTTTACCGTGAGCTCGATTATTTATACAACTTACGTCATTGCAACCTCTTATCGAGCTAGTAATGTGGATTCTGTTATCATTCTTGTTTTACATTTGGAAAACCATCCATTGTGCTGGTAAATGTTTAATAACTAAAAAAATCCCTAATTTATAGTGTTTGCCAATTTCTATGGTATAAATACTCCCATATTGGCCAATTTTAAGCTACCATCATTACATCACTGAATGCAGAGTTGGGGAGAGCTGCAAATAGCACACTGTTGTGTAGAATGATTCAGTATATATACAGTATACATATGTAGTTAGTATAGTATATACAATATTTACATGCACAATAGATGGAAATAGCTTCAAGAGCATATGTAACAGCAAAATAGTAAAATGATTAGGAAATGACGAGTTTGGAGTGTTTATTAACTTTATTTTAAACGTTATTTAATTGTAAATTTACTTCCTTAAATTGTAACTTTAATTTTTAATGGCTATGTTTAACAACCAGCTCACAAAGTTCCTGAAAATTTAATAATTAGCTTTGATGAGACAGTGAGCTAGCTGGCTCCAGCATACCTCTGTCGGCCCACGGTCACTTGGAATGCACTCACAATTTCTAACCATTCCTGGAAAAGGGTGGATTGTAAAAAATCTTGTCTCTTTAAATCAAGGACTGAATCCTGTATTTTAAAACTCTGTCCCCAGGACCTTCAAGAGATCCAGATAGTAGGTAATCAGAGTCCCATTGTGGAAAAGTCTAGGACACTAAGATAAGCAGATGAGACACGAGGGTCATCAGCAAGCAGATATTAGTGTGAGAATCAGTATGTGGCCACAGAAAGCAACCACTTTAAGTAGACCAAGACAATATAAAGACAAATCTTATATATTTAGAGAGGGCTGAAATTAAGCCTGGAGACGGAGAGTTTTGAACTTATAGGACAGCGGAGGCAAATGGTTGCACTTGACTGATGAAATGCTTGCCTCTCCAACGTCTAGCCCCTGTTCCCCATATTTCTGTCATTGGGAGCAGCCTACAAGCTTTGGGGATGCTGACACCAATTCTGACTCTAAGGATACAGCATATTCTTAGGGGCTGAGAAAATCAGATTACTCCTACCACCTGGCCCCCGATACATGTTTGGGCCAGCAAGACAGCAGGGAGGGTTTGCTGGAGCTTTGGAGTAAATAGTAATTTACTCTTTGGGAAGTGGAAGTATGTAGAAATAGGAGTTATCAGCATCCGTATCGGGACCATAACAGCTCAGCATTCCTCAACCTGAAGCTGATAATATCGAATGTTAGAGACAAGGAAACAAAACAGGTCCTTGGTGATGCAGTTGTGTGCCTGGATCAAACCAATCCTGATAGCTACATACTTCTGGACTTCCAGTTCTGTGAGCCAGTAACTCTACTTTATGGCTTAAGCCAGTTTGAACTGTGTTTTCTGATATCAGTGACTGAATACATTATAACTGAGACAACGTTCAGTTTGATCAAAATAGGTGTTCATTGAGAGGGGAACCTGGGTAAACATGCCACAGAAACCAAAGAAGTGAAAACTCAGAGAGGGCTGGAGTAGCTGATAAAAATGACACAAGTGTCTTTCAGCAGAAGTGTCGTTGAAGGAAAAGTAGATGTGATAAATGAGGAAAAGAATAGGCCTTGTCATCTGCAAGGAAGACGTGGCTGGCTGGGGAGGAATGAGCTAGGACCTGCTGAGCATGACCCTGCCCTTTCCCCCCGTCTGACAGTCATGGAAAGGAATTCATTCATTTCCTGGTGAGCAGAGGCAGAGGCTCTGCCCGTTGCATCAGCTTGCTGTGCCAGCCTGGAGTCTGCTCGTAATTTTCTTTTTTTATCCTGAAGATCATTTTGCATCTTAATAAAAAAGAATTTACGTCAGGAAATAGTCATTTACAAACCTTGAAGTGTTTTTGCCTGGATCTGGAGTAAGAATGTCTTAAGAAGAGGTTTGTAAGGTCTTCATAACGAAGTGTTATTTACAAAAAAAAAAAAAAAAAAATTAATAGGTTACGTAATATTTAAAAACTTTGAACCAGGGGCTTCCCTAGTGGCGCGGTGGTTGAGAGTCCTCCTGCCGATTCAGGGAACACGGGTTCGTGCCCCGGTCCAGTAAGATCCCACATGCCGCCGAGCGGCTGGGCCCGTGAGCCATGGCCGCTGAGCCTGCGCGTCCGGAGCCTGTGCTCCGCAACCGGAGAGGCCACAACAGTGAGAGGCCCGCGTACCCCCCCCAACCCCCCTAAAAAAACCCCTTTGAACCAAAAATTGCTACCAGTCTTTTTTTTTTTTTTTTTTTTTTTTTTTTTTTTTTTGCGGTACGCGGGCCTCTCACTGTTGTGGCCTCTCCTGCTGCGGAGCACAGGCTCCGGACGCGCAGGCCCAGCGGCTATGGCTCACGGGCCCAGCCGCTCCGCGGCATGTGGGATCCTCCCGGACCGGGGCACAAACCCGTGTCGCCTGCATCGGCAGGCGGACTCTCAACCACTGTGCCACCAGGGAAGCCCCCCGGTACCAGTCTTTTTGACTGCAGGGAATCCCTGCCAAGGTAACTTGACAAAGTCGGCATAATTCTGTGAACAGAAAAGGAAGCCTTGATGGGTCTAATGATCCAAAAGTGGGTTTTCATCGAGAAGTACAATTGGAGTGTGAGTGCGTTCTAATGAAAACTTCAGCCCTCATTCAGTTGCATATAAAAGCCCTCAAAGAGAACACACAGTACAGCAACGTTTTGTAAAAAGGCAACAATACGATTTGTACAGAGCCCGGCGTCTAGTCCTATAGATCATTCTTTGCCCCCTCTGTCCCCAGCACTCGTAATCAGATATGGTAGCTAGAGGAAGTGAATGCCAAGTTGTAAAAACAGAAAACGGGTAATGGGAAGTCCTCTCCAATGAGCACCTGAAGAAATACAGGGGAGATAGATGTGAATAAGCCAAAGTGCTAAGTAATCCGCACAGCAGGCATAGATTATTACATAGCCATGAACAAACTTCTTTGGAAAATTTGCCTTGACTAACAAATGTGATTTGGGGGGGGGCTGACATTCTGTAATCAGTTTAAAAAATGTCTAGAATCCAAGTCAATGTACATAAGAAACCAATCAAAATCAGAGCTGTGTGATACCCTCAGACTGGAGATGTTACTCTTCCACAATTCCACAACCGGGCATTTGCCCCACACCCTCGGTGGCTCCACTGTTGCGAGTACATAGAAATAGAGCTAATGGAGCAAAGGGAAAAGCAAAATGAATACACAGCAAAAATCGGGAACTTAAATGGTAAACTCCTCAGAAGCATGCCCCGTCCAATTTTCAAGAGGAAATAAAGGAAAAGTGTCGGAACTGCCCTTAATACTACAAACTGTGCAACTATTTGTTCCTGGCCCTAACGTGCTAGCTGTTCAGCTAGTTTTCCTGAAATAATGATTTACAATTGCAGACAGTCTAGCAGTAATTTTAGGTACCACAGCCTCTGCTGATACTTTTCAGATGTTTTCCTTGTGATAAGTTCCCTTTTTTCCTATTAAGTTTACTGCTCTGGTGTCTCTTCCCCTTCTTCCAGGAGTCTGAAAATTCTCCTGCAAGCCTACATCAGCATCTGATCCATATGCTATTCTCCCCCCTCACCAAGAACCTGGAACGGGGCAAGAATTCATCCCTGTGTGTACCCCAGAATACTCTCAGTTATCTGAGGCCTGGGAGTTTCAAGGCCAAAGCCAGGCAGAGCTGGCTGAACCAAGACTAGAGCCAGAGTCCCCCTCAATCATGGAGGCTATTCCAGTACTCAAAGGAGCCTCTTTGCACATCTGGGAAAGACCAGAAGTGATTTCTAATCAACAAAATATAAAAATGGGGGGATATTATTGTTCATTCTTTTACTTTTTGACCTTTTTCTAATAAGAATTTGGGGCAAACTTGTCATCACATGACCTTATCAAAGAGGCAAAGTGTCATATGGAGGCAGTATAGACCCTGAAGTTGGACAGAAATGGGTACAAATCCAAGTTCATTCAATGACCAGCTCTGTGACTTTCGGCAAGTGACTTCGTCTCTCCAACCCTTGTTTTCCTTTGCTATAAGAAGAGGCTCTTGCTACTTGCATATGGGCATGCTGCATGGATTAGAAATAATCTATAAAAAACATAGCACAGTGGCTGGTACACAGTAGACAGTCAACACATTATACTTACTATTTTCAAAGCAAACTAGTTGAGACACTTGGAAACCAACCTATGCTTCTAGATGATTATATGAACCTGAAAGATTGTTCCCCCATAGAAAATTCCTGTAATTTTATATACTGGCCGTGAATCAAGTTATGAATCAAGGACAATATATTTAAATGAATCCTGTTCCAGATTAAAAATAAATTCTAATAACTTGTCTCAAAAGAGAAACAATCAAGATTCCCATTAAGACAAATTCAGTAACTGCAAAAGCATACAGAGCTAGACAAAAGAAGATAGCACCACTCTTTTCATGAGTGTGTGACTCATTTTCAACTCAAAGATGGTACACAGGAAACAAATGCTCATTTACCCATGAGGCTGCCAAGTGCCTACAGGAATACAGACTACACCCCACTCATTTTTTGCATATTCAGGAAAATGTCATGTCCTTTCTTACTGGACTCAGTCCCATTTTTGCAGGTGTAACTTGTATAAGCAACCCTGAAAAAAGTGTCATTTCGGAGCTTATTCAAAACCCATTAAGACAGTACATCCACTTGGATTTCTCTTTAACCTTCGGGTCGCAGGATGGCCTCCCAACCATGATTTAGAAGCAAGGGCAGAGGGCCAAAAACATCAGAAGAAGAATATATTTCAAAAATGTCTGAAAAGGACAGGTGTGTTTTTCAAGAAGCCTTTCCCTCAGTGGCTTTAGCTTTTGCAAGCAGCCCAGAAGTAACTGATATACTGAAGTTCTCCAACTTTGCAGCCTGATAGATATAATTTTCATACTGTATATCAGGAGATAATTCATGCAATGTATCAGATAGTTGTCCCTGTTATCAAGCAGCCGTGTTCTCTCATTTCACTAACAAATGTGCAGATAAACGTACATTATGGCAAATGCAAGGAAATCACTAGCCTGTGTTTGAAACTTTAGCCTCTCCATTCTTTAGAGTGTAGCATGATTTAGACAATAGGGATCCATGGTACCAGCATCATCCTTTCTCTCCAGACTCCTTTAAGACTCTGTCACATGATGATAGGTAATATTTTTCAGTGTGTGATTAATTCTGATCGCAGAGAGACGATTACTTGGACGAATTGTCATGATAATATCTGCCTCGTTTAAAAGAAGGTTTCATTGTAAAATAAGAATATTCAAAACGGACATCCATATTTTGGCCCCAAATCCTCTTCTTGCAAAGTAGAGAACTAATAAATAGTGATCAGTGAATAAATACAAGGAAGAAGAAATGTTTTCTTGGATTCTGATGCCTTTCTAGAGAGACTACCTCAATCATAGCTCATTCCTTTGAGATGAGAATATTCAGACACAAAGTCATGATAAGCCACCAACGTCATAAAGTTAAGAGCAGATTCAGGAACTCTATTCTTTGCCTGTCCCTTCATGCAATTCCTCTCTACTTTCTGAAGAAAAAAAAACAAAACTATTCCCCTCTTCCTGCTGCTTCCACCAATGAGATAGTTACAGTCTGATGTCCTCTTTAGTCATCACCAAGCAGAGCTGCAATCTTTTCATTTCTCAGAAGTCATTTTCTCCATCTGCTTAATCATTTCATTTACTTCTGACTCCATCCAATGTGCTCACATCTCTTAGACATAAGATGCCAAACATGGAAAATAGCCCTTCAAGGAACCAGAGGGAATTGTGGCAATATGGAGCCCCTTGGTATTGCCTTGTGGCAATATAGAGCCCCTCACGTGTGACTCTGTATGTATGTATTCTTTACCTCTCCCCTTACGGGCAAAGCTGCAATCTTGATCAGAGCTCCAGGGGTGGCGCTGTCGCATAGGAGAAAGTGCACTGCTTTTGATGTCTGGCACACCTGGGTGCAAATCTTGGCTTCCCAATTTACTACCTACATGACCTGAGGCAAAGTTATTTAGCCTCTCTAAATCTCAGTTTCTTTGTCAGAAATAGCTTTGGGAAATATTAGCTACATCATAGGACTCTGGTGAGAAATAATTAATGTGTCAATGGCCTGTACAAAGTATACAGAGGTCTATATACACACCTCTAGATACCTGTATATACTACATCTGGTACAAGTATGTGCAACACTCCCACCAGCCTCCAGATCTAAGAGTTAAATCAATTTCTCTCTCTTACCACATTCAATTTACCAGAAATTTCTGCCTACTCTTCCTCCGTTTTTTCTGAACTCATCCATTTCTCTCCAGTGATTTGAGTCACAGTTGGATCAGCTACCACCTGATCTGAACCACAGTGTTTTCTTACCAAGACAGGGTTATAGCCTGCCTCCTGACTCATCTCCCCGCTTTCATTTTTGCCCCTTAAAATCCGTTCTCTACACAGTAGAGATGTCATCTTTTTAAAAGATGAATTAGGTCAGTCCTCTTGACATAAAACTCAACATGGGTTTCCCATTACACTTAGAAAAAATCCAAAATCCTTCACATGGCCTGTAGGACCTTATGAGATCTACCCCCGCCTGGCTCTGAAGTTATCCCCCTCTGCTCTTCCATTGTTCACTCTGCTTTTAGCCACATGGGCCTTTTTATGTTTCTGGAATTCACTAAGCTTAGTTTGATCCCAGGACCTTTGCCCTTGCCATTTCTTGAGGCTTGAATGTTCTTCCCCCAGATCCTCAGCTCTTCACATGGCTGGTTCCTTCTCATCATTCAGGTCTAAGGCCAGACGTCACCAAGAGGCCTCCTCTGATCGCCAAACCTCATCCTGTCTTCCCCCCAGGTCCCAACACAGTTACTCTCTAGCACATTACTTTGCCTTATTTTCTTTATATCGCTTATCACCATCTGAAGTTACCACGCTTATTTATTTGTTTACTTATAGAATGTCTCCCCAACAGAATGTCAGCCCCATGAAAGAAGGACACTTGTCTATCTTGCTTATCTCTGTACTGCCGCCTTCTAAAACAGGGTCTGGCAGGAAGTAGGCACTCAATCAGTGTTTGACAAATGAACGAATTAGTCTTTTTAAGCCTATCCTGGAAGAAGCGAGCTCTGCCATACTTTCCGTAAACATGAAATCATCAAACAAGATAATGAAGTCTTAAGATGTTCTTACAAAAGTTTAATATCTAGCTCCTCAATTTTACAAGGCCAGAAAATTCTGGAGCATTATAAAGTGGTTCAGAATGCAGAGCATATTTTAATCTTAGCTGTGCACTTCATATCTGTGTGACCTTGGACACGCTAGTTAACATACTAAAACTGGTTTCCTCATTAAAAAAATAAGGATAATAACACATACCTTAGAGGGTTTTGTAAAGATTGAATGAGCTAAGCCTTTAGCCCAGTTTCTAGAACACTGTGCACACTTACTAAATGGTGGCTATTATTATTATGGTATCGCTATTACGGCAGCTAATTCCGGCACCGTGCTTTACTAAGGACATGAACAAATTGGAGCTTATCCAGAGGAGAACAAACAATCTTGTGAAGGGTCTGGAAACCACAACTTGTGAGGAACGATTGAAATTGCTAAGGATGTTTACTTTGGAAAAGACAAATTTTAAGAGGAACGTGATAGTTTTTTAAAAGACACTGAAAAGAACCTGTCCCACGGAAGAGGGATTAGATTTCTCCAGTGCTGTTCTAGAAGATACAATTAGAACCAAGGAGTGAAAATTTAATCTTGACCTCTTTATGGTCTAATAACCAAACTGTCCAAGGCAAAATAGGATTGAATTCTATTTTAAAAAGTAAAAATTTAAGGCATGGTTATATACATTTTGGTTAAGGAAAGTATACAGTATATGAAGCTATTTATAATTGCCATAATGGGAGCTTTGTATCAATATGAAAAATATCTGTGGCATGTCAATTGCAAAAAGGAGATTACAAAATATGTGCATATACGCTGTGATCCCAACTCTATTTATGAGGGAAGAGCATATAAGTACAGGCACACAAAAATGAAATCTGTTGCTTCATGAAGTAGTGTTTCCTGTCACTTCAAATGTTGAAGCAGAGACTAGACAACCTCTTAGAAGGAATGGCATTCAAGAAGTGATGTGTCAGGGAAAGGGGTGGGCAGGGAGAACTCTGAAAATATTTGAAAGTTCCATGGGTCTATGACCCTCTAAATATATTGTTGGATTGTGGTAATACAAGACAGTGCTTCTTTTTAAGAAGTAAAGAGGACATTAGGTCACACAAATATCTTCATTTCCTCCCAATTAAAGTAGGAAAAAAAAATCTAATCTCAAGACCCCCAAAGTGCTGGGCTCCATCATCTAATGGGGACATCGTAGCATCAGGTAGTGGATGTTTCTTGCCACTATTTCTCCTGTGCCAGCAAAAGCCTGTCAATCTCTCTGAATCTCATTTTCTGGATCCTTCCCTAAAAAGGAGGAAGTTGCAACCTTTCTGGTTCTGAAAGTCTGTGATTCATCTTGATTATTTTGATAAACATGAACTTGGCCAAGAATTAGAAGGCACCTGAACTGTGTAAATAAGGAACTTCCAAGAACACTGACAAAGGAATAACTTCAGGAGTATGTTTATACAAAAATAAAGGAAGATTCTTTTTCCCTGCCAGGGTCAAAAAGTAGTAAATCGTTCCTTTTATAATTTAATGGGTACAAAATTGAACTCTAAGAGACAGGCACCCAGAAGTAGGGTTTTCTAGTAACATTTCTTTGTTTTATACATAAGATGACATTAAGTAGTCGCCAGCATTGGCTTCTTACCTTTGCTGATAAAGGTGCTCTTCTTCACTGTTGTTCAAGTTCTAGGCAGAGATTGCAGACTGCCTTTACCCTAGAAGGACCAATAGAAAGATTACCATTTTCAAGCAGGGATGACACTATCTGACCCTCCCTTGAGGTCTACATACCTTCCATTTTATATCTCAGATTATTTACAGCGGGGGCAAAAACATGTACTTTTCCTTTTCCACTTAGTGAACTAAGAGATGCGCTCCTCTATTAGGCAATAGAGATGACAAAGTGGAGACCCCACAGAACTTCTCAAGACAACATGTGAGATACATTTATAAAGACTAGAGACCAGCCCCATTCTCTTCAAGTCTTTGGTTATAATTCACGTAGATTATCTCGTGGGAATGGGACAAAGTAAGTCTTGCTGTGCCATGCTCTCCTGATGAGAGTTCTGACTCCTTTATTTCAGATGAAGAAAGCATCGTAAAAGACAGTGGTCAGGAAGCCCCTGCCTCCACGCCCAGAAAGAGTTCTCAACATGATGACTTCAGGCTCAAATAGGTACTGTCTAAATGGAAGATAGCCTTTTTTTTTTTCCTTCCAGAACTTAGGATTTTTTATTGTTATTTTTTTAAACTATAGAGTTGAAATTCACATAACATAAAATTAACCATGACAAAGTGAACAATTGAGGGAATTTAGTACATTCACCATTCTGCCGCTTCCCCCAGACCCTGGGAACTACCAGTCTGTTTTCTGTCTCTATAGTTTTACCTGTTCTGGATATTTCATATAAATAAAATCATGTAATATATGACCTTTTGATTCTGGGAAGATACACTTTTAATCATTCCCAAGTACATACTTTAGGAAGAAAGCACATTTATATAAGGAAATATATAAACATTATCATATCAATTTACCTAAACAAGCAGTTTATTAAGATCCATCATTTGCAAAATATGTAAAGTGCTTTAGGAGCAAGTGTGCGCGTGCGTGCGCGCGCGCGCACGTACACACACACACACACACACACACACACACACACACGACTATTAATCGTCTTACTCAAAGGCCCACAGTTTGGGAAAAGAGTGACAGAGAAAGGGGACTGAGAGCCAAAGAGGAGAGGCCACTTCTCCTTAGCAAGCCGGAGAAGCACGGCAAACAGGGGAAGCTTGGACCTTTGAGGTCCTCCCTTGCCCACATCAAGGAATGGCACTAGAATTAGTTAGAATTCTTGGTTGCAAGTTCCAGAAATTCAACTGATAGCTTAAGCCCCCAAAAGAAACATTTATTATGGGGAAGCAGGGGTGGTTTGTGACACGTGGTCATAGAATAGAGCCTAGACTCAAAAGAGAAGCTCAGGGATCTCCCTCTCTCATGTTGGCTCCTATGTGCACTTAAGCATCAGTTCATTCTTTGCTCTCTGCTCACGCGGGCAAAACACAGCCATCCCGTGGTTCCCAAGTTTCTATCTTCTCTGTTTAAAAGAGACCGTACTGCATGAAAGTTAAGATCATGAGCTCCAGGGTCAGACAGATGTGAGTCTAAATCCTAATTCTGACATTTAGGCTGTGTGACATCGGAAAAGTCAACCTCTCTGATCTCAGTTTCTTCAAAAATAGCACTTACCTCATAAGGTTATTAAGAAATTTAACCAAGAAACCATATTTAAAGATCAATGTCTAGCATATATATCTTCAATAAATATTATTTATTACTACTGTCATTATTATTATTATTAAAGAAGCCAGCCCTGACTGAGTGGGTCTCAGTCACAAATCCAGATTTCTAGGAAAGAGACTCTGAATGATCCAACTTGGGTCAGGTGCTTACCTCTACTCCACCAGTTAGAGCCAGAGGGTAGAGTCACAATAGAGAGAGATGGCTACCCGATACACATTCCTGTGGAAGAGCAGGGAGACAAGGAGCTACAGAATCAAAGAAAAAAATTGCCAGGAATTAGAGAGAAGAGGTATGAGGAAAAAAGTCAGGGCCCCTCTTCTGCCCAGCGGGCAGCTGCCTGTGGAGGCCAGGCCATTAAAGAAGAAATGTGTTACAGGCTTTTCGGCTGTAGCTTAAGGAAATCGGGTTGATCTTTGGAACTTGTGTTACTGCTTAGTGAATTCAGCTGGTTAGCTGAACTTGGCTAACCTCTTGGGCTTTGAAATCATTGTTTACTTTCTTTTTTTATCACTTTAGCTTGTTTGGGCTATTCTTTTATTCTCTCTGACTCTTAGTTTTAAATTTTATTTTATCTTAATTGTTCTTACCTCATGGTTTGCTCCCTGCCTTCCCCTTTCTTTTATCTTATGTTCTTTGGTGGGCGGGGGTGGGGGAAGGTGGTCTGCAGAAAAGGGGTCAATTATTTAACCTAGTTTCCAATATCATTTAGTCTTTACTGAACTGCCCAATCTTATTTTTTTTTCTGTTTTATTACTAATTTTTAACCTTTTTATTGTCTACAACTTTTAGTTCTCTGGAATACTGCCAGAATAAAATGTAGGTGTAGGGGTTCAGTTGGGAAGATGGCCCTTTCTCCCTAAGAGGCTGATGGGTATTTGTTTTCACTTCAGCCCCTGAAGCTGATCTTTACACAAATCTTACAGTGACCCAGCATAATTCCCCTTTACTGGTTCCCTCGGCTGAGGGTTTTACCTCCGGCTCTTTCTCACCATACTCTGATTCCACTCTCCCATGAGAAAGGACCTCCCGTCCGCAGACTGAGTGGGCAGTGATCCCTTTTCCTCTGGAGAACCAAAAGCTTGAAGCTCTGCCAAGGAATCGATGAAACAGGACACACCATTCTGGATACACGAGGCCTTCTTGGCACTGGATAGCTCCAGGACTGAGCCCTACGACCTCTTCTCCTCTCTGTCTACATCTAGTCCCTGCTTGACCTCTTAAATACCATCTACATGCTGATGACTCCCAAATCTACATCTTTAGAACACAACTTCTCTCCTGAACTCCGTAAAGCTAAACTCCCATTTGAAATCTCATTTTAAATGTTCAGTAGACACCTCAACCTTAGCATGTCCAACATTAAACTACTGATTCTTCCTGCTGCTGAACCAGATCCTCCCAAAGTCTTCTCCGTCTCAGACAGTGGTGACACCATTCTTCTAGTCATCTAGGCCAAAAATCTCAGGGTCATCTTTTACTACTCCTGTTCTCTTATAGCTCATATCAAATCAATCAGAAAATCCTGTTGGTTCTACTTCAAACTTTCATCACCTTTCGCTGGGGTGTTGCAATAGCCTACTTGCTTACTGGTCTCTCTCTTTCCATCCCCGCCTCCTAAATTGTACTCATTATATGACAGCTAGAGAGATCCTTTAGAAATATTCGTCAGACCATAATATTCCACTGAGAACCCTCCAATGATTCCCTATCTTACTGAGGCTAAAAGCCCTAGTCTTGCTATGAGGTACAGGATCATATGTGACCTGCTACATTACCTAACTCTTTACCCCCAAGCTACCTATCTAACCTTATCTCTTATCGTTTCCCCTGGTTTATTCTATTCTAGCTCTGCTGGCTTCCTTCCTGTTCCACCAGCAGCAATCATGCTCCTACTGTAAGGTTTTTGTAATTGCTCTTCCCTCCTCCTGGAACTGTCTTCCACCAAATATTCACATGGTTTAATCCCCTCACTTCCTTAGGGTTTATACTTAAAAATCACTGCATCATCCTGTATAAAATAGTATCCACCTCATCATTCTATCTCCTTCCTCACTTTATTTTTCTTTATAGGACTTGTCACCATCTGCCACAATTGGTTAATGCCTGGCTCCCTTTACTAAAACGCGAGCTCCACTGCAAGAAAAGATTTTTTTTTCCATTTGCTCACTTATGTATCCCTAATGTCTAGAGTACTGCCTGGTACTAGGAGATGCTCAATAATTGTTTGAAAACTTCTTGAATGATTCAATAAATGACTTAACACATCCTGATATTATAATTCAAGCAGCATTTTCAAATAGTGTATGTGTTGGGAGGGGGAATATTGGGAAGGGGGAAAAGAAAAAAGGAAGGCACCAACCATTGATTGAACTCCCTTTCTATGCCAAGCACTGTGTTAGATGTCTCTTCTGGGTTATTACTTTTAATCCTAAATTTTGTAAGACACATGACAATATTCACTCAGCTCTAATAGGTCCTCCAAAACTTATCTCCCATTATCTATTATCTTTTCACTCAGGTATAGTACTATTTTCCTGCAAGAGACATAGCCTTTAGAAAATAAGTCTTCTGATCTTGATGTTTTATGCTTTTCCCCTTGTCGATAGGAAAATAATCATGGCAGGCAAAGGTGGACTGACCATACTTAACCTGGTGAATTCAGAATTAAATGTGAGCCATGAGAAAGGACACAAACTATTATGGGTTTATAACGAAAGGAGGAATCCAAGAAGACATTAGTAAGAAGGTAGTATTTGATCTGGACCTCAAAGAATTGACAAGCTTTGTAAACTCAGAAGTCTGAGTTTACTTACTGTAAGGCAAGTTATAGTATAAGGAAGGGCAAAGAACTCTTAAAGTGCATAGTACACATTTCAGTAAATGTGGTAGGCAGCTTCTAAGATGACCCCTGGAACCCCTACCTCCTGGTATTTATGCCATTGTGTAATCCTCTCCACTTGAATGTGAATGGGACCAATGACTCACTTCTAGCCAATAGAATATGGCAAAAGCGAGTGGGTGTCAGTTTTGTAATTAGGTTACATGAGATTGTGACTTCTGCCTTACTAGTAGATTCTCTCTCTTGACTTCTCAGCTTATATGCTTCCATAAAAAATGCTTTCATGCTGGAGGAGCCAATGTGGCAGGAAACTGCAGGAGCATCCAGCCAACAGACAGCAAGGACCTGAGGGTCTCATCCAACAGCATTCCCCAGTCAAGCCTTCAGATGAGGTCTCAGTCCTCAGTGACACTTTAATTCCCTCACTCAGAGAGCCCTGCTATGCCATGCCAGAGTTCCTTATCCACAGAAACTGAGAAATAATAAATGTGTGTTGCCTTAAGCTGCTAAATTTTGGGGTAATTTGTTATACAGCAACAAATAACTAGTTCCATGAAGGACAAATAAAACATCTGCATTTTCCCCCAAATCTTATTTGTAACAGATCTTTTAATTTAAGCATTCACTGGATACATATTTATGAGGAGTCTTTTTTATGCAATTACTGTTACAGTTCCTATAAAGCCCAGAAAGATGAATCAGAGAGAGATCCTACCCTCAAGAAGTCTAGTGCAGGTAGGTAAGGTGTGCTCACAAATAACTGTAAAACAATGTGGAAAGTGCTAAGTCACCAGGAATAGCTGGAGAGATCCATCAAGGACTCCTGGTGGAGGAACATTTGAGCTGGATCTTAAATAGCAGGTTGGGCATGCAGGGAAAGGCAATGGACTGCATATAAGCAAATACATCAAGGTGAGGATTATGGGGTATGTACAACAGACAATAAACAATTCCTCTTGGTCACAGAATAGGACACATTTAGGCTACAGGGACATGCATGTAAACAGCACTGGAGAAGCAGGCTAGGACCATATTGTGAAGTTCCTTGAACACTGAGTGAAGGGCTAAAAATTGGTACCTTTTTTGGAACATTTGTTCAAACTCCATTGCCAAGAACAATACAGTTCCAATATCCTTTATGAAACCTTCCTCGTTCCACAGCTAATACTTTTAAATATTGGGCCAAAAGTAAAAACTTCCTTGTATTTTATCATGTCCCATCTCACTGAAGATTCTTTATCCATTGAGTCTCTCTGAAATGAATGGCTCACTGCATTTTATGATACAATTTGAAGACCTGAGTATCATTGAAATTGAGAAATTATCATCATCTATAAAGTGTTGTATGCATTTTTACTATATATGAATGTTTTTGGTCAATGTCTTTATTTGTTTATAGTACAGAAAAAACTCTTCCAACTATTTTTTCCCTCCAATGTCACTTATTTTAAGTATTCTCATTTATTCATCAGGGTTTGGAGGCAGGCCACATGGTTGCAAAATATGTATTTATGTCTACTTTATACACAGCTTTTGCTCGTAATTTAATTGAAGGTAGCTGAAATGGTGCTTGAACAGCCAAATTTTACTTGTACATTCACCAGCATGTAATCACTTCGAAAATCCATCCCAGAAAACCCATCCTAAATCCTCACTGGAGGCTCTCTCTACATCATCTCTGCTAGCTGCAAAATTCTTTGTAGAGGTCCCCAAGGTGTTTCAAAAGCTTTCCTCTTACACGGCAGGATGTGGCTCATTTTATAATCTTTCATATATTATTTTAGAAAATAGCACACACTTACCACCTTGCCCCCCAACAGTAAAAGTTTCTTGCAATCCTCTGTATTCATACGCCAATATATATTTAAATGTCCCAAACAACACATAACCAAGTATTCCCCAGGCTTTCAAAGTACCAACAAATAGTGATTCGGACCCTGTCTCTCAATTATGCATCGTAGCACACATAATCCTACAGCAGCAACTGTCCAACGACCATATTACCATCCCTATACTTTCCCAGCTAAGAACAGTTTACTGTTCAGTGTCACAATTTGATTTTTTTTTGGATTGATGATGTTTAAGCAGTCTGGAGAATTAATGGGGTTCAGCAGAGGCCACGGTCCTAACCAGGGTTTGTAATTGATATCTGGGAGGCTGTAGCCTTTTCCTTCTTGAGAGGCAGTGTAATTAGCCAGGGCTGCCTGTTTGTGTAAGGGAGGAGGGGGAGGGGAAGGGAAAAGAAGGGGAGGGGAGGGAGCTTGGAATTGCAGGGCTCTTTCCCCAGCAAAATAGTTCCATAGAAGCAACAGAAGCAGAGCGCTTCTAGAAAAGAAAAGCTCTTCAAACACAGTATTTGCAGTCAAGTACGTTTACAATTCTCCAATTACTGTTCAAAAGAATACTAGTGGTTTACTCCTCTAAATATTGAGTATATAAAACAAATTTATTCACTTAAAATTATTTTGAATCTCTAGTAGGGTTCGTTTTATGTTTAAATAGTAAGTTCCTTGATTCTCTTAAAATTACTTTAAAATATATTGGAATTATTTTTAATAATAAGTTACTTTAAGGAGTGTAATTTGATTTTTAAAATTATGATTTATACTCCTATATTTTAAATTTTGCACATGCTTAATAATTATGATACAATGTCTGAATGGTTCAGGGAATAGCTTTATATCATTTAAGTTATTTGGTGGAGACCTGGCTTGGGAAAGAAGCAGAAAGAAGTTTTTTTTTTTTTTTTTTTTTTTTTGCAATACGCGGGCCTCTCACTATTGTGGCCTCTCCCACTGCGGAGCACAGGCTCCGGACGCGCAGGCCCAGCGGCCATGGCCCACGGGCCCAGCCGCTCCGCGGCACATGGGATCCTCCCGGACCGGGGCGCGAACCCGCGTCCCCTGCATCGGCAGGCGGACTCTCAACCACTGCGCCACCAGGGAAGCCCCAGAAAGAAGTTTTTGAATGTGAAATGTAATATAACTCAGAATTATATGAATTTTTAAGAAATCACTAATATTCTTTAATTTTTTCCAACTTATCGAGCAGTTGATTTCATGAAAAGCCTACTTTTTTTATTATCTTCTCCTTCTTTACACATATTTCTATTTTTTGTTTCCAAATGTACTGCTTAAAATAAAAAATATTCTTCTAGACACTCTGTGATCTTGACTACTGCAATTCTCTTTTAATTTCAGCCTGCGAAGATCAAAAGAATATTTGTTTTCATTTTTGCCATGACAATGTAGACCTCATATCTCTCGAATGCTTCCCTCATAACTTCTCTGTATAATAAATTGAAAATTCACTCATAATATCCATATGAGTTCCTCCTAATATCTTATTTACTCTTCTACCCGTAACACTCACTTTCTATCCTTTTTTTCCTTGTTTTTTTTTCTGGTGGGGGGTGGTATTGGTTTGGTTTCAGTTTTGTTTTAGTGATTAGTAAACGTTTATCGTGCACACACCAAAAAACAGTTTGCAACCTGGTAATGCTCAAACCAAAACGTGTAATAAGGCTCAGGAGTATACTGGGGTTTTTTTGTTTTGTTTTAGATTATACACCCATATTTACTCTTTAGTTGACATCCTACTAGATGTCAACTAGTAGGTGTCAGATGTAGGTGTAAGTAATCTTTTTTAAAATTTATTTATTTATCTATTTTTGGCTGTGTTGGGTCTTTGTTGCTGCGAGCGGGCTTTCTCTAGTTGCAGCGAGTGGGGGCTACTCTTCATTGTGGTGTGCGGGCTTCTCATTGTGGTGGCTTCTCTTGTTGCGAAGCTCGGACTCTAGGTGCACAGGCTTCAGTAGTTGTGGTGCATGGGCTCAGTAGTTGTGGCACACGGGTCTCAGCTGCTCCGTGGCATGTGGGATCTTCCTGGACCAGGGTTCGAACCTGTGTCCCCTGCATTGGCAGGTGGATTCTTAACCACTGTGCCACCAGGGAAGCCCCAGTAATCTTTTTTATAAAGTTATACTTAACATACAATGTTATACTAGTTTCAGGTGTACAACACAGTGATTCAATATTTTTATACATTATGAAATAATCACCACAATAAGTCCAGTTACCATCCGTCACCATACAACGCTACAATATTATTGACTATATTTCTTATGTGTACATTACATCCCTGTGACTTATTTTACAGCTGAAAGTTTAAGTTTTTATATATTATTCCACCCAACCTATTGCTAAATGAGTTAGTGTATTCATATCCATTCACTCTAAACAGTTTAATCTGTTATCAATAACCAGAGTCTAAACAATTAAGCAAATCTAAACTCATTACTAAATTTAGAATAAAACCAAGTGGACTGATCATCAGAAGACAACGTTTCTATACGAAATTGTAAATTCCAGAAAGGCAATAACCCTGTGGTGTTGCTAACTTTTGTATTCTGGGTGGTTAGCAAACTTTCTGGCACATAGATGACGTTCAGCAAGTATTTGTAGAATGAATGAATTCTGGAAAGTGAATACTATCATTTTCCTCATTTTACTGATGAGATCACATCATTACTAAGTCGGAAAGCCAAGATCTAAAGGCAAGTGGAGAACTCTGGAGTTTACATTCTTAAATACTATGCAATTCTGCCTCTCTTAGCAATAGAAGATAGGCATTGAAAAGTCCCATTCTTTCAATCCCTCGTCTGGGAGGATCCCACATGCCACGGAGCAACTAAGCCTGTGCGCCACAACTACTGAGCTTGGGCTCTAGAGCCCGCGAGCCACAACTACTGAAGCCCACGTGCCTAGAGCCCATCCTCTGCAACAAGAGAAGCCATCTCAATGAGAAGCCACAACAAAGCCCGGGCACCACAACAAAGATTAGCTCCCCGCTCACCGCAACTAGAGAAAGTCCACTCGCAGCAATGAAGACCCAACGCAGCCAAAAATAAATAAGTAAATAAATTTAGAAAAAAAAAGTCCCATTTTTAAAATGTGGCTCTGTTAAATATATGAGAAATTAACTAACAGCCTAGAAAAAGAAGAAAAGAATTTTACACCATTATATGAAGATTTTTAAAAAAGTAATATAATATTCTCACACAATCTCATTCAAGCATGGAAAACATAGCCAGAATATTAAATATTTAGATCTTGGAAAATCATTAACATACAATTTCTTCTGTAGCATTTACTTTTACCCAAATGTCAAAGCCTTGTAATCACAGGCTTGCAAAAACAATAAAAGAATGGAAGGGTCCTCTCCTAAGGGTATAAAAGATTGAGATCAATATTATGCTTTTACTGCTTGGTTTGCGCGTCAGAAGAAACACGTGAGAAAAATGCCAAAGAAACACAACGGAGATCGGCACACTCACCAGACGGTTGGATTCATCTCTGATATTCATCTCTGCCATTAAGTCTTAAGTTTTCTCTCTAGAAAACCTGTATAGCTAATTTTTATTTTAAAAGCTCAAATTATCTTTCATACCCTAGGTTGGGTTGAAGATTGCATAATGATCCATTATGTACTGTTAGTCAAGAGTCTAGTATCAGTTAGTTGCTTCCAAATATCCATGGCTTCTAAGCCTTGACATTACTCTGTACAAATGATATGTTTGGTCAGGAAGGAAAGCCCCCGAAGGTGACGACCTACAAAGTCAGCAGGAATCCCTACAGAGAAGACACACAAAACCAGTTATTGTTCCAGTAGCCTGGTTTCATGTGGATTTAGTTCCAGATTTGAAAGTCTTTGCAATGATGAAATTCTAGGGCTCTGGCACAGGATCTCATGGGGCATAAGTGCCCCCTGCTGAAGTTCAGCCATAGGGAGTGGAAGCTTGGGGAGTACATTACTGAGCCCTGATGAGAGTCTCCGTAATTGTGCACAACCATGGAGCTTAGCTGAACCGCCCCACACACCCAAAAAGAATGGATAAATAAAAATCCAATTTCATTTTCTTAAGAGTTAATGAGATGATTTTAAATGCGTTTATTTATTTATTTATTTTTGGCTGTGTTGGGTCTCCTTTGCTGCCCGTGGGCTTTCTCTAGTTGCAGCGAGTGGGGGCTACTCTTCATTGTGGTGCGCGGGCTTCTCATTGCAGTGGCTTCTCTCATTGCGGAGCATGGGCTCTAGGCGCGCGGGCTTCAGTAGTTGTGGCACAGGGCTCAGTAGTTGTGGCTCGCGGGCTCTAGAGCGCAGACTCAGTAGCTGTGGCGCATGGGCTTAGTTGCTCCACGGCATGTGGGATCTTCCCGGGCCAGGGCTTGAACTCATGTCCCCTGCATAGGCAGGCAGATTCTGAACCACTGCGCCACCAGGGAAGTCCCTAAATGCATTTTTTAACCCCATGATGAGTATCAAGTACAGAAAATCTTCACAGATTTAACAAAACAATTTGAAAATTAGTTGAAATGTATCTTTTTTCTTATGAAAAAATGCTGGCATTTTAAACAAAATAGTGGAATGTCGCAAAGCAAATGGTTACCTATTTAAAAGAGCAAACTGTTTCTAAATACCATAGAATAATTTACATAAAAGTAACATAACTATACTGTAAGTAGAAGGTATCACTGGTTTTATTAATTTGGTTACTATATTCATTTTATCCAAATCAGTGGAGATTTACTATTATTGTTTACTCATTCTATATATATTAAAATATCTCTGGCTTAATATGACTGTCACTACTAACACTGTCACTTTGCACTTTAAATATTATTTATATATTATAAATATTATCTTATACATTATATGATATACTATGTCACCATTTTTATGTTCTTTTTATGTGACCAGGATGATCATTAATTGGGAGGGTCACCTAACTCCCAGGCTGTATCTCTGGGAAATAAGAAAATGGTTAATAAAGGACAGTGGAGCATGGTATCCCTGTCATAGACAGAGAAGGAGTCAAGTCTAACAGAACTACTACATTCAGAAGCTACGTTATGGCCAAGGAATAGAACAGGTCATTTTTCTTTGTCACTAGATCAACATTTCTTTTACCATCCAGTGTGATCAGTGAAAGAGATGAATGCCCAGACCAATCTAACAATGAAAAGCCAGAGTTCAGGGGCAGCTTCTTTAAAAGACAGATTGCCACAGTAAAGAAAAAAAGTTATAGGGCTTCCCTGGTGGTGCAGTGGTTGAGAGTCTGCCTGCTGATGCAGGGGACACGGGTTCGTCCCCGGTCCGGGAAGATCCCACATGCCACGGAGCGGCTGGGCCCGTGAGCCATGGCCGCTGAGCCTGCGCGTCTGGAGCCTGTGCTCTGCAACAGGAGAGGCCACAACAGTGAGAGGCCCGCGTACCACAAAAAAAAAGAAAAAGAAAAAAGTTATAAAGAAGAAAAGGTCTTTACCAAGAAACCCTGTAGCCTTCCATTGATCACCATGCAATGTGTATGACCCTCTTGAAATCGTTTTTGCCCTGGTTCCTTGTCTAAATACACTGAAGTACTAATCAGCAGCTATATCCTGAGCACTAAGTGACGACTTCTGAATCCCTGAAAACCGACTGCTTTCTACTTTGCCTAAGTATCGATCTTACAGCCTCCATGAGCACAATTAGAACAGAATGTTCAATCAATTTTCCTATTAACTCAAGGCTAAGACACTGTAAAACTTGGTGTGTGAGCTCCCGACACACGTGGTGGTGGAGTCTGGCTCACCACCTCTACTTAAAGAATGTGGGTGGTGAAGATTTCCTCAAAAGGGCTTGTCAGCAGGTTATGCATCCCTTTGGCCCAACACACAAAGGTGTAGAGGAAGGAAGTGCTTCTACTCCCCACCAACCAGACTAAATGAGGAGGCTTCAGAGTCACACCAGGAGAGCTATCCCGGTGTCTCCTGAAAGTTAGGTG
Source organism: Phocoena sinus (assembly GCF_008692025.1). Lineage (NCBI taxonomy): Eukaryota > Metazoa > Chordata > Mammalia > Artiodactyla > Phocoenidae > Phocoena > Phocoena sinus. The sequence continues at coordinate 43,065,915 of NC_045772.1, read as the reverse complement.
ACATGGGCTGTTGTATCTGACTCACACTGGAAAAAATTTAAACATGAACTCTTGATTCCCCTGAGGGCAGCGTGAGGAAAGAAGACTATAATGGAGTTAACTGTTCTCTCCTCAATGGTGGGACAAAAGTGTATGTATTCTGAAGACCAAATATGGATTCTGTCGAAGAGAGCTGAGCTTTAATCCTCTTTATATGAACCCTGAATATAAAGCTTGCCTGCAAGGGTGCCGTGACACCCCCAGGGAGAATCCGAGGAGCCTCTGGAAGTCAGAGGTTGGGGAGGAAACTGTAAATGACTGACTGTTGGAGACACCACTGTGTCAGGGACCTGCAGATGGACAAGCCACAGCTGTGGGGCACTCCTAGTTACTCATAAAACCTCACCATGAGCCGGTATTGGCATGTCTGCCACAGCAGAGATAGTGGAGAGCCGAGAGAGCTCGGGAAGACCTTTCCAGTGCGCATATTTTTCCCACCCATCCCTTCCCAACTCCAGAGAATCCCGAAGCAGCCTAGTAAATGAGGAAGGAGTGCCAGAACGGGGAAGAAGGGGGAAAGAGAGCACCCAAACCCACCTTTCCATTTCAGAGTTTTAGCCGGAACTGAGATGAGCTGAATGAGATGAGAAATTAAAGCTTATGTATTGAACTGAAGGAGACTGTTTAATTCCCTGGGAATGATACTTACATCACATGAAAAGCTATGGAATCAGCCTCAATTTCACCCAAGGGAAGGGAAGAACAATTCAGCAGAATGGGATTAAAGGGACAGGAATGGGAAAGAATGCATTTGCTTTCCGCTTGCTTCCTATCAAATCCAATTCATTTAATAAAGTGCTACATCTTGTTTATGCACACATTCTGTGATGAGTACTTTGGGCTAAAAATTACATTTCTATAAATAATAATAACAATGATGCCTTATGTTTATGTTGATAGCTTATAAGTGTTAGACATTGTGCTATAAAAATATACAAGTATTTTTACAAGCCTTATCTCCTTTGATCTTAGCAATCACATTAAGAAACTCATTCAGGGCTTCCCTGGTGGCGCAGTGGTTAAGAATCCGCCTGCCGATGCAGGGGACACGGGTTTGTGCCCCGGTCCAGGAAGATCCCACATGCCGCGGAGCGTCTAGGCCCGTAAGCCACAACTACTGAGCCTGCGCGTCTGGAGCCTGTGCTCTGCAACGGGAGAGGCCGCGACAGTGAGAGGCCCGCGCACCGCGATGAAGAGTGGCCCCCGCTCGCTGCAGCTGGGGAAAGCCCTCGCACAGAAACGCAGACCCAACACAGCCAAAAATAAATATAAAATAAATAAATAAATTAAAAAAAAGAAAGAAACTCATTCAGTCTGTTTTACAGTTAAGGAAACTAGGGCCTTAGTTAAATAACTTGCCCAAGATCACACAGCTAGAAAATGGTGAAGGCGGGACCTGAACTCAGACGGCTTGTCTCCAAAGCCCAAATTCTTAATTACTAGGCATCTCTGGTAAAACACTGGACTAGATATTATATAACAAAATAGTTAATGTCAGAAATGTCTATGCCCAGATCCATTTTATCATATTATTTTCCATTTATATATTAAAAAATTCTCACATATTCCATGTTTTTATCTAAGTGGCATGAGTGAAGTTAAAAGGCAGCACTGTCCAAAAGAATTTTCTGCAATGAAAGAAACGCTCTGTAGCTGTGCTGTCCCATACAGTAGTCACCAGCCACACGTGACTGTCAAGCACTTAAGTGTGACTTAAGTGCAATTGAGGAACAGAATTTTTAATTTAATTTGGGTTTTTTTTGTTTGTTTGTTTTTTATTTTTTTGCGGTACGCGGGCCCCTCACTGTTGTGGCCTCTCCTGTTGCGGGGCTCCGGACGCGCAGGCTCAGCGGTCATGGCTCATGGGCCCAGCTGCTCCGCGGCATGTGGGATCCTCCTGGACCGGCGCACGAACCTGCGTCCCCTGCATCGGCAGGTGGACTCTCAACCACTGCGCCACCAGGGAAGCCCTTGTTTTTAATTACATAACTTCAATTTTAAATGGACATATGTGGCTAGTGGCACAACATTGGAATGGTCAAAATTAATACTGCAGGCATATCTTGACCTGTCTGTCATTGGCAGAGCCAGGTATACTATGTATCATGGGCCATAATGGAGACTCTAGGTTACCTGAAGGAGAAAGCTCTAGATCAAGGAAGAGCTAGGTGACTCATTTGAGCCAGAAAATCTCCCAATGAAATCTACCTAAAGTCTGAGATAATGCTGAAGCTTCAAAAGTTCCTTTGGATTAAAAAGTTTCTATAACTTTGGGGATGTTCAAGCTGAAGAATGTTTTTACACCACCAAATTGATTGTCATAAAATACTTTCCTCAGCATTGAAAAAATAAACCCTCACTTCCCAGTGGTTAGACTCAGATCAATGTAAACATTTACTGTCTGAAAATCAAGGCATTTCTCCCAACAGCTAGAACATTATAATCATTCTGGGCAACATTTTAAGAAAGACATTGTGAAAACGATTCTGAGGACAACAGGATGAAGAAGGGTCTGGAAAGTTGGTCATATGAGAGAACATGGGGTTATTAGGCAAGAAAAGAGAAGATGCCGAGCTTGTATGGGTGCCGCCCTCAAGCAATTGAATGCTTGTCATGTAGGAGGAGGCCTCATGTCACTCTGCTCTATTCCACAGGGTAGAACTAAGGTCACACAGAAGAATTTAAGGAGAGATCAGGTGGCCCCAATATCAGCAAAAGCAGGAAGCTCAGCTGTTCAGCAGGAGAATCTGCTATTTACAAAGTGATGCACTCCAGCCACTAATTACGTTGAAGCAGATTCTGGGAACTTTTTAATTCCAAAATTTGAAATTACAGTTCACGTAGAGTCCATACCTCTCAAAACAACTTAATGAGAAGTTGTCACAGGGGCCTTGAGAATGCAAAGGCCTGGGTTAGCCATTCCTTTTTGTTTAAAAAAATGAGGATGTTTAGGGAATACTTATATATTAGTTACCATAAAATTTAAGTTATATCCATATCTATTCTATGTCTTGTCATCAAAATTTTAGGTTCTATTTAAATACGTGTCCCCAAAAGAGCAAAGCACTGTTCTGTTAGATTACATGATTTGATTTAACAGTTCTAAGGACTATTGATATGTAACTTTGAGATTTTACATCAGTTATAACACATTTGTTGCAGTTTGTAGAAAATTCAGTGTGTTCTAGTAACTCGTAAATTATATTTTTATAGGAGGTAGAGTTTGCTTATCAATCTTGCGGAAATTAGCCCAACTAAGATATCACTAATATCAATATATTTCTAGTTAATTCAGTCTATATAAAATGCTAAGTAATTCTCTTAGAATTAGGAACATAACTAAAAGCACTCCTCCTTGTAAATATTATTTTGTAAATACAATAAATACTGCTCTGGCAGATTAATTTTAAGATACAGTGCACACATCTCATTTCTTCCAAAATCTTAATTTTTCTTCACATTTTTGTCAGAAATTCTCTCTTCTCCCTTTTCTATTTATTCAATTCCCACCTATAGTTCAAGGCCCTATATAAGCCTTTTCTTTACATGAAGCCTTCCAAGATTGCCTCAGTCCAAGGTAAAGTCTTATTCTTTTGAATTTATACTATGGCCATGTCTGAATTACTCTATGCTATGCAGCTCTAATTATATGATTCCTATAACACTCTTTATTCTGTGTTTACTTTCTATTTGAATGTGTTGGCTTATTCCTGTTCCAGCACAGTGTCTTGTATAAAAAGGGACATGGTAAATGATGACTAATTGATTGAGAAAAGTTGGAAAAATCCACAGACGGCAGAACTGGCCAAACTAGGATACATTTCTATCACAGTTATCTTTGCTATGTAACAAATTACCCCAAAACTCAGTGGCTTAAACAACCATTTTATTACACTCAAAATTTCTATTGGTCAGGAATTTGGAAAGAGCACAGTGGGGCTGGCTTCTCTGTGTTCCATGATGTCTGAGGTCTCAGCTGGGAAGACCCTAAGGCTGGGGATAATTCAATGACTGGGGGCTGGAATCATTTGAAGCCTCAATTACACGTCTGGTGACTGGGTGAGAATGACTCAGAGATTAAGCCTGCCAACCAGAGTACCTATCTATGTCTTCTCCACGTGATTTGGCTTCTTCACAGCATGGCAGCCTCAGGGGAGTCAGGCTCCCAGCGTGACCAGCCAACCACATGAAAGCTGTATTGCTGCTTCTGATCTAGTTTCTGAAGACACGTGGTGTCCCTCCCTCCATACTCTATTGGTTAAAACACTCACAAGTCCATTCAAAAGCAAGGGAAGAAAACATAGACCCCATCTCTTGGGAGGAGTGGCAAGGTCATATTATCAAACAAATGGGCTGGGGAAATATTGTTGCAGCCATTTGGAATGTGAAACCTACAGTCTTTAAAATTCTTTGCAAAATGGAATTTCTGAGTCAGTCCTAGGCTATAATGTACTACACAGTATTTGGATATGCTCAGTCTGTGACCAAATACTCTGGATCAATGAAGTCCACACCAAGGTACAACCTGTTAGTAACAACAGCAATAATAGACACCATTTATTGATACATACTATTAAATACTTATGTGCCTGGAAAGCACTATCTAATTCCATTCCCAAAACAACAGAAAGAGCTTATCATTACCCCCTTTATACCAACAAGAAAATTGCGGCCCCAAAGAGTCAAGTAACTTGCCTAGGGTCTGATATCAGCTAGGTCTGTCTGATTCTGGAGTTCAGCTTCTTAACCCTGAGGGTGTACTACCTCTTTATAGGAAATTGTTCATCTCAAAGGTTCAGAGCCTTTCAACCCTGCAGCTCAATACTAAAGTCTGTCTGAAGAGTGTCACTTTTATCACTGAATCCTCCTCTAGTGTGTTACATTGTGCCTGGTTGTGTGTAGCTTCCACAAACCCTTCTGGGAACTTTGTAAAATTGTTTCTCAGATTGTTTCTCTAACCACAACTTGGTAATAATTGCTTCTAGCATCTGTTTTCATCAGCTCAGAGCATCATTTCTTCCCTTGTTCTTGCCTACAATAGCAGCTGCAAAGCAGCAAGTAAGAACAAATCCACAGATAGCAACTAATATCCCATTAAGAACAACTTTTGTTCCTATGTTTGGATAATACTGTATGGTTCTCATAACCATCTCTGTAAAAGTCTTATTGCAGGTTTTTAAAAAAGATTTACCTGAGTGCCTGAATGATGGCGTTCTCTAATTTATGGGGCAGGGGAAGGTTCCTGCTGCCACCAGAATTTTTCAGGTTTTTAAAAAAGATTTACAGGTTATTGCAGGTTTTTCAAAAAGATTTACCTGAGTGCCTGAATGATGGCATTCTCTAATTTATGGGGCAGAGGAAGGTTCCTGCTGCTGCCAGAATTTTTCCCATCCAATTAAACACAAATTAGTGAAGCCCGAGATACCCCAAGACCTAATTAAGAAGAAACCACCAAACGGTTGGAAAATAGAATTTCCACACAGATTTCCCTGTAGCTATGCTTATCAATTTGTAAGAAACCAAGTACAAATATTCCACATAGTGATTAAGGGGTCTGAATGAAAATTGCACACACGCACGAAGAGCCCACTTAAATTAATAATGGAGAGTACAATTGAGAATAAGCTGCTACTCATTTGTAACAGCAAAACTAAGCAGGTACTAGAATGAAGTGATTTTTCCCCTGAAAATCAATCATGCTTCATCTCTATTTTCCACATTCTTTTTTGACTTGTGAGGCATCTGTCCCTTGTATTGCACAAGAATAGAAAGCCACAAACCACCTAAAGGCAGGTGGTCTAGCTTTGAAAGATGCTAATATTCACCATTCAACTAGAATCTCCTAGACTGTTTAATTGGAATTGGCCTTTTTGGTTTAGCAGGGAAACAGAGAACTGTCTTTCCTTCAGGCTGAACACTGGGGAATAGGTGTTCTGAACATCAATTTAAAAGCCAAGAAGCAAGAAAAATATTTCGGGTAACATAATCCCTGCCGGGCTCTACAGAATACAATTACTGAAGTCATCTTGGATAGCTGTGGAGGGAAACGCAAAGAGCTTTTAGCAAATACTGGTTCCTGGGTAGATTTTAAACATTCCATTCTAAGGAAATGTGTAGATATATCAAAGTAGAAGGTGCACATCTGGAACATTCAGAAAATAACTGCAATGGAACAAAAAGAAAAGACAACACTGCCTGTGACAGCCACTGAACTACAGCAACCCATGAAACTGAAGAAAGGATTAAAGAGCAATGGGAATCTTCAAGAAATTTAATGAGTAAAAGATACTCAAGTTTCTTAGATTGAACATAAGTGCTAAAAGGAATCTCAAAAGAACACTCTGCCTAACTTTCCTATTTTATGCTTTATTTTGTTTGATAAGAGAGCAGTAGAGAAACAGTGGATAATGAATAGTACAAATAAGGCTAGCTACAGGTCTCCAAACTCCTTGGCTATTACCCTTCCTATCATATTTCTTAGCATGCATATATTTTTTAATATAAATTTATTTATGTATGTATATTTATTTTTGGTTGTGTTGGGTCTTCGTTTCTGTGCAAGGGCTTTCTCTAGTTGTGGCAAGCGGGGGCCACTCTTCATCGCAGTGCACGAGCCTCTCACTGTCGCGGCCTCTCTTGTTGCGGAGCACAGGCTCCAGACGCGCAGGCGCAGTAGTTGTGGGTCACGGGCCCAGTTGCTCCGCGGCATGTGGGATCTTCCCAGACCAGGGCTTGAACCCGTGTCCCCTGCATTGGCAGGCAGATTCTCAACCACTGCGCCACCAGGGAAGCCCAGCATGCATATTTTGTAGAGTAGCTTACAGTACTGTCATATATGCTATTTCATTATATCTTCACACAAGGTAAGATGTCAGAAAAAGCACCAGTGCATTTCAAAGATGATGCATTTACTTAAATGCAATTAGTTATAGAAAGTTTAGTGTCCTAATATTAGACACATAGGTGATGATTCAAATAAGAACGAACCCCAAGCCTCCAGCTTTCCGGTCCTATATTCTTCCTACCAGTTCAGATGTCCCAGGTAGACAGAAATACTTATAACATTCATGTGAGTGCTACACTGGAGATTAAATGACTGTGCCCACTGAACATTACCAAGTACAAATATTTGTGACACTGAATTCTGTACAGTGATACCTTGGAATAATGTTCTTTTATAACAAATTCCTTGTAAAGAAGGCCATGATAGAAAACAAGACAGAGGCGCACAGCAGCAAGATTTCACAGGTAGCAAGATTTAAAACCAACCAACCAACAACTTAATTTTTTTTGTCCTGACTGTTTTTTTTTTTTTTTTTTTTTTTTTTTTTTGCGGTACGTGGGCCTCTCACTGTTGTGGCCTCTCCTGTTGCGGAGCACAGGCTCCGGACGCGCAGGCTCAGCGGCCATGGCTCACGGGCCCAGCCGCTCCGCGGCATGTGGGATCTTCCCGGACCGGGGCACGAACCCATGTCCCCTGCATCGGCAGGTGGACTCTCAACCACTGCGCCACCAGGGAAGCCCTGTCCTGACTATTTTAAGGAAAGTACAGTGATTCAAGTAAGGAAAAGATTGCTCCCTTCATCTTCAGCCAGCACACTTTTTTCCAACTATTCTCTTCATCATTTTCTCTTATTAGAAAAGGAAAGGTTTCATTCATTCATTCATCTGTCCATCTGATCATCCATTCACAGCTGTTTATTGAGCATCTATTCCAAGCTAGTACTATGGGAGGGGTGGGGGATACCATGGACAACAAGACATGCCCAGAAACTCCAACCCAGTGGAAGACATAGACAACAAAACAGCTTGTACAATACAGGGCACTAAGGGCTGTGATGAGAACCCAGCAGGCCTAGGCTGTCTCTAACCCCTATTGGGGAGGTCAGCAAAAAAGCCCCTGGAGAAAATTACTCTAAGCTGAAACCTAAAATCAAGCAGGGTGGGGAATGAGGGGAAAGCTTGTTTGAAGGGGCAAGAGGTATAAAGGGGTGGGAACAAAGGGTTTCCTGTTAAAAGAACTGAAAGAAGATGGTGAAAGAGGAGCAGGGGAAATAGTAACAACAGATGGGATTAGATTGGGAGGCTCTCTGAGTGTCAAAGGCTTAAAGGCAACTGGAGGACAATGAAAGGGTTTAATTAGGGAAGACGTGAATAGATATGAGTTTCAGAAAAAAATCACTCAGGCCAGTTAGGGGACAGTTAGGAGGTTGTTACTGTAACCCAGGTGAGAGATAACCATGCCCTAAAAATAGCTGTACAAACAGTTTGACTAGTAGCTCAGAACTCAGTAGCTTCAATTCCACACTTTGATTTTACATTATTTATCTCCTGTTGTGGAGGATTTACTCCCTGTTGAAAAATTTAAGACATAATCAAGCAAATGCAGAGGTGTTTAAGGGGCAGAAGCCCACTCCCTTGAATGCCATTAGCCTGAAGATGATGTGCTGGGGGAGTTTTCTTCACTTTCAGCCCTGTTTTCTGCCCATTTCTTGACATAGGGCCCTTTTCCACTGGACTCATTATTTTGACCTCTGCTTTCTGAAAAGGAAGCTTGACAGAGACGTGCATTCTCTTCATTAACAAAGGAGTTACTGATCACGAGCTTTTTGGTGCAATATATTTAAAATTGCTCCTTGAACTTAGGTCTGCAAGTTTATTCTCTTCTCTTGGACTCACAGGTACCCTCTGTGCCCCCTGGAGAGTCTCTTGCTCTGTATCCACATAGCAACAGCCTTGAGCAGCACAGCTGGTCTCAGAGCTCATGTTGGCAGGAATATTCTAGAAGGAAGTTAAGTGTCAGAAGGAAAATGAAGTGGATGAGCTCTAAGATCCTGTGCTCTCCACTGGAGCGTTGTTTCCTAAAAATCCATCAGACCACACATTCCACAGTAAAAGTCATCCTACTTTGAAGATTATGAATGGAAATTTGCCTGATTTTAACCAAATTCACATTCTACCATAAAGGATATGAAAATAGCTTTTTACTTTTGATAATCAGAATGATTTTTAGCAATATAACAATGGAAAAAAACTGCAGTGTTTGGGGCTGATTAACTCATGTTCTGGGTATTGTTAAAGGTTTTGTGGTTAAAACTAGATCCCAATACACCTTGACTCTTTGATGAAGAGAAACTGAAAAAAAACTAAGTCTGAACAAGTCCCACCTGGACTGAACTTTTAGCATCCCCAAATGGTGTTATTTATGACATTACTCTGACATTGGGAAATGCATGTGCTGAACACAGTCTCAGGGTCTTAATACACTGCAATGGGTGACAGTGACGTTTCCCTGGGGGAAAAAGACAATTGATGTGCCCACTGTCAATCATTCCACAAAGAAGTCAATCCTAAAACAAGAAAGGAGGGCTTGGGACATAATATCACAGTCCCCAAGAACACAGGAAACCTTTCCATTTTTTAGATTTGGGACTCACCTTAGCAAACACCGAAGCCTAAATACATTAACAACAATTCTAGTGACTGGGTAGGGGCTGAGCTGTTCCTGGCTACCAGGAATGAAACAAGAACCTGCTCACATAAGAAACTCCAAGAACAAGAGAGGCAGTAACTTCAAAATGTTCTATATAGGCTGTACTTCCCTTTCTTTATCCTCAAACTAAATCCTTAAAATGCTCAAAATCCGGGCTTCCCTGGTGGCTCAGTGGCTAAGAATCCACCTGCCAAGGCAGGGGACACGGATTCGAGTCCTGGTCCGGGAAGATCCCACATGCCATGGAGCAACTAAGGCCATGAGCCACAACTACTGAGCCTGTGTGCCACAACTACTGAGCCCGCACGCCTAGAGCCCGTGCTCCACAACAAGAGAGGCCACCGCAACGAGAAGCCCACGCACTGCAACAAAGAGTAGCCCCTGCTCGCTGCAACTAGAGAAAGCCCGTGCACAGCAACAAAGACCCAATGCAACCAAAGATAAATAAATAAAATAAGTTAATTTTTAAAAAAATGCTCAAAAATCTTAAAATGATGAAATGTACTTCCTGGCCTACGTTTTACTAAGGGAAATTAAGACAAAGAATAGCACTCACACTTGGAGTGCGCTGGTCCAATAGAGTAGTCAAGCTTTTCCCAAGACCAATGGCAATGGCAGTAGTAATCACGGTGGAAGAAAGCTATGCCCACAGAGTGATGCTCTCACAGAGGTAGTGCAGCAGCAAAGACCAGCTGTAGATTCCAGAGCAACCGGCATGTGAGCCGTGACTGTGGTTGCCCTGCCACGAGGGCCTGCAGAGGGCCCCTGCTCCACCAGCGGCACGAACAAGCTGGATGCCTTGTTGAGAATGTTAAGTGAGCACGTGTAATGGTTCACAAGCCAGACCTCACCCAGTGTATCACCCTCAGAATACCATCCACAGGCAGTTTTGACCATTATGCAGTTCTCAATAGTTTTTGTTCATATTCATTGTTTAATTTGTATCTATGTTGTATCATCAGTTAAAGACAGACAGCTAAAGAAGACCGATGTTGAAATACAAATTCACAAGGAATATTAAAAAGATATTCCAGGGCTTCCCTGGTGGCACAGTGGTTGAGAGTCTGCCTGCCAATGCAGGGGATACAGGTTCGTGCCCCGGTCCGGGAAGAACCCACATGCCACGGAGCGGCTCGGCCCGTGAGCCATGGCCACTGAGCCTGCGCGTCCGGAGCCTGTGCTCTGCAACAGGAAAGGCCACAACAGTGAGAGGCCCGCATACTGCAAAAAAAAAAAAAAAAAAAAAAAGAGATATTCCATATGTTTCCTTCAGATTTTCTTTACCAAATCCACGGGTTGTTAACTGACTAAAATATTTATACAGCACATCAAGGTGTCTCTAGTTCCACAAGAAAAAAAAAAAGTGGTTCTGAAGAACCTAGGGGCAAGACGGGAATAAAGACACAGACCTACTACAGAATGGACTTGAGGACACGGGGAGTGGGAAGGGTAAGCTGGGATGAAGTGAGAGAGTGGCATGGACATATATACACTACCAAACGTAAAATAGCTAGCTAGTGGGAAGCAGCCGCATAGCACAGGGAGATCAGCTCGGCGCTCTGTGACCACCTAGAGGGGTGGGATAGGGAGGGTGGGAGGGAGACGCAAGAGGGAAGAGATACGGGGATATAAGTATACGTATAGCTGATTCACTTTGTTATACAGCAGAAACTAGTACAACATTGTAAAGCCATTATACTCCAAGAAAGATGTTAAAAAAATAAAATGAAATAATGATATTCTATACGTTTCCTTAAGATTCTCTTTACCAAATCCACAGGTTGTTAACTGACCAAAATATTTATACAGCACATCAAGGTGTCTCTAGTTACACACACACACACACACACACACACACACACAAAACTGTTAAAAAAGAAAACAGTTTACCAATAATACGGAGCTGTTTTTTTTTTTTTATTGCAGTTAAAGATTATCCATAACAAAATGTCTCATTTGAGAACAAAGGCTGGCAAATAGCAACACAGATCCTTTCTCTCAATTCATCTATTAGGAGCAAAATATAATTTTGTAAATAAAACACTTCACAATTTTAAGAGCAAAATACAAGAAGTTCAATCTTATAAAATAAGCAGTTTTGTTGATGTTGCCGCGTAGAGTTAAATTTATATCTTCATTTTAATGAACAATTGGTTCCCAACTAAACATGATAGATATCATTGAACATTTCTGGCCCCTTAATAATGTGTTCAGTTACATAATTAATTTTTTTTTTTTTTTTTTTTTTTTTTTTTGAGGTACGTGGGCCTCTCACTGTTGTGGCCTCTCCTGTTGCGGAGCACAGGCTCCGGACGCGCAGGCTCAGCGGCCATGGCTCACGGGCCCAGCCGCTCCGCGGCATGTGGGATCTTCCCAGACCGGGGCACGAACCCATGTCCCCTGCATCGGCAGGCGGACTCTCAACCACTGCGCCACCAGGGAAACCCACATAATTAACTTTTAAAAATTGAATAGCTGGTATTACTTGTTAAATTAGAAAAAGCTTAAATGTATTTTTTTATAACTATTATTAAGATTGCATTTAAACAACCAAAGAGTTTGTCATACAAATTGGAAAAGTTTGAGAATGGTAAGTGCTACTAATAATCACCAGGATAATATATAAAATCTAGGGCTAGGGGCTTCCCTGGTGGCGCAGTGGTTGAGAGTCCGCCTGCTGATGCAGGGGACACAGGTTCGTGCCCCAGTCCGGGAAGATCCCACATGCTGTGGAACGGCTGGGCCCGTGAGCCATGGCCGCTGAACCTGCGCATCTGGAGCCTGTGCTCCGCAACGGGAGAGGCCACAGAGTGAGAGGCCCGCGTACCGCAAAAAAAAAAAAAAAAAATCTAGGGCTATCCTGAAGAAACCAGGACTTCAAGTAATAATGCTAAGCTTATAATCTGTAATAATATATTAATTTTAAAATTTATATTTATTTATTTATCATATAACACAAAAGATGATGAAATGATTTTTAAAAACCTAACGAAGTTAGTGAGATCATACATTACTATAGAAGGAGTTTATGAGCCAAAAAATGGATATCTAAGGTAGATTCTATTTTAATCCAATCCCTTCATTTCACGAATGAGGGTCCTACACATAAACAGGCTGTAAGACATGACCAAGGTATCACAGCTAAACTAGAGGAAACGTTTATGACCCTAAATTATACCTGTTTTCTGGATGATGGATTCTAATTATGGGCAAATCCACAATCTTGCTCCAAAGAGTGAACCAAGGAATTAAAAACCTATTTCAAAAAGTACTCTATAAAATTCTTAACAATGTGAAACAACTAGCCTTTCTAATAAAAAATCATGAAAAATAATATTCTAAGGTTTTAAACCACATTTATTCATAGAAACTCTCCTATTAATCTCAATGGCAGAAAAGATCACCAAAGGCATCAGAGGTGAGAAGGGAAGGTCTAGTTGGTGACCTGGACAGTTTCTCATCTGGAGACTTATACAGAAAGCAGATTCTAACAGAATAGACAACTGAGGCTGCAAGCTCATCCCCACCCAACCCCTCTTACATGAATGGTCCACTTAAGTAGCAACAGTCAAGCATGAGAAAGTGCACTGAAAGGACTGTAATCTAAATGTAGAAGATCCAAGATCTGGGTGAGCAGCACCAGTCCATAGCAGTGGACAAAAGTCCACCTCATTTGTGGAAACAGTTTACAACAACTGAGACAGAGGCAAATGCTGTGGCCTTTAGTTGCCAGATTAGACTTTAGTTCTCATTCTGCCTTCCATTTATAGACACAATCCCTAAGAATTCAGGAAACCCCAGAATCCTTTGGCAATTTCAAGGAGGAGTGTAATGGAGGTCTCAATACAAAGGCATAAGATATTCTCCTGAAGGGCAGAAGCAGCGTCTTGAGCAATTAATTAAAAAAATAAGGCATGATTATATTTGTACCCCAGGTAGGTGGTCAGGTTTATACCAGTTACACAAAAACCATTCTAAAGTGGTATTTTTCATTATCTTAAATTCAAATTTTATGAAATCTAGTGGAAATAGAATGCTAATAGGTAAATATGGACATGGATCAATTATCTGGGTAATTGAATTATTCCTACATAACTCCAGGATATTAGTTGGAAAACTGGAAAAGAAAAAGATGAAAAAAAGAAAAGTTATGTCAGATTAAAGGCAAGAAATGAGTAGAATAATGAAGAAAAGTGAAGTCAGATGAGGAAAGCCAATGAGGGCATCTGATGGGGGAAAGTCCTTCCATTGTTATTTATTTAGGGGCCACTTCTTTTTTCCACATTTATTTTGTCTTTACAGTAAACATTTAACATAGCACCTTGAGTTCTCTAGAATGAAGAACACAAGATTTGAAGACAGAAAACTTGAACTCAAATCCTTACCCCACGCTGAGCACATCACTTAGCATTTTTTGTCCTCGTTTCCCTTTGCTAGAGAGGAGTAAGAAGCACTTACTCACAGGTCTTGTTGAAAGAATAACTAAGATGACCATGTGAGCATACTTGACATATAGAAGACCATCAAATATATATTTGGTGACCTGGACAGTCACCAAATATATATATATATATATATATTTTTTTTAAATAGATCTTTATTGGAGTATAACTGCTTCACAGTACTGTTAGTCTCTGTTGTACAACAAAGTGAATCACCCATATGCAGCCATATGTCCCCATATCCCCTCCCTCTTGAAGGCCATCTAATATATTAATTTTTCCAAGAACATTTAAAATTATCTCAAAGAATACTTGTTAAAAAAGAATGTGTAGAAAAATAGGGAAATAATAAAGGAAATATGGAACCTTAGAAAGCCTTGCAGTGAATTAACAAGCCATTTAAAAGGGCTCATTAGCACTTGATAACTTTTGCAGTTGGTAAAATGCTGTTCTGAAGATTCTATTATTATACAAGTTGCAATTAATGAAATAAGGAATAATGAAAACTCAGTCTATCAGAAATTTGCCAGTTAGCAGGACGAGGATTAAGGATGTAATTCTAGGGCTTCCCTGGTGGCGCAGTGGTTGAGAGTCCACCTGTCGATGCAGGGGACACGGGTTCGTGCCCTGGTTCGGGAAGATCCCACATGCCGCGGAGCGGCTGCGCCCGTGAGCCATGGCCGCTGAGCCTGCGCGTCCAGAGCCTGCGCTCCGCAACGGGAGAGGCCACAACAGTGAGAGGCCCGCCTACCGCAAAAAAAAAAAAAAAAAAAAAAAAAGAATATAATTGTAATTTGAGAAAAGACAATAATTAAAAGGTCAAGATGGTCCACCCCTTAGAAACTCATGTAACAGGAAGTTTATAATTAGCTATACAAGGGGAAAACTTCAGCTTTGAGCATCATGAAAAGTTCTAAAAGAAGGCAGGCCATTTGTTTTTCCTACCTGAAAAGATGCCTACCTCTCTGCTATCTGGTTTGATCATCACCAATACCACCATCAGACATATAATGAATGTTCCAGGTCCCAAGAATAAAAATGTGTAAATTGTGCTAAAATTAAAAATAAAATTTTAAAAAGGACATCTAAGTAGGAATTCAGGACTAGATATAAAAGAATAAACAAGAAAAGCCAAATTTCCCAGGTTATATCAGGGTCATCATTGTTATCATCAGCATCATAGCATTTATTTTATCAACTGTTATAAAATGTAGAGCATTTCTTAAAATTCCTCCTAACAAATTCCAGAAGTCCCCAGAGATTATTTTAAATATGTTTAATATTAGCTTCATAGATACTACTCAGTGTCTGTCACTCTGCTCTAACCCTGTTCCAATAGCTATGGTAACAGCTGCTGGAGAAACCGCAGAATTTAATGAGCACTAGCTAAACAAATGCCAGGAACAATTACAGTGTACCGTGTCCTCCCATTTCAGGTCAGACTCAGGCTAGTTCAGCTCATACTCCAGCTCTCCAACAGACAGAGAAGAGAAAACATTCCTTACTTCTTATAAGACAAAACTATAATTCAAAAGATACATGCATCCCTATGCTCATAGCAGCACTATCCATAATAGCCAAGACATGGAAGTAACCTAAATGTCCATCAACAGATGAATGGATAAAGATGTGGTACATATATACAATGGAATACTAAGCAGCTCAGCTTGAACTGCTACAACAAAATACCATGGGCTGGGTGACTTCAACAACAGACATTTATTTCTCACTTTTCTGGAAGCTAGGAAGTCTAAGAGGGTGCCAGCAGATTTGGTTGTTGGTGAGGGCCTTCTTTCTGACTTGCAAATAGCTGATTTCTTGCTATATCCTCACATGGGAGATGGAGAGAGAGAGAGAGAGAGAGAGAGAGAGAGAGAGAAACTGCACTCTGATCTCTTTCTCTTCTGAAAAAGCTACTAATTCCGTTATGGGGGTTCCACCCGTATGATCTCATCTAAACCTAATTACCTCCCAAAGACCCCACCTTCAAATGCCATAACATTGGGAGGTTAGGGCTTCAATATATGAATTTGGTGAGAAGAGAAGCATTCAGTCCAAACAGGTCAAATCTGACACATCAGTAACCCTCTAATATGGTAAGGAATTCAATATCACAAACCCAGTTTTTAAGTATCTCTTTCGATAATTTTGTATCATATTTTCCCACCTTGCTTTGGATCATTGTATATCCATGGCTCCATGCTTTAGGCAAAGCTATTTTAAGATTGTTATACAACATATCTGTTGCAAAGACCTCTTTCCTACAACTGAGAATGGGATTAATGAAGGCAGGGCTAGAGCAATACTGTCCTCAATCCAGGCCAGCAAGGACTTGCCCCAACTCTTGTACTTCAGAGATTTGAAGTACAATTTTAAATGCTATCCTTCCTTATCTGGAGATGTGTGTTAGACTCCATCTCTCTCCTTTCCTAGGCAATCCATAGAATACAATATCCTAGACATTTCCAAAGTCTGAGCTATGCTGAATAGAATAATACAAGGACAACAGGTAGAAGGCTTCAGTTCAATGTAAGGTTTATCCTCTGAGGTGGGCCATGGTCAAGCTTACCAGGCTTCTAGGACTTTTGACATGGCATATCAAAGATAGTGTAATGATTACTGGTGGGAAAGTAAGTTGGTGCAGCCACTATGGAAAACAATATGGAGGTTCCTCAAAAAACTAAAAATAGAGTTGCGATATGATCCAGCAATCCCACTGCCGGGCATGTATCCAGACAAAACTATAATTCAGGGGCTTCCCTGGTGGCACAGTGGTTGAGAATCTGCCTGCCAATGCAGGGGACACGGGTTCGAGCCCTGGTCTGGGAAGATCCCACATGCCGCAGAACAACTAGGCCCATGAACCACAACAACTGAGCCTGCGTGTCTGGAGCTTGTGCTCCACAACAAGAGAGGCTGTAACAGTGAGAGGCCCGCGCACCGCGATGAAGAGTGGCCCCCACTCGCCGCAACTAGAGAAAGCCCACATGCAGAAACGAAGACCCAAAAATAAATAAATAAATAAAATTACAAAAAAAAAAAAAACAACTATAATTCAAAAGATACATGCACCCCTACATTCATAGCAGCACTATTCACAATAGCCAAGACATGGAAGTAACCTAAATGTCCATCAATAGGTGAATGGATAAAGATGTGGTACATAGATACAATGAAATACTACTCAGCCATAAAAAAGAACAAAATAATGCCATTTGCAGCAACATCGATGGACCTAGAGATTATCATATTAAGTGAAGTAAGTCAGAAAGACAAATACCATATGATATCACTTATATGTGGAATCTAAAATATGACACAAATGAACTTGTTTATGAAACAGAAACAGACTCATTGATGTTATCTTGTAGCCTTCATTGAGAGCTATACACTTTAAGCTAAATGCAATAAAGTATAATTCACATACACTCTATGTATTTCAGTTCATTCTGTCTCATCTTCAAGTCCAGCCTTCTGTACACTTAATTCACACTCCAGGTCTTTACTGTTCTGCTACATCATCCACTGGATTACTGTTGAACTCCAATGGGTTACAAACACACACACACGTACACGATGAACAAGGTTTAATTTTTATAGTCAGCACATGATGTACATTTTACCATGACGTAATAAAACTACACATGCGTGAGTATAACTGAACAAATGTTTGACACATAATACATACCCTAACACATATGATGTATTTTGATATTTGCTATTTTATTTTTAATGCTAATTTTCATAAACTGATTAGTTGATCTAATAATGGGTCTCATCCTGCAGTTTAAATCCATTTTGCTCTACATCCAATTTTCAGATTGTACCCTGGAATCCATTAGTGTACAGTCAATGAAATTCATTACAGAATTATTTGCTTTTCTGGCCTACCACTCAGCTTTTTTGTTTCTTTACAAAAATGTCCCAAGTGAAATAATTGTGCCAAGTATTTTACAGTTTTCTCAATTAATCTCTGAATGCTAAAGGGAAAAATAGGGCCTCCCTGGTGGCGCAGTGGTTGAGAGTCCGCCTGCCAATGTAGAGGGCGCGGGTTCATGCCCCGGTCCGGGAAGATCCCACATGCCGCGGAGCGGCTGGGCCCGTGAGCCATGGCCGCTGAGCCTGCGCATCCGGAGCCTGTGCTCCGCAACGGGAGGGGCCGCAACAGTGAGAGGCCTGCGTACCGCGACGAAAAAAAAAAAAAAGGGAAGAATATATCCTCACTTTCAAGTAAATTTAAGAGTGAAAGGTTTCTCTAAGAAAGATAAATGTGCACATGCATACACACACACATATACATACAGAGGGATACAATTATAGTGATATAGAGTTTTGTCCTTTTTCACTTAGTATTACAATAAAGGATATTTACCTATTTTGTTAAAATTCCTCAGAAGGATAACTTTTCATAATTGCTTACAGTTCATCAAATAGGTATTTCATAAAATAGAAATGTAATCATTTATTATTAAGGTTATTTCCAGAATATTTAATAAAATATTTTAATAAATTATAAGCCACCAAATGAAAGAAAAAATTATTAAATGTCTACCACAATACTGTATAATACAAAAATTAATCCAAAGCACTTGTATATGCTTATAACCCAAATAATCGTTTAATATGAAGTAAGGTTAGTATCATTAAACATTTCTTATCCAGTTTTCAGGTAAAACAGTTGACAGAAATGTTCAGTACTTTAAAGCTATGATCATATAAAGTGGTTTAGAAAATGTGCAAAGTAATCAGAATCTAGTGAAGTTAATAAAATTTATGAAGTTTTTTAATAAAGTTTTTTACACTAAAAGTTTCTTAATAAAGAAAATTAAGTTTCTCATATAGATAAGAAAAACAATACCTTACTATTAAATGGGGTGGCAAAAATCTAGAAAGACTATAGGTTTAAACACATTGCACGTGAGGTACCTGTGAAAATCTTGTGGTAATATATACATAGACAGTGAGGGTTGTACCTGTTAAGCTCAAAAGAGGTAAAGCGGTCAGACTGCATGTTTAGCAATAAGGCTAAAGCCATGACTAGTGAATGAGACCAGGCAAATATAGAACGTGGAATGAAAGGAGAAGACCACAGTCACACCGAAAAAGCAGGATCAGGTCCTTAGTGACTCCAGCCCACCCTTAATTCCCTTCACTTTAGCTTTAGAGATTTTCCATATGTATTCTTCCTTTAAATCTACATCACACACTTTGTACTCCTAAACATACTGGGAGCTTTTCAAGGATAGATACTTCTTCAATTGTATGTAATGCAGAGTTAGATGCTAAAAGAGCTCCAGACTGACATTTGTAGTAACGAGAGTCCATAATTCAGACAACCTTGTACAAGATGTAAACAAGCATTCGCTTTAAGGCACTGGAGACTCAACAAGATAGTAAGTAATTACCAATCCATCATCCAGAAGAAGAGAGAAATCAAGAGATACAAGGTCAGGATTTGGCTCACTTTTCCCCTGGGGCTGCTAAGGGACCAAGAGGCTGAACAGTGTTCTGGACAACATCCCAGGAATAGGTGGACAACAGCTGGACTCCAGGACCTACGTGGGAGTACAGGGAGGTGCTGATCTATTCCACGTACTTTGGGTTAGGACTCTGAAGAGTTGTCCCTTAGGAGTAAGAGTGAACCAAAAGTGGTCCTTCATTGAAACTCTAGCCAAGCTTTCAATCCTGTCAGTCCCAGAAATTAAATGGAGGTGATCCCAGATGGCTAGTGTCCAGAGGCCACTGTTGAAGGAAAAGAAATAATCTCTAGAGAAAGACGCTATACTAGGTCTCAATTTCTACAATTTTTAAGTACAATGTCTGTGTTGAAATCAAATACATTCACACATGTGACAGTGCAAGATAAAATAAATGAGAACCAGCAGAAACAACAGGCAATTTAAAAGGCCTACAGGGGCTGCAGATGTTGGTGTCATCAAACACAGACTTTAAAATAACTATGATTACTATAATTAAGGCTATAAAGATACAATTGAGAATTTCAATATAGCTGGAAACCATAAAAAAGGACATGGTACATTCTTAAACACACACAGAAATTCTAGAAATCAAAAATACAGTCAACAACATTAAGAACCCAAGGATGGGTTTAACACAAGCTTAGAAGTAATGAAGAGAGAATTAGTTAAGTGATATATAAATCAGAAGAAACAATTTAGAAAGAAGGACAAAGAGAAGAAAAAGAGGAAAAAATACAGAAGAGAGGTTAAGAGGACTGGAGAATAGAATGAGAAGGTCTAAACTGGGTGTAAATCATAGTCCCAGATAAAGGGGGGTGGGGGGGGAGGAGAATATGGGTCAGAAGTAACATTTGAGCAATGGTAGAAAATAGTCCAAAACTGAATATTCTAAGACACAGATTCAAGAAACCCAAAAAACTCAAGAAGTTTAAATAAAAAGAAATACATGTTTAAGCACTTCTTAGTAAAACTGATTATGGTCAAGAACAAAACAGGAGAGAAAAAACACAAATTACCTTAAAAGGAGCAACAATTACACTGAGTGTTGACTTCTCAAAACAAACAAACAATAAAAAAAAAAAACCCACAATAAAAGCGAGAGATAATGATATATTTACAGTGCTGAAAGAAAACAAGTGCTAATTTATAATTCTAATGAAGGTGAAATAGAAACATTTTTAGATAAGAATTGAGAGAATTCATTACCAACAGACCAATATTAAAAGAAATATCCACGAGCATTCTTTAGGTGGAAAAAAAATGAAACCAGATGAAATGTAAAAAACAAACAAAAAGAAAATTAGAAGAAGAAATAGCAAATAAAATGGTAAATGTGTGAGTAAATATATTTGAATATTGACTATATAAAATAATAATTAAAACTAACAACACAAGTAGCATTTAGTTGGAAAGGTAAATGGCATTAAAATGCTCTAAGATTATTTTACTTTCTGGGAATAGGTTAAAAGTAACAATTAATATTATACTTTGATAAGTTAAGGATACATGTTGCAACCCCTAGGATAACACTAAAGAATATGTAAAATGGGAAAACTTTAAAAAGTATTAACCCAAAAGAAAGAGAAAAGAAATGCAGGGCTATTAGGACAAATAGAAATGAACATAATAAAATGGTAGATTTAAATCCAAGTTGATCAGAAATTATATTAAAGATAAATGTTAAATGCTCCAATTAAAAGGTGGCTTATTAGATTGAATTTTTTAATGCTATTGCTATATATGAGAGATGTAGACAAAGAATTAAAGGATGAAAAAGATAGAATTTGCAAACATTAAACAAGAAAAAGATAGCCATCTTAATGTCAAACTGAGCAGATTTTAAGGCAAAAAGCATTGTAAGAGATAAAGAGGAACATTTTTTTTCTGTTGACCAGCAACCATATATCCATAAAATGACTAAAATTAAGGAGGAAGGCAAAAGAGAATATTGCAAAATGAAAATTCTCATGCATTCCGAGTGAGCGTAAATAAGTACACTTGGAAGACATTCTGGTATCACTTACTAAAGATGAAGAGGTACATACCTGCTATGGACTGTATATTTGTTTTCCCCTAAAATTCATATGTTAGAAGTCCTAACCCAAATGGGATGGTATTAGGAGGTGGGGCCCTTGGGAGATAACAAGGTCAGGAGAGTGAAGTCCTCGTAATGGGATTAATGCCCCTTGTAAGAAGAGACACATGAGAGCTTGCTTCCTCTCTCTGCTCTCTGCCCTGTGAGGACACAGCAAGAAGACGGCCACTGGCAAACCAGGAAGTGAGCTCTGACCAGACACTGGATATGCCGGCGCCTTGATCTTGGACTTCCCAGCCTCCAGAACTATGAGAAATAAATGTTTGTCATTCAAGCCACCCAGTTTATGGTAATTTGTTATAGTGGCTCAAACTGACTAAGATAATACTCTATGACCCAACAAATCCACATATGGATGCAGAAAATTATGTAAATATGCATCAGGATTCATATACAAGAATGTTCACAGCAGCATTATTTATCATTTCCCCAAACTGAGGACTCCCAAATTTTTATGGCATTAGAAAAAAAAAGAATACTCGTACAACAGAATATTATAAAGCAATTAAAATTAACAAGTTGTTACATGCAACAACATAAAAAAACGCACACATTTTTACAAATATAATTTTTAGCAAAAGGTACCAGACACAAAAGAATGAGTGATTTCATTTGAAAGCCATCATTACTAAATTATTGCATTTAGAAACACATATGCAGGTGATAAAACTCTAAAGAAAAGCAAGGAAGTGACACTATAAAGTCAGGATAATGATAATCTTTGTGAAGGAGGGATAAAGGAGGTAATAACTGGATGGGAGGAAAAGGGAACTTTTGAGATGCTGAAAATGTTCTATTCCTTGATACAGATGATCACTTTGTAATAATTCACTGGGTTGTACATTTTTGTCTGTTTTGCATTTTACTCTGTTTCTGTATGTGTGCCTTATTTTATTATTTTTTTAAAATAAACACCTTCATGAGAATGTGTAGCCTTACCTGATGTGATCTGGACTAGGTCAGTGGATCAGTCAATTTAAAGTTCATTAATATAAAAATCATTTAAATAAAGATGCCTCCATACCCTGAACATTTAATTTTCAGTTAAAATTATATGCAATTCGACTCCTAGGTACTTATCTAAAATAAAGAAAAACATATGTCCATAGAAAGACTTATACAAGAACATTCATAGCCACTTTATTCACAACAGCCCCAAACTGGAAACAATACAAATATGCATCAACACAATCTGCAATATATCTATACAATATACTGATAAATTATTTCTGGTGTATCTCTATAAAGAAATGCTAGGGCTTCCCTGGTGGCGCAGTGGTTGAGAGTCCGCCTGCCGATGCAGGGGACACGGGTTCGTGCCCCGGTCCGGGAAGATCCCACATGCCGCGGAGCGGCTGGGCCCGTGAGCCATCGCCGCTGAGCCTGCGCGTCCGGAGCCTGTGCTCCGCAACGGGAGAGGCCACAACAGTGAGAGGCCCGCGTACCGCAAAAAAAAAAAAAAAAAATACTAGTCTGCAATATAAAGGATTATTTCACTGATTCATCTGACCACATGAGTGAATCCAGTGATGTGCTGACAAGTGACTCTTCAGGGTAGAGAAAACCCTGATTTGTACTGCTTGCCAATTTCCATGATGTAAACATTCCCACTTGAATATTCCCATTTCGAGTTGACAGTGATTGCAGAGTTGGGAAGAGATGCATACCACTGACTCTCACAACCTGGTTTCAGCTCGCTCACAGCCCAGTGAGTCTCAACCAACGTTATGCTGAGCCAAAGAAGGCCAGACACAAAAGAGTACATACTACACGATTTCATTTCTATGAAGTTCTAGAAAACAAAACTAAATGAAAAAAAAAAATTAGAAAAGTGGTCACATCTGGGGATGCCCTGGGAAGGGGCATGAGGGAAGTTTTGAAGGAGATGGAAATGTTCTAGATTGTGGTAAGGGTGTGTATTACAAAAGTCTATCTGTTTGTCAAAATTGCACGGCTAAGATCTGTGCATTTCAAAGTATGTAAATTTTACCTCCAGAAAAGTAAATAAATAAAAGGAACCAAGGAAAAATAATGCGATTGAGTTGAGAGTAGGTGGAAGCATGCGTAACAATACAGGCAAGGCAGAAAGTTGGTAATTATTGAAGCTGCATGACGGGTATATGGAGGTTCATTTTGTTGTTGTGTTTACTTTGTATGTGGTTAATATTTCTGCAATGAAAAGCTGAAAAATAACACATACAGAGATGAACATAAACGCACCAATTTTTCTGAACTGGCCTTGTCTTTGATCACGGGTCCTCCCCCGGTTTTCTTTGTCTTTGTTGCATAAACTGCCCCATACATTTCTAGTTGTTTTGCCTTAAGACAAAGACACATGTAAAGCCATCATTGTGCGTAATTCTAGATCGTTCTGATTTTTCCTACATACAGTTTTTCCCTTTAACAATGGTCTCATCCATACTTAACTGGACAGACTTTTTAGTCACCTGAATGCATTGTGCCTTTCCATAACGTAAAAATTTAGTTGCCATAAAATCAATATGCCTCTTTCTTTTTTGCCTTCACGTTTCACCAATTTATATAATTTTTAAAGTATGTAAGTAAAATAATAGCATACCTGGCATATACAAGTTTGGGAACCAAGACAAACTCAAGTAACTAACCCTTGGTAAGCAAACAACTCAACAATTCAACTGATACCAGGGTGCACCAGAACATTCCTCACCACTTCCCAGGTTTACTAGATTAACTGGCACTCCCTACACCCTCTTTTTTTTTTTTTCTTTGCGGTATGCGGGCCTCTCACTGTTGTGGCCTCTCCCGTTGCGGAGCACAGGCTCCAGACGTGCAGGCTCAGCGGCCATGACTCACGGGCCCAGTCGCTCCGCGGCATGTGGGATCTTCCCGGACCGGGGCACGAACCTGCGTCCCCTGCATCGGCAGGCGGACTCTCAACCACTGAGCCACCAGGGAAGCCCCCTACAACCTCTTTTAAATACAAAGATGGGTACTTATATGGCTATTCGATTTCTAGACAGTTTCATTGAAATTTAAAACCCCAAAGTTACCTGAATGATACAAAATGATGCATTTCAACCACAGCTGACTCAAATGTATCATTCTGTCTACCGGAGAATATATTTTGAGTACCCACTTACACATATTCCAGCCTTTCAATAATGGTAGTTCTACCCAGCAGTGACATTTGAGGACAGGAAAAAAAAGAAAGACACACTAGTGACTTATAAACTTGGTATCTCTGCATAAGACATGCCACCAAACTCCCCCAACAGTCTGAAGAAGGGTAGACACTAAAGAATAGAACATACTTTATGATTTAATGAAGTTCTAGAAAACTAATACAAAATGGAACAAATCAGAGTAGCCCCTTGGGGATGGTGAGTGGTTTACTGAGAAGGAACATGAGTGAATTTTAAATGTATACACAGGGCATTCACCCTGAGAGATAGGAACTTTAGACCAACAATCTTACCATACATTCATAAGAATGCGAGAAAGGAAGAAAACTGGGCACAGCTCTGTCTATTTATCTGTTTATCTAGCCTGAACTCACCTTAGACAGAAGGTTGTTGTCTGCTGCATTGTTTTACTTCCTGGAGAGGAAGTTAGAACATGAATAAAGAATGATTTTTTTTGTTCCATAAGAGACCATGGTCAGATGTACTCTGGCCAATGGATATCCTTCAGTGGCTAACAATGAGCCCTCCTCTTCGTCCTTTCAAAGTCAAGAGAGCAGAGAGAATAACAGCTCCATGACTGACAGGTCCGTAGAAAAGCTGTGAACACCTGTGTGGGCTGGCCATTAAGGGCCACAGTTCCATTCAGGAACTGTGCACCTTTTGGAAAATCTAGGTAATCTGACCTTCTCCATCTCTCTAAATTAAGAACACTTAATTTCATATATAATCATAATAATAGCAATCCTTTATAGAGCTTTCAATTTGCACCAGAGAATAATTGCTTCATATGGATTATATCATTCGACCTTTCCAAAAATCCTGTATGAGAGTTGATATTATTATCCACAGTTTTTAAAAATGGAAAAGTGAGGCTCAGTTTGAATGACTAACCCAAGATTGCCTTGCTAACAAAGAGGTAGAGCCTGGATTCCAACCCATGCAATCTGACTCCAGGGTGCCCGTTATTAACTACTGACAAGTAAATTGATGAATGCACTGTAGAGAGCTGGGGGAAATGTCAGCAAAGTTCGATCTCCTTCTTTAGAGTCAGTATTAGCCAGCAAGTAAAAGATTCAGCTGATGAATTCTGGCCCAAATCTGCCCAGAAACCCAATGTCTCTAAAAGATGATGAAAACAAAATGGTGTGATTACTGTCCCAAGAAACAAGCAGAGGCATTTTTAAATCACAGGATTATAACTCAAGAAGATTAAGGAGAGTGCTGCAGTTTTTCAGGCAAAGGGAAAAGAAAGAATAAAAGGTGAGGCCTGAATTTTTAAATAACATTCTCCTTTATTTTAGAACACTTTATTTTTGCTCTAGCTTTATGAAAAAAAGGAGACTCGTGTACCATTTCATATTCTTGTAGCTTACATCACACATGACTTGTCAGAACTTAAATGCCTCATACAGTATACATTGGATCAATTTATTTTACAACTTTGATGTTTTCATTTTGTACAAATTCAGATGTATTTGCCTCCTGTCACTGCAGAGAAAGGAACTATTAATAGGAGCAAAACACACCTGCATGTGTATGAGTGTTTATATAGATATAGTATAAATATATATTTCTATCTTATCAAAATACAGACTTCTGACAAGTAAGAAAGAACGGGATATATTCAAACTATCACCAACAAACACAGTGTTCCATGGTAAATAATAACAAGGACGAAAACTTCTTTGTACAAAGGAACTCCTTGTTTATCACCTTGAGATTCTTTTTCCAAGATCAACTGTATCAAATATTACAAGAGGATAATGACAAAGTTAGCCAGATGACCTTGGGCAAGTCACTACAATTCTTCTTATCTTAGGACAAAGGAACTGAGTCAAGGCTCTGACGCTGAGTTCTCCTTCAGTCCTAAGACTGTCTAGGTCTCTGCCACAGCACGGTTGGGGAGAGAGCAGTTCAACGAAAGAAACCTTCCAGGTGCTCATTCTACCTCCTCACTCCATTTCCCCCATTCTGCATGGAGGCACCTACAAAATGGCAGAGGTTGAACTACGTAAGATAATTGATCCCTGATAGTTTGCTGCTAGGACTGCATCTGAGTTTTGAAAAGCCATTAGACATTGGAGGTATGTATTCCAAAGCCCTGTGAGATTCAAACTGTTTGATAAATTTGTAAAAATTGAGCAGGAATAGGAAAAAGCATCTGGGTAACTCTTACAGGGAGGGAATAAATGGGCTCTGTACTCAGCAACAGCTGCAACAACAGAGGGCCTAGCCTTGGTAGGTGGACATGCACAGAACAAGCTGAGCTAGGGCCTGGAATTTCCCGGAATGAAATCTGAGAACTATTTAGGTTGACCTTCTCTCTCTCAGCACAGTTGACCCTTAAGAAATAAGAGATGACACATCCCAAAGCACACTAAACTTTACAACAGCAGCTTCAAAAAAAGATTGGGAAAGGCATGGGAGTTCTCTTGCAATACTGGAAGAATAAACTGGTTGACTTGACTGCTTGCTGTTTGGGGAAAAAAGCAAAGAGATTATTTCAGAATCATATATGCTGGGGCTGCTGTGGAATGCACAGTTCCCAGAAAACAGATTTATCTGTTGATTATAATCAGGCTTCCTACACTACAGGACCCACTTTTACATAGCAGTCAGGGTTACAATGACATAAAACAGAATGCCATGAACTATAATGAGAAAAGCTGATCTTAAAAAAAAAGAAAAATGCAGTGGGGCGAAAGATTGAAATGCTTGGAAAAATACACACAAGCAGGTACAGTATGGATGGGGAAATGTGCTCTTTTTCAATAATGACAGTCTCCTCAGTCGTGTTTTCCAGAAAATTGAAGAAAGAATTTTCGTAGCAGGGAAATCATGTAAGTGGCACTACCTCCTGGGTAAGTATGCAAGAATTCACCTTAAAAGGTTCCTCTAAAGTAGGTTTCCCATGTGGAAAGCAAGGCTATTATGAGGTATAGCCCCTGAGATTACCCACTTCCATCTGGCCTAATATGATGGGGTTTAGGGTAGGGAATAGAGTGGCACCTAGACATACCTGTCCTGGATGAGGTTCCTCTTCCGGCTGTGACTGTGTCAATTCACTTAGCCCTCCCTTTACTCTGTTGGATCCTAATAGCATATACCTACATAACTTTGTAAAAACTATGCCTCACATTCACAAGCACACAAGAAATAAGTGCAGTCCCAAGGACCATCTGGCAGGAAGTGCTGGGAAATGTAACACTCCACGACGGTTCAATGGGGAGAAACCTTAGAAGCCATCTAGGCCCTTAGCTTCCATAGGTTGGCTTGAGCACTGTGTTCTTTGTAAAGCAATGATCAGAGCAAATAGAGATCAGAGATAGCACCGATTCTACATCACTAATAGAATGTCTATAGACGTGATGATTTTATAAACTATCTTACACTGAGTGCAGCAACACAAATAAAAGAATGGCAACACTCTGAAAGAGTTGTCCGTAATCAATATCCTCTTCTCCCATCCTCTCTAATCCACTCCGGTAAGTCTTTGGCCCCAACACTAACAACTGCCCTTATCACGGGCTCTGGTAGTCATGCGGCCAAATCCACGCCCAGCTCTTAATCTTCATCTTACTTGACCTATGAGCAGTATTTGGCAAAGTTGGTCACTCCCTCCTTGAAACACTTTCTTTCCTCAGATGTGGAACATCACACTCTCTTGCTTCTTCTCCTGCCTCAGTGGCTAGTCCTTCTTATCGTCCCTCTATCTTTCTCCATCTGATCAGCCTCTAAACACTGAAGTGAATTTGGTAAGAGTTCTCTATAATTCATTGTACGGGATCTCAGTAATTCATCGGCTTAAGGCAAAACAAACAAAAAGACAATCACTAAATATATGTAAATGGGGTGTACAGGGAAAACATTTCTTAGCAGGGGGTCCTCTCAGCAACTGCCTCTGAAATACCAGTCACGGGTGGACTCCGTGCCCTCAAGTCTCCAGAAAAACAAGCTGCTACCATGCTTTTGTTACTTCTGCAGTATAGAAAGCAGAGCAAATGCCCTTCATCTTATTCAAATGCTGAAACTTCACCATAGGATGGCCATGGAGTCTGGAAACACAGGTACACGTTTGCCCCATTTAAGTGACTAAATAATACCTGTAGCTGATGGGCGTCCAGAGTGATTCTATCAGGATGGCGCACCACCCCACTGTGCCAAAGTGGTAGGGTTGGAAGTCTGGTTAGAGACCGATGCAAAAGCTGCGTGATGCATCATGGTCAATGCAGCTTTGCGCAGCACGGTCAACTATACATTGTGAGTGAGGGATGACATAGTGACATACCACATATTTTACGGTAATATCCATAAACTACTTATCATGTGTATTTTCCTATGTTTCTAAGATCTTACCCTCACCTTGTATGTTATAGACTGAATGTTTGTGTCTCCCCAAAATCCATGTGCTGAAATCCTAATCCCCAATGTGATGGTATAAACAGGTGGAGGCCTTCAGGGTAATTAGTTTATAAGAGTGGAACCTTCATGAATGGGATTTGTGACCTTAGAGAAGAGGTCCCTTGCCTTTTCCTCCCTGTGAGGATCAACTGTGAACCGAAAGTAGGCTCTTGCCAGACACTGAATCCGCCAGCATCTTGATCTTGGACCTGCCAGCCTCCAGAACTATGAGAAATAAATTGCTGTCATTTATAAGCCACCCAGTCTACGGCATTTTGTTATAGTAGCCCACATAGATTAAGACACTGGAGAATCCAGGCACGGTGATAAATGTGTCCGGACCTGTTCTGGGCCTCCAGTTCAAAACGCTTAGTGACAATACGGGCAGGGTCCTTAGCTCCTGAAAAAGAAAGGAGGTTTGACCTCTACAAAGCTGCCCAAATAATGAACAAGGAAATTAAACTCGTGTAGTCCTTGCTGTCCTATAGGCATAGCTCCAGCAACTTTCACACATCTACTCCATCTAACGCTTACACACTCTAAAGCCAGAGACAGTGCTTAATCCTCAATATGGCCATATGAAGTGAATACTAACACTTTCTTAGGCTCCAAGAGGCTGAGGAACTAGGATTTAAACTCATTTCCTCTGCTTCTAAAAAGAATTGTCTCTCCTCCATGCCACACTATTTGTTCCAATTTTACACATGAGTCAACAGGGACTCTAAGAGGTTAAAAAGTTTGCCTAATATCACATAGCTAATATACGGCAAAGCTGAAATTCAAACTTGGGTTTTTCTAACTTTAGAGTCCCATGTTCTTTCCACTGCATAGCAGAACAGTTACATATCTTTTTTAAACCAGGGATAAAGAGAGAAGATAAAAGAAAGTCAGGAAGGAATGTGGCATCTGAATCTTCATGCTGGACAAGAATAAGTTCAACATGTTAAAGAAACTAGCAGATTTCAGAACATTTGTTATTCTGTATTTGTACAGCCTTGGGTAGTTGAGTTGGAACTTTTCTCTGTTCTAAAGCCAACCTGCAAAGTTCCCCCTCCAGTCAACTCAGAAACTTACCCTGTTGGTCACAAGTAGGACCAGGGAGAGAGTACAAGTCAGTACACTAGTAACACTGCCAGAAAAACAAAGTTTGAGCATATGCCCTATAGCCAGTAGGTCAGAGCCACTAGTTTCGAATTATAATCCAAGGAGAGCCTTCTATATTGAGCAGAGGAACAAACAACATGAGCTTCATCTGTGGATTCTATCACATGCAAAGCTCTAGGATATGTAATAGAACCACCAGAGCCTATAAAGAACACACTCCTTGGTGCTGCCCCTCCAGGGATTCCTGTTTCCCCCCACCTTCCCCTCCTCTCACCATGGGGGCACAGAGCTCTCTGGGATGTGAACTTGATCCAGCTGGAGATACACAATAGAACACTGGGTCACTGAACCATAATATTACAGCAGCACTAAAAGTGATCAGTCCTTTTCTTCAAAAACTAGGAGTTCAGATCAAAATTTTCTTAATGCAGTGTAGTTGATTTACAATACTGTGTTAGTTTCAGGTGTACTGCATAGTGATTTAGTTATTTTTTTCCGATTATATTCCATTATAGGTTATTACAAGATATTGAATCTAATTCCCTGTGCTGTACAGTAAATCCTTGTTGCTTACCTATTTTATGTATAGTAGTTTGTATCTGTTAATCCCATACTCCTAATTCAGACCAAATTTTTTAATGATGAGTTACTTCAGAAAAGTACTTTTTTAAAAAAGAAAAAAGAGCTAAGGTTTTAAGTCTAGTAGAACCTCTATTAGATTGAAAGTGTCCGTTCTCTGTGCAGCTCTTATACTATTTAATGAAAAGAGGTCAAGACACAGAGGAGTGTCTTTGTGGAACAGAGGGTACAGCGAGGTACTAAACTTTATTTTCACATGTTCATAAAAATCACAAGTGACTTTTTTTAGAAAGTTACAACAAAATAGTGCAGGAAATATTACATAAAACTGTTTTCCTTTTAGGGAGGAGAGCTAGGAAAGTAATGCATCCCCTTTGGAAGATTTCACTGGGAGAACAAAAGCAGCTCTGTGTGCACTTTATTTCCAGGTGACTGCGATTATACTGACTCATTCTTCTGCCCTAAAAAAGGCTGGTCTCTGAGAAAGAATGACTGGCTCCCTTGGTTAGATGTCCTGGCAGCGGGGGCCTAGGGAGAGTCTTGGGTACTTTTTCACACCCAGTGCATGTGAGGCCAGTTTTCTAAAAATAAGTATTAGCTACCTGCTCTGGGAATCAGGGTTGTTTTAGCCCTTAGGTCCTATAACCTAATCGACACGGCCCTTGCTTCCTGCCTTTCCATCTTAATACATATATTTGCACATGCCCACTGGCAGCCAAGAGTTGATCTCTACTTTCTCCAAAGGGCTTGGTTATCTGGATAAACATTCCAAATGCTGATGGGAACTGCACATCCTAACTTTCTGTCTCTGGCCTGCCTACTACTGTGGCATGGGTGTATTTAATGCTCTGGCTGTCTTTCCCTACCCTGAGTTGCTATCCAAACCACAGTATCTAATAATGCCGGAAAGAATCATCAATTCTATATATATCCGCAAGAATGAGCTCATGTGTAAACAAAGGAAAGAAGGCACCACAAATCTCCAAACTGCCAATGGTTTGGTCTAGCAATGCCTTAAAAATGTCTCAAAGTACATGGGAAATATGTCTGTGGACATTAGACATTGAGTCCAGTGAATCAGTCACCTACTTATTCAAGAAACACACCCTACTTTAGTGCTTGGCACATCTATACGTGCTAAATATTTCCTGGCTCAGATGCTCTCTGCTGGGTAGAGGTCAGCTGGACAAATGTATTTGTGTATGTGGGCACTGGCTCCTTCCTCAAGGATCACTGTCTGAGCCTTCACTTTAATTACAAGGAAATGATCAAACTAGTCAGGATCACGGTCTGTCGCCTCAGTGTGAAAAGGGCAACCCCTCCTTCTGGAATGTGGAAATTGAAGTTAGCTCCATCACTAATTGAATCAAACCGACCACTAGAGCTGAATTATCTGCTTACAAAAAACTCTTGCTCTTCTGGCCACGTGGAGGGAGAAAAGGACCATCTGCTCCAGGCAACTCAGACACATCTTATTCCAGCAGAGAAAAGGAAAGGTATTCTCTGCAAAACTGAATGTCCAGAACGTCACTTTTTTTTTTTTTTTTTTTTTTTTTTTTTTTTTTAGGCGGTACATGGACCTTTCACTGTTGTGGCCTCTCCCGTTGCGGAGCACAGGCTCCAGACGTGCAGGCTCAGCGGCCATGGCTTGCGGGCCCAGCCGCTCCGCGGCACGTGGGATCTTCCCGGACCAGGGCACGAACCCGTGTCCTCTGCAACGGCAGGCAGACTCTCAACCACTGCGCCACCAGGGAAGCCCCCAGAATGTCACTTTGAAATGACTTAGGGAGGATGGGCTGACGCATGCTCTGCTCAGAAGGAAAACATGAGCTGGATTGTCTAGAGGCAAGTACTTCCTACCTATATTTTCAAATGACCTCCCTTCTTGACTCTGATTTTCCACCAAGCTCCCCGGTTTCTTTAGCCCTTAGGTCCTATAGCAGCCAATGCTAAGATTAGGACCTGAAAACGAAAACTGAAAACAAAGGGGAGTTGAAAGTTGAACCTTAGAACTTGTCTATTTGTCCTTCTTCACATGCAGCATTTTCCCCCTCATGCCATAGTTCTTTGTATTATATGACAATATACCAGCTTCTCAAAATGCTGATTGTTATAGGCAGACAAATGTCATCAATTAACCAGGTAATAGGCAACTGGTTTTATTTTTTAACATCAGTGGATGGTTTTTATTTTCTTTTTAACATCAGTGGAATTTGGACAGAATTAATTAATACGGTATCGATACTTCAGGGTTTTTTTAGGTGTCTACAAGACAACTTGCTAGGGAGTGTTCAGAGGAAATACATTTATTATTTGGTCACTCATTTTCTGGTAAAGGAAAGACTGGAGAATTTCAAGTCATGATTCAATTCTAACTTTTGCTTAATTTATCTTTGGAGCTCATGGCTAACTTCCCTTATAGTTTCAGCCTTTCTATATGAGGATTTAACCGAAACCCCGTAATCTATACTGTCATCTGTACTTCCTGTCTGAATAGTCTCACCTTGAAACTGGGCAAGTTCCCGAGGATACAATAAGTCAAAGTCAAGTTGAACTACTTTTCAAAGGCTCTTTTGGTGCCCTTTTCTAACCAAGGGACCTTTATTTACCTTGACTCGTAGTTCCAGGGGCTTAGAAAAAATAAGCCTTAAAAATAGCCTTGCTGCTAATGCCGCTAATACACAATAACCCCTTTTCAAATTGCCTAAATGTTAAACAAATGCCATTCATAATTAACTGAAAATTATCAAATACCAGATCTGTAGCAGTTGATAGCTATCTTTTTGACTTTGTTTCAAAAAGTTGGTTGTTTACTCTGGCAAACAGAAAAAACAAAAGAGCAGCACTTGTTTTGGTTTTAATCTAAGAGCTATGAAGGGATGAAACATGCAGGAGACTCTAGCGTATTTTCTACTTATTTGTTGAGTGGCCTTAACCTCTTTAAGCTTTCATTCCTGCATCTATAAAATAGGGATAATCTACTTTATGAGATATGAAAAACATGCCTGGCACATAAAAAACACTGATTAGACAATCGTAATTATTACAAAGGTGTTTTAGGCCATCATTTCCAGATACTACCGGGCCCAGGGAGTAGAAAATGCAAACCGCCTGTTCCTTTTAGGGCTGGTGAAACACCAGCCAAACAGGAGCACTGTTCTGCCATCTTTGTCTTCTTTGCTGGCTCCATTCTCCCCCTAACCTACACCGCATCAAATATCTCCCACCTGTCACCCAGCTGCCTCTGAGCTACCATCAGGGCCACAGCTTCTATTCTCTCCTACAGGCATTCCTGCTTTTCGAAAGGTTGTTCCAGGGGCTGCCCTGGTGGCGCAGTGGTTGAGAGTCCGCCTGCCGATGTAGGGGACACGGGTTCGTGTCCCGGTCCGGGAGGATCCCACATGCCGCGGAGCGGTTAGGCCCGTGAGCCATGACCGCTGACCCTGCGCGTCCGGAGCCTGTGCTCCGCACTGGGAGAAGCCACAACAGTGAGAGGCCCGCGTGCCGCAAAAAAAAGAAAAAAATTTTGTTCTATACCACTTCACTTTTACGAAAGACCTACTTTAGTACCCGTTTTCCTAACCGAAAGAAATCTGAAGAGGATTTTCCCTTTACACAACAAGGTGAAAATCGAGAAGAGCATTCAACGTTTGTTTTGCAGGGAGCCGTTAGAGAAACAGTGCAGTGAGAGTAACACCACAAAACCCCTTCCCCAGGAACTACACTCAGCATCTCAGCATCAGGCTGCCATAGCTTTGAACTGTGTCTGTGAGCATCTGTGCTATATCTCGATTTATTTTGTGCATCCGTTAGCAAGATGTGTCCTAAGGTAATTGCTGTTTCGATTCACACCATTTTGGTTCACGAAAGGTTTCACAGGAATTTTCTACTTGCAGGTAACAGAAGGAACCTGTATTTCTTTTTCCCCTTTCCTTCTTTCTTTTGCTTCTGTCTCCTGTTTTCCTTGACTTCTCTGCAGATAGACATCACTAATTAGCATGTGCTTTACCTTCTCCTCCTTCTAGTCAAAAAATAGACCAATCATGGCACATTGGCCTTTGGTTCTTCTGCACTATTTTCATGCTAGTTGTTTAAAAGCGCTTTCTTCCTACTACACATGACTCTGTTTCTTCTTCTAATCGGAATGCTTGAGGGTGAAAACACATCTCATCACTAGTTGCCTGAGGTTTTGCTGTGTTGAATGCAAAAAGTTATAAGCCAGCTAGCTACTCACTTCGATCACTTGCCCTTAGTCTACAAGTTCATCTCTCATACAACTGCTAAGAACATCAATGGCTTTTTTGTTAAATAATAATGATTGATAACACTCACTGAATGTTGCCTGTGTGCCCGGTATTGTGATGAGTACTTTACTTGCGCTGTCTCATTTACTTATCACAGTCCCAAGAGATGATGATTCCTATTTCACAGAAAAAGAATCTGAAGCTCAGAGAGGTTATCCAGCTGTTCTGCGGCTAAGGATACAATCACAGATCAGTCTTGATTGACATTCAGTCCTAACTCTATATACTATATATTTCATACAAGTTTGCCAGTAGGAAGGCTTCTGGGCTTATGCAGTTTCAAATCAGAGAATTCTCAACTGGGATCCTTTCTTTAGAGAAACAGTATTCCATCTAAGAAAATGGATATAGACGAAAACAAAGTCTGCCTTTCCCCTCCTATTGAACTGTGTCATCCATCTCCAATTAAAGACAACCACAAAAATCTAACCAAAAGTTTATTTCAAGACCTTTCCTATGGGTCATAAACCTTTGAATTCCCAAATCCAGACGTACACCAAGTATAGTACATATCTGTTCTCTGAATAAAAAACCTAAGTCGGGACTGTTGAGATGAATAATAATACAAATGGATTTAAAACACGTACTGAATTCATAGTCACTTAGTCCCTTTTAACCGTTTTGTATTTTCTCTATCAATGGATGACTAAAGTCATCATATGAATATCTGATAATATATTTTACCTTAAAAGTATTTACACTTTAAAAGGGGGGGAAGGGAAATTCAGATATGATTGGATTTGAGGCTTACTTTGTTATTTTGAAAGGCCAAGTTGTCCCAGCGGCCTGAAATTATGTCAGGGTCTCTACATTTTGACATCACCTCACTGCTTTGTGGGTATGGTAGAGCTTAGTTGCACAGAACGCTGGCGCTAGAATCATAGTTCTGATACTAATGAACTCTGTCATCTTTGTCAATTTACTTAACTTCTCTGTTCCTCAGATCTCTCTTCGGTAAAATGTAGGTAATAACAATGTCTGTCTGCTGTTGGAATTTTTAAAAGTATCCTCTGTGACGCTCTTAGAACAGTGTGGGGCACAGAGTGAATTTTCAGTCAACATTTGTTTCTTGTTTGGTGCCCTTGATAGAAACAAATCCAGTCACATTAAGGGCTCACAGTCTGAACAGCAGGGTTACCCCACTTTGGTTATGAGCAGAATCCGAGATTTAACCTAGCCGCACTCCCCTCCCCTCAGTACTCCTGATTCCTCTTACTGTACTTCACTTTTTTCTTTTTGTATGACACATCAGATTCTAACATACGATATACTTTATTTAGTTATTGTGCTTACTGCTTATTAACTGTCGCCTCAGTAGATGGTAAGCTCCACAAGGGCGGAAATATTTATTTTTTCCACTACCATATTCCAAATGCATAGAATAGAGCATGGCACAGAGGGATTACTCAATAAATGTTGGTTAAAAATGAATAAATATAAAGACAGTTTGTCTGTCTTTCTCAAAATTCCTCCCATCTCCCACTTTTCTCTAGCCTCATTTCCCTTTCAAACTCTTTTCCCCAATGAACAATAATAATATAATGGCTAAGATTTATTGAGTACTTCCCAAATTCCAGGTACAATGGCCAGCATGACAAATGCATTATCTCATTTAATCCTGTTAAAAAGCAGACAGCAGATCCAAAATGGAGTCCCTTGTGCTTAATACCTAACCTAATTGCAGTCTCAACCCCCCAGGAATGTAACCTTTAACCAGTCAAGCTGGAATTACCTGGTCAGCACTAAAAGATGTAATCCGGCCCATGGGCCCTTCTGTTCCCTTTAGGAGGGCAACCTTGCCTGAAACAATCCATTCTTTGCTAATAATTTCCTTTTCCTCCCCCTTTCCACAAAACCTTTCCTTTTCTACAGCCCAGTGAAGCTCTTTTCTAGTTGCCAGATGGATGCTGCCCAATTCATGATTGTTTAATAAAGTCAACTTGACCCTTAAATTTACTCAGTTGAATTTTTGTTATTTAACAATCCTATGGAATAAGTCCTGTCATTCCCCTGACATTACAGAGATTCAGAGAGGTTGAGGCACTTATCTGAGGTCATACAGCTAGTTTAAATGAGGAACCGGTTTAGAGCCCTGGGCAGCCTTACTGTGGCATCTGAGTTCTTAACCGTGGCACTGCAGTCTGTGAATATGACTGTGGGCCTGGCACAGGGTTCTTTCCTACGAATGATGGAATCCGAGTTCAAAATCCAAAAAGACCTGGTCCCATAGGAGATGCTTTATCTGCACACACCAAGAGCAGAATCCCCACAGAGTCAGTAAAGTGAAGCTGAGGCTGACTTTGTTTACTGGCAGGCTAACAGCATTCTACGGTAATAATGTTCCTGTCTTCCATTTCATTGCATTCACTTCATCATTGTGAACAACACGTCCCAGCCTGCGCTAATCTACTAACCTAACCCCATAGTAATGGTCAAATGAAATCCTGCTATACACGAAGCCCTGAATTTTCAGCAGCAATTACCACTCAATATTAATTAATTTCAATGATCCATGAAGATTTGGCTTTGCAAGGAGTTTGACGTATAAGATTCCATAAGAATAGGTCTTTGAGCTATTGGCATAATTACTTCCACTGTCAGTGAAGGAAAAGCCTTGGGATTTGCAAATAAGACTTGGAATTTAAGCATTTCCCCGTTTCTGTGGCAACAGTGGCCTCAATGACAACCAGTCAGGGCATGGAGTTACTGAACTCCTGTTCCCCTTGTCTAACCTTGGGCACCTCCTTCGCTCCAAGCAGAATTGTTTAGTACATCTAAGAATATGCTCATCTTCCAGGTCTGTGCAGGATTCAACAACACAAGGTGGCATGTATTAGAGTGGTATCCGAGAGCTCCCAGGCAATGAAACTTGATAAAGGATACACCAGAGAGGAAGTGATGGGGTTGAAGTTAGGTGGTGAGAGTTGCAACAGTTAACAATGAAAAATGACCCATGGAGACCCAGACACAGCTAGCCATCTATCTCTGTTTGCTTATGACCTAATAGCAGTGCTCGACAGAGACGGGATGTGATCACCAACATCGCTACTTGGTGGAACAGGGGAAGCTGGGTGGGACCTGAGCTGCATAAAAGTCCTCTCTGCCATTATCTTCCCATCCTTCCTTTAATCCAACAGATTTTAAATATCCATTCAATGGAAAAGTGCCCTTTTAAAGAGTAATTCCTCTGTTCATGACTTACCTATCTTACTAGTAAGTCAAACTCATTTCAGGGGTAAATAACTCCCTTGATTATTGAATAATAATAGATGAATTGGTATTTCCATGAATGAAAGCTGGAATTAAAAAAGAATAAACCAGGGCTTCCCTGGTGGCACAGTGGTTAAAAATCTGCCTGCTAATGCAGGGGACACGGGTTCAAGCCCCAGTCCGGAAAGATCCCACGTGCCAAGGAGCAAATAAGCCCGTGCGCCACAACTACTGAGCCTGTGCTCTGGAGCCCTCGAGCCACAACAACTGAAGACAGCGTGGCACAACTACTGAAGCCCGCGCGCCTAGAGCCCGTGTTCCGCAACAGGAGAAGCCACCGCAATGAGAGGCCCGTGCACCGCAACGAAGAGTAGCCCCCGCTCGCCATAACTAGAGAAAGCCCACCTGCAGCAACAAAGACCCAACACAGCCAAAAATAAATAAATAAATAAATAGATAAAAAAAGAACAAAACGGTGCTGCTGAGTGAAATTTTACCAAAACTGCTGTTTGGCAAATATACAGTCGCTTAAATGACCTGCATCAGAAGAATAACTTTTTTTTTTTTTTTTTTTTTGGCAGCAGGATGGCTAAATAAAGAGAAAAATGCAGTAGTCTGATATACTTCAGTACTTGTTCGAGCTGTGTGAAATGGCACAGCAGGGGAGCTGCTTTTTAGTCATCTTAGAGGAAACCAATATTTTTACTTCTATGCTCCTAAAGATGCATGTACCTTACCTGAGGGGTGTTAATCATTGGAAGGATGGACGGATAAATCAATTCATTCAATAAATATTTATTGAGTACTTATTATGTACCAGATACTAGTAAACACAGTGATCAAAAACAGATAAAAATCCCTGTACTCATGGAGCATACATTCTAGTGGAATAACAACTAGACGTCTGAATAAATTCTAAATGGATATGGGAGCTCCAAGTTCCTATCATATTGCTTCACAGGCCATAAGAGTGCATTTACCTTAACGTGTATAGACCCAAAAGGATTAGTAGCCTGATGCTATAGAGTTACTGCTGACAATGCGATGAAACTGCCCTTTATACTGATGAATGCCAGATCCCATAGATGGAGTTCAAGGTGAAAGCTAAGGGAAGATGTTACAGTGAAAAGGGCATTTGTTCCTTCTCTAAAAAGGAGCATGTGTGCTCTGAGCTAAAATGTGATTGAAAGCAAAACAAAAAAAAAACAAGACGTATCGGTCAGCTGTTTATGAGAATACACTTGGATTTTGCTTAAGCAAAAGAATTGGAGTTATTCATGAAGGGAGACTATGGAATCTGTAACTCTTGTTTCCAAAAGAAAATAGGCCTGCCTAGGAATCCTTGAGGTGATTTATTTTTTTCACTAAATTTTATGGTACAACCAATAAAACAGTGGGACCAGATCTTTAAATACTAATATTCACCATCCTTGTATGTATATTTTAATGACGAAAGCAAAGAAAGAATACATTTTTCTTTTGAATCTATATTCCTTCTTTGGAATTTTCAAGTGAAGTAAGAAAAACTAAGTGTATAAATCCTTTAGTACAGAAAGAAACTCTTGTGGGCGTGGAGCAGGGAATTAATTAGGAGATGGAACTTAGTTTGATGATAATACCATGGCAAAATTACCTGGGGTCAGCTATTATCCTCAGGTTTTCAAGTTTTGACACTTAATTTTAATCATGGTACACAGAGCTGTTCAGCCCTTTAGGGGCCCACTTACACATTGCTCAAACTCACAAGATTCTGATGTGTAAACCAGAATGCCAATTTATGAACCTATGTTGGAAGTTATCTCCTAGTAGGAGTTCATGCCTTCTGATGGTCACGAATACTCAGACCTCCAAATTTCCCATCAAAAGACCTATATTAAAACGAAGTAAACTGCATAATCTTAAGACATCAGAGTTCCACCAAGCGAAGAAATTAATGGGTTGTTTTTCTCTAGGGAAAGAGTCCAGCACAGAAGCTAAGTGATTAGGATATGGCTGAGACTAGGGTTGGATTCAAAGCTCATCTACCACCTATTAGTGACTTTGGGAAAGCTCACTAGTGCTTATTTCTCTCTTCTGAATACGGAAATAATGAAAAAAAGACAATCCATCTAAAGCACTAAGCACAACCTATAGGAAACAGTCCAAAAATGTTCAGCGTTATATTTCTAACTAAAGAACTGATATTGGTTTTCTGGGAAAAGTTTATTTTAATAGGGTTGTTGTGAGAATTAATTAAGATGCTCTAACAATATTAACTATTACTGTTTCTAGCTAAAGAAATAGGTTTTACGGAATCAAAATACCCTCCACCTGGATAGCAGCGCTTGACAGATATTAAAACTTCCTACTTTCAAGGTTGTTTTCATAAGACACCACCAAACACCTTAGCATTACTTTTTCATCAGTCTTCTTTTCACCAGTCACATTCTAGGCATGACTTTCTGTGCCAGGCAGCCTCCTCTGGATTTAGGGTTTCCTAGATCTCCAGGGAAGGTTATTTTGATAGGGGTGTTAAGTTTATTAATTATGTGACTATTTCTACTATCGAATAGTTTCAGCCTCAGAACTACAGGTGAGTTTTTCCTGACCATGGTACCAAATCCACTTATTTTCAAAAGATGAAGAAAGACATATAAGTCCAGATCACTTGAGCTGCTGGTTAAAATTGCAAACTCTTGGAATCGTTAAAATGGTGGTTATCTCAGGACAGGGTGGGGTAAGGTTGGCCTGGGAAGGGGCATGAGCAAACAGTCTGGGGTGTTGGAACATTCCACAGCTTTATCTTGGTGGTGGCTGTGTATACACAGATATAGACGTATGTGAAAATTCAGTGAACTGGAAGGCTTCTGGTTTCCCTGTTCTTCATGTCAGGCGCTTGGAATTTGCCACTCCATCCTTTTGTTTTTACTAAAAACAGGTAAAAAGCTGAACAGACTGAAAAAGCAATAACTCTTCTTGGATCCATAAGAGAGGGGAGGACACAGGGCAAACTGCCGCCCTCAAGACTGGAGAGACAGGTAGGAGGATAAAGGGAGTCACAGCTTACTGGAGCAGAGACTCCTGAAAGGAAACCGCCCCAGGTATGGGGATGCCTTTTTAAATACAACATCAAAGACAAGATCCATGAAAGAAATAATTGATAAGATGGATTTCATTAAAATTAAAAGCTTTTGCTCTGCTAAAGACATTTCAAAAGAATTAGAAGACAAGCCACTTACTGGGAGAAAATACTTGCAAAAGACATATCTGATAAAGGACTGTTATCCAAAATACACAAAGAACTCGTGAAACTCAATCATAACAAAACAAAAACCTAATTAAAACACGGGCCAAACACCTTAACAGACACCTTATCAAAGAAGATATACAGACGGTAAATGAGTATATGAAAAGATGCTCCACATCATTTGTCATCAGAGAAATGCAAATTAAAGCAACAACGAGATATCACTACACACCAGTCAGAACGGTCAAAATCCAGAACACTGACAACACTAAATGCTGACAAGGATGGGGAGCAACGGAACTCTCATTCATTGCTGGTAGAAATACAAAATAGTACAGCCACTCTGGAAGACAGTTTGGTGGTTCTCATAAAACTAAACATAATCTTACCATATGTTTCCGCAATCAAGAACCTAGGCATTCGGCTTCCCTGGTGGCGCAGTGGTTGAGAGTCTGCCTGCCGATGCAGGGGACACGGGTTCGTGCCCCGGTCCGGGAAGATCCCACATGCCGCGGAGCGGCTGGGCCCGTGAGCCATGGCCGCTGAGCCTGCGCGTCCGGAGCCTGTGCTCCACAACGGGAGAGGCCACAACAGTGAGAGGCCCGCGTACCAAAAAAAAAAAAAAAGAACCTAGGCATTTATTCAAAAGAATTGAAAACTTATGTTTACTCAAAAACCTGCACATGGATATTTATGGCAGCTTTATCCATAGCTGCCAAACCTTGGAAGCAAACAAGATGTCCTTCAGTAGGTGAATGGATGAATAAACTTTCCTACACCCAGACAACGGAATATTATTCAGGGCTAGAAAGAAATGAGCCATCAAGCTACATAGTAATGGAGGAGTCTTAAGTGTATATTACTAATTGAAAAAAAGCCAATCTGCAAAGGCTACATACTATATGATTCCAACTATATGACATTCTGGAAAATGTAAAACTATGGAGACAAAAGATCAGGGGTTGGGGGGGTTGGAGAGATGAATAGGCAGAGCACAGAGGATTTTTACAGCAGTGGAAATACTCTGTATAATATTAGAATGACGGATATATGTCATTATACATTTGTTCAAACCCATAGAATGTACACCACCAA
The DNA here is from genome assembly GCF_008692025.1 of Phocoena sinus. NCBI lineage: Eukaryota > Metazoa > Chordata > Mammalia > Artiodactyla > Phocoenidae > Phocoena > Phocoena sinus. The sequence continues at coordinate 43,023,286 of NC_045772.1, read as the reverse complement.
GAGTGAACTCTGAGGTAACCTATAAACTTTGGGTGATTATGATGTATCAATGTGGGTTCAACCTTGGTAAAACATGTACCATTCTGGTGAACGATGTTGGTGATACGGGAGGCATGTGTTGGGGCAGGAGGGATATGGGGAATCTCTATACGTCTCTCTCAATTTTGTTGTAAACCTAAAACGGTTCGAAAACTATGAAGTCTTTTAAAACTTCATTGAACTGTGAACTTGAGAGCACTTTACCGTGGGTATTTGACAACTCAATAAAAAGATTTAAGCATCAGATAAAAATGTCTGGCCCTATCTCAGATGTTTTGAATCAGAATCTCTGGGCAAAGGGCATGTGAATCTGCATTTTTAATAAGCACCCTCGGATGATTATAATGCACATTGAAGTTTGAGAACCACTGATATAAAAAAGCACATTTTCAATATTGAAGACCAAGAAAAATAATCTGAAATCAAAACCATCCCAGAAGCTGTGAGATAAATGCCACATAAATACCAGTTTTCATATATTCTGAAACCTTAGAGCTTTGAGTCAAGCAACCAACATCTGTTTCTTGTGCTATCTGATAGGTCTCTACATGCAGCTCTAACATAAAAATTGAAATGAGCCGTTGGGAGGTGAGGACCCACAGAGAGGCTGCAGCAGGGCTCTGCTCTTAACAGTCACCTTGTGGCCAGAGCCTCAGGCTGCACTGCTCCTCTCTTCCAATCTGATAACGTCAAAAGCTGGTCAAGTTACTGGGGGTTGAATTACAATGCAGTGCCATTGGGAAGAGCACTTGTCAAGAACGTACCTCCTCCCAAATAATCAGGGGTCTGTTTGGAAAAGAAGAAAAAGGATCTGCCTAATGGAGCTTTTTGAAAGCTGAGATAAAAAGACTTTCTTCCGTGTTACTGCCTGCAGAGTGTCATGATTCCAAATGAAAAACTCTCTGGCTCACAAACAGATGCTCTAATGTTTGAGTGAATGAATGGGGAGAGTATTTAGAGATCGTCCAAGATCTCTGCAAGGATTTGTTTACACAAGGCTCCTTTGGCTTTAGCATGACTTTACACTGCATCCTTTTCTTGCAATATTCACTGCGGTGTTATTAGGGATGCATGCAGGAAAAGGCGAGCTTGCCTTCAAGGGCATCGTCTGCCTGCATCTCTGCAGACTATGGGAGAATACATAACATCCACTCCACTGTGGAACAAACCACAAGACTCCGGTTACCCACCTCTTGCGTTTTCCTTTTACGGTTCTGGACGTGTGTAGCACACTTTTTATAAAACGGGCCCCAACTGAACAAACGTTTTCTGGGCTGCAAATCGAATGAGAAAACGCAAATCTAGGGTCTCCCTGTGGACAGTATGGCTAAGGTTACAGTGAAAAGTGATCCCCGGCACAACTTTCATGACTAATCCTCTTCATCTATATCCTCTTTCCCCACTCACAATAATCATGTCCTTCAGTTCATGCCCCACCCCTCAACAGCACACCTGTTAGTGCAAACCTATAATAACAGAGGGTAGATTTTCCTGGGGAAATGGCAAAATGACTCAAGGTATTTATCTGTTGGCAAAACTGTGCTTCCTTCTGAGACTGTTGTGTGTACACAGATATTTCTCCTCACATGAATCACAGCATTTTCCAGCTGGAAAAGACCTTGAAGATAATCTAGGGAAACTTCTCGTTAATAGATACAGAAACACAAGGCCAGAAAGCAAACCTACTTCAGGTTATAGAACCAGTTAAGAATAAAACCTGAGCTTCAGTTACTATCCTTTCGCCAAACCAGTATGGCCTCGATCAGACTTGGTCAACAACTCTCAGTCCTTTTCTTTTTTTTGTTTTCTTTAATAGACAATTTTTTAGTGCAGTTTTATATCTGCGGCAACATTGAGTGGAAGGTACAGAGATTTCCCATAGACTGCCCTGTCCCACACACGCCTCCAAGTCCTTGTAAGTTTCCCAGTAACTCTGGACCATCCCACGGAGGTTAAACCAAGTTAATACCTTTTTTCCTCTATATTTGTCAGATATCTTTACAGAATGAGATACCAGACAGGAGACGATATCCTATCAGAGTTGCATTAGGAAGAACTTCACAAATGTTCCCATTCTCCTGCAGCCAAAATACATTTGTTTACTTCTCCCCAGCAACTAATCCCACTCCCTCCCTCTTGGTTATGGGTCACGCCTTCCATTAGCAATATTACATACACTTCCTTCCTAAATTCTGCAATTTCTCCACCTCTACTTTGCTGGGACCCATCACACATAGTCTCTTTTAATCCACAGCACATCTGTTGACTATTTTGAAACAATCCATGTCTTTTTCCCAATGTTTATCATCAGTTTTCTCACACAAAAGCATTGGGGCACTTTGGCATTCTTATTAGTCTGTGGTTGCATTTCAACAGTCTCCTACAAACTGAATGACAAAAATGTCCACAATATTCAAGAAGTTGAACATTTTCATCGTGCCCCATTGTCCCAGGCAATGAAAGCACATGTTCAGGATGAGTCATCCCATTTCCTGCCAACAATAATTGGCAGGCATACTGTGGCTTCCTTTAGTTCATCACTTCTTAGTGTCAGCCTTAAAAATTTAAATCTTAAATCATAAGAGTTTATGATCTTAATCAATCTGCAATTATTATAAGCAAATGCCTTGTTTCATCTGTTGACAGAGATACACGTGAAATATTTAAGCAATTCAGAAATTGCCGGGTATTGATAATATGTATCTTAGCCTCATTTGCTTTTTAATAAGCATCCATGTGGCTCATGACACTTTCAGATAACCTAATTTAAGATGCGAATCTTAAACATTTTCCTGATGAAATATCCTTCCAAAGTTTCACCAGTGTTAGCTAGTTTATATAGTACCGTACTTCCGTTTTGATGAATGGAAAAGTCAAAACAGCAAGCCCAAGGTCATGAGGCATTAACAGGAGAACAAGGACTAAAATGTGCATCAAGGTCACCTAACCAGTGGTTCAAAATCTAGCAACAGATCTTGAAATCTTTCATGATAGATCCCTAAACTGTCACCACTACACTCCCTACTTAACCAAGCTCCCCCTTCATTACCTTCCACGCTGTTTTTCCTAAGGGTTCCCGGATATTAAGTGGAGTGTTCTGTCTCACCCAGACTCTCAAGACCCTCATTTCAGCATCACCCAAGGTCTACTCCTCCTCTTTTCACTCTCCATTCACAAAGTGATATAGCAAGGAAATGGATATGAGCCACAAAAAGGCTAGAGCTCCTTGACCTAGGTCTTCCTGTTTTTAATTATTGCAAAGAGAGGCAGTATGATTTAGTAGAAAGAATAATAGATTTGGTGTCAGAAAACCCAAGACGAAGTCTGGTTCTGTCACTTTACAGCTCTGTGACTTTGAAAAAAGTCACTGAAGTGAATTACTCTTGAATTAATCGTACAGAGCTTCACTTCCCTAATCTCTTACCAGTGTGGGTATGGCACACTGGTTTAATGTGATTTGCAAAATCCACTGAATGCACTTTTTAAATGCACTTTTAGTGTTATATGAATGTAAAAGAGTGTGATGCTGGATACCTCTAACCCTGAGGGCAAAGTGGCACTAAAGGGCTTATAGGGCTTCAGTGACTCCTGTACAGAAAGCTGATAATCATGTCCTAGGCCCATGATCTCAAATTTTTTTTTCCCTAAAAGTCTTCATTAGGAGAATAGAGAATGAACCAGTAACTGGGCTAAATGAAAGAAATTTATTTGAAAATTTATTTCTACTTTTTAACCCATGTTTTATTTTAAGAGAGTTTAAATTTCCAGTGAGATAAAATGGATGCTATGGGGGCTTCCCTGGTGGCGCAGTGGTTGAGAGTCTGCCTGCTGATGCAGGGGACACGGGTTCGTGTCCCGGTCCGGGAGGATCCCACATGCCGCGGAGCGGCTGGGCCCGTGAGCCATGGCCGCTGAGCCTGAGCGTCCGGAGCCTGTGCTCCGCAACGGGAGAGGCCACAACAGTGAAAGGCCCGCATACCGCAAAAAAACCAAAAACAAACAGAAAAAAATGGATGCTTTGGGAAGATGTGACACATTTACCACATTTATTTTTATGCCCTCTGGAACTGCACCCCATGGCACCCTTGTGTCATTAGTTGTGGCCTTCTGCCTTTCCTCATCTGTATTTCCATGGTAAGTTATTAGAGCTATATTATAGCCCTCTGTTTACTGGTCTTCCTCCTCCAGACAGGCACTTTGGTTTCTTTCTTGTATTATCGCTAGAGCCTAGCATAATGCTTGGTATATTGCAAACATGCTATACACATTTGCTGAATAAATCAATTAACTTCCTCTTTTCAAGGCTATGTTTTGGGTTGGTTGATAATTAATGTCCTAATTACTATTGATTTCCACTGATAAAAATGAAAAAGGCAAAATGAGAGCTTTGAAAGTTAAATGGTTAGACCTAAATCCAAGTCTAATGCTGGCTTTCAGTTCTTCCAACCAGCGCCCCAGCCATCTTCCCTGGTACTCAACAGCCTGACGCTCAGTAGAGGTGTTGATTTCATCGCTATTGGCCTGTCTTTGCATATGAACAGTATTGGTGGTTTATTCTGCCATTTGATTTCTATAATCCTCAATTATAAATATAAGAAACCTTGCTCCAGTCCTTGTTCCACATTCCACAATGTCTGTTTCACACACACACAAATTTCCCTTTGAAACCAATGAGCATTCTGTGCCAGAAGATGTCATGGAGATGAGGGAAGAAGACAGGGAGAGGGGACAGGGAGAATCAGAGTCACCATCTGTTGACAATACTCATGTGTAGAGCCAGTTTTGAAGGTTAATGACATGTCACGCATCCTCTAGCGTCTGGTAACAAAAATAGGCTGCTCTCCCAGAATTTGATAGAACAGTTGTTGCTCCGTGGAAGATGTAACATGTCAGCCAGCACTCCAGCAGGGTCCAGGAAGGCAATTCCTGCCAAAAGCTGGATGAAATTTAACAGTGGTCCAGGAAAAACAACTTTTACCAGATTCAAATGTGGAAGTGATCACTTTTCCCTGAGGCCAATAAAGGGGCTATAGAGCATTGACCTTCCCAAATGACCCTGCATAATGGGTTGTTTTTTTTTAAAGTGCCCTTGAATTTCATCAGGAACTCTTCGATATACATCTACTCTTTTCTCTACCTATTTTCAGGAAGAAAATTAAAAAAGGTTTGCTGTTTTTTTTTTTAAATATATATTTATTTATTTTTTGGCTGCATCAGGTCTCAGTTGCGGCACGCAGGATCTTTCATTGCGGCGTGCGGGCTCTTCGTTGCAGTGCACGGTCTTCTCTCTAGTTGTGGTGCGTGGGCTCCAGAGCATGTGGGCTCTGTAGTTGCAGCATGCGGGCTCTCTAGTTGTGGCTCACATGCTCAGTAGTTGTGGCATGTTGACTTAGTTGCCCCGCGGCATGTGGGATCTTAGTTCCCTGACCAGGGATCGAACTGGCACCCCTTGCATTGCAAGATGGATTCTTAACCACTGGACCACCAGGAAAGTACCCCCCCTTCCAAAAAAAAGGGTTTTAAAGACTATAATAAAAATGGGTCCAAGGGTTTACCAAGGGTCCACCCATAGTTTCTTCGGGTGGTTAAATTATTGGCATTGCAGCTGATCCAAGGAAAATCTGGGTCTCAACTTCATCGACAGCCTACTGGTTAATGACTCGCTTTGCTGTTTCATCAAGAATTCACCCAGGTGAAAGGCTGTACCTTCTCAAATGTAATAGCATGCTTTCCCCACATCGCATCTGGGCTCTCTTTAATCTTCAAAGCCCTGCTGAGTAACCTTTGAAAATCCAGGCCCTTTACCACCTGGCGCTCCAAGGGTGTCTTGAGAGGGGGCAGCTCTGCCTATTTTGCTGTTAACCTAAGAACAAACTGTCTGGTCCCAGCATGGAGTACAGAAGATTGACCAGAGCTTGTATAAAGGGACAGAGCAGAGAAACTGGAACGCTCCCAAGCTCCTCCAGATCATGTCTTCATAGTGTGACATCACTGTTCTGTTTGAAGTAAAATTTCTGGACTTTAGCTCTGCCTAACTTCAAATATAAGTGTAGAATACAAAAAAAATTTTTTAAATGATTTCTTGATTACTTGCCAGTTTGAATATATCCAACCCTCTCTTATTTATGAGCAGAAATACTGTAAGTAGCTCTTTGCAGGAAACCGCCCTCAGCATGAAGCCCCTTTGCTTGTCACTGTAGCAAAGCTGTATCGTAACAAACTTTTTTTTTTTTTTTGCGTTACGCGGGCCTCTCACTGTTGTGGCCTCTCCCCTTGCGGAGCACAGGCTCCGGATGCGCAGGCTCAGCGGCCATGGCTCACGGGCCCAGCCGCTCCGCGGCATGTGGGATCTTGCCGGACCGGGGCACGAACCCGCATCCCCTGCATCGGCAGGCGGACTCTCAACCACTGCGCCACCAGGGAAGCTCACGTAACTAACTTTTAAACCAGGCAGCCCCACGCTCTACTCATCTCCGGTCCAAGCACACCTTTCAAATCTTTTAATCACACAATACCTTGCCTAACTTGTCGGTTCTTTCTGACAAGAAGAAGAAATGAAAGAATCAAAGAAGTAGAAATGAAGAATAGGTAAGTAAGAGATGACCAGGTCTCTTCCCTTGCTTCCCCTTCAGTAATCTCCTGAACAAATTGTGCGACCAAACTGTGTGAACAAGATAACATCTAGCCGAAGATCATACCAGCCTGCATGCGGTGGGGGATGGCAACGACTCTGACCCCCCATCTCAATGATTAACTGAGATTACTTCCCTTCTTCCCTTCAAAACTTTCATGGCCGAGTGGAATCTTGGGAGGTGGTTTTTGGGGGACGCTGAGTCCACCATCTCCCCAGATTGCTGGCATTCTGATTAAAGGTGACTTTCCAGTCTATCAACATTTCTGAGTTTTGATTTTGTAAGTAACGAGCAACAGGACCCTATTTGGTAACAATACAAGTTAAACTTTGGGTACTGAAATGATCACTTACACAGAAGTTAGGAGATCTGGGTTCATTTTCAGGCTTTTCTTGTGTGACTTTGTGTAAATCATTTAACCTCTCTGGGCCTCAAATTCCTCAACCCTAAAATTAAACTCAAGATAATAAATGTGTTTTCAGCCGCTGAAAACAGGAGGGAATTTGTCTAGATCAGTACTGTCCAGTAGAGTTTCCTGCAAAGAAGGAAATGTGCTATCCAAGATGGTAGCCACTAGCCATATTGAGCAGCACATGAAATGTGGGTACTATGACTGAGCAATGAATTTTTAATTTTATTTAATTTTAATCATTTTAAATTTAAAAGAGACACATGGTCAGTGGTTGCTATATTGGACAATGCAGGTTCAATAATTTCTAATTTGATGATTTCTAAACCTAGCTAATGGCCCACAATGAATCTTTCTTGTTATTTTGCCCACCCTGAAATTTACTTCATAAATTATTTGGTATATATTAATAACTAATCTTTATCAGTGTAGTAATTAATCATTCTAATAAAAAATGGAATCCCTACATGAGCAAGATAAAACATATGTGAAAGAATTTTATGAATTCTAAAATACTACACAAATATAAAGCATTACTGATAAACTATCACACCTAACTGCTCACCTTTGCCGAGTGCCAGCTGGTATATACAGACTAAGAATTCTTCTATTTCATAGCCCAGACCAATGGAAATTCCTTAATGGAACCCTGTGGTCGTCCTGAAAACACACTTTCTGAGCACCTTCTTCCACTGACATTTAAATAAACAAATTTTAGATTCCTTTTCTTTCCTAGTGCATTACTCAAGAGTTTCAGCCTGCATGTTGCCACAACCTATGCAAAAAAATGATTTCTATTAATTATGTAATGTCTTACAACAGTTGAATGAGTGCATTTCTTTTGCTTCTAAGCTTTGCCTCACACCTGCAAAACTCATTAAACATTGACCGGAGGAAGTCCAAAGGGGTGACTCACCAGAAGCTCCCACTTTGGCCTGTGCCTGCATTTGCCTCTTTTCACCTCTGTTTAATCCTGTTCGCCCCCTTGGTTTCCTCTCACTGACCTTCAGACTATATTCTAGCCCTGCCCATGTGGCTTCCAGACTGATGCTCTTCTCGGGACCACAACCCTCTCCATTTCTTCTATATTCTGTCATCTCCCCACTCTTGGCACGTCTGCTCAGTTCTGTACACTCTGACTATCCCCTTTAAGATGGCCCTGAGATTTTCTCCTGGGTACTGACCCAGTGGGCAGCTTAAGCTGTCACAGCCTAGAGACCACGCCTCTGGCCTCTTCTCAGCTCTCCAAGGTCCAGAATCCAGAGAATGGGTTTTGATTTGAAGGAAAGGCCTCTCTTACCAATTATTTAAGAACAAATGATTTCCCATTTTATCTTATTTTTAAGTGATTCTAGAGTCTCCTATAAGGTATATGGTTCATAGTTTGGAAAAAGTGATTTTTTAAAATAGCTTTATTATATGTATAACTGACCTGCAATAAATGACACATATTTGAAGTGTACAATTTGTTAAATTTTGACATACGTATACACCCAAAAGCCATCAATACAACCAAGAAAATGAGTATATCCATTACCCTCAAAAGTTTCCTATGCCCCTCTTTAATCCTTCACTATCACCCTTACCTGCCACCCTTTGTCCTGGACTCAGGCAATCACTGACCTGCTTACTGTCACTAGAGATTACTTTGCATTTTCTAGAATTTTAAATAAATGGGATCATACAGTATGCACTATATTTTTCTCTAGCTTCTTTCCTTTTTATTAATAAGTAGTGTTTATTTTAGGATATACCATAAAATGGATCAATTTACTATCCATTCATTTGTTGATGGACATTTGGGTTGTTTCCAGTTTGGGCTATTACAGATAAAGCTTCTATGAACATTTATGAACAAGTCTTTGTATAAACACAAGGCTTCATTTCTCTTGGGCAAATACCTGGGAGTGGAATCACTGGATCATGAAGTTCTTTAAGAAACTGCCAACATTCAGCATACTCAATTTTTTTTAATTTTAGCTGTTCTAATAAGTAAATGATGGTTCACTGATGCTTTGTTTATTTACTTTTTATTCCTTTTTGTCTTTATCTTTCATTTTGGACACTTTCTATTGCAATGTCTTCCAGTTCACTAGTCTTTTCTTTTGCAGTATCTAATCTGCTGCTAATCCCACTACAGTGTGTTTTTCATCTGAGACACAGCTTTCATCTATGCAAGTTCAGTTTGGGCCTTTTTTTATCTTCCAGCTTTCCTCTAGCTCTTGGACTATGAAATAGTCTTTCCTCTAGCTCTTAGACTATGAAATATAATTATAATAACTGTTTTAATGTCCTTGTCTGCTAATTCTAATATCTAGGCCACTTCTATTTTGCTGTCCTCAATATGGGTCATATCCTCCCACTTCTTTGCATGCCTGGTAACTTCTTAATAGATGCCACACATTTTGAATTTTCCTGTGGTGTGTGCTGGATATTTTTGCATTCTTATAAATATCTTTGAGTTTTGTTCTGAGACACAGTTACATTACTTGAAAACAATTTGATACTTTCAAGTCATATTTTTGAGATTTATTGGGCAAGACTAGAGCAGCACATTTAGTCTTGGGTTAATTATTCCCCAGTACTGAGGCAAAATCTTTCTGAGTACTCTATCCAATGTGCCGTGAATTATGTTCTCCAATCTGGCTGATGGGAACAGTACTATTCCCAGTCCTATGTGAGCTCCTGGAAATTTCTTCCTAATCTGTTTGGAAGTTCTTTCCACAGCCAAGAGTAGTTTTCTCACACACATGTGCTCATCAACATTCTGCTTAAAACTTAGAGCTCTGTAGGCCTCTGAGCTTCTTTCCTTTGCAGTTTCTCCTCTCCAGAACTCTGCCCTGCAAATTCTGCCTTTGTCTCTCCAGCCTGTCAGTTCCATCTCCCCAACTCACGGGGTCCACTGGACCAACCTGGGTTACCCCTCCCTACACAGCAACCTGACAACTCATTCAGAGCAGTAAGCTGGGGCAATTTTAGAGCTTACCTTGTTTGATCCCCACCTTGCAGGTATCACTTTCCTTAATTTGCCTCATCTCCAATGTCTTAATAACCTTTGTTTCATATATTTTTCCTGTTTTCTTTTTCCTCATTGTTTCAGGGTGAAGGGTAAACTTGGTCCCAGTTTCTCTATCTTGACCAGAAGCACAAGTCCATTATTTCTTTTTGAAAATTATTTACTTCTACCACACACCCTCAATATGTGGAGGAGAAACAAACAAAAAATAATTGTGTCCTTACAGGAAAGTTTATGAGTTAGGTTAGGCCTACCCTGGCTACCTAGACAGAACAAAGCTTCAGTAGGAAAACGGGAGAAACTGACTGGTCCTTCTACAATGTTTAGACCCAGAGGTGCACAACTTTCTGGAACAGCGCCACGTAGAGAAAGACAGTCAGAGAAAAAGCTGCTTCTGAGGAGAGATTGTTAGTCCATGGGAATGTGAGTCCACTGGAGACTAAAAGGAGAATATGGAAAGGAATTCACATTTCATTCATTTAAAGCTCCTCCCTTTTCTTCTCACTCTCTAACTGCAGCTTCCTTTGGTGCACTGAGCAGTCTGAGCCTCTCCTGCCCTTGTTAATGTGCCTTTGCTCTAGTCTCTAGCTAATCTCATGCCCTTCTCCCATTTTTTTCCGAGCGAAACCTCTTGTCTCTCACATCATTTCTCTTACCCAATTAAAGAGGTGGGCAGGAGTTGTTCCAGGAAAGCTGCCCTCCATTATAGGTCAAAGGGCATCAACCTTGAGGGAGACTCGGACAAGACTGTCCAGGACCTTTATCAATTTAGAGGGCTCAGTTGTAACTGGTGATGATTTTCTGATTAATTTTTTTTTTTTTTTGTCAAGTGGATGTGAATTTTAGTGTTAACCTAGAAATATGTGCCTTCTGGGATGGATAAATTAGGAGGTTGGGATTAACATAGACACACTACTATATATAAAATAGATAATCAACATATGTATATGTATAACTGATTTACTTTGTTATAAAGCAGAAACTAACACATCATTGTAAAGCAATTATACTCCAATAAAGATGTAAAAAAAATAGATAATCAATAGGACCTACTATATAGCACAGGGAACTCTATTCAATATTCTGTAATAACCTATATGGGAAAAGAATCTGAAAAAGAATAGATACATGTACATGTATAACTAAATCACTTTGCTGTACACCTGAAACTAACACAACATTGTAAGTCAACTATATTCCAATATAAAGTTTTTTAAAAGAATATAAAAAAATAAAAACACGTGCCTTCTAAGTACCCACATTTAGATAAAGGTAAGACTGAAAAACAGATAATACCTTACTTATGTCAGGTAGAAAAATGAGATTCCAAAGAGTGTCTTTCAACTGATCAGTTTTGCACTGACTTCAATATTCATTGTACTCTGACACCACGTCTTTTATCACGATTGTGTAAAACTTATGACAGAGAGTTAACAGAAGTAGAGTAAAACTCGGACGAAACACGAGACATTCTTGAATTAATGGAAAGATGCCATAGGTCAGATCACATTCTCAAAACCCAGCTCCACGCATTAAAAGGTCATAATAAAATGACTAACACACAGCAAACATTAGTTCTGATTGCAACACTGGAACTATAAAAGAATGACACCTTTTGATCACAAAAGCATCCGGTAAAAAAGTACAGAGGATTTTCTCCTCCTGGAGTCATCACAAATTTATTTCTGAATGGGACTATGGGGCATAGAAACAAACGGCTAAAAATTTAGTCCAAAAAGGTACTTGGTATCATACAGAATTTTTAAAACTTGATTTGAATCTAGTTTCATTCAAACTGATTTATATATGTAGACAGAACCAATGCTGTAAGATATATAGATAAATTATAGATGGATAGATACATAGATAATCCTCAAAATGCCATTATTTTCACATTATTTTCTTCTTTGCATTTAATAGTATATTGGGATAGTAGGAAACATCAGGGGACAAGCAGAGTCTCAACAACAGCAGCAAGAGACAGGGTAATGTTTGATTTAGAGCGGTGTTTCTCTAAGTATGGTCTGAGGAGCACCCCCATCATAAGCATATTGAGCGCTTGTTAAATATGCAAATACCCAGGCCCCTCTGTACATATTAAATCAGAATCTCCAAGAGTGCAGCCCGGGATTCTGCATTTTAACACACTTCCCTAGTATTCTTTCTTCACATTAAAACTTAGGAACTCCAGGTTTCAAGCATAGACTCTGGAGCCAGACTTCCTGGGTTCAAAATTCAACTCTACTAAATAGGCATATTATTCTGCATCAGTTTCTTCGTCAGCCAACTGGAGGTGATGATAATAACAGTACCTAGCTCATAGGATTATAAAAGAACTAAATGAGTTACACAGAAAGTCCTCAGAACTGCATTGCGCACGATATAAGTGCTACCTATACAAATGCAACAGGCATAACTAAGTCAACCAGGCTCCATACTACAACATCCGGTAAGTACAGGAACTCAACAGGAACACAATATTAACCATGAGTTATGAGGAGTAAAAACACAAGTTGGACTCACATCATTCCCTTTAGCTTATCGTTTGCGGGTCCTTCGTTGTGTTGTATTTTGCTTTTATTGGCAAAAGACAACCTTTTGTGAAGCTGTCCCTTGCTGCCCTAGAAGATATGGCAGCACCAAGTAATTCCCCTTTATCTGTAACCAAAACTTCAGTGCTCTCCCTAAAGTTCTAGTGACTCCCTGGGCATTGTCCTCCCCATATAAACACCATATGCCTCTGAAGGAAAAATGATTCTTCATTCAGCTCTTGTCTTGTCAAGATGCCCTGGCTAACACAGAGATATCCTGGTTGCCTACCTGCCCTCTGGACCTTACGTGACTCAGGTGTTCCAACCTCACTCATACTGTCAGGATTCATGCTGGCTCAGCTCCACGGTTTAAATTTTAGGGTATGTGCTGCTGAAGTAAGCACAACTCCACAGTTTCTGGCAATGACTAACTCTTGAGAAAAATGGGTGGAGAAGATTCTGAATAAACAGGGTTCAGAAACTGTTCTTGTAAGTCCTTGGTTCAGACTGGATGGAGAGAGAAATATAATAAGCCAGTGAACGATGTCCAATTTTTTAAATAAATTTATTTATTTATTTTTGGTTGCGTTGGGTCTTCGTTGCTGCGCACAGGCTTTCTCTAGTTGCGGCAATCGGGGGCTACGCTTCGTTGAGGTGCGCAGGCTTCTCGCTGCGGTGGCTTCTCTTGTTGCAGAACACAGGCTCTAGGTGCACGGGCTTCAGTAGTTGTGGCACGTAGGCTCAAGTAGTTGTAACTCGCGGGCTCTAGAGAGCAGGCTCAGTAATTGTGGCACACGGGCTTAGCTGCTCTGCAGCATGTGTGATCTTCCTGGACCAGGGATAGAACCCGTGTCCCCTGAACTGGCAGGCAGATTCTTAACCACTGCACCACCAGGAAGTCCCCAACGTCCAATTTTTGACTCTACAGTTTCATATCCGCTGCAGGTCAGGATGTGACACATGGGGCAATGAGAAGTCTGGCAAGGTATGTGCCAGTCTCTTCTGAGCCAGTTTCAAATTATCGACCTCCTCCAGACTCCTCTGCTTTTCCATCCAGCCTGGCCTCCCTGGTCCAAGACTTCTACTTCTCTCTAGCTCCCTTGTCCCTCTCTAAACTCAGTCCCATCCTTAATCAATATAAATATCCACTATGATAAAGCCCAACTTCCTTACCTTCACCCCAAAGCTGCATGTTCTCCACTCTCTCCTCTCTACACGCCCCAAACATACTGAATTGCTTACAGGTCCCCAAATATGCCTCTATCTCTCTCCTTGCAGATCTTCCCACATGCTGTGCCTTTTCCCTAGGACACCTTTCTCTCCCACCTCTACCCCACCCATTACTTGACTCATGCCTACTCATTCTTCAGAATTCACCTAAGGCAACACCTCCTCCAATGTCTTACCTAATCCAGACCCTCCCAATTACACATCAGTCAGACCCTCTTCACATTAAGTCCCACGTATTTATTTGTCTTTTCTTCTGAACTCTTAAATCCTTAAGGAACCATGTTTTGTTCCTTCTTGTACCGCCAGCCCCTAGCAGAGGGGTTTACACTGGTACGCCACTCGATGTCTATCAGAGACAAGTATATGGCACAGTGACCGTGTGTTTGAGAGCGCCACGGCTCTGTAGTTCAATGGAAAGAACACACGCTTTGGACTCAGGCACATCTAGGCTTAAATCACAGCTCGGCCACTTGCCGTCCACGATGTTGGGCAGCAAATTACATAAACTCATTTAAATCCAAGTGGTACCTCTGCAAGTGAGGAGGATAATCCTTACCCTGCAGATACGTTGTAAGAATTAACTTAGATAGTACATATCAAACACTTTCCAGGGTCTGATTAAAAGTAGCTTTCAGAATTATCATGTAAATGATGAAAATCAGAATTTATTCCTATACAAATCAGATCAAAGACCATCGTAACTCATAGACAATATGCTACAAGTACCTGAAAGAGATTCTGAGGTCTCGCTCAAGTATCTGAGAATGGCTGCACACACCTGAGGGAGGCTCTCAGGATACTAGTTCCTGCAAATAAAATATACATCGGAGTCTTTTCAAAAGCCCGATTAATTTCAAGTTATTTGGTTAAGCTTTCAGTCAGTGTCACTATGGGAGAAATTCCCACATGTGCTGAAAGTAGGGTGGTCAATGTAAAATAATGTTGCTAATTAATTACAAATTAATATTACTAACTAAAACCGTTACTGAGCATGGTGCTAAATGCTACATATGCCTTTATTTTTTTCCTTTTTACTTAATCTTTAAAACCAACTGATAAGGCACTCACTGTTGCCCCTATTTGACAGTTGAGCCTTAGGTTAAGCAACTTTCCAAGATCACAGATTGAGTAGGACACAGCCTCCAAGATTTCAGAAGATCCGCCTGCCAATGCAGGGGACACGGGTTCAAACCCTGGTCCGGGAAGATGCCACATGCGGCGGAGCAACTAAGCCCGTGCGCCACAACTACTGAGCCTGTGCTCTACAGCCCGCAAGCCACAACTACTGAGCCCACGTGCCACAACTACTGAAGCCCACGTGCCTAGAGCCCGTGCTCCACAACAAAAGAAGCCACCGCAATTAGAAGCCCGCGCACCGCAACGAAGAGTAGCCCCTGCTTGCCACAACTAGAGAAAGCCCACGTGCAGCAACAAAGACCCAACGCAGCCAAAAATAAATAAATAAAATTTAAAAAAAAAAGAGAGATTTCAGAAGATCCTTTTGACAGCAGACTCACTTCGTTATTTATCTTTCATAGCGTGACAACTCACATTGACGGCTTGTGAATAACTTAAAAATTTCTCATCTGAAAGTTCGTCTATCGCTAACTTGGTTAATTTCGCAATTTGAATAGCCTGAAGCAGGGGCTCAGAGAGGCTTCTGACTTCAAACTTTCCACTGGAACTGGCATTACACATGGTCTGGGATCTGCTATGGATGACAGCTGAAAACAACAAGGTTTTAGCTGCTGCTTTTTCAGGCCTGCAGTCATAGAATAGAGACTCTAAAACGGCATGGCAGGCATTGTAATTAAGAGTGTAGGTCTCAGTGACGGTGGCAGAACTTCTCGATCTCACCATGGCTGCACGAGGCTGTTTGTCAATTGGGGCTTATTTCCATTGTGCAGCTAATCTTGTTCTTTGAGCAAAAGCAGTTGGTTTTTCTGTGCCAAGTGGCATGATTCCAACCTCTCTAGTAGGAAAGTGACTTATTCTTAGTACGTTAGTTCTACAATTCATCAGTTTTTTTCCATCAGTAATTCATTGATTTATTTTTAAATTAATTAATTAATTTAAAATTCATTCATCAAGCACTTGCTATCTAATGGTACAGTGAGAGGCATCACGATACAGTGGCAAGAATGGATTTCTCAAGTCAGGTAAACATAGCTTTGCATCCTGCTCTATAATTTACTAGCTAATAACCCACACTGGTATAAGTGGATGCTAAGGGCATTAGTTCTGGAGTCAGACAGACTTGGCTTTAAAATTCAGCTCTGCCCACTTATTATATCTGTGACCTTAGAAAAGATTCGCTGAGCTTTAGTTTCTCCACCTAAAAAATGGAAAGAATAACACATACCTTATAGAATTCTTGTGGAGAATTAAAATGAAAGTGGATATAAGGCACCCAGTACAGTCCCTGACAAGACAGTAGATGCTCAGTAAGTTTACTTCTCTTCCCTCTCCCACTAGGTTCCAGGCACTATAGAAACAGATATATTTGAAATGTATAACTTCCATTAAAAAAAGAGAATAAAGGGAAAGGAAGCTAACATATTGAATACCTAAGTTGTCCTAGGCATTTGCATGTGATGATACCGCTGAATTTAAGTAAACACATACCTATATTTATTCACTCATTCATTCATTTATTCATTCAATAAATATTTATTCAGCACCTGCTGTGTTCTAGGCACTTGCCAAGGCCCTGAATGAATAAAATGGACTCAGTCCGGGTTGGTCTTACATTCTAGAGACCCATATCCTTTCTGCTACACCTTGATGCACAAATAAAGAGCTTTGGAAATTTAAAGAATTAAAAGAGTATTATTTCCAACTTAGAAATCAGAAAAGCTTCATGGAGAAGGGACAGTCTAACCTAGACCTCAAAGGACCACAGGGTTCAGAGATGCGTGGTGAGAGCAGGGGTGGGTGGAACTTCCTATTCAATAGCCCAAAGGCAAGACAAGG
Source organism: Phocoena sinus (assembly GCF_008692025.1). NCBI lineage: Eukaryota > Metazoa > Chordata > Mammalia > Artiodactyla > Phocoenidae > Phocoena > Phocoena sinus. The sequence goes on along the minus strand of NC_045772.1, from coordinate 43,006,456 downwards.
CAGGACCTGGGAGGAAGCAGTGAGTTTGATTTGGTCATCGGGTAGGGTGGGTGAAAGTGAGTAATAGGCAATCTTTCAGAAACGTATTTGGAAATCAGATGGTGGAAACCAGATGATATTGAAAAGCAGACTGAAAAGTCTGGACATCACTTGTAGACCATAGAGAGTAATTTAAGTCGATTGAAAGAGGTAATAAGATAGAGGATATGCTTCACAAATGTTAATACTCACAAATATTAATTGGGCAACAGTGTGTAAAATGGATTAAGAGAGGGAGAGACTAGAGACAGTCTTAGGAGGTTGTTGATTAAATATTACTGGGTATGTTAGGGTTTTTTTTTGGCCAATGACAAAACAGATCACCAGAAAATTCAGATAGATCCATTTTCATCAGAGTTTACAAAAGTAAAAGTGGCTTTTTAAAAAGAAGCCAGGAAAGAAAACCTGTTCAGCAGAGAAAGCACTACATGCTCTCATGTAAGGAACCAATTCCTTTGATGTATGAAAGACACTTGGTGTCTTCAGCAGAAGAACAAACTAAATTAGCCAGGAGGGAGGGTAAAACCTGAGACAACAGGTCTTATGGTATAATTTTCACACTAAGTGGAATTTTAGGCCAGAGCTTTAAAATGTCTGCAAGCAAATTCTGATTCCTCAATGGCTTTTGTAATAAAAGTCCTATCGTAAATAAGAATAAAGTTAACCATTTACGTGAGAACACTTGCAAGGTGACAAATGCTTCCAGCCCCTTTTTGGCGATTAAGGAAAATACATGTTCAGTGCCGTTGATGCTGTTCCTGGCCAGGCGTGCCACTGGTCCAGGTCTAGCTCTCAGCTGATGGAGAGCAACCCATTCCCAGGCCAGCAGGTGTCACACATCATTCTGCCTTCAAAACATTACCTGCTTTTGCTACCTTCTCTGGGTTTCTGCAAAACCAAACTCAAATACCCAGATTGCGGTCATTATCTTCCCTTCTCCCATCCCTTTCCAACCCCATCTGCTCTTCTCCCTGTCTTTCTATTTATTCGACAAAAACTTCTTTAGCACTACTCTGTACCCAGTTTTGTACGGATCACTGGGATCTCTGCTTAAGGCACCACTAACCAACAAAACCTTGTTGTCATCTTCAACTTCTCCTTCTCTCCCAGCTCTCACTTCCTCCCAGCAACCAAGGCCTGCTGAGCCAACCTCCCAAAAGACTCCTAACTGATGGTACAACTCTCCCCTCCATCCTCACCCTCGCTCTCCAATCCGGGCTCTCTTCCATGGATGGATCCGACCTGGGATCTTTGAAAGCCTTGATACTTGAGGTGTGACTCACAGATCAAACCTTGCTGCCGAAGTATCACCTGGGAGCTGGTGAGATACACAGACTCTCACAACGGAACCTGCATTTCAACAGAACCCCCAGATGATTCATATGCACATTTGAATTCCAGGCTCACTGGCTGAAAATGCAAATCTGATCCTGTCATCCCAGTTGACACTCTATTATAGGGACCAACAGATTACAGCCCACAGGCCTCATCTGGCTTACCACCTGTTTTTGTATGGTTTGTGAAGTAAGGATGGTTTTTACTTTTCTAAACGAAAAAATTAAAAGAAGAATATTTCACAACACAGAAAAATTATATGAAATTCAAATTTCAAGGTCCATAAATACAATTTTATTGGAACACACCATGCCCATTCATTTACATATTGTCTACGGCTGCTTTTGCACTAGGATGGCAGACTTGAGTAGCTACAACAGAGACTGTTATAGCCAACAAATCCTAAAATATTTACTATTTGGCCCTTTACAGAAAAAGTTTGTTGAGCCTTGTTCTAGGAAGAAAACACACATGGTAAAAAAGAAAAAGAACTGCAAGTTATGAGATATGAAGGAAAAAAGAAAGGCCTGAATAAATGCTTTCTCTCCTGTGTACCCATAACAGGTGCAAATGCCCTTTTATCATCCCACGTGTCATGTTGTTGGTATAGTCTTTGAAGAATGGAGGAAGATTCTGTTACTTTTGTTCAGTTTCATGGCTTGCTGATTTCTTCCCTTAGAAGGATAGAGGGTAGGTTTTAAACAAGATGAGAGCTTTATCCTGGGGGTTCTGATATGAAGGATTATCCTGAGGGTTCTGATAGGAAGAGGGATTTGAGTGGACTGTTTCCACTTAGGTCCTTATTCCTAAGGCCAGAACAAAAGGCATCTTCTGGCTCTGGAGAGCTAAACAAATCACGGAAGGGACCCAGTACTCTGCCATGGGCAGTAATTCTTCCACTAAAAGGAATGTTTGAAAATTCCAAAATTCGGTGTTTTTAAATATCAACAACACCCCACCTGCAGGCCTTCCCCTAGTCACATTCTCTGATTTTATGGCCCTATGAGACATTGAAAACATCAGTTCAGATTTCATTCATCTTCCAAATGCAGACCCTTTTGGAATAACACTGTCAGAGCTATTTCTAGTGGCTTGCTCTTTGCTTAATTGGTACATTCCTTCAGAGTCACTTTACACCATTGAAGAAGCAGGTGTAAGAAAATAGTTCGAATTCCAATTCCATTCCAGAATGAGAAAAAAAGGGAAGTTCATGGATCAGGAGCCTTCCAGAGAAGTTGTCACAGAAGCACTGAACAGCTTAAAGCCAGAGTGGTTGCCTTTTCATTCTTCTGACCCCATCCTTATATTCTCGTTTTCTGGAACAGCTAAACAAATGATTTTGCACGCCCCCAATAGCAAATTATGCTACCAGCTGACAGCTGAGTCAAGTACTAGAGTAGATCCCTGGGCTACGAGAGTGAATAAAACATTGCTCCTGTCCTGGAGAAGTTGACTGCCTTGTGGAAAAGACAGATGCAGAGGTAGACAATCGCAACACAGCCTCTTAAGTGCTATAGTCCAGAGTGAGTAAAGGAACCATGTGAGCCCAGAGGGACACTTAGCTCAGAATCATGGGGTCAGAAAGGCTTCCCAGAGACAATGTCTGAGCTGAGCTCTGAAGAACTAGAAGAAACCTGCCAGATAAAGGGCCCAAGGTTAGGAGTAAAAACGGTATTCAAGGCACAAAGATATCAAAGATGAGGCAGTGTGATCCATTTCAACTGCAGGAGAGTAAAAGCCACAAGGGAAGGGGTAAAAGAAGAAAGGAGAAAGGCCACGGAGTCAGGTAAAGAGCAATGTGTTTGCTATTCCAGAAAGTCCGGACTCCACAAGGAAGACAAAGGGGACGTATGGTAGTGTTGTCGGTGGGGTCAGCATGATCACAGTTAAGAGAGCGCTGCAGGGAAGAAATGATGGTGACTTGAACCACGGGGAAGATAATGAAGGTGGAAAAGAACAAGGCCAAGGCCACCACATATGGCTGTGCAGGTTATATCTTGCACAAAACACTTTTCCAAGAGGTGAGAAGTTGCTGAAAATCAGACTGTAGTCTGCTGGCCAAGTACTGTGGACCAGCCCGGGGGAGGAACGGAGCCCTTTCTTATGCATCAGCCAGACATTTTGTCATCAAAGGTACCATTTTGTTATTCTCACAATGTCACCATATGTACGGGCAGTGTTGAAGACCCCATCCAAGACAAGCATATTCCAGAGTTGATCAGCTACAGGAATTAGAGGGAGAGAATCGGCGGTCACTGCCATGTTTGGCCCTAGCACTTTGTCATTCACTGAGGCAGGAAGTGTTTTTTCAGTCCTACCCCAGCTCCATTTTGCCTGTTCAACCCCATTGCTTTTTTTGCTATCACAAATTTCATACACAAGTTCAAATAAATCCATTCAAATAAATAAGAAGTACATTTTATTTCTATTTAATATTTTTCACCTCTTTGATTCTTTGTCTTTTCCTGGTTATATTTACACCACATCTGAGACAATACGGTGTAGCAGGAAGCAAGTAAGCTTTATTGTGGAACAAACCATAAATCTCAGCTCTGCCAACGGTTATAAGACCCTTCACTCTTCTGAGCCTCAGTTTATTCATCTGTAAAATGGAGATGATAAGGCTTATTTGTAGGGTTGCTATAAAAGGCAGTGAATATAAACCGCCTTACCTAGAATCCAACACATACAAGTGGACACTCAATACCTTCAGCTACTGCTGCTACTATTTACTCTTTCTTCTTTTTCTGCTATTATTTACTCTAGCTTTCTTCTTTCTCCACTCCCATTTTCTCAGTTTCTGTTTCAAGCTTTATAGTCCTGTTAGCCCTTCCTTTTATATAGTTAACATTACGCTAACAGTCAATAGATTGCAGAAGTGCTTGCCTAGTTGCCAAAGCTACCCAACTAAAAAACTTGTAAAACGTGCAAGTTCATCTAGTGGAACTCCACTGAAAATTCAAAAAACACATCGAAAATACAGCTCCTGAAAAATAGCAGATTTCCAATGATGAGGATTAAGAATACATGGACTTGGGCTTCCCTGGTGGCGCAGTGGTTGGGAATCCACCTGCCGATGCAGGGGACATGGGTTCGTGCCCTGGTCCGGGGGGATCCCGCATGCCGCGGAGCGGCTGGGCCCGTGAGCCATGGCCGCTGGGCCTGAGCGTCCGAAGCCTGTGCTCCGCGACGGGGGAGGCCACGGCAGTGAGAGGCCCGCGTACCGCAAAAAAAAAAAAAAAAAAAAAAAAAAAAACAAGAATACATGGACTCATTTGGGAAGTTTCCCTGGAATTTATCAGAAAATGAAGGAAGAAGAATCCAGATCTTGTCAGGCCATGTAGCTTACATGACCATTTGTAAGCAGTGATTCTACCTTACATAGTTTGATTTAGAGAGTGTTAAATGTAAACTGTGTGGCTGGCACTATGTTGGATAATTAGGGACATCTTAAGGAAAAGGAAAGCATGGGAAAGCATTTCTCCTCTTGGGAAATGGGGCTTCAGTTTCTGTTTCCAGTTAGGGTATTTGAAAAGTTGAATTCTGTTTCAATAAAAGTGTGTTTATTCAAACATTTAGGTAGGAAGCAAGATCTTAACCAAGAATTTTTAGTTAATCTTCAGCAGCCAGTGCATAACAAGATGTTACTGGAAACACTTTCAGATTTGTTTATCCTTAAATAATGTGGTCAATTTTCATTTTGAGAAAAAAAATAATGAATTCCACAGAAAAAGAAAAAGGCTTGCATGACTGGTTGAGTCATACTGTGTAGATTTTTTCCAGTAAAGCTACATTATGCCGGATGCTGTTCAAAAGGGAAAATGTCAAACACACTGGGGTTCAGTCTGGCATGTGGGTGGGTTTACTCAAGCACAGAAATCAAATATAGGCATTGCAGCCAATACTTTAGAAAACAACAGAATGGCTTATAAATCAGAGCTGGAATTTCCAGAAGTTCTTTTTCAGCTGAATCCTACAAATGCAATATAAAATGAGCAATACACAAGTGTGCATTCTAATGACATTTACTGTATTTCTTTCTTAGAATCCTAAAGTAGAAAAAAAATTAGACATTGTAAAATTCAGTCTTCCTCCATACAATAACTCTTTCTACAACACATAGCTCTGACAGAGTTTTATACCTCTGCTTAAAAACTTCTGGTAATGGAGAGCTCACTACTTTGCAGCTCCCCTTCCTTGGTAAGGTGATGTATCGCAGAGGAAAGGACCTGGAATGAGGTGAGTCACGGTAATAACAGTGGTTACCTACAGATGGCAATATTATGGAGTTTGTTGTTGTTCTGCTTTTGCCTTTCTATATTTTCTAACTTTTCTATAATGTTTCCATTTTTTACAATAAGAAAAAAAATAAGTACTTAAAAACTGTAATGAATTCAAATACTAACATTGAGATTGTTCCAAACTTTTAAAAATCAAGGCAGAGGGAATTCCCTGGTGGTCCAGTGGTTAAGACTTTGCCTTCCAATGTAGGGGGTGAGTATTCAATCCCTGGTCGGGGAGCAAAGATCCCACGTGCTTCATGGCCAAAAAAAACAAAAAACATAAAAAAACAAAACAAACAAACAAAAAAAACCCAGAAGCAATATTGTAACAAATTCAATAAAGACTTTAAAAATGGTCTACATCAAAAAAAAAAAAAAAAAAAATCAAGGCAGAGGGAATTCCCTGGTGGTCCAGTGGTTAAGACTTCGCCTTCTAATGCAGGGGGTGAGTATTCAATACTCATAGGGCTCTCCTGGTCGGGAAGCAAAGATCCCACATGCTTCATGGCCAAAAAAAACCAAAAAACATTAAAAACAAAACAAACAAAAAAAACCCAGAAGCAATATTGTAACAAATTCAATAAAGACTTTAAAAATGGTTCACATCAAAAAAAAAAAAAATCAAGGCAGAGTAAGATTAATTGGCTGAAAATTAAGCACCAAAATGACCAATGTTCCAAAAATCCATGATTAGGAAATACCAATTTCAACCACATCATTATGTCAACCAAGGTACTTCCGATCAAATTGTTTAGAGCCCAATTGCTCTTGGTCAAATTTTATGCTACTTTATTATTCCTATGCAGTGCACCCTCTGTTTCTATTAAAGTCTCCTAAGGATGCCAAGGTTTAGAAGCTGTATCACTCTGTGGACTGTAATGAAGTTGATCCTGAACTAAACCAGCATATTTACTGTGTCCTATAGTTATCTGAATAAATTTTTAATGTGGAACTTTACATTTATCTTTGGTAAGTTTGATTGTATGGTCTTGGTTTCTTCCTCCTGAGGTGTGAAGCAGAGTATTTAAGATGTTGTAGGGGATAAATCATCCCTGAATGAGAAAGACCACGTTGTCCAGAATCACTCATTTCTCCTCGTGACTATTTCCACTCCCCTGCCTTGCAGGTCCTTGGCCTTCCCATCCTGTTCCCAGTAAATTATTACCCAATTACTAGTAAATAAATAATATACTTTAAAACAAATCATAGGCATTGAACGTCTACTCTGTGCCTAACGCTTTCACAGAAGTTCTCCCACTTATTCCTCAAAACAACCCAGTTGGTAGGTGCCATCATCTCCATTTTTAATGTGGAGAAACAAAAGATCCGAGATGAAAGAAATTTTCCTTAGGTCACACAGTTACTCACTGACAAGGGTAGGATTTGGACCTACATCTGTGTGGGGTTTTTTTGTTTTGTTTTTGTTTTTGCGGTATGCGGGCCTCTCACTCTCGTGGCCTCTCCCGTCGCGGAGCACAGGCTCCAGATGCGCAGGCTCAGCGGCCATGGCTCACGGGCCCAGCCGCTCCGCGGCATGCGGGATCCTCCCGGACCGGGGCACGAACCCGCGTCCCCTGCATCGGCAGGCGGACCCCCAACCACTGCGCCACCAGGGAAGCCCCCATCTGTGTGGTTTTAATGCTAGTGCTGTCTCTGGGTTTTTATTGACCTTGGCTGCCTGCCCTTACCTTTGCCTCTCTGGTTTCAGATAGACGCTGTCACCTATTCTCTGATGTACAACACTGACCTAGATGCTCCCACTTTTTTCCTTTGCACCATCCATAGTCATGCTAGAGGCAGTGCTTTCCACTTATCTAGAATCTGCATCATATGAGCATTATCTTGAAGATCTGTAAGAGTTCATATTTGCTCATTTATATTTTCTCCTAACTATAAAACTTACAGAATTATTTCCAGCCTTATGTATCTTCATAAAGATAATTTGAGCACTATATACTAACTCTAATTCACCCTCTTGCCCATGAGCCTATTTTAATAAATGTTGTCAAATACCTTGCTGAAATCAAGGCCAACAATATTCTCCTGCTATGTCATTTTAGTAATTTTCAGTTACTAAACAGAAAATCTAAGTCATACTCAACTGTACCAGCTCATAGTCCTAAATAGTTCCAAGATAGAACTGAGTTGATGCAGATATTCCAGTAATGTCACCAAAACGTGATCCCAGTTCAGTGACGTTCTTGGCTTCAACCTCAGTCTTCACATGGTACAAAATAATTGCCAGCAGCTCCCAACCTACACCCTTCTACGTCCACAACATATACATCATTACCATTGTTTTAGGGACTATAGGAGGCACACATATAAGTGAAAGAGAGCCCTTGATCATACAAAGGCAGCATGGTCTAATAGAGAAAACACGTGCTTTGGTGTGAAATTGAGTCTGGATTGAATCTAGCACTTGTCCTTGAGCAAGTTATTCAAACTCAATTTCCTTAGAACATTTAAACGAGATAATGTAAATAGGATGCCTAACATAATGCCAGGAACATCACAGGTGTACAACATATTAGCAAAGACAAGTATACAAATAGCAATAATACTAGTACGGATACATGCTCTATAATCTCAAGATAAACTAGGAGTCAGAAGGCTCATATCTGGTTGGGATAAGGGGATTGGAAGAGATTTCATGAATGAGATGGTATTGGAAGTGGATCTGAAAAGCATAAATAAAATTTTGAAAAGTAACTCTAAGAGAGAAGAGCTTAGGGCATATTCGTGGTATGACTGGAGCAGAGGTTGTCAGTAGCAGTGACTGGAGATATACTCAGAAAGGCAGATTGAAACGTATTTTTGTGGGCTTTGGATGAAAGGAGTCTGTGTTTAATTCATTGAATGACACCTTCCTGAAGTTTGTCAAGCAGGAGAGTGACAGGACAAGGGTTGAAGAACAGAAGTCAGAGACAAAATAGGAAACTATTTACGATGGACATGCAAGTGAAAATGAAGGCTTCATCTCAAGCAGTGCCGTGGTAATAGGGGAGAACAGATTCATGTAAATAAGAGTTCAGAGGTAATATCTATGAGATTCATCAACTGACTGGATGTTAGGAATAAAAGAAAGGGAAAAATCAAAATGTACTCGTTTTCAAATCTGGATGGCTTAAAGAATAAAGATACCATTTACAGAACTAAAGAACAAAACCAACTTGGGGATGTCTGGGGAAAAGAGGAGCAACAATGAATCTGGTTTTTGACATGGTAAACTTAGACGCCTATGAACTATTCAGATGGCCGTGTTTCAAGGGCAGTTGAAAACATTTGATTAGAGCAAGAAAGAAAGATTTGGACAGAAGGTAGTTCCATTCTTTATTCTTTCATTATTTATCTTCTTTTTTCTTCCCCTTCTAATTTCTAGTTTTATATATAACCTAAATTTCCCAGCATTCCACCAGTCTATGGTCACAGTAATGATAAAGACACAATTTTCACTGGTTCTTGCCCACACAATGACCTCAGAAAGTCTCCTTGACTCCCATCACCACCCCATCAAGAAGGGTGGAGGGACTTCCCTGGTGGTCCAGTGAGTAAGACTCTGCACTCCAATGCAGGGGGCCCGGGTTCAATCCCTGGTCGGGGAACTAGATCCTGCACGCATGCCGCAACTAAAGAGTTGGCATGCCGCAACTAAGGGACCGCATGCCGCAACTAAGAGTCTGCATGCCACAACTAAGAAGTCCGCGTGCTGCAACTAAAAGATCCCGCATGCCACAACTAAGACCCGGTGCAGCATAAATGAATGAATAAATGAATGAATGAATGACTATTAAGAAGAAGAAGAAGGGTGGTCCACAAGTCTGCTTCCCCATGGGGTGTGGCTGCTGCTCTGTAGGACCTGCCGTCACCTTCTGGAGCCACCACCAGCACGCTGACACCCTCGTGTGCGACAGTCGTGGTCTCCAGAGATCTGAGAAGAGCACGTCTTTCCTCTTTGCATCACTCCATTCGAAAGGATCCCCAAAGCAGGGCTACCTGTGCCCCAGTGTTTTAGAGAAACTGCTAATTCAGTTTATATTACAACTCTTGTATGGGATCCACACATGGATCGATTAAAAATGGACCACAAATTCTGAACCTAGATTAGTGTTCTCAGAAGTCTACCCAAGCTGGAGCTGTGTCAGGTGGATCCCAACTAATCTGCAATACACTTAGGTTTGAGTCAAAATTCAATCCTTTTGAATGATGGTTGAATATCATTCATGGATATCGAATCATAACTCAATAATTCAATCAATATTTAAATCAAACATCTAGGGCCTCTGCTCCAAGAGATTCATTAAAACTTCACCTTTTCACCTGTTTTATCTTTAAAATTTTTGCATTTTAATTATGAGAAATAATAAATTAAGAAAATAACCTCCTTTCCCTGAGCCATGAAAGCCCACAGCAGAACACATAGATTTATTCAACGTTTTCTTCAGTGACTAAAACAACAAATGAACTGTAACCAATGATTCATGGAAAGCCATGAAAATAGAGTGAATGTTATTTCCTTTCTTAGACACACTCACCCACAGCGCAGATAAGATGGTAGTCTCACACTTCAGAACTCTGACTCTGAGCCAGGCTATAGATGCAGTGAAAACAGAAATTCTATAAAATCAGAGGTGAGAGAGTGCAATTTGGTACAGAAACCTGCACCAAACCTGAAGGAATCAAGTATCAAAACAGACGAGGCATGTGCTCTTAGTGAGCTTGACTGTCAAGATAAAGATTAAAAAGGGGAAAAAAAGTTTTGACTCTAAAGACCTTTTTGCCAGGTGGCTTTTGCATCTGGGACCAAGTTGTAGGTTACTATAGGCAGCTAAGTAAATCAGTACATTATTATTCTGACATGTGCATAGCACTTTACCTTTAAATAAAATTTTCTTTCCTATACCTTACTTTATCTCACTTTGTTAAACAGAGCACAGGATGGAAGACAGAGGACTGGAAAATGGTTACACATATAATCAAGCTGCCTAATAACACTTGTTGGTATGCAGCTGAAGCAACACTATAAATTCCAATCAATCTGTACCTAAGTGAAATCTGCATGCTTTGAATATCCCGATGACCTAGAGCTTGTGTTTTGCAGATGCTGAATTTAGCAGATGTGCAATCAAGGGAATCGCCTTAATGCAGGGTTTATGTAAAGTAACCTTCTGAAGCAATTCACACAAATTCTCATGTGAGGGTGAAATATGGGGGGAACATCAATCCATCGACGGGAGAGAGGGAGCGCCCTGCCTTCTCTTTCCGTGAATGAAGCCATCCCATATACAACCTCCCGCACCATTTAATTCCCCTGGTTTGTTTGTCCTGGCTCAGAATCATAAGTAAAAATTTAAACACTATGGTGTTGCACCTGAGAGGCTTTATATCTCTCCCTGGGAGAGAACCAATGTCAAAACTATAAACCACCTGATACCTGAAATAGGCGGACAGCTTTTAAAAGTCATAACCCAAACAGAGCCCTCTGTTTACATTTCCTTACTCGAGTGAAATACCAAAGCAAACAAGAAGTCTTTGATGAGTCTGGGATTTTTCCATACACACACACCACATCCTGTCTCATACCCAATCCCTTGGTCTCCTCCCTTTCCAGCGCAGCCATTCAGCCCACTACATCTGTTTTGTGGGAACCGAAGCCTTCAGGAAAGTAAACAGAATGTACACAGATGTGTACACATATTTTCCACTCCTTTATTCAACAGTTGGAGAGTGTGTACTGTGCTCCAGGCACCATAGGATCAGTAGGTACTATATGGCCGTTGTTTTGTGGGCTACTCGTAGTCTTTAGTAATCTTAGTAACCCTGAAGTAAAGATAAATCATCCAGAACAACACTGGGGAGAAGATACCACTTTTTCCATTTTATAGATGAGGAAACTAAGACTCAGAGACATCAAATAGATTGCTCAAGGTCAAGTGGCTCATAAGTCACAGAAGTGGGCTTTGGATCAGGTGTTCCTCATTCCAAAGTCTATGTTCTTACTGTTACACCACTCCGACTTTTCCATCTCTTTTCACTTATCTATCGATGTGAACCAGTATTTACTCTGATGCTTAAAAAAGAATCCAGTATTTATTCTGATGCTTAAAAAAAAATCCTGTCCAGTGGGCATATAAACCAAATAAACAACTTAATCCCCCCCCCCAAAAAAAAGAGTAGAAAATCAGCAAGCAAAGCACAACATTCCTTTTCATCCACCAAGACAGTCCATTTAAATAGATCCTGTGATTCCTCTCACATTCCCTGAGAAGCAATGAATGGTTACTTCTCTGAGCTACTATTCATCTGCCATTTGATATTTATTTCCCAAACCCATCTCTGGACCACAATTCCTACTGAAATGAAAGCATAATTATCTGTTGCTCAGAACAATAAAGCATCAACTTACACATATTTTTTTTAAAATCACTTTATTGAGTTAGACACCCAGAGCTAATGATCAGAACTATCACTGTTTCCTGTCCAGCCTTTGCGGTCTTCCCCAGCCCTCCCCACACTATTATTATGATTATGCTCTGCTTCTTGTGTACACAAGGAACGAAGTTTGGGGTGATTCTCCAGACCAGGACGTGATTTACTGACTTGGAATGCACACAAGTCAGAAACGAAAAAATTAGCCATGGGAAAACCTAATCGTATTTTCTTAACAATTATAATGCTCACTTGAGAAATAACTGAAAGATGCCAACACCATTCTGGAATTAAGAAATAAAATTAATCTACATTAAGAACAGTACCAACCAATTCTTCATTCTCCACAGAATTAATCCCATCCTCCCATTAACCCAAGGGAGGAATATTGAAACATTTTAGGAAGTCAGAGGAAAACACTGCAAATCAGAAAATAAGCGATCTGGGTGAAAAGCCTTAAAAAAGTTATCTGTAGGGCTTCCCTGGTGGCGCAGTGGTTGAGAGTCCGCCTGCCGATGCAGGGGATGCGGGTTCATGCCCCGGTCCGGGAAGATCCCATGTGCTGCGGGGAGGCTGGGCCCGTGAGCCATGGCCGCTGAGCCTGCGCGTCCGGAGCCTGTGCTCTGCAACGGGAGAGGCCACAACAGTGAGAGGCCCACGTATCGCAAAAAAAAAAGTGATTTGTAGAATTTAACACTACAGGTAGAGGAGAAATTTAATAATTCTGGCCTACTACTTGAGAAGGATTTTTTTCAATATATATAGAGAGAGGGAAATGCTGCATTTCTTGTCTAATGATTCAGAGCACATAGGTGTGAATCAGTATTTGTGTAAATTAGTTGTAGCTGCGAATGACAGCAATGACAAAATCACAAAGACAGAAGCATACTTCTCACGCAAACAGAGTCTGGAGGAAGACAAGCCATAGCTAGCAAGCAGTGTCTGGCCTACACTTCAGCTTCCAACATAGCTGCTTAAGCTCCAGTCATCATGTCTACAGTTTATACAGCAGCAAAAAAAGCTGGAGCAAAGAAGAAGGCACGTCCTTTCCCTTTAAGAATAGATCCTAGAAATCGCAGGAAACACTTCAGCTAACATTCCATCGGCCAGTCACATGATCACAGCAGGCCAAAAGGGAAGCCAGTCCTAATTCCAGATAGCCAAATGCCTTGCTGAAAAACTGTGGTCTCTGTTACAGAAGAAGAGGAGAAACAGATATTAGGGGGCAGCTAGCAAACTTGGCCTCAGAAACACAGGGAATTTCCTTAGAAATAATGAACAGCCTACATAAGACCTTAGCTGATAAGGTCTACTGAAGGCTGGAGTCTTTAAGGACATAATGTCTCCATCTTTGACTATTTCTAAGAAAAGATAAAGTTAAAACCTCTTCTTCCTAGAGTTTTATAGAGGCAGAGGATGTGGGTTTAGTGTCTTGAAAGTCTCCACCGAGTCTCTATGACCCTAAGGTCATTGTTTTCTCTTAGTTATGCCCCCATCACTCTTTCACTGAAAACCATCTAGTGTCTCCATATTGTCCACAAGATAAAAAGCAAGGCCCCCAGAATGATTATTCTAAGCCCTTCCTATATTATGTGGTCCCCACGCCACTTGCTTCCTCACAAATTTTATTTCAGAGACACCAAACTACTTCCATATTCCTGAAGATAACACGATGTTTCAAGCTTCTGTTCTTCATCCATTCAATCGGCAAATACATACTGATTGTCTGACCTGTGTCCTCAAACATAGTAGCAAGCAGGAGGGAAAGAGTGCTGGCTAATATTTAAATAATATTAGCAGCAAATGTTCATTGTGTGTTCAGGATATACTGAGTACTATGTTAAGTACTTTACACATATTGCATTATAATTGCTTATAATAATCTTATGATGTAGAACCTATGTATCCCCATTTTATAGGTGAATAAACTAAGGCACAGAAAGTTTAAGTAAGTTGCAGCAGATCACAGAGCTCATCAGTTGAACAGTTGGATTTCTCTGATTCTAGAGTTGCTCAAACTTATAACCACAAACTCCCTTGCACTGTCAGTTTCCTCTGTTCACCCACCTTCCTTCCCCTCCTGCATTCTTTTTATAGGCTCCTATTGGCCCTATAAGACAAGCCCCAATTACCACCTCTTCTGAGAAGCCCTCCTTAATTCCCTTGGATGCTAAATCACTCCCCCTCTGACCAACACTGTATCTGGAGACACTTGCTTTTTTACCCATAAATCCAACTCTGCCTCATCCCTGCTACACAAAGAAAGCAGCACAAATTGGTGTTGTAAAGGATTATTCAATAATCAGTTACCTATTTGGAGGAAAAATCAATCTAGATGTTTAATCAGACCATAAACCAAAATAAATACATGTGGATTAAAGCATGAAAGTTTTGTTTTGTTTTTTTTAAAAAAAAGAACTCAAAGTGTGAAAGAGCTAAAATAAGACCAAATATTTATCAATACCATGGAGGGGAAGGACCATCTAAGTCTCAAAGGGATGAAAGGCATCATAAAGGAAAAGATCAATGGATTTTACTAGGTAAACCTGTCTAACATGTCTGATGTTGAAATATAGCCAAAATTACAAAGAATTTTTAAAAACTGAATAAACATATTTGCCTCAAATGTGATAGAAACAAAACTTTCTATTGTATTTGAAATTACTGAAATGAATGGAAGTAATGCTGTGATCCACAACAGCCCCACACAGCAACATGAATGAATTCTACAAACAAAATGCTGAAAAAATCAAGCCAGTCACAAGAGTTTAGACCAGGATTCCATTTATGTAAAGTTCAAAACCAGGCACAACTGCAATCAATTGTTCATGAATGTCCACATAGGTAATAAAAATATTAAGAAAAGCAAGAGGATGGTTAATCAAAAGTCAGGATCGTGTTTACCAAGGATGGGGGTGCGTAGGACACAGTGGAGAAGAATGTGATGGTCAAGGGGGACACATGGGTCTTGGGGGCAATGTTTTACACGCCATTTTTTTTTTTTTTTTTTTTTTTTCGGTACGCGGGCATCTCACTGTTGTGGCCTCTCCCGTTGCGGAGCACAGGCTCCGGACGCGCAGGCTCAGAGGCCATGGCTCACGGGCCCAGCCGCTCCGCGGCATGTGGGTTCTTCCTGGACCGGGGCACGAACCCGTGTCCCCTGCAACGGCAGGCGGACTCTCAACCACTGCGCCACCAGGGAAGCCCTACACGCCATTTTTAACTTGAGCCATGGTTGCATGGGAGCTCACTGTACAATTATTCTTTAAACTGTTCATATGTTTTACACGCTCTTCCATATGTACAATCCATGTTTCACAATAAGAAAGGGAAAGGATCTCAAAAGATGAATGGACAAAGGATGTGCATAGAAAAACCACAAAAAGAGGATATGCGAATGACTAATCATCTTACAAGAAAATATCTGGCTTATGGGAATCAAAGACATGCAATTTTTCAAACAATACAGTGCCATTTTCTGCCCAATTTTTATTTTTGTCTTTTATTTTTATGACAGTACTCAATGCTGAGGATAATGTGGTGAAAAGTGTACCTCAAACACTGCTGCAGGAAGTGAAAACAATTTAGCAATATGTGTCAGGAATCAAAAGAGGTCTTTAACCTTTAACCCACGGATTCCACCTTGGGGGTATCTATGAGGAAAGAGCCCTAAACTAGAGAGGAAAAAGCAATAAATGTCAGAGAATGACAACTAAAAAATTTTAAACGCTCATCTTCTTAAGTCTAATAAAAGGAAAAAGTAAAGAACTGTATACAAGTGATAGATCATCAGATAGAAAATAAAACAATGTTTATAAAGAATTTTGATAATATAGAATATGCTTATATTCAAAGCAATAAGCTGGACACTAAACTATATATATTTTTGGCACATCTGCATAAAAGTATATAAATCTTTCACATAAAGGAGGAAAAGACTAGAGGGAAATATACTAAAATGTTAACTGTGGTTTTCTTTAGAAGGTGGGAGCAATAGTAAATTTTCTTTTTCTCTCTTTTAAAAAATTTCCCTGAATATTTTAAATTTTTTATACTGAGAATATATCACATGTAATTTCCTTCCCCCCTTCCTTCCTTCCTTCCTTCCTCTCTCTCTCTATGTCTCTCTCTTTCATTTAGTCAAGGTTCTTCAACCTACTGATCCTGACCCAACAGGAGTAGACTAAGCTATATATTAGCCAGAATTCTCCCTTTGCAATATTCAGTCTGAATCAACCTTTTTTCATTAGCATTAGCTCTGTCTTGATTTACACCTACATTGCAGCCTCTGATACATAGTTTTATTTCCCAGACTCACTGTTCATTTTCACTTTCTGAACTTGGTGTTGAGCTGGGCTGACCATCAATTTTCTGACATCCCTGTTGTGGCCCCTGCATCAGCTCTCCTAAAGTATCCCCAAGGAGAACCCCAGTGTGCACTGCATGGCCTTCCTCGGACTTAGAGATACAAAGACGTTCTAAGTTTCAGTTCCTTTTTTTTTTCCCCCAACAGTGATTTATTTGGCCACGCCCCACAGTTTGCAGGATCTTAGTACCCCGACCAAGGATCGAACCCCGGGCCCTCGACAGTGAAAGTGCAGAGTCTTAACCTCTGGACCGCCAGGGAAGTCCCTAAGTTTCGGTTCTAATGATAGGTGCTAATTATAGCATCCTTTGTTTCCATTAGAAGAGATTGCTATACAGAGCTACACCTGGACCCGATTTACCTTAATATGATATAATAGTTAAAAGCACAGGACTTGGATTCAAAGAGACTTGAGTTTGAATCTTAGTCTTACCACTTAGTTGTTATATGACCTTGAGCAAGTTACTTATTTGCTTTATGTCATTTGTCTCCTAAAAATACAGGTAATAATGATACCCACCTTAAAACATAAAAATTAAATGGGATAAAGGTGGTCAAAAGGTACAAACTTCCAGTTTTATAAGATAAATAAGTCCTGGGGGTGTAAAACATAGCCCGGTGACTATGGCTAACAGTACAGTATTGTATATTTGAAAAGTTGCTGAGAGAGGAGATCTTAAAAGTTCTCACCACAAGAAAAAAATTGTAACTATGTGTGGTAATTGACGTTAACTTATTGTGATAATCATTTTGCAATACATACATATATCAAATCATTATGCTACATACCTAAAACCAATACAATGCTATATGTGAATTACATTTCAATTTTTTTTTTTTTTTTTTTTTTTTTTTTGCTGTACATGGTCCTCTCACTGTTGTGGCCTCTCCCGTTGCGGAGCACAGGCTCCGGACGCGCAGGCTCAGCGGCCATGGCTCACGGGCCCAGCCGCTCCGCGGCATGTGGGATCTTCCCGGACCGGGGCACGAACCCGTGTCCCCTGCATCGGCAGGCGGACTCTCAACCACTGCGCCACCAGGGAAGCCCACATTTCAATTTTAAGACGTTTTTTAAAAAGATGAAATGGGATGATCCACGTAAAACACTTCATGCCTAGCACGTAAAGCTTGCTCCACCAGTGCTCCCATTCTCACTCTATTTGTGCAACCTCACGTACCACCACCTCTCACTTCAAATTTTACATTCTAATAGAATGTAAAACACTTACCCAGAACATTTTACACTTAATTTTATTATAGTCCTTTGTCTTTCTTCCTTCCCTGCCAAACCAACAACTTTGCCTAAGAATGCTCTTCAAGAACCCTGCTCTCAATTCTTCTGTGCAATTGATCCCTTTAAGCAAGTACAGAATCCAAGAGAGTCCTAAAAGGAGGCTAGGAATATGCACTGAGCAATATCCCTGGAGAGCCGGAAAGAGGAGAAAGCAGAGAGTGTGTGAGAACCATCTTGAGAGACTGAAGCCAGAGTAATTGAGAACTCCTCAAGCTCAGGAACCAAAGAAACAGGGCGTGGAACCCTTCAGAGCCACTTGCGAGATACTTGTACCAAACCTAGGAGGACAAATCATGAAAAACCAAACTCATGCCCAAGGTGTGACTACACAGAGTTCCTAGATTGATGGCTTTACTTTAGCTCATTGGCTGACTCAATGAAAAGCATCAGTCAGTTCTGTGGTTTTGCATTTTGAGAATGTGATACTTGACGGACCGTTTCACTTGGTTATTCGGCCATTTATGAATAAGCAATGTATCTCCTCCAGTTACCCCGGAGCAATTGGTTGAATTGCATAGGAAAAAAATATGCACCTGCACCTTCAGTTTCTTAGCTGGAAACGCCTCCTCTTTGTGTCCTAGGAAGACCCTCTCCCTTTCAGTTTCCTTCTGCAGGTAATCTAGACCAGCTGCTGGGGAGAAACCTGTTTCTTTGTAGGATAAAATGCTCCCTCCAATTTGAAAAGCTTTTATGTCCCAGGATGCATTATTCACAACACCTCCAGGCTCGGCTTCTGACAGTGGTGTATAGAAAAATACAAAACAATAGCTATGTACTGTAAATAAAATCAGTGGTTTCCTCACAAACTAGAGGACGTGCATGCAACACAAAATGCGATTATGTCTTGAATGAGGCTGAGCAGTAGTGGTACCAGGCTAACAATGTTATCAGTGTTTACCTTGTTAAGTTCATATCCAAGGACACAGGATGGCTCATTTCTCTTGATATCTTCCCTGACTATCTGCAAGCAAATGGATATGGTTTCTGTTCTACTTTCTGGCTCAGAAAAGGCCCCCAAACATACACAGCCTTAGAAGAAGGCAGCTATTTCTCCTCACAATTGCATTTAACTGGAATATGTTAACTATGTGTTGAACATTTATGGGTCGTTTAGTCCTCACCTGCGTTATAACTTTGCTGTGTGCCATAAACACAAAATGAGTTTTAGTGCTTTTTGATATATGACATCAGTTATTACATTTCCATAAAGCTGTCTAATATTTACTAGGGTTTTATAACTTTATTAAACAATTTTCTTCAACTGCCAAAGAGATGCCATCACCATAGTAACAGTGTAATTTTCTATATCACGTTTTCAGGTTTCTTTGCTTTCATCGAAGTGGCACATTTCCCATTAAACTTTGTAGTACATAAAGTCATTAAGGTGACAGTCGAGCACTGTTATGGCTGTAGTAAGAATGCTGACAGAAACTTTACCCTTGGGCCATTTGAAAGAATTATTGGAAAAAGCTTCGAGAGAGCGAATGGCTTAGAAAATTTAAATTTGCCTCTTTAAGCGGATGACAAAGGAAGAACATTTTGAAAGTTCAGCTTGCCTTCTGGACATCTCTCTGAACTGTAGCAACTGGATGACCAAGGTGATGCTGCTTTTCCAGTGTCTTAGAGGCAGCACTGGGGACCCCAGAGCCTGATCTTTCCCTGGGGTGTTCGGTGCTGGGAAAGATTTGCATTCATGTCAACACAGAGCTCTAATCCCGCCATTGGTTTCTATTTCCTCCTCAGGAATAATCACAGCCTGTAATTACAGAAATCATCTTTTACTTATTTGTGTATCTGTTTGTTGTCTATCATAGCCCTGCACACTCAAACCAGAGCAGAGTAGTAGTTAGTTCCACGGGAGCAGGTATCTCTTCTGCCTTTTATTTCATCTCTTGAGCATTAAGCACAGTGCCTAGCACTGTGCTCGGGTGCTGAATAAATGAGTCATTCAAGTAGGTGATGTAACTCTTCCCTCATATGCGGAATCCTCAATCCAGTAGACCCCCAGTTATCAAAAAAAATGAAATGAAACCAAAAAATAAAATACTGTTTCCCTTCAGGGGGAATAAATCTGCAATAAGCTTGAATTAGATCATTATAAGACTTCAATATGCAGAATCTTTTTTTTTTTTTTTTAAGCAGCTGTAACTCCAAATGTCCCTCATGCATCAAACACTCTTGGTCCAGGATTCCTATCCTCATCCCATCAGCCCCTCCTCGATGGCATGGACCAGACAGATTGGTTTACGTGGTGGATATCTCTGTCTTCACTAATGGTGCACAACAGCCAAGTCCTGACTCAGCTGATCCCCTACATCATGGCAGCTTGGTTCGCCAGATCATATTTCCATAATGAATGCTTTGATGACGACAGAAAGAACGTTCCCATTCGTCCCTCACATTCTGTGTGTGAAGGATCCTGGTTTCCTGCCTGGAAGACATGATCTGTAAAGGTCTTAAAAGGGAGAGAACAAAAAGTCTGGCCTTGCATTTTCAGAATTGTTTTTCTAATCTAAATAAAGGTAACTCTGAATTAAAACCAAGTATTTCAAATAAAAAGGAGAATATTCAAATACCAAGAAGTTCATTACCAGTTATCTTCATGTGGGAAAGTCCCTATTGTTCAACGCATGAAGCCATGCTAGTGATCTAACTAAGGCATCAGCCAGAGAGTCAAATCATAGTGCTAAATAGGCCAAGCCTGGGTTCCATCCCGACAAGCACCAGTTGGCTTCTTCTGCTTCAGCCATAGCTGCATCACTTACTTGGTGGCCACTCTTACTCAAAGGGTCACAAAGGAAATCCAGTCAGAGAATATGGGAAGATAGCATATCAGCAGAAGAAAAACATCTTAGCTCTTACATTTGGTTCACAACAAACCGGAAGAGTAATTTTCATGTGTGAAGGACAGCATGTCAGCTAATAGGTTAACAGTATTACCAATAAGATAAAAATGTTAATAAGTAATCCAAATTCCATTCTTATTGGACCACAGGAAGATGAATAGAAGGGTAGTAGGAGTACCAGTCCTAAGTATGTTCTCCTATTTCTTAAATAAAATCCCATATACGTGGTGTCTAAAATTCAAATTTATAAGTAGAACATCAGTATAAGGGCATTATTGTCACTCGGTTACTGACATATGAAAAGACAAAAGATCATGAAAAGGACATTAATGAAAAGACAAAATGAATAAAAAAGATAATGAAAAGACAAACGATTTAATGAAAAGACAAACGATAACTACATAATTTCAAATACAGGGGGGAATTGATTCTCCAAGAATCAACTTGAGATATTAATTATTCCTTTAATATCTTATTTTCAAAAGAAAAGAGCACTTTCCTTTTCTTACAACTCTTATTTCCTTCATTAGTTCTGCAAAAGGAAAATCTTATGGTACACTTTCAATTTTTAGTCTCTTGGAATGACTGGTACCAATATAATAAAATCTCTGTTGTATTAATAAAAAAAGCAACAGAGCTTTGCTACAAAAGTTACTACATAATGAAAATACAATGTAATAACAACAGTAAATATGTTTTTATTATCCTAAAACTCTCTCAGTCTGAAAAATTAATATTAATAAAATATACTACAATAAATGGGTTCATAAAAGAGAAGTAATCAAAAAATGCAACCAACTATGGCCAATTCCACAGTGCTTAATTACTGACCTATATTACCACATTATTGACAGTTCCGCAAAAATATTCAACCAGAATTCTAGGGGGCAGAATAGCGTATTTCTTGCAATGAGTTCCATTTTCCCTTTGACATATATATGAAGCAGACCAACTACATTCATTCAAACAACAAACACGCATTGCCTCACCACAGTTCATCAAGTACCGTATCACGTATAAGAAATACATAAAGAGGATGATCCAGTTCACAATCCAGGGATGAAGACAAACAGATAACTAATACTCAATAGAGTGAGGTCAGTACCCACGACACAAAGCAAAACACACTTAACTGTGTCAGGAGGTGCTATCAGGGCAGAACTCTGGTGAAGAGTAAACTCCAGTAATCCCATGCTTCTATCATTGCCTAGCAGCATATAAAAGATTGGTTCCCAAAGGACTGGCAGCAGAGCTATAGTGGTTTTCGCCACTTCGTAGTAAAATGAGATAAATTATTAAAAATCAATTTATTTCCCTAAAGCTAATTTTATGCCATTTGAGGATTTCTTTCATCCTAAGATTGGGTTCTTTTAACTTTGTTATGTCCTTTCTTTTCTGAAATCATGGATAATACATGATAGGGCCTTTTTTTCCCCCCTCCTTAATTGGTCTAACAAGTAGTAGGCAACTCTATGTGAGTTCCCCAAAATACTTCTGAAGTTTTCCTTGTCAGTGAAATCCAAAAGTCCAGAAACCACTCTGATGGAGCAAAACCTGTTGGACCATGAAGAGGAAGTAGACAAGTTGGCTGACTCCTCAGTTAGTTGGGTGTTAACAATAGAAGCCTTCTTATCCAATGTGATCCAGAAGAGCAGTAATCCACAAACTAATCAAAACATCAATTAAGATGGGACATCATTTAAAAAATACATATTTTGCATCTTTTCTATTTTAACTTAAAATATTTATTCACCTATGCTCATCTATGTGAAGGGTCTTTTCTTTGACTTTTCTTTTCACTGGACCTGCCGATGATTGGAGTTTCAAGTAATCTTTCTTGCATGAACCACATCCAAAACTCAGGGTCCAGAATGTACCCTTTTCGTTTTTTTGTTTGTTTGTTTTGGTTTTTTTTGCGGTACGCGGGCCTCTCACTGTTGTGGCCTCTCCCGTTGCGGAGCACAGGCTCCGGACGCGCAGGCTCAGCGGCCATGGCTCACAGGCCCAGCCGCTCCGCGGCATGTGGGATCTTCCCAGACCGGGGCACGAACCCGTGTCCCCTGCATCGGCAGGCGGACTCTCAACCACTGCGTCCCAGGGAAGCCCAGTTTTTTTCTTTTTTTAAGTGGCACAACAATTTAAAGACAATTGTGAAGCAAGATGACTGCACAATCTAGAATTTTATAACTCCCCCCCGCCCAATATTTACAGTTTATCTCAAACCTCATTTGAAAGCCAATTTTATACTCAGCTTTATTATCTTTAAAAATATTCATTACGTTTTCAGGAAATCAACTCTCTTTTTGAAATTGTAATTCATCAGTCATATAATGTTTACATAATTACGGCTGGATAGGCAGATTCAGAACAAACACAACTGACCCTTAGTATGCATGCTATTTAGCAGGTGGTGATAAAAGAGCATGGACCTGCCAGAGCAGGGCTTCTTGACTTTAGTGTGCATAAGGATCACCTAGACATCCTGTTAAAATGCAGATTCTGCTTTAGTAGGTCTGGGGTGGGGCAGAATCTGTAAATTCTAAGTTCCCAGGTCCTGCTGCTGCTGGCAATGGACCAAACTTTGAGTAGCTAGAAACTGAGGTCCCCTGCCTCAGCAGCACATTCGAATCACCTGAGTCCCATCCTTGATGATTTTGCTTTAAGTGGTCTGGAGTGGGGGCTTGGAAACAGAATTTTTAAAACCTTGCTAGATGATTGTAATACACTAGAATGTAGAGCGAGTATTCATGTGGCATGAGAATCCGGTGTACTCTTTTACAGCATGGAGAGAGTCAGTAACACGGGGAGTACATCTGCCCATCGAAGTCAGTTAAGAGAACTGCTATGTATAGAATCAGTGGATGTCATTTTCCTACCTGACATCCCTCAGGTTCAACGCGTTTGAGGGTGTTTTATTGTTTTGTTGTTTAATTGGCTTCCTTTCTAAGATTTCTGATTTCACCTGTATAAAAATCCCGGGGCTTAGAGAAAGGGGAGAAAACCAAAATATTTGAAAGGTACCAATACCTGATATCCATTAAGCTAGTTAGAAATTTCTTCTTGGCTTTGGCACAGCAATTATACAACAGTTCACAGGCACATTCCAAAGGCTCCATTTCCTAGGGGAACTTATCTAATCTGATCCAATATTAAAGGTTAGGAAGTATTGACAGACACAGAAGGCTAGAGAGGAAGGCACGAAAGGAAAAATGAGGGAGCTTCAAGTTCAATCTATGATGCAAAGATAATATACAAGTAATATGAAATTAGAAATCATCATCCATGAGATAAGAGTTTAGTTATTTTTTTGTTAATATGCATGCATGATCGAAGACTGTTCTGTGTGGGACTTGTTCAGTCGTGATTTTAGTCCCTTGATGTAGAGCAGGGACCAGATGCCCATTTTGTAAACACAAGTTTTATTGGAACACAACCATGCTCTTTCATTTCTGTATTGTCAATGGCTGCTTTCGGGCTATTTATGGCAGAGTTGAGTCATGACAGAGACCATATGGCCCACAGATACTAAAATAATTACTCTTTGGACATTTACAGAAAAAAAAAATTGTCGACTTCTGATTTAAAGAAACCATCATCAAAGCTTACTCATCCCCATTACCAGCAAAACGCACAGTCCTACCCACAACCCCACACTGTGGCATTGGAGGGCTAGTCCCAAAAGTCAGTAATAACCCTCTGACCTTCCTGTCAGTGATCCCTCTTTAAATCACTTAAAATCTTTGCTGGGGAGGACACCTTAAATGTTGGCCAGAGTGCAGTTATGAGCTCAGAAGGAAGTTGAAATGCAGCCCATAATAAAAGGGAGGCAGAGCAAAGAAAGTGGACTCAAGAGAAATCAAGCTCTGGGGAGGGAAGTGGATTCTGTTCATCATATCCTTTTGCGTTGTGTTTCTGCCAAGCTATACATCTTTTTAATGCAAAAGCAGTTATTTCAGCCAGAGGTCCAATCTTTCAGCAGGAGAGTTTCTAGGCACCATTTCTTTCACATTATTCAGACTGGTCCTACAAATTGATTGCCTTTTCTTTAGAGTCCAAAATGGATTATTATCCTTTTCATCAATTTTCGCAGCAGTCGGCAAATGTACTATTTATTGCATGTAAGTTCTACTTAAGTAACATTCAATCATCTTTCCAACAGATTTCAATGAGCAGTGTTCCTGGAGATGCTTAACAACCTGTAATGCCTATTCATTGTGTGGAATGCTTCTAATGACAAATGGCTAATGTAGAAACTCTTTAGGCTTATCGTTCCTTTAAATGAATTTTCTTGACAGGGTTGAAGAATGAACATCACTGTTTGCAAATGGGTGTATCATGTATTCCCAGCAGCTATTCTTAACGCTGCCTTTGTTCAGATTGTACAAAAAGGGATGATAAATCAACTGCATAGTGGGGGGAGTGGTCTGGCTGGGGGTGTGGGGGGGAGATATAAAAAAATCCATAAAATGTGACTGAGTCTGCCTAAACTGAGTTCCCCTGCTGAATTTATGATTAACTTCTCTATCCAAAATTTTATTCCCTTTCTTGTCCCACCCCTGTTCCCCTCAGGATGAGGAATATCAAAGAAAAGGGAGGACTGAAGCCAGGCAGGACCCTGCGGGGCCTTCCCAGGTTCAAAAGCCCCTCCAGGTCCCCCGTTTCTTATTTGCAGGAAAAAAGGCTTTAGTCTCCTAGGCCTTTCCCCAGTTCCAAAGAGCAGGCCCAAGCACTTAAGGATCAGGACAAGTGAGAGGGCTCCTAGTTCCTCCTGAAGGGATACAGATAACCATCTGATGCATATCTTTGAGTTGTTCTGCAGGAACTAAGACCCCCCCCCACTCAAGAGGAGGGTGGAGGCTACATGCTGACCAGAAGCGCGTAGACCCCAGACTGGTTGGAACCAGATGGTTGATATTCCTGAAACATCACCCTGTTACCTCACCACCAACCAATCAGAAAAAAGGTCTATGAGCTGATCACACATCCTATGACTCTCTCTCCTAACACTGTCTTTAAAAACTCTTGCCTGAAAGCCATGGGGGAGTTCGGGTCTTTTGAGCGTGAGCTGCCCATTCTCCTGCTTGGTGTCCTGCAGTTAAACCCTTGGTCTGCTGCAAACATCCACTGTCTCAGTCTGGCTTTCTGCTCATATGAGCCCTTGCTGAGTAACAATAGCCTATGTATCAGCATTATATTTAATATATTTACAAATTTATTTCACCTGAAGTGGTGGCTTCACTGAAAGCTAGTACTTGTAATTTTTTGCTCCAAGTTGCCTAAATGAGCAGGCTCTAAAAATGAAAGGATCTGTTACTCGAATCTGGCTGTTGCCACTTCTTGAGCTGGTTGCTGGTTAGGATAATACACCGAACTGGCCCTAGGATGTAGAGTTCATCAGTAAATTACTCATATACATATCACACTGCCTATGAGGAAGTATTTTAAATAAATTACAGGCAATAGAACATAACACTGGTTTCTAAGTATGTACAAAAATCCTATTGGCTATAAAGAAGGGAGGGATTTATTCAGCCTGAGGTGTTAGGGAGGCTTCATAAGAAGGTGATATTTGAATGGAGTCTTGAAGTTCAGCAGGGAGAAGAGAGTTGAGTACAAGAATTCCAGGTGGAAAGAACATGTACAAAAGCAGGAAGACAAAAACAAGCATGCATGGTCAGGTGCCATAAGCAATTCGGTGCTGCTGAAACGTGGAGTGAATGGAGGGGTAGAGGGAGAGCGATGAATGAAGGAATGAGGTCCAACAAACAGCAAGTGGCTCAGACTGCCTTTGTTTCTTTCCTGTCCTTTTTATTTCCATCAGCAGGAGACGGTAGAAAGAACACAGGCACCCTACTCAAAATTTGTCACTTCTTGGTAATTCAACCTTGGGCAAGTGATCCATTGGGTTTCATTCATTAAAATGTTAATTCAGAGACCGGCTAATTGTTGAATCAAAATACAATTTCCCAGGCCCCCTCCCACGCCTCCTGAATCAGACACTCTGGAGGTGGCCCCAGTAAGCTGTGCATTTTCAGCTCCCAGTTTGTGAATCACTGCCTTAAATACAATATTATGTGGAAGAAATCACCTTTGTTAAAAATGCTCTAAGTGGGTATTATTTCTTTTGGCCTTGTTTCTTCCAAGGAGAAAGAAAAGAGCGGTAATCTGAAGAATCTGACTTTATTTAAAACAAAAAACCTTTAAAAATCCTTTAGCTGGGTTGTGGCATTTGGAGGGGGAGGGAGAGATTATCCAAAGGTAAGAGACTTTTCTTCCTTTGAAGCGCTATTGGTGTGATGTGAATCAAACCATTCATGCAGAGAACAAAAGTACCTTTGACTTTTAGAGCCAGTTAAGATGGTAACTTAAATAAACAGGGAGGGAAAGAGATAGGACAAAAGGTCAACTTAGTCACAGCTTCTTGAAGTAGCGCCTAAGGCTGAACAGCTGAATTGAGTTTGCAATTATCCACCCTTCCAGAGGTTCCCAGCCTGAAGTTACCAGATCTGTGAATTCAGAGGTCTGGAAGCTCTGTTCAATATTTCAAAATTTCAAGTGCAAAGCCTCTCAAAGTATGGTTCAAGGAACAATGAGATCTGAAGAATGAGGACAGAATGCTTATTTCAATAAGAATACTATTTGAAAATGAGGATTCCTATGTCCCAACCCAAGAGATTATATTTCAAAGTGTTGGGTGTAAGGCCTGGAAATCTGTATTTGTTTTCAAACACTAGGTGATTTTGAGAAAACTCATTGGTGATAAGACTAATTAAAATATCTCTAAGTAGCATCCCAATTTTCTCTGCTTTAGCCAAAAGGATCAAGTCAACTTAGCACATGCTGGTCAGAATTTCTAACTATCAGACACAGGTCTTTCATTAATAAAAGTGGGAAAATAAGTTATTATGTAATAAATTTGCTTAGTAGAGAAAAATCTATCAAAACGTGGGTCTACAGAGAAACTCTCTTTTAAAGGAATCCCTAATAGTAAAAATTTGAAATGGCTTCCCTCCGACTGCTCTCCTCCCCCCATTCTTGGCTAAGTACATCTTGACTAGAATCCTGATAGAAAAATACTAGTGGAAGCAATTTTCTCCCCTATTTTCCCACTCAACATCCTTCTCCTTACCCCTTTTCTCCACATGCTTCCCTTTGTTTTCAAATGGAGATAGCTACTCTAGTTGACATTTGGGCACGTGCCATGCGCCCTATGAGGGAAGCTACACTTCTGAAACATTTCCCTGGAAAATAAAAACCACTGATCCACCAATTAGTTGGTATAAAAGGTATTTCCAGAGCTAGCCTTTTAAAGATTTGCCACACAGTTCATTTCTCCTACTTCAGCAAAATGACTTTTGGGAGTTGACTTGAACAGTTACCAGAGAGAGAGAGAGAGAGAGAGAGAGAATGCTAAAATTTAATCCAGTATTATTTTAAAAAGCATAGAGTCATGTGATATGATTTTATGAACATAAGGTATAAAACACAGGATTCCATCAAGTTCAATGGTCTTTAAACTTCAGTGGGAAAAACCTTCACATGGTTAAAAGCTCAAGAATTACAACCTCTAATCAAACAATGTGGAGATTGTAGATTCCCCTGAGTAGAAAATTAAAGATCCTGACCTATGAAACCACCACCTCCCCTGCAGTTATGAATTCAGTGACATGACAACTATAATAGGGTTCCATCAAGGTTGCCAAAAAGAATCACTTCTTATTATGCAACCGTAAATTAATAGCAAAATTACATGGAAAGATGTTTCCAAGGGGCTCAAGCCAAATTAGTTAGGAACAACCATTAGGTTCTTCTTGGTAAATAACAGTAGCTACTCACACACAACCTCACCCCTATGCTATTAAGACAGTAAGACTCAAACCAAATTCTACCACGCATACAGGTACATTGAGAGGTAAAGGTTAAGGGCTAGCCAAACCACGTATCTTTAATAGATCTAATTCCACATATGACAGTATATTTCTAACAACTACTATGCTACAAGCCACTGTTTCAAATCTCTCTATTATGTGAATTAGACAAAATGTCTGGTCTCAATCAGAGAGAAAGTTAGCTGAAGCTTTTACAGAAGCTGCCTGTGGAAATAGATCTTTCTGACCACATGTGAACTGACAGCACTTGGAATGTGAATTCTTGATCAGTGTTCCTGATTATCCCCGCAATTCAGCTTAAACTAACACCCACACAAACACACTTATATCTCAAAATGGGGAAGGAGGGGCATGATGTGATCATTTCCTTACTGCTGATCAGTATATTTTAATCTCAAGAAGATTTAAAATTAAGCATAAAATTGTGCATCAAAACAAAAGAATATTATTGTGTGAAGAAAGTTGTGTATAACTGGAATTATTTGTTCTTGTAATGTTTTATAAAATTTATCATATTAGAATAACAGTTCAGCCTGTTTATCGCAGTTTAACATGCACATATGAGAAACTGATTTAAACTTGTGAATTTAAGTTGAAACCTTGTTAAGTTTATGTACAGTATTAGAACTTTCAAGAAGACTCAAGTTTGCAATATTTAGAAATGTACTTCTTAGATTTATAAGAAGTACTTAAGTATATAGAGAGCTTTGACAGACAGCTAATGTCTTGTAGAAGCGTTCAAATCTATAAAATGTAATTTTAAATGTTTAAAAGTGTTAAATGACTAAATATTAATGGGACCAAATATAATATTATTCAGAGACCCCATCAAAGTAGTTGCTAAAATTCACTAGATTAAGATTTTCGAATTGAATTAGAGGTTATCAGAATTAGATTTTTTTATTTACAACTTTATTAAATTGAATACTAATTTCTATGACCAAAGTAAAATCAAATTAGCTTTTTCTATGTATAAAACTCACTTTCAGCACCAGAAAGCTCATTATCAACATCATTGAACAAATTCTCCTTGCCACTAAAGATGACCCAGGCTTGCAGCATTTCTCATTTATTAACATTACAATAAACCCTTTGGGGTCTACAAAGAGAAGAGTCAGGGAACTCCATTCCACAGCTTGCAGAGTGAGTCAGGGTGTTATCAGAATCAGTGTTTTAGAATTAGACTGGGGTCATAGAGGTGATTTGATCCAATCCGTAGAGGAAGAAACAAACTGAGACCCAAGAAGGGTGACTTGTCCAACATACTCTGTAAACCAGTAGTGAAGCCAGGATTAAATACAGGTCTCATGACCCCCAACCCAGCATTCTTTTCAATATTAATGAATATTTATTAAGTGCTTACTGTGACCCATGTACTGTTTCTAGACTCAGGGGATACAGCAGCGATGAGGACAAAATCTTTTAACTTTTAAGAGGATGGACATATATAAAGGAGGAAATATGAGTTGGTGATAATTGCTCTCAAGAAAACCAAAAAAAAAA
Source organism: Phocoena sinus (assembly GCF_008692025.1). Taxonomy (NCBI): domain Eukaryota; kingdom Metazoa; phylum Chordata; class Mammalia; order Artiodactyla; family Phocoenidae; genus Phocoena; species Phocoena sinus. The sequence continues at coordinate 42,976,472 of NC_045772.1, read as the reverse complement.
AAAAAAATTGTCATGAAGGAGAGTTGTATGCCTGACAGGAGGATGGGGGTTGGGACGTGATACTTTTATTTAGGTTGGTCGGGAGCAAAGTCATCTCCACAGTATTGGCATTTGGACTGGCACCTGGATGATGAGAGAAGGCTGCCAAAGAGCTATGGGAAGAATATTTTAAGCATTGCAAGGTATGGCAAGCACAAAGAGCCTGGGGCAGAGAAGAGCTTGGAAGGTAGGAAGAGTGAACGCTGGAAATTGTAGGCAATGCAAACTTGCTTGGATTTTATTCTGAATACATTACGGGGCCATTGGAGGACGTTGAGCAAAGAGTGACATCATCAGATTTACCTTTTTAAAGGATCACACCAGCGACTATGAAGAGAGTGTTCTGTAGGGGCCTGAGAGTAGGAACAGGAAAACCAGTTAGCGAGTTGTAGTATGATGCAGACTTAAACACGGGTGGTAGTATAGGAGATGGGAAGAAACAGGCTCTGAATATATCTCGGAGGTAGGATCTACAGGATATGTGTAGGCACACTGTTTTTCTGTGACTAAGAGATATTTCTTATGTCCTTCTGATGACACCTGCATTCCATTAAGTGACAAGGCAGTCGTGATAACTGCTCAAAATTTGGGATCCCCATATTTTAAAATATCAGAAGAGGACATAAGTTTTTGATTAATTCCAAATGAACAGGTCCCCAGCCCCAGACATGACCCACCTCAAATCCCTCATCTTTCAGAGACTCCTAGGATGCTGGAAGTGCCTGAGAGCTGGATTTTCTATGCTAATTACTCAAGAGATAACGAGATAAAGCAGAAAAGGCCTTGCATCTAACTCCTGGCACCATAATTTACCAGCTCTATGATCTTGAGCCAATCACCTGACTTTGAACCTTGGCTTTACCTCTGAAAAATGGGCAGAGTTTTTTAAATATGTTTTTAATATCTAAAATACCTTGCACAGTACCTGATCATGCTTATACTAGGTATTCAAAAAGGGTAGTTATTACCCTTGTTCTCTGTGATCTCTTCCATTTTACTGGTAAGAGACTATACCAGAACCAGGTGAATTTCAGCCCTTTGAGCTTACAAGTGAGTATATACCATAAAGGCACATTTTATGGAGGCCTGGAGGATCTCAGTATTACTGTAAATATCTTCTTCTAGGTTCACAAATACTTAAAAGTAGATGGGCAGTTATCACAGAATGGCCTGAAACTGTTGACTTTAAAGTTGGTCTCCTGAGGCTTTGTGAAATTTCCTACAGCCCCTAATGTTAAATATCTTCTTAATTAAAACTTTCATTCTGAGAGAAAGAATCTAGAATGGGGAAAAGTCAGAGTGGGTCCCCTGGCTGCTGAAATTATCTAGAGCATAAAACAAGAGCCTCAAGGTCAAGGACTATTTAAGCGAGCTTAGTAGAGATATTTTCAGACTCTCATGCAAATCAAAACCACTAGATTAAATATAATTCTGGGCATAGTATTCAGATAGTCCAGTTCAGCCAATTCAAGCCTCTTTCCCCTGCTGAACACCTATAATTTGTCATATGTACTTAACTGTTCCCTTTTTGGCGTCTTCATCTCTACAATTATTGGGAGAATAAATCATAATGTTAATGCGTTGGCTCTGTCTACAAATATCACCACCTTTAGTTTTCAAGGTCTTTCATCAGACTCTGGCCTTTTACAGTTTTATCTCTGTTATCTTAAAGGTCAAGTGCCTCCACTTACGAACACCAACAGCCCTGTCAAGTGAGTGGTTAATTTTCAGTTATATGTCCTTTAGTCTCTCCTTTTCCCCCGTCTCACATCTTTGATCTTTTAAGAATCTTGAAAACATGATTACTAACTAAACTCAAACACCACCCTGGACATCTTTTCCATTTCAACACCACAGCACTAAATTGGCTGTAGGAAACTAGCAGAGTAATGACAGTGTCACACAGTTCATTACCACTCAGATTCCAATATCTCATAGGTCACATCAAATTAGTCAGTCTGTACTGATCTTTACCTTATAAAGTGATTTCTAATGAAGTTCCCTTCAAAAACATACTTGTGCTGGGCTTTCCTGGTGACACAGTGGTTAAGAATCTGCCTGCCAATGCAAGGGACACAGGTTCGAGCCCTGGCCTGGGAAGATCCCACATGCCGCAGAGCAACTAAGCCTGTATGCCACAACTACTGAGCCTGAGCTCTAGAGCCCGCAAGCCACAACTACTGAGCCCACATGCCACAGCTACTGAAGCCTGCACGCCTAGAGCCCATGCTCTGCAACAAGAGAAGCCACGACAATGAGAAGCCCGCACACTACAACAAAGAGTAGCCCCCACTTGCCACAACTAGAGAAAGCCTGTGCACAACAACGAAGACCCAAAACAGCCAAAAATAAATAAATAAATGTATTTAAAAAAATGAAAACATACTTGTGCAGAGATTATTGTTCTGATGGTTCTGATATCTACCCTGTGCTGTTTTGCACAAGAATAACAACTAATATTTACATGGTGTTGACTATATACTGGGCACTGTTCTGAGAACCATATACATACACTCATTTAATCCACATAAAAATCTTATAAGGAAAATACTATTATTATTTCATTTTACAGATGGGGAATTGAGAGACAGAGGTTCAGTCACTTGTACAAGGTCAAGTGAAACTCAGCCCATCTGGCTCCATAAATGAAGTTTTAGCTCCTATACCAGAGTTTCTCAATCCTGGCACAATGGGCACTTTAAAGAGGATAATTCTTTATTGTGGGGGCTAACCTGTGTATCGTAAGATGTTTAGCAGCCTCTCTGGTCTCTACCTACTAGAGGCCAATAGCACCACTCCCGCCACACCACCCGTGGGGTTGTAAAAATCAAAAATGTCTCCAGACACTGCTAAAGTCCCGTGGTGGACAGGAGGTCAAATCACACCCCCTACCACCACTACTCACTAGGAATCACTGCCCTATACTAAACTGTCACAGCACAAAACAGGCAAAGGATAACTACACTTATAGTTACAGAAGAAAAGTTAAGAGGCTTGTCCCTGAAATTCAAGGATTAAAATTATCATTAATCAAATGGATCTTCACCCAAATGTAATTGATATTGACCCTGATTCCTTTTCTTGTTCCTTCTTCTCTTTCCTCTTCCTCAGTCGGACAATTGCTCATCTAAAGCCCACAGGCTGCTTAGCTGATGATTTCATGCTTTCCTTCAAGTCTGTGACTGAAGCCTTGAAGGAGGTGTGCATCTTTTTAGGCAGTAACTGTGGCTGATCTCCAGAAAAAAAGCTTTTCATGATCTTGAAGGTGTGAGGAGAGGCAAGCACAAACAACTTCATTTCCTTTCAGAAAGGACAGTTACTTCCCTCTTTGGACCCTCTGCAGGTTATTGCTGTTTTGTTCCCTAAATAGTGGATTAAAACGTTGTGTGGTTCATAGGACTCTAAAGGTTTATGTGCTCACACGGTCTAGCTCAGGCTCTCCCTGGATGCTGTCTGCAAGAATGTACTGAGAACTTGCCACTTGTTCATACCTCTTCAATATTTTCGGAGGTGAAATAGATTGGGTTGAAAATAAGGAAGATCTTTTCTCAGATTTTCAAATCTCCATAACCAAGAGAATGCCTTTGGTAATCTTGGAAACTACTGCCAAAGTGAACATGTTTTGTGGCCAACGCCTGGTAAGTAGGTAGGAGACCGCACCTGATCAGTAAACAATGGTGGGCTTGTTTGCATGGTGCCTGTTTTCCATGGACTCAACCCAAGTAAATCACCTCATACATAAACCACCAGACAACGTGATATCTTCAAGGAATCAGACTAGGCTCAACTAGAGTAAAACATCCAATTGCATGTCATCAGACTTTTGGACGCTCTTACACTGTTAGAGTTTTTCCTTGAGGTCGTGACTTTGTTGAATAGTGACGCAATAAGCATTTACTGCATTTATTGAGTATCTGCCACATGCTTGGAACTATTACGCTGTTCTTCTCCCACCCACAACTTCTCTGACGCTATTATAGTAAAAATTTCAATGAGGTAGAAATCAAGAGATCTTGGGTCCCATTGTTTCTTCTGCTAACAATCAAGTTGCAACCTTGAGTAGGCTACTTAACCTCACTGAGAGTCATATTCTCCAGCCTTAAATTGAGGAGTTTGGATTATTAAAAAAACTGTAAGGTCTCCTACAACTATAGCGTTCTATGATTTTTTTTAATTAATTAATTTTTTTAGCTCAAGTTTATTGAGCTCCTACTACATGCCATGCACTAAAGTTCTAACACTTTACATATATTACCACGCCTAAATTTCACAATAACGCTGTAAGGTAGTTCCTATTATCTCCATGTTAAGGATGAGAAATAATTCTATAATTCAGTTCAATATATTGCTTCACTAAGAGGAAGTCTGCTGTTCTGATGGATGGAGAAACACACTAGACAGTGAGCAGTATAAGGGCAGATGTCATGCCCAAATCACTGACCTCTGAGCACCTATCACAGGTTCTGGCACATATAGGAAGTCAATAAAATTGATCAAATATATAAATGAAAGAAGAAAATTTAGTATCCCTTTTTTTTTTTTTGCGGTACGCGGGCCTCTCACTGTTGTGGCCTCTCCCGTTGCGGAGCACAGGCTCCGGACGCGCAGGCTCAGCAGCCATGGCTCACGGGCCCAGCCGCTCCGTGGCATGTGGGGTCTTCCCCGACCGGGGCACGAACCCGTGTCCCCTGCATCGGCAGGTGGACTCTCAACCACTGCGCCACCAGGGAAGCCCTAGTATCACTTTTATCAAATGTACTAGTAAGGATGGGAAGTTATAGTTTGCAAGTTTAGAACCCATTCAAAAGCTCATATTCTGAGTTTCAAAACAGTTGAGGATATAGTTTTCACTTGAGTTTTTGATGTGTCAAGATTATCCTTGACCTGTTTTATAAAGATAAATGTATTCGCATGATGGAAGAATCTTTAAAATATATCAAATACTCACCATGGCTTTTCACTGATAATTCTAGAGTGTAGGGGAGTTCTTCTTTTCTAATCCTGGACCATATAGTCAGGAATATATTTTTGAGGGACTGCATTTAACAGCAATCTTATTTTGAAAATTTTCATAGAAAAGATAAACATTTTGTCACTATCTCAGAATGTTACTCTGTCCTTTTGGTATGCCTGATCTATTTTATAGAAGTACAAAAATAAAATGTATTAATAAGAAAAGAGGTATTCTTATCTAGATTTCAGGGAAGGTGAGCTACCTGTCACTCAGGTGATAATAATGACTGCTGAAGTCTATGTCATGTGATTTAAAGGATGCTGTAAGAATCTCCTAACCAAAACATCTACTAACTCCCCAGTGCCTGTGCCAGAGTCTGAAAGCAACACCATCATTATTCCTTTAGGCTGAAGCATTAAAATATTCTGTTAAAATTCAACCATACTCTCACACCCATTAGGATGGCTACTAACAACAAAACAACAACAACAAAAAAACCACAGAAAATAACTAGTGTCGGTGGGGATGCAGAGAAGTTGGAACCCTTGTGCACTATTGGTAGAATCAGTGAGATGGTGCAACTGCTGTCAAAAACAATATTGCAGTTCCTCAAAAAATTCAAAACAGAACTACCATGCGATCAAGCAATCCTATTTCTGGATACACATTCAAAAGAACTGAAAGCAGGGTCTCAAAGAGATATTCACACATCCATATTTATAGTAGCACTATTCACAATAGCCAAAATGTGGAAGCAACCCAAATACTCATCAACGGATGAATAAACAAAATGTGGTATGTACGTACAATGGAATAGTATGCAGCCTTAAAAAAGGAAGGAAATCCTGACATACACTACAACATAGATGAACCCTAAGCCAGTCACATAAGGACAAATACATTATGATTCTATTTACACAAAGTATCTAGTCAGATTCATAGATATAGAAAGTAGAATGGTGGTTATTAGGGCTTGGAAGAAGAAGGAAATGGGGAGTTGTTTAATGGACACAGAGTTGCAATTCTGCAAGATAAAAAAGTTCTGGAGATCTGCCTCACAATAATGTGAACATACTTAACAGTACAAAACTGTGTACTTAAAAAATGGTTAAGGGCTTCCCTGGTGGCGCAGTGGTTGAGAGTCCTCCTGCCGATGCAGGGGACACTGGTTCGTGCCCCGGTCTGGGAAGATCCACATGCCGCGAGCAGCTGGGCCCGTGAGCCATGGCCGCTGAGCCTGAGCGTCCGGAGCCTGTGCTCCGCAACGGGAGAGGCCACAACAGTGAGAGGCCCGCGTACCACCCAAAAAAAAAAAAAAAGGTTAAGATGGTAAATTTCATGAAATGTGTTTTTTAACGCACAATTTGAAACAATGCTCCATACTCTGTATAACATGTCATTTTAAACCATCCTCCTTTGTACTTCATTGTGAGTTCATTTATCCGATTAACTTCCTTCCCTGAAGGACAGATATGTCCGTTTTGATGAAGAAGAGACAGTGAGATCCCAGACAAGGGGCTATGAGGAAAGGCGGCTCAGGGAACCATGAATGTCTCCAGGGATCCAGACAGTGCAGGCACAGAAGCGACCTGGCTAATGTTGGGGTGCTGGGAGGCTTCTGGGGAGACTGAGGAAGGAGGCAGGAAAAGAGGGGCAACAGAAAGTCAGGAGAAAATGCACTAAAAATACATGTCTTCTTCTTCTTCCTATTTCTCCCATAGCTGCTCTCCTTGGCTGACCTCAATAAGTTGCAGGCAAGGAGAACTTGCCTTTGTAAAGGCTGCCCTGAGAGGCACTAAGAATAAGATGAGTTGAAGGGCTCTTCTGGCAAGCGTGCCACAGCTGAGTTTCCAGAACCACGGGGGCAGGCTTCAAACCTTCTCCATTAGCTGTGGATGCCCCCTGCTGAACTCTGTGGGCCCAGCTGGTGGTTCTTTTCAGGCACATTCCTCTTTCTGTGACTGCCTGGGAACTGTGAAGTGTGGAAGGAGAACGGGGTCTAGGAGCCAACGCAAAGTCTCCACACTTTCAGCAGGAGAGAAGTGCTGGCCCAGAAGCCTTCTGGGTTCCTGTCTCTATGTCAGAGGAGGGAAGTCTGTTGGCCCTAGGCAGGAAAGTAGAAATAAACTTGGGGTTGAGGAAGCCCTGAGAACCTATCAGCCCCTAATGGCTTCAGCTGGTGTGCCAGGAGCCCCGGCTAATGAAGCCCTGCTGAGTGCTACCCTGACGCTAGCTCCGGGGGGCGTGATTCCTCAGTGATGGGCTTTCAGAGCCCTGCCTGGGCCTGCCCGTGCTGCTCGCCCCACCACGGGAAGGACTCCAAGAATGGCTCATTCGGCTTCTTACTCCAGGCTCTGCCCACACTGCACCAAGGCCAGCCTGGCCTGGCCTGGAGCTCTGGTGGCCTCTGAACGTGCCTGGCAGAGAAGCTCCATGTGTACAGAATGAAAGGACAGGGTTTTCCGAGAGATTTCACTCAGTAAATACAGGGACACAGAATAGAGCGTGAGCCACAGTCCCTTCACTTGGGTGTGTAAAAAAATTACGCATTAGCTATTTTTATTCTTTTAAAAGTCAGTTTAATTCTGACTCCAAGTCCCATTCCTACTGGACCTTGAAGAAGTTAAGCCCTAGGCCTTCTTGGGGCTCCCTCCTGTAAAGGTAGAAAGCCCTGGGGTCTTACCCCTCTCCAAGGTGGGGAATACCGTAGGTTGTCAGAGTCCACACTGCCTATAGCCGAGTCACCCGTTGTCCCAGGCTCTGCTGCTTCTTTGCTGGGGCTGGAAATCTCACGTGAGTTGGAAACACGAGTCGTAGAACCCAAGCCTTCTAAGGGTGCCTGCACTGCTTTGTCACACCTCCCTCCTGAGGCCTTATCACCTCCTGAGCAGAACACAAATTCTGAAGGCAGGATTGATCTCTCTCTCGCTCTCTCTCTCTCTCTCTCTCTTTCCCTCCCTCCCAGTTTCCAGAAATCTCTCCTTGCAGCCTAACTGCCTCTCTTCACCCCTTACCCCCTCCAGGACACTCTTCAACTGTTTAGAATTTTAAGACAGAGCCCTGAATTTCACTTAAGCATTTTCTGCTTTCCACCCTGATAAATCCCTGAGATAAGAACCACAAAGCTTGGCCATTATTAGGGATTAGATCTCCATTTGAAAGAAGGCACGGGGAGGTTAAGTGATGTGCACAGTACATTAGAGACAAAATCTGGAGAAGAAGCCAGGTGTGCTGATCTAGGCAAGTGTTCTTTCCATGACACCACAAAAGTGGCAAGTCAGAGAGCCTGCAGAAAAGGCTGGTTTTGGAAGCAGAAGGAAGAAACTGAAAGCTCAATTGTGTTTTATCATCAACAATAGGGAAGCTGAATAAACCAGTCAGTGGTGGGCAGAGAGCCAGTATTCACTTGATTCGATCTTCATTCTTGTGGTTACCAGCCAGTGCCATCCAGGGAGAGCCTGCCTCTGGAGGAGAGGCCTTGCTGCCAATGCAGACAGCACCCATGTTTGCCTATTTCTACCGCCCACTGCAAGCAAACAAGCAGTGACTGGAGGTAGGCAGGAAAGAGGGCTCTTAACCGGGCAACCAGGGAGAGGCCAAGCTTTGCTGGGCAAGCGCATTCTTCCTCCTCCATCTGGGGATGAACAATTTGCCCCTCATCAGAAGCTCTCTTAACTAGATGTCCAATCATGGAGACAAAAGTTAAGTAATGGGTTGACTTCTCAGTGTTTACTGCTTTGAAGTCAGCTTCACAGGCTAGGGGACAGGCTGGTGTGATGCTACATCAGGGAGGCCCTGTTTGCTCTGATGCCCTCTTACTTTCCTTCCAGAGCACTTCACATCCCTGTGGACGCCTCACCCTTCCTGTGTCCAGGGTCACTGAGCTGCTTTTCTCATGCAACACCCAAACCTGAAATGTCTGGGCTTTAGCTCAAGCACAAAAATGACACTGCTCTCTTCATACCCCTCACGTTGCCATTTTCTGCAAGTCATACTGTCAAGAATGGGGTGGTGGTGATGAATAAGTTCACATAAACAATTCAGTCTAAAATCGGAGTCCTATGAATATTTTTATGTAAAAGAAACACTCCAGGTGAGTATAAATTCTATGAACTTGAGAATTTTTGTCAGCTTTGTTTACTACTGAGATTTGATAGAAAATTACCCCATTATCAAAACAAAACAAAAAAGGTCAGTAATAATAATATGGTTTAAAATGAGCCTCAGGAGAAATATTTAGTAATGTTTGCCAGATTTGGAATGTAATACATCATTTTGGTATTAGTGAAAGTCTCAGCAATAATAACAATGGTGAAAAAAATACTTTCTCAGAAGGGACAATAGTTTCATAATAAGTTTGACCCTAATTTATATGCACTCAGGAAACAAATAATATATTAAGCTTCAAAAGGAATGAGGCACATAAAGCAAAAAGATGTCATCAGGAGAAGGTCAGATCCTTGGCAGACAAGAGATCAGAGTACAGCCTTCTGGCAAAACGAACACGGTCTGATGCAGAATTTTCCAAATTGCATGTCATATGTGTGGCGGAATCGATTTAGTGAGTTTTAACCAAACTTTTCTTTCTAATGGTATAAAATTGAAAGAAATTGAATGGATTGGATTAGAATGGAATGGAATGCAGATGGTAAGGTCTGTATACACATATATTTAATACGTATGCACATGTAGGATACAAAATGTAATTATACACAGTGTGGATTGTGATCTAAAGTGTTTGAAAGCTCTAAGTCTAAGGCACTAGTCTGTAAACCCCTTTGAACCTCAGAATTTTTGTGTGGAAGCCTAATATATAAACCAGACCCAAGCCAATCTGCTCTCACTGAAGGCATTGTGCATAGAGGAAGGATTCAGCCCTGCCAGTTCACTCCAACCCTCTTCCTCTGAGAAGCAGAATTTGAAAACCCCTGGTCCAGAAATTAGACTTTATCAGTATATGCACCCTAGTATATGCCTCAAGTTTGATGCTTAGTGTTGAGGTTTGAAGGAACCAATAATAGCATCTTCTCTCCCACCCGAATTCTGAATTAATTTAGAGACAATGGAGTCAAGCAGATGAGGATAGAGTATCAGCATAATAGTAATAAAGGCTGTGTCAGGAATGTAGCAGAGGTGCGAGGCGGCAGTGGTTCTCCTAATCTGAACTGCAGACTTGGACAGACATGAGCAGTGTCATAGCAGTGCTGGAAACCTGGAAGGCCCCAAATTACCCCACCTCCCACTCAGAGGCAGAGGCTCAGAGCAGACAGGCTCATCCCCAAAGCAGAGGGAAGTGGAGGGCTAAGCTAGACAAGCCCAGCTCAGAGAAGCCAGGAGCACTACTTTAACTGACGTCCCTCTACAAGGAAATGTGAAGCAGATGGAGAGAAGGTTCATCTCCATAACACTTGGCAAAATGAAGTATACTTTTCCTTCAGGGCACTTACTGAATTGGGATTAATGGTCTGCCTCCCACGACAGACAATAAACGTCTTAAAGGCAGAGACTGGATCTGTTCTATACTCCGCTTGCTTCCAGCATCTAGCACACATTAGATACTCATGAATGTACTACATGAGCTACATGAAAGAAACGTGAAGAAAACAAATGTATAAATGCTGTCAATATAATAACCAGAACACCGACACCCCATTTCCAATATCCAGGTATTGCAAAATTGAATTATATTCAGTCAATGGCAAACAAAACTGACAGACCCCCTTTGGAGGGTATTCAAAAGACTACCTTTGTTCTGCCCCCAACCCCTTGATGAGCAAAGAAAAAAACTTGGCCTCTTCAGAGAAAAAAAGAGCCATAAAAAAGCAGGAAATCCAGCCCTATAGGAAAGAAAAACAAGAGCAAATCTTCCTTCTTCTGGAGAGTCCCCAGAGTAGTCAATCAGGTTCTTATAAGAGAGGACTTTTTCTCTCGTGATCTCACACAAACTCTTCACTGTGAATAAACTATAAATCACTTCTTTCATCTTCTTCTGTGGGAAAACAGCTTTGATTTATCAAGCCTGGCATTTAACATGGCTCATGCCTTTTAAATCTACAAGGTGGTAAAGCTGCTGTCACAATCAATGAAGCCGCAAGGAGCAGACATTTAAATAACAGGAATCGTGACCACGTTTCTCCACACCGCAGGTCCACACTTCTCAGAGGCAACACGTCACCAGCCACTGAAGAGTCTTATTAACAACAGCAGCATGTGCGGTCCAGCGGGAATACACAGGGACACTAGGAAGAGCCCCTGCCAAAAATCTCTCCCTCATTCACCCCACTGAGGAACCTGAAATTCCCATGTTATTTACTCCTGTGAGGGAAGGCTAGGAAAACTCTTATTAAGATTTGAATATATTTTGAGCGATTGAGCCTTTACATGTCACCCCTTACGGACTTTTAGCCTATCGATAAGGATTACTGTTGCTTTAAACAGAAATTAATCGTATCCTCTCCACAAAGAAAGAGCCATGTTTTAATAATGACAACAGGCACACTTATTTCTAATATAAAAGCAACCGTGATGATACCCTCAAAGTTTAGGACAGTAGTCACCACCCCTGGAGGTGGGGTACACAGTGAAGGAGAAAGAGTCTGGAGACTCAAGAGGCTTCGAAGTTAATTACAAATTCCTTTTCTTACACTAGACGGGTGCATGGATTTTTGTTTTATTGTTATTCGTTACCCTTATACTTACTGAATTATTATCTATATTTTAATCTACTTTCAAATAAAGCAGTTTGGTGAGAACAGATGAGACAGATATAATCTACTAATCTGCATCTCACTGATTCCAACTTTTCATTCATACCTCAAACATCCTGAGAGCCTACTAAGTGTGAAAGCTTGTGTTCGATTTTGATAGTACAAGGCGGAATGAGAAACAGTCCCTGCTTTCAAAGAGATCTGAGCTATCTAAAAATTAACATCTACTAAGAAATATAGACCCGTACATGAAGCAATCTGAAAACATTCAGAACACAAAATGAATTCAGCACAAGCTGGATTTCTCTCGAGTCCTCTATGCTGTATAAATGACCTAAGGAATTCTGCACAGACACAGATACAGTGAGATCAAAAATAAACTGTCAGGTCAGCCAATTTTCTAGGTCTCGCCTGGGGCTACAGGACACCCCTCTGCCATGTTCTCTCTTTTTTGACACATAATGAACTGAATCCAGAATTCTGAGAAAGAGAACAATGACATCAGAAAATGCTGACCAGCTCGTTGAGAAAAACTCGTTCTTCTGAAATCCTCTTTTTAAATATACACCCATTGCCCACAGCCTTGAGAAAATAACATATAGTCATTAAAAAATATGAAGGTGTTCAGCATGTACAGGCCAGCTCATCTCTATTAATCTGGAAAGTCATTTCCTTTTCTTTGAACTAATTTGATTTGGTTTGCTTAAGGGCCTCAATTTCTTTCTTTCACCTTCATTTTAGAGCCGCTGTGAAACTCAGCCCTCAGCCCACGCAGAGGTTCCAAATCATCTTACCTCCTTGCTCATGCATACCACATTTCATGTCTGTGCCAAACAAGTCACTTTATTTGCCAATTATTCCATAACTTTCAGACAGAGACATGTTGGATTGCATTAATGAGATAAGAAAGACATCCAATGTCCTGAAGTTTTTAAAAAAGAACTGAAATGAATAAGGTTGTGAATCTACTGGCAAAATAATCATTACACTCAAGTGAGAAACGTCTAATAGAGTTGTAGCTTAAGAGAACCAAGAAAGTAAAGCAGAAAAAGTATGGAATTTAGGGTCAGGGATACTTCCTTTAAATACCAATTCTTCCATTTTGTTAGCCATATGACCCTGGAGAGATTCTTCACCTTTAAAATAAGGATAAAAAGTCAGATCTTTGAGAATTAAATGATATAGTGAAAGCCCTGAACCCCTAGCAGATGGTAGGTGCTTAATAACCCAACTCTTAGATATTTTCATGATATACTTATGTGGAGGCAATGCTGAAATATCATTGATAAATGTAAACCCACAGGAAAGTGATTATCTACCAAAATTCCTATTGCTGAATTTTAAGATGTTCAAAATTAATCCTACAACCCAATATCTAGTACGTAAGCACTGAATTATGTCAATTGTAGAATACCATATGGAAGTGATTTTTCAATTTTAGTTGGGAGTTTGTGAAAAACTTCCAATATCAGTCACCTGGGAGTTTGTGAAAAATATAGGATCAGGGTTCTCTCTCTAGAGAAGCTGATTTAATAGGATTGAGGCGGTTCAGTAATTTGCATCCTTAATAAATTTCCAGGTGATTCTGATGGAGATGGTCCTCAACCACATTTTGATCAATTCAGCCTTATCCACAATGTATTTATATATTTATAATGTATTGCAGTATTTGTGAAATTTTTTTTAAAGAAATGGCTCAGATTAGCTATCACCTCCCATGCTAAAAAGCTATCACTCCCTAGGACATCAGCGGGAATGGTGAAGTAAGAACCCCAAAAATCTGTTCTAATGAGAACATGGAAAAATTTTATCAAAGTCAATTTTTTTTAGAACTCTGGAAATTAGCCAAAGGTTTACAACAGTCTGAAGAGAGCATTTACTCAACAACAACAGAATAGCTGAATCTTGAAAAGAATAGCTAGCTTTGTGGAGTTTTAACTTGCCATATTCCCATTCCACCTTCCACAGCTCTAGAGTAGCTTTGAAAATCAATAGCCTCACAATAATGGTAGCCATGAAAACCAGCTAAAACTAGAACAACCAGACAGAAAACCAACAAAAAAACGTAAGTCCTGGTTTCCTCATCTATGAAATATGGCCAATACTTTACCTTTCATTAGAGAACTGTTGTGAAGGTTAAATGAGATAATACATGTCATACTTTTAGTGCCTGCTATATAGTAAATAAATAAGAAAGATACTAGGAAAATTGCTGTGCATTTAGTAATTTTCCATAGCAAATGTAGAGAATTCTACAAACTATCTTGTATATTGCCACATATCCTTTTTGAATTAAAACCTAAGGGTTTTTGTTTTGCTTTGTTTTTTTTAATAACAAGATTCCTATGTGCTGATGGAGACATTTATGCAAAGGAGTGAATGACGAAAGAGTTTTCCCCACAGTGATCTCCACTGCTGTGTTAGAGGAGAGGGCAACGTGTTCAAATATCATACAGGACTGTCCCTAGGAAAAGAACAGCCAATCCAAAGAGAATGTAGTTGCTAACTGCATTTGTGGTAACATTTGAAAATTTTAAAAAAACAGCAACCTGAGAGATAGGCAGAATTTAACTATTTATCCCAATTTTACCAGAGAATACACTGTCACAAGTGGTTAAATCACTTGGTTAACATACAGACTCCACACCTCATTCTTAATCTAGTCTTCTTTCCTTCTACATTTTGCCTCTCCTTGATCTTTTATGTCATTAGAAAAGACAGACCTGGGACTTGCCTGGTGGTCCAGTGGTTAAGACTCTGTGCTCCCATTGCTGGGGGCCCGGGTTTGATCCCTGGTCAGGGAACTAAGATCCCATATGCTGCAACTAAACCCACACGCCGCAGTGAAGACCCAGTGCAACCAAAATAAATTTAAAAAGAAAGAAAAAGAAGAAAAGACAGACCTGATTTTCCTTTCATCTCAATGACTTAATGTTAGCACTCTTCAAAATATCAAAGTTCTCCTTGTCATGGTCCAAGTAAGCACTGGAGAAAGTACTCTCCAAGGATCCAAGATAAAATTTTCAGGAAGTATCCAATATTAATTTCTATTTTTCTAAGGTTGGGCAAGTAATATATTTTAAATTCTCCTTTTAAACATACAAATAAGATAATTTTCACACCTTTTTAGCTGAAAGGTGAAATTTTTACTTGAAAAGTGCAATGTCTACTCTCCCAATGGGGATAATCTATGCTGAAAATATCAGCCTCCCTCAAACTTATTGCAGGGTCTCCACTGAAGATTTCATGGGACAGTATCCAGATGCTAACTCCTAGGTATCACAGAAACAAAAAATGACTTCCTTTCCACTAGAGATGGTGCTTAAATATTCCAATTATCCTGGAAAACTACTCCATTAAAAAATCTGAAGATAAAAACAAGATCTGGTATTCAAATCTACAATTACCATGAAAGGATAATTAACATATTATCCAGGCAATCAGCAAGTACTTATGGATAAAGATGTTTACGTTTTCTCAATTAATCCATTAGTAGATGCTCTTCTAGGTCTGTATTCCTTTTTATATATTCAATAAATAATTATTAAGAATCTACTCTCTTTCTTCTCAGTTCTAAAAAGCAACAAATTACTAACAGACAAAACAACATGGATGGATTTCAAAAGCATTATGCTAAATGAAAGAAGCCAGACACAAAAGACTACCCACTGTTTGAGGCCATTTATATGATATTCTAGAAAAGGCAACGCTAGAGGGACAGAAAACAAATTGGTGGTTGCCAGGAGCTGGAGATGAAAGCAAAGTAGGGGACTGACTGCAAAGGGGAAGGAGGGAACTTTAAGGAATGATGTAACTGTTCTTCATCTTGATTATGGTGAAAATTACATGACTCCATATATTTGTCAAAACACATGAAAGTATACACTTCAAAGTGTAAACTGTATTGTGTGTAAATTATTTTACAGCTAGAAAAAGAAGCAGCAGTTATAAAATCCCTGGCTTTCACCTCCCTCTAAAACACACACACACACACACACACACACACACACACACACCCCAAATCACAAAGAACCAACCATAGATCAGAGGGGAGCTTAGCACTGGAAATGGAATGTGAACAAGATACATAGAGTCCCTGATCTCAGGAGCTTGCATCCAGAGAGGGAAACAGACTTTTTAAAAATAATCACAGGAAAATATATAATCATAAATTTGAGTAAGTACAATGAAGGAGTCAATAAGAATAAACAATATAAAGAGACCTAACTGAGACCTTTGTGGACTATATGGGTTTGGTTTGAAGTCGTTTTTTGTTTTTGTTTTTGTTTTGCGGTACGCGGGCCTCTCACTGTTGTGGCCTCTCCCGTTGCGGAGCACAGGCTCCAGACGCGCAGGCTCAGCGGCCATGGCTCACGGTCCCAGCTGCTCCGCGGCACGTGGGATCCTCCCGGACCGGGGCACGAACCCGTGTCCCCTACATCGGCAGGTGGACTCTCAACCACTGCACCACCAGGGAAGCCCTGAAATCTTTTTTAATTGGCAAGGCTTATCTCGAGGATCCCAGGCTCATCTAGAGCTCAGAGGAAAAGCAGGTCTTTTCATTTAGTCACTTGGATCCTAGAAACTGGGAAAAACTACACTTTTTCTGAAAGACTGCAAAACAGAGAGTAGGGAAGTCTGTTAAGCCAGGAAGCAGTCTCCTCATATTAAAACTCCAGGACACTTCCACCCCTTGGACAAGGGAACAAACTATGTGTGCGATTGTTACTCATGGAAAATGCAGGTTTAATTAAGATCATTTGTATATTATTAATAAAAAGGTGTAATATTTATGAGCTTGATTCTTGTCTGCTCCTTGTCTCTTGTTCTATTTAATTAGCTGTGTGTAGGAGGTGCTGAATTGCAAGAGCCTCTTTGTTTTACAGTGATATTCCCAGTACAGCTTGAGATGCATTGGAAATATAACAAGGAGAAAATTAAACTGTTCCTTTGGCCCTAATATAAAGGGAACTCTGCGGGCTCACACCTTCTCTGAAATTGCTCCCGCCTTTGAATTACATTCTATCCCTGGTGGTTAAGATGAGAAAGAACTTGCCCCATGAGTAGAATATTTTCAGAATTACCATAAAAAAAAAATTCAATCCATTATTGAGTATTATGGAAATAAACAAGCACACACTTAAAAATCACCATATACATATACACAAATACATATACACGTATGCATATATATGTCACATACACACATATTCTTCAGAGGAAAAAAGAAGATTCAACTTTCAATATTCGTAAAGTTGATTAACAATAAAATCTTCACCTCCAAGCACCTTAAGCATGAACTCATGCAGAAGTAGACCATGGGAGTATAATCATAATAATAGTGAACACTTATTTGGCACTGTGTACCAGGCATTCTTCTATGAACTTTATACATATTGACTCATTTTAAACTCTCAACACCCCTATAAGATGAATACTATTATCACGAGTCTCATTTAACAGGGGAAACGAGACTTGAAGAGGCCAAGTAACTTGCTCAGATCACCAAGCTAGTTAAGAGTAGAGGTGGGGTTGGAACCTAAGATATTTGGCTCTAAATAGATCCCCTCTGGATTCTGTTAGCTATATGTCAATTCCATCAGATATGTATAGTACATGTTTTGACACCCAGAGAAGTAGTTTTGCATAATATTAAAACCATTGCAGATGTGTAGGTCTTAGATTTCTATCATGAATTAATTTTGTTGATTCCTAGTCGGAGATATACTTCCTTCTTATAAGAAAAACATAATTAGAACAAGCAAGTAACCAAACTATCAAATAGCATTTTTTAAGCATATTTTTGAATTCAAACACTGGAAAATCAAAGTTTCCTAAATTTTCACATGGTACTAAACATTAAAAGAAGATGGGGTGGGGCTAGGCACAGGGGTGGGTAATGATGTTTATTAGATATGTTTCCATTTTATTTTATTGACCTAAAATTGTTAAATAACACAGACACTGAGTTCAGCTACTTCTACATCTCAGTGTGGACCTGCAAAATTTAGTCCTCCCTCCTTGACCCCATGTCTATATCTCCTCCTCACATGTTGGGTATTTTCAGGACACAGTTGGGTCTGAGGTGTAGTGGCCCAGGCTCCTCAACTTCCCTTCCTTACGTCATTTCCTGCTCTCAAGAAGATGTATCAGTAGGTGTGCTCCCTTTGCACATATACTCCCCTCCACCACCTTTTCAAGCTCTGATTACGGTTCCTTCTGCCCAGTTATAGCACCAGCATCCTCCTGCATAGAAAAAGCAGTGCCAATGTGACACCCTGGCTTCAGTTCAGTTTCTGGCAACTCAGCATACTATTTTCCCATTGGGTTATGCAATAGAAAATCACAGCATGAAATTTAAAGATTAAACTCTCTCATGTCAAATGAGATTAAACAATGCTCTCGAATGGGAATTTCACTGGATGGCATGCCCAAATCCATACGACAAGCAGTGGCAACTGAACTTGGGACAAATTCAGAAGGAAGGTGAAATGAAAGACATTTTCAAAATAGAGCAATGCAGTAAGTCTAAGGTCTTTGGCAGTGTTTGGGGGGTAAACAATATACTTCAGTCTGACAAGACTATGTTACATTATTTTGTTGAGTACTAAATAGGCATTGTTGTCAAACAGGGAGCGAGGGGTTCTTAAAAACAAAGTACCTGTCTTTAAAGTGTTTGTGTTCCTTCTAATTGGGAGGAGAATACACATGTACAAATGATGAAATATGGCAAAATGGCATCACACAGACTGAACACATAAGTGCTAAGAATAAAGTGTTAATTAGAAGGACTTGAGGCTAACCAGGCTTCCAAAAAAGGTTGGGTTTTGAAATAAGTTTTGAAGATGGTGATGGAAGGCAACCAGCCAAGAAGAAGTGGAGAATTTCTACAGGTTATATAAGGAGCTGTTCAGAAACTTGAGCCAGTAAGATTGAAATTTTGATAGCTGGCTGTTATGTGAGATAGTTATTTCAAAGCCCGCAAACAGGTTTTTTCGGTTTGTTTTATATTTTTAAAATTTAGCTGGAAGTGGAGGCATTATTCATAGTGGGTAGGGGAGGGGTTCTCTTTTGTCTTGGAAAAAATTCTTACTTAGAGCATTTTGATTATGTGAAAAGAAAGCCCAACTTCAAGTCTGGAATGGAAAACATGAGACCATGAAGACTAAACTGCTCTCTATGATTTTGTCAAAGGTTGTCATCAATGTGGACTGCAGTGCCTCTCTGAGAGACGAAAGGACTTTTTTTTTAACTGTCTAGAGCCAGTGAAGACCTAATGGCCTGGACTCCGGGAAGGAGGGACACTGTCAAAGGCCATGGTGTGTTAAACTGGTCCCTGCAATATGGTGGCAGGGATGGGCTTAGAGGAAGTTGAAAGATTAAGACAACAATAAGGGACCTCTTCTGAGT
Source organism: Phocoena sinus (assembly GCF_008692025.1). Lineage (NCBI taxonomy): Eukaryota > Metazoa > Chordata > Mammalia > Artiodactyla > Phocoenidae > Phocoena > Phocoena sinus. The sequence goes on along the minus strand of NC_045772.1, from coordinate 42,957,362 downwards.
GGCTTGACCAATGAACTCTAGTCATAGCTAGCATTCAAGTTCCTTTTCCTTTTTTGCAGAGTAATTCTCTTCTGTCTTCCCCAAACATTGGTAAAATTTTGTAAACTAGATAGCCTGGTCTTAGAAGGGCTTAGAAAATGAACTGTGTCCACACTGAGGAAATTCCCAGCAGTCATGAAACTTCCAGAGTCCACCCACAGAAAAACCTGGAACACTAAGCCAGACAGAGAGGAGGCACATGAGAGCCCATTAAAAGCTAGATTTCTTGCTAATTTGGGAGTGGAAAGGGGTCTTGTACGTTGTTATTAGGTATTAAATAACAGGAAATTCCTGGAGCTTGGAGATCTTGGGATATCTCAGGGTTAATCACGTGTGAGACCATAAAAGTTCAGGTCTGGGGTTTTATGAATTAAAAACCCAGAGATGCATCACTCACTGGAAATCCACAGGGACGAGCTACTTATAATTAGCTGTAACTAGCTGTGAAACCCACAGTAAGTCAGGTAACTTCTCTGAGCCTCAATTTCATCACCGACAGAGTGAAGTAAATTAGACTGGATCAACTCTAAGATAAAAGTTCTGCAATTGTGTCTCCCCGCCCCCTCACCTTAATGTTTTATAAAACAGGAAACCTAAAAAAAATAAATAGAAATCAAACGCTCAAGGAAAAAGAAAGTCATTGTACTAAACAGCAATTACCCAGATGATCAGTAGCTATATGCTATACTACTGTGCCTTGTTTTTCTTTTTTTTTTAACATCTTTATTGGAGTATAATTGCTTTACAATGGTGTGATAGTTTCTGCTGTGTAACAAAGTGAATCAGCTATACACATAAATATATCTCCATATCCCCTCCCTCTCATCTCCCTCCCACCCTCCCTATCCCACCCCTCCAGGCGGTCACAAAGCAGAGCTGATCTCCCTGTGCTATGCGGCTGCTTCCCACTAGCTATCTATTTTACATTTGGTAGTGTATATAAGTCCATGCCACTCTCTCACTTCATCCCAGCTTACCCTTCCCCTCCGCATGTCCTCAAGTCCATTCTCTACATCTGCGTCTTTATTTCTGTCCTGCCCCTAGGTTCTTCAGAACCTTTTTTTTTTTTTAGATTCCATATATATGTGTTAGCATACGGTATTTGTTTTTCTCTTTCTGACTTACTTCACTCTGTATGACAGACTCTAGGTCCATCCATGTGCCTTGCTTTATTATGATTATTATAGATATATTATTACCCGCCTTCTTAGGAATTCACATTGCTTTAATGACTAACCCCTCTCCTCCACAGTAGTCTCTTTTTATCTTGATAGTACTTATCTCTGGCTTTATTTAATTACTGTCTGTCTTTCTGGTTAAAATGTAATTGCTATGAGAGTTTGTTTTCTTTACTGATATATTTTCAGCATCTAACACAGTATCTGGCAAATGGTGGATACTCAATAAATATTTGACTAAATAAATAAGTGAAATAAAGAGGAAATGAATGATACTCCCTGAGTATTCCCCTTTAGATCAGACATTGAAGTGGTTAAATTTTACATATTACAGTAGATAATAACCCAAAAGCAAGGTATTAAGATTGCCTAGCAATTCTTTCAGTTACCAACCATGAAAATACTAATTTTATCTGACAGATTTGTTTCCAATGAAAGTGTGTGATCAAATAAAGTATGGTGCCCCAGGCTCACACAAAATAGTTACTTTATGAATTAAGATATTTTACAATTTCTGGTGAGATTTTTTTTTTAATTTGCGTTTCTCTTTAATGATCCAAGACCTTGATAACATGGAAAATACCAGGAGAAAGTCATGCTGGATTGAGTAGGAACGAGGAACCAAGCTTAAAACCCATTAAGGCCACCTGGTCTCATAAGATTACATAGCCATCGTCATCTCCATCAATAATTAATGGCAATGAAGCTCTTACTGTAATCAACGCACAACAGCATGAATTTAAAAGACAGAACAACTTTTTGCCCAAATAAAAAATAAACCCTGCACCCACAGAGAAAAGGACCAATATTTGGCTCCCTAAGCCTATTCCTAGGACCTAAGAGATTTCAAAGTTCCAGCTAAAACTCTCACGCTACTGGCTCCTAATTCAACTTAAATTATTTTGATGTCTACAAAACCATTTCATCTGATCAATAATATTGGTGAAGTTTACCCACCAAGGCACCAGTTTCAGCAGTTAAAACTAAACTCAGCTCCTTCCAGCTTAAAAAATTTTAAGAGAGAAATGGGCCAGAGTTAGTGTCAGAAGAAACCCAAAGGGAGAGAAGAAAGTTGTATAATGTCAGTAAATTTTCCAACGAGATGTAACACACATTGAGGTGAAGCCTACAGTATGGGGACTTTATTATTTACAGAGATAATCTCAAAAAACTTCTAACATCAGCTCTGAAGCAGTGTAGAATACAACTGGGATAACAGAATACTCTGAATCACTAACTGAGCAGGTACTTGAGACAGAGTAACAGCTAGAGAGAGCTCTGTTGCTGGTGTATACATTTTCATGAATTGGGCCCAAGGGTTACATAGCTAATTTACCAAAGACCATTTTTTCACAGCTAAAATAGCACTTCATACCAGAAAGATTCCTTTTCCTAGCCACCAAATTTGTAAAGAGTATTTTGTTGAGATAAAAGCAGTAAAACTCACTATAAGAAGAAATCAACTTGTATCCATATACAATTTGTTTTTTCATTCAAAAACAACGTCCCACTCAGCTCCATCTTATATGGACACCTTTCCATGAATTGCCTGTCTTTCACTCTCCATACACACACACACACACACAGAGTGCTTTAGGACCAGCTAATACATGTTTAGGACTTGAACTTCCTAAAGACATAACTAATATGCTTTATATGTCCAGACAGACAGAATACTCACCCTTGTAATACATGGCAAGCACCGTTCTGCCATTCAGAGCCTTAGCCCTGTTCTATTTTTAGCTATTGACCTTGATATTTCTTTCCCATTTCTACTTCACTCTTTCAACTCCAGCATCTGGTATAATTTTGACTCTTCACAACAATGATTTCAGTTCTAATCTTAGTCTCATGTCACTTAGGACTCCACTTCTATTGCTTCAACTCTGTCCCTGTGTCTTCCCATCAACACTAGGCCAACAAAAACTATCTGGATTTCTCATAAGTCCTATATTCTCCTTTCATCCAATAGACACACTTAAATCTATTTTGAAACTTAAAAATGGAGTCAAAAAATTTTTGGTTACTGGGAACCAGAAAATATAATAACTGAATTCACTGCATTGAAGACATAAAAATTGGTTAAGAATGGCTGCTCCTGAAAAATTATACAGCTATCCTAGCACTGCAGGTTGCTTTTTAGTATTTAATGGGCACTTTTATTGTGCTTCATGAACCTATAGCGCTTTGAAGAAAATATTAATTGATCAATATACCATAAATTCTCTACTTGCTAGAGGTAGTCAGAGCTTATACTTGCTCTTTTACATTTCAACCAATGGTTTTCCTTGATGGCAATGTTTCTGATTACGAGATTTTTTTTAGAAAAACCATTAAAACTCTCTGATATAATCCACATACCAAAAAAGTATCCATGGAAACTGTTACCTAACTACCATGATGGGCATGAAGTAATATCTCATTTTCATTCAAGTGTTGGTTGAGAACTACTATATATCAGGCCCTCAGATATGTACTGAATTTTCAACAATGACCAAGACACACTGTTCCCCTTAATGACTTTATAACCCAATAGAAGAGACAAATAATAAACAGCCAAAGACAATACAATGTGACATGATCAGGTGTTAAGATAGCACATAAGGGCTTTCCTGGTGGCGCAGTGGTTGAGAGTCCGCCTGCTGATGCAGGGGACACGGGTTCGTGCCCCGGTCCAGGAAGATCCCACATGCTGCGGAGCGGCTGTGCCCGTGAGCCATGGCCGCTGAGCCTGCGTGTCCGGAGCCTGTTGCTCCGCAACGGGAGAGGCCACAACAGTGAGAGGCCCGCGTACCGCAAAAAAAAAAAAAAGATAGCACATAAGTGGAACACCCCATAAGTAAGCCCAGGTCATGCTGGGTTCTAATTTACAGGGGTATCAGGTAGAAAATGAGGATTCTAGGAAATAAGGATTGGGACATATATTGGTTACCTGTTGATCTAACAAAAAACTACAAAGTTAGCAACTTAAAACAACATCCATTTATTATATCACAATTCTGCAGGTTACAAATCCAAGTTGAGCTTCACTGGTTCTCTGAGTAGGGTCTCAAGAAACTGAAATCAAGGTGTGTTCAGGCTGGGAGGTTATCTGGTGGCTCTAGGGAAGAATTCACTTCCTTATTCAGGCTATTGGCTGAATTCATTTCCTTGCACTTGTAGGACTGAAGTCCCCAGTCCCTTACCAGCTGTTGGCCGGAAGCTGTTCTCAGCTCCTAAAGGCTGCCCACATTCCTTGGCACAAGTATCCTTCCATCCTCAAAGCCAACAATGCTGTGTCCAATGCCCTCTTGTGCTTCAAATCTCTCCCATCACCCTGTCTTCCACTTTGGCCTCATCTGCTACCAGCCAAAGAAAGCTCTTTGCTTTTAAGGGCTCATGAGATTACAATGGGCCTAGCAGATAATCCGGGACAATCTCCTTATTTTAAGACCGAATGTGCAATATAACATAACATAATCAGAGGAATCTTCTCACATTCATGGGTTCTCGGGATGAGAACAGGGCATCTTTGGGAGGCCATTTTAGAAATTCTGTCTACCACAGGACTCTAACCAAATTCACTCTTGAATTATACCAATTTATATATACAATGCATTTGGTATAAACTTTTCTATAATGAGGCCTTGATTTTCCTCAAGGATAATGTAGCTTGCGAAATCAGGGCTATATGGATAGTCATGAATCTTAGAACCAGAAGGGTCTTCAAAAGATTATCTTTGAAGCAAGTAAGAAACAGTTATCTTCATTTTATACTCAAGGTGTCTAAATCCACAGAGATGAAGTGAGACATGCTCAGTCCCACATGGCTCCAGGTAGCAGAAAGAGAGCAGACACTTTCTCGCTGCTCTTCACAGCATCAGCATGTTTACACGAGGCCTTGTTCTCTCAGACATTCCCCAAGAGCTGTTGGAAATCCTCACAGGCATTTTGAATCGCTTAGCTGCTGAGCTACTCTATTCAGGTACAAACCAACATCTCTTGCAGCAGCCCAAAGATTCAGACTTTCCTCGTCTGAGAGTCTTTCCTGCTGACAGGCATTAAGGGTCCAGTCAGAAATCAAATATGTGCTTATATTTAGGTAAAATATAATGCTTGAAACCATGGGCTTTGCAGGAAGACTTGAGTGTCAATCAACCTTCTTTCAGGAAGTTTCTTAACCTCTCCTCTGTAAAATGGGTATGATATTAGTAGTACCCATCTCACAGGGCTACTCCAATGAGTAATTGAGATAACACATAAACATTTTTCACTTACCACAGTGGCAAGACAATTTTTTTTTTTAACTAGATCTCCACGTGGCTTTCTCATGACAGTAGATGCATTAACAACTGCCCTCCCCTTATGGCCATTATGCTGCTACCTGATTAGAGGAAGTGGCCCTACTCTCTTTTTTCCTACTCCCTTGGCATCAGGCTAATTGAATAAAACTAAGAACCTGCAAATTAAGTCTCACACATGCTGCTATAGGAACATCACCTCCCCCATTCCTCTGCTTACAAGCAGGCAGGCCCTCTGACCTTCAGAGGAGCCTAACAGTGAGAAGCGAAGACTCTGGGGCTAGACCGGGGTGACCAACTATACCAGGAATGAGGGGTTTCTAAAGATGTGGGACTTTCAGTGCTAAAATTGAGATGCTCCCAGGAAAAATACGACAGCTGTTTACCCTAGGACAGACTGCCTTCGTGACCTTAGGCAAGTTACTAACCTTTCAGTGCCTCAGTCTCCACATCTGAATACAAAGATTATAGCAACCCTCCTGCATAAAGCTGTTTTTTTGTTTGTTTTGGAGAGTAAATGAGTTAATACATAAAGTGCTTAAGATCATGCCTGGTACGCAGTAAGTACTCAAAAAATGTTGGTTAGCGTTATGATTACTAACCACTGAAAGGAAACGTGAAGTAATTAACTAACACACAAGGACATGGCAGAGCCCAGAGTCTTATGAAGTCCTTACAGCCGAAGGGTGGAGCACCTGGAAAGAGTTTTTTCCCTGCATCATCATGTCATAATCCTTCTCTGAGCGATAATGAAAACAAAGTAAAATAAGAATATTCTATTCCCTGAAGAAAGAGTAATAAGAGAAATACAAGTGAAAACTACCCTGAGCTACCATTTCATTACCTACTAAACAAAAACAAACTAACGAAAGCAGAAATTTGGCAACACTCAGTTACTTGAGTTGCAGGGAATGGGCATTCTCATACCGTACCAGATGGAATGCAAAATGGTCAAGCTCCATGGAAGGCCGTCTGGCAACATCTACCAAAATTACAGATACATCTGAACTAAAATGCTGCTTCTGGGAATCTCTCCTATGATTCCTCTCATACACATATCACAGGATCTATGTACAAGACCATCCACCAAGAACTGTTTGTTATAGCAAAAAACTAGAAACAATCCATGTGTCCAAAAACAGGGGACTGGTTAAACGAACTATGGTACAGACATACCGTGGAATATGATATAGAAGTAAAAGAAAAATGAAGAAACTCTCTGTGTATTAATATGGAAAGATCTCCAAATATATTATTCAGTAACAAAAAAACAAGACATAATTTATATAATATGCCATCTTTTATGGGGAGAAAAAGGAAATAAAAATGTACATATATACACATATATAAATACATAAATTCACATATGCTTCATATGCATAAAGAAATATTGGAAGAATAAGCAAGAGAATAATTTAAATGACTGCTTCTTTCGTGGGATCTTAGATTCCCGACCAGGGATCGAACCCCGGGCCCTTGGCAGTGAGAGCTCAGAGTCCTAACCACTGGACTGCCAGGGAAATCCTTAAAATGACTACTTCTTAAGGGCAGAAAGAAATAGGGTAGATGGAAATGGCATGGGAACAAAATATCTCAATTTAGATCTTTTTATTTTATTTTTATTTTGGCCTCTGTAAATGTGAAAAATCAAGAGCTCTTTATCTATATCATCCACTTAAAAGATCAGTACCACTCACTTCTATGAAATGAGTCTCATTCGAGAAAACAGCAAGTTGTGTTGAAAACAACAATGTTGTACTCCATCCACCCAAACAAATAAAGATTTCTGACATGTGACTTTGAGGACCACTCCCATCCTGCTAAACAGAAAGGAACCAAGGGGGCTGTTCTAGGGGTACTGATCTGCAGTCCCCTCTCATTCGTGAATACATCCGCCTCTCAACCCAGCAGTGTGGCCAGCATCTGAGAGGATAAAGGATGCTGTGTGTTTTCTTTTCTCAGCCAGGATGAGGTTTCATCATCCCATCTTTTTTTTTTTGTATTTTTTTTTCATCCCATCATTTTACACTTGCACTTTAGAAGCTCTGTTCTGCTTTTTATGTTAATTGGAATCGGCTGCTTTGGGTTCTGACACAGGCATTTAGCACTAACAGTCAATTGCTCTTTCCTCAGCCATCTGGCAAAAGAGTTGAAACCAGCAATTTTCTGAGTCAGAATTAGACATCTGAAAAAGAATGTGCACATAGGCAAACCCTTCAGAAGTGTGGAATGAAAGAAAGGGGCAGGTAGTGGGATGCTATAAACCCCACTGTGGAGCGATGTGATTTCAAAGAGGGGAACCCAAAATGGCACTTTGATTTCCTGAGACCATCAGCACTCTTCCCCCTGTGCAGGACGAAGCACTCTGGATTAGACAGTCTCCCTCCTTTACCTTCCATCCCGCCTGGCAGGAGCTCCCTCCCTCTGGCTCTGTTCCCTCCCCCTTCGAGATGGGTGTGCTCACTGAGACATTCTCATCTTTAGTTCACGACCGGTCCCTTTAACTTAAGTGGGATTTATGTAGCACCCTGGCTTCTGGGACAGCATCATCTCCTGGTCCTTCAAGCTCCATCGCCTTCACGTGCTCACTTTTCTCCATCTGCCCTTTAGCTGTGGATCTTCTCTCTGGACTTCTGTCCTCCACTCATCTTACTGCGTACACTTACTCTCTTGTCTGCAGGTTTGGGGCATTCACAGACCTAAATATCCCCATGAAAATAGCGCTGGTTTAGCTCTTAAAGGGAAACTCATATTAGACCCTTTCTGATCCTGGTTACTTTTTTATATGAGCCCATTCCGAAATTCATGAGGAAACACCACGCTCTCCTCACACAAAAGGCAGCAGTCAATATATTTCCGCCTGTCATTCTCTGTCTGGTAAAGGGTTAGGGGTCTCCAAAACCTGAGGAGGATGCCCACCACTACCACCACCAGTGTCGAAGGCTCAAAAGCTACACAAGTAAACCTTAAGTATTAGTAAGGTAAAAATGTCATTTCCAGATGGATGGCTATGCCACCCCTAAATTATCCACACATTGGTGACGCCCATTATGACCCCATTTTGGCCCACATATCCTCTGCCTAGCAAATGCATACCAAATATACAAGTTAACCCCATCAGGTTAATAAGGGAGCTGCAGCTATGTTCAGTATACCTGCCCTTGTATCTCTCCCAGAGAGGAAATATGTGCTGGTTCCAAGCATCTTCCAGCTGCCTGAACTCCCTTTCTTCCTTTCAACTCTGGGCCTCATATCTACGTGGCCAGGAAGGAAGGCTGGTGTGGCAGAGAGTCAGGACATATGAACACTGTGTAGTGCAGGATTCAGATAGTGTGGTCCTTCTGCCCACATGCACCTGCCCTGAGTATGCTGTTTCTTCCAATCGTTTCTCACTCTTGTTTTAAATTGATTCAATGAGCTACATGATTCCAACATATTAATTCAGTCTATAAGCCTTTCTGTTCCATAACTTCTGTAATGACTTGTCTGGAATGGTACTTGGAGGCTACCATACATCAAAGGAATTTCCCACAAGACAACATTTTGCTGGCTGGTCTCACTTTTTTTCTGTGAACTGTCTCTTCATCTCTATTTCATGATATGATTATAAGTTATTCTTCCTTTTTTTCCCAATTTTCAGATTTTCCTGTAATAATTCTGTAATCTGGTAAGTAATTATGCTTTTCAAAGGGGTAAAGTGATCCGCTGCTCCCTACTGAAGCCCAGGCGCTAAGTTTTATTAGGCAATAACCGGACTAGTCCCCCGTGGGGTAACGGAGTGGATAGGATAGTGGGCAATTCTACATATGTTGGCTTCTCTCCTCTGTCAGACACTGTCCACTTCTCTCTCTGTCCCCTCACTCCCCACCCTAGTCAGGTGTTTATGACTTATGTGCAGACCCCAGAGTAGCCTAAAGCATAGGACTGGCTCAAGGCTGGGTTCCTGGTGCTAGTGTGTCTATTGGAATTCAAGTGAAAATAGTGGGGGGAGGGGAGCTGTGGGAGACGGCTTCAGGAAGACTGACTAGCCACTTGGAAAGGTATTCCCAGCCTCTGGTGCTGGAGACAGACTGCAATGTGTGTCACTCTGGACCCCTTTTAAACCTTCCATGCAGATCATCTTCTATCTATTGACATATTCTTTCTCCAAACCAAGCACAATGTAGTTACTGAAACGCCAACTTCTTCCAAAACCATCACACACAGTTGTGCCTCCCTGACATCACAGACCCAGTTCAACTTGATTGGATTTGGAGTGTTCCTGGTCTCATGGTCATTGTACAGGTCATTATACAGAATCCCACTTCTCTGGCATTTCCTGTTTTCATTTTCAAAATGGAACTGTAATTTCAGAGAATTCAAAATGGCAGCCCATACCATGTCAACACGAAATAATTAAGAAATTCCATATTTTTCAAAATCCAGATTTATAGCCTCTCTTGAAAAATGGGAGCTCTGGATCTGTAAGATCCCATGGCAACAATAGGCTGACCTCTTGAGACAGGCCATGTGCTCTCCAGTTCTGCACAGACCCCACCCCCTCTCCACTAATCCACTCATTTACGTTTCCTGGGTGACTCTCCTGGGCTGCACCACAGCATTAGTCTTCCTGGTGACTGCCCACGTTTTACCAAGGTGACGTCAACCTGTCATCCGTTCTCCTTGTCTAATCTGCAGGCTTCATGAGGCCCAGTTCTCTTGCCCATGTTCCTGCTGAGTGTGGTCTGACCTTGGCCAGTCTTCTAGTCGCTCTTTCCTTAAACCACTAAGGTGACCTGATATCAAGAACTACCAGAAGCCCAGGGGTCCTCTCCTAGTGTCCTGATGTTCACTTTCAGCATTTCAACATAGGGGTCATCACACTAACCTAGCAAATATTGTCAGAACCCCAGAAGCTTCTTTAAAAATTAGTCAAGTGCTTCAGAAGCCTCATGCTAAATCCCTCAGGCCTGTGACCTATCCATTCAGTTGGCATCAAATGCCTTGTGAGATTAAACAAAGGCCTGAGAGATAATGAGATGAAATGGCTTGACCTTCAGATGTGAGATCTCTCCTTTCCTTCTAAGCCTGTCGCTGGTTCAGATTATTTTTATCATTTTTCAAAGCAGCAACGTTTATTTCCTCTGCTTCAGTGAGCTGTGCAGATGCAAGGTCTAGAAGGAATATTTAGTGGTCGCCATGGTAACCATTAGTCATATGAAGTTATAACTAGTGTACTGATTCCTCTCTTCACAGCTGTAAAAAGAAAGCATGCTCCAAAATGCAGGCTTGCTGGGGCTCTGAAGAATGTAATTCTGTAATGCACCCAGCTCCTCTAGTACTTTATCTTGATCTGCGAGTTTAATTCACACTTTAAAGATTTTAGGCAGGGAAGGTTTGAGAGAACTTGAAAGCCAGAAAAGAACTTAGAGATAATTTAGCCTCAGTCTCTCATTCTACACATAAGGAAACTGAGGACTGGAAAGGAGAAGGGACTTAGGTTTACACAGTAAGTCAATTAGTCATCAAAAGATGTATAATGACTGAGTACCAGGGCCAGGGCTCCTCCTTCCCTGACTATGTCTCTTGTCCTAAATAATCAGCAAGGATAAGTAACATAAAGATTTAGGATGGACAAAGATTAGCCAAGTTCAGTGCAAGGCAGGGAAATCTGATCCTACACAGAGAGGCTGGATCTTTGAAATGGAGCTTAAATCAAAAACTACAAATCGTCTCTAAGACCATAATAGCCTTGGAGTGTCAACTGAGCTTTATGATTGGTTAAGTCCAGATGGTACAAACAGTCACTATTTGAAAACAAGGCTATTTGTCTGCTGGTTCTGACCAGTTTTCTGAAAAGTGTGTGTCCCACAAGTGCTGTACCTTCTTCTGGCATCCGGACCTCTCACTAGCTCTCAATTTCTACTCTCCTGACTCAGTGTTCAATTGATCCTCACTTCATGAAGCCTAGGCATATGGCTCTCATACTCTTGCTTTGCAATTGATTGAATGCAAAAGTAATATTGTACATAGAACATTTTAGACAAGGGTCAAGAAGTGCCCAAATGTCTTTACACTTTCTAATTCAAGGAAGGTTTTCTAACCCTTTCACAGATTCACCATTTAATTAGTTTTTGCCTGAATTGCCTCAACATTAGATGACCTACACAAATGCTTCCTTGCAGATCTTGTTTCTAAGTACCATTCCTTGCTAAAAGGAACCAGAGCTTAGAGGAAGGAGGGCTGAAGCAAAGAAATAAAAGAAGGGTTTAGAATATCTTGCTATACTAAAAAGTAAGGAAGTACTCAAAAGAACGAGGGGGGATGTTATGGATTGAATGTTTGTGTCCCCTCAAAAATCATACGTTGAAGCCCAAACCCCCAATGTAACTGTATTTGGAGACAGGGCCTATGAGGATAAATGAAGTCACGAAGATGCAACCCTCATCCAATAGGGCTGGTGACCTTATAAGAAGAGGAGGAGACACTACACCTCTCTCTCTCCACCATGTGAGGATTCAGAGAGAAGGTGGCCATCTGCAAGCCAAGAAGAAACTCTCACCAGGAACTAAATTGGCCAGCACCTTGATCCTGGACTTCCCAGCCTCCAGAACTGTGAGAAATAAGTTCCTGATCTTTAAGCCATCTAGTCTGTAGTACTTTTTTATGGCAGCCCAAACAAACTAATATAGGAGGTATGTCAAAGACTCAGGAGCCAGCTTTAAGGGCACCCACTGGCCAAATCTGGGACAATTTGAGCTTCAAAATGAATGAATTGACAGTACTGGATTACAATTCATTTAACAAAAATAAGACTCCGTTAATTCAAGTAAATAGGATGGAAGGCGCTTTCTACCCAAACATCTGGACTGTGCACTTCAAAAATGCAATGTCATAAAAGACAAAGCTGAGGAATTGCTTCAATTGAAGGAGATTAAAATGCAATCTGAGATCCTGGATTGGATCCTGGTTCAGAGAGAAAATAAACTGCTATAAAAGCATTATTAGGACAATTGTTGAAATTTGAATATTGTTTAATAGTATATTAAATAATAGTGTTATATCAATGTTACCTGAATTTGATGATGGTACTATGAGTCTATAAGGGATAAATGGGTATGATGTCTGAAACTAACTCTAAAATAGTAGAAAAATAAAGGTAGACACACACACACACACACACACACACACACACACACACACACACACACACCCCACACCACGCACCACACACGGAGACAGAGAAAGCAAGTAAAAGAAGCAAAAATGTTAAAACAGGTAAATCCAGGTGGGTTTAGAGAGTTAGTTCATTGTACTATTTTTAAAACTTCTGTTAAGTTTGAAATGATTTCAAAATAAAAGTAAAATTTAAAAACTCTTCAATTTCAAGGGATCCATGCAGGTAGTAGGTAGACATAAACAAGACAAGCTCAAACTGAAAATTCACAAGTAAATAATTCTTTAACTACATTATGAAGCTCTAGCCAAAGGAAGATACATTGATTCACTCTTATGAACACATTTATTTAGCGATACTAATAATAGCTAACGTTTGTGAACACTTTATGTGTTTATATGCTTTCCATATTGGGGCAGATTGCATTTTCTAAATATGGCCACATGGACATATATTCTGTCCTACATGCTCTTCTTAAAATGTGATATTAACATTCTCCATCAAGAGGTGTATTTTCCTTATTCTTGAACCTATGCAGACCTTTAGCTGCCTTGACCACTACAATACCATGGAAGAGATGCTGCGTGACCTCTAAGGTGAGGTCATAAAATGTATCGAAACTTTTACCTTGTCTCTTGGATTGCTCGCTTAGAGGATAAGAAACAGCTATGCATAAAATGCAGTAGGAGCACACTTATGAGAAAAGAATCTGAGTAGAGCTTCACTAAGAGATTCCTGAGAACCCTTATTTGCCACCTCGACTAGCAAGGAAGCTGCCATAGGCTTACATGACTGCTGAACAAGCAGACACCTGCCTGACCTTTCCCCAGATAATAACTATAATCTATAATTGTGTTTTAAGAAAACTTATTCACATGGCTTGATAATTGTGATATTATGATATAATAAGAAATATATATTTGGTCTTTTTTCCCAAGTTCCTGACACAGAGCTTTTAAAACCCTTGGAATTTCCTGAGTGATGGGGGCTGATACAAGTATCTTCTGTTATAATATTTGGTCTCTGTTTCTGGTTCCTGACACAGAGTTCCTAAAACCTTAGGAATTCCCTGAATAATAAGAGTGCCTTTAGTATACTAATGAGATGACTCTTGGCTGAGGGGTTCCTAGAAAGGAAGGATGGGGACTGGTTACCAGAAAGACCAAGTTTTTGTTTTTTTGGTTTTTTTTTTTTTGCGGTACGCGGGCCTTTCACTGCTGTGGCCTCTCCCATTGTGTAGCACAGGCTCCGGACACGCAGGCTCAGCAGCCATGGCTCACGGGCCCAGCCACTCTGCGGCATGTGGGATCTTCCCGGACCGGGGCACGAACCCACGTCCCCTGCATCGGCAGGTGGACTCTCAACCACTGCACCACCAGGGAAGCCCAAGAAAGACCAACTTTTGATTAGAAGCTTGAACTTTCAGTCTCACCCCCAGACCTCTGGGGAGGGAAGAGGAGCTGGAGATTGAATTCACCACCGCACCACCAGGGAAGTCCCAAAACCCACATTTTTTGTCGGAAGTGTCATGCAGTAAAATCAGTTCACGATAATGCAATGGGTTAACACACTAGACATTCCTATCTAAGAATTTAAACTCAAACATTCTGCAAACAACACATAAAACTGAATATGATGCACTCCACCCCGCTTCCTGATATTGACACGAAGATAATGAACTGATTTGGCGCACATTGTTATATGCAGTAAAACCCACCCTGATGTTTCCAGCAGTCCCCTCCTTTTATACCTTTGTCACCACTGCGGTTGCAATCAGCATGTAATAAATAACAACAACAGCTTTTCTCTCCAGTGCCTCATTTCCTTCTGCTTTCTAAATAATTTCAATTCTCTAAGACACGGCAGTTCTACGTTCTTCAAAACAGCACGTTCAAGACCCACACAAACCATCCGCTTCCCCAAGCATCCTTAACATTCAGAATTAAAGCACTTAGAACTTAAATACATGCCTCTGGACCCTTAATAGTCTGATGTCGCCTTGTGGAGCTTGTAAGTTCTTTGTCAAGGGCCTAGACATGCCATTGAAACACCGTTCCAGGACTTCCCTGGTGGCACAGTCGTTAAGAATCTGCCTGCCAATGCAGGGGACACGGGTTCGATCCCTGGTTGGGGATGTTCCCACATGCTGTGGAGCAACTAAGCCCGTGCACCACAACTACTGAGCCTGCACTCTAGAGCCCGCGGGCCACAACTACTGAGCCCGCGTGCCTAGAGCCCGTGCTCCGCAACAAGAGAAGCCACCACAATGAGAAGCCCACGCAACGCAACGAAGAGTAGCCCCTGCTTGCCGCAACTAGAGAAAGCCTGTGCGCAGCAATGAAGTCCCAACGCAGCCAAAAATAAATAAATTTAATAAATTAAAAAAAAAAAAAAAAAAAAAACACCACTCCCGCCCTGTGCACCTTATACAACTTTAAGAACAGAGTGTCATATTGAGATACCTGATTTACCAAATGATACTAAAATACTATTCTCTTCTATAATCCTATTTATGTTGATAACTTTTCTTTAACCCCGTACAAGAAACATTTGAAGGAAAATGTAAGTTTCCTACTCCCTAGTAAAAGAACTGGCCGGGTGAATGATGTATTACAAGGGGATGTCCCTGTCTCCTTGCTGACCCAGAGCTAACCTGTCACTTTATGGTCACTGGGCAGGCACCAGCCGCCAAAGGAGCACAGGACTGACATCCTTTACCAAGAATGTAGACAGCATCAGACATGCATATGAGCATAAAGGCTGGAATCAGGCAGAACGAGTTCAAAGCCCAGCTTTTCCTTGGGCGTGGGACCTTGGGTGATTTAACTTCTATAAACCTTAGTTTCGGTGTCTTCAAAATGGGGATATTAATCCACTTTCCTCACAGGGATGCAGAGAGAATTAAACATGTAAAGCGTTTAGCACACTTACCTAAAAAGAGCTGGAGGAGCATTGGTGGTGGTTCTCCAAAGGAAGGTAACCCTCTGCATGTTTGGGAGATGAAGAAAGGAAGATGTTTGTTCGTTGTCCTATGGTCTCATCCTGCAGGTGAGAAGCATTTCTTTTGCTGATTTTTATTTCCCTCTGGCATATCTGAAAAAGTACAACCATACACAAAGCATGAACACTCAAGTCACAGGGGAAACCAGCTCTTGCCACTTCCTTTCTTTCAGCTGCTTTCTCTCTCCCTCAGCTCAACTCACTTCCAGATAAAGTCTGTATTGATTTCTCTCCTCTCTCCTTTAATGGTCGTAACACTTGGGAGAAATGCCCTCATTTGGTTTTCTTAGACGACTGTCCATAAACTCTTTAATTCAGCCAGTGTAAAAAATTTAATCAGACAAGTTAACTTTTTCAAACCAGGAAACAGTTCCAGTGCTGATGTTTCTCTCTGGGGCCATTCAGACATGAAAGTTATTGAACACAAGGCACTACTGTCAGCCTAACAGACGGTAACAGCTTGAACTCACCAAGGACTCAATGAATTGTAGCATCTCCTAAAAAAATAAAAAAATAAAAATAAAATCCTATAACTAAAGGTAACACCCGTATCTCCTAGAAAAAAAACAGATGCTCAATCTTTAGAGACTTGTGTTGGAATACAACCTACAGTGCGTGGTGTGGAAGTGACTCATGTGTCTACTTGGACAAATCACTTAACCTCGGGGCTAACCAGATCAACGTCCTTGTCATTTGAGAGAAAAGAGATTAAAGATGGGTGTTCGGATCCTGGATGAAAACGTGGCTCTGTATTCGCTCCCCAGCTAATGGCTTTCCATCTTACCTCCAAATCACCTTTGGAATAACAGGGAATGTTAGCTGGGGAGCGAGACATTCCAAAAGGATTAAGAGGAGAGAACAAGGCGACATAATTTTGATCACTCCCAAATGACAGGCTTTTGTGTCAGGGCC
This sequence comes from Phocoena sinus, assembly GCF_008692025.1. Classification (NCBI taxonomy): domain Eukaryota; kingdom Metazoa; phylum Chordata; class Mammalia; order Artiodactyla; family Phocoenidae; genus Phocoena; species Phocoena sinus. The sequence continues at coordinate 42,940,797 of NC_045772.1, read as the reverse complement.
TGGGCTTGAATTCTATGCAAAGACCTGATAACTAAATAACTTCAGATAATTACTGGATGAGTCATCCACACCAAATCCCTGCACTCTAATGATTCATTTTGAAAAGCTCCTGAACAAGCACCAACTCAGGGATCTTCCATTCCGATTCTCTTGCATTGAGAAAAGAATATGCTCTAGAGTTGCTAACCACTGGGCAGCGCGTGGGGTGAGGTCATGTTTGGAAGCAGAAGATGAACCAATAGCAAGGATTCATGGGGCTTTGGAAAAGCAAGTTTGAACGATGTGCTCCAATCAAAACCAGGAAAACATGTGGTTGTCTCTTACCCTTATGTTTTTGGCTGCCCTGTAGACCAGCTGCATCTTATTGCCTTACTGGCTACCCCAGGCCAATGATGGTTTTGAAGTCCCAGTCTCAATACTCCCTCCAATTAGAAAGAAAAAGGAAGGGGAGAGACCAGCACTAAGGGAGAACTATGAATTGCTGTCGTTTTTAAAAGCCTGTAACCCTGCCCTTTTACTAATCAGTCTTATACCTGGCATGATCATTTTTATAAGATACTGCTTCATTGGAATTTCAGCAAAGCAGTTCCAGTCTTCTCCATAATCCTGGCAAGAGAGAGTAAGGTGGGGAAAGACAAGAATCTCCAGCGGTGATAGGCAACCCTAATCTTCAGGATTCAAGTGATTCAGCCTGAGAGTTACAGTCAGTGAAAGCTAAGAAAGCAGCTCCACGTTGCTGCTTCTCAAACGTGCCTGGAGATTAACATTAGTAGTTGAAAAGCAACACATATTTTCCTGCTGACTTTCTTTTATTCAACAAAGTAGGTATTTTCAATTGCCAATACCCACACCCCACTATCGGACTCATTAAAACTATTGCCATTTTGAATAAAGGAAAAAAGTTAATCTGTAAAAAATTTTATTTTTTGATACAAGCAAAGTAGGGTAGTTTTGTAATGGTTTATAGAATTTACTGCCTTGTATATATATTGAGCCAAAGTCATGAAAGCTCTATGTATTGGATGCTTGGTGTCATGTAGACATTTTGTCAAATCTCCAGGCTGACAGTATGAAAATAACCTTTTTTTTTAACCTCAGCAGCTGACTACTTAAGATCAAGTCCCAAAGAGTGAGTAGGAAGGGCACAGAATCAGTTCATTCCTCTAAGTTTAAACCACATGTGAGATTAAGTGGTGATCTCATTTGGGGAATCAAGCAAGGTGCAGCCCCATAACCATCCCATAAAGGTACAGTGAGTGTCGATCACCAAATGCGGGTGGTCTGGATTCTCTGTTAAAGCCAGCTACTAAAGGAAACAAGACCTCATGGCAACCCCTACTCCATGTCTAGAACTGGGGAAGACAGGAATGGGAACATATCCCAGTCAGATTGTCTGCGGTTGTTTAAAGAGATTCCCACCGGACATCAAACCCTGAATCATAAGAGAGAAAAGTCAGGTGCCTAGATGATCCAGGTAGAAAGGAACCTGGCTTCTTCACATTCTTGGACAGAACAGAGTAACTTCTTGTGGTAGTCTTGGGCCAAGTGTGATCATGAAATTCCACATCCCTCTAGCACTCTACTTTTCTAGGTACCTGGGCCTGGAAGAGATGCAGAAAAACATGTAAGCGCCTGAGGGTACATCTGGGACTACTAGGATTGGCTACAGCTAATGAGCACCCATTCCAGCTAGGCCTCACTGGGACTGGAGAGATACACTGGTTTCAACACAATCAGGTTATGGCTCCAGCCAAAGATGCTGAGGTGAGAGAAAAACAGGAATACCAGGGGGAACAGGAAAGCTCAGAGGAGAATGAGGCACGAAGCTGGATGTATCAACCTCTCAAGAATGGCACCCGACAGCATGGCACGGAGTATGGCAGGCCTGATTAAGGCACACACTGAAGGAAAGAACAAGGGTGAAGCAGACGTGAAGATGAAAGCAAGACTCTCTCCAGGCTTCCTAAATCTACTGCACTAGAGCTGTGAGTGCTTATGACCATAATCTAGGTTGATTCCAAACTGGTTTGGGTTGAGTTGGTGAGTGAAGGACGATGAGTTCAGCTGGAAATACCAAGAAACTGGAGCAAGAGTCTCTTTTAGTTTAAATACGATAATGTAGAATTCAAAGGCAGATTTGTAAAATCTATCGTTTTTTTTTTAAGCACTTACCAGACATTCTGCAAAGCACATGACTTTATTCCATTATCCAACCATCCCACCAGACAGATATTAAGACACTTTACAGACAAGGCAATGAAGCTCAAAAAGGTTAAGAAATTTCTCCTCTCCACATCAAAAAAAAAGCCCTGTCTCTGTCTCCAAAGTCTGCCCCATTGCATGACACTAGTTTGCCTCATCAAGATATGGCCTCCAGTTCTAATGTTTCTATAATCTGGCCATGTAGTGTCAAAAAAGGCATTAAACTTCTTGAGGCTCCGGTTTATTCATTTATACTGTAAAGGGATGGAACTCCATGATCTCCACGATCTTCTCTATAACTTCCGTTCAGAGCTGTGACTCCACAAGGTGATAGGAGAAATACAGCAATGCTTCAGGCTCGGGATGGGAAAGAGCGTTAACTACCGAAGGACTGCGGATTATTAAAAATCACTCCCCCCGGGCATTATGGAGCTTGTCATGTACCACGATTAAGTGAATGGAGGGGGTTTGCATGTCCAGCAAATCCCTACCTGGTCTGCAATAAAATGTCCATCCCAGAGGGGAAGTGAAATTGCCTGGTTTATGAATTGCCAGAAGTGGCATTCCTCTCATGTTTTTACAGAGGGCCCTGGTGTTATAATTAAGGAGCCCCGTGGGTAGCCTCTGCTCTCTGCTAACTAAATGAATTCTGATGTGCTTGGATCAGGAGAAATGTGATTGTATGATATTTCTGACTTTTAGTGTTCCTATTCTTCCCTTGATATTTCAAATCAACCACCGCTTCCCTCAGCTCAGCTTTGATGATCTAATTTGAGCCTAATTGCTGAGCTCCCTGTGAGAAACCACCCAAGTGCTCTGAGTACAATTCTCCTTGCCTAGGAAATCAGCTTGCATAGGCATATCTCTCTTTATGCCCCTGAAAACTGAATAAGATGAAAAGAGTTTACAGTTCTTGCATAAGGGGCTTGAGACTGACCCAAGAATATTACCTGATAGTTGGGATTACAATATGTCATGGCAACAATAGAACATTTTGAAATTTTCTTCTTAAATTCTAAATAATTTTCCTAGGATAATCTAATACATCTTCCCAATACACTGGGAAGAACATTGGGTTTAGAATCAAAGAGACCTGAAGCCACATCTGCGCTCTGCAATTTACTAGACTTTGACCTTTGACATCACACTGAACTTCAATTTCCTTATCTGTCAAGTTCATCACTAATAGTCATTGTACAGAATTGTTGTGAAGTTGTGAGTTTGTGTTAAACCTCTGTATGATTCTGGCATGATGTTCTGAATAAAAGTAACAGCGGCCATTTATTAAACACCTGCTATATGCCAGGCTCTGGACCGAGAACTTCATGCACATCAACTAGAGAGGTCACAACAACCCTGCAAGGTGAGTCCTGTGTCACTAATTGTGTCTCACTGAAGAGAAGACTGAGGCATAAGAAGGCAAAACAATTGACACAAGGTCCTCCTGCCAGGTAAGCCACAACCCTGGGATGGTCACTGCATCTTGTTATTTTCACATGCCAACAGAATAGATGGGAATCATAGATGTATAATTTGAAATCTTCGCTCTTCTGGAAACAGTGAACTCAATTCAGAGAAAAAGTCTCATAAATGAAGAAAGAAAATGTTTCTAACGATATACTTGAGGAAAGGAAGGCGTAAAACTGCCCGTCATATACTCAATATTGTGACCTTGGATGGGTCCGAGTGTTACTTTGGCAGTTTGCAGGGAGATGGTTAAAGGGATAGAAAGAGGCACAATCATGGGACACAGGGATTCCACAGGGAATCGCCACGGGGGTTCAGCTGGAGCCCTGTGGTTGCCCACGTTTCCCTGGACCAATGCTTTCTACATGGGCCTTATCACAGGTCAAGTGGACTGTCCTTGCCTTTGTAGGAAGCATGGGAACTACAACCCATGAGACAATCTCTAAAGACAACTCAGTCATCAGGAAGGAAAAATACATTATACACTGATATTTGAAATGAATGCTGTTACACTCCCCTGAGCTGAAAGAGGTGTTAAGCAGGCAGGTTCACAGATTGCTTCCGGTACCATTTGGAACATCAGTTTCAAACTAAAACAACCTCACATTACAATTCCCTCTGGAAGCTCGAGGTCAATACCATGCCTCACATCCCTGACATCTTCAATCACTGTCCCAAAGATAAGCCCCTCCAGTCAGCAATCCTGCCTAACCAGACTAACACTTGGATCAGGGAGAACCAAATGCCCACATCTCCTGTTCACTCCCAAATCTTTCTGCTGTCTCTTCTAGAACCCCATTTCCTGATCATCAAAGTCCAGTGCATTTTCATCCTCCGAAAGTGAATCTTTCACCACATCTTTGCTGAACCCAAGCCTGGTCCTCCCCATGGGTACTCTTCTCTTCCACAGTCCTCACTAGGGGTGGCTTTTGGTCTCTCAAGCCTCACTTGACACGGGACTTAGAGGTGGGCCAGCATTCTCTTCAGGCTTGTGTCTTCTAGTTATACAATCCTAAATGCCTTTTTCTTATTGTCATCAACCAACCCCCTCACATTCATCCCCAAACCTGAAACAGCAGCTGATTCATATTCTCCTCTCCACCCCTAGCCTTACCATCACCCACGGTGGTTTCACAATCTATGTCCAGGCCCCTTAAAATGCCTTTACTCCCAATTCCTAAGCTTTCTCAATTCAATAACCTTCGATTCTACTCTAATTCTGTCACCTGCCTGTATAACCACACCTGGAAACTTGTCCCACAGAATTGCTTCACTGATGAAAACTTAATCACCAATATTCCGCAGCCTGACCACACAACCTACTTAAACTTCCTGCTCTGTCAATTCCTTTAACCTTGTTTTTCAACTTCATAAGAAAGAATGCTAGTCCTTTGACCCACTTCCCCATGCACCCATTTTCTCTGATCAGTAAGTTTCTTTCTGTCTTCACTTCCCTTCAGCCTAAATAAGCTCTTCAAACATTCTCTTATCAATAACTTTGATTTTCTCATTCCATTGCGCTTCCTCTAAAATCCTCAGCTTGAACCTGTACTCAAGCATCCAGGCGAGGCAGAATAAAAACTGTACAGCATGCTTCTACAAATCCATGACCTTCATCCTTAGCTACTGCCTCAATATGTTTCTAGATAGTTCTCTCTCACTATCATTCCCCACAAAGATTGCTTCCACTCTCTACCACACTCAGTTACCTATCCTCTTATTCCCAGGGGACACCCTTACCTCTGTCTTCACCAAGGACACAGAGGGATCAGGTAGGAATTACCTCACCTTCCAATCCTCTCCTCACTCCACTCACACAACCATTTCTTCATCACCACCTTCCCTTACCTCCTTTCTACCCAGTCCAGAGACTATATCTCAAACTCTTATCTCAAACTAATCCTCTAGCTCACTTCCTCTTAACCCTTTTTTACTACATTTCTACAACCCATGTGGCAAAGAAGAACCTGAAAAAGAAATGACAAAGTATTTTGAACTAAATGAAAATGAAAACAGAGCATATCAACATTTGTGGAGTTCTACTAAAGCATTTCTTGGGGGAAAATGTACAACATTAATCTTCTATATAAGAAAAGAAGATCTCAAATCAATGACCTTAACTTTCACCTTAAGAAACTTCATATATCTTAAGAAACTAGATATATGAAGTGAAAAATATACCCAAAGTAAGCAGAAGAAAGAAAATAATAAAGATCAGAAAGGAAATCAGTGAAATAGAAAACAGAAAACAAAGAAAATCAATGAAATAAAAAATTGGCTCTTGAGAAGAACAATGAAATTGATAAACCTCTACACAGACTGCAGAAGGAGAAGAACATCAACAATAACGAGAGAGAGAGAAGACATAAATTGCCAATCTCAGGAATAAGAGATGTGACATCATTACTGATTCTACTTATTTTTTAAAGGAGTTAATATGTTATCAAGAACTTTATAGCAGGGCTTCCCTGGTGGCGCAGTGGTTGAGAGTCTGCCTGCTGATGCAGGGGACACAGGTTCGTGCCCTGGTCTGGGAAGATCCCACATGCCGCGGAGCGGCTGGGCCCGTGAGTCATGGCCGCTGAGCCTGCGTGTCTGGAGCCTGTGCTCCGCAACAGGAGAGGCCACAACAGTGAGAGGCCCGCATACCACAAAAAAAAAGAAAAAAAAAAAGAACTTTATATCAATAATTTTGACAACTTAAACAAAATGTGAAGAGTCCTTGAAGATAAACCTACCAAAGCTCACTTAAAGAAACAGATAACCTGTATAGCCATATATCTACTTAAGAAATTGAAGTGTTGTTCAAAATCTTCCCACAAAGAAAGCTCCAGGCCCAGATGGCTTCACTGGTGAATTCTTCCAAACATGTAAGGAAGAAATAATACCATTTTATGCAAACTCTTCCAGAAAATTGAAAAGAAAGGAATACTTACCAATTTGTTCTATGAAGCCGAGAATTACCATAATACCAAAACCAGACAAAGACATTACAAGAAATGGAAAACTACAGTGCAGTATTTCTCACGAACATAGATAGTTTCTGTTTTAAAAGCAAAAATTTGGCCATATGTTTAATTTACTGCTGTCATTTTTACTCTCTCATGCCAACTGGACCGGTATCACACATTTTCTATAAACAGATACATTGAATATTTTATGATTTCTGTGGTTGTGACAGTTTTACTATTACCCAACTCAACCGAGCTCTGGGTGCTTTTTGTTAAGCACCAAACTTAGAAGGAAAAGGAAAAACCAGAGAAATAGAGTTAACTTCCCTAAATCCTCACCCCTTAATTTTTAATTATTATCATATATAAAACTACAAAAATGTCTAACAGTTTATCCTGTGTTATGACATGACAAACATGGATTGTGTGTAGATTCCTTTGATTATATTCCTGGCTTTAGCAAATTCCACAAATATCATATGCAGAGCAGAACGTTCCTTTATTAAAAAGACATAATCTTTCTTTAGAACATTTAGTAATCTTTGAATTGATTCATGAGCTTTTGCTGTTCCTTGGTACACTTAAATCTCTTCATCCAAAAGAAGATCAGTAAAAGCTGTCATTAATTGCATGATTATTAAGTAATCTGTTAAGCATCTTAGTTATTCTTATAACAACCACATGAGGTTTTATTTTCATCTTTATAGAAGAGGAAATGAGTTTAGAGAAATCAAATACTTGTCTAATTTCACACAGTTATTAATTGGTAGTGCTGAACTTGAACTGAAGCCTGTCTAATTTCAGAGCTGAAATTTGAGTTTTTAATAACAATGCATATTTTGCCTCCTCAAATGTACCTATCTTACGTACAAGAGAGTTTTTCTGCCCACAACTTCTTGCTCCTCCTTCTAAATGGAGGCGTTTAAAATGGAGGCGTTTCTGCTGCCATGAGGCAATGAACTTAAGATAATTTTTCAATGTTCAAATAATGAGCTAAATTCTAAAATAAATGTCAAATCATAAAGTTCAAGTGTTTTAACTCAATAGACGATACCTCTCTTTCCCAATTTGTAAAATATTTTTACTGATCTCTATTTCTATTGCCTTTAGCCATTTGTATAACTTAGTTTCAGCATATTTGGAGCACACAGTTAAGTATCTCTGAATAAGCAAAAACAATGGTTATTCATTGGGAATGGAAAGAATTTCATAAACGTCATTGACAGTAATCATAATAAAAATAAAATTTCATTAATCTTCACACCTAAAAGTATCATATATTTTATAGGTTCACTGTTGGAAAGTGTAAATAATGTGATATGGCATGCAATAAAATAATACAGGCATTTTTCCGCTATTCCAGTAGCTGACATATTGCACGGTAATTGCGAAAATACCTAATTCCTTTGCAAATCAACCTTTATTGCCTCTGGTGCAGCTTTAGTTTCATTAACAATATTGAAAAATTATCTAAGTAAAAATAACAACATATAACATTAAAATGTAAAATATCAGGTTAACATCACCGGTAAAATATGTAGTTATTAAAAATGTAACTGCTTTTGGGGCTTCGCTGGTGGCTCAGTGGTTAAGAATCTGCCTGCCAATGCTGGGGACACGGGTTCAAGCCCTGGTCTGGGAAGATCCCACATGCCACGGAGCAACTAAGCCCATGTGCCACAACTACTGAGCCTGCACTCTAGAGCCTACGAGCCACAACTACTGAGCCCACGTGCCACAACTACTGAAGCCTGTGCACCCTAGAGCCTGTGCTCCGCAACAAGAGAAGCCAGCGCAATGAGAAGCCCGTGTACCGCAATGGAGAGTAGCCTCCACTGGCCACAACTAGAGAAAGCCCACGAGCAGCAATGAAGACCCAAAGCAGCCAAAAATGAATAAATAAATAAAATAAATTTATAAAAATAAATTTAAAAAATGTAACTGCTTTTATAGGGCAAACTTATATTTCTTAACCACATTCATAAATGCACATCTAATTGTTCATATTTCATGTCAAAGGTATCATCAGATAAGCCTCGGAAATAACGAAGAAGAAGAATATATTTCAATTAGGGGCCTGAGAGAGGGTTACACAGACCCCTCTATCAGGGTACAGTTCAGTCACAGAGCTTTGGGGTTTTTCCTCAACTGCTCTATCTTTTGGTCCCACTAATGCTAAACACTATTGCTATTGGCAGCCCAGCATTTGCTCTCTCAAGAGGAGAAATGTGATATAGTTGGCATGCCAACTCACTCTGTAGATTTTCTAAATTCCAATTGAGCCATGCTCTCCAGACTGGGCTTTGGATATGTGAACTGTTATCAAGTAGGAAGTAAGATAAAACATTGGGCTAAGTTCACTTTAGGCCACTGACTTATCTGAATCCCTATTCCCAGACAAGGCAGCACAAGGCAATCCTACTCTCCACTGTTCTCAGGATTCTTACTTGAGTGTGTCATTTTGTCCCTTCTTGGCTACTAGGCAACATAAAATCCGTAAAATTCCCTGCAGTTTCTTCTACAGCACATACAGGCATCTTCAGTGCCCAGCCATCTGCTTTGTGGAGGCGATTTGAGAAAAAAAGAAAAAAATGATATGATGAATAGGTGAGTATGATTGATAGGAAGCTTCATTTCGTAAAGGGTTAGAGTAGTTTCCGGACCTACAGAAGAGAGCTGCCCTGAGAAAGCATTCAGCCTGTGGACCAAGCTCGCATCTTTAAAGAACGACCCTCTTGAGTTAGGGTTCTCCATGACTCCCAAGTCCTCACGTGTTGCAATTAAACATGTCATCGTCCATGGTGGATGAACAGAATTTAACAAGGGTCAGCCAGATCCCCAAGGTTAGGGGAAAAAATATCACACTGAAATTAACTCTTGCAGACACATCAGAAACACTCTAGGCAGAACAGCAGTTTCTGGACAGGAAATTAGAAAACCTACATTTTAATACTGCCTGCCATGAGCAAAAGAATGAGGAGGAAGGGCCGGGGTAGGAAGAGGTCAGGTAGCAGGTATCTTTCAAGCCTTTATAAATAAAATGTAAAGATTATTCTCCCTAGTGTTATCTAAAATTTGGATATATGTGTGCCCTTTTAAGCACATCTCTGGAACCAACATCTAAAGAATGTTAGAGTATTCATTTTATTCTACTGTCTTGTGTGAAGTCGACATAAAACAAAATGGCTTTTCCGTGAATGAAATGGTAATAGTAATAACAGCCACCATCTATCAAGTGCTTACTACTTGCCAGGCACAAAGCTAAACACTTTATATACATCAGCAAACATATGAGGTAGTTACTCATGTTACCACCATTTCACAAGTGAGAGGCTGGGGCTCAGAGAGAGAAGCCAGTTCCTCCTCCCCATCAGTGCCTGATTCAAGCATCTTCTCTGAGAAGCCTTTCTGCTTATGGCCTTGCCCCCTCCAGGCTTCCTTGATCACTCCCTCCCTGAAGCTGCACTACACCCAGCATATTCCCCCTCTGTGGTACCTACCACACACCGTATAATAATTATTTGTCTGTACATCTGTATCCCCAGCAACACCGAGCTCCTAGAGGGCAACAACACTGTCTTGCGCTTTTGTATTCACAGCATGTGTTATGCTGCTTGATAATGCACAGTAGGGACTCAAGAAATGCGTATGAATGTATGAGTGATGAATGGATGGAAAAGATCAACATTTAAAAAAATGAAGCATCATTGGAAAAGGACCGAACAGTGAAGGAATACTGGAATAATGAAGCCGAGCAGGACCCTGTGGGGCTCCTGGGCACAGGAGCCTTTCAAACAGTTGCTAATCAGGGAAGGGAGGGGATGCAGAGACAAGGGAGGAGCAGTCAGGAAACAACAGTGCAGCCTTGGGGCAGGGTCCTGGTTCCACCTCAAGGGATACACACAACAGTATCTTCGATCTCTTTACAGAACTAAACCCCCCCAAAAATGGAAGATGCTAGCATTCTTCATTGCAGAAAAGACCACCTGAGGCCAGATTAAAGGAACCAGAGAAGCTCATCAAGAGACTGCCTGAGATCAGATTAAAGGAGTGCAGACCCTGCACACACGCTAATCCTTATCAGCAACCCCACCCTTGAACCATTGTTATAAAACTCCTCACCAAATCCTCCCAGGTTGGGATGCACAGTTTTCAGGGCACAAGCCCACTGTGTCCACCTTTGCCTGGCAACGCGATAAAGCTATTCTTTTCTACTTCACCCAAAACTCTGTCTCTGAGATTCAATTCAGCACCAGTGCACAGAGGTCGAGCTTTGGGCATCAATAATGTGAGGAAACATATCCAAGAATTATTCTAACACTTACCTTAGATTTGAGGTACTCAAACTGCCCTCTCCCAGTTCTCCTATCTGTTGGAATAGCCAGTAAGTAACATGCTTCTCAAACAGAATAGCACAGGGCTGCAAGGCATGGTGGGAAGAGTATCAGATTTAGAGACCAACTTGAGTTTGAGACCTGACTCTACTGACCTTGGGCAAATCAACTGACCACCTGAGCTGCCTTTTCTCATCTGTGACATAGGATCATCCCTACCCATGCATCTATCTCATAGTTCACGTAGTGATTTAGAAAGATCATAATGTATATGTGAATACATTTAATAGGTGTAAAGAATAACACAAATGTTAATGACTATAATGGACAGACATTATGAAAGACTTAACACTCTGGCTAACTTCTAGTCATGCCGCATGGGAAGACAGATGGGAACTAGGTTCTATAGATCGACCACTCAGTGCCAGGCACTGTGGAAGCAATTTATGTACACAATCTCACTTAAGTCTCCCACCAGCCCTGGGAAGTGCAGATGCTATCATGTTAACTTTACAAATGAGGAAAGTGAGTGTTAAGCAGTTGAGTGAATTATCCAAAGCTATTTGTACAGGGCCAAGCTGCAAACTGGTGTCACGTCTTATTGATTTTGAAACATGATATTTTCATCAACATCCTGCTGCCTTCATGGAACATCAATGGTCACTGTACAGAAGTATCTAGAAATTGGAACTAATTCTGCATCTGTCAGGATGCAGAAAAACTTTGAATATTTCTTATAATCTATTGGTACCTTTCAAACTGGAGTTTTTGAGACTGAATCAGTCCTTTTATTTAGAGTTTAAGAGGGGCCATACATGACAGCACCCTGCCCTGCACAAGCTCAGAACCAACAGAGAGACAGACACAGACTAGAGACCAATAGAGATCACAGTGCACTTACTATAGAGCGGGACCGAAGGGTGTGTTTGACTCCTTATGTGCTGCCCCATTAAACAGCCTCATCCACCCCAGTCACGGGCATCAGTCGATACCCACAGGCCATGCCAGAGCAGACAGCTCACCGTGTGGCAGCCAGCAGATGGGACTGCACCTTTTTGTGGACAGATGGATGGAATAAGAGAGACATGCAGGAGCTTAGCACGCTCAGTTCTTCCTCTCAAACTGATCAATCAACTAAGTCCCACTCTGGTGAGCATGAGTGAAGAGGCCGAGAGAACTGGGAAGAATCCCTCCCAAGATCTGCCTTCCTAGAGCCTGGAGTGGATTTCCTGTCTCTCTATGGAAATATGATGAGTGTGGAATGGAACCATTTTTGGATTTGGGGGTTTTCTGTTTTAAAAATGTGGTGGGAGGGTCTCTTCTGGAAATCTAGGCCAATGAGGACTGATTTACTCTTTTAGTTACACTAATCGGAAATAACGAAGAGAGAACTCAGGGCATAACACACAGCTGCTTGAAGAGTCTATTCAATATGTCAGCCCAATTTAGGGGATGACTCCTGCCCTCAAGTGTCAAAGGCAAATTTTCTTAAAGGACAACTGAGATTCAGACAAATTGTTTCCCTGTCTACACCCACAACATATATGAATAAACTTCTTCTGAACCAGCCAACATCCCTTTTGCTACTTCCCTTTAGCCAGCCGAGCCTGTAGTCAGAATGTGACTGTATCTCACTGTGTTGTGGAATGTTGGCCAGGCAATGCATATGTATCTATTAAACACCTGCTATTTGCCAGGCAGTAAGAAAACAGACAGAGCCTCTCCGGGAGCCTCCCTTCTGGTGAGGGAGAGATGGACAATAAGCATGTAAGCAAACAAGATATTTTATGATACTGATAAGCACTAGGAGGAAAAGAAATAGGATATTATGATAAAGAGGGGCCCTCAGTCGCTGTATGCATGATGAGAAGTTGACAGCAATATGAAGATCAGGAGAAGAACAGTCAGGCAGAAGGATATAGCAGATCTGGAGACAGGCATGAGCTTGATGTCTTTTCAAGAGGTGGGGGAAAAAAAGGCCAAAATCGGCTAGAGAGACAGGAATGAGAGGGAATGCAGGGCGATAAGGCCAGAGAGGGAGCCAGGAACTGGATCTTGTAAGACTTGTGGACAATGTGAAAGAGTTTCGATGTTATTCTTGGTATAATGGGAAGACATTGAAGGGTTCGACCAGGAAGTAGCTTGGTATGATGTACACGTGATCACTCTTGATGCTGTGAAAAGCACCAACTGTGGGTGGGCAGAAGTAGAAGCAAGATCAACTGGTAGCTTGGACCACAGCTTGGAGCTTAGAGCTGATGAAAAGTGATACAATTCAGGATATATTTAAGAGGTGGTAGTGATGGGAGATTCTGACAAATTTGATGTGAGTGTGAGAAAAAGAGGGAAAGGAGAGATGACTCCTAGATGTGGGGCCTGAATAAACAATGCGGCTATTGACCACCATGGAGAAGACTTGAGAGGTGTGGGCCAGGGATGGGGGTGAAATCACCTGGCTTTTGGCCATATTAAATTTGAGGTGTCTGTCAGACATCCAAGAGGAGATGTCAAGAAGACCAATGAACATATGAGGCAGACTTAAGGAAGAATTCTGGGTTGGAAGTATATACGCTGCGAGTCACTGGGACCTGGTAAAATCAGTTCAAGAGAGAAGAAAGAAAAGAAACAGCTCTGGGAAACTCCAATATTTTACAGGCTTGTAGAGAAGAGCCTGCAAAAGAGACAGATGGAAAGGTTTCTTTGAGTATGATGATAAGGAGCCCTAGGCAAGACTGTGTTCTGAGGAGGACACAGTCAACGGTGTCAAGTGCTTCAGTATAAGAGAAGGGCAGATAACTGGCCATGGGTTTATCAATACATACGTAGTCCTGGTGACCCTGATGTGAACTGTTGCAGTAGAGTTGGGGGACACAGGCCAGTGGGCTTCTAAAGTCTTCCCATCTTTGGATTCTATAATTTTGATGACCTGCGCCAGGCTATAAATACCTTCTCCTTCACTTATCCCCCGAAGCTTCCCTTAGGGACTCTTTCTGCTGTCCTCACTTTCCCACCTAATTCAAAACAAATAGCAATTTTACCTAAAGGAAAGGTCAATAAAATGAAATGGTGCAATCCGTGAAACTTATCCCTAGGTTTTCCAAAAATTCATCAACAATTCTTCTAAGTGCCATAGGAATGCCTTGGTGGAACCAAGTGTTTACGTTGTTTTCTCAGATTTCACTACATGAATTACCTCACTCAACAGTAGACGTTGGAGGTCTGGTCTACCAAGCTCTCTTTAGCTCCACTTATAATCTACCATAGATCATTCATTCCTGGTTTCATATCACTCTTGGAGATGAATCAGCTTTTCAAGTGGAGGGGAGGTAGCATCATTTTATTAAGTAAGAGTTATTGATAACATTCCATTTATGCAAAGTTTGCTATGTGTAAGGGATTGCTATTAGTTTCACACCTTGGAAAAAGAAAGAAGTGTATGTTTATGTGTGTGCCTGTGTGCACATACGCACATACAAACTCATAGACACTGTTAATCCCATATAGGTCAGTGTGAATCTGATGCAGTGGTTCTCAATTAGGAAGGAGGGTAATTTTGTCCCCAGGGGACATTTGGCAACATCTGGAGACATTTTTGGCTGTCATATTGGAGGATGTAACTGGCACCTAGAGGGTGGAGACTGAGGATCCTGCTGACCATTCTATAACACATAGGGCAGCCTCCTCCACAACAGAGCATTTACTGACCCCAAATGTCAGGACTGTTGAGGTTGAGAAGCCCTCACATCATGATGGAAGGGCAGAGAGCACCAACCTGAAGGAATATTCCATAGACAGTGCACATGGTACAGCAACTTTACTGACCTGGTCAGATCTGTCAATATAACTGATCTGTAACGTAATCACTGGTCTGCTACGAACTGTGGGTGTGAGACACAGGCAATGATATACTTCGCTAATTTACACAGCTACCTGTGTTAGCTGGTGTCTACAGAAGATCATTTTCTAAATTTAAAATGTCAACTTAATATATCTCATTCTAGTCTAGCTTCCCTCAAACCTCATGAAATGGAGCTACCAGCCTTGCCTGTGGACTCAGTTTTCTCTTTTCTAATTCAGATGGCCTTCCGTTATTACCTGCACGCCCCGGGGCTGACTTTAGTATTAAAGATCTCACCACCAATTAAATGCCACCAACCCTCTAGCAGGCCTCGATGAGTCTTCTATCCTCCCCATGCCAGGCAGAGGAGGGACTAACCCTAACAATGCCAGATGAGAGGACAAGTGACCAAAGTTAAATGATCAACTAATACACAAAAGGTCTGGCAATATCTTACAGGAGCTGTAATACCTACTTCCTTCCAGGACCCATCAGTGGCTGTATTTGGCAAAACCCACAAACTTTCTTCAAAAAAATGCCTCTTGAGGCTCAAATGCCAGTCAAAAGTCAAACTGACCTAAATTTAGTAAAGAGTGTATTCTCTAACCTCAGGGTCAACTAAATATCTAGTCTTCTTTCCACAGTATGACCAAGCCTTTTATCCTGTACTTGTTGGGGAAGGACTTATTTAAACGATATTCATATTACATTCTTTTTTTTTTTTTTTTTTTTTTTCGGTACGCAGGCCTCTCGCTGTTGTGGCCTCTCCCGTTGCGGAGCACAGGCTCCGGACGCGCAGGCTTAGTGGCCATGGCTCACGGGCCCAGCTGCTCCGCGGCACGTGGGATCTTCCCGGACCGGGACACGAACCTGTGTCCCCTGCATCGGCAGGCGGACTCTCAACCACTGCGCCACCAGGGAAGCCCCATATTATATTCTTAAAATAAACCTGAGCCTAGAGAAAAAATATAACAACCTTCAACAGCAAAACACTGCAGAGCTGCTGAGTGGAGAAGCTTACCATAATCAGAGAAACGGCTTGGGTTTCAATTTAATTCTTACTTGCTCAAAGGCCAAAGGAAGTTTTCTATGAGGAGAATGAGGTCATTCTTCACAGAAAGGGATCACTGTCTCAAAATTCATATGACCGGGAAACACAAGGCTAATAGAATGAGACGTTTCAGAAATGAGAACTAAAATAAAGTGGGCTTAAGAGATGACAAACCTGTACGTGTGACTTAAGCACACAGAGATATACTGACAGCATACTGTGGAATCTTTGCTTTTCTTCCAGGAAAAGGCCATCTTCTCATACTTAGTGCAACCCCATACCGAAGCGCCCCCAGTGCTGCACATGAATGGGGCGCTTCCAAACACACAACATGGGAACCCCAGCAGCCTGGCTCTTCAGGACTTGTTCGGTACCAGAGGGGAGGCAAGTACCCACATGGTGGGGTTCTGAAATGGATTAGGGCACTTATCCCAAGTTATCACAAATATAAGGAAACAGACAATAACTTGCAAGGAGAGGAAACAGAGATGCCACAAAATCAGTGTGTTGATTTGTTTCCATCTTGGTTCTTGCCTTGCCTACTTTTCAACTCACACAGATGTGCTGTATAGCATGCGGATAAAGCACATGGGCCAGGTCCAGCTTTACCTTGTCCCAGCCATTTGACTGTAGGCAAGTTACTTGTCTGTCTGTTACTGAGTTTCCCCATCTTTAAAATGATGACTAATAGTGATAATGGCCACCTAGGGCCATTGTCATTGTTTAAAAAAAGTAATATTAGTTTGGGCTTAGCAGAGGGCCTAACACTTGGTAAGTTGATGAATATTAATCGCTATGGCCCACAATTTGGATTCAAAGATTCAAAGAGCAAAATTTTAGATCTCAAAGATGATTTAATTCAGATCCATTTTAGGAAATAGGAGCTCAGAGAATTTATGTGATGTATCCATGGTTACACAGCTAGTTAGCAATGAGATGAGATTAAAACCCAGGTGCCTTGACCCCTAGACCAGTTATTTTAGGGGGAAAAAGAAGAAGAATGGTGTACATGCGTTTGAAGAAATATGTTAGTTGGTTCTCCTGCCAGAGAAATTATGGATACTTCCATGCAGTAGAAGCACGTCTTTTAAAGTCTGCTGTCTGCACTCATTCAGCCAGACCATGCTTTAGTTGCAGGGGAAACAGCTGGTCCAGCCCAGACTTGTCACACTGTCACCTCGAGCCTCTAAACAAGCCATTATCTGGCAACAGCAGATTGGGACCATCTGTCACCGCAGGGCACATATGGCCCCACTAGATTGTAAGAATAAGGTTGTCACAAAAGGTCATTAACTATGCATCACTTTTCTGTGATGAGCTCTAAGCAGGCACAATGATCTTCCCATTTTATCTCAATGTCTCTAACTCTCTCCAGCACTTGGAGAAACTGAGGGCAAATAAATCAGGAGTCTTCCTGCCATGGTTCCTGGTCAATCCCAGAAAGGGTTCCATTCATTTACTTTGGCCAGTCTGTTCTTTTTAAAATATGTTTCACATTTTCTTCATAAAGAATCCCAGAAGGAGTGAAGGTTTGTAAACAGTGCCTGATACATTGTAAAGATTGGGTTTGCATTAAATATACATAAGAAAAGTAGAAAAACAAGGGTGAGCTAGGCCAACTACTTGGAGTAGATGACACTGGAACAACAGAGAACACAGACAAGAAAGAATCATACTCTTCTTTTTTACAAGGACCATTACTAGGCACTAAGAATTAGGTGCACTAAAAACAAAAAAGCTCAGATACATGGATAGTGCTTTTAAAATACGGTGGCAGGGACTTCCCTGGTGGTCCAGTGGGTAAGACTCCGTGCTCCCAACGCAGGGGGCCCAGGTCTGATCCCTGGTCAGGGAACTAGATCCTACATGCATGCCACAACTAAGAGTCCAAATGCCGCAACTAGGAAGTCCGCAGGCCGCAACTAAAGATCCCACATGCTGCAAAGAAGATCCCACGTTCTGCAACTAAGATCTGGTGCCGTCAAAATAAATAAATAAATAATATGTTAAAAAATAAAATATGGTGGCAGATTCTTTGGTATTTCTTCGGTAGTGAGGTAATTCCTATGTGTTGTCACTTTGAATATGGGCAGGCTGCTTCAACTAATAGAGTGTGACAAAAGTGATGCTAGATGACTTGGGAGGCTAGATTATAAAAGACCATGTAGCATCTGCCTTATTTGTAGGTACCCTTACTCTTGAAGCCCTATCCCACCTTGTAAGAGGTCTCCATGATTCGAAGCCGCGATGCTATGAGGAAGCCCAAGCCACAGGTAGGGGCCATAAACAGGTTCTCCAGGTGACAGTCCTGTCTGAACCCAGCCTTCAAGTCATGCCTGCCCGGACACCAGACATGTGAGTGAAGAGTTTCTAGAGAGTTCTAGCTCCCAGCCACTCCCAGGCAGTCCTGTCTTTCCAGCCGAGCCCCAGACATTGTAGGGCAGAGAAAAAGCCATTATTACTCTGCCCTGTTTGAATTCCTGACCCACAGACTCTATGGGTGGAATAAAATGGCTATTGTTTTCTACTTCTAATTTTGGTGTGATTTATTATACAGCAGCAGATAACCAGAACAGAATTAATAAGATAGTGAAAGCATCCCTGACTATTTTTAAGGAATGTAATGAGAAGGAGAAAGAGAATTAGCTCTCCACTGCCCCATGCTTCAGATGTGACCTCATTTAACCCGCACAGAAGTCCTGTGGGTTAGGAGTTAGTATTCCCATCACTTAGGTGAGGAAACTGAAGCTCTGGGGGATTTAAAACAACTTGCCCAGGGATGAAGCAGAAATCTGCACCTGGGACTGTTTGACTCCGTAGACCTTTCTGCCACATCTCATTCCGGCTCAAGTGTCCACATTCAGCCACATCCTATAGCCCAGAAATCTCACGACCACTGTAAATAAAATCAGCTTTCATGTTTAACAAGTAGTTACTTTTTGAGCACCACTGTATACCAGGCATTGTGCCAAGCACTCATACTAGTGAGTAAAATAAACTCACATCTGCTCCTTTCTTCCAAGCTCACAGCCATCCTTGTTCACCCTCCCTTTTCTGCACCCCGGTTAGTTTTTGAAAATCCACATCTCTCAGATACTCCCCTGATTAAACTCTTTCGGGGGTGTCTCCCTCCCCTGCACCATGGTGATTCACCAACCTGGTCCAGTGACCAGTGTCAAGGCTGGTGGTATGAAACTCAGCCAAGGAGCGCTGTATACAGATGCTCCAGCTTCACGTCTGCAGAATCTGATTCAGTAAGTCTATATATATTCTCAAAGCTCCCCAGTGATTCTCTCTTTTTTTTTTTTTTTGTGGTACACGGGCCTCTCACTGTTGTGGCCTCTCCCGTTGCGGAGCACAGGCTCCGGACGCGCAGGCTCAGGCGGCCGTGGCTCACGGGCCCAGCCGCTCCGCGGCATGTGGGATCCTCCTGGACCAGGGCACGAACCCGTGTCCCCTGCATAGGCAGGCGGACTCTCAACCACTGCGCCACCAGGGAAGCCCCCCAGTGATTCTTACATGCAGTCACATTGGAAAACAGCGGCCAAGAGAATAACATCCAAACTCCTTCATGTCGCGTGTGAAATCCAGCATATTCTGCCTTCTACCAATTTCTCTCACCTCACCTTCTGCCACTCCTGCACCCGCTGCTTCACTTGGCAAACATGTGCTCTGAGGCCTCACGGTCTCTCTGTATGCTGTGCCTTATACCAGGAAGGTACTTCCCCCAAGGAGTGGTCTGGTGAAAGCCTCTCCGCTTCAGCGAACTGTCCCTGACTCTCCCCCTTACAAACATCACTGGTGCCCTTTCCCTGAGTCTACTGCCCCCTGTATCCACCTCCAATCACTTAACTCATGTCTAAGTGATGTGCTAAAGCCAGGGACCCAGGCTTATTCACTTTAGTATCTCCACTGTTAGCACAGTGCCCCGTTTATCAAAGATATTCAACAAATGTTTGCTGAATGAATAACCCAATGTGTTTCCTTTCAGCTTTAGCTGCCAAGAAACTCAAAGCCAAACCCTGTTACCAAGTATAGTAATTAACTCATCCCAGGTGCCTGGTAACATCTGCTCCCTGTTTCTCTGAGATGGTCTCTGTTCTCTTTTTAGCCATAACTGTCCTATTTTACATTAGGTTTAATTTCCATGCTGTTTCAAATCCTTTTAAAAGAAGGTGTGGTATACATTTTGAATAAATCAACAGATATGTAAGTTTCTCAAAAGACACCTGGGTTATACCTATAGCATAGGGGTAAGGGGGAAAATTTACGGAAAAATATATCACACTTCTCAAATCTAATGACTGATACTTCTGCATGTTTTCTTGAATGAATCAAAATAGAGAACTATAAGGAAATAGCCACTCAGATGAATGTTTATTCATTCAACAAATAGTTACCGAGCATCTATTTTACACGAGGCACCTTGGCTGACACGGGAAACAAAAACATGATTAAGATCCCAGGAATCAAAAAGCTTATTGCACTGTATGCCAGATGAGACTGGTACATAAATACAATCTTGCAAATTATAAAACGTTAATGTCTCTATTAAGGGTGCAAGAAGAGAGAGTATTTCTACCTGTAGGGATCAGAAACGGCTGCACGGGAGGCCATACCATCTCTGACCTGGGCCTTGAAGGTGACCAGGATTTAGACATGTAGAGAGACAGAGGCAGGCATTCCAGGATGAAGAAATAACATGAGAATGTACAGCAAACTATGATTTGGCTGGATAATGACATCTAACATTTCTTGTGCTCTTACTATACACCAGGCGTTATATAATATTACATGGCTTATTATTTTTCTAAATCTTCAAATAACTCCATGGGTTAAGCAAACAAGGTTTAGAAATTATGTGAATTGCCCAAGGTCACACAACCAGAAATTGGCAGAGCTGAGATTCAATCAAGGCAGACTCTAGGGCTTTATGCTTATATGCTCCCAGACACTAACTCAAGGAGCAAAGATTTGAACGTGGGAGTAGCAAAGGATGAGACCAGAAAGAGAGGCTGGGGGGTAGATGGCAGAGGACTCCCAAGCCACGATAAGTAGCGTGATCTTGATTCTGTTAGCAGTACAGAGCAACGGATGACTTAGAATAAAAAATACGACACATTTTACAGGCTTTAAGCAGTTATTGTATGTAGTAATAAATTAATCAATGAATGAACTTTGTAGGTTAGATTAGCCAAGCAGTGGTATATATAACAGATTGAAGGAGAGAGAGACTGAAATAATGAAACCAATAAATAATGTTTAGAAAGAGGTAACAGGGACTTAACTAGACAGTGATCATGGGAGAGAAAAGAAAGAGCAAACATGGAGACTGATCAGACATGGAATAATGTCATGTACCTGAGAAACTGGAAGGACAACCATGTCATTCAGAGAAAGAAGCAATGAAATAAATACTGTAGGTGTGTGGGCAGGAGATTCAGGGGCTAGCAGGACTGCCCCCCCCCTCCCCACAATGGAGCTGTTCTGCAGGATGAGGACTCAGAAGGGAGGTCAGAGGAAAGGATGGAATTGGGAGTCATCCACGTAGAGGAAACCATCAAAACCATGACATGAAGGAAACTGCCCAGACCAAGTATATAAAAATAAAAATATCTTAAACGTAACATTAAGAAATACAGTGTTCAAAAAAAAAAAAAAAAGAAAGAAATACAGTGTTCAGATGGCCAAACGGCACATGAAAAGATGCTCAACATCGCTAATGATCAGAGAAATGCAAATCAAAAGTACAATGAGGGCTTCCCTGGTGGCGCAGTGGTTGGAGTCCACCTGCAGATGCAGGGGACACGGGTTCGTGCCCCGGTCTGGGAAGATCCCACATGCCGTGGAGCAGCTGGGCCCGTGAGCCACGGCCGCTGAGCCTGCACATCCAGAGCCTGTGCTCCGCAACAGGAGAGGCCACAACAGTGAGAGGCCCGTGTACCACAAAACAAAAAATTTTTAAAACGTACAATGAAGTATCACCTCACACCAGTCAGAACGGCCATCATCAAAAATTCTACACACAATAAATACTGGAGAAGGTGTGGAGAAAAGGGAACCCTCCTACACCATTGGTGGGAATGTAAATTGGTAACAACCACTAGAGAGAACAGTATGGAGAGTTCCTTAAAAAACTAAAAATAGAGCTACCATATGATCCTACAATCCCATTCCTTGGCATATATTCAGAAAAACTGTAATTCAAAAAGATATAGGCACCCCAATGTCCACAGCAGCACTATTTACAATGGAAGCAACCTAAATGTCCATCAACAGATGAATGGATAAAGAAGATGTGGTGTATATATACAATGGAATACTACTCGGCCATAAAAAAGAATGAAATAGTGCCATTTGCAGCAACATGGATGACCTAGAGATTATCATACTAAGTGAAGTAAGCCAGACAGAGAAAGACAAATATCATACAATATCATTTATATGTGTAATCTAAAAAATAAATGATACAAATGAACTTACATACAAAAGAGAAATAGACCCACAGACATAGACATAGAAAACAAACTTATGGTTACCAAAGGGGAAAGGGGCTGGGGGGATAAATTAGGAGGTTGGGATTTACATATACACATTACTATATATGAAATAGATAACCAAAATGGACCTACTGTATAGCACAGAGAACTATACTCAATATTTTATAATAACCTGTAAGAAAGAATCTGGAAGAGAATATATATATATATATATATATATATATATATATGTATAACTGAATCACTTTGCTATATACCTGAAACTAACACAACCATGTAAATCAACTATACTTCAAATAAATAAATAAATGGGAAAAAAGAAACAGTGTTGGAGGTAGGAGGATGCATCAGGGATCCCAGGGGGTGTTAATGAAGTCAATGAGCAAGGCAGTTTAGGATGAAGTGAAAGTGAGGGGAAAGGGCAGCAGACAGGGCTTTGAGAAACAGAACCAACAAAAAGCCATCTGACTATCAGCGATCGTTAAGACGGGTGACAGTGGATGCAAAGAAGAGCTAACAACGAGGTGAAGAATCACAGAGGCTGACAATGTGTGATACAAGTTAGGGATTGCAAACCCAGATGCCAAAGGAGCCAGGCAGAGAACATACAGGAGTAAAAAAGCTAAGTACAAGATCATGCAGCCCTCTGGCTCTACCTCCTACTTCTCATACGTGACAGAGGCATCAGTACAAAGATTTCTGTATCTAAGGAAAACAAGACTGCAAGGCAATGATAAATGGTAACTGACACTTGATCTCAGACTTGGAGACAATAGGGAGTGGTGGGGTTTGTGGATTACTGGAGCATGCATACCCTGTCTAAAAACAGAAACAGAAATTCAACTCTAAGAGACTGCTGTCATGTGCAAATATGGACCCCGTGTTGCCAATTCCCCAGTGTGTTAAGTGAAAGAGAAATACAAATTTTTATGGAAATTTCACAATTTTTAAATGTCAGGGGGAATAAAAACATGATATGAGCCAACAAAACAGGAAGAAGCCAGCTCACTGCCTAAGAGTGTAAGACCTTCTGAATCCACTATGCTTTCATTAAGTCTGGCAATGAAAGAATGAGAAAAATATAATGGTTATATGACAGGTTAGCAGAATTGAGTAGTGTTTGTTTGCTTATTTGCTTGTTTGTTTCAGGATTTTTGAAGAACTAAGCATTTTTATTGGCTGACAGGAAGACAGCCTAACGATCAACAGCAGGAGATGTGAAGTTGCATGTAAGGCAGTACAGCCTAAAACAATCATTTTATGTTGTTGGATTTTAGTATACTTTATTTTGATAAATAACCATCAGGGAGAGAAAGATCTTTGTTAAGTACAATTCAGAATTAAGCGATTAACCAGAAGTGACAGCTGTACGATGCATGCTGTTGTCATCTTATTTTGTAAAGAGGTAGTTTCTATAGGAGATGGACAACCCTACAGGTAAAAGAGTCCCCACTAGCAGCCAGGATGATTCCATTATTGAAACAACAGTTCCTGTGTGATATGGCAATGGGGACTGTCACCATAGAACATGTCACTGAACAGCTAGAACACTGCCTTTCCAAGAATGGAAAGCCCCTTCTGGAAAAAGGAACTTTGGTTTGGCACTTAAATTTCCTAAGTTTCTTATCATTTGGAAGCTGGTTAACACCTTCAGTACATCATCACACCCCTCCCAAAAAAATGTCAGCATTTGTCCAGTTGTCCTGCTAAAACTGCCAGCATTTGCTGTCCAGCGGCTCAGGGAAGGAGAGGGGACGTAACAGAGAGCCATGGACAGCCTGTAGATTTCAGAAGCCAGGACGTGTGGGATACAATTCTCAGGCAGATGGCTGATACTGGGTTCTGAAGAGTCCATCAATATCTCCATCTTCCAGATGAAACTAAGGCAATTTAAACAGGGTGAAGAGATTATCAAATTAATTTTATGTATTTTCCATCCCAGTGTCACAGGAAGACTGGAGATCTGGAGAGATTTTTTTGTTTATTTTTCAAAAAAAGGAAAGAAATGTGCCAGGAAGGCATGGTTCCTAAATGCCTTTCCAAACCCTCTGAGAGAATAATTTGTCTTTAATATGACAGTACTCTGATACTGTGACTTTCTTCTCCCTGGCTCCCAAGGCCCTTCAGGACTGACTACACCCTACAAACCCAAATGAATTCCCTGTTTTTCCCAAAGTATGTCCTTTGCTCTACAGGCCAGCTGCCCTAGATCGGTGATACCTGACAAAACGCCATCTGTTCATTTATCAGGTATTTAGAGAGTACCTTTTCCGTGCAGGCACTATACCAGGTAGTGGGGATCAACGGTGAATGACGTGAACGTGGTCCCTGGCCTCACAATGCTCACCAGGTGTGGTTCCACTTCTACCTCACTCACACTCACTTCTATAGGAACGCCCACCTTCCTGCTCCCTGCCTGAAAATTCTCCATGTCCCTCATCTTCTGCGAAAACTTTTCTCTATACGAATGAGAGGTTGACCCATCAGCTCTTATGAACCTGTGAAAGTAACACAGCATTTAATGATACACTGCCCTCCCTGTATCACCTGCTCTTGTCTCGTGAATGCCACCTTATCTTCCCAGCTAAGACACAAAGCTCTTGAAGGAAAGAACTACATTTTTGTTTCACCTCTGCCTTCCATGTGGTCTAACGCAGAACTCAGTACATTTTAAGAACGTATTGCAGATGACAGCATTGTTCCAAACCAAATTTAAGAGTAGTTCATTTACCCTTTGTATTAGTTTCCTATGGCTTCTATAATAAATTAACCACAAACTTGGTGACTTAACCAGAATGGGGCTTCCCTGGTGGCACAGTGGTTGAGAGTTCACCTGCCGATGAAGGCGACACGGGTTCGTGCCCCGGTCCGGGAAGATCCCACATGCCGCGGAGCGGCTAGGCCCATGAGCCATGGCCGCTGAACCTGCGCATCCGGAGCCTGTGCTCCGCAACGGGAGAGGCCACAACAGTCAGAGGCCCGCGTACCGCAAAAAAACAACAACCAGAATGTCTTCTTAGTTGTGAAAGCCAGAAGTCTGCAATCAATATCACTGGACTAAATCCAAGGGGTCAACAGGGCCATGCTCCCTCTGGAGACTCCAGGGGAGAGT
The DNA here is from genome assembly GCF_008692025.1 of Phocoena sinus. NCBI lineage: Eukaryota > Metazoa > Chordata > Mammalia > Artiodactyla > Phocoenidae > Phocoena > Phocoena sinus. The sequence goes on along the minus strand of NC_045772.1, from coordinate 42,915,342 downwards.
CTGTTACTTGCCTCTTCCTTCCTGGTGGCTGCATCCTTGCTTTATGGCCACATCATCCAATCTCAGTTGCTGTGGTCACATTACCTTCTTGTACCTGTGTCAAATCTCCCTCTGCCTCTCTCTTGTAAAGACACCTATCATTGCATTTAAGGTGCTCCCAGATAATCCAGGGTAACCTCCCTATCTCAAGACCCTTAACTTAGTCACATCTAATAAGACCCTTTTTCCATGTAAGGTAACATTTACAGATTCCAAGGATTGGGGTCAATGTCTTTAAGGGCCATTTAAGGGCCCTTATTCAGCCTACCACACCCTTAGATTAAGGCCCTTTGATTTGATAAAGCTGTAGCAAACAAACAAATAAAATCAATTAAAATCACAAAGAATATTCTCCCTCTCATCCAGGGATTTCAGCAAATAGACAAGAATCAGAAAACAATGCAAAACAGATCATCACAACCTACCAGTAGAAAAAATATTATACAGTTAAAAATTGCCAAAAGGATTAACTACTAGAAAAGAAATAGTTTGAAATAAGTCAAAAGTATTGGTATTATTTTTGATCCCATAGGATCAAAAGATTATTTCAAAATAGAATTGCTGGAAACACGATGAATTCAGGTTCATTTCTTTCCTGGGGAAGAAAGTTTTCCTAGTGGCATTCAGCCACAAAACCAGTCTTTTCCCACCCAAAACTGCAGATGGAAATAAATATCCATTCTCTTTGTTATTAAAGTGTTTAGACAATTAAGGTCAGGTCGACCACAGGCTGACTGTGTTCAGTGCAGACTGGATCCCAGAATCGGCAGAGACTAACTCAACCACTGGGTTTACTGACTGTGAGTTCAGGAAGCTAGGGTAAAATCCCTAGGGAAATGGAAGGTTCATCCATCAGAAGGTAGAATTCCGAAGGAGACTGCATAGTTTGAAGACAGTTTAAAAGAGACAAATGATCATTCAGTGAGTATGGTGAAAAGCAGTGAAGTTCTAGTTTTTAGAGTTTGAGTTGTCCTGGATTGAGTTGCATTACAATAACTAGAAATTATTCAAACACAAAGGTGGTTTTTAAGGCCCTGCTACATGTATATGAAGAGACAAACAGTGAAAAGTGTCAGGTGACAGAAACTCTGAGGTCCAAGATCAACTTTCTAATGAGAAGGTATCGCTGGTCAAACCAATCTGGTTGACCTGCTGAAATGCTAACTTAGTTGACTTGGTAAATAGTTATTATTCCCCCGTAGCAGGATTTGAGTATTCTCAGATACTGCCTTTATTTTAAGATTCTAATGAAAATTCCATTCATGGTCTAGAATAAAACTACAAATCCCCAGGGGCACCCAACCATCATGCAGCCAATGTGCAGCTTCCCCCAGTGAACTGGTTCAGTGACGGACAGCTCAGGAGCCCTCAGGGATCACTACAGTAGAGCCGGTGCAGGCAATGATTACCCTCAATCATGAAGAACACGGCCTGTTATGGTCTACACTCTTGCTGATAAGGCAAGAAAGTGTATAATATACATTGTTAAAGAATTTCAACAAAAGTGCTTTCTAGGGCTTCCCTGGTGGCGCAGTGATTGGGAGTCCGCCTGCCGTGCAGGGGACGCGGGTTCGTGCCCCGGTCTGGGATGATCCCACATGCCGCGGAGCGGCTGGGCCCGTGGGCCCGTGGGCCATGGCCGCTGAGCCTGCGCGTCCGGAGCCTGTCCTCCGCAACGCGAGAGGCCACAATAGCGGGAGGCCACAACAGTGAGAGGCCCGCGTACCGCAAAAAAAAAAAAAAAAAAAAAAAAAAAAAAAAAAGTGCTTTCTAAAAGTTCTTTTTCTAAAATAAAATTTTGTATTTTGTTTATTTTTGGCTGTGTTGGGTCTTTGTTGCTGTGCACGGGCTTTCTCTAGTTGCAGTGAGCGGGGGCTACTCTTAGTTGCGGTGCACGGGCTTCTCATTGCGGTAGCTTCTCTTGTTGCGGAGCATGGGTTCTAGGCGAGTGGGCTTCAGTAGTTGTGGCACACAGGCTCAGTAGTTTTGGCTCACAGGATCTAGAGTGCAGGCTCAGTAGTTGTGGCACACGGGCTTAGCTGCTCCGCGGCATGTGGGATCTTCCCGCACTAGGGCTCGAACCCACGTCCCCCACATTGGCAGGAGAATTCTTAACCACTGCGCTACCAGGGAAGTCTGAAAAGTTTTTTTTTTTTTTTAAAGAAATTCTCTTCAGTTATCTGGAAATTTTTCTTGGGAAAATCATCTCTCCCAGAGAAGCTAGATCAGAGGCAGTTCTTCACTCACATCAGTCTGACTCAGTGCAACTCCTAGGACTCCTCAAGACCCCAGTGGGTTCTTCCTGGGACCTCAGCTTAATTCTCAGCTCATTGTGGACCTTAAATCATTTTCACATCATAACATGTCAACTGTTTATCTGCCTCCCCTCTTTAAGCTCAGTCTTGGAGCGAGAAACATAAACATCCTTCGTGGAGGCAGCTTTTTTTGTCCAGACCCTGTCGCCTGGAAAAGTTATGATCGGCAGGAAATGCAAAAAACCAGCAGTGCTTTTGTTTTCATTGATTTCAGTGACATTTTGAAAATGGAGCACCTAAGCCAAACCAAATCCCGGGCCTTATTCTGACCAAAATCTGAAACAAGGAACTTCATGCGGAACATGAAAAACTCGATTGTCTCCGGCCACAGCTGAATGAAAAGCTCAGATTAAAACTGGCAACGATTTACTTCCTACAAACATGCTTTGTTCCTGGCTAACTTGTCAGCTCATAAAAAAACGCCTCTGTACAAGCAGCTGTCTCATTCAAGACGCTGAAGCCTTTCATGGCCGTCAGTACGAATATGTAAGAGGGAGCCCAGTCCAGGACACTTGCTCTAAAACCCTGGCCCAGAGTGTGGGCCTCCCCGCTTCCCTGGTATGCCTTTCTTCTAATTTGATGACTTGCATTTTTTGTTGTTGTTTTTTTTTTTTTTTTTTTTTAGCGGTACGCGGACCTCTCACTGTTGTGGCCTCTCCCGTTGCGGAGCACAGGCTCCGGATGCGCAGGCTCAGCGGCCATGGCTCACGGGCCCTGCCGCTCCGCGGCATGTGGGATCCTCCTGGACCGGGCCACGAACCCGTGTCCCCTGCATCGGCAGGCGGACTCTCAAGCACTGTGCCACCAGGGAAGCCCTGATGACTTTCACTTTTAATAAATGGTTATAGAAAATGCCACGCTCTTCATGGAATCCCCTCATCATTCCAAGAAGCCTATTTGTGGAAAAAGCCGGTCCCAGAGGCAAAAACAGAGGAGGTCTCTGAAGTTTCCAATTCTTAATCCCAGCTCTTGCTCTGAGCTGCTCTGGGTGAACTTATTTAATATCTTTAAATGTTTCCTTGGCAAGCTGAGTCACTTGCGGTGACCACCCTGAACTAATTTGCTAGAGAGAAATCACATCAAAATTACGGCAAACCATTTTGCAAATATAAACTGGCTGGTGAATAATCATTATGGCTTTCCCAATGAATCAGTAAATAAATTGATGACACATCCAAGATGTCTCATTATTTCCTGGATTATCTAGAGAGGCACTGTCAGCCCAACCTCAACATGAGGACTCATCGTGAATCCTCATATGTACCATCATATGTACCATCTTACAGATTAGAGAGTGGACGGACAGTGGCTAAAAATAAGGAGCCCCTTTACCCTTCCTGATTCTACCTTTGCTTATGTCACTCCAATCACTTGGAATGATCTCTTTGCTCGTCTCATCCCAGTCTGCAAATCTTCTCTGAGAACTTCTCATACACTCTCCTTCATTTAAAGCCCAAACTCTCTTAGTGTAAACTGCATTAGCTCTGACCTAATGGAAAGACGATTCCAGGTGCTCAGAATTCATAAATTGGCTGTGTGACCTAGGATAAGTCACTGAACATCTCTGAGCTCCAGTTTCATTAGCTATAAAAACTGGGACTAGAAGCACCCTCCTCACAATTCCTTTAGAGATCTTTCCCATCCAGATCATTTTGGTGTGGGGTTAAAAGAACAATGAAGAGATCAGTGAAACACTGCAGTTGCTGTGAGAGAGAGTCTGTTGGGGGTGGCTGGCCAGAGCAAATTATGTAGGCAATGTGTGGCTGAGGCCAAAGACATTCAAGTCATTTTTTGAGTATATATTATGTAGCAGGTACTATTCCATAGTTGTCATAGGCGGAAATGCTCCCCCGCACCGAATTCATACGTTTAAGTCCTAACCCCCAGCACCCCAGAATGTGACTGTACCTGAAGAGTGAGTCTTTAAAGAAGTACATAAGGTTCAATGAGATCATTAGGATGGGCCCTAATCTTATATAACTGGTGTCTTTATAAAAAAAAAGACATTAGGACACAGACACATACAGAGGGAAGACATTGTGAAGATGACCATCTACAAACCAAGAAGAGAGACCTCAGAAGAAACCAACCCTTCTAACACCTTGATATTGGACTTCTAGCCTCCAGGACCCCAAGAAAATAAGTTTCTGTTGCTTAAAGTGCCCAGACTATCGTAGTTTGCTATGGCAGCCCAAGCAAACTAGTAGTTATTATCTCCGATTCTTCAGAAATTATCCACCACCTAAAATGTGTCCACAATTTAAAACATGTTCGGTGATTATAAATACAAAGAAAAGAGATGACTTATTTAGTTTTTACATTTTTTTTCTTACTCCTGTCAGCCCATTTCTCCATTCTTTCTCTTCCCTAAGAACACATCTTTTGAAATCATGAATGATAGGAAAATTATTTCCTGCTGGTATCAGTCAGGACAGGTTAGGTCATGCTGCAGTAACAAACAATCCTAAAATCTTAGGGTTTTTTTAACAATTAAGTTTGATTATTTCTTATGCTAAATAAAAGGGGTTCCACTCCATGTTTCCTCACTAGTCTCAGACACTTTACCAACTGGAGGGCTAACAGTGGCCGTTAGAAGAAAACATGGTGAATTTCTCATTGGCTCTTACATTCTTCCACCTAGAAGTGACACAAGTCACTTTCACTCATGCTCTGTTGCTCAAAATAAGTCACCTGGCCATGGCTATCTTCAAGCAAGTGGACAGTACAAACCTATGTGGCAGGAGAAGTACCAGCATATCAATGAGCAGGACCCTTAGCTGCCACAGTGCTTTTGGGTAAGGATGACAAAATTCTCACCACAACTGAAGCAACAGTGGTCCCATGGATTTAGAGGGACAAAAGTCCTATCCACAAAGGACATAGTTTAGCTTGACGGTCTATACACGAAACTAAAGAAAGAACAGGGACTTCTGAATCAAATCAATCCCCTCCATTTAAGCTAATAGCTTTAGGCTCCTCTGAATCTATGTTTTTTCATCTGTAACTTTCCTCATAATATTTCTATGGGGATTGAGTAAAATTACATTTGCAAAGTAGCCTCAACAGTGTCTAAAAATGTCCTAGAGGGCTTCCCTGGTGGCGCAGTGGTTGACAGTCCCCGATACAGGGGACACGGGTTCGTGCCCCGGTCTGGGAAGATCCCACATGCCGCGGAGCGGCTGGGCCCGTGAGCCATGGCCGCTGAGCCTGCGCGTCCGGAGCCTGTGCTCCGCAACAGGAGAGGCCACAACAGTGAGAGGCCCGCGTACCGAAAAAAAAAAAAAAAAAAAAAAAAGTCCTAGATGCTTTTCCCTGCATCCACTGCATCTTTGAAACATCCAGAGTGACTTTTTTTTTGCCCAATTTCTTGTATGAATCCATGATTCAGCTGTTTCACCTGGTCCCACACAAGGCTTGGCTTTGCCAAAACCACCAGGTACCTACCTTCCAGAGAGTCTTCTTACTTCTAAGACACCTAGCTCGCCTGGACAGGTACCCTTCTTAGCATACTACATTCTCTCATGTACATTCTCTGTCTTCTCTCCTCTCTCTGTCGAGTCCTGTGCTGACCTCAGGCCTCCAAACCGTCAGCTAGAAAATGAGGTCAAATAAGTGTGATGTGTGAGATGAGGATGACGTTGATTCATCTGTTTTCTCCAGAGTTCATGGCATTGGAAGTGTCTCCTCTATGTTCAGGGAAAGCAAGCCCTGGGGAAAGCAACTGTCTCTTAGAGGTGACTCACGCCGCCTTCCATTCTCTCCCTCCAACTTCCCTGGATTGAAGAAGGAAGAGGAACAAGAGAAGCAGCAACACACCCCCTACCTACTCACCCCTCCCTCCCCTACTGCAAAGCGAATCAGAGACTCAGGGCAAACAGCTGGGTGACGTGAGCAATTAACCCCTTTTGAACTGAGGCAAAAGGGAAAGACTGGCCAGGTCAGGCGCTTAAGCAACTTCTCTCCTCTGGGTTAAACGGGTGCCCTGTCTCCCCTTCGGCTTTTCACCATCAGCACTTGGCCCCCAGGGCATTAATGGGGTGAACTGGCTCCTATGCTTCCCTGCTGTGGCTGCCACACCCACTTCTCCCCAGCTGAAGTCTGAAAGCGTGTAGTACATTTGATGGATGTGATACACCTGTGTGTGTGTTTGCTTTGATTATAAAGCAAGGTCAACCGCTCTCCTGTTTTATTAATACTTACATGCGTGTCCTGGAGCCACTGAGCAAAGCTGAATTAAAGCAAAAAAAAAAAAAAATCATTAAACTTAACTTTTTCTTATCATTCCCAACTGAAAGCAGCTGCAACTACCACAACTGTCTATGTAACACTATACATTTGTATCATCCTTTACAGGTTAGAAAACACTTTTTGTGTATTTTCCCTTGATCTCCTTAACAACATAGCACAGGTTTCCTCACGTTATTGATGAAAAACTGCAGTTTGCAGAAGTAAATGATATCATGTGCTCGAGGTGTCACAGCCACTAAGTGACAGAGCTGGGGCTCTACCACAAGTCTTCTGAAACACGACTCCGTGAATGTGACACATAGCTGGACGTGGAATTCAGACATGAGGGTCCAAGAAACACCTGTACTGTACCAGACATGGTAATAAGTGTTTTCACATATGCGACCTGACATAAACTTCACAGCAAAACTGCAATGATCACAGTACTTCCATTTATCCAAAAATGTATGTACGGTGTGAGGGTGTGAAGGGGACTGTGGAGAGGACAGCTGGTGGTAAGAAATGAGTCCAGACAAAGAGAATTAGACGAACATTTATTATTCTCATTTAACACATAAGGAAAAGGAGGTTGAAAGAGGAGATGAGAATAGCTAACAGGAGAATTTCAGGTAAAAACAAAAGTCAAATTCAATATTATTTCACAGTATCACAGCAGGTGGACAGATTGAAGGATGGATGGATGGTGAATCCTCTACCAACCACAAGCCTGCCAGGGGGATTTTTTCCACCAAAAGCAATGATTCAGATTCACCAACACCTGGCTAAACTCTTCTGAATCCTAACATCTGTGCTTTTAGTAAAAGGAGGTGATAAAAGGTAACCCAAGGAAAACCTGAAGATGATTGAAGCACAGATGCAAAACTACCAGTGGGCACAGCTTCACACATGAACAATAACAGCAAAACATCACAACTCTGGTGGTATTAACCTCATGCCAACCAAGGGAGCAGCTTAATAACTCCTCTTGTCAGAGATTTTTCCAGATGCAAGAACAAAAGATAGGCCCGAGTCAGAAGAACAATGGAACAGGTAAAAACTTGTACTGAACAAAGAGAGAGACGCATTCTTGTGATTGGCAAGCCATTGGTCACGGTTCGGTAACACAGAGATGGTCCCTTTCCCTCTGTGACTCACGTAGTTCTCTCCCAGAAAGACTTATGGCCAGGATATTAGGAGCTAGCTCAAAGCATTGCAGGATAATGCCACCGGGGCTCTCGTTTCTGTCAAGATCACATCTTCCCCTAATCAGAGGAGGGTTTTCATATGACACAGCCGAACAACCCTGTCTTTGACATCTAAGGCAAATTAAGGGGGAGATTTTGAGAAGCAAGTACAGGAAATTAAGATTCCGGTAGAGCTGGTTGAATTTTCTGAGAGGGGACTATAAATATAATAGCTAACTTGGCACCATCACAGTACTAAGTCTTTGCCTGCCTCATCTCAATCAATCCTCATAACAACCCCATGACATAGGTACTATTATCATTCCCACATGAAAAATGAGCAAACACAGAGAGGTTAAGTAACTTGTCCAAGGCCACGCAGCTAGTAATGGCAGAGCCAGAATTCAAACCCAAATGTGTACGGCACTAGATCCTTCACTTATCTTACTCAGTACTTTATAATGTCTGTCCTTAGAGGAAGAACTGGGGAGACATGGGCATGAAGATGCTTTTTAAAAATAGTATTTTGATTTTATAATGTGAATTTGCCTAATTATAAGTAGTCTTATATTCTAGGGTCCAACTTTCTCACAAATCATAAAGGTTCTTCATCCAACAAGCCTTCTTAAAATATTTCCATCTCATCCCAGAAGGAAAAAGGAGTTCAATTTTCAGAATCATTTACTTGACATCTAGGTGCTAGCAAGGGTAATTCATTCACTTCAACAAATACTCGAAGCCCACTCTTCATCAAACCCCTGTAGGGTGATGTGAATGTAAACATTTGCTTAAACCGTGAGTGACTGAAAAACTGAATGACTGTATCTATGTGAAACCAACCATACGACAGTTCACAAGCAATTTGCAGTTTTCAGTTACTACAAAATGTTTTCAGTTTTCAGTTACTACAAAAGCACTTCAAGAGTCAAACTTAGCCCTTGGCTTAATTTCACCCGGTCTGTCACACTCAACCAGCAGCTAATGGGACTCTAGCTTCAACAACCCTTCATCCTGGACCAGAGCTTGGAAAACTTTTTCGGTGAAGGGTCAGATAGTAAAAGTGTTTGGCTTTGTGGGCCAGATGATGTTTGTCACAACGACTCAACATTGCCATTGTTGCAGAAGAGAAGCCGTGGACAACATGTAAACAAATGGACATGGCTGGGTTCCAATAAAACTTTATCTACAACAACAGGTGGCAGGCTGGATTTGGCCCACAGACTATAGTTTGTCTCCCTCCCAACTCCCATCCCTGGGGGGAAAAAAAAAAATGACATCCTCACTCACCCCAGTCTGCTGTTCTGATGCCCCACTGAGGGTCATGAAAGGCTTTTTGAAGTCGCAGAAAATCTGTGAACAGTGGTGAATTACCGTAAAGCTGCTAACCACATCCAAAATTAACAGCTAAAGTCAACTGTCAAAGAGACAAATTTGACCAACCCAATGACCACTGAATAGAAAACCCTATACTTTCCTTCCTCTTTCCCTCTGTCTCTTCCTTTCTTTGGCTCTTAACACAATAGGGAAAAGATGCATGTGTTTGATTATTTGGGATTTTAATTTGTTTCATGCACAAATCCTATCTTTTAAAGTAAGAGACATTTTATATTTTTCGTTCAAGAAAACAAAACAACTCTTAATGAAGGTGTTTTGTTTCAATTCATTTTTAGTCATAGGTCAGTAGGCAAGAAAGCAGACCCTGTTTCTCACAGCATCACAAGCAATCATCCTCGAGCTAGGGTCTCTGATGAAGGACAGGGAAAATTCTCCCATAGCATCTTGCCTTCCCCTGAGGACCTGTTTCATTGTGAGCCTTTTGGAAATGTAGAACAGAGAGAGAAGAAATTAGAAATAGTGGGGGAAATGGAATAGATCATGATATGATAACTTTCACTCTATAGATTCATTTATTTTTTTCCTCTCTCCCTGTTTGTCCATATTTCTTGAAGACAGAGAGAGGCTAAAAATTTCTGCTAGGAGTCTGTAGCTGTAAGCAAGAGGGAAGTAGAAACTGCACGCTAAGAGTGGTGGCCTCCACACCTGAACTGGCTACCTCCTCCATCCGCAAGGACTCCTGTTTCTTAGACCTCAGGATTAAGTCAGCCCATGAAGAGTTGGCTATTCTTAGGCTATCTGTATAGATTTCCTCCTTCATTTGCATGTATTTTGCCTGCTTGTAGTTTCAGTAAACACTTTAATTAATTATATATTTTAAAGTGCTTGATCATGTGCCATAAGTGAAAGGGTACAATTTTTTAAATCAATGAGGGGGAAGAAATCACTTATAGGGCTCATCAGCTGGAACATCTGGTGTTTCACATATAAAAGGGGGGATGGGAAAGAAATTCTCCAAATCAGGAATTCTACAACTTCGCCTCAAAAGGGTTCCGCCTTGCAATGAGATTTGTTGTGAAAGCCCCCAGATGTGTAAGAATGAGCCTACGTCAAGCATGGAGACCTAGTAGGAGCGAGTGATTGGCCCCCCAAAAGCCGCACAGCCAAAGACGTCAATCAAATGTCAGCTCATCACATGGAGAAAAAGGTAGGGGCTACCGCGCCCCCTGGGTTATTGAAAGAAGCAAACTAGGAAAAACAGTAAAAGCAAAACCCATGTGCCAAGGTCACAGCCGACTTGATCAGTCCTGGTTTCCTGCACACAGACAGGCCTGGGTATCTGGTAGACACAGGCTTATGCTCTGAGGCAGGGAGAAGGGAAAATGTGGACGTTCCAGCTTTATGTAAAAGGAGACGTATATGGAAGGAGGAGTGGGCAAGCTATCCTAGCTGCTCAACCCGGCACCCTGCACACAGGTTTCTTGCCTGGTGATTGCCCAGCAGCTATAGCATAAATAACAAAAGTGGCAGGTGGCAAGCAGAGGATAAAAATAATACCAATAATAGCAATAACTACCACTTATTGAGTACCTACTCTGGTGACAGGTCTTCTGCTGGGCATTCTTACATGTATTATATTTATTCCTCATCATCTATGAGACAAATGATGTTACTCTTTTTCTATAGTTGAAAAAAACATAAATCAAGAATTTTTAAAAAAACATAACTCAGGGTTACATAGTTTTTAAAAAGGAAGAGTCAGGATTCAAATCTAGGTCTTTGTGAAGCTAAGGTTTAAGTGGAAACATCACTAGCTCTCAAGTTTGTCCTTGCTTTCAGAGAATCAAGAAGTTGCCTGAATCCCAAGGTACCTACTGCCAATGATTACAGCTGCCAGCAACACCACAACAGATGACTCCCAGGGCGTTGCTTAGAGGTTGCTGCAAAATCTCAAGTCCAGTAAAGCCTTTCCATCTACCCCCACTGCTGCATGAACAATATGTATCACTTCTGCCTCCAGATCTCTCACAAGTGCCTGCCAGGGACAGAATCTAACTGGGACCCTTATGGCAAGGGATTCTGGAAATGTAGTTCCCAGGTTTCTAGCCCTGTGCTAGGAAGCTCTCACAGAAGGGAGCAGGAAGGGTTCCGCATTGCCCAGAGAAACTCTGGCATGGTCAGGGATGGGCCTTGCAACAATCTGGAATTCAGGAAAATATGTGGAGTAGGTCATAATCCACTACAGATAACTCCACAATGCGGGTGGGAAGAGCGTAGAGTGGCTCCAGTTTAATGGTGGGATCAAATCCACAGAGTACATGTTTTGACCATTATTTTAACACTAGGACTATATTCTCCAGCTCTCAGGATCCGGTGAGATACTTTTTTTTGCAGATTCAAATCTTGAACAGCCTCCAGAAGAAAAGCAACATGGTGCAAAAGTCACTTCCTACCCCTTCCCATTCTTACCAGAGCCCATTTTGAGAGGCCTGTGCACCGACAGCTTTAGTTAACGGTACGGTAACTCTGGGCTCTGTTTTCCACTCTCACTGAAAATTCTTACTTGGTGGCTGCCCTACTTCTCCGCTTACCTTAATTTCTTCAGGAAACGCTTTAGTTTTAAAAGGTAAATTAGCTGAAATGACCGAAGACAAATTTGGGATAATTTTTAACTTAATTTCAATGATCAAAGTTACATTCTTATTCCCTGTTTCCTGAGAGCAATTACTTTCAATTCTTACAGCTCGTTCTCACCTCCATATTTCTAAATAGTATGCTTATACTGCTAGTTCTTGATTTTTCAATTTATTAATAGATATTATCTATTGACACCATACTATTGAAAACGAGAAATTAGCTTTCATATAATTCAACACCCATGTGTGCACGCACTCACATACAACACACACACACACACACACACAAACTCCTGCTTTTCCACCCATCTTCCCAATATAATTTTTTGGGTTAAATCAGTATTCAGTATTACATTATCATAATTACGTAACATTTATTCACAGCTGCATCGTGTTGTTTTCTGTATTTCTTTTCTTGTAAACTTTGTTTTTCTTAGAATTAGTCATCATTTTATCCCCTTGCTTAGTTTTTCAGTAATCTCTAATTCAGCGGCAAGCTCTCTACGCTCCCCCCGCAAAAAAAAAACCTCTCCTTTTGATAGACTGAACACATCTCTCCGTTTTATATGTTCTCAGAGACACCCTTGCCACCCCAGCGCTTCCACTCTTCTGCTCCAATACAGAAAGACTGCTCCCTGGGCTTGCTGCCCACCACCATTCTGAGATCACCTGTCATCAGCAACCAGGGTGACACTGGATGCCGTATCTCATGAGATGATCCCAGGCAGCTCCCTTGAATCTCCCCCCTCCCCAAGATACCAGGTGGTGGTGGTGATGGTTACATTTTCCCTCCATTGTGCCAAATGCTATATTTAGCTTTCCCTCCAAATCATGACTCCCTCCTTCTCTTTCCAGACAATCCCACGTGTGTCTCCGGCATGCAAAAGTGGGAGGCTGGTGCATTCCAGAGCCAGAGAGTCCCCCAGTGTCCCTGTGGTCAGTCTGCCTAAGTGGGAAATAATGGAGAGATACCAAAATACAAATGCGTGGGAAGGGTTTCCGAGAAGAAGTTATCCAAACCATTTCTGGAAATGGATGATAACATTATTTCCTTAAACACAGGATGCCACAAAGAGATTATAATAAATGGTGCAATGTAAAAATGAGTTGCAAACGCCAGTGTTTTTCTCTTTTTTAAGCCAATTGCTTTGTGCTAACTGTTGTCACCAGGGGTCTATGAGTGAGTTCTGTGTAGGCCCAGTGCCCAAAGGCTTTTTCCAAACCCATTTTCCAAAATCATTTATCAGGCCATTGCTCCACAGACTACAGAACGTGACCACCTTCCTCAAATCCAAATATTAGATAACTAAACTACTGCAAAAGTTTGGTTAGCTGAGGCTCCCAGGGAAGCCAAAAAAAACAAGATGCAAAAAAAGCAATATTTTACCATACATTCCATGGAGAATACAAAATGTAACTGATTTAGAGCTTGAATAAGCATCATTTCTCCCCATTGCACATAGAATACAGCAGTGTCCATTACTCTGTAAATTTAAATATAAATGTGTGTATATATATATATACATATAGACACATATATATTAGTATGAATTGTAATAGGCTTAGTATTTTAATTACTAAACATGCTAATAAATGGTATTTTTTCCCTACTAAGAGTAAAGTACCAATAAATTCCTATGATTATGACCCCTCTCCTGCTTTAGAAGAATCATATAAATCAATACAAACACCTTTTATGTTTGGAGTACTTTTTAAAACTGAAGATTAATTTACATGCAGTAAAATACATAAGTCTTAAGTATACTGCTTGGAGAACCACTATGTTACCACTATCTAGATCAAAATATAGAATATTTTCATCACCCAGAAAGTTCCCTCATGCCTGTATGCTTGTTTGGTACGTTTTTAATGGTAAACATGCTTTATTCTTTAGCAGAAAGTTTTCAGTTTGTAATGAGAATATTTGATTAAGCGATACGTGACCATGCCAGGGAGAAAAGAAACTAACATTTATCAAGCAAATGTAATTTGCCAAGCACTTTGACATATCATGCTGATCCTGTTAGGCAGGTGTAATTATCTCCATTGGGGCAAAGAAGCAGCTTGGACTCTGAGAGTTTAAGGACCCTCCCAATGTCTTACAGTCTATAAGCAACTCGGGAGCCCTTTTTTTCCATTTAATCACACTGCCAGATAATACAGCTTACTACAGTTTGCAACTAATGAGAGGTTTGGGGGGTGTCTGTTTGTTTGTTTTAGCCAACTCTTATTTATTTATGCCCAACAAAGAAAAGTGTAAAGGATAACTGGAATCCATAGAAAATAAAAATTTAAAAAACAGTTCTCTATTAGGTAACATTAAAAATAGCTGTAGCTATTAATTTACCTTAAAAATAGCTTGAGAATAGAAGAAAAAGAGATAGTGTCCATATTCTAACTAAGTTTAAAAACAAAAAGTGTTGCTTTTTCATCTCCTTGAAATGGCCTCCTTGGTCGTTGATTTTCAGATCAAGCTCAGGGCCAGGAATAAAGGACCAGGAACCAACTGTCCAGGTCATAGGAGTAGTGGTTTGGGGTACCCTGGAGAGTGGTCCTCAGGGCCAGTTCTTGTGACCTCATGGCTTCATGGCCGACTGTCCCAGTTTTCCTGGGACTGTTGCAGTTTTAGCACTAAAAGTCTAGAGTCCCAGGAAACTCCTCGGTCCCAGGCAAACCGGGTTGTTTGGTCATCCTACCGCACAGCCACCACTTGTCAAAGTACCTTAACAAAATGTTGCTTTGGTCTTTGGGATTCCAAGGATGACTGGGAAAGTGAATAAGATCATAAACGCGAATTCCATCAATTTGTTCACCAAAAAGAGTTTAAAAAGAAGAACAGATGTGCATTTGCTTATCCATAGATAAGGAACGGCCAGAAGGTGAACAGGGAAGCGTAGTCTCATTGCTTCCCGAGAGGGAACTCAGCACTGGCTGACGGCGATCCCCCGCTGCCTGCCCTTTCGGAGCCCTCTGAGTTCAACGGATGCAGATTTATGATTACACTCAACCAGTGTTGCTAGGGTGTGCTCCTCAGCCGGCTTTGAGGGGCTGCAGGGGTGGAAGGCAGGGAAGCAATGGCAATGGCGACGACTGCAGACGCCCTCCACCTGCTTAGACCCCCTGCTTAGACCCGCTTCGTACTTCAGCCATTGAGCTCCCTCACAAGACTCCACTTAAATAACAGGTTTTATGATTTTATTTTGAAAACCATGGCATTGATCTCTTTACTTACAGTGTGTAAATAGCAACACTCTCTGAACAACTGTTTACAGAAGAGGAAAACTAAAGTCTGCTGGGAAGGAGATGCCGAGTCAAAGGCATCAGGTTCAAATCCAGGGTCCATGCCTGCCATCTGTGTGACCAGGAACGTATTTCTTCATACCTTCTGACCTTTATGTCTTCATTTGTTTAAAAATAATGTGTGCATGCAGGCGTGTGTATGGGTGCGGTGTGTGTGTGTGTGTGTGTGTAATATTAGCTCAAAGGACTGTTGTGAGGATTAAATGTTATGGTGTTTATAAAAGTAACTAGCACTGAACTAGTATATAGCAAATACTCAATTACTGGCTAATCTGAAACTGAGTCAAAGTGCTGAAAAAGCTTTAACGCAGTAGCAGAATTCAGGCCCCATGGATGTTTCTTCAATGACCCTCCTGCCCCAACTCAAGCTCAGTGCTCAGTTACAGACCACATAGATTATATAGTCTGGAGGGTCAGATCTCCGGATGTCAGGGTCTGGAGCCAACTCCAGGCTTAATCCATTCTAAGGATTGTAGCTTTGGAATTGTCCTCCAAGCACAGAAACCAGCATAGAGGTCCACGTGGCAAAAAAGGTAGGTGCGTGTAGGAGGGGAGAAAGAAGAGGTGGAGGTGGTGAGCAGCGGTCCCCTTGAATCAGCCTGCTGGGCGAAGCGGGGTTGTCTCTCCACAAGATATAACACACTGGCAGTCAGCATCCTCTCTAGGATCCTGAGCCAGATAAGGAAGAGGCAGTGTTGGGAGCGAACCAAGACAAGGAGGGGCTGAGGAAGGAACAGTACAGGAAGGCAACCACAGAAATGGAGAAAATGGATGTGGTTGGGAAGACTCAGGCCCAGAAAGCAAAAAGGTTTTATTTAATATCATTTTCAGTTAATCACGTTTACCAATGCTTAAAACACACACACACACACACACACACACACACACACACACACACAGAAAACTGGTGCACTTTTGATTCCCATGTCAATGAAAGTCATCTTTGGTGCTCACAATCATCACCTGTTTCTAATACCTGCCTACCTGAATGAGCCGCTCTAGCAGCAGCAGCGGAGGAGACGCCCCCTGTGGCACCATTTACCTGGGAGCCTCTCAACACAGCCTCTCAGCAGCCATCTGGGCTACTCAGTGCCTCTGGCCCCATTCCCAGCCTGAGACAAGCATTCTACCTTCTCTACCACATGATCCTGCAATCCCACTCCTGGGCATATATCCAAAGAAAACCATAACTTGAAAAGATACATGCACCCCAATGTTCACTGCAGCACTATTTACAGTAGCTAAGATATAGAAGCAACCGAATTGTCCATCAACAGGTGAATGGATAAAGATGTGGTGTGTGTGTGTGTGTGTGTGTGTGTACATATATATATATATATATATATATATATATAATGGAATATTACTCAGCCATAAAAAAGAACGAAATAATGCCATTGGCAGCAACATGGATGGACCTAGAGATTACCGTACTAAGTGAAGTAAGCCAGACAAAGACAAATATGATATCGCTTATATGTGGAATCTAAAAAAAATTGATACAAGTGAACTTATCTACAAAACAGAAATAGAGCCACAGACATAGAAAACAAAGTTATGGTTACCAAAGAGGAAAGCGGGGAGATAAATTAGGAATTGGGGATTAACATAAACACACTAGTACATATAAAATAGATAACCAACAAGGACCTACTGTATAGCACAGGGAACTATACTCAATATTTTGTAATAACTTACAAGGAAAAAGAATCTAAAATATATATATATATATATGTATAACTGAATCACTTTGCTATATACCTGAAACTAACACACCACTGTAAATTGACTATACTACAATTAAAAAAAAAAAGAAAAAGAACCCTATCCTCTCAACAACTCCAATTTTTCCCACCAGTTAGCAAGGATTTATAGGCATTGTCAAGTCAGCTACAATGAAACTCTAACCAAATTCAGCAGAAACTCTCTTAATCAACTTTTACCTTCACTTAACCAGACTAACTGGGTTAACCAACACTAGGGGTGACCGTGTAATTTATTACCCAGGACCTCTGGAAGAATGAAAACAGTGCTCTTAATAGTTAAGCCAGGACAAAAGGCACAAACCAGGGCCATCTCTGTCCCTCTTTAAACCCACTGACCTATAGGCAAGCACAGACTGTTTCCCAGCAGCCTCTGCACTTCAGGTGCCCATCAACTGAGCTATAAAGAAGCACTTGTCTTGGGCTTCCCTGGTGGCACAGTGGTTGAGAGTCCGCCTACCGATGCAGGGGACACGGGTTCGTGCCCCGGTCCGGGAGGATCCCACATGCCGCGGAGCGGCTGGGCCCGTGAGCCATGGCCGCTGAGCCTGCGCGTCCGGAGCCTGTGCTCCGCAACGGGAGAGAGGCCACAACAGTGAGAGGCCCGCATACTGCAAAAAAAAAAAAAAAAAAAAAAAAAAAAAAAAAAAAAAAGAATCACTTGTCTACAATCCCAGACATGTTTATACCCATTGTATTTGTTATCAGAATTACGTAATTATAGTAAATACTATGTAAACCGATAAAATATAAATGTAAACAGAAAAGGTTTCTGTAAAAATTTAGTTGAATGTCTCAAAAAACTCAAAAGTGAGTTGCTTTAAAAACTGCTGTCCATCTAGGTGCGGGTAAGGCAACTGTAAAAGGCAGGAAGAAAAATATATGAAAACTTCCGTTTAGACAGAGACGACAGTCAGTTTACTTTGCAAGTGTTTTTAAGATCTTGCTCCACTTTAAAGAAATTGCAACTGGATGTGGTTAATGATGCATGACAAGAGTGGTTTATGTAAGAATGCGGACATGGAACTCCAAACAGTGAACTCATAGCAAGGAAAAGCCGGACTTCAGAGTAAAAAATAATCCATGCATTTTAAGTTTAAACTAAAAAGTTTAAGACATTTAGATATCTATAGCTCTATATCTATGTATCTTTAATTCCTAGCTTTAGCAGACTTTTTCAATTGACCAACCAACATCTGGTCCCTACCTTGACTCTTGCCAAAATTACAGCAGGTCCTCTGTCTTCCTACGTAGACCAAGTCTTACAGTAAGAGGTCTCTTGTCAACAGAAGATGCTTCGTATCACACCTCAAAAATTATTTCAAGGCAAATAAAATGATCCCATTTTATTTATGTAATGTATCTTAGGGAGGAAGATTTTACCTCAAACTGAAAAAAGACCAGGGGTAATGAAACTGAAAACGTCTGCTCTTCTACAAACAATGCTCTGGGCAATGTAAATGTGTATGAGTTTATGTGACCATAACTTCCTACCATAAACAAATATGGCACAATAAGCAAATTTTATGGAAAATGAAAAGGGAAACTACATTGCTGTGTCTCTTATCACAAATTACTGCCAAAACATACCTAATTTAACATGAGGAAAAAGTACTCAGCAGTGACTAATAAAAGAGAAAAAAAAAAAATTGGTGGTCATCGTCCTTGAAAACAAATTCAAAGTTAGCGGTTTAGCTGAGGTGTGTGAGGTTGAGGGTCGGGAGATACGAAGGAGGAAAGTGGAAGTTAGTGTGTAATGAAGTGAAAGGAACGTGACAGTAATTGTAGCCCTGTCCTTCTTCCTCTGATCCTTATTCGAGAAATCACTTATTTATTAGAGAAATAAGTGTACCTCTGTTCACAGTACTAGAAGGATGTAAAGAAAACAATAATAGAAATAACACCTACATACGTCTACTCTATGTCAAGCACTGTTATACTTATTAATTCATAAAAGAAAAAAGCATGAGAGCTGAGAGGTAAGAGAGAATATTAGAGGAACAGAAATTGGGTCCTATGAGGATATTGGTCCTCCAAAGACTAGATAAGGAGATAATGGTTACATTATGACAAAAGAGAGCTCAGCTGAACATAAGGGAGAAATTATTTGGTTATGAAGTTGATCAAACACTGGAAGAAAAAGTTCTGGGGGGACTGTGACTCCAAAAGGCCATTTGCCTAGGGAAGGAGCCTAGGTACAAGGGAGCCGGAAAGGGCCAAGGAGACAGATAGGCTAAATCCCAGTTGGCAGAGTAGGGCTCAGAGCAGCCCCAGCCCTGGAAGGAAAGCCTTCACCAAACTGCCAAACCAAGGGGCCACAGTGAGAAGCCTGCCAGGTCATTGAAGCTGAGTCATGAGTCATGATGCGGGATGGAACACACGGAAAGAGCTTACCAGAGGCAAGAAGGCAGGTCTGAAAACGCCAGCTGAACAATGTGTTGACTTCCAGATTGTCAGCTGCTCCGCCCCACATCGTCTTCAACCAGTGTGTTGACTGTAACGTAGTTCCCCTTGCGAATTGCTACCTGACTCTGAGACTCTTCCAGGAAATTTTACTGGGCAAGGGATTTCCCTAATAGTTTATTTACTTCTCTTATCTCAAAGCAGGATTTAGACAAGGTGTTCACACTGTATCTACAAATTTTAGGATTCAATGAAAAATGTGGAAGAGATGAAAGAAGAGAGGATGGGACAAAAGAAGGGAATAAGAATTTTAAATTGCCATTGATGTAAACCTATGTTTAAGTTTTAAAACGAGTGATCCACCTGAAAAGGGAAATAAATGAGAAATCTACAGTTAACCTGGTACAATGGTCAGAAACAGCCACCCATGGCAGACTAGGTACGTTAGAATCAGCCGAGAAGCCTTTTTAACAATATATCCCCAGCTCTCTCTCCCAAACCTACTAAATCAGAATCTCCCGGGATAGGAAGGTTATCTCTATTTTTTCAAAGCTCCTCAGGTATTTCTGATACATAAGGAGACTTGGGAACTTCTGACTTTGCAGATGCCTTCAATGTTTAGGACATTTTACCAAAAACAAGTGAGGACTTCTTACTCAGCTACCTGCTTGGGTGCTAGAACACTCGTGTTGGTTGTTTCTATCTGATTCAGGTACTTCCTAATAGTAAAAGAAAAAAACTTTTATAACTCAGTACCTGATGAGGAAAATGAGACAATGTTTAAGGAAATACAACCCCCTATGATGAAACAAATCTGCATCTTCTTTCATCATGGTCTCTATATCCAGGCAGGTCCTTTCCGGTTGTTTCCTGCTGTCAGTGCTACCACGCTCATCTTAAAGAACTCTTTGCTGTCTGTGTCTGCAATTACTCAAAGTCCATTGCCTAATATACAGGTTTTCTTCCACTTAAGACATCAACTATATTACTATCACTCTTTCTATCTGTACTCCTAATTGCTTTTGTACAAACTCGTATAACCAAAGAAACTTCTAAAGGTACAACCCTCCCGTATAACTTCTTTTGAATGGAACTGTATTCTGCTCATGACTTCTGATCTTTCTAGTCTCAAGAGAAAAGAAGAGGAAAAGAAAGAAAAGAAAAGAGAAAACAAAAACAAAGAGGGAAAAAGCAAGAAAAGAAAAAATATCAGTTCTGAAGTGAGCATTTTAACTTTGATTACTGTAGTTCCTTTCCTTATATCGATCGTGCGTGTCCCAATGGGCTATAAATGGTTTCCTTATCTTGCATTTATCACAATGTATGTAAACGTGTTTAATTTTTTATCTCTACTATGAGTTTTAACAAGTCTAAGAGGGCAGGAAGCATCTATATTACCATTGTTGAATCACTTATACCTAGCTTGGTGTCTGGCTCCTATAAATGCTTCATTAATATTTATTGAATTGATGGATAAATGGATAGATGGATAAATGGTTGTTTCCTGCTGTAACCACCATATTTTTCTGACTAAAGTACTACCTGCCATTGAGCCCCCAGAGAACAGAGATGGTATCACATTCATTTGTGTGTCCAGAGTACACATGTTTGAAGAATGACTGAATAACCTAAGGCAGAATTAACCAGGCCATGTGATTCGCTGCTTTGTTGTTCAATACCTTCTACAAGATTTACGTAAGCTTGTATGTTATCTGAACCAAATCAGAGGATTTGGTAGACATTCTCTGAACATGAATAGTCTGGCTTGTGCAATACTGAATATCTAAACATTCCTAAGTTTCCAAACTGTATATAGACTAAATAATTTGCAATCAGGAATTGTCCCTGTTAGGGAGATTAGTGCTCAGAGAATCCCAATTCATACACTATTAAATCTGAGAAACAAATTACACGTCCATTTACCAGAGCCATGGTTTCCTTATGCCATCATCTGAGATGAGTCATGAGCAAAAAGGTTATTAGTGTCAGAAATGTAATCACTGGCTTCCTGCACAGCTGAAAGCTAGAAATGAGATTTAGGAATAGAGATTTACCACCCAAATATTCCTTCCTTCACCTCACTCCCCTTAAATGCACCCAATCAAGCAAAATTCGGTACTTGCACAGACTATGAAAAGCAAGATTTTCTTGTTTCCACTTTCAAATATAATATAGTCACCTATAGTAAATAAAGCATGAGTCACGGCTGGGTAAAGATGCCATTGTTGGTCACTTGATAAACATATATCAGCTATATACCTATAAAGACAACCTGAAAGAATTTGAGGTGCAGAATAACAAATAAAAATTAGAGCTAATGTCTATTGAGCATTTGCTCTTTGCTATAATTGTGGCAACTACAGTTGACCCTTGAACTAAGTGTGGGGAAAAGTTTGTGTTTGTTTAGAGATCACAGTATGTGGACTCAAAGTAGGGTTTGAACTCTGATTCTACCCAAACTGTTTCAGCTTCCTGTCCTTGGGCGAATCATCTATCAATTCCATTGTTTTTGAGGCAGAGGCGGATTTCAGCTGTGTGGTGGGTCAGTGCCCCTAACCCCAGTGTTGTTCAAGGGTCAACTGTATATAGAATATCTTATTGAATCTCCATGGTAACCCAGGAGGTAGACTCTATTATTATCACTATTTTATAGATAAGGAAACTGACATCCATAGAAGTTCAATAACTTTCCCAAGATTGCACATTATGTAAAAGATGGGGCCTGGATTCAATCCCAAACAGATGAAAAGACAAAAATCCGATCATTTAACAGCTGAGTTAAGAAATAGAGAAATAAGTGAACACCTTTGAAGGTTATTTTTGAATTAGGTTCCTTTGGAATTAATGGAGTCTGGAATACATGTAAGACTTTCAACTCCATGAAATTCAAACAGAACAGGAGACTGTCCCGTGTGGAAGGGATTGGTGGGAATATAACTGATGCCAATGAGGAAAGAAACAAGAGTACAGATTGATAATATTATCTGTCTCTCCCAAGGCCTATTCCAGAGAAGTTGTCCAATTTTTCAGACTTTCTGTCAAGGGTCACTTTAAAACCCCAGTCCTGGGAGGCTCAGAAGCAGTAGACTTTTTAATACCACAAGAGCACCTTAAAAGAGATAGTTTACTTACTAGTCTTGTTACCTTTGGGGGTAACAAAAATCACTCAACAAAGGCAGGTCTTTTCCTTATGATCCATCTACTACCCTGAAGCCACCAGCTTATTATGAGCTCCATGATTTCCATTAACACTGCTCTGCTCAGGAAACAAGAGGCCTAATCATAATCTCTTCTCTGCTAGCCCCTGGCAGGCGAACTCGTGTTCCGACAGTCCTCATCTGCAGTGAGGGCAGTTCCTTTTGTGGCTGGATGTAGACAGCATCTGTTATCTGTTCCATTAAGCTCACCTAAGCGGTGGCACATAATAATGTACCTGCAATCATTTCTTTGGCCCTCAAATGCTCTGAGGAACCGACTTAGCCTTGATTTTCCCTGTAGGAATTGGGTACTGGGAACAGATTAGACAGTTGCAGCCATACTACTACATAACTCTCTTCATAGCAGGCCGCTCCCAGCAAGCAATCTTTGCATACAGCCCTGTCAAAACTCAGTCCCAGCTCCCAGATGTCAGCCCCAATCTGCACAGAAACTTCCCATCACAGTTCTAACGAGCAGACTCAGCTTTGGGGGTCAATGGTCAAAGGCAGGAGCTGAAGTGGGAACTTGGAGCCAGAAGGTCAAGGCCAGAAAGACCAGAGCCAGCACAGAGGATCTGGAATAAGTGGGTCACTTTCTATGATGGTTCATTTCATGTGTCAACTTGACTGGACCACAGGGTGCCCAGATATTTAGTCAAGCATTATTCTGGGTGTTTCTGTGAAGGTGTTTTTGGATGAGATTAACATTTAAAACGGTAGACTGAGTAAAGCAGACTGCCTTCCCTAACGTGCATGGGCCTGATCCAGCAATTGAGGGGCTAAATAGAGCAAAACTACTGACCCTGCCCTACTTAAGAGGGGGAATTCACATAATTCTCCCACCTTCAGACTTAAACCGAAACATTGGCTCTTCCTAGGTCTCAAGCTTGCCGGCCTCAGGACTGGAACTATTCCATGGGCTCTCCTGGTCTTCATGCCTCTGGACTGGGATGGAGCTAAGCCATCAGTTTTCCTGGGTCTCCAGGCTGCTGACTCACCCTGTGGATCTGGGGACTTGCCCACTTCCATAATCATATGAGCCAATTCCTTAGAATAAATCTCTTTACATAGGTAGGTAGGTAGATAGATAGACAAACAGACACGGATATATAGATATGGAGTATGGAATACATACAATATCCAAAACCATAAGATATATATATTCTATTGATTTTGTTTTTTCAGAAGAACCCTAACTAGTATACTTCCCTTGCAGTTTTGCCTCTCACACCCATGAGCCATGATTACACCTTTAGACCTTACGGCTTGACCTGAAATTCAGCACCTCATTCTGACCATAATTCCCTATCCCTTCAGCTCCTTGAGTCCTTTAGGCCCACCACACCCTCTCTCTGACTCATTAAGACCTCCCATCCTTGACCAAGGTCTTTTAATTAGGGCCTCTCTATACTCGCTTCCGGCCCTACCTGCCAAGGCTCAGGCCATCACGCAGCATCTCTTGTACTATCCTCAACTTCCTTGCCTGTAGTCAGCCACTTTGACCTGGCAAACCCCAGGTTTTGGATCCATCACACTGTCTGCGTACCTCTTCCACATTTAGAGCCAGGCTGCTCAGCACTGTTGGAGAAAATCAGAAAACCACACCTACTGATGCTCCTAGGAATTTTGACTTTACTGAACACACTTTCTCTGGTTTCTCCTCCTCTATGCGTGGCCCCTCACTCTCATTCTCTGATGGGAATGCTTCTCTCACCTGTCTTGCAAGTCCATCCTCCAGCCTATTCTCTGTATATACTTTTTCTGGACAATCTCATCTACCCCCTTTAACCTCTACCTGTCTCCTCATTACTTACCCATAGGTCATTTTCTTTTTTCCCACCTTTGTACCTTTATACACCCTACTCCCTCTACCTGGACCACCCTAACCTCTCCTATGTCTGCAAAAAAAAATACACACATAAACACCTGGAGAATGTCTACTCTTTCTTCAATACTTAGCTCACATTTTTTAAATGACTCAGGTCAGGCATTACCTCCTGCAGGAAACCATCCTGACACCTGACTCCCTCTTCGGTGTCCTGCCTACGGTCACTTATTAGCTCTCTTAGCATCCCTTCCCTTAATAGTATCTTCACCTCACCCCTCTTTCCTTTAGGAATGGCTCCTCTCCCACTACCCATTCTGTGTGAGTCTACAGTATCTGTAATCATGGTTTGCTGTCCTCCAGCCACATTACCTAGTTCCAAAATTTAAATAATAATCCATGGCCCTAGTTGTTGGTCCAAGGAGTGGAGATGTGACACAAGCTTAGCCAATAAGAATCCTTGCCTTGCACACCACTGTAAAGCAATTATACTCCAATAAAGATGTTAAAAAAACAAAACAAAACAGAAAAACACTTTGCCTTGGATTGTTCTAAATGGGGCTAGCAGGAAAGGTTTCTATGTCTGGGGTCATGGAAGTAGAAGGATGTGGCACAGGGGTTATTTATAATCACATTCTCCAAGGACCTACTGTATAGCACAGGGAAGGAACTCTGCTCAATATTCTGTAACAACCTAACTGGGAAAAGAATTTGAAAAAGAATAGATAGACGTATATGCATAACTGAATCACTTTGTTGTACACCTGAAACTAACACGACATTGTTAAGCAACTATACTCCAATATAAAATAAAAAGTTAAAAAAAGATCACATTCTCCACTAAATTCTAACTACGGAATCCTAGTATATTCTCAGAATGCACTGAGCTTCCCTCTATCAAAGACCACTGTCTCACTGACTGGAGTTACCCATTTAGCAGATGCTCAACAAATGTTTGTTGAGTGACTCTCTAATGTTTGGGTGTGCCTCATCTCTAAAGGGATACTGAAAATTGAGTACCGACAACTGCCATCTCTGGCCACCCTTGATGTTATGACGCATCTTGCTACAATTTGACAGCAGGGATGTGTTCACTTCGTTTATTTGAAATTTTGGAGGAAAGAACCATCCTTCACACACATCTTGAGGGGAGAATGTATGAGTCTGTCCACATCTTGAACCTAGAGAGTGAAAATTAAGCTATACTTGGCCAGAGCTCAAATCTTTCCTTTAATGTGAAAAACCTTTTTTGCACGTGACCCCTTAGAGTTAAAATGGCAGAAGCCATTGAGGAAAGCAAAAGAAGGATTTGTTTGTTTGTTTGTTTGTTTATAAAGAACAGAAAAGAAAGGATACAATTTAGTTACGCTGGAAAATAACTTATGTGAAATGAAAAAAATGCAGGCTCCAAGCATTGTTTAGCCACTGAATTGCCAAGAACATAGCAACCCTATTGTGTAGGCTCTCCTCTTCCACAACCAGATCTATAAATTAGAAATAATATTATGTGTCCTGGCTAGTCTCACTAGAGCTTAATGAGGTTATTTCTAGGAAACCCTTTGACTTCAAAAAAGTCATATGAAAATTTATTATAAAAGGTTTCAACTTGATTAAAAAGCCCTTGATGCCTTCCTTGTGAGTCATGCATATTTCCCACTGACTTCCTATGTGTCTCTATTATCAGTATTAAATATTTATTTTAGGTCTATTGAAGTAAAAACTTATTCTCCCAGCTCTCGGCCCAAGGTGATTTTTAATGCCTATTTAGTTTCTATGATGATTTTTAAAATGTGCATTAATAATAGAAGAATCTAATGTTAAATTGAAGGTTATTAAAATAGGCCTCCTTTCAAGGCAACTGGATGTTGAAAAGCTCTTTTTTCTTTTACCACATCCTTCCTTAATTGCATGAGAATAAGGTTACACTTGGTTATAATTTAGACTTTCTATAGCACATTTGTATAGGCAAAGACTTGAAGTTGTAGCATAGTAGAGATTGCCATGATTTACTGCCTCCTCCACAACAACTTGGATGCCTAATATACATCGAAAATTTCACATATCCCCCAAATACTACTACTGTTCACCCCTCCCCACCCGGCTCTTCCTGCAGGCTTCCCCAACTCAGTAAGTGGCAACTCCATTTTTTTAATTGCTTGCGTCAAAATCTTGAGGTCATCCTTGGCTTCCTTCTTCTTCCCATACTTCACATTCAATCTGCCAACAAATTTTGTCAGCACGACTCTCAAAATATATCCCCCAATACACCCCTACCCTGGTCCTCCTGGCTCCCATCCTTCACCTGAATCACTACAGCAGCCTCCTAACTGGTTTCTCTTCCCCCACCGTTGCCCCTTCAGTCTCCGTCCAGCACAGCAGCCAGAGTGACCCCATTAAACAAGTTAGAGGATGTTTTCCTCTACTTAACTACAGCCCTCCCCCCACCACGGCTGCCCAACTACGCAGAGCAAAAGCTCAATGCAGACAATGAGCACGAGGACCTTCCGGAACTTTCTAGTCCTCCAACCACCAGACCTACTCCTTCTTCAGGACTTTGTCCTTCGAATGCTACCTGCATGCTCCTCCCCCAGATACCTGCCTGGCACCTTCCGGCACCGTCTTCCGGTCTTACCCCAACATTACTTTCTGAGTGTGGCCTTCCCTGATAACTTTACTAAAATTGCAATTCCCCACGCCCAGTCCATCCTTTCCCCCTTCCTGCCTTACTCCCCTACCCTCTTCAACACTATACACAATCCCTTGCTATAATTACGTAATCTAACATAATGGTGTTCATCATCTGATTCCCTCTCTAGAATGTACAACTCAGCGGGTTGGAGGGGGCAGATATTTTTATCCCTTTTATTCTCACTACTCTATCTTCAGGGTCAGACACAGAGTAAGGGGGGCTCAATAAATATCAGTTGTCTAAAAAAATATGAAAAAACTTTTAGCTATCTTTACTATAACACCAGGGATGATTCTTCTGCTTTTAAACTCTCATCTTGCCAGGCATAGTATCCTTTTTCTAGTGGACATTTCAGACCATGAGAATAGAAGAGCAGCTGTGGCCAAGGGTAGCTGGGTGGGAAGACAGGGGGCGCTTGGGCTTATATGCAGTCCTTCTCAATGGCTCTGAATCTCTGTTAGGTAGAACAAACCACAGCAGCTTTATGAAAGGATATGAGCACCCAAGGAGACCCATACATGCCAGTGAGACCTTCCCAGAGAATATCAGTTCCAGGAGCAACGAAATTTCCCCACTGATTTTTTTTTTTTTTTTAAACGGTAACATCTGAGATTTTTAGGACATTTATTTTTTATTTTTAAGGATTTTTTTTTTTTTTTTTTTGCGGTACGCGAGCCTCTCACTGTTGTGGCCTCTCCCGTTACGGAGCACAGGCTCCGGACTCGCAGGCTCAGCGGCCATGGCTCACGGGCCCAGCCGCTCCGCGGCATGTGGGATCTTCCCGGACCGGGCCACGAACCTGTGTCCCCTGCATCGGCAGGTGGACTCTCAACCACTGCGCCACCAGGGAAGCCCTAAAGTTTTTTTTTTTTTTAATGTGAACCATTTTTAAAGCCTTTATTGAATTTGTTACAATATTGCTTCTGTTTTATGTTTTGGTTTTTTGGCCACGAGGCATGTGGGATCTTAGCTCCCCGACCAGGGGTCGAATCCACACCCCCTGCACTGGAAGGCGAAGTCTTAACCACTGGACCGCCAGGGAAGTCTCCCCATTGATTATCGACTAAAATAAAACTACCCCTAACCCACAAAGGATGAACCTGAAAAGTCTTCAGGTGTCATAAAGGTAATGCAAATCAAAAGGACCCTGGCGGCACAATGAAAAAGTTGTCCTTCCCTCAGGCAGCTGTTATCAGCTGACTTTTGTCATGCCAGATTACCAGATCTTGTGATTTTCAAGAAAAGCCAGACTTCAGATTTCATGAGAAATCCCTCAAGTATAAAAAGCTGGCCCTTGCAGGGGAGGGAGGACCAAGAGGGAGGGGATATATATATACATATAGCTGATTCACTTCACTGCAAAACATTGTACTGTGTTAGCAGAAACTAACACAACATTGTAAAGCAATTATACTCAAATAAAAAATAAAAGAAAGCTGGCCCCTTAACTCAAAAGAAAAACAACTACCACCATAAGCTGTGAGCCAAACAAAACAGCTTCTAACCACACTCAGCTGGGTTTCAGCCTCTGCCTTACAGGCTGGTAAAAACTAAACCCAACTCTGAAAAGAGCAAATTAGAAAAAACTTCTGCCTCCGTTAATCTTCTGTTAAATTCCTTCCCCACAGAAAACAGTCCTTGTGGTCTTCATGCGCAGGTCAGAAAACTCAGCACCAATGTACCTGACACTCTCATCTTAAAACTCAACACCTATATGAACATGTTTCTTCCATCTCTTGAGTTGCTGGGCAGAGCAAGTGGGGAAGCCAGCCTCCCCCACCCCGACCCCCGGCCGTGAGGTTCACTATCCACTGGCAGGATCCTTGGCGTCTGTAATGGGAGGAGTGGAGAACACCAAGAGTGGCAGAGAAATTCTCAGCAACAGCAAGGGAAGAAAAGAGAATTCCGTGGCTGCCAGAGAAGGGAGTGAGGTGGCCTATTTGTGTGTAAGGAACACAGTCTGAGCTAAGAAGTGAGGGGTTAATTGTTACCAAAGTCACTCAGTAGACTGAGCCCCTCAAAAGCTGGGACTGGGGCTTCCCTGGTGGCGCAGTGGTTGAGAGTCCGCCTGCCGATGCAGGGGACACGGGTTCGTGCCCCGGTCTGGGAGGATCCCACATGCCGCGGAGCGGCTGGGCCCGTGAGCCATGGCCGCTGAGCCTGCGCGTCCGGAGCCTGTCCTCCGCGACGGGAGAGGCCACAACAGTGAGAGGCCCGCGTAACGCATTAAAAAAAAAAAAAAAAAAAAAAAAAAAAAAAAAAAAAAAAAAAAAAAAAAAAAAAAAAAGCTGGGACTGTATCTAATCCCCCTTTGTATTCGTAGAATCGACCTACTGTGTGCCTGACTCCGCTGGTTTTTGGATGAAAGCAGAGCAATCTATTTTTCTATCATATGACAGAGAAAGGGAAAGGTTCCCAGTCCAGTCATAAACTAGTGGCCTCAAAACACCCCCAGGATGGGGCTTCCCTGGTGGCGCAGTGGTTGGGAGTCTGCCTGCCGATGGAAGAGACGCGGGTTCGTGCCCCGGTCCGGGAAGATCCCACATGCCCCGAAGCGGCTGGGCCCGTAAGCCATGGCCGCTAAGCCTGCGCGTCGGGAGCCTGTGCTCCGCAACGGGAGAGGCCACAGCAGTGAGAGGCCCGTGTACCGCAAAAAAAAAAAAAAAAAAAAAAAAAAATCTCCAGGAAACTGTGATGTGAAATTTAACACTTTAGGGGAACAGCCTAATTATCCATGTCAGAATCACAGATTTTATTGTTCTTCTTTCAATTATCATTAATAGAAGGAAGGGGAAACAATGACAATTTTAAAACTAGTGCCCATATTTTATCAATTTTAAGCAGCAGAAAAATAATTCACTCCCAACCAGGAGCAGGTAAAACAACTGAAAACCCAAAGAGATGTGGATAAAACTGTCTTACAGCATTGTTTCCTCCAGACACATATTTTTTAAATGCAATGATTTTAGCAAGGGTCAGAGAACTGTTATTTGTTAGATGAAGAATATGTAATTAAACCCACTGTTCTGAAAGAAAAGCTTTGTGAGTATTTTTTTTTTTTAATCTTCTATGACTGGGCTGGTAATTCCTTCCTGTCTCACACCTACTCAAAATCCAGAGGATTTGTCCTTGGTACCTGCCATGAATATAAGTACAGTTCTCTAGTGTATAGTTCAATCACAGCAGACAACTACTGATTTCTGTTTAAGTCGGAATACACATAATTTTCTCTAGTCTGGGAATTATTAAAATGTATTAACAGACTAGGGTTTCGTGTTTCAAGTGTGGCAATGGTTGGGGGGGGGGTGGTTTTCCTTTGTATTTTTAAATTTTCCTTTTTCCTTTTCCCCCCAAGAACTGAGCCAAGCCCTTTCTGAGCAGGAAAGCTCCACTGACTTGTTCTGACAAATTCTCATTCAATTTCACACTGGGTCACACACAGTCAGAAGAAAGACATACCCGTGGCTGAGGGGAGAGCGAGAGGGTTGAGGCTGATTGCACAGAAAGCTCCCTCTCTCTTTGCTTTTCCAGGGACTTGGAGGAAGCCCACTTTCTCTTCTTTCACGATGGAGATAACTTCTCGTTACAAAATCTTAATTTAACAATCTCAGAAGATTTTTTTTTCACACATTTTTCTTCCAGTAGCAATCGTAATAACACAAAGCGTCCGTTCCCTTCCTGTTTATAAAAACACTCTCTGACTGCAAAGAGACCACATTTCAATGGAAAAGGGCAAAAGTAGGCAAGTGAGAAGACCTCGGTGTGGTTTGGCTTTGCTGCAGTTCTGGGGAAGTCACAGACCGTCTCTGGGCTCAGGTTTTCTGTCTGCAGTAAGGGGATTAAACATCAGTGGCTTTCAAATTGTGCACCATGAAAGTCTGGGGTGTAGAGACTGGAGAATACATGCGTCTCTAGGACCCCATTCCCACAACCACACTTGAGCCACAAGTCAGTTCTTATCTGTTTATATATTGGATTTCCACATCAGCTTTTCCTTAGAGAAAGGGTTTCACAGCTTTATAAGTTTGAAAAAAAAATCTGTCTTTCCCAGTTCTCACTTTCCATGATTCTGCGACTGTTCTCGCTGAAAATACAGCCTCGATTTCCTGCAACGCATGTGTTCACGAAAGCAGACCACAGTACAAAACGGGAAACTGGTTCATGCAGGATGCTTTTCGCCAGTATAAGCACCTCTACCATCAAAAACATGAATTTGCTAAGCATTCATTCATGCACGATGCCACATGGGTTACTTATTAGCACAAGCAAAGTTGACAAGTTCCATTTTCAATTTGAGAGACTAAGTGATTTTACTGATTTTGAAAATGGGAAATCTTGATAATTCTTTCAATGTGGTACAGCTATGAAGTAGCAGAGGCAGACATGAAAATGGACAACGAATCTGATAACGCTACTGTAACACAAACAAGTTAATAAGCAATTAAACGATCTCATCTAAAACCACTGTCTCCAGAGGAATATTTAAGCCTTCTCTGTAGAACCAAACAGGAAAGTATCATGGCTTTATGAAAATAAGTAACCAGATTTCAGCATCTATTCCGGGTGGAAAGTGACTCCTCCCAGGAAAAAGTATCTAAATACTTACCACCCATTACTACAGGCATAGGAAAGAACACTGATCCCCGAGAACACAGAATATGAATTCCAAAGAGCAAGCAGCAGCTGAGCTAAAAAGGGAAACAGAGCTCAGAGTGGGAAACTAGAGAACTACAGCGTTGCATATCCACAGACAGAATTTGCAATTCACCTTGAAAGACAGCAAAGGTGGAAGTTAATTGATGGAAACCCAGTATTCAAAATGCACTTTGAGAAATACCTGAGCAAAGACTAAGACCTAGCAACAAAGATCTTAAAGCAAGAAGAGAATCTCTTAAACCGACCACAAAGAATAAAAAGGACCATATTAACTTAGACATACCTGTTGGTATTATCACTAGGTCCTCTTTGAGAAGGAACCAGAGATCAAGATTAGAATTAGCACATATCTTTTTTATACCATTATTCATCTACCTTGGTTAATAAACATTGTTGCCAAGGCTAGAATGCAGTTTTTTAAAAATCAAGAATCTATAAAGGATGTATATTAATCTATCCTTTTCCCCCTCATCTATTTTCCCCTTAATTTTTCTATTTTGTGAGCTGGTTTGGCTAACAAATTCACAATTCAATTCTCCTCTGAGTTTTCAGATTCAGCACTATTCTTGATCTGCTGATATTCCCCAAAACAAAAAGCCCAAATGCCTCAAAACTAGAATAGAATGGGAAAAGATGCCTCCTGCCAAAAAGAAATAGTGCAGGTACTCGAGTTCAGATAATTTTGAATGCTTTAATTTAGCGCTTTAGAGTTCTGATAATCTTATATGCAACCACGAGTAATACAATGGATTTCTTCTCAAATGTCTCAGAAGTTCCTAAGAAGTGGTCCTCTAGCTATGTAAAACCTACCATCCTCATGGGAGTTAAAAAAAAAGAATGTGCACCAAGTACCATTAAGTACCATAGTACGGTTGTCCTACCAGGAGAGTATGTGACAAAAGAAAAGTTATCTAAAAAGAAGGTAGCACCTGGGCACCAGTCTAGCCACAGATGACCGTTCTGTGGCTCCTGGAACCAATTAGAGAACATCCTATGGGGTCCACTTAAATCTAAAGTCACTTTGGATAGTCATTAGTACCGTTTGCCAAATATTTCCAGTTCACCCTACTGCCCAGACACAAGATAGCATTGCCTGTTCTGGCTCCCTTATTGTGTGTGAAGCCATGTGACTAGTTATGGTCAATAACTTGTGAACAGAGGAAAATAAGTCACTTCCAAGAAAGAGCATTTAACTGGTGATTCAAGACCTTTAAGGCCTCCCTTGTTCCTCTGACACAGTGGTCAGAAGCATCAGTGATGGAGACTGCTTCATCTCTCTAGGTTCCAGAGTGACAATGATGAACAAGCCCTCCACCCCAGGTGTGGAGACACAATGAACGTACAGCACAAGAGAGAAGTAAACCTTTGTTGTTTTAGGCTGCTGACATTTGGGGATTGTTTGTTGCTGTAGCATTACTTCACCTATCCCAACTTAGATCCCCTCAGTCCAGGAGGAGTATGCATGAGAATGGACTACAACAAGAGACTCCAAGAACCAACCCAAACATCGCTGGAAATCCTCCAAATCAAGGATTATGCTAGATCTCTCAGAGGGTTTTGGGCTGACTACCCTCATTCTTCAACCCCACATCCCTAAGTAGTACTCTCTTTTTTTTCTGTTTTTTTTTCTTTACTGAAGTATAGTTGATGTACCACAGTATATACGTTACAAGTGTACAGTGATCCACACTTTTTAAAAGTTATACTGTAACCAGGCAGGACCCTATGGGGCCTTCCTGGGACAGACCTCCTCCCCCATATCCTCTGCTATA
This sequence comes from Phocoena sinus, assembly GCF_008692025.1. Taxonomy (NCBI): domain Eukaryota; kingdom Metazoa; phylum Chordata; class Mammalia; order Artiodactyla; family Phocoenidae; genus Phocoena; species Phocoena sinus. The sequence goes on along the minus strand of NC_045772.1, from coordinate 42,882,001 downwards.
GCTCCTCTCTGAAGTACCCAGGTAACAGTATCTCATGCATAGTTTCTGAGTTTTTCAGTGCTAAAAGCCACCACCAAATGGAAGAAATTAACTCCTTGATGATCATGAGCACGTCGTCCCTGGAACCTTCTGGTGCCTAAGGATGGATAGTGTTAACCGCCCTATTATTTCAACATCAGCCAATCAGAGAATTGTGCACGAGCTGATCACATACCCTGGGGCGACGCTCCCTCACCTGGCCTTTAAAGATGCTTTGCTTAGACCCTTCGGGGAGTTCGGGGTTAGTGGTGGGCATGACCTACCCATTCTCCTTGCATGGCCCTGCCAATAAACCTCTCTTTGCTCCAAACCCCAACGTTTTAGTTTGTTTGGCCTCACTGTGCATCGGGCACATGCACTTGTGTTCAGTAACAATACTCCATTTATAGGGACTTCCCTGGTGGTACAGTGGGTAAGACTCTGTGCTCCCAGTGCAGCGGGCCCAGGTTTGATCCCCGGTCAGGGAACTAGATCCCACATGCATGCCACAACTAAGAAGTCTGCATGCCGCAACTAAGACCCGGCGTGGCCAAAATAAATAAATAAATATTTTTTAAAAAACCAATATTCCATTTATGGTTATTATAAAATATTGGCTATATTCCCCATGTTGTACAATACATTCTTGTAGCTTATTTTATACCTAATAGTTTGTACCTCTTAATGCCCTATCCCTGTATTGCCCCTTCCCCTTCCCTCTTCCCATGGGTAACCACTAGCTTGTTCTGTATATCTGTGAGTCTCCTAAGCAGTACTCTTAAGCCTAAGGGACATTCAGGGGTCTCTAGGCTTTAAACCCACTGTCCCATTAATTAAGCTGCTTCCTTGGAACGTTTTACTCCCTGTCTCCTTTCCCCAGAATGTTCCAGCCAATAGATTCAACTACCAGAATAAAACAACAAATCCCGCAAAGTGCCTTGAGAAACTTCACAGTAAAATTTCTTTGTAGCTTCCACAGGGTAGAGAGTCTGACAAGTGAATTCCTTTTTCAGTACTCAAAATTGATATCATATGAGAACATCTTAGCGTAGGATAGTTTTCCTCACAAAACATTTATTTCAGGCTGTTCACAGCAGAATATTCAATAATGATTTTGAAAAAATATTTCTTAAAGCTAGTGCTCTTATTTTGATGAGGAGAGGAACTCCTTTCATTTTCTGTTTAGAGTCCCTGTCCATTTATCATAGCACTGGGTTGTCAGGATAACGACCTCAAACAGCAAGTCTCCTTGACATTTCACCTCAACCCTAGAGGATTTGGGATTTTTACCCACTTTTCCCCCAGATCTATGATTTCAAGTTATTTCAAAGAACTTTGAGTGTCTATTTTAGGAAAAGGGGAAAAAAAAAAAAAAAAACACCTCTTCTGGCAAACTAGAAGCCATCAAAGTAGAAACAGTTCGACAGAGGCTGCCATTAACAGAAAGCCACAGGAAAAACAAAGTAAAATGAGAAATGCTGAAACACTGTTTTCTTTTCCTTTTTTTTTTTAAGCTGACAGAGTGAATGGAAACAACTTAAGAAAGATAGTCAAGTAAACCTCTAACCTCCTGCAACGGTGAGCTTCAAAAACCGTTCTTTAAATACAGCCACTGGAATAGGGTTTTATATTTAGCTTTTGCACCCCTCCGGTCTCCTCCTATGGTACTAATATGTTTTTTAAATGCCTAAAACCTTTCTTAGTACCTAAGAATTCCCCTAGATCTCATGAATTAATGCAAATGGTAATCACCAGTGCAAATGAGTAATTGGTAGCACAAGCACCCATCTGTGCATGCAATTAACTGCCTTGAGCAAGTAATTGCCTGTTTTTACAAGAGCCTACTTAGAAATCTCAACTTAAGCATATATTTTTTTGAGTAATTCTGCCAATAACACAGCAAAACTTTTACTTGCGACAAATACTTTTAAGCAAGCAGCCGAACAAGCAATAATTTGAGTCTTATAAAGGTCATACCTAGGAAGCCACCCTCCACGGTAATTGATTCCGCGAGTTTCACAATTCCAGATGCACGTGCTCAGGGCATTTCCCAAGAGAGCAAGCCATTTGTTCAGGAGAGCCCAGTCGAGCTAATCCTTATGATGAGTGCTTTCCTCCCAAGCATCTTGAGATTTCTGAAACTTTTGGTAATTTTCTAATTAATTCATTCAACAAATATTTGCTGAACGCGTATCATATACAAAGCCTTCTGTTCTAAGCGTCTTATGTCCATGCATATTAAGAATGAGGACGTGGTATATTTTTCTCTTAAGGAACTTATAACCGTTCAGGAAGTAGAAAGCTTGAAGCTAACTATCTAAAACACAGGAGGCTTTGTAATTCAAGGGCTGTGAAGGTGTACCTGTTACCTTACCAAGCCACACCTGCCTGGCACATAGGCATGTGTTTTGGGTAAAAATCACAATCGCAACAGAAAGGATCTTTGGACCTGAGCCTTCGCCAAGCTGTGTCCTTGGCCCCCTACTCCCCCAAATCAACCAGCTTGCCCTCCCTTCGCAAGGTCACCCAGTCTCCTTGACAGTCATCAACATTTTTCTTCAGCAGCTACTGACTGTGTTCCCCCCACCTGCTGCCAAAAGACTTAATCCATAGCAGTTTATGGTCCCGCACCAAGCTGCTACTTCCTTGCTATTGCCAAATGCCCTGTCGTTCCTCTCATCACTGCCCCTTGCCTTTAAATACCACCTATACGCTGACAACTCCCAAATTAAGATTTTCAGCACTAACTTCTCCCCCAGAATCCCACGCTGATCTATCTGACTGCCATCTCAGCACCGCCACTTAGGTATCTAAGAGTCATGTCAGACTACGTTTCCTAAAATCAACCCGATCCTGTTCCTCAGACCATTTCCCTATCTCGATGATGGGAAGTCCCAAACTTCATAGTCATCTTTGCCTCCTCTCTTTCCTTCCCACCAGTCAACCAACTCATCAGCTAATCTTTTTACTCTACTATCAAAGGAATCCAAACTCCCCCACTTCTCACACCCACACCATTTCCACCCTGGCCCAAGATGCCATCACCTCTTGTTGGATTATTGCAATTGCCTCCCAACTGGGCTTCCTGCCTTCATCCTCTAGTGATTCTCACTCCTTCATCAGAATGGTCCTTTTAAAAGTCATATTACGTCACTCTTCTGATCAAAGCCCTCAAGTGGCTTCCCATCTCAGAGTCAAAGCAGAATTCTTTTCAAGAATCTACACGATCCTTCCTAATCTGCCCCACAATTCCATCTTTCCTTGATCATTTCCTGCACCACCACCATCCATAGTCATTATCACTCAGCAAACCTGGCTTCCTTATTACTCCTTGCCTACACCAAGTGCACACCTGTTCTCACTCCCTGAGATGCCCTTCCCCACATGTCTATGTAGCTCATTCCCGCACTTCTTTCAGGTCACCATATAAAGAGATCTACCCTGAGCTCCAAGGTAATACAATTCCTTCCCACTGCCCCCTACCACAGTTCCTAGCCCCTTCCCCTGCTTTCTTTTTGTCTATAGCCTTTCTTCCATATGATACACATTGATTTTTCTACCTCCAGTATTAGAATGCAAGCTCTACGAGGGCTGAAGTTTTGTTCTGCTAAGCTTTCTAGCATCTCAGTACTGCCATATAGCTTCAGGTATGAATGAATGAATGAACGAATGAATGAATGAACAAATGGACATGCCTAGGATGGAAGAGGCTCTTCTTCCCATTAAGAGTACGGTTCTTATAAGACTTTCAAAAAGGGTGGTCTTGCTCTCTGTTTTTCTCCCTCTCTTGCAAAAAAAAAAAAAAAAATGGGACGACGTCTCCCAGGTTGCCGCAACTTGGAGAGTTGCTCTCAAAGACAGTAAACCAGCATCCTAGGATGTAGTCTGGGTTCCTCAGATCTCTTCCCTCCAGTTGAATTCCTTGCCTTTAAAAGAAACTTCCCAAGAAGCTAAGGGAGCTCATTCTTTGAGACCCATCCCCAATGTTCTGGTGTCCAAATTTCAGTCACCATCTTCTTCCTGTTCTCTCCCAGGCCAACCATCAGGTTTTCATAAGACTCCTGATGAGCCCGTATCTCCTGCCTTAGGCCTCCCCTGGGAACCTCATTACACAAATAAGAAAACAGAATTTTTTAAAAAGTAAATTCTTTCACTCAACCTCACACTAAGCCATCACCAAATTCAGGAGGCAACACCTCAATGAACACTGAGCTCAGAATTTCAAATCCTCAGCTTCCTCGCTAGAAAGATGAAGCGCCATCTTCCTCATTAAGTAGTTAAAGATGATAAGAAGGTGTGACTAAGTGGTTGGAAGAAAAAAAAGGGGTAAAATCTTCAGAATCCAACCACTTAAAAAAAGAGTACGGATGAAAAGGAAACTCTCCCAGATGCTGAGGGATTTTTTTTTTAATGCATGAATATGGGTGTTAAATAGACTCTGCTTTGCCAAAATCAGGGGTACCATTCTTAAAGATTTAACTTGATTTATTCTATCATTTCTGAGGTGGGAAAGTTTGAACTATTATCAAACCTCAGCAAATACTGAAAGAATTCAGTATATGCCTTTCAAAAACGTCTCTTACATCTAAGTTAATAAGCTTACTTTAAAAATTATGATTCAAAAGTTTAAGTAAGCATGTTATATATTTTCAAATTCTGTACCGATAAAATACTCCTCTATATTTTTAAGATAGATCTAGTAGATCACAGAGCACAATATCGCTGTTCAACAAGATTTAAGGAAGAAGAGAATGAAGATAGGATGAATTATTAAAACAGGCAATGTTTTGTGGCATAAAAGTTTCTCTTCTAGATCTTAAATTCTGGCCCTATGCATGAAAAAAACTGTGAATTCTTTTCTAATCATAAAACTTTCTCAAAATGGGAAAACAAAGCTATCTAGGAAGAAAAAGAAGTAGGAAATAATAGGAGGTCCTTTTGCAATAAATAACCCTATGGTTTCTGCTTCCATGCTAGAAAATCTGAGAACTGCAATACAAGCACAATTTACACGGGGTGCTCTGAGCAGGCAAATCACAGATTTTCCCCTTGAGTTCTGGCTCTACAAAAAGGACATGAAATAAAGTGTCACACGTTCACATTTTCAATTTAATTACTTCTTTAAAACGCTAGGATTTTTTTTTTTTTTTTTTTTTTTTTTTTTTTTGGTGGTACGCGGGCCTCTCACCGTTGTGGCCTCTCCCGTTGCGGAGCACAGGCTCCGGATGCGCAGGCTCAGCGACCATGGCTCACGGGCCCAGCCGCTCCGCGGCATATGGGATCTTCCCGGACCAGGACACGAACCTGCGTCCCCTGAATTGGCAGGCAGACTCCCAACCACTGCGCCACCAGGGAAGCCCCAAAACGCTAGGATTTTTGTGCCACGTGGGACTTATGTACATTTTCAATCACGTAGGATTCAATATTGTAAATTATTAAATTCTCATTACACCTCCTGCAGTTCATACACTACCCTATCTGTACATAATATGATGTGTTTAAGTAACTTGCCTAAGATCATTTAAGTAGTAAAAGAGAGAAAATGAGACCTGTAACAGCAATTATGCATACTAGCTGAGTGACCTTGGAGTCTAAACCTCTGCAGGTCTCTATAAAAGGAGAGAGTTGGTCCAGAAGATCAGATCTCTTCTAGCCCTAACAGTCAATGATTCCCTATTCTTGATTTTAGACTTGAACTTTTTATCTCTCTACTGTGTTTCAACTTAAGACTCTCAAAATTCAGCATCATTAGTTCACTTTAAAGGCATCTTAAGGATAAGTTCCTTAAGTTTTATATCAACCAAAAACTCCAATCATATGAGTACTTACTTCTTTTACAATTTCTTAGAGGAACCTTTTGACATCAGTGAAAATGCACACTCTCTCTGCTCACACTACCCAATAACCCATAGTATATAACCCTACTGTTATGGATAGAATATTTGTGTCCCTGCCCCCAAATACCATACGATTAATGTGATGGTATTAGGAGGTGGGACCTTTAACAGGTAATTAGGTCATGATGGTGGAATCTTCAGAAATGGGATTAATGCCCTGAAAAAAGAAGACATGAGAGCTTCCTGTCTCTCTCTCTCTCCCCCCTCTTCTCTCTGCCATGCAACGAAACAAGGAGACAACAGCCATCTGCAAACCAGGAAGCAAGTCCTCACCAGACACCAGAGCTACCCACCAGATCTTAGTCTTCTCAGCCTCCATAATGTTGAGAAATGTCTATTGTTCAGGCCACCCAGTCTAAGGTAATTTGTTATAGCAGCCCAAGCTGAGACACCTACTATTCTTCAAATCATGGAGCCTTCTCTTTTCACCTCTCAGCTTTCATTGAGCTAAACAATTTTGATTCTTTTTGTCTTTTCTCCATAGTTTGTTTTCCTACACTTTTATAATTTCCTTCACCTTTTCAACCACTCTTTTCTTAAAAGCCTCCAGTGGCCCAGGAAGATGGTAGCCTGCTTTATATTGTTTCAGGGGAAAATTCCCTTGTTTTTGATGCATGCTAGGAATCTCTTTTTCATCCCAATGTAGAGAAATGTGGTTGTTTTGTTTTGCTTTAATTAAGCACACTCAGCTATATTATTGCCTCTTTCTCAGCTTTATTTCAACATCAACTATTTCTGGTTACTTTTGCTTCTAATTAGTAGTTAACTATTCTCTATTTTCATAGCTTCATTTTCCTCCAGAGGTAAAATAACTTATATCCAATGGTAAAACACGGTTCTGGCTGCTACTGCCTTGTTATGAACTGAATTATGTCCCCCCACAATTCATATGTTGAAGCCCTAGCCCCCTGCCTCCAGTACCACAGAATATAACTATATTTAGAAATAGGGCCTTTAAAGGGATAATTAAGGTTAAATGAGGGCATTAGGGTGGGCCCTATTCAATATGACTGGGTGGGCCCTATTCAATATTTCCTCTTCTTACAAGGAAATCTAGACACAGACACACACAGAGAAGATGGCCATCTACATACCAAGCAGAGAGGCCTCAGAAGAAACCAACCCTGCCAATATCTTGATCTCAGACTTCTAGGTTCTAGGACTGTGAGAAACCAAATTTTTGTTGTTTAAGCCACTCAAGCTATAGTATCAATACTTTGCTATAGCAGCCCTGGAAAACCAGTGCAGGCCCCTCTCCCGGTTATGACCTGGAGGACAGAATGATATTGCTACTCGTCCGTCCATACCCAGTGCTACTGTTGGGAGGAGACAGGTGGTTAGTGTGCCCCATTCTAGCACACAGGAACAGTACCGGTGGCTGACATGGTATTCATCACCTTCCCATCATGCCTAGTCCCACTGATGCAGAAGGACAGATCTGGGTCTTTCACAAGAGAAGCACCTTCTTCAGTAGCTTAAACTAGATCTCCAATGTTTCCCTTTATTTTCTTTATACTCAAACACTAACAGCCTAGTAAATCCCAGGTAGGCAGTCAAATAGCCAAAGATTTTCCTGAGAAAAATGGGGCCAAATTTACTCTGGCCATCTTTCCCCTAATCTTATCCCCCATGGCCATTCTACTGAATGTTTTCCCAAAGTCTATGTTTCAGGGGTCCACCTCAGTAAAAGTCCAGTGGAAATAAGCCCCTTTTTCAGAGGAGCCTAATATCTGAGCCTAGTATCAAGACCAGAATATTCCTAAGGAGAAAGGATTACTCATCAGATTTTCACTAAACAGTTCAATATTTGACCTCTTTATTTTTCTATTCATTGACTTCTTCAGGAAACATTTACTGAGCATCTAGTATGTGTAAGGCTCTGCATCAGAGCCAGGGCTACAAATGATAATAAATCATCAACATATCAAAGAACCATAACGAGTCCCCCAAGAAACTAGATGATGAAGATTTCTAAAAGAAGAGTGAAAAACCACAGAAATTAGAATTTTAAGATTCCAAAGACCAGATGCTCTATTTTTCCAGGAAATTCATAAAGCTTAGGAAATCCAAACAAACATATCAGTTGACTGGGCGGAGAACTCAGATGTGATGTGCAAACTAAGGTCAGGTGATGCCTCACAGAGAGAGAAGATACGGAGATCTCTTTTCCTCTGCCTCCTTCCCTCTCTGACGAATATGCTGATTGCTTCCCCCAAAGAGCCACCATTTCCATTTCTATAATGCTGCCAAATTGTGTTTTTAAATGTGTTTCCATTTTTTGAAACTTCTAACGCCATGTAATCCTTGTTACTTTCTTTGAAACAGTTTCCACTGGGCAGAGGGAATAAATACACTGTGTTGTTAGCAGTTCCTCTCTGTTGTCTGGGAAAAGGGGACTGGAGGTGGCAGTGGCAGCTCCGATGGCAGGGGCACTGCCTGGGAACAGTGCTGCTTTTTCATGCAGGGCTGTGAGAGAATGGTGCGGACCGACTGCTACAGGAAGGGGGAAGATCCTGAACCCACTCGAGAGAGCGCCTCAAGGGCAGTGGTGTTCTCTCTTCAGGCACGTGATCAGGAACAAAGGAATCTTTATTCATCTCTTTCTGCTGCACTGCTTTGCTTTTTATTCCTTATAAGCAGCTGAGAAAGACCACGAGCAGCCCTTTTAATCAGCTGTGGAAGAGATGAAAGGGTTCAGAAGAGAGAAGCTGCCATTTCTGAGAATGGTTTATTCATATTGTAGAATAATCTTTAAAGAAAAGAACTCTATGAGACTGATCTTTTAATTATAGAGGAATAAATACATCTGTGAAATCCACCAATTTCACTTTGGATTAAATTAAATTACTCTCTCGTTTACAAGCCAGATACTCAGTAAACAGAAGTCTCAGTTTGGAAATGGCTTCTCTCCCTAATACACGGCTTCCCCCTTTCCCCACCCCATCCCCAAATTCCAGTCACTATTTAATAAACAGCAGGGAGAAAAATACATAACATCTCAGAGATCCGCTTTGGGGGCCTTAGATATGTTCCGTTTGCCACCAAGCAAGGTCTGGATTCTCAAAACGTCAGATCAATTATCAATGATCTGTGAATAACATTATGATCATGCTGTCTGACAGGTTATTTATTTATTTATTTATTCAAAAATCCCAACACATTTTCATCCCACTCATGAATCATATCCCAGCTCTGGCCAAAGAATATGAGTCCTATCATAGAGTTCTTGGTGTACCTCCACAGCACTGGTGATGGGCACAGACGTTCAAAAAACATCTATTAACTTCAAATGACACCATTCACAACTCTGGGAACTCCACCAACCAAAAATTTTAAATCGCAGTTTCTTCTAGTTCCTTTTAGGTGAACAAGCAAAGAAACAGTGCCTAGTTGGTTGCATCTTTGCTGATTCTTATTTTATATAGTTCCTCTTACTATGACAGCCCAGAAGCAACTCTCCCATCCATACACAAGTGTGCCAAGGGCTTTCTGAAGCCACTTTCCCTTTTCTGCTATTTCTGGATCTTGAGTCAGCTCTCTTCCTTGGGGAGTTCAGAGACTTTTGCAAGTTCCCATTTCAGGAAATCCCGTTTCTGTTTGAAGTTATCTCTCCCAGAAAATAAAAAAAATAGCTAAAGGAAAAAAGACCCTACATCGTCTTCAGAACTATTTCTTTTCTGTCGATGTTTTGGTAATTTTTCACATTGGCATCCTTCTCTAAACAGGAGGCTATCTACACAATATGCTAATATTCCTCTTTTAACTTTGCACTACACAGAGATACTTTAATATATGATGTTTAGGCAGATGATTTCTCAAAGGTAGGTCGATTCTTCCCATTTTTTACCAAGTTCTTATTCTGAAGCATTCTCATTGCTATCTATTGGCATCAGTTAACCTGTCTTTCCAAAGGTTGGTGCCAAGTTGTGGTTCTTCCTGTTTGCAAACTCATCTTCTCCTCAAGTGTTTCTGGGGTGGGGAGGGTCCAGGTTCTTGGAGCAACTTCCGCGTCGATGTACCCTGTGGTGAGTGTCTCTTCCATCCCTATTGTTCCTTATTCTCAGATGCTTCCCTGAGCATTCAGGATCCAGGCTCTGGGAACAATCATCTCTTCAAAATAATCCCCTGCCAGACAGGTTTCCATCCAGTTTCTTCTTAAATCGTCTTCAAAAAAGTTTTACAGACTAACCTACCCAGTTTTAATCTAAATTAGAAGAGGAAGAAGAGGAGATAATATCAAGAAATGCTCCCTTTACAAGGAGAAAGCATAATTATCTTACATATTGTAACTTTTGTTTCTTCTGCACTTCCATAAAGCTAAAGGGCTGATTAGGGAGACTCAGGGGCCAACTCTGGGCCAACACAGTCCTTTGTTTGAAGAGGTGGCATCACGGAATTCCCTGGCGATTCAGTGGTTAGGACTTCTCGCTTTCACTGCCGAAGGCGCGGGTTCAATCCCTGGTCAGGGAACTAAGATCCCACGAGCCGCGCAGCGCAGCCAAAAAAAAAAAAGAAGAGGTGGCATCAACTCACAGTCCCTGACTCATCCCCTCACTCACCACTCCTATGCTCTGACCACTGCCCAGCTGCCAGGTAATGACCCACACTGACCTCTTAGGCAGGCATAATTCCCCTGAGACGGAATGAGGAGCCCTTGAGAAAGACCCGTTCATAGTCAGCATTGCACATATTCTTTTTTTTTTTTGCGGTATGCGGGCCTCTCACTGTTGTGGCCTCTCCCGTTGCGAAGCACAGGCTCCGGACGCGCAGGCTCAGCGGCCCTGGCTCACGGGCCCAGCCGCTCCGCGGCATGTGGGATCTTCCCAGACCGGGGCACGAACCCGTGTCCCCTGTATCGGCAGGCGGACTCTCAACCACTGTGTCACCAGGGAAGCCCTGCACATATTATTAACAGTATATTCTTACACTGTATTAGATGCATTTGTTTGTAATTGTGTTTTTCCCTCTTAAAAGGTCACCTCCATAAGGGGATGTCGCCTCCTTAAGGGAAGGACTATGTTTCATTGATCACGGCTTTCCCAGGGCCATACACATAGTAGATGCTCAGTGAATAATTGTTCATCTTCACTTACTGTTGCTTCTTTACAGTCATCAGGATCTCAGACCAGGTACTTGAGACAAAGGGAAGGGGCTTAACAAACCTTACTCACAGGGATAACATTTGATAAAATAAGGCAACAGGAGAGTGTCCTCCGGAATCCTCAAAGGAAGAAAACCCTGAAACAGGCTGGGGAGAGGGAGGAATAGTAGAAGAGAGAGGAAACCACAGGCCACATGCCAATTATAAGAGGTAAATTTAGAGAGTACTGGCCTAAGACAAGACCAGACATCCAAATGCCGTCCTAGAGCATAGAGCAGCTAAAGAATAGACGCTTACTGAACTATACTCAGTATTTTGTAATAACCTATAAGAGAAAAGAATCTGAAAAAAAATAGATATGTATGTATGTATAACTGAATCACTTTGCTCTACATCTGAAACTAACACAACATTGTAAATCAACCATACTTCAATTAAAAAAAGAAAAGATTAAAAAAAAGAATAGACACATTATTACGAGCCACCCTTCCTCCACATACTCCCCTACATCACAGGCCTCCCCAGGGAATTAATGATACCAGCTCTCAGCCTCAGTCTCCTTGCTTTCCTTGTGCTCATGGAGCCTGCCTCTCTTCCCCTTTAGACATGCATTCCTTGATCTTGATAGGGTCTTTCCTTATCTACTACTATTCTCTCCTTTGAAAGATAACCTATCACTTAGAATGGCCTCTTTCTTACCACTTCATCAGCTCCACCACCACCACCTTTGCAATGGAGACTTAGGTTCACCTCGCCTGTTTTATCCCCCGCCTGCAGGCACTGAAGCAGGCCTAATCTTTAATGACCAGTGATGCCCAAGTAACTGATTCAAATAACCTAGATTTTAGTCTCTGGCTTGTAAGGAATTTCATGGAAGATCCCAGACCCTTCCTTGCTGCTGGCTGCTCTAATGAATAGCTATATTTATTCTTCTATTGTCTCCATCTGCATTACATTGATTTGGTGTGTTCTGGGGATAGAGCAAAATAAAAATATAACCAAAAACCTTGCACAACCCTGAGGCTCTCTTAAAATAAGAGCCATTATTGGAAGAACTATAGCCTAAAAGTATGGTGCTCTGGCATCAGCTGGTCTTAGATATGAATCTCAGCTCTACTGAAAGACTTTGAGCAAGTTGTTGAACCCTCTGAGTGTGTTTTCTTATCTGTAAAGGAGGACAATATTACCATCTTCCTCAAAGGGTTGCCATGGGCTTTTAACCACTCTGCTCTCTACACTACCTCCATTCACAAAATTGCCCCTGTTTCTCCCTTCACTTCTGTCAGATTCAAGAGACCCCTGGTAACATGGAGTGAACCCCACTAGCCTAAGGGAGATACTATACCAGTTCTATTGGTTGTTTCTTAACTATATTTAAGTGTATTCGATTCTTAACAAACTGCAGCCTGATTTCTTTCAGATTCAATGAAATTTCTTTCAGAAAGGATCTGTACTAATTTGTATGACTTACGTATAAAGTAAGCACTTAAGTGTAAAAAGCTAGGGGTTCCCAAACTGAGGGCTGCACATTCCGTGGACACCTCAAGGGTTACAAATTCATATACTCACTATGCTTCATGTGAGGACTGAATGAACAGTGCAATATATGTACATACATATATATGCATATGTATACACAGATATATCCACGTATATTCATAAATTTCCAGTATTGCTGTTTCAAATGTAGATATAAATACTATTAATAAAATGTAGGTTTATTTAAAAGCATGACTTAATTTGTAAAAGCCTTTATCATTGTATACTTTCTTGATCAACATTTGCTAATGCTACAATATGTAGTGATTCTAAATTTTTAATATAATAGTATTGATATTTTATCGAATCTTGACATTAATATTAGTAATGTTTGATTGTTAATAATAATATCCAACAGTTATTATGTGTCAGACACCGTTCTAACAACTTAACACATATTAATTCATTAAAACCTCACAATGACACTATGAGGCAGAGCTATTATCATTTCCAATTTATATATTAGGAAACTAAGGCACAGAGAGGCTAAGTGATGTATCACGGAGCTAGTAAGAGACAGAGCTGAGATTCAAGCTCAGGCATTCTGGTTCCACAGTCCAAGCTCTTTATTTCGACACAATTAGTTGAGAACTCAGCTATGCAATAATACACTGGTGCCACTGTTTTTGATCAGAAAATTATGTATAACCTTGACATTGATTTCATATTCTATGAAAATGGGCATATTTCTAACTGGGTACAAACTGAAATGTATATGTATACTCTGGCTTACATTTGACCAGGGACACAACCAAGAAATCTATGATAACTGTTTTATGAAAAGAACGATAAATTAATTCAAGCAAAAATAATAATAAAAATCCTTCATGCTGCCTGGTCTGCCCACATATGCTCCTGCCCAAGCAGGTCACATGCACCAGAGTGAGTTTCCATTGATGATTATTTTGTCACTATCTTGTTGCTTTCACCCTTCTCTGCCCCCATTAGAAAACTAGTTTTCCAATATTGCACTATTTGATGATTTGCTAACTTGAAACGTAATAACCACAACAACAGAAGCAACAACTACTAGGAAGTTAAATGCAATAAAAACAGAATGATGCATTTCAACTTTTCACCTCTGTAGTTGAGTTTTAGTCACACCCACACCCATGTCCCATTTCATTGACTGAACATTCAAGAACATTCATTGACTCTCTGCCATGTCCAGGAATTATCTTTAGAGCTATAAATATGTGAATAGAACTAGAATGAACCAATCCTTTTACAGTACAGTCTAAAAGATTCCAGGCAGTCCATTCATTCAACTTATAACTAACTACATGCCAGGCAGAATGGAGGGACAAAATAGTACATGTGTTCTGAGCCGTGAGAGATGATTCCAATAGAACCAGTCATCTGACAGGAAGCCTCCCTGTCAACTCTCTCCCAAGGGCTCGCTCACTCACAGAGCCACCTGGAATCCACATGCAAATCAGAAAGGCCAGACCTCGTGGGACCACCTCTACTTCCTGGGACCAACTCATCTCATCTCAGGGTACAAAGGTGACCCTCTCATTCCATATTCTCACTGATCCTCTACCTCCTTCCCCTGGCTTCTTTCTTTCTTTGATTTATTCAACCTTTTTTGCTTTCTTCTTTCATCACTGTCCTTCTTCTCTTAAGGTATGCTACTTCCTAGGAATATTTCCACTAGGTGACAGATGTCATATTGTCTTAATGCTTGTTACCGTTTCAGAAAGTGGTTATTTTCCAACTCTGTTTCCAAATCATGAGAATTTATGATACAGTAGTTCCCCCCTATCCATGGGTGATATGTTCCAAGACCCCCAGGGGATTCTGAAATCATGATCGTAACAAACCCTATTTATACTATGTTTTTTTCCTATAAATACATACCTATGATAGAGTTTAATTTATAAATTAGGCACAGTAAGAAATTAACAACAATAACTAAAAATAAAACTATAACAATATACTTAATAAAAATTATGTGAATATGGACTCCCTCTCTCAAACTAGTTTTTACTTTACTCTTTCTTCTTCTTCTTTGATGATGTGAGATGATAAAATGCCTAGTGCGGAGATGAAATGAGATGAATGACAAAGGCACTCTGACATATCTTTAGGCTACTATTGACCTTTGGGCAATATGTCAGAAGGAGGATTATCTGCTTTGGGTGTTCCTGGATCACTAATGGTTGCAGGTCAGGAGCAGATGATGTCAATGATTGGGGATCCTGGGCGGAACAAAGCACAACGGTGCGAGATTCCATCACACTGCTCAGAACGGCGCTGCAATTTAATACTTAGGATTTCTGGGATTTTCCATTTAATATTTTCAGACCATGATTGAGCACGGTAACTGAAATGGCAGAAAGCAGAACCACAGATAAGGGGGAACTACCGTACTTAGAAACTTAAAACCGCTTAAGCATTAAAAGTTCTATATTTGATGGCCTTAAAGCATCCTTTCTTGTCCTTCTGAATCAGAATCTGAGTCAATGATGTTGAATAGAGCCAGGTCAAGAATGACATTAGAAAAAGTGAGGAATCTGATGAGAGGTTTGAGGAGAAAAAAAGGTACAAACAAGACAATCACAGGAACTCCAACAACACAGACAGATGGGATACATGGACTCTTTGGGGAAATACCATATAAGACAGAGATCTACTTGAAGTGAACAGCTGCGTAGGCACTGATCTGTGTTCTTTTCTCCATAAATTCTAGATTTTTTTGCTTTTCTCTAAGCACCCTAATCATCCTATTTATTCATCTGCAAACCTTACATTTTGATGGAGCCCCAGTCTTTTGAGCTAAAAATATTTGGGATCATTTTGCACCCGGGGATACAAAAGTAAATGTCACATTGAAAGTTCAGAGGAATTTTCCAGCTTCACTTCCTGTGCTTTGTTTGAGAGGACAGTGTTGATACTGATTCTTTCACACACTTGACAAGGTGTGCTTAGGAAGTAATTCTCATTGTCCTTTGCATTGTTTAAAAGACAACGTGATCAAGCTGAGGAGGTCACTTGAATCACAGAAGATTTCTCTGTTCTAGACCATACCTTCTCACTAATTAGTATTATGTTTATTAAGTCATTTCAACTCTCTGGCTTCAGTTTTCTCATCTGTACTTAGCACATAGAAAGTGTCTTATAAATATTTGTTGAGTGAATGAATTAATAATATTAACTACCTTGTAAGATGATCACTAAGAGCTCGGTTTTAAGCTCCCAGTAGAGTCGTGTCTGTTTGGCTTACCACTGCATTCCCTGGCACAGTGCCTTGTACATACCAGAATCTCATCAAAACATGAATTAATGGGGGCTTCCCTGGTGGCGCAGTGGTTGAGAGTCCACCTGCCGATGCAGGGGACGCGGGTTCGTGCCCCGGTCCGGGAGGATCCCACATGCCGCGGAGCGGCCGGGCCCGTGAGCCATGGCCGCTGAGCCTGCGCGTCCGGAGCCTGTGCTCCACGACGGGAGAGGCCACAGCAGTGAGAGGTCCGCGTACCGCAAACAAAACAAAACATGAATTAATGAATAAATGCACAAATTAATAAATTTCATAATAGCTGCCATACTTCACAAAGTTAATGAGAATAACTTGATTTGAGGCACACAGTGAAGACGAACTATGTTGATGAGACTCATCACTGTGTCTCCAATACCTAATTTGTAGGTGCTCAATATGTAATTTTTAATTAATAAATGGTCAATAAAAATAGATGTAAAATTGCTTCAAAAAGCACAAAACCTACATGAGGCATTAAGAATCTCACACATCTATACCAACAACCTCTGTAGGGAGATGACTCCAAAGGGTATGAGATATAATGATTTAGAAGCAGATGATATGAACCTTCTGACTCACACCTGGCTCTCAGGTCTTAAACGGTCATGTGGTAAAGCTCAATACAGTCTGAGGATACGCAGTGACAGGGTTTAGTTACATCTCTTAGGAACATAATCAAGATGTTATTCTGGGTATGCTAGCTATTATATTTTCAGTGGCAAACAACAGAAAACCCTGTCACGAAATGTCTTAAACCACAAAGAATATGTATTAACTCAGAAAGAAGCCAGAGGTAGAGGTAGAACGGCTTCAGGATGGGTAAATTTTTTTTTGGGGGGGGGGCTTGTGGGATCTTAGTTTCCCGACCAGGGATCGAACCCAGGCCCCCTGCAGTGGAAGCACAGAGTCCTAACCACTGGACAGCCAGGGAATTCCCATGACAGGTAAAGTTTAGGACTCAACACCATTGTCAACGACCCAAGTTAATTCCTTCTTTCAGCTCTGCCATCCCCTGAGATGTCCTCAGCTGTTTCCTCTAGAGTGAAAAGTTGCCTATCACAGACCCAGGCATTATTAGATGACACATCTAGTGGAAGAAGGAGAAGGGGAAACCTTTTCTTGTGACTTGTTTTTATCAGCAAGGAAATCATTCTCAGAAGCGGCCTTCGTATCTTGCCAGCCGGAATTATTATATCATGTCCATTCCTAAACCAATCACCATCAAGGGAAATGAAACCATTATGGTTGGCTTAGATCTGTCAGGCTTTTATCCCTGGAACTGAAGATAGGGCCAGTCTTCCCTGAGTTTTATGGGAGAGCTCCAGAGGTAGCAACAAGGGAAAAGAGATGTAGAGGTTTGGCAATTAGGTGGGCAACAGTGTCTGCTAAAGACAGAACATACTGTGCTTTCAAAATTGTTATTGAATGAATCTGATTAAGATTCTATGGGATTAGACTTCAAAAAACTATTCTGTCTTCAATACAAACTCAGAGAAGGCAGCTAGAAAAGTTATAAAAAACTTTTTTTTTAAATAAATTTATTGATTTATTTTTGGCTGCGTTGGGTCTTCATTGCTGCGCACAGACTTTCTCTAGTTGCGGTGAGCAGGGGCTACTCTTCATTGCGGTGCGTGGGCTTCTCATTGCAGTGGCTTCTCTTGTTGCGGAGCACAGGTTCTAGGTGCGCAGGCGTCAGTAGTTGTGGCACATGCGCTCAGTAGTTGTGGCTCGCAGGCTCTAAAGCACAGGCTCAGTAGCTGTGGCACACGGGCTTAGTTGCTCCGCGGCATGTGGGATCTTCCCAGACCAGGGCTCAAATTCGTGTCCCCTGCATTGGCAGGAGGCTTCTTAACCACTGTGTCACCAGGGAAGTCCCAAGAAACTTTTCTCGTGGATAAAATTGCTCAGAAATTGATGTTGCTTCCATTGTATAAGGCACATCTTCCCCAGCAGCTCTTAAACACTGGTGTCCTTGATCCACGGTAAAAAATATAATAAACAGCACAACCGTATACATACTTCACAAACTTCAGTGAAACTACACTTACTACCTTACTACCTGTGAGCACACTCATGTTTTCTATCCCATTCTATTTCCCTTTTTTTAAACTATTCATCTCAACCCAGTAAATCGATTTCAGGACCTGGTAATGGGTTGCAACGCACTCTTTGAAAAACATTGCTTATTCAAGGGTCCAGCCAGTCTCGTTATTATTTCTTATAGACAACATGACATGGCATTATTTATTAAAAGCAATCGTGATGCAATTTCAGTTAATCCTGTGAGTATCACTAACCCCTTTTTATAGCTCTGAAAACACATAGTGTGAGGGATTTGTCAGGATCTTATGACCAGTGAGGACTGGGGTGGGGTGTTGGGTGGGCAGCCCTCAAATGAAGGTGTTCTGATTTTAAATAGGCATTCTGAAAGAAACAAAAACAAAAACAACAATCTGGTATTCACTGGAATATAGTCTTTAGTTTCATCAAATGGCAGCTGTAAAAAATAAAAGCATAATTCTCACACTTGCATAATAACAAACGGCCAAGTACAATTGTTCATGGCTAATTACCTCTGCCAGGCCACAGAGTCGTACAGTCCACCAGACAATCCATTATATCTAATTGAGGGAAATTATTTCGAGATGACTCCGAAGCCTATTAGAGAATGTTTTGTGCTAAGTTTTCTAAAATGTTTATAGAGCAGTTTATGAACCATAAGAGAGTCTGCAAAACTAGAATTCTGACCTGGAGAGATTAAAAACACTTGACCTGCCCTATCTCCTCTCTTCTTCTAACTTCAGGGATTAGGTTGGCCCTAAAGGTTTTCTTTCTTCTTTCTTTCTTTCTTTCTTTCTGTACGGTATTAAAGTTATTATTTGCACTATTAAATCCTAAGCAGAAAAACTCCTTTGAGCTTCACGGGTAATATTTACTTTTCTAGCTCAAGGAAAAAATCAGCTAAAGAACTGTCAGCCCAGAGACACAAAGAAGATGAACAATGAACTCTCTGCTTCTCAGATTAGACAACTGGGCCAGACCTACATTGTGACACAAGGCCCAGCAATGTCCTTTCTAATCTCCTTTAAAAGAAAAAAGAGCAGAGGCTGTCTAGACACTCAATAACGACTCGCTCTATTCCTGGACCATCCAGTGTTCGAAGTGTCCCAGGTGAGGAAGCTAAATGGTGGAGAACAATGCAGCAGCTGTGGGAAGCAGAGAAGAGAGGAAGCAGGAGCCAGGGATAAACAATGGCAACATCACTCAGACTTTGTTCCTGGTCCCCTCTGACAGATGGAAAAGCCGCCAGGTCAACAATCATGGTACAGAGGTCACAATGCACCAGGAGGAACTGTGCCAAAGGCAAGGTGCCCTGCAGGAATAGTAAAGCATATTGTCCTCACCTCACAGGAGACTGTCGGACTCCCCTGCTATGCTGGCCTCTTTTCCTGAGTAACACTTTTGAGAAGCCCATGAAACCAAAGGGCTCTGAGTCCAAAAAGACTGTATATTCAGAACCAATATTGGAACTTGAAGTCCATCTAGGGTTTGTTGTTGATATTGTTTGATTTGCACTAAAAGTTTTAGAAGCCTAAATAATTAAGTTGCACTATTTGTGGATTTAATAAATCATTTTAACTGAAGAGAATGAAATAACAAGTAGATGCTGTCCTAGTAAATCCAGGATACGCAACGTTTAGGAAATCAAAATGGTAAAGATATTTCAGAGTTGCCTCTGTGAAGTTCTAACTGTGGATTTCAGTAGGCACTATTTCTACTCCCCACAACTACAGAGCGATCAAAACAGATCACATACAGTGGAAAACAAACAAACAAACCCTAATTCGTGTTTTTCTGTGACTCTCCATTAAAACACAGATTCTGTGGAGACAAATATAATTTCTACTTCTTTGAAAACTTCCTCCCAATATTTCATACGGTGCCTTGTACAATAAAGAATGTTATTACCTGTGTTTATTTGATGCATTATCTGAGACTATGGCAGAATCTTTACCAAAAAAAAAAAAAAAAAGAACAAACTGTTTCAACAAGGTAAGCATATTTGAGTTACAAAAATTTTATTTACATACAACTTTAGAAATTTTACTTCTCTATTAAAGGAGACATACCCGTCCATGATTCTGAGTTATTCAGGCCTCCTATTGGAAGGTAGAGAATTTGTAAAGCAATAATCAACTAGACTATGAAGTTATGGGCCAGAAAAGACACTCAATACTCCCATAGACTTGAGCCTATGGTACTCAAGCTTGAAGAGCAGTAAAAATACAAGGGACTAAGATTGGATCCTCTTCCACAGGCAGCTTTGGCTAGTAGGTTAACTTAGGGCTAACTAGCAGGACTCCACTCCCACGGGTGTGCAAAGCTTGGAGAGCTCTTTCTACTTCATGAACCTCCTTTGGGTAGTCCTGTCCACGTAATGACCTAGCACCAATAGGGGCAACTGGGCATATCTGCCGTAGAGCAGCTAGTGTCAGAAGGGGTATAATGGACAACGCAGATTCTGGTTCTTGTGGCCTTAGGAACAAGCAAGACTTTCGTGATCCGGGGGTGGGAGGGACAATAAGTCAGAGTCTCTCTTAAACCTTCTGATACTCAGAAAGTGTTGATACTACCAGCAAACACACATTATAGCACAGGCAATATTATAATCATTGCACTTGTATTAATGCACTTAATCTTCATCACTATCCTCTCAGGAAGGTAACCATTATTATCCCCACTCTGATAAACTAAATTTTATCAAGGTTAAATAAATTGCCCAAGTTCACAAAGCTGTGGTGGTACCAGGAGCTGAACTCAGAAAGTCCGTCCACAGAGCCCATGCTCTTAACCATGACACTACATCATGTAGTACATATGTGTGTGCATGTTTGTGCATACATGTGTGTGTGTACTACATTGATATCCGATCATGCATTCTGTCATAGAAACTGAATTGTCCTAAGGAATATTCTTTTAGCAGCAATACTTCAAGGTCATAAAAAGAATAGTAAGTATGATAAGTAAAAAGAAATAACAAGGTCAAAGGATTGCCAAGCCTACAGAGTGAATTAGAGAAATTCCCCTACAGATTCAGCAGGTCTCCAGAGGATTCAATCTGCCTGATACATAGAATGCTTTCCTCCAAAGAAGTCATGAATATTAATAATCATGAGCATGAAGAATTATTTTACTTGACCAGACTTTCCCTGCTGTATACTTCACATAATGATGTGCATCAGACCAAGGCACAAAGATGAATTTCAGCTTTGTTGCAATTAGATCACCAATTTCCCTGGTAGCCAATATTTATTAATAGGAGATCCGAAATCACCTTATTGGAGAACAGCACTCATCACCCACCCCCACCATCTTAATGGCCGTGAGAGAAGAGGCATCAATGAGGTTATATGGGGATAGAGTGGAACGCTGAGTACCAACAGCGCTTCTTCCTCTTGTGTACCAGCGCACCCTGCTTCAAAAATATAAACAAATTGAACAGAAGGGCTCTAGATAAATCACCCGATTCCATTTTATGCCTTCAGGGAAATGGATGCTTAAACCAACAAGACTGACAATTTTTTGCTACACCTTTTGCATTTCCATGGACAGTGGTTCCACCTTGTCCTTTGAGGTGCCCCATCTAAGTATTTTACACACAACAGGAAAGAAATTCTATTTTCTGCCCAAGCATAACCTTTAGTTTAAATTAAATCCATTTCCCTTGAATGTTCCATGAGGACAGAGAACCATTTTGTGCCCTCCTCACAGGAGTGCCTATTTACCGTAGGCAACATTATTCCTTCACACTTTTCATCATTTTTCACTTTTGCTATATTTCTTGGAGACTTCTCTAAGGCTCCTGTGTAGTTTTTACTCCATATTAAAATAATTTTTAAAAATCATATTGACATAATACATTTTCCTGGTGGAAAATTTGAGAAATACTGAAAAGCCCAAAAAAGAAATTTTAAAAAATCTAACATCTCATGTCTCAGAGCTAATTATTTTGATATGTATCTTTCCAGTCTCATATGCCAATGTACATATGTGCTTTTCTGACTATTTTGCCATGTCACTAATTATTGCTCTTTCCTATAGAGGTGTAGTATTCAACCCAAGTCTGTGCATGGTCTTCATACAGTCAATGAATTCTGTGAAATTATATACAAATTTTTATGTAGGTACATATGTGTTTTCTTCCCACGAAGGGAGTTGGCAGCTTTCATCATATACCCAAAAGGGTGTATGACCTAAAAACAGTTAAAAATTCTCATTTAGCCACAGCATTTTTAATGGCCATATAATATTCCACCATATTAACCAATCTTGCTATTATAAATTATACTGTAAAAAACATTTATAACTAAATCTTTTCATTCAGCTTCAATAACTTTTTAGGGGAAAAATTCTGAAATTAGAATTGCTCCAATAATATTCACAGTTGAAGGCTTTTAATACATGTTGCCAAATTCCCTGTAGAGAAGTGGTATCTTTCAGAATCCCTTCAGGTTTCTGGCCACACCACACAGCTTATGGGATCTTAGTTCCCCAGCCTGGGATTGAACCCAGGCCCTTGGCAGTGAGACTGTGGAGTCCCAACCACTGGATCACCAAGGAATTCCCGAAATGAGCCTTTTTTTCAAACAACTGTTAACACTGAGTCTTATTCTTTAACTTTTCTAATTTTATTGGTTAAACTACAATACTAATGTTTGAATCTTCTTTTTAAGGTTTGGGGGGCAATATTATTTGTAACACACTAGTAAGTGTCTGAGGTACTCAGAACACAGAGGAAGAATTCATCTCAGTTTGTCTCAGCTCTATTCCAACCGTGATGTTGCTGACTCACGTAATGATCAGCTCTGACCCACGGGTCTTTTAAAATAATGACTGTAGCTAGTCAATCTGGTAGTGATTTTTATAGTTTTGGTTTCCTAAGTGCCTATTCTCACCCTTGTCTAACTGTCTTTTATCCTGTTTGTCTAGGATTGTGCTCCTATTGAATAATATTGCACTGGTCTATTTGATGTAGCATCACCTAGCAGCTAAATAAGCATATCCTCAATGTCCATCATCAGGACATCAACGACTGAGAGTTAGGCATAAGTAGATGCAAACTATTATATATAGAATGGATAAACAACAAGTCCTACTGTATAGCACAGGGAACTATACTCAATATCCTGTGATAAAACATAATGGAAAAGAATATGAAAAAGAATGTTACATATCTGTATAACTGAATCACTTTGCTGTACAGTAGAAATTAATACAACATTGTAAATTAACTATACGTCAATAAAATAAATCTTTTAAAAAAGAAAACAATTTGTTGTGGATTTTTTTTAAAAGATATCAATGACTCTAAGGGTAGTAAGATCACTTGACATATGCCTTTCACATTGATGCCAGATCATTGGAAACTGCTTCTGGGAGGATTGTCAAGTAAATACCCTACCTGCCTCATTGTAGTATCTCTGGAAATAGAATCTGGCTGAAGAGAACATAAAATCACACTGCAATCAAGAGATAAGAGTGACCAAAAGGCCCTTTAGTAATTGAGAGGGTGAGCTCTTGCAGTTAGAGTTCCTGGGTTCAAGTCTCAACTCCCCCACTTGCTGTCTGTATGATCTTGAGCAAGCACCTCCATGTGTCTAAGCTTCACCACACCTTAAACTAATAAAG
This sequence comes from Phocoena sinus, assembly GCF_008692025.1. Lineage (NCBI taxonomy): Eukaryota > Metazoa > Chordata > Mammalia > Artiodactyla > Phocoenidae > Phocoena > Phocoena sinus. The sequence goes on along the minus strand of NC_045772.1, from coordinate 42,858,498 downwards.
GCACTTGCTTGCACAGTATGCCAGGAGTTTGCCTTCCTGTTGGTTGTTGGGTAGTCTCAGGACTCTTTCTACACAATACGTGCAGATTATAAAACCGTAAACCTCTGCGGCCCTCCTCCACACTCACTCTCTGTCTCCCTCTTCATGCCCAACTTCCTTCTGTTACATGTCTCATATCTGATATCTGATATATTTGTTTGTTTTGCAACTGGCCTCTCTCACTAGAATGTAAACCCCACAAGAGCAGGACTTTTTCACTTTGTTCTCTGCATCAGCACTAGCACCTTGAGAAAAAAGAATGGGGTCATTATGAGGATTGAATGACTCGTGTCTATAGTGATGTATTGATATTCGTTTCCTAGGCTACTATAACAGTACAACAAACCAGGTTTTAACAACTGAAACGTATTGTTTCACAGTTCTAGAGCCTAGAAGTCCAAGGTGTTGGCAGCTCTGGGGGCTGTGAGGGAGAATCTGTGACAGGCCTCTCTCCCAGCTTCTAGTGGTTTTCTGTCCATCGCTGGGGTTCTTTGGCTTGTACCTGCATCACCTCAGTCTCTGCCTTCACCTTCAGTGGCCTTCTCCCTGTGTGTGTGTTGGTCTCTGTGTCCATATTTCCACTGGATTAGGGCTTACTCCAATGACCTCATCTTAACTTGATCATCTGCAAAGATCCTGTTTCCACATAAGGTTACTTTGATCAGTACTGAGGGTTAGGACTTCAACATTTGGGGGGAAGACACAACTCAACCCATAACAAGCAGATAGCAGAGTGTCCAGCACTCTGTTGGCACTCAATAACTATTCTTCTTATACACTCACATTACGGGGTCATTACCTTACAGAGAAAACTAATTTGGTCTAGCATGACAGGTTCTCGCAAGTCACTATGACACACCTTCACTCTGAGGAGATGTGAGCCAGACATGCTGTGCTCCCCATGCCTTCAACTCTGAGTAATGACTCATGGGGAGGAGAGGAAGCTATGAAGTCAAAGTCTTTGCCATCATTGCAAATCCATTATTTTATAGACAAGAAAGGAGAATCTAAAAGGTAATGACTTATACAAGGATTTACACAAAGTTAAAGCAAAAGCAGGACTAGAACCAGCCTGTCTCACTCCTGATTCCTTGCCTCCTCTATATAAATCTATCTACAAATACTTAAAATAATAATTATGATTATGGACACATTTTTAAATAGGTTGATTATAGAATATTTTGCTCATAGATTAGTCTGAATGGTTAAAAAAACTGACTGGAAAAACAAGCTGACCCATAAATATAGTCAACTGATCTTTGACAAAGGAGGGAAGGCGATACAATAAAGCAGAGATAGTCTCTTCAACAAATGGTGCTGAAACAACTGAATACAAAATATGTAAAAACAAAAACAAAACACTAATGTAGACACAGATCTTACACCCTTCACAAAAGTTAACTCAAAAACAGATCACGTTCCTAAATGTAAAATGCAAAGGTATAAAACTTTTAGAAGGTAGCACAAGAGAAAACCTAAACGGCATTGGGTATGGTGGTGTCTTTTTAGATATAACACTGAAGACATGAACCATGAGAGAAATCACTGATCAGCTGGACTTCATTAAAATTTAAAACGCCCCGCTCTGTGAAAGACATCGAGAGAACTAGAAGACAAGCCACAGGACTTCCCTGGCCATCCAGTGGTTAAGACTCAGCACTTCCACTGCAGGGGGCACAGGTTCAATCCCTGGTCAGGGAACTAAGATCCCGCATGCCACTCACAGCCAAAAAAAAAGAAGAAGAAGAATACAAGCCACAGAATGGGAGAAAATGTTTGCAAAAGAGACATCTGATAAAGGAGTGTTATTCAAAATACACAAAGACCTCTTAAAACTCAATAAGAAAACAAACAACATGCTTAAAATATGGGCCAAAAGGGCAGACAGCAGAAGCAAGAAGAACTACAATCCTGCAGCCTGTGGAACAAAACCACATTCACAGAAAGATAGACAAGATGAAAAGGCAGAGGGCTATGTACCAGATGAAGGAACAAGATAAAACCCCAGAAAAACAACTAAGTGAAGTGGAGATAGGCAACCTTCCAGAAAAAGAATTCAGGATAATGATAGTCAAGATGATCCAGGACCTCGGAAAAAGAATGGAGTCAAAGATCGAGAAGATGCAAGAAATGTTTAACAAAGACCTAGAAGAATTAAAGAACAAACAAACAGAGATGAACAACACAATAACTGAAATGAAAAATACACTAGAAGGAATCAATAGCAGAATAACTGAAGCAGAAGAACGGATAAGTGACCTGGAAGACAGAATGGTGGAATTCACTGCCGCAAAACAAAATAAAGGAAAAAGAATGAAAAGAAATGAAGACAGCCTAAGAGACCTCTGGGACAACATTAAATGCAACAACATTTGCATTATATGGGTCCCAGAAGGAGAAGAGAGAGAGAAAGGACACGAGAAAATGTTTGAAGAGATTATAGTCAAAAACTTCCCTAACATGGGAAAGGAAATAGCCACCCAAGTCCAGGAAGCACAGAGAGTCCCATACAGGATAAACCCAAGGAGAAACACGCCAAGACACATAGTAATCAAATTGGCAAAAATTAAAGACAAAGAAAAATTATTGAAAGCGGAAAGGGAAAAACGACAAATAATATACAAGGGAACTCCCATAAGGTTCACAGCTGATTTCTCAGCAGGAACTCTACAAACCAGAAGGGAGTGGCATGATATACTTAAAGTGATGAAAGAAAAGAAGCTACAACCAAGATTACTCTACCCAGGGCTTCCCTGGTGGCACAGTGGTTGAGAGTCTGCCTGCTGATGCAGGGGACATGGGTTCGTGCCCCGGTCCAGGAAGACTCCACATGCCGTGGAGCAGCTAGGCCCATGAGCCATGGCCGCTGAGCCTGCACATCTGGAGCCTGTGCTCCACAACGGGAGAGGCCACAACAGTGAGAGGCCCGCGTACCGCAAAAAAAAAAAGATTACTCTACCCAGCAAGGATCTCATTCAGCTTCCACAGAGAAATGAAAACCTTTACAGACAAGCAAAAGTTAAGAGAATTCAGCACCACCAAACCAGCTTTACAAAAAATGCTAAAGGAATTTCTCTAAGTGGGAAACACAAGAGAAGAAAAGGACCTACAAAAACAAACCCAATCCGTTCTTCTTACCCATTAAGAAAATGGTAATAGGAACATACATATCGATAATTACCTTAAACATGAATGGATTAAATGCTCCAACCAAAAGACAAACGCTTGCTGAATGGAAACAAAAGCAACTCATATATATGCTGTCTACAAGAGACCCACTTCAGACCTAGGGACACATACAGACTGAAAGTGAGGGGATGGAAAAAGATATTCCATGCAAATGGAAATCAAAAGAAAGCTGGAGTAGCAATACTCATATCAGATAAAATACACTTTAAAATAAAGAATGTTACAAGAACCAAGGAAGGACACACATAATGATCAAGGGATCAATCCAAGAAGAAGATATAACAATTATAAATATATATGCACCCAACATAGGAGCACCTCAATACATAAGGCAAATGCTAACAGCTGTAAAAGAGGAGATCGACAGTAACACAATAATAGTGGGGGACTTTAACACCTTACTTACACCAATGAACAGATCATCCAAACAGAAAATTAATAAGGAAACACAAGCTTTAAATGACACAATAGACCAGATAGATTTAATTGATATTTATAGGACATTCCATCCAAAAACGGCAGATTACACTTTCTTCTCAAGTGCACACGGAACATTCTCCAGGACAGATCACATCTTGGGTCACCAATCAAGCCTCAGTAAATTTAAGAAAATTGAAATCATATCAAGCATCTTTTCTGACCACAACGCTATGAGATTAGAAATCAATTACAGGGAAAAAAATATATATGTATGGGCCAAAGACCTTAACAGACGTCAAAGAAGTATACAGATGGCAAGTAAGCATATGGAAAGATGCTCCATATCACTTGTCAGGGAAAAGCAAATTAAAACAACAATGAGGTACCACTACCCAGCTTTAGAATGGCCAAAATCCAGACCACTCACGACACCAAATGCTGGCGGGGATATGGAAGAACAGAAACACTCACTCATTGCTGGTGGGCATGCAAAAGGGTGCAGCCACTTTGGAAGACAGTCTGGCGGTTTTCTACAAAACTAAACATGCTCTTACCAGATGATAAAGCAATCATGCTCCTAGGTATTTACCCAAAGGAGTTGAAAATTTATGTCCACACGAAAACCTGTACATGGATGTTTATAGCAGCTCTATTCATAACTAGTAAAGCAGATCTGCAGGCAACCAGATGTCCTTCAGTAGGTGAATGAATAAAGAAGCTGTGGGGCTTCCCTGGTGGCGCGGCGGTTGGGAGTCCGCCTGCCGATGCAGGGGACGCGGGTTCGTGCCTCTGTCCGGGAAGATCCCACATGCCGCGGAGCGGCTGGTCCCGTGAGCCATGGCCGCTGAGCCTGCGCGTCCGGAGCCTGTGCTCCGCAACGGGAGAGGCCACAACAGAGAGAGCCTCGCGTACCGCAAAAAAAAAAAAAAAGAAGCTGTGGTATGTCCAGACAATAGAATTGTATTCAGTGCTAAAAAAAATGAGCCAAGAAAAGACACGAAGGAGACTAAAATGCCTATTACTAAGCAAAAGAAGCCAATCTGAAAAAAGGCTACATACGGCATGATTCCAACTACGTGACATTCCGGGAAAGGCAAAACTATGGAGACAATAAAAAGATCAGTGGTTACCCCAGGGGGGCAGGAGATGATGCATAAGGTAGTAAAAATACTCTACATGATATTATAGTGATGAATATATGTCATTATACATTTGTTCAAACCCAGAGAATGTACAAAATCAAGAGTGAACCCTAAGGTAAACTACGGACTTGGAGTGATTACGATGTGTCAGTGTAGGTTCATCCTTGGTAAAAAAAAATGTACCATTTCAGTGAGTGATGTTGATAATGAGAGAGGCTATGCATGTGTGGAGGAAAAGAGTATATGGGAAATCTCTGTACCTCCCTCTCAAATTTGTTGTAATCCTAAAACTGCTTTTAAAAAATAAGGTCTTAGAAAAAAACCTGAGACGTTTCTGGCCAGAATTAACTGCCTTATTGTATCAAATCTAAGATTTCATTTACTGTGAGTGATACCATTATTTTAACCACCACCAAAAAAAAAAAAAGCCAATTAATTAATGTGTGACATAACATAATAAGAAAGACACCTCCCAAATTCTCAGGTGTTAAAGGGAGAAAATGTCTGAGTCCCAAAAGCCACAAAACATAGCAACACAGCCCCTCAGTCATCGGACTAAACATTTCATTTATATAAATTCTCTTTCTTAGACTGTCTCAGGGTTAAGATGCCACTTGGAAGGACAGGTGAAATAAAGTTTAAGACACAGAATTGTTCATCTAGACCCCTCAAGCAACCTAACACACCCTCTTGTCATTTCTATCAAAGCCACGCCTGTATTTCATATCTCCAGGAACAAGAAGCAACCAGCAGGAGAGATCGTTTTGAATCAAGGAGATGAGAGCAGAGAAGAGAGGACCACCAAGCGATTCTCTGCCAAAGCAAACAGAGACGGGCAGAGGGAAGTGGGAAAATGACATTTCCTTCCCAGAGTCTCTGAAGGAAAAGTACAAAGACTTCATCGACCAGTATCTGGAGCTGAGACAACAGCTGTAGAGGTATGATGAGCCCCATGTGAGGGACAGGAACCTGCGAGATTTCCTCTGGCTGTCTCTAGCCTGGCACAAGACCAGAGCTGTCTCTGGCTGCTATTTACAAAGAACTGGTGAGGGGCCAGTTGGCTACCAGGGGTATGTTTCTGTATCATTTATCACACACAAAGTGCTCTGTGGCTGGAAAAAGAGCCATGATCACTGCAGCCAATCAAGCCCGGCAGCAGGACAAGCCTTCCCCCACTCTTTCTAAGTCTCAATCCCTTCCTCAAAAGCAAACAACTGGCAAAAGCCCAGCAGCGGTCAGAGAAAGGGACCGAGGAGACCATGCAGGGTATGGTTAAGCTCGTAGAGACAACTTGCCATGATCATCATTCACTATTTCTTCAACACCCGCTATGTTCTAGGTCTTGGGGATACAGGACAGCACATTACATTCCAGTATTTTTGATTTGGAATGATTTGGGGCCCTGGGTTCTTCCCATCTACTTCCAGGTGCAAGGGAAGAAAACTGCTCCAGTTTGTCCCTTTGTTCAGTCTCTTCAACGGGCTCACATCTTGCTCCCCTCCCAGGCTTTCACAAGATCGGTCATGGGAACGCCAGCTCAGCAGAGCAGCCCAGAAAAACTAACAGCCCAGCTAAGTGAAGTCAGCATTTCATCATAAGTTTGGAAAATTTCAAAGTGGCTCACAGGAGAAAAAGGAAGGAGGACAGATAAGAGGGGCATGGTCGTCATTAACAAGAAACAGTACAGCCTCACAGCCTCTAACCATGCGCTGAATAAGTCTGTGAAATATCCTTGGGAGGATAAACACTGATGGCCATTCAAGCTGACAGTGGGAGCTGGACAGTTGACATTTACAACAATGCTCAATGCAAATCAAGGCACTTGCCCCCAGAAATGGAATTTCATAGATTTATCCTTTGAAAGGCTGTTTCTCTGACTAGTCTGGGTCAGCAGTTAAGCTGAAAGAGAAATATTTCTATTATTTGGTAGATTTTTCCAAAGCCTCTAGTTCATTAGGCGAGAGAGGCCTTGAAAAAGTCTGATTCTGGTGTGGTCGTCAGGCAGACAGAATGAGAAAACATCAAAGAACAATCCCACCTCCAGAAATGATGAAAACAAATACTTCCTCTGAAGTCACTAATGTTCCGAGAGGGGGGTGTCCTCACTGGCCAGGTGTCCTGGCAGCATTCCAGTTCTGCAAAAATTGTTTCCGTATGCTCCAATAATTCTCACAGAGCCACCTTAAAGAAGTGAAACTTTTCATGCATGCCACTACTGCTTGCTATCCCAGAAACGGATTAAAACTCAGAGCCTCTCAACTAGTTGGGTGACCTTGAAAAGTCACAAAGCCTTAAGCAAACCCTCATTGCTTCACACCTGCTGCTCCCTCCACCATCCCCACAATCAGTGATTCCCAGATGCACTGTGTTTTATTTTCCTCACAGCACTTAATATTTGAAATTATCTCATGTATTGGTTTGCTTGTTTATCACAGTCAGCTTCCTGAGATCAGAGACGGTACCTGCCTTATTCATCTCTGACTCCTTAGTACTTAAAAGGATGCCTGGGGGCTTCCCTGGTGGCGCCGTGGTTGAGAGTCCGCCTGCCGACGCAGGGAACACGGGTTCGTGCCCCGGTCCGGGAAGATCCCACATGCTGCGGAGTGGCTGGACCTGTGAGCCATGGCCGCTGAGCCTGCGTGTCCGGAGCCTGTGCTCCGCAACGGGAGAGGCCACAACAGTGAGAGGCCCACGTACCACAAAAAAAAACAAAAAAAAAGGATGCCTGGTACCTACTAGATGCTCAATAAATATTTGTTACACAAATAAATGAAACTTATTTAAATTATTTTAGCCAAAATTCTATAAAAATAAGAGTAATAATACAAGGTAATCACTGCCTTATAGGATTCTTTGAAAGATCAAGTGAGATCATGTTAATAAAAGAGGAGCCTGGAACATTGCAAAGTGCTCAATAGATATTAATTTAATATTAATATATATTAGCATTCCTAATTCCACAAAGCACTTTTCTCGGGTAACTTTCCAGAAACAAAAATTCTGAAATAATTCATACTTAGATATGATTAACTAATAACTGTTTAATATACCATATTTATAACATTCTAAGCCCCCATCTACTGAAAATGCATTATAAATGTAATAAAACTTGGCTGGGAAAAAACACTGTAATATATTCATCACTTTTAAAGCATATCAATTTCAAAAACGTAGAAAAGTGAAAAACTTTTAAAAATAGATACGGTATTACCTCTCCTTGGGAAAAATAAAGGTAAGTTTTAGCACAAATGAATAACTCTCTAATTTCAGGTGCTGTGATTGGATGGTGGGAAAGATCATGGGGGAAAGCCTTCCTCACACCTTGAATTATAGCATCCGATGCTACTTCCTGGCCCAAGTTTGGAGTGTGAGCAACTGCTCTTACTTTGAGACTAGGAAGTAAGCAATGTAATGAACAGACATGCAATTAACTCTTAATTAGCCTGGAGTCAGGAACTGCTTGACTAGTCAAACACCCTGCGAAATGAGATGACTAGAACACGGTAGCTGGAAAGGAGAGAGCAGGCTAAGGAGATGCCCTCCTTTACCATGTGTGGGACAAAGATGAGCTCAACTCTCTTTTATTAAGTAGAACCAGATGTGTCTACTCTCTAATGGAAATGCTCACTTGTGGATTTTTAGTTTCTTCTTTCTTTCTTTCTTTTTTTTAATAGTCACCACGCCGTACATTACATCCGCAGGATTTATCTATCTTATGACTGGAAGTTTGTACATTTTGCCCACCTTCACCCAAAACTCTTTTTAGTTTTATCCCCTCATCCTTCCAGCATTCAATCCCTGGGCAGGCAGCTGGGTTAATGACCAAATAACAGGGTGACAGGAGAACAAGAGGCCTAGATGGTCCAGCAACTTAACAATCAAGACGTAAGTGACCCATCCCCTATTCACTCACGAGTGTCCAGTTTCTTCCACTGAATGAAAAGTCCTATGGGCCGATCCATAGCATTTAATGCGCCTCTCCTCTTCTCCCATTTTCTCACTAATCACCATCAGTAACAATGAGAGTTCAAAGGTCCTGGAATAAAGGCTGGGGAGAGTGGACAGGAGGCATTTTCCTGTCAAAGCCTTGTCTCTGATGTCCACACTTGAAGTGAATGCCTCCCATAATGAGATGTCAGTTTATTTTTTTTTCCTTTTAGATCTGCACATAAAAAAGGAGTTCAACTGGCAGACAGCATCTTCAAGGGGTCCAGACTCAGCGCACTGGGATGCCCTGTCGCTTGTTGGCGGTGGGGGAGATCACCAGCAAGTCACAGCCTTCCTCCTGCACGTCTTTGTCCCTCCCTGACCTCTCAAATAACAGGAGGGAGCAGAGAGAACAAGGACAACATTTAAAGGTAGATTTCTAAATGGAACATCAATATATTACCATGAGCCATCTGCCAACTCCTGAGTCTGGGGAACCATTATATTTTCTGAGAGGGGGAAAGTGGGCTAGTTCTTGGACAGAATAAAAATAAAAACAGCTTCAGTGAGCTTTACCCACTGACCTGTCTCAAAGCCCTTCAACAACAGGAGGAATTTCCAAAGCTGTGAATCCATCCAAGAAGCACTATTTCTAGGAAAGACAAAACCAGGTTCAGATGGAAAAATAGAGCTTAAGTTTTGTTAGGATTTTGTTTTGTTTTGTATGCTTTGTTTTCCCTAAAAGAAGTCTATAAATCAATTAGCTTCTTTGTGCCTTCCTGTGTACAATACAGGGCAAATTGCATGAAAACCTCCATCCTTGTCAGACTGAATAGCAGCTTGGGTCTGAGTACCGCACATCCAAAAGGGGGTGGCCATGTGTGGGGCATTACAGCCTTTCCAAGTGCCGGCTTGGTGTCCTGAGCAGCAAGCTGAGATGGGCTTCCCAGCCCAGCCAGGCACACCTCTGCCGCCCTCCACTCTAGCTGTGAACACCAGCCCAGCATGCATGTCCTATGACACAATCCCCATTCAGATAACTGGCCAAACAGATAAGCACATCAGGGGGTCACCCATCCTGACTGCAAAACAAGTCAGCCAAGTGGCTGCGAAAGGAACAGAGGATGTCACCGAGAGCTTTGCTCTTGTACGTTTAAATTCTATTCTGCCTCTGAGCACGTGTATCCAACACAATCGAATGTCCTGATCCAGATAAAACCGTGTTTGTTCCAGGGCTCTATTGGGTAAATAAAACAAACAAAAAGACAAAAACCCTTCCATCTCCATTGACAACAGTTTTAGTTTGTTCTCACGTCTTCCCAATACAATACAATAGGATTTTTTTTTTTTTTTTTTTTTATAAGATGCATCATTCTTTTATTTATTTATTTTATTTATTTATTTTTGGCTGCACTGGGTCTTCTATGCCGCGCACGGGCTTTCTCTAGTTGCAGTGAGCGGGGGGGGGGGGGGCTACTCTTCGTTGAGGTGCGCGGGCTTCTCATTGCTGTGGCTTCTCTCGTTCCCGAGCACAGGCTCTAGGCGCACGGGCTTCAGTAATTGTGGCACGCGGGCTCCAGGCGCGCAGGCTCAGTAGTCGTGGCACACGGGCTTAGTTGCTCCGCGGCATGTGGGATCTTCCCGGACCGGGGCACGAACCTGTGTCCCCTGCATCGGCAGGCGGACTCTCAACCACTGCGCCACCAGGGAAGCCCCAATAGGATTTTTTAAATAAGTGGATGACCTCTTTACAAAGTGTGATCAGCTAACAGCTAATTTGGAACAGTGGAGAGCTGACTGTATAAGCCACTAGCTCAGCGTTAATACAGGTGGTACAAATAGATAGTTAAACTACTTACTTACCTTGGTATTTGTTAAGGTTTTACTTCTGGTCAAGTGAAGTCTTCACTGGAAATGTAAGCTCAGTGGTTAACTGAGAGATTTAAGATCTTATAAAGACAGCATTTGTTACTTTAAATTGAGCCAAGAAAGCATGAATGCCTTAGATCAATAGCTTCAAACTCTAGGGACCCACTGTAAGAAACGCGCTTACATCAGAGCCTAGTACATACCCTTACATGGGTGTGTGACTAAAACAGAAGTTTCACCCAACAGAGCTCACCCTGGCCCTTTCCTATCAATTTCTTCTTTATCAGAAAATGCTGTTGCAAGTTGAAACTCACTATACTGAATTGATGACCCACTAATGGGTTGAGACTAGCAAATTTTTTTTTTGGCTGCGCTGGTTCTTCGTTGCGGCACACGGGATCTCTAGTTGCGGCTTCTCTAGTTGCGGTGCGCAGGCTTCTCTAGTTGCTGCGCGCAGGCTTCGTTGAGGTATGTGGGATCTTAGTTCCCCGACCAGGGATGGAACCCAGGCCCCCTGCATTGGAAGCTCGGAGTCCCAACCACTGGACCACCAGGGAAGTCCCGAGACTAGCAATTTTTTTTAATCTTGCTTTAAATTATATCCAGGGAAAAACTACTAAAACTCTCCTTTCTATTTCTCTAATCCCTAATGCCCTCTCGCTCAAAGCATAAATATCCACATATTATCTGAAATACACTGTTATGTTTTTAGGATAAGAGAAGTGGTAAGGGGTGGGGAGGATTAAAACAAAATAGTAGGGCTTCCCTGGTGGTGCAGTGGTTGAGAGTCCGCCTGCCGATGCAGGGGACGCGGGTTCGTGCCCCGGTCCGGGAAGATCCCACATGCCACAGAGCAGCTGGGCCCGTGAGCCACGGCCGCTGAGCCTGCGCGTCCGGAGCCTGTGCTCCGCAACGGGAGAGGCCACAACAGTGAGAGGCCCATGTATAGCCAAAAAAAAAAAAAAAAAAAAAAAAATAGTACAGGGAATTCCCTGGCGGTCCAGTGATTAGGACTCAGTGCTTTCACTGCCGGGGCCTGGCTTCGATCCCTGGTTGGGGAACTAAGATCCCGCAATTCGTGCAGCATGGCCAAAAAAACCCACAAAAGTACAAACCAGAAAGTACTAGTTGAAAACTTTTAAGGAGATTGAGAAAATAGCTCCAAAAGTTGTCTCATAATGCTTCGTTCAACCAACAGATTCTGAGCTCCCCACCATGGACCAGGCGCTATGGGAGGCTCATAGTGGGGAAGGAAAGAGAGGGAAGTAACAGGACTTTTTGCTGCTTGCGTATTCACCACCTCAGACCCTCTACACACAGCCGGGGACCAAAGGAACAGCCTAGGCCAAGGCTGCCCCTCTGCTTCCATGAGACGGATGCTTGGAGTGCCAGGCCCTCACACAGGGTGCAGCACAGAGGCCTGGGCTCTCCTCCCCTTGCCTTTCACGGGGAGGGAGGAGGGGCCCCTAGAATGGAGGTCCAGCCTGAAGCACCATGAAATTTCTCCGGCCAAGCCCTAGTTACTCATCTAACAAAAAGCAGAGAAGGGAAATTATTTATATTCAAGAGTCTAAATTTTACTATTGATTAATTGTAATTTATTTTCTATCCTGGCAGGAATAGTTTATAAAGCACATTTCCCAGCCTCACCTTTCTCTTTCCATTTCCTCTCTTGATAGGAAAGAAGGGAGGGAGGGAACAGAGAGGAAAAGGATAAAGGAGAAGGAGGAAGAGGAGAAAAGGAAGGAGGGAGGGAAGGAATAAATGAAAGCAGACAGGGAGGGAGGGAAATACTAAAGCTAAGGTCTAATCAGATCTCAATTCAGTTAAACCCAGAAAATTTTTCCTTGTATCTTTACTGTGGAACCTTCATGGCCACATGGGACCAAAAATATTTGAAGTCTTAGCTAGTTCTTTTTTAAAATGCAAAGAATAGAGTGAAACTAATGTAATTTATACTAAAGTGTAAAATGCATCCTCAGCGCCTTTCTAGAAGCGATAAAGAGTAATCAGTAAAAGGTGTGAGGCCTACCCAGCTATTACCACTTTGTCTAAAATAGGCCCTAAGGATTTCCTACTTCTTAAATCATTTTATGGATCATCCACCCCATTGGCTCAGTTTCTGCCTCTTCTTTCAATCAATCCAAAGGTCCAAAAGCACCCACAGCTAACATTAGTCTTTTCCAAAACCACTCTACGATGCTTGGGGAGGGGGTGGGGAGCGCCAGTAGGCAGCCAGGAAAACAATGATTTAGCAAGGATGGCAAGCAAAGACTACAAATATTTTCCGGAGAATTAAACATAAAGTGAACTCAATCTCTCTCCATTTAATTACAAAGGGCTTCCAGTCTTCTCTTTTTTTTTTTTTTTTTTTTTTTTTTGCGGTACGCGGGCCTCTCACTGCTGTGGCCTCTCCCATTGTGGAGCACAGGCTCCGGACGCGCAGGCTCAGCGGCCATGGCTCACGGGCCCGGCCACTCCGCGGCATGTGGGATCTTCCCAGACCGGGGCACGAACCCACGTCCCCTGCATTGGCAGGCGGCCTCTCAACCACTGCGCCACCAGGGAAGCCCCAGTCTTCTCTTAATGACATCTTGATGCTCTTGAAGATCACACTTCAACAGAATGCCTGCTCTGTTTCTGTTGCCAGCTTACATGTGAGCATACTCTCAACCACAGGCAGGTGAGGTTTCCAAGCCAACGATGAGAAAAGTGCTTAACTTGAGATGAGTCTAAGATAAGTGTTTGCACTCACACCCGTTTTGATCGGGCAGATAAAACATAATGTTGGATAGGTTATCAGCAGGGCTCACTTTATAGAATTTTCTTCTCTCAGCAGGAATCTGAATTTATACAAGATCACATTCAGAATTCCTTGATGTCAGCAAGATGGGAAATATATATAAAAAATATATACATATATGCACATATATACATTAGAAGCCCATTAAAAACTTCGGCTCTGGGGCAAAATGAAGCCACATAGCCCTCCCTAGAAGTAAAAACATTCTCTGCGGTGGAAATTAGCTTGATGACAAGGAAAAGCTACAAGTTACATCCATGTTCCCATAGAAGAAGGGCACCACCAGTGTGGCATTTGTCACCAGCCAGAGCACCCGCCTAGGTTAGGTTTTTCTCTGAGAATAGCCATGTCACAAACGTGCTACTAAGAGTCAGAGGACCTGGGCTTCAAATTATCCACCTTGCCCTCTACCAGCCTAGTGACACATCAGGAAATCTCTCTTAGCCTCTGTTTCCTCAAACACACAGGAGCACGGACACATGAACTGTCATCTAAAGAATGCCAGTACTCGGTTAAATGATGTCTAAAACCATTTTCCATTTATAACATCCTGTTCTGAAAATAGGAATCATTTTAACTCCTAATAAATAAGTGTAGGTTAAAAAAAAAACCCAAACTGCCAGAGTTCTAACACAAAACAAAATACGCCTTGAGTTTGGAATGGAGGCTAACGTCACACCAAGGCTCGCGACTTCCAAGCCAGGGTCATTCATTCCTTCCTTCACTCAGACAGTCAATAAAATGTACTGAACATCTGCTACGTACCAGACACCCCCCTGAGCATGAGTGAAGCTCAGAGGGAGGGTAAAAGATTTCAAAGCCAGCGGCTCTATAAACAGGTGGGAGGTAAAGGGAAGAGTAAAGAAAAAAGAGAAAAGGAATATGTTAGCACACTCCTTCCAGAACAAGGGTCCCAACATTTTTCACCATAAGTATGTATGAATTTATAGAGTACTAAGAGTTGAAAAGGAACTAGAAGAAGGTGTGCTTATTTTTTTTAATAGGCTTTGGTTTTTAGAGCAGTTTCAGGTTCACGGTAAATCTGAACAGAGAATACACAGCTTTTCCTGTTTTCCTGTACAGCATCACCCCCACACACGCACAGCCTACCCCATTATCAACATCCCCCCTCCACAGAGTACATTAGTCACAACTGATGAACCTACGCTAACACACCATTGTACTTATTTTTTCAACAGACAAAATTCACATATAACACTGATAATCAAAATATAAAACCACCATTTAATCTTTAGGATATTTCATCCGTTTCTCTCTTTCTAACCCAACCCCTCAATCCTTAAGGGACCATAGAGGAAAGAAGACTCAAGCTGCTTCTGAAAATCTGGTAATCAGCTGAGAAACCTTGGAGGCCCACAGTCAGGGGAGGAAACCCCCTTTAGTCACTGGAGCAACTGTTAACAGTGAGGACTGCTCTTGGGGTCCACGGTTACTTTCCAGGATTCTTCCCCCCAACTCCTCTCCCTCCCAACTGCTTCCCAACACACACACACACACACACACACACAGAGTCATTCTAGCTCATAAAGCCTCTGTAAGATCTTCCTTTGACCAGGAAGTTGTAGACCATTTTCTAAGGATTCTTTTAGACCTTTGATTATCCTAATTTAGGACATGACCCCAAGATGTTTCCATGAGTAGGGACTACTAACAGGCAGTGTAGGGACTCTCAGAGCTCAGAGGTAACATACCTCCCACTAAAGGATATCATAAACTCTTTGAGTTAAACAACCCAATGGGCTAAATCTTCTTGGAGCCATTATTCAGATGCAGGTATTAAGGCTACCCAGTTAACAAGTAGCACAAGTCTCAACAGGTAGGATGTAATTCTGAAATCAGCTTAGAATAAAGATGGCCAGCTGGTGACCAGAGGCTCCTATCAGCCCATAGATACGGTCAGTTGGCTCACATAATTGTTTTTAAGGCTACATTTGATTATTCCCTCTAAGGTATCAGATTTCCCATGTCTTTTGAAAACTGGTAATACATGAGGTTGACGTGCAACAATCGGCTAGAGCTAAGGACAGAGCAGCTGACTTGATTAGATGGAGACTGTCCTCTCTCCAGTCTGCCTCAGTCTCCAGCCCCCAACACACACACACACACACACACACACACCCCGAGGCTCCGTGAATGCACACACAGTAAATGGGACGGCTTCACTCACTATGTAAGCAGCCTGGCCCTTGGTCACAGAATACACCCTGTTCTTTGTTCATCCTGAACTTCAATCTCAGAGTGCCCACACTCTTTAGTTCATCATCCACCAACCTCCTACCTAGAGTCAACTGTTTTCATCTGTTCATTCTCACTCCTTTTCAAAGTTCTCTGTAACTAGCATTGTCAGCTTCTAGCTGACTTCCCACCACGGTCCTTCCCATAGTGTTGAAAAACTGAGTAAATGTGCTACTCATCTCCCAGCCCTGCTGTCATTGTTCAAGAGAAGAGTAGGTGTTCTGAGGGGCTGGCTAAAGGCCATGAGGCTGTCAAGTTCTTGTGACACTAGATTCATTACCATTTACCTGTTTCATCAGTCATTTTGTACCGTCCAGACCCAGAAAATAACAAGTAAAATAACCTACGCAAAAGAAGATTTCAAAAGAATACTTTTTCCCCCTGAATTAGCAGACATGAGGTATTAAATAGTAAAAAGTATCTAAAATAAGGCAGTGTTCAATAAAAATCTTTGCACTTATCCCACCTTCATTATATTATTTCTGTATCCAGAAGAATGATCTGAAAAATAACAGAGAAATGTAGTTTCCAAGGCACTGTGCTTGCATAAATTTTAAAAAGCACTGTTTGATATACAAAGATACTTTCACAAGAAAAAATGTATTATATTAAATAAGCATAATCTTGATCACTATATACTAGGTGTTACTCCATAGAAATACAGGAAGAAAGGCTACAGCTGAAAAGGTCAAGAGTTGACAGAACTGTTTATTGCTAAATTCTCTGTGTAGCGGCCTCATGTGATTCTTTATGTAAATTCATTAGGTAGTTGGTCTCAGTCTCCATCTGCCTTGCAAGGAATTCTGCTCATTGGCTAATAATGCTCTGGCAACATCCTTACCCGTGTTTACTATACATTAATTCACTCAAAAAGTAATTAGCAGGCCTAAAAGACTCAGTCCTGAGAGTCATGCCGAGTACGAGACAGAGCCATCCAGTTTTTGCGTTTTAACAGACTATTTTCCACGGCATCTGGCTGAAGGTATGGCCTATTCTAATGTTTATGACTCATGTAGTAGAGGCAGGACTGTTACTGAAACAAGTTCTAAGGACTGAAATCTAAGCCATCAAGCCCCTGGGCTTCCCAGAAGCTCCAAATTACCTTACCTTGTGCTCCTCTGCCTTTGGCTATCATAAAACACTGCTGACTGTCTTCCCCCTTAACTAATATTGCTTTAACCTTATTTAAGGATGCTGCCTAAAATTAGCTTTGTATATAAGTAGTTTAGAGAGCAATATAAAAAATGAATTGTTTTGGATAAGTGAATGCATGAATTGACTGATAAAAGGCAAAGAAAATTGGAGCTTGTTAGAACTTTTTGAAAGCATCCTTCCATATAAAAACTAATGAGGGCTTCCCTGGTGGCGCAGTGGTTGAGAGTCCGCCTGCCTGCCCATGCAGGGGATACGGGTTCGTGCCCCGGTCTGGGAGGATCCCACGTGCCGCGGAGGGGCTGGGCCCGTGAGCCATGGCCGCTGAGCCTGCGTGTCCGGAGCCTGTGCTCCGCAACGGGAGAGGCCTACGTAGCACACAGACACACAAAAAAAACTAATTAATGCTCACTTCATCTGGTCTCATGAATAAGGATTTAAAGTCAGACAAGAGAAGTTTCTGATTATTAGACAACAATCTTCCACATTAATGGAAACGAGTCAAACTAAACTCTCAGATAAGATGATAGCTTTTTCTATCTTTGGGAATATATAAAATATCGATTCATGCTGAATTCAGCTGTGAAAGGACGCTTGGCCTAACATGAGGATTAATTAGTTATCTTTGCCTGAGCACATGGTGACTTGCTGGAGGACGGGGATATGAGGAGAGAGATGACAACACCACAGGTAATGATGGTAGGAGTTCAGTCCAGGATTTGAAATATGCCATAAGTAACCTACAATGTAGATAACCTACATAAAGAGTAAAGATAAATGACGGAAAGCAGCTAGCTTCAAATTTAGCAAATTCTGTCAGATTCCGCTACAGCATAGTTGGCTCAAAGCTATACTTTTGGTCACAGTATCAGAGAAGGAAGTTAGCAGTACTGAAGACACAATTCACGAACACAGTTTGGCTGCAGTTGGAACAAAAACAACATGCTCTTTTAAGGAACTGACATTGCAGAGACTTGATGATATTCTAGGAAATGAACATGAGATAATGTTTTCAAAATAGCCCCATGATAATGTCAATGAGTAATTTCGGTTCTTATCACCATATTATGTAGTTCAGGGCAGTACTGATACTGTAGCAAGGAAAGGTGTCAGAATGTTTTAAAAGAATTGGTGCTTCCCTCCCTCGCTCCAAGGAAAACAGCTGACAATGGATAAAAACTTTACACTGCTCATCATGGGGAAAAACAAAAGAATCTGAAAACAGGTTTTGCTGTTTCTCAGCAAATAATGAACCAAAGATCTTGACCCATCCGCATATGTCCAGCTTTATCATCAGAGGGAAAGTCATGGAAAACAGGGCCCCATATCATTCAAGCTGGAAAAGGTTTTAAAGATCACTAGGCCAGAGCCCATACTGACAGATGCCCAGGGATATTAAGTAACTCTCAACTGCCCAGCATATGAATTGCAGCGACAGAGCTGTGGAACCAGGTCCTCGCCTTTCTCCTCTGCCTTGTGGTATTTCTCCACCTACTTAATCTATTTCCCCTCTTCTTTTATAAACAATATAGATCAGGGAAGAAAGACTGCTGAAACCCTTTTGCAAAGCTGCAAAAGTACAAAAAGCCACCCACCCTGGTCCCCTTTTCTCACCTCGCATTCCCTGCTCACATATTGTATCTCTCTCTGGGACACTTTTCCACCCCTGCCTACTTCACAGATTTCATTTCTTCTTTGATGGTTTTTCCTACCCCCAAGCCAGAGTTAGGGGCTCAGTTCCTACAGCAACCTATTCAGACCTGTGTCACCATATCCACTACCTTATTGTTTTCTAACCTCTGATAACCTTTCTATCTCTTACCACACCCACAACACTGTGATTTCTTGGAAGCAGTGATTTTGTCTTACTTACCTTTGCAGATGCCATTAAGCCCAGCACTTAGCGAAGATCAGTAACTCTTTCCTGAATACATAAATGAATGTTACAAAATATTTTTGCCTTTCGAGCTTTTGGAAAAAGCAGACAGGCAAAGTTGCATGATGGTACAGGACAACATATGTATGCTTATATAAATATTTTTTCAAATTGCAGAAGATTCATGATTGGGTGCTATCTAGTCTCTGTAATTTTTCTTTTTTAAGGGAGCATGAAAGGGCCTGCTAATTCCAGGACAGATACTTAGCAAACTATGCCCATAGTTTAAAATTCAAGTTAGTCTCTGCCTCTCCCTTCACAGGCTTCTCTGCCCCAAATGCTCTTCCCTCCATAGTTGTTCTTGATCCATCCATTTTCAAGGCTCAGCTCAAACACTAGCCCCCCAACAGGGCTTTCCTTGACCCCCTTGGTGACCTCAGGGCCCTTTATCACACCTTCTTCTGAAGTCTTACAGCGTTGTAGCTGTACCTCTTTATTGATTGCATTCTGTTTATTTAAGTGGATATTTTATCTCCCCTCCCCCACTAAGCAACCTGAGGGAAGGGTTTCTTTCTTTATACCCTGAAGATGTCTAACACAGAGCCCTGCCCATGGCAGGTCCTTGGTAAATGGTTTTTGAATTGCTAAAAGCTTCCCTTCTTAAAGACAGCAAGTTGCAAACAGACAAATCTTTACCGGCAAAATGAGGAGGAGATCCTTCCCGGCTGGGCTGGTCCATGACTTAGGTAGCTACGTGTGTGAGCACCAGCCAAGTCAGTAGGTGAAGGAGGACAGGGTGGAGATGTAAGCCTATCATGGGGGGATTTCTCAAGGCAGATAGATAAGAAGAGCCCCTAACCTGGACTACAGGGCAGAGAAGACTTCCTAGAAGAGATGACCCCTGAGCTGAAGCGCAAAGGTTGAGTATCAGATGGGGAATGGGGAATGATAGACAAGGAGGCTGAAGAGGTGAAGACCTAATCAGGGCTTTATACACTGTGTTACCAAGCTTCTTTCTTTTCCTGGAGGAATGGAAAGCCGTTGAAGGATTTCATATGATCAGGTAGCATTGTGGGAAGTGAACTGGAGGGTCCTAGTTGACCCATGGCTATGGCAGTCATCTATGTCAGATGAAAGGAGCTTCAAAGAAAAATGTGAAAAGTGGGCAATTAATATTAAGATAAATATCAGCTGGTGATCTATTAGAAACGGGAGAAAAGAGAACAGGGAGGGAGAGGAAGACATCAAGGATAATTATGAAATTTCTGGCTTGAGTAACCAGGTCGTAACATTCACAAAGACAGACAAGGCAGAAAGTAGAGGAAGTTTAAGTGGGAAGATAATGGATGAATTAAGCTAACTGAGTCTGAATTGTCTAAGGGATGTCAAAGTGTCTGTCCAATAGGAATTGGCTACACAGACCCAGATCTCAGGAGAGAGATTTCAGAGCCAGAGATATCTATTTGGGAGTCCTTGTAAGGTGATGGTTGAATTCATAGGAATATATGAGATCACCTGGGGAAAGTACACAGAACTCACGCGAGGCTTAAATCCAAGGGCAGATAAAGAAGGAAGACCTTTGGAGGAACTGAGAAGTTGCAATCACAGAAGTAGGAGGAAAACCAAGAGAAACCAATTCATGGAAGCTGAAGGATGTTTCAGGAAGCATGGCGCGGCCAACACTGTAAAATGCTGCAGAGATATCAAATGAAATAAAGACTCAGACGATAGCCATTGCATTTAGTCAGGAGGTTTTAGTGCCCTTGGAAAGGAAAACACTATTTCTGAGGAGTGACAGAAACTGAAGTCAGGCAGTGGGTTAGGGAGTAAATGGAAGTTGAAAGTGTGGAAAAAATGAATGAAGAGATTTTTTAGAAGCTTGGTTTTAAAAGGAATGTGAGAGATGGGACTAAAATCCAAATGAGACACAAGACCGAGGGTACTCGTGCGTGTGTGCGTGTGTGTATGTGTGTGCGTGTGTGTTATTTGGTTGGTTACTTTGTTTGTATAGTTGAGAGAGCCCTTCAGTGTTTATGTCCTGAGAGCGATAGAGTCAGGGAGAGGCTAAAGATACCAGAGAGGGAGGATAAAAAATGGAGGGCGTTTCCTAAGAAGCTGGTGGAGAGAGACCAAGGGTGCTGATGGAAGAATTAGCCTTAGATAGAAGGGAGAAGGGACACTTTTCTCAGGACCAGCAGAGGAGGGAAGGATGGATGCAAGTGCTAATAGGAGTATAGGTAGTTAAGGGTACTGGTTAAGAGACTCTTTCTGTAAATCCTGATCAGCCGTCAGGAATGAGAGAGTTGGTCACAGTAATATAGCAATGGTTTCGAAAGCAATCACAGGACCTGGCTTCTTCAAACAAACAAAAACTATACGTATATGTATATAAAGAGAAAAAGAGAAAAGGAGGAGGAAACTTTACCTTAAAAGAGACTTACCAGACATGTCAACCAATCACAAAATATTGACCTTATTTGGATCCTAATTCAAACAAACTTTTTTTAAAAAGTCAAAAGGCAACAAAGAAATGTGAAAACTGCCTGTATGTATGTCTAGTGGTATTAGAAAATGACTATTAACTTTTTACTGAGATAATGCTATCGTGCTTAGTTTTTTAAAGTGTCCTTATCTTTTAGAGTACGTACTGTATTCACAGATAAAATAATATGGTGTCAAAGATTTGATTTAAAATAATTTGGTGGTGGGATAGAGGCCATAATGGAACAAGACTGGTCACGAGCTGAGTAACAGATATGTGGAGGTTTAGGACACTATTCTCTATGCTTTTACAAATGTTTGCAATTTTCCATAATAAAAATGTTTTTAAACCAAAAATACATACTTTTAAACGCCAGAAGAAAAAAGTAAGGCAATTGTGGGGAATGAAAGTGATAACCCAAGACACATAGAAAGATTAATATGCAGCATTGGTAGTCTGCCTAAAGTTGAACACAATCAATTTGTTGCAACAAAGCTGAGTGACTTTTTTTCCTAGCAGCCTTCAGAAGGCTAGATGTGAAAGTGAAGAAGTTGCATTGGTACAGGGTAAGGATCTTGAAGAATATGACAGCAGAAGGGATACGATGGTATTGCCTAGAGAAAAAGTGAAGCATTAAGCCATCATCCTGTCTAGGCTGGATAGGAAGGATGTGAAAATATAGAAGTGACTGACATGATAGGGACAAAAAGGAACCGGAAGTCTTGAAGAAAATGCATGGCTGGAAAATGGAGGTGAGAAAGCTGGAAGAATTATAAGCCTGTGGTTAGCAAGCCAGTCTATGGAGTTTAAGATTTCAGCTCTGGGTGATGACAAGGTCAAGTGTAATTGTAAATGCCTATGAAGTGCCTATGTAAAAGGATGGCTGAAGTGGGATAGAGGTGAAAGTCAAATAGAATTAAGGCAGTTATAAAAGTGTGAGGTTGGGTGCTGGATGGGTCCTAAAAGAACACTTAAATCTCCCATAAAGATGAGGCTCAGTTATAAGTTCTGTAACGATAAGGTCCATGTCTCTCTTTTTTAAAAAATTAATATACACCCAACATTGAAGACAGTGCCTGGACCAGAGAAGATGCTCCAAATAGCTGTTGAGTACATGAATGGAAGGACTATGTCACTAACTCTTTTTTTTTAATATAAAATTATTTATTTATTTATTATTTATTTTTGGCTGCGTTGGGTCTTCGTTGCTGCGCGCAGGCTTTCTCAAGTTGCGGCAAGCTGGGGCTACTCTTCGTTGTGGTGCGCGGGCTTCTCATTGCGGTGTCTCCTCCTGTTGCGGAGCACGGGCTCTAGGTGTGCGGGCTTCAGTAGTTGTGGTGCGCTGGCTTAGTAGTTGTAGCTCGCGGGCTCTAGAGCACGGGTTCTAGAGCGCAGGCTCAATAGTTGTGACGCACAGGCTTACTTGCTCTGCAGCATGTGGGATCTTCCAGGGCCAGGGATTGAACCCGTGTCCCCTGTATTGGCAGTCAGATTCTTAACCACTGCATCACCAGGGAAGTCCCATGTCACTAACTCTTTAACTTAAAGCCTTCAAGTTTCTACATACCACTGGTTAGCTGGTTCGTTGGGAGTGGGAGAATGGCATGGGAAAAACAAACCAATGAATATGCACCAAAGCAATATTCATAGAGCAAAAGAAATATTAAAGGAGTTAAAAGTGGAACCTATGAGAAAAAACTCAAATGAGTTCACTCCTACTTTAGTCATTTATACCTGAACTAATATATGAGCTGTGGTCAAGTTAATAACTATCTATGAGTGTACGAAAGGATATTTTAAGGGAGGGGAAAACAAGAGAGGATTGTTTGCCTAGTGCCCTGCCCTGTTGCTGTCTGGCTGGGACCTGGCTCAAATGCGAGTTGATCTGGATCACACCAGCCTGAGGTCGTCTCCGGTTCATAAGCCAGTGAGCAGGGCGAGGAATCAGGCCTCTAGGAACCCCTGTAACTCCGTAACTGGGCAGAATAAACTCCTCACCCTGCAATTGATCTGCCCACCTAGGAATCTGAGGAACAAATGAGAATTTTTGAGAATACAGTTGGCTCTTATCATTGGGAACATAGACCACTATCATTCAGTCACTGTTGATTCATTTATTCAACAAAGACTGAAAAATAAAATAGTGGTTTAAATTGAAGACTTCCCTGGTGGTACAGCGGTTAAGAATCCACCTGCCAATGCAGGGGACACGGGTTCGAGCCCTGGTCTGGGAAGATCCCACACGCCACGGAGCAACTAAGCCCGTGCGCCACAAGTACTGAGCCTGCGCTATAAAGCCCACGAGCCACAACTACTGAAGCCCGCACACCTAGAGCCCGTGCTCCGCCACAAGAGAAGCCACTGCAATGAGAAGCCCTCGCACCGCAACGAAGAGTAGCCCCCACTCGCCACAACTAGAGAAAGCCTGCGCACAGCAACAAAGACCCAACACGGCCAAAAATAAAAATAAATAAATTAAATAAATAAATAAATAAATAAATTGAAGACATGATTTAGAAAAGACATTACAAAAAAGAAAGTGAGAGAATTAAAGACTAAGCTTACAAATAAAATTCTTATTAATAATAATCTCAAATACTGAGTGAGTTTACCACTGGCCACATACTAAGTCATGTGCTTTACATAAATTCTCATGTCACCATCACAGTAGTCCTGTGATCCAGGTATTACTGGGATTCCCATTTAACAGGTGAGGAAACAGGGTAAGAGGTTAAATGACTTTTCCAAGACTACCAGCTAATATGAAACCAGTCCGGGTCTAGCTGACTCTAAGGCACATACTTCTAACCTGTACTCTAAACTGCTTTACTAAACCCTGGAAGTCAGGAAGGGAGTAGATGAAGCCCCATGTAGACAGACTCGAGCTACTAGTGATGAAGGAGCTGAGGCTTTGAGGAGTTAGGAATGTAAGATAGAAGAAATTTTTATAGTATCTCTCTGGTCTCTGCTCTCACATTCATGTAATTCATATTTTCAACAGAGAAATGAAAGGCTGCGTCAGGGACGCGTTAAGGGCAGGAAAAAAATGGGAAAACTGACAACAACAACAAACTTCCAGAGATCATTTAGGTCACTGCCTATCAGAAAACAGAAAAGGGAGGAACTCCCAAAGTCCTCGAGTCCCTATTTCCCTGTGAATGAAAGAGACTAGTATGTAAATAAGAGCTTTGCATAAGCTAGACATTCTTTCAAGTCCAGTTTATCTACCGTATGAGTCACTTCCTTTTTAAAGCAGGAATTAAAAGAGATAGAGGCATATAATCATTACCTAGCACAAACCTTTTTTTTTTTTGAGTTTTAAAATGAATTTATTAAAGAATGGTCTTAGGAAGGCTACAATGTTTGATTTGTCGTAAAACGAAGTTCTGGGGCTTCCCTGGTGGCGCAGTGGTTGAGAGTCCGCCTGCCCACGCAGGGGACACGGGTTCGTGCCCGGGTCCGGGAAGGTCCCACATGCCGCAGAGCAGCTGGGCCCGTGAGCTGTGGCCGCTAAGCCTGCGCGTCCGGAGCCTGTGCTCCGCAACGGGAGAGGCCACAACAGTGAGAGGCCCGCGTGCAGCCAAAAAAAAAAGTTCTGTTTCTTCATGCTGTATAATAAAGGTAATGTAAGAAGGTACAGAGTTATAAGCTTCTTTCTACTGGAACTCTCTGATATTACAGCACAGTGCAGTCACTTCTGCAATGCCAGAATAAAGTTTTAAAAAGTCTCTTCTATGCTTCTCTTCAAAAAGCGATGAACAATAACAGGATAGCATTAAAAAGCCATTTTTTTTCCTATTCATTCTGTAGTATTGGAGCCAGTATTTTTACCATCACAGGCTACAATTTTCACTTTATCCACTTTAATAAGTTCTGTCACCTCTCCGAATTCAACATCATTCAATACAAAAGTCCACACATTATCACAGAATCTGTATGTATTTAGAGAGCCCCTGAAATTGACTCTGTTCCTGACCCTCTGTGCCCATGCTGAATTTATAGCCTTATCAAACTGAAGTAGAACTTGAAGGGCAAGTTGGGGGGTAATCTGTTGAGACTGTATAAGCTCATCGAGGCTCTCCTGAAGACTGTTTCCCAAAGTGCTTTTTCTGTACAACTGATATGCCATGGCTTAGGAGGAAGAAATTCTTTTTCTTATTCAGGCTTGCATTGATATCTGTCAAGTCACTGACCCACACAATCTTGATAGACCTTTTCTTCTCATTCAAGTAGCAAAAAGGTAAAGGGCTCCTCCTTGGACAAAACAACAACATCATTTTGCATATACTGTACACACAGCCTGACCAGTTCCTATCCTCATTGGCAGAGAGAAATGAACAAGTAAGATAAACAGGCAGGTGAGATGATAGAAGAGGCCACAGCCCGTTAACCTGCCACACTTCCAAAGGAATCTGAATAACAAGAAGCCTTTGACTGACTCAGGAAATGTTTATCTCCTCCAAAAGGAAGTTTAACCCCGTGTTATCCACTAGAGCAAAGATGCTCATAAACCTTTGGAGGAAGTCTCAGAGTAGCCTAATGCCAGAAAAAAGGAAAAGGAAACAGCAACCCGTTCATTCACAGATAAAGGCTCCGCCTTGACCTTTCAACTGAAAAACAAATATGGTTGTATTCTGTGATGGCACAAAAAGTAAACAGGAAAGTGACTGGCCTCTTTCCCATCTTAATGCCTGCTGTAGATCTTGTCCCATCCCTGCACTACATTTATCAGGGATGACTTTTTTTCTTTTTTTTTTAGGATTAAAGATTCAATTTGAAGATTGAAGCAGGGAGGAGGAAGGAAGCAAAGTAAGTAGAAACTGAAGCACATTCCCATTGCCTCAGGAATTCCAGAACCCTAATCCATCCTTCCTATATACTCTGCACATGAAAATGTGTCCAGAAAAGCCTTAGATTCACCCAGTTCCGCCAGCGTCCACATTTACTAACATGCAAAGTTAATAAGAGCCACCAGCACCAAAGTTTAGAGGTCTTGGGATGTCCTACATAATACAACAAAATTCTATGGAGCATGCACCATGTGCTAAAGTGCCGTGCTGGGTGCCAAGGTTACAATAATAAGCAAAATAGATCATTTTTCTGTTCTCAGGGATCTGTGGTCCAGTGGGAGAGGCTGACAAGTTAACGATTGGTTCCAATGCAGCATATGCTAAGTGCTATAATTGCGGGGTGGGAGGACAGGTTCCTACCGGAGCTCAAGAGGGAAGGGGGTCTTCTCAGGGGACATAATATCCAAGCTGAAACCTAAAGGATGAGTAGGAATAAAGAAAGGATTTCAGGGAAGGGAATATGCAGGAGAAAGAGGAAGCTTTGCCTGGGTATACAGAGAACTTAGAATGCCTTAGATCCACCCCATAAAAGAAACAAAACCCATGTCAATTAAGAACTAGGTGTTTTCCTCTTCTAGTGTTTCATCAATTAATCCTCCTTGTGCTTTATGAGAAAAACCCTAGCCTTTGCTCTCCAAACAGCAATTTTCCCTCACTTTGCTTATCAGGTAATTTGTGAGCCTGAAGTCGACAGCACTTGAGTAATTAGATTTCAGAGTATTGGGAAGGTTTCTCCATCCTTAACATTCGTCCTGGCTTATTTAATGTTTCTGAATGTACTGTTAGGACTGGATAGGTGATTGTTACACACACAAAATGAATGTAAAAGTACATACATAGGAACAATTATGAAAATAATAACAGCTAACATTTATTACACGCACACTTAGCACCAGCCACTTTTTCTTAGTTCTTTATGCATATTAAGTCGATTAATTCACACAATAGTAAATTCTACTGATATCTCTAGTTTGCAGGTAGGTTAACTGAGGCACAAAACGTTTAAGCATGGTGTCCAAGGTCGTACAGCTAGCAAGTGTAGAGTCAGGATTTGAACTCAGACAGTCTGACTCCAGGGTCCATGAGTTTATCTGCAATGCCAGTCAATCAGGGCGAAGATGGAAACAAACTTTGCCTCACAGCTCTTTCTACCTCTGGCCAGTTCTGTGTGGGCCAGAGCTGAGCTGCAAACCTTTCTACCAGGTATACCAAGCAACACAAACTATCCGCTGTTCCACCTGTTAAATCCTAAGGCTGAAAACTTCTGAAATGTCCAGACTCCTCCCCAGATGCCTTGAGCTATGTTACTTCTGTTGGGAGCCCCTATATTCTTTCATAGAAAAGAGCAATTTCTGGTCATTTGGGACCGTTACTTCAGGATGACCGTGACTACATTCGTCAAGTTTCTGACACTGAGCTTGCTAAAGGTGCCTTTTCTGAGGAAAATTCAAAACAATCTTAAGCCATTCCTAAGTCTTTACCTGAGGAATTAAGCTGGCTAGCTCTACTGTGGGAAAGTCATCTTTAAATAATTTGTGTACTACACAAAGAATGACTTCAAGAAAATGTAAAAAAAATTTTTTTTCCTTTAGTAAAAAGTGTTCTAAGTTGAAGATTTATCTGCCTACCCACAGGAAAATGGAGCCAGCTGATTTTTTAAAAAGATACCAGTTACAGGCCATATGATTCGACATGAACAAAATACCGAAACATCTAAAGGGATGAGAACTATAATTTATCCATATCATTATTTTTCTACTTAGAATTAAGTGTCATTTTACTAATTAGAAAAATGAATCTGGGGGAAAGGTGTTAAGAATACTTATCAGTTCGGTTTTGGCTGCAAGTAACAGAAACCTCCTCCTCAAAGTTGCTGAACAAAAGAGAAACAGGGGCATCTTTGGCTGGTGGTAGAATCTAGCTTTGTGGATTAACTTTGAGCCCTTATGGGTCTTTATTATTTTCTGTATATTCAGCTAGGAATATATATTGCTGTTAATTTTTTTTTTCCGAATAGTAGTTGTCAAAAACAAAAACAAAACCTGACCAACTTTCATGAGTCCTAGGAGTCAATAGTTCTCAGATCATCATTTCTATTTTTCCCAAATAGATCAAAGCTGGATGAGAAGCCTCAGTAAAAAACTATGTAAACATTGCTTGTTTAAGATAACCAAGCCTCTCGGCTAACATTAGATAACCCCTGCAGGACTAGTAGAACTTTCTTGTAGCCATAGGCAGCCCTAAAGGCGGGTAGAGAAACCATTATCAATGGGTTTTATGTAGCCCCTATTGTGAAGACCAAGAGAACACCAAAACCCCAGGGGCGGGTGGTGGTAGGAATGATTCTAGAAACTGGTTTCAACCATTTCAAACCCCAATTTTTGTTTTAATTGAAGATATTTCATTAAGATCAAAGGTTTTTCATTATACTTATTTACAGTCCCTTACTAGTCAAAAAGGAAACAAATAATAAACACCTTTATCTTTAGGGAGCTTCTGACAACAGTTTAAAACAGTTTTGTAAATCTGTTTGTCCGTTTGAAATTGTTACCAATTAGATGCCTGAAAACTCGCAATACCAGGGATGTCAGCCTTAAAAATACCGATAACTGCCATATTGGTTAGTGAAATCATGTTAAAAAAAAATCATGTATCTCCATTCTACCTTTTTACTTTTTTAACCAACTCTAATCTGTCATTCATAGGAGTACGTATAGAATTTCCCTCTTGCTCTTAGATTTTTAACATGTACATTCTCTCTTCTTTCAAATACTGGTTGATACTCCATTGGAAACAAGTTGCTAAAGGAGCTAGTACAAGGAGGGGCATAATGCTTACCCCAACTTTTTTTTCCTTACCCCAACTTTAAATAAAGGCCACGCCACACACAAAATAGATTGGGGAGCAAAAGTGGTGAATACCACTTTCTAAGCCAAACTCAACCCACTTGTTACTTTCTATCATTACCCACTGCCCTCAATAAGAAAAAACTTCCTGGCAGTCCATTTATGCGAACCTCTAAGCAAGAACTGAAGGACTTAACTGCAGAATGAGTATTCTAAAGAAATATATATCTCTACGTTTATAAAAATTGTTCTGATTTAAACTATTGAAACATTAAGATAAACTTTCGAAGCTCATTTGTCATGAGTTTTATTTCTAGCTTCCAGACAGGTTCATATAACAAGCACAAATGTATTTCCTTTCTGGGTATCAGGTACTTACTTCTATAAAGAGATCTTACCTGTCTGAACGGAAGAGACAGACAGAGTTGCTACAGTCCCAGATCTGTGTCTCTGCTGCATTTAAAGTGGCACAGTTTCTCATGCCTGTTTTTCTTTATAAGCAATTAAAATTATTTGAGATCATTCTGCATCCCCTAAATTTCAAAGATGCAACTGTATATCACACCAAAAAGTAGTTAAATTCAAGCGGCTCATTATTCAAGGATGAGAGGTCAAATTCATTCAGGCAATGAACAACCAATTCTGGCTGCATTCAACTGTTTGTGGTTTAGGTTATTTTCTTTTTTAAAGAGCTGATTTTCCTCTCAAACCAATTCAGTCTTCCGCAAACTGTTTATACGGGTATATAAAACTTTTAACACAAAAGCCAGCAAAAATTGTATATGTACAAGATTTGCTTATTGACAATCAGTATTGAACTACATTAAACACTGATTTTTCTTCCATTTAGATAAAATTCTTAGATTGCTGTGATGAAGTCTCATTCGTTCTAACTTCCTTTAAGAACGAGGACAGGCTTTGCACATTGATTGACATAAGGAAAGAGTTTCATTGGTGGTTTACAAATGCTTTTGAAGAATACAGGTGGGATTACACATGACGCCTCCACCAAAATAAATGTCGGTAAAATCATGACTCCATTCAGCATTAATCAAAGAGCAGGAGAGAAGTTACTGTGAGAAACCTTACTCAGTAAACAATAAGAGATCAAATTCCACTGTCAAAGAGCAACTTTTAAATAGTTAAAGCATGATTCATACAAACATAGAATGAACACGTGTTAACTCATATTCAACTCATTGATGGGGGAGCCAGTGGAATGTTAAAGCTGTTTCCCAGGGCTTTTGAGAACCTGTGTATTTGTAGAAATTTGTAAAAGAGAATGTCTGAACAAAATTGCTACATTAAATACAAAACTGGTTAATGTCCTACTGGATAATCTTTGGAGATATCTTTCTACCAGACATAAATCTACAAATCAACATATAACCCCATGGAGTCTAGGCCTTGTTGGTAGTAAACTGTGTGTTAAACAAAAGGTACTTTTCCTTGGTTAATTATACAATCCTTGGTGGCCTTTTAAACATTTCCCCAGTGTAACATTGATGGGACATGCTGTCCTATTTTTCCCTTATTTCCAAGTTTGCGATTATTTTTCTTGGCACCTCTGAAGTTGTGCTTGAAAAAATAAAAATGAGATTCTAATATTAGATCATTAAGAGCCATTATTGAAAAGTAATTCCCAAATGTGGAAACACAAAATTTCTGGAAATGAAATTTAACTTAGTTTCTTCAGCCCTGGTTTGAAACAATGATTCTCCATCTCGTGAGTCACTGTGTTTGCCTCCCTTTTTTCCTCTCCCTATTCTAGTAAAGACCTGAAAGTTTCCTGGCAAAGCCATCTGGTTCTCCCCTCTGCACACTGGCACAAATTACACAAACTGCTTTCCTATTTTAGAAGAAATACCACATTCTGCCACACCAACATCCAACAACTTTCACCTAAGAGAAAAATGCTTCTAAGTGAACACGAGTCCTTACCCTCTTGTCCTTCCTATGCATTAATGGTCAGCTAACTACCTCTGTTACTAGCCATTCTCCTTTGATTAGAAAGCCAATACTATTCTCCAAACAAAATGATCACCATGCCTTTAATGTCCTCCTATCTTATTTTCCAACTCCAAATTCTTTTGGGGGTCCCTTTTAAACTTTCCTGAACCTGATAGATTAAAATGCTCTCCTAAAACTCCCACAGATATTGAACCAAGGACCAAGTATTCCCACAAATACTGAAAGAAATGAGATTACATTTCCTTTGCCTATTTCCACCTCCTCTCAGAGTAAAAGGTTAGACTTTAGTAGTAAACAGATTGAACGTAGGTAAAAGATGCAAAGACTCAGAAGAGGATTTAAATGAAAAACACATGATGATATCACGCATAGGCAGAATCTAAAAAAAAAAAAAAAAAGATACAATTGAACTTATTCACAAAACGGAAACAGACTCACAAACTTATGGTGACCAAAGGGGAAAGGTGGTGGGGGTGGGGAGGATAAATTGGGAGTCTGGGATTGACATGTACACACTACTATATATATAAAGAGATAACCAACAAGGACCTACTGTATAGCACAGGGAACTCTGTTCAATATTCTGTAATAACCTAAATGGGAAAAGAATTTGAAAAAGAATAAATATATGTATATGTACAACTGAACCACTTTGCCGTACACCTGAAATACAACATTGTAAATCAACTACAGTCCAGTATAAAATAAAAATTAAAAAAAAAAAAAAAAACCCACGTAATTAAAAAAAAAAAAAAAACAGGTACAGAAGTAATTGCTTGGGGCTGAGGATTTGTCGTTTATTGAACGTGTTGGGCTTTGGGGTGTTTTACTACTGTTCCTGCTCGACCTCAGGAAGCCATGGCACGAGCTGGAAGCACTGACCTCTGCCTGCAGTACGCTCTGGGTTTCCTCACACACGAGGACCAAACTGAAAGGAAAGGCCTAGAATGTAAACGTCTCATTAGCCTGAGTCTGGGCTTGCTGCCCAGTTCTGATTGGGTTCCCAGTGACTTCTTTTGGGCTTGGGGCCAGGACTTATTTTTATGTTAGATCTTGAAGAAATTTATTCAGTTCCCACAAACCGCATGGTACTGTGAAAACTTCAGATTCAGCAGCAGCAGTCTCAGAGAGGGGCGTGAACAGAGGGTAGCCTGAAGGAGACAGAAAGACAAAATGCCACAAAGATAGCTAATGAGGTACAGAGCTGCGCTCCTTTGGGTCACAACAATCCAGGTTTTGATCAACCAATCTCCAGAGCTCAATTCCCACACCAGCTGGAAATAATGAGCTACCCAGCCTCCAAAGGAAAGCCCCCAGCGTGGGGGGCTGTGAAGGGACAGAGGACAGGGGACTTCCATTTGCTCATCACTAACCACATTCCTAACCTTGCACCTGGTACTTCAGTGGATTCATTCTTCAGGACAACCCCAAGAAGAAGGACAGGGAACGAGAATCTTACAGCCACTATGTCATCAACCCCTACCCTCACTTTTAATTCCATTGACAAACACAGGCCACGCTTAAACTTTGGAAACCAATGACAGTGCCAGAATTCACTATGTAACTTGAATAAAACCAGATTTAGTTCTTCCTTTGCACTTGACTCCCACAGTCAAGTGGGAGGCTCATTAGTAAGGACAGAAATTCACCCCAAAGTGAACTGAATGTATGAAGGGCTATTCAGCATTCTTGGAGGACGAATGGTGAGTCCCACCTCCCCGCCACCGCGCACCACCCCAGTGTCTAAGGGCACTGAATATGTAGATAGCTATGGTCCAAGGATAAATTGTTTTTTCTCTCTCTTTTGGCCAGACTTGGGTTGAACAAGGACCAAGTTCTTGGTCACATGCATGGCCCTTAACCCCCAGGGGAAGGCTGACTGGGTTAGCTGGGGTGTAGTGAGCCCTCTTGGGTGAGGAGACAGAAACCACCTGTACTGGAGGGAAGAGAGCACACAACAGGGAGTCCAAAGCCATAGGTGATTTTGAAAAAGACTTGAATTATGTTTTTTAACCTATGCTAACAAAACTCTAACCTGTGACCTAACAAGCCAAAGATATTGGAAGAATCTGATGGGAACAGTGAATTAAAAGCCTTCTTTACTGCTATCTCTTCCCAATGGAAGCAATGACCTTCAACATTCATTCACTCATCCAACAGATATTTATTGAAAGGCTACTATACACTAGACATCATTCTAGGACCTGGGCAGCAGTGAACACGACAAGAGCAATGACAGAAAGGTTCTTTGTCTTCCTTATTAAAGTAATATATGCACATTCAAGGAAAATTATAAACTGGAGACAAACTGAAAGGAGAAATCATTTGAATTCTCCCAATCAGAAAAAAAAAATACTGCTAACTTTGTGGGATATATATTCTTCTTTTCAATCTATTTTCAATGTACATGAATCCATAAGTACATACATACTATTTTCCCCAAAATACTACTAAAATGTACATAATATTGTATCATGGCTGCTTTTTTCACTTGTCACATTGTTAGCCATATTTCCATATGTTACAGTCTGATTAAATGCTAATTTCCTCATTTCAAAAGCAGGAGTAAAAGCATTTTTTTTGAAATCCTCCCCAGTGAGCTAGACTCAATAGATATGAGGAAGAGAAAAGGAAAGAGTAAATGGAGCCCCAAGCCATCCCCACCCCTGGGTTTCTGACCAGGAGAGAGCAACTGCTACCACTCCCACAGTTCCCAGTTGACTGCAGGGAAGCGGGTGGGCAGCATCCTGATGGCTGCAAGTACCTGCAGGCCCTGGTTCATAGCACTGGGTCCATGTGGCCCAGGCAGTGGAAGGACAGCGGGTCTGACAACAACACACAGTCTGGAATGCTTGACCTTTGCCTCAGGTTTTACCTGGGAGGGAGGCCAAAGCGTACCTGGGTGTGGTCAGGGCTCTTAGGGAGAACAGCAGGGCAGGCGTGGGCTACTTGGCCCAGGCATAAGTACCCTGTAATTTCTTCCACATTATATGTTACTAAAAGCCAGTCACATCCTTATTATTCAGCTTAGCACTTACGCCTAAGTTCAATCTGTTGTACTTTGGCAAAGTTGCACGCTTAAGGTCTAAATCACTAAATAATTTAAGAGAAGTCTGGTGCCCAGAGAAAGAAAGCCTCCTCTCAAGGTGGGATTTGCTTGCGGGCACCAGGCTCACACAGGAAATTCCTAGGGGAATTATTCCAGGAGCCAGCCACAGCATCATTGACTATCTCTTATTCCATGGTATCAGTAAACCAAAGTTTATTTTATCAAATGTCTTTTTTTGAAAAATAATTTTTATCTTCCATTTTTTAACCTTAATATTCCTGTAATGAATATCTGACTGCTAAACGTTCATTCACTTGCTTTATTATAGCCTACGATAAATTCTTTCAGGTAGAATTACCAATTCAAAGGGTATAAATATTTTTATGACTTTTGCAACCAAATTATGAGACAGCTCCCTCAGAGAAGCTGCACCAATCTTTATTCTCACTAGTCTTGTGTGGAGGTATTTAATTGCCTATAACTTTCTCTACACTGGGTATTACCATGAAACAAAACTGTTAATTTGATATGTGAAAAA
The DNA here is from genome assembly GCF_008692025.1 of Phocoena sinus. Taxonomy (NCBI): domain Eukaryota; kingdom Metazoa; phylum Chordata; class Mammalia; order Artiodactyla; family Phocoenidae; genus Phocoena; species Phocoena sinus. Next base: position 42,824,089 of record NC_045772.1, on the reverse strand, counting down.
AATAATTTCACTGTTTTCCTCATTAGCAATAAATGAGCCTGAAGATATTTTTATATGCATGTTTGCTATTCACTTGTTTTATGAATTAACTGTTCACATGCCTTGTGAGTGTCCTTTACAGAGTAAGGATATTAACCCTTTGCATGTATCTACTTTGCAAAGAATGAGCTTTCATGATTTACATTTTATAGATGCCTAATCATTTTTGTCCTCTTTGCCCCGTAAGTCATTTAAACGATTTCTTTCTTCCCTTGTTGGCTGCATTTATGACTTTCCTAATCATATTCTAAAACCATATATTTTGAAAGAGCTCAGTATATAATCCATGCTGTAGAGGAGTCACAGGGTTGCAACAAGCAATTCTTTTCAATTTGTATTTTTAGTCTCATGTTTTTTTTTTTTGACTGCAGTTGAATTCATATATTTTACTTTGTGATTCAGAATAACTTCTCTGAGTATATATGTCAATAGACACATCTAAGTATGTAAGCAAACATACACAATATATAACATATACGTATACACCACTAATAGAAACAAAAGTTTTATAGAAGAGTACTGTCCTTAATACCCGCCATATATACTGCCATTTTCTTTTCTCTTAGCCTAGTTGAGACCCAGTTAAACTGATTTCATAAACCATTAATAAGATCCAACCTACAACTGGAGAAACACTATAATAACTGAAGATGTTCTGGACCTAGGAAGAGATGTAAGCCAAACTCTTCCCCTAGAAGACTCATCCTTATTTTTCTGTATTCCAATTAATTAGCAGTAACAATTATTATCGTCAGAACATTCTTTTGTGCTTATCAAGTGTTTTACATGTAAACCCTCACACTTTTTGATAAGGTAGGGATTATTACTGTCCCCACGTGACAGATGAGAAAACTGCGGCAAAGAGATTAAGAAACCTGCGCAAAATCCCATGGCTAGTATGTGGCAGAACCAGATTTTGAACTAAGCAGCCCAATTCTAGAAACCCTTGTCTTAACTCCTCTGGCTTTCCTCTCACTCCGCTGCAGCTGGATATGAGTCCAGGGACCCTGACTCTTAAGGGTGGAAGAAAACTAATTGCAAAGTTTAGCACCAAAGCTTCAGAAATTTTGGTGGTTCTAATAAACTATAAAACATTGGGAGGGGAAGAATATCGGGGAAAAGAGAATAAAAGGTAAGTTTCCATCATCCCAGTCATCGAGGACAGTTTACAAAGAACCTACTGTGTTGCAAAATCTTGTTTCTCCATGCCCAAGGAGGAGTAGGTGGAAGAAATCTGAAGCCCATATAAACCAACTGCGGAAGGAATATTAGGACAACGGGGCTGGCTGGTTGATGGGTCAGGACTAGAAATCTGAAATGAAACTCCACCCCAAACACATGTGTGCATGTATCTGTCTCTCCTATTTTTTTTTGGGGGGGGGTTGGTTCGCGGGCCTCTCACTGTTGTGGCCTCCCCCGTTGCGGAGCACAGGCTCCGGACGCGCAGTCTCAACGGCCATGGCGCACGGGCCCAGCCGCTCCGCGGCATGTGGGATCTTCCCGGACCGGGGCACGAACCCGTGTCCCCTGCATCGGCAGGCAGACTCTCAACCACTGCGCCACCAGGGAAGCCCTGTCTCTCCTATTTTTTAATGACATGGAGCCTATAACCTTTATTGGAATGTGTGGCTGAGAGTGGGGGAAAAGGGAGCTGAAGTCTCAACTTGTGAACAGAAACAGCATCAAAGTCCACCACGTGAAAAATGTGTTCCTTATGTTGTTACTGAGGCATCAACACCCTCCTGCTGTGCTGGTTTCCCAGAGTCCAGAGTCTTAAAGTAGAGTTGCCCAGAATTTGGGTTTTCCGAGGTCACACACTCCAGCTCTCTTTTTCTTTCCTTTCATACTTTACTATTTGTGTTTAAGTCCAAGACTCAAGCTTGTCCTACTGAGGAGAATGATGGTCTGGTTTGGTGGTGAAAAGTGCTCCCTCGGAGTGGCAGGAGGACCCCATCGTGCAAGTCTTTAAAAACTGACACAGTAATTCAGACCATCATTTAATAACGTCACAACCAGGAAGTCCATTTTTAGATCTAATCTACACCCATCTTGCTGAAATTTATAAACTTGGGCTTCCCACCCAGCCCCAGAGCGCTGGATGCCCAAGGAAATTTTGCAACAGTAATTGAACGTATGCTGACCACAGGAGAGTTCATCGACTTGCATACAATGCATTGTGATCCTCAGATGAAAGGTGCCACTTTGAACAAGGCCTCACTGATTTCTTCCACAAATTAGTCCCATAATTAAACTCCTGCTAATAGTAATTGTGAATACTTCATTACTAAATAATTCCTGTTCAGAAAAGAAAAATGCAGCTCATTTACTTATTTTATTGCTGGATGGGTGTGTACAATGGATCTTTATCTAAAGATCCAGGGCACCTGAGCTCTTGCCGAGATAAATCAGGAACAATGCTGAGATAAGTTGGGCACAATGCTTTCAGGTCCTTTGCATCAGAGGAGAATGGGCTTCAGCTTCCCAGGTGTAGGTCAGAGGTGGAAAGACTGGGTTTTGTGGTTGCATATTAACTCTCTGACCTCCACTAGATAGCCAGGTGACAGCTGCAGGGAGGTTTCTTTGAAGTGTGACATTCTTGCGGCACTTCAAAGGGCACTAGCCTCTGTGGCAGGTATGTTTGCCGGCCACACCTGGTACCTGCCAACCCCACCGCAGCAGCTGGCCGGCAGGAAGCTCCAAAGAACCAGCCCAGGGTCTCTCTAATGAAGTGCATCCAACTGATAACTGCACCAAAGGGAGAGAGCGGGGGCCCTGAGATGAAGGAACAGCTTCGAGCCCCGACCTTCTCTGAAAACATAATGCCTCCTCCGCCCAGGTCAGATCTTCACAGCTCAGAAAGCAGCAAGTATGGAATTTCGGCTGGAAAATGCCCTTTGTGGAAATCCAACCTGATTCACACAGGGGAGAGGTCTGAGCAGGAAGGCTTAGTTAAAAGTGAAAGGTGAGCACAACGCTCAGGCAGTAGACGCGGCTGGGAAAGCTAAGTGGGAAACAACCCTAATCACTGAAGCCAGCTGGCCAAAGGGAGCATATGGAGGTCAGATCTAGAACAGGAAAATAACCCTGGCCTCAACCCAAGTCGGTTACGAAGCACTCAGCACATACATTAAGGTCCATGGCATTGCCAGTCACCTGAAGCAGCCACCTTTCCGCGGTCCCACTGGGTAACAAGAATTAGAGTCCCTACTAGGTACGGATGAGTGTCGTGAAGGGGATGAAAACACAATGGTCTTCAAAGAAGTTACAGTCTGGTGGAGATTATCAGCTGTAGACCTTGTCAGGTATCTGGCCTCTAAAAACAAACATCCTTGGGTCTGAATCAGAGCCCTTCCATTTGCTTCCTGTGAGACCCTGGGCAAACGGCCCCGACTTTTCTGTCTGAGTTCTACCCCCAGAGAGTAGCTGCGAAGATTCAATGAGCAAACGTATGTCCAATGACTAGGACGGTGCCCAGCACTTAAAAACAGCTCAACAAAGATGAGCTAATATTCTCACTACTATGTCAGGGATGGAGGTAATAAGGTGGGACTGGCCCCGCAAAAACTGCTGTCCCACCCAGCTTATGGGTCCCATTGACTGGCAGTGAACTGTATCTGCACTCCTCACTCACTCGTTTCTGGGGAAGGAATGGGCCTACACCAGCTGTTCGTGGTCTGGCAGAGAATGCTGCGAACCTAGTAAGTAACCAGAGTCCCCAGTGTAATTTTCTTACTACATCCAGCCTGGAAGCCAGTGCAGTCGATCCCACCCTGGTGAGGCAAGGCAGTGCACTGGGAAGGCGCTGTGCTAATCCCAGTTCACCGCACACAGAGTGCTTAGCGCACGGGCTTGCAGTGAGGATTAAATGAGACCATGGATGCGACGCTCTTAGCAGAGTGACTGACACACACTGAGGACTCCATAGTCACTGTTTTGTTTTTGGGGTTTTTTTTTCCTGCCACGCCACATAATGTGAGATGTTAGTTCCCCCACCCCCGCCACGCCACCCCCTCGGACCAGGGATCGAACGCGTGCCCCCTGCAGCGGGAGCGCAGAATCTCAACCACTGGACCACCAGGGAATTCCATGTTCACTGCCCTTAATGAGTTGAGATACAGCCATCGTCCCGGGAACAGCAAGTGTTTGTTTTCCATCAATATCCATTCCCATCACTGGGCTAGCTGTCCAAGTCACTGTAGAGGGAAGAAGACAAAGGGGGGGTTGGGGGGTGGGGCATTGGGCTTTGAACCCTCACATGCATTACACAGGAGTGGAAAGAGCATTGGTCTGGAATTCGCAAAGACCCGAGTTTGAATCCTGACTTCACAACAGATTAACCAAGTTACTTAACCTATGTAAGCCTCAGTTTTCCCATCTATACAATGGAGAGAGGCGTTGTAAAAATTAGACCTGATGGATGTAAAATACCCAGCTCAATGCCTGGTTTACCACGGCTAAAAACATACATTGGTGGCAGCCACTTTCTCTGTGGGTTCTCCCTTCAGGCATTTTATATATTCCCTTTTAGTAAGTGCTTTGTCAATCGTAAAGGCCGTGAAAACTGGCTCAAAACATAGGATAAGATCACATGACAGCAAACATCAACGTTTTTCACCCAAAGAATGAGTACACATCAGAATGAGAAAACCCAGTGTGTCAGTGATATCAGCCATGCTTCCCATAGGTAAGGTCAATGATATCAGCCATGCTTCCCATAGGTAAGGCCGTGGGTGAGGCTGGCACCAGCCAGAAGGGAAAAAGAGCCGGAACTTAATAAACACACACCCTTCCCTTTCTCCTACTACCTCCTCCCATGACTTTCTTTGTCTCTATTGCCAACCAGGCAATGCCTTCCAGACCTTTAACACACGCGCACATGCTAGGTCGTCACCTTGGATCTAGCCCCCCTTCTTCGTATAAGTAGGCATACGGGGCACGGGGTGCTAGAAACGGCCTGAGCTTTGAGGCCAGATGCGTCTGTGACTTCCCAAAGGCCAAACTCCTACTCAAACTGACTCGGTTTTTCTAAGACCCCACCCCAGCCATTTCCACCTTCTTTGCCAAGGCCAAAGCGTGTAAGGTCTCTAAGCCTCTTAAAACACCCTCTGTGAGGACTCCCCATTCCAGCATGATTCTCCTCTGTCGAGCCTCCCAGTGGCTGCTGCAAGGATCTGTACCCCATATTTGAGCCCCTCCCTGAAAAACAACCCTACCCTGTGAGCAGGGGAGCCCTCACTGTTAATACCGCTGCTACCACTATAATGATAACGTTATCTCTGTTAAAGCACTGTGCTAAGGGCTACAGGGACATTAGATCGTTTCATTTCTTCCAGCTATAAAGTAAGTATTGTTTTTTTCCAATTTTGCAAATAAGAACACTGAGACCCAGAGCGCTTGGGTAGCCTGCCCAGAGCCACACAGCTACGACAGAGTAGCTCTGGGATTTCAAACAGGTTGGTTCATTCATTCACACATCCACCTATTCATTCCCTCAACATTCAACAGAGAGTTACCGAGCATATACTCTGTGCCAGGAACAGAGCCAGGTATTGGTACATCGACAAACAGGTTGGGTGCCATTCCTGCCCTAGAGGGACTTTTGTCTTCAGTCTGACACCAAATCCTGTTTTGTAACCATTAAATATACGCCTCCCAAATTAGAGACCAAACAGTTGTCCCGACAAGGTATATATGCCCTAACCTGGAAAAGGACTTATAGCCTGCCTTCCCTGGAGACTACAGCCTGATACACCAAACCATCACCCTGTACAACCAAGAGGAAGAACTGGCACGTAGCTCTGGAAAATGCAGACTGTATTGTGGAAGTGCCACCCTAGAAGGCTGAGACCTCTCAATTCCAGTCCTGCCCCACAGAGACTCCAGCTCTCACAGAGAAGCCCGTAAGTGTCTGCCACCCACAGTCCGCCACACCTCCTCTTCCAGCGCTGGGTTCCATCCTGCCTGAGGAAGGCATTTCTAACAGATGCTTCAGTCCACATCCTTGTCAGGCTGGCTCGGCCACACTTCGGGGATTGTTTCTATTTCTGTCTCTTCCATACACAGCCAGTCCAGACAGGTAGGCTCCAAGTCAGCATTTCCTGTGATTTAGAAACACTGAGAAGCTAACTCTACAATCTCCTTCTCCAGGGCCTCTGTGCTGCCCATCACTCGGAGTACAGAGAATATGATACAACAGGTGCCCTTGGATGGGAGACTCCCCCCAAAATCCTATTAATTCCTTACATGCCCCAAATGCCCCAATTGCACCAGCCTTTCCTTCCACACTCAGTAAGACATTTTAAATGCAAATACTCTTCTAAAAGGTCACATTCACACTAAGAGTCCATCTTTTTCTGGTGACATTAGGGCGTGGGAGTGGTATGGAAGAGGAGGCGGACTTCCTCGTGGCAGCCAGGACTGAAGGAGAATTTGGAGCATAGGGGAAAAGTACTGAAGACGCCGGGAACCAACTTTGCCCATGTCTGACTCCCAGTATCAAATCTGGGCCTCGTTTTCAAAATCACAAGTGCCTCAAACCAACGGTAAAGTAAGTTGAAATACAAGACCCTGCTTTCTTTCCATACTCTTCCCTCATAACATTTCTCTGTACATAAAAATCTGACATATTTTAGAGGAAAAAAAATATAATTTCCATAGTACCAAACCATCATATATTTTCTAGTTTTCGGAAGATTTATTATAATGTGCTGACGTGCATATCATTTCGAGGAGAAAACTCAAGTTTCAGAAAAGAGGCATTCCACATAAATGTCCATAAGAAAATATAGCCTGTCTTCCACGAATAAGATGGGTTTCATTTAACATTCATTAAAGTGTAACTTGCTTTCAGCTCATAAATCTTGACAACAGATTCTCGCCCCCCCGCCCCGTGTACTGTTTTCATTAGCTAAGTCACTTTTTCTTTCCCTTGACACTTTATAGTTTGTGTTTAAATATGAGACACAGCTGGTTTTGCCAGTGGGGGGTTTCTGGTTTGGCTTTACAAGAAAACACAGAACAAAATCCTCAAAGATTTACAACAGGTGCTCTGTTTTCTCCTCCTAGTGAAATAGTACATTGTGTGCTAACGAAAGGGGAACAGAAAAAGCAAAACAATGAAATACTCAATCTAGCAGGACAGAAAATATGAGACTGGGCTGATTGGCAATTTTTTTTTTTTTTTTTTTTTTTTTTTTTGGCTGCCTTGGGGTCTTTGTTGCTGTGCGCGGGCTTTCTCTAGTTGTGGCAAGCGGGGGCTACTCTTTGTTGCAGTGCACGGGCTTCTCATTGCAGTGGCTTCTCTTGTTGCGGAGCATGGGCTCCAGGTGCACGGGCTTCAGTAGTTGTGGCTCACGGGCTCTAGAGCTGCAGACTCAGTAGTTGTGGTGCACGGGCTTAGTCGCTCCGTGGCATGTGGGATCTTCCCGGACCGGGGCTCGAACCCGTGTCCCCTGTATTGGCAGGCGGATTCTTAACCACTGCACCACCAGGGAAGCCCCTGATTGGCAATTTCAGAGCAGCTGCCATATTTTAAAGGGTAGGTATACATCTCTGTAGATGTGCTTAGTCTATCTGTTCCCTTGAAAAAAATCGCCAACGCTAAGGATATCAGAACTTTAAAAAGTATGTCCAAATTCACAAAGTAGAGAAAGACTGTGTGTGACAGAGTTTTGGGGGTGGTGATGACAATGGAATTCTTAACAGACAGACTGTTCTGAGGATGTATACACCATTTTCTTTTTTGCTCAGATGGCAGAAATGGACCAACAGTACACTCTGTGGCCTAATAACCAAGCAAGCCAAGTTCCTGTCAAGCCACAGGGGTAGAACAGCCAAGGATTTGAGGATCAAAGACACTGTATTGTCAGAAGCAGCCTTGACTGGACATGTGAGGGAGCCCTAGATGGGGCCTAATTTTCAGAGAGCTCTTTAACGAAGGGAAGAACCATGGGGATGAAGATGATAGATAAGATTTACAGACTGCTTAATACGGATCAGGCACTGTTCTAAGCACTTAGAATAATTCATTTAATCCTGGTAACAGCCCTATGTGCAGGTACAATGATTACCACCGTTATACGTACGAGGAAACTGAGGCCTGGGGAGTTAAGTGACCGGTCCTTGGTCACACAATTAGCAAGGTATGAGCCAGGATAAAACTGCTCAAGAGGTACGTCTTTGGATGGGCTCATAACTAGGTAGGTACCACAGTGAATATTATCTACCCTCTTATTTAATGTTCTCTGCAGTCAGGTGGCAGGAAACACAAGCAATTTGGCCATCCAGGGAATCTTGAAATGCCTTCAGAAATGTTTAACCTATTCCAAAATTTCCAGTTACTCTGCCCACACTAACCACTAATTATAGAAAGTGCCCAATAACCTTCTCTACGCTCCTGTTCCTATTCTCAGTGCTCTAAATGTACTACACATGAAATTTTCACACAAACCCAATGAAGTGGGTACCATTAGGATCCAATTTACAGATGTGGAAACTGAAGAATGAAGAGGCTTAAAAACTTCCCACATTTGGACAGCTGGTGTATGGTTTTCCCAGAATTCTAACCTGAGCCCTTCTGGGTTCAGAACTCAGGGAAAAGACACACCTGTTTTGTTCACCCTTCATGCCCACTCCTGAAACACACATATTGAATGACAATCAGTAATTGGTGTCCAATAACGTTTGTTGAACTGAATTAATACTATCATCAGACACAAATCTGGAACCTCAAACCCTCTTGTTTCCTGATTACACATACATGTTCATCTTTTGTGGAGCTGCAAGGTCTCAAATTAAGAAACAATTCGAAGGAGAGAAATTCTATGCTCCTACCTAGCAGACTCCCTCTCTCTCCTCTCTGCCTATTAAAAGCCTATCTGTTTCTTCAAAGTCTTGTGTTCCCTTCCCTGGAAGACGTCCCTGATCGCTGCAACAGTCAGACTTAGTTGTTCCCTCCTGTGTGTCCTACAACCAGAGCTCTTCAAAATGTATGTGCATCCAAATGACCTGGGGATCCTATTATGAGACACATTCTGATTCAGTAGGGCTGGAACGAGGCCTAGGGGTCTATATTTCTAACACCCCAGTGATGCACATGTTCTTGGCCATAGATCACACTGAGTAGTGCAAAGCTCTACGTCACTTTGTCATGTATGAGTGTCAGTTGAGGGTCTCACTCACCTTGCTAAGCTCTAGTTCCTTGTGGGCAGCAACTCTTTCTGATTAGTCTTTATGCTCTGCACAAAATTCTGCTTTATTCTGAAGCGCTCTTGGCTCCTCCCCATAATCCTATAGGAACTGGAGAACCAATCTCATTATCCTGATGAACAAAATTGAAGCTTGGGGAAATTAAGAACTTGCCCAGAGTCACCAGTTCTTATCCCAAGCTCTTGGCCATGGTCAGATTTCCAGGTTTGATTGGCTCAGGTTCTGCCTTGTGAGCCTACCCTTGTTCTTAGCCAGTGGCGCACGGGGCAATGGATGTGGACAGGCGTGGTAGACGGTCACGGCGCCTAGGGAGTAGTTGGTGAGCAGGACCTGTAGGTGCTACTGCACAGGACAACCCAGCACAGTAAAGAACTGTCTCACCCGAAATGCCAGGAAAGGAAACTCACAGAAGACATTTAGTGCTCGTGCAATCTCTAGGATTATGCCCAAATCTTGGCTTGAATCTTCCAGCAGCGGAAAGGCAGCATGGCTAGCTGCCTTAAGAGCCTGGACTGGGATCCAGGATCCGTTGCCATTGGCTCTGTGACCACTGCCAAGTCAGTTCACTTTTCTGTTCCATCCTCTGCAAAATGAAGATGCTAGTGATAGTATCTATTTCACCAGATGGCAAGAAGGTTGAAATGAGAAACTGCATATAAAGAACACAATGGGTTCTCAATGACTACTAGCCTTTTCATTATTACTATCACATTTTTTGTTCTGCATGTTGTTCATTGCAAACACAGTAATGGTTTGAAATGGTCAAATTATTAGTCATCTCCCACCTAAACTAGGGCAAAGCCACTGTGTCAAAGCCAGTGTGGCTCAGGAGGTAATGTTTATCTTCAGAGTCTATTTTGAGCCCTGTCCCCCTCAACACACACACTAGCACCACTATTCTTCAGTTTCCTCCGGGATACCCAGAACCCCCATTTCACCCCCAAACGGGTGAATGCCCTGGTTTTTTTTCTCTTCCTTTAACAAAACTCACTTAATACATTCCTCTGAACCTTCTGTTACAAGATCATACCTTCCCAGGGAACATACTTGTATTTTGGCAGGAGCCCTAGACAGATACAATAGCTCACGCAAAGAGAAAAACTCAAAAGGTACTGGGAGTGGGGCTGTAACTCACTGATGTATGAGCCCTCTTTCTGGAAAGCTCTTTTCTTCTCAGACATCTGATGAACTCCTACTCATATTTTAGGGTTAGCCTCACACATCGTGTACTCTGTGAAGTTTTCACGCCTCCAGCCCCTCCCCTCGCCCTATCCTCTCCTCTGCGGTCCCACTACAACCAGCACGTGACTCTACCACATTATGTTGTTATTACTCCACTTCTCCACTTCTAAATGCACCAAAGGGTCCACACACCTCACCCCTCCCAAGGTCCTCCTTCCTCTGACATATCTGGGGAAATCTGGGGCACAGGTTCCACCCAGCTTCCACAAGCCTGTTTGTTTCCAGTTGCCTTTGAGGTACTACGTAACAGTCCCCAAGTCCTGCCACTTTATTATGCAGAGCAAAAAGCTCTCTCTAAATTTCATTCTCTCATTCCAGACCACAGCCCCACCCATGGAGGGGAGGAGGACCACTATTCACAAAGGAGGGGTTCCACTCCAATTTCTAAGAAAAGAGCCATCACATGGGGGTAAATTATATCAATGCCCTAGCGTGCGAAAATGGTGACAGCCATCTTTTTCTCTAATAGCAATGTTTTCCTTCCTTTTGCCTTTATTTGTCCAATCCCCAGTCTGAACCATGCATCATAGGCTCCTCACCCAAACTAAGCCAGGAGCTCCTGGAAGGCAGGGATTGTGCTATATTCATCTTTATATCTTTAGGGACTAATATGATGCCTGGTACAAAAGTTAGTGAGGAGTGGGAATTCCCTGGGAGTCCAGTGGTTAGGACTCTGCACTTTCACTGCCAAGGGCCCAGGTTAGTTCCCTGGTTGAGGAAATAGGATCCGGCAAGCCGCATGGGCCCTTCCTTTTGACAACTTCTTACCAGATCTCTTTGGCAACCAATCCCCCTCCCACTCCAGTATGGGTAATTCCAGCCTGCTGAGAACTTGCCAGACCCTGAAGCAATCTGAGAGATGAGCTGTGCCCAATACGAGAGAAGACATACTGAAACAGGCCTTGACGCTTTACCACACTTGGGTAATTACATTTAAATTTTCATTGAGCTCTTTTTATGTAGTCCAAAATGTATATATCTTATTAAATTCTTACGATTTGACTATATTTTACAACAGTGACATTTAAAATCACACTTTTGGGCTTCGCTGGTGGCGCAGTGACTGAGAGTCCGCCTGCCGATGCAGGAGACACGGGTTCGTGCCCCGGTCCGGGAAGATCCCACATGCCGTGGAGCGGCTGTACCCGTGAGCCGTGGCCGCTGAGCCTGCGCGTCCGGAGCCTGTGCTCCGCAACGGGAGAGGCCACAACAGTGAGAGGCCCGCGTACGGAAAAAAAAAAAAAAAAAAAACAGTAAAATCACACTTTTGAGTTCCTCTACCAACAATGTAGCAAACTTTGGCGTTATAACTTGCATATACAGCATTTGGTTGGGATAAATCTGCTCCCTATTTAAAACAAATGGAAATGATTTGGGAATGAAGGTCAGGAAGAATGATTTAGTCTTTAGTTCTATTCAGTTCATTAAATCCATATATGGCTCTATATTTACAAGAACAGGATATAAAAATAGAATACTTTGCACTGAGCATTTTTATCTCAAATATTATTGATACTTTCAACCTGAATCTCCATTAATTTCAAGTCTCTATTAGGCAACCTGGTCTACTGCAGAGCAGGAGTTTTGAAATTAGGCAGACCTGGGTTCAAATCCTGGCCCTACCACTTCCTTTATGCGTAGCTTTGTACACAGGGATTCCCCAGTACAGATTTCTGTGTCACACCAACCTGAAAAATTCCAATTTAGTAAGTCTGAGATGGTATCTAGCAATCTATCCTATACTCTACTTTCTAACTTCCAGTTTTGAAATAATTTTAGACTTACCAAAAGGTTGAAAAAATGGTACAGAGAGTTTCCATATATCCTTTACCCAGCTTCCCCTAATGTTAACATCTTGTGTAACCATAATACGATGATCAAAGTTAAGAAATTAACATTGATACAATGCTATACTTACTTGGAGTGATACTTATTTGGTTTCCACCAGTTTTTTCACTAACATCATCTTTCTTTTCTAGGATTCCACATTGCATTAAGTTCTCATGCCCCCTTAGGCTCCTCCAAACTGTGACAGATACTCAGACTTTCCTTGGTTTTCATGACCTTGACACTTTCGAAGAGCAGTGGTAGATAACTGGTAGAATGTTGCTTAATTTGTGTTTGTCAGATGTTTTCTCATGGTGAGACTGATGTTATACAAGATGAGACCAAGGTTGAGCAAGAATTCCACAAAAGCAAAGTTCCCCTTCAGTGCATCATATCAGAGGTATAAAACATTGTTCTATCTTATTTCTGACAATGGTAACCTTGATCACTTAGTGGGGGTGGTGTCTGCTGGGTTACTATTAATACTATTAATAGTAAAGTTACTATTTTTCCTCTTTTACTTAATAAATACCTGAGGGAGATACTGTGAGATGCTGCAAACGTTATGTTTATCCTCAGACTTTCATGCACTGATACTTGTAACCATTACTGTGGTGTTCTAGTGGTGATTTTCTATTTCCTTCGGCCCTTCTCCATTTATTAATTGGAATCCTTCTGTAAGGAGAATTGTTCCTTCTCCTCCATTTATTTATTTACTCAGTTATTTACCGATATCAGTATGGACTCATGGATATTAATCTTATCCTGAGTTTTAATCGAATGCTGTTATTATTCCTTTTGTTGTTCAAGATATTCTAGTTTTTTTAAGGCTGGTAAGGGGACCATTGACTTGGCCTCTCTGATCTGTATTCTCGTCTGCAAAATGAAAATGATAATAATGCTGCTCTTACAACATTGTGAGGATTTAAAACATCATACATCTAAAGCCCTCAGCTCATTGCTTAGCATACAACAGACTCTCAATATATATCAGCCGTATCATCACTATAGCCATTACATAAATACATGTGTCAGATACAGAGAAGAGCCAGTGGCACAGTGAAGTATGGCCAGTTGTGGAGCAGACGTGAAGAAGACATATCAAGCAGGAATTCCACTCTGGAGTCAGAAGAGCAAGACCAGCTGTTACTAACCAGCCGGTGATGTTGGGCGAATCACTTGCCCATCTGGAACTCAATTCTTCATGGATAAACACTGGAGGCCCCATACAATTCTAACATGCGATACTAAACTATCTCAGATGTATGGAAAGATTTGGTAACTTGCACAAAGTCAGGAAGCAAATCAACAGTACTCCTATGACTTTACAAATTCAAAAATCACAAAATGAAATGCACAAGAATTCACAAAAAACAAAGTCCAAGACTTTGCTGCCACTATAAAAAGAGCAAGGAGGAGAGCGAGGAAAATGACACATGTGGCTATTTCCTCGGCAGGCTCAGACTTCATCTCTTAGTAAAATTCTCATCATTTCCCTGATGTGTAACACTGGTCTGAGTGCTACATATGGCATGGTTTTCTATCATTCCTGTGATGACAGACATAAGTAGCTTTTTTATCGTTGCACTTAAAATTACATTGTTGTGTGTTGAAAGTTCATTGAAAAAAAATGAAAACTTTTAGGGCTTCCCTGGTGGCACAGTGGTTGAGAGTCCACCTGCCGATGTAGGGGACACGGGTTTGTGCTCCGGTCCGGGAAGATCCCACATGCCGTGGAGCGGCCGGGCCCGTGAGCCATGGCCGCTGAGCCTGCGCGTCCGGAGCCTGTGCTCCACAACGGGAGAGGCCACAACAGTGAGAGGCCCGCGTACTGCAAAAAAAAAAAAAAAAGAAAACTTTTTAAAAGGAAATAAATGGTGCTGTTCATCTGTCTCGTTCATTTGTGTATCACCAGGGTCTAAGACAGTGCCTGGCACATCGTGTAAGCTCAAACACTGTGTATTGATTAAATGAGAAAATCAAGAATGAACAAATCATTCAACATACATATTAGAAAAGGGGGAAAGCATTTCTTAAGAGGATAACAACAGTGTACCACTTTGGAGGCGTTAGAGAGTAAAGTCTGGGTCAGGGAGAAGAAGAAAAATTGCTTCTCACACAGGTCAAAATGTCCCACAGATGTGCTGACATGGGAGCTGCCACCACTGCTTTCTCTCCAACTTCCTTCTCTGAAAAAAAAGGCCCTTTAATACTGGGCCCCAAAACTCATCTGGTAAATGAAAGCCACAGGCCCAAGGTCCTGCCCCTGTGACAGGCTCGGAGCCCTGTTCAGGTTCCGTATTCAGTGTGACTCAAATGCTTCTCCCTCCCAAAGTTAAGGACATGGATTTGGACAATTCATAAGCACCTCTGAAAATAACTTTAACATGCTCCATTAATACCACCTCCAGACATGACTACAAAATTAAATCCCTGCCTTGTTTATTTTCCCAACACCTGCTCCTCAACTGACCAAACTGTTTCAACCAAGTATTTAATCTGCTTGACTCTTGTGGGGAAACACTGGCTACAGGGACCACACTGGGGAACTGCCTCATAGCCAAGACACAGCATCCTGTGGGGCTTCAGTGACCACATCTTGGATAAGACCCAAGATGGAGAGGCATTACACCAAATTGTGAGTAGCATTACAGCACAGCGGATGTTTCCAGGGCAATCCCAGTCCATGTCTTTGACGTCTTCTGATTGGCTTTTCTCACATTAAGCTTATAAAGCCATCTACAGGCTACAAGCACCAGGTCACAGAGCTAGCCAGACCTGTGATGGTAGGAAGCACAGAAAGTGGCCTTGAATCAAAAGAGAGCTTCAAAGACTGACCATCCTTCCTCCAGCCCTAATGGCGCTACCATAACCTGAAGCCCATTACGCTGTACGTTCCCAAACCTAAGCCTGTGCTCTTGAGAAGAAAACTGTTTGGGACCTTGAACCCATTACTACTAATAAATGCAAGAACTTTTCATTCTAATAGAAATGGAAGCACTTTAAAAAATGATTGCCAAGCACACTCAAAGGTCATCAGGCAAATGAAGTGAGAGGCAGCTTGATGAAGAAGATAGAACCTGGGTTTGGAGTCAGACCTTTGAATTCCTGGTTGTGCCTAGTTCTAACTATGTGATCCTGAATAGTTACTTAATCTCTGCAACTCAGTGGTCTCCATCACAAAATGGAAACAATAAATAATTATCCCACAGTGTTGTTAGTATTTAATAAGATAATGGACCCAAAAGTGCATAGCACAGCCCCTGATTACCCAGGAGGAGGAGAAAGGTTCTGGTGGTTGAATTAATCATCAATGCCTACGGATTTAATCAACCATGCCTGTGTAGTGAAGCCACCATTAAAATCCAAAAGGAGGGATTTCAGAGAGCTTCCAGGTTGGTGAAACAGAATGCCTCCACATGCCACCATGCTGGGCTCCAAACTCCAAGAGGATTGAAGTTTCTTTGTTCTCAACCTCACCCTATGGATCTCTTCATCTGGCTGTTGGTTCCTCTGCTTTAATATCCTTGGTAAAAAACCACTCACCTGCCGTAGGCCTGACAGGGTCTTGGTGTTCTGGCCTGGTGTCAGGCCTGAGCCTCTGAGGTGGGAGAGCCAAGTTCAGGATACTGGACCACCAGAGACCTCCTGGCCCCATGTAATATCAATCGGCGAGAGCTCTCCCACAGATCTCCATCTCAACGCTAAGACCCAGCTCCACCCGATGGGCAGCAAGCTCCAGTGCTAGATGCCCCATTTTAAACAACTAGCAAGACAGGAACACAACCCCACCCATTAGCAGAAAGGTTGACTAAAATCATACTAAGTTCACAGACACACCAAAACACACCACTGGACGCAGCCCTGCCCACCAGAAAGATAAGACCCAGCCCTACCCACCAGAACACAGGCACCAGTCCCCTCCACCAGGAAGCCTACACAGCCCACTGAACCAACCTTACCCACTGGGGGCAGACACCAAAAACAACCGGAACTACGAACATGCAGCCTGCGAAAAGGAGACCCCAATCACAGTAAGTTAAGCAAAATGAGAAGACAGAGAAACACACAGCAGATGAAGGAGCAAGGTAAAAACCCACCAGACCTAACAAATGAAGAGGAAATAGGGAGTCTGCCTGAAAAAGAATTCTGAGTAATGATAGTAAAGATGATTCAAAATCTTGGAAATAAAATGGAGAAAATACAAGAAACGTTTAAAAAGGACCTAGAAAAATTAAAGAGCAAAAAAACGATGAACAACACAGTAAATGAAATTTAAAATTCTCTAGAAGGAATCAACAGCAGAATAACTGAGGCAGAAAAATGGATAAGTGATGTGGAAGATAAAATAGTGGAAATAACTACTGCAGAGCAGAATAAAGAAAAAAGAATGAAAAGAATTGAGGACAGTCTTACAGACCTCTGGGACAACATTAAACTCACCAACATTCTAATTACAGGGGCCCCAGAAGAAGAAGAGAAAAAGAATGGGTCTCAGAAAATATTTGAAGAGGTTATAGTTGAAAACTTCCCTAACATGAGAAAGGAAATAGTCAATCAAGTCCAGGAAGCGCAGAGAGTCCCATACAGGATACATCCAAGGAGAAACACGCCAAGACACATATTAATCAAACTGTCAAAACTTCAGTACAAAGAAAATATATTAAAAGCAGCAAGGGAAAAGCAACAAATAACATAAAAGGGAATCCCCATAAGGTTAAAAGCTGAACTTTCAGCAGAAACTCTGCAAACCACAAGGGAATGGCAGGACATATTTAAAGTGATGAAAGGGGAAAACCTAAAACAAAGATTACTCTACCCAGCAAGGATCGCATTCAGATTCGATGGAGAAATTAGAAATTTTACAGACAAGCAAAAGTTAAGAGAATTCAGCACCACCAAACCAGCTTTACAACAAATGCTAAAAGAACTTCTCTAGTCAGAAAACACAAGAGAAGGAAAAGACCTACAATAACAAACCCAAAACAATTAAGAAAATGGTAATAGGAACATACACATGGATAATTACCTTAAATGTAAATGGATTAAATGCTCCAACCAAAAGACATAGACTCGATGAATGGATACAAAAACAAGACTCGCATATATGCTGTCTACAAGAGACCCACTTCAGATCTGGAGACACATACAGACTGAAAGTGAGGGGATGGAAAAGGATATTCCATGCAAACGGAAATCAAAAGAAAGCTGGAGTAGCAATTCTCGTATCAGACAAAATAGGCTTTAAAACAAAGACTACTACGAGAGACAAAGAAGGACACTACATAATGATCAAGGGATCAATCCAAGAAGAAGATATAACAATTGTAAATATTTATGCACCCAACATAGGAGCACCTCAATACATAAGGCAAATGCTAACAGCCATAAAAGGGGAAATCGACAGTAACACATTCATAGTAGGGGACTTTAACACCCCACTTTCACCAATGGACAGATCATCCAAAATGAAAATAAATAAACACAAGCTTTAAATGACACATTAAAGAAGATGGACTTAATTGATATTTATAGGACATTCTACCCAAAAACAATAGAATACACTTTCTTCTCAAATGCTCACGGAACATTCTCCAGGATAGATCATATCTTTGGTCACAAATCAAGCCTTGGTAAATTTAAGAAAATTGAAATTGTATCAATTATCTTCTCCCACCACAACACTATGAGACTAGATATCAATTACAGGAAAAATACTGTAAAAAAGTACAAACACACGGAGGCTAAACAATACACTACTAAATAACCAAGAGATCATTGAAGAAATCAAAGAGAAAATGAAAAAATACCTAGAAACAAATGACAAGGAAAACACAACACCCCAAAACCTATGGGATGCAGCAAAAGCAGTTCTAAGAGGGAAGTTTACAGCAAGACAATCCTACCTCAAGAAATAAGAAACATCTCAAATAAACAACCTAACCTTACACCTAAAGTAATTAGAGAAAGAAGAACAAAGAAAACCCAAAGTTATCAGAAGGAAAGAAATCACAAAGATCAGATCAGAAATAAATGAAAAAGAATGAAGAAAACAAGAGCAAAGATCAATAAACTAAAAGCTGGTTCTTTGAGAAGATAAACAAAATTGATAAACCACTAACCAGACTCATCAAGAGAAAATGGGAGAAGACTCAAATCAGTAGAATTAGAAATGAAAAAGGGGAGGTAACAACTGACACTGCAGAAATAGAAAGAATCATGATGGATTACTACAAGCAACTATATGCCAATAAAATGGACAACCTGGAAGAAATGGACAAATTCTTAGAAAAGCAAAACCTTCTGAGACTGAACCAGAAAGAAATATAAACAGACCAATCACAAGCACTGAAATTGAAACTATGATTAAAAATCTTCCAACAAACAAAAGCCCAGGACCAGATGGCTTCAGAGGCGAATTCTATCAAACATTTAGAGAAGAGCTAACACCTATCCTTCTCAAACTCTTCCAAAATATAACAGAGGGAGGAACATTCCCAAACTCATTCTATGAGGCCACCATCACCCTGATACCAAAACTAGACAAAGATGTCACAAAGAAAGAATACTACAGGCCAATATCACTGATGAACATAGCTGCAAAAATCCTCAACCAAATACTAGCAAACAGAATCCAACAACACATTAAAAGGATCATACACCATGATCAACTGGGGTTTATCCCAGGAATGCAAGGATTCTTCAATATACGCAAATCAATCTATGTGATACACCATATTAACAAACTGAAGGATATAAACCATATGATAATCTCAACAGATGCAGAAAAAGCTTTCGACAAAATTCAACACTGATTTATGATAAAAAAAAAAAAACTCTCCAGAAAGGCAAACTCTCAACATAATAAAGCCCATACGTGACAAACCCACAGCAACATTGTTCTCAATGGTGAAAAACTGAAACCATTTCCACTGAGATTAGGAACAAGGCAAGGCTGTCCACTCTCACCATTATTATTCAACATAGTTTTGGAAGTTTTAGCCACAGCAATCAGAGAAGAAAAAGAAATAAAAGGAATCCAAAGTGGAAAAGAAGTAAAGCTGTCACTGATTTCAGATGACATGATATTATGCATAGAGAATCCTAAAGATGCCACCAGAAAACTACTAGAGCTAATCAATGAATTTGGTAAAGTAGCAGGATACAAAATTAATGCACAGAAATCTTGCATTCCTATATACTAATGATGAAAAATCTGAAAGAGAAATTATGGAAACACTCCCACTTACCATTGCAACGAAAAGAATAAAATACCTAGGAATAAACCTACCCAAGGAGACAAAAGACCTCTATGCAGCAAACTATAAGACACTGATGAAAGAAATTAAAGATGATACCAACAGATGGAGAGATATACCATGTTCTTGGATGGAAGAATCAACATTGTGAAAATGACTATACTATCCAAAGCAATCTACAGATTCAATGCAATCCCTATCAAACTACCAATGGCATTTTTCACAGAACTAGAACAAATAATTTCACAATTTGTATGGAAACACAAAAGACCCCAAATAGCCAAAGCAATCTTGAGAAAGAAAAACGGAGCTGGAAGAATCAGGCTCCCGGACTTCAGACTATACTACAAAGCAACAGTAATCAAGACAGTATGGTACTGGCACAAAAACAGAAATACAGATCAATGGAACAAGACAGAAAGCCCAGAGATAAACCCACGCACATATGGTCACCTATCTTTGATAAAGGAGGCAAGAATATACAATGGAGAAAAGACAGCCTCTTCAATAAGTGGTGCTAGGAAAACTGGACAGCTACATTTAAAAGAATGAAATTAGAACACTTCCTAACACCATACACAAAAATAAACTCAAAATGGATTAAAGACCTAAATGTAAGGGCAGACACTATCAAACTCTTAGAGGAAAACATAGGAAGAACACTCTGACATAAATCACAGCAAGATCCTTTTTGACCCACCTCCTAGAGAAATGGAAATAAAATCAAAAATAAATAAATGGGACCAAATGAAACTTAAAAGCTTTTGCACAGCAAAGGAAACCATAAACAAGATGAAAAGACAGCCCTCAGAATCGGAGAACATATTTGCAAATGAAGCAACTGACAAAGGATTAATCTGCAAAATACACAAACCCCTCATGCAGCTCAATATCAGAAAAACAAACAACCCAATCCAAAAATGGGCAGAAGATCTAAATAGACATTTCTCCAAATAAGATATACAGATTGCCAACAAACACATGAAAGGACGCTCAACATCACTAATCATTAGAGAAATGCAAATCAAAACTACTATGAGGTATCACCTCACACCAGTCAGAATGGCCATCAAAAAATCTTGAAACAATAAATGCTGGAGAGGGTGTGGATAAAAGGGTACCCTCTTGCGCTGTTGGTGGGAATGTAAATTGATACAGCCACTATGGAGGACAGTATGGAGGTTCCTTAAAAGACTAAAAATAGAACTAGCATATGACCCAGCAATCCCACTACTGGGCATATACCCTGAGAAAACCGTAATTCAAAAAGAGTCATGTACCACAATGTTCATTGCAGCTCTATTTACAATAGCCAGGACATGGAAGCAACCTAAGTGTCCATTGACAGATGAATGGATAAAGGTGTGGCACATATATACAATGGAATATTACTCAGCCATAAAAAGAAACGAAACTGAGTTATTTGTAGTGAGGTGGATGGACCTAGAGTCTGCCATACAGAGTGAAGTAAGTCAGAAAGAGAACAACAAATACCGTATGCTAACACATACATATGGAATCGTAAAAAAAAAAAAAAGATTCTGATGAACCTAGGAGCAGGACAGGCATAAAGACGCAGATGTAGACAATGGACTTGAGGACACGGGGAGGGGGAAGGGTAAGCTGGGACGAAGTGAGAGAGTGGCATGGACATATATACACTACCAGATGTAAAACAGATAGCTAGTGGGACGCAGCACAGGGAGATCAGCTCGGTGCTTTGTGTCCACCTAGAGGGGTGGGATAGGGAGGGTGGGAGGGAGACGCAAGAGGGAGTGGATATGGGGTATATGTATATGTATAGCTGATTCACTTTGTTAAACATCAGAAACTAACACAACGTTGTAAAGCAATTATATTCCAACAAAGATGTTAAGAAAACAAAACAAAACAGTGCATAGCACAAAATAGGGATACAATAAAGGTTAGTTTTCCTTTCCCTGGTCCTCAAACCTGCCTGAGCCAATCAAGGAAGTGGAGGAAGACAAGGTAACAAAAATGTTAAGAATGAGGTTTTAAGTCCCATTGCCACTTATCTTTTTTTCTAGTTCAACAGAGAATGTGTCAGACCAAAGAAGGTCAAAGAATCCTTGGGGTGAGTTGCAATGAAGGGTGTGATGAAATATTTGAAATGGCATGAATGTTCTCATAGCAGGAAGTAAAGGGCAGGGGCTAGTCCAGGACCAAGTAAATAGGTACTTTTCATGCTCAAGTTCTGCATACTTTAGAACTTTCTGGGCTACTTCCCAGGGAAATTAAAGAGGGAGGATGTTATGGGGAGGAGAGGAGGGTTCCTATTTCCCATCACAAAATTATTTAACTCTACTTGCAGTTCAGAAAACCCAGAATGTGGGAGAATGGCCATGGAAAGTTTCATGCTTATGTTACCTCTTCACTGTCATTATTTTAAACATGTGTCTTACCAGGAATGTTGTTAGTTCATGACACAGAAAACACAGATAAGAAGTTCTTTGGGGTTTGGGGGTGAGGAAAAGAACATTACGTATACACAACTCCAGCCCAATGTCATCCTGTGGTCATTACTTAATACAAATGAATGACACAGTGCCACCGGCAGAAGATAGAAGTGATATTGCTTTAGAAAATAATAACCTCACAAACATAGGTGGTCAGAAAAGCCAGGAAGTGATTACCACAGAAGTCTGGATAGTGGTTACTTCTAGAAAGGAAGGAGGGGGTGTGGTCTGGAAGGTAATCAAAGGAGGGGCTTCTGCGCTGGTTGTTTCCTTTTTTGACTGAGGGGTGTTCGCTTTGCAATTATTCATTATACTAGACATTTATGTTTTCTGTTTGTATATTCTATTTCATAATTTTTAAGAGGTTAAAAAAAGAAAGAAAATAATAATGCTCCCTTCGTTGAGGAAAATACACTTTACTGCAGAGCTTAGCTCTAGGTAGGTATTTCAACATCTTTCCCTGTTGATGTCTATGTTCCTTCCATAAATTGATTTTCTGGGAGAAAAAGAGGAGGGTGGATTTTTGAGGAGCCATGAGGAGACTGCTGTTAATGCTCCAGTACAGATAACATACCAGAGATTTTTTTAATACTGGAGTATGTTTGGGGTATATTTTTAAGAGTCTAATTATTCTAGAGTCAGAATTCCATGGGGGCTCCACAAGATACCAGAAAGTTCTCCACGGGGTAGGCAGTGTTCACAAATCAGAGTCATCAGACACAAAGATAGGGGATACAAATGGGGCTATGAAATCATTGGAATAAATACAACAATTTCAAGAAGATATTAAGAACTCAGTTCTTGTAGTTTAGGGCATAGCGGAGCCTGGGGGCCCCTATGTGAAGAAAATCCCTCCTGTGTTTGGCATCTGAGTGACTCACCCAGCAAACCATCCACTGCGTGCATCAAAAAGGAAATGAATCATGAAAGCTTCTGACCTTTGCCCTTGTCATCCCGGTACAGGGAAACCACCCACAGACAGTCTCAACAGAGCTGGAGACAGGGAAATCAAACAAGGCACACAAAAATTATGCAAATCTATTGGCAGAGGAGAACAAGACAACCAGGTCTGGATAATGAAGCTCAGAGGTTGAGGATACAGGATAAGCATTGATTTTCTGATACAAAAAAAACCTAGCAGTTGAACTGGCATTGAGGACAATTCGGCAGGGTCCACTGGCCTGTTTTCAGCAGTTATTAGAACCCCTTCCATTTGTAGCTAGGATGGGGGTGGAAGGGACAGCATGGAGGAGAGCAATGACCTGGATGCCCCTTGGAATCTCCATCTTTTTTTTTTTTAATAAATTTATTTATTTATTTATTTATATTTGGCTGCATTGGGTCTTCGTTGCTGCGCGCAGGCTTTCTCTAGCTATGGCAAGTGTGGGCTACTCTTCGCGGTGCGCAGGCTTCTCATTGCAGTGCCTTCTCTTTGTTGCGGAGCATGGGCTCTAGGCAGGTGGGCTCAGTAGTTGTGGCTTGCAGGCTCTAGAGCGCAGGCTCAGTAGCTGTAGTGCACAGGCTTAGTTGCTCCACGGCATGAGGGATCTTCCCAAACCAGGGATCAAACCCGTGTCCCCTGCATTGGCAGGCGGATTCTTAACCACTGCGCCACCAGGGAAGTCCCGGAATCTCCATACTAAGTTTGGCATTTGGAGAATTTGCTTGGCTTGCTTAGAGGAAGTACACCAAACTCACACGAGTATGAAAGTTGGAATGAATTTGACAATCATTTACATTAAAGAAGATGGGAGCCCAATGAATGCATTCAGAAAGGCAAAGAGTTTATAGAACAGGCAGAGGAGTCCTAACACAATCTGAAGAATAACCTACAGCAGTAGCCCGATACTTCAGGTGGTGATTTCATTTTTAAACAAAAGCAGGACGCCTTCAAAATGCTAATCTAGAAGCTGAATAGAGTTCATCCAAAAACGTGCACAGAGTAGAAAGGAAACACCTAGAGACAAGAAGAAAGGTCTCTACTGGCCTACATTACTGAACACAAGTACATTCAAGGGTTGTCCATGGAGGCGAGATTGCTCTCAGCCTCTCTGCTCACCCATCAAAGGAATAAGTGACTACCTGCTGAGCTGTAGAGTTCAAAGTCATTTCCCTCCACTCCACGGTGCTTTCTAATGCAATCTCTCTCCTCCTATGGGTCTAGAAGTGGTAGTACAGCCTCCTACTACCTCATTGTATTAAAAGAATATACCATCCCTCCAAAAACATCACCCAAGTTTTTGCCCTCAGGATGAACTTGGCTAAGAAACCTTGCCCTGGCTGATTAAGAAAATGGAAATTAGGCACTCATATGTCACACAGCTTAGATCAAAGCTCTGACCTCTGCTTGGGGACTCAAGTTGATAGAGGACACTGGATACCAAATGATGTTCCAGTCACAGGTCAGGAACGCAGACTGGGGTTGACCTTAGAGCCTTTCCTCTCCCTACCACCTCCACTTCCCACTCTGGCCACTTTCATATTCTCTCTTCACACCCACTGCAACATTATCCTACTTTATTAAATTAGAGAAAGGAGATTAGTCCCTACTAGGTAGACGGTCAGGATTTCTTGGTCTGTGCCCTGTTACTGCCTTTAGCATTTACTGGTAGAAATGGAAGTGATTCAGTCCTCTCTCAGAGCACAGACTTAGAATATGATCCTTTGCACACTGTTAAATGATTTACATAAAATTGGTATCAGGGCGTCCCAGTAGCATCTTACCACTCCCTTTATGAACTTCTATCCCCATTTCTTCAGTATTTACAACTAACAAACTAGTATATTTTCTGTGATAATAATAAATTTTTTTTTTTTTTTTTTTTTTTTTTTTTTGCGGTACGTGGGCCTCTCACTGCTGTGGCCTCTCCCGTTGCAGAGCACAGGCTCCAGACTCGCAGGCCCAGCGGCCATGGCTCACGGGCCCAGCCGCTCCGCGGCATGTGGGATCTTCCCGGACCGGGGCACGAACCCATGTCCCCTGCATCAGCAGGCGGACTCTCAACCACTGCGCCACCAGGGAAGCCCAATAATAAATTTTTTTAAAACAGCTACCATCTGTACAATACTCACCACATGCTAAAGGTTTTACAGACATTAATCCTTTTAATCTTCAGAGTAAACTTATTATGATAGGTACTATTTTCATCCCTACTTTATAGATGGGAAACCACAAATTAGAGCGATTGTGTCACTTGCCCAAAATCAAGCCAGTAAGGGAAGTTGCCAGGGTTTAAGCCCAGAGCTGTTCAACTTCAGAATCTGAGCTCTTCACCATCACGTGATGGGTCCTAGGAGGCTGGGGTAGAAGAAGAAAGAAGTGAATTGTATTTGTTGCCTCATGAATTTTGCTCACCTTTTCCTTACGTTCAGGTACATAATTACAGCAGGCAGTAGAGGGGAAACATAAGAAACATATTTCCACGTGAACATCCCACCTGTCATCTGTAAGCATTTTTTATATTTCTTTCTTATGTGTAAGAAATGAGAAAGAAAGAAACCTAGCAACAGAAGTCCTAGCAGTTTCTAGCCTGATTTCTCTATTCCTTGATAATGGGAAATTTGACCTTTCTGAAAAGATGATCTTTCAAGCTTGACCAACAAAAGCCCCATCAGAAACACCTCATCAAGCACACGTTGAAAGGGGTCAATCGAGTTCAGCTTCCCGTGTGGAATTCATGTTCCGACCTTCTGCTGGGAGCAACAGTAAACAGAAGACAAATGACTCGCATCTTCTACCTCCACGCTTAACCTGAGCTAACCTAACAGCAGTGTGCTGTGCAACCGGCATATGCGTTTCGATTATAACAATCACTGTGTAGTAATCACGGAAGGATTAGATAGTCTGTCTTTAATGAGTACCTGTTCCCCATAGCTTGGCATTTAATAGCTAGTCTATTGCTGACGTATAGTACAGTTGGTTTCTGATTTAGGACCTCACTATGTTCAAAACAATATTTTCTTTTAATTAGCAGCTTAGAGATTTAGGATTTGTTTTGGCTAATCAGGGTTCTGACTTTGGGAGTAGAGAAAGAATATTGCCACGACAATCCAACTCTTAGATTTCAAATGAGTTATCACAATAGTTGGAAATATTCCAGAGAAACTAAAATTTATCTTTGGAAGAGAAAAAAAGGAATTGTCTTGATTCTCTTCTGATTTGGTTTAAACCCCATATTGTATCAGAAGTTTTGCCCTTAAGAACACAGGTTTTAGAATCAGACAGATCTGGTTCAAACCCTGCTTCCCACACTTACCACCTCTAACTTAGGCAAGTTATTTCTCTCTGTATGGACCAGTCTCCACCTATAAAATGGGTTGTGAGAACTAAACGCATCCTCTCTGAAAAAGACTAGCACAGTGCCTGGCACAGAATAGGAGCTTAATTCGTGGCAGCTTACGAAAGAAAGGAAGGAAGGAAGGGAGGGAGGGAGGGAGGGAGGGAGGAAGAAAGAAGTCTGTGTTATTTTTCCAGTCAACCAGTTTGAAAACTGTCGATGCCAATGACAGGATGACCTATGCAGCAAGGTAAGTTGTAGCAGCACAATGAAGATTCATCACAAAAATACTGGCTACAGAGCAGATTTTGCTGTAAGAAAAGTCCCTTTAGGATCTGTTCACAGGGGCCTTAGTGATTATTGAGGCACTTCTTTCCAAGACAAATTCACCCATATCACATTCCAACAGACCTGACAGGGGACACCGGTGGCTGAAGACTGAGAACTCGCCCCTTCACTGAGCTCTAGAGGGAGAATTTACCAAGATAACCAACAATAACTGGCATCAAAGAAAAAGGCTTTTGAATTCAAACCCAGCTAATTGGCAGAAAGAGAGGATCAAACAAAGGAAGCCCAAGAACCATTTGGAACTAGAGTCCGAGTTCCAGTTAAGCCAGAACCATTAAACAACGTAAAGCAGGTGACTTGAACCACGTAGGTCTTCTACATCCAGAAATCTGGATCAAATAACGTCTTCCCCAAATAAAGCCGGGAAGCTTTCGAGTGGAGTTTGATAATCTTGAAACAAAACATTAATGGCGATTGTTACATATTTTATCCTAGCTGGCAGTCTCATCTCGGACTTGGCAAGGGGAGAATCACCAAAACTTCCCCAAATGAAGTTGCATTATTAGGGATGCACAACTGATTTCTGAATGAAACTGAGAAACCCACAAGTGACATAATGAAGGTTAAAAAAAACAAAACACAACGACAACAAAAAAACTCCATTCTGAGCCTTGTCGATTAGAGTCAGAACAAAAATGCAAGCCAAATCTCAGTATATAACAAGCCATAAGTAATGAAATTGGGGAGGGGAAAGTAACAAAATGAGCCAAAGAGAAAATTGCCAAGTTCTCACAGAATCTACAGAGAATGGGAGGAGAAAACATAGCGGCTGAGAGAAAGATTCAAGGAAACTGTGGGAAAATGCGAAAGTGCCTTGAGGAGAAGCCAAGTTTTAGTGGGTGGGAGAGATGAAATGATAACATCTGCTGGCTGCCTCAGCTCTGACAGGAAGAATCAGGAGCCTCCTTAAGACCCTGAAGGAAGGAGAGGGCCTCTGGAGCCAGCCAAGTGGCTGTAGATGGGAAGAGCCTCAGTCACCTCATAGCCATGGGCTAAGGACTATGGTGGTGAATAACAACCATGCCAACATAATAAACATAATAATAAGATTTGTTCAGTCCCTCCAGAGAGATTTCGTTTCCTTCTGAGGTCATCTGTAGGGAGAGTAACTCCCATATCTTTTTCTCACAACTACTCTGTGCGGAGAGAAGGTGGCAGGAAGGGTTGAGCTGGCCGGGCTGCGGGAGACTGAGGTGGTGTCAGCATTCAGCGACTCAGCTGGACCTTGGCAGCTGGAAGCATGGAGACACGACACGCGGCTCAGCTCCACCATCTGCCATCCGAGGGCTCGGAGGGCCTGTCTTCGCCTGGGATTCGAGAGATCGCCACACACCGGCAGCTGCTCTTAGCGATGAGCTTCCAAGGATGATCGCGATCCTCAATAAAGCCCCCCAAAGCAGGGCGAAGAGCGTCGATTTCTTCTAAACAGCC
Source organism: Phocoena sinus (assembly GCF_008692025.1). Lineage (NCBI taxonomy): Eukaryota > Metazoa > Chordata > Mammalia > Artiodactyla > Phocoenidae > Phocoena > Phocoena sinus. The sequence goes on along the minus strand of NC_045772.1, from coordinate 42,795,982 downwards.
ATTCCTCGCCCATTCCTCACGCTTGCTTCCATTTCCCTTTGGCAGTCGGGTGAAAGGGTACAATTCCAGACTGTGCTGTTTGAAAAGGCGCGTCTGACTGCTGACTTGACATTTCCACTCGATAACTAATAGCCATCGCAGGCTGAACTGCCTATCCTCCCCTCCCCCGCTCCAAAACGCTTCCGCTCCACCGTTAAGTTCCCCCCTTTCATTCAGCGCAATCCCTTCTCTCTGGCTCGCACCCCACCTCCAGTCCCCCAGCAGGCGCGGCTGGCTCCCTATGAGAATAGACCCAGACTCTCAACGCCTCTCACCCCCTCCACGACCTCTCCCCTGGATTTTCGCAACAGCCTCCAAACTGGCCTCTGTGCTTCTGCTCCTGTCCTCCTCCGTGTAACACAGCAGGCCAGCTGGTTCTTCTAAACTTTAAGAAAGATCACAGCACCTCTGTGCTCAGACCCTCCGAGGATGCCCAGTCTCAGCTGGAGTAAAAGTTAAAGTTCTCCCGGTGGCCAAAAAGGCCCTGTGTACTCAGGCCCCCAGAGCCTCGCTCTCTCTCTCTCTCTCTCTCTCTCTTTTTTTTTTTTAACATCTTTATTGGAGTATAATGGCTTTACAATGGTGTGTTAGTTTCTGGTGTATAACAAAGTGAATCAGCTATACATATACATATATCCCCATATCTCCTCCCTCTTGCATCTCCCTCCCACCCTCCCTATCCCACCCCTCTAGGTGGTCACAAAGCACCGAGCTGATCTCCCTGTGCTCTGCGGCTGCTTCCCACTAGTTATCTATTTTATGTTTGGTAGTGTATATATGTCCATCCCACTCTCTCACTTCGTCCCAGCTTACCCTTCCCCCTCCCCGTGTCCTCAAGTCCACTCTCTCCGTCTGCGTCTTTATTCCTGTCCTGCCCCTAGGTTCTTCAGAACCAGTTTTTTTTTTAGATTCCATATATATGTGTTAGCATATGGTATTTGTTTCTCTCTTTCTGACTTACTTCACTCTGTAGGGCCATCGACCTCACTAAAAATAACTCAGTTTCGTTTCTTTTTATGGCTGAGTAATATGCCAGGACATGGCAGCAACCTAAGTGTCCATCGACAGAGGAATGGATAAAGAAGATGTGGCACATATATACAATGGAATATTACTCAGCCATAAAGAGCCTCTCTTACTTGGTCTCTTTCTACTTTCCCTTTTTCTCCCTCCACTCCAAACACTGGCCTCCTTTTACTCCTTCAAATATGTGAGGTAGTGTTGAGTCGCCAGATTTAAGAAATAAAAGGACATTTTTTTAGTATGAGTATGCCCCACAAACTGCAGGGCACGTATTTATATTTCTAAATTATGTACCATGTATCTGACATTCGTATTTCCTGTATTTTCTCTGGCAAGCCCAAGCGTACCTCCACCTCAAGCCCTTTGTACCTGCCTGTCCCCAATGCCTGGATACCCTTCCTCTGATATGTGTGTGACTCACTTCCTCACCTTTTGTTCAAATATCGCCTGGGGGACGCTGGCACTGGTCACATGAAAAATTACAATCTGCTTCTTCCTATCCCTTTCCTCTCTTTCATTTTCTCTAAAATATACTTCGGCATTGTTGGTCTCCCCCAACTAAAACAGAAGCCCCATGAGGGAAGGGTTGGTTTTTTGTTGTTGTTCTGCTTTGTTCACTGCTGCATCCCTAGCACCTAGAACATCACCTGACACCTAGTAGACCGTCAATGAATATTGTTTGAATGAATGAATGAACAAATGAAAAAACCTCTCTAAGCTGCCGAGAATGAAACAGCCAACACCAAGTTGCCACTGATTCAAGGATTTTTAGAATCTACCCTCCACCCACTTTGAGATGACTAAAAGAAGCTCGCCCCACTCCCAGGAGAGCCACCCCAGAATAAATCACCTTTCTTGGCTCCGCACAACAGGGAATGTCTCGTTTGCTATCGATTTTAAATAGGAAAATGCCAAACTTCACAGAATGTATAACAGTGCATTAGCTTACCCTGCTTAGCACTTTACAGTTTACAAAATACCTTCACCACATGAACTCCTTTTTGAAGACCTTAAATGTAACAGAACCAAGTTCAAGAGAACCAAATAGTTTCACAATGGAAAAATGTGGTTTCCATCATAATAATTACAGTTGCAAAGACAGTAATACCCAACCCAACCCAAAATAACTCAGTACAATCTCTGTCTTATTCACCCTGCTGAAAATGTCCTCTTTAGAACCCATCTGAAACTGTTACTATTGTGATTAATAGCTTGTGAAAATATATTTGCAGTGGATAACAGCCTGACTTTGTATGTGTGCGTGTGGTTTTAAGAGACAAACAGCCTGCATCACCTACCCTGAATAAGGTGAGCTCAATTAATTATGGAACATGTGACGGCTTTATAATCATCAAAGTCTCTTCAGTGTTTATGTTAGAGCATGAGAAAAGTATGCATTGCTGTGTGCTTCAGGGTGAGCCAGTATACAGCCCCTCTGATTTTCAAGAGGAGGGAAAAAAAGCCACTTAGAAACTTAACTCATTCACATCCTGTAAGCCAGGTTCCTCGAGTCCTGGAGAAAGCTGGTGAACACAGGTGTGTGTCCCTTAGGCTGTTAGTGCAGCAGCGGTTTGCAGCCTCAGCTAAACACTGGAATCACTTAGGGAAGTTAACGATTACTCACCGATGCCCAGATCCTATCCCAGAGTAACTAATAGAATTGATCTGGGGTGTAGCCTGGATCCTGGGAGTTTTAAAAAACTTTCCAGGTGAGCCTACAAACCAGCCAAGGGAATTCCCTGGCGGTCCAGTGGTTAGGACTCCGTGCTTCCACTGCTGGGGGGCCCGGGGTTCGATCCCCAGTCAGGGAACTAAGATCCCACAAGCCATGCAGTGCGGCCAAAAAGAAAAGAAAGAAGAAAGAAAGAAATAAAAGACAGCCAATGTTGAGAACTACTGTTTTAAAGTTTCCCAAAAATGCACAGTGAAATAAACCTTTTTTGGTTTGGGGTGAGGAACCATGTTTCCAGGTTTTCAAAGCTCCTCTCCAGATTGGAAGTTGAAAGGGGAAAAAAAAAAAAAAAACCTCTCAGATTTTATCTAAAATCAACGTGTACTGTTTGAGGAAAAAAAAAAAATTATCCAGGCTTTAATATAAACAAAGGAAGTTTCAGTTCAGCAGCCCTGGGAAACTCCCCAATTTAACGTAGCCTTTCAACGAGTCTCAGATTCTCACGTGCCATAACTGTGGCGGCAGAAAGAAGAACTGACAATGTGCTCTTTATTCACACCAAACACGCCAGTGGACTTCAAAAGAAAATCAACATTTATAGTTTAATTACTGTTTATTTCCTGTATTCAAATCAGCTTTCTTTGGCTGCCCCCTTCTAAATGCTCGAAGGGGATTTAATCATCTGATCTAATTCTTCCAAAGAATAGAAAGTTATCATTATGACAGCACATTGAAAAAAGAATTCATTAAACAAATGCAAAATAAATTGGTTGAAGCATAACTACATTGGCTATTTTTTAAAACCTCTGTAAGATAAAACATTTTCTAATACAAAAATTTAGGGGTTAAACAAAGCCTGATTCCTATGTCGTAACTGAGTTTCAACCTATTACATCTATACTAGCAGAATGAAACGCCTTCAGTGAAAAATATTAGTGTTTATAGTCAATGTAGTACCATCTACACCAGTGCTATCCAATAGAAATATAATGCGAGCCACTTCTGTAATTTGAATTTCCTAGTAAATGTATTAAAAAGTAAACAGGAACAGGTGACATTAATTTTAATGATTTATTTAGCATTCATCCAATATAACCAAAATATTATCATTTCAATGAAATCAATATTAAAAAAGTCATCAAGATAGTCTATATTTTTTGTACTAAAAAAATGTAGGGCTTCCCTGGTGGCGCAGTGGTTGAGAGTCCGCCTTCCGATGCAGGGGACGCGGGTGCGTGCCCCGGTCCGGGAAGATCCCACATGCCGCGGAGCGGCTGGGCCCGTGAGCCATGGCCACTGAGCCTGCGCGTCCGGAGCCTGTGCTCCGCAACGGGAGAGGCCACAATAGTGAGAGGCCCGCGTACCGCAAAAAAAAAAAAAAAAAAAAATGTAGACTCCAGTGTGAGTTTGATATGCACAGCACATTTCAGTGCAGACTAGCCAATTGTTCAATTCCTCAATGGACCCATGTGGGTCCATGTGGCTACCACATATTGGAGAGTACAGGTCTGCATTAACCCAATAGCCTGAAAATTAAAGTGAAGATTCTCTCTTCTGGTTTTTACTTTTAGGCAAAGCACCTTTAGCTGTGCTAAACAGAATCTAGGCTTCATGACAAATGACACATGCTGAGTACTTTCTACCCTTTAAATTTTTTTTGTGGCTTTGTTAGAAATGAAAACTATAGTTTGGTCCTTTTCTGCACTATCATAATTCATGTTAGCTTTCCATTAGCCAAAAAGAAGAAATCTGCTTGAGCCTGGCTCTCAAAAAATCCCTAAAAATTAATGGCAATTTTCACCAACATGTGGCCTATCCCTGTAGACACTTGTTTTAAGACCTTCTTTCCCTTTGTTAGTAATATTTATTGATTACACTCAAATGGCTCACACTACCTTTACTAACCGCAGTATTTGAAAACTGTTTCACCCACACCTAGGAAGTAGAAGCAAGCATTTTTCAAATACTGGGATTTGAAATTTTATTATAAGATCCTGACAGCAGAACAGACTTGTGGTTGCCAAGAGGGAAGGTGGGTGAGGGAGGGATGGATTGGGAGTTTGGGATTAGCAGGTGCAAACCATTATATACAGAATGGATAAACAGCAAGATCCTACTGTAGAGCACAGGGGACTATATTCAATATCCTGTGATAAACCATAATGGAAAAGAATATGAAAAAGAATGTATATATATATATATATGTGTGTGTATAACTGAATCACTTTGCTGTACAGCAGAAATTAACACAACACTGTAAATCAACTATACTTCAATAAAATAAATTTAAAAAATAAAAATAAAAAAGATCCTGATAGCAAAGTCAGCCTCTCACACCGGGCAAGGGACTACCATTGTAGACAATGTTTTTACAACACCCAAGACACTTAAGCTTATTCTTAACTTTCAATGACCTATCCAACAGGACTTGTTCAAATTTAACCTAAGTCAACTTCCCATAATATCCAGAAGAGATCCAGGCAATCTTTATCTAGGCCTCTCTCCTTACACTCTTTGAAGTTACATTATTTCTTAATCACTCTTCAGCCATTGGTAAATACTCTGCCTTCTCCAAATCAAACAAAAAGTCTCCATGTTCTCCAGCTAGTAGATGATGTCAGAAGAAAAGAGTGAAGGAAACATTTATATTTATGCCACAAGTCAATGCATCGTGACCTTCACCTCAGCCTTTAAAAAAAGCAAATCAGATAAGGAGAAATGGCAATGAGTCTGTCACAGGAATGGATTTTAAGAACCCAGTTATCAGTTTTGTCATTTACTAGGATCACTGGAGTGCAGTCATTGTGCGCTGTGCAAATATAATTTGCCTTCTTTGTAATGGCTTCATTTTTCCATGCACGAACGTTTTAAAGAATCTTTGCACACAGCAGAGCCCTTATAAAAAGGAATGGAGAATTCTGAAGGCTGAAAGGCGTATCTTTTCCTCTCTGCTGAAGAATACAATCTCACCATTGGAAAGGATTTCCATTTTGATGTATGCAGTGCCCGAAAAACCACAATAAGAATCTGCCATGAATGCCTATGACTTATACACCAAATCTGAACTCCCTCCGTAGCCTGACCTCACACGACCCATCCTTTCGTCTCACTACTTGCTTTTATATAATCCTCCCTCTTATCGGGATGGTTTTTTTACTGCCCCGTCCACCAACCCCTTAACTCTCTTCACCCCCCAACACCACATACGTATTCCTGCCCACCTGTCTTTACCCATTGTTTTCCATACACCCAGAATATCCTCAATGAACAAGTGAACCCACAAACAAATATCGATAAAAGTACTGCACTTTATACCTTACCACTTCTAGGTTTGCAAGGCTAAGATTCCCAAGGCTCCTTTATCCCCCCATCATAGTAACCATTGCCTGGCTTGACACTGCAATCTAATTAACTAGGATTCCCACAGGAATGCTTGACTGAATCTGACAAAATGCTTTTTCTTCTCAACTATGCGTTATAAGGAAAGAAGCTGTTTATTCAAGGGAAAAACTCATTGCATATGCATGTATTTTTTTATGTGAAATGTCTGGGGTTTTTTATTCTAAGATATACATGTCATAAAATTTACCACTGTAACCATTTCTGAGAGTACAGCTCAGCGGCATTATGTACAATCACATTGTTGCACAACCATTACCACCATCCATCTCCAGAACTTCACCTTCCTAAACTGAAACTACCCATTAATCAATAACTCCCCATTCCTCCCATTCTATTTTCCGTCTCTACGAATTTGACTAGGTACCTCATATAAGTGGAATCATACAATATTTGTCCTGTCTGACTTTTTTCACTTAGCATAATGTCCTCGAGTTTCTTCCACGTTGTAGCATATATCAGAATTTCCTCCCTTCTTAAGGCTGACTGACATTCCATCATATGTATATACCACACTTTGCTTATTCATCATCCATTGATGGACATTTGGGTTGTTTCCACCTTTTGCTCCTGTGAATAATGTTGCTATGAACATGGGTGTACAAATATCAAGTCCCTACTTTCAGTTCTTTTGTGTATAAACACAGAAGCAGAACTGCTGGCTTGTATGGTAATCCTACGTTTAATTTTTTTTTTTTTTTTTTTTTTTTCGGTACGCGGGCCTCTCACTGTTGTGGCCTCTCCCGTTGCGGAGCATGGGCTCCGGACGCGCAGGCTCAGCGGCCATGGCTTATGGGCCCAGCCGCTCCGCAGCATGTGGGATCTTCCTGGACCGGGGCACGAACCCGTGTCCCCTGCATCAGCAGGCGGACTCTCAACCACTGCGCCACCAGGGAAGCCCCTATGTTTAATTTTTTAAGGAACTGCTATACTGTTTCCCACCGTGGCTGCATCATTTTACCTTCCCACCAGCATATGCATATATTTTTAAACTATAGCAAAATACAAAGAAGTAAAGTGTAGGACTTCACTCGAAGACACCATACTGTTTTCAATCACTATTTAATTTCACTCTAATATTATCAAGAGATGGTAAAAACAAAACTTTGCCACGAATCCCGAGCCTTTTGAGAACTTTGGCTCTTTCATAATACACATACAACTTTAGTCTGGAAGGGGCTGAGGGTGTGTTAGCAATCAAACACTTGTATCAAACACCCTTGCAGGCAGATTTCTTTGGTCTTTGGGGTTTTTTTTCTTTTCTTTTTTTTAGCAGAAAGCAACTTTATCTGAGACAAACTACCACAGGAAAGGCTTCATTTGCCCTTTGAAGCTTCTTCTTCTTAATCTCTGGTTCCCGTCTCCCTCATGGCAAAGTAGAAGTCCCATAATTTATTTTTTTTAAGTTTTCATAGTAGCGTGCTATTAAAAGTTCACACGTAGGTCTTTTAAAAACTTGGAAAGTATTCTAAAATATTTCCCTACCTCAGCTATCTCCCAGTCTCATCAGTCTTGCATCTGCTAACAATGAACTGAATTCTGCTTTAAATCCTAGACACACTCAATACTCCTGCTCTCTCCTTTGGTACAGGACTAGGATGTTACTGAAATTCCAGCTGGTGACACAAACTAATTTCTTTTTTTCTTTTTTAAATAAATGTATTGATTTTATTTATTTATTTTTGGCTGCGTTGGGTCCTCATTGCTGCGCACGGGCTTTCTCTAGTTGCGGTAAGTGAGGGCTACTCTTCGTTGCGGTGCGCAGGCTTCTCACTGCGGTGGCTTCTCTTGTTGCGGAGCAAGAGCTCTAGGCGCGTGGGCTTCAGTAGTTGTGGTTCACAGGCTCCAGAGCACAGGCTCAGTAGTTGTGGCGCACGGGCTTAGTTGCTCCGCAGCATGTGGGATCTTCCCGGACCAAGGCTCGAACACATGTCCCCTGCATTGGCAGGCGGATTTTTAACCACTGCGCCACCAGGGAAGCCCAGAAACTAATTTCTTAAATCACAAGTAAAAAAAACACTGAAGTCAGGCCCTGATCACTTCCAAATTATATTGTCTCTCTCCTTTAACTGACGTTTATTATTATTATTATTTTAGGGCTTTGCATGACATGTAGCACTTAATCCTATTCCATATTACTATTCCCTTGATTTCTGTGTTTTCATTTTGTCCTCCGAGCTACAATGTAAACTCCTTCAAAGCTGGTTCTGGATCTTCTATTTCTTTTTAGTCCCTCACTATACCTTAACATGACTCTCATTCATTTCTCCAAAGAAAATACTTGTCTGACTATTTAATTGCCTGAGGTAATTTACGTCAGCTCACATTGTGGGTGCCCAGTAAAATATTAATCAACAATCTCTTTCTCTATAGGTTCAAAGGAATCATACTTGAATTTCACACTTTCTTTCAATATCCTGACTCACTAACTCAAATATCTAACTGGTGATCTGACCATACTCAGTGACCAAGCAAGGGCACAGGTGAAGCATGCTTCTTGCTATCTTACACCTTGGGTATGCTGCATTCCTGAAATGATTTAAATAGATTTCACCATCTTGAAATCACCAAACAACAAGCAACCAGCAAATGGACAGCCAGGGAGAGGGGAGACACTGGAAATACCAGTAATTCTGCAGGGAGGGACCCAATTTTAAGTGAGGAACAAGTCTTCAACAAGTCCACTTCACGGGCAAGAAAAGAGTCAGCAAATGCCAAAGCACATAGGACTGAAGTGAACGGAAACTGTGTACGTTTCCGTGGCATAATCTATTTGCCCTCATGTGACGAGGCAGCCCATCATAAATGGAAAAGTTCTCTTTACTCACAGGGAAGGATGATGACAACCATGATAACAATTGGCAACAGTGATCACAGCAACTGCTGAGCACTAATTGGTACCAGGCAATTTTCCAAGTCACTTTTTTTTTTTACAACACGCCTGCAAGTCAGGTGTTAAAATACCTACACTACAGGTGAGGTTATTTAGATTAAATAGCAGCGCCATTTACTTAGGAGCTGTCTTGGTAATTAGTCCTAAAGCTACTGGACTCCAAAGTCTGTGCCACATACCTTATCAGTCAGACTAAGCCAGAGGGGCCCTGAGAATGTGCTCTAACTTATACTTTTCCTTGGAAGAGAGGTTAGCACTGGCCTAATACCCTTGAACACTCTGCTTTATGGCCTGGTATATCAAGAGTTTGTCTAAAGTACCATGAGAACGTCACCTAACCCTAACGTGACTATATAATTTGTCATCCAGACCAGGTCTCTATTGTCTCGGATAAAAATGCTTAACCAATTGGGTCACCAGGAAAAAAAGCATTAACTTGGACTGTCCAAGGCAAACTAAGATCTACTGACATACTAGGTGCTCCTACCTAATCCAGCTGTTTCTGATAGCAACACTGCTAATTAAGTGACCAACTATTTGAAGTATTAAATAGCTGAAGTATTTTTAAGGCTAGGTCAACTGAACTGTAATGTACATACCGCAAAAATTGACTCTTAGGCATACAGCTCTATGAATTTGAACCATCATGAGTTGCATAACCACCAACACAATCAAGATATAGAATATTGCACTGCCAAATTTATAGTTAATCTTCTCTCTGATCCCAGTCTGTCCCTATAGTTTTGCTTTCCCCAAGAGTGATATTAAAGAGATCCATGAAGATAGCTTTTGAGCCTGCTTTCAGTCAGTTAGCATAACACATCTGAGATTCATCCATGGTGCTGCACGGACCGGTAGTCCATTCTTTTTTAAGTAGTTTCCATAGTATGAATGTACTCCAGTTTGTTTATCTATTCATCACCGGATAGACATTCGGGTTGTCTCCAGTTCTGGGGTGATTTTGAATAAAGCTGTTTAGTAAACATTCACATATAGGTTATTGTGTGGACGTATGTCATCATTTCTCTTGAGTAAATATCCAGGAGTGGGAATGCTGGATTATATTGGTAGGTGTAGGCTAATTTATAAGAAACTGTCAAGTAGTTTTTCAAAGTAGTTGTCCTTTTCTGTGTTTCCACCAGCAATGTATAAGAGTTCCATTAGCTCTAATTAGGGCCAGCATGCTAGAGAAGTGCTGTCGCATCTGCTGTTGTGTCCTCAGTGCATCGTATCAAGTTATTGTCTCGATTTGCAAGGTGAAGATTCTGAGCATCCTAGAAGGGTACACAGTTGGTAAGTGGTAAAACTCAGATGCGAAAACAGGAATTTGCTTTTGACTCTGTCACTCGCTGCCTCCGTACAGGACTTGGATGAGAAACATTTGGGAAGAGACTTTGTGGAAGCCAGTGTGGGAGGCTTTTGAATGCCAAACAGGTGAGTTAGGGTGCTACTCTGCAGAGATCAGGTAGCTATTACGGATCCTGAGCAAGACGGTAAGATGTCAAAAGCAGCATCTGGGGGAGATTAACTTGACCACCGTATAAAGATTGGAAAAGGGAAGGCTTAGTGGCAGGTGAATCAGTAAGCCTTTATCTAATGAGAAATCCAAACACAAGGTGATAAAGTCCCACCAGCTTTTCTCCAGGTGTGGCCCAAGGAGCAGCCACAGCAGAAACAGTATCAGGCTTTTTTTTGTTGTTGTTTTTTTGCCACACGGCTTGTGGGATCTTAGTTCCCCAACCAGGGATTGAACCCGAACCCTGGCAGTGAAAGCGACGAGTCCTAACCACTGGACCACCAGGGAATTCCCATATCAGGCTTTTTTTAAGTGCAGATACCTGGGCCACATGGAAACATCTGTTGAACCAGAATCTCTGAGTGTGGGCCCAACTATTTACATTTTAAACACGCTCTCTAGGTAGTTCTTATACACATTAAATGATTTAAATAATTACAAATATAAGGAAGAGAGATCAGCTAAATCAGGGATCAGCAAACTTTTTCTGTAAAGAGGGCTTTTCAGGCCACACAGTCTGTGTCGCCTGAACCAGCTACATGATTTGTGGGCCCAGTGAAAAATGAAAATGCAGAGTCCCTTGCTCAAAAATTATTAATAGCTTCAAGATGGCTACAGTAGAATATTAAACCACGAACCAACTGGTAACTTAGGGAAATGTGGAATATAATAAAACCTGGGGTCAGAAAGACATGTAACAAGGTCTGTCACGATTTCTTTCATTCATTCCTTCATCATTCATTCAACAGACATTTAATAAATGCTAAAATTATGCCAGAAAAAAAAAAAAAACAAGAACCAAACCCTTCTACCTGGGTCTCCGTACAACTGCTCACGTTACACACCTATGATGCTGCCCTGTCAGAACTAGTCAACTCTGCAAATACAGTTGACTCTTGAACAACATGGGTTTGAAATGCATGGTCCACTTTTTTTTTTTCTATAAATACAGTACTACATGATCTGCAGTCCATTGAATCTGAGGATGTGGTACCCAAGACATGGAAGGCCAACTATGACACTTGAGCATCCATGGACTTTGGTATCCACAATGGGTCCTGGAACCAATCCCTGAAGATACTAAGGGATGGGATGACTGTTCTGTCTCTGCCACCATAACACAGAAGCAGCCATAGACAACAGGTCAATGAATGGACAGGTGGCAGCAGGATTTGTTCGAGGGCTATAGTCTGCCCACCCCTGAGCTTGATCACCTTTTAGCATCTCGGCATGCTTACTAATGTTCAGAAAGCTAATGGATAGCTAATAAAAAATAGAAAAAAAAATAAAACGAAATGAAACTGCATATTTACTGAATAAGCACGATTCCATCCAGGGGTTAATTTAGCTAGGTAAATCTTATTTAATATTCTTACTTAATGCAAGAGAATGAACAGGTTGCACTGACGGAATTAAGAAAACAGGGGTGCAGTTCTCAACTGAACATCCTGCAGTTCAGGACTTCTCAGATGCAAGCCTTGTTCCTGGTTTATCTATCATCTCTAAACCATAATTCAGCTAAACTCTACTTCAAAGAAATCTACAATCTGTTCAATTCTAGAAGATTATCCAGAAAGCAAGGACAGTTTTTGTGTTTGTGTCAGAAATAAGATCATAGCACTATGGGCTTTTCTATCAAGGTAAACTAAGAATGATTTAGAACTCAACTGAAATTGGAAAAAGAAATAGCAACTTCCAACTGGCAACATCTAATCAGCTTTTTCCTGGATGTAACAATCCAACTACAGCATTAGATGTGTCCTGCTTGTCTGACTTCATGTTACTGTCTCCTACCACGCAACATTTCAGACCTTAGCCTCTCTCTCCACCAATAAAATTAGAATCACTCTTAAAAACCAAGATGGTATATCTACGTGGGATAACATTTATGAAAAGCAACTAGCTCAGATATATAGTAGGTGCTCAAAAAATCTTTGCTCTTTTCTAATGATAAAACCATACAAAACCAAGAAATAAATGAAAAACATTATCAGTTCATCAGAAGAGGGGGAAAAATGCTGGCATTTTTTCCAGCCTTAATTGTTCTGGTGCCTGTGGCCATGACCGTTTTAGCAAAACATATGCTGCACAGCTGCAGATGCAAACCTGATTACCTCTAAATTAATAACATGTAGGACACAACACTTGCAGCTGTGAGAGACAGCCAAAGAGAACCCCAGTGCAATACAATCCCGTTCACATTTGTAACTCTTTATTTTATCATAAATATCTTTAAATAATCATAATAAAAATTCAATCCCTGGAGGTAAAGAAGCACAACAAAAGCAATCAAACTCACCACAGCCAGTTCTTTGCTCTTGACTGGCCACTTGGGGTTAATTGTCATCTGAGTCCCAGCTGGTTTTCTTTCTTGAGCCTCTGGCTCTGAGGATGTGGAATCTTTCAGCAGCTAAAGGGATCACAGAGGGGAGACTGCAAGTACCTTTCAGCGGTCAAGGAGCTAGCATGTCCAGCCTATACACCTCACGTCAAATACGGGAAGTTGGAGAAGAAAAATCACAGCTGGGAATTTCTGCAAAAGGTTCATTTTTCAAGAGCAGAACTAATGTACCATGTAATGGGAGGACTCGGGGAGAGGGGCTGGGGAAGCTTTGGACAAAGTGCACAGATGCTTCCTTAAGACACAGTGTTTCTCTTAACATGCAACAAGGGAAAGGAAAAGAAGGAAGTCTGTAGGTAACTTAGGGTCTGAACAATCTTGGGTTTGGCCTGGATAAAGGCTAACACCTAAGTTATAAAGATCAGTCAGCAAATTCATCAATAAGTAGTTTTGTTAAGTTCAAGTAATCCTGACGTTCCCCACCCTATGTAAGAACCTTCAAACGATCTGAAAAACATATAGAGCCCCCACGTTTGACCGGGAAGCTTTAACTCCATTTTTATTGGACAAGCAAGATATGCCCTTACGAAATCAGGGAGGACTGAGTACTAACTGACTTGGTAAAGAATCTAAATGCTACAGAATTGGAAGAAAGAGGAGGGTAGTGGGCAAGTTATGACTTCACCTCTCTGTACTCAGATTCCTCATCTGTACAATGAATATAATAATGCTCGCTGCATAGGGTTGTAAGTGTAATTGTAAAAGTGCCTGGCACACAGTAGACCCACGAGCATCAGCTAAACCTGAATCTGAAGGAAATGTATGGAGGGTCTGCTAGGAAAGAACCTGAGTCTGTGAACATGACATCTGTATTTGGCAGCAAGGAAAACTGGGCCAAAAAACAGCAAAGAATTTGTGTACCCTGAGGTTCAAGGGCAGCAGTGGTTGTGGAGCCAGGTAGTGGGGTCCGTAGTTGATCATGAAGGCAGAACTCACTGGTGGTGTTTGAGGTGGTGTGACAGAGACTACCAGCTCTTCTCCCATCTTTACGGTCTCCTTATCTCCCTGGGCACAGGTAGACTACCTTCCCAGATTCCCCTGCAGCCAGGTGTGGCCATGCAACTGAGAACCAGCCAACAAAACATGGGTGGAAATAATGTGTCCCACCTCAAGACCTAACCCATGAAAAGCTTTTATACGTATTCTTCCTTGCACTTTTCCTCTTCCAGCTGACTTGGACGCAACCCCAGGGGAGCTTTTAAAGTTACGTGTCAGAAATGCTAGAAAGCTCAGGGACTTTGTGAAGCAGAACCCCACCTCCAATCCGGAAGCATCCTGGACTGTTACTGACAATTCTTTTTCACTGTGCTGATACATTCAGGTCTTTTTGTTACCATAGTTTAAAGTAACAATCCTATAGCTAACCTAGCTAGAGAGCTGCGTGGTGAGAGCAGTGCTTTAACAAAATGGCATACCTGGGATCAAAGAAAGAATAATAAAATAAGAACCAGCATTTATGGAGTAACTATTGAATGCTCTATATGAGGATAATAATAATTTATACAATGTTTAATATGTGCCAGCAACTGTTCTAAGCACTTTATTTATATTACATATATTAACTAATTTTAGTTCTCTGAACTCTCTTAGCTGGACACTACTATTATCCACATTATCCATTTTTCACAGATGGATAAACTGAGGCAAAAAGTATTTAAATAACTTGCCCAAGATCATACAGCTGTACATAAGATCTCATTTGGTTCTTCCATCAATGAACCCTCTGAGGTAGGTATTATCATCCCCATTCTGCAGGTGAGAAGACTGAGACTGAGAAGACCAAAGTATATTCGAGGACACACTGCCAGCAAGTTGGAGATGCTGGGCTTGGCACCCAGGAACTTCCAGAGCCCGTGTCCTCTCACCCTGCCTGTCTCCCCAGAGTCTGGAACTCAGGAAATCTGCTTGCTGTCTTCTTGAGAACTGAAGAGGCTAGAGGAAAGACTTTATTTACACTTTATTGTCAGAGCTAATTATTCAGTGGGTTGATCTACCTCTCCATCTCTCATTAGACTCAGTACTGCTTTTCAGTAAGATAAATAACAAGCTTGAATTTCTCCAATCTGTGCAAATCACATACGCGTTACATTTCCTGAGGGGTATCCAAGGCTCCTTTTAGCTTCCTCCTATGGGAATGGCTGCGATCGAGACTGGGGGCCTCCTCAGGCAATGGATTAATAGAGACATGGGTTGATTAACAAATCCTTTAGAAGCTACTTTATAATAAACTGCACGTTGTTTTTTTTTCAAAGAAAAATCAGCGCCAGCAACACAAAAGGATACTGCAGCCAGGCAGGATAAAAATGTCCCGCAACAGCTGCCCTTCTGAAGGTGGCCAGAGACAGTACAAGGCACCAGTGGGAGGTCTGTCTTCTACTCGGCCTCTTTTTCTATACCTTCACCTCCTCTCCTGCAGTCATCACTGTCCACCTATAGCCCCATCCTGTAGACTATGTTTCAATTTCAGTCACACCGATTGAGCACATAGTAACCTGAATGCATTTCAACCTATCACTTCAACATTTGTATTTTATAAGATGTTTATCTATTTCTAATTCGGGGGCAAAATCGATGGTTTGCTATAAACTGAATTCCATATAGCCTTCTGACAGGTATAGAGCTAACCATCTGAAAAGCCTCTATGAGACCCTTCAGGTGAACGTCACTTATTTGCTCATTTATTTGTCAGTGAGTTCATTCAGTTTTTATTCACTCAAGGTTTTAGCACAGCCCTTATCAAAGTTCCTGGCCAGTAGGAAATATTCAGTAAATGTTTGTTGAACAGACAAAACAATGAAATATTGATTAATATGTATTCAGTGTGTATTGAATGAATATGAAAAATGAATAAATGAAAGGGGAGCAAGGTGATGCACTAGAACCACAGAACAGTGGTTTTCAGACCCTCAAGTACTCTCAAACACACACACGCATGCACACACACGCACACACACACACACACACACACCACCACCACCACCGCCACCGCCACCACCCACAAACACAGTTTCCTAAGGCTTGGCTCGGGAATAGCTACAAGAGAGCACTGCTTGGGGTAAGTGGTGACAAGAGCCACTAGTCCCTGTCACTAAACTCTCTCAGTAGCAGACAGATTAGGAATCCTCCCATCTTCTCCCCTCCCTGACCGGGGCAGGGGAGGGCTTCTTCCTGTGTCTCCCTGAGCCTCAAGTCACCTCCAATTCTCCTGTCGCTCAAGACATCCAGGCATAGATTTCATGATTTTACTGCACTTAAATCCCCTTCAGTTAATACTGAAAGTCTTGCTGGCCCTTACTCCTGTCATCCTAAATTAAATACTGCTACCTTGTCTCTTATCCTCACCTCTGGTAATGGAGTCTCTAACAAGGGGTTGTGAAAAGCCACTGTGTAATTAACAGAGGTATTGTGGTGGCCTTCACAATCAAACTAACCATGTCCTGCATAAATAACAATAGCAAGAGCGACAGGCAGTATGTATTAAGCCATTACCAGATGCTAGGTTTTATGGGCACCTCCTTGTTTAATCCTCCCAACAACTCTTTGAGGTATTATTATATTATTTATTGTTATCCCTTTTTATAGATGAGGAAACTGAATCTTAGAGGCACTGAATTGCCCACAGTCACACAACAGGGAAGCTGGGACCAAAATCCATGAAATCTGACAACAAAGTAAATGTTCTTACTACCAATATACCAGTTATTCTTAATACGTCAATCATCTGGGATAGCAGAGTGAATATTAGAAAAACCCTGGTTTGAATCCTGATTGTGCCACTGCGTACTTTGGGCAAGTTCCTTGACTTCTCTGTTTCTTTATCTGTAAAGTTCAGATAAGACCTAATTTATAGGGGCTTCCCTGGTGGCACAGTGGTTCAGAATCCACCTGTGAATGCAGGGGACACGGGCTCGATCCCTGGTCTGGGAAGATCCCACATGCCGCGGAGCAACTAAGCCCGTGCACCACAACTACTGAGCCCACGCGCCACAACTACTGAGCCCATGTGCTGCAACTACTGAAGCCTGCGGGCTCTAGTACCTGGGCTCCGCAACAAAGGAAGCCGCCTCAGTGAGAAGCCCGCGCACCACCAACGAAGACCCAACGCAGCCAAAAATTTAAAAATAAAATAAAATTCAACTAAAAAAAAAGAACTTTACAATTTACAGATTGATTGTGGGAATTAAAAGAGGGAAAACACATGAAGCCTCTTACCATAGTGTCTGGCCCAGGAATAAATCATCAATAAATATCTCCATGTTTTCCACCCCAGTTTGTAGCCCTCATCCAATGACTAGATGTCAAACTAAAACATGTTAAATCCTCTGTCTGTATCCCAAGAAAAGTAGATCCAAGAAAAGTAGATCGCCTCAACCTGCTAGCCAGATAGAAAAACAAATTTTTATGTCGCAGGGGAAGCACAGAGCAGGTAGTCTTTACAAGACACCCTGCAGGAAAGCAGGCAGAGAGCACAGACGTCCCCCTCCCGGCTGGCTAGAGACACCCCATTTAGAAATTCTTGTTCAGCTGGTCTCTCTCCCCCTTCTCAATTAGACTGAGGCGTTCTGTGTGAGAATCATCAAAGCTACGGATTCCCCCAACAAAATGCATTGGTGCGCGATGTAGCAAAAGCTAATGCTTTTAGCCTCCTTACAAATATGGTCTAGAACAGGAAATGTTTCCTTTCTGCTTATTAAAGAGCCCAGGAATTCTGGTTAATGGAAGGTGCCATAGAAACAGAGTCAAGAAAGATTACGTCAGATAGTAAAATAATTTAAACAGCTGATACCTAATACTTGGGTTTCAATCACTTGAGGTTTACGGAAAAGTAGGGTTTGTTCTGTTCTGCTTTGTTTTTCATCTTTTAACCCCTAGGTTTTTAACCTAGTCCAAAGAGCCAACTGTCTCAATTCTTAATATCCATATAGAAGTTTAGAAATAGGATTAACACCTGCCGGAACACCATATTGTTTCTTGGCTCAAGTACAGATAGCTTGTGAAATATGAAATATGAATTTCAGGTAAGCAGGTGCAAACAGAAATGTCAATGTACTCAAACCTCCCTTCCCTGGCAACATTCTTATTTAACTAAATTGATAGGTAGCAGCACTCCATTGTATTAAGAACTATCAGGGGTTTTTTAAGTTTTATGATAGAAGTGGTGATTGCAAAACGTATGTATTCACAGTATCTATTAACCCAATACCCAGCATATGGTAAGCACTCACTAACCAGTCGCCATTTTACCATACTTGCAAGAAGTACTAGAAGTAGTAATAATAATAGTAGTATCTATTTCCTACGTGTCAGGTGCCAAAATATATTTGTTTATGTACATTTATAATTTCAAAATAAGGCCTATCCATGAAACAGGAATTATCATTCCCATTTTACAGATAAGAAAACAACTGCAATAAAGTATCAAGTCTACTGAGTGGTAGAGCTGAATATCAACTCTAGGATTGTCTAATTCCAAAGCCCACGCATGCCTTGCTCTGTGAGACTAGATTATGACCACCAGAAATCTGCCCTGGGTGGACATCAGAGGAGATCCAGGAACCCAGCCACCTTGGCTTCCATCCCCTTTTCTCATGTCCCTGCTGTCTCTCTTCTTTCCAACCTCAGGGAAATCTGGCAGAGAGATGGAACAGGCAAGGGAAGGGTGTGCTGGAGGCTGCAGTTGGGGTTTCAACATGGCCCTGGGCAAGAGAACACATGCATTTGCTTGGTTCAAGTTGGAATACTCTGGCATAAGGGATGCTGAGTTGACAGAAGCCAGGAAGGCATTTTTCTCTTTGCTGTCTATACAATGCTACTCTTTGAAGCTCTTCTGCTTTGTTTACAGTTATGCCCTAATCATTAGCCAACAGGGACTTTGGGAGTAGAGTGTTCTGGGAATACTTCCTGTCAGGTTTTTCCCAGACTCTCTTCGGAATGCCTCTGCAATCCACTTTGTAACTCTGGGGGTGGTCCAGGGTGCCCAGAGGGACTCTGCCTTGTATTGCTCAAAAGGATCCCAGCACTCAACCTCAAAAATAGCTCAGAGCCTGAGGAGACCTCACGCAAATGATTTGTGCTTAAAAACAAGTCCGGCCTGGTATCTACCAGTCACACATAAAGACGTCTTTTGCTACTTACTTTTTAAATTACACGTCGCTATAGGGTATTAATCTGTGTGCTTGTTTTGGAAACTCTGAAAATTGGGACAGGCTACCAGGATTCCTCTGTCTGTGTGAAGAACTCCTAAGCCTCCCAGGCGAAGCAGCAAAGGGACTTTGGTCTGGACAGTAAGACACCTAGGAGACTGGGACTCACCCTCCTGAGCAAAGAGGGTCAGGAGATGCTCTCCTGATAACCTGGAAGAGCAGAGGAGGAGGTAAGAAAGGAGATGAACTGATTATCAGGGATCACCCCGGGAGGGAAGGCAGCTCAGGGCAGGTCCTGCATGAGGACCTATGTTGAGACACCTGAATATCACATTTGCTGTCAAATGGCATCTGGCCCCGGCACAGGGAAGCCTTTCTAAGGTCCTCAGTGGATGACTCAACTCCAGGAATCTCAGAAGGTCCTGGTGGCCACGGGAGGGACAAACTGAGATGGCTATGACAGAGTCATGCTGATAATGGCTTTGACTGAAGGGTCAACACCAAGCATCCAACAAGCTGTCTAGACCTTCAAAGGAAAGGAGGCGAGAAGGGAAAGGTAAGTGGGTAGGGAGCCAAACCAAACACCACTGTTGCCCAACCAAAGTTATCTCTGCCGTCAGGGGGATCTGGAGACATTCGGATTTCTTAACAGTACCATGACACGAGGACAAGATCAGCTCCTCTCCCCTTCCAGCCACCTGTGCTGACTCCCACCTGCAGTTCCCCACTGGGCCTCAGTCTTTTCTCAGCCATTTGTGACTCTGTGACTCTCATCTCCACCCCCAGCCTCTTTCTTTGCTGGTGATGCGCTATCACACACGCCAGCTGTACGTGCTTGCTACCGAGGAAAACGGAGCTGCTCCGTTCCCGGAATCCTGGCCCTCTCAAGTCCCAGGCGTTCCACGAGAGAAGCCTCCTTCTGGGAACTGCCCTGAGCACCCTCGTGGTAAGTGGTCAGACGTGGGCCAGAGCTGATGGCATGGAGTGGGCCAGGAGAGGCTCAGACTGTAGGCAGGAGTCGGAGATGAGGTCCCCATCCACACAGTAGGTGGACTGTTCAGACATCAAGGGCGAGGGCCTTGGAGAGATGAGGCTGTAGGCAGACCAAGGTGTGGCGGAGTGGGGAATACAGAAACACAGCTCTTAGAAAGATGCTCTCTGTTGGGCAACGCCATCAGCTGCTCTAGGAGGCACGGATAGAACCAGGTAAAAATGTGAATGCTTCCTCATTACGCTTCTGGGCTCTTCGCCCTTCATCTTCTCTTGGCGAGAGCTGGGGTTTGCATCTCCACTCAAAATCTCTCCCCTTTCTGCTTCCCGGCAAAGTCTGTCCTGCTTTTCACATCTCTGCCTTTTCTATAACTTCTACATTCCTTAGAAAACTCATCCTCCTAGGAAAACGTCTTCCACACCCCCCCCCACCTCCTCCCAAAGGGAGACGGAAGGGGTCCTTTAGGGCAAGCAGGTGGCTCTCAGACCTGGGGAGCAACATGTATTCCAAAGCCTTGCCTACGCCTTCAGCCTGCAGACTGAGGGGCAGCTCGGATCCAAGGCTCCGCGCGGTCTCTAAAGGCAAATGAGACACAAAGCTGGAAGGAGATGGCTCTGTGCTCCCACACTGAGCCTCAGCACCCCTTCTGTATGGGTGGCAGCACTGCCTTCACCTCCTGGGCCCTGAGGGTTAGGCCTGAACCCAGTAATGCCCAGGAACCATGAAGGAGCTGGTGGAAACCGACCTCAGGGGTCTCCCAGTGAAATCACTGTGGCCGGAGCACCTGCCTGTGCGTAGGATGCAGTCAGATGAGAGCCAGAGAAGGAGGGGCTACAGGACAGCATCACATCTGCGATGCCACAAAGACCCTCAAAGTGCTTATCTTCTTAGAAAGGGAGAAGCAAGAGGGCCAGAGGAGACTTTGATAAATTACCAAAAAAAAAAAAAAAAAAAAATCTGATGAAATCAAGTGATGGTAGGAACCAGGTGAAGGCTGAGTGGTGAGTAGACCAGCTCTTGAGTTCCCATCCCCCTGCCTCGATTTGAGCTCCTTTCTGCTTGGATCCTGTGCCGGTGTCCTCACTCCATTGGCTGGACAGTTGTCCACCAGACTTTCCGTTCACCGTGATTTACGTGTTTTCCTCGGTTATGGCCCAAGGTTGAGCCTTGGCAAGGTGGGGGTCTCTGGGATGACAAGGAAGTAATCCTTGTCGTTGTAGTTGGAAGACAAGCCATCCATTCCATTACTTATAAAGGCATGTGTTTTTCTTGAATAGATGCTAAGTGAAACTAGTCTTTACGTCTTTTCCCATTGATCCACAACCTCGTCATTCCATAAATAAAATGATGCCTTCAGAGAACACAGACTGCTTGGCAGGGTGGTCTGGGGAGAGAATCTGCAAACTGTGGGATGGCCTATGACAAGGCACTCTCCTCCAGAAAGTCACAGTGGCCATGAAGCTGCCGTCTGCCAGGCCCCACTCTCCCTGAGGAAGGTGAGCCCTGCTGGGCTTGGACTCCCCCATTGCTCTCACTCTGAAGGGCTGGAAGTTGTGGAAGGCTTAAGGGCCTCTGGAGTCTCCCAGATCTGCATCATTGACTTCTTTATATTTATTTATTTATTTTTGCAAAAATATATATTTTTTACTAAATTCTTCTATTTATTTACTTATTATTTTTGGCTGCGTTGGGTCTTTGTTGCTGTGCGCGGGCTTTCTCTAGTTGCAGCGAGAGGAGGCTACTCTTCGTTGCGGTGCGCGGGCTTCTCATTGCGGTGGTTTCTCTTGTTGCAGAGCACAGGCTCTAGGCACACGGGCTTCAGCAGTTGTGGCACACGGACTCAGTAGTTGTGGCTCACGGGCTCTAGAGCACAGGCTCAGTAGCTGTGGCGCATGGGCCCAGCTGCCCTGCTGCATGTGGGATCTTCCCGGACCAGGACTTGAACCCTTATCCCCCGCACTGGCAGGCGGACTCCCAACCACTGTGCTACCAGGGAAGTCCCGTATCATTGTCTTCTGATCTTGGGGATTTACTTAACTTCCCTCAGCTTCTGTTTTCTTATCAGTAAAAGGGAGATAATTACCTACACCTCATAGCACTGTTATGATAAAGAACCTGTCATAAAATAAATGCTCGGAAAATAGCAACTATTATTGTTCAATTTGTGTTACTCCCTCAATCGTTATTCTCCCTGGTTACATTACTGAAGTAAAATGTAGCTCATTAGTGTGTTCAAAGTAATAGAAGATTCAGCTTAAACACATTTTTTGCCTACATCAAGTCATTCAGAAGCACCCATTTTCATTACAGGCCATGGAGTAGAAAATAATTCTAGATCATGTGAGAATACATTCCAACCTTAGAGTGTAATCAGGTAGTTGGATCATTTAGTATCTGTCATCACTCCGATCAGTAGATCTCGTTGTACCATTGGGTTTTCATTGGATAGGAGTCGGAAGACGTTGAGTTGAAGGCACATTGGGCTGTCAAAACAACAAAACCAAAACCAAACCCCCCCAGAGTAGCATGCCTTGTTGTAGTTTTCTTTTTCCCAAAGGAAGGAGCGGGATAAAGCACAGAATAAAGACAGATGGTTTTGTAAGTTGTTAGAGATTTTTGCTGTCTGTGGTTCCAGGGGTTGAAATGAAGAGGTCATGAGACAGGGATGCTCTTTAGCTGACACTGGAGACAAACTCTTCCTAGATGTTTTGCCTGAATAGACACAGGCTTCCCAGTGGGGAAAGAGGTCTTTGGTGTTGTATCTAAACTCACTAGATGAACTGAAAAGAAACATTTTTTGATCTATGGGTACAAACTGTAAACCCCTTCCTTTCTTGTCTCTCTCAAAGCAGAGAGGACATAAAAACTCTCTCTCTCTCTTCTTTATTTTGGTATAAAGTAGATATTAAGCATTAAGCACTAAAAAGGAAGAGCTAGTATGGGTTAATGACATATCTATTGATCACATTTAGTGATCATCTGCTACTGTGAAAAGTGCTTTCACGTATGTTATTTATTTCAACCCTCACAATAGCTCTATGGGACAGGTTTCATTATTCCCATATGACAGGTGAAGAAGCTGAAGTTCAAAAACGCTAGGTGACTTGTGCAAAGTCACACAGTTTATGAGGGGCTAAGCTAAGAGTCAAACTCATGTCCTCCAAATGCAAAGTCTGTACTCTTTTCCAAAGGCAACTGAGGCTAAAAATATCTAAGGATTATAAATATTATACTTGAAAGGGAGCAATTGAGACATCTTTACTTGAAAGATGAGGAAACTAAAGTCCTTACTATATATAAAATAAACAACAAGGGCCGACTATATAGCACAGGGAATTATATTCAATATCCTGTAATAAACCATAATGGAAAAGAATATGAAAAAGAATATATACATTCTTTCAACATTGTAAATCAACTATACTTCAATTTAAAAAAACAAAACAAAACAAAACAAAACATTGACGTCCAGAGAGGCAAAAATCATCTAATTAGGCTCTCACAACTTGTTAGCAGCCAAGCCAAGCCTAGAATCCAGGATTCTTTCTACCACTCTTTGCTGACCCTTGAAGGAACTCCCTAAAGAATAAGAAACTCTCAGGGTAGAGTAAACACTAAGGTACTCCTCCTGTTTAGCATGAATAAAAAGTATTCATTTCTTCTTCTATTTCCCTGATTTGGATCTTGTCATGGAATCTATGAACGGTGATAGACAGAGCTGCCTGCTGGAAAAGCACCACTGATGGAGACTAGCTTTAGAGCTCCAGATTCCTGAGAACCTTAGATCTTTCTTCTCTCTCTCCAATGTCAATATGACTCCGACATGAAGACACAGAAAGCAACTACGTATTTCTGTTTTAAAAATCAGTTGTGGGCTTCCCTGGTGGCGCAGTGGTTGAGAGTCCGCCTGCCGATGCAGGGGACACGGGTTCGTGCCCCGGTCCAGGAAGATCCCACATGCTGTGGAGCGACTGGGCCCGTGAGCCATGGCCGCTGAGCCTGCGCATCCGGAGCCTGTGCTCCGCAACGGTAGAGGCCACAACAGTGAGAGGCCCGCGTACCGCAAAAAAAAAAAAAAAAAAAAAAAAAAAAAGTCGGTTGTGTTCTATTTAAATTGCTCTTTTGTAAAAAAGAACCAAGTGAAAAAAAAAAAAGAAAGAACCAATTGAACATCATTACAACAGTACCATATTTGAAAGGAAAATGTTAAGACCTTAGTAAGAATGGTGAAAGTATGTAAAAGACTTTAAGCTAATATTTCTAAGCATCTTCCCATCTCTGTGAGAGGTCTATTTGCATTTTCATGCCAGCACATGGGCACAGTTTGCATCGGGGTCAAACACAAAGGCAGTGGAATTAGACTCCTGGATGACAATCCTGGTCCCACCATTTGCTGGTGAATTTCTCCAACTCTCAATCCTCAATTTCTTATCTAGTAACTGGAAGGTGATAAGAACTATGGCAGAGACTGCTAGTTTCCTTCCCAATAACCATTCTCCTCTTCTTCTTTGCTCACAGAACCCTGATTTTGTCTGGGATGGCAATGTGCCCAGCTGAAGGAATACATTTCCAGCCTTCCTTGCAACTTTGGACAGAAAATAAGCTGTAATTGGAAGTCATCATATGGGGGCTCCAAAATTTCTCTAAAAAGAATTCTTTATCTCCAAGGTGTTCCCTTCTGCTCTACTCCCAGTTCCTCTTTTTTCCTGTCTAGCACTCAGATACAGTGTCTGGAGCTCCAGCAGCCATCTTGGACTGTGAGGATACAAGCCCTGTACACCAAGGATGGTGGACGAGAAAGGTAAAAGGAGCCTGGGTCCAAAAAGTCACCATACCAGCTCTGGACAACCCACCTCCGGATGTCTTTCAGATAAAAGAGAAGTAAATCTTTATCTTAATCCACTTATTTGGAATCACCTGTTATACAGATCAAATCCAATTCTGATCTTTATAATAAATAAATAAAATAATCCATATGAAACATGTGGCATAGGACCTGGCATTTAGTAAGTACCCAATAAATGTTAGTTGCTGCTACTTCTATTACTAATACTCTATGAAGTACTATGATTAGTACTACACCACTGATAGGATTATGTCTCATCTTCCCTTTGCTTCAGATGTAAGTTCCTGGAGAGCAAACCTTACAACTTACTCTTATTTGTATCCCTGTAGGCCTGCCACTGTGCCCTGCACATAATTTTTTTTTAAACCACCTTCTACTTACAGAAAAAGTAATTTTAAGTTTATTTTTCAGTTAAATCTGCTGAGTAGAATCAGGCTTATTAATACGATAAAACCTGAAGAAATAGTTCCAATTTTTATATAGGTGTCTGTATTTCCTAATTCTTATTTTAAAGTACCTATTTTATTTATATCTGAATTAGCAACCAGTTTTGTTAAAGTGTGTTATGAATAAAACATTATCATTTTTTACAAAAAAAAAAGTGCAAACCAACCATGGGAAGTCTGGCCTCTGGCCCCAGAAACTGTCTTACACGCCCCATCACACACCTCGCACTGTCTCACTGTTATTGTAGCCATTCTCTATGGAGCACTTGCTATGAACTTGGCACTAGGATAAAGCACTTAGGTACCTTGCCTGAATTAATTGCTCATATCAATCCTGTGGGAGAGGTATGATTACCGCCGTACACTACACTCCTTATGGTAAGGTTAGGATCTAGAAGGAAATAGTCTAATGACTGTTATATTTTCAAACTCAAATCAAATTACAGAAAATGTTTCTTAAGAGCTTTGAGCCTATAGAAAACTCGCAGAAGTTTCACTTTATTCTGTGTTAATTTCCTTTTTCAAAGACCGACTTACAGAAGAAACGAAGTCTTCAAAAGCGAGAAGAAAGCTTAATTCTTCACTCCCCTTTTCCTCTAAAATATTTTCATTTTTTAAAACGTAGTGTTCTTAAGCAAAGGTCCATAGGAACTTTACATCCTGAGAAAAACAGAAACTTTCATTGCTACTTGGGGAAAGCAAGAATTGAAGAAGTTTTTAAGAAAAATGTCTTCCTTTCCCCTCCATTTTCCTGCAAGATCTCTTCACTTCCCAGGCCTTCCTGGGTCCCCCTGCCTTGCTTATCAGGAGGGTGGAATCCTCTTGCCAACCTTTATAACTCACACCCTCCCATTTCAGATCTGATTCTTTCCATATTTCGAATTCACAAACACTCTTTGTCTCTCATTCCTGTTCTGTTGGTCAATTTCTGTGCAATAAGTTTGAAGTAAGAGTTTTGATTTTATATGTCAAGTTAAATAAATGCATATAAATAAGAGGGTACCCTGATTATGATACCAACATCATCATGAATTTGTTTAGCGGCACCAAGAACCAGCTAATCCCACAAAAGCTGCTCTGTGGGGGCTTCCCTGGTGGCGCAGTGGTTGGGAGTCCGCCTGCCGATGCAGGAGTACACCGGTTCGTGCCCCGGTCCGCGATGATCCCACATGCCGCGGAGCGGCTGGGCCCGTGAGCCATGGCAGCTGAGCCTGCGCGTCCGGAGCCTGTGCTCCGCAACGGGAGAGGGCACAACAGTGGGAGGCCCGCGTACCGCAAAAAAAAAAAAAAAAAAAAAAAATCTGCTCTGTGTACCTATTTTATGTAGTCATTTGGTTCAACTGGATATTGTTTTTTTAAAGCCACGTTGAAATCAACGCGTTTTCCCAGGCTCTTGGAGTGCCCGGGTCAGGAATGCTGACAATCTGCCGTCAGAGAGAGGCTGTCAGCATCACCCGCTATCAAGCCCTCCCAGTCATCACTTGCATAAGAACAAGCAGGCAACCCGCTGCCTTGTGACAAATGCTGTGACTCCGGAGCCAAGTGCTATGAATGAAGTCCTGTAAAAGGTCATTTTACGTAAGAGGAAATAATGGCGTCACCCGGGGTGCATACATAATTTTGAATTAAAAACCTGTTCACTGGATTCTGGAGTACATACACTTATTAGGGATCCCTCTCCTTTTTTTCTCCCCCGTCATCTCATTAAAGGTTACAAATTCTGAAATCTTGTCCAAGTTGTCTATTTGGGGTATTTCGTGTCCTAGGTAGGTCATAAACTGTTATTTATGATTGAATTCTGGGCTATGTGAGTTACATTCACCTAATTCCCTGGAAGAGCAGCAACAAGTTTTACCACCCGACCTATTAGCATTTCATGGATACCTATGGATCTATCACCCTCCATAAACATTTTTCAAGGAATATTTCTCCTGACACCTACACAGAGCAGCTAGAAAAGCCAGTGAGCTATTTCCTCAAGTACCCGTATAAACATTCAAATCATTTCAACTTCTCAGCTCCAGAGATAATTTCAAGACCTGGGGGGGTATGTGGAGGTGACTAGTAACACCAGAAACATTCCATGAATATTTTAGGAGCCAGGTGATAAAATAAACTGCAAGCAGTTTTTTAGCCCAGGTTCTAAATAAATGATTTTCAAAAAATTTTTGAAAAAGAATATATTCTAACAACTGTATTTTAAAATATGCCCATTTCAAAATATTGCTTTCTTTTGTGAATTTTCTTCCTGCTTAAGGTTTCTTTTAACCCACATGGATTATATTTGGAAAGACTAAATCACAAAGCACGTTTTAAAACAGTAGAATTGGGCTTCCCTGGTGGCGCAGTGGTTAAGAATCCGTGTGCCAATGTAGGAGACACGGGTTCAAGCCCCGATCCGGGAAGATCCCTACATGCCGCAGAGCAACTAAGCCTGTATGCCACAACTACTGAGCCTGTGCACCACAACTACTGAAGCCCCCGTGCCTAGAGCCCGTGCTCCGCAACAAGAAGCCACTACAATGAGAAGCCTGCGCACCACAATGAAGAGCAGCCCCCGCTCGCCGCAACTAGAGAAAGCCTGCACGCAGCAACGAAGACCCAACACAGCCAAAAATAAATAAATAAAATATTTTAAAAAATAACAGTAGAATTAAACAGCTTATTTTCAATATCTATAAACCCCTTAAGACAGTTTGTATAATTTAAGTAAAAATTTATATTTTGGGGGGGAAGAGGTGTGATGTCTGAATACTTCGAGTGATTATTTGCAAGAATAACATCTTGAGTTTACATAAACTATCTTCCAAGCCTCACAAAGCAGTGCCACAGTGGAAAGAGCGTTAATTAAGGATCAAGGGAGCCGGATTTGGGTTCTAATCCTGTCTTTGAGTTTAATTGGCTGTGTGACCGGGGGCAGGTCACTGGCCCTCTTGGCTTCATTTTTTTCCTCTGCAGAAAGGGGAGAGATGAATGAGACTTTATCAAAACTCCTAAAATTCTGTTTTCAGCTCTGATCTCAACTTACCATTTATACAGGTAGAGAAGAGGTATTACTGCTTACCACTGTATAGAAAGCAAATACAAACCAGGGTCCACAAGCTGTCAAGACAGCCATGCAGCTCAGGTCTTGGGGTAGCTATGCGGCACTTTTTACAGGCATCAGGGATTTTAATTAGAACCCTAGGCAATAATTACAATTATTCTATAGTGAGCCAGTGCATTGTGGCAAGGATAAGATTCACTCTCACGCCTGCAAACACAACTCACACTGTTGTCTACCTTAAGGACCTCCTTTGCCGTAAGAAACTAAGACTAAGTCACCGAATCGTCTCCCACAGAGACCCGTCATTCCCTCCAGTGGTGGTGTCGAAACACGGCAACAGGAAATTACAAAGGGGATCTGGCACCACCACAGCCCACTGCTTTGTCATAGTGGTTTAGGCAGGGTGGGGCTAACCCTCAAAGCAGGATGCCCCAAGCTCTGAGGAAGCCAGCTCTGCTCAGTACAGCTTCAAATCCTTCAGATGTCAAGTTCCACAACAAAAAAACTGACCATCCCACCTTCACGGGCCATGAACATTACTAGCAAGAAAAGTGTATATGTATGTACAAATACACACACACACACACACACACACATATATACATACATAGATGTACATACCCACAAATGTATATATACTGGGAATTACTTGGAAGGATCATTAAAGACAGGCATGTGTTTAAAAACTGGAACCAAGCTTTGTAAAAATGAACATCTCTCCAGCAGCTAAAAACTAGAAGGAGAATATGCCTAAAACTATTACAAGTTTGGCCTCTTTGACTGTGATGACTCACAAAGCCGGTCTGCTCTTTTGAGGTGATGAGTCAGCCCTGACAGAGTAAGCCACACCACTCGGTAGAATTTGTTACAGCAAAGTTCAAAATACTTGCAACATAACTGAACTGTCAGCTTCAACAGGAACTGAACTGGATGAACTACCAGCTTCAGGAGAAAGCCAAAGGAGGACAGTGACTTAATTGAAACTTTGAAACTCCTCAAGAGTCATTTCCTGTTGCTTTCTGTACAGTAGTTGAATACTCATTTATCAGTTACTTCAGAAGCACAGGTTGTCAGGTCTTAAAGGACTATGGAGTATGTTTGCCCACTCTGTTAGAAATGAATTTGGCAGGGTTTGAGAGCATGCAAATAACCACATCGACTATTTTTTCAAGTGTTCATTTCTGGCATCTAACTAACCATCCAATACTTCAGGTGAATGCCCGGGGCAGGGAGCAAGTGACTCCCACATGGACCCTATCTCAGAGCAGTCAGTTGTGACTCTGCATCAAGGGGTGACAAAGCGGTCCTTTCTGTCCTCAGGTCCTAACAATCCCTTCAAAATAAAATCGGATTTAGTACAACCTTCAGACCAAGGAGACCTGCCTACATCTATAGCCCACCCTAGAGCATCTAAATCTTCAAAGCCCTCTTGCACCACCTGTGCCATCTTTGATAACCTGACTCACTTTGTAGGCAGGTAAGGCCAGGGGTCAAGAGCACCCATGCCATGGCATTTATTGCCTTTCTATGTGGTGAAGATTTCCAACAAGGTCTTTGAGAAAGAAACAAAGCAAGGAAGAACACCTTGCTAAATAGATTCATGTGGCCAGTGAGTTCATTGCTCAGGGTTTTCTGTGTCAATAATTCTAGACAGTTGTAACGTTGTATTCACATGATTCCTTCCACTTAAATACAAATATAAATTTGGCTCAAGTTCTACAAAAAACTAGGGATTACTGGATGCTATTTTTCTAGTTGTGATAACATCCTATTTCTTAAATCCAAATTATTTGGATTGGAATACACATATGTGTTTTATACACACATACAATATCTAGATATGTAAGTATAATAAATATATAGATATAGTATCTAACCCCTCTTAAAATGGTATCCGGGTAATAGTATTTTCATGTACATAATGCTTCACTGTGAGTAAGGTGGTTAAATGGTGGCTCTAGGACTTGAACTCATGTAGATTTCACTGCCACTTCACTGTATGTCCATAATAGCTCCCCAAGGGCAAGGCTGTTATTCTCACTTACAAATGAATAGACTAGGCTCAGAGATTAATGTCAAAAGACTAAACAAAGTCAGAACTAGAATCCAAGTCCACGTTCTTCTCAATATGACGAATGCATGAAGATATTTATTGCAGGAGTGTTGAAAACAGCATGAAAACAGAAACTCACTAGAAGACAATAGGCAAATGACTGAAATAATACGTCGACTCAATGGGATATCATGCTGTCATTAAAATTACCACTTTAAATAATAATGAGGGTGATAGCTACCATGTATTGAATGCTTACTTTGTGACAGGAACAGTGACAGCTCATTGCTAACTACCTAATTTTGGATTCACAACTCCATGGGACAGGTACAATCACCATCTGCATTTTACTCACGAAAACTGAGGCTAAAGTAAATTACATCACTTGCCCAAGGGAATTCAGCTAATAAAATCAAGACTTTTTGATTTTAAAGCAGGGTTTCTCAACCTTGGCACTCCTAACATTTTGGGTTGCATAATTCTTTGTTATGGAGGACTGTCCTGTGCATTGTTGGATATTTGACAGCATCCCTGACCTCTACCACCAGTTATGAAAACCAATAATGTCTCCAAACATTGTCAAAGTCTCCTGGGGGAGAAAATCGCTCCAGGTTGAGAGCAACTACTCTAAAGCATAAGGTTAATCATTATGCTGTAGACCCCCTTCCAACACCACCAACCTTCCTACAGAAGCATGGTGGTGGAAATACACACACACACACACACACACACACACACACACACACACACACAGTCATAGACAAGATCCCCTGAGAAACAGGTTCTTGGCACTCTGATGTTTGACTGCAGGAGGTTTTGGGGGGTGTTCTTGAGAGCCTCACCTGTGAAGCAGCAAGGGAAAGAGGATTGGGCAGAGGGAGAGTTGAACTACAAGGCCACCTCCTTGTTGAGACAGGCCTCGGCCACTTCTCCAGGGAGCACTGGAGCTGGGACGGCCCTTTACAGTTGTCGGACTTGAGACAACAGGGCCTGGTCTTTAGCCACTCCCCATAGACCAATCGCACCCAAGGAGGGGGTATGTCCTAGGGCAAGGTAGCTCTCCCTGAGACAAGGCTGAGGACAATTCCAGGGAAAGGGCTAACTGACATCATGACAGCCACCGACAGTCTCATATCTGGGGACTGAGTACCCTCTCTGTCCTCAGGTGGCAATCTGGGTGGAACACCACAGCATCCTCTCCAGACGCATATATGAGAATTCTGATTGTTTCATTGTAACTCACTTAAAATACATAAGCATGTGAACGAAGACCGGAAAGTAATAAGCAAATGAAAATAGTAGTGCTATAAATAATGCCTTTTTTGTCTTTTTTCAAAGTTGAAAACAAGAATGTTGCCATCATACTGTTCTTACAATTTAAAAGAAGGGCTGAGGTATCAGAAAATACAATTCATACCTTTAAAACACCGTATATTATATATTCACATGGTTATAATGATCCCCAAACCTGCTATGTGCCCTAAAATGCAGGGAGCTTCCTTTCATAGCTACACCAGGCACTGTTCTAAGCACTTTTACTAACTTATTAAATCTTCTTAATAACCAGAAGGTGGGAACCTTTATTAACTCCATATTACAGAGAAGGAAATTGAGTTTCTAAGAAGTTAAGTAACTCAGGCTGTACATGGCCTGTAAGTGGTAGAACTGGGACTTGAACCCATGTACTCACAAATCCTGACTCTTACCAACCCTGCTTTACCTCCTGCTTCACACATTTATTTCACATTGTACCTCTGAAATTCCCTCACAACGGCAGTAGTTTGTCTTCTCAGATTTCATTTCTTCTTTAAAAACAAAACCAAACGGGGAGGAATCAAGATGGCGGAGGAGTAGGACATGAAGCTCATCCCCTCACACAAATACATAAAAAATACATCTACAAGTGGAATGATCCGCACAGAACATCTGCTGAACACTGGCAGAAGACCTCAGACTTCCGAAATGGCAAGAAAACCTCCACATAACCAAGTAGGACAAATGAAAAAAGAAAACAAAACCAAACAAAAACAGTAAAGTAATAAAGCTCTCAATGTAAGACTATGTTAAGAGATAAAAAAATGCCTTCAAATTTCCTATTTTAAAGTCTTTGAAGATTTAAACACTTTTAGATGTCAATGGAAATTGTAAGTAAAGATATGGCATATTCCTTTAAAGAATCGAGTCTCGGGACTTACGCGGTGGTCCAGCGGGTGAGACTCTGTGTTCGCGCTCCCAATGCAGGGGGCCCGGGTTCATTCCCTTGACAGGGGAACTAGATCCCGCATGCATGCAGCAACTAAGAGTCTGCATGCCACAACAACTAAAGGTCCCGCGTGCTGCAACTAAGACGTGGCGCATCCTCAATAAATATTTTTTAAAAAGAAAAAAGAATCGAGTCTCTCTTCTGCTCTCAACACAAAACAGGAAGCTTTATAGATACCCGCTTGAAAGATGATTCTCCTAGAGTCAAGGCCTCACCCTCTCAATGGACCTAGGAGGACTCAAATCTCTCTGGAACTCAAGAAGGAATTGCCTCCAAGCTAATTCACTAGGGGCCATTTCTTCTCCTCTGGGCACTATGGAAAAATTCAAATCAAATTCATTAGCATTCAAAAAGCAATAATTATTTCACCAAATAACCTGAGTGAAATTCTATACCCTATATTCAAAATGACCAGGTAATTTTTAAAATAAATTTCCAACCTCAAAAGATCATCTTTTTCTTCCCAGAGTGGTCACGGCCTTTACAATGCCCAAGCCCTTTAGAACATTGCTCCCACAGGTACACGCAGCGCACGGGACTAGTGAACAAGGCCTTCAAAAGGTCCACAGGTCAGTCATCTTGACAGATACTTTATTTGAAATGGAATGCATTTTGAAAATACGAAAAATAAATCACATCTCTCCAAAATCATTTAAGAGACATATTTACACAAATGACGACCACTTAAGTTCACAAACGTGATAGTTTGTAAAGCATTTGGTACATGGTGACGCTTGCTTTTCAAAGCTCGTATTTGCATATTCTGAAATTTTAAGCAGAAGGTTGACAGGGGAATGTAACAGACAATTGTTTTATCTTTCTTCTCAAAATAAATACAATGGTCTGGAAGGACCACCTGTTGTTAAAATCTGCTTCCCCACCACCCAGATGATCACCAGCAGGTGATCAGAACAGGTAGTTTTTATGCAGCTGCATCTAATGGTCCAGGGCCCTTCTGCTTCCTTCATTGGACAATAATGACCTTTCTAGGAAACCCTGTTGGATCCTTTACTCCATTTGACAGATGGAGTCCTGCCAACAAAGTTACAGATCACTTTGTCATCCAATCTTATGTAAATCTGGATTGGCTGTTCGGCACCGCAGATCAAAATTCACCCTTTAGGGCTTCTCTGGTGGCGCAGTGGTTGAGAGTCCGCCTGCCGATGCAGGGGACATGGGTTCGTGCCCCGGTCTGGGAAGATCCCACAAGCCGCGGAGTGGCTGGGCCCTTGAGCCATGGCCACTGGGCCTGCGCGTCCGGAGCCTGTGCTCCGCAACGGGAGAGGCCGTGGCAGTGAGAGGCCCGCATACCGCAAAAAAAAGGGGAAAAAAAAAATTCACCCTTGAAACTGTGTCAAGAATTTAGAAAACAGTTCTTAAAAACCTATCCAACCCAATTCCACAATTAATACATCTTAGGTTGTTTTAGGTAAATAGGCGTATTTCTCTTGAAAGAATCACTGATGGATTCATCGAGCTCTATAATTCCCAAATTTTAATTTTATTCTACTGAGGGCATTTTACTGGTAAAGCAAAAACGAATTCGTTTGACATTTACAAAAAAAAGAGGAAAACGAATGTTCACAGGCCCATCATCATCCTACAAAGCTCTATTTTCTAGAGATTGCTCCAGTTTCATTCAAGTCTTAGATCCCTCTTGTAAACCTGCCACTGAACATGACACTGTAAACACTTGGAGCCAAACTAAAATCAAATCACTCTTCCTGGGGACAGAAAACAAGTGATGTGTTTGAACCCACACACTGGCAACAACTCATATAGTGTCAGACTTGAATGAAGAGTCTTTAAGAGAAATAGTGTTTAGAATATGAGAGCAATACAGCATTAAAACTGGCCTCTCAGCTTAAGCCAGACTTCCTAACGGTGCTAACGTGTTAAGAGGAGCTCTTTTAAGCAACAACTGGGCTTCGTTCTTTTTAACCTCCATTGAAAAAAATAAGTGAAATGAAGTTATAAAGTTGGTTTGATTTCTACATGATGAGAGAATCCCCCTTCCTCTGAGGGAAATGTTCATTTTGAAAGGGCCCTTTATAGCCATTTGCTCTCTGACCTCAGCACTCCCCGTAGGGCATACGCAGATCCATGTGGATCTCCACTAAGAAAGTATGTCCAAGGAGTTCCGTCATGATGCATAGCCGGTCCCAGTGGTAGCTGTCCTCAGGGAATGGCATGAGAGCAAGTAAAGAAGGAAGCACTGTGTGAGGCCAGAGAAATCACCCTCCTGGGTGCTGGGGAGTTAAGACATTTTTTCCTTCTTTCATTTGTCCCAACAGATAGTCATTGAACTCACTGTGTAGGAGGCTTGGTGCCAACACAAGTTCAAAGACAAAAAGTTCAGTTTCCAGATGGGACATTCCTTTTAATTTTCCAACTTTTTACATTTTATGTTTATTTAAGGGGTGGGTTTTCTACTGGACCTCTCCTCTCCTTCTTCCCTTTCTTGGGTTGAAAGAAGAATCACCTTTCTCCATGAAGGTGATTTGTCAGGCCTCAGAATACCCTAGGTGGTTTGTATCATTTTCTTACAGGTAAAACAGAGCCACCAACACATTAAATGATTTGCATTTGTATTTTGTTTTGCTGAGTATCGTTAAGTATGCTCGCTTTTTGTTGTTGTTGTGCTGGAAAAATTATTAAGCCATAATAAGTGTTAAATAAAAACAAAATCCCATCCTACTCCTCTCCTTTCTAATTTCTGAGGTTTCACAGTTAAATGCTAAGAGGGGTTCAGACTAGAGAGTCACTAAGAGGGTCAACTCACTATAAATATCACAGCAGAGCAAGGACTAAGGGCTGTGGAAAGATAATACAAGGAACCATGATTCCGGTGGCCACATTACAAACCAGAGCCATTGTGAGAAAGAAAAAAATTCTAGCAGCCACGAGGGAGCCTGGGCATACTTTTTTTTGACAACACTACTTAGCCAGTATGTAAGCTAACAACATACAAGTGCCTTTAAAAGCCTACAAGAATCTTAATTTTAAAAGTATTTGGTATGGATTTTAATTTTTTTATAGCATGAGAATTTGAAAGAAAAATCCTTCCATCTGGAAAAAAAAGCTGTGGTTTAATTGGGGTGACATGATCTGCATGTATTAAAATGACAGTACAATGAGGCATTATTAAAAAGCACAGCAGTGGTTCCAAAGAAATCAAACCGAACTTGACTTAAGAACTCTTGAGATCTGCTCTCTGAGATGCCCATCATATATACATTTTTTCACAACTGCAACTTAGCCTCTGCAAGTGGGAGTCCACTTAAATTCTGCTTGCCATTTGGTTGACTTTTACTTCCCCCACCACTTTTTGGATTTGAGTTATGATCTCAAATTTTCATCATTTAAATATTGCACTGAGAAGTAATTTGACCTTGAAACTCCTTTTCAGATGGAGGGAGAATAAAGATATCTCTAGCATGAAATTCTATTTTCATTTCTTGACTACAGAACTTAGCAGTGGCCCAATACTGACCATTCCAATTTAGAAGCTGGAAAAATACTGATCAAGACTTTGCAGAAAAGATGATGGAAAACAGAGACCCGTTAGTAAAGCTAGGCAGATAGGAAGTGATTTTCAGCCGTAAGAGGATTTGGTAGCATCTATGGGCTCTTTTTAAACTTAAGTAGCATCTGCCCTTGTGGACTTTGACCATCCTTTTCATTTAACACAGAAGAGGGTTTGTTCTACCTTTAAAAGCACATGCTCTTCCCCCACCTCCCCCCGCCCCACCAACAACCCCCCAGACTCCTGAACAAGTCGCTGCTAAAACAAGACTGGGGTTGTTTTCTTACTGCAAATCCAGTGTTTATCCAGTCCTTCCTTTTTCAATTTCTGAGTTTAGCTAAGCTAACAACAAAACATATAACCCTTGGATTTCTCACAGAGCAATAAAAAGCGAAACAGCTGGTGTCTCTGATCAACATTATTCTCAGAATGAAAACAAAAAGCTATGACTCCTAGTCCTTTGAAATATTTACAAACTGTATTTTAAACTATGAGGTTCTAGATAGAATATGATTCTAGAACAAAGTAAAAGGGCCAGAAAATGTGGTTCACATCAAGTGTGCAAAGCTCTTGGAGAAGGGTAATCTCTATTGTGGCTATGAGCACAAATGTTCTCTCAAACAAGTGGAATAATTCTTTTCCCCCACTATGTTTTTTGAAATGAAACACCTAATGCATTCATACTCAGAAATCATAGAAAACTTCCTTATTAAACCCTTCACACATAGATAATCTAAGAAAGCCTTTTCCTACCGCAGACCCAGCCCTCCTTTGTATATTCAGGATATGACCATCTTGCCATCAGTTGAATCAGCTATCATTACTACTGATTTTCTTTTAGAAAAAGCAATTCGATTTTTATAATTACAAAATTCTGAACGTTTAGCTTCTTTAAACTTCCATTCTACACAAAATATATGTCGAAGGAAAAAAAAAACTCAAAAGAAAAAAAAAGAAAGAAAACTCCACGTAGTAGCACAGAGTTTAATTTCAACCACCTGGTATAACATTTAAGTATCAGACCTTCTGAAAATGAATTCTTGATGTGTTCCCCTTCACCACCCTTTTACTTTCTTCTTTCCCAAGATTAGAACTTACTAGGGAATAGGTTTTTGAAAATAAGTTTCTTTTTTGGAAAATGGCCTACATTCAGAAATGTCTCAGAACAAGCATTTTTAAAAAACTAATAAATAATCATAAATCAAAATACATTAAAATAACATTACAGTACATCATCGCTCCTAAAAGGTCCACCATACTGGAAGATCCTCTCAAAGGTTCATAAATAAAGCCTTCTGGACTCGAAATCATTTCCTGCATTGTGATGAAGAGTATGCAGAAAAACTAAGAGGAATCGCCAAGTTATCTGTCGTATTCTGTCCAAACTACTTGGTCTGGTGCGGGCGGGGCGACTGTTTTGTTTTCGATCCAAGTGAAGACAATAGAAAGGTGCTTGTCCCACTTCCTCAAGTCCTCACAACCTGGAAAGAAATGACACGGATTGAAGTGGCTCGGACTCCTACAAGACCCAGTTCTCTTCGGGCCTGTCCCGTGGACAAAGCAAGCTCAGAAGGACACCGGGGTCGCTCCCTCGAGTCCCCAGACACACTCAAGTGGCGCTGGTGACAAGGAGAGAAGCTGCGGCGTCGCTGGGGAACGCACCAGTGAACATGCGTGGGTCAGCGTGGGCGGACGGGCGATCAGGAGAACTTCCTGCGCGGCCCGAACCCCGCACCCTCCCCTCTCTGCCCCGCCTCTCCTGGCTCCAGCTTGTTCCCTTCTTTCCGCCTCCCAGAAACCTGCATTAATTTCTCATTTTTCCACCCAAGATCCGAACCGGGGAAAAGGCTTCCTACTGCTACCACCCCCAGCCCCACTCCTCGGAACCTCCCTCGGGAGCCGAGCTGCCGGGACCTTACCTCGTCTGGCTCGGGTGCTGCCCTCTTCAGGCAGAGTTGGAGGTGCTACGGAGAAGCCGGTGGCCGTGTGGCTGCGAGAGCGGTAGTGGGTGCGGGTGCGGATGTGGGTGCGAACGCGGATACGGATGGAGCGGCTGCGGCTGCGGCTGCGGCTGCGGCTGCGGCTGCGGCGGGGCTTGGGGGTGGGACTGGGGCTGAAGCTGCGTCTGCGGCGGCTGCTGCTGGACCAGGTGCTGCTGCTTCTGCCGCGTGGACTTGACCGCCAGGATGGCCTGACGATTCTTGTACTGCACCATCTGAAGCGTGATCTCCGCGTTCCAGCCCTGGTCCTGCGGGCACCGAAAGTCGATTTCCTTGCCCTCGGCCATCACCACAGTGAAGTACATATACTTGCCTTTGCGCTCCACGCAGTCCACGGTCTTCATGTTGGAAAAGTGCAATTCCTTCAGCTTGACGGGCGGCTCGAGGCTGCCCACATTGGGGCCTCCGGGTTGGGATGGCTCGACCGGCCCCTGCCCGGGCTGCTGCTGCTGGTGTTGCAGCTGTTTGGGCGGGATGAGCAGCAGCCCCTCCTCAGTGAGGATACAGCACTTTTTCTTCCAGAGCTGCAGCAACCCGTCGCTGCGCTTCTCCAACACACCCTCCTTCAGCGCCTTGCAGCCGCTGCTCTCCAACATCCTCCCGGCATAGGGGGGCCGCCGCTCGGCTCGGCCTCTCCTCTTCCAGCCACCCGGGCCCGGGGGGGCAGCAGCAGCCGCGCGCCGTCCTCGCCCCAACGGCTCCCGCGGCCGCCCGCCCGGAGCGCGCAGAAGAGGCTAACGCGCAGGAAGCAGAGTGGTGGCGGCGGCGGCGGCGGCGGCGGCTGCGGCGGTTCCTCGGGGTCCGGGCAGCAGGGCAGCCGCGTCCTGATGCGCCACAAGGTCCGGGAGCTGCGAGCCGCCGGGCCTCTGCCGTCCTCTTGCGAGCGCTCACTGAAGGGCTCTGGCCGGGCCCCCTCGCGGCGCTTTTGAATGGGCCATCCCCCCCACCCCCGAGTGACACCCAGCGGAAAAGGCGGCTCCTGGCGCCCGCACCGCGGGGGAAAGCCCAGCTCCGAAAGGCACTCCGCCGCCGGCGCACGCCTCATTAACTTGGGGGCTTTCCAAAGCCGGCCGCGTCCACGCCCCGCGCGTCCCTTGCTCCGCCTCTCGCCGCCCACTCGCTTCCGCGCTCCTTCCCCGGGATGGCAGCAGGGACCCGAGCCCCGGAAACTCCTCTCCTCCGCCGGGGGCCACAGCCGAGGGCGCCCGAGATGGCCAGCGAAGGATGCCGAGGCGCAGAGGGCGCTAAGAGGCCATCCCCAGCCGTCCCGCCTCTCCTCCCGGTGGGGCTTTCTGCTAACAGCCTCAGAAAATGAGGATGGGGCTGCGAGGACGGGTACAGCTACCAGACAGTGCCTGGTACGCCAAGCTGACCCTCTGCCCTCGGGAACCCAGCCCTGGGGATTCGCGCTGCCTGGGCGAGCAAGGAGCCTGGGGGTGAGGCTCGCGAGCCGCGGGGTCCCGTGGAAGCGTGCCTCCCCCGGACACTACGTAAACATCTTAGTCCACAAAGGCCGAGAGGACACGGTGTCTTTACACTCACATTCGGTTACGGTCACTAACTAGCTCTTCTTGGAGCCGAAGGGGCGATTGTTAAAGCAACAGCGCTACCGTCTGTCCCGTTTGGAAGGGGTAGAGGAAGGGGACCACTTCGGATGGCATCTCGCCTTCCTTTTCTCGAGCCAGGAGCGCAGGCACTGCCTATCTTTACCCGTGACACGAGCGCTCTAGCTTCCTTCTTGACCCATCCGTACAGCCCGCAATATATCACAACAGTTAATTCAACTCCAACGACAAATTCAGGTAATGCCCGGTCCCAACACTTTAAGGCAGTTTAGCCTTCCAAACGGCAGGCTAGCCTCCGCGGGTCCCTCTCTTTGCAAACGCCAAACGGGTCCGATCTCTCGTAATCTCATTTATCTGTAACCTGGGGCAAGTAATGCGGTACTCGCCCCTAGCTCCCTCCTACTCCATTTAAACAATTTCTATAGAAATTGTGGGAAACAAGGCAGAATAAAGAGCCTAAGCCGAGACCAAACCTCTTGGGGGAAATGTATTAAGTAAACAGAGAACCCCAACTATGTACCGACCCTGAAAATACGAAGAATTAACACAAAGAAGAAATAAACCAGGGGTGGATAAGTCAGAGTTGGCCAAGGTAAGAGGAAAGGCTGCTACTTGAACTCAGGAAGAAGGGAGAGCTTAGCTCATCTGTAGTTTCATCAGGCTGGTACAAAGAATTCAAAGGGGAAGAAGTGAGAGATGAGCTTGGAGAGCGGAGCAAGATTCAAATTGTGTGTGTCACGCTTAAGAAATTCCAGGTTTATCCCAAGGTAATAGAGAACAAAGGATAACTTTTAAACACGGGAGGGTCCTGAATCTTAATATAAGGAACAATGTTTCAGCAAATGGGACAATTCCAGCACAATCCTGAGACCCACTGAATTGCACTTGGTGGGCTCTCAGGGCCTTCACATTGTTGATTAGTCTTTTAAGGAGAAAGGCAAAGTCATGTAAAGATTTCTTTACATGATTACATTTTAAAAAGGTTACTTTTTAAAAAAATTCTGTATACCAATGAATGACAAACACTGCACCTAACATCTCAGTTTTTCCCCTGCCTTTGCAGGACAAGTGAGCATTCCAGAGAATTTCCACATGACCAGCTGTTCATCTTTTTAACAGAATGCCATTCTTCAGCTCATTTAGAAAGGATACTTCCTTTAAATGTG
Source organism: Phocoena sinus (assembly GCF_008692025.1). NCBI lineage: Eukaryota > Metazoa > Chordata > Mammalia > Artiodactyla > Phocoenidae > Phocoena > Phocoena sinus. The sequence goes on along the minus strand of NC_045772.1, from coordinate 42,754,994 downwards.
TAATTCAGAGTCTCTGAGGGCAGGTGTAGTTGGGAAGGACATTTCATATGGAAAATTGATACTATACAAACCAAACTGGGTAAAACATTAAGATGTATTCTGGAAGCCCAAGCCATTTTCTTGAGAAACGCAACATTTGGTGTTTCTATCCTTCTGCAGTTTATCAGGATGCAACAAATGCATTCTATCTAAGCTACTTCACAATGTCTGAACAACCAGCAGCACGATTTTCAAAAGCACTTGTTATTAGAGACTTTAAAACTCAGAATTTCCAGTTGGGTATTTCACAACTTAGTGACTTTGTGAACAGCTCAGAAGTATACAGTTTGCCTTCTCCAACCATAGTGCAACTGATTATTGGAAATCTCAGTAGTATAATATAGGAATCTTGTAGATAGGTGACAACTTTGCTTTTAATTTCACCAGTCACCACCAACTCACAAAAATGGCCATATTACCATTTTTAAGACAAATAAATTCACAGAAAATGAATTACAGGAAATAACTGCCCCCCCCAAACCCACTTCAGTTGTAGATAATGAAAACCTACGAATGTCACTTAAAAATGACTAAAGTTTAGAAAGCTAGCTAACAAGTCACTGCTTTGGTAAACAAGTCTGAAAAGGCTTCAAAGTGTATATTATGGCCAGCTGCATCAAGTTGTCTATCAGCAGCATCTGAGCGTTGACCATCTTCTGCTCTAGGACAGTTCTTCACTGGCTTCGAGGACATCAGTTAGCTTTCCTTCCACCTCCCTGGTCATTGTCTGTCTCCTCTACAGGTTCCTCCTCTTTCCAATCTTTTGAGTGCCCCAAAGCTCAGCCCTTGGTTTTTATCTACACTCACTCCCTTGATCTCATCCAGTCTTATTATTTTCAATAAGACCTATATGCCCAAGACTCCCAAATTTATATCCAGCTGCTTGTTGTCAAAGAATAAAACAAAGACTACCAAAGTTAAAAAATAATAACACCCCCAGGCAAGGGAACACATACTGGTGAAGACATGCACTGAGTAGTTCGCTAGAGGGAAAAGTCTGAGGAGTTTTTCGATCACAAAAAGCAGGGTTCATGGAGCTTTTGCGAATAAAAAATAGCATGCTGGATAGGATGGAGTCCATAGGCTTATATATGACTGGTTAAAACAAATGCCTGGGTAGAACTGGTTCAGTAAGGGTCTGAAGTCAAAGTTCATGGTTTGTTAAAGAGCCTTAGCTGGTTAGAATGGCTGTAATGAAAAAATACCCTTCAGTTTTTATATATTCCAGGCCACTGTTACTGTAAATTGAATTTTTTCCTTTTCCCTTTCTCTACAGTACTATTTGGGTGTCTATTAGAGAACCAGAATATATGCACTCCCAAACTTATCTCCTCACCCTGACCTGTTCTACTTACCTGCAATCCCCCTCTCAGGTGATGGCAATTCTATCTGTACAGTTGTTCAGGCCAAAACCCTTGCAGCAGTACTGCCCTTAGAACAAGACAAAAGGAGCCCTGTGCTTTGAAGAGCCAGTACTACATGCCTATCTGGAACTCATACTTGTTCTAGACTATACTCCAGGTACTCACTCCAAATACCCTGCCTAAATGACCTCGGCTATTTCAGAGTATTACATGACCATTGTGTGCACTAGTGTGTAAGGTAGGTGGACAGATTTTGAACATGCAGGCTAGGAATGTCCACACACACGTGCAGGAGGCCCCTTGCCATACAATTCAGAGGCAGGAACGGGAAGACAAAGTGGGACACAGGCAGAGGATCAGCTTCCTCACAAGGAAGCTTCTGGCACGGTTTTAAGGATCTGAATTTCAAACCTGGACCTCCAGGTACTTGTGAAGGTGTATTTGGCAGGATAGTAGTGTGGGATCTTTATTGAACAAAACTTTAAAATATTTAATCACTGGCGTCTCCATTGCACTCCTACCCCAGGACGGCAAATGTTTAGAAGCATGCCTGCCTTGCAAAAATCCTTGCACTCCTACCCCAGGATGGCAAATGTTTAGAAGCATGCCTGCCTTGCAAAAATCCTTTACTCACTTTCCAGTACCCAATCCACAAACTGAGTCAAGAAATCCCAACGGTTATGCCTTCAAACCATACCTATATTCTGTCCATTTCTCTCCACTTCATCACCACGCTGATAATCTCTCCCCTGAAATACTGCCGTGGCCTCCGAACTTTGCCTCCCTGATTCTACCCTTGTTGTCTTATCATCTATATTATAATCTATTTAAGACATCCCAATCACTTTCTTCAAGTCTCTGCTCAAATGTCATCTCAATGAGGGCTCTCCTAATCACTCTAAAACTGCAACCACCCAATTTCCCTTAATTTTTCCCATAGCATGTATTACCTCCTAACATAACTGAATAATTTATAATTCCTATTGCTTATTTCTGTTCCCATTCCTAGAGAATGTCAGTTCTTCCAAGAGGTCAAAAATCATTGTTTTTATGTGTCCCGATCACCTAATACATTTCTTGGCACACAGGAGGAGCTCAACATATGTAGAAATTTTAAGACTCAAAAGCCCACATCTGTCATAAAAAGAAAATCAATGTCTTCAAATGCTTGACAGATTTTTCATAATGCATCCTACTTTTTAAAGTTTTCAAAGTTATAAAAGTTATAAAACAAGAATTTATGAAAAGACTTCTAAATCTTGCCATACCAATACATGTATTTGGTAATAGTTTTTTTCTTTTTAAGTAAGTTTATTTTTGGCTGCGTTGGGTCCCTGTTGGCGCGGTGCGCGGGCCTCCCACTGAGGTGGCTTCTCCTGTTGCGAGCATGGTAGGAGCACGGGTTTCAGCAGCCGTGGCACTAGGGGCTCAGTAGTTGTGGCCTGCAGGCTCCAGAACGCAAGCTCAGCAGCTGTGGCTCACGGGCCCAGCTGCTCTGAGGCATGTGGGGTCTTCCCAGCCCAGGGCTCAAACCTGCATCCCCTGCCTTGGCAGGTGGATTCCCAACCACTGTGCCAGCAGGGAAGCCCTGGTGATAGTTTTAAAAAATGGAATTAACAACTATACATGCTAGGCCTCTCTGAACTTTAAATGCTACTATAGTCTATAAATGCTATCTAAAATACATCCTACAAACCTTCCTTTTCCTGAGCAGCATGCAGCTTAATATTGAGAGGTATTTATACATCATCCTATTGCTTGCTAGTAAGAGTAATCAAAAAAAAGAAACAACACAGTAATGGAACTGAATTGATAGAATTTTCTCTTAGTTGGCAGATACCTGCTTAGAAGTTCATTAATACTGGCTTAAAGACATTTAACATAAGTTAGAAAGTTATAAAGTGTTTACTTTCATTTACAACATGATTACAAGATTATAAAACTTTTAATCTATAAACTTCCTAATTTGCAATATAAAGTAGAAACTCATGAAAAATATCATTATTAAAGATTTGGATAAAGTTCAAATGTCTTTAAAGAAATAGTTAAAAGCCAAGTAATCATGAAAAGTCAGGTCACCTTCATTAGTGCATAAACGTCTGTTCAGACTGCAATTTAGACTTCTTAGCCATTCACCTCTTCATTTTTAAAAATTCTATTCAGTAAAAATATTTTATAAAGATTCTTATTTCCAAAATGCTGAGTTGAAAAGGTTAACAACTCTTCAACTGAATACAGAACTATTTTTCTTCACAGATGCGTCCCTCTAGCTGCCTTCCTTTTCGCCTAAAGTTGATGAACTGTGCCTCCTAGTGACCAACTTGTATAACACAGCTTAGAGCAACTGAGAATTGTGAAGCGTTCAAAACACGGCTATTACAACCCGTTTACAGATCAAACACTGTCAATCAGCTGTCTCTGTCCTTTCTATTGTGTCAACAGCCTAACTTTAGGTTCTCATTTCTCTCATTCATGCTCTTGTAACAGCGCAACCACTTGAATCCACACTATCTAATACACTGCACTGCTACCACTTCCATTCCTAAATTATGACAGAAAATTTTCGGTCTCCTATTCACATAAGAGAACATCTCAACTCCTTACTCTAGCATGAAAAGCCCTCCACAGAAATGTAAAGCCCTACCTGCCCTTACAATTTAGACGCTCCTTCCACTCAACCCTAAGTGAGCTCGTCACTTATCTACTTTGTGCTGCTTTTGCTTTCCCTAAACCTCAGTAACATTTGAGCAGGCAACACTGTACTGATACTCTGACTTCCGTGCCTTCAGGCATGGCAGTAGAGAAACACCAGGTACTTCAGTGACTGACAGTGGAAGCATTGGAAAACTTGTTTGCAGGTTTACTTTGAGCACTGCCCTGGCAGATTAGCATCCAAGCCTCTGCCTTCCAGTAAGAGCCCATAAACACCTAATATCCTAAATCTACTTCTACTCAAACTAGGTAAATGCTCCTGTTGCTTGCAACTCAAGTATCTGACGGATAGCCAGTGGGCAAATCTCTCCTTTTAAGGGACTAGAATACACGGGGAAACTCCCTCTTTTGCAGTCTTCTTTTACAACATAGCACAGTCTGAGAACAGACTTCAGTTTGATCATTGACACCTGCAAAAAAAATGAATAAATCAGTAAATAAGCAAAGGGCTTTTTTAGGTGGTAGAGGAGGAAAAGTAAAAGCAGTGAGTGTACAGAATTCCTTCCAAAAATTCAAGGATACAGGAAAACAGGTGGTATGATAAACTTGCTTGGGTGCTGCTGTAAATGGCAAGGTTACTTAAGAAGAGGAACTCAGGTTTCAAAGACCAAGATTGCAGGGTGGAGGGTGCATCACAGATGTCAGCTGACAGAGAACCAAGGAATAAAAGAGATGGAATAAAAGAATTCTGTAGGGTGGCCAGGCCCAGAAAGATGGAGGAACACTTTTTACCAAAGATAGAACCCAGGAAACCTTTTTATGGCAAGCTTCCACACTGCCACTAAACCTATCAGGAAAAGCAAGGCCCCAGGTTAGAGGCCAACAAAATCGCCACACAACTCATGACTACAAACTATTTAACAATCGGCATCCTTTAACAGATCAGAAACTGGAACATTTAGCAGTTCTTGCTTCTAATGAGATTCTATTTACACTTTTGCTTAAGTCATTGTCTCAACTTCACTTGTGTATGCAGGGGCTCTGGGAAAGATTATCACGTAAGGAAAAGCGAAAAACCCGGAAGACGGATAAGACTCCAATCAGAATTCATCTTCAAGTTGTATTCCTAAATCACCTTTCTGGAACTGGTTTACTTATTTCTGAAATGCAGCTGTTTGCCTCCCGTTTTCCAGGATATCCTAAACCCTTTTCTAAACCTGAAGTTCTTCAGCATGCATGGCTGATGTGGCTGTGATCCCAGCCTTTGTTCTACCCAGGGTCTACTATATTAAGCAGCCCCACTTTTGTGCTGAAAGCACAAATCGTAAGCCCATCTCTAAAGATGGTTGGATGCCAGGAGCCTTTTGCGTCCTTCAGCCCCACCTGCTGCCTAAAACCTGCAAATAATGGGTAAGAGTGGCAGCAGCCATGTCAGACAGTAAAGCAACTTTAAAGGTGGAAGCCGTATGTCAAGGAAAACAAAGCAGAAGATGAAGCTCTCAGAGCAGGTGCGAGCACTGACAGAGGCCAAAATAGCTGACATCAAACACCTGACTCCAACAAAGATCAGCTGGGCAGCCCCGTTATTTACCTTTTACCCTTACATGTCGAGAGGGAATAATTACCATTTTCAAACAAGTATTAAGATTAAATAAAACATTATTTCTATTACCTTAAATGGCTGAATACACATTTGGGTGTTTTTCTTTAATGCTGATTAAGATTTATAATGCAAAGTCCCACCTAGTCTGAAATACAAACAGTACAGCAATGAAGCTTTCTTCTGAACCCCAAACTATGTAATACACCCAACCTTTGAAAAGAAATATGTACTTAATGGTCATCGTATACTTACCATTTAAGGTTCTTTTACTAATCAAGCCTGACATTTTAATGATCAGTGAGCTAATTATGTGTACATTTGGTAATCTCAATTGTCCAGATAAATTCAAATGGTAAGATTCCAGTATGATAAAGTAAAACGTTCTTTCTCCACAAACAGGCATACAATATATAATTTAACCTTTCCTGATGTTTCATTTTGGGAAACTATTGTAGCCTTTGTTTTATCAATAGTATTATAGCTAACTGTATTTTCCAAAGACAAAATGTGGCCACTACAAGATTCCAGTTTCTCTCACCTTCCCCAAACTTTTATCATTCCTCCAGCAAGATGTAGTCCTCTCCCATTAAACCCTGGTGGCTTTGACTATAACCAACAGAGTACAGAAGTGATGACTTCCCAGGGTAGGATAAAACTTTGCCTAATTCTTGGAACCCAGCCACCATGCTGTGAAACAAAGTCTAGGTGGAGCTCTAGCCACAGCCCAGCTGAAGTCTCATCCAGCACTGACCACCTGTGCATGAAGAGCCTTCAGATGATTCTAGGCCCCATCCTTCAAAGCTGCCCCGATGATGCTCAGTAGAGCAGAAATGAACTACCCAAGCACAGTCAGCAAAAATAAATCTTGTTGATGCTTTAAGTGTGGCGAGTGGCTTTTCTATGCAATATTAGGTAACTCCAACAATTGATTCAACTCTCCACATTCTCATAGCCCCACTGAGTTCACAGAACAATATACACGGTCCAGTTTTGTGGTTTTATTGGTTTTCCCAAAATAAGCAACTCAGTATGCAGAAATGTGACAACTACAAAGGAACTTGGAGCATCTTGGTTGACTTAGGAGATTGAAATAATGAGAATCAGTCACTTGTTACATGGCCCCATACAGTATTATGGCTGGTAAACTGGAAGGAGTCCAGATAAACCCTACTCCATCTACGCATTGGCTGTATAAAAATTTCCTGTACAGCTACCATCTTCCTGGCTCCACACTGGAAATCAGAGAATCCAGCAGTGAACAAGCATTCCTAGAGTCCTTCTTGAACTGGCAATACCAGTTCAGAACTAAAGAACCAAAAAAAAGTACGTGTTAATTCAATGAAAAAGAGACTTGAGCTAATAAGGTATGTGCACAAAAGACCCAGGAGAAGGAAGTGAAAGAAAAGACAGCCAAGCATAACTGAAACAGTACAAATGTAGGTTAAACAGGGCAGGTCGTAGATGTGCAAGTTGCTCTAAAGGTTCTGGGTCCACTCACCAAGCCAACTCAACAGCAAAAAGACAACTAGCCTAATCCAGGTCTAAACCCACATCTGGCCTGAAGACTGACAAGTCTCACTGTCCACCCCTAGACGGTCCACCCACAATGTCCAGGGATCCAGGTTAATAAATGTTTGGGATGGAAAGGGATGGGCTAAGTAATGACAACTTGGAAGTTTTGGAGCATGAGGTATCTAAATACAGTCAAACTTCATTTAGTTTTACCCTAGATGATTTCTGAACTTCACAAAAGGAAATAAATCAGCATTTTTTAAAAATGAAATCAGATTTTAAAGACTGATTTTAGGTAAGGGGGATCAATTATTCTTTTCTTCTATTTTTCTTATCTCTTTATAAAAAACATCAAACACCTTCAAAATGGGGGCATAGGTTTATATTTATAATCCAGTTTTAGTCTCAGGGTTCTTTTGTACAAGTATGGACACCTCTTAGCCAGGAGCCATTTTGCCTTTAGAATCAACAACAAAAACAGAACAAAAAACCCCCAACTAATTCTGAAATTAACTGTCAGAATCTATTATAAAAGCTGATCCCAACCACAAATTCTAGATTTTCTTATGTTTAGGAAGCATGTTTACTAATTGCTCATTATATGTATCAGGTTCTAAGTACTCCTGAACTACTTCAAGAACTAATGTGTTCTCTCATCAGTGCCCACTACCATCTTTCACAAGACAGCAAAATAATGAAGCTAAAAGAACAAGTGGTAGATTAACTCCAAAGCTTATATTTAACCATTCTACTATCCAATGTATCAACTATTTTATTCCCATATTCATTAAAAACAGATGGTAAGGGTCGTTTGTCTAGGGCTGCCAAGGTTTCAGTCGAAAATCTTTTCCACTTTTATTCATGGTTTCTTATTCCTACAGAGCAACCTCACCTACAATTCTCAGTTGGATCAGCTACTACTAAGCCCACCTGTTTGAAGGTAGTTACAAATATGTACTGGGGTAAGGCCGGAAAAAAAATCCTATTGTGTTGGATTAACTTTGAAATATTCAGTGTGTACTCAGTTTTTAATATATTTCCTAAGTGTGTCACCTGAAAAGACCTAGAAATAATAACATCCCAAGAACAAGCAAACCCATCACCTAGACTTGATTTCTAACTACCACTGCCCATTAAAGGGAACCAGGGTTCCTTGGGGAAATAGCCAGTTTCAGAGCTGGTACAAAAAAGCCTAAGATGATCCCAGAAAATCTTTCTGAGCTATAAAGTATGCAAGAGCTCAAATGATGCAGGACACACCAAAAGCACACAGGAACCAATTGTAAAAGGATACCATTGATCAAATCTGAGATGACTGAAGCATCAAAATGAATTATGATTACACAGTAAAATTTCCTGACTTTGATTAATCATACTGTGATTCTGTGTCTTCCTAATGAAAAAATACAGCATTTAGAGGCTAAAAGGGCACAATGCCTCCAACTCTGTCAAGTACTATAGAAAAAAGATATATGCATGAATATAGAATCATGTAGCAAAAACAATAAATGGTGATTTTGAGCAAAGGATGTACAGGAATTCTTTCAACTATTGTAATTTTAGAGTTAGAGAAAAGTTGCAATATCCATAAGGGCTTCCTTGCAAAAAGCAATCTGGAATTTAAGAGGATTCATTGCAGATAACCTTGAATCTATTATTTAAAAAACAAAAAAACCCAAAAATCTTCATCCCTTACTTTGACACTCTACCCTACTTTTAGACCCAGCCTCTAACCAGCCCCAATGTTCTTACCTACGAATGGTTGACTCTTAGTCTTAATCATGTCTTATTTAAAGTTATCTTCATGGAAAAGTCATCATCACTTGAAAACCCCTTTAAAAGGACTTCTACAGCTAAGCCTTCCATGGCTTCGCCCCTTATGTCATCCATTCTTTCACTGCCTTGAAAGTGCCACGGATTGTCCTACTTCAGGACCCTCATGCTGTGTCTCCTCTGAAACCTTCACCTGAACTGCTCTCTGCTCGGAGGCTCCATCCTCGCTACACAAATTCCTACTCATCCGTGAATTCCCAGCTAAAAGCTCTTACATAAGATTTGAGTATTCTAGCAGAAACTTTTACCACTCCATGGAAGTTTCTGAGCAACAACTGCTTAACTTCATTATGAAAGAAAAATGAGTATTAATACTATGAAATCTGTCCACTTCTGGCACTTGCATTTTTCAACACATCCCCCAGTTCCTTATTTTCAAACGTAAAATACATGAAGACCTAGCCTGTCTGAAGAACCGACAAGACAGCAGAAGTGGAAAGCAGCAGACCTTCCACGAGCTCACCTACTGTGGCTTGGACCTCGACCCACCGCTGGACATATCCTAGGAGCAGCCAAGGCAGCTTCTTGGCGCGCGAGGCAGTGGCGGCGGCCGCACTGCCGCCTGCGGAGGAAACAGCACTGGCTGCCGAAGCGCCTGCGCAAGGTCAGGTATGCGGCACCGCCCAAGGAGAAGCCCGAGGTGAAGCCCGAGGTGGTCAACGCACCTGCGCAACATTATCATCCAGTCCAACGTGACGGGCAGCATGGTGGGCGTCTACAACGGCAAGACCTTCAACCAGGTGGAAATCAAGCCTGTGATGATTGGGCACTACCGAGGCAAGTTCTCAATCACCTAAGAGCCAGCCCGCGCAGCACGGCCGGCACAGCACGGGGCCACCCACCCCTCCCGCTCCTTCCGCCTCAAATAGCCTGCCGGCCAATGAAGACACAGACTTCTCTTTAAAAACAAAAAGCACCCACACAGATGAAGAACTAAAAAGTACTGCTTTTAACTAACACATCCCGAGTTTCAAAATAATAAAACTCAAAATAAGAGATCTACAAAAGCTATAAACTCTCAACATGAAAAGTAAGCAATTTGGTTAACTTGTTTCCTGCCGGCAATTCATTATTTCTAAATTGTTGTGCTCTGTTTCTCGTTTACTTTACACTTAATTAGTCAATACCTCAATTTTTAAAAAAACTGAAAAACAAAGTATGGTATATAATGTCAAACGGAAGAAACACAAGATAGCGCGTATATTGTATTTTTTGAAAATAAAATTAACTGAATACAATTTAAGTTTTCTAATGAACATTTATCCTTAAATAATTCTACACTCCAACAAAGATGTTCCCATTTCTCTGAAGTAATCCTTAATTAATCCAAAAACTTGGCTCTTTCTCCAAGTTATAATTTTAGCATCTGGATTTTTAAACCAGTATACAAAAATCACCACTATATAAGTTAATCTCAGTTAATTTCACCATTATCATTTACATTTATTTTTCAGCTATTAGCGACTTAGTGCTTTAAGTAGCAAACTACCTAAATTATAAACACGGATTTTCAAAACAAAATCCAGTTCACAATTACCAAGTATATATACAGTGCAGAAGATTAAAATCTATGTTAGCATATGATTTCTCTTTCCTAAGGTTCCTATAAAGAATGTATGCTTCTAAACTATCCATTAATTCTGTACATTTAAATAACATTTGGCTTGACTTAAATAGTCAAAAATATAAAGGCTAAAATTTTTATAAGACTAACTCATAAAAAAGGACTCAAATTCTAAACCAAGCCCTAAAACCAAGCAAAGAATATTTGAATATTAAATAGTTTAATACTTCTGCATGGTACAGTGAGGTTTTCACAATGATTCAGTTTTATTTTTATTTTCAATGATGGGAATGGCCTACAACTCAGATAACCCACAAATTCACTGTCTTACAAGCAGCAGTAATATACAGTTAATTCAGTTATCTTAAGGGCCTTATCAAATACACCAATGAATACCATAACCCGTTCACAGAATAATTAAAATGTTTCTGTCAAAGCCAATGTGTCCTTTTAAGGTTTACATGTTGTTATTAGTGTTAAAAAGGAAACAGAGGTAGAATCCCACGTTTTAAAGCACTACTCTGTAAGCCAATTCCACACAATTAAGACATTTTTATGTCACATAAATACTAATACAGCTTCAGTGAACTAGATAAAATAACGTTCAGAGATCCATGTTAATCTAAAAACCAATCATTTTATGGAACTGTTGTTCTCTGCTTATAACCATATTTGAATAAAAAAAAATTTAAGCATTACTTTACAGGTGATCATATGGGATTTTACCATTTCTAGAGAGAAAAAGAGAATTTCTTGGTAGTCACTGCCTGGGCTAGAGAATACTATAAACTGAAAATGTAAAGACAAAATTCGAAGGGCCTCAAAAGCATCTATAGTTAACTCAGAGTATAATCTGTAGAACTAGGGAATTCCTTTCTGTCTAGTCTTCCAATAACAAACACGATTTAGCAGAGCTTGGGAGGTTGCTCTTAAAATGACACATTTTACAGGCCATCATGGCCTAAGCATTGAATAGCCTACTCAAAACATCTCTACTCTCCACTCTTTCAAAAAAAAAAAAAGAAAGTATATACTCATTCTTTTTTAAAAACCACCCAAAATATCACCAGTACATTTTATAAAATTAAATGCAGTTTTATTAAGGATTTCAAATTACATATGTCAAATTTCTAGAATGGAATAGAACCATTTTGAAACTGGAAAGATGGCATAGATGAACACTGATATCCCTTGAAACTCCAACTTTATTTAAAAAAACAATTCCTCTGCAAACCATATTCCCCCTTATATAACAAGATGAAATGGTATCTACCTCTTCACTTTGGCAACAGCTATTTCCTAAAGGAGTAAAAAAAAAAAAAAGTAGTGATTTTGCTACTTCTTTAAGTTCATTAAAAATGGGATTCTATCTTTAGATTAAAAAATTTAAGTTCAGAAAAAGCTGTGTTCAGGTGAGCTATGGGTACAAAAGAAAAAAAAAGTCACAGAATGTCTAATCAAAACAACCAAAATCATTTTGAAAATAAAGAGGAAAAACAGGCGTTTTCATGGCATTTTCCCCTTTCCCCCCCTATAAGCTACTGCAATTGGTTAAGGATTTCCAGTAGTTAATTAAAATCTCAGGAGAGGAACGGACAGTACTATACAAAGAACACAATGTGTTTACATTCCAAGACCTTAATACTAAATTTTTAAAACAGAAGCTCTATCACCTCTAAAAAGGAACGCAATGTAATTTTATTAATATAGAAGGAACTCTAAGGCCTTCCTATAATTACAACCCAATTAGTCCATCCTCACTGTCAAAGCTTTAAAGTTCATCCCCAAAAGTAACAGTAATTCGCCTGAGGTATTTTAAACGTGGCTCTACAGTCTCTAATTTAATGGCATTTCCCCCGCTCTAAAAATGGTCTTATTTCCACTTTAGTCCCATGATATCTGCAGTATTTACTACAATATGGTCATAATTAAAAGAGCTGGGAAAAAAATTCTTGGACCTTTTCAAACAGTTGCTCATCCATCCACTTCTATTAAAATAGGAGCCACACAAAGATCTGCAAGGGTTGCCTGACCGGATCCAGAATAAAGGTCCTTAATCTTTGTTTTCCAGTTTAACTATCAGACCTTGGTATAAATAAAATGCTGAATATCACATACTTGTGGTACAAATAGGTCCAAACTTTTGAGCTTTTGATGAGACTGAGAAACATTTCATAAAATTTGACTTAATATGCCTTAACACATCTGTGAGGTAGTTAAGTAAACAGTACTACCCATTTTAATAGATAGTAAAACAAAAGGCGTGGGTAAATGACACACTCATACTTTAAGGAATAAGAATTGGAATTAACTGTAGAGGCTTGGGGCCTTTTGTCTAGTTCTGACCAAAGGAAATAAAATTTACCCTTTTAATCTTTCTATTAAAAACATTAAATCATTTAAGATTTTGTTTTCTTTTTTAATACTCTCTCATTAGTAGATGTAGTACCTCTTCCAAAGTTGGCACCCTTTTCAATAATGCGGTAAACTGGGTACATAATTTAAGCTAGGCCTCTGCTTCTACCTGAATTAGTACAAAATTAAGACATTATCTCTGGAGAACTAAAATTATATTTGACATTTTTATTTTAGGCTGCAAAAACAAAAACGAGCAAACAAACAACAAAAAACTTGAAATAGGCTTGTCAAATGATGTAAATTCATCCTTTCCAGGGAAGCAGAAGGTAGACCCTACCACAAAGAAAAGATGCTTAGTTAATGGAGGTTAAATTTTAAAAGTACAGTTAAAATAAAAATAATGAGACTTAACTTCTGAAAATACTAGGTTTTATTCACCTCCCTGTGGTAACCAATAACCATACTATTAGTTAATAAGATTTCTTTATAGTAACTGTCACCTGAAATACAAAAATCCATTAACAATCTAAGTTATCAGGTGTGGTCTTACTGGAAATTCTTAACCATATACTTGTCTTGACAAGTATTGTTTTTTAAATGATGAATTGTCTTAGTACAAGTCACCGTATTTCTGTAACAAAGTAATGAAAGGCACAGCTAGTGCAAGCGAACTTAAACCCATTCAACTACCCGCTGAAAAAATACTTTGGTTCTTCAGGAAAAAAATTAGCAAGACAAAAAAATCTGGTTCATTTCACAGTTCTGTTCATTTTCATAACTGTAATCTAGTAGTTACAAGATAAAAATACTTCAGGAAGAACCAAATATGTAGCAATGAACAAACATGCGTGAGAGAATTTGTGCATTCAATGTATCTGGCAGAAAAACTAGTTAAAATGCTAAGTAGAACAAATTTGGTCTTTAAAATATCAGTTCCTTTCCTTTAAAAAAAACTTGAGTCTACCAAGAAAATACAAAAACATAAGGCTGTAAGTAAATAATAGCTGTGTTTAGGCTATTACAGTGCAGGTTATCCTCAAGGCCACATACATCCTGCTTCACTGCTGCTTGCACTCTGCTGGGTTTTGATCCTTCTGTTAAAGGAAAACAACAAGTCAATCTATCTTTTTCTACCTGCTTCAGTTTATTTTTCAATAGTAGTTAACTATCTTAATTATCACATTATCTCACTGTTCTGTCAAAATTTCTGCCAAATTAAAAAAAATAAATGATGGCAAATTATTTATTCAAATATTATCAAGTCACAAAAATGCTAAAAAATAAAAGCCCGAATTTTACATTGTAGAATGAACTCCATAAAGTGAACACATTAAGCTACCATCTTAAAATAGCCAAGCAATTTAAGTCATATTACCAATTATTTTTGCCTTTTAACAGATCAGTTATTCTAAAATACTAATTCCATTCATATTTAGCTGTTAACCCCAATTCATACCTATTAGAATATTTGATTTTTTTTAACTACCCTCTGTTACCTGCTCACTAGGTTAAAGTATCTTCTGGGTATTTTTACAGCACAAGCAAATGAATAAATACATTAAAGAAAAACCAGAAGTTCCAAATGAATTCTGATAACATACTAAGCATTCTGTGGGAGATAAAGTCCACATGACAACTTCCCAGGAATAAGAAACTGGGACTCTCAGATATGGAGCAAAGAGATGACTGGGAGAACCTAGGAGTATTGCTCCCCTATTCCTGTGCACTCCCGCTTTCAGATGATTTAAAAACTGACCTATTATAAGCTTTCCTTTGGGGAGAAAACAACCTAAAGAACACAAGCAATAAGTAATTTTAAGTGTTTCTAAAAAAACATTAAAAAAAAATGCCCAAGATAATGTGCCATTAAAATAGAACCTAGGGTTATTTCGCCTGAAAGTAGGAAAAATAAAGGTCAGAACCAAAAATAAACGTTTCTTAGGAAAGGTGCATTGAAATTACATGTACTATTGAAATGCCAGTGAGGAGAGATTTATTAAAGACTTTAATAGACTAAAATAAACTTTACATTAAAAAACACTAACTCATATTTAACCTGCCTTAAATTTAACAGAAAGCAGCACTAATTTTGCTCACCTTTGGGTCATAGTCTGGATCATTTTCCTCATCTCCTTCTTCTTCCCCTTCCTATATTAAAGTTCAAAATGCATCCATGAAGTAGGTACATAATAGGAAGAAACGGCTCATAATGTGGGGAGAATTTAATACAAGTTACTCTATAAGTCAACAGATTTTCATGATTACAGAGTTTGGTGACAATGCAATTTAATTTGAAAGCTTCTAATATGAAAGATTTCCCAACACAACTTGAGACATCCAGACAGGTTTTATTGAAAAGATTTACTGCAGCCAACGTTGAAAAAGTTTACTGCAGCTTTTGACTTCTTCAAAGAGCTGATAACCCTGCAGCAGAACAGAATTATTTGAAATAAAAAAAATGTTCTGAGTTTTGCAATTTATTTATTGAAACCTCATACATACATTGTTTGGCTGTAGAATTCTAAAACCATATTTTTTCCAAAAACGTTTTTATCCCATATCACAGAGTAATGATTTATAGCAAAGGAATACATAAGTCACTCAATTTGCTTCTCAATGTGTTAAACAGAATTATTTGCTCATTTGGTAAACATTACCTCATCCGCTTCTTCACCTTCTTCATCATACTAAAAAAGGGGAAAAAAGGAGACATTTGAATGACACTAACAAACATCTGAAAGTAGCATTTAGTTAATATCCACCATTGTATCCCCTAATATCTAAAGAGAGGAAAAAATACATCCCCTATAGTGACTGATTATAAATTAAAACAAGGACAATAGCTTCAGGAATCACCCAGCTCAGTGCCATTATCTAAACCTGACACTTTAAAAAATTAAAATAAAGAACACAGTACAATCATGGATGAAGTATGATCAGATAACTATGACTGTAAATATTACTTGCCTGTACAAAAAGGACCTAAAGGCTATGTGAATGATTGCCATTTAACAAGAAAGATATACAAAATATTTGAGAGCAGCCTAATTTTACCTTAATCATTACTTAATATTCCTATGGATAAAAATTCCATGCTTCCTAATAAAGATTTTTATCAGTAGTAGAAAATGTACAAGGTTACGTTTTGTTTGGTCAAAGATGTGTAATGGATTTACAACACTAACCCAACATAGTAAAGTTTTACTACTTCAGAGAAAGTAGCCTTCCTAATAGCAGGAAAATAAAAACTATAATAAATGAACCCAAAGATCCTAAAAGGACCTACTTAATTCAAGGAGGTTATCTAAAAGGACATAAGTAATCAGCCTAATTTTGAATTATTCTGTCCTGCTTTTTAACAATTGCAACTATTCATTAAACCTCTCACCGATTCTGACTATCACACCCTCACCAAACGATTTCACTGCTGGATTCAAATTCACTCACATCATCATCATCATCTTCAATAGCTTCTCCAGTAAAGTATAACACTGATCTTGGGATTATGCGCTCACGTAAAAAGTGACCAATTTCAAAGTCCGCAGCAAGGATAGCTTCAGCATCATCATCCTGTTAAAGAAAAATAAAAGCACAGAATTTAATAACTTATTTAATTTGGCATATGCGAGACTTGGATTTAAATCATGCAGAAACTCTCAACTTCACTTTTAACTTTAAACTTTTAAAATTATCTTACATGTGCATGATCAAATAGTCTCTACATATGCCCTAGGTTTACAGGTTTTTAATAAAAATAAGTTAGCAGGCCAGTATACATACTGGTTATCGCTTAAGTTTTCTCTAGCTTAAAAGTTACAAAAGCAACTTTGCTATATGACTACAACTTTCTTTTTAAAATATTAATTACTGAAAACACCAACGGGAATAACAGTAAGAAAGAATCTCAGGCTTTTCCAAATAACATTATGTATATGGCACATAAGACCAGAGAAGATCGTTTCACACTTCCTAAAAGACAGCATCCAAGCGTCTGTGTAATGCCAAGTGAGATACTGTCCTACTTGATAAAGACTAAGTCAATCTAAGATTTCTACTTAATGGCAAAGTACAGCACAGAAATGCTGTTGATATTATTCAAAATTAAAATCACTCCATGATACTAAAGTTCTAGTTCTGTGATACTAAACACTGAGTAACTATTTTGTGAATTCCTGGATGTTTATTTTGATTCATCAACATAATCCACTCTAACAACAACAATAAAACACCAAAGGGTCGTGGGGGAAGATTTTGAAGGAAAGGATTCTAATCACAGGCAGAGGTGTTCTATCCATAACTCAAGATTGTTTTGGTACCATCAATATTTCGTAACAGACTTAAGCCAAATTCAAAACTGAACTAGCCTACCTTGCCTGTGTAGATTTCTTTAAGGCTGTTCCTCATTCCTGGCTGTGTGCTAGGCACATTTCATTTTTTGGCTATATGACCACATACATAAAACCAAATTTCCAATAGAATAATAACCACACAAAGAACTCTAAGTACAATCTGGTTAGTGTTTAGTAAATAGTATAAATGATTTAATACATTCTATTTTCAATAAGGAAGAAAACTAGTCTTGAAAACTTGAATCCCTCACAGCAGTATTTGCAAGTCTCAGAAGAAAGGACTCTAGCCTTTCACCATTTCTCAGTAGAAGCACCAAAAGCTTTTTTTTTTTTTTTTTTTTTTTTTGCGGTACGCGGGCCTCTCACTGCTGTGGCCTCTCCTGTTGCGGAGCACAGGCTCTGGACGTGCAGGCTCAGCGGCCATGGCTCAGAGGCTCAGCCGCTCCGCGGCATGTGGGATCCTCCCGGACCGGGGCACAAACCCGCATCCCCTGCATCGGCAGGCGGACTCTCAACCACTGTGCCACCAGGGAAGCCTCAAAAGCATTTTAAATGGAGTAATTTTTCATATGCGTAAACGTCTTCCTCTATGCATTGCAAGCCTCAGAACAAAATACTAGTAGCAACTATTCTACTCCTTACATTTAAGAACCAGTCCTTTAATTTCATATTTAGTAAACAATTCAACAAATAAATAACAATTCAGCTTACCAGATCTCCACTCTCAGGAACTGCAAAATTGAGAAAAGAAATTCAAATGAATAAAAAGTAAACAAAGCTTACAATAAAACAACCATAAATACCCAAAGTAAAACACTATTTACCTTCAGGAGGGGCAAAAAAATTAAAGAAAGAGTCATTAGAAACTGTTTTGGTCACAGTACGAACTGTCCCACGTCCCTTGTGTTTCTGCTTCTTCTTAATGGTTTTCAAAGTGACATTCTTCCCTTTTTTCCAATCTATCTGGCACCTTCCAAAACAAAGGGGAGAGATGGTCTATCACAATTAACACATTACTTTCAATTGCTAGGAAAGCTGAGATTTTTCTAATTAAATTTCTATTTAATTTCAAATTTAGAGGGGAAATTTGTGCTGCTTTTTGTAGCAGTACAAAGAGAAAATTTTTATTTCTAAACAAACTTTTCCAATAAATATATTTACAATTACCACAAACTCACAATAAATTTAAATGTACACTCCTTTGGAAAAATATCTGTAATGGTCTATGGAGAATTCTAGGAAAATGAATAAGCCCTTCTCAGCAAACGTTTTACTGAAATGTTTGGAGATAAAAATGTATGTATGTACTAAGCAGACACACTAGAAGATACCAAATATCACAAATCATAAGTAAAGCAAAAGCAGATATAACACCCTGTTAAAGTAATAAAATTAAACTTACCCTGTACAACCCATAATTTCTGGTCCATCAAAAGAAAAAGGATCAGAATCATCTGGTTCTGACCTCATCCTATATGTCTTTGTCAACACTTCATTTGTGAAATATTCATTGGGTTCAAAGTGAAATTCTAAGACAAAACTCTTAAAAAAAAAAAAAGAAAAAGCATAAAAAGTAATTAAATTCCTACATGATAAATTTCAATGCTTCAGTAAATAAAGCTTAATCTATGATTTTTATGAACATATAAAATCTTAAGTGACAAAGTCCTACTCTGGGAAAGAAAGGGTCAGATAAATCCCGAAGTATCTTAAAAGCAAAATGTGGCACAAAATAAACTGAATAAAACTTAGTTCAGCTAACACTACTATTTAGTAACATGTTTATGACATAGGTTAGGTACAGCTGAATAAACTGACCAACCCCCCACCCCCCCATCTCCACAGAGAGGACTTTAAACCTTAGACTAGAACCTAGCTTGACAGAGAAAAAGCCCAACCGTATCACATGTAATATAAGAACTAATAGCCTACAGAGCCTCTGCCCATGCTTTACATAATATTGATGGTTTTGGAGAGAAGCCATTGGCTGATCTTTCATAATGGGGAAGTGGGAGCCCTCTAACGTTTTTGTTTTACTTAATTCCCAGACACATGTCTTTTAATACAGAATAAGCATTTTCTTATTCATGTTCCTTTGCTATTATTTTTATATACATTTTTAATCTAGGATCAAAAATTGACTATATTTCAAAAATAGTTTACAGAGGGAGGAAAAGGAATAAATACTGCATCACAACTGTCAACGTCCAAACATTTATTTCCTACCATCAATTAAGTATCAGTTTTAATTTCTTCCCACTCCCATGTCTAACCCTTGAATGTCACCTTTCTTTAGAAAGTTCCATTTATCTACTTGTAAACAGCTAATGCTACAAAATTGAAAATATTTCAAAATTTTTACCATAGGCTGACCAGCATCTGAGAACTTCACTTTAATATCTTTCAAGTGCTTCAGAATAGGTTCATCATGTTCCTTCAAATTAAAAAAAAAATTAATTTGATAAAAATAAAAAAAATTAAAATGAGTATCTGAATGGCATACTAGTGTTCTGTTATTAGACAATAAGCACTTAACTGACAGACATTTTATTGTTCAGTTTTATGTACTATTATGAACCATAAAGACTTAATTCTCCAGGTTATGCCTTATACTGAAGCTAGTTTACTTAGTTCTACCTTCTATCACCATTGGCTGAAAAAAGGTGACTAAACAGAGAACTACATCATTATATAGACTGAATGGGCTGAAAAGTTCAAAATCAAGTCTAAATAATTCATGTTTGCTTTAAAAATGTTTCCAGACCTGGACTTCCCTGGCGGTCCAGTGGCTAAGACTCTGCGCTTCCACTGGAGGGAGCACGGGTTCGATCCCTGGTCGGGGAACTAAAGATGCATATACCACATGTCGTGTGGTGCAGCCAAAAATATTTTTTAAATTATTTATTTATTTATTTATTTATGGCTGTGTTGGGTCATCGTTTCTGTGGGAGGGCTTTCTCTAGTTGTGGCAAGCAGGGTCCACTCTTCATCGCGGTGCGCGGGCCTCTCACTATCGCGGCCTCTCTTGTTGCGGAGCACAGGCTCCAAATGCGCAGGCTCAGTAACTGTGGCTCACGGGCCTAGTTGCTCCACGGCATGTGGGATCTTCCCGGACCAGGGCTCGAACCCGTGTCCCCCGCATTGGCAGGCAGACTCTCAACCACTGCGCCACCAGGGAAGCCCCAAAAATATTTTTTAAAAAAAAGCTTCCCCAATCATTAATTGCTGCCTTTTCCAGCTGCTTGTTCCTTTTCTACTTTGCTAAAAAGTAGAAATGCAGTAAGCAGTCATTGTTCTGAGACAGTTTCTTTTTCTTGACATTAACATCCAACAATCACAATACAAGGTAGCAAGTACTACAATGCAGATGATAGCGGCTCAAGAAATGATTCAGATTAGGAGAGGCAAAGTTTCCCAGAGAAGGTGACATCTGTGTCAGTTTCCCAGGGAAAATGACAATTGTTAAAATAGGTAAATATTTTTACAGTATTCTTTTAAAATACAAATGTCCCTTGGAGTAGTTGTTTCAGACTGAAAAGGTCTCTGGGGTAGGACAACTGAAACTCCCCCATCCTACCACCACACTCCACATCTAAAAACAGAAGGCACAGGGATATATGAGAAAGCATCATACAGTGAGATAAGCAATTACCAAAGGGACTATTTCATTATCTAATTTTTGAAAACAAATTATAATTTATTTGATTACATTAATCAAAGCTGCAATTTTCCTTCTACCAATAACAGCTCTTTCAAAACAAAGCAATCATGGGAATTCCCTTGCAGTCCAGTGGTTAGGACTCCCCGCTTTCACTACCAAGGGCCCGGGTTCAATCCCTGATCGGGGAACTAAGATCCCACAAGCCGCATGGCGTGGCATGGGCCCTCTCCAAAAAAAAAGAAGAAAGCAATCATTATATAAAAATCAGGTCTTCCCTGGTGGCGCAGGGGTTGAGAATCCGCCTGCCAATGCAGGGTACACGGGTTCGTGCCCCGGTCTGGGAAGAGCCCACATGCCGCGGAGCGGCTGGGCCCGTGAGCCATGGCCGCTGAGCCTGTGCTCTGCAACGGGAGAGACCACAACAGTGAGAGGCCCGCGTACCGCAAAAAAAAAAAAAAAAAAAAAAAAAAAAAAAATCAATAATAAAGAGACTAGTCATCAGAGCCATTTAAACTTCAAAGGTTTACCCTTTGAGGTAAACTGGTGTTTTTATGAATAAAATTACCTGAACCATATCACTGAGCAAGTCAACATTCTTAAAAACGGTCAACCAAAATTCAGGAATTCCTTTGGGGTCTTCTTTTTCTTCATCCTTTTTCTCATCTTCAATCTTGGTCTTTTCTTTTAGCTCCTCCTTAATAAAAGACAGCATTCATCATTACTGAATACCCAGATTAGACATCTTGATAAAATTTTTCACATCCCCTTAACTTGCATGCAGTGGGAGAGAACCCAACAAACCCTCAATGACTAATTTTAACATTTAGCCAAAAAAGTTCTAGTCTAATTGTGTAAACACTGCTGTTACCCACACCAGACCTTACTTCCATAATATTTCTACTACCATACCCCTTCCAAAAAGAAAGCCACTAGGACCATGAGCTGTAGGAAAAAAAATTCAGCTTCATGGGAGAGAAGAGGAAAAAAAAAAAAGATTTAAGCACAGTAAAGAGGAAAAGCAAAAGAAATATAAACCCTGTCCATTGCCTCACCCATTGGTGTTCTTAATCAAAATATATTCTCTTAATCACCAATGTTAAAACATCAATGCTGGAGAAACAGGTCATGTAACAGAGTACTGGATTTGTATCACAGCTCTGCCATCTATAAGTTGTGGGCAGGACATTTAGAGACCTCCATTTGCACTTTAAAAATGGGAACAATCCTTTTGTATGTCATCATGAAGTTCAAATGAAAAGTTTATATGAATCTATAAACTTTAAATGCTATAAAAATGCAAGGAAAAGGTGAATTTGGGTACAGGTGGAGTTGGGCTAACAGTCGATCACCTGCACTCACTATCCATCTCACAAAGATAATTATTTCCAAGGTATAAAAACACACTAAATTAAAGTTAATACCAACCGAAATTTCATCTTCCTCATCTGGTTTCCATTCACATTCTTCTTCTGTAGGTTCATAAATGGCATTAATGATCTCAAATCGCTAAAATGATTAAAAACAAAAATTTACATAAAAACACTGGCATCGAAGTTAAAAACTAGATGTCCCTCATTAAGAATGCTTAAAGATTTAATTAATTCATACAACTTGAATTGCTATCATTGATAGTTCTCCCAAATTCCTCTAATAACCATTTTGCTGACAGTTCTAACAAAAGTTTGTTTATATTTCCAGAGCTTTATCTTCTTCTTAAATTTTACATTAAAAAAACAGAGTATTAGAAAGCATTACCTTATCAAATAGAGGTTGATAGAGAACAGCATACTTTCTTTCAAGATCATGAACTTCCTCATAGAACTTGGCTTCTATCTGTGCACATTTAACTTGAAGGTTTTTGAGAGCATTCACGCGTCTTTTAACTACCCTAGGCAAGCTGAAAGGTTAGAAAGCACCAGTTATATACCATCACAGTAAAACCCAAATAACACTTCTTTTAGCATACTGAAATTGCAGCATAAAAGTTAGTAACAGCTTTCCTATTTGAAGCAAAAGGTACATTCAAAGTAATTAAAATTCAAGAGATATAAATACACAGACCTCTTGACCATAAAACATTTCAAAAGAGGAAATTTAACCAGGTACAGTAAATTGATAAGAAAATGTAAACCGTATCACCAACCCTAAATCTTTCATTGTAATTAAGTTCAGCACTGGGCTCGTCAGTGCTGGCATCTCAGTTGTAAAATGCAGTCTAAAAGTTAAAAAGTCACGGACTGGGCTTCCCTGGTGGCGCAGTGGTTCAGAGTCCGCCTGCCGATACAGGGGACACGGGCTCGTGCCCCGGTCTGGGAAGATCCCACATGCCGCGGAGCAGCTAGGCCCGTGAGCCATGGCCGCTGAGCCTGCGCTCCGCAACGGGAGAGGCCACAACAGTGAGAGGCCCGCGTACCGCAAAAAAAAAAAAAAAAAAAAAAAAAAAAAAAAAAAAAGTCATGGACTAACCATCCTAACAATAACCTGAATAATTTTTAAAAATATGTACAATTGAGGGAATTCCCTGGAGGGCCAGCTGTTAGGACTCCGAGCTCCCACTACAGGGGGCACAGCTTCAATCCTTGGGTAGAGAACTAAAATCCCACAAGTAGCACAGCACAGCCAAATAAAATAAATAAATTAATAAAATAAAATATGTACAGCTGACACTTGAAACACAAGTTTGAACTGCATGGGCCCACTTATATGCCGGTATTTTTCAATAGTAAATACTAGAGTACTACACAGTCTGTGCTTGGCTGAATCCATGGATGGAGGAATCGCAGACACAGGGGGATGACTACTGATTAACTCCTGTGTTATTCAAGGGTCAACTGCATATTCACCAGTGTCAATTATTAGGGGAAAGAAGGGGAACATATGTGTTTTTGGAAAAAGAATGGTATCCTACACCATTATTTTCTTTTTAGTCTCAGTATTTAATTTGGAATTACATTAAGTATGTAAAATTTTATGAAGAGGGGAGGTAGATTTTTAAAATAACAGCTTTTCTAAGATATAATTCATATACAGTTCACTATAAGAGCATAGATTTTTTTAAAGGTTATACACACCTAGTTTATGAGCCCCTCAAAAAATGATTAAAATTATGAATCCCTCTACCACCCAAAAAATGTTCACACTCAAAAGTTCCGTAAGTTCAGGGAATCTGTACAACAGATCCAAAATCCAGGTTAGAATTTCCTGCCATACACAGATTAGTGTAAAGCAAATTAATTCTCTACTTAACCACTTTAGTTAAGGTAATCAGAAAACAAACAAAAACAAAAACCTAAAATACAAACTCTTAATTCTTACAATTAAAATTAAAATGTTGTCAAGGTGGTGAAATAGCTTGGTCAGCTAGCCTCCCTGCAACTCCACATC
Organism: Phocoena sinus; assembly: GCF_008692025.1. Classification (NCBI taxonomy): domain Eukaryota; kingdom Metazoa; phylum Chordata; class Mammalia; order Artiodactyla; family Phocoenidae; genus Phocoena; species Phocoena sinus. The sequence goes on along the minus strand of NC_045772.1, from coordinate 42,730,675 downwards.
TCAAAAAAAAAAATCAACCCTGGAAACTTTAGAACCATGAAGCAAACAACTATTTCTCACACACACCATCACACCATGAGCAATTTCTGAGTAAGACTGAAGGTTGTCTTTAACTGGTACAGACAGGGTGAGCTGCAACTTGGAAGGCAGGGATGGGGGTAGGTGGGTGGTGGTGACCAGAGTGGGCAGCAGTGAGGACAAGGTGGAAGAAAGCTTTTTGCAGAAAAGCTTTAAAGTTCTACACTTGCCTCCAACACTCACTGCCTGTCCCCTTCACCCTTCAGAGCCCAGTGCCATTGCTCCTAGGATAACATGAAGAGTTGATGAAAGCTGGACTGGCTCAGAGCCCGTAAGCACTCACTCTTCCACCTCCTCCAATCCCGGAACAATGGATTACAACCAAAGGAGACTGGTTCCTCCCAAAGCAGCCAAGAAAATTGCCTTAATTGTCAGCCAAGTCTGAGTCTGAGGTGACTGGAGCTCTCCTTAGGCTCAACCAGTCCCCTTTCTCTTTCGCCATGAGATTGTTACAGACAGAAGTCTAATCTTCATTCCTCCCTTAATACTCATTACTAGAGTAACTGATATCGCCCAGTGTGCTGGAGCTATAAGGCCAAAATAACTAGACACTTGAAGAGTACTATGAAAGAATGAAATATTTAGCATCTGAAGCATTATTAAACAAAGAATTTAAACAAGAATGTAAATACATTTAAAGCGTTGAAGAAAGATACATCTTAACTCTGAAACAAGACCAAGAAAGCTAAAACAAGGTGGGAATATTAAGTATGAAAAATACAGTTAACTAAAGTAACCAAAAATTGGACAAACAAGGTATGTTCAACTGAAGAAAAAATCCATGAGGTTTAAAACCTCTTCAGAAAGGCAGCAGGAAAGACAGACAGAAAAGCTATGAGACATGGAGGCACTGGTGCCAAATGAAACAATAGCTGAAAAAGAGAAGGGAGGTGGATATCTGAGGAAATGAGGGTAATGAATTTCTCAGTTACAGAAACGTGAAAGCCCTTATTCGAACCACTAGACACGTTTATGAGATTGATGACTATCAAAGAAAAAAGAAAATTCTAAAGATATCCAATGAAAAAAGCAAACAACCTACAAAGGAAAAGGTATCAGAGGGATATTGGGTTTCAAAGAGAACACTGTAGACAAGAAAAACTGAAGTGAATTTTTAAGATATTTAAGAACTTTGAACTTAAAATTTTCAGATATGAAGGCAAAATAAAAACTGTATAAGGTATATGAGGCTTTAGGAAGTATGCCACAGATATTATATTCATGAAAAATAATTTTGAGGAAGTAAAAAAAAAACCCAGATGCTATATAACATATGGGTGAATCAAAAATATCTTGATAAATTTTACTGTTTCCTTGAAAGAAAGAAAAAAGAGGCCTAGAGGAAGTATATTATTGGTGAATTTAACAGATCAATAGGGGTAAATAAACTGAGGTATTAGGTTTTGATCCATTTTACCATAATAACAAAAAACAAAATGCATTAACTTTGAAACCAGCAGAAGACAACTTGATCTTTTCAATGGAAAACAGAAAAGGAGAAAAAAGTACCATAAATTAGATAATAAGAGAAGAGAAGAGCAATTAACTCCAAAACAATACCACTTCTAAGAAATGTAAAGAGTTTGAAATTACTAAAAAAGAAGAACACGATCATACTAGAGTAAGATACAAGGATGGAAAAAGACACGCCAGATAAATAAAAACCAAAACAAAGCTGGAGCAGCTATCTTAGTATCAGACAAAACAAAATCTATGACACAATCCACAACTGACAGAATTATAGGATGAGAAAGATAAATTAAGAAGATTTTTTTATACATTCATCCCAAAAACTGTTAGATCAAGCAGTCAATCAATACGCAAAAATAAAGAGAATCTGAACAATACAACTAATATGCCTAAGCTATTGATTTCGGCATATAAATTTTCATACTTATTCACACAGCATTTATAAAAAGTTTTATGGCCGTAAAAGAGACACATTAATTTTTTTTAATTAAATGAACTAAGCAGGCAATTAAGAAACTGGGAAGGGCATAGAGCAAACCCACATAAGGAAATAACATTAAAGCCAGAAAAAAAAAGCAATAACAAAAAAAATGCAAATGGAAAATCAAAACATTAAGATTGAGACAACTGGCAAAACTAATGCAGATACAAAATACAGAATATGAAAGGGAAAAATCAGATTTTTAAAAATATGAACTATACACTAATCAATTTGAAACCTAGATAAAACACATACAGTTTTAGAAGAGCATAAAACTCCACAACTGGCACAAGAGAAATTGAAGAGGTCAGTTAGTATGTTATAAAAAAAGAAAATAGAAAAAAAAAAAAGAAAAAGGATAAATTCCCCAGGACCTCTAGCTGCCAAATCCCAAAGGCCCAAGTCAATTTTTAGAAGAGTTCCACCAACTGTTCAAGGAATTCCTATCTTATACAAGTTGTTCCAGAAAACAAAGAAAAAAGTAAAAGCAATCTTGTTCATTTCTAGGCAGTTGAAATCTTGACTCTAAAACCAGGGATAGAGTGAGTGAGTGAGTGTGTGTGTGTGTGTGTGTGTGTGTGTGTGTGTGTACAGGCACACACAAGCTCTTTTCACTAATAAATAAGGACCCTAAATAAAGTGAGTGTGTGTGTGTGTACAGGCACACACAAGCTCTTTTCACTAATAAATAAGGACCCTAAATAAAATATTAACTACCCAACTGAGGTTTCCAAAACCATATTTAATATACATTTAGTAGATTCAAAGAAAAAGTCAAAAGACCATCTGAATTGATAAAGGAAAAAAGGTCATAATAAATCACAAACAGACACATTAATGAAGAGATTACATACTCATTCCTGGTTAAGATAATAAGACAAGGATGCCCATTTTTAATGCTAATGTTTAACACAGTATTGAAAGTCTGGCCAATGTTACAAAGAAAGAAAAATAAACATGCAGTGTGGTATAATGTGGAAGATTAGAGTTAAAACTGCCACTTGCAGATAAGATCTTTGGGGCTATGTGAGAAATAACAGAACAAATTACTATACAGTAAGAGTAGCAAGGTTTCTGGACACAAGATCAACTTTAAAAAAATAATAATCAGTAGTACTCCTTTATCAAGAACAGCCAACCAGAAAATACAATAAAAAATACTATTCACAACAGCAACACAAATATAGAGGAATTAACCAAGAAGAAAACTTTGTAATAAAAGATACAGAATATGATCTGAATAAATACAAGGATATGGATGAGACAATCTAACACTAAAAAGATATTGGAATTCTTAAGAAAATTCTAGTTTTTTGTTATTTTGAGGGTTTTTGTTTTTGTTTTTTTAAGAGAACCCTGATAAACTTACTCTCAACCATACATGGGATAAAGGGCTACAGATGGTAAGATCAACCTTAAAAGTGTGTTCCATGGTGGATGAGGGGTGGTAGAAGAAAGCAACTCACCCTGCCAGATATTAAGACATACTATAAAGCCAGAGTAATTAAGTGGGACAATGACAAAAGAACAAGCAAAAAACCAATGAAGAAGAGTGCTGCTCAGAGACAAAGGTGTTTGTAAGAATTTGATTTACAATAAAGGTGGTAACACAAATAAATGGGGGAAGCATGAACTGTTTAGTGAAGCATTATAAAAACTAGCTCACCAAAAAAGAAAGGAAAGAAAGATGCCTATTGAATATGAAATACAAAGGTGATCTCTAAAGGGATTAAAGACCTAAAGGTAAAAGGTAAAACTAGTCAATAGGAAATGCAGAAGGAGTAAGGAAAGATTTATCTTCAGAAGAACAAGCCGTATGTCAAAAAATTTAACAAACATAAAAATTAAGGATTTGTTTAATAGAGGACACCATGGACAAAATTAATAGAAATGACAATAGATTATTTACAAAGTCTAAGACTGATAAGGGATTAAAACCTAGAATACACAAGGACTCCTACAAAACAAGAAAAAGACAGTAAACCAGGGCTTCCCTGGTGGCACAGTGGTTAAGAATCCACCTGCTAATGCAGGGGACACAGGTTCGAACCCTGGTCCAGGAAGATCCCACATGGTGCGGAGCAACTAAGCCCGTGCGCCACAACTACTGAGCCTGCGCTCTAGAGCCCACGAGCCACAAGTACTGGGCACGTCACAAGTACTGAGCACGAGTGCCACAACTACTGAAGCCCACACGCCTAGAGCCCGTGCTCCACAATAAGAGAAGCCACAACAATGAGAAGCCCGTGCACGGCAACAAAGAGAAGCCCCCGCTCACCGCAACTAAAGTAAGCCCACGTGCAGCAACAAAGATCCAACGCAGCCAAAAATAAATTAATTTTTAAAAAAAGATAGTAAACCCCAAAATGTGAATGGGCAAAAGGGTACAAAATGAGCAACCTAAAAGGCTCACTCGCAATCATTATGAAAGCAAGCTCAACCCATTAGAAATCAGAAAATACAAGTAAAACAAAATGAGCCTGCCCCTCTTAGATTGGTAAAAACAGAAAAACGATAAAGCTGAATGATGTCAATTGTTGGCAAGGACACAAGGGTAAAGCGACCTTCACATACTGGATACAGGCATTGCAGAAAGCACCTGGAGGTACTGACGGTCTGCATATCCCATAATTAACAATTCCACTGATAAGTACATATCCCAAGAAATTCCCACACAGCTCCTTAAGAGGACATACACAAGCGTGAACAACATCACAACTGAATTCGTGCTGATGAAGCTTGGAGACAAACTGGATGACCATCAAGGAAAAAGCATATAATAAAGCATGGTGGACACACATCACAGAGAACCAGGAAACATTCAGAAGCCAGAAACTAATGACGAGAGATACATATAGACAGCAATGTGGAGAGATCTTAGAATTATAAAGTTATGTAAAAAACTATAAGCAGAATAAGATATTTGGGCTATTATTAGTGATTTATATCACCAATGAAATAAATAAGAAATCTGTATTTCTTTTAATTCTGTGCATTTCTAACAAATCTCAGAAATGATTTAAGATAAGTATACTCCCTACGGAGATGAACCAAAATAAACTTTAAAAGACCAACTCTAAATCTGTACTCAGCAAAATTTTAAACTCCCAATAATCCTATACTAGATACTAATGAACACTAGCTTTCCACTGTGACATACATTAAGTCCCAGATGGCCTTAAAAATATACACCTGCAACGTTGATTATAGAAAGATAAATAAGGACTATGAAAAAGAAGAACTTGTACCTTTCAATGTATCCTGTTGGTGTTTCTACCAGACCATCAAGTCTTTCTTGAAGGGCTGCAAGAATCTGAGGATTTTGCATCATCTGAACAGTCAGCTGACGCGCTTTGAAAAAAAAAAGGGCATTGAAAGAAGGATTTTATGAAAATGTATCATGCTATTTGAATAGGACAATCCAATCATGAAACTTTCCTGACTAGCTCATAAATCGCTGGTATGAGTAGAGACGAGCAGCAAGCTAAAGAAAATTCACTCTAGGAAAACCCAGTGTACAGGAAAAGTTCAGATTCTAATGATGTCTAACGTACACCATTTCTCAAGGCCACTGCCACAACTACTATGAACATTATCCTTTCTTTTCCTACTACCTTGTTTTACCCACCTTGTGTTTTGGGAAGCTCAAAGATTCATCCAGATGCCTATCTATGATCCTTGATAACCCTCTGAAGTCAAACAACACATACAAGAAAACTGCAAATATAGTGACAGTTTCAAGCCTGGGACAAAGATGGTCAAATGAATCTGAACGTTTCATTGATGCTTGTATAATGTGCTTGTGGGTATCTGAACAGAGAAAGTTAACAACTGAGATAGTCAAAAGTTGTAACTAAAGCCAAACAAAATTTGGTTATTAATGGCATCTAAAAATTATATTAAATCTAAAAATAACCCAGATTTATGCAAAACAAATTATTTTGCTATCTTATTTTCTCCATCAATACAGACTTCACCAAAAAATTACCATTAATTTTTCCAATTTGTTTTTAAACATCAATTTACTTCTAATACTGATTTTATTATTGGATGATGTACAGCTGTGATAACCAACATGCTTTCAGAAATACCAACACTGGCCACTAAAGATACAGTTCTCTATCTTTTAAAAAAACGCTGCACAATGAAAGCTGAAGCTAGAAGTTCAGCAGTCTTTTCAGAATAAACCTCATTCTGGCTTAAAAATGAGAAGTTGAGGGGCGCAGTGGTTGGGGGTCCGCCTGCCGATGCAGGGGACACGGGTTCGTGCCCCGGTCCGGGAGGATCCCACATGCCACGGAGTGGCTGGGCCCGTGAGCCATGGCCGCTGAGCCTGCGCATCTGGAGCCTGTGCTCCGCAACGGGAGAGGCCGCAGCGGTGAGAGGCCCGCGTACCGCAAAAAAAAAAAAAAATTAAGAAGTTGAGTCATCTGGTACGTTGATATTCTTGGCTCCTAAGCTACAGGGCATATCCTAAAGCAGTGTAATTCTCCACTACCATTATTACCCCCTTTAAAAATAATTTGCTATAGAAAATTTTGAATGATTTTGTCTACATTTAATAAATGTCTCTTTTTGATCGGTTGGAATGGATTAAAAACACAGACATACACACTACGTATTTTCTACATATTAAATACTAAACATTTTCAAATAAGTCTAAGCTAGTGTTATTTAGAAGCACCACTAGAAACAACTCCTACCACCACCTATAACGTACCTAAATTGAGACAAATCTCACAGGCAACTGTTTGACAAGCTATGCCATCACTCCAGCAGTAGAGCGTGCACACAGTGACTTCTGCTGGGTCACTACATCCATTCCCTCCTCGCTTACTACCACTCCTCTCCATCTCCAGCTCCCTCTGCCCCTCCCTTCCTCCCTCCCTCCCTCCCATCTCAAACATACATTTACACACAAAACTGTTACTGCAGGTTTGGCTAGTCAGTAAAGTGGACAAGTATCCAAAAAGAGAATGATATTTACTACTACCCTCCAGAAGACACGCGCCAGCAATCACTGGCTCCTGAAGGAATTTAAAATAATACCTTTGATTTTTGTTTCTTCACCAGTTTCTTCTTCTTCTACTTCTTCAACATCATCCAAATCTTGATCAAGTTCAGACTGCTCTTTGCTATAATATTATAGTATCACACCAAGGTTCAAATGTACCAATTACCCAAAAAAAAAAAAAAAAAAAAAAAAAATTATAGAAAACTTCAGTTCATTTTCTAGGTGAATATTCCTCTTTCAAAAATATGAAGTAGGAAATCCAAAGGGTGATTCAGTTTTCTAACTTCATATGTAAACAAGGACAAATTGGAAATACTTAAACTTTCATTTAAAAGCATATGGTCTAATATAAAGCTTATACTTTAAGCTTTAAAAATGTGGTTTGACAGGTTGTGATTCAGAGGATGTAATGTCAGAAAGTATGTGCTTTCTACCCAAATCCATTGGTTTCATTCTACCTAGTAACAGCACTCTGATTTTATGAGAGATGGTAATAAACCAAGCTAAAAAGTCTACATATCCCAGCCTACCTTTCAGCTAGATGTGGCTATATAACCATCTTTTGGCAGTAAGGTAAAAAAAGAGGAATGTAGAATTTTATATATATATAAAGCCTCCTTAATAGAATGGTAAACAGCTGGAACCCTTTTCAATATTGCTCCCTCCCTAGAACAGGGATATGATGGCTAGAGCTCCAGCAGCCATATTGGACCATGAGGCATCCTAGAGAACGGAACTCACCAGCTAAGAATAAATTAAGGAGTCTGGAAAAACAGAAGGATCCTGGATCCCTGGTGGCTGTGGAACAACCACATCAGCCTGTACTTACTATCTTTGGACCTTCCTTTTTTCTTCACTTCATAGGGGAGATGGGGAAGAACAGTAAAAGTTAAGAAGACCCAAGTCTACTTCATGCTTAGAGTAAAACCAGGAGGATGGACCATTGAAAGAGAAGGTAAAAAGTAATAACATTCTTCCCATTTCATCTTAAAAATCTAGTTTTTGAACATGAGATTACAATCAGCTTTAAAATGGGGAATTAGGATATCTAACTCAACATTCAAATCATCATACAATTCCTTGTGTTATTTTACATTTTAGTACGGTATTTGGTTAGTCTAGAAATAGCATTTAAAAAATTAATTTTCATATAGGAACTATAAAAAAGGTCAACTGTATTCTGCTAGAAAAATCTGTTTCTGTCAACAAAGGGAAAAAAAAACAGCCTTCCCATCAGAAACAATACAGATTATTTTGGGAATATCTTTTATTCACTATAAAGTTAAGCATAAAGACAACATGGAACAGCTCTTCCTCCAGTGCCATCTCATTCAATCATTTATTGAACATCTAAAACTTAAGGCTTTAAAACAGAAGTCCACAAACTGTGTCATATGGCCGAATCCAGCCCAGTCCTATTTTTGTAAATAAAGTTTTATTGGAACACAGCCACATTAATTTATGTATTGTCTCTGGCTTCTTTCACACTACAACGGCAGAGCTGAATAGCTGCAACAGAAACCTCATGGCTCAAAATGCCTGAAATACTTACAATCAGGTCCTTTAAAGAAAAAGTCTGCGGACTCCTGCTTTAAAGAACAAGGATCTTCCTCTTCCTCCTACCCTCCTATGAGCTCACAGGTATCCAACAGTAAATAATGGGGTGGGAAGCATAGGGCAGAATCAAGCTATCACAACCAAGTTTTTTTCGAAGTTTAAGACAAAATGAAAGTTAGATGACAGACTGCACATACTCATCTGATCTTAATCCTTCCAAACTCTCCACTAAAATTATGACAAAGGGGTTTTTAAACAAATACTGAAGGACAAGGAGACAAAAAGCAGCAAATTCACCGAGAACTGAAATCTAAGTCAGCAGTGGTAGAGCTGAGAACGAGCCTAAACACAGAATCTTAAAAAGGACACTTTTAGAACTAGGGCTTGGGGGTGAAGGTGGATAAAATAGGGAGAACTAAGCAAAAACTAATAAACAGTTAAATCCTTAGATCCTCTTTCTCACTCTAGCAGAACAGTTTCTTCTCTGGAAACGGAACTGGAAGCTCAGACTAGAGGATCACAGATATATACATACTATTGATAGAATGCTGAATGCAGAGACCCCTCCCCCAGCTGCCTTCTCCCAAGTTAGTTCCCAAATGTATGGAAGCTGTATCTTTACCCAAACACTCTTTACTGGGGTATGTGACCAGCCTAGAAAAAAATGCCATTCTGACAGTGGGGAGTCTCACAACAAATGTCTGCCCTGGTGAGCCCACATTAAAATCCTAAATTGAAAGCACTCCCCCCCTCCCAACAGTCAAATTCGCCAATTAACTTTAAAAAAAACATCCTTCAGGGCTTCCCTGGTGGCGCAATGGTTGAGAGTCCGCCTGCCGATGCAGGGGACACGGGTTCGTGCCCCGGTCCGGGAAGATCCCACATGCCGCGCAGCGGCTGGGCCCGTGAGCCATGGCCGCTGAGCCTGCGCGTCCGGAGCCTGTGCTCCGCGACGGGAGAGGCCACAACAGTGAGAGGCCTGTGTACCACAAAAAAAAAAAAAAAAAAAAAAAAAAACCTTCAACTATGCATTTCCCCCACCCAGTCTTAAAGAGCAAACAAGTATTACCTCCTATTTGAGGAAAGCCTCCTACATGGAGACCAAAACAGGAAAGAAAAATTTAAGACCAAACGGACTATACAGGGGAAAGAACATCCAGAGAAAAGATATTACAATCAGTGAAGTAAGAACAAGATGCTATAAAAATAGGAACAGAGAGCAAAGGAACGCTTGAAAACTAAAACAACAGAAATTTAGAAACTCAATACAAGAGTTAAAAGATAAAGTTTCTTCAGCTTTGCCCAGAAAGAAGAGCAAAGAGACAAAGATGGAAACTAGGACAAAAGGTAATCACAAGAACCAGTCCAACATATAACAGAAGCTCCAGAAATAGAAAATGGGAACAAGACAATCAACAAAATAAGTCAAGAATATTCCCTAGAACTGACAGCTATCAAGTTGCCAGACTGAGAGTCCACCACTGAATGCCTAACAAGAGATTTAAAAAAAAAAGACCTAACAATGTTAAAATTTCTGAACTCCAAAGCCAGAGTAGTTTCCAGAAATAGACATACATGTCTACGTTTTTTAAAAAGTGTTACATACAAATGATCAAGAATTATGACCATTTAGAACTTCAACACAGCAACACTAGAAGCAAGGTGACAATGGAGCAATGCCTTCAAAATTCTAAAGAAAAGTGATTCCTAAATTACAATTCTACACCCCAAATATCAAGCAGAAGGGTAAAATAGTCATCTTCAGTCATGCCATCTCAAAAGAATTTACTTCCCTTGTACTCTTCCAAGGTACTAAACCAAAGAACCAAAAAAAGAAAACATGGGATATAGCAAACAGCAAACCCAAGAGAGGAGAGACAAAAGGAAACCCCAGGAAGATAAAATAAATCCACAATGACAATTGTGCAACCAAGGTCAAGCAATCCACACTGGAGCAGTGTGATTCAGGAGACAATAACTTTGACAGCCATTATCAGTAAAATGTCTGCTGCCACTCTTCCTTTCATGCTGAAGACAGTACACATGGGAGGACTGGCCAAATTCGTATAAGTACTTGAATGTGTTGCCCTTATGATATAAGTTTCCTGCCCTCCCACCTCCATGTTCTGCTGCCTACAACAGCTGTGGATAATCGCATCATAACCCCTTCATCCTGAAATGTTCTGTTTTACCTATTCCTGAGTTGGCAGACTATTGTGAAATTACAAATAGCAACAAACAGTGCAGGTCACCTCATTCTCCTTCACATACTTCTGCAAGACATCCATCCACACTAGAACCCTGACAGATGCCAACTTCAATAAACCTATGTTTCCAGGATGTATGACCTTGCCCAATGACTTCTCCAAAATAAGCCCTTGTAAAGACTCAGGAAAGCTGAAGCCAGTCCATGACCCAGATAGTCTCTTTTACTTTTTATTTTCCTACCTTGGACCCTTCAACTAACACTGCTTTTTTCTTTACACAGCTAAGTTTGTAACTGCTATTCAGATTTTCAAAAGTAAACACTGATTAAGAATTTGTAGGTTATAAAACTCTAAAGAAAAACAAAGAAGTGAATTAGACAAAAGGCAAGATAGTACTGACACCTCTGGAGAGAAAAGGAGGATGCAATTGAGAAGGGGGGCACACAGGGCTTCTAAAAGTAATGATCCATTTTTAAAAACTTGTACACAAGTGTACTGTTATTCTTTAAATTTTACACATAAGCTTCATACACTTTTTATCTTGTATGTATGATACTTTACAATGCAAGTAGTAAAATCCTTGAGAAATGGTAAAAATGAATTCTCCAAATATTTATGACTCATTATTGTGCTCAGCACTTCCCTAAGAATACTGACAAACGGTCTACTATATTTATGACAGTGATTCTGTATACTATATTTTGTCTTGAATACATTGTACCCAACTTTTAAAATAGCAGGCACTAAAGCATGTCATTACCATACATTTTCATAGTACATAATTTGTACTGCTGTTAACTACATCACACGGTACAAAGTGATGCCAAATCTGAAAAAGGAACCAACTATCTGCCACTTACTTGTCGATGTCTGCCATGTTGTATGAACGCCAAATATCTATGGAGAGAAACATCAATGTTAAAAAGAAAGAGCATACGACTTATTTATAACCAATAAAAACATTTGAAACCAAAACGTTTAAATGAATATCACGTTAAAACTATTTCAAGGAAAAACACGGAACATAGACACTAGTCACTGAAGTAATTTTTCAGAGGATGCTGCTTACAAGTCACTACTTGGCATTCAGAATCTACTGGGCAAGGATTTTTACAATAGCACTGTTGGTGAAAATCTAATGTATGCTAGAATCACAGGAAAGGAAAAATACAAAGAGTCTTTATTCAAATTCCTTTAACAACTGTGAATGGTCAATTTTTGCTTAAATTTCTGGGCTGCTTAGTACCTCACAGATCAAACCCAGTTGATTTTTTTTTTTTTTTACTTTGACAAGTTTTCACGTATATATACACCCGTGAAACCATCATCAAAGTCAAAATAATGAACATATCCATCACTCTCAAAGTTTTTCCCCTGCCCTGTTAGAACACCTCCCTTCTCCCCTTCCTGCTTCCCACCCCAGGCAACTGTTGCTCTGCTGTCACTCTAGTTCATACTTTCTAGAATTTTATAGAAATGCCATCATACAGTATGTACTTTTTTCCCCCAGTCCGGCTTCTTTCATTCAGAAAAATTATTCTGAGATTCATCTATGTTGTAGTATTTATCAAATATTCATTACTTTTTATTGTATAATGGTATTCCATTGAAAACATATATTCTATTGTACGTTTAAATATTCAGCTGCTGATGGACATCTGGGTTTTCTTTTGGCAGGGGGCTATTATAAATAGAGCTGCTATGAGCATTTGTGTGTAAGTCTTTGTGTGGACAACTGTTTTACCTCTCTCAAACCCACTTGATTTTTAACAGTATTAATTTTTATCAAATTCATGTTAAAAAGTCAAACTCTGCCACATGCTGTACTGTACTCATTATGCTCCCCTGGAGATCTTTTTTTTTTTTTTTTTTAGTTTAATAATTCTTGTTATCAAATGTCAGCCCTTTAAACTATTTAATGGCAGTTATAAAAAGCTCTGGTCCCAATCTATGTCAAGTAAACTTCCTCATCTCCGCGAATGTACCTCATGTCACATCACTGAATACCACCACACCCCCAGCCTACCCCGGATATGCTGGCACTGTCCATAATGTTCTTGGTTACCAGACATGAATACTGTTAGGACTGATCAGAGCATGTCCTAAGTTCTTTTGTACTATAAGATTAGTATTAATTTAGAGAATACTGCTTTTAGAAAACCAAAACCTTATAAAATAGATAATAAAAACCTGCTGTACAAAAAATAAAATAAAAAAAAAGGAAAGCCAAAACTTAAGACAAAATGTGTTACACTGAGCCAGAAAAATGGCTGAATGCCATAGGTAATGCACAGATTACTTTTTAAAAAATTAAGGTTAGAATCCCACATTAACATCAATTTTTACTCTTTTAAAAAATTAAAACTTTAGTTTAACTCACAAGATGCTACAAGATGTGATTAATATGCTTTTCACCTAAAGAATTAAGAGTTACTGATTTTAGCAGTGAAGTGCTTTCATTTGGAATAGTATTGCTGATCCAACATCCACCCTTTAGACAATTTAGAAATATTTCTTCCTAATGTATCCTACTCTATTTTATACACTTTCTGTTTGCTGTAAATAATTTCTAACAGCATTGATAAATCTCTCTAGTGATGCCGGTTAATTAGTTAGCATTAACAAAACATTTAGCAAAAAATTATGAAGATACTAATTCAAAAATAAGAAAAATATTCAATCAGTCAAAGAAACACAAGCGGGATTCAAACTCGTCTACGAAATCAGAGTAAGGATTTTCTTTTAATGCAGGGAAAATTATGGTGAATATGCATTCTTAAATATGGCTAGTGTTCCTATAAACCATTACCTTTCTGGAGAGCACTTTGGCCATGGGAATAACAAAAGCCTTAAATATGTCCATCTCCAGCCTTGGTTATTCACTTATGAGAACCTACCTTGAAAAAAATTAAAGGATCTCAGGGTCTGTAAAATGTTTCATGCTCGCCTAATAGGTTCTTCCCAGTCCTACACAATCTTTGGCTCTCAGCTCAAAGATTTACTTCTTCAAGACAGGACAGGCTGGCATCTACTTCTTCAGAGATGCCTTCTCCAACTTGTACATCCTGGCTAAGTAAGATTTCTTGGTTGTACACACTCCTATAAAGCTCCATTTCTTTCCATCATATGATGTCTCAAGTTTGTAATTATAAATTATTGTGATTATCTGACTAATTAGTCTGTCTCCCCGCAACTGACCAGGCCATAAAATTCATGATTACAGGTATTATATCTGCTTTTTCCAATCACTGCATCATATCCTTCAGAGGAGTATAGAAAGTATACAAAGCAGTACACAGAAAAAAACCTTAGTATTAATGTGCATACAATGGAATGCTGTGCAATGAAAAAATAAAGCAGATCTGAGTTGATATGGAAAGAGCATCAAAGCAGGGGTAAAGGATGTATGGCAAAATCCAGTCTGGATATATATGAATGTGCATACTCATACATGTACATACTTTCTTATGAATAAGACATTTCTGGAAAGATATACCAGAAACCTAACAGGAGCTACCTATAAGAGAGAAAAGATTGGAAGTAAATGAGAACTTACGTTTCATTCTGCATTATTCGGTTTTCCTATACAGATACTTATTTAATAACATTTTAGAATTTGCTGGGTTGAATATACAGTGTAGTAAATCCAGCAATTATCAAAAGTATGAAACAAAAAACGCCCAGAACTTCTAAATTCAAATTTTTATATCATTTTAACATGTTCACAGAAAAATGGTTACACTTCTACCCTCAGTGTCCACCTTGTGGCATTACATTTAGAATTCAAACTCTTATAATGAAATTCTTTTGATTCTTTATTACAGAGGATTCAAGATACAACAAGATGGCATTCACTTCTTCAGAGATGCCTTCTCCAATCTGCACATTCTGGCTAAATTAGGTTTCTTGGTTGTATACACTTTTGTTTTTTAAAGAAAAGTATGCCTAATTTTGCAGCCAGATCATTTGGGTTGACACCAGCTTTGTAGCAATCTAGCTCAGGCGAACAACTTCTGGCCTTATTTCATCATCTTCAAAAAGCAGGAGAAAATTTTTCCCTCATTGGATTTCTCTTATTAAGAAGCAAATTCATGTAAAAGATTCGTGTTTGACACCTAGTTAACACTCAATAAACACACACAATGTTTTTCATTCTGTCCATTTTGAACTACGCTTTACATGGGGTCAGTGTTCCTGCAAAATAATTAGCTAGGATGATGGCTAAAAACAGCTTCTTTCAGTTTTGACAAATGCAGACTGACCAGTAAATGCACCATGGCAGTATAAGATGTTAACATTAGGGGAAACTGGGTAACGGGCATATGGGAACTCTGAACTACAACTTTACTGTAAATCTAGAATTACAAATAAGTCAAAAAACTAAAAATAAAGGAGCTATTCCCATACCCAGATTCAAAACCAAGGAGTGGACGCAAAAATCTGCATTTGAAATAAGAAACCCAGCTTCTGAGGCAGGTGGTCTCAGACATTCAGATCACACTGAAAAACACAAGTTTAGGTTAACACCTGCATTGATTTTTTTTTTTATTGCAGTCAACAACATTAAGTAAAATCAATGAGAATTTTATTTATCAGACATGAAATTGCTTTCTAAGAGTTCTGAAGAATTTCCACTCCTGGTAGTGACAAGCTAGATTATTCAGACCAACTCTACCAATGAAAACTAATTAAAAGTACAGAATAAAATATCTGTTAAAATCTTAAAAGCATGGGAAAATGTTAATAAGATAGTAAGAAATTACTAACACAAAACTGAAGGCAAAACAGGAAGCAAAAGGATAAGTAGAAGGAAGCCGCTTTTGCCCTGAGGGCAACTGCCAATCAAATTTGAACTACCGTCTGGTGAAACCAAAAGCCCTGGACTTATTCAAGGTAGGAAATCTTTATAACAAACCTCCCAAATTAAGCAGGAACCTCAAAGTGCTATATTCTCAGAGATAATACACAAGTCCTCCTGTTCAAAAGCCCAAATTCACCTCATCTGCACTGCACCCAAAACCTTAAGCTATGAGCTTAAAGCCATCTCAGCATTCCTAGGCACCTGCATATCCAAATGTAAATGAAAGGTGCCCTCATCCTAGACCTTAAATAATTCATAAAGTAATTTTTGAGAACAATAGGGGCAACAGAAAAGAATACAACAGAAGCCCATCCTATGAATGGACTTAAATATTGTCAAAAAGACCACACAGAAAAAACAATCATGCTTATTAAGTTTGAAAGTACAATGTCTGTAGCAGTACCTACAAGAAACAATCATTTACTAAATAAAGGTGATAGAGCAAATCTGGCAAAGAACTAAACAGATCTTCTACAAATAAAAATAACAGAAATCAAACTAAATGGGCAGGTTTAACAGTAAACCAAACACAGATGGAGAGAGAATTAAGTGAGCTGGAATGGAAGTGAGCTTAGAAGAAATCTTCCAAAGTATGGCAGAGACTAGAAGATAAAAAATACTGAAAAAGCATTTTAGGATACAATAATGTCTAAAAAGATTTAATACAAGTTCTAGGAGTAGAGGATAGAATGGGCAGAATATTTGAAGAAATAAATAGCTAAGAATTTTCCAGAACTAATGAAAGACAAGCCCTACAAATTCCAATCAGAATAAATAAAAAACCCACACTTATATGAGTGAAAATGTAAGACAATAGGGACAGAAGTCACCTCAAAAAGCATACAGAGAAAAGACTTAGATTAACTTCAAAGGCACAAAAGACTGACTACTGTTTTCTCTTCAATAGACACCAAAAAACAGAACGTACTGTGTGCTCAATGAGCTGAAAATAACTAAGGATCTCAGAATATTACACCCAACCAAAACATCCTTTAAGAATGAAGGTGAGGGACTTCCCTGGTGGCACAGGGGTTCAGAATCCGCCTGCCATTTCAGGAGACACGGGTTCAAGCCCTGATCCGGGAAGATCCCACATGCTGAGAGGCAACTAAGACCGTGTACCAAAATTACTGAACCTGCGCTCTAGAGCCCACAAGCCACAACTACTGAGCCCATGTGCCACAACTACTGAAGCCCACACACCTAGAGCCCAAGCTCCGCAACAAGAGA
Organism: Phocoena sinus; assembly: GCF_008692025.1. Taxonomy (NCBI): domain Eukaryota; kingdom Metazoa; phylum Chordata; class Mammalia; order Artiodactyla; family Phocoenidae; genus Phocoena; species Phocoena sinus. The sequence continues at coordinate 42,713,777 of NC_045772.1, read as the reverse complement.
AGCCACTGCAATGAGAAGCTCACACACCACAATGAAGAGTAGCCCCCGCTCGCCGCAACTAGAGAAAGCCTGCGCGCAGCAACGAAGACCCAACGCAGCCAAAAATAAATAAATTTAAAAATAAGAATAAAAGTAAAAAGTTTCCTTCAATTAAAAAAAGAACGCAGGTGAAACAGAAATATCAGGCAAAAATATCTCCAGCACTCTCATTAATAAATGCTATTAAGTATATTCTTCAGGCAGAAGGCAAGTGATCCCAAACAGGAGATCTAAAGATACAAGAAATAAGAGGAAATAAGGATATCAGCATATACCTAAACAAATATTTTAAGACATAATATCACCACTGTGTAGTGTTAAATTTAAACTACCATAACAATGTCAGTGGTGAGAATAAGGGGGGAGGAAATGGATTATTCTAATGTTAAGTAAGCATGTTATAATTTCTAAGGTGACTCCAAAATTTCATAAAGAGAACATGTAGCTTCCGAAGTACAAGGAACACCAAGTAAATTATACCTATTTTTACATCAACCTAAAAGAAAAACAGGTTTTGGACAAATAAAAAGTACACACACACACAAATCAGATTTAAACCTAATCATAGTGATTACATAAATCAACTAAAGGCTCCCTCTTAAAACTGTCAGACTAGATTTAACAAAATCCAACTACATCCCACTTATAAGAAACACATCTACAACGTAAGAATACAAAAAGCTTCAAAGTAGAATACAATCCTTAACCAAAAGGTGGTATCACTGTTTTAAAGTTTAAAGAGATTAAAGTTTACGACAAAAGGTTCAACCCACTACCCAAACAATATATGTTACAGAAGATCTCAATGGAAAGACAGTTCATAACATGACTGAAGGCAAATCTTAACCCAAGAACTTGAACATGAAGAAAATCTTCCATTGGAGAAGAGGGGGAAACAAGTGATTCAATCAGACCATCATTTGATTATTCTGTGGTCTTATAATAGCTAGATGTCCAGACATCAAATGACCTACCATTCCAGTATACCTGATTCTGTTCTCCTTACTTTCAATGAGAAGGAAAGAAAGCTAGTATTCATGGAGCTTACTCTGTAGAAAATTATTACATGCTTTCCTCTTATTTGCAGATTAGTAAGCAACTTGCTCAGCAACACACAAGTGAAAAAACTAGGAATTAAAATCTGACTTCCAATACCCATGCCAATTCCACTATTCCAAAAGCCAAGGGGCCTCCCCTATCAGCCTACTGCTACATAGATTATACAGTAACCTATAGTTATATTCCTTTACAGAAAATGACTACTTCATGGTGAAACAGCCAATCATTAAAAACTACAAATGTCTTAGGAATTCCCTGGCGGTCCAGTGGTTGGTTACGACTCCGCACTTTTACTGCCCAGGGTGTGGGTTCGATCCCTGGTTGGAGAACTAAGATCCCACAAGCCACGCGGCACAGCCAAAAATACAAAAGTAAGAAAATAAGAATTAAAAAATTAAAATTTTTAAAGAATTAAAAAAAAAAAGAACTACAAATGTTTCAAAGCAAAAGAGTTCAAGGGAGCCAGTAACATCCCAAGGAAAACATTTCCCTTTACTTCAGACCTCATATCTCATTCCAAATGCATTTTAAACAAATCTGTATTTTGGACATTGCTGTTCTATTAACAATTTCGGTGGTCCAGGGGCTCAGTACTTTACTTGATTCCAGCACAACACGTCTCATTCTTTATGCTTTTTTCACTTCAGGGATATCAAAAGTCAACCTAGAACTGACTTTTGTATTACACTCCCAAGCCAAATGAACTCCTATTTGAGAACACTATCTTCTGTTCAAGGGATCAAGGGATCATCTGACCCAACAGTAGAGAAACATACTGATATTTCTTGAAAATTCACTCAGCATTAACAAACTAAAACAACTTATTCACATATCAGACATATGCTGGAAGAAATCTTCAGGATTGTAAGTGCTTGAACTTTCCCTTGAAGCCCAGTGGAACCCAAGCAGGGTGCTTTTAAATTCCAAGCAGATGTATACAGTGTAAGTGTAAGTCAAGGGAACTCCCTTTAAACCAATATAAAATCCTTATTATAAATCATCATTGTTCAGTTATGTAACCTTGGATAAGTTCTTTAACTGCTCTGTACCTCAGTTTCCTCATCAAAATGTTGATACCAGCTATCTCCAGGAGCATTAAATGTGTTAATATACAGAGTAAAACATTGCCTGAATAATCATGCAAGAATATTTTCTGCCTGTTGTGCTCTTCTTATGTACCCTCTTTACCTGAGAAAATAATTCAAATTAATAAACTCTTCAAAATTATAGCCTCCTTTCCCAAAAAAAAATCACAACGCACAAAACTTCTGAGCAAGTAAAAATACATCAAACTATGTAGCAGTAAAAGGCAGGGTTGGTAACCAGAAGTGTAGAGGCCACTTTCCATGGCAAGCCCAGTAATGTGATCTAGTGGGCTGCAGTCAAGAGTAGTAAAGCAACTTACTTACAAGGATGAGTGAAAGCAACTGTGCTCACCTTCTAACCCCTACTCTGCCCAACAGGGAGAGAACTTACTCAGATGAAATTAGTATGAAATGGGTCTTAATGTTGCCGTTTTAACGAATTCCTTCATGTAAAGAATTAAAAGCATGGGAAAACGTTAATAAGATAGTAAGAAATTACTAACACAAAACTGAAGGCAAAACAGGAAGCAAAAGGATAAGTAGAAGGAAGCCGCTTTTGCCCTGAGGGCAACTGCCAATCAAATTTGAACTACTGTCTGGTGAAACCAAAAGCCCTGGACTTATTCAAGGTAGGAAATCTTTATAACAAACCTCCCAAATTAAGCAGGAACCTCAAAGTGCTACACTATCTCCCACTTCCCCCACTTTCTTTTTCTTCAGGGCACTCATCACAACTCAACACTTTATATCTAGACAACCAATTTGCCTGTTTGGCTCATGAAATAAGGTGTATGTCCAAACAGGAGCTAAAATATTTACTCAAAGAGTCAACTAAGAACACAAGTAATTACAGGTTTGATTAGACTTGAGGATTTGAATAGACTGTTCATTAGTTTTCTAAATTGATCAGGGTTCATCCCCTTTCATTAATATTTCAAATTTACAATCAAGCAGAAAATAAAGTAAGCAAAGCGGTATGTTGACATCTTCATACCTTTAAGTCAATCAGATTCTACCTTTTTTAGCCCCTTTTCCTGCAAAAGGACGCTGTATGAATACATTTTGGGGAGTTCAGAATCAGTCATCTCGAGGCAATATGGGCACGTTGAGTAAGTAATAAAAAAAATAGCACCTGGATTAAATTAGTTCTGGTACAAGTGTTGGGTGTGTTTTTGTTTTATCTCTAGAGTACAAGGGTGTCACATTTAGTATTAGCTTAGTAATTTTCCCTGTCAATAGGTCCTATATCAAAAATAGGTACTTTGCAACATATACATTTTATGAAAATTTTCAGAGTGATATAAAAGGACCAGTCTTCTTAAAAAGTAAATGGATTTGTGCCGTTAATTTGAACTCAGAAAACTTAGAAGCATGAGATTTAGCCCCAGAAGATCACTGTAAACCTCATTTACCAACGGTCAGCTTTAAATAAGTTTTTCTAAATGTAAGGTTTTTCCCTTAGCCAAAAGTGTATTACTAAGTATGTATAGAAGTAGGATTAATTAAAGCCGACAAGAAAATAGGAACTAAATACTACTCTGCAAAGGTATTTTGATGCTACGTATTTTCAAAAATGGCAAATTTCATTTTCCAGCTCAGCTCTCCTGAAATCAGGCAAGCAGTTTGAAGTTGTGAGCTTTTAAAGCGCAGTCCTTACAGTATAATCAGACAGTGAGAGAATAAAATTGGGGCTCCTTGAGGACATCATGTGCCCGGCTCTTCTTGTACTCGGAAAACCCAGCCCTCCCCTAAAGGACCTCATTACCCGTCTCCCTGCCCTGCCTCTTTTTTTGAGGGCAAAGCGGGCGCACTGACAAGGCAACAGACTACACACTTCGCTCAGTACGTTTACATTGACGCCGCATTCCACCTCGCAATACCTCCTCCACCATAACCCCACTCACCTTAAAAACAAAACAACTGGTTAACTATCTTAGATTGGGAACGTGAACAAAGGAACTAATTTGTAAGAAAGCAATAGAAGTCCTAGAAAAATTAAAAACATTTCAGGCCAAATCCTTTACTTCCACCTTAGAACTGTTCAGGCTTAGACTGATTAGGATCAATTCTCCCCAAATAAAAAACCCTGGTCAAGATACCCATCCTAATTCTAATTTGTACTTGAGATACACAAAAGAATCTCTTGTTAATAACAGCTAACGTAAGCGCTTTACACGTGTTAATTCTTTAAAACCCTAGCAGTGGAGGCCCTGCTTCATCATTCAGCACCTAACGTTCACACTTTCCTCCGGTACCAATAAAAAGACTAAGACCAAAGAGAAGCAGGGAAGAGTTGGAAACCCAAGGGCTGGACTTACTGGCTCACTATTCATTTTCACGTCCCACCATCTCCACAACTTCCAGTAAAGTAGGGACAACCAGACAGGGGTCTTCAATCAGGCCCCGCCGGCGGCCACGTGCGGAGGGAAGCCGCCGGGGGTTTCCCCTCCCAGACCCATCGCCGCCTACAGTGGGCGGGGAGCCCAGGAGCCTCGCTGCCTCCCCGCCCCCTCCCCGCCCAGGGGCCTCGTCCCCTCACAGCCCCTCCCTCCCATCGGAATTCGCAGCCTCCGCGGTTCTTTCCATCCCCCAGCGGCCTCCCTCCGAGTATTATTTTTGAGTGAGCGGGGGCGTCGAGGCGGAGGTGGGCTACAGACCTGGGCCCGGGCCGCACCCCAGGCGCCTGCCGGTCCCTAGTGGCGCAGCCGCCGCCTCCTCCGGGCGCCCGGGCGTCGCCGCGGCCTCGCTCCCGTCCGCGCTGAGAAGCTGGTGGAGCTCAAAACCTCGGTGCAGACTAGCACGCGGGCCGCACCGACCCCCGCGCGTGTCCTGATCGGTTCCCCAGAGAAGCGCCGGCCGATCCCGCGGGCCCTCTCCGACTGCGGGGTCGAGACTCCGCAAACGGCTCGGGCTCTGGCCTCACAGGACGGCCCCGGAGGCCCCGGCGGCCGGCAGCCCCCGCTCGCGGTTCCCCGTCCCTTCACCCCTTCCCTCCGCGCAGGCCGTCTCTACGTCCCCCCTTCCCCTTCGAGTTCCCGTCCGTTACCAGTGGCTAGCACGGGGAGCCAGGCGGCCGGAGCTGCGCAGGCAGTGACTCAGGGCGGCGGCGGGAGGAGCAGAAGGCGGCGCGGCGAGCAGATGGCGCTAAAAAAGACCCGAGAGCCCGCCGCTCGCGCTCATATACAATTAGCGTCAGCACGTAGGGCCCCCGCCACCGCCCTCCCCCTGGCCTCGCCGTCTCTTAGCAACGCGAGCGGGAGGCGGGTCCAGGACGGGTTGCCTAGCAACAGAACCGTCCTTCTTCTCCCCCCTCCCCCGCGACCTCCAAACCTCCCGCGCCAAGCTTGGGTTCGTCGGGTTCCCGCCTCCGCCCCTTACTACGCCTCCAGCCATCTCTTTTGTACCCGCTTCGCTGGAAAGGAACTCGCAACCCCTTCCGTTCCCGGGCAGGGCCCAGACCCGCCAGCCTCGCCCCCCGCTCACCTCGTCCCCCTTGCGTGGTACTGGGAAGGGTGAGGGCAGGGGGCCAGCGACCGGGTCCCGGCTTGCCGCATCCTAACGGCGAGCGCTCCTTAGTTCCCGACGCTGTCACGGCCTAATTCCTGCAACTCTCCGGTCCCCGGTAACCATTTTCTCTCCCCGCCCATTTTTCCCCCTCAGAACAACAGTTCTTTCCTTCTAACCACTTAGGCGGCGTCTTCTGCTGGTTTTGCTTCTCCTAACTCAGTGGGTATCCGTGGCTTCCGGGGATGCTCTTCATTGCTACCTCTCCATCCTTCTACCAGACTTGCGATCCTTTAGGACTTTCGATGGATGAAAATAGCATGTTTGTGTATTGTCTGGATGCTTTATAATGAGGACAGTGTTGTTTCATCTTTTTGAAAAAGTAAATCCCATGTAAAGCCTCAGGGCCTGTGAAACCTCATGGCTATTTTTCAGTTGAAGCTGGATTGACTAATATTAACTCTTAAAACAGTGGTTCTCGAAGTGTGGTCTGAGGGTCCCCAGACTCTTTAAAGGGGAAAGTCAAAAGTATTTCCATAATAATACTAAAATGTTATTTGCCTTGGCACTCTCATTCTCTCATAAGTGTAGAGTGGAGTTTTACAGAGGCTACATGACATGTGATATGGGAACACTGAAAACAGAAGCAAATATTAGAATCCAGTCATCTACTGTTCAACCAGACGTTAAAGAGATTTGCAAAAACATGAAACGATGCCACCTACTCAATTTTTTTTGTTTTGAAAAGTAGTTACTTTTCATATAAAAGATTCTTTTCTGTTAAAATGAAATGAAATAACGAATGTTTAAAATGAAATAACGAATAACTACTCTTAAAATTTCTTAATTTTAATTTCAAATATGATAATATAGGTATCTATAATACACATAAAAGTTCTTGGAGTCCTCAATTTTTAAGAATGTAAAGGGGTCCTGAGATTAAAAAGTTTGAGAACTATTCTCTCTTGTATTCCTTGAAACTTCTAACTGCTTAGAGTCATCTATTGTAATTCTCATGTTTAGCAGCAACCCCTAATCCATTTTAGAAGATATGGTTTTTTTCCTTGGCACTCCCCAACCTCATTGAAATTAGTTGCGCTTTCCACTCTGTGCTACAGATGACTGGGTTTATCCATTCATTTTGGGTTTTCTTATGTGATTACTTTGTTTGTCTCAACCTTCTGTCTTCATATACATCCTACTTGACAATGATGTAAGGCTAATAAGGATTATAATCACATCAATAATGACTCCTTGGGCTTCCCTGATGGCGCAGTGGTTGAGAGTCTGCCTGCCGATGCAGGGGACACGGGTTCGTGCCCCGGTCCGGGAGGATCCCACATGCCGCGGAGTGCCTGGGCCCGTGAGCCATGGCTGCTGAACCTGCGCATCCGGAGCCTGTGCTCCGCAACGGGAGAGGCCACAACAGTGAGAGGCCCGCGTACTGCAAAAAATAAAAAATAAATAATGGCTCCTCCTGAAGAATCTACAATACAAAAACTAGGTAGACCAGTGCCCAAAATGTCAGTACACTTGGCACTAATTTCAATGGAGTCCTCAAGAGCACCGCAGTCTAATCAAAGGTAAATAACTTTCACCTCCTTTCCATACACGTTGGTGGTTTGAACATCTGAGACCAAATTGAGAAGTTAGCCTTCATGATGGTTTCCATCCCACTCCAGGGTGCCCCACCAATTTCAGGCACTTATCCGAGGCTCCTAATTTCTTCAACCCCCACTGCCATATTTAAAGGCTTTATCGTTACCAGTTTATATTCTCTCTTTCCTTTGCTCCAGCTCCTTCCTCCGGCTTCCTCCTCCCTTTCTTTCAATTATCCTAGCCAATTTAAGGAATGAAACACGAATAAATTGCTAATAAGGCATGCCTTTTAATGTGATCTTTTGAACCACAGTTTGTAAATCTAAACCTCTACCATTTAAGACCCAGGAAGGGCAATCATGCATTAATTCAACAAATATTTATATGTCAGGAACAACTTGACACACTGGAAATACAGCATTGAACAAGAAAGACATGGTTCTCAACATGACAAGTGTTTTTATGCCCTCTATGCCCTCTGTTCTCCCCTTCTTTTTTTTTTTTCTTTTTCTTTTTCTTGGCTGCTCTGGGTCTTCGTTGCTGCGCGCGGGCTTTCTCTAGTTGCGGCAAGCAGGGGCTACTCTTCATTGTGGAGCTCGGGCTCTAGGCATGCAGGCTTCAGTAGTCGCAGCATGTGGGCTTCAGTAGTTGTGGCTTGTGGGCTTAGTTGCTCCATGGCATGTGGGCTCTTCCTGGACCAGGGCTTGAACCGGTGTCTCTTGCATTGGCAGGCAGATTCTTAACCACTGCGCCACCAGGGAAGTCCCTCTCCCCTTCTATTAATTCTTCAACAACTAGTTCAAATCTTTATCTCCTCTGGAGAACCTTCCCTATCTCACCAGGGCACAGCTGGCTGCACTCTCTTGCCTGTTTTTAAACAACTCTTTCCTGTATGTCTGTATGTATGTTCCCATGTTTCCTTCTCCCCTAACACACACTATACCAGATTGTCAGCTACTACAGGGTCGGGTCCTTGTTTGTGTATATCCTTGGCTTGAACAATGACTACTACAGGCAAAGACCTTCAATAATATTTTTTTGAGGGATGAAATGAAAGAAGCAAGGAGGAAAGCAAGAGAGGGAGGGAGAAAGAAATGTTATTGAAAACAAACCAGAAGTCATAATGCTTTATTAAATAATCCTTTTTTTTTTTTTTTTTTGCAGTACTCGGGCCTCTCACTGCTGCGGTTTCTCCCGTTGCGGAGCACAGGCTCCGGACACGCAGGCCCAGCGGCCACGGCCCAGCGGCCACGCTCCGCGGCATGTGGGATCCTCCCGGACCAGGGCACGAACCCGCGTCCCCTGCATCGGCAGGCGGACTCTCAACCACTGCGCCACCAGGGAAGCCCTAAATAATCCTTTTTTGAAGATAATTGCATCAATTCTATATTTATCATAGAGTCTATGTGAGAAAATTTGAGACTCTAGTCTATGCAAGAAGATTTTTAGATATGGTTTGGATATTGTTTGTTTGGATATTATTTTCTCTCATGTATGAAGTAACGATGATGAAAAGAAACTAAAGAAATACTGAAATCTCTGAGATCATAATGAATAAAGAAAATAAATGTCATGGTATTATTTGGAGACAGTGGGAGTGTCTGTTATTGGGAGGATTGATAGTGAAATGTGGTAGATGCACATCATAGAGAATTATACAGCAGAACATGGGATGTAATATGGCAACAGGGATGAATCTGTAAAATTTAGTGCTTGCAAAATAAAACCACAGTCAGGGAATTCCCTGGCAGTCCAGTGGTTAGGACTCCACGCCCTCACTGCCAAGGGCCTGGGTTCAATCCCTGGTTGGGGAACTAAAATCCCACAAGCCGCACATCGTGGCCAAAAATAAAATAAAATAAGATTAAATAAATAAAACCACAGTTAGATATCATTACACACCTATTACAACTGCTCAAATTAAAAAAAATAACTGATGGTACAAAATGCTGGTGTATATGTGGAACAATAGGAACCTTCATTCATTGCTGGTATGAATGCAGGATGGTACAGTCATTAAGTCAGTTTAGCAGTTTCTTATAAAGTTAAATATACACTTACCATAAAGAACCAGCTATCTCATATCTGGGTATTTACCCAAGTGAATTGAAACACACACAAACCTAGAGGGGAATATTTATAGCAACTTTATTTGTAATTGCCAAAAAACAGAAGCAACAAAGATATTGTTCCACAAGTGAGTGGATAAATAGTGGTACAATCGAATACTACTCAAATAAAAAGGAAGCAGTTACTAATTTACTCAACAACATGTATGAATCTCAAATGCATTTTTGCTAAAGTGAAAGGAGCCAGATTCAAAAGGCTATAGGTTATGTAATTCCATTTATATGACATACGGAAAAGGCAAAATTATAGGTATGGAAAACATACCAGTGGTTGCCAGGGATTCAGGAGGAGTGAAGGGTTGACTCTAAAGGCACCGCAGAGGGAGGGGATGTTTTAGGGTAGGAACTCTTCTATACTCTACAGGTAGTGGATACCTATAGACTTGATGCATTTGTCAAAATCCATTTGCTGTATTCAAATTAAAAAAAAATCAACCAAGATGATGAGGAATCCTGGGATGGAATGAAGGCTGTGACAAATTAATCTAACTTTATTATAAATATATAATATAACCTCATTGAAGGGGTAGGTAGAAAAGGAACTGACTTTGGAAAACAGTGTTTTGACTAGATATTATAAGGCTAAAGGCAAAAACTTTGTACTCTGTTTGGTAAATCTGTTTCTCATAGAGCTAAATATTAGGAATTTCAAAACTAATTTACCTGTACACCAGAAAATCTATATTAGTTTGCTAAGGCTACCATAACAAAGTACCAAATTGGGTGGCTTAAGCAGCAGAAATGTATTGTCTCACAGTTCTGGTTACTCACAGTTTGAAACCTAGGTGTTGACAGAGTTAGTCGCTGCTGAAGGCTGTGAGGAAAGGATCTGGTCCAGGCCTTTCTCTTTGGCTTGTAGATGTTCATCTTCTCCCTGCCTTCACATCTTCCTCCCTCTATGCATGCGTCTGTGTCCAAATTTCCCCTATTTTTAAGGACACTAGTCATATTGGATTAGAGGCCACCCTAATGATCTCATTTTAACTTGCTTACCTCTTACCTCTGTAAAGACTCTCTCCAAATAAGGTCACATTATTGTGACCTTATATGCAGTACTGGGAGCTAGGACTTCAACATATTAACTTTGGGAGAACACATTTTAACTCATAATAGTAGGCTCAAACAAATAATTAAATAATTGTAGATAATGGGAGCCAGGTCTCTCATTATTAGAGAAAATGTCATAAATAAGCAAGAAGAGAAGGCTAAAATGAGCCCTGGGGTGCTGGATTAGGGCCAGAGACATCAGTAGAAATTCATGTTTATAGATAGATAGATAAATAGAAGATAGATAGAGAGATAGATAATAGATAGATGTGTGTATTCATAGGTTACTATACATACATATATTTCCTAGCTCTGTCCATTGAGAGGGCCTAGAAGCAGTGACATTCCAGCAGCAATAAGCATGACCAGCAACGTGATTTTGATTTCTAAATACCATTTTCCTAGAAAAGGAGAAACGGCTGACTCTAGGACAGGGGAGGGAAAATATGAGTCTGGAGTATCTTATAATGCCAAAAAGGAAGGAAGTTTGAAAAAAGATAAGATAAAATTGATGGAAGCATGTCAAAAGGATACAGGAGCCAATCTGAAAGAGCTCCCAATGGCCAAAGCTGAAAAAATTTCAGCAAGGAAATAATTATGGTATTGGATTATAACCCAAAGAGTAAAATAAATATCTATGAGTCCATAATGATACAAAAATTATTTAACAAATAAATAAATATTGGAGAAGTGACAACTTTTCTTTATAGAAGAATTCCAAAGAATAGATGTAGATACTCCTCCTTCCAGGAGGTAAAGATTAATTCTGTCCCCACACCCTCCCTTGGTTGTGCACTGGACTTAATGACTCACTTCCAAAGAAGAGTATGGAAAGGGAAAAAAGTTAACTTGATAGTGGAGAAAACTGGCAAACAGCACCAGGTTTCAGATCAAGGTTAACACCATCAGTTATAAGTCATGTTACTGTCAAGTATGCCTTGACAGATGTGATGGGGCAGGAATTAGTACATTCATTTAATTAGTACACTGTACTAAGTGCAAACAGATATATATTAAACACATTACAATGGGGGTAGAAGGGAAGGAGAGTGTAGTACAGAAATAAAAAGGAATCAATTTATTACTCTAGAAAGGTCTTACCAGGGAGCAGGGAGGAGTTACAGGATAAGTTTTTTGTTTTTGTTTTGTTTTTTGCGGTACGTGGGCCTCTCACTGCTGTGGCCTCTCCTGTTGCTGAGCACAGGCTCCGGACGCGCAGGCTCAGCGGCCATGGCTCACTGGCCCAGCCACTCCGCGGCATGTGGGATCTTCCCGGACCGGGGCACGAACCCATGTCCCCTGCATCGGCAGGCGGACTGTCAACCACTGCGCCACCAGGGAAGCCCACAGGATAAGTTTTTTTTGTTTTTTCTTTTTTGTTTTTTAAAGGAGTGGAATGTGGCTATGCACCTTTTGCCAAAACTAGACATTCAATATTTTTCATTTCTCAGTATTCTGTCTCTGCAGGATCAAATTGTGATTCATATTTTGAAAGCTTATTTCTTAAACTAGAAGAAGCAAAGAGCAGTAAAATTAGATTTGTATCAGTTGTAGCAGAGTAAATTTGAGCAGTTGGAGGAAACTAGAGACACAATGTGGAAATTAAAAAAAAATCAAGTCGACAGCAACAACAATAATAATCACTAACATTTATTAAATATCTTCCATGTGCCAGATACTGTTCTATAGAGTTTTACAAATATTTGCTCATTTAATCCTCATAACAACCCTGTGAGTTACTGTAGATGAGGAAATTGAGATTCATAGGGATCCAGGACCTGTCCCTGGCTACAAAGCCCAAAAGTGGCAGAGCCAGGATTTGAATCCAGGCATCCTGGCACCAAAGCCTGAGCCAGTCATCATGTCCTTTCTAGTGAAGCGCGTAAGATGTCTCAGAATTCAAGCAATTCACTCTAAGAGAAACAGACATGTAAACAAGTAGTTGTGACTCAGTGTAAGAGAAAAGAGAAAAGAGTATCAGAAGCGACACTGAAAACAATCTTGAAGGCGAAGTACTTCCTATATGACGAAAGCAGGACATCACTCCTGGCAAGCGAACAGCCATTTGGAAGAAGTTTGGGTCCAGTTGTTCAAGGTCATACAGGAAATACAGTATGGATACAAAACTGCTCAAACAAGAACTTCTGCCTTTGGCCAGGCATGGATTTTGCAAACAGAAAAACTCCCATGTAGTCATGAAATATGTTCGTTTCAGGTATTTGTCAGTTCCATTTGGGCTAACTTTCAGTTGTCAAACTGAATCTCTACTTAACTCCAGAAACGTGATTTCTTAGTAATAGAAAATGCATTTACATATTTCCACACAGTTAAGGTTGGAGTCTTTACAGGTCATGAGCCAACTTAAATCTATTTTCTGAAAACTTATGAAGCCATCAATTTTACAAATAGTTTTGAAAAATATGTCACAGAAATCCAGAAAAGATAACAAAGAACAGGGGCTGAGAAGCAAACACTGTGGCTTACTCTGTGTTGGGCATTGTTCTAAGTTACCTACATATTTTATCTCATTTAACCCTCACAACAACCCTGTGAGGTAGCTACTATAAATATCACTATTTTATAGATGAGGTCACCAAGGTACAGAGAGGTTGAGTAACTTATGCAAAGATGCAATTAGTTTAGTGCCTGGGGGAACAAGGATTTAATAAACTCAAAAGAGTGATGCTATTTGATTCTTCGATATTTATTTAATTCAGCACATGGTATACTATGGTCTAGACCATGGTCACAAACTCAAACATCTACAGTTGCCAGGCCAAGAACATATTGTGTGAAGTCAGCCAGGTATCGGACAAAGGGAGAGGTAGGGACTGTGAACAACTCCTCAGCTCCAGCCAGCTGTAGTCACATGGACTTGGTATTATAAGATTTTCCAATTTTTCAACAGAAGCTGACTTTTATATGGAATCGTCCAATATTAGGAGAATGAGTGCACAAAATGAGTTCAATTCTGGACATGCCATGTTTCAGACAGCTGTGATGCCTCAAGCAGTTAGAAATCTGAAAATGTGCACACAGTTCAGGAGAATAACTCAGGAGAATAACTCCTGAGTGGGAAGTACAGATTTAGAAATCCTCAGTGCAAGGAGTATAGATGAGGATGCCATAGACAAGGTAAGAAGAAAATAAGAGGACCAGGAACCCGAGCATTTGAAGAGTTGGCAGAAGAGGAAGAGCCAGCAAGGAAGAACTAGAGCAGGAGGAAAGGGAGAAGAGAGCAGAACTTGAGATGCCAAAGAAGGAAGGTGAATCAGGCAATTTCTACCAGCCTAATCTTGTTCAGAGTTGATGCACTACTCCCTTTGGTGAAAGAGATCCTAGACCTCAGTAAGAAATATGACAAGTTCAAAGAATCATTATTTAAAGCCCAAGTGGGCTAAGACTTTCTGGTATCAAAATTAGCACCAGAAGAGGATCCCAGAACATTCCTACTGCTAATCACTTTGATGGCTCTAACTTAAAAGGTAGAAGGATTTAAGAAAACACTCCCATTTACCATTGCAACAAAAAGAATAAAATATCTAGGAATAAACCTACCTAAGGAGACAAAAGACCTGTATGCAGAAAACTATAAGACACTGATGAAAGAAATTAAAAATAATACAAATAGATGGAGAGATATACCACATTCTTGGATTGGAAGAATCAACATTGTGAAAATGACTATAGTACCCAAAGCAATCTACAGATTCAATGCAATCCCTATCAAACTACCACTGGCATTTTTCACAGAACGAGAACAAAAAATTTCACAATTTGTATGGAAACACAAAAGACCCTGAATAGCCAAAGCAATCTTGAGAACGAAAAAAGGAGCTGGAGGAATCAGGTTCCCTGACTTCAGACTATACTACAAAGCTACAGTAATCAAGACAGTATGGTACTGGCACTAAAACAGAAATACAGATCAATGGAACAGGATAGAAAGCCCAGAGATAAACCCACTCACATATGGTCACCTTATCTTTGATAGAGGAGGCAGGAATGTACAGTGGAGAAAGGACAGCCTCTTCAATAAGTGGTGCTGGGAAAACTGGACAGGTACATGTAAAAGTATGAGATTAGAACACTCCCTAACACCATACACAAGAATAAGCTCAAAATGGATTAAAGACCTAAATGTAAGGCCAGAAACTATCAAACTCTTAGAGGAAAACATAGGCAGAACACTCTATGACATAAACCACAGCAAGATCCTTTTTGACCCACCTCCTAGAGAAATGGAAATAAAAACAAAAATAAACAAATGGGACCTAAGGAAACTTAAAAGCTTTTGCACAACAAAGGAAACCATAAACAAGACCAAAAGACAACCCTCAGAATGGGAGAAAATATTTGCAAATGAAGCAACTGCCAAAGGATTAATCTCCAAAATTTATAAGCAGCTCATGCAGCTCAATATCAAAAAAACAAACAACCCAATCCAAAAATGGGCAGAAGACCTAAATAGACATGTCTCCAAAGAAGATATACAGATTGCCAACAAATACATGAAAGGATGCTCAGCATCATTAATCATTAGAGAAATGCAAATCAAAACTACAATGAGATATCATCTCACACTGGTCAGAATGGCCATCATCAAAAAATCTAGAAACAATAAATGCTGGAGAGGGTGTGGAGAAAAGGGAACCCTCTTGCACTGCTGGTGGGAATGTGAATTGGTACAGCCACTATGGAGGACAGTATGGAGGTTCCTTAAAAAACTACAAATAGAACTACCATATGACCCAGCAATCCCACTACTGGGCATATACCCTGAGAAAACCATAATTCAAAAAGAGTCATGTACCAAAATGTTCATTGCAGCTCTATTTACAATAGCCAGGAGATGGAAGCAACCTAAGTGTCCATCATCGGATGAATGGATAAAGAAGATGTGGCACATATATAGAATGGAGTATTACTCAGCCATAAAAAGAAGTGAAATTGAGTTTTTTGTAGTGAGGTGGATGGACCTAGAGACTGTCATACAGAGTGAAGTAAGTCAGAAAGAGAAAGACAAATACCGTATGCTAACACATATATATGGAATCTAAGAAAAAAAAATCATGAAGAACCTAGGAGTAAGACAGAAATAAAGACACAGACCTACTAGAGAATGAACTTGAGGATATGGGGAGGGGCAAGGGTAAGCTGTGACAAAGTGAGAGAGAGGCATGGACATATATACACTACCAAATGTAAGGTAGATAGCTAGTGGGAAGCAGCTGCATAGCACAGGGAGATCAGCTCGGTGCTTTGTGACCACCTAGAGGGGTTGGATAGGGAGGGTGGGAGGGAGGGAGACGCAAGAGGGAAGAGATATGGGAACATATGTATATGTATAACTGATTCACTTTGTTATAAAGCAGAAACTAACACCATTGTAAAGCAATTATACTCCAATAAAGATGTAAAAAAAAAAAGGTACAAGGATTTCACTTCCATTTTTCCAACTTTAGTGATATTTTCCAACTTTAGTGATATTTTATTAGTATAATTATTATTTCATTTCTTCAGGTGTTCTTTTCTAGTAACTAGTTTGCTCTTATGACATATTGAAAGTTCTGAAATACTTAGCAGTAGAACCACGAATAAAAACTGTGATTTTAGTGGAAAAGCAATACCCATTTAGATCTATAATTACATAAAAACATTTCACACCTACAAGTTAAAACTTGGTTCACACATCAAAAATTATGTATAACTTTGCTCAGACACATTTTTTCCCAATGAATTTAGGACACCTGCTCATATAACAAGGAAAGCAAGTTGAGTTCCAGGAAGCCAGTAAATAAAACCCATTTTCCCTGCCTGAGTTTAGAACCAACTGAAAGACAGATGCAGGAGGCAACCAAAGGGAGATCAAAATAGTACGGAGAGGGTAAATTGGAGAACATGGCTTTGTACTTGCAGTGGATTTCCTCAGACCTCACCTCTAACACAGGCCCCCCGCCTCCCTGCAGGCACAGGCCCTCCTGTACCCCCAGCAAGGTAGAAGACAGACCTGGACAATGAATTCTGAATTAAAGGGAACCCAAGAAGGGACTGGGTTTGTTTGCCCAGTTCCTTCTCCCAAACTCCCCAATCAGGTACATCATGCCTTCTGCCCTGGGGATAAATGATCCAGTCGGAAGGAATAAAGCAGGTTTCTCTGGTGGAGGTTCTTCTACAAGGAAACCTGAAGCCAGGGAAATGGAGGCCCCTTTGTAATACTCCCTACTGCCTTATCTCCTTCCCAGCTCATCCCACAAGGCGGGTTCCATTATACCCGCAGAACAGTAAATGACTAAACCTGGACTCAGTCCCAGGTTGTCGGATTTTAGAACACTGACCTTCATACTACCCTGAAGGCTATGCCCCAGAGGTCTGTGGTTAAATCGAATAATCCCATTTAAATTCATTGGGTGGGCAGTTAGAGAAGAGGCAGTAATGATATAGCCCAAAAAAGGCACAGTAATGAGACTCAGAAGACCTAGATCACGGTTGCAACAATATTCCCAAATGGTTGCTTGGCCATGGTCAAGTCACTAAATTCTTTGTTACTTAGTTTTTTGATCTGTGAAACTAGTTTATCAAGTCCTGCCATCCTACTGTCTAAACCATCAGATGAGATATTTCATAAAAGCATTTTGGACAAGCATCATGCTACTGTCAAAAAGACAACTTATTTGCAATGAAAGTATTATTTAAACAATCTTAAATAAAATTGGAAAAGCAGACTTTTTCTGAATGTTTACATTATAAAAGCAGAAGCTGTAGAGGCTGACAGAGGCGGATTTAAATCCCAGAATCCTCCTCTCACTACCCGAGTAAACCTGGACAAGTAATTTAATCTCTCTGAACATTGAAGAGGATCAGAACACTATGCCACCCAAAATATGCCCCTTTGGCAAAAGGATTATTTTGAGCTGAGACAACTGAAAGTCAACAGACGAAGGGAGAGCTCTCTGCCCTCCCCTCATTGCCTGAAAGCAGGATATAAATTTCCCTTTGAGGAAGGTACCTCCCCTATGCATCCAGGGAGAGAAGAGTACCTCCTATCATCAAAGATGGAGAGTCAGCACCAAGATGAGTTTGCATAAACAGAATTTACTAAAATAGCCCTTATCTTCTATTAGTTTCCCCCATATATTACTTAGTCACTTCCCCACAATTTATCATCCCTTTAATATCAAGTTTTCTTTCCTTAGTTAAGAAAAGTATAAAAGGTCCGGAGTATAATTGCTTCTTTGAGTTCCACTTATTTTCTGTAAACTCCTGTGCATGTAAATATAATAAAAATTGTGTCTTTTTTTTCTTGTTAATCTGTCATTTGTTTTTTTGTTTGTCTGTTTTTACTTTGGGCTGCGCTGCGCAGCTTGTGCAACCTCAGTTCCCCGACTAGGGATTGGGGTGAGGGTTTGATTCCTGGTCAGGGAACTAAGATCCTGCATGCTGCACGGCTCCACCAAAAAAATTTAAAAAAAAATTTTAATGTCAAAATAATTTACCTATGTAGCAAGAAGTCTTCTTCTCTTAGTTTCAAGCATCAGCACATAAATATACGTTAATCATTAATTCAGTCATTCAACTAACGAAGTTCTACTAAGCAATTGGTATGTTTAGACGTCGAATTTTGTAACACTGGGGATACGACTTTATGATCTAGTTGCGGACATATCCCAAATAAACATAACAAAAGGAAAGTGTACTATAATAAGGAATAAAATTCTATGAAAGTTACATAACCCAATGTCTCAATTTCCTTATCTGTAAAGTGGAGATAATTTTGATCCCATAGGACTGTTATAATCATTATATAAAATAATGAAGTTGAAATTAGAAGAATGATTTCCACACTCACAGCCCAGTCAGCCTGGGGAGGAGAATACCCCTTAGTGGAGACTTTTCCTTACCCACGAATATCCAGTCTTGTTTCCTTCCAGGGTACATGGCTACTGTCCTAGACTAAGTTCCTCAGCCCCCTGCACATTGAGTTATGACTGTGTTACCAAGTTCTTGCCAATAGAACATGAGCAGAAATGGCATGTGTGCTTCTAGGCTTGGATTTTAAGACATTTGATTTGCCTTCTCCATATTCTCACTGACTTTCTAGCTATAGAGCCTGGCTTGGTGGCTAAGTGTCTTCAGCAATGCAGATGAGGACATGCCCCAGGAGATGATGGAGAAGCCTAACACCTACCTCTGATCTGGATCGATCACCCTCTTCATAATAATTACATGACAGAGAAATAGACTCTATACTCTTTAAGCTTCTGTAGTGTTGTGCCTCTGTTATAGCGGTTTGGTCTCATCCAAGCCAATACAGCTGTGGTCGAAGGATTCAGCTGGGCTTACATCTTTCAGATGTGTCTTAGTGTAACTAGAAGTATGGCCATAAGAAGTAAGTGGCTCAGTGATGAGTTGGCTTCTTATTTCTGGCAGCCCTAAACAGATAAAACTGGAAACCGGGAGGTAAAAAGATGAAGGAAAGGAATGAATACTATTCTTTTAAGCTGTGGTGAAGCATCGAGTCCAAAGTAAGTGAGGCAGCATTGCTAATTACGGGACAAGTAGGGGAAAAAATGTGTTTCTCTTCTGACTTGCAAATTTACTACGTGGTATATTCTTCAAGAACTAATATTTTCCCTTCATGTGTGTGTGTGTAGGGTGAGGTGGAAGCTAGCAGTATTTATGTGTGTGTGCGAGACAGAGAGAGACAGAGACACAGAGGCAGAGATACTGTGAGACCAGGATAGAGAGAGAGAAATAGAGAGAGACAGAGAGAGGGACAGGAGAGTCAGAGAGAATCCAGATCCAATAGTTACTCTCCGGATAATGGGACAAAAAAATAAAGAGGAGGGTCTAAAATTCATTCTGGTGGAGAAACCTCAAAAGGTATCACACAGGGATATGCACACATATTTTGGCTGTCCTTCAGAACTTGGATTGCTGGGTGATTCTCCTGGGACACCACCATAGACTGAATGTTTATGTCCCCCCAGAATTCATATGCTGAAACCTAACTCCAGTGTGATGGTATTTGGAGGTGGGGCCTTTGTGAGGTGATTAGGTCATGAGGGTGGATCCCTCATGAATGGGATTAGTGCCCTTATGAAGGAGACCCCGGAAAGCTCCTTCATCCCTTGTGCCATGTGAGGACACAGCAAGAAGATGGCCATCCATGAATCAGGAAGCCAGTTCTCACCAGACACTGAATCTTCTGACCCCTTATCTTGGGCTCCTTAGTCTCCAGAACTGTCAGAAATAAATGTTTCCTGTTTAATCCACACAGTATATAGTATTTTTGTTATATCAGCCTGAATGAACTAAGACATCACCAAGCCCACTCTGCAGACATACACACTGTTCTATGGGACTTGGAGTGACCATTAGCAGCATCCTAGAATGCTATTCTATGCAGAACAACTCAAACTCAGGGGAAAGACTGAGGATCCTGGTACAGGCTCTGTGTGTAGAGAATGAGTAAGCAGACAGGTAAACCTAAGAAGAGGGGAACCAGATAAGGAACTAGAGATACCAGCAAAGAGTCTAGAGTGGTCCAACCCAATGCAATAGCCACTACCCATGTGTAGCTATTGAGTGCTGAAATGTGGCTGGTCTGAATTAAGATGTGCTCTAAGCGTAAAATACACATCAGATTCCAAAGACAGAACAAAGAAAGAATTTAAGATATTTCATTAACGATTATTAAAAATATTTATTTATTTATTTATTTGGCTGTATCTGGTCTTAGTTGCAGCATGCAGGATCTTCATTGCCGCGTGCAGGATCTTTCGTTGAGGCACGCAGGTTCTTTAGTTGCAGCACGTGGTCTTAGTTGCCCTGTGGCATGTGGGATCTTAGTTCCCCGACCAGGGATCAAACCCGTGTCCCTTGCATTGGAAGGCGGATTCTTAACCACTGGACCACCAGGGAAGTCCCATTAATGATTTTTAATATTAATTACATGTTGAAATGATAATAGTTTGGATATGTTGGGTTAAATAAAATATATCACTAAAATCAATTTCACCCATTACTTTTTACTTCTTTAAAATGTGGCTATAAAAAATTTTTAAATCACATTTGTGGCTTGCATTACATATCTTTTGACATCACTGGACTAGACCAGGGGTCAGAAAACTTTAACCCACAGGCCATACCCAGCCCAATGCCTATTTTTGTAAATAAAATTTTATTGGAACACGGCCAAGTATATTTGTTTGCATATTGTCTATGGCTGTTTTCCCTATAATGGCAGAGTTGGACTGTTGCAAAAGAGACAAACTATTCAAAGCCTGAACTATTTACTGTATGACCATTTACAGAAAAAGTTTGCTAACCTCTGGTCTAGACTATGGGAGAAGTGATATTTAGCATTCAGTTTAAAATTATTTCCCTGTGAACCCTATCATTTCTTTTAGTAACCCCAGCTTTAGGGAAAGCCTGAAACAACTATATAGGCTTCAGTGGGATGTAGGGGAAAATAAAGTGAGGAAAATAGAGAAGGTGAGACCAGCCCCACCCACACCCCCATTTGTCCTTCTGCCGGCATTTATGTAGGAGCAGCTGTACCCTTTCAAGGAATTTTAGGTGGAGACCAACATCAAAGTGTGTGTATGTGTGTGTGTGTGTGTGTGTGTGTGTGTGTGAGACAGTGGTGTGAGTCCCCTTTGAACTGAAAATGATAGGGAGGGACCCCACGCTGACAAACAGTTCAAAAGGAAAACCTTCAAAAGCAAACTTTCTATTCTTTAGAATCGAGGGCCTCAAGTGGCTGGTAATGGGGTGGGGAAGGCGGGGTGGCAGATGCACTCTTCGCTAATGTATTTGTGAGGTGTCCTACATTCTACATAGGACAGAACAGTGTCCTGGTTAAAGGGTGCTGAGGTGTGGGTTCGTGATCCTGGTTCTGCCACTTTCTAGCAATCCTGCTCAAGGTTTGTGATGATGAGATGAAATCATGCTTCAGTGGCTTGCACAGTTCCTGGCACATATCAGGCATTTAGAAGGTTATTATTGTTTTCTTTTATAAAATACTGACTGTTTTAGGGAGAAAGAAGTAGAAATGATCTTAATTTTTAAAAATAATGGGCGGTTTGGAGAAAACTGGAAAAGCAATAAGGAGGAAATGTATTCTAATTTGTTTTTTATTTCTAAATTGTGTCTGACAATCCATTAAATGAGGCTGTGGTTTTGGTTCCTCTGGCTGGTGCTTCTGATTCGTCTTCCTGTCCTCCTGCCTGAAATGCCTAAGTCTGCAGAAGGGATGACATGATGAGAACTAACCCTACTTGAAAATGAAATGCTGCTTTAGATTTGCCAAAAGATTCCCACTTTCTGAAATTCTCCTTCTCCGTCTCTGGCCTACTGTGAGGGGCTATTCCATTTCTACAGGGGCCTGAAATCCACCATCACCCCCTTTCCCTAGAATTATCCTAAGAGTTGGACAATGTAATTGACTCCAGAAGGTTATGACCACACAACTTCTAAGGAGAAGGAAAGGAAGAGGCCTGGATATTTATTTTGTTGTGTGTGTTTTGGGGTTTTTTTGGTGTTTGTTTTCCTGCTATTGGAACTTGATTTGTTTCCTATTTCTAGTTAAATGGTTCAGAACCCTCTTCCCTGAGGCTGGGGCTATTGCTGTTGCCTGTGTATGTGGAGTGGATGGCCATCGCTATTATAACCTTACGCTAGCAGGCACAGTTTCTCCCAACCTTCTTTCTAGGCATAAAATGCAGAGTCTTCTGTCCCGGATAGTAAATGGCTGCTCAGCTTTGACATTGTGTTTTTCTGCCCCAGTTCACGAAAAATATTGCCCCAGAAACCCATCAGGTTTTCTACGTTTATGAACTCTGAATCCTACCTCCCAGGTGCCAGTAAGAAAGGCTCTCCTAGAGTCTTCTAGATGCAGAACTGCAAAATGAAAGGTCCTAAGTAAGGCCTGCATTTGATGGCAATCCTTACATGGTCCCTTTCTGATAATATTCTTTCCACCCAAAGTTCCGAATCCTATGTCCCTTTCTTACATTCTCAAAAAAAAAAAAAAAAAAAAAAAGTTGAGTGAAAATAGGCTCTGTTTAGGCTTTGGTTAAACCTTCTGCACTCTGAGGATTTTCTGCTGTAGTGCTCAGGCTTTTTGGAGAAGCTTCTCTTTTTCTTGACACCTTAGTAGATTGGCCAAAATCAGCCAACTTTTGGGGGTGGAGATGAGGAAAGGTATGTCTTCCAATCTCTTTGTTTGATATCTTGAAAAACATACTGTTTGAAAAGAGTTTTCCAGACCTATAAATAATTAGCACTTGAAAGTACCAAAAGCTCTTTCTCAATCTCCTTTTAAAAAGAAAACACCGAATGAGATAATACTAGCACTTATTGAGCTCTTCCCAGTGCCAGGCACTGTTCCAAATGCTTCACATATGCCTACCTAACTTTCACAACCCTCTGAAGTAGCTACTGTTATCATTCCCATTTTCCAGATGAGGAAACCGAGGCACAGAGTAGTTAAATTGTTTGCTCAAGGTAACACAACTATTAAGTGTGAGAATCTGACTTAAGAATCTAAAGATCTAAAGGGGCTCATATACAGGAAGCCCTATTACAATTTTCTCTGATAGAGAGACTGGAGAGTGTGGTGAATAATACATAGGGCTCAGGACTTAAGACAGTATAGGGTTTAAATTCCTATTGTCCCTTTACCAACTGAATGATCTGGGACAAGTAAATTTATCACTCTGAGCTTTACTTTCCTCGTCTGCATTTTGAAAATAACAATACATTCCTCATAGAAATATTGTGTAGATTTAATGAAAAAACCTGTGCTTAGTAGAGACCTGGTAACATAGCATTATTGTTGGGATGAGAAACTGTTCTCAGCTGTCAGGACAGAATTACTTAGGGCATGACATTTACAAGAGGAATTACAAAAGTATAGATTTCCATTGATAGTTGGACAAATTACTTGCCTCAGTTCAGCTTAGAATGATCTTGGTATTTTGTAAGGTCCTAGGAACCATCCCAAATTGGCAGCCAGTGATTTTAGTCATTCTAGAACAGAACTGTCCAATAAAACTTTCTGCAATGATTGAAGCGTTCAGTATCTGCACTGTGTAATACGGTAGCCACTAGCCACATTACAGCTCTTGAGAACCTGAAATGTGGCTGCTGTGATTGAGGAACTGATATTTTAATTTTATTTAATTTTAATTAATTTTAATTTAGATAGCCACATGTGGCTGGTGACTACCGAATTAGACAGCAGAGCTCTAGAGCTCTGGGGTCCCCCAGCAGTCCTTGGCCTGTTAGGAACCGGGCCGCACAACAGGAGGTGAGCGGCAGGGAGTGAGTGAAGCTTCACCTGCCGATCCCCATCAACCGCATTATTGCCTGAACTCTTCTCCCGCACACCCAGCCACGCGCGCCCTTGCCGTGGAAAAATTGTCTTCCATGAAACCGGTCCCTGGTGCCAAAAAGGTGGAGGGCCGCTGCTCTAGATAATCTAATCAATTACTTACATCTGAAGAAAACACCCCAGAAAAATCTCTAGGCATTATAATTTTAAAATTTCCCGTCCTAAATGCCAGATAGGAAATAAAATTGCTTAACTATTTACTCTAATGAGCCATACAGGAATAGCCTAGATGGAATGACGGTGCAATCTGTTCTCATCCCTAAATCATGGATCAGTTAGTGTTTTGAACTATGTCAGCTTTCTTGCATAATCTGTTTACAAATTTCAGAAACATTTATTATTGTATTATCACTATAATGCTTTATTCTACCATATTGAGAATACAGCTAGGAATAAAAGCTATGTCATAGACCCATTTTATTCTGATGATTAATAGGTGATTGGAATAAATGCTTTCCTGCTATAGAAAACAGGAGGGTGAGGACTCCTCTGTGTTGTTCACATTCTTACGTTTCATGCAGAAAAAGTTGTGCTAAGAATTGATCGGACCGATTGGCTAGTTGATGTTAAAGGTCTTGGTGGCCTCTACCCCCAAACTCAAAGAGTTATGCCTATAAAAATGTGGCAGTTTGCAACATTTTAACAGAACCCGTAGGCAGACACCAAAGGTACGTCAATTCATTCAGCAGCATGGGAGGTGCCACTTTTACCTGACTCATCTGCAGTCCAGGATCACATAGTGTTCTGCTGCCCTTTCTTTTTATGTGGTATAGAACTTGGGAACCTCAATCAAGTACTTAATTAAATTTTTGATAAAAGAGTTTGACTATATTTACAAGCACCCTTCCCATCTGCACTTCTGATCAACTGAGTGGAAATTCTGTCTGGGTCAGAATACCAGGTTTGGGATCTTTTCATTCTCAGCAGAACAAATTTGCTCTCTACAAACTGGTATCTAAAAGATGACTCCCTTTAACCGTCCACATAAAATAGCTTCATTTCCTACACTTACTAGAAAAATTCACTCAATAATTGATTGCGATATGCAATTCATAATATTTACTTAAGCCCCTGAGATTGGAAGAAACTTTTACCGTTATGATTGCTATTAACTTTTTTAGATTCCCCTAGTTCTGCTTCAGTATTGGTAGCTAATAATACTTGCTCTCGTTTAGTGAGCATTGACTCTTTGTCAGAAGGATTACATAAGTTATCTCATTTAATTCACACAACAAATTTATGAGTAGGGATTAGTGTTACATTTTAATACAATATGGAAACCAAGGCTCAGAGGGAGTATATTGCCCAGATCACACAGCTTGTATGTACAGCCAGTGTGCATACCCAGATCCTTCTGACTCCAAAGTTTGAGCAATTAAACACCAAACTATATTCTGCTTTGATTAACTGGTATCAATGTACCTGGGCCATGTAATCTGTTATCTACAAAAATATTCTTATTGGTAAAATATAAATGTTTAGGGAGCATTGGTAAGATAATACATTAGAATAGCATTTGGTTGTTCTGCAAAACCACAGATGTGGTCATTTCTGTTACTTGGTGCCTCTGAGTTCAGTTCAAAGAAAAGTGTCTCTTCATGTACATGTTATTTTCCATTAGAACGAAAGCCCAATATGTTTTGACTTGGGTCTTAACTGCCAAGAAACTTGGCCAAATACATTGCTGAACTGTCACAATGAACCTACCCCACGTGCTTAGTGTTATTATTTGTTTACTCAACATACGATTATTTATATTTATGTAAATATAAAGTATTTATGAGGCCTATTATGTACTGGGGGCTATGTTCACAGCTGGGATGCAAAATATGGTGGTGAACATGACAGAAATTTCCTCAGGCAGGAAATTTTTTTCTTAGGGAAAAAAGATTTTTTCCTTAGGGAAAAAAGAGATTATATAAAGAATAACACAAATAATTAATTAATAATTGTGACTACAGCCACAAAAGGTAAATAAATGATGGCATAACCTGGCCAGACAATAGTCCTGGCTTCATGGGCCAGTTAATAAGAAAAGTCCCTGGGCTCCCCTGGTGGTGCAGTGGTTGAGAGTCCGCCTGCCGATGCAGGGGACACGGGTTCGTGCCCCGGTCCAGGAAGATACCACATGCCGTGGAGCGGCTGGGCCCGTGAGCCATGGCCGCTGAGCCTGCGTGTCCGGAGCCTGTGCTCCGCAACGGGAGAGGCCACAACAGTGAAAGGCCAGCGTACCACAAAAAAAAGAAAAGTCCCTGCCAGTAAACTTTGTGATCATTAGTCAGCAATTCTATTATACACTGATATTTCATTGTACATAATTTGATAATCAATTCATTAGAAAAAACAAAAATAAATAAGAGGCATAAATGTCCCTTTTACTTATCAGGAAGTACCTGATAATTATTCTCACATTTATTTTTCTTTCAGTAGAACTCCGGTTTTTAAAATTCTTTTGGAAAGTATATAAAACAATTTTACTATAATAAAAATGGAAATTGAGTTGAAATGATGTCATTGCTTTTAACCTCTGCATTATTAATTTGGAGAAGACAGAGACTAATAGAGTCCTAACCTTCTGTTTAGAAGCAAAGATCATGCCTTAGAAACAAGCAAAGATCATGCCTTTGTGAAATAATTAATTCTTACTTCAGAAAGTTATACCCAAAAGATGACTAAGGAAAACCAGCATCTCCTGCATCTCCTGCCTTTGAAGGCTTTAGTCCACCATCATCATTAAGAATGGAGATAAAAAAACATCATCACAGGGGACTTCCCTGGTGGTCCAGGGGCTAAGACTCTGCATTCCCAATGCAGGGGGCCCAGGTTCGATCCCTGGTCAGGGAACTAGATCCCACAGGCCGCGACTAAGAGTTCGCATGCCACAACTAAAGATCCTGCACGCAGCAACGAAGGTCTCGCGTGCTGCAACTAAGACCCTGTGCAACCAAATAAATAAATCAATATTTAAAAATGAACAAACAAACAAACAAAATAGCATCATGGGCTAAAAGCTTTAGAAGTTAATTTTAAGACTTTCTTTTCTACTCGGAACTTGCCTGAAAAGGGGTAAGTGTGAAGTAATTTTCACGTAGGTCAGCCGGTGATCCCTAGGTAACAGGTGTTAGCACATTAACAGCAATGATAGAAAAGCTGAAGCCAAAGACTCCTATTTTTTTTCACAGCATTGCCTTCGCTTCCCCTGTCTTGGTATGTTTGTTCTGTAGAATTTAAGAGAAGATGAGTGTGCCAGTTTATCTCTGCTGGTACTTTTCCCCTGTGCTTTCCTCGTGTTCAGAAGTGGAGAAAGGAATATACTGTCAAAACAGAAACAACTCTGAGGTGTGGTCTCCACCAACTGTCCCTTCAGAAGGGCAAGCCCTTCCACTCAGTAACCTGGAACCCATACATGTCTACTCCTCACTGCCAGACCCACCTGCCTGAAACACTACCAGAAATGCCTTTGACTTCTGAGGTATCCTCTTTGCAAATAAAAGCATCTCTGGAAAGATTCTTCTTAGCACCTAAGATCAGCTGCACTGAAATAATGGTAATTTTGATGAGTAGGGGTTGGAGAAGAGAGGATTTTAGAGCATGGAGCACTGTGGAGTGTCCATCTGGCCAGGGCAAGAGACAGAGCAGAGAGCACAGGACAGCAACGTGTGCCCTGGTCATGTGGAGAGAGGTGCTCTCGGAGTGGAGAAGGGGTACAGAAGGAAAGTGGGTGACAGCGCAAACCAAAACATATCTGCTTAAATGAGTTATTTTAC
The DNA here is from genome assembly GCF_008692025.1 of Phocoena sinus. NCBI lineage: Eukaryota > Metazoa > Chordata > Mammalia > Artiodactyla > Phocoenidae > Phocoena > Phocoena sinus. The sequence continues at coordinate 42,686,149 of NC_045772.1, read as the reverse complement.
ATAAAGCATTTAGAATAGTGCTAGCCCCAAATGATATGAAAATAATAAGTATTTACTAATCATTGGTCCTAGGGCTAGTCAGTTCCCACAACAGAAAGTGCCATTCTCTCTCCTCCTCCCTTCCTCCCGTCTTATCACATGGCCTGCTGTTCCCAGGGCTCAGAGATATGACTTGCACAGCTCATGGTACAGTTTCATTCCAAGTTAGGTGAAAAGGCTTTAGTGAGCCAGCCCTGGAACCCAAGCAGTATTCATTCTATTGTTTCAATGGAAAAGATGTTTAGAGGACAGTAGGCTCTTAATGAACCTTTGTTTAAGCAAAAAAGTGTTTAGTAGTGATGAGGTTCAGAACACGCTACCCCACAATATGGCACCTTGGCATTTTGAATATTGTACGCTAAAGGAATTTGAGAAACGTCAGGTACAGGAAGGACTCTCTGACCTTCCTCTGAAGCAGGTCATAAGACCCTCCTGTGAGAGGTGCCTTCCTACACCCAGAAGAAAGGAGCATCCCTGTCTCTAAGATGGACAGAGGAACCTGGTGAACAGGTCTTGCTAAATTTCCCCAGTTTACTACCCTTAGCTCATACCCTTCTGTTCTATCACATTTTTCCATGACTTTCCACTCTTCATCAAACCTAGTTTAAAAACACTCAGACTTAGGGCTTCCCTGGTGGTGCAGTGGTTGAGAGTCTGCCTGCTAATGCAGGGGACACGGGTTCGAGCCCTGGTCTGGGAGGATCCCACATGCTGCGGAGCAACTAGGCCCATAAGCCACAACTACTGAGCCTGCGCGTCTGCAGCCTGAGCTCTGCAACAAGAGAGGCTGTGATAATGAGAGGCCCGCGCACCACGATGAAGAGTGGCCCCCGCTTGCCACAACTAGAGAAAGCCCTCGCACAGAAACGAAGACTCAATACAGCAAAAATAAATACATTAATAAACTCCTACCCCCAACATCTTCTTTAAACAAAACAAAACACTCAGACTTAACTGTCTCCCAGGTCTTCATTTCCTTATGAAGGCTACTATGTCATGCAAAACTCATATTAAATAAATATGTAAGCTTTCCTCTTTTTAAAAAATTATTTATTTATTTATTTATTGGCTGTGTTGGGTCTTAGTTGCAGTACGTGGGATCTTTTGTTGTGGCGCACTGTTCTCTCTAGTTTTGGTGTGCAGGTGCCCTGAGGCATGTGAGATCTTAGTTCCCTGACCAGATTTCAAATCCTCGTCCCCTGTATTGCAAGATAGATTCTTAACCACCGGACCACAAGAGAAGTCCCAGGTTTCCTCTTGTTAATCTGTTTTTTTGTCAGTCTAATTTACAGGGCTAACCAGAGAACCTAGGAGGGTAGAGGGAAGGAGATTTTTTTCCCTCCCCTACAGTTTTCCAAACTATCAATGTCTATACTTTGGGAATAGATTACTATGTAGGTTGGGGGCTCCTTATACGTAGGGGGCTTTTTTACTTAGAGTCTTGTTCTCGTTGCTTCCTGTTTTTTGTTTTTAATTGCAAAGGATCTTTTTATTTAACGTAACAAGATTCCACATAAGGAAAACAGAGAAAAGATGCTATGCAAAACACAAGAAACTTGGAATCTTGGCTGTCCTGAAGGGTAGATTCCACTGGGATACAATCTAGTAACTCCTTAATAAGGGCACATGTGTACACATAGAACAGGAATTAGGGACCTGCATATCCAAACAGAATAGGCTATACCTAGCAATCAAAATGTCATCACCTGAAGAAGCTTTCAGAAAATCAACACTTAACCACTTATGTTCCAAAGAAAATTCCTTTCAGCTACAAAGAATGTTTCCTTTCAGATTCTGAATGAATCAGAGAGAGATGATGACTGCCTACAAAATAAAAGCCCAAGGCACCACTAGACCATTTGTGTTGGTGGCCATAACTACTAGCTTGGTTCATGACAGAACTGATTTAATGGTAACAACTGCCTTCAACATTAAAGACAGCATAAATGAATAGATCAGTCATGCCCCAGTCTAGTTTGCTACCCACAAGACTCAAAATAAATAAATACCACCAAGGAGAGCTTTAGAAGAGAAATGTTATCTACTAAAAAGGATACATTAGACCTTTGTATTTTTCCAAAGTCATTACTGAATGACTAGGGCAATTCATATGCCCAGAACTGCAGTCTTTATTTGTATTTTGATCCCTCAGCAGTATCTGCATTTAGTATTTTTTCTTAGAAGGGAAGGATAGGAAGCTGTTTGTTTCAGAGTTTCCCAAAGTATGTATGCTTATCGACTGTACATAAGAGGATGAGCATTATAGTCCTGGAGGTGGGACAGGGAGGGCCTCTGAGGCCAAGCTTGGAGACAGATGGCCTTCACATTTATTTGATATGCAGCCTTCAGTTCTCGGAGAGAAGGACTGGGGCAGGGTGGTAAATAGGGGTTGACCAAGACCTCACAGGGCCACAAGACAGAAATTTTAAGATCACAGTGAGGTGGAAATAGGTTCAGGATGAGCTGAAAGCCAAGCGTTTTTGCCCACGGAGATTTTTATAACTTCTGTTTATGACCATTGATACTAGATTCCATTTACAGTAGTAATATTCTTTTCTTTTTTTTTTTTTTTTTTTTTTTTGCGGTACGCGGGCCTCTCACTGTTGTGGCCTCTCCCGTTGCGGAGCACAGGCTCCGGACGCGCAGGCTCAGTGGCCATGGCTCACGGGCCCAGCCGCTCCGTGGCATGTGGGATCTTCCCGGACCGGGGCACGAACCCGTGTCCCCTGCATCGGCAGGCGGACTCTTAACCACTGCGCCACCAGGGAAGCCCTATTTTCTTTTTAAATAAACATTAAAATTTTTAAAGTGAATTAATTTAAGTTAAAATGCTTATTACTATGGTGTTCAGCTATAGCAGTTTCTGAAATTGATGCCTGAATGGCTGACATTTAGGAGCTGTTTGCTTAGAAAAGAGCACTGGTTTTAGAGCCCCTCCAGTACTCCAGTACTGCCCCAGGGAACCTTCAGTGATTTTTACTTACTTTCTCTGAACCTCATGATCCTCAACTACAAAATGCTTGGATGAGAAACACAAACCTCTCAAGGCAATTGTAAGGAATAAATAATAGGTGCTCAGTTAATGGTTAGTCCCTTTCCTTCCCTTACTGATATATGAGAAAGGCAGACAAACACTCTCTCCTCGGGCAACACCCCTGCCTAGCCTCAAGACAACAAACTGTAGGTATGGATTATTCAAATCACTAGAAACTTTTGTATACACACTAACAGAGGCTGTATTTGTAGCCCAACATATTACATTTGCAAACATGACAGGCAGAGAATTTAAGTATCAACACAGCACTTTCTTGTTAACAAAGAGTATATTCTGGGGCACTGTGTCACAGGGTGACTGGTCTGAAGGCCAGTTCTGGGCATTACTGACCAAAACCCAGGGCAAAAGGATATATATATGTGTGTGTGTGTGTGTGTGTGTATACACATGTACACATGTACACACACACACGCCAGGGTATGGTTTCAGGAGGAAGCAGAAATCCTTAAAGAAATATAATTTTTGCAATGGAAGGACAATTCTTGGGCCATCAGTTTTCCTTCCTTCCTCCCTTCCTCCTTTACTTCCTTCCTTCCTTTCTTTTTTTCTACATAAAAAAGGCACACTAGGGCTTCCCTGGTGGCGCAGTGGTTGAGAGTCCGCCTGCCAATGCAGGGGACCCGGGTTTGTGCCCCGGTCTGGGAAGATCCCACATGCCGCGGAACGGCTGGGCCCGTGAGCCATGGCTGCTGAGCCTGCGCGTCCGGAGCCTGTGCTCCACAACGGGAGAGGCCACCGCAGTGAGAGGCCCGCATACCGCAAAAAAAAAAAAAAAAAAAAAGGCACACCAAAATTTATGTTGAATATTCTCTTCTAATTTAAGGCTTATTACCTCTTCTTGTCCTTCACACATTAAAAGTCTATGAAATTTTTAAAAAGTGTTTTTTAGAAATGGCCAATAAGGCAAAGCATATCTAACCTCACTAATAATAATCAAACATATGCTAAAAATCAAGACATCAATATTCACCAATATGAAATATTCATTCATCAATATTCTTTCAATGTGTAAAAAGTTTTTAACATATTTGTACCCAGTTGTTAAAATGGATGTGGGCAAACACCTATGCCCTCCCAGTGAGCGCATAAATGGGCACAACTCTCTGGAGGATAATTTGTAGTGCTATTAAAAACCTAAAAATCTGTGTATTCTTTGACCCAGAAATCTCCCTTCTGAGACTTTATTCTAAGGAAATAATAAGAGCTGTACTCAAAACTGTATCAAGAAGAGTGCTCATTGTATCATAAATTATTACAGCAGAAGACAAAATGGCTTAAGTGTCCAACAATAATGCAGATCATAGAATCAAATGTGCTGGAACCATCTGTTACAAAAGTACACAGTCATTGAAAATGATTGTGTTGAAGGAAACAAGACTAGTGGTTTTAAATGGGAGGGAAACAATATTTTATAGGAAGAAACTCCCCCAAAGTCATTGAGGACAAAGTAATGGAATTCAGGCATATTTCCATGCAGCTCAGACAAGCAGACCTCACTGGCCTGACTACAAAACTTGGTCACACTTGCCTTTATTGCTGATTTAGCAGCCTGAGCCCTTATTCAACCACCTGCCCTCCTACCTATACCCCTGTCCACCTTACCCAGAAGGAAATCAGCTCCCTCTCAAAGTATCCCCCAGATATTTCTGGGAATCCCCAAAGGGGATTTGAGTAGATTTGATCTGTAGTGAACAAGTGGCTTGTCAGAGAAGTAGAGTAGAAATTAGTCTGAAGGTACCAGACCATCAAGACTGAATGTGTGGATCACGTGCATATCTTTATGGAATCCTGTAAGAGACAATATAGGTTAAAAATTAACTAAATGATAATTATCTTTTCTCAATTTATGCAAAATGAGGGTTACAAAGTTGCCATAATTTGGGAGGTTAAAACCTCCCCCCGATCCGACTCAGAGAAGCCTCACCACTGGCCCTCCTGACAGTGTTAGTGGTGAGAACACCAAGGTCAGGGTCTGGTGTGGCCTCCACTGGTCATCCAGGCATTGAGGAGTGCTGATTTCTATCCGGAAATTCCAACCAAACTCTCTGGTTTCCATCAGTTTGAGTGGCCTCCTCTCTAACTTCATGCTACACTGCCACCAGGAATGAAAGCAGTTCCTTTTAGGCCAGAGCCTCAGAGTGTCAAGAAGCATTAGTTCCACCAGTTCTGGGCCCTCAGATCTTGCCCATAATCTCTCTGAGTATCAAGGAATCACTTTCATCAGTTTTTGGTTTTCTTTCCTTTCAACCCAGAGACTCAAACACAAACGAGGACAATTGTTATGCCATCTCTTTTCATTGTCCTCCTGGTCCCTCAGCTAAAAATGAATAGACAAATAGATGCCCCTTTTTCTCCGAAAGAAACCTAACCTATCCAGATGCAGTTCTCCTTTCATCGACAGCCTTTCCTTCTTTCTCATCCCCCAATTTTCTTTTTTTTAAGATAAAAAAATTTTTTTTGTTAAGTTCCTGGAAATCCCAGCCCTTCAAACACCTCCTGAAGATGCTTCAAGGTCTATGAATCATGGAGTAATTTACATTTAACACTGATTCCAAAATATAAAATTGCTTGAATCAGTTAAATTATTTTTCTGTGTTCTACTCCCCTCCCTGGTCATAATTTTAAAGTAAAAATTTTGGCAAAGTTAACTTTTGTAGTAGCCATATCCATCAGCATTTTGTTTATAAAGGGCATTTCTCCCAATCATGACCCTAGGAAGGAATAAGAATATATCACCATGAGTTATATTTCCTCCTCTATCTAGTCTAGGGATCACTGCTTCTACTATATTTGCATAATAATACTAGATGGCAATTCAGAAGACTATGATTTTAACCACACCTAATTTGGAATTAACCAAATGACTGTGACAAATCATTTTATTTTTTTAAAAAAATAATATAAAAAATTTAAATTGTATCTATTTTTCCATAAAAATAATACCCATGGTGATAGTATACATTGATATAACTTTTTTGGAGCGCAATCTAGCAATATCATCTATGAAAATATTAATAGTGATAACTTCAGAGTTGAAATTTTCTCTAATTTTTATTTTCTTATTTTTGCTTATTTTTTTTTTTTTATGTTGAGCATATATTGGTTGTATAACCAAAAATAGTGCAAAGAGTTTTTACAAGATATAGAAAGGAAAAAGAAATTTATCCAAAACCCCAGGCTAGGTCAGATTACAGTCTTTTGAATTGCAGTCTAATATTTTTGGGTGGACATAAATGTGATCATAAAGTTACTTAACTTGTGTGACTGGATTTGCTATTACAAAGTGTTCTTGCACTTACATCTGAGCCTTCCCAGTGCTGTCTACACAACCCATGTGTATGGCTTCAACAATTTTTCTCTCTTAGTCTGTGACTCTGTTGACAACTCTTCCTTCAAGGCCCAAGTAAGTCCATATCACCATAAAACCAGCTTCCAGATCCTTCTGTCCTGAGTCTTAACTACCTGGCCCATTCCTTTGTCCCTCAGATGATACCATGGATATTGTTAACCATTTTTTTCATCTGCCTGCCCCATCTCCCCCTGGATCTGAGAGCTTCTCTTGGGCCTCACATTTTTTTTTTCTTTCTTAGTGATCAGCATATTGCAGCAGATGCTCAAAACTTGTTTGAAGACATAATAAGGTGATTTCAATTCTACTCATTTGTTTATTAATGCTGCACTCTGCATCTTAGAGTGGATGCTTATAAGATTTGTTGTATCATGGATTTAAGGTGACTGCGGGAAGAGATGAAACAATGCCTGGCCAGTAGCCGCCTTTTCCTCCCAGCATGTTGGACTTTTAGCAACTTAAAATTCTGATACTAAGCAAATGCCTTCTAAACATTCCTTCAGAGGGATTCATTTCCCTGAACAATTATTCATCTCTGAGTAATAATTTCCTTTTTCTCTCTTTAACGAAACTACAATGATTGAAAGACAGGCTGATGTTGAAAAGTCGGGATAAATTTCTTTACAAAATATAAGGATCCAGAGTCCATAACTTCTATTTTTAATTTATGAATTTGTGTGTGTTTATTCATTAATTTATCATCTGTGACTATTTCCTTGTAAGTTGTAAAAACTTAAAAAGAAATTTTTATAAGTGTAAATAATTTTAAACAATGTGATTATTATCATAAACAGATTCTTTAAATGCCTTTTCACTTGATGATATTATTAAACTGTATCTAATTGTCCTTTTCTTTGTAATATATTTTTCTTTATCAATTTTTTTAGTCTGAGGTCTTTTATTCTTTAATTTGTTTTTCCAAGAGTAAGAAAACTTTTTACTTCTGTACATTTTTCCAATACCCCTGTGATAGCCAATTTGGATCTTCATTTATTTATTTAAAAAATTTATTTAAAAAATATTAGTGTATTTACTTATTTATTTACCTGTGCCGGGTCTCAGTTGCAGCACGCAGGATCTTTAGTTGCAGTGTGCGGGGATTTTTAGTTGCAGCATGCGAACTCTTAGTTGCAGCATGTGGGATCTAGTTCTCTGACCAGGGATCGAACCTGGGACCCCTGCATTGGGAGTGTGGCGTCTTAGCCACTGGACCACCAGGGAAGTCTCTTCATTTATTTTTTTAAATAGTCATCTTCTCAATTAAAAAATGTTCATCTTGGGCTTCCCTGATGGCGCAGTGGTTGAGCGTCTGCCTGCCGATGCAGGGGACACGGGTTCGTGCCCCGGTCCGGGAAGATCCCACATGCCGCGGGGCGGCTGGGCCCGTGAGCCATGGCCGCTGAGCCTGCGCGTCCAGAGCCTGTGCTCTGCAACGGGAGAGGCCACAACAGTGAGAGGCCCGCATACGGCAGAAAAAAAACCCAAAAACTTCATCTTTTAAAATTTTCCTGTATTTATAAAAATTAAATGATAACATGTGCATTTCAAAAAATTAGAAAACATAGATAAATTAAGAATTAAAATCATGTGAAATTTTATCATTCTGATCTGATCATTTAAAATGTTCACCTGTATATAGCTAATGAGAACATACTGTATATCACAGGGAACTCTACTCAATGCTCTTTGGTGACCTAAATGGGGAGGAAATCCAAAAAAAGGGGATGTATGTATGTATAGCTGATTCATTTTACTGTACAGTAGAAACTAACACAACATTGTAATGCAACTATATGCCAATAAAAATTAATTTAAAAAATAAAAAACAAAATCAAAATGAAAAAGAAAAGAAGTTCCCCTGATCCTGTTTGAATTTCCCCATTGTTCTAAATTGCTTCTTTTGAGAACCTAGGGATAAGACAGGAATAGAGGCGCAGACCTACTGGAGAACGGACTTGAGGATATGGGGAGGGGGAAGGGTGAGTTTTGACAGGGCGAGAGAGAGTCATGGACATATACACACTAACAAACGTAGTAAGGTAGATAGCTAGGGGGAAGCAGCCGCAAGGCACAGGGATATAAGCTCGGGGCTTTGGGACAGCCTGGAGGGGTGGGAGGGGGAGAGTGGGAGGGAGGGAGACGCAAGAGGGAAGACACATGGGAGCACATGTATATGTATAGCTGATTCACTTTGTTATAAATCAGAAACTAACACACCATTGTAAAGCAATTATACCCCAATAAAGATGTTAAAAAAAAAAATAAAAATAAAAAAATAAATTGCTTCTTTTGTCTTCAAATTTTCGTCTTTCTCCCAAAGCTTTTCCTCTTTCTAGGTTTCCCTGTATGAATCTCCCCCTGCCTTTAAACTCCATACCCCAGTTATTGGCACTGCACGTCCGCGTCCCCAGCAGGATCTCCCCACTCTCTTGTCAGCCATCAGTTTTCCTGAGTCCGACTCATGCAGTCTGTGACAATGTCCTGGGAGGTAGCCTGTTACCAGCACAGTGTGGTCTACTAGGGGTCCCCCTCCCATGGAAGGGTCTCTCCTAGTCTTGTGATGCCATCTCTGACATGCCCAGTCACTCCAAATAAAATTGAGCCCTTCCTGGTCTCCTCACCAGTGTGAAGTGTAGGCATGCTGGTTGGATCAAACACAGATACCCTGAAGGATAAAGACAGAACAGTCAGGCCTAAGCAAGAACTAAAGTGGGCTGAAATAAAAGCCTTCATGTGTATGTGTAAGTAGTGAGAACTGTGCAAGCTGGGGATCAGGCATTATAGCTAAAAGGAGCAATCCTTGTCCAGCCTGGCTGAATGTTGCCACAGAGAGATGAAGGTCCGTGTGGCCAGAATGCTGTATTTTGAAGTCAGATTTGTTTGTGTTTGGCTCATCTTTTAAAAAATTAAAGACACTTTGTGGAGCAAATAAAACCTGCTTTCAGGTTAAATATGACCTACATTTTACCAGTTTATGACTCCTAGACTAAAGTCATATAAACCTGTAGGAAGGAGAAAATATTTTTCCAACCGTTACCTAATTTACAAGTCACCTTTTTCTCCAGAATCCCTAAGTTTGGGAAGTTGCATTTTTGTGCAAAGCAATGTTCTTTCCATTACTCACTACCTTCCTCTTCACATCTACTGGGAATTAGACAGGGCTATTTTCTTAATAATACAAAATAGACCTTTGAGTTTTAACTACATTCTTTACCAGCAGCCTTTGTTATTCTCATTTCCATTGGAGGATTGGAGAATAAGTGATTTTTCTCTTTCACTTGCAATAGGTAAGAGGCAGATTTTAGTCTTGGGGCCCATCTCCTGAATATCTCCTTCCAAGGCACTGGGAGGGACCCTTCTGATGTATGCACATGGTCAAATGGACTTTACAAAATTTGTAAAAGATATTTTCACCATAATTGGCTAAGACCATTTTCTCTTTCCGTTGCAACTTCTCCTCCTGTCACTTTCCCTCATGTCTAATCGGTTTATCGTAGTAACTGCAGGTATTCTGAGGACTTGAGTAAGGAAAGTACAGGTAGTAATACATGGTGTCTGGGACATGTTTTTGTAAGTCTCATCACTTCCGTGTGTAGGGAAACCATGGCTAGCATTTCTGGTGTAGAAATGACTTCCAGAAGTATTCTAATTGCCCATTATCCTGACTTATCAGCACCATAAAAAGGCACAAAGCTAGAGGTCTCTCACAATAAGAACATTTCCCTAAGTGACCAGCACTGGAAGGATGTGGGTAAATTAGGAAAAACATGCCAAAATAAGACTGAATTATTTTTCTACAGAAAGTGATAGAACAAAACTATTGTCAGATAAAGAAACAATCAATGGGCATACAGCCAAAAATGTAGGGAAAAAGTTATAGAGGTAATTAATAAAAATAATGTTGCTGTTTTTCTGAGTTTTGTGGTATTTGTCACCTTTTAAAAATTGCAATTTGTTATGATTTCTTATCTCATTTTAAATAAATATATGCTTTCATATATAATTTTAGATTTGTGATTTTGTATTTTTCTTAAAGAGGATTTCTCCACCATATTGTATAAGCTTCAGGACCCCCAAAATCTGGATCAACCCCCGTTGGGATGAAGATTTTCTTTAAACAGGGAATTCCCTGGCGGCCCAGTGGTTAGGACTTGGGGTTTTCACTGCTGTGGGCCTGAGTTCAAGGGAACTAAGATCCCACAAGCAGTGCAGTGCAGTAAAATTTAAAAAAATTAAAAAAAAGATTTTTTTAAACAAAGTATTGTGATTATATATGTAAAAAATTGGGCCACTGAAACAACTCATACACATAGAAAAACCACTGGTGAAACAAAGCCATATGAATGTCAAAATGAGCTATTTTGGGGCTTCCCTGGTGGCGCAGTGGTTGGGGGTCCGCCTGCCGATGCGGGGGATGCGGGTTCGTGCCCCGGTCCGGGAAGATCCCACATGTCGCGGAGCGGCTGGGCCCGTGAGCCATGGTCACTGGGCCTGCGCGTCCGGAGCCTGTGCTCCGCAACAGGAGAGGCCGCAGCGCTGGGAGGCCTGCGTACCGGAAGAAAAAAAAAAGAGCTATTTTGGTCATTTAGTTCTCTCTCCATAGACTCAGCATATATAAAACAGGACTTGGATGTTGCATCCACCTCTAAGCACTGTGTCCTATACAAATTCCCAATGATTTACATTTCATTTCTCTGTTTACTATAAATACTTAGTTTTCCAATTTTTATTCTCTGAGTAAAATTTTCAGCTTACATTGTATAAATTATGTATAGTTTTTTTGTTTAAATTGTACAGTTTTTTTTTTTTTTTTTTTGCTTCTTGCCTAATTACACAAACATCATCTTTAGTTGCACTTTGGAGCAACAGAGACCATATTGATTTAGCATTCACTCGTCCATTAGAGATGTGTCATGCCAGATCTTGTGCTAGGCAGTAGTATGTGTGAACAGTGAAAGGGACAGGAATATAAACATGAATAAGACATTGCCATTGCTTTCAGGAAGCTCACAGTCTGCTGGGAAAGACCCATGGTCCAGTGGGAGAGACATATGTAAACATTGTGCTTTGGGAAGAAAAAGATGAAGTTGATTAACTGGGCGGTCAAGAAGACTTCTTATAGGCGTTAACATTTGAGCCATGTATTGAAGAATGAAAAATAGCTTATCATGTTGAGAAAGGGAAAAGTATTCAGGGCAAAAAGAGTAGTAGAATTATGGCAAAGCGGCATGATTAAACATGGTATGCTGGGATAAAAGGAGAAGCTAAATAAGATACACATAGGAGGATATCAGGAGTAAGAATAAAGTGTGGGGGCTTCCCTGGTGGCGCAGTGGTTGAGAGTCCGCCTGCCGATGCAGGGGACACGGGTTCGTGCCCTGGTCCGGGAAGATCCCACATGCCGCGGAGTGGCTAGGCCCGTGAGCCATGGCCGCTGAGCCTGCGCGTCCGGAGCCTGTGCTCCGCAACGGGAGAGGCCACAAGAGTGAGAGGCCCGCGTACTGCAAAAATAAATAAATAAATTAATTAAATAAAGAATAAAGTGTGGGCTGGGGCCAGATGATGGAATTTCCTGAAAGATTTTTAAGCAGTGTGTCACCATCATATTTGTGTCTGAGAAAGTACACTCTAGCTAACTTTACTTGGCTCCATGAATACAGGGAAACTTAATATGCAAATATGCTTTTAGTTTAGCTGGCATTTTTGGACTCATTGTCTTGGACTAAAAGTTGCTGAGACATGATATCCCTTACATGGAGTGCAAAGTTGCATCAGGAAGGAGCTGAAGCACAAATGACTAATTCTTATAAGCAGGGATGTCAGTGAGAAGCAGTTTTACAAAAATTTCTAATTTTCAAATTGAGCAAACAGTAGTATTATTTAATACTGGTACTCTTTGTACCCACCCACCTAATTCCTCCAGCTCAAATAGACTTGTCTGGTTTCTTACATAGTATCAATATTTAAAATCAGTTTCGTACAGCTGTTATGCTACCATACAAAAGTTCCTTAGGTTTCTACTTTCATAGCATTAATTTGAAATTTAAGATGAAGTAAATTGTATTTTATAAATTCAACCCATTAGATCCTGAAACAATATTTTGTGCTGAAAATATACTTATAATGTGATTTTGGTAAAATTTATACCTCTGTAGGTTTTTTGCTTTTTGAAAATAAATCAGTAAAACATTATGCTTAATTTTGAGTTAGTTCTCCTTTAGCAAGGAATTAGTCACTTAAGTATTTTTTTTAACATCATTATTGGAGTATAATTGCTTTACAATGGTGTGTTAGTTTCTGCTTTATAACAAAGTGAATCAGCTATACATATACATATATCCCCGTATCTCTTCCCTCTTGCGTCTCCCTCCCACCCTCCCTATCCCACCCCTCTAGGTTGTCAAAAAGCAACGAGCTGATCTCCCTGTGCTATGCGGCTGCTTCCCACTAGGTATCAGTTTTACATTTGGTAGTGTATATATGTCCATGCCACTCTCTCACTTTGTCCCAGCTTACACTTCCCCCTCCCCGTGTCCTCAAGTCCATTCTCTAGTATGTCTGCGTCTTTATTCCCATCCTGCCCCTAGGTTCTTCATGACTTTTTTTTTTTACATTCCATATATATGTGTTAGCATATGGTATTTACATTTCTCTTTCTGACTTACTTCACTCTGTATGACAGACTCGAGGTCCAACACCTCACTACAAATAACTCAATCGCATTTCTTTTCATGGCTGAGTAATATTCCATTGTATATATGTGCCACATCTTCTTTATCCATTCATCTGTCAATGGACACTTAGGTTGCTTCCATGTTCTGGCTATTAGAAATAGAGCTGCAGTGAACATTGTGGTACATGACTCTTTTTGAATTATGGTTTTCTCAGGGTATATGGCCAGTAGTGGGATTGCTGGGTCATATGGTAGTTCTATTTTAGTTTTTTAAGGAACCTCCATACTGTTCTCCACAGCGGCTGTATCAATTTACATTCCCACCAACAGTGCAAGGGGGTTCCCTCATCTCCACACCCTCTCCAGCATTTACTGTTTGTAGATTTTTTGATGATGGCCATTCTGACCAGTGTGAGGTAATACTTCATAGTAATTTTTTTTTTTTTTTTTTTTTTTGTGGTACGCGGGCCTCTCACTGTTGTGGCCTCTCCCATTGCAGAGCACAGGCTCTGGACGCACAGGCTCAGCAGCCATGGTTCACGGGCCTAGCCGCCCCGTGGCATGTGGAATCTTCCCAGACCAGGGCACGAACCCACGTCCCCTGCATCGGCAGGAGGACTCTCAACCACTGTGCCACCAGGGAAGCCCCATAGTAGTTTTGATTTGCATTTCTCTAATGATAAATGATGTTGAGCATTCTTTCATGTGTTTGTTGGCAATCTGTATATCTTCTTTGGAGACATGTCTATTTAGGTCTTCTGCCCATTTTTGGATTGGGTTGCTTGTTTTTTTGATATTGAGCTGCATGAGCTGCTTGTAAATTTTGGAGATTAATCCTTTCTCAGTTGCTTCATTTGCAAATATTTTCTTCCACTCTGAGGGTTGTCTTTTCGTCTTGTTTATGGTTTCCATTGCTGTGCAAAAGCTTTTAAGTTTCATTAGGTCCCATTTGTTTATTTTTGTTTTTATTTCCATTTCTGTAGGAGGTGGGTCAAAAAGGATCTTGCTGTGATGTATGTCATAGAGTGTTCTGCCCATGTTTTCCTCTAAGAGTTTGATAGTGTCTGGACTTACATTTAGTTCTTTAATCCATTTTGAGTTTATTTTTGTGTATGGTGTTAGGGAGTGTTCTAATTTCATTCTTTTACATATAGCTGTCCAGTTTTCTCAGCACCACTTATTGAAGAGGCTGTCTTTTCTCCACTGTATACTCTTGCCTCCTTTATCAAAGATAAGGTGACCATATGTACGTGGGTTTATCTCTGGGCTTTCTATCCTGTTCCATTGATCTATATTTCTTTGTTTTTTTTTTTGCGGTACGCGGGCCTCTCACTGTTGTGGCCTCTCCCGTTGCAGAGCACAGGCTCCGGATGCGCAGGCTCAGCGGCCATGGCTCACGGGCCCAGCCACTCTGCGGCATGTGGGATCTTCCCAGACCGGGGCATGAACCCCTGTCCCCTGCATTGGCAGGCGGACTCTCAACCACTGCGCCACCAGGGAAGCCCTATATTTCTGTTTTTGTACCAGTACCATACTGTCTTTTTTTACATATATATAAATTTATCTATTTATTTTTGGCAGCGTTGGGTCTTCATTGCTGCATGGGCTGTCTCTAGTTCTGGCAAACGGGGGCTACTCTTCATTGCGGTGTGTGGGCTTCTCATTGAGGCAGCTTCTCTTGTTGCGGAGCACGGGCTCTAGGCACGCAGGCTTCAGTAGTTGTGGCACGTGGGCTCTGTACTTGTGGAATGCGGGCTCAGTAGTTACGGCTCATGGGCTCTAGAGCACAGGCTCAGTAGTTGTGGTACATGTGCTTAGTTGCTCCGTGGCATGTGGGATCTTCCCAGACCAGGGCTCGAACCCGTATCCCCTGCATTGGCAGGCGGATTCTTAACTACTTCGCCACGAGGGAAGCCCGATACTGTCTTGATTACTGTAGCTCTGTAGTATAGTCTGAAGTCAAGGAGCCTTATTCCTCCAGCTCCATTTTTCTTTCTCAAGATTGCTTTGGCTATTCGGGGTCTTTTGTGTTTCCATACAAATTGTGCAATTTTTTGTTCTAGTTCTGTGAAAAATGCCATTGGTAGTTTGATAGGGATTGCCTTGAATCTGTAGATTGCTTTGGGTAGTATCGTCATTTTCACAATGTTGATTCTTCCAATCCAAGAACATGGTATCTCTCTCCATCTGTTTGTATCATCTTTAATTTCTTTCATCAGTATCTTATAGTTTTCTGCATACAGGTCTTTAGTCTCCTTAGGTAGGTTTATTTCTAGGTATTTTATTCTTTTTGTTGCAATGGTAAATGGGAGTGTTTCCTTAATTTCTTTCAGATTTTTCATCATTAGTGTATAGGAATGCAAGAGAGTTCTGTGCATTAATTTTGTATCCTGCTACTCTACCAAATTCATTAATTAGCTCTAGTAGTTTTCTGGTAGCAACTTTAGGATTCTCTATGTATAGTATGTCATCTGCAAACAGTGACAGTTTTACTTCTTCTTTTCCTGTTTGGATTCCTTTTATTTCTTTTTCTTCTCTGATTGCTGTGGCTAAAACTTCCGAAATTATGTTGAATAATAGTGGTGAGAGTGGGCAACCTTGTCTTTTTCCTGATCTTAGAGGGAATGGCTTCAGTTTTTCACCATTGAGAATGATGTTGGCTATGGGTTTGTCATATACGGCCCTTATTATGTTGAGGTAGGTTCCCTCTATGCATACTTTCTGGAGACTTTTTATCATAAATGAGTGTTGAATTTTGTCGAAAGCTTTTTCTGAATCTATTGAGATGATCAGATGGTTTTTATTGTTCAATTTGTAAATATAGTGTATCACATTGATTGATTTGCATATATTGAAGAATCCTTGCATTCCTCGGATAAACCCCACTTGATCATGGTGTAAAATCCTTTTGCTAGTATTTAGTTGAGGATTATTGCATCTATGTTCATCAGAGATACTGGCCTGTAGTTTTCTTTTTTTATGACATCTTTGTCTGGTTTTGGTATCAGGGTGATGTTGGCCTTGTAGAATGAGTATGGGAGTGTTCCTCCCTCTGCTACATTTTGGAAGAGTTTGAGAAGGATAGGTGTTAGCTCTTCTCTAAATGTTTGATGGAATTCGCCTGTGGAGCCATTTGGTCCTGGGCTTTTGTTTGTTGGAAGGTTTTTAATCACAGTTTCAATTTGAATGCTTGTGATTCGTCTGTTTATATTATCTATTTCTTCCTGGTTCAGTCTCGGAAGGCTGTGCTTTTCTAAGAATTTGTCCATTTCTTCCAGGTTGTCCATTTTACTGGCATATTGTTGCTCGTAGTAATCTCTCAAGATCCTTTGTATTTCTGCAGTGTCAGTTGTTACTTCTCCTTTTTCATTTCTAATTCTATTGATTTGAGTCTTCTCCCTTTTTTTCTTGGTGAGTCTGGTTAATGGTTTTTAAATTTTGTTTATCTTCTTGAAGAACCAGCTTTTAGTTTTATTGATCTTTGCTCTTATTTCCTTCATTTCTTTTTCATTTATTTCTGATCTGATCCTTATGATTTCTTTCCTTCTGCTAACTTAGGGGTTTTTTTTGTTCTTCTTTCTCTAGTTGCTTTAGGTGTAAGGTTAGGTTGTTTATTTGAGATGTTTGTTGTTTCTTGAGGTAGGATTGTATTGCTATAAACTTCCCTCTTAGAACTGCTTTTGCTGCATCCCATAGGTTTTGGGACATCGTGTTTTCTCTGTCATTTGTTTCTAGGTATTTTTTGATTTCCTCTTTGATTTCTTCAGTGAACTCTTGGTTATTTAGTAGTGCATTGTTTAGCCTCCGTGTGTTTGTATTTTTTACAGTTTTTCTCCTGTAATTGATATCTAGTCTTATAGTATTGTGGTCAGAAAAGGTACTTGATACGGTTTCAATTTTCTTAAATTTACCAAGGGTTGATTTGTGACCCAAGATATGATCTATTCTGGAGAATGTTCCATGAGTACTTGAGAAGAAAGTGTATTCTATTGTTTTTGGATGAAATGTCCTATAAATATCAATTAAGTCCATCTTGTTTAATGTGTCATTTAAAGCTTGTGTTTCCTTAGTTATTTTCATTTTGGATGATCTGTCCATTGGTGATAGTGGGGTGTTAAAATCCCCTACTATTATTGTGTTACTGTCGATTTCCCCTTTTATGGCTGTTAGCATTTGCCTTATGTATTGAGGTGCTCCTATGTTGCATGCATAAATATTTACAGTTGTTATATCTTCTTCTTGGATCGATCCCTTGATCATTATGTAGTGTTCTTGTCTCTTGTAATAGTCTCTATTTTAAAGTCTATTTTGTCTGATATGAGAATTGCTACTCCAGCTTTCTTTTGATTTCCATTTGCATGGAATATCATTTTCCATCCCCTCACTTTCAGTCTGTATGTGTCTCTAGGTCTGAAGTGGGTCCCTTGTAGACAGCATATATGTGGGTCTTGTTTTTGTATCCATTCAGCCAGTCTATGTCTCTTGGTTGGAGCATTTAATCCATTTACATTTAAGGTAATTATCGATATATATATATATATATATATATATATTCCTATTACCATTTTCTTAATTGTTTTCGGTTTGTTTTTGTAGGTATTTTCCTTGTCTTGTGTTTCCTACCTAGAGAAGTTCCTTTATTATTTGTTGTAAAGCTGGTTTGGTGGTGCTGAATTCTTTTAGCTTTTGCTTGTCTATAAAGGTTTTGATTTCCCGTTGAACCTGAATGAGATCCTTGCTGGGTAGAGGAATATTGTAGGTTTTCCCCTTTCATCACTTTAAATATGTCCTGCCACTCCCTTCTGGCTTGCAGAGTTTCTGCTGAAAGATCAGTTGTTAACCTTATGGGGATTCCCTTGTATGTTATTTGTTGTTTTCCCTTGCTGCTTTTAATATTTTTTCTTTGTACTTAAGTTTTGACAGTTTGATTAATATGTGTCTCGACGTGTTTCTCTTTGGGTTTTTCCTGTATGCACTCTCTGTGCTTCCTGGACTTGATTGACTATTTCCTTTCCCATGTTAGGGAAGTTTTCAACTATAATCTCCTCAAATATTTTCTTAGACCTTTCTTTTTCTCTTCTTCTTCTGGGACCCCCGTAATTCAAATGTTTTTGTTTTTAATGTTGTCCCAGAGGTCTCTGAGACTGTCCTCAATTCTTTTCATTCTTTTCTCTTTATTCTGATCCCTGGCAGTTATTTCCACCATTTTATCTTCCAGCTCACGTATCCGTCCTTCTGCCTCAGGTATTTTGTTATTGATTGCTTCTAGAGTATTTTAAATTTCAGTAATTGTGTTGCTCTTCACTGTTTGTTTGCTCTTTAGTTCTTCTAGATCCGTGTTAAATGTTTCTTGTATTTTCTCCATTCTGTTTCTGAGATTTTGGATCCTCTTTACTAGCATTACTCTGAATTCTTTTTCAGGTAGGTTGCCTATTTCATCTTCATTTATTTGGTCTTGTCGGTTTTTACCTTGCTTCTTCATCCGTAACATATACTTTCTGTCATTTCACGTTTGTTTTACTGTGTGGTGCTGTGTTCCTGTCTTACTGGTTGTTTGGCCTGAGACGTCCAGCACTAGAGTTTGCAGGCAGTTGGCTAGAACCGGGTGCTGGTGCTGAGATGAGGACCTCTGGGAGGCCTCACTCCAACTGATATTCCCTGGGGTCTGAGGTTCTCTGTTAGTCCAATGGTTTATACTTGGAGCTCCCACCACAGGAGTCGAGCCCAACCTCTGGCCCGGGAACCAAGATCCTGCAAGCTTTGTGATGTGGTTAAAAAAACAGAAAGAAAGAAAAGAAACAAAGGAGCAGTACAATATCAAAGAATAGAAAACAAAATAAAATTAGAAGATAAAAAATATATCAGGAAAAATAAAACTATATGGGCTTCCCTGGTGGCACAGTGGTTGAGAGTCCTCCTGCCGATGCAGGGGACACGGGTTCGTGCCCCGGTCTAGGAAGATCCCACATGCTGTGGAGCGGCTGGGCCCGTGAGCCATGGCCGCTGAGTCTGTGCGTCCAGAGCCTGTGCTCCGCAACGGAAGAGGCCACAACAGTGAGAGGCCCGCATACCACAAAAAAAAACTATAATTGAAACTGCCGGTTGCTGGGGTTCCTCCCATCCCCTTAGGGGTCTGTGGTCCCCCACCTGTGCCTGGTAGGTGCCCTAGTTGTGAGAAGACACGAATTCTGCATCCTCCTAGTATGCCACCTTGACTCTGCTCACTTCACTTAAATTCTTGCCCACAGCATCTAACCTCATACCTTCTTTGCCTTTTCTAAGATTCATGCTCACAAGAAAACAGAGGCAGAGAAACTGGTAATCACTACCTACCTTTCATGAACTTTCCAAAGTAATTTTGTCTACTTGGTCAATTTTTAAATCAAATGTATCCTCTAACTCAAATTCACAAATTAAAAAGTGGGGTGTGGTGTGTGTGCCCACACCTGTGTGTGTGGATACACCTATTGGAAAAAGTTCCCCCAGATAATTCTGACCTCCCAAACTACACTATTGGATCAAGAAACCATAGCTTTCAGAAAGTGTAAAATCACATTTACAAAAGATCACACTCCGGTAAAGAAATGTCATTTCTGATCTACAAAGCTCACAGGGAGGGAGATGATCCTTTCATTTGTCATTCCTTCAGATTCTGAGGCAAAGGACCTTGCGAACAACAGCAGAGAAAATAACCTTGCTCTTGCTGAATTTCCATCACCACCACAGAGAAGCTGTAGGCTAAAATCATTCCTTCCCCCCCATCCTCAGATAAAATAATCTAAATTAAAGACAAAACGATGTTAAATGCAAGTGTACATATCCCCAAGCCAACAATCTAATATAATTTGTTAAAAGAGTTGTTCTATACTGATCATAATCCTCTGAATGAGGTCTGCTGAGGAATGCACCTGGGGTACAGCCATCAGTCTTTGTATCAGAGAGCACTGGGCTGCCATTAATCATTTAAAATAATCATTCAAAGTGATTCATGGTAGGCAAACAGTTTAAAGGCACTGACAAAATTTAAAGGTAAGTTACGAACAAAAATACTGAACGTCTTTGACCTGGTAAGGTTCTTTTATTTATGAATTATTAATGATGATCTCTAAAAATGGTTTTCCGGGACTTCGCTGGTGGTCCAGTGGTTAAGACTCCATGCTTCCACTGCAGGGGGCGCAGGTTCAAGCCTTGGTCAGGGAACTAAGATCCCACGTGAACTAAGATCCCCGGTCATGTGGCCAAAATATAAAAAAAAAAAAAAAATTAATAAAAAAAATAATATAAAAATGTTTTTCCTCTCAAGAACCCAAAGCACTAAGCAGTCAAATTCCAGTTCCTTCTTAGAATGCCTGACTCAACAGATGGAGAGAAGACACTGAAGTGTGTCCATTTCCAACACAGAGCATCAAGGCCCTTGTACATCTCTCTTTCTTTATCAACATTTGAACACCTAAGATGCTGTTCGAAAATTCGGTGATAATCAGAATACTTTCAAAGGAAACTTTACAAAATATGGATGCCCAGGCATCACCCATCATCCAACCATGTCTTCAGACACGGTGGAGATAAAGATGCGGGGCCTGCACTTGTTTAGTGAAGATGAGGTTGAACTTATTCTTTGGTCTTTGTGGGATTTTCACGTTTGGGTTGGCTCAAGTTCTCAGTATTCCCTGGAACATGAAGCTTAAATTTCTTGGAACTTCAAGTATGTTATAACGTTGAACTCAGTGTAGCTATCCTTCAAGTAATACACTCTAGAGAGCAATTTCCAAAGAAGTTAGGTCTATGTAACAGCATCAGAGAAAAAATGAGGTTGGTTTTTCAGTGGATACTGAATGAACAGCCATTTATTCACTTCTTATTACATGTTCTAGATAGCAACATGTTCTATGAAAAATGGAGGGAAACTCAGACTATTACTTACCTTTACACAACTGCAATCATAAAATAAGAGAGTTTAAAAAAAAAGATCATTTCAAGTTTCTTCTTGATCTCTGTATAAGGGTAGAAACCCTGTAGTAGGATTTTCTTTTCAAGAATAAATGGATTTTTTTGGTAGAGCCCTGAGTTCATCTGAGTGGAAAAGGTTGATTTGGGAGGTCTAAATTGCACTGCTTATTCAAATATCGAGAATGGGGCTTCCCTGGTGGCGTAGTGGTTGAGAGCCCGCCTGCCAGTGCAGGGGACGCGGGTTCGTGCCCCGGTCCGGGAGGATCCCGCATGCCGCGGAGTGGCTGGGCCCGTGAGCCATGGCCGCTGAGCCTGCGTGTCCAGAGCCTGTGCTCCGCAACGGGAGAGGCCACAGCAGTGAGAGGCCCGCGTACCGCAATAAAAAATAAATTAAAATAATATATATTGAGAATGTTTTGTTTTCTCAGGACAGCCCAAGGGACAGGAGGCTTGGGAGTCTAGGGACTTGAAGAAGAGATAAGAGAAAGGTTCCAGAGTACTGGTATGGACCTGCATGAGACAAGACAATCCGTGAGACATTTTCAGGGGGTAGGGATAGCTGAAGAAATTTAAAAATTGTGGTAGCTAAAACCATGTGCTATAATATCCTGCTATACAACAGGCCCAAACGAGGGTGCTCAGTGCCTGGTGGGGGTGTGTGTCCACATGTGGGGTGAGCATCACTGAGAAGAGAATAGCCAAAGAGTGGAGCCGGAAAGGGTGCACTGCACTATATTAGTCAGTACTCTTCAGTCTGCAAGTGACAAAACCCTCAACTTAAACGGGCTTAAGTAGAAAGGGAATTTACTTTTCCTAATCAGTAAAAAGACCAGGGCCTTCATCTGATTGGATCTGTGACCTTAAAACTATCAAGAATCTCTCTCTCATCATGTCAGCTCTGCTACCCTCTGCTGAATTTGGCATCAGGCTGACCCTCTCTGTGTAGTGGTCGCTGTCACTGTCAGGCTTAGATTGATATTGAGGAGACAGAGACTTTCTCCCAATGGTTCTCACAAAAGTCCCAGATTTGAGTCTCACTGGCTCTGAATGAATCAGTACCCATCACTGAACCAACCCATAGGCTAGAATAGTGGAATGCTCTGATCAGCTAAGCCTGGGACACCTGCCACTCCTAGGGCAGGTGAGGTGACTTATCCATCACACGTGAATGTGGGAGGAAGTGGCTCCCTAAAAGAATTAGAACTCTGCCAGAAGAAAAATGGGAAAAGGACACTATATAGACATCCACAAAACCCCCAAATGACACTGGTGTTGGAGGACAAGGACAGCAATGATGCAAAAGGCTTTATGTACTGTCACAAGTACATAAAGAGTAGGGTTTGACCCACAGTGTCACAGAAGGCACTTTATAATGGTATTACCTAGCTATCTATTTTGTGATAATCAGTCTTATTTTAAAGAGAAAATGCATCAATATGCCATCAATACACAGAGAATTACATCCATCACCTAATGAAATTTTGTGAGGTTTCTTAGCATTTCCTGTTTTGTGTCTTACTTTTGTATATACTTTTACCCATGTTAATCTAGAAGATTTTTTTAAACTGTCCCTCCAAATGACGCTTAAATATTTTTAGAGGCAGCTAAAAGAATCTTCTTTCCTTGAAGCATACATTTCTTCCTGTTTTAACGCCTTCTTGCTTCTCTCCTCATATCTCCATCTATTCTCCCAAGACTGATATATTCAACGTTTGGTAAGAAAGCAATCACAGAGAAAAGATAACCCGTACCCAGTCATTGTGGAGGAAGGTTCAATGAAATGATATACTCTTAAGCACCTTAGAGCCAGGAGAAGCCACAGGTTGTTGGTAGAATTCAAGGCAGGAGAATATTGGTGTGTTTAGAACATCTATTATTTTCTTCTGCGGTGGCATAGCTCTCCGTGCATTTGCTAGGAATTACTGGTTGTATAGTTATAATAGTGAAATTAGTATATGTGGCAAGAATGTAATTCTAGCACATTGGAAAGAATTCCTCACTCTTTGGAATTCTTCAGGAATCAGAGTTGAAAGAGAACAAAAAGAGGTAAATAAAGACGTAAGCAGAGTTGATGGGATCTTTCCTTGAGCTCAGGACTGCCCAGCATCCCTGTTTTGTAAAGGGAACAGTGCCAGACCAGGAGCACACAAAGGAACTTGGGAGAAAAGCCTCAACGGGAGAGTGAGCTTTGAAATCCAGGCAGTGAGGCGTTTTTTTGGTTTTTTTTGTTTTTGGCCATGCTGCGCTGCTTGCAGGAGGATCTCAGTTCCCCGACCAGGGATTGAACCTGGGCCCTAAGAGTGAACGTGCAGAGTCCTAACCACTGGACCGCCAGAGAATTCCCAGTGAGGCTATTTCTGATAGTTCAGGAAGTCAGGTGAAGTACAGTAAGTCCCGCACATATGAACCTTCAAGTTGTGAACTTTCAAAGATGCGAACGCGCATGCCAGCCCCTGGATGCCAGCTGTGGTACTGTAACTACTGTGCTTTTCAAGGTACTGTGCTGTAAGATTAACAATGTTTTCTTTTTTGTGTTTGTTTTTTACATACGTATTGTTTGTGTGAAAAGTATTATAAACCTATTATAGTACAGTACTATATAGCCGATTGTGTTAGCTGGGTACCTAGGGTAACTTTGTTGGACTTATGAACGTGCTCAGAACTTGTTCGTATGTAGTGGACTTACTGTACCGTGCCTGGGGTCGGTACACACCTCAGGCTTACTGAGGTCGGCCTTCAGTAATGGTTCCCACACCATCAGAATCACCCGGGGAGCACTGAGAAAGCAGACTCTTGGCTCCCCACCAGGCACACTGAATCAGAACGGGGTGGGTGGGTAGAGCATGGGGCACTTAGTCTAGGCCAAGCACTGTTCTAGGTGCTCATTATTTTAGGCTCTATTATTCTAATAGACACTAATATATTATTTAACTCATTCAGCCATCTCATTAATCAGGTATTGGTCCCTTTTATAGGTGAGGAAGCTGAGACTCAGAGAGGTTAAGTAACTGGCAGCAGGTCACAGAGCTGTGATTCAAATCAAAGTCTGCTTCTAGAGCCTTCTTAACTCTGCCAGACCTGGAAGTGAGGCAATCCAGATACACTCCAAGTAGAAGTTTTATTATTTTTATTTAGCTGCCTGAAAAAAATTCAGGAAGAGTATCCTTTCTTATGATGTATTCATTTCATATGTAATATATTTTTTAAATACACTTTATTTTTCGAACAGTTTTAGATTCTCAAAAAAATTGTGACAATAGTAGAGAGAATTCCCATATATCCTGTACCCAGTTTCCCCTATTATTACTATCTAATATTAGTATGATAATTTGTTATAATTAATGAACCAATACTGACACATTATTAAGTACATATGTAACCTTTTTTCAAGTATATTATTTGTATATTTGACTGTGCAAAACTCAAGGTTATCTCTTACGGCTCAAGTGATCTTGGGCAAGGAATTTAGCTGTTGAATCTTATTTTACTCATCTCTAAAACAGAAAAAATAAAAATAATGATTTCAGAGGGACATGTTGGTATATTTGAAGAGGGTCCCATACCTAACACTCTTTTCTCTTGCCTGGGTCTGGTAGAGGCCAAAATATTTCTGTTAGGACTGCTAAAGCAGATAAAGAAACGTGTGACTTTTATCTGCAGCCACGTGGTACATAATATTGACTTCTAGGATAAAACAGATATACACAACAGGAAACACTGGCCAGGTAAAGCCTGGGAGCACAGAGGAACAACACACACATCAAACAGGAAACATTCTTTCAAAGAGAAGGAGCAAGAAAGGGGTGGGGCTCTGCATGCCCAGTTTCCCCATCAAAAATCTCATCAATCAGTTGAAGTTGTTCCCTCTTCCTTGAAGAGAAGAGCCAGGAGGGTGAGGCCAAGAGCATACTAATGGCGATTGGACAACATTAGATGTTAGATTTACATGAAATAATGCCATTTGCAGCAACATGGATGGACCTAGAGATTATCATACTAAGTGAAGTAAGTCAGAGAAGACAAATATCATATGATATCACTTACATGTGGAATCTAAAGTATGACACAAATGAACTTACTTATTTACAAAACAGAAAGAGACTCTTCATAGACATAGAAAACAAACTTATGGTTACCAAAGGGGCAAGGGAGGTGAGGGATAAATTAGGAGTTTGGGATTAACATATACACATTACTATATATAAAATAGATAACCAACAAAGACCTACTGTATAGCACAGGGAACTATATTCAATATTTTATAATAACCTATAAGGGAAAAGAATCTGTATATATATAACTGAATTACTGTGCTGTACACCTGAAACTAACATGACATTGTAAATCAATTTAAAAGAAAGTAGATTTACAATTAAGAATTGATCTACATGTGTAAGCTCAAATGTTTGTGTCTGGTACAAGTAGATACAAAAAAGCATTTGCTCCAAAAAAACTCATTCTGCAACAGATATTGATTTTTATTTTTCAGCCGAGACAGTGGTATTTTTGCTTCAGAAATAGTCCAGTTGCTAACAATGAGTAGGCACAAATGTAGGGTTGTAAAAAAAAAATGTTATTTTGAGACAAATCTCTTTATTATGACTGTAGAAAGTCAAATGATTGAATCCATTAGTTGCATTCTCTCATAGTCTCATTTTCTCATTCTCTTCAATGTCTTTCTTTATTTTTTTTTTTGGCTGCACTGCACAGCTTTCAGGATCTTAAGATCTCCCACCAGGGATTGAGCCCGGGCCCTGGCAGTGAAAGCACTGAGTCCTAACCACTGGACTGCCAGGAAATTCCCCAAGGTCTTTCGATTTTTGAAAAGACTTTAGGAACTCTGATGATCAAAGATTTGGGGACCCACTGGTACAACTAGAGGGACATTGAACACTGAAGTCTAATTTGGGGAGAAAGACAAATTTTTTTCTTAAAAAAACCATAGTTCTGAGTTACTAAGATGTATAAAAATATCAATCTATTTTATAAGCTTTATTTTGGAAATCTTTTCAAATAAGTAAAATATTTTAATCTCAGCATAACTCATATCATAGTTTGCCTGGTTAAGGACGATAAGGTATCAGCAGACAGGCTGCTGGAAAAGTTAAATCTTTAGGAAGCTTGCAATTTGGGAGGCAAATGCTATACCTATGTTTGTATCATCACCATTTCCTGAGAAGGTGTACTATTTGAACAGACTAAAATATAGATATCGCTTAGCCAGCATTAAAAATAGGAGCATGTCTGGGGCTTCCCTGGTGGCGCAGTGGTTGAGGGTCCGCCTGCCAATGCAGGGGACGCGGGTTCATGCCCCGGTCCAGGAGGATCCCACATGCCGCGGAGCGGCTGGGCCCGTGGGCCATGGCTGCTGAGCCTGCGCGTCCGGAGCCTGGAGGCCACAACAGTGAGAGGCCACAACAGTGAGAGGCCCGCGTACTGCAAAAAAAAAAAAAAAAAAAAAAAAATAGGAGCATGTCTGAAATGCCCACACTCCCACTGCCCTGCGTGCTTCCTGCAGCTGCCCACAGCTTTCTCCAGCTTCTATCGGTGACTGTAGAACCCCCACCTCCCTTTCCAAAAGAGGCTTCTCTCCAGCTACACATCGACGCAGAGGCCACTGATGCTATTTTCTGTGTCAGCAATAATGCTCTGTCCTTCCTATGTCATCCAAGGAGCCCTGGATTCTTTCTGAACAAGAATGTGTTAGTCTCCTCCACACTGGCATGGGGCAGGGTGGGAATGGGAGGTGGGAGGGATGGGTCAGTATCTTTTTGAAAGAGGCTCAGCATTAACTCAGCAGATTCACAGAGTAGATGAGAGTGGAAGGGGAATCAAAAGTTGGGAATTCAAATTTGTTTCCACTGCTTTTTTATTTAAAAAACAATTAAAAAAAAAATTCAGGGAGAAAAATCAGCCCATCCATGTCTTAGGTCTGGCAGTTCCTATTCAACTTAGCAATTTTCTCTTTACCTTGTTCTAAACATACGTTATCTTTGCATTCTTAAACTGTTATTAGACATCTGAATTAGCAATTATTTCTTAAATGCTATATCACTTAGCTCTTGCTGAATAACAAATTATCCATAACTTACCTGCTTGAAAAAACAAGCACTTATTTAGCTCATAATTCTGTGGACTGAACAGGCAGTTCTTCTCTAGGTTGCCTTTGCTTTTTTTTGCTGGGTTTATATTGTCTGTGATCAGCTGCTGGTGGGACTGGAGGCTGGCTGGTCTAGGATGGCCTCACTCATATGTCTGGCTATTGGCAAGTAGTGACTGGGGCCTGGCTGCTAGGGTACCTCGAATCTGTTCCTTGTACCCCTCTCACCTTTTAGCAGGCCAGCTTGGACTCGTTGACATGGTGACCTCAGGGTTCCAACCACAGTAAAAGATAACAAGGCCTAACGTGCAAGTCTCTGCCTGCTTCGTATTTGCCAATCTCACTGTCCAAGTCATATGTCCCGGCCCAGACTCAGGGTGTGGTAAAACAGACACCACCGCTTGATGAGAGGAACTTCAAATTCACATCGAAAGGGTATGCCTCGAGGGATGGGGAAAAATGATGGCCATTTTTGCAATCTACCACAAGGGCTTAGTTTGTGAAAAGCCTAACATTTAAAAAATAGATAAGGCATCTGCCATGGTTTAATGGCTGGAGTTTATTTTAGCTTTTGTCCTCAGGTCCAATTATGACAGAACTGCGAGTCAGGCAAATGCCCAAAACCTCATTCAGCAACACAAATCCCTACTTTCCTTTCACCATTTTAGTTTTTAGATTACCCACAGAACTAGCTGCTATGCAGA
This sequence comes from Phocoena sinus, assembly GCF_008692025.1. Classification (NCBI taxonomy): domain Eukaryota; kingdom Metazoa; phylum Chordata; class Mammalia; order Artiodactyla; family Phocoenidae; genus Phocoena; species Phocoena sinus. Next base: position 42,658,279 of record NC_045772.1, on the reverse strand, counting down.
GCAGCTGCAGGCAGACAGAAGTGTGGTGAGTATGGATGGGTGGGTGGTCAGGAAAGGCCGCCCGTGCTCTGTCAGCATAGGCTTCTCAAGGTAGTCAAGTGAGCCTCTGACCTTCCATGATGCCACCGTGGGCTAAAAGGTGACAGACACAGAAGGACGTTCTGTTTTCTCATGAGAGCAGATAGATGTGGCATCCCCGGGCAAAAAAAAAAAAAAAAAAAAATGCTCATTTATCTTGTTTATCCGGGTTTTTTTTTTTTTTTTTTTTTTTTTTGCGGTACGCGGACCTCTCACTGTTGTGGCCTCTCCCGTTGCGGCGCACAGTCTCCGGACACGCAGGCTCAGTGGCCATGGCTCACGGGCCAAGCCGCTCCGCGGCATGTGGGATCCTCCCAGACCGGGGCACGAACCCGCGTCCCCTGCATCGGCAGGCGGACTCTCAACCACTGCGCCACCAGGGAAGCCCTGTTTACCCGTTTTTTAATTCCATATATGAGTGAGATCATACAGTGTTTGTCTCTCTGTCTGGTTTATTTCCCTTGGCATAATACTCTCAATGCCCAAACCAAATCAAACAAAAACAAGCAGATACGGAGAATAGAGTAGTGGCTACCAGAGAGGGAGGACTGGAAGGGAGGCTGAAAAGAGTAAAGGGATTACCTGTATGCTGAGGAATGGAACCTAAAGTTTTGGTGGCAAGCACACTGTAGGGTATACAGAAGTGTAACATAACATTGTACACGTGAAACTGATATAATGTTATGACTCAGTTACGTCAGTAAAAAAATACGTGTATACGTGCATGATTTTGTGAATTGGCATACTTGGTGACTGAAAGGGCATTTAGCTGAGACCCCGTCCTTGGATAAGAGAAAAAACCTCTAGGAAACTGTCACAAAGCAAGCTCGTGCTCCATGTGATAATGCCTGAGAGTCCTTCAGTCTGAGGCGGGTGGCAGTTCTAATTAGTCTGGACATCAGTGCAACTTGGCCCAGTTCTTTAGTTTCCTTGTTTATAATGGGGGAGAATCAGGTCGTACTAAGATCTTTTCTCCCTCCCCATCCCCTTCTCCTCACCCATGAACAAGTTTCGCGATTTGTGGTTTTTAGAAAATATTCCCAACTTTCTCAAATGGCCTGCTTCGTAAAGGCCCCCTATGGGCACAGAAGAAATGTTTCCCTTTCTGAAATGCAATAAGGTTCAGCTTTGCTTGGTGTCTTCTAAGGCAAAGCAAGGTTTAAGTGATGGGCAAATAACAGAGTGTTGCCTGAATTTTCCATATACCTCAGTTTTGGAAAAGCCTGGGAGAGAGGGAATAAATGTAAAATCAGAGCCTTGAAATTAGGTGGTTGGGATTAACATATACACACTACTATTACATGTATATAAAATAGATAACCAACAAGGACCTACTGTATAGCACAGGGAACTATATTGAATATTTTGTAATAACCTATAAGGGAAACGAATCTGAAAAAGAATATGTGTGTGTGGACATATATACACACATATATGTATGTATGTGTAACTGAATCACTATGCTACATACCTGAAACTAACATGACATTGTAACTTAACCATACTTCAATTAAATAAATAAATTAAAAATTTTAAAACGTAAAAACAGGGCTTCCCTGGTGGCACAGTGGTTGAGAGTCCGCCTGCCGATGCAGGGGACACAGGTGCGTGCCCCGGTCTGGGAAGATCCCACGTGCCGCGGAGCGGCTTGGCCCGTGAGCCATGGCCGCTGAGCCTGCACGTCCGGAGCCTGTGCTCTTCAAGGAGAGGCCATAACAGTGAGAGGCCTGCGTTCCGCAAAAAAAAAAAAGTAAAAACAGAGCCTTTGAAGGCTCTGGACCAGCTCCATGGACCAATGCCCTAGGCTTAGAAAGGGATCCTTGTGAGCTATTGATCCCCGTGGGAGGAGCATGACCGAGGCCTTAGGCACCTGGCCCCTCAGCCCCTCCACCATCAGAGCGCTCTGCTGGTATCTGCTTTGTACATTGGGATTTTGCAACATATTTCTTCTGATGAAAGATTTCTGAAGCTAAGTCTTCATTTTGTAGGTGAGGAGCTGTAGGCCCAGGGATGTGGGGTAACCTGCTCAGGGTCACAGTGGCTGTCACGTGCAGAGCTGAGGGCAGAATTCAAGTCTCAATTTCTAGTCCAGTGTTCTTTGTTCTACCACATGCCATCTTCCACTTCTCCACCTAAGCTGGGCAACTTCTTTTCGATAGATGCTCACTCACACGGCACGATAAATATTGCCAAAATGGTTGATACAGATCAGAAGATGAAAAGTGTTATTTCTCATTTGAACAATTGCAGTGATGCGATTTGGATTCTGTTTTTCAGGAGCTGGGTGACTGAATCTCTGTTGCAGTCTCGTCATTGTAACAGAGACAATGATGCTCAACAACTGCTCAGCTTTTTGTAAGTAAGCAGGTAACTAATATAGAACATTGCTATGATTACTGGTTTATTGCTTTGACTGTAGAAGAAAATTTACTATTCACGGATTGTAAAGGCTCCACTAAAGTGAATTGTCTCAACACTTTTGGAAAAACTAAAGGTAATAATCAAAACAGTCACTATTTGTATGGTACATAGCTTGAGTTAATTAAACCATGATCAAAGGACCTGCATTCCGCCTGCAAACCATGCAGTCAGAAGTGCAGTAAGAACTAAGGAATGAGCCTTGAGGAATCATTTGACTGTTCTGAATCTTATAAAGCCTGGAGTACATACGAAAGGAGTACTGGAGAAGAATTCGCTGGGGCTGTCTTTTAAGTGGTAAACAACACAAGCACCAAGAACTTCAGCTGGTCCTGAAATTCACTGCTTCCCATTTAGAAGCTGCTTCTAAATGTGGCAGCTCCCCCACGGGCCTAATTAAAATGCCTTAGCAGAACAGCTTCAAATCTGACAAGGATGAATAGTGGCCAAATGGGCCCCTTTCTTTCCTGGGCCTGTAGATCATTTGCCTCCAGCTAACAGGAATTGGCACTAAAAGCCAAAAGTGGAGCATCAGAAGGCTTTGATCACTGGGTAAGAACTGTTTCGTGATGCTCAGATGTGGAATGAGCGCTGTGGTATGAGCTCAGGTGATTCTATCGGTAGATCTGGCATAGCTATGCTACGAGGTAGGCAAACTGATGTTCAGATGAACATGACTCTAGTATGTGCAATGGTTTCTAGTTTCTTTCATGACTGTGTAAGACATCCAGATCATGTCAGATTACTTCTCCATTTGTAGATCAAGAATTGGAAATAATCATGGGGTAATGGACTGGTGTTGGGAGATTTGTGTTCAGATTCTGGCCCAGTTATTGAGTATCTTTGCTGAATTAAACTTTGGGCCTCTGTTTCCTCATCTGTGAAGTAGATGGTGGGGCAGAAAGTTAGATTAAGAACTTTTAAAGTACTTTTCCAGTCTAACAGCTTCTTATTTTATGGCTAAAGGCAGTAAGGACCAAGAACTAACTTTCTGTCTTTAAGTTATTTAAATTGTCTCATATATCAAATCACAATGGATTTAAAAATTATATTGAGTCTGTGGTCTATTATCCTCCGATGAAGCGTGTTAAGGAAGCTGAGTGCTTTGATCACTGCCTGGGCTAGTGATTTAGTAAGGACTAAATTGTGCTGCAACAAGCAAAGATCTCACTCCCATAGTTTAAAAACACAAGGTTCTCTTCTTTGACATAAAAGAATTTGGAGGTAGGAAATCCACAGCAAGTATTGTGGCTTGATAAAGACATTCCACTGCATGTGGCTACTAACCTCAAGGTTACCTCCTAACACAACATGACTGCTAGGATGCCAATCCTTTCATCTACATTCCAGGAGCAAGGGGAAATTGACAAAAGGGGGGGCATCCTTTGACTAGGAAATGCTGTTCACTATCTGGGCATGTTGCTACCCCAAATAAAACTGGGGTCCTGTTACTGAGAAGAAATAGGACCAACCAGCAGGCTTTGTCACAGCCAGTTATCTCAGCTGGATTCCTTGGCCATTTCCTCAGTCCTGCACAGCTTTCTCCCAAACACAAGGGCCAATCTGGACAAAGCCCTCTGTTTTCCAACACCGTGAAGCCACGAGAGGAGCCTGAGAAGGAAGGCACTACCTTGTCGCTTGAGGATCTAAAGAATCATTTTCACAGGTGAAAGGCAGCAAATTTATTCTAGTATAGGTGGCACTTAATGAACCTGCTGTTTTTGAATTATTATAATAAAAGTATTTTCCAATTTTGCCTAGGAAATAAACTGATCTCCACCTTCCTAAAAAAGATCCCAACAATTGTTTAAAATAACTCTGTTCTTGCTATGAATAAGCTCTACAGCTTAGCAACAGAGAACAGAAGGGAGACATACAAAGCTTTTCCTTTTTCTTCTTCTTTTTTTTTTTTTAATTATAGCTCACCCTCAAGCTTGGATTAGGTAAACTATTCTCTTGGGCAAAAGGACCTCACTTCCTGAAGCTTTGTTTTTATCTTTGCTGTTAAAAACTCACAGGCTACATTTCCCACTATGGTATTGTTTTGTTTTTTAATAATCTTAGTTCATCTCACTAGTCAAAATGCCTAAGAGGGGGACGTCCCTGGTGGCTCAGTGGATAAGACTCTGCACTCCCAATGCAGGGGGCCCGGGTTCGATCCCTGATCAGGAAACTAGATCCCACATGCATGCTGCAACTAAGAGTTTGCATGCCACAACTAAGGAGCCTGAATGCCGCCACTAAGACCCAGTGCAACCAAAAAAAAAAAAAAAAGCCAACGAGGTATGTGGGTTTTAAGAAATCAAAACCTAAGCAGAGGGCTTCCCTGGTGGCGCAGTGGTTGAGAGTCCACCTGCCGATGAAGGGGACACGGGCTCGTGCCCCGGTCCGGGAGGATTCCACATGCCGCGGAGTGGCTGGGCCCGTGAGCCATGGCCGCTGAGCCTGCGCGTCCGGAGCCTGTGCTCCGCAACGGGAGAGGCCACAGCAGTGAGAGGCCCGCGTACCGCAAAAAAAAAAAAAAAAAAAAACCTAAGCAGACTGATGGCTGAAGTCAATTTGGGACAGTGCTTCAGTTCAAACATTCTGGTTCTGGGTTCATATTTGCCACAGATCCCTGTTCCCCATCTGTGACAGTTAATTTTATGTGTCAACATGGCTAGGCCACAGTACTCAGATATTTGGTTAAACACCAGTTTATTTTAAATTTATTTATTGTTTTAATTGGCTGCGCCATGCAGTTTACAGGATCTTAGTTCCCCGACCAGGGATTGAACCCACGCCCCCTGCAGTAGAAGCGTGGAGTTTTAACCACTGGACCACCAGGGAATTCCTGAAACAGCAGTTTAGATTTCGATGTGAAGGCATTTTTCACATGAGACTGCCATTTAAATCAGTAAACGCTGAGTAAAGCAGATCACCCTCCATAGTGTGGGTGGGCCTTATCCAATCAGTTGAAGGCCTTAAGAGATAATGACTGTGGTTTCCAGAGGAAGAAGGAATTCTGCCTCCAGATTGTCTTCGGACTCATGACTCCAACATCAACACTGCCCGGGGTCCCTAGCCTGCCAGCCTACTCTGAAGATCTCAGGCTTGCCAGCCGCCACAATTGCATGAACCAATTTCTTAAAATCTTAATAGATAGACAGACAGACAGACAGAGAGAAACATGTTGGTTCTTTTTCTCTGGAGAACCCGGACTAATACATCACACCAACTTTTGGCTCATGGATATTTGTAAACAAGCCCATTCGTACTGCTTCTCATTTCTGTAATCCATTTATTCAAAACAGACTGATAAATGCTGTTAGGTCTAAAGGGGTAGAGGGTATGAATTATGGTGTGAGATTGGGTTGGTATCACAGTACCAAGGTTATATTCCCTGGATAAGCCTCTTAACTCTCTGAGCCTTAGTGTCTACACCTGTAAAATGGGTAATGATGCTGATTTGGGGAAAAAAATAATGATAGTAATGACAACAAAAAATATGTACTTTTTCAGAGCACTTACTATGTGCCATGAACATGGATCCTCTTTTCCCTCCCACACAGCCTTAGAAGGTGAAACTGAGGTACACAGAGGCTAAGGAGCTTGTCCAAGTTCACACAGCCAGCACGTGGTAGATGCTGACCAACATCATGACCAGCACCATGCTGTCTCCACGACACACATGAAGATGCTTAGCCTATGCCTGGCACACAGCAGATGCGCAATATTGATTCCCTTCCACTTTCCTCTTTCACTGCCTTTTGTCTGATTACTCAGCTGTTTCTGCAAAGGTCAGGGCCAGTGAAAGCAACAAAGTCTTGTACCATTCAATTTATAGCTCTTAGGCAGTCAGGAATCTGCCCCAAGGTGATTCATTCTGCAACTTTCTTGCCAGGAACTGAATCTGAAAGCAGACTGCCTGTTCCACCACAGGGTCTGGAGTGGCGTTGGTATTCACATATGCCCATGGTCAGGTTGGGGGCTGTGTAACCCACTGCACACAACCACTGTCTATATTGCTGAATTCACTCCCAGAGTTAATCACAAGCTGGTGTGTTTGGATGCACACCTCATCGCCTCCACTTTTCATCGTGTAATTTCAAAGAAAGAATGAAAAGTAGACGGTGGTCTGAATCTCCCTTCCTAGCTTGGTGCTGCCCAGGGAGCACGCTGCCTTCTCTCATTTGGTTACGTTGACGGGGAAGCCATGGGAAATGGCACAAGAGCCGCCCTCTCTGTGCCCCTTCTCTCCTCTTTTTGGAAAACACTAAAGAGATCTGTTCCATTAGCACGAAGAGTGCATTTATGCATTTTTAAGTGGTTTTTTGGCAAACCAGAGAGCTGTTCTATGACAGGCTACAGACACTGTGTCTGCAGCTATTTATCATAATAATAGGTATCCATACGATATCGATATCCCTGAATGTAACATTATCTCTTTGAAAAGTCATTTCATGCAAGGATGCTGATGTCGGTACCAAGTTATGCTATAATTCTAGGGGAAGAGGTTTTGAGAGTCCTCTGTAGTTGACATAACAACTGCTATGTCCATGCTTGGATTTTGATCAGCTTAAACAACTTAAGTTCCAGAATATTTTACAAAGATTGCTTTTATTCCAGCTGATTACTTCACGGCTTCCAATATAAATGCTAATGTAGGCACCATTATTTTTGTTATTAAGCTATTGCTATAAAACATATTTTTTAAAAGACAATTTAAAACTTTAGGACTTGATGGGGACTTCCCTGGCGGTCCAGTGGTTAAGCCTTTGCCTTCCAATGCAGGGGGCGCGGGTTCGATCCCTGGTCAGGGAGCTAAGATCCCACATGCCTTGAGGCCAAAAAAACCAAAAAAAAAAAAAAACTTTAGGACTTGAATTATACATTTTCATAGTCTGATGGAAAGAATGCTTGGCATTTGTTACAACTATATCTACAAACACAATGTACTGCACGGGTCGAAAGTCATAAACATTGGGGCGTCGATTCCCTTCCAGCATCCTGTCCCTCCATTCTTCCCCAGTGATGCCAAGCTTCTTCCTGGCTCTTGAACACGTCCTTCTTTTCCATGCCTTGCACGCGCTATCTCCTCGGTCCACAGTGACCCTCCCGTCCTTCATCCCCCTCCTCCCACGGCACCTCCCAAATTCCTCTCCTCCCTGGACACCCAGATCAAATGTCATTTCCCTCAGGAAGCCTTTCCTGGCTTTCCTATACTACGTCTTTGGACCTTAATATCTATTTATTTCCTACAATTCTCCAAAGGGATATAACTCCAAATCTATCAATAGTTAACTCTAAACTATCTACCTAAGAATCCTGGAAGGCATGTAGAGACCTAGAAAGAAATCCATGCTTCTTGCAACAAGGAAGTAATAGATGACTCTAGACACTTTGATCCAGTACCTTAAGGATAAAACTGTGTCTTCTAGGATTCTGCTTATCTCACAGGGCCAGATGGCAAGACTAATACAGATTCCTTGCAAGAGGATTTGGAAAGTGCTAAAAAAAAAAAGGGAAAAAAAATGACTCTTGATCCAATTATCCAGAGATAACCTCTGTTGATATTTAGTGAATATCTTTGTGTTTTGTTTTGCTTCCAATGTGTACGTCTACATGTATTTTGATTCTCTCCATTCCTTAGAACACAGGATAACCACTCACCATGACCATGCTAATTGGACATAGCCTTTTCTTAGTAAAGTATTACAGTATACCATTCGTATAGAAAAGTTCATACACAAATCAAGTGTACAGCTTGATGAGTCTTTATAAAATGAAGGTACCCATGTAAGCAGCACCTGGATCAAAAAACAGTATTTTACCAATGCCCTAGAGGCCCCTCTGGGGTCCCCTTCTAGTTATTACCCTAACCCCCCAAAGGTAATCATTATGCATACTTCTAACATTAGATCGTACTTTTGCCTGTTTGGGAATTTAACATAAACGTAATAACCCAATATGTACTTTTTTGTGTGTGTATGTAATGACCAATCTGATTGTAGGCTGAGGAAGAAACTGAGGGTATCCACTGGGGTGAATCAGATAGTGGGCTATTTTGCACACATAAATGTGCTCAAGATACAGGGAGTAACTCATTTATCTCATGGAACGTGCTCTAGGGCCCTTATGTTCATGACCCAAGTCCTACCATAACATTTGGGACAGTCTCAGAGCCAGAGGATACCACCATACCAGCCTAGGCTTAAGCAGTGGGAAGTAAAGGATAATTCCCATTTGTTCAAACTGAGAATAAAATTCAATTATTTAAAAAAAAAAATTCAGGATTACCACCCCCCCCCCAAATTATTTTAAGTTGAGAGAGGGCTTTGGACTCCTGGGAAGATTCTAGATCTGTGTGTGTTGAATACACCTTCCTGTGCCAGAAATTATAGCTCTATGGGATCCGATGAATCAGATCTATTTCTAACAGGAAAAATGAAGATGAATCCAATAAAAATAGCTAGCTTTTATTAACCACCTCTCATATCTGCCAGACACTGGTATATATACACATCCACTGCTTTATATAAATGTATCGTGTAGTCCTCAGGAGAACCCTAAAAGGTAGATCTTATTATCCTCATTTTACAGTTCAGGAAACTAAGGTGAATCTGCAGTTCTGATCACCAGTGCTGGAATGGGGCCAGCTGGTGAGCTGGTCGAAGGAATGTGTTCAAAGGAAGGTTCTTAAGAGTGACAAGACAGTGAGAGCCTGAGGGTCTACACCATAAGAGTGGTTCTTTCCCTGAAACTGGATGGGAACGGTTTAAATCTATCCAGCTATTATGGAGTGGAGCAGATCTCCTTGAGAAAAAGAGCCCAGGTCCATAGAAGCCTACAAAGGAACTCAGCACAAGAGGAGGGAAGGTGGGATTTGATGGTCTGGTCTGGGGTCCTGGTCTCCCAGCGTGCCATCCAACTCTCCTCTGGAAACTTGGGCAAAAGGTCCTACTAACACAGTCTAAATCCCTGGCATCAGAACTTTCTTAAAATCCTGGAGAGGCCTGTGTCCTATGAGCAGATAGTGAGAGAGTTCTCTGTTATCTCCTAGAAATCCACTCTTCTGAACCGGCCTCAATTATCAAGTATAGGATTTAAAATGTAAACTAACCCTGAGGCAAGGGGCTGAGTGCTCCTCTTTTTAAGACTCTGAAACTGCCGTCAGCCCACACGGTTCAGTTTCTACTAGGCCTCAGGACAAGGAATATGGTTGAGGCTAGTCACAGCCAGAAGAATCTTCCTCTCAAAACTGCCAAGAAGGGAAGGGAAACATCCTCGGAAGACCGCAGCTGGTTTAAAGTGGTGCGAAGACACTGGCCACAGATTCATTTGGAACATCCCGTAAGTATTTATTGAGAGGTTTGTCAGCACGTTACCAGGATCAGGACCGGAGAATCCCTTCAAGGATCTCCTCCTGGGCAAGAAGCTGGCATAGTTTCCCCCAGTTCCTCATCTGAGGACTAGATGGTAAGGGATATTAACAAGCAAATCAAATATAATTACAGAATGGGGCTTGCTCCCCTGAGGAGAACTGACCGCATTCACCAAATCTTCTGCAGTGAGGTTCTCTGAAGAACCATCCTTAACAGGTCTGAGGAATAATTTGATGAAGGAGCCTTAAGAGGCTGATGCAGGGAAAACTGGAGGGGAAAAGATAGCTTTCATCCCTTCACGTTGAAAAAAGCAACTCTCTCCACTCTTTATAGTCCTCTGACTTCCAGCTTTCTGGTCACTGCAAGTGGAAAGTAGGAGTGGGAAAATGGGCATGAGGGGAGCAGTGGGGTAAAGAAGATGGATGGAGAGGAGGAGGGAGTTGAGGGCAAATGTGGTAAAACTCCATATAAGAGATAGATTAGATGGTCTGTCAACTAAATTAAAAATAAGCAAATTAACAAATTAATGATAAAGTATGAGAGAATGACACCTATTTTAAAATGGGATATAGGAAAAACTGAAAGCAGGAAGACAAAAAGGCGTTAAGAATAGAGCAAAATATTCTAAATTAAGATTAGGAATTAATAAAAATAGAATAAAATAGATATTTATAATTTTTGAAAAGACAGAGGGCTAGTGAAATAAGAGATGAAAGCTTTGAAATGGAAAAGCTATAAGATTAAGCTGGACCTAAATCCAAATGATAAAAAGAAAAAATAATTAAGGTAAGTGTAATTTAAGAAGTAGAAGAAAGTAAGAAAAAAGGGAACTCATGACAACACAACTCAAAACAACAACCACCTGACCAGCCGGGCCACTCAAGGGAAAGTAGGAATGAGGAAGTTCTTTGGACAGCCAGGCTTTCCTCGTGAAAGAACTCTCTTGAGGTCCATCCCTGGTGGCAGGTTTTTTTAGTTTGGTTACATATTCATCCATGCCTACCTCCATTCATTCATTCCCCAAATATTTATTGTGCCAAACTGGAAATTCAGTGGTGTGAGTCAAACAGAGAAGAATTTTGCCTCTATGATGCTCACGGTCTAGACAGGAGATGGTGGTGGGAGAGAACACATATATTAAACAAATGACTATATAGGCCAATTGATAATTACAGAGTTATGAAGAAAAAGCCCAGGGTGCTCTGGGGATATATGAACTGGCCACTGATTGTATGTATAATGGGAATGGGGGATGTGGAGTGGAGATGGGGGTAGATGGACATCGGGAAAGTTTTTTCTGCCAACGTATTTGTCCTGAGATCCAAAGGATATATTAGGAATTAACTGAAGCAAAGTAGGGGTGGAGGTGGCCAATATATGTCAAGGACCTAAAAGAAGAAGGCTTTAATTCATCCGAGGAACTAAAAGAAGGCTGTGGCTGGAACAGATAGATCTAGTAAGGCAGAAGTGTTAGATGTGGTAGGAGAGAATGGTGGGGACCTTATAAAGAATTTTGGTGTTTATCTAGGAGCAATGGGAAGCCATTTGTTTGTTTCCTTCAGGCACTTAAAACAACAAAAAAGTGTTTCATCCATTTGTCTGTTTACTGTTTTTTTTGGTGGGTGGGAGTTCCCTTCCTTTGGGGCAGGGACTGTACCTGTCTTGTGTATCATTATATTCCCAGCACCTATGCAGTGGACAATCAATAAATATTTTGAATGAATTAATAGGAATCATTTTGGTAGGGCCACAACTAAAGTCCAGGTCTTCTGCAAAATCTGTGCTTCTTCCAGGAAGTCATATTGTCACCTCAATAGTTTGCTTGGAGTCCTATCTGCTCATCAATAAGGTAGATGTTAGATGTCTCCCTCAATGCTTTTGCTATCCTTAAATGAACAGCTTAGCTTCTGAAGTACTGGTTACTTCTGAAAGTTTTGAGAATTGCTTTTGAATTCTGCTGCCTTCCATGATGGTAGATGGATGCCGTGGCTTGCTATTGGTGACAAACTGTCCAAGTGGGGGGAGGAGATTTTTCACTGCATGTCCATGTGCCCTGGCATTCTTTTCTCGAAGAGCTAAAACATGCAATGACAAATTTCTTTCCCACCAACAATTTTCACAAGTCTCAGAGAAACCTTAGCAACACGTAGCTTCTTAGTAAGTTTTCCCCCCAAGCAATGGCACACCTAGGGTACTTGATACCTGGAGCAGATCAGTTTTTAACACCCTCCTGGTGTAGAAGACAACATTAGTTTTAGTAATAGTCATGTAATAATCAGAAATGTGAATTCTTATTTTCTTTTTTTAGGTTTAAAATAAACAATAGTTTTTTTTTAAAGAATACCAGTTTTAAAAATACTACTTTAAAATCAGTAAACTATTACACAACATTGTACATCAACTATACTTCAATAAAAAGTTTGTTTTGAAAAAAAATTAAGGAGAGTGCTAAAAAAAATCAGTGAACTATTTCACACATGAATTAAAATTTGCACTTGCTAAACAAAAATATCACATCTTGCATTTTGTACTCTTTACCACTATTTAAAATTTAAATACAAATAAAAACCTCAGAGTGGTCACAGAGAATGTCAGAATTGAAGCAGGCAAATTCGGTTTCTTTGTTTTTAAAGTCACTATGTTATGATTGTTTATTTCAAATCTACTTGTTTAAATTAGGTTGTTGCCTATTTTCCATATTTTAAAAAGCGCTTTGGCAAAAATTCTTATGTGCTTATTCACTTATTGCTTAAAGACAAACTCCTAAATGTCGAACTGCTGGGTCAAAGCTTACGAATATGTAAGGCTTTTCATGCTGTTCTACTACATATCAGACGAGTAAATATGAAGAAGCATCACAGCTTCCTACCTCCAAAGTTTCCACTGATGCTATCATAGGAACTGTTCCTTTAAAAAGTGCGGGATTTAGAGACTCTCTGGACTCAGAGGTAGACAGGGAAGAGCTGTGGTCGCAGGGAGACCGAGGGGGAGGCGGGAGAAGCCGACCCCTGAGGTGGCTGTCTCTGTAGGATGCTATGTCCATCTCAGAATTACGTGTCCCCCTCACTCCCAACTGCTTAGACTTTTCAGCTTCTCTTGACAAGTTCCTAATTTGAGATCAGACTCCTCTGAAGTCTGAACTTTCTACAACTTTCTACAATCTGAACTTTCTACAACGAGCAAGGCAAATTTTGATTGAAGGTGGGGTCTGAATCGTGAGGCACACGGGAGGAGTGCCTGGTGAGGGCCACAGGAAGACACTGGGCGTGGTAGGGAGGCGGGTACCAGAGGAGAACATTGAGACACAGAGAGGGGCAGCGAGGCTGGCAAAGACCCCCAGTTCATCTATTTCAAAAGCGCCTGGAGTAAAAGTATCCTCTGGCCCTTACTCTTGCATTATCAAATGATTCTCTGCTCGCAGGAACTCAAACTGAAACTAGCACGTTGGTTTCATTTACAGATTAAATAGTACTTTAATGGATAAGTTGGGAACTTCAGCTTTATATAATATATACTTTTATATATGTGCATATATATGAAATGTGGTTTACAATATATTCTAAATCTATGTAACCAATTTATTAATAAGCAAATAACTGCATCACCAAATAAACGCCAGAATCCATGTAAAGGGCCTAGAACAGTACCTCACACAGAGTAAGCACTGACTAAATGTTAGCTATGCTATGCTAATAGAATTAACATTGTGCTCTGATTGCTCACATACGGTATAAAATATTTACTCCACTAAATAAATAAGATATAAAATTATTGCAAACAGAACTTAAACCCCTCTGAGATAAGACCTCCTTAGCCCAGGTGGTGCTCCTGGGCTTCCTTGTGAGATTCTCCAAGTACAGGTAAGCCCCGGGGGCTGAGACAGATAATTAAGGCTCCTGGAGGAGCTGTACTCTGTGCTTCTGGTCCTGCAACAGTCCCAGAGAGAGGGCTGTGAAGCCAGAGGGGAAAGGTTAGGGGTGGCCAGGACCTTCCTAGAGGGAACAGAGGGGAGTGGGGACCAGGCTGGGCCAAGAGAGGAGGAGAGGTTGGGGAACCTCAAGGTTATTATTACAAGTCTCACTGCAAAGGGCATGGGCACATGGGAAGTCATTAATTGGGGCCATCAAAGCAAGATATCAACTACAGTGGTAGATGGGAGTTCTTTAGTATTGCCACCCTGAATACATGTGGGATTCTCTTGCTAAGGAGGACAGGGGAATTGATACTGGGCAGTCAACTAGCACACTGACACATCGGGGCTGGCGCCACTGGAGAGGACTTCCACGCTTTGCCTCTGGGGACAGGCTGAGCTGCCCTGAATCAGACTCTACTTCTCACCTGGGGTGTACACCTGAGTAACCTAAATACTTCACTTTTCTAAGCCGCATATGCAAACAGAGATAATAATAGATGCTTAGCTCTTAGGATTGTTGTGAGAATTAAATGAGACATAAAGTAGCTAGCATGGCGCCTGGCCCTGAGCAGGGACCCAGAAAATATTGGTAATGATTATGTGTTCAGTCTGGCTGACCTTATTGGTGTTTATTTTTTGCCCAGATTAAATGATTTATCTTTTCCACAATTTAACAAAAAGAAACATGCCCTAGAAACTAGTCACTTCACAGTGAGGCACAATTGTCTAAGAAGGTCGCCTTTAGAGGTATTTCAGTAGACTTTTTATCTGTAGGTGCAGAAAAAATTCTTTCACCATCTGTCTCCATAGCTGTCACTTATTTTTTCCCATTTTTGTACAACTGGGTTATTTCATCAAACTTAATGGCCACTGAAAGTAACAGCTGACAAGCACCATTGTTGCTTCACACGATACCTGACAGCGTCGTGGGCTCATTTTTCCACCTGCTGCCAAGCTGAAGAATTCTCAGAATTCTCTCTTTGTTTTGTTCCAGTTGGTATCTATAAATATGAGAAGAGATGTGGTGCAGAATGAGGGCAAAGTCAGTGTTTTAATTATGTGAGGGTTGGGTTTGCAGGTGAATGAGAAATAGTGGGTCAGGGGCCAGGTCACGGAGTCTGATCAGGAATGTGTCCGTGGCTTGGTTGCCCGATCCTAAGACACTCTTTTTTCCATGCTGAGCTCTCAGCTAACTGACCCCTTCAGCCCCCACCCCAGGCTCTAGGACCACAGCAAGGATCAACTCACAGAGCCCATGTGGCTCTGCGAAAAGTCAGCCACCTCCAAGGTCGGCTCTGACTTCCCATCCCAGTTCTAGCTGCATAACTGAGTCCCAGGATTATTCTCTCACCCTTAGCTCTCTCCTGATATTATAGCTCTTCTCTAAAGACTGAGTTCTGCCTTGTTCTGACCATTCCTCCAAACTGGGACTGGAATCCTACTCCTGACTGCCAGCCCTGTGGCTGGGGCCTTGCTAATCCACTGCCAGAATGTTCCCAATGCCAACCAGTGGTTTGCCACAAGACTGTGTCATTGTGCTCTCTTCAATTTCCTGAACCCCCAGGTCTCGCTGAGTGGTGTGGAGGGTCACCACCACCTATGCTTTCCTCACACGCCCGGAGCTGGTTTTTCCATACTGGCTGAACTCTCCTTCCAATGTGGCTCAACATCCAACACCATTTCTGGACCAGGGGTGGGGGCTGGGGGCGGCAGGGGGTGGGGTTGTAGGTCCTGGCCCCTCTATGCTTTTCTTGCCAGTGCCTACTAAGTTTCAGCTTTGACATGATCCCCTACCCAAGTCTGTCACTAGCTATGTGACTTTGGATAAACACCATCACTGAGAAGCCACAAACTCAGTTACCTGTAGGGACCAGGTGGGCAAGATAGATCAAACTGGCTGGGTATGGGACACAGCACACTAGATTGTATGAAAACTATAATAACCACTGGGGGGTTACTGGCGTGCTAGACTAAAAGCCTCTTGTGGCCGGGTCTCCAGTTTTCCAAAAGATGTACGTGTGCGTGTGCGTGTGTGCGTGTGTGTGTGTGTGTGTGTGTGTGAGAGAGAGAGAGAGAGAGAGAGAAATCTCCTGGTTTTTCAATCTTGACAACGAATTCATATCCTAACTAAAGCTGTGGAGGTCAGGTTTGTCCTGTGAGTCACCAGCCCACAAGCACTTCATAATAACCTCTCTGTGCCACAGTTCCTCATTTGTGAGAGAAGGAAGCTTTTCTAGATAAAGCCTAGCATGCCTTCCAGCTCCTACATCCTGCTGAATCAGTGAAGAGAGAACACTGGACAGGAATGGGTCACGGACTATTTCCTATCTTTTCAGTAGGAATCAGGAAATTATATAACAGGGGAGGAAAAGGGCATGGGAAACCAGCTGACTGTCAGCTCTCTGGGTTCCTCTTCACCCCTGATTAACTCTAGCCCTTCTGCGGCTTCTCTGCAGTGAAGCCTCCCGCCCCCCGGGCTTCTTCGGGACATCAGTGATGCACTGCCATACCAGGTCACTGCCTCTTCTCTCTGCTCTCCTGCAGCTCCTGAACGCTGAATCCTGAATGTAAGATTTCCAAACAGCTGTTCTAGCCCCGGCTTGGTCACGGATACTCGAAAAGTCATTCTCTGTGGCTTGTTAATTCAGTTTACTTAATGCACTTGCTTTTTTATAAGAAAGTCATGGGTTTGTTCCAGTTGACCGTGTTCAATTTCATGGACAGTATCTCAAGTGGGGTCTGTTGAGGAAAGAGTATGAAGAGCACAGGTCCGTCAGAGCTGCCAGGGAAGCCACTAGACATGTTTTGAGTTCACTTGCCTTTCTGGACCCTGTCCTGTGGGTTTAGTCATTAGGCTCGGTGGTCACTGGTGTAAAAGAAACACCTGAACACTCCTCAAAGCAAGAGGATGTTAGAATGGAACATTTCCTGCCTCTGTTTCAGCTGAGGGGGCGAGATGAAAGATGTCAGATACCAAAGTGAGATGACATTCCCCATTCCAATTAGTACAATTAAAAGGAAACATCTCCAAGAATCTGTTCCATAGTCCTTGAACTGCTCCAAGAGATCAAGATGAGACTGAGGAGAAAAAGTATCTTCGGAGGGAGGGAGTGGATATTGTTAACGCCCCTCCAGATCACCTTGAAAAACTGGACAACCCCCTTCCCCACCCATAACCACATTCAGCTGCCCACTTCTCTGGAGAATTGTCCTCGGCCAGCCAGGACCTGTAGGCTACACACGCCCACCCAGATCACCCCAGCAAACCTCAGCCCAACCAGCAGGAGGATATAGACTGAACTCCTTGCCTCCAGGTGGGACTGTCTTTGTCATGCACTTTGTCTGCAGGGTTTTCCCTCTGGGATCAGATTGAAGCCAGTCTCTAGCTGGGATCACTTTCTCGACTGGCTTCCCTCTCTCCCTCAGCTTTATCCTGTTCTCCTCACTCCTCTTCTAATGAGGTTCCTCATTAAAATCACTTGAACAAGAATCCCCATTTCGGGCTCTGCTTCCAGGGAGGCTGACTGAAGACAGTGGAGGTGCACCTCTTTGATCTTGAAGATGGAGACTTGAAGGCAATTGCATCGAGTGCCTCTCAAGTGCTCCCTACAATTAAGGGACAAAGAGGATGGGTCCCCCGCTCAGGCCTGAGAAAGATAAAGTGGCCTGTGAATGGTGGCTGACTCCCACCTTGGAATTCCAAAGGCAGCTACCCCCACGATGGAGCCAGGCGGGCGGGCGATGCTCTGTAGAGACAGCCTGACCCGGGGTGAAGGGGAGGGAAGGAATGTCTGAGTGCAGGATGGACCAGCGTGGGCCAAAGAGAGGGGCAGCGTGGGGTCCTCTCAACCTAGAAGGGCTGCCTGAAGGGGCACAGAGACCTCAGCTAAAAGAGGCTCTTCTTTCAGAGGTGAACCTCTGGGTGAAGAAGGCATCACAGATGGCCACAAAGAACAGAGATCAATCACTGCAGGTCCAGGGAACTGCAAGAACAAGGAACTCAACAAGAAATCTCTGAAGAACCCAAAAAGTCCCTACAAGAAGAGAATTTATTGCTACCTCCTGCCAGCCCCATCCAGGAATTTCCGGCTTCCACCAATTCCAGGTTCAGCCAAGTGGTAACATCGTTTTCCCTTCTTTTTCCTCACTCTCCCTACGTTGACTCCAATAAGAGAGAAATCACAGGTAGCACAGGGGAGCTGAGAGAAAGGAGAGAACAGAAGGACCACAAACTCCTCCCAACCACAGGTTTGAGAAGCAGGCCGGGCCTGGAAACAGGGTGATGGTTTAGCCCCGACTTCAGGTTGATTTTTGATTATTATGTGAGACTGAATATATTGTTTCTAAAATGAGACTTTTATAACTCCAAGTAAATACCACTCAGTGATGCAAGACTATCGACTGACAAGATTAAGATTTTCCCCACTGAACTGAGTTTAAAGTGACGGAGGGAGATGAAAATAATGTTTGGGTCACATTCCATGGGTCATGCTTATACTTATGGTTACATAAGCGGGGAGAAGCTTCGGCTTCCGAATGCTTCCCGAAGAGAAACCCTGTGCTGATTCAGTCAGCTGTATCCTCGGTCCCGGCTCCCAGGATAAAAATGCCCACTGGATAAGGACCTGAAATATCAGGTTCTGAAACGTTTGACTGGTTAAGTGCCAGGTGACTCAGAGCTGTGTTAATGTAACTAAATGAGTCACGTCATCTCTCTATATGCTCTGGCAGAATCTGTTATCTTGAAAATTTTGGCAACCTTCCTCCATGGCCCAACATGGCTGGAGATATGCGTTCATTCAGTTCACTGCATTATTGAGCACCTATCAGGTACTGAAGATTAAAAAACAATGAAACACAGACCTGACTTGCAAAGATACGATTTGCTGTGTGCTCTCCTTTTAGTGCAGAGGAGGGAATGATTCTAACAGAGGTGATGATTGAAGTGAGGCTTGATCAAGGACTACTTAAATTGGTGGATCAAAACTTTGACGGAACATTGGAATCACCTGGGATGTTTTTTAAAAAAATACCATGTTCCACCAAGAGATTCTGATTTATTGGTCTGAGCTGCTGCCTAGGGCAGCAGGATTTTTTTTTAATTCCCAAAATAATTCTAATGTGCAGTCAAGGTTGTGAACTACTTTCGATCATCATAACAAAACTAAGTACCACGGCACCAAAGTGATAACAAATGTATTAAAATTTTATATTTTATATTCTATGAAGAGTTTTAGTATGAATTTCATTTTATGAAATGAAAGCCAGTGATAAACATTTTAACGTATGCATGAGCCTTTTGCAATCTTTTGTGTTCCTAAGATATCCAACTGATTAATAAAAGAAACACTGGCATATGTTGTCGTCCACCTGAGAATCAATTTTTTTCAATTATCATTAGAGTACACTACTGCTTTTCACTTTTCTATAAAATCTATTTTTGTCAAGCGACCCTGGTTTCAAACTAGTCTACTACAACAAATTTCCTATATTAAAATGTTGAGTAGAATAATAAAACCCATCTGCTAATAAAGAATAAGTAATCTCTTAGTAATTAGTAGTTTCTTAGGGACTGCACTATCCCTGATTCAATAGCAAAAGCTGTCTATAAAAAAATCAAATAATGTGCAAGATGACAAAACATTCAGATTAATTCCTCAGGCAGCTTGCTTCTGGATGTCAGTTATGGGAAAACAAGATGAAAAAATTCCAACGAGATTTTATACAGGTTCTCTATGTGTTTTTGTTTTAAGGACTTTTATTAAAGCTAAAGGTTAAAATTATTCAGTAGTAATTTCTGGGTCCATCATTAGTCATCTAACTTATTTTATACTCTGGAGGCAAATATACAGTGTGAAACAGTACCAGGTACATAACTCAGGTAATTTAAATAAATTGTGTTTATACACACACACACACACACACACACGTGTGTGTGCGCGCGCAGCCACATATAGGAGTGATTTTTGCCTATGCCATCAGTGAAATTTAGAAGTGGGGTGGGATAGGAAAGGAGTGCAGATTTTTTTTCCTTTTTATATCATTATGTATTGATATATTGTTTACAACCTATAACCTAATTTTTTAAGTTCTCTACATCAATTTTTCTCCCTCTCCCTTTTTTTAAATTAATTTTTATTGACGTATTGTTGCTTTACAATGTTGTGTTAGTTTCTGCTGTACAGCAAAGTGAATCAGTTATACACCCATCTCTTTTTTTAAAGTAGTCTTTTCCCTTTGATTTTTCTTTTTTGTTCCCCAGCCTTTCCTTCTATTAATCAAACTGTATTCTCAGTTATTATAGGCCTGTCCACCTACTTACTTCACTCATTCATCCCTTAATCCACCATTTGTGATATGATAATTCATTCTATTGTAGTCAGCTGTCACACCACAGATAATGGCTTCAGAACTTTGAAAAGAAAGGACACGATTTTTTTATTGATAGATTGGGTAGCTTGCTTCATAGCCCAACTTTCTTTGAGCAAAGTTTAATCACCAAGAGAGAAACTTCTTAATGGATAACAAAACCCAAAACTAGTGTCTCTGGGCAGCCCCTCTCCACAACCTTCCACCTCCTCCTCCCACCCCTACTGCACCCCCTTTCACCTGGTGGCTGGGAACCAGCTATAAACCAGAGTAACAGACTTCACTGCATTCAGAGGTTGGAGAATCTGAGTCATAAACTGTTCCTCTGCTTTCAAAAGTACTTCTTTTTTTTAAAATTCCTTCCCCTCTTCTATTTTGCCTTCTTTTTACTCGTATTGTTTGGCTCTTCTATATATATGTTTAATTTTCTTCCTTCCTCTTTCACCTTCTCCTGTACCTACCTCTGTCAAGGCCACGGGTCCCTAGGCATTGCTGATCATCACCAGTAGCTCTACAGGTGGCCCCGGTGTCCTCTGAGAGGCTCTAAGCTAGTCCTCTCAGCTCAGAACAATGGAGGGCTGTGACAATTAAAGAGGTAAACCCTGAAAATCACAGGGGTGCCTGGTGGAAGCTATATTCTATGGAGTATGACTGCAAAGGGATGCAGTGGATTTTTTTTACAGTGGTTTGTAAGCCAGTTACAAGAATAAATATCCCCAAATGTTTGGATCATTGGTAATAAAGGGTGGAGCCTCTCAAGGCGACTACTTTGAAATATACAACACTAATTCAGATGTTTGTCAGAAGAAAAATAATTCCTGGGGCTTTCCTGGTGGCACAGTGGTTAAGAATCCTCCTGCCAATGCAGGGGACACGGTTCAATCCCTGGTCTGGGAAGATCCCACATGCCGCAGAGCAACTAAGCCCGTGCACCACAACTACTGAGCCTGCACTCTAGAGCCCGCGAGCCACAACTACTGAGCCCATGAACCACAACTACTGAAGCCAGCATGCCTAGAGCCAATGCTCTGCACCAAGAGAAGCCTCCACAATGAGAAGCCTGCACACCGCAATGACGAGCAGCCCCTGCTCGCTGCAACTAGAGAAAGCCCTTGTGCAGCAACAAAGACCCAACGCAGCCAAAAAACAAACAAAAAAATGCCTGTGTGGAGGTTCCCTGTCATTTCCTTTTCCCCATGTGCCAAAGAGAATTCTGACTTGGTCAATATGGCTGCCTGCCCCTCCTGTCAGGTGGGTCCTGGACATTTCTGATGAAGAACAGGGAGATAAGGGGAGAAAGGAGAAGAGAAATAGGAACCCAGGGAGGAGTTTTCCTGAGAGTTTACCAAAATGAAATCCTAACCCCCAAAGGTGACAGATTAGGTGGGGCCTTCGGTGCTTCCGTCCATCATGCAGGAACCCTCATGAATGGGATTAGTACCCCACAAAAGACCCACAGAGATCCCTTGTCCCTTCCATCATGTGAGGACATAGTGAGAAGGTAGCAGCTTTTTAAGAAATTTTTGGCCACACCCCACAGAATGTGGGATCTTACTTCCCCAACCAGGGATCAAACCCATACCTCCTGCCTTGGAAGGCAGAGTCTTAACCACTAGACCACTGGGAAAGTCCCAAGAAGGTACCAGCTTTGAACCAGGAAGAGGGCCTTCAGAGAGTCACTGTATGCTAGCAGCTTGACCTTTGACTTCCCAACTCCAGAGCTGTGAGAAATAAATTTCCGTTGTTTACAAGCTACCTAATCTGTAGCATTTTGTTATAGCAGCTGGAACAAACCAAGACAAGAGTCCTCAGAACAACCTCTCTCCCCACCAACCCTGTTTCAATGATTCAGTAGGAGGACACACAGGACTCAGGACACCGTCTTACTCAAGGCTGAGATTACAGTAAAAGGATACAAAACAAAATCAGCAAAGAGAAAAGGCACATGGGGCAAAGTCTAGAGGAAACCAAGCACAAGCTTCCAAGGGTCCTAAATCACACAGAATGTGCTTAATTCTTCCAGCTACTTGTTGTGACGACACAGGAGAAGTGCTGTCCACTGGGGAAGCTCATTAGAGGCTCAGGGCCCTGGGTTTTTATTGGGGGCTGGTAACATAGGCACTCTCTGCCGAGCATGTACCAAAATCCAGGCTCCCAAAAGGAAAGCAGGTGTTCAGCACAAACCACATTGTTTTACACACAGTTTAGGCTCAGTGAACCATTATTATCACTTAGGAAATGGTGGGAACCCTCCCTAAATCCAAATTCTCAGACACCGGCCAAGGGCCAACCTTGCGATCAAGGCTTTCTGATGATAGCAGCCCCAGGCTTTCCATATAACTCCTTTCTACACAGTAGGTATGTTTTTATCCCCACTTTACATACGAGGGAAAGGAGGCTTAGAGAAGTCGACTACAGTTGACCCTTGAATAACAGGGGTTTTGAAATGTGCACGTCCACTTACATATGGATTTTTTTTTTTTCCAATAAATAGGTACTACAGGGCCAAACGAAAAGGGGTTGGCTGAATCCAAGGATGCGGAACCGTGGATATGAAGACCCGTCTGTAAAATTATATTCGAATTTTCAACTTCATGGGAGTTGGCGCCCCTAACCTCAACTGTGATTACTTAGCTTGCAAGTGGTAGAATTGGAATCTAAACCCAGGTCTCTTTGATTCCCAAGCCTGTGCATTAGCCTGTGAATTACAATACCCTGGAATTTGATAAAAGAAATTTGAGAGGAGCGATAGTTATAGCGGAATAAATGGTATTGAAGGAATGCAGAACATGTCACCCCAAATTATGCTGCTTTGACATATTATTTTGAGCTAAAGGCACTTGAAAAACAGCAGATACTAGAATCTGACCTTCCTTTTTTCCCCCTAAAAAGCAAGAGACAAAATTTCCACGTGAAATGTACCCTCTCTGTGCCAGGAGGAAGAAACATCCTTACCACCAGAGATGGTGTTGAGGCTGAGAGAAAGCTGTACAAACAGACCTTGTTAAAATAACTCTTTAATCTCCTCAAATATTTTTATTTATTTGTTCATTTGGAAATTGATATAGCATGATGAAGATTCCTTTAGCTTTAGGGAAGAGATGCCTGTGTTTCTGATGAGTGGGAAGGCTACAAATGGAAGTAATTAGCATATTCATTTATCTTTTAGTTCTCTTTTCGGGGAAGAGAGTAGGGCTGGCCTGCAGAGACCACTGAGGTTGATTTGATAGAAGCACATATCTCTGCTTTTATGGTTTATTGGCTGGATTTTCTTCTCTTCTTTTCAAAAAAATTTTTTGAAATATATACCTTGCATAAAAATGTATTTGTTAACACGTAACAGCTTTCTCATTGTTGTTTTAAAGTGATTTAATAAACATTTTTAAACTTCTTAGTTTTAATGCCTAATATAGTAAACCTCGCATATTTTAGTTACCTTTCCACAAGTGTTACTCTTTGTTCAACCCAATATGTAAATACCTAGGCCTAGTCACTTCTTTGGGTCTTCATTTTTCTTGGGAGGGCTCCCATGTACATGTTAATAAAGTTTGTATGCTTTTCTCCTGTTAATTCTGTCTAATGTCAATGCCAGCCAGCAACTCTAAGATAGTAAACGAAAAACTGTATCTCCCCTCCAGAGTATTTAGAAAAGTGTTTGTTTTTAATCACTGTTATAGACGTCCTTTTCACTAGGCTTTTGCAGCTTAGAAAATGCAAGTCACATTTAATGAATGCATGAAACTTTGCCACAAATGAGTGAGGAATAAAGAAACCAGTGTGCCATGGGTGTGAATTCTTAGAAAATATCTAAAAATTACAAGAGATCGTGGAGCCTTGATTTGTCCCAGCTCCTGGAGGTTCACACAGGAGAAAGGAGAAGGTATTTCAAGCAGAAGGACATTAGCACAGTTTGGTACCTACTGTGACTGTCTCCTTTCTCCTGCCCTGGGGCTCCCCTGACACATCCTCGAGGCGCTGTCGTTTCCCATTCTTGGGAGAGGAGTCCTGATTTCCCTGATTCTTTCTCTCCAGCTTGGTTTTAGTGTCAGTCAAGGACAATCCCTATGAGAAAACTGTCACGTCTGCTCAGACATTCTCAAAAGAGTGCCAACCTGACTGCGGGTTCTCCCCACCCTCTTTCCACCCCTGCTTGTGAATTCTGGTCAGAATGGTACATATTCTGATGGGGGTAAAAAGAAGGAATCCTAGCAGAAATACGGGCTGCATTCCTTCTCCCCCCAAGTTTTTTTCTGCTAAATCTGGTAAAGAGAATAAAACAAAGAACAAGGTGAGACATGCAGAGCGCAGCTGCGCTTCTTTGTTTTCAAGTCACAGATTTAAAAGAAATACAAACAAAAAAACCTCTCTGACAAAAGAGGTTCCTGCAGACTTAAAAGGACTCACTGGATTCCCTCCCTGCTGCTATCCAAGGGCTTCCCAACCTGATGTTTCTCAACAACGGAGGTTGCAGGAGCCAATTTTCCTGGTCCTGAGCCTCTTCTCCTCTGCTTACTGTCTGTCTTTTGTTTACTTTGCTGTTTTTAGGGCCACAATCGCTTAAATTCCCCAGATTTTCTACATGTAGACCGTAAAGTTGAGTGACACAAAACTGAATAAGGAAAGAAAGTAAAAACCAGATTATGAGATGAATGTTCAGGGTTGTCTGTGGATTCAATATATTCCTGAAAATGTAAAAGCTCTTAACTTTTTGTCAAAATTGATAAAATATTTATGTAATCACTGTCTCCTAAGGCTACATTCAAGAGTGGGTGGATGATATGCGTGGCAATTTTCAAGGCCCTCAAGCTGCCTCCTTTATCCCCAATGTGACTAACATATTCTTGGCGGTGCAGGGAATTGAATTGTGTCCCCTCCAAACAAGTCCTGACCCACGGTACCTGTGAATATGACTTTATCTGGAAAAAGGGTCTTTGCAGATATAATTAATTAGGTTATGGATCTCGAGATCACCCTGAATTGAGGATGGGCCCTAAATTCAACGACATGTCCCTATAAGAGACAAAAATGGGGAAGACACAGAGAGGCATGGGGAGAAGACCATGTGAAGACAGAGGCAGAGACTGAAATCACGTGCCTACAAGCCAGACATCACTGGCAGCCACCAGAGGCTGCCAGAGAGAGAGAGACGTAGAATCCACTCTCCTTCAGAATCTCCAGAAGAAACAGCCCTGCCCACACCTTGATTTTGGACTTCTGGCCTCCTAAACTATGAGAGAACAAATTTCTGTTGTTTAAGTTGTCCAGTTTGCAATAATTTGTTACGGCAGCCCTAAAAAACTAATACACTTGGTAATTCTTGGTATTTCTCATTGTTTGAGCTTATATTCTACACCCAGAACTGCTGCTACAATTTCATTATAACAGGAGTTGGCATATTTTTCTGTAAAGAGCAAAACAGTAAATATTTTAGGCTTTATGTGACATACAGTCTCTATCACAGCTACTCAGCTCTGCCACTGCAGTTCAAAACTAGCCATAGACAATATGTAAATGAATGGACATGACTGTGTTCCAATAAACCTTTGTTTACAAAAGCAGATGGTGGGCCAGATTTGGTCCATACCATCGTTTGCTGACCTCTGTGTCATATGATGTTCTCACCTGAGATCCTGGTGCCTCATCTCTTGGCCGTCCTCCTAGAGTCCTCTCTATGCCATTTCTCCCAGAAGCACTAGGAGGTCTTCAGGCAAAAAGACTTCACGTGGATTGCTTTGATTCCCCAAATTCTCTGATGTAGATTTGCTTTTAGTTCCCACTCTCACCACTGGTTAGTTTAAAATAATCATCTGGCCCAATTTATTTCCCATTTCTCAGTTTAAAAAATTCCAGTCATGGAATACCATTTTACCTTTATTCTTACTTCCTACAGACCCATTTTCATAGTGGATTTGTGAAACTAATGATGGCGGCATTCGTGACTGTCATTTGATTGTGTTGTGCGTTGTCAGCCGCTAGAGAGAGTGCTTCGAAGTCTGTGGGTGGCTTCAAACACTTGGGGGCAAGCAGCCTTACAGTTCTCCACTGCCGAATGAAGGAAATCACAGGAAAAGAAAGAAGAGGCTGTTTACTGTATGTAACTTTTATTTTAAGATCAAGCACAATAGGAGGGGATAGGGAAGGGGAGAGAGACAAAGACAGACTGATTCTTCCCAAACAATAAATGATTATTTACAGGAGGCAGGAAACATAAGCTGAGGGGGAAGGAGGCAAAACAAACAGAATAGAATTTTGTACTAGTAAATCAAAATCAGTTAGTCTGTATAGGACAGTGGAGCTTTACGCTACAAGTGTCAAGGTGAGAGAAGTTTTTTTTTTTTTTTTTTTGGCTGTGTTGGGTCTTTGTTGCTGCACATGGGCTTTCTCTAGTTGCGGTGAGCGGGGGCTACTCTTCCTTGCAGTGCGCGGGCTCCTCATTGCGGTGGCCTCTCTTGTTGCAGAGCACGGGCTCTAGGCAAGCAGGCTTCAGTAGTTGTGGCACGCGGGCTTCAGTAGTTGTGGCTCGCAGGCTCTAGAGCACAGGCTCAGTAGTTGTGGCACATGAGCTTAGTTGCTCCGCGGCATGTGGGCTCTTCCCGCACCAGGGCTCAAACCCATGTCCCCTGCATTGGCAGGCGGATTCTTAACCACTGTGCCACCAGGGAAGCCCAAGGTGAGATAAGATTTACTTGGATTCAGAAAGAAATATTGGGGTTGAAAATGGAAAGGAAACCAGAAAACTTCATGAAAAACCTGAGAAAAATAGGCTCTGATCTGGACCATTTGCCCCCTCTTCTACTGACTAGTTTAGCCCATAGTTAGTTTTCCATGGCTGCTGTAACAAACTACCACAGACTTGGTGATTTAAGACAACAGGAATTTATTCTCTCCCAGTTCTGAAGGCCAGAAGTCTGAAATGAATACCACTGGGCTGAAATCAAGGTGTCAGCAGGGCTGTCCTCCCTTCAGAGGCTCTAGGGGAGAGTCTGTTTCTTGCCTCTTTCCGTTCTGGTGGCTAATGGTGTTCCTTGACTTGTGGTCACATCACTGCAACCTCTGCCTTTGCAGTCACACTGCCTCCTCTTCCATCTGCCTTCCCTTCTTCTACCTGTGTCAAATCTCCCTCTGCCTCCATCTTACAAGGACCTATGCAAATAATCCAGGATAACCTCCCCATCTCAAAATGCTTAATCACATTTGCAGAGACTTTTTGGCCCTACAAGGCCAAAGGCCATATAAGGTAACATTCACAGGCTCCTGGGATTAGGATGTGCATGTCTTTTGGGGGGCCATATTTCAGCACTCTACAGCCCCCAACTTTATACCCAACAACAAAGAAAAGCAGTGCAGCTCATAGACTCAGCTTCCTCAGAGTTCAGTCTGGGCAGCTCCTTGAGCAGGGTGGCAGGGTGGGGAGCAGAAGATTTATGCAGTATTTCTTTCAACCACATTTAATATTTCAGCCTCTCCTCATAGATTGGCTCCCCAGACATCCACAGGGCTGACCTTTTCTTTAATCAGCCTCTGTAGGAGACAGTGATTATGAAAAGGACCTTAAAAATGCAAAGGGTGGGTCATATTTTAAATAGACAGAAACCCAGGAAATTTTTCTACAATGAACATTTTTCCAAGAAAAAAAATATTTCTAAATATGGACACAGGAGAATCTGGACTCTTGGGATGGGGCCCATTGTACTGATACATACCCACCCACTTCCTCTCGATTTAAACACACTTATAAAATCACACAAAACCAGTCCTGGGACATTTCCACCTGAATTTCCTGTCACATGCACCTCAAACTCATTACGTCCAAGACGGCACGATGTCTCCCACCCCCAGCATGACCTTCCTTAACCATTGTCATAGTTTTGTTTTGTTTTTTAATTGAAGTATAGTTGACTTACAGTCTTGTGCTGGTTCCATTGTTATAGTTTGAGAGCAGCTGTGTTTACCTGAGATGGATGAGCTTCGGAACTGGAAACACCATGAACTGTATGCAAATGTTTGGATATATATGCATCTGTGCCTTTTTCGGGAGAGGATTCCCTAGTCTCCATCAGCTTCTCCACGGAATATTTGATCTCAAAAGGGAAATGAAAGTCTGCCCCGGTGTGACCCTCAGCCAGGTCTACATAGACATTTGCGGCATAGCCTTACGCATTCTCAGTGGAGAATACCCGCCGCTTGGTTTTTGTACACATCTGTCATAATTTTGTTGTCACAGATTTGCAGGAGAGCTGGCTGGGGCTTATTGTTCAGTGAGTCGCTGTGAAACAAATTCTGCCACCACTCGTTACCCCCTAAATAGGGCTACACGTTCAGGATCAAGTGTAAAAGTAAAGTTTTGAACAACATGTAAGGAAGAGACCATAGTGGGTACTTTTCCTTGTCTAAGGGTTATTTTGATATGCCAGCCTGCACCTACTAGACCTTCACATTCTTGGAAGGCTTGCCTTCAGCTTTCCCAACTTTGCCTAATTCATCCTTCAGGTCTCAATTTAACTGTTCCTTTCCCCAGAGAAGGCTTCCATGATTAACACCCCTGGGAAAAGACCATAGGCTAACACTGTGAAATATGGATCTTGTTGCTTACTGAGTACCTTTATGCAGGAAAGGGAATTGACCACCAGCTGGAAACTGGTCGCTGTCACTTCGGTCTAAATTCTTGGATTAACCCAAACGTTGCCCTCCAACCTCGGCCCTTCCCAGAATTGCTTTGGTATCCACAGGGAGGGTAGGGCTTGTGCTCAGCAGCAAACAAGCTTCAATAGGCTATTACATTTTGGAAAAGAGATTTAAATGAACGTTTTAAAAACAAGGAGAGTCACAGTTCTCCTTTGGAAAACCAAGGATGACAAAGGAGACTATGTCCTTGGTTATGATGAAAACGCTTATGATGAAAGTTCAGGGGAATAAAACATTAAAATTTTTTTCAATGAATTTTTTAATTTTTAGAAAATATAATAGGGGCTTCCCTGGTGGCGCAGTGGTTAAGGAGCCACCTGCCGATGCAGGGGACATGGGTTCGAGCCCTGGTCCGGGAAGATCCCACATGCCGCTGAGCAACTAAGCCCGTGCACCACAACTACTGAGCCCGTGTGCCACAACTACTGAAGCCCGCGTGCCTAGAGCCCGTGCTCTGAAAAAAAGAGAAGCCTCCGCAATGAGAAGCCCAGGCACCGCAACGAAGAGTAGCCACCTCTTGCCACAACTAGAGAAAGCCCACGCACAGCAACGAAGACCCAACGTGGCCAAAAATAAATAAATAAGTTTATAAAAAAGTATATTAAAAAGAAAATATAACAATATTCTATTGATTTTTTTAAAGGCTAGTTTTCCCTTCAAATATGTACACTCCTATCTGCCCATATTTTTTGTGGCATTATCACAATTACAATTAAATATAACATTTGTATACTTTTATGTTTAATGACTCTTTTGCATTTGCCCATAAGCTCTGCAAGGGAAAAGGCTGTCTGTCTTGTTCATTGCTTAGCAAGGTCATGCAATAGTCGATACCAAAAAGATATCTGATACACGAATCGATCGATTAATTAGTTAGTTAATATAGAATTGTGGTTTTGTCTTTTTTCCAATGAGAACCATCCTTTGACCATAGCAGTTAATTGTCATACAGGATACTACTCTCAAAATTGGTTCTCTCAACCTCAGCAAAACCAACGTTTGGGGCAGGATCATTCTTTGCTGTGAGGGCTGTCCTGTGCACTGTGGGATGTTTGGCAGCCTCACTGGCCTCTCCCTACTGGATGCCAATAGCACCACCTTCCCTAAGTCGTGAGCACCAAAAGTGTTTCCAGACATTGCCACATGTCCCCTAGGGCTAAAACCGCCCCCAGCCCCACCCCAAGTGAAAACCACTGCTTAAAGGAAGAAGAAAATCACGAGCGTAGTTCTGAATCCGGGACAAGAGTCCTCTGGCAGAATAAAGAGGAGGAAAAGGAGGCCATGGTTGATTGCCCTAAAAGCTGCGCATCTGAGACGATATTGGCCTGGGCATCCCCCCCACCCTCCTCCATTTACTGTAATAAATCTGTGATCCAAAAAACCCTTGGTTTTTATACTTTACTGTGTTTCTCTTTTATTACCTCTCAGTTTCTTACTGAAAATACCTTTCGAAAAATTCCAACTTTATCTCAAACTAAGAAAAAGAGGAATTTTATTTTATTTTATTTTTGTAATTCAGCTAGACAGTTACCTGAGGCTGAGACAGATGGGAACCTAGAAAAATCACAGAACTGGGTCAGCTGGGATGTGGCTCCCAATACACCTGGGCCACTCCACACACAGAGCTTCTGACAGCCCCCTCCAGACAAGCAGCAAAGCACATGGAAAGGTGGCAGGAGCTACTTAGGGTCAAGTTTTTCACAGGGGAGGTGCCAGAAATTGCTTCGTGATCTGAGTTTTGTGTTTTCCCAGTTCTGGGTCTTTCTAAATAAAACATGAGAAATAGGGAGTTTAGAAGGAATAATGGTTTCTGATGAAAAGGGAAGAAATATTTTTGCTTTAAAAATTAATTACAGAGGCTTCCCTGGTGGCGCAGCACTTAAGAATCTGCTTGCCAACGCAGGGGACACGGGTTCGAACCCTGGTCCAGGAAGATCCCACATGCCGCGGAGCAACTAAGCCCATGCGCCACAATTACTGAGCCTGCGCTCTAGAGCCCGTGAGCCACAACTACTGAGCCCACATGCCACAACTACTGAAGCCTGTGCTCTAGAGCCTGCAAGCCACAACTACTGAGCCCATGTGCCACAACTACTGAAGCCCGCACGCCTAGAGCCTGTGCTCTGCAACAAGAGAAGCCACCACAATGAGAAGCCCGTGCACCACAATGAAGAGTAGGCCCCGCTCTCAGCAACTAGAGAAAAGCCCGCGCTCAGCAACGAAGACCCAACACAGCCAAAAAAAAAACCAAAAACAAATTAATTACAGCTACTTCTGCATCCTGGGGGAACTGGGGAACTGCAGAATTCATCTCTGTAGGAAACTTGGTCATTTATTGAGAAATATATGAGGAATGAAGATGCAAAATGAACACAAACTAAAACTCAAATGTACAAAGACCATGTAACTTTAAAATTTTCTGTCATAGACGTAATCCTCATGAGTTCCCATCCTGCTGGGTAGCAGCCAATTTGGGGGTGCGGTGAGCACATCAACTTTTCTAATTAATGGTACATTTTTCTTTTTAATTAATGGTACACTTGACTGAAAATATTCTGAGGTGAGGACTAAACATTCTATCAATTAAAGTTTAACTCCCTATCGGAGCTGGGTTGCTCCTTTTCCTTTCCCCATTATGGCTCTAAGCTGTAGACAAGACTCACATCTTGTCAGCACTGGGGAGATGGGGCTGGGGCTGGTGTCTGTCTTTCTGCTGTCTCCAGTGCAGGCCACCCGGCGCTGTCCTTGGGTGTGTGCTGGTTGGTACCCACTAAGGTGGGTGTGAGTCAGGGTCCTTCTGAGTGTCCTACAGGTAGTGGCTGCTAACATCTGCAACTGAGAAACTCATCTCTGTCTTTTCTCTTAGCTTGGTTAAGGTCACCCTTGGCACTCGGCCTACCTCACACCTTTGCTGGTTGCTACAGAGCCACTGGAAGTCTAGCCACTAATCTCAGTTGTTCCCCATCCACCTTGAGTTCCCAGCCTCAGGGTTTCTTTGCCTCAACTCCACACAGTGACATCCTGTACCAAGTTCCCCAGCCTTAATCTCATCTACTTTCAGCAGCTCCCTGAGGGCATCTGAGAACCTCTAGATTCCTCACAAGCCATACACAGACCCCAAGGAGTCAAGATCTCTACCTCAGCTGTCTCTGCACATCTCCCTGTTCTGAAAAACACCTGTGCATCCCATTCCATCCACCCCCAGGGAACTGGATACCGCCCTGCATGGCAGTCTCCCTCAAGGGTTCCAATTAAGAAAAGGACAAAACCCGTTTTACTATCTGCTCTCTCATACTGATTTGATGACCTCCCTCCTCTAGGACTTTAGCCTGGAAAGAACACAAGTGTCTCACAACTTCCTTTTACCACCTGTCCCATAAACTTTATCTCCTTTCTTCTTCCCATAATCCTTAAGGGTCAGGAAGTGGGCTTCCCACAACATCACTTCC
The DNA here is from genome assembly GCF_008692025.1 of Phocoena sinus. Classification (NCBI taxonomy): domain Eukaryota; kingdom Metazoa; phylum Chordata; class Mammalia; order Artiodactyla; family Phocoenidae; genus Phocoena; species Phocoena sinus. The sequence goes on along the minus strand of NC_045772.1, from coordinate 42,626,003 downwards.
CAATCCTCCTACCCCTTTGTAGCAGGTACTTTTCTTACCCTCAGTTCTCTCTCCCTGGAATAATACTTTCATTTTAGCCCACTGGATTCTGCTCTTGATATGTTAATGATAGCTTATGGAATTTGGAAATCATTTCCTCTCTTGACAAAGACTGTTTTTTAAGACTATTACTGCATTTCTGACAGCTCTGGAAGTCAAAAGCTGAATATTATTCCCCCTTCCTCTGCCTTCCTACCGCTACAATCCTCATCCTCCCCAAGGCAAGGAGACAGCTCTGGCAGAACAGAGGAGAGGCCATGTATAAAAATCATAAGAGAGAAAAGTGGAAGTTATTATTATTATTTTTTTTTTTTTGCGGTACCCAGGCCTCTCACTGTTGTGGCCTCTCCCGTTGCAGAGCACAGGCTCCGGTCGCACAGGCTCAGCGGCCATGGCTCACGGGCCCAGTCGCTCCGCGGCATGTGGGATCTTCCCGGACCAGGGCACAAACCCGCGTCCCCTGCATCGGCAGGCGGACTCTCAAACACTGCGCCAGAAGTTATTATTTTAATAAGAAAAAGCATGAAATCAATTCTTGTTATTTCCATGTCACACATTAATGGGCCTTTAGGTGTGAAAGACAAGGTCCAGGGTCAGTACTGTGGTGTGGGGGGGGCAGGGGATGAGATAAGGTCCAGCACGATAAAGTCAACACGCTTCTCTCTGGGATAAGGAGATGTTTCTAATTGAAAATGACTTCTGGACTCATCTGGAGAGAGAGAAAAAGTAAAACGTGTGTAAGAGAGGAAATGAAAGGAAACTAGAGAGTCAGGACAATCCTCAATAAGTTGGCAGGAGGACTGGCCTGGGGGAGAGGGACGGCTGCCTGCCGGGCACTCCCTGTGGGAGTGGAGGCTCAAGACTGGAGGAATAGGGGTGTCAGATGTCTGACTTCCCATCCTATTACTCTCCATTATCACCCTTGTGATAGTGTTACCTTAGAGAAGGTACAGCTATGGGCCTGTTTGGGGAAGAAGTAGACCCCAAAGGAATGGAGCGTTGGTAATAAAGTGACCAGAAGCAATTGAGAAGAATCTGGGAGTCTGGGGTGAGAGCCGACAGGCTACAACTAGGACAGATGTCTTCCCTACTTCCAACCCCAATCTGGGTACTTCCAAGTCCATATGAAGGGCTTCAGTTTTTTGGGTTAAATATGAGTGTGGTAGATTGAAAATGGCCACCTACCCTTTGTCACTCCCCACATTGAGAAATGGCATGTATTTCCCACAATCTCAAATTTGGTCTGGCCCTGTGACTGCTTTAACCAAGAGAATGTGGTGGTAGTGATGCTGTGCCCATCCGGACCTAAGTCTTAAAAAGCCTGGCAGCTTATGCTTTTCAGATGCTGGGCCATCGCATACCTACTGTAGAGGGGGAAAAAAATCTCTTTCCTTCTACCCTCCTACGTTCTCTTTACCTCAGCGGGAAGCACCCTGTCTGATAAAAGACAGATTAACAGGAGAAAAACAAACAGAAGTTTATTAACATGTGTATCATGCGTACACATGAGAGCTCTCAGAGGTGAGTAACTCAGAAGGAGTGGTTAAAACCTGGGCTTATATGGTATCTTAGTAAAGAACAATAAATTTTGTAGAGAAGTGACAGGACAAAGGAAATAAAAGAGAGCTTGAGCGCTCCTGACTCTGACTTCTGCGCTTTCAGAACCACTTAGGGGGAAAAAAAATTAATGTTTGTACAAAAATGTCACAGAAAGACAAAGGGAAAGGGAACATTTCAAAGAGGTGGGAAATGTGTGGCCATCTGGGTGGTCCAGTTGAAAGAGGGAAAACGAAGTTCTTGTCAAGTTGTGCTTTGGGAAGCTCTTGGAGAAACGGAAAGAAATGATGCGATCTCAGGCTCCTGCCTTGAGTGCCCCTCTCTTTATCCAGGGCTCTAATGTAGGTAATTGCTTTGTGTTTTCTCCCCTTTCTTCTCAAGTTCCTAACTCAGCTTATGGCTTCTTCACTGTTGGTCAAAATTAAATCCAAAATAGCAACTCCCTTTGTCGTTTCTACATTAATGGGAAGATGAAATTCTAGGAAAATGTTTAACCATTTTCAAAAGACTTCTCATATATTACCCTCAAAAGAATTTCATCATCTTTATTTTACTTGCTAGAAAATCAAGGTTAATAGAGGTTAATTTATCAAATGTCACACATTTCTACATCTGAAATTAAATCTGCTCACCTTTATGGTCCATAAGTTAACTACCATGATGCTCTGACTTTCAAGGATTTGATGCATTGTTCTTAATTGAACCTGGGATCTAGCAATTCTTCTGGATAGCTTGGCCAGCATTTGCTGTCTGATTCCAGAATACAACTTCTATTTCCTACTCCTTATGGAACTGTCTTTAGTATCCTCCCACAACTATATCATTTTTGCTTTCTCTCTACTTTTATCCTTATCCAAATGTTCTCCACTGTACTCCCACCTAACAGTTATGGGCTTCCACATATGTGGATATCATCTTGACATACTGCATTAATCTCTCTCCCTTCCATCCTAGCCTGTTTCCTTTGACAAATTATGCCCATTTATGGCCAAGTCTTCTTATGATGATTCTACTCAACTTTATGATACCTATTGGGTATATTTCCTCTCCTATATTGAAGCCTCAGATTCACCGAGTTTTTGCCTCTGCTCTGCTGTCTCTCCCACTCCAGCCCCTTCAAATAAATCAGATTACCCACCAAGTCTGCCACGGCTTTGAGTAAAACCTTGATGGAATTCATCCTCACTGTGCTGATTGCCAGATCCATTGCCCTTATTATTTCCTAGTTCTTTGGGCCCTGGACCTAGTTCTTGTTTTCCTCCCAGCCCTGTTGGTTGGTGGCTTGTTGTTGCTCTCCCAATTTTATCTATGTCTGTACTAATGAATGCTTTACTGAAATACCTGATAATGAGAATTGCCATAAAGTATGTATCTACTATGTGTCAGCCTCTGGGCTAAGTACTTTACATGGATTATTGCATTTACTCCTGGAGGGGAGGAAAAATAATTTTCTCTCTACTCTTCTAAGTTCTCTCCTTGGAACCCTGTAACAAGAGACAGATTAACAAAAGAAAAACAGAAGTTTATTAACATGTATACTTCATGTATACATGGGAGATGCCCAAGAAAAAAATGAATAACTCTCAGAGGTGGTTTAGAATTCAGGCTTAGATATCATCTTCAGCTAAAGACAAATGAGAGAAGGGTATGGGAGAGGCCAGTTATAGGGAGGTGACCAGGAAAAGTACAGTAAACAAAAGTAAGGTTTGCTATGCAGATTTAAATTGGTGCCTTCTCCATTGATGAGTTTCTTGTGATTTAGTCATCTTTCTCTTCTGGTACAGAGAAGGAGATAACCTTACAAATGGGGATTTCCTTATAGATGTAAATTTCCCTTACAAAAGGGTAACTTCTGAGTTTTCAGAGCTTCTCTTATGTCTGCTGTTTCTCAAGATAATCCTTATGCCAAAGAGGCATATTTTGGGGTGGCATATTCTGCCACCCTTTACTTCTCATGAGAAAGCTACAGTGTATTTTTATTTCCTTCATTTTCCAGGAAGAAGAAACAGAAGCAGTAATCAGTGTTATGAAACATCCTTTACTGTAATTAAAACTCTGGTTCTTTACCTTTACTCTTTCGTTTGGTCTTCACTACAGTCCTGCAAGTTATCTAAGCATTTTCATCTCTACTTTTTCAGAGGAGGAACCTGAAGCTTAGGGAGATCAGGCACCCTACGAAGCAGGACTAGATTTATACCCAAGCCTCCTCTCGAGCGATACTGGCCTGCTTGCTGCACCCACTTCAGGACTTTTGTCGTAGCTCTTCCCTCTGTGTGAACACTCTTTCCCCTTATCCATGTAGCACCCTCACCTCCTCCATGTATTTCACATGTTGAAAGGTCACTTTCTCAGTGAGGCCTTCTAACCCTCCTATTATAAGTACACCCCACTCACTGTTGTCTCTCACCCCTTCCTCACTTTCTTTTTCTCCATAGCACTTACACTTGCCAACATACCACATATTTTCATTACTAAAATGCAAGTTCCAAGATGGCAGGACTGTCAGTTTTATTCACTAGTACATGTACTGTCTAGATAAATATGTGTTGAGTGAATGGATGGATGAATAAATCTCTGTCTAATTCCAAATCTCATTCCCTTTCACCAATGTACTCAGATCCTTTGCAACCATCATAGCTTCTTTTTGCCTCTGGGATACTTTATAATGCTAAAGAATTTTTTAAAAGAAATGCCTAAATTCAGTATCATCTAGGAAAAGCAAAAACAAGCCCATTCTATACTGAGCCAGGAAACTGTGCTAATAGCAGCCCTTGCTTTTATCCAAGAATATTTATTATGTATCTTCCTGTGTTTGACGCTCTGCTCTGTACTAGGAAGAAAAAAATTAAACCTCAATGTTTATATCTGGCTTCATCTCTCCCTTCAATTGGCTGCTTACCGGGAGAGCCAGCCCTGGTGCAGGGGAGCAAATGGAGGACATGCTGCACATACAATACAGACCTGAATCACAAGTAGTTAGCAGCCAGTATTTGCAGGACAGTCAGAAGAAAAGCCACAGGAGTTTCATTAGGAGACAGAATGGGGTTTACAGAAATCATCCAAAGAGAACTTTTCCATCCAAAAATCTTTCTCAAGGGGATATCGCCGAGAAACTGTTTATTTTATACACAGCTTCCTCTAAAAATTTATGATTTGGTTCCTGGACACAAACATTTGACGGATGAAGTACAATGACCATAAAGCTGGAAGAACAACTTTTGTCATCCCCTGTCTTTGAGAAGAACCCAGTTTTTATGATGCCATGCAGATCTCAAGCCTGATGCCAACTCTATTTTAAAACTCATTTCCTAACGACATGTGATGCTGGTAATTGGGAAGATAGCCATCATTCAGCATTATTTAAGCACCCCAAGGATGCATGAAATTAGAGATTTTTAACTGCATCTACTCTGTTTATTACTTTTTTCTTCCACGCATATACTCCAAGTCTGTATATAACAAGACTATGTTAAACAAACATTAAAAATGTAAACAACAGTAATCGAAACAGTATGGTACTGGCACAAAACAGACACATAGATCAATGGAACAGAACAGAGAGCCCAGGAATAAATCCATGTGCCTATGGTCAATTAATCTATGACAACGAAGGCAAGAATATACGGTGCAGAAAAGACAGTCTCTTCAACGAGTGGTGCTGGGAAAACTGGACAGCTACGTGTAAAACAATGAAATTAGAACAGTACCACACACCATATACAAAAATAAACTCAAATGGATTGAAGACCTAAATGTAAGACCTGAAACCATAAAACTCCTAGAAAAGAACACAGGCAGAATACTCTTTGACATAATCCATAGCAATATTTTTTTGGATCTGTCTCCTAAGGCAAAAGAAATAAAATTGTATTTTATTTATTTATTTTATAAATTTATTTTTGTTTGCGTTAGGTCTTCGTTGCTGCACACGGGCTTTCTCTAGTTGTGGCAAGCGGGGGCTACTCTTCCTTGCGGTGCGCTGGCTTCTCACTGTGGTGGCTTCTCTTGTTGCGGAGCACAGGCTCTAGGCGTGCGGGCTTCAGTAGTTGTGGCACGCGGGCTTAGTTGCTCTGTGTCATGTGGGATCTTCCCGGACCAGAGCTCGAACCTGTGTCCTGCATTGGCAGGCGGATTCTTAACCATTGCGCCACCAGGGAAGTCCCGAAATAAAATTTTAAAATAAACAAATGGGATCTAATTAAACTTAAAACCTTTGCATAGCAAAGGAAACCATCAACAAAAACGAAAAGACAACCTACAGTATGGGAGAAAATATTTGCAAATGATATGACAGATAAGGGGTTAACATTCAAAAATAGAAACAGCTCATACAACTCAATATAAAAAAAACAAAAACAAACAAACAACCCAGTCAAAAAATGGGCAGAAGATCTGATAGACATTTTTCCAAAGAAGACATACAGATGGCTAACAGGCACATGAAAAGATGTTCCATAGCACTAATTATTCGAGAATTACAAATCAAAACAACAATGAAATATCACCTCACACCTGTCAGAATGGTTATCATCAAAAAGTTTGCAAACAACACATGTTGGTGAGGATATGGAGGAAAAGGAATCCTCCTACACTGTTGGTGGGAATGTAAATTGGTACAGCCACTATGGAAAACAGTATGGAGGTTCCTTAAAAAATGAAAAATAGAGTTACCATATGATCCTGCAATCCCACTCCTAAGTACATATCAGGGGAAAAAATGAAAACACTAATTTGAAAAGATACATGTACTCCAATGATCATAGCAGCGCTATTTACAATAGCTAAGATATGGAATCAACCAAAATGCCCATCACAGACAAATGGCTAAAGAAGATGCGATATACTGACATTATGCCATTTGCAGCAACATAGATGGACCTACAGAATATTATGCTTAGTGAACTAAGTCAAAGATAAATACTGTACAATATCACTTCTTTGTGGAATCTTAAAAATGCTACAAATGAGTGTTTATGCAAAACAGGAACAGATTCACAGATATAGAAAATAAACTAGTGGTTACCAAAGGGGAGAGAGAAGGGAGGAGGGCAAATTAGGGGTATGGGATTAAGAGATACAAATTATCATGTATAGAACAGATAAGCAACAAGGATATATTGTATAGCACAGGGAATTATAGCCATTATCTTGTAATAACTTTTAAAGAAGTATAATCTGTAAAAGTACTGAATCACTATGCTTGACACCTGAAACTGAGACAGGCTGGGACCTGGGACCCTTTGCTGCTGTGCTTGCACCTGGACAAACGTCTCTTCCAGCAACAAAATACAGAGAAACTATAAGGGACTAAAAATAACTGCCTGTATGCACAGTTGGGCAAATTACTAACAAGATACAAAACGACCAAAAACCCAGCAAAAGCAGGGCATCGGGAGTAAAAGCAGGGTGCCGCACACGCACCCTGCACACAGCACCACCAAGCGGGTGGGCAGAGCACCTAAGTCACCCTTCCAACCCGACCCCTGGACCCACCCCTACCCTCACCCCACATAAGGAACCAGCTTGCTGCCCCCTCAGCAGGAGAGGAACAAGGGAACCTGTTACTTGTTTTCACCCCCTCCTGCTGTAGCACCAGTCACAATAAAGCCTTGCCTGTATTTGTCTGGCCCCTTATCAATTTCTATTGATTAAGAAAGCCAAGACCCTGGTCGGTAACAAAACTAGTATAATCTTGTAAATCCATTGTACTTCAGTGAACAAGTGTAAACACATTAAAGTAACACAGACCCAGCTTGACTGCCAGCAAATCCAGCTACCACCACCAGAGCCACAAAGCCTTTTAGCTTAACACTAGTGCCATGAGATCAGTCATCATATGAAAAGTTAAATTATGCCAATTAATATCTTATATACACAATTCTAATAATAATTGTACTAGACTTTAAGCCTCTTAGAACAAGGATAATATTTTTCTCATTTTTGTGTCCTATATAGCACCTATTTCAATACTTGTTAAATATATCTTCTCCCTCCAATAGACTGTAAGCGTCATTAGAAAAGGGATTTTTGGGCTTCCCTGGTGGCACAGTGGTTGAGAGTCCGCCTGCCGATGCAGGGGACATGGGTTCGTGCCCCGGTCTGGGAAGATCCCACATGCTGTGGAGCGGCTGGGCCCGTGAGCCATGGCTGCTGAGCCTGCGTGGCCGGAGCCTGTGCTCCACAACGGGAGAGGCCACAGCAGTGAGAGGCCCGCGTACCGCCAAAAAAAAAAAAAAAAAAGAAAAGGGATTTTTTTTTCTCTTATTTTAAACAGTGTACCCAGTTTCTAACATGTATTGGGCAAAAAATAACATTCAATACATTTTTCTTTATAAATTAAAAGAAAAAAAAAGAAAGAACATTGAGTTGAATGAATCTGGACTCATAAAAATTAAACATCTGGGGCTTCCCTGGTGGCGCAGTGGTTAAGAATCCGCCTGCCAATGCAGGGGATATAGGTTCAAGCCCTGGTCCGGGAAGATCCCACATGCCGCAGAGCAACTAGGCCTGTGCACCACAACTACTGAGCCTGCGCTCCAGAGCCCGTGAGCCACAACTACTGAGCCCACATGCCACAACTACTGAATCCCGCACACCTAGAGCCCGTGCTCCGCAACAAGAGAAGCCACCACAACGAGAAGCCCGTGCACCGCAATGAAGAGGAGCCCCCGCTCGCCACTACTAGAGGGAGCCCGCGTGCAGCAACAAAGACCCAACACAGCCAAAAATCAAACAAATAAATAAATAAAAAAGAAAAAAAATTAAACATTTGGGTTCTTGTGATTTATCAGTAAAATAAATCATAAACAAAAAATTGTGGATTCAGATACTTTATAAAAAGGTACTGACAGGTCTAAAGATAAAATTTTGAATCAGCTTTTGGAGGGGAGGGTGGTTTGGGGCAAGGCATTTATGTATTCCCAGCTTCATTTATTTATTTTTTGAAATATTTATTTATTTGGTTGTGCTGGGTCTTAGTTGTGGCAGGCGGGCTCCTTAGTTGCGGCTCACGGGCTCCTTAGTTGTGGCATGAGAACTCTTAGTTGTGGCATGCAAACTCTTAGTTGTGGCATGCATGTGGGATCTAGTTCGCTGACCAGGGATTGAACCCAGGCCCCCTGCAGTGGGAGCGTGGAGTCTTAACCACTGCGCCACCAGAGAAGTCCACTGAGCTTTATTTTCCCTACTCCATCCTGATGAATCTTAGAAGAAAACAAAGATTGGGTTAGAAGATCATCTCTACAGTCTCTTCCAGCTCCAAATTCCTGTGATTACGATTTGTATAGCCCAAAAGGATGTAGGTATATAAGCAGATGCTGGCTTATTAACTGGAAGGGTCAAATGACTTTTTATGAAAATAAACCATAAACAAAGCCAGCTCCAAGATGGCCTCCCATAGTCCATCTCCTGACACTCACACGCTGTGTAGTCACCAGTCAGATCTTACTACAGTTGGTCTATTTGATCATTAGCATACAGCAGAAATAACTGTCATTTTCTAGATTAGGTTATAAAAATAAAAGGTGAGAAACTGAAGCCTTGTGCCAACAGCAATGTGAATGCATCTGGAAGTGGATTCTCCTCAAAGCCTCAGTCAAGCTTTCAGAAGATGGCAGCTTGACTGCAACTTCAAGAGCCAGAACCATTTGGCTAAGCTGTTCTTGGGTTCTGAACCCTTAGAAATTATATGAGATAATGTAAATATTTCTGTTGTCTTAAGTTGCTAAATTTTGGGGTAATCTGTTATGCAGCGATAGATATTTAATACACTTTTTCATCCCAAACTTCTCCCCCTGTCCTGGGGCACATGACTATACTAAGTCCACCATTCCTGGAAACTATGCAATTTGTTTGGCGTCATACACCTCATAAGAAAGATATAAGTTAGCACAAGCATTTTCTTAGCCACCTGGTTTTAAAACTCAGCTACACTCAAGCCACAACTTAAAAAGAAAAAGAAAAAAAGCTACATTATTGCATGTAGCTGTGGTTTCATTATGATTTCCATCTCTTCTGTTTCAAGATCACACCTTGCCTTTGCCAAAAATGCCCTTCTTTCATGGCTGTCCAATTGCTGCATTACTCCCTGTCATGCTTTCTTGTTTGGTCTTCCTAAGAACCAACTGATTGCTTTAACAGAAACACATCTCAGAGTGCTTGTTTCTCTTTCAGTACTTCTCCAAGTCATATGCTTTTTATTCTATGACAAAATGACCTTAAAGAACTTTGAAGACTGTTTTTATGTCTAAGAAATTTTAAAAATTAATAAGTGTGAAATTCAACTGCTTTGTGCATTCAAATTCCCATCTTAGGAGGTAATGTATACAAACGTCTTTGAATATTTCCTGGAATATGTGTTCGATCCAACTATTATTTATATAGAAGTGCTGGTTGACACCCTATGATATAGACAAGGAAAAGCTTAATGTAAGAAAGTGCTTAATACCTGGAGACCAAATGTGGAAGAGATATCCAGTTAGGCTCTACAGTGGATGTCAAGTTCAGAATAGCTCCCTTAATTCTAATCAAGACACCTCCACAGCAATGATTTCTCCATCATCTGTCATATAGTCATGAATAAAGCTGCTCTGTCTTAAATGCTTCCTGATATGCCAGAGAAAAGTCATTGTATAATGATAGAGCCAAAGTGACTCAAAAACCTCTGTGGACAGGAACAGTTAGTTATTAACGCATCACTATGCCTTTGGGCAAACGCATTTCTTAGATTTTAAACTTGCAAATTTCTGTCCCATGTCTGTAGGAAACCAGGTATACATCTTACCTAATCTGCGAAGTTATAGGCCTCAAACAGTATCTTACATCAAAGGTACACATAGACTGGCGATGCAGTCTGGTGAAGAATATAAATTCTGGTAAAACTAGGAATTACTAGACTTACACAAAGAAAGCACCAGCAAAGGCATAGTGCTTCCTATTCCTCTGATATGGGATTGTGAGAGCAATGGGGGAGGAGAGAGAAGGGAGGCCATGGGGGATCATGACCCTAAGGAGAACCACAATATCCTTACTCCACAGGAAAGAGAGAAAAGAGGAATGAATACAAGGCAAGAAGTTCTGTGCTTAGAGACTCACGAAAAGGCATAAGTGCTGCAAAAGAAGGTTTTGTTCCTAACTCATTTATACTTCTGGTCTCCTCGATCTAGACTTTTTGAGAAAAGGAATGGATTCATCAAGAAGAAATTTATTCCTAGCTTCTATTCCTAGATCTTAACAGCTAAAGCTAAAAGCTGATGAGTTTATAGCCATTGCAATTTTTCTTGCACCAAAGTCATAATACCCTAAAAGTAATTGTGCAGACAATTACTTGTGGGTCAGTGCTAAGGCCAATTAAGGCTTTGGAAAATGATGCTTTCGTTTTCTTTCTTCCTTCTTTTTTTTTTCTGGTGAATTCATTTTGAAGAACCAAAATTTATTTTCTTTTTTTCCCCTGTCTTTATTGAGGTATAACTGTCAAAGAAAAATTGTATGTATTTAAGACATACAACTTGATGTTTCAACATATGTATACATTGTAAAATAATCATCACAATCAAGCTAACATAGGAAAATGATATTTTCAAATAAAATACATTTGAGTTAAAAACTATTCCCCCATGATTTTATAAAAGAAATGAAAGCAAAGTGTAAAAAATTTAAATTATGGCATATTAGGACAAGAAAAAGCAGTTACTTGGTGTTGTCTAGACAAGCATTCAGAGAAGAGTGATAGTGTTATTTATTCTTATTTTGCCACCTATTGAGAAAAAGATATATCAATTTTCATATTGTAAATAAGTTGCTGAAGGTGATTACGTTCCTATTTTTTTTTCAAGTGAAAAAGGAAATTAGAAATTTAGCATAGGGCTCCCCTGGTGGCACAGTGGTTAAGAATCCACCTGCCAATGCAGGGGACACTGGTTCGAGCCCTGGTCCGGGAAGATCCCACATGCTGTGGAGCAACTAAGCCTGTGCACCACAACTACTGAGCCTGCACTCTAGAGCCCGCGAGCCACAACTACTGAAGCCCACGCACCTAGAGCCCATGCTCCACAACAAGAGAAACCACTGCAGTGAGAAGCCCGTGCACCACAATGAAGAGTAGCCCCCACTCGCCGCAACTAGAGAAAGCCCGCGCGCAGCAACGAAGACCCAACGCAGCCATAAATAAATTAATTAATTAAATAAATTAAAAAAAAGAAATTTAGCATAAAATATACATTATTGTACCTGGGCAGACCTTTGAGAGCAAAAGATCTCTTACAATCTCATTATAATGAAACTAATAATGCCCCTGGCATATATTAGTCAGCTATGATCTTGAACTTAGGTGGTCACGTGTACCCCAAACACATGTAATTAATTTGACCCAATACCAGTTATCTTTTTTATTATTTTTTTTAACCATAACAGCCACCCATAAACTTAGTAGATTAAAACTGCAAGCATTATTAAGCTGGTCTTGGCTGGGCTGACTCATGAGTGTGTGGCCAGCTGCTGGGTTAGGTAAGTGGCTCCGCTTCTGGGGATGGGCTTGTCCCTCAGCTGGGACAATTCATCTCTGCTCTACACGGTCACGTGACCTTGAGCTAGTGACCTAACCTCTCTGATCCTCTCTGCTGGATCATTCTCATTAAAACACAAATATGTTGTTATTTCTCTCACTCCCAAACACTGCACTTTCATTTCCAGCTATCCCACTCTCAGCTCATTCTTATAACAAAACTCTTTCAAAAAGGAGTCTATACTCACTGTCTTCAATTCCAATCTTCCTGTTCTTGCTAAAATCTACTCCAAAGGGTTTTAGCCCATGCCACTCTGCTCAAACTGCTCTCATCAAGGTCACCAATAACCTTTACATTGCTCAATCCAACGATCCATTCATTCCCCATCCCCATCTTACCTGACCCACCAGCAGCATTTGACATGTATCATGTCATTTTGACATGTATCAGCATTTGACATGTTTCTCCTTGAAACACTTCCTTTATCTGGCTTCCAGGCAGCATACACACCTGGTTGTCCTCCTACCTCACTAACTTCTCCTTCCAGGTCTCCTTTGCTGGCTCCTTCTCATCTTCCTGATCTCTTAATGTCAGAGTTCCTCCAAGCTCAGTCCTTGCCTTTTCCCCTCCCCTTCATCTTCCCTCCCCTCTTCTCTTCTGTCTGTTCTGACTTCCTTGATTCCCATCAGGTCTCCTAGTTTTAAGTATCATCAGTAACTCCAAATTTATATCCCCATCCTGGACCTCTACCCAAAATTCAGGCATTTATATCCAGCTGCCTACCAGATATCTCCACTTGGATGTTATATAATCCTTTTGTTGTTGCAACAAATTATCACAAACCTAGTGGCTTGAAACAACACGAATTCATTACCTTACATTTCTGGAGGTCAGAAGTCCAACATGGGTCCCGCTGGTCTACAGTCAAGGTGTCAGCAGAGTGGTATTTCTTTCTATAGGCTCTAAAGAGAGAATCCATTATCTTGCCTTTTCCAACTTTTAGAGACCGCTCGCATTCCTTTGCCCGTGGCCATTTCTGTCTTCAAAGCCAACAATGGCCAGTCAAATCTTTCTCACACTGCGTCACTCTGACACTGACTCCTCTGTCTCCCTCTTCCACATTTAAAGACTGTGGGGCTTCCCTGGTGGCGCAGTGGTTGAGAGTTCGCTTGCCGATGCAGAGGACGTGGATTCGTGCCCCACATGCCGCAGAGGGGCTGGGCCCGTGAGCCATGGCCGCTGAGCCTGCGCGTCCGGAGCCTGTGCTCCGCAACGGGAGAGGCCACAACAGTGAGAGGCCCGCGTACTGCAAAAAAAAAACAAACAAAAAAAACAACAAAAGACTTGTGATTACATTGAGTTCACCTGGATAATGCTAGCTTAAGGTCAGCTAATTAGCAACCTTAATTCCATCTGCTACCTTAACTCCTCTTTGCCATGTAACCAAACATAGTCACGGGTTCCAGGAATTAGGATCCAGAAGACCCTTTTTGGGGAGCCATTGTCCTGCCTGCCACAGATGTCTTGTCATAATGTCAAACGTAACATATAGAAACTGAACTCCTGATCGTAGCAATCCTGCTCTTCTCTAAGTCTCCCCCAATGTCAGTCAATGCCAACCTCACCCTTCCAGTAAGTCAGGCCAAAAAGTTTGGTGTCATTCTTACTCTTCTTTCTATCTCATATCCAATCTATTAGCAAATCCTAGGGATTCCACCTTCAAAATATTCTCAGAATCTGATGATTCTCACCACCTCCAGTGCAGCTACTCTGGTTCAACCCCCTCTCATTACTCTCCATGTTATTGTTAATAATCTCCAGAACCCCTAGCTTATTATAATTGTCTCCTATCTCATCTCTCTGGTTCCTGCCCTAACCTACCAACACCCCATCTACTGCCTGCCCACACACAGTCTATTCTTAATATAACATCCAGATGATATTTTTACAGCACAAGTCAGATCATATAATTTCTCTGCTCAAAACCTTCCAAAGGCTTCTCAGCTCCATAAAATTTAATGTCTGCAAAGCCCACAGAATCCGGCTATTTTTCTGACCTCTTCTATTCCTCCCGAAAATACTTGCTTCACTCCACCCACGAGGGCCTCCCTGCTTTGTCTCCTACACTCCAGGTACCTCCTTGGGGCTTTTGCACTTGGCAGTTTACTCTTTGTGGCATGATCTTCTCCCAGGGGTTTACCAGCTCTCTCTTTATCTCCCTCAATCTTTTGCTCAAAAGTCACCTTCTCAGTGAGGCTTTCACTGTCCATCATCCTTTACTTTAAGCTGCACATCCACACATGCACACAAACATACACAGAACCCTTTCCTTCTTTAATGCTTTACTTTTTTTGGTATCACTTACCACTTTCTAACTTACTATATAATTTATAGGGTTTTTTTCCCTCTTACCACTAGATGGTAAATTCCATGAAGTCAGGGATGCTTTGACGTATTCCTAATTCTTAAGCCAGTATGAGATCATAGTAGAGACTCAATAAATATTAGTAGAATAAATGACTCTGCCTTAGTTTCTTTATCAGTAAAATGGAAATGATGGGAATAGTAACTACATCATAGGGTTATTAGGAGAATTAAATAAGTTAATATATGAAAAGTTCTTATCCCAGAGCCTGGCATAAAGAAATCACTAAATACGTGTTTGCGCTTATAATCTCTCTACAGTTTATACTGGTTCTTCTTTTGTTATTCAATGAGCAACCAAACACTATCACTCAAGACGTGACAACAAGGGAGTTTCTCAGTTTTCCTGGATATCTCCCATGTCTACAGTAGGGTCTTGGTGCTCTGGCTGCGTGTCAGCCCTGTGCCTCTGAGGTGGGAGAGCCGAGTTCAGGACATTCGTCCACCACAGACCTCCTGGCTCCATGTAATATCAAATGGCGAAAGCTCTCCCAGAGATCTCCATCTCAACGCTAAGATCCAGCATGCACTCAACGACCAGCAAGCTACAATGCAGGACACCCTATGCCAATCAACTAGCAAGACAAGAACACAACCTCACCCATTAGCAGAGAGGCTGCCTAAAATCATAATAAGGTCACAGGCATCCCAAAACACACCACCGGATGCGGTCCTGCCCACCAGAAACACAATATCCAGCCTCATCCACCAGAACATGGGCACCAGTCCCCTCCACCAGGAAGCCTACACAAGCCACTGAACCAACCTTAGCCACTGGGGGCAGACACCAAAAACAACGGGAACTACGAATCTGCAGCCGGTGAAAAGGAGACCCAAAACACAGTAAGATAAGCAAAATGGAAAGACAGAAAAACACACAGCAGATGAAGGAGCAAGGTAAAAACCCAGCAGACAAAACAAATGAAGAGGAAATAGGCAGTCTACCTGAAAAAGAATTCAGAGTAATGATAGTAAAGTTAACACAAAATCTTGGAAATAGAATGGAGAAAATACAAGAAACGTTTAACAAGGACATAGAAGAATTAAAGAGCAAACAAACAATGATGAACAACACAAAAAATGAAATTAAAAATTCTCTAGAAGGAATCAATAGTAGAATAACTGAGGCAGAAGAACGGATAAGTGACCTGGAAGATAAAATAGTGGAAATAACTACTGCAGAGCAGAATAAAGAAAAAAGAATGAAAAGAATTGAAGACAGTCTTACAGATGTCTGGGACAACGTTAAACTCACCAACATTCGAATTATAGGGGTCCCAGAAGTAGAAGAGAAAAAGAAAGGGACTGAGAAAATATTTGAACAGATTATAGTTGAAAACTTCTCTAATATGGGAAAGGAAATAGTCAATCAAGTCCAGGAAGCACAGAGAGTATGATACAGGACAAATCCAAGGAGAAACATGCCAAGACACATATTAATCAAACCGTCAAAAATTAAATACAAAGAAAAAATCTTAAAAGCAGCAAGGGAAAAACAACAAATAACATACAAGGGAATCCCCATAAGGTTAACAGCTGATCTTTCAGCAGAAACTCTGCAAGCCAGAAGGGAGTTGCAGGACATATTTAAAGTGACGAAAGTGAAAAACCTACAACCAAGATTACTCTACCCGGCAAGAATCTCATTCAGATTCAACAGAGAAATTAAAAGCTTTACAGACAAGCAAAAGCTAAGAGAATTCAGCACCACCAAACCAGCTTTACAACAAATGCTAAAGGAACTTCTCTAGGCAGGAAGCACAAGAGAAGGAAAACACCTACAATTACAAATGCAAAACAATAAAGAAAATGGTAATAGGAACATACATATCAATAATTACCTTAAATGTAAATGGATTAAATGCTCTAACCAAAAGACATAGACTGGATGAATGGATTCAAAATCAAGACCCATATATATGCTGTCTACAAGAAACCCAGTTCAGACCTAAGGCCACATACAGACTGAAAGTGAGGGGATAGAAAAACATATTCCATGCAAATGGGAATCACAAGAAAGCTGGAGTAGCAATTCTCATATCAGGCAAAATAGACTTTAAAATAAAGACTATTACAAGAGACAAAGAAGGCCACTACATAATGATCAATGGATCAATCCAAGAAGAAGATATAACAACTGTAAATATTTATGCACGCAACATAGGAGCACGTCAATAAATAAGGCAAATGCTAACAGCCATAAAAGGGGAAATCGACAGCAACACAATCATAGTAGGGGACTTTAACATCGCACTTTCACCAGTGGACAAATCATCCAAAATGAAAATAAATAAGGAAACACAAGCTTTAAATGATACAATAAAAAGATGGACTTAATTGATATTTATGGGACATTCCATCCAAAAACAACAGAATACGCTTTCTCCTCAAGTGCTCATGGAAAACTCTCCAGGACAGATCATATCGTGGGTCACAGATCAAGCCTTGGTAAATTTAAGAAAACTAAAATCGTGTTAAGTATCTTTTCCGACCACAACGCTATGAGACTAGATATCAATTACAGGAAAAAACTGTAAAAAATACAAACGCATGGAGGCTAAACAATACACTACTTAATAACCAAGAGATCATTGAAGAACTCAAAGAGGAAACCCAAAAATACCTAGAAACAAATAACAGTGAAAACACGACAACCCAAAACCTATGGGATGCAGCAAAAGCAGTTCTAAGAGGGAAGTTTATAGCAATACAATCCTACCTTAAGAAACAAGAAACATCTCAAATAAACAACCTAACCTTACACCTAAAGCAGTTAGAGAAAGAAGAACAAAAAAACCCGAAGTCAGCAGAAGGAAAGAAATAACAAAGATCAGATCAGAAGTAAATGAAAAAGAAATGGAAATAATAGCAAAGATCAATAAAACTAAAAGCTGGTTCTTTGAGAAGATAAACAAAATTGATAAACCATTAGCCAGACTCATCAAGAAAAAAAGGGAGAAGACTCATATCAATAGAGTTAGAAATGAAAAAGGAGAAGTAACAACTGACACTGCAGAAATACAAAGGATCATGAGAGATTACTACAAGCAACTCTAGGCCAATAAAATGGACAACCTGGAAAAAATGGACAAATTCTTAGAAAAGCACAACCTTCCAAGACTCAACCAGGAAGAAATAGAAAATATAAACAGACCAATCACAAGCACTGAAATTGGGACTGTGATTAAAAATCTTCCAACAAACAAAAGTCCAGGACCAGATGGCTTCACAGGCAAATTCTATCAAACATTTAGAAGAGAGCAAATACCTATTCTTCTCAAACTATTCCAAAATATAGCAGAGGGAGGAATACTCCAAACTCATTCTACGAGGCCATCATCACCCTGATACCAAAACCAGACAAAGATGTCACAAAGAAAGAAAACTACAGGCCAATATCACTGATGAACACAGACATAAAAATCCTCAACAGAATACTAGCAAACAGAATCCAATGGCACATTGAAAGGATCATACACCATGATCAACTGTGGTTTATCCTAGGAATGCCAGGATTCTTCAATATATGCAAATCAATCAATGTGATACACCATATTAACAAATTGAAGGAGAAAAACCATATGATCATCTCAATAGATGCAGAAATAGCTTTTGACAAAATTCAACACCCATTTATGATAAAAACCCTCCAGAAAGTAGGCATAGAGGGAACCTTCCTCAACATAATGAAGGCCATATATGACAAACCCACAGCTAGCATCGTCCTCAATGGTAAAAAACTGAAGCCATTTCCTCTAAGATCAGGAACAAGACAAGGTTTTCCACTTTCACCACTATTACTCAACATAGTTTTGGAAGTTTTAGCCACAGCAATCAGAGAAGAAAAACATATAAAAAGAATCCAAATTGGAAAAGAAGAAGTAAAGCTGCCATTGTTTGCAGATGACATGATACTATTCATAGAATATCCTAAAGATGCTACCAGAAAACTACTAGAGCCAATTAATGAATTTGGTAAAGTAGCAGGATACAAAATTAATGCCGAGAAATCTCTTGGATTCCTATACACTAATGATGAAAAATATGAAAGAGGAATTAAGGAAACACTCCCATTTACCATGGCAACAAAAAGAATAAAGTACCTAGAAATAAACCTACCTAAGGAGACAAAAGACCTGTATGCAGAAACTATAAGACACTGATGAAAGAAATTAAAGATGATACAAAGAGATGGAGAGATATACCTTGTTCTTGGATTGGAAGAATCAACATTGTGAAAATGACGATACTACCCAAAGCAATCCACAGATTCAGTACAATCCCTATCAAACTACCAATGGCATTTTTCACAGAACTGGAACAAAAAATTTCACAATTTGTATGGAAACACGAAAGACCCCAAATAGCCAAAGCAATCTTGAGAAAGAAAAATGGAGCTGGAGGAATCAGGCTCCCTTACTTCAGACTATACTACAAAGCTACAGTAATCAAGACAGTATGGTACTGGCACAAAAACAGAAATATAGATCAATGGAACAGGATAGAAAGCCCAGAGATAAACCCATGCACATATGGTCACCTTATCTTTGATAAAGGAGGCAAGAATATACAATAAGAAAAGACAGCCTTTTCAATAAGTGGTGCTGGGAAAACTGGACAGCTACAGGTAAAAGAATGAAATTAGAACACTCCCTAACACCATACACAAAAATAAACTCAAAATGGATTAAAGACCTAAATGTAAGGCTGGCCACTATAATACTCTTATAGGAAAACATAGGCAGAACACTCTATGACATAAATCACAGCAAGATCCTTTTTGACCCACCTCCTAGAGAAATGGAAATAAAAACAAAAATAAACAAATGGGACCTAATGAAACTTAAAAGCTTTTGCACAACAAAGGAAACCATAAACGAGATGAAAAGACAACCCTCAGAATGGGAGAAAATATTTGCAAATGAAGCAACTGACAAAGGATTAATCTCCAAAATTTACAAGCAGCTCATGCAGCTCAATATCAAATAAACAAACAATGCAATCCAACAATGGGTAGAAGGCCTAAATAGACATTTCTCCAAAGAAGATATACAGATTGCCAACAAACACATGAAAGGATGCTCAACATCACTAATCATTAGAGAAATGCAAATCAAAACTACAATGAGGTATCACCTCATACCAGTCAGAATGGCCATCCTCAAAAAATCTACAAACAATAAATGCTGGAGAGGGTGTGGAGAAAAAGGAACCCTCTTGCCCTGTTGGTGCGAATGTAATCTGATACAGCCACTATGGAGAACAGTACGGAGGTTCCTTAAAAAACTACAAATAGAACTACCATATGACCCAGCAATCCCACTACTGGGCATATACCCTGAGAAGACCATACTTCAAAAAGAGTCATGTACCACAATGTTCATTGCAGCTCTATTTACAATAGCCAGGACATGGAAGCAACCTAAATGTCCATCGACAGATGAATGGATAAAGAAGATGCGGCACATATATACAATGGAATATTACTCATCCATAAAAAGAAATGAAATTGAGTTATTTGTAGTGAGGTGGATGGACCTAGAGACTGTCATACAGAGTGAAGTAAGTCAGAAAGAGAAAAATAAATACTGTATGCTAACACATATATACAGAATCTTAAAAAAAAAAAAAAAAAAATGGTTCTGAAGAACGTAGGGGCCAGACAGGAATAAAGAGGCAGACATAGAAAATGGACTTGAGGACATGGCAAGGGGGAAGGGTAAGCTGGGACGAAGTGAGAGAGTGGCATGGACTTGTATATACTACCAAATGTAAAACAGATAGCTAGTGGGAAGCAGCCGCATAGCACAGGGAGATCAGCTCGGTGCTTTGTGACCACCTAGAGGGGTGGAATAGGGAGGGCGGGAGGGAGGGAGGGAGGCACAAGAGGGAAGAGATATGGGGATATATGTATATGTATAGCTGATTCACTTTGTTATAAAGCAGAAACTAACACGCCATTGTAAAGCAATTGTACTGCAATAAAGATGTTAAAAAACATGTAAATAAATTAGTTCCAGAAAAAAATAAAAATTAGTAAATAAAATTAAAAAAAAAAGACATGACAACAGTAATACTTTGAGATACATTTTGTCCTAGCAATGAAGATGTATGTAAATACTTGGTGTTTTATATAATTTAACAGAGCCCTCAGCAAGTTAGAATCTTGCATTAGTTACTACTGGACTCTCTAGGTGTTTATATGGAGGACAGAATGTTCATTTTTTTTCTTTTTCTTTTGGATGCATAAATGGTAACAGAGACAAAGAAATTACACTTTAGGCTCTCATCTGTTCAGAACTAACCACAAAGGACCAAACCACAAACAGCTGACATAGATTAACTCAATCCTCTTGACTGCCATGGTTCCACATTCTTTGGTCATTAGTCGGATTTAGGTGACAACCTTCAAGCCTAGAACTGGCACCATACTTTCCCAGTTTGGATACTGGCACAGTCTGCAGACCGTATTTATCTTGTTTCAGAATGTCAAAATTCCAGTATTCAGAGCATTTGGAGCTGTGCAAATGTCCTTCCATAATACATTAGAAAATAAAATTATAATTGGTTTTATTCCTTTATTCCCTTGTGGCATCTTACCAAACTAAACCCCAGAGTTTCCAGCAGCAGACTTACTCCATTTTCTTGTCAGTGAGGCTGAAAAGAGTTATTATCTGGAAGCAGAAACTCAATGTAGAGCCAAACCTCAAACTTACACATCCATGAAAATTAAAGTCTCCCCTGACAAGGTAGGTCAAACATCACCCATGTGTGGCTATTGGGCAGTCAGTCTTATTCACTTCCTAATAAATATGAAGCAGCCAAAAAATAAGTTTTATAATAAATAGGATCATAGTTTTCTGTCTGTCTTTCTTAAACATTACCTCTGATATTTAATTCCGTTACTTCAGACCGAACTCTATGACATTTGACTCTTAATAACACACTTTAACACCTGGTTGTGAAGACTGCTGTGTGTGATTGCACAGATAATTTATTGCACGTGGTTATCTAGCTAAGGGGGCAAGTGAGGCTGAAAGATATTTGGTTTTATTTTTAATTCTAAAGCTTGATTGTAAGTACAGGAATACCTCATTTTACTGCACTTCGCAGATACTGTGATTTTTACAAATCGAAAGTTTGTTGACAACCCCGAGATGAGCAAGTTTATTGGTACAACTTTTCCAACAGCATTTGCTCACTTCGTGTCTCTGTGTCACATTTTGGTAATTCTCACAATATTTCAAACTTTTTCATTATTGCTGTATTTATTATAGTGATCTGTGATCAGTGATCTTTGATGTTACTATTGCAAAAAGATTACGACCCTCTGAAGGCTCACATGATGATTAGGTTTCTTTAGCGATAAGTATTTTAAGATTAAGGTATGCACATTATTTAGACTTAATGTTATTGCACACCTAAGAGGCTACAGTATAGTGTAAACATAACTTTTATATGCAGTCAGAAACCAAAAAATTTGTGTGCCTCACTTTATTGCAGTATTAGCTTTATTGTGGTCGTCTGGACCCAAACCTGCAATATCTTTGAGGTGTGCCTGTATTAAGGATAAAGCCCGGAAGACTCAGAGCATAAGTGCATGGCAGAAACCACAGAACTGGGAAGAATAGATGATAATATCTCGGAGGACATAGGATGACAGCGAGCCATACACTACCAATACCTAGATCATTCGTAAGACCCTTCCAGAAATTTAGATCAGGCCTGGAGAGAAGGGGAGAAATGGAGAAGAAAGTGGAAAGGAAAACCCTGAATGTGGCTATTTATCTAAAGAAAATCAATTTTTCAAAAATGACTGGGCTTCCCTGGTGGCGCAGTGGTTGAGAGTCCGCCTGCCGGTGCAGGGCACACGGGTTCGTGCCCCGGTCTGGGAAGATCCCACATGCCGCGGAGCGGCTGGGCCCGTGAGCCATGGCCGCTGGGTCTGCGAGTCCGGAGACTGTGCTCCGCAACAGGAGAGGCCACAGCAGTGAGAGGCCCGCGTACAGCAAAAAAAAAAAACAAAAAAAAAAACGACTGAGTTATAATGATTTAGTAAGACTCTGTTTTTGCAATCTGCTAAACAGAAATTGGGGACTTTAGATCCAAACTCAGTTTTTAAGCATTTTTTGAAAACCTGAATCTGTACACAGCTGAGTAGTAAGTCTGGGACTATCAAATTTACACCCGGCACATTAGCATTTGTTAAGTTTCTGTAGCATTGTTGTCAGTACACAAAGAGCCTTAAATACATTATTGTATTTAGTCATTCCAGGGAAATGTGTAGTCTGAGAGGATGGCTGTATATTTTCTGTTTGCCTCTCCAGATCCTTACCCTCCTTGCTCTGTGGTAAGAGAGGCTGACTGATATGAACCAGATCAACTAGACACCTTATCCTCCTGCTTCTTGGTGGGTTTGGCCAATAGGAGAGCTGTGGAAAGTGAGATCGGGGTCCTTATTCCCCTGGTTCCCTTTATGTCATATTGCCATGGATTGTCTTAATCCCTCTATTGAAGGTGATGGGCCCCTATTAGGCAGCCCTTCCCATTTGCTGCTGTTTTGGACTAAATATCTGTGTTCCCCCCAAATTCGTTTATTGAAGCCCTAACCCCCAAAGTGATGGTATTTGGAAGTGGTGCCCGTAGGGAGTAATTATGTTTAGATGAGGTCATGAAGGTGGAGTGCCCTTGATGGAATTATCTTCCTTATAAGAAAAGGAAGAGAGACCAGAGCTTGCTCTCCCGATCTCTGCCGTGTGAGGACACAGTGAGAAGGCAGCTGTATGCAAGTCAGGAATCAAGCCCTTACCAGAACCTAATCTGCCAGCACCTTGATCTTGGACTTCCCAGCCTCCAGAACAGTAGGAAACAAATGTCTGTTGTTTAAGCCACCCAGTCTATGGTATTTTGTTATAGCAGCCCCAGCAGACTAAGACAGCTATCGTCTCAGAGTTCCAAGAACCATGGCCTCTGTGGACGCCTCAGGCACAGGGAAGGTAGGGGCCCCCTGATATTGCTGGTTTGGAAGTGCTGCACTATTCCTTATGGTTTCCATGAAGCCTGCCCACAGTTTTGCAAATCACCACTTTCTAGTGACCCAGTTGGAGTCTGCCATCTCTTTCCTGCTAGGACACTCACTGATGTACGTGTATTTCCGAAGCAGAGACTGGCGACTACTTCTCAGCAGGCATTTCCTCATCTTTGGGTTAAATGATTTTTAATGCTCTTTCAACTCCGAGAATCTTTCTGTGCTGCTTACAGTTATACTAATAAAAGCATTCATTATGTGTTTATTCACTTGTACATGGAATAGCAACATTTTCCTGTAAATACTCTTTACATTCTGTTGAGCAAAACCATTTTGTCTATCCTCCAGAAGCTGTTATTCTGTGATCCCTGCATTCAATTTAAAAGAAAAAGGAATAAAGAAAATGCACCTGACAGTCCAACTTAGTGCTGGAGGGCAGCCATCAATCGGGAGTCCCTAGGGATGCAGCCCTGGAGTCCAAGGCCTCTCTGCTTGGGATGGCTAGTTTCCTAATTATAGAGATGGGACTCAGAACCCAAGAATGCTGCTCACCAGATGAGGAAGGATCCTGTCCACAAACTCAGCCAGTTGCAGGGCTCAAACCTCTTGTTTGGACGTACAAGTTAATGCTCCTGAAAGTGTTTCCTGTGTATTCAGCTCCCCTGTTAAGATGGAGTCTGCAAACTCTATGGTAACATATAGTGGAAAAAAATAACCCCCAACTCTTTCACAAATGATATTTTATTTGATCGAATGACTTTCTGATTCACCTCTCTTTCCCTTTAATCTTATACACACACACATACACACACACACACACACACACACCCACTCCACACTCCTGCCAAACACCATTTTCAGGACAGTGCTCCTCAAATCATCTGAGTGAAGAACCAGTTTTTCTTTTCCCAATCCATCGTGAACTCACACTTTTATAAACCACAACAAAAAAGAATATCTAGTAAAATGGAATAAAAAGACACACAAAATACAAGCCAAGTTTTCTATTCTTAGTTTCAGAATATATAAAATTACTCTGACGTATTGCTTTAAAAGTTTCTAAATGCTCGCTCTCAATGCAATACTTACTTCCTTATGGATTGTGTTTAAAAATGATTAAAGGGCTTCCCTGGTGGCGCAGTGGTTGAGAGTCCGCCTGCCGATGCAGGGGACACGGGTTCGTGCCCCGGTCTGGGAAGATCCCACATGCCGCGGAGCGGCTGGGCCTGTGAGCCATGGCCGCTGAGCCTGCGCATCCGGAGCCTGTGCTCCGCAACGGGAGAGGCCACAACAGTGAGAGGCCCGTGTAACGCAAAAAAAAAAAAAAAAAAAAAAAAAAAAAAAAAAAGATTAAAGAAGACAATTTAGGTGTTACAAACATCCTTTATTTAACACTTCATGAAGCAGACGGTCTCCCCTTGGAGAACTGCAAAACAGGGTGGAAGGCAGGATGTTTTTATAAGATAGGAAATAAAGAACAAGAAAAAAAAATAGAAAATATCTGATGGCTGAAGCCACACAGTCAACCTCATCTGGGGTAAGAAGGAGCAAGGAAATAAGTATGGAACCCAGATTTGGCTTAGCGTTTGGGGTTGGCTGACTGGATATCCTGCATTTCTGATGAGGAAGAGCATTTACAGGGACATGAAAGTTATCTAAGTCTTGGTTTGCTGACGTGACACCCAGGGCAGAGGCGGCTCCATCTTGTGTCTAGACATTTATTTCAACAACTGGTAACAAATACTTTGCTATTTGGTAACTGGCCACGGCCCACACTTTGAATAGCATTGACTTAGATGCATAGAGATTCACCTATGTAGTGTGTTGCATATACACAGAAATTTATTATTTATTATTTCCATATATACACTACACAGACAACATTATCCTTCTGATCCTCAATTACTTGTATCTTTAAAATAAAGCAAATCAAGGATTTCCCTGGCGGTCCAGTGGTTAATACTCCCCACTTCCAATGCAGCGGGCATGGGTTCAATCCCTGGTTGGGGAACAAAGATCCCACATGCTGCGTGGTGTGGCCAAAAATAAAATAACATAAAGCAAATCATTTTTAATAATCTTTAAGGAGTCAAGATTTTTGTTTGAAAAGGTCTTTTTGCTTCTTATTTTTTTCATAAATATTCAAAAAAATGCCAGTCTTCCAATGGACTCTTGGGTCCAAATAAAAATATACTGGCGACCCCAAATAAATACCTAGGAGTATTGATCTCTAATACCCAATGTCTGTCTGTTTTCAATGTGTTCCTGTTGCCTGAAAACTGGATTCGCCTCTTGGTGGGTGTCGAGACAAAAGACACAACCAAGTGGAAGAGCAGGAAAGGAAGGATTTATCACTTACAGCAAGTAAGGAGAACACTGGGGGTCTTTCCCAAAGCAGTGTCTCCTTGAACAGCAAAACTGGGGAAGTTTTACGCTAAGGGAACATGCATATTCATGAAGGAGGTTGGGAGGTGTATGCATATTCATGAAGGGGCTTGAGCAGAAGATAATTCAGTATAGAATTGGGGCAAAGGTTGCCAGAGTCCAAGCCCCAGTTGATTGAATTCACGAGGGTCAGAAAAGGTCAACATCATCATTCCTTAGGTTCTGACCAGTCTGGGGTCTTAGCATGTAGTTACCATCCTCCACCTGGGTGGGGACCTTAGTTCCTGCAGAACTTAAAAGGTATGTATCAGATTATATATCCCTGAAGGAAGAACTAGGACTCTGTTTAGAAGCTGAAGTATTGTTAGCTGACTACTTTTCCTTTGTTCCTGCATTCCCTTACTGCCCTTAAGGTCATTAATTACTGAGACAGATTCAAGGGCAAGCACTGTGGCCAGGCTTAGAACACAGAATAGCTTAGGCCAAACCTGGTTCTCCTTCTCTGGGTGAAACCAAGCAGGACCCTGTGGGGCCCTCCCAGGTACCAATCCTTTGCATGTCCCCCATCTCTTATTTGTAAGAAAGAGGCTTCAGCCTCCTAGTCCCTTCCTGAGTCCCAAAGGGCTCAACGATTCAAACAGTTGCTCTGAGAAAAGTGAGGGAATGCAGGTAACAAGGATGAGCAATCAAGAAGCAACGGCGCAGTGATGAAGCAGGGTCCTGGTTCCTCCTCAAGGGATGTACATAACGGTATCTTTGAGTTCTTCTGCCCGAAATAAGGCCCCCACCCAGGTGGAGGATGGTAACTTCAGGCAGAGCACAGGAATCCTGGAGCACCACCCTGTTACCTCACCACCAACCAATCAGAAGAAAGTCTGCACACAGTGGAAGATAACAAAGACTCTGACCCCCTCCCCATACGATTAACTGTGATTAGCTTCCCCTTCCTCCCTTTATAAACTCTCATGGTCAAGTAGAATCTTCAGAGTTGGTTCTTAGATGCCAGTCCACCTTCTCCCCAGGTTACTGGCCTCCTGAATAAAGGAAGCTTTCCTTTCCAACCAACCCTTGTCTCTCAAATATTGGCTTTCGAGTGGCAAGCAGCTGAACCTGAGATCAGTAACACAGGGCCCCCCCCAACCCTATCTGCTTACATTTCTTGTTAAGAACATTTTTATTCTTAAATGAAATCTTGTAAGACAGATGCTGTGACATTACAGTTTATTGCCACAAAAAAGAATGAGCTATCAGGAAATGACTGCATTTCACAAACACCTATGTTTCGCTGCTGCATGTGAGGACATGGAAAAAGTATGCCCAAGAGAGGTGAAGAAATCAGTGTTTAAGAGTGCAAGGATTTGCAAATGTGCAAAGTGCAAATTCATTTATTAAAAACATGTGAGCACAGCGAGCAAACTTTTACTTGTTTTAAAAATTCCCTCATCTGACATAGCTTTTATTCTACCTAAATTTTAGGATAAATATAAAATCATAGCAGAAGCCTACAGAAGGAAAAGCAGGTGCATATCATTAAGGAATAACAGTCTTGGAAAAAACTGTGAAATTAAAGCTGGAAGGCCGTAGGCATTTATTCTCCTCACTCCCTTAGAATTTTGGAGACTATTTCCATAAAATGTGTTTAGTGTTTTAACATTTCCACCAATTACACCAAGCAGTCTAATTTGACCTCTATGTAACAGGAAGACTTTCTTCGTGTTTTCATAACTTTATTACCATACAACATGAAAAAAAATGTTATGGGTTGTGGAATGTTGCCTGCCATATCAGTAAACAAAGGATGTGGGGCAGCACTGCAGCTGCCCCAGCTATGCACCCTGATGGGGATTCAGGATGGAGAAAAACAGGATACTGGCCCTAGATACCTAAAGTTCATATCAAAGGAATGATTTCAGTGAGCCCAGACTCTTGCATCTTCCCATACACAGAGAAGTGCCAAATTCATTAACTTGAGATGTCTGGTTTTCTTTAACTAACAGTAATATTTTGATGTTCTGATTACCTGGTTTCTGGGACAGAAACTCCTATATACCCTGGCTCCGCCCTTACCTCTTCAGAGCTGTCCCTCAGAACTACCTGACAGGCTGCCTTCCAGGCTTGAGTCCCTAGAAATTTTGCCGAATAAAACACAAATCTCAACTTTTAGGTTGTACCTTTGCTTTCAGTCGACAGGGTGATTCTTTTTTTTTTTTTTCTTTTTAATTTTTATTGAAGTATAGTTGGTTTACAATGTTGTGTTAGTTTCAGGTGTACAGCAAACGGAATCAGTTATCCATATACATATATCCACTCTTTTTTTTTAGATTCTTTTCCCATATAGGCCATTACAGAGTACTGTAGAGTTCCCTGTGCTGTACAGCAGGTTCTTATTAGTTATCTATTTAATATATAGACATATATAGTATATTGACATATACTGTGTATATGTCAATCCCAATCTCCCAATTTATCCCTTCCTCACCATCGCCTGGTACCCATAAATTTGTTTTGACAGGGTGATTCTTGATTGACTCCTAGATTGGAAAAAAGCACCAAACCAAAAAACCAATGACTTTATCCCTCCCTTTGTAGGGGATCAGAATTTGCCACCCTAAAATATATCTCTTTGGCATATTAACTGTTTTAAGGTGGTTATTTTCTGAGAAATAGTAGGCGTGGGAAGTGTTCTGAAAACAAAGTAGGAGTTGCCCTTCTGTAAGAAATATTTACATTTGTAAGGGAAGTCTCTATTTGTAAGTGTGTCTCCCTCTTTGTATGTGGAAGAGGAAAGCTCTAGAAACTCTTATCAGTGGAAAAGGGTAAAAGGCAGGACTTAAAGCTGCATCATAATCATTCTTGTTCACTGTGCTTTTCCTGGTAACTTCCTGGTAACTGACTCTCCCCGCCCTCAACATCTTTTGTCCTTAGCTGAAGGTGGTATTTACGGTGAGGCCTTCAGCCATTTGGGGGAGTTACTCAGTTTTCCTGGGTCTCTCGCATGTACACATGTTGTTAAACTTTGTTCAATTTTCTCCTGTTAATCTGTCTCATGTCAGTTTAATTCTTAGACCAGCCAGAAGAACGTAGAAGGGAAGAAGGAAAATGTCTTCCTCCCCGACACCTTCACCCTGCAAATGCACACATACACACACTCCTGCCAAACACTGTTTTAAGGACAGTGCTTCTCAGACTATCTGAGGTGAAGAACCAGTTTTTCTTTTCTCAATCCATCATGAACTCACATTTTATAAACTACAACAAAACAGAATAACTAGACAAATGGAAAAAAAGACATGCATAATGGGACTTCCCTGGCAGTCCACTGGTTAAGACTCCACACTTCCACTTCAGGGGGCACAGGTCCCACCCCTGGTTGGGGAACTAAAATCCCTCATGCCACACCGTGTGGCCAAAAAAAACCAAAGAAACAAAAAACGCCATGCAAAATGCCTCAATAGGGACTTCCTGGTGATGGAGTGGTTAAGAATTCACCTGCCAATGCAAGGGGCACAGGTTCAATCCCTGGTCCAGGAAGATCCCACATGCCACGGAGCAACTAAGCCTGCGTCCCACAACTACTGAGCCCGCGTGCTGCAACTACTGAAGCCCACGCGCCTAGAGCCTGCGCTCCGCAACAAGAGAAGCTATCGCAATGAGAAGCCCGTGCACCACAACGAAGAGTAGTCCCCGCTTGCTGCAATTAGAGAAAGCCCGCATGCAGCAACGAAGACCCAATGCAGCCAAAAATAAATAAATAAATTAAAAAAAAAAAGAACCCTCAGCATGGGAAAAAAATATTAAAAAAAAAAAAAATCCTGTTAGTCACCAGCTTCTGTTAACACTATGGGGCACGGTTCAGCATTAAAAAAAAAAAAGCACATTGATACAGATAGAAAAATAGATAGATGATAGAAACGAAAGAAAGAGAGGAAGGAAGGAAGGAAGGAAGGGGGGGAGGAGGGCAGGCAAGCCAATGTGGCAAAATGTTGATAATGTGCATATTTAAGCAGATCTCTTCATCTCCCTGCATGGTCTGGGTGCAAATGGAGACTCCTATACCATGTGCCCAGATATTTAAAGTTATAAGGCAAACTCACAAGTAATAAAATACGTTCTATCTTTTACTTTACCAGTATGTCTTCATAATGACCTAGAAGCCAAGTTCAGATTTAGAATTCACAAACTCCTACAAGTTAGAGCATGGCACTGTAAGGAGAGCCAACACCTAGTCTCCTGGGCTGCAGCCAGTCCCCTTCCCTTCCCCCCACACCCCAGGTCCATCTTGCACCATAAGGGACCTTATGCATATGCATGTGTGACACCTCAGTTCATGCATTCAAGCACCATCTGTGAGGTGGCATAATATGCCACCCCCAAAGTTTGCCACGTTGGCATAAGGATTATTTTGAGCTGAAGGCAATTGAGAAGAAGCAGATAGAAAATAAGCTCCCTACCCTTCCTCTATTTGCCTATAAGCAGGACATACATTTTCAAAGGTGTCCCTCTTCCCCTCTCTACCAGGAAGAACAGAAGTTAATCACCAGAGACAACTTTAGATCTTTTATACCTGGAGATGGCACCACAGGAATCTACATAACAAACTTTACTAACCAGCTTTTATCTGTCGTTAGTTTCCTATATAGTTGCCTTCCCATTATTTGCTGTCCCTAGAGACTCAAGGTCCTTTTCCTTTATCTCATCACTTCTATAAAAATTTATCATTCCTTTGCTAAGATACTATATAAACTCAAGTTCTAACTAAATCTTTGGATTATTCATTTTTCCCTGGGTACCTCCCATGTATACATGAAGTATACTTATTAATACATTTGTTTTATTTTCTCTTATTAATCTGTCTTTTGTTGTGGGGGTCCTAGCCAAGGACTTAGAAGGGTAACAGGAAACTACTTTTTCCTCCCTATATATCCACGTCACAGCTCCTCACTCCCACAGACAGCTGTTTCTTGGCCCAAGGGGTGTGCATAGTGGATGTGACCTAACATCAGGAAAGCAGATCCCAAAATAAATGAAAGTAGGAGGAATTTCAGGGTCTAGGATACCTGAAGCATATGGAATAAAAGTGAGGGGCTGGGGGTGGGAGATGAGCTCCAGATGGGGTGCCTTTTGACCTAGAACACTCCTCTTGGTGAGGAGTGAGCCTGGAGGAATAAAGAGGCCTCCAAAGTGTGGGGCAGAATTGGATCTAGGTGAAGGGATACTTAGTTTCAGTGAACTTATTCTCTCAGTTTTTAACATTGTGGCAAACGTTCCCCCACTTTTCTAAAAACACATTTGAGATGATTTGGGAAAAACAATTTTGTATACTGTTCTTTTTACATATCATTCTAACAATTATAGGGGAGAAGTTTTTAGCCAAGATCCCTGGAGTAAAAGGGAGATTAACAAAGAAAAACCAAAGAAGTTTATTAATATGTATACCTCATGTATACATGGGAGATACCCAGGAGAAAATGAGTAACTCTCCAAGGTAGCTTAGAATTCAGGCTTAATTACCACTCTAATGGGGAAAGAGGAGGAGGAATCTAGGCCTCTTATGGGAGAATAAATTATTTTTAGAAAAGATAAATTCTTAGAAGAATAGATGGGAGGTAGGATAGTTGGTGACAGAGTTTGGGGGTGGTGTTGACTTCTAGTATTTTCGGTGATAACAGTCAATTTTCCCTGGTTGATGAAACTCCTGGGGAGGGGATCTATGACAGTTGAGTTACCTTTGGAGGTTCCATCTTCAGGTAGATAAGGGGAGTTCAGAGAAAGCCCCTCCTTATATTTACTGTTTTTCCAGTGTCTACAGCTCAAAATAATCAATATACCAAAGTGGTATATTTCGAGGTGGCATGTCCTGAACTCAGTGTCAGTGTCCACTTGGAATTTCCAATTGACAAAACTCAGGCATGTGTTTACATCTGACTTCTAAGGGAGCTCAGAAATGCAGTCTGACAGTTTGCCCAGGAAAAGATGGAAATAATGTGACTCAACCTATCCAAACTCTTCCATATACTAACAGAGTAGATATCTGGAAGTTGTACAAGTAATTTATGGTTTCAGCTTGACAGTGGATGAAAGGATGAGGCCTCTAGGGGTCTCTGTGTTCTAGAGAACTCCATGAACCTCAACTTGGCTCAGTGTGGCCATGGATCTCTTAGAAGTCTCCTTCAGTCTCCAACCTCCATACATTCCTAAGAGATCAAAAACTCTTCTGAGGAATCTGTACTGCTACCCATCCCTTCCAAATGTACCTCGTGACATCAGTTCTGTTAGACCTAGAGTTTTAGCCAATTTGGTGGGAATCACTGTATATGTCTCCAGGACTGTCACATATTCACTCAATTCTTCATTAATTCCAAAACATGATGGAGGAGTCCATTATTGTCTTCCTAAGGAAAGCCTTAGTGAAATCAGGTGGATTTCAGAGCGTCCTCTCTGGCTGGGAAAACCCTTGGGTAAGCCCTTTGCATTCCCTCATCATCACCTCAGCAACCATCACTTGACAGACATCCAATATTATGTATGTTAGATCAAGCTAGATTGAATTGCTTTCAGGTTTGACAAGTCATTTTATTACGTGACTCTCTAACTTTTTTTTTTTTGCGGTACGCGGGCCTCTCACCGCTGTGGCCTCTCTCGCTGCGGAGCACAGGCTCCGGACACGCAGGCTCAGCGGCCATGGCTCACAGGCCCAGCCGCTCCGTGGCATGTGGGATCTTCCCGGACCGGGGCACGAACCCAGGTCCCCTGCATCGGCAGGTGGACTCTCAACCACTGTGCCACCAAGGAAGCCCCTCTCTAACTTTTTACCTGAAATTTTCATTGCAGTAAATATAGATTCACATGCAGGTGTGAGCAATAATACAGAGAGTCCCTTGTGCACTCTTCCTAGTTTTTCCCAATGGTAACATTTTGCAAAACTATAGTGTAAATCACAGCCAGGAAGGATACTGACTTGAATGCAATCCACCAATCTATTCTCCTCATCCTGGGTCCTTAACCCCTAGCAACCACAAATCTGTCCTCCATTTATACAATTTTATCTTTCAAAAATGTTATATAAATAGAATCGTAACCTTTTGGGGTTTTAATATTTTTCCCTCAGGGTAATTCCCTGGCGAGTCATACAAGTTTTTGAGTAAATTAATAATGTGTTCCCTTTTTTATTGCTGAGTAGCACATTATGGTATGTATATACCAGTTTGTTTACTCACCTTTTGAAGGACCTCTGGACTGACTACAGTTTCTACCTATTACAAACAAAGCTGCTATGAACCTCCATGTACAGGTTTCTTCCATTTTTTATAGTTCTACTTTTTAGAGAAATACTGTGACTGAACCAATCTATGTACTCTCATACCCTGAAAAGTCCTGGTGCCCTTAATAACTACCTCCATTCCCACTTTTTTTTCAGCACCACCCTGGAATATAGCTTCACCTCTGAATACTGCTGGCTTTACCTTCTTCATATGTCTTCTGTTGCCAGAAATTTATTCAGGAGTCCAGATTTACTCTGTGCCTAATACTCTTGGACTTGAATCTTGGATCTACTTTCTCTGTCTAGCCACCTTTTTGTAGATCTTGAAAATTTTTTGTCTTACCCACTCCAACCCTCAGTTCCTTGTGGACCCCCAAGGTCCTTACCCTGGGCTAGTTCTCCCCAGGGGAGAACCTTTACCTCACAATTACTATGCAGAAATTTCCACTCTAGCCTATACATGGACACTCAGGAGATACCACTTTGCAACTGGAAGCAATACTGTCCCTTTCATGTGAGGTTACCATGTGCCCTCAGCAGACACTGAATCTGCTGGTGCCTTGATCTTAAGACTTCACAGCCTCCAGAACTGTGAGAAATAAATGTTTGTTGTTTATAAGCCACCCGATTTATGGTATTTTCTTATAGCTGCCTGAATGGACTAACACATCAAGAAAGAAAAGAAAGGAAAGGAATGGACTTGGACCTTTTTACTATAGCCCAGAGCAGAGCTGATCTAAGCCACTCGAGGTCATTCCCTAGAAATCAACAATTACATTCTTCTAGGACATGGCCATCAATAGTAATCTATCATCCCAGGAGAAGACATTTGTGGTTTCTGCACTACTTTTCCTGAATTCCAAATAATAGCTTCCATCAGACTAAATCAAGAAGGGAAGAAATTCACCTTGTAGAAGGGTATAAGTTTCTATTCTAAGTCATTTTTCAGCTTATGCTCAAAGGACTTTCACTGGAAATGGGGTTTCTCTAATTTTTCTGAGAGAACATCTGGATAGATAATTCAAAACTGAGACTGTCAAAATATCACTGCCAGGGCTTCCCTGGTGGCGCGGTGGTTGGGAGTCCGCCTGCCGATGCAGGGGACACGGGTTCGTGCCCCGGTCTGGGAGGATCCCACATGCCGCGGAGCGGCTGGGCCCGTGGGCCATGGCCGCTGAGCCTGCGCGTCCGGAGCCTGTCCTCCGCAACGGGAGAGGCCACAGCGGTGAGAGGCCCGCGTAACGCATAAAAAAAAAAAAAAAAAAAAAAAAAAAAAAAATATCACTGCCAAAGTGTGCATCATTTTGGACAGCGTTTTAATTCACTGTAGTCGGCCTGTGCCCCTGGGAGCTGAGCTTTGTGCTCGAAGTCATAATAAGATTACCTGCCTTTCTCAGTCCCTGTGTTATCAATCAATCCTGTGGTTGATGAAGTTACATAAAATAATCATATAAGCCTTTGATGCAATGATGATGATGACAAAAAAGCAGTGAAATAAAATAGGGCCAGCACAAATTAATCCCCCTGTGTAAAAGTTAAAGCTAGAGAAGTTGTAAACTTAGGACATTGTCATTAAATATCAGGATTTACCATTTATACCCAAACACTGGATTACAGCCATTCTATAAGGCAAATATTTCAAGAATCTCATGTTTAAAGTTATCTTAAACGTTATTAGTTGCAGAGATAATAAACTGACCATGGGCCAAATGTGCAGACATGTTGTGTGTCCCACAGTGTTTCCCCCCGTGGCCCCATGGAACTGGATAGCACATTTAAAAATTGAAAAATAGAAAAACTACTCAACACAGGACTCAAATTCCTGTATGGAAACTCTTGGTGCTGAATAACAACTGATTGTGCTCTTTAGACAGAATATTCACAGACCCCATTACTCCCTATTATATCTCCAACTTACGGGCCAAAAGCCTGCTACTGTTTATCACAATGCTGTAAACTATTTCACCTGGAGGTAAGGGAGAAGTGAAGTACTTCTTCCACTTGGCCTCTTCTTTTGGCCTAGCCTCTGTAGGCATCTGAATCTGGGAGCCTGATCTGGCTGACAGCCTCCTCCCTACTTGATGCTTGGGTCCTCACATAACCTCTCCAATCTATGTATAGTCATAGGGAATTCACCCTCCCTGAGGCAGTCAACTCCATCTTTAGTCAGCTCTGAACATTAGAAAGTTCTTAATATTGAACAGAAATGTATCTTCCTACAGTCTTCACTAGTTCTAGTGCAATTCCTGGAGCCACACACCATACAGAACACTAACAAATACCAAATAATGCAATGAATTTTGCAAAGCACTTAGCCCACAGCCTGGCATATAATAGGTGCTGAGTAAGTGCTGGTTTCCTTCTCTGATCCATTTTTATTTTTTATTTAATTTTTAAATAATATTTATTTATTTTATTTCATTTTTTGGCTGTGTCGGGTCTCAGTTGCGGCACGCAGGCTCTTTGTTGTGGCGCGGGGCTTCTCTCTAGTTGTGGCGCGCAGGCTCCAGAGCGCATGGGCTCAGTAGTTGCTGCGCGTGGGCTTAGTTGCCCACCGCCCCACCCCCCGGCATGTGGGATCTTAGTTCCCCAACCAGGGATTGAACCCAAGTCCCCTGCACTGGAAGGTGTATTCTTAACCACTGGACCACTAGGAAAGTCCCTCTCTGCTCCATTTTTAAATTTAACAACTATTCGACAAACATTTGTTGAGTGCCTACTATATGTCAGGTACTCTACTGGGAGCCAACAATAAAAAGATGAATAAAACACAGTCCCTGAATCCTAGAAACTAACAACCTAGTAGGCTGAGATTGATCTGTGTGCATTCTTTTACAAAGCTGGGTTAGAAATATGTAAAGGACTCCCAAATTAGAGTAGGACATTCTACTTGATTTTTGTGGGGAAGTAGGGTTGTCCAGGTGTGTAGTTTGAAAATTATTTGTCTAGTACCTAAAGGCTGGCATGTACTTTGGGAGCAAAATCACATTGCCCCTGCCTCAGTGACAATATATAGTAAATTTGGCTTTGTATAGGAGGATTAAAGACCTAAGGAGTCTTAGTATCAGTTGGAACATGCCTTCACTAATACTTTCATTTAAAAATCTTAGAATATGATAAATCTGAGATAGTAAGCACACTGAGCTATAGGATCAAAGAGAGTGGACATCTGACCCATTTTTGGTTATTTACAAATAATATCGTAGAAAATTATAAGGTTATTATAAATAACCATTTTTGGTTATTTACAAATAACATCGTAGAAAATTATAAGGGTGTTGAGGCAATAGGGCAGGGAGATGTGAAGACATCCTCCCCAGAACTTGGGGTCTGTAGGTAATACTCAGGTTAGTGGTCTCCTCATTGTGCCCTTGTGCCCCCCACCCAAACCCTACTTCCTCTCAGTAAGTGTTTAAAGAGTGGCTTCAATTTGTGAATTCTGCAACTAGATAATGTTTAAGATAACATGCCTTAAGAGGGGAATTCTGACAAGTAGATGGGATTAGAAGTTTTCTAAATATATATTGAAGAAACTCTGACACCAAAAGCACAAGCAACAAAAGCAAAAATCAACAAGTGGGACTACATTAAACTAAAATGTTTCTGTACAGCAAAGGAAGAAAAAAAATCAACAAAATGCAAAGGCAACCTAAGTAATGAGGGAAAAGATTTGCAACCCATATTTCTTATAAGGGATTAATATCCAAAATATATAAAGAACTCATACAACTTATAACAAGTAAACAATTTGATTAAAAAATGGGCAGAGGGCTTCCCTGGTGGCACAGTGGTTGAGAGTCCGCCTGCCGATGCAGGGGACACGGGTTCGTGCCCCGGTCCGGGAAGATCCCACATGCCGCGGAGCAGCTGGGCCCGTGAGCCATGGCCACTGAGCCTGCGTGTCCGGAGC
Organism: Phocoena sinus; assembly: GCF_008692025.1. Lineage (NCBI taxonomy): Eukaryota > Metazoa > Chordata > Mammalia > Artiodactyla > Phocoenidae > Phocoena > Phocoena sinus. The sequence continues at coordinate 42,588,897 of NC_045772.1, read as the reverse complement.
CTGTGCTCCGCAGCGGGACTGGCCACAGCGGTGAAAGGCGTACGGCATTTAAAAAAAAAAAAAAAAAAAAAGGGCAGAGAAATTTAATAGACATTTCTTCCAAAGAACATCCAAATGGCCAACAAGTACATAGAAAAATGCTCAACATTACTGATCATCATGGAAATGCCGATGAAAACTACAATGAGGTATCATCTCACATCTGTTAGAACGGCTACTGTCAACAAGACAAGAGATAAGAAGGATATGGAGAACATGGGCACTGTTGGTGGAAATGTAAACTGGTTTAGCCACTACAGAAAGCAGTATGGAGGTTCCTCAAAAAATTAAACATAGAACCACCATATGGACCAGCAGCCCCCCTTTTACGTATATATTCAAAGGAAATGAAAACAGGATATTGAAAAGATATCTGCACTCCCATGTTTATTGCAGCATTATTCACAATAGGCAAGATATGGAAACAAACTAAGGGTCTGTCAATGGATGAATGGATAAAGGAGATGTGGGGAATTCCCTGGTCCAGTGGTTAGGACTCCGTGCTCTCACTGCCGAGGACCTGGGTTCAATCCCTGGCCAGGGAACAAAAATCCCATAAGCCATGCACGCAGCCAAAACAAACAAACAAACAAAACTGTGGTATACATACAATAAAATATTATTCAGCTATGAGAAAGAAGGAAATTCTGTCATTTTTCAGCAACATGGATGGACCTTGGGGGCATTATGCTAAGTGGGCTAAGTCAGACAGAGAAAGATAAATACTGTATATCACTAATATGTGGAATCCAAAGAAGCCAAAATCATACAAACAGAGAGTAGAAGGGATGTTACCAGGGGCTGAGGGTGGGGGAAATGGCGAGATGTCGTTTAAGGGGACAAACTTGCAACTAGAAGATGAATAAGTTCTGGAGATTTAATGCACGGTATTGTAATTACAGTCAGCAGTACTACATTACATACTTCAAAGTTGCTAAGAGACTAGATCTTAAATGTTCTCACTATGTTAATCATGTGACTATGGAGGTGTTAGCTGAGCTAAGGGGGTAATCAGTTTGAAATATACGAATGTAGTAAATCAACGGCAGTTGTACACCTTAAACTTACACAGTGTTGTGTGTCAACTATATTTCAACAGAAAGGAAGGAAGGAAAGAAGGGAGGAAGGAAGGAATTAACTGCACCCAAGGCAGTTTCCTAGAGTGGCCACCTGCAAGGCCATCAGTCCTGGACCTGCTAGGCTGTTGAAGCCCATTCATGAACAGGTAGAACACCTTCAAAGGAACAGTGTCAGACATGGGAGCAGGACTGGATCGTGTGTCGGCATACTCACTCATGTCTCTTGCACGCCACATTTCCATCCTTGATATCTATACCATATAAAAATTGGGTCAGCCCTTCAACTTAAAATTCAGGGTCAGAGACTTGCCAGTCTTGACTGTTTTTATTCTGTATCCCTTTGGGGTGGATAAACTGGGGTGGATAAAGCTTTGTATTGATATTTGGACCATTAAAAAATATTTATCTCAGATCCTCTTTGGAATATTTATTATTTTAAGAGTCAGGATCAAATTATTAATAAGATTGATGCCCTCAAAGTGAACACAATTTTTTGCCATCCCTAAATAAAAGGACAGGCTCTAGAACGAGGAAAGTGAATAGTCAGGTTAGGTATGTTCTGTTCAAAGTCCCCAGGAATTCCGTGTCCAGTTAAAGAAGAATTTTAAATTATTATTTTTCTTATATTTCTCTTTTTTCCAAATAGGACTTAGTAAACATATTTAAAAGCTGGTAAACAGAATAGTGAATTCACTCCAAGCCATGTCATGTGAAAAGGGAACAGAAATTTGCCGACTTTGTCTTAGGTGGGATATCCTATAAATCTTTCTTAGAGAAACAAATGCATCAGCACATGCAAATATATACACCAGAATATTTTTTGAAGCATTACTTTTTCTTCTGTTAAATTTTTTTATTACATCTATACATATCCATAATCAGTATATAGTTCTGCATATTTTTTCCACTCAAGATTGTTTTTAAGATCTAAACATGTTGTTACATATACATCTAGTCCACTTATTTTAACTATGATATAACTACATCAGTTTATTTATTGATTTCCATATTCCAGAGCATTATCTTTAATAATAAAAAAACTAGAAATAAAATGTACATCTGCAAACAAAAATTGTCGAATAAATAATGATATACCTATATCATAGAATATACGCAGACATTATGAAGAATGAGAGAAAGGCATTAATTTGGAAAGATGTCCATGATAAATTACCAAGCATAAAGAATAATCTTGTTTTTGTTTAAAAAACATAAAACTCTATATGTATACTATATATGCATATGTGAGTTTATATAAACATGGAAAAACATATCCTATAAACCCAATGAAAAGATATCTAATAAACAAAATGTTAACACTGACTGATTTACACAGTAGTGGAACCAGATGGGTGGGGGAGGAAGAGACTATACATTTTTATGTATATGTAAAAAGAACAGGATACAAAATTGTTTTTCCCGAATCATCTCGAATGTGTTTTTAGAAAAGTGGGGGAACGTTTGCCACAATGTTAAAAACTGAGAGAATAAGTTCACTGAAAATACGGATCCCTTCACCTAGATCCAATTCTGCCCACACTTTGGAGGCCTCTTTATTCCTCCAGGCTCACTCCTCACCATGAGGAGTGTTCTAGGTCAAAAGGGACTATGGTGGCCAGTTATTTGGTCAAATACTAGTCTAGATGTTGTTGTGAAGGTATTAGTTAGATGTGATTAACATCTACAACTAGTTGACTTTAAGAAGATTACCCTCAGTAATGTCGGTGGGCCTCATTCATGCAGTTGAAGGCCTCAGTGCAAAATCTGAGATTTGGAATTGCCAGACCCCATAATCATGTGAGCCAAATCCTTAAAAGAAATCTTTTTTACATATGTTTAAAAATATACAAAAAATAATACCGTATTGTTTCTGTTTCTCTGGAGAACCCTGACTAATACAGCAGCCTTCTGAATATTCACGTTGATGTCATGCTCAATTTTTATAGTATATTAAAGTAGCTTGCTTCATGACCAACAAACTAGAAGTATATGTTCACTTCTGCATTGTCAAATCCATTTGATAAACACAGTCATGATCTACATTATCTGCCCTTTGCAGTTAGTCCTTGATCATCACTGCATAGGAAATCTTCCACAACTTGCCATTCAGTTTTCAGTCATACATTGTTCTGATTCCAATATTCTATTTTTCATTAAGACAGACACCATGTTTTCTTCTCTAATAACTTTTCTTACTACATTATTGATTACAACGGGTACTTCCTTTTCTTCTTTTCCCTGTTACTTACAGGGACAGCTTCTACTCTTTTCAAAGAGTGAAATTAAACCCAAATTTCAAAATAACAAAAATGCACACAGCAGATATGATCGTGATGAGTGGGAGCTCTGAGACACATATAATGATCAGAACTGTCTTCGCCACCAAATGAGTTTTGTCTCTGACCTTATAAAAAAGTGTTCTCTTTTTCAGAGCTCTTTGGATTTTGTAATTGCAGAGGAAGGACGGTGGACCTGTACCTGCCTCCTGCTGAAATGTCACACATTTTTTTTTTTTTTTTAATGTCACACATTTTGAAACGTTCTTGTCCTTGTTTGACTAAGCAACAAGGCAGAATATTCTCTGGAAAGAGAACTCTCCCTGCCACCCCATTTTGTTACATATGGGACAGTAATAAGGCGACGGTGATCTCACCCTCCCAGCTTGACTTCCTCGGCTGAGCTTCCAGAGCAGTGGAAGTCAGAGCCTTCAGATCCATTGGGCAGAGCTGACTGACGACTTGGCTTTGGCTCTCACGGTTCTTTGCTGGCCCAGCATTCTAAATCCTGGTCAAGCTGGCACCCCAAAGGAATCCCTTTTTCTGCTAATATCAAATCCTACAAAAGCTTCCCTCACTTGCTGCGGGCTTCTATTCCCCGGATGCTGGTCCCCAGGGAATATGCTTTCTTGGTTCATCAAATCTATGCCACTTGTTGGGAACACAGGAAGATGGAGGAATTGATGGCCAAGGAAATCTGCATACCTGAATTCTGCTCTAGAGTGAAATATATGCACAGAAAATGATGCTGGTCAATGAAGCCCAAGCCCAAGTGCACAGCCTTGTGACCCAGCATAGACCACATATAACTTGGTTGAATGTATTTTTGCCCAGACTAGTCTGAGTCCTTAGGCCTTTTGTCTTAGCCTCTGGCCCTATCAAGGAAAAGATATCCAGAGCCAACAGCATGGACAGACTCTTTACTATTAGTGAAATAAGGGGATGTGGGGGAAGTGAGAGGCGCTGTGAATATCTCCTGGTCAACAGCATCCTTGATTTTTATTCTTTGACCTGTTATCCCATAGACATAACTTCTAGAACCATCATATCCAGCCTTATGGGATGAAAAGTATCCAAAGAATCAGTGTCAGCAGAACATTTTCCCCAGAACAGACCAATTTAAACCCTGTCAAAAAGACTATACTTTCTAGAAACCTGCCTCAGTCACTCTTCTTGCCCTTGATCCTGTTCTTGAGGGAAGAGCAAAGGTAGCAGTGATGGTGGAACTCTGAGATTCTCAGGGCCAGCATGGTGGATGTTTTACGAAGTGATGGTTGAATGAATGAAAATGGAACAAGATTTCTCATAATCACAGTCAGCCTCGACCTCAGAATTAGCATAGAGGTTGCTGCTCAAGCCATTTGCTTACTTACCACCCTGGAGGAAAAAAATAATCTTGGGCTAATGGCTGACTGAGGCAGTAAGAGATGTAAACGCAGTAGATATTGCATTTGGAAGCAAGGAATCCAAATAAATCCCAACTTCCTCTCCACTTGTGTTTCTCTCTTCACTTTGGGAAGTGAATCAAAGATGCTAATGACATCGGCACTGCCAAACATATGTCAGATCTTAACACATACTCTGTAATAGAGGTCACCCTATTTTTTTTTTTTTTTTTTTCGGTACGTGGGCCTCTCACTGTTGTAGCCTCTCCCGTTGCGGAGCACAGGCTCCGGACGCGCAGGCTCAGCGGCCATGGCTCACGGGCCCAGCCGCTCCACGGCATGTGGGATCTTCCTGGACCTGGGCACGAACCCGTGTCCCCTGCATCAGCAGGCGGACTCCCAACCACTGCGCCACCAGGGAAGCCCGAGGTCACCCTTAAATAGGGAAGAACAACCCTACAAAATATTTATTCTCATCTCCGTTTCTGAATTAAAATCTTGACCTGATGTACTTGGCTGCTTGTGTTGTTTTCAGAAGAGTCTAGACTGGAAATCTACTTATATTGCATATTAGAACACTAGCAAAACCTATCTTCCTTCATAGGCTATATCCTTATGGCCTAGATTCATCTTCATATCCATTACTTGACCCATCTTAATGAAAGGCTCTGAATGAGTCTGGGAGAAAGTTCATTCTGATATGTAGTCTCATAGGTGTTCAGACTCAGACCTATTCTCAAGTCTCATTGGAAACTCACTGGTAACATGCAAAGTCATTTGTTGATTGAAATACTATCATTGATTAGCCACTGTGATTAATAATTAGTACTATCACCAATTAGTGACATACTACCACTGATACTCTTTTGTCAAGTATCTCATGATAATAGTCTGAAACACCACCCTCTATACAGTTAATACAAAATCCATTTTTGGTATTTATGCAAGTGAAGGCTTAACACCTTCCACAAATTACAAGTTCAAAAAAGAAATGCTTTAATTTCAGCTCTTTATCTAGATGCAAAAAAAATTGCCAGAATTTGCTTAAGCTTAATTCAATATTGTTAAACCCGTTTTACAGATGAGGAAGGTGTACAGATGAGACACAAAGAGGTACCATAAAACGCTCAAGGTCACATAAACAGTAAAGCTAGCATTTGAACTTAGAGAATTTGCTGACAGAAACTATGTTCTCAACTATTATATAAAACTACCTCTCACTAATACCCTCCCTTACCAAGGCCCTAAGGCCTTCCATGATCTGGCCTAATACACCTCTCTGGTCTCATTTACGCCCATGCTCACTCTACTCCAGTCACACTGGCCTCCTTGCTGTTCCTTGAATATTTCTAATACACTCCCACCTCAGGGCCTTTGAAACTACTGCTTTCCTCCACTTGCAATCCTCTGTCCCCAAGTAGCCTTGTGGCTCTCCTCCTCACTTCATTTGGTGTCTATTCAAATGTTACCTCAACAAGGCAGCCTTCCCTGGACTCCCTTTTCATAAATGAATCCCCTTTGCCCCCTGCCTCTTCACTCTCTATTATTTTAATCTGCATTATGTACCTTCAGAGCACTTACTAAATATTACATAGTTACCTGTTTATTTATTGTCTATCTTCCCCAGTCAGAATGTAAGCTCACAGGGCAGAGAATTTGATTATTGTGTTCACTGCTGTGTTACTGGCTCCTAGAATGGGCCTGGCACATACTAAACACTCAATAAATATCTGCTGAGTGAAAGAATAAAGGAAGGAAAGACAGAACGGAGGAAACCTAAGCAATTCATTAAGATTATGATGCTGGTTGTGTAATCAGTTAAGTATTTCTAACCTCAGTCATACCACCATATGATGTTCATGATATTCTCACATGTAACTGAAAAGATTTCTTCGTGTCATTTCCCAAAGCAAATGAGGATCCTAGCTCTAACTTTCAAAGTGCCTGGGAATGGGGATAATACAAATTAGTTCCTTGATTATCATTGTATTCACAAACTCTAGTATTTATTAAGCACTTAATAGGGTCCAGACACTGAATTAAGCACTCTACATGGCTTATTTCATTTTATTGTCACAACAGTGCTTTTGATTTTTAGTATTGAAGTTTGTGCAGTGTTTACATGTGTAAGCCCTGGGGTCAGCCTACCCAGATATAAATCATGGATCCACCACTGACTTGCTGTTTGGCTTTTTTATCATCAGTAAGAGGACATAATACAATATTAACTGTACATAACTGTTAGGGTTGCCTTGAGGCTTACGTGAGATCACGCAGGTGAAGCACTTGGCATAGATTCTGGCACGTAGCAAACATTCCAACATCTTAGCTATTACTATCCCCATCTTCCAGATCAGGAAACCAAGGCTGAAAGCAGTTAAGTAATTTGCCCAAGGTCACAAACAGCTAAGAAGTTGCACTGGGATTTAAACCTGGCTCTGTTTAACAGCAAAGATTTTTTTTTTTTGACAAACCATCTTTTCTGCCTCTCTTAGTCTAGCTCTGTGTTCGAAGGGCCCCAGTGAAGTAAGTCAAGTGTAGAAAACTTTATGAACTAACTTGACTAACATTCTCTTTTAACGTATTAGAGGTAAATGTTTGAGAACTTACACAGGGCATTATTATGTGTTTGTAAGTATTGACAGAACTAGGCTGAGTGATGGTGACCTTGAGAGCTGTCTAGAAAACGTTGATCACGATTGATTGACTAGTTAACATGAAAAGGAAAATAATGCTTCTAGAAGAAAATTTAGGAGACTACTCTTACGATTTGGGACTAGGCAAAGATTTCTTGAGACACACTAACTGTAAACAAAATGATGAATTGGACTATATAAAATTACGAATTTCTTTTCACCAAAAGACACCATGGAGAGAATGAAAAGAGAAGCCACAGAGTGGGAGAAGATATTTGCAATACTCACAACTGACAAAGGATTGTTATCCAGAATATGTAACCCTACAAACCATTATGAAAAAGCCAGGTGACTCAATAGAAAAGTGAGGAATAGACATAGAGAGGTAACCCACAAAGTGTCATCACAATGGCCAATAAACCGATGTTTATTTGTTTTTACATCTACCAAGCATGTGGCATTCTCAACTAACAACCAAGGATCTGAAAATCCAGAAAAGACAAGTGTGGTGTGGATGCTGACAGAGAACAGAGTGTAAATAAGACGGGATTCGTGTCTACAGGGATTACTTCATTAAAATACACAACATAATAAAGTGCAAGGCATCCTGCGTAAAGCTAAGAGTTAAAGCTCAGGGTGGTAGCACAGCTTAATTCTGAATAAAAGGAACAAGGAGGCTTCAGAGGAGGTGACACTGAACTGTGCCCTGATGGATGCTCAGATGTGTGGGCTGATAAAGTGTCCTTCCCCACTTGAAGGCACCTTGCAGGTGGCACTGTTGACAGTAGAGGGAGAAGGAGGACAACTGGAGCAAGTCTGAGCAATTCTCCCATAGTGGTGCCATTTCAAGGATTGGTAAGACGTGGGACTAAAACAACAGAGCTCACTTTGCAAGCACTCAAAGAGAAAAGTGTTCAAAAGGCAGTTTCTCTTTCATTAGCTTACTCCATCCACCAGTGGAAGAGACCCTGCCCCTGTTCTGGTTCCTACTCTCTGCAACCCTCTGCCCAATTTCTAGCCAGGCTTCAGCTTGCAGGCCCCTGAAATAGAGATTCCTCTCGGTTATTCCACATTTTCTTCAGCGGTCAGGTTTGATCTGATATCCCTACAACCCGTTTGGGTTTCACGTCTACATCTTTGGTGAAGTCACTTTTGTAGGTCGTCAGCCTTTAGCCTCTGGAAGCTTCAGGAGAGGTAGAATGCGCACCACTTCAGCTAACTTACCCTGGGTGTGGGACACAAAGTCCTGCTCCTTTAAAAGGTTTCCAGTGTTAGGCTTCCAGAAATAATGAAAATACTGTCAACTGGTCGGCACGAATTTCAAAGCAGCCCTTTTATCTGTGGTGCAAAGGCACTGAGGTTGGCCTCCTTTGCTGTCAGTCATTCCAGTTTAAGGCACAATAGCTTTACTGTTCTTCTCCAGAAAACAGTGAAACCCTCCTGGAGCCATTTGATAAAGGGATTTTGGAAGAAAAAATTGGATGACTTTCCAGTGAAAATAAATCATTTCCAAGTGGGCCTTGAATGAAATTGCAGGGACACCGTCCTTCACATAGAACCAAGCACAAGTATGGATACTCACTGTCATGTTTCACTCCAATTCATTTGGTTGTAAGGATTTGGGTAGATTATTTTACTCTTTTGGTATTTCTTTTTGGGGGGAGTTTTTATAAATTGTCTATAAACAACAACAACTCCCTTACCTAAAATTTCCTTATAGTCTTATGTAGGGCAGTTGGAAGCAGGGGAGAACTATAAGACTTAACAAAGATTTGAACTGAACTCCTGAGGAAAAAGGAAAACTGAAAAAGTTAAAGTGGCTTTAAGTTCAACAAACTTCCAAAGCCAATTAGAAAACACTACGTGGGAAATATTAGTGGATGGCTACAATACTAACAGTAGAGTGAGCAGCAATTCAGACTTAAACCACCAGGCTGTGTGCACAGTCTTTAGATGTGCGGTTTTCAAACTGTGTTCCATGGAGGCCTATCGTTTTCCTAGTGTTCCATAGAGACAGAGGTGTCTCGGGGTAGGGGTACTGAACTCAGCCATCAGCCCTGAGTTCAGTACCCCTGATTCTGAGCCCTTATGACCCACTTCAACCACCATGGTGTGGGCTTGTATCTGTTTACATACTGGTGTTCCCTGTAAGAGCTGTTTGGAAAATATATATATATATAAATATACATAAATATAAATATATATATATATATGTGTGTGTGTGTGTGTGTGTTCAAGAGAAGGGGAGTGGGGAGAAGAGTTTGGAAATCATTATTATGGATCATTTCCCTTAGCTTCTTCTAAGAGTCTCTCAAATGAATCCCTAGCAATTCAGTCCAGTGCCCCTTCAACTGTGAGCACCACCCTTAGACATGGGCAAGCAGGGCACGTTGCCACAAAGTGGGCCTCAGGTTTTAGAGGGCCTTCCTCAAAAATTTCTAAATCCCAGGGCTTCCCTGGTGGCACAGTGGTTGAGAGTCCGCCTGCCAATGGAGGGGGCACGGGTTCGAGCCCTGGTCTGGGAGGATCCCACATGCCATGGAGCAACTAAGCCCGTGTGCCACAACTACTGAGCCTGTGCTCTAGAGCCCGCGAGCCACAACTACTGAAGCCCGCGCGCCTAGAGCCTGTGCTCCGCAACAAGAAAGGCCGCCGCAATGAGAGGCCCGCGCGCTGCAGCAAAGAGTGGCCCCCTGCTCCCTGCAGCTGGAGAGAGCCTACGCGCAGCAAAGAAGACCCAACACAGCAAAAAATAAATAAAATAATTTTTTTTTTTTTTTTTTTTTTGCGGTACGCGGGCCTCTCACTGTTGCGGCCTCTCCCGTGGCGGAGCACAGGCTCCGGACGCGCAGGCTCAGCGGCCATGGCTCACAGGCCCAGCCACTCTGTGGCATGTGGGATCTTCCCGGACGGGGGCACGAATCCGTGTCCCCTGCATCGGCAGGCGGACTCTCAACCACTGCGCCACCAGGGAAGTCCTAAAATAAATAAATTTAAAAAACACATTTCTAAGTCCCCTTCAGTGCCTGGGACTGGCTGGGTCCAGCAGTGCCATCCAGGCAAGCTACTTCCTAGCCCGCATGGTTCCTGGTCCCTGTTTCTCCTCTTCAGAGTGCTCTCTGAAACTCTACCTGGTATGGGTGGTCAACCAGTTGTCCTAAGGAACTCTGGAGCTTGCCCCTATGGGGTTTTTCTGGGATCACATGACCAAGCCCCAGTTCCAGGAGTGCAGACTGACAAGCAGATTGTTCCTACTGGCCAATGCACGATTTATTTCACAAGATAGTTTAAGATTGGGTTGTCAGAGTAGTGCTGACATTCTGATTTGGGGTTACTGACACTCACAAAAGACATAAGAAAAAATCAGGGCTTTGGACAACTGATAGTCCACTGCCCATCATTGGACTTGAGCTGCATCTGCGGGCCTGTGCATTGGCTCTTGAGTGTCCATGCTCCAACTACAGTGACATCTCTGGTCTCAAGCACCCAAGGGTATTGACAGTGGTAGCAGGAATCCTTTACCTCTAACCTTTGCTGCTGGCACCCAGGGCAGTCATCCCACTTTTTTGCAGGCGACATACCACATACCAGGGAGTCCTCAGGAGCGACCACACCTGTCTCCTCCGAGGCCTTTGAGATCATTGCTGTGCAGCAGCAGCAGGCCTTCTGATCAATGCCCTTTCTTTCCTCTGATTGATATGGTGACATCGTGTTCTCCCAGATAGGTCTTAAGGCCTGCCAGATGAGGGATGGACATTCCTTGAGTAAATGGATCTGTGCTCTTCCCATCAGATCCACAGGCTCCTCGTCTCCCATCCTCACTGAAGGTGATGGTGTGGAAGTTCAGAGTGTGTTCAATGTTAAAAGAGGACATTCTAGGAATGCAGTGATTATGGCCTAAAGAGTTTAAAAGAAGTCGTGGTTGGAATATGAGCTATTTTACATTTAAGGTATAAAATCCTGAACAATAAATTTAACATGAACAGAAAATGAATTATTGTTCACATTTTCCTGCATCCCCTGGAAAAGACTTGCGTCTGTGATCATGATCAATGATAATGATCTCTGAGAGAATAACAACCTCCGAGAGGATCACTGGAAACCTGTATGACAGGCAGCATGATGGATGTTGCCACATCAGGAGTAATGATACAACCGGTGCGAAATAACTGATTTTAGGGACCTGCAGGAGCAAAAAGATCTATATCGTTTCTACAGAAATAGCTTGTGAAAGCCACGACATTTGAGTAATAACTGTGTTGCTACCTTTTTCTTGCAGTGGAAGATATAAATTAGCTGGGAACAGCATATTTAACGAGAAAGAGCATGAAGAGATATTTCCTGGACCTCAACAGGAACGGATGGGGCCTGGATATTACAAAGAATCTTTCATTCACTGATCGGATAGAAGACAACTATGAGTATCTCCACTCCACCCATTTTCTAAATCGTCAGTTAATCACCTTTCATGGACCCACGAACTTTGCATCTTCCAAACTGCCAAAGAGTGCTCTTTCTAAAACGCAAATCTAATCAAGTTTTTCCTGCTTACAACCCTTCAATATCTAGGGAACCAAACTGAAATTTTTTGGCTTGGCACATAATTTCCTTCATAATTTGTCTCTTAGCCTCATCTTCTGTAATACCCCAATAGATACTCTATGTTCTAATCACACAATTGGCAATTTTCACAATCCTCAGTGCTCTTAAATGTTCTATCCTTTCTTGGGATTCCCTTACCATTAACTGTCTTCCTAAATGATTCCTACATGTCTGGCAAGACCCACTCAGGCTCTCACCACCACCTCCCTGATGTCTCCTTTCCCGCCACCTCTCCCAGGCTGAAGGAAAGCAAGGGGCCAGTGTAGCTAGAGAGAAGTGGGGGAGGGAGGGAGAGAGGACGAGTTGAGGTCAGAGGGTGTGGGGTACAGTTCCCAGAGCTCCTCAGAGGATTTTATTCAGAGACAGATGTGAAGCCATCAGATGCCTGCCCCCCAGTGAATCGCACCTCCCAATATTCACATCCTTAAGAAGTCCCTTCCCATTCTAAACGTAGGCTGGCTGTACGATTCAGTTTAACACAACAAGGCCGAAGTGACAGTGTGCCAGTTCTGAGCTTAAGTCACCAGAAAGCATGGAAGCTTTTGCTTTTGTGCTTTGGAAATCCCTAGGCACCGTGTGACATTCAGCTACCTGCTGGAGAGACCATGTGAGCAGGCCATATGAAAAATGGAGAGACCGGAGACTGTATGGTGAGAGGAAGAGACCCAGCCATCAGTAGCCCAGCTGAGTCCATCTTCCAGCTGTCCCTGCCAAGGAACCAGACATGTGAATGAAGCATCTTGGATATTCTAGCCCCATCCACAGACGTGTGAAGGTCCCATGAGACATTCACTTGAGCCCCAGTCAATCTATACAAGCATGAAAAAACAACAAAAAGGTTATACCAAGCCACTAAATTAACTGATAACTGAACCGGGACTCAACAGGTGAGAACGGGTCTTGGCATCAAGTATCGATGACAAGATGTTGGGTGCGGGATGTGCGGCAAGTGTCACTAGCAAGCCCCACATCTGGCATCATGAAGTAGGACTCTTGGACCCAATGGGCACGCAAGGTGCAATCCTAGGCATCCAGCAAGACTGTACCCACACTTGTTGTTGGCCTAGCCATACTTTCCCACTCCCTGTCGTGCTCACCCCATCAATCCCACACTTGACCGAGAGAGGTGAGGCATCAAACAAGTTCAGTGTGACATCTACCCAAAGCTGTGTCAGGCGGTAAGGCAAGGCGACCATCCAGCTGGCAAGAAGCTGAGGACAGGAAGCCGATACCCGATTATATGGTATAACAGAAATGGCTAAGCTGATTACCAGTTAGTCCTTTGCTCTTCTGGTCAAGGGCACAGATTCTATCTCAGCTAATTTGGCTCTATTCCATGGCCACTGGCTAAACCTTTGATCCCAGCCAGCTGTCCAAATTGGACTCCCTCCATTAGTCTTGGAAGAAATAGGACAAGACACCATATTATTTTGTTTTGTTTTTTATAAATTTATTTATTTATTTTTGGCTGCACTGGGTCTTCGTTGCTGCGTGCAGCTTTCTCTAGTTGAGGCGAGCGGGGGCTACTCTTTGTTGCGGTGCGTGGGCTTCTCATTGTGGTGGCTTCTCTTGTAGAGCTCGGGCTCTAGGCATGTGGGCTTCAGTAGTTGTGGCACATGGGCTCAGTAGTTGTGGCTCACGGGCTCTAGAGCGCAGGCTCAGTAGTTGTGGCGCATGGGCTTAGTTGCTTCACAGCATGTGGGATCTTCCCGGACCAGGGCTCGAACCCGTGTCCCCTGCATTGGCAGGCGTATTCTTAAGCACTGCACCAGCAGGGAAGCCCAAGACACCATGTTTAACTCACAGGTTTTCTCAGGAAAATGCTGTGTTGTGAGTCCATATTACAGTAGCATCATCAGAAAAATAACTGGGTTCTACAATTCATCCACTCATCTTCCTTCCTACATCCCAGCCTAAAGCTGTTCCTCTTTGAATTCCCTGTATCTATTAATGGGATCACCAGTCTTCACCCAGGCCCACAGGTTTAATCTTTGACATTATTTTGAAGTCTCTCTTCTTTCCACCTACTACACCCAATCTACATCTTGGTATCACTTCTGCACAACGCTTAGCTCACTCTTTTTATTCCCATAGTCCTAGTTTAGGTCTACGTAACTTAAGTGAAGGGTTCCAGGAACTTCTTAACTGGTATTGCAACTTCTACTTCCCTCCAATCCGTCTTTTATATGTTTGCAAGAATAATCTTCCTAAAGTCTGTTCTGAGCATGTCATTTTTCAGCTCACAATCCATCAATGATTCTCTAATTCCTGCAACAGGGCTGCAAACTCAAACACCTTCAGGTGATTTAAATGTAAGATGTGACTGAATGTTCAGGATGACAGGGAGCCGTGGAGGCTTGCTGCCAGGTGCAGAGAATGGATCCTGCTAAAGACATTTACATTCCATATTTTTAGAACTACTGCTCTGACCAAATGAACCACAAAATAAAGGGCAGACTCTTTAGTCTGATATTTGAAGCTTTCCATGACTAGATTCCAACCTACTCTTCCAGCCCCAGAGCATTACCGTCAGTGTGTAGTTCAGAGATGGTACATATATGGCACATGGCCATTATTCTTCCGATCCTGGTCCATGGTAGATATTGCCACTGATCATGGTCCTCTTTCCTGCTGGGCTCAGATTCAGGCTCAGGATCCTCCTTAACACAACACTCCAGAGAGCAACTATGAGCCAGGAGGGCTTAGTGTGCCAGTTAAAACCTATATGCCATTGTGTGCAACTCATGTCTGATCAATTCCAGCTCTGGATGAATCCCCTTGTTCACTGTACCGTACTTATTATGCAGACTAGACAATTTGAGAATTTTGAAATAAACAGCTTGTTTAGCTGTTTTTCACTGGCCCACACTCTGGGTTACCTCAGAGGCTGATATGCTCTAGGCTCAATCCCATTTTAGGTGAGCTGCCCACTGGTTACTACAGGTCATGGCAGGAGACCGGTTCTGATCCTGGTAGTTTGCTCTAGACAGAGGTTTAGATGAGGACCCCATCTTAGCAAAAGCAGATTTCTTAGAAAGTCTTCCATCCCCATGCCCCACGTCTAGCCTTGCAGTGGCAGTTGATCTCAGAGACCCCATCACTGCTGATACTGCTGTTTCAGCTGGACTTACAGCAAAGCTGGTCCACAGGATTTTGTCTGTTCATAGGTCATTTGTTAATGTTGTGTCTATAGATTCAGTCTCCCTAGAAGCATCATAATCTAGGTTGCCCATTGGATTTAGATCAGTGGTATGTGTGGCTTCTGGGAGATGTTTATGGGACAGTGTCCATACAGAGTCCAAGATTTCCCCAATGAAAAGTTTATTTTATTCCATAACCCTTGCTTCTATGACTTGGGGTCTGCTTCCCCTTTTCCTATTTAATGGGGCCTGCCCATTCCAAAGAGCCCAATTTTCCTCTTTGTTTGACAAGATGTTTATACTTTCTTCTAAAGCAACTGACTTTATTCTTTGTCCTAAAGGAGAAAGTAAGACAGATGCTAGTAATATCACACAGACTAACTCAAAAACCCAAGGGAGGAAAAGTAGGAGAACAATTTATTTTACAACATACTTAATGGAGCTAGTCTGTCTTCATTTATGATCCTCTTGAGAGGCCTTCAGCCTGGTACCTGCTGTAGTGGACATCACACATATCGTGCTCTAACAACAGGCTTGGAAATAGCAAAATTGGACATGAAAAAGGAGTCCTGCCTCACATGTCACCCTAAATGTTACTCTGCTTGCCCATATGGGCTAATATGCCTCCTGAAAAGCCTTAAAATTATTAGGTCCCTGGGGCAACTACAGCTCACAATGCGGCAGGTTTGAGGGTGAATGTGTAGGGTGGTCAAATTGCAACGGGGAGCCAGGACCCCCATTCTCCCCATGGCCTTAACCCACTGAGTGTCTTATGCTCTTCAAAGTTCCTGTTTTATTCTTTTCTTTTGTTTGTTTTTTACTTAGGAATAAACTCTGATATGGATTGAATGTTTGCATCACCCCCGCCCCCTCCCCTGTCCATATGTTGACGCCCTGATCCTCAATGCAGTAGTAATTGGAGGTGGGGCCTTTGGGAGGTATTAGGTCATGTGGGTGGAGCTCTCAGGAATGGGATTAGTGCCCTTACAAGAAGAGACACGAGAGAGATGACCCCTCTTTCTGCCATGTGAGGACACAGTACGAAGACAACCACCTGCAAGGCAGGAGGAGTTGCCCTCATGAGACACTGAATCTGCTGGCACCTTCACCTTGGACTTCCCAGCCTTTAGAACTGTGAGAAATAAATGCCTGTTGCTTATAAGCCACTCAAACTACGGCAACTTTTTTTTTTTTTTTTTTTTTGCAGTATGCAGGCCTCTTACTGCTGTGGCCTCTCCCACTGCGGAGCACAGGCTCCAGACATGCAGGCTCAGCAGCCATGGCTCACGGGCACAGCCACTCTGCGGCATGTGGGATCTTCCCGGACCGGGGCACAAACCCGTGTCCCCTGCATCGGCAGGCGGATTCTCAACCACTGTGCCACCAGGGAAGCCCTACGGCAACTTTTATAGCAGCCTGAGCTGACTAAGACAAACTCCCACAAGAATTAGTTATATCTGAAGAGAAGGAAAAGAGGTAAAATCCATGCTAAGGACCACCTGCCAAAGTAACTCTCCCTGGGAGAGTGATTATTTCCATCTATCCCACCTGTACAAAAGGTGGAAGGAGGCAATCCGTGGTAAGGATTCAAACCCCACAATGCCTCCTGGAACAGGGATTTGTCAAAGTTGGGGTTTTATCGTTAATAAAGACAAAGGTGCTGTAACGGTGGGGTGGGGGTTTCTGGAGAAGGCAGAACTTGATGACCCCTAGGAAAATGAACCCTCATAACCACTCATGTTTCACCAAAAGCTTGTCCACCACGGAGAATTCGCCTCAACTGTGACGAAAGGGTCGGTCCAGGCCTGGGTAGCTAGGCCTCCCATCTGATCCCTGCCCTAGCTCAGGGGACATACACTGTCCCCTGGGCCTGGGGCCAGGTGGAGAGTGTCCTTCAGCCTTGAGGTCTCCAGTGCACATGGAGTTGCATTTTATGAAAACTCATGGAGGATTTAAAAATAATTTTTTTTTATTAACCATTTTACCAGTTTAATAGAGACAGTCACTTTTTTGTGGAGAGGAAAATATAATTTTACCAGCAACCCCACTACTGGGCATATACCCTGAGAAAACCAGAATTCAAAAAGAGTCATGTACCAAAATGTTCATTGCAGCTCGGTTTACAATAGCCAGGAGATGGAAACAACCTAAGTGTCCATCATCAGATGAATGGATAAAGAAGATGTGGCACATATATACAACGGAATATTACTCAGCCATAAAAAGAAACGAAATTGAGCTATTTGTAATGAGGTGGATGGACCTAGAGTCTGTCATACAGAGTGAAGTAAGTCAGAAAGAGAAAGACAAATACCGTATGCTAACACATATATATGGAATTTAAGAAAAAAAATGTCATGAAGAACCTAGGGGTAAGACAGGAATAAAGACAGACCTACTAGAGAACCGACTTGAGGATATGGGGAAGGGGAAGGGGAAGCACTGACAAAGTGAGAGAGTGGCATGGACATATATACACTACCAAACGTAAAACAGATAGCTAGTGGGAAGCAGCTGCATAGCACAGGGAGATCAGCTCCGTGCTTTGTGACCACCTAGAGGGGTGGGATAGGGAGGGTGGGAGGGAGGGAGATGCAAGAGGGAAGAGATATGGGAACATATGTATATGTATAACTGAGTCACTTTGTTATAAAGCAGAAACTAACACACCATTGTAAAGCAATTATACTCCAATAAAGATGTTAAAAAAATATATATATATATATAATTTTACCAAAAGAGGACACTTTGTCATCCTTACTCCCACCTAGCCACCCCCACAACTCTTTGATCATCAACGGGGTGACTCTACCCAGTGAGGAGTCATGCCTGAAATAGCCTCCCAGCTGAGAATCTGCGGGCTAAGGATGATGCTAGTGCTGATGAGGGGTGACGGGGACCTGTGATATGTAACAGAATGTTTTGCGAAACAACGAACTAGTAACTGTGCTGGAAAACTAACAAAATTATGTCCCTCTCCTAACCGTCCTAAGGATTTTAGGGTTTTTTTGTAGTTAAAATTTTATTAGGAAATACGAATACTCAGGAAGACTGAAAAAAATCACAAGATATGATGAAGAATTAATTAGGAAAAAGCAGACAGAGAAGGCCATGACAAATAATAGCATATACAACTTCTCTCATGGTACCAATAGTCAATCTCCTGATACTTCTAGTTTTCTCAAAGCCATATTTTATTTCTATCATTGTTCAATTTATTTCTTGGCAAATATTTAGGTGTTTTACTCATTGCCTTATATAAAGTTAACAGTACATCTCCTGTGTTCTGTCTTATCCTTTTTTTTCCTAGATGCTGCTTTAAATGGCAGGCCAGGGTGTAGGGTGTTTGATGTTTTCTGAGTTACCAGGAGTTCTGGGCTGTAAATAAATCATGAATGTACCACATCATTCATGAATTATACATTTTTGCTTGTGCTTTCTATAGAACACTATGCATCAAAATCGAATCCAAAGTACTGAAGTTTTAGGTGGTTTAGATCATTAAAAGAGCTGGTTATTCAGCCTTGCAAAAAGATTTTTTAAGAAAAAATCTATGTCTACATAAAAATTCTTACCAGCTGGAAAAAGCACAGCTGTCACTACGCTTACCAACACCACGGTGATGCATTAGATCACAGAGAACATGAAGGGGTTTAAAGACACAGAGTCCTAATGTCATGCGGTATATATTTCATTTTTTTTTTTTTTTTTTTTTTTTTTTTTGCGGTACGCGGGCCTCTCACTGCTCTGGCCTCTCCCGTTGCGGAGCACAGGCTCCGGACGTGCAGGCTCAGCGGCCATGGCTCACGGGCCCAGTTGCTCCGCGGCATGTGGGATCTTCCCAGACCGGGGCACGAACCTGTGTCCCCCGCATCAGCAGGCGGACTCCCAACCACTGCGCCACCAGGGAAGCCCTTCAATTTTTTAAATTAAAAATAGTACTTTCCATAACGTGCATCCTTTTAAGTCTTTGGGCTTGCAGCCCAATTACACGGCTAATACGATATTTTCTCCTCTTTCACAAACGGAGCACAGTCTGTCCCCAACTTACTAAGAACCCAACTTAGAAGTTCCAAAGCTTCATTCAGAGGTTGTTTGGTTGGAACAGATTAAACACATTTTCCCAGAGAAAGAAGATGAGTGGTTCTGTCCCCATGCAAGCTCACAACCTGCTAACTCACAAGATACCAGCAATATGGACCTAACGATAATCTAGAAAGTGATCAACAGATAGAAACATATTTCTATGGAAAACTGGGTTCAGTTATTCAACTTGAGATAGGAAGAACAGATTTCCTGTCATTCCTCCTTTGTTCCTGCCTTCCTTAGCTGTTACGTCATAGACCTGAGGCTGTTCCACCCAGGCCGGGGCTGGGAAGAGTGGCAAAATGGCAAAAAGAGGGTCAGTATATATGGGTGCACCCACGTGGAGGGTTGATTCTTAATTCTAGGGCTCTTTGAATTCAAAATTATGTTTCATGTGTGTTTCATGCATGTGTGCACGTACCAATGTGTGTTTTCTAGAAAGATAGTCTGTTCCTGTTGTTAGATTCTTAGAAGGATCTCAGATCCTCAGACTCAAAAAGAAAAAAGAAAAAAATTAAGAATCACTACTCTAGCAGATATAAACAAAGAATGGAATGAGATTTCTTGTCAGCATTGTTCCTCCATCCTAGGTAATCTCCCAAGACATTTAGAGTAAGTGAAAAGGCTGGTAAATAACTCCTTCCCTGAGTACCC
Source organism: Phocoena sinus (assembly GCF_008692025.1). NCBI lineage: Eukaryota > Metazoa > Chordata > Mammalia > Artiodactyla > Phocoenidae > Phocoena > Phocoena sinus. Next base: position 42,569,000 of record NC_045772.1, on the reverse strand, counting down.
AAGTACGCTCCATCCTCACTCCCAGCAAACCTGGGTGTCCCAGAAACCTTCCCCCAGCTCCACTCCTCCAGGTCCAATTACATAAATAATTAATTCCTGGCCCAGTAGGGGACCTCCAGGGACTGCTGTCTGTTCTCATTGGCTCATGCCTTGGCCACACCTGTGGTTAAATATTTTAATATCAACCCTGGCTCTCCCACTCACTCACCATATTGACTTGGAGATAAACTGCTTTACTTAACAGCTTCAGTTTCCTTCTTGGTGAAATGAGGGATGCAAATACCACCTAGCTTGCTGATATGATAGAGACTGTAAATTAAGAGTAAGGGCTCCATAAAGATGAGGTACCATCACCTCCTCATTATTTAGTGGTTATTATTATTATTGACATGCTCTAGAAAATACTTCACTGACTGAGAGGTGAAAACTAATGACCTCAATATACTAACTCAAAAATTCTGCGACTCTATGGCAGACATATTTCCATGCCTCTGATATCAGAAATTGATGTGCCATCAGCGATTCCCTGCAGAAGGAAACATTCTCTGTAACCTATGCTTTTCCATTGCTAATAATTTCATATGCATTTGCACCTTAGGCAGGGTCGGCCAATTAGAAGACTCATGAATACTGTCCGTGCTCCAAGAGTGCAGGTTTGGGAATACCCTGATTGTGTCCAGATGGTTTTGGCTACTCTATGGCATGATGTAGCTGATGAACTATGTCATCAGCATTGAAACAAGAAATTTTCAGCCGGGAAAAAGAGAACTCAAATCCTTCTTTCCATAGCTTTCTAATTTGCATACCCCAATCTGGGGGCTTCTATAGAAAACTGGAATGATCTTGTCCTCCAGCGCACTCTGTACGTTTGGCAATGTCCCCACTGCCGCGACTCCCATGCACTGCTGCCGGCAGCATTCCTGCATCAGCATCTACGTTTCCTGATGGAACAACTGCCTCCATTTAGGTGCCCTGTTTCTTATATAATTGCTCCAAATAAATTCTATATAATTCCATATCCAGTAAGCTCTAATTACCTTTCACAGCCTAAGTAAGGACCCTAGACAAACTCCCTCCTCCCTTGTGACAGGGTTCAACGTATTAACACCTTGACATATCATCTATTTTTTTTTATCATCTATTTTTAAGCTGAAGGAATTTGAGATATGGCATGTGCAAGAAAGATTTTTGACCTTCCCTTGAAGCAGGACATAAAACTCTACATGAGAGGTGCCCTCCCTAAACCCAGAGGAAAGGAACATCCTTATCTCTAAGACACTAAGTGGAATCTGAACGAACAGGCCTTGCTGTTTCCCCAAGTTTATTACATTTATTAGCTCATACCTTTTTTATCCTGTCACATTTTTCCACCACTCTCCTGTCTTCATGAAACCTAGCATAAAAAGCAAATGTGAGGGTGTGTGAGAAAGAGAAGAGTGAGCTTGCAACTGCGTGAGGCACCTTGCATGAGAACAATAGAAACTGACTGTGTGTGAGAGATGAAGACAGAAACAGAAAGAAAGAAGGAAGAAGGGAAGGGAAGAGACATAATTTCTATAGTATCTAGCATTAGAATAGAAGCAGCAGGCCATAACATTAGAGTGAGGCCCACACCCAGTCTTGGGGCTCTGTGTTCCTTTGCCCTGCAGGGTTTCAGCTGGTGAAGGCTGAAGTACAATGCCATCTGGGCAGTAAGCCTGGACTCAGGTCTGTGGGGACGTCCTGGAATGCTCTCACTAGGCTTCAATGCCATAAGGGCAGCTTGGTGAGCAAATGCTTCTTTCATGGGATCACAAGAGATTGGTCCATCAGAATGATGCCAACAAGCTGATTTGGGAAGGCTCCAATTTTTTATATGGACAGGCCCCCCCCCCACACACACACACACTTGGGGTAGCTTACCCATTAGTTCTGCTCTTCCATGATCATGCTATTCCCATGAAAGAAGGCAGGCAGAGCAAAGTCTATCTCACTAGTGGGCAAGGAATCACTGAAATAAAGGGATCATACTTCCCAGAAGATGTTGTAGGACTTGGAAACTGTATCTCAAGTTTGGGGCCAAAAGTATTCTTAAATTTTGCAGATGTGCAGTACATCTAGGTTAACCTTGGTCAGAGTGTAACTCATTCAGAGAGAGACATGAGAGACAAACTGCAAAACTTCCCTAAAAAATGGAAACTTAAAGACTCTGGTTAACTGAACACAACTATGATCTCAATGAATAAGAATGGCAAAGTAGAAGACAAAAGAAAATGGAAAAAAAAAGAGAAAAAGAATCAGGGACTAGTAGGGGACAAAGCACACCTGCATTTTGGGAAGACAGGTTGTCAGGAAGGAGAGGAAGTTGAAACTGGGGGCTTTGGTGGTTCTGCTTCAAGACGATGAATAGCCCTGAGTCTGACGCCTCTTCAGAGTGTCTGTGCCAACAAGGACAGTAGAGCCTACAGGGAGTCTCAAACTTGAGAGGTAGGTGGCTTATGGAAAATGTAAATTCTAGGGTCCCAAGGCTGTGGTCCTGATTTGTAGTCTTATGTGGGATCCAGGCATCTGCATTTAAACAGGCTCTCCAAGCTGATTCTGATATAGATGGTACATAGGTCATGTTCCAGGAAACACAGACAAAGTTAAGATTCTTTTTTAATGATTAAAAGAAAAACAAGTTACAAATGCAAACACAAGCACTTCCTCCAGGTCACAAGGTGAAATTCCAGGCCCTTTCAGGGCCTGTCTCTGGGTCCTACCCCAACTGTCCACCCATCCCTGTGACCTCTCCTTTTATGGGCTCCCCAAGCCTACAAGCTGCTTGGATGGTAAGGAAGGCTCTGCCTGAATCTGAAGACTATTTTCTCTCATGCAAAAGGTTTTTCTAGCACACTGTGTTACTATTTTTTTCCATGGAGGGGTAGGAAATCAGTGAATGTGATGGTCATTTTTCTAGGTTCAGAAAGGCAGAAACCAGTGGACCAGTACTTGAATATAAGAAGCAGCTTAATTTTTGCACAAGAACTGCAACTTTTAAAAAACATTAAAAGAAAAAGTTCCCCAAGCAGTTGAAATGTAATTACTTATACCATACATTTTCCATGTAGTAAATTAAAATGATCAAGAAAAGGTCTACCATAATTGATAAAGAAAGGCTATTCAAGAGGCTGCAGGACACCCAAATGGCCCCTTTTCAATCCTAAGGGGATGGGAGACAGACAACCTGCCTAATCCAACTGGTGCTCAGAATGTGTTTATAAGGATGAAGCCATTTCCTTTTTTTGTCAAGTCATTTTCTTTAATTACTATTTTGCATTTATATACCCAAAGAAATGAATGGGTCTGAAGGTTATTTAATTCAACAGGTATTTCTGTTGCCTCAGAATTGCAGCTGAAATCCAAAGCTGAGACCGATAGCTAAGGAGTACTACAAGTTCTAAAAAGAGTGACGTTGGACACAGCTATTCAGGATTTGTTAAGAGTGACCAAATGTGATCTTGTGGCCCTTAGCCTAACACCCACCTCCGGCTTGTCTAAGAGAAGGCTAGGGATTTGTTGGAGGAAAGAGGCTTTCTGTAAATAGATCTGTCAGGAGAATGGGCTCTGGGATATTCCTCTACCTCCAGTCAAGTGAAGGAAGCAGTCAGAGAACCTCTCAGAGCCAAGAGTGTGGTGTCTGCCACAAAGGGAAAGGGACAGCTCACCTAGTCCCCAGCTAGATGCTCAATGAGTTGCCCCAGTTCTCCTACCAGAGCCGAGAACCTATATGTGACTACAGGAGTTTGGATGTGTGCCTGATGCAGACAGAGGTGGCCCCTGTTGGCCTCTGATGGCAGGGCAAGGAGAGTGGCCTGATCTCCTAGGTTTCAGTGGGAGCAAGGGGGTGGGGGACAAGTGAGGAAAGACTGAATGATATTTTCTAGAGGGCCAAGTGGATACTAGGGAAAGCAGCTGAGCAGAAGAGCTGAGCGGGAACTACCCAAAGAGTGCATTACACGCAGCAGAGAACAGAGCAGAGTGGAATTATGGAAGTGGGCGTGGGGAGTGTCCTTCAAAGAGCTGACAGACGTTCCTCACAAGACAACTGAGCCAGCACTTGGGCTTTTTTCCACGAGAGAAAAGGCATTCAACAGCCAAGAGAGATACTCAAACAGCACTGGAGAAATAATATTTTGCCCCTTTTCCTATCATCCTTCTTCCCCTCCACCCTTTGCTCCAAATGTGGATGAGTCAATAGCATCCTGGGGAGGACATGAAGCAAGGACAGACCACAGTCCCCTCCCTAAATCCAGGGTTCTGAGCATAGGCTGGGCATGGGCAGGGGAAAGGGAAGAAGCTTTGAACTAGATGAAGAGAGCAGAAGTTTTTTATTTTTTTAATAAATTTATTTATTTATTTTTGGCTGTGTTGGGTCTTCATCGCTGCACACGGGCTTTCTCTAGTTGCTGCGAGAAGGGGCTACTCTTCATCGCGGTGCATGGACTTCTCATTGCAGTGGCCTCTCGTTGCAGAGCACGGGCTCTAGAGCACAGGCTCAGTAATTGTGGTGCACAGGCTTAGTTGCTCCGTGGCATGTGGGATCCTCCTGGACCAGGGCTCGAACCTGTGTCCCCTGCACTGGCAGTAGGATTCTTAACCACTGTGCCACCAGGGAAGTCCCAGAGAGCAGAAGTTTGACATTAGATTGATCTGGATTTCCTAATTACTGAAATAATAGTGTCCTAATACTTGGAAGTGACAGGTAAAGCTAAGGGGTCTGCCTGAGGTATTGTCCAAAGGCAGAGAAAGGAGAACCAATAGGATGTTTGATGGTAGTAAGAGAGGAAAAACAAGACAAAGAAAAAATGGACATTTCCTGATTGAATTTTCTTGAGTCCTGCCTATTTATTAAGCCAGATACCTTTGCAATGTGCACAGGCTATAAAGGATAGAAACATGAGTAAGACTACTGCTGTCACCAGAAAACTTGGACAAGTGCGGCTGGATTCCTTATTGAGATAAGAACTTGTGTTTGCTCTCTGTGACTTTGCAGCCTCCCCCAGGCTAAAAGGAGTGCTCCTTTGCTTCAGGGACGTTTGTGTTTCAGGGCAGAAAGCAGAAATACAGGAAGACAATCTGTCCTTCTGTCTTTTGTAAAGGTGGTATGACTTGTGAAAATATTCGGTAACCATTAAGGAGAGGCAGAACAAAAGGAGTGTCTTTGAGGGTCAAGAGAGGGGAAGAATATCCCTCAAGTGGAAAGGAAATAGAATTCAGCTGGATCCATAGGTAGCAGGAGACTGCCGCTCCTTCCAATGGCACCATAAGTGGGAGGACAGAGCTTAGAGGGGAAGAGTAGACCATGGAGAGAGGGTATGTCCCAGCCAGCAGGCTCCATTCAAGGAATAGTGAAGACTTGGATAATGAAAGCAAATGATGAGCTCAGTGGGATACCATGTGAGCTTCATAAGTTCTCATTCATACCTAGGGAAGACTGAGGTATGCTCATCTGCTAATCTGGAGGTATTGGGACTTGGAGTCAGATATAATATGATCTTTGAATTGCCATTTATTGATCATCAGTATTTGGAGTTGTAAATTCATATCCGCTACATGAGAAAAAAAAAGAAATCAACCTGTAAGTATCTAGATAAATGCCACAAGACAGGTATATGATGAGAGGCTGAGAAAAGATCCCTCAAGGAAGGGGTCACCAGCAAGTTACTTTATGGAGCAGATAAGATTTGAAATAAGCCTTGGATGATATGTAGGATTCAAATGACAGTAGAGGCAAAGGGATGAAGATGGAAACGTCAGAGGGAAATAGTGTGTAGAAGCACTTTACTGCAGTTATCCATAGAAGATGCTACATAGGGAGACCAGGGATGAGAAATGGAATTGGGTGGGGCCTGAATGGGAATCTGAGGATTTGTATTTATTTTGGCAGCAACAGGGAAACACTGACAGTTTCAGAGCTGAGCTTTAGAAAAAAATCAATGCGGCAGAGAGATATGGGGTGGATAGAAGGAGAAAGCGATCGAGATGGGATGGGAAACAGGAGGTTATTGCTGAAATCCAAGCGAGAGGTCATGACGGCCCGTGGCACAGCAGATGGTAGTAACCTTCAATTATAGGAAGGGCTGTGTAAGATATTGAGGAGGTAGATCTTAGACCTGCATGGGTGTGAGACAAAAGATTTCTAAGCGTCAAGCCCAGCTGATAGGAAAAATCATAATGCCATGGTAGAACTGGGAAATAGTAGAAGAGAGGTAATTTACAATTGACAAGTTCTGAACTGGAGTTTAACCCGAAAGCTGAATTTATAATTAGGTAGAGATGTTAGGAGTGTAGAAGGGTTTAGAGATGAAGAGTTAATGGTGCCTTCGTAGCAAAGTTGCCTATCTCCATAGCTGGGACTTCCCTCCGTGGATGTCTCAGAATGATTTGCGGGAGGGAGGGGGAGGGGTGGGCTGTGGCAATGAAGGCACAGAAATCTGAAATGCAGAGCTGGGCAAAGAATGTGCCTCAGTCCAGATACAGAACCTGAGAAGAACTGGTTTTAAAGAATTTTTTGGTTTACTTGAGACTTTCTCCCATTTTCCCCAATGATCTTTTTACCTCTGGGCCCCTTTGTCTTCCCCAGCACCTTTCAAGCTTTCTGTCCCATGGACTTTTCTCAAAAATAGGATAAATATACATATATACCTGAGAGCCAAACAGACTTCCTAAGTTTGGAGAGGCTCTGCTACTTTCTACTTGGTGGACCTGGGGAGCATTTCTTAATCCCACTTGGTCTCAATTTGCTTTACCCCCCACCCCCAATTTTTTTTAATAGAAAAATATAAATTAGTAGGTTTTTTGGTAGAGAAGAAATGAGATAATGTATAATAAAGCACCAGAGTGACTGGTAAATATTAAAGCCTCAACAAATGTTAGTTCCCTTCTCTTCTGCCCTGCACCTGTCAGTAGTAATTCCTAATAGAGATGAGGACCCCCGGTAGGGGGCACTGAATTCCACACGGAAGAATGCATGGAGACCCACACCCCTATTCAGCTCCATAAATGGCAACTCCATCCTTTTAGTTGCTCAGGTCAAACCTTGAAATCATCGTGAATCCCTCTTTCCCTCTCAGACCAACATGCATCCCTGAGTAATTTATATTTTATTGGTCTGTTTACTCTTTCAATGTCTGTCTCTCCGCTAGGAAGTAAGCCCCATGAGGGCTGGAGCTGGTCTGCACACAGTGGCCTGCACCCCAGAGGCTCTTAAGACTAGGTGAATGAATGCATGTGAATGAAGTGGGAAGGGGAGACTGGCTGCTTCAAGCAAACAAAAGAAAATCTTGCTGTAGATGCCTCCAGCTTCTTATGAGGTAGCATATTTCTTATGAGGGAAGAAAAGACTTGTATATTGCTCCCTTCCAACTTAAGGAGACTGATAGGCCAAAGAGTTTGATCTTGTTCAAGGAAAGGCTAATTCCCAGCTTCTATGGGTATTCTGTGCTACTAACGGGCAGATATCCTGAGAGAATGGCCTTTTGTTTAGCAGAGAGCCTTAATGAGGTTAAGGATTTACCAAGGGAGGCTTGCAGGGGTTCAGAGCAGTGAAGTGTTGAATAAAACTGTTTACATTAAAAGGAGCAGAGTATTAGTTTTCTAGGGCTGTCATAACAAAGTAAAAGAGACCCGGTGCCTTAAACAACAGAAATTAAATTTCTCACAGTTCTGAAGGCTAGGAGTTCAAGATCAAGATGTTAGCAGCGTTGGTTTCTTCTGAAGCCTCTCTTTGGCTTGTAGATGGCCATTTTCTCTCTCTGTCATCACATGGTCTTTCCTTTGTGTTTGTGTCCTAATCTCTTCTTCTTCTTTTTTTTTTTTTTTTTTCTTTTTGCCGTACACAGGCCTCTCACTGTTGTGGCCTCTCCCGTTGCGGAGCACAGGCTCCGGACGTGCAGGCTCAGCGGCCATGGCTCACGGGCCCAGCCGCTCTGCGGCATGTGGGATCTTCCCGGACCAGGGCACGAACCCGTGTCCCCTGCATCGACAGGCAGACTCCCAACCACTGCGCCACCAGGGAAGCCCGAGCTCCTCTTCTTATAAGGACACTAGTCATATTGGGTTAGGGCCCACTTTAATGACCTCATTTTAACCTAATTACCTCTTTAAAGACCCTATCTCCTCCTGTGACTGGCTTATTTCACTTGCATGAGATCCTCCAGTTTCATCCATATGAACCTGGATTTGGTTGTTGCATGTGGTAGAATTTCCTTCTTTTTATTTATTTACTTATTTATCTAAAAAATTTTTTTGGCTGTACCTCGCGGCTTGTGGGATCTTAGTTCCTCGACCAGGGATTGAACCCGGGCCCTCGGCAGTGAAAGCACAGAGTCCTAACCATTGGATCACCAGGGAATTCCCAGAATTTCCTTCTTTTTACAGGCTGAATAATATTCCACTGTATGTGTACACTACATTTTCTTTATCTATTCATCCATCAATAGACATTTAGATTGTTTCTATATTTCGGATATTGTGAATAATGTTGCAATAAACATGAGAGTGCAGATATCTCTTTGAGATTCAGATGCCAATTCTTTAGGATGTATACTCAGATGTGAGATTGCTGGATCATATGGTAGGTCTATTTTTAATTTTTTTGAGGAGGCTCCATACTGTTTTCCATAACAGCTGCACCATTTTACATTCCCACCAACAACATACAGGGGTTTCAACTTCTCCACATCCTCATCAACACTTGTTGTCTTCTGTGTTTCTGATGATATCCATCCTAATAGGTGTGAAGTGATATCTCATTATGATCTCAAGCTCATAGAAGCAGAGAGTAGAATGGTACCAGGGGTTGGGGGGAGGAGGAAATGGGGAGTTGTTGCTCAATGGGTATAAAGTTTCAGTCGTGCAAGATGAATAGTGCCTGTAGTTAACAATACTGTAATGCACACTGAAAAATTTGTTGAGAGGGTAGATCTCAGATTAAGTGTTCTACACACACATACAAAAGGAAAGAGACAGGAGGAAACTTTTGAGAGGTGATGGATATGTTTACTACCTGGATTGTGGTGATGCTTTCATGCATATCTGCTTATGTTCAAACCCATCAAATTATATACATTAAATATGTGCAGATTTTTAAAATATATATTGACTACTCAGGGTTAGGACTTCAACATATGAATTTTGGTGGGGGACACAATTCAGCCACAACGAACAGGTAGAACACAGAGGTTGGAAAGCTGGGAATGAGAGAGGGATGAGGGAACACAGAAGCCGCATCCCATGGAGGGAGGCCAGGGATCCTGCAGAAGGAGGCAGATGGTGTTGGGGAGTCTGCTAGGTGTCTGCCAAAAGCCATCTTCCCTTCTTCCGGAGGAACAGAGTTTCGTTGCGCATATGACTGCCTGGCTAGAAGCTGTGTTTCCTAGTCACCCTTGTGGCTAGGTGTGGTCCTCTGACTATGGAATGAGAGTAGAAGTGACATATGCAGCTTTTGTTCACTTGTTTAGAAAGAATGTGACTGCCCTGAATTTCTACTGTCTTATCTGTGAATGGTAACACAGACTTGTCTACAGCCCAGCTTTGACTGTGCAGTCAAGGACAAGGCCCTAGGGGAAGGCAGGGAAACAAGATGAAACAAGAGCTCGGAACCCTGTGTGACTGTGAGGAGTCAGCTGTTATATGAGAGTGAAATAAACATCTACAGTGTTAGCCTCTGTACTTTGGAGAAGGATACGGCAGCTCTGCCTTTACCCTAAGTGACACAGACAGCAAAATATCTTTCATGGCCCCATGACCAGTATATTTTTTTAAACTCTTGTTATGAAAACTTTATAACAGATAAAAAAATAGCAAAAATGGAAAAATTAACCCTATGGATCCATCTAGTTTTAGACTTTATCAACTTTTTGCCACATTTACTTCATCTATTTTTGTCCAAAGGGTTTTAAGAAGAGTCATGGTTCGATTTAAATTTTTTGCTGTACTGTCCAGCGTTGTAAAACTATTTCAAAAGTGATTTCAAACTTTTGTAAATGTTTGCTACACAAGAACTTGTATCAGTGAGGAAATCAAAGAAAAATGTGTGACTTTTTCCCTTGTAAGGTGCCAATGGATGGAGGAAGGTCAAGAACCATAGGAAGTGGAATGTGAGGTGGATTGACAGTTTAGCAGGACTAGGAAATCTGAGCAAGGAGCAAGCATAGCAGTCAAGCCCCTTGGGGTTTGCAGACATCTTGGGATTTCTTGCAGGAATCTTGGGAGTTCTGCACTGAACTCTCCATAGGATGTTGGATAGGTACTCAAGCCATTTTTGTTTAAACAGTAAATACGAAAGCAACTAAATACATAGACTAGAGGACTTAGGGACACCAAGATGACAACTGGCATATGCTTACTATATACATGAATGAAGAGATGAATGAGAGAATGAACCTAGTATATGAACTAGAGAGTGTACTAGTGGGTACAATACCAACTTTGGTATTTAAACTGTAGAGGGCCATTTCAGACCAAGATGAATGAAAAACATGGGGCAGATCTGTATGACTCCTCTCAGTCTTCAGACCCTTGATCAGAATTTTATCTGGTGCTCCATTATCTGGGCCTGCAATGAACCTTCCTTTGTCTTTGCCTTTGCAATCACTGACTCTCAGCTCTTGTCTCCATCCCTCTCACAATTAAAAAGGGGGGAAGATATCCAGGAGGCTGATATTCCACTTGCTTGTGAGGTGTTCAATTTGCCTTATTTGACCATATTTTTTTCCCAATGAGGAGTAAATAAATCTACTATTAGCTCTGAGAAGCAATCCCAGCAGACCATGAGTGTTTTTATTTCTTGATCACTTACCAAACCAAAAGTGCACATCTTGTCTCCTGATGCAAAAAGCCAGGATGAAATATCCAAATGAAGTACCATGTGTCCAAGAGGCAAGTGGAGGCCAGATAACAAGGGTGCTGGTTTTTAAGTTTTTTTCATCATGATTTTCAAGCTTTCCTAATTGGGGCTACAAGCCCATACTCAGATGGTCTGCTTTATCTGATTTTGAAATCTTAAACCAATTTCCTCCTCTTACAGAAACCCTAGTTTCTGAGACAGCACTCCATCTGCATATGCATCTCGAGGTGGGGATGCCAAAGGCTTGTGATAGGGTTTCCTAATGTGTGAGATAAACTGCCCTAATTAAACTTAATGGTAAAAACTGAACATTTAGATGGCTATTGTGCTGACACAATGCCCATGAACTGGGTTGGGGGACTGTATGAAAATAGAACATTTTTAGTTCGGCAGCAATTTATAGGTCGTATTTGGCAGGAAGTTTCTCAAGTTCAGTTATTCAAATCTCACTTCTATTTAAACCAGCCTGTGGATCCTGTGTGGCAGATCAGACTATACACACAGAATTCTCGGTAAAAATCTCTGGAGGAAGGACCGTTTCAGGATTATCTGATTCTACAGGGATCTGTGTCTTTTACTGACCCTATTTTGCAAGTCTGTAGAAATTGAAGTTAAATCGTGGAAGGCTGAAGGTGATGCAAATAATTCAGTTTTTAGAAATACCAGTGAACTTTATCCAATGAAGGTGCAGCAATTTCCACTCTATGGAAGATGTCAGTTTTGTATCTATCAGCAAATTCAATTCAGGGTTCCTGATTGCCTATATACGTGCTTTTCCTTTGGATTTTCCTTGGAACCAGTTTTTCCTTCTCACTGGTTTCCTCATTAAAATAATGAGCGAAATAAAATCTTTGACACATATTTTATATTTGTATGAGAGTCATAATTTTTGAAAATTATCTTTTAGCACACTGATTCTCTAGCAACTGAGTTCATCTCCAAAAGTGGGGCTGGCAAGGGGTGAGGGGAGAACCCTGAGTTTGACTGAGCATCTACCCAGAAGAGACTGGTGAATATGAGCTAATAAAAAGGGAAAAATCATGTTTACCCTCATTCCTGGACATAGAGGCTCTAGATTTGAGTTTATTTCAGTATAGTTATAAAATCATATGTTTGCACAGCTAAATTTGAGGACTGTTGTGATTATCCTTCTTTTCTTTTTTTTTGGTTTTGTTTTTTGACCCTACATGTTTAATTCACTTATATAAGAAAAACAATGGTAATAACAGATGTTGTGCTGGCCTCAGAGAAATAGGATGGAAAACTGAACACCACTGGATATCTCTCTTTCTCTGCCTCCACCACTCTCTTTCTCTCTTCTCTCAGAACTTATGTCTTTACCTGTTCCTATGTTAATTTCACTCTTAGGCTGGCTTCTCCACAAGTTGTGGACCGGCTGCTAGCATCTCAGCATCCCTTATTCATACCCTTTGTGGAAAAAAACAAGAGTGCCATTAGCATAAGTCTTTTTTCAAAACTGCCGGCAGGAGAAGGAGCCGTTCTAACTTGGGAAGGAGGGTGGAATTTTTTACAGGGCTTCAGCAGGCAGGGTCAGCTGAAGTTCAGCTATTTTCAAGAATATTTGTTCAAAGATGGTTCTCAGGAAAGGGAAGAATTATTCTGACTAATTAGCAGCCATTGTCTGGACAATTTGGATTTTACCAAGAGGAGTGGGAGAACAGTGAGGGGCTGAGGTCATGTGCAAGCAGGGGTACAAGCTACAGTTGACAAGGACATTGAGGGTCACGGAGGGAACTTTTCAGTTCTTCAGAGCTCCTTTTTTCCTATAAAAATAAGACAGATCTGCCCCATGAGCATAGTTACTGATGAAAAAAATAAAGATTTAGGGGAAGGAAATATCTGTCCTTATCATTTATATTTTGCTAGAAGAACAAGTTGGTTACACACCATGAGCTTTAAAGTCAAAATCCCCAGAATTTGAACCCTGACTTCCCACTGACTTGCTCCATGACCTTGGGCAAATACTTAACCTCAATAAGCCCCAGTTTTCTCATTTAGGAAATGAAGAACATCTACTTCAAAATTTAAACAGAGTGTGCATATGAAGAGCACATCATTGTATCTGGAATATGTTCAATAATTATCATTTTTTGTGATGGAGATGATGGTGATATTATGAAGGTACCAAAACCTACTCATATGTTTTAAACGCCCCCCACCCCATTACTATTTTTAAAATAGAATTTTAGGATTAGAAGGGAACTCAGCCAGTGGTCAAGCCTCTCCAAAGAGATCGCAACGATCCCAGAAGGAGGGCAGTGGGGTGGGGATTCATGGGTGGAACAGAGAGAACCTCTGCCCTGCAGAGGAGGGTAAGTGAACTAGGGATAAGGGAATCCTCATTTTAGAGAGTTGGGTCCAGGCTCGCTCTTTGTCTCTGTGTGTGCGTGTGTGTGTGTGTGTGTGTGTGCTTCCACGTGCATCTGTGTGTCTGGATCTAAGTATGTTCATGGGATGTGATGAGTAAACAGTAAGTGACATCAAGAAATTATCAACATTGACACTGATTACAGATGCTGGTGAATTAGCAATGTAGAAAGGGGAAATAAAATTTGGCTTAGCTGGGAAAAAGTAATGCTAATTACAGTCATTTACACGAGCCCCTTACCATTTATGCAAATGATCACGCAGCACAATCATAATTATGTGCATCATTAAGTACGTGCCCAGTTAACTTTCATGTAAGTGGTCTTGATGAGAATCATCATCTCTGCTCTACTTAGACATCTGTTCGGAGATACACTGTTTAAAGTCCTGCTACTTCAGGGGCTATCCAGAGCGACCTGACTCCCTGGAGCTCCAGAACCGCCTGCCAGGTCCTATTGATAGTTACTCTCATTGGAGAAAACAGTTCTCTCAATCAGGTCCCAGTGCAGGAGGAGGCACAAGATCTTTTCCCCTCTTCTTCTCCACCAGCAGGTCTTCAGAGGGCCCAGGGAGCTCACCTCTCACAGCTGAGGGGACCCACACAACTGACGGGGAGACACACACACACACGGCAAGAGACGACAGATACAGAGAGAAACAAAGACATGCAGACCAAGACAAGAAGAGAGTCAGAGAGAGGCAGATATAAAAATTGGGGCAGAGGTACAAACACAGTCTGTTCAGTGAGGAGAGTGGATTCAGAGACCTTCACAGACCAGGCTGTTTTTCTGATACTTCATGAGAAAAAAATAGTTCCCACAAGCAGACCCAGACACTTGTGGGATCTTTCATTGCCCTGGATGGTGAAGATGCAGGAAGAGGGGGATGAAAAGAAAAGGGGAGGCAGAGAGAAGAGAGGGAGATAAAGTAACAGAGAGATGGGGAAAGACAGACATAGAGGAGTGGGAGAAGGGGAAGAGGGATGTAAGGGGTTATAAGTCTGTTGGACAGTTGGTCAGTACCCATCTGGTCAAAGGCGGTGGAGACAGAGAAACACAGGGGACACACTCATGTCCTCTTTTTGTTGTGAAAAAATTCTCAAGTCCTTAATGAGCTGTGCAGATATAATCATTAACTGGGCATCTACCATGTAACTGGAACCTGGCTAAGAGCTTTTACCTGTATTGACACATTCAGTCCTCAAAATGACACCATCGTGATGCCATATTATGGAAAAGGAAGCTGAGGCATGTAACTTGCCCAGTCACCCAGGTAGTGAGTGAGACTCAAATCCTGCCATCTGGCTCTAGATCCTTTGTCCTCAACCACAACGTAACACCAGCAAAGCCAGTTACAATAATAAATCATAGTTAAGGGATCCCTGACTTAAAAGCATTCTTGTTTAATTAAAATTTATTTTAAATTCGCTTAATATGCAAGTCAATCAACATTCCCAGAATAAAATGTTTTAATTTCCATGAAGACTTCAACATTTTCTCAGTTCAGCATGAGAAGCAAGGGCAGAATTCTAGTGTTGTGGTTGACAGAGAAATAGAAGCCTCCAGGGATTTAGTGACTTCGTAATTTCCATACAGTGGGACCGGGCAGATTCCAGTGTCCCACCTCCGTACATTTGGATTCTGTTGCTTTATTGAAAGACCTTGAAGGGATTGGAATTTGGTCCCTCAGTGACTCCAATTTCCCCTGTGGAAACTTATGCAAAATATCTCCATCAGCTTCCAGCTTTCTAATCTGTTAATAAGTAACGATAATTTTTAAAAGAAATCATTTGGTTATCATCCTTGGAGATTAACTGGATAATTAATTTTAGCCAAGTGCTTATGAAATATAAAGTGCTTCAAAGTCTTAAGGATTTATGCTCCCATGTTCTCATTAGGCCTGTAGGGCAGAATGTCTCTGCAAAATGAGAAGCTGATTATGAATGCCCCTCATTCAGGGCTGATTCTCACCAAATTGCACCAACCCCCATCAGAGAACTCATCAGGTATTGTCAGGGTCATTTTTACTTCGCAGACTGAAACTCTGAGCACTGAAGTGCAAATCAAAGGGAACTGGCAAGAAACGGAACTCGGCTTCTTGGTTACTCAGTTGCAGGGCATCCATGAGCCACATTGATTTTTCAGTAGGGGAATCTTTGGGGGCCAGTGGTGGTGCAAAGGGCTTCTTATGTCCATAGAACACTTGCCAACCCAAGGACAGAGGGGATATTGGTATGACTTGAGCCCATGCTTCCTTTCGTGGCTGTTGACTTCTGCAACTTGACAAAATTAACATTTAAAAAGGGCAAGAAGGTGACAGCGCCTGTTACTGATTAAAAGCATGAACTTCGGAGTCATACAGCCTGGCTGTGAACCTGGAATAACTATTCACTAGCTGCATGTTCATGGCTTAGCCATTACTTCTATGCAAATAACTCCTAAATCCAACTTGTATTATTATGTAAAAATGACTAAGCTAGAACCTTTAGAGAACATGGTAACTGTAGGGACTGAGCCAGAAAGATAGGTCTACATTCTAATCCCCGAACCTGTGAACCTGTGAGTATTATCTTATCATGGCAAACACTGTAATTAAGGATTTTGCAAGGAGGCATTTATCCTGGGTTATCCGGGTGGGTTCCACATCCATTGACAAGTGCCCTCGCTGAGTGAGGCAGACGGATATCTGGCAGATAAAAGAGGAGGAGGCAGCGATGTGAGCCTGGAGGCAGAGACTGGAGTAATATGGCCACAAACCAGGGAACTCCTGGAGCCACCAGCAGCTGGAAGAGGCAAAGGACAGATTCTCCCCTAGAGTTTTCAGAGGGAGCACAGCCCTGCCAATATCTGGATTTCAGACTTCCTTCTGATCTCCAAAGCTGTGAGAGGACACATTTCTGTTGTTCTAAGCCACCCAGTTTATGGTAATTTGTTACAGCAGCTACAGGAAACTAATTCAGTGGTTAACTGGGATGAGGGGAGCAAGTAATAGTAAAGCCTGAGATAGCTGTCAGGTTTTGCTCTGGGTGACTGTGGTAGAAGATGGTATCCTTCACCTAGACTGGAAATAGAAAAGCAGGTTTTAAGGAAGTTGGTGAATTCAGTTTTGGACATTCAGACTGCTAGAACAATCTTCAATGGGGTCTCTTCCACTCCTACACGTTTTGCAGAGTATGCTAAGAATGCAAGGCCCTGACTGCTCTTTACCTGAGTCGTTTTTCAGGCTTGTTTTTGCCCTGAGTAACCTTGAGGGACTCTTTCCAGGACAAGGAGCAGGCTTGCTCACCGCTTGCAATAAAACAGCAGGTTCCTCAAGCTCAGCGTCCCCTTCCTGTAGCGCAATCCGCTGTGTGTGCAAGCCTCCATCTGGCCCTCCATTTCACCCTGTGGGACTTGGGGTGTCAAAGGCAACTGACGTCAACATGCTGATGCTTAGCTGCTTGCTGTGCTGTGAGGAATAAGAACTTCTGTCGCCGAACCAAGAGCCTTACTTATTTGCCTGCATCCATGAAACAGTAATAGGCTAATTTACTGGCGTGAAAGTAGGGTAAAACCAACCTCAATTGGAGCCCGAGTTGAGGGTCTGTGAGTCTTCCTGGAAACATCAATTGGGGGTCTGCATCTCACCAAACACACTTGCGCTCCAGATAACAGATTTGGAAATCATTAGCTGAGAAGTCTTGGTCAAAGCTATAAATTTGAATAATCATGCCACCCAGGAAAATTTTATGAGGTAGGAGGTGAAGGGATGAGAACAGAAGGAAAGGAAAGAAACCTGAAGAACACTGACATTTATGGGACAAGGAGAAGGAAAATTTAAAAAGTAGACAAAAATGATGCAAATATCTTCCTACTTACTCAGCCTCTGTATCTTAGTAATTGTTTACTTATCTTTGACTCCTTCCTCTGCATTCTTCTGCATCTACTCCATTGTCAATTTCAGTTAGTGTTTTTTTTTTTGGCCATGCTGTGTGGCATGTGGGATCTTAGTTCCCCGACCAGGGATCAAACCCGTGCCCCCTGCAGTGGAAGCACAGAGTCTTAACCACTGGACGGCCAGGGAAGTCCCAATTCCAGTTAATCTTTGAATCGCACTTTGTCCCACATCCATCCATTTTTTTCCCATTCCTAGCTGACGTTCTAGTTTAGACTCCACATCTACTGCACACATTCTTTGCAATAACCTCCTAATTGGTCTCTGCTTTCTGTTATACCCACGACAATCCATCCTACACAGTGCTGCTAGATTAATTTTCTTAAAATATCACTTGGATTGACTCACTCTCACTGGTTAGAAACCGTCCATAGTTCCCCAGGATGTCTGAGATTCTTGTTTTCTCGACCCATTGTTCTGGGATTCTCATCACAGGAACAGGAATTGGTGTCAGAAGGAATAAAATTTAATTGTAGAGAGAAGAAGCAAAAGGATAGAGGGAGTGAGAAAAATGAAAAGGACACAGGTGAGGAGGAATCATCTTTGTGGGGTATTGGATGTCTTGTTCAGGGGTAAGCAAGGTATGACCTGTGGGCCAAATCCAGCCTGCCACCTGTTATTATAATAACATTTTATTAGAACACAGCCACATCCATCATTTATGCATTGTCTGTGGCTGCTTTTGTGTGACAACTGCAGAGTTGAGTAGTTGTGACAAAGACCATCTGGCCTTTTATAGAAAAAGTTTGCCAACCCCTAGTCTAGTTACAGCTGCAATATGTGAGGGGTTTTAGACCTCAAGGAATGTAGAAAGGGATATTTTAAGAAGTAAAGCTAAGGATTACCAATTGGATGAATCTCTGTGGACAGTCTTTGAGAGATTCCAGTTAAAATTTGAATGACTTTTAACACTGGATTTTTTCTTTGAATGTCTTCTCAGAGACTGAGCCACAAGACAATCCCAATTAAACTCCCTTTGTGTACTGATTCCTTGGAATCTTTGTTTACACTGTTAATCTCTCTCCTGAAATTTCTCCCCACATTTCCAGGTCTACTTTATTCCTTTAAATTCCTTCCTTCAAATTCCAACTCAAGTTCTGTCTCCTTTGATAAGCTTTCTCTGTCCTTCACTGAACACAGTAAATTTACCTCACATGCCAATAGCTGCCTCTGATTAATGCTCCCCCAATTCAATCCTTACAGTATACACCTGTGTATTTTTGGTTAATCTTTTCATGGTTGGGCTATCTCCATATTAAATCAATAGCTTATTGAAGTCAAGGACTGTGTCTCATATATCATTCTATCCCTCACAACTTCTGGAAAAGGGACTTGAATAAAGTTGTTTGATAAATTTGCTTATAAATAGTGAAATCATGAGAAATACCAGAAAACAGATTTTCCAACTTCCAAGTCCTACAGAAATGCTGTGCCCAAATATTTTCACACATTAATGTCTGGGTCATTTTAAAAGTTTTAACTGGATTTATTATGTAAAATCCCAGACCTTGTAATGAGAACGTGAGGGTGACTCAGCCATTAGCGTCACCTCACTGATTCCTAGGCTTGATCTGGTGTTCCTTCGCTTCTTAACCCCTACCTAAGCATTGCCTCCTGAAGCCACCTGCTCAACGAGGGGGGTTTTCTCAGACAGGAGGATGCTTCCGTGGTCACATGTGTAGCAGCCTTCTATTACAACAATCTACGATCATGGTGAGTGTGGTCTAATGTTCTAATTTTCTGTGTTAGGGCACCCATCTCCCATAGTTGTTCCATATATTTTTTTTAATTAAAAAACCTTTCTTATTGGGCTTCCCTGGTGGCGCAGTGGTTGAGAGTCTGCCTGCCGATGCAGGGGACACGGGTTCGTGCCCCGGTCCGGGAAGATCCCACGTGCCGCGGAGCGTCTGGGCCCGTGAGCCATGGCCGCTGAGCCTGCGCGTCCGGAGCCTGTGCTCCGCGACGGGAGAGGCCCCAACAGTGAGAGGCGCACGTACCACAAAAACAAAAAACAAACAAACGAAAAAAAAAACCCTTTCTTATTGAAGTAAAACATAATGTATAAAAATGCACATATCATAAATGTACAGCTCAGTGACTGTCACACTGAACACCCTGTGTAACCAGCTCCCAGATCAAGAAATAGAACATTATCCATCCCCAAAAGACAGTCTCTTCAGCAAGTGGTGTTGGGAAAGTTGGACAGCTGCATGTGAATAAATGAAGTTAGAACATACCCTCTCGGCATACACAAAAATAAACTCTAAATGGCTTAAAGACTTAAACATAAGGCAGGACACCATAAATCTCCTAGAAGAGAAGAGGCAAAACATTCTCTGATATAAATTGTACCAAAGTTTTCTTAGGTCAGTCTCCCAAGG
Organism: Phocoena sinus; assembly: GCF_008692025.1. Lineage (NCBI taxonomy): Eukaryota > Metazoa > Chordata > Mammalia > Artiodactyla > Phocoenidae > Phocoena > Phocoena sinus. Next base: position 42,549,428 of record NC_045772.1, on the reverse strand, counting down.
CAATAGAAATAAAAACGAAAATAAACAGATGGGACTTAATTAAGCTTACAAGTTTTGCACAGCAAAGGAAATCATAAACAAAACAAAAAGACAACCTACAGAATGGGAGAAAATATTTGCAAACGATGCGACTGACAAGGGCTTAATTTCCCAAATATACAGACAGCTCATACAACTCAACAACAAAAAAATAAACAACCCAATCAAGAAATGGGCAGAAGACCTAAAACAGACATTTCTCCAAAGAAGGCATACAGATGGCCAACAGGCACATGAAAAAATGCTCAACATCACTAATTATTAGAGAAATGCAAATGAAAATTACAATGAGGTACCACTTCACACCAGTCAGAATGGCTATCATTTAAACGTCTACAAATAAATGCTGGAGAGGGTGTGGAGAAAAGCGAACCCTCCTACACTGTTGGTGGGAATGTAAGTTGGTGCAGCCACGGTGGAAAACAGTATGGAGGTTCCTCAGGAAATTACAAATAGAGTTGCCATGTGATCCAGCAATCCCACACCTCAGCATATATCCGGACAAAACTATAATTCAGAAAGATACATGCACTGCTATGTTCATAGCAGCACTATTTACAATAGCCAAAACATGGAACACAACCTAAATGTCCATCAAGAGATGAATGGATACAAAAGATGTGGTACATATATACAATGGAATACTACTCAGCCATAAAAAAAGAATGAAATAATTCTACTTGCAGAAACATGGATGCAACTAGAGATTATCATACTGAGTGAAGTCAGACAGAAAGAGAAAGATAAATGCCATACGATATCACTTATATGTGGAATCTAAAATATGACACAAATGAACCTATCTACGAAATAGAAACAGACTCACAGACACAGAGAACAGACTGGTGGTTGCCAAGGGTGGGGAGGTTAGGGGAGGGATGGAGTGGGCGGTTGGGGTCAGCAGATGTGAGCTGTTATATATGGAATGGATAAACACGGTTACACTGCTGAGCACAGAGAACTATATTCAGTATCCTATGATAAACCATAATGGAAAAGAATATTAAAAAAAGAATGTGTGTGTGTGTGTGTATGTATGTATAACTGAATCACTTTGCTGTATAGCAGAAATTAACACAACATTGTAATCAACTATACTTCAAAAAAAGAAAGAAAGAAAAAAAAGAACATCATCCTTTCTACAGCATGCTCTCTTTCAGTTGTTCCCCCAACTCCTCTGCAAGGGGACTGCTGTACTGACTTGTAACAGCCTTGACTGGTTTTGTACTTTATATAAATGGAATCATACTGGATGCACTTTGGTAGCTGGCTTCTTTTGTCTGTGATTCATCCACAGTGTTGTGTGCATGTGGTAGGCTGTTCCTTCCCATTGCTTTGCAATGAATAAATCAATTGGGGTATATTTATACAATGGAATTCTACCCATTTCATTTTCATTAACACTATTTTACACTGGAAATCTCAAGAGCTCAGCTGTTGAAAGTGAAGTCCAGTGCTGCAATGAACACAGTGTTATTGTGTGTGTCAAGACTCTTGAATCTTAAAATTCACAAAAGCTTAATGGCCTCAGTGTCTTGGATAAGGATAATATTATAAGCACTAGATCAGCTTCTGAGCCAGGAAAACTTGCTTTGCTTCATATCTGTTATTAGCTTTGTGACAAAATAACAGTCTCTTAAATTCCATTGTTAAGCATCATTGCTGATCTTAGAACTGTATTCATATGGCAACATTTTTTCAAAATAAAAACAGAGCAAACAAAAACGTCAGCATTTACATTAAAGTAACTTGATTTATTACCTCTAAAATTTTTCTTCCCTTCATGCTTTACACAGCTGTGAAAACATGTTACTTTTAATGCCAAAAAGGGTACTACATTTAGTTTACTTTGATATGTGTTCAGTCTCCCTCCACCAAAACACACACACCCCTCACTCTCACTGACTGCGGGGTTTTAGCTACAGCACCACTAGGTAGGTTAAACTTCATTGTGGCAGTCTTCTGTTGGAAGACTGCAGGAATTAATACTGTTTGGAAGGAATCCAAAACCCAAAACCCATATTATAGGAAAATTCACGATGTTATGGTACCCCTTCATAACAGTGCTTGCATAAAAAGTACATTTTTAAGAACTCAGGGATACTGAGGTATAACTTACATATAGTAAAATTTACCCTCCTTAGTCTACAGCTGTATAAGTTCCAACCAGCACCACAATCAAGATACAGAGCAGCCCATCATCCCCAAAAGTTCCTTCATGCCCCTTTGTACTCAACTCCTACACCTAGCTCTACTCCCTGGCACTCACTGATTTCATAAAAATATATAAAATGCTTATTTTCCCCTCTTTTGTCAGACACAGATAAGCAGAGTAGGGGCTGGCTCCCTGTCACCTCCCCCATCTTGGCACACAGCCCTTCCCCTGCCCCAGCCACACCACCTCATCCAGTGCCTTGTCCTCTCCATGCTTCCACCCACTAATCTTACCCCATCGTTCCTTTTATCTAGAACCCTCTTCTCTTTCTTCTGCACCTAGTCATCTCCTACTCATCCTTGAGATCTCAGCTTCAACATCATTTCTTCAGAGAAGTCTTTCCTATCTAGTTTCAATCCCTCTGCATTGCATTGTGCACATGTGAAGCAGTGATTTTACATTTGTTTATGTATTATTTGATTAATGTCTATCTTCCCATTAAACTGTGAGTCCATGAGGGCAGGGACTGGGTTTTGCTCATGACCATAGGCTGAGCATACAGCACATTAGTAAATACTCAATAAAGACTAAGTAAATGAGTACACACTTTGAAGCCAGCACTGTTCTAGATGCTCACTTTTGATTCTTTCAAAGGTACAATAAGATCAATATTATTATTTCTGTTTTACTGATGTGATGACCTTAAATCAAAAATTCTTTGACTTTCCTCCTTCCAAAGGGTGGAGCCTAATTCCCCTCCCACTAAACATAAGCTGACTCAGTGACTCACTTCTAATGAACAGAATACAGCAGAAGTGACGGTGTCATAAAAGGCATTGCACTTTCTCCGTGCTCTCTCTGGAGTCACTCCCTCTGGGGGAAGCCAGCTGCCATGTCATTCAGACACATCAGCAGCCCTATGGAGAGGCCCACACAGTGAAGAACTGAGGCCTCCTGCCAACAGCCATGTCAGTGAGTGAAGTGGACCCTTCAGCCCCAGTCAGTGAGTCTTCAGGTGACTGCAGCCCTGGCCAACATCTTCACTACAACCTTATGAAAGACCTTGAGCCACAGCCACCCAGCTAACCCACTTCCAGATTCCTGACCCACAGAAACTATATGAGAGAATAAATGTTTGCTCTTTCAAGTTACTAAGTTTGAGGATAATATTGTTGTCACACAACAACAGATAAATGAAAGAACCAAAGAGGGAAGTAAAGTACAGCAAGTTTAAGTAATTTGTTCAAGGTGATGTAACGAGTAAGTGGCAGATCCAGGATCCAAACACAGGTGGTGGGGCTCTAAAGCCCCTGATCTCTGTGCCACGCCATGCTGCCTCCTAAAGATGCTTAGTGTGGCAAATGCAAAATCATTTGACTGTGCTATTATAAAATCTTTGCAGATTGGCTCATGTTACAGTTTCGGGAGGTTGCTTTCTGGGTTTCCAAAGAAGCTGCTGACTGGAAGAATTTCTGAGACAATGCTGGGCAAAAAGGCAATTCTAATGAAGAAGGGTACTGTACTATTTAAAGAATTTCTGTGAAGACATTTTGTTGGAAGAGTAGATTGAAGCAAGTTTGTTATAAAGTAACTTTTTAGAGATAAAAAACTTTCTTCTTTAGCTCATTATTATAGTATTATAAAAGAGTTTTCAGAGTGTGAATGGATTATACTAGATTGCTCAATTTTAAAATATATTCAGTATATTTTTGTGTTCAATATTATACATCTTTAATATACGTGTATATTCAAATATTTATATTTAATATTTATGAAGGAATTACTGAAACGCATTATTTCTCTGAGATTTCTTAGTTACTATTCCAAAGGCCAAAATCTTGGAGTAGGCAAAGAATTCTTCAACAGGACACAAAATGCACCAATCTTAAAAACACAACCTTAATTAGCTATTGTAAGCTATTTACATACCTGGTGCCCAGAAGTCTTCCAGTCTATGCTGATAAGACCTAATATCTTCATCCCATCACCCTGGAATGACTCAATTCCCTTTCGCCTTCTGTTCCTTCCATTTTCCTAATCAAATTAATAAAAGAGTCCTTTCATCTAATCACTCCACTAAGCATTATCATTAGGTCCCTCCTCAGGAATATTAGACTCCTTGAGCAAATTTAAGTAGGGGAGTCTCCTGGCACCCAAAAGCAGGAATATTGCTGGGCCTTGGCAAGCTCTAACTGGAGAGCTGTCTCTCCTTCTCTTGTCTATGATTCCAACTTCATGTCTGTGGAGTAGGTTTAATGGAAGAATCTCTATACAGTGGCAAAGAACATGGAACACTTTGGTTCTCCAAATAACTTTGCTTTTTTAGAGTCTCAGTTTATCCCGGAAGTAGAAAAAATCTAATAATGTCAAGTAACAGCACTTGGGTCTCTCTGGATAAATTAACCCATTCCAGTGACTGCTTTTAGAGCTGATTACTAAAATCTCAGTCTCCTGTTCAGTTCACATACCTTCTTTCCAAGGACAGTTTAGCTGTTTGTGATGTGGAGCCATTGGCCTTTCCATTTCTCTTTGTGGGCCTGCTTCTTTGTTCATGGGATGAGTGGATCCTGGGGAGAGAGTTCAGCCATGTGAGCATGCAAGCACTGGCACACTGGTGGTAACGATAAGGATACCAGGCAGTTTCAATTGGTCTTTGTTGCTACTTTACCTGACACTGGCAATAAAACCTGGCAATGTCTGTGGTAGGGAACAAGTTTTAGGAGACCCAATAAATAACTCCCCTCCCATTGGGAGGCATATATGGGAGTCAGGCTGAAGGAGACAGAAACACCACAGTAACTCCCTATGATGCCTATACTGGACCCTAGGGCCTACAGTGCTAAATGGAACAGGCAGGTGAATGCCCCACCTTTGAATCAGACAGATGGACCCAGGCATGGTTCCTAACAGTGCTGATTCCTGTTCCGGGCCTGTGGGGAGATGTTGACCCTGCTTCCTTTCTCTTAACCAAGAGAAAGAAAGGGAGTGCTGAGCCAGGCACACGCAGTTCCTCCACCCAAACTCACCAATCATGTAAGTCCCTTTGCCTCCCTGGAGGGGTAGTGAGTGAGACAAGAAGCCAAGAGAAATCTCAACCAAGGTCAAAAACAATCCAAATGTACAGATATGAATAGGAATATATTTTTATTTGATTTTTATAAGCAGCATAATGAAAAATATGGAAGGATACCTGGTAGGTGATTCATAGGATTACCTGGTTTGCGGGGAAGCATCAGGGGGACAATGTGAAAGAAGTGGGGAAGAGAGTAGGGAGATAAGTAAACAGGGAAAGAAAACTAACCACTAAATATAGTATGTATGCAGATGGTCAACAAGCACATGAAAAGATGCTCAACATGGCTAATTACTAGAGAAATGAAAATCAAAACTACTGCCTCACATTGGTCAGAATGGCCATCACTAAAAAGTCTACAAATAAGAAATGCTAGAGAGGGTGTGGAGAAAAGGGAACCCTCCTGCACTGTTGGTGGGAATGTAAGTTGGTACAGCCACTATGGAAAACAGTATGGAGGGGCCTCAGAAAACTAAAAATAGAGCTGCCATATGATCCAGCTATCCCACACCTCAGCATATATCCGGACAAAACTATAATTCAAAAAGGTATACACCCCTGTGTTCATAGCAGCACAATTCACAATAGCCAAGACATGGAAACAACCCAAATGTCCATCGACAGATGAATGCATAAAGAAGATGTGGTACATGTATACAATGGCATACCACTCGGCCATAAAAAAGAATGAAATAATTCTACTTGCAGAAACATGGAACGCAACTAGAGATCATCATACTGAGTGAAGTCAGTCAGAAAGAGAAAGACAAACGCCATACGATATCACTTATATGTGGAATCTAAAATATGACACAAATGAACCTATCTACGAAATAGAAACAGACTCACAGACATAAAGACCAGACCCGTGGTTGCCAAGGGGGAGGCAGGTGGGGGAGGGACAGAGAGGGAGTTCAGGGTTAGCAGACTATTATATATAGAATGGATAAACAACAAGGTCGTACTGTATAGCACAGGGAACTATATTCAGTATCCTGTGATAAACCATAATGGAAGAGAATATAAAAAAAGAATGTATATATATGTATAACTGAATCACTTGGCTGTACAGCAGAAATTAACATAACATTGTAAATCAACTGTACTCCAATAAAAAATAGTATGTACGGTGTGATCACATTAATATATATTATTGCACTAAGGAGTGATATTCAAAATACTTCAACCTCTGTGGCATGGTTAACACTTCACCAATTAAAGTGGACACCATAGAACTGGGGCAAGATCCCACCAAACTCCCCTGCTGAAGCAGATATTAACCTGAATCCAAGGGCGCCTAGGATAGGGATGAGGAGACCAGGGTGGTAGGATGGGATTCGGGGGAGAGGGTAGTAGACTTGGGAGGCTGAAGACAGTAGCTATTTACCAAACCAATTCAGAAGAATGTCAAAGTGCTGACAGTATGTGTAGCTCTATCAGTGCTTTCCAGTTGATAATATACTTACTCGTAAGTTAAGATCAAATTCTTAAAATATAACAGGAAAGTTTTCTTCCTGTGGTATGTTACCTAATTCAGCTGGCAATAGGCACGATTCACATGAAGAAAACCTGTAAACAAACCCTGGGTACTGAAGGATCCACTTCAAAGGCTCACTCAGGGGACTTCCCTGGTGGTCCAGTGGTTAAGACTCCGTGCTCTCAATGCAGGGGGCCTAGGTTTGATCCCTGCAGGGAACTAGATTCTGCATGCATGCCGCAACTAAGAGTCTGCATGCCACAACTAAGGAGTATGCATGCCACAACTAAGAGTTTGCTTGCCACAACTAAGAAGTCCGCATGTCACAACTAAAGATCCTGCATGCTGAAACGAAGATCCCATGTGCTGCAACTAAGACCCGGAGCAGCCAAAATAAATAAATAAATAAATATTTAGAAAAAAAAAAAAAAGGCTCACTCAAATGAGGAAAGTTGATGCTTGGCTGTTGGCTGGAAACTTCACCAAAGCTGTGGATTAGGGCTTTGGCTCTTCTCAGGATGCTTGAGCTTCCTTACAGCATTGGTGGTTGGGTTCTAAGAGCAAGAGTTTCAAGAGAACGAGGAGGTTGCCTTTTATAATCTAAGAGGTCATACACAGTGTCACTCATTATAGTCTTCTGGGCAGGGCAGTCACAAGGCCTCATCCAGGTTTAAGGAGAGGAGACTTAGATTCTACCATTCCATCAGAGGAGTGTCAAGGTCATACTTAGAGAATATGGCAAGGGAAATATGGGAGAAAATACAATCTGCCACAATGAATTTCTACTATATCTGTGATATCCATGGTCCATGCTGGCATGAGTCCCAAAGGTTTCTGCTGTTTTTCCATGTAGGGAACAGGTTATCAAGTATAACTGAAGAACTGGAGGAAGGAGGGAAAAGTTTAAAATTTATGGGTGGGATGTCCCTGGTGGTCCAGTGGTTAAGGCTCTGCGCTCCCAATGCAGGGGGCCTGGGTTCGATCCCTGGTCAGGGAACTAGATCCCACTTGCTGCAACTAAGAGGCTACATGCCGCAATTAAAAGATTTCCGCATGCTGCAATTAAAAGATCCTGCATACAGCAACTAAAGATCCTGCACGTGTCAACGAAGATCCTGCGTGCCATAACTAAGACCCAGTGCAGCCAAATAAATAAATATTTTTTAAAAATTATGGCAACCAAAGGAAGAAATAAAGCTAATATTTATTAAGCTCCTACTTAATAATGTGGCAGGCATTGTGCGAGGCGCTTCCCATCAGATATCTTTACTGATCTTCACCACAGTTATATGAGGTAGGTTCTGTTATTACTACTTCATAGATGAGGACATTGAGGTAGAAGATGTATTTAGCAACTTGTCCAAAGTTACACAAATAGTAACTGGTAGAGCCAGGATGGCAATACTGGTCTGCTTGACTTCAAATACTATGTTCTTTCTACTACACTGTGCCTCAAAGTTTAGAACAGAAATACAATCTTCAAACTGTCCCAATTTTGTCTTCACTAGTTAATTTCGTTTCTTCTAATACATATATGAGATCTCCTTTTCCACTTCTCAAAAGGGTTAGAGTAAAATATTGCAAATAAGAGAAATATATAAATTGACTTTTTTCCCCCCTTAAATAACCAACAAAGTCTTCTCAAAGAGCACATTAGATAACTTCCTTATCAAGTTATGCCCAAGTTATCATTTGATAAAGATCTTGTAGGCATTACCATCTGAGGGATTGTATACGAAACCCTAACTAATTATTAAGACTAATTATATCGCGAGTTAATGTAAATTTTAAGACATACAGTACAAATTAGAAGAGATCAGTATGGGAGTTTATTAAGTACGAAATGATGTGTAAATTGTGACAGAAACACAAGTGAAGCCCAGGAAGTTTTGCACAAATGTACTTTTGAAATATGTATTAAGGCTAAACATACCATGGAGTCCCTTTTTTAAAGAAAATGGACGTTTCTGTTGCTGCAGCAGGGATTTCCCTATAGTGGGGGACAGATAATGGAAACCTCCCTGAGTAGTTCAAGAAGCACAGCCAATTACTAACTAGGTGTGTTTAATCTGGGCACAAGAACCTTGGTTGCTATAATCAGGGACGTTTTCACCCAGATCTTATTTATAGTAAGATCTGGCATTGGTGATTGGTGATTTTACTTGGGGCTAAATATCAATACAAACATCCAAAGGAGTTGTTGTAAATGACAGAGACTGCAAGAACTATGCATATTTACCATATTGTTAACCTAAGCATAAATGCGATTCAACCATAATACAGCATGTCTACATAAGGCTACAGGGAGGCTTTCGGCACAGACTTGGGAATGAAACTTCCTACTGAGAGCTATTCTTTAAAATGAACAAATGATTGTTTAGAACAGGGACATGCTAAGTCACCTGAAGGAAACAGAATGGCTTCCAGGCTGGTAGGACTCTGCAGTGATTTAGTATTTTAAGAAAAAACTGGGTTCATTGGAGCTTAACAAAAATGGAGTCACTGAGGCAAATGTTGGTTGGATCTATGTGATCACTGCTCAGGAGAAGGGAGCCTTAATCAGTCTTTCCATTGGTCCATTCCTATTCATTCATTCACTCATTCATTCATTCACTGAGTACCTGCTTGGCCAGGTACTATCCCACATGCTGGAAATATGGAAGTGAAAAAAGTCAAAGTCCTCATGGAGTTTACATTCTTGTGGGGAAAGCAGTCAATACAAAAAATAAACACACATACTAATAACACCAGATATGTGCTTCAAAAAGAGCTTAACAAGGTAGGAAGATAGAGAACAAGGGAGGTCATGGGGAAGGAATATGGTATTATTTTAGACTGAAAGGTGAAGAAAGGTTATCTCTAAGGAGGTGACATTAAAGCAGAAGTACCCGAATAAAGTGAGGAAGTGAGCCATATGAAGACCAGAGGGGAAGACTTTTATGCAGACAGCACAGCAAATGGAAAACTCAGATGCTGGAACGAACTTGTGCGTTCAAGGGACAGAAAGGCGGCCAGTTTGGGTACTCATTCGTGCTGTTTGCCAAATGTCCTGGTTCTCTCTCATTCCAGGCACAAGGTAGAATTGCACTACCTGGTTCTTCTGTGGATGGGTAGGACAATGTGACGAATTCTGGACAGTGAGTCATGAGCAGAAATGACACATGCCAGTTCTGAACAGAGCCAATGCAAGACCCTCTAGATCTTTTTTTCTCTCTCTCTGGCGTGATGATTAGTAACGCTCAAGACAGTGACTGCTCCACCTGCCTTGAATTGGGAGCGAGGAAGAAAACAGTGTGGGATCAGAAGCCTGACCTTTAATAGGCATGAATGTGAGCAAGAAATCAATTTGTACTGTGTCCAGGCTCTTGAGATCTGGAGTTATTTGTTACCTCAGTATGGCATAACTTGTCCTGACTCATAGTGTAACTGGTGGGGAGAAAGCTAGAGGGAGAGTATCAGATGAGATTTTAGGGATAAGCAGGGGAACAGATCATGTATAGCCCTGTAGACTATGATAAATTTGGATTTCATTCTGTGTGAAGGAAAAACCTTTGGAAGACTCTGAGCAGAGGAATGACATGACAGGATTTGCATTTTTAAAAGAATCATTCAATCATGTAGGGGAAGTCCTTGCTCACGGTAAATACTTACTGAGGTATTTAGGGATACAACTTGCTTTCAAATGGTTCAGTGAAGTGTGTGTGTGTGTGTGTGTGTGTGCGCGTGCGCGCGCACACATGCATGCATGCACAAAGGGTAAAATGGTAATTGGTGAATCTAGATGAAGGATTTGTGGGCGTTTGTTGTGCTTTTTTTCCCCCAACTTTTTTGTGGAGTTAAAACATTTGAAATAAGAAGTTGGGGGGAATCACTCTAGGATAAAGTACAAGGTGAGACAGAGGTGAAGAAGACCATTAGGAGGCTGCTGCAGGTAAGAGATGAAGTGACTTGGGCTGGAAAGGCAACTGTGAGCAATGGGTGGATTTGAAATCCACTTTATTTGTGGGGCCAGCAGGATTTGCTGATTGGCTGTGTGATGTGAAGGAAAGACTGGAGGCAAGATGTCTCTCAGGTTTTTGTTTTGAATGAGTGGGAGACTGGTGATACCATTAACTAAGATGGGACAGCAGGGGAAAGGCCACGTTTAGGGGATGGGAAATAGAGATCCTGTTTTGGACATGTTAAGGGTAAGCATCCACATGGAGACCGGGTTGGCAGTTGGATAAATGAGTTGGGAGGAGAGAGAAGAGGTTGGCTGGAAATACAAAATCTGGAATCATCAGCATGTAGTGGCAGCCGTTATAGACCCGGACAGAATCCCACGGGAAGCAAGTGTAGGTGTAGAAGGCCAGGACCGAGCGCTGGGGAACTGGAGCATAGCTGGCTGGGAGGAGTTCACTTGATTTCTCTTGTTCTGATTCCATGCTTACTGAGCAACCACCTGATTATTACTTCCCACAGGAAGTAATAAAACAGGTCCATACATAAAGGAAAGACTTCTAGTTCCTGGAACAGTTCTTATTGTAAATAAATTGATCACGCTCACAAGTTTGGTTTGACTCAGGCCCTGAGACAGAGCCATTCTCAACGTGCTGACAAAATCTGATGGTGAGTCTGCATAAGAGGAAGCCAGGCCCAGGACTGAAAATTCCATGAGGAAATGAACGCCACACTGGTTGCTGGCACTTCCCTGGCTCATAGTAGCCTGCTAAGGGAGAACGTTTCCAGAATTGAGAAAACCCCTAGCCAATTATAGTTATGAGAATATTCCCTCTTTTGACTGTATCCTTTCTTCCACTGTAAAAGTACTGATCCATCATTGTGTATCTCACATCATTTTTCTTCCATTCTGATCTTGTGTTTCCTTAGGCCAGGATCCTTATTACTTTATTACTACTTGGGGTGCATTCTATGTGTTTGCTCTAAATCTATTTTTTAAAATTTTATCTCATTTGAATAAGTAGTATTCAAGTGGTTCAAAAATCAAAATGCCATAAGGTATACACTGAGAAATCACCTTTTCACCTCTTCCCTATGCATGTTCCCCCCTCCCCCACCAGTCATTGCCCCTATCCCATTTAGTTTGTGGATCCATCTAGAGTTCAGGTTGTTACCATCTCTTGCTGTTTACAGAACTGCAAAGTATATATATATGCTTTTTCCAACTACAGTTGGAGGCGGGGAGCCCGCGAGCCACAACTACTGAGCCTGCATGTCACAACTACTGAAGCCCGGGCGCCTAGAGCCCGTGCTCCGCAACAAGAGAAGCCACCGCAATGAGAAGTCCATGCACCGCAACGAAGAGTAGCCCCTGCTCACCGCAACTAGAGAAAGCCCGCACACAGCAACAAAGACCCAATGTAGCCAAAAATAAATAAATAAATAAGTAAATTTATTAAAAAAAAAAGAGTTCAGGCTCAAATTGCATTCCTCTTCCCCATCCCTTTTAGTCTAAAACATGCATACCCTAACATTTCCAGTGTAACATGGTTAAACAGCTCCCTGGCTAAAGCAGTTCAGAGATATTCAACTATTCAATGCCTATTGTTCTGGGAATAAAAATGGCTTGGGCTGGCCCAGTGAGAAAAAAATGAGTTCATAAAAGTTATTGGGGAAAACGTGTTTGTGGGAGGTGGACTGACATGTAACTTCAGAAAACAATAATAAAAACCTCAGCTGAGAAGTTGTCCTCTTTTCTCTCCCATGGTGCTGCAGATTGTTTTCCAAAGATAGCTGCCTCAATATATATCTCATTCCACATGCTCTTCTTATAAGGTGTCATTGACACTTTCCATTGAGTGGTGGGGCCTGTGTCCCCTCCCCTTGAACTTCAGCTGACCTGCACGACTGCCTCACCCAACAGGATACAGGGAAGGTTGTTCAGCGAAATCCAGGCAATTCCCAGAACCATGAGAGGTAATAATACAGTGATTCCAATCAAGTAAATTTTGAGGTTATTCATTATGCAGAATAAAAACAGGAACATGGTCTTGACTTTTAATCATTTTTACATTTTCTTTGCTCTTGATTCTTTAATTTTTATTTAGATTTTACTTTAATTTCATCTGTTTTTTGTTGCAGGTCACCTCAAATCCTTTGTGTAAGTGGGTTTAAGTACCTCAAATCCTTTGTGTAAGTGGGTTTAAGTATAACGTAATTACATTTTTGAAGTGCTCTTTTATCTAACCCAGTAATATAAACTCCCTAGTGTTATTCTGTAAATGACAAGGATGACCCATGAAAGCTTTATCACCATTTTTGAGGATTTTTTTAATTAAAAGAAAAACGATTGCTTTGTGCAGATTTGTTCTACATTTTTTGCTTCTTTCCCCCGCAAACAGATCCTTTTCCATGAAAGTTTGATAGAAATAATTAGGAGCTCATCCATGAGGACCAGAGTTTCTCAACAGACATTTATTGGCTACTACCGTGTGCCAGATATTAGATGAGGTGCCAAACACAAAAAGACCCACTCCCAGATTACAAAGTGGCTCCTGGGCTAGTGATTATTTACAGTTATAAAATGTCTACCATATGCAAGGCACGGGCATACATGGAAAAGTCTCTGAATGCCTTCAATGATGAAGTATTTAAAACAACAACAACAAAATAAAGCAAAGCTATCAAGTGGCCTGACAGGCAATTTAAAAAAGTGAATGGAAAAAATTATACAACAATTTTACAGTACGTTTATATATCTATGAAATCTGTATAAGAAACAGAGCTAATACATTCTCTCCATAGTCACAGAAGTGAAATAATGTTATCTCATATGGCATAAACCTTACAAAAATGAAATTATATTTAATATAAAAGATCATGAGATCTGCATGATGGAATATTCCAGTTCTTAAATACATTATTAGTCATCTCTTTTTCAAGTTTAACTGTAATGAAATTTTAATCAGTTTTCCTAAATTTAATCTTGATCCAAGTGTTGTCACCATCTACTACCCATTAACCTTTGAGGAAAGGTGATGAAGGTAGGAACCATATCTATTTGTTTACCATGGTATATTCAGCATCTGGCACATAGTAGGCACTCAATAAGAATCTGCTGAACTAGTAAACTGGAAACACATAATTAGATCAGATTAAAGATAACAGTTTTATTCAACAAGCACTCCCGAGTACTTGGTATGAACACAGCACTGCCTGGGGTGTTACAGAGAACTACTAAAAGTAGAAGACACTGTCCTTATTCACAGCTAGGTGCACAGTATTATTTGCATTTATAAACCTTTAAGATAAAATATAAACATTAAAAAATTCATATTAGAAATAAATACAGTCGTCCCTCGGGATCCAAGGGGGGTTGGTTCCAGAACATTCCCACCCTCCCGAGGATACCAAAATCTGTGGGTACTCAAGTCCCTTATATAAAATGGCACAGTGTTTGCATGTAACCTGTGCACATTGTCTTGTGTACTTTAAATCACCTCTAGATTACTTATAACACCTAATACAATGTAAGTGCTATATAAATAGTTGCCAGTGCACCTGGCAAATTAAAGTTTTGCTTTTTGGAACTTTCTGGAATTTTTTTTCCTGAATATATTCAATCCACAGTTGGTTGAATCCACAGATGGAGAACCCAAGGACTGGAGAGCCAACTGTAATTCTCAAATTATTATTATTATTTTTTAACATCTTTATTGGAATATAACTGCTTTACAGTGTTGTGTTAGTTTCTGCTGTATAACAAAGTGAATCAGCTATACGCATATGTATATCCCCATATCCCCTCCCTCTTGCATTACTACTGAACTCTGGCTATGCACCAAATATAAGAAAACTCAGCAAATACATGAATTAGTTTTGCAAGCTCTTAGAGGATAGGAGAAAATGATAGTATGAATTTCATATCCTTTCTGGAATTAACTTTCAACTAAAGAAATGAAAATAAGTTTACAATGCACAAAGCCACATTTATGGTGACATACTCATTGGTCTATGAATGGGGAAAAAATCTATCCAGGCTCTAAACAAGGGGCCACAAAAAAGTAAAAACTAATTTTACTCACACTCTGAGAAAAAGAAAACGAGCCTTTTGCTCACTGCTATAGAAATTATGAGTAGGGAAAATAAATCATTTTAAATAAAGCAAATAATGTTTTATATTATAAACAATTAAAGTAGGATGGCATTTGAAGACCACATCTATATCTGAGATTAAATCACTCTATTAACTAGATACAGAAGGGCAAGGGAGAAGGGATGAAGAGTGAAAAAAGATACAGAAAAGTAAAAAGGAGCTATAAGGAAATACCTTCCCCCAAATGCAAAGACTAACACACAGCAGAGACACAGGGATACTGAGGGGGAAAAAAGATACACTTACTCAGATCTTGGCTTCACCCATCCAGAAGGATTCCTCCTCAGAACTGTGCCATAATGTAGTCTCTGATATTTGTGTCTGAATGTGTGCTGGCCTTGTGTACTTCCAAAGACTTTTTAGTTATGCTGTTTTCCTAACTAGACTGAATTAACTTGAAAATCAGTGGTCACATGCCTGCCTTGCTTTATGGCTTGAGTTGGATTAAAACTTTGGTTAATAAAAAGCTTCCAATATTATAGTTCCTCTTCCGAATCTTGATCATAAATTTCCTGAGGTTGTCTCTTAATATTGATTACCGAGTCAATGGTTAAAATGTTTCTCAAACACTGAAGAACTGAAGTTAGTAACTGGTATTTACCAGCAACTGATTCCAAACCTGTCTGGTTGCTTATCATGGGTTGATTGGTTTGCAGTGAATGGAGAGCTCTTATATATATTTGTGGAAAGCTGTAATTTCCTTTCTTAGACTTATACAAGATTTTGGGAACGCCTAAAAGTGCATTAGCAATTATCATACTAACCATGATTTCTTCTGATCGCTGGCACTTTTTGGCATAGCTGAGAAGATAGTAATGCAACAAGATCTCAAAATTACCACCCACTGGCAAAACACAACCAGCTGGTACAGATGAGAAACAGTAACTCTGGGAAGTACACATCTCTAGTGACTTATGTCTCACTGGTAACATGCTCCCCTTTCTAGCATTTTTTGTGACTTGTAAATTTTCATAAGAAATTTCTCTTCTAGTATATTCTGTTGTTGAGTTAGCAGAATTACTCTCAATAAATGGTTCATGGTCATCCATTATCCCGGCTTTGTCTGGAGAGAAACATCTCAGTGTTGCATCTGTCTGGTATGTATCTGTTAGTGTCACTGTTGGTGTTGAACACAATATATTTGTTTCTAATTCTACACTTGGAACTACCAAATTTGAATATGCTTCTAAATATGTTTGAGTTTTTGCCAGTTCATCTTTGTTCTTTACAACTGTGTCCTGATACGGCCTTTGTATTGAGCCATTAACAATTTCTGGTAAGTCATTACTTTCTCTACTATTCTTATAAATAAGAGGACTTGAAGTACAATTTTGGTCACCGGCTTGTGTCACATAATTTAGATCAAGATCTTTAAATAATTGCCGAAGCATTTTAAATGCCCCATGTAAAGCAACCTCGTGTTGTTCAACAAGACCCTGCACTGGACCACAAAGAACTATACAGTGTGGTGTAAACGAACATGTGCTAATCAAGCCAAGATGAACATACCTTTTGGATCTAAGAATAAAGGGCTTACAAAATTTCACCATAGCAGTGTTAGAGAGTTCATACTGAGAAGAAGCCTGTGGTACTACAAAGGGAGCGAGACCAGTGACTCTCTGGATAAGAGAAAGTTCTTCAGATGATAAACACTCCACCACAGATATGCCATTCAGTCCTGCACAATAAATTACTAAGTCTGGTTGTTTCACAGTAGATAGGAGCAATTTTACATTCTGCTTCTGTAAATATTTCATTATTGCTTTTGTCCTTTCTGTAATCCAAAATTGAGATGTCTGAAACTGTGCTTCTGAATTTAGAATAAACTCTGATCCAAACGTTGAAAAAAGAGGCTGAATGGTTTCTATGACTATCACTATTCTTATGTCACCGTCTGCTGGACAGTACACAGAAAAGTCTCTGGGAAGCACAAGCCCAGCTATGATCCTGGAATCGGAAACAGGAAGGCCAGTGACACCAACTTTCAACTCAACAAAACAGTCATCCACTAACTCAAGTACTTCTTCAAACCCACTTTCACAAGCTGTACACTTGAAAAAGTATTCACACATCAACTGTGATACAAAGTTGTGATTATTTCTTCCCACTCTTCCACAAAAGTATGCTCCTAAGAGCATCTCTAAAGAGCTCCTACACAATGGTCTCTCTTTGGTGGATGAAGAAAAGATGGACAAAAAGTGTCTACCTAAGTAATGGTCCATAACGTAGTCTAATATTTGTGTCTGAAATGTTAGAAGAGCTTGGGAAATAAACTTCCACTGACAACACTTTTTCCAGTGCCTTCCATGGGTTTGAATATTTTCAGAAAAGAAAGAATCCTTTTCCTTGTCTGTGATTGCATGAAGTTCTCTGAGTAAATGGCAAAGAAAGATAATAAATGTTTTAGCACCATCTCCTGTTTTTCTTAGATGACTGGAAACACATGCCACCATCATCCTGTACAAGAAAGAAATAAAGCAACTCAGATTCTCAGAGGGCTGCCTAAATCAAGTTGAAACCATGTTTTTACAGCTACACGCATAAAACGAGAATCCTGTCTCTGTGATATCCTTAGTTTTAGTTTTTTCCTTTTTTAAGTTACTTTGTTCTACTTCAAGATTCTAGGGGTTGGGTCGAGCCGGAAGGAAAGGAGACAAGCTCTCGGCAGTTGTTAATGATTCGATGTCTGGGAATGTTCCCTCGGGCAGCGGGCAGTGCTCTAACTCTGAGCGTACACTGGTCTCGTCCAAGGTCAGTTCTTCCAGGAGCATAACCTCAGGGACAAGAAGTTCAGGGAGATGGACTGAGGGTTGGAGTGCGGCACCTGAGTACCTGGTTATAGGATGCTCTAACGGTCTGGAGCGTGACACGCAAGTACCTGGCTATGGGATGCTCTAAGTGTAGCGCCTTCAGGAGGCGGCCGCCATCCCGGCTGAGCAGCACCTCGCCAGTGGGCTTGGTACACAGAACTTGCCGCCCTTCGGGCCCCAAGCAGCAGCTCACGACGGTTTCTAGCACTTCCGCCACCTGCAACGCGGCCCTCACAGATCCCGCAGCGGCCATAGCCCTTCAGCTTCCAACAGCTTCGGGTCGCCGCCTGTAGACGCCCAGCACGACCAGGAGCGGGGCGCAGGCGGAAGCGGAAGAGGCGGGGAGGAGGCCGGAAGCCGGTGCTGCTCGGTTTCTTGGTTGGGCGAGGGTCTACGTTCCCGCCCGCTCAGTGGGAGAGCCCCGCTGTTCTGCCAGTAGGAGCTAGCGGTTCAAAAGCCCGCGAAGATGGGAAAGAGGTCGGGGCTTCTCGGGAGCTGTCCCCGGACAGGAAACTGCAAACCCTTCTCCCCCTCCTAGGTGAATTCATTCCTCTTTCTTGGAGGCTTCAGCTGCCACCAGATCCCTCCGTCTCCCAGGAACTCGGCACGAGAGCGGAGGGACTGGGCACCGCGGCTAGAGCTCGGTTCGTTCCTGACCTCCCTCAAAAGTTTGCTGTTTTGTAACAAAAACCTCTGCCTTGGACTCGTGCATATCCTGTGAACACTCTGCATCAGCGGTTCTCTTTCGGGTTGCAGGACAGATGAGGAGGCCCTGGCTACAGTCACGAGCTGCAGGCTTTGTGCTTTCTGCTGGGGGCTTTGCCACATTTCCTGGGCTTAGGTATCACTATGAAACTCACCACAGTTTAATTTTTCTTTAGCAGAGGTGATAGATGTGAACACTTAGCCACATTGGTAATCAATAGGATGCTTTAAAAACACAGTGACCCAAGATTACTGGACACAATCCGACGGCAGAAAAATACATACTGTTAAGCAGAAACAACATACTGTTTCGTATACTGACACACACATACCCTCTCTCTTAAGGATGAAATGGTTAAGAGCATAGGCTTAATATTTAGACCTGGGTTTGCTGTGCCATGTACTTATCTGTGACATTCTTTTGTCTCCGCTTTTCTCATCTTAAAAAAAATGGTGATAATAGATAAGTTAAAAAAAAAAATCAAGGTTTTAAGGAGGGTGAGAATGTTTACAAGGCGGTTTTTTGGTTTGTTTTTGCATGGTGCCTCGTAGGTACTAAGCACTCAACAAGTACAACATACTCAACAAATTACTGTGACGTGTCACCACTGTAGGGGCCCACTATCTCCACAAGAAAGGGATATTTTGTAAGGTGCAAGAGTTGATTATCATAACACAATACAGGACACCTATTAGAGTGTGGTCAACATTAGTAAGAAAATTATTTACCTTGTAGATGTTTCATTGAGGTTGAACAGTGAGGGCCTGTTTTCCCTACCCCTTATTCCTATGCATAGGACAGAAGAAGCCTGTCAGCCCTCCCCTTCCCCCCAGTAAGGCAGAACCAGCTCACTATTAACCAGAAGGAACTGGATCCTGAGGGGTGCAAATATGGGAGGGGAGGATGATGGAGGAAAAGAGGAAAACTGAAGAGGAATGAGTTCTTGGAACATGTGATTTTGACTCAGTATGGACTAATAGGTGATTTGTGGGGGGAAAAACTTTTTCATGTGGGTTTTGTGTATATGCTTGTGTAATGGCAAGTTTCTTTTTCTTTTTTTAGGCAGCACCACGCGGCTTGTGGGATCTTAGTTCCCCAACCAGGGACTGAACCTGGGCCCCAGCAGTGAAAGCACCAAGTCCTAACCACTGGACACCAGGGAATTCCCAAGGTTCTTTCGTTCTTACCCATCACAAAGGGGTTACTCGATTCGAGCAGTGGATTATTACACACATTTAGAAGTCAAGTCAGAGTTCTATTTAAGTGTACAGTGGAAAGATAATGGACATTGAAGTCAGACATGGGTTCAAACTTGGGTTCCCTGTCACTCTTACTATGTAGCTTTTAGAATCATTTAACTTCTCTGAGCCTCAGAATCTTCATCTATAAAATGTAACTTCCACTCATCTGAAGGTTATTATGAGTATTCAAGAAGAATGAATATGAAGCATCACGTAAAGCATACATTAATGATTCTAGCTGTTAAATCCCTTCACCATCGTTCACAACTACCCCCCCCACACAAAATTATTTTTAATTAAGAAATTAAGACTAAATAATCTGGTCACCATATGTTATATTCAGTCGTTTGATCAGTTTACTCTTTTTAAAATTTTTATTTAGAATGCCTACTTGTCGAAGTTAGCATCATTTTACAGATTAGAAAAATTCAATTCTTTTGTCTCTGCAAACTTTTATAATAGGTTAGGAATAACAGATTAGAAATGTAATACATTACAAAACAGTTGCCTATGACTATGTACATTTACTATGCACCTTAAGGAAAAGAATTTGACAGTGTGCTGTACTTACACTGCAGATAACATCCTTTTATTCTATTTTACAAAACTGACCAGTGGTAGTATTTGAATTTATAAATGGCCATTAAACAGGATATTTAACTTAAATGAATAGTTAGCATGCTAAGAAGTGAAAATTTTCAACTGAAGTTCTGTGGCTCATCAGTTCAAATGTTTCATGGCATTTTTTCTTTAAATAAATTTCAATGTTGTAATACTAAAATAATTTTACATAATAAGTGCAGAAAGATAAAATTTTCTAAATATTTTAGAAAGTATATTCACATTCATTTTGTCATGGGTTTCTTGTGGTTCTTCTAAATATGTTAATCATATTAAGGAGACCCTGGTCCTATACAATTTTAACAGTCCATCCTTCAATTAAAAACTGTAACGAAACGAACAGTATGTTAAGAGTAACAAAAAGCAAATTAAATATACTAAATTCATACTACAGGTAAACAGAATGAAAGCAAATTACATAATAGTGGCAGGTTATATACATTTTAAAGAATCTTTTTTTTTTTCATAAATTTATTTATTTTTGGCTGCGTTGGGTCTTTGTTGCTGTGCGCAGGCTTTCTCTAGTTGCAGCGAGCAGGGGGCTACTCTTCGTTGCGGTGCACGGGCTTCTCATTGCGGTGGCTTCTTGTGTTGCAGAGCACGGGCTCTAGGCGCGCAGGCTTAGTTGCTCTGTGGCATGGGGGATCTTCCCGGACCAGGGCTTGAACCCGTGTCCCCTGCATTGGCAGGCATTCTTAACCACTGCACCACCAGGGAAGCCCAAGAATCTCTTTTTCCATGTAGTCAAATAAGATAGAGGTTGAAATGTAAACTTAGTGATTTGTGTGGGGTTCCCCCCCGACCCCACTATGGTTCAATTTGGAAAATTTGGTATAAACGCTAATTTTAATATTTTATTTCTATACATTTAACATAATTCAAAATAATCTGCAGCATCATGTATGGCTCATTATCACTGTATGTCTAACAAACAAAAAAAAACCTAAATATATTCATTGCTCACTAGAAATGCTAAACACTGGAAAAAATGGAATTTTATACATTTTTTCCTTAAATATTTGACTAAGATATTCTTCAGAAAGTTAAAACTGCCTTCTCCACATAATTTTGTGTGTATATGGCACGAGTTGACACCCTAAAACAGTGTGAATTCTATCAAAAAGGCACTGTTTACAATACACAGAATAATCTGACAGGTCTACTTCAATGATGTCTGAAAGTGAAGGATATATTTGAGATAGGTAAATAGACAAAAACCCTTATAAAAGTAGAGCATTACTGTTTAAATATGCTATAGCTATATAAAAGGAAATTAAGTGACAGAGAAATGACCCTTTTGTGATAATTAAGACTATAAACACATTGAATCATATTATAGTTCTGTAACACAAAAATGACAAAAAGTATTTTCTTAAAGGCACAAAAGCGTAAATACTAAATGAGGGTTTTATTTTACAAGGCCAATTGTTTCAATGGAATGGTAACAAAGATTACACTGTATAAGTAATACAAAAAAGTACTGACATGAAATATAAGTAAAATATCTATTGCTGAAACTTATTTCACATGCTGTATTTATTATCTTTTCCCGGGCCAGCTACGTCTCACTAAATGGTAGATAACTGAAGGCATAGTATATTTAACAACTAAAACAGAAATGCACACATCAGTAATTATTACCCATTTAAATTTTCAAGTGAAAAAATAAAATTTTTGATCAAATGAAAAAAAAACGGTCATAGGTCTTAAATCCTAAAAACCACCATGAGGCTCTCAGACAACTGGGAACTGTAAATCACAATTTTTATGAATCCATTGTGAAGGAAGATTAATCTCAGGTGGAGAACATTCAAAGTCAACTACATATATGGCTAAATACAAAGTTAATTGTGTGTTTTAAAGTATTCACATACTAAGCCTAGTATAAGCACTGATCTAAAACTAAGCCACCTATTCCTGAGTTTTGTGTTCAATTCACAGAAAGGAACTCAAACAAATAAAAACATAAGAAGACTATTAGATTAGATATATGCTTTTAGTGTATAAGAAACAGTCATGAGTAACCCTGCTCTTTCTCATGAAATAGTTTATGACTCCTTGAGTAATAAGAGCCCATAACACATTTGCCCTAACAAGAAAATATACAAAAGTAAATAACTACCTCTCCAGTCTTAGAAGATAACCATACAAATAAAACACTGTTTAGACCAAACGAAAGTAACATGACTAAAGTCCCAAAGGGGAGTTGCCAACAAAAAATATAAGTTTTCAGCGTTTAATAATGAAATTATTTTGTGATCAGCCAATCAACTTATATAAATTAATACTAATTTAAACCATAAAAAAGGATCAAGTCGTACAGTATTTACAAAATATACATCAATGAATAGGCAGTAGAGCATAACATTGGTAACAGAAAGTGAGTATAAAAATTATATCAACAAGTATGAAATACAAACAAAAACCCACCTATTCTAGTGTAGTCATATTATACCTATACTTATACTGGGTGTAGGTATGTTATTTACACATAATCTATTTAAAAAATGTTTTCACACATACATATGGAATACACTGTTTTGCCAAAAATACATGGGAAATAGCTCTTCATAAAATCTAAGGATATTTAAGATAGCTATATTGGTTAGGTGGTAAAAAGCAGGCCCTTTTAATCATTTTCAATTTTCATAATTTAGCAATCATTCCTTGATTTTATACTTATCATGGCATAAACATTTGATTATATTTTTACTAGTGTCTCAGTCTCTTCTTAGTCGAAGGCAAGTGTAGCCAGAGCAATTATTCTCTCTGACCTTCATTTTCATTTCAAAATCTACTTTCAGAATTCTAAGATACATAAAGGAAAAACATTAAACTGAAAAAAATATTTAGGAAAAATGTTTGCCTGAGCCTGAACAAAAGGAATCCTGAGGAATTGTGGTTTTGCCACAGACTGCAGTTACTGAGAACAGAGAAGGATAACAGAGAATTAAACTTGAGAACTTGATGCTCTTCTTAGATGCTCAACTTATTGCACATTTTAAAGAAACCAATTTTAACATACACATAAATACCACCACACGAAGTGTCTTTTCTCATTGTCCTTCTCTTTTTGGCTTTTGAAGTAAAATATTGGTTATATATATATTTTCTATTCAACTGTTTCACTGAACACACTAGAATCTAAATGAAAACTAAAATAAATTTTTCATAAAGAAAAATCATGACTATCAGCATTTCATACACCCTATAATTCCATCTCTAAAATTTGGCCTATGTTATTGGACCAACTGAGTTTAAAAAAAAAAAAAGAAAGAAGGACAGCAATCAAGTTTGACCACACTTTTTTCAGCAAGTGCTTAATGGGGTGTTATACAGGTGTGACAGGAAATATATAATCAGTAGATCCGAGTACCAGGGTTTTTTTTGTTGATATACACATACATATATTTATACCTGTATCTATAAATATTAAATTCTAGGGGTTAAAAAAAATCTTGTGTAAACTTTTGATAAAGCAGTTTGCCACCTTGTCTCTCAAATCAATTTTGACCACAATTTTTTTTTTTGCTGTTTCTAAGAAGACAATTGAGCTGAATGCTTTAGAAATGATTTTTTTTCACAGTACAGTGCATTGAACGATTTATGTCTATTATCCCATCATTTCCCATTCTGTAATTCCTTACTGATAGAAGTTTTGTGCCGGTTTTATGAAGAAAATAGATTGCTACACATATATTTATAAGATTGATAGCATTTTTGTTATGAATGACATTAATGCTATATATTTCATAACACGAACATACCATAGACTACAAAGACTACTGTAAGGTATACATAAGACATAATTGTGTATACATGTGGATTTATTATACTCACATGTAGACACAGTCTCACAAAAGCTAGAAATGTTCTGGCACTTAACACATAGTTCACTTTAATAACCAAATAGAATAGCTCTTATTTCAGGGTTAAGGATAGAAGGTAGGAAAAGTCAACAGTTCTACATATATTTCTAAGGTTTTCTGTTTTAGAAATATTGTGATGTTTCAATAAAGACCAAAGCATCTTCAACATTGGTCCCAGGCCAAATATGATCATTCCAGTTCATTGATTCAATGGTAAAGAACTTCTACTTAAACATGAAGTTTATTATGACTTGAAGCAAAATCAGGAGAAAAATGATGAAGTAGTCTTTCTGTTGCAGAAAATAATCCGTGGCAGGTGTGCTTGAAATTAAATGATTTCGAAGAGCCATAATATTTCTATAAAAATAAGCAACAATAAATTTAATAATTATTTACCAAAAATGTTAGCAAAGAAATCACAATTTGATATATGATCACAGAATTCATTGTATAAAATTCAATTGTATAAAGTTCCATCAATTACTACCACCTGAACAGGGAGCTGATTATGCTTTGTGGAACCACTATTAGGTCTTGCCTAATCTATACTCTGCACTGTACCAAATACATTACTTAATGATGTGTGTTAAACATAATTTTTAAAGTTTGATGACTTTAAAATATATCACTTTCTTTGTTATCACAGTGGTTTTAAAACAAAAATTTTGCTTCTTAGTTGGCCCACTAAGGTTCTTTTATCTTTCTTTAGGAGACAAAGGCAGAGTTGGAGAAAAATCCTTAATTCACCAGGAAAAAAGTAATACAACAAATATTGTGACATTCCTAACTTGAAGAATGCTCTGTAGGCATTTCATATGCTAACAAAAAAAATGTTAATTTAGTCATAAAATGAGCTTACATTATCCTCATGCCACTCTAAACGCTTTTGGCTAAAAAGAGCTGATTAGTGAAGACGTTTTTCTTTTTGACTTCTTCTATTGAAGTGTTTTATGAGTATAGAGAAAGAAAGGAGGCAAATATGAACAAGTAGGCTCTTTAATTTATAAATATAATTAAGTTAGGAAACTCAAGCACTTTATATAAGGGCTGATGATACCAAGATGCAGAAGACACACTCCCTGCTCTGAAGAAGCTCATGGTCCAACTGGGGCAGGGTGGAGTGAGGTAAACAGACACACACAATTAGCAACTCTATAGCACAGTAAGCTCTCAAAAGACTATGTATAGGGAGCCATACAAGCCAAGTGGAAGGATTAATAACTATGGGGCAGAGTGATTAGAAATGTTACAAAAAGGGTGACATTTGAGTTATATTCTGAAGGATAAACAGGGATTTTCTTGAGGGGCAAGGTGGGAGGAAGGGCAATCTAAAAAGCGGATTCAGTGTGGGTAAAAATCCAAAGATGAGATAGCATGGTATATTCTGGAGATGTGAGGAGTTTCATAGGACTAGAGCATGATTAAGTGTAGAGGAATGGTAGGAAATGAGGCTGTAGATGAAAATAGCAATTAAATGTAAGCCATAGATCACCAAGAACAGAAAAAAGTATCTTAAAAAAAAAATCCTCTAGGACATCTAGCACTGAGTGCTGAATACACAAAAGAAGGTTGGCTAATATTAAAAAAACTTAACATCTGATACAGCAATGGGAGACAACCGATCTGAACTCATGCTAGCCTTACCAGTGGAGCAGGATCAGGACCCCTTCCCTCCCAAGGAACTTCCCTAGGTGTTATGACCGTTAGTTGCTGGATCTTGCAGAGGTGAGTGAGGGGATGGGTCTGGGAGTGCACAGGGAACACTTGAAAGTCTCAGGGTAGTGGTTATTTGCCCACTGTTATGGAATTGTTTCAATATTTTAACAACTGGTACATTCTAATTAAAATCAGCCATGTACAAAGGACACTGGCTTTCTCAGGAACCACCCCACTTCCGCATTCAACCCAGCTACATTCCTAGTATGCTACAGCAGTAAGATGAAGAGACTCCAATTCCAGTCTCACAGATGAGACAAAACAACCTCCTCATCTCTCCCAAATATTTTAGTGCTGAAGGAATTTCCTAAGTTTCAGTAATCAGGTGACAGACGCCAAGGTTCTATTTTAGCTTAGCAATGTTATAAAAATGTAAAGTTTGCATATGATTTCCTACAAAACAGGATTCTTAACTCCTCTAGACTCAAATGAATAGTCACTGTCATATATATTACCTTCTAATTTCTTCCTGTGTTTGTTTTATAGATTCAATGGAAGTTTGAATGTCTCCCAGTTCTATCCCTTTTTTTCTTCTTGCACTTGGTTTTACTGATTGAGCTAAAAAGACATTTAGAATAAACTTGGTGAAAACAGTGAACATATTTAATTATAAACAATCTAAATTTCAGATTAATGATTCTCCTGTAATAATTTTCCTAGGCATTATTTTTATGGCTTAGAGACTAACATACTACTCCTAATACTTGGCATTTTTGAAGTTTCAATCATATTTCAAAACTAGAACACTATAGATATATTTAAAGTAACCACGAATTAGTTAAATTTTGTATTGAATCAGCTTTAATTTTTTAACCAATTAAATAGACAAAAATATTTCTTTAAAAATACATATATTGGGCTTCCCTGGTGGCGCAGTGGTTGAGAGTCCGCCTGCCGATGCAGGGGACGCGGGTTCGTGCCCCGGTCCTGGGAGGATCCCACATGCTGCAGAGCGGGCTGGGCCCGTGAGCCATGGCCGCTGGATCCCACATGCTGCGGAGCGGCTGGGCCCCGTGAGCCATGGCCGCTGAGCCTGCGTGTCCGGAGCCTGTGCTTCGCAACGGGAGAGGCCACAACAGTGAGAGGCCCGCGTACCGCAAAAAAACCAAAACCCAAAAAACATATATTAACTTGGAGGAGGTATTACTCTCTTCTGCCTCTTGCCTATTTGCCTACATCTGAAGAAGTCAGCTTTTTAAGCTCCCTTTTCAATTTTTTTATTAATTGTTAATGTTATCTTTATTCCTTTAGTCACCCAAACTTTAAACCTTTTCAATTGGTTTAAATATCTCTTCTACAAATTTTTATTGTCAACTAACAAAGTGTATGGTATTTTTTAAAATCCCTTCTCATATCCATTCCTTCCTTTCCATTTTTGTTCAGAGCTTAACCTCTCTCCAGATCTCAGCTTTCTCATTTGTAAACTTGGGATAATAATAATACTCAAACTTCACATGGTTGTAGGAAGGTATGTTTAACTTCCAGTTTGGCCCACATTAAATACTCAGTAAATGTCAGCTGATACATTATAGGTAATATAGTGGAGTGGATAAGAGAATGAATTAAGGAGCCAAAATATCTGCATATATAACATATACATATATATATATACACACACACTGTCTTATGGGGCATATGACCTTGGGCAGGTTAACCCATGTCTCACTTTCCTCTTCTGTGAAATGGGAACAACAGTATAACTAATACTCCTTTTGAGCACAACAGTACCATGTGACTCCTACTTTTAGAACTTTATTCATTTTATTCCTCTTTTATTCCAGTATTGTGTCCACTCACCAGCATCCCTCAAGCCTAGATTGCTATAAACCATTAAAAATCCTCAAAATTCATCAGGGTTCCTTTCCTCTAAGGACCTTCCCTCAAGCTGAATTCAGCCCCCTTTCCTTTAAACTCTTTACTATTTGTCATCTACTAGTTTCTTAGCATTTACCATTTATTCACCTCTAGTATTATCTCTGTAAAACTGAGTTCCCCAGCTTAGTGTGAACTTAGTAGAGAATATGGTTTTAAGAAAACTTTATTTTCTCATAATGTCTCAGACATTACCTTAATCCTTGATTATATCTCAGTGTAGTTCAAGACAGTTTATATATTATCTGACTTAAACAAGAATGGCACACTAGTAAATTTAGTTCATAATTTGATATAGTTATATTTTTACTTCTGTGACTTCTAAACACAATAATTTATTATGAAAATAAAAAACTTTTCTGAAGCATGGAACTGAGACCAAAACTCAAGAAATGGTGCCTGCGTTGAATCTAGGAAACCAGCAACAATTTTTCAGAAGCTAACAAGGCATAAGAGCTAGCACTGCAGTGTGGTTCTTGATTTGCATGTTTCCCCTTTTTTCATTTCCCATGCCTTTACCTTGTGGCCTGGTTTTGAAATTTATAATCTAAAATAGCTTTTCTTGTACATCATCCCTGCCCCCACCAAAACTTACAAATCTCCTTGAGTTAATATGAAAAACCATTTTCTTATATCAAACATAGTATAGTAATATACTTTTAAAAATTTAGACACTCATAGTCAATAGTCTACAATAAATATTTTTACCTTCACTTCCAGATGAATCCTGGATATCAGGTTCTGGGGAGGAATAGCCTTTTGCCACTTTCTTCTGTTGCCTGGTTGGCTTATGTTTCATTTTTGGGACACTAACCTGAAAAAAAAAATCATGCTATTATGTGAATTTGCACTGAATTTTATAATTAAAGACAATGTTGTACAACCGTCAAACCTGTTCATGGGCACAGTACTTGGAAATAAAAACAAAGATGAAATAGTCTAATTAAGACTTAACAAATGTGATACACTTATACAAATTGTTTAATTTTAATAAGAAACATTAATTTGGCACAAACATCAAAGAGTATAAGAAAATATACAATGAAGAGTTTCCTTCCCACTCCTCTTTTCCACCCAGTTTCTCCCCCACTAAAAAGATAGTCAACGCTATTAGTTTGTATATCCTTCAAGAGACATATTTATGCACACACAAATAAGAATATGGATACCTCGCTTTTCTAACTGCACCAGTAGTACATCTAGTTGAATGTTAAAAATAGTGCTCTTTTAAGATCATACTTATCTTGTTCCCAACATAAGAAACATTCTCAGTGAATGATGTTGGGTTTCCAATAAAATTATTTAGATTGCTTACTTTTAATAATATCTGGATAATGTAGAAAGCATCTTATAATAAATGGAAATGATATTATTATCTTTTCAGAGCATAATTTAAACTTACTGAAAACATCTGAGTAAATGTACAAAATTCAAAAGTATATTTAACCATCAATTAGGATTAAATTTTCCTTAGGAAAAAAAAACCAAATGCAAGAGAACAAACTAGAAACAGAACAGCAAGGTAATTTACATGCTTAGAAAAACAGGGAACCAGTGGTCATAAGTCTTTAACTCTGTTCTTACCTGTTTATTGTTCTAAATAGGAATTATCCCCAGTTAACTATTCCTCAAAATAATTTTGCAAAATCTTACTCATGGGTTTAAAATTAAAATTTGTATAATTTTATTACAGAAAGTAAATAAAAAGGCAGGTTCTAGATTCAGCCTACACTGTGCCCTGCTACTTCAAGTCATGGAAACTTAAGATTTTATAACATTTAGAATCCAAATCCACATTCTTAGAATAGGTTCAAACTGGAGATTGATAAAGCCTGGTGAGAAGTTAGTTAAAATGAGAAAGGGAGTCAGTAATCTAACTGTCAGTATACAAAGATTTAATGTGATCAGGAGGAAATTTGGATGCCCTGTGTGTCTCTATCATGATAGTGTTGTTAAAGGAAGAAACAAAATTTAAAAAATTTTAAAAGTTTCTAAATTGTGATAACGTGTGTATATGTATAAACACATACATATATACACACACACAAGATAAATTTTGCCATTTTAAGTGTACAATTCAGTTGTATTAAGTACATTCATAATATTTTGCAACCATCACCATTACTTCCAAAACATATCCATTATCCCAAAGACAGACTCTGTAACAATTAAGCAATAACTCCTTATTCTCTTCTCCCCTCAGTCCCTAGTAACCTCTAATCTTTCTATGAATTTGCTTATTCTAGATATTTTATATAAGTAGAATCAAACAGTATTTATCCTTTTGTGTTCCACTTATTTCACTTAGCATAATATTTTCAAAGTTAATCCACGTTGTAGCATGTAGCAGAACTTCATTCCTTTTTATGGCTGAATAATAGTCCACTGTAAATATATACCACATTTTGTTTATCCATCTGTTGATGGACACTTGAATTGTTTCTATATTTTGGCTGCTGAGAATAATGCTGCAATGATCACTGGTGTACAAGTATACGTCTGACTCTGTTTTCAATTCTTCTATAGTGGAATTGCTGGATCATATGGCAATTCTGTGTTTAGCTTTTTGAGGAACCACCAAATCATTCTCCACAGCAGCTGCACCATTTTATATTCCCACCAGCAATATACAAGGGTTTCAATTTCTCTACATCCTCACCAGCACTTATTGTCTATTTTTAAAATTATTATCATTCTAGTAGGTGTGAAGTAGTACCTGACCTCCTTGTGGTTTTGATTTGCATTTCCCTTATGACTAATGATGTTGAGCATCTTTTCATGTGTTTGTTGGACATGTGTGTATCTTCTTTGAAGAAATGTCTATTCAAGCCCTTTGTTCATTTTTTACTTGGAATGTTTGTCTTTGGTTGTTAAGTAAGGAGTTCCGTATATATTCTGGATATTAAACCCTTACCAGATAAATGATTGCAAATATTCTCTCATGTTGTCTTTCACTTTGATAATGTCCTTTGATAGACAAAAGTGTTTAATTTTGATGAAGTTCAATTTATCTATTTCTTCTTATTGTTCCACATGCCTTTAGAGTCATATCTAAGAATACGGTGCTAAATAAAGGGTCATGAAGATTTATCCCTGTTTTCTTTTAAGAGTTTTATGGTTTTATCTCTTATTTCAGGTTGTGGGTCTACTTGAAGTTAATTTTTGTATATGGTTTGAGGTAGGGGATCCAACTTCATTCTTTTACATGTGGAAATCCAGCACCATTTGTTAAAGAAGCTTTTTTTTCCCATTGAGTGGACTTGACAACTCTGTCAAGGGTATCATTTTTTTTAGATTCCACATATAAGTGATATCATATGATATTTGTCTTTTCTTTTTTTTTTTAAACATCTTTATTGGGGTATAATTGCTTTACAATGTTGTGTTAGTTTCTGCTTTATAACAAAGTGAATCAGCTATACATATACATATGTTCCCATATGTCTTCCCTCTTGCGTCTCCCTCCCTCCCACTCTCCCCATCCCACCCCTCCAGGCTGTCACAAAGCCCCGAGCTAATATCCCTGTGCCCTGCGGCTGCTTCCCCCTAGCTATCTACCTTACTACGTTTGTTAGTGTGTATATGTCCATGACTCTCTCTCGCCCTGTCAAAACTCACCCTTCCCCCTCCCCATATCCCCAAGTCCGCTCTCCAGTAGGTCTGCGTCTTTATTCCTGTCTTACCCCTAGGCCCTTCATGACATTTTTTTCCCTTAAATTCCATATATATGTGTTAGCATACGGTATTTGTCTTTTTCTTTCTGACTTACTTCACTCTGTATGACAGACTCTAGGTCTATCCATCTCATTACAAATAGCTCAATTTCATTTCTTTTTAAGGCTGAGTAATATTCCATTGTGTATATGTGCCACATCTTCTTTAGCCATTCATCCGATGATGGGCGCTTAGGTTGTTTCCATCTCCGGGCTATTGTAAATAGAGCTGCAATGAACATTTTGGTACATGACTCTTTCTGAATTTTGGTTTTCTCAGGGTATATGCCCAGTAGTGGGATTGCTGGGTCATATGGTAATTCTATTTGTAGTTTTTTAAGGAACCTCCATACTGTTCTCCATAGTGGCTGAACCAATTCACATTCCCACCAGCAGTGCAAGAGTGTCCCCTTTTCTCCACACCCTCTCCAGCATTTATTGTTTCTAGATTTTTTGATGATGGCCATTCTGACGGGTGTGAGATGATATCTCATTGTAGTTTCGATTTGCATTTCTCTAATGATTAATGATGTTGAGCATTCTTTCATGTGTTTGTTGGCATTCTGTATATCTTCTTTGGAGAAATGTCTGTTTAGGTCTTCTGCCCATTTTTGGATGGGGTTGTTTGTTTTTTTGTTATTGAGCTGCATGAGCTGCTTGTAAATTATTTGTCTTTCTCTGTCTGACTTACTTCACTTAATATGATTATCTCTAGGTCCATCCATGTTGCTGCAAATGGCATTATTTCATTCTTCTTATGGCTAAGTAATATTCCATTGTGTATATACACCATATCTTCTTTATCCATGTATCTGTTTTGTTTGGAGGTTTTTGATTACTGGTCCAATCTCTTAATTTGTTACAGGTCTGTTGAAATTTTCTATTTCTTTTTGAGTCAGGTTATGTAACATATGTGTTTCTAGAAATTTGTCCATTTCATCTAGGTTACCTAATTTGTTGGCATACAAATATTCATAATATTCTCTTATAATCCTTTTTATTTCTGTAAGGTCAGTAGTAATGTCCTCACTTTCATTTCTGCTTTTAGTTATTTTCGTCTTATTGCTTTTTTCTTTCTTAGTCTAGCTAAATGTTTGTCAACTTTGCTGACCTTTTCAAAGAACTAACTTTTAGTTTCATTGATTCTATCATTTTTCTATTCTCTATTTTGTTTATTTCCATTCCAAATTTCCTTCTGCTGGCTTTGGGTTTAGTTTTTCCCTTCCTTTTCTAGATCCTCATTGTTAAGTTAGGTTATTGACTGGACATCTTTCTTCTTTTTTAATATAGGTATTCACAGCTGTATATTTCCCTTTGAGCACTGCCTTTGCTGCATCTTATAAGTTTTGGTATGTTGTGGTTTTTGTTTTTGTTTTTCTTCATTCATCTAAGTGTTTTCTAATTTCCCTTATGATTTCTTCTTTGATTCATTGGTGTTGTTTAGAGTGTCTTGTTTAATTTCCACATATTTGTAAATTTCCCAAGTTTCTTTCTGTTGATTTCTAGCTTCATTCCAGTGTGGCTGGAAAAGATACTTTGCATGATTTTAATTTTTAAAAAAATTATTTAGATATGTTATGTAGCTTAACATATGTTCTATCCTGGAGAATGTTCCATGTTTACTTGAGAAGAATATATATTTGTTGTTGTTGGGTAGAATATTCTATATATATATGTTAGGATTAGTTGGTTTATTGTGTGGGTCAAGACTTCTGTTTCCTTATTGATCTTCTATCTAGATGTTCTATTCATTATTGAGAGTGATACTGTAGTGTTCATCTATTGTTGTAGAATGGTCTATTTTTTCCTTCATTCGGTCAATGTTTGCATCATACATTTTGGGGCTTCATAGATTGGTACATATATAGAGATAAACTGGCTCTTTTATCAATACATAATGTCTTTTTTTGTCTCTTGTAATAGTTTCTCACTTGAAGTCTATTTTGTCCAATATTAGTATAGCCATCCCAGCTCTCTTTTGGTTACTATTTGCATGGAATAACTTTTTCTATCCTTCCATTTTACTCTATTTGTGTCTTTGGATCTAAAGTGAATCTCTTGTAGACAGCATATAATTGGATCATGTTTGTCTTAATCCGTTCTGCCAATCTGCCTTTTGAATAGAGAGTTTAATCAATTTACACTTAAGGTAATTACTGATAAGGAAGAAATTCTGCCATTTTGCTGTTTTCTGTATGCCCTATACCTTTTTATGATCTTCATTTTTTTCATTACTACTTTCGTGTTTAATTGATATTTTTTGGAATGAATGATTCCTTTCTCATTTCCTCTTGTATATGTGTTTTAGATATTTTCTTTGTGGTTATCATGAGAATGACATTTATGCCTAAATTTATTACAATCTAGCTTGAATTGATACCAACTTAATTTCAATAGCACACAAAAACTTGGTTGCTTAACAGCTCCATTGCCCCTCCCTATGTGTTTTTGTTGTCACAAATTACATCTTTATGCACTGTATGCTCAGTAACATAGATTTGTAATGATTTTTCATTCATTTAATCTTTCAAATTCTGAAAAAAATAAGAAGTGTAGTTGTAAACTAAAACTACAATAACACTGGCTTTTATATTTGCCCATCCATTTACCTCTACTGAAAATCTTTATTTCTTCATACAGCTCTGAGTTTCATTTCAACCTGAAGGACTATTTTAGCATTTCTTATATGGAAGGTCTAGTGGTAATGACCTCACTCATCTGGAAATGTCTTAATTTCTCCCCCATTTTTGAAGGACTGTTTTGCCATATATAGAATTCTTGTTTGACAAGTTTTTTCTTCCAGCACTTTAAATATGTCATCTCATGCCTTTTGGTCTCCATGGTTTCTAGTGAGAAATTGGCTACTATTCCTATCAAGGATCGCTTATATGTGACAAGTTGCTTCTCTCTTGCTGCTTTCAAGATTCTTTTTGTCTTTGACTTTTGACAGTTTGCTTATAATGTCTTGGTGTGGGGGTCTCTTTGAGTTTATCCTATTTAAGAGTTTGTTGAACTTCTTGGATTTATAGACTCATATCTCTCATTAAATTTGGGGATTTGGTGGACTTTTTTCTTTAAATATTCTTTTGCCTCTTTCTCTTCTTCTCTTTCTGGGACTCCCTTAATGTATATGATGATCCACTTGATGGTGCCCTATAGGTCCCTTAGGCATCTGTTCACTTTCTTCATTCCTTTCTTCTGTTCCTCAGACTACATAATTTCAATTGTCCAATCTCTGAGTTAGCTGATTCTTGCATTCCACCTTCTCCAAATCTGCTGTTGAATATCTTAGTGAATATTTCATTTCAATTATTGTATTTTTGAGCTCCAGAATTTGTTTGGTTTCATTGTATAATTTCTCTGTTATTGATATTCTGATTTTGTCTATATAACTTTTTCTTGATTTCCTTTAGTTCTTTGTCCCTGTTTCCTTTAACTCTTTGAACATACTTAAGATA
The DNA here is from genome assembly GCF_008692025.1 of Phocoena sinus. NCBI lineage: Eukaryota > Metazoa > Chordata > Mammalia > Artiodactyla > Phocoenidae > Phocoena > Phocoena sinus. The sequence goes on along the minus strand of NC_045772.1, from coordinate 42,514,583 downwards.
ACTGTTTTAAAGTCTTTGGTAAGTCTGGTATCTGGACTTTATCGGGAATGGTTTCTGTCAACTTACATTGTTCCTTTTAATGGGTTCGTATTTCCCTGTTTCTATGTATGCTTTTTAATTCTTTGTTGAAAACTACACATCTAAATATTATAAGGTGGTAACTCTGGAAATCATATTTTCCACTTTCTCCAGGGTGTGCTGCTTTCTGTATTGTTGAAGGCTATTGTACTCCATCTGTTCAGTAAATTTCCCAAACTATATTTGCAAAGACTTTTCTTGTTGTGCATGGTCACTGAAGCCTGTGTTCCTCAGCTTGTGTTTAGCTAGTATTTTGACATAGATTTCCTTGAACACCAGTAGCTAAACAAACAAGACACAAAAACAAAAAAAACCCCAAAACCCAAACTCTCCTAGTCTTAGCAGACAGGCTCTGTGTAGGGGCACTCCTTCAACATTTCAAGCCTAGAAATTAGCTTAAGGTGAAAGGTGAGGGTTTTTGCAAGTCTTCTCTGAGCACAAGCATCTTGCCTTGGGCATTTTCATGGCTTTCTAGATTCTCCTGTATACATGGGGCTTTTCAACGCCCTAGTTTCCCAAAGAATCTCTCCCTAGCTTTTTCTCCTGGGCCTTACATGGCCTATTGTGTGTTTTATTGTAATCTTTTGCCCCAGGTATCTGCAGGTTGTTAGTTTGGGCTTGTACTATTTTCAAGCAATGCCTGCAGCCTTTCTGGCTCAGCTCTGAGTTAGAAAAAAGAAAAAAAAGATGCATGCCCTGCATAAATCCTTCAGGGTAGCCCCAGACAGGTTACAAAAGACATACACAGCCCTGCATGCAACTTTCTGGAGGGGTCAACCCCAGTGCACCCCCCCTTATGGAGAGGTCGGATCCTGGCACTTCCCACTTCTGGAGAGGCCATTGGGGCTGAAGCCAGGCAGGACTTTGGGGGCACTCAGAAGCCTTCTGATGGAGCTCTGCATTTGAAGCCTGGATGCAGGAATTTTCAGAAGAGCATGGTGCTGTGCACGATGGCTGTTTGGCTTGAAAGACAGACCCCTGAGTCACAAAGGACACTATGATGCCACCCATAGATTTCCCCATATGCTGCACTGACACATGGCATGGTGTCCTCCTTTACACAGAGGAGAGTTCAGAGGATTCTTCTCTTGCTGCCATCACTGAGATGTTATAGGCCACTGCTTTCAAGTAGATGAAGCTGGAGGCGCCTTCAAGATGGTGAAGGAGAAAGACGTGGAGATCACCTTCCTCCCCACAAATACATCAAAACTACATCTACATGTGGAACAACTCCTACAGGAAACCTACGGCACGCTGGCAGAAGACCTCAGATTTCCCAAAAGATGCCCTCAAGCGACCTACATGCAGAGGCGGGGCCAAATCCAATGCTGAACCCCAGGAGCTGTGCAAACAAAGAAGAGAAATGGAAATTTCTCCCAGCAGCCTCAGGAGCAATGGATTAAATCTCCACAATCAACTTGATGTACCCAGCATCTGTGGAATACCTAAATAGACAACGAATCATCCCAAAATTGAGGCGGTAGACTTTGGGAGCAACTGTAGACTTGGGGTTTGCTTTCTGCATCTAATTTGTTTCTGGTTTTATGTTTTATCTTAGTTTAGTGTTTTAGAGCTTATAATCGTTGGTAGATTTGTTTACTGATTTGGTTGCTCTCTTCCGTGTTTTATTTTCTTACATATATATTTTTTTCCTTTTCTCTTTTGTGAGTGTGTATATGTATGCTTCTTTTGTGTATATTGTCTGTATAGCTTTCTTTGCCATTTGTCCTAGGGTTCTGACTGTCCATTATTTTCTATTTGCTTGTTTGTTTTCTAGTTTTCAGCACTTGTTATCATTGGAGGATTTGTTTTTTGGTTTGGTTGCTCTCTTCTTTCTTTCTCTCTCTTTTTAAAATTACTTTTAAATATTTAATAATTTTTTTCTATTTTAATAACTTTATTTTAATTAATTAATTTATCTCCCTTTTCTTCCGAGCCATGGGGCTGATAGGGTCTTGGTGCTCTGGCCAGGTGTCAGGGCTGAGCCTCTGAGGTGGGAGAGCTGAGTGCAGGACACTGGTCCCCCAGAGACCACCCTGCCCCACATAATATCAAGTGCTGAAAACTCTCCCAGAGATATCCATATCAACGCTAAGACCCAGCTCCACTCAACAACCAGCAAGGTACAGTGCTGGACAGGCTATACCAAACAACTAGCAAGATGGGAACACAAACACATGCATTAGTAGAGAGGCTGCCTAAAATCATAAGTTCACAGACACCCTAAACCACACCACCGGATGTGGTCCTGCCCACCAGAAAGACAAGATCCAGCCTCATCCACCAGAACACAGGCACCAGTCCCCTCCACCAGGAAGCCTACACAACCCACTGAACCAACCTTACGTACTGGGAGCAGACACCAAAAACAATGGGACTATGAATCTGCAAACTGCAAAATGGAGACCCCAAACACAGTAAATTAAGCAAACTGAAAAGACAGAGGAACACACAGTACATGAAGAAGCAAGGTAAAAACCCTCCAAACCAAACAACTGAAGAGGAAATGGGCAGTCTACCTGAAAAACAATTCACAGTAATGATAGTAAAGATCATCCAAATCTTGGAAATAGAATGGAGAAAATAAAAGAATGTTTAACAAGGACCTAGACGAACTAAAGAGCAAATAAACAATGATGAATAACACAATAAGTGAAATTAAAAACTCTCTAGAAGGAATCAATAGCAGAATAACTGAGGCAGAAGAATGCATAAGTGACCTGGAACATAAAATAGTGGAAAATAACTACCACAGAGCCGAATAAAGAAATGAAAGAATTGAGGACAATCTCAGAGACCTCTGGGACAACATTAAACGCACCAACTTTCGAATTATAGGGGTCCCAGAAGAGAAGAGAAAAAAAAGGGACTGAGAAAATATTTGAAGAGATTATAGTTGAAAACTCCCTAATATGGGTAAGGAAACCATCATTCAAGTCCAGAAAGTACAGAGAGTCCATACAGATAAATGCAAGGAGAAACAGGCCAAGACACATAATAATCAAACTCAAAATTAAATACAAAGAAAAACTATTGAAAGCCAGCAAGGGAAAAGCAACAAATAACAAACAAGGGTATCCCCATAAGATTAACAGCTGATTTCTCAGCAGAAGAACTCTACGAGCCACGAAGGGATGGCAGGACTGTTTAAAGTGATGAAAGGGAAGAACCTACAACCAAGATTACTTTACCCAGCAAGTATCTCATTCAGATCTGACAGAGAAATTAAAAGCTTTACAGACAAGCAAAAGCTAAGAAAACTCAGCACCACCAAACCAGCTCTATAACAAATGCTAAAGGAACTTCTCTAGGCAGGAAACACAAGAGAAGGAAAAGACTTACAGTAACAGACCCAAAACAATTAAGAAAATGGTAATAGGAACATACATATATCAATAACTACATTAAATGTAAGTGCATTAAATGTTCCCCCCAAAAGACACAGATGGGATGAATGGATAAAAAAAACAAGATCCATATATATGCTGTCTACAAGAGACCCACTTCAGACCTAGGGACACATACAGACTGAAAATGAGGGGATGGAAAAAGATATTCCATGCAAATGGAAAGCAAAAGAAAGCTGGAGTAGCCATTCTCATATCTGACAAAACATACTTTAAAATAAAGACTATTATAACAGACAAAGAAGGACACTACATAATAATCAATGGATCAATCCAAGAAGAAGATATAACAACTGTAAATATTTATGCACCCAACATAGGAGCACCTCAATACATTAGGCAAATGCTAACAGCCATAAAAGGGGAAATCGACAGCAACGCAATCATAGTAGGGGACTTTAACACCCCACTTTCACCAATGGACAGATCATCCAAAATGAAAATAAATAAGGACACATAAGCTTTAAACGATACATTAAACAAGATGGACTTAATTGATATTTACAGGACATTCCATCCAAAAACAGCAGATTACACTTTCCTCTCAAGTGCTCATGGAACATTCTCCAGCATAGATCATATCTTGGGTCACAAATCAAGCCTTGGTAAACTTAAGAAAATTGAAATCATATCAAGTATCTTTTCCGACCACAACACTATGACACTAGATATTAATTACAGGAAAACATCTGTAGAAAATACAAGGATATTCAGGCTAAACAATACACTACTAAATAACCAAGAGATCACTGAAGAAATCAAACAAGAAATCAAAAAATACCTGGAAACAAATGACAATAAAAACTCGATGACCCAAAACCTATAGGATGCAGCAAAAGCAGTTCTAAGAGGGAAGTTTATAGCAACACAACCCTACCTCAAAAAACAAGAAACATCTCAAATAAACAACCTAACCTTACATATAAAGCCATTAGAGAAAGAAGAACAAAAAAACCCCAAAGTTAGCCAAAGGAAAGAAATCATACAGATCAGATCAGAAATAAAATAAAAAGAAATGAAGGAAATGATAGCAAAGATCAATAAAACTAAAAGCTGGTTCTTTGAGAAGATAAACAAAATGGATAAACCATTAGCCAGAGACATCAAGAAAAAAATGGAGAAGACTCAAATCAATAGAATTAGGAATGAAAAAGGAGAGGTAACAACTGACATTGCAGAAATACAAAGGATCCTGAGAGATTACTAGAAGCAACTCTATGCCAATAAAATGGACAACCTGGAAGAAATGGACAAATTCTTAAGCATGCACAACCTTCCAAGACTGAAACAGGAAGAAGCAGGAAATATAAACAGACCAATCATAAGCACTGAAATTGAAAATGTGATTAAAAATCTTCCAACAAACAAAAGCCCAGGACCAAATGGCTTCACAGGTGAATTCTATCAAACATTTAGAGAAAAGCTAACACGTATCCTTCTCAAATTCTTCCAAAATATAGCAGAGGGAGGAACACTCGCAAACTCATTCTATGAGGCCACCGTCACCCTGATACCAAAACCAGACAACGATGCCAGAAAAAAAGAAAACTACAGGCCAATATCACTGATGAACATAGATGCAAAAATCCTCAACAAAATACTAGTAAAAAGAATCCAACAGGGCTTCCCTGGTGGCGCAGTGGTTGAGAGTCCGCCTGCCGATGCAGGGGACAAGGGTTCGTGCCCCGGTCTGGGAAGATCCCACATGCCGCGGAGCGGCTGGGCCCGTGAGCCATGGCCGCTGAGCCTGTGCCTCCGGAGCCTGTGCTCCGCAACGGGAGAGGCCACAACAGTGAGAGGCCGGCGTACCGCAAAAAAAAAAAAAAAAAAAAAAAAGAATCCAACAGCACACTATAAGGGTCATACAACATGATCAAGTGGGGTTTATCCCAGGAATGCAAGAATTCTTCAATATATGCAAATCAATCAATGTGATACACCACATTAACAAATTGAAGGAGAAAAACCATATGATCATCTCAATAGATGCAGAAAAAGCTTTCAACAAAATTCAACACCCATTTATGATAAAAACCCTTCAGAAAGTAGGAATAGAGGGAACTTACCTCAACATAATAAAGGCCATATATGACAAACCCACAGCCAACATTGTCCTCAATGGTGAAAAACTGAAACCATTTCATCTAAGATCAGGAACAAGACAACGTTTTCCACTCTCACCATTATTATTCAACATAGTTTTGGAAGTTTAGCCACAGCAATCAGAGAAGAAAAAGAAATAAAAGGAATCCAAACAGGAAAAGATGAAGTAAAACTGTCAGTGTTTGCAGATGACATGATACTATACACAGAGAATCCTAAAGCTGCTACCAGAAAACTACTAGAGCTAATCAATGAATTTGGTAAAGTAGCAGGATACAAAATTAATGCCAAGAAATCTCTTGCATTCCTGTACACTAATGATGAAAAATCTGAAAGAAATTAAGGAAACACTCCCATTTACCATTGCAACAAAAAGAATAAAATACCTAGGAATAAACCTACCTAAGGAGACAAAAGACTTGTATGCAGAAAACTATAAGACACTGATGAAAGAAATTAAAGATGATACAAACAGATGGAGAGATATACCTTGTTCTTGGATTGGAAGAATCAACACTGTGAAAATGACTATACTACCCAAAGCAATCTACAGATTCAAGGCAACCCCTATCAAACTACCAATGGCATTTTTCACAGAACTAGAACAAAAAAATTCACAATTTGTATGGAAACACAAAAAACCCTGAATAGCCAAAGCAATCTTGAGAAAGAAAAACGCAGCTGGAGGAATCAGGCTCCCTGACTTCAGACCGTACTACAAAGCTACAGTAATCAAGACAATATGGTACTGGCACAAAACCAGAAATATAGATCAATGGAACAGGATAGAAAGCCTAGAGATAAACCCAAGCACATATGGTCACCTTATCTTTGATAAACGAGGCAAGAGTATATAATGGAGAAAAGACAGCCTCTTCAATAAGTAGTGCTGGGAAAACTGGACAGCGACATGTAAAAGAATGAAATTAGAACACTCCCTAACACCATACGCAAAAATAAACTCAAAATGGATTAAAGACCTCAACGTAAGGCAAGACACTATAAAACTCTAGTGGAAAACATAAGCAGAACACTCCATGACATAAATCACAGCAAGATCCTTTTTGACCCACCTCCTAGAGAAATGGGAATAAAAACAAACAAATGGGACCTAATGAAACTTAAAAGCTTTTGTACAGCAAAGGAAACCATAAACAAGACAAACAGACAACCCTTAAAATGGGAGAAAATATTTACAAACAAACAACTGACAAAGGATTAATCTCCAAAATATACAAGCAGCTCATGCAGCTCAATATCAAAAAAAACAAACAACCCAATCCATAAATGGGCAGAAGACCTAAACAGACATTTCTCCAAAGAAGATATACAGATTGCCAACAAACACATGAAAAGATGCTCAACATCACTAATCATTAGAGAAATGCAAATCAAAACTACAATGAGGTATCACCTCACACTGGTCAGAATGGTCATCATCAAAAAATCTACAAACAATAAATGCTGGAGAGGGTGTAGAGAAAAGGGAACCCTCTTGCACTATTGGTGGAAATGTAAATTGATACAGCCACTATGGAGAACAATATGGAGGTTCCTTAAAAAACTAAAAATAGAACTACCATACAACCCAGCAATCCCACTACTGGGCATATATCCTGAGAAAACCATACTTCAAAAAGAGTCATGTACCACAATGTTCACTGAAGCTCTATTTACAATAGGCAGGACATGGAAGCAACCTAAATATCCACCAACAGATGAACGGATAAAGAAGATGTGGTACATATATACAATGGAATATTACTCAGCCATAAAAAGAAACGAAATTGAGTTATTTGTAGCGGGGTGGATGGACCTAAAGACTGTCATACAGAGTGAAGTAAGTCAGAAAGAGAAAAACAAATACCATATGCTAACACATCTATATGGAATATAAAAAAAAAGTTTCTGAAGAACCTAGGGGCAGGACAGGAATAAAAACGCAGATATACAGAACAGACTTGAGGACACGGGTAGGGGGAAGGGTAAGCTGGGATGAAGTGAGAGAGTGGCATGGACTTATATATACTATCAAATGTAAAACAGATAGCTAATGGGAAGCAGCTGCATAGCACAGGGAGATCAGCTCGGTGTTTTGTGTCCACCTGGAGGGGTGGGAAAGGGAGGGTGGGAGGGAGACACAAGAGGGAGGAGATATGGGGATGTATGTATATGTGTAGCTGATTCACTGTTATACAGCAGAAAATAACACACCATTGTAAAGCAATTATACTCCAACAAAGATGTTAAAAAAAAAAAAGACATACACAACAATTTGTTAACAAGGTCTACTGTACTTCCTGTGGAACCAGGGCTCACAATGGGAATGTGGGGACCCTTCACGACTGCCACTGCACCAGGGAGGCATTAGGACAAGAGCAAGTAAAAAATGCCATGAAGCCTTCTCGAGGCTCTGAAGTCACCTGATTCTTGATTCAGCTCTCACTTAGTTGCTGCAAACCTCTGACTGTTTTCCAGAGTTCAGGCAAATTTGGTTATGACAGTTTCTGCTTGATTTTTTATGTTTCTTTGGGGGCAAAATAGCTTGGCGCTGCCTACTGTATCATTTTTCTGACCTGAAATTTTAAATTGAGGAGCCAAATTTTAAAGGTTGGTAACCAAAGATACTACGAATTTTAAAAATTTATATGCAGAGCAGGATCTAGTCACTTTTTTATTACATACCATTGGCGTGCGATGTTTCACTTTGGTCTGGATAACACCATCTTTTTCGTACTGTATCATATCGTTAAGTGGATCCCATGGTCGAGTACTACATAAATGAAAAAAGACCACTTGTTTAATGACAAAGCAAAACGCTCAGAAACGTTTTAAAAAACTTTCTACTCTATGATTAGATTTTCATTGGTAATTATAAACTTAGCTGTAAGATTAAGATATGTCATATCTAATCTTCTGATCCTCAGCTTATCTTATAGGCTAACTACTATCATGGAGTCAAATTTATAATGAATGGAACATCAAGGGTAAAATCTCACATACTGTTTAATTTAAAAACTATTCATACTAACAATAAAAAAAACCTAGCAGGCTTCCCTGGTGGCACAGTGGTTGAGAATCCGCCTGCCAATGCAGGGGACACAGGTTTGAGCCCTGGTCTGGGAAGATCCCACGTGCTGCGGAGCAACTGGGCCTGTGAGCCACAACTACTCAGCCTGTGTGTCTGGGGTCTGTGCTCTGCAACAAGAGAGGTCGCAATAGTGAGAGGCCCGCGCACCGCGATGAAGAGTGGTCCCCGCTTGCCACAACTATAGAAAGCCCTCGCACAGAAACGAAGACCTAACACAGCAAAAATAAATAAATAAATAAATTTAAAAAGAATAACAACCCAAGCCAAGCTGTAGGATGTTATCAAAAAAAAAAAAACAAAACTAGAAATGAAGGCAAAAAACTATGAGATACTGTTTGTAATATAATTTTTAATTACTTACTCTGCAAACCTGTAATGCCATTCTCCTGTGAGTGAGTCAAGTTCAAATAACTTGCAAGACCACTCTTCATTTTTTGTTTTCCGATCTCTGGCAGCTTGTCTTTGAGCTTCTTCTAAAACATACTTTTCTTGAGTAGCTTCTGTTTGGTCTTTGGCATTTATGGCTCGAGTTACCCGCTGCCAGAGTCTAATACATGTGCAAAAATAATATTGAAAAGAACAACAGAAAATCAAATCTGCATGGAATAGGCTTGACTCCCCTTGAGAGAAAATGATGCCCATGTGGGTTTTTGGCTTTGAGAAAACTTATGCTCGGATGCTTAGAAACAAGTCAAGATATAAAAAGTGATGCCTTGAATAGAGTGAGACAGTGGAGACCAATTTTTTTTCTTGGCCAGAGAAATTTATTACATGGGTTCTTAAACATATGGAAGTGAATGGTGCTGACCCACATGGTAGAAATGTAATGAAGGCTCAAGCATCTACATTTTTAACAAGCTCCCTAGATGATTCTTGTACATACTGTTTAGGATCCACTGGCCTCAAAGATCCAGAAGTATACTGCCATGTTTCTCAACCTTGGGTGTAGGATTTGTCAGGGAATTAAAAAGAATCAGAATCTCCGGGAGTGGGCCCAAGTATTGCTTTTTTTTTTTTTTTTTTTTAATGTTTCCCAGGTGATTTTAATGTGCAGCCAGTGTTGAGAACATTGATTTAGCAGAAAAAAATACTGAGGTAAAAATCTTTTCCCCTACTAAAGTTTAGTGTTTTACTAGATACTTAAAAATATATCTGTATTCTACCCATCTGGGAAGATAGCATGTCGGGCTCAAAGAATAAAGGCTAGGGAATCAGATAGACTTGGGTTTTATCCTAGATGTGCCACTTCTTGGCTGGTGAACTTAAAGTTACTTATCTTGTCTAAGACTCATTTTCCTCATCTTTAAAATACATTAAATTAGACCCACATCTCAAAAATTGTCGTATGCCTTGGCAAAGTTTCACTCTGGATGGAGAGCATCACGTGATTATAGCTGAAACAGAATTTTCAGAACTGGTGCATACGTAACCTTCCATCTTTGAAAACCTCAATTTTGAGCATACAAGGAAAGTGCACGTAGACTTGAATCCTCATGAGAAGAGAATGATATGCATGTGCAAACATGTAGTGAGAACTAAACTGCATAATGTGTATAAAGTACCTAGTAGAGTGTCTTTTACACAGCTACCCCCTTCTCCTACCACAAGGAAAGAAATAGAAGAATACGATTGGGCAGTATGTATACAATATTTTTGGTGTAAAAGTATAGGAGATCCAGGAAGAATTTCATGATTTAAGAACATAAATTATGGCCTTAATTAGTCCCCAAATAATATAAGTCCTCTAGAAGCCTGCACATCCAGTGGCGTGATTTTTGTATTTTAGAAAACAAAACAGAAGTAGATTTTGTACCACTTCGCCTAAAGTTCTACATGCCTAACCCAGGTTAGAAAACAGCTGCCAGATAAAAACCAAGAATCATTAGTCCCACCATTTTATGCAAACAAAGAAGTTTTTGTTCTTCTTCTTCTCTCTCTCTCTCTTTTTTTTTAAAAATAAGCCCTGGAGCAGATAAGAAGAGAAAGGAAAAAATAGGAAGTTTAGTTTAGAGCTGCAGAAGAGCAGCATGATTTGTGTTATAATTATTTGACATTCACATACACCAAAACAAAATCTTGTCAAATCCCATAAATGTTGAACTATTTTGCTGAATTAAAAACAGAAAAGTGACCATACTGTTGAGGGATTACAAAAAATACTCTTTGATTTTTCATGAAGTGAGCTGAAAAGTGGTATACTTACTTCTCTGATTCAAAATCTCCTTGCTCTTCAAATTTTACAGTGTGCCTTATTAATCTCCACTGCTTAATGTCTGGTGTTGGATTCCAGAAAACCTCTGAATTATCAGTCTTTTTGTCAGTAATAAAAACTTCACTATCCTATATTTAAAGAAATTAAAAATTAATGTAGAGAATTATCTCTATTTAAAAGGGAATTCTGTAGTTTAGTAATATAATAATAATTTCTTCCTGACAATCCCACAGTGAAAGACATTTTTAAAACAAATATAACGCACTTTTCTAAAAGCCCCAGATCTCTTGTCATTCTTATAGAAACATTAAGATTAAATACCTAATACTTTTCATTTAAAAACTTGGTTGAATGCAGAGGAAGTTTGTGAGATTTCAGAAGTTTCACTTAATAAACAAATTTTAGACAATTACATGCAAAAAGCCTCAACAACTGTCTCTGAATTGTCAAAGTAGAGCATAGTGTTTGCTATAGCTACAATGAGATGCTGTAGACCATCTACGTATTCAATATATGTAGAAAAACGTAAAAGCCTTTCTTAGCATTAAAAATCTTAGCACAATCTTATAAATTTCATTTGTTAAAAAACAGTTTTATCTTTTTTTCCAAATGATATTCAGATAGAAGTAAATTTTAAAAATAACAGAGCATTGTAGCCTCTTAGTTGAGTCTCTAGGTCCATCTTCATTTTCTCATCATATTTCTCATCATTTTCTGATTATAATGCAGAAAAAAGCATATACCAGTGTTTACAGTGAGAGTGCATTTGGCAGTAGCATGATATGATCCTTTTTATTAATATAATAAGTTCCTCTTAACAAAATTATGTAAATATGAATTTAGGTCAGCAGAGAAGTAAATAAAAGCCATTGCTCTCAAAAAACACTGTATCTTTTCCATGGTCCTCAAAAGAAAATATAACCCTAATTGAAAATGCCTCTTCTGGTGAGAGGCAGTATACTGTTGTGTGTAAAAGCACGGCATTGAAGCCAGAGTGCTTGGGGGGAAATCTTACTTCACTACTTCGAACAAATTATTTAAACTCTCTGTGCCTCAGTGTCCTCCTCTGTAAAATGGGGACAATAATAATACTCATCTCATAGGGTTATTATACTAAATATTAAATGAGTTAATATGAGTAACATTTTAAAACAATGCAGTACATAGTACGTGATATGTAAGTGTTAGCTACTTTTACTGATTTAAAGTTTTGGAAAGATCAAATATTACATTAAACTAAATACTGTTGATACAGAGCAATACCAAAATATTTGTTAAATTGAAACTGATGTTGAATAGTGATGCTTTTAGAAATGGGATAAGTGAACTTATAAAATTTGATTTTTAATTTTTTTCCCACAAAATAGAATTCTTTTTGTAAAGCTACAGTATAAAAATACTTACCCAATGTCCTTCCAAAGTAGCTAGGACTTCTTTTCCCAATTTTAGTTTCCCTGATATTTGATTAACACAGTCACTACTACCTAGAAATGGCTTTTAAAAGAAAAAATGTTGAAGAAACATTTTACTTTTAACTTATATTTACATACAGTGTAGACAAAAAAACCCCCAAAAAGTAACTGTATAGTTACAGTGCTGTTAAAGGCACAAATGGTGAAATGCTGACTCAAATTTTAGTCAGAAATGTTCAATAAAAAGAAATTTAAATTTGTTGCTGTGGAAAAAATAGATAAAAGCAGACTATGTGAAGCCCAAACAAACATATTAAGAAAGATCACACTGAAATAACTGGTGTCCTGTGCTCTCTCTTGATTCAAGACTGCACTCTATCAATGCTGCAATATTTTAAGCAGTAACAACTCAGTAAACATAAGGGACTTAACTCATCTATTGAATAGCAACCCCTCCTTTAAAAACAAAACAATAAAACAATATCCAATCAAAAAAACCTTCTGAAAATTAAATTAGAAGAAATATATTTTGAGTTACTATATCGCCTTACTGATGTTTCTCCTCACTGACAAAATTTTGATGCTCCAATCTAATCTTTAAAGGTGTCATAAATTACTTAAGACCTCTTCAGTCATGATTTTCAAATATCATTATCACCATACAAGCAAAAAATCTGCTAAGAAGAAAAAAAAAATCAAAGGGCATTGAATCAAATAATACTTAAAGAGATCCTTTTTATTAGAGCAAAGTTGCTGATTAGCTGGATATCAACATAGGAGCAATTTAGTCATAAGTATTAAATAATTAATAGAAATATTTTTATCTAAATGTAATGTACTATCCCACACCAACAATGACACTGTGAAAAGGTCTTAAATTTCCCTTTTATGCTGAGGCAGACAGAATTTTCCAAAGATGGCCTCAATTATAGCTACCCTTCCTCCTTCAGCCCACATGTTCTTCCTCAATAAGATCCTGTCACCCTCTCACTGAGAAGTGGGGTCTGCATCCCTCCCCTTTGAATTTAGGTGGGTTTGTAATTCTTCAACTAGTAGAGAATGGTGGAAATGATGTAATTTGATTTCTGAGTCTAGGTCATGGACAGCAATGTAGCTTCTGCCTTCCTCACAGGACACTTGTCCTTGGAACCCTGAGCTGCCAAGTAAGAAGTCTGACTACCTTAAAGTTCCCTTGACGTGAGGAAGACAAACCACATGAAAAAGTCATGTTTACAGGTGCTCAGATCTGCAGTCCTAGTCTTTCAGTCATCCCAACATGTGATGACTTACATGTCATCAGACATGTAAGTGATGAGCCTTCAGATGTTACCAGGCCCCAACTGTTGAGTCTCTCATAGCCTGAAAGTCTTCCTAACTGTTGCCTCAGCCATTATGTAGCAGAGATAAGCCATCCCCAATATGCCCTGTCCAAATTCCTGGCCCACAGGACTCCTAAGGAACAGAACATAGCTGTTTCTAAGCTCGTGAGTTTTAAGAGTAAAGTGTTAGGCGGAAATAGTAAATAATAAAACTGTTAGTGTACACAGCATAGCTCAAGCTGATACATACTTTTCTTGGGAGGGTACATACTTTTTGGTATTCTATAAAGCAATGTTTCAATTTACTAAGAAATTTCCATTCATCATCTTCTTAAATCTCTTATTATAGTGCCAACAGTTTTATTAATTAAAATTAAAAACAACAAATCATGGCTTTCTGTTGATTTGGATCTTCCAAGGCTGCCCTTTCATGAATTCTATGCTCTTATGTTTAGTTTTTAATTAGAAACTAAATCATGCTTTGTTCAATATACATCGTATAGCTCTTCTTTAATTAGATGATACCTCCTATCATTCTCTACTAACCTTTAGTTTGAATTCAAGTATTGCACTGTATCCAGTTTTTTGACATGTAATATTGACTGTTCCACCAAGCTCCAGTGTCATTGTGCCATAAAGAATTCCTAAAGAAAAAAAACAATTTTGACAAAAGGTTAAAGAGAAAGAGAGAGAGACTGGCTAATAACAAGTAGAACTTTATAATCTAATCTTCTAAGAGAAATAATTCAAGAGGATTCTGTCCTACTCAATTACAATCTATAAGATACACATAAAGTTGGTTCTGTAGGATTTGAATAGATAACAGTTGATCCACATTATTTCCAGAGTCTATATTTACAAATTTATATTCTCACTAAAATATATTAGTAATCCCAAAATCAATACCCACAGCATTTTTGCAGTCATTCATGGACGTGTGCAGAGTGGTGAAATATTTGTTGTCCAATGTGCACACTGAAGCTGAAGTCAAACAAGGTGAGACTCTTGACTTCTGGCTTCATTACTCATGTAGTAAACAAGTGTCTTTTCTGCAGTATATTTAGTGCCACATTTTTGTGCTTTTTGTTGGTGATTTTACTATTTACAATGGCCCCCAAATAAGTGCTATCTGGTGTTCCTAAGCACAGAAGGTTGTGATGTACTTTATGGAGAATATATGTATGTTAAAGCTTGGTTCAGGCATGAGTTATAGTGCTGTTGGCTGTTAGTTCAATGCTAATGAATCAAAAGTATATATGTAATATGGTGTCTTTAAAAAGAAACAAAGTTATGCTTTGATTGGTTGATGAAAATACTGTGACAAGAGGCTCACAGGAACCTAACCATGTGTTTCCTCTAGGAGCAACAGTTTAGTATTCATTAATTCAGTGTCTGTGGTGACTTTATAGGACATAAGTACTACAAATAACAAGAATCAACTGTATAAGTAAGATAAATTTAAAAATCTCCGTATTTTGGTTCTTGACTAAAAACAGTTGGGGAAATTCTGAGTTTGACGAGTTAAACAGGCTCTGTGTGTGTGTGTGTGTGTGTGTGTGTGTGTGTGTGTGTGTGTGTATCTGTTCTTGGACTAAACTTTTTTTTTTCCCCAATGTTCATCATTCCCATAGTTTATATATTTTTACTATGTATACATAGAAACCACATAAGTTCATTTTGCACACAATCATACTATACATATCTTTCTCCAATTTGATTTTTAAACTCAACATTTTAGATAGGATTTAAAACTTTTTCAAATTTTTTAATATAATTTTTAAAGGTTACTCTCCATTTACAGTTATTACAAAATCTTGGCTATATTCCCCGTGTTGTACAGTACATCATTGAGCCTTGAGTCTATCTTACCAATAGTTTGTACCTCCTAGTCCTCCACACCTATAATGCACCCCCCTCCCCACTGGCAACCACTAGTGTGTTCTCTGTATCTGTGAATCTGCTTCTATTTTTGTTATATTCACTAGTTCATTGTATTTTTTAGATTCCATGTATTGAATATAAGTGATATCATACAGTATTTGTCTTTTTCTGACTTATTTCACTTAGCATAATGCCCTCCAAGTTGGACTAAACTCTTAAGGCAGCCTTTAATATGCAAATGCACAATGTTAATTTTCAAGAGAGGAACAGACTATGCAATGCTTCTCATATTTATTTGGCTATGGAATTCTTATTTTATAAAATAATTTGAGACTAGTGATTTGGAGAACACATCTTAGAAAATACACGAAGGTAGAAAATAATCATTTCCTCATTCACAAGGGGTTATGATCTCTCCTTTTTTCCGTGCAATAAAAACACTGCTATGAAAAAAAAAATTTTCCCTGTTGCTATTTGGGTATGACATTAGGTATCTCTCTACATGAAATATCATTTTATTTATTCTAAATTATTTAAAATTTAAAAGTATATTTCTCATCAATTCATTTCATGATTTCAGATATTTCACTTCACGTCTATTTCAAGAACCACACATGAAGCTCAAAGAATTACCTAGCCTGAGGTCACAAGTGGGCAGTCCTGCACAGTGGATGGGAGTCAACAAGCCTAGAGTTTAGTCTCAGCATTCTTACTAACTAGTTGGTCTGGCTTTAGATAAGATTCTTAACCCTCCTGGTTTTTTCATCTGTGAAATGAGGTCATATTAAATAATTTCTATGTTTTCATGAATCAGTTCCTAAAATAGAGGATAATTACCCTAAAAAGTTATTTTTAAGAAATGGGTTGGAAAGAAGGGTAAAGATAATGACCAAGCTGAATGTTTAAGATGATGTCATATAGCATAGCAGTGCAGATTGCAGAGCTGTGTGATCTCAGGCAAATTAACCTCTTTCTGCCTTATCTTCCTCGTTCATAAAACAGGGATAATATTACCTACGTTATAGGGCTGCTGGAATGATTAAATGAGTTTATAAATGTAAAGTGCACAGAATAGTTGGGTGCCTGGCCTGTTTTAAATGATAGTTTTTATTTAATACGTTTATCTGTATACTAAATAATGGGGAAAAAGCATAATACATTAATTTTTAACAAACTGCCAAACAAGGATGAGAAAAAATTTTAAAGAACTTGTTACAATGAAAAGCAGTGCATTAAAATTTTAAAAAGGGGTGGTGGCGCAAGAAGATAAAAATCACTTTTGAGGATTCGGAAATAGCGGGCAGTTTCATCAAACTTTACAACTCGCAGACAAGGCAAATGAAATTCCATTATTATAAATCAGCCTCTTCCAAATAAAGTAAGTGTCACAAAAAATCCACTGTGGTGAATTAATTCATCATAGAAATATTCAGCAGATGATAACAGTGATCTCAAGTATCTGTAAACCAAGGACACTTTCAAACAAAAGGCTGACTCCATCAACCTCAAAACATAAATTACAGTCAAATACACTTACTTAAAAAGAAGGTTTAAAAAAAACCTAACTCAAGTATAGAAAATATTTACCTTTACAATGAGCATATGGCATTGTCATTGCATAATCTTCGCCTCTATTCAAGAAAGTTAACCGTGCTTCTCCTTCTAATATTGCAGATAATGAGTTTCCTGAAATAAATATTGTTTTTTAAGTTTCATAAAAATAATTCAGCCAATTCAAAACAAACAAAACATATTTAGGACACCTACCAAATATCTACAGTGGAATGTCTTAAAAATGTCTCAGTCTCAATGTGTCCAAACATATATTTGTTGTCTTATACCCAAAACATATTCGATCCATGTTCCTATTCTTACAAAACGAGTACTTTTAAAAGGTACTCGTTATATGTTTGTTGTGTTATTTTACATGAGGCTCTTAAAAAAATTCTTAAACATGTAGAAAAACACTATTTCACTGTATAGCTTAATATGCCTTTTTTGAATAAAAACATTATTTCTTATCTGTAAGACACATTACTTCGTTAAGTCCCAAGCTTTAAGTACGTATAATTGATATAATAATACTATGGCTAATTTAGAAAAAATTTAAAATATGCATAACCCACCAAAATGCAATTGATGATAAAATTTTATGGTATTTTCTTCTAGCTTTTCATATATATATATATATATATATATATATATATAAATAAATATATATATTTCCCCCATTGAGAGCTTTATGGAAGTATAATTTACATACAGTAAGTGACCCATTTTAATGGTGCATTTTGATAGTCTTAGCAATTGTATCCAGTCACGTAACCTCCACCAGCACAATCCCTGCTCCTTGGCAGTCAATCTTTTCCTCCAGCCCAAGGAAACCACTGGTCTGGTTTCTATCACTATAGTTTGGCCTATTTTAGAATTTTGTATAGATGGCATCATAGAATATGTAGTTTATTGTGTCTGATTTCTTTCATTTAGCAAAATATTTTTCAGGCTCATCCATGTTACTGTATCATCATTTCATGCCACTTTAACAATACTGAAAAATCTAATGTATGAACATAGTATATCTCTCCATTTACTTGTCTTCTTTAATTTTCCTCAGCAATGCTTTGTAGTTTTCAGTGTACAGGTCTTATATATTTCATTAAATTTACTCTTAAATATTTTATTTTTAAGATACTATTGTAATCAGAGTTGCTTTTTAAATTCTATTCTGCAAGTGTACATTTCTAGTATATAGAAATACAATTGATTTTTGTATTTTGATCATGTATCCTACAACCTTATGAAATTCACTCATTAGTTCTAGTAGTATGGTGGTATATTTTAGAGGATTTTCTATATAGATCAGGTATGTATGTGGTTTAACTTCTTCCTTTCTAATCTGTATGCTTGTTCTTTAACTTGCCTACTGAATTGGCTAGGACTTCTAACAGAATTTCATACAGAAGTGGTGAGAGTGAATATGCTTGCCTTGTACCTGACCTTAAGTAAAAATTATTCTATTTTCAACATAAGAGTATTAAGTTGGCTATTTATTTTTCATAGATACCTTTAATCTAGTCCTAGTTTGTTGAGAGCTTTTATCATGAATGGATATTGAATTTTGTCAAATGCTTTTTCTGAATCTATTAAAATGATATGATTTTCCTTTATTCTATTAATATGAATTACACTGATTGTTTTTCAGGTGATATGCCAACCTTGTATTTGTGAGATAAACCCCCTTGATCATGATATATTATCTTTTAAATATATTGATCATGACATATGTCATTTTTAGATATCCAATTATGTGTGTGTATTACCATTTATATATATTGATTTGTTACTTATTTGTTAAGGATTTTTGCAGGTATATTCAAGAAAGATGTTGATCTACAGTTTTCTGATAATGTCTGGTTTGGGGATTAGTGTAATGCTGGCCTCATAAAATAGCTGAAAAGTGTTTCCTCCTCTTCTATCTTCTGTAAGAAGCTGTACAGAATTGGCATTATTTCTTCCTTAAATATTTACAAGAACTCAAAATATCTGGGCCTGGACCATAACTTTTTTATAATTCTTTTTTAAATTAATTAATTTATTTTTGGCTGCATTAGGTCTTCTTTGTTGTGTGTGGGCTTTCTCTAGCTGCAGTGAGCGGGGGCTACCCTTTGTTGCAGTGCGCTGGCTTCTCATTGCGGTGGCTTCTCTTGTTGCAGAGCACGGGCTCTAGGCGCGCGGGCTTCAGTAGTTGTGGCTCGCGGGCTCTAGAGCACAGGCTCAGTAGTTGTGGTGCACGGGCTTAGTTGCTCCACGGCATGTGGGATCTTCCCAGACCAGGGCCCGAACCCGTGTCCCCTGCATTTGCAGGTGGATTCTTAACCACTGTGCCACCAGCGAAGCCCTGGACTATATCTTTGAAGGAAGATTTAAAGTTACTAATTCAATTTCTTCCACTGATTTAAGGCTATTATAATTTTACATTTCTTCTTGGGTCAGTTTTGGTAATTTGTGTTTTTTAAGGGATTTGCCTGTTTCATCCAAGCTGTCAAATTTATTGTCATAAAATTATCCATAATATTTCCTTATCATCCTTTCAGTGTCTGTAGGATCCGTAGTGATTCTGCTCATTTTATTCCTGATTTGTATTCTTTATTTTGATCAGTCTAAAAGCAACTCTTGGGTTCCCTGATTTTCTCAGTTGTCTGTCCACTTTCTACACTGATGTCTGCTCATTATTATTTCCTTTCTTCTACCTACCTGAAATTTGATTAGCTTTTTCTAACTTCATAGGGTAAAAAGTTAGATCACTGATTTGGTTCTTTCTTTTTTTCTAATTTAAAGTTATAAATCTCTCTCTAAGCACCCCTTTTGCTGTATCCTACAAATTTTGATATGCTGTATTTTCATATCATCTAGTCTTAAATATTTTCTAATTTCTCTTGTGATTTCTTCTTTGGCCCATGAATTATTTAGAAGTGTGTTATTTAATTTCTAAATATTTGGAGTTTACCTCGATATCTTGTTATTTATTTCTAATTCTATTTCATAAAGGTTGCAGAACATGTTCTGTATGATTTCCATCTTTTGAAATTTATGGAGAGTTGTTTTATGGTCAAACATGTGATCTATACCAGTGAAAAACCATAGGTGTACTTGAACACAATGTGTATTCTGTAACTGTTGCCTGTAATGTTCTAGAAATATCAATTAAGGTAAGGTGTTGATAGTGTTTTTCAGGTCTATATGTCTTTGCTTATATTTCATCTAGTTGTCTTATCATCTGCTGAGGAGACAGTGTTAATCTAAATATGATTTTGGAATTGCCTATTTCTCCCCCTAATTCTGTTTTTGCTTCATGTATTTTGAGGTTCTATGATTTGATATACATTTGTGATTATTATGCTTTCCTGATGTACTAAACCTTTTATCGTTATGAAATACTCCTTTTTTTTAATCTCTTTAAAGCTTTTTGTCTTAAAAGTTTATTAATATAGCCACTCAATCATACTTGAACTTAATGTTCACATAGTTTAGCTTTTAATTTTTTCTATCCATATACTTTCAACCTATTTGTGTCTTTACACTTAAAGTGGATCTATCCTTGCTGTTTTATTCAATCTGACAATCTGTCTTTAAATTGGATTATTTTGACCATTAACACTGATATAATTACGATGGGTTTTTTTATCTGCCATGTTACTGTGTATTTTCTATTGTTCCTCTCTGATTTTTATTCCTTGATCAAGCTTTCCTGCTACTTTAAAAAATAATTTGAATTTTTTTTTAGAATTTCATTTCAATAATCTTATTGGCTTTTTACTTATGCTTGTCATTATTGTGTGGATGTGTGTAAGCTCATGTGCACACGCACATGCTCTAAAATAGCGTTTCTCAACAGTGGCGCTACTGCTATTTTGGACTGGATAATTCTTTGTTGTGGTGGGTTGTCCTGTGCATTGTAGGATATTTAGCAGCATCCCTGGCCTCAAACTACTGGATATACCAATTGGAAAACCAAAATATCTCTGGCCATTGCCAAATGTCTCCCGGGCCCCAAAGTTGAGGACCAGTGCTTTAGCGATTACAAATATTTATCTTTAAAATTTCACACGCCACTTACAATTAAATTAAATTAACCACTTTTTTTTTTTTTTTTTTTTTTTTTGCGGTACTGGGGCCTCTCACTGTTGTGGCCTCTCCCATTGCGGAGCACAGGCTCCAGACGCGCAGGCTCAGCGGCCATGGCTCATGGGCCCAGCCGCTCCGTGGCATGTGGGATCTTCCCGGACCAGGGTACGAACCCGTGTCCCCTGCATCGGCAGGCGGACTCTCAACCACTGCGCCATCAGGAAAGCCCAAATTAACCACTTTTATAAAATGTAGAAACTTTGCAATCTGTATGTCCACTCTCCTTTAAGCTTTTATGCTATAGTTATATCTGCATATGCTATAAAATTCACAAGGTAATGTTAACATTCTTTGTTTTGAACAGTAATATATATTATAAACAAATTGAGAAGAAAAAGTAAGAAAAAATGTCTTTTGGATTTACTAGATACTTATCATTTCTTACAATCTTCTGTCCATTCTGAGGATCTGGGTTTTTATCTAGTATCATTTACCTTTAGCTTGAAGAACTTTATTTAGCTTTTCTTGTAGTATGACTCTTCTGGCAACACATTCTTTTAGTTTTATTTTATCTGAAAATGACTTTATTCTTGAAGAATATTTTCTTTCAACACTATAGAGATGTTCCATTTCCCTGAGTTCTTCACAGATTCTAATAAGAAGTTGGCTATTACAGAATCATTATTTCCCTGAATGTATTATATTGCTTTTCTCTTTTTGTATTCAAGATTTGTCTTCGATCTTTGGCTTTAAATAGTTTGAGTACATTGTGTCTTGGCTTAGCCATGTTTTTTTTTTTTTTCCCTAACCACTAGACTGTCAGGAAATTCCCTGTATTGCCTTCTCTAGGACATTGATGGATTCCCACTCCACCAGTTTTCTAGAACTCGAAGTTAAAGAAGTGGGAGTTGGGAACTTCTCTGGTGGTCCAGTGGTTAAGACTGCACTTCCACTACAGGGGGCATGGGCTCGATCCCTGGTTGGGGAGCCAAGATCCTGCATGCATTGGTTTAGCCATCTTAATGTTTATTCTGCTTGGTATGCTTTGAGCATCTTGAATGTGTAAATTTATACCTTTCATTATATTTGGAAAACTTTTGCATCATTTTTTTTAACATCTTTATTGGAATATAATTGCTTTACAATGGTGTGTTAGTGCCTGCTTTATAACAAAGTGAATCAGCTATACATATACATATATTCGCATATCTCCTCCCTGTTGCATCTCCTTCCCACCCTCCCTATCCCACCCCTCTATGTGGTCAAAAAGTATCGAGCTGGTCTCCCTGTGCTATGCGGCTGCTTCCCACTAGCTATCTATTTTACGTTTGGTAGTGTATATATGTCCATGCCACTCTCTCCCTTCGTCCCAGCTTACCCTTCCCCCTCCCCGTGTCCTCAAGTCCATTCTCTACATCTGCGTCTTTATTCCTGTTCTGCCCCTAGTTTCTTCAGAACCAATTTTTTTTTTTTAGATTCCATATATATGTGTTAGCATGTGGTATTTGTTTTTCTCTTTCTGACTTACTTCACTCTGTATGACATACTCTAGGTCCATCCACCTCATGACAAATAACTCAGTTTCGTTTCTTTTTATGGTTGAGTAATATTCCACTGTATATATGTGCCACAACTTCTATATCCATTCATCTGTCAATGGACACTTAGGTTGCTTCCATGTCCTGGCTATGGTGAATAGAGCTGCAATGAACATTGTGGTACATGACTCTTTTTGAATTACGGTTTTCTCAGGGTATATGCCCAGTAGTGGGATTGCTGGGTTGTACGGTAGTTCTATTTTTAGTTTTTTAAGGAACCACCATATTGTTCTCCATAGTGGTTGTATCAATTTACATTCCCACCAACAGTGCAAGAGGGTTCCCTTTCTTCACACCCTCTCCAGCATTTATTGTTTGTAGATTTTTTGATGAAGGCCATCCTGACTGGTGTGAGGTGATAACCTCGTTGTAGTTTGGATTTGCATTTCTCTAATGATTAGTGATGTTGAGCATCATCAATTCATTATTTTCCTGTTCCATTTTCTCTCCCCTTCTGGCACTCCAGTGACACATATGTTAGACCATGTGATATTATATAACAGATATCTGAGGCTCTGTTCATTTTTTAATATAATTTTTCTCTGTGCTTTCCACATTGGATTTCTATTTATCTATTTACAAGTTCACTTATTTTCTTCTCTATCATCTCCACTCTGCTGTAAAGTTCACTCTATGAATTTTTAATTTAAAATACTGAATTTTTCAGTTCTAGAATTTCTATTTAATTTTTGAAATATATCTATTTCTACTTTTCTTCTAAGCTGTACAATTTTTTCATTCACTGTGACCATATTTTCTTTTACTTATTTAAGGGCACTTATTTTAGCCACTTAAAAATCCTTGTGTGCTACTTCCAACAGTATATCCTGGGGTTTGTCTCAGTTGATCTTCTTTTCCTTTGAGAATATGTTCCATTTTCCTGGGTCTTTAAGTTAGGTAATTTTGTATTCGATTCTGGACATTATAAATGTTGAGTTGTAGAGACTCTGAATTCTATTATTTTTCTCCAATGAAAGTTGTTCTTTTGTCCTAGCATGCAATTATTCGGTTGGACTCAAATTACGAACTTTGGTTTTTTTTTTGGGTGGCAGTTTTGTTCTGGATTTAGCCAGAGAGGTAGGCAGAGAGAATTCAGGATCCCCTCTCTGGCTCTTTTACTTCTCAGGTTCCTGTTCTCTGTCCAGTGGCCACAGTTTCTCCAAATTTAGTGTTTGGTTCCCCAGGTCAGAAAGGCTGCAATGTTTCCACCAGTTTACCCTGCTAACTGTACCTGACCTGAGGCTGAAAGTCACGGAAACGAGGATTCATTCTGTATAATTTCTGTTGTATGACTGTGGACTTTCCGCTAAATTGGCCTGCAATTGCTCTCTTGAATGTTTTCAAGTATTAATAGCTGCTTTCTATATTAGGGCCAGATGTCCAGAGGAGAAGGACTGGTCTAGTAGGACCTTATTCAGACACTGTTGTTCACATACACTCTTAACACAGTAAAACCACATAGATTTTTGTATCCAACTTTATACATGTATTGGTATACCATAAAATCATTTCTCTCTTATTATATAGTATTCATAACCATACTATATCTTAAAGTAACTGAATGTTCTCTTATTTTAAAGGAAATACTTGCTCTTTGTGGGAAAGTTGAAAAATCCAATGATAATTACCCATAATTCCATCATTCAGGTTAATCACGAAATCTTGATATAATTCCTTGCATCTTTTTTCCTATATATGAATGTATACATGTTTTAAAGCAGAGTTGACTCAGAGCATATATGTACTCTGCTTTTCACTTAACATTATATCATAAGCCATTTCAGATTTTACTACACATTAGAATTACCTGAGGAGATTGTAAAAATGTATATTCTTGGGCTTCCCTGGTGGCACAGTGGTTAAGAATCTGCCTGCCAATTCAGGGGACAGGGGTTCGAGCCCTGGTCTGGGAAGATCCCACATACCGCAGAGCAACTAAGCCCATGCACCACAACTACTGAGCCTGTGCTCTGGAGCCTACAAGCCATAACTACTGAGCCTGTGTGCTGCAACTACTGAAGCCCGTGTGCCCAGAGTCCGTGCTATGCAACAAGAGAGGCCACCACAGTGAGAAGCCCATGCGTCACAACAAAGAGTAGCCCCCACTCGCCAAACTAGAGAAAAGCCCCGCGCACAGCAACAAGGACCCAACGCAACCAAAAATAAATAATATAAATAAATTTATATTAAAAAAGAATATACTTGCGCCCAGTGATTTTGATTTGGTAAGTCAAGATTGGGATTCAGGACTCCAAAATTTTAACTGATACTCTGATTATGAAATTGATGGTTTATGCATACCGTTTGAAAAACAAGAGCAGTTCTCCCAAATGATGATAAATTATTCAACCCATAGCAAAGTGACTAAGTACATATATTTTATCTCCTCTGCAGAATATCAGAAAGCCATTTAAAAATGAATGGTTCTTAGGGCAAAGACTAGTGGTACAAGAAAAAACAGATCCATAGATCCAAGAAGATAGCCCTTGAAATAGAAAATAATGGCATTAAAAACCAGTGATAAATAAACCAAATACTGAGAAAATTTATTGGCTTTTGGGAAGAGAAAGTTGTGATCTTGCTTCACTTCATACACACTATATAAAAAGAAATAAATTTCAGGCAAACTAAAGAGCAGTGAAAGCATAAAAATATGAGAACATGTGAGCGAATTATTATATAAGCTGAAGAGAGAAAGGGTTTTCTAATTGTGACACCAAAAGCAAAAACCAGCAAAGGAAAAACTGATAATTTAGTACATCAAAATGTCAAGAGAGGGCTTCCCTGGTGGCGCAGTGGTTGAGAGTCTGCCTGCCGATGCAGGGGACGTGGGTTCGTGCCCCGGTCCAGAAGGATCCCACGTGACGCGGAGTGGCTGGGCCCGTGGGCCGTGGCCACTGAGCCTGTGCTCCACAGTGGGAGAGGCCACAGCGGTGAGAGGCCCGCGTACCGCAAAAAAAAAAAAAAAAAAAACAAAAAACAAGTCAAGAGACTACTTGTTAAGAGGAAAATACTCTACCCAGATGTCATTAAATTTAACTTAATTTAGATTCAAGAAAATGAACTAATTCCTAAAACAATATAAACTATCAAACTCTCCTAGCAAGAAGTTTGTATATGGGCAAGTCAATAACCAAAGAAGAAATGAGGAAGTTACCAAAAAATTGTCCCTACGAAGTTTGAATTTAGTAAATTCTTTCAAGTTATAAAGGAACAGATAGTTCTGATATACACAACTGTATGTACTATAACATAGAAAAAAGAAGGCCAGCTGCTGAAGTAATTGCAGAAAGTGAGCTATGTACCTGGTATTCAATAAAAATTCTACAAGGGAAGAACACATATTCACTAAAGCCATTTAAACTATAGTCAGGGTAGGGGCATGGAGGGATGGAGGGTTCAGTGGGGAGGGAATAACCCAAATATACGTAACCTTCAGAAGAAAATGATCACCCTCTGAAACAAGCAAAATATAAAACTAGGCAAAAAAATCAAAACCAAAACCCAAACAAAGCAAGCATCAAGGGATGATTTGTTTGTTTGAATTGTCACAGATTTTAGATTAAGGTTTCCTACTGTACATATTTATTTTCCCTTGTACTTAAAAAAGTTTTTGTTAGTATGTTACTTGATCCAAGGTTAAATATCATTACTGACTGACCCTGGACTAAGTATTCTAACTGTATTTGGATGCTTTCTCCTCTTTTCAAAGACTAAAACAAAACAAAACATTATGGCCTAAAATGGTTAGCTATAGTGGGCAATCATTATTCTGTCTTTTGATAAGTGGTACTTGTGGTAAATTTACACGTACGTGATGAACACTTACATAACATGAGTCATATCTCTATTTATGAATGAGCAAAGAAAAACAACAGAAAAAGAAAGGTCATTACCCAAGTAAAAATGGTAAAATGACATATAAATTCCTGGCTGAAAACAGCCCAAGACACTGTCTGTATAAAAGCTCACCAGGAAATACTACCTTCCAGAAAAGCATATAGATTGAGACACGGGTAAACTCACCATAGAACTTGGACTTAGCCAGGATACTACCACTAAGGCAAAATCCATCTTTTCGGTTACTAACATAAAAGGCAGATATTGGTGGATGATGGGACACCTATTGAATACAGGAAAAATACATTAAAATATAATAATATAAGCATATTATTGTGATATTATCAAAAGTTCAAGTCTTAAAAGCATACTCTAATAATGAATTAAAAGAAACATTTGGTAAGTAGTAAAATTAAATATTGATGATTATAGTAACCAATCTCCAAGATGTATCTGAAGGAAACCCACCTCCTGGTATTCACACCGTTAAGGTGAGCTTCTCTTACACTGTACCAAAGTTAGTTTGTGTGGAAGTAATAGTATATCACTTCTGAAATTAGGTTAAATGCAGCATGTACCTTGGTGTGTGTGTGATTCTCTCTCGAAGATCATTAGCTCTGAAAGGCCAGCTTCCATGTTATGAACAACTCTATGGAGAGGCCCATGTGACAAGGAACTGAGTACTCTTGTCAAAAGCCATGTGATGAGCTTGGAAGCAGAATCCTCCAGCCCAGGTAAGCCTTCAGATGATTGCAAAGCTGGCTGATATCTTGACCTCAACCTCAGGAGAGATCCCGAGCCAGACCACCCAGCTAAACAGTTCTCAGATTCCTGAACATCACTGCATGAGATAATAAATGTTTTTTGTCTTAAGCCGTTAAGTTTTGAATTTGTTATATAGCAATGAATAAATAATACAGTGGCTATTCTTCATGTAGATTACTGAATAGACTGTAGGAAACTAACAAAAGCTTTAACAAATATTTTAATAATTAATATTGCAAAATGTATATATCATGTTTTTTGAAATGAGACAAAACTAAAATCAAACGCTTCTCAACTTAGTGAAGAATTATAGTGAACTAAAATACAAGACAGTATAATCATTAATTTAAAAAAATTAATACAGATAAGTGGTTTCAATCTGAGGAGTATATCAAAATCTCTTGGGAAGAGGAAGGTTTTTCAAATAACACAGTCTTCTCATCCTCCTTACATTCTGTATATGAAAGGTAAGCAGGTCAGGATTTGTTTAGATGAAGAATAGCTGGGAAGATATAATAGGGTGGGAGAATTAAATTTAAAAATAATGAGGCAAAAAGTGCAATATCAGATTATCTAATTGTGAATCTGTGGAGGGCTTAAAAAGGCATGTAATTTGAGATAAATTTAGAAAGATATGGAGGACCCTGAATGTCAGAGAAATGGGTGTAAATTTGATTTAGGAACTGGGGAACCACTGAAGTATTTGGTCCAAAAAAAGGAGGGGGGGCAGAGCAATAAAAATAAAGATTTATTTTTTATCGTAGGATTCCATGACTGTAAGAGAGTATGTAGCTTAAGAGTATGGTATTTAGTAGTAGTCAGTACCAAGAGGTTAAAATCTTACCAAATGTTCGCTAGTAAGAAAGGTTATAATCAACAGTGAGTTTACTGAGTTAACATTTTCTATAAAAAAATCTGAATAACTTCCAAATCAGTTTTATTTCTATAACATGGATTTCTAATACCTGTTCAGCAATATAAAAAGTTTTGCTGTTTGTTCTGGGATGAATCCACAAACAACGGAAAGTCTCACCAAGTATAGGATTATAAGGTTTCTTCAGTCCCTAGTAAAAAACATACAAGTTTCAAATTATAAATATGGAAGATTCAAAGTACTAACTTAAACCAGTCAAGATAGGCTTAACTGTATCATCTGGGAACTATCCTTATAAAATTTCCCAGTAGTGACATGAAATAAAATTAAATGACTTCAATCATAATACAGGTCTAAATAACCAAGTATTTTGCAATTCTGCTAACTGAAAGAGGCCCTGCAATGCAATTATTAATAAATAATCTAAAGATAACATAAAGAATAAAGAACACATATAAGGCTATAGAAAGTAAAACAAACATTACCTTTGGCTTTTTATAGAATCCTGACAAATACCATTTTACTACTTTCTTCAAACGGAAATAAGGATTTTCTTCAAGAGCAGCCCTAAAAAATAAAACGATATATGCAAAAATTTTACAGAACATATCACAAATTCTCCCTCATATTAATCAACAATTGAATATGAGATATGACTGGAAAGCATAATTCATTTTCAAAATAGATGGCAAAAACAACCATATAAATCAGTTTGCAAGAATCACTTTTCATAATCTGGTTACTTTTCTGCCCATTTTTAACCCCATCTTTAGTCTTCAACCTCCCCTATGTGCTACCAACTGATTTTCCAGAGTGAACTAACTGTACAAATAGATAATCAAAGAATAATTTTCATTTTAAAACAGGCATTTTCAAAAGCCATGACTCACCTGTCCCCTTGCCCTTCTGCTAATTCTATGAATATTGCAAAACAATGATTGTGTTTTTCAGGTGAATTCTGAGTTTGTATATATATATGTATATATGGCAATTTATTTATATTACTCCCTTCAAGCATGTCTGAAGATCCAATGTGGTGATTTTTGAAGATGAAGTGTGAGATGGAAGAGGCTAGGCCTAGGCTCGCCGACAACTGTGCCAAGTTGAAAATACTGAACTTTTCGGGAGTTAACATCCCTCTGATTGCTCTCTTCTTTTCTTGGTTTAAATTCTCTTACTACACAATTTATTTACAGCTTTACATGTATGTAGAATGCACAGTTCAAAACTCAAAGCAATATAAAGAAGTACACGGTCTTGCTATTGCCCCATCTCTCCATACTCTTCCTACTTAACCTCCCATAGGCAAACTTTTTTTTTAGCTGCTGCTTTTTTTTTTTTTGGCCGCACCACGTGGCATATGGGATCTTAGTGCCCCGACCAGGAATCAACCAGGGATCTAACCCGCGCCCCCTGCAGTGGAAGCACAGAGTATTAACCACTGGACTGCCAGGGAAGTCCCTAGTTGCTTCTTTTTATATAGTTTTCTTGAAGTATAAAGAAGCAAATATAAATATGTAGTATTTTTTTTCTTTGGCTGTGTTGGGTCTTCATTGTGGTGCGTGGGCTTCTCAGTGTGATGGCTTCTCTTGTTGCGGAGCACAGGCTTTAAGCACACGGACTTCAGTAGCTGCAGCATGGGGGCTCAGGAGTTGTGGCTAGTGGGCTCTCGAGAGCAGGCTCAGTAGTTGTGGCTCACAGGCTTAGTCGCTCTGCAGCATGTGGGATCTTCCTGGACCAGGGATCGAACCCATATCCTCTGCACTGGCAGGAGGATTCTTAACCACTGTGCCACCAGGGAAGTCCCAAATATGTAGTCTTTTTCTTAAAAAAAAGGGGGAACAAACTAAATGCATTCTTCTGTATCTTGCTTTTTTACACACACACACACACACACACACACACACACACTCCTGAAGATTCCTCCAAATCAGTTTATAGAGTTCTTCCTTAGTGTAGATGTACCATACATTACTTAACCAGTCAACTGTGGCTGGACACTTGAGTTATCTAACCTTTTGCTGTTCCAAACCCTGCTGCAACAATTTTGTATATATGTCATTTTGTACATGTGGAGTTGTATCTGTAGGAGATATTCCCAGAAGCAGGATTACTGGATCAAAGGATTGAATACATTTATAATTTTGGTAGATACTGCCAGATGCCTTTCTAATGCACTGTGCTAGTTTGTATGACCCAACAGCAGTCTATGAGTGCCACACAACCTTGGCAACAGTGTGTGTTGCCAGAAGTGCAACCTTTTAATTTGGGAAAATGGTCATCTCTCAAGATCTTACTGTGATTCATAGGAACCTACCTCATATTCTGAGGGAAATACATTTCTAGATAGATTAAAGGAAGCAGAACTGGGGTATAAAAGCATCTAGATTTTTGGTCAAAGTGATGGATGGAAAATAGATCTTATTATGGTCTGAATTTGCACTTTTCTTATTTTAAGTGAAGTTTACATGTTTAAGGACTATTTTTTTTTTTTTTGCTGTACGCGGTCCTCTCACTGCTGTGGCCTCTCCCGTTGCGGAGCACAGGCTCCAGACGCGCAGGCTCAGCGGCCATGGCTCACAGGCCCAGCTGCTCCGCGGCATGTGGGATCTTCCCAGACTGGGGCACGAACCTGTGTCCCCTGCATCGCCAGGCGTACTCTCAACCACTGCGCCACCAGGGAAGCCCTTAAGGACTATTTTTATTACTTCATTTTTAAACTGCTTGGTCATTTCCTCCACTTCTTTTTCTATTAGGTTATTGATCATTTTCATTCACTAAGAATTTCTTTTCATTCACTAAAATAAAAAGAGCCCTTTTTACTTTAGGGAGCTTAACAGTTCATTTATGACTTAATTTGCAAAAATCTCCCACAGTTTACAAATTATCCTTTGAATCAGCTTGTTTTTTTTCATTCACTAAGAATTTCTTTTCATTCACTAAAATAAAAAGAGCCCTTTTTATTTTAGGGAGCTTAACACTTCATTTATGACTTAATTTGCAAAAATCTCCCACAGTTTACAAATTATCCTTTGAATCAGCTTGTTTTTTCTTTTTTTTTTGCAATGTTCATTAATGCAACTAATAGACTAATAATGCAATGAATAAACTGAATACAGGTATTAATGCAGAATCTAAAAATCAGGTCACAGGGCCAGAACCTAGTATCTTAGAAAACACAGCGCCTTGAAACTGCTGCTGGAATGGGGGCAGCAAGTGAAACCTGGAAAAGTATGATTGTCTAAGAAACTGCTGGGAAAGAGGTAGGCAGCTCCTCCTCCACCTCCCTCATGCCTGCCTTCTTCAGAATTACTCCCAGGATTAGCTGGCAGGAAGAAAAGCAAAGGTGAGAGTGGGGATTTATGCCATGTGCCAGCAGTTAGTAGGATGTTCCAGTTGTGATAAGCTGCACATGCCTCACTGCATGCAGAGAGAATAAGCACAAACAAAAGCAGAAGCCCCAGGACAGGACCTGAAGGAGGACTTAGGTGGGGGAGAACCAAGAATGCCAACCAGCTCTCCCTGTGTTAGGTCAATGCACAGGTCAGGGAGCCTGTGATGGCAGTGCTATCAAGGCAGGGGCAGAATTCCTGTCTTCCTCAAGCTTGTGATTTCTCCATTTGACCTCATAAATGGAAAAATTACAGCAAAGTATTAAACCTGCTTCTTATTAAGGTCAACTACAGAAGTGGTGGAGAAGAGAGAGTGGTATCTCATTTGAGCCTGATTTTGGGACAGCATTACCACTGAAATCAGCACTCTGAAAATACTCGAAAACCATGAAGTATCTTTTATTTTAAGAAATGAGAATTTACTTACTCAGATAGGAAATCTGCATGATAGTAGTAATCTGAAAGTTTATCCAGGAAAGAACGGGGTTCCAAAATAAATGTAGGCAGAACCACCCTGGATAGGTCCATGCCAGGACGGACTTGTTTCAGTAGTGTCCAGATAAGGCTTTTGTTTTCTTCTGACACAGTTTCTGTTTGAGAAGCCTCACCTGCCTTCAGCAATTAACAAAAAATACTGAAATACTATATTTATTTCAGACACATAAATATGTAGATAAGACAGCTAATACTGGAAATATGAATCTTCTCTAAGACTATTCCAAGCAATCTTAAAATGTGAAAATAACCCATTAGGTAATAAGTCAACACCTATAAAATTTAGTAAAAGGGTAGTCGCAAGAGACACTAAATAAAGTGAATGATATATACAAAGAATCCATTACAAAAAAACATTATACTCTATTATTTTATACTATGTTTACTTCTATGCATTAGCAATAACAAGAAAGTTATAAATTCATGCTTCCCTACAATTTACTTTGTACCTGGCAATAACATCAAGGAGTATCTTATTTCAAAAGCAAACCTGAAGATGTAAACTCTAAATTTAATAGAATATATTGGTATTTGTGCGAGTATATGTGTTTAATTGTTTATAAATCTTGATATATTCATATGTATGCAACTTTTAACATAAAATAGGTATTATATAAATACTATTCTCTTTCAGGAAAAGAAGCAATAGGTCATACAAATATCTTCAATTTCATCCGTAAATTTCCAAGAATTAGAAACCAAAATCTCTGAAAATCACAGACTGTTACCTCTCCGAGTTCTTCATGGCTCTGTTCAGTGTAGGTAGTCTCCTTTAAAGGCTCAACAGGCTCAGGTTCAATGTATGAGTCATCTTGCCTTTCTGATGTATCTGTGTCACTTTCTTCACTTTTCCCCATCACCTCATTGTCAGACTCATCATGCTCTTGATCATTTTCTTTATCAGATTTATCAGAATACATATCTTGGTCCTTAAAATGCTGCCGTTCAATTTCACTATCATTTAACCTTAAGAGAAAGAATTATTAGGAGGAAGGATAAAGGAGGTTAAGAATATTTAATTTATAAATAAGAAGGATATGTAACACTTACTGAGAATTTACTATGTGCAGGGTACCATTCTAAGTGTTTTATATAGTTTAACTCATTTAATCATAAAATAGCCCTAAAAGTAAAATTATTACTCTCACTTCACAGATTAATAAATGGAGGCACAGAGAAATTAAATTAAAACCTGGAAAATGCTAAAAGATGACACTCTGAGCTCTTTGCTTCTCTATCCTTTAGGTCTAAAATTTTCCAAAAGCAAAATTTCAGACTATTTCTTGCTAGATTTTTTTTCTTAGTTTTACAAACATCATCACTTGAATCAACCTATCACTTCTGGTCTAAAGAAAAACTTCAAGACAAGACCACTAGATTCTCAAGTGAATGCAAATGAATTATGACTTTCTACCTGTAAAGGTCTCCAAAGTCACTCATAGTAAGTCCAAAAATAAAAGGAGAAATGTATAAGGTAATTATATCGATTTAATACTGGACTGAGGACTTCCTTGGTGGCACAGTGGTTAGGAATCTGCCTGTTAATGCAGGAGACATGGGTTTGATCCCTGGTTCGGGAAGATCCCACATGCCGCAGAGCAATGAAGCCTATGCACCACAACTACTGAGCCTGCATTCTAGAGCCCGTGAGCCACAACTACTGAGCCCCTGTGCCACAACTACTGAGCCTTCACCCTAGAGCCTGCGCTCCGCAACTACTGAAGACTGCGCACCTAGCGCCTGTGCTCCGCAACGAGAGGCCACCAAAATGAGAAGCCAGCGCACCACAACGAAGAGTAGCCCCCGCTCACCGCAACCAGAGAAGGCCCACGCACAGCAACGAAGACCCAACGGAGCCAAAAGAAAGAAAAAAAAAACAACTGGATAGGCTTAACCTTGAAAAAAAACTCTATGGAGAACTGGAAATGGAAATTTCAGCTTAAGGAAATGAACCTATGGCCTAAAATTGTTAAGTTGCCATACCCAACCTTATTCTTACTTACAAGACTAGGGTTACTATTCTGCACAAAAAGGAAACAATTTTTTTAAAAAAATCACTTCCAGAATCAAACATTTTTTTAGAAATTTCTCATTTAAGAAAGTATCTGTGGGTTTTGTTTGGTATAAAAAATTTGTAAAGTACTTTACAAAAGAATACATGGTGCCGTTATATATAATAATTGACATTTTAACAATGCTGAGATAAGTTTAACAGAGTAGTCCTATTTGATTCTCTTTTAGTCTCTATTTTTCCAAAATCTTCTTATGTTTGGATTTTAATCAGACAACTTCTAACAGAAATTCATTTTTTAGAATACTTATTTTCTTTTTTCTCCTTTACAATCATATATTGCTGTCTTTGCTTTCTTACCATCTAGTCTCTCCTTAATCCCTCACAATCTGTTTTTTATTTTCTCTTTTATTTTGTTTTATCCTCTCTCCCCTTTGGCAACCTGTCCAGTTTCAAGACTTCATCATTTCTATTTGATGATTTCTGTTTGATGATTTCCCATGCATGCAAGAATAAGCTTCAGATTCATGTTTTTAAAAGTTTGGTTGACCACATCTATATATACTGGGACCACTGCATCCTCAACATATCCAATAGTTAATATATTATCTCCCAAATATGGTCCTTTTAAAAAATTTTTATCATCTTCCCAGTTACTCAGGCTTAAAACTTGGTAATCTTTTTTTAACTTTACCCGTTTCCTGTCTCTTACATCCAAGGAGACTCTAAGTCTCAAAGGTAGGCTCCCATCCTTCCTCATCTCTGCAACATCAGTTCCTAGCTCATTTTCTGTCATATATCCAAATGAACGTGTTCATATGTTGATTCTACTTAATGGTAAAATCTGTTAGATTGATCCTCTCCCTGATTCCCTAGTTGGATATTATGTTTTCATCCTCTAAATTCTCCTGATCCTATATTACCCTAAGACATCTCTCCTTTGGTTGTTTATGTCATTCTTTTCTTCCTACTATTTATAGTTGCCTGGCATTTTATCGCTTTCAAGCAAAACAAAACAAAACATCTCTCTAGGATTACATAGCTAGTAAACTGTTATACTGGATTCAAATTTAGGATCATATCTGATTCATTTTCCTATTCACAATGTGGTGAATTACAAAGAAAAGTGTATGGTATCTTACACAGAAAAGAGACTGAAAATTTTTTAATGAATAAATACGTGAAGCAGATGAATTTTAAGATCCCCAAATAAGAGCATTTAAGGATTACCTGGTATTCTATAATACCAGGGGAAAAGTCCCCAACAAAAACCCATTCCTATATCAGGTGCACCTCCCTCCCCCTCATCCTATCCCATTCAGACTCCTACACTAGGATAAAATAAAGCTCCAGATTATAGATCTGCAAAGAAAGGATGTAAAAGATAAGGTAATGGTGGTTTTATTTATTTATTTATTTTTGGCGGTTTTAAAAGAGAGTAAAGAAAAAGAGTCAAACAAAAGGATAGGAGAAAAAAAAAAAAAGTTCAGCTCCGCTTACAGGGAAGCGAGGAGAGAAGCAGTCTAACTTTGAGGAGGGTAACGTCAATGCTGACAGAAATAAGTGGCTGCAGAGAAGCTGAGGGCTGGGGCCAGGGAGGAAAAACTGAGGGCTGGGGCCAGGCAGGAAAAGCGGAAGTCTATTTTTCCTGCAAAGCAACAGAAGAGATCTGAACCTCAACCTTCGTTTCCTTGAAGAAAAGTTTTTTTAGTATTAACTACAATGAATGCTTCAGGGGAAAAAAAAACCACAAATAGGATACAGTTCCAATTTGAAACACAATATAATAGGAGAATTCCACAAATACCAGGTAGAATAAGTCAAGTCCATTATAGAAAAAACAAAAAAGTGCTAACAGAACAACAGTAGGACGGATTACATCTCATTTTTATGAGGCAAAGAAAGGCTTCGCATATGATATAATATTTGAGATTGAGATGGGCCTTGAAGAAAACACAGGAGTATGACGGAAGAAAAGAGCAAGGAGGACTAGACGTCATTCTTAATTGATGGAACACCAGGCACAAAGACAAGGTAGTTAGCATGGTTGTATTTAGGAAAGAACAAGTAATTCATATTAGCTGGAATCAAGGAAATAACTCTCTACACCTCACTATAGCAACTCAAATTTTAAACCAGGTCATAGGGGTTTAAAGACAGCTAAGTTTCAATCCTAGATACAATACAAAAATTCTAGGCCTGCCAACTAATCTAGTGAATAACACAGTCTCGAAAATAATCACCAAATTAGTGGCAATATCTACTTACTGGAAGTTATCACCACTGTGGAGACTGTTAGCACGTAATAAGCCATACAAAGTCACATGTGTGTTCTCTGATGAGATGCTCAGGTCATGTTCCTTTCCTTCCCTGATCATTGTACGTTTAAGAAGACTAGAACATTTCAAAGCCAACTCCAAAGCATCCATCCAGCACCTTCCTAGAAAAAGACAGATTCATAAATAGTATAATTCAAGAAACTAGAAAAACTAGCATCCATCTTAATTTAACACTGTTAACTTTTAAACATACTATTATTTCTCTCAGAAACATGCACTGTAAAAATTAATTAGAATATAAAATCCTGCCAGGATGTCTTAACGCAATTTTTCAGTTTAATAAGTGCTTTTTACATTCTAAATATCTAGAAACCACTGGTAAATAAATAGCATTAACATACATTAGAAAATACATCTAATCTAAAATAAATGTACTTTATTTTTAAAAGCTTCAAACATTAACATGTAGAATAACTGAAGGTACCAAAAAGGTACATGAAATATACCTAAGGGATTATGTTTCTACTATAAACAAACTATCTAAAATAATATTTTGTTGTTGACAGGACCTCTATCCCAGGTTTAGCACAAAAATTTTAAGTCAGAAAAATGCCTGTCTAATACTGTTATTAACTGCCATATTAGTTAGTAGAAACATTAATAACTTAATTTTGTGTGTGTGTGGTTGACTCTATGTATTTTAATTTTTGTTTATATTCGACTATAGTTGATTTACAGTGTTGTGTTTCAGGTGCACAGCAAAGTGATCCAGTTATACATATACATATATCTATTCTTTCTGAAATTTTTTTTCCCATTTAGGTTATTACAGAATATTGAGCAGAGTTCCCAGTCCTCAACAGCGCTCAGCAGTAGGTCCTTGTTGGTATCTATTGTAAATATAATAGTGTGTATATGTCAATCCCCAAACTCCCAATTTATCCCTCCCCCCAATAACTTTATTTTTTTTAATTAAAATTTAGAACAGTACTAGTAGAAAAAAAATGTTAATTGCTCTTAAAAGTCATATACATTTGTTTCAAGATATGGTGGCAATATCAGCCACATAAATCGTTTTCATAATGAAAGCTCATGCCTATGATATTTTAATTTAAAAAATAATCATCTAGTGAAAGTAAAGTTTAGAAGGTTACATGATTCCCTAGGCTAAGCTAGTCTACACTATAAAACATAAAAGTGAAGAAAAAATCCATTATCAATTATTAAAGTTACCTTGCTTTCATACAAATTATACCCTCCCTATATTTGTTTCAGGAATTAAATATTAAGTAATAAAGTACAGAATAGAAGTTTGTGTTTGAACGTCTTATGCAAAAAAACAAAATAGTGTATACAGTGTCATGTTAATATTTAATGATAAAATATAAATAGTATTAAATGTACTTCTAAAATGACAAAACTTAATGAGTTACCACAGAGAATGCTAATCAAGTCAAAAAGGTGTTAATAAGTCAATAAAGGTTGAAGAAGAAAACTCCAGGCTGCTAGTTTATCACTCAATTATATAATGCTTCCTTCCTATTAGATTTCTCCATTTGTCAACCAAGTTGATGATATATTTAGTGTTCTAGGCAATTTATGATTATAATACGCCTGCTGCAAATTCCATACTAAATGCAGATTTCCCAAAGGAAAATGCAGCGATCTATAAAAGTATAGATCTATAAAAGTATATAGTATATTTTTAAGTGACTCTTAAAAATAAGGACCAAAATCCAATCCATCATTTGTATTTACCATCTGACTCTGAAGTAGCTCGGATGATCAAATAACTGCTAGGTAAGGGCTGAGTTATGGATCCAACTGCTTCACCTTTTGGACCCTTAAAAGCAGAAAAAACAAAATAAATGGTGTACAGTATTATGAGATCTCAACTTTATATTATTCATAATTATCTGTAATAATCTAAGTGAGGCATGGATTATAATTTTTAAAAACAAACAAGCTTTAATTTCACGCTTCTTAAGAAAGCAAATGTTAAGTACTGAGGAAAGCTTTCCTCTTCCACAAAATTTACCTCCTTACCAGAAAACTGAACTTATAGCTAACATTAAGCATTATCTCTGCATATTGTTCACATATTAAAGAGAAACCTAAAATTTCCCATATGAGACCAAATTTTAATTTAACAGAGAATTTCCATACTACAGAAACTATTAGATGAGAAATACTAAATTTCTGGAAGCCTAAAGAAACAGCTGGAAACTTATAAGAAAAAGAGAAATGAATTTTTACTAGGTCCAGGGAAAAATAATTTTTTAAGTTGTCAGATCAAAGAATAAAATGGATTTTAAGAAGCATAAACATTAGGAAGTAAAGATGGACATTTAAAGTGAAAAAAGTAGAAACAAATCAATACGATTTTAACAAATCCTATAATACCCCTTGGGTATTTTCAAATGGCTTTATAATTTATGGTCTAGTTCCTAGAACCAGTATAGAGTAGGACCTTGAGTCAGACTGCCTGGGTTTCAATCTTGATTCCATACTAGAAAAATTACTTAAGTAACCTCTTTAGGCCTCAATCTCTTTATCTGGGTAATGGGGGATATTTGTATCCTCCTTACAGGAAATTTGTATCATCCTTATCTCATACCTTACAGGCACGAGAATTAAAAAAAGATTCCATATAACATGTGAAAAGAGTCCCTGACACAAAGTAAAAATTTATAAACATTACTCTTTCCTAAGCATAGACATTGACTTTTAAGCTGCTTAAACAATGTCCTAAGTAGGTTTTGCTTGTGAAGAATATTCTGATGTTCATATAATTGTACAAATTTTCCTCCCACCAATATCTGGAATGAAATAACTTGACATTATAAGTATCTTTTAATGATTTTAATATTCATTATAATTCTTACAATGCCTAAAAATAGTAGTAAAGAATATACATATAAAAGATTTTGAAAGTAATTTTTTTTCACTTCAGAATGACATGATACAGAAATACCAGAGGTTTCATGGGTTAAATTCTTTCCCCTGTGGGAAGTATATAATCTCAGAATAAAACTAACTGTAATCCTAAATTTATTCCTGCTATGATTCCACACTACTGAAATAAAGTTAAAAGTCCAGGTCTTTTCCTAGATGTCTGTATATTGCCTAATTAAGCAATACTCAACAAATTAAAAAGCTGAAGCTACATTTAGTTCTAATCTCAATTAGGTTGTTTACCTAAAGGAGGAGTCCCAAAACCTTTATTCAAGTGTAATTGACTTTAGAAACTAAAACAATGATCGCTTTGTAAAAACTTAAGCTAGACTCATTTATTCAGT
Organism: Phocoena sinus; assembly: GCF_008692025.1. Classification (NCBI taxonomy): domain Eukaryota; kingdom Metazoa; phylum Chordata; class Mammalia; order Artiodactyla; family Phocoenidae; genus Phocoena; species Phocoena sinus. The sequence continues at coordinate 42,474,902 of NC_045772.1, read as the reverse complement.
TATCATGTACTGCCTGTCTACTGTTTGTAGAATTCCTTAGTATAATAGTTTATCAAATAGAGCATTTCTATTTTCTTGATTGTTTGTTTTTAAAACAAGGAGTGACCACGGTAATGCTTTTTAGTTATAAAAGCATTAGAGCTCCATCTTCAAAGAAAGCTGCCTCTCAAAAATATGTAGGACTGCTTCTGCTTATAGGCTTCCTATCACATATTTACATCAATACAGGAAAGACCACCAAAATAAATGGCAGCTTCTGTTCTAGGGAGTCTGACAATTTGATGAAGAGAAGAACACTCACAGTAAACAGGATACAATATTACAAAGCAAAGCTGGTAATTGCAAAGTAAAAGAACAGTACAAACAATCCCTACAGACAAGAGATAATAAGGTACAATATAAATTTGGGAAGCATTTTCTGGAGAAATTTTTAAGTTAGATCTTAAAGGTAAACTAAGCATTTTGGTGCACATTTCATCGTGGGTAGAAACAGAAAAAGGAATAATGTGATTGAAGACAAAAACAAATTTATAAGTTCTGGCAGAGGACAGCAATCATTAATCATTCATTGATTTATCTCAGTTCTACTTATAGATTGTCATCTTTACCCCTCACCTATATAACAAGTGCTTACTTACCTTCACTGCCCAAATGGACTGCTCCAAAGGATGGAAAAGTTTAAAACAAAAGCCATCCTTTTTTGATGGACGCTCAATGATCTCACAGGCATTCAGAAGAACTGTTCCTACCCATTGACCATTTTTTTGGGTTTTATAGATCAGTAGCACACCAGGTTTCAACACACACCACAGTTTGGTCCAGCTCTTTAGAGTACCACGAATCTACAAAAATATAAGTTTATTTAAGAAATAAACTTTTGTTTCTCTGCTCCACAAGATACTAACCAAATAGAGGCAAATAGGGTATTTTAATCTAAAATTTCCATAAAGTGTACACTTTAAATTCACTAGGTGTATGTTTGTTAAGCTACTAAATAGCAAGCACTGGAAATAAATGTGAAAACAGCATGACTCCTGCTTCTGAGGAACTTAAATTCTAGTGGGAGACTGCATCAACAATTTCAAAACAATGTACCAAGTAGAATGGTTTTCCTAACCTTCCTGGCCAGGTCAGGGGCCATTAAAATATACTTTCCTAGTATAGGATATGGAGCTTAAAGACTTAGTAAGTAGAGCCAATATAAGTCAGAAGGTGTTTTCAGAATAATATCGAAGAAGACCCCCGTATTACTTGAACTATCAAGGAAACTATCACTAGACTTCTATTTTAGTAAGAAAACTTCCATGACAGATCCCATAAGGATTTTAGGTTGGAGGTTGTACCTATCCTTGGGGAAGGTGAAAAGCTTTCAGTGCTGGGGTGATTTTTAGTTGAAAGCCAGGTACTGAAACTTCCTGGGAGTCAGGGTCTTACAAGACCATTCTCAAAGTTAGCATTAGGCTAAAATATTCCTACCAAATATCCTACAGATAAGAATGATAAAGAGGATAGAGTGACTAAGATGACAGGAAATAAAAATAAGTGGAAATAACCAGAGGCTAAAAGAATAAGGAATAGAAAGAGCAATATGTATGTTGTTCTGCAAATTAATGCTTTTCAAATGGTAACTTTTACACTAACTTTGTCTCATATCTTCTCCAAAATGCAAATATACCAAGTCTACAATAATACTAAATGATAATTTGAACAGCAAACAAAATATTTCTTTACAGGACATCAATGAGACCAGCGGTCCCCAACCTTTCTGGCACCAGGGACCGGTTTTGTGGAAGACAATTTTTCCACAAAAAGGGGGGATGGTTCAGGCGGTAACACAAGTGATGGGGAGCGGCAGATGAAGCTTCGCTCGCTCGTCCGCCGCTCACCACCTGCTGTGCGGCCCAGTTCCTAACAGGCCGCGGACCGGTATTGGTCCGTGGTCCGGGGGTTGGGGACCCCTGGATTAGACTGTATCATGTCACACAAATCAAAACGCCTTTTTAAAAGAACTGCTATCCATATTTGATGTTATTTGATGTCAAGAGAGACAACATTAAGGTTTCTTCTCTCCATTAAGACTGGAACATAGATCCTCTGGGATACAATTAATAGTTTCTTCATCAGTGAAAAACAATCAACCTAGGAGATGTTTTTGTCTTGCAGGCTTTTAGGTGCACTCTGGGCTTTCCTATTCCAGTTGTTAAATATCCAGCATTTGAATTCAAGAGTCAATACAAACTGACCTTCAACCAATCAGCCATAACAATAACAGAGGGATCTGTGATTGTACTGAGTAACTCCTTTGTGGCTCTTTTCTTTTCTTCTCGGTAATTTTTCTTTTGCACCTATTTTACAGAAATAATAGAAAAATTAAAAATTCATTAGAAATAGGCAATTTCTCTCCAATTTTTTAGCTCCATAGTATGTAAAAAAATTTACACTCTAAAATAAAATTCTAAACCTCTTTTAGAATTCTAGCATCTTAGGACAGACCTTTTTCTTTTTAAGAGCTGGTAGAAATTTTTAGAAAAGCAAGGTTAGAATCTAGTTTTTCTGATCACTAGTCCAATTCTCTGTATATTTTTAAAGAATTTTACATTTTTAAAATTACATAGTACATGAATACAAACTCATGGTAAAAATTTCAAACAACACAAAGCTAAAAGCCGTTTTTATTATACCCTCTCCTATTCCGATTCCCAGAATTGATCACTGTTAACCTTCAGGAAAACACTATCCTTTCAGGCCTCTTCTATGTACACAACCTACAGAAATATACTTTTGTGTTTGTTTTTTTTTTTTTGAACACATAAAAAAGGTTCTCCTATTCAATATTTTCTGGAGCATTTCAATTCTCTTTCCATTCCATGTCTACCTCATTCTTTTAACTGCTACAAAGGATTCCTAGTATGAATAAAATAGTAAGAGGTAACATTTATGGGACACACTCTGCGTACCAGTCACTGTTGTAAGCACTTTACATGTATTACCTCATTTAATACTCACAATAACCTTGGGAAGTAGGACTATCATTATCCTTATTTTACAAATGAGAAAACTGAGGCACAGAGAGTAAATTGCCCAGGATCACATAGTTAGTAATTCATGGAGGCAGAATTCAAATATAGGCAGCCTGGCTCTAAAACACATGCTTTTAAGCACCATGCTATACTACTTCTAAAATTTTTCTTAACATATTCTCTTACTGATGGAAATCTACTCTGTTGTCAGTTTTTCATATCACAAACAATGCTGTAGTTATTTAGGACTGGCAATTTTTCTCTCTTTTCTGACACTAATATATAACATATAAATAACTAAGAAACTACAACATTGAAACTAATTCATTCAAATTATCAAAGTTTTACCCTTCATAAGTCACTCCTGAGATAATTTGGGAAAGTAGCAGTGAAGCAATCTTATTATTTATTGCTTTGTTGTTGTTCACGAAGGGGAGAAGATAAACTATCAGTGACTTTTTATAAACTAAAACACAAAATTTTCCTAGTTGCATTTAATGGTGAAGAGACTACATACACACAAGAAATTTTAATAATTATACAGTCAAAAAGAGTTCACTTTGGTCTTTGTTAATATGCATATTTGAATTAACAGATTTCATATAGGACTGTAAATGCAGATACGTATAGGATCAGATATGGAAAAAAAGAGGGGCAAAACAGACTATATGGGAATCAAGAATCAATTGGAAAGCATGTGTTCCTTAAACTCCAGGATCTGTGGCCATTCTGGAAGGCAGGCCCAGTGTAACCTATTTCTTAGGAGAAGCTGGAAATCTGGACTTGTAATTGTTGGCTCAAATTTTTAAAACACTGTGTAGGTCAAACAAAATATATATTACCTGTGGGCCAAATTCAGCCCATGATCTAGCAGTTAGTAAACTCAAATTTCAAAGGGCAGCAGAGCTTCCCGTTATGTTCTATAACGCAGTGGCGTGCTTGACTCAAGTACAGCTGTGCAGAGATATCCAGTCCTCAGCACCCGCACCCCAGCTGAGGGCCAGAGTAGCACTGGGGCAGTCATCAAAGAGTCTTTTCAGTTGACTCCAGCATGCCATACAAACATTAATATTTTTTTTCTTCCTTTAGGATTACAAATACTTATTTCTTTATCTTATTTCATAACTGTGGAAACTAACCTTGAGAGATTCTTTTTTTGTAAGCTTGCTTGAAGCTGAACTATCCTTCTCCGAGCCATTATAAAGTTTAGATTCAGACTGAAATCACATGGAAATGAAGAAAAGAGAAATAATAATTAAAATCGCCACTTATTCTACACACACATATGGCACATAAAAACTAATGTTAAAACTATGTTTGTGACATTCTTCCCATTCATTGCTGTGATTTAGGCAAATGTCGATTTTCAAATACTGATTTTCCCTTTATAGTATTTGGGTTTGAAAATTAATCCACATTAAAGCCACAAAAATAGAAACTTATCAATAAATTAATTTACAATGTGAGGTTAAATAAGATCATTTATAAATCTCTGCCTTCTATTTTTCAGGGTATTTCTGAAAAACACAATTATTTACTTATTCTTAGGACAAATGTATCCAAAGCAGTGTAATTTTTTAAGTTGAAATATTCTAAAAAACAAAAAACTTCTAGCAAGTTGCTGTATACATTGCTCTGTTGCTACTCCTTCTCCAAAGGGGATAAATACAAACATCTTCAGAAACAAGTAATGAAACACCCTAAGTTGTACAGTGTTTAAAAATCAATATTCCTAGCACCTACTTCTTCCTAACTATCCAGTGCCCCTAAATTATTACTAATGTCTTAAACTTGTTTCCAGACTTTGTTTATACTTGATATTTCAATTTGATCCTCATAAGAACCTTGAAAAATAGGCGTAACAAGTGGTTTTATCTCCATTTTACAAATCATGAAAGGGAGGCTCAGGGATGTTGATTTTTCTAAACAATCAATCAACAGCAGGGATCAGAACCCGGGTCTCCTAATCCAGTACTCTTTCAAGGAGACTACTTTCTTCCACCAGAGTAGAAGAATATAGAACTAAAAGCTGCTTCTATAAATCCTGGAACAATTAAATTAAACATATTCCTTCACTGTTCTATTATTTTCATTTTTACCTATTGTTAGACATGGGAGAAGGTACTTAAAGTTTGTAGCATTACTCCCAGTGCCAGGAAAGTATATGGGGCTTGATCCAAATGGTAGCTTTCAAGTGTTTAATGGCCAGATCTACATAATATCACTAGATGTGATCAAGGATGAAAAACTTTGGGTACAAACTCCCTCACTCAATTTTAAGATCCATGAGGACAGGGACCATGTTTATTCATCAATTATAGCCAGCTATCACCTGGGGAAAAGGAAGGGCTCAATAAATACCTTTGGAATTAATAAAATGAAAATGAAACTAGCATTTGCAGCTCATCTCTCCTAAAAATGCCTCCGCTACTTAGTACAAAATACGAATTATTATGTTGATGGTAATAACTGGCTGAACTGGAAAGGAACTGCAAACTAAACTCAATGTAGAAGGTGGGGATTAACCTAATTAAATTTTTGTTGAAGTTACTCCTTTGAGAACTGGACTTGAAACATCATATTGCTTACTCCCATGATGACAGGATATATTGTGATACTAAAACCATTCCACAAAAGTTCTCAAGCCAAACAGGTCTCTGTCCTCTCCTTGCCGCTGGAAACTCAAAGATGACATGGCTACTGTCAGAGGAATATAATGGTTTCTACTTCCCACAGCTTAATAGGAAAATGTGTATTATAATGTACTTTTTAGATACTATTAAGTGAAGAATACTAATAATATTAGCTTAAAAGTTAATGAAAATGAATGACTGTTTAACTCTTTACCAAGTACTATGTAAGTACTTTATATGTTCTGCTTCATTTAATCCTCAAAGCAACCTATGAGATAGTTGTAGTTCCTCCTTTTGCTAATAAAGAAACTAAGACTAACAGATTAAATAACTTCCTAAAGTCACAGAGTCATAAGTAGACGATCTGGGATTTGTACTCTGGTGTGCCTAATTCTCAGTTTCATCCTCTTAGCCATCTCATCACATTTATTTCTCACCTTTTAAAACTGTTCATATAGAATCTTAGACTCAAATTTAAGACTTATCTTTATGAACAACAGGAAATCTATTTCCCTAGACATGACAAGATCTGGCTTGGAGATTCCTAAACGATTCTAGTATATAAGGGACTAGCAGGCCAGATGGCTGTCACATGAGCTTGGTAAATTACAGCACACATACTTCAAGGAATCCTTGCCATACTGTGTGGCTAGTTCTGAAAAAAAAAAAAAAGGATCCAGTGACCAAGTTCTATAGTCTTTTCAATGAAATACTACCAAAGTTTTCTGAATCAACAAGTTACCTTTTAAATACCAAGAATCATAAACTGTTTTTTTGTTGGAAATATTTTACTAAACTAAGTTTCCTCCTTTTATAAACTTACTGACCACTATTTTAATGATGATACCTTATGGGCTGTGCAACTATGGGAAGTTATTCAATCTCTTCCAGTCTTAGTTGCTCATTTATAAAATAAGGATATTCCTACCAAGTCATAGGGTTGCTTTGAGGGGTAAATGAGGTAGTGTGCATGATGTGTTTAACACAGTACTTGGTATACTGTGTTTCAGGTTTGTGACTATCCTCTAGATTGCAAGTGCTGACAAAAATATGACCTTTAGATAAATGGAATATTAACATATGAGAATACTTTCGACTTACTATAAAATACTGCAGATATAAGGAATAATAACAATAATGATAAGTTACTATGACTCTATCAGATATTTTGATTTGGAAAGTTTTTTTGTTTTTTGTTTTTTAATGTCCAAGGAAATATATTTTTTACAGCAAGAGGTAGATGATTTAGCAAACCTACAGCTAAGCAGACTGACGGCTGGAGAATCAAGTCAAGATCTTGGCTCAGAAACCCCTTATCCTTGTAATAGCATTCCTTTTATCCCACTAGAAATATTATTCATGCTGGCAATTCCTTTCATTGAGATGGACAGTTAAAAATTTATTTAAAAATGCTAAAAGGAAGATGGGATGATCTGATTAACTGCTTTCTCCAATTCACTCATTTACAGGATGCCTGAGAAACAGGAACTGCCTTTATTTTTAAAATGGTGGGGGTTGGGGGGAAGAAGGATACCGTAAATTCAGTGACCAAAATGACAGTACTGATACTTTCTGCATCAAACTCATAAAAGTATAAGGTTAAAATTATTTAATGGTCTCAGTTATGCAGATTGATCATAGAAGGAATAACAAGATTTTGCTTCCCAAAGTTACTTAGGTAAGAACAAAATCTTCAGAATTCCATGAGAATAAGGTTTGATGATAAATGTATAAATTTTAGGATTGTTCTGAAAAACAAAAGAGTGGAATATATGTTAAAATATATAAGGACAAACTAGTGACTATGTATCTCTTAAGCTAACAGAATAAACCAAGATTAAATCTAAGGTAAGACAGAATCAATAAGATTCAGCTCTTGGAAAATAACAGAATGAGTACAATTTTACTTACACCAAATAGTTACTACATCAAGAAGCCTATTCATTCACTGTAGTTCTTTATTCAAAGTAAGAAAAACGAATTCTCAAACACCTATTATTAATCAAGTACTTCATGAGGCACTTACAGCATCACAATCTGAGAGTTAGATCTTACCTCTTTTGTACAGATAAGAAAATTGAAGCCACTTTGAATTCTAGCTCTACCATTTTGACCCTTGAGAGTTATTTAACTTCTCTAAGCTTCGGTTTGTTCACTGATAAAATGGGGCCAATAATACCTGTCTTCTAGTATCCTTAAGAGAGTTAAAAAGACACTTAGCAAGCTCTTAGTACGAAGTAGCTATTAATGTCATTATAATTAGCATCTAAGAAGTCACAGGTATTATATGACAGTCAAGATTCAAACTCACTTTTTTGACCCTAAAGCAGTGAATGCTTGCTGTGCAGTAGAACTTTCTGAATAACAGAAATATTCTATATCTGAGTAGTCCAATATGGTAGCCACTAGCTATATGTGGCTACTGAGCTATTGAGATGTGGCTAGTGTAAATGAGGAACCAAATTTCTAATTTTATTTAATTTTAATTAATTTTAATTTAAGGTTCATACACAACTAGGTGCTATTGTACTCAAGGTGCAGCCTGTGTTTCCTTTTATTTATTAATGCACACTGCTTCATTAAGATATGTAAACTTGCTTTTCAGGCTCCCTGCCCTCCCTACCCCTCCTGCCCCTCCCCCACCCTCCCATTTAGAGACTACATGTAGATGGCTGTGGTAGGTAGATCTGGAGTTTATTTAGGGTTCTCAGTAGGAATACCACTATTCCATACATTCACCAATTCTGGTATTAACTGCTTGAAAATAGGTTTTTAAAATTCCATAAATTTCGTTGTATTTCTAACCATGGCAGAACCAAGATAAATCATCTCCTCATTATGCATCTCATATAAAATGATAAAGGTATTTCTCAGGCATATGTTATATACATACAAAGTCCTACTAAATTTTCACCTTATGTACTTATATACATATAAGTACAGGATGGACCTTTATGTAATGAATACTTGAAAAGTTAAGTGTGAATAAAATCTGTGTAAAGCATATCATGGAATATGATAAAAAATATATCATGGAATCCTCTCAATCACTCACAAGAACAGGAACAAAATATGTAGGGTTTTACAAGCCAAGCCTACTGCTGAGAATAGCAGAGAATTTACTAGCTTAAGAAATAGATTTTTGGACTTCCCTGGTGGCACAGTGGTTAAGAATCTGCCTGCCAGTACAGGGGACATGGGTTCGAGCCCTGGTCTGGGAAGATCCCACATGCTGCAGAGCAACTAAGCCTGTGTGCCACAACTACTGAGCCTGCGCTCTAGAGCCCGCGAGCCACAACTACTGAGCCCACGAGCCACAACTACTGAAGCCCACGTGCCTAGATCCTGTGCTCTGCAACAAGAGAAGCCACCACAAGGAGAAGCCCACGCACTGCAACGAAGAGTAGCCCCCGCTCACCGCAACTAGAGAAAGCCTGCGTGCAGCAACAAAGACCCAATGCAGCCATAAATAAATAAATAAATAAGTAAAAAAAAAAAAAGATATAGATTTTCTTACAGTCATTGAAGTTTGATTCCACAAACATAAAAGCTTCTCCTGCTACTAAACCTGACCAGAAATAACAGTAAAAAGTCAAATCCATTGACGAATTATAGAAAATCTAGTGAATTACAAACCCATAGGAAAGTCAATGCATCATACAATACTTTTCAAATTTGAATAGTACTCTTAAAGAAAAAATTCTCAACAGACTTAAGAATATGTACAAGTATCTCATTTGAAAATGACTAACTTAGGGAACTATGCCTTATTCTAAGACACTGCCTTTCAATTGCACACTATTATAGCAAGAGATGTTTGGCCTTTAACTGGGAAAATGTACGTGTTTTGATTGTCATTTGAATGAGCCCAAAACACTTAGAAATTAAAAAACAAAACAAAACAAAAAAACCCAATGAACCCTGACTATCTCTATTCTCTACATGGAACCCTCAGACTTCGGTCTGAGATATACTGCTATAGCAGACATACCAGAACAATATCACTCAGGAGAGAACCCTGGTTACCAATAGGCTATATTTCCAAGTAACCAACAGAACCTAAATCAGCCCCAGGGGAACTTTCCTTTTTTCATATATACTACCTGGTTTAGATATACCAACATAAAAACATCCCACAAAAATCTGATAGGATTTCAGTGTTAGTTCACTCATCTTAAATATTAGAAAAATGCTGTGATCATATATTTGAGGACAACAATATGCTTACCTTGCTCTTTGACATAGAAAGGGAAGATTCATCTTTGTTTTGAGAAATGTCTTCCTTTCCTCTTTCAAACCCTTTAAAAACATAGTCATTATTTCAGTATTACCACATTTGAACACATATAGGTATTAAAAAGCAAATGCACATAAGTTATTCAATTTCAAATATACACTATACAATATTTGATATACATCAGTGCAAGAAGCCTAGACTCAACATACAGTTTTAAACTATTATAGTTTAAAGACTACTAAGGGATCATGTCACTAATAGTAATTCTTTAGAATAAATCAAGACTTACAGAGGCACTGGTGTCTTTTCCTGAACCCATCAACATAAGCTAAATATCTCTCTTCTCTGCTCATTCACTTGGCATGAATTCAGGACTCGTGGAATTTTTATTTCAGTTAGCTGTTTTCTAACAAAGAACCAACCCAACATACTTTTCACACCTCTTGCCAAACTGGAAAACAACTCCAGAATGGGTGATAAAAGAATACTAGGGAAATAAATCTGAATTGAGGGACAGATTTTTAAAAAAATCTAATAATGTGTTTATTGTGAGAATTAAATGAGCATGCATAGAAAGCAATTAGCATAGTAGTTGCAGACAGTATGTATTCAATTAACATTGACCCTTAATATTATCATTGTCACTGACTATTGTTATATAAATTCTAAAAGGATAAATCTAAAACATGAGTGCATTGGGATATATGCACACATCTTTCCTACCATGTAACACATTAATATAGCACTATCAAAAGCAATTAACAAGTTAATGTTGTAAGGGTACAATTAGAGAAACGTTAATGCTGAGATTTGTGTGGCAGGCATAAGAGGGGCAGTACTCATTTTAATGAAGTTCTTTCTACTTTTGAGGACAAGTAATATTAACTCTTCCCTACAACTATCTGTTCTGAGTCCACTAAAAGCCTATACAAAATATAATCATTCATAAAGCAGCATTTATAAAGTTATCAGTATCAGTGCCTGAAGCATTTAAAAATCATTTCTAGGATATCAATGAGACCATTTATTCTGTATTTGATTTATATTAGCTAAAACAAATCCATTCCATTTTCTTAATTCAGAGATTTTGCTGATTTTTTTTTTTTTTTTGTAATATGAAGAAGGAATCTTTTTCTTTTTTTTTTTTCCATCTCTGGTAAGCAGAAAGATCAGGCAATCCTAAAACCAAGGAGGGAAAAAAAGAAACCTGTTTCATAAATCTAACATGGAATTTTAAAGGAAAACTTACCAGGATTTGAAACTTTAGCGTAAAGCAAACCAAACTTACATAATTCAGTTTAAAAATTCTAAAATATTTATTCAGAGTAATAAACATTTTGTAATAAGTAATTCTTAATTCTAATGAATTAACACAAATTATTTCAATGATCTTATAAAATAGATGTACAAGAGAACAAAGATTTTCTAAAAGTATATATTATGAATGGAAAAAAGATGATGTTTTTCTTTATTCTCCTAAGAACTGAATTTTACTTAAATTTCTCTAGTTTGGTTTTGGTTTCAGCTCAATCTAGGTCAATCCATTTATCAGACTAAGAAAAACGCCCACTTCACTGTGTATACATTCACATATTATTTTAAAAACAGAACAGTAAATTAAAACAAAGTGGAAGTTACAAATCTGAATAGACTTTTTTTGAACATGCAAAATATGTCTTGCAGAAAGTTTCAAAATGTTGGAAAAAGGACAACATACGAAAGCAAGATGAAACTAAACAAGAAAAACAAAAAAGGGGCACTCATAAACATAGGATTGTATATTATGTCAGACCAATAAATAGTCCCATTTTAAAGATTTTCTATAACCTCAAACTAGCAAATCAAATCAGTTGTTTTACAAAAGCTGGCCCTGATGACTTCCAAGTTAATTTAAAAATTAACAGCGGATAAAGCAAAAGGCTAAAAGTCTGGTCCAATACTTTGAAATTTCAGGCTAAGTGGCAAATAAGCAGATGAGTAGCTTAAAGGTGCAATGAACCACATAAAAGTGTTCAAAAGCCTTAAACAGAAAATATTGTCACACTGTACACTAAGTTTTTCAAGGGTAATTCCAAGGGTAGCAAAGCAAAAAGCAACACAATGAAGGACTCTTTCTTTAGGACTGGATAAGGTGGCTTCCTAGAAAACATGAAAAAATAATCACTTAAAATGTCAGCGAAAGTATTATATTTTTAGAAGCCAAAAAGGGCTCAGCCAAAATACTTCTTAGACTTTTGTTTTCCATGTATAGGGATTTAAAATTACTTAAAAATTACTCTTTTATTCTTAAAAATGTGATATTATAGATAAAATCCTGAAGCCTACAATACATTATTGACCATTGATCAATAATGCAGAACAGTTTCAGATCATGACTTTTTACCAAGTGTGCTTATTAGCGATATTAGGTAGTAAATATCTCTTCCTACTATCCTCCTCACCGCTACCATGAGATAGAAACCTACGATCCCCACGCAAATGGCTAGATCAAAAGGACTAAGACCATCCAAATCCAGGTTAGGTTAGAATATAGAGCAACCGGAACTCTATTCACTGCTGGTGGGACTACAAATAGCATAGTCACTTTGGAAAACTATTTGACATAATCTCCTAAAGCTGAAAGTACTCATATTCTAAGACAGAGCACTTCTGATCCTAGCTACACCCAACAGAGATGAGTGATGTCCCATGTTTGTTAAAAGACAGGTACAAAAATGTTCACAGACAGTTTTAATTCATAATAGCAAAAATCTGGAGGCCAACTCAAATGACTATTAATAGTAGAATAAATGAATACATTATATTCACACAATGAAATGATACACAGCAATGAAAAGAACCAATTACCAATACACAAAACAAACAAACAGAATAATGAGTAGAAAAAGCCACTTCTCCCCATCAAAAAAAAAGCACATATCATATACCACATGATTCTATTTATATAAAAATCAGGAACTAGCAACCTAATCTATGGTGCTAGAGGTGGGAACAGTGGTTTATCTTTGTTGTAGGAGGAACTGACTGGGGTGGGCATGAGAGGGTCTTCTGGGGAACTGGGAAATGGTTACACATATTGATAACATAACTAAAATTCAAAAGTTGTACACTTAACTATGTGTAAGTTATGCCTCAATAAAAAAATTTTTTAATTCAGATATCCTTCCCTATTCTTCTAGTTTATTAGACGTCTCCTGCTATGACATCCTTTCTTACTTAGTCTATATCCCTTTAACATATCCTGCTCTGGGCTAATTCTGATTCATTCATTACAATGATGATAATTATGGGGGATAGATTAACATAATAATATTTATGAAAACAACAATAAAGCACCAATACCACTTGTAGGAACATTTGTGATTTTTTGTTGGTGTTGTTTTTGTTTTTGTGGTACACAGGCCTCTCACTGTTGTGGCCTCTCCTGTTGCGGAGCACCGGCTCCGGATGCCGCAGGCTCAGTGGCCATGGCTCACGGCCCAGCCGCTCCGCGGCATGTGGGATCCTCCCGGACAGGGGCCGAACCCGTGTCTGCATCGGCAAGGCGGACTCTCATGCCACTGCGCACCAGGGAACCCAACACTTGTGACTACGGCTTGTCTTTTAATTCTATGCACGGTCTCCTTGATGAATAGCTCTTGATTTACTATTTCTAATCTTCAAAACAATGCCCCCCGCTAAATATTAGGAATATTCTATATAACTGAAAAAAATTGAGGCTCACAGGATTAGAGTAACTTGACAAATGTCAATAAGTGAAGTATCAGAGCTAATTCAAACTTAGGTGTAACTTTAAAATTCATGCTGTTTCTAGAATGCCAGGGTGTGTCTCAAGATCCAAGGCCAACGTCTTCTGGGAGCCTTGCTTAGATTGTGTAGGCATAGAGTTAGCTGTCTCTTCTGAGACACAGCACTTGGTACATTTGTACTACCATATTTACCACAATGTACTTCAATTATTTGTTTTCATGTTCATGTCACATACTTGACTGTGAGTTCCTTAAAAGAAGGGTTTAATTCTTAATTATCCTTTCAAATACAAAGTTTGATAAACTGATCCAAAAATTAATAAAAATGGACTGTACTTTTACTTGTAGTGGCTTTTAAAAATAGGTGAAATATAGCACACCTTCAGAAAAATGCATAAAATGTAAAGGCATAATTTAATGTATACAGTGATTATTTGCATAACCGCCACCCAAATCAAGAAATACAGAATTGTCAACATCCCATAAGAACTACTCCCCACCTGCCCCATGCCATTCTTGATCACAATCTATCTATTCTTCTTTCCCTCAAAGGTAACTACCTTGACTTTTGCAATTATTATTTACCAGCATGTCACAGCAGGTATTTCATTCATTGTCATTGCTGATTAGAATCCTACTGCATGACTATATCACTATTTATCCATCCATTGTTTGGGCTGTTTCTAGTTTGTCCCTCTTACAAACACTGGTGATACGAATATTCTTGGAAATGTATCCTAGTAGACATATATATCCATGAATATCTCTAGGGTTTAAACCTAGAAGCGGAACTCCTAGGTCAGAGTATATGTGCGTCTTCAACTTTAAGAATACCATATTGTTTACCAATTTGCTTATTTTTCCACTAGCAGTGTGTGTGAGTTCTCCTTTCTCCATATCCATGGTACCACATCAATATTGACAGATTTTTAATATCTTTGCCAATCTGTGGGTGTGTGTATCAATGGTAAATCAATGAGATTTTAGTTTGTGTGTCCCTGATTACTAATGATATTGAGCACTATCTCATGTTAATTACCATTTTAATTTTCTCTTTGTGAAGAGCCCAGATCTTTTGCACATTAAAAAAAAAACAACTCATTGTCTATCTACATTAAAAAAACCTCATTGTCTACCTTTTTCTTAATTTATATAGGAATTCTTAATGTTTTCCAATTATTGGTTCTTTGCCAGTTATATTTATTACAAATATCTCCCCATTCTACGGCTTGTCTTTTAATTCTATGCACGGTCTCCTTGATGAATAGCTCTTGATTTTAAGGTTGTCAAATTTAGCAATTTCATTCTTTTAACCGTTAGTGCTTTTTGGTCTTAAGAAAGTCTCCCCTAAATCTGTGGTCATGAAGATATTTTCCAATAATGTAGTAGTAAACAGAGTTTACTTTCTCTTACTAATTCAATGGACTATGATTCCTGAATAAATTAGCACTCTGCCCCTAATTCTAATTTGTTAACAGAATACAAGTGTTATCAGCATTGATAAGGTACAAGCTTTTTATATACTTCAGTAAAATTTGGTTCATTAATGTTTAGATATAATACAGCAAGTTTTATGCTGCTTTAATCTTGTTAAAATGAGATTATATACACATATCTACAAATGCAGATTGAATAAGTATTTACAAAATATAGAATTGCTACATAAACTATACTGAATACAGCCAAGAATCAAGAAATTGTATAAGAAAAAAATCTCCGAGAAGTCAAAACATACTAAACAGATCTATCTATGTACTAAAGCTTACACAGAGTGTCTGTCTATAAACATCTTTGTTCAAAGTTTATTTATTCCAATTTCTAGGTACATGGACAAAGGGTACCATTTCTATTTTATAACTCATCATAAAGAAAAAGGCCATACCAATATATTCCTTAAGGTAGAAGTAACAAAAAAAAAAGGGGGGGGAGTAGATTTTCCTAAGGAAAACTAAAATGATAAAAGGGTTGTGGTCAAAGTGGTAAAACAAAGTTATCTCTAAATATCACTAATGTAGAACCCCTCTTTCTCTAATGATGTCAGAAAAATCAATAAAATGTCCCAGAAAAAATTATATTTTTTACTTTTAACTTAAAAGAAATACATAAAAAGCCACTTCTTTGAAGTACCTAATTCTACTTCTTAGCTGATAAAATAAAACATATTTTTAAAAGCTTTTTATCATGGCTGGTTGTAATAAAACTGTTGGTTGTATTAAGAGGAATATGGAAGCATCCCTATGAATATGATTTTCTCTATTTCAAGAATTAGAAAACAAAGCCAACCATTTACTTTTCCATTCAAACAAATCTATCTAGAATGACCTTCAATATTTTCTTTGAGAATAGAAACTGACAATTCTGTCTTCAATTACCTAATGAAGTAAAACCCAAATTTCTAAACAGGGAAGTTTTCTATTGTTTAGTAAGGTAACCTGATTATTCTTTATATTAAGTAGACTCATGGCATGAAGGTCAGCAAACATGTGCTAGCAAGCTTGCTGGCTTAAAAAAAGAAAATCAAGAAGACAAAGACAAATACAGAAATGGAACTAAGTCACACTGTAAAAGCAAATAAGTACAGTATTTAACAACATTAAAACATTTCTGTGTGTTGCATTTTCAGAGCCACTTGTGAACATAGACAAATAGTAAAATTTACACCATTTTGAGAACATTAAGAAAGAAGCATGATAGTAATCATGCTACACTAAGAAGACTAAATTATGGACTATGAATGTTGTTTGAAACTTATGCTACTTAGGCAACAGTTCAGGACTATGGTTTCCAATTCTTTTCGGAAACCCTGTTAGAAAAGAAAATGAAATCAGTGAATTTACAATAATTTACTTAATTGCCCAAGTAACACTTTCTACAAGTTGTTTCATCATCTCAAAAGAATGCATATACTGCCTAGCGGCATGAATATTCACAAAAAGCTAAGAATAAAGGTTAGTGTGAAAAATGAAAATATAATTCGAATTTCACAAAATGTGTGTCAGAAAAATATATAAACAATTAGGGCGCAGTGGTTGCGAGTCCGCCTGCCGATGCAGGAGACGCGGGTTCGTGCCCTGGTCCGGGAAGATCCCACGTGCCGCGGAGCAGCTGGGCTCATGAGCCATGGCCACTGGGCCTGCGCGTCCAGAGCCTGTGCTCCGCAACGGGAGAGGCCACAGCAGTGAGAGGCCCGCGTACCGCAAAACAACAACAACAACAACAACAAAAAAAACAATTAAAACAAGCACCAGTTTCAGTCAATACTTCTTTACCATGAGTATTAAAAGAATATTTTTATTTTAAAAGAAAAATACAACCTTAAAAGAGTAGATATGATTATGTAGCAGCTTAATATTTTGAAAACAAAACAGAGATTATTTATATTTTAAAATTTATAACCAAATATTTGCTACAATAAATCTTTTTCAAGCAATAAAAGATCAGCTTACATCTACATCTCATTGATCAAGTGTTTAATGTTCGAATCATAGCTGTCAATGCCTAATTTCATTTAATAAATACTACCAGAAAAATAACATTTTTTAAGCAAAAACTTATGATACCCAAACACATCTAACAACACAAAGTAAGGCATTTCCAAAATTATATTTAGGTAGAAAACTTCACGTTAGTCAGGACTTAAGCTATTAAAGTTTAAACTAAACATCAATTTTCACAGTTACTATTTTGCTTGAAATAGTCTAACAAGTATCAACATTAAATATGTGGGTTTCATTTGCAATTGGTTTATCTATAGAATTTTATCTGAAGTCTAGAAAGGGCTTTATTTTTATCAAAGGGTTATAATATTTATTTCAATAATTAAAGCAAAAATTTATGCTATCAGCACTCAAGATTCATACTTCACTGAATCATTAGTTTTCAAGTTCAAGCTTAAAGAGACTGTAAAAGAAAATATGGAAAAGCCAAGCCATATAGCAGCAGTTACTAAAATCTAACCTTTCACTATAGAATTGTTTTGTTTAAACAAAAGCAGTTTTAAGATGTTAAAACATCTAGTTTATTTTAATAAAAAATCTATAAGAAATTAAGAAAAGAATACAAGATTAAACAAACAAACCTGGCAACGAAGGAGAAAGTTCATTGTATCCTCCAAATGAAGCATTCCGGACCAGCTTTCGGCCATCAATTCGTGGAGGAAATAAAACAGGCGAAACCACAGTACAGGAAGAAAATCTACGTTGTTGTGAGCTCTCTTCCTTCATGGCTTAGAAAGTCTATTTAATGTATATGCTCACCCAGAAGCCTACTTAGACGAATATGGCAATGACAGGCTTTTCTCTCACATCCAAATATAGCAAAACTCACCAGCACAAACAAAGGACACACACATTTAACAGCAAAGGAGAAGGACCAGAGACTGTCAAATCAGCAATAAACAGATAGAGAAAGAGACTGACAGAAAAGGCACTAAGTCATGCTGCTGGGGTTTTTTAAAAAAATGAACTGATAAACAAGAAAGGCTATTCCACCGTTTCACCTTTTTATCAAACCAGTAATGCCTTGGGTTGAGTTGCTGCTTTAGGAAAACAAAGCAAGATCAATACTTAGAGATTCAGGCTGAAGTAATAAGATCAGTTTCTCTTTTCCCAAAAAACGCAATCCTCTTCTCATATCCATTACATTTTTATAGTATCGGCCACACTTCCCACCTCTTCCAATTCTTTCCTTTCCAGTTTTTGCTTACTTTAAAAATGGATATACACATAACACTGTTTATCTTTCCTGAAGCTTCTAGATTTATATCTAATCTACTGCTTGCTTCAGCCATGATTAAGAATTCATAAGGAAAGATATTCTTTCACACTCGGTTCTGATGGATTCCAGCGGCTAAAGCAGAGAACAAACATTTAAGTTTTACCTCTAGTAGGGATATATGCATCATTAAGACAGTGTTAATGCAAACCAATCAACAGAAAAGATTAAAGGGACACCATTAATAATGCTGCATGCCCCAATATATGTTTCTTTGAAACAGCTGCTGTAGTTCCTCTTCATTACATTTAAACTTTTCAAAATATATAATCTACCAACAAGTATTTTCCACTTAAAACTTATTAAAATAATGTAACATTATTATCACAGTAACAGATGGAAATATCTTTCTTTTCTAGGTTAAAACTAAGTGACTGGTATGATCCCACATCATTAAATCTAACAGGAAAGACCCATAGCCAAAATGATACACTATGTCGTCTCTTTATTCCTAATCTTTAAAACTCCAGAGAATTCTTTCCTACTTATATTAAAATCCATTTGCCTCACTCTACACCTTAACTAAAATGAAAAACTCTAAGTCAATTACTTTCTCTATATACTCTAGACTGCTTTTTCTGATCACATTTCTTTCAACCTGGAAATACACCTCCTTAGCTAGACAACAACAACTCAATTACAACTGATTTAGTGGTTCATTTTATAGACCTTAGTATAAGATCTGTTTCCTTCCTTACTATGCATACACTTCAAGGCTGGTTCTCCACTCATATACAACAGCATCCCATATAGTCTCAGACTGTTTCTCTTCACAAGAAAGGACACTTAAAAATAAACAAACAATATACACATATTATTTCTTTGACAAAGGTATTTCAAAATCAATTAGTAGTAAAAACAGTTTATGGTTGATACCTACAACTATAACAGGTTTTGTGTGTTTGTTTTTTGGGTTGTTTTTTTTTCTCTTTTCTCCATGCCATGAAACATAGATTACCATTTAATACAGGCAAAAGAAAAATAATTATAATTAATTCATGCAATGGTACTTGGCTCTCAAGACATGAAGAGTATAACATCAAAAAAGGCATTTATAGTATAATGGTTAAACAGGATTTTAAATTAAAACTGCCTGAGTCCAAATCCTAGCTCTATCCTAGCTGGATGCATTTGAGCAATTGACTTAATTTCTCTGGGTCTCTGTTTCCTCATCTATAAAATGCTAATAATATTCCCTATATTACAGGATTGTTATAAGGATCAAATTGGATAATATACATGTAAAATCAAGAACGGTTCCAGGTTAAAAAAGATACTGACCTAAGGTATTCCCTCCTAAAACTTGACAAAAATGACAGGAAACGAGTATTTTTTTAAAAATATAAGCAGGTATGGGTATGTATCCTACAAGCATGTATCCAGGAGAAGATACATCAACAACATAAGTTTGACAGTGGAGTGCATGAAAGGAACTTGTAGTCACTGTCCTGCAGATTCAGGAAAGCTTAACCACAAACCAGCAGTGGTAAAAACTGAGAACTAATCCTACTCATGGCAAAGAATCCTTGTGCATATAATTTACAGCACCAAGATCAGGAATCAGACAAGTTACTGACATCAATACTGAAATCAAGACAAAAATACAGGCAAGGCCTTCAAAATTAGAAGGAAATGACTTCCAATTTAGTATTCCATACCCAGTCAAATTATCAATTACATATTAGGATAAAATAAAGATATTTTTAGATATGCAAGGTCTTAAAAATTTACTTTCCACGAATGTTTTTAAAGAATTTACTAGAGTAGCCATTCTCACCTGGGGTTCTACAATAGAAATAGGCCTAATGCACTAAAACATCCACTCTTCAGAATGAATTAATTTTTTCTCCTATGCATCTATAATGGCTCTAATCATGTACCATATACTTGGGAGAATTGAGAAAATATTCACCTATATTATTTTCCACAGGCCTTCCTTACTTCCCTCTAAGGAACTTCCTTGAGAATGGCTATACAAAAATATATGATCTAGGGCTTCCCTGGTGGCATAGTGGTTAAGAATCCGCCTGCCAATGCAGGATTACACGGGTTCGAGCCCTGGTCCAGGAAGATCCCACATGCCGCGGAGCAACTAAGCCCATGCGCCACAACTACTGAGCCTGTGCTCTAGGGCCCGAGAGCCACAACTGCTGAAGCCCATGCTCCTAGAGCCCGTGCTCCGCAACAAGAGAAGCCACTGCAATGAGAAGCCCGCGCACTGCAATGAAGAGCAGCCCCTGCTCACCGCAACTAGAGAAAGCCCGCGCAGCAATAAAGACCCAACACAGCCAAAAATAAAGTAAATAAATTCGTGCCCCGGTCTGGGAAGATCCCACATGCCGCGGAGCGGCTGGGCCCGTGAGCCACGGCCGCTGAGCCTGCGCGTCCGGAGCCTGTGCTCCACCAACGGGAGAGGCCACAACAGTGAGAGACCCGCGTACTGCAAAAAAAAAAAAAAAATATATATATATATATATATATATATATATATATATATACTCTACCAAAAAGTGATGGCAAATAAAGAATGCATGGAATACAGGAAACAGGATACTGAGCTTAAAAAACTGTCATCACCAAACGTCTCCTACTATCTCTTTTTGACCCAAAAGACAAATTCTGTGGGTGAGCTTTGCCCAAATTCTTTTCTGACCTTGGCTTGTCTTGACAGTATGCTGATGAAGCTTTTTCTCTTTCTCTCAGCCCCTGATGTCTGGATAAACTGAGGATACTCCAAATATGTTGAACTGTTTTTTCTTAAAGACTTTATTTTTAGAGCAGTTTTAGATTCACAGCAACATTAAGAGGAAGGTACAGATATTTCCCATATACCCCCTGCCTCCACACATGCATGGCCTCTGCCATTATAAATTTCCCACACCAGAGTAGAACATTTGTTACAACTGATGAATCTGTATTAACACATCATCATCACCCAAGGTCCACAGCGTACTTTAGGACAGAATACCCAACCTTTCTGGCACCAGGGACCGGTTTTGCGGAAGACAATTTTTCCACAGACCGGGGCGGGGGGCAGGGGGATGGCTCAGGCGGTAACGCGAGCAAGGGGGAGCGGCAGATGCAGCTTCGCTCGTTCGCCTGCCGCTCACCTCCTGCTCTGCGGCCCGGTTCCTAACAGGTTCCTAACAGTGAAAATGGAGTATTTTCACTGCCCTAAAAATCTTCTGTGCTTCAACTATTCATTCCTCCCTCCTCTCTAACTCCTGGAAACCACTAATCTTTACTGTGTCCATAATTCTGCCTCTACCATAATGTCAGGTAACCGGTACCATACAGTCTGAAGCCTTTTCAGGTCGGCTTCCTTCACTTAGCAATATGCATTTTAGGTTCCTCTATGGCTTGATATCTCATTTCTTTATTTTTTTTTGTTAATTTATTTATTAATTTTTGGCTGTGTCAGGTCTTAGTTGCGCACGCAGGATCTTTCGTTGCAGCGTGCGGGCTCTTCGCTGCGGTGCGTGCAGGCTTCTCTGTAGTTGTGGCATGCGGGCTCCAGAGCGCGCGGGCTCAGCAGTTGTGGCACATGGGCTCTCCAGGTGTGGTGCGCAGGCTCAGTAGTTGAATTGCGAGAGCCCAGTTGCCCCGCAGCATGTGGGATCTTAGCACCCCCATCAGGGATCAAACCCATGTTCCCTGCATTGGAAGGTGGATTCTTAACCACTGGACCACCAGGGAAGTCCCGATATCTCATTTCTTTTTAGCGCTAAACAATATTCCACTGTCTGGATGCATCACAGTTTATTTATCCTTTCACCTACAGAAGGACAAAACTTGGTTGCTTCCAAGTTTTGGCAATTATAAAATAAAGTTGTTATAAACATCTTTGTGTAGGTTTTGTGAGGACATAAGTTCTCAACCCCTTTGGATAAATATCAAGCAGTGTGACTGCTTGACCATATGGTAAGAATATGATTTAGTTTTGTAAGAAACCTCCAAACTGTCCTCTGAAATGATTGTACCGTTGTGCAGTTCCACCAACAATGAACGAGAGTTCCTGCTGTTCCACATCCTTGCCAGCATTTCACGATGTCAATGTTCCAGATTTTGGCCATCCTAATAGGTGTGCAGTGGTTGTATCTTGTTGTTTTAATTTGTACTTCCCTGATGACATATGACATGGAACATCTTTTCATATGCTTACTTGCTATCTGTATATCTTCTCTGGTGAGGTGTCTGTTAAGGTCTTTGGCCCATTTTTTAATCGAGTTGTTTTCTTATTGTTAGAACTCTTTGAATATCATTGGATAAGTCCTTTCTAGGTGTGCCTTTTGCAAATATTTTCTCCCAGTCTTTGGCTTGTGAGCTCATTCTCTTGTCACTTTCTTTCACAAAGCAAATGTTTTAAATTTATATGTTCTATTTTCTACCTATTCTTGGTAGGACATGGTGAACTAAAAGGCAGAAAATACCTTTCATGACCATATTACTGTAAGGTATCTAGTACATAAACTGCAAGCTATGATGAACCCTATGTATCCCAGGGCTCACTTGCCCAGTGCTTTCCAAAGAAGAGATTCCTGTTAAACTCTCAAAGAAATCAAAGCCAAACTATAACCCAGAGACTCTATTCAGCTTATCTTTTCCTGGGAATCGTTATGACTGACAAGGGCCTAATTTCCAAAACATACAAACAGCTCATAGAACTCAATAACAACAACAACAAAAACCCAATAAAAAAATAGGTAGAAGAGCAAAGAAGACATACAAATGGACAATAGGCACATGAAAAGATGCTCAACATTGCTAATAACTAAAGAAATGCAAATCAAAACTACAATGAGGTATCACCTCACACTGGCCAGAATGGCCATCATTAAAAAGTCTACAAATAACAAATGCTAGAGAGGGTGTGGAGAAAAGAGAACCCTCCTACACTGTTGCTGAGAATGTAAATTGGTGCAGACACTATGGAAAACAGTATGGAGGTTCCTTAAAAAACTAAAAAGAGAATTGCCATATGATCCAGCAATCCCACTTGTAGGCATATATCCAGAGAAAACGCTAATTTGAAAAGATACACACACTCCTATGTTCATAGCAGCACAATTTACAATAGCCAAGACATGGAAGCAAGCTAAATGTCCATCGACAGATGAATGGATAAAGAAGATGTGGTATATATACACAATGGAACACTACTTAGCCATAAAAAAGAATGAAATAATGCCATTTGCAGCAACATGGATGGACCTAGAGATTATCATACTAAGTAAGTCAGACAAAGAAAGACAAAAATCATATGCTATCACTTATAAAAATATGACACAAATGAACTTATTTACAAAAACAGAAATAGACTAACAGACATAGAAAACAAACTTATGGTTACCAAATGGGAAAGGGGGTGGGGAAGGGATAAATTAGGAGTTTGGGATTAGCAGATACAAATCTATATATATATGTATAGCTGAATCACTTTGCTGCACTATACCAAAACTAACACAGCATTGCAAATCAACTATACTTCAATAAAAAATCTTAGGACTTCCCTGGTGGCACAGTGGTTAAGAATCCGCCTGCCAATGCAGGGGACATGGGTTCGATCCCTGGTCTGGAAAGATCCCACGTGCCACAGAGCAATTAAGCCCGTGAGCAACAATTACTGAGCCCTCGCGCTGCAACTACTGAAGCCCACACGCCAAAACTACTGAGGCTGCATGCTGCAACTACTGAAGCCCGCGCACCCAGAGCCTGTGCTCCTCAACAAGAGAAGCCACCACAATGAGAAGCCCGTGCACCGCAGCAAAGAGTAGCCCCCGCTCGCCACAACTAGAGAGAAAGCCATGCAGCAACGAAGGACCCAAACGCAGCCAAAAAAAAAAAAAAAAATTAAATAAAAAAATTTTTTAAAGACCTGCAGCATAATCACATTTACTGTGCCTTGCTGGCTAGATTCAACTACTGTAAAACTTAGAGCAAAGCTGAACATTCTTCAAACATATCTGGGTTAACATTTGAATTTATCATCTCTCTCATTTTACACTACATTATCTATGTATGAAAACAAGAAAAATTATAAAACAAGAATGTTGTAAGATCATCATAATAGTTTTGAAAGTCATGTGAAACACTTATATTAGAAATAGATTATGACCTATGGATAAACTTACTTATTTTGAACATGCTTCTCAAAATTCAAGTTACCACTCATTGGTAAGTTGAAAATCAATTTAGTGACTCACAAATAGCATTTAAAAAAATGAAACAGAATAAGCCAAGATAGGAAATATTAGAGTGCATCATACTCTGATATTAAAAGGCGAGTTGTTTCATCAATCATTTGTTTAAGACTTTTTTTTTTAACATCTTTATTGGGGTATAATTGCTTTACAATGGTGTGTTAGTTTCTGCTTTATAACAAAGTGAATCAGTTATACATATACATATGTTCCCATATGTCTTCCCTCTTGCATCTCCCTCCCTCCCACCCTCCCTATTCCACCCCTCCAGGCTGTCACAAAGCACCCGAGCCGATATCCCTGTGCCATGCGGCTGCTTCCCACTAGCTATCTACCTTACGTTTGTTAGTGTGTATATGTCCATGACTCTCTCTCTCTCGCCCTGTCACAGCTCACCCTTCCCCCTCCCCATATCCTCAAGTCCGTTCTCCAGTAGGTCTGCGTCTTTATTCCTCTTACCCCTAAGTTCTTCATGACATTTTTTTTTCTTAAATTCCATATATATGTGTTAGCATACGGTATTTGTCTTTTTCTTTCTGACTTACTTCACTCTGTATGACAGACTCTAGGTCTATCCACTGTTTAAGACTCTTTATATAACTACACACACACATATTATGTTTTGGGTAGTGACATAAAATGTATTTCTTATATGGATCACTGTCAAAATAGGAAAACACTGACATAAATGATATTATTCCTTTTGAAATTCCCTAACACTAAAAAGAACTAATATCTCCTTGCCACTAGAGACCAGCTACATATATTATCTTTGGTCTAGGGACTCTTTTCCATATTAAAATGGCAGACATTTGAGCAGAGGAAAAAACCACAAAAGGCCATAATAAGATCTTTAGATGTTCCTGCTATATGCCCAAAGAAAATGCCCAGCTTCAACTTCTTTCTATAGAGCCGAAAGATTAGGACTGGAGAAGGCATCTCACTGTAATAACAGAACTCCAATGAGTTCCCTGGACAAATTCCAGACCATCTTTATTTTAAAAACAGATGAAGCAAACATAGCTGATATTCTGAAATCATCTAATTTGGTAGTTGGAAAATCCATCTAAACTCTATAAAGTTCCATATGCACACTCATGATAAAATATATTGATTTAAATTATGATGAAAGTATTATAAGAGCTATATACTTTATCTTGAATCCCAAGATAATAAACTTAGGCTTTAAGAGATTTTAGAATCCTTAAAGCAGCAAGAAGAGTTGGAAAAAGATCAAAATACTGAAAACAAAAATCAACCAATAAGAATTTAAGAAAGTATTATGTCCAAACATGAAGAGAACCACTGCCCTAAAAAATGAACTAAATATCTGAAGGTGGTACTATACAAATTCAGCAGTAAGTTTCCTTATAGAGCATGAAATTTAAAAAATAATATAGCTATCTACTATTATTTAAGCAGCACAGGGTTAGCAAAAAAGCCTATTAATAACCTTTCAAAGAACATATAAATTAAGATGGTTGATAATGATCTTTGCTTTAAAATATAAAACACAACAATAAAGTTCTCAGTCAATTTCCATCCTCCAATATGACAATTAATTTCTTAGCTGTAATTAGTAAAATTTCATTGATGATTATATGGCTTGAAAATTATACAAAGCAATCTTATTATCCCACATTACCTCAGAAAATAACTGTAGCTTCTCAGCATTAAATACGTTCTCAACTTAACAGCACATGTAAATGCACATACAAAATTAAAAGGATGGCTTAGTATAATTTTAGACTGGATAGCATTCTTGTCTATATATCCATATTCACAGCAATAAGTGTAAGACAGTACTTTCCTTTGGATGAAAAGTTATTTGTAATTATATTTGTATATTAGATTCATTCAATAAAAATTTAATAAGCACCTACTTTGTGTTAGGAATTATGTTAAGCACAAGAGAGTTATGAACATAAAAGTCCCTAATTTCTGCTCTTACCGAGCTTTCAACATATGTGAGTTCATGTTCATTAAAAGTTGATTGAAACTCGGAGAGTCTATTTCCACAAAGTAAATGTTAAATGAAGTGCTTAGGTTTCTTTCTAAGACTGTTCACAAGAATCTAACTGAAAATGTAGTAAGAGTATCTATGAATGTAACCATCATAATACTACCTAATAATTATATAGTAATAAGCTTCCAAAAGTGTTTTCACATATGTTCTCAATAGATTCAAAGAACAACAACATGACATACAAAAGGAGTAGTATCCTGGTTTTACAGGTAATCAAGCTCTGAGGCGCATAGGCTCGAAGTCACACTGTAAACAAGCAATAGAGCCAAGATTAGAATCCAGCCGTGAGAGTAGTGTTTACTTTCCCCCCGTCTCCTCTTTCTGCTTTCCCTAAGCCTGCCAACACAGATGCCAGCATCAAACCATTTTGTGGTAAGGCGAGACTCAAAGATGGGGGATAAAAAACATGATCCCAGGCTACAATAGGGTCTGCAGTGGGAAGGGGTAAAATGAGAAAAATCTTAATGATAGTGAAGAAGAAAGGGGAGCCTATAGGACAGAGACCACTCAACTAGATCATCTTTCACACATAGGGACAGTTTGTAAATCAGGGACTTAATTAAAACTTTTTAAAAATCTGTTTCAAAAATTCTTCCACTAGAAAGCTGTGCAAGTATCATGTTAGAAAAAAGCTACTACACTCTTTCCTTCCATACAATTGAGTTTTCAAAACATAACAGATAAAGAAAATCCCACTCTCCACTGTACCCATTTAAATATGTTAGTGTTCCACAAGTAACTAGTCTTCCAGCTCTTCTCTCCAAGCATGGGAACCAAGTTATAAGACAATATTGCTTGTTTTAGGACAGCAAGAATGGATACTGATCTCTCCATTCCCTCTCTTAGCTGATGTTCAAATATTGGTGCTAATGCTCACATCCTTTTACTTACCCACCAGAGACTCAATCCAACTCTATGCAAGCTTTGGAGTTGGATATAAATTAAATGGGCTGGCACACTCCAGAAATTTCCTAATGATGAGCCTAACAAGGTCCTGAAGAAGCTATTTTGATTCCACAGTTGTAACCACACATCTAACTAACTTCACGGTCCGTTACTCTATCCAAAATACAAGGATTTCCTTATCTTTTTACCCTATACCCACAATCTCCTCACATAGGCAAATGACATAAACCTATGGTTCACAGAGTTTGAATTTGGGGACCAGTAAAATTTCTCCCCAAAACAGTAGCACTGCTATCAGGGTTCTCATCTTGAGAAGACACAATGTTTTCTTAAACCTATAATTCACAGTCTTCATCAATTCACAAAGGGATATTAAATATCATACAGCAGGAAGACTATAATCTCATAATAAAGACAGTCCTTTACACTGAAGGAATTTCACTTAGTGAAAAATTGTAATAGTGTATTTATTTTTCTCATCTACTTACAGAACTAGGAAAGAACCACATGCACCAGCACTAGCCCACAGACTATACCATTAAAAAAAGAGAGATGCATTTATTCTAAGGACGTATACACAAGAGTGAATATAACATGTGTACATTTTAAACATTATTGATAAAAATGAAAACATAGGTAATGACCACTAACTTAAGAAAGAGAGCATTTCAAGTGTCTTTGATGGCTCCCATGTATGCTTGATTGTACACACCTCCCTTCTAATCAGAGTTAACCATTATCCCAAATTCTATTTTACTCCTTCTATTGTTTTATCATGTACCTATTCCTACACAATGCATTGATTCTCTTTTTTGGCTGTGTGGCGCAGCTTGCAGGATATTACTTCCCCAACCAGGGATCGAACGCATGCTCCCTGCAGTGAAGTGTGCAGTCTTAACCACTGGACTGCTAGGGAAGTCCCTTGATTCATTTTTTTTCTTTTTCTTTCTTTCTTTCTCTCTCTCTCTTTTTTTATTTTTTGCTACACCATGCGGCATGCAGAATCTTAGTTACCCAACCAGAACCTGTGCCCCCTACAGTGGGACCACTTAACTGCCAGGGAGGTCCCATGCATTCATTCATTTTACTTATTTTTAAACTGTACATAAATGTCATCATACTGCATGAACTTTAATTTGTTTTCTATACGCTTCCACACTGATGCCTGTAGCTTTAAATGATTCATTTCATTGTTGCATAGTATTCTACTGTATGAATATAACTATGATATTTATTCATTCCACTGATGATAGACATTTGGGTTTTCCCCATTTCTTTTTTTTTTCTATTACAGACAATTTGCTGGTACACATTTGTGAGAGTTTCACTAGGTCTAGGATACACTAAGGAGTATGCTCATCTTCAACTTTACTATGTAATATGCCAAACTATTTTCCAAAATCACCAACATAAGCATTCACTACTAGTAAATGAGAGTTCCTGTTGTTTCACGTCCCCACTGACACTTGTACTTATTGGACTTTAAATCTAGTGGGTATAAAATGGAAATCCATTGTAGTATTAATTCACTTTTGCCAGTTTCCTAATGTTAAACATCCTTTCACACTTACTGGTCTTTTGTGTTATCTCTTCTGTAAATAGCTATTCATGTCTTTTGTATATTTTTGTAGTGGGTTTTGGTCTTTTGGGTTGATACATAGGAGTATTTTATTTTTCCTAGATATTAATTCATTGTCAGTTATATGCATAGCAATTTGTTTCTTCACTATTTTTGTGGTATCTTTAGATAAACAGATATTCTTAACCTCAACAAGGTAGAATGGGTCAATCTTCAGTTTGAGAGGTGTGTGTGTGTGTGTCTTGTTAAATCCTTCTTTACCTTAAGGATATAAAAATATTTTTCTATGTTTTGTAAAGTTTAATAGCTTTATCTTTCACATTTAATCTGGGATTGATTTTGTATTTAGTAGAAGAGATCTATTTTCATTTTTTCTCATACAGATAACTAATTTCCCCCAAACAGTTTATTGAGTAATATGTCATAAACTGAGTTTCCATATATGCTTGAGTCTGTTTCTAAGTCTCTGTTGTGTTTCATTCATCTCATTGTCTCTATCAGCATGAATACCACCTATCTTATTTGCTAGAGCATTATTAAGTACTAAGTAAGCCCTGACCCTTGTCTGGCTCTGCTTCTTCAGGAATGTCTTGACCCTTCTTTGCCCTTTGCTCTCCCTAGAGAGTTACAGAGCACCTTATCAAGTACCATGAAAAAAATCCTGTTGAGATATGAATTCAAAATACATTGAACATACAAAATCAATCTGAGAAGTGACATGCTAATAACATTGAATTTTCCTATCAGAAACATGGTATGTCTCTCCATTTATTGAGAATACATACTCTTAGTATTATACTTTTCTACTTAAAGGTATTTCACACCTCTTGTTAGAATTATTGTTATGTACCTTATTTTCTGTTATTTTAAGTGGTTATTTTTTAAATTGGCTCCCTTCTCTCAATAACTCTTACTAACTCCCTTACTTTACCGACAGGTCAGTCACACTCTAAAAATAAATTTTTAAAACACCATGTCCAGCATTCTGATGTTCTTACTAAGAAGGTTTTCTCTGAACATTTAGTTTGCCATGTTACTGGAAGTGAAAGTTCAGCTACATGTTTTCATGTTTCTTATGTTTCCCTACTTCTTGTCCCTAAACTTTGCAATCACAAACTAAACTCTTGAAGGCAGAAGCTAGGAATATCATTCTTTGTTTGTTCTTGCTCTCTAGTACAGAAGTAGGTACTAAGCAGGCTAAATAAAGGCTGGCTTGATAGAGAAGACCCTTGGAAAATCCTGTACTCCCCAGCTGGTATTTGTCCTTCTGTTACAAACATCCCTCCTCCACCTGGAAAAAGATGAGTTTGCTAAACTTTCAGTGTTTCATCCTTAAATAAAATTTAATATATGTTCAAAGTTACCGCAAAGAAATGGAAACAGAAAAGTTTCTATGAAACTACTGTTTATCTTCTCTCAGAAATTATGCAAATATTACTTGGTAAATTAAACTGATATTATCTTGCTATATACTCATTAAAAATACAGAGAGCTTGCCTCCACATGCCTCAAATAAGGAAAAGGAAAATTGTAGCAGCTAACTCTACAAATGAAACTCTTTTACCATTCTGGCTAAGAGGGAGATGTCAACCTCTCCGACTATATGAAAACAATTGGGGGGTGGAAATCCCACCAGAAAAGAGCTGAGAAACTAGTGCAGGTATTTTGTGACAATCCTTCACTGTTATCTTAATAAATAAATAAATTGGGGGGGGGAAGGAATATATGAATGTTTATGGGGAGAAAAGCATCCTTTAGCATTCTTAATGTTCATCTTACTGCTTTGTTAAAGAAGCAATTAGTAAGGACTGGCAAGGATAAGACAGACTCTCTCATCTTTGTAAAGATGCTTAAAACAAAGCTGAATTATTCATTCTCACTTTTCAATAAATGATTTCAAAGTATTTCAGTTTCCCATGTAGGAACAGCCGAAGAATACAGATATTGCAACATTTCACAAGAGAGATTTAGAAAAATATTTTATTCTTATTTTCTTAACTTGCCAAATATTATATTCTCTTTCATTACTTAATAGGTACTTTCATAGCTCCATGAAGCAACTCCCCAAACACAAGGAATTTCAAAACAGAAAACAACCGTGTCTTACGAAATCTAACTTATTGAGGGCTCAGAAACTTAGAAGAAAATCAACATAATCTCTAATTTATACTATTTCTAAAGAAAACAATCTACCATAGCACAACATCTAGGGAAAAAAAGAGAGTGGGGGTGGGGAATAAATTCAAGTTTTCTTTTAGGTAAAACAATTTTCATGAAATATAACACATGTATTCAAGAACATACTTGTTAATGTGTGTATGATCTCATATATGTTCAGAATTGACCCTAGAAATGTCTTGCCAAGGAAGGAGGAATTGCTTCGTTTCAGGGAGGAAACTGACTTCTAGGTCTCCTTTGGTCTGTGAGCCACTCTACTGAAGGTACTCAGAATTAGTCACCTGAGATTTTATTAACAATGTCTAAAATTGTCACCCTGAGGAATCTGGTATCTTCACAATAGTACACTCCCTGTTAAAGAAAATCCCCCTTTAAAGTTTTCTGTTAAGTTAGAAGTATTTGATATAGACCCATCACTCCACGTTTAATGCTGCCAGAGCATTCAAGGTGAAGGGACTTCACAGGTTTAAGAGAATTTACTAAAGGATAAGAGAAACTCAATACTAAGTGTAGACATTTTAATTCAAGCCTAGATAAACCAAACATGGCCTAAATTAACTTTGATAAAACTGATTGAGCAGGTAAAACTTTTAGTTTTCAAAGTTTTTAAATTTTAAACACAAAAGTTAGTTTGAAATGGATTCATATAAGTTTTGGCACAGCAACATTTCACATTCTCTCACAAAGCACTACAATTGAAAGATGGTTTTTAAAAAATAAAACCGTGAAAATAGCTTTTTATGACCAGAGAAAGAAAGGGTAGCTACAAGATAAAATTTAGTAACTCATCAAGCTTTGATAATCATCTCAAACGTGATCTAGAGGGAGTAGAGTATCTGTCTGTGAGATGAGCTATAATTTAGTCTCTAGGCTGCCTTAGCATTGTCCTTATTCAAAAGTACAGGGAAAAGGGAGACAACAAGCCTATTAATCTACAAGTCTTTCTTTCTTTTTTTTTTTTTGCGGTACGTGGGCCTCTCACTGACGTAACCTCTCCCGTTGCAGAGCACAGGCTCCGGACGCGCAGGCTCAGCGGTCATGGCTCACGGGCTCAGCCGCTCTGCGGCATGTGGGATCTTCCCGGACCGGGGCACGAACCCGCGTCCCCTGCCTTGGCAGGCGGACTCTCAACCACTGTGCCACCAGGGAAGCCCCAAGTCTTTCTTTCTTGATAAAAAACTGAAATACATTACATTCAAACAAGTCAGCCTAAAACAAATACCATTCTACTTAAGAGATTGTAATCATACTTAAGACTACTTTGAACTGGTACTTAGTCTTCAAACAGGGAAAAAAAGCTGGCAAATACACAATTTTTGGAATAATCCAAATAATTCATCATCATAATCTAAACAGATAACAAATGAAAGATTATATTGATGTGTGTGGTGGGCTTTAGTGAGGAGAGCCAGAGTCTCCCTAGTTCCTCCAAAAATAAAGAAAAAAAATCCTAAAATGATGGAAGGAAACCACAGTGCAAAAAAATAAACTTAAGTTGTTTTTAAGGGAAAGTGACCCACACTAAATTGGTATGAATCAATATGTATAAAGGAGACTCAGCCAGAAAACAGGAACAGTGAGAATCTTTGCCATTCTAAAGCACTCGCAAAACATAAATTTCTATCACCATACCATGTATAAAACAGAAAAAGAAAATAGCTGATCTGTAATTCACTCCAGTATAGCTGAATAGTTAAAGACTATGGGCTTTGACAGTCCCGAATTTGAAACCTGCCTCTGACACATACTAGTTTTGTGAATCTGAACAAATTTCTTAACATCCCTAATCCTCAACTGCCTCACATGTAAAGTAGACATAGTAACTGTGCCTGTATCTTGTGGGGTTGTTTCAAAAGTTAAATATAATTCGAAATATAAACCTTTTAGTATAATGGCCAAACTCAGTAAGTGCTCAATAAATGGTAGCTATTAAGTATGAGTCCAGCAAATATCAGCAAAACGAATGTCATATTAAATGAATGAATGAGTGAATGAATGAATGAATCAATCAATCTGTCTGTCTGCCTGGTCATCCACTCTCTCTCGTTAGCAAACATAGGAACAATATGACACGTGAGGTTCATGTGAGTGAAGGGGCTTCC
Source organism: Phocoena sinus (assembly GCF_008692025.1). Lineage (NCBI taxonomy): Eukaryota > Metazoa > Chordata > Mammalia > Artiodactyla > Phocoenidae > Phocoena > Phocoena sinus. The sequence continues at coordinate 42,441,499 of NC_045772.1, read as the reverse complement.
AGCACGTGAAGATCACCTCCAAAATTGCATTTATTCATTAAAAAATGAGCCTATAAGCTTCACAGTGGCAGGAACCAGCACATAACAGGTACTCAATAAAGATATTTATTCACTTATTAAACATAAAAGTACCTACTATGTTGCAGGTACTATGTGAGGCATGGGGGAATATATACTTATTTTATATATATATATATATATATATATATATATATATATATATGACAAACAGACATTTATTTACGCTCAACAACTCTCTTCCTTTTACACTAACCTGCAATTATTTTATCAGTTCAGTATTTGTCTATAAGAGAGCCCTTGCCCCTACAGCCACTTAACACAATGCTTCCAAGCCGTCTACTGATCCTGGCATTTCCTCCTACAGATCCTACCCCGCCACCAAAGCAGTCCACCAAGCTCATCCACCAAACTCCACTCCCTTGCCAGCATCCCACACTCACTCTGCCACCATTCTTTTGTTGCGTACACCAAGCAAGGCCTAACGTTACAGAAGAAAATCCCATACTAGGTCAGACTGATACCAACCTAAACGCTACTTGGCAATCCCACTATTATGGTTCCTCCACTTTCTAGCTGTATTCCTAGTCCAGTGGATCCCTTAATCTTCACAATGGATCCCATCTCTGATGCCTTCTCTGAGAACCTGCCCTATTAATTCTCCTTTCTACTATAGTATTTCTCTCTACTGACTTTCTCCTGTCAATGTCTGAACATGCTCAAATATCTCATCTTAAAACAAATCTCCTTTTTGTCCCATGTTCTTTTTCTATCTACCCTACATATTTCTCCCCTTCAAAGGCACAATTCCTAAGAGTTTGCTATCTTAACTGTTCCCAATTTCTTATCTTTCTTATTCCTCATCCTATTGCCATCTAGCTTCATCACTGTTTCCAAAACTGATTTCACAAAAGTTATCAAAGATATCTTGTCAATGGATAATTTTTCAGTTGTCTTAACTGGCTTTACTTTTGAGTTATATATAAAACTGTAGGTCACTCCCCTTCCTTCATAAAACCCTGTTTCATTCTCCTGGGATATAACATTCCTTTACAAATCTTCTTTGCCAATCCCTTCTCCAACAGATCGTTAAATGCTGACACTTCTTAGGACTGTATTCCAACTCCTTTCTTTTCTCAAACTACAATTCTTTCCAAACTTTTCACAGCTCACAATGAGAAATATATTTTACATCAAGTGTGTGTGTGTACACATATGAGTATCAGATAACAATTTCACAGATCAGATTAAGTAAGCTCTGATCTTTTGATCCTATTCTATTTCATTAAAAAAAAAAAACTGTACTGTCTGAGAATCACTAAACTGATCTACACAATTGTAACTGTCTTCAACTACTCTATTTAAGCTGATGACTTCCAAATCTACATTTCTAGTGCATAAGTGTCTGTTAAATTCTAAACCCATAAAGCCAATTTCCTCCTCAACAGCTCCACATGGATAAAGTCCTTCAAACTCACCATGTCCAAAATTGGAGTTCTCAGCATCTTTCCCCCAAACATAGTCTTCCTCCATAGTCCCCTACCTTGGTAAACTGCTGAACTAGTTTCCCAAGCAAAATACCAAGGAGTCATTGCTGAGCCCTCCCTCTCTTTTTCCTCTGTCACCCCCCAACCCAATCAATCACTAATCCCTGAGAAATTTTCCTCTATATATTTCTCCACTTTTTTTTTTAAAAACTCACGGAACTGTCACTCTCATCCAGGCTGTATTCACCTCGCCTGGACGGTACAGTCTAGTAATGAGTCCTCTCTCATATACTGTATTCTTCCAAATTTATAAATGCAATTCTAATCATTTTGTGTTGCCTACTCTTACAGTTATCTATTGTACAATAAACCACTCGAAACGTAGTGGTTTAAAACACTAAAATTATTTGCTCATAATTCTACAATTTTGGCAAACTGGGGGAGGGGGGCAGATGGGGACTGCTTGTCTCTAATCCACATAGCATCTGCTGGAAATCCCAATATGCTTTCCTCACTCACATTTCTGGTCCTTTAGCTAGGTGACTAGAACAGCTAGGGGTTGGCCAATTTGGGCTTTCATACAGCTGGTAGTATGTGGATGGTGAGACTTTTACATGGAAGCTGACTTCCTCCAATATACAAAAATAGAAGTTACCAGATCTTTTTAATGCCTGGTCTCAAAAGTCCTAGAATGTCACTTCTACTACATTCTATTGGTCATAGCCAATAGACTGGCCAACAGACATGGCCAGCCTAGAACTAAACAGAGGTAGCGGTGGAAGAGGAATAGACTCCATTTCTTGATGGGCAAGTTGTAAGGACACATAGAAAAAGAGCATGTGAGATGAAAGACATTGTTGCAGTCATCTTTGAAAATGAAATATACCACTGTCCACCTAATTTACATTCCTTCCACATGCCAAATATACTCAATGCCCTTCCCCTAATCAAAATGTCATCCTATTACAGCACTGGCTGTAAGGCCAGGATCTTGTTATCTAAATCAGGTTCAAATGCACATGTATTCCTTGGGTTTAGTTCCGCATATATGGTTCCTTTTTCTTTTAATTAAATTTTTTTTTTTAATTTCTGGCCACGCAGCATGCAGGATCTTGGTTCCCTGATCAGAGACTGAACCCATGCCCACTGCAGTGGAAGGGTGGAGTCTTAACCACTGGGTCACCAGGGAAGTCCCCATATGGTTCCTTTGATACAGCTCCTCTTAAATCAAAATCCCATTGCCTCAAAAGATAACTTATCTGCCCCAGTGCAGTAAGCCGGGGATAGAATTGCAATAAGACACTTGAGTTCAAAAGCTGTAGGGAATAGGGAGTTACACAGAAGGCACATATCAGTGCCATAGCAATTGTGAAATCTGCTAGGGACACGTCATCAGCAACTTGACTAGAACAACAGTTCTGCTCCCTGAAAACAGTCCTCTGTTACTGTTGACTCTACCCTCTGGGCTCCAAGCTCGGAGCTCCATCCTCGGGTCACTCTTCCTATTTCGTAAGAAATGGTCCACGTTTGCAACAGTGTAGCTTTCTCAGCTTGCTTCCTGCCCATATAAGACTGGGATTCTCCACACATACAAAGGTTCTTTTTAGTTGAACTTTGTCTATCCTTTTCTGTCTAAGCTGGTGGTGCTTTGATTAGTACCATCCTTGTAAAAACTTTGTGGATTTCCTATGAATTTAATTGGAAATAACTCAATTAAACAGACATCACACCCACTAATCTCTGAGATAGGCCACTTCCTTCTTAGGGCTGTCTGTCATGGTACTGTAGGACAGCAGACTTAAGAGTTTTGAAGCTCTTTGGACTAGCTGAGACATTCTTATAAGGTATGCCTTTAAGACTCTTTTCAGTGCTTGTCTCTAGCTGAAAGGCTCTAAGAGGCATTGTCTTAAATCTTTCTGAGGTCTCAACCAAAAAAATCTTACAGAAGAACTCTTGATCTGATCCTTATTTTGAGGTCATTTTTTTGCACCCCGCGATTTGAGAAGAATTAGATAAGCAGAGGGAAGGGAGAGAATGTTCCACAATGGAGAATGAGAATAAATAAAAGCACAGTCTTATGGGGAACAGGGAAGAAAGTCATCTAGCTAGGTTCATGATGGGGGAAAATATAAAATGAAATTGGAAGGGAAGAGTAAAGTCAGAAATACTAACAGCTCTAACTACAAGATTATGAAATCTGTAATTTACGCTCTTTATTGCCGGTTTCTGCTTGCTGATCCAAATGTTGCTATATCAGATACACTTGGAGAGCGTCACAAATACACAGACTCACCCTAGAGATTTTGAAAGGTTGGAGAAGAAGCTACATCTAAGCAAAGAAAGCTCCCAGGTGATTCTCTGATACAGCCAGACGTAGGAGCCACTGCTCTAGGCAACAGTCAACCACTGGCTTTTTGAGAATGGGAGTGTCATAAATGCAGATACCTAATGAAGTTTTCAGTTATAAGCTTGAATAATAAAAATCTGTATTCTCATTTATAATTTTCTATTTCTCTTTATTCATATCATTTCCCTAAGAGACCTACTTCATAGGATCCATGTGTTCTCTGACCATATACATCTATAAGAACCCCAGTCCCATCACAGTCTCATCTTAACATGTAACAATAATTTTCTGTTTGGTTGTCTTGTTAAGAAAGATGAGCCTGGTATATTGGAAGGCAAGTTCCTAAGAGGAGTTAGGATACTATGGTACTAAGTAATGTATGTATGGAATAATAAGGACCTGACCTAAGATGATGATAGTTAAGAAGGAAAATGAAGATAAACACCAGAGCTGTGACACTTTAAACTTCTAGAAGAAATCACAAAAAGTGTTCTTTGCAACTTTAGGGTAGACAAAGATTTCTTTAATGGTGGGAAAAAGAGCTCGAGCCATAGGGAAAAACTGATAAATTGGATTTCATCAAAATTAAAAACATCTGTTCTTTGAAAGAAATCATTTAGACAATGAAAAGGCATGCCAAGACTGGAAGAAAATACAACATATACAGCTAGCAAAGGATGATACTGAAATATATTTTAAAATTCTTAAAACTCAATAAGACAAGCCAAATTTTTAAATGAGCAAAAACATCTGAACTGACACTTCAGATATACAAGTGGCCAATGAACATATGAAAAGATGCTCAACATTATTAGTCATCAGGGAAATGCAAATTAAAACCACAATGTGATATTACTATACATCCACTAGAATGGCTAAACTAAAAGAAATCAAGGTTACAGAGCAACTGAAATGTTCATTCACTGCTGACAAATGTAAAATGGTATAACTACTTTGGAATACAGTTTTGGCCATTTCTTATAAAGTAAAACATACACTCATCATATGACTTCACAACTGTACTCCTAGATACTACTCAAAGAAAGAAAGAAAAAAAACTCCACATAAAGCATTGTACACATTATGGAGTTATATCAAAAGACACAGGAGCCAGAGTTAAGGTTTGTAAAATTTGAGCCTCAAAAATCTAATGACTAGGGCTTCCCTGGTGGCGCAGTGGTTGAGAGTCCACCTGCCGATGCAGGGGACACGGGTTCGTGCCCCGGTCCAGGAGGATCCCACATGCAGCGGAGTGGCTGGGCCCATGAGCCATGGCCGCTGGTCCTGCGCGTCCGGAGCCTGTGCTCCGCAACATGAGAGGCCACAACAGTGAGAGGCCCACGTACCGCAAAAAAAAAAAAAAAAAAAAAAAAAAAAAAATCTGACTAAATTGATCAAAACTTTAAAAATATAAACCTCTGGAGTCATAATTAGGTTCAAATTTTAGCTCTATCACATATTAACTGTGTAAACTACATTAAGGAAATTACCCTTACCAACTGCTCAGTTTCTTCATTTGTGAAACAGGGAGAATGATTTATATACCATAAGGTTCTTATAAGAATTCCAGGAGCTAATAATACATGTAAAAAGCACTTAAGAGACACAGGGAACTTTAAATGTTGGTCATTATTACTATCAATACGGTTTTGGAATTCTAATTCTTTCCATTCAGAAGTTGAAATACTAATCTAGAGTACTTGAGTTACGGCAGACCTATCAAAGAGGTTTTCTAGATATTTGTTAATCCCCGATAATTTATCTTCACCATAACCAAGAGTTAATGGGTTTATCTTATTTCAAACACACCTCTGACACCTGAAAACTATGATGTGGAATTTCAGTAGGTAAACCAGAGGGAGATATTATACATTACAAAAACCCAATAGGTTGACTTTAAAAGAGAAGTACGTTCAGTATGTAATTCACTCTACAACTATTAATTTACCCATAACTTACCCAGGAATATTTAGGTGTAAATCAAGATATAACTAACACTACGGACACTGTAAATGCAAAGGTTAGAGGTTGTACATGGCCATCCATACTAAAAGAATTTCCAACTGAGCCTCTATAAGATGCTGAAGTACAGCAAAAGTCGAAATATCAGCCTTCAACTCAAATAGAATCATTTATTTAAAACAATAATAACAGTAATAATATTGTTGTTGTGGTTATTATATTATTATTAATCAGCTATCATGAGTGGTTATCATTTACCAGGCTATGTTCTAAGCTTTTTATATGTATTAACGCATTTTAAGCCTTATAAAAATCTTATGTGCTGGATAGATACTATTATTATCTTCAATGCATGAGTTCTTTACAGTAAAATATTTGTAAGCCCAAAAAATACGTCACCACCGGAAGTAGACTTTATGTCTTCTTTTTAATCTAAAACACTGGTACTTAGGAGGCAATAACCATTTATCTTGACTTTCCTATAGGAACTATATTTCAGTGTTTATTAGGTAGCCTTAAGATAATTAAGATCTCTTTCTTACAGGAAAACTTCAAGCGTAAAAAGAATGACAGAATTAGAAAATCACCATTTTTCCACCCTAATGTTGTTTTCCACCCTAATTGATCTTGATAATCAAAGAGTGCTTACACTTTTAGGTGAAAAGTTGATGGCGAACAGAATATTTACTAGGTGCCAACTGTCTTTTACTTTCAGGTTATACGGGGAGAAAAGATGCAACTTTCAATTGAAGAGGATCAGGCTGCCACCACCTGAACCTACTGATCAATCTCACATCACTAATAGTGGGACAATCGTATGTTGAGTGAATTCTCATGCGAGGCAGCATGAAGTGGTACACATCCCCTAGAAAACAATCTTGCCAAAAATGTTCAACCTGAATGTAGTCAAGCCTTTGCATTTAACTTCCAGTTCACAGAAAATACAAAAGACAGGGGGAAACAAATAAAACAATACTGCAAGGAGGCAATCAAATCGAAAAGGTCCAGCACTCTGTAGGGACACTGACCTAGTTTCTTAAAAAAGTCAAAGGCACAAGAGAAAATAAAATAAGAGTAAACAAGGAAGCTCTTTGGGATTAAAGGAGATTTAATTATATAACAACCAAATGCAATGCATGAACTTTTCTTGGATCCTGGTTTCAAGAAGCTTATTGCAAAAAACTTGGGGACAATTGGGGAAATTTAAATTTGAGCTAGGTGTTAGCTTATATTAAATAATTATCATTAACTTTGTTAGATCAAATAAAGGTTTTATGGTTATATAAGAAAATGTTCTTAATTTTTAGAGATGGATTAAGTATTTGGGGGTACAACATCATGAGGTCTATGATTTACTCCAAATATTCCAGCCCCACCCCCAAATAAATAAAATAAATCCAACAAAAGGTTAATAATTTCTTACATCTACTTGATGGATTTATTAGTGTTCATTGTACTATTCTCTCAAATTCCCTGTTTGCCGGAAAATGTCTGTGACACATGAAAGTACTTTTAACGATTAGTAACTAACCTTTTTGTTGTTTCATTAAATTCCAAGTTAAAGAATTCCTCTAAATATTCTAGTACACAGGTATATGAATCAGATGAACCATATTTATTACAGTCAAAATTCTGGTGCACAGAACAAAAAAATCACATAAGCTGCATCCTTTCAGAATTTTATCTTAATGAAGCTTATGTATACCATTGTATACCATATATCCATTTTCAAAAAAGCATTTAGTAACAAAAATGTTAACTTTCCAAAATATATTCAACAACCAAGCAATAAATTTTAGCATAGTAGTAATTGTTTTTATCTTGTTAAAGTTTTTCCAATTCCTGCAATGCTATATAAAAATGTCTCCATCTAACACTTGACTAGAAAAACATTTTCCACTGGAATAAGTTAGAAAATGATCATGTAACTTACTATTAACCAGTTAATATTCATTTAAAAAGAAGTAACTAAAGCCTACTTCAATGAATAATTCATAAAGTAACAACACTAAAACCTGACTAACTATACAGACAGTATAACATAATTGTTAAGACTCTAAATTTTTAAAAATACTTGATAACCGGGGCTTCCCTGGTGGCGCAGTGGTTGAGAGTCCGCCTGCCGATGCAGGGGACACGGGTTCGTGCCCCGGTCTGGGAAGATCCCACATGCCGCGGAGCGGCTGGGCCCATGAGCCATGGCCGCTGAGCCTGCGCGTCCGGAGCCTGTCCTCCGCAACGGGAGAGGCCACAACAGTGAGAGGCCCGCGTAACGCATAAAAAAAAAAAAAAAAAAAAAAAAAAAAAAAAAAAAAAAAAAAAAAAAAAATACTTGATAACCTAAGTACATATCAGCTTTCAAACACCAAATTTAAGTTCTTAATTTTAAAAGCAGAAGTCTTTCCACCACAGTTACCAGTAGTACCACAGGAGAGTTCAAAGCATTTGATCAAATAAACTTTAGCTAAGAAGCAGAATCGAATATACAAAAGGTATCAATTATGAATTAGGAATTCCATAATCCCTGGAAGTCCCCAAGACTCTTTTAAAGGGTCTGCAACGTCAAAACTAGTTTCATAATACTTTTTCACTGTGTTGACATTTTCACTGATAGTGCAAAAGCAACGCTGGGTAAGACCACTGGCACTTCAGCACATATCAAAACAGAGGCACCAGACTGCAGTAGTAGTCACTGATTTCTTCACTGCCATGCACTTGCAGTAAAAGAAGGCCAGTTTCACTTACAAATGTCCTTGATAAAGCTAGACATAAAAATTAAAGAGATTTGCAAAAACTGTAAAACAGTAGTTCTCAGCCAGAGACAATTTTGTCCTGCAAGGGACGTTTGTCAAGATCTAGAGCTGTTTCTAGTTGTCACAATCAGGAAAAATGCTATTGGCATCTAACGCATAGTGGCCAAGGATGCTGCTAAATATCCTACAATGCACGGGATATCTCCCCTCAACAAAGAATTATCCAGCCCCAAATGACAGTAGGGCCAAGGTTGAGGGACCCTGAGGGAAAAGAATACTACTCTTCTCATTCTCACTCAACTTTTTTTTGGTGGGGGAGAGGGAGACAGTTATTTTTCATAAAAATATTTTAATCATATTAATCTGTGATAGGTTTATTATTTAATTTTAAATGAATTAAGAGTAAACATTTTAAACAAACTATTATATATAAAATAAGCTACAGGATTTATTATATGACACAGGGAATGTAGCCAATATTTTTATAATAAATATAAATGGAGTATAACCTTTAAAAATTGTGAATCACTATATTGTACACTTGTAATGTGCATAATATTGTACGTACATCAACTATACTTCAATTAAAAAAACACTGAACATTTTTTTAAGGTTTTAGTTTTAATTTACAATACAGTTAAGTATCAGGAGGTTACCTAACCCGCATAAATGAAAGTTCTTTGGGGGCTTCAGTAATCTTTGACAGTACAAAGGAGTCCTGGACCAAAAAGTTTGAGAATCACTGAATTAGAAGAATGATACAAGTAACCAAATATGTTGTAGAATATAAGGGGAATTAAAGGACTCCAAAGGAAAATGCATTCATTTCAAGAGTATTATGAACGAGCAAAACAAACATCAACCTTTATAAAACCAAACAGTCCAAAAGAAAAGTCATGATAGACCCCCAAATGTCATTTTCTCCCTAAACACACACACACACACACACACACACGCACATGCACACACACACCACACCACACAATCAAAAACAACAAAAAACATTAAAAGTACAACTCCTTACCCTGGCTATGAGGACTTGCTGGACTAAAACATGGCTGATACAAATCTTTGGTTGGCGTTGGAAAAGCTTCTTTCCCTTGGCGCTGACTCATCTTTCCTGGTGTCAGGTGTTGAGTATCGTCACTGTTTGCTACCACAGCTCAAGGAAAGAAGGGAAAAAGAATTAGTACTTAATTCATAGATTTACATAACGGCATAGTTAATAACATGGAATAGAACTACGACTGAAATGGCCTCAGTGGTTATATTCATTTTACCAACTCAATACTTTAATAAAAAATTAACATAATTGTTTTATTTTTAGTTTGTTATCAATTCAAGAGGAATTTATAGGTATGAGTCAAATTATACAAATTATAGACCTCATAAAAATGAAAGTACATATTCTGATAATGAAAGTACTCCAAGGTTTACTGTCAACCTTTCATTGTGTTATTAACTCTATATATTTGCCAATAGAGCAGTAAGCAAAAGACAATGTCATTTCACTGAAGAAATACAAATGGTCAGTAAACATATGAAAAGATAGTCAACCTCATTAGTAATGAGAAAAAATACAAATTAATAGCAGTATAAAATGGTATTTTATATTCACTAGAATTTCTACTCTAATTTCTAATTTTCATGGAAAGTAGGTGTGATTCTTGTTTTAGAGATGGGGAAACTTTAGGTTCAGAGATTGTCTTGCCTAAGACTAAGTAATAGAGGTAAGATTCTAACTCAGAACAATTTGGTTCAAAGTCTGGTCTCAAAAGCTTGCTGTCCCAACAATCAATCTAGTGTTTAAGGCTGCTATTCACCCACTTGACAAAGCTACTAATAGAGGAGAGCAATGTCCAGTTCCAGAGAGGGCAGAAAAGAGAAAAATACTCATTGAAGGAGTAGGGCAAATCGTGAGCAAATCCACACTACCCCAGGATCTCCATCCTCTCATTTTATATAACTGCTTTTCAGTCTATGAAAACTTTAGTTTTATCTTGAGAGAGGATGATTCTGTCTTCAGTCTAGATGTAATTTTAAACTTAATGAGAACTTAATATTCACATTTTTAATCACTATATCTTTTAAATCTAATTGTTTTATGTTTTCAAATTGTGCTAAAGTTATCAAAATTATATTTTAGCTCCTTAAATTTTAAAGTAAAAACTAAAAAATACTTTCACTTATCATCCAAGTAAAGATATAAAAAATTTATTTTCCCATCAAGTCCATAAAAAAAGATCCTTATACTGATGACTACTAAATTTTTATCTCCTCCTAAACTCAAAAACTCACATATCCAACTACCTGCCTTATAATCACCTCTATTATTTTACAGACATCTCAAATTTATCCAGAACCATTCTTGCCTTTCCTTATCCTCCAAACCTGCCTCTCTCCCATCTGTTAATGCAATCAGTATTTCCTTCCCCCACTTTCTCAGGCCAAAAACCCTTAGATGTATTCTTTGATATTTTTTCTTTCTTTCACATTTCATATCCAACTCATCTGTGAGATCTTTATACTCTATCTTCAGAATTTATCTGGAATCCTCCCACTTCTCACTTCCACAACTACCACCCTGTTCCAAGCCAGCATTACCACCAATATCAGAGCAGCAGATTTCTACTTGGTCTCCGGACTTAGCATCTTGCTCCCTGCCTTGTGTAGAGTTCATTTTCTATACAGAAGCCTGGGTAATCTTTGTAAACCATAAATCAGATTTGTATTAAGGAGAAATATCCACAATGGCTTTCCATTATATTTGCAATAAATTCCATGGCCTAAAGATTCAACAGTCTGGCCCCTGCTTATCTTTCCAACCTCATTCTCTACCATTTTCCTCTTTATTCACTTGGCTCCAGCCATAATGGCCTTCTTGGTATTCCTCAAACATGCCATCTTGCCCCAGTCGCAGCCCTTATATCTTTTTTCCCTTCTACCTCGAATACTTCTACCCCACATCTTCATATTATTGACCACTCTCATCCTTTGTTGTCTGTGTTCAAATGTCATCTCTTTAGAAAAGCCCCTCATTGTGCTTTTTGATAAGTCAGTTCCTAATTTTAATATAATACAATTTATCAATTCTGGTTTTGGTTTTTTTTTGTTTTGGTTAGTGCCCATTCTACCATAATTATATTCTATCACTTTACCCTACCTGATTTTCACTGTAGCTCTTATCAGCATCTGAAATTATATCATTTATTTGTCTATTATCTGCCTTCTACATGAGACCATTAATTCCATGAGAAGGGAGTTTTGCCTGCCTTATTTTTCCATAAATCCTCAAGTCCCAGTGTGATTCTGGCATACTGAAGGTGTTCAAAAGAATTTTGTTGAAGGAATCAAATCAACAAATTTTATATTTTTATGAAACTTCATTATCATAAAGTATATGGTGGCTTATTGAGTTACTAAATCCAATATCCATTTAATACCTAAAAATTATTACTGAAATTTAAAATGTATGGTACTGATATAGAGAGAGACAAATTGATCTAAAGACCTTAACAGAGAGCTCTCAGAGACAAACCCATGCATATGTGGAGAGTGTATATATGCCAGAGGTAGGAAAGACTATGCAATTAATAATATTGATACTAGGAAAATTGGTCATCCATGTTGGAAAAATAGGTTCCACTCTCATACAACACACAAAGAATATTTTTTATGAAATTAAAAACATAAATGCAAAAAGCAAAACTTGAAAGCTTTTTAAAGAAAATTTAAGAGAATATCTTTATAAATTTGGGATAGGAAATGATTCCTTTAAAGAGGAATCCTTTAAAACCTACGTACCTATGGTCAACCAATCTATGACAAAGGAGGCAAGGATATACAATGGAGAAAAGACAGTCTCTTCAAGAAGTGGTGCTGGGAAAACTGGACAGCTACATGTAAAAGAATGAAATTAGAACACTCCCTAACACCATACACAAAAATAAACTCAAAATGGATTAGAGAACTAAATGTAAGACCAGACAATGTAAAACTCTTAGAGGAAAACATAGGAAGAACACTCTTTGACATAAATCACAGCAAGATCTTTTTTGATCCACCTCCTAGAGTACTGGAAATAAAAACAAAAATAAACAAGTGGGACCTAATGAAACTTCAAAGCTTTTGCACAGCAAAGGAAACCATAAACAAGACAAAAAGACAACCCTCAGAATGGGAGAAAATATTTGCAAACGAATCAACGGACAAAGGATTAATATAACAGCTCATACAGCTCAATATTAAAAAAACAAACAACCCAATCCAAAAATGGGCAGAAGACCTAAATAGACACTTCTCCAAAGAAGACATACAGATGGCCAAGAAGCACAGGAAAAGCTGCTCAACATCACTAATTGTTAGAGAAATGCAAATCAAAACTACAATGAGGCATCACCTCACACCAGTTAGAAATGGCTTCATCAGAAAATCTACAAACAACAAATGCTGGAGAGGGTGTGGAGAAAAGGGAACCCTCTTGCACTGTTGGTGGGAATGTAAACTGATACAGCCACTATGGAGAACAGTATGGAGGTTCCTTAAAAAACTAAAAATAGAATTACCACATGATCCTGCAATCCCACTACTGGGCATATACCCAGAGAAAACCATAATTCAAAAAGACACATGCACCCCAATGTTCATTGCAGCCCTATTTACAATAGCCTGGTCATGGAAGCAACCTAAATGCCCATTGACAGACAAATGGATAAAGAAGATGTGGTACATATATACAATGGAATATTACTCAGCAATAAAAAAGGAATGAAATTGGGTCATTTGTTGAGATGTGGATGGATCTAGAGACTGTCATACAGAGTGAAGTAAGTCAGAAAGAGAAAAACAAGTATTTTATATTAACGCATATATGTGGAACCGAGAAAAATGGTACAGATGAACCGGTTTGCAGGGCAGAAATTGAGACACAGATGTAGAGAACAAACATATGGACACCAAGGGGGTAAAGCGGCAGGGGGTGGGGGTGGGGGTGTGATGAATTGGGCTATTGGGATTGACATGTATACACTGATGTGTATAAAATTGATGACTAATAAGAACCTGCTGTATAAAAAAATAAAATTTAAAAATTTAAAAAAAGACACAACAAAGCACTAACCAAAAAAGAAAGAAAAAAAATTAAGAATTAATGTAATCAAAAGATATAAAGAAATCAAAAAAAACAAGAGAAGATATTTGCAACACATATAATTAACAAAGAGTTGGTATCCAGAATATGTTAAAAAAAAAAAAAAAAACTCGTATAAATCAATTAGAAAAAGACCAAAAATGCAAAAGAAAAATGGGAGGATGCATTGAAAAGAATGCCTGAGAATAAACTTAACCAAGGAGTTTAAAGACCAGTACACTGAAGACTGTGAAACACTGAGGAAAGAAATTGAAGAAGACATACAAAAATGGAGAGATATACCATGCTATGGATTGGAGGGATAGTATTTAAATGTCCATACTACCCAAAGCAATCTATAGACAATGCAATCTCTCTCAAAATTCCAATGGAATTCGTGTGGAACCACACAAGACCCCGAGCAGCCAAAGCCATCTTGAGAAAGAACAAAGCTGGAGGCATCACACTCCCTGATCTCAAATTATATTACAAAGCTACAGTAATCAAAACACTGTCGTATTGGCATAAAAAGGGACACATAGATCAATGGCACAGAATAGAGAGCCCAGAAATAAACCTACACATATATGGTCAATTAATTTATGACAAAGAAGCCAAGAATATACAATGGGGAAAAGGCCAGTCTCTTTAATAAATGGTGTTGGGAAAACTAGACAGACACATGCAAAAGGATGAAACTGGACCACTTATTTTCTGACAAAATAATTAAGTCAAAATGGATTAAAGACTCAAATTTAAGATCTGAAACTATAAAACTCCCAGAAGAAAACTGGAAGTGACCTTTTTTTTCTTTTTTTAAAAAATTTTTTAATTTATTTTTGGCTGTGTTGGGCCTTCATTGCTGCGCGCAGGCTTTCTCTAGTTGAGGCGAGCGGGGGCTGCTCTTCACTGCGGTGCATGGGCTTCACATTGCGGTGTGCAGGTTTCTCATTGCAGTGGCTTCTCTTGTTGCAGAGCACAGGCTCTAGGTGCACGGCCTTCAGTAGTTGCAGCACGCAGGCTCAGTAGTTGTGGCTCGCGGGCTCGAGAGCGTAGGCTCATTAGTTGTGGCACACGGGCTTAGTTGTCCACAGCATGTGGGATCCTCCCGGACCAGGGCTTGAACCCATGTCCCCTTCATTGGCAGGTGGATTCTTAGCCACTGCACTAATAGGGAAGTCCCTGGAAGTGAGCTTCCTGACATCAGTCTTGGCAATGATTTTTTAGATTTGACAGCAAAAGTAAAGGCAATAAAAGCAAAAATAAACAAGTGAAACTACATCAAACTAAAAAGCTTCTGCACAGCAAAGGAAACCATCAATACAATGAATGGAATAAAATGTTTGCAAATCATATATCTAATAAGGGGTTAATATCCAAAATATATAAAGAACTCATATAGCTCAATAGCCATAAGGTACATGAAAAGATGCTCAACATCACTAATCATCAGGGAAATGCAAATCAAAACCACAATGAGGTATCACCTCACACCTGTTAGAATTGCTATTATCAAAAAGACAAGAAATAACAAGTATTGATGAGGATGTGGAGAAAAGGGAACCCTTGGCACTGTTGGTGGGAATGTAAATTGGTGCAGCCATTATGGAAAACAGTATGTAGGTTCCTCAAAAAGTAAACCTATATAGAACTACCACAAGATCCAGCAATTCCACTTCTGGGTATTTATCCAAAGAAAATGAAAACGCTAATTTGAAAAGATATACGCATTCCATGTTCACTGGAGCATTATTTACAATAGCCAAGATACGGAAACAACCTAAGTGTCCATCAATGGAAGAATGAAATCTTTTCATTTGTGACAACATGGATGGACCTTCAGAGCATTATGCTAAGTGAGATAAGTCAGAGAAAGACAAATACCATATGATCTCCTTTATATGTGGCAGCTAAACAAATAACCAAGAACAACAACAAAAACTGAACTCACAGATATAGATAACAAATTGGCGGTTTGCCAGAGAGGGGGATGGCGTTGTGCTTGTGCAAAATGGGTCAAAAGGTACAAACTTCCAGTTATAAAATAAATAAGTCATGTGGATGTAATGTACAGCATGGCAACTAGAGTTAATAATACTGTATTGCATATTTGAAATTTGCTAAGAGAGTAAATCTTTTTTAAAATTGAAGTACAGTTGATTTACTATGTTTCAGGTGTATAGCAAAGTGATTCAATTATCTATCTATATATATCTACCTATCTATCTATCTATATATATATATATATCTACCTATCTATATTCTTTTTCAGATTCTTCTCCATTATAAGTTATCACAAGAGTAAATAAATCTTAAAGAAGAAGAAATTTTTTTTCACAAGAAAAAAAATTCTGTAACAATGTATGGTGATGGATGTTAAGTGGATTTATTGTGGTTATCACTTCAAAATATATACAAATATGGAATCATTACATTGCACACTTGAAACTACTACAATGTATGTCAATTATACCTCAATTAAAAAAATTTTTAATTAAAAATGAGAAAAATGGTGGGAAAACATGAACAGTTAGTTCATGGAAGAAGAAATGCAAATGGCCAATAAATGTACAAAAAGATTTTCATCCTCTTTAGCAGTCAGGAAAAACAAATCAAGATCACAATGAAATAAATATTTTACACTCAGCAAAACTGAAAAAAATTAGTAAGTCTGATAATGCCAAATACTGGTTAAGGATGGGATCAGTGAGCCATCTTAAGCATTGCTGGCAGAATATAAACTGATATAAGCACTTTGGAAAACCATTTAGAGCTTATAAAATTGAATTTCACATATCCTATGGGTCCAAAAATTCCACTCCTAGCTTTATACCTAGAAATACTCTTCTATGTGTGTACCAAGAGACAAAAATAAGATTCGTTCATAGCAATGCTGTTCATAATAGCAAAAATCAAAGCAACTTAAATATTCATCAATTGAAAACAATATGGATTAATATATTGTGGTACAGGCATATAATGGAATAGTATATAGCACTAAAAATAGATGGTCTTTATCTATACCCAGTAACATGGCTGAATCTTGGAAATCCAATGTTAACTACAAAAAACAAGTCACAGAAGATGACATATAGCATGATACCATTCCTATAAAATTAAAAACCTAGCAAACCTTAGTGATACATATGTAACCTAAAAATAACCCCAAAAATCTATTTTTGAAAAAGCAAAGAATAATAAACAAAAAAAAACAAATTAGTCATCACCCCTGGGGGGGGGGGAGGCACAGGGAGAGGAAAGAGAAGAAGCACATAGATAGACATGAGGCATTTGTAGGATTCAAATTCTGTAGTTGAATGGTAGGTTCAATATGTACTCACTGTATGATTATGCTTTATAATTTACATATGCTTCATATATTCTTTTATAGTATTAGTACATTTAAGGCTAATTTAAATACATTATAAGGACAGCTAAAAGAATTAAAGTATGCTTTAGTATTCCATAAGAAAGACATACATATCTAAGTCTTGAATAACTTCACTATATAAAAAAGGAAAAGTGTAAACTTAGTTCTATTCACCCCTTTCTAACTCCTTATTTATTGAGGTATTATTGTTTATGATTTTGATAACCTTGAAATGAGAGGGCTTATAGAAATAGCAATACACAGAGTATATTTCCTTAAAAAAAACAGAAAACATTTTAAAATTTGTTTTCTTTCACCACATTCACAAACATTAACTATACAGAACATTTGCGTAATATAAAAATCATTTTGATGTCCTATATCACTTGCACAATAGTAGACTATTCACATATAAAGGGCAGTGACTTTATTTTCATTTGTATAAAACTGACAATAAATACTTACTAAATGCTTGGATCGATATTTGACCAATGAATCACTGCAGGATTCCAAAACAGTTTCTGGTAATTCAATCAACTGCCTAACCTTCTAAAGATATTAGCATTATAGTGCCCTCTCCTGGTTCTACTTTGTAGTCAAAGTAAAGCAAAGCCACCTACTTTGCTAGTCATATTACTTTTAAATATGGTAAAAACTAATCACACTGGAATAATAGTAATATAATTAACATACTGTAACTTCTAAGAGAATATGATTCTATAACTACCATTCTTTCTGAATTCAACTCATCAATACAAAATCTGAAGAATATTACAAGCCTCAAAGTCTCATGTTTGCTTTTAATCTAAGTGAAAACTAATAAGTAAAGTAATTGTTTAAAGTCATACAAATCTCTATGAAAATCCTAAATAACCCCTTACAGGGGATATACCTTTTCTCAAATACATAAGTAATTTGAATATGATCTTCATAGTTTTTTCATTCAATTGTACAGATCCTAATGAAGTACTATGTGAAATTACTTTTCACTCAAACAGATATATGGTCTGCAGTAAATAATTATACAGCCTGTCTTTAAACAGTTGGCAGAGTACAATATAAACTCTTCTCTACTATATGTTGTATATTTTAATTTACATATGCTTAAAATATATAACCACAAAAAATTTCTAAAAATGCAATTCTATTTGTAAAGTTCAGCACTGCCAATCAGTTCACCTGAGCCAACATCTAAATATATGAGGTAATTAAAGTAACTGAAAAATGCATTGAAAATATCTACCAGGTATCACAAGTAAGCCTGAACAAGAAAGCATAAAAATGTTTTGGGATTTGTATACTTTTTCTACTTTTAAATTTCACTATTCTAATAATGCGAGATGTATAATAAACAATATATTTAAAATACTATGAATTGTTGCAATTAGAATAAAAAAGGAATTTTAGCATATCACTTTAAATTACCTCTCTTTTTAGAAAACAAAATCACAAATATACTATAACCATTATTAGAGAAAACAGCAACTAATCTAGACCAAAGTATTTTACAACTAGAAGAAACTTTGCCATTATCTTGCTCAGTCCCCTTCTTTAGTCAATAACAAAAATGAGCCCCAAAGTGGTGAATTGATTTACTACAGTCAATTACTTAGGAATAAATACTAAAACATCCTAAATTGATATAATTTCCACATTGGTCTTGAATAAAGTTAAAATCTTTGTCTGATTTATGATGCAGTAATATCTTAATTATTTGGTTAGACTTGAATTCAGTAAAATGATAGTTTCATTCTGATTTCTGAAAACCAGAAGATGACATATTGAACTAGCAACCGATTCTAACTCCTTAGATATTTAAGTTCTTAGCTTCAGGCTCTTCATCTACAAAATTAATGCTTTATTAAATGATCTCTGAAGTTTCATTCACCTCAGTAATTCTATGACTTTTAATATGTCACAAAGCTTTGAAATTATGCATTCATGGGTCTAACTCCCCTACTAGTTTATAATGATCTTAAGGGC
Organism: Phocoena sinus; assembly: GCF_008692025.1. Taxonomy (NCBI): domain Eukaryota; kingdom Metazoa; phylum Chordata; class Mammalia; order Artiodactyla; family Phocoenidae; genus Phocoena; species Phocoena sinus. The sequence goes on along the minus strand of NC_045772.1, from coordinate 42,422,451 downwards.
ATGGCACATGTTTTATTCATCATGTATCCCCTGAAGTTAGCACAGCGTCTGGTCAAAAAAAAATTTTTTGGACATAAATTTAAAGGGTGTATCTTCTAAATCCCTAGATAAAACAGGTCACTTATGAAATCACCAAAGTATACATAAAAAGTTTTCATAACCAAAGTATCTATTATGTAAAAATTCTGACAAAATAAGACACTATTTCTCACTTTCATATGGCAGTGAATTTGTTGTACTATATCCAGCCTCAGAGTGCTCTGATCTATGCTTTGTGATGACTGTAGAAAGGATACTATAAAGAAGTATTAATTCATAATTTAGGAATTATCAACTTATAAATTATGAAGTAGATAACTGGCTAAATAAATAATCCATATTCAGATAATCAGGATGTAAATATACAAACACTATCAATCTCAGATGGACACTGACAACAGATGGGTACTGAATGATCATTCATATTCTTTACTTTATATTTCAATGCCTGGAAAGAAAAGCAGAAGACTTAATAACCAAAATGGAAATACCACATGCCTTTTCTAAGTACACATCAAAATATTATCATGTCTCCAAACATGCCATTCAAACTTTAGCTACTTACTTGATGGCCCAAGGACATCTTTGCTATCACCAAGAAGCTTTTAATGCAGGGTAATTGAGCAGCAAACAAATACAATCCAAATCAGGAAGAAGCAAAATGTATCAGGATTGAAGCAGCAGTGAAACAAAAGGACAAGGAAAATAGCATTAGTTTTATAAGTAGAAAGCACATGCATATCAATTCTAATAATCATAATTCGCAAGGAATTTTCTTTTCCACACATAAAAAGACATTGGCTTAGGTGTTATGTTTGTTTTAATTTTGGAAAATGAAGGTGGAAAGAGAAAAATGAAATCACCCAAGTATTTTGTTTTGAAAATTACTCAAGTGAAAAATTACTTTCAACTATAATTCAAGATATGGGTTAGGAGTGATAAAAAATTATTTAGAAATGTAAAGGACAGCCAAAAAGTTATTCATTTAAATTCAAGTGGCTTAAAAATATATAACACCCATGCACTATTAAATATTAGTTCTGCATGCCATGAAAGCACTTAACACTACATAGAAATTCAGGATGCTTCTACATAAAGAAAGGAGTTTACTGAGTGCTTATATTATGCCAAGCATGTGCAAAGAGCTTTTACAGAGACATCAACAAAGTGGAACAAATTTTTTTCTCAAATGGCAAAAAAACAAAGAGTATTGATTAGAAGAACAATAAATTTTACTAAGTTAGGCAAAACTTTCTTAGGACCCACTAATATCAAGCATATAATCTAGAGCTACTAGTCTCTAGGAAGTCAGAAGATCCAATTCTTAAATGATTAACTTGCAATCAACTAAAAGAAACAGGAAAAAGACTGCTGATCTTTGTCTAGTAACTATTTTAATAAACAGCATTACACTAAATGTCACGTATAGACAAGTGTTTTGGTCTCCCTTGGCAGGAACAGAGTCCTTAGCTCTCTCCTTCATTTCAAATACCAAACATGGAAACGTATCAGAAGTGATTAAACAAACAAACAAAAAGTTCCCACCACTAATGACATTATTGTTTGGTCTTATTTAAAGGGAATGGGGAATCTTAATTGGTTTTGACCAAAAAAAAAAAAAAAAAAGTAGCAGTTGTTTGCTTTAGGGCTTCTGCTATCTCCTAGGGAAAAAAAAAAAATCTTGGCCCTGTTACTTCCCTAAAGTGATGGTTATTTCACAATGCTTAAAATTATGTTCTAATGCCTTTAAAGGCATTTGCTCTATTCATTTTTTCTATAGGTGTCCATTTAAATTCATTCTTCTATAAACTGAGTTCACAGATAAACTAAAAAGAAATACAGCTTTAGTGACAACGAAATAATTGTGCTCAAATCCATTACAGCTAGCAAGCATGTGGGAAGAGATTAAAGTATTTGTGGCAGGCAACCTCTAAAATGGCCCCAGTGATCCCCACTTTTTGGTGTATAATCCCCTCTCTTTGAGCATATACTGGACTTGCTGAATCACTTCTAATGAACAGAAAATGGCAGAGGTGAAAGGATGTCATTTCCAAAATTAGACTGTAACAAGACTATGACTTCAACCTTGTTTGTGGTCTCTTGCTCTCTCCTAGATAGATGATCCTGGGGAAAGCCAGCTGCTGCATCATGAGGCAACCCTGTAGAAAGGCCCATGAGGCAAAGGAACTGAGGTCTGTCCACAAACCCTAAGTGACCCTGGAAATGGCTCTCCCGCCTCTCCTGACCCCCTCAGCGGCAGCTCCCACTCTCCAGTAGCTTGATTGCAACCATATGAAAGATTCTGAGCTAGAGACACCTAGCAAAGCTGCTCTTAAATTCCTGACTCACTGAAGTTGTAAGATAATAAATGCTTGATTTCTACCATTTAATTTTGGGATGATTTGTTATATATCAATAAATAACTAATACAATATTGGAAAACTGAAGGAAGTTCAGAACCTGACAGAGACAACTATGGCAAACTTTACAAATCCTTCATAGACATCTTTTGGAAAAATCTTCCTGTACTGATATGAATAATTACCAGTTTCCCTAGATTTACCTATAACTTCCTAAAGGAAAGAATGATTCTAACCATATTTACATAGTTAAGAGTATTTAATTTCACAAGGGCCAGTCACATTTGAAGCTTTTGAGCTGGTCTTCTACTTAGGATAAAAGATCAAGTTCACTTTCATTGTACAGTTCTGTATGATATAATTCTCAGATTTTGTTGATTAAAAGCACTATGTCATCTTCTGTGCAGCTGTACTCCTTATATATTTACTCCCAGAAAATAATCCCTAGCATACACAACAGCTTCTGAACATTTATTTCAAATTATGCTTTCAACATTATATCCTCAGGCATATTGGTGTCATATAAATCTGAATGTATTGTATTAATCCAATATTTTTCTCAGGCTGAGGCACTGGAGAATAATCAAAGTAAACACTGTCTATTCTTATCATTAATCTATCATCCATCCATCCATCCAAATAGTCACTGAGTACCTACTATATAGACAGGTATCATTTTAGGCACTGAGAAATATAGCAGTGAACACAGCAGACAAAAATCCTGTCCTTGTGGTAGTTATGTTCTAGTAGGGAAGATAAACAATAACATAATAAACAAGTAAAATTTTGATGTATATTATATAGTATAAATACTAAGGAAAAATAAGCAGAAAGTGAAGACATAAAATGTTAGGGAAGATGGAGTTAAAGTTTTAGATAGGGTGGCCTAAGAAGGCTTCACTACCAAGCTGACTGAACAAAATGAGGAAACTTAACCATAAGGACTTAAAGGGGAAGAGTACTCCAGGGAGAGGGAGGATCAAGTACAGAGCAGAGTACTTGAATAGCAAGACTGGAGTGTTTGGAGAATAGTGAAAAGGCCAGAGGGCTGGAAACAAGGCAAGCAGGAGAGTAGCAGATGAAGTCAAAGAAGTAAACAGCTGTAGGACTTTATAGGACATAGTCAAGCCTTCTGTTTTATTCTGGATGAAATAGGGAGCCACTGGATGGTTCTGAGAAAAGGAGTAACATACATGATTATGTTTTAACAGGACTGCTCTGGCTGCTATGTTGAGAATAGACCAGAGGGACAAGGGTATTATCAGCTCAGAGGTTACTGCAATAATCTAGGGGAGAGATGAAGGAGACTTGGACCAAGATGGGAGCAGTGACAGTGATGAGAAGTAGTTAAGTTCTAAATATATTTTTAAGGTAAGGTCAACAGGATTTCCAAACAGGCCAAGCATGAGGTAAAAGAAAAAAAGGAATCAAAATGATGTCAAGTGTTGGAGTCTGAGCACCTGGAAGGATGAACTGCCATAATCTGAGATGGAAAAGACAGTGAGACAAGCTAGTTTACAGGGAGAAATATAGGTACAATCATCCCTTGGTATCCAGAGAGAACTGCTTCCAAGACACCTCCCACCTCCACCCCACCCCACCACAATACCAAAATCTGCGGATGCTCAAGTCCCTTATATAAAATGGTGTAGTATCTGTATATAACCCATGTATATCCTCCTATATACTTTATGTCATCTCTAGATTACTTATAATATCTAATTCAAAGTAAATGCTATGTAAATAGTTGTAAATACAATGAAAATGCTATGTAAATAGCTTATAGCATGTGGTAAATCCAAGTTCTGCATTTTGGAACTTTCTGGAATTTTTTTCCCCCAAATAATTTCCATCTGCAGTTGGCTAAATCTTTGGATACAGAACCCTCGGACATGAAGGGCCAACTGTAGCTCAGTGTGGAATACATTAAGTTTGAAATGCCTGTCAGACATCTAAGTCAAAATGTCAAGTAGGCAGCTAGACACACAGACCTGTACAGGGAAAGGTTTAGGTTGGTAAGAAAATAGTATAAATTATGGTATGTGTGATAGTTAGGGTATATGATCTGAATGGCTTCATCACAGGAGACTGAAAAATGCCACAGGATAAAAGAACAGCCTCCAGAAAACATACATTATAATGGAACAACAGAACTAAGAATTAAAGCTGAAACGCTACAAAGAGAAGCAGAAACACAATGAAAAATAAGCTTCACTTAAGAAACCTTTCCCAGAAGGATGTGGATAAAAAGGCATTAAGTTGAGATGCAAGTGAAATCATCCTCCCAGAATTATTTGCAAGTGATGCTAACTGGGAAACAATATATAAGTAATTGAAGATTACATATTAATTTTACCAAGTAACTGACATCACTGAAGTCTTCTACACACTGCTGAACTGCACACTACACTTCTTATTCTTACTGCTTTTAGGATTGGGCCTAATTTGTGCAGTTCCATATTGTATAACCCATGAATAAAGACAATGTGGAAGTACTGATGTGGAAATGCTCTATACAAGTACCTTTTAAGATATTTAAAAAAAGAAAAAGCTAGCCACTCTTCTTGGCTTTTGATAGAGAACAAAATACTGCTAGAATTTCAAGGAATCCAGGAACTTTCTCCTCAGCTTGTTCAGAAAAAGAGCATTTAAGATATGACAGGGCTTCCCTGGTGGCGCAGTCGTTCAGAGTCTGCCTGCCGATGCAGGGGACACAGGTTCGTGCCCCGGTCCGGGAGGATCCCACATGCCGCAGAGCGGCTGGGCCCGTGAGCCATGGCCGCTGAGCCTGCACGTCCGGAGCCTGTGCTCCACAACGGGAGAGACCACAACAGTGAGAGGCCCACGTACCGCAAAAAAAAAAAGATGTGACAGAAACATTTTCTCTCTCTGAGCAACTTACCATGTTTACAATTATCCCTTGAACAATGTCCATACAGTCATCTCAAATTTTTTATCATATAAATAAATTCTCTACTTTGGCAGAAAGCATGAGCTGAAAAATAATAATAGTAACATGCCTAGAATTTTTCTACTTGGCATTCAATAGCATACTACCAGTACTTTAAATAAAAGCATGAAATATAGCCATTATCTAAATCTTTACTGATTTTAGTCTACAAATATCAGGAAAAGAGCATAATATTAAAAATGTGATTTTACTTTAATGTACTTCTAAATATTTGCCATGTCATCTATAATTAGCATAAAACTTGTGATCTTTAAGCAGTGTAAAGGAAGAGGTAGAAGTTCATAATCACACCCTTCAACCTGAGAAACCCCTCAGTCCTGAGCAATCCAGGACAGATGGCCACCCTATATATATAATACAGAAACAATACCATGAGGTTCATAGCTTGATTTCATTGCCTTTAGCACGGCACCTCCCTGTTTTATTGATTTGACTTACTTGTTGAGCTTAAGAGAAAGTACAAATAGCTTATCAAGCACTGATATGAGTAGAGCTTAAAAATAAAATTTCAAGCAGACGGCACCTCTTCCCCCAATACAGTTGATCAAGTTGTACTCAGAGAAGCAATCCTACTTCAGTGGGCTCTTGGAAGCCACAATACTGAAGAAGAATTATATAAAACATCTGAAGAGTGCTTGGACTTCCCTGGTGGTGCAGTGGTTAAGAATCCACCTGCCAATGCAGGGGACAGGGGTTCGAGCCCTGGTCCAGGAAGATTCCACATGCTATGGAGCAACTAAGCCCGTGTGCCACAACTACTGAAGCTCACGCACCTAGAGCCCATGCTCCGCAACAAGAGAAGCCACCGCAGTGAGAAGCCCGCACACCAACACGAAGAGTAGACCCCGCACGCTGCAACTAGAGGAAGCCAGCACACAGCAGCACAGACCCAGTGCAGCCAAAAATTAAAAAAAAAAAAAAAAAAAGAGAGAATAAATTTTTTAAAAAACAGAAAATTAAAAAAAAAGAATGTTCTACTTAGTGTTATCTTTGGCTCTTAGAGTAAGAAATTCAATGAGGGATATACAACGCAGCTGAGATCTGTTTGTTAAACAGGAGTCATCACTCTACACTTAAATAAATTTTTTCATATTCCTGCAATCGTTTGCAAAACACACATGTGCACATTTTATCCCTGAGTTTTACAGGAGAGATTTTAAGGGAATATTTTTCTGGGACTAGAGTTTATCGCTGTTAGAGAATATGATCTGATCTGCCAGGTAGTTACATTTTTGATACAGCAATTCCACCACTAGGAATGTATACTAAAAGATGTGTTCAAGGATATTTATCACATCATTTATAGTAATCTACTTAAAACAGGGAATTAAATAAATAATAATACATTCACATAATAAAATACTCTGTAGTCATTATAGTTTGGTTTTTTTTCAGGGACTAAAAAACATTCATTATATATTGGCTTTTAAAAGTGTTATACTGAATCACTTTGCTATACAGCAGAAATTAACACAACATTGTAAATCAACTATACTTCAGTAAAATAAAATTTTTTTAAAGTAGGTTATAAAGAAGTTTGTATGATATGACTCCATTTTTATGAAATTTCATGTGTAAGATATACACATATGAACACATATATGCCACAAAAATAAAAACAGTGGTTACCTCTAGAAGGTAGAATTTTATTTATTATATTTTCCTTTATTGTTTAAAAATGCCACATTGGTATGCATTATTTTTATAGTCAAAAAAGATTAAATCTATTTACATATTGGAAAAATGAAAACGGAATTTTCAAGGTGATCTTTTCGATCTATGTTAGCTACGCTTTATAATGGCATAATCATCTGTGATTAAACATAGTGGAAAATATATTTTAAGAATCTAACTTGAAATCCTAAAAAAAAATACAAAAATGTTAACATTTTGAACATAATACCATATATTACTCTCTGTCTCTTGAACTTCAGCAATTTCTGCAAATGGCAAGATCTAAAAAATAGGACAAATTTTCTCAGGAGTGATTTAATTTCGTATACCTGAATCTGAATCTAGAGAGCCCGCACAGTTTATCAAATGAATTAAGTGGTGCATTAATCTTAAAAAGTAGCAAAAAAAAAAAAAAAAAGCAATAGTATGCTTACCAGTATCTGTACACTGGAAACTAAATCCTTAAAAAAAAAATCCCGAGGCTTCAGGAAATTATAATCAATCTGCCAACCCATGAAGTCTTCTCGGACATGTTCTGGGGCTTTTTCCCAGTTCTTATCCTCCTTGCATATATTTAATTATACCAGCCCTTCCACCATGCAAGCCCTCTCCTCCTTTCCATGCAAGTCCTCTCTCCTCCTTTAGTTTCTAAAATACGCCACTGCTCTGGCTTCCTTTCTCCTAATTGCCTACCTCCACTTGGTCCTCCAATTCAATAAGTGAGTGACCTTAACCAATGACCAATCCTCAACTATTTGTTGTTTTCTCTCTACCTGCTCTCTTCCTGCAGATTCCATTCTTAATGAAGGCTCATTTGCTACCTTTATTCAGACAACTTTCAAGTTTCTTCTTCAGACCTAGCCTATCTCCAAAACTTCAGCTTAACATATTCCTACCTGTATGTTCAGACATTATTGCAAATTAACTTCCTGTTCTAAAATTCTGTTAACAGGCCCTGAACCAAGATGGCGGAGTAGAAGGACGTGCTCTCACTCCCTCTTGTGGGAACACCAGAATCTCAACTAGCTGCTGGACAATCATCAACAGGAAGACGTTAAACTCACCAAAAAAGATACCCCACATCCAAAGACAAAGGAGAAGCCACAATGAGATGGTAGGAGGGGTGCAATCACAGTAAAATCAAATCCCATAACTGCTGGGTGAGTGACTCACAGACTGGAGAACACTCATACCACAGAAGTACACAGTGGGAGGAGGAATTCCTACAGAATCAGTCTTTGAAGTCTAGTGGGATTTGATTGCAGGACTTTGACAGGACTGGGGGAAACAGAGACTCCACTCTAGAGGGCACACACAAAGTAGTGTGTGCATCAGGACCCAGGGGAAGGAGCAGTGACCCCAGGGGAGACTGAATCAGACCTACCTGTTAGTGTTGGAGGGTGTCCTGCAGAGGCGGGGGTGGGGGCTTTGGCCCACTGTGCGGACAAGGACACTGGCAGAAGAAGTTCTGGGAAGTACTCCTTGGCATGAGCACTCCCAGAGTCTGCCATTAGCCCCAACAAAGAGCCCAGGTAGGCTCCAGTCTTGGGTTGCCTCACGCCAAACAACCAACAGTGAGGGAACCCAGCCCCGTCCATCAGCAGTCAAGCGGATTAAAGTTTTACTGAGCTCTGCCTACCAGAGCAACAGTCAGCTCTACCCACCACCAGTCCCTCCCATCAGGGAACTTGCACAAGCCTCTTAGATAGCCTCATCCACCAGAGGGCAGACAGCAGAAGCAAGAAGAACTACAATCCTGCTGCCTGTGGAACAAAAACCACATTCACAGAAAGACAAGATGAAAAGGCAGAGGGCTATGTACCAGATGAAGGAACAAGATAAAACCCCAGGAAAACAACTAAATGAAGTGTAGATAGGCAACCTTCCAGAAAAAGAATTCAGAATAATGATAGTGAAGATGATCCAGGACCTCGGAAAAAGCATGGAGGCAAAGATCAAGAAGATGCAAGAAATGTTTAACAAAGACCTAGAAGAATTAAAGAACAAACAAACAGAGATGAACAATACAATAAATGAAATGAAAAACACACTAGAAGGAATCAATAGCAGAATAACTGAGGCAGAAGAACGGATAAGTGACCTGGAAGACAGAATGGTGGAATTCACTGCTGTGGAACAGAATAAAGAAAATATAACAAAAAGAAATGAAGACAGCCTAAGAGACCTCTGGGACAACATTAAACGCAACAACATTCACATTATATGGGTCCCAGAAGGAGAAGAGAGAGAGAAAGAACCAGAGAAAATATTTGAAGAGATTATAGTCGAAAACTTCCCTAACATGGGAAAGGAAATAGCCACCCAAGTCCAGGAAGCACAGCGAGTCCCATACAGGATAAACCCAAGGAGAAACATGCCGAGACACATAATAATCAAATTGGCAAAAATTAAAGACAAAGAAAAATTATTGAAAGCAGCAAGGGAAAAACGACAAACAACATACAAGGGAACTCCCATAAGGTTAACAGCTGATTTCCCAGCAGAAACTCTACAAGCCAGAAGGGAGTGATGTACTAATGTATACCATGATATACATGATATACTTAAAGTGATGAAAGGGAAGAACCTATAACCAAGATTACTCTACCCGGCGAGGATCTCTTTCAGATTCGATGGAGAAATCAAAAGCTTTACAGACAAGCAAAAGCTAAGAGAATTCAGCACCACCAAACCAGCTCTACAACAAATGCTAAAGGAACTTCTCTAAGTGGGAAACACAAGAGAAAAAAAGGACCTACAAAAACAAACCCAAAACAATTAAGAAAATGGTCACAGGAACATACATATCGATAATTACCTTAAAAGTGAATGGATTAAATGCTCCAACGAAAAGGCATAGGCTTGCTGAATGGATACAAAAACAAACCCATATATATTCTGTCTACAAGAGACCCACTTCAGACCTAGGGACACATACAGACTGAAAATGAGGGTGTGGAAAAAGATATTCCAGGCAAATGGAAATCAAAAGAAAGCTGGAGTAGCAATACTCATATCAGATAAAATAGAATTTAAAATAAAGAATGTTACAAGAGACAAGGAAGGACGCTACATAATGATAAAGGGATCAAGCCAAGAAGAAGATATAACAATTACAAATATATATGCACCCAACATAGGAGCACCTCAATACATAAGGCAACTGCTAACAGCTATAAAAGAGGAAATCGACAGTAACATAATATGAGTGGGGGACTTTAACACCTCACTTACACCAATGAACAGATCATCCAAAATGAAAACAAATAAGGAAACACATGCTTTAAATGACACAATAGACCAGATAGATTTAATTGACATTTATAGGACATTCCATCCGAAAACAGCAGATTACACTTTCTTCTCAAGAGCGCACGGAACATTCTCCAGGATAGATCACATCTTGGGTCACTAATCAAGCCTCAGTAAATTTAAGAAAATTGAAATCATATCAAGCATCTTTTCTGACCACAACACTATGAGATTAGAAATCAATTACAGGGAAAAAACCATAAGAAACACAAACACATGGAGGCTAAACAATACATTACTAAATAACCAAGAGATCACTGAAGAAATCAAAGAGGAAATCAAAAAATACCTGGAGACAAATGACAATGAAAACACAATGATCCAAAACCTATGGGATGCAGCAAAAGCAGTTCTAAGGGGGAAGTTTATAGCTATACAAGCTTACCTCAAGAAACAAGACAAATCTCAAATAAACAATCTAACCTTATACCTAAAGGAACTAGAGAAAGAAGAACAAACAAAACCCAAAGTTAGCAGAAGGAAAGAAATCATAAAGATCAGAGCAGAAATAAATGAAATAGAAACAAAGAAAACAATAGCAAAGATCAATAAACCTAAAAGCTGGTTCTTTGAGAAGATAAACAAAATTGATATCCCATTAGCCAGACTCATCAAGAAGACGGAGAGGACTCAAATCAATAAAATTAGAAATGAAAAAGGAGAAAGATTTGGAACAAGACAAGGATGCCCACTCTCACCACTATTATTATTCAACATAGCTTTGGAAGTCCTAGCTATGGCAATTAGAGAAGAAAAAGAAATAAAAGGAATCCAAATTGGAAAAGAAGAAGTAAAACTGTCACTGCAGATGACATGATACTATACACAGAGAATCCTAAAGATGCCACCAGAAAACTACTAGAGCTAATCAATGAATTTGGTAAAGCTGTAGGATACAAAATTAATGCACAGAAGTCTCTTGCATTCCTATACATTAATGATATAAAATCTGAAAGAGAAATTAAGGAAACATTCCCATTTACCTTTGCCACAAAAAGAATAAAATACCTAGGAATAAACCTACCTAGGGAGACAAAAGACTTGTATGCAGAAAACTATAAGACACTGATGAAAGAAATTAAAGATGATACCAACTGATGGAGAGATATACCATGTTCTTGGATTGGAAGAATCAATATTGTGAAAATGACTATACTACCCAAAGCAATCTACAGATTCAATGCAATCCTTATCAAATTACCAACGGCATTTTTTACGGAACTAGAACAAAAAGTCTTAAAATTTGTATGGAGACACAAAAGACCCCAAATAGCCAAAGCAGTCTTGAGGGAAAAAAACAGAGCTGGAGGAATCAGACTCCCTGACTTCAGACTATAGTACAAAGCTACAGTAATCAAGACAATATGGTACTGGCACAAAAACAGAAATACATATCAATGGAACAAGATAGAAAGCCCAGAGATAAACCCACACACCTATGGTCAACTAATCTACCATAAAGGAGGCAAGGATATACAATGGAGAAAAGACAGTCTCTTCAAGAAGTGGTGCTGGGAAAACTGGACAGCTACATGTAAAAGAATGAAATTAGAACACTCCCTAATACCATACACAAAAATAAACTCAAAATGGATTAGAGACCTAAATGTAAGAGTGGACACTATAAAACTCTTAGAGGAAAACATAGGAAGAATATTCTTTGACATAAATCACAGCAAGATCTTTTTTGATCCACCTCCTAGAGTAATGGAAATAAAAACAAAAATAAACAAATGGGACTTAATGAAACTTCAAAGCTTTTGCACAGCAAAGGAAACCATAAACAAGATGAAAAGGCAACCCTCAGAACGGGAGAAAGTATTTGCAAACGAATCAACAGACAAAGGATTAATCTCCAAAATATACAAAAAGCTCATGCAGCTCAATATTAAAAAAACAAACAACCCAAACCAAAAATCGGCAGAAGACCTAAATAGACATTTCTCCAAAGAAGACATACAGATGGCCAAGAAGCACAGGAAAAGCTGTTCAACATCACTAATTGTTAGAGAAATGCAAATCAAAACTACAATGAGGTATCACCTCACACCAGTTAGAATGGGCATCATCAGAGAATCTACAAACAACAAATGCTGGAGAGGGTGTGGAGAAAAGGGAACCCTCTTGCATTGTTGGTGGGAATGTAAATTGATACAGCCACTATGGAGAACAGTATGGAGGTTCCTTAAAAAACTAAAAATAGAATTACCATATGATCCTGTAGTCCCACTACTGGGCATATACCCAGAGAAAACCATAATTCAAAAAGACACATGCACCCCAATGTTCATTGCAGCACTATTTACAATAGCCAGGTCATGGAAGCAACCTAAATGCCCATTAACAGACGAATGGATAAAGAAGATGTGGTACATTTATACAATGGAATATTACTCAGCCATAAAAAGGAACGAAATTGGGTCATTTGTTGAGACGTGGATGGATCTAGAGACTGTCATACAGAGTGAAGTAAGTCAGAAAGAGAAAAACAAGTATCTTATATTAACGCATGTATGTGGAACCTAGAAAAATGGTACAGATGAACTGGTCTGCAGGGCAGAAGTTGAGACACAGATGTATAGAACAAACAAACCAAGGGGGGAAAGACGTGGTGGGGTGGGGATGGTGGTGTGATGAATTGAGCGATTGCAATTGATATGTATACACTGATGTGTATAAAATTGATGAGTAATAAGAACCTGCCGTATAAAAAAAATAAATAAAATTAAATTAAAAAAGAAAAAAAATTCTGTTAACAAAGAACAAGCTTTAAGCTTGTTTTAGAAACATCTTTATGTCAAAAACCATACTCAGTAGCTTCCCTCAGAAACCAACTTCCATGCCAACTTGCTCAATTCTTTCAGTGGTACCATCTTTCTTTGAATCACTCAGACCTAAACCCTTGAGTCACTGAGACTCTATTTTCCCCCCAACATCTGATTAAGTCATTAAATTGTAATTAATTTTAAATAGACAATATCTACTCACATCTAGTCCTTTCTTTCAATTCCCATTAATACAAACCAGGCCAGACCCACATCACCACATTTATCAGCTTTTGCATCTTCCTTCTAATAGATGTCCCTGCACTCAGTCTTACCTTACTCATTTACCTACTACACTAAATATTGAAGTTCAAACACACAATAAAGACATGGTCCCTATTACTAAGAATATCACCATATATTGAAGACTGTATATACTGTAGTAGAGTAATTCATTTGACTTTAAGGTAAGTTATCTCCACCCAATCTACACAATATTACTCATTATTCAAGCCAGACCTATCATTAGCAAGTCATTTAGCTGTTCTGAAATTTATTTTCTCCTCTGTGAATACACAATTATTAAACCTTACAACTTTCCAAAGTTGTTGTGAGGCTTAATAATAGTTTACATGAGTGTACTTTATAAATTTTTGTTAAAGCATTATTCAGACATAAGGCAGAATTACTGAGTGGTACAGTAAGTGACAAAGACTAAGAAAGGACCAAGAAGGGAATGATTAATTTACCAAGTTAATTCCCTAACATATCACTTGGGCCATGTGACTCCTCCACTTAAAAATATTTGATAGCACCCATTCTTTAGGGAAAAAATCCCCAACCCTGATATTTAAATCGTCTACAATTTGACCCAATTATTCATTCCACAGAAATGTTTTGACCTCCTATGAGATAGCCTTGCAACTCCAAAATTTCACTTATCTAAATTATCTGTCTAGTAAAACTGATTGCTCAGAGCAATCTGCAATATTCTGCAAAAACATTGTTTTTGCTTCCCTGTTCAATAGCTCAAAAGTTCCCTGCCTTGAAGGCTCAACTCAAATTGCCAATTCTGCTACCAAAGTTCAAGATGAAGTGTATCTTTCCCCAACACTAACTTTCTAATACCAGTTCTTTAACAATGCATAGTTATCTCATAGTATTTCCTCTACTGCTACCATAAATAGGTAAAAATTAATTTGTTATTTAACTTTTTTCCTAATATTACAATGGTCTAGTTATAGTGTTGTCAAATAGAACTACTGGACAATTCAAGTCTAGCACAACCTTACCTCTCCCCAGCTCAACCCACTGACCACTCTCTAGCATTTGTCATTGTTGACCACTCCTTTTCTCAAAACTCTCCCCCCTTCCTTAATTTCCAAGTTGTTTTCTCTCCTTTCTCTCCTTTCCTCTTTCTGCCTGGCCCGCTTCCCCTTCTTTTCCCTTAAGATAGTTATTTCCCAAGGTTGCAGCCTAGAATCTCTTTTGTCCCCATGCAACATGCTTTCCATGAATGATTCCACTGACTTGATTTTTATGGATTCTATTCACTGACAACTCCCCAAATTAGTTTCCCACCTTAACCTCTCCTGAACTCCAGCCCCTTAGGGCCATCCCAATCACTCTCCTGGTACACTCATTCTTATTATCCCAGAAAAAATAGCACATCCTTGGTAAGGGTATTCCTGACTTCCTATGCCAGGCATAACAAAGGGATACTCACTCCATCTGTTTTGTCACTGCATCCTTCTATCACGCAGAAGTGCAGCAGGCAGCCATAGAGCTCCATGTGTTCCTAGGGACCTGTACTTCCATCTTCCTGAGTGAGGAGGTAGAAAGACCCCTCACTCACCTCTCCCCTAAACCTCAACACTTCCAGCCCAACCACCAGTCTGCATAAAAGATTTGTGAGCTTCACACTTGGCTCTTACCTCTGCCTAGAAGCTACCTTTAGGACTCTGTTTAAAAGTCACTTCATCAGGGGCTTCCCTGGTGGCGCAGTGTGTTGAGAGTCCACCTGATGATGCAGGGGACGCGGGTTCGTACCCCGGTCCGGGAAGATCCCACATGCCGCGGAGTGGCTGGGGCCCGTGAGCCATGGCCGCTGAGCCTGCGTGTCCGGAGCCTGTGCTCCGTAACGGGAGAGGCCACAACAGTGAGAGGCCCGCGTACCGCAAAAAAAAAAAGTCACTTCATCAGAAGACTTCCATGATATTCCTAGAAAATAGCAACACCTATCTCCAATTCTGGTACTCTTTATCCTCCTTACCCTGCTTTATTTTTCATCACAACAATCATCACACAGCACAGTATATATTTATGTATATTTTTTTGTCCTTCTTCAATGGAATGGTTAACTCCACTAGAGTAGGAACTTTGTCTATTTCTGTTCACTGTCGAATCCTTTAAGATTAGAACAGAGCCTGGCACATGGTAGACACTCAACAGACACTGAATGAATGAATGAATAAATGCATGAATGAAAAAAAGGCTCAGTCAGTATTATAACCCTAATACCTAGCAAAGAATTTATTATACATATGTAGTTTGTTGAGTTCCTCTGTTTATTAAAGGAATTAGTTTCAATTCTCCTATGACAAAAAACAAGTCCTTGCTCATCTTGTATTTTCCAAAATTTAACATTCTGCATTCTTAAAATATATATGCAAAGAACTAATATGGGCTAGAACCATGAAATCTGAGTTCTAAACCTATTCTAAACCTTAAGTCGATCAGTATTTCCTAAGTAAACTTGAATAAATATTTTGAATTTAGTTTTCTTATTTGCTCATGACATCTGTTACAGTACTAAAATTCTGTTATACTAACAACTCAACATAGAAAATTATCTCAATCCTAAGAACATCCTTAGCTGTAATTTAAAGCATATTTGTATTTTCTTCCACTATTAGTCTTTGGCCATTATATGCCCGAAGTCCATTGCTAGAAATTCTCCCATGCTTTTTCTTAAATAATTCTGTCCTTCATAAGTGACACTGGTACAAATTCACTACCAGTTTTTGGTAATGGAGCATAAATTATATTTATTCTGGTACTAGTGGTCCCTTGCCAGGTTTAAACCAACCTCCTTCATCAAGATCTTCAGATACAAAGGAAGTTCAAAATCAATCAATGTGATGTCAGTTGTAACTAATGTGAGACTGCTGGTGAAGTCTGTATTTATAAAATAAGAAAAAAGTTAACTGTCCACTAAAAGAATTAAACCGATGACCTTGGCATTTGACCTCATTAACATGTTCCTCTATATCTGACCTAACCATCCATAGTTACCTGAAAAGGTTATGAAATAACAGCTCAACAGAAACCATGTTATCATATTACTATCATGCCAGGCTAGGTATGATAATTGGTTATATGAGGCAGCTCACGTACATAAATATTTCAGTGTATGATGCTTAATCTTATGACTTGTTTACATAATTTCGAGTTTCAGTTTGAAATAAGAGGCCTTACTATTACCTGCAATTTCGTTTTGACCAATTCTTTACACAGATACATGAGCCTACATTTCTATAATGAATCATGATCAGGAATTGATTAAGACATAAGAACTGTATAACAAATACCTTCTTTCCTTCTGAAGTTTCTATTCTAACAAATCATTCATTAGTAAATTATGTTTGATCAAGCCACAGGCAAGACTGCTAATGATAACATGGAAATGTCACCCTCCGTGACTCATAATATCTACCACTTATAAAAATGCAGTCGGCAACTGCTCTCCATGTGTCAGCAACTATGTGGTGCCAAAATGCCAAAAAATTCACCCTGGATAGAAAAATCAAAATTAGTTACAGGAGAACAAAACTTTGGATTAAATAAAATACATCATGGATTGCACATTTTTCGAAGTATACATTATTTTAGGTAATGTATGTAAAAACTTTAAAGGGATGCTTAAAAGGCTAGGTGTAATACAGATCAGTTTACAACATAAAAACATTAGCCTTACATTCAATAACATGAATAACAGAGTATCTGTATTTGAATCCTAACATGGCCCACTGACTAGTTTATGTGACTTAGAAAAATTACTAACCCCTTTAGAGCCTCAGTTTCTTCATCTCTAAAAACAGAGTAATATCTACTTCACAGTACTATGGAGGGAATTAAATGAGAAAGTGTGTGAGACATCAATCCCCGGTGAGGGCACATAGTAAGACTGCAAAAAATAATGTTTTTTCTCTACACAAATACAGTAACCCAAATAGGGAAAGTGCAGATTTTAGAAATCTAGGGGGAAAAGGAAAATCCAGAAGGGACATATTGTCTGTTTTGCTACTATGACCCGACGGGTTTTAACTGTCTTTTACCTAGTTTACAAAACTGTATGCTAACTTGTTCCATGGGCTAACCATCTCTATTTCTATGGTTCTCAACCTTAGTTGGGCATTGAAATCACCTAGGAGACTTCAAAAAGTACTGATTGATGTCTGTGTCTCACCCTCTAAGATTCTAATTCAATTGAACAGCCTGAGCACTGGGATTTTTCAGCACACCCCAGATAACTCTAATGTTCAGTTGGTTGCCCCTCCCTCCAATATCCATAATTCTGTCAAGATAATTTTCCTAAACCACACTCTGAACAGGTTGTTTCCCTACTCAAAAAAAAAAAGAAAAAAAAATTGAATGGTTTGACATTACATTAAAAACGAAAATCCCAAACTGTAAAAAATAGTATTCAAGGCTCTGTATAATCTGATTCTAACATCATAGGTGAGAGGCAATACAGGAAAAAGATTAAAGCTTAGCCTCTGGAGACAAAATGTATCCCAGTTCTGCCACTTACTAGTTGTGTGACCCTGAGCGACTTTCTTAACTCTCTGTGTCCTCATCTATTTACTACTGAGATAGTAAATTATATTATCTCATAGGGTTATGTGAAGATTACATGAGTTTATCTACAAAGTACTTAGAACTGCTCTGGCACATTATAGAAATTAAAAAATGTTAGCTGTTATTTCATTTCCTCTAGCTTTATTTTCTACTAATTCCCCTAAAGCAGCAAGCAATATTGCCTCTGAGACCTAAATATGCTCCAAACATGGTGTAGTCATAAACCTGGCCGAGTGTACTATGTGTATAAGATATGCTCAATGATGGTAGGCTAGTTTTTTAGACTCAATATATGTTCAGCTAAATTAAATTTCACTGTGTGTGTGGGTATACATGTACATACACAGATACAAATATAAATTCATATACATATATGTAAATTCATTCCCTCTCTCAAGCTCTTTCTTGCTCCATTGCTGTTGTTTTCACCATATTAAACTTAAGGTGACTTCTGAAGCAGTCACAAGTTATTGAAAACCTACTGAGGTGAGGTCTGGATAAATATCCCTTCATTGCTCTATTCTCACTAGACAGTTAGACAGGTAGAGATTTTCTTGAACTTTTAATCAAATTTTATCTTTATGTATCTCCAACATGCTGAAATTCTAATCCTTCACATGTCTTTCCGAGGTTTTGTGGGACTCTCATTTTATTTTTTTAAAAAGCAGGAAGAAATCTAAGATTCTTAATGCACATAATTTTAATTAAGAGTTAAAGGTGGAGCTATGGATGTCTTGGCTTTTACTATATCCTGCTTATAAGAAGCATCTGCATGTCTTAAAACTTAGGAGAAACAGCAAATGATAATGCTTATGAAAAACCTTCAAACCATACTTTTAAAATCTGAATGACTGCAATGTTATGGATATTGAAAGAAGTAATAAATCTTTAAAGCCAAGTTTCCACCTTAAGTCTAATTTAGCAAAACAAATAACTTTCTATTGGGTAAATGACATAATCTATTTACTTGGGAGTGAGCCACCTTACAGACTTCTGATTTTTAAACTGTGGCATGTCACAGCTGACAAAGATCTTAATATAGATGAAACTGTCCAACAGGGCTGCTGTTCTTTTGATGTTTTTGGTCCCCTTTCAGCCACCACCTCAGCCAACCTTCACACAGGGAACACAAAGCCAAAAAGAAAGTAACCAACTGTTTTTACAAATGGGAACTGAGTTACTTACCAGTGAAGTAACTAACACCCTCCCTGAACCCGTCACTAGAGATGGATGGATGGGGAGCAAGCTTCAAGCAGACAGAGAGTACGGTACCACAGATGGAAGAAAGGCCAGGGGGCCAGAGTAGGAGGAAGACCTGGGAGCCATCTTTCTGGGCCTTTTTCTCTCTATAATACTGGACAGATCACTCTCCACTGTGTCCTTACTACCATGGCACAACACAATTTAATACCAACCAGAGGCATTAAACAAAGTTTTAATCACTTTTGTTTCTAAATTGTTTTTAAATCAGTTGTAGTATGCACACAACAAGTGCAGGCAAAGACCCTGACTACTGCCTCCCACTGTTCTTTCCCCCAAATGAGCTAACTGATTACAACTAGGGAGGCAGCTTGTCGAAAAGAATTATGCCCAAAGCAGAAATACAGAAAAATTCCCTAAGAAACAGAATATATGAGTGGAAGGAGCAAATGAGGAATAACGAAACAATGATTTTAACAAGAGATTCTTCACCCTAAGACATGTATTCCCTAGACAGACCAAAAAGTCCCTGGTTCTTACTTTTCTATCTAGGACAGTATCAGATATCCTAGGAGAATATTATTTCCAAGAAAGTACAAGCTCACAAACAAAAAAATTAATATCCTAAGAAGCCCAAGTGCTGAGAAGGAAAACTGAACAATCTCAGTAGAAGGAAAGAAAATTAGTAAACAAAAGCCATCAAAAACTTAAAATAACCACAATAAATATGTTCCAAATGATACTGGAGGATATTGTAAAAATATGAAGCATGACCAAGCAATCACAAAAAAACAGCTAGTAATACTGGGTATAAAAATATTATGGTGAAATAAAGTATACAGCAGATTTGAACAGCAAAACAAATATGATACAATAATAAATTAGTGAGTCAGAAGAGTGGTAAAGGAGTTCAACAAAAAGGCACAAAGAAAGGAAAAGATGGAAAATATAGAAGTTAAGAGAGATTAACGAAGCAAAAGTGCTATTATATTCACAAAATAGGAGACCCAGAGAATTTTTTTAAATAAAAAATATTAAATCTTAAATAATTTTGAAACCTCCACAAATGGATAAATTTCTAGAAAAATATAAAAAGGCTTTAAAGACTCCTCCACCTCTCACCCCTAGACATACCTACACCAAAACCACAGGCTCAGCTGTATAAGGATTGAAAAGAAAAAAAAATGACTATTATTTGCAGATGATATGAATCAGATAAAATAATAAATCTAATAAACAAAATACATAAGCATTCAACCAATATTGTTAAATATAAAAATGAAAAAAGAAACAAAAACAAACAAAAAAACTCCTTGATATAGATCATGTCTGAATGCTAGGTACAATTATGAAATAGGCAAATTTTATCTCGATCATCACTCCCTCATTCCTAAAGGCTCTATCATAATTCTTCTTTTCCACCCTCAACTCCCCCTGCATCTCCAACACACCCAATCAACTACTGGGTCCCTCTTTCACATCACATAGCTGCCAATTATTTGTCTTTAAAGTGTTAGTTACTGAATGTTTAAATGAGCAATTCTCAAACTTTTGGGTCTCCAGACCCCTTTCCACTCCTAGAAATTACCAAAGACTCCAAAGAGTTGTTGTTTATGTGGATTATATTTATTGATATTTGCTGAATTCGAAATTAAAAGTGAGAAATTCACTATCTTTGCCAGGTGATCATAGTCAACATCAAAAGTGATAAGTCATGTTGATAGTGTATACTTTTCCATAATGATGTGATGATGGCATTTTACCTTTGTGGTCTCCTCCCCAAAAACCCAGTCTAATCATGAGAAAAACAACAGACAAATTCCATTTGAGGGACACTGCAAAATATCCGACCAGAACTCCTCAAAACTGTCAAGGTCATCAAAACCAAGTAAAGTCTTAAGATATTATAACTGCCCTAAAACTCTTAGAGGAAAAACATAGGCTGAACACTCTTCGACATAAATCGCAGCAAGCTCTTTTTTGACCCACCTACTAGAGTAATGAAAACAAACATAAACAAATGGGACCTAATGAACCACAGAAGCTTTTGCACAGCAAAGGAAACCATGACGCAAAGACAACCCTCATTGTGGGAGATAATATTCGCAACAAAGCAACTGACAAAGGATTAATCTCCAAAATATAAAAGCAGCTCATGCAGCTCAATATCAAAAATGGGCAGAAGACCTAAATAGACATTTCTCCAAAGAAGACATAGAGATGGCCAACAAACACATAAAAAGATGCTCACTAATTATCAGAGAAATTCAAATCAAAACTACAATGAGGTATCACCTCACACCAGTTAGAATGGGCATCATCAGAAAATCTACCAACAACAAATGCTGGAGAGGGTGTGGAGAAAAGGGAACCCTCAAGCACTGTTGGTGGGAATGTAAATTGATACAGCCACTATGGAAAACAGTATAGAGGTCCCTGAAAAAACTAAAAATAGAACTACCACATGACCCAGCAATCCCACTACTGGGCATATACCCAGAGATAACCATAATTCAAAAAGACACATGCACCCCAATGTTCATTGCAGCACTATTTACAATAGCCAGGACATGGAAGCAACCTAAATGTCCATCAACAGAGAAATGGATAAAGAATATGTGGTACATATATACAATGGAATATTACTCAGCCATAAAAGGAATGAAATTGGGTCATTTGTAGAGATCCAGATGGACCTAAAGAGTGTCATACAGAGTGAAGTAAGTCAGAAAGAGAAAAAAATATATCGCGTATTAGTGCATATATGTGGAATCTAGAAAAATGGTATAGATGATCTTATTTGCAAAGCAAAAATAGAGACACAGATGTAGAGAACAAATATATGGATACCAAGGGGGAAGGGATTGGTGGGAGGAATTGGGAGATTGGGATTGACACATATACAGTATTGATACTATGTATAAAATAGACAACTAATGAGAACATATTGTATAGCACAGGGAACTCTACTTAATGCACTGTGGTGACCTAAATTGGAAGAAAATCCAAAAAAGAGGGGATGTATGTATATGTATAGCTGATTCATTTTGCTGTACAGTAGAAACTAACACAACATAGTAAAGCAACTATACTCCAATAAAAATTAATTTAAAAAAATAAAGTAACATTAATAGTAGGTTTTTTGTAGCTTATTTTATCATGTGAGGAAGTTCACCTCTATTCCTATTTTTCCGAGAATTTCTGTTGTGAAAAAATGTTGAATTTTATCATTTGAAAAAAAGAAAGAAATTATAACTGCCAAGAGGGCCTTAAGGAGATGTGATGACTAAATGTAAAGTGCTACCCTGATGGGATTCTGGAATAGAAAAAGCACATTAGGTAAAAACTAAGGAAATCTGACACAAAGTATGGACTTCAGTTAATAATGTATCAATATGGATTCATTAATTGTATCAAGTGTACCATACTAATATGTTAATAATAGGGGAAAGTGGGTACAAGCTACACAGAACTCTGTACTATGTTCAGAATTTTTCTGTAAACCTAAAAATTGTTCACAATATTTCTGTAAAACTCTTCCAAAAATGAAGTTTATTTAAATTAAAACAAAAAACCACTGCTTAGGAAAAAAGTTAAACTAAGAAAATTTGAAAAACACAAGAATATACAAGCATACACTCCATTAGCCAGCAGAGCAATGGCATAATCACACCTCATACAGTCTTGGAAAAGTGCACCGTACGTTCACTAGAGAATGAGAAACAAAGCAAATAACATCAAATACCACGGTATTACTACGAAAATAATTTTGACCTCACAGATTCTCTGAAAAGATCTTGAGTTCCATAGTCCTGGGAACACACTCCGAAAATCTCCAAGCATAATGGAATACAAAAGATTTCTGGCTTGGAATTCTATTGATATACTGTGTAGACCACTGGCTATTTCTTTTACTATTTCAAAGCTAACCCTTTCTCTAATTTAGCTCCCCAAACTTATTGAAGAGTCCCATTATATACCTTCAAAATGTTTACGTTATATTATTCAAGCCTCTAATAGAATTAAGAACAACTTTTAACAGGTACAAAAGAAAAAAAGATACAATAAGAATCTAAGTGCTCAAACAATAGGAAATACTGAGTGATATTTTCCCACTTGGGAAGTTCAAACATTACAAATATTTAAGTACTGCTGTTAATTTATACTCCTACTGAATTAACAGATCTAAGCAACGATCATCAATGGCCGCTATTATCACAAGAAGAGAGACAATCAGACATTATGTGCCTCCTGATGGTAATACAGAACACCATCAATGAAGTATTCTTGTCATGAAAAATTGAACCTGAATCTGAGCAAGTCTCAGATTAGAACTGTCTACTGACCAATTTGCAAGAAATATAAGTAACTGAAGAACACATTAAACAATCACCATGGGGGCAAATCCAGATTGTGGGAAACGCTATAGGACAAACTACCTTATTTCCTCAATAAACTGAAAAAGGAAAATTAAAAATTGAAAAGGAAAAATCAAAAACAGATACAGGAGAGACTTAAAAGATTAAAAAAGACTTAAGTGGCTTAGGAACCAAGTCCAACACAAAGACAATAAAAAGAAATTTACAAGACAATTAGGGGCGTGTAAGCAATGACTAGTTGACTATATTAACGAATTCCTCATTTTTAGAGTAATAATGATATTTATGGTTAAAGTTTTAATGAAAAGTCTTTATATTTTAGAGATATATACTGAAATACTTATGAAGAAAATGATGTATATGGGATTTTCTCAAAAAAAGTCATGGGGTGGGAAGGCAGGAGTATACATGAAACAAGATTGACCCGAGTTGATAATGCTGAAGATGGGTGATGGGTACATGAGAATTCATTATACTAGTTCATCTTATTTATAAAAATATATTTGAAATTTTATATAATAAAGGCTTCAATAAAGATATCTATTAATATTCTTGCATGTGTAGTTAATATAAACTGCTACAGTTAGAAAGCAGCTATTAGGAAGATGAAGTTATTTTAATATAAAAGACAATAAGTATGTAGGTAATAAATTGGTAACTAAAATTTCTAGTTATTTTATTATTTTACATAAGAAGATCTCTGCAACCTAAGAATTTACATAATTTAGGGCCTTAATCTAACTGGCAACTCCCCAGGTGAGTTGCCCCAGAAGACTACCCAATTTTGGATTATTTGGCAATAGGACCCACTTCTCTAGACTGGGATGCACCAGAGGTTAGTACAATGACTGTGGTAGGCAGAATAATGGCCTCCCAAAGATGTCCACATCCCAATCCCTGGAACCTGTGAATATTACCTTACTTGATACAAGGGACTCTGCAGATGTGATTAAGTTAAAAATCTTGAGACAGGGCAGTTATTCCGTATTATCTGAGTGGGCCCAAAGTAATCACAAGGGTCCTTATAAGAAGGAAACAAGGGGCTTCCCTGGTGGCGCAGTGGTTGAGAGTCCGCCTGCCGATGCAGTCTGGGGGTTCATGCCCCGGTCCGGGAAGATCCCACATGCCACGGAACGGTTGGGCCCGTGAGCCATGGCCGCTGAGCCTGCGCGTCTGGAGCCTGTGCTCCGCAACGGGAGAGGCCACAACAGTGAGAGGTCCGCGTACCGCAAAAAAAAAAAAAAAAAGGAAACAAGAAGATGAGTGAGCAGTAGATGTGACAACAAAAGCCAGAGGTTGAAGTAATAGGAGGAAGTAACCATGAGCCAATGAAAGACTGCAACCTCTAGACACTGATAAAAAGGAATGAATTCTCCCATAAGAGCCTCCAGAATGAACACAACACCTTGCTTTTAGACTTCTGATATCCAGAACTCTAAGATAATAAATTTCTGTTGTTTTAAGCCACTAAATTTGTGGTAACTTGTAGCAACAAGGAAACTAGCATAATGACCAATGGTAAAATTTAATAGAAAAGTCTATCTTAGTTCAAGTATAATGACTTGAGCTGCCTTTTGAGAAACTGAGTTACCTATAAACTACATGTGTTCATGCTGAGGCCGGATGACCTGCTGTCAGGGGATACTGTAGGTAGAATCCTTACATTAGGCAGATTGTTAGACTAAATGATCTCTAAGTTTCCCACAAAGACTAAGGGAAAAAGTAGCCACAGGACTCAGAGGTTTGCAAAAGGCTCTGCTGGTAGCAAAATCTTTGTTAAAGATGAAAAGGTCTCTACTAGGCAATCCTGAAGTATACAGCATTAGCCAAACACTTAGCAGGCAGGTCTCAAAGGATATTCAAATGTTAGATAAGCATATGTACCAAATGTGTTGACCCATTTGTAATAGATGAGATAAGAAACTTCACAGCCCTTCTCCATCCATTCCCACTTTAGGGTGGGGAAGGGGTATCTAATAAGAACAACCAAGTGCCATTGCGCAAGAATACTTTAAGAGGATTAGTAATTGGCATATATAGATAATTTATCATTGAACTTGAATGCATAAATGTCTTAAAGGTCAGTTATTGAGAAATTGTACACCAAAAATACTGTCCTTATAAATATGCTATCACTAAAAATATGTAATATACTAAGTTAATAATGATAATGATGAAGCTAAACTAATAGTACAGTTAACCCTTGAACAATGAGGGTCTGAACTGCACAGGTCCACTTATAGGCGGATTTTTTTCAATAGTAAATACTACAGTGCTACATACAGATCAGTGGCTGGTTGAATTGAGGATACCAAGGAACCACGGCTCCGCATCGAGGGTCAGAGACTATCCTACCCCACTCCCACTAATCATTCAAGGGTCAACTATATTTAAACAAGAGAATAAAAATAGCAACATTTAAAATCTGTGACCCGCTGAAAAAATAATACTTGATGTTACCAAATATTAGGCAATTCCATTAATTTACATGCCTATATACACAAGCTGTATGATGTTGTCAAATGCTATATATAGTAGCTATACTCCTTAGAATATGATTTAAAGCTCTCAGTAAACTCTAATAACATACCAATTTTACTTGACGAGCACTAAATCACAGTAATCATGAAAAATTCACCTAGTAAGTAAGTAAAATTCAAAGTTTCAGGAAGTCAGGTCATCTCTAGGCCCATCAAGAAGATACTCATTTACTACATTCTGAGAATTACTGAACTAAATCACCTTTGCAGTTCCTTCCATTTCAGAAAGCATCTGATTCGAAGTACCCAATTTAAATTATAATCTTAAGCAAGAGTTCCTCAGTTAAGAGTCCCTTATAATACTATAAAGATCTACACATATTTTTAAAATTTTTATTCTCTTCTAAAACGTCAGTTATATAATCAATTTTTAATACAACAAAAGATTTTGACCTCTAATAGACCTCATAAAGTAGTTTCCTCTGGTAACAGAAATAATTTATAAGATATTCAAAAGATATGACTTTCCTTAAGGTAAGGAACATATTCAAATTTTTTTTTAATCTAAAGGTATATTTCACTTATTTAGTTTACTTCAATCTATCAATAAAAATTTGACCCCTACACTTAAAGGATTTCTTAGTGGTTAATTTCCAAAGTGATATGAGTTCTGGACTTTTACATAGTTTTTTAAGACATATATTAAATGTACACTTGTGTTCTCAAGTATATAAGTACAGTATAAAAATGCAATTCATATTTTTCAGTATTTACTACCTAAGACAAACAATACTACCACAAAAATAGAACTAAACACAACTGGAATAATAAATGAGCAAATGAATTTTTTAAAAAATAGAAAGCATAATCTCATATAAAAGAAGAAAATTGAATAAATGGACACTAAAGTCAACTGAGTCCAAGCTTCCACTACCTCACACCAAGACTACGATAGTAGTTTCTTAATTAATATCTTTCTCTCTCACTCCTCTAAATCACCTTATATCCTGCTTCCAGATTCATCTTGTCCACTTTTATAAAAATATTCAATGACATACCACTGTCTACAGAATCAACTTCAAAATCCCTGGTCTGGCACTCAAAGCCTTCCCTAAGTTGGTCTCTATCTGCCATGTTGATCATTATTCTTGTAAACAAACATTCCCTTCCGATCTACCTTCATCAATTTTTCTACTCATTTTCCCCTGAATAAACCCTGCACAATTAATTTCCTGTTTAGCCTTGCCTCTTGCCATCCTCCCTTCTTAGAATGCTCTCCTTGCTCATTCTCAATCTTATGATCCCTATTACTTATGCTATTCAAAGTCTGTGTTCTCTTAAGAAAGCTTCTCTAACTACCCCAGTGTATAACAACCGCCCAATTGTCACAACTTGTATAACTATGCCTTGCTTATGTTCCTCATTTAACACTTAGTAAATGCTATTATTGCCTTATCTATCCATCCCTCTATCTAGTCTTCTCAAAAATAAACATAATTCAGACAGACCACATTGTATATCTCTTAGCATCCCCTTCACTGGGCATAGTACTCTGCACAAAGACTGCATTCAAAAAAGCTTACTAATAATATTCTAAAAACTAGTGCATGCAATCAGATTTTTTACAACACTGCTACCTCATACTGACATACTGCTTTATATTTTCAAAGAACTTTCTGGTTTCACTAGATCATATTGTCCCTCTCAAGTAGGAAGGATGAGTATTCTTGCTTATATATTTTTTATTGAAGTAGAATATCTGCTTCAATATCTTAGGTAGCAAAAATGATATTCAGAGAAAGTGTAAAGCCAAAATTACTCAACAGTGTCGGGCTTTTTTTAATGTGTTTTATTGCTTCTCCTGCCTCTTAACTTTCTTTTTGGAGAGAAGGCTGAATATTAATAATTATATTAACAATAACAATAGTGGCTTTTATTTATTGGATATTTATAACGTGCACAGATGGTAACAGGCATTTTATAGACATATCTCAAATAAAACTCAACAACTCTGGGAGGTAGATATTACTATTATCTTTATTTAATAGATGAGGAAAACTGGAAACCCTCAGAATTTAATTATTTATGCAGGTCATACAACTAAGTGACGGAGCTCAGATTTTAACACACAGCCAAATGTCTACGGAGCCCATGTTCTTATCCACCTCTCCTAGATCTAAACAGTAACTAGCTTAGGCCATGCAGTTCAAAAGTGATATTTTATAAATAGATAACTCAAAGGTGGACCTCAAGATTAGTTTCAAATACAGAATATTTCAGTAGTTCAATTTTTGGTATTATTGTCTCTAAAATGAGCTACAATATTTCATGGAAGAAGCTTAATGAACAACAAGAAGAAAACTGCTCTCGCTGCTTTTTTTTTTTTTTCAACATCTTTATTGGTGTATAATTGCTTTACAATGGTGTGTTACTTTCTGCTTTATAACAAAGTGAATCAGTTATACATATACATATATCCCCATATCCCCTCCCTCTTATGTCTCCCTCCCACCCTCCCTATCTCACCCCTCTAGGTGGTCACAAAGCACCGAGCTGATCTCCCTGTGCTATGGTCTCACTGCTTTTTAAATAACTTGCTCTAACCTCTCAATATCAACAGAATTTAGAATAAAAAATGATTAAAACTTTATCAATATAGATATTCTGATACAGAATTTAATACTATCTACTTAGATATTTACTCTAAAAGGTAACAATAAATTTTAAGCAATTCTATTCAGAAGGACAGATACATAGTCAACATCTTAGTAGCAAAGGAAAGTATTCAGACAGACAGACAGACCTCAGTTCCATCACTTACACTGTGAGCTTTTAGAGAAGACAATTAACCTCCCTGAGCCTATTTCCCTATCTTTAAAAGTGAGGATAAACAAACATCTACCTTTAATGGCTGTTGTGAGGACAGTCTGAAAAAGTATACACTTAGAAAACAGCAGTTGTTATTACTGGTATTTTTACTACCACCAAAAGATTTTAAATATTTTAGCTAAAAAAAACTTAAAGTCCATTAGCATTAAATAAGAAAATATTTATGGTAAAGTAAATATCATGTTCCAAGACAAGGCTTAATCTGAACTTTTTTTTCTGAAGATATAGTGAAAACAAAATAACTACCATCTGTTTTCCATTTAAAATCGCCGTTACAATAACCTTCTTCATAAACCAATCTACGTCCATGTCCATTTTATTCTCTATTAACAAGTTATCATTTTAAAGTTTAACTTTTCTTTAACCATTAAAGAAACAAGTTTGAACCAGAAATTCAAAAAAGGTTGGGACCAAGGTTAACAAAAGTAAACAAACTGCATTGCTATCAATCATTAGACTGATCCTACATTTGAGCCTGAACAAAGGACATTCACTAAATTAAAATGCACAAAACACCTCAATTTAGTAGTGACTCTCAAACTTCATAGTAGTATGAAGACAGAAAACGTTGGCCTCTGCATTATTCCAATAATGTAAAATTTGTCACATAATCTACCATCTAACCAAATCATAGAAGCTATCACCTGGCTACAATTTACCCACTGGCACCTTTACTTTAGGTAATACAAACATCCCTAATAATCTATAAATCAATATTTAATGGAATCTTTAGAAAAGGAGAATTGAAAATGAAATGATCCTAGAGCAAAATGTTTTCGTACAGTGACAAATCATCATTTAATCCACATCCTACTGGTGAATTTTTATTTTTTTTTAAACTTATTGGATAAGGTACACTACCAGTACCCCTACCCATTTGTTTTAATTTCAGAATACAATTCAATCACAACACAAGGCAGCAATATTTATTAAATCTTTATACTTTTATATAAAGAATATATGTGGCAACTGCTCTTAATTCTGAATTATTTTAACTGTTTCATTCTATCTACAGCTGCACATGATGTGAAATTTACAGGCATTTAATTTCCTTAACTGTTAACAACCTCTTGATTTCAGTAAGGCAAAAAGTTTCTTGAGGAAAACAAACACAAACTATTACAGTATGTCTTACACTATATGGCTGAGAAAGCAAGGGAAAAGAGGTAGGAGATAAGGCAGAAATAGCAGAAAACTGGGTTATGCCTTAACAAGCTTTAAACTATCTGTAATTTTCATATCAACAGAGGAATTAAAGTACTATTTTAAAATACTTTTTTTAAAGTTTGTTTTAAATACATTTTTAAAATAAAATGATGGCTTACATCAAACACTTTCCAGCTGTAGATGATAGTACCTTATTATGCTGTATTTGAACCACTCACCAAAGTTCGGTCAGGTTCTCCATCTGCCAAACCAGCCTCCATAGTGAAAGAAGATAGGTTTACACTTCTCTTTCCATTAATATTTAGTCATCCTGTAAATCCTAGAAGAAGAAAATCATATGTATTAGTTCTGGTATAAAACTGTGATAAGTGGGAAATAAAGCGTTAAGTATATAAGGAGAGAGAAATCATTTTAGGCTGAGGTTATTGGGAAATCCAATAATGGAAAAAAAAAACAAACAGATTTTGCCATGCACCTTGAAGAATGGTAAAAGTTCAGCAAAAATGAAAGAAAATATTCCAAGTGAAGAGGACTAGCAAGAGCAAGGTTAAAGATATGAGACTGTTCAAAATGTGAAAAGATGATTGAACCTACTTATAACTAAGGAAATAAAATTAGATATTTTTTTCATTATTACATTGGCAAAAACTAAAAAGTGTGCTACCATCCAATGTTGGTGAGAACATAGGAAAATAGATGTTCTCATGCACTTCTGTGATAAGAATATAAATCAGAACAATTGGGGAGAGGACAATTTAAAATATACATGCTTTAATCCAGCAATTGCAAGGCTAGGAATTATTCCACAAATATATTATACAAACGCACAAAGACATAAATAAACATATCCAACGAAGTAATAGGTGAGGAAAACTGGAACCAGCCTTAATGTCAATCATTAGGAGCTTGCTTAAATTATACTACATACATACAATTGAAGAGCATGCTGCAATTTAAAAAAATGACTTAGTATCTGTATATACTAAACTAGAAAGAAGACCACAACACATTAGGTGGAAAAAACAAAATGATAGAACATAATATATAAAATACTCTTTTTGTTTCTGAATTTTTCATTTTTACAATGAACATGTACTACTTTTATACTTCTTTTTATTTTGAAAAGTCTTAGAAGTAGGTCTTCATCACTTTTCTTTTGAGCTTTTTAACTAACAAAGCCTCCAAGATAAACTCCTATAGTAATTATATATATTCAGAAGTCTCTAATAATCACTCTAATAATTCTTCCTTAAAACAGCTAACAAAATTAAAACCAAGAAATAGGTACACTTCTAGTCATTTCCTGGAGTTCCAAATCATTTTCTTGACTTTGCAAGTGTAAAAG
The DNA here is from genome assembly GCF_008692025.1 of Phocoena sinus. Classification (NCBI taxonomy): domain Eukaryota; kingdom Metazoa; phylum Chordata; class Mammalia; order Artiodactyla; family Phocoenidae; genus Phocoena; species Phocoena sinus. The sequence goes on along the minus strand of NC_045772.1, from coordinate 42,391,010 downwards.
GCTGCACTGAAATATAAATACAGGATGACCCATCCTGCGGATACGAGTCAGCCTCTTTCCCCAGCCAATCCTGTCATTGTCCAATGGGCTCGTGAACAAAGTAGCCACCATGGTCGGGATGCAGGTTATGCATGGGTTTAGCAACATGGACCTCCACTCACCAAGACCAACCTGGCTACTGCCACTGCTGAGTGCCAAAACTACCAGCAGCAGAGACCAACACTGAGTCCCCAGTATGAACTATTACCTGAGGCGATCAGCCAGCTACCTGGTGACAGGTTGATTACACTGGACTGCTTCTATCATGGAAGAGGTAGTACTTTATTCTTACTGAAATAGATACTTAGTCTGTATACAGATTTGCCTTCGCTGCACAAAATGCTTCTGCCAAAACTACTATCCGTGGACTTACAGAATGCCTTCTCTACCCCTCCTATTGTTCTACAAAGCACTGCTGCTGATCAAGGAACTCATTTCACAGCAAAAAAAAAAAAAACAAACAAAAACCTGTGGCAATGGGCTAGTGAATTCACTAGTCTTACCATATCATCCTGAAACAGCTGGCTTGATAGAACAGTGGAATGGCCTTTTGAGGACTCAGTGAGAGGACCAGCCAGATGGCAATACCTTGGGCGAGGATCTCCAAAAGGCTGTATATGCTCCGAATGTCCGATATATGGTGCTGTTTCTTGCATAGCCAAGATTCACAGGTTAGGACTCAGAGGAAGGAAATGGAAGTGGCACCACTGATTATTTATTGACCCACAAGCAAAAATTTTTGTTTATTTATTTTTATTGAAGTATAGTTGATTTACAATGTTGTGTTAGTTTCTGGTGTACAGCAAAGTGATTCAGTTACACATATACATATACATATTCTTTTCCCTTACGGTTTATTACAGGATATTGAATATAGTTCCCTGTGCTATACAGTAGGACCTTGTTGTTTATCTATGTTCTATATAGTAGTTTGTATCTGCTAACTCCAAACTCCTAATTTATCCCTCTCCCACCCCCTTTTCCCTTTGGTAACTGTAAGTTTGTTTTCTATATCTGTGAGTCTGTTTCTGTTTCATAAATAAGTTCATTTGTGTCATATTTTAGATTCCACATATAGGTGGTATCATAAGGTATTTGTCTTTCTTTTTCTGACTTACTTCACTTAATATAATCATTTCTAGGTCCAGCCATGTTGCTGCAAATGGCATTATTTCATTTTTTTTATGGCTAAGTAGTGTTCCATTGTGTATATATACCATATCTTCTTTACCCATTCATCTGTCAATGGATATTTAGATTGCTTCCATGTCTTGGCTGTTGTAAATTGTAATTAGAGTTTTCTCTGGATATGTGCCCAGGAATGGGATTGCTGGATCATATAGCAACTCTATTTTTAGTTTTTTAAGGAACCTCCATACTGTTTTCTATAGTGGCTGCACCAATTTACATTCCCATCAACTGTGCAGGAAGGTTCCCTTTTCTCCACACACTCTCCAGCATTTGTTATTTGTAGACTTTTAAATAACAGCCATTCTGACCAGTGTGAAGTGGTACCTCATTGTATTTTTGATTTGCATTTCTCATACATAGCGATGTTGAGCATCTTCTCATGTGCCTATTGGCCATCTGTATGCCTTCTTTGGAGAAATGTCTATTTAGGTCTTCTGTCCATTTTCTGATTTGGTTGGTTTTTTGTTATTGAGTTGTCATGAGCTGTTTGTATATTTTGGAAAGTAAGCCCTTGTTGGTCACATTGTTCACAAATATTTTCTCCCATTCCATATATTGTCTTTTCATTTTGGTTATGATTTCCTTTGCTGTGCAAAAGCTTACAAGTTTGATTAGGTCCCGGTTGTTTATTTTTGCTTTTATTTCTATTGTCTTGGGAGAGTGACCTAAGAAAACATTGATACAATTTATGTCAGAAAATGTTTTGCCTATGTTCTCTTCTCGGAGTTTTATGGTGTCACATCTTACATTGAAGTCTTTAAGCTATTTTGAGTTTATTTTTGTGTATGGTGTGAGAATGTGTTCTAACCTCATTGATTTACATGCAGCTATCCAGCTTTCCCAACACCACTACTAGCAAAAATTTTTGTTTTCTGTCCCCACAACCTTATGCTTTGGTGGTCTAGAGGTCTTAGTTCCAAAGGGAGGAACGCTTTCATCAGGAGACACAACAGTGATTCCACTGAACTGGAAGTGAAGCCTGCCACCTGCCCACTTTAAGCTCCCCATGCCTTAGAATCAGTAGGCAAAGAAGGAACTTACTGCGCTGGCTTAGGTAATTGACTCTAATTACCAAGGGGAAATTGGACTACTATTCCACAATGGTGGTAAGAAAGAAAATGTCTGGTTATCGGAGATCCCTAAGAGCATTGCTTAGGACTACCATGCCTTATGATTATATTCAATGGAAAACTACAATAGCCCAACAAAGGCAGGACTACTACTGACTCAAACCCTTCAGAAACAAAAGTTTGGGTCACTCCACCAGGTAAAGAAAGAACTATGGCTATCTGAGGTGCTTGCTGAGGAAAAAGGGAATACAAAATGGGTAGTGGAAGAAGGCGTTTATAAATACCAGCTACCACTACATGACCAGTTACCGAAATGAGAATTATAATTAGTTATGAGTATTTTTTCCTAATTTCGTTATGAATATGTTTCTGTGTGTAGGCATCAAATAACTGTTTTCTTTCCTCTCATCTCCTTGTCATATAACATAAGATACACTGACTTTACATTATAGTATTTAAGTACTGTTAAATATTTAAGTTATAGGATATCAAGGAGAGTGAACATCACCCAAGGACTTTGCAGCCTACCCTGCAATTTCAGGCTTGCCAGCCCCCACAATCACAGAAGCCAACTCCTTAAAATAAAGCCACTCTTTCTCCCCCTCTCTCTTTCTGTATACATGTATATCCTATTGGTTCTGTTTCTCTGGAGAACCCTGACAAATACAATATGTATGTGTGCATTCATATCTTGTCCATATAAATATAGATATATATATCTCATCGTTCATTCTCACCGCCTTCTGTGCTCTCCTTTGTATCCTCTGTATCACAAAAGCTAAAAGTATGAGAACTCCACTTTGCAAATATCTTTGCCCCTGGAATTTATGTGATTTACATTCAGCAAATGCAATGCATTTGCACAATATATGGAAGGCAGAAGAGAGACAGAAACAAGGCCATTTTTCTTCTGAATGCAGTAGACACCTGGACTTTAACAGACATGAGGTTTTACAGTAATCACCAAATGCTCCCCTGCCAGTTCGCTATGTTGGTACTACCAGGCAGCCATAATCAGCAGCAGCAGTGACTAATCTGAAAGCTTAGAACAGCCTTTCAGGCTCCAAACCTCCAGTTTTTCCAAAAAATTTTAAGAATCTAATTCCCCTTACTAATTTCCCTTTTGCTCTAAGTACCTATAGTGATTTGTTGTCCTCAATGAACCTGGCCTGACAAATTTTTTAAAAACTAAATATTTAAAATATATTGTACAGGCTTCCCTGGTGGCACAGTGGTTGAGAGTCTGCCTGTCAATGCAGGGGACACGGGTTCGTGCCCCGGTCCGGGAGGATCCCACGTGCCGCGGAGCGGCTGGGCCCGTGAGCCATGGCCACTGGGCCTGCGCGTCCAGAGCCTGTGCTCCGCAACGGGAGAGGCCACAACAGTGAGAGGCCCGCATACCGCCAAAAAAAAAAAAAAATATATATATATATATAGTACATTAGACAGTAATCAGGGCTGAGAAGAAAAAATTAGGAAGTGAGCAATTATATATGTCACAGTAGTAGGGAGGATTTTAGATAGGAATGACTGAGTCAAGATCTCAGTAACATGAGGGGGTGAGTTGCTCAAGTATCTAGAAGACCCTCCCAGGCAGAATAGGAAACAGCAAGCACAAAGACCCTAAGGCAGGAGTATGTGGCATGTTTAAAGAACAGCAAGGAGACTAATATGGCAAGTGGAATAAGGAAGAGAGCAGTTAGCAATGAGAACAGGAAGATAACTATGTTCCAAATCATAGAGAGCCTAATAGGACAGAAGGACTTTGACTTACACTCTGAATGAGATGGGAAGCTATCTTCAGAAAGGAGAGCAAAGAAATAACAGAATCTAACTTATGCAGGACCACTCTGGCTGCTGGCTGAGAATAGATTACAAATTGGAAGACCATTGCTATAATCCGGGCAAGAAACCATGGTGGCTTGTGCCAGAACAGTAGCAAGAGGTGTGGTGAATAGTATCAAATTCTTTAAATACTTTGAATATAGAGTCAAAAGGATTTGTTGATGAACCAGATGTAGGGTGTGAATGTAAAGAGAAGTGGAGGTAGAACTTAGGAGGTCTGTGCCCTGAGCAACTGGAAGAATGAAACTGCCACTCACAGATTTGGAGTACATTATGGAAAGACTTGAAGAGGAAAGAGATGAATATCAGGAGCTCCTTTTGGATATATTCACTTTGAGATGCCAGTTAGACATCTGAATAGAGATACCAAGTAGACAGTTGGACCTACGGATGTGAGGTTGAGGAGGAGCAGTCAGGCTAGAAATGTAAACTGAGAGTCAGCATATAGATGCAATTTAAAACCATAAGACTAGATGAGATCTCCTTGGGAATCAGTGTAGACAGAAAAGAGGACTGAGTTCAGAGCCCTGGGGTATTCAATATCAAAGAATCAATATTTATAGAATAAATGAATAAATCCGAATTTTTGCTTTTCAATTTTCAGGTCAACTCAACATAATTACCTTATGTAAAGACAAAATTACTCTATATAAAAAGCAATCTTGAGAAAGAAGAACAAAGCTGAAGGTATCATGCTCCCTGACTTCAGACTATACTGCAAAGCTACAGTAGTCAAAACAGTATGGTACTGGCACAAAAACAGACACATAGATCAATGGAACAGAACAGGGAGCCCATAAATAAACCCACTCAACTATGGTCAATTAATCAACGAAGGATGCGAGAATATACAATGGGGAAAAGACAATCTCTTCAGTAAGTGGTGCTGGGAACATGACAGCTACACATAAAAGAATAAAATCAGAACATTTCCTCACACCATATACAAAAATAATTAAAATCAAAATATATTAAAGACCCAAATGTTAGACCAGAAAACATAAAACTCCTAGAAGAAAACACAGGCAGAACACTCTTTGACATAAATCGCAGCAATATTTTTTGGACCTGTCTTCTAAGGCAAAGGATACAAAAGCAAAAATAAACAAATGGGACCTAATTAAACTTAAAAGAGTTTTGCACAGCAAAGGAAACCACTGACAAAATGAAAAGACAACCTACTGAATGGGAGAAAATATTTGCAAATGGGGTTAATCAGTAAGGGGTTAATAAGCTCGTACAACTCAATGTCACAAAAAGTAAAATAATACCACACAATTAAAAACTGAGCAGAAGGCCCAAATAGACATTTTTCCAAAGAAGACATACAGATGGCCAACTGGCACATGAAAATATGCTCAACATTGCAAATCATCAGAGAAATGCAAATCAAAACCACAAGATATCACCTCACAATCTGTCAGAATGGCTATTATCAAAAAGACCACAAGTAACAAATGCTGGTGAGAATGTGGAGGAAAGGGAATTCTTTTACACTACATGTAAAAGAATTCCAACTAATGGTGGGAATGTAAATTGGTGCAGCCACTAAGTAAAACAGTATGCAGGTTCCTCAAAAAACTAAAAACAGAACTACCATATGATCCAGCAATTCCACTCCTGGGTATACACCCAAAGAAAACAAAAACACTAATTTGAAAAGATACATGCACCCTATGTTCACGGCAGCATTATTTACAATAGCCAAGATATGGAAGCAACCTAAGTATCCATCAACAGATGAACGGATATGGTATATATACATACAATGGAGTACTACTCAGCCACAAAAAAAGAATGAAATTTTGCCCTTTGCAGCAACATGGATGGACCTGGAGGGTATTACGCTCAGTGAAATAAGTAGACAGAGAAAGACAAATACTCTATGTTATCACTTTTTGTGGAATCTAAAAAAATAAAACAAAAAATGAACACAACAAAACAGAAACAGACTCACAGATACAGAGAACAAACTAGTGGTTACCAGTAGAGAGATGGAAATGGGAGGGGTAAGATAGGGATAGGGAATTAAGAGGTACAAACTACTATGCATAAAATAAGCTACAAGGATATATTGCACAGCACAGGGAATATAGTCAATATATCATAATGACTTTAAATGGAGCATAAACTATAAAAGTTTTGAATCACTATGTTGTACCCCTGAAACTAATATAATATTGTAAATCAACTACATTTCAATGAAAATTTAAATAAAATATACAATGACAAAAAGGAAATTTCAAGTAGTAAAAAAAGTCCAAACACCCTAAAAAAAAATTCAGCACTGAATATGATAACTGTAGTTTTTCTGTAGTTATCTTCATCCAATTAAGAAACTTCCCGTCTATTATAATTTTCATGAAAAGTTTAATTTATATTTTTAATGACTAGGCACTAGTTTTTGTTAAGTACATTTACGACTCTATTGAAATGAATGCATGTATTTTTTCCTTTGCTATCTTTTTGTGATTATATGGCTTGATTTATTGAATATTAAACCTTTCTTGCATTTCTGGAATAAATCACACTGGAACATGGAAGAAAAAAGCAAAGAAGACTCACACATATACACACAGTAAAAATCAAATCATAACATGACTGAAAAAAGGGAGCAGTCCTCAAAAAAGGAAAAATAGAACACCAGGGCTTCCCTGGTGGTGCAGTGGTTAAGAATCCACCTGCCAATGCAGGAGACATGGGTTCAAGCCCTGGTCCAGGAAGATCCCACATGTCACGGAGCAACTAAGCCTGTGTACCACAACTACTGAAGCCTGCACTCTACAGCCTGCGAGCCACAACTACTGAGTCCATGTGCCACAACTACTGAAGCCCGTATGGCTAGAGCCTGTGCTCTGCAGCAAGAGAAGCCACCGCAATGACAAGCCTGTGCACCGCAACAAAGAGTAGCTCACACTCGCTGCAACTAGAGAAGCCACGCACAGCAACGAAGACCCAACACAGCCATAAATAAATAAAAATTTATTTTAAAAAAATAGAACAACCATATAATCTTGCAATTCCACTCCTGGGAAAATATCTGGAAAAAAATAAAAATGCTAATTCAAAAAGATACATGCACCCCAATGTTCATAACAGCACTATTTACAATAGCCAAGATATTGCACTTGGGAGCAACCCAAGTGCCCAACAACAGATGACTAGATTAAGAATACGTGTGTGGTGTGTGTGTGTGTGTGTATATATATATACATACATATATATACAATGGTGGTGGTGTGTGTATATATATGTGTGTGTATTTTTACATGCAACGGAATATTACTCAGCCATAAAAAGGACGAAATTTTGCCCTTTGCAGCAACATGGATGGACCTAGAGAATACCATGTTTATTGAAATGTCAGAAAGAGAAAGACATATACTGTGTGATATCATTTACATGTGGAATCTGAAAAAGAATACGAGTAAATGTTTATCCAAAACAGAAGCAAACTCACAGATATAGAAAACAAACTTGTGGTTACCAAAGGGGAAAGAGAAGGGAGAAGGCACAAATTAGGGGTATGGGATGAACAGAAACAAACTACTATGTAGATACGCAACAGGATATACTGTATAGCATAGAGAATTACAGCCATTATCTTGTAATAACCTATAATGGAGTACAGTCTGTAAAAATATTGAATCACTATGCTGTACACCTGAACATAATATTATAAATCAACTAGACTTCAAAAAATAATAATAATAAATTAAAAATTAAAAAGGGAGCAGGAAAAGAAAGATAAGTGCCCTAAATTCCTCACTGTTGAAAAAAGGGAGTTAAGATAAGAGACACTACTAACATATCAAGAAACAAGTTTTTAGTATTTCTTTGAAATCAAACACTAGAACTAAAAACGTGTAACAAAAAATCCTAGAGGGAGAGGGTGATTGACTGGAAGCTTAAGGTATAAGCATACTAATTTCCCCATCTTTCAGAGTTGAAAGCTAGAGATGTTTAAATGATAATAAATCTGGGAATAAAAAAGTATATTTTTTAAAGGTAAAACAGTAATTAAACACAGACCTAATGGTGGTAGGCCCTAGGGAGTAGGCTTGAAGAGAAGAAAGGCAGTCTCCTATTTTAACTCCTTTTAAACAGTGTATGTTGCTTGTATAACCAAAAAGAATGTCTACGTTTTTTGTAAAAGAGTACAGTGCATCACAATCCTGACAACTCCTTTCTCCAAATTGCCAAGCTAAAGCTAGGCCTGCATCCCAATTTGAACATAATTACTAGCTAAATTCAAAGTTTAAAGAAGACTCTGTTCCCTCTTGTGCTCCTTTGTTATCAGTACTCTAGACATTGCTTAGGGAACTGGTGCCTCACTGTCTATTTACACTTTAACAAAGTTCCTAGAGGAAGAATTTTTATAAAAATCTTCTCTATTTTGGGCTTGAGTTGTTATTTCAGTCACAGAAAGAACGAAGGAGCATCTGCTAATGGCTTTAACATATGTCATTTAACCATAACAACCTCATGATGCTATATTGAATAATGGCTGTCTCAGTTACAAGTTGTATACAATTAGGTTGTGGCTTCCTATCTCACAGGATGCCCCAGAAGTTTTTTGTTTTGTTTTCTTAAATGCTTAAGTTATAAAAACAAATATGCTCTAAAGGTAGAATGCCTATCAATGAATATACCATACTTCTAAAGAATAGCACTACCTTCCTATCACTGGAAATTAGGATTAAATTCACCAATCTTAATCTCATTCATTGTCAACTTGATTAAAAAATTAGATTGCAAATAAGAGTAATTTGGTCTAGCTAGTCTGAACTAATCTACAGTATTTACACTAGGTTAAATACTAAAGGAAAGTCTAATATAATGAGAAATTAATTACACAAATGTGACAGGTCCCCAAAAGCAAGCTAGCACCAACATCTTATTCATAAGCAGTTTAAAAAAAAAAGTATATATATATATATATATATGCACATGCGCACGTGCGCGCGCGCACACACACACACACACACACACACACACACACACGGACTGCTTTATTAAAGCAGGCTGTCTATCCAAATGGCTTCCATCAAAATTATTGTAAAACAGTGTAGTACATATTTTTCATAAAGTATATTAATATTTTGGCACCTATGAATTAAGTTAAAGATTTCCTCCATTCTAAAATATAACAGCAATGATAATGATGGTAATAAGACTGGGAGGCAAGCAAAAAGCTGGAATGGGCAAGGGGGAAGCAGGATAGGAGTGTGCAGGGCAAATTATCCTACTGTGGCTGTACAACCCCAGGGAGACAGATGAGGAAGACATGTCAGGGAGACAGAGAGAAGAAACAGACTGAATGAGTCAGACCAAGTCTTGGAAGAGGGAAAGGCATTAAATTACCTAAGGATATAAAGATGAAAGGAAGGAAAATATCTGGATGACTCCTCCTATCCGGATTTCTCTGGAGTATGTAGGTATGTAGGTATTCTCAAAGCACTGCCCCTCTTAAAAAACCCTCATTAAAATTACATTATTTCACAAATATACTATGCCTATATGTATGTCTATTTCACAGTGATTATAATCTAGTTTGCATTTATCTAATGACTGCCTGACAACATATTAAAGCCCAATCAATTACTTAAATTCTGAACTAGAAGGGTGTCCAAATACTTTTTCTATCTCTGATTTGTAAAATTCATTGAACAGTTCAACCAGATGCACTATTTTAGATAGATATATGTGTATATAGATGTAACACTGTGATTTTTAAGAAATGTATGTAATTGGTCATTCAAATGACCTAATATATATATTTCAGATATATTTGGTCTTCATCCACGGTTCCTGGCTCACAGCTCCCAAAACCCTTGGAATCTTCTGGACAATAAGAATAATGGGGTAATATTCAATCTCTTGTCCTCAGTTACTTAAAATTCTTCAGGGGAGGTGACTTTTGGATCCCACCCAAGGGTGGGGGCTGGTTGCCAGGAGACCCAACCATGCGATTAGAGGGTTGGAACTCTCAGTCCCACCCCTTGATTTCCAGGGAGAAGAGAAGGGCTTGAGATTGAATCAATATCCATTGGCCAATGATTTAGTCAATCATGACTATGTAACGAAGCTTCCATAAAAACCCAAAAGGGCAGCTTTTTGGTCCCCATTTTTCCCCCCCGAGAGCTTCTACTTCTGGGAACCAGACTTCCCCGTGCTACCATGCTGGGCTCCAAGCTCCGCAAGGACAGAAACTTCTTCGTTCAGGACCTTGTGCTATGTATATTTTTATCTGTCTGTTGATTTGTATCCTTTAATATCTATTTATAAAACATCAATAATCTAGTAAGTAAACAGATTTTTCTAAGTTCTATGAGCCATTCTGGCAAATTAATCAAACCCAAGAATGGAGTCATGGGAACCTCTGAGTTATAGCCAGACAGTTAGAAGTTCAGGTAACAACTCGGACTTACAACTGGCATCTGAAGTGGAGAATGGTCCTGTGGGACTGAGCCCTCTACCTGTGGAATCTGATTCTATCTCCAGGTATACAGTATCAGAAATCAGGAGAATTCTCAGACATCCTGCTGGTGTCAAAAAATTGTTTGTTGTAGTGGGGAAGCCTATACCCACACCCACACCCACAAAATGAAATCAGGTCTGGGAGCCCTTTTCAACTTTAATCATCCATACAAGTGACAAGGGTTACTTATAAAAAGCACAAAGAAAAATGTACTAAAGATTTTCTCGATCTGTTGCTTTACAAAATACACACTGTTTATGTAGAGCCCAGCCAAAATTAAACTGTAAGCACTTTGCCCAGAGGAAAACCAGTGTTAGCCTAAGTTCAATGAAAACCAGGAAATCACTATTACTAAATTTCTGGCAAGGTACAAAACAAATTCCATTTCCCATTATCTCTAGACCAACCACTAATATACATAATTCATAAAATTTATGGTTTATAAATCCTTAATACCTACTGTTGCTTCATCATCAGTTATATTTCCTTTGTAGGGCTCAAAACACATTCATCAAATATTTATTTACGGGCTTCCCTAGTGGCGCAGTGGTTGAGAGTCTGCCTGCCGATGCAGGGGACACGGGTTCGTGCCCCGGTCCGGGAAGATCCCACATGCCGTGGAGCGGCTGGGCCCGTGAGCCATGGCTGCTGAGCCTGCGCGTCCGGAGCCTGTGCTCCGCAACGGGAGTGGCCACAGCAGTGAGAGGCCCGCGTACCGCCAAAAAAAAAAAAAAAAAAATTTATTTACGTCTTGTCCCATAGGAGACACCGTTCTAGATTCTGGACATATAAAGAATACATATCCTATCCTAGCTGAAAGAGAGCAAAATAAACTAGTATACTACTACGTAATGAGCCTATGACAAACGAATGTGCATGCTGTTACCTTCAGGAGCACATGAGGATATTAAAATCAGATTTCTGGATGTGGTAGAGTGAGAGTACCCCCGCCCTCCCAGAAAAAAACCCTTGCAAACCCCTTTACATTAAAAGCAAACAAATTAACTACCAGAAATAAAATATATAAATGAAACTAATATTAATTAAATAATGAATGAATTAATTAATAACCTAGTATTAATTAATGAAGAACATTTCATAAATATTTACAATCTTTGCAGAGGCTCCGGACACGCATGCTCAGCGGCCATGGCTCACGGGCCCAGCTGCTCCACGGCATGTGGGATCTTCCCAGACCGGGGCACGAACCCGTGTCCCCTGCATCAGCAGGCGGACTCCCAACCACTGCGTCACCAGGGAAGCCCAATATTTACAATCTAAAGTGCTTTCTTATACAGCCTGTTTTGAACTTAGGTTTATTTTTTTAGGTTCATTTGTTTCCTTTAGACTTAGTCAAAAACAAAACTAGTTTACATGATCTTCCAATTGACATATAATTCTACAAAAGAATAAAGTAAAAAAGAGGGGCATTAGAGGAGATTGGTTCAAGATGGCGAAGTAGAAGGACGTGCTCTCACTCCCTCCTGCGAGAGCACCAGAATCACAACTGCTGAACAATCAACAACAGGAAGACACTGGAACTCACCAAAAAAGATACCCCACATCCAAAGACAAAGGAGAAGCCACAATGAGACGGTAGGAGGGGTGCAATCACAATAAAATCAAATCCCATAACTGCTGGGTGGGTGACACACAAACTGGAGAACACTTATACCACCAAAGTCCACCCACTAGAGTGAAGGTTCTGAGCCACACATCAGGATTCCCAACCTGGGAATCCGGCAACGGGAGGAGGAATTCCTAGAGAATCAGACTTCGAAGGCTTGCAGCATTTGATTGCAAAACTTTGACAGGACTGGGGGAAACAGAGATTCCACACTTGGAGGGCACACAGAAAGTAGTGTGAGCATCGGGACCCAGGGGAAGGAGCAGTGACTCTATAGGAGACTGAACAAGACCTAGTGTTGGAGGGTCTCCTGCAGAGGTGAGGGGAGGCTGTGTCTCACCGTGAGGACAAGGACAATGGCAGCAGAAGTTTTGGGAAGTACTCCTTGGCATGAGCCCTCCCAGAGTCTGCCATTAGCCCCACCAAACAGCCTGTAGGCTCCAGCGCTGGGTCGCCTCAGGCCAAACAACCAATAGGGAGGGAACCCAGCCCCACCCATCAACAAAAAAGCAGATTAAAGTTTTACTGAGCTCTCCGCACCAGAGCAACAGCCAGCTCTACCCACCACCAGTCCCTCCCATCAGGGAACTTGCACAAGCCTCTTAGATAGCCTCATCCACCAGAGGGCAGACAGCAGAAGTAAGAAGAACTACAACCCTGCAGCCTGTGGAAGGAAAACCACATTCACAGAAAGACAGACAAGATGAAAAGGCAGAGGGCTATGTACCAGATGAAGGAACAAGATAAAACCCCAGGAAAACAACTAAATGAAGTGCAGATAGGCAACCTTCCAGAAAAAGAATTCAGAATAATGATAGTGAAGATGATCCAGGACCTCGGAAAAAGAATGGAGGCAAAGATCGAGAAGATGCAAGAAATGTTTAACAAAGACCTAGAAGAATTAAAGAACAAACAAACAGCGATGAACAATACAATAACTGAAATGTAAAATACACTAGAAGGAATCAATGGCAGAATAACTGAGGCAGAAGAACAGATAAGTGACCTGGAAGACAGAATGGTGGAATTCACTGCTGTGGAACAGAATAAAGAAAAAATAACGAAAAGAAATGAAGACAGCCTAAGAGACCTCTGGGAAAACATTAAATGCAACAACATTCGCATTATATGGGTCCCAGAAGGAGAAGAGAGAGAGAAAGAACCAGAGAAAATATTTGAAGAGATTATAGTCGAAAACTTCCCTAACATGGGAAAGGAAATAGCCACCCAAGTCCAGGAAGCACAGCGAGTCCCATACAGGATAAACCCAAGGAGAAACATGCCGAGACACATAATAATCAAATTGGCAAAAATTAAAGACAAAGAAAAATTATTGAAAGCAGCAAGGGAAGAACAACATACAAGGGAACTCCCATAAGATTAACAGCTGATTTCCCAGCAGAAACTCTACAAGCCAGAAGGGAGTGATATACTTAAGTATATCATGATATACATGATATACTTAAAGTGATGAAAGGGAAGAACCTACAACCAAGATTACCCCACCCAACAAGGATCTCATTCAGATTCGATGGAGAAATCAAAAGCTTTACAGATAAGCAAAAGCTAAGAGAATTCAGCACCACCAAACCAGCTCTACAACAAATGCTAAAGGAACTTCTCTAAGTGGGAAACACAAGAGAAAAAAAGGACCTACAAAAACAAACCCAAAACAATTAAGAAAATGGTCACAGGAACATACATATTGATAATTACCTTAAACGTGAATGGATTAAATGCTCCAACCAAAAGACACAGGCTCCCTGAATGGAGACCCATATATATTCTGTCTACAAGAGACCCACTTCAGAACTAGGGACACATGCAGACTGAAAGTGAGGGGATGGAAAAAGATATTCCATGCAAATGGAAATCAAAAGGAGTAGCAATACTCATATCAGATAAAGTAGACTTTAAAACAAAGACTGTTACAAGAGACAAGGAAGGACACTACATAACGATCAAGGGATCAATCCAAGAAGAAGATATAACAATTATAAATATATATGCACCCAACATAGGAGCACCTCAATACATAAGGCAACTGCTAACAGCTATAAAAGAGGAAATTGACAGTAACACAGTAATAGTGGGGGACTTTAACACTTCACTTACACAAATGAACAGATCATCCAAACAGAAAATTAATCTCCAAAACAGGAAACACAAGCTTAAATGACACAATAGACCAGATAGATTTAATTGATATTTATAGGACATTCCATCCAAAAACAGCAGATTACACTTTCCTCTCAGGTGTGCACGAAACATTCTCCAGGATAGATCACATCCTGGGTCACAAATCAAGCCTCAGTAAATTTAAGAAAATTGAAATCATATCAAGCATCTTTTCTGACCATGATATGAGATTAGATATCAATTACAGGGACAAAAATGTAAAAATCACAAACACATGGAGGCTAAACAATACATTACTAAATAACCAAGAGATCACTGAAGAAATCAAAGAAGAAATCCAAAAATACCTAGAGACAAATGACAATGAAAACACAATGATCCACAACCTATGGGATGCAGCAAAAGCAGTTCTAAGAGGGAAGTTTATAGCAATACAATCCTACCTCAAGAAACAACAAACATCTCAAATAAAAAATCTAACCTTACACCGAAAGGAACTAGAGAAAGAAGAACAAACAAAAGCCAAGTTAGTAGAAGGAAAGCCATCATAAAGATCAGAGCAGAAACAAAGAAAACAATAGCAAAGATCAATAAACCTAAAAGCTGGTTCTCTGAGAAGATAAACAAAATTGATAAACCATTAGCCAGGCTCATCAAGAAAAAGAGGGAGAGGACTCAACTCAATAAAATTAGAAAGAAAAAGGAAAAGTTACAACAGACATAGCAGAAATACAAAGCATCCTAAGAGACTACTACAAGCAACTCTATGCCAATAAAATGGACAACCTGGAAGAAATGGACAAATTCTTAGAAAGGTATAACCTTCCAAGACTGAACCAGGAAGAAATAGAAAATATGAACAGACCAATCACAAGTAATGAAATTGAAACTGTGATTAAAAAATCTTCCAACAAACAAAAGTCTAGGACCAGATGGCTTCACAGGTGAATTCTATGAAAGATTTAGAGAAGAGCTAACACCCCTCCTTCTCAAACTCTTGGAATTGCAGAGGAAGAAACACTCCCAAACTCATTCTATGAGGCCACCATCACCCTGATACCAAAACCAGACAAAGATACTACAAAAAAAAGAAAATTACAGACCAATGTCACTGATGAAAGTAGATGCAAAAATCCTCAACAAAATACTAGCAAACAGAATCTAACAACACACTAAAAGGATCATGCACCAAGATCAAGAGGGATTTATCCCAGGAATGCAAGGATTCGTCAGTATATGCAAATCGATCAACGTGATACACCACAGTAACAAATGAAGAAGAAAAACCATATGATCATCTCAATAGATGCAGAAAAGGCTTTTGACAAAATTCAACACCCATTTATGATAAAAACTCTCCAGAAAGTGGGCACACAGGGAACCTACCTCAACATAAGAAAGGCCATATACGACAAACCCACAGCAAACATCATTCTCTATGGTGAAAAACTGAAACCATCCCCTCTAAGGTAGCCATGGCAATCAGAGAACAAAAAGAAATAAAAGGAATACAAATTGGAAAAGAAGAAGTAAAACTGTCAGTGTTTGCAGATGACATGATACTATACATAGAGAATCCTAAAGATGCCACCAGAAAATTAGTAGAGCTAATGAATGAATTTGGTGAAGTGGCAGGATACAAAATTAATGCACAGAAATCTCTTGCATTCCTATACACTAATGATGAAAAATCTGAAAGAGAAATTAAGGAAACACTCCCATTTACCATTGCAACAGAAAGAATAAAATACCTAGGAATAAGCCTACCTAGGGAGACAAAAACCTGTATGCAGAAAAGTATAAGACACTGATGAAAGAAATTAAAGATGATACAAACAGATGGAGAGATATACCATGTTCTTGAATTGGAAGAATCAATATTGTGAAAATGACTATACTACCCAAAGCAATCTACAGATTCAATGCAATCCCTATCAAATTACCAATGGCAATTTTTACAAAACTAGAACAAAAAAATCTTAAAATTTGTATGGAGACACAAAAGACCCAGAATAGCCAAAGCGGTCTTGAGGGAAAAAAACAGAGCTGGAGGTAGCAGACTCCCTGACTTCAGAGTATACTACAAAGCTACAGTAATCAAGACAATATGGTACTGGCACAAAAACTGCAATAGAGATCAATTTAACAGGATACAAAGCCCAGAGATAAACCCACACACCTACGGTCAACTAATCTATGACAAAGGAGGCAAGGATATACAATGGAGAAAAAAGAGTCGCTTCAATAAGTGGTGCTGGGAAAACTAGACAGCTACATGTAAAAGAATGAAATTAGAGCACTCCCTAACACCATACACAAAAATAAACTCAAAATGGATTAGAGAACTAAATGTAAGAGTGGACACTATAAAACTCTTAGAGGAAAACATAGGAAGAACAGTCTTTGACATAAATCACAGAAAGATCTTTTTTGATCCACCTCCTAGAGTACTGGAAATAAAAACAAAAACAAACAAATGGGACTTAATGAAACTTAAACGCTTTTGCAAAGCAACGGAAACTACAAACAAGATGAAATATTTTCTCAGAATGGGAGAAAATATTTGCAAACGAATTAACGGACAAAGGATTAATCTCCAAAATATATAAACAGCTCATACAGCTCAATATTAAAAAAACAAACAACCCAATACAAAAATGGGCAGAAGACCTAAAGAGACATTTATCCAAAGAAGACATACAGATGGCCAAAAAGCACATGAAAAGCTGCTCAACATCACTAATCGTTAGAGAAATGCAAATCAAAACTACAATGAGATATCACCTCACACCAGTTAGAATGGGTATCATCTGAAAATCTACAAACAACAAATGCTGGAGAGGGTGTAGAGAAAAGGGAACCCTCTTGCACTGTTGGTGGTAATGCAAATTGATACAGCCCCTATGGAGAACAGTATGGAGGTTCCTTAAAAAACTATAAATGGAATTATCATATGACCCAGCAATCCCACTACTGGGCATATACCCAGAGAAAACCATAATTCAAAAAGACACATGCACCTCAATGTTCACTGCAGCACTATTTACAATAGGCAGGACATGGAAGCAGCCTAAATGCCCAATGACAGACGAATGGATAAAGAAGATGAGGTACATATATAAAATGGAATATTACTCAGTCATAAAAAGGAATGAAATTGGGTCATTTGTAGAGACGTGGATGAATCTAGAGGCTGTCATACAGAGTGAAGTAAGTCAGAAAGAGAAAAACAAATATCTTATATTAATGCATATATGTGGAACCTAGAAAATTGGTACAGATGAACCGGTTTGCAGGGCAGAAACTGAGACACAGATGTAGAGAACAAACGTGTGGAAACCAAGGGGGGTAAGTGGCAGTGGGTGGTGGTGGTGTGATGAATTGGGAGATTGGGATTGACATATATACACTAATATGTATAAAATGGATAACTAATAAGAACCTGCTGTATAAAAAAATAAATAAAATAAAATTCAAAAACTCAAAAAAAGTAAAAAAGAACAACTGAAGTAATATCTAATTACTACATAGTTTATTTTTCTTAAAAATGGGTGTGCAAAAGGGATATATTAGAAAATTAATTTCCTAGTTTGAAAATAAACTTTAGATACATCAAGATTCTATCATGTCTATAAAACACTGGACATTTTGCGGAGTTGGATACAGAGAAAAAATTATTTATGAATGACAGAACATAACTCACTTAAAGTCATATAAGCTTCTCTAAAGATATCAATCAACCCAACCTTCAGAAAGCTGCATTAAGACCCCTTTTACTATACATTCATACTTCCGCTTTTAAAACCCCAAGAGAAGAAAAAAATCATACCAAAGTAAACTATGGAGCTCCATGTGTTTTAAAAGAAATATCAAAATACAAATGAACTTATTTACAAAACAGAAATAGACTCACAGACACAGAAAACAAACTTGTGGTTACCAAAGGGGATAGCAGAGTGAGGGGGAGATAAATTAGGCGTTTGGGATTAACATATACCCACTACCATATATAAAATAGGTAAATAACAAGGGCCTATTCTATAGCACAGGGAACTATATTCAATATCTTGTAATAACCTATAATGGAAAAGAATCTGAAAAGAATATATATATGTGTATATACATATATAACTGAATCACTTTGCTGTACACTTGAAACTATCACAACATTGTAAATCATCTATACTTCAATTAAAAAAAAAAAGAAATAATACCAAAATAGCCCATAGAAACAGTAACCAACCCAGTAGCAACCAGACCCCGACACACAGTCTGTGGTCTCTAAACAACATTTCTCATTAAAAGACACCAGGGCTTCTTGAAGAAATGGCATATTCCAGATCTAAGACAACAAATGTACGAGATGAGCCTAGAGTATCTTGTATTCCAGAGAGCAAGAAACCTATCAAAGACTATTGGAGTCACATAATGAAGACTCAGGAGCCAACTTGAAGGGGCTACCAATAGCCAAAGAAAGGAAAAGTTAAGTCCTGAAAAAAATGAAATAAATTAAATGGATACAGAAGCTTTGAACAGTGGATTTAAAAACTTGATTAACTGACCTATAAATTCCACTGCACCCAACAACCGCAAAATATTCTTTTCAAATATACATATTTCCAAATTTGACTACATGCTGGGCCAAAATGCAAGTCTCAAATAACTTGCAAAATGTTGAAAACATGCAGACTGATCTCTGACCACAATGCAATTAAGCTAGAAATCACTAACAAAAACTTAACTAGAGGGCTTCCCTGGTGGCACAGTGGTTGAGAGTCCGCCTGCCGATGTAGGGGACACGGGTTCGTGCCCTGGTCTGGGAAGATCCCACATGCCGCAGAGCGGCTGGGCCCGTGAGCCATGGCCGCTAAGCCTGTGCGCAAAAAAAAAAAAAAAAAAGAAAAGAAAACTTAACTAGAAAATCTCCATGGATTTTGAAATTAATTAAATATACCTCTAAATAAGCTATGGATTAAAAAAGCAATCACAGTGGCAATTAGGAAGCAACAAGGAAAATTAAGTTTTTAACTAAATGATAATAAAAACACTGTTTATCAAAACTTGAGGTATGCAGAGAAAATTTACAGCTGTAAAAGGCAGTTTGAAAACTCAAGAACTAATCATCATTTCAAAAAATGTGAAAGAAGAGCAAATTAAACCTAAGAAAGTAAAGGAAGGAAACAAAAAAGCAGAAATAAATGACATAGAAAACTAAAATACAAAAAAGGAAATCAACAAAGTTAAAAATTAGTTCTTTGAAAAGAATAAAATTAATGAATGCTAGGTGAGACTAAACAAGGAAAAAGAGTAGAAATAATCAATAGTATGATTGATAAAGAAGACAAAACAACAAATCCTCCAAACATTAAAAACATCCTAAAAGGAAATTATAAATACCGCTATACCAGTAAATTTGAAAATTTATAATGGACAAATTCCCAGAAAAATTCAACTTACTGAAACTTCTGCAAGAAGAATCAGAAAATCAAAATAGTCATATTGAAACCATAATTAAAAAAAAAACTTTCCAAAAAAGAAATATTATCTATTTATTAATGTATTCATTCATTTGTATTTTTCTATCATCTGGTACTTTGTTTGAAGAATGGTAATTAATATCTATTATAGTTCTATGTACCATACAAACAGATTATATTTGCTGAGATAGATGACAATGGTAAATTTCAAATACTTGGCTTCAAGAGCCTAAAAAATCAAAATGACATACAAGGAGCTTATGAGTCTAATAACCACCAGAAACAAGAATGACAGTTTCCCCTCTCTACCTCCCACACACCCTCCTACAAAACATCTCAGAGACAACAACTTTAAACAAAAGGCTGCAAGACCCCAAATATAGGACATTTGTTTTAGAAAGCTTTGTTATGAACTTCCTGGCATAAACAGACATGCCAAATGTTTGAAAATGTATGAATGAACTTAAAAAATACATTCTCACACTAGTTCTAAAAAGGAACAGACAACAGCAAATAGACTCCATTTCTCCTCTAGTGCAGAGTTGTTTCCTCCTCTGTGCACTCAAAGTGCTTCTAGCACGGAACTGATCACACTGTATTTCTAAATATTTGTTTACCACCTGCCTCCCCCATTTAGATCCAAAGCTCCATGATGACATTCAATTTATACAAATTAATGAGTTGCCTGATTGGCATCAGGCACGTGCTACCTTCTGGAGAATCAAGGTGCACAAAACATACACGGTCCACGACCACCTGAGGTCATGTGAATCTTCTCATGGGAAATGATGTTTTAAGCTGAGACCAGTCAGCTTTGTTAAGTGGATGTGAATTTTAGTTTTAACCTAAAAACATGTGCCTTCTGGGAGGGATAAATTAGGAGGTTGGGATTAACATAGATACACTACTATATATATGATAGGTAATCAATAAGGACCTACTATATAGCACAGGGAACTCTACTCAATATTCTGTAATAACCTATATGGGAAAAGAATCTGAAAAGAATAGATACATGTACATGTATAACTAAATCACTTTGCTGTACACCTGAAACTAACACAACATTGTAAGCCAACTATATTCCAACATAAAAATTTTTTAAAGAATATAAAAAAACAAAAACATGTGCCTTCTAAGTACCCTACCTACATTTAGATAAAGGTAAGACTGAAAAACAGATAATACCTTACTTATGTCAGGTAGAAAAATGAGATTCCAAATAGTGTCTTTCAACTGATCAGTTTTGCACTGACTTCAATATTCACTGTACTCTGACACCACTTTTTTATCACAATTGTGTAAAACTTATGACAGAGAGTTAACAGAAGTAGAGTAAAACTCAGAAGAAACACAAGACATTCTTGAATTAATGGAAAGATGCCATAGGTCAGATCACATTCTCAAAACATACCTCCACGCATTAAAAGCCCATAATAAAATGACTAACACACAACAAACATTAGTTCTGACTGCAACACTGGAACTATAAAAGAATGACACCTTTTGATCACAGAAGCATCCGGTAAAAAAGTACAGAGGATTTTCTCCTCCTGGAGTCATCACAAATTTATTTCTGAAAGGGACTATGGGGCATAGAAACAAATGGCTAAAAATTTAGTCCAAAAAGGTATCATACAGAATTTTTAAAACTTGATTTAGAACTAGTTTCATTCAAACTGATTTATATATGTAGACAGAACCAATGTTGTAAGAGATACAGATAGATAAATTATGGATGGATGGATACATAGATAATCCTCAAAATGTCATTATTTTCACATTATTTTCTTCTTTGCATTTAATAGTATATTGGGATAGTAGGAAACATCAGGGGACAAGCAGAGTCTCAACAACAGCAGCAAGAGACAGGCTAATGTTTGATTTAGAGCGGTGTTTCTCTAAGTATGGTCTGAGGAGCACCCCCATCATAAGCATATTGAGCACTCGTTAAATATGCAAATACCCAGGCCCCTCTGTACATATTAAATCAGAATCTCCAAGAGTGCAGCCTGGGATTCTGCATTTTAACACACTTCACATTAAAACTTGGGAACTCCAGGTTTCAAGTACAGACTCTGGAGTCAGACTTTCTGGATTCAAAATTCAGCTCTACTGAATAGCTGTTTTACCACAGGCGAATTATTCTGCATCAGTTTCTTCATCTGCAAATTAGGGGTGATGATAATAATAGTACCTAAGTCATAGGATTATAAAAGAACTAAGTGTGTTGACATAGAAAGTCCTCAGAACTGTGTTGGGCACAATATAAGTGCTACCTATACAAATGCAACAGGCATAACTAAGTTAACCAGGCTCCAAATTACTATCAATATTTTTTTAAAAACACACAATATATCTCTAAAAAGTAAAACTGTTCAGCAGTGTACTGGCACATCTCATACCACCATACCAAATACTGGTAGACATTGCCACAAACTGTTTCATCCTTATGTTCATTATCAAGGCATGCACTTTCCCTATCCTGATGTAGCACGATGAGATATACAGAATATTAGTAAACCTCATTTCAAGTCCACACCTCTCTTGAGAACTAGCTGTGGACCTTTAGACAAACTATTTTATATCTCTGGAGCTCAATTTCCTCATAAGTAAGATTATGAAACTAAAATGGTCATTACTAAGACTTCTTGCAACTCTAATATTCTACAATTTAACAGCCAGCAGTTTTACCACTGTGTAACTACTGCTGACATAATCACTGCAATGTAAAAGAATATAAATTGTAAGGTACCATCTCAACTTTAAGAGCCATACTAGACCTTCCTTCAGAGTAATATATTAAGGGGAAAAAAGAATGTGAGGTAACTTACAATAATCACAACAAATCAATAAAGTACATTACAGTTTTCTAAGTTTTTTCAAATTCACCTGAAATCTTTTACCCTACATGATCAGTACAAATAGCTCCTCAAGAAAAAAAAAAAAAATCAGGTCAGGTAGGTAATCAAAGCAATATTTATCTATCTTACATATTTTATTACAACTGAAATATATTTTCTCTCTGTCTCTGTCTCTCTCTCTCCAATCCTTTAACGGAAAGGCATTTTCACTGAGTATGGATCTGCAGATTAGAACTGAGCATCATCTTCCTTGCCTAAACCACAGCTATAACACATTGTCTGAGATCGCTATGGTCAGTTCTTTAAAATGAAACAAAAACGTACTTGCAAATTCATCAGTTTAGAGATGCCTCCTAAATGTTTACAATTAGTTTTCCTATGTTTTCTAGTTATCTAGTTATCTAATGCACACCAAATCCCAAGGGAGCAATGTGGATGGGCCCAGATGGATGCCCTCAGAAGTAGTGGGTTACAGCACAGAAGAAGAGCTCTGAGCTTAGGAAGCCCATATTTTATATGGGCTGCATAATGGGCAGATAGCATGTGTGCCCTTTGCTCCAGAGGAAGACACCATCTCTGTCTTCCTAGGCTATTCACTATACAAACATCCTTGAAAAGATAGTCCAGAACAAAAGGCTTTACTTGAAAGATATGCAGAACTGCAAGACACCATGAGGGACTGTCTTCCAACAGTTTTTTCATCCCTATCTTATCCAATACAACACCCTGTAACATTTCACCTTGTATTATATGTGTTATTATTGATAGGTCAAATCACTAGTGATTCACAAGCCACAATCACAAAGAGCACTTTGGCAAATGTCTACTGAGAGGAGTGATTAGCAGAATTTTTTCTGATTTTAAACAATTTGAAGAATCTTTTTACATATAAATCACACCTCATCAAGTCCAGTCTTAATTACTGAATGAATGCACTGAAGTCAACTACCACCCAAAAAAGATTCAGGGATCAAAATGGTAACATAGGACCCCCAGCCTCTGTCCTCCCACAAAGATCAACAATTAGACAGTTATTCATGAACAAAAACAGCTCTAGGAAAGATCTGGAGTCCACGTAAGAAACTTCAACAACATAATGGAACAACCACACAAAAAGGGAAAGAAAACAGCTTCGTTTTATTTTTATCATCCATCTCCTAGGCTGGCACTGTTTAGCACCAAAGGGAAACTCCCCAGCTAGAAAGAGTTCCCATGCCAGGAAAGGGAGATCAGAGTAAGCAACCAGATTCCCCAGCCTTTTCGGGCAGTGCACAAAGGACCTGCTTTGATTTCACCCCAGCCAGAGACCAGCAAAGCTGAGACACAGAGATGGCTAGGAACAATGAAGAATAGCAGGGGTTACCAAGATCAGCCACAAAGTGGGTATAACCACAGTCCCACCTGCTCTTCAAAGGACCTGAATTTTGAAGCTTTCTCAACTGAAAAAACCAACAGAAAGCACAGCTGCCACAGATCACCTGCAGATTTCACCAGCTTTTGTCCCATAGTTATTTGTGTTCACCAACACCAGTTGCCCGAGTCCCTCCTCGTTCCCTCCCCTCACCTGCCCCACAGGAGCCCAGGACCCACACCAAATACCACCCCAAGCCCCTGTGGCTGAATGACTGCAAGATGCTGCCTAGACTCCCATGGCTGACCTCCACCGCCACGGGCACGCTCCAGGCTAGCCCTCCAGCTGTGCACTTGCATGCCACTGACACCTGTCATCAGCTTCCACGGTCATGAGCATACCTGGGGAAGACAGTGCAGCCACGGAAAGTCACACCAACACCCAGGGCCACCGCAGCTGCTTATGGGTCTAGATCACACTTTATTTTCTGTCACTGACCTGCATCACTGTGCTCACCTGCAGCTAGCCCCTCCAGCTGTGCACCTGCACTTCCTAGCCCAACCCCCATCACTGGTCTCCACTGTCATGCACCTGTGGCAAGACCCTGCAGCCATGGTAGTGTCTACTGACAGCCAAGGTGTTCCCAGGTGTTGGTGTACCCACAGATGATCCCAACCCTTACTGCCTACCCTGGGCCCCACCTACATATGTGTCAGCAACCTCACCTGCCATGACTAAGGTACTTGCAGTTAGGTGATCCCTGCAACTGAGCATGTGCATACCATCAGTTATAGCCACTGCCACTACTTGCCCTAGACCCTAGACACTGGGCCTGAAGGCACTGCTAAGGACCCCAAAAAGCCCTTGAAGCCTCAGCAGATCCTTGCAGTGCTAACCAAGGACCACACAGTTCTTGAGGCTGTGGATCCCAAGAGCCTGAGCCAATCAGCCACCATGTCCCCTCAGGCCCCAGTGCTGCCACATGACCCCACCCCTGGTGCCACAGACCACTAGACTTGGGGTTCACAGCATGCTCCAGCATACCCCCAATTGCAGGTGAAAAATCTTCCCTTACTGAAGTCAGTCCATGAAGTTATGAAGCGTAACTGCTTCTTCAAATGCACAGATACCTACGCAAGGCTACAGGGACCATAAAGAAAAAGTGAAACATGTATCCACCAAAGGAATACAATAAACCTCCAGTAACTAGCCCCAAAGAAATGGAGATGCAGGAATTGCCTGACAAAGAATTCAAAATAATTGTCATAAAGATGATTGTAGAGTTACAGGAGAGCACAAATAAAAATCTAACAATGTCAGGGAAACAATACAAGATGAGAACACTCAATACCAAAAAACAAACAAACAAAAACAAAGAAAAAAACCCCAAACCACCCAATTAAAAAAATAGGCAGAAGATCTAAACAGACATTTTTCCAAAGAAGATATACAAATGGCCAAGACACATGAAAATATGTTCAGCATTTCTAATCATCAGAGAAATGCAAATCAAAACCACGAGATATCACCTCACACTTGTCAAAATGGCTACGATCAAAAAGTCTACAAATAATAAATGCTGGCAAGGATGTGGAGAAAAGGGATTCCTAGTACACTGTTGATGGGACTGTAAATTGGTGCAGCAACTATGGAAAACAGTATGGAAGTCCTCAAAAAACAGAAAACAGAACTACCATTATGATCCAGCAATCCTACTGTTGGGTATATATCCGAAGAAAATGAAAACACTAATTCAAAAAGGTACTTGCACTCCAATGTTCATAGCAGCATTATTTATAATAGCTAAGATATGGAAGCAACCTAAGTATCCATCAACAGATGAATGGATAAAGAAGATGTGGTATATATATATGCAATGGAATGTTTTCTCAGCCATAAAGAAAAAATTGTGCCATTTGCAACAACATGGATGGACCTGGAGGGTATTATGCTTAGTGAAATAAGTCAGAGAAAGACAAACACAAATGAATGCATATTACAAAACAGAAACAGACACAGATATACAGAACAAACTAGTGGTCACCAGTGAGAATGGTGGCGAGGGGAGGATTAAGAGACATAAGCAACATGGATATATTGTACAGCAAGGGGAAATACAGCCACCACTTTGTAATAACTTTAAATGGAATATAATCTATAAAAATATTGAATCACTATGTTGTACACCTGAAACAAATATAATATTATAAATCAACTATACCTCAATAAGAAAAATAAACAAATAAAATAAAATATTGTAACCTAGGGGAAAAAAAAAAAAAACAAGATGAGAAGTCACCAGCCAAGACATTAAAAAGAAACAGGGCTTCCCTGGTGGCGCAGTGGTTGAGAGTCCGCCTGCCGATGCAGGGAACGCGGGTTCGTGCCCCGGTCTGGGAGGATCCCGCATGCCGCGGAGCGGCTGGGCCCGCGGGCCATGGCCGCTGAGCCTGCGCGTCCGGAGCCTGTCCTCCGCAGCGGGAGAGGCCACGGCAGTGAGAGGCCCGCGTAACGCATAAAAAAAAAAAAAAAAAAAAAAAGAAACAAAAGAATTTTGGAGATGAAGAATACAATGACTAAACTGAAGAATTCAACAAAGTTTCAACAGCAGCCCAGAGCAAGAAGAAGAAGAAAGAATCAATGAGCTCATAGGCAGATCTTTTTATATTAGTCAGTTAGAGGAGAAAAGAAAAAAAAAAACCTACTAATGAAGAAAGCCTATGGGTCTTACGAGATGCCATCAAAAGAAACTATGTATCATTGGAATTCCAGAAGGAAAAGAGAGGGGGAAAGGGGTAGAAGGCTTATTTAAAGAAATAATGGCTGAGAACTTCCCAAACTTGGGGAGAGATTTGAATGCCAAGTTCATAAAGCTAATAGGTTACCCCAAAATTTCAATCCAAAATCCAAGACACATTATAATAAAATGATCTAAAATAAAAGACAAAGAAAAAAATTTAAAAACAGCAAGAGAAAAAAATGTTCTTGCATTCAAGGGAACCCCCATAAGTCTATCAGCAGATTTCTCAGCAGAGACCTTGCAGGCCAAGAGAAAATGTAATGATATACTCAAAGTACTGAAAGAAAGAAACTGCCAACCAAGAAAACTTTACCCAGCAAAGCTGTCCTTCAGAAATGAAGCCAAGATAAAGGCTTTCCCAAACAAACAAAAGCTGAGGGTGTTTATCATCACTACATCTGTCTTAAAAGAAATGCTGTGGGGGCTTCCCTGGTGGCGCAGTGGTTGAGAGTCTGCCTGCCGATGCAGGGGACACAGGTTTGTGCCCTGGTCTGGGAAGATCCCACATGCCGCAGAGCGGCTGGGCCCGTGAGCCATGGCCGCTGGGGCTGCGCGTCCGGAGCCTGTGCTCCGCAACGGGAGAGGTCACAATAGTGAGAGGCCCGCAGACCACAAAAAAAAAAAGAAATGCTGAAAGAAGTTCTTCTAGTTGAAACTAAAGGACACTAACTAGTAACATGAAATTAACACACTGGTAAAGGCAAGTATACAGTTAGATTCAGAATATTCTAATACTGTAATATGGTGCTGTGTTAACCACTTTAGTATAAAGGTTAAAGGACAAAAGTGTTTAAAATAGATACAGCTACAACAATTTTAAATGAATAAACAATATTAAAAGATATAAAGTATGACATCAAAAACATAACACATGGCAGAAGGGAATAAAAAAGCAGAGTTTCTGTATGAAATCAAAGTTCAGTTGTTATCAGCTTAAAATTGACTGTTATATCTATACAATGTTTCAAGCAAGCCTCAAAGTAACCACAACACAAAAACCTATAGAAGATACACACAAAATAAAGAGAAGGGAATCAAAGTATACCACTATGGAAAAGCATCAATTCACAAAGGAAGACAACAAGAGAGAAACAAAGGAACAAAGCACTGCATAACAGCCTGAAAACAATAAGATGGCAAGAGTAAGTCCTTACCTATCAATAATTACTGTAAATGTAAATGGATTAAATGCTCCAATCAAAAGGCATAGAGTGGCTGAATGGATTTTAAAATAAGACCCAACTACACATTGCCTACAAGAGACTCACTTTAGCCTTAGAGACACAGACAATAATAGTGAAGGGATGGAAAAAGATATTCCACACAAATAAAAACCAAGAGATCAGGAAACTATACTCACATCAGACTAAACAGACTTTAAGTTAAAAACTATAACAAGAGACAAAGGTCTTTATATAATGATAAAGGGGTCAATTCATCAAGAGAATATAACATTTGTAAGTATATATGCCCCCAACATTAGAGCAGCTAAATACATTAAGCAAAAACAAATGATCTGAAGCAAGAAATAGACAGCAGTACAACAGTATTAGAGGACTTCAATCCCCCAACAATGGATAAATCATCCAGACAGAAAATCAATAAGGAAATATTGGACTGGAACTAAACTTTAGACTAAATGAACCTAACAGACAAATATAGAACACTCCATCCAACAGCAACAGAATACACATTTTTCTCAAGCACATATGGAACATTCTACAGAATCAATCATATATTAGGTCATCTTAGCAAATTTTAAAAGACTGAAATCATATCAAGTATATTTTCCAACCACAATGGATGAAACTAGAAATCAATAACAGGAGGAAAACTGGAAAAATCACAAATATGTGTAAATTAAACAACAGACTCTTGAAGAATCAATGGGTTAAAGAAGAAATCAAAAGGGAAATTTTAAAAGTATCTTAAAATAAATGAAAATGGAAATACAGCATACCAAACTATAGGATGCAGCAAAAGCAGTGCTAAGAGAAAAGTTTATATAGATAAGAAACAAGAAAGATCTCAAACAACCTAACTTTACACATCAAGGAAACTAGAAAAAACAAAAACTAAGCCCAAAGTTAGCAAAAAGAAGATACTAAAGATCAGAGAAGAAATAGATCAAATAGAGAACAGAAAAACAGTACAAAAGAAACAGTGAAACTAGGAGTTGGCTTTTGAAAAAAATAAACAAAATTGACAAACCTTTAGCTGGACTTACCAAGAAAAAAGAAGACAAATAAAATTATAAATAAAAAAGGAGACAATACAACTGATACCACAGAAATACAAAGGCTCAATAAGGGACTACAATGAACAATTAGATGACAACAAATTGAACAATCCAGAAGAAATTAATAAATTCTTAGAAACATACAACCTAGGAAGTCTGTATCATGAAGAAACAGAAAATCTGAACAGAACAATAACAAGAAAGGAGAGTGAATCAATAATCAAAAACCTCCCAACAAAGAAAAGCCTAACACCAGATGCCTTCACAGGTTAATTCTACAAAACATTTAAAAAATTAACACTGGGACTTCCCTGGTGGTCCAGTGGTAAAGACTCCACCTTACAATGCAGGGGCCACAGATTCGATTCCTGGTTGGGGAACTAATATCCCACATGCCTCAGGGCAACTAAGCCTGCATGCCACAACTACTGAGCTCGAGTGCCTCAACTAAAGCCTATGCACCACAACTACAGAACCCACACATCCTGGAGCCTGCACACCACAACTAGAGAAGAAAAAACCTGCATGCCACACTAGAGAGAAGCCAGCGCACCACAACGAAGAGCCCACGTGCCACAACAAAAGGTACCGCATGCCTCAACCAAGATCCCGCATGCTGCAACTAAGACCTGATGCAGCCAAAAATTAAAAGAATAAATAAATAATAAATACATCTTTTTTTAAAAAAAAAAGGAATTAATACCAATTGTTCTCAAACTCTTCTCAAAAATTAGAAAGGAGGGAACACAATTTATGAGGTTAGCATAACCCTGATACCAAAGGCAGATAAGGATTCCACAAAAAAAAGAAAACTATAAGCCAATATCATTGATGATTAAAGATGCAAAACTTTTTAGCAAAATAGTAGCAAACAGAATTTAAAAGCACAATAAAAGATCACATACCATGATCAAGTGGGATTTATCCCTGGGATGCAAGGATAGTTCAACATATGCAAATCAATAAATGTCACACACCCCATTAAAAGAATGAGAGTTAAAAATCATATGATCATCTCAAAAAATGCAGAAAAAGCATTTAACAAAATTCAACATCCTCTCATCATTAAAAAAAAAAAACCCTCAACAAATTGGGTACGGAAGGAACATATCTCAACATAAAGGTCATATATGACAAACCCACAGCTAACATCATACTCAACAATGAAAGATTGATAACTTTCCCTCTAAAAGACAAGGGTGCCCACTCTCACCACTCCTATTCAACATAGTACTAGTCATAGAGCAATCAGGTAAGAATTAAAAGGCATCCCAATTGGAAAATAAAAAGCAGAAGTGTCTGTTTGCTGATGACATGATTTTGTATATGGAAAATCCAAAAGACCACCAAAAAAACCATTAGACATAATAAATTAATTCAGTAAAGTTGTAGGATACAAAATTGCTATACAAAAATCAGCTGCATTTCTATACATTAACAATGAATGATCTAAAAAAGAAATAAAGAAAACAATCTTATTTACAACAGCATCAAAACGAATAAAAACACTTAGGAATAAATTTAACCAAGGAGATGAAAGATCTATAAACAAAACTGTAAGACACTGAGGAAAGAAATTGAAGACACAAATAAATGGAAAGATATCCCATGCTCATGAAGAGCTAATATTGTTAAAATGTCCCTAGTATACAACGCCATCTATAGATTCAATGCAATCCTAATCAAAATTCCAATGGCATTTTTCACAGAAATAGAAAAAGCAATACTAAAATTCACATGGAACCACTAAAGAGCCCAAATAGCCAGAGCAATCTTCAGAAAGAACAAAGCTAGAGGCATCACACTTCATTCCAAACTATACTGCAAAGCTATAGTAATCAAAACAATATGGTACTGGCATTAAAAAAAACAGGCATAGATCTATGGAACAGAATCAAGAGCCCAGAAATAAACCTACACATGTATGGTCAGCTAATAATATTTGACAAGGGAGCCAAAAATGCAAAAGAGTGAAACTGGACTCCTATCTTACACCATACATAAAAAACAACTCAAAATGGATTAAACTTAACGTAAGACCTGAAACTGTAAAACTCCTAGAAGAAAACAAAAGGAAAAAGCTCCTTGACATCAGTCTTGCCAATGATATTTTTGATATGACAACAAAAGAACAAGCAACAGAAGCAAAAATAAACAAGTTGGACTACATAAAACTAAAAAGCTTCTGCACTGCAAAAGAAACAACAATGTGGAAAGGCAACCTACGGAATGGGGAAAAATACTTGCAAACCATCTGTCTGATTAGGGGTTAATATCCAAAATACATAAGAAACTCAAACAACTCAACAGCAGAAAAACAATCTGATTTTAAAATAGGCAGAGGGCTTGCATAACAATTTTTCTAAATAAGACATACAGATGGCCAACAGGTACATGAAAAGGTGCTCAACATCACTAATCGTCAGGGAAATGCAAATGAAAACCACAATGAGATATTGTCTCACACCAGTTAAAATGGCTATTATCAAAAAGGCAAGAAATAACAAATGCTGGCGAGGATATGGAGAAAAGGGAACTCTGGTGTAGGTTCCCCCAAAATTAAAACAGAGAGACCATATTATCCAGCAATTCCACTTCTGGATATATATCTGAAGAAGATGAAATCATTATCTTGAAGAGATATCTGCTCTCCCATGTTCATCTGTGGCATTATTCATAATAGGTAAGACATGTAAACAATCTAAAAGTCCATCAATAGATGAATGGTTAAAGAAAATGTGGTATATATGTACAATGGAGTATTATTTTGCCCATAAAAAAA
This sequence comes from Phocoena sinus, assembly GCF_008692025.1. Classification (NCBI taxonomy): domain Eukaryota; kingdom Metazoa; phylum Chordata; class Mammalia; order Artiodactyla; family Phocoenidae; genus Phocoena; species Phocoena sinus. The sequence continues at coordinate 42,359,105 of NC_045772.1, read as the reverse complement.
AGAAGGAAATCCTGCCATTTGCAACAACATGGATGGACCTTGAGGGCTAAGTAAAATAAGTCAGACAAGAAAAGACAAATCCTGTGTGATCTCACTTATATGTGAAACCTAAAAACAATGAACTCATAGAAACAGAGAGTAGAATGGTGGTAGCCAGGGGCTGAAGGGAGGGAGAAATGGGAAGATGTTGATGAGAATGTACAAACTTCAGATATAAGACAAGTTCTGAAGATGTAATTTACAGCATGGTGACTATAGTTAATGACACTTTATTGTGTACTTGAAAGTTGCTATGATAGTAGAGCTTTAATGTTCTTACCATAACAACAGCAAAAAAATGGTAATTATGTGAGGTAAGGGATGTGTATTAACTAACCTTTCTGTGGTAAATATTTCATAATATATACATGTATCAAATCATCACATTGGATACCTTAAACGTATACAATATTATATGTCAATTATATCTTGATAAAGCTTGGGGGTAGAGGGGAGCATGTTAGCTCTTATTTATTTTTGAAACCTTGGCATCATGATAGTACCTAGTACATAGCTAACACTGAAAAAAAAAGAATTCATTAAATGAATAAAGGAAAAAAATATTTTTAAAGTAATTGACTCGATAATTTAAATCACTTATTCAAATAAGGGTATGAACTAAAGACAGGGGGAAAGCAACTGAAGTACAAAGCAGACCATTCTTAATAAGTGCTGTTTTATGATCACAGCAAACCTATAAATGCTGAAAGGTCCCAAACCCAAGTTCAGCCAAGAAACAGTTAATACTGTATGATAAGATTAAAGAAATATTATATCAACCTAGAAACTGTAATAAGATTGTTTTTTTTTAACCTTTCCATATCTACTTCCCCTTCCTGTGATAATACACCTTGATCTTCCTTTGAGGAAAACATCCCTCTTCCAAAGTATGCAATTGGTGCCCCGCACCCTCCTAACAAAAAGCTGGCAATAAACCCAAGCCAGACCAAGCAGTCCCTATCTGTCTCAATCTCTGAAATCTCTGAATCATGAGCAGAGTAATCACATGAACGGAAAAACGAAGAAGAACTATCTTAATGGAGGCTCCATAAAGATTATCCATTGCTTCCTGCTCTCTAGATCTCTGGAGCTGCTCAAGTGTCTGTTCTTTCTAAAACTCAGTTTTTCAGCTTTTACTTCAAGAGTACGAGCTTATCATTCTAGTGATTTATTTAAGTTAGCCAAAGAACCCTAAATGGACATAGATACTACTTCAGCCACTTGTAACCAAAATAAGCGACCTTTGAATAATAAAACAAAATGAAAGTTAACTTCAAAGTATTTTAAAATGTATTTACAGAAGTGAAATCAATGTCAGACCTAGAACATAAAACACCATATATGCAATACAATAGCATAATATTCACCTATGTGTTTCTGGCTAGGTGCTTTAACTTCATTAAATAAGATCTATCATAAAAACATCATGCAAGGGCTTCCCTGGTGGCGCAGTGGTTGAGAGTCCGCCTGCCGATGCAGGGGACACGGGTTTGTGCCCCGGTCCGGGAAGATCCTACATGCCACGGAGCGACTGGGCCCGTGAGCCATGGCCGCTGAGCCTGCGTGTCCAGAGCCTGTGCTCCACGGCAGGAGAGGCCACAACAGTGAGAGGCCCACGTACCGCAAAAAAAAAAAAAAACATCATGCAAGATCAGGTTTTTATCAGAATCATAAGGAGGAAAGATTGTGTTTAATCAGAAGTGTGATCTCTACCTCAATTTTAGTTCGCATCCTACTACCCAAGGTGCTTCATCTGGAGCTCCCGCTTCAAATTTTCTCACCCATTATCAAATGAAAGATTTGTGGTCAACTGCATGATTAGTACTAAGAGGAGAAACATATCTAAAAATATCTATTCAAGCAGCTGACTGACATTGCCATTTGTCTGACTCATCTTGTAATCTACTGCAGTCTTTATGAAACAAACACACAAAGTGATGACAAACCCGTCTAAGGCCCTGGACCACAATCAACCTATAACAACAACTTAAAAAGGGAAAGCTATTAACATACCTCTAACTCATCACCTACCTGGTTTCTAAACTTCTAAGTTGTGTCAAGTGCAAAGCTAAGAAACATCTTTCATAGGAGAAATGTGATTCCAGTAGGAAGAAAAAATACACACATACTTCTACTGTGGCCTGGGACTTATTATTCACTAGAAGTTAATTAAAATGCATAATCCAAGGAATTCCCTGGTGGTCCAGTGGTTAGGATTTGGCGCTTTCACTGCAGAGGGCCGGGTTCTATCACTGGTTGGGGAACTAAGATTCCATAAGTTGCGTGGCATGGCCAAATAAAATAAAATAAAATAATCATAAGTGAGATCCATCAACATTTCCAGTATGTGAGAAGTGAAGAAAATGGATACAAAATAAACAGAAGACAAAACCTCTGTCTGGTGAAGTACACAATATAATTGGAAGAACCCAATATACACATGTAACATGTATTTTTTTTTTTTTTTTTTTTTTTTGCGGTACACGGGCCTCTTACCGTTGTGGCCTCTCCCGTTGCGAAGCACAGGTTCCGGATGCGCAGGCTCAGCGGCCATGGCTCACGGGCCCAGCTGCCCCGCGGCATGTGGGATCTTCCCAGACAGGGGCACGAACCCGTGTCCCCTGCATCAGCAGGCGGACTCTCAACCACTGCACCACCAGGGAAGCCCTAACGTGTATCATTGGTTTGACAAATAAAAATCAGTACATAATTGAATATGTGTTACATTTACCTTGTCTCCTATTATTTTTACTCCTAAGTGAGGCAAGGTGGTTTAAGAAAAATGAAAGCATGTGTGCACTGTTCTGAAACCAAAAACAATGTTCACTAAACCAGCACTTTTTACATGTAGTCAGAAACTAAATTAAATGCAATCTATCTAACAATTTTCTTCAATTCAACATGTTTCCATTAAGCACACGCTATAGTTCTGGCAACTGTCATCAGAGTTCTTCAAATATTCATGCAAAAGATTGCTTTAGGCAAGGCTGGGACATTTCTGTTAAAAAGAGACAGGAGAAGAAGGAAAAGAAATATATGATCTTAAAGTAAAAAGTGTTACAATTTCATTTCCTGTCAAGTGTCAGATTTGCTAAACACTTGGTTTCTGATACACACTTCTGCTGCTGCAGTCCCAATTTGCTGACCTTCTCAAAAATCATATAGATGGGGCTTCCCTGGTGGCGCAGTGGTTGAGAGTCCGCCTGCCGATGCAGGGGACACGGGTTCGTGCCCCGGTCCGGGAAGATCCCACATGCTGCAAAGCGGCTGGGCCCGTGAGCCATGGCCTCTGAGCCTGCGCGTCCAGAGCCTGCGCTCCGCAACGGGAGAGGCCACAACGGTGGAGGCCCGCGTACCGCAAAAAAAAAAAATCATATAGATGTACCAATGGAATGTAGAATTGCTTACTGTCAATGATAATGAGACAGAGGAAGAACCCCAACTGCTCATTACTTCCAGCCAGCTGAAAGTAGTTAACATCTTCCGTAATACAAACAATATCTGCCCTGGAAAATACCAAGCACATAGCCCCTGCTGATGGCAATATCTTTGAAAACAGAAACTAACAAAAACAAATGAAAAACAAAAATCAACAACACATACACAAACACAAGCAGTGAGGGCAAGGGAGTTAATCATGCAAGGATGGACTTCCCTGGTGGCACAGTGGTTAAGAATCCGCCTGCTGCTCTATTTACAATAGCCAGGACATGAAAGCAACCTAAGTGTCCATCGACAGATGAGTGGATAAAGAAGATGTGGTACATATATACAATGGAATATTACTCAGCCATAAAAAGAAATGAAATTGAGTTATTTGTAGTGAGGTGGAAGGACCGAGAGTCTGTCATACAGAGTGAAGTCAGAAAGAGAATAACAAATACCATATGCTAACACATATATATGGAATCTGAAGAAAAGAAAAAAAAGGTTCTGAAGAACCTAGGGGCAGGACAGGAATAAAGACACAGACGTAGAGGATGGACGTGAGGACACGAGGAGGGGGAAGGGTAAGCTGGGATGAAGTGAGTAAGTGGCATGGATATATATACACTACCAAATGTAAAATAGCTAGTGGGAAGCAGCTGCATAGCACAGGAAGATCAGCTCGGTGCTTTGTGATCACCTAGAGTGGTGGGATAGGGAGGATGGGAGGGAGACACAAGAGGGAGGAGATATAGGGATATATGTATATGTATAGCTGATTCACTTTGATATAAAGCAGAAACTAACACAGCATTGTAAAGCAATTATACTCCAATAAAGGTGTTAAAAATAAATAAATAATAAAAGTGAAGATTAAAAAGAAAAAAAAAAGAATCCGCCTACCAGTGCGGGGAACATGGGCTTGAGCCCTGGTCTGGGAAGATCCCACATGCCGAGGAGCAACTAAGCCCACGCACCACAACTACTGAGCCTACGCTCTAGATCCCGTGAACCACAACTACTGAAGCCCGTGCACCTGGAGCCCGTGCTCCACAACAAGAGAAGTCACTGCAATAAGAAGCCCACGCCCCGCAATGAAGAGTAGCCCCAGCTCGCCACAACTAGAGAAAGACCACGCGCAGCAACAAAGACTCAATGCAACCAAAAAAAAAAAAAAAAATTAGGCAAAGATTTTTTTTTCATTTTCAAAATGATGTTGGGTTGGGGGATTTATACTACCTCTAAAAATTATAAAAATAAAGTAAAAGAGTATGATATTGGAATACCACATATATATCAATGAAACAGAATAAGAAGTCCAGAAATGGATCACATGTACATGTTCAATTACTTTTCAACAAAGGTGCTGAGAAAATCCAAAGGAAAAATAAAAAATATTTTCTATAAAAACTAGATATTAAGTAAAAGGAAAAAACCTTGGCTCTTACATTAAACACAAAAATTAACTCAAAATGAAACATAGACTTAAATATAGAAACCAACACTATAAAACTTCTAGAATAAAACCCAAGAGAAAATCTTCACAACTTTGGGGTAGGCAAAAATTTCTTAGGAGACCTAAAGCACAAACCATGAAAGAAAAAATTGATACACTGAACTTCATAAAAATTAAAAGCTTCCCCTCTCCAAAAACAGTTAAGAAAATGAAAAGGCAAGGCACAGACTGGGAAAAAATATGCACAATACATATAACTGACAAAGAACTAAGATCCTGACTATATAAAAAAGTCTTAAAAGTCAGTAAGAAGAAGAAAACACCAATTTTTAAATACACAAAAAATTTTAATTTACCAAAAAAAAGATACAATGGCCAATAAACCTATGAAAAGGTGTTCAATACCACTGGTCACCAGTGAAATACAAATGAAATACTATAAGACACTATGACACAATAACTATAATGGCTAAAAAATTTTAAACTGACAGTATAAGTGTTGATGAGGATGGAGAGCAACTGGAACGCTCATATATTGTTGGTGGGAATGCAAAATGGTACAGCCACTCCTAGACAGTTACAGAGGAAAAATGGAAATATGTCCGCTCAAAGACCTATACATGGATTTTTCATAGCAGCCTTATTTTTAATAGCCAAAGTCTAGAAACAGGTCAAATTGTCTATCAACAGGTGAATGGTTAAACAAAATTGTGGTATATTCCATTCTATACAACTGAACACAATCTAGCAATAAAAAGAAACAATTTTAAAGACATGCTGAGCAAAAGAAGTCAGACAAGAGCATATATTCTATGACTCCATTTATGTGAAATTCTAGAACAAACAAAAAATCTATAGTGGACAGAACCCAGATGAGTTATTGCCTGGGGGAGAGTGGGGAAGAAGAGACATTAGTGGGAGAGGGCAGAAGGAATTTGGGGGACTGATGAAAATGTGGTTGTTACATGGGTGTATACATTTGTCAAAATGCAGACTATATTCTTTAAATGGGTGTATTTTATTCAATGCAAATTATACCTGAATTTAAAAAAAATTTAAGTGCTGTTGGTGAGTTAAATTGTAGACAGCAGGAAAGGAAAGAAAGAAAGAAAGGCAGAATGACATTGTAAAAAGCCATATTTTTAAAAATCACAAAAAAGTTCAAATTATGGCATAGCTAAAACTAGGAATATAACAGGGAATTTATTTAATTTCACCTGAAAAATGGGAATAACTCACAGGATAGCTATGAAAATTAAATGAGATAGATAACACTATACCTGGTACATCACAGAAACACAGCTCAGAATAGTTGAATCTATATCTACCCATGTTAAGTGTTATGGTGAAACCAAGAAAATAAGTGATAGTTACATGGAGTAAAAGTCTCTAGACGAAATAATTTTAGATGCCAGTTTTCAAAGCAGAAAAGGAAGTGGATGAAAGGATGCAGGTGGAGGGAATGGTAATGTGCAGAAGAATGGAGGCGGAAAGGAGCAAGTTTCGTGTAGGAGATGGCAAAATTAGCATGCCTGTGGCAGCAAGTCCATATACGGGAGTAACAAAAAAACCAGGGTAATCTTCCCATCTGATGCAAATATTCATTTAAATTTTACAGTAGGACCCAGAATAGAAACTTCATCCACTTGATGCTATGATACAAAATAAATATATTCAACTATTTAAAATAGGATAAAAAAGACAAAGTTCTTTCAGTTGAGAAAATCTGAATACTTACAATCATCAGCTTCATTCTCTTGGAGGTTAGCCATAGTTCTTCCTCCAAAGAAAAAGTAATTATTAAAATGTAATTATAGCTAAGCAACATATGGACTTGCCGTGTAGCTGTCATTGTGCTCCTGAAATTATGAAAGCCTTCAGATTTTCCAGACTCTGAACTCTGTAAGTGACTGTTATTTTGGAAAACAATACAAACAAATCTCCCCAAAGAACTACCAACTACAAGAATTATCTCACGGCATACAACTTAAAAGGTATCAGAATGCTATAATTATATTTTAAGAGGCCTAATGTGACCAAGATTAAGATTCTTGGGTATTTATAATTTTGAAGTATTTTTACATGTATACATTTTAAAATGTTTAACAAAAGAATGCAGGGTTTGCATTCTTATGGCATTTAAACTAAAATACTTAAGATTTTACATATATGGCAGAATAACTCCTTTCTATATTTTATATATGTTAAAGTGTTTTTTCAGTGTTTTGTATCTGGAAATACACAGCCAAAATAGTAATAATTTGAGCTAATTTAGCTGCCAGAATAAGAGAAACGTTCAGAAATGCTGAATGAGAATGAGATGCACGATGAGAAATGTAATATTAAAGGGCAACAATGCTGACCTTTAAACAAAGTGCAGCAATGTAGCTATGGTGAGGACAACAAAGCTACAGGATTGAATCAACTGAAGTCTCTTACTGAGAAAGGATGTTATATAGTGACAGTCAGCTAACAAACAAGGTTTTATCTGCTCCACTTACATCAGAGCAATATCCAGTTAGAGGCCTTGGCCCAGAGTAGAACATATAGAGAATAAAGAATGACCTTATCTACCTTTGCTTTCCTGAGCCCATATGTTATACATCAAAGTAATAGCTGAAGTATTTATGAAGACATAAAAAAATTATTGGTATGTTCTATCATTCAGAATCACAAATGTTTTTTTCCTTAAAAGTTACTTTTCATGATAATAGTATTTTATACTATAAAATACTTTTCAAAGCATTTCCTATATGTACACTAAAAAAGGAAATTCCTATTTTAAGAAATATAAATTAGAAAACAAAGTTTTTAATAATAAGATTAGCAATAAAATATTAGTTAAAATCCACCACTGTTTTTTTGTTTGTTTGTGTTTATTTATTTATTTTTTGGGTATATGCCCAGTAGTGGGATTGCTCGGCCATATGGTCGTTCTATTTTTAGTTTTTTTTGCTTGTGTTTATTATTGAAAAGCAGATTCTCGGAGGCTGACACTGTGAAAGATTGTTTATTGTTTTTAAAATGAGGATTGTGAAACTTTTTATTTTTTTTAACATCTTTATTAGAGTATAATTGCTTTACAATGTTGTGTTAGTTTCTGCTGTATAACAAAGTGAATCAGCTATACGTATACATATATCCCCATATCCCCTCCCTCTTGCATCTCCCTCCCACCCTCCTTATCCCAACCCTCTAGGTGGTCACAAAGCACCGAGCTATGCGGCTGCTTCCCACTAGCTATCTAGTTTACATTTGGTAGTGTATATATGTCAATGCTACTCTCTCACTTCATCCCAGCTTACCCTTCCCCTCCCCATGTCCTCAAGTCCATTCTCTACATCTTTATTCCTGTCCTGCCCGTAGGTTCTTCAGAAACATTTCTTTTTTAGATTCCATATATATTGTTAGCATACGGTATTTGTTTTTCTCTTTCTGACTTACTTCACTTTGTATGACAGACTCTAGGTCCATCCACCTCACTACAAATAGTTCAATTTCATGTGAAACTTTTAATATCAAACACCTTCAACATAATTAAAGGGATGACAGGAAACATGAGAGCAGTCCTTTTAAGTATAGTTCAAAGGCTTTATCACTGTAAATAAACTTATTTTATTTAGAGGTGGGAAATTTGCCCATGGCGCATCTGCATTACTCAGATTAAAGCTACGAGGAAGTGGTTCAAAATTTAAAGGAATAAGAAAGTCTCTTATGAGAAGCCCTAAGAGCTACTATTGGATAAGTGGAGGGGAAAAAAGTTATCCTGAATCTCTTGCTTACAGTGTGAAGTATAGTTGGGGCTATCCACATTAGAACCATACCACCGAGCAGCCAGGTATATAGAAAAAAGAATACATGTATCAATAAAAATAAACTAAAGCTCTCCCTGGGCAAGCCACTGTTGGAGTCATTCATTTTCTCAAGTCTTCTTCTTTATACTTATTTGTGTCTCTACCTTAATAAAATCCTGTTTGGAAAAAATATAGCTAAATTTTTAGAAAGAGTTTAAGCACAAAAATCAAATGAAAAGGGCAGAGAAATTCAAAATCTCTAAAGGTGACAAGAAAATATTAGAAAAATACAAGCTAACGATTAGGAATAAGAAAAGAGGCCCCCGCAGAGCACGGGGAGATCAGCTCAGTGCTGGTGCTTTGTGACAGCCTGGAGGGGTGGGATAGGGAGGGTGGGCGGGAGGGAGATGCAAGCGGGAAGAGATATGGGAACATATGTATATATATAACTGATTCATTTTGTTGTGAAGCTGAAACTAACATCCCATTGTAAAGCAATTATACTCCAATAAAGATGTTAAAATGAAAAAAAAAAAGAAAAGAGGCCCTAAAAGTTTAATGGACAAAGAACACTATGGATAAAGAAAGATGAAAACAATTTAAAAAAATAACAAGGGCTTCCCTGATGGCGCAGTGGTTGAGAGTCTGCCTGCCGATGCAAGAGACACGGGTTCGTGCCTCGGTCCAGGAGGATCCCACGTGCCGCGGAGCGGCTGGGCCCGTGAGCCATGGCCACTGGGCCTGCGCGTCCAGAGCCTGTGCTCCGCAGCGGGAGAGGCCACAGCAGTGAGAGGCCTGGGTACCGCAAAAAAAAAAAAAAAAAAAAAAAAAACGAAATGGAAATAAAATCATTAACCTGAGACATTGAAAGCAGGAAAATAAAAACCACCGTTTAATAAACATAATATTAATAATAAGAACAGAGCAATGCTAATTCAAAAGCCAAACACCTTCACTCAGAGATTCTTCAAACTAAGACTGCTTTGCCTTCTCAAGTTTTTTGTGAAAATTTTACTTAGCAAATAATTGCAAAGTAGAAAGCTAAAGAACAGAAAGCACAGCTCCTGGCCTCATACCAATGGCTCCTATCCCTAGTGCCCTGGCTTTTCTAAGCCACTTATGTGAGATGACACAATTCCTTAAAGAACGCTGAGCAGTCCCAGTTGTCTTATCTCCCATGAACAATCGATGGGTAAAACCAAACAAAGACCCAACAGACCCACCCATATCCCACACCCTGCAAAAAAAGTGGTGTGAATTTGCAGCTCTCTGAGAAAGCTCTTCTTTTTTTTTTTTTTTTAGGGGTCAGTGCTTATCCTAAAAGCAGCAGGTATGCCTACTAAGGACACGAGTAAATGACAGGAAATCATCTTTTTTTTTGCGGTAGGCGGGCCTCTCACTGTTGTGGCCTCTCCCGCTGCAGAGCACAGGCTCCGGATGCGCAGGCTCAGCGGCCGTGGCTCACGGGCCCAGCGGCCGTGGCTCACGGGCCCAGCCGCTCCGCGACATGTGGGATCTTCCCGGACCGGGGCACGAACCCGTGTCCCCTGCATCGGCAACTACTGCACCACCAGGGAAGCCCAGGAAATCATCTTTTTGAATCTAGTTTCTAACATGCTTTTTTCCCCCCACTATTGTGTTTTTAATTTGGCAAGAACTTAACCCTTTAAGTATTCACAGGTGTGTTAAGATAATCACTTTCTATATAAAATTCCAGGAAATGTCTGCTCTTTGAAATCCTAGCATTCCTAAATAAACTTTAGAGCTATTAGAAATCTTCAAATCAATAACTCACTATCTCTAAATTTTACAGATGAAGAAACTAAACACAGAGGGATTAAGTGACTTGCCCAAGATCATAGAACAAAAAGAGACCAGAACCCAAGTTTCTTTAAGTCTCAGTTCAATGTTCAAAGAACAAAATATAAATTCAATGGGAGGAATTACTAGGATCCAGCCTTTTAGAAGTAATATGTATTGCCTGGCGAAAAAACTGCAAAACAGCATTACATTATAATCCCAGTTCTATTTTTCAAAAAATTATACATACACGTACATATATATATACAGAGAGAGAGAGAAAGGGAGAGAGGGTGGGCGGAGGGAGGGAGAAAGGGAAGAACATCTGGAAGAATAATACCAAATTGGTAATATGTAGACTATGTGGGACATAAAGCGGGGTCTAGTGGCAACAGAAACTAAGTTTATGAGTTTCTGTACTGTTGAATTTTACAGACCGCATATGTTGATGGAATAATCACGTTTTTGCTTTTTAAAAAATTTAAACAAAAATTTTTCACTGAGAAAATGCATCTCAAAATGACTTGTCTCCCCCTCCCCTTCCCCTGTCTTGTGTGTATGCACAATGTGTGTGTGCGCGCGCACACACACACACACACACAACTTGAAAGATATTATTTTGTAATTGGGGCTGACCTTGAAATTATCTTAATTTGACTTCACATTAAATGTGGTCTTCCTTAAGAACAGCATAACATTAACACGTTAAAATAATTCTAACAAGTTGGGGTAATTAAAGAAATTAAAAGTTGGAATTTGAATTATAAAATGCATTTAAAGAATTTTCCTTTATACACCTGAAACTAACACAACATTGTAAATCAACTATACTTCAATTAAAAAAAATTTTTTAATTAAAAAAAGTTTTCCTGGGCTTCCCTAGTGGCGCAGTTGTTGAGAGTCCGCCTGCCGATGCAGGGGACGTGGGTTCGTGCCCTGGTCCGGGAAGATCCCACATGCTGCGGAGCGGCTGGGCCCATGAGCCATGGCCGCTAAGCCTGCGCATCCGGAGCCTGTGCTCCGCAACAGGAGAGGCCACAACAGGGAGAGGCCCGCGTACCGCAAAAAAAAAAAAAAAAAAAGTTTTCCTTTAAGTACATAATAGTAATAGAAAATGAATTAATACTTTTGTAATAAATAAGAGTATATATAATTTAAAAATTACTTTCATATAAATGCATACTGCTAAAGTGGTTTCAATCATGTTAAAAAAAACCCCCAGCATTCTTGGTAGGCTAAACATTCCTCCCATAAGTTTATTATTATACTACAGCATTTCTTGCAAAGTGGTAAAGACAATTATAAACTTGAGCTCAGTCCTCTATGTAGATTATGAGTTTCAAAATCAATAGGTCCAAACAATGAGAGTTTATCATACAGTTCTCAATAGAATCTTATGCTGGTTAGCTGCCCATCAAAGTTATTTAGTTTAATTCTCCCATATTTTGGAATTTTAAATATCTGTCCAAAGAGTAAGGGATGTCTTAAATGAGTAAATTGTATTTTCTTCACTCCTCTCTCCACTTCCTTCTCAACCCGTTGAGATCTGGTGCCTACCTCTGCATTCCCACTATAGTTGTTTACACAAAGACCCTTCATTGTCAAGTTTAATGCTTCCTTCACCAATGCCATTATGCAAAGATGCTCCTGATTTTCTAGTTCCTCTAACCAATCCTTTTCTGATTCTTTCACTAGCTCGCCTCACTCTGTACAGGACTTGGACAGTAGTCTCTCAAGGTTTCATTCCATTAGGGCCTCTTCTCGCCTCTCATTTTCAACTACCATCTTCATGCAGTTATTCCCTATTCATATCATCAACCTAGAACTTTCTCCTACACCAAAACCACATATCTAATGACCTGCAGCAGAGGTTCAAAAACTTTAGGAAGCATCAGAATCACCTGGAAGGCTTGTTCAAAAAGAGATTACTAAGCTCCACCCCCAAAGCTTCTGATTTAATAGGTCTCAGTAGAACCCAAGAATCTGCATTTCTAATAAGTTCCCAGGTGACACACTTTGAGACCCACAGGCCTGCAGGAATCTCCCTTGGATAAGCCATAGGTACCTTAATTTCAACACGACCTAATGAGTTTCCCAGCATCTATTCTGGTTCCCTCCAAACCATTCTTACACAGCACCTAGAGTGATCATTCTAAACTTGATCATTTCATGATTCTCTGTTTAAAATATTCTAATGGTTTCCAAGGCGCCTTAAGACAAAAATCAAAATCCTTAACAAGGTCTATCAAGGCTCGCATAACCTGGCCCTTGCCTACTGCACCACGATATCACTCTTTTTTTTTTTTAAACACTCCAGTCACAGGGGACTATTTCAATCAATTCCTAGCAAAAGCCAAGTTCCTTGCTGTGCCAAGATATTTAAACAAGATGTTCTGCCAGAAATATTATTCTTTTTACCCTTAGCTTAAGTCACCTTCCTTGGCTCCCCTCCCCACCCACTAGGTCAGCAAAATCTTCTATCACCCTCTATTTCCTCCTCTTAGCACTGTCCACAATGGTGATTACACAGTGAATTGTTCAATCAGTAGTTTACTGTCTGTTCCCCACCCTTCCCACACACACAAACTCAAAGAAGTCGCATGTCTATCTAGTTCCCACTAAATTTTCTGCCCCTGCATAGTGACTTACCCTCAAATATCTGTTGAATTAAAGGTCTTGTAACATTAAATTATTTTGAAACCTCAAAAGGAAAAAGTATTATTAAAAAGGGACTAGAGGCATTTTTTAGTATCCTTTAATACTCACAAATGAGGAAGCTTCATTAAACTCTACCATCTAGGAGTTTAAATTAAGAAAAATAATGCCTTCAAAAGATAAAATGAAATCTTCCTATCACAAGTTCTTCTTCAACAAGATATATAGGTATATTATTGCTTAGTATCTGTACCAGTAGAGTACAGCACTGATATACAAAACCATTCAGTAATATAAATATGTTTATAATGCAGCCTAGTATAATTTTTGCACAAAAGTTATTTTACATGTAAACCTGCATCAGAGAGTACACTCACGCTTAGCAACACAAGTGGTTTTAGTTCATGCTAGGAAATGGGATGGGGTAGCTGCCTGGAATTAAACCTAAATACAGATAACCACAAATTATGTAATAAATATGAATGTAACTGAGAAATTATTATGCAAACAAATGTTATATAGATTCTGTTTTTTTTGTTATATAGACTCTGATCTCCTTTAAATGGAAAAAATATCTGTCATGTATAATTCATTCACCAACTCTTTCTCTGAAGCGCATGCTAAATCAGCATAGCACTGGCCTAAGTCGCAAACAGAGAACAAGTGTAACTATCTTAAGATGTAACTTTAACTAATATAGCAGAATTTATATCCAAATAAAGGTTATCTCCATTCAGAGTAGTCATTTTTAGAGACCATTTCAACTTGCCATCATACAAAACAATTCTCGAACTCCTCTCCTCTAATCACTTTCTTAGCTACCATATAAATGACACAAGAATAATAGGTTTCATCCTTTTGGTCACTGATTATTTTTAACGAAAAATGACATTTCTCATTTTGATCCCTAATTTTAAGTGTGAGACCCTGTTCAGAATCACTTCCCACTTTTCCCAAATATCAAATCCATTCTCAAGAGATGTTATTCGCCACCACAGAATATAGGTAAAAGAATGAGGCTGAAGGCACTAAAGAAATGCCGAAATAGTTTCAAAAGTGTTTCTGAAAAACAGTGACATTACTGAAATAAATTCAAGATAACTTTGAACACATCAATCATCTCTTAGACATATAAGTTTTAATATGCTTATTTAAAAGCTGGTCACACATTTCTACTTTGGGCACAACTCAAAGACAGGCCTGATCCCTGACTTCTGGTTTTCCTGAATAACAAATGATATAATGCAAAAGCACATTTACTATGAAGTACAGATTAAGAAATGGAACAAATTCTAACACTAAAATCTGGTGGTCTACTCTAACGACATGGCTTGGAAAGGTAGTACTGTATACCAAAAAGAACATGGCTACAGAATGACATAGGCCAAGGTTCAACCTCTTGCTTGGCCCTTTAGTACCTACATGACTGAGCATGTTACTTGAACATGGAGTCTGTACAACATCAATAATTCTATCTGTAAAATGGGAATAATACCATCTATTTCAGAGCTATTATAAGGACTATATTACATAATATATCATCTGATTGTAATTCTACCCCCTAGCATCATCAAGGAATCCTCAAAAGAACCTAACAGGCTATCTGTTCCAACTCTCCATTTTATTAAGACCCACAGAGACTAAGTGGTTTGCCAAGGTCACAAAGTTATTTAGCAGGAAAGACAATACTTCTGGCAGGCTTCTTATTTTCCCAGTGCATGTTTACTAAATCAGTTGGTGTTTGTAATGCTAGGTTGCACAAGCCTGTGACATAGGGTCTCAAAGAGTGTTTCTGAGACAGTAATAAATCAAGGTCTCTTAAGGACAGTATTTGGAAATATTTCCCTGTCAATCAAGTATTAATAATTTAGTCCTATATATTAAATGTCTCCCTTGGATTTTAAGTCTTTGTTTTTCAACTTAGATATTTTAAATTACAGCTAAAACTACCTCATTCTACGTAAATTTTCACTATTTTCTTAAAAGGTTCTTTTCTAAGGAAAATATGAACCTAGTTTTAAATCAAGATACTAGAAAAAAGTGAATGTGTTTCTCATTAATTATGGTAACTGGTTATAATCAACCAAGAGACTTACCCCAGTTTCCTACAAGTAAATTCATACCCATACTTAAGGTGATGGCTCTTTATTAAGGATCAAAGCTTGAAATGCAAGATCTAAAGTTAATTCAAGATAATCTCAAGGAATTTTTTTACCGATTTTCTTATTCAATCCCAAAAGCAATTTCTTCATATTTTGATACAGCTAAGGATGGCTTTTTATCTTGGGCATGAAAGAAAAATGAGTGTCTGAGAGCCTAACTCTGGCCTAGATGCTTCTGGGTTTTGAATCCAAGGTATAAATTACCACAACCAAAGTACTGATCATCTTTAATTTATCATGTAAGTAACCAAGACACATAATTACACTTCCACATGCCAATTCAAAAAGGATCTATGAGAATCAACACAATTTTTAATACTTCAATTAAAAATGACTACCAAAAATGAGAAACTATGGAAATAACTCATATTCAAAGACTGTTCCTAAAAGAAAACTGATCAATATGGTGACAATGAAAAAATTCTTGGAGAATCCAAAAAAAAGCATATATTTGCTGAATTTAATTAAAATCATTATTCGTCTCATAGCCACAAAATGTATCACTGGTTAATTTCAACTTATAAGTTTGAAGAGGCTAATTACTACTACTGTAAATTAAGAAGAAGCCCCAAAATAACCAAATAAGACCTTGCTAGTTAAAACACTAAATATGTTAAGCAATCAACCTCTTAAAATGAGTCTCTGTTTTCACAGAGGAATTTTTCCTCAGTAATGACAGAGTATTGTTTTTTTAAATTCCTACACTCTAATCATAAATTCCTGGGAAAATAAAGACATAAAAACCATAATTTCCCAAGTAATCAAACCTTTGAAAAACAGTCACAGTACTATCCATATAATGCTGAAGGTTCTATTTTAAAATTTCAGGAAAAGTGAGAAAAAGTACCAAAACTATAAACCTAAGAGAAGCAATAAAGGATACCGTAATGAGGCAGACAAAAAGGATAGTAATTATGACAGGTATCTAAAAGGAAAAATGCTTAGAATTCATGAAAAAGGCAAAGCAAAAGACATATAACAATGATCTAATCAAACATGTGGATTGTAAAACCAAGAGTTCCACAGAATAGGAGAAAGTTCACAAAATAATCAGTAAATAGACATCAATGTTAGGGAATATTTACACCTTTGACTTCCCCTACAGTGGGCAAATAAAGAAACTACACAAGAGCCAGTTTCTTTTCTAAGCTACTTTAAATTTCAAATAAGCATGTACTATGTAGGTTCCACAGTATCTTACATAATCAGGCCAAATCTAGGGGTTTAAGCCTTCCAAATCACAGCCCTTCTGACAGGATCTCAACTTCAAAGTAGTCAGCATTTAAAAAATCTGGATTACATAAACTTCTGATTGCAAGAGAATTATAACTCCAATCATAAAAGACACACTTTCCAGCAGTCAAAACCATAGCTGTAGAAGAAAGAGCTACAAAGTCTAATGAGAGAAGGCCTGAACAAGATTAACAGAGAAATGCAGCAATATCATGGAAGAGAGAGAAGTAAACAGACAAATTTAAATTTATTTGCCCAGGATAAATTATAATCAATCAATTTTCCTAAAGATTCAGGAAAGGAGACTGGGAAATAAAAAAGAGAATAAGGTATAAAAAATTTAGAACAGTGCTGGGAAATTTTTTTGAGTATAAAATGAGAGGAGGAGATGAAAATTACAGCCTTCATGAACCAGCTAGGCAATGTAAGCTCAACATTTAAAGTACCAAAGATAACTAGGTAGAAGAGACAGAAAAGTTATAGAGAAAAAGATCAATAACTAAGGAACCAAAGCAGATATCACAATTAAGGCAGAGAAGTAAATGAAAAAGAATAACACCTCACCTGCCTGGACACAGTTGAGAAACAGAAAATAAGTAATGAATAATCAAAATGTCACAAGAGTCATGGGCTTACAGCTGACATGCCATTCTCTGGAGAAAAGTCACTATTTTATGCACAATCCTAAATGGTCTCATTCAGTTTCCAAGGAACAAACTAGAAATGGCAAGAGAATCATAATGACATGTACAAGTTGGGGCAGATGACAACAGAAGAGGAAACAGAAAAACTAAGAAGCAAATAAGAATTCAAAAGCAGACAAATTTTAGGACTGACTGGCATAAAGATACAAAATACCTATACAAATCAATAGTGAAGAAATATCACTGTATTTCAACACAGTATCATGATCACAATTTTTATGATCATTGCATTAACAAAAAAAAATAGGAAAGATCTCCAATAAAAGATGATGGACTGAATACAAATTTTCCCTCCAGTTACTTCAGATCTCCCATTGAAACAAAAACAATTCATACAGAAAAAAAATAAAACCATAAGAGCAAAGAAATTAAAAGTGGGGATGGGGTAACATAGGGGTGGGGGAATGGGAGGTACAAACTACTGGGTGTAAAATAGGCTCAAGGATGTACTGTACAACACGGGGAATACTGCCAATATTTTGTAATAACTGTAAATGGAAAGTAACCTTTATATAATAAATTAAAAATTAAAATTTTAATTATAATAAAATAAAAATTAAATTAAAAATAAGACACACACAAAAAGTGGGGACAGAGTAGAGAGAGAAGTCCATAAATTTCTGAAAGATGAAAGTAGATGTGAAATTGATTGATATCACAAGCAGAGAGAGCCACAGCCTCATCATACCCTTTAAGAGTGATGCAAAACGTTGGGAACCAATACATCTGACAGAACCCCCAGAGAAGCATGATTGCAAAGTAAACGGTTCAGCAAAGGGTGGGAATAATAGTGGGGCTAAAAATAGGAGAATTATGTATTACCTGACTGACTGTATAAGGGACTACATTTTCCATCCCCCATCTCCACGCAGCACCTAAACAACTGACATTTACTCCCTGGCAAAAGCACAGTCAGCTTTTCTCTAAAGAAAGTGAATAACTGTCTAGGGGATGCTGGCACAGAGTAATAAACCCTTTTTATCTGGCATTTAGAGGGCCCACAGCCTGGAAGCTGGCTCCCCTCCCCCTTACCCTAAAATGCTTGTCAATATATAGGCCCCACCCTATACTGTTCTGCCCTAAAGTGCTGTGCCCAGAATTCCTACTCAAAAAAAAAAAACACCTAATAGGGAAAACAGTCCAAGGAACAGGGTGGGAGGGGAACATCCAGACCAGGAAGCTGGTCCTTCTTTCTGAAACATGAAGAGACAACCAATCCAGGCATATAAGGAAAACTAAGTACGGAAAAAAAAAAAAAAGATTACAAACATAAAAGCTGGCCAGACGGGAAAAGGAAATAATTGAGGAAACACGAAATGTCTTTTAAAAATCTACTTTGCATTTTCTGAGACTAAAGAGAGTACTACAACATAAAACAAGAAAAGAATGGCAGAAAAAGAGAACAAGAAAATTCAGGGATTACCCTCCCCTCAACAAATCAGCCAAAAAACTAGGGAAAAAAATCCCCTGAACACAGAGCAAAGAGAATCACAAAATATGAAAGTAAAAATGAGATAAGGACCAGTCCAAGACAGAAAACATCTGCCTACTGAAGAATAAACAAGCAAACAAGAAAATGGAGGGAAGAAAATATCAAAGACAGGAGAGAATTTCTTAGAGCTGAAGAATCTGATTCAAATAATAAGGGCAACTGAGTGCCTAAAACAAATATAGACAAAACAAAACAAAACAACATGTACAGCTCATTATGAGTTTGCAGCAGAAAGATAAAACAGAGATGATCCTAAAAGTTTTCAGACAGAATAAAGAACAAATCACCTTAAAAGGGTAGTGAATTAGATGACACCTGATTTCGAATCAGCATCCCTGGCACTGAAAGACAACCAAGCAATGCTTTCAGGGTCCCAAAGGAAAATTATTTGCAGCCTACAATATTGTGCCCAAACTATCAGTCAAATATGAGAACAGAATGAAAATATTTTTATCCATAGAATAATTCAGAAAACTTGCCTCTCAAACACACTTTTTTTGGAAGTTGTACTCCAAAAAAAAGATCAAATAAATTTAGTAAAAAAGGAAGATCTATAATAGAATGGACCCAATTCAAGAGGACAGTGAAAGGAAGTTCCAGAAAGAGACCTAAAAGGCAACTAGTCCAAATTGAAGCAGAATTACAATTACGCCAGATAAATAGGGGACACAATACAACAGGTAGCATGATGAGGAGTTGGTAGAGACTATGATAAAGGCATACAATACCAGAAAAGGGGGCAATTAGAAACACCAAGAAAATAGGAAGTCATGTCCATTGTTTTTAATTCAATGGCTAGATTTTGAGCAACTGATAAAATAAAATAAAATACACTGGACCTTGATGGTATCAAGGTATTTTTCTTCAAGTGGCCCAAGGGCTGCTTAATAGGATCTGTAGAAAAGAAATCATAATCTGAGCATACTACCTGGCCTAGGATTAAATGATATTTACATAGTCATAGTATCGAAACCATATCTTGGGTTTTGTCATTTAGTGATGGACATATGGATGTGACAGCTGGGGTTGGGGGGGGGATGGGGGAAATGTGTTTATCTAGGCAAGAAGAAGTATAGCTACCAGTCTAGAAAGAAAAGGAAAGAAGAAAGAAAAAGCAGAAAATCCAGACAATGTCTAAACTGATAAATTAGCAGAAGTGTAGATCGACATTCAATAGAAACTAGTATGTTTTATAAAAGCAGCATAGCTTCCTTTGTTGCACATTCGTAAACCAACCTCCCCCATGAACTCCACCCATCTCCTAAGGGGAGAAAAAGTCCATTAATTAAAGGTAAGTTTCTTTCACGTTAACTCTGTTTTTAAGGCAGCAGTTCTCTGCTGGGGGTGATCTGCCCCCCAAGGGACATTTGGCAATGTCTAGAGACATATTTGGTTGTACTTTAGTGGAGGTGCTACTGGCATCTAACAGGTAGAGGACAGGGATGCTGCTCTACAGTCTACAATACATGGGACAGCCCTCACCACAACAAAGAGTTATCCAGGCCAAAATGTCAATAAAGCCAAGTTGGAGAAACCCTGCTTTACCGGAACTCTTCAGACTTTTACAGAAAAACGTTTATAGTTTCTCTGTTCCTTATTCTTATCATGGTATCCGGATGTAGAGGAAAGCTTTCACGGGCACTGGGAATGTTACGGATGGTCTGAATGTGGACCCATGGACTGCCCTCTGGGTCCTCACGGGCCTCTGAGGTTTGATAAGAGTCGCAATGGCATATACTGATGAGGATGCTGCAGCAGGGTCCAGTGACCGCCTAACCTGGCCCCTCAGCTCCTGTTGGTATGGATATTCTTAGGGCCTCAACTACCTCTTCTAAGCAGCCCATGCTTGGGTTAAGGCCACACTAGCTGCTTAACAAATAAACATCAGTGACTTCACACAACTAAAATGTCTCCTTAAAATTATACAGTCCGTTGTGAGTGCTCCTGTTTGGTGCACAGCTTTCTTTCACATGGTAATCTGAGGGACTAGAGATCTTCCCAATCTTATTATCACACCTGAAGAGGCCCAGCCTCTGCATCTGGCCCTTAGATTAGAAAAGAGAAGGTGGAGAAACACAGCTGCTTTTCTCCCACCTCAGTTCAGAAGGGACAGTGCGTCACTTCCATTCACATTCCCCTGGTGAAAAGCCGTCTTCTGGTCCCACTTAGATGCAGGGAAGGGGGATGGGGATAGAGGAGAGAATGACTGAGAAACGTGTTCCTGTCTGGGCAGCCACCTCCCAGTGTTAACTGAACTAAGGCAAGAGAGAGAACAAATTCTGGTGGGCATTGAGCTGAATCTGCCACAGCCGCCCTCTCCACAATGTCTATAATATGGTCTTCCCCTCACAACAGTACCCTCATGACAGGCTTGCTAGCTCTCATTCTGTTAACTTCTATTTCCTTCACTAGGATTATGTGAGAACTTCCAGATCTCTTTCATACCACATAAGAACAGGAAAATCACAGGGTGCATCTCTGGGCCTTGCTTTGCCTAAATATACCATATTCTTCTCCTGAAGCCATCTCATGTCAGCATAGGGCCAGTACAGGGTAATAAGCTAGTTAAGTGGCTGTGCAGGTTCTGAACGTAAGCAGCCTGGCTCCAGAGCCTGTGCTAGTCTGCCTCCCTAGATTTCTAAAATAATAGGTAGTAAGAGAGTCCTTCCCTGATCATCAGTGAATATTTATAAAGCATCCACATCTTGCGAAAGAGCCTAGGAAACTATTACAAACTCCCCACTCTGATACACAGCACTGTTTTTCTTTACCTCTGGATCGCTGATCTTAAATGTTATTATAGTCAAAACAACAGGCAAAATTATACAGTAAGCAAAACTTGTCTTCAGAAGTCCCTCACCCTACTCTCTACTTGAACAATGTACCTGTGCCTTCATGACCAAGGAATTCCACCTCATTATTCTTACCCAATAATATATAGTGTTACTTAGACTGAACTGCTGTCTCCCCAAATCTACCATACTCTAACCCCATTAAAAAGTACTTACACAGGACTTCCCTGGTGGTCCAGTGGTTAAGAATCTGCCTTCCAATGCAGGGGACGCAGGTTTGATCCCTGGTTGGGGAGCTAAAATCCCACGTCTCGGGGCAACTAAGCCCCTGAGCTGCAACTACTGAGCCGGTGCACTCTGGAAACTGCATGCCACTGTGGGGCCTTTAGGGACTTTCCACCCCCTCACTTGTTCCCGTAAACCAATTCTTCTCCCTATCGTGCGCCACTCCTTCTCCCTATCGAAACCAATTCTTCTCCCTATCGTGCGCCACTCCTTCTCCCTATCGAAACCAATTCTTGGAGTTTTTCAGTTGACGGGGACTTGCCAGACAGCGGGTAATTTTCCAGTTGCCCGTAACAGGTATACGCCCTAACCGCCACAATGAACAGACAACTATAACGGCCAGAAGGTGGGACAAAAGTTCCTAAGCCAATGAATTCAAAGGTCACCACATTTACCCAATCATTGTGAGAATATACCCGCCCTATGAGTAAATAAACCTATAAAAAGTATGTGATTCCGCTTTTAGGGGTTCCCCATCGGCCTCCTGCGTGAGGTTCAGGGAACCCCGGTGCATCGGCTCCTAATAAACCTCTTGCGTGTTGCAACGGCTCTCGACTCTTGGCGGTTCTTGGGCGAGTTGGAATCCCTCGTAGACCGCTTGGGTCTAACATTTGGGGGCTCGTCCGGGATCCCCACTCGCCCCCGGGTCACAAGAACATCGGGAGTCGGAGGTATCAGGTAGGCTCGAGCCCAATTGTCTGTTTGTTTGTCGTTTGTTTGTTGCTAGCCGCCATTAGGAAAAAGGCGTGCGAACCGGCTTGCTGTGGAATCTGTATTGGACTCCTGGCTAGGCAGACGTGCCGAAAGCTGGTGTCCACGGGCCCCGGGGGACGCCCTGGTGGTCCATCTGGAAGGAGAAACAAATTTTGTCTCCCCTTCATCTGGTTCTGGCAGGTTATATAAGCTGCCATCTGAATTTGAGTTGGTTTCGGGTTTAAGTTCGCGGCGGCTGGTTCTGGCAGGTTATATAAGCTGCCATCTGAATTTGAGTTGGTTTCGGGTTTAAGTTCGCGGCGGCAATATCAATGTGTGTCTTTTGAAATTTTATTGTTTTTCTGTACTATTATCTTTCTTTTGACGGACGACAATGGGACAAACTATGACGACTCCTCTTTCTCTTACCCTAAGCCACTGGACCGAAGTTAGGGCTAGGGCCCACAACCTTTCGGTAGAAGTAAGGAAAGGAAAATGGCAAACGCTGTGTATCTCTGAGTGGCCTACATTTCAGACAGGGTGGCCACCCGAAGGATCTTTTTTGTTAGATAAGGTTGGGCTAGTCAAGTCTAGGGTCTTTAACACAGGACCCCACGGACACCCAGACCAGATACCATATATCTTGGTCTGGGAAGATCTAGTTCTCTCCCCGCCTCCGTGGGTCCGGCCCTTTGTTTCCTCAACAGGCACGTCTGCATGCGCTCCAGCACAATCGGAGATATTGGCCCTGAAGAAAACCCCAGACACGGAAAAGTCATCTGCTGTCCCGGACCCGCCAAAGGCGATATATCCTGACCTGCAGTCTGATTTGCTTCTTCTAGATTCCCCACCTCCTTATCCTCCGGCCCTAAATCCCATGTCGCCCCTAGGACCCCCAGCTTCACAACCCTCCGCACCAGTAGGGCCACCTGTTATGGCGGAAAGAGGGGGTCCCTCGGCGGGCACCAGAAGCCGGAGGGCTGTTTCCCCGGATTCTACTGCTTTACCCCTTAGAGAATATGGCCCCCCCGATAACCACGGGAATAGGCCCCTTCAATACTGGCCCTTTTCCTCTGCAGATCTTTATAATTGGAAGATGCATAACCCTACTTTCTCTGAAAACCCACAGGCTCTTACTGCTCTAATAGAGTCTCTTGTCTTCTCCCACCAACCCACCTGGGATGATTGTCAACAGCTCCTCCAGACTCTCCTCACAACTGAGGAGAGGCAACGGGTTCTCCTGGAGGCTAGAAAGAATGTGTTAGGCGCCAATGGACAACCTACCCAGTTGCCTAATGAGATTGATGCCGGTTTTCCACTCGTCAGGCCGAATTGGGACTTTAATACCCTGGAAGGTAAGGAGCACCTGAAAATGTATCGCCAGGCTCTGGTGGCGGGTCTCCATGGAGCGGCCAGGCGCCCCACGAATTTGGCTAAGGTAAGAGAGGTAACTCAGGGGCCCCAGGAATCGCCAACCGTGTTCCTAGAACGCTTAATGGAGGCTTTTAGACGATTCACTCCTTATGATCCAACCTCTGAGGAACATAAGGCCACCATAGCAATGGCCTTTATTGACCAGGCGGCCCCTGATATTAGAAAGAAGTTACAAAGGCTGGATGGCCTACAAGGTTTCTCCCTTCAGGACTTAGTAAAAGAGGCAGATAAGGTATATAATAAGAGGGAGACAGAGGAAGAAAGGGAAGAAAGAAAGCAGAAGGAACAAGAGGCTCGTGAGGTAAGACGAGATAAGAGGCAAGAAAGACATTTGAGTAAGATACTGGCCACTGTAGTCAGAGGAGGAAACAGTAGAGACAGAAATAGACAGGAAGGGCGAACAACGGATAGAAGGCGGCCATTAGACAAGGACCAATGTGCCTACTGTAAAGAAAAAGGTCATTGGGCAAGAGAATGCCCTAAAAAAAGGAACGGGGGAAGGCCAACCAGAGATAAAATCTTAACATTGGAAGAGGAAGATTAGGGAAGTCAGGGCTCGGACCCTCTCCCCGAGCCCAGGGTAACTCTTAAAGTGGAGGGGGAACCCGTCCAGTTCTTGGTGGACACCGGAGCCCAGCACTCAGTCCTCCTCGATTCAAAGGGCCCCCTTTCAACTAAAAGGTCATGGGTCCAGGGGGCCACTGGAAATAAGCAGTACTCATGGACCACCCGAAGGACAGTAGATCTTGGGGTGGGACGAGTAACCCACTCATTCTTGGTCATACCTGAGTGCCCATACCCTCTGCTAGGTAGAGACTTACTCTCTAAGGTGGGGGCCCAAATCCACTTTCAACCAGAAGGGCCCACCATAACTGACAACCAAGGGAGATTACTCCAAATCTTGACCATGAAACTGGAAGATGAACACAGGATATATGAAACACCCTCGCCTCCACAAGCTGACATGCAGGATTGGATGACTAGGTTTCCACAGGCTTGGGCAGAAACTGCCGGTATGGGAATGGCAAAATATCGGCCCCCTGTGGTGGTAGAACTTAAAACAACCGCCACCCCAGTGACGGTCCGCCAATACCCCATGAGTAAAGAAGCCCGAGATGGCATCCGTCCTCAAATACAAAGGTTACTGGAATTAGGGATCCTGGTAAGGTGCCAGTCTGCATGGAATACCCCTCTTTTGCCAGTTAAAAAGCCAGGAACTAATAATTACCGACCGGTACAAGACCTACGAGAGGTAAATAAGCGGGTGATGGACCTCCACCCCACGGTACCCAACCCCTACAATCTCTTAAGTACTCTTCCACCTCAGCACACTTGGTACACTGTTTTGGATCTTAAATATGCTTTCTTCTGCCTGAGACTTTCTTCTCTCAGTCAGCCTTACTTTGCCTTCGAGTGGAAGGATCCAGCCTCTGGGATGTCAGGCCAGCTGACATGGACTCGCCTGCCATAAGGATTCAAGAACTCCCCCACCATTTTTGATGAGGCTCTCCACCAGGATTTGGCATCTTATAGAGAATCCAATCCCCAGGTAACTCTACTTCAATATGTCGATGATATTCTTTTAGCTGCTGAAACCCAAGAGGACTGCATCAAGGGAACCGAGAGGCTGTTAACAGAACTGGGAACATTGGGATATCGGGCTTCAGCAAAGAAAGCACAAATATGTCAACGACAGGTTAGTTACCTGGGGTACTTGTTAAAAGGAGGACAGAGATGGCTTTCGGAAAGCAGGAAAGACACTGTTGCCCGGATACCGGCCCCCAAGAGTCCCAAACAAGTTAGGGAATTTTTGGGGACGGCCGGATTTTGTAGGCTATGGATTCCGGGGTTTGCTGAATTAGCAGCCCCTTTATATCCCCTGACCAAAAACGGCATCCCTTTTGCTTGGGGTGAAAAGAACAACGGGCTTTTGACCGAATTAAACGAGCCCTACTATCAGCCCCGGCTCTGGGGCTACCAGATGTTACTAAGCCTTTTCATCTGTACGTGGCCGAGAATAAAGGCATCGCAAAGGGAGTACTAACTCAGAAACTGGGCCCCTGGAATCGCCCGGTTGCGTACCTATCAAAGAAATTGGATCCTGTGGCAGCAGGATGGCCCGCCTGTTTAAAAATAATCGCCGCGGTGGCCGCTTTGGTCAAAGATGCTGACAAACTGACTTTGGGGCAGAACCTAACGATAACAGCCCCCCATGCATTAGAAAGTGTAATTCGCCAGCCACCCGACAGATGGCTAACAAATGCCAGGATGACTCATTACCAAGCCCTGCTGTTAAACTCAGATCGTATTAAGTTTACCTCAGCCACAGGACTCAACCCGGCCACCTTGCTACCCGACCCTGACCTGGAAAGCACTACCGTCATCCATGATTGTCAGGAAGTACTGGCTGCAGCACACCGTAGCAGACCAGACTTGATGGATCAGCCCCTCCCCAACGCCGACGTTACCTGGTTTACTGACGGAAGCAGTTTCCTAGAGGAAGGTAAGCGTCGGGCGGGAGCTGCCGTGGTAGACGGGAAAGAGGTCATCTGGGCAGCCGCATTACCGCAAGGGACATCGGCCCAACGGGCTGAACTAATCGCCATGACTAGAGCATTGGAACTAGCAGAAAACAAAAAGGTAAACATCTATACGGACAGTAGGTACGCATTTGCTACCGCCCATGTCCATGGGGCCATTTACCAACAAAGAGGGTTGCTCACCTCGGCGGGCAAAGAAATTAAAAACAAAGAAGAAATAGTGGCACTGCTAGCTGCCCTCATGCTCCCCACTAAAGTCAGCATCATTCATTGCCCCGGACACCAGAAGG
Organism: Phocoena sinus; assembly: GCF_008692025.1. Classification (NCBI taxonomy): domain Eukaryota; kingdom Metazoa; phylum Chordata; class Mammalia; order Artiodactyla; family Phocoenidae; genus Phocoena; species Phocoena sinus. The sequence goes on along the minus strand of NC_045772.1, from coordinate 42,332,310 downwards.
ACAATACCCCGGTGACAAGAGGCAACAACATGGCAGATAGGGTGGCACGAGAAGTGGCTCTACGGGAAATCATACTAGAACTATCAGATGAGAGTCCTGGGAAACCAAATGATAGGGGAACAATTACCCCAGCCATAACTAAAGGAACATTATCTCCTCAACAAGCAAAATCCATGCTACAACAGATTCACAGATGGACACACTTGGGAACCAAGAAGATGGTATCCCTATTACATAAGACAGGTTATGATACCTCTGGATTAACCAAAATAGCTGAGCAGATTGCACGAGAGTGCATTCCATGCCAACAGGTAAACTCCCACAAAGGAAAACTTGAGGTCGGAAAAAGGCTCAGAGGAGACCGCCCAGGAGCCTATTGGGAGGTCGACTTCACTGAAATATGCCCTGGAAGGTACGGTAACAGGTATCTTCTAGTTTTTATAGATACCTTCTCAGGATGGGTAGAAGCTTTCCCGACGAAGAAGGAGACAGCTACTGTGGTGGCCAAAAAGATCTTAGAAGAAATTTTCCCCCGGTTCGGGGCACCAAAGGTAATAGGATCAGATAATGGTCCCGCCTTCGTCGCCCAGGTAAGTCAGGGTGTGGCCAAATACCTGGGGACTGATTGGAAATTACATTGTGCCTATAGACCCCAGAGTTCAGGACAGGTAGAGAGAATGAATAGAACTCTAAAAGAGACCCTAACTAAATTGTCCATAGAGACTGGCGGTACAGATTGGACGGTGCTCCTTCCCTTAGCCCTGTTCTGGGCTAGAAATACCCCCTCCCGCTATTATCTTACTCCATTTGAAATACTATACGGGGCCCCACCTCCTCTTTTTACGCTAAGGGAGAAATTAAGTCCTGACTGCCAGAATAACACTGACTTATATGCTATGCTGTTGGGACTCCAGTTGGTCCAAAAGGAGGTGTGGTCCCAGCTGGCAGAGGCTTACCGACCAGGAACACCAGCAGAGGCTCATCCCTTCCAAGTCGGAGATTCCGTGTACGTCCGTCGGCACCGAACCCAGACTCTAGAGCCTCGGTGGAAAGGACCATACATCGTCCTGCTCACCACCCCCACGGCTATAAAGGTAGACGGCATCGCTGCGTGGATCCACGCTTCACACGTGAAGGCCGCACCAGCATCTGCAACATCGGAATGGCGAGCCCAAAAGACCAGCAACCCGCTCAAGCTCAAGCTTCTGCGATCATCAGATTTATAACTTTAACTTTGTTACCCCTACTGACTGTGAGTAATTTTAGTCCTCACCTGCCCCAGCATTTAACCTGGCAGGTAATTTCCCAAACTGGAGATGTAATATGGTCTGTTAGCCATACTGCTGCTCCTTGGACCTGGTGGCCAGACCTTTTCCCCGATGTTTGTAAATTAGCCATAGGAGCTCCCAATTGGGACACAGCACACTCCCATGATCGTCAAAATGCCCCATCCATACCCGGTCGGGCCGGCCAATACGGCTGCCAAAACTCGGGTACGCGACAGAAACTTAGCAACCCTACCTTTTATGTATGCCCGGGATTTCATCGCCATAGGTCCCTAAATTATCAATGTGGGGGAAAGGAACATTTTTATTGTAAAAGCTGGGGGTGTGAAACCACAGGAGACACCTATTGGAAGCCCACCTCTGGCTGGGACTTTATTAAGGTGACAGCCAATTATACACACCCAACCAACCCCTTAACTTATAGGCCTGAATGTACTAAATGGTGCCATCCCCTTAAGATCTCTTTTAGTGAACCAGGAAAAAAGGATAAAAACTGGATAAATGGCCATTCATGGGGAATCAGGTTTTATAAAGAAGGATATAATGATGGATTACTAATGACCATCAAACTAAAAATTGAAACCCCTACTCCAGTTCCTATAAGCCCCAACCCTGAGATAGGGCACTCTTCGCTACCTTTGGCCCCTCCCACAGCGTTACCAGAGATAAGAAACCAAACTTCTGAGCCAAAAGGAATAACAATCAAGCCCAAGACCCCCCGGGACCGAATGCTCTCATTGGTCCAGGCGGCTTTTGAGGTTTTAAATGCCACAAACCCGGAGGCTACCAAATCATGTTGGCTTTGCTATGCTGCTCCTCCCCCTTATTATGATGCTATAGGATATAATTCTAATTATAATAATGTTAACACTCCAGATCAATGTCGATGGAAACAAGAAGGAAATAGTAAATTGACCCTGGCCTCAGTATTAGGAAACGGTACATGTGTAGGAACGCCCCCCTCGTCCCACCGACATCTTTGTGCCAATTTAAGCCTCCCACAGGGCTCAGGGTATCTCCTCCCTCCTCCGGATGGATGGTGGGCATGTAACACAGGATTGACCCCCTGCATTTCTTTAGAGGTCCTTAAAGCTTCAACCGATTTTTGTGTGTTAGTTCAGCTGGTCCCCAGACTCATTTATCATTCAGATTCATCCTTTCTAGATGAATATGAGGGCAGAGGAAGGTTTAAGAGGGAACCCATGACACTCACCCTGGCTGTACTCCTAGGACTAGGAATGGCAGCCGGGGTAGGAACGGGTACAACAGCCCTCATCCAACAACCCCACTATTATGATGCCTTAAGGCAAGCTGTAGATGTTGACCTCTGGGCATTAGAAAGTTCCATAACTCAGTTAAAAGAATCCCTCACCTCGCTTTCAGAGGTGGTAATGCAAAACAGGAGGGGATTAGATCTGCTGTTCCTTAAGGAGGGCGGACTATGTGCTGCACTAAAAGAAGAATGCTGTTTTTATATTGATCATTCTGGGGCTATTACCAAAACTATGGACAAACTTAGGGAGCGCCTGGACAAAAGACAACAGGAAAGGGAAAATCAAAAAGGATGGTTTCAATCATGGTTTGATAAATCTCCCTGGCTTACTACTTTAGTTTCCACCTTGTTAGGGCCCCTCATTATTTTATTGTTGCTTTTAACTTTTGGACCATGCATTCTGAATCGCCTGATAGCCTTTATTAGAGAACGCATTAGTACGGTACAAGTTTTAATGCTAAGGCAACAATACCAAAACTCGCAAAAAGAAACTGAAATTCCATGATTGAAATTAGTTACAAAAAAAAAAGGGGGGGAATGTGGGGCCTTTAGGGACTTTCCACCCCCTCACTTGTTCCCGTAAACCAATTCTTCTCCCTATCGTGCGCCACTCCTTCTCCCTATCGAAACCAATTCTTCTCCCTATCGTGCGCCACTCCTTCTCCCTATCGAAACCAATTCTTGGAGTTTTTCAGTTGACGGGGACTTGCCAGACAGCGGGTAATTTTCCAGTTGCCCGTGTAACAGGTATACGCCCTAACCGCCACAATGAACAGACAACTATAACGGCCAGAAGGTGGGACAAAAGTTCCTAAGCCAATGAATTCAAAAGTCACCACATTTACCCAATCATTGTGAGAATATACCCGCCCTATGAGTAAATAAACCTATAAAAAGTATGTGATTCCGCTTTTAGGGGTTCCCCATCGGCCTCCTGCGTGAGGTTCAGGGAACCCCGGTGCATCGGCTCCTAATAAACCTCTTGCGTGTTGCAACGGCTCTCGACTCTTGGCGGTTCTTGGGCGAGTTGGAATCCCTCGTAGACCGCTTGGGTCTAACACCACAACTAGAGAGAAGCCCGTGCGCCGCAACTAAGACCCGATGCAGCCAAATTAAATTAACTAAAAAATTTTTTAATTTTGGAAAAACAAAAGTACTTAAACAGACTTTGTAATTTTCACAGGGGCCTGAGCCTTCTTTGTAAGAAACTATGTAATCTGATAAACTACTCCTGCTAATAGTGGCATCCAGCAGCCAAAAAACAAGTTACTTTAATGGTGGACATTTCAAAAGGATAGCTTTTAATTATACAGATTAGTGTCCCTCAAATAACACTCATAAAAATCATCCATACCAATTCTGTGCATCAGTTTTACTCTTTAAAAAAAAAGCATGAATTTTAAAAATTGTAACAAGTCACCTTAAAATACTGTATCTACTGTACTATATGTCCTTATAGTTCCAGTTTAGTCTGGAATTTCCTAGTGAGAAAATGGCAACTGAATGAACAATAAAGAATTATTTGCTTTACTCCAAGTAAAACATAGGATGTCAGTCAAGACACATGAAATGAAAAAAACTGAGGCCATCTTATTACAAACTGTATTTTCATCAAATCATAAAGTCAAGATAGACTGAGAAAGATCATAAAGGTCAAGACCTGTCACAAGGGGCAACTGCAAATAAACTATACAAGGCATTATAATGTGACAGTTAAAAGGACAGGTTCTGATGTCAAAGGTCAGGTTAAACCTCAAATTCAAATCCTTTTGGTAAGCTCCACCACCTGCTGCTTAGCCTCCCTGTGACTCAGGTTTAGCTCAAATCCTGGCTCTGCGGCCTACTACTTAATCTCTCAGTGCTTGAGGTTTAAAAAAGGACAAGAAAATAGTCTGATCTGGCGGGGTCATTGTCAAGTATATATGTCAAGTACCTGATACATAGTTAGCAGTCAACACGTATAAGCTATTATTATTATGACCAACCACTCCTACTAGGACACCTTCAGGAACTATCAATCTCCCTCTGAATCTATCATGTTTTTAACAACCCTGAATCAAACAGTTTCTCCTTTTTATCTGAAAAGAGTCTTGAAGCTCAAAAAACATTTCCTCTTTTTTTTTAGGCTTTTGTGAATATGGAAGGTGGCGAGTAACTAGCTTATCATTTGAAGATTCAAGACTCTTTTTTAGTCTTTTTATAGAACAATTCCCTCCCAAATGTTACACAAAGGACAGCCTGCTCCATGGATTTAAATACTGCAAAGAGTTCACAAAGTATAACGAAATTTTGAGATTCATAAAAGGACAAACAGCTACTGGAGCAAAAGGCTTAGATAGGTTGATGCAAAAGTCTATTAGCCTGCTCACAAAATATTGAATTCTAACGTAAAGCACAGCGGATAGAGATTCCTCATGGTTTACAGTCACTCAGACCACTAAAAACATATAAAGGATATTTTTGGTAACTTTTTTCCTTAATAGCAGGAAAATGCTCTGTTTTTTCCACAACAATGAATACACAGATTGCATGATAGGCAAGGGCAATTTCTTCAAAAGCAAATTCTGTAGAGAACAAAGCCTAAAGGCTCAGATTTTTCAGTAACACATATCCCTTAAAGCTTTACAAATTCGAGGTATCTACCATTCCTTGCGGTTTATAACATTAAGAAGTAACACAATTAAGCCTCATTTATATCAGAAAGCATTATGCCTGATTGAAAGAAAACTAAGCATCTAGAATTTTGATACTGATAAATTTAAAGGTTAACACCATAGATCAATGCAAAGGTCAAGTAGATTTAGAGTTCGTGATAAATTCACCAAAATATTTTTTAAAGATCTAAAGACAAAAAAATGTTTTAAAATAATTTGATGTTTGATTTCTCCTATGTGTTAATATTGAAATATGCACTTTCATATACATTATGTAATCTCATTCCCCCAACAACCTTGTGGGATAAGGATTATCCTCCTTTTACAAATGAGAAAACTAAGGCCCAGTGATTTGCCTAAGGACACCTGCTTGTATAAAATGCAACCAGAAATCCAATTCAAATTTTCTAACCCCCAGATCAATGCTCTTGCTTTCACTGTACCATTGTCTCTTCCAAAACTCAACTACTCTAAAATTTAGCTCTTATAAAGTGTGCCAATCTTTTTATCTGGGAGAGGTAACAGTTATGAGGGAAGAAGAAAAATTCTTCAGAATGTTACCAAAAAAGACTCACTGTGTTTAATCTGACATGACTACCCAGTCCAATTTAAATGCTTTGGTTCATGCTGTCTATCCCTCTTAGAACACTGCTTATCATCAGATATACAGCTTTCAGAAGACTTAAATGAAGAATCACCTCCTCCAAGAAAGTTCCCCAGATTAAATGACCTGCTTCCCTCCTGCCAAGCCAACATCATTTCTTTGTCACCTCACTGCTTGTATCTAATTTGAACTACATTATCACATACTCCTCTTTGTTCTCCAGTTGTACATCTGGAACTACATTTTTTTATTCGATGACTATTAAGCATTTGGAAAGTCAATGGTCCTTGCTATCATGGAGAGCTTACATTGTTTCCAATTTTAATAAAAGTAAGAATAACATAGGGTAGAAGAATTTGATGTTTCAGAACAAGAACTCCTTTCCTACAAGGTCTCTGAAGAAAGCTCTCTCCTTGCAAACTTGATAACATTTTTCAGGGAGGAAAAATCCCTTCTATCATGTGTTCCGGATGAGACCTTCAACTTCATGCCTTTGAGAGGATATATGAGAGGGTGGGGACCAAGGTGGAAGGAAGATCTAAAATCTTTCAGGGATTTCCTGAAAGAAAATATTGACTTGAAATCTTCACACATTAGTCCAGGTATCTCTTCCTGTGTCCTAACCACAAGGAAACTATACTTCAATCTCCTTGCACGCAGGCACCTTCATTAATGAAGTATGTACAGACTTTTTAATTCAAGTTGTACTTACGTATTATTTGTAGGTCATATTCATAAGAATAAGATAGCACCTACGTCTTCTACTTTTAAATCCCCCAATGCTCCAAAATCATCGCTATAAATGTGTTCAGCTTTGGATAACACAGATATTAAAATATAAAACTTCAAGTATTATTAGGATAAGGATTTTCCAAAATAATATTAGAAAACTACATCTAAGTATCAATTCTTTATTTTGTCATTCATGCTTCAATTCAAGTAACATGCTCTTGAAGGATTATTTGTAAACCAAGTTTAAATGTACTAAGGGCTCTCACTAGTTAAATTATGCAATTAGTCCTTTAAAAAGAAAGATCTTTTTATAATGCAAATTTTGTTAATTTTACCACTTTTTTCTTAAATCAAAACTAAAACATAATTTCATTACAAACAGTATGTGTACTTACTCCAAAGTTATTTTAAGGCTTTTCAATTCAAAAGAAACCTAAAAACTAGGTATTGCCAAATTTATAGGTGCCATAAATGTTTTGTAAGAAACATATTTGATTGCCTCTAAAATGTAATAATATTCTAACTGAAAAAATTGTAGCAGCACCTTTTCATAGATCACAGCTACAACAAATATTATGATTCAATGAAAGAGAAATAAACCATGACCATTTTTAATTAAACAGGCACTTCTAAGCACCTGTGTACAATGTATTGTAGCTCAAATGGTTCAGATGGAATTTGACCACAACAACTTAAGCTCCATAATTAAAGACCTAAAAGGTAGTTCTTATGTTTCATCTATTCCCTTTCCCATTACTTTAAACAGGCATATTGTAGTCATTCTATACATAATTACTATCAAAAAAGGGGTAACAAATATTTGAAATTCTCTGTACTTTTAATAGAGGACAAATTGCATGCCTTTACTCTTCCTTCCCCAACCTGTTTCATAAAACTAGCATGATCTTAATAATTTCACTGCAAAACAGGTTCTATCTAGCAAGCACAGAAATTGATCCTAGTCTCTCAGCATGATCAAGTTTAGATGACACTTGATGGGACGGAAGGAGGAAACCTAACAAGCATTCCACCCATGTTCTTCCACAATCCTTGGAATCCTAAGGAAGGGACTAAAAAAAACCAAAAAAACACCTTTTAAATGGTTATTTGAAAAGACCTAAAGTGGCACTAATTTGAGGTTAACTTTCAGGGGAAGTTAATTAAAAACGAATAACCCTACCATACACAGTACATTCTAATACTACTTAGAAGTCATTTACGTCTTCCAGCATCAGAAAGGCAAAAACTTTTAAATTATTTAAAGTAAACATGCATATATCATCAGTTGGGTAAATTTCCCCATCTGTTTAAGTAGGAACCCAAGTTACCTATTATTTCAGGCAGCATTTAGATAAAATGAAATTAAGTATGTTCCCCAACCGCACATGTCTCTCATAAAGAAGGGTGTTAAATGACTTTTGTGAATGGAAAATCTGCATATACTGTTGCTTCGCCTCGGCCGGTCGTGAGCGGATGCCTCAATGAACCAAACGCACGCTCTTTGTGAAGCTCCTTGGAACCTGATTCCATTCTTGAGAAGGGGCTCAGAAACATTACATTTAAAAGTACAGCAAAGGCTTCGCCTTCCTCCTACGCTACAAGAAGGCCACAGGAACTGAGGTTTAGGGGAACACCACCATGGCCCTCGGCTCTGCAAGGGCGGGTGAGGTCTGCGATGCGCGGCACAGCCTCCTCTGGGGCTGTCACAGGAAAACGGGAGCCTCGCCTTAACGGCACCAAGTGACAAAGCGCCAGCTCTCCAGGGCGCCGGGGCTTCCGGCGAGACCCTGCCGTCCGCCCAGTCAAACTTCGGGAGGAGGCACACACTCAGGGCCAACAAAAAGCTCGTACCGGCCCCTGCCCCTGCCGCGGCTTTGGAAGGTTGCAGACGCACTTACCGTGGGCCCCAAAACACTCCATCCCCGCCAGCCTTTGTAATTTCCCACTCCAAAAGGGGACAAAGGAGCCAAAGAAAAACTCCCCGGCGCGGGGGCCCGGAGTGCCCGTCCGCCCCAGCTCAGAACGTGGGAGTCAAGGGGTGCAGTCGCCCGTAGGGGTGCGAACCCGCCGCCCCCCAACTCGGGGACCGGCTCGACACTCACCGGTGTGGAGCCCCCGGAGAGGCGGGGCGCAGGCGGCCGGTTCCTCTGGGGCCCTGCACACGTCTAATCGAACCCCAACTTCTCTCGGCCGCTGTCGCCGGCGGCAGCTGGGGCGCGAGCTCAGACCAAGAGCGCTGCCTGGCCGCCACGGAGACACTGCCCGTTCGGCCCGCTAGGAGGGCGGGAACTCCGGCCCTGCGGTCTACCAGCCAGGGCGGGCCCCCACTTTCCCTCCGTCTGCGGGCTACCGGCGGCGGCTACCGCCCCGGCGAAAGCTAACGCTTCAGCCGCTCGGGCTGCCGCTACCACCACCGCCCGGCCGGGAACGCGTCGCAGCCTAATGCTGTCATCGGCCGAGCCGCCACCTCTTTGGGCATCCAGAGCCTCCGAGATCCTTCACATTCAAGGCCCCGCCCCCTACTAGCGGGCTCCGGTCGCACCCCCTTCCCGTCACGTGACGACGCGCGGAGGCGGCCTTGGAGAACCCTCCTCTGCCTGGCCGGAGACAACCGGGCTGGAGCAACTGTCAACACCTGGTTCAGGCAGAGTCTGAACGCCGCCGAACCGCCTCTGCACCCCTTGGGGCGGTCTCGGGAGGCGAACCTACCGCCGCCCGCCCCGCGCCTGTTGAGGCGAGGTCTGCGGAACCGGTCGTGCAGGGCCCTGCCTCATCTAAGGAGGCTGCACCGGAGAGCTCCCGGGTAGGGCGCGGGGGCCCCCACCTCCCCAGCCTGGGGCTTGACTAGAGTTTTAGTCAAACAAAGAAAAGCAGAAGGCATCGTGGTGTCTGGCTTGGAAAGCAGTAACTACTTGTTCCTATTTCTAGTAGCACGTTAATTGTGACATTTAATGTAGTGGTTTCTTCATGAGAGCTTTTTATTTTTGAGGAGAGGATGGTGCATTTCCTTCACGCTGGGATGCAAATAGCCTAGAAATTTTATCTTGGTTCCTAGTCCTGTTCAGGATCCTTTGTGCCAGTTTTACAGTCATTAAGTTTTACTATGCGTTAGGTGGGTGGCAGTTTAAACAGCTGCACAGGAATTGGACAGTTCGTTCCATTTTAAAAAATAAAGCCTAATTCTTGATTTTTTTTTCAGGTACCTTAACTTTGGACATAACTTTTTGCCTTCCTTTTTAACGGTAGTCCAAGGAACGCTCCCCCCAACCCTGTTATTGAGAGGAAGAGTAAAATGGGAGTGACCAAAAGAAAGACAGTAACAATACAAAAATAAGGTAGGTAGAAAAGCAGAAAGATCATAATCAAATTCTGCTAACAATGAAGGCACATGAAAAAGCTTTATATAATAACCAAACTCAGTTTGTAACTCATTTTTCCTTCTAACCCAGAACTAAGTTTTTTTCTTAAGTGATTGTCATCTCCTCATTACATTTTCTTAAGACAGCAAGAAGTATTCTGATCAGCTGGATACTTTGAAATGAATAAGCAATAGAGTTCGGCCTATATAATCCTTATGAACTAAGCTATTTCATAGAAACTCTAAGAAATCATGAACTTGAAGTCTTACCGTTATTTCATGTTACCCAAGAAAGAAAAGAAATACTGCCAATTAAACTATGCCATGCCACTGATTTTTTAAAGACACATCTTGAACTCAGAGATGTTAAAATATGAAAAACAATTGAGTCTTAGAATCTATGAGATATTGTAATGAACTGGTGTTCCAGTGAGGAAAAGATTCTATAGGCTCTGTTCTGAAGTTTGAGAGATTGTACTTGTAGTTCAAATACATATGAAGGAGGTTTAGTATTCTGTGAATGACACAATTTCAGCAAAGCTAGTAATTTTGGAGTTTGTCAGCAGATTGAAGCCTGCCTTCTATTTTCTAGGGCAGGGGTTTTCAAACTGGCTCAAAAGTCAATTTATTTTTTAGTGAAATAGGCTAGACTGGAATCAAAAATGAAAGATCAGAGTGCATATATAATAAGGGGAAGAATTCTTTGTGAAACTTCTGTTTCAGTTATGGGGGAGGGTGCGTATGTCCTGTGTTGTGATTTAAACTGTATTTCTTATTGTGAGTTGCGATCAAATAGATTTCAAAAAGAATGTTCCTAGAGCATAGATAACATGCAAAATATACCATCTGGGCTCCGTTTCTCTGGTGCTTTTCCTTTCCTTTGGGAACTAAGACTAAAGATTAGAAGTAGATGAATTGCCTTGCCTAATCCTCTAATGCCTCAACTCCACTTTCTTATACTGTCTGACGAAGACAGATGGTCATTTATTGAAATGGAAAGCACTGTACTGGAATCAAGGAGGCCTAGGTTATAGACTTAGCTAACTAAATATGTGGCTAGATAAATTACTCTCTGTATTTAAAGTTCTAATAAAAGTAGGAAGTTGACTACATGCTCTTTAAGGAATGATACTCAATCTTTATTTACAGGGGATGATGTTCACATTTGAAACAAGTAGCCATGGTGTACCCAGGATTATGCAAATTCTTTTCAAACTAGCTATAACTCCTTTCAGAAACACACACACACACACACACACACACACAAAATCAGAATGCAAGTAAGTGAAAGTGAAGATATTATAGGAAGACAAATGTAAGTATATTGCAGAATCAAACTTGGGTGCCCTCGCTGGCACACAGTAAAGCCACTCATTAACACCAAGTTGTGGTGAAGGAAAGTACAGAGTTTACTGCAAGTCGCCCAATATGGGACCAAGCAAAGAGAAGGAGGAGCTCATGCTGAAAAGACCCAAGTATATCTTTCACAATGGCTTTCAGGGAAGGGTTTTTAAAGGCAAGGTGAGGGAGAGGGTCTCAGGGTGCCTGATCAGCTTGTGGACATCCTTCTGACTGGTTGGTGGTGAGGTAACAGGGTGGTATTTTGGGAGTCAACACATCATCCTTTTGGTTCCAGCCAGTCTGGGGTCTGTGTGCTGGTGGTCAGCAGTTAACTTCTTTCGCCTGGTACACGCTTTAGTTTCTGCAAAACAACTCAAGGGTATGGCTCAGGATATTATCTATAGCCCTTGAGGAAGAACTAAAGGCCCTTGACTTTGTTTTATGGCTAAACAATTATTATTTTGTGGTGCTTGACTGTTTTCCTTTGTTTCTGCATTTTCTCATTTCTCAGATTAAATTTGCTGTTTGGAACTTGGGGAAGGCCTAGGAGGCAAAAGCTTTTCTATAAACAAGAGTGGGGCAGGGGACTCGGGGATCTGTCCCTGGGAAGACCCCACAGGTCTCTGCTGGGTTTCAAGTATATCTTTAATAATATTCTGTATTTTAACTGTTGCTAGTAATAGTTACTTGTCATGAATAACTAATGATTTTAACATGCCTCACAATTGATTGCAGCAAAATGGCATATCAGTACACTACAGTTGAAAAATATATGCTTTTCAGATCCTTTCAAATCTGGTATTCTGTGATTCCAGGAAATAATCATTCAGTCTAGCATTTTCAATGTAATCACAACATAAGTAGAAATTGTAATATGTGATCTTGCACTGTAACTGAAAAATATTCAATAACTTCCATTTGTTATGTGAAGAGAGGCCCTGCAAGTTTGCTACTCTTAAATGATTTTAAGAATAGCATATTAAACTAATACTTTTTATTATAACTATCCAATTTAAACTCCAGTGAAAATTCATCTCTTTGCCTGGTGTTTAATTAATTATACATTTCTAAGAATGAAAAGTTCTTTTTTCCAAATCAGTTTAAGCACTGACAGGAGTGATAATCTTTCCCACAGAAAACTCTGACCTAGAATGTAAGAAATTTGGCTTAAGGGTTTTTTGTTTTTTGTTTTTTTTCCTTTAGCCTTCCGTTTAGACACTTACATTGCCAAAGATTGCTGATGAGGATTTTAGGTTAAAATCCTCATTTGTTCTAAGAAGACTGGATTGAGAGCAACCTCAAACATAAATAAGGTATTTAACATAATTTTGAAGACTATGGTAGATTGTTTTATTATTCTTGGTCATAACGACTTGCTCTAGCCAATTGTTTGTGAGCAGATGTGACACATGCTAACATCTTTAAGTTTTAGTGCAACATTCAGGGCAATCTGTTAGTCTTGTGCTGCCTACCATGAGAAAAGCATGTTACAAATAGGGTCTCAGAATAAGAAAATATGTGGAGCAGACCTGAAACTGACCTTTACCCTGGAGCAGTACTGCAGCAACTGACCTGCAGCTACTAACACGAAACAAGAGTAAAACATAAATATTTGTTGTTTTAAAGCACAGAGATTTTTGAAATTGTTATATAGTATAACCTGGCAGATCACCTAAAGTGAATATGAGCCAGCAGATTAGTGGTTCAAAGGCTAAATGCACTGTAGAACAGTATTCAAACTTCTATTTAATAAAACAAAATAATACACATCTATAAAACAGTCAACCACATATTTGATAAACATTCAACTAAAATTTATATTAAAAAGAAACTCTTTATAAAATCTACAGATTTGCTTGCAAAACATTTGCATATTGATTTTAAGCATTTTTGTTTACTATTATTTATCTTAACCAAATATCCGTCCAGGAAAATTTGGATAATAAACTTTAAAGAAGAATATAGGCTTTGTTTCTGGCAATATCATGGACTAGGTACCTCAGTCAGTGATCACACTGAAAACAAATAAATACCTGGAAAAATATTTTTTAACCTTATTAAATATATTGATTAACTGGCAATAAAGTAAGAGATTATTAGGTCAAGAAAATTAAATGAAGACAGAAACCTAGAGAGTTGAGCAGATCCTAAAGCCAGCCTTTACCCCATGGGCATTTGCCAAACCCAGTTAACATGACGTTTTCGTGGTCTTAGACAAAACCCATGACCTGCCCTACACAGAGTGGGGCGTGGGGGGAGAAAGCTTTGGTTCCAAGGATTATTCATTCAGAATAAAGATGTTAGAAATAAATTTGCCCCTTGCTAGCATACACACCCATCCCCAAGTCTACAAAGAAAATTTACTGTCTTAAATGTTAGCACCTATGATCAAGGGGAAAGCAAAATCATATCTCAGAATTTGGACTCAATCCAGCTGTCACACAAAAACGTAACTTGAATTCATACTATCTGGGTGATCCCAAACCACCTTAAGCTGATAAGTTAATTAAGAATAATTTTGAATTATTGTGCTCTCAGACACCTGGCAGAAGCAAATGCCAATCCTCTCTGAAGGAATGCACCTTCATCTTAAGCCTTAAAGAATGGTTATAAATAAAATTCTGAGGAAAATTAGCAGCTCACATTTTAAAGAATAACAAGCACAGAAGAAAAACACCATTAGTGAGAAACAGTAGAAATATAAGACAGCAGAAACAGATTAAAAAGGGCTACAGATACTGAAATTACCAGCCACAGACTATAAAATATGAATAAAGGAATAAAAAACAAGCTTGAAAATACATACAGAAAACAAGAATGACTGAAGATACTTGAAAAAATTAAACTTAATGAATTTTTAAAAATAAATTATTAAAATTTAAAATTCAGTGGGCAAGTTTAATAGTCTATTTGACACAGCAGAAATACAATCTAGTGAACTGGGAGATAAAGATGAAAAAATTATCCCAAATGGAACAGAAAAAGAAAAATATAAAAGAGACTCTAAGTGACATGGAAGACATTGTGAGAAGATCTAAAATAATTCTAATTATAGTTCCAGAAGAATAGGAAAGAGAAAATGGGCCAGAGGCAATATTTGACAAAATAGTGGATGAGAACTTTACAGAACTTATGAAAGACTCTAATCCACAGACTTAGGAAGTCTCTCAAATCCCAAGCAAGTTAAAGAATAATAAATCCACACTTAAATACATTATAGTGAAAGTCTAGGAAAATAAAAACAAAAGAGAAAACCTTAAAAATAGTAGAGGAAAAAACTACAGATTATCCTCAAAAGTGATAAGTGACTTTTCATCAGTAACAATAGAAACCAAAAGACAATGAAATAATATATTCAATGGGCTAAAAGAAAATGACTGTCAGCCTAGAATTCAATACCCAGTGAAAAGATATTTCAAGAAAGAGGCAAAAATAAAGGCATTTTCAGGCAAAAGCAGAGTTCCCTGCTAATAGATTCTCACTAACAAAGTCTAAAGAAATTTTCTTTCTTCAGACAAAAATAAAATGATCCTAAATGGGAGGTTTGAGGGCTGAGACTAAAGGAAAAGCATTGAAAGTGGCAAATATTTACATAAATCTAAAAACTATTGACTATGCAAAACAATAAGAATTGTTAAAATTATTTCTATATATATATATATATATATATATATATATGGGTTTGTTTTTGTTTTTGTTTTTGTTTTTGCGGTACGCGGGCCTCTCACTGTTGTGGCCTCTCCTGTTGCGGGCCACAGGCTCTGGACACACAGGCTTAGCGGCCATGGCTCACAGGCCCAGCCGCTCCACGGCATGTGGGATCTTCCTGGACTGGGGCACGAACCCATGTCCCCTGCATCGGTAGGCAGACTCTCAACCACTGTGCCACCAGGGAAGCCCTATGTATATATATATATATATATATATATATATATATATATATTTTTTTTTAAATAAATTTATTTATTTATTTATTTTTGGCTGCATTGGGTCTTTGTTGTGGTGCGCAGGCTTCTCATTGCAGTGGCTTCTCTTGTTGCAGAGCATGGGCTCTAGGCACGCAGGCTTCAGTATTTGTGGCTCGTGGGCTCTAAAGCACAGACTCAGTAGTTGTGGTACACGGGCTTAGTTGCTCCGCGGCATGTGGGATCTTCCCGGACCAAGGCTCGAACCCATGTCCCCTGCATTGGCAGGCGGATTCTTAACCACTGCACCACCGGGGAAGTCCTATTTCTATATTTTTAAAAGAAACAATATAATCTTTCAGATGCCTAACAGCAGAATAAGTCTAACCAGATTCTCACTTTACACCTACTATTAAACAGACCTCATCAGACCAAGTATGTCACCCATTTGTGTTATTATCTCCATCTAATATATGCCCTTAAAAGCAAAAACACTAAACATTTCCACTTTTTTCCTCTGTTCTCATCCATATAGGCAAAACTGTGTGAATATTTTGTTGGTCTTCTCTTTTTAAATAACTGTACTGGTGTAGCATTTTAAGTGTTTTTCTTCATAATGACATTCTTAGTTCAAATTTGCGTAATGTACCAATGAAGATATTTCATTAATAATCAGACTAAGGCATTAATGTATATTTAGGAGATCATGATTTAGAATAATAAAAAACAGAATTATATACTTTTTTCACATAACTATGAAGAATTAATGATTCCCACCACAGAACTTTCCCACATGAAAATTCATCATAATGAATTATGTAATTATGTATTCACAGGTTAAGGACAATTAAGTCTTAGTGAAAAGCTCTGCCTACTCTTTCCACCCACATTGCCTATTCAAAGTTAGGTGCATGCTGACTTTTAACATCATCTCTGGAAATAGTTATAAATTTATGCTCAGGTGTAAGGATTGACTCCTGAGTTTTAATTAAGCTTAGAGGGCACCCTAAACTCCAAATAAATTTTTAAAAGAAGCCATTTCTTTCTGATGGCTACCTAGGCTATGCTTTCCAGGTTGTAAATATGTTTTTCATTTCAATTTTAGGAGAGTGTATAAAAGGCTGTTATCACAATTATGTAAACATGGGAAACATAGAATACATAATCCCTTAAATTTCTAAAATTGTGGTAACTGTAATGCAAAGAAATTATAACTTTATTTAACCAAAGCTTTACTATCTTTCTTGCCCTCAACCTCATGATAATATTCAAAATATACTTCTATAATACTTTGTTGATAAAAACTATTATTTCACTGCAGAATGTTCAAATGACTTTTATTTCTTTGTATCTTTTAACGTATAAAAGATTATATATTACTAGTATAGATTATTCCAGTTAACTTTGTTCAACCTGTATTTATATATCTATAAACTTTCTGAGAGGTCACAAGTAATTCAATTTGTTTGAACCAAATTCTACCTAATTCTTCAATTTAATAAGTTATCAGTTCTACTGGGACTGAGGCCCATCCTATTTACAAAGAAAAAAAATTGTTAAGAATCTATAGGTTACTCCACCTCTTTACTGAAATGGATGCGAAGCGGACAAGAGGCCCCGCCCTATAAACTAACAGTGTTTCAAAACTGTCCTTTCTGCTGGTCTCTGCTGGCAGTGAAGGTGCCATACTCCAACATTATCAGGTAGCAGCCATCTACCTACCCCTCCCAACAAGGACAGATCCTACTTATCTAGATGCCTGCTACCAGATATCCTAGGTATTGGGTGTCTCTTCTACCCTCCTAGAACATTGGTACCCAGAGGTGACAAGGGGGAGAAAAAAGGCACCTACTCTGTGTTCCAGTAACATCCACCTAGTGCGTTCAGGTCAGGTTTATCCCTCTGTTCTGGGCCTTGTTGATATTCTTCCCTAGTTGTTTTCAGTCAATTCCTGTGCGAGCTTTACTTTTGCCTAGTATTATTACATGTACAGCTACAACCAGGCTCCCACTCGCGTTCCCCGAGTCCTTTCCTTTAACCACTAATCTCTGTAACCCCCTCCTGGAAATGGACTGGAGTTGGCACAGCTCCATTTAAGACTTTGTCTTTGAATGTCAACTCCTTTCCAGAGATGGCCAAAGACTTCATCCCGGTGGTCCCTCATTGTTGATTACTTCCCCCTAACTTCCTATTGCTGTCAGCCAATAGTCTTGGACCTGACATCATTTGCATTCTAACTCTCCCCACCTTCCTTATTACAAAAGTAGTACACTATATAAATACAAGAATCTAAACTAAGAACGGAAAATTCTAGAAGATAATGACCTTTATTCACAAATAAAGGCAAGAAATAAAAGGCGGGCACTGTTATGGATTAAAATAGACTCATCAGACATATCAACAAAATGCAATGTATGGACCTTTTTTAGATTGATTCAAACAAACAACTTTTATAAAAAAAATTAGTGGGATATCAGGGAAATTTTAATACTGACTGTGTGTTACATGATATTAAGGAATTACTGATTATAATAATGATATGTGATTATGTTTTTTTAAATGTCTCATTTCTTAGGGACACATACTCTCAACTATAACTGTGCCCCTGCTTAATAAAAAAAAAAAAAAGACCTTCAAAACATGTTACTTTCTTTTCTCTACCTATAGGTCAGGCTAATGGAAATGTACTCTACAATTATTACTTATTTTCTACCCTTAACCAAATATAATAATCATTTCCTCCTTATCATGTCTATGATTATTTTGAGTAAAAGTATTCAAATCAAAAGCAACTCATGCTACCTATTATTTGCTCCAAACCTTTTTTAAACTACTGTGAAAAGTCTAACATCATATAACCTGTGGTAAATAAATCTGATTGAGCATGTTAACATGTTTAAATTTATATAAGGCATTTTGCAAATACAGATTACTCTAGAGATGCTACGAAGCAGATGTACTGATCTTGGCATTCACATGATTTAACTACAAATAGAATTTGAACGGATTCCAAATGCACAACTGTCAAATTCATAAAAAGTAGCAAAAAATGTCAAGTAAAAGTTTAGGCTTTTCCTTGAATAGCACTGACATCTGAAAAAATATCAAAAGTATTCTGTTAATGTTTTATTTCTTTAGTGCTAATATTTGATAAGAACTAAGTATTGATACTTTCATTTCATGCATAAATGTTCCCATTAGGTTAGTAGTTTTAATTTAGAAACTGTTATGAGTTAGTATTACTGTTAGGTCTAGAAAAATCTCAAAAATCACTTCAATCAATATTACAAAGTTTATTAATACAAATTTGACTCACTGAAGTAGTGTAGTGTAGAGGGGTTGAGCTCCAACTCTATATAAAGTCAGACAGATCTCAGTTTTAATCCCAGCCATATCATTTATTAGCTGTGTGACCTCACCAAGGCTCTTTTCCTCATCTCTAATGTGGAGTTTAAAAGAAAAATCTATTTTACCATATTGTTATAGGAATTATAGAATTCAAGAAATATAAACTGTTATGATTACTACCTTTTGGAAATACTGCATTCTACATAATATTTCTAACTGTATTTTCACTCTACTCAGTTGGAAGAAAATAATACACAGACTACACACGCTACCAACTTTCTGTTGATACCAAACCTTTTACATCAACTGTCCTAATTCTGAGAATTACAAAAAATACATAGACGAGCATAACCTCAGGCCATGCGAGCAGTTTTATTTAAGAATCTGGACGATCCCCAATTCAAATATCAGGATCTCACATATAATGTAAGAATGAAAGCCACTTTGTTAGCAACCAGGAGGTTGACTCAATTTCAGAGTTGTGTTTTCCATTCAAGTACGACTTCCAACCAGACCTCTACTTACCATACATGGAGTCAACACTCTAAGCCAGTCACCTCTTGCCAAGCTTATTTCTTAAGTACAGTGAATCATAGTAAAACAAAATTTATCTCTAAGCACAATGCATACATTTCCTTATTTTTCTGCCTTCCCAGTCACTTAGCAAACGAGAACATGATTTTTGATAGTTGTAAAAATGGCTTTTTGAACTCTTTCTTTAAAAGATATTAAGTGTGAAGACTTGATCAATTCAAGATAAACATTTTGGGCTAGAATACTTGTAGGTGATGTAGTATATTTTTATACAGCATCTTTCATGCTATTTGACTGATGACAATTATTGATGCTTAGACTGATAACTGAATTAATGATATGGCAGTCTTATCTCTACTTTATAAACTTGTGACTAGGAAGTAATTTGTATGACATTACTATGATAGTATAGAGATGTCCACTTCCCCTTCAAATATGAAGCTCATCCTTTAACCCATTAAAAACCCTTACATGAGCCAATAATTTCAATAAGAATTGCAAAATTAATTCTAATTTCATCATTCCTACTATATTCTAACATTCTTTAGTAAACTAGAGCTTTCCTTTATTACTTGGAACACTTTGGTTACCCTGAAATACAGTTCCTACAGGAAATGAAAAATAAATAATAATTCTTTACTTTTAATTATTATTCTCAAAGTAAAGATATTTTGGAGACTAATGAGGAAATCTGAATTTGAGTTTTAGATAAGATGAAAATGTATTGACTTGGAAAGGTAAAGGTAGAGCTTGTTAATTTTAAAAAGGTAACTAAGTTACAAAACTGCACATCAAGTATGATACCACTTTGTTTAAAAAATGCATATTTATATATATGTATGCATATATAGGGATAAATAAAGGTATACAATAAACTGTTAACAGTGGTAAACTCTATACAGGGACTATGGTTGTTTTTATTTTCCTATTTTGCTTATTTATAGTTCCAACTTTCTACGTTGCATATAATGCTTTTATAATAACAAAAACTTATTTTTTTTAAAAAATCGCTATTTCCTACTTAGCCCACATATCAACACGAGTCTGTACATTCCAGCTTGGGAGGTTGCCAGGGCACCAGCCTAGCTGGTAACTTCTTCAAAGCCTCTCTTTGCCTGCTGATTTCCTTGGCCCATGCATCTTACCTATGGCTCGGGAGGGCTACATTAGCAGCAGATCCACACAGCCTTTTCACTTTAGCAGTCATGGCTAATTCACAACTTCTTTGTCTCTTGTTTGTCTTTGGGCAGAAATTCTCTTCTTTAGTCTTTATCTTATCATATTCTCTTAGTTTTCATCCTATCTTTCTGACTCTTCCTGAGTCTCCTTTGCAACTTTGTCTTTCTCTGCTCTGTTTATCTTTCTTCAATTGCTCCCAAATTCCTTACTGAGCCCTCTTCTTTTTTCATTGGAGAAAGGCTTAATTTTGATGTTAGCTTGATTTAGGGGTTGAAGAAGAAGGGAAGATCAATAATAACTTTCAGATTCTGGCTTCAGAAATGGAGATTGGAGATAGGAGCTGAATAGACATTTTTAAAAAGAAGACATACTGATAACCAACATGTACATGAAAAGATGCTCAACATCAGTAATCGTCAGGGAACTACAAGTCAAAACCATAATAAGATATCACCTCACACCTGTTAGAATGGCTATTATCAAAAAACCAAGAAATAACAAGTGTTGGCATGGATGTGGAGAAAAGGAAACCCTTGTGCACCTTTAGTGGGAATGTAAATTGATGCAGCTACTATGGAAAACAGTATGGAGGGTCCTCAAAAAATTAAAAATAGAGCTACCATGTTATCCAGCAGTTTCACTTCTGGGTATTTATCTGAAAGAAATGAAAAACAAACTCAAGTGATATCTGCACTTACTTGTTTATTGCAGCATTATTTACAATAGCCAAGACATGGAAGCAACCTAAGTGCCCACTGATAGATGAATAGATCAAGAAAATGTAATATATATGTATTATTCAGCCATAAAAAAGAAGGAAATTCTGACATTTACAGCAACATGGATAGATCTTGAGGACATTATGCTAAGTGAAATAAGTCAGGTGGAGAAAGATAAATACCATATGATCTCACATGTAGAATCTAAGAAACAAAAACAGGGACTTCCCTGGTGGTGTAGTGGTTAAGAATCCACCTGCCAATGCAGGGGACACGGGTTTGAGCCCTGGTCTGGGAAGGTCCCACATGCCGTGGAGCAACTAAGCCCGTGCGCCACAACTACTGAAGCCTGCATGCCACAACTACTGAAGCCCACACGCCTAGAGTCCATTCCCTGCAACAAGAGAAGCCCCCTCTTGCCGCAACTAGAGAAAGCCCACACACAGCAATGAAGACCCAATGAAGCCAAAAATAAATAAAAATTTAAAAAATTAAATTAAATTAAATTAAAAACAATAAACAAAAAAACCCCAAACTCATAAATAGAGCAGATTGGTAGTTGCCAGATGCAGGGGGTGGGGATGGGCAAAATGTGTGGTGGTGGTCAAAAGGTACAAACTTCTAGTTATAAAATAAATAAGTCCTGGGGATGTAATGTACAGCATGGTGACTGTAGTTAACCATACTTTATTGTATATTTGGAAGTTGCTAAGAGAGTAGATCTTAAAAGTTCTCATCACAAGAAAAAAATTGAAACTGTGTGTGGTGATGGATGTTATTGTGGTTATTTTGCAATATATCCAAATGTCGAATCATTATGTTGTACACCTGAAACTAATATAATGTTATATGTAAATTATATCTCCATTAAAAAAAACCACCTCTTAGTTTCATTGATCTTTTCTATGGTCTTTTTAGTCTCTATATCATTTATTTCGGCTCTGATCTTTGTTATTTCCTTCCTTCTACTAATCTTGGGCTTAGTTTGTTTTTCTTTTTCCAGTTCCTTGAGGTGTAAAGTTAGATTATTTATTTGAGATCTTTCAGGACTTCCCTGGCAATCTAGTGGTTAAGACTCCGTGCTTCCAATGCAAGGGGTGCAGGTTCGATCCCTGGTCAGGGAACTAAGATTCCACATGCAGTGCAACCAAAAATTATATATATATATATATATATATATATATATATATATATATATGATCTTTCTTGTTTCTTAATGTAGACATTTGTTGCTATGAACTTCCCTCTTAGAACTGCTTTTCCTACATTCCATAAGTTTCAGTATGTTCTATTTCTACTTCCATTTTTCTCAAGATATATTTTAATTTCTCTTTTGATTTCTTCTTTGACCCATTGGTTGTTCAGTAGCATGTTGTTTAATCCCCATATATTTGTGAAATTTCCAGTTTTCTACCTGTAATTGATTTCTAGTTTCATACCATTGTGATTAGAAAAGATGTTTGATATGATTTCAGTCTTCTTAAATTTATTATTTGTGGTCTGGCATGTAATCTATCCTGGAGAATGTTCCAGGTGTGCTTTAGGCGAATGGCATTTTGTTGCCTTTGGGTGGAATGTTCTATATATGTCTATTAGCTCAATCTAATATAACATGTCATGTAAGGCCAGTGTCTCTTTATTGATTTTCTGTCTGGATCATCTATTCATTGATGAAAGTAGGCTGTTAAAGTCCACTACTATTATTGTATTGCTTTCTATTTCTCCCTTTAGATTTGTTAATATTTGTTTTATATGTTTAGGTGCTCCCTTACCTGGCTCTTAAAAGAGTAACATGCTTCTTTGAGAACTTTAGTGAAGAGTAACTTCCATTTTTATTTCTGTCACCTTCTATAAGTAAAAAGAGTGTTTTATATAATTGGTGATTTGGGGAGATGAAAATAGGATCCACTCCCTTTCTTGCCATATTTTTCAAATCTACCTACCCACAACAGATTATGTTCTGATCTGTTCCTCATTCTGTGTAATAAACTAAACTCACATGAATCAGGGCCCAGGCTTACCTTCTAGAGCAGGCATGAGGCCTAATTCTCCTTCTTCCTACTGTTGACCTCACTGAGTATAAAACAGTGACTCTGCCTTAGGTTTATCTGTCCTGCAAACCTAAATTTTCTTTTGGTATGTCATCTCCCATTTGGACTTGGGAAGGAGTATTGAAAATCCTTGTTGTGGCTGTATGTTGAAGTCATATTGTCCAAACAGCTTTATCAGTAAGAAAGTGTTTTGTTTTGCTTTGTTTTGTTTTCTCTGTCTGGATCCCTGTGAATTGGTTCTGAATTCAGAAGAGAGTTAAGACATGTAAGCAGCTATCACTGCCTAATTCCCATTATTGATAGGACAACTCTATCCAAAAATGGTTGTTTAATAAGAACTATGGTCTCATAAAAGAAATGTAAAATGAAATTTTAGCAGCCTGACAATAAGGGAATAAAAGATCCCAGAAAAGAATGATAGCATTTATTAGAGGTTCACTGAAATAGGAACTTGTTCTTTATTCATGAATGCCTATTGTGTATTAGGCATTGTTCTAAGTAAAAGTTTAAAGAGTTGGAATACTTTAAATAAAAATTCCCAGGTACTCAGATTTGTTCAAGTTTTGAATTGTTACAATGATCAACAAAAGAGCAGTGTTTTATATTCAAAGCCAATATGATTCTTCATTCAATATAATAATGATAACATTTGAGTGCTAATTACTTATCAATCAAGCAATTCCCATACAATATCTGATTGAATCATCAAAACACATCTGTGAGACAGAATAGAATAGTCTAGTTTACAATGCAGTTGAAACAAAAAAGTCAGTGGTTTAACTGAATGCAGATTTAGTTCTTGTTCCAAAAAGTTGGCTCTGGCTGCAGACAACTGTCCTCCACATGGTGACACAATAACCCAGGCTCTTTCAACCTTGTGGTGTAACCATCATCTTAACATGAGTCTTCTTCTGTGGTTGCCCCAGTCAGGGAAGAAAGACTGGGGAATTTCATATGGGCCTTTCATGCCCTCATTCTGAAATTGATAGATTTCAATTCCACAATATTTCATTGGCCAGATTGAGTTACATGGCCGCATCCAGTTGCAGGGTTGCTGAGAAATGGTCAATCCACTGAGTACCCAGAAGGGAAAGAGAACTGAATGTTGATTAACACTAGCAATGTATACCATTTATAGCTATTATTCCTATTCCCTTTGTATAGATGAGGAAATGGAGACTCAGCAAAGTTAACTAATTCATCCAAAATTACACAGAAAGTAAGCAGAGGCACCATTACGTGAACCTGGATAATCTGACTCCAGAGCTTGTGCCTAACATCTATCCTATATGATCTGCCAACATCACACTGGAAGCTTGGCAGAACCTAGCCATCGCTAGGGATATTTAATTCGACTCACTGAAATTCAGTTTCAAATCAGCATACATTTACTGAATGCTCTCTTTGTGTCAGGCATTGCTGTTCCATCTGGAGAAGGTTTGGATTATTTGACTGTATAGATCTATTCCTATAGATATAAACAAATAGGATGACTGTGATGCTTAATATTATATGTCAGCTTGACTGGGCCACCGTGCCCAGATATTTTGTCAAACTTAATTCTGGATGTTTCTGTGAAGGTGTTTTTGCATGAGATTAACATTTAAATTGGTGGACTTTGAGGAAAGCAGATTGCCCTCCGTAATGTGGGTGGGCCTCATCCAATCAGTTGAGGGCCTTAATAGAACAAAGACTGACCTTCTCCAAGTGAGAAGGAATTCTGACAGCAGACTGTTTTTGGACTTGAACTGCAACTCTTCTCTGAGTCTTCACAATTGCATGAACCAATTTCTTAAAATATCTCTCTCTCTCTGTCTCTCTCTGTCTCTGTCTCTCTGTCTCTATCTCTATCTCTCTGTCTCTCTCTCTTATATATATATATAAAACAAGATCCTGTGCAAACTTTATATATTTTGATTTTAGAATGTCAGGTGTTGTCCTGATTACTGTAGCCCTATAGTATAGTCTGAAGGCAGGGAGCCTGATTCCTCCATCTCCATTTCGTTTTTTGGTTTTTTTTTTCCTCAAGATTGCTTTGGCTATTTGAGGTCTTTTGTGTTTCCATACAAATTGTAAAATTTTTTGTTCTAGTTCTGTGAAAAATGCCATTGGTAATTTGATAGGGATTGCATTGAATCTGTAGATTGCTATGGGTAATATAGTCATTTTCACAATATTGATTCTTCCAATCCAGGAACATGGTATATCTCACCATCTGTTTGTGTCATCTTTGGTGTCTTTCATCAGTATCTTAAAGTTTTCTGCATACAGGTCTTTTGCCTCCTTAGGTAGGTTTATTCCTAGGTATTTTATTCTTTTTGTTGCAATGGTAAATGGGATTGTTTCCTTAATGTTTTTTCTGATCTTTCGTTGTTAGTGTATAGGAATGCAAGAGACTTCTGTGTATTAATTCTGTATTCTGCGACTTTACTAAATTCTTCTCTAGTAGCTTTCTGGTGGCATCTTTAGGATTTTCTATGTATAGTATCATGTCATCTGCAACCAGTGACAGTTTTACTTCTTCTTTTCCAATTTGTATTCCTTTTATTTCTTTTTCTTCTCTGATTGCCATGGCTAGGGCTTCCAAAGCTATGTTGAATAATAGTGGTGAGAGTGGGCACCCTTGTCTTGTTCCTGATTTTAGAGGAAATGCTTTCAGTTTTTTACCATTGAGAATAATGTTTGCTGTGGGTTTGACATATATGGCATTTATTATGTTGAGGTAGGTTCCCTCTATGCCCACTTTCTGGAGAGTTTTTATCATAAATGGGTGTTGAATTTTGTTGGAAACTTTCTCTGCATCTATTGAGATGATCGTATGGTTTTCATTCTTCAATTTGTTAGTATGGTGTATCACACTGATTGATTTACATATATTGAAGAATCCTTGCATCACTGGGATAAATCCCACTTGACCATGGTGTATAATCCTTTTAATGTGGTGTTAGACTCAGTTTGCTAGTATTTTGTTGAGGATTTTTGCATCTGTGCTATACTTCAGGGCTACAGTAGTCAAGACAGTATGGTACTGGCACAAAAATAGAAATATAGATCAATGGAACAGGATAGAAAGCCCAGAGACAAACCCATGTACCTATGGTCACCTAATCTATGACAAAGGAGGCCAGAATATACAATGGAGCAAAGACAGCCTCTTCAATAAGTGGTGCTGGGAAAAATGGACAGCTGCATGTAAAAGAATGAGATTAGAATACTTCCTAACACTATACACAAAAATTAACTCAAAATGGATTAAAGACCTAAGTGTAAGGCCAGGCATTATAAAACTCTTAGAGGAAAACATGGGCAGAACACTCTTTGACATAAATCACAGCAAGATCGTTTTGACCCACCTCCTAGATTAATGAGAATAAAAACAAACAAACAAACAAAACAAATGGGACCTAATTAAACTTAAAAGCTTTTGCACAGCAAAGGAAACCACAAACAAGATGAAAAGACAACCCTCAGAATGGGAGACAATATTTGCAAATGAAGCAAACGACAAAGGATTAATCTCTAAAATATACAAGCAACTCATGCAGCTCAACATCAAAAAAACAAACAACCCATATAAAAAA
Organism: Phocoena sinus; assembly: GCF_008692025.1. Lineage (NCBI taxonomy): Eukaryota > Metazoa > Chordata > Mammalia > Artiodactyla > Phocoenidae > Phocoena > Phocoena sinus. The sequence continues at coordinate 42,305,745 of NC_045772.1, read as the reverse complement.
AAAAAGAACAGAACAAAAAAACAAACAACCCAATCAAAAAAATGGGCTGAAGACCTAAATAGACATTTCTCCAAAGAAGACATACAGATGACCAACGCAAACACATGAAAAAATGCTCAACATCACGAATTATTAGAGAAATGCAAATCAAAACTACAATGAGCTATCACCTCACACCAGTCAGAATGGCCACCATCACAAAATCTACAAACAATAAATGCTGGAGAGGGTGTGGAGAAAAGGGAACCCTCTTGCATTGTTGGTGGGTATGTAAATTGTTACAGCCACTATGGAGAACAGTATGGAGGTTCCTTAAAAAACTAAAAATAGAACTACCATACGACCCAGCAATCCCACTACTGGGCATATACCCTGAGAAAACGATAACTCAAAAAGAGACATATACCACAATGTTCATTGAAGCACTGTTTACAATAGCCAGGACATGGAAGCAACCTAAATGTCCATCAACAGAGGAATGGATAAAGAAGATGTGGTACATGTATACAATGGAATATTACTTGCCATAAAAAGGAATGAAATTAGGTCATTTGCAGAGATGTGATTTGACACAGAGATTCATATAGAGTGGAGTTAAGTCAGAAAGAGAAAACAAATATCATATATTAACACATATATGTGGAATCTGAAAAAGATTGGTATAGACGATCTTATTTACAAAGCAGAAATAGAGACACAAACACAGAGAACAAACGTATGTATACCAAGGGAGAAAGGGGGGTAGGATGAATTGGGAGATTGAGATTGACATATATACACGATTGATACTATGTATAAAATAGATAACTAATGAGAACCTACTATGTAGCACAGGGAACTCTACTCAGTGCTCTGTGGTGACTAAATGGGAAGGAAATCCAAAAAAGAGGGGATCTATGTACACATATTGTTGATTGACTTTGCTGAACAGTAGAAACTAACAGAACATTGTAAAGCAACTATACTCCAATAAAAATTTAAAAAAAATTACAGTGAGATAATACTGCAAAAAAATGTCAAGTAAAATAGCAGAATTCTAGAATAACTTACAGAAATAAGTCAATGTTTATTATATTTTCTTTTATTTTCTTTTTTTGGCCACACCATGCAGCTTTCGGGATCTTAGTTCCCCAACCAGGGATTGAACCTGGGCCCCAGCAGTGAAAGCGCCAAGTCCTAACCACTGGACCGCCAGGGAATTCCCCATATTTTCTATAATACAAGAAGTTTTTAAAAACTCTATTATAAAATACATAGATTTTTGCAAAGAACCTTGTAGATGGAAAAAAACAGCCCAAACGATCTGCTACATATAGGCCTTAGTATGTGGTTTTATAGTCTGTCTACTTAGGGGAGTGTTCTAACTATCTTCACAAATTCAGTGTTACGAGAATATGTGGCTAGGTGTTAATTATCATTTTAAAAGGAATTTAGTTCTCCTACACAGCTGAGAATGCTAACAGTCTCCAATTTTAATTTGTTCTCCTGTACAAGATGCTGTTTCTTAAGTATTTAGTTGCCTCCTGCTGGTCACACAAACTTTAGACTTCCTAAAAATATGTATTTCTCAATAAATTGCATATGATGACAAACTTCTAAAGAGACGCATTGAACTTTTTCATCAAATGAATTCACAGTGGATTTCCAGTCTCAACTGAGATAAGTAAGTTAGCCCATAGGTTTTCTTAAGCATGATCCTCTTCTTTCTTTCATGTCATATTTTATGTCTCTTCAAATCCTTTTTGAAACCAGATGCGAATAACCTCAAATTGAGATGCAAAAAGCACTTGTTCAAGAATCTTAGAAGCTGTATTTTTATTGTCTCTACTACCATCTCTCTGGCTAATCTTGGACAAGACACTTTAACTTCTTGATACTGACTTCCTCATCTGCAATTTGAAGTATAATTGATATACAGTAAACTGCACGTATTTAAAGTATAATTTGATAAGTTTTGACACATGTATACAGACATGGAACTATCATTATAATCAAGATAACAAACATATTTATCACTCCCAAAAGATTTTTCATGCCACTTTGTATTTCCTTCCTCCTTCCTCCTGCCCCTCCCAGCCTTCTTCTATCCTCAAGTGCTGATGTGTGTTTTCTGTCACCATAGATTAGTTTGCATTTTTCAGAGACAAACAGAAATTTTAAGCTCATTCGTTTAAGTGGCTAAAATGAGATATGGAAAAACTTAAATTCTTTTAAAATATTTTTAAAACATTGAGATTTCCTATATTGAAACCTGAGACAGCAGTGTGATACAGTGGTTAAAGCCCTTAACTTTAGAGTAAGCGGACATGAGTTTTGGGTCTTGGCTTTGTCATTCACTAGCTGTTATGACCTTGGGCAAATTACTCAATATCCTGAGGTTAACAGTTTCCCCATACTTAGGGGAAAGAATAATAATAGCTTCTATGCTCAAAAAGATGTTGTGAAATTGCATGCAAAGCAATTAGCTCAGTGCTGGGCCTGTTCATACAGTATACTCAACCAACGGTAGTCACCTATCTTTAGACATTTCAAAGAGTCCTAACCCATATTTTAAGAAAAGGAAATGAGAACTCTGATCATGCAGACAGTATAATCTTAAGGCAACTATTTTCAAAGTTTTATGTGAAGATTACAGTAATTCACTGTGCTAGACATGGTGTCCATATGATTCTGGCTCAAGTCCTTTTTGTAAGTACCTCATTGGTTTTTCTTCCTCATAACTCTTACCCCGAGTGTCATGGGTCCCCTTTTTGTAATTCTATCCATACCCTTCCCAAACATATGACCCGACAGTCACTGGTTTGACGAATGACTTGGCCAAAGTAGAGTGAATGGTAGTCACCACTTCAGAAGACAGGCACCACTTCAGAAGACAGGCACCACTTCAGAAGACAGGCACTAAAGAAAACTAGTCCTTTTTTGGTAATAAATGTTCTTTAATAGTTTTCTTCTCTATATTTAAATACTTCTGTCATTCTTTTTGTGCTGTTAAGCTTTGCCAGGTTCATACTTGATAAAACTCTCTCTCTACAACAGAAGGTAATTAAGCTCCACTTGCTAGTCTAGCCCAGTCTAGCATCCAGGGTAAGTTCTGGCTTTGTGGAGAAGGGAGTTTAGATACTGTATCTTAGAAAACTCTCTTGTGCTTTCTTTTGTGAAGTTTTAGCATTGCTTTACTAAAGATAGTCCAGAGAAATTATATGGGGTTGTGGAAGGAGGTTCATAATTCTTCTGTGGGAAGGAGGATCTCCTGCTTAATATCCCTCCTATTTTGTAATGTACCATCTATACAGGTTTATTTACTCCTTCTACCTTAACCCAGCTTCCTCCCAGAAATTAGTCTATGACAATGACTTACGTGCAGGTAGTTGATTTTGGAAAGAGATCCCAGCAAATGAGTGAAAGACTGGGAAACTAAAACATGGAAGGGAGGAAAGCCAATTCAAGACTAGATGATCAGTCTAGACATTTCTGTAGGCAACTAGGGTTCATTTTTCTAGGATCTTTGAATAGTTGTCTAGAATTCATCTAGAATTGTCTGCCTGAGTGAAGAAGAGGGAAGCATTTATCTACTAGTTTCCACCCCTCATTGTTCATTGTGGCAGATCGACCCTAAGGTAACTACCAATGATCCCTGCCTTTTAATGCCCTTCTTTAAGCTCCTATCCCTGAATGTAGGTGGAGCCTGTGAATTGCTTCCAACCAAGAGAATATGGCAAAAGTTATAGGGTGTTACTCCCATAATTACATTGTATGGCAGATGTTATGGGATACATCACTCCCATCATTATGTTACATTATGTAAGAATTCATCTTATTAGCAGAATTGCCCTTTGTCACTTTGCTGCTGTCTTTGAAGAAGCAAGCTGCTATGTTATGAACTGCCTATGGAGAGAACCATGTGGCAAGGAACTCACATGGCCTCTAGAAGTGGAGGACAGCCTCTGGCTGACAGCCAGCAAAAATGTCTGAAGCTCTCAGTCCTACAGCTGCAAGGAAATGAATTCTGCCAACAACCTGAGAGTTTGGAAGAAGTTGATTCTTCATTTGAGCCTCCAGACGGGAACACAACACAGTCAACACATTCAATGGGAGACCCAACAGTGGAAACTCCAACTAAGCTGTGCCTGAACTCCTGACCCACAGAAACAGAGATAATAAATATGTGTTGTTATAAGCTGATAAGTTTATGGGATTCGTTACGCAGAAATAGAAAACTAATACATATTTTGGTACCTAGAAGTAGAGTGCTATTTTAACAGGTACCTGAAAATATGTCTGTGGTTTTGGAACTGAGTGATGGGTGGAGGTTGGAAGAATGTTGAAGAGCATAATAGAGAAATTTAAGCACCATGACTAGAATCACCATGACTATCAGTAGAAATATGGACACTGAGGACACTGCTATGAAGTTCTCAGAAGGAAGTGAGGAGCATGTTATTGGAAACTAGAGGAAGGAGAATACTTGTTATGTAGTGACAAAAAAAGCTTAGTGAAATTGTCTGCTGCAGTTATGTTGAAAGCAAAACTTGTAAGTGATGGAACTTTGTTATATAGTTACAGTGATTTCTAAGCAAAATGTTGAAGGTGACACTTTTATTCTTGATACATATAGCAAAATGCAAAATGTCAAAGAGAGAGAGAGAGAATTTAGGGGCAATACTGTTAAATAAAAAGGGATCAGGATGGGCTTCCCTGGTGGCGCAGTGGTTAAGAATCTGCCTGCCAATGCAGGGGACACGGATTCGAGCCCTGGTCTGGGAAGATCCCACATGCCACGGAGCAACTAAGCCCATGCGCCACAACTACTGAGCCTGTGCTCTAGAGCCCATGAGCCACAACTACTGAGCCCGCGCGCCTAGAGCCCGTGCTCTGTAACAAGAGAAGACACCGCAATGAGAAGCCCGCGCACCGCAACGAAGAGTAGCCCCCGCTCTCTGCAACTAGAGAAAGTCCACCCGCAGCTCGCACGTAGCAACAAAGACCCAACTCAGCCAAAACTAAAAATTAATTAATTTTTTAAAAGGGATCAGGACTTGATGATTTTGAAAATCTTCATCTTCCCCAGATGGTAAAAAATATTGTTAGGAGATGGCTTCTGAACACTGTCCAGAAAGCCTGCTCTAGAGAAATAACACTACAACCTTTTGTTAAAACCACAAAGAGATCAAAAGGTCAGGGTGCCTTCCTCTGCTAACTTTTTCTGATTGCAGCTAGACTGGGGATTCTAGTGCCATTAAGCCCATGCTCTAGACTGTCTTCTAGAGGCTACCTTGGGATGGGGGCATCAGAATTCTAACCAAATAAAGCTAAAGTTTAGATCAGACATCAGTAAACCAGGGGATGTGGGTAATCTTAACTTCATCAGACTCTCAGATTTTCTGCTACTTCAACACAAGATAGATTTGAACAATTTCTGGACCAAGGAATTATAGCCATTTACGTAGAGGAGCTACCATCCCCTAACTTCTGTTTTCCAACAGACCTAATAAGGTCCTGGGGTGGGGCTGCTGAGGACAGCAGTTCTTAAGCATTTGGTCTCAAAACCCATTTACACCTTTAAAAATTATGGAGAATTCCAAAGAGCTTTTGTTTATATCTGTTGATATTTACCATATTAGATATTAAAACTAGTAATTTTTAAGGTTTAGTGATTCCTTTAAAAAAAACAATAAGCCCATTATATTTTAAGATAAATAACATATATTTCATGAAAATTAACTGTATTTTCCAAAATAATTTAGTGATAAAAGTGGTATTGGTTTTACATTTTTGCAGATCTCTTTAATGTCTGGCTTAATAGAAGACAGTTCAATTCTTATGTCTACTTCTGTATTCCCTATGTTCTGATATGTTTTTTTGGTTGAAATAAATGAAGAAAATCCAGCCTTGCACACATATGTAATTGGAAAAGTATTTAATAGTTCTTTAAAAAGTTAATTGTGAGTATAATTCTTTGCTTTCACACCACCAAAACCTTAAAAGTGATAGTTTCTTAAAGGTTAGTAGCAATGTGGAACCTGAAACTATATGAATGAACATTTGTGTACTGTAACGTTAAAATCCATTGGTGTATTACGGTGTGTCTTGAACTTTGAATGGATCTTTTAGCCCCACATTGTTTTGTAATGTCATTCATTGGTCATTTGGAAAATAGTGGTTCACTGAGTTATGCATATCTTCCAAATCCTGACACGTATCATTTTGAAATAAGAATTTGAAATATCAAAAACTCAACATTCATTATTATAACTACTCATCAGAAAAGTCCTTAAGAATTAGGAAATTGGCAAACTCACAGGGTGGATGTAAGTTTTCCAAAATTCTAATTTTTGAAATCTCAAATTTTATTCTTAACCAAAAATGCTGTAAGTTGTTTTCATTGAAATACAGACTTCATTAAATTTTGAGACAATGTCTGCCAGATACCCAAGTCTGAATGACTATAGGTTGTCTGTCTGTCAGTCTTTCAAGCAAAAATGGTGTTCCATATAAAGAGTGGCTTGTTCAGCTCACAGCTCAATCACATAAATCCTTTTCCTCGAGACAACCATTGTTCTTTGGTATGCAGCAGAAATGCTTTATGCATTTTGCCTCACATAACTTTTAAAAAGACGTGATCAAGGGTTCAGATTTGATAAAATTAATAATTATTACTATTTTATCAAGCATAATCTTAAATTCTCTCTTTTTTTTCCTGTGAGTACAGTCATCCCTTGGTATCCACGGGGGATTGGTTTCAGGATCCCCTGCAGTTGCCGAAATACTACGGTGCTCATGTCTCATACTAAGTGGCACAGTATTTGCATACAATCTATGGAATATTCTCCTGTATAATTTAAATCATCTCTAGATTACTTATGACACCTAATACAATGTAAATAGTTCATAAATGCTATGTAAATATTTTCTGGAGCAGCAAATTCAAGTTTTGCTTTTTTGGAACTTTTCAAAAGAAAAAATTTAAAAAATAATTTCAGTTCATGGTTGGTTGAATCTGCGGGAATACAGAGGGCCGGCTGTATATAGCAATGAAGAATACAATGACTACTAGTACAGTTTGGTATCACTGCTTTGATTTCTGTTAAGGAACTAGCAATTTTACCCACCATTGCCTTTGTATCATAGTACAAATATCAACACAGTGAGGGAGGCAAATTATGTCTTAGTATTACTGTGAAAATATTTTTGACCTTGCACATAGCTTCCCGGGGACTCCATGGAGTCTGCAGATCACATTTTGAGAACCACCGATCAAGAACAAATCTAAACTCTGGTGGTGGTGGCAATCCATTTTTCACACAATTTGCCCTTCTGAGTAGAGTCTGTGCTGTTATAACCAATCCTGGCCTAACTTCTCTCTCATCAACTTTTTCTGCTTGCTAATAAGCATGACCCATCATATTCCGTTCTTGGTTCCAGCTCAATTCCCCATTTCTAACCCTCCATTCTTCTTGCCAAAGTAAAGATTTCTTGCCTCTATTTTTATCTGCCTAATCAAACCCTACACTAATCTTCTAATGATTCCATTTTAATTCTTGATCTCATTCCAGGAATCAACCTAGCCCTTCAGGGTAGAATTTTATTCATTCATTTTTTATTTCATTTATACATTCATTGATTAATTCATTTAATCAATGAATTAAATAAGTTCATTAATTTTAAAATGAATTTTCTGCAAATCTACTATTTCATTTGTTAGAGAGATGACATTTGCTTTTGGCCTTAAAGGGTGACATAATTTGAACAGATGAAATGAAACTGTAGGTTTTTCAAAGTATAATAAATAGTAATAGCTTTATGGAGGTAAAAAAGTCTTCCTCCTTGCTTGGGGAAAGGCAAGGAGGATGCAGATAGTAGAGTAATTAAAGACAAGGCCAAAAATTTAGTATAGGGTCATCTCATGGAGGTACTGACTGCCTGAAGTTCATTTGGTAAGCAATGGGGAACTACCAGAGATGTTTCAGCAGAGGCAGAGGTAATGGGGTGAAACAGTCTCAGTAAAGCATTATTTGCTTAAGATTTGTTTGGCAACTATAGATGAAAAGAATTTGGTGGCAAAAAGACACTTGAGGCCAGTAAAACAGGTTGGAGACCTGAACTAGGGTGGTGGCCCTAGAAATGGAGATGAGTGGAGATAGATTTTGAGAACAATGAGGAAGTAAGTTCAATAGGTGGTGGTGAGGGAGAAGTGCTTGTCAAAAATGACTAGAGTTTCAAGCATGAGTTACTGGGAGAATGGTGATGCTATTCAAAGAAATCAGGAAGTCAAAAAAAGGAACGGTTTGTGTGAGGCAAGACGCTGAGCTCAGTTCTTTACCTGTTAGGCATATAAATGGCTATACTCAAGGGGGAACTAACTAATTTTATAGCACTTACAAGAACTGGAGCCTAACAAATAGAAGATTGTGGTTATAGCTGGACTGGCTTTATACTGTCTCTTTGCAATATAAACGTAAAGGGGAAAATGAAAAATGCAGTCAGTATTTTAATTCGCTGTAGTTTCTCTCTAGACAAATCTAGCGGGAATCTGTAGCTTTTCTGTGGTCCATATATCACAAAGATAGCACTTTTAAAGTGATATATATTTATTAAACGATTTGTATGTGTTATTTATTATGCTAAATTGTATGTCAGTTAATCCTGGCAACAGCACTTAGATATTATTATCTGGATTTTCATAAGAGAAATCAAGGTACAAAGATGTTAAGTAACTTTTCCAAGTTCAAATAGGAAGTGATGGAATGACATTTGAAACCAGGTTCTGTGCGGTTTCAAAGTCCTTGTTTCATCTACTCTGTATAACTAAAGTATTTATGTGCCTTTCCTCCCTTTTCCTTTTCACAGAATGAAAAGTGAATAGTGCCTTTTAGCACGGACTATTGGTCTTTATGATTGTATCCAGAGGTTCATTAATGCCGTCTTAGGAGATCTGTCTTAGGAAAGGCTACTGCTCAGGGGGCTCTCCCTTTTTATTTTCCTTCCAGTTTTATTGAGATATAATTGACATACATCACTGAATAAGTTTAAGGTATACAGCAAAATGGTTTGACTTACATATATTGTGGTAATGTTTAGTTAGCATCCATCATATCATATAGATAAAAAAGAAAGAAAAAAAATTTTCCTTGTGATGAGAACTTTTAATATTTACTCTCAACAACTTTTCTATATATCATACAGCAGTGTTAACTGTAGTTATCATGCTGTACATTACAGCCCTAGTACTTACTTATCTTGTAACTGGAAGTTTGTACCTTTTTAAAAATTTTTATTTATTTTTTTAATTGAAGTATAGTTGATTTACAATGTTGTGTTAGTTTCAGGTGTACAGCAAAGTTATTCAGTTTTATATATATATATTCAGTTTTTATATATATACAAAACTTTTATTTTTCGGGTTATTCTCCCATATAGGTTATTACAAAATATTGAGTACAGTTCCCTGTGCTATACAGTAGGTCCTTGTTTTTTATCTACTTTGTATATAGTAGTGTGTATATGTTACTCCTAAATTCCTGATTTATCCCTCTCTTCCCCCTTTCCCCTTAGGTAACTGTAAGTTTGTTATTCTATGTCTGTTTCTGTTTTGTAAATAAGTTCATTTGTATCATTTTTTTAGATTCCACATATAAGTGATATCATATGATATTTGTCTTTGACTTACTTCACTTAGTATGATAATCTCTAAATGCATCCATGTTGCTGAAAATGACGTTATTTCATCCTTTTTGTGGCTAATATTCCACTGTATGTATACATACCACATATTCTTTAACCTTTCATCTATCGATGGACATTTAGGTTGTAGAAGTTTGTACCTTTTGACAACCTTCCTCCAATTCCTCCTCCCCTGAACCGCCCCCGTGCCCATAACTGCAAATCTGACCTCTTTTTCTATGACTTTAGTGTTTTGTTTTGTTTTTCAAGATTCTTCATTTAAGTGAGATCATATAGTATTGGTCTTTTTCTGTCTGACTTATTTCATTTAGCATAATGCCCTCAAGGTCCATCCATGCTGTTGCAGATGGCAGGGCTCCCTCATTTTTTAATGGCTGAATAATATTCTTTTGTATGTATATACTGCAACTTCTTTATCCGTGCACTTATGTATAGACACTTAGGTTTTTTCCATGTCTCAGCTATTGTAAATAATGCTGCTATGAACATGGCGATGCAGATATCTTCTTGAGTTAGTGCTTTTGTTTCCTTTGGATATATTCCCAGAAATGGAATAGCTGGATTGTATTGTAGTTCTATTTTTAATTTTTTGAGGATCCTCCATACTGTTTTCCTTGTGTCTGTACTTGTTTAGTATCTCACCAACAGTGCACAAGGGTTCCCTTTTCTCCACATCCTCACCAGCATTGTTACCTCTTATCTTTTGGGTGATGGCTACTTTAACAGGCATAAGGTGATATCACATTGTGGTTTTAATTTGCATTTCCCTAATGACTAGTGATATTGAACATCTTTCAATGTACCTATTGGCCTTTTGTATATCTTTTTTTGGAAAAATGTCTATTCAGGTCTTTTGCCCATCTTTTAATTGGATTATTTAGTTTTTTTTCATTATGGTTTTTTTGTTTTGGGGGAGATTTTTGGCTATTGGGTTGTATGAGTTCTTCATATATTTTGGATAATAACCCCTTATCAGATATCTGGTTTGCAAATATTTTTTTCCCATTCCACGGTTGCCTTTTTACTTTGTTGATTGTTTCTTTTACTATGAAGAAGCTATTTAGTTTTATGTCGTCCAACTTGTTTATTTTTGCTTTTGGTGACATATCCAAAAAATCATTGCCAAGACCCATGTCAAGGAACTTTTTTCCTGTGTTTTCTTCTAGGAGTTGCATGGTTCAGGTCCCATGTTTAAGTCTTCAATTCATTTTCAGTTAATTTTTGTAAGTGGTGTAAGATAGGAGTCTATTTTCATTATTTTACATGTGAATATCCAATTTTACCAACACCATTTATCAAACAGACTGTCTTTTCTCCACTGAGGCACTCTCTTTCAACTACTGTAATGGGCAACTACTTTCCCCATTAGAATGATAATTCCTGTCCCTTACTTAAGACTGAGAGCACTATTAAGTAACAAAATTAATTTAACTGAAATACCACAACTTAAGAAGAGCAGATATAATAGTTTTAAATGTAGCTATAGTAAATACTGGCATTAAAAAATAATAAAGAGCTAGGTAAGTTCCTCTGAAACCACTTTTTTTTTAAATTTTTATTGGAGTATAGTTGATTTACTATGTTGTGTTAGTTTCTGCTGTACAGCAAAGTGAATCAGTTTTACATAAACATATATCCACTCTTTTTTAGATTCTTTTCCCATATAGGTATTACAGGGTATTGAGTAGAGTTCCCTGTGCTACACAGTAGGTCCTTATTAGTTATCTGTTTTGTATATAGTAGTGTGTATATGTCAATCCCAATCTCAGTTTATCGCCCCTCTCTTTCCTCCTGATAAGCATAAGTTTGTTTTTTACATCTGTGATTCTATTTCTGTTTTGTAAATAACAAAACATTTGTTATCGGGGGGGAAATTGTTTCATTTGTACCATTTTTTTAGATTCCACATATAAGCGATATCATATGATATTTGTCATTCTCTGTCTGACTTATTTCACTCAGTATGACAATCTCTAGTTCCATCCATGTTGCTGCAAATGGCATTATTTTGTCCTTTTTTATGGCTGAGTAATATTCCATTGTATATATGTACCACATCTTTATCCATTCCTCTGTTGATGGACATTTAGGTTGCTTCCATGTCCTGGCTCTTGTAAATAGTGCTGCACTGAACATGGGGGTGCATGTATTTTTTTCGAATTATGTGAAACCAGTTTAAATTTAGACAAATAGCAGAGAATGACCTTAACAGCAAGTCTGAGCATTCAAGTATGGAGGTCTTTCTCTACATAAGGGAAGATAGAGGATGCCTGGTCTTGGAAATTAACATTATGGTTGAATGCTCCCCCAGAGTGTAATGAGCAGAGAACCAAGAAATACACGCCTGTGCTACATTTGTTACATGCACGGCCTGGCACTTGATGAGTGTTCCATGAATGTAAGTCCCTTTCCCTTTTGCATTTTACAAAATATTTCCACACCTCATTTTGTTTACTCTATATATTGAAAAGAAAATCCCAAGGAATAAACTGTTATCATTCTCATTGTACTGGTACGTAAGAATCTTTACATGCTGAAGCTGAAAATGACTAGACGATTCTGCAGTTTGGTGTCTCTAGCCTCAGTGTTCTGGGTTTGCACTCTCCCTGTAGGAATCGATCATGTGTTTCTCTGGCCATTGAGTTGTGATAAGAAAGATTTTCCTGCTTGGAGTCCAAACTGAGCATGGATCCCACATAAATAAAGACCCATGACACTTTTTTGGGGGATTGGTTTTGTTTGTTTGTTTTTGGCTACGCCACACGGCTTGTGGGGGCTTAGTTCTCTGACCAGGGATCAAATTCGTGCCCGTTGCAATGGAAGCACAGAGTCCTAACCACTGGACCACCAGGGAATCCCCCCATGACACTTTTTGCCATTGAACTGAGCTGAGGACCCTACTGACTGTTAATCCCTTTATCCCAGGGTTGAGTGGGTGACATTTTGTATTACAAAGGTATATATACCAGTGCTTAATTTGAGAGAGTTTCCAAGAAAGTCTCATGGAAAGTCTCAGACATGAGGTGGAGTTTCTAGACCTGACATCATTGTATTAATATAAGTGAAAAAGAGCTTTGAAGACATGAAGAAAGCAAAAGCATGACACGACCATGTCGCACAAAAGAGATGGGTCTGCCAACAGCATGAAGAGAAACTGGAAGGAGACAAATTTAACTAGATTTTCAAAGTTCAGATGGTAGGGGATGTTGACCAGGAAGATTATAAATTTTGACTATAACCTATTTAAGAAGCATTTGGTTCTTAAGAAGGGAGAAACTATTTACAAGTAAAACCAACATAATCTTGCCTAAGACATGGTTTTGTGCCTTTACTTCAGGTTCCCTCATTTTGCGAAAAGGAAAGGGTGTTGCAGGAAAGAGAGTGGGGCACGAGAGGATGGCCATGTCCCAGGTCTCAGGTGAGTCCCGAGATGGCCACCAAGTGTGGGTTCTTGGCTTTGTGCAAGAAAGAATTCAAGAATGAGCCACAGTAAAGAGAAAGAAGATTCATTCAGGGAGAAACACAGAGTGTGGGCCATCTCGGAAGGTGAGAAAGGCACCATGACATGGAGTTGTCAGTTTTTATAGGGGTGGGTAATTTCATAGGCTAATGAGTGGGAGGAGTATTCCAGCTATTTGGGGGAAGGGGTGGGGATTTCCAGGAATTGGGCCACCACCCACTTTTGACCTTTTGTGGTTGGCCTTGGAACTGTCATGGTGCCTGTAACTGTCATTTAGCTTGTCGATGTGTTACATTGAGCGTGTACTGAGGCTCAAGGTCTAGTGGAAGTCTGGGACCTATTTGGTTCTAATCAGTTTATGTCTTGTTCTCAGGCTATGTCTTTCTTTCAAAGGTTGTGCCCTTGCCCCCTTCCTGTCTCAAGGGGAGGAAAGCATAATGACTAAGTAACTCGGGAAGAGTGACCCCCAAAACAGTACAAGTGAATTGTTCTTCCCTTGACTAGTGTTTGACAAGAATCCTAGAAACCAGGAAAATTTCCTTACTGTATTAAATTCAGACCCTTAACAATCAGAATAATTAATCTGAGTATCATGAGATGGTTGAGTAAAGCCCCCTAATCTCCTTTATATAATCACCTATAAAAAACAGAATGGCATTTTGGGTAAGCCAGAATACCTGCAACACAAATTTAAATACACCTGTATTAGATCCAGTACCTAATATCATCACTAACATCTATATTCTATTTGTTCACTCAATAAATATTTATGAATTCCCTACCATATGCCAGACACTGAGGATACAGTATTTGCAAGACAGATATGATCCCTGACCCCATGGAACTCGCAGTCCCCTGGGGAAAACAGGCATTAAATAAATAATTGCATTTATTTTTACCTTTATAACTTTGTAAAAAATGAACAAATATTTTTTGAAGTTTTATGCTGGGTGTAGGAGATACAAAGATAGCTGTCTACAAGGAGGTTTATAGAACCCATAAGATCTGAAAATCCTATTTTAGAATATGGCATGGTGAAGGACTGAACATAAAGACCCTGATCCAATAGTTCTATGTCTAGGACTTGTCCTTATGTGTTAACATGAGATCTGGATTTTAAAAAAAGAATTCCCTTGCATTATGGTTTAAGCCTCTTTAAGGCAATGTAACTAGAGGCAACGGTAAACTGATCATACTGCCCTCAGACAACATCAGAGGGACTATTTCTGAGTCATCAGACAAATACAATAAGAACATATCCCTCTCAAGTCCATCTCTCTAAAAATAGACCAGGACAGTCTCAAAGCACATATTCCTCCATTGATATGTACTTAGAACTTTTAGATTTCTGGTCCCAATTTTGGAACTATATGGTCATTCATTGCACCTATTAGCTGACAATCATTATTTCAAGAAATCCAAACGCCAGAACTGGTAATGGTCCTACTAGGACTGCAGTGATGTGAGATATAATATTTTTATTTAATAATTTTAATCATAAATAACCTAAAAATTCACTCTGGGCTCCTCCAATTAAAAGAAAAGTATAAAACTCAAATAATATTTCCTAACACATTCCATGGTCTCCCAAATTTGGAAATGTGTTTTTAAATAAAATAAAAAATTTAAAACAAATGCTCCATGGAATGCTTTTGTTAAAAATTGGTGGAATCAAGAGAGAAAAGTGATATATGCATAGTGTGCCAATAAACTGGCTTTCTGAAAACAGAAACAAAGACGAAATTCTGATTTGAAGTCTTTGTTGACTTTTTTGGTATGAGTACTTGCACCATGGCCAACTTCAAGCTACCAACCTGAAATCACAGAACGTACAGTTGTGGAGAGATGTGCACAATTGGCTCTCAAGACCCTGGGTAAGCCAGCTCCAGCACCCACTGGCTGTTCCTGAGGGAAAAAATAAATATTAATTTATTTTCTGTCAGAGAGGCCAAAGACTCCATCTTTTCTGATGTAGTTCCTAGAATATCCAATTTGGGGAATTATACTTAATGTTGGTTCTAATACTTTATAAAACGAAAGGTTCCTTTTATAAACCTTTTCAGTGCTGCACACTTTGATGTGATTTAGGTTTAAACATAGCAACCAATTTTCCCTAATGAGAAATATAGATAAAGATGTGAATGTTTATTAGTAAGACAGTGACATTAAAAAGATTTGTGCTACTTGGCAGTAAAAGCATTTCTATTCCTTTGGTTGAAGTAAATTTATAGCACTCTCCATGACTGTCCACCAGATGGCAGACATTTCACGGCAACTTTACAAATAAGGCACATCTGCATTTCTGCAAGGCTGAACAATAATTTTTGAAGATGCTAAAGGAAATAACGAGCACATTTGGATAAACAGCAATACATGCAGGAGCACATTTGCAACTTGGATTATACTCTTATTTTTCCCCTCTGTTTGGGGTTCCAGAGGGTATTATCCAACTGATCTTTCCTGATATTTTCATTCACGGAAACCTCTGAACTTGGCTAAAACTGAACTTTTGATCTTTTCCTCGCCTCCAATTCCACTTCTCTTTCAGCCTTTTTTTCCAGCTGCTCATTCCAGAAACCTGGAAATCATCCTTGATAATTTCACTTTTGTTATCTTCCATATCTAATCTGGCATCAAATTCTACTGATTCTTATCTATCTTATCTATCTATAGCCTCCTAACTCATCTTCTTTCTTCTTTCCTCCACATAACAGAAACAGCATTGTTTTTAATATGTAAATCAGAACATGTTATTCTCCTCTTTTTTTTTTTTTTTTTTTTTTTTTTTTTTTTGCGGTACAGGGCCTCTCCCTGTTGTGGCCTCTCCCGTTGCAGAGCACAGGCTCTTGACGCGCAGGCTCAGCGGCCATGGCTCTCGGGCCCAGCCACTCCACGGAATGTGGGATCTTCCCGGTCCGGGGCACGAACCTGTGTCCCCTGCATCGGCAGGCGGACTCCCAACCACCGCGCCACCAGGGAAGCCCGTTATTCTCCTTTTTAAATCCTTCAATGGCTTAAATAATAATTTTTTCTTTAACTATTGACTTATTTTCCTTTAAAGTAATTTACTTTTTACTTATTGTAGTAAAGTCTCAGAATGAACTAGTAAATGTGAGCAGATAAAAGGCAAAGCAATAAACTACAAAATCCCACTACTTGGGATACAACTACTTGGTTCTGTGGTGTAGTGCAGATGCTCCCAACAGAAAATAAGTTGTTACTTCATTGTCCTCAGGGTCATAATCTACATGCCACCTAGTACAGGAAAATTATCTGCTTTTCTACCTCAGGGAGATGAAAGGCAGATCTTAAGATCCGATTTTGAAGAATATAAAATCTCTTGAGAGAAACTGTGATAGGAAATTTGATATGATGGTTAGATCTGAAGACAATAATATTAAGTGCTTCTGATTAGAAAATGTTGAGATAAATCTGCTTCAGCCCCTTGGGAGGATTCTTCAATGTTTTGGCTATCTACGGCTATGTAACAAACGTGCCTCAACTCAGTTGCATGGAATAATTGTTTATATTTTATTATTATCTCTCACAGTGTTGGGGGCTGACTGGGTCCGGCTAAGCCTAGTCTCCTGGGGTTGCAGTCAGACTGGCTGGGGCTGGAGTCATCTTGAGGCTTCCTCATCCACATGCGTGTAAAAGGATGTGGGCTGTTGGCCGGGACCTCAGCAGGGGCTTTTGGCTGGAACATGTATGCATGGCCTTTCTTTGTGGCCTGGGCTTCCTCAAAATAACTGACTGATGTGGGAACATAAAGGTCTAGCCATCTTGGCCCAACCTGGGACAGCTCTGGAGAGTCATTCCAGCTCCAGAGCTCCCTGTGGCATCAGCCAAGGCTGTCATCAGGACTGCATTACAATTCGACTTCTCCCTCTGTCCACTCCGGCTTCCTTCCCTTCCCTTCTCTTCCATTACACAAGTGCTATTCCCAAGGTACTCCTTAACGAACATCATGCACACTCACTCAGTCTTCAAGTCAGTTCCTGGGGAACCCAGCTTGCAACAACACCGGGACTGTAAACACAGTAAGGAAGGCTAGCTAGTGAGAGCTAAATGAGCTGTAACTATATGATGGCAGTCAATGTTGGTGCCAGAACTTCCATCTGGGGGCATCGGGAGCAGTATTGTCTTTTGTGTACTTGTGTGTGTTTGAATATATGGGGGGTTGGGGGGAAGGGAATTCACTTTGGGGACTTATTTCGAAGTTGCTTATCTAAAAGTATACTATAACTTAGATTGTATATTTATTTGTACGGCTTATCTGGGCAGCTGATGGAGATGTAGGGATGAGAAGAAAAGTCCCTGCATGCACATACACATCCCCCCACCGCAGCTACTCTTAGGATGACCACCCAAGTTTGGCTGAAAGAGTTGAGACATTCTCTGGAAAGTCTTGTAAAGAGCTGAGGCGCTTAGCATTGTTGTTGGTGTTTTGTGGCCAAAGATGAGCAAGAGACTCGTTATGGTGAAGAACCAGAGCCTGCAGTGTCAGGGCTGGTGGAGGGCACAGGAATCAGTGCACTCACTGCTTGAACTAGGATCGTCCGGTAGGAAGAGTCACTCGATCACTTTAAGAAGCTTTTTGGAGACTGGGAATCAACCAAAACTCAGAGCTTCAAAACCCATTATCTCCCAAATATTAGCATGGCTTACTCCCTTCATTTTTTTTTTTTTTTTAGATTTTTGTCAAGTGTCACCTTTTCAAAGAGGCTTCCTTGACCATTCACTCTATTTAAACTAGCACTTCTATCACTCTCTCCCTTTATACTGCTTTTATTTTCCTTTATGTTGCTTATGACCACCTGACATAAATTTATGCACTTTTTATTGACAATCTTTCTCACTAGAATATAGTCTGTAGAAGGGGAAAGAATTTGTCTATTTTGTTGATTACTGTATACCAAGAACCAGACAATAGCAAGAACTTAATAGGTATTTGTTGATTGAAAGAATAAATGGGCATTATCTTGAGTAATCAAAATTTTTCCAATTCTCTATCTTCTGGTAGAAATTCCAAACTCCCTCAGAGATGGAAAGCATAGGCAACAGCAACTTTTTACTGAATGTTTCCTAAATGACTTTTATTTCATATTTGCAAACTTAACAAAAGAGAGTACTATGATAAAATAGGTAGAAGAAAATAGATCATTTGGGTAAAAATCAAATACCCAGACTCATCCTTGGGCAAATTGAAAAGTGCTTCTTCTCCCCTGGTTCTCTCCTTGGCTCTTCTCATAAAACAAGATAAGGCCATAGCTTCTCAGTGCTTATAAGCTTGAAAACACACTTTTAACTTTTTAGTGGAGATTTTGTTCAACTCAGAATTACATTTAGCATATGAACTTGTTTCTTCCAAATAAATTAGTTGAAATGGAAACATTTCAGTGCTGTCAGTGCTATCCTGAAAACACCAACTGTCACAAACAGGTGCTGATAATGAACCTGAAATGTATTGATACAGAGTACATTATATTTACAATATAATAGGGTGACTTTACCTATGAAATATATAAATGCAATCACCTGGGATAGAATCATTTTTCAAGAATTTGCCTATGAGTTGGAGAGGCATCCTCCAGAGTCCTGGGAACTGCCCTCTTTCTCCATATTCTGGAAATTAGGGGCTTACATTCTCAATCCATATAGAGATATATTCTTCCTAAACTTGAACACTCTTCCCCTCTCTCATCCTGGGGACCAAAGTAAGCCAATGAGACTTATTCCCTGGAGATTTGGAACTGGGACCGAAGATTTCAACTGTCTTAAATTCTAGGGAGGGAGTTGTTGATGGTGATATTTTCTGCCCCATGATCTGGAGAACAGAGATAGCCAGTATGCAGGAGCAAAGAAAAATGGAGATCTGAAGGGGAAGCAGAGACCTAGGATGGAGAGCCTCTCCTGATTTCCCAGTGGTGCTTGAGCCCTGGTTCCAGTTGACTGTCAGGGTCCTGCTACATCTCTGCCCTTGGGTTCTGTGAGACAATTTAATTCCTCACAGCAAGTTCCTTTCTTCCCCTTTTGTGTAGCTTAGTTGGCTCTCTATCAATTGCCACCAAAGATTCTAACAAACATGCTTTTTAAAAGTAAGTTTTAGGCCTTGCCATTTTCTCTCTAACTGCCCCTGATTTTTCAGAAAAGCAAAGAGGAAAAGAGGTTTTTTCTTCTCTTACAGAGAAGCAGACACTGTTCAATAACATGAAGGTTAGGATTAGGGTTTCTGTTTGTATGTTTGTTTGTTTGGCCACTACATGTGGCTTGCGGAATCTTAGTTCCCTGACTAAGGATTGAACTTGCGTCCTCAGCAGTGAAAGCATGGAGTTCTAACCACTGGACCACCAGGGAATTCCCAAGGTATTTCTAATAAAGGGTTGAATCTAGGATGTTCGCAAAAGTACCAGTCTTACTTTCCTGTTCAGTCTGGAGACACCTGTAAAAATATATAAACTTGTGCTGTTTTCTGTTATTATAAAACTGGCTTAACAAAATACTTATACAAAGGAATCTTTTAAAGACAGCCAGACTTGAGGAGAAATTGCTGCTGTGTCCTTTGAAAAGTTCCCTATGACCTTCACCAGCCTGCAGTTCTAATTGGTTATCTTAATAATTTGCTCCCTAGTAATTATTTTAAAACTGACATCTCTACTTTTTAAAAGGTAACTAAGTATTTATGATGTTTCTTTGTTAAGCCAGGAGAAGAGTTTTAGAATGTCCTTTTTTCTCCCTTTGTGCACAAATAAATAGCACACCTCTGACTTTTCTCACTCAAACAAATAGGTGAGAGCTTTTGTCTCATTAACTGGGACTAGTCAGGGTTGCAACTACTTCCTATTTTAAACCCATTCTTATCACTAACATCCGGTTTATTTTAATACTGGGGAAAATATTTGAATCCCATGGGTCTTTATTTCCTATTATTTGCCAAACAATATTAAAAGATGAGGGTTTTCATTTCTGTAATGTAAACTTACTGCTTATCAGGATCCTAGGGGCTGTGCATAAGTGCTACTTGAAGAAAAAATAATTTGGTATCTGAGGTCTCCTAGGGGAGCAGAAAATGCTCTGTAGAATCATTTTGTGAGGAAAACAAACCCACTTTTTGTTGCATGTCCAAATAATATTAATCTTATCTGGTGTGCTTGAGTGGTGTCTCCCAGATTTTAGAGATCTGCTTGGTTCCAGGGTTGTTTGATACATAGCCCAGGTCTGGGCAACACAAAGTGAGGAAGGGGACTAACAAGTTGCTGGTGAATTGGAACCTTGTATCTTTGATGAAATTAGGCCAGGGTATCCCTTAAACTAAAGATGCCTAGGGTTTCCTCAAATGTTTGGTTTTTTTGCCATGTTTGTGCAAAAAAATGGGCTTTGCTTTCTCTCTTCTTCATTACTCTTGGTCCATACTGAGTCACCTACCTATCACATTTCTGCCAGGCAATTAAAGCACAAAATATTGTAATATATGTGGGGAAATCTTGGCTTACACATTATATACACAAAGGTAACCCGATTCACAAGCTCTAATTTCTTCATTGTCTTCTAATCCATATAGAGAACTCTCTTTACTTTTCCTGATTTCTTAGGAAGTGAGATTTCTTTCCTTCATTGTTTTTCTAAGTTAACTTTTGGGTTCAGAATGAAGTTATTTTACGGCAGCTTGTAACCTCCTATATATTTATATTCTTTTAGTCTCTCACTCATTGAAGCTTCTCATAACCAGTCCCTCATTTGCCCGGGCATGTAGGCTCTGGACAATTCCCTTGATTTTTTCCTTTATAAAAACAATTTTCCATTTGTTGGATTCTCAAGGCCACGTTGCTAGTAGATGAGAAAGCCAGAATTCAAAACCAGGCTGTCTCTTTCTTGAGCCTGGAATCAGTCAGTGTAGTATATTTACTGAAGAATGGACATGGGATGGGGATGAAGCATAGGACTGAGGATAGGAGAGAGGTTCCAGTACACTTGTTCCAAACACCAGTCCAAGGCTCCTCATGGAGTGGGTAGGGTACCATAGGCATATCAATTCCAAATCTCTATACTTTCTTCTTGTACACATTTAGGTCCTCATGAAAATAGAATTTTTAGGTAACCTATTTTTCCAAAGTTCCAAAAGTAAGGCATGCAGATTGATACCCACCTCCCAACCTGGCAAACACACTCAAGAACATGTGTGTGCGTGTGCGCACACACACACGTCAATTCTCTGTATGTAATTAGAGCTTTAAAAACTTCCAATGTGCAAACTTCTGTCATTGTCAGTTCTTTCCCTCCCAGGTCTTCCCAGTTCCTGCTTATTTCTTCCAGTAATACTTACATACCTGTTTCAGTTATAATTGCTCTGTAAAAAACCACACCAACTTAGTGGGGTAAACCAACAATCATTTTATTATTTCTTAAGGTTTCTGTGAGTCAGCCTGAAGGACTCTCATGCTAGTGACATCAGACAGTGACTGAAGCTGTAGCAGCAGATCGGAGCAGGGAGCAAGGTGGACTAAAGCACCTAGGAGCTGGATGGTCATCTCTCCTTCTTCAAGTAGTCTCAGGGCAGCGGCTGCCACAAGTAAGTGCTCAGTAAATGGTAGCTCTGAAAATTACTAGCTCCATGGAAAAACCCAAAGTGGTTTTTAAAAAATATTTTTTTATTTACTTATTTGGTTACATTGGGTCTTAGTTGCGGCACGCGGGATCCTTTGTTGTGGTGCACAGGCTTAGTTGCCCCGTGGCATGTGGGACCTTAGCTCCCCGACAAGGGATTGAACCTGCATCCCCTGCATTGGAAGGCAGATTCTCAACCACTGGACCACCAGGGAAGTCCCCCCAAATTGTTTGAAGATGGGATTTTTTTCTACCTCCACAGAAAATAATTGGGGAAATGTTACCCAGCTTGTGAACTTTTGTTTTTGTCGTTATTAATTAGCACTCATATAACTTAATGCTCTTAAATGGCCTGACAATAATTTATTTGTAAGTTTAATACCACTCCTGACAGAAGGTAGGTGCTACAACAATGTAGAAACAAGGAGAGCATAATTAAAAGAGCATATTAAAGATACAAGTAATTTGAATTACTCAAATTATGAATCTGAACACTGAACTAAAACTGTGGGCTGATGGTGGAGGGAGATATTCTTCCTCCAGCCTTACGGGCTACCATGACATTCCCTCACCTGTTGTACATGGATATCCCTTCAGAGAAGGCCGGAATTGCTTCATTTCCACCTAAGAATTTTACAATATTCATCTAGTGTCTTTAAATCTTTACAAGGTATTACATGCTGTCTCAAAGATTTATAAGTGCTGTTGACTGAATGTTTGTGTTCCCTCCAAAATCCATATGTTGAAGCCCTAATCCCCAATGTGATGGCATTGGAGATGGGGCCTTTGGGAGGTAATTAGGTTTAGATGAGGTAATGAGGTGGGGTTCTCATGATGGGATTAGTGTCCTTATACGAAGAGATCAGAGAGCTACTAGCCTCCCCATATGAGGATACAACAAGAAGGCAACCATCTGAAAATCAAGAAGAGGGACCTTTCTAGATACCAAATCTGCCAGCACCTTGATCTTGAACTTCCCAGCCTCTAGAAATGTGAAAAATAAATGTCTGTTGTTTAAGCCACCTAGTCTATGGTATTTTAACTGCCCAAATTGACTAAGACAATAAGGAAATTAAATATTTAGATTTAGAAATGCATTTTCCCATAGAAAACTTGATTTAAATAATAATTCACTTCTGAGGGGAGGCCACTGACTGAATTCGTAATGTAGTTGAAATAGCAAATATTTTTAAATGAAAAGGCAGTGTTTTAAAAACTGTTGGAATATTGTTTTTCAAGAAAACAGGAAAAATAGGCATTAGTCTGTGGATCAGGAGCCCTGGGTTCAGTCTTCTGCTCTCTACTGTCTGGCTATGTGAATCTAACCAGGTCATTTTACCTCTCCAGCCCTCAATTTCTTCATTTTGTAAAATTAAAGAGTAAAGGAGGTTGCAATAAAAGCATACTTTAAAAAATGTTCTTCCCATTCCTATACCCTCTAAAAGGAACTGAAAGAAGCTAGTTAGAGAAGGAGACTCCATCTACACTGAGACTAAGAAAGGCCCTAGCCTCATACACAAACTGTAAAGAACTTTATCCGCAAAGAGCATCACTAGAAGTAAAGCTAGCCGAGAAGCCAGGTTCTGTTGCTCCTGGACAAATGCAAACTATGGAGATGAGACTGAGGCACCACTAATCCTACCCAGTTTAGGGGAATGAGGGCTTCAAAGGATGAGTGGGGTTCAGAAAAGATAGCAGACTTCCTGCTTTGAGTCATTCCCTGCTAAAAGTCTCCAGGAGGTAATGGCATGTCCAGAAATTCTATTTAGGGTAAATTAGAGGCTGCAGACTGGTTAGAAGAGAAACCTTAAAGCTGATTTTGCAAAGCACTGTATATCAATCAGACTGAGGGAATGTCAAAGGTCAACATCAAAGAATTGGGGAGGGGGACACCAATGAAATTGTGGGACCAGGGTACTTCAGCTCTGCCATTGCCAAAAATAATGGGACAGGAGGAGGAAAGCTTGAATAAAGGAGAAATTTATTATTATTTTTTCTTCTTAGAAACTACTTGGAGGGTAGTAGAGGGAAAACATTGAAGACCCAAGCTCAGAGCACCTGACAGCTGTGCCATCCTTTCTGTCTCACTTGGTGTCCTTAGGGAATTAGGATCATGGAAGTCTCAAAGTTAACCTATCTTGTAGTTTATTCTTGTCTAATGACTGGACGGAGAGTTTTGCAGGTTTTGACAGGGCTCAACAAAATAATTCTTACTGGTACAGGCGAAGAGTGAAGCCAGAGTTCCAGCCCCATCAGGGTTACCACTTTGGCAACTGGTATGAGCAGTAGCACAGCCATTACTCTCTTTGTGTGCAGTGGATGGATGCACGTGAGCCCTCTGGACACCCAGCTGAAACTTTGGTTACTCTGACAAAACCACAGCTCTGACTGAAAAGAAAGATGAAGACCCACTAGAGCTAACTAATGAGAATGTAACCTACTCTGGGAGGTCTACATGAACATCCTTGAGGCCCCAGGTCCACCTGCAGAGTCATCTTGAGCTTTGACCAGAAAACCAACACCTCTGACAAGAAATTGAAGCTGATTAAGAACTATCAGGAAAAAGTAGAGTCTGAACTGAGTTCCATCTGTATCACTGACCTGAGATTGTTGGATAAGTACATAATAGCCAGTGCAGCTAATCCAGAAAGTAGTCTTTTATCTGAAAATTGAGACTACTTCCAGTATCTCTTTTGCCTAAGTTGATGATCAAAAACAAACTATAGACAATTCCCAAGGAGCTTACCAAAAGGCATTAGATATAAACATGAAAGAGATGTAATCTACACGCTCAATCCACCTTGGACTGGCTCTGAGCTTTTCTATACTTTACTCTGAGATCCTAAATAACCCAGAGCTTGCCTGCACACTGGCTAAAATGACTTTTGATGAAGCCATCATAGAACTTGATGTACTGAATGAAGACTCATACAAAAATATCTTTATCATGCAGTAGCTTAGAGACAACCTAACACTATGGACATCAGACAATGCAGGAGAAGAGAGTGACGTCAGAAGGTGCAGAAAGCTAAATCTATACAGAGTGTCATCATTTTTTCCTTCAAGAAAACTTTTTACCCATCTCCATTCCTCATTCCACTTGGATTCTCTGTAGCAAAGAAATCCATTCAGTGTATAGACTCAACAGTTTGAAATTTTACAATGTATGGACAACATTTCTCAGAGTAAGTGTTTTACTTACATAGATCAATTTCGTAATCGTCTCTTCCTCAGATGTAAATGACAGCTTTAAGTGTTATATAGAATAAAATGGACATTTTAAAACTAGGAAGGGACTTCCCTGGTCATCCAGTGGCTGAGACTCTGCACTCTCAATGCAGGGGGCCAGGGTTTGATCCCTGGTCAGGGAACTAGATCCCACAAGCCACAACTAAGACCCAATGCAGGCAAATAAATTTTTTTAAAAATTGGAAAAAAATGGAATGTAGGACAGAATTCCACTAACATAGGACTCCTAGAAGGAGAATAAGATTATAGGGAAGGTACTGAGTCAGAGGGTTCCCTCTGCTGGTCAAAAGGTGGCATTAGAGTAGCTTGGATGCCAACTGAAACAAAAGGCAGAAATAAATATTCAGAAGAAAAGGAGTCTTTGGGAGAATGTATGGGGAAAGAGTGTGACTGGTTGTTTATATCTGAATATGTCTTATCTCTCAAAACTGTTCATTGCTTGAAGTACAACTAAAAGTTGTACTGAACCTTTTTGTGCCTTGGTTTCCTCCGTGTAAAATGGATATAAAAGTGATGCCAGAGAGGGCAGAGAGCAGAAGCAAGAAGAAGTACAATCCTGCAGCCTGTGGAACAAAAACCACATTCACAGAAAGATAGACAAGATGAAAAAGCAGAGAGCTATGTACCAGATGAAGGAACAAGATAAAACCCCAGGAAAACAACTAAATGAAGTGGAGATAGGCAACCTTCCAGAAAAAGAATTCAGAATAATGATAGTGAAGATGATCCAGGACCTTGGAAAAAGAATGGAGGCAAAGATCGAGAAGATGCAAGAAATGTTTAACAAAAACCTAGAAGAATTAAAGAACAAACAAACAGAGATGAACAATACAATAACTGAAATGAAAAATACACTAGAAGGAATCAATAGCAGAATAACTGAGGCAGAAGAACGGATAAGTGACCTGGAAGACAGAATGGTGGAATTCACTGCTGCAGAACAGAATAAAGAACAAAGAAGGAAAAGAAATGAAGACAGCCTAAGAGACCTCTGGGAAAACATTAAACACAACACTCACATAATAAGAGTCCCAGAAGGAGAAGAGAGAGAGAAAGGACCAGAGAAAATATTTGAAGAGATTATAGTCGAAAACTTCCCTAACATGGGAAAGGAAATAGCCACCCAAATCCAGGAAACACAGCGAGCCCCATACAGGATAAACCCAAGGAGAAACACGTCGAGACACATAGTAATCAAATTGGCAAAAATTAAAGACAAAGAAAAATTATTGAAAACAGCAAGGGAAAAATGACAAATAACATACAAGGGAACTCCCATAAGGTTAATAGCTGATTTCCCAGCAGAAACTCTACAAGCCAGAAGGGAGTGATACACTTAAGTGTATAATGATAAAAATGATATACTTAAAGTGATGAAAGGGAAGAACCTACAACCAAGATTACTCTACCTGGCATGGATCTCATTCAGATTCGATGGAGAAATCAAAAGCTTCACAGACAAGCAAAAGCTAAGAGAATTCAGCACCACCAAATCAGCTCTACAACAAATGCTAAAGGAACTTCTATAAGTGGGAAACACAAGAGAAGAAAAGGACCTACACAAACAAACCCAAAACAATTAAGAAAATGGTCATAGGAACATACATATCGATAATTACCTTAAACGTGAATAGCTTAAATGCTCCAACCAAAAGACACAGGTTTCCTGAATGGATACAAAAACAAGACCCATATATGTGCTGTCTACAAGAGACCCACTTCAGACCTAGGGACACATACAGACTGAAAGTGAGGGGATGGAAAAAGATATTCCATGCAAATAGAAATCAAAAGAAAGCTGGAGTAGCTATACTCATATCAAATAGAATACACTTTAAAATAAAGGTTACAAGAGACAAGGAAGGACACTACACAATGATCAAGGGATCAATCCAAGAAGAATATATAACAATTATAAATATATATGCACCCAACATAGGAGCACCTCAATACATAAGACAACTGCTAACAGCTATAAAAGAGGAAATCAGCAGTAACACAATAAGAGTAGGGGACTTTAACACCTCACTTACACCAATGGACAGATCATCCAAACAGAAAATTAATAAGGAAACAGAAGCTTTAAATGACACAATGGACCAGATAGATTTAATTGGTATTTATAGGACATTCCATCCAAAAACAACACATTACACTTTCTTCTCAAGTGCGCACGGAACATTCTCCAGGATAGATCACATCTTGGGTCACAAATCAAGCCTCAGTGAATTTAAGAAAATTGAAATCATATCAAACATCTTTTCTGACAACAATGCTATGAAATTAGAAATGAATTACAGGGAAAAAACCGTAAAAAACACAAAACATGGAGGCTAAACAATACATTACTAAATAACCAAGAGATCACTGAAGAAATCAAAGAGGAAATCAAAAAATACCTAGAGACAAATGACAATGAAAACACGACGATCCAAAACCTATGGGATGCAGCAAAAGCAGTTCTAAGAGGGAAGTTTATAGCTATACAAGCCTACCTCAAGAAACAAGAAATATCTCAAATAAACAATCTAACTTTACACCTAAAGGAACTAGAGAAAGAAGAACAAACAAAACCCAAAGTTAGCAGAAGGAAAGAAATCATAAAGATCAGAGCAGAAATAAATGAAATAGAAACAAAGAAAACAATAGGCAAGATCAATAAAACTAAAAGCTGGTTCTTTGAGAAGACAAACAAAATTGATAAACCATTAGCCAGACTCATCAAGAAAAAGAGGGAGACGAGTCAAATCAATAAAATTAGAAATGAAAACGGAGAGGTTACAACAGACACCACAGAAATATAAAGGATCGTAAGAGACCACTACAAGCAACTTTATGCCAGTAAAATGGACAACCTGGAAGAAATAGACAAATTCTTAGAAAGGTATAACCTTTCAAGACTGAACCAGGAAGAAATAGAAAATATGAACAGACCAATCACAAGTAATGAAATTGAAACTGTGATTAAAAATCTTCCAACAAACAAAAGTCCAGAACCAGATGACTTCACAGGTGAATTCTATGAAACATTTAGAGAAGAACTAACACCCATACTTCTCAGACTCTTCCAAAAAATTGCAGAGGAAGGAACACTCCCACACTCATTCTATGAGGCCACCATCACCCTGATACCAAAACCAGACAAAGATACTACAAAAAAAGAAAATTACAGACCAATATCACTGATGAATATAGATGCAAAATTCCTCAAGAAAATACTAGCAAACAATCCAACAACACATTGAAAGGATCATACACCATGATCAAGTGTGATTTATCCCAGGAATGCAAGGATTCTTCAAGATACACAAATCAATCAATGTGATACACCACATTAACAAATTGAAGAAGAAAAACCATATGATCATCTCAACAGATGCACAAAAAGCTTTCGACAAAATTCAACACCCATTTATAACAAAAACTCTCCAGAAAGTGGGCATACAGGGAACCTACCTCAACATAATAAAGGCCATATATGACAAACCCACAGCAAACATCATTCTCAATGGTGAAAACCAGAAATCATTTCCTCTAAGATCAGGAACGAGACAAGGATGTCCACTCTCACCACTATTATTCAACATATTCTTGGAAGTCATAGCCACATCAATCAGAGAAGAAAAAGAAATAAAAGGAATCCAAATTGGAAAAGAAGAAGTAAAACTGTCACTGTTTGCAGATGACATGGTAGTGTACATAGAGAATCCTAAAAATGCCACCAGAAAACCCCTAGAGCTAATCAATGAATATGGTAAAGTTGCAGGATACAAAATTAATGCACAGAAATCTCTTGCATTCCTATACACTAATGATGCAAAATCTGAAAGAGAAATTAAGGAAACCCTCCCATTCAACATTGCAACGAAAAGAATAAAATACCTAGGAATAAACCTACCTAGGGAGACAAAAGACCTGTATGCAGAAAACTATAAGACACTGATGAAAGAAATTAAAGATGATACCAACAGATGGAGAGATATACCATGTTCTTGGATTGGAAGAATCAATATTGTGAAAATGATTATACTACCCAAAGTAATCTACAGATTCAATGCAATCCCTATCAAATTACCAATGGCATTTTTTACAGAATTAGAACAAAAAAATCTTAAAATTTATATGGAGACACAAAAGACCTGGAATAGCCAAAGAGGTCTTGAGGGAAAAAAACAGCTGGAGGAGTCAGACTCCCTGACTTCAGACTATACTACAAAGCTGCAGTAATCAAGAAAGTATGGTACTGGCACAAAAACAGAAATATAGATCAATGGAACAGGATAGAAAGCCCAGAGATAGACCCACGCACCTATGGTCAACTAATCTATGACAAAGAAGGCAAGGATATACAATGGAGAAAAGACAGTGTCTTCAATAAGTGGTGCTGGGAAAACTGGACAGCTACATGTAAAAGAATAAGATTAGAACACTCCCTAACACCATACACAAAAATAAACTCAAAATGGATTAGAGACCTAAATGTAAGAGTGGACAGTATAAAACTCTTAGAGGAAAACATAGGAAGGACACTCTTTGACATAAATCACAGCAAGATCTTTTTTGACCCACCTCCTAGAGTACTGGAAATAAAAACAAAAATAAACAAATGGGACTTAATGAAACTTCAAAGCTTTTGCACAGCAAAGGAAACCATAAACAAGACGAAAAGGCAACCCTCAGAACGGGAGAAAGTATTTGCAAACGAATCAACAGACAAAGGATTAATCTCCAAAATATATAAACAGCTCATGCAACTCAATATTAAAGAAACAAACAACCCAATCCAAAAATGGCCAGAAGACCTAAATAGACATTTCTCCAAAGAAGACATACAGATGACCAAGAAGCACATGAAAAGCTGCTCAACATCACTAATTATTAGAGAAATGCAAATCAAAACTACAATGAGGTATCACCTCACACCAGTTAGAATGGGCATCATCAGAAAATCTACAAACAACAAATGCTGGAGAGGGTGTGGAGAAAAGAGAACCCTCTTGCACTGTTGGTGGGAATGTAAATTGATACAGCAACTATGGAGAACAGTATGGAGGTTCTTTACAAAATTAAAAATAGAATTACCATATGATCCAGCAATCCCACTACTGGGCATATACCCAGGGAAAGCCATAATTCAAAAAGAAACATGCACCCCAATATTTATTTTAGCACTATTTACAATAGCCAGGTCATGGAAGCAGCCTAAATGCCCATCGACAGATGAATGGATAAAGAAGATGTGGTACATATATACAATGGAATATTACTCAGCCATAAAAAGGAATGAAATTGAGTCATTTGTTGAGGTGTGGATGGATCTAGAAACTGTCATACAGAGTGAAGTAAGACAGAAAGAGAAAAACAAATATCGTATATTAACACATGTATGTGGAACCTAGAAAAATGGTACAGATGAACCTGTTTGCAGGGCAGAAGTTGAGCCACAGATGTAGAGAACTAACAAATTGACACCAAGGGTGGAAATCCGCGGGGGGGCTGGGGATGGTGGTGTGCTGAATTGGGCAATTGGGATTGACATGTATACACTGATGTGTTTAAAATTGATGACTAATAAGGACCTGCTGTATAAAAAGAAAAACCTGAGTCTCAGTTTCCACATGTATAAATTGGGGTTATAAAAATGTTTATTTCGGACTTCCCTGGTGGCACAGTAGTTGAGAGTCCGCCTGCCGATGCAGGGGACATGGGTTTGTGTCCCAGTCTGGGAAGATCCCACATGCTGTGGAGTGGCTGGGCCCGTGAGCCATGGCCGCTGAGCCTGCGCATCCGGAGCCTGTGCTCCACAACGGAAAAAAATGTTTATTTCATAGTGTTGTATGGATTAAATGACATAAAGCATGCAAAAATGCTCTGTTTTGGGGTGATAGCTGTACTGCCCATGACCATCCTTAGATTAGAGGTTGAAAAGTAATACCCTGTAGGTTGGATTTGGCTTAAAGATGTTTTGTTTGGCCTTGTATTGGGGGTCCTTAAGACCACCCCCAGGAGGATTCACTAGGAGGAATTACAGGACTAAGCATATAGTCATACTCATGGCTATGACTTTTTATGGTAAAGGATACACAGCCAAATCAGCAAAGGAAAAATCATATGGGATGGGCTTCCCTGGTGGCACAGTGGTTAAGAATCCCCCTGCCAATGCAGGGGACACGGGTTCGAGCCCTGGTCCAGGAAGATCCCACATGCCACGGAGCAACTAAGCCCGTGCACCACAATTACTGAGCCTGTGCTCTAGAGCCCGCTAGCCCCAACTCCTGACGCCCGTGTGTCACAACTACTGAAGCCCGTGTGCCACAACTACTGAAGCCCGTGTGCCTAGAGCCTGTGCTCCGCAACAAGAGAAGCCACCACAATGAGAAGCCCGCGCACTGCAACAAAGAGTAGCCCCTGCTCTCAGTAACTAGAGAAAACCCACGTGCAAGCGAAGACACAATGCAATCTATAAAAGAAAAAAAAAATCACATCGGGCAAAGTCCAGGTAAACCAGACACAAGCTTTGAAGGGTCCTCTCCCATGGAGTCATACAGGACAGGCTCAACTGCCCCAGCAATAAGTGATGACAACACACGTGAAATGCTGCCAACCAAGAAGCTCATTGGAGACTCGGTGCCCAAGTTTTTTTTGGGAGACAGGTCATGTAGGCAGCCTCTGCCAGGCACATACCAAAATTCCAGACTCCCAGAATGAAAGCAGGTGCTCGGCATAAGCCATATTGTTTGTACAAACAGTTTAGCCCAGTGAGTCCTTCTTATCAGTTCTGAGAATGCTGGGAACCAAATTCAAGTTCCCAGATGCTAGCCAAGGGCCAACCGTGTAGGTAGGAGGCATTTCTAAAGAAAAGCAGTTAGTCCTGCTATGTTAACTCTTTTTTTTGCACAAGCCTGCACAGGGTTTGCCCATGCGGTATTCTTTCTTTCTTTCTCTCTCTCTGTCTTTCTCTCCCTCCCTCCCTCCCTCCCTCCCTCTCTCCCTCTCTCCCTTCCTTCCTTCCTTCCTTGCCATCCTTCAAAAATTAAGAAATTTTACTCAGGATTTCCAACTTCTTGTGAAAAGTCAGATATTGTGGTAAGAATAGATCCATATGCCCAAATGGCAATAATTGTTACTCCCCTTTAAATAAGGCTTAAATTAACCCCAGTCTTCACCACTGTCAATAGTCTTTCCTACAACTGAGTGCCAATTGCCATTTAATGCCATGCTTTTGTGACTCTGGCTATGGGCTGCTTAAACCAAGAGTGGCCAATTGACCAGAGTACAAGAAAAAGGAGAGGCATGTGGAACACCACTGAGTCATGATAATGAACAATAATGCAAAAGAGTCAAATTCATAAATTCCTGCTGTTGAGGTCCCCACAAATGTCTCAAATCCAGAACTCCTCTCTGGTACTTCCTATTATAGCAATTACTTATGGGTATTTTTGAATTGATAGGACAACCTTTTCATTGTTATTTACAATAAGCCCCTTTAATTTAACTTGAATCAGTCTTTGTTCCTATCCACCTAAAGATTACTGACTGGAATAGTGATAATATAAAGAAGATATTACATATATTTTCAGTTACTACTTTGTAAATTGAAGTCATTATTATCATCAGTGCCAAGACTTGTTAGAGTGGACTAACATATATCAACAGGAAGGTAATAAATCCAATGAATATTCAAGTAGTTCTACTTATCAATGTATCCACTTATTTACTAACTTAACAAAGGTCTACTGAACACCTACCATGTGACAAGATATCAAAATAAAATTTACCATTACATTCTAGCACCTAGAAAAGTACCAGGCATGGAGTTTGGATTTAATAAATGTCTCCTGACTTCATAAATATAAAGTTCACCTATAAGGAGATCAAGAAACCCAAGGATAGAAATAATGAAAATAATTTTGTTTGGTATAAAAACGGGAAACGGCCAGTGATATTTTTACAGGCGTTCTAGATGGTTCTTTCTAAATTCTAGCTATAAAACTGGTACAGAGGCTAGTTACAGAGGACGAACTGAAACTATTCCAAGGTTCCATTTTACCAAAATCAGAGAATTTGAAAAATTCTTTACTTACCTCCATGATAATTTTATTCCTCAGAAGACTGAGGAAGCAATTAGGGGAACTTATACTCTAATAAGTTAATTACTTATTACTAATAAGGAAAAACTGGTTAGTGAAGTATGTAAAAGCTACAAGAATATCAAGAAAAAGTAGTGTCGTATTAGAGTTGGACACTGAGAGTAGAGTTTGAATTTATTAGTATTCTTTTAGTTGTAAATGACAGGAATCCAACTGAAATTGACTCAGGCGCAATTGGATGCAGGTTTTCAAATGAAGTCATCAGGAACCAGTATTTCTCTTTTGATATTAATTGCTTTCCTGTGTGCTGGCTTCATTCTCAAGATAGGGTCACCTCATAGTGGCAAGATGACCTCTAATAGCTCTGAGCTTATGTCCTACAAGGCTAGCAACCTCATTAGAAAGAGAGCATCTCTTCCCCAATAGTTTCCAAGAAGTCAATTTGAGAATCATTAGACAGGCTTGTGTTATGGGCCCATCCCTAAACCAATTATGTGACCTGTACAGCGGCTGGGAATAGGTATATACCAGGAATATACTACGTCTGAAACTGAGGAGGTAAAGTCAGCACAAATAGACTGAAAAGGAAGAGTTCCATGAAGGAAAATTAAGGGTCCACTCTAAGAATTGGAGGTTCTTGGGATTCATTCATTCATTCAACAACTATTTACTGAGTGCCTAATATGTGTATACCTATTTTAGATTCCAGGTATATATTCCAGTGAATAATATAGACAAAAATTCTTGCTCTATTGGACCTTGCGTTCCAGTTGGGGTGAGGGAGAGAAACAATAAACAGCTACATTAATAAACTATGTCATATTTCAGGTGGTTATATGTGCTGTGAAGGAAAATATCAGGGAAGCGGAATAGAGATTGCTGGGGAGAAAGGGTGCTGCAATTTTATGTAGGATTATCAGAGAAGGCCTCATTTGAGCCAAAGAAGATGAGGGAATGAGCTCTGTGGATATCTGCGTAGAGAGGGGTATGTGTGGGTTTGTACCTGGCACAGTGAGCCAGGGGAGAGTAGATGAGGTCAAAGATTGTAAAACATCTTGTAGGCTATTGACTCTGATTTTACTCCGAGTTACGAAGCCACTGGAGAGCTTGAGCAGGGTAGTGACATGATCTAGTTGACATTTAAAAGTGTTGATCAAAGGGAGAGAGCTGGAGATTAGGTAAGAGATTAGTGCAATAATCCAGATTAGAGGTATTAATGGTTTAGAACAAAATGATAACAGTGGACCTGGTTTAAAGAGGTCAGATGCTGGAAATATTTTGATGGCAGTGAACTGCGGGGAGGGAGACATGAGAGAAAGTATCAAGGATAACTGAGATTTTTGACTAGAATGATTGGAAGGCTGGAATTACCATTAACTGAAATGCAGAAAACTGCGGGAGCAATAGGTTTGTAGGAGAACAGGAGTTCCATTGTAGACATATTAAATTTGAGATACTTTCATGATTCAAAGTGGAGATGTTGATAGGCAGTTAACCTATGAGTGTGGGATTCAAGTGAGAGTCCCTGGCTGCAGAGTTATTAGTATATAGATGGTATTTAACACCATGAGACTGGATGAGACCACTTAAGGAGAGAGAGTATGAAGATAAGAGTTCCAAGAATCAGGTGCTACTTCAATGTTTAGATGTCAGGGTAATGATAAGGAATCAGCAAAGGAGACTGAGGCTGAGAAGCAGCCAGTCTAGATAAGAGGCAATCTAAGAGAATGAGATATCCTGGAAGCAAAGGGAATAAAATGCTTCCAGGAGAAAGAGATCAATCTGTCAAATGAAGGGAGGTCAAGTGAAAATAAGGATTGACCTTTGGATTTAACTACATGGAGGCCTTGACATAAGCAGCTTAAATGGTGTAAAGGTGGGCTTCCCTGGTGGCCCAGTGGTTGAGAGTCCGCCTGCCGATGTAGGGGAGGTGGGTTCGTGCCCCGGTCCGGGAAGATCCCACATGCCGCGGAGCGGCTGGGCCCATGAGCCAGGGCCGCTGGGCCTGTGCCTCCGGAGCCTGTGCTCCGCAACGGGAGAGGCCACAGCAGTGAGAGGCCCGTGTACCGAAAAAAAAAAAAGTGGTGTAAAGGTGAAAAAACCCTATTGGGGTCTGTTCAAGAGAGAATGAGAAGAAAGGAATTTAGAGACTACAAATATTAAAAACAACAATGCAGTTTATTTCTATGTGTTTTGCAATAAGAAGGAGCGGAGGAATGGGGTAGTAGCTAGAAGAAGATATCGAGGTTTTTTTTTTTTTTTTAGGAGAGAAATTTATATGTTGATAGAATGATCCAGTGGGGAGAGGAAACCGATGATGTAGGAGAGTGAAGGCAGAATTGATGGAGCAGTGTTCTTGAGGAGACTTGCAAAAACAACAGATGTCTACTACAAAGCATATGGGAGATTTCAGAAAAGCAGATTTCTAAAAGCCCAGAGTAAAGATAACTATGATTTTTATGACCAACATCATTTAAAATGGACAACAGATTAAGAAGAATGAGAGTGCCTGAGGGGTGGAATTCTGATGGAATGGAGAATTCTGGCTTGAATCTAAATTTTGATAACCACTGGCATTCACATGCTTACATGTGTAGTATCAGGGCCCAAGTCCTCCATTATTGTGCACGAGGGGAAAAGGAGTCTCCTGAGAAAGAATTCATTCTAAAGGAAGAGAAAGTAGGACTCTTAAGTTTGGACCAAAAACTGGCCAGATGGGCGGGAAAATCAGTACAGCATGGTGTCTGTCTCTCTGATTTAGCTTCTGGCCCAGCCTCTACAAAGCCATGTTAGAGTCCTAGGGAGAGGGGAATACAAGAAATGAAAGCTCTGTTTCAATAAATTATGTAAGATACTAGGATCACAAGACAAACCTATTCTGTGGCTCATCTGTTGATGCTAACACACAAAGGAGAAAAGCCTTGATCCTGCTCTGGTGCAGCCTGGCCTCAGTGATTTAAGGACTCTAAAAACTGTCCCACCCCCAACTTTAACATTCAATAAGCCTGCAGTGGAGACCAGCCCTGACGGTTGTGGTAACAACAGAGGCCTCACCACTCTGCAACAGTGGGAACCAGTCTTAAGAGCGGGAGAGATTTTAATTGTTTGTAGCTTTGGAAAACAATACCCCTAGCGTGGATATCACCTGCCGCTGTGGCAGTGGTTGGGCACTATCAAGTAACTTCATGGGAAGCAGAGGCTTTGGCAGCAGGTATCACCAAAGGGGGCCAGGGTAGGAGAGAATCATGGCAGACACAGGTGGTAACTGACATGACTTGTTTATGAGTGCATGTGTCCTACCACCTATGAGCTTCCTAAAGGCAATTGGATGATACTTTGAGAGTAGCTAGAAGTCCCACAATAGAGAGGTAGGGTGAAATCAGAAAAAATACTGTTTATTATTGTTAATATGGTTTCGTTTGATCCATAGGTTGGTGTGCCTAGGGAAACATAGGTTACAAGAAATTACAATCACATATAAAGCTGATGAGGAAGAAAAAAAAACAACAAAACACGTGTGTCTGAAAAGAATGGGCTCTGTTGAGATATATGCTGATGATAGAAAGAGGTATGCACAACCACCACACATATGAAGGAAAAGACTCAGGAAGGAGAAAGCCCAGAACCAGCTGAAGTGGAGGATAACAAAAACAATTCAGTTAAAAAAGCAACAACATTGGGCTTCCCTGGTGGCGCAGTGGTTGAGAGTCCGCCTGCTGATGCAGGGGATGCGGGTTCTTGCCCCGGTCCAGGAGGATCCCACATGCTGCGGAGTGGCTGGGCCGCTGAGCCTGCACGTCCGGAGCCTGTGCTCCGCAACGGGAGAGGCCACAACAGTGAGAGGCCCACGTACCGCAAAACAAAAAAAAACCAAAACAACAACATTATGTTTGGAGTAAGAAAATGATGTAATGCTGACAGATGCCAGAGAAAGTATAACTACTTAACTGTTGCTTTACTTCTTCTTCTTTTTTTTAATAAAGAAAATGAAGAACCTAGGGGTAAGACAGGAAAAAAGACACAGACCTACTAGAGAATGGACTTGAGGATATGGGGAGGGGGAAGGGTAAGCTGTGATAAAGCAAGAGAGAGGCACGGACATATATACACTACCAAACGTAAGGTAGATAGCTAGTGGGAAGCAGCCGCATAGCACAGGGAGATCAGCTCAGTGCTTTGTGACCACCTAGAGGGGTGGGATAGGGAGGATGGGAGGGAGGGAGACTCAAGAGGGAAGAGATATGGGAACGTATGTATACGTATAACTGATTCACTTTGTTATACAGCAGAAACTAACACACCATTGAAAAGCAATTATACTCCAATAAAGATGTAAAAAAAGAAAATGGCACTCAAAGGAGGAGGTGGAAAACATAACTAAGCAGGCACTGATTGGATGGTATGACTATGAGAGATCCTCCTCATTATTCCTACTTTTCTATTTTCTGAAAATTTTAGAATGAGTATTATTTTTTTTTACTTAGAAAAAGATTCTTAACAGTTTATTGAAAACAAGGAATTAAAATTAGGCATACATAAAAGACTTAGAGTTCAAATCAATGCTTTAGATAATGCCAGGTCCACAATTCCAGATGAATTATATCCTTAGGTCCTGAGAGAGCACAGATGTGATGATAGGACGAGAGGTGATGGTCCTTAAGGCATGAGAACAAGCAAAGTTGCCAATAGATTATATCTAATGATTTTTAATTTATAAAGCAACTGTATATGCCTAATATTACCTACTATTACCTGCTACATGCTAAGCATTGTGCTAGACCAGGGGTTGGCAAACTATGGCCCGCAGGACAGTTTTAGCTCACTGCTTGTTTTTGTGCTAAGAATGGTAAATTTAATGGTTTGAAAAAAATCAAAAGAAGATTGCATGTCATGTAAAATTTATGTGAAAATCAAACTTCAGTGTCCATAAATAAAGTTTCATTAAAACACATCCACACCCATTTGCTTATATATTGTTTATGGTTGCTTTCATTCAACAGTGGCAGAGTTGGGTAGTTGTGACAGAGGCTTATGACCTGCAAAGCCTAAAATATTTACTATTTGGTCTTTTACAAAAAAAAAGAGAAAAAACTCACCAATTCTTAGGCTAGACGTATAACTGATGTTACCTGGTGTTATCTCTAATCCATGGCATCTGTGAGCATTTGTATTTCATTACCCTCCAGGTCCTTCCCAGGGAGGTGGGCTGGGTAACCACCATTATCTCCGTGATAAAATGGAAGCTTAGAGCACTTAAGTGACTTGTGCAAGGTTACACAGCTCCTGTGGGACTTATGTTGGCCTTCTGTTCACAAAGCCTACACTTTTTTTAATTTAATTTTTTAAATTGAAGTAGAGTTGATTTACAGTGTTGTGCCAGTCTCTGCTGTACAGTAAAGTGACTCAGTTATACACGTAGAGACATTCTTTTTTATATTCTTTTCCATTATGGTTTATCACAAGATATTGAATACAGTTCCCTGTGCTCTACAGTAGGACCTTGTTGTTTATCCATTCTGTATATAATAGTTTACATCTGCTAATCCCACACTCCCAGTCCTGCCCTCCCTCCTTGGCAAATCTGTTCTCTATGTCTGTGAGTCTGTTTTTGTTTTGTAGATAGGTGCAATATTTTATTTTATTTTTTAAATTTTTTTAAATTCTATTTATTTATTTTTGGCTGCATTTGGGTCTTTGTTGCTGTGTGTGGGCTTTCTCTAGTTGCAGCGAGCAGGGGCTACTCTTCATTGCAGCACATGGGTTTCTCATTTCAGTGGCTTCTCTTGTTGTGGAGCATAGGCTCTAGCCACATGGGCTTCAGTAGTTGTAGCATGCAGGCTCAGTAGTTGTGGTTCACAGGTTCTAGAGCACAGGCTCAGTAGTTGTGGCACACGGGCTTAGTTGCTCTGCGGCATGTGGGATCTTCCCGGACCAGGGATCAAACTTGTGTCCCCTGCATTGGCAGGTGGATTCTTAACCACTGCACCGCCAGGGAAGTCCTGTGCCATATTTTAGATTCCACATATAAGTGATATCATATGATATTTGTTTTTCTCTTTCTGACTTACTTCACTTAGTATGATAATCTCTAGTTGCATCCATGTTACTGCAAGTGGCATTAATTCATTCTTTTTTATGGCTGAGTAGTATTCCATTGTATATATGTACCACATCTTCTTTATCCATTTATCTGTTGATGGACACTTAGGTTGTTACCATGTTTTGGCTATTGTGAATAGTGTTGCTATGAACATAGGGGTGCATGTATCTTTTTGAATTATAGTTTTGTCTGGATATATGCCCAGGAGCGGGATTGCTGGATCATATGATAATTCTATTTTTAGTTTTCTGAAGAACCTCCATACTGCTTTCCATAGTGGCTGTACCAGCTTACATTCCCACCAACAGCATAGGAGGTTCCCTTTTCTCCACATCCTCTCCAGCATTTGTTATTTGTAGACTTTTTTTTTTTTTTGCCGTATGCGGGCCTCTCACTGTTGTGGCCTCTCCCATTGCGGAGCACAGGCTCCAGACACGCAGGCTCAGCGGCCATGGTTCACGGGCCTAGCCACTCCATGGCATTTGGGATCTTCCTGGACTGGGGCACGAACCCATGTCCCCTGCATCGACAGGCAGACTCTCAACCACTGCGCCACCAGGGAAGCCCCTTGTAGACTTTTTAATGATGGCCATTCTGACCAGTGTGAGGTGGTACCTCATTGTAGTTTTGATTTGCATTTTTCTAATCATTAGTGATGTTGAGCATCTTTTCATGTGCCTACTGGCCATCTGTATATCTTCTTTGGAGAAATGTCTATTAAGGTCTTCTGCCCGTTTTTTGATTGTGTTGCACAAAGCCCACACTTTTTATGCCACACTATAGTGCTAGAAGACTAGGAAGATGGCCAGATGTTTCACTTTTTCTTTTTTTTTTTCTAGTGGAGAAAAGAATACTCCAGAAATTGTGTTCTAGTGAGTTTCATTTTCTATTTCAGAAAATATTTTAAATAAATTGCTAAAAGAGTGGCTATAAAAGGAAAAGAAAATATTCACTGAGAATACATTCCTGCGTTGATCATATTTCTTTAGTATAAAACATTTCAGATAATATTTATGTATTAAGGTATAAGAGAAATCAAATTATAAAGAAGGGTTCTTATGTTTGCATACTGCTTTACAGTTTTTTGAAGCACCTTTACATGTACTATTTTATTTGAGACAACTCTGTCAGTTTAGCAAGGCAGTGATTGCGAGGCCCATTCTGCAGATGAAGCTCAGAAAGGTTAAATGGCTTGTCTAAAGTCATAAAAGTAATCAGTGACAGAAGCTAGAGCTTGAAGCCAGGTCTTCTGACTTCCAGTTCAGTGTTCAGGACATAATAAAATAGCTAATGCTTACTGCATTCTTAATTTGTGCCAGGAACTGCTCTAAATACTTTACCCATATTAACTTATTTGAGTTTTGCAATGACACTGTGAAATATTTTCTATTATTACTACTCCCATTTTATCTATGAGAAAACTGAGACACAGAGTGATCTAGTCACTTGCTCGAGACCACAGTGTATGGTAGGTGGTAGAGCCAGGATTTGGCTTTGGAGCCAGAGGGCTTAACCACTACTCTATTTCCTCCTGGGGCATCTGACACTGTCCTATGATATCACTCTGGACCAATAGCAAACCTGCGTGCTGGATGAAAATGCAGTTAGGTGACTACATGGTCTGCAGCATAACAATACTAAGAGTAGCGATTAAAGGTTTGTAGTATCCTGAATGGGAGTTCCTCCGAGGAAAGGGATTTGTAGTGAAGCCTTACATTGTTCGTTCCTTTTTTGCCTAACATGTTGTATTGCAGGTTACAAATGCAGGAAGTCGATTTACAGGTTGTATTATCTGATTTTAACTAAGTAATCCTCTCAAAATAAGAGGGTTGCCTGAAAGCATCCACACAAAGAAACTGTGTGTGTTGAGCCGTTTATACTGATAGATACGTGTGCATATTTTGCATATTCTAATAATGCAAGCACAATCAATTAATAAGATGATGCCAGGGCCACTACTTGTAATCCTTTGTGAGCTGAAGTGAGATAAAGCAATTGATAATCTAAGCAGATCTATCATAGGTAGTCTCATTGCTCTCTCTAGAACTATAATTAATATTATACAAAATGATAGAAAATCATTAATAATAAAAATAATTTTGGAGTCAAAACAGTTGGTGACCACTGACCTACACACACAAAGTCAAGCTGAACCCTTGGGCAATGAGCTGGATGACTGAGTTCAGTAAATACCAGGAACATTCAGACAGTCACATGTTTGGGGCTTGTTCATATGATCCATACAATTTCTATTGTCCTGTTTGTTTTGCAAGTGTAACACAAGTGTAATTCAGGTATTCTAAGCAACCCCCTAGAAGTTATTTGCAATCATTCTAAGCCAGTGGTTCACAGAGTATGGTCCCAGGACCACCAGCATTAGCATCACCCGGGAACTAGTTAGAAAGGCAAATTTTCAGACCCCACCCCAGATTCACCAAGAGAGAAGCTCTGGGTGTGGCAACAATCTATTGTTAAACAAGCTGTCCAGGTGATTTTGTTTATAATTTGAGAACTGTGTATTGTATGTATCTAGAACAGTTAAATTAGAAATAGTTGGAAGGATAGGGAAGCCTTTCTTAACGCTCAAAGCTAATGAGCATTGGTTAAAGGCCACTTAAAGTGAATCTACTTAAATCACAGTTTTACAGTCTTGGTGTTCAAAGTAAGGTCCAGAGACTACCGTATCAGCACTTGTGGGAGCTCGTTAGAAATGCAGAATCCCCCTCCTCCAATCTTAACTGAATCATAACCTGCAGTTTAACAAGACTTTCAGGTGATTCCTATGCACATTAATATTTCAGCAGCTGGGTTACAGGAAATCGTTTTTTATGTTTGATTGGGAATTAACTTCTAAAATGTCGATATTTTGCTTGTCTTTTGGACAAAAATTGTGTGACAGTATGATACAGCCTTCTTCCCCACTTTATGTCTGACTTGTGGTACTATCATAACTTTGTAATCAAAATAATTTGAGGGCTTCATTATTTTCCAAAGGCTTCTTTTAGTCTTTGATAATCAAATCATTCTCTTTTGAAGTGCTTATCAGCATCCCTGCTTATTTTCTCTCAGTACATGCATATCAGGTCTAATGTCTCCCTTTTCCATGGCTTTTATGTGACCCAGCAGTTTTCCAACATTATGTTCACTGACTTTATGAAACATACCTTGTTTTTAAAAAAATTCACAGTCCACTTTCGATTTGCTTTCCATTACATTTGTGGATGTTTACATCCAATATTCAGAGAAGAGCTGCCTGACAAGCTCTTTGACAGGATGGGTGGGGATGGAAGCTAGTGTAAAGCTGAGGATGTTTGGGTGAGGATGAACTTTATAAGCAGCCAGGTCATTAGCTGATTATGTCCATATCATGATAACTATTGCTTTCTCCAGTAACCTCATAACTGGGATGGTGGGATAATGGAAAACCAGATAACAGTGATCTGGATGTTAAGGGTGATTATCTCTGGGCAGTTAAAGTCCGGGTAATTTTTATTTCCTTCTTTGTGCTTATCTGTATTTTCTAAAATTTATGCAATGAATACATGTTATTTTTGCAACCAGAATAACTCTTTTTTAAAAAAATTATGTATACTTGCTACTTTGCAATTTTTTAATATAAATTTATCTATTTATTTATTTATTTTTGGCCGTGTTGAGTCTTCGCTGCTGCCCGTGGGCTTTCTGTAGTTGTGGCGAGTGGGGGCTACTCTTCAATGCGGCGGTGCACGGGCTTCTCATTGTGGTGGCTTCTCTTGTTGCAGAGCAAGGGCTCTAGGTGCATGGGCTTCAGCAGTTGTGGCACCAGGGCTCAGTAGTTGCAGCTTGTGGGCTCTAGAGCACAGGCTCAGTAGTTGTGGCACACGGGCTTAGTTGCTCCGCAGCATGTGGGATCTCCCAGACCAGGGATCGAACCCATGTCCCTTGCATTGGCGGGTGGATTCTAAACCACTGTGCCACCAGGGAAGTCCCAGAAAAACTCTTGTTATTTAAGTTTGAATTGTATACACCCATGTAATCACCACTCCAAACAAGATAGGTAGGAACTATTTCCATCACCCAAAATGTTCCTTTGTGCCCTTTCAGACCAGAAATTACCCTCATATAGCACTCCTCCTGTAATATACACACT
Organism: Phocoena sinus; assembly: GCF_008692025.1. Lineage (NCBI taxonomy): Eukaryota > Metazoa > Chordata > Mammalia > Artiodactyla > Phocoenidae > Phocoena > Phocoena sinus. Next base: position 42,262,432 of record NC_045772.1, on the reverse strand, counting down.
GCCTCTAAGGCCGTCTAACCTCTAGAGTGGTTTCAATGTGCTACTCTGGGACAGCACACTATATCCAGGTTTTAGCAATTACACATTTTTGTTGGCCTCAAGCATAGAACTTAAGAATACAGAGGTAGTCAATGCTGCATTCTGTATTTCTTTTCATAAACTCCCCCTTATGTGTTTCTAACTCATACTCTAGGTAGAAAACGAGAAAAAATGTTTTCCTCCCATAATTTCCCCTCCCCCACAGTCATTCCTTTTTCTTTTTCTTCCTGCTTTGAAACAGCTTCATAACTGCCCTGCCATCAGAAGTTTCCGTTATGATGAAAGCTTTGTCCTTGCCAAGGCAGAATTAACTAGAGCCTGCTTGCCAATGTCTAGGAGAGGAAGAGGTGTGTCACACCCCTCTCTCCCATACCAGGCCCCACCAGTGCCCACACCTGCCTCTCAAACATCTCTTTCTTATTGCGCTCATTTATGGTAACAATAAAAACAGTAAAAGGAAGGAGATTAAAAGATGCTAAAGTTCAAAACACGCAAAGGACTTTCATACCAGTTACCTCATTTTGTTGGGCTCCCCTGCAATACCCCTTGAGTTCTGTGGGGAAATACCAGTATTCATTAATTAATTCTTTTGTTTATTCCCACAACACATATTTATATATGTAAGATACTATGTGCCAGGTGAAATACTAGGCACTAAGTAAGAGTGGCAAAAAAGGAATAGTCTCTCACAAAGCTTATTGTCCACTGGGGAAGACAGATGAGTAAATAGGCAGTTATGACTCAGGAGCATATTGAGCAATTTATGTAGAAACATATTGAGCCCAGGCTAATGATGATACTGCGAAGTTGGAAACAACCTGTCTTAACCATAAGTAGATGTTAAATTACTGTGCAGCTGCTTAATGGAATGTTTTGTGGCCATTAAAAGTTATTTTTTGGAAGATACATTTGAGGATATATATTAATAGGCATGTGTTACTTTTATAATCAGATTTTTAAAACTGTAAGCTAAAAAACACAAGATTGTTACAAGCGTGCTAGGGTCCTAGCCAGCAGCTAGGGATGGTAATAATTTATCTACAACTACACCTTATGTTAAAGTATACTTTCTAAAAAACATTTAAAATGCTCCCTTATAATTTTTCTTTTAATAGGTTGTCTATAGTTACCTTTTTTGTTTTAAAACCTAATATTTAAAGAGTTTAAAAATATATACCTATTCATATATTCATATAGCTGTTTATAGGGCTTTCATATATTATTTCACTTCATCTCAACAATAATCCTGTGAGTTCAGTTATTTTCCCCTTTTTACAGGGGGAAGCCAAGGCTCATTGATGTTGAAGAACTTAACCAACATTAGCAAGTTAGCAGGCGGCAGAGCCAGAACTCCAATCTAGTTTTTTTTTTTAACTCCAAATCCAGAGTTCCCTGCATTTTACATAGGTACCTTACTCATATTATTTACATCCCAGTGGTCCCCAGACATTTCTATTTGAACTAGCATAATATAACTACTCGAGCTCTTTTTTTTTTAATTAATTAATTAATTTTATTTTTGGATGCATTGGGTCTTAGTTGCGGCACGTAGGATCTTCGTTGTGGCATGCGGGATCCTCTGCTGCAGTGCGGGCTTCTCTCTAGTTGTGGCACACGGGCTCCAGAGCTGGTGGGCTCTGTAGTTGCGGAACACAGCCTGTCTAGTTGTGGCCCGTGTGCTCAGTAGTTGGGGCGCATGGACTTAGTTGTCCCACAGCATGAGATCTTAGTTCCCTGACCAGGGATCAAACCTGTGTCCCCTGCATTAGAAGGCAGATTATTAACCACTGGACTACCAGGGAAATCCTACTATTCATGCTCTTAAATTTATTTTCATTGTTGCTTTTAAGAACTAATTATTGAAATAATTTCAGATACTTAAGTGCACAATGTAGAACCAACATATCAGTGATCTTTATTTTTTAAAGTATTTTCTTGATTATAATAGTAAAAACTATTTGCGTAGAACTTTTTAAAATGAGTATTATTCTGTCATACCAGTTTTTAAAACTTTTTCCCCCTTAATGTGATGGGTCTGCCATATAGTTTTTTCAAATTAAATGTTTAAATTTTTATCAATATAATACATGCATGCAGATTGAAATAGTCCAATAGCATGATTAAGCCTATATGAAAAAGGGCAGTCCCTCGTCTATTCCCCCTGGTCCTGATTACCACTTCCCAACAGATAACTTCTTTTATCTAGTATATCCCTTGATAATCTGAAATAACACATGAATACTATTTTCTTCCTTCTTTCTTTCCTTCCTTCCTTCTTCCCTCCCTCCCTTCTCCCTCTTTCTCTCTCTTTTTCTTTCCCTCTCCCTTTCTTTCTTTCTTTCTCTTTCTTTCTTTCTTTCTTTTTCTCTTTCTTTCTCTCTCCCTTCCTTCCTTTTTCTTTCTTTCCTTCCTCCCTCCCTCTTTCTCTCTTTCCCTCCCTTCCTCCCTTTCTTCCTTCCTTTCTCTTTCTTTCTTTCTTTCTTTCTTTCTTTCTTTCTTTCTTTCTTTCTTCTTTCTTTCTTTCTTCTCTTTCCTGGTGATCTAAGTTACTCATGTTATCATCCCTCTTCAGCCTTGAGAACCTCCTTTAGTATCTCTTTAGTATCTCATTGAGTCCTTAACTCTAAATGGTAAGAACCAATTATATCCCCATTTCAGAGATGGAAAAATTGAGGCACAAAGATTTACTCAAGTTCAATTAGCTAGTATATAGTAGAGCTGGGTATTCACAGAGTCTGGAGATCTTAAAGAGTATGTTATGCTGCAGATGAAAATGTTAAATAACAAATGAAGAAAGTAATTTTCTAGAGTCAGCTAGTAGATAAGGGGGTCAGAGTAAAACCTTGATTCCCAAGTTGTTTTTTCTTTAACTCCATGTCAAAAATGTTCTTCAGATTACTACACAAGATGGCTGTCAGCCCTGAAGTTCATAGTAGACCAGTTAGACACCTCAGGAGCATCTGCTAGGGATCCTGCTCTTCTGACGTGGCTGTGATCAATGCATTTGTATGTAAATCTTCAATTCCGTCTGCAACTGTTTTCTTAGAATAGACTTTTAGAAGCTATATTATTGGATTAAAAAGATATGAGGAAATAACATTTTTAAGGATTTTATACAATTTCGTGAACAATTTGTCAGAAAGATTGTTTCAATTTAAACTCACCCATGGAATAGGAACCACACCACTGAAACCACTGGTGCGCGCTCTCTCTCTCTCGTTTTTAATTCACAGGTGGAAAATCGAAGTTTACCTTTTACAAATTTTGCAAAAATTAGAACACTTTTTTGGCGCTTATCAGTCATTAGTACTTCTTGTTTTAAAAATATCTTTCATAGTTTTTATAACTAAGAAATTAAAAATAAACCAGAACAAATACTAAAATATTTCTCTGGCTCACAGAAAAGGCTTTCTTCTCAATTGTGTTTATCTAAAGACTTCTAAGGCTTTGCAAACTGAAGTCAAAATAATGCAATGAAATATAAAAACATGAAAATCCTCCAATTCAGCAAACCTAAGGTTTCCCCCTTTTTTTCTAGCAGATTCCAGTGTTTATAGTCTATATTTCTTTTAAAGGATAAATTCCCATGAAATGTTTCTTACTAAAATAATTACTACCAAGTATCCTGTAAAATTTCTGGACTTCTGACTGCTAATAGTTTATTAGGTAAAACCCAGTGTTTATTGATAAAAAAAATTCTTTGGCAAAGCAGCCACAGGTGGCTTAAGCAAAAGGGAGCAAGTATTCGACTTGAACGAATAAAAATTACCTGAGTAACTTCTGGCAGTTCCATAAATGGTTATTTTTGAATTGTGAAGACCTGACCAGAAGGTCAAGAAACAGCTGGAGGCACTAAAAGGATTTTTCCAGAAGGAGGTCCTTAAGGAGAATATTGTCCATGGGTGAATGCCACTTTTCCAAACAGTGAGCAATCTGAGTCTGGTTAGTAGGATCCAGATTTCCCCCCAGTGACTTGACCTAGTGGTCTCCCACCTCTTAGGAGATCCTGGAGATGTGTATTGTAGGGTGTGTCTTAGGCGTCACCGAGACAAAGCCCCCTTTAGCTCGTCACCCTGGTGACTTCAGCCAGACTCATAAATGCAGCAGGTGTGGCTGCATTTATGAAACTGACCCCCAGAAAAGACTTTTCTTCTTGCTAAAAATACCTTTTCTTGCACTAATCAGCACATGGAGGGTGCTTAGTAAATATAAACAGCATATTATCTTTTTTTTTAATAGATCTTTATTGGAGTATAATTGCTTCACAGTACTGTGTTAGTTTCTGTTGCACACCAAAGCAAATCAGCCATACGCATACATATGTCCCCATATCCCCTACCTCTTGTGTCTCCCTCCCACCCTCCTTATCCCACCCCTCTAGGTCATAGCAAAGCACCGAGCCAATCTCCCTGTGCTATGCTGCTGCTTCCCACCAGCCAACTATTTTACATTCAGTAGTGTATATATGTTGATGCTACTCTCGCTTCACCCTCCCACCCCATGTCATCAAGTCCATTCTATGTCTACCTCTTTATTCCTGCCCTGCAACTAGGTTCATCAGTACCTTTTTTTTTTTTTAGATTCCTTATATATGCGTTGGCATACAGTATTTGTTTTTCTCTTTCTGACTGACTTCACTCTGTATGACAGACTCTAGGTCCGTTCACCTCACTACAAATAACTCAATTTCATTCCTTTTTACGGCCGAGTAATATTCCATTGTATATATGTGCCACATCTTCTTCATCCACTCATCTGTCAATGGACACTTAGGTTGGTTCCATGTCGTGGCTGTTGTAAACAGCATATTCTGAAAGGATTTCAAGACACAGAGGGTATCAAGAAAAGTAGCTTGGACTACATTTTTTAAATAGGTGGATAGAGGGCTTCAATGCATTGCTATAAACCAAGTATTTCAGCAGTATTTGCCAGTGGCCTGCCTGGGTTATTGAGAAAGTTCCCTGATAATTGAAAACAGAGGGTTAAGAACTTGAGCTCTGGAATCTGACAGACATGGATTGAATTCCGGTTCCACCACGTAGCAGCAGCAGACTCTTCGGTAAATTGCTCACTTTGTTTGTTTTGTTCATTCATATAAAATGGGGCCTATAGGTATGAATACTTCACAGAGTCTGTTAAGATCAAATGAGAGAAAGTGTGTAAATGGTTAACATACTGCCTGGCAAGTAGTGGGCTCAGTAAGTGTTTGGTGCAATTATCTCAGCCAAATCTAAATCATTACAGCTGTCAGTCTACATCCATTTATGAAGATTGCTATATGATTACTCAAAACTATAGTCTTCTTAAAAATTGAAGTATAGATGATTTACAATATTGTGTTGGTTTCAGTTGGACAGCAAAGTGATTCAGTTTTATATATTTTCAGATTTTATTTTATTGTCCATTATAGGTTATTACAAGATATTGAATATAGTTCCCCATGCTATACAGTGAATCCTTGTTGCTTATCTATTTCATATATAGTAGTGTGTATCTGTTAACCCCATACACCTAACTTATCCCTCCCCTACCCCACTTTCCCCGTTACTCAGCCATAAAAAAGAATGAAATAATGCCATTTGCAGCGACATGGATGGACCTAGAGAATATCATACTAAGTGAAGTAAGTCAAACAGAGAAAGACAACTATTATATGTTATCACTTATATGTAGAATCAGAAAAATAATACAAATGAATCTATTTAAGAAACAGAAACAGACTCACAGACATAGAAAACTATGGTCTTTTAAATACCAAGAGAGACATGGGAGTGACTCAGATGACTTCCTGAGAGAAACGACAGAAATAAATACTTTTTGCTTGTCTCTTTGAAAATAACAAGTCATAAATCTCAGCTTGTGAATCACCACCCTGGAGTCCAAAGTGGTGGACACTCCAAGCTGTAGGACAGAGAAACCTAGCTTAGCAAGAATCAAAGAGGCAGTTTACAAAGCTTCCCTCAGAGTGGGTGGTTCTTGTTTCTTCCCCAGATTATACTGTCACTGACCAACCATGAAGAAAAAGTCCTCAGAGTTTAAAAATGTAACATAATAGTATTAATGATTTAAAAAAGCAGGCAACAGCAGCAGAACAAGTTGGTTTGGGTCAAACCGACAGGGATGGATTCCTCAAAAGTCTTGTTCTTTCATTTCATTATTTGGAAATTTTTACATTTTCGCATTCTTTAGTCTTCCTTGCTGTGCCCCTCAGATGGAGGTGAAAGAGCAAGGAATATATGGTAGGAGGGCAAAAGGGGAGAAATCTACCAGTGAAATGGAAGGGTCCTTTGGAATGATTCTTGTTTATTTTACACAGGGACTTAAGTAAAGCTGACATATATGTTTCTGATCTCCCTCAAAATACTGAGTCAGATAGGAAGAGTCCTGCCTATCTGTGATTTTTTTTGCTTTGGCTCCAGGTCATTTGTTTTTGACTCATCTAACAGCCCTGACAGAATGAAGGAATAAGAATGAAGACGTGAGAAACTCTCTCTCTTCCCTGCTTAGATATGAGCATGTGGAGTAAATGTAGGTTAGGATGACAGTCAGAGATCTTCAACATTTATGGGCTGTGCAGTGACGCACAGAACTGCAGGCCTAGTTTGAATTTACATGCCCAGACAACCCTAGGTTTACTAAGGCAGTTCCATCTTTTACCTTGAACAGTTGTTACGGAATGAAACTTGGGTCCGCTCGCCCGCTGTGCGGCAAAACCAATTTGCTGACACCTAGTTGTGGTGAAGAAAATATGGCGTTTATTGCAGGCACCAAGCAATGTGTATGGGTGGTTCATTCTCAAAAGACCCCAACTCCCCAATGGCTTTCAGGCAAGGATTTTAAAGACAGTGTTAGGGGCTTCCCTGGTGGCGCAGTGGTTGAGAATCCGCCTGCCAATGCAGGGGACGCGGATTCGTGCCCCAGTCTGGGAAGATCCCACATGCCGCGGAGCGGCTGGGCCCGTGAGCCATGGCCGCTGAGCCTGTGCGTGCGGAGCCTGTGCTCCGCAACGGGAGAGGTCACAACAGTGAGAGGCCCGCATACCGCAAAAAAAAAAAAAAAAAAAATACAGTGTTAGGAGAAAGCGTCATAGGATGCATGATGAGCTTGTGCGTGGACCTTCTTCTGATTGGTTGGTGGTGGGGTCATACGGTGATGTTTTGAGAATCTCCACCTCCAACCATTCTGGAGTCTATGTGCTTGCGGTCAGCTTGTAGTCATCATCCTCTACCAGGTGGGGGGAGAGGAGGTTCTTAGTTTCTGTAGAGCAACTCAAAGATATGTATCAGGTTGTCATCTATATCCCTTTAGGAGGAACTAGGCGTCCTGTGACTCTTGTCTTGATCGTTAACTGCTTGAGCCTGCTCTTTGGAACTCAGGGAAGACCTAGGATACTAGAGCCCTTTTTCTTTTCTACAAATAAGAGACAGAGGGCCCAGAGGGACTTTTGTACCCAAGAAGTTCCCACAGGCTCCTGCTCGGTTTCAATCCCTCCCTTTTTTTTGATACTTCTCAATCTTGAGGGGGAACAGGTACAGGACAGGAAAGGAAATAAAGTTTTGGATAGAGAGGTTAATCATAAAATTGGCAGAGGAACTAGTTTTTAGGGAGACTCAGTTTCACAGTAACTGTGAAGTTGGGGAGAGAAATCTTAAATATGCATAAAACAAATCGCAAGTACCATGTTGGGGTGCAGTGTAGCCTAGTGGTTACCAGCGTGGACTCTAGAGTCAGACTTCCAGGGTTCAAATCCAGTTACTGGTTGTATAGCTTTTGGCAAACTATTCAACATCTTAGTGCCTCTGTTTTCTCATCTGTAAAATGGGGATGATAAGATTATTTACCTCTTAGAATTGTTGTGAAGATGGAATGAATTAATACATGTAAAGCACTTAGAATAGATTAGATCTTTGATAATCTGACATATGTACTTGGCATATATTATTTCTGAAGTCTTCATAGCAACCCTCTAAGTAGGTATTATGAACTCCATTTTACAGATGGAAACTACTAACCTTTGGGGTCTGAAAGACCTTGATTTGAATTCTACCTCTGAGATGTTTGGCCTCGTCGAGATATTTAAAAATAACTGAGCTGGGGCTTCCCTGGTGGCGCAGTGGTTGAGAATCCGCCTGCCGATGCAGGGGACACGGGCTCATGCCCCGGTCTGGGAAGATCCCACATGCCGCGGAGCGGCTGGGCCCGTGAGCCATGGCCGCTGAGCCTGTGCGTCCGGAGCCTGCGTGTCCGGAGCCTGTGCTCCGCAATGGGAGAGGCCACAACAGTGAGAGGCCCGCGTACCACACACACACACACAAAACTGAGCTGATAGTCAGGGAATAATGCCTACCTCCCAGTATTCTGCTGTAATTGCATGAGTTGACCAACATAAAGCACTTTGCACCATGCCTGGCAAATGTTAGCAAGCTTGCTGCATTGCCCATCTCTAGAAAATATTGTTCCTATTATATTTTATGTAAATGGGATCCCAATTTCATTTCCAATACAGAAATCCTTACTTAATCATATTCAACCTCTTTTGAATAGTTTTTAGTGAAAAAAAACTCATTACTTCACTAAGCGGCCTATTATTTTTTGAGGACTTTTAATTGTTAGGAGGTTCTTTATTGTGCTGAACTGAAATCTGTCTTTATAGATTTCATGAAGCCACTGAGCCTAGTTCTGCCCTTTTGGGTGGCACAGAATGAGTCTAGTATTGGATCTTCACAGTCCTTACATGGGTGGGGAGGGGAAGGCATGGGCCAAGGATATCTCTGCATAGATTTCAGGGCTCTGTGAACTTAGGTGGGAAAAAAAATGACATCTTTATTTTCACTTATCTGTAACCAAATTTAGATGTCCTTCAATTATGTACGGAGGCAACAAACCTCAGTAGTTCTTAACAGTCTCCATGACTTTGTCGACAACAGAAATCACACATATCTTCATATGACATTCCAGTTGTTCCAGAAATCTTGAAATGTCATTGACAGCATAACTTTGCAATTTCAGAGGTTATTAAGCCTGTTGCTACTTCTTGTTATTTATTGTGCTAATAAAAAAAATCATATACATTGCTGTATTGCATACTTGTTTTATTTATTTATTTAATTTATTTTTTTTTTGTGGTACGTGGGCCTCTCACTGTTGTGGCCTCTCCCGTTGCGGAGCCCAGGCTCCGGACGCACAGGCCCAGCGGCCATGGCTCACGGGCCTAGCCACTCCGCAGCATGTGGGATCTTCACAGACCGGGGCACGAACCCGTGTCCCCTGCATCAGCAGGTGGACCCTCAACCACTGTGCCACCAGGGAAGCCCTGTTTGTTTGTTTTTCGGCATGCAGATCTTTGTTCCCCGAACCCGTGCCCCCTGCAGTGGAAGTATGGAGTCTTAACCACTGGACTGCCAGGGAAGTCCCACAAACTTGTTTTAAAAAATATTTTGTTGGGCTTCCCTGGTGGCGCAGTGGTTGAGACTCCGCCTGCCGATGTAGGGGACACGGGTTCGTGCCCCGGTCTGGGAAGATCCCACATGCTGCGGAGTGGCTGGGCCCATGAGCCATGGCCGCTGAGCCTGCACGTCCGGAGCCTGTGCTCCTCAACTGGAGAGGCCACAACAGTGAGAGGCCCACGTACCGCAAAAAAAAAAAAAGATAAATTTTGTTGATTGTATTTCAATATAATTGGTTTCCTTGTAATCCTATGTGTTATAGTTTGTGCATTTAAAAGTATTGTTCTAAGAAAGCATTCATAAGCTTCACTGGACCACCAAAGAGCATTAAATGTTTAGAAACTCTGGTCTAATTGCTTGTGGATGCGTCAGGTCTTCAAATATTAAAAAACAGCTCTGTTTCCCCAAGCTTTCTCTTTTCCAGACTCAAAGTTCCTAGTATCCTATTTCAGGACAAGTCCTCAGGAAGCTGCAGCCTGGGAGGGGCCAGCACGGGAAATGAGATCCTCCCACTGGAGAGATGGAGCCTGCGACACAGGAGCAGAGCCAGCTGCCTATGCAGGTACCAATACTATTCTATGCAGAGCACAGGCAGTAGAGAGAAGGCCAACGGAAAATGGCTGGTATTTCAAGAAAGCACTTCATATGTCTGGGTGCGTTGTGGAGGGTGAAGGTAGTAGTAACACAAAATAGCAGAGGACACTGCTCAGAGGGGAATGGAAAAAACATTCATCAGGCATCACGCTGGACGATTTACAGACAATTATTGGATTTATTTTCATAGCAAACCAGTATGGTGGATATTAACATGACTTGGGAAAGTCAGTTAGCTGGTGAGCGTGTTCTGGGGTATGGTGGGAGGATTTCAGCTGTTTGGGGGTGGGAGTGGGGTTGGCAAGAGGCAAGCAAGACGTTAGTTCTAAAGTGACTTGTGGAATTCGGCAAGACCTTAGTTCTAAAGTGACTTGGCGGAATTAGGCAAGGTGCCAAGAAGCACTCAAGCACAGCAAACAAAACAGAAACCACTGATCAGAACTGGTACTCAAAATGGCACCTGGGGGCTTCCCTGGTGGCGCAGTGGTTGAGAGTCTGCCTGCTAATGCAGGGGACGCGGGTTCGTGCCCCGGTCCGGGAAGATCCCACATGCCTCGGAGTGGCTGGGCCCGTGGGCCATGGCCACTGAGCCTGTGTGTCCGGAGCCTGTGCTCCGCAACGGGAGAGGCCCGCATACCAAAACAAACAAACAAAAAAAAGTGGCACCTGGGTTTCTAGAACAAAGAGAAATGTACACTGACCCTTTCACCTCTGTGCCTTTGCTTATGGCCTTCCTTCTGGCTGATTCCTCTATGACACCCAAACTCCAGGCTTTTCTGCCTTAGATAGACCAAATCCCTGTCAACTGATCATCTGTCTTCAGGGACCTCATTCAACGTATAACACCCTTTCTTGCCGTTCACTTATTTCCCCCTCTCAACCTGGAGTAACTTAATAAAGAATCAAAGCGTTCTTCTTCAACTGAGATTGCCAGTTTACCTTCAAGATCACAACTAAATGACTAGTGAGAGTGCCAATGAGTGTGTTTCTAAATCAGTCATTATTCATTTCAAGAAAAATGCCATACTGATATTTTAAATAGTCAATGAAGTTTTTTAAAAGGATGAATGTTTTCATCAGGTACTTTTCCCTCAAGGATTTTGAAACCTACCTGTGGAAGCTATTGTTTAAAAAACATAATATTATCCTTTATGCAAAAGATTTATTGGATGAACATCAATGAGTCTGAAAGGGTATATAAAAGATAGGTTTAATCCTATTATTGGTGTTTGGATGCACCATAATAATGACAATTCATTTCAATTCAAGAAGCATTTACTGAGCAAACGCTATTAACAGAAGGTACTCACTGTGCGAGATCAATCAGATATGTGCTCTGCCTTTGAAATGCTTTTCATTTAATGGCAGAGACAAACATAATAAAGAAATGCTTACGGAGGCTTAGTGTTAAATAACAATACCTTCTTTCTAGCTAGAAATAAGTTTTGGAGGATAGGCATTGTTTTTTTCTCCCTCCCCCATTTCCTTCCTCCTTCCTTTTCTTAACTTTTTTTTTTTTTTTTGGCTGCACTGGTGTGGCTTGTGGGATCTTAGTTCCCCGGGACAGGGATTGAACCCAGGCCACGGCAGTGAAAGTGCCGAGTCCTACCCACTGGGCCGCCAGGGAATTCCCATCCTTCCTTTCATTAACTTTTAAAACCACTCATGACATCTAATATACACACTTCCTATAAGAGATTTCTAATGAATTTCAGGTGGATATGTCGAACTCAAGTATTTTCATTAAACGTTTCAAGATGGTAGGCCTTGATTATTAGACACCCTATGGTGTGTGTCTACATGAATGCTGTGAGAGTAATTCTTTTTGCAAATTACTAATTGATTTGTTTATTCAAACTAAAAGGTTTTCCTTTGCACAATCTCTTGGATTTTACCTTTAGAGACACTGTGAGTGTTCCAAGTCAGGTTGGTTCTCTGAGCCTTAGTTTGTTTGTAAATGATATTGCTGGGCTAAATGATGTCTAGGATCTGAGACCAACTCTAACATTTCTGTACTTCACTGGCACTTATCAAGAGAGGTCCACTTTATTTATATAGCCAGTCACTCAGGTTCAAAATGGTCATTCAGTTCTATAATGGAAGCAACATCCATGTGAGGAAAATGTCAAGATGTTTTAGGTAGAACATTATTATAACATGGCTTAGTGTTAGGAAACGTATGTGTGTATGTATGTGTCATTGGTTGAACCAAAGTCTGAAAAATGCTCACATAAAATAAACGCCCTCTCTAAGTTTGTTAGCTGATTATGCAGGTAAGTGTCTTTTTACATAGTACCAAAAAGATTTTTCTTGAATTAAAATTAATTCTCTGGCCTATATTAGCATATGAACTTTCAACCACATAAATGAAAATTTTTCATGTATATTTTTCCACATGAGAGATGAAAAGAGTTCCTTAATACTGACTCAGCCATAGCTTTCATCTTCATAATATTTTAAAATACATTCTTCAAATGTAAATTACAAACAGTTTGAAAACTGACGGTTCTTTCTTAAAAAGTAATTTCTTTGAATTAAAATGTGTATTTTGGAATAAAATGGAATATATACTGCACACTTAAAGAGATTTCTTCTTGAGGTTTGAAGAGCTTTACAAGTGTGAGATAATGTGCAAGGCCATTAACTCTTATTTATGACAATCCTATAAGGAAAGGTAAGAAAAAGTCTTCAGGATACTTTCTTTTTAAAAAAATAAAGTTCTTTGATCATTGATATTGAGAGTTTCAATTAAGTGCCATATATTTTGGTCATACGTTAACCTTTCTTGTAATGCGAGTAAATCCTAGACGAACACGTAGGCAAAGGCAATGAACGTAGCCTGGTTGAGATGTGTAATAGTGACGAGGGAGCAATAAGATGTGAAGCCAGCTGGGGGAGGAAATACTCAGGCAACTGCAGCCTTCCTCACTCCCACCTGAAGTTCACCTAAGACCTTTCTACCTCTTATCCAAGACAATCCTGATCCCTATGACAACACACCTCCAACCACCAGGTGCTTAAGGGCTAACTACTGTGCCTCTTAAAAAGGGGGTGTTTGCGCTTCCCTGGTGGCGCAGTGGTTGAGAGTCCGCCTGCCGATGCAGGGGACACGGGTTCGTGCGCCCGTCCGGGAGGATCCCACATGCCGCGGAGCGGCTGGGCCCGTGAGCCATGGCCGCTGAGCCTGTGCGTCCGGAGCCTGTGCTCCGCAACGGGAGAGGCCACAACAGCGAGAGGCCCGCGTACCACAAAAAAAAAAAAAAAAAAAAAAAAAAGAGGTGTTTGAAGCTGCAAAATACATAAGTGGAATGATGACAAGAAAGTGTAATCTACTGAGGTGGGAACATGCCCTAGGCATTATAAAAACTTAACAAGCTATAATCTCCAGCAGAACGATTCTTTAAGTCTTACACACTTTTGTACCATTTTGCCCCTTGTTTACCCAGGCACCCACCAGGGGAAAGAACAACAAAAAAATTGAACTTTTGTTCAAATAATACTAATACTCAGTCATCATTAGTAGAAATAATAGCTCTAAAATATCAGCGTGATGTTAGATATTCCAAAGCTACTTGCAAATGCAGCGTGAATATCAAACTTTCTCAAAATTTGGAGTCCTAGCGCTAACTACATTTATTGTCAATTGAAGTAGATAAAAAATAGCACCAGAAATCTCCCCTTTGTAGGTCAGTGTTCACTGCTGAGTGTGCTGTAATTATGTACACTAAATGAGCTACAGCTTGAGCTAATAATACCATACTGAGTACTAGAAAGCTGTAATTATACAACAACATAATGTATGCTTGGCAAGATTTTCAGTATTCGGTAATCTACTGTCAAATAGCATATGGCAGAGTTAAAAGTCCAACTTGGGGGTTAGAAGAATTGGTTTAGACTGAACTAATTTGTGGCATTGTGGCCCAAGCAGAATAAGTCATATGCCTGTTAGACAAATCCAATGATAATGAATACATCTAGAAATAGTGCAAAGTCATATAATCACGTGACTTTAAAACACAAAGCATTTCCAAGATTGAACACCTGCTACGTACCTATGCACTGTACTGGGTGCAGGAGATTTAAAACAAAACAAAACAAAACAGGAGAGGAAGAAAGAATTCCTGACTGCTAATTGCTCATAATTATGACATAGGGTGAATTCGGGTTTTCATAGAGATATGTACAAAGTATAATGAATTAACAATGTTATTGACAGCTCTGCTGTCTTTAATGATGACCTACATTAAATCACTACTCTATTGCTTTGTTTGAAAATGTTTCCTTTAAATCTCATGTTCTTCTTATATTTTTTAATAGAATTACACAGGAGAGCCTTCATAAAGATGTTTTTGTTATGATTTTCTCCCTCCTTGCTGAGCCATCATATTTTACTTTAAGTCCTGCCTACTTTACTAAGGGCAGCTAAGATTATCCCACTGTTACAAATTTGTCCTTCCATCTGTCCCACGTAATAGATACAGAGAAATCTGTTCTCTTTAATACAGTTAATGTAGTGTTTCTTCTGTATACCTTACCTCTGAGATCCATTTAGCTTACAAAAAGCTTTATGTAGAAATCTATTTGATGGTATTTAAAGTACATATGCTTATATGTAATAAAAGTATTTTATTTTATTCTGGTAGAAATTACTCATTGGCCAAGTGATTCCTTGGGCTTTGTAGGTGGTAAAGAAATTTTCAGTCCGATTGATTTGATCATTTTCAGGAACTTGCTTTAAAGACATTTAGATTTCTTGTGACTATTTTGGGAAATTTCCAGCTTCTACAGTTGTGTGTTTGCATGGAAACCTGTCCAAGTTTATTATGATGAAGCATAATTTTATTTTGTACATGTTGTTCAATTCAGGGAAAGGTGTGTACGTTTTGATGCAACTAATCTCCTGAAGCTCTTATTAAGCAATAAACTTGGATCATCAGGCAAAAATGATCACTTTGACTTAGCCACTTTTGATAGGTCATCACTTAGGAAACTATTCAAGAGGTTTTTTCCTCTTCTAATTCATGTGCATAAATTTTCTTCCCATTGTGAGTACTGGTGAGAATGTTCAGAGGTTATTAAGTATGACTACTCAAAGAAAGCCATAGATTACTGCACTGCTTGCTGAGATAAAGCCATACAAGTGGTTGTACACTTTTGTAACATAATACATTCCTGAAATTCATAATTATATGACAAAAAGGACATATGAATTAGGAAGTTAACAGTAATTATAGGTATTTATTAGGCAGAATTGAATAAGCTGATTGTTGAAATGCAAAGCAGATTTACCTGTGCCATTAAACTAAACCGGCTAATTATTGCAGTGTGATCCACAAGTGTTCTCTTCACTGTTTCTCTTGCTATTGATAAGTCACGGGATTATTGGTTTCTCCCTATCTACTTCAGAGGAAGCACACAATTTGTTTTTCTTTTTTATCCTTTTCCTTCCTTCCTTCCTCCCTTCTGCCTTTCCTTCTCTCCTTCCTCCTCTCTTTCTTTCTTTTCGGATAAGATAATCCCAACTGAATCAACAGAAAGGCTTAGAGCTCATAAGAGAATTCAGTAAGAATGCCAGATACAACAAGATCTGCTCACAGAAATCAGTAGTGTTCCTCTGCATCAGCAATAGTCAACTAAAAATAGAACAGATTCTGTGATGTCATTCATAATGCCATTCAAAACTATCAACTGAATTTAACCAAATAAACAATGTACAAGATCTCTATGGAGAAAAGTTTTAAGGGTACAAAAGCCTAAATAAATGGAGTGTTATACCACACTCATGAAATGGAAGGCAACAGTGTAAAGATGTCAATTCTCTAAAATTAATCAATAAATTCAATCCCAATTAAAATTCCAGTAGAACTTAAAAAGATGAATTAAACATATTTATTCTAACATGTGTAAGATGACTAAATATATTATGAATAATTAAAGCAATCTTGAAAAAGGGCAGTGAAAGGGGGGAACCTCACTGCCAGGTATCAGACTACTGATACATGCATGTAGAGAAAGAACTGATAAATTATTTAATAGATTAGGGAAATATGTTATGGAGAAAAGTAATGCTGGATTCTTAGCCTATACCAGTGTTTCTCAACCAGTTTTTTCATTACTATCCTTTGAAGAAAAAATTTTAGGTATAATTTTTTCCTAATTTTCCTCCTTTCCCAATAAAATTTTAATACCCTGGATATAGAATATATCTGTTTATGGCCCTTGAAGGGCTATAAACAATTGTACTATCCAAGGGTTTTTTTACCCCCTAAGAACCAATTTCACTTTCTTAGGAGTGCCATTACCCCCACTGAGAATGCACGTTTATACCATATACAAGGGTGAAATCCAGTTGGATTAAAGTCTTAAATGGAAAAAGCAAATCTAAAAAGGCTAATGGAAAAGGAGAAAGGAACATGTAGATTATTCTTCTAGCTTTGGGGTGTGGAGGAACTTCTTAAACCAACACTCAGAAACACAAACTCTAAGATTAAAAAAAGAAATGGATGGAAAATACATTAAAATTAAAAACTTTTTTAAAAGATATAATAGGCAAAGTTCATATACAGATCAAAAATTGGAGAACGATGTTTGAAACAACCAGAGGAATGGCCAAGATGGCAGAGTAGGAAGACTCGAGCTCACCTCCTCCCATGGGCAAACCAAAATTACAGCTCTTTACAGAGCAACTATTGATTACAATTGCAGAGGTTCTCCCCAAGGAGTGAGAGGTCTGAGTCCCACATTGGGCTCCCCATTTTGGAGGGTCCTGCACCAGGAAGATGGGCCCCTAGAGCATTTGGATTTGAAGGCCAGTGGGGCTTACTTTCAGGAGAACCTGAGGGCTATCAGCTAGGACTTCCACTTCTACTGTGGCTAGGACTTCCACCACAATCAGATAAAGAAAAGAAATAAAAGGAATTCAGATTGGAAAGGAAGAATTAAAACTGTCACTGTTTGCAGACAACTACATGTAGTATTCTACATGTAATACTACATGTAGAAAATCCTAAAGAAACCACCAAAAACCTACTAGAACTCATCAATGAACTTGGTAAAGTTGCAGAATACAAAATTAATACACAGAAACCCAATGCATTTCTATACATCAACAGTTAACTATCAGAAAAAGAAAGTAAGAAAACAATCCCATTTATAATTACATCAAAAAGAAAAAAGTACCTAGAAATAAATCTGAGGAGGTAAAGACTGATACTCAGGAAACTACAAGGTACTGATGAAAGAAGTTGAAAGGGCACAAACAGATGGAAAGATATAATGTGCTCATGGATTGGAAGAATTAATATTGCTAAAATGACCATACTACCCAAGGCAATCTACAGATTCAATGCAATCCCTATTAAATATCAATGGAATTTTTTCAAATGAATTTATTTATTTACTTTTGGCTGCACTGGGCCATTGTTGCTATGCACGGGCTTTCTCTAGTTGCGGTGAGCAGGGGCTACTCTTCATTGCGGTGCACGGGCTTTCAGTGGCATTTTAATTTTATTTGTTTATTTTTTTTGCGATACATGGGCCTCTCACTGTTGTGGCCTCTCCCGTTGCGGAGCACAGGCTCCAGACGCACAGGCTCAGCGGCCATGGCTCACAGACCCAGCTGCTCCGCGGCATGTGGGATCTTCCCGGACCGGGGCACCAACCCATGTCCCCTGCGTCAGCAGGCAGACTCTCAACCACTGCGCCAGCAGGGAAGCCCATCAATGGCATTTTTAAACACAAAAGACCTTGAATAACCAAAACAGTTTTGAGAAAGATGAACAAAATGGAGGTATCATACTCCCCAATTTCAAACTTACTGCAAAGCTACAGTAATCAAACCAGTATGGTACTGGCACAAAAACAGACACATAGATCAATGGAACAAACCAGAGAGCCCAGAAATGAACCCACTCTTATATGGGCAATTAATCTACAACAAAAGAGGCAAGAATATACAATGGGGAAAAGACAGCTTCTTCAATGAATCATGTTGGGAAAACTGGACAGCTACATGCAAAAGAACCAAACTGGACTACTTTCTTATACCACGCACAAAAATAAGTTCGAAATGGTTTAAAGACTTAAATGTAAGACCTGAAACCATAAAACTTGTAGAAGAAAACATAAGCAGTACACTCTTTGACATCTATCTTAGTAATTTTCTTTCTTTTTTTTTTGATATGTCTCCTCAGGCAAGGGAAACAAAAGCAAGATAAACAAATGGGACTATATCAAACTAAAAAGCTTTTGTACAGCAAAGGAAGCTATCAACAAAACAAAAAGGCCACCTACTGAATGGCAGAAGGGTGTATTTTGCTTATATAGTAGGATGGGTCCTTATGATGGAGAGGGGAATAAGGGTGGGAATCAAAGATGAAGGAGGAAAATTAAACAAAAGCAAATAAGAGAGGGCCCTTGCAAAGACTGATGATGGTAGCAATGTCATGAGTATCTCAGCTTTCCCCACCTGAAATCCAAAACCCAAAACAACACAGTATAGATTACATTTTACCACATTCCAGCAAATAACCTGAAATGGTCTGAGACCTGTGAACACTAATTCCAACCAAGTTGTGGTGACAGGCCTTGCCTGAGCCCAGCTCCCAATTTGCCTTCTGTGTTCTATATCCAAGGATATATATTGCTTATATATTCTAATGGGTCCCTACAATGGAGAGGGAAATGGAGGTGGGAATCAAGAATGAAGAAGATAAAAGAAAACAAAACCAAATAAGAGGGAACCATTGCCCAGACTGATGTTGGCAGCATGCCACGAGTAAATCAATTCTCTGTACCTTAGGTTCAAAACCCAAAACAACAAAATATAGATTTTATCACATTACAGCAAACAACTTGTAGTGGTCTGAGACTTGTGAACTCTGATGCCAACTCCAACTTGAATTGTTTTCATTCTTTTTTTGATCCTTGAGCTCTGTTGTCTCTTTCCTATGTCACCTCTTCCATTAGAACTAGTCATTTGACTTTCTGCTCTCTCTAAAGGACTTTCTATCAAACGTGTCCCTCATCTTTACAAATTTCTTATTACCTTAGAATAGGGTCATTCTGGTCTTTAAGGGCCCAACAACTCTGCCTCAGCCCACTTGGCTAGCATAGTGGCCAGGCTTATCAGGACCCCCAGGCAGTACCACTCAGTGTATGGAAAGTGTCTCGGGTAAGCAGGGGCCTCAGAACTCACTGGGGGTACCAAAGTCTCTCATGAATATTGTGAGCAACTCTTTCTGCCTAAGGCAGTGGTTGTGGCTGGTGGTGGGAAGCAATTGTAATGGGGGAGATAGAGGATGAAGGGGTCGGGAGAGAAGGATAAAATGAGAGAGAGGAGAGCAAGAGGTGACTACGAAAGAATGCACAGTTTGCTTCCCATTACAGTTTATCAGATTCAGCATGTGATATGTAATTTAAGAGTAAGTGTGTGTTGGGATAGGAAGGCAGCCACACTTGAGTGACCCCAGGGCATCAGACAGGAAATAAGAGAATCTGACTTTAGCTCTCTTTGAGTTAGATATCTGAGTGGTAGATGCATGGGCTGTGGAATGCTGAAAGGGAAGGTTCTTCCCTCATTTCACAACTACAAACAAATGAAAAGATTTAAAACATTAGAAATTTGATAGTTTATACAAGAGATCCTGCCAATTTCACATACCAGCTACTGACAATGTGGTTATTTGTTGTTTGATATTAAACTTGTTCCTATTATTCTGTGCCAAGAGCATTTGCAAGGTCTGATCAATAAAAGGAGGAATAAATATTTTTATGTATACCACACACCAAATAAAGTGGTATCCTCGTATATTCAATGATTTGAACGATATAGAAGTTTATTTCTCTCTCACATAATAGTTCAGGCATGAGCAGTACAGGGCTGTTACGATGACTGCATTGTCAGGTCCTAGGCTTCTTTTAGCTGTTTTCTCAACCATATCTAGAGGGTGAGCTTTGTCTTTAAGAGCAGAGATGGTGCATCATCATCACCATATCCCTGACACCGGAGATGGAGGAAAGAATGTTCTCTCCTCCCCTTTCCTGGCACAAACTGGGAATCACGCTCAACAGTTAGCTCACATCCTAATGGCCAAAATTTTATTACATGACTACACACCTAGTTGCAAAGGAATCTGGGAAATGTAGTTTTTATGGGGTTGTCTGTGCCAACCTAAGATTTTTCTTACTCTCGACAAAGAGAAAAATACATTTTGGATGACAACTGCCAGTCTTAGCCATGGTAGAATATTCATAAAAAATTTGATCTGAGATCTTTTTGTCAAGGGGAGGGCAATGATAAGAGCTTACTCTTTCAATGATGAAGGCTATGAAGAGTTCAGTTCAAATAATGTAAATATCTGACGTGATCCCTGTCCTTGAGGAACTTATAGCCTCACGGAGGGACACAAGAATATATACCAATTATTTCAATACAAAATAAGATTTTTTTAAATTTTATTTATTTATTTTTGGCTGCGTTGGGTCTTCGTTGCTGCACGCGGGCTTTCTCTAGGTGCAGCAAGCAGGGGCTACCCTTCCTTACGGAGCGCGGGCTTCTCATTGCAGTGGCTTCTCTTTGTTGCGGAGCATGGGCTCTAGGCGTGTGGGCTTCAGTAGTTGTGTCTCGCGGGCTCTAGAGCACAGGCTCAGTAGTTGTGGCACACGGGCTTAGTTGCTCTGCAGTATGTGGGATCTTCCAAGACCAGGGCTTGAACCCATGTCCCCTGCACTGGCAGGCAGATTCTTAACCACTGTGCCACCAGGGAAGTCCCCAAAATAAGATTTTAAATTAAGCATACACAAAATGCCATGCATAAACAAGAATGGAGAACTGATCCAGATATGAGCTCTTTGAAGATGCCCATGCTGAACACCAAGGATGAACCAAGTCTCAAAGAAATAAGCCTATAAAGAGCTATAGAAATTAAATGTTAAAAGAATTTTTCAACAAAAATTGTTTGTAAACTAATAACTGTAGTTTACTTCCTTCGGTGGAGTGATAATATTACCAGTAGACCTGGCAATATTCTCAGTGACATCTTTGGCGGGTCAGCAGCTCCCCAAAGCTACAGCACATTCCAGTTTTGCTACTCCTGGTGCCACAGCGCTTCAGGAGCTGGCCCTGGTAACACTAGTCTCTGTCCTTTGAAGCAGGAATAGTTAAGTGTCTGTTTACTTGGTTAGACCCTCAGTAAGTAAAACCTCACTTAGGACAAGAATCGAATGTCACCCCGGTTTCACTGGCTCTCGCTCTCACCTGCTAATACAGGATCTCAGTGTTCTGAGATCTGCAAAGGGCCCTCCCCAGCCCAAGTATTTATGAAGGTCCCCAGGGTGTCTCTCCCACATGTTCCTCAAACAAGGCTCGTCAGTTAACCTACAGCAAAGGTCATTTTGTTTCCATCCTCTTACCCCAATCCTTCTCCACTGAGCACGTCAATCTCCTTCTCTAGATAGAACTGGTCTGCAAGACACTGCAGTCACTTCCGTGGCTGTGCTTGCTGGGCATTCCTGCCTCTTCACAGTTGATGCATCCAGTACAGGGAAGCCCTGGCCATGCCAACAGCGTGTGGAATTCTCCCTTTCTTCTTTTAGGAGCCTACCAATACAGGGCAGTTATCTCACGTTATCTTTGTGAACGAAACGTTTTCACTTAGAGTTACTCTCTGCTAGCCATTCCCACACCCTGGGTGGAATGTGAGTCTGTGGGGCCTTATCTGATGGCAAAGACACCACATAATACTCAAAATTGCCCCCCCCCCACAGCTTTGATGTCTCTTCCCTTTCTCAGGGAGTGCTTCTCTCTAGAGGGCTCCCCCTTTACTCTTGCAAATTCTTGAAGCCGCACCCCTGTGGTTCACCAGAAGAGCCCTGAGATGTCTGAGTTCCACTTGGCTTCAAAGTGGGACATCTTCCAACACCAAGTTAAGGAAGGACAAGGTACATATTATATTACACGCCTCATTTTTTTTTTTTTTTTTTTGCGGTACACGGGCCTCTCACTGTTGTGGCCTCTCCCTTTGCGGAGCACAGGCTCCGGACGCACAGGCTCAGTGGCCATGGCTCAGGGGCCTAGCCGCTCCACGGCATGTGGAATCCTCCCAGACTGGGGCACGAACCCGTGTTCCCTGCATCGGCCCACGGACTCTCAACCACTGCGCCACGAGGGAAGCTCGCACTCCTCATTTTTTGACATCACCTCTGAGACACAACTCCTCCCTCCTAACCTAGCTGTAAATTACAAGTTTCATTAGAAACCCCGAAGCCCATCTCTTTGCTATTTGAGCACAGAATGGTTGTCCAGAAGAGGAACACTTAGTGCAATAAAGATTTAAGAAATTCCTTCTGATGTGTTCTCCCTTTTCCGTAATCTGGTTGCCTTCCCTGTGGACAGCCCCTTTGCCATTCTAACCATAGGAAAGCGCAAGCGCGTGCGCACGCGTGTGGCAAAAGAGAAGGATGTGATATGTGGACAGTTCGTGTCGGATAAGAAAGGGAAACAGAAAGCCTCTCCTGTATTGGGTGAGAAGAAAAAAAGGAAGCAAAGTTTACACCATTAAATGGGAGTGTCCAGGCATAATAAGAAAACAAATAGTTGGCTTAGGTGAGCCCATAAAGGCCAGGAAGGCATGACACAAGCATGTTTCAAAATCCTTTTTTTTATGCTAATGGACCCTTTGGGTGGGTGGTGCTGACTTAGCTCCCCACTGAGATGATTACCTGCTGTCTTTGTAGGCAAAGCCGTAGGTATCTGGCTCTTGACAGCAGCCTGACACTGACACTGATCTGAATGATATAGAAGTTAGAGTAATCTGCATTGTTTTAACAACATGAATTCATGACTTTCACTGGTGGCATAATTCATGCTGGCAAATAAAAATTACTTTACTTAGGTGATTTGAAAAGTGAGTTATCCAGAGAGCATCGGCTCTACCTCCCAGGGGTAGCCCATTAGCATTGTGCCAAATGGCAACAGATGCCAGCCATAAATTATAAACAGTGACTGTGCAATCAGCTGTGAGCTCTCAGAGCCCAGCATCTGTGGGCATTTAACCACTAGCACTTCTGCCACATCTTCCTTCCAAGGCGATATTCCATGCTTCGCTTAGCTGATCAGGACAACGAGGACCCTTAGCTGGAAAAGAAGTAAATAATGATTTAAATTGTTGGTTTGTCTCATTCCTGGTGAGGAAGAAAAGCACCGTATTAATGATTTCAGCATTTAGAGCTGAATACGTAATTCCCTTCATGGCAACAATGCATGAAAGCAGCTTTACCTGTTTTGAAGCTTTGCTTCCCCACCTCTCTCCCCCACCCCTGAGGATTGTGAAGGACTGTGCTGGATGCTTTACCAGATGGGGGAATCTGAATCTTTTAAATCAGCAGAAGAGATAATGGTCTCTGAATTTCATCACCCATCTATATTCCTCAAATAGAATTAGAGCTGCTTCCTATGTAGAAAAATGTTTACTGGATGGAAATTTTATTACCTGGGTATTGAATTCAGTGATAGCAAGGGCATTCCTCTGTAGACAAAGGTCCTTCTGTCCAGGTTTGATTTCCATCCTTTTACTAACTTAATTGTAATTAAACAATGCCTTTGAAGCACTGTTCTATTTTTTTGGTGAGTTTGATACCTTAGTCTTTTTCTTGGTCTGTTTAAACCAATAAACATTTCTTTTGTGGTGTCAATTCTTTCATATACAGTTTCCTTTTTTACCCTTTAGTAAGCAGAGACTTAATAAAGGTCCATCATCAGAGGAAGAAGGAATTGCTGACACTTGGGGTGGTGGGTGGTGAGCATAATAAAAAGGGCTTCTCCCACTGACTCTTTTTCTCCTTATGTTGACAAGGCTTATTCCAACAATTTTCCATCACAGTCTAAGAAGGGATTTTTGGCATCCTAATCACTGGTGAAAATAAGTCACTTTGGGAGAATGTGCTCAGGAGACCCAAGAGCAGTGTTCGCTTCACCTTCTGATGCCTTCTGCCCTCTTCCCTCCCCTGCCCCCAGGCAAGTAAACCCAGATGTCCATCACCTCTTCTTTTTTTTTACATCTTTATTGGAGTATAATTGCTTTACAATGGTGTGTTAGTTTCTGCTTTATGACAAAGTGAATTAGTTATACATATACATATGTTCCCATATCTCTTCCGGCCCTATCCCACCCCTCTAGGTGGTTTTGTCTTAGTGTCGATTTAGTGACTAGATAGATGGTATAGTTCACTCTTGCTCAGGTTTTGTTTTGTTTTGAAAACGTAATTTTTCCCTGAAGCTTTTGAGCTATTTCAAACTGCTGTAGTGGGGAGGGGAACGGGTGCTCAAAAAGAGATTACTAATTAATGTGCATGCTGTGGATAAAATTATATCTGGATTCACAAAACATGTGAGTTCATGTTCAGCTACTCACGGATTTCTGATATTCCTTTCACCATGACTTCTGTCTTCTGAGTCTTGATCAGTCATACTCAAAATACATTTCTTTTATGCTTCTCCTTACCTTGGTTGGCTCACCTAAAAGAACAGGATATTTTCTCTTATTGAGTCCTTATGATGCTTATTTTCAGGGTTTCTCAATTCCCTTCAGAGAGCTTGGATTCCAGTCATTTGTACCACCCCTAGGCCTTTGTTGGCCCTGGGAAACTTATTTTGTTTCCCTACCTTGTCTTCTTTCTCCTTCTTCTCCATTCTTTTTCTGCTTCCTTTTCCCTTTTGGTCCCTCCCTCTCCCCTCTGCTCTAATCTCTGGGGGTTGTAGGCTGCTGCTGCTTCCACTGCCTCTCGCCCCTGCACCTTCACTCTCCTCCAGGTGCACTACTGACCTGGGTAGCATTCTCCCAGCTGGGTGGGACTTCTTAGCCAGCTCAGGCAGTGATGACACATAGTGCTTGGACCTGGAGCCCTGTGATTTGTATAGGAAATGATGGGAGTCCAAGCTGTGCTCCCCAAACCAGACCCAATACTCCTGTCAGAAAAAAAAGCCTTCCATCTCTTTAGTTTCTTGGGCAAAGTATAATTTTCAAAAATTTAAAAATTCGTCTTTCATACATAGAATAGACATGTGTCAAAGATTTATTCAAATCATTAATGAAGGAATCAGTAAGATGGTAAAGCTGATTCAAAGACCATTTGAGTAAATGGGTATTTAAAGACATTAGGAAAAAACAGTTTGGAATAAGATTTGGTAGGTTAAATATAAAACTGGTTAATAAATAAAATAAAATCATAAATATGAGATAATCCTTCCACTAGATAGAAATCATTTACATCTCTCCTAGAGGAAAAAAATCTACAAGTTAAGATGCAACTTCACAAAATCTGGGATTTTAATCAATACCAGATGGTGAGCAGAGCAAAGCTGTATTCCCTTAGATACTTAAATAACTGTTGGATGGCCCTGTTAAAATGTTTAACATTGAAAAGACATGCCACCTTTCCTTTGCCTTATTTCTAAGTTTTGGATATATTTTTCTTAATGCCTCTCTTTTAAATTTTAAAGTAGCCCCGGTGCAGGGATTAAACATCCTAGGCTGTGCAACTCAACTGCATATGATAACTAATTTCTCAACACATCTGCTCTAAAGCTGTGATGACCTACTGCATGAGATGGCCCGTTGTGGCCAAGGTATTGTTCTAAGTGTGGTGGAGGAGGCCAGAGTGACACAGAAGTGGCCCCTTTGTCAGATTAACATGTTACCTTTAAAATTTTGTTGGAAAGAGCCACTTTTGGAGATTATCCTCAGGCAGAACAAATGTTACTGCAACATTTGGTCTGGTAGGAAGGTGAGAGGAGTGGATGGCTGTTTCTTCAATAAAAGAACATGAACACATTTCAGATGCTTATGCGCTGTAGGAACTAGAGAAGCAGGAGGTCTTTTCTAGTTCTGCTCACCCACTGACTGCCCCCTCCCCGCCAAAAGTGAAATTATAAACAATTTCTAGGAACTGTTAGTTCACATTCAGAATTTTTACTATATTCAAAAACTCCATATATGTCGCTTAGAAACAAACCAAAACAAACAATGTCTCAGCTGGTCTTCAGGTAGCTCTCTCAGGGACAGCTTCTTAGGACAGCCCGCACCAACTGCAGGGTACAAGATCACAAGTAAAGCCTGGGAGGTGGCCCCTGAAAAAAATAGAGCCTCCAAAGGTGGCAGATGAAAAGAATCTTGTTTTTTATAGGATATGCAAAATCCAGAGGGTACAAAAGTCCAAGTGTGCCACACCTTGCAGAGTGCCTAACTTGTGGCAAGAACTCAACCAATAGTGATTTCCTTGAACCAAATTGCCTAAAGCCACTTAATTGTGACTTCCAGACCTAAAGCCATCTGTCTCTCTGGTAGTGGGAGAGACCGGACACAGACAGGAAGCAAATTGTGTCTCCTGCCCTCTGCAGTGAACTCTACTGTGGGTGTTTGAGGCAGAGGAGGAGGCAGGGAAAAATGGTCTCTCTTCTGAGTTTGGTGCTGGAATTTATGAGCCCAAATGTGCACACAGCAGAGGTGGGATCTGGTCCCAGAACTGCCTTTGCCAAGTCTGTGCCAGAAGAGGGTCCCTCTGTGAGGCTCTGCAGTACCTCAGGAGCTGGGGCTGGCCTGGCCACAGATAAAACAATGGAGCAAAGAAAATGATTGTTATATGTACTCTGGTCTTCACAGCACTACATGGACGTTACGAATATGGAACCAGAAAGCCTGAGTTCAAATTCCAGTTCCTTTGTTAGGATCTGGAGCCAGAACACCCAGATTAAAATCTTATCTCTGCTACTTATTAACCCTGTGAACTTGAGTAAGTTTCTTAACTTCTCTTGCCTCTCCGTATGTCCATCTGTAAGAGGATAATCAGTGACTATCTCATTGGCTTGTTTGTGAAAATCAAATGAGTTAATGTACATGAGGCACTTAGATGATGCAGGGCATGAAATAAGTGCTGGATAAATGTTTGGCCTCTCCTTTTTGCCAGTTCACCTTAAACACCTTGTGTCAGTGGCAGAAACCATGTACAGCCAGGTGTAGCAAAAACAAAAAGGTAGTGGGGTTTATTATAAGAATATATAGATGACTCAGGAAAACTTAAGGACTACAATGCAGACGGCCCTCTGCCGAAGAGACAGGGACTGAGATGTCATGAGAATATTTTTTATCCAATGCCTTAAACACTCTTAAGGTTGTGCCCTTCACCCTCAAAGTTTTTAAGCTATAATCGACTTGTATATGTGTTGTGATCCCATAATATTTCTGCCATTTGGATTACCAATCATCTCAGTACAGCTCATTGAAGATTTTGTCCATTTCTCACTGAACTACAATACCACCCTTGTAATATGTCAAGAACATATACATGCATGGGTATAATTTCAGGATCTTCATTTTATTCCTGGTTGTCTATTCCTACACCAATAGCACTTTGTCTTAATTGATGGTTTTATAATAATCTTGATATCTGATAATAAAAATTTCCCCAGTTGGTTATTCTTTTTTCAGGAGTGTCTTAGCTATTCTTGGTCCTTCTTCTTTGGGGTAGTTTAAAAATATGGTTGTGGGAATTCCATGGTGGTCCAGTGGTTAGGACTCCACGCTTCCACTGCCGAGGGCGTGGGTTTGATCCCTGGTCAGGGAGCTAAGATCCCATAAGCTGCATGGCATGGCCAAAAAAACACCGTATACACACACACACACACACACACACACACACATATATATATATATATATATGGCTATAAATTCTTTAACACTTTCCATTGAGAGGTGGAATCTATGTTCGATCCAGTTGTTGCATAGCATCATTTCCATGATATTTTATTGGTTGAAGCAGTTGCACGCCCACCCATGCAATGCGCGATCCTGGACTAGAAAAGAAATTACCAGGATAATTGGTGAAAATTGAATAACATCTGTATATCAGGTTAGTAGTGTATCAATGTTAATTTCTTTGTTTTGATCATCATGCTATGAGTATGTAGAAGGTTAACATTTGGGGAAAGGCAAGAATCTTAGAACAACATAACTCTGATCACCTCCCTTCTGACTTTCATGATTTTTTTGTTCACTTTTGCCCTTAAAAATAAAAACTCTACATATTTGATAATATTTGTTTTTTACAGACAATATTAGATTTATCTAGATGTTAATAGTTTCTTTGTTTTCCATTCCAACTTGCATCCCAGATTTTCCTTCTGGGATCTTCTTTCTAAAGAATATCCTTTAAAAATTCCTTTGGTGTAGGTCTGTTGGAAATAAATCCTCTCCCAGTTTTTATTATCTTTGTCTTTATTTCAGCCTCATTCTTGAAGGATAGTTTTTCTGGGTGCATATTTCTAAGGTAATAATCATTTTCTCACAATATTCCAAAGATCTTATTCTGTTGTGTTTTGGCTTTTGTTTAATTGTTGAGATGTCTGCTGTCAGTTTAATTGTCATTTATTTGTAGGTTATCTATCTTTTGCCTCTTAGTACTTTTAAGATATTCTTTTTGTCCTTGATATTGTTGTTTTGTTACATATGGATTTTTACTTTATCCTGTTAACTTTACACTGTGCATTCTGTATCTGTACAATTATATCTTTCATTTTCTGGAAACTTCTCAGCCATTATCTCTTAAAATATCAGCTTCCTTTATCCTCTTTATTCTCATCTTCTGAACTTTCAATCAGACTTTCCTATTCTACATTGTATATTTCCTACCCTCTCATTTTTTACATCTCCTATGCTGCATTTTTCAAATCTATCTTCCAGTTTACTAAATATTTTCCTGCTATGTGTAATCTGCTAGTTAACTCATTCATTGAGTTTTTATTGCAACAATTATATGTTTCATATCTACTTGGTTCTTTTTTCAAATAACTCTTATAGACTTATTTCTTGCTTAATTTTGTGATTCCTTTCTTATTTCTTCAATATTTCATATATGGCTTTTATGTTCTATGTCTTATATTCAATATATATAGTCCTTGGGTCTAATGTGTTTGTAGTTTCAGCTGACTCTTACTCATGCTGAGTCATAATATTCATATCATATTATTGTGAGTTAATATCAGGGTATACACTGGGGATGCTTTTCTTCAGAGAGGACTTGTGATGTTTTGCTGGGATCCAGGGATGTTACTGACCTGGCACCACACAAGTTCCCTTTTGCGGGGGGGTCTCAGTTTACCTTAAGAATCCCTACATTGTTGCTAGTCCAGGGCTTCTCTACTGTGGTGATGGTTGGAATTTGCTTTCAGGATATCTATCTGTCCTTCCTATACTGGGGACTTGTCAATCTTATTTTAGTCCATGGTCTTTTCCCTCCTCTCATGGCCTGTAAAGCCAGCAAGTTCCATTTTTCATGTGAGATCTGATTGTTTTGTAAAGGAAAATTCCCTCAGAATACATGAATTTCATTTCATTCAAGGCATTTAGCACTACTCAACATTATATTATATAATATATATTTACTTATATATTGTTTTACGTCCAGTCTCCCTACCAGAATATAAACTTCATGAGAACAGGGACTTTGATTCACTGCTATATCTCCAGTGACAAGAGCATAGAGCTAATTCATAGTGGAGCCTGTAGTTTAACAACTATTTCTTGAATGTTGAAATGAATTGATGAACGAATGAGTGAATTTCATCGATAAGTTCATTAGTATCGGGTATTCCATTGAGTTCTCTAGAAACAAAGATAAATCTGACGAGGTACTTACTAGATTAGTAGAGATAAGAAGGACATGAAAGTAAATAAGTTTAATAAAGTACTATAGTATACACACACACACACACTCACACTCATATGTGTATAAATAATACCATAGGGCTTCCCTGGTGGTGCAGTGGTTGAGAGTCCGCCTGCCGCTGCAGGGGATGCGGGTTCGTGCCCCAATCCGGGAAGATCCCACATGCCGCGGAGCGGCTGGGCCCGTGAGCCATGGCCGCTGAGCCCGTGCGTCTGGAGCCTGTGCTCCGCAACGGGAGAGGCCACAACGTACCGCCAAGGCCCGCGTACTGCAAAATAATAATAATAATAATACCACCATATAAAAACTATCTCCCAAGCCATTTTCTGTAGTTTTTACCTCATTGTTTAAGTTATTATAGGCCATTCATAGGGGAAGCAATGTGATCAACTTTAATGCTTTAGAAAAACTTTAGTGGAGTATGGTGGATGGATCAGGTTGAGGAATATTGAAGGCAGGGAAAGAAGAGATTACTGCAGTCCATGTTTCATCTATTCAGAAAATATTTTTTGAGTGCATATGATGAGTCAGGCACCATTCTATACACCCAGGAAATACAGCCGTCCCTTGGTGTCCATGGGAGATTGGCTCCAGGAGCCTCTGCGGATATCAAAATCTGCGATGCTCAAATTCCTTGTACAAAATGGCATGGAATAACAATTGCAGTCAGTACTCTGTATCTGCCATGCAAAACCAACAGATGCAGAGGACAGACTGCATTTGTGAAGAAGACGCGTAAGGTCCTCACCACAGAGCTTATCTTCTAGTTGACTAAAACAAAATAAGTGAACAAATTAACACATAATTTCAAAAAGTGGAACATGCTACAAAGAAAGTAGAACAGGGTTATCAGAAACAGGAGTGCTGGGACTTCCCTGGTGGCACAGCGGTTAAGACTCCGTGCTCCCAATGCACGGGGCCCGGGTTCGATCCCTGCTCAGGCAACTACATCCCACACATGTGACATGACTACTAGTTTGCATGCCGCAACTAAGGAGCCCACCTGCTGCAACTAAGGAGCCCACCTGCCGCAACTAAGACCCAGTGTAGGGACTTCCCTGACAGTCCGGTGGTTGAGACTTCGCCTTCCAATGCAGAGGTTGCAGGTTCAATCCCTGGTCAGGGAGCTAAGATCCCACATGCCTCATGGCCAAAAAACCAAAACACCAAAACATAAAACAGAACGAGTATTGTAACAAATTCAATAAAGACTTTAAAAAAAAAGAAGACCCAGCACAACCGAATAAATAAATGAATATTAAAAAAAAAAAAAAAAAAGAAACAAGGTTGTTGGTGATGCTATGGTGGTGACGGGCCAGAGAAGGCCTCTCTGAAGAGACAGTATATGACCAGAGACCTCAAGCATATGACAAGAAGGAGAGGCACCCACAGGCAGGTCAGGGGGACAGAACATTCCCGTTAGAGGGAATGGCAGGGGCAACCCTATGTTTTGCGCTTCAAGGATCAGGAAGTGGACCACCATGCCTGGACCCAAGTAACTGATGAGAGAGCATTTGTTGAGTTTGGAGAAGTAGGCAGGGGCTGGACCACCTAGGTCCCTATAGCCATGGTAAGGCATTTGGGTGTTGTTCAAAGGGCAATTGGAAACCACGTTAGGGACCAAGGCAGGAGGAGGGGAGCATAATAAGACTTAAGTTTTTAAAAGTTCATTCGAGTTGTTGCTCCCTGAAAAATGGGCAGCAAAAGTCCAGGAAACAGGTGCTACAGACTACTGTACTGGGCAAGACATGAAAAGGGCCTGAGCTCAGGTGGAGGTGTCTATCCATGCTGACCCATGTCCCCTTCCTAGACTGTAACTTCTGTAGCTTGTTCATCGCAGAATCCCTGATGCAGCCCAGTGCCTGGTATACAAAGGCACTAGGTTACATTAGATTGCTGTAACCAAGAAACTGAGTTGCTTAAAGGGTAACATTAAGCTATAAGCTCAAACACAATGTAGGTCACAAATCATGGCTACATTGTAATCATAATTGTAGTAGCATCAACTATTGGTTTTACAAATGCCTTTTGCTGTAGTGGAGTGTGGATAATCCTGTGTATATAATCCAGTAAGAATCTGTCATCACTACTAGAAATTAATTGCAAAGAAATATGTACTGTGGTTTGTCAGTGACATTACCATCACATACAAGAAGATAACATATGTTTAGGGAATTTTTTTTAAGATGTATTTATTTATTTTATTTTATTTATTTTTGGCTGTGTCAGGTCTTAGTTTGAGGCACGTGGGATCTTCGTTGAGGCATGCAGGATCTGTCATTGGGGCGTGTGCTTCTCTCTGTGGTGTGCGGGTTTTTTCTCTCTCTAGTTGTGGTGCGCAGCCTCCAGAGCATGTGGGCTCTGTAGTTTGTGGCATGTGGGCTCTAGTTGAGGCACTCGAGCTCAGTAGTTGTGGTGTGCAGGCTTAGTCGCCCCGCGGCATGTGGGATCTTAGTTCCCTGACCAGGGATCAAACCTGCATCCCTTGCATTGCGAGGCTGATTCTTTACCTCTGGCCCACCAGGGAACACCCTGTTTGGGGAATTTTTATTGCTAATAAGTACAAGGCTTAAGAGATGATTACATTTGGATTTACCAGTGGAATATTCTGTTTATGTAAAGCAAACCAGTCTCAATTTTTTTCTTTTTTAAAGAACACTTCCAGGAAATAACTACTCCTCCAGAGAAATGGGAGCATAGAGTTTTGGTTAAGAATATGGCCTTGGAGCCAAACATACCTGAGTTTTAGCCCCAACATTGCCACTCATTAACTGTGTGACCTTGAGTAAGGTATATCCTCAACTCTGATATTTGGAAAATAGTACCCATGTCCAGAGTTGTTGTGAGTATCGAATGAAATTCTGTCATTCTTTCAGGCTTCTCAGCATCTAAACTCTTTCTGTTATAGACGTTCCTGTTTATGTGTTTTGGGTAGAACAAAGAAGGCCTCACCCTTTAAGTGTTCGAAGTGCTCGGTACATGGTATCCTGGGTTTCCCTGCCCTGAGAGCATAAGCATGTAACCTTGGGTTTCTTCATTCAGCTGTTGTTAAGTTTTGGTGCAGGAGCTAACGGCACAGGCGGGAAGGGGCTGGGAGATCTCTCTAGCGGCACAGCAGCAGTGGCAGTGTTTGCAGCAGTGGCCACCAGTCAGGGTTCTGAGACAGCACTGACGTTGGTGTGGGCAGCATGGGCTGCATGAAAACTGGCTCCAGTGTGGAAGTGGCCTCAGTGCCAACTACAGTCTCTAGTGCTTTGTAACAGTGACAGCAGTTTCTCATCAGTCCAATTCTGTGATATTACTCCTAGAAATTTAGCTGAAAGCTTGATTCTTCAAGTTTTCAGGCAATTCCGTGAGCAACCAATAGCCCTTGATTTAAATTCTTTCATAGAGTAACCCATTTAGTTAGCTTTGGTTACTAGCTATTAAGAGCTATGGTTGATTTAGATTCTACACCTATCCTCACAGCATGGTGACTAGCAGAGAATACACAATAAATGTGGCTATTAGTAGCAGTTATCAATAGTGTGTTATTAATTTCATCTAAGTATTGAATGTTATAATGCAGTTTTAGTGATTTTGCTTCACATTTAAGAGCTATATTTAATATATAAAATATATAATATTATATATAATATTATATAATGTATAAAATATATAATATTATATATTTAATATATTAAATATATTTAATTGCCTTTATTGATATATCTTTTTGAAATGGTCTATTTATATTCTGAATTACATCTTGATTAATCCAAGACTCTTTACTAGACTCTAAGCTTCTTGAAGGCAGAAGTTGTCTTGTTCACAACTGGATTATTTTCAGGCATAGTGCTGGGCACAGGTGGACCCTTAGTAAATATTTGTGGAGGAGGTACATCATGAGCTTATTGATAAAAGAAAAGTACCAGCTTAGGGATTGGACAGATCTCTAGGGTGGCATTGTCTCAGTGAGGTAGTTTGGTCCAGGATTGGTCCTCAACTCTAGGAACATAATATTGCACTTAGCTGAAATTGATCATGCTCTTGGATGTAGACTCAAACTAAACAAACTCATAAGAGACTGATGTATAAATCATATTTATTTCCACTGAAAAATAGAACTTTTGGGTAATTTGGAATTCTGCTCATTTATTCATTTAATGAATTTTAAGCATTTATTGTGTGCCAGGTATTCCTATATCTTTGTATAAACAGTGAACGAAACAGACAAGATTATTACTGTCATGCAATTTGCACAACTGTGTCAACAAATAAATACATAATTGCGGATAATAGTAACTGTTATAAAGAAAAACATAGGATAAAAGGATGAAAATTGTTAGGAAAGAGTGTGTGCTGTTTTAAATTGATAAAGGGAAGGTGACCCTCAGGAAGGGACATTTAAACTGAAACTTGAATGAAGTGGGGGAAGAGAATGCCAGAAATGGGAAGCATTACATTTAAAGGCTCTGAGGCAGAAATAATCCTGGGGGTGTTCAAGGAATAAAAAGTAAGCCAGTGTGGTAGGCAGCCTCTAAGATGGTTCTCAATGATCTCTAGCTACTGGTATTCACACCTGTATGAAATTCTCTCCCCTTGAGTGTGGGCTGAATGTAGTAACTAGCTTCTAACAAACAGAATGTAACAGAGGTGATGGAATGTCACTGCCAATGTTAGATTGCAAGACATAGTGGTCTCTGTCTTGGGCACCTCTTTCCGGCTCTCTTGTTTTCTCACTATGCAGAAAAGAGTTAACATGGCAGGCCTGAGACAACTATCCTTATATAGGCCAGCTTGAAAAATTGGCCCTTGGATGGAATCTGGGAACTTGGGTGGTAAACATTTCCCTACACTGATATAAAACTTTCCCTAATTGATAAGAGTGGCTCACTATACCTAGACTGTTTGTACAAATAATATGCATATGTTGAACACCTGCTTTCCTCCAGGGAAACTGGAATTTTAGTAGGCACTAGGCAGAGGGTACCTGTGTGACCAGCTCCCCATAAAATCTCTGGGTGCTGAATCTTTAATAGGCTTCCCCAGGCAGAAACATTGCACACACATTGCTGCATTTTGTTTGTTGGGAGAAGAGCATGACCTGTGTGATCCCTTGTGAGAGCATAAGGGAGCCTACAAATGAATTCCTCTAGACTCTGATTGTACCTTTTCCCTTTATGACCTGGCTCTGTATCCTCACTATATTGCTTTGATAAATCTTGGTGTCCATACAACTACAGGCATACCTCATTTTATTGCACTGTGCTTTTATTTTGCTTCACTTTATTGTACTTTGCAGATAATGCATTTTTTACAGATTGAAGGTTTGTGGCAAGCAAGTCCATTGAAGCTATTTTTTTCAACAACACTTGCTCACTTCTTGTCTCTGTGTCACATTTTGGTAATCTGACATTTCAAACTTTTTCATTATTATTATATTTGTTATGGTGATCTGTTATCAGTGATCTTTGATGTTGCTACTGTAATTGTTTTGGAGAGTGCCAAAAACCGTGCCCATATCAGATGGCAAGTTTAATAAATGTTGTGTATATTCTGACTGCTCCACCAACTGGCTGTTCCCCCATCTCTCTCCCTCTCCTCAGGCCTCCCTCTTCCATGAGACACAACAATATTGAAATTAGGCCAATAATAACACCACAACTGCCTCTAATGTTCAAGTGAAAGGAAGAGGTATACACATCTCTCACTTTAAATCAAAAGTTAGAAATGATTAAGCTTAGTGAGGAAGGCGTGGTGAAAGCCAAGACAGGCTGAAAGCTGGCCCTCTTGCACCTAACAGCCGACTTGTGAATGCAAAGGAAAAGTTCTTGAAAGAAATTAAAAGTGCTGCTCCAGTGAACTTACAAATAATAAGAAAGGGAAACAGTCTTACTGCTGATATGGAGAAAGTTTTAGTGATCTGGATAAAAAAGATAAATCAGCCACAACATTTCCTTAAGCCAAAGCCTAATCCAGAACAAGTCACTAACTCTCTTCAATTCTATGAAGGCTGAGAGAGGTGATGAAGCTGCCTAAGAAAAGCTTGAAGCTAGCAGAGGTTGATTCTTGAGGTTTAAGGAAAAACACCACCTCCACAACATAAAAGTGCAAGGTGAAGCAGGAAGTGCTGATGTAGAAGTTGCAGCAAGTTATCCAGAACATCTAGCTAAGATCATTCATGAAGGTGGTTACACTAAACAATATATTTTCAGTGTAGACAAAACAGTCTTATATTGGAAGATGATGCCATTTAGGACTTCCATAGCTAGAGAGGAGAAGTCAATGCCTGGCATCAAAGCATCAAAGGACAGGCTGAGGCTAATGCAGCTGGTGACTTCAAGTTGAAGCCAATGCTTATTTACCATTCCCCAAATCCTAGGGCCCTTAAGAATTATGCTGAATCTACTCTAACTGGGCTCCATAAATGGAACAACAAAGCCTGGATGATAGCACATCTGTTTACAACATGATTTACTGAATATTTTAAGCCCACTCTTGAGACCTACTGCTCAGAATATCAAAATATTACTGCTTACTGACAATGCACCTGGTCACCCAAGAGCTCTGATGGAGATATACAGTGAGATTAACGTTGTTTTCATGACTACTAATACAACATCCATTTTGCAACCCACGAATCAAGGAGTAAGTTCAACTTTCAAGTCTTACTCTTTAAGAAATGAATTTCCTCAGGCTCTAGTTGCCGTAGATAGTGATTCCTCTGATAGATCTGGGCAAAGTAAATTGAAAAACTTCCAGAAAAGATTCATCATTCTAGAAGCCATTAAGGACATTTGTGATTCATGGAAGAGGTCAAAATATCAACATTAACAGGAATTTGCAAGAAGTTGATTCCAACCCTCATTGATGACTTTGAGGGGTTCAAGACTTCAGTGAAGGAAGTAACTGTAGATGTGGTGGAAATAGCAGGAGAACTAGAATTAGAAGTGGAGCCTGAAGATGGGACTGAATTGTTGCAACCTCTTGATAAAACTTTAATGGGTGAGAAGTTGCTTCTTATGCATGAGCAAAGAAAGTGGTTTTTTCAGATAGAATTTACTCTGGTCAAGATTCTGTGATGATTGTAGAAAGGACAACAAAAGATTTAGAATATTACATAAACTTATTTGATAAAGCAGTGGCAGGGTGTGAGAGGATTGACTGTTAATTTTGAAAGAAGTTCTACTGTGGGTAAACTGCTCTCAAACAGCATTGATGCTACAGAGAAATCATTCATGAAAGGAAGAGCCAATCCATGTGGCAAACCTCATACTTGTCTTATTTCAAGAAATTGTCTCCCCACCCTTCAGCGGCCACCGCTCTGATCAGTCAGCAGCCAGCAACATCCAGGCAAGACCTTCCACCAGCAAAAAGATCAAGACTAGCTAAAGGTTCAGATGTTGGTTAGCATTTTTTTAGCAATAAAGTATTTTTAAATTCAGGTATATACATTCTTCTTTTAGACATAATGCTATTGCACACTTAATGGCCTACAGCATAGTGTAAATATAACTTTTATATGCACTGGGAAACCAAAAGATTTGTGTGACTCACTTTATTGTGATATTCACTTAATTGCAGTGGTCTGGTTTTCTCCGAGGAGTTGATTTATATTCCAAAGTTACTCCAGGTGCACATATGTCTCTAACCCCTGCAGTCCCACAGCACAGTTTAAAACTTCTTTTATTTGTCCTTAGTGAATTCCATCTCCCATTCTGCTTAGGGACTTCCAGAGCTTCCCCCTCTTTCCTCATATAGCTCGCAATCTCCTTACCCTCAGCAGTCAAACCCATCTTTCCAGAAAAACTTGCATTCTTCTTTTGTGTGCCAGTCGGAATTACATTATTGCTACATTTCCATGTTTGTCTTTGCTACCAGGAAACTCAGAGTTAAAAGAGTTCAATTGCTGTTTTATACCAAATTCTCTGCCTTCTAAATGATTTATGATTTTTAATAACAATGGCATCGTGATTTCATTATTAAGACTGAGGCCATCATATGTCAACTACCTCTAGTTTTTTCCAAAACCACTACTTTTCTATATCTGTACTTTCCATCCTTCTTATCCTCCAGTCTCAGGGGAAGGTCTTCAAATTTATGAGTACTTTAGGTGAACCCTGGTGGAGTTTCTTGACTTGGCTTCCTAGCCTCTGTATAACCTTGCTGTGTGACTAATTCTTGTCTATAGATCAGCAAATAACTTGTCTCTGGTGGACAGACAACCAATCTCTTCCCAAGTACCCTCCCCCATCCCTATGGAATGCAATAAGTTTTGCAGTCGTTTGTTAAATTCACTTCAATATTCTTTTATTCCATATAAATTTGTGGTTCTCTGATTTCAAATTGGTTGTAACATTTTTATAATTTCCTCATTAAAAATATGTAAAAATAATCTTTGACGTGTCTTCACTTTACATCTATTTGAGAGTCTTGATTTTACCTTTTCTTGAAAATTATTCTTAACACATAGATAAGCTTTTTGTTTTTAATAGATCTTTATTAGAGTATAATTACTTCACAACACTGTGTTAGTTTCTGTTGCACAGCAAAGCAAATCAGCCATATGCATACACATGTCCCCATATCCCCTCCCTCTTGAGCCTCCCTCCCACCCTCCCTATACCACCCCTCTAGGTCATAGCAAAGCACCGAGCCGATGTCCCTGTGCTATGCTGCAAAGACGAAGTCTATATTTTCTAGTTCCACTTTCTCACTTTCTAATTACCCATTTAAATCCATCTTCTGCACCCCACACCAATATATATGTATCTTGTATACGTCAGTCCTATACTGAAACCATTCTGAAGAAGATCATAGAGAGTGAACGCTTTCCAGTCCCTTCTTGCTGTAATTTGCTTAATTGATAGTGTTAAGTCCAAGTGATATTTACTTATGGGAAAGACAAAGACTCTATCTCATGGCCTTATTTATGCAACCCAAACTGTTCCAGCCACAGATGTTCCTGTCTGTGGTTTCAGTATTTTATTGAATTCTTTCTTTCTTCTTTTTTTTTTAAATCCTGGAGGAGGAAGTTGGAATGAAACAGTGTAGATGTCTGTACAACCACAACAGTCCCTGTTTCTGTGTTTATAAAAGTGCCTCATCCTGGTAGGGAGAACCGCCCCAGCTATGCAGGTGTCAACCTTGAAGCTCTATACCTTTGAAAAATAATGTGGTCTCTCCCTATAATCTCTTGCAATTTTTTTTAACTTTCTTAGTTTTAATGCCCTCTTTCAGATGGAATATCCCAGATTCCATCAGTTCTCAGATTTCTTCTCTATCGATACTCACTCTTAGTGTAAGCAGATAAGGTAGGGGGTCCCTGAAGAAAGAGAACCTAGCATGTATTTCTTGACATAAGTGAAGCCACTTTGGGCCTAAACCGTTTTGTGATCTAAGCCTGGCTACAGTGCTTGCCCTTAAACAGGTCTCAATAATAATCATTTTAAGGGAATGAACGAAAAAATGACTGTTATCAGGCAAGAGAAATAACAATAGCAAAACTGAAAAATCAGTTGTAAACTTCCAGTTCTGTTTCAATGGTAAAGATTAGCCTGAAGCACTTTTTTAAGCTGTTTTGCAGAATTTAAAACCCCGCAGGGACTCAACCACCAGGTCAACTGGAACCCAAGGGATTATGATGTTGAACTTTTCTGACTCTCCTGGCATCAGTCAACTAAAACTGTTGACCTTTGCCCCAATTCTATGCTGAATTCTCCTCTGCTCAAGTACTTTCATGAATATGCATGTAACGTTGGCTTAAAACTTCCCAAATTTTACTGTTTAGGGAGACACTTTGGGAAGGATCCTTCTCCTTACTTGCTGCAAGTAATAAATCCTTCCTTCTACCAATCTTTGGCTTGGTTGTGTCTTTTGGCTCAATGCCCACCAAGAGGCAAACCCAGTTTTCGGGTAACATTGGGTGATTTCACCTAGTCTCAAGGCTTTATGTAGAGTCCCTTCACTGAAGACTCCTAAACTTATTTCTTCAACCTAGGCTACTCCCTTGAACTCCAGATTTGCATATCTAACTGCCTCCTCCATATCTCGCCTTGGAAATCTAAATGTCCAAAACTGAGATTCTGATCTTCTCCTACCACCTTCTAAACCTATTCCTCCCACAGATTTACCAATCTTGGCAGAAGGAAACGATGCCAAAAACTCTCTGCACCGGTGCTGAATCAGATCTCAGAGACAGAGTTTTGGGTGAAGTAGAAAAGAATAGCTTTATTGCTTTGCCAGGCAAAGAGGGACACAGAGAGTTCATGCCCTCAAAACTGTGTGTCCCCACCCCAGGGGATTTGGTGAGGGGTTTTACAGCAAAGGTTCAAGGGCTGGGCTGCTGGTTAGGATCAGGCTGCACGATTGTTTCCTGGCTCCTCCTCCCTTGTCTCTGCATCCCCTCCCTTCCCTGATTAGCAACTGTTTGAACCTGCCCTTTGGAACTCAGGGAAGGTCATGGAGGCTGAAGCCTATTCCCTATAAACAAGAAACAGGGGACACAGAAAGTCTTCTGTGCCCGGGAGCCCCACAGGGTCCTGCTCCATTTCAGAAACTTCATCTTTCACATTGCTCAGGTCAAATCTAGAGTCATCCTTCATCCTCACCCTCACCCCTTTCTCTTACATTCAGTCCATCAGCAAATCTTATTGGCTCTAATTTCAAAGTGTGTCAAGACTCCCAACCCGTCTCAACACTGCTGCTGCCACCACCCTGTTTCAAGCTGCCATTGTCTCTTGCCTGGATTATGTCTTCCCAACTAAGCTCTTTACTATTGCACTTACCCCCTACAGTCTATTTTCAACAAAGGACAATCTTTATAAAACACAAGTCAGATCATGTGACTCCTTTGCTCAAAACCCTGCAATGACTGTCCATCTCTTTTAAAGTCAGAGCCTTTAGAGGGGCTCTCAGGCCATATGTAATCTGTCCCTGACCACCCAGCAGAATCTGGACCTCTTGGCCCACTTCCACTTCCTGACCACTCCTACCTCCTTGCTCGCCTTTGAATATGCTAAGCACACGCTCACTTAGAGATCTTTGCACTCCTGATCTCTC
Source organism: Phocoena sinus (assembly GCF_008692025.1). NCBI lineage: Eukaryota > Metazoa > Chordata > Mammalia > Artiodactyla > Phocoenidae > Phocoena > Phocoena sinus. Next base: position 42,221,591 of record NC_045772.1, on the reverse strand, counting down.
TGCCTGGAGGCTCTGTGCTCACACATCTGCAGGGCTTGCTCTCTGCCTTCTTTCAGGCCTTTGTTCAAACATCATTTCTCACTGAAGCCTTCCCTGACCCCCTTATGTAAATTACAACTGCCCCCAAGCCCTACTCTCTGGCCCTCCCTGTCCTATCCTTTGCTTTTCATTTCTCCATAGTACTTGTCAACATCACCTGACATTCCATATATTTTACTTTATTTATTGTCTATCTCCCCAGGGAAAGCTATTTACAATACAAAGTTGACCATGTTTTTCTTATGGAAGGGCAGCATAACCTCATGTTTATGATTCCAGGTTCTAGAGTCAGACTGCTTAGGTTTGAGCACTGGTCCTATCACTCAACATTCTGTGTAAGGTCGGATCTTAACAAACGGCACCACGAAAGAGAGGAAAGCTTCAAGTGAGCTTTATTAGGGAGCGCTCCCGGGCGAGGTTCACTGGTCCGAGAGAAAGGGGGCCAGAGAAGTCGCGCCCGGGCGAGGGTTGGGCAAGATTTTATAGGGGAAGAAGGGAAAGGGGTGTGGTGAATCTGGGAGGGCGCAGGGTATTCCTTATTTGGTGGTCTTTTCGGGTATCCTGGGGAACCGTTAGTCCCGCCCCTCGAAAGGCGGGAAGGCTGGGCTGGGTTCAAAGTCCCTAGGTCAGTTTCTGGAACTGGGTGGTCTGGAATGTCTCCAGGGCAGTTTCTGGAACTGGGTGGTCTGGAGAATTTCCTTCCGATGCAACCTGTGAATCTGATTGTGTTCCCCTGCCTCGGGCCAGTTGGCCTTACATCCTGTACCTCCCTTTTCTTACCTATAAAATGAGGATAGTAAAAGTACTTTTCTCACAGCTTTGTAGTAAGGACTAAATAGGACAATGCATATAAAGTGCTTACAGTAGTGCCTGGCACATGGAAAATGTACAAATGATAATTTACTGCCTTGGTTCCAGGGCATGAAGGATGGGGCAGGTATTTGGCAGTGTTTCTGTCTCATTTCCTTCTTTTTTTAAATTCTTTTTAAGCATCTGGTATTAATTTTGTAATTAGGGTGGATAAGTGAATATCAGCTTGAATATCTTTACCCACACTTAGTACTTGGGCTCAGAGACACTACAGAACATCCAAGCAGAAATGTGGCCTCCTTTGCTCTTTGGGGCAAATGGCAGAACACAGCTAACAGCAACTCCTGAGTTTTGTAAGTTTACAATCCAGGCACTAAGAGGTGAACTTAACTCTCTTAGTCTCCAGTCCATTGGTCCATTGGCCCTACACAGTCCAGGTGTCCAATCAATTATGGCAAAGGCATGGAGTCATGAAGCCATAGAGGCATGGAGTCATTATGGGGCAGCTCCTGCTGACATAACATGGATGAAGTGGGCAGAGACAATTTCTGAAATAAAGGGATAAGGAGAAGAGAATGCCATCAGTATCCATTGCATTGATACAATATTATGATGGAAAATGTTTGAGAGTTTCCACAGTGTTTACCAGATTTCAGTCAAAATTGGGAAAGTGTACCCATAACAAATTTGTATATTTCAGCTTCTTCAAAGACACTAATTTCTTGAATGTTTTACCTGTCAAATCCTGCCCTTTGAGAAGGATATATAGTTGACTAGGTGAGTTGGGTTTGTGTGTGTGTGTGTGTGTATGTTTGTTTTTGTCTTTGTTCTTTTCTTCTATATTTAGATTAGAAGAAAACTGCAGCTACATCCGTAATTGTATGATTTGGAAGCTGATGTTTCCATATCTTTTTGCTAATTAATAAACTTTCAAAATCTGAATTTTTGGTAAATGTAAATTAAGATTTACTAATATCTTTATGAGTGCGTGCACTTGGTGTCTAAGCCAGCTAGGCAAGTGGTACAAAAGCATTGTGTATGGCTGATTCATTTTGGTGTGCAATGGAGGCTAACACAACATTGTAAAGCAACCATACTCCAATAAAAATTAATAATAAAAAAAGAAAACAAAGCAGCCAAACTGCTCTCTCCCCGATAGGAAGTTTGTAGATAATAAAATTTTAAAAATAAAAAGTTTATTTCATCTTGCTCAACATGAGCTTGTGTGTTCTTCCATGAAGACTGCCAGGCTGGGAGTTATAAATCTTAGATCTAGTAGCTACATTTTGTGACACTAGATAAGTCCCAATTGCTCGGGCTTCAGTTTTCCTGTTTGTAAAATAAATTGATTAGAATAAATGTCTAAGGGTCTTCCTAACTTCAAAAATCTCATTTTACTAATTGTGAGTCTCAGAGCAGGTGGGTAAACAGTTATTTATAGGACTAACACTTACTCTAAAGTCAGGAGAGCAAAAACAGTAAAGAATCTTGAACTCCAAAATACAATCAAACTGTTAACAAAACAAAACTCAGTTCATTTGAAGTCACTGCAGTCAGGGAGAACAGTATCTTAGCGGAATCAAGAGGGAGGAATCAGAGAAAAATTATATAGAATTTGGGAGGTCTGGGCTCAAGGGTATTATGGCAGGTATTTCAAAGTGGGGAGAGATTGAGATTAGGCAAGTTTGTGAAATAACACTTCAGGGTTGGTGGACGTAGTGAGGTGAGAGTCTTGAAGTGAGTCTTGATAAACAAACCATGGTTTGATAAGGGAGACTGTTGTCTCAGATAAACTGATTTGCAGTGATTTCCTGAAGCGAACAGTGAAGTTGTCGATCGACTTGTGGTTTTATCTTCTCTGGGCAAAGTTTCCTGGAACAAATAACTAAGTCATGTTGACACAGGTGGTCTCAGTTCTTAAGCCTTCCAGCTATATCATATTGATGCAGTTGGCCACAGTTCTCATGAACTTTAAGTTGGTACAGAACAAAATAGCTGGCAGCAGAGAAATGTTTGGTGTAAACTCTACCCCTGGCCTCTCTTGAGTTCCATATTCATATATTCAACTTCCTACTTGAGAATTCTTCTTGAATGTATTATATAGTTCTTGAATTCCAAATAGAACAAATAAATTCTGAAGAGAACTCCCTTTGATATTCTCCATTTCAGGAAATGGCATTACCATTTACTCAGTTATTTAAGTCGAAAACCTAAGCACCTCTCCTGTCCTCATACCACCACATAAGTCTTGTTGGTTGGAACTCCAGAATACATACCAAATTCAACCACTTAATATCTTCAATGTGAAAACTCTAGTTCAAGCCATCATTATCCCTTGCCCAGGCGCAGATTCAATAAATAAAATGTCATACTGGTCTTTTCTTTTTCTGAAATATGCATGTTTATTCCCATGTCAGGGCCCTTGTACTTGTCTCTCCTGTGCAGACCACTGTTCCTCCAGATCTTTCCATAGCTCTTTCTCATTGTTGAGATCTCAACATTGACAGCCTTTATTTCCTGAATCACCCTAGCTAAAGTTGGCTTCTCCCCCTCTACCTTTCTATCACATTATCATATTGTATTTATAGTAGCTAGCAACTTCTGAAACTATATTTTTGTACACTTTGTTTCCTTGTTCCCTGTCTGTCTCTACCCATTGAATATAAACTCCATCAGGGTAGAGATCCTGCCTACTAGGAACCAGGCCCTGTATCTCCACTGCCTTGACCAGAACCTGGCACATAGTAGATTCTCAAGAAATAATTTGAAATGATTCAAGAAGAAATTTTCAGCAAAAAACAGATGAGTAGACGGATAGAAGTATGTATTAATGTATTAATTATTTAAAATGTAATAATCATTTAATGATAATATAGTCAAAGATGCTAATTATATAATTTCTCTACATTAATGGCTTAACATGTTTATCTCATCACTTAAATTATGTTAATCTCCACCTTTCATCCAGTGAATCCCAATGTTAAGTAATGAAATTTGTTTCATGATAAAATTGAGTACTATCAGATTCATAACTGGTATATTTCTTGGACTACTTATAGAAGTAGGAAAAGGAGAATGGTTAGTGATGAGAGGTTTAGGGAACAGCTGAATGGTTAACTAAGTAGCTCAGAGCTAAGACCAAAATGACTAGGAAAGCTTGACTTAAAACTAAAAATCCTCCCTGATTTAATAGTATTTATGAGCTTATTTATGCAGAAGCTAAATGTTAAAATAACTTTCTGGGGTTTTGCAAATATACTTAAAATGCTATTTCTTTATATCAGGATAGCAAAATTGAATTAAATAGCAAAGTTGATTGAAAATAAAATATACTAATTTTTTAAAACTTTTATTGTATATTGGAGTATAGTTGATTAACAATGCTGTGTTAGTTTCAGTTGTACAAAAAAGTGATTCAGTTATACATATACATTTATCTATCCCTTTTCAGATTCTTTTCCCAACTAAGTCATTACAGAATACTGAGCAGTTCCCTGTGCTATACAGTAGGTCCTTGTTGGTTATCCATTTGAAATATAGCAGTGTGTACATGTCAATCCCAAACTCCCTAACTATCCCTCCCCCCCACACTTTATTGTTTGTGGATTTTTTGATGGTAGCCATTCTTACCGGTGTGAGGTGATATCTCATGGTAGTTTTGATTGGCATTTCTCTAATAATTAGTGATCCATCTCCCAGAGTAATGGAAATAAAAACAAAAATAAATGTGACCTAATTAAACTCAAAAGCTTTTGCACAGCAAAGGAAACCATAAACAAAATGAAAGACAACTCACAGAATGGAATAAAATATTTGCAAATGATTTGACCGACAACGGATTAGTCTCCAAAATTTACAAACAGCTCATGCGGCTTAATATCATCAAAACAAACAACCCAATCAAAAAATGAGCAGAAAACCTAAATAGGCATTTCTCCAAAGAAAACATACAGATGGCCAAGAGGCACATGAAAAAATGTTCAACATCACTAATTATTAGAAAAATATACTAATTTTTATATACACTCTACTCATGCAACATAAGGAAAGTTGGTTTTTCAGTTGATGATGGAGAGGGGTTTCCTTAGGCAGTACTCTGGGAAGTAACCCTTGATTATGGTCTAATATTATTAAGTACAAAAGTCAAGAAAGCATTGTGACATAGTGTGAGAAAGCAAATGCTAGTGAAGGTTTGGGAAACAAGAATAAAGATGGGTCTGAAAGAGCTGATGGAGAATTCAGGAAACTTGTCCACTTCGTATAAGCATCAATAGATTGAGAGCATATGTTTCAAACTACAGAACCAGGCCAGAAACTCCTTAACAAATATTAATTGAGCATCTGCTCTCTACCAGGCACTGAGCTGGCAATGAGAACATAAAGATTAAGGAAAAACAATAAAGCTGCATTCTTTGCTCTTCAAGTTCTTATTGTTAAGTGACTATAGAGATGAAGACCTAAGCAGGGTCCAAGTCACCTAAGGCCTCATGTCCCAACCTTTGAGGTTTGAACTCTATTCTGAGAACAACGAAAAGCTGTTGAAGGATTATACAGCAGAGTGGTACAACTAGCTTTTCATTTTACAAAGAATAATTTGGTCTGTCGAAATTGTAGAGGATGACTGTGGTTAGGAGGCTGCAGCAGTAAACCAAGCAAAGAGATGAAGGTGGTCAAAACTAAGAGAGCTGCACTAGAGATGGAGACCTATAGGTAGAAACATTCAGTACTAAGGATATGGAATTAACAGCGTTACCGATCACCAACGAGTCGGTGACCCCCTCAGTGGGTCCTTTGATTGGAGTCGAAAATGCCAATCGAAGGAAACTGTTTCAGTATATCAGAGCAGAAACTTTATTCATTCATCAAGGAATGAAGAGAGAGCTCATGCTATAAAAACACTTTTTCCCCGAGGGGAGGGGAGTAAGGGAATTTTAAGAGGTAGGAGGCTGACAAGTTATCAGGGGTCTAGGAAAGGGGCAGAGATTTCCAGGGTCAGCTGAGGGCAGCTGGGGTGTGTTCGGTCTTCCATGCAACTCTGCACACGGCAGAACTGCACCTACCAGAGTACACAGATCTTTGCCTCTGGCAGAGATCTTAGCATGGTGATGAAGCAAAGGTGAATTTCGACACCTCCAGGTCTCATCCTTGCATGTGTTCCTGTGGTCAAGTCAGAGCCACTTCAGGGTGGTTGAACACTGCATATCTCTTAAAGCACAGCTGTGGAACATCTCTGTCGGATACCATGTGCTTTTGAAACAGACACGGAGATAAATCAAGGCAAGGATCCTTTAGCTCTCAGGGACTGGGATGGGTGACAAAATGACCCAGTGGTTGGTTTCATAAAAGGAAGTGCAGGGCTTCCCTGGTGGCACAGTGGTTAAGAATCTGCCTGCCAATGTAGGGGACACAGGTTCGAGCCCTGGTCTGGGAAGATTCCCACATGCCGCAGAGCACCTAAGCCCGTGCGCCACAACTACTGAGCCTATGTGCCACAACTACTGAAGCCCGCGCACTCAGAGCCCGTGCTCCACAACAAAGGGAAGCAACCACAATGAGAAGCCACCACAATGAGAAGCCCGTGTACCACAACGAAGACTAGCCCCCACTCGCCGCAACTAGAGAAAGCCCGCACAGCAACGAAGACCCAATGCAGCCAAAAACAAATAAATTTATGAAAAAAAAAAGGAAGTGCAAAATTAAGGAAAGGGAGGAGTCAGGGTTGAAGACTGGCTTGGCAGAGAGAAAATGAAAAGCTCATCAAGAGGATTTCAGCTTTTATTTGTTTTTTTTTAAGTTTTACACACGGTAGGTTTTTGATGTGACATTTATTCCAAACGGGCATTTTAAAGAAATCTCGACTGTATTAATTTCTTCCAAAACATAAGAAGGGAACTTTTCTTTCTTTTTTTTTTTTTTTTTTTTTTGCAGTACACGGGCCTCTCTCTCACTGTTGTGGCCTCTCCTATTGCGGAGCACAGGCTCCAGACGCACAGGCTCAGCGGCCATGGCTCACAGGCCCAGCCACTCCACGGCATGTAGGATCCTCCCAGACCGGGACACAAAGCCGTGTCCCCTGCATCGGCAGGCGGACTCTCAACCACTGCGCCACCAGGGAAGCCCTGGGAACTTTTCTTAATTACAGTCTTCCTTATGATTCTACTTGAGATTTTGGAGTAAATTAATTAACATACTTACAAAAAGACTGGCAAAGATACCTATATTTTATGCATGTACACTAAGTAAACTCTTTGTGTGGTTTTATATTTAATTCTCAAATTAAAAAAAAATGCTCTGAACGTGAAGTCATAGGTAGTAGCAATGAGACCATGAACACTGGTTTATACAAACTCCAAATTATCCATATTAGAAATGTTCTATCCATATTAGAAATCTTTTCTAATTAACATGTTCCAAAAAAGTACCCATCAATTTTACAAATAATTACATTCAGTCAATTCTTTTAAATGTCAGCTATAAAAAATTTTAATATTCTCCAAAATTAAAAAATAATGAAAGTTTGACTTTTCTTTAAAAACAAAAGCAAAGGAAGGAAACAGAGTCTTCAATTTTATCCATAAGTATAGAAAAGTAATCATTATTATTGTGTTAAATATTTCCCAGTGGCTTTTCTATATTAAGACACAACTCAAAAATAAACCTGGGGATGAATCTATTTACATTTTTAGAACATTTTCTAAAGTTTATGAATTATTTCAATTGGTATTTTACAATGCAAGGACTTTATAAGTGTTTGCTCATTAAAAAGATTTTCTAAATAAGTGTGCACTGACATAAATGTTCATTACTATTAGCACTATTATTAGCAACACATTGGGGCAATGGTGAGGTGAAACTCATAAACTTGGACATAGAGTTTCAGTTAATCATAAACATAAAATCTATAAGAAATGAATGCTCTTACAGATATGCAAAATCATAAAAGACAGATTTATTGCCTAGGGAACCCTGTTTAGGGTCTAACTGATGGCATCAATATTTTCAAAAGAGAGGAATTAATAAGCAGACAAAAGTATGATGATAAAGCAAGCCAGGTCCCCAGTACTTAGTCTGTCTCAGTCCATGGAGAGTGGGAGCCTACATACAGGACTCAACTGTGGACTGACTGCAAGCGGCTCCAACGTTCCCTGTGGGAGAGACTTACAGAGAGTACTCCCTCCACTGTGAGAAGGCAGACACCTGTCTTGAAACTCCATTTGCAAAGAAGCACACTGTTTTCACTTCAATATTACTGTTATTTAAGTTGCTTTAGGGGTTCTGAAGCAGATTGAGGGAGGCTAAAAGGCTCTGAAGCCATCTTTGGTGCTCTCTTAGTCTATTGTACAGTTGCATGTATCAGGATACCTTGGGAGCCCTGGGATTTAGAGGAATGTGCCTTGATTTCCAATACATTTATATCAGTTATTGGCATGATACTTTCATAAAATTATTCAATCTTTCTGAACTTTGGTTTTCTTATCTGTAAATAAGTATAATAATATCTTGATCTTTGTTTGATTATTTGGATCAAGATTGAATGTGTAAGAATGCTTAGGCTATAGCAAGCAATGATTAAATGCTAGTTATTATTATAATAGCTTAATACATTAAATACTTAAGTCATTTTTTCAACACCCCCCCCAATTTCTTTATCACTGTATTAGTTTCCTATGCTGCTGTTAACAAATTACCACAGACTCACTGACTTAAAACAATATAAATTTATTATCTTATAGTTATGAAGGTCAGAGTTCCAAAATGGAGCTCACTGGGCTAAAATCAAGGTGTTGACAGAGCTGAATTCCTTCTGAAGCTCTAGGGGAAGATTGTTTTTTTCCCAGCATCTAGAAACTGTCCTTGGTTTGTGGCCTCCAGCTAGCAATTACATCAGTTGGACCTCTGCTTCTGTCAGTACATCTTCTTCTCTGACTGTAACACTTCTGCCTCTTTCTTATAAAGACCCTGTGATTACATTGGGCCTACTGGATAATCCCAGATAATCTTATAATATTCCCACCTCAAGATCCTTCATTTAATCACATGTGCAAACTCCCTTTTGCCATGTAAGATAATATATTCACAGGTGTATTAGTCAGGGTTCTCCAGAGAAACAGACCAATAGGAGATATATACCTATATATCTATCTATAGAGATAGATAATAGATAGATAGATAGGGATATATACCTTATGATAAGGAGTTGGCTCATGTGATTTTGGAGGCTGGCATGTCCAAAATCTGCAGTATGGGCCAACAGGCTCAAGACCCAGGAGAGTGGATGGTGCAGATAAAGTCTGAAGGCAGTCTGTTGGAGAATTTTCTCTTGCTCGGGAAGGCTAGTCTTTTTGCTCTATTCAAACCTTCAGCTGATTGGATGAGACGCACCCACATTATGGAAGGCAATCTGTATTCATGCATGTAAATGTTAAAATCATTCAAAAATACTCTTGAATTTGACACATAAAATTAACCATCACAACAAGTTTCAGGGATTAGGATTTGGACATCTTTGTGGGGTGGCGATTATTCTGCCTACCACAAATCTCTCTCTCGATATCCACATTCTAAGCTCTGTGCTAACCACTACATCTCTAGAAACAAGCCAGCCCAGTTTCTGCTTCTCTAAACTCACATTTAGAGAGAGGACACATAAATTGGTAAGTACAATACAATAGAGTAGGAGTAATGATACAGCTATGCACAGTATGCCATGGTGATACAGAAGAGAGGCATGCATTTCAGCTTGGGGGTGGGAAGTGCAGTGGAGAAAGTGGGGGTAACAAAGAAATCTTTCTAAAGGGGATGATGCTTAAGTTGAACTTTTAAAAGTACGTGGGAGTTAAAAAAGGGAAAAGACACTGCAGGCAGAGGAGTTAACCTGAGCATAGAGAAATAACTATTCTTCTGATTCTATACTCAGCTAGTAGCTGTCTCATTATAACTTAACTTCGCTTGAAATTTTTGTTTTCTGTAAGGAAAGAATACATTGGCCAGAGAATTCAAGGGCTCAGTTCTCTTGACAATAATACTTCTAAGTGTAAATGAATAAATCAGCATTCAGTTGTAAATACCTGTCTTTGTGTTGTGATGGGCACTATTGGTTACTGACTAAACAACCATCTTGCCTTTATTCCTTCCTAACAGAAATCCAGTTTTGTTCAGAGATTTGGTAGCAGTATACTCAGGAAAAGTGGGTCCCTCCTTAGTCTCAGGGGACAACTTGTGAGTGTTCTAACTCAGTGGGAATATCCATTCCTTTTTGTTGTGATTGGTTTAAGGGGGGCATGTGACACAGTTGTGGTCATTGAGAAAAAAGAAGAAAAGTTAGGGTGCTTCTAGAAAAGATTTTCCTTCTTCATAAAAAGAGAGATACATAGGAGAAGTGCTCAGCTCTTCTTTCTTGCTTGCTTTTTTACTTTGTTGTTTGAGACTGGGATGTTTGGAACTGAGGCAGCTATTTTGTTACCATGAGGAAGACATGACATATCAAACATGAGAGCAAAAAGGTGAAAAGAGCTGGAGCCTTCCTTAGTGACATCATTGAGCAGTTGGACCAAAGGTGCTGGATGGAGGCCAGAGAACACTGCATGCTGGGTGCCTTTAGAGGTTATCTGCAGAATAATCAAACTGCATTATCTAGATTAACACCTTCCACGTTATTTATAAAAGGGTATTTGTCTTTTTAGCTTTTCACAGTCTAATGTGCCAGACTCCAGGAGGAGACAGAGGAAAGAAAGAAAAGTCCATCCTGAGAAAAGGTTTATTTATTTCAAACATTTTCTTTCTTTCTTTTTTTTAATATTTATGTATTTATTTGGTTGCGCTGGATCTTAGTTGTGGCAGGTGGGCTCCTTAGTTGCAGGATGCATGGGGGATATAGTTCCTTGGGCAGGGATGGAACCCAGGCCTCCTGCATTGGGAGCATGGAGTCTTAACCACTGCGCTACCATAGAAGTCCCTATTTCAAACATTTTCTAAATCTTTTCTATAAACTAGTAAGCTTTGGACTTAGAAATCAAGAAAAATCACTTCACCTAACATTCTGTCTTCTTTTCTCCTCTAATTTTGGAACTTTCTTGTTCTGATCAGGTCTCAGATATTAAAGAAACTCTTTTACTTATAGAATTTTTGTACTTGATCATTGTATTAGAAAGATTTCAACTGTGTGTAAAATTGTTGCTTTTAAAGATATACAGAGATGTTTACATTTAGAAACAATATGGTTCAGTCTTTCTTTTGATTCCTTTTTGATCACAAATTTTGATTCATATTTCTACAGAGCAAATTATATTCTCCCAGAAATTTTCTAAAAAGTGTGAACTTTATACATACACATCTTTAAAATCATGAATTTCACTAGTGTGAGTTAAAAAATTAGTTAATTCATTAGCAAATAGTTAATGAATACAAGAACTAGAGAATATACTTAAAATGAGTATTCCATTCAGCACCTCTAGTGTTTTTTAAACTGTGTTTTATTACCATTAAAGTACAGTAAATGGTGTGAGCCATTATTGTGCATCCTTGCATTATATATTGATTTATAACACATTTAAGTAGCAATTATTCTCACTGCTGTGAAGTGCTTGTGCTCTGCTCACTCGACATGCAAACATTTCAAATTACAGTACATTAAGATGTCAATGACAAAAGGGAACATTCTAAAAATAAAGTGATTTTTAAGCATTTTATAAAATGACTAACTCCTTTACCAGTGAGCATATGCTCTACATTCCTTCAAATGCTTCCTAGAAACCCTTATGAAACAGAGACATACTTCTAATTATTCTACGTTGGTGGGTTAGTTTCAAGAAATAGTGTCTCCCTGATTCTTTAGCGTTTGTTATCGCAGAATTAGACTTGCTTTTCAGACAAGGATCAACCTTGCTACGCACAGAGATAAACTAATGTACACTTTGTTGATTTTCCTGATGACATTTTCATTTCCATTTTTGGCTAAAGCAGTACATTGATCTCATATCTTTAAGCAAGAACTTAGTGATTCTCAGTCCTCATTCATGGAATGAAGAAAATGTTCAAAAACTACCACTTCTATGGGTCAATAATGTTACATTGCCACTCCTTTGCCCCCATGATAGCCTTGAAAATTTTCTCTGAAGCACGTATGTATGAGCCAGGAATTTCACTACCATTTTAGAGTCTACTGAAGCCTAATAGATTTGACAAAACACTCCCTTTTCTGGATGGCTTATGAAAATATTGTTTAAGGCAAGTCTGATCCTTGGTGAGCCCCATGTTTTGGATTACCTAACTCAGAGAAGAGCTTTATTAATTTGTTCTTTCAACAAATATTTATTGAGTGCCTGAGATAGGATGGATGCTAGAGATATATCAATGACCAGGACAAAACTGGTTCTCTGTTCTTTCTGCATTTCAGCCTGGAGAGGAGGAGGTAGGGGCGAGGCAATGTGTAAGGGAAAGAAAATGGCTTGTGTTAACTGAGGGCCTCTACGTGCTAGCTCCTGTACTGATTACTGTCCATGTTTGATCACATTTAAACCTCACAGAAACTCTATGCAGAAGGTATGTTTCAAAATTATGCACATTTTACAGATAAGGAACTGGGGACTTAGAGGAGTTCCTAATCTGCATAAGACTGAAGAACTTATAAACAACAGAGCTAGGAATTTAACCCCAGTTTGCCTGAATTCAAACTCTTCCACTTAAACATTATGTCAGGAATGCCTCTCTATAATCTCATGATGATATCTACCAATAAAAGAAACAGACTTTTGTTTTTTTTCTTATTTGAAAATAAGATATTTCCCTCATATTTGAATCAAAGCACTTTCTCTAGACATGTGGTGACCCAATTGGATGTCTTTAGGCTTAAGTGCTATTCTTTCCCACTGATAGCAAGTGGATTGTCATCTTAAAATAAGCCAACCAGAGAGGCCTCTGGTACACAGATTAGATACATACATACAAGATTATACACACACATATAGTGTGTGTGTGTAATTATATATATAATGGAAAAAGTCAACAGCATGTGTGAACAAAAGGAGAATTTCAGCAAAGAGGTGAAAACAACAAACAAATATGTTACAGACAAAGGAGCAAGGTAAAAACCAACAAGACCAAATAAATGAAGACGAAATAGGCAACCTACCTGAAAAAGAATTCAGAGTAATGATAGTAAAGATATCCAAAATCTCGGAAACAGAATGGAGAAAATACAAGAAACATTTAACAAGGATCTAGCAGAACTAAAGAGCAAACAAAGAGTGATGAACAACACAAGTACTGAAATTAAAAATACTCTAGAAGGAATCAAAAGCTGATTAACTGAGGCAGAACAACAGATAAGTGAGCTGGAAGATAAAAATGGTGGAAATAACTGCCAGGGAGCAGAATAAAGATAAAAGAATAAAAGAATTGAGGACAGTCTCAGAGACCTCTGGGACAACATAAACGCACCAACATTCGAATTATAGCTGTCCCACAAGAAGAAGAGAAAAAGAAAGGGTTCTGAGAAAATATTTGAAGAGATTATAGTCGGAAAACTTCCCTAACATGGGAAACTTCCTCAATCAAGTCCAGGAAGCACAGAGAGTACCATACAGGATAAACCCAAAGGGAAACACACAGAGACACATATTAATCAAACTATCAAAAATTAAGGACAAAGAAAAATTATGAAAAGCAGCAAGGGAAACGCAACAAATAACATACAAAGGAATCCCCATAAGGTTAACAGCTGATTTTTCAGCAGAAACTCTGCAAGCCAGAAGGGAGTGGCAGGACATATTTAAAGTGATAAAAGGAAAAACGTACAACCAAGATTACACAACCCAGCAAGGATCTCATTCAGATTTGACGGAGAAATTAAAACCTTTACAGACAAGCAAAAGTTAAGAGAATTCAGCACCACCAAACCAGCTTTATGACAAATGCTAAAGGAACTTCTATAGGTAGGAACACAAGAGACGGAAAAGGCCTACAGTAACAAACCCAAAACAAGTAAGAAAATGGTCATAGGAAGATACATATTGATAATTACCTTAAATGAAAATGGATTAAATGCTCCAAGCAAAAGACATAGTCTTGCTGAATGGATACAAAAGCAAGACCCATACATATGCTGTAAAATGGACCCACTTCAGACCTAGGGAAACATACAGACTGAAAGTGAGGGGATGGAAAAAGATATTCCACACAAACGGAAATCAAAAGAAAGCTGGAGTGGCAATTCTTATATCAGACTTTAAAACAAAGACTATTATAAGACACAAAGAAGGACATTACATAATGATCAAGGGATCAATCCGAGAAGGTGATATAACAATTGTAAATATTTAGGCACCCAACATAGAGGCACATCAATACATAAGGCAAATGCTAACAGCCATATAAAAGGGAAATTGACAGTAACACAATCATAGTAGGGGACTTTAACACCCCACTTTCACCAATGGACAGATCATCAAAAGTGAAAATAAATAAGGAAACACAAGCTTTAAATGACACATTAAACAAGATGGACTCAACTGATATTTATAGGGCATTCCATCCAAAAGCAACAGAATACACTTTCTTTTAAAGGGCTCATGGAACATTCTCCAGGATAGATCATATCTTGGGCCCCAAATCGAGCCTTGGTAAATTAAAAAAAAATTGAAATTGTATGAAGTATCTTTTTCTGACCCACAACGCTATGAGACTATATATCAATTACAGGAAAAAAAATCTGTAAAAAATACAAAAACATGGAGGCTAAACAATACATTACTTAATAACCAAGAGGTCATTCAAGAAATCAAAGAGGAAATCAAAAATACCTATAAACAAATGACAATTGAAAACACGACGACCCAAAACCTATGGGATGCAGCAAAAGCAGTTCTAACAGGGAAGTTTATAGCAATACAACCTACCTCAAGAACAAGAAACATCTCAGATAAACAACCTAACCTTACACCTAAAGCAATTAGAGAAAGAAGAACAAAAACCCCAAAGTTAGCAGAAGAAAGAAATCATACAGATCAGAACAGAAATAAGTGAAAAGAAATGAAGGAAATGATAGCAAAGATCAATAAAACTAAAAGCTGGTTCTTTGAGAAGATAAACAAAATTGATAAACTGTTAGCCAGACTTATCAAGAAAAAAGGAGAGAGGACTCAAATCAATAGAATTAGAAATGAAAAAGGAGAAGTAAGAACTGACACTGCAGAAATACAAAGGATCATTAGAGATTATTATAAGCAACTCTATGCCAATAAAATGGACAACCTGGAAGAAATGGACAAATTCTTAAGCACGCACAACCTTCCTAAACTGACCCAGGAAGAAATAGAAAATATAAACAGACCAAACACAAGCACTGAAATTGAGACTGTGATTTAAAAATCTTCCAACAAACAAAAGCCCAGGACCAGATGGCTTCACAGGCGAATTCTATCAAACATTTAGAGAACAACGAATGCCTATCGTTCTCAAACTCTTCCAAATATAGCAGAGGGAAGAACACTCCCAAACTCATTCTACGAAGCCACTATCACCCTGATACCAAAACCAGACAAAGATGTCAGAAAGAAAGAAAACTACAGGCCAATATCACTGATGAACATAGATGCAAAAATTCTCAACAAAATACTAGCAAACAGAATCCAACAGCACACTAAAAGGATCGTACACCACTGACCAAGTGGGGTTTATTCAAGGAATGCAAGGTTTCTTCAGTATATGCAAATCAATCAATGTGATACACCGTATTAACGAACTGAAGGATAAAAACCATACGATAATCTCAATAGATGCAGAAAAAGCTTCTGACAAAATTCAACACCCATTTATGATAAAAACCCTCCAGAAAGTAGGCATAGAGGGAAGCTACTTCAACATAATAAAGGCCATATATGACAAATTCACAGCAAACATCATTCTCAATGTTGAAAAACATTTCCTCTAAGATCAGGAAGAAGGCAAGGTTGCCCACTCTTACAACTATTATTCCACATAGTTTTGGAAGTTTTAGCCCACAGCAATCAGAGAAGAAAAGAAATAAAAGGAATCCAAAATTGGAAAAAGAAGTAAAACTGCCACTGTTTGCTGATGACATAAATACTATACATAGAGAATCTTAAGATGCTACCAGAAAACTACTAGAGCTAATCAATGAGTTTGGTAAAGTAACAGGACAAAATTAATGCACAGAAATCTCTTGCATTCCTATATACTAATGACGAAAAATCTGAAAGACAAATTAAGGAAACACTCCCATTTACCACTGCAACAAAAGAATAAATACCTAGGAATAAATCTACCTAGGGAGACAGAAGACCTGTATGCAGAAAACTATAAGACACTGATGAAAGAAATTAAAGATGACACAAACAGACAGAGAGAGATATACCATGTTCCTGAATTGGAAGAATCAATATTGTGAAAATGACTATACTACCCAAAGCAATGTACAGGTTCAGTGCAATCCCTATCCAACTACCAATGGCGTTTTTAACAGGACTAGAACAAAAAATTTTACAATTTGTATGGAAACACGAAGACCCCGAATAGCCAAAACAATCTTGAGAAAGAGAAATGGAGCTGGAGGAATGAGGCTCCCTGACTTCAGACTATACTACAAAGCTACAGTAATCAAGACAGTATGGTACTGGCACAAAAACAGAAATATAGATCAATGGAACAGGATAGAAAGCCCAGAGATAAACCCATGCATCTATGGCCAACTAATCTATGACAAAGGTGGCAAGAACATACAGTGGAGAAAACACTGCCTCTTCAATAAATGGTGCTGGGAACACTGGAAAGCTACATGTAAAAGAATGAAATTAGAATGCTTCCTAACATCGTACACAAAAATAAACTGAAAATGGATTAAAGACCTAAATGTAAGGTCAGACACTGTAAAACTCTTAGAGGAAAACATAGGAAGAACACTCTTTGACATCAATCACAGCAAGATCCTTTTTGACCCACCTCCTAGAGAAATGGAAATAAAAACAAAAATAAACAAATGGGACCTAATGAAACTTCAAAGCTTTATCCAGCAAAGGAAACCATAAATAAGATGAACAGACAACCCTCAGAATGGGAGAAAATGTTTACAAACAAAGCAACTGACAAAGGATTAATCTCCAAAATATACAAGCAGCTCACACAGCTCAATATCAAAAAAACAAACATTTGTTTGTTAGAAGACCTAAATAGACATTTCTCCAAAGAAGAGATACAGATTGCCAACAAACACATGAAAGAATGCTCAACATCACTAATCATTAGAGAAATGCAAATCAGAACTACAATGAGGTATAACCTCACACCTGTCAGAATGGCCATTATCAAAAAATCCACAAACAATAAATGCTGGAGATGGTGTGGAGAAAAGGGTACCCTCTTGCACTGTTGGTGTGAATGCAAATTGATATGCCGCTATGGAGAACAGTATGGAGGTTCCTTAAAAAACTAAGAATAGAACTACCATGTGACCCAGCAATCCCACTCCTGGGCATATACCCTGAGAAAACCATAATTCAAAAACAGTCATGTACGACAATATTCATTGCAGCACTATTTACAATAGCCAGGACTTGGAAGCAACCTAAGTGTCCATTGACAGATGAATGGATAAAGAAGATGTGGCACATATATACAATGGAATATTACTCAGCCATAAAAAGAAACAAAATTGAGTTATTTGTAGTGAGGTGGATGGACCTAGAATCTGTCATAGAAAGTGAAGTAAGTCAGAACGAGAAAAACAAGTGCTGTATGCTAACACATATATATGGAATCTTTAAAAAAAATGGTTTTGATGAACCTAGGGGCAGGACAGGAATAAAGACACAGACATAGAGAATGGACTTGAGGACACAGGGAGGTGGAGGGGTAAGCTGGGACGAAGTGAGAGAGTAACATTGACATATATACACTACCAAATGTAAAATAGATAGGTAGTGGGAAGCAGCCACATAGCACAGGGAGATCAGCTGGGTGCTTTACGACCACCTAGAGAGGTGGGATAAGGAGGGTGGAGGGAGACGCAAGAGGGAGGGAATATGGGGATATATGTATGCACATAGCTGCTTCACTTTGTTATACAGCAGAAAGTAACACAACAATGTAAAGCAATTATACTCCAATAAAGATGTTAAAAAAAATTACAACAATCGAGCCCTTTGGAATATTACCAATTATTTAAAGCATGTAATTGGAGCCCAAGAAGGAGAGCTGAGATAGTGGGGGGTTTTCTAACACTTCTCCAAAAATTTTTAAAGTTATCAACTCACAGAACCAAGAAGCACAGCAAACTATAAGCAAGATAAACACAAAGCAAGCACACATATGTATATTATAGTCAAACTACAACATCTTTAAAGTGCTGAAAGAAAAAAGTCAACCTACAATATACCCAAATGATTCCTTAAAAAGAAATACAAAATGAAGACATTTTTAGATAGATCAAAGATGAGAGAGTTTGTTGACAGCTGACCTAAACTACCAGAAATTGTAAAAGAAATTCTTTGGTCTAAAGGGAAATTATATCAGATAAAAGCCAGATTAGCAGGAAAGGCCTAACATATTTAAAAAAGTTTACTTTAGTTCATATATATATATGTTACACGTATTTCATATATATATATATATATATATATTTTTTTTTTTTTTTTTTTGCGGTACATGGGCCTCTCACTGTTGTGGCCTCTCCTGCTGTGGAGCACAGGCTCCAGACGCGCAGGCGCGGCAGCCATGGCTCACGGGCCCAGCTGCTCCGCGGCATGTGGGATCTTCCTGGACCGGAGCACGAACCCATGTCCCCTGCATCGGCAGGCGGACTCTCAACCACTGCGCCACCAGAGAAGCCCCTATTTCATATATTCTTAGATAGACAGATACATACATACATACATACATAGATTATAGTAAACTGCAAAAACTGGCAGGAAAATATTATGGAATATAGGGTCCCATTTCTAAAGGCAAGAAATAACCACAGAATACTTAATAGAACGCTAATGAGTGGTACAGAGCCATTATGAATGCAATTTAGGTGTCAGCAGGAGGGCAGTCACTCTATAATCCTGAGTTCCAGATATGATTTACTCAAACCCCCCATTTCCATGCCTTTAATTCCTCTGTTCTCTGCATGTTTGTGTGTATTTTTTTAAATCTCTGCTGTGACAGTGACACAAGCTGGGTCATAGCCCATGCTTTCTGTTCCCCTTACCCATTCCAGAATCATCTTGTAGAAAAAGATTGTATCAAGTAGCAGAAATTTTACTGAAGACAGCAGCCTGCATATCCCACTTCAAACAACTGAAAATTGTTTGTAGACCATTCCTGTTCTGAAATGGCCCTTCTTTATACTGCTGTCAAGGTTTTCTTACTGGCTTCCTCACTCATGTACCACTCATCCTTCCACCATCGCATAAGCTTCTCTCTTTGTCCTGCCACCTTTCTCATCCTTTTTTCTCTTCTTTTCTGTTCTCTCTCTCAATCAAAATTTGAGCTAACTCAAAATGTTCTCATGCAGAGAAGTTTAAACACTCTTCTCATTGCTTTGGCTCCTGTCCACTCTCACATTCATCCCAGATCTGCTTCATTGCATAACTCCAGGGCTGCTTACATTTTAGTTCGTGTAAATGGGGTTCCCTGGAGATGTGCAGTTCAGGGACAGAGCGTGGCGGCGCTACCTTCACTTTATTAAGGTATTTTCCTAATCAAAGACTGTTCTGGTGTCAACTATTATGCTAATAATCTCCCACCTACATTATATAAATGATCTACAAATTTTTTTTAGAAGATTGAATAAGTGGAAAACTATGCTGTACACTTGGATGGCAAGTCTAATGGAAAAATGTCTAGGTGTCATCAGTTCTAATTAAGATATCAGCAGGTTTTTCTTTTCTTTTTTTGTTATATGACAACGATTTTATAATACATTTGAATAATTGAACAGGAGAGAAAATAAAGAAATACATCTTTTGGGGAAAAGTGAGAACAAATATTAGATCCTATAATGATCACTAACTGTAACTGTAACTGTAACTGTAACTGTCATCTATATAGTCTATATCTATATATATATATCTATATAGTCATCTAACTAGCTAGTTTCCCATCTAGCTAACTGGTTATTTTTGATCTATCTTTTGTGGACCTCTGAAGCATCTCTTTTCCCTTCTTTCAATAACGTCTTCCCCTTCTTCAGGTACAAGGCATCACCCCCCAACTATGTATCCCATATGGTTTTGGGAAGCTGCCAATCACAGGATCCCATTCCCTGGCCTAAAGGTGGACATGCAACACAGGCAGGACCAATCAGAGTAAACTATCCTCTTGACCAAAATGATTGGTCCAGGGATACGTAAATGGCTCAAGTCACTCAGAGTTTTCCCTGGAAATATTCAAAATGAAGCTGAAAAAATATATCCTCTTCTGGGAAAGATAACTGGGATGATATTAGCCCAAGACTGCTGGCAGATATGTTTTTCTGCCAGTGGAAATAGCCCATCTGTTAAATGAAAGAACGAATCCAAGCAGAAGTAAGTAAACATGAGAGATGGAGTGAACAAGAAAAAAAATCCTGAAGGTACTGAGTCCCAGTTTGAATTTCTGAAGCTCCAGAACCTATCTGGTTCCTGAAGGTCTCCTCTCAAATCTCAAAGTTTTCCTAGTATATTTCTTATCATACAGACATAGCTACAGAGATAGAGATATAACTACAGGGAATATTTCTCCTTTCTCTGCCCACCTCTCTCCTGGTTACCCCACCCAGAAGAGGAAAGGAAATGCCATTCTGATTGTTTAGGATCCCAGACACGTTTTAGGGTTATGATTTATTATTGGATGATTTCACTCAGATAATGATGGTGATCATGGTGGGGATGGTATGGTGGTAGTAAGAGTATTAATATTTGTAGTAGTAGCACTGCAGTAATACTGCTCCTGGGTGTGCCAGAAAGTGCCTGGATGTCCTGAAGTTTCCTAGATATGATTTGCCTCTGGAGTTGAGGTGGGGCTCAGTGGTTTGCGATAATAGATGATATAGAATCCATAATTGGTATGGAATAATAGAATCTGAGCAGACAAATCACATGAGTTATTTTACACAAACTCTAAGGGAGTTTTACCAAGGGTGGAACTCTCCAAATTTCTCCTTTACTGCAAACACTGGGACCCTTCTTATTTGGCGAAAATCTGGGCATTCTATCTTAGCTTTAAGCTATCTAAGTTGGCTTGTGTATTTCTCTGGGTTATCCTATGTTACGCAAGGATAATAAGGCCTCCCAAGTATACTGCACTATTGAGAGAGCTCAAGATTCCCTTTCTAATTCTTCCCGGCATGCTTTTCTGCCATTCCCTCTCATTCGTCACCTGCTTTTTCCTCCCTTACCTTTAGGGAGCTCTCTAATGAAGCCACTGTCTAATGAGTCTTTCTTCTGTCTTGGATGTTTATTCATTGATTCATTTATTTATTCAAATCTATATTTAGTAAGTACCTACTATGTGCCATCATTGTTCCAGTTGTACCCAGGTGCTTTTAGCATGATAGGAAAACAGATACGGAAACACTTTAATACAAAATTGTTAAATCCAGCCCCATTTAGCAAGGCCATGATAGGGTTGGTCTAGCAACCTTGTCTCAGTATCTCAGTGTTTCCTTCCTTTTCTTTCCTGTGTTATCTACCCAGTTTCCTCCCAGGGGTGTAGTTGGGGACACTTAGTTCAATCTTCTATTCATAAGCAAATTCTAGCAACTCCTAAACTTCTCATAGCTCTGCTTACAAAGCAGGGGAAGAACAACTGCCCCCAACTATAACACTTGGTGCCTTCCTCTGTAGGCATACCATAATATCAGAGCCCCTGGCCATAATTCCAAAACACTTGGCTTTCTCTAGGGCAGGGATAGGAAGTAGGGAAAATTCCACAACCCTGATCCTGCAAAATAATTCCTACTGCCCTACCGGACATGGCAATGGCAGGGCAGTAGGAGGACACATGAACTTGAGGACAAATGATAGCAGTAACTTCACTGTTGGCTACTGAAAATATAATTCCATGCAATAAATTGCTCTCATAAAATTGAATTCAGTAGTTCATTTGTATTAGTACTTATATTATCTGTGTAGATTAAAAAGTGACCTTTAAATTTCAGTTTTACACACTTTTATTTACTTTCCTCTCATACTTCAATTGCTTAGCATCCTAAAATACCACCTACTATGACTGGCACAGAGGCATGGTTTAATTACCGTTTAATTTTATAACAGAGTTTAACTGTATTTTTTGTTGTTTTTTGGATTGTGTAGTAATGCAAAATTGTGACTGCATTTAAAAATCTTTTTTATTATAAAAAGTAGTGTATGCTTGCTGTGCAAATAGAGTTAAGAAATAAAAAGAAATTATCCTATTTTTTGCTCTCAAATTCCACTTCCCAGAAGTCACACCGTTTGATATGTGTCATTCCAGATTTTTAAGCATGTACAGTTGTTCCCCACAAATGAGCTTATGACTGTGTATACACACACACACACGCGCACACACACACACACATGCACACACACTCTTATATTTAGCTTTTTCCACGTAACAATCTGTCCATGTCATCCAGATATTTCACAGTACAGATGTACTATGATGCACTTAACTGTTTATCTATTGAAATACAATTTAAATGATTTTAGATTTTCACTATTACAAACATTGTTACAATAAGTGACTTTGTAATGTATATTCTTGCATGCTTATGTGATGTATCTGGAAGGCAACTTTCTAGAAATGGAATTGCTGGGCCAAAGATTAGATGTACTTGATATTTACATAGATACCACAAAAATGCCATCCAAAAAGGTTATGCCAGCCTGTGTTCTTACCAACAGCATGTGTCTGAGAGCATCTGTTTTAAATCTTTGCCAATCTGTTAGTGAAACATGGTACAGCATTGTTATTTTGATATGCATTTCTTTAATCGTGGATGAGATCTAGCACTTCTCATACATGTATTAACCATTCATATTTCTTCTTCTCTGAGTTATATTCTTTTTGAGACTGGATTTTTATATTGCAAATAATTTCTAAGAAAGAGTACATGGTTTTGCGTTTCATATTAAGAAACTCTGAAAATTTTAAAGCTTATAATTAAAATTAGAATTATATTGGTACCAGGGTCATGTATAATGAAATAATGGTTTTTACTTTGGGGAAAAGCTCTCCAGTCCATCTGTGTCTACTTGCATTCGCCATACCCAGGAATGATAGTCTCAGACATTCACATACTCTTTAAAAAGCTGCACAATGACATGTTTTATTGTAACCATGAGGCTCAAAAATATAAAAGTCATAGAGGATGGGCTGGCTCAGTGCCAATAGCACAGAAAACAGCTTTTCAGAGGTTATGTAAGAAGGAGGTAAGAAACTACATGATTATGCCATGTGTGAAATTAAAAAGCTGGGGTTGGCCCAGATCTCAAGTGCAGCTGGGAAAGAAACAGGAGCAGTAGTCAAATGCAAAGGAGAAAATCACCAGCACTGGTGTGAATTCGAATACTGTTTGCCACACAAAGATTAAGCAAAGGACCTATTTATCTTTGTTTCAATTCAAGGTAAGTAGATCTCCAACATAGGGAAGCCCCTGAGTAGGACAAACCAACTGCTTTAGTTTTAGTTTGTTTGGTGGTGGTTGTTTTTGGTTGCAAGTGCAGGAGCCTGACTCAAACTAGTTCAGGCTAAAGGAGAATTCACCGGTTTATGTAAAAGAAAGTTGAGAGATTAACAATGTTCTAGTGTCAGTGAGTTCACGGCTGATTCTAAAGGGCTGTGCCTTATCCTCCAGCTCTTGCCTGCTTTTCTCTGCTTGGGCTCCTTCTCAGGCAGGCTCTCCCTACAAGGTAGAAGAGATGGCTGAGAATATAAAGATGGATAAGACATCATCCCTATTTTTTTTATTTATTTTTTATTTTTTATTTTTTGGCGGTACGCGGGTCTCTCACTGTTGTGGCCTCTCCCGTTGCGGAGCACAGGCTCCGGATGCACAGACTCAGCGGCCATGGCTCACGGGCCCAGCTGCTCCGCGGCATGTGGGATCTTCCCAGACCGGGGCACGAACCCGTGTCCCCTGCATCGGCAGGCGGACTCTCAACCACTGCGCCACTAGGGAAGCCCTTCTTTTCATTTTATAAAAATTTATTATTAAGGTCATTTCCAGAGAATGCATCTTTATCCCCTTTACTTAAACTAATTCCTTCTTTTCTTGGACTATTTTTGTTCTCTTTCTACATATAATCACTATAGTAAATTCTGGAATATATGTAATTTTTTACCTTTTCACAAAGTCACATTTCATATTTCATTTATTTCATTTGTACTTGCCCAAGAATGTAATCTTTATATTTTTATTAATGGCTACCTAATCCTAATTGTTCATTGACTAAAGGCACATTTTTTTTATATTTAAAGGGCAATTTTAGGTTCACAACAAAATTGAGGGAAAGGTACACAGATTTCTCATGTACCCCCTGCCTTCACACATGCGTAGCCTCCCCCATTACCAACATTCCCCATTAGAGTGGTACATTTGTTACAATTAATGAACCTACATTGACACATCATTATCAGCCAAAGTCCATAGTTTACAGTACAGTTCATTCTTGGCGTTGTACGTTCTATGGGTTTGGACAAATGTTAATGACATGTATCCTCCATTATAGTATCATAGAGAATTTTCAATGCCCTAAACATTCCCTGGGCTTTGCCTACTCTTTCCTCACCTGTACCCACCCCCGAACCCTGGACAACCACCGATCTTTTTATTGTCTCCATAGTTTTGCCTTTTCCAGAATGTCATATATTTAGAATCATACAATATGTAGCCTTTATTTTTTATTTTATTTTGTTATTTTAAAATTAATTTTTATTGCAGTATAGTTGCCAATAAGTAGCCTTTTAAAATTGGCTTCTTTGGGCTTCCCTGGTGGCGTGGTGGTTGGGAGTCCGTCTGCCGATGCGGGGGACACGGGTTCGTGCCCCGGCCTGGGAAGATCCCACATTCCGCGGAGTGTGTGGGCCCGTGAGCCATGGCCGCTGAGCCTGCGCGTCGGGAGCCTGTGCTCCGCAACAGGAGAGGCCACAACAGTTGAGAGGCCCGCGTACCGCAAAAAAAAAAAAAAGACTTCTTTCACTGAGTAATATGCATTTAAGTTTCCTCCATGTCGTTTAATGGCTTGTTGGCTCATTTTTTTTTGACCCTGAATAATACTCCATTGTATGTACCACAATTTGTCCATTCACCTACTGAAGGACACCTTGGTTCCTTCCAAGTTTTGGCAGTAAAGAATAAAGCTTCTATAAACATCCATATGCAGGTTTTTATGTGTGGACATAAAATTTCAACTCCTTTGGGTAACTACCAACAAGCATGATTGCTGGATCTTATGGTATGAGTATAGTTCATTTCGGATGAAGCTGCCAAACTGCCTTCCAAAGTGGCTGTCCCATTTTGCATTCCCACCAGCAATGCATGAGAGTTCCTGCTGCTCCTCCACATCATGGCCAGCATTAGGTGTTGTCAGTGTTCCAGATTTTGACCTTTTTAATAGGTATATAGTGGAGTCTCGTTTTAATTTGCGTTTCCCTGATGACGTGTTGTGGAGCAGCTTTTCATAAGCTTATTTGTCATCTGTATATCTTCTCTGGTAATGTGTCTGTTCAGACTGTGGCCTATTTTTAATCAGGTTGTTTGTTTTCTTATTGTTGAATTTTAAGCATTCTTTGTATAATTTGGATAAGTCCTTTAACAGATGTGTCTTTTGCAAATATTTTCTCCCAGTCTGTGGCTTGTACTCTCATGCTTGTGACATTGTTTTTTGCAGAGCAGAAGCTTTTAAGTTTTAATAAGCCTAGCTTATCCATTATTTCTTTCATGGATCATCCCTTTGGTGTTGTATCTAGAAAGTCATCACCATAAGCAAGGTCATCTAGGTTTTTTCCTATAGTATCTTCTAGAAGTTTTTATAGTTTGCATTTAGATCTGTCATCCATTTTGAGTTAATCTTTGTGAAGGGTTTAAGGTCTATGTCTAGAGTCACTTTTTTTGTGTGCATGTGGATGTCCAGTTGTTCCAGCACCATTTGTTGAAAACACTATCTTTGCTCTATTGTAATGCCTTATCTCATTTGTCAGATAAGTTCACTATCTATACCAGGGTCTATTTCTGGGCTTTCTATTTTGTTCCATTGATCTATTTGTCTAGTCTTTCACCAATAACACACTGTCCTGATTACTATAGCTGTATAGTTAGTCTTAAATTGGGTAGTGTCATCCTTGACCTTTGTTATTTTCTTTCAATATTTGTTGACTATTCTGTTTTTTGCCTCTCCATATATGCTTTAGAATCATTTTGTCAATATCCACAGAATAACTTTCTGGGATTTTGATTGGGATTGCCTTGGATTTATATATCAAGCTGGGAAGAACAATATTGACTCTTCCTATCTATGAAAATGGAATACCTCTCCACTTATTTAGTTCTTTAATTTGGTTCTTAAGAGTTTTGCAGTTTTCCTCATACAGATCCTGTACATATTTTGTTAGATTTATACCAGTTATTTCATTTTTGTAAATTGCATTGTGTTCTTAATTTCAAATTCCACTTGTTCACTGCTAGTATACAGGAAAGCAATTGACTTATGTGTATTAATCTTGTATCCTGCAAACTTGCTATAATCAATTATTAGCTCCAGGATTTTTTTTGTCACATCTCTTAGATTTTCTACATAGATGATCACACCATCTGCAAACAAAGACAGTTTAATTTCTTCCTTCTCAATCTGTATACCTTTTATTAAATTTTCTTCTCTTATGGCATTAACTAGTACTTCCAGTATGGTGCTGAAAGGAGCAATGAGAGGGAATATCCTTGCCTTATTCCTGATTTTAGTGGGAAAGCTTCTAGTTTCTCACCACTAAGTGTGATGTTAGCTGTAGATATTTGTTTTTCATTTTTTTTTTTTTTTTTTTTTTTCGCGGTACGTGGGCCTCTCACTGTTGTGGCCTCTCCCGTTGCAGAGCACAAGCTCAGCGGCCACGGCTCACGGGCCCAGCCGCTCCGCGGCATATGGGATCCTCCCGGAGCGGGTCATGAACCCGCGTCCCCTGCAGCGGCAGGCGGACTCTCAACCACTGCACCACCAGGGAAGCCCCTGTTTTTCATTTTTAAAATCAAGTTGAGGATGTTCCCATTTATTTCTAATTTACTGAGAGTTTTTATGATGAATGGGTATTAGATTTTGTCAAATGCTTCTTCCGCATCTATTGATATGATCATTTTATTTTTCTTTTTTAGCCTATTGATGTGATGGATTATGTTAATTGATTTCCATTGAATCAGCCTGTGTGGCTGGGATAAATCCCACTTGGTTGAGTTAGGAAGTATTCTTTCTGATTCTGTCCTCTAAAAAAGATTGTAGAGAATCAGTATAACTTCCTCCTTAAATGTTAAATCAAGGTACACTTTTAAAGTACAGTTTGTACTTGGTAACTATATGATAGCTTAGAGTGAAAGAGCTCAAATCCTAAGCACAGTGCCCTGAATTATCATCATGGGAAAAGGAAGTGCTAGATCACCTAGAAACCTGTCCTTGGTTTGTTTCAGAGCACTCCTCTCCTGATTTCTACATTTACTGAAAACCTACTATATGACAGCAGGCATTGTACTAGGTGCTTGATAATTAATTAATTAATTACACATGCACATATATGCATATATGTGAATAAATATATATCCATTTATTTTGTTTAAAATTAAAATTTTTTATTTTGACATAATTTCAGACCTTTGTTGCAATAAGTGAATAAAGAATTTCTACAAATCCTTCACTCAGATTCCTCAAATATTTACATTTTATTATCATTTCTCTTGGAGACTTTCAGCCATGATGTTCCATTATTCTTAAATACTTCAGCATATATTTCCTAAAAACAAGAACATTCTTTTATATAACCATAGAACAATGATTAAAATAAGGAAATTAGCATTGATGCAAAAGGATTGTCTACTATATGGATTGTATTCAAATTTTGGCAATTGTTCCAATAAGTGTCTGCTATAGGAAAACAAAATTCTGGATCATACGTTGCATTCAATTTTTATTTAATTTGGAATAATTCCTCACTCTTCCTTTGTCTTTCATGACATTGACATTTTTTTAGGAGTACAGGCCATAAATTTTGTAGAATGTCCCTTAGTTTGGGTTTGTCAGATGTTTATTCACAATTAGATTCAGGATATGACTTTTGGTAGGAATAACACAGAAGCGACATTGTGTTCTTCTCAATGCATCATTTCAGGAGACACATAATGCCAATTTATTCCATGTCCCTATTTTTAAAGTACTTAGCATCTAGGAGTGGTGACAGGCACGCAGAGAAATAACTTTGACGTAGTCTGATTATCACAAGTCAGATGTACATGTGCGTAGACATGTTTTATTCATTCTTCATATTTTCTTGGCTTACCTTTTTGCTCCAACCATTGCTGTTGCAGCCAACTATGCTCTGCCACAGCCTTGCCTCAATTGCATGGAGCATCTCCTACTTTGCAGTAGGAATTCTCTGCCACCATCACCTGGGATGCCTGCAGAAGCCCATCCAGCTATTCTGGCACAGGCACAGACTGGAAAGTGCTGACACTCACTGGAGAAACCACTGAGGGGTAGAGCCAGTGAATCAATCATCAACTGATTCCGTGTCAGTCAGTTCTGACAATTCTGAGGCACAATTACACAGCTCTTCAAAGGCTCTCATCAGGACAAAGCTCTTGGTACCCACAGTGGTGACCAGCTCAAAAATGCATGCTTGGATTGGCTTTCTTTCCTTCTATTTACCATTCTTCTCCATACTCACACTCCTGTCTCTTGGAATTACTTCCAAAGCAAACCAACGGCATCTAAACCCTTGTCTCAGACTCTACCTTTCGAGGGAACCCAAGATAAGACATTTGATCTCAGGAGTAGACCTAGAAAGCAGACACCCAGAAAAGGATTCTGGAACTGAATCCCTCGCCAGACACTTGCACTTTTGGTGCAAAGTGTGGGTGGTGATAACCCCTGGCCTGAATCAGCATCACTAAGACTTTTACTGGTAGATGACTGGGATGAATTATAGGTAGAAGGTCAAGCATTTGCTTATGAACTAAGGATAACCCTTGAACAGCTGGAAGGCAATGGTAATTATAAGACCTGTGGATTGGCTTATTTTTGTTAAGGGCTCATGAAAACTTAAAAAAAAAAGAAAAAGAAAAAAGAAAGAAAGAAAAAAAAGAAGGGACAGGCTCAAGTTACCAACTTTCAAGTCTAGGCAGGCTGTGAAAACCAGAAAGCATCCAAGGCAGTATTTAAAGAGGTGTTTATCTTTTGTATCCACAGAGCAAACTGTGCTCACAATCAGACCCAGGATTGAGTTGTAAGGTAGCATAGCTACAAAGGAGACTGAAATACTGTCTTGACAAGTCTTCTATGCCAAAGGCAGGGACCTAAAAGGGAATAACTGGAAACCTGAGACTTGCAACAGTAGCATTTAGATGAACAAGCCTGAGAAATGTCAAAATGTCTTCTGAAATCTGTGTTGGTACAAGTAGCTTCCTCTGCTCTGCTTAAGAATAGCCTACCTTTTCTGGAGCCCCTGCAAAAACCTGTATGAAGCAATAGACACATAAACAAAGATCTGTAAGACCTGGTTAATATTTATTTACCTGAAGGAACTGAGGAGTGAATCCTGAAAGTGTTGGATCAGTGAAGGCAAGTGTGGACAGAAGAGAATTAACTAACATTGAAAAACACCTGGAGTTTCATGACATAGCAAGGACACATGGAGCTAGTTCTAATATATTGCTGGGATGGCTCCTTAAAGCTTAGATAGGATGAAGGCCTATAGCAAATGAAGGAGAGATTCTAGAAGTGCCTTGACTTCCTTGAGGAAGGTGTCAGAAGGCTCTGGGAGGTTAGAATGTAAGAACAAATGTATAATATTATACCTGAGAACCCACCATCTGACTATGTCTCTTGTAAGAGCCCAGTGGACACACCTATCTCCAAGGCAGTAAGAAATACAGTGGTGAGGGTACCACTGACATCTTTGAGAAGCTCAGTGGTATTTATCCACTGTAGGTGACAGTAAGAGATGCTGCTATGGGACTGGGCTCCTTAATATTAATTCGATTGATAAGAACACAAAATAGCAGAGGCCAGATGGTAGTACCTGACCAACAGAAGGAAGTGTACATAATTGTGATAATGCAAGGCCAGAATGGCAACCAGAATATCTTCACCCACAGGGCTCTGTTATAATGACTAATAGACCATGGTGTGTCTCAGGGCAAGTTAAATGAGCATCCACTAGGGTGTTACTTGATCTATATGTACAACCACACACACACACACACACAAAAATCAACAGCTGGTTAAAAGAAGGCAGACGACAAAGAAACTATAAGGGACTTAAAATAACTACACGCATGCAGTTAGGGCAATTATCAACAATAAGATACAAAAAGGTCATAAACTAGCTGCCGTTTTGGAGGTGTGGGGAGCAAAGGCATGGTATTTCCCCAAATCCCTGCACACAGTAGCACCAAGGGGCTGGCCAGACCACCTAAGCACCCCACCTCCAGCCCAACCCACCAATAGGCCCCTACCAGTCATCCCATTGAAGGAACCAGCCTGCCCTCCTTGGAGCAAGCAAGGGCACCTGTTACTTGGTTTCATTCGCTCGTGCTGCATGCAGCACAAGTCCCAGTAAAAGCCTTACCTGAATTTCTTATCTGGCCTCTTATCAATTTCTATTGATTAAAGGGTCCAAGGACACGGGGTCGGTAACAGCACCACATCCCTAAATTAAAAACATGTCAAATTCCACATATTCCCCTTAATTCTCTAATTTGATTTTATCTACACCAGTGACATAGGGTAAGGAGGGGCAAGATGAAGACTGAATTGTTGAAGTGAAAATTATTTCTGTCCATGTTAAAAGGTGTCTGAAAGCAGTTTGGAGCTCCAAAGGCAGAACCCTAATTCTGACTAGTTCTGCATACTGGGTGGAAGAGTCAAAACCAAAATTCTTGGTTTGGGCCAGGACCAAAAGAATGAAAATGTTGCTTTTTCTCATTTCAGTCTGAGAAAAATGCTTTTTCTCATTTCAGTCTGAGAAAAAGCAACAGTGCTGGAACACAGACATAGCCAGCCACAAAGTTAACAGGGAAGCTACTTTTTCCCCCCTGCGATGCAGCATCTGTCAAATGCCATATCTACCCCTCCTTGAGTGATACTGTTCTCTTGCCAGTGATGCCCAGATCCACTTTACTATTTTCGTTTATTACTAGACTACCCAATTACTGAACGGGCCCTCTCCTCACGACAGCATCCAATCCCTGGTTAATCCTCTTTTCCTAATCCCGCCTCAGAAACAGCATCCAATCCAGAACTGATCCCTGCTCTCCCTAGACCTAGAGTCCTTTGGCGGGAACCTAAACTTTACAAAAGACTCTTTCTCCTCCCTTTTCCAGTAGTATCCAAGCTTCCTCTGGAGTGCCCTTCCTCTTGATTTACAAATAAATCTGATGTTATCGGATTGCAGGCTTCTTCCAGTTTGGCTTTAACACGAGACAGGTTAGTATCAGGATCTCTACTAGATGTTCCACGATTTTTGCTACATCGTCCTCTGAGCAGATTGGATTTTCGATTTTTAATAGCTAAAAACAAAGATAAATGCTTTCTATAACAGTCGCATCAGCACATTTCTAGAAAGCAATCCCCTCCACCCCCCATGCAGCCCTAGTATCCGTTTAATAATGGCTTTAGTCATTTTATCTGGTTCTCATTTCAGCGAATTCAGCTTAAATGACTTTGGTTCTGAATTCCTGGATTACATTAAAATGTAATCTGCTAAAATGTAGCAGATGGGGGCGTGCGGGCTTTGAGGGCGTACGTTCTTAACGTGGTTACTCTTAATTCAAGACCAATGAGGGCAGGTTGCGATCATTTTTAACAGGCTTCTCCAGGAGGAAATCCCAAGCTTTATCCGTGTTTTCCCGGGCGCCCCCCGGAGGCATAAATTGCGGGATGGCCTTTTTGAATGCGGAGAAAGGGGTGCGTGTTTCGTCTTCTGGAGCGATGCACATTTGGATTCAAGCCTGAGAGCCCAAAACCTAGTACCTGGAGCGAAGTGATGGTTCCACTCCGGGTCTCTGAGAAGCGGTCCCGGGGGTCTCGTATCGGGACAGTGGGGTTTGCGGGCTTGGCCGCCCCGACTGCCGGGGATCCCGAATCTCGGCTGCGCCTCTCCGGAGCCCTGCTTTCGTTCTCGTGCCGCCGCTTGGTTTCTCACGTTAACTACCCGGATGCCCAGCAGCCGACTCCCCGGGGTAGCCAGAGGCGCACAGCTGCCTGGGGCGCGGGCCCGCTTGCGAGTGGCAGCGCCCACGCCCAGAGCCTTCCGCCCGCCTGCCCCGGCGCAGTGCAGCAGAGCGCGCTCCCGCTCGGGCCGGCCCGGCACGCGCGCACGCGCGCAGCGACCCGTGCGGCCCCGAGGGGGGAGGGGGCAGAGGGGGCGTCACGGGGGAAAGGGAAGGAGGAGGAGGAGGTGGCCGCGTTGCCTCCGTCGGGGCTCGAGCTCGCCCTCGCGCTCGCCCTCCGCCTTGCCCGAACCCTGCGAGGGTGAAACGCTTTCTCCCGGCATGCAGCGGGAGGAGGGATTTAACACCAAGATGGCGGACGGCCCGGATGAGTACGAGACCGAAGCGGGCTGCGTGCCCCTTCTCCATCCAGAGGTGAGAAACGGCGCCGAGCCCATTCCTAGCCCTGCGATCCTCCAACCTTTCTCCCCCGGACTTGCAGGGGGCGGTGGCCTGCGTGTTCGGGGTAGTGGAACGCGCGGAAGTTGGGGAGGGCGGGGAGGCAAATCCAGGCCCGAGCGCGGCTGTGAGCGGATAACGGGGGAGGAGATAGCGGGGCGGGCCCGGCCGGGGCGGGCTCTGGGACGCCGTCCCTGGCTGTGCCTGGAGGACAGAGGTGGAGATGTTGACGGTTCTACTCTGTCGCCGCGCTACTCGCGGGTGCACTGGCGGCGGGGGCCTGGTGCTTGTTTGGAACCGCACGTTAAGCTCTAGTCCTGCTCCAAGCCTCTCGGGGCGAGAAGGAAGCGCGTGTGGGTTTGATTTCTTCTCTTTTCCTTCGCCAGAGTGAATGACGGTTATCTATTTCTCCCATTTGGCTCACTGTGGGGGAGTGTAGGGGACGAACACAGTTTTTTGGCCAAAGTGATGTCCTTCCCGTGATGCAGTAGGCAGCACCTCGGGGCCCCTTGTGTCGGATGTCCTTCTTTGAGCGTTTGTCCTTAAGCGATTAAAAGAGAGGTCAAAACTTTTGGGAATAGACCCACGCTCACATTAGCTTGTCAAAGTACCGTGTTTTTTCGGGGGGGGGGCGGGAGCCAGAGGAGGACAGTGCAACACGTTTCCCATCACATGAGTATCTTCACCTGTAAGTAAACAGTGCCCCTCTCCAAGATCAGTAGCATTCTGTTAGTTTATAGCCGAGCTAGTGGTAGTTCAGGCCTGGAAGCAATTCTTGATGCATTCCGGTTTTTAATGATCCACAGTGATGTGCGGAGGGCAGCAGCAAAGCTTGCTGAAGAACTCCTGTGGTTTTTATGAGCTTAAGGGTTGAAGACAATCTTTGTGTTGTAGGGTGAACAAACATGGAAGTCTCTACCTGGTTATCTTGTATTAGAATGATTCCGTTTATTTCTGGAGTTGGGATTATACCATGCTTATATTACTTAGTATAATATAAATACAAGCACTTACCCATGTTATATGTTAATACTCATCACCTTCTCATTCATCACTTTGACTTATCAAAAACAGTGGCACAGTTCCTTAGGAATATACCTGGGCCACTCTCAATGAAAAGGCTACTTTGGATTTCTGACAAACAGAGTTCTACAGTAAAACTAAACTTTTTTTTTTTTTTGACCAAAGTGGTAAAAAAAAATTCTCAGAATTGGCATCGGAGACATCTATCTTTTAGCTCACACTTTAGGCCCTAAAAATATATCAAGAAATAGACAAAGTTTTCAGATGATGCATTGAAAATGTTGCTAAGGAATATTTCTATTCATCTACTCCTGTGAAAGTATTTTAAATACTTAAATATTGATTCTATAACATAACTCTTCTCTCTTCATAAACCTTTGCTTTGTGAAATAGTTCATTGTTTGGTACTTTAGGAATAATTTCAACAGGCAACAAATCCAGAAATTGCTTGGTATATTGTAATGGCCTGTAGGCTTGGAATTTAGAGACCAGTTTTCAGGTTGCCATTTAATAGACTATTACTAGAAAATCAACTTCCTCATCATTGAAAGTGGAAGTTGAAGTAGATGATATCTACCATTCCTTTTTGCTTGACAAACACAAGGTCCACTTAGTTTAGGTGTTTTGAGTCTTAAGCTCATAACTACCAGGCCTAAGGTCTTTCTGAATTTTTGCTGTGGTTAGTTTTGCATTCGCACCTGGTACAGACCTGGTATAGTTCTGCTTTCTTGCTGTGCATTCTTGGGCAAGCTACTTCCCTGAGTTTTGGCTTCATGATTTATAATAATGGGATGAAATAATAATAACGAATAAGCTAAGGATTAAGTGAGATAATATATTCATTTTTGTTGTTAAAGTAAGCGGTGTCTTCCTACTCCCTTGGAAAGAAACCTAACAAACCTTTTTTGCGTTGATGAGCAAATAATAGTACCATTTACTCGTTTTTGGAGAGAACATAGACTTTTGGTCAAACTTGGGTTCCAATTCTGGATTTGTAGTAATTAGCCAGGTAACCTGAGACAGGTTCTTAATCTCTTAAAACCTCAATTTGTGCATCAGAAAATGGAGATGCTGCCTAGTTCACTTGGCTTTAAGGGATTAGGTGAGACTCTTTGTTGAGGTTTAAGAACTGGCACATTGTATGTGCTCAGTTAATGTTACTCCTTTCTCCACCAAAAGGAGGGTGGTGTTATATATTTATTTTGATTTTGATGACTGGTGTAGAAACTTGTGTGGGTTTTAATTTAGTGGAATAGGATCTTGTAGGAACAAGTTTATTTTACTTTTTATGTTCAAATTTAACACTGCGTCACAAAAATAGTTTCTCACTATTTGTTGAATAGATGAATTATTTGTGGGATAAAGAAATTAGCTATCCTTAAATCTCCTGTTAGTATGCAGACTGCTCACTGTTAAAACTTTTCTTAGGGAATTATGTAATTAGATTAACAACGAACCCTTCTTTTTAGAGATATTTGCTATGAGAGAACCTTACTTTTCAATTAATTAAATAATCCATTCATTTAGTCAGTCACTTAAACATTTGTTTATCTTGAGACTTCAGTATATTTGTGGTAAATACAGTGAGAAACAGTATAGGATACTGGTCAAGAGCCAAGACTGGTGACAAATGGAGAATCTAGGTTCTGCCACTTACTATCATCATGGTCAAATTACATTTTACGCTTTTGTGAAATTAGGATAATAGTACCTACCTCTTAGAGTCGTTGTGAGTATTAACTAGAATATTGTTTGTAAAACAGTCATCACAGACCTGGGCATGCAGACTGCCAAGCAAATGTAAAGGGCTCTGACATATAGTGAGTACTGATGCTGTTGACTTTATTTTCTGATGAAATAAGATTGTTTTATTTTAATGGAAGAAATTAGAGGCTATTTGGAAAAAGATAAACTGAGTATCAGGGGATTAGGGTGCTAATCCCAGCTCTTCCATTTTAGGCTAGTGGACATTTAAACTACACTTAGTTTCTTTGCTTTTAAGATAAAGAGGCTAGACTGGACGCTCTCTTCAGATTTTTTTAAACTCTAATGCTCTGTTGTATGTTGTGATTTTTCAAGATTGATAGGCTTGAGCATCTATCTGCTAGATGCATAGCACTGTACTAGGTTATATGGATGAAAATAGAATAAATAGAATAGCTTCTGCTCTCCAGAAGTTAATGATCCAGTTGGAAAGATATCAGAATACAAATAAGTGCTGAAATGAGAAGTGTAGCCTGTAAGTAGGTTCGGATTCCTGTTATCTAGAATGGTTAGAAGTAAAACTTCAGCAGAGATAAAGACCATATGTTGGTCTACAGGTCCAGCTGGCTTGCTGTCACCAGCCTTCCGTTTCACTCACTAGTACGTCCTCAGTAAGCCTTCTCTGCTCTTTCATAGAATGAGGCCACAATACTCCCTTCAGCCAGAGTATTTATAAGGGCTCTCTGTCTCAGCAAGGTCTGACTCAGAGCTTTGAACTGGATTGCCTAGATTACCTGGGGCTTTCATCCCTTGCTTGCTTCCTTTTTTTCTCAATTTCAAACTACTGCTTTTTCTCTAATGTCTCATTTTTTTTTAATGGTAACTTTTTTGCTTCACAGTAAATTTGTCCATATTCATGTCTCATTTTTTCTTTGTTTAGAATATTAAACTGAAGAACTACTACATCTCCTGTCTTTACAGATTTTACAGAATCTATTTTTTGAAACTTTTCTTCAGTGAAAGTGATTTTGCCTTTTTCCATTACTAATTTTTTTTGCCCGATTATATAGAGATACACATGTGTACAGATATATAAATTAACTCATTTGTTTTCATAAAGCAGATGGAAAGTTACTTTGAAAATTACTTTTCTTTTTCTGATAGATTGCTGGCACACTCTTTCCCTTCAAAACATGTCTTTCTGTCAGTCTTTAGGATCTGATGCCTTTTTTATTCAGCAAAAATGCTATAGGCCATATACTTGTAATTTAGATTTAAAAATACTATACCCTAAGCATAGTAACTACTGAGTCAATATATAAAAATGAAAATGCCACTAATGGGTGACCTCATGGATTGTGGCAAAGCCAGAGTTGAAAATTACTGACGTGTAGAACCAAAAAATTATATTTGATTGTGAGAAATGCCATTTTACTGTTTTGACATCTTTGTTTTATTTCGATCCCTATTTTTATTTAATTTGTGAGACCTATCCCAAAAGTATTTATTAAGAGGGGACTGTGGAGTGGGTAAATATAAGAGGATGCAGGTTAAAAGTGAGAGTGCTGGTGTTTGGCTACTTGAGTTCAGATCCTAGTTTTGTACTTACTAGCTTTGTGACTCTGGGCAAGTTATTGAACTGTGTTCCAATTTTCCAGACTAAAACGGGAATATAATAGCTCCTACCTCATGAAGCTGTCGTGAAGATGAAATGAGAGAATATATATAAAGTTCTGTGTCTGGCACTTAGTAACACAATACATGTTAGATATTAATGTTATGATTAGTTATTAATATCTCAAGCAATAGTAGTATACATATATTAGATATTGAGGCAACTGTCTAGGTAGCTAAGATAACGAAAATTGGGGTTTGAGGAGAGGACAGGCAGAGTACTCTTTATTATAAGCCTTTTTTGCACTATTTAATGTTCTTAAAGATGTGTGCTTTGATATGAAGAGTGTTTGTTGAGCATCTCAGTATGGTCTTGATGCTTTGATAGGCCATAGAGTAATGAGGAATACAGAATAAGGCATTGTAAAATAACAAAAGATGAATTGGAGGCCTTCAGATCCCTCAGGATAGATGAACGTGTGTGTGTGTGTGTGTGTGTGTGTGTGTGTGTGTATGTATGTATTTTGTTAAAAATTTAAAATGCATTGTGGACCTCCTTTCCTCTAGAGAGTATCCTAAGGGTGTATTAGGGTAGTTAGGGTTGGTTAGTCATTTAAAGTGTCTTGATGTAGTGTGATTTTAACAGAACTCCCAACAGCCACATAATCCAGAGAGATGTTATTTCAATATCAGGGTTATGTGAAATTCTCTTTCAAAGCATCATCTATTTCTAATATTATTTTATGATTGGATTGTATTACAGATAGATAATTCAAGAATAAAATATCAAATAGTTTAAGCTTTGGAATTTAAAAAGTTGATTCAAGGCAGTATTTTATTTATAAAATATGCAAGTAAAATTCTCACCCAGTGCAATAATTATCCATTTGTAGGATGATATCTTCTGTTAAATTCTCCTTAAAATAGAGCTACAGGCAGCTAATTTGAAAGTAGAGTGAAACTTGAGCCTTCTTTAAATGAGATATTATGAAGAACTTAATTTCCTGAATTATAGACGGCTAACAGAATATTTTTGATTTTTGTCTCAAATCGTGTTGAAAATTTTCCAAATGAATTACTCTACTTTCTAGGGTTAATACATACTAAATATGATAGAATCTTTCTTTGATAACTCAGAATATTATAGTGTCCTAGGCTCATCTTTCTGATTACTGATAATTATTGTTGAGGAGATGGAAATGATAGGGCTAAATGTACCTGAAGGGGTTTCTTTGTATATATATCAGATAACCTGTGTTTTTTATCAGTTGTTTTATACTAGGAAAAATCAAGTGAAAAATACTGTTAATTACTGATTGAGATGTTACTGTACCCTCATTCAGTTTTTTAACATGTGTGTGTGTGTGTGTGTGTGTGTGTGTGTGTGTGTGTGTGTGTATTATGAACATCTGTTAATTTATGAAGGATTTAATGAAGGATGAACAGAACTGGTGACTAAAACTATCCCCATTATCATTAAAATAAATGAACAAATGAACGAATGAACAAACCCTTTTGTGAGCTGAAGAAGTTGCTTGTCGTGTTAGTTAGAATCCTTGGATTGCAGATGTCACCAACCTTTTAAAAATCTACTTGGGCAAAAAGGGGAATTTACTGGTCCACATAACCCAAACTCAGGATGGCAGGAGTGCAGTTGGGCTCAAGGATAACTGGAACCTGAGCTGAGAATGTCACCAAGACAATCTTCTCTCTCTCCTCATCTCTGCCCTTCAGCTTCATTTTCTCCTAATGCAGAGTAGCTTCTTTCCTTTGTGTAGTGGGGACATGGATGCCAGCGTTGATATATCAAATCTCAGCTGACCATTAGAGAGGGACTGCTTGTCTTTCCTTATTCCACATTGGAAAGAGGCAGTGTGTCCACTCCTATGACCACGGGAGAGGGTCTGAACTTTGCCAAGCCATCTTGCTTGGAGTTGGAGGAGGAACAGTTTCCTTAAAGCAGGAATGCTAGCAGGGAAACTGTTTCTGTCCTCTGTACTCTTAGTGTGAAGAACTGTTTGCTTTGTTCCAGTCTTCTAGTTTTTTACGTACTTCGAGATGCTGTAATTACACTGCACTCATTGTTAACAGTAAATGTTCTAGTTGAGCTACTGAATAGCATGCTGCATGAATAATCTAGACCAAGGTTGGGAAACTTTCTCTGTAAAGGCCAGATAGTAAGAATTTTCCAGTTTGTGGGCCATGTAGTCTCTGTAGCAACTACTCAGCTCTGTGGTGGTTGTATGAAAGCAGCTGTAGACAATATGGAAATGAATGGGTGTGCTGTGTTTCAATAAAACTTTATATATAAAATCAGGTGCTGGGCCAGATTTGAACTGTGGACTCTGTTTGCCAGCCCTGATCTAGATAATACATAGGAACTCCAAGAAATTTATGTTAAAATATATGATATTTCAGTGCATTAAATCGCATTAACCACTGGTGTGCAATAACTTCATCAGAACTAGATTTGCATGGTAGATGGGTTGGGTAAAGTAAGAATGTGTGTGTGTGTGTGTGTGTGTGTGTGTGTGTGTGTGTATTAGAACCTTATGGAGAACTTTGTTAGAATACACGTGTTTCCATATACACCTCTCACAGTTTCTAATTTAGTATTTGGGTTTGTGGGTATGTATGTTTTGAAAAACTTTCAGAGGTGATTCTGATAATCCCATACTTCATCCTCCTCTCTCTGATACGCACTTGATGGTGTGGAAGAGTTTTATTACTTTTTTTTTTTACACAAGGAAGAGGAAAGTAGCTAATTTTACATTTAAGGTATGAGGCATTGTATTGTGTGCTTTTCATGTTATCTCCTCAATCTGATGGTTAATCACAATGGTAATTGCTAACAGTTACCAAATTATAACTGAACTAGCACTGTCCTAAACAGTTTTGCTTGTATATTCATTCATTTAATTCTCACACCTTTCTTAATACCTTTTTTACAAATGAGAGGATTGAGGCATAGAGAGGGTAAGTAACTTGCTGGTAAGTGGCAGAACTGAATTAGAATCCAGGTTCAAACTGCTTGAATCCAGTTGCCCATTTTGTATTGTGATAGTGATGATACAGAGTTGATTGAATAGTTAGCTATGATGGCAAAAGTCCTCATTTATTGGAAAAAATATTTTAATAGACTATTTTTTAGAGTAGTTTGAGGTTCACAGCAACATTGAGCAGAAAGTACAGAGAATTCCCATATACCCTGTGTCAACAACTTGCCCCGGAGGTGGCACATTTGTTACAGTTGATGAACCTGTGTTGACACATCATTATCACCCTAAGGCTGTACTTTACCTTAGGGTTCACTTTTGGGTTTTAATATGGTTTTGACAAAGGTATAATGACATGTATCCACTATACAGTATCATACAGAATAGTTTCACTATCCTAAAAATCCTTTGTGTTCCACCTACTCATCCCTCCCTCTCTGCTAACTTTGGCAAGCACTGATCTTTTTGCTGTCTCCATAGTTTTCCCTTTACCATAATGTCATGTACAGTTGATTCCTTGAAACAACACATGTTTGAACTGTGTGGATCCACTTATGCACAGATTTTTTTCAGTAGTAAATACTACAGTACTATGTGCATCTTACAATCAACAGCATCTTTGATTCTGAGGAATCCTGCCTCTACATAAGTTTAGAACGGCACTTGACACATAGAGTTAGCCATCATTTGTTTTATAATCTTTCCTTTCTTTCTGCCGTTCAAGGTTATGAGAGAATTGTAACAGATTGTAAATCTGTTTCTACCTTGGAGATTTTATCTCCCTTCACGTGATTATAAATACTCATTAATCTTCATTCATAATTCTGTAACTATGATCATGAATAAAACTGTAGACATTATTTTTCTAAGGAAATTTTGCTTTCTGATAGAACACTTGATATAAATATCCAGATCTTACAGCTGTTTATGTAAGAAGTTAATTAACTTGATTTCATAAGTTCCCATTATTTATACTTGTTTTTTCCTTATTTGTCTCCTTTTTCCTGTGGGTAATTGTATGTATACTAAGTCCAAAAAAAGGCCACACTTGGGAAAAAAATTGACAAACTAGAATCTAGCAGACCAAATAAAACTTAAACTTTCTGAAATATGCTAACATGTGATTTATTTTTGTATTGTTGAATAGTATATGAATTTTCAAGGTATCAGAAATTTAAATTCCAACATGGGCTTTTGGCTTTTAAAAGAAAGCAGCACAGAATTATTGTCAAAAAAATTTAAATAGTACAGAAGGCTATGTAGTAGAAGTAAAAGCATATATAAATGTATATTTCATATACACGCTTCTCTACATTTATTTCCTTGTTTTTGTCACACAAATGGTATCATACAATGTTATACAATTTACATTTTTTTCTGAATACACTTTGGCATAGTTTCATCTTAGCGTATGATGATCTTTCCCCATTCTTTGTAATGTCTAGACCTGCCTTGTCCAATATGGTAGCCACCAATGACATGTGGCTATTTAAATTTATTAAATGAATAAAATAAAAAATTGAGTTTTCAGTCATATTAGTCACATTTTAAGTGTTTATTTAGC
Source organism: Phocoena sinus (assembly GCF_008692025.1). Taxonomy (NCBI): domain Eukaryota; kingdom Metazoa; phylum Chordata; class Mammalia; order Artiodactyla; family Phocoenidae; genus Phocoena; species Phocoena sinus. The sequence goes on along the minus strand of NC_045772.1, from coordinate 42,180,019 downwards.
CATGTGTGGCTAGTGACTACTGTTTTAGACAGCACAGAAATATAGAATATATCAGTAATTGCAGAAGTTGTGGGATAACGCTGGTCTGGACAGTTTTTTAAAATTTATGTCTTTTAAAAGTATTTTTTTACTACATAACTTTTTATTGAGACATATTGTATTTATAAGTTTGCACATATTTTTAAATGTTTAAGTTGATGACTTTCTTTGAATTAAAATCTTTTTTATGGAGATAATTGTAGATTCACATGTAATTGTAAGAAAAATGCAGAGAGATCCTGTGTACCCTTTACCCATATTTTCCCAATGGTAACACCTTGCAAAATTATAATACCACATCCAGGATGATTGATATTGAATCAGTGAAGTTACAGAATATTTCTGTCACCACAAAGATCTTTTATATTGCCCTTTGTATACCCATACCAATCTATTCTCCCATTTCTATAATTTTGTAATTTTAAGAAGTGGCCCGGAAGAGCAGTGGGTCGTTTGCGTGAGGTCCCGAACGGTGACTGGAAGGTGCTTCAGCGCTCAAACAGACCTTCAAAGCTATGATCCTGATTTCTGCAACTTAAAAGAACAATCTTAAAAATTGATGAACTTGAGCAACACAAACAGATGGGCATGGAAGAGTTAAATACTTACACTCAGCAAAGCAAAAAAGGAGATGAAGCTGCAGTACATTGAGAAGTAATTGATGTACATCACTGTATAAGTTTAGGTGTTTGCCTCAAGTCTCTGGTATAATCTAGAAGCTAAAATTTTGTGTCTTCAACAAAGAAGGACAGTCTTAGAGCCTCTTGGAAAGGATTCTACAGGCCTCTGTTGTCACCATGGGAAACATTGCCCTGGCCAGCCTGTTGCAGGATGAGAAATGTGGATGAGAGTAGTCGCCCTAGTGAAGAGTCAGCTGATCCGGACGTGACTAAACACAGGTTTTTGCTGTCTAAAATGGTGTCACTATGGATGTTCCAACATACGTCTCTGAATCATCAAAAGACTAAGACAGATCCTGGGGAAGATGGTGGGAAGAGTAAGACGCGGAGATCGCCTTCCTCCCCACGGATACACCAGAAATACATCCACACGTGGAACAACTCCTACAGAACACCTACTGAAGGCTGGCGGAAGACCTCAGACCTCCCAAAGGCAAGAAACTCCCCACGTACCTGGGTAGGGCAAAAGAAAAAACAGAGACAAAAGAATAAGGACGGCACCTGCACCAGTGGGAGGGAGCTGTGAAGGAGGAAAAGTTTCCACACACTAGGAAGCCCCTCCGCGGGCGGAGACTGCGGGAGGCGCAGGGGGCAGTTTCGGGACCGCAGAGTAGTGCACAGCGACGGGTGCGGAGGGCAAAGCGGGGAGATTCCTGCACAGAAGATCGGTGCTGACCGGCTGACCGGCACTCACCAACCCGAGAGGCTTGTCTGCTCACTCGCCGGGGTGGGCGGGGCTGCGAGCTGAGGCTCGGGTTTCGGTTTTGGACAGAGCTCAGGGAGAGGACTGGGGTTGGCAGCTTGAACATAGCCTGAAGGGGTTAGTGCACCACGACTAGCGGGAGGGAGTTCGGGGGAAAAGCCTGCACCTGCCGAAGAGGCAAGAGACTTTTTTCCCTCCTTTGTTTCCTGGTGCGCGAGGAGAGGGGTTTAAGAACGCTGCTTAAAGGATCTCCAGAGACGGGCGCGAGCCGCGGCTAAAAGCGAGAACCCCAGAGGCGGGCGCGAGCCACGGCTGAAAGCACAAAACCCCAGAGACGGGGTGCGAGCCGCGGCTGAGACCGCGGACCCCAGAGACGGGCGGGAGACGCTGGGGCTGCTGCTGCCGCCACCAAGGGGCCTGTGTGCGAGCACAGGTCACTCTCCAAACACCTCTTCCGCGGAGCCTGTGCAGCCTGCCACTGCCAGGTTCCCGGGATCCAGGGACAACTTCCCCGGGACAGCGCACGGCGGGCCTCAGGCTGGTGCAACGTCACGCCGGCCTCTGCCGCAACGTTGCGCCGCCTCTGCCGCCGCAGGCCCGCCCCGCACGCAGTGCCCCTCCTTCCCCCATCCCCAACCCCCGGCCTGAGTGGAGCTGGAGCCCCCGAATCAGCGGCTCCTTTAACCCTGTCCTGTCGGAGCAAAAAACAGACGCCCTCCAGCGACCTACACACAGGGGCAGGGCCAAATCCAAGGCTGAGCTCCTGTGAGCTGTGAGAACAAAGAAGAGAAAGGGAAATCTCTCCCAGCAGCCACAGGAGCAGCGGGTTAAAGCTCCACAATCAACTTGATATACCCTGCATCTGTGGAATACCTGAATAGACAAGGAATGATCCCAAATTGAAGAGGGGGAATTTAGGAGCGAGATCTATGATTTTTTCCCCTTTTCCTCTTTTTGTGAATGTGTACGTGTATGCTTTCTGTGTGAGATCTTGTCTGTATACTCTTGCTTCCACCATTTGTCCTAGGGCTCTATCCGGCCATGGTTTTTTTTTTTAAATTTTTTTCTTAATAATTAATTTTAATTGTAATAAATTATTATACTTTACCTTCGTTCTTTCTTTCTTTCCTTCCTTCCTTCCCTCCTTTAGACAACGAATCACCCCAAACTGAGGAGGTGGTCTCTGAGAGCAAGATTTATGATTTTTCCCCCTTTACCTCTTTTTGTGAAGGTGTATGTGTATGCTTCTGTGTAAGATTTTCTCTGTATAGCTTTGCTCCCAACATTTGTCCTAAGGTTCTATCCGTCCCTTTTTTTTTTTCCTAAATATTTTTTAATTCAATAACTATATTATACTTTATTTTATTTTTACTGTATCTTTTTCTTTCTGTCTTTTTTTCCTTCTTTCCCTCCTTCCTTCCTTCCTCCCTCCCTCCCTCCTTTCTTTCCTTCTTTGCTTCTTTCTTCCTTCCTTCCTTTCCTCCTTTCCCTCTTTCTTTCCTCATACTTCTACCAATTCTCTCTACTTTTTCTCCCTTTTATTCTGAGCCGTGTGGATGAAAGGCTCTTGGTGCTCCAGCCCAGGAGTCAGGGCTCTGCCTCTGAGGTAGGAGAGCCAACTTCAGGACACTGGTCAACAAGAGACCTCCCAGCTCCACATAATATTAAACGGTGGAAATCTCCCAGAGACCTCCATCTTAACACCAGCACCCAGCTTCACTCAACGACCAGTAAGCTACAGTGCTGGACAACCTATGCCAAACAACTAGCAAAACAGGAACACAACCCCACCCATTAACAGAGAGGCTGCCTAAAATCATAACAAGGCCACAGACACCCCAAAACACACCACCAGACGTGAACCTGCCCACTAGAGAGACAAGATCCAGCCTCATCCAGCACAACACAGGCACTAGTCCCCTCCACCAGGAAGCCTACACAACCCACTGAAACAACCTTAGCCACTGGAGACAGACATCAAAAACAACGGGAACTACGAACGTGCAGCCTGCAAAAAGGAGACCCCAAACACAGTAAGATAAGCAAAATGAGAAGACAGAAAAAACACACAGCAGATGAAGGAGCAAGATAAAAACCCACCAGACCTAACAAATGAAGAGGAAATAGGCAATCTACCTGAAAAAGAATTCAGAATAATGATAGTAAGGATGATCAGAAATCTTGGAAGTAGAATGGACAAAATGCAAGAAACAGTTAACAAGGACCTACAAGAACTAAAGATGAAACAAGCAACGATGAACAACGCAATAAATGAAATAAAAAGTACTCTAGATAGGATCAATAGCAGAATAACTGAGGCAGAAGAACGGATAAGTGACCTGGAAGATAAAGTAGTGGAAATAACTACTGCAGAGCAGAATAAAGAAAAAAGAATGAAAAGAACTGAGGACAGTCTCAGAGACCTCTGGGACAACATGAAACACACCAACATTCGAATTATAGGGGTTCCAGAAGAAGAAGAAAGAAAGAAAGGGACTGAGAAAGTATTTGAAGAGATTATAGTTGAAAACTTCCCTAATATGGGAAAGGAAATAGTTAATCAAGTCCAGGAAGCACAGAGAGTCCCACTACAGGATAAATACAAGGAGAAACACGCCAAGACACATATTAATCAAACTGTCAAAAATTAAATACAAGAAAGCATATTAAAAGCAGCAAGGGAAAAACAACAAATAACACACAAGGGAATCCCCATAAGGTTAACAGCTGATCTCTCAGCAGAAACCCTACAAGCCAGAAGGGAGTGGCAGGACATACTGAAAGTGATGAAGGAGAAGAACCTGCAGCCAAGACTACTCTACCCAGCAAGGATCTCATTCAGATTTGATGGAGAAATTAAAACCTTTACAGACAAGCAAAAGCTGAGAGAGTTCAGCACCACCAAACCAGCTTTACAACAAATGCTAAAGGAACTTCTCTAGACAAGAAACACAAGAGAAGGAAACGACCTATAGTAACGAACCCAAAACAATATAGAAAATGGCAATAGGAACATACATATCGATAATTACCTTAAATGTAAATGGACTAAATGCTCCCACCAAAAGACACAGATTGGCTGAATGGATACAAAAACAAGACCCTTATATATGCTGTCTACAAGAGACCCACTTCAGACCTAGAGACACATACAGACTGAAAGTAAAGGGATGGAAAAAGATATTCCATGCAAATGGAAACCAAAAGAAAGCTGAAAGTAGCAATTCTCATATCAGACAAAATAGACTTTAAAATAAGGACTATTAAAAGGGACAAAGAAGGACACTACATAATGATCAAGGGATCGATCCAAGAAGAAGATATAACAATTGTAAATATTTATGCACCCAACATAGGAGCACCTCAATACATAAGGCAAATACTAACAGCCATAAAAGGGGAGATCGACAGTAACACATTCATAGTAGGGGACTTTAACACCCCACTTTCACCCATGGACAGATCATCCAAAATGAAAATAAATAAGGAAACACAAGCTTTAAATGATACATTAAACAAGATGGACTTAATTGATATTTATAGGACACTCCATCCAAAAACAACAGAATACACATTTTTCTCAAGTGCTCATGGAACATTCTCCAGGATAGATCATATCTTGGGTCACAAATCAAGCCTTGGTAAATTTAAGAAACTGAAATTGTATCAAGTATCTTTTCTGACCACAATGCCATGAGACTAGATATCAATTACAGGAAAAGATCTGTAAAAATACAAACACATGGAGGCTAAACAATACACTACTTAATAAGAAGTGATCACTGAAGAAATCAAAGAGGAAATAAAAAATACCTAGAAACAAATGACAATGGAGACACAACGACCCAAAACCTATGGGATGCAGCAAAAGCAGTTCTAAGGGGAAGTTTATAGCAATACAAGCCCACCTTAAGAAGCAGGAAACATCTCGAATAAACAACCTAACCTTGCACCTCAAGCAATTAGAGAAAGAAGAACAAAAAAACCCCAAAGCTAGCAGAAGAAAGAAATCATAAAAATCAGATCAGAAATAAATGAAAAAGAAATGAAGGAAACAATAGCAAAGATCAATAAAACTAAAAGCTGGTTCTTTGAGAAGATAAACAAAATAGATAAACCACTAGCCAGACTCATCAAGAAAAAAAGGGAGAAGACTCAAATCAATAGAATTAGAACTGAAAAAGGAGAAGTAACAACTGACATGGCAGAAATAAAAAAAATCATGAGAGATTACTACAAGCAACTTTATGCCAATAAAATGGACAATCTGGAAGAAATGGACAAATTCTTAGAAATGCATAACCTGCCAAGACTGAATCAGGAAGAAATAGAAAATATGAACAGACCCATCACAAGCACTGAAATTGAAACTGTGATTAAAAATCTTCCAACAAACAAAAGCCCAGGACCAGATGGCTTCACAGGTGAATTCTATCAAACGTTTAGAGAAGAGCTAACACCTATCCTTCTCGAACTCTTCCAAAATATAGCAGAGGGAGGAACACTCCCAAATTCCTTCTACGAGGCCACCATCACCTTGATACCAAAACCAGACAAGGATGTCACAAAGAAAGAAAACTACAGGCCAATATCACTGATGAACATAGATGCAAAAATCCTCAACAAAATACTAGCAAACAGAATCCAACAGCACATTAAAAGGATCATACACCATGATCAAGTGGGGTTTATTCCAGGAATGCAAGGATTCTTCAATATACGCAAATCTATCAATGTGATAAACCATATTAACAAATTGAAGGAGAAAAACCATATGATCATCTCAATAGATGCAGAGAAAGCTTTCGACAAAATTCAACACCCATTTATGATAAAAACCCTCCAGAAAGTAGGCATAGAGGGAACTTTCCTCAACATAATAAGGGCCATATATGAGAAGCCCACAGCAAACATCATCCTCAATGGTGAAAAACTGAAAGCATTTCCACTAAGATCAGGAACAAGACAAGGTTGCCCACTCTCACCACTCTTATTCAACATAGTTTTGGAAGTTTTAGCCACAGCAATCAGAGAAGAAAAGGAAATAAAAGGAATCCAAATCGGAAAAGAAGAAGTAAAGCTGTCACTGTTTGCAGATGACATGATACTATACATAGAGAATCCTAAAGATGCTACCAGAAAACTACTAGAGCTAATCAATGAATTTGGTAAAGTAGCAGGATACAAAATGAATGCACAGAAATCTCTGGCATTCCTGTATACTAATGATGAAAAATCTGAAAGTGAAATCAAGAAAGCACTCCCATTTACCATTGCAACAAAAAGAATAAAATATCTAGGAATAAACCTACCTAAGGAGACGAAAGACCTGTATGCAGAAAATTATAAGACACTGATGAAAGAAATAAAGATGATACAAATAGATGGAGAGATATACCGTGTTCTTGGATAGGAAGAATCAACATTGTGAAAATGACTCTACTACCCAAAGCAATCTACAGATTCAATGCAATCCCCATCAAACTACCACTGGCATTTTTCACAGAACTAGAACAAAAAATTTCGCAATTTGTATGGAAACACAAAAGACCCCGAATAGCCAAAGCAATCTTGAGAACGAAAAAAGGAGCTGGAGGAATCAGGCTCCCTGACTTCAGACTATATTACAAAGCAACAGTAATCAAGACAGTATGGTACTGGCACAAAAACAGAAAGATAGATCAGTGGAACAGGATAGAAAGCCCAGAGATAAACCCATGCACATACGGACACCTTATCTTTGATAAAGGAGGCAGGAATGTACAGTGGAGAAAGGACAGCCTCTTCAATAAATGGTGCTGGGAAAACTGGACAGGTACATGTAGAAGTATGAGATTAGATCACTCCCTAACACCATACACAAAAATAAGCTCAAAATGGATTAAAGACCTAAATGTAAGGCCAGAAACTATCAAACTCTTAGAGGAAAACATAGGAAGAACATTCTATGACATAAATCACAGCAAGATCCTTTCTGACCCACCTCCTAGAGTAATGGAAATAAAAACAAAAATAAACAAATGGGACCTAATGAAACTTCAAAGCTTTTGCACAGCAAAGGAAACCATAACCAAGACCAAAAGACAACCCTCAGAATGGGAGAAAACATTTGCAAATGAAGCAACTGACAAAGGATTAATCTCTAAAATTTACAAGCAGCTCATGCAGCTCAATAACAAAAAAACAAACAACCCCATCCAAAAATGGTCAGAAGACCTAAATAGACATTTCTCCAAAGAAGATATACGGAATGCCAACAAGCACATGAAAGAATGCTCAACATCATTAATCATTAGAGAAATGCAAATCAAAACTACAATGAGATATCATCTCACACCAGTCAGAATGGCCATCATCAAAAAATCTAGAAACAATAAATGCTGGAGAGGGTGTGGAGAAAAGGGGACACTCTTGCACTGCTGGTGGGAATGTGAATTGGTTCAGCCACTGTGGAGAACAGTATGGAGGTTCCTTAAAAAACTACAAATAGAATTACCATATGACCCAGCAATCCCACTACTGGGCATATACCCTGAGAAAACCAAAATTCAAAAAGAGTCATGTACCAAAATGTTCATTGCAGCTCTATTTGCAATAGCCCGGAGATGGAAAGAACCTAAGTGCCCATCATCGGACGAATGGATAAAGAAGATGTGGCACATATACACAATGGAATATTACTCAGCCTTAAAAAGAAATGAAATTGAGTTATTTGTAATGAGATGGATAGACCTAGAGTCTGTCATACAGAGTGAAGTAAGTCAGAAAGAAAAAGACAAATACCGTATGCTAACACATATATATGGAATTTAAGGGAAAAAAATGCCATGAAGAACCTAGGGATAAGACAGGAATAGAGGCGCAGACCTACTGGAGAACGGACTTGAGGATATGGGGAGGGGGAAGGGTGAGTTTTGACAGGGCGAGAGAGAGTCATGGGCATATACACACTAACAAACGTAGTAAGGTAGATAGCTGGGGGGAAGCAGCCGCAAGGCACAGGGATATTAGCTCGGAGCTTTGTGACGGCCTGGAGGGGTGGGATGGGGAGAGTGGGAGGGAGGGAGATGCAAGAGGGAAGACATATGGGTACATATGTATATGTATAGCTGATTCACTTTGTTGTAAAGCAGAAGCTAACACACCATTGTAAAGCAATTATACCCCAATAAAGATGTTAAAAAAAAAAAAAAAGAATGTTTTTTAACTGGAATCATGTTGAGTGTACCCTGTGGGACTGGCTTTTTTCATTCAGCGTAATACTCGGAGATTCATCCAGGTTTTAGCATGTATCAGTAGTTCATTCCTTTTTATTACTAGGTAGTACGTTGGATGTACCACAGTTTATTTAACTATTTACCCATTGATGGACATCTGTGTTGTTTCCAATTCTTGGTTATTATAAATAAAGCTGCTTTAAATATTTGTGTAAACGTCTTTGTGTAAACATAAGTTTCGTTTCTGTAGGATAAATGCCCAGGAGTGCAGTTACTGGGTCATATGATAGTTGTGTGTTAATATTTTTAAGAAACTGTCAAGCTGTTTTCTGGAGTGGCTGTACATTTTACTTTACAACCAGCTGTATATGAGTAATCTGATCTCTCTGCATCTCCTTAGCCCATTTTAATAGGTATGTGATGATAAGTCATTGTGTTATTAATTTACATTTCCCTAATGGCTAATGATGCTGACTTTGTTTTCATGTGTTAATTTGCCATCTATATATCCTCCTGGGTTAAATGTCTCTTTGTGTCTGTATTAGTTTGCCAGGGCTGCCATAACAAAATACCACATATGGAGTGGCTTAAATAATGGAAATTTATTTTCTCACAGTTCTGGAGGCTAGGAATCCAAGAACAACGTGATGGCAGGTTTGGTTTCTTCTGAGGTCTTACTCTGCTTAACAGATGGCAGCCCTCTTGCTGTGTCCTCAACATGGTTTTTCCATTGTGTATATGCATCTCTAGTGTCTGTGTGTCCAAATTTTCTCTTCCTCTAAGGACACCAGTCACACTGGATTAGGGCCCACCCTGATGACTTCATTTTAACTTGATTCCCTCTGTAAAGGGCCTAGCTCCAAATACGTTCACATTCTGAGGTACTAGAAGTTAGGGCTTCAACAGATGGATTTGGGGGGACACAATTCAGCCCATAACAGTGTCTTTTGCCAACTTTAAAAAAATGGATTGTTTATTTTACTGTCGAGTTTTGAGAAGTTTGTGTTTTCATTTTTGTTTTTAATACCCTAGACACTAGTCTTTTGTTGTGGTTTGCAAATATTTTCTCCCAGTCTCTGTAGCTTGTCTGTTCATCCTCATAACAGGGTCTTTCTCAGAGCATAAATTTAAATTTTGATGAATTTCAGTTTATAAATTTTTTTCTTTCATGGATTGTGCTTTTTATGTCAAGTTTAAGATCTCTTTGCCTAGCTATAGATCCAAGAGTTTTTTGCCTTTTTCTTTTTTAAACAGTTTATGGTTTTACATGTAACATTTAAGTTTAAGTTCAGGATCAATTTTGAATTACTTTTTGTATAAATTGTGAGAATTAGGTTGAACTTCATTTTTTCTCCCCCTTTAAATGTCCAACTACTCCAGCCCTATTTGTTGAAAAGCTTATCGTTCCTCCATTGAATTGCTTTTACATGTTGTCAAAGATCGGGTGAGCATATTTGTATGTTTTTATTTCTGGGTTCTGTCTTCTGTTTCATTGATCTGTGTGTCTATCTCTCAGCCAGTACGACACAATCTTGATTGTTGGAGCTATATAATAGGTCTTGAAATTGAGTAGACTCCTTCCTACAGTTCTTTTTTTTTAAAATTATTTTGCCTGTTTTAGTTGCTTTCGCATATAAATTTTATTTATTTTTAGTGTTTATTTAAAATAATATTTTTATTGGAGTATAACTGCTTTACAATGTTGTGTTAGTTTTTGCTGTACAATAAAGTGAATCAGCTGTATGTATACCTATATCCCCTCCCTCTTGGACCTCCCACCCCCCACCCCACCCATCTAGGTCGTCAGAGAGCACCGAGCTGAGCTTCCTGTGCTTTATAGCATGTTCCCACTAGCTATCTATTTTACATATGGTAGTGTATATATGCAGTCCTAATCTCCCAATTCGTCCCACACTCCCTTTCCTCCCAGTGTTCACATGTCCGTTCTCTACCTCTGTGTCTCTATTCCTGCCCTGCAAATAGGTTCATCTGTACCATTTTTTTAGAGTCCACATATATGTGTTAATATATGATACTTGTTTTTCTCTTTCTGGCTTACTTCACTCTATATGACAAACACTAGGTCCATCCACATCTCTACAAATGACCCAATTTCATTTCTTTTTATGGCTGAGTAATATTCCATTGTATATATGTACCACATCTTCTTTATCCATTCATCTGTCATTGGATATTTAGGTTGTTTTCATGTCCTGGCTATTGTAAATAGTGCTGCAATGAACATTGGGGTACATATGTCCTTTTGAGTTATGGTTTTCTCAGGGTATATGCCCAGGAGTGGGATTGCTGGGTCACATGGTAGTTCTCTTTTTACTTTTTTAAGGAACCTCCATACTGTTCTCCATAGTGGCTATATCAATTTACATTCCCATCAACAGTACAAGAGGGTTCTCTTTTCTTCACATCCTCACCAGCATTTATTGTTTGTAGATCTTTTGATGATGGCCCTTCTGACTGGTGTGAGGTGATACCTCATGGTAGTTTTGATTTCCATTTCTGTAATAATTAGTGATGTTGAGCATCCATTTATATGCCCCTTGGCCATTTGTCTGTCCTCCTTGGAGAGATGTCTGTTTAGGTCTTCCACCCATTTTGTTTTAAAATAAATTTATTTATTTTATTAATTTATATTTGGCTGCATTGCGTCTTTGTTGCTGTGCACGGGCTTTCTCTAGTTATTGTGAGTGGGGGCTACTCTTTGTTGCAGTGTGTGGGCTTCTCATTGCGGTGGCTTCTCTTGTGGAGCTCGGGCTCTAGGCGCACAGGCTTCACTAGTTGTGGCACATAGGCTCAGTAGTTGTGGCTTGCAGCCTCTACAGTGCAGGCTCAGTAGTTGTGGTGCATGGGCTTAGTTGCTCTGCAGCATGTGCGATCTTCCCAGACCAGGGCTTGAACCTGTGTCCCCTGCATTGGCAGGCAGATTCTTAACCACTGTGCCACCGGGGAAGCCCTGCCCATTTTTTGATTGGGTTGTTTTTTCTGACATTGAGCTCCATGAGCTGTTTGTATATTTTGGAGATTAATCCTTTGTCCGTTGCTTCGTTTGCAAATATTTTCTCCCATTCTGAGGGTTGTCTTTTCATCTTGTTTATGGTTTCCTTTGCTGTGCAAAAGCTTTTAAGTTTCATTGGGTCTCATTTGTTTGTTATTGTTTTTATTTTCATTACTGTAGGAGGTGGGTCAAAAAAGTTCTTGATGTGGTCTATGTCAAAGAGTGTTTTTCCTCTAAGAGTTTTATAGTATCCGTTCTTACATTTAGGTCTTTAATCCATTTTGAGTTTATTTTTGTGTATGGTGTTAGGGAGTGTTCTAATTTCATTCTTTTACATGTAGCTGTCTAGTGTTCCCAGCACCACTTATTGAAGAGGCTGTCTTTTCTCCATTTTATGTTCTTGCCTCCTTTGTCATAAATTAGGTGACCATATGTACATGGGTTTACCTCTGGGCTTTCTATCCTGTACCATTGATCTATATTGCTGTTGTTGTGCCAGTACCATACTGTCTTGATTATTGTAGCTTTGTAGTATACTTTGAAGTCAGGGAGCCTGATTCCTCCAGCTCCATTTTTCTTTCTCAAGATTGCTTTGGCTATTCAGGGTCCTTTGTGTTTCCATACAAATTATAAAATTTTTTGTTCTCCTTCTGTGAAGAATGCAATTGTCAATTTGATAGGGATTGCATTGACTCTGTACATTGCTTAGGATAGTATAGTCATTTTCACAGTATTGATTCTTCCAATCCAAGAACATGGTATATCTCTCCATCTCTTTGTGTCATCTTTGACTTCTTTAATCAGTGTTTTATAGTTTTCGGAGTACAGGTCTTTTGCCTCCTTAAGTAGGCTTATTCTAGGTATTTTACTCTTTTTGTTGCAGTGGTAAAGGGGATTGTTTCCCTAATTTCTCTTTCTGATCTTTCGTTTTTAGTGTATAGGAATGCAAGAGAATGTATCCTGTAAGTTTACCAGATTCATTGATTAGCTCTAGTAGTTTTCTGGTGGCATCTTTAGGATATTCTGTGTATAGTATCGTTTCATCTGCAAACAGTGACAGATTTACTTCTTCTTTTCCAATTTGTATTCCTTTTATTTCTTTTTCTTCTCTGATTGCCATGGCTAGGACTTCCAAACTATGTTGAATAAGAGTGACGAGAGTGGATATCCTTGTCTTGTTCCTGATCTTAGAGGAAATGCTTTCAGTTTTTTCACCACTGAGAATGATGTTTGCTGTGGGTTTGTCATGTATGGCCTTTATTATGTTGAGGTAGGTTCCCTCTATGCCCACTTTCTGGAGAGTTTTTATCATAAATGGGTGTTGAATTTGTCAGAAGCTTTTTCTGCATCTATTGAGATGATCATATGGTTTTTATTCTTCAATTTGTTAATGTGGTGTATCACATTAATTGATTTGTGTATATCGAAGAATCGTTGCATTCCTGGGACAAATCCCACTTGATCATGGTGTATAATCTTTTCAATGTGTTGTTGGATTCTGTTTGCTAGTATTTTGTTGAGGAATTTTGGGTCTGTGTTCATCATTGATAACAGTCTTTAATTTTCCTTTTTTTAAATATCTTTTTTGGTGTATAATTGCTTTACAATGGTGTGTTAGTTTCTGCTTTATAACAAAGTGAATCAGTTATACGTATACATATGTTCCCATATCTCTTCCCTCTTGCATCTCCCTCCCTCCCACCCTCCCTGTCCCACCCCTCTAGGTGGTCACAAACCACCTACCTGATCTCCCTGTGCTATGTGGCTACTTCCCACTAGCTATCTACCTTACATTTGCTAGTGTATATATGTCCATGCCTCTTTCTTGCTTTGTCACAGATTACCCTTCCCCCTCCCCATATCCTCAAGTCCATGCTCTAGTAGGTCTGTATCTTTATTCCTGTCTTAACCCTAGGTTCTTCATGACCTTTTTTTTTTTTTCTTAGATTCCATATGTATGTGTTAGCATACGGTATTTTTTTTTCTCTTTCTGACTTACTTCACTCTGTATGACAGACCCCAGGTCCATCCACCTCACTACAAATAACTCAATTTCCTTTCTTTTTCTGGCTGAGTAATATTCCATTGTATATATGTGCCACATCTTCTTTATCCATTCATCCGATGATGGGCACTTAGGTTGTTTCCATCTTCGGGCTATTGTAAATAGAGCTGCAATGAACATTTTGGTACATGACTCTTTTTGAATTATGGTTTTCTCAGGGTATATGCCCAGTAGTGGTATTGCTGGGTCGTATGGTAGTTCTATGTGTAGTTTTTTAAGGAACCTCCATACTGTTCTTCATAGTTGCTGTATCAATTTACATTCCCACCAACAGTGCAAGAGTGTTCCCTTTTCTCCACACCCTCTCCAGCATTTATTGTTCCTAGATTTTTTGATGATGGCCATTCTGACCAGTGTGCGATGATATCTCGTTGTAGTTTTGATTTGCATTTCTCTAATGATTAATGATGTTGAGCATTCTTTCATGTGTTTGTTGGCAATCTGTATATCTTCTTTGGAGAAATGTCTATTCAGGTCTTCAGCCCATTTTTGGATTGGGTTGTTTGTTCTTTTGTTATTGAGCTGCATGAGCTGCATGTAAATTTTGGAGATTAATCCTTTGTCAGTTGCTTCATTTGCAAATATTTTCTCCCATTCTGAGGGTTGTCTCATGGTCTTTTTTTTTTTTTTAACATCTTTATTGGGATATAATTGCTTCACAATGGTGTGTTAGTTTCTGCTTTATAACAAAGTGAATCAGTTATACATATACATATGTTCCCATATCTCTTCCCTCTTGCATCTCCCTCCCTCCCACCCTCCCTATCCCACCCCTCCAGGTGGTCACAAAGCACAGAGCGATCTCCTTGTGCTATGCGGCTGCTTCCAGTTAGCTATCTACCTTACATTTGGTAGTGTATATATGTCCATGCCTCTCTCTCGCTTTGTCACAGCTCACCCTTCCCCCTCCCCATATCCTCAAGTCCGTTCTCTAGTAGGTCTGTGTCTTTATTCCTGTCTTACCCCTAGGTTCTTCATGACATTTTTTTTTCTTACATTCCATATATATGTGTTAGCATATGGTATTTGTCTTTCTCTTTCTGACTTACTTCACTCTGTATGACAGACTCTAGGTCTATCCACCTCATTACAAATAGCTCAATTTCGTTTCTTTTTATGGCTGAGTAATATTCCATTGTATATATGTGCCACATCTTCTTTATCCATTCATCTGATGATGGGCACTTAGGTTGTTTCCATCTCCGGGCTATTGTAAACCGAGCTGCAATGAACATTTTGGTACATGACTCTTTTTGAATTATGGTTTTCTCAGGGTGTATGCCCAGTAGTGGGATTGCTGGGTCATATGGTAGTCCTATTTGTAGTTTTTTAAGGAACCTCCATACTGTTCTCCATAGTGGCTGTGCCAATTCACATTCCCATCAACAGTGCAAGAGTGTTCCCTTTTCTCTACACCCTCTCCAGCGTTTATTGTTTCTAGATTTTTTGATGATGGCCATTCTGACTGGTGTGAGATGATATCTCATTGTAGTTTTGATTTGCATTTCTCTAATGATTAATGATGTTGAGCATTCTTTCATGTGTTTGTTGGCAGTCTGTATATCTTCTTTGGAGAAATGTCTCTTTAGGTCTTCTGCCCATTTTTGGATTGAGTTGTTTGTTTTTTTGTTATTGAGCTGCATGAGCTGCTTGTAAATTTTGGAAATTAATCCTTTGTCAGTTTCTTCATTTGCAAATATTTTCTCCCATTCTGACGCTTGTCTTTTGGTCTTGTTTATGGTTTCCTTTGCTGTGCAAAAGCTTTGAAGTTTCATTAGTTCCCATTTGTTTATTTTTGTTTTTATTTCCATTTCTCTAGGAGGTGGGTCCAAAAGGATCTTGCTGTGATTTACGTCATAGAGTGTTCTGCCTATGTTTTCCTCTAAGAGTTTGATAGTGTCTGGCCTTACATTTAGGTCTTTAATCCATTTTGAGCTTATTTTTATGTATAGTGTTAGGGAGTGTTCTAATTTCATACTTTTACATGTACCTGTCGACTTATTGAAGAGGCTGTCTTTTTTCCACTGTATATTCCTGCCTCCTTTATCAAAGATAAGGGGACCATATGTGCGTGGGTTTATCTCTGGGCTTTCTGTCGTGTTCCATTGATCTATATATCTGTTTTTGTGCCAGTAGCATACTGTCTTGATTACTGTAGCTTTGTAGTAGAGTCTGAAGTCAGGGAGCCTGATTCCTCCAGCTCCATTTTTCGTTCTCAAAATTGCTTTGGCTATTCGGGGTCTTTTGTGTTCCCATACAAATTGTGAAATTTTTTGTTCTCGTTCTGTGAAAAATGCCAGTGGTAGTTTGATAGGGATTGCACTAAATCTGTAGATTGCTTTGGGTAGTATAGTCATTTCCATAATGTTGATTCTTCCAATCCAAGAATATGGTATATCTCTCCATCTATTTGTATCATCATTAATTTCTTTCATCAGTGTCTTATAATTTTCTGCATACTGGTCTCTTGTCTCCTTAGGTAGGTTTATTCCTAGATACTTTATTCTTCTTGTTGCAGTGGTAAATGGGAGTGTTTTCTTAATTTGTCTTTTGGATTTTTCATCACTAGTGTATAAGAATGCCAGAGATTTCTGTGCATTAATTTTGTATCCTGCTACTTTACCAAATTCATTGATTAGCTCTAGTAGTTTTCTGGTGGCATCTTTAGGATTCTCTATGTATAGTATCATGTCATCTGCACAGTGACAGTTTTACTTCTTTTCCAATTTGGATTCCTTTTATTTCTTTTTCTTCTCTGATTGCTGTGGCTAAAACTTCCAAAACTGTGTTGAATAAGAGTGGTGAGAGTGGGCAGCCTTGTCTTGTTGCTGATCTTAGTGGGAATGGTTTCAGTTTTTCGCCATTGAGGACGATGTTGGCTGTAGGTTTGTCATATATGGGCTTTATTATGTTGTGGAAAGTTCCCTCTGTGCCTACTTTCTGCAGGGTTTTTATCGTAATGGGTGTTGAATTTTGTCAGAAGCTTTCGCTGCATCTATTGAGATGATCATATGGTTTTTCTCCTTCAGTTTGTTAGCATGGTGTATCACTTTGATTTATTTGCATATATTGAAGAATCCTTGCATTCCTGGAATAAACCCCACTTGATCATGGTGTATGATCCTTTTAATGTGCTGTTGGGTTCTGTTTGCTAGTATTTGGTTGAGGATTTTTGCATCTATATTCATCAGTGATATTCGCCTGTAGTTTTCTTTCTTTGTGACTTCTTTTTCTGGTTTTGGTATTAGGGTGATGGTGGCCTCGTAGAATGAGTTTGGGAGTGTTCCTCCCTCTGCTATATTTTGGAAGAGTTTGAGAAGGATAGGTGTTAGCTCTTCTGTAAGTGTTTGATAGAATTCGCCTGTGAAGCCATCTGGTCCTGGGTTTTTGTTTGTTGGAAGATTTTTAATCACAGTTTCTTTTTCAGTGCTTGTGATTGGGCTGTTCATATTTTCTATTTCTTCCTGGTTCAGTCTTGGCAGGTTGTGCATTTCTAAGAATTTGTTGATTTCTTCCAGGTTGTCCATTTTATTGGCATAGGGTTGCTTGTAGTAATCTCTCATAATCCTTTGTATTTCTGCAGTGTCAGTTGTTACTTCTCCTTTTTTTTTTTTTTTTTTTTTTTTTTTTTTTTTTTTATGCGTTACGCGGGCCTCTCACTGCCGTGGCCTCTCCTGCTGCGGAGGACAGGCTCCGGACGCGCAGGCTCAGCGGCCATGGCCCACGGGCCCAGCCGCTCCGCGGCACGTGGGATCCTCCCAGACCGGGGCACGAACCCGCGTCCCCCGCATCGGCAGGCGGACTCTCAACCACTGCGCCACCAGGGAAGCCCTACTTCTCCTTTTTCATTTCTAATTCTATTGATTTGATCTTCTCCCTTTTTTTCTTGATGAGCCTGGCTAATGGTTTATCAATTTTGTTTATCTTCTCAAAGCACCAGGTTTTAGTTTTATTGGTCTTTGCTATCGTTTCCTTCATTTCTTTTTCACTTATCTCTGTTCTGATCTGTAAGATTTGTTTCCTTCTGCTAACTTTGGGGGTTTTTTGTTCTTCTTTCTCTAATTGCTTTCGGTGCAACGTTAGGTTGTTTATTTGAGATGTTTCTTGTTTCTTAAGGTAGGATTGTATTGCTATAAACTTCCCTCTTAGAACTGCTTTTGCTGCATCCCATAGGTTTTGTGGGTCGTTGTGTCTCCTTTGTTATTTGTTTCTAGGTATTTTTTGGTTTCCTCTTTGATTTCTTCAGTGATCACTTCATTATTAAGTAGTGTATTGTTTAGCCTCCATGTGTTTGCATTTCTTACAGATCTTTTCCTGTAATTGATATCTAGTCTCATAGTGTTGTGGTCGGAAAAGATACTTGATACAATTTCAATTTTCTTCAATTTACCGAGGCAAGATTTGTGACCCAAGATATGATCTATCCTGGAGAATGTTCCATGAGCACTTGAGAAAATTGTGTATTCTGTTGTTTTTGGATGGAATATCCTATAAATATCAATTAAGTTTATCTTGTTTAATGTATTATTTAAAGCTTGTGTTTCCTTATTTATTTTCATTTTGGATGATTTGTCCATTGGTGAAAGTGAGGTGTTAAAGTTCCCTACTATGATCGTGTTACTGTTGATTTCCCCTTTTATGGCTGTTAGCATTTGCCTTATGTATTGAGGTGCTCCTATGTTGGGTGCATAAATATTTACAATTGTTATATCTTCTTCTTGGATCAATCTCTTGATCATTATGTAGTGTCCTCCTTTGTCTCTTGTAATCGTCTCTATTTTAAAGTCTATTTTGTCTGATATGAGAATTGCTACTCCAGCTTTCTTTTGATTTTCATTTGCATGGAATATCTTTTTCCATCCCCTCACTTTCAGTCTGTATGTGTCCCTAGGGTCTGAAGTGGGTCTCTTGTAGACAGCATATATATGGCTCTTATTTTTGTATACATTCAGCCAGTCTGTGTCTTTTGGGGGGAGCATTTAATCCTTTTACATTTAAGGTAATTATCAATATGTATGTTCCTATTCCCATTTTCTTAATTGTTTGGGGTTTGTTATTGTAGGTCTTTTCCTTCTCTTGTGTTTCTTGCCTAGAGAAGTTCCTTTAGCATTTATTGTAAAGCTGGTTTGGTGGTGCTGAACTCCCAGCTTTTCCTTGTTTGTAAAGGTTTTAATTTCTCCATCAAATCTGAATGAGATCCCTGCTGGGTAGAGTAATCTTGGTTGTAGGTTTTTCTCCTTCATCACTTAAAATATGTCCTGACACTGCCTTCTGGCTTGCAGTGTTTCTGCTGAAAGATCAGCTGTTAGCCTTATGGGGATTCCCTTGTGTGTTATTTGTTGTTTTTCCCTTGCTGCTTTTAATATGTTTTCTTTGTATTTAATATTTGATAGTTTGATTAATATGTGTCTTGGCATGTTTCTCCTTGGATTTGTCCTGTATGGGACTCTCATGCTTCCTGGACTTTATTAACTATTTCCTTTCCCATATTAGGGAAGTTTTCAACTATAATCTCTTCAAATATTTTCTCAGTCCCTTTCTTTTTCTCTTCGTCTTCTGGGACCCCTATAATTCAAATGTTGGTGCGTTTAATGTTGTCCCAGAGGTCTCTGAGACTGTCCTTACTTCTTTTCATTCTTTTTTCTTTATTCTGCTGTTCAGTAATTATTTCCACTATTTTATCTTCCAGGTCACTTATCCGTTCTTCTGCCTCAGTTATTCTGCTATTGATCCCTTCTAGAGTATTTTTAATTTCATTTTTTGTGTTGTTCATCATTTCTTCTTTCCTCTTTAGTTTTTCTCGGTCCTTGTTAAATGTTTCTTGCATTTTCTCTATTCTATTCCCAAGGTTTTGGATCATCTTTACTATCATTATTCTGAATTCTCTTTCAGGTAGACTGTCTGTTTCCTCTTCATTTGTTAGGTCTGGTGGGTTTTAACTTGCTCCTTCATCTGCTGTGTGTTTTTCTGTCTTTTCATTTTGCTTATCTTACTGTGTTTGGGGTCTCCTTTTCACAGGCTGCAGGTTCGTAGTTCCGGTTGTTTTTGGTGTCTGTCCCCAGTGGCTAAGGTTGGTTCAGTGGGTTGTGTAGGCTTCCTGGTGGAGGGGACTAGTGCCTGTGTTCTGGTGAATGAGGCTGGATCTTGTCTTTCTGGTGGGCAGGTGTACGTCTGGTGGTGTGTTTTGGGGTGTCTGTGGCCTTATTATGGTTTAGGCAACCTCTCTGCTAATGGATGGGGCTGGGTACCTGTCTTGCTAGTTGTTTGGCATAGGGTATCTAGCACTGTAGCTTGCTGGTCGTTGAGTGAAGCTGGGTCTTGGTGTTGAGATGGAGATCTCTGGGAGATTTTTGCCGCTTGATATTACGTGGAGCTGGGGCGTCTCTTGTGGACCAGTGTCCTGAAGTTGGCTCTCCCGTTAGTGGCACAGCCCTGACGCCTGGCTGGAGGACCAGGAGACTGTCCTCCACACGGCTCAGAATAAAAGGGAGAAAAAATATAAAGAAAGAAAGAGAGGGGCGGGGGTAGGCAGGTAGGGAGGGAGGGAAGGAAAGGAAGGAAGGAAGAAGGAAAAAAGGAAAGAAAGAAAAATGATAAAAATAAAATAAAGTTATTAAAATAAAAAATAATTATTAAGAAAAAAATTTTTAGAAATCAACAAACAAACAAAAAAAAAACGGATGGACAGAACCCTAGGACAAATGGTGAAAGCAAAGCTATACAGACAAAATCTCACACAGAAGCATACACATACACGCTCACAAAAAGAGGAAAAGGGGAAAAAATAATCTATCCTGCTACCAAAGTCCACCTCCTCAATTTGGGATGATTTGTTGTCTATTCAGGTATTCCACAGATGCAGGGTACCTCAAGTTGATTGTGGAGCTTTAATCTGCTGGTCCTGAGGCTGCTGGGAGAAATTTCCCTTTCTCTTCTTTGTTCGCACAGCTCCCGGGGTTCAGCTTTGGGTTTGGCCCCGCCTCTGTGTGTAGGTCGCAGGAGGGTGTCTCTTCTTCACTCAGACAGGACAGGGTTAAAGGAGCCGCTGATTCGGGGGCTCTGGCTCACTCAGGCCGGGGGGGAAGGAGGGGCACGGAATGAGGGGCGAGCCTGCGGCGGCAGAGGCCAGCGTGACGTTGCACCAGCCTGAGGTGCGCCGTGCATTCTCCCGGGGAAGTTGTCCCTGGATCACGGGACCCTGGCAGTGGCGGGCTGCACAGGCTCCGGGGAGGGGAGGTGGGGATAGTGACCTGTGCTCGCACACAGGCTTCTTGGTGGCGGCAGCAGCAGCCTTAGCGTCTCATGCCCGTCTCTAGGGTCAGCGCTGATAGCTGCGGCTCGAGCCCGTCTCTGGAGCTCCTTTAAGCAGCGCTCTTAATCTCCTCTCTTCTAGCACTAGGAAACAAAGCGGCAAGAAAAAGTCTCTTGTCTCTTCGGCATCTCCAGACGTTTCCGACTCCCTCCTGGCTAGCCAGCCGTGGTGCACTAACCCCTTAAGGCTTTGTTTACGCGGCCAACCCCAGTCCTCTCTCTGGGATCTAAACTCCAAAGCCCGAGCCTCAGCTCCCAGCCCCCGCCCGTCCCCTGTAATTTTCTTTTTTTGTGATATCTTTGTCTGGTTTTGGTATCAGGGTGATGGTGGCCTCGTAGAACGAATTCGGGAGTGTTTCTCCCTCTGTAATTTTTTGGAAGAGTTTGAGGAGGATAGTGTTAGCTCTTCTCTAAATGTTTGATAGAATTTGCCTGTGAAGCCATCTGGTCCTGGACTTTTGTTTGTTGGAAGATTTTTAATTACAGTTTCAATTTCATTCCTTGTGACAGGTGTGTTTATATATTCTAATTCTTGGAAAATTGTACCTTTCCAAGAATTTGCACATTTCTTTGAGGTTGTCCATTTTATTGGCATATAGTTGCTTGTAGTAGTCTCTTATAATCTGTTGTATTTCTGTGGTGTCAGTTGTGATCTCTCCTTTTTCATTTCTAATTTTACTGATTTGCGTTCTCTCCGTTTTTTTCTTGTTAATTCTGGCTAAGGGTTTATCAATTTTGTTTATCTTCTCAAAGAACCAACTTTTACTTTTATTGATCTTTGCTATTGTTTTCTTCGTTTCTATTTCATTTATTTCTGCTCTGATCTTTATGATTTCTTTCCTACTACTGACTTTGGGTTTTCTTTTTTCTTCTTTCTCTGTTTGCTTTAGGTGTTAGATTGTTAATTTGAGATTTTTCTTGTTTCTTGAGGTGGGATCGAATTGCTATAAACTTCCCTCTTAAAACTGCTTCTGCTGCATCCCATAGGTTGTGGGTCATTTGTATTTTTGTCATTTTTCTGTGTATTTTTTGATTTCTTCAGTGATCTCTTGATTATTTAGTAGCACCCTGTTTAGCCTCCATGTATTTGTGTTTTTTACAGTTTTTTCCCCCTGTAATTGATTTCTAATCTCATAGCGATTATAATCTCAGAAAAGACGCTTGATATGATTTCAGTCTTCTTGAATTTTCCGAGGCTTGATTTGTGACCCAAGATGTGATCTATCCTGGAGAGTGTTCTGTGTGGACTTGAGAAGGAAGTGTATTCTGCTACTTTCAGGTGGAATGTCCTATAATATCAATTAAATCTATCTGGTCCATTGTGTCATTTAAATCTTGTGTTTCTTCATTTATTTTCTGTTTGGCTGATCTGTCCATTGGTGTAAGTGGGGTGTTAAAGTCCCCTACTATTATTGTGTTAATGTCAATTTCCCCGTTTATGGTTGTTAGCATTTGCCTTATGTATTGAGGTGCTCCTGTGTTGGGTGCATAAATACTTATAATTGTTATATCTTCTTGGATTGATCCCTTGATCATTATGTAGTTTAGAATAACCTTGTCTATATACACAAAAAGTCTCTCTGGGATTTTGATAGGAATGGCACTAAACTCATCTGTCAATGTGGGGAGAATTGACATCTTAACCATTTTTAGTCTTCTAATCCATAAATATGATATGTCTGTCTATTTATTTAGATCTTCTTTGATTTCTTTCATCAGTGTTCTGTGTTTTTTAGCATAAAAATACTGTATATGTTTGGTTATGCTTAATTTCTGTCCTCTCATGCCCACTGAAGGCATCTCTCCAGCAGTTCTCTACTCACACTTCTACCTCATCAATTTTTGACTCTACCAAATCATTTCTACTATCAGTCATTTCTCCCATCCTGAAAAACAAGTCTCAAGATGCACATCATGTTTTCCTCGATTCCACTTCTCTTCTGCCTACTGCCCTATTTCTTTGCTCTTTGTATCAAAACTCCTCAAGAGATTTGCCTGTACTTGCTGTTCCCAGCTTCTTTCCTTCCATCTTTTCTTTAATCAGTTCTAGTCTGGCATGTGCTTCTACCTTGGCAAAGCAACACGAAATCTATATTGCTGTATCCAGTGGTTAACTTGTGGTCCTCATCCTTGTTGACTTTTCAGCAGCATTGATACAGTTGATCTACCTAAATTAACTTTTTTCAATTTGCTTCCGGGAAATGCAGGTCAAAACAAGATATAATTTAGTACCCACCAGATTCCTCCAAAATTAAGTCTGGTAAATCTAAGTATAGTGAAAAACTCATACATTGCTAGTGAGAGTATAAGTTGGTGCTGACACCTTGGAAAGCATATTAATGACAGTAAAGTAGAAGATACTCAAAATCTCTTAATCCAGAAGTTCCAATACTAGGTGCTTACCCTAGAGAAACTTTTACAGATGAGACCTGTATAAGATTGTTCATTGCAGTGTGATTTATAGTAGCAAAAAAGTCTCTTAATAGGGGAATGTATGTGGTTTATTCATGTAATGGAATACTGTCTAATAATTTCATTAAATAAACAAGAACTACATGTTTCAGCGTAGGTAAATTCCAAAAAACATAATGTTAAGTGAAAAATACTAAGTATTTTAAGATACAGTTTTGTATAATAGGATGTGAAGTGGGATTTTTTTCTTGTCACCTAAGCATTTTTCTTGGAGCTCAAAATTGAGGACAGTAGTTGACAAAGGAGGCCTGCAGTACAAGCGGAGGTGCTGAACCTGCTGGAAAGTGGCTGTGATTTGTACTGGAACTCTATTACCTCTAGTCTGTACAAGATAAAGAGAGACTTAAGTGGGAGCAAAGGATTCTTGGAAGAGTTATCAACCCAAGAGGGAGTGCTGTAGTGTTTATATTGTCTTCCATGTGGGTTGCAAACAATTTCTCTGAAAGATTGGAGAACTTTTCAGGAGGAAAAATACTTCTCTGGCTGAAAGTCTGCTGGGTTGTGGAAAATAGGCCTCCCTAGGATGCTGTCTGAGTGGAGTGTTAGAGAATTCTTGGAAAAGTGTGATTTGGGTCCCCTGGAATTACTGATGGCCCAGAGACTGGGGGCAGCTGCTGCTTTACTGGGGAGGTGTAAAGGTAAGCGATATATAAAATAGCCGTACAGTGGAAGAGCCAGGACACACAACATCCTCTGTGTGTCCAGTGATGTTGAATTAAAGGTGTTTCCTTCGGGCCAGCCAAACACTTTAGAGGCTAGACAGGCTTGAAAGAAACTTACCAAAGAGAATTGCCTGCTGGGCAGAAGCAACCTCAAAGTTATACCAGTGACATAGGAGCTGAGGACTTTTTAGAGGTAAGCTGAAGAATGTCTCTTCTGCACCAGAGAATGTTACAGAGGGAGGTTCTGTCAAAGAAAACCAGAGATGACAGTAGTTAAAATGGTAAAAATGGATTTCATCCAGGAACCATTGCAATAGGGGAAAGGAGCCCTCACCTCAGTGTACAACTGGGCTCAGTTCTGAGTACAGCAAGGACAATTGGAAATTTATAGCCAACAGGCAGAATGAGGTGGGGGTGATCAGTGGAGGGAAAATACTAAGAGGAGACATCAAGGATAGGGAGATTCTTGCTAAACCAACTTAATAGGATTCTTGCTGAGGGCAAGCCAGGGTGGTCAGATAGCAAGGACAGGAAATTCTCTAAACTGACTTAGCAGGATTCTTGCTAAAGCTGGACTATGCAGTCCCAGTAAGGGTGGGAGCCAAGGTCAAGGCCCATTTGAGAAGAATGATCAGAGGAGTCTGACTGCAGTTTGGTCAAGGAGAGAGTATTGCAGAATTCTCAAAATGCCCCACATGAGGGAGGCAACAGTAGATACTGCCAATGACTGAGGATGTTTGATAGCTGAGAGAAAACTACAAACAGCACCTAGCCTATGTAATATTAACTTTGCCTCTTTACTTCTCACTTTTCCACCTTTATTCGCATCTTCTGGTAAGCAGAATAATGGCTTCCCAAAGATATCAAATCTTAAACCCTGGAACTTGTCCTGTAAGTGTTACCTTATAAGGGAAAAAGAATCTTTACAGGGTTGATTAAATTAAGGGTCTTGTGATGGGGGAGGTCATTCTGGATATCCAGGTGGACCCTAATTGCAATTACACGTATCCTTATAAGAGGGAGGCAGACAGAGATTTGAACACACATACAGAAGGAATAGCCCTTATGAAGCAGACCAGGGAGATTTGAAGATGCTGGCCTCAAATATTGGACTGATGTCACCACAAGCCAAGGTATGCCAGAAGCCACCAGAGCTAGAAGAGGCAAAGAATGGCTTCTCCCCTAGAGCCTCTTTAGAGAGCATGGCTCTGCTGACCCTTTGTGATATTGATGTTTGATTTTGATCTTCCAATCTCCAGAACTGTAATGTAATAAATATGTGTCCTTTTAAAGCACTAAGCTTGTAGAAATCTATTACAGGATCAATAGGGAACTAACACATATACCATCACACAGTACTATAATAATTTGTTTGTGTAGTAGTGAGAACACAGATAACAGGACAGTTGACTCTACCTGAAAGAAACAAGGAAGACTATGGTGACTTTTGAAGTGTGAATTAAAGGATTAGTAAAAGTCTTTCAAACCTGAGATGGGGTGTGCCTTCTGAGTAGAATAGCTAACATGAGCAAAATGGTACTGAGGTTTTTAAAGTACATGACTGTACTTGGAATGGCTGGTATAAATAAACATGTATGATGCTTGGAAGGAAATGATGAATATTAAAGCTGGAAAAAGTAAGGTGGGGCCAGACCATGCGATTTTGTATGACTGCTGAAATGTTCTTCATTTACTCTATATGCATGATTTTAAGGATTTTAAGCAGGGGAGTGATTGGAACAGCAGTGTAGGCAGACCTTTTAAGAGGATATTGTAGAGGCAAGACAGAAAAAGGTGGTCAGGTGGACATTTGTATCTAAATGCAATGTTATTCATTCTCTGGAATGGATTTGAATAAGGATGACTTAACAACTTTATAAATAATGGAGAAACAGTAAGGGCATTGCCTGTTTAAAATGGAAAAAAAATAAGGAAATAAGGATGTACTGTCATTATTTTTTTGTAAAATTGCATTTGATGTTTCTGCCAATGCCATGAAAGGAAAGACAACACTTATTTTCAGATTTGATTGTATTCTTAGACTATTCAAAGAGATCATAAAAAATTAGAGATTATAATTTTAACAATGTGGCTAGATACAAGGTAAATCTGAACATTAGTAGTACTCCCATATACTACTTATAACCAGCTCCAAAATGCAATGAAAATGATTTATATAGGTCCCTGTCTGCATACTACTTACTAGAATAACTCTCAGAGTTATAGTAGTCAGGATAAGCTAGGTTTTGCTGCAGTAGCAACCCTAAAATCTTAGTGGCATACGTGTCAGTGGTTTGCTACACATGCATTATGGCTGCTCTGGGACCCAGACTGATTGATTATCTGCTCTCTGGAACATTGCCAGTTTCCATGGCCGATGAGAAGTGAGAGTGAGGAATTGCATACTGGCTTTTAAAACCTATTCTCTGACAGCAACATGTCTCTTTTATTCATATTCTCTTGGTTAAAGAAAAAAGTCAATCACTTGGACTTACTTAATTTTCCAGGGGCCAAGGACGTACAAAACTACCATGTGCTTGGGAAAAGAACTGGAAATATTTGATGGGTAGCACTAATGATTATGGTAGTATTTTTTTTTAACAACTGATTATCAATTTATTAAAAATGTTGATTTAAGCATCTGCACTGGTGACTTCAGCCTCGACTCCTGGCTCAATACTGATGGAAGTGATCTGCTTGACAATCTCAGAAGGACTGTGCAGGTCAATGAGTCCCTTGTGGATCCTCATCTGGAAAAAATCCCAAGTCTTAGAACCGTCACGACAAGGAGTTTTCCTTGTAGTTATTCTCAGAGTCTTGGTAGGCATCTGAACTGGTCCTTTTCGCTTTGAGATTCTTTTCCTCCGCACCTCTGATCAGGTCAGCACATCCCTCCTCCAAAGACTTCACGTTGTGGCTGGTGAGGGTGATTCTAATGCGGTGAATCGCCACCTCGGGCTCCACTGGAGTCTTTCTGTTATCTTTAAAAGCCATGGATGGCTGTGGCACAGCTTCCTGACTGACTTGTTCCTTGGCGAGAGCGAACAGCGGTAAGTTAGGAGCAGGAGTGGGTGGCCCGAGGTTCTGCTGCAGCGGCGACCCTGTCTTCCTCCAAGTGCTATGGTAGTATTTAAATATAAAAGTCAGGACCAAGGAAAAAAATGTACGTGATTATAAAAGTATAATCCTTGAAATATATCAAAAGCATAGATAACAGCTCTAACAATGGAACAGAAGTGTTTAGATCAGTATGAAAAGGTTAGTATCTAATCTTCACTGTACATAAAAATCAGATTCAAATACATTAAACAAACAAATTTCAGGACCGAAATAGAATAAAATGGCCAAAGGATAGGAACAGGTAATTCTCAAAAGATGAAATAGAATAGGAAAATATATTTAAGGTTGAGAGTTCAAGTATTATCTACTCTATTTAAATTAAGGGATAATTTAAAAACAACACCTAGAGTCAGTGAGTTTATGGAGAAATGGTTAATCAGATATTGGTGATGGGATTATAAATATAGTCCCTTTGCAAAAAACAATTTAGATATTGTATCAAGAGCCATAAGAATATTCATACCCTTTAAGAATCTCTCTCTAGGAATTTACTCCAGTTAACACATTTTTGACCAGAAATGTATTAAGGCCACAGGCGTTAGTCTCTACAAAAATCCCCTGGTCAATAATGGGTTAAAAAGAAGAAATGTTAAATGAGTTAAAGGAAGTATTTTGTTGTAGTGAGGAAAAATCCATCCATTTATTCTTTTTTTTTAAAATTATCCTTTTTCTTGGTTTGTTTCTTAAAATTATTATATAAGTTTAAGGTGTACAGCATTGTAATTCAACATCTGTATACACTACAAACCAGGAGTCTAGTTATAATCTATCACCATACAGTTGACCCCCTTCACCCCTTGCTCACCTCCCCCCAATCTCCTTCTCTTAGGTAAACACTAATCTGTTCTCTGTATCTATGAGTTTTTTTTGTTTTATTTTGTTTTGTTTTTCTAGATTCCACACGCGAGTGAAATCATACAGTATTTGTCTTTCTCCTGACTTATTTTACTTGGCATAATACCCTCAAGGTCTATACATGTTGTTGCAAATGTCAGGATTTCATTCTTTTTAATGGCTGAGTAGTATTCCATTGTGTACGAATATATCACATCTTCTTCATCCCTTTATCCATCGATGGACACCTAGGTTGTTTCCGTGTCTCAGCTATTGTAAATAATGCTGCAGTGAACATAAGAGTGCAGATGTCTTTTTGAATTAGTGTTTTTGTGTTCTTTGGATAAATACCCAGAAGTGAAATAGCTAGGTCATATGGTAGTTCTATTCTTAATTTTTTGAGGAATCCCCATACTATTTTCCATAGTGACTATTCCAATTTACAGTCCCACCAACAGTGTACAAGGGTTCCCTTTTTTTCACATCCTCTCCAACATCTGTTATATCTTGTCGTTTTAATAATAGCCATTCTAAGAGGAAATGTAAAAGGGAAGAATATAAAATATATGAATACTGTGATTACAGACTAAAGATATATAAATATTTGGGCAAATAAAGATTGTATAGCAGTATTGAAGGAAATTTGCAAAATTAGGTTAAATTAAAAAATAACACTTCTTCCTAAAAACACATACTCTAGTCTAATAGTGAAAAAAAACCCCTGACAAATCCCAGTTGAGGGTCATTCTACAAAGTATCTGACTAGTTCTCAAAACTGTCAAAGTCATCAAAAATAAGTTTGAGGAATTGTCATAGCGAAGAAGAGCCTGGGGAGCCATGACCATTTAAATGTAATGCGATACCCTGGATGGAATCCTGGAACAGAAAAAGGACATTACCTAAAAACTAAGGCAATCTGAATAAAGTATAGATCTCAGTTAATAATGTATTAATATTGATTGAATAACAACAAATGTACCATACTAATGTTAGATGTTAATAATAGTGAAAACTGGGTGTGTGGAATATGGGAACTGTGTACTGGTTTTGTAAATCTTAAACTATCCTAAATAAAAATAATCCTAAAAATAAAGTTTTTTCTTTTCTTTCTTTTTCTTTTTTTTTAAGGAGAGGGAGAAAAATATACATATAGGCATTTGTTCATCAAATGTCTGTGGAAGGAAAAAAAGTGTGCCAGATTTATGTATATTGTTACAAGTATGTATATACATATAGATTAATACTAGAAGGAAATGAAGTGAAACCAGTTTTTAGTGAAGCTAGAAGGTGATGAACATTTTCCTAGTCTAAAATTTGTTGGAAGCAAGCAAAGTGACTTTGATAGTTTGGATTGAGACAGTGGTGGTCCTACAGCATAAAGAGAACCTACCTATGCCTCAAGCTGGCCTCTCTTTTTTAAAAGCGAAAATCACATACTGTTAGCCAGGGATTGGGGACCACAGCAGAGCATATAATATAGCAGAGACTTCTTACTTACTGAAAAAATTGATTTGAAATCTTTCCATTATATCACCAAATCATTTTTGTCCAATCTTCCCTTAAAGAGGGTACATCAAATAGATTAGTAAGAAATTCTGCCTTGAGTGTAGTGCCCTTTGCTGACACTATTAATTAAATACGTTTTAAAAGAAAGTTATTTTATAATTTTGTAGTGGCTACTGCTTTTCCTTATCTTTCATTGTTCATTTAGTTATATGTTTAATGCTTATGCTGTCCTCTCATTATATATTCCTTTTTAAAAATCCTTATGGTATTCCTAGAATTTAGTTCATTACTACCTAGGTTTTAAGAAGGTCTCACATTTGGCTCATCAGTTTTGGCTAGGACTTAAAAATGAGTCAATTATGTATAGAGACTTTTTTTCTTTCTTTTTGTCAACAACACTTTATATTGTTTTAGTTTCATCATATACATTTAATGGAATTAAATGTGAGAAGCTCAAAATTATATAATTAAATACAATTAGCTTCTTGATTTAGAGTCCAACCTGTTAGAATGATACCTGACAGCAGACATTTACACAGTGCAAGTTACAGGCATATGGTTAAGCCCTACTGGTTTGCTAATTCACCTGTGTATATTTATGGGTTAATGCACCAAAGGCAGGCAGGTCACATGTGTCTTGTAGGTAACATGTATGTGCCCTAGGATTTTATTGAATTGACTTTGTGCTCTCTCTCTCTCTGTTTGGAAATGCATTTATATTGAGAATTACGGCATCTTTTCATACCTATATTTGCCATTGTATTTTGCCCTCTTTGAATTATCTTCATATTCTTTGCCCATTTTTCAATGTGTTATTACTCATGCTTTTCTCAGAGCTTTTTTTTTTAAAAACATTAGGACTGTTATTACTTATATTCTTATATTTAAATCTTTGACCTGACTGGAAGTTATCTAATATAAGGAGTGAGATGGCAATCTTATAGGAAGAGTCCTTGACTGAGGCTTGGTCCTGCCAGGTAGTCACTTCTCTAGGAAGCCTGGGAAATTGATCTTCACTCTAACTGGTCTTTCATTAAACATTCAGGTAAGTCCTAGAGCTGTTTTGAACAAGTTACTTAGACCTGGTGAGCACCAGACATACGGTCAGAGTCTCCAGAACAGTCAGGAGAGTCCAGAGTGGCACAAAGGCTCCCCAGAACAGGAGGGTGCATGCTTCTCTCACCAGGAGAATAGTATAGGCATCTACCTGTATGTTCTCATGGGATGTGTTGCTGACCTGGGAAGCTTCCACCTGGGAGCATGCTGCTCTGAATTCTGCTTTGTGTGGCCCTGCTTTTTCAGACAAGTTTCAGCATCATATGCCATTAAAGAAACTATATCCTTGGCTGTATTTGTTAGCGTCTTTCTACCAAGCACATCACTCTTCTGTGTTGGAGCCTGTTGAATTTTTTTTTTATCCCAGATGGCTAGCCAGTTGTCCATTTATACCATTTACTGAATAATATGTCTTTCCCTCCTGATTCTAATTCTCATTCTTCAAGCTCTATTCCACTACCCTATTTATCACTGCAGTACTCCTATTTT
Organism: Phocoena sinus; assembly: GCF_008692025.1. Classification (NCBI taxonomy): domain Eukaryota; kingdom Metazoa; phylum Chordata; class Mammalia; order Artiodactyla; family Phocoenidae; genus Phocoena; species Phocoena sinus. The sequence goes on along the minus strand of NC_045772.1, from coordinate 42,148,852 downwards.
TTCTTTAGTTTGCTTTCTGATGTATTGTAATTAATGGCAGGGCAAGTCCCTGCCCTTACCCTTCTTTCTGAATATTCCTGAACTTACTCTTGCATGTTTGTTCTTTCAGATAAACTCTACCATAGAACCGATTCTTGGAGCACCTTTTCTTATAGAGCTCTTATTAAACATCTATATTTGGTTGGTAATAAAGTACTGTGCCATAGAGCAGGGGTCCGCAACCTTTTTGGCACCGGGGACCGGTTTCGTGGAAGACAGTTTTTCCATGGCCTGGTGGGGGGATGGTTCAGGCAGTAATGCAGCGATGGGGGTGGCAGATGGAGCTTCACTCCCTCGCCCACCGCTCTCCACCTCCTGTGTGGCCCAGTTCCGTAGCAGTCCGCAGCCCGGGGCTTGGAGACCCCTGCCATAGAGGATTCTTTGATCAGTGCTGCCTCCCTCTTTTTTTTTTTTTTTTTTTTTGCGGTACGCGGGCCTCTCACTGTTGTGGCCTCTCCCGTTGCGGAGCACAGGCTCCGGATGCGCAGGCTCAGCGGCCACGGCTCACGGGCCCAGCCGCTCCGCGGCATGTGGGATCTTCCCGGACCGGGTCACGAACCCGTGTCCCCTGCATCGGCAGGCGGACTCTCAACCACTGCGCCACCAGGGAAGCCCCCTCTTTGTTTTAAATGAATGTAAACTAAAGATTAATAGGTCTAGTATTTTTTAAAAGTTAACTAGATTGTATTAACTAGATTGCACACAGACACTTGCTCACTAGTTTATTGGTTATATAATTCCATCCAGGCATGTGAATAAACACATATTATAAACACGCATCTTGATATGCCATCCAGAGTTTGCCTGTATCTGCCGTATAAGTTTGAGTTTTATCGTATTGATTTCTCTTAGCAGCAGTGTATGGCAGCTGAGCTTGTCCCAGCTCTTCTCCTTCCTGTCTGCTACTTGAGCAGCGGGTTTTGGAGGTGCTTTCTCTCCTTCTAGTTCTCTTCAGCAGCTCCTAGGGCTATAAAAACCTTTGGCTGTCAATTTAGGTACCTTAAGGATCCTTCCAGTGGCTGTAATTTCTTTATTCCAATATATAAAATCATTGTATGTTAGCCTTAGAAGGGATCTTGGAGGACTTCTAATCTAGTGGTTTTTAAACTTTTAAAAAGGAGCTAAATCTTTTTTTTTTATTATTAAAGAAATATTATGTAAAGCCCCAGTATCTAAAAAGAGGCTAAATAACAAAGTGCTTTGTTTAAGAAGGGAGTGAATTGAGTGGAGCTGAAACTATCAAGCTCTTTGATGCCCTGATGTTGGTCCTTGAGGCACCTGGGTAGAACTCTAAGCTGATCTTATTCATCCTCCTCTTTTTACAGATGAGGGACCTGAATCCTACCATAGTTAATTGCCTTGCCGGGTTGTAGCCTAGGTAAGAGAATGGCAGACTTTCAATTCATTAGCCTCTCAGTCAAGGACTTTTTCTATTATACCATGCTGCTTCTAATGGAATTACTGCATTCTTAAAAGTTACAATGACCTACGTATGTATTTTTTAATTAGTATTACTTTCCTTGGCAGAGATATCAATTAAATTGCATCTTGGTTCCCATTAAAATCAAGGAAAAATTATAGGATTTTAGTGTCATTAAATATTTATACGTTGAAAATTTATCTGATGTATAATAGCAAATTTATAATTAAAAAATTAATATAATCTATACACTTATAGGATACATTTATTTACATTAACACGCTATTTTTTATTTTATGTTTTTAAAGTTTAAAAATCACAACTGTTATTCCTAGGCCTAGTGATAGTGGTGGTTATCTTGATAGAGAGTGTTGTCATTTGTCAGATTGGCAGGGTACTAGTTCTAGAGGTGAATCAGTTTCCAATGTGATTAAAAGTGAGAAAAAGAATTTAAGCCCATGTTATTAATTTTTTTTTTTTTGCGGTACGCGGGCCTCTCACTGTTGTGGCCTCTCCTGTTGCGGAACACAGGCTCCGGACGTGCAGGCTCAGCGGCCGTGGCTCACGGGCCCAGCCGCTCCGCGGGGCATGTGGGATCTTCCCGGACCAGGGCACGAGCCTGTGTCCCCTACATCGGCAGGCGGACTCTCAACCACTGCGCTACCAGGGAAGCCCCGTGTTATTAATTAAAAAAAAAAAATAGTACAACAGGTTGGAGATTTGCTTAAACACCATTTCCTCTACCTTTTTAGTGGGAATAACTGTACCTCTTGAAAATTACTCTAAGGATATATGTAAAGCCATCTTTAAAAAAAATCATATTTCCTTTACTAAAAAGTAGAAGTAAACAAATAAAAACCATATAATTGTGATAAAACAAATGCATTTAATTTTTAAATGTTACTGGAAAAAAAGTCTGATTTCTAGTACATTGGAAGATCACATTTGGCACTGTCAGTGGGGCAAAATGGACAGTAGATAAACTGAGAATACAGTTTAATCATTATATATAATAGGTCTCTGGGGATAAAAATAAAACTAAAATCACATGAAAGCATTACAGTAGTAAGCTTTAAAAAGAGATTTTTTTTAATTTAATGAATATTTGTTATTTGCCTCTAAAAGCAACCTATTTGTCCTTAGTAAAAAATAATAGCAGTTTGCCCTAGCAGATTTTTATATTGAAATAGTTTTTAAAGTTATATTATTACTTTTTGGCCCTCATGTTATCTTTATTTAAGTTTTAACTTAGCTCTTGCTTCTAATCTTTGACTTATGTTTCTTATCTACTTTGTCCTTCCATTTTGGACTATAAAGACCTTGAGGGCAAGAGACCATATTTGTTATTTGCATATTGGTTTGCAGTACTGCTTCAAGCCACAGTGGAGCCTGACACAAAAGGAAAATGAGCAATACTAGTGCTGTCTATATTTTAAATCTTTATGTTTAGGATTTGTTTTGTTTTGATTTTTAAAAGATTTAAAAAATCTTGATAATTGAGTTTTTTGGCACTCTCTTAAACTTTGCACTAGCTTTATCCTGTCCTGGCTTGGGGTCCCAGTACATTGTAGAGGACTTTGTTTATAGCAGACTTTCAGTACATGTTTTGTTGGACATTTTATTCCATTCTGCTTGTAAACTATGGCCAGGTTTTTATTTTCCTTCAGATGTCTTATGGACCTATAGAAAAAGTTAGAATTGAAAGTTTAAAAGGTTATTTTCCTTATGGTAGGGGAGAATAATATCAGAAAAAATTTAGAAAAAAAGGAAGTGCTACTGATCTGAGAAATGTCTTTCTTTTAACTTGCTCCACTGAATATAGAGCATAGAGAAGTTGAGAACTGGAGTTCAGTGGAGAAATTAAATAGAACAGTTTTAAAAAATTAAATTGGGTAAGTCTTATGTATTGGTTAGCTTCATCAATTATTCAGAGTGTTGTATACACCCAATATACTATACCTGCTTGTGTTCATATTTAACCAGTTCTATTTTTTTTTTTTTTTTTTTCGGTATGTGGGCCTCTCACTGCTGTGGCCTCTCCCGCTGCGGAGCACAGGCTCAGCGGCCATGGCTCATGGGCCCAGCTGCCCCGCGGCATGTGGGATCCTCCCGGACCGGGGCACGAACCCGTGTCCCCTACATCGTTAGGTGGACTCTCAACCACTGCGCCACCAGGGAAGCCCAACCAGTTCTATTTTAATGGAGTCCAAGAACAATCTCTCAAAAAAATCACTTAGTAAATTATATGCAGTATGTGTAACATGTTGTGAATCTCGGCTTAAGACTGATGTCTATTTTCTTTCTTCTGCAAATGTGGATTTATGATTATTACGGTGGTATTTTAATATTGGTGGTGGCATTTTCATAAGGAAAGGTTATATACTAAGCTGAATTTGCTTTTGTGAAACTTTTAAATTCCCTATTGTTGAAAATATTCAGTAATATTGTTGATAGTCTTCTAAATGTATGGTTCAAACCAATCAGTATTGGAATTTTCCACATAGATTAAATGGCTAGAGTGAGCTAAAGATAATAGACTTTTTTCTCCAATGAAATACCATAAATTTGTATTATTAAATATCAGTGGCTAAGAGAGAATGAATTGTTGTAAGGATTTAATTCTCTCCAAATATCTTGTTATGCCTTATCCTTTCATTTATGTGTGTGTGCCTGTAAGAGAAAAATATCAGAATCATAGAAATTTGAACGGATGGTAGTAGAACCAAACATGCTCAATTTTTCTGTTTTCATATAAAAGAAGTAATTGTATCTTAGTGCTATATTGAGGAAGCTGACTATGCATAACAAATTTTGTATTTTAAATAGAAAATTGCACATAGCATATAAGTTTTAAATGGATGTAATATTCTATAAAGCTGTTTAATTAAATTTTTATATAAACATTAGTTTCTTTAAGGCATTTTTAGAACTACTCAAGCAGATTTATATTTTATTAGAATGCCCTGTTGTTCGTTATTCACCTAATAGTAGATGCCTTAACAAGCCCTCAGCATGAAGGAGTATAAGAAAAGGTGATATCTGAGAATAATACACCTGGGTTCCTTTTTTAGGACCTTAGTCTTTATTTGGCATGTGATGAAAGTTTTGAAGTAGAGTGTTAGCGCTAGGGGGTTATGCTGGAACAGTAGAAAAATTGGTCTGAGAGAATGAGAGTTGATTTGATGAAGAAGTAGAGTTCTGTAGAGCTAAAGATGAATTTCAGTTACTGATTTGTCACTGATTTACAGTTTTATAGCTTTTCTGTTTTGAGACTGTGTGTAAGGGGTAGATCTGTTTGAACATGCTTTTTCTCCAAAGGGTACAGACTTCAGCATAAGGTTAAACTTAATCTTTTAAATAACAAACATCAGCACAAAAGCAATAGTAAAATACTGAAATATTTTCATACTTCATTTCTCAATTCTTATCTCTATGTAATTTTTTTTCTTCAACAGGAAATCAAACCTCAAAGCCATTATAGCCATGGATATGGTGAACCCCTTGGGCGGAAAACTCATATTGATGATTATAGCACGTGGGACATAGTTAAGGCTACACAGTAAGTTTTTTGTTGCAGTTGTTTTCTTCTTTGACATCTGTATTTTAAGGGAAATTTACATTTCTTTCTCTTTTTGATATTCTCTATTTGATAATTCTGTACTTGGTGAGACATTGTTTTCATACTTTCCTTTAGTTCTTTGTACAGATTTAAAATAGCTGATTTAAAGTCTTTGTCTAGTAAGTCCAATGTCTGCGATTCTTCAGGAACAGTTTCTATTAATTGCTACCCCCTGCTCCCCATGGGTTATACTTTTTTGCTCTTCTGCATGTCTTATAATTTTTTGTTGAAAACTGGACTGTTCAAATAATGTAACATGGCAGTTCTGGGTATCAGGTTCTGCAGGGTTTGTTGTTGTTTGTAACATTTCTGAACTAATTCTATAAAGTCTGTATCTTTGTCATGTGTGCCCAGTGAAGTCTCTACTTGGTTAGTTAGTGGTCAGAGACTTCTTAAATCCCTAAAACCAGTAAGTCTTGATCTTTGTCAAGGAACTCTTCGTGCAAGTGCAAGTTGAGACACTCAGCACTCAGCCAGGCAGCTTACAGCTCTGCCTTAGCCTTCACTTTCTGCTTGCAAAGAACCTCAAGGTCAATCAGAAGTGAGAGCTTAGGGCCTTCTCCAGTCTTTGTTGAACATGTGCATGGCCTTCTAGCTTCCCAGGAATATGTCTGAGCTTTTCAAGCCCCTGTGGATATCTCATTCCTCAGCTTTTGCTTAAGCTTTTTGATTTGTCTGTTGTTTGTCCCAACTGCTTTCCATCCTCTCAAACAACTGTTACGTTAAAACATTTGACAAACATCCCAGAAAGGAGGTTTTTTTTTTTTTTTTTTTTTGTTAGAAAGGAGGTTTTAATGAGTTTGGGTGAGGTCTAATAGATAAGCCTTTCAAGTAGACTCTTCCAGGGAACCACCATATAGGTGAAATAATGACTCCTCTTTGAGAATGAGGCTTTGAAGGAACTCCATTCCTATTCTGCTCACTCTGCTATCAGTACCAGGAATACAACTTATTTTTCAACGCTGCTGGGGAGCAGAGGATGGGACTGTGGTATTTTAAAACACCACAGTCCTCTGTTCTTCCTGAAATTCAGCTGTTTTTCTTGACTAAAGATCCCTTGGATTGCTGAAAGCCTTTTGTTAACTTTTCCAGAGTTCTGAAAACGTTGATACTGCCAGTTTTTTCATTACTTTTGTGGAGAGGCAAACTTTTGGAAGTCCTTAGTCCACTGTCACCCTACTTTCCTGAATGTTGTATGTAGTCAAAAATCAAAGCACATTGTCCCAACTATATTTAGCAAACAAATTATACTGCTCTACATTCGTTTTTCCTTTTGAGACTTTGCTCCTATTAATATATTCTTTCTCTCCTTTGTCATTAATGTGTCTCACCCTAATGCATGATTTCCATCAGCAAATACACTGCAGCATCTTTCATGTTAAGAAAAAAAACAACCACCTTTCTTTATTCCTCAAATACCCTTCTAATTATGCTTTTTCTTGAAAAGTATCTATGTGTGCTGTCTGTAATTTCTACCTTTTAAAACATTTATTTAAATTTTAAAACCTTTCAATCCTACAGATAAGTATAGAGAAGAATATAACTGTCAGATTAAGCAGATGCTAACATTTTGCTGTAATTGCTGCAGGTTGCTCAGCATGCTCTCTTCCTTATCTCCTCAAGGAAACCTCTCTTGAAATTGCTGTGAATCATTCTCATGAACATTCCTGTACATGTCTACAAACATCTGTAAACAAAATATGCTATTGTAATGTATGCTTAACATTTACATCAGTTGTATTCTACACTACATATCCTTTTGCAGTTTGCTTTTTAAAAACAAACAAAAAAACTATGTAGCTTTTGTGATTTATCAGTGTTGGTAAATTAGGACCTAATCTGTCCTGTTTAACTGCTTTGTAGTATTCTATCATTCCTTATTGAGGTATACTTTAAATCGTTTCTACTATTTCATTATTTCAAGCATCGCATCAGTGAATGTCTCACTTACCTGTTCCCCTGTGCACATAAACAAAAGTTCTTCTAGGGTAGACAACTCAAGTGGAACTTCTGGCTTGTTCAGTGTGTTCTTTTTCAGCTTTACCAGTTCTTGCCAAATGGTTTTCCAAAGTGGCTGTGCCAATTTATACCCCCATCTGCAGGAAATGAGTTCTTTTTCCACTGCATTTTTGCTCAGTTCTAGTTTTGTCACACTTACTAGTCATTGTCAGTTTGATAGCTGTGAAATGGTTTTTCTCTCTTTTGATTGGCCTTTCTCTGATTACAAATGATATTGAATATATTTTCTATGTTTATTGGCCATTTGGGTTTCTTCCTGTGTGAATTAACCATTTTAAATATACCTATTTTGAGTTCTTTTGTCTTTCTATAATTAGTTTGTAAAAGTTCTTTATGTATTTTGATGGAGTCTGCAAAGAAGTTAGTGAGACCTGTGTCCCTTTAATGTCCTCCAAGAGTCCCATCTGCCATTCTCCCAGCCCCTTCCCGCCCCTAGTCATGCAGCTCATGATTAAGTACTCCTCTTCAGTGTATCCAAACTCATATTTTTTTCCTGTAACAATGTGCTGGATCTTCTCTGGAAACCTGCACTTCCAGAAAGGCTCTGTCATCTGTGGTGACTGTGAAAGACAGTGGGGACTGGGGCTACCAGATGGTGGCTGAGAGGGGCTGGAGCCAGTTCGTGGGCCACTGCAGGGTCCACAGCTAGGAACAGGTCTGTATGCCTGGTACCCAATGCATGGGTGGGTGAGACTCTCCCAGCTCTCTTGGCCGATGGTGCTGGATCCCATAGTGCCCACAGAGGTCCATGGATAGAGGCTGAATTATTATTGTTGGCGGGGGCACAAAACGATGAATGTCTTCTTCCACCATGATGGTGATGTCACTCTGCGGTCCATTTCTAAATACTCTTTTTTTCTTCCATTTAATCTTGTATAGTACCACATTGTTTTAATTATTTCGTAGTCTTCAAAATTGTCTCAGCTATTCTTGGTCTTTTACTCTCACAAATGAATTTTAGGGCTCTACTTGGGACATTCATGAGATATTCATTTGGGGTTTTAATTAGAATTTCATTAAATTTGCAGATAATTTTGGGGGAAATTAGGGTATATATTTCTTTAGGTCTTACTTTAACGTCTTTCATTAATTAACCTTATTTACAGTAAGAGTAGTATAATTAAATATGCTTCCTCATTATTTTAGATAGTTTAATATTTTATGTTACAGTAGTATGGAAATCTGATCCTAAATTTATTTTATTTAGATACTTTGTTTTCATGATTTTTTGGCTGAAAAAAAGATAAATCTCACAAAGATACATGATTCCCTAATGGAAGAATTACAACACATGCTGCATTTATTAAGTTACAGTAATTACTTTTCAGTACTATTCACTAAGTAAAGATTTTACTAAACTTTACCTTGTAAATGTACATTTTCTGATGATAGTTCTTGCAAACTAATCAGGTTTTGACATTTTTGTAATTACAGCAAATGCGTTCACACATGTTAGAAAATTGTTTTAGTGTGCCCACATAAGAATGTTTTTACAGTTGTTGTATAAGATCTTTCAGAAACTATATTGCATAATGATAGAAACATTCTCCCGTTGCGGAGCACAGGCTCCGGACGCGCAGGCTCAGCGGCCATGGCTCACAGGCCCAGCTGGTCCGCGGCACGTGGGATCTTCCCAGACCAGGGCGCGAACCCGTGTCCCCTGCATCGGCAGGCGGACTCTCAACCACTACACCACCAGTGAAGCCCCAAACATACAATTTAAAAAAAATATTCTCTTTATAGTAGGTGTTTTTCTGAAATGAAAGTAGTTAAGTTTCTCACTGTGTCTGAAATAACCTCTTTGCCTTGAAGGGGAACAGACTGTCTTTACCTTTCTTAAGAATACAGTGGACCACTGAACAGAACAAGTTTGAACAGCTTGGATACACTTAAATGCGAATTTTTTTCAACAAATACATACTATAGTATTAAACAGTCTGCAGTTGGTCTAATCCACAGATGCGGAACTGCAGATATGGAGGGCCAGCCGTAAAGTTTTATGTGGATTTTTGACTGCGGGAGGGCTGGCGCCCGTAACCCCCATGTTGTCCAAGGGTCAACTGTATATGGTTGATAGCATACCAGTCACAGTTCTTTGCCATCGCTACCTGTGCTCTGCTCCCCAAAAAAGCCAGCAGATTTGAAACACTTGTCTTTTTTGTTAAAAGGAAAATGCTTACTCACTTTTAAATGTTAGGAAAGTAACCAGCGATTCTCAGTATAGTTAAAAAGATTTTTATCATCTCTTGTCTCATTCAAAGTGTGAGGTAGATTCTGCTCTTTAAGGTAGTATGCCTAGTTCACTTAACTGGGCACATGTAAACAATTTTCTGACAAAGAACAAAGAGCTGAAGGAACTTCTGTCATCTCCTGTGAATTTTGGAACTCTTGCTCTTCCCTTAGGTTGATTTACCTTGTGCGTGCGTGTGTGTGTGTGTGTGTGTGTACGTGTACACATGTAGTACAGAGCCATTGCAGGGCAGCATTGAAGGCTGTATTAAATATTAGTGCAGCTTAATTTCTTTCTCTATTAGCTAAGACACGAATACAGTTTTAATATTGGCTTCTAATGTTCCTTTATTAGGCCACCTTTCCCCCAACCTCACCCTGTGGTATACCTCCTCATTTTGGAGACCACTTTAAGAAATTACAAATATAGTTAAAGCTCATTTAATTTGTTTTTGTGTCTCGTATTTCCAAGGATCCAGTATTTTGCTTAGGATGAAGTTGATGGTTTTTGAGGCTCCATGATGGATTCTTGGTGGTTTGTTGTACTGTTCTTTTCATTTTTGCTTATGCTTGAAAATTTCCATAATACAAAGTTTTAAAAAATATATATGCTGCCACAGAATGACCAAAAACAGAAAGGGAGGTAAAGGTCAAGCTCTCTGCGTGCACCTTTCTCCTTTATTAAGCATGAACGTCTTTCCTCGAATTCTCCCAGTAGACTTTCTCTTATGTCTCATTGGCTTGAACGCACAGGACTCCTGCACCTGCCCTGCCCCCACCCCTACACTTCCTTTCTTATTTGCCTTAGGAATTTTGAGGCTAAATTTGTAAATAAAGAATCCTGAGGTTGTAAGACATCCTTTTTTCTCAATGCTGTTCTAAATCATTAATAAACTCTTTGTTACTGCTTCTTTATGATTTAATATTTTTTAACATAGCTGTATGTATTTTTATAAGATGCCTTAAGTGTTTTGTAGAATAGGTGGTGATATTAAGAAAAACAAATAGCTGATAGACATTTTATTTATGTTATCCTTTTCTCTTCCACTTCATGAGTTATTACATTCTTATAGATGAAAAATGTTTAATTATAAAATGGGTTAGTAATGAAAACTGTTGGAATATTGATATCTTTAAAGTAACATTTTATATTGAGAAAGCCATTTTAATTTCCAGGTTTCAAAATGGAGCATTAGTTTCTTCTGGAAATGCTATTTTCATCTTTAAATTTCTTGTCAAATAGTGGTAACAATCACGTTTTCTTTCTTTTCAAGATATGGAATATATGAACGCTGCCGAGAATTGGTGGAAGCAGGTTATGATGTACGGCAACCAGACAAAGAAAATGTTACGCTCCTCCATTGGGCTGCCATCAATAACAGAATAGATTTAGTCAAGTAAGCATTTCTATATTTTTAAGTAATTAGTTATTACTATAAAATTATTAGAAATAATTATAAAATATATAATTTCTAAAATTCATAGCTTTTAAAATATAGATTCTGTGTACTTTTTTCCTGAAAAAAATTGTTTTTAACATATATCGAATGCTTATTATGTGACAGATACTATGCTGAGTGCTTTTCCATGTATATTTCCTTAAATCTTGAAGTAACCCTGTGTGAAAAATAACAATTTTTACTGCTGTCCTAATGATGTGGAAACTGAAGCATAAAGAGGTTAAATATGCTACCAGTGACATACAACTGATAACGGTTGGAGTCTGGACTTTAACTCAGGCAGTCTAACTTATAGCTTACATTCTAAATATGAATTCTACAGGTAAAAGCTACAAAAGGAAAGAGAAGTTAATAATAGCAGGTAATAATAAACTAATTTCACACCAGCATAAATGAAGAATACTTTATATACTCAGTATAAATTATTTTTATTACTTACTGTTCATCTGCTTGTTCAGTAATAATAAGAGGTGGTTAGATAAGCAGGAGTCACGATGATAAGGAAGTGTTAGTAAATCTGGCTAAAATAGTCTCTGGCAATTTGGATATAAGATTTTTAGGTAGAGACATGAATCTGAAATGAACTGCTTGCAGGTGTGCCTTTTAAGTACAGCGTACAGAGTCTAGAGACAAATAGGATGTTAATATCAGGTAAAAGAATTTGCACTTAAGAGTACTAAAGAAAGATTAAACAAGTAATAACTAACGCATTGAAATTCATGAATCACTTTCTTCCAGAGAGCGTATTTCCATTTTATTTGCTCCTTTTTTCCCTTCTTGTATTTCTAACCTTTCCTCTGCCTGCAGTATGGGTCTCTTGATGTCTAAGTTCTGTTTTGTTTGTCAGAAAATGTTTTTATTTCATCTTCATTTGTGAAGGAAAGTTTCACATGGTATAGAAATCTAGGTTGGCCGCTCTTTTAATTTTATTTTTGTTTTTTACCCATTGAGAATATCATCCCACTGTTTTCTGGCTTCTGTTACTATTGAGAAGTCAGTCTAAGTATTACACTTTTAAAGGCTTTTTTTTCTTTCTTTTTTCTGGCCGCTTTTAAGATTTTTTTTCTTTGTTTCTAGTTTTCTGCAGTTTCATGATGATGTTTCTAGGTGTGGATTTCTTTTATTTACCCTGAATAAGATTGCAAGAAATTCTTGATTCTGTGGATTAATGTTTTCATCAGTTCTGGAAAACCTCAGCCATTATTTCTTCAAACATTGCTTCTGCCCCATTCTCTTTTTGCTCTCCTGGAACGCCAGTTAAATGTATGTTTGACCTTTTCATTGTATGCTGTGTCTCTTATCCTCTCTTCTGTGTGTACTGTCCTTTTCTTCTCTGCTTCATTCTGGAAACTTCTGACTTCCAGTTCATTTATTCTCTATGTGTAATCTGCTGTTAAATCAATTCAATGAGTTCCAATTTTGTTTATGTTGTAGTTCTAGAATTTTAATTTTTTTTAAACTTGCATTATTTGATTCATTTGTTGCTGTACTTTTCCATCTTGTCTTATACTTGAAAATATAGTTATTATATAAACTGTGTCTGAGAAGATAGCATTGGGAGTCTGTGTGGGTCTGTATCTGTTATATTATTCCTTTGTGTGCCTGACTATCTTCGAATGTATAATAGACATTATGCTTGAAAACTTATTTGTTGAATAATTTGAGGCCTAAGATGAGAAGATACCATTTGTTTCTGCTAAGCCCAACTTTAATTTAAGCCTTTAGATTTTCTGGATCACTCAGGTGGCTGAAGACCATGCTAGAGCCAGGTTTACTTCTGTTTCTTAATTTCTCCTACAGTGCAGCTTTTTGGGGTCCCAGCCCTTATTTTGCTTTTGTCTGCTTAGCTTGCCTCTTGGCCAACTCTTCTGTATCAGCAAATTGTCTCTAGGGTAGATGGTGCCCAAACAGTTTTCTAATTTCTCCCAGTTTTAATCTCCTGAATCTTAGCCAGATAAATGCTCGTAATCTTCTTAGGAAATATTTGCTTTTAGGAAATATTTCTTTATTTTGTTGAGCTTGTTTTTAGTTTTCTTTAATTGGAGGGTTGGTTCAAATTATCTAGCCTTCTGTAGTATCTGTATTTTTTTAAATTACTGTTACTTTAATCAAAATAGTACATAAACAATTTTTAAAAATCAAATAGTACTTAAAGACTTAGAATGGAAACAGCAGTCCCCCCCCCCACCCCCTGGGTCCTGTACCTAAGAAGTAACTATCTTCAGTACTTTAGCTGTTTCTTTCAGTACTTACTCTTGTATATTACATTTTTATGTTGTTACTTTTATCTAGAAAGTTATTTTCTTTACACAAATAATAGCAAATGCTTTTCTGCTCTTTTCATTTAATTTATGTATCTTTAAATTTTTTCATCTCAGTGCAACTAGAGCTATATCATTCTTTTTAAAAAGCTGTATAATGTTTGATTGTATGGACTTAGTTTATTTAATGGTTTACCTATTGGTGGACATTTAGATTGATTCTAGTGTTTTTACTATTTTATACAGTGTTGTAAATAATACCTTGTTCACATACCATTTTGCTTATGTTCTTATATATCTGTAGAATTCTTAGGAGAAGGAAAGTAAGGAGGATGAATTTTGAATTTTAATAAATATTGCCAATTTTTGTGCTGTTTCTTGATTTATCAGTTATTATATTTTGACTTTCTCTTTTGGGATAACTAGATGTCCTAGGGCACCTCACCACTAATACTTCTTCCTCTGTCCTCTTTATAGTTTTAGTTAAATTACTATGCAAAGTTTAAATTGTTGTGCATATGTAAATTATCACTGATGAGCCCAGAAGTGTTCTATGATATCTGTTTTTTTCCTGTAGAATTTTTATTTTTGTCAGAAGTAATAGTTGCTTTCTTTTTTCATTTGTTTAACTTTATGTATATTGGAACTAATTGTTCCCATACTCAGACAGAACTGTAAAACCCATCTGTGTATGCAAACAGTATCAAATAATTTATTGGTTCCTTTTTTGGTGGAGTAGGGAGGATGAAATCATTCCTGAATTTCTCCATCTTTCTATTCCAGCCCAGACTGTTTGCTCTTGAGAGCTACGCACAACAATTGTCTTGAGACCTACCTTTGCAATCATTCTGGGAAATCCCTTTGCTCCAGTGTTAGTTTCAGTTTCCTGGATCTTAGGTTTTTCTCTCTGTTGGTTTACTCTCTGGTTTTAGTAGAGCTCGTTTTTCAGAAACTTTCTGAGAGAGAGAGGGTGCTTGGGAGGTAAATCTTTTGAAGTTACTATCTCTTCTGCCCTCAAACCTTATTGGTTGTTTGGCTGAGTGTAGACTTCTAGATTAAGCTTAGTTTTCTCAGAATTTTAAAGCATTACTTTATTATTTTTTTGCTTCAAGTGTTATAGTTAAGATATATTTGATCTCATTCTGTTGATCAAAAAATTCACATTTGTCTTGTGTTTAAAAATAAATAAGAAACTCTAAAAAGAGAAATGCAGACAAAAAGTCTTGATGTTGCCTGCCTTATGGATTGTTCCACCACTTATGGGCAAGTGAGGTTACAGAATAAAGTCACTAACTATAGAATGGGTTAATAACTACAGTGTCTGTGTATATTATGTCTTCAGAGGGGTAAACTTAATTTCTTTTTTTTAATTGGGGCATAGTTGCTTTACAACGTTGTGTTAGTTTCTGCTGTACAGCGAAGTGAATCAGCCTTATGTATACATATATCCCCTCTTTTTTGGATTTCCTTCCCATTTAGGTCACCATAGAGCATTGAGTAGAGTTCCCTGTGCTATATAGCATGTTCTCATTAGTTATCTATTTTGTACGTAGTACTGTATATATGTCAATCACAATCTCCCAATCAGGGGGGTAAACTTAATTTCTTACAATTCATAATTTAGCAAGTTACTTTCCTAAAACAAAGATAATGGTGAGTAAATGCAGTTTTCTATTGTAACTGGTATTTATAGCCTCAAGATTAATTTTTTACTTTTCAGTCTAGAATTACACCCTTCTTAGAAGCTACAGCATATTACTATTTCATGGATGCTGGCAGAAGATACATGACTCAGGTAGAGACCAAGGACTTTATTATTCATAGCACAGCAAATAGCATGAACATCGTATTTGCATAGCTCCCTAGGTCCTATGGGAGTGGCTTGATATGGTCGATGCAGCACAGACAGTGGATATTCATTGCTTTTATAGTACATGGGAAGCAAAGTCGCTCTTTGTCCCAGAGGGAGGCATTACCTCATCTCTCAAGGTTGCTTGATGCAAACAGAACTCAGAAATGGCCTGTGTAAAGAGTGGTCAGGACCTTGCAGTCTTCTCATATACTCAGCAAGACATATGGGAGCCACCAGAGACCCATGGAGAAGTGTCCCTTGTAACAGTTATGTTCCATCAGGACGTATTATAGGAGCTTGCTTCAAGCAAAGTTAGTTGGGTCACTTTTCATGCTGGTAAGATATTAAAGTAAGTATAATTTGGAAAGGAGGAGACCTTCACCTGGCCTGGATTTCTTATATTCCTAGTGTTTTCAAGTGGAAGTCTTTTAACTATTTCTTAGATTTTACCCTGATATAATGAAATAAAAAGGATTAGTGCAGGCTTTGGTCTTCAGCAGTCTCCTGTTACTTCAAGATTCTTTGTTAACAACAGCTAATAATGCTTGTAGTCTCTGATTTCAGTTTGATTTCAAGTCAAGGTGTTGTTAACGAATATGGGGCTTTGTTAAAAAATATGTAGCTTATAATTTCTGAGAGCACAGTGTGTGTGTGGCTTATTCTTCTTCCCTGGCGACATATAAGCTTTTATTCTTTATTCCCCACTTTGTGAAAGTTTACATTATTGTGCATTGATATGGTCCTTTTATAGCTATTGTGCTTTAGGGAGATGTTCTTAATTTATCTTGTAATCCTTCTTTTGAATTTCTAATTTTATCTATGGCATTTTCAATTTGAAGCATTCTCTCTTGATCTCTACCCCCCACCCCACTTTAAAAAAATGTTTTGTTCTTATGAGTATATTACCTTCTCTTATTTTTTGGAGGCTATTATTATAACTTTAGTTTTTTAAGTTCTTCTTCTCTATATATTGTCTATTTTGGGCTGCTTCTGTTTATTTTGGTCTCCTTCCATGTTTGAAGCTTTCCTCAACTATCTGGTCATGTTTGACCATTCATATTTAGGAGAGACATAACAAAGCTGATTGGAAGTTGTGGGACTTAGGAACCTCCCCAATGTCCTTTTAGCATGTAAACTTTCATTGCAACGTTTTCAGTGTCCCATGTGTTTCTGTGATGTTAATTCCTTGAGTCTTAAATTTCTCTAGAAAGATGCACTGAATACACCTTTTGGCAAATACTGAATGGTTGAATGTTAAGATCAACAGGAGCATGAGAAGTTTAGAGACACTAGAATGAATCTGAACTTTAATAGAAGAGTTTGAATTATCACTATAATAATATTAAAAATTTAAGTAGTCACATTTTAAGATGACAGTGCACAAAGAAAACTAGTCTAGCTTTGTCAGCTGCTTGATTGCTTCCCTGTCACTAAAATGCCTATTGTGATGCTAAATAAACACTCACTTTCAGTGAGAATATAAGTTAGAAAACAACAGTTTTTCAGCAGCTTATATTGACTTTGAACCAGTGTTTCTGTTTACAGTCCAGCTTCTTATTACTTTCTTTCGAGGTGACTATTGCCTTTAATCCCTTAGCCTTTCTAGGGTTTTATAACATATTCTGGTTTGCTTCTCATTGGTGTTCTCCTCTGGAGACATTTGGGTTTTAGCTCTTTGCTTTTCATCTTTTAAGTATTTGTTGCTATCTCTTGTTCATTGATATTCTCTTCTCAAAATCTAGGGATCATTAGTACCCGCAAGTACATTTCTTGATAATAACCATCTTATAGTATTGCAAGGAGGCTTGAGTTTAAAAATAAGAATTATACAATCTTCTCAGAATTTTATAGTTTGAACTAGGGTCTTAAAGCTACCAAAAAATAACATGTTATAAAAATATAGTATTTTTCTTCCAGAGGTTTACAATGAAAAGGCGATAGAAGTTACTCTTCTTTATCATGCAGAAAAAAAATTTCCCCTATCCTTGTTAAAAAAAAGTTGTACTTTAGAACTAGTTTGGAAATCACTCATTGCCATAGTCCTAGTAAGGATTTGAAATGTGAGTAAAAATACGTCTCAGGAACACAGATATATTAACTATAGAGAAGGTAATAAAATTGCTTTAAAAAACTTTCTAGTTGGAATTTTAAAGAAAATATTTCCTATCAAAGCTGTTCTTTGGCTGTGCTGTACTTCTTTTTGGGCTCAAAAAATCATTTTCAATTATTGCATTAATGTCTACTGGGTACCTTAAGAAACAGTTTAGGAGCATTTGAATGTTTGTGTTCAGACTGTCTGATGTTTTGGACTGGAAATATTTTAGTCTAGAAATATTTTAAGTTACTTCAAACTGTATGATAGAGTGGAATTGGGCCCTTCATTGCATAATGCTTTAAAAGCACCAACTTAAATGTATAAAGCAGAAAATATCTGAATCAAGCTTGTAAGTACTGAATATATTAAATGTTTGGAACTATGAGCATTAAGAGTGAATGCATTAGTGATCTAAAGCAGTAATCACTTAGAATAGTTTAAGAACCTCAATAATATACATATGTCAAACATTTGCCATCAAATGCCTTGAAATCATTTGTATTCAAGATTCATTGCATTGATCAGTTCCAAAGCAAGCATAATATAAGCAGCTAGGTCCTGTTCATTTCAGAGAATATCAAGATGTTATGACATGAATTTAGTAAGAAATGAGGTTGCTGTTTCTTTTTAAAGCAACACAGCTTTAAAAGCATAACAAATAAGGCATCATAAAGAACCTTTATGTTATACTTTACAGTGTATAAAACTCTTTCACATATGTTGTTTGAGTTAATCTATAGTAATCTTGTGAGGAAAGTAAAGCTGAGCTTAAAAAGCTGAGCTTCTACCCATGGTAGGCTATGTGTCTGGCCTGCTCTACAGCTGTTGTAATTCCAAAATCCTACCTGATGCTGCTGTAGGATCCAAATCTTTGTGGTTTTCTGACTGCCTTCTTTTTTATATGATTGTTATTTGGCTTTGCTATTCTTTATTGTAATTTAAAAAATTACTTTTCTTTTACTTGTGGAAGTAAAAGATATGTTTGATGTAAAATTCTGCTAATGTATTTTAAAAACTCACAAAAGATTGTTTATTGTCAAAGGCATAAACTAGCATGAGATCTAAAATGAAAAACATTTCTTTATTTTTCATACAGTTTCTTAAAATTGAAAATGAAAGTTGTCTTAATTATTTAAAATTTTGTCTTACAGATACTATATTTCGAAAGGTGCTATTGTGGATCAACTTGGAGGAGACCTAAATTCAACTCCATTGCACTGGGCCACAAGGTTTAAATTTAATTCTGGATTTTTTTTTCTCCTTTGGTTCCTTTAGCAATCTATAACAATCTATAGCAATCTATAACTAAGTAGCTTTAAAAAGAATATGAGGAAATGAATGGGAGAACTTGTTATGCCAGTAATTAATATCAATAATGTGCTAATGTATTGCTGTCCAGTGTTACCTGCATTGGAAGCAAAGTTTATTGTCCAAAGTGTCCTTAAGGAATTAACCATGCTGATATTAATCCAGTTAATTATAAGATGGTGTTAAACTTTGGAATACTTTTGCAGCCTACATATGTTTACAGTGAAAGATGTATCTAGTTCATGGGACAATTAAGGTCATATTGGAATAGGATTAATAGAATATAGTAACTATTTATTACATATTTAAAGAAGTTATGAGTATCTATAAATTTTCAAAAACCGTTTATACCAGTTAAGACTTAAGAACATAAAATCCTAAATGTGTCTTGACATATACCTATTTTAAAATAACATAAAATAAGATTTGTGTAATCTTTTCCACCATTACCCTATTTTTTTAAAAAAAGATCTTTCCAGAGTTTCTTGTTTGAAATAACTTTATATATTTAAGTGTTTATTCTTTTACATTTTAGACAAGGCCATCTATCTATGGTCGTGCAACTAATGAAATATGGTGCAGATCCTTCATTAATTGATGGAGAAGGATGTAGCTGTATTCATCTGGCTGCCCAGTTTGGACATACCTCAATTGTTGCTTATCTCATAGCAAAAGGACAGGTAAAAAAAAGTCACAATGGGGTAGATTTTAATCAGACGTTCTTCATGGTTTAAATACCTAATATTATTGGTGTTAACAAGTGTAACAGTCTAGTGATATTTAAATAGTACTTTCTGATGGATGAAGAGAATAAATAAATATATAGTTAGTTTGATATTGAGCTGTTTAATGTAGTTAACATAAAAATATGAAAACCAGTTATGATCTAGATAATGATCCATTAAGGTGGGTTTTTTTAATTTCCAGTAGTGACAGAGATGAATTCCAGAAAGTAAGGGAGAAAATTTAAGTATCTATTTTTTCCCCTTAATTACGTCTTTCGAATATATCATCTGAATTTATTTAAACTTTTTTGAACATATTACTGGTTATTTTCTGTATTAAGTCCCTCTCAAGGGGGATACATTCCTTAAGTCATTTTCTCTGTTTCTGCTATATAATATACTGCTTCTTACATGTCAGAAAAATTCTCATGATTTAAGTGATTCTTCCTGATTTCTCCTGAATATGTAGTGACTATAATCATATTAAATATTGTCAGTTTCTGTGTACCATGATTTTCATTTGTTTCAATAACATGTATTTTATTAAAAGTAATGTCACTCAGTTTTTCTTTCATGAGTTTTCTCTCGTACTTAAACATTAGTTTTATAGCTAAGGAACTTATCATAAGAGAAAGACAAATGATTTTAATTCAGTGCTATTAACATATATTTGTTATTTCAATTTAAAATATTAGATTTAGAATTTGAATAGTATTTATTTTATGAATCCTTTAAGGTATTTGCTGTTGGCAGTGCCAGTCAGTGACAGTTGTGTGTTGTACACTATTGCTAAGGAAAAGAGGCATAGACTGGTTAAATTAATTGCTGGAAGGGGGAGTTTATTATCCATTACTGTGTAAACAGACTACCCCCTAAATATAATGGCTTTAGAACACAACCAACCATTGTATTTCACAATTCTGTGGGTTGACTGGGCTTGGCTGGGTGGTTCCTCTTGTGATAATGGCAGGGGGCTGCAGTCGTCTGGGGGCTCAACTGGGCTGGAGGATGGCTCACTTGCATACCTTATATCTTGATAGAAATGGCTAAAAGCCTGGGCTCAGTTGACAGCTAGGCCTCTCTCTTTTTCCCCATGCAGTCTTAGAATTTCTTCTCCAAGATACCCCTCCATGTGGTCTCTCTAGCAGGGAAGCCAGACTTCTTACATGGTGGCTCAGAGTGCCCAAAAGAGCAAGAGCAGAAGCTGTCTGACTTTTTGAATTGGCATAACAGCATTTCTGCTTCATTCTGTCAGTTAAAGCAAGTAACAGTGCCAGCGCATGTTCATTGAGGGAGCACAAGGGCGTGAATACTGGGAAGGGAGGTTTATTAGGGGCCATCTTTGGAGACCAGCTACCACAAGGGATCATCTTTATTCTCCTACGGTTCCTTCTAGACTGGCAGTTGAAGCAGTAGATGGCGCTGTTGCACGTGGCATTGTCTTCAGTGGCCTTCTGTATTACAGATATAAGTTTACAATACATGTTCACTTTTTTTCTCCCAGTTTTTAACTGGGTAGGAAAAGTGGTGTAAAGTTTTCACTATTTTTGTTAGCTTATTGATTTTGGAGTTTGGATGTTTCAGTAATCATTTTAACTCTGACATAATATGTAGGCTATAAAATTCTTCAAGGGCAGAGATTTTTGTCACAGTACCTTTTGTGCAGTAAATGCATGATAATGTTAATAAACGTCTGACAAGTAGTTTTCTTTTTCATGAGTCAGAGTTTTTTTTCCTGCTTAGAAAAGTAACACATACTTATTGTAAAATATTCAAACATAATAGAAGAGTATGACTTAGAGAATGAAATCCCACCTCTTCCTTTACCTCCTCTCCCCACTGAGATCACTTCCTTTAACAGTTTAGTATATATTTTTCCAGACTGTTTTTCAATCTATATGCTAAAATATTGTAAAAGAAAACCACTCTAATGTGCATTACATTATACTTGAAATGGATACCAAAGTCCTTCTCTGGCCTATTGAACCATGTGTGGTCTAGCCCTGGATACCTCTGATTTCATCTTCTGTCATCTCCCCCTCACTACTGCTTTAACCACACCCGTCTTCTTGCTGTTCGTTGAACAACTCTGATAAGCTTCTGTCTTAGGGCCTCTGTGCTGCTCTTTTCTTCTGCTTGGTAATTCTTTCCTCAGTCACACAGTTCTCTTTTTCTCCCTCACTTTAATCAGATGTTTGCTCAATTTTTATTAGTTCTGATTAGTTCCCAATTATAAGCAGTAATAAAATTAGTATATTTCTAATTTCTTCGTTCTCTTCCCTGTCTTACATTGACATTAGTCAATTATACTGTTTTTCTTAGTGTTAACTTGTTCTGATAAATTTCTATTACCTGATTTTTCAGCTTTAAATAATATCCTTTGACTCATAGCCATTACAGATTAGGTACTCATTATACTTTCTTTTCAGCCTTTTTCCATTTTCCCCCCATTTTTGGTTAATTTTATCAAATTTACATTCTTAGGGCCTGTAACATTTCCATTCAGTTTGTCATTCTATTCTTCACAATTGTTTCATGTTAGTTATTCTGTTAAATATATTCAGTGCTCACTACCAATTCTTTTGGATGATTTTCAGGAAAAAAAAGGGGAAAATGCTAAGTAATGGAGCCCTGTTGATCATGGAATTACCATAACCTTTTGATCTGGGCTTGTTAATTCTTCCTAATAAGAGAATACTCATACGTCCAGGCTGAACTTGGAAAAGAAGTACCAAGTTTTAAATCCCGACCCAAAGAAAGAAAAGGTTGAATTTCATTTTTCTTTTAGTACTCTAGAGATGTGGCATAATTTTACATTTTTTATTTTACTTATTAATATTTAAAATACTGTCACTTTTTAAAAAAGATATGAAAAGACTTACAACTAAAAAGGAAGAAGAAACTTAAACATAAGAATTTAAATGTTTGCTTTAATTGGACATCAAATTTAGTCGAGCTTTCTTCAAACCAGGGCAGTGAAGGAAGTAAAATAAGTGACAGAACTTAACTCTCGTATACGAAACAAGGAAGTATGTCATTTCTTCAGAGAAGATTTTTTTTTAAGATTTTTAGTGGAAAAAAATCAACATGTATAATGTAACTATTGAGTGAGGTTACATGAGATGTTCCCAACAACACGTAAAATAAATTTAGAAATAGATGTGTAGTGATAAGGCATAACATTTGACTACAGTTTTCATGAAAGAGACTAAAACTAGTGATGTCCAAGGATATGTGTTGTCACTTGTCAATGTGGTGGTTCTCAGCATTTTTTCTGCCTCAATACATTTGGATATTTGAGACATACTCCTGTCAGTAAGAGTAGCTTACAGAGAACTGCTACACAGAGTTAAGAAGTGTTTTATAGTGTACTTACTATAACTCTGTCCTCTCTCCACTGACTGGTAAATTAGATAACATAACTTGGATAAGATCTGCTGGTTTAATGTAATCCAGGAATGGGAGATGGGGAAGGGAAGAAGAGGAAACTTAATATTTATTGAATATCTGTTATGTTCCAGGCTATGGAATTAGTTTGCTTTACACACATTATTCCATTTAATCCTCACAGGGGTCTTATGAAGCCATTATTTGTATTCACATTTGTAGGTGGGAAAGCTGAGGTTCAGAGAATTAATGTAATTTTGCCAGTTTATAGTTATTAAGTGGTAGAGCTAGGAATTCAAAATCATGTCTGTCTTATTCTAAAGCCCATGCCTTTCCCAAGCCTAGAAGAGTAGATAGAAATGTGTCTTTTCATTTAACAAATGTTTTTTGATTATCTACTCTTCTGGGCACTGAGAATACAAAGATGAATTTTAAATAATTTCTGTCTTCAAAGAAGTCCTGTTCTAGTTAATGAGACAGGTGCCTCAGGCAAATTGGAGTGGATCAGGAGAAGGAATTTTAGGGAAGTGAAACTGATAGAATCCCTGATACATCAGCCTGTCTTGAAAGGAGATTTAGATAACTTGAGAAGAGTTTTGGTTGAACAGGTAGTAGTTTTAATTCTAATTTGCTAAAAAGAAAGAAAAAGAAAACTAAGCAAAAGGGAGAAAAAATGCAGTACCAAGGAAAGCAAAAAAGTTGGGTAGGAGAGGAAAGTAATCATAGTTTACTACATACTTTGTTGGCAATAGTATTCATATATATTTATAATAATGTAAATATCGAATATTTATAGAACCAGAATTACAGTAGATCTTTTCAGAGGAAAGAATAGGAAAGGTGCATATTTGTGATGGGGCAGTGAGAAGAAAGAGAGAATTTGCTATTTTACATATTGAGGATATGTAAAATATGCAAATTTAGGATAATGCCTAAAACTGAAAAATCAAAAAGTAGCAATTCAGGTATCTTATTTTAAACATGTGGAGGTAAAGACCAAAATAATGAGCTAAAAAAAGTGAAAATCGTGGGAAGTAAGACAGAGAATTGCTTTATTACCTTGCTTTTTCACCACAAACTTTGTAGAATTAGTTAATTCTAAAAATATTTATGCGTAGTGATAGTGATAAAAAGCAAACAAACTTTTTTGAATCTGTTGAAGTCTATTGAATTTATTCTTTGTTTTAAGATGCCTAGGAATAAACAGGGTTTTATTATTTCCTCCTATCATGAATTAGTATAAATAAGTTTTTCAGAGACATAAGTCATTTATTTAATCGATCCTTCGTGGGTGAAAGATCAAGAGTATGTTAAGGTCTTTAAATGAAAACATTGAAAGGCTGAGTGAAGCATCTTAAAAGGGAAAACGAGAAATAGAAGTTAATTAAATATTGAATATATACTTAATATATGTCAATTAGATACTTATATCCACATTAATTAAAATATTCAGTGATAATAGTTTTATTTTAAAGTTAAGAAAGAAAAAGTTTCATAAATCACCCTCGATTGAGTACTGTTATTACGCTGGCTTCTCCTGTAATGTGTAAATTATATTTTTCTCAGGAAATTTGGCAGGAACTTAAAAGTTTTTACTGTCTGACTTTCTTTTTACTCTATCAGGATGTAGATATGATGGATCAGAATGGGATGACGCCTTTAATGTGGGCAGCTTATAGAACACATAGGTATGTAACCATTTATAAAATACTTATTCAGATAATTTTCAGCATAATAAAATGTAAAATAAGTGATGAGAAAAAGCAATTAATGTTATACTTACTAATATTTAAAATTCTTATAATAAATACATAGTATATAACATAAATTACCTTTTTGGATGTTTTGAGTTTCTGTGTTTACCTTTATGTTGGTAATTGTAGTATCCTTAAGGTATTCTTCTTTTAACAATTTCCAAGAATGGAAGACGTTACCTTCTTTTTAAAAAGTGACTCATTTTTATGTGATTTGCATATTGGCAAGTTTAACATACTAATTAGTAAGTTGCCTTAAATCATTTTTGGAACAATCTAGATTTAAATTTTTAATTGTTTAATTATATAGATATTAATGGCATTAATCCCTAGGTGAAAAATAATAAATGTCAGGACGAAGTGTGCTCTCTCTTCCAAGTAGTTTAGGTTATATGGTGTTGCATGTATTTAAAACTTCATATTAAGAATGTTGTCTCATTACTCATTATAAAGTTGTTGAAAATAGGTTAGAATAGAAGTGTTCCAAGATGGAATGCAACCACAATCAGTTTAGTATCTGTAATGATTTCTATAATTGAAATTAGGGTTGTTGTTGTTGTTGTGTTTTTTTTTCCTTTTCAGTGTGGATCCAACTAGATTGCTTTTAACATTCAATGTTTCAGTTAACCTTGGTGACAAGTATCACAAAAACACTGCTCTGCATTGGGCAGTACTAGCAGGGAATACCACAGTCATTAGTCTTCTTCTGGAAGCTGGAGCTAATGTCGATGCCCAGAATATCAAGGTAAAACTAGCCTGTATTGATTGTGCTTTGTGAAATGTGGTTACCAAGATGGGAATTCCTTGATAAAATATAGGTTTTTTAACAGACTTTCAGAGATGGAAGAAACTTCTCATTTAAGCTCAACCCTTCCATGCAAGAATTTGTTTTGAAAGACTGGTTTATTTACTTTCGTCTTTTTAGTATTGGAGTAATTTTCAGATTTTGGTGGCCCTTTCATTAGTGAATTCTTACTGACTTTTGGAAATTAAATTACATAATCTGTTTTTATAGCTGAATAGTTTTCTGGTTTCTTTAAGAAGATCATTGCAGAGAAGCACAAGTTTATATCACAAGTATGCATAATAACTTTTAGTAATTTTTTGACTTGGTCATTGATTGTCTCATTTTTTTAAAGTTCAAGACCTTTAAATTTGATAATCACCTTCATGATGTTTATAGGAGAACTCCTCTCCCCCAAATGCTGGACTAATCCAGGAAAAATATACCAAAAAATTATACAAAATTATCTAAGAGCAAAGCACAATTAACATTTACACTCTGAGCATTTAGGAATTTATAAATATTTTATGAATACCTGCAAGAAAATGCTATTGGTAGTCTTAAATTTTGGTTAACCATTCTCATTTTTAAAGCTTCAGAATCCACCATGTCTTCAGCAACAGACTCTTTCTGTGAAATGACTTTAAAGTTTTAAACATCATCTTTTAATAATGTGCATTCATAAATATCTTTGTGCCCATTGACAAATTTTCTTTCATTTTGACTATAGACCGTAGTATTTTCTGAGTCATGCTTCTTAAATTTGTAAGGAATATGTGCTAATTAAATATGAAAGGAGTTCGAGTCATATAATAATCTAAAATGCCAATCAAAAAGTAGGTTATCTCCTGCTGGATCAGGGCATCTTTTTATGTTGCAATGAATAGTTCTTCCTCTATTTGATTACTCTAAGAAGAGAAGGTTAAATTACTAAAATAAAATAGTTTAAATTTATTTACGATTATAACAGATTTTTAGAAATGAGTCTAATTAGTTAAAAGTAAATATCAAATATCTTATTGGAAACTGTAAGAAATTGAGAAAACCATGTATTTTCTTTTTCTTTTTTTAAAATTTCAAGTCTTCATGTTTTTACCCAAAGTGATCAGAATGGTCTAGTATCTGCTAGTAAATGTATGGAAAGAGGAAAGTCAACTTACCATAGTGCCTGACATGTGATGGGCGCTCTAAGTATTTGTTGACTGACTGAAGATTTGTGTAGTCTTGAGCTTTAACTCTAAGCTGGTTTTCATGACTATGCTAGCATAACTCTCTGCCACTTCTGAAATCATAGACAGAAATTTTTGCTTTTCCGAACATTTTTAAATAGGAAGTTCTGAAAAGTTCATAACACTGTGATTGGTAAATTAGGCTGACCCCAAGGCCTAAAGTATAAGAAAGGAGGAGTTTGACTAAACCTGACCAATATCCCCATGAGAAAAAATTAATGAGTTGACCTTATGTTTTATTAACTGAATTGCTTTAGAGTGTTATTTTTTCATCTCTTAGCTACTAGATAGCCATTCCTAAAGTGATTCATGCCCCAGGAATACATTTCTAGTATTTAGTGTTATATTTTTGAAAAAATAGAACCAATTTCACTACAGCAAATAGTGAGTCTCTATAGAGTTTGCCAAAAGTCATATAAATATATTGAAATTACATTTGTACCAAAGAATTATGACAAGATGACTGCACAGTTTTGGAATTTGAAACTAGTAGTAGTTTCAAATATACACTAGTAGTGTATATTTTCAGAGCATTTAAAAATATCTTTTCTTACCATATAAAATTTTAGATAACTTCTCTTCATTCATGAACTTTAAGTATTTGAGGTGTGGTTTGTAAGTTTAATGTCTTTTCAACTTGTACTCCACATTAACCATTGTATAAACTTTTGATTAGTCTCAGTAAAAGAAATAATCTATAATGAATTTCAACAGAAAGGTAATGGTAAGAATGGAGATAGTTGAACTGATTTAAATGGTTCAAACCTTGTATTTTTAATGTTTTATAGGCTCAGCACATGAATTATTTGGTACCAAGATGGGATAAACTGGAATGCAGCTTCCTTAACTAGTACAGTTCATGTGACGACCTTCCAGAGTCTATCGTGTCAAATAATTGAGCTAATTATTATACCTATAGAACTTTTACTGAAATACATCTATTTTTTTTGTTAACTTTCTTTTTATTAATGTTTTAATTTTATCTGACTGTATCATCAAGGTTGGCCATTAACAAAAAGGAGTTATTTTAAATATAATTCCTTGCTAGCTCTGGAGTAACATTTTTTTTTTAACTTTTTATGAGGTATAATTGGTATATAACATTATACAACTTTCAGGTGTACAACATAATGATTTGACATCTGTACACATTGCAAAATGACCAACAAGTCTAGTCAACATCCATCATCATACACAGTCACAAAATTTTCTTTTTTCTTGTGATGCAAACCCTCAAGCTTTGCTCTTAGCAACTTCTGAATATGCACTATAGTATTATTATTATTTTTTTAATATTTTTTTAAAATTTTGGCTGCACCGGGTCTTAGTTACGGCATGCGGGATCTTTGTTGCGGCATACAGACCCTCTTAGTTGCGGCATGCGGACTCTCTTAGTTGCAGCATGCAGGCTTCTTAGTTGCGGTATGAGGACTCTTAGTTGCAGCATGCGGACTCTTCTTAATTGCAGCATACGAACTCCTAATTACGGCATGCATGCGGCATTTAGTTTCCCGACCAGGGATCGAACTGGGGCCCCCTGCATTGGGAGCATGGAGTCTTACCCACTGGACCACCAGGGAAGTACCTGCACTATAGTATTATTAACTATAGTTGCCATTATGTACATTACATCCCCGTGACTTATTTCTTTTAGAACTGGAAGTTTGTACCTTTGACCCCCTTCACTAATCTTCCTCACTCCCCACAGTGCACTGCCTACCTCTGGCAATCACCAATCTGTTCTCTGTATTTATGAGCTCGAGTTTTGTTGTTGTTGTTGTTTGTTTATTTTTTTTTTTAGATCCCACATATAAGTGATATATATGGTATTTGTTTTTCTCTGTTTGACTTATTTAGAGTGACATTGTTTTTAAAGGAAATAAAGTCTAAGGAGTTGCTTCAGTTGCTCAGGGAACATTTATACTCTCAGAGTAAAAATAATCTTTTTTAACCACACTGGTGAAAAAGTAGATTTTTGTTTAAAAATGTACTTTTAATGTAATTAAAAGGACGAAATAAGTATCAAATACCTTTTCTACTGGAATCTGGCTGATTCCTAATATACTGAAGTCTAGTCATCACCTTCTAGTGGAAACCATTCATTCATTCAACAGATATTTGTTTAATGCTGGGGAGTCAGTGTTTAAGATAGATGAAGTCCCTATTCTCTCAGAACTTATACTGTATTGAGGAAATGGACAATAAATAAATTAAAAACACATACACATAGGCAAATGTGGTCATGACGAGGGGTAAGGGGGCCACATCAGGTGAGAGTGATTTGTGAATGCCTCTGAGATGACATTTACTTTCAGACTTGTCAGATAAGGGATCAGTTATGCAAAGATACATGGGAAAAACCTTTCCACGTAGAACAGTGGTCCCCAACCTTTTTGGCACCAGGGAACAGTTTTGTGGAAGACAATTTTTCCACGGAGTGGGGTGGGGGGCAGTAAATGTAATTCAAGTGCATTACGTTTATTGTGCACTTTATTATTATTATCATTATTACATTGTAATATATAATGAAATAGTGCTACAACTCACCATAATGCTGACAGGAGGCGGAGCTCAGGCGGTAATGCAAGCGATGGAGAGCGGCTGTAAATACAGATGAAACTTGACTCGCTTGCCTGCCGCTCACTACCTGCTGTGCGGCCAGGTACCTAACAGGCCACAGACCAGTACTGGTCTGGGGGTTGGGGACCCCTGATGTAGAGGAACCTACACATGCAAGGCCCAAGGCCAGGAATAAGCTTACCATGTTAGAGGTGTAGAAATGACAGCTTTGACCAAGCAGTGAGACAGTGAGAGAGAGAGACAGGTACAAGGCCATGATAAGGAACTTTAATTGTATTCTCAGTCATGAGAAATAGTTGGATTTATGTAGAATGGTTATATAATCTTTGTGTTTTTAATATTTTTTTAAAAATTACTTTGGTATTTGGGGAATGTATTGAAGAATTAAGAAAATGGAAAGGGGCTTCCCTGGTGGCGCAGTGGTTGAGAGTCTGCCTGCCGATGCAGGGGACACGGGTTTGTGCCCCAGTCCGGGAAGATCCCACATGCCGCAGATCGGCTGGGGCCGTGAGCCATGGCCGCAGAGCCTGCGCGTCCGGAGCCTGTGCTCAGCAACGGGAGAGGCCACAACAGTGAGAGGCCCGCGTACCGCAAAAAAAAAAAAAAAAAAGAAAGAAAATGGAAGGGATAGATGAAGATCAGTTAGGCTCTCATAATAAATCAGGCAAGTGATGATGTTAGTTTAGCCTATGATTGTAGAAGTAGTGATGGAGTGAAATGAATGGATTTGGAAATGATAGTTTAGAGTAGAAAAGAAAAGGTAGATTAGAAATGAAAGTGAAAGAAAAAAACATCGATGACTTAGGTTTTGGTTTGAATAACTGAGTGTCTTGTGATATGTATTGAAGTTGTGAAGATGGAAGGAAACAGACTTTTTTGGGAGTGAAGGCAATAGAAATTGGTTCTGTTTCAGTCATGTATAATTTGAGGTGGTGCGTTTTAGCTATGTGGAATGTCAAGCTAATTAAGTAAACTTAATTTTGAAAGTGAAAAATTCATTAATAAATAAAAAACAACCAACCTAGATTTTTTGTCCTAGAATTTGATAAAGTCGATTCATAGCTGTGTATTTTTCCATTTTTCATTTTAAGTCTTGAGAAAGAAAATCTGGTTGATAACCATAAATTGTACCAAGATGGAGCCTGTAAATATGGATATGGCTTTAATAGCTAGTAAAAGTTACATTCTTTAAAGAATATGAAAAATTATATTTAGTTATAATATTTATTAATTGGCCCTATTTCTTCTAAAATAGCTATTTCCTAAATAAAATTAAGCTTAAGTTTCTTAGAAATCTGTCTTGATATCCTTGTAAATTAGTTATTTGAGTAAGGGATTCAATTCTTTTAATATATAAACAAATGATTATTTTATCAAAATAAGAACTTATCTTGCAGACAATAAATATTAAATGATAGGTGACTTTAAAATGACTACTTTGATCCTTAGAAGGATTAGGAATGGCCATAAACCCTTGATTAGAGATTCTTAATCTGGGACCCAGCAGTGGATTTTGGTTAGGGGGTGGGTCCATGGACTTCTGAAATTGTTATAAATAAAGTATCAGCACTTTTCTGGGGAGAGAGTCAATGGCTTTTCATCAGACATGACTTAAATGAGTTGAAAAACCATGGCCCCAGATACTGGTTACGTAGAATAAATTCATATCTTCTGAAGTAATAACAGTGAGGAGGGGGAATGATTTGGGATACTAAGACTTTAAGAAAAATGACCTATGCAGTAATCCCTTTTCATGGTAGCATCTCATTTGTGAATTTAAAGAATATTTCACCCCCTTGCACATGTTTTTGGTTGATAAGTTTAGATGAATTGAGTTTGGGGAGGGCAATTAATCCAAGTGCTGCCTACGCATTTATGATTTTTCTTTCTAAAGTTATCAAAGGACATAACTTTTAGCTTGTGCAAAATATAGAATTACTGAGCTTTGTTAATTAATATACTGAAAAACGCTTATATGGTTTCTTGAAAAGAGGTAAAAAACTATTTTCAGAAAATATCTCTTAAGTACCCCACCTAGATGGTCTCCAAGGAATAATTTTCCTTAATTTTAATAATGAATTTCCACCTCACTTAGGCAAAAAGTGATCTTCCACCTGCCACGTTCCATAATGTTTATCACACCAAACCCCTGAAGAATTTCTTTTATTACCAGTTAGTTACATAGTCTATAAATACTCCATGATTCTTGTTATTACTGCTGTTGTTATTATAATTTACTATTTTTGGCTGACACATGGAGTGTTTAAATATAGACTTGATTTTGAACCCTGGTTTTAGTATAATTCTTTAAATTAATTGCTTGTTTATTTTACCAGCTGAATAAAAGAACTGTATAAAAGTAGTCAGATGACTAGAGGAGTAGTTGAAAGATTGCTTAAAGCTCCCTCCATCTTTTTATCTAGGCAATCCTTAGGTGTCACATGGCCCTCTAGTGGAAGGGATGCTCAGCTGGACCGAGGCAACTGCAGGATATTCTCTGGGAGTTGTTACCCAAGGGATTGCTTTTTTCAGGTAATCTTTTAGTTTGGATTAATTAGCTGGTTCTGACAACCTAGGTGACATAGAATTTTGGAATAGGTAAGGAGATATTTTAAAACAAATATCCCTATTTGTGGAAGACCCACCTAGATTAGCCCATTTCTTATTAAATACTATTGATCTTTTTATTAAAGGATTGGTTAGGCTTTTTGTTTTTATTGTTGTGTTGTTATTGTTGTTGCTCTTGGTGGTAGTGGTGTGTTTATTTTGTTGTTTGGTTCTTTTTATTTTTCAGTGTTTTTTTTTAAATTAAATTGTACTCCATACTTGATTAATAATTATCCCTCATAAGTAAGGAACCCAAGACTCCTTATTTCTTTATTTTCATCCAGTTTTTTAAAATAAAATTTTAACATGTTTTTTTCTTTTTTTAAAGTAATTTTGAATATTCATCCATAATTCTTGAAATTTTGGTAAACAAAATTATTAATTTTACTTTTCTGTTTAAGGAAGGAGATAAAGAGTGGAGAATATTAAATAGAATAAAAATGTAGGTATCTAACTTGCAAAAGGAGAAATAAGATTTTAAATTAATAAAGGCAAAAAGAAGCATAGATCTAGAATTGGGGACACTCATTTCTTGTTTCTTACTGCCTTTAAAACATTTTAGTTCTGTTATACTCTTTGGAATTCTTCTTCTTGCAGTTAAAGGGAGCTACAAGTCTATAACGTAAGATTAACCATTTTTTGTTACTACCCGTGTTCTCTTTGGAAATTTCTGGATGGGTGAATGAATTTAACATGATCAAGAATACCAGTATAACAGTAGGAGTGGAAGTTGACTTTTCTTTTTCTTCCCTGTTCTTTTCTTTAAACTTCGTTCATCACTGAAATTAAACTGAGAGATTTCTGGCAGTTTGGTATTACAGCAGGATGGTTTGTAGCAATAACTATTACTAATGAAACCCTTAAAGAATATGAAATAACTGGATAAACTTAATGGTAGCCTCTGATCCAGCAGGTGCTAAAATACCTACTTTTTGATTACTCTCTAAGTTAAAATGCAAGCACATATAGAATCTGTAGAATAAGAGGTGTAAATACATTTTCTGATTGTACCTTGAATGGGAAGGTATAAGTAATATATGATTTAGAGTCTTTTAGTAATTGACTTTGCCAAATGTAAAAACAATGTTAATGAACTAATACTGCAGTCAATTTATTTTTGTGGAAGTGCTTTAAAAGTTAGTAACCAAAATATTCTGCTTTTCCTTTCATTTTTTTTAATGTGAATTTCTTCTGCTTATATTACCAGGGTGAATCAGCACTTGATTTGGCAAAGCAGAGAAAAAATGTGTGGATGATCAACCATTTGCAAGAGGCAAGGCAAGCAAAGGGATATGACAATCCATCTTTCCTTAGAAAGTTGAAAGCTGATAAGGTAAATTCATGACTGAAGATTTTCAATATATAGTAAGATTCATAAGCATATTTTCTTAGCATGAGTATTTACATTTACAGCCTTTAATCTTGGCATTGGCCAGTGTAATTTTTAAAACATTATTTCACCCAAGTAAATAAATGTAGATACCAAAGTTTAAGAAAGATGGTATATGTGAAATTGTTTAGATTTCCATAGGCTACTAACATAAGGTTTAATGCATTAATTCAGCTGGCCTTTGTTAAGTAATAGAGAGATAATAAAAGTTTTTCCTGTTTAAGTGTATTTTTTAGTGTAGTAATAAATTGTGAAAAATCTTAGTCCTAATATATGTATATCTTTTTAAAAACTACTCACAACTCTAGCTATAGTTAATTTAAGCTTTTCATTCTTTTATAATATGTCATAACTTTTATTAGAGAGGGAGAAACATATTATTCACTTCTTTTTAGAAAGTTCATTTTAGATCTTCCATAAAACCTTCAGTTTTTAACTGTATGACTATTGGCTCAGTTGCCTAATTGTATGATTTCAAAACTAAGAACATTTTCCTGAAAGGCAGGTCTGTATTTCTTAAAAATTTATTTCCTTAAAAGGAAAAATTAGCTGACAGTTTTTTTGTATACCAAAATAATTGACAAGGTATTTGCTAACATGTCAGTAGTCACAACTTGAATGGCATTAAGCCTTAGATATCATATATGTCCTATTTAGGCTGCTCTAGTGGTAATACTGTTTGTATAAAGTTAACATTGATCTATCTGTTACTGGAACAAAATAAGTTTTGGGTAAAGGGAAATAGACTTGAAAGCATGTCTCATTTATTTGTAGGAGTTCAGACTTCCTTAATGAGCTGAAAAGTTCACTGGTCCATTACTTAGTCTTCAGAAGAATTATATTTATAGTTTATAAACATGTCTATTTTCAGTCCCATATTTGAGACTAAGGAGCAGTTTTTGCATGTCATGTCAACTTTTCATTTCTCTATTAGATATATTAAAAATAGTTAATTATTTATTTACTTTGATGTTGCTCTGTCCTCTAGAATTTAGAGCAGTTTTGCTCAACAGAGTAAAAAGTGGCTAATTTCTCATAATAACTAGGCTACTAGTAAAAATGTCTTTTATTACTCTGGAAAATCCCATTGTCTTTATATGTTCATTTTGCTTAGTGTAAATATGCTAAAGGGTATTTTTTTAATGTATTGTCAGATGAAAATGACTTTGTAAATTCAAGATGTTTATTAATATATAAAGTTATTTATTATAGCAATAATGAACTATATATCAGGGTTATGTGTTTGGATATGGTTTCTTTTAAAAAGATTGCCTCATTAAAAGTTTAGCACAATTTTATTAACATTTGTGTATATTATTGTGATCAGAAATTGCGTATTCCTGGTTTTTTGGGTTTTGTTTTTTTGCATTAGTAGCTTTAAATATATTGTGCATTCTAAAAAGGTCACTAGATAAAAATATATGATGGATTGGGGCTTTGTGTAATTAAATATTTGTGTAGACTGTTCTCTTTCCATCTCACATTAGAAAAATTTAAATTATGAACATGACTTGGTTTGCTAGCCTGTGAAGTATGTTCTGTATTTAAAACTAAGCAAGAAAACACCCAGGACTCGATAGCTTTTTACTAAAAATAAGTCATCCCAAAAGGAAAAAAAAGATATTTTTGGACAGTGATAGTAGACAGATATGAAAGGAGTCTTGATTTTAGAAAACTATTTTAAGAGCTGTTTGATTTTTAAGATTAGAAGATTTTAGGCAGATTTATGGTTAAATAAGTGTTACTTGCTTATTAATGAGTTAGAAGGAAATCTCTAAATCAGTGTTTCTCAGAATTTAGAAACCCACGATCCCTTTTGTTAACAGTGGAAATCTCACATGTATTACTTTTTAATGTTGTTTATTGATTATTTGAGAATAAATCTGGGAAGATGGAGTAGATATATTTTTTTCCCTATTCCTTCCTGCCAAGTGCAACTAAAAAACCTGGACATTATGTACAAAACAAATATAGGAAGACTGAAGATGGAGACAAGGTGGCAGAGCAGGTAGGGAGCTAAGGATCCAAAGAATGACATGGTGGTGAGTTCCCTGCCTTTTTTTTTTTTGCCTCATATTTCCCAGAAGAGGAACTGACAAAGCCAACAACCCAGAATCATGAACGGGACAGACAAAAAAATGCTCCCCAAAAACCTGCTTTTTAGCCACAGGACCACAAAAGAGGCAGCTTATTTAGCATGATAGAAACTTTTAGAAAATAACTTTCTACTACAGCCAAACACAACAGAAAAAAACATGGCTCCACCCTGACTCACAACAGCAAAGGCCTAGACTTCGCCCTTACCAGGCTATAATGATGTGCCCCAACTCTCCTGGGGTGGTGTCAGGGAAGGTGGAGTGGAGAGTTGGGACTTCCATCCCCACTAGCTGTTAATGAGGTCCCATCCCCTGCTGTTATCAGTGGAGACCACATAGGAAACAGTAATGAGGCACTTGTAACCCTCCCAGTCAAGGAGATACCAGTAGAGGTATAGTGGAGAGCTGAAAGTCCCACCTTTGCCTGTCCATAATGAGGAAACCCCTCCTCAGGTGTCAGTGAAGGCCTCCTTGGGATCCTGGACTTTCACCTCACCTGCCAGTAATGAGAAGGTGTCTCACTTCCCTCCCCCTGCCTACATCAGAGGAATCCACATAAAAGAAAAGGTTTAAATAAGATCCAGTGTCTCATAATACCCAAAATGTCTAGGTTTCAAACAAAAATCACATATCAAACCAAGAATCGATAAGATCTAACTGAATGAAAAGAGGATCAGTAAAAACCAGTGTGATGACAGAGATGTTGGAATTATCTGACAAAAGAATTTAACAATCATCATAAAAAATCTTTAGTGAATACTTACGAACATGCTTGAAACAACTGAAAAATAGAGTCTCAGCGAAGAAATAGAACTATAGAAATAGAATAAAGAAGAACCAAATGGAAATTTTAAAACGGAAAATTATGATAGCCAAAATAAAAAAAAAGTCAGTGGATGAGCTCAACAGCAGAAGAGAGGAGACAGAGGAAAGAATCAATGACCTTGAAGATAGACGATAAAAATTACCTGTTTTCAACAACAAAAGGAAATAAACTGAGAAAAACAAGCAAAACAGAACAGAACTTTAGGGACCTGTGGTTATAACAGAATATCTAACACTGATATGATTGGAGTACCAGAAGAAGAAAAGCGGGTGGAGCTGAAAAAGTTCTCAAACATATGATGGCCAAAAACCCCCCAAATTTGGCAAAAGACAGACCTGCAGATTAAAAGTGGAGCAAACCCTAAACAGAATAAACTCAAATCCAAACCAAACACTCATAGTCAAACTTCTGGAAACTAAAGACTACGAAATAAAAATCTTGAAGTCCCCTTACCAGTAGGGGTAAAACTATTCAAGAACACTGGATTTCTCATCAGAAACCGTAGAGGCATAAGGAGCTGCCACATTTTTCACGTGCTGGATGGAAAGAACTTTCAATCCAGAATCCTTTATCCAGTGAAAATATCTTTCAGCAATGAAGGAGAAGTCAACACATTTTCAGATAAAGGAAAAGTAAGAGAATTTGTGGCCAGCAGACCTGCCCTAAAAAAATGGCTAAGAGAAGTTCTTAAGACAGAAGGAAAATGATAAAAGAAAGAACCTTGGAACATAAGATCATGGTAAGCAAAATTATGGGTCAATACAGTAGACTTTCCTTCTTATCCTACGTCTTCCAAATTATGTTTGACAGTTGAAGCAAAATTATAATACTGTTTGATGTGGATCTAAATGTATGTAGAAAACATATTTGAGACAATTTATAATGTAAACAGGGGAGGGTAGAGGGACATTAATGGAGGTAAGGTTTCCACATCTCACTTGAATTGGTAAAATGATGACACTAGTATACTGTGATAAGTTATATTTATATAATACTTAGAGTACCCACTAAAAAAGCTATTCAGAGAGATATACTCAAAAACACCATAGATAAAATAAAATTCTAAAAAGCTTTTCAGTAACCCACAAGAAGTCAGGAAAAAGAAACCAGAAACAAAGACACAGAACAAACAAAAAAACAAAAAATAAAATTATAGATTTCAGCCCTAACATATCAATAATTAGAGTAACTGTAAATGGTCTAAATATACCAATTAAAAGACAGATATTGGCAGTGTGGATTACAAAGTGTGACTCAACTATATGCTGTCTGTAAGAGACTCACTTCACATACAAGAATATTGGCAAGTTACTTATATGGGCAAGTAGCAGAATGGAAATGACATATGATACCAAAAGCAGGCAAAGACAGTACAAAGAGGAAAACTATAGGCGTACCTCATTTTATTGCATTTCACAGATATTTTGTTTTTGTTTGTTTGTTTGTTTTTGCAAAGTGAAGGTTTGTGGCAATCTGCATCTAGTAAGTCTTGTTAGTGCCATCTTTCCAACAGCATTTTTTTACTTTGTATCTCCATGTCACGTTTTGGTAATTCTCCCAATATTTCAAACCCTCCACCAGCAAAAAGATTATGACTTGATGAAGGCTCAGATGATGGTTAGCATTTTTTAGCAATAAAGTATTTTTTACTTAAAGTGTGTACGGTGATTTTTTAGATATAATGCTATTGCATGCTTAATAGACTACAGTATAGTGTAAACATAACTTTTTAAAATTGAAATGTAGTTGATGTCCAATATTATGTCAGTTTCAGATGTACTACGTAGTGATTTCACATTTGTATAAGTTATGAAATTATCACCACATTGAGTCTAGTAACCATTTGTCCCTATACAAATTTATTACAATATTATTGACCATATTCCTTATGCTATATATTACATCCCATGGCTTATTTATTTTATAACTGGAGGTTTGTACCTCTTAATCCCCTTCATCTCTTTCACCCCCAACGCCCTCCCCTCTGGCAACCACCTGTTCTTTGTATCTGAGTTTGTTTTTGGTTTGTTTTTTTATTCCCCATATAAGTGAGACCATATGGTATTTGTCTTTCTCTGACTTATTTCACCTAGCATAATACCTCTCGATCCATTCATGTTGTCACAAATGGCAAGATTTCATTCTTTTGTATGGCTGAGTAATATTCCATTGTATATATAGATCACATTTTCTGTATCTATTCATCTCTATCAATGGGCATTTAAGTTGCTAATGCCCATTTACATTATTGTAAATGATACTGCAGTGAACATTGAGGTGTATATATATTTTCTAATTAGTCTTTTTGTTTCTTTGGGTAAATACCCAGAAGTGAAATTGCTGGGTCATGTGTCAGTTCTATTTTTAATTTTTTGAAGACCCTCCATACTGTTTTCCAGAGTGCCTGTACCAATTTACAGTTCTACCAGTAGCGCACAAGGATTCCCTTTTCTTCACATCCTTGCCAACATTTGTTATTTCTTGTCTTTTTTGATGATAGCCATTCTCACAGGTCTGAGGTGGTATCCTGTTTTGGTTTTGATTTGCATTTCCCTGATTAGTGATGTTGAGCATCTTTTTTTCATGTGTCTGTTGGCTATTTGTATATCTTCTTTGAAAAAATGTCTATTCCAGGTCTTCTGCCCACTTTATAATTGAGTTGTTTGGTTTTTTGATGTTGAGTTATATGAGTTCTTTGTATATTTTGGATATTAACCCCTTATCAGGTGCATTATATGCAGATATCTTCTCCCATTCAGTGAGCTGCCCTTTTGGTTTGTTGTTGTTAGTTTCCTTTACTGTGGAAAAACTTTTTAGTTTCATGCAATCCCATTTGTTTACTTTTGGTTTTGTTTCCCTTGATTGAGGAGACAGAGCCAAAAAAATATTGCTGAGACTGATGTCAAAGAGCATGCTGCCTGTTTTCTTCTAGGAGTTATATGTTTCAGGTTTTACATTTAAGTCTTTAATCCATTTTGAGTTTATTTTTGTGTGTGATGTGAGAAACTAGTCCAGTGTGATTCTTTTACATGTAGCTGTCCAGTTTTCCCAACACCATTTAATGAAAAGGTTTTTTTCCCCTCATTTTATATTCTTGCTTCCTTTGTTGTAGATTAATTGATCATATAAGCATGGGTTTATTTTGGGGCTCTGCATTCTGTTCCATTGATCTGTGTGTCTGTTTTTGTGCCAGTGTCATACTGTTTTGATTACTGTTAACTTTGCAATATAGTTTGAAATCACAGATTGTGATACTTCAGTTTGTTCTTTCTCAAGATTGCTTTGGCTATTCAGGGTCTTTCATGTTTCCATACAAATTGTAGAATTACTTGTTTTAGTTCTGTGAAAAATGCCATTGATATTTTGATAGGGACCACACTGAATCTGTAGATTGCCTTGGGTAGTGTGGTCATTTTAACAATATTAATTCTTCCAGTCTTTGAGAATGGTATGTTTTACCATTTGTTGTGTCGTCTTCAGTTTCTTTCATCAATGTCTTATAGTTTTCAGAGTACAAATCTTTTACCTCTCTGGTTAGATTTATTCCTAGGTATTGTATTTTTTTTGATGCACTTGTAAATGGGATTGTCTTCTTAATTTTTCTTTTTAATGGTTTGTTATTACAACAGAGTTTAGTTTATTAATTTTGTATCCTGCAATTTCACTGAATTCACTTATTAGTTCTAGTAGTTTTTTGGTGGTGTCTTATGGATTTTCTGTATCTAGTGTCATGTCATCTGCAAACAGTGACAGTTTTACTTCTTCCTTTCCAATTTGGATTCCCTTTATTTCTTTTTCTTATCTCATTGCTGTGGCTAGGACTTCTAATACTGTGTTGAATAAAAGTAGAAGAGTGTGCATCCTTGTCTTGTCCCTGATCTTAAAGGAAATGCTTTCAGCTTTTCACCACTGAGTATGATGTTAACTGTGGGGTTGTCA
Source organism: Phocoena sinus (assembly GCF_008692025.1). Lineage (NCBI taxonomy): Eukaryota > Metazoa > Chordata > Mammalia > Artiodactyla > Phocoenidae > Phocoena > Phocoena sinus. Next base: position 42,109,233 of record NC_045772.1, on the reverse strand, counting down.
TATATGGCCTTTTTTATGTTGAGGTATGTTTCCTTTATACCCACTTTGTTGAGAGTTTTTATCATAAATGGATGTTGAATTTTGTCAAAAGCTTTTTATGTATCTACTGAGATAATCATATGGTTTTTATTCTTCAGTTTGTTAATGTAGTATATGATGCTGATTGATTGGCTGTTTGGGTGGCCCCAGATGGTAGGGGGGGCAGTGCTCAGAGCTGGTGCCACCCAGCTGGAGGGTGGGCCAGTTTCTGGGTACTAATAGGCTAGAGGGAGGATTCTAAAAGGGTGCTTGCCCACCCTAGTGTTATTGGGGTAGAAGAAGTTTCCCAGAATGGCTGCTACCAGCTTTTGTATCAGCAGGGGTCTCTCATTTGCCTCCTGCCTCTCCAGAGGACTCTCCAAGATCAGCAAGTAGATCTGTTCCAGGCTTCTAACTGCTGCCTCTTTGTGCTGAGACTTGGAGCATCTCAGATTTTTCCAGTGTCCTTTAAGAGCAGAGTCTCTGTTTCCTGTAGCCCTCCAGCTCTCCTGAACATGGGCGCTGCTGGTTTCCAAAGCCAGGAATTCTGGGAGCTTTACTTCCTAGTGCAGGACCCGTTGGCTGAGGAGTCCCACAGGGGGCTCAGACCCCTTCTCCCTCATAGAGGAAAGGCCTCCACAATTGTGATATTCCTTCCGTTTGTGGGTCACTGATCCTGGGGGTGTGAGCCCTGATTATACCGTGTCTCCACCCCTCCTACCCATCTCATTGTGGTTCCGCCTTTAGTTATGGAAAATCCTTTCTGCTAGTCTAAAGGTCATTTTCCTAGAGAGTTGCTCTGTAAATAGTTGTAAAGTACTTGTATGCTGAAACATTTTAAATGCCAATGAAGGAAATCAAGGATGACCTAAATAAGTGGAGAGACATACTGCGTTCATGAACTGGAAGACAACTTAGTAAATATGTCAGTTGTCCCCAAATTAATATACAGGTTTAATGTAATTAAATAATTCCAGCAAAATTTTTTATTAGTATATACAAGATTATTCCAAAATTTATATGGAAAGGCAGTAGACTTAGAATAGCTAAAACTATTTTGAAAAAGAAGAATCACTCTCTGCAGTTTTAAGACCTACTGTATAGCTTCAGTAATCAAGACTGTGTAGTATTGCTGGAGGAATAAAGTGATCAGTGGAACAAAATAGAGAGCCCAGAAGTAGAACCACAGAGGTATGCCCACTGACACTTGACAGATGTGTAAAAGCAATTCAATGGAGGAAAGACAGCCTTTTCACCAATTGATATTGGAGCATTTGGACATGCATAGGCAAAAAAAATAAACCTCTGCTCAAACCTCACACTGTATTAAAAAATTAACTCAAAACTGTTCAAGATTTAAATGTAAAACTGTAAAAATCTAGGACTAGGCAAAGAGATTTGACACAAAAAGTATGATCCATAAAGGTAAAAATTGATCATTTGGATTTGGATCAAAATTTTAAACTTACATTCTATGAATGACCCTGTGATTAGAATGAAAAGGCATACTACAGACTGGGAGAAAGTATTTACAAGCTACATTTCCAACAAAGGACTAGTTTCCAAAATATATTAAGAACTTTCAAAACTCAGCAGTGCAAAATCAATACAATTAGTAAATAGGCTAAACAAGAGATATTTTCACCAAAAAAGATATAAAAATGGCAGATAAGCAGGTGAAAGGATCTTCAACATCATTTTAGTCATTAGGGAAATGCAAATTGAAACCACAGTGACTTACTATTTTATACCTGTCAGAGTAACTAAATAAAAAGTTGCAACAACACCAAATGCTGATGAGGATGCTGAGAAACTCATCTGCTGCTGAAGGATATGTAAAAAAGTACAGCAACCTGGAGAACAGTTTGGAATTTTCTTTTAAAAAGCTTAACATGCAATACCATACAACCCAGAAACTGTACTCTTAAGCATTTATCCCAGAGAAATGGAACCTTATATTCACACAAAAATTTGTATGTGAATGTTTATAGCAGCTTTGTTCATAATAACCCAAAATAGAAACAACCCCAATGTCCTTCAGTGGGTGAATGATTAAACAAACTGACACATTCATACCGTGGAGTATTCCTCAGCAATAAAAAGGAATGAACTAATGGTACGTACAATAACCCAATGAATATTTGGAGAATTCTATTATGAGTGAAAAGCCAATCCTATTAGGTTACATACTGTATAATTCCATTTATATAAAATTCTTGAAATGACAAAATTACGGAAATGTAGAACACATTAGTAGTTGGCAGAGGTTAATATGGCAGTGAGGAGTAGGGTATGAGGGAAATTGCTATAAAAGGATGGAAATATTCCTTGTAGTGATGGAAATATTCTGTATCTTAATTGTGTCAGTGTCAATATCCTGGTTGTGACATTATACTACGCTTTTGCAAGATATTAGCCATTTGGGAACTTTGGGTAATGAGTACTTGGGATCTGTCCACATTTTTTATTAAAACTGCGTGATCCACAGCTAACATCATTCTCAATGGTGAAAAGCTGAAAGCATACCTTCTAAGGTTGGGAACAAGACAAGGATGCCCACTCTTGCCACTTTAATTCAACATGGTTTTGGAATTCCTAGCCACAGCAATCAGAGAAGAAAAAGAAATAAAATGAACCCAAATTGGAAAAGAAGAAGTAAAATTGTCACTGTTTTCAGATGACATTATGCTATACATAGAAAACCCTAAAGACGTTACCAGAGAACTACTAGCACTCATCAGTGAATTCAATAAAATTACTGGATACGAAATTAATATACAGAAATCTATTTCATTTCTATGCACTATCAGCGAAATATCAAAAATAGAAATTAAGGGAACAATCCCATTTACCATCACATCAAAAAAGAATAAAATACCTAGGAGTAAACCTACCTAAGGAGGCAAAACACCTGTACTCTAAAAACTGTAAGATGCTAATGAAAGAAATTGAAGATGTCACAAACAGATGGAAAGGTATACCATGTTCTTGGATTGGAAGAATCAATATTGTTAAAATGACCATACTATCCAAGGCAGTCTACAGTTTCAACACAATCTCTATCAAATTACCAATGGCATTTTTCACAGAACTAGAACAAAATATTTTTAAATTTGTATGGAACCACAAAAGACCCAGAATAGCCAAAACAATCTTCAGAAAGAAAAATGGAGCTGGAGGAATCATGCTCCCTGACTTCAGACTATACTGCAAAGCTACAGTAATCGGAGATTCCAACCAAGCCGGGAACGTCAACAAGGGAAAAGAGAGAGCTTCTGAGACAAAGTTCGGGGTTAACCCATTGCTGTGGTGAGAGGCTTCAGTAAATCACAGCTGAAATACACTGGACAAACATTCGTGATTCCCAGGAGTTAAGAAAAGAGATGCAAAAGCGGAGAAAATTTTGCGATTTCTTCATCTTTTCAGCACTGCAGTTATGTGTTCTAAGCATCTTCTGAAAGCCTCTTTGTAAATACTTTTAAAAGGCCAGAAAAATGTTAGTGTTGCTGCCTTAGATGTTCCAGTCTGCCTTCTGCCTTTCTCCGATGACTGCACCATTACAATCAAAAGAAGAAAATTCCAGTCAAGAAGCCTTAGAGGGCAGACAGCAGAAGCAAGAAGAACTACAATCCTGGAGACTGTGGAACAAAAACCACATTCACAGAAAAAGAGACAAGATGAAAGGCAGAGGGCTATGTACCAGATGAAGGAACAAGATAAAACCCCAGAAAAAAAAACTAAATAAATTGGACATAGGCAACCTTCCAGGAAAAAAATTCAGAATAATGATAGTGAAGATGATCCAGGACCTCGGAAAAAGAATGGAGGCAAAGATTGAGAAGATGCACGAAATGTTTAACAAAGATCTAGAAGAATTAAAGAACAAACAAACAGAGATGAACAATACAATAACTGAAATGAAAACTACACTAGAAGGAATCAATAGCAGAATAACTGAGGCAGAAGAACGGATAAGTGACCTGGAAGACAGAATGGTGGAATTCACTGCTGCAGAAGAGAATAAAGAACAAAGAATGAAAAGAAATGAAGACAGCCTAAGAGACCTCTGGGACAATATTAAGCATAACAAATTCGCATTATAGGGGGTCCCAGAAGGAGAAGAGAGAGAAAGGACCGGAGAAAATATTTGAAAAGATTATAGTCAAAAACTTTCCTAACATGAGAAAGGAAATAGCCACCCAAGTCCAGGAGGCACAGAGAGTCCCATACAGGATAAACCCAATGAGAAACACGCTGAGACACATAGTAACCAAATTTGCAAAAATTAAAGACAAAGAAAAATTATTGAAAGCAGCAAGGGAAAAATGGCAAATAATATACAAGGGAATGCCCATAAGATTAACAGCTGATTTCTCAGCAGAAACTCTCCAAGCCAGAAGGGAGTGGCATGACATATTTAAAGTGATGAAAGGGAAGAACCTACAAGCAAGATTACTCTACCCGGCAAGGATCTCATTCAGATTCGATGGAGAAATCAAAAGCTTTACAGACAAGCAAAAGCTAAGAGAATTCAGCACCACCAAACCAGCTCTACAACAAATGTTAAAGGAACTTCTCTAAGTGGGAAACACAAGAGAAGGAAAGGACCTACAAAAACAAACCCAAAACAATTAAGAAAATGGTCATAGGAACATAAGTATCGACAATTATCTTAAACGTGAATGGATTAAATGCTCCAACCAAAAGACACAGGGTCACTGAATGGATATAAAAACAAGACGCATATATATGCTGTCTACAAGAGACCCACTTCAGACCTAGGGACACATACAGACTGAAAGTGAGGGGATGGAAAAAGCTACTCCATGCAAATGGAAATCAAAAGAAAGCTGGAGTTCCAATACTCATATCAGGTAAAATAAACTTTAAAATAAAGAATGTTACAAGAGGGAAAGAAGGACACTACATAATGATCAAGGGATCAATCCAAGAAGAAGATATAACAATTATATGCACCCAACATAGGAGTACCTCAATACATAAAGTAACTGCTAACAGCTCTAAAAGAGGGAATCAGCAGTAACACAACACTAGTGGGGGACTTTAACACCTCACACCAATGGACATGTCATCCAAACAGAAAATTAATAAGGAAACAGAAGCTTTAAATGACACAATAGACCAGATAGATTTAATTGATATTTATAGGACATTCCATCCAAAAACAGCAGATTACACTTTCTTCTCAAGTGCACACGGAACATTCTCCAGGATAGATCACATCTTGGGTCACAAATCAAGCCTCAGTAAATTTAAGAAAATTGAAATCATATCAAGCATCTTTTCTGACCACAACACTATGAGATTAGAAGTCAATTAGAGGGAGAAAAAACGTAAAAAGCACAAACACATGGAGGCTAAACAATACATTACTAAATAACCAAGAGATCACTGAAGAAATCAAAGAGGAAATCAAAAAATACCTAGAGACAAATGACAATGAAAACACGATGATCCAAAGCCCTTGGGATGCAGCAAAAGCAGTTCTAAGAGGCAAGTTTATAGCAATACAAGCCTACCTCAAGAAACAAGAAACATCTCAAATAAAAAATCTAACCTTACACCTAAAGGAACTAGAGAAAGAAGAACAAACAAAACCCAATGTTAGTAGAGGGAAAGAATTTATAAAGATCAGAGCAGAAATAAATGGAATAGAAACAAAGAAAACAATAGCAAAGATCAATAAAACTAAAAGCTGGTTCTTTGAGAAGATAAGCAAAATTGATAAACCATTAGCCACACTCATCAAGAAAAAGAGGGAGAGGACTCAAATCAATAAAATTAGAAAGGAAAAAGGAGAACTTACAACAGCCACCACAGAAATACAAAGCATCCTAAGAGACTACTACAAGCAGCTCTATGCCAACAAAATGGACAGCTTGGAAGAAATGGACAAATTCTTAGAAAGGTATATCCTTCCAAGACTGAACCAGGAAGAAAAAGCAAATATGAACAGACCAAACACAAGTAATGAAATTGAAACTGTGATTAAAAATCTTCCAACAAACAAAAGCCCGGACCAGATGGCTTCACAGGTGAATTCTGTGAAACATTTAGAGAAGAGCTAACATCCGTCCTTCCCAAACTCTTCCAAAAATTTGCAGAGTAAGAAACACTCCCAAACTCATTTTGTGAGGCCATCATCACCCTGATACCAAGACCAGACAAAGATACTACAAAAAAAGAAAATTACAGACCAATATCACTGATGAATATAGATGCCAAAATCCTCAACAAAATACTAGCAAACAGAATCCAACAACACATTAAAAGGATCATGCACCATGATCAAGTGGGGTTTATCCCAAGATTGCAAGGAATCTTCAGTATATGCAAATCAATCAATGTGATACACCATATTAACAAACTGAAGACTAAAAACCATATGATTATCTCACTAGATGCAGAAAAAGCTTTTGACAAAATTCAACACCCATTTATGATAAAAACTCTCCAGAAAGTGGGCATACAGGGAGTCAACCTCAACATAATAAAGGCCATATACAACAAACCCACAGCAAACATCTGTCTCAATGGTGAAAAACTGTAAGCATTTCCTTTGAGATCAGGAACAAGACAAGGATGTCCGCTCTCACCACTATTATTCCACATAGTTTTGGAAGTCCTAGCCATGGCAATCAGAGAAGAAAAAGAAATAAAAGGAATCCAAATTGGAAAAGAAGTAAAACTGTCACTGTTTGCAGATGACATGATACTATACATAGAGAATCCTAAAGATGCCACCAGAAAACTACTAGAGCTAGTTAATGAATCTGGTAAAGTTGCAGGATACAAAATTAACGCACAGAAATCTCTTGCATTCCTATACACTAATGATGAAAAATCTGAAAGAGAAATTAAGGAAACACTCCCATTTACCACTGCAACAAAAAGAATAAAATACCTAGGAATAAATCTACCTAGGGAGACAGAAGACCTGTATGCAGAAAACTATAAGACACTTACGAAAGAAATTAAAGATGATACAAACAGATGGAGAGATATACCATGTTCTTGGATTGGAAGAATCAATATTGTGAAAATGACTCTACTACCCAAAGCAATCTACAGATTCAATGCAATCCCTATCAGATTACCAATGGCACTTTTACAGAACTAGAAGAAAAAATCTTAAAATTTGTATGGAGACACAAAAGGCCCCGAATAGCCAAAGCAGTCTTGAGGGAAAAAAACGGAGCTGGAGGAATCAGACTCCCTGACTTCAGACTGTACTACAAAGCTGCAGTAATCAAGACAATATGGTACTGGCACAAAAACAGAAATATAGTTCAACGGAACAGGATAGAAAGCCCAGAGATAAACCCATGCACCTATGGTCAACTAATCTATGACAAAGGAGGCAAGGATATACAATGGAGAAAATACAGTCTCTTCAATAAATGGTGCTGGGAAAAGTGGACAGCCACATGTAAAAGAATGAAATTAGAACACTCCCTAACACCATACACAAAAATAAACTCAAAATGGATTAGAGACCTCAATGTAAGACTGGACACTATAAAACTCTTAGAGGAAAACATAGGAAGAACACTCTTTGACATAAATCACAGCAAGATCTTTGTTGATCCACCTCTTAGAGTAATGGAAATAAAAAGAAAAATAAACAAATGGGCCCTAATGAAACTTAAAAGCTTTGGCAAAGCAATAGAGACTACAAGCAAGACGAAAAGACATCCCTCAGAATGGGAGAAAATATTTGCAAACAGACAAAGCATTAATCTCCAAAATATATGAACAGCTCATACAGCTCAATATTAAAAAAACAACCCAATCAGAAAAGGGCAGAAGACCTAAATAGACATTTCTCCAAAGAAGACATACAGATGGCCAAGAAGCACATGAAAAGCTGCTCAACATCACTAATTATTAGAGAAATGCAAATCAAAACTACAATGAGGTATCACCTCACCCCAGTTAGAATGGCCATCATCAGAAAATCTACAAACAACAGATGCTGGAGAGGGTGTGGAGAAAAGGGAAACCTCTTGCACTGTTGGTGGGAATGTAAATTGATAAACCACTATAGAGAACAGTATGGAGGTTCCTTCAAAAACTAAAAATAGAATTACCATATGACCCAGCAATCCCACTACTGAGTGTATACCCAGAGAAAACAATAATTCAAAAAGACACGTGCACCCCAGTGTTCATTGCAGCACTATTTACAGCAGCCAGTTCGTGGAAGCAACCTAAATGCCCATCAAGAGACGAATAGTAAAGAAGATGTGGTAAATATATACAATTGAATATTACTCAGCCATAAAAAAGAATGAATTGGGTCATTTGTTGGGACATGGATGAATCTAGAGACTGTCATACAGAGTGAAGTAAATCAGAAAGAGAAAAACAGGTATTGTATATTAACACATATATGTGGAACCTAGAGAAATGGTACGGATGAACCGGTTTGCAGGGTAGTAATTGAGACATATGTAGGGAACAAACGTATGGACACCAAGGGGGAAAGTGGCGGAGGCTGGTGGTGGTGGTGCTGTGATAAATTGGGAGATTGGGATTGACATATATACACTAATATGTAAATATGGATAACTAATAAGAACCTGCTGTATAAAAAAAAAACAGCTACAGTAATCAAAACAGTATGGTATTGGCACAAAAGCAGATTGTATAGATCAATGGAACAAGATAGAAAGCTCAGAAATAAACCCATACACTTATGGTCAATTAATCTACGACAAAGGAGGCAAGAATATACAATGGAGAAAGGACAGTCTCTTCAGTAAGTGGTGCTGGGAAAACTGGATGCCTACAGGTAAAAAGAACAAGCATTCTCTAACACCATATCAAAAAATAAACTCAAAATGGATTAAAGACCTAAATGTAAAACTGGATACTATAGTACTCCTAGAGCTGAACATATGCCGAACACTCTTTGACATAAATCATAGCAATATTTTTTTGGCTCTGTCTCCTAGAGTAGTGGAAATACAAAAATAAACAATTGAGACCTAATTAAACTTAAAAGCTTTTGCAAAGGAAACCATAAACAAAAAAAGACAACCTGCAGAATTGGAGAAAATATTTGCAAGTGATGCTACCGAGAAGCGATTAATTTCCAAAATATACAAACAACTCATACAGCTTAATATCAAAAAAACAGACAACCCAATGAAAAAATGGGCAGAAGACCTAAATAGACATTTCTCCAAATAAGACATACACATGGCCATCAGGCACATGAAAAGATGCTCAACATAGCTAATCATTAGAGAAATGCAAATCAAAACTACAATGCGGTATCACCTCACACCAGAATAGCCATCAATAAAAAGTCTACAAACAATAAATGCTGGAGAGGGTATGGAGAAAAAGGAACCCTCCTACACTGTTGGTGAGAATGTAAATTGGTGCAGCTACTGTGGAGAACAGTATGGAGGTTCCTTACAAAACTGAAAATAGAATTACCATATGATCCAAGAATCCCACTCCTGGACATATATCTGGATAAAACTCTAATCTGAAAAGATACATGCACCCCAGTTTTCATAGTAGCACTGTTTACAATAGCCAAGACATGGAAGCAACCTAAAGAAGATGTGGTATATATACACAATGGAATATTACTCAGCCATAAAAAAGAGTGAAATAATGCCATTTGCTGCAACATGGATGGACCTAGAAGTCATATTAAGTGAAGTAAGTCAGAGACAAATATCATATGATATCACTTATATGTGGAATCTTAAAAAATGATATAAATGAACTTATTTGCAAAACAGAAATAGACTCACAGACATAGAAAACGAACTTATGGTTACCAGAAGGGATAACAGGGGGTAGGGGGAGATAAATTAGGAGTTTGGGATTAACATATACACACTACTAAGTATAAAACAGATAAACAGCAAGGACCTACTATATAGCACAGGGAACTGTATTCAATGTCTTGTAATAACCTATAATGGAAAAGAATCTGTAAAAGAATATGTATATATATTCTTTTATATGTATGACTGAGTCACTTTGCTGTACACCTGAAGCTAACACAACATTGTAAATTAACTGTACATCAGTTTAAAAAATGGATTTAAAAAACTGCACGTGGGGCTTCCCTGGTGGCGCAGTGGTTGAGAGTCCGCCTGCCGATGCAGGGGACACGGGTTCGTGCCCCTGTTCGGGAAGATCCCGCATGCCGCGGAGCAGCTGGGCCCGTGAGCCATGGCCGCTGAGCCTGCGCGTCCGGAGCCTGTGCTCTGCAACGGGTGAGGCCACAACAGTGAGAGGCCCATGTACCGCAAAAAAAAAAAAAACCAACAACAAAAAAAACTGCATGTGCATCTACAATTATTTCAAAATAAAAAATAGATTACTGAATTGTAGAATCTGGGTGGTGGATATGCAGATATTCACTATAAAATACTTTCAAATTTACTATATATTAGAAACGTTCTGTAATGAAATATACAAGAAAATAGATTTTTCATGTTTACAAATGCAGTGCATCACCATCACATCTTTACAGTATTATAATGTGTATATTAAATGACAACTTGAAATAAATCCAGAAATCACACACATCAGTATTTAACCAGGTGAAATGAGCCTATATTCACACAAAAAATTATATGTGAACACTTATGATGTCTTTATTTACAGTCAGAAACTGGAAACAAGCTTAATCCCTCAGCTGGGGAATGGATAACCAGACTGTGACACATCCTGTAATGTAATACTACTCAGCATTAAAAAGGAACTTACTACTAATACACGTAACAATATGGATGAATGTCAGATGCATTTGCTAAGTGAAAGAAGCCAGATTTAAAAGACTGCATTCAGTATGACTCCTTTTATGTGACATTCCTGCAAAGGAAAAAGTAAAAAGACAGATATCAGACTAGTGGTTGCCAGGGCTTGGGCCTGGTGGCAGAGGGTATTTCAGGGCTTGATGGGACTGTTCTGTGTCTTGATATTCATGCTTGTTACACAACTGTGTATATTCATCAAAACTGAGAACTGTACACAAAAAAGGGTGAATTTCACTGTATGTAAATTGTCTTAATTTTTAATAATGAAAAAGTGTGGCCATTAATAATGAAAAAATGGCCATCGCTGAGGGAGAACAAGTGTCTTGACTAAAAACAAACCAAGTTAAAGATAATTTTAGAAAATACTTTTTCAAATGGCACATGTCCACCTTCTCTCCCACCAATACCCACCTTTAGTCATACACTCTCTCCTCCCAGTTGTAAACTTTCTCTAATGTCTTGATATGGAATTCACACATAATAGAGATGAAGAAACAAACTGGAAGGGTGTTATTTCACTACAGCATAAAATTAAACTCTGAAGTCAGTATGTTTAATTATAAGTCTAAGTTAAAATTACACAATTAGTTCAGAAAATGAATTACAGTGGCTGCATTGGGGAAGACATGGTCATTTGTATGAAAAAGTATTTATTTCAGTAGAAGCCAATGGTATGAAAGGTGTGCTAAAAATAAAAGAGGCATAATATAATATATTCTTGGCCTTCAGAAAGGTAAATATTCAACGATGAGAGTAATATTTACACTCTGAACTTTGTTGGATCACAGCTGGAATATCTTATATAGCTTTGTCACTTAAGATAACTCGAGAGACTTAACAGCTGCTTGTAAGTTTGTGAAGGACTGTTATGTAGGAGTGGCAGTAGACTTTGTGTTGCTTTGAAGATACCAGGGAAGCAGGCAGGTTTTATACTTATGAGTATTTCTAACAGACCAGTACAAAAGTGAAATGGTACTACGTCTGAAATATTAAGCACTCTGCTTTGATATGTGTTCAGAGGCACATCGTCTCCATTCTATGGTCTCTGGGACCCTGTAGATTGTTTGATTTTATTCTTTATCTTACTTTAAGGTTTTAATATACTGTTTATATGTATTATTAATATCTTCTCCAGGCTAAGCATACTCAGGTTTCACGTGTTGGCAGGTGGTACTGCTGTCTTCTGTATCTGACTATCTAGACCCAGTCCTATAACTTCTATTCTCATTTTCTACAGTTTTAACCAAGAACTTTTAAATTGTTTATTTAATACCTCTTTCTAGAAAACAGAGACTAGCACCTTAAATAGTATCTGTACATAGTAGATATATTTGAATGAATAATTTCACCCCTGTTCTATGTTTTCACACAGGTAACAGTGATTCACATTGAGGTTACTTGAAACATGCAAAAGTTTCTTTTTTTTTTCTGTACAGGAATTTCGGCAGAAAGTAATGCTGGGAACTCCTTTCCTAGTTATTTGGCTGGTTGGGTTTATAGCAGACCTAAATATTGATTCTTGGCTCATTAAAGGGCTAATGTATGGTGGCGTTTGGGCTACAGTACAGTTTCTTTCAAAGTAAGTGTGTTGTTTTAGCTATATTTTTAACTGGACATGTAAGAATATAGTTTGGACCTGGCTATATAAAATTAATGTTTTGTATATTTAGAACACTGCCTTTATATAACTTGTTTGATCTTAATTTAATGTTAAAGAATTTTTGGCAGATTTATATCTGAAATCTTTAACATTTTTAACATTGTTGTTAAAAATGACTCTAAAGGTACTTCCAGTGACAAGGTCTAACATATAATTTTGAAGGCTAAAATGCAGCTTTAAGACATTTCAATAGAAGTAGACTCAAGTTTGTTGAACTCTAAATGTAATATACATTGCTTATTTCTGGGTAACTATAATGCTTGAGCTTACCTTTCCATAGGAATTATATTTTCTTTGATCATAGGCAGTGTGCAAGAAAGAGGTTTGATTTTAGCGCAAGGTAGAGTCTAAGCATATGAAGTAATGCTCAGTTTTGTTTTGTTTTAAAATTTTCTCTTTCTCCTTTTTTATTTAAACATTGTGATCATGCCCTTTTCTTCTTATCCCTAGATCCTATTCCCCTAAAGTGGCCCATCCAGCAAACTAGGCAGGCATTTATGATCCAGAACTTCCCACCTAATTTCTATTCCTTTAGTACCTTGTTTTCACCAGAATTTCAAAAGAGAGTTCTGAAAATAATTCAGAGAGAGATGAGAATGGCTGGTAATGCACTAATGTGGTAACTCTCAGGAAGAGGCTTAATTCTAGGTAATTAATCTCATTTTAGTGTTTCTAGGCATTCCAAGGGGTAGTGTGGTAGGAATTCACCAATACTCCCTACTTAGTGTACATGGATGGTTGATCCTGCTTATGTTTAATAAAATTTATCAGTATTTATTTTTCCTGAATTCTGTAAACAATGACCTTTAATTCCTCCAAGTTAGCCAGTTCATTCTCTTTGAGAAGATGTGCTGAAAGCTTAGTGGGAATGTGTAGGTAAGGAGAAGTAATGATGAAACGTAGAGAAAAACTTGGGGATTGCTTTGCGCTCATTTGTTAAAATTATGTCTTTGGTGGGTAATATGCTGGGTGATAGAGTTACTGTATATACTAAAGTGAGTTATTGATTTAAGAGAATAGGAATACAGTGAAATTCTAAAGTTGAAAAGTACATAGAATATAATTTTAATTCTGATGAATTAAAAGTAGCTTAAGACTCTTGCTGAGTCATTCAGCTGTGCACTCATTTCTTATTGAATATTATGAAAACAGTATGGATACTTAAGCATCCTGGATTTCTGGGTTTTGTTAAGAGTATACTATACAGAATATATGTGATTTTCATTTAAATAAATAAATATTCTTTTTTACAATGAAATATAGAGTTCAAATTCGATAAAACTTCTTGTGTTTTACAGATCCTTTTTTGATCATTCGATGCATAGTGCATTGCCCCTTGGAATATATTTGGCAACCAAATTCTGGATGTATGTGACGTGGTTCTTCTGGTTTTGGAATGATATCCTTTGGTTATAAAGGTCTTAGCTTAATAATAATTTAACATAAGAGCTGAACTACTCACAACGTGCTACAGTAAAACAGTATTCCTAGAAAAATAAGTATGAACTAATGTATTGTTTTTAAATGTTTCATATTTAATAAATTGCTTTTCAAAGCTGCTTTTAATAATATCAGTAATAATAATAATAGTGACCATTTATTGATTTTTTAAAGGGCATTTTCTTAAATACTTTGTGCTCCATTTAGTATACATCCTATACGTTAGTACTATTGTCTCCATTTTATTGATGAGACAATTTAGGCTTAAATAGGGTAAGCTGTTATTCTTGCCCAAGGTCACACAGCTAGTCTCTAATAAAGCAGGGTAGAAACACATATTTGTCTTTATTCTATAACACTTACTCTGAACCTTTCTACTGAACTGTGATTTCCATGTTTTAGTGTCAAATTATTTTCTCTAAATATTTTCTTATTATCACAACTTAATATTTTGCTGTGATAGGTAACAGTTTTCTCTTTTGCTTCATGAAAAACATGTAATGCTGTATCTTCAAATGTTGCTAACTTCAGCATATTATTTCAATGTACTATACTTTTAAAAAGTAATATAATTTGAAATTGTAAATGTGTGTGTATGTGTGAGATTCAGATCTCACATCTCAAGAAGTCAGATTCACATCTCAAGAAATAAGGACAATGTCAATTTTTGATATTTTTAATAGAAAAAAGTCAACCAGTAAGACAGTCTGTTTTATTATACTAAAGGTACATGTTTCATAAATGTCTTAATCATTTTTCAAGACATTGCTATAAAAAGTATATAAGATTTTAAATGGTATGAATTATTCAGTGACTTTTAACTGTTCTGAACAATATTAATTAATAGCTGGTTTCACTTCACAGTGTTACATGGTTTAATATTGCATTCTTTTTAAGTTGTCTTGTGTATTAGACAAAAGCAAAATATGCTAATTTTCTTTGTGAAATGGAGCCTCAGAATTGTAACTACACTTCTAATTCTTATATTTTCACAGCATTGTAGGATTACTTTTAGAAAGTGTAGTACTTTTAAATACTTTCTTAGCATAGTGTCTACTGAAATTTTTCCATGTGGCAGTTTTCACTAGCTCATTCTAGGCTTGTATTATACTTTGATATAAAAATTGTTCTTCAGGGATTTATTAAGCATTAGAACTATCTTATTGGAACATTTAATGCGTAAAACATATCTGCTCTTTTTCAGTACCTCATTATTTTAAATTTATAAAAAAGCACTGACCTCTGAAATGACTTCAGTATTCCAGACATATTTTCTAACTTTGCTTCCTAAATTGGACAGTAAATTTTATGTTCAAGGAAAAAAGTCAGATTCACATCTCAAAATAATTTTAGACTGTTGCTGTACTCTTATTAATCTGTTTGGATGTAAGTAGAGAAAAACAGGATAATTAGTAAAGTACCAAATAATGAAAACTTTATGCCAGAGAGTTTTATATAGTCTGTGTATAAAGACTTGTGCCTAGGAACATCAGATGGCACTTAAGCACTTGGAGACCATTTTAAACAGCAAAATCACCAAAAGAAGCACACAAATGCTAAACAAGAAGGCAGAGTATTGCCTCATGTAACTCAGCGGGGAATGTGTGCATAGGGCAACTCATATTTCTTGCTGCTTTGCACGTACAAATGACTGCAAAAGCACTGTCAATATTGATTTTGGAGTTACAAATAAATTGTAGCTAGTAGGCATGAGGATCAACTGTATAAAAGTTATTTTAGTTCTCATAATATGTTACCCAACTTAAGTGTTTTTGTGGTGGTAATGAGTATTATATTGATGTAAACCATTTGTTATAATAAATTATTTTTCTTTTTTACTATTCATTAGGTAAGTATTACCCCATATACATGTTATATTTGTTTAGTGACTTTCTGGTTTATAGTTCTTTCAGATATGTTGTTTTACTTGGTTCTCAGAACAATCCTTTCAGATTAAAAAAATAAATCACACAAATCGTAATGCTGTTTTCTAACTGATGGAAAAATTGAGGTTCAGAGAAGTTGTATGTCTTGCTCAGAGTTACATAGCTAGGTAATTATCGAGAGTCTGATATAGAACCCAGCTCTTTGACCTGATACAGTATGTCTTCAAATGCCCTATTTTCTACTCTGAACATAATTTTTAAGTTCCTAAACCTTCTTAGAAAGCAATTTAGCAACCTGTAGAAAGGGCCTTTGATCTCTTAATTATTTATAAGTAAATAATAAGAGATAAGATCAAAGATTTATTTACAAGGATATTTATCATAGTACCATTTACAATATAATAGGGAAAAAATGGAAATAACCTAAATGTCCAACCTGAATAGGAGGAAAGATTTTTCAGTTATGTGACATATGGTACAGGATAAAATAGCCATTAAAATGCTTTTCTAAGACTTAGTGATATGGGCTCATAATTAGAATATAACAAATGAAAAAATACTAAATTGTATTTACAGAGAGATTCTAATTTTAAAACGTGCAAAAGAGCCGGAAGTGAGTACATGTAATTTTAGCTGTGGTTATTTCTGGGTGTGAGATTTGTGAGTGATTTTCTTGTGCTTTTATTTATTTGAAAATTTTGTTCATTGACCATACTTCTTTTATAATAATCAAACAACTCTAAAATTCACTGTGGTGAACAGTAGAGTCTACTGTTTATTGTATTGGCAACACTTTTGAAATAACTTATTAGGAATTTTATATCTAAAAATAATTATTTTTCAATCAGGTCTTAAGCTTCTTAAACCAAAGGTGGATGTGAGAAACTTACGGAACCTGGATCATTACATATGTAAAAATGAAAACAGTGCAGAATTATCATTTTCGCCATTCTTTCCTATGCATTTTCCTCTTGAGCATTTTTTCCTGTAGTTTACTCTTAGGACTTCTTCAGTTTTACATGTATCTCTGCTAGTTTCCTTCTCATATTTTCTAAGCTTTTTAATCCCTATCTTTAGGTATCCAGTCATCACCTGTGAATTCCAACAATACTGCTATAAGTATTCTTGTATATCTTTTTTTTGTGCACATGTGCAGGTTTCTGTGAAGTCATTGAAGATACTCTTACAAAAGTTCTTAGTTCACATGTGTTTGACTACTGTGTATAACGAATGATGTGACGGGAGAGGTCAGTGTCTTCCTTTTTGCTCATTAGAGAACTCATTGCTCCAACACACTCTTTCCTCACTCAGTTGCAGTACCAACCTCGATATTTATCAAGTTTCCTGTACTCTATTCGGTTTATTGATCTGTGTGCCTTACCAGTACTGTATTATCATATTACTGTAGCTTTATTCTTAACTCATGATATCTGGTAGGCCAAGTTTCCCAACTTTTTGTTTCTCAGTAATATCTTACCTCTTTTTAGCCCTTCGCACTTCTGCTTAAATTTTTTAAAATCAGCTCCTTAAGTTCCATGGGAAGCCTAATGCAATTTTGATTGAAATTCTATTTAAGCTATAGAATAATTTAGAGAAAAATGACTTCTTTCTGATATTTAGATCTTTGCTATTTCAGAATATCCTAGAGTGGGTGGCTTAAACAACAAAAATTAATTTTCTCACAGTTCTGGATCAGGATGCCTGCACGGTTGTGTTCAGGTGAGGGCTCTCTTCCCGACTTACAGACAGTCACTTTCTCCCTGTGTCCTCACATGGCAGGAAGAGAGTGAGAGAGATCTCTTCTTTCCTCTTCTTATACAGCCACAGTCCTGTTGGGTTAAGGCCCCACCCTTATGACCTCATTTAACCTAATTATCTCCTAAAGAGCCTATCTCCAGGTACAGTCACATTATAAGTTAGGGCTTCAACATATGAATTTGGAAGAGGGGAGACATGATTCAGTCCATAGCAGAAGTCCAGGGTGGGATTGATAAGAATTCTGACTTTGTCTTTTCATCCACATTTCCCATACTACTAATACAGATGGAGGTGGGATTAAGAACTACCCCAGGTGGCCTGTCTCACCAGAATCATCTTCTTTCCTTGACCCCTAGTTTGAACTTTATGGTATAGTGTGGCTTGTCCTCTTTCCAAAGTTGTTGCTTGCATTTTGCAGATCACTTGGTTGGTTTGATTGACTGTTTTTGGTTCATTTTGGGAGTATTATGGTAAGTTAGAGCTGTACTTCACAGCAGGCATCAAAATAACATCCAAGTAGATTAAAGAGTTAAATGGAAAAAGAAGATTCCATAAACATTTAAATGAAAACGTTGATGACAAGTATTTGTTTTATTTCTAATTGGAGGACTGTTTAAGCATAAAAACAAATACAAATTAAGAATAAAATAGTGCTTCTCTTGCTTCTAAATTTGCAGCTCTTTTCCTTTACTCAATGCTAGTGCAAACATAGTGATCAACAAATGTGTATTGCTAGTGGGGTTGTAAATTGGTGTATCTTTCTGTAAATAATCTGATGGTATAAAAATATATATCAAGCAATAAAAATGTTCATACCCAAAGATATTGTTCCCATAATATTTAATGACCCAGGGTAAACTGCAGAGCACTTTGGAGAGGCAGAATAGCATAGGTAGTAAGAGCCTAGCTTGTAATACCAGCTCCACCTCTAATCCATTCTTTAATCTTAGACTGCTTAATTAACCTCTGCCTCAGTTTTATCATGGGGATAGCAGCAGGCTTTATCATAGGGTTTTTGTGCAGCCTAAATAAATGGCTTGTAGTCAGTGACAAATAAGTGTTATTTTATTAATGTTAATAAATACACAATGATCTCAATTATGATTAAAAGTGCAGAATACCAAAAATAAAAGGAGTTATCTCTGGGTTGTGGAGTTACTGTTTTTGTCTATGCTTTTTAATGTTTTCTAACTTTCATTAGGAAAAAAGGTTTACAAAAAACAGCCATACCCAAAAATTATTTCTGTTAAATGCTTTAAATTAACTGCACTGATCTATTGCTAAAGCTAAGTTTAAACTACCATTTGAAGATATCTAATCTCTTTCCCTTTAAAAAAGCAAAGAAATTCTTTAAGTTCATCTGATATTTAATTCCTGAATATCCCTTTCAAACCTGTAGTCATTTACTGAGCTGCTAGTTAGCTCTCTGCAAATTTAATCCAGGCTGTAAGAACCTGACCTATATATACTTATATGTTAGCACTTTTTGAAACTGTTATAATAAGATACTGCCCTGAAAAATGCCACGGTTCGGCATTCATTGCACATACATTTATCCAGCTTTATTCTTAAGCGAATTTTGCTGTTGGAAGAGCTGAAAATTTGACTTTCTGTTTATTCTCTTCTGGCTGTACCTATGGATTTTGGGGAATAAGGATGGTGAAAGTTGGGAATAAATAGGGGACTGGAGAAAGAGAAATCACTTTTATATATGGCAGGTGATATTAACTACTCTTTCTTCCTTTTTTTCCTCTTGTATTTTAAGTGGTTGTTTAGTGTTTTCATATTTACCAAACAAATACAGGATTGTTTCATTCATGAAGCTGTTCTTTCTTTCTTTTTTCTTTTTTTTTTTTTTGTGGTACGCGGGCCTTTCACTGTTGTGGCCTCTCCTGTTGCGGAGCACGGGCTCCGGACGGGCAGGCTCAGCGGCCATGGCTCACGGGGCCCAGCCGCTCCGCGGCATGTGGGATCTTCCCGGACCGGGGCACGAACCCGTGTCCCTTGCATCGGCAGGCAGACTCTCAACCACTGCGCCACCAGGGAAGCCCGAAGCTATTCTTTCTTACCTGTGCTTCATAAGAAATATAGAGTGTGTATACATGATAATGTCCAAATGTCTTACAGAATGTTTGTATGATACTTGTACTACATAAAATCTTTGTTTTTGGCCGCACCCTGTGGCTTGTGGGATCTTAGTTTCTTCACCAGGGATCGAACCCAGGCCATCGACAGTGAGAGTGAGGAGTCCTAACCGCTGGACCACCAGGGAATTCCCAGCCTAACATTTTATTAAATCTTTTGTTTTTTTTTTTTTTACATGTACATGGGGGCCTTCATAAATAATGAAGACCTGAAGAAGTGACCAGAGTAGGAATCTTTATGCCTTTTAGCAAAGAAACGATACATTTGTGAAGAAATGACAAGCCAGAGGGTTTGAGCTAGGGGCAGTCAGTTATGGGGATGTGACTAGGAGCTGTGTGGGGAGACTAGTGGAAGAGAAGGGTTAGTGCAGTCAGTATGTGAAACACAGGTCCCTGTCTGTCAGTGTCCTTCCCAGGCTTTGGTGATGAGGCCTTTCCTTTCTTCTCTGGTACAGGGAAGGCACCATTCTCGTGAGAAATTTTGTGGATAGCTTTTGTACCTACGTAAAATCTTGAAAATGGTATGTTTTGTGTCCCAAAAATGTGTTGCTCTAGCAACATTGATTTATTTCTCCCAGTGTTATTGAAAATAGTCTTTGATTCTTCACTTATAAGTGCCTAGTACATTTCTTATATTTTCATTAGGTAGAAAAATGTAAACATAGAAGCTTTTTCTGTTTTAAGCAGGTTTATAAGTACCTTTTCTAAAATTAAGGCCACCTTGAATGTGGGCAAAAATGGCAACGGAGAGAATGTAAAAACAGTCTTTTAAATAGATGGGTGTGATATCTAAGTGTTTGGTAGATTTTAATGCATATAGATAAAATATTGATAATATGCTAATTACTTTGAACATGAGAAGTCCCTTCATTTTTGTTAAAAGAAATAATGATCATTTAAAAATAATGTATTCACTGACTTTTCAAAAGTGTCAGATAACCCTACATGATTTAAAGTTCATAAAAAATTCACATTTTTAGTTTTTACACTTATTTATGAGCAGAATGGGAAATGTACTTATTTTGATGTAATAGATAGACTAACATATATAGATGTAATCTATTTTGATGTAATAAATAAACCATCTTGTATTTTTTTGGAGGTTTTTGTGTGTATGTGTGATAAAATTTTACAGATTATAAGTTTACCTATAATAATAACTAGTTTTCATTGCTTCTTTAGATTCCTTAACTTTAGGTACATCTCAACTTTTTATTTATCCATCTTCCATTCCTTGTCAATAGTATTGCACTTTTCTACCATTTTGGAAAATCTTGGAAATCAGATCCAGGGATTATTAAAGCTACAGAGGAACAAAAGAAAAAGGTAGCAAGATACAATCTAACTAGTCACTTGTGTTTTATTGCCAGATTATCAGTATTTTTAGCAGATAATAGAGTACAAAAAAGGAAACTAGAAATTTCAAACCAAACTGAGATTATGTGTAGTTGGTGCTCACCTTTGGTGTTCTTGTGATGCCAGTCCTTACAGTTCCATGACATTTTAAAATTTCATGTTTCTCTCCTTTATAAGGATTATGATTGTTTTGAGGGACAAATAACAGTAGTTTACACATCTCTGTAAACCTTCAGCAAATAAATATGCATTCAGTAAATGTTTGTTAAATGACTGTAAATTAGAAGGCCACTAAACTGGTTGATAGTGTAGATATATTGTTCTAATAACTGAAATGTTTGTATATATGATCCAGGGCACCCCTCATCTATAGCTGAGGTACGTAGGAAACTGAATTTATAATCCAAAGATGTCACGGTAAGTAGAGAATTGGATTAGAAGCAATTAGATCATTTTAAGAGCTATTTAATCCAGTCTCTGAAAACAGAACAAATCCTGATGAATTATTTCCTATCCACATGGATTAAAACACTAGTAGGTTCTTACGGTCTAATCTTCCCCTTTCTAAGCTGCATAAAGAGTGCTACCCTTATATTCCAGTATTCTTTAGACATTGCTGGTTATTGATTTGCCAGGTTTTCTTAGTCATAATCCAGTTCTGAAGATTCAGTTCTTTATTGGACTTAGGTTTACATTCGTCCCTTAATCATCAAAACCTTATACAGACTAGTTCTTAGGATAGGTCATTTAGTTTTATTCTCAGAGAAATATTCCCATAACTAAATGTAGGGTTGCTTTTTCATATATCCAAGAAATAAAATTCCTGTATTCATATTATAATGAAATAGCAGGAGTAAGCGAAGAGATTTTATTATCTTTAGCTGAAAACATTGGTTAATTAAAAATGAGCATTGTGTTTGCTGATACTCATATATTTATTTTTATTGAAGTATAGTTGATTTTCAGTGTCGTGTTAGTTTCAGGTGTACAGCACAGTGATTCAGTTATACATATATATATTTTTTCTGTTTCATATTCTTTTCCCTTATAGGTTATTACAAAATATTGAGTATAGTTCCCTGTGCTATGCAGTTGGTCCTTGTTATCTATTTTATATTTAGTAGTGTGTATTGATACTCATATTGATGGCACAATAGTTGGTATTGTTCTGTTTTGAATAATTTTTTTTTTTTTAATTCACAGACAATAGTTGAACTTGCAGAGACAGGAAGTCTGGACCTCAGTATATTCTGCAGTACCTGTTTGGTAATATATTTTTCTTTATTCTTCCCTCTCCCCTCTTCCCCTACCAGTGGAATAGCGTAGAGAGTTTGGGAAACCAGGACAGTTTCTTTCACTGAGCACATTTCTTGACCCACCCCTGCAAAATGCCTTTTAGATCATGGTACAGGAGGAAAGATGGTGAAAAGATGTCTCCTTTCCAATGTGCTTATTCCCCCGATGGTAGACCTTAACTACACTTATGATTCAGTGGTGCCATTCATTTGTATTCATTCTTATTCTCTTTTTCTCTCTTAAAATGTAATTCAACAAATAAAAAACTAAGTAATAAAAGTATTTAAAGTCAAAAGTTTACTATGATTCCCTAATATACTGTTATCCTAATTATATTTTAAGAAAATTTATTCTTATATTTAAAGGTCACAGTGGGAAATTATTAGATAACTTTTAAGACAACATGGCCTCTAAACTGGTTCAATTAGAGCAGTTATCCATCTGTATTAGAGTGTTTATTCAACTTAGAGCACTATTTTATCATTGATATTAAACATTGTCATATTCAACCAGGTCATAGATAAAGCTATATATGAAATTAAATGGCATTTACTTATGGAATCAGATATAGTGATACTGACATTGTTTTATTACTATAGACATCTAATTTCTATAGAATAATACTGTTTTGTGTTTTAATGATTTTCTGCTTAATTTGTATAATTAGTTCTTGTGGAAAATATACAGACTGCCGCAGTGGTTAAACCATATTTCTCTACATGGAAATGGAAATATCCCCAAATCATGCTTGAAACTAAATGCCCTTTTATACTTTTAAGTTATACACTACAACTGAACTAATATCTTAACAGTTGAATAATAATAAAATAATTGACTTAGTTTAGGATTCTGGAATGAGTTTTTGAAACTAAGCTCTACTTCTACAGATTCTTTTAAGTTGTTTCACTTAACCAAACAGTTGTTTGGTTGTTTGTTTCTTTGACCTAACAGTTATGATTTTGGATGTTCGAAATATATACTGCTTTACTCTTGGTAACAACTTTAGGGTACTGACTGATTCTTTTGTATTTTCAAGCATGCTTTAAAAAGGCTTTTGTTTCTGTGCTTTACAATAGGTAATTTACAGAATTGTATTCTTAACATTTAGGACATTTTTATACTCTACTATTCTGTGAAAATATAATTCTGTTCCACAAAGTCAGGTATACATTGCTGATATCCTTGCCATATAGCAAACAGGTTGTTGTTTTTTTAACACTTTATAGGCTATGCATTTAATCAATTATACCAAATTGTCTTTCAAACATTGTGCATGTGCTTTTAGCAGTACACTCAAAGCAAGCTGTGATACATGTCATGAATAGTTAGACAACTTCACTAGAGAATTTTCTTTCCATCCTGAACATTGGGGTTAAAAGTATGGTCAGAAGTAAAACAATAACTTTCCATTTTGATAGGAAGACTAACATTTGGTAAACAGTTCAATTAAATTAGTTGGATGGTTCTTCAGGACTGATACAGATTCTTGGGTCAGCTGCCTACCACTGCTGTTGTTTTCTTATCCTGGTGTGGTTGTCATTTGGGGTCAGCAGTCTTTTCTCTAGACAGTTCAATGCAGAGGCCCTTCTTAATTGGGAAATATGAATTTAAGAGTTGATTCTCTTCAGTTTCCTTGTGCATGAGGTACTTGAGAATACCTGATAAGAAGCCTTTCATCTAGGTTGGAGACAGTCCTTTAAATGGTGCTTATTCCAGTATGCATAACCCCTTGGTTATAGATCATGGGGCACCTGATCTTCATCCAAAGATAGATTACAGTGATCAGCTTCAGAAACAAGCTTAGGATATCTTCTTAATAAGTTAAGCTAAGCTTTACAATAACATAACATAGTTAAGTTAACATAACAGTTAAGCTTTACAATAACATAACATAGTAACAAAGAGCTATTTGGGAAGAGAGTTTTAGACGGTAAATACTGACCTCAATTAACAAAACTAGAATTTAACATCTATTGAAACATAATCTTTTCTATCTAAAAGTACCCCCATTTTTATCAGATATAGCCAAATTATGATTGTAGAAAGAATATCCCAAGTGGAAAACACATTTTCTAACCATTTCTTTTTTCATTGTGAGGGCATCAGTCTTGCAGTCAGCAAACAGGTTCTTTATATAGAGTTGCTCAATACAGTTTCATTATTAAGTAAATATCTGATGGTAAGAACAAGACTTTCTCTCATCATAGCATAAACATTTTATTATATATTATGTTATAAGCTGCATAATTCTGGATAGATAATGTGTTATTGTAAAATAAAGAGCTTGTTCTATTATAAAATGATTCAAATTGACAGAGGTATTTTGTCATTATATGGGTATCTTTACTTTGAAAAATACACAGACACATGTAGATCAGAATTTTCCAAAAATGAATTGCTCTGTAAGTGAACTACGGCAACTGTTGTGTTTAGGAGCCTTGTGTCAGTTTTTGTGCAGAATTCATTGACAGCTGTTGCCCAAAGAGGAGACTTAGCTGAGAGTTGGAAGTAAGGATAAAATTTGTTTGATATATCCTACTTCTTTCTGCTAATAGGTTTAGTCTCATATCTGTGGTGAAGAATGACTTAGCCTTTTCTTGAGTCCACAGATTTTTTAATACATGTAAGAACCACATAGTGCACCTATGCCTTTTTCTTAGTACCTCAGAATAGTGTGTAATTTATGCAAACTGTTGGGGAAATGTTAGTGCTTTTATTGAAACACAAATAAAGGATATTACAAAATTTGTTTCTAGCAAGGGTTAATAACTGTAGCTCTTGTCATGTATCCAGCATTGGGACTAGCAGCTCTTTGAAGATCGCCAATGAGTTCTTGTATTCACTTGGTTGCTTTAGAGTAATGTAGAGAAAAACATTTCATAACACTTAGAACATCATAAACATGAGTTTTTTATTGCCTGTGAAGACCTGAAGAATGTATTTTATGTTTTTTAAAACAAACAGGGACTGCCTAAACTTCTTAAGCATGTTGTACTTTCTTAGATAAGGTCGTGCAGTTCAGCAGAGGAAGTGCTGTACCTTAATCTGAGATCTCAGATTTCTTTCACTAAAAGAAAGACGTGTACACTTACTGGGATTTTTTGCTGGATTTGTAAACTTTGGGAAGACATTTTATTAATGATGCGAATTTTTAAAGCTCTCTTTTATTCACTTCTAAATTGACCTTCCTTTTAGTAAGGAACCAATTTCATTTTATTAAGCAACAACCAGTATTATGACCATTAATTGCAATGCATTTTCATTAAGAAGCCTGAAGAGTGATATTTGAGGAATTTGAGGGCTGTGAATTAAATATAGTACCATTCATTGCAACAGCAAATTGATCTTTGATTCTTAATTATTTTTGTGAGTTGATGGTTCTGCCCCATCTTTATATTTTTATAAATATTTATATAAAATTTTTATATAAAAATGTTTATAAAATAATTTTCTATAAAAAATTTTTCTATAAAAATTTTAATAAAAATTTATAAAATATAAATTCTGCCCCGAATTTATATTTTAGAGTAGACTTATCCTCTTCATCTTTGTTGTTGCAGTTGAAATTTTATTAAACAAAAGTGATTTTTGTTTGGTTCTATTCCTTTGGAAACCTTGGTATAATCCTTTTCAAAAAATACCGGGTTTTTTTCATATTGTATTTTGAGAAAATAAAATGTTCGGCTTTCCTCTCTTAGGTATAGTGCCTTTCATAATCTTTTAACATGCCTGTTAACAGATACGGAAACCAGTGAGGTCCAAACATTGTGGTGTGTGCAACCGCTGTATTGCAAAATTCGACCATCATTGTCCATGGGTGGGCAACTGTGTAGGTAAGTTTTATGAGTAATTTCTAAATATATTGTTCATTTAAATTACTCTAGGTAACTAATGAAGTACAATATTAAAGTAGGTGTAGAAGGTTCATTCTAGCACCCTACAATACCCCTTGTTCCCCCAATTATTTTCTGAGTGGCAAAACATCAACTCAGTTGTAAGAGAGAGGGGAAAAGACATCATAAAATCAGTGTCTAGAAAAGATTGATATAATTTCTCTATCAATTCTCTCTGGTGCCTACTCTTTCCTATTTTCTCCATTGGATAACAGTGAAATCAGTAAAGAGGCAGATTGTGTTGTTTTTTAGTTAAACTAAAGAAAGTAAGGCAATAAAAAATATCTAAAGGTTGTTATGTACAGAGGCAGAGAAGGATGACAGATAAGAACTCTACATATCTCAGTGTTCAAGAATGGCATAGTCTGAGGAAATGAACTAAGTGGTCTGAGACGTGGCCCTGGAGATTTTATGAGAGGACAGCAGGGAAACATTACAAAGATTGTATGACTGTGTTGGGGAGAAGCCTTTAAAAAGTAGGATTTTAAAGTTTATAAAACTAAAGATAAAATAGGATTATTTAAACCTCAAGGCAAATAGTAGAATTAAAGCTCAAACTTGTGATTTATTTGGTTCATTAAGACTCTTTTGAATGAATATCATTGCAGTCACTACATCTTTGTGTGTCATTATAAGCATTCTTTTATTTTAACAATTTTATTAAAACATTTATTTTCTTGAAGAACATTTTGTAAAATAAATAATGTATGTGATTATTGTCCAAGGTGTATCTCACTTTTCATGGAATTTCGCCACCCCTACCTCACCCCTAGGTATATTTCCAGTTGTTTTTTCTTAGCTAAAAAAAATTGCTTCTGTTTT
The DNA here is from genome assembly GCF_008692025.1 of Phocoena sinus. Classification (NCBI taxonomy): domain Eukaryota; kingdom Metazoa; phylum Chordata; class Mammalia; order Artiodactyla; family Phocoenidae; genus Phocoena; species Phocoena sinus. The sequence goes on along the minus strand of NC_045772.1, from coordinate 42,082,149 downwards.
GTTCTTTAGGTGCAGGCAACCATAGATACTTTATGGGCTACCTATTCTTCTTGCTTTTTATGATCTGCTGGATGATTTATGGTTGTATTTCTTGTGAGTACAATTAGTTTTTTATCTTCTTAAAACACGTGTTTGTGTACTCATGCTTTACCATATTAACAAAAAATATGATAAAGACAAATGTGTTTTAACTAAAAATTATGGTTTGGGGCACCTCACTACAATGAAGCATAAAGAAAAAATAGATATAGAACTGTCAAACATGTTCAACATAGAGTATAAGAAACAGAATTATCAGTTAATTATCTTTTAATAGGCTTTGAAAAGCTTCTGGGTAAAAAACACCAACATTTTTCACATCACATGCTTGCTTTACTCTAGTAGTTTATAGATTTTGTGATTGTGCTAGTTGCTCTTTCTTACCAAACAGCTGGGAAAATATAGTTAAGTTTGCACAGAACTTGAAATATTTTGAAGAGTAAGGTATAATTATTGCCTATTAGAGAATATTTAAAAGGTTAAGAATAAGTTGTCATTCAGTGATCATATGGGTATAGTATCTTAGAAGAAATGATGGGGTTTTATTGCACTGAGAACATAATTTGGAAAGAATTTAAATGAAAATATTAGTTACTGTCCTTCAGGGCTTGGTGGTATTTAGCACAAAGATGTATTAGATACTGACTTAAAAATAAGTCTTGGATGATTTCCTAGTCCTCCTACTCCCACAGATATTAAGAATAATCTCTGTTATTGCCCTAATGAAAAAAGAGGTTACTTCCTCAAATAGGGATTAACAGAGAGAACGATTTTGTCAGAGATCTTTACCTAATTTCTGGCAGCCCAACACACCTGAGAGAGAGAGCATAGTCCTACTAATAACATCAGTTCTTTATGGCAGCAGCTCTCAAAGAGTAGATTTTGTTTTGGAAAAAGCCCCCCTCACCAAGGTGATCTTGTGTTATGTTCCTCCCCTCCAAAGAAGTCTCACATATCTGTATCATCTTATCTTTGTATAAAGGAATTGTTTTTTTACATATTGTATGTATGCAATACCAATCAAATAAAAACTGTATATCGTTACAGTACAGGTTTGTTGGTTTTTAGGATTGCCTGCTGCTTTTTCTATTTCTGCTTTTGATATGTTTTTTCACTAATGTACAAGGGGATTATTTAAGAGTATGAAAATACTTGCATTGAAAGTCATCATTTAAATTCTTGGATCGTGTTTTCTAAGTGGTGCCTACCACAAATGTCCACACGAGGTGCTTGAATGATTATTGAGTAAATTTGCGTTCTTCTGCTCTGATTTTAGACTGGGGACTCCACTGTGAGACCAGTTATACCAAGGATGGATTTTGGACATATATTACTCAAATTGCCACATGTTCACCCTGGATGTTTTGGATGTTTCTGAACAGTGTTTTTCATTTCATGTGGGTGGCTGTATTACTCATGTGTCAGATGTATCAGGTATGTGCAAGTGCATTATTTGTTCTTTAGTGTGCAGAGAACTTTTAAAAATTCACTCCTAGCTTAAAAGTTAACAATGTATTCTCTCTCTGTAACCATTCCTACTTTTCAGTAATTAAAATTTTTTCAAGAGTTAAAATTTTCAGTTTGCTGTTCCTTTCTTCTTCACTCTTTCTCTCCACCTCTCCTCCCTCTTCTTATATTATGAACTTTTAACTTTCAGTACTACTGTCATCAAAACTTTTTCTCTTTCCTGGTTTACATACATCCAGTTGGATATAAGTGTGAGCTTAGACTGATGGTTCCCTTAATTTTGTGTGTGTTTTAATATTTTATTACCTACAAATATCAGTATTTATTCAAGAGTTTTTTTCATTAGGATTTTTAAAAAAGCTCCTTCTTAAAGGGGCTGATGGAGAGGTAGTATGTACATAATGTCCATGCCTGCACATACACAGTGCCAGGTGACCTGTTTTTAAATATTTTCCCTGTTTAACCAGCTACTTCCCACAGAGTCAGATGGTACTGTGTAAACCCGCTTGATGATCTCCTGATGGAAAGCCAGAAACAGACTCCATCCTGATCCTCTTGAGAATTAACTTGTTTTATATTAAATATTCAGAGAGTTAATGGTTTGCTTTCTCTTGCCTCTTAGATATCATGTTTAGGTATTACTACAAATGAAAGAATGAATGCCAGAAGATACAAGCACTTTAAAGTCACAACAACATCTATTGAAAGCCCATTCAAGTACGTACATATCTATGAATTTAATATTTTCTCTTGACATATAAAGTTCCTTACTAACTAAACTCAGCAAATATCTAGTGAGTACATCAAAGAGAAGTATTTTCTTTAAGAATGGCAATAATATATGAAACAGGGAATATTTATTTTACTTAACAATGTGTAAAATAGCTTATAAAACATACCGAATACCAAGATTTCTGCCAGATGAAACATTGGTTAGTTCACCATAACTTTAGTATTTATCACATTAACTGTATATAAATTTGTGATATTCATTTTTTCCTTAATTATACAATTCAAACTTTATTGACCTACTAACGTTTAGTATTTGTTCTTTAACCTTTCCATCAATTTATAAATTTTCATTCAAAAATGAATGTATCCAGAAAATTGAAATAAGATTTTAAAAAATACAGTTGATTAAAATTCATTATTTAGGGAAATTTCCCAGACGCTAGGGCAACTACTTTTTGGTGCAAATTACTTACTTTATTTGCCCTCTGAATGACACAAAAATTTCCACACACCTAGTTTTCTTTTTTCTTTTTTTTAATTGAAGTATAATTGACATATGACATTATATTAGTTTCAGGTATACAACATAATGGTTTGATACTTGTATACACTGCAAAATGATCACTGCTAAAATCTAGTTAATGTCTGTCACCATACATAATTGCAAATTTTTTTTCCTTGTCATGAGAACTTTTAAGATCTATTCTCTTAGCCATTTTCAAATATGAAGTACAATATTAACTATAGTCACCATGCTGTATACTGCATCCCCAGGGCTTACTTATTTTAGAACCGGAAGTTTGTACGTTTTGAACCCCCCTCGCCTATTTCGCCCAGCCCCACCCCCAGCCTCTGCCCTCTACCAGTCTGTTCTCTGTATCTGTGAGCTTGAGTTTGGTTGTTCAGATTCCATGTAAGTGAGATTATGTGGTATTTGTCTTTCTTTGTCTGACTTATTTCACTTATAATGCCCTCACGGTCCATCCATGTTATCACAAGTGGCTATATTTCCTTCTTCTTTACAATGGCTGAATTTTATTTCAGTGTGTGTGTGTGTGTGTGTGTGTGTGTGTGTGTGTGTGTGTGTCGCATTATTTCAATCTATTCATCTGTCGATGGACACTTAGGTTGTTTCCATATCTTGCCTGTTGTAAATAATGCGGTAATGAACATGGGGTGCAGATATCTTTTCAAGTTAGCGTTTTCATTTTCTTTGGATAAATACCCAGAAGTGGAATTGCTGGATCATATGGTAGTTCTATTTTTAATGTTTTGAGGAACCTCCATACTGTTTTCCACAGCGGCTGCACCAATTTACATTCCCACCAACAGTGCACAAGAATTCCCTTTTCTACACATCCTCACCGACACTTGCTTTTCTTGTCTTTTTGATAATAGCCATTCAAACAGGTATGAGGTGATATCTCATTGTGGTTTTGATTTGCATTTCCTTAAAAATTAGTGACGTTGAGCATCTCCTCGTGTCTGTTGGCCATCTGTATGGCTTCCTTAGAAAAATGTCTATTCAGATCATCTGCCTATTTTTTAGTTGGATTGTTTGCTTTTTTGCTCTTGAGTTGTGTGAGTTCTTTATAGATTTTGGATATTAACCCCTTATCAGATGTATGATTTGCAAATACTTTCTCCCATTCAGTAGGTTGCCTTTTCATTTTGTTGATGGGTTTCCTTTGCTGTTCAGAACCTTTTTAGTCTAATGTAGTCTCATTTATTTATTTTTGCTTTTGTTGCCTTTGCTTTTGGTATCAGATTCACAAATTCATCACCAAGACTGATGTCAAGGAGCTTACCACTTGTGTTTTCTGGTTTCAGTTCTTACATTCAAGTCTAATCCATTTTGAGTTAATTTTTGTGTATGGTGTAAGATAGTGGTCCAGTTTAATTATTTTGCATGTGGCTATCCAGTTTTCCCAACACCATTTATTGAAGAGACTGTTCTATTCTTTTATTTATATATATACTTTTTAATTTGCATTCACTTCAAAGTTAAGAAACAGTAGTTTCCTAATAATAGAAATATTTAAAACTTTGAGTTTTACTCAAGCTGCTTATCTACTGCCATCAAGCTTTTGTGGTGCTATTAATTGTTGCATGTTTGTGGAAAGCATGTAAACCTTTAAATAAAAGCAAAAATAATAGAGTCGGTTGAGTAGTTTTGAGAATTCTCCCATAGGCACAATAATTGTGTAAGGTGTAAAACTGCTTTTCCAAAGGTATTCTTGAAGTTCTAAAATTTTGGGAACTTTCCTTGATATTTCTTTTTTTAAATTGCTATTCTTGGGTACACTGTCAAGTTTATGCTATTGATATTATTTTGTCTTTTACTCTCTCAATTTTGGATATAGTTTGTCTCCTTGCCAGAGAGCCACCAGTCAAGGAAAGGTTTTATCAAAAATTGCGTGTTACACAGGAATGAAAGAAATGCAAATTTGAATAACTTTAATATATAATTGTGTAACCCATTGTATTAGCAAAAGAGAAAAATCAGAGCCGTGAAGAAACATGAATGCATACATATTTTGTAGAGTTATAAGCAGGTTCTTTCTAGCAGGAAACCTGAGTTCTTAAGTTTCGAAAAAAATATGTTTAACATTAAAATGATATTAAACTCATATTAAATTATTGTACTAATAGACTTTTTTTTCTTTTTCTTTTTCTTTTTTGTTGGGGGTGGTGTTTAGCCATGGATGTGTAAGGAATATTATAGACTTCTTTGAATTTCGATGCTGTGGCCTCTTTCGTCCTGTTATTGTGGACTGGACCAGGCAGTATACCATAGAATATGACCAAATATCAGGATCTGGGTACCAGCTCGTGTAGCAGCATCTTTATCCTATGAAGCATATTGCTGAGTGGTGCCTGAAAATTGTGTCTGTCCGTGTCTCTCTCACACTCAAATCCACATCCTTTGAACAAATAGCATGCTATATGTAGGGCTAACTGTGAATTTTAGTCTTTTTTTTCAACACTTTTATTAACAAAAGTAAACATGGACAGAACACACTGCCACTTCTGGGAAGAATAAAGGTCTTAAAAAGAATGTTAATGGTTCTTAATATGGGAATTCACAAAATACTCAACTTTTTGGTTTTGTTCTCATAACATTTTTCATGAAAAAAGAGTGAACTTATTCTGTTGACAGACATGGTATACTGATCAGAAATGCTTGATTCTAGCTAAAATTAAATTTATGGTATACAGCTAAATTTTATGATGCAATCTAGTATTGCATTTAATTCCAAGAAAGTTGTCTTAAATTGCTTCAGACTAGTATTATGTACGTGTTAGAATGTACATGTAAATACTGTGATGAAAATCATGTGGTTTTATTAGGGATCTACTGTAATGTGTCTTCAAAGACACAAGAAAATAATGTTCACCAAAAAATGTGCTAACAATATTTTATTGCTATCAGCTGTTGGCAATGCTGATATATTTCTAGTTCAGTGAAATAATTTTTAGTAACCTTGCTCTAAGGTTTTATGGTCTGATAATAAAGCACTTGCATGAGTATAGTAAGTCATGTTATTTTGTTCAACTTAAAAGCCCTACTAAGTGCATGATACACCTCATAGTATGTATACTGGCACACACTATCCAGTAAAGCATAAATTAGAATTTAATTTGATGTGCACATAGTCCAGTTTTTTAAGGGTTGAGCTATTTTCAAGAAAAGACAGAACAAATAAGTTAATGCAAAATTCTCAATAATAGAAATAAATGGCTATACTGCAAAATAAAGTCTAGACAAAATAATGGAGTCTAGCTAAAGATGGAGCATGATCTCTGTACATATAGCACATGTGAATAAAAGAAAAGCTAATGGTATATTCTGGTTTTTAAAGAAAGACCTATCAGAAAGAATTTTATCCCTAAGATTGTTTCAATTTTCCCAATATTGAATGTTTTGAAATTTGTTAATGCTGTCTGAAACAATTTCAGAAAGATTTTCGAATTGTCAAACATGATGCACTGATCAATTTTTGTTGCAGCATTTCCATACTCTCATGGTGAACTGTTGGTCACTGCTTCCATAACTATTGTTTACAGGTTTAGTCCTCTTAAGCGCTATAGCAAACTGTGGTTCGAGCAACCTGTGGGAAACCTGTGAGAGGAAATGGGCTAGGGGAGGGTGGGAAAAGGGTGGTCCGACCAATGACAGATCCTAGACCAGTGTAAAGATTGCGTATCTGCATATAAATAATTTATCAAATAGTTTTCTCTTTGTGTCTCTATGTGTTAGTGTATTTAAAGCTGCTCATTTCATTTTATCCAACCAAAAAGAAAAGGGAGATAATTAATGAGCTTCTAGTGATGTTCAATATCGCTGTTGATAAGCATTATACCCTGCAAGTTCACTGCATGTCTGATGCTTGGTAAAATTAGTATTCTCTGTAAAATGCAGATTACAGGTATTAAAGCAGTCTAGTGGTATACCCGCCCCTTGCCTTAGTAAGAGGAGCAGTGAAAATATATATAGTTGATGTTCAGTATTTCCAAGTACCATTTTTATATAGTAGTTTCTTTGAGCATAAGTCATACATCAGAAAAATTACTCTTAGTGTACTTGAGTGTTTTAATATTAGAAAATTGGCATACGTACTTTATTTTTGAAAAGGGAAGAGATGGGTGTGGGGTGGCAATAGCATTGTGCCATTTTGTCATAGAATGTACAAAATTGGTTAACTTTACAGATGTCTCTGCTAGTTTTGACTACTAATTGGGGGAAATTTTAGATAATTTTTAAATTCAAAGTTATTTATAAAAGGCTAGAATTCATTTTAATTTTTTGTATTTTGAGCCACTTCACGTGAAGACTCAGTTGCAGTTTTTATCGAATACATTTTTATTAACAGTCAAATACAATGGTGGTTTTCTCAGAGTTTGGATGAGAGTGTTGCTACCATGTCCTTTCTTTATGGTACAATATTCTTTCTAGTGCAAAGGAGATGTCTTTTAGTTAGACAGAAAAAAACAAAACTCTAGATGTATACATGGAAAATATTAGCAATGTTAATGCTTTAGTACTAGCCATCTCATAGTACCAGTGAAATTTATAACTCAGAAATGGTCTGATGGTCAGGAGCCAACCATGCCTGTGTACTGTCTAATTATTTTGTAGGTCTGTGTGTGGAACCAGTTTAACCCCGTTCTAAAGTTGTGTATGAAGGTGACCCTTTGGGGAATAGTTCGTATCAGCTTCATTGCATACTTTTAGCAAATAGGAACTTATTTCTCAGCTCTAAACATGAATTACTTCTTTGGAATTTTTTCCTTATTTTGTTGTTCCCAGGAATTTATTTGAAATATTAATAGGCATAAAACAGCATCATTATTATACTTAAGCTATGGATATTTTTTATATTTTCTTTATTTATAACTGTGCCAAGTATTATTTTGCTACTTAACGTGTTACTCTGTGGAAAGAAAAACCTGTAAAGTGTTTAATAAATTAGCTCTCCTTACATAAATTAAATCTGTCAAAATTTTGTAAAATATCAATCAGAATAAATATTGACTCTTAAATGTGTGTTTGGTTTTTTGCTCAGTTCTCTTCAAGAAATTGATGAAACATGGGTAATGGTACCTGTGATATGAAAAGATTATTCTATATGTTTATATCTGGGTCAACTAGGAATCAGGTGGCAAGACTAGAAATTGGCAAAAATAGAAGGTGGTGGTAGTATTCTTTAAAAAAAAACAAAAACCAGCAACCTCTAATTCTGTGTGTGTATGTTTGTGTTTGTAATGAATTTTTTTTTAATAAGAGAATATGTTTTTCTTTAAGAATTTTTATTCTATGGAGTTACTTAGGATCCTCAAGGACTGTATGAATCTGTAAGATTTAAATGTAAGTATGTCTAAAGACTCTGTAGTAAAATAGTGGAAAAGGAAACCTACCAAGCATTGATCTCAGTTACTTGAGAAACCCTGCATGGCTAAGAAAGCTTTATTTGGGACTTCAAAAAGCAAAAATTACGGAGGAACCCTTTCCTGTTGTTCACATGATTGTTTATGGTTTAATTGAGAACCCAGTGGTGTTAAACAAATATTTTCAGATTGGACTAATTTTCATTTCATAATTATTTTACTGTATTGAAAGTAATGCCTCCAGAGCTGTGTAGAACTCAAGTAACAATGTTTTGAACAAATATAAATAATAAAGGAAATTCTACTGTAAGCCCTCCCTTTTCATTCCAGTTAGGTACTTTTCTCCTCTTTGTCTTCTTGTCTGGATTCCCCAGTCCTTCCCAGATTGGTAGTTTGTACCTATGATGTAGATTTCTGGTTCTAAGAGTTTACAGAGATAATTGGAAACAAGTGGTACATACCAGGACAAGAAATATTAGCTTCAGGTCAGAAAGTAAACCTTCAATTTCATAAAGTTCTTGGTATTAGAGTTTTCTATTAAATATCTTTATGTGACTATTAAAATAGAAAAATCTGTAATTCCAAGTGGAAACTTCAGAATGTCCCTTGATCTAGGTCAGCTAAGTCATAAACTCAAGGAAACCAAATGTGCCTATTAGAAAACTCTTTTTGCCTTTGAATTGGAGTATGAATGTTTTGCTCAGATAAATTTTACCAGAATATCTCTGTCATCAGATATTTACTTGGATTGGAAAATACTTTTTAATAGACAGCAGTGTTTCTAGTACTAAGTAAGAAAGAGGGATTATTTCCATCCAAAGCATTAGAAAGCCTCATTGCTGCTGCTGCTGTTTCTTGGATCTGTAGGTTTACACTTGTCATCAAATTTGGAAATTTTTCAGTCATTGTTTCTTCAAATATTTTTCTTCCCCCCTTTCAGCAAACTCCAGTTATACGTATATTAGGCCACTTGAGATTGTCCTATAGCTCAGTGATAATTCATTTTTTAAAATTCTCTTTTTTTCCCTAGTGTTTATCTTAGATAGTTTTTAATGTCTTTAAGTTCACTTAAATTTTTTTCTGCACTGTCTAGGCTGTCTGTCATCAGTACTATTCAGTATTTTTTATCTGCCACATTATAGTTTTCACCTACAATGTTTTATTTGAACCATTTTTACATCTTCTGTATCGCTACTTAACTCTGAAAATAGAGAGTACAGTTATAATTGTTTTAATATTCTTACCTGTTAATTTTCATATGTATGTCAGGTCTGGGTTGGTTTTGATAGATTTTTATTCATCATTATGGACTGTATTTTCCTACTTCTTTGCATGCCTGGTAATTTTTGATTAGATGCCAGACACTATGAATTGAGTGCTGGGTATTTTGTTATTCTTATAAAAATTCCAGAGCTTTGTTCTGGGATGCAATTATTCGGAAACTTTGATCCTTTCAGGTTTTGCTGTTAAGCAAGATTTGTTAGGCAGGACCAGAGCAGTGTTCAGTTCAGGGTTAATTATTCCCCATTACTGAGGCAAGACCTCAGTAATGTACTGAGGTCTCCATCCAAAGCTCCAAGAGTCACACTTCTCAATCTCACTGGTGAGAATAGGCACTATCCCCAGCTCCATATGAGCACCAGACACCATTCTCTCTAAATCTTTCAGGTGTTTTTTTCCGTAGTCTTGGATCTTGGGTAGTTACCCCGCATGCATGTGCAATCAGAACACAGCTGAAGACTTGCGGGGCGGGGGGGTGGGGTGGGGTGGGGTGGGGTTGGATGGCGCTCTACGAATTCCTGGGATTCTTCCTCTGTGCAGCTCTCTCCAGTCCCTCCAAAGCTAGCTGCTCTGGTTTCTCTGGACCCTCAGTTCTGTGTCCTCAACTTGGGGTGCCTTACAGCTCCCTCTGTATTCTCCCTCCTTAGACTATAGCCTGGAAACTCTGAAAATCCCAAGACTGACCTCATTTTCTCCATAACTTTCCTTTGTTGCCTACTGTCAGTCGTTCTCAAAACCATATTTTTTCATGTAATTAGTCTGTGTTTTTGATTGTTTCAAGTGAGAGGGTAAATCGGGTTCCTGTTATTTCAACTTGACTATAAGTGGAAGTCCGAGTTAATACAGTTTTTTAAAATTTTGTTTAATTTCTAATATGGAAAGTAATGATAGATGTAACTGTCATAAACAAAAGCTCTTTGGGGGTCCTCAGTAATTTGAAGAGTGTAAAGAGTTCCCAAGATCAAAAAGTTTGAGAACCAGTGGCCCAGGCCATCATTTCCCAGTGCTCCTTGAGATGTTAGTGGTTCCATGGACAACTAATTCAGTGCAAGGCTTTCTTCAAGTTAAAACAGACTCCTCAACTACAAGATCTCAAGGCCTTCAATCTGCTAGCATGCAATGTGAATCTACAGGAACATAGATAGATGGCTGTAACGCTCCCTGAACTTAATTGTTCATGAAGACTTTTTAGAACTAGAGTTGCCAGCAGTCCTTCCTAAATATACCAGACCACCACAAGGGGCTGAAAATATCCCAAGTGGGTCATTTTTAAAACAAATGCAGCATGCAGCACTTTAATATCACATTTGGATTACTTTGGGGCTACTCTATTGACTTACCTCCAAATGATGAAAGTGGTTCCTCCGAGAACAGAGCCTGCCCAAAGCCAAATTCCCTTTTCCACTCCTAGAACCACTGGAAGCTAATTTTATAGTTTTGGAGTAGCTGTTTTGCCATGGCTTCCAATTTAAGAATAAATTTAATTCTGAAAGGGGGGTCTAAACTTTATCAGGCAGAAATTTCAAATTACCAGGTACCTGGCAACTTCATGTAGAGTATTTTCCTATCAGATATCTATTAGCATCTCCAGTACAATTTGGGAAACATAGTTGGATGGGAAATGTTGGCTCTGTGTGGGAACAGTTACAACATTCTGGTTATCTACAGCACTGAAAAATTTAGTGGATAAAAAGGCATTTTTGTTCACAGATTTGCAATTTAGAACTCAACATAACTCACTTTGCTCCACTGGGTGTCAGCTGGGATGGTTCAAAAACTGGGGACTGGAATAGCCTGAAAGCTTACTCACTCATATGTCTGTTAGTTGATACTGGCTGATGGGGAAGATCTTAGCTGAGGTTATGGCTCTAATACTTACATGTGGCCTCCCCATGTAGTCTGGGCTTCCTCAAAACATGGTGGCTGAGTTCCAAGAGTAAGCATCTCAAGAGAAAGAGGCAGGCAAGAGCTGTGTTGTCTTTTCTAACCTAGCCTGGTCCATTATACTCTGTTAAAAATGAGTCACTATGACCCTTATTCAGAGAAAGGGGAATTAGACTCCATCTTTTGTTGGAATGTCAAATAATTTCTGCATGTGTTTAAAACAACCACAGAAAAAAATCAGAACTTACTCCGTAAATCTTCTTCAGTTCAGCCCAGTCCCTTTATTGTTAACTTCCCCAGCCTGCTTACCAAAAAGACCCTCCCCTCTCCCACGGTGAAACTTGCCTTATGGAACATGTGAAGTATTCAAGGCTAGATATAAATAACCATGAATTCTTTCACCTGGTACACCGTCAACTGACCTTTTCCTACCACGTTTCTGCTTTTTTTTTTTTTTTTTCTTTTGAGGTCATATAAGATTAAGATGTATTCATAGATTAGGCTGGTTCAACTTTACAAATACACATTACAGACTAATATCACACCCTGCCGCTGAAAAATAAAGGGTTGGATTGAGTCTGGTAATGAACTAAAAGTTTCTGGAGAAATAATGAAAATATACCTTATATAGTCTGATATTCCTTTTCTCCCTGAGCCAGCTGAATATGCCAGGACAATGCAGCATTTGCTAATTTTGCAGAATTGAGATTTGTGAGAAAAACACAAATCCTCAACCCAGTTTCTAGGATTAGTAATTCACTATCAGATGAGAGTGGGGAGTCTTTAAAAAGTCACACTGAGCCTCAGATTCTATAGTTGTCTGTAGGTAGCTGTTTATAATTATCTTTAGATCGAGATAAATCGAAAGAATTTTTAAGTGTTTTAACAGTGTGCCTACCCTGGGTCAGCGTACCTTTCTGAGAAGCTTGTTAGGAAGGCTTCTGTGGCTCCACCCCTAGAGATTCTGCTTCTCTGGGGCCTAGGAATCTGCTTTGTAATACTCCCAGGTGACTCTAGTGCAGGTTGTCCAGGAGCCATGCTTTAGGAAACTGCTCCCAGCAAGAGAAGAGCAACCGCTGAGCTAGAGTGGGGCAGGCAGGCAGGAGTTCTGCACTGCTGAATTAATTGCCAGCTCTGAAGAGCCGCAATGGCGGGACCTGTTGCCTAGCAACCCTCACTCTGGAGGCACACTTGCCAGCTTAGAGAGAGCCATCTTTTCCAACAGCTGTAATGCAAACATTAACCTGGTGAGTCAACTGCTTAATGGGGTGGACTCTCTTTAACCAATAAAAATGAAGGTGGGGACCCAGATGATTTACCACTAACCAACATCACAGCACTCCTCCAAAACGTTAATTGAAAGACACTGAACACTAAATTAAGCTGAAGTTTTATTTAAAATGTAAAAGAAATGGTTCTTGAAATGCTGATGAATAAAGCGAAAAGATACAGTGCTCTCTTCCTACTAGTCAGCTGGCCTAGCCAAGTACAGGGCAACATACAGTACTTAAGTACTGGTAGAATTTCACAGCAGTTTAGTGTTAGATTATCTGTGCCTAAATTATCTGGGTTCTGGGTTTGCGCCTCTACTGAGCATGAACAAGGGCTCCTGCCCCTTGGCCATAGCCAAATCCCTTGGGCCCAAAGTTTTTCGCATAGCATCCTACAAAAGAAAAGGGAAGAGTTAGTGCAAGTCCATTAAGCTTTGCCAGCATTGCTTAAGACTGATGTATCAACAGACATCCGTAAATTGAAAAAGCTGTTGGCTATGCCAAGAAGAGTTCAACTTATTTAAGGTGTAAAATGTGCCATGTGGTAACTACGTTAAAGCTGCAAAGGTGAGTCCGAGTCTTCTGGTTCCCTAGTGTTCAGCTCGTGGTCCCAGCTGAGTTACAAGTATGCAAATCGGGCCAGACAAGTTATATATTTGTCTGTGACCTTCATATATTCATATGCTTTGCTTAAAACATTAAGCTGAAAGAAGACTATTGTTTGTTTTTATTTGTAGGGGAGTTTTAAATGACTAGGAACTTAACTTACTGCATCATCAAAAATGTTCTGTGGTTTTTCTGTCATCTGTAAGCATCTCTAGATCTTTTATTTTCAGATACCCAGTGGCACTATCCCAGCTTTTCCCCATTTTCAGACTGCTTTTTGTCCTTTTTTTTTTTTTCCCCTGCTAGTGACATTTCCTTCACTAACAGCCAGTGTGAGATACCCATATGGACACCAACAACTGAAGTTAATTTTACCTTTACAATAGATTTCACCTTCTTTCTCAGTCAGAGTTGTTGACTCAAGACTCTTCCCACACTTGGCACATCGGAAGCAGTTTTTGTGCCAGGGCTGGAAGAGAGGAATGAGTAAGTTTAGATGCTGTGGCACAGTGGCTCAGGAAGATCAACCCAAAACAGAGTCCTGACTACTGTGGGTCAGCCCCAACTAGAAGGCTGAAACTGGACCCTCTACATTCTTGGTTGCCTGCAAAAGGGCTGAGTTCAGACTTCATCCACAGAAGACACGGACCGGACCGGGAGCTGTGCCACGGAAGGGCCGTTTCCCTAAGAGCTGTCTGAAACCTCGCCGCAAGCCCTGTGTGCTCCTTTGAAGACCGCCTCCTCTACGGTTGAGAACACTGCAGCTCAAAGAGGTGAAGTGGTTAAGCAACTTCTTCAAACCAAATTAGCATCAGGTGCCTTAAGTCACTGCTTTTTTGGGGTTTTTTTCCCTTTCACTACACTGAAGAACCTGCAGAGTCCAGGTTTGTTAAGTCTGCCCTTGACAGTTAACACCTTCAGGAGCGCCCCCTATGAAAACAAGGTTCTTTTAAACACAGATGTGATTTGTCAGATAACGGCATCACTTCAAAAAATTAATGATTCAGATGGAAATTCAATTAAGAAAAAGTTTAATTCAAGCATTTATTTATAAGGCAGAGCACCTGAGTGGGCTGCAGAGGGGCCTGTGGGAGAAGGGTAGTGGAGAGTAGTCATCCGCTGCTATTAGCTCAAGACGGCACTTTACCTTTCCAGCTCCAATGATCTTCTCGGCAGCGTACACAGAATCCCCACATCTGGAACACTTCTCAGCACCTCCGTATTTCTGAGCAAATTTAGAAGTGTTTGGATTTGTCGTAGGCCTGTGAGGTTGAACACTTGTGGAAAGGGGAGAAAAGGAATTAGGCAAGATTTTCCAAAGGGCCTTATAAGCCTTACAAGGCAGACACAATGGCACTCTGGGACTTAATTGCTATACTGTCCCTTGGCTGGAGGCCTCCACAGGCCAGTACAGGGGAAAGAAGGAGGAAGAAATAAATCTCAGGGGCTGACCAGTTATTATTTTAACCTATTTATGGGCTCATTATTGTTACAAAAAGACAGACAAGGCTCCAAACTTAAATGTCTGTCCCTCTGAATCTAAAATCAGAATTCATTGAATCCCCAGTGCTAACCTCTCCACTAAACAATTATGCTGTGTTTTATGAAAACCTACCATAGCACATATTTTCACCCCACATTCATATCATTATTATTATTATTCATATTACCACTGGAATCACAGCTAGCTTTTTACTTCACAGAAGATAGAAAAAAATCAGTAGTAACTTAAGCAGTTACGTTCTGCACATAGGTCAGCTGACTTAGGCAGTAACTAGGAAAATTAAGTATGTTTTACAGATTACTTAATTCCCCAATATATTAGGGGAAGGTATGAATAAATTACATTTTTCATGGGAAAATATTTTAGAAAGTTTGCCTATTACTCTGTGATCTGTTTATCTTTACTTTTTCTCTGTATAATATACTGTTTTTGTCAGAATTTACAGGTCACTAGGTAAACCTTGTTTTCCTGTCACTTTCTGTAATTTTTTTCCATTCAGTATGTAGATGTACCTACCATGCAGAACACCATTCTGGGCTCTGAAAAGATTTAAAGGCTTTCCTAAAGCCTTACAAGTAGGTTGAGCAGATAAGATGTGACAACAAGAGTTAGCACTCTGCAAAGGGTAGCTAAGTGTCGATTTTTCCTACTAGGAAAACAATTTTATCCTAGTTATATTTTATTAAATAGGTTACATACATATTTAAAATAAAGTGTTAATTTAGGAATACTGCCTTTTCATAAAGTTTATTCAAACTTTACATGTATCTTTAATATCTTCATCTCCACTATATCCATTTTTTAGTCATTTAATGGTTTTCTGCACTTCTACCTAAGTTGTTTAATATACAGCATTTCTTGAATCATATTTGATGTGTCCACTGGAAATTTTATTCTAAGCAACAAATACCAATTCCCAGTACTAATTCACAGGACCGAATTTTCCATTGTCCCTAATATGGGCATATTTTTAAAAAAATCTCCACAACCCACTGTATATATAGTCAGCCCTCTTTATCCACAAGTTGTGCATCCACAGATTCACCCGACCTCGGATCAAAAATATTCGAGAAAATTCTGGAAAGTTCCAAAGAGGAAAACCTGCATTTGCCACACGCCAGCAACTATTTACATAGCACTTGCATGCTTAGATTTTATATCCGTGGGGTGTCCTGGAACCAATCCCCCATGGATACCAAGGGACACCTGTACTTACTTTTAAAAGTGATCTTTAAAAGCTATTCACAATGATATCCAACACTTGCAGTTAGGAGTTTTCCAAGAAAAATTCCCAAATCTGCCAATCATATTAAGAAGAACTTTATATGGATTATCTCCCACCTCCCTTCCAGCAACCTCAGAAGCCATGGTTAATTGCTACCTCATATGACAGATGAGGAAATAGGGGCTTACATTTAAATAACTTGCTGAAGGGCTAGAGAATTAGTAAATTGGTGAGCCTGAACTAAAAAATGCAGGTCTGCCTCAAGGAAGATGTTTCTGCCCACTCAGTGGTGCCTCTTCAAGAGATCCCCACGAAGCTGTTTGGTCCCCGTAACTTTCACGATGACCATGTGCCATAAGGGCAGTCCAGACTGCAGGTACTCCCAGAGTAGTCATTAAGAGGGGCTTCTGGAAAAGGAAATCCCTACACCTGGTCCTGCAGGATGAGTAACATGTGGCCAGGCTAAGAAGGGGAAGAGGCAAGGACACAGATCAACACAGGCCAGCATAGAAGGTTGGCTAATTATTGGAGAATATGGAGAAGCAGGAGTAGGTAAAGAGGAGGGGCCATTGGTCTTTGTGACTTTAACCCATGGCCACAATTGCTGACTTACTTTTGGGGTCATGGATGAGTTTTGTTTGGGGGGAATGTGTACAGGTTTATGTGTTTGAAATAAAATCTTGGGAAACAAGAATAGATTTTAACAAGTTGGAAAGGGAGAGCAGAACAAGAACAATGAACTTTAACAAAGTCAGAGGTAAGCTGGGGTCCTGCAAGTGATGGCATGCAGCAATGAATGCGTCAGCCCTCGTACAACCGATGCCCAGCAAGGCACCACAGCTCAGAAAGTGAGTGTGGAAGAAAGAAGAGAACAGAGAGGTGGGCCTCGATGCAGGACAGCGCACAAGTATGCGGGTCAAAAGGACAAAAGTTCAAATCCTGGCTCTGCCACTTACCTGTGTGAGCTGAGCCTTAGTGTCCTATCTATAAGGTAGGGACAAAGTAACTCAACTCAGAGTTACTGTGAGGATTATATAGAATGAACATTAAATGTTCAGCAGACGTTATTTCAGGCATACCATAATGCACTGTGCTTAAGATCATAAGCTTTGGAGTTACACTGGGTTAAGTTCCAGGCTCTACCATTAACTAGCAGTGTGACTTTAGGCAAATCACTTAATTCTCACTGTCTCACTTTGTTCTTGATTAAGATAGGAAACCCTACCTTATAGGGTTGTGAGGATTACATGAGCTACCATATATTATTGCACGGTGTCCAGTCTACAGTAAGGGCACAATTAATGGCCTTGTCCAAGGAAAGGCCATCTTATTGGAGTATTACACAGTTTTGGCCTCTTCAATATAAAATGGTTGAGGAAAATGTGAAGTTCAAATGAGGGAATTAGTCAAGAACAGGAATTAAATTCCACGTGAAGAAATCATGTCTCAACATGAATTACTAAGTGAAGCTTGGCAGATTTAGCACTTTACTTTGGTACCGAAACCTTTAAAATTTAGTAACACTAACCTCGTGGAATCAAATACAGGAAATAATTTCCATTTTTAAGTAAGAATTGTAAGCTAGAGAAAAGTAATTTCTTGGTGAGGAAACGCTCTTACATGGAAGGGCTGACAGGAATTTTCATTGACTGCTTAACTGCACACGAGAAATGCATCTCATGATTCTGATGCTACATTTCTCCATCATTTGATTTCATGATGTCTGGTCTTTGAAGTGCTGTGAAATGGAAGTAAATTTAAACCACTTGCTTTTGACAACATCATAACTCCTTGATACACCTCATAATGCCAAAAATCGGGACTGGAAATCACTGCAATAATCAATAAGAACTTTGCCAGGTCCCAAACTGTCCATTATTTCAAGCTTAAAGAAGGGTCATTAGTTTATACTAGAAAATCTGAGTCATTGTCTTTGATTCTTTCAAGCTAAAAATCTGGAAACTCCCAGATTCCCGTTCACCAAGCAACATGAATTGCCACCATGCCTTCCTGAAGGTCACGTGGTCTTGACTCACCTCTCGGGCTTGATGCCCAGCCTCTCGCCCCGGTCCATGTTGAGTGTGCCCGCGCCCTGGCCGTACCCGTAGCCTTTCGGCCCGTACTTCTTTCCATAGCAGGATTTGCAGTAGATCTCGTCATCGTGAATTGCCACAGTTGTACTATCTAAATTTTTCCTGCAAACCACTGAGGGGGAAGAAGTTAGACTTTAAAAATATGCCAAAGATTGCCTTTTTCCTTAGAACAATGGTGGGGCTGACACAGGGCCTAGAAGAGGTAAAGGCACAGGCTCTCTCACATTCCTAGTTTATTCTCTGGTTCCCAAAAGCCACTGGAGAGCACCTGGACGGCTCGCTACCTGTGAGGACAATTTGCATTCCTCCATGGATACGATGGTCATTTCAGAAATACATTAGAATTTTAACATCCTGAAGCCTCAAACTTTTTAGTAGGATCTGCCCCCCAGACAAGAGGGAGAGAAGTTTCCAAGATGTCTATAATTACACGAACAAAAGGAACAAAACTAGCACTTTGCGGAACGCTCAATCTTTTTCATCCCCTTCATCCAAGTATTAAAGAACACAAGGGTAGGAGCGCCTTGGGCAAGCTGCCTCTGCAGACCCTCCTCCCCCAAAAGCACCCCCAGGGATAAAAACTGTTTTAAACCCAGAATTCTAGTCTTCATCAGTAGTCCAGAAGGGAAAAAGCAGTCTTCTTTCATCTCGCCACCGGCTTCTCCAGCAGTGATAAGTATGTCTGAAAATCGTCAAGTGGTTTAAAGTCTGCATTTGTTTTCCCTTCAGTCCCAAAGGAGAGCACATTCTTTCTTGATGGATTTCTTACCACATTTCCACGTATCCCACTTCATAAAACTGCCAAATGTCATCATGTTTTATCCAGACATTATTTCACTTTCTAAGACTTCAATTAAGCTTGAGAAAAAAAAGACTTGTGAGAGAGCTCACTGGAAGCACAATGGGGCAGCAGGAAACCCAAGATTAGTGCAGTAGAAAAGGGGATTCCCCCCGCCCCTTATTTAAAAGAGAGGGAGAAACAAAAAGAGGAAGGACAGAAAGAAGGGCAGGGAAATGCGACTAGCTGGCTGCTTCAGAGTAGAGTTAAATGACGAAGTTTCTATTATCTTAGACTGAAGTCTTCTCTGGTAGAACAGAAATGACATCATCTACTTTGAACCTTGCTGTTGAGGTTCAAGTACTGAAATATATCTGCTTAAAGTTAACCTAAAACCGTACACTGCTGAAGAACAAACACCCTTAACAGACAGATTAAATAGAAAAACTGGTTTTAAACACATATTTATTAACCAGAGCAAGTTTAAATGTATGAGATTTTGACTAGAGAACCACCCCTTTCCCCCTAGGCCTCGTCCGTATTCTCTGCAGTAAAATTCTCCTAAGGTCTGCAAACTACTCTGAATTATTTCCTTAAAAGGCTTTAGTCAGCAGAGGCACGTATTAGGAAGGAGTAATAAAGATGACCAGTAAAGACCTTGACATTTAATAAACACTGACTTGATTACAGTGTAGACATCCTGGTTTAACCTAGAGGAAACTAAGAACAATTTCTCACGTATTTACATTTCCTCTTCGTTCACATACTCTCTTGGTTACAAAGCTGCTGAAAAATATGGATTCCTTTAAAAAAAATTAACTTCTAAGAGAAGAAATGGTTAAACCAAATCTGAGAAATGCTAGCTATTATGGAGGCGTACATAGCAAACATTCATATGTTGTATTTGTATTCTTCGTAACTGCAACTCTCTGTTGTCTGTTTCTGGTCGTCTGCAAAGCAGTTGCTGTATAAAAAGGTCCAGACACCTTAAATGCTGGTGCCTAGAAGGAGAAGGACAACTAAAATTTGTGAGGGAAACTCTTTCTGAAGATTATTCCTTAGCGTAACCAGACTTCTTTTTAACATAGGCAGTTTCTAACAGTAATTTTCACTGCACAGTACTCTAGATATAGCGGAGAGCTGCACAGACGGGTGGGTTCCTCACGTAACAAATCCTGCGTTCAAGAAAATTTTGTCATTTGAATCAGAAGCTGATTAATGTTGAGCTTCCTGAAGCAGCTACTCTCCTGTTTAAAGACTGAAGACTTGGTTGTCCTAAGAAGGAATCTGCCGGGGAGAGGGGGCTTCTCTCCTGTTCCCTTTCTCTCATTATCAGGTACTGACCATCACTGGAGCAGACGCCCACGTGCTGGTTCGTGGTCTGCCTCCCGTCTGTACCAGCCACTCCGGTAATTCTCTCTCTATAAACAACAGTAATTCCCCACCTGCTTCTGTGGGATTTTCATATCCTACGTTCCTTTCCCTCAAATTTAGGACATCAATAACAAGAAATAACTCTGAATATTCACTACTACTAGAGAAGACAGAATTTGAACTTCTAGACATGTGAATTTCACCTAACAGTGTGGCGAGAAACCAGCCAGTTAGGTTTCAAAGAGAAGGAGCGCCGCCAGAATGAGAAAGCTGGGGCGGATGGGGAGTGAGCCGTTCGTTCAGGAATCGGAGCCAAGCCCCTGGGATGTGCCAGGAACTGTGCCGGGTGCCAGACTATAAACAACCCCGAGGTCTCGGTGAAGCGGGGGAGACAGACGTGACAACAGATAAAGTACAGGGGGTGCCAAGTGGAGGCGAAGCGCTACGGGGACCCAGAGGCCAAGGGTCTGGGTCGCCCCTGCTGTCCTTGCTGTGAGGCTGAGCGCTTGCACTATCCATGGGGACAGACAGGCAGAAACCACGGGGCTGCTAAAATCATCCTTGTTAACAAAACCAGTTTCTTCCTGAAATCGGTGAACTGAAGCTTCTGACACACGAGTTGTGTCCACGCGAGCGCGGGGGGAGACTCACTGCACAGGAAGCAGCAGCGGTGGAAGCTCCGGCCATCGCACTGCACCTCCTCTGCGTGGTACACAGTCCTCCCACAGGCCCCGCACTTGTTGCCACCTCCCCAGACGGGCATCCTGCAGGAAGACAGAATCGTTAGGACGGGCCCCTACTGTACGAGACGTCTCACACGCCCCCTGGAGGGCTTTTTACACCAGGGGACAGCAGACAGCGTTGGTTTCTTCATAACCTGCCCTGACCACATCTGTAAAAGACCTGCGTTCCTCCAAAGTAACCTCGTCTCACCTCCCAAATCACAGCCCTCACTAGGAAACGGGCTTGTTGTGCACAGGTTTTTTTCTCCTACAGGACAAAGGACCTGCGTTTAGTACCACAGTGCAGGTCGCCAAGCACAAAACAGACTGCCGCCAGCACCCCCGGGAGCTGAGAAAGCAGTGTAGGGAGTGGAAAGGCCAACGCTGCCCACGCCCGCCCTCCAGTCGAAATGAACTGGTTTAAGGCCCAGCTGAAGAACTTACACTTGGGTGGAGGTTTTTACATGTTTCATTCATTGTAACATCACCAGATTCTTAACCATAGAACATACACGAGCTATGACACACTTCTAGGGAGGAGGGAAGTGCTGGACGGCCCGGCAAGATTAAGCTGTATATTTTCTGCTCAAGTTATGAGAGATGATAGCATAAACACTTGTTTCTCTGACTAGCACAACTGCATGGCTGGAGCCTGGGAGTAACCACAACGAACACCCATCCAGATGGCTATCATTTAAGTTTCTGTGCTTCACTAATCCCAGTGTCCTGAAGTCCAGCCGACAGTTGGTTTTCCCTCTCTGGTGGGCCTGTCCGTCCACACAGAATAGGCTACCAAGTTGCCTTCCTGGCAAAATGAATTGTTTGTTTACTGTGTCCGAATAACCTCTGAGCAGTGTGGCCTGGGGATAGAACCGGAAGTTTAAGTCCTTGGCTATCTTGCTGTGATGTAGGGCAACGTGCTCTAATCTCCTTCGCAATGAACTGGTATACCTGGACCCAGTTTACAGCGCCTAGTTCTGAATGGCCAGTGTGCTCAAGTGCCTTTGCCAGTGCAGAAAGTTGTCCTGCAGAGACAGCGTGTTTTGTCAGACCTGCCCTGAGTGGTATCTAAAAACACAGTAGAAGAATTCCTTTCATCCCCACCATCATTTCCAGACTTCCCTTTGCTGAGTGCCATTTGCAGCCCTTGTCTGTTGCGTCTCCTTGGATGAGCTGCTGCCTCTCTAGTCAACAGCTAGCTAAGAAGGCTGAGATGTCCTTACTAACTCAAGTCTGGCTAGAAAAAAAAAAGGAACAAGGACAGCTGCTAAGCAAAAGGCTGAAGAATCTTCAGTCCTTAAGATAAAAAGGAGGGTGGAGAAAATTCCTATCCCACTTGCCCATCCTACACCGTTTCGACAATCCAGAACACAATGACTCCCTAAACACTGAGATGAGGCCTTTACACAAGAAAGATTGACAGAATTAACCACTGTGTTGGGCACCCTTCTGGGGCACAGCCTTCTCTGGCGCCTCTTCTGGTAATACTTCCCCCAGATTTTCTCGAGGGCAGCCACGATCTCTTTCTTGGCACACGTGGTTTAGAGAAGTACTTATTAAAATGTGGTCTCCTGGTGACAGTCCACTGTGCTGGCTACCAATTCAAGACAACATTCAGAGAAGCGTTTAGAAAGTTTTCTACAATTTTATGCCACAACAATCAAGAGCATGATCAGTGGGCTCGTCCTGTTGGACAGAGGACAGTCGGATAATCAGTGTGTATTTGGAAATTAAAATAAAAAGAATGGTCCTTTGCCACAGATAGTTGGAGAAGCACTAGTTTAGAGGGTGTGACTCTACCCTCAATTCCAGGGCTGGACCTGCGATGCATCACTGCAGTCAGATGAGTGCATTCCCCCTCCTGCCATGGCGACTGGTTTAGGAATGGGCACAGGACCCCAAGCCAGTTCAATGGAAGTTAAACCCGGCCTTGGGTTTAGAACTGTGCCAGTGCAGGAGTGGAGTTGTTAGCAGCTGTCTGGAAGGAAAGAACCTAAGAAGGAAGCCAGCACAAAGGAAAACAGAGACTAGTTTAGATAGTCTTTAGCCGCGCCTTGTTGTATCCTGTGCTCTTCAATTATATGAGCCAATAAATTCCCCTTTTTAAGCCTTGGGAGATAGAGCCCCTGGTCCTAGAAACAAACAGGAACGACACACAAAAAGACCTGACTGATACGACTAGTTATCGCTACGTTGTTGGCCTCAACTTGCAAAAAGCCTGTTTCCCTTGTTCAGACAGGAACAGAGTCATTTCTAGGGTCCACAAACGTTACCAGGCTCCTGTGAAGGCATCCATATAGGATCGATATCCAGCAACAATGGAATATACTTGCAAGCTTTTCTTTGGTAGTTGCATAAATCTCTTATTCCTGTCCCTGGAGACTGGTGCTCCATTGTTTAAATCCACAGTGAAACTTGAGCCCGGCTATAGAACCTGACACAAAACTTGGTTTCAGCGCCTGCACTGGCTTGAGTTTGGAGGGCAGTTAATGATATTGACTTTGCCCCATGGCTCCAAAGCTACCCGTGTTCTGGAATGCTCACAGATACAACAGACGTCTGCTGGAAGTATCCCATGATTTCTGAGGAAACCAAACAGCAAACCCAGACTTGCAGGTAATGACATCACAGTGACTTAAAATCAGATCCCAACCATCAACAGCCCAGCTGGCTTTTAAAATACTTTTATCATCAAGGCATTTCTCATCATGTTAGAAAGGGTCATCGTACCACCAGCCCGTATCATAATTACTTTGGAGCAATCACCAATAAGGAGCCAGACTTTCTATCAAGACAAACACTATCCTCGGTTGTCTCTAAATAACATTTAAAAAAACACTATCCTCGGTTGTCTCTAAAACATTTAACAAATAAAAACTAACTCATCACTCTGTGTTACTCTCTCTCTATGATAGAGCAACTTGGACTTTTAAAAAAGGAAGAATATCTTCCCTTTCCTTGTGTAATTCAGGGTTGAATTCACCCCTTGTAAAGTCAAGTCTGATTCTTACTGTACTTGCCACGCCAGCCAAATGTGAATAGGTCATCTTTTCGGGAAACACCTATCCAATACCTTTTCAGCTTACCATTTTAAGAGCTTCCTTCCTTTGTGGGTGGGGACCGCAGCTCTATCTTCTCCCACACCATCAACCAGAGTGCTTGGCATATGTCAAAATATTTCATTTCTATTGTTTTAAGGAATCCTTCCTTTTTCAACTTGTCTTTACTCTTCCCAATTTGATCTTATGCTTATAAAGACAAAGGTAGCACTGCCCTACTTCTCTGTCACATTCTTGGATTCTCAGTAAAATTTCCAAGTCATTACCTTTTTAAAAGTTCCACTCAGTTTAAAGGCTTTCCTAAGGATTTCTGAATAACCCTCTCTGTGGGCCAGGCTAATGGTGTAATAGAGTATCCTCAGAAAGCTTCAGATGGATTTACGTTTTATTTTTTAAGCAGGATAGTGGGTAGTTGGGTGTTCCTTATGTTATTCTCTATCTTGTATGTCTGAAATATTTCATAATGGAAGGAAAGGAGGGAAGGAAGGAAGGAAAGGAGAGATAGAGGAAGACACTGATTTAGACAGACCTGGGTTAACTTCACTATTACAATGGTTGTGCAATGTTGGGCTTAATTTTCTTATCTGCAAAAAAGGGGGGAAAGGTAGCTCTCCCTACCTCACAGAGATATTGTGAAGATAAGACACAGTAAATAAACGCCTTGGCAGACATCCAGTAACTGGTGGCTTGAGGATGGGAGGGGCATCTCATGCGGTCCATCCTGCCATCAGTACTCCTATAGGAAACCCACTGACTAGCATCTATAGAACACAGCTCAGAGCAACAAACAGTAAAGGAAAAAGTTATCTGATTAGTCACTCATAAACCTTTCTCTGGAACATTACAATGCACTGCAAGTATAACAACAGTTGCACTTGCGGGGACTAAGAAATGAAGTTCAAATTTACACTTTTAGGGTGAACCCCTATGCGTGTCTGCTGAATTTGGCAGAGGGAAATGGGACCATCTTCCATTTCTGTCACTCCTAGCATTGCTATGCATGTATTAAAAAAAAAAAACATACACACAAAAACCCAAAGCTTCATTTTTCCCACAAGCCCTTGGCTGCACTACTCCACAACAGCTGACATTAATCACAGCAAACTGGATTTGCACTGAGCAATCTGGGCTGCATGCCTTTCCCCGATCCTATGCATTAATTTACAAAATGGTTAAGAGGAGAAATAAAACCCCACGTTACATACACCTCGCAAAAGAGGCCAAACATGGACCAATTCAGTTTTTTTGTCTTGTTCTTTGGTTCTCATTGCCTGAAAGAGCTCCAGCACTAGGATTTATCCACCGTGTTGGATTAAAAAGCTTGGTTTACATCCAAACACCTATGCAGTTTCTCTTTGCTGCTTCTCCCCAGTCTAAGACACCACCCAGAATCAGTAAGACTTAGCCCAAGAAGAAAATTACTATAGTCTAAATCTGAGTCACCTTGCGGTAAAGTTAGCTCATACTCTAGATAACCAATGACCACAGGGATCATTCTCCCCACCTGTGCTGCGCTGACTGCCTTATTTTAGAATCTGAATGACTCAAACTCATGAATTTTGAGCCTATGTGCCGCCGCTTGTAATTTAAATTAACTGGTCTGATGCCGAGTGAATCCGTCTATAAACCCAGATTCTAAATGCTTCCAGAAGATTTGACATCTTATGACTACATGCAGGGCTTTGTCATTATACAGAATCTTTGTTATTATGCTATAACTTCCCAAAAGGAGAATCTACTATAAACCAGTTTCATCTTGAGCCACATCCAGAGGGGGTCACTTGTTAAAGAATATGTAACTGTCCCCAATTACAATGATTTTTAAAGGGGCCAGAGTTTGAGAGCTGTAATTAATTGGAAATTAAGCTGCACTCAATGCCCATTCTAGAAAGGTTTTCTTCTGCAACCCAAACTACCTGCTTAGTCTACTTCCCTTATCTGAGTGAATACCGCTGAGCCAAGGATAGGACTCTCTGTGTCTTAGTGATGGGCTCCAAGTTCCATTTGGCTTCTTCTACCAAAGGTAAATCCTCAAGCTGGTCTTCAAGAGAGTTCGGCCTCAGGATGAACTAAGAAGATGGATTTTGGAGTCCACACAGCCTCATTTCCCTCATATGCAAAATAAGGGTAGCAGAACCTTTCTTTCAGAGTTGTTAAGAAAATGAGATGAGAAAATGCTTACAGTTGGCATTCAATTATTGGCCGCCTTTATCATCAGTATTTAGCAATGTTCAGTCTTTGTTATCAATACTTATCTTCTCCTACCCACCTCAGTCCATCCGTTCCTTCATTATGTCCCTAATCCCTCTACATCAGGAAAACTGACCTACCTCCCTCCCTCCCACCCTCTCATCCAGCTAACTCCCGACTTCATTTCTGAACCTCAAGTAATTCTTCCAGGGTAGGGGCAGCTAATAAACACTGTAATGCTGTACTGTTTATGAAGCTCTCCTATAAATCTATTAATTCAACATCTTATAAGGCATATCCTGGGTTGGGAGCTGAGGATAAAAGGGTAAAGGAAGGGTGCCTGTTTCTCAGGGAGTTCTACTTTGGTGGTAGAAGTATGTAAACAAATAACAGCAAAGTAACCCAAATCACAGAAGCGTGTAGAAGGGGCTTTGGGAAGTCTGTATGGTCTATTGATGGAGCGATGCCAAAACAGTTTCATCTTATTGATTGATTGATAGTGGGTTCCTGGAACTATGTTGGAAAAGATTCTGGAGACCAGTCAAGGTTCCACATTAAAGATCATTGGGGTTAATAATGTCTGCCATAGAAACTGCAGTGCACGCGCCACCTCTAAGACATTCCAGGGATAAGAGAAAGAGTGTGGAACTCAGAATGAGACAGATGTAAGCTTGCAAGTCAGTTACCAGCTCTGTTATCTTGGCCAAGTTCCTTAACATCTGAGCCTCCACGTCTTCAGCTATAACTTGGAAATGGATGAGCGCTCTGCCGTAGGATGGTTGGTTAACGAGATAACATTCGTAAAGTACCTGGCAGAAGCCTGTACTCCACAAATATTGTTTTCCTTTTCCTTCAGGAGCGCTAGCGGGCCGGATTATGGTTACCAAGTGTTCAGCGGTTAAGGGACTTGCTCAGGTCACTGACCTCCAAAGATGCAGGTCTAGGCTCAACCACTCATGTCTGACTCCAGAACCACAAGCTGTCCCCCAAACTCCCATATCTGATTGAAGGGTCGAGAACATTCAAACCACCTGAGCGTGATCAATCCTTGAGCTATCAACTTACACGCAGGAACACCTTCCTCTCTGGCCAGTCTTCATCCACCCACCTAGCAGTTAGCAAGTGTCCTCTATGTGCTAATCGCATACCCAAACTGCTACTTTCAACCACAAAGTACTCTCTACCAGTCCTCTCTGCCAACCGAAGTCCATCCTCCTACTGGGGGAAGCCTCCCTTCTATCTAATAAGCTGTCCTTTGTGTACCTCACCCTCACCATTCATTAGTAATTCTGTATCCTGTTGCCACTCATGTCTTCAACTCGGAGGACACCTTGACCCAGATTTGGAGGCTGTCAAATCACACATTAGAACACAACTGCGCTCTCAGCTCGGGCACCCTGACCTCCACCTGCCAGCCTCAGATAGCCACAATCTGTGCAAACTACGAGCTATTCAATTATTCAAACAATTTAATGTTTGTGTGATTTTTACATGGAGTCAGACTGAGACTTATATGCCAAGACTACTGTTTATTTGCCAAAAGATCTTAGGCTGGTTATCTGATCTGTTCGTTTTCTCATTTTAAAAACGGAGATACTGCTTATTTATATCGTAAGGCAGTTTTGAGACTGAACAATACATGTAAAGTACTTCGAATCATGCCTACCACATGATAAATAACAGTAATTAGAAATACTTACGTAAAGCTTACTATACCTATGTTAAGTAGTCTACTTATATGAACTTAATCCTCATAACAGCGGAGGTAGGCATTATCATTATCCTCACTGCATGGGTGGGAAAGCTGAGGTATAGATTATTAAGTGGCTCATAACTGTAAAACCAAAACACAATTACCAATTCAACTTAAAAATACCAGAGAAATTCAAATAGACTATACTGAGTTTGACTGATGTTTCACTAAAACTAAAACACTGCTAGCAACACAAATACAGTAGTGACTGATGTGGCTCTAGCACAAGTTCTTTTAAATTGGGTATTTTCTGTCCTGCTGTGGGAGGTATGCAGATTTGCTTCTGTCTTCGCTTTCCTCTTCTGGAGGAGAAGCCACCATGAAACCTAACTGGGAAGTCATATGGCCCTAATGTATTAAATGGTATGTGTCCTCTTATTAGTCAAGGACAATTAGTAGTACTGTTGGTACAAACAAAAAAGCAAGGAACCTGATATCCTTTGCAAATGACTCACAATATACTTTTGCTTCTTCCTCTAAGACTTACACTAAAATGTACAATTTTTATAATCAGAATTTGTGCCTGGCTCCTCCACAGTCCAGTTTGAGAAAACTCCCGTAAGTCAGTCAGGGTTCTTAACCTGGGGTCCACAGATTCCTTGAAATTCTGGGGATCACTGAACTTGGTACCATGTACTTTATTTTATGCACCTAAAAACAGTTTGAGAAGGGGTCCAGAGGCTTCACCAGACTGCCAAAAAGTTCCATGACACAAAAAAGTTAGGTATTACCATCCTAGGTAATCAAGACCCCAAGTGTAGGGAACCCCACCCAATAGAACACAAGGGATGCCGTGCAAATACCAGCCCAGGAAATGATACAGTTGAGGAAACCTGTGAATATCTGCAAAGGGAAGAAAGCTGGCCTCCAGGCAAGGCCTAGGCAATACTGTTCAGAGTCAGCGATCTTCTGGAAGAGGCTTTCACTGATAGCCGTTTCCCCCTATATTCAACAAAGTGCAGAACAGAGTCTAATTACAAGGAACCTCTCCCAAACTGGGCTGGGTTTTATACAAGGAACAGCATGCCTTCCGAGAACCCCTGCAAGGTATGTGCTATTACACCCATTTTACAAGATGAGGTAACTGAGACCAGAGAGTAAAATAACTTGCCTAAGGTCATCAAACCAGTGGCTGCTGAAGCTGGGATGTGAATTTGGGCCCAACTGGTCAGTCCTGTCCTTCTCACCATGCTATGCCTCCTCTCCCGCTGTGGGCTTGCTCTCCCCTGCTCATCTGATTTACCTGATTTTTGACAGAGAAGAAAAATTAGAGGCCCAGATGTCCACATTTAGTGGTGGTGTCAAGGCTGGACCCAGGCTTCTAAAGCTCATTTATTACTGCCCCCTCTAATCTATGCCAACATTCTTGCTATTTTAGTATAAAATACAGTTTCCTCAAAATCCAAGTGAGTTGGCAATTTCATCAGGACAGACCTCCAATGAGTACTGCTTTCAGCCCAGTATTTGGCATATACCAGTATCAATCAATATTCGTGAATACATTTGGAGGAATCCATTAAAAAAACTCATAATAGAAACTGTAGATCAAATCTGCTAATGTTTCTGTTGCTTGAGTCCAATTAAATCTTTCTTCTCTACAATTGCAATCTTACTCATTCCTTCATTCATTCATTCAATTAACCAACATTGGCTCTGGTCCAATGGTGTGTTTAAGACACCCAAGCCAAGCACTGTGAATTTCAAAGACTCATGGGATACAGACCCCCGTGTCTACCTAACTTCACTCTGAAAGAGCAAAGGAAACGAATCCAGGGTAAAAAGAACCTTGAGAAATATTGGTAAAGTATAAGTGGCAGTCAACTTCAGAGGGCAATGACCAAGGAGACTGTGGAGGGAGACCACAAAAGACTTAATAAAATTTGTTCTCGTTTGGTATGCAGTTTTTTTTTTTTTTTTTTTTTTTTTTCTTTTTTTTTTATGCTGTACGCGGGCCTCTCACTGTTGTGGCCTCTCCCGTTGCAGAGCACAGACTCCGGACTCGCAGGCTCAGCGGCCATGGCTCACGGGCCCAGCCGCTCCGCGGCATGTGGGATCCTCCCGGACCGGGGCACGAACCCGCGTCCCCTGCAGCGGCAGGCGGACTCTCAACCACTGCGCCACCAGGGGAGCCCATGGTATGCAGTTTTTAACGTATGTGCAACTCACCCTTTAGGAATCCATTGCCCATCTTTCCTGAAAATTTGAGTCAAATTATAGCCAATTCTGTGGCTGTCCTATTTGAATTCTTGGCATTTTTTTATAAGTAGAGTTTTAAAACAGGTTAACTAGAAAAGTTAAGAACTAAAGAGACCATTTTTACTGCCGAGTTAAAAAAACTACCCAAAATAAAAAGTATTTATAAAAGGAAAAGGAAAAGGAAAAAGTCTGGTCTGCAGACTGCAAATAAAACAGGTTGAACATTTGGGGTAACCATTTAAAGAAATATCGTTCTACAAACGTCCTGGCTGGGTGGGGGGGGCGGGCAGGGCAGACCAGACGTGGGTGTCTCCTGACTCAGAAAACCCACCCTGCCCCCCCACCCCGGGGACTGCCTACGTGGAGCTCTGGAACCGAGGACGTGATTTGCAGGACCTGTTGCAGAATTTACAACCAAGCATTCTTGCTTTCCCGGTTTGTACCTGAATGGTAGAAAGTTCCGGAAAAAGCTGGGAGTGATCAATATGACGTTTCACTGCTGTGCCTTCAACATTTAAGGTTCAGCCCTCGGTGGGCAGAGACCACCAAACAATGGGGATACCAGGAGCTCTGTACCGCAGCAGGGGAAGGATTTCGGGCTCGACAGGCTGGGGGAGCCCCCTCAGCAACCCCCAGGGCTCCGAACCAGCTGGGAAGGTCGCCCTCGGCGTGCAGCACACTCGGGGCACAGGAGACCCCGAGACTCGGATCCCGCCCTCCCCTTTGCGAAGAGAGAACGCGCCACTAGAGGAGGGGGCCCTAGGCTACTAAAAGGCGGATTAGCAGCCCCGCGAAACTCTCGATCCCACCTCTCTCTCCCAGAGAAACCGGGATGGAGGTCGCGCACGATTATTTCTCTGCGCAGCGGACCCGGGATCCGAGAGCAGGGCTGAGGCGGCCACGGGGAACGGGGCAGGTGTGTGGAGATCGGGGCGCAGGGGTGAGGAGGATGGCTAGGGGGACCAGATGGGGACATCGGAGGATATGAGAGGGGGCGCCGGCAGGGCGGCCTCCGCATCCCAGGAGGCTGAGGGAACCCCCACCCCCGGGGTCGGCGGAGACGTCCGCACCTCCCTACTCACTCGAGTCGCAAGCAGCACCACGCACCGCGGGCAGAACTAGCGAGAAGCAGTCGGAGAGAGCGCGGCGGGAGTCCGGGAGCCAGGACGCAGGGAGCGCCGGTACCTTTTCAAGCCCCCCTGTGGGCGTGGCCAGTGGGTGGCCCGCCCCCACTCCTCCGCGCCCCGCCCCGCCTCGCCTCGCGGCGCCGCGCTGCGCCGCGCCGCGCCGCGCCTGGCCGATTCCCGGACCGGCTCGGAGGGCGGGAGGGGGGAGCTGCTCGCGGCCGGGCTCCGTGGTAGAGACAGAGAGACAAAGGCAGAATCCCGCCTCTTCCTGCTGCTTCCCGCGCGGCCAGCATCTTCCCACGTAGCGGGACCGCTCCCGCCGACTTTACTCCTCTCGCTCGCAACGGGAGCCCGCAGTTTCTAGAAGTGGTTAACCGGAGTCGGGAAAGGAGGCTTCCTCGCCCTGCAGAGAGGCCGGACGGCGGGACTGTCCCGTCGGGAAACAGCCCTCGCCGCCCTGCTACGTGCCCTTCCGACCGCGGTTGCCAATTCTCCTTTAGGAGGGAACAGTCCAAGGTCGAGTTTCCAGCAGTAGAAAACCGGCCAGATCGGGAGTTTCCACCACACCGTCCCTTGCCTTAACCTTATAAGTAAACTCAACGTGATTAAGTTCCCCAGTGGACAAGTATCCCCTGGCCCGATTTCCAGCTTCTGGGAATCCGCAACCTTCCTGTTCTTAAAGAGCAAAATTTCTCATCTAGATTAAATAAATGACGTTACCAAAAAAGCCTCATTACTCAAGTGTTTTGCCTTTCCCACCATCGGGGGGCACGGCTGCACACGCTGCCGAAGGGGTGCAGGGGGTGCGGAGAAACCCACCCAGAAACCCGGGCGCCAAAGGGCCTTGGGATTACATTTGTCGGTATCAGAAAAGCCCAGGGACAGCAGTGACAACCGAGGGGACCTAATACCTGAACTACAGGCTGATTTATTGTTTTAGATGAAAAGAAAAACAAACAATGCCATCTTTATCTTGTTCACATTCTAGGCCGACTGATGACCTCTGTGCCAGAAGTGAGGATCCCTGAGAGTTGATGTTTGGGAAAGTGGAACACTCAAGAAAGACAGTGACCAAGGCTTTCCCTCAGGCCACAAATGCAATAGCCTCCTCTAGTGCAGAGCTTCTCAAACTCCACACTGTAGACATTTGGGGCTGGGTAATTCTTACCTATGGGGGCTGTCCTGGGTGTTGTAGGATGCCTACAGCCACTAGATGCCAATAGCACCCCTCCCTCCACACTGTAACAGTCAAAAAGTCTCCAGACAGTGCCAAATGCCCTCTTGGGGAGGGGGCAGAGGACATTGGTTGAGAACCACTGCCCTGGTATATATCTGCATGATAAATTGCAGAAGTGGCTTATAATATTATTATTGTTTTATTTTATATGCTGGGGCCAATCCAGGATAAACCCATTATAAGAGCAGCCTTATTCTCTGTCCACCCAGTACTGTACAAAAACACATAGTGGTGATTGACATCTCCTGATATTGTGGCAGGAGTCTGGAAGTATTCCTGCCTGCTGTGAGCTTTACTAAATATGGGCAGTCCATGTTTTCATGACATCAGCTAATGTAAGAGCCAACATGAAAATTCTGTCCTTCTGATTCGACATTCCCTTTATCTCTGCTGCTTACAGTACTTACTTTTTCTTGCATTGGTTTATGTCGTGTTTCTACTGAATGAAACTCTTGGTGAATTTTGATGCCGCACTGGTTTTCAGCACACTGTTGTCCTTTCTCTCCCACGCTTGGGTTCTTTTTGATGCTTCCATGACCTGACCTGTTTGCTTTCCGACATGCTCATGTTGTCCCTAAATTCCACAGCCACCTCCTAGCATTTGACGTTGGGCTTGCTCCTGACCTGAAAGTATTTCTGCTATCTGTCTATCTGTCCCTCTATGTCTTTGTCTGAGTGTATTTTACAGTGAGTCTGGGGATAATGTGCAGCATTTAATTTTGAATAAATCTATATTTGTATCTAATTACCCACAGTTAAAAAATATTTTATTTCTCTTTAAACATTTCTTTAAACTGTTGACTCTTTTCATTATAAATGTTAGGAAATCCTTTCAGTTTATTTAGACAGAGTGGTGCAAAAGAAAGAGTGTGAACTTTGGAAACAAACAGATGTGGTTTCAGCATACAGCTCTGACGCCTACTAGCTCTGTGAGCGTGACCTAATGCTTGACTTCTTTGTATCTGTTTCTTTATCATAAAATGCTGACAGTACACACCTTGTAGCATTGTTGGGAGGATTAAATCAGACGATGTATGTAAAATGCCAAGTATAGCACGTGGCACCTGGTAAATACTCCATAAATGATGATTGTTATGTTAAGCAAGGGTATCTTGATGTCCTCTTCTGACTCGAGAAAGAAGTAGCAACTGGTCTTTGCTGAGCATTCATCTTATGCTGACTACTGAAGGGTTTGGTAGTAACAAAGTATCATGTGTTTTCCAAAACAGTTAAGAGCCTGCCAGTAGAAAGTAAATTGCGTGCCTGGGGAAGAGCTAGTGGGAGAAATGTGCGCTCCTGGAGAAGAATAAGCCTTTCTTAATTCCATATGGTCCTAGTCTGTTTGACTCCTTCAACCTTATTCTAAGAGGCAAAATTGAAGGTTAAATGTGTCCAGCAGGATGTTTCTTTTTCCCAAGAAATGCACATTATACTTGTAACAGCTCCTTTAGTCTCTGGAACCCATTAACCAATTTTGAATCAAAGTCCTTTGTCAACGTTGCTGTCCTAAGGAAAGCTGAACCAAGGTTGCCTTTCTTCGTGACCTTGTGCTCCAAGGTCAGATTTTTCAAATATTTTTATCCTTTTTATTTCATGCTACTTTTTCTTAACAAAACTCTGAACCAGATGAGTGTGAATATAAACACAGGGCTTCTTTATTTTATTTTAGGGCAAGAATTTCTTCCCAGAAGCCAACTAGGTGGAGAGGAATCTTTTAGTATACGTTAAATAAAGGAAAAAATAAATTCTCTCATTTTGCTTACGTACATGCTTAATAATAAAGAAGCAGCTGTTCCCACCTTATTTCTTAGCAAAGATTTAGCAGCAGTGGTGGGAATTAAAAATTACTCATACTCAACCCTGATACTCTGTGAGGCATTTTCTGGCAGAGAATAGAATAAGTTATATATGCTTAAAGCCTGAAAGGTAGATTAAAGTATCATTTTTTATACTTGCCATAGTTGCTTTTTTTAAACTTGCTTCAAACTCCCACTTTCTTATAACCTGCATTATTTCTTAACCTTTTCTTTAACGAGTACTATTTGTCTTCAGTGCTTTATCTTCTCTTACAGCGTTGTTTGGGTTTTCTTTTCTACCGGAGCTTTTTGGCTTTTCTAGCTCTGCTTATGCTTGCTTATTACAGCGGAGTTTTTCTAGCTCTACTAGTATGAAAAATACCATTAACTTTAACCTCTGAATCAGTCCGTCTCATCCATCTCAACCCCTTAAATGCCCTATCCCACTTTTCTCTCTTCTTTGCAGTTGATGACATCACCTTCTCTTTCATTCGAATTCCCAGCCACCAGCCAACATTGCCCTCAGCCTTCCTCCTCTTTGCCTCGAATGGCCCATATTTTCTCCCATGTTTACACTTGCTGTCCCTGACCTCAGGGGAACAGGTGGTTCTTCAACCCTTACCAAGAACATTCACTCTGCTTGTGCTTCTGATTCATTTTGGCATTCTTTGTTACATTCCTTTGCTCTTCAATTTCTCTGTCTCTACTGCTTCCTTTCCTTTCAGATTACAAAAATGCTATCTACCCCATATTTTAAAAAGCTGAGAGAAACTTCCCTGAATTTTGTAGTAGGTTCTTGAGAGGCCCAGGTTTTGGGGGGGGGTCCATATGCCTTTAGGGAAACGCCTTTACAGCCCTGATTTTGGGTGGAGCCCTGGAGCCAATCTAGGCCTTCCAATCCCTGGTTTGGATGGGGGAGTCATCCAATCAGAGGGAGTCTCTGAACTCTGCTGGGATGTTGAGCCGGAGCCGTGTTCTCCTGTCTGGAAGGTGCTGTGTGTGTACATGAGGCCTAGAGTTGCTACAGTCATTTTTTGATGGTAGGAAGCCAGCCTGAGAATGATGCAGCACAGAAAGGACAGAGAAATGGAGCCAGAGCTCTGAACAAACGACTCACAAAGTTTGTCTACCTGCAGGATCTTTTCATTTGGGGAGCAAATGAATTCCCACTGATGTTTATTCCCTTTTGAAATGGGTTTCCTGTTACTTGCCACTAGGACTCCCAACTGATTGTTATGGTTTAAAACTATGTCCACAAATTCTTTGATACTCCTCCCTTCACCGTGCGGCATTTAATTCCCCTCTCCTTGAGTGTGTGACTGGTTTCCAGAAAATAGAATAAAGTGTATGATTCTAAGAGTAAATCATAAAAGGCGTTGTGATTTCCTCCTTATTTTCCCCCGACTCCCTTCTCTCTCTCCCTCTCCAGCTCTGTCTCTCTGTCTCTCTGTCTCTGTCTCTGTCTCTGTCTCTCTCTCTCTCTCTCTCTCTCTCTCTCTCTCTCTCGGATGGATCACTTGCTCTGGGGAAGCCAGCAGCCATATCAGGAGGACACTCAAGCAGCCTATGAAGGGCCCACATGGTGAGGAACAGAGACCTCCAGCCAACAGCCCCCCGGGGAGTTGAAGCCTTTTGCCAACAAAAACATGAGTGAGCTTGGAAGGAGATTCCACGGTCCTGTCAAGCTTGAAATGACTCCAGCCCTTGCTACAAGTTTGACGGCACCCTCATGAGAGACACCGAGCCTCTCACTGCGGTCATCAGAGAGCCCCTGATTGCCAAACCAGTCACCATCTTTCAGTGCTTACCCTACTTGACTTCTTGGTTATGAGACAATGTCGGAGAAATATATGATTGTGTGTACACTCACAAAATGGAATTTCCTAAGAAAGGTCACAATTCTGAAGTTTTGCACAGATGTTAACTTCTGTCTTAAGATACTGTTTTGGTGAGAGATGGGAATAAATTCTCAAAGCCACTAGGAAACTTATTTCTTTCCCCCAAAAAACTGTAATATGAGGAACAGAGCAAACTAGAGGATGCATTAAATAATTTTTTATTATCTCATGTGTGATAAGAAACACCAGATACTTCCAGGAAAATAAAAAAATATATATTCTAACTTTTATATAAATTTTTTTCCTGCTACAGATTGTATAAGAGTAAATGTATATTTATCCACTAAATCTCAAGAAAAAAATTTTAGAATCTGCAATAGTGCTTATCAAATTACTCTGGTTTTTCCCCTTCTGTTCAGAAAAAGACTAAGAAGAAAATTAGTCCAGTTTGGGATTTAAGAATTATCATTTGGGTGTATATTTCATTTCAAATGTAGTTAAACAATATTTCCATATGTGTTTTGATCATCGAACAAAGCTTCAGAGAAAACCTCATAAAAATTTCCAGTTAAAACATCATATATATGTAATGCTTCTCTGGGAAATGATGTAAGGAAAGTTAACAGGATTTTGGAAACAATGCACAATGCTATAATTGACAGGCACTTAATTACTTACAGTATATGCCTGCCAGGATTTTTTTTGTAATCCTCACATATGGAATTAAATGTCATTTGTAAAATGAACCTCTTCTTGTAAAATAAAGTAAAAACTGTCATGTTCCTGCAGCTCTCACCTCATAAGCAGTGTTGAGCTATAGAAGAAAGGTTAAAACCTAAAAAAAACAGCTCCTATAAATTCTGTATTTATATGTTTATAAGGAAAGCTGACTTAGATTTTACTTTAAACATTATTGACTTACACTGTTCCAAAAAGATTGTGGGAATACCTAATTCCCATTCCTAATCCTTAAATAATGTCCTATGTTCAAAGACCCAAGCTTTTGATTTATCTGTCCCTATGTTCACTTCAGTGGAGACTTGGAGGGCTGCAGCAGAAGCAAACTCCACTGACCTGTTAATGGCTGTGTATGAGCTCAAATATATATGTTTATATGGACTTACACAGCCATCTGAGTCCTCTGTGAAATAGCAGTGGGCTCCCCTGGAGTGATCTTACTCTTCTGTCCAAATTCAGCTGTAAAATTGTAAGTGGGGAAGAGCCAACATATACACCGTTGGCTGGTCTTCAAGCCAACAGCATATATTGCAACTCAGTAACAGAAACTATTTATTGAATGTCCCTTGTACATCAAACATTATAGGAATATTTCTTCTGGTCCAAAGAACAGGCTTGTAAGGGCATTATCTTTCTTTCCATTTTCCAGTTCAGTAAAGTGAGAGACTTGTAGAAACTGAATAACTGTTCCCACAGCCATGTAGCTAGTAAGTGGCAGAGCTGGGATTCAAATCCAGTCTGGATCCAAAGCTCACACTCTTTCCATTCCCAAATGGGGCCTTTCAACAATGATTCTTTTCTGTCACCTAAGAAGAGTTTTTTAAAAAAAAGTATCTCTGTTTGACAGCACTAAAGACCACTAGCTCCTTGGGAACAAGTCTTCATTCAAACAAACCAAACAGAAACCTCTGTAGTCTGAGGAGACGCTCCACACCATAGCCGACTGGAGTGAAGGCTACAGTGTTCAGAGGTGGCACCATGACTAAGCCAGCTGGTCTTCATCCAGCGGAGCAGGTCTGGGGATGGGCCTGTGCTGGGGGGTGGGCGTGGGGTAGAAATGGAATGTGAAGAGGAAGCAGCACATTAAAAAGGCATCACACTCTTGACTATCGTCTTTGGGCTAAAGCATGCCAGATGATGGATGAATGTGTTAGCAACACAAAGCACCAAAGTTTAACTTGGAGCACAGCCATTTTTGTCCCATCTCCTCATTGGGACACAAGCACAGAATAAATTCCTTATACAGAGTGGGAATAAGGAGACATGCATGTGGTGTTACCTCCACCACTATCCATCTGAGGAAACGTGAGTTATTTAACTTCTTTGAGCGTAGCTTTCCTAACTCTAGCTAACTGCTAAGTTCCCATTGAGCTCTAAAATTCTATGATTCTACTAGTAGCAGTTATATGATATTTTTTGACACGGAAAGGTGTTCACATGTATTTATTAGGGTTCTTAGTTGCAGACAACAGAATTCCCGAGAGGAGCAGGGAGGCAAATGATGCTACAGAGCCAGGATCAATGGCTGACTCCAGTATGGCACAGTGTGAAAGGAGATCCCACTGCTGCCCATGCCCACCTCTAGGCTATTATCTTAGAGCCTGAGAGTAGACTTTCTACCTCAGCTACCAGAAGATCTGTCATCCCTGATCATGGCCGTCACCTCGTGTCACTCATTTGCCTTGCAAATCTGGCTCAGGGAATGTATCTTCCATCAGGGCATGGTGGAAACTCAGTTACATGCGGAAGCCAAGCTTCAAGGGAGTCTTGGAAATGTTTGGCTTTCTAGCCTCTGGAGGATGGAGGCCATGTTAGAAGATGAGTGGGTATTGAGGGAGCCTGTGTGTAGTGTCTGCCACAGTGTGTTACATTGCTGAGTGCAAAAAGAGGGGAAAAACATGGGCACACGATGAGCCCTTTAAGTACCTATGTTAAAAATACTGTACAAAAAAGTCTGAAGCCGTATACACTAAAATTTTAGTAATATTTTTCTTTGATCAGAAGTATTACTGTGTTCTTATCGTCTTTTCATTTCTCCATATTGGCTGATATTTCTACCGTGAATGAATATTACTTGTATTTTTTCTTAAATGAATGATGCTTTTTGTTTATGTTCCTATGATTCTACATGACATAGACGCAGTGCCCTTGTCTTTTTGTGTCCTGTAGATATCTGTCTTCAAGATACTGGCTGCGGAATTAGACCTTGGAAATAACTTGAAAGGCGTGTAAACCATTATTCAAATTCAGGTCGTGTTATCAAATTCCTAGATATTTGAATAAATTTGTTAATGAAGACTCAAAGATAATATAATTATGACAGGGAAGAAAAGTGGGGTCTCAAGAAGCATTATTATTTGGAGTTGTTTTTTTCTCCTCGTATCACAACTTTCATTGCCATTTTTCAAACAATGATAATTTTTCTTATGAAGTGAGATCTATGGCATTATGCAGTGTTGTTGACAAGCAAAGATAAATCAACTACAAATCTTCAGCATGAAGATCACACAACTGTATATATAGGAATGATGACAGAGAATGGAAGATAAAGCTAGAAAGGGCAGTGGGGGCTAGACCATGTGTGTTTCTGAATGCTATGTTAAGAAATACAGGGACGGGCTTCCCTGGTGGTGCAGTGGTTAAGAATCCGCCTGCCAATGCAGGGGACATGGGTTCGAGCCCTGGTCCAGGAAGATCCCACATGCCGCGGAGCAACTAAGTCCTGTGCGCCGCAACTACCGAGCCTGCGTGCCTAGAGTCCATGCTTCGCAACAAGAGAAGCCCGCGCACCACAACGAAGAGTAGCCCTGGCTCCCTGCAACTAGAGAAAGCCCGTGCGCAGCAACAAAGACCCAATAAAGGCAAAAATAAATAAATAAATAATTAAAAAAAAAGAAATACAGGGAATTTCCTGTTGGTCTAGTGGTTAGGACTCCGAGCTTCCACTGCAGGGGGCCCGGGTTCGATCCCTGGTTGGGGAAATAAGATCCCACAAGCCGTGTGGCACAGCCAAAAAAGAAAAATATGGACCCAATTCAAATCGTGTCCCCTCTAATTCCCTCAATGGATGCTGAGCTTTTTCAACCAGAAAATGTTAAAATATATTCAATAAAGAACTTGAAGCCCAACTTTGAACTTGAAACAATAGCTTATAAGATTTTTAAGTCAATAACTATGATTCATAAAAACTTGTTTAAATAATTTGATTTATTTAGTGCCACAGAGAATTTTCTGAACTATTTAGGGATTAGATTTCTATAGTGCTTTTCTCCTAAAAATACTCAATTTGATTAATGTAGTTAATCTAGTTTCTTTTTAAAGTACTTTCTATATGCAAGGTACTTTGTTAGGCTCTGGGGGATACAGTATTTAAAGGTTTCTCTTCTCAAACAGTTTGCGGTTTAGTTATAAGAGCCAAGACATTCACAAAGCCCCACAGTAAAGAGCATAATGTGAGACACATTACAATACAGGAGCCCAGGTGGGGAGCAGATCCTGACACAAGGATGCGAGAACCGATAGTTTTCTCTGGAAGGTGTAGGAAGGAAGGTAAGTGCGGAAGTGAGACAGATAAGAGAAGGTGGCCGACAGAAGACACATTATCAATCCAGTTGCCACAGTGGGGAATAGGAGCTTCATCCCCTGGGGAAACTGGGAAATGATATGGACACAACGTCAGAGTTATTCCACCCACAGAGCAAAGGAGCTGAGATGCTTATTCACCAATATTATGGACTGAATTTTGTGTCCTCCTCAAATCCTTATGTTGATGTCTCAACCCCAGTGTGATGGTATTAGGAGATGGGGCCTAAATTAGGAAGTAATTTGGTTTAGATGAGGTCAGGAGGGTAGTGTCCTCATGATAGGATAAGAGGCACCAGAGGGCTTTGTCTCTCTCTCTCTCTCTCTCTCTCTCTCTCCCCCTGCTATGTAAGGACACAGCAAGAAGACTTCCTGGTCTGCCAGCTGGGAGGAGAGACTCACTAGGAACCTAAGTGGCAGACGCCTTGATTCTGGACCTCACAGCTCCTCCAGAACTATGAGAGACAAATTTGTGGTTTAAAAGCCGCCCCGTCTATGGTGTTTTGTTATGGCAGCCCAAGCTCACTGAAACAACCAACTTCCATCAGTCTCGGAGCAGGGACTTTTCTGGAGGGAGTTACTTCTCCAGCATTCTGACCTGCCAAGCAAGTGGACACAAGTGTTCTCCAGGTTTGGAGAAGGTCCTCAACCAAAGACACACCGCTACTAGCAGTCGGAAATCCACCTGTGAACATTGAAGGTAGAACTACAGGCATATGGGTGAGAATTACCAGCATCTTCTAGGAGGTTAATTTTGAGAATGGAACAATTCAGAAGTCTTGCTACCTCAGGGAAGATGTGATGCTTCAACTGAGCCTTAAAGAGGTAGGGCATCTACAGATGTGGGCAGGGAAGAGCCATTCCAGGGAATAGCTGGAGCATAAACCTGGAAAAGGCAAAGTTCAGAATACTTTAGATAACGAATTGGTATACCGCTATCTATTTGGTTTTCCCCTTTGACGTTATTTAATTCTTATTTTTATAGCTGCCTAGCATTTCACTGTGTTAACTCTTTGCTTGAGTCAATATTCTATATTTAAATATCTAGGTTGTTTTCAAACTTTATTATAAGGCATATTCATTTAATCAATTAAAGTGTATTCCACAACAAAGACACATCAATTATCTGCCCTTATGGAGTTGACGTTTTCGTGAGGGAGTCTACTGGAACACAGCTGTGGTGGGTCAGTAATTCAAAAGGCCTCCACCCATGAGTTCCCTGCAGGCAGGGCTCCGGCTTCTTTATACTTATAACCCCTATAACTGTCATACCACCTGGCGCTTAATAAATACTGGGTAACATTGGTTAAGTTAATGGAGAAAATCCTTAAGTTGAGTGTGAAAGGGGCAATAGGAGAACATGAATTTAGGTTCTTGTAAAAGAATCATTGTGACTAGCAGCACTCTTTTCCTCTACAGCCTTCCGTAGGTCCTGAGGCATGAAATTTCTCAGGTATTTTCTTCTACAGGGTCTTTAGCTTAGGATGAACCATATTCCATTTCCTTGGAATATAGTCAGCCAAGGCCATACCCCCCTTATTAACATCGTAACGTGCAAGGAAAAACTCCTCTTTAAATTCTAGAAGCCAGCTTTATTTACTGTACGAGTGTCTTCGCCTCCTGTGGCTTCACAGAAACACCTGCCCAGGCTGTTGGCTTTCTCTTGAATTACATTTCGGTCGGCGATTGCTTGTGCAACATTTTATCTTGCCAGCTCTTTTCTCTCACTAAAGCAGTTCATGAATCACTTTTGATGGTTTCCGTGTAGGTTATAGGATGAGCTCATTTGCATATAGAGCCAAGTCCCTGACAAAGTTAGGAGACTGCCTTTAAAATTTATCCCCAAACTTCTATTTTCTTGCTAAGATGCCCTTTTTAATATCACCTCCACCTCCATCAACTCCTTTTTCTTCTTCTCTTAATTTCTTTCTACCACCAAAACCAATAGTTGACTTTTTTTTTCAGGGCCATTTTCACAAACCAAACACTTTTTTTTTTTTTTTTTTTTTTTGCGGTACGCGGGCCTCTCACTGGTGCAGCCTCTCCCGTTGCGGAGCACAGGCTCTGGACGCGCAGGCTCAGCGGCCATGACTCACAGGCCCAGCCGCTCTGCGGCATTGTGGGATCTTCCCGGACCGGGGCACGAACCCTTGTCCCCTGCATCAGCAGGCGGACTCTCAACCACTGCGCCACCAGGGAAGCCCCCAAACACATTTTTATTG
Source organism: Phocoena sinus (assembly GCF_008692025.1). NCBI lineage: Eukaryota > Metazoa > Chordata > Mammalia > Artiodactyla > Phocoenidae > Phocoena > Phocoena sinus. Next base: position 42,039,546 of record NC_045772.1, on the reverse strand, counting down.
CTGCCAAAGCTACTGCGTGATGAGCAGCAAAGGCACATTAAGGCATGGACTGTGGGCAGTGGGCTGGGTTCATTCATGAGCTGAGTGACTTACGCCCTGGGAATGGCACCTTGCTCCAGCAAAGCCACAGCTTTTTACAGCAATCAAATTTCTTCTGACAAATAGCTAACATTGAAAATAATAAACTTACAAAGCCAGGGGTCTGCTCCAGTATTTCCCAAACCGGCTTCCAAAGAGCATTAAAGTTACTAATAGATGTTTTGCAAAATAAATGGTTCTGTGGTCAAATAAGTTTGGGAAACACTTCTTATCTTCCCCTTGGAAGATTCATAAAATACATTAACATGTTACAGGTTCCTAACTTTATCTGACTATAAAAATCTTTCACAAAGCACCTATTAACAAGTCACAGAGTACTAATGGTCTAAGAAATATCCCTTGGGAAAGATTCGTCTCCATGATTTCTAGAGAGTTTATTTCCTGGATTTACCCAGATAAGATGGCATGAACAGCTTTTTAGTTCTTCTTGTATATGTCTCCCAATGGATTCAAACTACACTATGTTAAGTACTTATGATTGAGTTTCTATGACTGACAGCTTTTGTCTTGAGTATCAATATCGTTCACACCATATTGCTGATTTGTAGATGAATATCATCTGAGATATTTCGTTGACTAGTTTAACACAGATGTTCTCAAAGTGTGACCCCTGAACCAGAGGCTTCAGCGTTATCTGAGAATTTGTTAGAAATGTAAATTCTCAGGTCCCACACCCACTTACTTAGAAACTCTGGGGGAGGGTCCAGCAATTGTATGTTAACAATCTGTGTTTTAACGTTAACCAGTTAATGCTGATGCATACTGAAGTTTGAGAACCACCAGTTTCACACAGTTTAAAACTTCTGCTTTTGGCTCAGAAGGTGTAACCGGCACCAGATGTATCCTCCTACCTGAAAAAAATTGAAAAACTGGACAAAATACCTGAAACAATAGTCCTCAGACATTGGACATCAGGCAGCTCCGGACAATCATCCCTGAGAAGTGGAAAACAAATGAAATGATCCCTATGGCTGCTCCAGCTTAGCACCTAGAGAGAGTTTCTGGGTAGAGGGAAGGGGAGGGACCCCAGGTAGGGCCTGGTTATCTCTTTGAGTTATGGAGATGGAGTTGGGAGTCCAGGGAGACCAAGATGGCTAGGACTTTCATGGTAGAACACCAGATAAGGGAAAACTACACAGAAAGAAGTACCCAGAGAACTGCAGATGGTCCTCCTGAAGTCTTCAGTTGAAAACTGATCAGAACATGAGCATGAGGAAACGACGTGAAGCCAGGGAAAGATCTACCCAAACGGGACAGAGGAAACAATCCATACAGCTCACATGGGGCGGACAATAGGTTGTGCTCCGGCCAGCCGGAGAGGAAGAGCCTTCTAATTCACAGAGCATTAATAGAATACTCAGAAGGTATTGACCCAGTAGTGGCCCTCAACTAAGAGCTACTCTGGTCCTGACTAATGAAACTTAAAAGCAAACCTTGAAAGGATCAAACTACAGTTGACCCTTGAACAACACAGGTTTGAAATGCATGAGTCCACTCATGTGGATTTTTTTCAACAGTAAATGCTACAATATGACACGATCCATAGTTGATTCACCCTGAGGATGCAGAACCAGGGAATGTGGAGGAACCTAGGACACAGAGGACCAATTATAAGTTATAGGTGGATTTTCAACAGTGCAGTGGGTCAGTGTCCCTAACCCCTGGGTTGTTCAAGGGTCAATTGTATTTACAAATGACAACTGAATCCCAGAACAAAGCTCTAGAGTATTGATAGGAATATTCACAATAACTGGTATCTAGTCAAAATTTACCAGGCATGCAAAGGAGCAGGAAAATACAGTCAAAAATGAAGAAGAAAAAAATCAGTCAATAGAAACAGATCCAAATATGACAGATAATAAAATTAGTAAGGACATTAACACAATTATAACCATATTCCATAGGTTCATATGACGAAGTAGAGAAATGCTTGAGCATGTTAAATGGAGATATGGAAAATATTTTAAAAGCCCAAACTGAACTTCTAGAGATAAAAGATGTAATGTCTAAGGTGAAAACTGCAATCTGTTAGACTCACAGGATAAAAGATTAAATAACTTAAAGACATAGCAACAAAGTATCCAAAATGAAACTCAGAAAAAAAAAAAGACTGAAAAAATGAGTAGAGCATTAGTGAGCTTCAGGACAACTTTGAGTGATCAAATACATGACTTAGAGTCCCTGAAAGAGAAGGGCAGAAAGAATATTTTAAAATAATGACCAGAAAATTTCCAAATTCCATTTAAAACTATAAATTTACAAATCCAAGAAATTCAACAAACTCTAAGAATAAGAAACATGAAAACTACACCAAGGCATATCATAATCAGATTGCTTAAAACCAGTGATAATGAAAAAATCTTAAAAGCAGTCAGAGAGAAAAATACCACAATCTATGCAGAGGGGAAAACAAATGTAAGAATGACATCAGATTTCGTATGGAAAACAATGTAAGCCACAGACAGTGTGGATCAATATCTTTAAAGTACAGAGAGAAAAAAATCTGTCAACCTAGAATTCAAAAACTAGCAAGAAGAAACAAAAATCTTTCAAAAATGAAGGTTAAATAAAGTTACTTTCAGGCACACAAGAGCTGAAAGAATTTGTCACAACAGACTTGAACCAAAAGAAATGTTTAAAAAGTTCTTCAGACAGAAGGAAAATGATACTAGAAAGAAATCTGGAGCTACTTAAAGGGATGAAGAGCTCTAGAAATAGTACATAGGTGAGTAGAAAAGATCTTTTTTTCTTTATTTTAAAAAATATGTCTGAAAAATCATCAGCTGTTTAACAAGAAAACAGTGCAATGTATATGATGTATGGTAGGGTTTATGATGTAAATAGAAGTAACATGTATGACAATAGCATGAAGGCCTGGAGGTGGGAAAACGAAGTGTCCTATTGTAAGGGTTTTATACGATATGTGAAGTGGTACATTATCACTTGAAAGTTGACTGTAATAGACATATACTACAAACCCTAAAGCAACCCTTAACAAGCCATCAAAGGAAATAAAATGGAACCATAAAAATACTCAATCCAAAAGAAAGCAGAATAATCTTTTTTAAAAAGGAACAAAGAACAGATGGGTCATATAGAACACAAATTGCAAGATGATAGATCTAAACCCAACCATCTCTGTAAACACTTGGGCAAATAAACCAGGTTTTTTTCCCCCTATACTCCTAGACAAATAAACAAGTTAACTTTTATCTCCCATTAGCATTACATTTCTCTCCAAAAACTGTGCAGTGAAAGATTAGAAACTTGAACTAATCATAACAGCAAAATGATCTTGGCAGTGATTCCTTTTCTGACTTAAGCATATCACAGAAAGATGCCTAAGAAGTTCAGCCAAGAGACACTGCGCTGAAGGCGCTTTTTTTTCTTTCTTCTCAGAGCTCTTACATAACTCAGATCACTATAGTGTAGCAATCCAGGAACGGAGTGTTTGACAGGGATTTCTTTCTCTCAAGCCTGGGGCTTAGCAACACTATTAAAAGTACTTTCCTTTGTCTACCTGAGACTCAAGGAAACTCTGCAGACCTTTTGGGCCAGACCCTCCTGTTTGGTCACTGGTGTCTGCTGCTTCGCTGTCGCTGCTTGGAGATTACCTGGCCTCATCCCGTGTCCTGCTCCCCTCGCTCTGAACACACCTGCTGCTTTTCAGTTCCTACCTTCCCCAGGCTCATCTTGTCCAGTGATGTCTCTCCTTCTCAGAACACCTTCTCACCCTCTGAACTCTTCACTTAGTTCATTCTTGTTCATTCTTTAGATCTTAATTCAAAAGTCCACCACTGTCCCCTCTACCCTCATCCCAGATTCTTGTCACATTTTGAAAGTATAGACCATGGGGTATGATCATTTGGATGGCAGAGACAGAAAAAAGACATTAGAAGTGTTTGTATTTTCCACCTCTTCAGATGAAAATAGTCCAGTCTCTCGTAGCTAAGTGGTGCCTTCCACCCAGCCATCCCCTACTTGTTAAGGGAATTCCTGAACTTTATTATGTAGGTTGGGGTAATCAGTGGAGGGAAAACTTGAGAAACAGGTAAGCCTAGAAGATCCACGCTGGGGGGTGGAAAGTACTAGAGGTGATGAGAAAGCGGATTCCCAAGGAAGCTGAGGCACAAAAAATGAGGGAAGGGCAGCAGGGTTGTGAGCTAGGGTTGGGAGGAATTTGGGTAGGGACCGGATAACAGGGTTGCAGGGAGGCAGTGGGACAATATTGGATATGAGAGAAAGAGTGAGAGGAAAGGGAAAAGAGAGTATCAGGATGTGTGTCTGTGGGCTGTGAATTGAATCACATTTGGCAACCTTTGAGAGGCACCATTAAGGATAGAAATTGCTTTTGGTGGCATTTTGGTTGCTATGTTTGTCTCCAGGAGTAGGGGGGCACATGGGGACTGGACAGCATGGGAAGTTGAGGTGGACTGTGGCTAGTGCACTTTGGCTGTCAATGTCCACTTCCCCTCCTTGTGGTAAGGCATCCCCAGTTTCCCCTGGGAACTGAGCCTCCTTCACTCAGCAATGCACAGGCTTCTCCTGGAACTGGTCCACCCCACATCTAAGGCTGAACATGTGACGCAGGCCTGGCCCATCATGGCACCGCATCCCCCTGACCGGGAGGAGTTTAGGGAAGGCGCATGTGTTCTTTTGTGGACTAGTGAGCTTCATGCCCAGGATATTTGTTGGCAGGAGAGGAACACTCTTCTTTTACTACTGGATTTGCGTGTGAGAATGAAACCAAAGCACAGGTAAACAGGGCTGAAATAAGGAGAGGTACCAGGTCCCAGTGATATTGTTTGAGCCCCTACACCAATCCCACCTCAACTGGCCCTTGCTTTTTCATTACGTGAATCAATAAACACCCTTTATTTTTGCTTATGCCAGTGTGAGCTGGGTTTTTGGCCACTTGGAATTGAAAGAGTTCTAAATTATATAACATTCGACTTGTGTTACATTTGATTCAGGCCTATCTCCACGACTAAACTTCATAAAGACAGGGTCTGTGTCTTTTTGTTGTTGTTGCTGTCATCTACTCTATTCCTACCACTTTGTACAGTATGTGGAATATTTGTTGCATAAACCATTAAGTGCATCCTGTATAAACACATTGTTTTGTGACTGGTTATTGTTTGTTTCCCTGCTACATTTTAAACTCTTTGAGGGCCAGGATTTTTGTTTGTTTGTTTCACTTGTCTTGAGCTCCCAGCCTGATGCACAAGACTTGGAATATATTAGGTGCTTCTTGAATGTTGGCAGAATGAATGAACAAGTACAAGAAAAAAATACGAAGTCAAACCAGAGCGAGGCCCATCATGAAAAGGTCAGTTTACTCGGTTTTTATAAATTGATTTCCCAGATATATATATTGAATGCCTATGAAGTGAAACCTTGATTCTTATGACAGATTTGGAAAACTAGGAATGAATCAGTCATAACTACTATTCTTTCTTCTCCACTATTTTATGCCATCAAAAGAAATGATGACTTTTGTCTTACTAGACTGTTATGCTTCTTTGACCTAAGAAGGCCTAAGCATGTGTATAAGACTTAAAGAAGAAAAAAGGAGGGTTAACATATCATTTTCATGTAGTTTGTACATTTGCAGTATCTGGAGGAAAACAATTGGTCACTATGGTAGTTACAATATTAAAAATTAAGGCAAAAATTCAAGCTACATGAACTATATTTCTAGATCATTTTAAATTCTAACTAATAAAAGACATAGACATAAATATCCACTAAAGACCCTAGAATGCCCACAAGTGATTCCAATCCCCACTCATGGACCCATACAAGCAATGACTGTATCCTGAGAACAGGAGGAAAACTTTTTCATCATTTCCTCTCCCTGTTTAAGTATATGATTCACCAAAGAAAACGGAGTTTTCTGGAAAAAACCTGGATGGTGTGAGTTCCCTAAACCATCTTTTGTGATGGGAAGAAAAGGCTGAAATTCCAGGAAAATGGGTTTTGCCTGGGCATCTTTTTGTCAGGGCAGTGCTGGTGAGCCAGCTCCTGATATGAGTGAAAACTTGCCTTTCCCCAGCAAGACCAAACCCAAACCTCAGAAACAAAAAACAATAGAGAACAAAACTTTGCTAGTTCATGATAGTTTTCTCTCATCTGTTCCTCCTTTTTTTCCCCTTGTTAAGTGAAATGACCTATTTAAATTCACACAGTTGAGCATGTCATGCATAAGAATCTCAGATTTCTTAGGCTGATTTTATCAACTAATTAATGCACGATGTTCTTGGAGATCACAGGAGTCAACTCGCATTTTAATGAGCTCTAGAGAACAGAAAAAGTTTTAAAACAAGAACTTCAGTCTTAATGAGCTCATGGTTAGAAAACGTGTCTGAAAGAAACAATATTCATTTTGTGGTGAATTAACAAGGCGAAAGGATTGAACTCGGAAAGAAGGAAACGTTTCCTTCTTTATGCTGACTTCTAGAGTGAGGACTGAGAATTCATACAACATGGGAAGAAGTAAGTGCTTCTTTGACATCAGGACAAGAGAAATGTGTGACTTTCAGCTACCATCCAGCTTGACTCTTTCCTCCACAGGAAACAATTATGAACCTGTAAAGTAACTTTTTTTTAGAGAGTTGAAAAAGTATTTGCTGGATTAACAGGAAAAATGTGTTGAGATTAGATCAATAGCACACTGATGTGGTTATTCTGCTATGGTATTTATATATCTGCTCTATAGAATCCTTCTTCATAAGCGTATTTACTATAATAGGATTTTATTTGTACTATTAAATTGAGTATAAATCATTTTAATATTACTTTATATATTTCCTAAATAGCTAGTATACCATGAGTACATAGTATTTGTTTGTACTACATATATCATAGGTGCTCATTAAGTACTGAAGTGAAAGGATAAAATGTTGATTTGTTTTAGCAAGTATTTTTTAGTTATTTATTTATTTTCATTGAAGTATACTTGATGTGCAATCTTGTGTTAGTTTCAGGTATACAGCAAAGTGATTCAGTTATACACGCATATTCATATGAATATGAATATTCTTTTTCAGATTCTTTTCCTTTAGAGGTTATTACAAAATATTGAGTATAGTTCCTTGTGCTGCACAGTAGGTCCTTGTTGGTTGTCTGTTTTATATATGGTAGTGTGTATATGTTAACTCCAAACTCCTAATTTATCCCTCCCCCTCTTTCCCCTCTGGTAACCATAAATCGGTTTTCTGCGTCTGTGGGTCTATTTCTGTTTTGTAAATAAGTTCAATTGTATTTTGGTTTTTTTTCGATTCCACATATAAGTGATATCATATGGTATTCACTTTCTCTTTCTGACTTTCTTTACTTAGTATGATAATCTCTGGGTCTTTCCATGCTTTTGCAAATGGCATTATTTCGTTCTCTTTTTATGGCTGAGTAGTACTCCATTGTATATATTGGGTTGGCCAAAGTTTGTTAAGGATTTTCCGTAACATCTTATGAATAAACTTTTGGCCAACCCAATATATACCACATTTTCTTTATCCATTCATCTGTTGATGGACATTTAGGTTGCTTCCATGTCTTGGCTATTGTAAATAGTTGTTTTAGCAAGTATTAATAATTTCTCTAAATTCTTATCTGGCTTTTTTGGTAAGGGTAACCTGATGTGATTTAATGTGTTTATTCCTTCCCAGTAACGTACGTGGAGATCCCACAGATGTCTGGAACATATTTAACAGCCTTCTTAACATTACATTTAAACACTTATTAACTTACATATAATTTTAATAGCCTTTGATGACAAAGTTAGCTCATGGTTCTTCCCATGCTTTATACATAGGAAAAATTGTTTCTATATGTGTCATTTTCTCAGGGTGAGTTTTGCAAATTAAAGCCACTAAGTTTTACGGGGACACATCATACAGCAATAGATAACTGGAACAACATAGAATGCAGTCCTCTTCACTTCCCTAGGTCATCTTTTGTGGTGTGAGAATTCACAGCATTCTCTATTTTGAGGGAGGTTTCTTCCTGATCACATAGCATCAAACCTTGGAAAGACAAGTCACACTGGACTGCCAATTACATAGCAAAGAGTGATCATCTTATCTCTCAGGGCAATCAAGACTGTTGGGAAAACTAGAAAAGCCTGACAAAATTAGAGGAATGCTTAAAAAAACAACTAGCATATAGAAAAAACTAGTTAAAAACAATATGAAAAATATAGTATCATTTTTGGTGCAATTTTTTTGGGGGGTACATAACTGTGCTCATTGACAGCATATATTTTGGTCTGTCTTTTTTTTGCTGTTGTTTGTTTGTTTTTTCATGCTATACCCTCAAAGCCTAGAATAGTGCCTGGCACAAAGGCTCAATAAAAATATGTTGAATGAATAAATGAATGTAAACACATCTGGCAGAATGAGAGCCAAAACTTACTTCTGACAGGTAGAATTCTGTTTTTCTTTTTTGTTTCTTCTTTGTTTTTCCTAAATTTGCTACCACAATCATGGATGGCTTGTAAAAGATCATGGTGTTTTATTTTAGAATAATAAAAGCTTTCAAATACCTACATATAAACATATATTTAAATATTTATCTAAGCAAAATTCCTCTTAGGAAAAAAAATGATGCATTATTTTAAAAAAATCTCAAGAGAAGGCTTTGCATTGTGTGGGCAGGACCAGTAATAAATGCAGACTTTTTTAGTTACTACATGGGCGCTTTACAAGGCATCACCGAAACACAGATTTCTGTCAAGAATTGAATAAGTTATTCCACTTATTTTACTGTCTTATTATGATCTCTTTATTTAGCTCAGCTGGGACTCCTTTTGTCTGCCAATTTAAAAACATTGGATCAGTACCTCATGCCAAAAAAGGCCCTGAAAGTTTCTTTCCACTACAATTGTTCAGATTTAGTATGGAAAATACATTTCAGTTTGCTGGCCAAGTCTGATTGACTGTACTGGTGATTACCTACTATGCTGTGTGGAGAAGGATCCTAAGGTTATGATTATGCCTGGTTGACTAACAATGTCTGCCATGGATCACTATAGAGAAGAAGGGGCCTGGTTGCCTTGTGAGTGAACAGCTTGGTCAATTACTGTTACGGTAATCACCTTGTAGCAGGACCTACTTCTTACAAACTCTTGGTCCTAATTAGCTTCTCAGGGTGAGTTCAAAATGTTATAGGCAGAATAATGTCCCCCAAAGAGGTCTACATCCTAATCCTGGGAATTGGGATAACAATCAATTTTGACTGAGCTGAGAGATAAGATGATCACTGATTGCACCCTACCTGGCAATCTAGTTGGACTTCTCTCCACATAGTGTGTTGCTATGTGAATATGTTATGTCACATGGCAAAGGGGAATTAGGGAGCAGATGGAATAAATTGCTAATCAGCTAGCCTTAAAATAGGGAGTGGCCCTAGGATTATCCAGGTGGGCCCATTTTAATCACAAGCGTTCTTCGAAATGGAAGAGAGAGGCAGGAGAGACAGAGCCAGAGGGAGCTCTGGCTCTAGAAACGAGAACCAGAGAGTTGGCAGCATGAAGAAATTGTCAGCTTTGAAGACGCAGAAAGGGAGCCGAGAGCGAAGGAAAGCGGATTGAAGAAACTGGAAAAGGCAAGGTAAAGGATGCTCCCCTTGAGCCCCCAGAAATTAATGCACCCTGCCAGCACCTTGCTCTTAGCCCAGTGGGATCCATGTCCTATTTCTAACTGTAGGGAAGAAAAAATAATTTTCCCTCTATCTTAGAGTTCTTGGCTGAGACCTCCTGTATTAACAGGAGAAAATACCTCCTGTATTAACAGGAGACATTAACAGGAGAAAAACAAGCAGAAGTTTATTAACGTGTATACCTCAGGTATACACGGGAGATACCCAGGAAAATGAGTAACTCATAGAGGTAGCTTTACAATTCAGGATTAAATACCATCTTAATAAGGAAATCAGAAGGGGGGTGTATACCTCCTAGGGGAGAGCAAAGGATTCTTTTTTTATTTTTTTATTTTTTTTGCTGTACGCGGGCCTCTCACTGTTGTGGCCTCTCCCATTGCGGAGCACAGGCTCCGGACGCGCAGGCTCAGCGGCCATGGCTCACGGGCCCAGCCGCTCCGCGGCATGTGGGATCCTCGCGGACCGGGGCACGAACCCGTGTCCCCTGCATCAGCAGGCGAACTCGCAACCACTGCGCCACCAGGGAAGTCCCAAAGGATTCTTATGAAAGATGAAAGGGCCTTTGGAAGTACAGATGGAAGCTAGGACATTTTGTGACAAAGTTTGTCTGGCTATGATGTCAGCCGCTAGTCTCTTCCCTGTTTGAGGAAACCCCTGGGGAGGGGATTTATGACAACTGAGTTCCTTTTGGAGGTTCTGTCTTTAGGCATAGAAGGGGAGTTCAGAGAAGGGCTCTCAGCATTTGTCGTTTTTCATGTGCCTACAGCTCAAAATAACCAGTATGCCAAAGTGGCATATTTGGGGGAGGCATACTGTTACCTTTCATAACATACAGAACTGTAAGATAATGAATTTGTGTTGTGTAAGCCACCAAGTTTGTGGTAATTTGTTACAGCTGCAATGAAAACATAATACACAAAATATGGGTTAGCCTACCTTTGAAAAGGAAAATGCCGTTCTACAGCTCTCTCCCCAACTCCTGACTCATTGGTTTTCTGGATACGACTTGACAATTCATGGCCAGTTTCTTCTAACAATTTTAGGGTCAAATATCTCAAGTTAATATGTTGTTTTCAATTGTGTGGGAAGCAAGCAGGCTTTATCATTGCTGATAAATGATCTGTTTAATATCCCTTTCTTTCAAATAATTCAAAGTCATTGAACAATTATTGAACCATACAAAATCATTTGAAATTGCTGTGTTTTGTAATGTAAAGGAGGAGAGATTAATATTAGCTAGAATTATTGGCGATGGCTTTGAGGAACAACTAAAATCACTAGTATTGAATTTGTTTTTTTTGCGGTATGCGGGCCTCTCACTGTTGTGGCCTCTCCCGTTGCGGAGCACAGGTTCCGGATGCGCAGGCCCAGCGTCCATGGCTCACGGGCACAGCCGCTCCGCGGCACGTGGGATCCTTCCGGACCGGGGCACGAACCCGTGTCCCCTGCATCAGCAGGCGGACTCTCAACCAGTGCACCACCAGGGAAGCCCACTAGTATTGAATTTTTAAAAATAGTTACCATTTATTAAGTACCAACTATTGCTTCATATACATGATCTCATTTAATCTTTAGAACAACCTTCAAAGGGAGAAATTATTGTCTCCATTTTACAAATGTGGATATTGAGGCTCAGTTCAGGAATTAACTTGTCAGACTATCAGTAGGGCTGTGGAAGTTTCCTTGATAGATCAGATATTTTCTTCTGGGGTAAAAAGCCGTGCCCTCTAGCCTGCTATTTTCTCAAATTCTGAGCTTAATGACATGATGCACCTTTTGGAGGAGTTACCTGCTGACCCTCTCCCTCCAGCTATGGGGATATACAGATGATTCTTTTTACTTTCAAGAACGAAGATTGACTTTACGAGGCAGTAGCACTAATATTTAATTATAGCCAAAGCAATATCTGCAGCAATAATTCTAAAAATTTCCCACATTTTAGAAGCACCTGTAGAGCTTTTTCTTTTTTAACATCTTTATTGGAGTATAATTGCTTTACAATGGTGTGTTAGTTTCTGCTGTATAACAAAGTGGATCAGCTATACGTATACATATATCCCCATATCCCCTCCCTCTTGCGTCTCCCTCCCACCCTCCCTATCCCACCCCACTAGGTGGACACGAAGCACCGAGCTGATCTCCCTGTGCTATGCAGCTGCTTCCCACTAGCTATCTATTTAACATTTGGTAGTGTATATATGTCCATGCCTCTCTCTCACTTCGTCTCAGCTTACCCTTCTCCCTCCCCGTGTCCTCAAGTCCATTCTCTGCATCTGCATCTTTACCTTTATTCCTGTCCTACCCCTAGGTTCTTCAGAACATTTTTTTTTTAAGATTCCATATATATGTGTTAGCATATGGTATTTGTTTTTCTCCTTCTGACTTACTTCACTCTGTATGACAGATTCTAGGTCCATCTACCTCACTACAAATATCTCAATTTCGTTTCTTTTTATGGCTAATATTCCATTGTATATATGTGCCACATCTTCTTTATCCATTCCTCTGTTGATGGGCACTTTGGTTGCTTCCTTGTCCTGGCTATTGTAAATAGAGCTGCATTGAACATTGTGGTATATGACTCTTTTTGAATTATAGTTTTCTCAGGGTATATGCACAGTAATGGGATTTCTGGGTCGTATGGTAGTTCTATTTTTAGTTTTTTGAGGACCCTCCATACTGTTCTCCATAGTGGCTCTATCAGATTACATTCCCACCAACAGGGCAAGAAGGTTCCCTTTTCTCCACACCCTCTCCAGCATTTATGGTTTGTAGATTTTTTGATGATGGCCATTCTGACTGATGTGAAGGATACCTCATTGTAGTTTTGATTTGCTTTTCTCTAATGATTAGTGATGCTGAGCATCCTTTCATGTGTTTGTTGGCAATCTGTATATCTTCTTTGGAGAAATGTCTATTTAGGTCTTCTGTCCATTTTGGGATTGGGTGGTTTGTTTTTTCCATATTGAGCTGCATGAGCTGCTTGTATATTTTGGAGATTAATTCTTTGTCAGTTGCTTCATTTGCAAATATTTTCTCCCATTCTGAGGGTTCTCTTTTCATTTTGTTTATGGTTTCCTTTGCTGTGTAAAAGCTTTTAAGTTTCATTAGGTCCCATATGTTTATTTTTGTTTCCATTTCTCTGGGAGGTGGGTCAAAAAGGATCTTGCTGTGATTCATGTCATAGAATGTTCTGCCTGTGTTTTCCTCTAAGAGTTTTATAGTGTCTGGCCTTATATTTAAGGTCTTTAATCCATTTTGAGTTTAATTTTACGTATGGTGTTAAGGAGTGTTCTAATTTCACTCTTTTACATGTAGCTGTCCAGTGTTCCCAGCACCACTTACTGAAGAGGCTGTCTTTTCTCCATTGTATATTCTTGCCTTCTGTATCAAAGATAAGGTGACCATATGTGTGTGGGTTTATCTCTGGGCTTTCTATCCTGTTCCATTGATCTATGTTTCTGTTTTTGTGCCAGTACCATACTGTCTTGATTACTGTAGCTTTGTAGTATAGTCTGAAGCCAGGGAGCCTGATTCCTCCTGCTCCGTTTTTCTGTCTCAAGATTACTTTGGCTATTCAGGGTCCTTGTTGTTTCCATACAAATTGTGGACGTTTTTGTTCTAGTTCTGTAAAAATGCCGTTGGTACTTTGATAAGGATTGCATTGAATCTGTAGTTTGCTTTGGGTGGTATAGTCATTTTCACAACGTTGATTCTTCCAATCCAACAATCATGATGATCTGTTTGTATCATCTTTAATTTCTTTCATCAGTGTCTTATAGTCTTCTGCATACACATCTTTTGTCTCCTTAGGTAGGTTTATTACTAGGTATTTTATTCTTTTTGTTGCAATGGTAAATAGAAGTGTTTCCTTAATTTCTCTTTCAGGTTTTTCATCATTAGTGTGTAGGAATTCAAGAGATTTCTGTGTATTAATTTTGTATCCTGCTACTTTACCAAGTTCATTGATTAGCTCTAGTAGTTTTCTGATAGAGTCTTTAGCATTCTTTATGTATAGTATCATGTCATCTGCAAACAGTGACAGTTTTACTTCTTCTTTTCCGATTTGGATTCCGTTTATTTCTTCTCTGATTGCTGTGACTAAAACTTCCAAAACTATGTTGAACTATAGTGGTGAGAGTGGGCAACCTTGTCTCTTGTTCCTGATCTTAGTGGAAATGGTTTCAGTTTTTCACCATTGAGAACGATGTTAACTGTGTGTTTGTCATATATGGCCTTTATTATGTTGAGGTAAATTCCCTCTATGCCTGCTTTCTGCAGAGTTCTTTTCATAAATTGGTGTTGAATTTTGTCAAAAGTTTTTTTCTGCATCTATTGAGATGATCTTATGGTTTTTATCCTTCAGTTTGTTAACATGGTGTATCACATTGACTGATTGATTTGCATATATTGAAGAATCCTTGCATTCCTGGGATTAAACCCCACTTGATCATGGTGTATGATCCTTTTAATGTGCTGTTGGATTCTGTTTGCTAGTATTTTGTTGAGGATTTTTGCATCTATGTTCATCAGTGATATTGGCCTGTAATTTTCTTTCTTTGTGACATCTTTGTCTGGTTCTGGTATCAGGGCGATGGTGGCCTCGTAGAATGAGTTTGGGAGTGTTCCCCCCTCTGCTATATTTTGGAAGAGTTTGAGAAGGGTAGGTTTTAGCCGTTCTCTAAATGTTTGATAGAATTCGCCTGTGAAGCCATCTGGTCCTGGGCTTTTGTTTGTTGGAAGATTTATAATCACAGTCTCAATTTCAGTGCTTGTGATTGGTCTGTTTATATTTTCTATTTCTTCCTGGTTCAGTTTAGGAAGGTTGTGCTTTTCTAAGAGTTTGTCCATTTCTTCCAGGTTGTCCATTTTATTGGCATAGTGTTGCTTGTAGTAATCTCTCATGATCCTTTGTATTTCTTCAGTGTCAGTTGTTACTTCTTCGTTTTCATTTCTAACTCTATTGATTTGAGTCTTCTCCCTTTTTTTCTTGATGAATCTGGCTAATGGTTTATCAATTTTGTTTATTTTCTCAAAGAAGATAGTTTAGTTTTATTGATCTTTGCTCTTGTTTTCCTTCATTTCTTTTTCATTTATTTCTGATCTTATCTTTATGATTTCTTTCCTTCTGCTAACTTTGGGGGGTTTTTGTTCTTCTTTCTCTAATTGCTTTAGGTGTAAGGTTAGGTTGTTTATTTGAGATGTTTCTTGTTTTTTGAGGTAGGATTTTATAGCTATAAACTTCGCTCTTAGAACTGCTTTTGCTGCATCCCGTAGGTTTTGGGTCGTCTTGTTTTCATTGTCATTTGTTTCTAGGTATTTTTTTATTTCCCTTTGATTACTTCATCTGATCTCTTGGTTCTTTAGTATTGTTTAGCCTCCATGTGTCTGTATTTTTTACCAATATTTCACTGTAATTGATATCTAGTCTCACAGCGTTGTGGTCGGGAAAGATGCTTGATAAAATTTCAATTTATTAAATTTACCAAGGCTTGATTTGTGACCCAAGATATGGTCTATCCTGCAGAGTGTTGCATAAGCACTTGAGAAGAAAGTGTAATCTGCTGTTTTTGGATGGAATGTCCTATAAATATCAATTACGTCCATCTTGTTTAATGTATCATTTAAAGCTTGTGTCCTTATTTATTTTCATTTTGGATGATCTGTCCGTTGGTGAAAGTGGGGTGTTAAAGTCCCCTAGTATGATTGTGTTACTGTTGATTTCCCCTTTTATGGCTTTTTGCATTTGCCTTATGTATTGAGGTGCTCCTATGTTGGGTGCATAAATATTTATAACAGTTATATCTTTTTCTTGGATTGGTCCCTTGATCATTATAGAGTGTCCTTCTTTGTCTCTTGTAATAGTCTTCATTTAAAAGTCTATTTTGTCTAATATGAGAATTGCTACTCCAGCTTTCTTTTGATTTCCATTTGCATGGAATATCTTTTTCCATCTCCTCACTTTCAATCTGTATGTGTCCCTAGGTCTGAAGTGGGTGTCTTGTAGACAGCATATATCTATATGTGTGTTATCTATATGTTAACTGTATGTATGTTCCTATTACCATTTTCTTAATTGTTTTGGGTTTGTTATCGGAGGTCTTTTCCTTCTCATATGTTTTCTGCCTAGAGAAGTTCCTTTAGCATTTGTTGTAGAGCTGGTTTGGTGGTGCTGAATTCTCTTAGCTTTTGCTTCTTTGTAAAGGTTTTAATTTCTCCGTCAAATCTGAATGAGATCCTTGCTGGGTTGAGTAATCTTGGCTGTAGGTTTTTCCCTTTCATCACTTTAAATATGTCCTGCCACTCCGTTCTGGCTTGCAGAATTTCTGCTGAAAGATCAGCTGTTAACCTTATGGGGATTCCCTTGTATGTTAATTGTTGCTTTTCCCTTGCTGCTTTTAATATTTTTCTGTGTATTTAATTTTTGATAGTTTGATTAATCTGTGTCTTGGCATGTTTCTCCTTGGATTTATCCTGTATGGGACTCTCTGTGCTCCCTGGACTTGATTGACTATTTTCTTTCCCATATTAGGTAACTTTTCAACTATAATCTCTTCAAATATTTTCTCAGTCCCCTTTTTTTTTTCTCTTCTTGTTCTGGGACCCGTATCATTTGAATGTTGTTGCATTTAATGTTGTTCCAGAGGTCTTTGAGACTGTCCTCAATTCTTTTCATTCTTTTTTCTTTTTTCTGCTCTGCAGTAGTTCTTTCCACTATTTTATCTTCCAGGTCACATCCATTCTTCTGCCTCAGTTATTCTGCTATAGATTTCTTTTAGAGTATTTTTAATTTCATTTATTGTGTTGTTCATCATTGTTTGTTTGCTCTTTAGTTCTTGTAGCTCCTTGTTAAACATTTCTTGTATTTTCTCCATTCCATTTCCAAGATTTTCGATCATCTTTACTATCATTATTCTAAATTCTTTTTCAGGTAGCTTGCCTATTTCCTCTTCATTTGTTTTGTCTGGTGGGTTTTTACCTTGCTCCTTCATCTGCTGTGTATTTCTCAGTCTTCTCATTTTGCTTAACTTACTGCGTTTGGGGTCTCCTTTTTGCAGGCTGTAGTTCATAGTTCCTGTTGTTTTTGGTGTCTGCCCTCAGTGACTAAGGTTGTTTCAGTGGTTTGTGTAGGCTTCCTGGTGGAGGGAACTGGTACCTGTGTTCTGGTGGATGAGGCTGTGTGTCTTGTCTTTCTGGTGGGCAGGACTGTGTCTGGTGGTATGTTTTGGGGTGTCTGTGACCTTATTATGATTTTAGGCAGCCTCTCTGCTAATAAGTGGAGTTGTGTTTCTGTCTTGCTATGTTTGGCATAGGGTGTCTAGCACTGTAGCTTGCTGGTCGTTGAGTGGAGCTGGGTCTTGGTGTTGAAGTGGAGATTTCAGGGAGAGTTTTTGTCATTTGATATTACGTGGGGTCGGGAGGCCTCTGGTGGACCAGTGTCCTGAGCTCAGCTCTCCCACCTCAGAGGCTCAGGTCTGACACCTGGCCAGAGCACCAAGATCCCATCAGCCACATGGCTCAGAAGAAATGGGAGAAATAAAAGAGGAATGAAAGAAAAAATAAAGTCATCAAAATAGAAAAAAATTATTAAAAAAAAAAAGTAATAGAAAGAAGAGAGCAACCAAACAAAAAGACAAATCCACCAATGGTAACATGTGCTAAAAACTATACTAAAAAAAAAAAAACAGGACCCTAGGATAAATGATAAAAGCAAAGCTGTACAGACAAAAATCACACAAAGAAGCACACACATACACACTCACAAAAAGAGAAAAAGGAAAAACATATATATATATATATATATATGAAGAGAGCAACCAAATCAATAAACAAATCTACCAATGATTATAAGCTCTAAATACTAAACTAAGATAAACAAAACCAGAAACAAATTAGATGCAGAAAGCAAACCCCAAGTGTGTATTTGCTCTCAAAGTCCACTACCTCTATTTGGGATGATTCGTTGTCTATTCAGGTGTTCCGCAGATGCAGGGTACATCAAGTTGATTGTGGAGATTTAATCTGCTGCTCCTGAGGCTGCTGGGAGAGATTTCCCTTTCTCTTCTTTGTTTGCACAGCTCCTGGGGTTCAGCTTTGGATTTGGCACCCCTCTGCATGTAGGTCGCCTGAGGGCGTCTGTTCCCTGCCCAGACAGGACGGGGTTAAAGGAGCGGCTGATTAGGGGGCTCTGGCTCACTCAAGCTAGGGGGAGGGAGGGGTATGGAATGCAGGGCAAGCCTGCAGCGGCAGAGGCTGGCTTGACATTGCAACAGCCTGAGGCACACCTTGTGTTCTCCCAGCGAAGTTGTCCCTGGGTCACGGGACCCTGGCAGTGGCGGGCCGCACAGGCTCCCAGGAGGGTAGGTGTGGCTAGTGACCTGTGCCTGCACACAGGCTTCTTGGTGGCTGCAGCAGCAGCCTTAGCATCTTATGCCCGTCTCTGGTGTCTGCGCTGATAGCTGCATCTAGCGCCTGTCCCTGGAGCTCGTTTAGGCGGTGCTCTGAATCCCCTCTCCTCGTGCACCCTGAAACAATGGTTTCTTGCCTCTTAGGCAGTTCTAGACTTTTCCCCGGACTCCCTCCCGGCTAGCTGTGGCACACTAGCCCCCTTCAGGCTGTGTTCACACAGCCAACCCCAGTCCTTTCCCTGGGATCCGATATCTGAAGCCCAAGCCTCAGCTCCCAGCCCCCGCCGGCAGGTGAGCAGACAAGCCTTTCGGGCTGGTGAGTGCTGGTTGGCACCGATCCTTTGTGCGGGAATCTCTCCGCTTTGCCCTCTGCACCCCTGGTGCTGCGCTCTCCTCCGTGGCTCCGAAGCTTCCCGCCCCCACCCCCCACCCCACAGTCTCTGCCCAGAAAGGGACTTCCTAGTGTGTGGAAACTTTCCCTCCTTCACAGCTCCCTCCCAGAGGTGCAGGTCCTGTCCCTATTTTTTGTCTGTTTCTTCTTTTTTTTTTGCCCTACCCAGGTATGTGGGGAGTTTCTTGCCTTTGGGGAAGTCTGAGGTCTTCCGCCAGCGTTCAGTAGGTGTTCTGTAGGAGTTGTTCCACATGTAGATGTAGTTCTGATGTATTTGTGGGGAGGAAGGTGTTCTCCACTTCTTACTCCTCTGCCATCTTGAAGGTGCCTATCTGGAGAACTTTTAAAAATCCCAGTGTCCAGGGCACCCTGCACACCAATTAAATCCTAAACTCTTATAGTGGATTTAGACAGACATCAGTATTTTTTTTTTTTAAAGCTTCCAAGGTGATTCTGAGTTTAGGAGCTCCTGATCTGCATCCAGGGACATCATTTGTGGTAGTGATAGCCCCAGCCTGTAATACTCAATTACACAAGCACATCTTTTAAAAAACTAGTTTATTATACACTATCACTATAAAATTAGTTCCTCAAGGTTAGAAGCCTAATGAGATCAGGTTCTCTTAACTACAGATTAATTTTAATGGATTTTGGACTTCTGAGTTTGTTGGTGACATTTCCTAATTTTTTTCTTAGTATACATTTTTTCCGTTCACAATTCTAATGCCTTTGCTATTTGTACCTTCTCTATTTATTATCACTGAGACGTGTTTGTCTGTCTTTCTAGTCTTTTACTATTAAGGTGGTCATATTACATTGACATTAAGACAAAAACTCGGAAGCAGGAAAACCTTTTAAAATGTAGTGTAAATAAAGGAAATCCAAACAAAGACACTACTGCCCTTGTGGTCTGGGGTAGAAAACTCAAGTGTCATTGGGCCAGGCAGGAGATCTAAATAAATAAAATGGAGTCGGGTTTTTAAAGAGAGAGTGGGAAAGAGGGCGAGAAAACAAGGGAGCGGGGGAGAGAAAGTGGGAGAGGGAACAGCAAAGGGGGGCGAGAGAACAGCAAAGTGGGGGGAGAGAATGCCCCCACCCCAGAAAAGGAGAGAGAGAAGGGGGGTGGGCAGGGAGAAGTGGGGGAAATGGGAGGGAGATCAGAGGGCGGGGGAGAGAGAACAGAAAGAATATAGGGTGTCCATTGTTGCCAGCTCTTCCAATTTTTTGAGAAGCTAGAAATCAGGCCTTTTTAAGTGTCATATGTATATAAAATTTAATGTCTGCTCAAAAAAAGTTTAAAATGCTATGTTGAGGGACAGGGTGTAAAAGTGAGCAAAGGGTTGAGAACCCAGGAAAACCAAGTTTGTATCTATGTGAGGGGAACTGGCAAAATGTACTTAAAAGAGGTTTTGATAAGAATGGAGGAATTTTAGAGTTCCATTTTTATAAATACTTTTGTCTCTTGCTTTATTCCAGTTGTTATCTATCAAACTCACAGCAGACGTTCTTTTTTTCTTCATTGCTTGTTTGGAAGCATGTGTAGACCAAATTCACTAGCTGACATCCTTACCGTCCCCCTTCCAATTTTCGTTTCCTTTGTGTCAGATGCTTTTAATTACACGTAATAATACACACTGGCTACAGCTGACTAGTTCCGAAGAGAGCTGAGATGAGTCAGTCACCTGTGATCCACGGTGGCTAGAAACATCGAGTCTTATTTTTTAATTCATTAGCTGCTGACTTGCAAAAACGCAATTTCTCAGTGAATCTACTGCTATTTTCCTTTCAGCTCCACCCTCTGTTCACTTCCCTGAGGTTTGTTAATGGTAAACCCTTAATTCCATGTAATAAAATTGATATTCAAAAAGGCCAGTTTATTTTAGCCTCTTGTGTTGTAAACATAGCAGCAGCTACCAAAGGTGAAAAGGAAGTGGTGATAATAGTTATCATTTTTAACATCCTGGAATTGGATAGCTGGTGGGGATAATAACAGAGCTGGGTGTGCAATTCTTTTTACTATGTGGGGTGGTGACTCGACCCAGGTCCCACAGCTGCTGGGGGAGGTGCTACATCCTCACCACGTGTTCTGACGTCCCCCTCCTCTGAAGCTACTCATAGCTTTGCAGGTATTTCTATATTTGGTCCTTTTAACAGTACGGTGCAATGGGCGGGCTAGGGATTATTATCTCATTTTATAAGTCGTTAAACTCGGTCTCCAATGTTCCAAAATATATTCGGGGTCAAATAACTAGAGGCCAGAGTTCTTCGTGATATTCAGGACCTTTTTAGAGGTTAAGAATGCCCAAGCCGGTTCTATTTCTTGGGACTCCCAATAACTTTAAAAATGGAGAAATGTCCAAACAGGATCACATTTATTTTAAATGTTTCCATTTAACAAACCATTTTTTTAACATGACCCCGCCCCCAAAGATGACTATAAGTATAAGCTCACTTGGAGATAATGTCAAATGTCTACATTTCAGACTTTAGTGAATATGAGGGCCAGGCTACCTTGTCCTTGTGGGTGACCCCTGACCTTGGTGGAGGGGGTTTTGAGCCCTGGTTCTTGGGTAAAGGAGGAGGAGGAGATGGGGAAGAGGATGGGGGAAGGGGAGGGAGAGGGACAGGGAAAGAGAGGGGGACAGAGGGGTGGACAGAGGGAGAGGGGAGACACACACACACACACACACACACACACACACATAAACACACACACAGCCACTGCAGGAGCCAGAAAGCCAGAGCCAGGCTGATAGTGTAGCACCTGCCCCAAAATAAAACACCAAAAACTTTGGGTTTCCTTGGCAGCTCCATAATTTCTGTGCAGAAAGGGCAACGACAATGGCTGGAATCTTTGGCTTAAAGTTGTATTTGCAAAGTACTTTAAGATTGGGAACATTTATCAAAGTATGCAGATGTGAGTCGTGTAGGAAATGACATAGATGATCAGGTGGGGATGGAAGGGTTTAGGTAGGAAAGAGAGATCCTTGGCAAGGATTCCTACAAGATCCTTGGCTCCCTCACCTGTTTTTGATTGTGTAGACTGAACCACCAGCCAAGGCCCTTCACAGAGAAGTGAATAAAATCTCAGCCCAGACCTGGGAACCCTCCCTCCCCAAATATTTATTAACAATTATTACATTCCAGGCTTTGGAGCTGAACAGGACCCAGAAGACCCTACTCAAGTGGGGCTTAGAGTCTAACAGGGAGAAAAAGCAACAAATAATATAATTTGAGAAACAAATATGGTTAATTTGAGATAAGTAATCAGTGGTATGATGAAAATGAAAACAGGGCAATGAGATAAAGAGTAATTACCAGTATGTCAAACTAGTTTTTCACTCTAATAAAGCATTGGTTAGAGGGTCAAATTTTTATGAACTGCTCCAGGTAAAAAGTCAGCAGTCTCAATGATAGTAAAGAATGCCTGCTGTGATTGACAGACACAAGCATACAGATACATATCAGCACACTTGAGCACACAGATGCAAATGCATGAAGTGTTATTATGATGTAACGTGACCAATTAACAATAGAACAAAGCCAGAACTCGCTCAGTCCTTTCAAGGAAGTTACCTGTACAACTATAGATAAAGTTATACAAGTATTAACACTGAAGCTGCCTTTGCTAAAGCAGTTTGAAAACTGACTTTTGTGATAACCTGTGATTGAAGACCTATGGCCCTTGCTTTTGAATAACCCCAATGATAGGAAAATGTCAGTCTTTAATGACACATTTGGTTTTTGGCAGGAACCAAAACTCTTTGTGGGGGGGGTGCCAATTCTGGATAATACTATTTGGGTTTACAAATAAAATGTGAAAGAAATCTAAAAATGTTTTGAACTGGGGAAAGGGAGAGTTGTCTATTTTGAAAAAAATAAGGGTGGCTATTTTGAGGGAGAAAACATTTTATTTGAATAAATATATTCCAATATATTTGCTATAAATCTGTTTCATGTATGCAATATAACACTTTGTTCATTTTTTAAATATATAGTTTTAAAATTGAAATATAGTTGACTTACAATGTTGTAAGTTTCAGGTGTATAGCAAGGTGATTCAGTTTATATATATATATATATATATATATATATATATATACTCTTCAGATTCTTTCCCATTATAGGTTATAACAAAATTTTGAATATAGTTCCCTGTGCTATACAGTATGTTCTTGTTGCTTATCTATTTTATAAAATAGTAGTGTATCTCTGTTAATCCCAAACTCCTAATTTATCCCTCCCTCCCCCCTGCAATATAACACTTAATTTTTGGCTAGACAGAGATTCCTGCTAACCAGGAGTTGGTTGCTTAGAGATTACCGGTTCATTAATTTTAGTTCCTTTTTGCATCATTTCTAACAAAGTCCACTGAAGAGGATTCTGTCCTTTTATTATTGATTGTGGCCTTAAATGAAGGATTCTTTAGATTCCTCCCTACTCACCACCTCTGGCTTTTTCCAGATAAAATTCCAGAGCCTTGGATCATAGTGAAAACTGGTAGAAATATGTCTCCCTGTAAACATTCTCATCATTTTCAAGACATTTCACCCTTTTAAAGCACCATGCAGTGGGCAGAGGAGAAATTATTATCCTATTTTACAAATGGTTAAACTGAATCTTTGAAGATATAGAAATATATACAAGGCTACATAACTGTGTCGCAGAAACAGTTTCCACAGTTCCATTTAGATTCTATAGATTCTCTAGAGGGAAACTTTGCTAAAGACTGAAGACAGAAGTTGGGAAAGTTCATGTCTGATTTTAAAATTCAGGATATTTTTATCATGTTTATCACAATTTACCCAAATAACTTGAAGAGTTTTGTGTGTTTGTATTTTAGTGTTTACGAAATCATGCAGCTATTTTTAAAAGATTTGGTATTTATTTTGGACTCTAATCCAGAGTTTGTTTACCACTGCAGTTTTCCATTGGTCAGCTACTTCTATGTTAGCTGTTTATCATGACCATGTTCAGTTTAGGAGAGATTTGAGAGGACAACTCAGTAGTTATTGGTATCTTTGCTATTCAGCATTTGATAGATACTTTTTCAGGAATGCTTAAGGAGATAATACTACTGATGTTCACTTCACTGAAATTACAGTCTTTCTTAAATCATAGGAAAACCATTGGGTTTTTTTTGTTTTGTTTTTTTGACATAAAACAGCTCTTCTAACTGCTGGAATGTGTAATTTAAGGCTTTGACTACTACTTTCTATTTTTCAAAATCACTTTCACATATATGATCTCTATAATCCTATGAGTGGGAAGATTATCTTATCTACAATTCCTCCAGTTTTCAGATTAGGAAAAAGAGAGGCTACATTTGCCCTGTGTCATGTAGATAATTAGTGGCAGACCAAGAACCCTAACAAAGTCCCACTTTGCCTATCAACCAACTTTCTGCATGTTGACATAACAAAAGAGTGATGATTATGGCCAACCAGCTAGCATTTTAATATTTGAGGAACATAACAGTCTGTATTCCTTCTGTGCCAGCTACCAGCTCCTTTCCATCTTGAGCCATATGGAAAATTTCCTTGAATCTTAGGACTTAGGAGCTCCTTTTTGATTTAAAACATTGGCTACTCTCTCATCAGAGTCCTCATTACTATAATATATATTCTGCCTCTTGGTTTATGTTGATATTTAATTTAACTCTCAAGTATGCCATTTCATCTGATTTTGTTTTGTTTTATGAATTTAACTCTAGTTTTGCCAATATAACAATGTGTTTTTAGGTAGGGACTCATGTGTTTTTCCACGTGCATTCTTGAATTCAACTACCAGTTCTGTTTCTTCTTCAAGGTGTTGAGTTTGGCTTCATAAGATGCATATTCAACGAAAGACTTTCTTTCCTCCCTCCTTCTCATCAGTTAGTCATCTTCTCCTATGGGAAAGATAATCAGAAAGGACCACTGCCAGATGCTAGTCTCTGTCTACACGCCATACTTTTAATTTTCTTCATAGTGAAAAGATCTCCTTTTGTTTCAAATTAATGTTCAGGTTCAAATGGTGAAGCCTCAAATGACTATTATCAGGGCGGGCCAGCTGCATTATTTGTGGAGTCCTGTGCAAAATGAAAATGTGGGACCCTTTGCTCAAAAAATAGAGGAAGTGGGAATTCCCTGGAGGTCCAGCGGTTAGGACTCTGCGTTCTCACTACCAAGGGCCCAGGATTTGATACCTGGTCAGGGAACTATCAATAAAATCCCACAAGATGCATGGCGCAGCCAAAAAAAAATGGGTGGGGAAGTGCCATTAAAGATACTAAAATATAACGTTTTCTTTCAAAGGATTTTATTATTTATAAAACATAATAGGGGTAATAGTGATACATGAGTAATGGCATAAAATTATAAATTGCAAAAAATATCTTTTGGTGTCATAATTTTACATACTAAAATAATACTTTATTAATGTGATATCTTTACTGATCATACAATTTTTCTGTCATAGTATTCTGCAAATTCATTTATTAGATCACCAAAATGTATACTTTTACATCAATGTATTTTAAAGTGATGTTAGTCACTCTTGCCAAATGCAAGATTGTAAATAATTTTTATTTGTAATTTTGAGAAGGATCTTTCTGCTGATGCAACTGGAGCCATTAAGAGTATTTTATAGAAAGTGACAACAGTGGGATAAGTTTCTGATAAGTTACCGTGATATAAATTTTAGTACATGTGGGGCTGATGTACTAATTTTTCTAAAAAAGAAAAATCTTTAGAGCAATTTCTCAAAAATTTAACTTTATGCAAATCAGTTTTGTATAATTCTGAATTTAGTGTTAAATGTAAATTTATACAATGACATTTTAAGTTTTCCTCTGGGATTTCCTATAACTTGTAGAGGTCATCCAAGAAACCAAAAGAGGCTTAATGATCTGTGTATCATTGAAAACATTTATTAATTCTGTGGTGTATCTTCGATTACAAAAATAAAATATAATTTAAAAATTGTTTTCCTTGTTAATATTTGGTTCAGCAAAAGCTTGATAACAAAATAGTGATCTTTCTCATTGAATGTGACAATTTAAAAATTTTATTTACATTTCTAAGCCTGTAGATATTTGCTTTGCAGTACTGCAGTTTTCAAACCAGAGTTTCTAAACTCTTTGAAGAATTCTAATTCCCTGATATGCTTTATTTCCCTGTACATGTGTACACTTTTTTATTTTGTAATAATTTACCCACAAAATTTACCACCTGAGGGCAGGCAATTATGATCTCAGTGCCCCAGCTAGAGGGAGAGTTAATATTTGTGCAGATATGGCAAGGATGGGCTCTGGGACAGATGGGCAAGCTGGCCTCCATTGCAGGGCCTGGTGCTCCCTCCATCTGTTACCGACTAGGGTTCTTGGCCTTCTTAATCAATAGAAATTTCTAAGGTGCCAGACAAGAAATTCAGGTAAGGCTTTCTTGGGGCCCCTGCTGCAGTAGGAGGGAGAGAGAACAAACAGTAGGTTCCCTTGCTCGTTCGCTCCCTGAGGGGGGTGGAGGGGGACAAGCTGGTTCCTTATATGGGGTGAGGGTAGGGGCGGGTCCAGGATTTGGCCGGAGGAGGGTTAGCTTAGGTGCTTTGCCCACCCCTTTGGTGGTGGTGTGTGCCGGGGGCATGCGCAGTATCCTGCTTTTGCTCCCAACACCCTGTTTTTGCTCCTGGCTCTTCAGAAGTGGCAGTTGGGAATTTTGGTCTTCTTGTAACCTTTTGTCCCTAATTTGCCCCAACTGTGCATGCACACAGTTCGTTTTGGTCCCTTAGAGTTTCGTTGTATTTTGTTGCTGGAGGAGACGTTTGTCCAGGTGCAAGCCCTGCAGCAAAGGGTCCCAGGTCCCAGCCTGTCTCACATCCAAAGCCTCTTCTCTCTCCTGTGGCTGTTGACATTGCTGCTGCCACTTTTGCTGCAGCTGCTGTAGCTGTTGCATTGTCAGTCTAGGCCCAGGTGCCCGCCCAGCCACTTCCTCAGGCCCTGTGGCCCCCCAGGACTGCCCTGAGACTGCTCTGCATGCCTGCTGCCAACCATGGCCATGCATCTGAGCTCTTGTGTGCAGGGGCTGCTGCTGGACCGTGACCGCTTGCAGGTTTCTCCTCTGCTCATGCCCACGCTCCATTTTCTTATCAGACTTTTCTACAGAACACAAGTTCACAGATCAAATATTAAGAATTTTAAGACAGCAGAACATAGCATTAAACCAAGTGCAGCCCTGTGTAAAGGCACCGATGACATGCCCACGAGGACAGCCCTGATGATTAGGCCTTTCTGAACAGCTGCTCCAACCCTGAAATCAGAGATTACAAAGTTAGAACTCAACAGTCTCCACTGCCCTGCCTGGCTTTGTGACCCTGTCCCACATCAACCTCCCCCCACTCTCCTCAGAACTGCCTCTGCAAGGTTTATGGGCCTCAGTCTTGGATGCCACTTCCCCTTGCCTGTGTGCTAACACTGCTCGCTTTGAGACTATCACCCCGCCTTTATCAATTTACCCTGTGTATTGACCTTCCTCTGTTGCCATTTCACGAACTCTTACTTATTTCACCCCCTTTGTCCCTCATTCCTGTTGTCTGGTATCACTTGGCAAATAAAATATCTGCATGGCTGCCTTCGTCTCAGGCTCTGCTTTCAAGAGAACCGAGATTCTAACAGTTAGTACACTGCTTGAAGATGTGATTTTTTTGATTAGGCTAATTTTACTCACCCGATGGTTAACTAGACCTCTAACCATGATGGTAGCTCCATTTTCAGATACCAACATTTATTCACTCAACAAATATTCATTGAGCGCTTACTCTGTGCCAGGCACAGAATAATGGGAAACCAAACACCCAAGTTTGTGCCTTGGCGGTGCTCATATGAAGAGTGTTATGGAGAGAAAGCAAGCAGGGGAAGAAGTTGTGAATGTGGGAGGAGGTCTGTAATTTTTTTTTTTTTTTTTTTGCGGTACGCGGGCCTATCACTGTTGCAGCCTCTCCCCTTGCGGAGCACAGGCTCCGGACGCGCAGGCTCAGCGGCCATGGCTCACGGGCCCAGCCGCTCCGCGGCATGTGGGATCTTCCCGGACCGGGGCATGAACCCGTGTCCCCTGCATCGGCAGGCGGACTCTAAAGCACTGTGCCACCAGGGAAGCCTTTTTTTTTTTTTTTCTTTTTTGATGTCTGTAATTTTAAATCGGGTGTTAGGAATCGCCTCACTTAAGGGCCTTGCCTGGCAGTCCAGTGATTAAGACTCTGCTCTTCCAAAGCAGGGAGCACAGGTTCGATCCCGGGTCAGGGAACTAAGATTCCCCCCCAAAAAAGGCCAAAAAAAGGAATAGCCTCATTTGAACAGACTTGAAGGACAGAGGGAACCATGTAGAAACTTGAGAGAAGAGGGTTCTAATCAAAGGCAAGGACAAATACAAAAGCCCTGGGGTGATATAGGCCTGACTGTGGTTTGGAAGCAGCTCGGAACCAGCACAGCTGGAGGGCAGTGATCAAGGACAGAATTATAGGAGATGAGGTAGAGAAGCAAGGTCAAATCGAGTAGGAACAAAAAAGATACTATCAGAACTTTGGTGTTTACGGGGAAACATTGGCAGATTTTCTGCAAAAGAGTGACTTGCTCTTTGATTTCCAGAGGCAACAGAGCCTTGCATATGGAAAGCTGTCCAGCTGGGTACCGCAGACTTAACCAGTTTTCCTAGTTCTTTCTCCTGGCTTTCAAATAGAACTTTCTAACTTTTTTTATTTGGTAAGCTGTTCAAACTTTACTCCTAACATTGGTATGATACTCTTTAATTTCTTGGTTAAAAATCCTTTTTGAAATACATTTTTATTCAGCAATAAATGTAAATTACATATGCTACTGTCTTTATTCGAAAGAGGTCTTTTGTTTACTCATAGAAATACTTTACATGAATCCCTGCCTACATTCGTTGAAAACTAGCTTATGATGTTGTATACATAATTATTCTCGTTGTTTGAAAATGCATAGTTTCCACCCATTCAAATCTGCATTTTGATTTTCTTTCCTTTGTTTTCCAATCAAATATCATTTTCTTGTTAGCCAAGTATGTAAGTGAAATCTAAACTGAACTGTTTTAGGTAAGACATGAATATAACATGAAATTTTATATGAAATCAGTTATTCTTTGCCATAATTAAGTCAGGATGGTATAAAATTAGTTTTCTGGGTTTTCAGTCAATAGTGGTTTTGTTCAAAGTTTTGAAGATCACTTGAAATAAAGTCAGTGAATCATTCAGAGAAGGCATCTTTCCCAGAACTGTAAATAAGTGCTGGCAACAATTAAGGGACAAATATTTATTTGTGCTCTGGAAGGCACAACTCAACCTGTATCATTATTCTTCTCCCCACCCCCCCCAACTTTTTCCTAACTTTCTCTTCCTCTTTTTATGCTTCCGCTCCTTTCTTTTGTTACACTCTGCTCCCTTCCTCCAAACTCCCGACCCTTAAAAGTCTGCTAGGTTGTAGTTGGGCAGGGAATGGGGTCTAGATGACAGGCTGGACAAATTGTTCCAGTTTCTCTTGTCCTTTCACCTTAAAGTCCCTTCTAAACGCTAGTGATACATTCCCCAGTGCCCAGAGAACATTTCCACAAGAGCAAAATATTCTCCTTGCTTGGCCAAATTAATGGCCTGTGAAATCTGCGGTGCAAAATCCTTTAAAAAGGATATAAAATTAACTCATGCTCTTGAACCATTATACTTCAGTGTAGTAGTTGAAATTTTATTCTACTCTTAGGCTCACTACTGTCAACTCCATGAGGGCAGGGATACGAGTCTTTGTTGTTTGCTCTTGTTTCCCTTGCGGTAAATGAAATGCCTAGTCAGCACTCAATAAATATTTCTTAAATAAAAGAATAAAGAACAAGCTTTATACAGAGCATTGGGGTATTTTTAAGGCAAGATACTCAGTTGATAAAAACCTACCTGAAAGGAGCCAAGTGATTTAGGAATGGATGCCAAGAAGTTGTTGAATCTGTTGGCTAATATCTGTCAAAAAGAACAAATCGGTACCAAATGTGCCCAAATCTGAATAGTCAATTCTGGCGAATGGCCCGTAGCATTCAGGTGCATTGGATAGTATTGAATCACTGCAGGCAACAGATTAAATTTTTTGTTATATGAAGGGATATTTGGCAATTAATTCATCTTGGTGAGCTCATAGGGTTGGAGTCCCATTTAAAATACCACATGAAGTTGTGGTATGGTTCACATCCGGTATTATTATTATTATTTTTTTACCCCAGCACAGCCATTCACCATGCTTCTCTAACTGCACCTTGATTTTGGTAGCTGTACTACCCATCATGCTGCCTACTGCAGTAGAGATATGTGATTCCAGCTCAGCCAATCAGAGCATCTCATTCCCTGGGCTACAGTTACTGGATTAGGGATGGGCTCATGAGACAATCAAAGCCAATAAAATGCAATAATACATCTACTGAGACAATGGGAAGGGGATCCTTCCCCTTTTGCTCCTGAGTATAGTTATGAGGCTACTGGGTCTAGCTGTGTTGCCATATGAGAGGAGAGTGTGTTTGATAGTAATGACACTAACATGGAGGAGAGTAGAATTGAGAGACAGAGAAATGGGGTTGAATTTGGGTCATGGTAATATAATTTAAACCCTTGATGAGTCTTTACCTAAAGCCATGTCTATCTCTGGACTTTAATATGAGCCAATAAACTCAATATTTATTTAAGTCAGTTTATGTTGGGTTTTTGATCCTTTATGACCAAAAAGGGTTAAAACTAATACATATGGTTAGAAAAAAAAAAGTCTACTGAATACTGAATCCCTTTTTTTATTCCTAACATATTTGTGTCTTTTTTTTGGTGCCCTGATCAAACTTGCCAGGAATTTTTTTCTGTTTTCTTAGCTTTTCAAAAATTACTGACTTTTGGTTTTGTGTGTGTGATTCTCTGGTATTTCTTTGTTTCCAGTTTTAATAAATTATATTCTTATTATCTCTTGTACTTCTCTTGGCCTTTCTTTTGGCCAAAACTTCTCTTTTGTGCCTTTTTGTCCATTACCTGTGTTGAAAGAATTAATTTTCTGTCCTTTGTCGTTTCTAGTCTATGCATTTAACAGTGTAGATAACATTCTGAGTACTACTTTAGCTGAATCCCATAGATTTCAATACATAACATTTTCATGTTTTTCAATTCTAAAATGTTTTCTAATTTCCATTTGGCTTTTTATTTTTTAACATCTTTATTGGAGTATAACTGCTTTACAGTGGTGGATTAGTTTCTGCTTTATAACAAAGTGAATCAGCTATACAGATACATATATCTCCATATCTCCTCCCTCTTGGGTCTCCCTCACACCCTCCCTATCTCACCCCTCTAGGTAGTCACAAAGCATGGAGCTGATCTCCCTGTGCTGTGCGGCTGCTTCCCACTAGCTAGCTATTTTACATTTGGTAGTTTATATAAGTCCATGCCACTCTCTCACTTCATCCCAGCTTACCCTTCCCACTCCCCGTGTCCTAGAGTCCATTCTCAGTCTGTGTCTTTATTCCTGTCCTGACCTTAGGTTCTTCATAACCAGTTTTGTTTGTTTTGTTTAGATTCCATATATATGTGTTGGCATACGGTATTTGTTTTTCACTTTCTGACTTACTTCACTATGTATGACAGACTCTAAGTCCATCCACCTCACTACAAATAACTCAATTTTGTTTCTTTTTATGGCTGAGTAATATTCCATTGTATATATGTGCCACATCTTCTTTATCCATTCATCTGTTAATGGACACTTAGGTTGCTTCTATGTCCTGGCTATTGTAAATAGAGCTGCAATGAACATTGTGGTACATGACTCTTTTTTTGGGGGGAGGGGGTAGGAGTTTATTAATTAATTAATTTTTGCTGTGTTGGGTCTTCGTTTCTGTGCGAAGGCTTTCTCTAGTTGTGGCAAGCGGGGGCCACTCTTTATCGCGGTACGCGGGCCTCTCACTATCGTGGCCTCTCTTGAGCACAGGTTCCAGATGCGCAGGCTCAGCAGTTGTGGCTCACGGGTGTAGTAGCTCCGCGGCATGTGGGATCTTCCCAGACCAGGGCTGGAACCCGTGTCCCCTGCATTAGCAGGCAGATTCTCAACCACTGCGCCACCAGGGAAGCCCCCATGACTCTTTTTGAATTATGGTTTTCTCAGGGTATATGCCCAGTAGTGGGATTGCTGGGTCGTATGGTAGTTCTATATTTAGTTTTTTAGGACTCTCCATACTGTTCTCCATAGTGGCTGTATCAACTTACATTCCCACCAACAGGCAAGAAGGTTCCTTTTTCTCCACACCCTCTCCAGCATTTATTGTTTGTAGATTTTTTGATGATGGCCATTCTGACTGGTGTGAGGTGATACCTCATTGTAGTTTTGATTTGCCTTTCTCTAATGATTAGTGATGTGAGCATCCTTTCATGTGTTTGTTGGCAATCTGTATATCTTCTTTGGAGAAATGTCTGTTTAGGTCTTCTGCCCATTTCTGGATTGGGTTGATTGTTTTTTTGATACTGAGCTGCATGACCTGCTTGTAAATTTTGGAGATTAATCCTTTGTCAGTTGCTTCATTTGCAAATATTTTCTTCCATTGAGAGTTGTCTTTTCGTCTTGTTTATGGTTTCTTTTGCTGTGCAAAAGCTTTGAAGTTTCATTAGGTCCCATTTGTTTATTTTTGGTTTTATTTCCATATCTCTAGGAGGTGGGTCCAAAAGGATATTGTTGTGATTTATGTCATAGAGTGTTCTGCCTATGTTTTCCCCTAAGAGTTTTATAGTGTCTGGCCTTACATTTAGGTCTTTAATCCATTTTGAGTTTATTTTTGTGTGTGGTGTTAGGGAGTGTTCTAATTTCATTCTTGTACATGTAGCTGTTCAGTTTTCCCCACACCACTTACTGAAGAGGCTGTCTTTTCTCCATTGTATATTCTTGCCTCCTTTATCAAAAATAAGGTGACCATATGTGTGTGGGTTTATCTCTGGCCTTTCTATACTGTTCCATTGATCTATATTTCTCTTTTTGTGCCTGTACCATACTGTCTTGATTACTGTAACATTGTAGTATAGTCTGAAGTCAGGGAGCCTGATTCCTCCAGCTTCGTTTTTCTGTCTCAAGACTGCTTTGGCTAATCTAAGAACATGGTATATCTCTCCATCTGTCTGTATCATCTTTAATTTCCTTCATCAGTGTCTTATAGTTTTGTGCATACAGGTCTTTAGTCTCATTAGGTAGGTTTATTCCTAGGTATTTTTTTCCTTTCGTTACAGTGGTGAATGGGAGTGTTTCTTTAATTTCTCTTTCAGATTTTTCATCATTATAGGAATGCAAGAGATTTCTGTGTATTAATTTTGTATCCTGCTACTTTACCAAATTCATTGATTAGCTCTAGTAGTTTTCTGGTAGAGTCTTTAGCATTCTCTATGTGTAGTATCATGTCTTCTGCAAACACTGACAGTTTTACTTCTTCTTTTCCAATTTGGTTTCCTTTTATTTCTTTTTCTTCTCTGATTGCTGTGGCTAAAACTTCCAAAACTATGTTGAACTATAGTGGTGAGAGTGGGCAACCTTGTCTCTTGTTCCTGATCTTAGTGGAAATGGTTTCAGTTTTTCACCATTGAGAATGATGTTAGCTGTGGGTTTGTCATATATGGCCTTTATTACGTTGAGGTAAGTTCCCTCTATGCCTGCTTTCTGGAGGGTTTTTATCATAAATCGGTGTTGAATTTTGTCAAAAGCTTTTTCTGCATCTATTGAGATGATCATATGGTTTTTATCCTTCAATTTGTTAATATGGTGTATCATATTGATTGATTTGCGTATATTGAAGAATCCTTGCATTCCTGGGATAAACCCCACTTGATCATGGTGTATGATCCTTTTAATGTGCTGTTGGATTCTGTTTGCTAGTATTTTGTTGAGGATTTTTGCATCTATGTTCATCAGTGATATTGGCCTGTAGTTTTCTTTCTTTGTGACATCTTTGTCTGGCTTTGATATCAGGGTGATAGTAGCCTCATAGAAGGAGTTTGGGAGTGTTCCTCCCTTTGCTATATTTTGGAAGAGTTTGAGAAGGATAGGCGTTAGCTGTTCTCTAAATGTTTCATAGAATTGGCCTGTGAAGGCATCTGGTCCTGGGCTTTTGTTTGTTGGAAGATTTTTAATCACAGTCTCAATTTCAGTGCCTGTGATTGGTCTGTTTATATTTTCTACTTCTTCCTGGTTCAGTCTAGGAAGGTTGTGCTTTTTTAAGAATTTGTCCCTTTCTTCCAGTTTGATCATTTTATTGGCATAGAGTTGTTTGTAGTAATCTCTCATGATCCTTTGTATTTCTGCAGTGTCAGCTGTTACTCCCTTTTCATTTCTAATTCTGTTTATTTGAGTTCTCTCTCTTTTTTTCTTGATGAGTCTTGCTAATTGTTTATCAATTTTGTTTATCTTCTCAAAGAACCAGCTTTTAGTTTTATTGATCTTTTCTATTGTATCCTTCATTTCTTTTTCATTTATTTCTGATCTAATCTTTATGATTTATTTCCTTCTGCTAACTTTGGGGGTTTTTTTTTGTCTTCTTTCTCTAATTGCTTTAGGTGTAAGGTTAGGTTGTTTATTTGAGATGTTTCTTGTTTCTTGAGATAGGATTGTATTGCTATAAACTTCCCTCTTAGAACTGCTTTTGCTGCATCCCATAGGTTTTGGGTCATCGTGTTTTCATTGTCATTTGTTTCTAGGTATTTTTTAATTTCCTCTTTGATTTCTTCAGTGATTGGTTGGTTATGAAGTAGTGTATTGTTTAGCCTCCACGTGTTTGGTTTTTTTTACAGGTTTCTTCGTGTAATTAATAACTAGTCTCATAGCGTTGTGGTCAGAAAAGATACTTGATATGATTTCAATTTCCTTAAATTTACCAAGGCTTGATTTGTGACCCAAGATATGATCTGTCCTGGGGAATGTTCCATGAGCACTTGAGAAGAAAGTATATTCTGGTTTTTTTTTAGATAGAATGTCCTGCAAATATCAATTAAGTCCATCTTATTTATTGTATCATTTAAAGCTTGTGTTTCCTTATTTATTTTCATTTTGGATGATCTGTGCATTGGTAAAAGTGGGGTGTTAAAGTCCCCTACTATGATTTTATTACTGTTGATTTCCCCTCTTTTGGCTGTTAGCATTTGCCTTATGTATTGAGGTGCTCCTATGCTGGGTGCATAAATATTTACAATTGTTATATCTTTTTCTTGGGTTGATCCCTTGATAATTATGTAGTGTCCTTCTTTGTCTCTTGTAATAGTTTTTATTTTAAAGTCTGTTTTGTCTGATATGAGAATGGCTACTCCAGCTTTCTTTTGATTTCCATGTGTATGGAATATCTTTTTCCATCCCCTCATTTTCAGTCTGTATGTGTCCCTAGGTCTGAAGTGGGACTCTTGTAGACAGCATATATACATGTCTTGTTTTTGTATCTGTTCAGCCAGTCTGTGTCTTTTGGTTAGAGCATTTTATCCATTTACATTTAAGGTAATTATTGATATGTATGTTCCTATTACCATTTTCTTAATTGTTTTGGGTTTCTTGTTGTGGGTCTTTTCCTTCTCTTGTGTTTCCTGCCTAGAGAAGTTCCTTTAGCATTTGTTGTAAAGCTGGTTTGGTGGTGCTCAATTCTCTTAGATTTTGCTTGTCTGTAAAGGTTTTAATTTCTCCATCAAATCTGAATAAGATCCTTGCTGGGTTGAGTAATCTTGGTTGTAGGTTTTTCCCTTTCATCACTTTAAATATGTCCTGCCACTCCCTTCTGGCTTGCAGAGTTTCTGCTGAAAGATCAGCTGTTAACCTTATGGAGAGTCCCTTGTATGTTATTTATTGTTTTTTCCTTGCTGCTTCTAATATTTTTTCTTTGTATTTAATTCTTTTTTTTTTTTTTTTTTTTTTTTTTTGCGTTACGCGGGCCTCTCAATGCTGTGGCCTCTCCCGCTGCGGAGCACAGGCTCCGGACGCGCAGGCTCAGCGGCCATGGCCCACGGGCCCAGCCGCTCCGCGGCACGCGGGATCCTCCCGGACCGGGGCACGAACCCGTGTCCCCTGCATCGGCAGGCGGACTCCCAACCACTGCGCCACCAGGGAAGCCCTGTATTTAATTCTTGATAGTTTGATTAATATGTGTCTTGGCATGTTTCTCCTTGTATGAGACTCTCTGTGCTTCCTGGACTTGATTGACTATTTCCTTTCCCATATTAGGGAACTTTTCAACTATAATCTCTTCAAATATTTTCTCAGTCCCTCTTTTTTTCTCTTTTTGTACTGGGACCCCTATAATTCGAACGTTGGTGCATTTAATGTTGTCCCAGAGGTCTCTGAGAGTGTCCTCAATTCTTTTCAATCTTTTTTGTTATTCTGCTCTGCAGTAGTTATTTCCACGATTTTATCTTCCAGGTCACTTATTTGTTCTTCTGCCTCAGTTATTCTGCTATTGACCCCTTCTAGAGAATTTTAAATTTCATTTATTGTGTTGTTCATCATTGTTCGTTTGCTCTTTAGTTCTTGTAGTTCCTTGTTAAATGTTTCTGTATTTTCTCCATTCTATTTCCAAGATTTTAGATCATCTTTACTATCATTACTCTGAATTCTTTTTCAGGTAGACTGCCTATTTCCTCTTCATTTATTTGGTCTGGTGTGTCTTTGCCTTGCTGTTTCATCTGCTGTGTACTTCTCTGTCTTCTCATTTTGCTTAACTTACTGTATTTGAGGTCTCCTTTTCGCAGGCTGCAGGTTCTTAGTTCCTATTGTTTTTGGTGTCTGCCCCAAGTGACTAAGGTTGGTTCAGTGGGTTGTGTAGCCTTCCTGTTGGAGGGAACTGGTACCTGTGTTCTGGTGGATGAGGCTGGATCTTGTCTTTCTGGTGGCAGGACTATGTCCAGTGGTGTGATTTGGTGTGTTTTTGACCTTATTATGATTTTATGCAGCCTCTCTGCTAATGAGTGGAGTTGTGTTCCTCTCTTGCTAGTTGTTTGGCATAGGGTAGCTTGCTGGTCGTTGAGTGGAGCTGGGTCTTAGGGTTGAGATGGAGATCTCTGGGAGAGCTATCACCATTTGATATTACGTGGAGCCGGGAGGTCTGTGATGGACCAATGTCCTGAACTCGGCTCTCCCGCCTCAGAGCACAGGCCTGTCACCCAGCCGGGGCACCAGGACCCTGTCAGCCACACGGCTCCAGGCCCCGGCTCCAACTTTCGGACTCTGATCTGCCAGGCACCGACTTGAGGTATCCGCACCCTGTGCTCCGGCTACTCCCAGTCTTTGCCCCTGGCTTACTTCTTGATCCACAGAAATCCTACAATTATAGTTTAACTTTTCCAAATCTGGGTATTTTGGGAAGTTATCTTTTTGTTAATATGTTCTATATTTAATGACTTGTGAGTAGGCCATGTGGTGAGTATTTTGCTGATTTTTGGGGTAGTATTGAGATTTGCTTTGTGACTTACTATAACATCAGATTTTATAAATACTCTGCCCAGGATTTATATATATATTACCATTAGAGCAAGCTTCATCATTATTTTGTTTAAATTCTTGATATTCTTACTACTTTGGGTTTGCTTTATCTATAAATTGCTGAGAGAAGGATGCTAAAATCATCCATTATGATTAAGGATTTATAAATTTCTTTTAATTTTGTCCATATTTTAAACATATATTTTAACCATGTTGTTAACTGACATGTTCAGGTTTGTTATATCTTTAAGTGAATTGTTTCTTTGTCATTATGTAACATTTTTGTCCTAAAATCATCTTTATATGATATTAATATAGCTGCACCAGCTTTCTTCTGGTTACTATGTATTTCTGTCTTTTCCAATCCCCTTTCTCTGAATTTCTCTATGTCCTTTGTGTTTAAATATTTTCTCTTGTCAACACCATATATTTAAACACAATTAAAGTTTTATCTGTTAATGAGATAATCACTAAAGGAAAAATGAAAGACTATATAACTAAAGAGCTAATATAGGAGAAAAATGGAATAATAAAAATACTTGTTTAATTCAAGAGAAGAAAAGTGAGGAATAAAGGAACAAAGAACAAATAGCACAAATGGAAAACAAAGCGTATGATGAGAAATTTGAACCCAACAATATCAATAATTTTAATAAATTGTAATTCACATTCCAAGTAAAAGACAAAGATTGTCAGAGTGGATTTTTAAAAACCCAGCTATATTCTCTGGATTCTTTCTTTTCATCAAGTAAGATCACCAGAGAACTCAATTTGGACCATCTTACTCCAGTCTATAAAATGCTTGCTTTCTGCAGAACTATAATATTATGTTGTCTGCTTGCAGCATTGGTTGATATAAGAAACAGCCATATAAGGAATTTTTCTGTATTATCTGTAGACCCCTGATTAAAGACCTGACGTACTATGTGGTTCAATGTCTCATATAAGGTTTCAGGCAATAAATCCCTCCTAGAGTTAGTGCTGGGAAAGTGTTTGGTTTCCCGACAAACCAAAAACTTTCTCTTATTGGAATTATATAAAATATTTTCCTTTCCTGTTTTATGTGCACTAAGCTTAAGGGTAAATCTTGTGATTCTTTTTAGTGATGATCCTTAGTGTCCGTTTTTGATAGAGCTATTTATTCCTCCAAGTTAACAAGCACAAATTGAGCACTAAGCCTATTTGGAGAGGAAGGCAACAAATGATACAAAGATTTGAAAAAATGGTAAAGACAGACATATAAACAATCACATTATAATGAGATCAGTGCTGTGATAGAGGTATGGACAAAGTGGTTAGGGGACATAGGTGGAAATCGTTAATTTTCCCTAGAGTGGGGGACCTGGAAAGACTTCACAAAGAAGGTGACATCTGAAGAAATATTTTAAGCACAAAGAAGATTTTATCAGAAGGAGAAAAACAGAATAGTGCAGTGCTGTCCAACAGAAAACAATGCGTAGCCACATAAAGAAAGTACAAAGAAACAGATAAAATTAATTTTAATAATACATCTTAACCCAGGATATCCAATAAATTATAAGTGCCACTCTACTTTCTACTATATTACCAATGTATAATAATTTTAATAAAATATTATTAATGAGATATTTGCCATTACTTTTTGGTAAAAAACATTTGAAATCCAGTGTGCATGTTTTGTTTTGTTTTGTTTTTTTTAACCATGCCATGCAGCTTGCAGGATCTTCCCTGACCAGGGATCAAACCGAGGCCCCTGCAGTGGAAGCGTGGAGTCCTGACTACTGGACTGCCAGGGAATTCCCCCAGTGTGCATTTTACATGTATAGTACATCTCAGTTTGGACTAGCCATGTTTCACATGCTCTGTAGGCACATGTCTAGTGACTACCATATTGGGCAGTGCAGGAATACAGCATTTTCAAAGGCACGAAGCAGGATGTCTGGGAAACTACAAGTAGACCTGTGTGGTTAGAGCATGGTGTGTGTGTGTGTGTGTGTGTGTGTGTGTGTGTGTGTGTGTGTGTGTGTGTATACGTTTTGGAAGGGGTTGGTGAATTGAAGAAAAAGGAACCAGAAGGATAAATTGGGGCAAGAATATGAAATATGTTTGACTTCATGACATTTGAACCATTGAAAATTTTCAGCAGAAGAATGACATTTTCACATCTGTATTTTAGAACTCTAATTCTGGAGGCAGTGTGAGAAATAGGTTTAAGGAGGGTTGGAGATTGGAGGCCAATTAAGGGACATAAATGACAGTTCATTCAAGCGATGATGAGAACTTGGTTCTGCAGTTTTGAGATGGTTGAGGAAAGGATTTTGATAGATATTTTCCAGTTAGTATTAGTAGGACTTGGCAACCATTGGGTGTAAGAAAGAGTGAGTGAAAATGACATTAGGTTTAAGCATGTGCAATAGTGTGAATACCATTAAGTGAGAGAGAATTAAAAATAAAAACAGATTTTTGAAAAGGCAGTGATTAGTTTTGTGTATATTGAGTCGAGGTTTGCAATCGGCATTTGGACATCTGGAGCAGTACCCTGTTCAGTGGTGGGAAACCCCACATCATAAGACTGATGATCACTACCCAGCTGACATCCAAACTCAATACATTTTAATCAGAGGTGCAATTTTTTTGAACTGACCAGATTACTTTATCTTATGTGGAAAAATGAACATGTTAAAATTTCCAAGAAAATATTGAAAACATAGAAGAATACTGGAGAATAAGAGTAGAAGAGTATTTCAGTCAGATAATAAATTGGGTACATGTTAAAACATACTCAAACTGCCATAATCAAACTGTATAAAATAGGCGCAGAAAAGACGGTGTCTAAAGACAGAAGGAACACTCGAATGAGACTAAAACAAGAATTTAGAAGAGTATCTATTTATACAGGTGTAGTCAGGGTAAGGGGACCAACAGTGAGGTTGAGGCACTTTGGTGACAAAGCAAGGAAGGATAGGGAAGAAATACTCTAACCTCTCTCTCCTTCCGACCTCTGAGCTCCTACCAGTTCCCCCTATAGGTCAAAGCTGATTTAAAGTCAGGAAGCAAAGGGGCCTGGGTAATGTGGATCCTAGGGACCGAGGCACGAACCCGTGTCCCCTGCATCGGCAGGCGGACTGTCAACCACTACGCCACCAGGGAAGCCCGTAAGTGGGGTTTTAAAAGAGGATGAAGAGGCAGACAAGGGAGAGTCTGGGAGAGCATTCCAGGCATATGCACAGGCAAGGCAGTGCAATCCAGCTTGATGGCTATAGGTAGCAACACAGCAATACATCCTTTTGGGAGGATATAGAAGGAGATGAGAAGTAGAGGAGGGAGGAGATAGAAGGAGATGAGGTTGCTTCATTTATCCACAAGACTCTTCTCTCTCCTCCTGGTAACTCTCTAACTGTCCTTCAAGATGCTAGTCAAATGTCACCTCTTCCTTGATTTTTTTTTCACTGCTGCATGCTGTATATACCTTTGACTAATATTAATTGCACATAATTATTTGTGCAGCAAGCTCTCCAACCTGAGATTTCGCTGTTCATACTCTGGGAGTCAGAATGTCTGATAACCCTATGGGACAGGCGGATCTTCCAGAAATGTGTTTGTATAAGGGACTGCGGACCGTTCTGGGAGAAAACTCAACTTGAGGGCAGAAAAGCCAAGGATAACAAGTTGTCCTATAATACATTCTCCGCTGTTACAAAGCAGGTTATTTTGACCTGATGTCTGTGTGCTGATTCTTAGCTCTTTCTCTTCACCTCCGAATCTGTGTTCTGTACTCTTCCTGACGCTGGGGCTGGGATTCTGCTTTGCCAATAGAAAGCACTAGAGGGAGATGGGGATGCAAAAGTAGACAAGAAAGATATTGTTCCAGTTTGTTCTCTATTCTGTGTCTAAGTAATAGCACCTCACCGGGTACATCTGATTACCAATCGCCCTCAGAGGTGTCAGGGGCATTGGGGCGGCACCCCTCATCAAAGGTCAAATCCCAGCTTTGAGGGTCTCCTCCAAGCTCCTAGGTTGTAAAAATCCCAACCTTTCTTGTTTATTCCCCTGGTTATGGACGATGGCTGTTTTTGGCAGTTACTACTCTGTTACCTTGGTGTGCCCTTTTGCTTTTTGGTCTCCCAATACCTGTTTAACCAATTCCCTATTATAAATTCTGTTAAAATCACTAAGATGGCTGCTATTTTCCCACTGGACCCTGACTGATACACACTTCCACTCAGTTCTCCGTGGACCTATATATGAATCTGAGAGGATGGAAGTAAAAAATTGGAAGATGGTTTTCTGCAGAAACAGTAGTGTTTTGTACCCCTCCTAGAGAGCATGGCACAAAAATGAACCTGTTCTCTCCATTTGACCACAGCATCTTCCCCAGAGTCTCCTGCAGAAGAAATCTCTTGTGGGACTCTGTGGACTCACTAAGAGTTTTTAGACTTTAATATAGCAGTAACCAGTTGAGAAGGTCAGGGCTGGAGGAGAGGAAAGTTTGGCTGATGGCCAGGCAGGTAAAGTAAATGCTAAAGTAGGTTAGGTCAGTGAACCGAGAGAGGTGGGTCCTTGGTAAACTGGAGACCGATTACCTTGTCAATCAGGGACAACTACTGTGCGGTTCTAGCCTATCACTGCTGCGTGAGAATGTGGGGTCTGGATCTCTACATTTTTAAGAAAGCTCAAAATCGATATTTTTAGGTAAAATTAGTTAGCAACTAATTCAAATTTTTTTTAAAATAACGACAACCATGCAGGTCAATACTATGCACATCCAACAATATTTTTATATCCTTATAGACCATTTATTCATGAGGGCCTTCCCTGGTTGGTGCAGTGGTTAAGAATCCTCTTACCAATGTAGGGGACACGGCTTTGATCCCTGGTCCGGGAAGATCCCACATGCCGCGGAGCAACTAAGCCCCTGCGCCACGACTACTGAGCCTGCACTCTAGAGCTCGCGAGCCACAACTACAGAGCCTGCGTGCTACAACTAATGAGCCCACGTGCTACAACAACTGAAGCCCGCACGCCTAGGGCCTGAGCTCTACGGCAAGAGAAGCCACCACAATGAGAAGCCCGCGCACCGCAACGAAGAGTATCCTCCGCTCGCCGCAATTAGAGAAAGCCCTCGCGCAGCAACCAAGACCCAATGCAGCCAAAAAAAAAAAAACCAAACAAACATG
This sequence comes from Phocoena sinus, assembly GCF_008692025.1. Lineage (NCBI taxonomy): Eukaryota > Metazoa > Chordata > Mammalia > Artiodactyla > Phocoenidae > Phocoena > Phocoena sinus. The sequence continues at coordinate 41,997,345 of NC_045772.1, read as the reverse complement.
TATTCGTGAGGGTCTTAGAAATACTTGATGATTTGGGAGATGTCTTTGCAAGGCACTTGGTTCTTAAAATTGTACCCGTGGGTAAGAACCAGTGACACACAGTTTATATTTAGTCGTACGTCTTCTTCCTGGTAAGATGGTGAGCTCCCTGGGGGGGCAAGGATTATGTCTAATTCATCCTTGTGTTTCTACCTCCTGGCATAATTCCTAGAATATAGTAGGTTTAATAAGGTTTAATGAATGGATGGATGGATGTGTGAGTTAGTTACAAAGATAAGGTAATGGTAAAACACCGCTTGGAAATGAGACTTAAGTTCTACTCCTGTGCTTGCCATTAGCTGTGTGACTTTGAGAAACCACTTGACTCATCCGAAAGTAATTCTCATCAGTAGAGTGGGGATACTAATACCTACCTTCCAAAGTTTTCTTTTTTTTATAATTTGTTAAAAACCTCTCTTCCAAGATTTTTACTTTTATTATGTATTCTCAGTTTATTAAGATAATAAATATGAAAGTGCTTTGTGGAGGGATTAGCTAAGAAAGGAGGTTGGGGAGGGGGTCAGATGTTTTGTCCTCCTTCAGTAGCTTGCTCTATAGCACAACTGGGACTAAAACCTTAAGACCAAGTATCCTAGTCCAGCCTGTCTGTGCTGACAGCCAGTAATGTATTGGAAGAAAATTCTCTTACTAAATTAAATTGCATTTCCCCCAGAATGACTCTGCTCTGAACAGAGAACATTTACCCACCATTCAATGAGGAAAAGCTTCCATGTTACCACATTTGTGCAGCTCAAATCTTTTAAAGTATTTTTAAAAGGATGTATCTTTGATTAATATTCCTTTTCTGGAATATCTAAGGTTATGGTTTGAGAAAATAGCCCTCTTATGAAATGTACTTTTTGGATTTCTTCCCAGAAGCTACTTACTTTTCCTATTCTCACATTACTTGAAGTAAGGAAATGAGTGCTTTCATGGAGTGCCAGTACTTAATGTGCGTGAGGTGTTTATGTGATGAAATGCGCTCTGGATACCACCAGATAGAAAGCCGCTTCCTCCTCATTCCTTCCCTGTTGACTTTCTGTTGCCTCTCTCCAAGGCCTTCACAGCATCTCCACTCAGTACCGGAGCCCTGCGGCCCCTCTCCCTTTTATACCTCCCTTGTGCCTCAACTTGGCTGTCACTCTTCAGCCAAATGTGAGTTTGGTCAGGTGACAAGGGAGCAAAGGCTCATTTACTTCAGTGTGTACAGCTCCCAGGAAAACGAACTTCATGGAGTTAGACTGATTATACATACATAAATTTGTTATCCAGTTAATTCACTTTGACCCGACTTGGTATAACCATTAAGCTTTTTAAAGTTACCTTCTGTTTTACTTTCTACCCTACAGATTTTGGACTCGTCAAGTCCCCACAATTGTGGGAGTTAATTAAAATAAAATATATCTATACCTCTGTATTATGTAGATACGTAGTTATAGATATACAGATTATATTAGATATAGAGATATATCTATACATATAGATATACAGATGTAGATGTATAGATATGTAGAGATAGATATGGAACCAACAAGATGTATGTGTGTAGAGATATATATAGAATTATCAGGACACTTTCTCTTCTATATAACTATATCTATAAATCTATATCTCTACACATACACACATCCTATTGGTTTTGTTTTCTCTGGAGAATCCTAACGTAAAATCGTAAAAGAAAAATGTGTAAATTAAATTTCATCAAAATGAAAACTTTTACTCTTTGAAAGATACCATGAAGAAAATGAAAGTCATCCCACAGACTGGCAGAAATTATTATATCTATTGATGTGTGTGTGTGTGTATATACATATATATGTATATACATTAAATATGTACATTATATATGTACATACATATATATGTATATACATTCTGAATTCTTACATTCAGAATATATAAAGAATCTTATAACTCAGTAATAAGGCAATAATAAGTGACCAAGATCTGAACGGGCACTTCACAAAAAAAGGTATGTGAGTGACCAATAAGCACATCAAAAGATATTCAACACTAAAAAAGAAAAAGAAAAAAGATAACATTATTCGTGTCAAAGATAAACAAAGCCAGACATTCAAAGCGGTGGGGACAGATCTTATCCAGAGAGACTACTGCAGTAGGGAAGAGTCCAGTGTGAACTGAAGTCAATACTGACTTGTGCAGAGGTGTAGGGCGTTTTCAAGGGAGCGTGGAGGAGCAGGGAGGGCAAACAGTGGGGGCTTGAGCAGGTCATGGAGGTAGGAATTCAGAAAGAGCAGGAAGAGGAGGTTAGTGAATAGGACCACGTCATCTGGCTCTGTTGATCAGCCCTTATCTGGAGGAGAAGCAGCCTTCTGCGTCTTTACGACAGGAGGCGGTGATGTCCATTAGACAAAGGAACCCAGTAAAGCTGGGTCCAATCTTCCCACAGGGACTGGGAGCAAGATGTGAGTTATCCCCCTGAAGGTTTGTCTTTCAAAGAAATGGCTCTTGGGTCCTTGAGAAAACAATTTTAGGTGGTAGATTTATATTTCAAAGGGTAGAGAAAGGATTTCTTGTTGCAAAGTTTCTAAAGAAACTTCTGTAAGAGAAGATTCATGGGCCTATTTGCCTATCACCATGTTAAGGGGGGGCTGGGGTCATCCAGCGGATAAGGCCTTGAGATGTTAGAAACTAGGCTAGTGTCGGTTCGAGTGTCTGTGTGTGTGGGTGGAGAAAATCTGCAGTTTTTATAGACCAAGGGAGAGGCCTAGTCAAGAAACGGCTCAGAGAAGCCTGACTAGAGTGTGGTCAAGGAGGGAGACTTTATCATTAGTCATTAGGAAAATGCAAACTAGCACTTCAATGAGATAATGTTACACAGCTAGAATTGCTTTAGAAAAATATGACAATAGCAAGTGTTAAAGATGTGTGGCAAGGATTGCTGTGGGGGAATCTGAAGTGGTACAAATACTTTGCAAAACAGTTGGCCAGTTTCTTGTAAAGCATATAATTGCCATTATTACTGAGAAATTTTGCTTTTGTATATTTACCCCCAAAAAATGCCCATCAAAAAATGAATGAGTGAACAAACTGGTACATCCATACAGTGGAATCCTACTCAGCATTAAAATGGAACAAACTGCAAATACCCACCACAGATAGATGAATCTCAAAATCATATTGCATGAAAGCCAGTTGAAAAAGCTTATGTACTGTGGTTTTATTTATATAAAATTCAAACCAACCTATGACAACAGAAAGCAAATCAGTAGTTGTCTGGGGAAAGGAGTGGAGGGAGGGATTAATTTCAAAGACGCATGAACAAACTTTTCGAGGTGATAGAAATATTTAGTATTTAAATATTTATCTTGTTTGGGATGATAGTTTCATTCAAAAACTCATAAATCATATACTTTAAATATATGCAGTTTATTGCATGTAAAGTGTATGTCAGTAAAGTATTAAAAATTAAAATTCCAAATATCCACCAATGGAAATGTATATTTAGCACCTTTATTAAATTGAGGGACAAGAAACAACTTTGCCTGTAGTTGTGGTAACTAGATCATAAATTGCAAAATTTTCTATAAAGAGCCAGGTAGTATGTATTTTAGGCAGACCACATGCAGCTTCTGTAGCATATTTTTCCTTTCCTTTTTCCTTCCTTCCTCCCTTCCCCCCTTCCTTCCTTCCTTCCTCCCCTCCCCCTTCCTCCTTTCCCCCCTCCCCCTTCCCCCCTTCCTTCCTTCCTTCCTTCCTTCCTCCCTTCCTTCCTCCTCTCCCCCTTCCTCCCCTCCCCCTTCCTCTCTTCCCCCCTTCCTCCCTTCCCCCCTTCCTCCCTTTCCCCTTTCCTTCCTTCCTTCCTTCCTTTCTTCCTTCCTTTCAACACATTAAAAATGTGAAAACCATTCACAGCTTCTGGGCCACACAAAACAAGTTGTGGAAGAGATTTATTTCAATCCAAGAGGGCCAATACAATCATCAATTATTCATAATCCATTTAATTTTAATATTGATTTTTCAAAATGGACTCACCTTCATGGTCTCTTTTGATAAATGACAACACATTTGTAAGGCTGGTAGAGCTGATGGTTCTCATTTTACTGCTGGGTGGAAGCTGACTCCTGGGGAGCTTAAGTGGATTTCCACACAGTAAGTCAGTGCCACCAGACTTTAATTGGCACGTTCCACTTTAAGGGAGATATGATGATTTGGGAAGGAAGTATAATGCCAAGTAATGTTAATACAGCACTTTGGGGACTTTCCTGGTGGCGCAGTGGTTAAGAATCCGCCTGCCAATGCAGGGGACACAGGTTAGAGCCCTGGTCTGGGAAGATCCCACATGCCACAGAACAACTGAGCCCATGCACCACACCTACTGAGCCTGCACTCTAGAGCCCGTGAGCCACAACTACTGAGCCTGTGTGCCACAACTACTGAAGCCCACGTGCCACAACTATTGAGCCTGCACTCTAGAGCCCATGAGCCACAACTACTGAGCCCACATGCCACAACTATTGAAGCCCGTGCACCTAGAGCCCGTGCTCTGCAGCAAGAGAAGCCACCGCAATGAGAAGCCCACACACCGCAACGAAGAGTAGCCCCCACTCACTGCAACTAGAGAAAGCCTGCATGCACAGCAACGAAGACCCAACACAGCCAAAAATAAATAAAATAAATTTATAAAAAAGAAATACATCACTTTCATAGTGAAAAGGGATGGTCATTTTTTTTTTTAAAGATGATGTTGGGGGTAGGAGTTTATTTATTTTTGCTGTGTTGGGTCTTCATTTCTGTGCGAGGGCTTTCTCTAGTTGTGGCAAGCGGGGGCCACTCTTCATCGCGGTGCGCGGGCCTCTCACTATCGCGGCCTCTCTTGTTGCAGAGCACAGGCTCCAGACACGCAGGCTCAGTAGTTGTGGCTCACGGGCCCAGTTGCTCCGCGGCATGTGGGATCCTCCCAGACCAGGGCTCGAACCCGTGTCCCCTGCATTAGCAGGCAGATTCTCAACCACTGCGCCACCAGGGAAGCCCTGGGATGGTCATTTTTAATACTATGTTTGTAATCCTCCTAAGAATCCTATAAATTTTGTTGGGCAGGAAATAACATTTATAGAGACTTTATAACTGACAAAAACAAGTTTATTTATTTTATCTTCACAGTGAACTCTAGCCTTGGTATGCTTAAAATCTAATTGTCACCCCAGAACCTTATTATTCATACCTTTTAATAATCTGAGCCTTCCTTCTTTTCTGTGAAATGCATTTTTAATCATTAAATGAATTTATAGACAAAATTTATAGATACTTTTATATTAAATCCTGATGATATTTGAACTATAGGAAGCATATCTATAGCACTCCTTTGCATTGTCTCTGACACCAGAAAAAACTTTTCAGTATGAAATTCTGTAGCATGTGAATAGTGTGTGCAACGTACTTCGTTAACATGGTATGATACTTTATGCTCACCGTTTTTTAATAAAAAGAAAACAATCATGCAGAATATCTTTAATTTTCCCTATAAAACTTTAGATACCACCTTAATATGTTTTAAAGCAGTTCTTTAAAATTAGTAAACAATGGAATCAGACTTCATTTTCTTCAATTAGAAAATTAGAGAAAACAAAAATGTTTGTGTAAAAGGCTATTTTTCATCCTAGAAAATTTGTATTCATAGATAATGAAGAGAATGTTTAGAAGGTTACCGAAGCAATTACATATCCTCAATAAAATAAATTACTAGATATACTTACATGAAAACCCAGTGTAATTTAAAAAAAAATTCTTGTCTATCATCTCCCTTCGATTAAAATACAAAAATCAAAACCACATGTTGGAAGAGTGATGAGTTACATTACTTGCTGCTTTCTTGATGTAATTTACTTGGGCACATATATAACCTAGGGATAGTTTATCTAATTTATGTAGAATAGTAATATCCCATGTAATTTTACCCAATTTCTGCAGGAACTCATTTTGGGCTAACTGCAGTGGTTAATAAATCATTAGAGAGAATTAACTTTGTGTTAGGTGTAATTAATAATCAAGACTTCCAGACTCATTCTTTAAAGCCTTTTATATTAATCAAATTACTCATATTTCTGAAGGCAGCAATAGGCACCATACATATTTTTGCAGGAGATATAAATTGTATCAAGGATAAATATCTTGGAAGTGTAATGACATCTTTTCAAATGGTTTAGCACTTTTCTGTGACTTGCAGGGTAATTTGCTGCAGAACCTGGGTTAAACCGTTGGAAATTTCTTTGCAGTGATTTAATTCTGAAGAGAGCAAAAGAGGGAAAATAGCAAATATTGGAAAAATTTGAAAGAAGTTTGAGTTTGAATCTAACTGGGAAAGGACAAAAAGAAAAATGTATTACAGGATATTTATTGGGGCATGCTTTGAAGAATCTTGTGGTTTTATAATCCTTTCTTTCACAACAGACATTTTAGAGCCTCCTAGGAGAGCTCATCCTTCAAAGTGCATTAACAGATCCATCCTACCGTATGGAAAATTGGTGTAGAGCAGGCAAGGTGTACCTTTCTTGATAAGGGTTGATTCACATCTCTCTCAGACTTTGGTTAGTCCTAGGAAAATTTATAAGGAAGACATTCCGGTAAGAATTCTGATATCTCATGTGTGTTAGGCTGGACACACAATAAGGCTGCTAGTAAAATCACAGTTATAAATGTACAAACCACATTGTATAAATGTACATATGTAAAAATGGGTAATTCTAGCATATAAAAAACCATTTCAGATGTTCGTTATCATCCTCCGTGCTCTGGACAGTCTGAGACCCACCTCTGGTTGCTTTGTCCGGTGCTGGTAGCAGCAAGACAGATTTCCAGGCTGCAAAGCAAGGCACGTCAGGTGGACAGTCTGTGCTGCTGAATTTGCTTCCTGACGCACAGCCACCAAGGGCAGTCCCTGGCACACAAGGAAACTCTCTGTTCTTGCTAGCAGGGCCTTACCATGGCTTGGTGCATATAAATTTCAACATCACAATTCTCTCATTACAAGAATGAATCCTACAGACAACTGACCCTAAGAGCTATCTGTGGGAAGCTTAGAACCTTGGCATTCAAGATCATCAGACTGGCTAGAAGGGAGAGTGCCACTAACATATTTGTCCTTTCGACTAAAATATCTTGTTTCTTTATTTGCAATTTAAAACATACTGTGGTATTTCACATCCATCCACACAACTGTCAAGGCTTCTGAATTGTTGTTGTTTTTTTAATGACACTCCAGGGGAAAGAATAATGATATGAAGTAAGTTATACGATGGCCTGGAGGAAGACTGGGAACAAATTCCCCCCACCAATACATATTTTCCAATATCTGACTGGTGATTTTTTTTTAAATAACACAAGAAGTAATACAGGCATTGACAATTATGGCAAATGTATTCAAAGTCTGCTGTGGGGTTAACTTGCCATCTTTAGGAGATGTCATATTCAACTTTACCACCACCCAGGATAAAGGTGGGGGGGCGGAGTTCCATCTGGACTTTTTTTTCCCCTTAAAATCGGGGATATTTCTTTGTCTCTACCCATTCATCCAATTCAAAGTACAACAAACTTTGCTACAGAGTGTAAGATGTTCAATACATATAATCATATACAGCTAAGCTAAGTTCCATTACACTGAGTATAAAATTCAGAATATTAGAAAACCTCTCACTGCTTCCTGTTGTATTTAGAACAAGTTTAAAAAGAAAACCTCAACTCTGGATCACGGCCGGCAAGGTCCCATGTGACTTGCCATGTTCACCTCACCTTCTGCATCTCCTTCCCTGTGCTGTAGCGATACTGGCTTTCTTTCTGTTAACGGAACATATGAAGCTTGTTCTCACCTCAGGGCTTTTGTTCTTGCTGTTTCCTCTTTTCCGTGATCTTTATGTGACTGTCTGGTTTTCATTATTTAGTTCTCGTCTCAAAAACTGCTTCCTGGGCTTCCCTGGTGGCGCAGTGGTTGAGAGTCCGCCTGCCGATGCAGGGGACACGGGTTCGTGCCCCGGTCCGGGAAGATCCCGCGTGCCGCAGAGCAGCTGGGCCTGTGAGCCATGGCCACTGAGCCTGCGCGTCTGGAGCCTGTGCTCCGCAACGGGAGAGGCCACAACAGTGAGAGGCCCGCATACAGCAAAGGAAAAAAAAAAAAAAAAAAAACTGCTTCCCAGAGAGGACTTCCTGGCCACCATAACTGAAGTAGCTAGCCCTCCTGTCACCTCCATCCAATCACCCAATTTTATTTCCTTCGTAGCACTTTTAATTATCTGAAATGAATTACTTTTTAGATACTTATTAACGTCTATCTCCAGCCCTCCTACCTGAACTTCTTGCATAAAAGCCTCATGAGGGTAAGGACTTCTCTATCTTGTCACATTGACCCCAGCACCTAAGTCAATGCCTGGTGCAGAGTGAAAGTAGGATAATTGAGTGAGTTGAGGCTCAGTGAGCTAGGAAAACTATTAAAGCATTAAATGGTTTCAGAGGCACTTTTATCACTCATTTATCAATCTATACAGCCTTCCTGTAGGCCCTAATCCTAAGCAATTTGTTAGCCTGTATTAGTCAGGGTAAGAGTTAAACTTACCCTTGTAAGAGTAAGAGATCTCTTAACAGTTATAAGAGAGAAACTCTATAATCTCAGTGGCTCACAGCACAAGTTTATTTTTTGCTCTTATCACACTACAGTGTGTATTTATGGCTGATTGACTTTCATGTGCTCCTCTGGGGACCTAGGCTCCTTCCATCTTGTGGCTCTACCTACTTCTAGAAATTGCTGCTGTCTTCATTTAGTCAACAGGTGGGGAAGGAGACTGGAGAAGACAGACATGCATCTTAACGATTTCATCCACCATGTGGTACCTGTCACCTCACTCTCGTTCCATTGGCCAAATTCAACCATATAGGCCACGTGTGACTGCCAGAGAGACTAGGGAAAGGAGTCGAGCTGTGAGCCAGGAGAAAAGGAAGTAGGATTTGGTGAATGCTGTTAAATTAATTCAACAAGGAGCCCATTAGACTGAGGTGCTCCAATGCCGTAGTGGCCCCCAAAGGCAACCAAAATCTAAGCCTGTAAATGCCCCAAGGTTATGAAATCAAAACACTAAGGACGACCAATTACAAACAGCCAACTAGGCTTTAACTACAGTCAATCAAATAATTTCCTTTCTTTGCGTCCACATTTTCTCTGTTTAAGGCTTTCCCCTGCTCCTGCCTGTGGAGCTCTCCTAACCACTTGTGGTTTGGCACTGAGATTCTAGTCAATTTTTGTTCCAATAAACTCTAAAAAATTTGAGTATGCCTTAGTTTATCCTTTAAAAACACACAGCATAATCCTTGAGGAAAGACTGCCCTCTCTCCCCCACCTCTAGCTATGCTCCAAACTCTTCTTAAAGAACCAGAACCTTCCTTTTGGGATCACCTCTGGTTGTAGGTCCTGATTCAATCAGCTGGTGCTCCTCTGGGATGCACCCCCTATCCCCCGAAATCCTGTTTGCTTTCATCTGCTTTTAGCTAGACAATGTTCTTGGTGTATTTATTAAATGTTCATTTTAATGCCTCTGAGCCTCCGACATTGATTCCCTGGTCTTGGTCATAGTTTCATCTAATAGCTGGTGCCTTCCACCTGTATTTCTCATATCCCTGACTCCTCACATCACGTCTGCATTAACTTTGTATGGCTCTATCACCCCTCTACTCCTCTGCACCAGATCATTTGCATTCAGTTCACTCTATCCTTTTTTGCAATCTCTCCATTGGGAGGACTTTCCATATATTTCTTCACGTTAACTGCAGCACCTTTTCCCCTAAGAAGTCTGGACAGTACTTTAAAACTCCCTTTTACATTGTAGCATCATCTTTATGAAAATTGATCATCACATTTTGGGGAGTTTCCCATAGCCATTTATCAAAGCCTGCTTTGATAATAGCAACATGGTAAAATTATGAAGGGGAAATAGTATGTGCTTTGGGACTAAAGAGATCTGGGTTTAAATCCATGTTCTAATTTGTTAACTGAAGCATCCTGTGGAGATGGTGATAATGTTATTACACAGATTTATTGTGAGGATTAATTAAAATAAGAGTGCTTAGTATATAGCAGTTTCTCAATAAATATTAATGGGTAAACCTACTGCCTTCAGTTATGATTCCTACTCATAGATGGGAAATGGGATCAGTAATATAAGATACGGCAAAATGGAACAAATGACTAATTTGACTTTATGATGGCATGCAGTCTCTGAATGAAAGTTTTGCTTTGCACAATGAGTAGTCAGGAGTCAGGAACTGGTTCATGAAGTCTGCAATCTGACAGTAGCAGCCTAGGGAAAACCCAAGCCACAGAGTGTAGGTCTGCACAGGCCGTGCACTGCACAACTCAAGGGGGTGCCATTCCCATAGCTAACAACGTGAATAACACCTCTGGGAGCTGTTCGGTGAAAGAGTCCTGGGGAAAATTGGTTGGATTTGGTTGAAATAATTCTCTTGATATCTTTCATTACAATTCACAGAAATAAGATTTTCCAGCTAAGGTATGCTTCGAATTACTCAAACTCTGCTTAATTATATTTGCTCGTTTAAAAAATATAAAACAGATGAGAGTAACAGGATCAAAAAGTTAACATTTACATGTGCAAATGATTGGAAACATCATTTACCTAAATTTAATTACTTTTTAAACTTGGTAGAGTAGGCTGTCAAGTTAATACAAACTCACTGATCAAGAGGGAATGAAAATGAGAGCATTTTTTTCTTGGCAATTCTTATTTGATATTCTTTGAAAACAAGACATAGAATGGCTGACTTGCGTCAGTCTGGTTCAACAAACAGAAGGTATTTTTCTCCTCTTGCCTGTTCATGCTAACTTACTCCAGTTGAGTCTCCCCTATAGAAAAGATGCAATTTCCCAGACCTGCTTAGACAAACACCATAAAGGAATATGTATCAGATTTACAGATATTAGTGAACTGTAAGCAGCACGGAAAAAGGCAGTCTGTTATTTGAAATTATAAGTTCTCATCAGAATAACTGGTATGGATTTATATAGTTACTGTCCCTGACACCATGTAGTTATGAATATTTTTGATATAGTCCAAAGAAAACAAATTACGACAATTCCCTCCTGCATTGTCAATTAGGTGAGCAGATGTAACTGCTTAGAGGCAAGAACTTTGGGGAACCATTGCCTCTGTTACCAAAATGAAAATGGGGCTGGATGTTTGGGGCTTCCTAAATCATTAAAGCAAATCATCAAAAACAAAAAAACACGACTGCTGTTTTATTGGCAAAGGTTTGGAAGATATTATCTAACAGTCCATTAAAGATGAAGTCAAAATGATTAAGTGTCAGTTACTATGACTCTTCTTTAGCTGTCAAGGTTTTGTTTTTTGCAGGGGGAAAGGGGGCATTCCATTAATTTTCTCAGTCCAACAAAAATGAACTTGCCCCTACTAAAGCTGGCTTTGCTCTTTGGCTCATCCTTTGATGTTTTTACAAGCCCCAGATCTCTGACTCTATCTTCCAGAGTCCATTTAACCAGAGAAGAAATGAACTAACTTGAAGATGGCATTGTTAGCGTCTCATGCTGTCAAATTAATAAAAGATCTCACCCCTGTGTGCATCCCCCCTATTCTCCACATTTTTATTGGGAATGAAAAGTTCTTTTTTCTGGCTTGGATCTGTGTGTGTTCTGGCCTTAACCAAGCTCTCTTCATTTTCTAAATAGAAACTTAATGCACATAAAATTAACGACAAATCTGATTATGGTGATTTGCATAAATTAGAAGACATTTTTGTTAATTTCCGAGGGCTTATCTCTACAGGACTTATAAATTTGGATGCTAATTAAGCCAGGATTACCTTTGTTAATGAATATAAGCACACATTAAGCTTTCTAATGAAGAGGAGGGTGCACACTTGTGGTGAAGACACTATACTATAGGGGCTGGTGGAACTAAAGTCATGCTGTGATATTTCACAACACAAGGATGGCTCATTTATATTAAGAATATTTTTGTTAGTCTAGATTTTCTTTTTTGGACCAACTAAAGCAAAAGAACAGGAGACATCTTTCCCTTGAAGAAAGAGGGGTTTGACAGGAAAAGAATGTCTCCTGTTCTGCTATAAAATTAACATGAATAACTCATCCCAAGGAGAAATCACTCTTTGTTCTTAATTGGCTCCTGGTTACAGTGGGCATGCTCTTCAACTGACCTTAATTTTAGGTGGACTTTCCTTTTGTGTTTCTTCAGCCCCAGTAACGGGTTTTCAGTATGATTGGCTGCCTGCATTTTTTTAAATGCATTTTTTCCTTTTTTAAAAGTTTTATTTTGGAACATAGTTGATTAACAATGTTGTGTTAGTTTCAGGTGTACAGCAAAGTGATTCAGTTATACATACACATGTATCTATTCTTTTCCCATTTAGGTTATTACAGAATACTGAGCAGAGTTCCCTGTGCTATACAGTAGGTCCTTGTTGGTTACCTATTTTATTTATTTATTTATTTAAATTTATTTATTTATTTATAGCTGCGTTGGGTCTTTGTTGCTGCGCATAGGTTTTCTCTAGTTGCTGAGAGCGGGGGCTACTCTTCGTTGCGGTGCGTGGGCTTCTCATTGCGGTGGCTTCTCTTGTTGCGGAGCACAGGCTCTAGAGCGCAGGCTCAGTAGTTGTGGTGCACAGGCTTAGCTGTTCTGCAGCATGTGGGATCTTCCCGGACCAGGGCTCGAACCCGTGTCCCCTGCATTGACAGGCGGATTCTTAACCACTGCGCCACCAGGGAAGCCCGGCAGGCAGATTCTTAACCACTGTGCCACCAGGGAAGTCCCTGGTTATCTATTTTAAATATAGCAGTGTGAGCTGCAAGGCACAGGGATTTTAGCTCGGGGCTTTGGGACAGCCTGGAGGGGTGGGATGGGGAGAGTGGGAGGGAGGGAGACGCAAGAGGGAAGACACATGGGAGCATATGTATATGTATAGCTGATTCACTTTGTTATAAAGCAGAAACTAACACACCATTGTAAAGCAATTATACCCCAATAAAGATGTTAAAAAAAAAAAAATAAAATAAATAAATATAGCAGTGTGTACATGTCAATCCCAAACTCCCAATCTATCCCTCCCACTGACCCTAGCTGTCTGCATTTTATTGATGCTAAAGAGAGTTGTGGAAAACTTGGGGCAGGTCAAAAGCAAAGTCATTCAAGAAAATTGTAAGGTCTAAAAAGGACTGTAGGGGCAGCCCTGAATATGATTTTGAAAACGGTAAAATTTGCCTCTGGGATTTAATTTTCTCTCTGTAGACTTTTCTTTTTCTTCTTTTGCTTTTCCTGTGTGCCCATGTTTAATCTTCTTTCTCTATTTTTCTTTTGCCTTATCCATAAGGTATCTCCAGTTAATCCTCTCTATATTCTCAGGGTGGGTGTGCTCTGACTAGGAGTGACCCTATGCTCTGAACCGCCCCCCATCTCTTTCCATCCATCAGACCTATGTGTTCTGTGGCCCAGGGTTAGCTCAGGACCATATTGGGTGACTGGTTGATCTGAAGAACAGAGTCAGAGCAAACACTGGCTAGAATGAGGTTGAGTGAATTACTCCTCTGAAAGTAGCAGCAACATGTCACACTGTAAAGCACACAGGCTTAAGTCCCATGTTCAAGTTCTGCCTGTAATCCTTTCCAGATATTGAGAGGAGTCCTTTAAATTTCCTACGCTTCAGTTTCTGTGTCCATAAAAGGGGGCTAATTGAGAAATTCGAGGAAGACCACATAAGAGTGAATAGTTGAGTGTTTGCTATATCTGTTACATAAGTTAATGCAACATCTCACGGACTAACACAAACAGTGAGCATTACTACACCCGTTTTGTAGATGAGGGAGAAGACACATGGAGATGTTAATTAATATAAGCCATCATCTTTCTTGCCTGGAATATTGCAATAGATTCCTGACTGGTCTACCTTTTTCCACCCTTCTCTCTGCTCAGTCTACTCTAAGATACAGCAGGCACTCTGCTTTATATTTTCCCTTTAGCACCTATCATGGTCTAATAGTCATACAGTTACTTATTTGTTCATTGTCTCTCTCCCCAAGTGGCACATAAGTTCCATGCGATAAGGAGAGACTTCTGCTGTGTTTATTGCTATATCTCTAGTTGGCATATTATGGCTCAGTAAATATTGGCTGAATGAATGAACTAACTTGCACCCCTGTGTCACACAACCAGTAAGAGAGAAGATTTGATCTCATGCTCTCTGATTCCAAAGCCTTAACCGTGAAACTTTATTGCTTTGCAAACTATAAAATACTAAGCAAATAATAATTCTCATGGTCATTTAGGAGATTATGGTGGTATATGGGAAAAGCTCGTGTCCCATTTGCCTAAGCTGAGAGCCTGGGAGGATTTGATTGCCTATTACCAAAACACTGATTGGGGGTGTAGGCTCACAAAAGGGTAGACTGAGGTTCCCTCCAACCACTGTTTTATATTTCTCCTATCCAGTCATATATGGAATGGCTTAGGTAAAGTCTAGGCCAGGAGAAGACCAGACTTTCAGTCATAGTTGCTATGACGAAGTCGTAGGGCAATTGTAGCTGCCACTCCCCACTGCATTTCTATTCTGTTGTTCTTTCTCTGCCTTCCCCTCCTCTTACTTTCCTTTTCAGCCAGTTTTCCCAGTTCTACAACTGTCCCATGGCCTGAGGGTGGCACTCCTGGGTTTTTCCTCGCTGTGTTGGTAGTATCCAAGTGAGGAGACTGTTGATCCAGTCTGGACCAGATCAACCCTCCTCAAATCCTTCCCAGCTCTAAAATTATGTATCTGAAATCTAAAAGACTTGTACCTTAATAAACTGCTGTGTTCACACTGAGTCCCAAACTCAGAGACTGAAACCAAGGGAGAGAAGTAAAACTGAAAGACCAGACAACGGTCTAGAGGTGGAACAGATTAAAGGCTGTACAAGGCCAGTTGTTTCTTCTTCCATCATTGGGTGGTCTGTTCCCCACAAGTCGTATTTGGAACCCAGAGGCACTCAGTCAAAGAGCCTGTTCTTATTCTCAGGGGTTTCCTACTGCAAAATTGCTTTGTGTCTCATATTTCACTCACGGGATTTCCTCTCAGGCTTAATTTATCTTCTTAAGGCCCTTTTCCCAGCTTGGTGTAGATGAAGCTATGCACCTGCCTTCAACTGTTTACCCTCCTGGATCCCCCTGGTTGCTTAGTAGACATTTTTGGTCTGGTTATTCAACAGTTTATAAACCATTAACTACAGCTATATTAAAGTTTTAAGAATCATTTCCTAGGATTCCGACAAAGGGTTTCTTTATAACTGCTACAAGTTTAGGCATTTTTAGGGGGAAAAAAAAGTTTTAGACATTTTTAGGAAATCCAGCTTAGAAATTTTTAGGAAAACGTTTCAGGTGTACCAGCAGGCAAAAAAATTACGGCATGTCCAAATGCTTTTAAAAACACCGAGTTCACTCTGTGTTTTTAACATCAAGGGATAAACAGTCTGATTTCATCTTTCTTAGAGAGTGGGAGGCCCCTTCCTTTGTGACCTTCTGGTTTTGCTTTTAGTCTCCCTCCATGAAAACTTCCGTTCCAGCCACAGAAGACCGGCTGCTTTGACATTCCAGAAGCCTTGCTCCATATAAGAGTGGTGTGAACGGTATTTATCGGCTGTGGAGTGAGGTCCTGCTGATCTTGGTGTTGGTCCAGGATCATTCTTGTTGCAGAATGTTCTTTGGATATTACTTTTTTCCATTGCTTGTAGGCACCTCTTGTTTCCTTTTTTGACCTCTTGGAAACTAATCTTCTTTAGTTTCAGAATTCCAGGATTGATTGGGATTTATGAAACAAATGTGAAATAAACATTGCTTTTCATTACTGATTGTTAGATAAGAAATGAATCTAGCCATGCCTTATTTTAAAGAGTTAGTCTTGGGAGCGATTCTTCATTTAGAGTAAATTCTCAGTCTGCATTGTGAAGTGAGTAGTACTGAAAACTTAACATACCTTAACAGAAGAGGAATACAATGACAAATTCTCACTTGCAGCTGAGCAGTGATTGGGACCAGGAAACAGAAATAGAGGAAATAGAGAAATCGTGGTAAAAGCAATAGTTCACAGCTTTTGAAACTTAAACATACCAGGCACTATAGCAAAGTACTTTATATGCATTATCTCTGAATCCTCAGAGTGACCGGTCTTACCTGAGAGCCAGAGATTTTGTTTTGTTTAGTTTTTGAAGTACAGTCGATTTACAATGTTTCAGGTATATAACAAAGTGATTCAGTTATACATATACATACATATATATATATATATATTCTTTTTCAGATTCTTTTCCATTATAGGTTATCACAACACATTGAATCCAGTTCCCTGTGCAATACAGTAGGTCCTTGTCATTATCTACTTTATATGTAACAGTGTGTATATGTTAATCCCAAATCCCCAATTCATTCCCCCCTTCCCTCTTTGGTAACCATATGTTTGTTTTCTATATCTGTGAGTGTATTTCTGTTTTATAAATAAGTTCATATGTATCATCTTTTTTAGATTCCACATATAAGTAATATCATATGGTATTTGTCTTTCTCTGTCTGGCTTACTTAACTTAGTATGACAATCTCTAGGTCCATCCAGTTGCTGCAAATGAGCCAGAGACGTTAAGTATGTCCTCCAAGTTCACCGAGATAGTTAGCAGTGTAGCTACCTTTCACCTAACAAAAAAACTGTGTGGGTTTTTTTGGGGTTTTTTTGCCTTCCCTATATCGAGCAACGAACCTTCCTTTTGGCTTCTGGTTATCTACTATGGAATTTCAGGGAAATTCCTGTCTAAGGAATTTTTTTCTCTCAGCCCTGTTTGTATCTACCTCCTTCCTATTTTTCTCAACTTTCCTTTTTTTTTTTCCTCCAGGCCACAAAGTATAGTAGAAAGAGAAAGGATTTTGGAAATGGGCAAAGTCTATTCAATTTTCATTATGCAACCTTCCAAAGATAAGAGCTGAGACAAATATCTTAGTCCTTTGAGCCCCAGTTCCTCATATTAAAAAAAAATTAGCTTTTTCATAGAGTAGTTATAATGATTAAATATGATAATGTGTGGGAAACTTGAATATTCCGGCCCTTGTTAAGTTGCCTAAAGTTTCTGCTTTGTACAGTGTTTCAGTTAATAGAACATACATCCATTTCCAAAAGCCCTAAGAAACAGTACAAATCATTATGGAGCATCTAAAAGAGAAAAGAGCAATCCCATTCAACATCTATCAAAACTTCCTAAAAGTGCACTTCTCCCCAAATTATGGTTCACAGTGCAGCTATCCCAATTCTCTCCCAAAATATTAATTCTTCCTCATTTCTCTCTCTCCCTAATGTCCCAGCCTGACTGTCATGTTACCCAGGTCTGCAGGATGACTGTTCTGTTGTCTGAGTTTGATTGAAGCGTTGCCTCAAATAATTTCTAAAGTAGATTTGCTGGGACAAATACATGCAAAAGCAAAAAGCTTCCCTTTTTTTTCTCTTCCTCCCCATTTTTTCCCCTTCCTCCCCATTTTTTCCCCATTCATCTCTTTCTATTCAATTATTTCTTAGAAGGAAATGACTTATATTCCTCAAAGCTAATAATACTCTACTGGAACTTCTCTAATAGCCTTTTTTTTCTTTTTGTCTTATATTTTATGGTTATCTGTGTCTAATTTTTCAAATAGACTGTGAGTTCATTGATTTAGTTAGGAATGCTTTAGGCTGCAAGTAACACAAATTTGACTCAAGATGGCTTAAACAGAGGTTGTTTTTCTTACATACAGTATATCAAGATGAAAGAAACCAGCTGCTGGCATTGGTTTAGCAGCTGATCTTTGCAGAGCCCAAGTCTCTGCTCAGCTAAGTCTTTCATTTCATCAAGAAAGCTTTCCCGGAAATTTGAGCAGATATTTTTGTATATCTCGTTAAACAATGTCAAGTGACAACACCAAGCTTCAGGAAGCCTGGGAGCTGAGAAACTCCATAGGGGAGGGGAATACGAAGAAAGGGGGTTGGGAACAGGCCTCACATCTGCCTGTTCCTTAAAGACAGAACATATATCCTGTTCAATCCTACTTCGTTTTGCCTAGTGCCACTTCTGGAACATAGAAAGTGCTCAATAAATATCTGTTAAATTGATGAATTTATGAATAAATAAAAGAATGGATGAATGACTTTCAGCCGCCAAGGGCACATTAGGCTTTAGGGAGTATTCTTTTTTTTTTTTAATTGAAGTATACTTGATTTACAATGTTGTGTCCATTTCTGGTGTACAGCAAAGTGATTCAGTTATACACACACACACATATATAATTTTTGTTCACATTCCTTTCCATTATAGCTTATTATAAGATATTGAGTATAGTTCCCTATACTGTATGGTACGACCTTGTTGTTTATCTATTTCACATATAGTAGTTTGCATCTGCTAATCCCAAACTCCTAATTTATCCCCCCTCCCCCCCAGTCCCCTTTGGTAACAATAAGTTTGTTTTCTATGTCTATGAGTCTATTTCTGTTTTCTAAATAAGTTCATTTGTATCATATTTTAGGTTCCACATATAAGTGATATCATATGGTATTTGTCTTTCTGACTTACTTCACTTAGTATGATAATTTGTAGATCCATCCATGTTGACGCAAATAGCATTATTTCATTTTTTTATGACCGAGTAGTGTTCCATTGTATATATGTACCACATCTTTATCCATTCATCTGTTGATAGACATTTAGGTTGCTTCCATGTCTTGGCTATTGTAAATAGTGCTGCTATGATCATTGGGGTGCATGTATCTTTTCAAATGAGAGTTTTCTCTGGATATATGCCCAGGAGTGGGGTTGCTGGATCATATGGTAACCTTAATTTTAGTTTTTTAAGAAAGCTCTATACTGTCTTCCACAGTGGCTGCACCAATTTACATTCCCACCAACAGTGTAGGATGGTTTATGGAGTACTCTTTACAAGACTGATTGGAGTTAGAATGTGGTGTAAAAAATTTTCCATGCTGAAGTTAGGAGAAAATGGTTTAAATAATCCAGACTCTGATTTTTAGAATCTCTTCAAAAGGCTTAGAAAGTGTTGACCTAAAACAAGTAGACTGCCAGATATTTCTCCAGCAAAGATTGGTACATTCAGGATCAGCAGAGAATTGCAATCCAGGGTCTACAACTGTGGAAAGCCACAGTTGCAAGGGAAGGAGAACACGTTTATAGAAGGAACAAGGAAGTTGGGAAGGCTACAGTAAACAAAATGTCCATGAATTTTCATTGGCTGAGTCCTTGTCAGGAAAGAAGAGGAGTCTGTCTTCTTCCTGTTGGGCTCTGCTATCGTCCTGGGGCATGAGAGCTCCCAGTTCTGGTCTCAGGACTATTTGATTGAGGTTTCTGTTTATTAATTTTCTACAAAAGGCTCAAAGGGTATACTATGATGTTTGTTAGTTGTATGATCTTTATAGTTATACTAGCTGCAGGATAAGGGAAATATTGCTAAAGAAATCTGCAGGAATTGATGATCCGAACTGGATAAAATTGTGGCTTTCTATTGTATGCGTCATCTAAAGACTTATTTGGTTTTGAACCTAAAACTTTTAAAGTCATAGAACAGATGATAATTTGGGAGAAAGTTACCACAAGATTATGGCCTGAGTGGTAATGTCCACATGAGGTCAATCCCACTTGCCTTCATTCAGTGATGTCCTTGAATCTTAGAAAGTCTCTTCATGCATGGGCAGTACCCTCTGGAAGAATACAGGCACACCTTTTGTGGACTAGCCTCATTTTCACCTCCGTTTTATGTCTTCACTGTTGTCTCTTTGTTTCTTTTTTTCTCACCGTATTTTGTGTATCTTAAGAGCTGTCTATATCCATCATGAGTAAGGCAGGATATAAACAACTAGTTAGTGATCAGGCATGGTACTATTTTCTATGCCCATTTCTGAAATGAAGAGCTGAAATGATTTGTGTTTTTAATTAAACATATTCAGAAACAGGCACAAAACCTGATAGAACTCACATCAAAGGGAATTCAAAGTGTTAAAGATTACACTTGAAAACATATCTAGGCTTCTTTGAAATGTGACAAATTGTAAGTGCAATGGTGGTTTGTAACATAATGCCAAGCTGTGAGTTTAGGCACCTCATATGGTGTTCATATTTATGATGGGGAAATCTGTTATTTTCACAATTGCCAACCCACCCTCCCCCAACACTCGCCCTAATACTCCTTGGCTGATTAAAATGTATGATTATTATTTCATTTGAATTTTTGCCTTCAATTATATATCTAGGAAAGTAAGAATTCTTTTTCTAGGATTGATTGGGATTTATGAAACAAATGTGAAATAAACATTGTTTTTCATTACTGATTGTTAGATAAGAAATGAATCTAGCCATGCCTTATTTTAAAAAGAGTTAGTCTTGGGAGCAATTCTTCATTTAGAGTAAATTCTCAGTCTGCATTGTGAAGTGAGTAGTACTGAAAACTTAACAGGTGGCTTAGCAATTGATGCATAAAGGAAAAGAATTATTACCACACCTTAACTACTTGCAGATGTCCTGGGTATGGAAATACATGCTGCTTTTGTTTCGTAGTGTTGTCTTGGCTTTTCATGTTTAGTGATTTTTTATCCTTGACAGGACTGTCTGTAAATAAATCCAAACGATTTTTTATTTATGACATGGAGAATTTCAACTAGAGAGAGGGAAATCTGTCAGTGAAGGAAGAAAATGTGAATGGATACAAATGGAATAAATTGTTTTTTATTCTTATTTAGTGAATCTAAGGGAAAGTGATTGAATGGTGAGCACAGGGGAAGTGAAATCAGAATTCCAGAATTCTGTTTCATGGTAGAATTGCTCTAGAAACTGCATTTAAATCTATTTTCAATGTAAGCATCAATTTTTGGGTATCACAATCCTTCTGTCAAGTGAGATTTATTACTGCACTTTGAAACGTTATAAAGCTTTATTTCACAGTAGCTGGTGAAGCTGTTGAGGACTCCTCTTCGCCACTCTTTTGACTCTAGCCCCACAGTGTTAGAAACTGTATGACAGCACAAAATACCCTCCCTCATATCACAGTGGAATATGAATCCTTTTTGTGGAGTTTGCTATAAACCTTTAAAATACAAACAAAAAGCCCTAATGAAATAATGAATCTAGGTAATCATTTTCAATGGTTATTAACATCACAGAGAGGCAATAGAAAATTATGTGACTCCTATTGGAAGTTTACAATATCACCCGTAATGTATTTTTGGTCAAAAAAAATCCAAAGTTTTATCAGATTAAGCTTTAAGTCTAACTACCAGTTTCTAGTGAGTAGACGGGATAGAGAAATATATAAAAAGATGCCACAGGAATTTATTCATCAAAATCAGAACGTGAGAAACTCTATAGGACAAACAATCTGGTTTCTTTGACAAATGAATTGCCAAGAAAAAAAGGAGGGGGAAGCTATAGATGAAAAGAGACTTAACATTAATGTCAGACAAAATCAATGTATGAACCTCCTTGTTTGGAATCTGATTTGGATATAATTGGGGAAATCTGTATGCTGATTAACTGGTTATTTAATAATATTAAAGAAATATCCATGATTTTAATGTGCATTGTGATTGAATGTTATAAGTCCTTACCTTTTAAGATGTCTAGAATTTGCTTCAAAATAATTTGGGCGGGGGGAGATGGGTGGTTTAAATGAAATAAGAGTGGCCATGAGTTGATAATTAATGCAACTTGGTGATGCACTTGGTATTGGAGATACATGGTATTTTTCTACCTTTATGTTGGAAGTTTCCAAAAGTAAACAACCAAAATTTAAAAATCATTACAGCACAAACATACACACAAATACACACACCTTCGTAAGAGCTCAGATTTTATTCTGACAATTTCAAGCCTTGACCTGGAGTGCTCTTTTCCCCAAAGTTTTTCTTCATGTCTTCCCCAAAGCCTACTGGATGATCTGGTCTTCATTTGTATCCATGTAGTTCTCTGTGCTTAGTCCTCCTGTTTTTACCATCAAGTTGTAATTGCTTAGTCACCTGTGGAGTGGAATAATATTTCTGAATAAGCTTTTTGTTTCGCATCTTTACTCTTATCCCTTGTCCTTTACCTCATTCAGCCAGCTGAGCAGTTTTTGTTCATTGCCTCAGGGCAGGCGTGGTAGAGTAGACGCATAGACACAAAAAAGAAGTTGATGTTTGACCTTTGAGTTTTAGAGCCTGGGCATCACGGAAGTAGAAAGGACCCGTGTAGAGATAATAGATTTGATAAAGATGTGATGACTTAGAGAAGAATTAACCCATAGCTAGGATTCCCTGAGTTGGAGTATGGGAGACAGGGATGAAATGGAGGGAAGAGGGCCTAGTGGGAGCAGAGATTGATGGGATCCAGGATGATACACCAGGTCCGGAGGGTTCACACAGATAGGCCTGCAACAGTCTCCAGAGAGAGCTTGCTCACATCTGACCATCCTCTATGGTGAGCGCTATTTGGCACCAGCACCAGGGAACTGTATGAGAAAGTCCAGTCTCATTCCAGTGTGGATTTTATGTCACCTTAGCTGTCCTGCTCATTAGTGTGGGGTCCCCTGGTATGGGGGAGGGGTGGAGCTAGAGGGAATATAACCTAGTGAGAGGCAGAGACAGGTGAGGTCTGGGATGATGGGATATGCCTGAGCTCTAAACAAATTCAGAAGTAAAACCAAGAAGTGGCAACCAAGAACCACAACGTCACCCTTATTATTGATAAATCCTAAGTTGAAGATGTAGAGTATGTGTTATAGAACCTCAGATGAGCTAGATGCACCTTCTCTCCTCGCTGGCAGTGCTGGAGGAAGGGCAGGACCTCTCTCCGGGAGGTGATGGAGTGTCCCGTGAAGTTATTGGCCACTCCCACTGCTCATCCTGGTAAGGAAGTTTGCTCTAGAGAGGAAAAAGGGAGATGATATGAACATGCCCAGTTTGTTCTTCCCACTTTTATCAGATATAGAAATGATTATACTTACCTCTCTCACACAATTGGGCTGGAGAGCCAGCAGTATTACATTAGTTGTGCTGCTCTTGACATTAAAGGAAAATCAGGGGTGAGGAAGAGGCTGTCCTCCCTAAGAGTCAGGAATCAGCACACCACTTATTGATTATCTGACAGAGTGACAGAGTGATATCCATCTGCACTTTGCTCAATACCTAATCAACTGTTCGAAGAGAGCCAACCACCATCTCAAAATCCCCATACCTTTGGAAATGCCACAGTGGAGACTGTGAACATTAACCCCCAGAGGGGCAATGATGGCTGTAGCTGAAAAGCTGAACTCTCATTTACCCATGCAAGTGGTGAAATTCATTTCTGTGTGTGTGTGTTCACCAAAAGTGTATAATATTTTTGAAGACAAGGATTAGGCTTTATTCAAAGTTGTATTAGTGTCTGTCATAAAGTAGGGACCCAATAAATATTGACTGAATGCAATTATAGTAACATTTTATTAATGGTATTTTTAACAAACAAATATCTTGGCCGCTGAGATCAAATCCACTTGTCTTATGGATTAACCCCACAATCATAACCCCACACATACTCACTTCTACTAATTTTGTAAGTAAATCTTCAAAACATTTACTGCCTTGCTGTATTAAGAATGACTTCTCTTCAGTAGTTGAAATAGTTAATGGAGGCTATAAGTTTATCAGTACTTCTTCCCTTTCACGTCCAAGAGTTATGGAAATTGAGTTGAGTGTTCTAACCATGTTTCTCATTCAACACAGTATCATCCAATAAATCAGTCCTTAACTATTCATGTCACTCCTTGAATTGATATACAATTTTATCAACTTAGAAAAATATTTTGCTCGACTGTCTAATTTTCTAGGAGGTCTCTGCTTTCTAAAATTTAGTTTCCTTTTCAAGTTGTGCGAGATCTCATGTATTACTTCATCTTGTAGTGACATTTGTCAGTTATTGACGACTCGGCACCAATACCTCTTCTTACCTACACCCTGATTGTATTTAGGGAAATTAATTCTCTCCATTGTGTCTTGGTCTGGTGGTAAACCCCGGTATTTGCTCTGCCATTATGGACTGTAAAGTGATTTCTAGAGGCTCCTTCTATCGGATCCTTTATCTTATCATTCAAGAACCACCTAGATGTAGGCACATGATAATATCAGAGTCTCATGCAGCTTTAAGTCTTGAGTGGAATTATGCCAGGTTGGAAAAAATTGTTGTTGGAGCTCCTGAATGCCAATGGTACAATCTGGGCATGATTGACAGCAGTTTTAACTACAAAGACCTTCTGGAGTCACTTGATTTAGTCTTGTTCAAGACTGATTTTTCATCTCTTTCTTCCAATTTGTGGTTCCCCCATATCCTTTCAATTAATCCTTCCCTTTGTGTTTATGTTTCCCAAGACAGTTTCTGTTGCTTGCTACCATAGAACATTAACTAATTCACTCAGCCTGGGTGGAACCATCATGAAGTAGCAGAAACTCTGAGCTAAGAGTCATGGGGCATGAGCTGTAGTTGCGGCTTTGCAACTCACTTGCTTTGTAATCCAGGAAGAAAAATCCCTTAACCTCTTAGGACTTTAATTTCCTCCTCTGTGAAGACAATAGACCAGATAACATTAAAGATTCCATTTTTTTAACTGTGATTCCGTGAATCACGTTGTTATTGGTTAGGGACCACAATCAGGAAATAACAACATTCTAATTAAAGTAAGAACTTTTATAGAAGTTTCACTTGATGTTTCAACACACCATGTGCTATAAATATTCCAGATACTGAACATTTACTTGGCTGAACATTTACTCTGTAGCTCATCTCTTGGGTGGGGTGACCAGATATTAGAAAATTTTCTACAACAGAGAGAGTAAAGGGGCATGTAACTGCTGGTTCTTGGAAAATACTACCTCAGCTCATTGGGGTGTTTATGACAGAGCTAGCCTCAAAGATGATTAATGGGATTGGCTTTAGATCCAGAGAGTAGGAAACGCTGACACATTACATTAAAATTGAAATAAAACCCATTGAGCAGTTATTTGCTATGCGTGAGGAAGCCAACCTTGCAGAGGGCTTGAGTGTTGTAAACTTGAGTTGTGTATACACAATCTCTGGTTTGGGAGTGGTTGTCACTGAAAGTTTCCTGATATTTATAGGCTTTTCCTTGTTTCTGGTTTTATCAAATTTGGACTATTCCAGTGTGGGTTAGCACTTTCAGTGACCCGTGGCTGGCACAAACACCAACTTCCAATTGCTTCAGAGTTCAGATTCAGACTTTGTGGTAATTATACTTGATGTGTATTTCACAGTTCGATAATTCAGTAAATAATACAGTAATAACACAGCATCTAAAGGAAGTTTGACAGTTATCCAGATACTTTTAATGATTTCTACAATCATTTGGATACTATTAAATACCTGAAAAATCTACTTTGAGATCGCAATGAATGACCTGTGTGTAGTTTGCTTGATTACCAAGATCAAAGCATACCCAGTTCATTTAGCCTTGTATGGCTACTTAGTCTCTTAAAACTGATGGGCCACTTGGCTCCAAGTCTTGTCTAAGACATTTACTTCAACCAAGCTGATGATTTTTCACTTCTCAGATACCTGCAGTGGCTTTCCATCGCCTTCAGATTAAAAATCAAAAGTTGTAGGATAACCTATAAGGCACCCCCCTACCCCGCCATGATCTGGTCCTGTTGCCTCTCTTGCTTCACTTCCTTCTGTCTTCCTCTGCTTACTCCACTCTAGTTACACGGGTCATCTTTTTGTTCTTTGAACATGCTGAACTCTTGACTGTCTCAGGGACCTTGCCTTGCCTGAGGAAAGAGGCCTCTAGCACCCTCAAAGCTGTGTGCAGAAGTTCTTCACTACTACTAGAGTCCACCACCAAGCCACCACCAGCAGACACCGTGTCCTGTTGCTGTGAGAACCAGAGAGACTGGTCTGGTGGTGGGTGGTAGGCCAGATGGCTGCCAGAGTTTTGGTTGCTGGAGTCTTTGATGTGCCAAAGTTGACTATTATTCACCAAAGCCAGCTCCACACCAGTTTGCTGTGCTGAAGCTGGGATACTACTTGTACTGGTACCATCCCCATAGGGCAGAATGCAGCATCATCCTCCACAAATAGTAGTAACTAATATTTGCTGAGCACATACTATGTGCTAAGAACTTTACTCAATTTACTATGAGAGCTTAATACTCATAACAGCTCTGTGAGGTGGGCACTATTATTATTCACATTTTATAGTGGCCATAACAGGGTCTTTGAAAGGGTTAACTGCTTTATACAGATAACAAATATAGAGGCTGGATTTTAACCAAGGCATTATGATTCCAAAAGTCATGAACTTAATGGCTCCAGAATCAACCAATGATGTTGGGTTCAAGTGGAAAAGAGCCCTTTTCCCCACCTTAAGCACAATGTATTCATGTCGTTTTCCTTTTTTAAAATATAACTATAATTTCTTCAGTTTTTGCTCACTGAATCAGGGGACACATCTATCAGGCTCTGGGCCAAAATCAGGATCAGAACTAACTAGGTAATGATTAGATTTGATGTCACATGTAGCAAAATGTAGGAAAGCTTGCCTGTCTGTATGATCTAAATTCAAATAATGATGATTCATTAAGAGATGATTCACAATTAGAACAGGAACAAGTGTGAAATCAGCTACCTAGGCCCCCTCTCTCAGCACCCACCTTTGAAGCGGAAAGCACCTCTACTTTTGTCATTTTATTTGTTTTTCATTTTGGACTCCCTGGTGCGATTTCTTTTGAAGAAAGTGTTCTGGTGCCCTTAAAAAAAAAAGAAAATCCCAAATCCAGAGAGCCATTATTGATATTCCTTCCTCTTCCCTTTTTGGGTTGAGTGTGTTGGGGCCCAGGGAGGACATAATTCAGGCTTCGGCCTCATGGGGATTCTGTAAACAGTATAGTATATTTTGACAAGGACCAACACAGAGGCCCTGTTCCCTCTGCCTTCTGGACAGAGGTTGACTTCCTGGCAAGGATGCCTTTGAAATGTTTTTTTCACGTTCTTCTTTTGAAGTACCAGGATAAACAAAACCCTCCTTTAAATGCTTTCTATTGTCTTTCATTGTTTCTGTTTTCTCTGTGGTTAAAAATAAAAATTAAAAACAAATCCCAGCTCTTTCTGATATTGGTAGTTTAAAAAGGTCAAGTATCTCCACACAGAGCAGTGGTGTGATTTATTGGGGCCACATGAAATTCTGATTCGCCAAAGGGATTGTGGTTCATTCTGAAGCCCTGCCAGGCCTTGTAGATTTAGGGTGGTCCGGGGGTGAGGAATTCTGCTGTGACAGCTGCTTTGCTTTCAAAACTGTGAGAGCAACATCACCTTAGGATTCCCATAAGCCTTTGCTCCCGTCCCCATTTTAGCAGTGAAAATTATATTTAAAGAGGAAGAAATTACGTGCAGATACAAAAGTGAAATGATTTTATCACCTGGCTAAGCACTTTTCCAACCGAGCGTTTTATGAGTCCAGGATAAAATGTAGTGACACGAGTGTGTAAAATACTTATTTACATTTTTAAATAATGAGCTCGACAGGTGCCTTGTGAATGTTGCCTAAAATGTTAACTTTAGGAAAAAGAACTCTTGGCATATTTCAGAACTTAAACCACTGGGAAGAATCTGCTTACCTTTCATTTGTTAGAGTAGTAACAAAAATTATTTCATAATAATATATTCTGTTCCCACAGTTGGGTTGTCTTGCACAGGATGTAGTTACTGAAATGATCTTTTTACGTTTCCAAGTTGATATCCAGTAATTATCAGGCCAACAGTTTCTCTATTTTTTTTTACACTATTTTTCTATTCTGCAGCCTATTTTTCCTTCAAAGAGGTAGAAAATGAATTTCTCAGTGCCTGGCCCTGTAACGACTCATAGTAAACTCTAGAAATGTTTGCTGAATAAAAAAATGAATGTAGGCATTTCACAGTACTCTGAAAATGAGCAGGTTGGAGCATTTATTTGAAGTCCACTACTTCAGTACTTTTGAAATAGAATTCCATTTTCTGAGTTTGGTGACATTTCATAACTCTGGGTAAGTATAGCAATTCTCACACTTCATTCCCACTGATTCTGTTAAATTTATGGAAGAAACAACAGGTTATTTTGACATGAACCATAAACCTCTTGAAGCTTAAACTTAGACATAAAACTGAAATAGGTCAGTGCAGATGTGCAATGTCTAACTTGCTCTATCAGTTTTTACATTTGTCCGATTTGAGGTGTGTTTATTTTTGATTTAGTTTAACCCTTTAGGGCCCTAAGGTGCCCCCATAGGAGGTAGAATCCTTCCCCCTACTTTCTGTAAAAATGACCACTTTGAACTAGGAGCCAAGCTGGAGAATTTATTCCTCCCTCCAGATGTCTGTTACTGGAACACAGCTCTTAAAGAGATTATGTCTCTAGAGGGAACCAGACTACTGATAATATTTCTGACTTCAGAATGCATCAATGATAAAAATAGGGTTCAACTTATGGAGTTGAGATTTGTTGAGCAGGCATACAACACTTTCACAGAGAGTGATCTATTCTCCCAAACCAACATTAAATATAGGTCATGATATATTGACTTGACATACCGTAAACAGATAATTTATCAGAGTTAGAACATTAACCTCAGAAAGGATCTCAAAAATCTAGTTGATGCAGGAATCCTTGGAATCTGTATCCAACTTCTCCCTAAATTACGGCACTCTGTAACTTTATCCCCTTATGAAATGCCAAATCTAAATTTAGGATAGCTCTAAAAGTTGAATAGTTCTTTCTTACAAGGAGCTGAAAGTCCTTTATATTTGGCTAGATACTACTTTGCATAGACACTTTCTGTAGGAATCAAAGGGATGGAGCTAGGACTGGTGAGTAGAATTTACAGAGAGACTGATTTTTTTTTTACTATCAAGAAGAATTTTCTGCTGGTCCAAACGGTCTTGGTGTGGAGTGGGCTGCTTCATGGCCATGGGGATAATGAATTACCCATTGCTGGAAAGGTTTGAGTTAGGTTGTATAATCAATGGGCAGGAATATTTTAGGGAGATTCAAGCATCTGATAGGTGTTTGGGATAGACAATATTTAAATCATCTAATCCTGAGATAGTATGATTCATTTTATGATACACATCTTTAGGTGTCTCTTCTGGACTTCATACAATGTATATCAAACTGCCTACTTGACATCTTCACTTGGATGTCTCCAATCCAACACATCTAACAGCAAACCCTTGATTTCTTCTTCCAATCCTGCTCATCCAATGATCTTCTTTATACCAGTCAATGGCCCCTCTACAGAGCTGTCAGAATAATTATTTGAAAACTCTTCTACATCTTCTCATCTTACCTCGTGTTTACTTTGCCTGGAATGTTACTCTCTTACTCCATATATTGGCATGACTCACTCCTCATTTCCTTGGCCTCTGCTCAAAGATAACCTCTACAGAGAGGCTCACCTTGACCATGGTATCTGACGTAACGCTCCCCGCCATCCCTGCTTGCTATCCTCTATCTCCCTTACCTAACTTATTTTTCCATGAGAAGCTGGTATCACCACATATTTATTTACGCATTTAATTGATTATTGTCTGTCTCTCCAACTAGAATTTAAGCTTCTTTAGGGAAGAGAATTTGTCATATTGACTACTATTTCCTCAATGTTTGGAACCATTTCTAGCCTATAGTAGGTTTTCAATAAACATATAATGAAATGATGTAAATGAATGATAATAGAGATGTAATTCAAGTAGGAAAATAAAGAGTGAAAACGTAGCATAAACCGTGCATATACAGGGCAAAGAGAGAGGGGTGGTGCTTATGAATTTTTCATAGTAAAGGAAAATAAATTAAGGGTTTTGATGCCTGTTTGCAAAATTATTCTCCCAAAGCAGCAGTCTTCCTATGAACCTTGCATAGTCATTACTGCACATGTTCACTCTTGGCCTTTAAAAGGAATAGAGACATTGCAAACCTCACCAGCACTGACTGTGCTGTTTCCATAGAGAATATGGCTCCCCAGACACACCAGATATCAGAGCTGGTAGACACTGACTAGTAGATGTCCAGGAGTGAGGGACAATCATTGATTTTACCTCTAAGTCAGTCATATAAATGGAAGACAGATCTATCTTTCATATCTAGAGGGCAAATAAAGTTTTCTTATTTCTTCTTCCCACAAATAAGATCTTCCTCGTTTCAAGTGCTCTGGGACTAGGCTTTCTAACATGTACGAACTATTAAGTTCCAGGGTCTGTATTTAAGCACAGCAGACTTCTTGTCTCAATTAAACTTGGATGGGATGACAGAATCACTTTCAATTTTGTCATTAAAATTGGTGATTTCATCCCTATTCCTTGCTTTAATAAAATAGCTCTTGTCCTGAATAATAATAACTGGTGATTTGCACATTTTTCTAAAATTAATCACTATATTTTACATTCATGTTTCAGTTGCTTTAATAACAGAAAAATGGATATTCTCAGAGTGAATGCATTTTAGATCTTTCCTACGTAACAAAACTTTTAAATGCTAGTGGGGAAAGCAATCAATTTTTATTTTTCTTGAAACCTAAATACATCATTTTACAACCACCACAAAATTAAAACTTGTTGAGAACAAATTTTGTGGGAATTATTTATTTTAGTTTTTAGAGACTCTCATTTTAATGAGAAATGCTTTAGAGAAAATAAAGAATAATGTCTCTCTATATTCCTCAAGGAATAAAGGGTTTTTTTGGGTTTTTTAAGTCACATTTAGGGTTATGCATTGAATGGAAGGAAGGGTGCTGCAAATCCATGGTCGTTCTGGAACACAGTTTAGCAATGCATAAAAATCAGACTGACGCAGATATAACATAAGAATGAAAAGATACGGGCATGTGAATGTTTCTTATAAATCTGTTTTTAATGTACAAAAATTGGAAACATCCTAGACATCCACCAATAGTGGTCTGATGAAGTAACATATTGCACATAAATGCAATACTATTCTTCAGTTATTAAACTTGACATAGCTCAATATTTATTGCCCGAGAGATGTTTGTGTCATACTGTTGAGTGAAAAAAAAAAGGTGAAAAGTGCTCTAAGCAGGATCTCATTTATGTAAACTTATCTTTTCCTCTTTAGAAAGATATTCACTGAAATGTTATTTGTGGTTATTTATAGATAATGGGATTTTGTTAATTTTTTTCTGGGCATTTTTTGGTTTTTAAGTTTCTATTGTGTGTGTATATAATTTTAATAAAAACAACATAAATTCGTAGATGAATACCTTATAATGTAGTACAATCTAATAGAATGTATACTATTTAGCCCTATCTAACTGTAGTCAATTTGGCATCAGTTTGTTTAATATAAGAAGAAAATGTTAAATACTAATATATAATTTCTTCATGGAAATAAAATTTTAAAAAGCATTTAAAAAGATGATCTAAACAATATGACATAGTATGTCATTTAAACCCAATCTGGAAGAAGATACATTTAAAAACAATAATATTCCTAGAATTCTAAAAATCTTTTCACTTCCAATACCTCCTCATGAAAATAATCCTTCATATGAATGTTTTAGAGCTGGCTCATTTGATACCTAGCAATGAACTGGGGACACCCTGGAAGCATGTCCTGGTATTGGAACAGAAGAAAACCCCCAGCGCTCAAACCTTTTCTCGTGGTGAACAGTGCTCAGCTGATTGATAAACTTGCTCCTCTGATTGCCACTGGTTGCTACACATGCTCATTATATACATATTTGGAAGCTCTTAAAATGTACAGTTTTAAATGCAAAGAAATGAATAATCATTTTATTACTTGATTGCTACAGGTAAAGATTGAAACTGTTGTTACTACACTTTTAACACAGACTTCCAGGAATGACCTCACGAACTAAGTTTGAGAAACGTAAGTTGAGAAAAGCTATCCAACTACTATAAGGAAGACCATGAAAGATATGTACATTCTACAAGGAGGATTCCATGGTACATTCAGAACTATAGTCTTAGAGCACTTAGAAAGAAAAAAAAGCTGAAACCATAAAAATCCTACAAGAAAGCATAGGCAGTAAGCGATTTGGTGATGATTTTTAAAATCTGACCCCCAAAGCAACAAAAGCGAGAATAAAGAAGTGGGACTACATCAAACTAAAAAGCTTCTGCACAGCAAAGCAAACAATCAATACAATGAAAGGCAACCTACTGAATGGAAGAAAATATTTGCAAATCATACATCTGATAAGGGGCTAATATCCAAAATACACAAAGAACTCATATTACTCAATAGCAAAAATACAAACAATCCAATTAAAAAATGGGCAGAAGGTCTGAATAGACATTTTTCCAAAGAAGACATACAGATGGCCAACAGATACATGAAAAGATGCTCAATATAATTAATTATCAGGGAAATGCAAATCAAAACCACAATAAGATTTCACCTCACATATGTTGGAATGGCTATTATCAAAAAGACAAGAAATAACAAGTGTTGGCAAGCATGCAGAGAAAGGGGAACTCTTGTGCATTGTTAGTGGGAATATAAATTGTATAGCCACTATGGAAAACCATATGGAGGTTCCTCAAAAAACTAAAAATAGAGCTATCATATGATTCACGAATTTTACTTCTAGGTATTTATCATAAGAAAATGAAAACACTAACTCAGAAAGATACCTGCACCGCCATATTCACTGAAGCATTATATACAATGGCCAAGATATGGAAGCAACCTAAATGCCTATTAATAGATGAATGGATAAAGAAGATGTGGTATATATATATGTATACACATTATGTGTGTGTGTGTGTATATATATATATATATATATATATATATATATAAACAGTGGAATATTATTCAGTCATAAAAAATGAACAAAATCTTGCCATTTGCAACAACATGGATGGACCTTGAGAGCATTATGCTAAGGGAAAAAGTCAGAGAAATACAAATACCATATGCACTCTCTTATATGTGGATTCTTAAAACAAACAAAGAAAACAAACAAACAAACAAAACCCCAAGCTCATAGACACAGAGAAGAGATTGGTGGTTGCCAGAGATGGGGGATAAGGGGTAGGAGAAATAGATAAAGGAGATTAAAAAAAAAAAGAAGATTGTTATAAAACAAAGCTACTTATTTGCTTATTTACTTCCCATGCAGAGCAATGTATGTTTCTATATTTTATAGTTCATTATTTTCCCAGTATTTGATTTTAAGTAAAAATCTTACAAGGTAATACATTTTTGTGATTTAAAAAAAATCATAGAAAACGCTTTCACTGCTGCTTGATTGATTCATTTATTCATTTACTCATGTATTTTGCTGGCAAGGCTCCAGCAGGGGCAGTGTGGCTCTGGAACCCACAGTTGCAGCAGCACTTCCCTAGAGCACAGCTGAGATGTGTTCCTCCAGCAACAGCTGCAATAGCAGTTTTGATTCGTCAGCTTCCTAACTGTGGCTGAGATAGAAGCTGTTCTTTTTTCCCTCTAGGTCCTTCCTACTGGGAACCATTCCTGGACGCCCAGTCTATGGCTGCTCCCCTAGTTCTTTTAATAATGGGGTAAACACCTAAATCCCTGCATTAGATACCTTTCTGGAAGAAACACCTGTATCTCACTCAATTTACGTGGGTTTTGTTTTTTGGGGGGGAGGTAATTACATAGGAAATCTTTTCTCAAATTTTTTCCCACATATCTTGATAGTGGACATTGCCATTTTCTGCACAGGTACCCTCAGACTCCTTTTACCTCTTCCGTGTACGTTCTCCCAGTTTTAATGTGCTTTTGCTTTCAACTTCCTCAGCTGCTACTCTTCCTCAAAGGACTGTCCTCAGACTACTGCAGCAACTTTGCCCACAGACACAGAGAACTGGAAGGGCCTGGGAATTTATGATTCCCTAAAGTAATGCTTAGTTAATGAATGATCACATTGGGAGATGAGAGTCCAGCCCCTAGCCTTAAGGTAGCACAGCTCTGAGGCTGTAACTTATACTCCAGAAACATCATGTAGAATCAGACTGAAACTGCTCTCCGAGGAATTTGCTGAAATTAAAACCTTCTTGATTTACTTTCTTCTTTGTTGTGTTTCTCTCTCTTCCTTACCATTTTCTTCTGGGAGCACTTCCTTGCACACAAACCCTCACCTCAGGGTCTGCTTCTGGGGACTCCAACTAAGATAATAGGTCAAATATTGCTTTCCAAAGACTCAATGATTTTGAAAAATTGAATTCAACAACATATCGTTATCTTCTGCAATAGACTAAAAGCTCTTTGAAGATAAGCAGGAGTCATAGCTTATTCTGATGCTTTATCTTATTCTTTATTGAACCTGGAAGTAAGGTTTATACCAAGTCAGCTAAATTAGTGAATAAATGGAAGATATAGGGTCAGTCGTCATTTTATTTGGGATTTCATCTAGACATATTAAGTGAAAATTCTGCATCTCTCATTATAATTCCTGTGGATAAACTAGTCTGATATTCCCAGATAAAAAATGCTTTACTTCTGTAAACCACTATTAAGGGCTAGATGACGAAGATGCATTCCTCCTTGAACTTTTTTGAAAAAGTTCAAAGAATTAGGTGAATAGGGCAGTTATCAATTCTTCGCTCAGGTATGATAAATTGCCTTTTTTTTTTATATATTGTGTTAGCAAGGGGAGTGTTCTTTTTGTTGCTTTTTAAGTTAGCTTCATTTGCATAGTTCTTGAAATTCGAGGACGTGTGCTGTAGAAGTCAAGCTTGTAAGCTTGTAATCAATGTAATATGATGATATGTCATCTAACTGAGACCTATTTAGCCTTTCTTTTCTATATAATGGAGGTGTAGTAAGTAACATGGAATATTAGGTTAACTGGTTATATTTTACTATTCAAGCCCAGCATGAAATCAATTTCCCATTGATTTGATTTAGTTCTGTGCATCAGGAAGTAGATAACTAAAGAAAGGAATTACAGTATTAATTCAATGCAGTTTCCTTAGTCATTCATCCTTAGAAACCAATAAATATTTATTCAGTACTCTGTTGAAAAATGAAATCCTCTCATCAGATAAAAAATTTCATTTCCATAAGTAATTTTCATACCTCCAGTATATATTTTCTCAAGAAGTAACTGGTCAGGGCTATGGAGTAAAATTTGTCTAATGATTTTACTGTAAATGGAAATATATTTTAGATTTTCATTCTTGTTTGCTTCATTTTTTCCCCTTCACACTTATTTTTCACAAGTTGTTGTCAAAAAAATAAGACCTAACATTGAAAGAGCTCTTTTCTTTCTTCTCTAAGCTTCAATGAATTAATATGTAGATTAAAGGTTTTGAAATTCATCTCCACCTGCAGGAGGGGATTGGCAGCACATCTTTTCTAAAGTTGGATCCCTGAGATTTGAGTTCTGCCAGGTGACATGGAGAGAGTGATCAAAGTTCTCCAAAAGACTGGTGTACACGAAACATTTTCTTTTTTCATGTACTCTTGGATTGCATGTCTTTCTG
Source organism: Phocoena sinus (assembly GCF_008692025.1). Classification (NCBI taxonomy): domain Eukaryota; kingdom Metazoa; phylum Chordata; class Mammalia; order Artiodactyla; family Phocoenidae; genus Phocoena; species Phocoena sinus. The sequence goes on along the minus strand of NC_045772.1, from coordinate 41,961,791 downwards.
GAGGTGCCCTAGTTTTGGAAACACCACAATTACACTAATTATATGAACTGCTTTAACAAACACAAAGTGCTTAGAATAGCTCCTAGTAAATACCAGTTATGTTATAAGCCAATAATTCTTTCTCTGAAATGCTTGGTATCAGATGTATTTTGGAATTCAATTTTTTAAAGATGTTTAAAATAGAAATAAGAGAGATATACAGTATCTTGCACAATTTCTCCAGCACTTCCAAATTAAATACATTCGTATTTCTGTAGTGAAACACATGAATATTCATATAAAGTATATCATAAATAGTCTCATGTTAATTCAGGTCAGATTGTGTCATGGAAAAATTATTTTTAAACTTTTGGTTTTTAGAGATCTTTTGATTTTGTAATTATGGATAAGAGATTATGAACCTATATCATCATCATTCGCTTAAAAAAACAGACTTTTTTTAGAGCAGTTTTAGAGTCACAGCAAAATTGGGTGCAAGGTACAAAGATTTACCATATATCTTCTGTCCCCACACATGAACAGCTTCCGTATTATAAACACCCCTCACCAGAGTGATACATTTATTATAATTTATTAACCTGTATTGACAAATCATATCACCCAAAGCCCATAGTCTACTTTATGGTTCATTCTTGGTGTACATTCCATGGGTTTGGACAAATATATACAGATTTTCCTTGACTTACAGGGTTTGTGTCCAGATAAGCCCATTGTAAGTTGCAAATATTGTAAGTCAAAAATGCTTTTAATACACCTACTGAACACATACGCTAGCCTACCTTAAACATGCTCAGAACACTGACATTAGCCTACTGTTGGGCAAAATCATCTAACACGAAGCCTATTTTACAATAAAGTGTTGAATAGCTCATGTAATTAACTGAATACTGTACTAAAAGTGAAAAACAGGATGGTTATATGTGTACAGAATCATCGTATCAAGTTGTTTACCCTCTTGATCACATGGCTGAATGGGAGCTGTGGCACACTACTGCTGCCCAGCATCAGGAGAGAGTATCGCTAACCCAGGACAAGGTCAGAATTCAAAATCTGAAGTATGGTTTCTACTGAATGTGTATCGCTTTCACACCACCATAAAGTTGAAAAATCATTAGGTTGAAATGTGGTAAGTCAGGGACCATCTAGAATGACACGTATCCACCATCAGCCAGAGTATTTTCACTGCCCTGAAAATTCTCTATGCTCCACCTGTTCATATTACCCCTCCTCCAGCTCCTGGAAACCAGTGACCTTTTTACTGTCTATAGTTTTGCCTTTCCAGAATGTCATATAGTTGGAATCATACAATATGTAGCCTTTTCGGGTTGGTTTCTTTCACTCAGTAGTATGCATTTAAGCTTCCTTTATGTCTTTTAATGGCTTGATAGCTCATTTACTTTATTGCTAAATAATATTCTGTTGTCTGGATGTACCACAGTTTGTTTACCCATTCATTTACTGAAGGAAATCTTTGTTGTTTCCAAGTTTTGGCAATTATAAATAAAGCTGCTTTAAACATCCATGTGCAGGTTTTTGAATGAACATAAGTTTGCAACTCCTTTGGGTAACTACCAAGGAGCATGATTGCTGGATCATATGGTAAGAGTACATTTAATTTTGTAAAAAAAAACCTGCCAAACTGCCTTCCAAAGTAACTATACCATTTTACATTCTCATTAGCAATAAATGAGAGTTCTTACTGCTCCACACCCTCACTAGCATTTGATGTCTTCATTTTCATTAAGTTCAAAGTATTTTAAAATTTCTCTTGAGACTTCTACTTGGACCTATATATTATTTAGAAGTATATTGTTTAATTTCCAAGTATTTGGGGATTTTCCAGCTATCTTTCTGTTATTGATTTCTAGTTTAATTCCATTGTGGTCTGAGAGCAGACATCGTAAATTTTTTATTATTTTAAATTTGTTAAGGTGTGTTTAATGGCGTAGAATGTGGTTTATCTTGGTGAGTGTTCTATATGTGAACTTGAGAAGAATGGGTATTTTGCTGCGGTTTGGATGAAGTAGTCTATAGATGTCCATTATATCCAGTTGATTAATGTTGTTACGTTCAGCTATGTCCTTACTTACCTTCTGCCTGCTAGATCTGTCCATTTGTGATAATGGGGTGTTGGAGTCCCCAACAATAGTAGCAGATTAATCTATGTCTCCTTGCAATTCTAGTTTTTGCTTTATGGTATTTTATGCTCTGTCGTTAGGTACATGCATGTTAAAGATTGTTATGTCGTCTTGGAGAATTAACCTCCTTATCCTTGATAACTTTCTGAAGTCTGCTCTGTCTGAAATTAATATAGCTACTCTTGCTCTGTTTTGATTAGTGTTAGCATGGTGTATCTTTCTCCATCCATTTACTTTTAATCTGTATGTGTCTTTATATTTAAGGTGTGTTTCTTGTAGACAGCATATAGTTGGATCTTATATTCTTGATCCACTCTGATAACCTCTGTGTTTTAATTGGTGAATTTAGACAATTGACAGTCAAGGTAATCATTCATATAGTTGGATTAATATGTACTTATCTGTTACTGTTTTCTGTTTGTTGCCTTTATTCTTGCTTCCTATTTTTGTCTTCCACTTTTTCTGCCTTTTGTAATTTTAATGAGCATTTTGTATGATTCCATCTTCTCTCATTTCTTAGCATATCAGTTATACTTCTGTTTTTACTTTTTCTAGTGATTGCCCTACAATTTGCAATATGCAATGTCACTTTCAAATAACACAATATCATTTTACAGGTAGCGTAAATAACTTTTAATAACAAAATAATTCTAATTCCTTCCTCCAATCTCTTGTATCATTGCTGTCATTCATTTCATAAGTATGTGTGTGTATGTATATATGCAGGCTACATATATATATACACATAATCATACATAATCAAATACATTGTTTCTTTCATTATTTTGAACAAATTGTTGTTTGTTATATCAGTGAAAAATTAAAAAACCAAAAGTTTTTATTTTACCTTCATTTATCCCTTTCTTTATGTAGACCCAGTTTTCTGACTTGTATTGTTTTCCTTCTCTCTAAAGAGCTTCTTTTAACATTTCTTGCAAGGCAAGTCTACTGGTGATAAATTTCCCTCAGTTTTATTTGTTTGAGAAAGTTTTTATTGTTCCTTCACTTTTTTTTTTTTTTTTTTGCGGTACACCGGCCTGTCACTGCTGTGGCCTCTCCCGCTGCGGAGCACAGGCTCTGGACGCACAGGCTCAGCAGCCATGGCTCACGGGCCCAGCCACTCCGCGGCATGCGGGATCCTCCCAGACTGGGGCACAAACCCACGTCCCCTGCATCGGCAGGCAGACTCTCAACCACTGTGCCACCAGGGAAGCCCGCTTCTTCACTTTTGAAAGGATAATTTTGCAGGTACAGAATTCTAGGTTGATGGGTTTTTTCTCTTAACACTTTAAATATCTCATCCCACTCTTTTCTTGCTTGAATGGTTTTGAAGGAGAAGTCAGGTTTTATTCTTATCTTTGCTCCTCTATGGTAAGATGTTTTGTCTCTCTGGCTTCTTTCAGGATTTTTCCTTTATCATTGATTTTCTGTAATTTGAATATGATATGTCTCGGTGTAGTTTGTTTGTTTGTTTTGGCATTTATCCTGTCTTTTCTTCTCTGAGCTTCCTGGATCTGTGGTTTTGTGTCTGATGTTAATTTGGAGAAATCCTCAGTCACCATTGTTTCAAACATTTCTCCTGATGTTCCTCATTCTTCTCCTTGTGGTATCCGTATTACACATTTGTTACACCTTTTGAAGCTGTCCCATAGATGATCTTCTATATTCTGGAGAGGTTTTTTCGTCCTTTTTTTTTTTTTTTTTTTTTGCTTTTCAGTTTTGGAGGTTTCTACTGAGATACCCTCAAGGTCAGAGTTCCTTTCCTCAGCTGTTTCTAGTCTACTAATAAGGCCATCCAAGGCACTTTTCATTTCTGTTAGATTTGTTTTTTCCTCTAGCATTTCTTTTTGGTTCTTGGAGTTTCCATCTCTCTGCTTACATTGCCCATCTGTTCCTACATGCTGTCTACTTTCTTCATTAGAGCCCTTAGCATGTTAATCATAGTCACTTTAAATTCCTGGTCTGATAACTCCAACATCGCTGCCATATCTGCGTCTGCTTGTGATGCTTGCTCTGTCTCTTCAAACTGTGTTTTTTTCCCCCTTTTTATATACCTTGTAAATTTTTCTTGACAACTGGACTTACTATACCAGGTAAAAGGAATTGCCGTAAATAGGTTTTTAGTAATGTGGTAATGAGTTGTCGGCGGGGCGAAAGTGTTCTACAGCCCTAGGATTAGATCGCATTCTTTTAGTGACGCTATGCCCCTGGACTGTGAACCTCACAGGTATTTCTTTGTTGTTCCCCATGCCCCCTTTAGGTGGGACAGGATGGCAAGAGTTGGATATTTCCCTTCTCCCATGTGGAAGGCTAGAGGGAGATGGAATTGTGTATTTCCCTTCCCCCAAGTCAGTTAGGCTCTGATAAAACTCCAACAGTTTGGGCTTAGGTTATATAGTTTCTCCTGAGGGCAGAACTCGTTAAGAATAGAATGCTCTGGCGTATTTAAAAGTGGTTCCTGGGCTTCCCTGGTGGCGCAGTGGTTGAGAGTCCGCCTGCCGATGCAGGGGACACGGGTTGGTGCCCCGGTCCGGGAAGATCCCACATGCCGCGGAGCGGCTGGGCCCGTGAGCCATGGCTGCTGAGCCTGCGCGTCCGGAGCCTGTGCTCCGCAATGGGAGAGGCCCCAACAGTGAGAGGCCCGTGTACCACAAAAAAAAAAAAAAAAAAAAAAAAGTGGTTCCTTTTCCCCTCCCTCCACCAGAAGCTTGGGGAGATTTTTCTCTGATATTAAAACTCAGATAAGTGTGGGAGCCTCCTGATGACTAGGTGCCCCCAGAGTTTTTATCTCTCAGATCAAAACCACACTGAACCTTCAGCAATTCATCAATTGTACTTCATGTTTCCCTGCCCCAGCACAGAGATAGAGGATGAGCATAAGCAAACCAAAGCTGGAGCAATTCACTGGACTAAGGAGACTGTATTTAGGATGATTTCATCTTCAAGTAATGGTAAACTCTTATTCAAACTAGCTAAAATAATAGTAAATGTATTCTACAATGAGAAATTCAGAGTCACAGTGGGCTCCAGGCACATTATATCAATGCTTTGGCTCTTCCTCTGCTTCTCTGTAACCTCTGGGCTCTGCCTGATTCTGTTAGCTTCATCTTCAGAATTTCATGGTTTGACAACATCTAGGAAAAGAAGAGGAATCTTCTCATCCAATTCTATTTTTAAGGAGTAGATAAGCCTTTACCAGAAATCCTCCCAGTGCAAATATTTACTCACCTCTCATTGGCTAGATAAAGTAAGGTGCCTTTTCCCAAACCAATGGAAGATAAGTTATCTGACTGACTGATGCTGATCATATGAGGCAGTTGGTGAAGTGGTATGAGGTGACAGCTTAAAGCGTAACAGGGATCTGCAAAGAAGTGCAGGGCTTGTCCTTGGAGGCCAGCTCTCTACGGTGGAACCTCTCCTTGGGCAATTCTTGCTTGCCATACAGTTAGTGCCAACCATAGCACTCCTAACTCCAACAAAAGCAGTGTAGCTCTTGATTCAACTGATGTTTATTCATTGAAGTAGACTCACTCAACTTGAAAGCTTACCTTCACCACCCGTTATTTTAAATTGGTCACAGCAAAGTTTCACAAAAGAGAGTTGGTTAGTGAGGAAGAGGATATGATATTTTGGTCACAAGATTGGAAAGTTCACCAGCTGTTGCTCAGTTGGCGTAATCTTAAAAGCATTTTACTTTAAATAATTATGGACAAATTGTAAAAGTATCAAGAATGACTGGATTCTGAGGTAAGAATCTAGCCATACGGAAGGAAAACTGTTATTAATGTGGAAAAATCAGGTGGCTTTAGGAACTAGCAAAGATAATTTTTGGTTGAAACTTAACCTCAAAACTCTCTCTCTTTTTTTTTAAAATTCAAGTGCTTCTGCCTAAAAGAATTAACACACTTCACTTTAATGTTTAGTGACTTTTCTCATGCTGAAACTTTAACCAAACAGTTTCCTAATCTAGTTAATCTTGTTTACATCAGTTTATTCAGTCTAAGAGTCCCATGGAAGAATAAATACAGTGAAGACACCAAGAAGAAGAACATCCATCATCCATATATTCCAACAGAGGTCTTATTTTTTTCCTTTTTGGACACACTTTTAGGGAAATGGTAGCAAGTGATAAATAGGCTATCTTGTGTATTTTGATGTCTTCAAGATCTTCCAAGATGTCTACAACATACTAGCATAAAGGTCAAGCTGTTGCAGGCATTAATTATTTCTGAATGGTGACATTTATCCATAAATCTTAATATAAACCATGCTCTAAAATAACGTTGAGCTGGCTGCTTTTCCAAGTTTAAAAACATCAAATAATCCCCTTAGTCAGAAACACAAGGGTAGAATTAATGTAAGAGTAACACCTTCCAGTAATCAGCTAGATCAGAGCTATAGAATTAAAAAAAAAAAGATACAAACTAAAAAGATTAAGTGAACCAAAAGGTATTAAATATGCCTGACTTAGAGTTGCTGTCTGGCCAGGAAATGCTTACACACCATGCATTGAGTACTTACAATATACTGGGCATTGTTCTAAGTATTTTCTGTGTAGTAATTTGTTTAAGCCTTACAAGAACTCTATGAAGTAGGTACTTTTATTCCCATTTTGTAGATAGAAGAACTGAGATACAGCAAGATTAAGTAAAAGATGACATAGCTGATAATGGATGGGGCCAACATTTGAACCCAGGCAGTTTGATAGAAGTTGTCATATCCTCAAACGCTGAATAACTTGACCCTGAATATGCTGGGATAGCTGTCTGAGAGGATAGCCCCTGCTATACACAGAATGTTTAGTAACGTGGTGTTAGATGCAAGACTGCTTAGAAATGAAAACAGAGAAGTAACAACTGACACTGTAGGAATACAGAGGATCATGAGAGATTACTACAAGCAATTATATGCCAATAAAATGGACAACCTGGAAGAAATGGACAAATTCTTAGAAAACCACAACCTTCCGAGACTGAACCAGGAAGAAATAGAAAATATAAACAAATCAATCACAAGCACTAAATTGAGAATGTGATTAAAAATCTTCCAACAAACAAAAGCCCAGGACCAGATGACTTCATAGGTGAATTCTATCAAACATTTAGACAACAGCTAACACCTAGCCTTCTCAAACTCTTCCAAAATATAGCAGAGGGAGGAACACTCCCAAACTCATTCTACGAGGTCACCATCACCGTGATACCAAAACCAGACAAAGATGTCACAAAGAAAGAAAACTACAGGCCAATATCACTGATGAACATAGATGCAAAAATCCTCAACAAAATACTAGCAAACAGTATCGAGCAGCACATTAAAAGAATCATTCACCATGATCAAGTGGGGTTTAACCCAGGAATGCAAGGATTCTTCAATATATGCAGATCAAACAATGTGATACACCGTATTAACAAACTGAAGGAGAAAAACTATATGATCATCTCAATAGATGCAGAAAAAGCTTTCGACAAAATTCAACACCCATTTATGATAAAAACCCTCCAGAGAGTAGGCATAGAGGGAACTTACTTCAACATAACAAAGGCCATATGTGACAAACCCATAGCCAACTTCATTCTCAATGGCGAAAAACTGAAACCATTTCCACTAAGATCAGGAAAAAGACAAGGTTGCCTATTCTCACTACTCTTATTCAACATAGTTTTGGAAGTTTTAGCCACAGCAATCGAGAAGAAAAAGAAATAAAAGGAATCCAAATCAGAAAAGAAGTAAAGCTGTCCCTGTTGCAGATGACATGATACTATACATAGAAAATCCTAAAGACTCTACCAGAAAACTACTAGAGCTAATCAATGTATTTGGTAAAGTAGCAGGATACAAAATTAATGCACAGAAATCTCTTACATTCCTGTACACTAATGATGAAAAATCTGAAAGGGAAATTAAGGAAACACTCCCATTCACCACTGCAGCAAAAAGAATAAAATACCTAGGAATAAACCTACCTAAGGAGACAAAAGACCTGTATGCAGAAAATTATAAGACACTTATGAAAGAAATTAAAGATGATACAAACAGCTGGAGAGATCAACAATGTGAAAATGACTCTACTACCCAAAGCAATCTACAGATTGCAATCCCTATCAAACTACCAACAGCATTTTTCACAGAACCAGAACACAAAATTTCACAATTTGTATGGAAACACAAAAGACCCCGAATAGTCAAAGCAATCTTGAGAAAGAAAAATGGAGCTGGAGGAATCTGGCTCACTGACTTCAGAGTATACTACAAAGCTACAGTAATCAAGACAGTATGGTACTGGCATAGAAACAGAAATATAGATCATTGGAACCGGATAGAAAGGCCAGAGATGAACATATGCACATATGGTCACCTTATTTTTGTTAAAGGAGGCAAGAATACACAGTGGAGAAAAGACAGCCTCTTCAATAAGTGGTGCTGGGAAAACTGGACAGCTACATGTAAAAGAATGAAATTAGAACACGCCCTAACACCATACACAAAAATAAACTCAAAATGGATTAAAGACCTAAATGTAAGGCCGGACACTATAAAACTCTTAGAGGAAAACATAGGCAGAACACTCCATGACATAAATCACAGCAAGATCCTTTTGGACCCACCTCCTAGAAAAATGGAAATAAAAATGGAAATAAACAAATAGGACCTAATGAAATTTAAAAGCTTTTGCAAAGCAAAGGAAACCATAAACAAGACGAAAAGACAACCCTCAGAATGGGAGAAAATATTTGCTAATGAAGTAACTGACAAAGGATTAATCTCCAAAATTTACAAGCAGCTCATGCAGCTCAATATCAAAAAACAATCAACCCAATCCAGAAATGGGCAGAAGACCTAAATAGACATTTCTCCAAAGAAGATATACAGATTGCCAACAAACACATCATCACTAATCATTAGAGAAAAGCAAATCAAAACTACAATGAGGTATCACCTCACACCAGTCAGAATGGCTATCATCAAAAAATCTACAAACAATAAATGCTGGAGAGGGTGTGGAGAAAAGGGAACCCTCTTGCACTGTTGGTGACAATATAAGTTGATACAGCCACTACGGAGAACAGTATGGAGGTTCCTTAAAAAACTAAAACTAGAAATACCATATGACCCAGCAATCCAACTACTGGACATATATCCTTAGAAAACCATAATTCAAAGTCATGTACCACAATATTCATTGCAGCTCTATTTACAATAGCCAGGACATGGAAGCAACCTACGTGTCCATCAACAGATGAATGGATAAAGAAGATGTGGCACATATATACAATGGAATATTAACCATAAAAATAAGCGAAATTGAGTTATTTGTAGTGAGGTGGATGGACCTGGAGTCTGTCACACAGAGTGAAGTAAGTCAGAAAGAGAAAAACAAATACTATATGCTAACACATATATATGGAATCTAAAAAAAAAAAAAAAAAAAGGTTGTGAAGAACCTAGGGGCAGGACAGGAATAAAGACGCAGACAGAGAATGGTATTGAGGACATTGGGAGGGGAAGGGTTAGCTGGGATGAAGTAAGAGAGTGGCATGGACTTATATATACTACCAAATGTAAAATAGATAGCTAGTGGGAAGCAGCCACATAGCAGAGGGAGATAAGCTCGTTGCTTTGTGACCACCTAGAGGGGTGGGATAGGGAGGGTGGGAGAGAGATGCAAGAGGGAGGGGATGTGGGGATATATGTATATGTATAGCTGATTCACTTTGTTATACAGCAGAAACTAACGCACCATTGTAAAGCAATTATACTCCAATAATGATGTTTTTTAGAAAAAAAAGACTGCTTAGAGTTTAGGGGCAGGGACTATGGAGCCAGACCCCTGCCACTTGGTAACCAGGTGTCTGTGAGTAGGTTACTGAACTTCTTTATATACTTCTGTGCTGTAAAACTGGGCTAGTGATTGCACCTAGCTATACCCCAAATTTGGTGTACATAAGATTGCTGGAAGGTTGTGATGCAATAAAACTGGTGCAGGGCCCAGGAATCTTCATTTTAAATAAGCACCTCAAGTAATTCTGACACAATCCAATTTCCTTTGGGAAGTAGTTAATTCTGTCTCATAGGCGAGGTGAGGAGATCATGCCTGTGAAACACTGGGCACAGGCCTGGCGCATGATTGGTGGGCAGAAGGGCAGCTCTTGTCTCTTTCTGTGTTGCAGAGATGGACCTGGGTCAGGGCAGAGTGAGAGGAGTCTCAGATCTCAGATGATATTGCAGATGCAGGGACACTGCGCTAGGATGATGATGACGATAACAGAGATGATGATGCTGATCAGTATTCTGGTACCCTCTGTTTTGAAATAGGTATCGTAAGGAGGAGAAGAAAGAGGAGGTTACCAGTTCCTCCTATTTTCATCCCCAAATCTCCTTAACAGGAGTTAATTAAGTTTGCCTTCAGGTTTAACAGAAGAGATCTACTCTGTTTTAATTGTCCCTCTGCTCATTCTCTCTGCATATTTCCTTGTGTACTTGCACATGCCAATTTCCTTTACTAGCAGCAATCTTTCACACTGCAATTTAATGTGAAAAACAGAATGCAAATGTCTGGATGAAGTAATGTTTAGTTTGAATATGTTTCAGCAAAGTGTCATTAGTCAGCTGTAACAAACACACATACCCACTTAACAAATTCTTCCTTGTTTTGGTGGAGTGAAGTAGTGAGGAAAACTAGAGCTCTTACCATACTTAAAACAAAGGAAGGAAATCCATGAGGATGGATAAGTTGTAGAAAGAGTACTGAAGATGCCATACTAACTAAACACTGTGTCTAGCTCTGATTGACTGTGTTCTAAAGCATTGGCCCTGTGCCCTTTGGAGCCCTATAGAAGGGTCATTTTTCACACAGCTGCAAACACAGCCAGCTCTTTTGCATAACTTATACATTTTTCTTAAACACAACTTTTTTCCAGAGGATTTTGTAATGGAGGCACCGTTATAGTATAGTGTAACATCTGGGCCACAGAATGTAGTCAAAGACTAGATCCACAACCTATCTCATCGTAAGTAAATGTTGTGGGTGTATTTTAAGGTCGTTAATATAATGTATCTTAAAGTAGAACATTCATAAAATATATTTCATTTCTTTCATGTATTTTAAAAATCACAGGGCACTAATATGCATTGGAAGTCCTCAGGGACTGTGGCTTGGGTGCTTTTAGATTTTGGTGGAAAAAAGAAGGCAGGCTCCACGCCCTGGAGGTACAGCATGAAATTTGGAATTAGGCTCACCAGGCGTGGGATTTGTGTGACCTTCTGCAACTCATTTAACAACACTTAACCTCAGTTTTTTTATCTGTAAAATGATGAGGCATGACAATTAAATAAAATGTAAAATGCCTATCTGGTACATAACACAGAGACATTTAAGATAGAGGAGCTCTTATAATTTTAAATATTTTTATTGTCTTATCTCTGTACCAGGACATCAATTGGCATGTGCTCAGGCAATTATATACTAAAAATCTAATTCTGTGTTAGTTTCTGAAATTTTGTGTATAGTGTGGTTCATGGTAGTTAAAAATACATAATGAATACCATAGTTAATACGTATCTGACCTTGAGCCTTAGAATCACTTAGAGAATAACCTGATGCTTGAAAACGCAGCAGGCATCTTGTAACCAGGAGGCCATATACATGAGAACAAATGACAATGTCTAATAATAGTGGAGCAGAAAGACTGGCAGAGCCTGGGACACGTATGCAATCACTGACTAAATTATATTAGCCCTGGACTGCCTCTCTCTGTAGCATACCTTGTTATATCAGAAAAATAAACTCCTATTTGTTTAGGTCATTGTAGTTCTGTTTCTTTACTTGCAGATAAATACTATTCCTGTCAATTAATAAGACTAAACCCTTCTGGGTGAGATTTCCCCCCTGCTCCATAGAACAGATAACTCAGCTGACAAGATGGAGTATGGTTGAAACTAAGTAGAGACTAAGGTCATTAAACCTCATGGCACTGGAGTGGACAGAGAATCTTTCAAGAATTACAGTGCCTATTGTTCAAAGTTGTTTGCAATGCTGTGTTATTGTAGTAAAACCTATTTGCTTGTTTAATATTTTGTGAATGAAATCTTGCGGAAATTAGCAAGGGTTAAATTCCTCACCTGGATCAAAAAGGTGCATAACAGAGAGACCATATGTGGAAGCAGGAGCCCCAAGATCAAATTGATTTTGGGAACCTAAGTCCATGTGGAGTGCATGAGAATTTGGGGGTGGGCTCTATGCTGGCACAAGTTGTGGTATTTAGGGTTGGGGTTTAAACTGGTTTTACTGGGGTTTGGGGGTTGGAAGGTTTCTTTATGACATTTGGATTGCATGTGTTTAATCCAATGACTTTAAAGCAAATTGGCCAAATTTGCTTTAAAGTCCTAACAGTGTATTTTTATTACTAAGATGTCAGAATGTTTTTGAACATGTTTTAGTTTTCCTCTTCTAAATAGGGGGGGATCTAAACATAAATCTAAATAGAAGAAAAGATAAAATGGTGACTTGATTCTTATCATGCTACAGAAGTACAAGAATAGTAAAGAATGTCATTTATGTTAGATACTATACTTTCGCTCACTCAACCTCCATTTCTTCCAGTTGGAGAGGTTGAAAAGATAAAACTACATTTTCTAGACTCCCTTGCAGCTAGGGTTCTGAATGTTAATTTGTTTCGGCTAATTAATGCACCCAAGAGAGATCTGAAAGGTGGAAATAAGGTAGAAACCCTCTTCCTGTGGTTCTTGGCCATTGCTTCTAGCATGTAAGTTTCTGGATGTGTGAACCTTGCACACAGCAGCATTCCAAGGTCCAGTCTCCAGCTTTCTGGGTGTTTATTTATTTTATTTATTTATTTTTGGCTGCATTGGGTCTTTGTTGCTGCATGTGGGCTTTCTCTAGTTGTGGTGAGCGGGGGCTACTCTTGGTTGTGGTGTGTGGGCTTCTCATTGCAGTGGCTTCTCTTGTTGCGGAGCACAGGCTCTAGGCACCCGAGCTTCAGTAGTTGTGGCTCGTGGGCTCTAGAGCGCAGGCTCAGTAGTTGAGGTGCACAGGCTTAGTTGCTCCGCGGCTTGTGGGATCTTCCTGGACCAGGGCTCGAACCCGTGTGCCCTGCATTGGCAGGTGGATTCTTAACCACTGCGCCATCAGGGAAGTCCTTTCTGGGTGTTTAGAGGCAGATGTAACTTTAGCAAAAGTCATTCCTATTTGTGAGGCTGACGTCCTATTTCAGATATGGGCCTTTGTGGCCACTCATATTCTGTGACTCTGCCCCCTTCTGCCCATAGATGACTAGAGACCAGTGCAAATGTTTAGTTAGGCCAATCAGTCTCTGTCTCCTGTGATTTAGAATTAGAACACAGATTTCAGTTCTGTGGCCCTCAAGTTTCAGGTGCATAAGGGTCATGAAGCGCTTGTGAAGAAGAGTCCAGTTGCTCCCCTTCTGGTGGGTCCCCGAAATGTCCATATTCCACCAGCACCTCCATGAGATTCTGATGCAAATCACACTTTGAAACTTGGCCTTAGCTGCTTGCTGGACAGGTCAGCTGAGAGGCTGTGTGGAGCCAGGACTACAGCCACCGTTGTGTGCCTGCAGAAGCGGAGAAAAGTGAGTCTGTTACTCTACATAAGCTAGCATGAGGGAGAGAAAGAGAGAGAGGCAGAGGGAGGGAGGGGCAGAGCAGAAAAGAAGAGAGAAGATGCCTTGGTTCCTGACAGTCCTGGTTCGCAGATAGACCCTTCTGAGTTCTCATCTTGGATATCACGTTCTTACCTAGTTTTAAAATATCCCCTTTTCGTTTAAACTAACTGAACAGTCTTCTCTTTTTCTTATCCTTCTCAAAGATAAAATGGCGAACCAATTCTTATGTATCTTATGACTTTGAAGACATTTTGGTTATATTGCATATTCCGAGTATGAAAAGTTATTTTTAAAGGTCAGTTTCACATGTATCTCAATTGTGAAGCCACTAGTGCCCCACTTGCTCCAGAAAATGGAGAATGAAGACAGGAATTACTCTACCTTAAAGTCTGGTGTTTCCACATGGGCTATAATGTTATATCAGAAGCTCCAATGTGTTCAGCATGTATTGTTACCAGTCTTCTGATTTCTGCTTTATAGGTGAGGCCAGTTAGGCTCAGAGAGATGAAAAACTTACCCAAGATCACACAGTTAGGAGATGCTAGTTCCAAAATTTGAACCCAAGCCACTCTCCCTATCTCCCCATGTTCCTGCTTCATAAACACAAACATTGGAGATACATAAGTGAACAAAGGAGAACAAAGTCCCTGAACTCACAGAGCTTATAGTCTAGTGAGGGGAGATGACAATAAATGAATATAAGTGCTTGGAAGAAAAGTCAGGTTGAAGAGGATACAAAGAGACTGCACAAAGATGTGTGTGTGTGTGTGTGTGTGTGTGTGTGTGTGTGTGTGTGTGTTTTATGTAAGGTGGAGATGACAATAAATGAATATAAGTGCTTGGAAGAAAAGTCAGGTTGAAGAGGATACAAAGAGACTGCGCAAAGATGTGTGTGTGTGTGTGTGTGTGTGTGTGTGTGTGTGTTTTATGTAAGGTGGAGATGACAATAAATGAATATAAGTGCTTGGAAGAAAAGTCAGGTTGAAGAGGATACAAAGAGACTGCGCAAAGATGTGTGTGTGTGTGTGTGTGTGTGTGTTTTATGTAAGGTGGCAGGAGAAGGCTTCTTTGATAAAGTATCACTTGAGCAGAGACCTGAAGGAAACGAGGGAGTGAGCAATGTGGCTATAGGAACAAGAGTGCTCAAATTAGAGGGAAAGGAAATGTTTAATATGTGGCTCTGAGAATTGACAGAGGTAATAATCTTTTTCTACATGCTAAAGTAAAAAATGTGAGCACTGTAAGAGCATATGCTTTCTTAGTTATCTGATTTTACCCCCTTAATTTTATAATTCTTTCTCCCTTACTTTCTCATCTCTACTCTAACACAGTCCTGGCTTACATAGTTGAAAAAATATTTTAAGTCATTTTTACATGTATGTAAAATTTTCTGTGCACCTGTGACCTGCATTTGCATTAGCTGCTTGGTCGTCCTTTCATGGTGAAGAGAAAGCTAGTCAAAGGACTTTACAGCTAAAACCCGAATAGAGGGTGTATTAATTTCCTGGGGCTGCTGTAACAAATTACTGTCAGCAAGGTGGCTTAAAACAAGAGAAATTTATTCTCTCACATTTCCAGAGGCGAAAAACGTGAAATCACGACGTCAGCAGGGCCATTCTCCCTCTGAAGGTTCTAGGAAAGAATCTTTCCTTGCCCCTTCCTGGCTTCTTGTAGCTGTGGCAATCCTTGGCGTTCCTTGGCTATAATAGTATCACTTCAATCTATGCCTCTGATGGCACATGGCCTTCTTTTATGTGTGTCTCCGAACCTCCGTCTCCTTATAAGGATGCCAGTCACTGAATTTAGGGCCCACCCTAATCCATAATATAACCTCATCTTAACTTGATTACATCTGCAAAGACCCTATTTCCAAATAAGGTCACATTCACAGGTTCTGGATAGACATGAATTTTGGGGGGATGCTATTCAACCCCTTATGGAGGGGAAATCCTAAATATAACCTTCCCACCAATCATGTGGAATTCATCTCTTCCATCCCATCCCCAACCTCACAGATACAAATTGATTCACTTAAGTGTTTCATTTACAGTAGGAGTCAGCAAACTTTTTCTGTAAAGGATCAGATGATAAACACCTTAGTCTTTGTGGGCCATCAACTCTTCTGTTGTAGCATGAAAGCATTCACAAACAATACAAAACAAGTGATCATGACTATGTTCCAGTAAAACTTTACTTACAAAAACAGATTACAGGCTGGATTTGCTGGGGCTTATAGTTTGCCAACTCCGAATCTATAGCACTGAGAAACTGCTATCAAAAAAAAAAGAGCGAGAGAGAGAGAGAGAATATATACAGCTGCTTAAATTCCTACATTGGTAGAGATTCCAGTAACACTGGTTGAATTGTGGTTCGGAAAAAAATAACATTTTCCAAAGAATTATATCCACTTCTTTGAATAACTCCTACTTGCCCATTTGTCTCAGATACTGAAGAACATTAGAACGGGAGAAAAGGAGGAAAAAGTTTAGGTGTGCCAGGCATACTGGAGTTAAAATACTAGCTGAATATTACTGTGAAACAATGTGGTTTGTAGTATTTTGCAATAAAGTAAATGTTATTCCAGGAAATACTGTAACGGTCATACAGCTGTAGCCAAGTAGCGCCAATTTAGTCAACTGAAAAATGGTGCACTGGAGTGCAATTTAATGTGTTATGGAAGATTTTTATGAACTTGGTAGTCTGGTTATGATCATGGTGACTGGACCCAAGAGAAGCCAAAGGGATTTTACTAGAAACTTGAACATATAGACAGCAGATTGTCTTAGGAATAATCAGCACTCATATTTGTTGAATCTAGTCCATTACAAGAAATATTAAGACAAAACAAAGTAGACATACTTAAACAACATTAAATGGGGACTTCCCTGGTGGTCCAGTGGTTAAGACTTCAACCTTCCAGTGCAGGGGGTGAGGGTTCGATCCCTGGTCGGGGAGCTAAGATCCCGCATGCCTTGTGGCCAAAAAACATAAAACAGAAGCAATATTGTAACAAATTCAATAAAGATTTAAAAAATGGTCCTCATCAAAAAAATCTTAAAGAAAAATCATTAAATGGCAAGGGTGAGACTTATAGGGAGGGGAATTTTCCCTTTGGAGAATGACATACAACCAAACACCCTGAAGAGCTGTAGCACTAGTAGGATTTAGGGGGTGGGTGGAAGGCAATGGAAAGGGGATAAATAAATGATCTAACCCTCCTGGCCTGTGGCGCAGACTGCTATACAACTGCCTTGCCCCAAGATTTCGGCAAGAAGTGAAATTTAGACACAGGATGGTTTTCAAGACCCAGGACATTCTCCTCATGGCAGCAGCCACCTCAGTGAGGGGCCACCTGCCCCTTTGAGGTTGTCTCTCTGGTTTTTGGGCAGATCCCAAGATTCTCACCTCATCAGGATAAATGAGGGTGGATGGTAACTATGCGTCCTTCGTCACGTGATGCAAGCCCACACAGATGGTGTCATTGCCTCAGCTGATGTAGAAAACTTCAGTGGGGCTATTTTCCAGTGATGGATGCTACTTGTCAGTTGTAAGTGGATCTGAGTGTTCTTTTCATTCCGTGGAGTGGCCAGGCTGACCTGTGAAGATATTCTTCCTTTATCTGAGTTTCCTCCCACTGATGAGCGGGCAACGCGAGCCTGGAATTGAATATCTGTGATTAGTACTTGGGGCTCAGAGGAACGAGTGCATTCAACCTTGGAAACAGGGAAAATACTGTTGCTCTCTTAGTCTAAGTTAAATTGGTAAAATAGCATTAAAAATAAAAAGGAAATATCATAGGTCAAAAGGAAGAATGGCAAGGACTGGAAATCAAATCTAGATGGAATGTGAGAGAAAGTGGTACCCTACCTAATGTTACTGTTACATCTGAAAGACTACCCTTGGAGCAAGGAGGATGAGTAAGTTAAACCGGAGATAAGAAGGACAGCCTGAAGAGTAAGAACTGTCTACGTGTCCCCATATCGCTGTCTTTTAGCAAGGGTGCTCTGACCAGCTGGTGGAAACTTTCTCGCCCAATCGGATGGCATTTTGATATGATTATTGTCATAGAATCTATTAATTGTGCTGAGCACTTTATGTTATGATATCATCCAATCCTGACAAAACCTTAGGTGGTTATTATCATCTCCACTTTACACCTGGGTTCACCAACGCTCAGGGAGGTTCAACAATTTACCTGCTCTCTCACACCTAGTTAGTGGCAGAGCTGGGCTCAAGCCAGGTCTGTCTGAAATGGAAGATCGTGCTCTTACCTCCCTGCTCTCCTGCTTCTCATGTATGTTTTCCTCAGGAGGTGGGGATATTAGATCATCACAGATTGATCTCACTAGCCTTTAACATCATTCAACTAACATATTTGGTGTTGAATTCTGTACTTGTCAACTGTATTGGTTGGGGTGGACCAGACTGCTGTAACAAAGAGACCGACCTCAATATACAACGGCTCGAACGTAATTGAAGTTTATCACTCTCTCACTCACCTCCCAGAGCAAGGCTGCCCTCTACGTGTGGAATCAGCAATTCAAATCCCTTCCTGCTAGTGTCTCAGCTGTTCCCTAGAGTCTTCTTTATCTGTAAAGAGCTGGCAGAAGGGGAAGAGGAAGAGGGTGGAGGTTTCAAATCAGACACCTTTGAGCTCAAATATGAGCTCTGCTATTTGCAAGCTATAGCCTAAGCATGAAACTGCCAAGCCTCAATTCCTCATCTGAGATTTAAATGAGGTGTTGCATGTTCAGTCCAGGGCTCAGCTCAATAAATGTTGGCCACTTATTATTATGTACCTGGCATCCTTTCCTAAAAACCACTCTGTGACATTAGTATCAGCCCATTTTACAGAGGAGGAAACTGAGGCCAAACAGCAAGTAAACGGCAGAACTGGAGTGTCAAACCCATGCTCCCAACCGTGGGATAACACCTTCTCATAAGTTAAGTGGGGGAATAATTGGCCTCTGGCATAAGAGAACTGAATTCCTTATGCTCTATTTAAATGTTTTCAATATTAACTAGATTTAAAATGTAACTGTCAAATCACTCTCCTTTTTTCATCTACCGTAGGTCTGATAAAGGGCAGGCTGCCTTGAACAAATCACACGGCACCAATAGCGTGCTGGCAAACAGCCTGTGGAAACACTTGCTGACACAGACCAAAGGTGAACTTGAAGAACTTTTTTATTTCCAAAGTAGATCTTTTAAAATATTTTCTTTTAGAGAGTAACCACAAGACAAGGTTATACTTAAGAA
This sequence comes from Phocoena sinus, assembly GCF_008692025.1. Lineage (NCBI taxonomy): Eukaryota > Metazoa > Chordata > Mammalia > Artiodactyla > Phocoenidae > Phocoena > Phocoena sinus. The sequence continues at coordinate 41,942,752 of NC_045772.1, read as the reverse complement.
AAACAAGTTTGGGTGGAGAAGATAGAGTTAAAAAAAATATTTTTTTACAAGTCAGAAACCATATGGAATTTCCACTCTCACATAACTCATAATTGACTTTGCCTGGTTTTCTTGAAACTTGACCCTCCAAACTCAGCAAAGTCTGAAGATGAGTTGTTGTCTAGAACTGATACTCTAAAGGCTCGCCTGTTACACAGGATGAGTTGTTTAGGAAAGAGGGGAGACTTACAGACTGGAGGAATGAGACATCTTTTTCAGCCATCAGTTTTTGACCTGATATTACCTCTCAAAGGCCTAATAACTTCTCTATTTCTGGACTAAAAAAGTACTCTTCTTGCTGTTCTCTTTTGATGTTTTCCAAGGAAATGAGGACAATTAGTACATGACCCTATTAGCATCTCTATGCCATGATCTATACACAAAGCCGACAAGGTTAAACAAAAACAAAGAGGCTCTTTGACAACCTAATTATTTGATGACCTTAGGATTAATTTTTGAAAGACATTTGTTCAGCATTTCTTTAATGGGGTATGGTTGTGACTGAGAGGAGAAATTTTTTTTTTTTCATTTAAGGATATTTTCTGCTTTTGCAGAGGAAGAGCAATATACATTTTGCCAGTTACAAGAGAAAACTGTGGAAACTAGAGGTAGTTGGCATAAATTTTCAGTATATTCCTATAATGTTTGGGCAAATCTTTATGGATTGCTGGGCTATGCTGATCGTCAAGCTAGTTCTGAAGCAAGATTCCCCTTATATCAGTTAGCATTTGCTGAGTAAAAAATCATCCCAAAATGTAATGGCTTAAAATAACCATTATTATTGTTAATCTGTGGGTCTACTTGGCAGGTCTGCTGATCTGGGACGGGTTTGACTGATATTGTCTGGATTCTTCATGTGTTTCCTGTTAGCTGGTGGGTTGGTTGGGATCTGGCTAGTTTAGGAAGGTCTCTGTTGGCATGAATTATCTCTACACCAAATGGTCTCTCATCTTCCATCTGGCTAGACCAAACTGTTTCTTAATTTGGAGGCAGAAATCCAAAGTAGAGAAAGCTGAAACACATGAAGTCTCTAATAGTTTGACTTTAAATTGGCATCTCATGATCTCTGCTTCATTCTTTTAGCCAGAGCAAGTCACTAGGCAGGTCAGATTTAAGATATGGGAAAATGGACTCTACCAACTAACAGGAGGAATTTGTAAAGTTGCATTGCAATGAGCAATGGATAAATGAGGGTGAGTGGAGAATTGGGGCCATATTTACAATGTCTACCAATGGCCTGTAGACCAATGGCCTTCATGAATTCATGAAGTGAATGAAGTTTGTCTTTGGTAATTCAATGCTCCCTTTCCTATAGCATATGTTAGTTGAAAGTTTAATGGATTCAAAGTCCAAAGACCAGGTTCAAATCCCAGCTCTGCTATTTCTTTTGGCAAGTCATTTTTGCTCTCTGAACATTAACTTGCTCATCTTTAAAATGTTCTGCTATCTGCCTTCTGAGTTTTTTTTGCTATATAAGCTCTCACTATCCGCCTTCTGAGTTTTTTGTTTTTGTTTCTGTTTTTGTTTGCTATATAAACTCTTAATAAATAAGGTTAAAAAACCCTCTGTCTGAGATGTTCGAAGGCTTTATGCTGGTTCTCGGCAGCTGAAGCTCTTCCCCCACCCTTCCCCCAATCCCTCCCCCATGCAAATATCTTCTGCTCCACTTATGTTTGTCTTTCAAAATCCCTCCTCACACCCTGGTCTGGACCTTCCCCAGTTCTCACTTTATCCCTCCATCAAAAGTCAATTCTCCTAATTTTTTTTTTCTTGCCTTGAGATTATTTTGCTAATTTGATAAATGACTTCAACCCAAAATGATGTTGATTCTAGATAAAATTGGCATTTTAACATCAGTCTTCTGAGGAAATCAGAATTGTTTCTACATTTCTGTTAAGCTTCTCTGGGTTCTCAAAGAGCTTTGCATGCACCTCTTCAATATTTATGTCATTTCTTGATCACTGATAAGAGCTTGACTAGATGTGCAAAGACCCAGCCCTGCCATGGACTAGCTGTGGGATTTTGGGCATATCACCTCACTTTACACTTTGTTTTTCTCACCTCTGAACTGAGGATATTTGTCAAATTGACCTTGAGAGGCCCTTCCAACTCTGAGAACTTACACTATTCTAGAATATTTACAAAGTGAAACATGGAGGATCCAGTATTGTTTCAAATATTTCTTTATTTTGTGACTTAGTAGATCAAATATTTTATAGGCAATGACAACTTAAAAAAGAGGAAATCATAATCATGATGAAAACAGCTAATGTTTATTGAGAAGACTTAGATTCCCGCTTGACAAAAAGTTGTTTACTATAAAAATCACCTCATCGCTACTTTACTGTTTTAATGTCAATTGAAGAGTTATCACACCACAATGAAGGGTTATGTCTTATATGAGAAATATTTTCTAGATAGATGAATGGATGATAGAAAGAGAAAAATACAAGCAAGAAAGAAAGAAGGGAGGGAGAGAAGAAACTAACATTTACTCAACTCTTACTCTGTGTGTGGTAAGAAATGGTCACAGAAACATGATCCCTTGGCAGAGATTGAGATGTTCCCCAAATTCGAGGTCCTTTTCTTCTTGGGCCTTCAGCCAGCTTACATCCCCAGGCTCTTACACATGGCTGCATCTATGTGCCTGGGTTCCAGCAGATGGAATGTGACTGGAAGTGAGGTATCCCACCTCCAGTGACTTTAAAAGCCTCTCAAACTTGCTTCTCCAACTCTTCCCCTGTCTAGCTTACCTGGATGGAGCTGATGCCCAGGGTGATCTTGAAAGTCATTTATTGAAGGTAGCACAACTGCTAGCAACCTGCTACCTTGAAGGAGAGGTGTGCTGCCAAAGAGGCACGCCCGCCTTGAGCTAAAGTGAGAGTGAGAAGGAAGCTCCTGTACTGTTTGAGCTGTTACACATTTGGGAGTCCATGTGTTGCAACAGTTTAACATATCCTGCTGAACATACAACATTAATTTTCAAATCATCTCTATGCAATAGATGCTCTTTTTTTTTTTTATAGAGGAGAAACTGAGGCTCAATGTGAGGAGGTGACTTTCTCCCTTTCTCAGGTTATACGAGTGGCAAGGCAAAGTTTAAACTTGGGTTAGTTTAACTGCTCACACGGGGACTGAGAACATTCTATTTGTGTATAGAGAAGAGCCTGCTAGAGCTTTACTACTGAAATTCTCATCATACTTTTACATGTTGGAAAAAGTGCACCATTTTATGAATTAATGAGCTAAGATAGTAATTCTTGTCACATTCTGAACCTAATATGAGCAAGAGGCAGTGTGCCATAATGGTGTAAAAGTCAGACAGAATCTAAATCTGCCATTTGTTGGCTCTGTGACTTAGGCAAGTCATTTAACTTCTATGGGTCTCAGCTTTCCGATCTGAAAAATGAAAATAAAAATAAAAATTAAAAACCACAGATTTGCCTAAGAATGACTGGTGAATGGTTACCTGTCAAAGTTTCCTATTCCTTCCTCCCTTTTGGCAATAGTCCTTTCTGAAAAAAAGCAATGTACCTTGCACTCAAGCAAATCTTATAAAGTTACTCTGTCCAGTGTTGTAAAAACCTTCAAAAAATAGGGTTGAGTATTAAAAGAAATAATATTTTGAAGATTAAAAGAAATAATAAATGTGAAGCACTTAGCACAGTACCTGGCATATAATAGGTGCTTAATAATATCATGATTTTTAAAAATAAGGCAAACTGAACCCTTATTAGCACAGTGTTTGGGTATTGTGTTCAGAGTTGCTCAAACATTCCGGGTTTCCTTTTCCTGCACTTTTCTATTGAGATGTGATTTGCTTTACTATTAGCATAAGTCATAAGCATCCTGCTCTGTTTTTCAGAAAAAGGAGGTGATTTTTGGGCTGCAGCCATGTTCTCATTAGAGAAAATGAGGGCAGTTAATGGTTAGTGTTCCAAAACAAGGAAGCTCTCTTAGTTGCTTAGCAACTGAAGCTGGGGGGTGGCCAGAGACTGTGTAAGCAGCAGGGAAGAGAAAAGCAGAGAGGAGTGTAAAAAATGAATTTAATGTCCAGGTCATTCCCAGGTGGGTGAAAAGAGATTTACATAGCTCTGGTAGTTATAACTACAGCTTATTTGTTACATGACTGGAAAATTTAATGAAATATTTTAAAATTCAGCAGCGGTAAGTCACAGTGGACATTTTATTGTTCTAATGCTATATGTACACTGTTTATTTAACATGTTGATTGAAAATGAAATATGGGAATGATTTAGAAGCCACCTAGATTTGGAAATCCGTCCTTCTGCACAGACACTACTGCCACCATGTGGACAATGCTGGGAGCCTACTGAGAGATGAAGGGTGAAGGATGGGCATGAGAGAGGGTCCGTCTCTGGGAATATGATAGTGGTCTGTACCCCTTAGAATAATTTTGAAAAATTCAAGTACACTTTTAACCTTGTACGTAAAACTTTAAATTATAAGTTTGAATGGTTGTAAGGAATAGATTTTCCTGTGGTTGTGGAAATCGACATTTTAAAATAAAACTGCTGTAACACTCCTTTAAATGTATACAATGGAAGCAAAATGCCAAAGGGATTTGATGTACACCATCAGCCATTGTAATATTACATGAGCAAGAAATTTTAAATGAATAATTTTCACACAATTCTTTTTCTCCTTAAACTTGTATTTGAATTTTACTTCCCCAAAAGACTTATATTGTAATGTTTTATGCATATATATCTTATATATAAGATACAATGTTATATATATGAAATACTATATATATAAAGTTTTATATATGTTCTCTGTAAAAAAATAAGTATGTAAATTAGATTTTAAATTACAAAATATTTCTGTGACTGTAGGTTTTAGTTATCTATATTTTTTACATGTACATTTGATTAAAAACAAATATAAATGTTGATCAACAATTATAAAAAATTATAAAGTAGTGTTTTACTTGGAAATTTACATCTTAGTGAGGGATATAGGGATTTTAAAAAATTAGTTCAATTATCTATGATGAATATTCATTATTGCTAGCATGAGAGACGGGTCAGCATCCATATTCTCTGTTTTTATCACTTTTTCTAGTTTTAAACCTCAAGAAACTTTCATTCACAGCAGCAAGTAATGGGACTGGAAGAAATTTTATTAGGCAATGTAACTCAATTTTTTGAATGATTTCTAAGTTACTTGCTAAATATAACCTAATACTCTTTCAAGATATATTTTTTAATGATCAGTGGGCAACTGGCTAAGTTTGGTTCAATGCTATTAAGTAAGAGCAAAAGAATTGGAAGCTACCTGACCCACAAAAGGATTAGAAACCCAGTCATTAGAATCATTTACTTTCTCAGGACAGATACCAGTATTTAAAATTGTTCCTGTGATGGATGTCCCATAGATACCTGTATCCCAAACAGTGTACCTTTGTAAACTTTGGTTGTGTGGGAATTAAGCTCTTTTTTTTTTTTTTTTTTTTTTTTTTTTTTTTGGCCACACTATTGAGTTCTAACCACTGGGCCTCCAGGGAACTCCCCAAGCTCTTCTCCTTTTTTTAAAAAAATTTATTTATTTTTATTTATTTATATTTTTGGCTGTGTTGGGTCTTCCTTGCTGCCCGCGGGCTTTCTCTAGTTGCGGCGAGCAGGGGCTACTCTTCATTGCTGTGCACGGGCTTCTCATTGCGGTGGCTTCTTGTTGCAGAGCACAGGCTCTAGAGCGCATGTGGGTTCAGTAGTTGTGGCTCGTGGGCTCTAGAGCACAGGATCAGTAGTTTTGGCGCATGGGCTTAGTTGCTCCGCGGCATGTGGGATCTTCCCGGACTAGGGCTCAAACCCATGTCCCCTGCATTGGCAGGCAGATTCTTAACCACTGTGCCACCAGGGGAGCCCCCCCACCCAAGCTCTTCTTTTTTAATGGGAAAAACGGGAGACGGGAACAGAGAACTATAACAATACAACACAGAACAACATGACACAGCATCACAGTTATACCAGCATAACAGCTGGCCAGAGATTACCAGGGCTATCAAGTTTATCAGTTTTAGAAATTACTAAGATTATCAAATTTGGAAACAAATACAAATGGAATTTGAAGATACAAGGGAAATGTATTCCCTTTAAATTATTTTAATATATATATATATATATATCTTGCAAAGTCTTTGCACATCCCTGGTTGAAATCACTGGTTTATCCCAAAAGCCAGTCTATGATGAAGCTTTCCATAAGTCTGATGCCAAATAGGACCGTGGTAGTAGGGGCAGAGGGGGGCATTGTTAAGTTTTCAAAGTGTTAAATTTGCTGACTTTAAATAACTCTTCCTTATTTTGCTGTAATGTCTTCTGCACTGAAAAAAAAAAAAAGAAATATGGTGCTAAGAGATGTCAGTATTGATTTTGAAAGCCCATGCCATGTTGGTGTTTCACTTACAGTGCTTTTTAAATTGTGCCAGTTAGAATAGCCTGAATAGGCTGAGGTAGTAAACAAGCCCAAATCTCAGTGATTTGAGAACAAGTTTTATTTCTGCTCACGCTCTATGTTCATTGCAGGTCGGCTTAAGACCATGACAGAGCAGCCCCTCTCTCAGACAGCTGGATCGTGGCACAGAAAATCATGAGCATTCTCTTAAAACTCCTGCTTCCAGGGACACGCATCACTTCCATCTACATTTCTGGAAAAAGTAAGTTCATGGGCTTCCTTGGTGGCGCAGTTGTTGGGAGTCCACCTGCCGATGCAAGGAACGCGGGTTCGTGCCCTGGTCCGGGAGGATCCCACATGCCGCGGAGCGGCTGGGCCCGTGAGCCATGGCCTCTGAGCCTGCGCGTCCAGAGCCTGTTCTCTGCAACGGGACAGGCCACAACAGTGAGAGGCCCGCGTACCGCAAAAAAAAAAAAGAAAAAAGAAAAGTAAGTTCATGGTCTCTGCTGAGTTCAACACGGTGAGGAAGTACAGACTTGGTCCAGGAAGAGGCAACAGATGTTCTGACAGATAGTACAAGCCCCCCACAGCCATAAAAACCCCAACTCTAGGAACCACTGATTTACAGTCAACAGATGGTAATCATTTTCTAAAATTATTAAATTAAAATAGCTATTTTAATTCTAGAATTATAAAATATTTCCAACATAAAGAAAAGTATAGAGATTAATATCACAAAGATGTGAGTACTTATATCCCCAAATTACCAGCTGTTAACGTTTGCCATATTCCCTCAGATCCCTTTGTCACAAAGAGAAATAAAACATTGTAGGTGCAGGTGAAGCACCTCCAGTAATCCCATCTCATTCCCCTTCTAAACCCCTAACTTTTTAGAATTAACCCTATTCTGATGTTAGTATATTTTCTTTGTGCCTATTCTTTTATATATTTGTTACAAAGTGCTTTAAAAATATACGTGATGTAAAATGTATATATCTTTCTACAACTTTTTCCACTCAACATTATGTTTTAGTTGTATCCGTGTTGATGCATATAGATCTGGTTGTTCATTTAAAGTATTCAGCAGTAGCATGAGATAATGTATAGATCACACTTTATCCATGCTGTTGGAACTTTAGTTCATTTATAGCTTTTTGCTGTTACAATGGAATGATAAACACCTATATATGTATCTCTGTGTATAAGACAAGATTTATGCCCTCTAATTGAAACACTTCACCAGAATGGCCTTGCAGGGTCGAAAAGCTAATTGCTTTTGCATACCAAGTTGAAGTTTCACAAATGGTGGCTCCAAAGGGGCAGACTCGACAAAAAGTGACACTGTGGCCCAGTCTTCCTGAAACTGTCTGGGCAGAGAGAATCAGAGACAGCTTCACAAGACTCTCCTGGGCCTCTGAATTGTGCTCAAAGCAGATGAAAGATTATCATCCTAGAAAACTAGGTTTTCCTGGGGGCTGTGAGTGGTGTGGTGAACATGGGATTGAGAACCAGCCGATTTGGAGATGCCTTGGGGTTGGATGAAAATGGCCCAGTGGGGAATGCCGGGGCTGGGAGTGGACTTAGTATCAAAAGGGTAATAAGGACCAAAGATTGGAAGGAAAAATGTACAGCTGAGCTGATGTCAATTTGAACAGATAAGGACTGAGAACCCATATATCCTTCCTGGTGCCCTGATGCCATGGGCTGTAGTGAAATTGCAATTGCTACTTCCTGCTCTTCGCATTCTACTAGAACCCAATTTTGTTCAGGTGTCAACCCTTCCCCTACAGAGCCCATATGTTTCAGTTCCAAATATAGGTGTAAATGGAATAAAGATAATCCTACATCCCTTGCCAGTAATTGGTCTAAAAATGGACTTGTAATAAAATTTGAGCCAATAAGAACTGAGGAGAGATTTTTCTGGGGGAACTCTGAGAAAGTCTTTTCTTACTCCTTTGGAAGAACTTCCCACACGTTGTTTTTCTCTTCCTTTGAACTTGGCTTGAGTGGAAATGTAATTGCTGAAGCCTGTGGATAACACTGGCATGTGGAGTAAGGCAGAACCAAAGGAATTGAAGTGAAACTGAGCTTGAATCATGGTCCTACCTCTGTGCTTTTAATGATGTAAGCAAACCAGGCCCTTTATTGTTTAAGCCTGTTTGAATTATGTTTTTAAATACTTGTCACTACAAGTACTGCTTCTAGAGAGTGGCAGGAAGTGTAAGTTGAGGAATGGGGAGTGTGCTGAATTGAATGATATTATTCCAAATTGACTGAGATTAATTTCTGCCATAAGGTAGATAGAATGAGAGATTAAAATAGAAATTAATTTTTTATTGAAGTATAGTTGATTTACAATGTTGTGTTCATTTTTGCTGTACAACAAAGTGATTCAGTTATACGTGTATACACATTCTTTTTTATATTCTTTTCCATTGTGGTTTATCTCAGGATATTGAATATAGTTCCTTGTGCTATACAGTAGGACCTTGTTGTTTATCCATCCCATATATAATAGTTTGCATCTGCTAACCCCAAACTCCCAGTCCATCCCTGTCACACTCTCCCTCCCCCTTGGCAACCACAAGTCTACTCTATGTCTGTGAGTCTGTTTCTATTTCGTAGATAAGTTCATTTGTATCGTATTTTAGATTCCACATATAAGTGATATCATATGGTATTTGTCTTTCCTTTCTGACTTACTTCACTTAGTGTGATAATCTCTAGTTCCATCCATGTTGCTGCAAATGGCATTATTTCGGTTTATATTTTTAATGGCTGAGTGGTATTCCATTGTATATATATATACACCATATCTTTATCCATTCATCTGTTGATGGACATTTAGGTTGTTTCCAGGTCTTGGCTATTGTGAATAGTGCTGCTATGAACATAGGGATGCATGTATCTTTTTGAATTATAGTTTTGTCTAGATATATGCCCAGGAGTGGGATTGCTGGATCATATGGTAATTCTATTTTTAGTTTTTCGAGGAACTGCCATACTGTTTTCCATAGTGGCTGCACCAACTTACATTCCCACCAACAGTGTAGGAGGGTTCCCTTTTCTCCACATCCTCTCCAGCATTTGCTATTTGTAGACTTTTTAATGATGGCCACTCTGACCATTGTGAAGTGATACGTCATTGTTTTGATTTGTGTTTCTCTAATAATTAGTGATGTTGAGCATCTTTTCATATGCCTGTTTGGCCTTCTGTATGTCTACTTTGGAGAAATGTCTGTTTAGGTCTTCTGCCCATTTTTTGATTGGGTTTTTGTTTTTTGTTGTTGCGTTGTATGAGCTGTTTGTGTATTTTGGAAATTAAGCCTTTGTCAGTTGCATCGTTTGCAAATATTTTCTCCCATTCCATAGGTTGTCTCTTTGTTTTGTTTATGGTTTCCTTTGCTGTGCAAAAGATTTTAAGTTTCATTAGGTCCCATTTGTTTATTTTTGTTTTTATGTCTATTGCCTTGGGAGACTGACCTAAGAAAACGTTGGTACAATTTATGTCAGAGAATGTTTTGTCTATGATCTCTTCTAGGAGTTTTATGCTGTGATGTCTTATGTTTAAGTCTTTAAACCTTCAAATAGATATTAATTTTAATCACAGAATATATACAAGCAGTCCTTGCTTTGCACAGTTCTGATATGCACGCATGTCAGTTACCATGGTTTAGTTACATAAACATGGTTCAAATTCCAGTTACTCTGATGTGATATATTAACTGTGTATAACTGGATAAAAATATCAACTTCACTGTTTCAGTCCACAAATCACTACATAAATAACAGATCCTGTTGTGACCAATGACCAATCATGTCAGTTCTTTCAAAGTCTGTTGTTCATGCACAAAGTCTGTTCATGCAGACAGAAAGGCATGTAGTCATGTTGCCTCTGGGTTTCCCAGTGATGCAAACACGTGATATTTTAATAAAATCAATACTGGAAAGAAAGAATTGGCCAAAAAAGATGAAAGTGAAGCAAAGAAAGAAAAAAAGTGATAATGCTGGAGGTGAAATTTGAACTGAATGTAAGTGTAGTTAGAAAGAAAAAATTGATAGTGAGGATGTAGACTCTGCCACCATTTGAGAGACTATCGATATACAGTTAGAAGAACTTAATGAAGGTGAATTTATCAGTGTAAGCAAGGAAAGCGATTGGGATGAAAAGGATATAGATGCCCCCAGAGAGAGTGATGCCTGCAAAAACGCCACATTAAATGACCTCATAGAGATATTTCATCAAATTGAAAGTGCAAAGGATAAAATTTGGAAGCTGACTCAAACTTAGGAAGGAGTATAATAATCCGTCAAGACATAGAAAAGATGATCAGTACTCACTGTAATTTATAGGATGAGAAGTTAGGCGCTATTCAAGCTATTCTTTTTGTTTTAAATATAAATTTATTTATTTATTTTTGGCTGTGTTGGGTCTTCATTGCTGTGAGTGGGCTTTCTCTAGTTGCGGCCAGCGGGCGCTACTCTTAGTTGTGGTGCGCGGGCTTCTCATTGTGGTGGCTTCTCTTGTTGCAGAACACGGACTTGAGACACGTGGGCTCAGTAGTTGTGGCACACAGACTTAGTTGCTCCGTGGCATGTGGGATCTTCCCGGACCAGGGCTTGAACCCATGTCCCCTGCATTGGCAGGCGGATTCTTAACCACTGTGCCACCAGGGAAGTCCCCAAACTATTCTTGATAAGTTTTTTTTATAAAGAAATAAAACACTTTAATTCTCAATGTTTCTAATGTTTTAAATTACATACTAAATCAATATTAGTTTTACGACTTTTTCATTTCCCTAAATATTTATAGTCAACAGTAAGAAAGTTTTTAATGTTTTGATTAAAATGTTTAAAGATCACAGAACAATTGTAATTATGCATCCATGCCTTTGCACCAGCCATTCCTTCTGTCCCTCCTCCCACCTCTGTTTGTCTACCTGACAACCTCATATGCATTTCTCAAAACCCAGGTCAGGTGTTAAGGTTGCTTTGCACAGTTTCAGCTTGCTGTGTAAAGAGAGGACTGCCTGGGAAATAAAGTCACAGCTTTCTGCACACCCAAGTTTGTGAGTCTATAAAATTCATACATCCTGAAAATTTGATAGATTTGTATGGATGTCTCCTTCAACATCTTGTTAGAAGGTTTTGCTTTCGCCTGACAACTGGCATGGCATAGGACAAGGGTGCTGGACTAGGTTATTGGGAGGCTTGTGTTCTGGTCCAGCTTTGTGGTTAAGTAGCAGTGTAATCCAGGCCAAGTCACTTAAGCCCCTTCCATTTCCCCTCTGTAAAATACAGTGAATATGAATTTTCAAGGTAATTTTGAACTCTACATTTCTATAATTCTCTACCATTATCAAAGAGAGATAAAGGAAGGGAGAGAAAAATGCACCCCCCCAAAGACTATTGCCATTTTCATAGTAACAATAAATGTTTATGGAGTGAATAAATGATTAGCATGATTTTGGTGAGGTAGGTGGAGCTATGCAAATATTGATGCTGGTAAGAAGCTGCTGTTTACTAGCAGCTATAGCTGCTAGTAGCTATAGCCACCTTGATAACTTAGGGTACCCTATTATGTATTCTTCAGCTTGGTTGACCACTTATTCACATACTCATTGGGCACAGTGCTAGGCACTAGATGAGAAAAACTCAAGTCCTGCTTTGGAGGATCTCCCACCGTGGTGGGGAAAACAATTCATGCTTCCCAAGGTAGGGGCATTTAAACTGGATTTTGGAAAATGCATATGAGATAGCCCAATAGGGAAAGAGAAATGGGGTTGGGAGGAGGGCATTTTAGGAAGAGAGGATGGCTTGTGCAAAGGCATGGATGCAGAAAATAATATGAAGAGCACTGAGAGTGGAGTGATCAACAGAGGATAGGTGGTGGGAGGATTTAGAAAACACTCTAGGTATTTCTAGTAGGAAGGTTTTAACGGAGAGAATTAGGTGCTTACAGAATTGCTGGAAGGGATGGAAATGAAGTAGGGGGTTGTTGTGCAGTGTTTACATCATGTCACCACAGCTGCTACCCAGAGGTTGGGGGATGCTGTTTCCTCACAATGGCTGGGAACAGTGTGAAACCACTGCCAATATCACAGCTGGTACATAGTCTTTGACTGGACAGTAGAATAAAGTATGGCTGGTAAAATACTCAGCCTGATGCCATCTGTTACTATAGTGTAAGAGGAAGAACAACTTCAGCTTCCTTTCTCTCCACCAAATCCTGCATGAGTGTATTTAACTGACAGGATCACATCTAGAACCTGGTAGCAAGGGGATCTGGGAAATGTAGTTCCCAGCCTCCCAGACCCTGTGATAAAGAACTCAGGAAGGGATTGGGAATGAATGCTGAGGGTCAATAGACAATATCTAGCATAGCTGGGAAGCCAAGTTGGGACCAGACTGTGAGGGGACTGGAAAGGCATGCTAAAAGTATCAGAAAATGCTGCATGGGATGCCACTGAAAGTTAAAAGCAGGATTTTCACAATTCAATCGGTTTTATAAGCATTGATGGCATAGTAGATGCCATTCTTCTAAACGAAGAAAACCCCAAGCTCTATACCACAATAATTTATTAAATAAATAATATATGTATAACCATGCAATGAAAAACTCCTCTAAAGGTTTTTTAAAAATCATGTACAGTCAACCCTTAACACAGGTTTGAACTGTGCAGATCCACTTTTACAATTTTTTTTTTTCAAAAATAAATACTAGAGGGCTTCCCTGGTGGCACAGTGGTTGAGAGTCAGCCTGACGATGCGGGGGACACGGGTTCGTGCCCCGGTCCGGGAAGATCCCACATGCCGCAGAGCGGCTGGGCCCGTGAGCCATGGCCACTGAGCCTGCGCGTCCAGAGCCTGTGCTCCACAACGGGAGAGGCCACAACGGTGAGAGGCCCGCATACCGCAAAAATACATACATACATACATACATACTAGAGCACTACAACACAATCTGGGGTTGGTTGAATCTGTGGATGCAGAGCCAGGATGTGGAAGAGCATCAAATATGGAGGGTAAGGGGCAGACTGTAAGTTATACATGGGTTTTCAACTGCATGGAGCGTCAGCGTGCCTAATGCCCACGTCATTCAAGCGTTAACTGTATTTGTGCTAACTCATCACCCATTTATTTATTGGGCGCACATTTTGTGGCAGGCATTGTGAATACAGATATAAAGCACCCATGGTCTCTGACATTAAGAAGCTAATGTCCTTTTTATCTTCGGTTTTTAGAGGGTTATTTGGTAGGTTAATTCATTGATTCTCAAAGTAGCTTCTGCTGAACCTTGTAAGAGGAACATCTTGTAAGATGCTAAGAAAAAAAATGGTCCCGCTATCAAACCAGGTTTAAAGAATTTGTATTTTATTTCCTCTTGCAAATTTCAACCTCTAATAAATCCTGTAGTAAAACATTAACTATTTAATTTTGTTTTACCAAAATTACCCACTGTTGACTCCTAATATGTATCAGCAGTTGAGTTCTTCAGAGCACAGTTGGGGAAAGACCAGCTGCTTGTATAGAAGAGCCAATCAAACTGAAGGCTACCACTGTGCTATTTACAAAAAAAGGGTTTAGATATGAGAGAATGAAAAGAAGAAAACTATTGTAGCTTCAGGTATGATTTCATTTCAGAAGCATTTGCAGGACAGAAAGGACATTGAACTAATCAAACCAATCTTAATACTAAAAACATTAATAGCTATCAAAAATTAATTTCTTAAGGATGAGCTTATTAAGTGCCATAACAATCATCTAGGAAGATGCAAATCTTGGACAGTGGAAGGTTATAACTATTTTAACAGGATGTTAAATGGTGAGCTTGGCCGCAGCAGCAAATTATAGTTGCATTCCAAAAAATTGATCAAGAGGTTTTGCAAACCAGTTACACACTATGGAACCCCTTAACCTACAAGGCCTTGAAAGAGCCTTGAAAGGGTGGAGCAAATGGAAATAGAAGTGGATTTTGTGGAGAGTTATGCTGTGGTCCTTCACCTGTGGCTCTAGGGAGGCCTCCCTAGAGCCATTAAGGGGAGCTGTGGGGTGTTGCTTGCCTAACCTCTTGCCTGCAGTTGAGACACTTTCTCTTGTATGACTCTGGCCTGGGGGATCTGGGTGGGATCGCAGCTTTGGCAGAGAGCGGGGAGGCTGCGTGAGTTTGGCTGGGCCTTCTCTCTCAAGAATCAGACAAAGAGCACTGGATGTGGGCTAAGACGGCAGATAGAGGCAGCCTGGGGCTGTTCTAAATCCTGCCCAGTAGGCTATCTGGAGTGGATGCAGGAAAATCAGAGACTGGGGGAGAATATCAGCTGGAGGAAAATGAATTGCCTGCAGCACAGAAAGTTCAGGCAAGTGTTCCCAAGCTGAGGCTTCTGAGGAACTGTCCACACAAAACAGCTCCAACCTCTGCCAGTCCCACCGTATGAGAAGCCTGCTTACGACAGTGCCTGTTAAACCGTTGATATGCTGCGGCCTTTACCTCTCCCACTGCCCCTGCTTTGACCTTGCTGGGCACAGAAATCTAGGCCAGCTCACTGGGAGAGGAGAGATGCCCAGCAGAGAAAAGACAAAGGACCATCATCGGTGACCAGGCTACAGCGAGCCCCAGTGGCAGAAGTTTTAAACGCTCATTCTGCATCGTGAACCGAGACTGTCTTAACTTAATATGACTATAGAACTTCTATTATTTACAGTAACAAGGAGGTCACAGCACCTGACCTCATGTTCCTACAAGGGTTAGTGCATTACCCCCACTGACCAGGCTTAAAGGGACACTGGGAGACAAAACTAACTTGCTTCCACGATTACCCCATGAGTTCTGCTTGTTCAATGTACCCTTTACACCGTTAAAGACAACCGACACAGGCATGTGTGAGAAGATATTGGTAGATGCCTGCAATACAGCAGGGCCTTGTTATAACGTAACATGCCACTAAATATAGGCTGGTAAAATCCTAATCCTGTCGTGTGTGTAGAAGCAAATCTATCCTGGGTTATTTTAGACACATCTGTAAGATGAAGGCTAAAGACTGGGACAAGAAGTGATGTGTTGAATCTAACTGAAGGCTGGCAGAGGGGCGAGACCTGTTGCAGCAGGTCCTACGGTCCCTCCTTTCACCATTTTGGGGGTTTCCGGAGTCGCAAGTGCCAGGCTTGACGCTGGGGTTTCAAAGCTGTTTCCCCAGCACCTGACAATTTAGCAGGGGAGACTGACAACAACGCAACCACTAACGGACTCCGGAGATCCTACGAGCTAAGCAAAGTCAGAGTAGGTCAGCGTGGAGGTTCATTTACAAGTGAGGGTTAACAATAGAATTTGGCTTTGAACTACAGGTGGGAATTTGCTAGACTGAGAAGCATTTAACCTTGCAGGTAACATGAGAAATCAGGAGGTAGTCTCACCTGTGATTCTTACATTGGTGAAGCTTCAGAGTCATCTGGAAGCTCCAAACCCCCAGTGATTCTATCTCTGGTAGAAATCAAAAGCTCAACAGTATAGTCCCACAACCCTCCCAAGCTCCCACATGATTCTGATACAGTAAATTTTGGCATTTGGGAACCGCTGGAAGGGCTCAGCAAAAGGATCTGACTTGGGTTTATGAAGGTCTGGTTGGCTGTTCTGCAACGGTGAATGGTTTTACTGAAATCGGTACCCACAGAAAGCCCAACAAACACAACCAACTGCTCTTGTTAAAATGAATGAACTTTTATTGCTATTTTATAAAGCTTAATACTTTGCTAAAGGAAAAAAATTATATAGATAATATAGCCATTAGAAGAAAGAGCAGAGCTGAGTGATACAAAAAAAGCAGTAAGCAGCAATAAAATTAATACCTACACAAAACTAGCAGTGCAATAGATAAAGCAGAAAGCAGCTTTACACTGGGAAAAAAGGTATTTAAATACAGAAGTAGCACCTTACAAAAAGGAACTGAGAAATGTAAACTTGGTAGGTAGATTCAAGTATAAAAGTTATACCCCCAACTCTTGTACCAGAATGAAAGGGTTTCACAAACCCTGGACAGTGTAGGGCACACACACACCTCCCTCAGTGCTGACTCAAAGCTGCATTTCCTTAGCAGGATCACTGACAATCTTTTTTTTTTTTTTTTTCTTCTTTTACGAAATTATACAATGATAGACTCAAGATTGCCACGGCTTCTTCACCACCCCTAATATCCAAGTCTAGCTCAGCTGCTCCACTACCATCAGTTGCTCTGTAACAAATTCATATTCCCGACGGAAACAACCACTGCATTATTATTTCTACACGTCACAAAGACACATGAAGAAGTGGGTACTGAAAACAAAAGGAACCTGCTCTTGGTTTTCTATTGCTAAGAATGGTCACAGAATCATAATCTCATTTATGGGTTTGTTTCTTAACACCCCTCAAGAACTGTGAATCCTCTGAGGTTTATGTGGTCATATCATGAACAGAATTACAAAAAAAAAAAAAAAAAAAAAAAAGGATAGCAGAGAAAGTGGTGGGCATCCAAGAACAGTGAGGGGAAAATCGGTCTGTGTTTTCATCTAAATATAGACCTCTCAAGTGAAAATATTTTGTGGAAGGTCTGAAGCATTGATATATTTAAAATGCATGTATCCTGTGCAGATTTATATGCCACGTGTCTTATAATCTACTTGAAAAAGGCATATTTTTATTTCGATAGGGAACCCATCATATTAGTTCAGGGTAATCGTTACCATGCAATTAGATTAGCTGATGATGAGAATCACATTTTTTACCAGTTTAACTCTAGAGAATTAAACTCTAGAGCGTTCACAGTCTTGTGAACAAGGGGGAAAAAATATCTTGTAAACTTTAAAAGTTTAGTGTTGATAAAAATTTTATATAATAGCAAATTTATTTAATCTTGCTACCTACCTCAAGTTTTCAAAAATCTTGTGGGGGTGATAAGGCTAATATTATCCTGTAGTTAATATAAAGCTACTTTATTCAGACTCCCAGAGTCTCTTAAATTAATATCTTTATTCTTTCATATAACATTTTCTTGGGTCCAAAAAATAAAAATAAAATCCTACACCAAGATTCCACATCTAAGAAGTATAAAAAAGGAGAGAGGAATAAAGAAAGGAAGGAATGAAGGAATGGAGGGAAAAATGAAGGGAGGGAGGAGGGAGGGAGGGAGGAAGCCATTTACTCTGAAGAGACAATGAGGTAAATAATACATCTAGGCATACAAAGATCTAGTTTGGCTACTTAATGAAACCCTAAAGTAATATGGTTTAACAAAGGGATACTGGTAAGTTTCCAGAATTATATTTATGCTAGAACAACGATCCCCTGCACTCTCTGTTCTTATTTTGCATTTCTAGGAAAAATAACTCTGATTTGAATATTCTTGGATTCTGAACATCAATGTGTCCGTTTTCCCTCTTATTCTTCCCAACATGAAGAAAAAAAAGTAAAAGAAAATAAAATAAAGTATCACCTATTGTCCTACATCAATTTCTACGCTGTCACTCTTCAGAATTCTACTAAAAGGTCCCAACTAGGTTCCAATTTTCCATATAATTCCTTTCTACCATCCTGATTTATTCAATAAACAGCAATTGCTAGAAGACATCCCATACCTGACGTTCTACAGTTAACATTTAAATTAAAACACAAGGGCATGTAGTGAAGGAAACTGAACATAGTAGGATTTTTTTTTTTTACAAACGAACAGTAAAACCTCACTGTTCACACAGTTATTGAGAAGCAGCTATCTGGCTGCTAGAGTTCATCCTAATTCTCAGGCCCAGCTCAGGTTAGCACAGTTCATTATAGCAAGGTGTGTCTTCACAGTTATTCTGGTCTTGACATTCCGTCATGTATATACACTTATCCACATTATTACTAGGTTGTAAAGTAAGTGCAGGGCAAATTATAGGAAAAAAGTACAAACATTCAAGTCGTCATACCCTGAAAAACATGTGTTTTGCTCTCGTTGTAAACTTTTTGCACTAAATCCCACTTCAGGAAAAAAATAAATAATACCATAGGATTCAAACTGAAGTTGGCTTCCTGATGAAGCCGAAGGAAGCAGTAGCTTTTTCAAACTGCAGAAAGGAAGTTTCTCTCACCACAGATCTACTCGGGGTGAGTGGGAATACACGTCAAGAACGCTCAACCCAGTTAAGTGCTAGACGGGCCTCCCCCACTTTAGAAAAACCACAAGGCTCCAGGAGGCTGTTCAGATCTCCTTCCAGCAACAAGATGATTCTTGAATGAAAACCACAACAGTCAGTTGGTGCTTCCACTGTGACACCACGAACAGAGTCTGGACTCTAACTGGTAAGAAATGCACAATTAGGAACAATTACTTTCAGGAAAATAGATGCTTCCTGAAGATGGATAGTTAACATTAGAACCAGGGGATGCAGGAGAGAGGAAGGATGCATGCTGAAGACCAGATGGTTTGCATTCTAGTTTCTGTTCACCATTAGGACATGACCTGTAACACAGGGAAATTCAGGCACCTCCATCCCACCCCTGCTGGGCAAAGCGTCAGGTTAGTCGGCCCCGCCGCTGGGGATTTCGAGCCTCCTCTGTGCTGAGCTGGTGTTTCGTGACTGATTCCTTTCTCTTCTCCTAAGGACAGGGTCCCCGAGGCTGCCAGGCGTCTTGAAAAACGTCTCTCGATGTGTGCGTCGGATGCTCTTGGGGGTCACTGGAACTGGTGACTAAAATAGAGAAGGAACAAAAAAGAGTACATAAAAACAGAAGTGAAGTCAAATTGTACCCAGTCTCTGAACTGGAAGCCCCCTCTTTTTTTAATTGAAGTAGAGTTGATTTACAATATTGTGCCAACCTCTGCTGTACAGCAAAGTGACTCAGTTATACACATAGATGTTCGTTTTTTATATTGTCTTCCATTATGGTTTATCGCAGGATATTGAATATAATTCCCTGTGCTCTACAGTAGGACCTTGTTGTTTATCTATCCTACATATAACAGTTTACATCCGCTGATCCCACACTCCCAGTCCTGCCTCCCCCTTGGCAACCACCAGTCTGTTCTCTATGTCTGTGAGTCTGTTTCTATTTTGTAGATAGATTCATTTGTGCCATATTTTAGATTCCACATATAAGTGATATCATATGGTATTTGTCTTTCTCTTTCTGACTTACTTCACTTAGTATGATCATCTCTAGTTAAATCCACGTTGCTGTAAATGGCATTATTTCATTCTTTTTTATGGCTGAGTAGTATTCCACTGTATATATGTACCACATCTTCTTATCCATGGACATTTAGGTTGTTTCCAGGTCTTGGCTACTGTGAATAGTGCTGCTATGAACATAGGGGTGCACGTATCTTTCTGAATTATAGTTTTGTCTGGATATATGCCCAGGAGTGGGATTGCAGGATCCTATGGCAACTCTATTTTTAGTTTTCTGAGGAATCTCCACACTGTCTCCCATAGTGGCTACACCAACTTACATTCCCACTAACAGTGTAGGAGCCCCCTCTTGACCTGTGTCGCTGTGATCCCCACACAGGTGTTCCATCCTCTTTGCTTTTCTGTCACACTCCTCCAATGTATTTCCTTCACAACACTTACCACAGTTGGAAATTAGCTGATTTATTCTGTGTGCAGAAAGGCAGCCTAGCGAAGAGGTCACAAGTGTGGCACTGACACCTGCAGCCAGGGTTTGGGCTCTGCCATAACTAGCTGTGTGACCTCGGGCAAATTACTTAACCAGTCTGTCCCTCAGTTTCTTCATCCATAAGTGGGGATGATAAAAGTACCAACTTAGCAGGGTTGCAACAATTAAAGGAGATGAGATTAATAAAGCACTTTAGATCATGCCAGGCAAGTAGTATGTGCATGTGTCTTTGCTCTTTTTGTTTACTTGCTAATATTTATCCTCTCACGTTACATATTTATCCCTTTAATGTGCCCTAAAAGGGCAGGGACCATTATCCTGTTTACTGTTACATCTTTACTGCCTAGGTCAGTGCCTGGCACGTAACTGGTGATCAAGAAGCATATGCTATATTATAATCGCCTTGTTTAAAAACTAACATGTATCTTTCAATGTCTAACAAACTTTTGAGCCCCTGAATTACTTATCTAAAATACTTTTGGTCACAACGTAACTCTTTCTCTGGGAGAGAAATAATTACTCTGAACGATGCCTAATGAATAACAGGAATTCAACAAATGCTCACTGACTGAACTACAGATGGAGTTGGGGGAGGCAAATAAAGTACTGATTAATTTATATCGATTACAGACATTTATCTATGTACATCTGTATCTATTTTGAATATGTATATATATACACATCAAGGAAACAGTGGATATATTAACATATAGCCATTGCCTCCTAAACAATGCATTTTATGAAATGATGGACGCTAAAAATCTTTGAGCTAGTATCAAGACTTTCGTTTCCCTTGATTTTTCCTATAGCTGCACAATTAAAATTCAGGATGGTCTCCGTTATTAACCTAATGAAATGAGAGCTTGGAGAAATCATCTGAATATTCAGCATGCGTCACAAATCCCCATGAGCTATGCTTTAAATAAGTTCCTCCTGAGTCTAAGAAACAGATTGACACCTAAAACGAGTTTTGCCTCTAAAGCACAGGATCTCCCACCTTCTGTCTCCATGCTTTATGAAATAAGCAGATACCTCTGGGTCTACAATGGAAGCCAGGTAGAATCTGATGTAGCACCCCTGTCCTACGGTTGTTTGACTAAAATCTGATTAAACGCAGGCAAATGCTATCACGGAGTGATGCTCCTTGTGCGGAGCTGAAATGAACCTTCGGGACTCACCTGTTGTAATTTTACCACAGAGGCTGGATGTCCTCCGTAAACGGGGGACTCGGGCTGGATGATGCTGTGTGATCTTGACATCACCGGACTCAGGTTAAGTGAGTGTGGACCCTGAAGCTGAGCATCTGTGGAGGGGAGTGTCGATGACTTTGGATTAACCAGGGCAGCAGGGCCGATGAGGAGGTGAGCTGTTGATCCAAGGCCAGGCAAGCCGAGATTCACAGGTCCCGTGCTTGGGAGAGCACTGGAAGCAGAGGACACCGGCCCGGGCATCGTGGGTGAATAGAGAACAGGAAAAGGGCCCAGCGTCGGCGATGGCAAGACCATGCATGGAACACTGAGCGGCGGCAGCTGACCTGAAGACGGTCCCACAGCACGGGGGGTCTGATTGCCAGATAAGAGCACACTGAAACCATTTAGTCCTGGAACAGAAGCAGAACAAGGTGAAAGTCAGGGCAATGTGAAGACCCCATCCAAGCTCCCACCCCTCAGGGCCCTTTCAAACGGGAGCCCACTGTCAATCAACCCTCATGCCGCAGCCTGGCCACCCGCTCTGTGCTCTCCCAGCCCCGCACCGTCTCCTTGCCACAGTGGCCACCGCTGAATTCCCACAGTTACCTATGTGACAGTTTGGTGGATGCTTGAGTCTCCTGAGAGACTTGATTAACATGAGCTCCACTGAATCCAAACTGAGGAGGAAAGTGAACTTGGTTGGGAACAATGATAGCTTCCTTTTTACAAAACTTCTAACAGAAATTTATATTTCCCTCAATTAAGACCACGGGCAACAAATCACAACAGAATGAACGGTACCTTGAATTTATCACTAGTAAAAAGCACAGATGTATTCATGTAATGTTACCACGATGGCAGATGTCTTAAGAGTCTAACGGTCCCCACAACTGTGAGGTTATGAGAGGCTTGCACTTGCTGTCAGATCTTTTTATTACTATAATTAAAAAAAATTCCTTTTCTAACTGGATTTCAATATAATTGGCTTCCTCTGTAATCCTATGTATTTAATTCTCTGCATTTGTAAACATCCTGAGGAGGAATCCACGGCCTTCACCATAGAGTCCAAGGGCCCATGGCCCAGAAAAAGCTACTGATCCCTATGCTGTGCTGTCATTTTCATTCTGAAGAAGGCGGGTCTGTTTTTTTTATTTATTAAGGTATCAGCAACACTGAGTAGCGTGCTTAGACGAAGCCCTAACAAAATATTTGCTAAAGCAATAAAGAATGTTTTCTAGATAAATGAGAAATAACAAACACCTACCTAACCTGTGACGGGAACAAGGGATTGAAGAAAATCACTTTAAGTCTCTTTGCAAGAAAGCAGCCTCATGTACACAATGCATATTTAAAAAATTAGGTATCTGTTATATTTCAGCTTTATTTCAAGAGTAAGAGCATTTATTGAGTCTTACTAAGCGTCAGGCACTATTATTCTAAGTGCTTTAGATGTATTATCTTATTAAATTTAATCCAATTTTCACAGCACCCCCATGAAGCAGGTGCTCTTATTATTGCTGTTTTACCAATGAGGAGGGCTGAATACTTAAGTTCACGCAGATAGTAAGTGGTTTTAATGTCCAGCCCTCTCGCTCCTGCCCTGCACTCGACCACAAGGACATGTCAGCACTTCTGAATATTGAAGAGATCAGCATGTGAGCTGCACATGGTGGCCAGGACGTTCACATTGTTAAACTGAACCACTGCCAGATTCAGCTGAATTATAAAAACAGAATCACCTTTTGAATACGTTGTGCTTTTTACCAAGTAAAGTTGAATGCGTTAAAAATAAATTACCTGCCCTAACTGTTTTCTCCTTATCTGTGAGGTTGGTGAAAGTGAAAGCAGCCTCTGCCTTCATTTCGTCAATGGAGAAAGCAAGGGGCTAGGACTGAAACGACTCAGAGGCAGCTCATCAATGCACCAGCTTGGTCGGGTGACATGAACAAACATTCAAGCATCAAATTTATGACCCGAGTACCCCAAGGGACTCGAAGACATGACACCCCTTACCTGCTGGCGACTGCACGTAAAGATACTGCAGCAAAGAGGGCTCTTTGGTGCTTTCATTTTCTTTCGAAGGCTTTTCTATCTCTGTATTCCTAGAAGGATTTCCCCACTCAGAAGAAATGAAGCAGTCTGCTGTAGCCTTCCCCGAAACCTCCTTTGCAGCAGAAAGTTGTCCATTCATGTGAATGTCTTCATGGGGTGCAGGTCCCCTTTTATCCACAGTCTTGGAAGAGGCAATGTCCGTGGAATCTGAGGGTTTCTAAGCACAACCCAACCAGGAACCAGAAAAGCAAGTCAAAATCCCAGCAGTAAATTATAATAACAGCTTTCTCCAAATAGCTAACATATAAACAAAAAGGTCAGACACAGCTGTGTGCCACCCTGATTTGTGTATGTCAGTTGTTTCTGTCATATTTATAGGAACGGCCTGAAGATCACTGTCACGTCATGCGCTTCTGTAGGCTTACGATTTCTTAAGCACAGAAACGATGGAGATTTTAATAATGGGAAACTGGGTATGGTGTTTAGACTGTGAAATAAATTTCTGAGCTGGAACACATAAAGGGTGTTGATGCTGCAGGCTTTTAGGGCTTGATAAGAATTGCAGGGCTGACCCAAAGCTGTCTTGGTTATCTAAGACACGTATATATAGATATACCAGTCAGTCTTTTCCTTCCGTTTTGCAACCCCAGGCTATATACAAAATTAGAAAAATTCATTCTGGCAGGAGGAAGGCATAGAGGAGGAAGGGTCTTAATTAATGGACTGATTTCCATGAGGTGTGCCTCCCTGACCCTCTACAAACAGCGGCAGGGAGAGTGCTTCTGCTTCCTGAGAGTCTGACCAGTCATATCTCATTAACCTCCGAAAGGCTACTGTGGACAGCTCAGAGTTTTGTTCTTTTCATTTTGTGGCTAGGGAAACGGGCCCTCTGAGCAGTGACCCGAGCACTGACATAGACACTGAGGGCCAAACGGCACCTACATTCTTGACTGTGGACCCCAGGTGCACCCTGGATTAAGATGATTATTTCATCAACGTGTTAAAAAAAAAAAAGTATAGCAAAAAAGACTGGGAAAGAATATACAAACATGTTGACAGTGATTGCCTCTATGTGGTGGGATCATGGGTAGGTTTTTTTCCCTTTATACTTTTTAGCGTTTTATGCAAAGTGTGATTTTTATAAAAATCACTTTTGTTACAGCACTGCTTCATGGCAAGATTATTTGGGGCGGCCAGTCCTGGGCTTAATTATACAAGTGACACATGCACTGCTTCCTATTCCAGGCTCAGTAGCTTATCTGTGTGTCTCTATTGGGAAGGAACTACGGGTCGACAGGCCAATCAGCTAGCACGTCCACCGGAACCCCTTACCTTGGGCATGACGAGGGAGAGGGGGCCGTCTTCGTAGTCCCTGCTTTGTCTCTTCGTGGCTGGCTCTTCCTCCTCCTGGGGCTTCCTCTCCTCCCCTAGGCGCTTCTGAACTGAGGGCGTGGCTGAGCGCTCTGCTGTGCCTTCCGAGCCCCTGCTGTCCCTCTCTGACCCTGACCCCGGGGACGGCGGCTCTTGCAGGCTCCCACACAGCATGAACAGCGAGGTGGAGGGCACATACACCAGGGGCTGGCCGGCCAGCAGAGCTGGCTTCAGGCTCTCCGCGTCCAAGGCGGCAGAGGCGAGGGAGACACCTCCTTGTCCGTTCAGACCATTCTGGGCAGAGAAGGCCTGCAAGTCCGTTGGAGCCACGGAAAGTACTGGGTGGGCCAAGGCATTAACA
The DNA here is from genome assembly GCF_008692025.1 of Phocoena sinus. Classification (NCBI taxonomy): domain Eukaryota; kingdom Metazoa; phylum Chordata; class Mammalia; order Artiodactyla; family Phocoenidae; genus Phocoena; species Phocoena sinus. The sequence continues at coordinate 41,917,696 of NC_045772.1, read as the reverse complement.
CAGTATTCTGAGTCAACAGAGAGGCCAGGGAAAGGAGCAGCGGCCTCCAGGCTGCTTGACGGAGGTATCGCTCTCTGATTGGCAAAAGCTTCTGCCCTGGAATAAAAGAAACAGAGTGGGACCCATCCAGTTACCACATTCTACCAACTCCTGACTCTTGCTTTCCTAAAGAGAGATGTACCAAAGCAGGAGTGAGAGAATACTCCTCAGGATGCCATTAAAGCGCACTCTCTGAGCCCGTGAGCTGACTCCAGAGGCAGATGACCATATCACCTGGATGGATGGTTAGGGGTGGGGTGGGGGAATCTCAGGTGAGGGCTAATAGAGGCTCCTCCCCTGCCTCTCCCACAGCCAGTAGCCATCAGCTACCCAGCACGTACCCCTTCCCAGGCACACAGATGCTACGATGACTAGCATAATAGGGTAATAATTTCACATAATTATTATAATACTAGCTACTCTCATCCATCCCCCCTGCCCCTGTTTACTAGGGAGGAAAACAAGCTCAGAGGCTAATCCACCCACTGAAGGTCACCCAGTGGGGCCTCACAGTCACTGTGAGAGCTCCTGGGTAGATAACAGAGTCTAGGCCAGACATTGATTTAAAGGACATACCTAGTTTGTCTCAAATCCTCTGTGAGATAAATGAAGTGGGCAGTGAGTGAGGAAATAAATTTATCTACAAAATTATTTTCTGTCATTCTTGTCCCATTCTGCTCCATATTACTACAGAATTTTTAGGCAGCACACATTCAAAATTAAGTCCCCTCAATCTAGATTATAAACGATGTCTGGGCCTTTTATAAAGAAAAATTTCCAAATACTAGAAAGCATGTTTATATTTTTAGTATTATTTTGCAAGTAGATGAGGAAGACTCTTTTGAGACTCCTTTAAGGACTAGTAAATAGAGAACAGGGATTTCCCTAAACCTCTGTGAGGGAATCACTGAGAGCAATTTTGCCCACGTTCTCGCCCCCTGTGGTGCTGGGAATAAGCGGAGTGCATGGGGCTGCAGAGGTGAGTAAAGCTCTCCAACCACAGCCTCCCGGAACAAGTGATGGCTATCACTCAGCTCCATGAAACAACGTGCCCACGCTGATGGTCGCACCCACTGCCCTACCTCTGGCCGTTCACCTTAAACCGCCCCATCTCCACCAGTAAGATCACCGTCACCTGAGACCCAGGTGTTCTTTGTGATGACTCTTTTCTACTTCAGTGACTCTTGCCGACTCACTGTCTTATACTGATTTCCATTTCTTTCCATCCCCAGCTGACACGGCTCAGACCAGCACCACAGCAGACCAGAATGACTAGGAATGCTCTATTCTATGATCTCCTAATCTGAAGCCCTTCTCTATTCCAAGCCCACCTGCTTAAAGCAGCCAGAATGGTCTTCTCCAGTGAACCTACAATAACTCTTTACCATCCATCTAATAAATCCAAACTCTTCAATTTGGCTTTCAAAGCTTTCTGCCAACTTGACCTACTTACCTCCAATATCCCAAGCTCTTCTTATAAATACTTCCTTTCATGATCCTATTTGGACAGATCATTAAGGCCAGACTAACCAGTTTATTTCCCCTCCACTCCCTGATCCTGGCTCAACGATCTGTTTCTTCCCATGTCTGGCATTATAAACCCCTCCTGTCTTCGCTTTAGCATTTCCTCTGCTAATACATGATTTCCTTGAAAATCAGATCCCAAATCTGATTCAGCTCTGTCGCTTAATAGCATTGCAACCTTGGGCAAGCTACTTAACCTCTCTGGATTTCAGTTTCCTCTCTGTAAAATGAGGATAATAGTACCAACCTCAAAAGGTTGTTTTTGTGATGTTAGATGAGATAATACACATAAAACTTCAGGAATAGTACCTGGTAGTTCATAAACAACGTTAGCTACGATGATGACAAAGTGATTCATGGGACTATGATGTGTCATTTCTCAGTGTCACATTAGCAGTGACTTGTCTTTTCTCATTGTATTTGTCTTTTTATTTATCTTTTTCCTTGTAAGCTTTCATGGCCTAGGGGAATAAATTTTTCATACTTTTGTGTCCCTGATGCCATATCCTGCACAGTGTTGGGCACAAGGGGGAAACTTACATAATTCTTAATAAACAAACGACTGACTTTTGAGCAGGACTGTTAAATTTTACCTTTTGATGGGTGGCATTTCAATTTAGTCAAAGTTAAGACTAGGAAACAGAAAAAAATACACTTGGAGTTTTTAAGACTACTTACTGTGAATTGTCTTCTAGTTTCTGTCTGTAGACAGCTGCCAGACTTCCGATTTCTAAGGAGTAGCCACCTGACCCTAAAAAGGAAAATGAAGGTCTAGTGAATATAGCAGGGGACTTATACACACCAATTATATACAGCAGGATTCATTATTCACAGCTCAGGGATTATAAGACTATCTCAAATGCATTCTGGTTTTGATTCAAATAGAGAAATGTCCAGAAGCTAGCTGTTAATGGTGAATGCAGGTCTCATCAAAGATTAGTAAGAAAACAAAACAAAGCAAGTATTGCTTTGTAAGTCTGATGAATTGCTGAGATGCATCAAACAGGCCAACCATGGCAAACCAAATGATCTTCAATCTTTTAAGGCCGGCTAGAATAATTTCAGGCATGGGGCTATGTTTATAACCTTGAAGTCACCAACTCTTTTACCCGCCCCCCACCCCCAAATCATTTCACTTGAGGTAAGTGAATAAAACAGGCACAGCCTAGAGTCAGCTCACTTTAAAATGACAGTGCATGGGTCGGGCTGCAATTACATGGTGACTGATGGATTCCATGGATTAAGTAAAGGCAGATACCTTGTTTTTCTCTGTAAGGGCTGCTGGGTTCTGAGTTCACTTTCCTCTGGATCCTCTCAGAAGCCTGATCTGAGTTAAAGGAGCCATGTCGAGCAAGCTTCTGTTTTGCACATAATTGAATGTGGCCGTATGTTTCTCTTTTCAATTCTGGTAGGACAGACGCAGAAACATCCACTATTTCTTCATCTAAATAAATAAGAGAATTGGTAGTGTTGTTATACAGCTATAATTCAGGATAATTTTAGCCTTTTTAAGATATGGCTTTGAGGACCTATCATTGTAATGGAGCTACCCTATAAATTAAAAACTAAGACAATCAAAGGAATTTTATAAGCCTTGTGTCAAACCCCAATTTCTTTCAATGTATTGTACTAGTCCTTTTTAAAAGTTAGTGGATGACTTTAAAGTAAGACTGAATCCATATATATTCTAAAATTATCTAAACTGCAACAAAAGTAGAACAGGATGTTCTATAACCCAAATTAGAATGGACCTGACATTTTAGATGCTTTCTTTGGGCAGAGATATCCAAGAAAAACCCAATCATACTCAGCCCAACGTGCAGATTTAGAGATTTTAACGTTAATGGAGATCAGCCTCTTACGCCACAGCCCTAGGGCAATGAGTATAAGAACCTCTGTTTTCTATTATTATGCTTTATTATTTCTTTCTTATGCGGTAGGAGGCTCAGTTACTAAGTGACCAAAGGAATAAGGTCAGCAGAAACTTCACGGCTGAAATGCTGCAGAACAGTGAGGATAATAGAAGGCTGGGCCTCGGAGGCACATTTTATGCTTAAATGAGCCTGTGTGAAATCAGGACAGAAATTTCTATACAGAACCAGGCCTATATTCTACAAAGAAACGACCCCTGTTGTTCAGATAGTCATTCCTACCCTGCTCATCTGTGCTATTTTTTTGTAAGTTCAAAGCATGTACATTCAAATTATAAGACTGATTTAATAAACTGAAAGGCCCAGCTAGACTTACATTTTCTAAAACACACAAATATTGAAAAAGAAAATCACCTTACAGTTTTCTTTTTCTTATAACAAAACCCCAACAGATGTTCTGTTTAGAAAATCCGAAGTTAAAAAAAAAAATCAGAAGTTATAGTATCAAAAAGAAGAAAATGGGTCAAGATAGTAATGGATCATATCTATACTCCTTCCTGAAACAAATAAAATATTGGACAAAATATATAAAACAATGGCTCTCAAGACATTGGACATCAGGACAGTGATCCCTTAGAGATCACTGGGAAGAACTTAACCCATATCCTCTCTTAATTCCTACCGAGCCACTACTGCCATGTGTAGTGCTTAAGAGTTATCTAATTTTCAAATGTGTGCTAATTATACACCTTCAGTAGAAGCTCATTAACCAACTGAAGTGCATAAAGCACTGATTTGGGTACCAGGGTGTAATCAAAGGTGAATAAAAACTGTGTCTGCCCTCAAAATTGTACAGCGGGGACAAAGCATAATATCACCAAGTACAATAGCATGATGCTAAACTGCAATCGTTTAGATGAGGCACTCTGCTCTGGGTGATCAGGGAAAAACTTCATGCAAGAGCTGATGTTTGAGTGACATCTTGAAGGTTGAGTAGAATATTTTTATGTTGAAAGGGGGAAGAGAGCTTCACAGGTGAAAAGACCAGGAGAAGCCAGAAGCAGAGGAGTAGAAAGTGGCAAAGTTGTACACTTCACGCTGGCAGGGGCTGTATCACATACGTCTTTGAATCTCTCACGGCATTAGAACAGGCAAACCTCGGAGATATTGCGGGTTTGGTTCTAGACCACTGCAATAAAGCGAGTCACATGAATTTTTTGGTTCCCCAGTACATATAAAAGTTAGGTTTACGGGGCTTCCCTGGTGGCGCAGCGGTTGAGAGTCCGCCTGCCGATGTAGGGGACACGGGTTTGTGCCCCGGTCCGGGAAGATCCCACATGCCGCGGAGCGGCTGGGCCCGTGAGCCATGGCCGCTGAGCCTGCGCGTCCGGAGCCTGTGCTCCGCAACGGGAGAGGCCACAACAGTGAGAGGCCCGCGTACCGCAAAAAAAAAAAAAAAAAAAAAAAAAAAAAAAAAGTTAGGTTTACACTATATTGTAGTGTGCAGTACCATCACATCTAAACAAACAATGTACATACCTTAGTTAAAAAAATACTTTATTGCTAAAAATGCTAAGCATCACCTGACAACGCAGGGTTGCCACAAACGTTCAATTTGTGAAAAACACAGTATCTGCACAGTGCGATAAAATGAAGTATGCCTGTATAGTCCACATGCAGTAAGTACTTGCTGGGTTGAATTAATTAGACTTGATTTTAAGTGGTTTCATCTAGTTCCTAAGTGAATAATGTGTTACAAATGAGGTAGAGAGCGATATCTGTTATAAGCCTGGGTTAAGTGCCGGAACTTATACTAAGACTAAAATTGGAAAGGTAACTTAAAAATAACTTTAATGGCTTTTTTCCAGGCAGCATAGCCATACATAAAGTAGCTGGTGCAGAAGGATCCAGTCCCCGGTTGTGCAAATATTACTTTTGAAGTAAGCAGAAGACAATACCCTCTTTTGCTCTAATTTAGTAAAATTATGACATTAGCAACTTTTTAAATAAATTACGAAAAAGGTGTTCATTACATCCATACTATATTTAGAAGCCATCTTACCATATATTAGTTTTGGGATAGTAATTGATATAATTTTTACATTATCTGGAATTTCAAAGAAAAACAATGTTTTATTCTGCTAATGCAGAAACAACCAGAGTTCAAAAGAAGTGTCATTTTAAAAAATTGAAAAAATTTTTATTTTATGAAGTGTCATTTTTAATCCTCAGTCCCAAACTTCCAGGAACTTTGGAATAAAATAAAAAATGCAAAAGAGCTGTGATTTAATAGTTCCAGAAACTGCCAGGTTCTAAGTTATCTGTGTGTAAGCCAACCAGCATAACCATTTGTAGACTAAGGCTCATTGTTCCAAGACTGATGTCACTAGTCTAATTTTGAATGTGATGTGGGTGATGGGAAATGAAGGTGAAGATCAATCTCACTGTGTGGTGGGTGTATGATTTGGAAAAGAACTGGGGATTATACATAAAATGGTCCCTAGCAAAACCATGCCTTACCAGTGGAACTGAAATCCACAGGCCCAATCCACTTGAAGGCGGGTTTCCGGCCTCGCTCTTCTGTTACATGCACTTTCTTTATCAGTGCCAAGCTGGTCAGAACATTGGCTATGTCATAGAGGCGTCGTACCTTTGCTAGAAGATATAAAGACAGTTGCGGTCACACCATACATTGGTCAGCAACACCATTACGTTTTCGTTTATGTGACAGGTCACTTTCTAGCCACCATATATAAGCCTCTAGCAGAGAGCAGTGGGGTAGCGTGAAGAGACCAGTGGCTCCGGCGTGAAATCACCCAGGACTTATGTATCTGATGACACTACTAAGAGAAGGTCACTGTGTTCTCCCATTTCCACAACTTCACACCTCGTACAAGAGGAACCTGGTGACAGGCCAGGATCGCTGTGATTGCAAACGTACCAAGAGAGGGAAATGGGCTGTAATGAAAGGCTTAGGAAATGTAATTCTGATCTGTGGCTCGTCAAAAGCTTGCCTGGAGTTTCTTCCAGCAGGAGGTGGTGGCACCTGCTCCATCAGGCAGCTAGGCTGTGAAAATGACAGGGATTCCCCAGAGCTTCCTGAGAGGCTGCACTGCTGGGCACACAGACTGTCTAGGGCTCAAGGTTACGAGGTATGACTGTGCTGAAGACAGGCAGCGCCTCACCTTTAATCCCAGTGTTCTGGCCACCCAGCGGGGGAGGGGTGGGATGGGCATTCCCTGAGCCTGAAGAGGTTTTGTGAGAGACATTTGAAAGTACAGGGATTGGGGGAGAAATTCAGAGGGGTGGTAACACATTAAACAGGCAGGATGATGCCCACAAAGTAAGTTCTACTCAAGAAATCAACGTATAGGTCGGAAACCTACTTGAACTTAGGGCTAGGATCAAGCAAAGGGCTTTGATTACCGACCAGAAACATCAAGCATTCACCCCAGATGCCATAGTCTTCCCAATCCTGATAGAGCTGGATTTTATCTAGTCATTTCTCCCACAGGGTGGCTATACTTCTAGCTGGAAACAAACAAAAAAAAGCTAGAGAATGTTCAGCTCATGGTTTCTCAGGGCTTGAATGAGCTACCAGGAGCCAAGGGCCTTTGGCTCAGGACCCAGGTTTGATGCAAAAGGAAGATGCACGGGGTGTGAAACTTGGAAACACTTTCCTCGTCCAGCAGCCATGTCCCACCACCCCTATACCCTACCCTGCTCATTCCTCTGGTTCTTACCTGTAGACAACTTTCATGTCCACCCATCAGAAGAGTATGCAGGGGGCAAGGAAAGAAGGGAAAGAAAACTCAGACATTCCGTCTTGGATGCAGCGATACTAAAGAGAAATGCAAAGCCTCTTACATCCTCCCTGACCTGCATTTATGGGATGCCATTCTGCTTCTACCATCCACTCTGCCGGGGAAAAGGCATATGGGACAGAACTTTCACAGGAATTCTGGTATGTGACCAGCTTACCTCTCACAGCACCAAGAACCTTTATGAAGGCAGGAAGGAGTGCACGTCTCAAAAAAAAAAATAAGTTTTTAAATCTCTGAGGCAGCAAACATCAGCATATGACATCCCACTCTTTCTGTGCTAATAAGTGGATTTAGGTGAAGATGCTTACTTTTAAATTTACTGTGATCCGGCGTATCTTGGCTTTCTTCTATCAGTATTTTGGCAGCCACGTCAAGAGTAACAATCTTGGTTTTGGAGACCAGGAACAGCATGACAAACTTCTGGCTCATAATTCTCAGGGACTTATCTTTTCTACTGTTTGCAGATGCTACAAAGGGAATAAAACAAAAGCGTCAAAACGTAATTTACCACAAGAGAAACTGTACTTCTAGTTTGCCAGACCTATCTAACTGTATCAGCAGATGGAAACATCACTCTTGTTACAGTGATCAGCGGAAGCCTGTTGGACACACATCATAAAAAGATGGTTCACAAAGAAATAAGACAGATTTTCTTGTGGGTCATAAAATTACAGTAGGTATAAATTCTGAAATGCTTTATATTCATACTTCATTGAATAGAAGCCATGAAGTAGTTTTCCTGAAGCAGTTTTGGAAAAGATCAAAGTAGAGGGATAAAAGGATAGAGTTAGGGACCAGGAACTATTTTCAGAACATCAACTCTTCCCTCAATGGCAAGGTCTCCACTTTTATGTCTCTGAGCCCACAATAGCTAGACTGTACCCTCCACATAGTAGGCACCCACCTCTTCCATTGCTTTTCAGAAATAAGTGAAGAAATAATAAGTAAATAGGAGACACTGATTAGATGTGTGTTGCCATTGATGGCAGGCAAACCATCGCCGACAGATGGCTGTCTCCTCTGGTTATGAGGATAAGAACTGGCTCATAGGGTGGAATTAAAAGGCATGAGGTAGTAAATGGAACGAAAGCCAGGCCCACCCTTCCATTCCTATTGCTTATAAAAGCAAGTGAAACGTTAGGGATACCTGCACTTTATTATCTTAGCAAGGAGCAGCAGGGTGAGAATGCAGATCAATGGTTAAAGGAGGGACAGCATAAATATGAGCTGGGAGGGGAAGAACAATGTAATATAAGTAAAAAAAAAAAAAAAACTGCATCAAATAAAGGTTGTTCATCTTTCTAATCAGTATTTTCTGCTAATGGGGTTCTTTTCTAAGTCATCTACTCCAGTATATAATTAAACAAATAGGATCCTTTGGAGAGAGAAATTCTTTCCAAGTAAATTTTCCTTAAAGGCTCACAAGCAGGAATCAGCATGGGGCTGTCAATCTGAAACGGGAGCGCTGTTCGAGATCTACGGTCCAAACACACCAAATACCAAGTGAAACTGCTACTAGACAGTTTTTCAGTGAGGTTGAGTGGGCAGCCCAGTCGGGAAGCCATCTGTCTCCCTGTCTTCAGGAGAGAGAATAAGAGGACATCTCCCTCCAGGGTGGTCCATTTGGTTCCTCCCATCTTAGCAGTGACTCTCTTCAGAAGACACCATCGCCCTCTCCCTGCCATTACTCGTGTGGGTACCGTGGACTCACAAGAGGGATAGTCCGGTTCAGAGAAATCCAGTAACTGTGGATCCTGGGAATCTGGACAGCCATCTCTTTTGCGTTCCCCAAATTTATAATCCATCAGGTCGAGCTCTTTCTGTTGGAGGTGGGCCATCTGCTCTTCGTATTTCTGCTCCTCTCCTAGCCTCTGGAGGTTCCTCAGGGTTTTGGGCAGGCTGTGCCGTCCGTGCCAGCCGTACTGATTCTTGGCCACCCGGCTGACCAGATGCAGCGACTCCAGCACATTCACAATGTCGTAGATGCGTCTCCTTTCAACGCCTGTTTGAAAAAGAGAAGCCAGCCATCATCATGCCGACCAACATTTTTGAGTATAAAGTCCTTGAAGGCTTGGACCTTGTCTGTGGATTATTTTGTGTGATACTCTGCCCAGCAAATATAATTGCTCAACAAATTCATACTATATGAATGCAAGCAAAAGAAATTTTTTTCTTCTTGGGATCCAACTCTCGATAAGATCTAGGATAAACATCCACCTTGAGATGGATGACAGTTCCATCTGTATTACATAAATAGTAGAGCAACTTTCTTTGGACCTGTTAGGCAAACCACATGAACATTTCAGTGCGTTAAAACTGGTGGGCTTCAGCAACACACGTCACAGTAATAAATGCTTGATGAATGTTGGATGGTTGATTTTGACTTGTAATCCTAGTTATACAGACTATAGAACTGTGTCCAGTAACTGTTAACTCATTATTGGACCATATTCTCCTTTCCTGGAGTTTGAATGATGTGAAAAAATTACTTGTTAATTCTCTTAATGGCCAGTAAGGAAAACAGATGGTAAATATTTTGTTTCCCATTTTGCACTGGCAACTCAGGAGTCAAGGGCTTGGGCACCCTTCTCAAGTTGCTGGAGGAAGCTAGTGCCAGGGCTGGAACAACGTACAGGCCGCCCTCTGCTCATCACACCTGTGGACAACTCTCCCTGGGCTCCCATTCACTGTATCCTGCCAAACAGCCCATTAATAAAGCACAGAAACTCTAGCAGAGGCTGACCATCCAGTTCATCAATTCCCTACCCACTTTCCCAACACTCCCTAAATAGCCAGGATTACGAGCAGTCTATTGAATTTACTAAAAATATTTACGCTGGTTAAGTGCGGGGGCTTCAGGGTCAGACTGCATGAATTGGAATCCCTGCGTTATCCCTTACTAGTCGGGTGAGCCTGGGAAGTTACTTAATCTCTCTGTGCCTTAGTATTTATCTCATAAAATGATGAGCATTAAATGTGATCATAAACTTAAAGGGTTTCTGATAGGTGTTAATTTATCTACTCTTTGTATGTTATTTGGTAAATATCAGAACTTCCTGCGTGGCACTGGAGATACCTAAAATTCCTGCTAGCATAAGAGGTGACAGTAGAAACAGATTTTTAAATCTTCCATCTTGACTCATCCTGTTATGCAATAGGCCCTTAGGCTTTGGGGACTCAACTGGCCCCTTGTGCTCTCACCTAAGTATCCGTAACAAAAGCCTCCAGGCATCTCTCAGAAGACTGGCCCAGCTACAAAAATGCCTTCTTTCTCTTCACTTGCCAAGAGCTGTTCTATAATCAGCGCAGACTTGGTGCACATAGCTCTTGGCCTTTCAAAGATTTAACACAAGAAATAAATCAGGTTACAATGAAAACTGTGGAGCTGAGAGGAAATTCTACCCCATGCATGAAGAGGCATTTTGCAGTCAGAACATTTCGGCTCATGACCTGGAAAGGCTCTTCACTCTCAAAAGCCCAGGCTTTGGTGCCAGATGCCTGCTGGAAGGTGTTGGCCAGAGCAGTCAGCAGCCCCTTGTCCGGATCTGCCTGGCTCCTTATTCCAGTCTGTTTTCATATATTAACACATCTTGTTGAGAGTGGAACGTTACAAACCTTCCCATTAGAAATGTCATGTGAATGCAACTGAGACAGCCCAGGGCCAGCCATATGTCTGGCTGTTTTGTTATTCTGTATTAGACACAAGCTGCTAAGTCTCCATCTAGTGGCTAGACATCTCAAGAAATAAAGGAAGATTTGGACAACTAAGAGAGGAAGATGATGCTTGCTATGCACCATAAGTGTTCAGAAGGTGGTGCTGGCAAAAGCCCATAGGCAGCTACTTGTCTGAATAATCACTCACCTTCGCAATCTGGACTAACTGTCCACTGGCTGGGTGCACCTAAACTTCCCACGTCACAGGTCTCAAGTCCTGCAGGTAACTCTGGGGCTTGCTCTGCCAGGAAAGTCTTCCCTGGCATTGAGCCTTCTTTTTCTTTTGTATTCAAGGCAATCCGATTAATCGTAGGCATGGCATTAGTTATGCCCTTGGAGATTTACCAATTGTTACCATGCTTCCCTTATGCCCCACAGAGCTTATCAAGAGCATCTCAGCCCAATAAATAGTTTCCCAGGCTGTGTAACTTTCCATTTACTAAAGTCACTCCCAGTTCTTTAACCTCTTATCTATAATATCAGTATCGAATCTACATGAGACCAGAAACTGGGAATGAATGCAATTTGAATGCTTTGCACATCGTTGGTTAAAATATGGTCTTAAAGCTTGTGACCTGGGATAGAGCAGGAGTTTAGACTCAATGCCAGGAGATGGTTACCCCTGAAACAGCTTCTAGGAAGGGACTCCATTTTTACGATCTCACGTGAAGAGAGATGGCAGGTTCATCTGGCAGGTCTTGGAAATTGTGAGACAGCAGGAAGCTGTTGCAAAAATCTTTGGCATTCTGTTCCAGGCGGTTATAACATGGGGATTTACAGCCCATATGAGAGTAGGATCCCACTCTTCTGTCCTCCCTGGGACCTGTAATGTAGCTTTCCAACATCTAATCTTTTGTCTTCTGCACTGATATCAGTGCAAGGACTCTTGATGTGGCCTGGGTATATGGAGGAAGGTGGCTTCGTGAACCCCAATGAGAAAGACATCGTATGATCTGTTGTTTTACCCTCATCTTCTTTTTTTTAATTTATTTTTGGCCGTGTTGGGTCTTTGTTGCTGAGCGCAGGCTTTCTCTAGTTGCGCGGCGAGCGGGGGCTACTCTTCGTTGCAGTGCATGGGCTTCTCACTGCAGTGGCTTCTCTTGTTGGGGAGCACGGGCTCTAGGCGCGCGGGCTGCAGGAGTCGTGGCACGAGGGCTCATAGCTGTGGCTCGCGGCTCTAGAGCGCAGGCTCAGTAGTTGCGGCCGCACGGGCTTAGTTGCTCCACGGCATGTAGGATCTTCCCGGACCAGGGCTCAAACCCGTGTGCCCTGCATTGGCAGGCGGATTCTTAACCACTGCGCCACCAGGGAAGTCCCAACCCTCATCTTCTTAAGACTAGTTTCCGGACCCGGTTCCTCAGCTATGTCTACACCAAGCCTCTGTCCAGCTGGCTCACCTTCCCCTTCTTGGTTCATTGCTACCAATGCCAGAATACTGTATTCTACTTCCGGGTTCTAAAATGGCTCCCCGTCAAAGCCCTCTGCTTCCTGTAGAGGATCACAGGATGGCTTGAAGATGGTGGAGGGGGTGGGGGGAGTACCTCTAATGAGAGCTGAGTAGAAACTGTTCCATGTAGCAATAAGAGTAAGCCAGGCTCTGAGTTGGGCATGTTACTGACATTATCCCCAACTTTTCTAAGTTTCTGCAAGGTAGGTGCTATGGTCCCTAGGCTGTAGTTGAGAAAAGAATAATTAACTTTTTAAAGCTCTCACAGTCTATAAATTAGAGAGCTGGGCTTGAAATCCAGCTCTGTCTTACTCAAAGTACAGCCCATGGTCTTCCCATCACAACACACTGGTTCCTCATTACCTCAATTTCCAGCAAATAAAATCTTTTTAGCCATCAGTTTGAATCATTCAGAGTGATCATCATCTACTGGGTCACATTCTTTGAGCTACAGGAAGATATAGAACTAATAAACAAACTAAAAATATACTCTATCATAAAGACTACTGGGCTGATTTCTTCGAGCCTTTTTCTCCCCTGTATGCAAACCCTCCTAATCTTTTAAGGGGACACTCTGACATCTTCAAATCATGTGATTTCTACTTATTTATTGTCAACAGTATGTTCATTCTGAAACCAACTGCAATCCACGTCCACTAGGAGTCTCTATTCTGAATCAGCAGTCTGCATATTTATAGTCCAGACACCACTGCACATTACACACACCCACGCCATGTGAATGGGTGTATTCCTCTTTGTTATAAGGCTTAGCTCTTTGAGTTATATCCAGATGTGCTTTTACTAGTTGGGCAGACTTGCTGTGAAGGTCACAGTATAGGGCTTCAAACATAATGCTCTCGCTTTCAAATCGTGCTTTATAACAAAAATAACACCAGTTCTGAACTCTTTGAAGCATTTTAAAAAATAAACAGAAGGGTATTTCTAAATATCTTTTGAGTCTGTCTGAAATAACATGGGATTAAGATATTAGATATTAATTTGTAATGTGAGTCTTCTGTAAACATATTTTTTAAGCTTAAAAAAACCAAATATTTGTTTGACCCTCAGGCCTAAAAGGCTCCCTGGAATTCTATGCATAATGATGATGACAGAAGAAAAGCTCTACCTGCTCCTCTGTCCTCACTCTTTTTTTTTTTTTTTTTTTTTGCGGTACGCGGGCCTCTCCCGTTGCGGAGCACAGGCTCCGGACGCGCAGGCTCAGCGGCCATGGCTCACGGGCCCAGCCGCTCCGCGGCATGTGGGATCTTCCCGGACCGGGGCACGAACCCGTGTCCCCTGCATCGGCAGGCGGACTCTCAACCACTGCGCCACCAGGGAAGCCCCTGTCCTCACTCTTTTGAGGGTCAGCTCTTTACTTAGTAAAGGAGGTGATCTGAAGCCTTTGGCTTGCCCGAGGAATCAACTTCTCACCGTAACTGGAGACAGGCCTCCAGGTGATCCCACGATACATACCGAGACTGACAGCAACTTCATCTAGGGAGATGGTAGTTTTCTCAGTTGACAGTGGATAACTTGGATAGCGAGCTAGAAACTTCTGGCACAGGAGTCCTAAACTTTTCTGTTTTCTGCTTGGCCTTTGCTTTTCAAATTCGTCCACAGCACTGTCCCCAACAACATCAAGCTACAGAGGGCAGACAGAGGGAGGGGGGAAATGTCACAGTTAACATCTTAACAGAGAAATTGCAATGGGTGGTATTGGCGAGTGGAGGGGAACATCTAAATCCATACCATCCTAGATTCTGGTTAAAATGCATTTCCTAATCTAATTTTCTTAACATTTTACCTATTGCTTTCTCTGAACTGAACTTTTCCTCCTTTGTGATTTGAGGCTGAGTCTACTGTTTAAAATAAAAAATGAACAATGCAGTCATTTATAGGTTGCTACAGCCTTGATTTATAGGTTGCTACACCCTTGCTACTAGCGTGCTTGTTAGACTGAGATCAGCACCACCAGGAGCATGTTAAGAAGTATAAAACCTCAGGCCTCACCTCAGACCTGATGTATCAGAATCTGTCTCTTCCTAAGATCCTGTGTAATTCCTATTAACGTGAAAATTTGAGATGTACTTGCCTGCAGTGTGTCACCAAACTCTTTATTGTTCACAATTTACCAAGGGTTGATGGAACTGAACAGGGGAGCTAAATCTTATTCTTCGTTATTCTTTCTTATTGTAAGTACATTAAACTAGTGTCCTTGTCTTATCAACTCACATTTGAAAAAGGCTCAGTTCAAGCCCCAGGAAAAAGTTTTTTTTAAAAGTATAGATATGCTGCTTGTTCAGTAGCTCTGGTTCCCTACAGGACAGGTAATTTAAAGATGATTTAACTTTAAAGCCCCAAACCAACGAACTGAACATACGTGAGAATGATAAAATTCCCCAAGTCAAAAACATTTAGATTAATATTACCCTTAAAATCAAAGCAACAATTATAATTCATGGCAGCATTAAAAAAAATCCAAATTTCTTCATTAAATCAAAATTATTAAATATCATTGCTTAAAAAAATTATCATTTAAAAATGTGTACTGGTGAAGACAGTATCATACAGAAGAAAAGAAAGCATTCATTATGAAAAATGAGATATAGAATAAGAGTTCCACTTCAGCTGTAAATAAATAAAAAGATTAAGTGGAGTACTGCTTTTGACTCAATAGTAACCGAAAAACTGAGAATTCTGTGACTTTTTAATAATCAGGTAAACATTTTAAAATTCTATGAAAGGTCTTAGAAGCACAGCCTGTTTACCTGCAGACAGTCTGTAAATGCATCATCCTTGTTCTCAATGGGTCTGAACAGTCCTTTTTTCTTCTCTCGGTCTCTTATGTCTGGGCTGGCAGCACTAATGAGCATCTTCAGGTTAGCGGTGGGTGTCCATGGTTCTGCTTGCTGTCTGTCGACAAGCTTAACAGGAGTGATGGGATTTCTTTCTGGAGTGAAGATTTTTTGTTTCGATAAGTCAATTGGTTCATTTTTTATTGGCGTCTTTGGGGCCATCCTTGAGCGATCAACAAATATATTTTCCTATTTTAAAAAAGAGACCTTTTAGTGAAAATGAGAAAGGGCAGGTATCAGCTAACAGTACACTTTATTCCCATTATTCACTAAGTCATGAAAATACAAACAGACCTATGTGTTCAGGGCTGAAAAGTATCAGGATAGGTAGGACTAATGAAAATAAACAGAAGGATCCATGGGAACCGAAGAGTGGCTGCTACTCCCTTTAAGCATGTTTTTCACAGCACCTCTGTGAAAGAAGTCATGAGTGTTATGCGTCGCTGGTGGATGCTTGTAATAGGCGGGGATGATAATAAGAGCAAATGTGGGTTGAGCCCATATTGCTTCTAAGTGACATATTTTTTTAAACACTACTTATGAGTTTGCACTAGTGAAGAGCAATTATGCTTTTGTTCAGTGTTCACCAGGGCTAATAGAGCAATTACCAGGACAGAATAATGGAAGGGCATCCAACAAAATGCCACGTTTCAAACCACCCAGCTATCTAATGTCACTCCCCCAGAGCAGTGCTTCTCAAACTACCCCTGGTTAAGGACCAGGGTTTTTCACAGACTGAAAACTCCCAGAGACTGATACATGGTCTTACTTCATAGGACTCATATGCAACTCCCATCACATGTGACTCTCTTGAGTTTGCCACTCAACTTGACCTACAGCTTGTTCGACAAGAAGAGACCACTGAGCACAGGTTTAGATGTCACGGGCCAGATCGACTGAATGACTGTAGAGGTTTCTAAGTGCTGAACTCTCAAGTTCTGTTCGTAATGTGTTGCAGCTTGGTAATAGTTTGTGGCCTAGCACCTTCCCCCAGACTCTTTGAATAAACTATCTTAGATAATTAAAAGAAAAGATTAATGATGGGTTCATTAATCCATTAAGAAAAAGGACTAAGTACACACAACTCGCGTTTGGAATTACTAAATTACCGAAACAAATTTCTTTCCCCTAAAATAAGTTTTTGCCATTCAAACCCAGAAAGATTCTGCTCTTCCCATAGTTGAACTCACCTCCAGGTAGTAGTGCCTTTACGTAATTAGGAAGGTGGATGAATTACATATTTGTCACTCCCTTTCCTGCACACAATATCACTCTATAGATTATTGCATGCTTGGATTTTGGCTGAACAGTGGTTTAAAAAAAAGTGTTTTCCTATAAACGAGCAACATATGAAGAAGGAAAAAGAATTGTTTGGGATGGACTTCCCTGGTGGCGCAGTGGTTAAGAATCTGCCTGCCAATGCAGGGGACACAGGTTCGAGCCCTGGTCCGGGAAGATCCCACATGCTGCGGAGCAACTAAGCCCGTGCACCACAATTACTGAGCCTTCGCTCTAGAGCCTGCGAGCCACAACTACTGAAGCCTGCGCGCCTAGAGCCTGTGCTCCACAACAAGAGAAGCCACTGAAATGGGAAGCCCGCACACCACAACGAAGAGTAGCCCCCGCTCGCCGCAACTAGAGAAAGCCCGCGCGCAGCAATGAAGACCCAACGCAGCCAAAAATAAATAAATTAAATAAATAAATTAAAAAAAATTGTTTGGGAGAAACTGGAGTTTGCGGTAGCAGGCCAACTCTTGTTTTCTGGATCAGCAGAAGCTGCAGCTAGCCATGGTGAGGTTCTGTCCTAGGGTAGCAGGAAAGGGGTGGAGATGGGGGTGATGATTTCTCACGCCACTGGCGCAGTAAGCATCCGGCCTGAGGCAGTGCATCTATTCACATCTCTTAACAAATCCCTACTAGTATACAATTCTGATGAAGTCTTCTACAAGGGAACTCTCAAGGGAAAGTCCTGAGTGCATATTATGTGCTACACATGATACCTGGTTCATGCACTTTACACCTATTAACTCCTCATCCAATCCTGTAACCGAGGTAGTAGTATTTTTCTAGCCTGCAGATGAAGAAACTGAGGCACACAGAGGGTGCCTTGCCCAAGGTCACATACAACCTCATTCAGTATAAAAGTCATTGGTAAGGCAAGAAATAGCTGACAGCAGAAGTTTCCAAAATTCTGCATCTAGAAGTAAGCTTGTCCTGGGTGTGAATTGGGAGGAAGTTATCTTTTTCGCAGCTCCAACAAAAGGTATCCAGCAGGCCACAGGTCCCCACTAGCCTCTATGGAGAGGCAGCACGGGAAGCAGTTCTGCACATGGGCTGGTAGGGCCAGCTTACCGGCCTCTGCTACTTATCAGCAGGGTGAAAGCAGGCAATTCCCTTCTCACTTTAATTCTCTCAACTGAAAATGAAGTTCATAAAAACACTGATCTCCAGAGTTATGAGAATAGTTCCTGGCATATAGTGAACACTCAATAAAACTTAGCTATTCTCTCTCCCCCTGCTCCACTTCCTGTTCTTTATTACCATCCATCCTGGCCCTCAGAGCTAATATAACATAGCACACTGTACTGCTATTTAACTCCCTGGGCATGTGTCTTGTCTCATTGACGAGACTGTGCACTTCTGGAGGTCAGGGAGCTAGTTCCACACGTCCCATTCCTCACAGTTTTTGGCACAATGCCTTCCCCTTTGCATGTGCTCAAGGAACACAGGACCTTGATTATCTAGTTATTTCAAAAGGTATCCCAATGGTGGAGGGCGTGTCCCAGGCTTGTTGAGGTGCAGAGATTCATCCTTCTTCTCCACGGCCCTCATGGTACCTGTCCTCCCAGGAACACTGAGCTCCTATTTTTTCCCTACCAAGGAGCAATTCAGATGAATTATTTCCTCCAGCACTTTGACATATTTTCACTACAGTTTAAGTAATACTTAAAGTAGGAGGGGAGTTATGTCACATGGTAGGTTACGATCGTTATCACACCTCTACTCAACAGAAAAAAATGCCAAGCAAATTGTTTTCTGAGGTTTCAGGTGGGCAGAAAGTCAGCTGCAATCTAATCACATCCTGATCCATCTGTCTGTCTATCCTGCAATCCTGACACTGTAGAAGGCAAAGGAAAGGGGATTGGAATGAGAATTCAGAAATAGAGCGGTTTTGACTCCACTCTATATCTTTCTGATACTGCACAAATTGTTCATTTTGTCTGGGCCCAAGTTTCCGATCTTTGAAATAAGGGGTTCAGACCAAATTATATATCTCCAAGGCTTTCCAGCAAGGCTACCCAGCCATGTGGTGGACACTGGGATGCACCTGGCTCACTTCTGGAATGAATGACTCATTTCCCCAGCTGCTGGAGTAATGCCAATAGTAAGCTTCTTCACGCTTTGGCTGAAGAGGGCTGACTCATCCGGGATCACACGCCTTCCCGAGAAGCCGGTACTGTCCTCAGTGGCTGGGAGAGGCAGCATTGACCTGTAACAGCTTGGTCCCCTTACCCCAACTCAGGACTCCTCCGAGGGGTCGTCCCAGAACTCCCTATGGGGTAAACCCAACTTCCACTGAGACTGTTCTGCAGCTCTGCTTCTCCCTCTGTCTAATTCTGCTGCCTTCCCTTCCCTTAAATGGGCTCCCATCCCCAGGGCGCTCCCTAATAAACCACCTGCATACTAATCTCCACGTCAGATCTGCTTGCCAGGAAGTCAAGCTGCAACACCCTGGAAACCACCTCTTCAATTAGAGGGGGCCTGGAGAGAGTCCCCAGGAAACAGGTTCTCCAGTTCTCATGTGCAAATGGAGGTGATGCACCTTGGCTTACCTGCCATGCAGTTGCTGTGAGGATTAGATCAGATAATGAGAGTGAAAGCAGTTTGTAGTCTGTGAAGTGCTGTGCAAATGTTCATCACCATCATCATCATTATTATTTATTATACCAGCATTATGACTGAGCTGTAAGCTGACATGGAAAGGACCTGGTAATTAGAAGATCTTGGTTCTAGTCTTGCTTCTGTCTCAGATACAGCTTTAATCATGTTACCTCAAATAGTACACAGACGTCAGCCTGTTCAAGGCCCTTGGTGACATTTTGCCAACCTCTTTTCCGGTCCCATCTCACGCACGTCCCACATTTTGTCCAAACAGTCCATCGTTCTTCTTCAAACCTGCCCCAAATTTTATCACACCTGAGCCGTTGCTCACACCATCACGTTGACTCTAAAGCCATGGGCTAAGCTTTGCCCACTGAAACCCGACCTGCTGTTTAAGACTCATTGCAAATATGACAGGCACGTCAGGAGGCGTCTCTTTCTAGCTATTGACTAATAACTCTCCTTCCCTTCAGAGCACACTTTCCAGAATTAGTAATCCACACGGAGGGCTTTCCCCTGCCTGTCTCCCAGGGGTTTCCTCAAACCACCAGTCTGCTCTGATCCACTGCTCTCACTTCGGTCATCTGTCAGTCGACAAGTCAATGGCAAAATATTGCACTTGACCTCACTGCAACGGTTAAGACTGTTGACTATTTGCTTTATAAAACTCTCAGTCCTTCTGAGCTACCACTTTTTGCTCTCTTGGTTCTCTTCTGACTGTTCCTTCTCAGCCTCCTTCACGGGCTCCTCTTTTTCTACTCTTAGAAACTCAGCCCTCCACACCTCCCTGTTTGCTCTCTCCAGGGCAGCTCACCCACTCATGTACAAGGCTTTAAAACCAACCTGTATGTTGTTAATTCCCAACTTTGTATCTGGCTAGGACTTTCCGTGAATTCCCAGATCAGGCAACCAACTGCCTCTTGTACATATTTATTTACCTGTAATCACACGGGTACAAATATATGCTTCAAGTTGAACTCACCTTCTTTTTTAACCACTCCCAAAAGATGAATGACCTTCAAAGAAAACCCATGCCTGCTAAGTCTAGGCGTGTCCCCAAATTTACCATGCTGATTTACTTCTTTACTAGTTTCCTTCCTCTCTACTTGCCTAAGTCTTAGCACTCATCCCTTCAAGCCCTAGCTCAAGTGTTATCTCCTTCACAAAGCCCTCCCAATAGCTCAATCCTTGTTGTCCACCGCTTCATCCCAAACCATCCTTTTTCTACTTTTGTCATTCCTAAATGCACTGTAGACAACTGAAGAGGAGAGTCTTGCTTATAATCTCACAACTTGGGCACAGTAAGATTGGGTAATGGCATTGAAAACTCCCCTATGTTTTAAAGAAAAGTTTCTCCGTGAGTGGTAAGAAGATGCATGCCTACCTGTAGACCTTGAGCAATGAAGATCAGACAGTCAAGAAAGATAAGTCCTCTAAATGCCGACTGACCCATAGGATACTGTTCCAGGCACCCACCAGAGGCTTTCAAGAAGTACCACTAGCTTCTTGCCACTCTGGAAACTTTGAACATTTCTTGAATGTCCACGGCACATATACTCATATAGATTCTGCCTATAATGACCGTCTTACTCCTTCTTGTTTCTTTATAGTTGAAGTCCTCAGCCCAGATATTACCTCTGTGAAGCTTTCCAACTTTCCCTAGACTCCCCATGAATTTTTTTCTTAATCTTCTGTTCTGCTGGGGCACTTGGTTCCCACTCCTATAGCTCTTACCAAATCACAGTCTAGTTGGTTAGTTTTACATCTCAGTCCCTGAAAGTGTCTCAGGTAACCGAGGGCCAGGCCTGCATCATATTCATCTTTGGGCTGTCAGTTCAAATGAGTAAGGTGTGGGGCTTCCCTGGTGGCACAGTGGTTGAGAGTCCACCTGCCGATGCAGGGGAAACGGGTTCGTGCCCCGGTCCGGGAAGATCCCACATGCCGCGGAGCGGCTGGGCCCGTGAGCCACGGCCGCTGAGCCTGCGCGTCCGGAGCCTGTGTTCTGCAACGGGAGAGGCCACAACAGTGAGAGGCCCACGTACCGCAAAAAAAAAAAAAAAAAAAAAAAAAAAAAATGAGTAAGGTGTGAACAGTATGGGTTGCTGGGTGCTTTACAGACACCCAAAGAGGAGAGGCTACTTATTAATTTCAATTTATGGAAGAAAAAATAGGCTTAGGGAAGCTAGGAGACTTACTAAACCACTGTACCCCCAGCCCCTGAAACATAAATATTTGTTGAAACACTGAATAAATATATTTATTTGAGGTTATGAAGCTAACAAATGGTAAAGCAGGAAATCAAACCCAGATCTCTCTGACTCCAAATCCCACGTTCTCGGCAGCCCTAGAAATCCTCCTTCCTTTACTTCACAGCAATGTGAAAAGAGAGACAAAAGCCCAGCCTAGCATTTCGCAGGAGCGCTCTGTTCTCTTCCTTTGCCATCTCTTTGACAGGTGAAATAAGCCCTGCTCGTGTATTCTATTTCAAACATTTTAACCACTTTCCCAAACCTCTATGGCGTCATTTGAGGTTTTCTCTACACCCACTAAAATATGAAAGCTCAGCTGGGCACAGCACTTTACTGGGCTAACTAGAGTAGGAGAAGTAACCTTGTTGAAGGCACGATAAAAAGTCATTGACCCAGAAGGAAAGAGGTGGACACTTTGACTTTATATAAAAGTATACACATTCTTTCAAGGCTGTCCCATCCAAATTACAAAGGAAAACAAAAAGTTTTGCTCTGAAACTCCCAAAGCCAAAACTCTGAATATATACTTTAAAGTCTGGGCATTGCCACTCTCAGATGGCATAGCGAGTTCTTTAAAAATGCTCTTTAAAAGAATAATGTTTTGGTATACTTCTTTTCCTAACAAAAATAAATCAAATGGTGGAGGGAAAAAAACCCCTACATGAAAAAGCATACAGTTTCACACCTACCCAAAATTAACGGTTGTCAAGTATTCTTCAAAGGCCCATGTAACAGGTGCTTTGCAACCAGGCAATTTCATTGTGGGTGCTAAGCCTAAAATTAAGCCCAGGAACCAGAGAAGTTCAATGCCTATGGAAGTTGCTATGCTCAGATTGATATTTAAACTTTGTAAACCTGGGTTTGTCATATCTACTTGCCTCTGCCCAAAAATGCTTAGATGTTCGCTACTAACAAGCTATTACACCTTTTCGGTAGGGCACCGGCTGGTGAGGGCATTGTGCTGACATGGGTCCTGTTTAGACATTGCTATGGCCGGTTCACTTTGTAATGTTTCTTGAAGACGCTACTATTGTCTTACAAATCACAAGGCATGCAAAAACCACAAGGGAAAGCTCAGTGCAAAACCAGAAGTAACACTGTAAAATATTCAAAGAGTCCTTGGTGAGCTCAGTCACTTTTTCTCCCTATATGGGAGACACTGGTCATGTTCTTGGGAGAATGGAACCACCTCTAGGAGCTGGTCCATCAGGATGAAGAACATTTCACTGCACTTTTATAATCTAGCATTTAGAGTGAAAAAGTCTATTTTCCTGGGAACTGAGGCTTAATATTCCTGCCCAGCATTAGCTAATTCTACTCTTGATAACTACAGTTATTACAAACCTTTGATTGCAGTGTCTAGCATATCTTTGATTCATATAAGTCAGTTTCAACATTACATCTAACCACTGCACAATGACTGAGAAATTCAACAATAATGGTTGGATACCTCCTCCATTAAAAAAAAAAAGAAAGAAAAGCATAGTCCTAAAATGTTCATCAAGATTATTATGTTTTTAAGACAAATATAAGTGGCATTTTGGAATCCTGAATTGCATTAGACATCACCATCGTAAATATGATAGAACTTAAGGTATTTAAGTTCACTTACCTTTTGGGCATTTTCCCCATCTTCAATTGCAAAATCTAGTCTGGGGTTGATCAGGTCTTTTAGTGTTAAACAATTTACCTCCATCTGTAATGCACAGTTACATTAGAAAATGACTTTAAATTGGATATTCTTTCCTTCAACAAAAATACCTATTACTTGCTCATGAACATGAACTTCCGCTCCCTAAACTCATCCTGGGAATTTTCAGGATTGTGGCCACTCCAACTCTCCGAAACGCACACGAACGAGCACAAACACTTAAGTGTGCTTAGTAATTACTGAAGTTGGGAAGAAAAATCCCCAGATAAAAATAATACTTTTTAATGAAAAGCAACAGGACAAAATTAAGTTTCAAGTCAGGAGAGTGTAGGGCAAATCTGTCAGAAAGCACAGGGTCTCCTAGGTCAGTTAATTTTGGCGCAAAGAACGGGGAGGAATTCGGCTTTGAGGGGTTTTGAATCGGGGGGAAGGAAACCTGATCGCTAGACCAAACCCACTCAGCGCTCAGCGCAGCCCTTTCCCAGGCCTCCGAGCAGACCCCAAATATAAACTTTTCCAATGAAACCCCCAGATCGTGAGGAAGGGCAAGTTCCCTACTGCCCGGCCGGAGGGAGAGCTGGAGCCCAGACACCCCTCGCACGCCTGGTCCTGCGGCAGCCGGGGAGGGGAAGGGTGGCAGGCTGGCAGCCGGGGCGGGAGGGTCCCCTTTCGCCCCAATTCCCGCCTCCCCGCCAGCGCCGGGGCCGCACGCTACTTACTCCCCCTTTGCGAAGGAGCCTTCCTGCCTCTACCGGGACCTCCACGACCCCACAGCAGCGCGGGATCAGCTGGGCGAGTCGATCAGCAGCCGGGCGGCGACATCGGGCGGGGAAAGCGAGGCGCGCAGTTCCCCGCTCCGAGTGTCCTGCGCTAGCGGGGACCCCGCGGCGTCCGGGCAGCGCCAGCGCTCCGACACGCCGAGCGCGACTCCAGCTTCGGATCGCAGTCCCCGCTAAAACACCTCCTCTGGCGCCTTGAGACCGAATTTGAGAATCCACCAATCAGCGGCGGCCGGCGAGGCTGCGCCGGCCAATTGCGCGGCGGCACGGCCCGGGCTCGCCGCCCCTCGGAGTCTTGGCGCTCCTGGGCGCGCGTTTCGACCTCACCCGCCCAATTGTTGCCGCCTCGCCCCCTCCCCCTTCCGGGTACCTGGAAACATCGGGCCCGGGAGCCAATTCTGGCCGGGCACGCGGGCCCGGGCGGCCGCGGGAAGCCAAGGCGGGGGCGGCGCGGGGCGGCGGTAGGAGGAGGTGGGGGACTCTTTTGTTATGCGTAAAAGACCCGCCCGTCCAGCGGCTTGCGGCGCGGGGAGACCGCGGGCACAGCCTGAGGAGGGAGAGCAGATGGAGTTTGGAAAAACGATATACACGCTCTGGATGCTGCCGCCGCCACCCCTCCCCCCAGCAACCTGCGCGGAAGCGAAGTTGTCCAGGCTTGTTGGGGCAAACTTCTTAACACGAACGCTGGTGTGACACTTGAACCATGGTTACCACTCTATGCTGCGAGCAGATGGCACGCCAGTTAGCTGTGGAAACTCGACTGCCAGCAGAACCAGCTGTTTTTTCTTTGCAAGTCCAGAAAAGTTTATTGGTGTTGTTACCTTTTCAGAATATCGCCAATAATTAGCCTTATTAAATAACTCTCTGCAGTCTGGACTAGCATTCTGGGAAAGTCGAGAAAATTTCCTCAACATTGCTGATTTGTATGAAATGTTTCACTTCCCTCAACCTTAGTTTCTTACTTAAAATAGGAATGTTGATAGAGACAGCCGTGTGTGTGTGTGTGTGTGTGTGTGTGTGTGTGTGTGTGTTTTAATAGACGTTAAGAACAGCTTTAAATTTACAGAAAAATTGAGACGATAGCACAGGGAGTCCCCGCATATCTGGCACCTGGTTTCACCTATTCATGAACATCTTTACTGTGTAGTGCGTTTGTTAAATGAACCGATATGGCTATATTATTCTTAACGAAAGTCATTATTCAGATTTCCGTAATTTTTATCCAATGTCCTTTTTTCTGTTCCAGGATACAGCATTACATTTAGTCTTCATGTCTCCATAGGCTCCTCTTGGCTGTGACAATTTCTCATACTTTCCTCATTTTTGATGACCTCGACAATGTTGAGGAGTACTGACTGGTAAGTTCTTTTGTAGGATGTTCCACTATTGGAATTTGCCAGCCTTCTTTAAAGCATGTCTGCAGACATTTCCCTACAAACTGTATCCTTTCTAGCAAGGATATCATTCTCCTTATTATCCTTTCTGTACCAAGTGCTTCACTTTCCACCCCTCACCTTCCGAATTTATATATTAAACATATAAACGTACTTAAACAAACTTTCTGCAGAATTCAGAATGTTCAGTCAAGTGCTTCACTTTGTACTCTATTTAGGTTGCTGATAAATACAGCCTAAAAATCACTGCTAGATCATACATTAAAAAGCCCCCCCCAAAAAAGCATGGGAAATATTAAACTTAAAGAAAAATAACAATAGTTGTAAAAATTTGACACTTTTATAATAGAAATGATATTTTAAGTTGAAATCTGTCTTGTAAGTAGAAGCATAAGGAGACAACTATAAAGAATAAAATTGCAATTTATTAAATTTTGCACTTGTGTAGAAGCAGAAAATTAGATGAAGATTTTTTTTTTCCCAACTGTATTGATTTCCTGTGGCTATTGTAACTAATTACCACAGACTGGTTGGTAAGCCAGAAATTTATTCTCTCACAATTATGGAGGCCAGAAGTCTGAAATCAAGATATTGGCAGGGCCACACTCCCTCTGGTGCGCTGGAAGAGAATCTTTTCCTCGTCTCTTCCAGCTTCTGGTGGCTGTAAGCAGTCCTGACGAATGTATGGCTGTCTCACTCAGATCTCTGCCTTGGTGGTCACATTGCCTCCTCTTGGTGGGTCTTAAAGCTCTCCTCTGTGCCACTTGAAAGGATACCTGTCATTGGATCTAGGTCCCATCTGTACAACCTAGAATGATCTCATCTCAAGAGCCTTAATTACATCTGTAAAGACCTTTCCAAATAAGGTAGCATTCACCGGTTCCAGGGATTAGGACATGGATGTGCCTTTTTTGGGGACCCCCATTCAACCTTCTAGATCACCATTTCAATGATTAAAGTCCATTCATTTCTCTAATATTTCAAAATAATATTGGTTGTTTCTTTGAAGTTAGGCAGTTTTATGTTACAGACCTTTCCCTAGCATATTCAGAGTATTTTTTCATCTATTTCAATTAAAATGTAGCCTCTATCTATTCAAAACACGAAAAACAATATGGAGCCTCAAACACTTGTAATTTCATTGATTGCTTAAAGCAAGAGTGATCTTAGATTTGGAGGAAAACTAGAAAATGTGGGCTTCCCTGGTGGCGCAGTGGTTGAGAGTCTGCCTGCCGATGCAGGGGACACGGGTTCGTGCCCCGGTCCGGGAGGATCCTGCATGCTGTGGAGTGGCTAGGCCCGTGAGCCATGGCCGCTGAGCCTGCGCGTCCAGAGCCTGTGCTCCGCAATGGGAGAGGCCACAACAGTGAGAGGCCTGCGTACCGCAAAAAAAAAAAAAGAAAACAAAAAGTAGAAAATGCATGTTTGTTGGGCAAATTCAGAGACAGTACTCCATTTATATTGTACCACTTATTTATACTGATGTTTTCAAGTCCCAGAATTTGTAAATAATCTGTCAGTTTCTCAGTTGAAGCTGATGGTGGCTGGGAGCTCAGCTCGGACATCGAGAAAATGTGCCTTCTCCATGCAATTTTCCTCACAGCGTGGTGATTTTCCTCACAGCGTGGTGATTCAAGTTGGTTGGACATACATGGTGGCTCAGGGCTCCAAAAAGAGTCTCCTAGCCCACAAAGTGGAAATTTTACTTTGTGCACTTTTGTGATGTACCTCAGAACTAAGATAGCATCAATTCCGCTGTACTTTTTTTTTTTTTTTTGTGCAGGCCCAGCGGCCATGACTCACGGGCCCAGCCGCTCCGCGGCACGCGGGATCCTCCCGGACCGGGGCACGAACCCGCGTCCCCTGCATCGGCAGGCGGACTCCCAACCACTGCGCCACCAGGGAAGACCCCGCTGTACTTTTTAAAACAAAGCAGTCAAAGATCCATTCATATTTAAGAGGTGAGGACACATACCCTACTTCTCAATGGGAAAAGTGACAAAGAATTTGGGGCCATATTTTAAAATTGCCACACCACGTTTCATGCTATTTGAAGTATTTTACAGTTCTACCTCGATAATCTTTGCCTGAACGATCATTGACTTTGGAACAGTATAATATTACCTACGTGGCCACAGTCCCCAGGGTTCTGTATTGTGCTAAGCCCGTGGTTCTCAATCCTGTCTGTGCTTTAAAATCACCTGGAGAGATTTTTTAAAAATTCCTATACCGGAACTGCACACTCAGAGATTTCTAATGGACTTGATCTGGAATTGGACTTGGGTATTGAGTTTTTTTCAATTCCTAGTGTCTTGTTCCTTTGCACATGCTAATTGAATGGTTATTCATCGACTCCTTTGGATGCCTCTGACTCAGTGGTTTCAGAAATGGATCCTCAGGTCCCATCAGTGAGGACAGGAAGAGTTGGGCAGGTGTATTGCTCTCTGGAATAGGTGCAGAGGTTTCAAAGGGCTGGGTCTTCCTGGTTTATGGCCATGTCATCACTGGTTTTCGGAAGGAGATGAGGTTGTAAATGAGAAATCTGATGGGCAGGTGGAGGTTAACAGAAGAATGAACAGCAAGGGCTGTGATCAGAATATACACAGATGATGACTGACATTCCTCTGTATACAAGACGTACTGCATGCCTTCTCAAACTTGGACATAGTCTTTTGCCCTTTTGGGGTTCTGCATCTCAAGATTTATCACACTTTACAGAAAGAATAAATGTAGTGAAATACGATCCATGTCATTTAGCCTGAGTTGTCCAGTTAATGTATCAGCTTCCTCTGATATTTTCCTTTCTTTCTACACTGCAAGCACAGTCATCTTGGTGTAACATCTGTTCGCAAGAGTTCAGTCACAGAAGGGAATTAGAAACTGATTTTTCACCACATGAGTAACAGAAGGACCTTGACTTCACATCCTGGCAGTTCTGAGGTCTCTGAGTGGATCGGTTTAACAGTTCTTCTTAAACTGAGGGCTGCCATTTAAAATGGCCTTTGTCTTCAGCTATTCCTGGGTCTGAGAATGTGATATATTTGCTTCTCTAACTGTTTGCAGGGTCAGAGAAGGCAGAAAATTTATTCTTGGCTGACCATAAGCAATGTCAGAAGGAGAATGAGTTCATGATTGGTTCCTCCTCACGGCATTAGCAACAATTAAAAAAAAAGATATTAATACCAAAGGGCAGTTATGGCTCCCATCTCAGATGACATCCAGATGTCCAGCTGTTCAAAGAGAGCTGCTTAAGCTGTGGTTATGTGTCCCATAGGGAACAGAGGGAATTCATTCTTTATCTTTACAGACTCCTTGTCATCCTGGGCACTATTGAGCAAGGTCAGTTTCCTTAATGATTGTGTGATTTGCGTCCTCACTTAATGAAAAGTTAGCATGTTTTGTGTGCATGTTTGCATGTGTGTACTTATGTGTGCATGTTATAGGCAAGGACGCAGGGAGTGGGTTGTGCTGTAACATTTCAGACCACAACAGATAGGATGGATTTTGAACTGGGTTAGGTGTTTCCGGGAATAATGTGATAAGGGAGAGTGTATAGTGGGACACCCCTTTACATGATGCTACATTTATGCTGCAGGTTTGGGTGTGGTTGTTTGGAGAGACCACAATGTTTGGAGGGTAAAAATGGAGATTGACCACTGCCCTGGAACCGAGATTCTGGATAAAATGGGGGACAGGCGTCCCGTTAATCTCCAGAGCCTTATCTAGAAGGGAAGGAATTCACTTTGAGTAGTGGAGAGACATAGGTTCTAGATCAAGGTTGGCCGTGGAACAAAAGGTATTGCCTACCTAGGCCTCAGTTTTTTTCTTTAAAATGGTTTGTGTGATTTGGAGGACCTTTGAAGAACCTTCCATTTCTGTCATTCTAAGTGTTTATTGGACACTTAGGATATCCTCTTAAAACTATTTACTGCTGGCGCCTAATCACGTAGTGTGGATGTGTAAGATGTTTGCTGAAGTCACTTTTTAATTTCCATATTTGGTGAAACTGGACACATCTCTACTAATCATATTACATTATGTACATACATACATTAATAATGAGAATGTTAAAAAACGTCAGGCCAAAGACTGACATTTATCATCTCTATCTTTCTAAGGTTAGAATTAAATGGCTGCAGGTAACTTTTTATACCTTCCTAATAGCATTATTTTAATAGCATTTTTTCATTATAATGCTTTGTAGGACCAAATGAAAATGTTTTCATTGTGAAGTGGAAAGAAGAGTTTGGGGTTAGGGGCTCAGGGACTGGAAACTTAACTTTAAATACTTCACATATTATCTTTTCCTAACCTAGAGCCATCTCATCATATGCAGGGGCCTTCAGCCTTGGAAAAACTGGACAAGTAGAGTATTGAGCCCAAATGGAGATACATTAGCCCACAACTTCACTAAACAGTTGGGGGAAGTGTTGATATACAAAGGTTAAGGTATTGTCTCCAAGAAGTCCCTCTTAAAATGCAAACTGTTCCTGGAAAGAGTAATCACTTAACCAACATCATCCATGTAGCATGTTAAGACATTTATCCTCAGACCACACCTGGGGGTAAAAATTGGGTTAACCTTAAAGTACAAAACATTGTTTCTCTGTAATACCTCCTATAAAGCCATGGACCTTCTAGCCTTGTTCAGAGACTCACTCCTGCCTCTCCCGTGAATTCTGGGTGCCCCCAGTCACACATACTCTGAAACAAGTCCCTTCAACCTCCCTGATACCCAAGGCCTCCACTGCAATATGTTGGTTTCTTTCTACCCCTACTGGGGATGCATGACATCAGATATCTCCACGTAGCCTGGCTACTCCTGCCGATGAAGCTGTTGTCACTCCGAAAGTCAGGGATGTTCTGTGATGCCACTGTGTCCTCTGTCAAGGGCACCAGCTGCTGCTGCTGCCGCCATCAAGTGAAGCCAGATCTGGATCTTCACTGGTGCTGCTGCTGGAGAGTATGGGAGATGGCCTTGGCCCCCATCTGCACCCTCCTCTCAGCCCCCAGCAAAGTCTTATCAGGTCAGTTCCTTTCTGTGCTGAAATAGGCAGGCAGAGAACAATCCCTCCTGGTGGTTGTTTTTCACTTATCCTTATTCCTAAGCATTCAGGCTGGGGACCACATCTGGGTAGTAGGCACTGTGTTATACTCATAATTCCTCCCCACCGCCCATGGTTGAGACATTGTAATTGGACCAAATTTTGGTCTCTTTGGTTGAATTATTTTCCCAAATGCTCCTCTCTCCTCCTCTAGTTGCAAACTAAGAGGGCCAATTCTTGGATGTGTATTAATGTCCTCGTTATACTTAGATAAGTTTATCAACGTGTCTGTAGACAATAGGACCTACAAGGAGAGAGAGCTCAGGGCAGGCATAGTTGAGTGGGCCAGATGGAAAGATTGGGGGCAGGAGGAAAGCTTGAATGGAGGTGACTATGTTCCTAGTGGGGTAGGACGAGAAAGAATCTCCTGAGAAAAGGAGAAAGATTCAGAAAGGAGTGTGAGAAAATGGAGGCTTGCTTGACCAACTTAATGGAGTTGTTTGGGATCCCTGGATTATTATTCTTGTCAAAGATTTAAGATATGAATAAAATCTGCAGTGGATAAAATCTCTAGATACAGCATGCCTGTCCAATAAACTGCCATGTCCATGTTGGTACAACAGAGACTTTTGTTCTTATAGTTGGCTGCACTTATAAAGAATGATACCATCTAGCATCGGGACCTGTAAGCCCTTGCAAATTAGGACATAGTCTTTTGGTCTACATTTTAATGATGCCATAATTACTTTAATTAAGTTCTCTTTCTCTCCTCTCCACATGTTGTCTGTTATAAAAGCCCCATCAAAAGTGATTGTGTTTTGTGCAAAAGAGTGCCGAAACATTATTTCTTTTGTTTAATGTTACTTTTTAAAGTTGTAAGTCCTTATTTGTAAGACAGCATAGTTTATTTTATCTTACGCTTTATGTAGGTTAAGTAAAGTGAGAATATTTTCTTTTAAGTTTTTTTTGGTTTTGTTTTTGGTTTTTGATTTTTGATGTGGACCATTTTTAAAGTCTTTATTGAATTTGTTACAATACTGCTTCTGTTTTATTTTTTGGTCCCAAGGCATGTGGGATCTTAGCTTCCTGACCAGGGGTGGAACCCACACCCCAGGCATTGGAAGGTGAAGTCTTAACCACTGGACTGCCAGTGAAGTCCCGAGAATATTTTCTGATTCCTTATGTGTTTTGCTTTTTGCAAATAATGTCTAATATTTGTTGCATTTATTTCTCCCCTCTGAGGCCTTACACCTCTTTAGTAAACTGGTCTAATATCCTTTGTGAGTGTGTATGTGTCTAATTCCTCTTTGTTTCAGTTTTCAACATGCTTTTAGCTGATGATGTTAAATTCTGCCTATCCTTTTGACTCAAGGAAGACTTCTTCCTGTTTCCAGCACCCAGTTTACTGGATTTCTTATTGTTTAATTATGTTCCCATGTGGCCACTTTTATTATTTTCTTAAGCTTGCTGAAATTTACTCTGGAATTGGTTTTTCCATTTTACTGATTTCTTGTCTCATGGTTAAATATTTTATTGATGTTTGCAATTGCAGTGACATGATGCTAGAGTATCCTCAGGGTACTTTGTGTTTGCTCTTTTCCTAAACCTTTTGTAATCTTGTGATTTTTAAAAAACAATTACAGATTTCAAGAAGTTTCCACCTTAGTCAGTGTCAGCCTAAACCAGGCAAAGTTGCTAGTTGGAGAACAATACAGTTATGTAAATGGATTCCTTTTTTTTCAGTGACTCTTCTAAACTAGTTAAAAATTACAAACTCAGCTGAGGCATAGCTGAGAACATATTATAAAGAGAGGAAAGCAGACAATATTGCCAGAGAGGAATACCACATGTTGTAACGATAGGACTAAAATTTTAAAAGGAAAAGCAAGAGATGGATTAAAATTTGTACAATAGAAAGAGATTAATTTTGCTCTCACCATTATCTAATAATTCTCTTGTTAAATATGCAATTAGAAGTAAGAGAGGTAACCCTCCATGCAGTCTGTGAGTCAAGCTTCTCTGACTTTCGTGGCTATAAAACTGACATCTTGATCGTTTTCCTGTTTAAAGTGGTAGCCTGCCATTTTTGTTTGTTTTAGAACAATCACAGTTGACTGTTTGAAAGAACCCAAAGCAATCTTGTCTCTCAGGCTAATGGCAGTTTCATGGTTAATATTAATGACAGCACTGAGGATGAATATATTTAATAGTATTAAACCTCAGTGAAAACTTGTTATGGGCTGGGTAGCTCAGAAAGCATTCATAAGACCTTCAGTTAGTTTTGTTTACTTTTTACACATCAATTATTTATTTATTTATTTAAGATGTTGGAGGTAGGAGTTTAGTAATTTATTTATTTATTTTTGCTGAGTTGGCTCTTCTTTTCTGTGCAAGGGCTTTCTCTAGTTGTGGCAAGCGGGGGCCACTCTTCATCACGTTGCACCGGCCTCTCACTATCGCGGCCTCTCTTGTTGCGGAGCACAGGCTCCAGACGCGCAGGCTCAGTAGTTGTGGCTCATGGGCCCAGTTGCTCCGCGGCATGTGGGATCCTCCCAGACCAGGGCTCGAACCCATGTCCCCTACATTAGCAGGCAGATTCTCAACCACCGCGCCACCAGGGAAGCCCAATTATTTATTTTTTTAATAAATTAATTTTTAAATTTTATTTATTTTTGGCTGCGTTGGGTCTTTGTTGCTGTGCGCGGGCTTTCTCTAGTTGTGGTGAGCGGGGGCTACCCTTTGTTGTGGTGCGCGGGCTTCTCATTGTGGTGGCTTCTATTGTTGCAGAGCACAGGCTCTAGGCATGCGGGCTTCAGTAGTTGTAGCTCGCAGGCTCAATAGTTGTGGCACGCAGGCTTTAGAGCACAGGCTCAGTAGTTGTGGCTCATGGGCTTAGTGGCTCTGTGGCATGTGGGATCTTCCTGGACCAGGGCTCAAACCCGTGTACCCTGCATTGGCAGGCGGATTCTTAACCACTGAGCCATCAGGGAAGTCCCTACACATCAATTATTTATACCTGTAATGAAACAATAATGCTGTTATGCATTGGCAGAGCCCTTTTCACTATTGAGGACACCAAGTACTTTATGAGCTGCTGGGAGCCAATTTCTGCTCTTGATGCATATATAGTTGTCTGTCGTGAGCCAACCAGAAGCATAGATAGCATTTATGCCTGAATTTCCGACAAGAAGCCTTTGGCACTACCTTAAAGACATACCCAGAATCCAAACACAGCTCCCTGCCTCCACCATCACCTCCTGATTCCAAGCCACCTTCACCTCCTTCTTGGATTGTTTTAACAGATCTCTCTATTTGTTGTCCCTCTGTAATTTATCCCTAAGCACCGACTACAGTGGTCCAACTTAAAAGGTCATGTTCTCATTCTCCAGACACTTCAGTGGCTCCCCAACTAATTCAAAGTAAAAGCCAAAGTCCTTACAATGGCCAGCAAGGTCTTAAGGATTTGACCTCTTTTTACACCTCTGATCTTATCATCTTCAGCTTTTCCCCTTGTTTGCTTGGCTTTGGCCACACTCTGCTCCTTGCTGACCCCTGGGCACACTTACTCTGTTGCCTGAGGGCTGTGTATTGACTGTTCCCTCCGCCTGGAATGCGCTTTGTCCAGAGAGCTGCTTACCTCTCTCCTTCACTTCTTTCAGGAGCATTAATTCAGGTGCTGTTCGCTTCTGTAACAAAGAAACCTTAAATTTGTGCGTTTGTGCGTTGAACAAAGCAGAAGTGTACCTCTCACTCCTATAACAGCTGATAATGGTGTACCTGGATGGCAGGTGGCTTTCCTGTAAGTGGCAACTCTTTGGCAACCCAGGCTCCTTCTCTTTGTGACTCTGCAGTCTCTTTGGCCAGGCCCCCAGGGCCTCTGTTTCTTGTTAGTGGAAGGGAAATCAGACAGTGGACATGGCATACGTCACTTGTACTCACATCCTCTTGAGAGAACAATTAGTCACAGGGCCACGCTGGATTCAAGGGGGAGCTGTGATCGTAGTCACTGGCTCTGTAGCATGTCCTAGCAGAACTTTAACACTATGAACAGGGAGTAAGGACTCCTGGGGCAGCTAGTCATTTCTGTCACAGACTGCCTCCTGGCCACCCAGTATCTATGTGACCTCCTCCCTAAAGGAAACAACCCAAAGTACCACCCAGGTGCCTCATCCATGACAAAGTCCAGGCACTCTGGGTAATGTGTTCCTTTGGTCCAGAGACCTATGAATTCAAAAACAAAGTTTGGGCTTCCCTGGTGGCGCAGTGGTTGAGAGTCCGCCTGCCGATGCAGGGGACGTGGGTTTGTGCCCCGGTCCGGGTAGATCCCACATGCCGCGGAGCGGCTGGGCCTGTGAGCCATAGCCTCTGAGCCTGCGCGTCTGGAGCCTGTGCTCTGCAAAGGGAGAGGCCACAACAGTGAGAGGCCCGCGTATCGGAAAAAAAAAAAAAAAAAAATATATATATATATATATATATATATATATATATATATATATATATGGATGAGGAACAGGATAACCACAACAGAAACTTGTGTTTGTGAAAGGGCAGACTGGGAGATCCTTGGCGGTAACTGGTCCATAACTATGAGGAATCCGACTGGGCAGGTGCTGTGAAGGCTCCCTGCCCGGGACGTGGTGCAGATTCTTCCTTAGACCATGCTCCTGCTCAGTGGGTGGAACTTGCTTGTTCACTCTTCTCTGTGGTCCTTGGCTCTGGCCTCTGGGATGTTCTTCTTGTCCACTATCCTTTCTGGGATACCTAAGATGAGCATTAAGGAATATGACCTCCTTGGAGCTCGCACAGTTTTTACAGCCTGCTTCCTGCTGGTAGATATTGAGGTCCTTGGGGGGATGTTTTACAGCCACAGGCTTTGTAAGGCCCAGACCACTATTCTTCAGAAACATTATTCCCTTGATTTCTAGTTAGTTCCATGTGCAGTAATCATATCCCAAGTTCTTTCCTAGAAGTGATTCTTACACCTGCTCTCTTTCTTTCCTTTCTTGCCCCTATACTTCCCTTAATTTAATGGGGCTTACTGGAGGCCCCTTGAAGCAATAGGCTTGATGAGAAGAGAATAAGTTCCCATGATCTGTGTTTCAGCTTTGCACACCTCTGCTTAATGAAAGCAACTTAATGGGTGCTTCTGCTCAAAACACTTCAGGTCTTATCTCCTACTGCTTGGTGTCTAGAAGCAGTCAACTTTCTAAGCCTGCAAGGCCTCAAACCCACCTTAATTCCTAGATTTTCTTTATTCTGTTCCATTTCTGTTTGCAAGCTAGCCAGTTCTTTCCTGAGCACATTTCTTTCTTGAACTCTTTGTTCAGTGCAGAGGGGAGCATTCAGCATCTTTTTTGGACAGAATTTTGCCCCCTCAAATTCATATGTTGAAGCCCTAACCCTCAATGTGACTGTTTTTGAAGATAGGGCCTTTACAGAGGTAATTAAGGTTAAACAATGTAATAATGGTGGGACGCTAATCCAATAGGACTGGTGTCCTTATAAGAGGAGGAACACACACCAGGAGTACATATGCACAGAAAAAAGGCCATGTGAAGACACAGCAAGAAGGCAGCCATCTGAAAGCCCAGGAGGGAGGGCTAACCAGAAACCAACCCTGCTGGTACCTTGATCTTGGACTTCCAGCCTCCAGAACTGTGAGAAAATAAACTGCTGTGTAAGCCGCCCAGTCTGTGGTATTTTATTATGGCAACGCTAGTAGACTAATACAGTGTCTTTTGGCATTCTGGATCTTTCAAACTACTTATTCTAATGCTACAGGATCACTAAGTACTTGTTTTATCTTACAAGTGTGCACACATAATAGTTTTAACATTACATGGGTTTCTGATTTCCAGCTTCTAATGTCTATTTTGTGCCATCTCCTACCTGATTGCTAAGTCAGTGCTCTATATTTTAGTTTTTTGGGTTTTTTTTTAAGACACCACTTCAAGGAATCAGTTTCTGTAACAAATGGACCTCAAAACTTTAGAAGATTAACATAAAAGAAGTTTATTTTTCTCTCATATAACACTAAAAATTATTATATCCTGTTGGTGGGTGGCTGT
Source organism: Phocoena sinus (assembly GCF_008692025.1). Taxonomy (NCBI): domain Eukaryota; kingdom Metazoa; phylum Chordata; class Mammalia; order Artiodactyla; family Phocoenidae; genus Phocoena; species Phocoena sinus. The sequence continues at coordinate 41,881,354 of NC_045772.1, read as the reverse complement.
CTTCCACATGGAGATTCAGGGACCCACCTCCCTGGGTGGCTTGGCTCCCTTGGCTCCAGCATATTCTGAACCTGCAGTGTCCAATGTGGTGCCACCTGTGGCTACTGAGTACTTGAAAAGTGGCCATCAGTACTGGAAATATGCTGTAAGTGCAAAACACATAAGTAGATTTTGAAAAAAAGAATATAAAGTGTTCATGAATATTTTATATTGAATGTATACTGGAATATATTTTGGAGATATTGGGCTCAAAAATGCATTATTGAAATGAATTTAACCCATTTCTGCTAGCAATAATCACATCTTGGATGAACTCCCTTGGCTACAGTACTGCCACTACACAAAGCTATAATATATATATATATATATATATATTTTACACAAAGTAATAAAACATATGTTAGTGTGGCTACTAGAAAACTTAAAATTACATATATGGCTCACATTGTATTTCTCTTGGACAGCCCTGTTCTAAAGCCTCAGAGTCTTCTGCTTCAGTTGGCAGAAAGGGAAAGAGACAGTGGAGGAGCCACTTCATATTCATAAAAACCCCAGCTTAGAGGTAAGAGAAAGCTCATCTGCTCAAATTCCATTGTGAGAATTAGTTACATGGCTATGTCCAGATGTGAGGGGGCTTGGGAAATGTCATCCTGGCTCAGAGGCCACCTCGTAGCGACAGTTCTAATCTAAGAAGGGGAGTGCAAATGTTTGTGGACAGCTAGCCCTCTCCAACACAAGGTCTGTGCTCAAGCATCATCTCCTTGAAGTCTTCCCTGACTACTGCAGCCACCTGCAGGCCACCCCTAGCATTCCCTGTCTTCCTTCCTTGTTTTATTTTTCTTTAGAACATTCCACGATTTGACACATCACATGTTTTGTGTATTTGTTCATTTTCTTTCTTTCTCACTATATGTAAACTCCTTGAAATAATTTTTTAAAAATTTCTTTATTGTGGTAAAATATACACAACATAAAATTTACTATCTTAACCATTTTTATGTATGACATTCAGTGGTATTAAAAACATTCATATTTTTATGCAGCCATCAGCACCATCCATATCCAGAACTCTTTTCATCTTGCAAAACTGAAACTCTATACCCATTAGACAATAGCTTCCCATTTCCCTCTTCCTTCATCTAGGAACCACCATTCTACTTTCTGTCCCTGTGATTTTGACTACTGTAAGTATCTCATATAACTAGAATGAAACAGTATTTGTCTTTTTGTGACTGGCTTATTTCACTTAGCATTATGTCCTCAAGATTAATCTATGTTGTGGCCTATGTCAAAATTTCCTTCTTTTTTAAGACTGAATAATATTCCATTATATGTATATATCACCTTTTGCTTATTCAGTCATCTGTCTATGGACACTTGGATGACTTCTGCATTTTAGCTATTGTGAATAATGCTTCTATGAATATAGGTATACATATATCCCTGATATCCCAAATATCCCACAGAGACCCTGATTTCAATTCAATTGAATATGTACCCAAAATTGGAATTGCTGGATCACATGGTAGTTCTATTTTGAACTTTTTGGGAAATGTCCATACTGTTTTTCACAGTGACTACAGCATTTTACATTCCAAACAATGCACGGGATTCCAATTTCCCAACATCCTTGCCAACATTTGTTATCTTCTGTTTTGTTTTGCTTTATAGTAGCCATCGTAATGGGTGTGAGGAAGTATCTCATTGTGGTTTTGATTTGCATTTGCCTCATGATTAGTGATATCGAGCATTTTTTCATGTGCTTATTGGCTATTTGTATGTCTTTGGAGGAATGTTTAATAATATCTGAAGGCATTCGTTTTCATCTGTGGATTCAGTGCTGTGTTACTCATGCCTGGAACTGTGCTGCCATGTACCAGACACTCAAGGATTATATGCTGACCAAATAAACAATTGAACCTTACTGGCCTGCTAAGGCACAGATAAAGCATTGAGGAAGGAAATTAGGTACTTAGTTCAGAACTCATTAGTACAGTCAAGATAAATGATATATTCTATCAGTTTGTAAATATGAGCAAACCAGAGTTAGACATAGTGGTGATGTCAACTTAACATCACAGATTTTTAAACTTGAGCAGAAATTTGCTACCCTGGTGTTTTGTTTGCTCTGCACAGTATTGAATTTTTTTGAGAATTTTAATTTTTTAATTTATTTTTTATTAGTGGCTAAAAATATCTGGATACTTTTACAGTTTTTTTTTAAATCGAGATTTTTTGTCTTCTGTTTATTTTTTAAGTCTTACTCTACTTATACTCTTTCAGTGGTATTATTTAACTTGTATCATATCAGCATACCAGTAATAATAATTATAATGATGATAATAAATAATTTATGAGGTTAAAAAGAAGACAAACCTAATTCTAGACAACAAATATATGTAGGCCAAGAGGGAGGATATCAGAGTTAAGTTTCTAAACTCCTTGTATTGTATGGAGGGGGTTAAAATATTAACTATAGACTGTTAGTTATTATGAATGCAAGATATTAGGTTGGCCAAAAAGATCGTTTGGGTTTTTCCGTAATGTCTTATGGAAAAACCCGAACTAACTTTTTGGCCAACCCAATATTATTTAAAAGATAATCAGTAAAGAGTAGACACAGAGTCTGTAATCTTCAGCCAGTAGAAAGAAAAAAATCAAACAAGAAAGCAAACCACAATTCCACTCCTAGGTATATACCCCAAATAGTTGAAAGCAGGGACTTGAGCAGATATTTGCATATCCATTTTTACCACACAGTTATTCAGAATATAGAAAAGATGGAAACAAGTCAAATGTTCATCAGCAGGTGAATGGATAAGCAAATTATGGTATGTACATACAATAGAATATTATTCAGACATAAAAAGGAATGAAGTTACAATACATACTACAACATGGATGAATTCTGACAATTTTATGCTACGTGAAATAAGCCAGACACAAAAGAACAAAGACTGCATGAGTGTACTTATGTGAAATATCAAGAATAGGCAAATTGGGGCTTCCCTGGTGGCGCAGTGGTTGAGAGTCCGCCTGCCGATGCAGGGGACACGGGTTTGTGCCCCAGTCTGGGAAGATCCCACATGCCGCGGAGCGACTAGGCCTGTGAGCCATGGCCGCTGAGCCTGCGCATCCAGAGCCTGTGCTCCACAACGGGAGAGGCCACAACAGTGAGAGGCCCGCGTACCACAAAAAAAAAAAAAAAAAAAAAAAAAAAAAAAGGAATAGGTAAATTCATAGAGACAGCAGTAGATTAAAGGTACCAGGGACTGGGGGATGGGAAGAATAAGGGAATTATTGTTTAATTGTTACAGAGTTTGTTTGGGGTGATGAAGAACTTTTGGAAATAGTGGTGATGGTTGCACAACATTGTGAATGTAACTAATGCCACTAAATTGTACACTTAAAAATGATTAAAATGGCCAATTTATGTTTTTTGTATTTCACCATAAAAATTATTTTTTAAATGAGAGCAAACCAACAAGTTGCTCAAAGAAAGAATAAAAAAAAATTTTAAAGTACAGTAAAGAGAAAGAGCAAGATGATAGGAACAAGTCCAGCTAACAGTATCTGTAAATCATCTGAACTTATCAGCTGAAAGACAGAGGTTGTTAGATATAAAAATGCAAAATCCATTTGCATGTTAATAAGAAACACACCTGAAACATAGGGACTAAGAAAGGTTGAAAGTGAAGGAAAAGTAAAAGAATTAAAAGAATTTTAAAAAGACATACCAGGAGAATACTAACCAAAAGAAAGTTCAAGTTTCTGTAGTTATATTAAAGTAGACTTTAAGACAAAACATACTGTTATGGATAAGAGAGTCATAAAAATGATAAAAGGTTTATTTCAACAGGAAGTTCTAGTAATTCTAAATTTACAGAGCTCAATAAAATATCTAAAATACAATGTAAAATTTATAAACCCTCAAAATATATAGAACAAAATTGATAAAACTATATGAGAAGTGGACAAATGAAATACTCGAATGGAATATTTCAACACATGACTGTCAATTATTGATGGTCATGTAGACCAAATATATAATGAATATATGGAAGATGAATCACACATTTAACAGCTGTGAGTTAATAGATATGTATAGAACCATGTTTCTAGAACCACTGATTAAAGAATGCATATTATACTGGAGAATATGAGGAACATTAAAACAAACAAGCAAACAAACAAACAAACAAATCTGACCACGTGCTAGGCCATAAAACAAGCCTTAACCGATTTCAAAGATTAGGTATCATGTAATTCATATTTTCTGTCAGTAATGCAATCTGGTATACAATCAAAATAACAAAGATATTAAAAAAATGCAAAACCCCACAATTTTGAACCTTTAAAAATGTATTTTTAAATGACTAAGTCAAAAAGGAATAATATTGAAGATTAAAATATACTTAGAGCTCAATGATAATGAAAGTACTAAGGATAAAACTTGAGGGATGGGCAACAGAGGTATTTAGAGGGAAATTTATAGTAATAAATGCTTTTTAAAGAAAATGTAGGTTGAAAATCAAGGAGGAAGACATGCAGTTAGAAAAAAATGGAATAAAGAAAAAGAAAGTCAAAGAAAACAAATTATAAAAATAAAAGCAGAGATTAATGTAAACGAAAATAAAGATACAATGGAGAGGATAAACAAAGCACTAAACTTTGCATCTAAGTATATATTCTACAGAAATTCTTACACGTTTGTATCAGACAAAAAAGATATAAAGGACAGAAGTACATTACTAAAATTGAGATAAATGAAAATGGACATAAGTGAAAGTCACAAATAATCAAAATGGATACAAAAAGAAACAAAATCTGAATAGCATTATATCTTTTGAATAATTTGAATTTATAATTAAAAGCCTTCCCACAAGGAAAATCTAGTCTCAGATGGACTTACTAGTGAATTCTACCAAAAATGTAAGAAAGAATAATACCAGTCATACATAAAAGCTTGAAGAAATAAAAGAGAAAGGAACCCTTCCTAAGTTATTTTATGAGAACAGAAATTCTCTGATAACGAAGATATTAAAAGATAAGACCATTATTCCTTAGGAACACAGAAAAGTTCTTAACAAAATATTAGCAAATCAAATTCATCATCTATAAATAGGATAACACACATGACCAAATTAGATTTATCCCAGATATGCAAGATTGGTTTAGTATTCAACAATTAATGTAATTCAAATGTAATTAAAGAATAATAAAAGGGAAAAAACATTATTATCTTCATCGGTACAGTAAAAGTACTTTTAAAAATTCAACACTAATTAATGATTTAGAAGATCCTTGGGAGACTAGATATAGGACGCTTCTTCAACCTGATAAAAGGAGTTTGAAGACCCTGCAACTAATACCATGTTTAATAGTGAAATACTGGATACTTTTCCTGTAAGACTGGGAAAATGCAAGAGTATGTACTTTCACTACTTTTATTCAAGATTTTTCCTGGAGATTATAGCTGTTGCAACAGGCAAGAAACCAAATAATAGGTGTATAGATTGGAAAGAAAGAAGTAAAACTTTCTATTTGTAGAAGATGATAGTATATGTAAAAAACCCCAATGAAGCTGCAAAAAAACTACTAGAACTAGTAGTAGCCAGATGACGTAAGTTCAATATACAAAATTTTATTGAATTTTTTTAATACTAGCAACAAATAATTGGGAAATCAAATTAAAAGAAACATGTACTATTTTATAGCATAAAAATAAAATACCTAAAAATAAATTTAACAAAATATATTGAATATGTGCATATAGAACATTACCATACATTGCTGAGGAAAACTAAAGATCTAAACAAATGGGGATGCACATAATTAGATTCATGGATTGGAGGAATCAATGCTATTAAAATTTCAAAATTCACCCAGTTGTTTTCTTGATTCAACGTAGTCCCAGTCAAAATTCCTGTAGCCTTTCTTTTATAGATATTGGCAAATTTATATGGAAATACAGAAGATCTAGACTAGCCAATGTAATCTGAAAAATAAGAATCAAGTTAGAAGTTATGCTATCTAATTTCAAGATGTCATAAAGTTATAGGACTTAAGATAATGAATTTTAGCTTAAGAGTAGACATACAGATGAATGGAATAGAATAGTGAGTCCAGAAAAAATATATATATATATACACACATTAATTGATTTTTGATAGGATTTCAGGGTCATTCAGTGGATTAAATGGTAATGTTTTCAACAAAGGATGTTGAGATAATTGGATATCCACATGGAATAAAATGACTCTCAGCACATACTTCACACTTTACACAAAGACTATCTTGAAATGGATCATAGACCTAAATGTAAAAGCCAAAACTATAAAACTTAAGAGGAAAGTATGAGACAATCTCTGTGACTTTGGAGTAGGCAATAGTTTTTGAGATAGTACAAACTGTAAAATCTTTAAAAAGGATAAATTAGATTTCATTGAGCTTAAAACCTTTTATTCTTGGAATAAGGAAGTGAAAGCATGACATAGACTGGGAGAAATTATTCTCAATACATATATACGAAAAAGGTACTTTTATCCTTGTTCTGGATTTTTTTTTTTGGCATCCAGAATGCATAAAGCTCTGCAACAACTCAAAAATAGGAAGACAAACAGCCCAATAATAAATGAGCAAAAGACTTGAACAGATACATGGCAAAAAAGATATATAAATGGTCAATAAACACATAAAAAGATGCTCAGCATTATTGTTTATCAGAATAATGCAAACAAAAACTATAGTGATATACCGCTACTGACCCCATAGCATGCTTAAAAAATGAAAAAGGTTAACAATATCAAGTGTTGGCAAAGGTGTGGAGCATCTGTAACTTGTACATTGCTGGAAGGAGTATAAAATGTTACACACACTTTGGAAAACAGTTATATAGTTTAAGTTAAACATGCAGTTATATTATCTAGCAATTCTATGCGTGGGTATTTACCTAAGATAAGTGAAATTATGTGTCAGCACAAAGCCTTAATCATGAACTCATAGCAACTTTATTCATAATAGCACCAAACTGGAAACAACTCAAAGGTCCATCAAGAAGTGAGTGAATAAACAAACTGTAGTATAGCCATATGACAGAATATTGCTCCGTGATAAAGAGAAAGGAACACAACAACATGGAAGAATCTCAAAACACATTATTATGCAGCAAAGAAGCCAAAGAATAGTACATTTTGTGTGATTCTGTTTACTTGATATTCTAGAAAATGCAAAATGTAACCTACTGGGATAGAAAGCACGTAAGCGGTTCCCTAGGGCTGGGAGTGAGATGGAGTTGACCACAAAGAGCCACAGTAACATTTTTGGGTGAGGAAATGTTCTGTATCTGGATTATGGTGGTAGTTACACATTGTGGTAGTTATAAATTGTCAAAATTCTTCTAACGGCATACTTAAATAAATGTAGTTTATCATATGTAAGTTATACTTCAATAAAACTGATTGAAAAGATGGATGGCAAAGATATCAATGTCTGATCACCTCAGCTTAGTTTAACATGGCTGTTCTTCATGGCCAGTGAAGTGGGAACATGGCGTGTAATTTGGGTGCTACAGTCAGGAAGGCTTTGAAATTACTGGTGGAGCTGCTCCATTCCAGAAATTTCTCTGATTTCTTTGATTGCTCTTTTTGTTGACATCTGTTCTTTTTTTTTTAACGTCTTTATTGGAGTATAATTGCTTTACAATGGTGTGTTAGTTTCTGCTTTACAACAAAGTGAATCAGTTATACATATATCCCCATATCTCTTCCCTCTTGTGTCTCTCCCTCCCAACCCCCCATCCAACCCCTCTAGGTGGTCACAAAGCACAAAGCTGATCTCCCTGTGCTATGCGGCTGCTTCCCACTAGCTATCTATTTTACATTTGGTAGTGTATATATGTCCCTGCCACTCTCTCACTTTGTCCCACCTTACCTTTCCCCCTCCCCATATCCTCAAGTCCATTCTCTAGTAGGTCTGCATCTTTATTCCCGTCTTGCCCCCAGGATTTTTATGACCATTTTTTTTTTAGATTCCATATATATGTGTTAGCATATGGTATTTGTTTTTCTCTTTCTGACTTACTTCACTCTATATGACAGACTCTAGGTCCATCCACCTCACTACGAATAACTCAATTTCGTTTCTTGTTATGGCTGAGTAATACTCCATTGTATATATGTGCCACGTCTTCTTTATCCATTCATCTGTCGATGGACACCTAGGTTGCTTCCATGTCCTGGCTATTTTAAATAGAGCTGCAATGAACATTATGGAACATGACTCTTTTTGAATTATGGTTTTCTCAGGGTATACGCCCAGTAGTGGGATTGCTGGGTCGTATGGTAGTTCTATTTTTAGTTTTTCGAGGAACCTCCATACTGTTCTCCGTAGTGACTGTATCAGATTACATTCGCACCAACAGGGCAAGAGGGTTCCCTTTTCTCCACACCCTCTCCAGCGTTTATTGTTTGTATATTTTTTGATGATGGCCGTTCTGACTGGTGTGAGATGATATCTCATTGTAGTTTTGATTTGCATTTCTCTAATGATTAATGATGTTGAGCATTCTTTCATGTGTTTGTTGGCAATCTGTATATCTTCTTTGGAGAAATGTCTATTTAGGTCTTTTGCCCATTTTTGGATTACAAAAGCATGAGCTGCTTGTAAATTTTGGAGATTAATCATTTGTTAGTTGCTTCATTTGCAAATATTTTCTCCCATTCTGAGGGTTGTCTTTTGGTCTGGTTTATGGTTTCCTTTGCTGTTCAAAAGTTTTTAAGTTTCATTAGGTCGCATTTGTTTATTTTTGTTTTTATTTCCATTTCTCTAGGAGGTGGATCAAAAAGGATCTTGCTGTGATTTATGTCATAGAGTGTTCTGCCTATGTTTTCCTCTAAGAGTTTGCTAGTGTCTGGTCTTTAATCCATTTTGAGTTTATTTTTGTGTATGGTGTTAGGGAGTGTTCTAATTTCATTCTTTTACATGTAGCTGTCCAGTTTTCCCAGCAACACTTATTGAAGAGGCTGTCCTTTCTCCACTGTATATTCTTGCCTCTTTTATCAAAGATAAGGTGACCATATGTGCGTGGGTTTATCTCTGGGCTTTCTATCCTATTCCATTGATCTATATTTCTGTTTTTGTGCCAGTACCATACTGTCTTGATTACTGTAGCTTTGTAGTATAGTCTGAAGTCAGGGAGCCTGATTCCTCCAGCTCTGTTTTTCTTTCTCAAGATTGCTTTGGCTATTCGGGGTCTTTTGTGTTTCCATACAAATTGTGAAATTTTTTGTTCTAGTTCTGTGAAAAATGCCAGTGGTAGTTTGATAGGGATTGCATTGAATCTGTAGATTGCTTTGGGTAGTACAGTCATTTTCACAATGTTGATCCTTCCAATCCAAGAACATGATATATCTCTCCATCTGTTTGTATCATCTTTAATTTCCTTCATCAGTGTTTTATAATTTTCTGCATACAGGTCTTTTGTCTCCTTAGGTAGGTTTATTCCTAGATATTTTATTCTTTTTATTCCAATGGTAAGTGAGAGTGTTTTCTTAATTTCACTTTCAGATTTTTCATCATTAGTGTATAGGAATGCAGGAGATTTCTGTGCATTAATTTTGTATCCTGCTACTTTACCAAATTCATTGATTAGCTCTAGTAGTTTTCTGGTAGCATCTTTAGGATTCTCTATGTATAGTATCATGTCATCTGCAAACAGTGACAGCTTTACTTCTTCTTTTCTGATTTGGATTCCTTTTATTTCTTTTTCTTCTGTGACTGCTGTGGCTAAAACTTCCAAAACTATGTTGAATAATAGTGGTGAGAGTGGGCAACCTTGTCTTGTTCCTTATCTTAGTGGAAATGGTTTCAGTTTTTCACCGTTGAGGGCAATGTTGGCTGTGGGTTTGCCATATATGGCCTTTATTATGTTGAGGTAGCTTCCCTCTATGCCTACTTTCTGGAGGGTTTTTATCATAAATGGGTGTCGAATTTTGTCAAAAGCTTTTTCTGCATCTGCTGAGATGATCGTATGATTTTTCTCCTTCAATTTGTTAATATGGTGTATCACATTGATTGATTTGTGTATATTGAAGAATCCTTGCATTCCTGGGATAAACCCCACTTGATCATGGTGTATGATCCTTTTAATGTGCTGTTGGATTCTGTTTGCTAGTATTTTGTTGAGGATTTTTGCATCTATGTTCATCAGTGATATTGGCCTGTAGTTTTCTTTCTTTATAACATCCTTGTCTGGTTTTGGTATCAGGGTGATGGTGGCCTCGTAGAATGAGTTTGGGAGTGTTCCTCCCTCTGCTATATTTTGGAAGCGTTTGAGAAGGATAGGTGTTAGCTGTTCTCTAAATGTTTGATAGAATTCGCCTGTGAAGCCATCTGGTCCTGGCCTTTTGTTTGTTGGAAGATTTTTTTTTTTTTTTTTTTTTGAGGTACACGGGCCTCTCACCATTGTGGCCTCTCCTGTTGTGGAGCACAGGCTCTGGATGCGCAGGCTCAGCGGCCATGGGTCATGGGCCCAGCCGCTGCACGGCATGTGGGATTCTCCCAGACCGGGGCACAAACCCGTATCCCCTGCATCGTCAGGCGGACTCTCAACCACTGCACCACTGGGGAAGTCTGTTGGAAGATTTTTAATCACAGTTTCAATTTCAATGCTTGTGATTGGTCTGTTCATATTTTCTGTTTCTTCCTAGTTCAGTCTTGGAAGGTTGTGCATTTCCAATAGTTTGTGTTGACATCTGTTCTTATTTCAGTGGATGTAGTAGCTCCCACATTATCTGATGATATTATTTGGAATGTTATAATAGTTCCCTCCAGCCTCTGATTTACCTCTATTTCCTCTGTGCCCATAAAGATAAGTAAAAGAATTAAAGTCCTAAATGTCAGCATTTTTGTTTCCCCTTTTCTCCATTCTCCTGCTATTTCAGTGCATGCCTTGAGATTAATGATGAAGGATCTCCTAGATAATATACTGACTTGGAATATAGTAATTGTTTCTAGGGTCAAATTATAAGCCAGATATAAAGTTCTAGAAGGAATAGAGGATACTAGAAGGCTAAAAAAGCAATTGTGCTATCACTGCATTATTAATTATTTTTTAGAATTAATCACGATTTTTACATGTTTATTTGAGCTGTTCTGGTTCTGATTTTTTCTTTTATTCTCCATCATTTCACAAATTATTTCTTTCTAAAAAGGTCCGGCCAAAATTAATCGAGACTGTTTTCTTCCATTTAAGTTTATTTACATTCTGTTAAACAGTTAACATTTTTAGTTTTCACACTTCATTTTAATTCTGCCGAGAATTACCAAGTGCCTGCTCTTTGCTGTGCACTGATCCTGGAACTGGAAAAGTAAAAGTGATAACTGGACCTGTCCTCACAGTGCGAGACACATACAGAAGTAGTTTAATAACACGCAGTTCCCTGTCATAGAAGTACATTTAAAAGGCTGGGAGAAGCAGTTGAAAGAACAATTGATTTCTGCTTTTTGAGAGAGTATTAGAGACAGCAAGTGGCTATCAAAGGTTGAGTTACCTAGGGGTGAAAGAGAAGGAAGGGCTGCCTTCATAGAGGGGAATGATGTAAGCAAAGAATCAGGGTGTTTTTTTCTCCCATTGTCGAGGAAAGTTGAATCAAGGAACAAGTTATTCCAACAGACTTTCCATGATTTTTTCAAATTGCTTTCTAAATTTTCCCAAATATTTCATAAATATTTCACAAAATTAACCCCTCCAAACTGGCTGCACTACAGAACGAAGGCAAGAGGATTATATAGTCAGTGGGGTGGGCTTTCAGAGCCCCTGCAATAAACCCACGTGAATATGTCACTCGTGTCAGTGTCAGTCATCATGTACATCTTCATGGGAAAAAGATAGAACCTTGGATTTTGAACATCTAGACAGTAATCCAAAGCATTGTTCAAATCGTAATAAAAGGAAACATTTTATCATGTGGGGAAAAGGAAAGCCACACAAGGTGAATGTTAATAGACACAGTATAAGTAACAAACCTGGTGTTGAATTTACTTTTTTTCTTCAGTATCCATGGACCTCTGTAATCCTCCTTCTCATTAGAAGAAATTCAGGATCCTTTGTGAAGGAGGGTTTAGATTCAGAATGCAAATATATATTACTGTAAGGGTAGTATACTACACTACTTAGTATAAGGGTAGCACAAGACTGGGCAGGCAGTTCCAGACCTGACCGTATACCTAATAGGGCAAGCCACATCCTAATGTAGTGGCTTAAAACCACGACAGTTTATTATTTCTCAGCGTTGGTTTGAATTCAGGCGGGGCTCAGCTGCGCTTTTCCTCTGCTTTTTGTGATCATCTTTAGCGTCATTCATGTGGCCGCTTTCCACATCATTCGGCCTGGACCTCCTTACCTCACAGCGGCTGGACAATAGTTTGGTTTATCTTTTCATCTGACCTTTGTTTTATCCCTTCAGGCATTCCCTAAACTGTAAAGGCATATATTTCACAAGACATGCTCATTCATTAAGTTCTCTCTTGCCCCTCTGCTTCCCTTCTGCCCTTTGAAGTCCCTCCCATCCTATAATGCCCATCTCTACTGCCACTTTTGTGATGAAACCTGTATGTCATTTTTCTCTTCCACCTGCTTTATCCATGCCCTCTGATGGCAGTGCACTGGCTCTTTCCGAGCTCTCACAGAATGCTGTCTGTCATTCTGTCTTGTGTTTCGTTCAGCTGTTTAGTTGATCCGAGAAGAGATTGGCCCTGTCCATGAGTACTTATTCCATGGACCTACCTTTGTAAGGTATTGAGGACTCTTCTCTTCAGACATGTGTCCTATTTTAGATGTCTCAGCTTTCATAAGACAATGTCAACTCTCTCCATTTTGACTGACCTATGAAACATGAAATTGAGGCTCTGTAAAATAATTTGTACTCCAGGTTCTTGACAGAGGTTATAACCTAGAAATCTCGGCTGCCCAGTACCTATCAAAAGCTCAGCTGTGAAAAGTAATATATATGGAGAACTGCCTGAAGGATATGCAGTCCATCTGTTCTTTAGACACACTCAATTTTGTTCCTGGATTAACCAAACCAAGAGAGAGCTGCAGCCTGAAATACTTTTGGTTTAGTTCCCCAGAGAATTGCTTGCATGGAATTGCCCATGGCATTATGCCATTGGCTTTCATTTTGATGGACATCATGAGGAAAAGCCTGTTCAATTTTTGCCAATACATTGGAAAATCTGGATGAAATAAGTGATTTTCTAATAAAAATATAAATTACCAAAATTGACTCAAGTGGAGTTAGGAAAACCCAAATAGACCAATGACCACAGAGGGAGTTGAAAAAGGTTGCCAAAGATTTATTCCCCTCCAGAGCTGAGCCCAGTTTTTTGGGGGTGCGGTGTATATCTACTGTGTTTATTTGCCTAAGTATTATGTTTCTCCCTACATTTATATCTCTCTTCTTTTTCTTTTATCAGTCAGTACCACTTCTTCCTTTGGGCGGTGGCTCTTCCCCCACCTCAGTTATATGATATTATGATAGTGGGATATTGCACTGATTCCTGGCCACAGAAGTAAACCAATCATGCTGAACCATATTAGTATATATCCTTGTATATAAGGATCCAAGGTAGGCACGTGACCCCAGTAGAGTTAATCGAAGTCTTTTCTGGTAATATTGTGTTCACATCCGTGGGAAAAGTTCTCTTTGTCTTGGTTGCTAAATGGGAATGATGTAAGCCTATAACTACATGTGGTCACAACAACTCCCTCCCATATAAATTGAGCCCATCTGCAATGGAAGACAAGAAAGAGAGGGAGAGAAAGGGATCAGAAGCAGGGGCGTGGTGACACAGGACAGACAGACACACAATAAGAAACTCTTTGACTGAGAGATGGAGTCTGAGAGAGACAGGCACACATGCAGACATAGAACTCAGACATGGAAATAAAGTAAAAGACAAAGATTCCAGCATTGTTTGAGTCCTTGGTGCTACTCCTGTCCTTCCTATGTGTGAAGCAATACATCTTCCTTCTTTCATTCCTTCCCTTCCTCCTTCCCTCCTCCCTCCCTCCCTCCCTCCCTTCCTTCCTTCCTTCCCTCCCTCCTTCCCTCCTCCCTCCCTCCCTTCCTTCCTTCCTTCCCTCCCTCCCTCCCTCCTTCCCTTCCTTCCTTCTTTCCTCTTTCCTCCCTCCCTCCCTTCTTTCCTTCCTTCCCTCCCTCCCTCCCTCCTTCCCTCCTCCCTCCCTCCCTCCTTCCCTTCCTTCCTTCTTTACTCCTTCCTCCCTCCCTCCCTCCCTCCCTTCTTTCTTTCCTCCTCCCTCCCTCCCTCCTTCCCTCCTCCCTCCCTCCCTCCCTTCCATCCTACTTTCCTCCTCCTTCCCTCTCTTCCTCCCTCCCTTCCTTCCTTCCTTCCTTCCTTTCTTTCTTTCTTTTGCTAAAGCTAGTTTAATTTAGGAGTCTTTCACTTGCAAGTGAAATAATTCTGATCAAAATGGTTTTATAGGTGAACTTAAAAATGAATTAAGGCACAGATCATTCCTTTGTTCCTTTTACTCTTCCAAAGCATATGAAAAGAGAACCCATAACATTTGTCTACCCATTTTTTAAGGCTAGCATAACTGATATAAAAACTGAAATATTATAGCACAAAAAGAAAACAATGAATATACATGAATATAGATGCATATATCCCAAATGTGTCCCAGAAAACATCTATCTACAAGTCCTCACAAGACGACTCTGTTTGGCCCTGGACCATTCAGTGCAGAACTCACCCTTTTCCTAGGGTTTCTCAAATCACATTATATCTGCCAGGATACTCAAGGTTTTGCTAGGGTAACAAAAAACCCCAAATCCTTAGTGGTTTAAAACAATGAAAGCTTATTTCTTGCTTATTCAACTGAGGGTCAGCTGGGGATTTCCTCACATAGGGATACAGGCTTTCAGAATATCAACCATTTGGAAAATTATTTAATGACTGCTATCATTAAATTGCAGTCATTATGATTACCCAAGGAAATATGGGGAATCGTATTCTGGCCTCTTAATGTATTGTTACAGAGATGATATATATAATTTCTACTTAGATATCATTGGCAAAGGCAAGTCACATGTCTGCATCTAACTTTTAAAGGTTAAGAAGAATCCTACCTTCATCATGGAAGTAGAAAGGTCTGGAATATTTGCAAACAGTCCTAATAATTACCAGAGAACTCCTTCCTGGTCACCAATTATTGGCTTCACTCTCCTTTCCACATTCAAAATACAATTGTCCCCTCTCCAAAGGACACTACCCAAAATATCTATAGTCTAACAAAACCAGACTTAAAGTCCAGGATCTCTGGGTGATGTGTGATGGGCTGTTCATGAACAAGGAGGTGATGCTTAATAAATAATCTCTATCAAGCTTGGATATGGCTTCTTTTGATCTGGACACTTGTGAACTAAAATGTTATCTGCCCCTCACTCAATATACACACGGGTCGGGTAACATGAAAAGAGCCCCTTTTCTGGAAGTGGGGATTATCCTTTGGTTGAGTCCTGACTTGGCTCCTTGAACATTTGTTATTATTCATTGCACCAAGATTCTACTCTAAGAGATTCTTCCTTCTCCACTATTATCTTTGGTCATATCTGAAGTGGGAATCAAGGACTATATCCTTTACTGGGGCAGGCAGCATTACTGGCCCACTTCCTGTTCAATAGAAGATTGGGAACTATGGTTGTCATAAGTCTAGAATCATTTTTTGTCCAGGTTGGTGGAATTTTGCAGTACAAATCACCCAAAAACATTCATGACTACTTTCCTATTTGATTTCAGTCAGCTCCGTGTACCAATAGGTGTAACCATAATTCTTTTCTGGACATATTTCCCATTTTGCTATATGTCTTTGTTTTCTCTACCTTGTTCCACATGATTTCTCACTGTATAAAATAGATTTTTATCTTTTCGTGCTCAATGTTTTCTTCACCATCTACCTCGCATTCCTAAATCTAGTGCCAAATATTTTAATGTTTTTTTAAAATGCAGCAACACTCCACTATAAGCTATCAATTTCCTTATTAGTTAGAATAGACTGGATTATGTTGCAGTAACAATCTAAAAATTTTAGTGACCCAAGACAGCAAAGACTTATTTCCCACTCACACTGTGTCTGTCACAGGTTGACTGTGGGTTCTGTTGTATATAGTTCTCATTCAGAGACACAGGCTGTCAGAGATTCCACTATCTGGGTCATGGCCATGAGAGGGAAAAGGGAATATGGAAAACCACGCATGGGCACCAAAAACTTCTTTCTGGAAATGACCCACGTTACTTCCACTCACATTTATTGGTCGGTGCAAGCTGCAACTAATTTTAAGAGGTTAAGAAAATGAAACCCTACTACATGTCTGGAAGGACAAAGAAATAGAATATCTGTGAACCTGTCCAATAAGTAACACACACACACACACACACACACACCCTGCAACATTAATGATCTTTGTGGACTTTACTGAAAATTTGTGGGGACTAGAGGAGGAACTGTATCACGTGATATTTACAATCTTTCAGAAAACTATCTGAAATCTCTCTTCTTTCTCGTTCTCTTTCTATGGAGTCACTAATGTCTTATTTGTCTCTCCTTCATTCCTCATGCAGTACTCAGCCTCGCAGGCTCTACTCTGTCCCTGTCGTTTTTTCTGTTTAGGACATAAAATTCCATACTCCTTTATTATGGAGGGCAAGTTCCATTATCCTTGTTATTTGCACATTCCCTCAAGGTCTTATATACTACCCCAAGAGACTTATGAAGCATTTCTTCTAAACAAATATAGTGCTTTCTCTAAGAATCCTGGTGAATGCAATTTCCTCCATCTTACTACATTAATAATATATTAGCAAGTCAAATCTAGCATTACCAAGTAGATCTTGTTCCAGAAATGAAAGCTGGTTTAATATCACTGTATCTATTATTTCAATATCTTATATTAATAGATTAAAAGTGAATATCTATACAATTATCTGGATCTGCTCTGTCCAACATGGTAGACACTAGCCACACATAGCTATTCCAGTAGAAATTTGAATAAATGAAGTTAAATTATTTTTTAAAATTTGGTTCCTTATTCCCACTAGCCATATTTCAAGTACTCACTAGCCACATATGCCTCGTGGCTATGGAGTTAACACAGATATGAACATTTCCATCATTGTGGAAAGTTCTGTTGGACAGTGCTGATCTAAATAGAGTCATTTGATAAAAGTAAGAATTTGAAAAATAATAGATACATGTAAGCGTATAACTGAATCACTTTGCTGTACACCTGAAACTAACACAACGTTGTTAATCGACTATGCTCCAATATAAAATAAAAATTAAAAAAATTTTTTTGTAAATCAGTTTGAAGGAAATTTTATTAGGTTGAGAAGCAGTATATATAAGAAGCCAATGGCAAGTATTATACTAAGTAGTATTTCTATTATGTTCAGGTAAAAGGGTGATCATCACTATTACAATTGTATCTGTTAGGATTAGGTTTGGTTTTATTTCTCTCTCTCCTTCTTTTCAAGAAAACTGGAGAAAGGTAGTTAAGGGTGGTAAAGTAGGCCTACTTCATGGCCTCTCCAGGTACCCAGATTCATTCTGTCACTCCTGGGGTATGGTCTTCATTCTCATATTTTAAGATGATAACCCAAGTTCCAGATCTCATATCTGTATTTAAGGCAGAAGGATGGAGGAAAGGACAATGGGTAAAGAAGAAGGGAGACCACTGTGGTGTCTGCTGTGGCTTATGGAAGTTGCCACATAATACTTCTGCTGACATTGGTCAGTCGTTGGTCACATGGCTTCACTTTGTTGTAAGGGATGCTGGAAACTGTAGCCTTTATTCTGAGTAGCCTTTTGCTCATCTGAAAACTAGGGTTTCCTATGGATGAAGAAGAGAATAGTTGCTGGGGGAAAACTAATACTTTCTGCCTTAACACCTTATTTAATATTCTAGAAGGTTTTTTATAAAATAAATTTATTTTTTTTTGGCTGTGTTGGGTCTTCGTTGTTGCACACAGGCTTTCTCTAGTTGTGGCGAGCGGGGGCTGCTCTGTTGCGGTGCGTGGACTTATTGCGGTGGTTTCTCTTGTTGCAGAACGTGGGCTTCAGTAGTTGTGGCACGCGGGCTCAGTAGTTGTGGCTCACGGGCTCAAGAGCACAATCTCAGTAGTTGTGACACACGGGCTTAGTTGCTCCACGGCATGTGGGATCTTTCTGGACCAGGGCTCAAACGCGTGTCCCCTGCATTGGCAGGTGGATTCTTAACCACTGCACCACCAGGGAAGTCCCCTGTTCTAGAAGTTCTAATCAAAGCAATAACATGGGAAAACAGATAAGTGCAAATATTGCAAAGAAATGGACACAATTATTTTTATCTTTAGAAGCTATAGTTAAATGCCTCAAAATTCAGTTGAATCAACTGAAAATCTGTTAGAAGTGAACATGAAAATTCAGTACGATGTGGGAAATATACAAAAAATCAGGAGCTTTCTGATTGATCTTTTAACCTGTAAGAGATGGGAAATATAATGGAAAAAATGTAGAAAAATATAATGCCTATGGATAAATTTAGCAAGAAATATGTGAAACTTATATGAAGAAAACTACAACATTGTATTGAAGAGCACAAAAGGAAGATCCAGGTCGATGAAGAATCTCGGCATGTTCCTGGATGAGATGACTCAGTGTTATAAAGACATCAGTTCTCCCCAAATTTTTATTTATTTACTTTTGCTGTGTTGGGTCTTCGTTTCTATGCGAGGGCTTTCTCTAGTTGCGGTGAGTGGGGGCCACTCTTCATCGTGGTGCGCGGGCCTCTCGTTGCGGAGCACAGGCTCCAGACGCACAGGCTCAGTAGTGTGGCTCACGGGCCTAGTTGCTCCGCGGCACGTGGGACCTTCCCAGGCCAGGGCTCGAACCCGTGTCCCCTGCATTGGCAGGCAGATTCTCAACCACTGCGCCACCAGGGAAGCGCTCCCCAAATTTTTAAATTTCATACAGTTCTATTGAAAAAATATTTTTAAACTAACTTGTCATTAGTTAGTTAGAATGATGAAATTTACATTAAAGATTGACTGAGAATAGCAAGAAAACAGAAAAAGAACAATGAGGGGGCCGGTTCACTAAGAGATGCCAAGATGTAATGTAAAGCTGCAATAATTAAAAGTATGATACCAGCTGAGGGATTGATAATGGGCCAGAGTAGAGTTCAGGATGAGGTACATGTAGCGGATGAGAGCAGTGTAGTGTGTGACCTTGGGCAAATTCTTAAACTCTCTGTATTTCAAATTTCTCATCTATAAAAGGGGATAAAATGGTTCATACTGCATAGAGTTGCTGTAAGGGTATTATATGTAAAGTATTTAAAACACTGCTTGGCCTGTTGTGTGCACTGTGAAAGTATAAACTATTATTAATGCCAGAATTTTATATATGACAAAGGGGCCATTAACATCCACGGGGAAAGAATGTATTATTTAATGCATGGTGTTGGAGTACTTGGCTTACATTTGGAAGGAAAGAAAGAAGAAAGGAAGGAAGGAAGGAAGATAATTAGAACTCTAGCTCACATTCATTTTAATTTAAATAGTATAGATTAAATATTTAATTTTAAAAATCCCCATAAATGTATTAGAAAAAATGAGGAAGAATTTCAAAATTATTCTTGGAGTGTGGACCATCTTTTTTCTTATTTTTAGTGTGATACCAATGCAGTGAGCCATAGAAGAAAACACTTGGATTTTACTGCCAATCTGTTAATAAAAGTAATTGAGGTAAAGTGGTGGGTGGGTGGTGGTAGTGTGAGAGACGGTAGTTGGGCAGGCGAGAGATGGTGGATCAGAAAAAGTTTATTTAAATACGATAAAAACTTTCATGTCTCATTTCTTTTGTAAACTGTGCTACATATATGGTTCAGATTTCCGTTTTGAAGTGCTGCCCTTTGGTAGCAGAAAATGTCAATGAGCTTTTACTTTTTAATTTCAGGAATATTTTAAAGCAAGTCTGTTTTAAATTATTGCTTTTACTTTGAACCATGTATTCAATAGATTCTTATAGTTTTAAAAATTAGATGATAATGATGGGTGAAACATAATGATTGTAAATCAGATGTACAAAATAGCAATATTAGAGCAGTTTGGCTGTTCCAGATTCTAAATTGGAAGTGGGTTGTTTTGGTGAAAGGAAGAAAGCAAAATTTTTTAATATCTTAATTGTTTTTTATCATGTACATTTAATCTGATGGAAATAACCATTGCAACAGTCCTTTTTTAAGCTTTATAAAAAATTATTTATTTAGAAAGTTACATAAATGTAAAAAAGCAAAAAGGGCAGAGCTCGATGTTGCATTGAGTATACACTATTATGAGGAAGAGAGCTGTAAAAATGTAGAATTCTAGAGGGTATAGTTTTTATGCAAAAATTGATGTAGCAGATTGAAAATTTAGTTGGCAAATAGCTACTGACTTTTTAATTTAGAGACATTAAGATTTATTGAGCCAATCTGGCTGCTACCCAGACTGTGCAACATTCAAAGCTCTGAGTTAAAACTCTTTAAGATGTAAGTGTGATAACATACAATACACAATGATCTTTACAGAAAAATCTGATTACTTGGATTCCCCTACCTCCTGCCCAAATGCTCAAGAGTTTGAATCCCATGTGGACCATTAATGGACTTCTGTATTTTCTTAAAAATGCTCTCTGAGAATTATTAGAACATTAAAGCGACTGTAGCTACTAATAGGTATTTTCTTTAACTCCACAACATGAAAGAAACTTTTTTTTTTTTAATAAAAATTACGAGCCAGACAGTCATGTATATTTGATATCCTTCAATTTGTGAAAGGACACAAACAAGCCCAGGTTTTCTTCCCCCAGGATGATAGTAGAGCTCTTCACCCAGTTGGGTGCCCCGTGTGTCTGATTAGAGCTGTTAATTTATTAATGCCTTAAAAGCATTGTTTCCCCCACCCCACCCTGACAAATAGACACTCACTGGCGATGCAGTCATCTTAGTCATCCCTCTGTCACATTCCTCTTCCAAATAAAGAGAAGTTTCCTAGCATGGGTCATATCATGGTAAACGCTGTGGCAGCTGCTACTTTATGTGTTGGGAGAAGTTTCCATTTCTTCAACAGTTCAGATCTGCTTTCCAGGCTTGACATCCCTAAACTGACATGTAGGTGTTTATCTGGAGGCTTGTGTGTTTTGTGGTTGACTCTACTTTTTCAAGGAAATGGGAGATGGATGGATATGAACTTTTCTCCTCTAACCCCCATCTCTAACCTTTCTCCAAATGCACATCATAGTGGCAGTTAACCTCTCACCTTCTTGCCCTAAC
This sequence comes from Phocoena sinus, assembly GCF_008692025.1. Taxonomy (NCBI): domain Eukaryota; kingdom Metazoa; phylum Chordata; class Mammalia; order Artiodactyla; family Phocoenidae; genus Phocoena; species Phocoena sinus. Next base: position 41,859,980 of record NC_045772.1, on the reverse strand, counting down.
TGAAGTTCAGCTTTCTTCCAGCTGGGTCCCTTCTTCATGCCTCCCTACAGAAGTCTCATGCAGAGATTGCGTAAAATGTTCCCTCCTATTGGAGGCATATCCCATGGGCTCCGAGGCAGCACTGGACTGTCCTCCAGATTGCCACTGCTTCTGGCAAACCATCTCTCTTCTACCTTTAATCAAAACCTCCTTCTGACCATACCACCATCTAACCTTGTTCTGGCTGTCATCCAGTTGAGGTCCCTCCTCCTCATTTGGGGAGGGTTTTGACATCTGGATCACTGTCGTCCAAGGATCCTGCCATGATCCTGGGTGACTTTACTGTCTACATGGATGGTAAATTCAGTACTTTAGTCTCAAAGCTTCTTGACCTTCCTGTATTCCAACTACCTGCATGGCTACCTGCTGGACCCAGTCAGCACCACCTCTGATATCTTCAACTCAGTTTTTATCCCTAACCTTCAGTCACGCAAACCCCGACCCACTGTTTCTTATTGCTCTTTCCTGTGCTTTTATTCTGCTCTTTCAATTAGTTCTTCCCTGCAGTTTTAACATGCCCAAATCTCTTCTGTATGAAACAGAACTTCATCCCTGATCACAAATCAGCCTCTGGGTTAAAAAAAAAAAATCAGCCTCTGTCTGTTAATATCTCTTCTTCCCTTCTGAGTCAAATACCTCACGAGAATTATCTTTATTTTTTGCCTTGATGCTCTCTTTGGAAACCAGGCAGCAGATTCCACCAGGTCAGTGAAGTTTCTGCTTCTGGTCATCATCACCTAATTATCCGATCCAATGGGCCATTTGCAGACTTTAGTTTAATCTCTCTGTAGCATTTGACCCACAGTCCACTTTTCTTCCTTGGCTTCTATGGCACAGTTCTCTCAGGGTCATCTCATGAGTTCTTTCCAGTCTCCTCTACCAGTTCCTCCTATTGTTTCCACCCTAAAATGTGAATGATCCATTTTCCTCTTCTTTTTGCATGTGCTCAACTGAGCATCTCATCCTCTTCTGTGGCTTTCATCTATAGGTTGAGGTTTCATGAACTCTAAAGGGACGTGAGTGAATGAATAATTACTTTCTAAACAATACATCTTGTCTCAGGAATGATTTTAAACTGCGAATAAGGATACAAAAAAATCCAGTTGAGTAGCACAAAATAAGTATGAGGCAAAAAGAACGAAGAAAAGTAAGGGAGAAAACATAATATCACCCAGGAGGGGTGAGGCTAAATACGCTCTAAGTCTCAAATCTTGTTCAAAGCTTTTGAGAAACCAATGAGATAGGGTAAAATCTCATCATGGTTACACAATCCAGAAATGCCTGTAAGATACACAAACCGATTGTTTAGAAATACAACCATTGCTGCTACTGAAAGGAGCAAGAATTTCAGAGTGGGGCGAGGAAGCCTCCAGAGGATAAGGGTCAAATCCTCCAAGTCATTAGAGAAGATGCATTCGTGAGTTCCCAGAGCCTGTATCTTATAAACACCTTCCATTTAGACAGTGGCATCGGAACAAGATTCAATTTAGTTAAAGCAGTTCTGTGACAGTATGAAGCCAATACAATATGGTTCTTGTCCCTAAAGAAATGCTTTAGAGTATCTTGAAGTGAAGATAATTTTGTTCTCTCAAGCAGTTCTCCCTAAATATTTTTTTAAAAGAGCATTTGAGTCCTGTTGAGGACATTGAGCATGAGATTCTATTTTGAGGCAAGTATTCAATCTCACAGACTTAAATTTCCAGCTTTAGTCTAAATACTTAGTAGTTATCTGTACCTTGAGATCCCACAGGTATCTCAGTTTCCAAAACTGGACTCATTATTTCCCTCCAAACCTATTTGTCCTGTCCCTCTGACAGGGAGTGATAACATCGTTAACTCTGTCTCATCAAGAAATCTTGGAGTCATCCTAGGCTTTCGTCTCTTTTCCCCTTGTTCCTCACATACAATAAATACCCTTCTGACATACCCTCCTTGTATCTCATGTTTCTGACTCTGCTTCCTCGCTCCACTGCCAATGTTTGGGTTAATTCAGGACCTTATCATTTCTGACCTGAACTACTGCCATATTGTCTTAACTGGGTTCCTTGGTCCTAGTCTGGCCCTTCCTCCTCTGATCCAGTTTCCATCTGAGCTACCTTTGTATCTCTGGCATTTAGCAAAGTGATTAACACATGGCAAGCAATAAGGTAGTTTTATTGGATGGATTCATATATGGATGAATGAATGTGCACACATGTGGGTCTTATGAGGGGCACTGTTGTCACACTGCTTTGTCATAGCAGAAGAATTACATCTGTACTCATTCATGTGCTGTCAGGAGTAAGGCAGATAGTTGTGCTGAGAGGTAAGTAACAAAATGTTTCCCAGATTTTGAGCCTTCTTTTCATCTTTCCGGTGGGCGAACACTTGAGAAGGAGACCAAAGAGCTCCCTTCTCGCATTATTGTTGGAAGAAACTCTGAGAGGCCTGAAGAGGAGAGGAGGTGAGCAGCCTTCCAGCAGCTGTGTATCCGCCAGCAGCCCGGAGACGGGAGATAAGAATTGACTCAGAAAAGCAGTTGAGATTTAACGAAAGACCCAGGCATGTGAGGAGAAAAAGGGAGGAAAACTCACCTGTAACTGGGTGGTGTTTGTTGGGAAAGGATGAAGGGAAGGAACTTATATGAAGGTTTAGAATATGTGGGAACGTGTGAGGGAGTCCATAGGGAAAATTGTAAGTTAAGTGCACGAAACAGTGATTGGTTGAGGATGTAAAGCAACATTATGAGAGGCTCTTGACGGGAGTAATTGTATTCAGGCAGTTAGCTATAGACGATCATCTGCTCGAAGTAGGATGCCGGCTGTGCTCACATCCATGTAAAACAGTGCTGTGACTTGCTAATCAAAGAGTGTTAGAAATCCATGCAAACTCCATTTGGGGCTCATTTCTCCTCAGTCCGCGTGTGAGAGAAGGGAATGAGTAAGAGTAAATCATTTCAATCAGCATCACTTTATTTATGATGCTGGTCCTGGAACTCACAGGAAGCAGTACGTGTCCTTCAGTCCTGTTCTGATGGAAGGACAACGGTAGACAGGAAAGTGGGTTTCAGACTGGATGCCAGCTCTTGTTAAATAGCCAGGTTGTGACAGGCTCTGTCTTACGGGAGCTGTGCCCTGATCAGCATAGAATATCTGGAGGAGGCAGTGCATTTACTTAAATCTCTTAAGTCATGGAGCCACCCCTTTCTACTTACAGGCATATTGTATCTCTTACTTCCTTTAGGCTAAGGAAGAAGAGAAAATAAAAAGAAGAGGAAGGTAAGGTTACTAGCTCTTAAAATATATAATGGAAGTTAGAATCACATTAAGAGCTAATATGTATAAAGTACTCACTATGTTTAGGGCACTGGTCTAAGTGCTTTAGTTGTATTATTTTATTTATTTAATCCTTGCAGCAACTTTGGGGTGGGTATAATTTTATGGTACCAGGACACACCTCCTTACAAGGCACTGGTAGATCATAATTATGGGAAGATGGGATTCCAGCTGGTCACGCTGCTTCTGTAGCTCCTCAGGTGATATAGGAAAGGCTAGTTGCTTAAAGCCCTGGTGTGCTCACCTGTAAATTGCAGATATAATAGGTATCTTGAAGAGGTATATTGAGGACTAGAGATAATATTATATAAAGGGCCTAACATGTTGGCTAGCACAGGGAGTGCACAATAAAAGGGGATTAATGTCAGGTCTTCTCTGATTCAATCCTTTTCTGACCTCATATTTTATAGTAAAAGTCAGAATAAAATTAATTATCTCTATATCCTCCTCCAAGCCCTGGTTTGGTTTGTTTGTTTGAAGTCTCAGAAAAGGGAGTCCTGAAGTAGGAGATGAACAGACCAGCTTATAATGAGAATGAGATGTTCTTGGCTCTGGTTAATAATTTTTAGCCAGTTCTGATCAGTAGTAGACAAATTTTGAGCCCAAAGAGTTAATGAGGTATTCCTAACTTTTTGCAAGTCTGTGCCTGAATGTCTGTTAGTAGAGGCCAAATCAGAAAGAAAAGTTCCACGTATCCAGGATTGAGCCAGGCCAGATTAAGTAATTATTTGGCCTTCCAAAGGGCAGTGCAAAGCACAAATAAAAGAGAGATCAAGCCATAGTTAGCCCTGATTACATATTTCCCCAAAGTAGACTCAGGTAATCTTAATATTTAACATGAAGTGGTATAGATTGGTTTTTGATAACTTCAGTTGGTCGAAGGGTATGTAAGTGTTTTCAGGAAGACAAAAGGCAGAAGTGATAAGTAGCGCCATATTGTGGGAATGGTTCATGAAAAAACTAATAACACTACTGATTTCTATCACTAGCATTCTGGGGAGGCTGCAGAATTATTCAGGGGCTTTGTCTTAATTGTCTTCTAATGAAGATTTGATTTCATTTGCTCTTTATAATCTCTCAATTTTATTTTTCTCTCTGTATACTTCCTTTGTTTTTAATTTTATGGTATTAAAATGTTCCATGCTTAATATTCTCAGTGAAGCAGCTGAGCTCTTCAGAGGAAAGACTATGTCAATCTCATAAGTAATATAACTAGTTATGAGGGGACTTGGCTTTACTGCTGCTGGTCATATTTATGTTACCTCTACTTAATGAAAAGAGTGATGGAGGGGTTCAGAGAAGCAATGTGATATCCACTCCTATAAATCTGTTCAACTACTGCTCTCCCAATCTGTTTTAGCTTTGTTAACAAATATCTTTTAGGCTTTTTCATATTTTTTAAAATAAGTCTTCCTTGTGTCAAAGCGCTACATTCACATTGTTTACAGAGTTCTATAAGGCTTATTATGAAAAATAGCAGTCCCTCCAATTCCACTCCCCCACCTTTCACATTTCCCATTACCAAGAGGCAAACACTTTCATCTATTGTTGGATATTTTGTAGTTGTTGTACATATGGACACCTTGTCCACCCTAATCACACACACACTTCCCACCCACTATCCCATCCTCTCAGTAAAGTTTTATAGTATTTAAAAATTTCATTGGCTCCATATGCATTTAAATAACTATAACTATACAAATGCTGGTTATACTTGAGTAATGTAGTATACTATAATTATTTTTCTTTGTTTGCACATTTTATTTTTCCTGGAATTAACAAGTACCTTTTTTTTGGATGAAAATTCTTTTTTAAATAATTAATTAATTAATTGATTTTTGGCTGCATCAGGTGTTAGTTGCGGCACACAGGATCTTTTGTTGTGGCATGTGGGCTCAGTAGTTGCGGCGTGGGCTTAGCTGCCCTGCGGCATGTGGGATCTTAGTTCCCCGACCAGGGATCGAACCCGCGTCCCCTGCATTGGAAGATGGATTCTTAACCACTGGACCACCAGGGAAGTCCTGATGATAATTCTTTTTATGTATTTATCACAAATTCTCATCCAGTTGTCTAAATCTCTTATTAACACATTAGATATTCTATCAACTTCACCTTTTGGAGATAACTTTCCTTCCCAGGGAGTTCTTTCTTTTTTTTTTTTTTTGTCTGTGAAATATATTAAAACTTTGCTGATGACAGTTGGAAATCAAAACATTAAAACTTTTAACATAATAAAATAGCTGTGTTTGTGAAGATTTTTAAAAAGTTTCCTAAACCAATAAGAGAGAAAAATTAAAAAGTGGTGAATATAATACAAATTAAACATCAATTGAAAATAGGAGTCAGTGTGTTAAAAAAAAATTAAGAGGTTGGTCAGGTATAAAGGAGGTCATCTTAAATTTCTAATACTGTTACAGTATGCACAGCACACCCAGAGACTTCTAACTCACTAAAATTTAGACAGTGGCTTTCAAGACCTGCTGTCCTTCTAGGATCTCATCTTGGGATTTCCTTCATCTCTCTCTTTCTTATGTTGAAGCCTCTGTTCCTTCAGTTATGGGTCTTTCTCTTCATTTCCTCCCCTATATTAGTGGATCACATCCTTCAGGTAGCTTCCTGAGAAAGAAAGGATGGGTGGTAAACTTTTTGAGATTTGCATATTCTAAAATGTATTTATTCCACCTTCACATTTAAGTGATAGTTTGGATTGATAGTTTGCTGGATACAAAATTCTAGGTGGCAAATCACTTTCCCTTACAATTTTAAAGACGTTGCTCTGTCGTTCCGCAGCTCCTACTGTTGTTAATGAGAAGCCAAAATGTCATCATTGTTTTTGATGGTTTGTGTGTAAAACTTGTTCTCTTGGGATGATTATTTTATATCTGCTCTTCTTTCTAGTGTCTGTTACTTTTCGAGAATGCATCATTAATGTTGGTCTGTTTTCATCTGTTGTTAGGCATTCACTCTGGAAACTCATGTTTTTCAGCTCTGCTAACACTTTCTGAAATTGATTTTGATTTTCACTTTGTACATTCTCGTATGGAACACACCTGTTATAATGCAATTGGATCTCATATTAATGCTCTCATTTTCCTATTATTCTTCTACTATAGAAAACTAATGCACTAATGTTATTTTTCTATTTTCTGAGGGATAACTAATATTTATTTCAGGGTTTCCATTGTGTTTTGAATTTCAACAATCATCTTTTAAATTTTTAAACATCAACTTTACAACCATATAATTTATGTACGACAAAAGACACTCACTAAATGTACAGTTTTATAAATTTTGACAGTGTATATTCAATTAATATATGAACCATTTCAATTATACCAAAACATTCTCTTTTGCTCCTTTGCAGGGTTTCATGGTACATCTTTTCACCCTTTTACTTTCAACTATTTTTACATTTAAAGTGGCTTCATGTATATTATCATATAGTTGTGTCTTTTTTTTCCCCCATACAGATTGATAATCTCTGCCTTTTAATTGGAGTGTTTAGACCATTTTCATTTAATGTAATTATCTATCTGGTTGAATTTAAGTTGACCATTATGCTGTTGGTTTCCTTTTTGTCCCATTTAATCATTGTTCATTTTTCATATTTTTCTGCCTTCTTTTGGAATCAGTGAATATTTTTTAGTGTTCCATTTTATTTTCACTGTTGGCTTATTCACTATAATTCTACTACAATCTTTAATTTTTTTCAAGAACTCTTTTCTTGACTTCTAAATATCCTTTTTAAATACCATCCTATTTTTTCACAGATATATATTTTTTCTTTTTACCTTTGTGAATGTATTAATATATTTTTGAGGTTTTCTTCATCCTGCATAATCTCTCCAGTTTACTTTTTTCCATCTGTTTACTGTGTCCCTGTCTTTCATGTCAGAGGCTTTCCTCAAATGTTTTGTAACATACCGCAGGGGGATTCCATTTTGGATAGTGACCTACCAACCAAATTGGATCCGCTCTTTTTATTTTTAAGGTGATACACAACAAAAGTAGTAGTAGAGGGAGAACAGAATTGAACATGTGCTGAGATGGGAAGCCAAGTCACAAGAATGAGTCAACAGCTGATGAATGCATTTCAGGGGAAGACAGGGAGGGATACTACTGGGTCTCTGGAGGTGTCGCTGTCTGTTGTTTTCTGAACGGGGATGAATGACTTACCAGGCTTATGAGGTCAAACTGAGTGGCTACTGAAAGAGTTTTCTGGGTCTTCCATTTCCTTGTGCATCCTTACAACCAACTCCCAGCACCAGGTTAAACGGAGAGTGCTTGTATCTTACAACCTAACAGGTCTTAGCATATACACATAATAGGAGGCTTAATTAGCAGAAACAATTAGCATAAAGTGTAAAATCTGCAGGTTATACACATTAGGCTAAAGGTGTCACAGAATCCCCATTCTATATGTCAGTAAGGCATGTAGACACTAGGAGCATATGCTCTGTGGCCAGAGCTCCTGGATTTAAATCCTGTCTGTGTGACCTTGGGTATAGCACTGAACTTCTCAGCCTTATTTCCTCATCTGTGGGGATAATAATCAGAGACAGTGCCAGAATTTCTATTTAGAAGTGGCTTGTGCTGGCAGTATGATTGGAAGGGGAGTTTACACTGAGTTTGCATAATGCTTTTCAAAAAACTCAATTGCCTGTATCAAAGAATGGGGAGTGGCTGATTGCAGGTGTGTGTGTGTGTGTGTGTGTGTGTGTGTGTGTGTGTGTGTGTGTTAAAAATAACATTGGCATCCTCATTCCTAATAACAATGTTGGTTTATTCTGAGGGTTAAGTGAAATGATATATTTTAAAAATTCAACATAATGCCTAGTAATAAATATTCTATACATTATTAATGAGACTATTAACATAATATTTTTATTATCAGACATATGAATGAAAGCAATATGACAGAGAAGAACAAAGGTTTCTTGAGATGACAGGCAGGTCCTGATGTTTCTACATTGGTTCTTAACAACAGGCTTAATAAACCTCTACTCTGGAATTGAATGAGTGTTGGTCTGTTTGCTCTACCAAATCCTCTCTTTAGCACTCTAGAGATCTCCTTTCCTATGGCAAAACTGTCTGCTTGCTCAGTCTTTGCCTTATTACTGTGTCTTGGCTTCTAGAACTGCATTTCCAGAAGACTCTCTTTTTATTGTATGCAGTGACTTACTCCCCAAAGATGCCGCTTCTGATTTTGAATTTGTGTCCCACCAACAAAGTTCAGTTTCAACTCCTGGTGGACAAGCATCCTATTTTTTCCTTTTTTTTCCTAGACTGTTCCCTGCATGAAGTCTTTATTTGCTTTGCAAATCTCATCATGCCTGTATGATCGGGCTGAGACAATGCCCGCGGAAGTACAATCTTGAATGTAGAAACAGTGTTAGCTACTCTGTGGTTTTCGTAGAAGGTTGTACCTGAGGGTACAGTAAAATCATACTGTTGATCAGGTCTTATAAAATGTATTTTTCTCTTATTCATGCTCATTTAAAACTTCTCATGAATTCTTAACAAAAGTTGAGATATAGTTTTAAAAAGCCATTGTTGCTAAGGCTTAAAGAATTAAATGCTCTTTGGGATAGAATTAGAGCATCTGTTGCCTGCTCCAGCTGTTGAAGATAGCTCACTGTTCCTGTGGTTTACACAGCTGAAGGCCTGAATTTGCTTTGACTCACTCTCCTTCCTCAGCGCCCTCATGCTCACTTTCAGTTATTTACTTCCCACTTTCTCCTTTGCTAAATTTGATGTTCCTGCTCTGGTTTGGCTTTTCTGATTAGGCTTTAGCCTGGTGTGTCCCTTTTTCTCTCTGAAGCCCTTGAAAGGAACTCCTTTGTGTAAGGGTGTCCACAGCTCTGACTTGTGGCCCTTAGGAAGGCCCTCACTCTCTGACCCTTTAGTGAACCATCTGTTCTTCCCTGGTTCTGGATGGGAAGTGGGGGGGGATTGGACATTCTACAAGTATTAAGGACTTTGGATATCATTGAGATCACTAGTTCTCAACCTTTATTTCTATCAACAGTTATCAAGGATAACTTTCACGCAAACAACACGCTCCTGTGAACGTAGCTGGATTTTGTGAAATTCATGCCGTATTAGTTATATCTTTATTCTTTTCTCTCTCACTCAAGAATGCAACTGGAAATGTTAGTGTGAGTGACATTATTAATGGGATACCTTTAAATCTGTAATTTATAAACTGCAAAAAATTTATAAACTGCGTTGTTATGAGACATAACAAATTAAGTTTCACTTCATAATTGATCAAAACACTTCAGTGAATTTTAAAGGTTTTGTTTTTTTTTTTTTTAATTCTTAACATTGGAATTCTTTTTAACGGGAGCTGTATCTGAGAAGCCCACCATATAAAACAAATTTAGACGGAATTTCACTGTTAGGTTAGGTGCCCAGAACTCTATCCCTTCAGTGGTCTTTGCATCCTAAGCCCCTCTGTAAAATCCTTAGGGCTTTGCACAGCACAGTTTGAAAACCCAGTGCCCTTGATTACATTTGAAACTAGAAACAATGATTCCATAAAGATGAACCACAATGAGAGTTCATCCAGTATGAAGCATCTAGGAAGGTATTTTAGAAGGGCACGGTTGAACTGTGACAGCAAAGTACTATTTGGGATGTTGGAGCTCAGCTCTTAATGTGTCATTCCCCTCCATCACTCCCATGTCCCTCCAGGCAGTTTGGTAATTTTCTGACTCTTTCTGTGGCTCATGATTATCACCCAGAAAGCAAGGATGCCTGGCCTGCTGTCCTCTCCCAAACTATCATTGCCATCTCATTGCTATCCGTCTCAACCTCACCCCCCCCCGTCTCTTGTCTTACTAACTGCTCATCTGCCCCCTTTGCTGTGCCCTCTGGAACCCTCTTTTACTGTCAGTGCGCCCCACACCAAGCTTTGCTCTTTCTCCTCTGTGCCTTCATCTTGGTTTACGGCTCCACTAGCCTCGTCTTGCTTTCTGAAGCATCATCTCTGATTACTCCCTCTCCCATACCCTCCAGTTCATATTAGTCACCAATTCCTATTAATTCTAATTTTAAAATCTCTCTCAAATTTGAAGTCATCCTAGCCTCAGGTTCTTAAAATAACTTCTTGCACAGAGCTTTGAATGTAGTCTGTACTCAAAAACATGTGCGCAGTGCAGCACGTTAGTTCTAATCTGTTCCAAATGTCTGTGCCATTTTTCTTGCCTTCCCCCTGTTCGTTTATATTCTTCCTGGCTTCAATCTCATATTTGGATGAAGATATTTTAAGATTTCTTTTTCTATTCAGTATTTATGGTGGGCTGTCTTTTGAAAAACTAATATTTGTAATGTTAAGGTAGGATTTTCATAGGGTATGTAGCAAACTTTAGCAATTTCAAAATATAGAGAAGCAGTTTCCAACCTTGACTTTGTTTTGATCAGGTATTTCAGAGGTCAGTGGGAGAGGGAGAACTGAAATAACAGCATGCTTGCAACTGCACATGACTCACAGCCTTTTTTTTTTTTTTTTCCTTTTTTTTTTTGCGGTACGCGGGCCTCTCACTGTTGTGGCCTCTCCCGTTGCGGAGCACAGGCTCCGGATGCGCAGGCTCAGCGGCCATGACTCACGGGCCCAGCCGCTCCGCGGCATGTGGGATCCTCTCGGACCGGGGCACGAACCCGTGTCCCCTGCATCGGCAGGCGGACTCTCAACCACTGCGCCACCAGGGAAGCCCTCACAGCCATTTTTACGTTGCAGCTGGACAAAAATCTGTGTGTGCCCGTGGGAGTGTGATATGTTTGATGTTGTCACCTGATGTGTGTAACTTAAACTCCCAGTGTCTCAGTTTCTTCATCTGAGAAGTAGGTGTCTTAATGTTACCCAGATCAGTGGTACTCAGATCATAGGAATGCACATTTACTCATATAATTAATGCAAAATTCTTAGCACAGGGTTTGCTCAAAGTAAGCCCTCAACAACTAGGAAGTATTATAATCAATACAGAAGAGAGGATAAAAAAACTGACAGTCTACAGGCCTCATTTGACCCACAAATGTATTTAGTTTGGCTTGCACAGTGTTTTTGATTCTTTTTAAATGAGTTGGTTTCCAACATTTAAAATTTTGGGAGGTATTATATAAAATACATGTCTGGCACTTCTTTTGAAAAATTGGAAGATTTGGCAACAATGTTTGACAGTGGTCAAAAACTCTTATCAGGTTTGTCCTCGTCTCTATTACCCTCTATTATTTTACACCAAAGTGTATCATTCTCTCAATACCAGCCAGTTTCTAACTCCTGGACTAGAGAGTTTTGGTGGACCTGTCTTATTTTAGGGATTTAAAAATTAGATTTAGGGACTTCCCTGGTGGCACAGTGGTTAAGAATCCACCTGCCAATGCAGGGTACACGGGTTCGATCCCTGGTCCGGGAAGATTCCCACATGCCACGGAGCAACTAAGCCCATGCGCCACAACTACGGAGCCTGCGCTCTAGAGCCTGCGAGCCACAACTACTGAGCCCACGTGTCATAACTACTGAAGCCCGTGTGCCTAGAGCCCGTGCTCCGCAACAAGAGAAGCCACCGCAATGAGAAGTCCGCACACCGCAATGAAGACCCAATGCAGCCAAAAATAAATAAATAAATTTATATCAAAAAAAATTAGATTTAGGTGGTGCTGACTTCTGTGAGTGGTAGTGTTTTCTCTTCAGAGTGTGATCATGAGCCCCACTTCTGGTGGCCTGTCTCACATAGTTTAAAAAGTCACAAAACTGCTCATACGCACTAAACACTACTGTATGAGAAGCAGTGGTAGTAGGCACAAGCCCCTCTTTGGAAAAACCCCGTTCTTGCCTTCAGGGAACTCACTGTCTTGTAGGGAGGAAAAGAAAAGTACACAACCACACACCAAGCAGTAATGTGGTTGGGTTAGTCCAATCAGAGAGGTACAGAGTGCTGTGGAGCTACAGGAAATTTTTTAAAAAAAGATTTATTGTATAGGATCTGGGGAAGAATAGTGCAGGTCTCATGGAGGGGTTTATTCATTCAGCAAATACATTTACAGACACTAAGTGGAAGAATTGGTGGCGTGTGCTGGGTATGCAGTGCCTTCCCTTCAGAGACCTGGATTTTGATGGGGGCGGTGTGAATAAGTGAGACCAGCAAAGTGTGATAGAGACAGACTATGAGGGGAAGATATGGCAGATAATTTGGTGCAGTGATCAGTTCTACCTGAGGTTAGGGAGGTAGGGATTCAGCCTTAGGGGGCTTCAAGGAGGAAATAGCATTTAGAATTCAAGTGGTGAGTAGGTGCTTAGGTAATAAAGATGAGGTAAGAGGGAGTTTCAGGTAGGTTAAGCCAGAGAAAGTAAGAAATGTTATTTGTATTTTATAGAAAGGATAAGTTTAATAGTTATAAATGGCAAGTGGGCATATCAGGTGGAAAGAACGATAATAATTAAGGCATGTAGTTTAGGGCGTGTTCAACACTGATCAATAACTCTCTTTGACCTCATGACAAGATATATTGAGAGAAAAGAGTGGAGGGCAGAGGGTGTCAGACTGGAAGGCCATGACAGCCAAGGTAAGGATATTAACTTTAGGGGATGGGGAGTGCCAGAACGTCCTCTAGCAAGGAAAGACAACACCAAAGCTAACTGTAAGATAAGACTTCTGGTGACATGTTTGAGGTCTGGGCTGCAGTAGGGAGAGAGAGAATGCTGGGGGGCACTTGATCAGACTTGAGACTGATGAGTCTCTTAATGATTATTGAAGATTCTGGTGGGCGGCCCCCAGATGTTGCCATAACCTTATCTTCTATTTTAGAATGAAAGTATTATGAGAAAAGAGAGGAAAACTATGCAAATAAATGTTGTGCACGGCACACTACAGTTGGTTTTTTTAAGAGATGGCTGTTGCTGATGAATCTTGCTTGTAGTGAGGAGATGGAATGGGGCAGGGGAGAAATTGGTGTGGGGAATATTGCTACCTGTTACAGCAATTATCTGATTACTGAAAAGATTACATAATTTCTTCCCCTCACCAGCTCTCCTTCTGGCAACCAGTATCTGTAACAAAAGGGAAGCTATTGTGGAAGAAAATGTAATAAAAATATTAGCTAGGCGTTGGCTCACACTGGCAGTGATTGACATTTTACAGGTTCTGACTCGTTTAATCCTCCTAACAACACTATGTGGTAGATTTCTTAATTTTTTTTTTTTTTTTTACAGTTGAATTCAAAATAGTTGAATCTATAGTAATGATGGTATATGTTTCTCATTAGTCATGAAATGCAGCAGCTCTGGAATTAGGGTTTTGGATTCTGAAAGTCTTTCGTTTTTACAGTTACACTCCCTGTATTACGTGAAAAGCAATACTTTATACTCCTTTAGGAAAAGTATGGTACAATGGCTCCAGTGCTATATGAAAACAGAGGGAATTATGGTTCTATTTCTGGCTTAGAAAATTATTTAACTTTTACCTTGAACAAATAGCATATATTTTCCAGCCTCAATTTTTTCATTTGTCCTTTCATTCATTCACCAATATTTTAATGAGGGCCTACAATGTGATAGGCATGGTTATAAAGTGATGAAATCAGCAACAGTCTTTGCCTTATTAGAAATTATATAACGGGGGAGAAAGAAGTAAACAAAAATACAATATCAGATTGTGAAAGATTTTGGAGGAAAAGAACAGGATGCTATGAGGGAGAACCAGGGGGCTGATGGCAAACCAATCTTAGGTTTGCTGGTTAGAAAAGTCTCTCTGGGGAAGTGACATTTGAGCAGAGACTTGAAGGCTGAATAGGAGATGGCAAGTTTCAAGAGAAGAAAGGAGGAAGGCTGTGCCAGGACAAGGACCCAACACCTACAGAGGCCCTGGTGAGAAAGGATGTGGCATGTTTGAGGGAACCTAGAGGAAGCTGATGTGGTTGTAGCTTAAGAAACAAGAGGGGAGTTGTCATAGGCTGGGCCAAGGTTTGAGAGGCTTAGATCAGTCCAGGGCCTCTCAAACCTCAGTCATGTTCAGGGGATTGGGTTTTATTGTAAGTGATATGGGAAGCCATTGAGTTTTAGATGAGGAGGGACACGAGCCTTCAGGCTGCTGTGTGGAGAATGGATTGAAGGGAGACCAATTAAGACACTAAATACATTGTCCAATTGACAGCAATGGTGGTGGACTTTCCTTTAGGGTTCACAGTGTAAATGGAGAGAAGGGGAAGGATCCAGGATGTATTATAAAGGCAGAATGGACAAAACTCATTAATAAATTGAATGTGGGGATGAAGGAAAAAGAGCTGTCAAGGATGATTCCCAGGTTTCTGGTTTAAGTAACTGGTGGACTGAAGTGTGCCATTATTGAGATGGAGAAGGCTGGGAGTAATGATAATACCTGTTCCCCTCTGTTGCTTTGAGACTGCATCTGGAAAGGTCTGGGTATTTCCTGGGGTTGGTTGGTATATAAACAAGAGCTAGTTCTGGAAATTATATTTTGGTCTAGCATGATGTATATCAATGGCATTGCTGCTAATGCTTATAAAGGTAATGGCGAACTTCTTTAAAAATTCAAATAATGGATTTTTTTTTCACTAGGAAATCATATCTTGGAAAAATTTGAATATTAAATAATACATGCTCCTGGATTGTGAGGGAAACAGTGGATTTAAAGAAAAACCTTTAATTGGTATGTAGCAGACATTGAAAGAATTTGATACATAAATTGCAATTTTTTTTTTTTTTTAAACATCTTTATTGGGGTATAATTGCTTTACAATGGTGTGTTAGTTTCTGATTTACAACAAAGTGAATCAGCTATACATATACATATGTTCCCATATGTCTTCCCTCTTGCGCCTCCCTCCCTCCCACTCTCCCCATCCCACCCTTCCAGGCTGTCACAAAGCACCGAGCTAATATCCCTGTGCCTTGCGGCTGCTTCCCCCCAGCTATCTACCTTACTACGTTTGTTAGTGTGTATATGTCCATGACTCTCTCTCGCCCTGTCAAAACTCACCCTTCCCCCTCCCCATATCCTTAAGTCCGTTCTCCAGTAGGTCTGCGTCTTTATTCCTATCTTACCCCTAGGTTCTTCATGACATTTTTTTTCCCTTAAATTCCATATATATGTGTTAGCATACGGTATTTGTCTTTTTCTTTCTGACTTACTTCACTCTGTATGACAGATTCTAGGTCTATCCATCTCATTACAAATAGCTCAATTTCATTTCTTTTTAAGGCTGAGTAATATTCCATTGTGTATATGTGCCACATCTTCTTTATCCATTCATCCGATGATGGGCGCTTAGGTTGTTTCCATGTCCTGGCTATTGTAAATAGAGCTGCAATGAACATTTTGGTACATGACTCTCTTTGAATTTTGGTTTTCTCAGGGTATATGCCAAGTAGTGGGATTGCTGGGTCATATGGTAATTCTATTTGTAGTTTTTTAAGGAACCTCCATACTGTTCTCCACAGTGGCTGAACCAATTCACATTCCCACCAGCAGTGCAAGAGTGTCCCCTTTTCTCCACACCCTCTCCAGCATTTATTGTTTCTTGATTTTTTGATGATGGCCATTCTGACTGGTGTGAGATGATATCTCATTGTAGTTTTGATTTGCAATAAATTGCAATTTTATACAAACAAATTCCTTTGGAGGTAGGGCATCAGTATGAGTTATTAGAATTTGGGAAAAAGTAAAGAGCTGATTATTCTGAGTCAGCAAGGACTTGGTCATACGTTGAGTTATAAGAACATCATTTTGTCTTAAAATTCATATGGAGTCTCAAAGGACCCCAAATAGCCAAAACAATCTTGAAGAACAAAGTTGGAGGTCTCACACTTCCTGGTCTCAAAACTGACTACATAGCTAAGGTAAAAATAGCGTGGTACTAGCATAGAGTGGACATGTAAACCAGTGGAATAGAATAGAGAGCCAGAAGTAAGCTCCTGCTTAAATGGTCAAATGATTTTTGACAAGGATGCCAAGACCATTCAATGGAGAAAGGACCATCTTTTCAACAAATATGCTGGGAAACGTGGATATCTATATGCAAAAGAATGAAGTTGGACCTTATACCATAAACATTAACACAAAATGAGTAAAAGACCCATAAGACCCAAAACTTTAAAATGCTTTGAAGAAGGCATAGAAGAAAAGTTTCATGACATTGGATTTGGCAATAATTTCTTAAATATGACACCAAAAAGCACAGGCAACAAAAAAGAAAAGAGATAAATTGGACTTCATCAAATTTAAGGACTTTTGCACATCAAAGGACTGCATCAACAGTGAAAATGCAACCCACAGAATATTTGCAAATCATATATCTGATAAAGCATTGATATTCAGAATATATGAAACACTATTACAACTCAACAACAAAAAGCAAACAGCCCAGTTAAGAAATAGACAAATGACTTGAGGAGGCATTTCTCCAAATAAGATATACAGATAACCTGTACATACATGGAAGATGCTCAACATCATGAATAATTATAGAAATGAAAAGCAAAATCACAGTAAGATTCCACTTCACACCCATTAGGATGGTCATTATAAAAAATCCAGAAAATAACAAGCATCGGTGGGGCTGTGACGAAATTGGAACCCTTGTGTATTGCTGTTGGGAACGTAAAATGTTGCAGCCACCGTGGCAGTTTCTCAAAAAAATTAAAAATAGAATTACCATATGATCCAGAAATTTCACTTATTGGTACTTACCCCAAAGAATTGCAGCAGGGACTTGAGCAGATATTTGCAGTATTCACAATAGCCAAAAAGGTGGAAGCAATCCAAGCGTCCATTGACAGATGAATAGATTAAAAAAAAAGTGGCATATATATACAGAGGAATGCTGTTATCCTTACCAAGGGAGCATATTCTGACATATGCTATAACATGAATGAACCTTTAGGACATCATGGTAAGTGAGATAAGACAGGCACAAAAGGGCAAATATTGTATGATTCCACTGATATGAAGTACCTCAAGTAGTCAGATTCATAGGGACAGAAAATAAAATGGTGGTTACCAGGGAGAGGGAGGATAGGAGAATGGGGAGTTATTGTTTAACAGGTATGCAGTTTCCGTTGGGAAGATGAAACAATTCTGGAGACGGATAATGTGATGGTGACACAACAATGTGAATGTACTTAATGTCACTGAACTGTACACTTAAAAATAGTTAAAATGGGGCTTCCCTGGTGGCGCAGTGGTTGAGAGTCCGCCTGCCCATGAAGGGGACGCAGGTTCGTGCCCCGGTCTGGGAAGATACCACGTGCTGCGGAGCGGCTGGGCCCATGGGCCATGGCCACTGAGCCTGCGCGTCCGGAGCCTGTGCTCCGCAACGGGAGAGGCCACAGCAATGACAGCCCCGCTTACCGCGGGAAAAAAAAAAAAAAAAAAAAGGTTAAAATGATAAATTTTATGTTATATATGTTTTACAACAATAAACAAAGAAAAATAGGCAGTGAGCTGGAATTGGTCCACAAGCCATAGTTTGTGGACCCCTCATCTCTGTGAACTCTTGATTTCACCAGCAGTGTGTCCGTGTGTGTTAACCCAATTGTGGTTTTCCTGTAGGGATAGTACCAGCCTTATAGAATTACGGTAAGCTTAAATAAGATAATGTAGTATTTGCCAAATTCCCTGATGATAGGAATCCCAAGAAGTGCTTGTTTCCAGCTTCAGCCCAGACCCAGTGAAGCAATCTCCAAGGGTAGGCGTCTAGAAGCTAAACAAACACTAGGAAAATTTGGGAAGTATTGAAAGCAATGCATGTTAAAATACTTAGCAAGCCCCCTTGCCGTAGGAAGTGGTCAGTAAATAAATGTAGTTTTTTTTTTTTACCTTAAATCCTTAACTCCTTTGACCCTGTTTCCATAGTAGAGCCTTTTGCTATTGTACTTTTTTTTTTTTTTTGTATTCCTAATGTCCAAGGTTCACTTAGAATTTTCACAAAGGGTAAGAAAGTGCATTCTGCAAACTGTTGGACAGCGAGCCTGTTGCCCCAGGAAAGATCATCTAAGACACATTATCGAAGGTGTCATTTAAAAGAATAAGAAAACTTGCCTCTCTGAGTCAAAGGTTGCAGACCGGAATGCCCACTGGGGCCAGGTGGCAACTCCCATGGATGAGGCAGACCCTGATGGAATTGTGGAGCACTATAAAGTGCCTGGCTTTTTGGAAGGGAGCCCTGTATGTCCATTGTATTACACTGTATGAATACATACAGTGTATCCCACTCAGCATCTGCCCTTTATTGCTGTATACAGCTTTCCAAGAGAAGACGGAATTCTCAACTTTTAAAATGTTACTAGCACATTTTTTTTTTTTTTTACTAGCACATTTTGATTGTTTTTCTTAGCCTATTGGCCTCAAGGTTCCTACCGTGGACCGATTCATTCGATGATGGTTAAGTTCCCGTTTCTCTGAGTCTTACGGGTAAATGACCAGTAAAAGAGAAGTCCTTGCTTCCAGGAACCCGAAAGGAGAGGGACTGGTGATGACCAGGCCCAGCTCTGATGGACAGGAATTCGAGCTGGGGTGGTGATGGTGGTGGGTGAGTACAGTGGCAACTGGAAAGACCCTTCCTCAGTTAGAAGGTGAGGCTCCTCTCTCTGGCAGTCTTCTTGGTTGAGAGATGCCCTAATACCTACCCAGCCCCATTTGGTTTCCCTGGACAGGGCCCTTGACAGGAATCCAGTACAAGCACATCCTAGTCTGGGGGGCTCACTAACATTTCACCCCCTGGGTGGGGCAGATCCCTCAATTGTGAGGCCACCTGGGAGCCAGCTGGAGGCGAGCGTCTGGAATAAGGAAGTGGGTAGTTAGTGTAACTTTCTTCATTATTCACAATACTAAAAATTAGGATTCCTAAACATCTTTAGTTCCCAACATTGTTTGGTCAATTCACCCATACCTGTGGCTGAGTTAAAGACTTTTAAATAGCTTGTGTTTAATTTTTCTGGCCAGTTTAGAAGGCATTTTGCAACAACTGGAAGTCAGCATATTTCACAAATCAATTCTCCCTCCCTCCCTCCCTCCCCTCCCTTCCTTCCTTCCTTCCTTCCTTCCTTCCTTCCTTCCTTCTTTCCTTCCTTCCTCCCTCCCTCCCTCCCTTCCTTCCTTCCTTTTTTGACAGTTATTGGTCTGACTGATCAAGATAACTCAGTGGTTACAGAGTGTCTGACTTTTAGGCAGACATTTGGGAAGGTCCCTCACAATACCCTTTTGGAGAAGAGTAGAAATACAAATTGTATAATAGGACAAGAAGCCTTTTTATCAGAGAATTGGATGGAAAAAAAAAAGACATGCTTATCAAGTTTGTGGATAAAGGTTGACAAGATAACTAACATATTAGGCAATGGAATTGACACCCAAGATTTCTATGGAATGAGTCCTGAGCCTAACAGAACGGACTCTGTCAGGGTTTACTCCAGTCACAATGAGAACATGCGGCTTCCTGACGGGCTGTGCTACCTGCTGTATCGGAAATACCCTTGATCACTTCCCCTCTGCGGTTTCCTTGGCTACCTTCTTGTTTTTTGAGACCCAGCTTGAGCGTTGCTGTCTCTTGTAAACCACTTCTCAAGCTCTCCCCTATGTGGGTTGACTGAGGATGATTCGCTGAACTCTTGTGCTTACTTTTTTTTTTATAACATCTTTATTGGAGTATAATTGCTTTACAATGCTGTGTTAGTTTCCACTTTATAACAAAGTGAATCAGCTGTACATATACATATATCCCCATATCTCCTCCCTCTTGCATCTCCCTCCCACCCTCCCTATCCCACCCCTCTAGGTGGTCACAAAGCACCGAGCTGATCTCCCTGTGCTATGTGGCTGCTTCCCACTAGCTATCTAATTTACATTTGGTAGTGTATATCATGTCCATGCCACTCTCTCACTTTGTCACAGCTTACCCTTCCCCCTCCCCATATCCTAAAGTCCATTCTCTACGTCTGCGTCTTTATTCCTGTCCTGCCCCTGGGTTCTTCAGAACCTTTTTTTTTGTAGATTCCATATACATGTGTTAGCATACAGTATTTGTTTTTCTCTTTCTGACTTACTTCACTCTGTATGACAGACTCTATGTCCATCCACCTCACTACAAATAACTCAATTTTGTTTCTTTTTATGACTGAGTAATATTCCATTGTATATATGTGCCACATCTTCTTTATCCATTCATCTGTCGATGGACACTTAGGTTGATTCCATGTCCTGCCTATTGTAAATAGTGCAGCAATGAACATTGTGGTACATGACTCTTTTTGAATTATGGTTTTCTCAGGGCATATGCCCAGTAGTGGGATTGCTGGGTCGTATGGTAGCTCTACTTTTAGTTTTTTTAAGGAACCTCCATACTGTTCTCCATAGTGGCTCTATCAATTTACATTCCCACCAACAGTGCAAGAAGGTTCCCTTTTCTCCACACCCTCTCCAGTATTTATTGTTTATAGATTTTTTGATGATGGCCATTCTGACTGGTGTGAGATGATACCTCATTGTAGTTTTGATTTGCATTTCTCTAATGATTAATGATGTTGAGCATCCTTTCATGTGTTTGTTGGCAATCTGTATATCTCCTTTGGAGAAATGTCTGTTTAGGTCTTCTGCCCATTTTTGGATTGGGTTGTTTGTTTTTTGTTATTGAGCTGCATGAGCTGCTTGTAAATTTTGGAGATTAATCATTTGTCAGTTGCTTCATTTGCAAATACTTTCTCCCCTTCTGAGGGTTGTCTTTTGGTCTTGTTTATGTTTTCCTTTGCTATGCAAAAGCTTTTAAGTTTCATTAGGTCCCATTTGTTTATTTTTGTTTTTATTTCCATTTCTCTAGGAGGTGGGTCAAAAAGTATCTTGCTGTGATTTATGTCATAGAGTGTTCTGCCTATGTTTTCCTCTAAGAGTTTGATAGTGTCTGGCCTGACATTTAGTTCTTTAATCTATTTTGAGTTTATTTTTGTGTATGGTGTTAGGGAGTGTTCTAATTTCTTTCTTTTACATGTAGCTGTCCAGTTTTCCCAACACCACTTATTAAAGGGGCTGTCTTTTCTCCATCGTATATTCTTGCCTCCTTTATCCAAGATAAGGTGACCATATCTGTGTGGGTTTATCTCTGGGCTTTCTATCCTCTTCCATTGATCTATATTTCTGTTTTTGTGCCAGTACTATACTGTCTTGATTACTGTAGCTTTGTAGTATAGTTTGAAATCCAGGAACCTGATTCCTCCACCTCCGTTTTTCTTTCTCAAGATTGCTTTGGCTTTTCGGCGTCTTTTGTGTTTCCATACAAATTGTGAAATTTTTTGTTCTAGTTCTGTGCTTACTTTTTTAACTCTCATCACACTGTAAGAAAATCAGGTTGTTTTGCTTGTCCTCCTTCCCCATCCCCCACAGCTCTGAGCTTTTTGAAGTCAGAGACTGTTTATTTACCTAACTTTAGCACTAATATAAATGCTAGACAAAATAGGTATTTAAGGTATTTAATATGTTTGTTGAATGTATTTTTGACGTACACCTTGGTAAAAAAATAAAGTAAAACAAAGGAACAAAACCCAATTGCACAGTTATAGGAAAAGGGAAATATGGCTTAGAAGTGGCATGTAAAATTTCATTTTATGAGTAGTGACTGGACGTCAAGGAGATTCATGTAAACTTCTCTGCATTAGTAAGAAACACTGTGTTTAGAATGAGGCAGAGAATAAGCTTGCTCTGTTCTCAGCAGACCCCACCTACAGTCACTTTATAGTCCATCTCTGGTCACCATGCCTTAAAAGAGACATGGACCAATTGGAGTGTGTTCAGCAGCTTGGAGAAAAAGATGACTTGGGCAATTTGATAACTGATTTCAAATATTTGAGTAATATTGTGAGAAAAGGGAATAGACTTGCACTTTGCAGATCAAGGGAAAGGCTGGGACCAGCTGGTACATTTTGCAGGGAAGTGGACTGTGGCTCCAAGGTTGGAGGTCGTGACTTCACTATGGTACCACTCCCCACAATCGTCCAGTGTGCAGCAGCTCAGCCACTCAGGGGCTGGTTGGGGCAAACAAAGAGGATTTAAAGATTGAATCAGGATTGATAAGTTCTACTGTAAATCTATGGGTAATGAAATCATACTACTTTTAGATTTAGATTTTACATTTTTAAGTTGATATTTTATATGACATTTATGAAAGTGGAAAAGAACTGGAATGGTTTTTAAAGATGCTGCTGGGAGAGTTTTTCTTGTGGTCATGGGGCAAAAGAATAGTAGAACAAAACTTGGGGGTGGTAGCAACATGAAATTAGTTACCCCCCCTTGTTGTGATAGAAAATTAAACACAAAGTCCAGTTTTTAAGTTCCTAAATTCATTCTAAATAGCTGCTGTTTTGTACTATGAAGTACATTTCTCTATGACAGAGGCTGCTCTGATTTAGTGCTGGAAAAAGCATTGGCTGGAGGCAAGTGCCAGGCCTGCTGTATATTGATAGTGGGGCTTTGGGCAGATTCCTTGACGTCACTGGATCTGTGTCGTCATTTGTAAAGTAGCGACTGTAGTACCTACCACAAGAGTATCCTTAAAGGTCATATAATATTTTCTTTGCTCAAAGGCCTACTATTAGGCCTAGAGGTCAGTAAACATTTACTGAAACAGAATCATGGGACTGCTGCTTTAAAAATAGCAGACATTGTAAGTCTGTGGGTAATGAAGTCATACTACTTTTAGATTTAGATTTTGCATTTTTGACATTTTATACAAGATCTTATGAAAGTTCTTAGGTGCACTTTCTTTTCTTTTTGTAAATTTTTTATTCTGAAGTAATTATTGATCCACATATATTTGCAAGAAATAATACAGAAACATCTCACATACCTTTGACCCAGTTTCTCCTAATGGTTATAATTTGCATAACTATAGTGCAGTATCAAAACTGGGAGATTGCCATTGATAAAATGAAGCAATCTTATTTATATTTTGCTTCCAGTTTTACATGCACTCATTTGTATGTGTGTATACTATTTTGTTCTATGTAATTTTTGTCATATGTGTAGATTCATGTGAAAATACCAGAATGTTCCATCTCAAGGATTCCTTGGGCTACCTGTTTATAGCTACATGCACTTACTTCTTCCTTCAACCTCTGGTTACCACTCATTCGTCCTCCATCTCTATAATTTTGTCATTTCAATAATGTTATATATATAAATGGAATCATTTACTATGTAATCTTTTGAGATTGACTGTTTTTCACTCAGCACAGTTCCCTTGGGACGCATCCAAGTTGTTGCATGTATCAATAATTCATACCTTTTTGAACCATCCTACACTGTTGGTGGGAATGTAAATTGGTGCACCCACTATGGAGGACAGTATGGAGGTTCCTTAAAAAACTAAAAATAGAGCTACCATGTGATCCAGCAATCCCATTCCTAGGCATATATCTGGAGAAAACCATTATCTGAAAGGATACATGCACTGCAATGTTCATTGCAGCACTATTTACAATAGCCAAGACATGGAAGCAACCTAAATGTCCATCTACAGATGAATAGATAAAGAAGATGTGGGAGGTGTGTTTGTGTATGTGTGTATGTATATATAGTGGAATATTACTCAGCCATAAAAAAGAACGAAATAGTGCCATTTGCAGCAACAGGGATGGACCTAGAGAGTATCATACTAAGTGAAGTAAGTCAGACAGAGAAAGACAAATATCGTGTTATATCACTTATATGTGGAATCTAAAAAAAAGATACAAATAAACTTATTTCCAAAACAGAAATAGACTCACAGACATAGGAAACAAACTTATGGTTACCAAAGGGGAAAGGGGAGGGGAGGGATGGATGAGGAATTTGGGATTAATAGATACACACTACTATATTTAAAATAAACAAGGACCAATTGTATAGCACAGAGAACTATATTCAATATTGCTACTATATATAAAATAGATAACAACCCAACTATAGCACAGGGAACTATACTCAATATTTTTTAATAATCTATAATGGAGGGGCTTCCTTGGTGGTGCAGTGGTCGAGAATCCGCCTGCCAATGCAGGGGACATGGGTTCGAGCCTCGGTCCGGGAAGATCCCACATGCCACAGAGCAACTAAGCCCATGTGCCACAACTACTTAGCCTGTGCTCTAGAGACCGCGTGCCACAACTACTGAAGCCTGTGCACCTAGAACCCGTGCTCCACCACAAGAGAAGCCACCGCAATGAAGAGTAACCCCCACTCACTGCAACTAGAGAAAACCCATGTGCAGCAGTGAAGACCCAACGCAGCCATAAATAAAATAAATAAATTTTTAAAAAGATAATAATCTATAATGGAAAAGAATACTTTGTACAGAGTATTCTTTGTGTACCTGTATTTTGCTGTACACCTGAAACATTGTACATCAACTATAGTTAATTAAAATTTAAAATTTCACTCCTTTTTATTGCTGAGTAGTATTTAATGATTTGGATATACCATAGTTTGTTTACCTTTTCACTCATTGAAGGACATTTTGGTTGTTTCCAGTTTTTGACTATTGAGAACAATACAGCTTCTATGAATATTCGTGTACACATTTGTGTGTGTGTGTGTGTGTGTGTGAATGAATCTACGTTTTTATTTGCACTTTATTTTTTTAATTAATTAGTTTGAGGTACTTAATATTTTTGGCTAATGAATAAGGAAAATATACAAGTTAGCGGTGACTAGAGATTCTGTCTTTGTTGGAGGTATTCCTCTTGGTCAAAATAGGAGTATTTTTGACATTTATGTCAGTGGAATAATTAAATAATATAACCTGACACACAGGAGCTTGTATATTGGCTACATGTACATCTAATGTATTAACATCATGTAACTATGCCAGCTGCTGGTCAGAGTGCACGGCTGTCTTTACACAGGAAAGATGTCTATATGCCAATGAAACACATTTGCTTATAGACTATCTCCCAAGAAACACCCTCTTCCCATTGCAACGTGTGCTAGAATTTAATGTCTTATTACAAATAAGTACAAATATTTGCACAATTTCCTCTTTGTACCCCCCTTCTCCAATTCAGAATGCACAGAAGTGTTAACTAGATAAACTCTTTGGCATATGTCCAGACCACATCAGTTCTTACTCATCCAGTATCACTAAATGAGAAAGTCTTTGCATGGGTGATCATTGGTAAAGTTACAGCAGCTAAACAATTGTTAAATACCATTAGCAAATCATAGATAGTGCTTACTATATAGCTTACTATATACCAGTCACTGTTCTATGCCAGTGGTGCTTATTCATGGGAACTGATCTCCACTAAAACCCGGTGTGTACACTATCAGTACTCTCATCTTATAGCTGGGAACACTGAGGCACAGACGGTGATTACGTAACTTTTCCAAGGTCTCACAGCTGGTAATTGGCGAACCTGAGATGAATTCAGTCTGGTTCCAGAGTCCATCTCTTAACTACTATACTCTTTGTTAGACTAGAATCAGTAAATCCAAATAAACCAACAGGCCAAAATAAGATGTTTTTATTAAAATCAGGGTTCTGGATTCTTCACTTGTCAGAATGGAATAAGAACTTACAGCTTTCCTTGAACTAAACTAAATTTTTTGCAGAACTGTAGTGTGGTAGGCATTCCCAGCTAAAGCCTAAGTGTTGATCACCGTAGAATTAGCCTCATCAGGGCAGGTTCACTCAGGGTCTGTTTGGAAGAAGGGCTGCAAAACTCTTGAGAATGAGCTTATTCCAAGCCAAGAGAATTAACAGCATGCTTGGTAGTTAGAAGTGAGGACCAATTTTGAGTACAACATACTGTTTGCTACTGAGATTTGCTATTCAGCGTGATGCTCATGAATTAATCTCTAGGAGACTGAGGGCTGAAGATGAAAACAGAAAAACTCATTTTCACTGAAAACTTAGCAGTACATTAAGAGCATAAGTGCCATTGCATTGGTGTCCATTAAAAAGATCATGGTTCAAAAAATGGAAAGATGAATAAGGTGGGTACAGGGAATATGGAACTTTGGTACATTTAGGGCACTGACATATTAATAACACTTGTGGATTTAGCCAAACACTGCCCCTTGCACCATGGGAACACTCAAGACCTTTCACAGCAGTACCTGGCAAAATCCAATATCTGGGTCTCTGGCTGTAATGCCTGGGGTCAATGGATTCAATAGTAACCTGAGGCAGTGCTTTGCGTCCTTAGGGTACAGTGTCCTTGGCACAAAAATTAGCACCACGGACAGCAGATGCTGGCAGTGTGCTAGGGCACCATCCTCACAGGGCTTTACTAAGTGAGAGGTTCAGCACTAGATACTCCAAACAGTGCTGAAGAAGTGTGCAGAAAAAAATGGTGGGTACCAGGTGGAAGCAGACAGAATGAGTTTATTCTCAGAAGAGTTTGGGAATGGGGAAGGGGAACTTTTAGAGAATGGAGGCTCTCTTAAAGAAGGTAGGGCTACAGCTAGAGAGATACTGTTCATTACTATTAATGTAATAATAATATTGATAATAAAAATATTATTTTTTATTTTTTTCCAGTTTTATTGCGATATAAATGACAAAGCATAATACAAATTTAAGATGTACATAATAATGATTTGATATATGTATATATTACAAAGTGATTACCACAATAAGCTTAGTTAGCATCCATCACTTCATGTAGTTACATTTTTTTTTTCTTGCGATGAGAAATTTTAGCACTTACTCCCTTAACAACCTTTGAATATACAGTATGGTATTGCTAACCATATTATGTTGTACATTACATCTTCGGAACTTAATTATCTCGTAACTGAAAGTTTGTCCTTTTTGACCACTTTCACACAAATGATAGTTTCTAAATAACTTTTCCAATAAAAAAAAGTTTAAGACCAATTAAAGCATTTGTCCATCTCAGAATTACTGGCCAATGCTGTATCTTATTTTTTTAACATCTTTATTGGAGTATAATTGCTTTACAATGCTGTGTTAGTTTCTGCTGTATAACAAAGTGAATCAGCTGTACGTATACATATAATTCCATATACCCTCCCTCTTGCATCTCCCTCCCAGCCTCCCTATCCCACCCCTCTAGGTGGTCACAAAGCACTGAACTGATCTCCCTGTGCAATGCAGCTGCTTCCCACTAACTAGCTATTTTACATTTGGTAGTGTATATATGTCAATGCTGCTCTCTCACTTCATCCCAGCTTACCCTTCCCCCTCCCCATATCCACAAGTCCATTCTCTACATCTGCGTCTTTATTCCTGTTCTGCCCCTAAGGTCTTAAGAACTTTTGTTTTTTTTAAGATTCCATATATATGTGTTAGCATACGGTATTTGTTTTTCTCTTTCTGACTTACTTCACTCTGTATGACAGACTCTATCTAGGTCCATCCAACTCACTACAAATAACTCAATTTCGTTTCTTTCTATGACTGAGTAATATCCCATCGTATATATGTGCCACATCTTCTTTATCCATTCATCTGTTGATGGACACTTAGGTTGCTTCCATATCCTGGCTGTTGTAAATAGTGCTGCAATGAACATTGTGGTTACATGACTTTCTGAATTATAGTTTTCTCAGGGTATATGCCCAGTAGTGGGATTACTGGGTCGTATGGTAGTTCTATTTTTAGTTTTTTAAGGAACCTCCATACTGTTCTCCATAGTGGCTGTATCAATTTACATTCCCACCAACAGTGTAAAAAGGTTCCCTTTTCTCCACACCCTCTCCAGCATTTATTGTTTGTAGATTTTTGATGATGACCATTCTGACTGGCATGAGATGATACCTCATTGTAGTTTTGATTTGCATTTCTCTAATGATTAGTGATGTTGAGCATCCTTTCATGTGTTTGTTGGCAATCTGTATATCTTCTTTGGAGAAATGTCTGTTTAGATCTTCTACACATTTTTGGATTGGGTTGTTTGTTTTTTTTAATATTGAGCTGCATGAGCTGCCTGTATATTTTGGAGATTAATCCTTTGTCAGTTGATTCATTTGAAAATGTTTTCTCCCATTCTAAGGGTTGTTTTTTAATCTTGTATATGGTTTCCTTTGCTGTGCAAAAGGTTGTAAGTTTTATTAGGTCCCATTTCTTTATTTTATTTTTATTTCCATTTCTCTAGGAGGTGGGTCAATAAGGATCTTGCTGTGATTTATGTCATAGAGTGTTCTGCCTATGTTTTCCCCTAAGGTTTTATAATCTCTAGCTTACATTTAGGTCTTTAACCCATTTTGAGTGTATTTTTGTGTATGGTGTTAGGAAGTGTTCCAATTTCATTCTTTTACATGTAGCTGTCCAGTTTCCCCAGCACCATTTAATGGAGAGGCTGTCTTTTCTCCATTGTATATTCTTGCCTCCTTTATCAAAGATAAGGTAACCATATCTACATGGGTTTATCTCTGGGCTTTCTATCCTGTTCCATTGATCTATATTTCTGTACCATACTGTCTTGATTACTGTAGCTTTGTAGTATAGTCAGAAGTTGGGGAGCCTGATTCCTCCATCTCTGTTTTTCTTTCTTAAGATTGCTTTGGCTTTTCGGGGTCTTTTTTATTTCCATACAAATTGTGAAATTTTTTGTTCTAGTTCTGTGAAAAATGTCATTGGTAGTTTGGTAGGGATTGTACTGAATCTGTAGATTGCTTTGGATAGTATAGTCATTTTCACAACGTTGATGCTCCCAGTCCAAGAACATGGTATATGTCTCCATGTGTTTGTAGCGTCTTTAATTTCTTTCATCAGTGTCTTATAGTTTTCTGCATACAGGTCTTTTGTCTCCTTAGTTAGGTTTATTCCTAGGTATTTTATTCTGTTTTTACAATGGTAAATGAGAGTGTTTCCTTAATTCCTCCTTCCGTTTTTTCATTGTTAGTGTATAGGAATGCAAGAGATTTCTGTGCATTAATTTTGTATCCTGCTACTTTACCAAATTCATTGATTAGCTCTAGTAGTTTTCTGATAGCATCTTTAGGATTCTCTATGTACAGTGTCATGTCACCTGCAAACAGTGAGAGGTTTACCTCTTCCTTTCCAGTTTGGATTCCTTTTGTTTCTTTTTCTTCTCTGATTGCTGTGGCTAAAACTTCCAAAACTATGTTGAATAAGAATGGTGAGAGTGGGCAACCTTGTCTTGTTCCCGATCTTAGAGGAAATGGTTTCAGTTTTTCACCGTTGAGAATGATGTTGGCTGTGGGTTTGTCATATATGACCTTTATTATGTTGAGGTAGGTTCCCTCTGTGCCTACTTTCTGGAGGGTTTTTATCATAAATGGGTGTTGAATTTTGTCAAAAGCTTTTTCTGCATTTACTGAGATGATCATATGGGTTTTGCCCTTCAGTTTGTTAATGTGGTGTATCACATTGGTTGATTTGCATATATTGAAGAAACCTTGCATTCCTGGGATAAACCCCCCTTGATCATGGTGTATGATCCTTTTAATGTGTTGTTGGATCCTGTCTGCTAATATTTTGTTCAGGATTTTTGCATCTATGTTCATCAGTGATACTGGGCTGTAATTTTCTTTCTTTGTGACATCTTTCTCTGTGATCTTTTGGTATCAGGGTGATGGTGACCTCATAGAATGAGTTTGGGAGTATTCCTCCCTCTGCTATATTTTGGAAGAGTTTGAGAAGGATAAGTGTTAGCTCTTCTTTAAATGTTTGATAGAATTCACCTGTGAAGCCATCTGGTCCTGGGCTTTTGTTTGTTGGAAGGTTTTTAATCGCAGTTTCAATTTCAATGCTTGTGATTGGTCTGTTTATATTCTCTATTTCTTCCTGGTTCAGTCTCATAAGGTTGTGCTTTTCTAAGAATTTGTTGATTTCTTCCAGGTTGTCCATTTTATTGGCATAGAGTTGCTTGTAGTAATCTCTCATGATCCTTTGTATTTCTGCAGTGTCAGTTGTTACTTCTTTTTCATTTCTAATTCTATTGATTTGAGTCTTCTCCCTTTTTTTCTTGATGAGTCTGGCTAGTAGTTTATCAATTTTGTTTATCTTCTCCAAGAAGAAGCTTTTAGTTTTATTGATCTTTGCTATCATTTCCTTCATTTCTTTTTCATTTCTTTCTGATCTGGTCTTTATGATTTCATTCCTTCTGCTAACTTTGGGGTTTTCTTGTTCTTCTTTTTCTAATTGCTTTAGGTGTTAAGTTAGGTTGTTTGTTTGAGATTTTTGTTGTTTCTTGAGGTAGGATTGTATTACTATGAACTTCCCTCTTAGAACTGCTTTTGCTGCTTCCCATAGGTTTTGGTTTGTCGTGTTTTTATTGTCATTTGTTTCTAGATTTTTTTTGATTTCCTCTTTGATTTCTTTGGTGATCTCTCGGTTAGTTAGTAGTGTATGGTTTAGCCTCCAAGTGTTCGTATTTTTTACAGAGTTTTCCTGTAATTGATATCTAGTCTCATAGTGTTGTGGATGGAAAAGAGACTTGATATGATTTCAGTTTTCTTAAATTTACCAAGGCTTGATTTGTAACCCAAGATATGATCTATTCTGGATTTATTCTAAACGTGTCCTGCCACTCTCTACTGGCTTGCAGAGTTTTTGCTGAAAGATCAGCTGTTAACCTTATGGTTATTCCCTTGTATTTTTTTTTGTTGTTGCTTTTCCCTTGCTGCTTTTAATATTTTTTCTTTGTATTTAGTTTTAGATAGTTTGATTAATCTGTGTCTTGGAGTGTCTCTCCTTGGATTTATTCTGTATGGGACTGTCTACACTTCCTGTAGTTGACTATTTCTTTTCCCATGTTAGGGAAGTTTTCAACTATAATCTCTTCAAATATTTTCTCAGACCCTTTCTTTTTTTCTTCTTCTTCTGGGACCCCTATAATTCAAATATTGGTGCATTTAACGTTGTCCCAGAGGTCTCTGAGACTGCCCTCAATTCTTTTCTTTCTTTGTTCTTTATTCTGCTCTGCAGTAGTTATTTCCGCTATTTTGTCTTCCAGGTCACTTATCTGTTGTTCTGCCTCAGTTATTCTGCTATTGATTCCTTCTAGAGATTTTAAAATTTCATTCATTTATTGTGTTTTTTATCATTGTTTGTTTGCTCTTTAGTTCTTCTAGGTCCTTGTTAAATGTTTCTTGTATTTTCTCCATTCTATTTCCAAGATTTAGATCATCTTTACTATCATTACTCTTAATTCTTTTTCAGGTAGACTGCCTATTTCCTCTCCATTTGTTTGGTCTGGTGGGTTTTTACCTTGCTCCTTCATCTGCTGCATATTTCTCTGTGTTCTCATTTTGTTTAACTTACTGTGCTTGGGCTATCCTTTTCGCAGGCTGCAGGTTCGTAGCTCCCGTTGTTTTTGTTGTCTGCCCCCAGTGGGTGAGGTTGGTTCAATGGCTGTGTAAGATTCCTGGTGGAAGGGATTGGTGCTTGTGTTCTGGTGGGTGCGGCTGGATCTTGTCTTTCTGGTGGGCAGGGCTGTTTCCGGTGGTGTGTTTTGGGGTGTCTGTGAACTTAGTATGATTTTAGACAGCCTTTCTGCTAATGGGTGGGGTTGTGTTCCTGTCTTACTAGTTGTTTGGCATGGGGCATCCAGCACTGGAGCTTGCTGGCCATTGGGTGGAGCTGGGTCTTAGCCTTGATTCGGAGATCTCTGGGAGAGCTCTCACTAATTGATGTTACATGGGGCCGGGAGGTCTCTGGTGGTCCAATGTCCTGAACTCGGCTCTCCCCTATCAGAGGCTCAGGTCTGACACCCAGCTGTGGCACCTGTCAGCCACACGGCTCAGAAGAAAAAGGAGGATAAAAGGAAAGAAAAATAAAAATAAAAAATATATTAACATAAAAAATAATAATTGAAAAAAAAGAAGCAACCAAACCAATAAACAAATCCACCCATGATAACAAGCCCTAAAAACTAAACTAAGATAAACATAGAAATCAGAAACAAATCAGTTGCAGACAGCAAACCCCAAGTCTACAGTTGCTCCCAAAGTCCACCGCCTCAATTTTGGGATGATTTGTTGTCTATTCAGGTATTCCACAGATGCAGGGTACATGAAGTTGACTGTGGAGATTTAATCCCCTGCTCCTGAGGCTGCAGTGAGTAGTTTCTCTTTCTCTTTTTTGTTCGCACAGCTCCCAGGGTTCATCTTTGGATTTGGACCCGCCTCTGCATGTAGGTCGCCCTCTGGCATCTGTTACCTGCCCAAGCAGAAGGGGGTTAAAGCAGTGAGTGATTAGGGGGCTCTGGCTTGCTCAGGCTGGGGGGCAGTGGGTCTACGGTAGTTATAATTGGAATGTGGGGTGAGCCTGCTGCGGCAGAGGCCAGGGTGACCTTGCAACAGCCTGTGGCATGCCGTGTGTTCTCCTGAGGGAATTGTCCCTGGATCATGGGATCCTGGCAGTGGCGGGCTGCACAGGCTCCCAGGTTGGGTGGGGAGGTGAGAGGCGTGTGGCTAGTGACCTGTGCTTGCACATAGGATTCTTGGTGGTTGCAGCAGCAGCATTAGCGTTTCATGCCAGTCTCTAGTGTTTGAGCCGATAGCCACGGCTCACACCCGTCTCTAGAGCTCATTTAGGTGGTGCTCTGAATCCCCTCTCCTTGTGCACCCCAAAACAATGGTCTCTTGCATCTTAGGCAGCTCCAGACTTTTTCCTGGATTCCCTCCTGGCTAGCTGTGGCGCACTATCCTCCTTCAGGCTGTGTTTACACAGCCAACCCCCGTCCTCTCCCTGGGATCCAGCTGAAGCCCGAGCCTCAGCTCCCAGCCCCCACCTGCCCCAGCGGGTGAGCAGACAAGCCTCTTGGGCTGGTGAGTGCTGGTCAGCACTGATTCCCTGTGCAGGAATCTCTCCCCTTTGCCCTCTGCACCCCTGTGGCTGCGCTGTCCTCCGTGGCTCCAAGCTTCCCCCTTGCCCACCCCCCGTCTCCACTGGTGAAGGGGCTTCCTAGTGTGTGGAAACCTTTCCTCCTTCACAGCTCCCTCCCAGATGTGTAAGTCCTGTCCCTATTCTTTTGTCTCTGTTTTTTTTTTTTTCTTTTGCCCTACCCAGGTACGTGGGGAGTTTCTTGCCTTTTGGGAAGTCTGAGGTCCTCTGCCAGCATTCAGTAGGTGTTCTGTAGGAGTTGTTGCACATGTAGATGTATTTTTGATGTATTTGTGGGGAGGAACGTGATCTCCATGTCTTACTCCTCTGCCATCTTGAAGGTCCCCCCTATTATTATTATTTATGTGACTCTGACACATTGATATTATCAAGGGAAAATCCGGGTTACAAATGTAGTTGTCTTCCTTAACAATAGGTTAGGAAACTTTTTGTCTTCTTTTTTAAAAATTTTTTTGTTGTTTATTTTTAATATAGTCTTGACTAAAGATAAAGAAAGGTGTCTTAGATTTTGAGCTCAGTGTTATGAATGAAAATGTGTTTGGCTTCAGGAACAGTATTCTACTTTTCCTTTAATTTTGCTTGAAGTATGAGAGGGATGCAAAGTACATACTCACAATTAGTGTTTTCCCCTGATTTAGAGAATTCTTTAAAAGGTGGCTAAGTAACAGGATATGTTCTGTTTACCTATTTCTGCGTAACAAAAAATTCAATCTGAGTAGTATAAAAAAAGCAACCATTTTATTATGCTATGGATTCTATGGGTAAGGAATTCAGACAGGGCATGGCCAGATGACTTCTGTAATAGTTAGGGTTCCACCAGTGAAAAGGAACCTTCAGAATATATGTATATTAAGAAACTTATTTTTAAACTTTTATTCAGGTATAGTTGATTTACAAGGTTGTGTTAGTTTCAGGGGTACAGCAAAGTGGATCTGCTATACATAAACATTTATCCACTCTTTTAGCTTCTTTTCCCATATAGGTCATTACAGAGTATTGAGTAGTGTTCCCTGTGCTATACAGTAGGTCATTATTAGTTATCTGTTTTGTATATAGTAGTGTGTATATGTCAATCCCAATGTTCCAATTTATCCCTCCCCTTCCCCTTCCTCCCAACCCAGTAACCGTGAGCTTATTTTCTACATCTGTAACTCTATTTCTGTTTTGTAGACAAGTTCATTTGTAGCCTTTTTAGATTCCCCATATAAGTGATACCATATGATATTTGTCTTTCTCTGTCTGACTTACTTCACTCAGTATGACAATATCCAGGACATGGAAGCAACTTAAAGGTCCATCAACAGAGTAATGGATAAAGAAGATGTGGTACATATATAGTACAACAGAATATTACTCAGCCATAAAAAAGAACAAAATAATGCCATTTGAAGCAACATGGATGGACCTAGAGATTGTCATATTAAGAAACTTATTGCAAGAAATTGGCTTACATGATTGTGGGGTCTGGCTAAACTAGCAGAAATCTGAAGGGCAGGTGGTCAGGAAGGGCAGGCTGGAAACTCTTGGGCAGGAGCTGAGGCTGCAGTCCACAGGTGGAATTTCTTCTTCCTCAGGGCAGCTTCAATTCTTAAAGCCATTTAACTCATTGGATTCTGCTAACCCAGATTATCCAGGATAATCTTTTTGTACGTAAAGTCACCTGGAGATGTTAATCATATCTTACCTTCATAGCAGTACCTATATTGGTGGTTAACTGAATAACTGGGCACTGTAGCCTAGCCAAGTCTGGCATGTAAAACTGACCATCACTGTTTGTCTCTGCTCCACAAGGTCTGGGAATTTAGCCAAGAAGTCTCAAATGGTTGGGGTGATCCAAACTACCAGGAACCATTAGGAGACTTCCTCACTCATGGTTCTGGTACCTGACTTAAAGGCTGGGCTCAGCTGAACCAGTCATCTGGAGCCCCTACACATGGCCTCTTCATCTGGCTTTGGCTTCTCACAGCGTGGTAGCAGCGTTCTGAGATAAAGCAACTTGAAAGGAAGTGCCCTGAGAGGCAGAGGGTCAAGAGAACCAGGCAGCAGCTACATGGCCTTTTCTGATCTAGCCCTAAAAATCAGGCACTGTCACTTCTGCACATTTTACTTATTATTATTATTTTTTTGAAGAGTAAATTAGTTTTATTGACCAATGAAAAACTAAAGTGACAAACAGTATGGAGAATAAACAATAATCATTGAGTTCTGCTGGAATTCTGTTTTTCTTCCTTTCACTTTAAGCTGAAAGGACATAAAATTCTAGACTGTTATTGAGCTAGTCATTTTAAATTTCCTCAACAAACACTGCATAGTTTAGCAGTTGCCCAGCATTAAATATATACATTTTTGCAAAACCCTGAAAGTTCATTTTTGTGTTGACCTCAAAGGCTAATGGAATCGCCTGTACCAGTTGGATTCAGAGTTTCTTTTCCTTTTTCTGCCACCCTGATCTTTGGCTAATTCTGCACATTATATTCTCAATTCTGATTTTTCTTTTTCTGATGCAGCATGAAGTGAAGTTAGCTCATTCTTGATACTTGTGATTCATCAACTTGCAGAAGTATTTCTGCTTTATCTTTCATTTCACCTTCCTGAAGTGTTTTCAATAACTGCATTTCTTGTCTTTATTTCTTTATACTTTGCCTCCCCTTGAGTGATCACATTTTTCAGCTTCTGGATTTCAGCCTCTTTCCTTTCAAGTCCCAACTCTAGTCGTTCATTTCTTCCATCTTTTAGAACCACTTCCTGGTTGTGTTTATGATTATAAACATGTCACAAAGGCTGTCCCAGACCCAAGGGGAGGGGGAACTAGACTCTACCTTTGATGCAGGAGTGGTAAAGTCACATTGCATGAGAGCAAGTAGGATGGAAGATACTGTTACAGGCATCTTTGAGAAGCACAGTCTGCTACAGGATATAAAAATGAACGTCTGTGTCAATTTGAATAAAAGAAATATTTAGAAGTTTACTAACTATTTACCAACTCACCTCAGACACTCAAAAATGGCACAATTTAATAGCATTAGATTTATCTCTGTAAATATATTGTTCTTTCCTCACATTCAAAAGCCTATCAAGTTAGAGGCTTATTATTAAAAATGTGACAACTTAGGACTGGTCTGGACTAACCCACTTAACTTCAGTGATCTTTGGGTGTTGGGTAGTTATTGGTAACTATATTAATGATCTATTGTTGTGTAACAAATTACCACAAACTTAGTGACTTAACACAACACACATTTATTATCTCATAGTTTCTGTGACTCAGGAATCTAGGCATGGCTTAGCTGGGTCTTCTGTTTCAGGGTCTCTCATAAGGCTGCAGTCAAGGTTGTTGGACAGGGATGGGGTCTCATCTGAGGCTTGACTGAGGAGCCTCTCCCAAGTTCATATGATTGATGCCAGGAACTGAAACAAAGGCATGGAAACCAGGTGGTGGGGATAATTTGGGACCATCTTAGTGTCTGTCCATTACAGGAACATTAGACACAATTGCTGGAGCTTGGGAGGTGTCCTCTCTTCCTGATCACAGTCTCTGAGTCAGAAAGCATTTGATATAGAGGTGGGAGTGAGAATCTAATGCAAGATTATAAACAATTCCCAACTGGTAGGTAAAACACAACAGTGGGAAGTGAACAACTCATCTGGAATTCTAGGCGGTCAGGCAGATAGGTAGGCATAAAGTCAGACTAATAGGCAAGCAATCAACTTCAGAAAAACGTTTCAGTAACACCTAATGGGGGATAAGGGGCAGATTCTGGTTCCCAGAAGGACACTAACAAGAGTAAGCCAGAGAAACCACATATTTATAGGAGTTGTTGATCTGAGTAGTTTACTGAAGTAGAAACTTGTATCTAGGGGAACAAAGCAAAGGCCCATTTATCAGAATTGCAGAGTAAGGGACTTTTAAATATCTGAGTTTCCACTTAGACTTAGAATTCTGTGAGGCCAGGGAGAATGTGACTTTGGATATGTCAATAAATATTAATTATAGGAGATGACAGGGTGGGGAGCTTACTTCTCTCTAGGAGGGAAAGCACATATGGGCTCTCTGCTTATTGCCATTCGTTAAGGCCATCCTACTATGTCTGCCCAAGGAACCGGTACTGTGTGTGGGGAAGCATGGTGGTCAGATGTGGGAATGACTGGCTGCTGAGCTCTGTAACCCCAGGTGGAAGCAACAGGTAGCCAGAAGGTGGATGCCTAACCCTGCATCTTCCTGCATGTCCCTTCCTCTATTCCTATTGGACCACAAGCTGAAGATGCTCATTTGGACACCATTTTTACTATCTAGATGCACTGATCTAATGTTAATAGTTAATCTGGTCCCTATTTGAAAGATAAAGATCTTTCAATATAAAAAAGATCCCCCTGCCCAAGACTAGAAAAACACCTGGAAGCTGTCGAAATAATTTCTAGCACTTTGATAGGCACAGGACTGTCTGTGCAGGCCCACTCTGCATCAGAACACAAAGACAAAAAACCTGGAAGGTCTTCTAGGTACCCATATACAGTGAAAAACAGTCCCCTGTGGCAAAGTCCGGGAAAAGCCTTGCAGCAGCCTCAATCCAAAGCATTCACCAGACTCTAAGACCAGGGATTGAACACGTGTCCCCCGCATTGGCAGGTGGATTCTTAACCACTGCACCACCAGGGAAGTCCACACCACCAGGGAAGTCCCTTCTGTACTCTTTTCTATCTGGCATTTTTCATACTAAGTTTGTTTAGAAAATTCATCCATGTTGCTATGTATAGCAGTAGTTGGTTCATTTTTATTGCTGTATAGTATTCCATTGTATAAATATAATACAGATTATTCATTCATTCTGTTATT
Source organism: Phocoena sinus (assembly GCF_008692025.1). NCBI lineage: Eukaryota > Metazoa > Chordata > Mammalia > Artiodactyla > Phocoenidae > Phocoena > Phocoena sinus. The sequence continues at coordinate 41,821,976 of NC_045772.1, read as the reverse complement.
TGATGGAAATAGTTTGGGGCTATTATGAATAATGCTGCTATGTAAATTCTTCTACGTGGCTTCTGATATACATTTCTGTGGAGTATAAACCTAAGAGTAGAATTGCTTGTTATAGGGTATTAGTAGTTCAGCTTTAGTAGATACTCGCAAGCAGTTTTCCAAAGGGGTTGTACTAACGTATACTCCCACCAGAAAATGCTTTGACGGGAAAATTGGGCTTACCTCTCCATAATTTCCTTCTTTCTTAGGTATTTGTTACCTAAATCCTCACTGCTTTGGAACCTCTCATATATCTTCAATCATATCTTTAAAAAAATTTTTGTCTAGCTTTTTTTGGTTCCTTTCTGCCCCAGCAGGAGGTGGTTCTGCAGCAGTCTGACCTACTATTACTGAAAAAAGAAGTGCATTATGGATGTCCTTTGAACCTCAGAAACTGTAAAAGCTAACCATTATTTTATTATTCTTAAAGAAGAAATAATGAGAAAAATTAGACAAGTAAATGAGTATAAACAGAGAAAGTTAAGAGGGAATAGCATACATAAAGAAAAGAGCATGATGTATGCAAGAAACCATGAGTAATTTAGCGTTGTTGGATCATAAATTGTGAGATGGTAGTAGAAAAATTATAGAAGCCGTGTTATAAAAGACCTTAATGCCGAACTAAAGAGCTTGGATTTTTATCTGAAAGCTATGGGGAATCATTGATCATCTTAGTACAGGAAATAATGGGATCAGATTTTAACTTCCCAAAATTTATGTTGAAAGCAGTATGTATATGTATATGTATATATATATATATGTATATGTGTATATATATATATGTATATGTATATGAGGAGCTGGGACTGGACTCTAGAAAATTAGTCTCATAAAAAGGTACAAAGGAAAGGTTAGGGTCTAAATTAGAAAAAAAAGGAACAGATTCAAGATATGTTTGGATGGTTAGGTCTGTATGAAGAATGAGGAAAAGGAACAAGTAAAAAATGACTGCCCAGTTTCTTGCTTGGGTGATCAGGTGTGTGATGGTGTCAATATCTGACACATGGAATACAGCAGAAGGAGTTCTCTGGGCTTGGAAAAGGGGGAGGCAATGAAGAATTCACTCTGTACAAGGTTGATTTTAAGGTGCCTTTGGGAAATACAGGTACATGCATGAGTATGGAACCTGAAGATATTAAAGGCTGGAGATGAATAAGGTTTGGGAGTTATCAATCTGCAGTAGGTGGCTGTAAAAACCTTGAGATCAATTAGACAACTCAAATGAAATAACTCACATAGAGTGAGAAGGAAGATGGACCAAAGACAAAACGGCAACATAAGAAGGACAAGCAGAGGAGGAGGGGACAATAAAGGAGATCAAGAAAGCATTACCAGAGAAGTAGGAAGAGAACCAGGGCAGAGAAATGTAATCAAACCAATGGGATATGTATTTTAAAGAGGGAGGGATCAGCAGTATTGAAGTTGGAGAGATGATTTCTGAGATAACACATATGTTTGCAATATTTGGACATTAGAACCTCACGGCTTCAGTTAAAGAGAAGGGAAAGAAACGAAATCACAGTGATATGAGAGACGAATGTAGCTTAGTCTTGAGATGTTTAGATGAGAAGGAAAAGAGATATAAATTGTAGGGCTAAGAGACTGAAGGGTCAAAGGACATATTTTAAATTATAGGGGATGTTTAACAGCACGTGGACTGGAAAGGTAGAGCTGTAGTGTGAAAGAAGCAACTGGACTGATCTTGAGAGGTCAGAAGAGGGTTCATAGATTGAGAAAATCTGAAGCTGTAGTTACAGATTTTTAGAAGAGTAGCAATTCTGATTAATTGTAGGATTCTTGGCTTTCTATGTAATGCTTTTCTGAAATATATGAATTTTATGTTAGCATGCATTATTCTTATAATCAGAAAAAGCAGTCAAGATTCAGATAAAGATGTGATGAAGCATTGGATTTTTCTGTAAAGATTTAAGAAAATCAAACTGATAAAAGTCCTCCAAATGTGAAATTAGATCATTGAATATTATTCTCCCTGTACATTTGTTATTTAAATGAAAACACTCTTTGAAAACCAAGAATTTGTACTATTTGTGTGGGACTCCATTCTGATTTTTTCTGAGTCAGTAAAGGAGCATTCTTCTGAAGGGAAAGCAGTTTGCTAAATATCTACATCATATAATTCATTAGAAAACACTGTCCTGGGAAGACTGCACTGAGATGTTTAATCGTCTATTATTTTCTTTCTCTGCATAGCATTTGTGATATTATTTGTGGCATAATTTGCTTGATTCAGTACTATATTTAATAATTCCAAAAATAACCAATTGATTCTGGCAAAAATTTGACAAGGAAAAGCATTTGGCAAAGGACTTCATGAATTAGGTCCTTGTACCAATCAATCATTTTTCCCCCTTAGATTGTCCCTTTTGGTCTAACTCAGAAGCTACAAAATTAAAATGACAAACTATCCATTATAACTGAGTGACAGAAAAAGCAAGATGCTTAAATAAAGTCACAGAATATTATAAATTCAAACAAAACTCTGAGGACTCCTTCACTTTCCTCTATCTTCTTTCCTCCTTCCTGCACTGGGTAGAATCTGGGCAGAATATCTGATGTCTTGCTGAGCATCTGTGCTAAGAAAACTGTACGAAGCCAGTGGTAGTCAGGTATGATGTAATCTGATCCAGTCTTTGCTTTTCTGAGATGGATAGTGTGATTCCTCCATGTTTCCTTATCCAGGGAGGCAAATAGTCTTCATTTTGACTGCAGCTCTGGTCAGTTGGTCCTGGCTGCTTGGGGCGTTACAACAAACAGCTGGACGCAGAAAGAGTGTTGTGACGGTGGTAACGTCTGCCACGGGCAGGTGGCCTGGAAACTGAAAAGTGAAAATGACAGAGCCTCTGCCCTTGGGGACGGCACACAGTGGAGATCCTGCTCGTTGGACTGGTGCAAGCACATCATGGGCACTGCCCGAGAGGTTTGGGGGTCAGCAGTTCAGGTAGGGAGGGTGACAGGACTTTAGTGGGTGGGAGAGCATGTGGTGGGAAATTCCTTGGATCTGGGTTCAAGCCCTGGCGCTGCTGCTTTCCAGCTGTGTGATTTGGGTAATTCATTTATTCTTTCATCAGCAGTAAGGAATGAGAGTAATAAGTTTCCTATCTTTTGTATGAACAAGTGGTTAAAAGGATTAGATTATCCTACACGGAAATGAGACATGGCTTTGTCAACTCTCAAGCACTATTCCAATTTTAAAAATTGATTAGTATTGGCAGGGTTATGAGATGTTCACAAACAGCATTTATTGCTATTAAATTATAGCAATTATTAATGAAATTATAGCAACTTATTTGCATTAAATTATAGCATTGTGAGGGTAATATATCAAGTGCTTGGAAAGTATAGATAAGAGAGGGATCAGGGCTTCCCTGGTGGCGCAGTGGTTGAGAGTCCGCCTGCCGATGCAGGTGACACGGGTTCGTGCCCCGGTCCAGGAAGACCCTGCATGCCGCGGAGCGGCTGGGCCCGTGAGCCATGGCCGCTGAGCCTGCGTGTCCGGAGCCTGTCCTCCGCAACGGGAGAGGCCCCAGCAGTGAGAGGCCCGCGTACCCAAAAAAACAAAAAAAAAGAGAGAGAGATCATTTTCTTTTCTTTTTTTTTAAAAAGTAAATTAATTTATTTTTCGCTACATTGGGTCTTCGTTGCTGTGCGCGGGCTTCTCCCTAGTTGCATCGAGCAGGGGCTACTCTTCGTTGCGGTGCGGGGGCTTCCCATTGTGGTGGCTTCTCTTGTTGCGGAGCATGGGCTCCAGGCGCGCGGGCTTCAGTAGTTGCGGCACGCGGGCTCAGTAGTTGTGGTGCACGGGCTTAGGTGCTCCACAGCATGTGGGATCTTCCCGGACCAGGGCTCGGAACCCGTGTCCCCTGCATTGGCAAGCGGATTCTTAACCACTGCGCCACCAGGGAAGCCCAAGAGAGAGATCATTTTCTGCTGGAGAGCCTGGGGAGGGCTTCATGTGAAAGCAGAGTTTCAGCTGGGCCTCGAAGGGTGCATAGGACTTTGGTCATTGTAAATGAAAAGATTCTTCCAGAGGGAGAAAACTGGGTGAGCCAAGGCCCAACGTGAAGAAAAAAAAAATAAAAGAATAAACAAAACTTCAGGTTTTCACGGTGCTTTATGGTATACAGTGTGTTCACTGGTCAGGAATAACAATGCAATTTGACTGTGGCACGGGGTGTATTGGTGGGGTAGGAGAGAGGGAAGGTTGGAGACTGAGGTTAAGGTAGTATTTTGGTGGAATTTGAATTCTTTCTTATGGAATTTTCATAGAACTGAACAATCCAGGTAGATAAAAATGTAGTGAATAGGGATTCCAGTTCTCTCTTGTCACAGTAGAACAGGCATTATGTATTTTGTATGTTACGCTCTTTTCAAGGGCACTTTCTTACAACTCAGGGCTCTGCAAGGCTTTAGTGATGCCTTTTGTGCCTAACTCTTTTTCCCTGATTCTTAATACCTTACCTGGACAGTTTTACTACTTACCCGGGCATGTTGCTTCCAATCTCTTCACTCCACAGTCCATGCAGTAAAGGGCTGCCACATTCATCTTCCTGCTCTGACCAGACCGCCCCCCTGTTCAGAAGCCCGTGATGATTCTCCATTGCTTTCTGAGGCGGACCCCTTAGCCTGGCATTCAGCTTAGCTGGCTGCAAATCACCTTTCCAGCCCTGTCTCCTGTTATTCTCTGGCATATGCCCTGTATTTATATCTATGCCTCTAAACACAGTTTGAGCGTTCGTGTCACTTTGACCTGACATCACACTCCTATCCCATACATTCAAGTTGTCCCTGTCATTCAAAAGCAAACTCAAATGCCAGTTCTTGTACAAAGTTCTCCCTGGCCACTCACAGCTAGAAGTGATCCCTCCTGCTTTTAAAGCACGACAGCTAACACTGACACGCATCTTATTCTGTTAGGCACTCTCCTTGAGCTTTTACATATATTAACTAATTTCACCCTTATGCCTCCTATAAGGAAGGCATAGTTATTGTCCCTATTTTATAGTTAAGAAAACAGAGGCATATCCTTATCTTGCCCAAGGTTACAAATAACTGACATAGTTGTGATTTGAACCAAAGTATTCTGACATCAGTATCTGTGCTGTTACCTGCTCTGTTATGTTGCCTCTTGTGCAGTTTCATATTATTTTGCTCCTTCCTAATGGGACTTAGTACTTTTTTTGTTTTACATTTTTATTAGAGTATGATTGCTTTACAATGGTGTGTTAGTTTCTGCTTTATAACAAAGTGAATCAGTTATACATATACATATGTTCCCATATCTCTTCCCTCTTGCGTCTCCCTCCCTCCCACGCTCCCTATCCCACCCCTCCAGGTGGTCACAAAGCACCGAGCAGATATCCCTGTGCTATGCGGCTGCTTCCCACTAGCTATCTACCTTACATTTGGTAGTGTATATATGTCCATGCCTCTCTCTCGCTTTGTCACAGCTTACCCTTCCCCCTCCCCATATCCTCAAGTTCATTCTCTAGTAGGTCTGTGTCTTTATTCCTGTCTTACCCCTAGGTTCTTCATGACATTTTTTTCCTTAAATTCCATATATATGTGTTAGCGTACGGTATTTGTCTTTCTCTTTCTGAATTACTTCACTCTGTATGACAGACTCTAGGTCTATCCACCTCATTACAAATAGCTCAATTTCGTTTCTTATTAAGGCTGAGTAATATTCCATTGTATATATGTGCCACATGTTCTTTATCCATTCATCCGATGATGGACACTTAGGTTGTTTCCATCTCCGGACTTAGTATTTTTAATTTGATTGCTTGTAGATTTATCCTACTTGCCTGCTCTGCTTTTACCCCGGGTGAATCCACCTATTGTCACTGGAAATGAACCCATTAAGGGAGAATTCAGGGTATCCTGTTTCTGACAATGGCCAACATCCTTTTAAATTTTGTCCTAGTCTAGTCTTGGTTCTTAATTCTTGCTCCATTACTGCATTTACCTTACCTTTGTCTGCATTTCATATATTGGCCTTTGTGCTTGCTTCTTGTACCCCATGACAATTTAACTTCTCATACTGTTTCTTTATTTCTTTTCCTTGGACATATTTTAGCACATGTTTCTGTCCTCCTTGAGTTGCTACTGTTCCTGACTTTCAGCCCTCAGAACCTAGGCTGACATGGGCCAACCTGGCTGGCCCTCTTCCCCCAGCTTTTTGTGGGAGAAAGAATCAGAAACTGCTAGATTATAAATTCTTAAAGGTAGATATTGTGTCAGACGTGTACCCCACAGAATAAGTGTGGTGTCTTAGACGTAGGAGCTCAATAATATTTTACTGAATAAAAGGATGAGCAAATGAAAGGGGCCAACATCAGCTTAGTTCTCCTTGACTGCCCGTTGTGCCTTTTCTGATGACTTTTACTTTTAATCTATTTCTCACACTAGCCTTTATGCTGAATTCAGATTCAGCCTGGTGGCTCCTGCCGTGACACAGCTGAGTTAAAACAGCAGGTGCTTATTGAATGCCATTATAGGCAGGGCACCAACGGAACATGATGTAAAATGCAGCTGATTTTAAAATAATTTTATTATCATTGTCTAATTAAAACTCAAATAGATAAAAAGTTGTTATGTTAGAATTCTAAGTTAAAAGTTTCAGACAAAGGTAGTTGTTCCAAGAAAGCACATGACTAAGCAACAAGTAAAAGAACAGACAGTAATTTGGGGGAAGAGGGCAGGGTTACTTCAGGCAAGGAAGGCTGATTTCAGAAGAATGTAGAACTTTACAATTTTTATTTAATTATTTATTTGTTTAAATTTTATTGGAGTATAGTTGATTTACAATGTTGTGTTAATTTATTTTTTAATTGTGGAGGAAAAAAAGCATAAAATTTACCATTTTAACTATTTTTAAGTGTACAGTCAGTAGCATTAAGCATATTCACATTATTGTGCAACAGCTCTCTAGGACTGTTTTGTCTTGCCAAACAGAAGCTCTGCACCTTCTAAATGACAGCTCCCCCTTTTCCCCTCCTCCAGGCCTCTGGTAACCACCATTCTACTTTCTGTTTCTGTGAATTTGACTATTTTAGATCGCTCAGAGAAGTGGGGTCATACAGTATCTACCTTTTAAAGAAGAATGTTGATTTTGAGCTATGTATTTAAAGATAGGAGGACTAAATAGGCAGAGATAAAAGTGGCTACATAAAGTACATGGGTTAGTATCATGTGAAAGCATGTGTTTTCTTTTCTTTACATCTTTATTGCACTATAGTTTCTTTCCAATGGTGTGTTAGTTTCTGCTTTATAACAAACTGATTCAGTTATACATATACGTATGTCCCCATATCTCTTCCCTTGTGTGTCTCCCTCCCTCCCACCCTCCCTATCCCACCCCCTAGGTGGTCACAAAGCACCAAGCTGATCTTCCTGTGCTACGCAGCTACTTCCCACTAGCTATCTAATTTACATTTGGTAGTGTATATATGTCCATGACACTCTTTCACTTTGTCCCAGCTTACCTTTCCCCCACCCCATGTCCTCAAGTCCATTCTCTAGTAGGTCTGCGTCTTTATTCCCATCTTGCCCCTAGGTTCTTCATGACCATTTTTATTTTTATTTTTTTAATTCCATATATATGTGTTAGCATATGGTATTTGTTTTTCTCTTTCTGACTTACTTCACTCTGTGTGACAGACTCAAGGTCCATCCACCTCACTACAAATAACTCAATTTCGTTCCTTTTCATGGCTGAGTAATATTCCATTGTATATATGTGCCACCTCTTCTTTATCCATTCATCTGTTGATGGACACTTAGGTTGCTTCCATGTCCTGGCTGTTGTAAATAGAGCTGCACTGAACACTGTGGTACATGACTCTTTTTGAATTATGGTTTTCTCAGGGTATATGCCCAGTAGTGGGATTGCTGGGTCGTATGGTAGTTCTATTTTTAGTTTTTTATGGAACCTCCATACTGTTCTCCATAGTGGCTGTATCAATTTACATTCCCACCAACAGTGCAAGAGGGTTCCCTTTTCTCCACACCCTCTCCAGCATTTATTGTTTGTAGATTTTTTGATGGTGGCCATTCTGACTGGTGTGAGATGATATCTCATTGTAGTTTGGATTTGCATTTCTCTAATGATTAATGATGTTGAGCATTCTTCCATGTGTTTGTTGGCACTCTATATATCTTCTTTGGAGAAATGTCTGTTTAGGTCTTCTGCCCGTTTTTGGATTGGGTTGTTTGTTTTTTTAATATTGAGCTGCATGAGCTGCTTGTAAATTTTGGAGATTAATCCTTTGTCAGTTGCTTCATTTGCAAATATTTTCTCCCATTCTGAGGGTTGTCTTTTCGTCTTGTTTATGGTCTCCTTTGCTGTGCAAAAGCTTTTAAGTTTCATTAGGTCCCATTTGTTTATTTTTGTTCTTGCTTCCATTTCTCTAGGAGGTGGGTCAAAGAAGATCTTTCTGTGATTTATGTCATAGAGTGTTCTGCCTATGTTTTCCTCTAAGAGTTTTATACTGTCTGGCCTTACATTTAGGTCTTTAATCCATTTTGAGTTTATTTTTGTGTATGGTGTTAGGGAGTGTTCTATTTCATTCTTTTACATGTAGCTGTTCAGTTTTCCCAGCAACACTTACTGAAGAGGCTATCTTTTCTACACTGTATATTCTTGCCTCCTTTATCAAAGATAAGGTGACCATATATGTGTGGGTTTATCTCTGGGCTTTCTATCCTGATCTATTGATCTATGCTTCTGTTTTTGTGCCAGTACCATACTGTCTTGATTACTGTAGTTTTGTAGTATAGTCTGAAGTCAGGGAGCCTGATTCCTCTAGCTCTGTTTTTCTTTCTCAAGATTGCTTTGGCTATTCGGTGTCTTTTGTGTTTCCATACAAATTGTGAAATTTTTTGTTCTAGTTCTGTGAAAAATGCCATTGGTAGTTTGATAGGGATTGCACTGAATCTGTAGATTGCTTTGGGTAGTATAGTCATTTTCACAATGTTGATTCTTCCAATCCAAGAACATGGTATATCTCTCCATCTGTTCGTATCATCTTTAATTTCCTTCATGAGTGTCATAGTTTTCCGCATACAGGTCTTTTGTCTCCTTAGGTCAGTTTACTCCTAGATATTTTCTTCTTTTTGTTGCAATAGTTAATGGGAGTATTTTCTTAATTTCACTTTCAGATTTTTCACCATTAGTGTATAGGAATGCAAGAGATTTCTGTGCATTAATTTTGTATCCTGCAACTTTACCAAATTCATTGATTAGCTCTAGTAGATTTCTGGTAGCATATTTAGGATTCTCTATGTATAGTATCATGTCATCTGCAAACAGTGACAGCTTTACTTCCTCTTTTCAAATTTGGATTCCTTTTATTTCTCTTTCTTCTCTGATTGCTGTGGCTAAAACTTCTAAAACTATTTTGAATAATAGCAGTGAGAGTGGGCAACCTTGTGTTGATCCTGATCTTAGTGGAAATGATTTCAGTTTTTCACCATTGGGGGTGATGTTGGCTGTGGGTTTGTCATATATGGCCTTTATTATGTTGAGGACGATTCCCTCTATGCTTACTTTCTGGAGGGTTTTTATCATAAATGGGTGTTGAATTTTGTCGAAAGCTTTCTGTGCATCTATTGAGATGATCATATGTTTTTTCTCCTTCAGTTTGTTAATATGGTGTATCACGTTGATTGCTTTGCATATATTGAAGAATCCTTGCATTCCTGGGTTAAACCCCACTTGTTCATGGTGTATGATTCTTTAAATGTGCTGCTCGATGCTGTTTGCTAGTATTTTGTTGAGGATTTTTGCATCTATGTTCATCAGTGATATTGGCCTGTAATTTTCTTTCTTTGTGACATATTTGTCTCATTTTGGTATCAGGGTGATGGTGGCCTCCTAGAATGACTTGGGAGTGTTCCGCCCTCTGCTATATTTTGCAAGAGTTTGAGAAGGATAGATGTTAGCGTTCTCTAAATGTTTGATAGAATTCGCCTGTGAAGCCATCTGGTCCCAGGCTTTTGTTTGTTGGAAGATCTTAAATCATAGTTTCAATTTCAGTGCTTGTGATTGGTCTGTTTATATTTTCTATTTCTTCCCGGTTCAGTCTCGGAAGGCTGTGCATTTCTAAGAATTTGTCCATTTCTTCCAGGTTGTCCATTTTATTGGCATAGAGTTGCTTGTAGTAATCTCTCGTGACCCTTTGTATTTCTGCAGCGTCAGTTGTTATTTCTCCTTTTTCATTTCTAATTCTATTGATTTGAGTCTTCTCCCTTTTTTTTCTTGATTAGTCTGGCTAGCGGTTTATCAGTTTTATCTTCTCAAAGAACCAGCTTTTAGGTTTATTGATTTTTGGAATCGTTTCCTTCATTTCTTTTTCATTTATTTCTGATCTGATCTTTATGATTTCTTTCCTTCTGCTAACTTTGGGGTGTTTTGGTTCTTCTTTCTCTAATTGCTTTAGGTGTAAGGTGAGGTTGTTTATTTGAGATGTTTCTGTTTTCTTAAGGTAGGATTGCAGTGCTATAAACTTCCCTCTTAGAACTGCTTTTGCTACATTCCATACGTTTTGGGTCGTCATGTTTTCATCATCATTTGTTTCTAGGTATTTTTTGATTTCCTGTTTGATTTCTTCAGTGATCTGTTGGTTATTAAGTAGTGTGTTGTTTAGCCTCCATGTGTTCGTATTTTTTACAGAGTTTTTCCTGTAATTGATATCTAGTCTTATAGCGTTGTGATCAGAAAAGATACTTGATATGATTTCAATTTTCTTAAATTTACCAAAACTTGATCTGTGACCAAAGATATGATCTATCCTGGAGAATGTTCCATGAGAACTTGAGAAGAATGTGTAGTCTGTTGTTTTTGGATGGAATGTCCTATAAATATCAATTAAGTCCATCTTGTTTAATGTATCATTTAAAGCTTGTGTTTCCTTATGTAATTTCATTTTGGATGATCTGTCCATCGGTGAAATCGGGGTGTTAAAGTCCCCTACTATGAATGTGTTACTGTCGATTTCCCCTTTTCTGGCTGTTAGTATTTGCCTTATGTATTGATGTCCTCCTATGTTGGGTGCATAAATATTTACAATTGTTATATCTTCATCTTGGATGGATCCCTTGATCATTATATAGTGTCCTTCTGTGTCTCTTTTAGTAGTCTTTGTTTTAAAGTCTATTTTGTCTGATATGAGAATTGCTTCTCCAGCATTCTTTAGATTTCCATTTGCATGGAATATCCTTTTCCATCCCCTCACTTTCACTCTGTATGTGTCCCTATTTCTGAAGTGGTCTCTTGTAGACAGCATATATATGGGTCTTGTTTTTGTATCCATTCAGCCAGTCTATGTCTTTTGGTTGGAGCATTTAATCCATTTACATTTAAGGTAGTTATTGATATGTGTTCCTATTACCATTTTCTTAATTGTTTTGGGTTTGTTATTGTAGGTCTTATCCTTATCTTGTGTTTCCTTCCTAGAGGAGTTCCTTTAGCATTTGCTGTAAAGCTGGTTTGGTGGTGCTGAATTCTCTTAGCTTTTGTTTGTCTGTAAAGGTTTTAATTTCTCCGTCAAATCTGAATGAGATCCTTGCTGGGTAGAGTAATCTTGGTTGTAGATTTTTCTCCTTCATCACTTTAAATATGTCCTGCCACTCCCTTCTGGCTTGCAGAGTTTCTGCTGAAAGATCAGCTGTTAACCTTATGGGGATTCCCTTGTGTGTTATTTGTTGTTTTTCCCTTGCTGCTTTTAATATTTTTTCTTTGTATTTAATTTTTGATAGTTTGATTAATCTGTGTCTTGGCGTATTTCTCCTTGGATTTATCCTGTATGGGACTTTTGTGTTTCCTGGACTTTATTAACTATTTCCTTTCCCATATTAGGGAAGTTTTCAACTATAATCTCTTCAAATATTTTCTCAGTCCCTTTCTTTTTCTCTTCTTCTTCTGGGACGCCTATAATTTGAATGTTGGTGCATTTAATGTTGTCCCAGAGGTCTCTGAGACTGTCCTCAGTTCTTTTCATTCTTTTTTCTTTATTCTGCTCTGCAGTAGTTATTTCCACTATTTTATCTTCCAGGTCACTTATCCGTTCCTCTGCCTCAGTTATTCTGGTATTGATTCCTTCTAGAGAATTTTTAATTTCATTTATTGTGTTGTTCATCACTGTTTGTTTGCTCTTTAATTCTTCTAGGTCCTTATTAAACGTTTTTTGTATTTTCTCCATTGTATTTCCAAGATTTTGGATCATCTTTACTATCATTATTCTGATTTCATTTTCAGGTAGACTCCCTATTTCCTCTTCATTTATTAGGTTTGGTGGGTTTTTGTCTTGCGTCTTCATCTGCTTTGAGTTTCTCTGCCTTCCCTTTTTCCTTAACTTACTGTGTTTGGGGTCTCCTTTTTGCAGGCTGTAGGTTCGTAGTTCCTGTTGTTTTTGGTGTCTTTCCTGAGTGGCTAAGGTTGGTTCAGTGGGTTGTGTAGGCTTCCTGGTGGAGGGGACTAGTGACTGAGTTCTGGTGGATGTAGCTGGATCTTGTCTTTCTGGTGGGCAGGTCCACATCTGGTGGTGTGTTTTGGGGGGTGTTTGTGGCCTTATGATTTTAGGCAGCCTCTCTGCTAATGGATGGGGTGTGTTCCTGTCTTGCTAGTTGTTTGGCATAGGGTGTCTAGCACTGTAGCTTGCTGGTTGTTGAGTGGAACTTGGTCTTGGCGTTGAGATTGAGATCTCTGGGAGATTTTCGCTGTTTGATATTACGTGGAACTGGGAGGTCTCTTGTGGACCAGTGTCCTGAACTTGGCTCTCCCACCACAGAGGCACAGGCCTGACGCCTGGCTGCCGCACCAATAGCCTGTCATCCACATGGCTCAGAATAAAAGGGAGAAAAGAAAGAAAGAAAGAAAGAAGAATATAAAATAAAATAAAATAAAATAAAAGTATTAACATAAAAAATAGTTATTTTTTAAAAATTTAAGTAATAAAAAAAAGAAAGAAGAGAGCAACCAAACCAAAAAACAAATCCACCAATAACAAGTGCTAAAAACTATACTAAAAAAACTCCAAAAACACAAACAAAAAAACGGACAGACAAAACCCTAGGACAAATGGTAGGAGGAAAGCTATACAGACAAAATCACACACAGAAGCATACACATACACACTCACAAAAAGAGGAGAAGGGGAAAAAATAATAAATCTTGATCTCAAAGTACACCTCCTCAATTTGGGATGATTCGTTGTCTATTCAGGTATTCCACAGATGCAGGGTACATCAAGTTGATTGTGGAGATTTAATCCGCTGCTCCTGAGGCTGCTGGGAGAGATTTCCCTTTCTCTTCTTTGTTTGCATAGCTGCTGCGGTTTCGCTTTTGGATTTGGACCTGCCTCTGCATGTAGGTCGCCTGAGGGCGTCTGTTCCCCGCCCCGCCGCGCCCGCTCCCCGGACAGGACGGAGTTAAAGCAGTAGCTGCTGCGGGGACTCTGGCTCACTCAGGCCAGGGGGAGGGAGGGGTACGTAATGCGGGGGAGCCTGCGGCGGCAGAGGCCAGCGTGACGTTACGGCAGCCTGAGGCGCGCCATGCGTTCTCCCGGGGAAGTTGTCCCTGGATCCCGGGACCCCAGCAGTGGCGGGCTGCATAGGCTTCCGGGCGGGGAGTTGTGGATAGTGACCTATGCTTGCACACAGGCTTCTTGGTGGCTGCAGCAGCAGCCTTAGCAGCTCATGCCTGTCTCTGGGGTCCGCGCTGATAATGGCGGCTCGTGCCCGTCTCTGAAGCTCGTTTAGGTGGTGCTCTTAATCCCCCCTCCTAGCGCACCCCGAAACAATGGTCTCTTGACTCTTAGGCAGTTCCAGACTTTTTCCCGGACTCCCTCCCGTCTAGCTGTGGCGCACTAGCCCCCTTCAGGCTGTGTTCACATAGCCAACCCCAGTCCTCTCCCTGGGATCCGAACTCCAAAGCCGGAGCCTCAGCTCCCAGCCCCCACCTGTCCCGGCGGGTGAGCGGACAAGCCTCTTGGGCTGGTGAGTGCTGGTCGGCACCGATCCTCTGCGCAGGAATCTCTCCGCTTTGCCCTCCGCACCCCTGTTGCTGCGCTCTCCTCCATGGCTCTGAAGCTCCCCACCTCTGCCACCCACTGTGTCTGCCCACAAAGGGGCTTCCTAGTGTGTGGAAACCTTTCCTCCTTCACAGCTCCCTCCCACTGGTGCAGGTCTCATCCCTATTCTTTTGTCAGGTTTTTCTTTTTCTTTTGCCCTACCCAGGTACGTGGGGAGTTTCTTGCCTTTTGGGAGGTCTGAGGTCTTCTGTCAGCGTTCAGTAGGTGTTCTGTAGGAGTTGTTCCACATGTAGATGTATTTCTGATGTATTTGTGGGGAGGTAGGTGATCTCCACGTCTTACTCTTCCACCATCTTGAAGCTCCTCCAAAGCATGTGTTTTATAACATGTACTGAGATAGAAGCCAAGTCATCATCTTTCTTATTTGTTTTCCTTGGGGCAATTTCATCTTAGGTTATGGATATTTTGATTGCTGTTTACTGTGATTGTCTATATGTGACTTTAGCTGCAGTTCCCAACTCAGGAGGGATCTTTGGGCATCAGTTATATGACTTTTCAGTGTATATGGTGGTCCAGAAGACAAAGAAGTACCTGCCTAGGGCCTAAAAGCCTGGACACTGGGTTCATTTGTTTTCACTTGAACTGTGATGGAATGGAGTATTTTGATTTGGCATTGAAAGAAAGGTTGTTTTTTTCTTTGAAGAACCAGAGCATTACAATGGGAAATTTATGCATGGGTTTATACGATAATGAGCACAGGCACATGTATAACAAATTTCAACATGTGTTTTACTGTTGTACTATTCTTTTAATCAACAATTCCACGTCATTGGGAAATGGTAAATATTTTTAATCTATGGTTTGCAAGAGACAAGGCTCTGACATAGTTCTGGTTCTTTTAAGCTACAGTCTCTTCTTGAGTTTTGTGCTTAATCTTTCTGGACAGAACACACGTGACTCTCCTTCACATTTGGGCAGGAACAGACCTCTTATGAGGCACCACCGCAAGTCCATGTGCCACCTTAGTGTGGATTAGGAAAAGTAGCTTCTTCCTCAAGACACATACTTTCTCTCTGACAGAATATTGTCTTGATAGAGCAAAATGCTTTGCTGCCACCTGCTAGAACATTGTAATAATAACTCAGTCAACTATATGAAAAATGGCCTCTAGGGTTGTGCAGTATACAGCTTGCACAACTACATGTAAAGGTCCTTCAAAAGCACAAAGGCAGGGAACAGAAATGTAAGGGTCACTCTCTGTAAAGACACAGGCATTGACACACACAAATCTGTGTCCTGTAGATGTGTCAGAGGGCAGAAACAAGATGGAAACCCGGAAGCTGGGTCTCAATATTATGAGATAGGCAGAAAATGAGAGCTAAGTATGGCACCAATATGGGGACCTGGGAAGTTGGGGTTGCCAAGAGCTGGGACTTAGGTGGTATTGAAATATGCATGTATGCAGAAATTTCGGACAGGGAATGTAGGTATTTGAAGCAGCTTTTTACAGAATCATAATGCCAGTTTGCATAGCAGTATATAGTTAATTTAAAGTAACAAGAATAGGGCAGATATCAGTCATGTCCTCAGTAGTAATAATAATAATATTAGCTGACATTTGTGCAGTGCTTCAGAGTTTATAAGACTTTAATGTTTTTAATGCACATCTCATTTTGATATTTTCATGTACCTTTTAAGGCAGGGGAACTGTTATTTATCCCAATTTTATAAATAAGGATTAATAAGTTTACATGACCAGTTTAAGGTCATATGTTTGACAAAGATAGGTTTTTAAATCAAATTCTTCTGAGTCCATGATATTTTTTATTATACTGTGATTTCTTTTTACTGATAAAGTTCCACCAAAGCATGCTGGTTACACTGTTCCATAGACTTCCATTGCAAGGAATCAAATTTATTTCCCTTTATTTCTGGGCACAAAATACAGACCCCATTCCCAGCCAAATTACTAAATGGGAGAAACTGATATTGGCCACTTCCAGGCCTGGCCCACAATGCAGTGCTTTTCTCCTCCTCTCTTACCCTCTTCATGTCAACACCCCTGGCAGCTTTAGAAACCATGTATTGCAGATGGGAAAGCCTCCCTCAACTTGAGTCTTTGCATACTTACATGGAAAAGAGCCCTTCCTCTTCTAAGAGATAAACTTCTATTGGATTTATTGAGTAAGAAATAAACTTCTATTAAGCCACTGAGCTTTGGGGTTTTATCTGTTTCTTACAGCAGCTAGTATTATCCTAATAAGGTACTCTCTTTACATTATTTACATTTAGCCTCTACTGTGTAAGCATTTCTCTCTTAGTTGCTTATCTGTGACTGAGGTTATTTAGAGTAGGTGCCTACCTTTTCCCTCAAGACTGCTTTTATACCCTTAATTCCACTTTGTCTCTAGTCCTTTGAAGCACATGGAATTAGGCTGTATCACTTTGCCCCCCAACCTCCCCCCGCTTTTTTTTTTTACAGTGATCTACTTTATTCTCCATCACTTGCCCCATGCATTAAGGATTTTAGTCATTAGTTTACTAAATTTCTCACATCACTATTTCTGTCTATTGTTTGACCACCTCTTCTTACTTCTCCAGTTCACTTACTCTAGGGTAAGTGAGTAAGTAGAGAATGATTTTGCTCCAGTAATTCTTGGACACCATTAGGAACCCCAGTCCGTTGACCTTCCTACCATCTCACTGGCGAATATCCATCTTTACCTGGTTAAGATTTCTCAGTCTGTTGTTAAATAGTTTCCATGTACACACATTCAGCTCCCTTGCCCCACTCCTTCTGTTTTTGCCTGGCAAAATTCCAACCCTCAGTAAATTCAGCTTTCTTCCTATTTCACTCCGGCATCAGCACAACTGAACATAGCTGAAAAAAATGCAACAGTGCTTACTGGTCTTACTTTAAATTTATGCCCACAAACCTCAACTGAATTTGGTGTCTGACCCTTCTCTACTTTCCACATACTTTTTTCCCTCTAGTGCTGTGGCTTTAAAGATGTCATATGTGATTGACTCCCAAGTGTATATACCCTTGGTCTGTTACAACAACTCACCTCTGCTCTTGTAGTATGAAAGCAGTCACAGGCAATACATAAATGAACACATATAGCTATGTTCCAATAAAGCTTTATTTACAAAAACGGGTGGTAGGTCACATTTGACTTAACAGGCGCAGACTGCCAACCCCTGATTTAAATCATTATTGTTGTATGGCCTGGATTAAATGAATGACCAAACAAGTGAATGGACCAGTGAATGAATGACAACCTCTTTGGCAGCAGCCAGCCTTCTCCTGCTTTGGTCCCCTTAGTTCTGTCATAAATATTCATGAGACTGCTAGAAAATCACATCACTGCATGAGGGAAAAACACCACAATCACTCTTTAGGGCTGAGTGAGGAGCACATGGGGACAAACCTTACGAGTGTAGTGTTTTGCTCCCAAGATGGGTCAGGTGAGTAATGTCCTTAGCTCCCTGAGACTCTACTTGGATGGCTAAGGGATCTAAATTATAACTGTCTGTTTAGGGAAACTGTCCCCTCCCAGATGAAGTCCTAATATTTCTCACCAGGACCTTCACGATCTCTCCTGTTTTTACTTGTCCAGTGTGATTATTTTCTCCCCTTTGCCTGCTCACGTAACATGGGAGAGCTTGCAGGTCTGGGCACATGCAGGCTCTCTCTCACTTTTAGGTCCATGTACATCCTATCCTTTCGCCTGGAAAACTCGTAACCACCTCCCTTCAATGGCCAGGCTCACCATAATTTGTTCTTTAGGACTCTGCCTGGATGCTATTTTTCTTCTGGAAATTGTTCTAAACACTCCATGACAAGTGGTTGTCCTTGCCCTGGGTCCAATAATCTCTTGCTTGTTCCAGTAGTTGCTTTTATCGCTTTGCATAGCAATCGCTCTTTTACTAGTCTGTCTCCCTAATACTGTGAGTGTATTGAGGGTGGGCGCTATCTTGTGCTCATTAAGTCCAGCACATTATACAGTGCCTGGCATGGAGCAGTCCCTCAGTAAATATTTATTGAATGAATGATTGACTACGTGATAAACGTCAGATTTTTTGTAGGAGTGGCTGATGTTCCGTAAACCTTGATATCTCAGGTGGGAGGAGGGATGCCCTCTCGTCCTAGCTCAGCAGACTGGGTAAATGACAACGTCTACTTCTAGCTGGGAAGTATAAGTATAGCACGTGTCTCTCAAGAGTTTTACCCACCTGGAAAAGCAGGTTTCTTGGAAATAAGGTTGGGTGGCTGGCTGTATTCCTAGAGGTATATAAAGTCAGTGGCTGTGTGTATGTAGGAAAAGCTTGACCATGGAGTCAGACTAATTTAAGTTCATGTATCATTTTTTTCCACTTTTTAAGTTTTCTGAGGTTCAATTTCCTGATCTGTAAAACAGGGTTAACAATTTATGTCCTGTAAGATTTCAGCAGTATGGGAAAGGGGTTAAAGATAATATACCTATTACAGTGTCATCTGGTAGGTCCTAATCACGATTGGTAGCTTCAGCCATTGAGCCTTATCATAACCCTTTGATCACCACATTAGGGAACCCCAGTGTCAGGACTGCTTACAAAAAAATGAAGAGACTGTCTTGAGTCAATTTCATGACACCACCAACATTTAATAGCAGCAGCTTCAGATGGGGATTGTCTGCACTGTTGGATTTTCTGTCCCTGGTAAGGTTGAGGCAAACATACAAGGCTCTAAAGTTCCCATAAGTATATTTTATTATTTTTTTAAAATTAATTAATTAATTTATTGGGCTGCGTTGGGTCTTCATTGCTGCGCTTTCTCTAGTTGTGGCGAGTGGGGGCTACTCTTCGTTGCAGTGCGTGGGCTTCTCATTGCGGTGGCTTCTCTTGTTGTGGAGCACGGGCTCTAGGCACGCGGGCTCAGCAGTTGTGGCATGCAGGCTCTAGAGCGCAGGCTCAGTAGTTGTGGCACACCGGCTTAGTTGCTCTGCGGCATGTGGGATCTTCCCGAACCAGGGCTCGAACCCGTGTCCCCTGCATTGGCAGGTGGATTCTTAACCACTGTGCCACCAGGGAAGTCCCCCGTAAGTATATCTTAATATGTAAGTCTTGGCTACTTGAAAACAAAGCATGTGAACCCACGCATGTGCTCATGTGCGTGCACGCACACGCACACACCCGAGAATTTCTCCATTTAATTTGTTTTACCTTCATTTGCCATTGTTTAGGAATGTGTTAGAGACATGAGAGACTGATTACTAAGTCATATAATATTTTTCTTCAAAACAACAGCACTGAGATAAGTGCTGGTGTTACTTCCAGCTTCTCCTTGCTGATATTAAAATTTACCCAGGAGGTGGTCAGTTGGCAGAAGAGCTCACCACTTGCAAGGAGAGTGTTGGAGTAAGAGCATTCCTTTTCTGGTGGATATCAGTGAGGCTGGGGAGGAAAGCTTTTCAGGTGTTTTCCATGGCTGCCAATTCCCCTAATGTCTTGGGTGCCACAAATGGATTTTCCTCTGCCAGCACATTTAGTTTACAAGATGATCCTTGCACAAAACACTGCGGTTACATTTATGAGAACATATGTAAAATTAAACCACTGACCCAGGAGTCAAATAAAACTTCCCATCAGTTAGTGAGCTTGTTCTTAGCTTTTATTAAAGCAAACAAGCCCTTTGTCCCTTAATTTTCCAAATAAATGCTCTTGCAACAAATAGGAGCTTTATGGGTTCAGAAGGGGATGCGAGCAACAGAAGTGTGGCTGCCCAGGGAGATCAAAGACTTCCCTCTGCTTATTGGACACAGCTTAGGGCTCTTGTGTCTCGTTCTACTAACACAGGTCTGGCATCTGGGGCAGCTCCTTGAGACATTCCTTGGTAAATCAGAACCCTAGATAAGTTGGACATAAGGTCTCACGATGACTTGGACTTCACTCAGGCAGGCCTCAGGTAGAACCTGCTCCATATGGTGACTTATGTTAAGCAGATAAAATGCCTTATTTGGTACCAACAGGAGCCTCCGTGTTTCTTCATGGGCAGCGTAAATAAAGAATACATATGTCAGCCTACCCGCTATCATCTGCAGTACTGTCGGGAAGAGAGAATGGGAATAGAAAATAAATAGAACGTATTTAATAGGCTATCCTGTCCACCAACCACACTTTTCACAGAACTTCTAACACGTGGAAAAATCTTGTGATTTTACCATTCTGGTCATCTTTGGAGAGTTTCTGTGTTTGTTATCATCATTATTATCAATCATCTAATGAGCTACTTGCAGGACACTGTGGCAAGAGCTAAGGAGGATACCAAGCAAGAAGTATGAGACATAATACTTGCTGGGGATGATATGTCCACGTGCTAGTGGTCAGAGCTGGCTGGGGGTAGCCTTCTGGGAGGTGGGAGTGGGACAGGGAGCTCACTGGGCCTTTGAACTCAGATAATTTGGGACTTTGAAACATACATCCAGGAATCCTTTTTCTATAGGACATGCAAATCTTTTCAGAATACTGGCTGGGGAAAATTTTTTGGGGGTGCTTTGGCCCTGGTAAGTCAGCCCCCCAACCCTTGATTATTTCCAAGGCTGGTGAATGAAAACCAAAGTGAAAATATATCTACAGTATAAGGCAGGATATCACGTGTGCATAGCGGTGCCCACGTGCAGCATCCCGTAGGAACTTAGATTCTTCTATTTGCTTTTGGCTTTTGAAAATTTATGCCTGTTGTCCTATATATGTCCTGTGGCAAGCCATGCTTTGATCTTCAGTCCTTCTCACGTTGTCTCAGGCCTTCTTTTCCTGTATTTAATTTTCTTTAACATTTCCTACAGCTCTCACAGGAAGGTGGAGACATTCAGATGCCTTTTATAGCAGGGAACTAATGTGCTCAGGTATGATGGGAGCACTTTTTCCAGGTTTTCTCCCATAGACCTAACTCTGAACTGACAACTTCCTCATTTGTGTTTTCATTTTTTCTCCCTCAGCACTTCGTATAATACTTTGTTGCATGTATGAGCTTAAACTTCTGTCTACTAGATTATAAGCTTCTTGAGGGCAGGAACCGCATCTCTTCACTTCTGTATACCCAATGCCTAGCACAGTATCTAGTAAGGGACCCTCCCCCCACCATTCAATATCCGTGAATGAGAATTTAGGAAGCCTTTCCAGATTATGGGAAAGGACTCATCTGAAGTTCACCCTCCCTGATTATTCTTGACAAGTGATTATTTCTACATTACGACAGGCAATTCAATATCAGCATAAACTGAGGGAACAAGGAATGTAGTGACTCTAAAATCATTATTATATGGTCTCAGAGTACATTGGTGGTAGCATTGCTTTACTTTCATAGTAAACTAGATTATTATTCGTTAATGTCTGTCTCCAGCATGCATTTCAATTAATGGAAGGGGAAGCAACTCTCAGGTGTGTTGGATGAGGGACTAATGACTTGTTAACATTTCAATTGGAGAGTTTACATGTGGTTGAAAATCTATACTATGTACACCTTGATAGAATATATGTTTATTATTTTCAGTATTTTTCGACTGCCTACTGTGTGCTAAATACTCTCTTGGCAGGCTGTTTCCTGAATAAGTTCATAATTTACTTCAGAGATTTGGCTATGGATGTAATTTAATGTGATTGGACAGAAAAATGACTTCATCAATCAAATTGATATATTTGTAAATTAAAATATATGAACCGGGATTTATGCTCCTACAGTACATTTATTATAATAAATATTAGAAGTCTAGTGCTCGCTTTGGCAGCACATATACTGAGATTGGAATATATTTTACACTGAAGATTAGCATGGCCCTTGTGCAAGGATGACACGCAAATTTGTGAAGCAGTCCATATTTTTAAAAAATATATTAGAAGTCTACATCTAGGCTACATTAAATTAATGAATATTTTAATAAGAGAAAAGGTCATTTAAAATATTTACTTTCAAGTCAGAAAGAGAAAAACAAATACCATATGCTAACACATATATATGGAATCTCAAAAAAAAAAAAGGTTCTGAAGAACCTAAGGGCAGGACAGGAATAAAGATGCAGACATAGAGACTGGACTTGAGGACACAAGGAGGGGGAAGGGTAAGCTGGGACGAAGTGAGAGAATGGCATGGACATACATACACTACCAAATGTAAAATAGATAGCTAGTGGGGGAAAAAAAAATCACTTTCAGGTTATTTAGTTTATAACATTTGTCCTAAATCTACTCATAATTTGAGGACATATGTGTAGACTGTGTTTTCTTTGGAATTTGACTGTTGTGTAAAATGATTATCTAGTAATTGAAATAGTGCAGAACTTCCTTTACTTTGAAGTGCATGTATGTTTGGGCACATTTCTGCTGAGGTAGTACAGAGTGATCATTTTCTTTGCTTTTCTTGTATTAATACTGCAGAAACTTTTTCAATAAGAGAAGCTGGTTGCAATTTCAGCTGTAAAATAGGGAAAGAAGAACTTTCTGAGCAAAACAAAGTTCTCTTCTATTTAGTTGACCAGAAGGAGGCTCCCTCCCACCTCACTGTATAAAGTTAGACTAAAAACTTCTAAACTTACTTCTTCCTAGGTGGTTCTAATATTTCCCAAGCCGTCTCTATCACTGGTGGTGGCAGGGACAGCGCCCTGAAATTTTCCCTGGAGGAACAGAATTTAACTTTGCATCATGGATAAGAAGTGAGTATAAAGTGTCCTTTCCTTCCACCAGCTCAGTCATATATTTCTCTTCTAGTTGAATAACAATTAATAAAAATGTTAGGCTAAAACTCTCCTCACTAACTTGGGCTATCTCAGCATTCCTTTGCTTAATTCTTATGGCTTTGTTTTTCAAGATTGTCCTTAAATATCCAATACAGTATTTAAAAAATTAATATTTTGAGATGAATCAGTAGGTGTTTGGATTTTTGAAAGTGTAGTTATTGCCTCTACCTACCTATCCCTCTTTGTATGTAAGAGACATTCTATGTATCTATAAGTAAGAGGCATTTCTGATGTTTATAACATAGGATAACCACATTCACCCCAGATGCTCTAATTACATTGCTTTTATCAATAAAGAAGCCATTAGTAGATTCAGAATACTGAACAAAAGGTCCAAAATCCTTGGAGAGTAAAGAGGGGTGTGAAGATGCAACCATCGGTACATAGTCCACCATATGATGTCGTGAGATCATTTTTAATCAGTTGGTTTTTGAGTTGTCATGGAGGGCAGTTTATGAGGTTACTGCAAAAAAAAGGATTGTCGCTCTTCTGAGAAGCCTTGGCCTTTAACGATGGAGCAGAGCTGGTTATGAAATACCCAACTGTGACTAATTTTGGAGGAGTAACATCTCACATAAACTGTCTCCTGGAGATGCTGTCGGAGCCAGCGAACAGAATGATGAGTTTGTCTGTGCTAATTGTGCCTTTGAGGGCTTATTCCTAGACAGCACAGACTAGATCAGTGCTGAATTTCTAACTTCTCTTTGCTGTGAAGATTCTGGTTGCTGAGAACTGTGGTAGGCAGAATAATGACCCTGAAGACGTCTGTGCCCTAATCTCTGGAACCTGTGAATATGTTATGTTACATGGCAAAAAGAGCTTTGCAGAGGTAATTCAGGTTATAGATATTAAGAGAGGGAGATGATCATGGGTGGACCCAGTCTAATCACATGATCCCTTAAAAGCAGAGAACTTTCTCCAGCTAGAGGAAAATGCAGCAGAAGGAAAAGCCAGAGAATGCCAAGTGTGAGAAGGATTCTATGTACTGTCAGTCATTCTGAGATCTAAGGGGTCACATGTGAGGACTGAAGAGCTAAGGACCACCCCTGGCTGACAGCCTGTAGGGAAATGGGGACCTTAGTCTTACAACTCCAAGGAACTGAACCCGGCCAACAACAAGAATGAGCTCGGGACTGGATTCTTCTCCAGACCTCTAGGTAAGGAGTGCAGCCTGCCAACACCTTGATTTTAGCTTGGCAAACCCCACGTGAGACTTACGCCCTACAGAAACTGAGATAATAAAGCTGTGTTGCGCAAAGTCACCAAGTCTGTGGTACTTTGTTACAGTAGCAACAGAAAACTAAATCAGAAAATATTTGGAAATTAGCACCTTTTTGTTAATTATCATTTAGTAAATTTTGTATCCTACATGGACATTGACTTGCAGAATGGGACATTGACTCCCAGTTGTACAGTTGGTCTCAGGCATCTGTGGACCCATCTACACACATTCATTTCAAGAACAAGTTCATGAGGATTCAGAATCATACCAGTTAAAAAAAGAAAGAAAGGATCATACCAGTTCACTTAGGATGCTATTATAGCTGCAGTCCCTGTTGTATGACATATTCTTGCCTTTAAATAGAGGATTCAAAATGAACAATGAAAGTATAATGATTGAATGACTTCGACTGTGTCATTTTATGTGATGACTTGGAGTTTTACCTGTGTTTAGAATTTAAAACAGTAAAGCAAGAGGAAAAAAAAATAAAGAAAATATTTGGAAGGCAACGGTACTTGTGTTGGATTGTTACTTCGTAGTGGACTGTTAAAATGAATCATGCCTCCATGAATTGAGTCCAGTGACTCTGGGCTTTAGCCACGGGATATTCACAAAGGGAATAATAACAGAGGCTTGACAAATGTATTTGTTTCCTATTGATTTTTTAACAAATTACACAAATTTACTGGCTTAAAACAGACTTACTATCTTATAATTTTGTAGGTCAGAAGTCTCACTGGGCCAAAAATCAAGGTGTCAGCAGGACCACATTCCTTCTGGAGGCTCTAGGGGAGAATCGATTTCCTTGCCTTGTCCAGCACTAGAGGCTCCCTGCATTCCTTGGCTTGTGGCCCCTTCCTCCATTTTCAAAGCCATCAGTATAACATTATCAAATTTCCCTTACTCTTGCCTCCTTCTTATAAGGACTTTTGTGATTACATTAGGACCATATGGATAACCCAGGCTAATCTTCCATCTCACCTTAACTTAATCTGCACAGTCTCTTTTGCCATGTAAGATAACATATTCACAGTTTTTGAGGATTAGAACGTGGGTATCTTTGTACAGGGCATTATACTACCTACCCCCAAAGTTTTGCATGGTGGGTTTCTATTCTTGGAATGCTCGCTCTTTGAACTCCCTTTCCTGAAACACAATTTCTATACTGTGAGGAAGTCTAAGCAAACATGTAGAGAGGCCTCCATAGAGAAGAATCAAGGCCTCTGGCCAACACTCCTATCTGAGCTCCCAGCAAGCAGCCAGCAGCAACTCCCTGCCATGTGAGCAAGGCCACTGTAGACCTTCCAGCTGACCCAGTGCCCCAGCCATCCCCACAGCGGCAGAACTGCCTGGTCAGCACACAGAATCATGAAAGATAATGAACGGTGGTTGCTCTTTTAAGCTCCTAAAGTTTGGGGGTGGTGTGTTATGTAGCAGTGGATAATTGAAATAATGTTGTGGTCTCTTTTATAAACTACCTAACTACCTGAAATTGAAGGATTCTGATTTGAGGAAGATGTGTTCTTCTATCTATTCAGATGAAAGAGATGACATAGGTCAAAATACATAAAGTCCGTAGAGCAGTGCCTGGCACATAGCAGGTGCTGTAAAATTATAATTAGCTTTTCCCAAGCAGTCTTTCTGTTGTAGACATTTCTACCTGCCTCCCTATTAAAAGAGAAGATTTCTTTCTGTTCGAGGTGTATTTGATTTACATATAACAAAATATAGTGTGTTATCTGATCATTTTGCTTGGTGCTCCGTAATTTAAAGTCATAAAGTCTTAACCTGAACAATGTCTATATTTGTTCCAAAGATACTGTTTCTCAGAAAATACATCATAACTAAATTTTGTAATATGAAGTAGAGTCTTGCAGTTTATATTGTTTAATTGCACTGTCACATGAGATTTTTAGCATTTTTCTTAGTTTGTTCAATTGCTGTAAATGACTTCTGAAAGTAATATAATTATAACTTGTAATGGTAAATGCATTCATAGAATTCATGGAGCAAGCTGAATATGAAACTGTTCATTTGGAGCCAAGTTGATTACCGTTTGAAAACAATTAATGGAGTTGCTGATTGGAATACATTGCACAGGGCTTCCCTGCTGGCGCAGTGGTTGAGAGTCCGCCTGCCGATGCAGGGGACACGGGTTCGTGCCCTGGTCCGGGAAGATCCCACATGCCGCAGAGCGGCTGGGCCTGTGAGCCATGGTCGCTGAGCCTGCACGTCTGGAGCCTGTGCTCCGCAATGGGAGAGGCCACAACAGTGAGAGGCCCGCGTTCCGCAAAAAAAAAAAAAAAAAAAAAGAATACATTGCAAAGAGTCATGATTTAATTTTACATCACCTAGAAAAATCTGATGCCATGCGTATTAATGGAAGTTTTGAGGGGCATAAGGACTGACACGTTTTCCTGAGCTAAACAATATGGCCGTGCTGACTCAGTGAAAAATGCACATTTCAAAATACATGAAGTTGGTAATACAGCGCAACCTCAAGTGATTAAATTCACCACCTGAGAATTAAAAATGTGAGCGAAGTTTATAAGTAGGGATTAAGCTCATTTAAAGCAATGCACTGTGAGATTTAAGCAGAAATCCAGCTCAATGGAGGCTTTCAAGTTTTCATAGCATACTACTTGAATGGGTTATGTTCACTTTGTGTTCAACCTGCTTTTCTTCCTCCCCAGCTTGGAATCTCCACATTGAAGCTAGAGAGATTTTTGTTTTTAAACTCACAAGTCTGTCGTGTCAATCCCCTGCTTAAAGCTCTTTAGTGGTTCCCTCTTGCCTCCACATAAAGCCTTAGCTCAGCATATAGGGCTCTGTTTGATCTGCCACTGCTGATCCTACAGTCTTATCTCTTAACAATTTTTCTTACCTTCTATGGCTCCAGACCTGGAGAAGAACTTATAATGCCCTAACCTCTTTTGTTCTCTAGGCACCCGGCCGGGCTATATCCAGGACATCTGTAAAACCTTGTTTAAGTGTCACTTCATCTAGGAAGACTTTCTTGACCCTCTTCCCCAAGTAGCCTAAGAGCAACTCTGTGTGCACCTGTAGTACCTGTTTTACTCATTTGATGGCACTGATCAAACTATATCACAATTGCTTGTTTAATTGCCAGCTTCCCTCAGTCGAGTGCAAGTGCCCTGTTGGGAGTACTGTGTCAGGTTCACAATTGAATCAAATGCCATGTACAGTGCCTGGCACACAGAGGACTCGATACAAATTCGCTGAATGAATGATGGATGTATTTGTTCACAGGGAGCAGAGTATAAAACAACCATTATCAGAGTCTGGTATTTAGTAGGCAGTGGGTATGTGTTCACTCATTCATCCCTCATCACAGATCAGCACCACAGCATTCATCATTAGTTGTCTGCCATTTCCCACGGGTTTACCATGTGTTATTTACAAAGCAGTAAGCTGTTTGACTGTATGGTAACATCTTATAGAGCAATTTTCTTGGAATAAAATAGGCTGGTCTTTGAAACTGTAGCTTCTCATTTCTAGACCTTGGTGTCTTAGGACCTTTAATGTGCTCCCTTTCGGGTCTGGCTGGCTCCTTTCAATTTAGTTCTCAGCCCAAATGGTTTCTCCTTAGAGAGCCTTTCTTGGTTACTTACTCCAAATTCCTCCCCTTATCCTGTCTCCAGTTGATTTCCGCTATTACATCAAGTGGATTTAGTGTTTTGCACTATACTCTTCACTACATAAACTTATCTTGCTTATGTATTTCTTTTGCTTATTGACTATAACCACCTTCCAGAATGAAAGGCTGTGAGAACAGGGCCTTGCCTGTTGCTCCAGTGCTTTGAACACAGACTGGCATGTGGCGGGTGAATCCATGCGCAAAGGAACCTTGGAAGAAAGCTTCCTCCAGTGTTTCTATGTAGGCCGGTATTCCTCAGGATCATCTCAGCCGCCATTAAACAAACAATGGTTCTCACCAGACAAATGCTCAGATGCACCCCTGAAGTGATATACATGATAAAATTTGCACATCCTATGATAACTTTCTATCAAGTCAAGAGAACAGATGGCTCATGCTATCATTATAATTGTTAGTGACTTTCACTGTGGAAGAGAGAAAATGGCCAAATGATCTTGTGTAATCTATTAAGTTTGGAAAGTACTGTGGCAAAACAATAGAATTTCTTTTTCTTTTTAAGAACACAAGTAACATGAAAGCATTATGATAAATTTTCACAAAATCAGCTTTGGGGGGAATACTTAGTCATCTTTTCTTTGATTTTCTTGAGAAGCCTGCACCCTAAACCCTGAAAGGAGGGCAGTACTGAAGGGAAAATGTCCTGATTTTCTCTATGTCACTCGCTGATTTCTTTCTATATGACATATTGATTGGTGAGATGGGGTCAGGAAGTCATTCGTTGGCTCATGGTAACCCGTGGGTGAAGTCACCATGCATCCCTGTCTCTGACTTGCCACAGGGGATATTATAGTCCATGATGCTCCACATGGGTGTTTGGCTAAGAGAGCTCAGTAGTTTCAACCTTTCCCAAGATAGACTTCAAGGTCTGAATTAGGGGAAAGAGTGGGACAAGTATTAGGGAGCTTTACTAGTACTCTGATGTAGCCAATACCAGAGAGTGCTAAATCCATTCAGTAGTTTTTTTAATCCTCATTTAGTCTCCCTTAATTGTTTTTCTAGTTCATCAGAACCCATAGGGGAAAGGATGAAAGAGTAGGTTTTCTAGAACCAGCCCCCCCCCAACACCAATAATTCCACTTCCTTCACGATTGGGTATGTTTCTTTGGTTTCTTAGCAGAAGAAAAATTTAGAGAATATGAGAATTACATGTTACTACCACCAAAAAACGTTGGAATGGTAATTTCTCTAAGTAACTGAAAAGTGTGTAATTTAGAAATGGCTTTTTATTCAGAACCTGAAGTTGTGACATTTAAATGGTACCTGTAGTTCTGTGGTGATTCATACCATGTGGAATCTCGAGCCAGGCTCAGTAAGAGGCTGTATATAACAAAAATCAGCAACAGACATTTCTGGCTATCAACTATTAAGTAGTGTACTGTTTATTTTTACTAATTCGATACACTTCTGTAATGTGATGGTGGAAAGTGCTTGTGATATTTGCTGGGTTTCTATATTTGTTTTAGGAAATTGACCCTTCAGAAACATCAAAGTGCTGTTTCATAGGTGCTGTGTTTCCAAATATCTAGAAATCTAATAATCATCACTATCGTCACTCGATTATAGAGAGACAGGAAGTATAATAGGATTGTCTCATTATTCTCACTTTAATTTGACCCCACTCTAAACTCCCAGGACTCTTACATCTCATTTAACTATAATTCAAATTGAAACAAAGGGCCAAAATACTTTAATATCTAAGAATATAACATAAAAACCTATTTTAAGTTGACATTAAACTCTTCTTGTGTATAAAGATGCTCAAGAAAAAGTACCACTTAACCAGTGAAGGGCTACTCCCTGGAGGAGATGACAAAGGAATAAAAAGTGGCAAGTGCTACCTTGTCTTAGCAAAAAGCTCCTCATCTTTTAAATTTCAAAAATGGGATATACCAAAAGTTATCTAAAATTTTGGAAAGTGAAAGATTTTAACCCAAATCGTAGTATTGATTATTTTAGTTCAGCCTGTTACATTTCTTATATAACCTTCAATTCTTATCATCTTCTGACTATAATATGCAAGAAGACTGATAAATAAGGGTGCAGATTGTTGTTTTTCGTTTTCCTAGGCTTACAGAATCAGAAGTTAAACCTGCCTGTTTTGTGATCTAATCAATTTTCTTTGGTTTTAACACCAAGACAGCCCATTCTTAGGCTCTTTCAGCTTATTTGAACTTAGCATTTTAGTAATTCACATAAAGCCTTTCTTGCCAGTTTTATATTTGAAAATGGGTCCCAGCTGCTCTGGCTTTCTTAATCCCTCCCAGAAAGGCTTATGTGACAGCATCTCCCCCAGGGAGATAGCAGCTCCAAAGCTTTCTCTCTAGGTAGCGAAAGTGCTAAGCCATACACTGTTATCCTGCTCACTTACACTGCTGGCTAATTAGATCAATACATGTTTTATATTTTTTATGAACAGATACAGGAACATAAGAACAGTGTGTGTGTGTGTGTGTGTGTGTGTGTGTGTGTGTGTGTGTGTACACTTTATGATTATGGAAAATGTCATTCAATTAGTATTTTTTAAACTTCTATCAGGTCCTAGCATTCAGTAAAGGTTCAATAAACATTGAATGAATGAATGAATGTATGAAGAGATAAAAGTATTAAGTAGCCAACACAGGGAATTCTCTGAATAAGTTTAAATGTTTCACCATAGTTTATTTACTTATTTTTTTCGGTACGTGGGCCTGTCACTGTTGTGGCCTCTCCCGTTGCGGAGCACAGGCTCCGGACACGCAGGCTCGGTGGCCATGGCTCACAGGTCCAGCCGCTCCGCGGCATGTGGGATCTTCCCGGACCAGGGCACGAACCCGTGTCCCCTGCATCGGCAGGCGGACTCTCAACCACTGCACCACCAGGGAAGCCCCACCATATTTTATTTTTAAAATAAGGTTGAAAGCTCTTAAGTATTTGACTTATATCATATATTTATTAATCCAGAAGACCTTAACAGTTATGGGTTTGTTCTCTATCTTCTTATAATTATATAACCCTGGTTTTGAACCTGCTCCCTAAGAATTTTTAAATTGTTGTCTCTTATCTACATTTAATATCATTAAATCATTCAATTTCACATTTAGAAATTTCTAAACCAAAGAATTCATAGGACAAATTTTTAATTTGAACACTTACATCGCTCCAGAATAAAGTTATAATAATGGACTCCATTCCTATATTCTAGATTACATCAGTAATATATACTTTATTTTTACTCAGAGTAGGTACTTATATTCTTCCAATACACGTAGAAAAGATTAAAATAATCAATTTGGAATAATAGGATTCAAATTCTATTCTTAAAGCTTAAAAAACATGCAGAACTGGTCCAAGATGGTAGAAAATATGACTGTGAAAGGAATTTATCAAAATGTAGATAAAGTAAGCATTCTGAAGCATTAAATCTATGTCTGAGACAATGACAAGCAGGCATTTCACCAGTGCTAATTTGTCTTATTCTATTGATTCAAGCTTTATTGGACATTCTATTGTCTCTTCAAGGGAGGGCATAAGTGGAATACAGAATAGTGAATGAAGGCTTATTCCGGATAATGTTATGCTCATGAATCACATCACATACTAGCTGCAGTGTTTAGACAATGTAGACGCTAAAGCATCTTTTCCAAATATCTTAGTAAAAGGTATCTCTCTTTGTATATGGAAGTTGAGACGTGTTTTGTATAATCTCTCCTTGGTATAATAACATTTGAAAACTTTTAAATGCACTCTCTATTTTAAATACATTCTTTCATAGCTGAAAATAATTTTCAAGTCAATATAATCTTAATACCTAGTCATCTTTTCTTTAACATTTTGAATGAATAAAAGATCATTCTCTCTATTACTACTTATTGCTGCTTGTCTAACTGCGCACTGCTTAAGCACATTGTTGAGTGAGGATAAAAAAGAGTGCATTGTATTTGTGCAGTAAAAGCATCAGGGTATTATATGTTCAAGAGAGCAAAAGACATTTTTGAAGACAAATGGACTGGTGATCTCGTTTTTCATCCTTATTACAGGCTAACCTTAACAGTCACAGTGTTTCCATGACCATCTGAGCAACTGATTTACATTTCTCCTTCCCTACATTTTTTTTGCCTTGGTTGACATAAATGACCTGAAGGGTATTTGTCTAACTCATTGCTCTCGGGAGTGTTGGCTTCCTATTTTCTCTGCAATTAGAAACACCAAATCTTGCTTTTTTACATTAGTATCATCTACTAGGTGTCAGTACAAAGCCTTTAAATACAGTGCTTTGCAGAAGAGGCTTTCAGATACATGGTTTCCAGAGTTAGGAAGAGGGTAGCCCTAGGTACCCCCGTACAAAAATTTACAGTTCTGCTTAATATGCCTATTGACCATGGCTTCATTTTATTTTAGTAAACCTTAGGTGAGAAGGGAAAATAAGCTGAAATCCTGATGTCTCACCTCTTTGTGTGTCTTTCAAATGGATTAAATGAGGGAGGACTGTTAGTGCGACAGAGTGAATAGAGCAGCAGGATGGCACAAGAGCTGGAAAATGCCTTCTTAGAGTATCTCAATGGGATTGAAAATTGGTAATACTCCTTCATCGAAAAAGAAAATAGGGGGTCATAAATAAAGTTCACGGTATCCAGTTGAGCTATCTATTATTAATCTAATAATAAATATTATTGCATTTATTTTGACTTATAAGTAATTAAGTTTTTGTTTTGAATGGATCAACACACAGGTAAAAAAAAATATTTTAAAGCTATTTCTCTTTCTTTCAGTATTAAGATGGAGGGACGAGTCTGTTTGTCTTCTTGCCGGTTGAGTCATTTCAGTAGAGAGCATTGTCTGGCTTTTACCCGGTTTATTAGATTTTCACCTTACTAATGGAAGGCGCTCTCTTGTGGTAAACAGGGAAAAATGTAGCTTTATCTTTAACCAAACCATATGGAGGCTGCCTAGAACAATTCTGACTCTTCTATTTTCATCAGGCAGTACGTGTAGGCTAAAACTAGGGACAGGCAGTATTGTGGCTAAATACTCAGGAGAGATGGACAGGAAGGGAAAAACAATCTGATTTTCACTAATTTACTGTATTATTGTAAAAACAGCCTTTTAGATGCACACAGTGTTAGAAAGATCACTTGGTTCAACCCATTGATAGTACAGAAGTAAGCCCTGATGCCAGAGAGATTAAGTAAGGGGCACTAACTCAAATGTGAGTGAACTTGGCTATTGGAAATGGGGGATGGTGGGCAGTGCCCTTTTCTCAGCTCTAGTTCATTGATAGGAAGGAAAATGGGACCACTGTTGTCAGATAATCAATTGAAGCCAAGCACCCAGATTTTAATGTGAAATCTCCCAATTTTTAAATATTGGTGACTACATAATTCAAACTTTTTGAAACATTAAGCCACACAATTACATACCTGTTGGTCTCCAATTTGTAGCCTTTGGGTAAAGGCACATGATGTAGTTCACGAAATTATTCTTTATCTAACAACTATAAAAATGCAACAGATGTTTTGAACAATTTTAATTCATTGAACACTTGTTTAGTATCTGTTGAGTGCCTTGCATTTTATTTGGTGCTGTGGTGGATATGGAATAAATAATTTTAGCAGATTATGATTTAGTTGAGGAGAAGCAACCAAGTATCCATGGAACAACCAGAAGACATAAATAAGTGTATGGCTTCATGACTTTGAGATGAGTAATTATCTTGTCTACACTGTAGGAAACGGCCAGAATAATTCATCAAAATGCCCAGTGATCTTAGGTTTGCCATCTTTAATGGTATAAACTATGAAGGTCTGGTTTGCTGTGCTTTCAATTTTATTTATATATATATATATATATATATATATATATATATATATATACATACATACACATATATATGTGTATATATATATATGCACACACACACACACACATATATATATACACTCATTACATGTAGTCTTCCAGTGTTGATATCAAGGGTAGATCCAGTCCTGCTTATATACTCCAAACCCACATACTGAAAGGTCTGGACTCACATATCCTGCTCTCTCACAAAATGGGACTCAATTTTTTTTGACTGCTAAACCTGTTTCCTTCCTCTGTCATTTAGGATGCTTTCTTACTCAAGTAAAAAAAAGCATCCAGCTCAAGCTGACTTAAGCTATAAGGAGATGTATTATCTAACATCATGATTGAGGGTGGGGAACTGGGATTGTTTGATTCAGCAGCTCAGAGAAGTTGCCACTGTCCTATTTCCTTTCACAGTTTTGTTCTTTCATCCTCACTGGCTCTGCCCTCAGATTGGTCTCCCTCTTGTTCATAAGATGTCCTCAGAAGTTCTAGGCATCACATCCAAACAGTGTTCAGAGGGAAAAAAGACTGTTTCTTCCTTTGTCTCTCTCCTATGGGGAAGGAGCCTTTCATGGCAAGTCTCTAGAACATTTCTTCTCATATAAAGCTGGTCGGGACAGAGCCCCAGGCCTATTCCTAACCCAATTATTAGTGCATGGAATGGGATTATCATAACAGGCCTAGGCCAGGGTTTCTCAACAGGGTGTATTGGTGCTTCACGCAGGACAGGACAATTCAAATCTTTGTTTTGTGAGCCTGACCCATGCATCTCAGGGTGTTTACTATTCTGGAATGCTGAATGAAAAACACTAGTAACACTTCTCAGTCAGTAGGAAAAGCCCAAACTTCCCCAACCTCACATTTTTCTAAGACCCCCCACCCTGGGGCAGTGGGGGGCGAGGGGTCGGAGAAGAGCATGCCTTGTTTAGGACTACTGGCTTAGATTAATCAATTGTAGGAATGAAGGAATGAATTGAAGAGATTCACCATGAAGACTATGACACTCTCCCTTTCATATTTCCCCATTTCAGCGCCATTTCCTTTGATATTCAAGCCAGAAACTCAAGTGAGGTTCTTCAAACATGCCTCTTCCCCACCCACAATATCTAATAATGACTAACCAAGTCCACTAAGGGTTACCTTAACTCTGTCCACTGCTCTTCATCATCTCTGGTTTCATCATAGCCCAGACCATCATTAGCTGTATGGCTTCTAACTGGTCTCCCTTCTTACCTTCCTGCCCCTTGTTCTCACAAGCAAATAGCATCCTAAAATATATTCAGTATATTAATTCCATTAAAATTACATAGTGAATTCCCACTGAACTTAATAATTATTCGTTTAAAATTTTTTTTCCTCTTACCTGAGCTCCATGAGCACTCAGTCATGCCTTCATGGTAGATTGGATTATTTTTTCTTAATTCTTTTGTTGCTGCTTGAATAAAAAATTTTATATCCATATCTTTTGCCATGTAACCTTTTAGCCCCTCCCACTAGAGCAGGCAGATTTTATTTCCTTATTGCACTGATGTTGGACTTGGCCATATGCTTTTCTTTGGCCAAGGGAAAGTAGGTAGACATAACTGTTTCTAGAATTGTCCTTGAGAGGCATGGTGTGTTTCCACTCGTCCCTCCTGCAGTCCTCTGTGGGAAGCTTATACTATGAGTAGCTCCTGGTCTCAGAATAAAAACACTTGGTGTAAACCAGAACTCAATACAACCTGGATTCAAGCCCAGTTGAACCCTTAATGATGTGCAGATCTATGATCAAGAAAATTACATAAATGCTGTTTAAGCAACTGAGATTTCGAGTTTATTTTTCTTATGCAGAATTATTGCACCAATAGTTGACTAAATTAGCAATAGTTAGCAATAGCTGACTAATCTTATTCAGGGTTTCAGGCTAGTTCTTTGGCATATAGCAAGTATTAAATAAATATGTATTGAATAAATAAAGATACACATGATTAAATTAGTTTTATGATAGGTAACTACATTTGAAATTATTCAAACTGTTTCATCCTCATTTTTTGTTAAAGCCATGTCAGATTTCTCTGAAAATGTTATTCCGTTCATATTAGGCATAGAAGGAAAATACCTCAACATAATAGAGGTGATATGACATGCCCACAGCTAACATCATACTCAATGGTGAAAGGTTGAAAGCTTTTCCTCTAAGATCAGGAACAAAGACAAGTGCCCACTCTCACCACTCTTGTTCAACATAGTATTGGAAGTCCTAGCTAGAACAATCAGGCAAGGAAAAGAAATAAAAAAGGTATCAGAATTGGAAAAGAAGAATTAAAATTTTCTCTGCAGATGACATGATTTTATGTATAGAAAGTCTTAAAGGCTCAACCAAAAAACTATTAGATCTAATCACTGGATTCAGCAAAATTGTAAGATACAAAGTTAACATACAAAAATTGTTAGCATTTCTATACAAAAACAAAAAAAATTCTGAAAAAGAAATACAGAAATTGATCCCATTTACAAAAGCATCAAAAAATAATTAGGAATAAATTTAAGTAAGGAGGTGAAATATTGCATACTGAAAACTACAAGACATTGATGAAAGAAATTGAAGAAGACACAAATGAAAATGGAAAGATATCCTGTATTCATGGATTAGAAGAATTAATATTGTTAAAATGTCAGTACTAGCAAAAGCCATCTATATATTCAATGAAATCCCTGTCAAGATTCCAAAGGCATTTTTCACAGGAGTAGAAAAAACACTCCTACAATTTATATGGAACCACAAAAGATCTGGAATAGCCAAAGAAATTCTGAGAAAGAAGAACAAGGCAGGAGGTATCACACTTCAAGTTATACTATTAAGCTACAGTCATCAGAACAGTATGGGACTGGCATAAAAGCAGACAACTAGACCAATGGAACAGAATTGAGAGTCCAGAAATAAACTTAAGCATATATAGTCAACTAATGTTTGACAAGGGAGCCAAGAATACTCAGTGGAGGAAAGACAGTCTCTTTGATTAATGGTACTGGGATAATTGGATATTCACATGTAAAAGAATGAAACTGGACCCATACATTATACCACTCACAAAAATGAACTTGAAATTGATTAAAGACTTAAATGTAAGATATAAAACTCCTAGAAGAAAACATAGGCACAAAGCTCCTTGACAGGGGTCTCTGTAATGACTTTTCAGATATGACACCTAAAACACAAGCAACAAAATAAAAAATAAACAAGTGGGATTACATCAAAATTAAAAGCTTCTGCACAGCAAAAGAAACCATCAACAAAGTGAAAAGACAGCCTATGGAATGGGAAAAATATTTGCAAACCATATATCAGATGAGGGGGTAATATCCAAAACACACAAAGAACTCATACAACTTAATAGCAAAAAAATCAAATAACCCAATTGAAAAATGGGCAAAAGATCTGAATAGACATTTTTCCAAAGAAGATATACGAAAGGCCAACAAGTACACGAAAAGATGCTCAGCATCACTAGTTTTTAGGGAAATGCAAATTAAAACCACAAGATAACACCTCATGCCTGTTAGAGGGCAATCATCAAAAAGATAAGGACTTCCCTCGTGGTGCAGTGGTTAAGAATCCTCCTGCCAATGCAGGGGACATGGGTTCGAGCGCTGGTCTGGGAATATCCCACATGCCATGGAGCAGCTAAGCCAGTGCACCACAACTACTGAGCCTGCACTCCACAACTACTGAAGCCCACATGCCTAGAGCCCGTGCTCTGCAACAAGAGAAGCCACCGCAATGAGAAGTCCACGCACCTCAACAAAGAATAGCCCCTGCTCGCCACAACTAGAGAAAGCCCGTGAGCAGCAAAGAAGACCCAACACAGCCAAAAATTAATTAATTAATTAAACAAAAAGACAAGAGATAACAAATGCTGGTATGGATGTGGAGAAAAGGAAATGCTTGTTCACTGTTGATGCAATTGTAAATTGGCGTAGACACTATGGAAAACAATATGGAAGAACCTCAAAAAATTAAAAATAGAACTGACATATGCTTCAGCATTTCCACTTCTGGGATTATATCCAAAGGAAATGAAAAGACTAACCTAAGAAGATAGATGCAGGGACTTCCCTGGAGGTCCAGTGGTTAAGACTCTGTGCTTCCAATGAAAGGCACGCAGGTTTGATCCCTGGTTAGGGAACTAAGATCCGACATGCCATGTGGCATGGCCAAGAAAATAAAAATAAATAAATAAATAAAAAGCTGCACCCCCATATTCATAGCAGCATTATTTACAGTAGCCAAACATGGAAACAACCTAAGTGTCCATTGATGGATGAATGGATAAAGAAGTTGTGGTATACACACACACACACATACAGGAATATTATTCAACCATAAAAAGCTAGGAGATACTACCATTTGCGACATGGATGAATCTTGAAAGCATTATGCTAAGTGAAATAACTCATACAGAGAAAGACATATATGATCTCACTTACATGTGGAATCTAAGAAAAAAAAAAACAACAGAAAGGGAACAAATAGGTGGTTACCAGAGGTGGAGGATTGGGGGAGGGGGAATTGGAAGAAGGTGGTCAAAGGGTGCAAAGTTCCAGTTATAAGATAAATAAGTACTAGGGATGTAATGTACAACACAGTGACTACAGCTAACACTGCTGTATGACATACAGGAAAGTTAAGTGAGTAAATCCTAAGAGTTCTCTTCATAAGGAGACATTTTTCCTTTTTCTTTTCTTCTTTCCTTTTTACTGTGTCTGTATGAGAAGGTGAATTTTTCCTGAACCTACTGTTATACATCCTGTATATAAATTAAACTATCATATTGTATGCCTTAAACTTAAACAGTGCTATAGGTCAATTATTTTTTATTAAAACTGGAAAAAATGTTATCCTATTGATTATGTAGATCCTTTTGGAAAACAGGATTCTAAGACTCTCTTCAATTAAAGTTCATTCACATTTTCAGGTCTATAATTCCAGTGTTAATCAGATACAAGGTATAATTTCATTAGGGCCATGTGGAAGTATGTGCATTGGGTTGTTCTGCATAAAAGTGAATTTATTCCATCTTGGAGTCCCACCATTCAGCATGCCAGTTTCTTAGCACAAATGTGTACCTCAGTGCAGTCTTTGGTAGACACCTCTGTCCTTTGGAATGGAGAAAAAGCATACATTCAATTCACAAACGTCTCGTTAAGGATGTACTAAGTGAAAACTGTGTGTCCACGTCTGGGCAGGATGGTCACAGGGAAGTGATAGGAAATGCTGGCTCTGCCCTCAGAGAGCTTACAGTTTCATGGGCATTAAGACCAGTGCCTAGGGAACCATTTTGAACAATACCAGACAGTTCACTTGCAAAACAAAATAATCTTTTGTTCACTTGGGAGTAGCTTTTTAATTTGTATAATTCTCATCACTCCAATGACTTTGTTTAACAGGGCCCACTGTGTTGATGGCTGTCTTGTAGACAGTATCCGAGGAATTTCCCTATTTAATGTTTACACTGATGGTTACAGATGGGGTTCCCTGCTTCAGTGAGGCTGCTGGGAATTTTGTTCAAATGGCTCCATTCAGGCATACTTATTTTCTAATTGAAGGATCAAGGGAAACTTAGCCCAGAGGAAAGAAGACAGAGGGGGGCATGGTGGCTGCTATCAAGTATTTTAAAGCCTGTCATCTGGAAGGATTGAATATGATATGGGGAGACCAGACTGAGTGTAAGTTGTGTTTGACATAGGATTCAACACTGCCTGGAATGGCCTGTAGGACTTTATGGAGGTTGGAGGAGGGAGTAGTACTTCCCAGTGTCCATTTGTAAGAGTATAGTCATGGTTTTCATTACCCTCTACCCTTGGTGTAGAGTTCGTCAATGTCCTGAGTTTGGTCCCAAGGTCCTGGACTTTCTCACCTTCTGATAAGTGGAGCAGCAGCTCTGATGGAACCTCCCTCCCTTCCTGTTAGGTGTCCAGGAGTGTTGCTGGAGAGTAGCAACGTCTCCAGGGCTGAAAGATGTTGATGGGGTATGCTAGAGGAGGGTGACCAGAGAATCAATGTAAGGGAAGAGTAGATGCCTGGGTGGGTGAGTCACCTCTTCTAAACTAGGGTGCTGGGATGGGTCCTCGAGGCTGGTCTGAGCTGGCATCACGGCAGCATCATGTTGTTCATGGCAGACCTGCCCATGACGCCTCTTACACCTTAGATGGATCCCAGAACTGGGCTCAGTTATCTGCTCTCTCTCAGACACAGAGCATCACCCCCTTTCCTTCTTTCTATCTTCCTCCCTGGGTACCACTGTGCCACTCCCAATCAATCCTTAACTTATAAGCAATGCTCATCCTATTTCTCTTCCCTAACAATAGATCTGTTTATTAGAAAAAATACAGACATTAGAAACCACACAAAAGCTCATTTACACTCCCCTTGGAGGAGGGATATCTTATGTGTTTCTCTATGGTTACAAGAGTTTTCTGACATTTCAAAAAAAAGTACAATTTAAGTCTTTACCTGGAACCCTTGCTTTCACTACATGAGAAGTTCAGGTGCTTTGGGGGAAAGAACTAATTCCCAAAGAAGATAATTGAGTTTGCAACAAATTGTTAAGGGCAGGAGGATATGTCTGGGAAGAATTACATGGGAGGTTAACAAGAAGACTCCAAAGGTCTGTAATTTAATGAATTAGGCCAGATTCTGTCACATGGATTGTTCTGTGTCTCATCCTCTACAGACTCATATTTAACCCCTTAAAGATGCCAGTCACCATTTAAAACAAAAAAAACATAAGCAAAAACTTCTAGAGTTGGCCTGTCATCAGCTCTGTAGACCTGTAGGGCTCGTGAGTCTGAGTTGACCAGGGAGCTCTGAAGATCTGGGCTAGCTACTCTCAGCTGACCAGGCTCACAGGGACCGTAACTACCATTCCCAGCCCCGCCCCCCCCACCCACAGCATCATACTATTGCAGGATCTATTGAGGCCTAGGTCATAACTGTTACAATAGGATTTCTGACACTTCTATTGGTCAGGGCAAGCCAAAAGGTCAGTCCAGATTCTAGAGGTGGGAAAATGTACTTCTTGATGGGAGAAGATGCAAGTATACATAGCAAAGAGTAATGGCTACAAGGAAGGAAGAAATTGGAGACATTTTTGCAATTTGCTGCAGTAGGTTACTTTCAAGTGCTTTCATTTATATTATCTTTTTTTTTTTGTGGTACACGGGCCTCTCATCGTTGTGGCCTCTCCCGTTGTGGAGCACAGGCTCCGGATGCGCAGGCTCAGCGGCCATGGCTCACAGGCCTAGCCGCTCCACGGCATGTGGGATCTTCCCGGGCCGGGGCACGAACCCGTGTCCCCTGCATCGGCAGACTCTCAACCACTGCGCCACCAGGAAAGCCCCTATATTATCTTTTATGATCTTCCCAAATAAGTCAGTGAGGTGAGTAGTACAGGTATTACAATTCCCTTTTTACCTAGGAGCAAACTAAGAACAGTGAGATTGAGCTGTTTTAATGGATCACAAATGCTGGAAACGGCAAGAGCTCAAATGTATTTTAAAAAGCATGAAACTGAAGAGAGATGTTACTGTGATCAAAGGGAGGTTTTCAACACTTTGACCCAGGCACACATTGCGCCTTACTTACCTTTTGGGAATTGGGACAATGGAAAGTTGAATCTTTTCTAAATATTGTCTAACTTTAGATGTTAACCTAAGGGTGTAAATTCAAGTGAAGGAGCTTCTTGAAGTCCAGTTAGTGTGGGGATATTGTGACTTCTTTCAAGATCCTTTGATCCACTTTATTTCTAACTACAAGAGATTTATTTTACAATCTCCTCTCTTGAGCTGTATGAGCAAAACACTTGAAAAAACCCACTCACTAGGTTGTTTCTAAGCTGTATCATTCTGCTAAAGATTGGTAGAGAAGTTTCAGCAGAGCAGAAGTGAAGAATATCTTTACATCTTTTATTTCCCTTAGGTGCAGCTGAATTCTATCCACAGATAAATATTCTTTGGGGTTTGCTTTCATATATAATAATTACACTCTTTGGACAGCTCTCAAGACTTCAATTCCATGACACATGATTTTACAAAAAATATAAGTTTCCAAGGAGCTGAATTCTAAATTCTCATTTTTAGATTCTTGATATCTTCTTAATTATCAGGAGGACACAGAAATGTCATAAACTGGCCCAAGATTTAGGACTCACTCACAAACTGAAGTTCTACCTTTAGAAATGCATTCCTTTTTGAGTAATTAAATGAAATGATTTAATTTATATGAAATCCCTTAGCACACTTCTTGATACACATCAAAACTCTAGTTGAAAGGCAAATGTCCCAAAGTTAATCTTTCAAAACATTTTCAGTTAACACATTTTCTCATTAATCACCATATTTATGATCGATACTCGGGTATCACTCAATTTTCACAATACCTTTGTGAGGGGTATATTATTGTAATTTTATGAAAGAGAAAATTGGACTCAGAAAAAATACATATATGTTAGGGTAAGCCAGGAAATGACCGGGTCTTGGACTGAAATTCTGATTTCCTTGACTTCCAGCGTCCCGTTCTCTTTCCTCTGTACCACAGTCTGCAACCAAGAGAAGGCTAGGTCCTCTGGGAGTGAGATATGAGTTGAGTTTTTTATGAAGTAAAGGCAGGAAAAAGATATTGAAACTGAGATTGAAGAGTCAAAGTCACAGTCTTCGAGGGTCAGCCTCATGAGGGACATGAAAGCCTCCGCTTTACAGTGGAAGAAGCTCGTTTATACTACATGGAAGTGGTAAATAGGAAATCAGCATGATTTTCTGTTTCTCCTATGCAATAGAATTGCCTCTCACATTTTTCTGTATGTACCAGCTACTCAATCCTTTTTAGAATCTCTTCAGTAAAGCACTGTAGGTCATTTCCCTTTT
Source organism: Phocoena sinus (assembly GCF_008692025.1). NCBI lineage: Eukaryota > Metazoa > Chordata > Mammalia > Artiodactyla > Phocoenidae > Phocoena > Phocoena sinus. The sequence continues at coordinate 41,779,487 of NC_045772.1, read as the reverse complement.
TTTGGTCACATTTTCTCCACCTGCATATGTGTTGTTTCTTGCCTTTTTTAAAAAAAAAATCTAATTTTTTTGTACTGGTTGTTTTATTTCCTACAGTGATTTGGATTCCTATCCAAATTTCTTCCTGATTTTTGTTAATTTAAGCTGATGTTATAAACCTAGACTCTTGCTTTCTGTCTCCTGTTGTAAATTATCCCTTTTACTTTGAAACATTGCATTTGGTGATCAGCTCTGTGTGTATACCTAAAACAATTACTGGTGTTTAGGTGTATTTTAACTTTAATGTCAGCTTTTTTTTTCTATGACATTTTTCTTAATTAATCCTTGGCCTCATGTTCCCACCCCATTGTTTTGCACTGGGTTAGATTTTTTCTGGAAGAATATTTAGATGGCTGGTATATTTTCTGAGTCCTTCCATAGCTGAGATTGTCTTTTAGTTGACTTCATACATTAATGACAACTTTGCCAGATATTGAATTCTGACACCATTACCCTTTAATTTGTAATGGTAAAGATATTGTTACATAGTGTTCTATGATTGAGTGTTACTGAAAGAAAACTATGCAACTTGATTTTGTTCCATTTTGGGCCATCTGACTCTTCCTTATTTTGTAATTTGAAAATTATACTAAGTATGATTTTGTTGATAAGGTTTTCTTAGGACATGAAGCACATTATGAATTTTCAAACTCAGACCTTTCTTCCTTTTATTTTTATTTTTATTGATGCAGAATTTACATAGAGTGAAATACAAAAATCTGTTGCTAAATATTTGGGTTGTTATCAGTTTGGGGGTATTATGAACTAAACTTCTATGAACATTCTTATGCAAGTCTTCTATGTACATACGTTTTTATTTCTCTGGGAAAATATATGGGCAGTGGAGTAGGTGGATTTTTAACACTGTTAGAAACTGCCGAACTATTTTCAGAAACAGTTGTACCATTCTACACCACTGTAAGAAATGTATGAGAATTCTAGTTGTTTCACATCCTCAGTTTGGGATTGTCAGTATTGTTTTATTTTATCCATTATAATTTGTAATATGTACTTGTTTGGTTTAATTTTGCGTTTCTCTAATGTCTGATGGTATTGCACAAAATCCTCTTTCTCATTGCTATTTGAGTATCTCAGTTGTGAGTTGTCTAAGTCTTTTGCCTATTTTTATTGTATTGTTTGTCTTTTTATTTTGAATTGTAGGAATTTCTTATATATTCCGGATATACATATCTTGTTTTATATTAGTACTGTGAATATTTTCTTCCAGTCTATGGTTTGCCTATTCATTTACATAATGGGGTCTTTTGATGAGCAGTAGTTTTGCATTTTTGATAAAGTCTAATTTTTCAATTTTTTCTTTTATGATTATTGCTTTGTAAAAAATAATTTCCTTACCTCAACTATACTTGTGAAAATATTCATCTGTGTTTTATTCTAGAAGCTTTATAACTTTAGCTTATAAATTTGGTCCTGCACTCTATTCTAAATTGATTCTTTGTATGCTATGGCAGGCAAAGATCAAGATTCTCCACATGAATAGCCAATTATTTTTCTGCTATTTTTTGAAAAGAATTTCCTTCCCCTCATTGAATTGATTTTTCCCTTTGTCAGAAGTCTTTAGAACATATAAGGGGGAGTCCATTATGTACTCCTCAGTCTGTCCCAATACGTTACAGTATTTGTCTGTTTTTATGGCAATACAGTACTATCTTGAATACTATAACTTTATAGGAAGTCTTGTAATGAGATAATGTTAATCCTCAACTTGGTTCTTTTTCAAGTTTTGGGCTTTTTTAGATGCTTAGAATTTTCATATGTGAATATTAGAAATGGCTTGTCAATGTCACAAGTAAAGCCTTATATGAGCAAAGTTTTCTGCTATTATTATTTTGGTTATTTTCTGTCTTTCTGGAATTCCTATGAACCACAGGTTGAAACACCAGGATCTCTCTTTCTTTCTCTCTCTCTCTCTCTCACCTATTTTCTCTCATAGTTTACATTTTTTAGGGCTTTCATGGGAGTTCTGGGTGAATTTCTCATATTTATCTTACAGTGGTTTGATTTTCTGTTTTTAACTGCCTCCATTGTGGCTTTAATTTAGTGACTCTGCTTTCATTTTTCAATGAGTTTTTAGTCTTAGATTTGTCCTCTTACTGCACTATCAACTCACTGGTCCCTTAAAACTTGCTGATGCACGGATTAGACATTTTCTAAAGGCTTATTTGATCCTGGTAGTAAATCAATATTTGAGGTAGCCAGCTACTTCCTCAAAAGAAGGAAGATGTCTGGGCTGGTTTATTTTCTTTTTTCAGCTAGTACAGTGTCTGGCACGTGCTAGATACTTTAAAAAATACCTGTTGAGTCAATGGATGTGTCATTTTTCTAAGTGCTTCCCTTCACTTATACCCTTAAAAATTTTAGGTCTCATGATTTTTTAGTTTTCTTTTACTCCCAGAAGGTTATCTATGCTTGCCAACCTTTGCAGGAGTTGAGTGGTTACTAATAGAAATTGGTATGCTTCATCTTCTCCCAAAATGTTCTGCAGAGTTCCTTCAAGTCTAGACAGAAGGAGGTAGGGAAGAAGCAAACAACCAAATCAACAAAAATGCCACAGTAAATTACCAGTATGAGAGGGTCAAAGAGGGAGCTGGGTCTTGGGGACATCATGGCACAGAGCTGTCTCTGTGCAATGTTATGAATTAGTTGTTTCCCATAATTCATATGCCTACTTCCATGACTGCTTTGGTTCTACCTGTGCTAGAAGCAAACCATGCAACCTTCCATTGTTGGCCCTGTGGTCCTGTGCTGTTAGCCTATAACAGCAGACAGAAGAAATCTACCCATGGTGATGTTTTCTGCCCTTGTCTCTAGATGTTCCCTATAGTTAATAAGCGTGGTTGAAACATACTCTTACTTATTACCCAATATTTTGATTGCCACAGGAGCTGTCCATACTTTTTTATTTCTGGTATGGAGCGATGGAGATCTCCTCTAGTACCCAGTGCTAAGGCAACATTTCCAGTTTGAATATTCCATTGGTCAGGCTGCTGCAGGCAGCCTGGTTTTAGGAAGACCAGCTAGGTGGCTGACAGAGTCTTGGTGCTCCAGCTGGGTGTCAGGCCTGAGCCTCGGAGTTGGGAGAGTCACGTTCAGGACATTGGTCCACCAGAGACCTCCTAGCCCCATGTAATATTAACGGCAAAAGCTCTCAGAGATCTCCATCACTGAGGCCCAGCTCCACTCAATGACCAGCAAGCTACAGTGCTGGAAACCCTATGCCAAACAATTAGCAAGACAGGAACACAACCCCACCCATTAGCAGAGAGGCTGCCTAAAATCATAATAAGTTCACAGACAACCGAAAACACACCACCAGATGCAGTCCTGCTCACCAGAAAGACAAGATCCAGCATCATCGAACAGAACACAAGCACCAGTCCCCTCCACCAGGAGGCCTCCACAACCCACTGAATCAGCCTTAGCCACTGGGGGCAGACACCAAAAACAATGGGAACTGTGAAGCTGCAGTGTGTAGAAAGGAACCCCAAACACAGTAAGTTAAGCAAAATGAGAACACAGAGAAATACACAGCAGATGAAGGAGCAAGGTAAAAACCCACCAGACCAAACAAAAGAAGGAGAAATAGGGAGGCTACCTGAAAAAGAATTCAGAGTAATGATAGTAAAGATGATCCAAAATCTTGGAAATAGAATGGAGAAAATACAAGAAACGTTTAACAAGGACCTAGAAGAACTAAAGAGCAAAAAAACAATGATGAATAACACAATAAATGAAATTTAAAATTCTCTAGAAGGAATCAATAGCAAAATAACTGAGGCAGAAGAATGGATAAGTCACCTGGAAGATAAAATAGTGGAAATAACTACTGCAGAGCAGAATAAAGGAAAAAGAATGAAAAGAACTGAGGACAGTCTCAGAGACCTCTGGGACAACATTAAACGCACCAACATTCGAGTTATAGGGGTCCCAGAAGAAGAAGAGAAAAAAAAAAGGGACTGAGAAAATATTGGAAGAGATTATAGATGAAAACTTCCCTAATTTGGGAAAGGAAATAGTCAGTCAAGTCCAGAAAGTGCAGAGAGTCCCATACAGGATAAATCCAAGGAGAAACATGCCAAGACACAGATTAATCAAACTGTCAAAAATTAAATACAAATAAAAATATTAAAAGCAGCAAGGGAAAAGCAACAAATATTATACAAGGGAATCCCCATGAGGTTAACAGCTGATCTTTCAGCAGAAACTCTGCAAGTCAGAAGGGACTGGCAGGACATATTTAAAGTGATGAAAGAGAAAAACATACAACCAAGATTACACAGAGGGATCTCATTCACTTTTTTTTTTTTTTTTTTTTTTTTTTTTGCGGTACGCGGGCCTCTCACTGTTGTGGCCTCTCCCGTTGCGGAGCACAGGCTCCAGACGCACAGGCTCAGCGGCACTGGCTCACGGACCCAGCCGCTCCGTGGCATGTGGGATCTTCCCGGACCGGGGCACGAACCCGTGTCCCCTGCATCGGCAGGCGGACTCTCAACCACTGCGCCACCAGGGAAGCCCTCTCATTCACTTTTGACGGAGAAATTAAAACCTTTACAGACAAGCAGAAGCTAAGAGAATTCAGAACGACCAACCAGCTTTACAACAAATGCTAAAAGAACTTCTCTAGGCAGGAAACACAAGATAAGGAAAAGACCTACAATAACAAACCCAAAACAATTAAGAAAATGGTAATAGGAACACACATATTGATAACTACCTTAAATGTAAATGGATTAAATGCTCCAACCAAAAGACATAGACTGGCTGGATGAATACAAAAACAAGACCCATATATATGTTTTCTACAAGAGACCCACTTCAGACCTAGGGACACATACAGACTGAAAGTGAGGGGATGGAAACGATATTCCATGCAAATGGAAATCAAAAGAAAGCTGGAGTAGAAATTCTCCTATCAGACAAAATAGACTTTAAAATAAAGACTATTACAAGAGACAAGGACACTACATAACGATCAAGGGATCGATCCAAGAAGAAGATATAACCATTGTACATATTTATGCACCCAGCATAGGAGCACCTCAATACTTAAGGCAAATACTAACAGCCATAAAAGGGGAAGTCAACAGTAACACAATCATAGTAGGGGACTTTAACACCCCACTTTCACCCATGGACAGATCATCCAAAATGAAAATAAATAAGGAAACACAAGCTTTAAATGATACATTAAACAAGATGGACTTAATTGATATTTTTAGAACATTCCATCCAAAAACAACACAATACACTTTCTTCTCAAGTGCTCATGGAACATTCTCCAGAATAGATCATATCTTGGGTCACAAATCAAGCCTTGGTAAATTGAAGAAAATTGAAATCGTATTAAGTACCTTTTCCGACCACAATGCTAAGAGACCAGATATCAGTTACAAGAAAAAAATTTGTTAAAAATACAAACACATGGAGGTTAAACAATACACTCCTAAATAACCAAGAGATCAGATGAAGTAATCAAAGAGGAAATCAAAAAATAACCTAGAAACAAATGACAATGAAAACACGATGACCCAAAACATATGGGATGTAGCAAAAGCAGTTCTGAGAGGGAAGTTTATAGCAATATAGTCCTACCTCAAGGAACAAGAAACATCACAAATAAACAACCTAACCTTACACCTAAAGCAATTAGAGAAAGAAGAACAAAAAAACCCCCAAAGTTAGCAGAAGGAAAGAAATCATAAAGATCAGATCAGAGGTAAATGGAAAAGAAATGAAGGAAACAGTAGCAAAGATCAATAAAACTAAAAGCTTGTTCTTTAGAAGATAAACAAAATTGATAAACCACTAGCCAGACTCATCAAGAAAAAAAGGGAGAAGACTCAAATCAATAGAATTAGGAATGAAAAAGGAGAAGTAACAACTGACACTGCAGAAATACAAAGGTTCATGAGCGATTACTACAAGCAACTCTATGCCAATAAAATGGACAACCTGGAAGAAATGGACAAGTTCTTAGAAAAACACAACCTTCCTAGACTGAACCAGGAAGAAATAGAGAATATAAACAGAACAATCTCAAGCATTGAAATTGAAACTGTGATTAAAAATCTTCCAACAAACAAAAGCCCAGGACCAGATGGCTTCACAGGCGAATTCTGTCAAACATTTAGAGAAGAGCTAACACCTATCCTTCTCAAACTCTTCCAAAATGTAGCAGAGGGAGGAACACTCCCAAACTCATTCTAAGAGGCCACCATCACCCTGATACCAAAACCAGACAAAGATGTCACAAAGAAAGAAAACTACAGGCCAATATCACTGATGAACATAGATGCAAAAATCCTCAACAAAATACTAGCAAACAGAATCCAACAGCACATTAAAAGGATCATACACCATGATCAAGTGGGGTTTATCCCAGGAAGAATCCCAAGGATTCTTCAATATACACAAATCAATCAATGTGATACAATATATTAACAAATTGAGGGAGAAAAGCCATATGATCATCTCAATAGATGCAGAAAAAGCTTTTGACAAAATTCAACAACATTTATTATAAAACCCCTCCAGAAAGTAGGCATAGAGGGAACATACCTCAACATAATAAAGGCCATGTATGACAAACCCATAGCAACATCGTTCTCAACGTTGAAAAACTGAAACCATTTCCACTAAGATCAGGAAAAGACAAGGTTGCCCACTCTCACCACCATTATTCAACATAGTTTTGGAAGTTTTAGCCACAGCAATCAGAGAAGAAAAAGAAATAAAAGGAATCCAAATTGGAAAAGAAGAAGTAAAACTGTCACTGTTTGCAGATGACATGATACTATGCATAGAGGATCCCAAAGATGCTACTAGAAAGCTCCTAGAGCTACTCAATGAATTTGGTAAAGTAGCGGGATATAAAATTAATGCACAGAAATCTCTTCCATTCCTATACACTAATGGCAAATAATCTGAAAGAGAAATTAAGGAAACACTCCCATTTACCATTGCAACAAAAAGAATAAAATACCAAGGAATAAACCTACCTAAAGAGACAAAACACCCATATACAGAAAACTGTAAGACACTGATGAAAGAAATTAAAGATGTTACAAACACATGGAGAGGCATACCATGTTCTTGGATTGGAAGAATCAACATTGTGAAAATGACTCTACAACCGAAAGCAATCTACAGATTCAGTGCAATCCCTATCAAACTACCAATGGCATTTTTCACAGAACTAGAACAAAAAATTTCACAATTTGTGTGGAAACACAAAAGAGCCCGAATAGCCAAAGCAGTCTTGAGAAAGAAAAACAGAGCTGGAGGAATCGGGCTCCCTGACTTCAGACTATACTACAAAGCCACAGTAATCAAGACAGTATGGTGCTGGCACAAAAACAGAAACATAGATCAATGGAACAGGGTAGAAAGCCCAGAGATAAACCCATGCACATATGGTCACCTTATTTTTGATAAAGGAGGCAAGAATATACAGTGGAAAAAGACAGCCTCTTCAATATGTGGTGCTGCGAAAACTGAACAGCTACATGGAAAAAATGAAATTAGAACACTTCCTAACACCATACACAAAAATAAACTCAAAATGGATTAAAGACCTAAATGTAAGGCCAGACACTATAAAACTCTTAGAGGAAAACATAGGCAGAACACTTTATGACATAAATCACAGCTAGATGCTTTTTGCCCCACCTCCTAGAGAAATGGAAATAAAAACAAAAATTAAAACTTGGGACTTAATGAAACTTAAAAGCTTTTGCACAGCAAAGGAAACCATAAACAAGACAAAAAGAGAACCCTCAGAATGGGAGAAAATATTTGCAAGCAAAACAGCTGACAAAGGATTAATCTCCAAAATATACAGGAAGCTCATGCAGCTCAATATGAAAAAAACAAACAACCCAATCCAAAAATGGGCAGAAGACCTAAATAGACATTTCTCCGAAGAAGATATACAGATTGCCAGAAACACATGAAAGGATGCTCAACATCACTAATCATTAGAGAAATGCAAATCAAAAGTACAATGAGGTATCGCCTCACACCGGTCACAATGGCCATCGTAAAAAAATCAACAAACAATAAATGCTGGAGAGGGTGTGGAGAAAAGGGAACCCTCTTGCACTTTTGGTGGGAATGTAAATTGATAGAGCCACTATGGAGAACAGTATGGAGGTTCCTTAAAAAACTAAATATAGAGCTACCATACTACCCAGCTATCCCACTACTGGTCATATACCCTGAGAAAACCATAATTCAAAAAGAGTCATGTACCACAATGTTCAATGCAGCTGTATTTACAATAGCCAGGACATGGAAGCAACCTAAGTGTCCATCAATGGATGAATGGATAAAGAAGATGTGGCACATATATACAATGGAACATTATTCATCCATAAAAAGAAACGAAATTGAGTTATATGTAGTGAGTTGGATGGACCTAGAGTCTCTCATACAGAGTGAAGTAAGTCAGAAGGAGGAAAACAAATTGTGTATGCTAACATATATATATGGAATCTAAAAAAAAAACACAACAAATAAATGGTTCTGAAGAACCTAGGGACAGGACAGGAATAAAGATGCAGACATAGAGAATGGACTTGAGGACGTGGGGAGGGGGAAGGGTAAGCTGAGATGAAGTGAGCGAGTGGCATGGACATATATACACTACCAAATGAAAAACAGATAGCTAGTGGGAAGCAGCCGCATAGCACAGGGAGATCAGCTCTGTGCTTTGTGACCACCTAGAGGGGTGGGATAGGGAGGGTGGGAGGGAGATGGAAGAGGGAGGAGATATGGGGATATATGTATATGTATAGCTCATTCACTTTTTTCATACAGCAGAAACTAACACACCATTGTAAAGCAATTATACTCCAATAAAGATGTTAAAAAAATATATTCCATTGGTCACTTCAGTAGGATTTTAGAAGGAGAGCTAGATGCATGTGCTTACGTAGTTATCTTTCCCAGAAGTCACGTAGACTTTGAATGCCCTAGTCTAGCACAGCAGCTTATTTTATAGCTTGAAATAAGAATGCAGTTCTCAACTTTCTTTGGGTCCCCAGCTGTGCCAGAAAGACTGCGAGAAGGTTTTTCCTCTGCCCCAGACCTAAAAATATCTTTCACCTAATGATAGGGCCCATGTTTTTAACCAAGTATTTTCCTGAATTCACAGCTTAAAATGTTCCTATTAAATTTTTTTTCTTCCAGAAGAAATTATTTTACTTCTGAAAACACAGCTATAGATGAATCAGTGACCTCTGCCACAGAAATGTGCATTTAGTGGCACTTTTCTTATGTACTGGGACTGGAAATAACATCCTTTGCTGGGTTTCTTTAGTCAAGAAAGGTTGAATGTCAGAACACTTGAGTTCTGTTTTTCTGACTTTTTAGCTTTCTTACTGCATCTGTGCCTGAGGCAGAAGGAACAGAAGCAGAAAAATAAAATGACTGTATTTTGCGTAGAAAATGTCCTGTACCGATTCATCCTGGAGAACAATGGATTGGTCACCATGTAAATGTTTCTTACTAGGGAAGAATTTATTTTTATGCTGCTATACAACTCCTCTGCCCATCAGAGGTGTTCCTGAGAGTAGATTAACTTCATTATAAATTTCCAACACAACAAATTTAAACAGTTAGAACTTAAGCTGGCAATTCAATCACCTGACAGCTAAAAAAGGCTGCATTGCAGAGAGACCAGTACATCTACTTGATGTGGCAAATGGATGGTCTTATTCACCGTGATTCATTTACCTGCTGTTTTGTGTGAACTTTCTTTTGTCAAATTGATGGGAGACACAAGCTGTTTGACCAACACTGAAGAGAAATTACTGTATTGAACCTCTTACTTTATGTTGAGTGCCTTGCTGGACTCAGTGGAGGATACAAAAGTGCATAAAATATAGTACTTACAAGATAGACAGGAAATCTTACAGTCTGTGTAGCTTTTATCTGTTCTAACACATTTTAAAAAGTTAAGTTCTGGCTTCCCTGGTGGCGCAGTGGTTGAGAGTCCGCCTGCCGATGCAGGGGACACGGGTTCGTGCCCTGGTCCGGGAAGATCCCACATGCCGCGGAGCGGCTGGGCCCGTGAGCCATGGCCGCTGAGCCTGCGCGTGCGGAGCCTGTGCTCCGCAATAGGAGAGGCCACAACAGTGAAAGGCCCGCATACCGCAGAAAAAAAAAAAAAGTTAAGTTCAAGTCTAGATTAGAAATCTCTTTACCTAGGCCTTTTAAAAAGTTCATAGTCTTTCTCTGGCCAGACTATTTTTTGAAAATGAGGAGAATTGGACATTTGTGTTTAACGATTAAATAGAACTGATTTTACTCATGGGTTAGACTTTCTTGTTTGACTAGTGAATTGAACATGTCAGGCATGGGAGTAGATAAGTAATCCCTGCCCTGAAGTGCATTCTCTTTTAGTGAGTGCAATAACAAGTAAACCAATAATTTCAGCATGGTAAGTGGTTTAGTAGCGGTCTGCAGACATTTTTCTATGGGTACATCACCTAACTTAGAGTATCAGAAAGGGTTCCTGAGAAGTAGCGATAGTTTTCTATGCTTTGAAAGTTGAGAAAGCTGTGCTCAGGATTCCACATTTGCCACCCATTCATGGATCGCAGGATTTGAACATACTTTAGTCTCTTCTATCTTAAAAAAGTCTTCCTGGGGTCCTCTAAGACCTTCCAGCTGTTGCCCCATCAGGCCTCTCCTCTTCACAGCCAGACCGCCTTATCTCCCCTGGAGTCTTCATTTGAGCATCGTTTACTTCCACTCACACCATTTCATTCATTGGTTCTTGTCAAGACCACCAAGGACCTAATGACTTCAAAGGACAATATTCAGTTCCACCTTCCTTGAACTCTTTTTAGTTTTTGGTATGTTTTATCAACTCCTTGATAAACATGCTTTCCCCCTCATTTCTGTGAGACCCTCTGACTTTTTTTTTTTAATCACCTTTGGCTACTTCTCATTTTCTTTTGAAGATTTCACCTTGTCTTCCTAATCTTTAAATGCTGAAGCTCCTTATGGTTGCATCCTAGGACCCTCTTTCTTCTCTTGTCTCCCTGGACAATTTCATTTTACTTCAAAGACCGTGGTTCATAATTATTGAGTATCTACTCTAACCAGGATTTGTTCTAAGTGATTTAATTATATTTTCTCATTTAATCCTCACAACAGCCCTTTAAGGCAGGTACAATTATTATTCCCATTTTGTAGATCAGGAAATTGAGGCATTGCAAATTCAAATAACATATGAGTACATGGTAGAGTTAGAATTTGAACCCAGGCACTTTCACTTGTCTGTGTGCTAATAGCTGTGCTCGTTACATGTTGAAGTGATCTGTTTCAGGGTCTATAATCACCACAAGCCTGTAAGAATGTAGAGTTTAGGAGCTGTGTCTAATTCACTGCTACATCCTTATCACCTAGCCTAGTGCCTGGCATATAGAAAGTAGTCGTAAATATTTGTTGAAATAAACTAAATCAGTTGGCCATCTTGATATTGTATAGACAGGATTTCATTCCTTCTCTTGGCTCAGAGCTCAGTGGGTATTTAGTGGTAAAGGAATTTATAGCCATTATGGAATGTGTGTGGTAGAAGAAGCCCCAGCTTCCAAAGATTACACGTTCTTTGTGAAACATTATCCGTTTGGCTGTGGTTTGCTTACCTATGTTCACAGGTCTGTGAGTAATCACTTTGCTCATCTTGTAGGCTGCCTTAGGCTGATATTACAAGGACTTTAAAGCAGTCGTTTTTGGCAGCTGAGCTCTTAGCTGGTCCTCTTCATACTATTAAGAGACACTTGTCCTGATAAGTATCGGAACAGAGGGAAGAAGTGATCAAATCGCTTGGATTTTCTAGTACGTATGGAAGGAAATTGATAATGGTTCAAGAAGATGACTTTATGATATGTAATGTGTGTGCATATGTCTTTTTTAATGACAATTCCAACTGTATTTAAAAATGTTCTAGAATTTTGGGTGGGTAAAGAAAATTAATAGTGATAGTAATTTTAGTGCTTATAAGTACTAATGACTTGATCCGACTTCCTGGAAGCAGTAAACTTTTACATTCTTGCAACGGCACAGAAATAGTTTCTTTTATTCCCCTTAGCTGTAGAACATGAACCACAGATGGGAAAAGATTCAGGGTTTTTTTCTTTTTTTTCCACCCCAAAGAAAGCAGAGATTTAGACATAGTAAAACACCCATTATGAAGCATTTTGGGTCAGATCAAGGCTCTAATGTGCGCGGTAATTTATTACAGTAGACAGGTTTCATTTGTGTGTGGACTCTACTGCAGTCCCATAGCATTGGTGCCGGAATGGTTTCTCCACATACCAAAATGTTTAGCAAAGCCACTTGTTTCCCAAACCTCTTATCTTATGCACATGGAAATGGTCAGACTGTAAGCTGAGAAAAGAAAGGAAGAGCTTCATAAGTGCTTTGCATTCGACCTTTTAAATTTTAATTTATGGAATAGAGATTATGTTTAATTGGAAAAAGAGAGACTTACTTTTGGAACCTTTGTTCAGTGTGATTAATAAAAAAATAACCTCAACTGCAGTTTTGTCAATAGCAAATGTGAATGTCATAAACCACAACACAGCTGTTTTCTTTTATTTGCTCTTCTATTTAGGTAGTGTGCCATGAACCTCAGAATGAAAACCAGCACGACAAAGTTATTTAAGTACTGCTAAAAGGCCTCATACCACTTTTCAAGAAGCATGTAAAACTAAGGCCTGACCTTTCCATGCTCATTAGAATTTGCTACACCTCTTCATGCTACACTGGGGCTTCTGTTTCTGCCGTTGTGGCACAAGTGGCCAAGCAATCCCCCTGTCATTTCTTCCCACTTCGGTTACTGCTGAGTAGCTAACAAAGTAAATGAATTTTAAAAAGTTCAAGTGGGAGGCACATGAAGCAGTGTTTCTCTTCTCATGAGAAAGCTTCAACAGAGTCAAGGTAGAGGGTAACTGGTGAGAAGTTGTAGAATATGGTTGAAAATGCCAGTGGCCACATTAGTTTGGCTGTGCAATGAAGTCCAAAGTAACAATGACTTAAAAAAAAAAAATAGAAGTTCATGAGTAATGGTACAAGGGTAAGCAGACCAGGGCTGAAGGCTGCACTTCATCCAGGACCCACACACCTGCATTGTTGTTCTGCCTTCTCAACCTTTGGTATCCGTCTTATGGTCTGAAATAGCTGCTTCAACTTTCACTGCCATGTCTGCCTTCTAGTTACAGTGAGGGAAGAAGGTGAAGTGGAGAGAATGCTTCTTTCCTTTACTGTCATGATGCAGAAGTTGTCCCAATCATTTCCACTCACATCACACCAGCCAAAACTTAGTTACATGAACCAACCTAGCTGTAAGGAAATTTGGGAAATGTAGTCTTCAGTTGAATGGCCATCTGCCTGGCCAATCAGAGTTTTTACAATTGAGCAAAAAAGGGAAGGATGGATTTTAGAGAGGTAATGGATAATGCTATAATTACTGCTGGTAAAACTGAGGGATAGAGAAATAATATGGTATGGGGTAAGCAGGTGATTATCCTTTAGCTCTGCCAACCTGTAAGTATGTAAGATACAGAAACCAGTTATGGTAAACTGAAGTTGAGAAGATACTTGTTGGCTAGACATATAGAATTGATGAAAATTTTGGAGAATGAGGCACAGAACCAGGCTCAAGACGATGCACCCACAGACACATGCAAATCACACTGTGGAATGATCTGCTTATAATAGTGCCACTGGTGACATCACCCCTAGGCTCTTAGATTCTTGATTTTGTTGTGTATATCATCACTGGAAACTAAGTACTGGATGCTGCCAAAGCTAGAAATGAATTTTAAACTTTCTCTCCTTCTTTGAATCTTTGTGCCAGATTCAAAATCCCAGGTTGGGACACCAGAATGTTGAACTTAACACAAGTCTGAGCGCTAGCTGTTTGGGAGCACAAGTGTCTGGCCTTCTAGGCATTGGCAATGGGAGGTCAAGCTGTCTCCTGCGAAGACTGACTTACACAATGTTGGACCCAAAGCATGGACAGGGGGTTCATTTTTCTGAGCAGCCATTTTAAAAAAATGCCAAAAATGTGCACTATAATGACCAACATATTTTTCAGATTGGGCAAAAATAGCATAAGTGCTTAAGTGTATGGTTTTAGAGTTAGAGAAAGAAGGATTCCAGTCATTGCTCCATAAAATGTATTCATAATGCCTACCTCCTGGGGTTTTGTGGGCAACATTTGTAAAGTAGAGGCTTAATAAATAGAGAAAAAAGGGATAGATTTACACATTAACTTCTAAATGTAGTTTAAAGATTTTAAAATATTTTCTTCCTTTCTAGGTGGTCTCAATAGTATCTGTCCATCCGTATCATTAACTGATTAGCCATTATTTCAGTTCAGCTAGCCAATAAATATATGGGAATACTCTAAAATTAATTTGGAATTCCATAATAAGCAAGGTTGACAATTGGGCCAATTTTGTGCTCACTCTAAACTTACCCAGATTTATAAGTTAGGTGAAGAAAATATCGTACACTACTTTTTCTAGTGGACTAAAGGCAGAAAACTCAATCTAGAAGTATAAAATAACATTTCAAACACGTATTCCAATAATAGTTCTCTATAGTTATTAAGTGAACAGGTTTGTTTCCTTCTCTCAGAAGTGAATTCTCCTTGACAGTACTTTTGCATTGATAATGTAAGCATGCAAAGCTTGATTGTTTCCACCACCTACTTCACACTTTCTCCTCTAAAAAACATCTTAAGCAGCATTAGGAAGAATGACAAAGGCAGGCTTAAATGCCTCTGCAGGCTGCCAAAAATACAGGTTGGATGGTGTTCAGCACCTGGGAAATTCATTAAGACCATATGGATTGTCAAAAGTTCAGTGTACTTGAGAAGAAAACTCCCTGCAGTGACAGCATTTGTATAAAAAATCATCGTAAACAGTGGCTCTAGGGGATTACTGTGGTCATTCAAAAAGTTGCAAGTTCTGCTGTGAACAGAGAAATTACAAACTAAATGAACTCAGTTGTGGAACAGACAGCCAGGCAAAGAGACAGAACCGGAAAGAGTTCTTTGGGCAAGTGAGATCAATGTCGTCTTGTTTGGCCTTAGTTCCTACGGGTCATATATATATAAAATATGCGTGTAAATATAGGGGTGGTCAATGTACTGAAATAAAATTCAGCTCTTTTTTGTTTGTTTGATTTCTGTTATTGGTGAAAAGACAGACCACCATTTGTCAAAACTTCTATCAATATATTAGAAAAATTAACACAAAATAGGAATGAAATAATAAAATTATGAGAATGTTTTAAGGTGCCACAGTTATCTCTTTTAAAATTAGGGTTTATGCACTGCCACTTGAGTAATCATTTCTGAGCTTCATGGGAACAAAAGAGTAAGCTCTATTAATATTCCTTTTATATATTTCCAAGGTAAAATTAATTTTATTCCTTTTCTTTAGGTTCATTAGCTGAAACTTGCTAACTAATGTCGAATGTCTACCTACCTACCTACCTGTTTACCTTTCTCTCTTCCCAAGTTCTGCATGATATTATTTAAAGATTGGGAAATATATCTGCTTTTGTAATTTCTGAGACTATAAACATACTGTAATACCATATATTGGCAAAATAAGCCTAGGATATTAATTGTAATATTTCTCTGCCATCAAAGAGTAAGCAGAGAAAAAGTGATGAGAAATGTGTAAAACGAAAGAATAGAGGCAAAAATTTTAAAATGAAAAGAGGCAGCATATATAATTTGTTAAAGGGGGCTTTTAAAAAAATACTTGATTTGTAATTGTCCCACAGAGAAACCCTAATTTTAGATTTAAAGAAGAAGTTATTGTGTGTGTGTGTTTCTGTGTGTGTCTGAGTATGTTGTGAAAGCACTAGATGTTCTATTTCTTTTAGTGAAATGACCATCGTCTTTCTCTTTATTCTTACCACAAGGAGTAATAGTAGCTTTGCAGAAACCTCAGTAATCAAAAATATCCAGCATGGGAGGGACACTGTTACCAATAAGAAGCTCAGCCTCATACAGTAAAGGGTGAGAGTATTTTTTGAATTACCTTTATTTTTCCAAGTATAAAAATAGTACATTCTAACTGCTGAAAATTTGTAAAAGATAAAAAACAAAGATGGAAATAAATATCACAGTAAATTTGCCACTGAAAGTTAATCACTGTCAACAATTTGGTTCACTTCATTCCAATCTTTTTTTCCCCCCAATATGCATATAATGAAGCAGAGCACCCACTAAAATGATGTTTGTGAAGATATTTGGAAGACGTGGAAATTCCAGGAAAGCTTGGAAAAAAAGTTTAGAGGTGTATGAACACAATTAGAATGATATGAACAACTTAGAACGAGTTGTTCCAAAGTATTTATAGTGTTTAGTAACATCAAACAGCAGCAGTTCTTTATTTACAGACCATCGGCAGGGTCCTTTTCATTAGGCGTTACCATTTTAACAGAACAAGTTACCTATGGTAGCTATTGAGTTCCTGTATTGCCTTCAGCTTTATGATGGGCAGACTATACAGTAATCATGGGACAGGACACTTGTCAATTTGGGGAGTCAAAGTCGCAACTCATGACCCCAAAGTAGGACAGATTAGTATTAAAATGTGGTATTGCTTAGGTGTGGGATAGGAGCTCACAAAAGTGAATACTCGTTATAAACCCAAGTATTTGAGGAAAGGCTTTATGGTTGATGTTGAGACTGAGCTAGGCCTGGAAGAAAGGCAAATTTGGAAAAGGCAGAGAGAAGGCCAAAGGAAATTTTACTGGACAGATAAGGAGG
Organism: Phocoena sinus; assembly: GCF_008692025.1. Classification (NCBI taxonomy): domain Eukaryota; kingdom Metazoa; phylum Chordata; class Mammalia; order Artiodactyla; family Phocoenidae; genus Phocoena; species Phocoena sinus. The sequence goes on along the minus strand of NC_045772.1, from coordinate 41,762,620 downwards.
TTAGGATGTGTTCAATTATGGAGCCTTAATTTCCAAAGGAATTTGGACTTGGTGGTGTAACTCTAGGATGTTAAATAGGTTTCAACTTGCGTGTCAACTCTGTTTGACTGGTAATGGCTGTCAGGTGGTGGCTGTGCTGAGAAGAATTCTAAGCCTAGTCAAAAGATAAAGGACAAAGATGCTGTGATTAGTGATATCTGCTGTGGGCATGGGAAGGAAAGGTTTGTCATAACTGCTACAGCATAGTCTACAATGCAGTAGGCAACACAGCAGTGGATTTTTTTGAGGCAAGTCACCTTAAATATGATTTTTAAAATGTCCATTCCACAAACATTTTCTTACTATACTATTTCAAATGAAGAAAATGAAGATAAGAACAACATTTATCAATACAAATACTGTTGAACATGAGACAGTAAAGATCAAAATATACTTTATATTTCTTTAGCTGGTAAAAGAAATTGAGTTTGAAACAAATTTTTTTTTTTGGAAATAGTTTGCTTAATATTTCTAAAATAACACAAATAATCTAGTTTAATTCACAATGCAGGGAGAAAGTAATCTTTTCCAAACTTTAACACTAAGACTTTTTTGATCTATATATTTAAAATATTAAGTACTATTCTGGCTTCTTACTTTAGTTAGCAGAGTGATCAGTTGGGAAAAGACATTGTTTATTTTTGCAAGCAATTTATTTATTTATTGTAATTTCCAATTGTTCATTGGCATATAGAAATTCAATTGCTTTTGTATATTGAATTTTTATCCTGTGTCCTTGCTAAGCTCACTTATTAGTTCTAGTTGATTGTGTGTGTGGGGGGGTGTGTGGGTGTGTGTAGATCCCTTGGGATATTCTACATAGACAATTATGTTTTCTGCAAATAGAGTTTCTTCTTTTCCAACTCGTATGCCTTTTTTTTCTTTTCTCTTTTATATCTTTTGTCTTACTGCACTGCCTGGGACCTCCAGTATTATGTTGAACAGGAGTGGTAGAAGTGGATATGCTTGTCTTTTTCCCAGTCTTAGGGGAAAAGCATTCAGTCTTTCACTATTAAGCATGATGTTAGTGATATCTCTGCTCATATATGTTTACTAATTCTATTAATCACTGAGAGAGGATTGAAGTTTTTAAGTATAATTGTGGATTTGTTTATTTCTCCTTGAACTTAAAAAAATTTTTTTGTTAAGACTTCGTTTTTTAGAGCAGTTTAAGGTTCAGAGCAAAATTGAGGGGAAGGTACAGAGATTTCCCATATAGTCCCTGACCCCACTCATGCATAGCCTCCTTCATTATGAATACCCCCTACTAGAGGGTACATTTGTTACAATTGCTGAACTGACAGTGACACATCATAATCACCTAAAGTCCATAGTTTATTTTTTCTGCCTCTTTCTCTCTCATCTCCTACGACTCCAATTACATAAATATTAGACTGTTTAATATTGTGCAACTCTTAGATTTTCTCTTCTGTTCTTTCTCTTAAACACTTTTTCTCTTCATGGTTTTTTTTTTTGTGTGTGTGTGTGATTTCTATTGACCTATCTTTAATTTCACCAATTCTTTTCTCAGCTGCTTCAAGTATACTGATTAAGCCATTAAGGGCATACTTCATCTCTGTTACCTTCTTTTTTTTTTTTTCATTTCTAGCATTTACATTTGATTTATCTTTTTCATCTTTCTGCTGAAATTCCCCAGTTGTTTATACATATTGTCCATTTTTTCCACTAGAGCCTTCAACATATTAATCATATTTTCAATTCTTTGATAATTACAAATCTAGGTTACATCCAAGTCTGGTTCTGTGGATTGCTTTGTCTTCTGGCATTGTGTTACTTTTTCTTGCTTCTTTGTGTGTTGTACGTTTTATTTGAATGTTGGGCATTTAATGTAGAACAGTAAAGACAAATTAATATTATTTGTGCTTGGAAATGTCCACTTTTTTGGGCTGGGTGGTAGAGGGGGAGGGGATATTGAATTAATCTGATCAGGAGTTGAGCTGGGTGTGGTTTTATTGCTATTATGATCCTCAGCACATCACAGGTTTAAATTCCATGTCCTTAGGGTGGTAATTGGTTTTTGGAGAATCTTTCCCAATATCTGCTCCATCTTCAGCTTTAGGTCTTCCCTTTGTGCCTGTGCCTCAGACAGTGTCTCTTTCCAATCTCTTGTCCTTCTCCCAGCAGTGGACTGCTGTTACTTTTTACTCAATGCTCGCTGGCTTGGTTCTTCAGGATAGTCATGCAGTGTATTCTCTGTTGTACTAGTTCAGCCTCAGTCATAGGTAAGTTCTGTGTTTCTGAGCCTTGGGGGTAGGATTTTCAAATGATTTTTCCCTTTCCCTCTTTGTAGGAGACCACTAATCATCTGAGCCCAGATGACTTCCTGCCCTTCCTGGAGGGACAGAAGAATGTTTTTCTATTCCCTTTCTCCAGGTGCAATAGGTCTTGACCTTTTGCCTGAGGATGACAGGTGTATAATTACATCCTTCATGTGTCATGAATTTATGATTAGAAAGAAGAGTTGTCTTAATTCTTTGCATGGATCTCTTATAGGAAGGGAAAGGGGCAGTAGTTAGGGTCTTTGAAGAGGTAACCATCTGATTCATTCCAATCAAGCAGTGTGGATGATGGCTATCATTCTGTGAGATGGCTGGGAGTAGTCCCTAAAGAGATGATAAGGCAAAGCTGTAACCCTATGGAGTCCACGTGTGGGGTCATCCTTTGCCAAGCTTAGCCCTGAGGAAGTAGGATGGTCCTATGCTGAAGAACTGAGATGACATGCATGGTAATAGTTAGTGGTGTACCATCATAGAGTGGCAGCTTCACCTGTCAGACTTTGGAGGACAAGTTTGCAACAATAACACCATGTGGCAGCTAGGAGCCTATTAAGAACTGGCATTCACTGCATACTTACTACGTACGATGCACTGTTCTAAGGTCTTTACAAGAATTAATTTATTAAATTCTCACTACATATTTTTTAGGTTAGGTAACTGAAGCTAAGCGAGGTGATAAATTACCGAGAGAGGTGACAGAACCAGAATTCAAAGACTGAGACCCAGGCAGTCTCTCTTTGGAGACCACATTATTAGCTATTGCATAGGTTGCAGATATAAACAATGTCTCCAATAGGGAGGAGATGGCAGACAGATCCTCTTTTGTACCATGTAAACCTCTAAGATTTTGAATAATTCAGAGGGAGACTGGGAGCTTCATGAGGGAGATTTCATGCTTTTTTATCACATGGAATGTGACCATACTGATAATACTGTTATTGTAGTTTCTAGATAATTTTCTACATATGCTTTATTTTCCCAATTAGATATTAACTTTCTTGGAGAAATGAACTGCTAATTTGTTTTGTACCTTGCCCCTCCATACTTTATAATACTCTGAAAAGTATACTCCTTATTGGAGATAATTGGCAAGGGTTTTGTGACAGAAGAATAAGATGGCGCCTAAAACATTAGATTTAGGCAAATAAAACTTGAAATAAAACTTTTAAATTCATGATTTATTTCAGCTTCTGGTAATTACAGACTTCATTTTCAGTATTGGTAAGAAATCATTTATAAAGGAAATTCTCAAACTGTAGTTAACAAATTACCTTCATGAGAAGCAGTTTAAATGAATGGTTTGGATAGTATACATTCAGTCTCCTTCTGTAGGTAGAGATGACCAAATGGAAGATGACGGTGACTGTTTGTCAATATGAATCTATTAAAAATAGACTACAGGTGAAAAATTGGAACATTAATTTCTATGCCCCTAAGAATTTCTAAGCTCTTCTGTCTCTTGGGAACATATCCACTGACATCGAACTTGACCCCAAGACCACCTGAAATAATTCCTTCTAAAATGGCATGGAAAAAGGCTTTTATCCCTGCTGTTTCTGTGTGCTGAAAGGTAATGCCCTTGACTATCAGCATACCCAGAGGAATGTACCGTTTTGTGAGCATTCTCAAAATAAGGACAAAGTTCAGTGGCAGACCAAAAATAAAGCATAATCATTTTTTTTCAAAGAAATGACAGAAATTAAAAATGGGTACTTTTTTTTCCAGAATGAAGGAAAAAGTGAAAAAGAATGACAATGTCTTACTACAGATCCTTAGTGAAAATGGCAAATATCACTATGCTGTAAAGAAGAAATTTGTTTGAACTTTATATTATAGTATTATTTTCTAATTATAAAAATTATACTTTATTTCTTAAAGTATAAATTTTTCTTTTTTGTATATAAGTGAGAAAGTAAAACTACTTGTAATCTCACTATGCATCAGTAACCACTATCAATATATAGTTCCAGATTTTTTTCTCTATTTATCCAGGTCTCAAGTACATCAACATCGAACTCTCTCTATAGATCATAGAAATGACATTATACTGTATATATTTCTTTTTTTTTAAGATTTTTTTTGATGTGGACCATTTATAAAGTCTTTATTGAATTTGTTACAATATTGCTTTTGTTTTATGTTTTGGTTTTTTGGCCGCGGGGCATGTGGGATCTTAGCTCCCCAACCAGGGATCGAACCCGCACCTCCTGCATTGGAAGGCGAAGTCTTAACCATTGGACCACCAGGGAAGTCCCTATATAGTATATATTTCCTAACGTGTTTTCTTTTACATAATGCTGTATAGTGAAATGCTTCTCTATCGTGGCAGAAAAGGCCAGTTGAGTTCTGAAGATTTGAGCTTCCCTTCCACAGTGTAGCACTGTTGTTGGGAAGCAGCTTCCCAGCCAGTGACTGCACTTCTCAGTCCTTTTGCAGCTCTGTGGTGCCTCATCACTGGTTTGGTAAAGTGGAATGGGAACTGAAGGGATGTGCCACATCTGGGCCAAGGAGGTTAGATGTCTGTGTTCCCATCCCTTCATTCACTTCCAGAGTGCACTTGGAGGCCACGCTTCTCTTCCATTGCCATGAGCAAAACATGACCTCTGGATAGTCTGCTGGACCCAGGAGGAGAATAAAAGACACATGGAGCAGAGCTACACCAGCTTCCCCGTAATGCGAAACTACACGCTGAAGCAGAGCTGCCCCAAATGACCTGCAAACTTGTAATTGAGAAATAATTATTGTTGTATTGCACTGTGTGCTTCACAGAAGCTGATGTGCCTGAAGTACTTATAACTGAGTCTAGAAAGAGGGATGCGTCTCAAGAAGAATGGTGGATGTGGTTTTTGGCAAATGACCTTGGTTAGAATCAAATACATGGAAATATCCCCAAAGTCTTTGAGCATATTGTGTTGGGCTAACCTCAGCCTGGACTAAAAGGGACTAAGACTATATGAGTTATAAAAATGACATCTTAACATTCTGTGGCAGGAAGCAGGCTGAGAAGGCTTAGGATTCTAGAATGGTATATTTTCCAATGTCCTTGTCAGAAGGCCAAGGCAAAGAATGTAAAAGGAAGGATCTCCACCTCACTCATGGAGGGCTCCCTCAACAGTTCTGGAGAATAATGGACTAGGCAGAGACTTCCAGGGATCAGAACTTGGACCAAATAAAAGAACATTTTCTTTCTTCGAAAGAACATGAGGGGAGGGGCTTCCCTGGTGGCGCAGTGGTTGAGAGTCCGCCTGCCGATGCAGGGCACACGGGTTCGTGCCCTGGTCCGGGAAGATCCCACATGCCGCAGAGCAGCTGGGCCAGTAAGCCATGGCCGCTGAGCCTGCGCGTCCGGAGCCTGTGCTCTGCAACGGGAGAGGCCACAACAGTGAGAGGCCCGCGTACCACAAAAAAAAAAAAAGAACATGGGGCTTCCCTGATGGCGCAGTGGTTGAGAGTCCGCCTGCTGATGCAGGGGACACGGGTTGGTGCCCCGGTCCGGGAGGATCCCACGTGCGGCTGGGCCCGTGGGCCATGGCCGCTGAGCCTGCGCGTCCAGAGCCTGTGCTCCGCGGCGGGAGAGGCCACAACAGTGAGAGGCCCGCGTACCAAAAAAAAAAAAAAAAAAAAAAAAAAAAAAAATATATATATATATATATATATATATATATATATATGCTTAAGTTGTGGCTCTTGCCTTTTTGTGCTCCTGCCATTGTCATGAAAAGAAAAGACATTTGATAGTCTCCTGGTCTCAGGGAAGGATAAGAGACATGCAGAGGAGAACCACTCCAGTGACTGCCACCTGCAACAAAGCTACCCCAGGTTACCAACAAAACTGAGCAAGAAATAAATACTAATTTTGGTTTTCCATGTTTGAGGTTGTTCTGTGAGATATATGTATGGATTTGTCTCTTGCTCCCTTCAAGGTTTGCTAGAATGTCACCTTCATAGTGACTGACATCCCCTAATTAAAAACGACAACCCTCATTCCAGTCCAATATACCCGATCCCTCTTACCCACTATATTTTTCTCCACAGCACTTGCCATCTTCTAATATACTATATAATTTACTCATTTTGGGGGGAGGGTGTTATCATCTGTCTTCACCAACTAGAATATAAGTTCCATCAGGTAGAAGTTTTTGCCTGTTTTCTTTACTTCTGTGTCCTCAACACCTAGAACATTGCCTGAGACATAGTAGCTATTCAATAATTTTTGTTAAATGAATGAATTCATCAACTTATACAGAGAATAAATATCAAAAAGAAGTGCAGAAAATATTAATAGTGGTTATCTCCACTTTCTATGAATATGGGTGGTTTTCATTTTCTTTATATTTTCTCTGTTTTCTAAATTATCTGTAATAAGTATATATGATTTATGTAATGAAAACAAAACAGCTTTTTAAAATTGTTTTGACTACACATAGAAGTTTCAGGGTTTTTTCCTTTAATATTACTGAAATTGTCCATTTATCAGTAAGCATAATTTTTGTTCTAGCTTATATTGTGACGTAAGGATCTGTGGGTAGAAGGAGGCTCAAAACAGAAGGCAAGTGGGCCAAGGAGAGAAAGTTGAGAAGCTGAGAGTTGAGAATCGAGACTGGGTAAGAGAATCACATCCCAGAAATCTGTTCCATAAGTCTCTGTATGAATCTGGGCAATCTTCATTTTTTTTTTTTTTCCAGCCTCCTCTCTTTCACGCTGAAGTGTTGCCGAGTATTCCCATTTCTAATTATTCCTGAAGTTTAAGACAAGTTCAAGTTATGCACTTTTTCATTTATAATAAAGAGAATAAAAGAAAATAAAAGACACATAGAACATTAAGTAACCTAGTAAACAGCCCCCTGGTTAAGAAATGTCATTTGTCTATTCTATAGGGTACTAGTCACTGATATAATCATAGCAGGAACAATACTGGTAGGATGGTTTGGTATTTGGCAGATTACTAAACTCCACTTAGAGGAGCTGGAGTAATTGCATGAAGCTGCTTCTCCTAGGTTGAGTGTTAGCTTCACGACTGAGATGACCAAGGAAAAGTAAGATGCCAGCCATGCAGGATGAGAGGCATTGGATGACATGTTCTCTCCTTTCATCTACCTCCTCTTTTCCCCCAATCTTCACCTCCACTTGAGACTGGAGAGGCTGAGCAGTGAATTCTGAGACTCAGTGCCAGGTAAATTTTTCTAAGAAGAAAGTGATTTATCTTGCTTGGTGTAAGTTTCTTGTGAGTCACACGGAGAATCACAACTATAGATGAAAGTTGTATAGCACAGGGGTTAAGAACCTCGGACTTTGGAGAAAGATGGAATTTGATTTAAATTTCACCTCCACCATTTACTGGCAGTATTGCCTTGTCAAGTAACTAACTTTTCTGAACCTCACTTGTGTCATCTGTAAATGGGAGAAACAAGGATTAAACGAGATGCCATTTGTAAAGTGCTCAGTATTGTACATTATCACTATCAAGCATTTAACAAATTCTAGCTGCTATTATGACTACTATTATAATTTTCTTAATTAATACCTGCTTAGTTCACTAGTAGTCAGGCTGACAAGCTGGTCTTCTGGAAAATGAAGAGAGGGAGAACTTGCAAAAATGATTAAAAAGTAATACACCTAAGGTTTCCACTTTGTACTAAGTGGTGGCTGTTGATTGCACTGTCATTTCGAAGTTTAACAGCAGAGCATTACTGTTTAGCCACCATGGTGTCATAAAATTTGGTACATCTTGACCTTGAATGATGCTACACTAGCTAAGCTGTTCTTTAGGTGTTTTAGCAATCAATACCTGTCCTGAATCCTAGCCATGGTGATCAAATTTGTATTTTACTTTTTTTACATAAAAAAAAAGAACCTAGAGCAATACCAGGCTGGAGGATTGTAGAAATTTCCCCTGATAAGCCTGTGAAACATAGAATTCAGTAGATGGACTGCAGAGAGTTATAAAACACCAAAACATAATCGGGGAGAAGCTAAGTTATTCATATTACACATTTGCTTTTTATCAAGATTTTCTCTAATTAAATGTAAGGTGGTGAGTATTGTGAACATCCATGTGATACTGAAATAACTGCTAGCACCCTTAAGGAATCAGCCACCACTCCCTCCAGGGTGGGCCTTTGCTGCCCTACTGCTCTTTTTTTTTGTTTTTAAATCTAGCCTCATTACATTAATAGCTCGAAACCTTCTCAAGCATGTTAAAAATAGATTGCAGGAGAATTGAATGCAGTGTTTCCCTCCTTCCTCCCACTCCTTTTCTCGACTGTAATATAATGGCACCACTCAGAAACAGTCCACGGAAATCAGGGTTTTCTCAGCGGCTTGTGTGGGAAGTGCAGACTATTGTGAGCCAGCGTTGCAGCCCACTGCTTGGCAGGAAGTCGTTTTTGGAAAAGTTAACCGAACAAACACCTTCCATTGTCTACAGAGGTTGAAAGCCCAATAAAATCTCTTTATTTCTATCTCTGAACCAACTTGGTGACTGTTAATACATTTAACCCCTTTGATTCTAGAGTCTTAGGTTTACTGAAGGCTTTTTCCTCAGGGATTCTTAACCTTTTTGGATTCTTGGGCCCCTTTGAGAATCCAGTGGACAATAAACTCATGTGTTCATTTTTCAGGGGGTCTGTGGTTCTTCCCCTGCGCCCACCCGCCATGTGGAGTTTTTCTGTAGTTGGTCTGAGTAATTAATGATTAAGGGGAAAACTAAAGAAGAGAAGGTGAGAATCTCTCTTCTCCCATGACACATGCACCACTGCATATTTCTCCTTTCTTTCTTTGCAAGTTTACTAAAAAGAAAAGAAAGAAAAAGAAAAAAGCCAAGCTCTGCTAACAACTATTTTAAAAGCTGTTAATCACTTTCATAGTCTTATTTATTAAAATGATAAGACATAGCCTGAAATTCTTCCCAATGTCATAAAACTGAGAAATTTACCATTATAAATGAGTATACAAAAGATTTAGACCAGAAGGAATAGGCTATGTTTAACTGGGCATGACTCTTATTGTACTCTCTAAATATTTGAAGGGCATTTGTGGGGATGTAACAGCCACAGAATCATCATTTTATCTTGCTTCAGAGGGAATTTGCAAAAGAAGGTTTTTGGTTTTTTTTTAACATGTTTTTGTTAAACCTCAGATCCTAAGATTTAATGTTCAAGAATAGAATTGGCTGACTTAGAAGTTAAGGAGTTTATACTCAAGAGGAGGATGCTACGTTATCCGTCAAGAGTAATATTGAAGGCATTTCGGCTCTCTGTGGCTAGATACCCTCTATCACACCTTTGCACTAGAAACTCTCCAAGTATACAAAAATTTTAGTTGGTCCACAAGAAGAAAACTTTTAAGATGTCTTTCCTTTTTTTTCCCCCCTGTGCCTATGCCCAAGAGAGTGGTTTTAATTAGTGCTGAGATGGAGTTTCAACTCTCCAATATCATTTATTTTCATTAGGTCCCATTTGTTTATTTTTGTTTTTATTTCCATTACTCTAGGAGGTGGGTCAAAAAAGATCTAGCTGTGATTTATGTCAAAGAGTGTTCTTCCTATGTTTTCCTCTAAGAGTTTTACAGTGTCCAGTCTTACATTTAGGTCTTTAATCCATTTTGAGTTTATTTTTGTGTATGGTGTTAAGGAGTGTTCTAATTTCATTCTTTACATGTAGCTGTCCAGTTTTCCCAGCACCACTTATTGAAGAGACTGTCTTTTCTCCATTGTATACCCTTGCCTCCTTTGTCATGGATTAGTTGACCATAGATGCATGGGTTTATCTCTGAGCTTTCTATCCTATTCCATTGATTTATATTTCTGTTTTGGTGCCAGTACCATATTGTCTTAATTACTGTAGCTTTGTAGTGTAGTCTGAAGTCAGGGAGCCTGATTCCTCCAGCTTCATTTTTTTCCCTCAAGATTGCTTTGGCAGGCTTCCCTGGTGGCACAGTGGTTAAGAATGCACCTGCCAATGCAGGGGACACAGGTTCGAGCCCTGGTCTAGGAAGATCCCACATGCCATGGAGCAACTAAGCCCGTGCGCCACAAGTACTGAGCCTGTGCTCTAGAGTCCATGTGCCACAACTACTGAAGCCTGTGTGCCTAGAGCCCATGCTCTGCAACAAGAGAAACCACTACAGTGAGAAGCCTGTGCACCACAATGAAGAGTAGCCCCCGCTTGCCACAACTAGAGAAAGCCTGCGCACGCAGCAATGAAGACCCAACGCAGCCAAAAATAAATAAATTAATTAATTTTAAAAATTAAAATAAAAAAAGACTGCTTTGACTATTCGGGGTCTCTTGTGTCTCCATACAAATTTTAAGATTCTTTTGTTCTAGTTGTGTAAAAAATGCCATTGGTAGTTTGATAGGGATTGCATTGAATCTGTAGATTGCTTTGGGTAGTATAGTCATTTTCACAATATTGATTCTTCCAATCCAAGAACATGGTACATATCTCCCTCTGTCTGTGTCATCTTTTTTTTTTTGGGGGGGTGGGTACGCGGGCCTCTCACTGCTGTGGCCTTTCCCGTTACGGAGCACAGGCTCTGGATGCTCAGGCTCAGCAGCCATGGCTCACGGGGCCAGCTGCTCCGCGGCATGTGGTATCCTCCCGGATCAGGGCACGAACCCACATCCCCTGCATCGGCAGGCAGACTCTCAACCACTGCGCCACCAGGGAAGCCCCTGTCTGTGTCATCTTTGATTTCTTTCATCAGTGTCTTATATTTTACTGAGTACAGGTCTTTTACCCCCTTAGGTAGGTTTATTCCTAGGTATTTTATTCTTTTTGTTGCAATGGTGAATGGAATTGTTTCCTTAATTTCTCTTTCTGATCTTACATTGTTAGTGTATAGGGATGCAAGAGATTTCTGTGCATTAATTTTGTATCCTGCAACTTTACCAAATTCATTGATTAACTCTGGTAGTTTTCTGGTGGCATCTTTAGAATTATCTATGTATAGTATCATGTCATCTCACTGTCAAACAGTGAGAATTTTACTTCTTCTTTTCTAATTTGTATTCCTTTTATTTCTTTTTCTTCTCTGATTGCCATGGCTAGGACTTCCAAAACTATGTTGAATAATAGTGGCAAGAGTGGATATCCTTGTCTTGTTACTGATCTTAGAGGAAATGCTTTCAGTTTTTCACCATTGAGAATGATGTTTGCTGTGGGTTTGTCATATATGGCCTTTATTATGTTGAGGTAGGTTCCCTCTATGCCCACTTTCTGGAGAGTTTTTATCATAAATGATGTTGAATTTTGTCAAAAGCTTTTTGTGCATCTATTGAGATGATCATATGGTTTTTATTCTTCAATTTGTTAATATGGTGTATCACATTGATTGATTTGCATATACTGAAGAATCCTTACACTCCTGGGATAAACCCCACTTGATTATGGTGTATGATCCTTTTAATGTGTTGTTGGATTCTGTTTGCTAGTATTTTGTTTGGGATTTTTGCATCTATATTCATCAGTAATATTGGTCTGTAATTCTCTTTTTTTTTAGTATCTTTGGTTTTGGTATCAGGGTGATCCAGGCCTCGTAGAATGAGTTTGGGAGTGTTCCTTCCTCTGCAATTTTTTGGAAGAGTTTGAGAAGGATAGGTGTTAGCTCTTCTCCAAATGTTTGTTCATTACTTGTGATTGGTCTGTTTATATTTTGTAAACCTTCCTGGTTCAGTCTTGGAAAATTGTACCATTCCAAGAATTTGTCCGTTTCTTCATGGTTGTCCATTTTATTGGCATATAGTTGTTTGTAGTAGTCTCTTACAATCCTTCATATTTCTGCAGTGTCTGTTGTGATTTCTCCTTTTTCATTTCTAATTTTATTTATTTGAGTCCGCTCCCTCTTTTTCTTGATGAGTCTGGATAAAGGTTTATCAATTTTGTTTATCTTCTCAAAGAACCAGCTTTTAGTTTTATTGATCTTTGCTATTGCTTTCTTTGTTTCTATTTCACTTATTTCTGCTCTGATCTTTATGATTTCTTTCCATCTACTAACTTTGGGTTTTCTTTGTTCTTCCTTCTCTAGTTCCTTTAGGTGTAAGGTTAGATTGTTTGAGATTTTACTTGTTTCTTGAGGTAGGATTGCCCTTTTAGGACTGCTTTTGCTGCATCCCATAGGTTTTGGATTGTCCTGTTTTCATTGTCATTTGTCTCTAGGTATTTGTTGATTTCCTCTTTGATTTCTTCAGTGATTTTTTGGTTATTTAGTAACGTATTGTTTAGCCTCCATGTGTTTGTGTTTTTTACATGTTTTTCCCTGTAATTGATTTCTAATCTCATAGCGTTGTGGTCGGAAAAGATGCCTGATATGATTTCAATTTTCTTAAATTTACTAAGGCTTGATTTATGACCCTAGATATGATCTGTCCTGGAGAATGTTGCATGTACACTTGAGAAGAAAGTGTAATCTGCTGTTTTCAGATGGAATTTCCTATAAATATCAGTTAAATCTATCTAGTCTATTGTGTCATTTAAAGTTTGTGTTTCCTTTTTAATTTTCTGTCTGGATGATCTGTCCATTGGTGTAAGTGAGATGTTAAAATCCCCCACTATTATTGTGTTACTGTTTTTTTGTTTTGTTTTGTTTTGTTTTTTTTAAGAGAGTAGAGTGTTTTTTTTAATTTTATTTATTTATGGCTGTGTTGGGTCTTCGTTTCTGTACGAGGGCTTTCTCTAGTTGCACCAAGTGGGGGCCACTCTTCATCGCGGTGCGCGGGCCTCTCACTATCGCGGCCTCTCTTGTTGCAGAGTGCAGGCTCCAGGCACGCAGGCTCAGTAATTGTGGTTCACGGGCCTAGTTGCTCCGCAGCATGTGGGATCTTCCCGGACCAGGGCTCGAACCCGTGTCCCCTGCATTGGCAGGCAGATTCTCAACCACTGCGCCACCAGGGAAGCCCTACTGTGTTACTGTTGATTTCCTCTTTTATAGTTGTTAGCATTTGCCTTATGTATTGAGGAGCTCCTATGTTGGATGCATATATATTTATAGTTGTTATATCTTCTTTGATTGATCCCTTGATCATTATGTAGTGTCCTTCCTTGTCTCTTGTAACATTCTTTATTTTAAAGTCTATTTTATCTGATATGAGTATTGCTACTCCAGCTTTCTTTTGATTTCCACTTGCATGGGGTATCTTTTTTCCATCCCTTCACTTTTAGTGTGTATGTGTCTGTAGGTCTGAAGTGGGTCCTCGTAGACAGCATATATAAGGGTCTTGTTTTTGTATCCATTCAGCGAGCCTGTGTATTTTGATTGGAGCATTTAATCCATTCATATTTAAGGTAATTATTGATATGTATCTTCCTATTACCATTTTGTTAATTGTTTTGGGTTTGTTTCTCTAGGTCCTTATCTTCTCTTGTGTTTCCCACTTAGAGAAGTTCCTTTAGCATTTGTTGTAGAGCTGGTTTGGTAGTGCTGAATTCTTTTAGCTTTTGCTTTTCCATAAAGCTTTTGTTTTCTCCGTCGAATCTGGTTGAGATCCTTGCCGGGTACAGTAATCTTGGTTGTAGATTCTTCCCTTTCTTCACTTTAAATGTATTATGCCACTCCCTTCTGGCTTGTAGAGTTTCTGCTGAGAAATCAGCTATTAACCTTATGGGAGTTCCCTTGTATGTTATTTGTCATTTTTCCCTTGTTGCTTTTTTTTTTAATAGACCTTTATTGGAGTATAATTGCTTCATAATACTGTGTCAGTTTCTGTTGCACAACAAAGTGAATCAGCCATATGCATACACATGTCCCCATATCCCCTCCCTCTTGAGCCTCCCTCCCATCCTCCCTATCCCACTCCTCTAGGTCATTGCAAAGCACTGAGCTGATCTCTCTGTGCTATGCTGCTGCTTCCCACCAGCCAACTATTTTACGTTCGGTAATGTGTATATGTTGATGCTACTCTCACTTCGCCCCAGCTTCGCCCTCCAACCCCATGTCATCAAGTCCATTCTCTATGTCTACCTCTTTATTCCTGCTCTGCAACTAGGTTCATCAGTACCTTTTTTTTTTTTTTAGATTCCATATATATGTGTTAGCGTATGGTATTTGTTTTTCTCTTTCTGACTTACTTCACTCTGTATGCAGACTCTAGGTCCATCCACCTCACTACAGATAACTCAATTTCATTTTTATGGCTGAGTAATATTCCATTGTATATATGTGCAACATCTTCTTTATCCATTCATCTGTCGATGGACATTTAGGTTGATTCCATGTCCTGGCTATTGTAAATAGTTCCACAGTGAACATTGTAGCACATGTCTCTTTTTGATCCCTTGTTGCTTTTAATAATTTTTCTTTGTCTTTAATTTTTGTCAGTTTGATTACTGTGTGTCTTGGCATGTTTCTTCTTGTGTTTATCTTGCCTGGGACTCTCTGTTCTTCGTGGACTTGGGTGGCTATTTCCTTTCCCATGTTAAGGAAGTTTTCGACTATAATCTCTTCAAATATTTTATCAGGTCCTTTCTCTTTCTCTTCTCCTTCTGGGACCCCTATAATGCGAATGTTAGTGCATTTAATGTTGTCCCAGAGGTCTCTTAGGTTGTCTTCATTTCTTTTCATTGTTTTTTCTTTATTGTGTCCGTGGCAGTGAATTCCACCATTCTGTCTTCCAGGTCACTTATCTGTTCTTCTGCCTCAGTTATTCTGCTGTTGATTCCTTCTAATGTATTTTTCATTTCAGTTATTGTATTGTTCATCTCTGTTTGTTTGTTCGTTAATTCTTCTAGGTGTTTGTTCTTTAATTCTTCTAGGTTTTTGTTAAACATTTCTTGTATCTTCTCGATCTTTGTCTCCATTCTTTTTCCGAGGTCCTGGGTCATCTTTGTTGTCATTAATCTGAATTCTTTTTCTTGAAGGTTGCCTATCTCCACTTGATTTAGTTGTGGCTTTTTTTGGGTTTTATCTTGTTCCTTCATCTGGTACTAGTACATCTAGTTCTCTGCCTTTTCATTTTGTCTGTCTTTCTGTGAATGTGGTTTTTGTTCCACAGGCTGCAGGATTGTAGTTCTTCTGCTTCTGCTGTCTGCCCTGTGGTGGATGAGGCAATCTAAGAGGCTTGTGCAGGCTTCCTGATGGGAGGGACTGGTGGTAGGTAGAGCTGGGTGTTGCTCTGTTGGGCTGAGCTTAGTAAAGCTTTAATCCGCTTGTCTGCTGATGGGTGGGGCTGAGTTCCCTCCCTCTTGGTTGTTAGGCCTGAGGCAACCCAGCACTGGAGCCTACAGGCTCTTTGGTGGGGCTAATGGTGGACTCCAGGAGGGCTCATGCCAAGGAATACTTCCCAGAACTTATGCTACCAGTGTCCTTGTCCCCATGGTGAGCCACAGCCCGCCCCCCCCCCCCCCGCCAGCCTCTGCAGGAGACCCTCCCACACTAGCAGGTAGGTCTGGTTCAGTCTCCTATGGGGTCACTGCTCCTTCCCCCTGGGTCCTGATGCACACAGTACTTTGTGTGTGCCCTCCAAGAGTGGAGTCTCTGTTTCTTCTAATCCTGTCAAAATCCTGCAGTCCACTAGCCTTCAAAGTCTGATTCTCTGGGAATTCCTTCTCCCATTGCCAGACCCCCAGGTTGGGAAGCCTGATGTGGGGCTCAGAACCTTTACTCCAGTGGGTGGACTTCTGTGGTATAATTGCTCTCCAGTTTGTGAGTCACCCACCCAGTGGTTATGGGATTTGATTTTAGTTTGATTGCACCCCTCCTACCATCTCATTGTGGCTTCTCCTTTGTCTTTGGATGTGGGATTTCTTTTTTGGTAAGTTCCAGTGTCTTCCTGTCGATGATTGTTCAGCAGTTAGTTGTGATTCTGGTGTTCTCGCAAGAGGGAGTGAGAGCATGTCTTTCTACTCCGCCATCTTGAACCAATCTCATCCCAACATCATTTATTTTCTGCGTGGCCTTAGATATCTGTGATGCTATTACATGAGAACTACAACCTCTTTCCCATAATTTGAAAGTAACAAAGTGCCTATTACCCACTGAGAGTTGATTGCTGTCATTTAGGAAGAGTGAAACAACAGTCTGACCTTCAAGGAAAGGAGATATTTGAATTAACTGTCTTTTCAGGAACTGTTTTTTTTTCTTAAGCATTTTAATTTTCTATTTGAGAATTTATATATAAAATTATTCTTTTCTCATCTAAGCCTATATTATCTGTTGTTATCTCTGTTGAGTTTATAAGGGTGTGAATTTTCAGGTTGAAAAAGTGTGATGGCATTTAGTATCCAGGATTATATTCCAAATGTATTCCTCATGCCAAAAGCTCTGCTCAGTCTGGAATCCTTTACCCTGAAGTTTTCCGACAGCCCTGACTTTGGTATATGTTTTAGTTAACTTAG
The DNA here is from genome assembly GCF_008692025.1 of Phocoena sinus. NCBI lineage: Eukaryota > Metazoa > Chordata > Mammalia > Artiodactyla > Phocoenidae > Phocoena > Phocoena sinus. Next base: position 41,745,954 of record NC_045772.1, on the reverse strand, counting down.
GATGCCATAACAAAATACCATAGACTGGGTGGTAAACAAGAGAAAGTTTTTCTCTCACAGTTCTGGAGGCTGGAAAACTGAGATCAGGGTGCTAGGTTCTGGCAAGAGCCTTCTACCTAGCTTGCAGACGTCCACCTTCTCCCTGTGTCCTCGCGTGGCCTTTCCTTGGTGTGTACGTGTGTGAGTGTATGTGTGTCTGTGTGTGTGTGTGTGTGTAAGGAGAGAGAGAAAGAGCAAGAAAGATTTTTTCTTCTTATATCTTCAGTCCTGTCAGATTAAGACCTCACCTTTATGACCTCCTTTAACCTTATTTACCTCCTGAAAGCCCCACCTCCAAATACAGTCACATTGGAGGTTAGCGCTTCAAGATATGAAGTTTGGAGAAACACAGTTCAGTCCACAGTGGTGTAGCATATGTGTGTTGTAAACCTTACGCAGGGTCTTGAACATCTGTCAGTGGAAGAATGGGAAATGGGAAATAAATTCATTGTAACATCATGTTACTTGTAATCTGCTCTTGTGACATAGACGACAAAGACATCAAATATTCAGTATAATTTGGAGAGTTAAAAATGTGTTGGAGCAGAAGAGAGAGGAGAGAGGGAGAGAAATAGAAGATAATTAAATCAGTAAGAATTTAAAAACTCATTGCTAAGTACAGTGTATATAGCCAGGTGTGATGAAAGATACATCTTCCCTCCTTTACAATAAACAAACAAAAACCAGAAAGCCATTGACTTTGCTCTCAGGGATTTGGGATTTATGATTTGGGATTTATTTGGGGAGCTAAGAACTAAAAACCATTCAAATGAAAAGTACATTAGAAAGAAAAGCCCATTTGTGTTAAGCATTGGATTAAAAAAGAAGTGCAACTAATGCTCAGAGGATCACTATGGAGTGAGAAGATTCTGATCTCAGAGGATGTAGGATGTGCTGGGGCAGGGATGGAAGTTTGGGTTTGAGGGGATCAGAGAAGGCTTCTTAGAAGAGGTGGTGGCTACATAGGGCCCAGGGAATAGGGAGGGCATGAGCACATCAAGCAGAGAGGCACAGTGGCAAGAAAGAGCACGCGCAGTATGTGGGGAGACCAGCAGCAGCTCCTGTAGCTGGAGGCGGAGGGCCAGGCAGAGCGGAGAGAGAAGAGGGGGAGTAGCTGGGCAGAGGTCACAGGGCTGAGGGCTCCGTGGGCCATGTTTTACCTGGAAGATAGAGTTTTCAAGCTGCAGAAACATTTCTTCAAATGAAAAGCTTATGTGGAAGCTTGATCTATATGCCAGAGATGGCAAAGCTGCTCTAGCTTGAGCCAGAGTGGAGCTAGGGTCCTGCTCTTCACCACTGCCTCTGTCGCTGTCATCCTTTTGCTACCCGCGTAGTGCAGACTGGCCTCCCCTGCACCTGGATTATAGCAACAGTCTCCTCTTACAGGCTTGCTCATCCACCCCACACTGCACAGCTTTCTAACGGGCAAGTCTGATTTTGTCCTTCCTCTGTGTAAGTCCCTGCAGTGGTTCCCACCTGCCTGCACGAACAGACCTGCACTCCCGAGGCCCTGGCTACTGCTTCACTTTCCTTTCTTGCCAAGTTCTCCCCCTAACACTTAGCTTTGTGTCCTAACGAAGCTGAAAGGCTTGCAGTTGTGTCTTGTCCAGCCCTATGTTGCCTGGCATGGCCTCCATACGTACTTCCCTTTAAGCCCCAGCTCAAAGGTCACCCTCTCCGTGAGGACATTCCTAACCTCCTTTGAACCCAAGTTGATCTGGCCATACTCTTTTTTATGCCTAACTGTACCTGTGTGTACAAATCCTATTGCTGTAGCTGTGTATGGGGACAGATACGAGAGATGTTGAGAGTCAGGCCAACAGGTTCAGTCAGAGAATGGCTGTGGGTAGAAGGAAGGATTTGGAGGAGTCTGAGATGACACCCAGGTTTCTGTCAGGATTGACATGTACTGTCACAGAGAATATAGGAGCAGAAGGGCGTGGAACGGGAAGGACGAATTCCATTTTGGTGAAGTCGTTTTGTGTCTGTGGAGGTCCAGGTTGAGATGAGCCAGGAAGAAGATCTGGAGGCACACATTTGGGAATCAGTAGGTAGGCAATAGATAAATCTTTAGGATTGACTGAGATTATTCAAGGTGAGACTACAACAGTGTGAGAAGGGAAGAGAGATGTGGATGAGTTGATTAAGGAAAAAGGTAGAGTGGGAGTAGATGCCCTACATAATCCCGGTTCCATTGTCCCCATCATTTTGGTGCTGGGACCACAAAGATCACGGTGCAACCTGACAAAAGCTCTGTAAACAGAAAAGCTGTGTTTGCTATTCCGGATCTTAGGCCACTCCAAGGTCCAACGAAGTGGAGAATCTTATAAACTGCCAGGTGACGCATCCTGACAATTACAATGGAGAATGCTCTCTAAACTCATCATATGTGATTTCATGTAATACCAGTGCAGTTATAATTCAATATTTAGAAAAGGAAAAGTTAGTAATATTATAACAGGACTTTGAATTTTAGAGTATTTCTGGTTATTAAAGACTCCTTAAATAATTTAGAAACTTTTGCAGCAGGAACGTCTCTGAATGTTGTTTACGTAGAGCAATACTTGCCCACCAGAAATTTTTTTCCGAATTCATATGTAAACAAACACATAATACATTTTACAGCAAGAGAGAAGTAAGTGTGGACATATTATCCAAAAGATTCTGTTTTCTTTTTTTTTTCTCTCTCTTTTTTTTTTTTGTGGTACGTGGGCCTCTCACTGTTGTGGCTCACGGGCCCAGCCGCTCCGCGGCATGTGGGATCTTCCTGGACCGGGGCATGAACCCGTGTCCCCTGCATCGGCAGGCGGACTCTCAACCACTGCGCCACCAGGGAAGCCCAAGATTCTGTTTTCTTTACCTAGAAGAAAGAAATATCTTCTTAGTCATAGGAAGAGAGAGAATAGTGAATGCAGGATCATAATGTATAGATGAAGTGACTTCATCTTGTGATAAACGATGGTGAATCGAGAATCCCCTGGAGTCCAGTGTGTGGTAAGTTAAATCACGCAAGCTCTCTGTGATGCCTGATGTGTTATTCCACACTTCTTAACATTTTTCATGCTCCCGCAGACTTTTTCAAACACTGCACATGAACTTCCTTACCAGAACGAAAGGACCTTCTAGCTTTCTGGAGTACTGTGTTTCACTTAGTACTGATCAGTAAAACTGGTACCATTTTCCACATCTGGGATGTGAACGCTGGTCTCAGTGGTCTAGGGCACTGGGTAGGAGCCTCCTTTTTTTGACGATGGGTCAGTGAACAGGCGGGAGAGAGAGAGAGAGGGCAGCTGCCTCTCAGCTAGAGCAGTTAAGTCAATCTTGGCAAATCGAGTAACATGCCTCAACCAGGCTACTCTTATCTTTGTGTGGTCAATTAGAGGAGGATCTCATGAAGAAAGGAAGGAAAAAAAAAAGAATGCTATCATTTCTTTTATAGCCTCCTTGGCATGATTCATATGAATATTTGTTATTATACATGGGATGTATATATATTATCAGACTGGGCTTAAATGTAGAGGCACCTTTGTGAAGAAAGGGTAATTAAATATGAACTGTGCATTTGTCTTAAGGAGGTATGAAGTATTCAGAGCTCATATAAATTCGGAACATAGGCATATGCCAAATTGTTTACAAATGTGTTATTTTCTGCTATATACCCATAACTGTCTAATTTTGACAGTAACTATTTTTGTCTTAAAGTGAAAATATGCTTTCAATTCGAGTAAAAAATTATGTGCAGTAACTTCCAGTTAATTTCATAAGAAATAAGTATTAGCATTAGGTAATTTAAAAAAATAATTTTCTTAATTTTTTTAACTTGAACTCTGTAAAGATTAGAGACTTGTGTTTTCATCTTTATTACACTGTTTACTTGTTAATTTTTATAAAAACAAAGATTTTCCATGTCACATATTCAGATGACTTAGGGAAAGAAGTTTTAATAAGTATTTTAAAGCACTGATAAATATGTAAAGTCCTATTTTACGTATTTTAAAAATATCTATTTTACTGATGAATAAGTTAAAGAGGAGAAAGTTAAATGACATTTCAAGGTCAAAATAGAACTAGGAAGAAAACCAAGACATGCTTTTAAGTTCTCTTTAGCCCTGACCTCTCCTACTCTTGGTGTATATGTGAGCTCCACTTAAATGCTAGTATCTCTATATCAATGTGTTATAAGTAGAACACATCATTATTTTCTTTCACACCTACTCCTTCACAACTTCACAACTCTTCTTCACCTTAGATTGTGGTATCAACAGCCATCCATCCAACTGCTTTGGCCAAAAACTTGGATTCGTATTTTATTCTCATTCCTTCCTTTATCCATCCTATAACAAATCCTATTGGTTTTATATATATATATGTATATATATATATAAAACATCACTATTCCATTACATACTACCTAGTCTAAGGCACCAACACCTCTCACTGCGATCACTGCAATAACTTCCAAGTGTCTGGTATGTAGTAAGTTAAATCACTTAATCTATCTCAGTGTTATTTTTGCCCTTCTGCAATCTATTTTCTGCTTGGTGGCCAAGTGACATTTACTGAAACCAGCCAACTCAGAGCCAATCATTGACCCGTCTAAAAACCTCTGCTTTGAGAAGAAAACACAAACTTTTGGACCTGGCACGTACACCCTGCATGATCTGTTCTCTGCTTTTCCTCTCTGACCCCACCTCCTCCCATTCTTTCACTGGTATAAGTACTTTCTGACGTATTTATCACTTTATCCGCAGCAGAATGCTGAGTGCAAGAGTAGGCCCTCAATACATTTGTCAAATGCACAAAAAACTAGTTTTATGTATTTTCCTGAACCTAAGAAGAAATCCTCCTTTGGCTTTGGTGCTAAGCAGAGCCCAAACTGAGTCTTAGGTGGGTGTTCATGTGAGATTTTGGAACGGATAATCAATGAATGAAAGTTTAGGGCAGTCACGGCCTGCTTTGCGACCTGTACTGTGTCCCTTCCTTGACCTCTTCTGCAGGATTAGCTCCACCTGAGCTCCGAGGCCCATCCTGAGTTAAGACAGGAGTAATCCAAGGGCCTTTGTTTTACCAGCAGGTGACTCAGCTTGACATTTCCTTAATACCAGCCCAACTATGACCTTGTGAATTTCTGCCTTATTTCTGGGTCCAACTTCATATCTTGATACTCGTTTTGGTAACTGAATTTCTGCCTATTTCTTCCTGCCTCAGCATCTCTGCTCTGTAATTACTTCTTCCTGGTCTAGGACCCACCTATATGTTCATGTCCACTTTAGTTGACTTATATCCAGTGTTTTACTCTATTGGACATTACCGTAAATATCTTCTAAAACTGATTTAGCATCCTAGTTGAGACCTGAGAGTACCGAAGCCATCCATAAGAGGATGAATGAACAGCCATCATGCTGGAACTAAGCCTTTAGAAAATACCCAAAGTTATTTATGCATGACTCTTGTGAAATCTCTCACAAGCAATTAAAAAACAATTACACCAAAATCCCCATGGTGTTCAGCAGTTGCATTGTCCCCAAATACTTCTAGCTCCTTTAAAAAAGGAAAACCAGAATTGGGAAAGAATTTAGAGCAGCTGTTAATGTCCTGGAAGGCCAGTCCTAGTTACTGGCCAAGAGGGCAATGCTAACAGTAATGCCCTTGGAATTTGCAAGGAGAAGAGAGTCTGGCCCATAGTGGGTGCTCCATAAATCAAGGGGGATGAATGAATGAATGGCAGACTAAGTACTATCCCCGAAGATCTCTCTAAGTGGACTGAGGATGGAGACTGACAAAAGAATATACTCCGGGGGGAAATAACCAGGCTTTGACTTTGCTTTGGAACATGGCAATAAAATATGAAAATAGGTACTCAGACATAGTTATTTCTTAAAATAGCATATTCAATTAAAATGACTGAAATATTTGAAGTGAGGTCTTTCACCACTCCAGACTGAGTTGAGATTCTCCAGAAGTTTTTTCAAGTAAGTCCTTGCCCAATTGCCTGTGTGGTTTGGGGAGAAGTATTGGCAGGACATTTTCTGATAAAGGTAGAAATCTGGCAGTAACACCTCAAAAGGAATCTGGATGTCGTTCATAAAATCACCTCTGGTACTTATAGAGGGTCATTTTACTAGATCGTTTGAGTATCAGTTTCCTTAAATATGTGATGTTAATAAGTGTGAGTTTGTTTAGAATCTATCTGAAGTCCAATTTTTGATCTTTAGTATTACAACAGAAATCAGATGGAGCTGAGAGGGATCTTAGGCAGTAATTTATAACTTTTCAAATATTAGAGATCAAGTTGTCTTTATCAGCCAACTCGGTTCCCATTTTTTCCAAAAAGATATTTATATGTTTAGAGGGACCCTACTATTGGAGATTTAATTTATGCCTTTTAAAGGAAATAAACATTGCACTTACTTTGTTGGGAGTTATTGTTAAACTTTAATGTACAAACACACCAAAACAGTCATTACATTCGTGTTTTAAAATAAAAATAATACTTTAGAGCATACAGTTGAATGCTATAGTAACTTGGAAAACACAAAGGCAATAAATTACATTACATTACTGTAATGTAATTACATACATTTTATTGTTAAGGGGGAGATGTAAGAAAACACAAATCAAAGTAAGAGTAAGTTTTATGAAAACCCTTCATTCCATCTGGTAAATGTCACATCCCACAATTGATAATGTACCATCAGCTGAGAACCACTGGTCTAAGAATCAAATTAGCATTATAGTTGAATCATGTCCCCTTAAAAGATGTTGAAGTCCTGGCCCCCAGTACCTATAAACGTGACCTTACTTAGAAATAGGGTCTTTGTAGATAAGCAAAGTAATATGAGATTGGTGGGGTGGGCCTTATTCCGATATGACCGGTGTCCTTGTAAAAAGGGGAAATTTAGACATAGAGACAGCCAAGTACACAGGAAGAATGCCATCTGCAGACAGGCAGAAATCAGGGTGATACAAGCCAAGGAACACCAGATACTGACAGCAAATCAGCAGAAGCTAGGAGAGAGGCATGGGACAGATTCTCCCTCACCGTGCTCAGAAGAAAACAACCCTATTGACACCTAGATCTTGGATTTCTAGCTTCCAGAACTGTGAGACAATAAATCTCTATGCTTGAAGTCACCCAGTTTGTGGTACTGTGTTATAGCAGCCCTAGCAAGTTAATATAGCTAGTCATCTGGTTATCTAGATTAATAGTCCGCCTGTCTATATCTTTCTATCTATTAATTTATATTTAACAGCAGTAGAACTATTTCTTCCCCAGATTTCTTCCTGAAAGCCATGCTGGTTATCATCTGTTCACCCCTCCTTATCCTTTTATTGCCCCTTTCCTCCCTGCTCTGTGCTCCAGGAGGTGTTTCTATGAACGAAATCAATGGATTGCTTTGCCCTCTGGCTTTCACTTGGGTTCAGCCAATGACAAGACAAGCGGCAACAAGAGACCAGAGGCAGAAGGCAGGTGAGGTCAGGGTGTTCTTTTCCCTGGTTTCTCCTTTGCTTTCTGGTTGAGTCCCTTTTCTTAAGATCACTATTCCTGCCAGGTGTCCCCCTCCTCACAACACAGCTCTCTCTGTGGCCACTTCCTCCCCTGGTCCCCCTTCAGGCCCAGAGTACTGTCCTAAACCCCATGGTTTCCCCACCTTCCTGTTCACACATGATTAAACCCTCCTCAAATCATTTCACCTTCAGCGATCTTTTTGTTTCCTGCTGGAGCTCATTGGTTTAAAATAAGGAATAGGATTTGGAGCCCAGTTCCCTAAACTATCAAAACAAGTGCCCTTGAGGTTCTATGGTGGTCCAGTGTTCTAGAGCTTTTAAGCCTAGAGTCCTAAACTACATGCCCAGGAGGGCCAGTCAGGTAATGAAAATGAGTGGTATGCGTTGGCCGAGGAAAGGTTTTGGAGACTTGGAGAGCAAGCTGTTGCTAAGGGGGCAGCAGCTACTCCACTCCAGCTGACTTTTCACCACTTGGGAATGGAGACCCAGTGTTGCCAAAATTAACTTTTTTAAAAAAGAGAAACCAGAAATCAAGATTTTTTTATGTGGACATTCTTGGTGTTTTGATGTTGGCAACTAGTTCAAAAAATGTTCAAACACAGCAGGCCAAGCAAAATACTTCTTCAGTCTAGACTTGTGACCTCTGTCTCAGCCCCATCTTTGCATCTTCCTGGATCTTTGCATCTTCGCATCTTCCTGGTAGCTACCTGAACCATATTACCTTGGATCCTCCAGAGGAATTACAATGCAATACTGTGCCTAGGTTGTTTGGTTTTTTTTTTTTTTTTTTTTAATTAAACGGTGAGACAAAAGAAAGTATCTCTACCCTTTGTATTATACACATTTGAAGACATTTTTTACTAGATTATTTGTTGTTCTTTCCTTAAAGATACATGAAATAAATTCCTCTCAAGAATTTAGCTCCATGGAAAAGTCTATATTGCTCTTGAAAAGCACACACATCTTATTTTACTGGTTAAAGGGTTAGGTAAGAGAGTGACTTCTTTTTTTTTTTTTTTTTTTTTTTTTTGCGGTACGCGGGCCTCTCACTGCTGTGGTCTCTCCAGACGCACAGGCTCAGCGGCCATGGTTCACGGACCCAGCCGCTCCGCGGCATGTGGGATCTTCCCGGACCGGGGCACGAACCCACGTCCCCTGCATTAGCAGGCAGACGCTCAATCACTGCGCCACCAGGGAAGCCCTGAGAGTGACTTCTATGTCAGGCACCATACTTGGTATTTTATTTAGAACAGGCTAGGTTCATGCTGTGGTCATAGACAACTCCAAAGTTTCAGTGGCTTAACACAGAAAGTTTATGTCTCACTCATACCAAGTCAGGGAACTCTCCAGAGTAGCTGTTTTCCTCTGTGACCCAAGCTGCCGGGAGCTGGTGGCTCCTCTCAGTCAATGTATGTGCTGCATGGAGGAGATGCAGGGCCTTGCAGTTCCTTATCCAGAAGAGACATGTGTCTTTTCTGCTCACAGTTCATTGGTCAAAACCAGTCTCATGCCCCTGCCCAACTGTAAAGCGGTTAAGAGTTGTAATTTTCCACGTGCTTAGGAAGAAGTGGAGATCAGGAAGGGTGAGCACCAGCAGTGTCCTCTGTTGGCATCTTCAGTATTATCTGAATGCTATGAAAGCTGTTACAGTTCTCTTTTTGCTTTTGACTACAGAAGCTCAGAGCAGCTAATTGTAGGCTAAACATATCCTAAATATCCTCCAGATAGTTTTCCTTTTCCCTTTGTATATTAGGTCATGTTCTTTCTTATTTTAATGGGGCCCTACTGTGTTTATGTGTATACTTTTTTTTTTTTTTTTTTTTTTTTTTTTGTACGCGGGCCTCTCACTGTTGTGGCCTCTCCTGTTGCGGAGCACAGGCTCCGGACGCGCAGGCTCAGTGGCCATGGCTCACGGGCCCAGCCGCTCCGCGACATGTGGGATCTCCCCAGACCGGGGCACGAACCCGTGTCCCCTGCATCGGCAGGCGGACTGTCAACCACTGCACCACCAGGGAAGCCCAATGTGTATACTTTTTATTGTAAGCTGCCTCTTATCCATTGGGGAATAATACAGAAAAAGAATAGTAAATGAACTGATTAATGGAAATAAATAGGAAAAAGTTCAATATACAGATGTATGCTTCACAGCAATGTCTGATGCTGACTCAGGCCACTTCAGACTCAGAAAAGGCAGAGCATCAAGAGATCAGAATAGTAACAATGGTAACCATAGAAACAACCTTGTCCTACACCCTTCTGAGACCTTCCCCCACCATGCCCTTCCCTTCTCTTGGTAAAGCCCTGAGGTGGCTCATGTGAGCTCACTACTGCAGGTTTGCCTCCTTGTGGGTCCCACTGGACACTGGGAGCCATTGCTGCTCCCCTCCCTGGTTATGGCCTCATACTGGTACCTTGGCTGTCTTCACCCAAGGCTCCCCCTTCATTACAGTTCTTTTCCCAGGTTCCCAAGGATGGCAGCCTCATTCTTTTTTTTTTTTTTAATTAAAAAAAAAAAATTATTTTATTTTTGGCTGTGTTGGGTCTTCATTGCTGCGTGCTGGCTTTCTCTAGTTGCAGCGAGTGGGTACTACTCTTCGTTGCGATGTGCAGGCTCTCATTGCGGTGGCTTCTCTTTTTGCGGAGCACAGGCTCTATACACACGGGCTTCAGTTGTTGCAGCACGCGGGCTCAGTAGTTGTGGTGCACGGTCTTAGTTGCTCTGCGGCATGTGGGATCTTCCCAGACCAGGGCTTGAACCTGTGTCCCCTGCATTGGCAGGAGGATTCCTAACCACTGCGCCACTAGGGAAACCCGGCAGCCTCATTCTGACAGTTTTCTTATGGCCCTTCCTCTGCCAGAATGATTTCAGATAAGCAAATCCAGAGACTTTTTGTTGTTTTTAAATCACCCATTGATAAGCATTTGTGAGGACATTTCAATATCCTTATTTAGTAAGGCCAGGAGTTTCCTTTTAGTTGCTTCCATTTCTTAGAATTCCAAGCCTGTTCCACCGCAGGTGACTTTGACTACAGAGGGTTTTCTGCTGGTGTCTTTTGTTCTCCTCCCATCTTGAGCACATTGTTAGTCCTAAGGGATTCTCCCAGGGGACTGTAGATTTGGAGGAGACTGGTAACTGCCATCAAGTGGTGAATGTTTGCGGCAGAATAATAATAAAGCTATTATTGTTCTTATTATAATAACTATAACTGCTAGTGATCAAATGCCTGTCATGTGGCAGGACTTCTTCATATGTTATTTAATTCCTCACAACATTCTATGACACTTATAGTGCAACCCGCTTTGCAGATGAGAAAACGGCCTCAGAGGTGAATTCACTGACAGTTAAGCAGCTAATACTACGGCACAGCTGGGAAGCACGTAGTCATCTGTGGGATGTCTAAGAGTGTGTTATTGCCTCCCTATTTTCTTGCCTCCCAATCCAAGGAGTAGTTGTGCAAGATGAGCCTTCTTCTGAAACTCCAGCTACGTAGCAATATGTTTATTCCATACATAATAATGAACAGTATTCCACTATGACCGATTTTTTGGTAAGTTGTCAATAAATCAAATTCCTCAAGCTCTTCAGCTTAAGGAGATTAAAAAGAAACTGACTCTAATGAAGGGATATTATTTATAAAAATCTGATGGAGGAAACAAACAAACTTATCTTTCAGAGATAATCCTTTTAAACATGAAGGAAAACCCACCTCGAATTTCTTAATCAGTACCTTCTATAGAGCTCCTTGACTGACAGAGATAGGAATTTAGGAAGGGATAAAGTGAGATGTTCTCTTTCTGATGCTGCAGCTGGGATTTTCATCTTGCTGGGGTCTGCAAAGCACTCTCAAGCTCAGCAGGAAAATATCGAAGTTAAATTTTTCTATTCCTTCTGAGCCTTATCAGATTTTCATGCCACAGAGAACAGTGAACATGCTGGAGGGCAGGGATGAATGAAATGTCCCCTTTGGTGAAGGAAAAGAGTGATCACCACCAGTACTGTAGTTTTTTTTGTTTGTTTGTTTTCTTTTCTGCTGATAACAAAAAGAAATGGTTTAATAACTGGTAACTAATGTGTCATAAGGGAAACATGCTATTTGATTTGCTTAGTCCAAGGATAAACAAATCTCTTTTTATCACCCATTGACTTCATTATTGAACCTTATCATTTTAAGTTTTCATTCCTCCTTTTCTTGAGGAAAAGAATAGAAAGTACAAGAAATAACACTTCGGTGCTTATATTAGTCTGCTCGGACTGTCATAACAATATGCTATAGATTGAGTGGCTTACACAAGAAGAATGTATTTCTCACAGTTCTGGAGACTGCAGGTCCAAGATCAAGGTGCCAGCGGGGTTAGTGTCTGGTTAGTGAGAGCTGTCTCCTTGGGTTGCAGACAGCTGCCTTCTTGATGTGTGGCCACGGCCTTTTCTTGGTGAATGCAGGTGGAGAGAGGGAGAGAGAGAGAAAGAGAAAACAAGCCTGTGGTGTCTCTTCTTATAAAGGCACTAATCTTATCCTGAGGGCCCCATCCTCATGACCTCATCTAAACCTAGTTACCTTCAAAAGGCCCATCTCCAAATACCATTGCATTGGGGGTTAGGGCTTCAACATACGAATTTGGGGAAGGACGCAACTGTCCATAGCATTCTACCTCTGCACTCTTTCCCCAAAATTCATGTTCTTCTCACATGCCAAATACATTCATTCCATATCAACAGCCCTTAAAGTCCTAATTTATTTCAGCATCAACTCTGAAGTCCAAAGTCTCATCTAAATATCATCTAAATCAGATATGAGTGAGTTTTGAGGTATGATTCATCCTAAGGCAAAATTCCTCTTTAGTTGTGAACCTGTGAAACTAGACAAGTTATGTGCTTCTAAAATATAACTGTGAGACAGGCATAGGATAGACATTCCCACTCTAAAAGGGAGAAATAAGAGAGAAGGAAGGGGTGACAGGTCCCAAGTAGTCCACAGCCTAGCAAGACAAATTCCATTGGATCTTAAGGCTTGAGAATAACCCTCTTTGGCTCAAGGTCCTGCCTTCCAGGCCCACTAGATTGGCAATGTCACCCCCAGGGCTCTGCAGGGTGGCCCTGCCCCTTTGGCTTCCTCATTTCCAATAACATGTTCCTCATTTCCATGTGAGACTTCACCAGATTCAGCCTTACCATCCGTATTTCTAGCATGTACCTCAAAACTCTTCCAACTACTATTCATTACCTAATTCCAAAATTGCTTCCACACATTTAGGTATTTTTTTTACAGCAGTGCTCTTTTACGTAAAATAATTTCATGAGACCTTTTGATAATGACACCTGGGAATTTATAGTAATCAAGATATAGAAATCTTCCCATTATTCTTTTTGTGCTCAGAATCTAGTGAACAATGCAAAAATAAAATTAACCCAAACCTGAAAAAATATTGTGGGTTTCAAATAAAGTATTTCTCTTCAAATAATAGGGTCTATGCTTTCAGAATGATATAAAATTAGGGCCACTAATTCTTTTTTTAAATTTCCTTATTGATTAACATTTAAAAATTAATTTATATATGAAGATCATTGAATTAGGCAGTTAATCCTATAAGATTTATTAAGATAAAGCAAAGACTTCAGTTTCCCCCCTTAATATGGGGGAAGCTGGTTATATTAATCGATGCTAACAGTTAAAAAAAGAAGGCAGAGCTAATTAACTCCTGTTTTGCTTCTGTTTTCTCTGATATAAACAGTGGTCTTGAAACAGGAAAGCATTTATAACAGAACATAAAGAATAAATTATAGTTTACTAAGATGATATTATAGGTTAAGCTGTAAAGAGAACACAACAACCTCCTTAGATGAACTCAAATATTAAGGCCTTAACAATTTACATCTAGGGATGCTGAAGAAAGTTTTTAGGTTCAGTTTAGTGCACTTTGAAATTCCAAACAACCACTGAAAATGAGAGTGAGAGAAATGGAGAACAAGAAAGGGTATGTGATGGGTAGACGTCCTGATTTTTTTTTTTTTTTTTTTGCAGAGGGGAATGCCTGGTTAAATTCTCAAGAGGATTCTCCAGAATATAATTTATGAGCTTTTAGAAGCAAATGGAGTATTTACCAAAAGCCAGTCTGAGTTCCCTCTCTGTGGGTTCACAGGTTATACAGTGTAGAGGTGAGCGCAGTAGGGGGCCTTGCTTCTTTCCTCGGCTCAAAACCCTAGATGCCAACATCCCTTCAGCCTTCGTTTAAGGGCTTCTCAAGAAACCTCTTCTCAGTAAGTTTGGAGACACATACTATACAAATGAAATAGCTGGGTTTCACTAGACCCTTCGGAAACATCAGAGTACCTTTGTGAATAATGTGGTAGGCTGCATGATCATGCGCTGTGATGACCTCATGGTTGTTTGAGCAGTCGTACCTCCTTCCTCCCTTCCCAGCCTCACAGGGTTACTGTAGGAAGATGTCAACCATCAGTACCACTGAGGGAGTCACATATGTTGAGATTTCAGGCATCAAGGGGGGACTGGGGAGACTTCTTCTGCAAGGGTATTTTTTGGTACCCCCCGAAATAATATCAGGTTGGCAACTTCTTGGTTATGGTTCCTGAGGATAGTAGCCCTTGAGTAAATATTTTTAAAGCCACAAAACAAGCTTTGTAAAGAATGAGAAAAGCAAAACAAAGGGCTGTTTTATATTTAAGATTTAAATCTCTGTTCTTGGACATGAGCCTAGTTCTATCAAAACAGTGATATCCACCCAACAAATCCTGTACAAACTATCCTGTAGTGAATATCTACAGAAATGCTGATTTTCCAATTGAATTATTAATACATAATTGAAAAATTATTCTATTGCTCTTACATTTCTTTTTTTAAAAACCCTTTAAAAAGTTAAATGTGCTTTATAAGTGTAACCTCAGAAAACTTCTCATTTTCACCATCAGATAAATAGAAAGATGGTTTTGTTTTATTGTAATATTTTTATAACTGGCAAATAAAACCCTGCAGAATATATGAGTTTACCAAGATGATTGAGTGAAAAAACTGAGATCAAAATTTCTCTTTTTTTTAAATAAATTATTTTATTTTATTTTATTTTTGGCTGCGTTGTGTCTTCACTGCTGCACGCAGGCTCTCCTCTGGTTGTGGCAAGTTGGGGCTACTCTTCGTTGTGGTGCACGGGCTTCTCATTGCGGTGGCTTCTCTTGTTGTGGAGCCCGGGCTCTAGGCGCGCGGGCTTCAGTAGTTGTGGCGCACAGGCTTAGCAGCATGTGGGATCTTCCCAGACCAGGGCTTGAACTCGTGTCCTCTGCATTGGCAGGCAGATTCTTAACCACTGCGCCACCGGAGAAGCCCCTCTCCTTTTTTGGTGTAACTCTCATTACCTTTTTTTTTTTAGTGGAAATTTTCCTTAAAAATATGTATCTGTGGGACACTGGTTTACAAAATGCTTTTTCATTGTGATATTTTTCTAGATTTATGGAACTCTTGCCTCTAGGCTCTGACCATTTGAAAGCAAGGGGAAAGGCAGTTTGGTTCACTGTTTAGGGTGTCACTGTTTGGTTGTGTAGATTTAGTAAATCCTACCGTTTGGTGGTTCAGCTTTATTTAGTTTTGTGCTCACCCAAACTCTTGAGAATAAACCAAATCGCTTTTTTTCTCCAGTGCTGTATTCACTGTGCCTTGAATGGAAATTAAATGCAAATGCTTTCATTGCACTATCCCCTTGTTAATTTATCACATGTTTAAACACAGCAACATATTGGAGAACCTTGTTATTTTGTAATCTTCAGATTCTTTGCACAATGATATTAAGAACAGAATAATGAGTAAAGATAAGCCAATGGGAAGCACATGTCTACAGGGCAACTGGCAGCAGTCCCACAGCCATTAGGCTGTGGTATCTGGTGAAAATGCTGGAGTCAGCTTGCACTCCAATTGCATGACAGAGCAAAAAGAAGGAAGAAAAATATCTCCGGAGGTGAGCAAAGTACCATGTTCAAACCTTAATTATGCTCTCAAATAGTTTGTTCTCTCTTTTAGAATGTATGTTTTGATAAAACTCTTGCTCTGTAGCAGATTTTGAGTTAAAATTAATGATGATGATAATAATATAACAATATAGAGTGCCAACTTCCAGGAAAGAGTAAAGTTAGAGAGTATTTTGCAGAACATAGTAACAGAAGGTACCCAGTAAATATTTATGGATGTGATTGATGGTGTGTGAGGGCAATTAAGGGAATTAAGTTGTTCCATTGTTGTCTTGATATATCAAGGGTACAAATGCTAATCATAGCCAAATGTTATGGGGCTAAATTCATGGGCAGGGTTGTGTACTCAGTGATGATTATATACACATGAAGAGAGGGATAAGGAAACAGTGTTGGAGATTCTTCCTTGTCTTTCTTCTTTCTTAGCACATTTTATCCATCAGATTTGGTTTTAAAACCTGCCTTAAAATAAGCAAACACCACCCCACATGCATTTAGACAACATTTCACAAATGGCTGCACCCTAAACCTACTTTACTTAATATTTCACGTTGTTCTGGACTTTACTCGGTCTCTATATCTCAATAATCATGTTTCAAAAAATAGCTAGTATTGTTTTCAGGAGAATTTCTTTACTTCAGCCGAGTATTGATAAGCTTGATTGCATGTTAAATCATAAGACATTTTAAATGGACTTTGCTGACCCTATCATTCATTTTTTTAAGAGTGTTGATTCTCTGTGATGCCTGTCTCTCATGCTTAAAATGTAGTTTAAAATCTGGATCAATAAATAAAGGATAAACAATTCCCAAAGTGTTTGGTCCCCCAAAATTCTATTTAAAACTTAGTTTCTGCTTCCATACTTTCCAATACCACATTATACTCCTATTAATTGGTTGTTTTCCCAACCTCATTCTTTAACTCTCTCCCTCCCTCCCTTCCTTCCTTTCTCCCTTTCCTCCTGCCTTCCGTTTTTCCTTCCTTCCAACATTGTGGATGGTGATACATTCACTGAGATGGGCAAGACTAAAGAAAGAGTAGGCTTTGGATGAAGACATGTCATGTTTCAAACATTTACAAATCTCCAAGTGAAGATGTCAAGGTGCAGCATATATAAGATAGGAGTCCAGAGGAGGGGGTGGGCCTTTAGATATAAAATTGAAAGTCAGTTGTGAATTAACATGTTTAAGCCACAACATTCAATAAAATCCCTTGAAGTCCAGTTAAAGAAGAGAAATGGCCAAGAACCAAACACAGAGCATTCTAACATTTAAAGATAGGGAAGAGAAAAAGAAAAATAATATTTAAATGTGTTAATACAATTTTATTTTAAAGAGTCTACTACTGTCCCTATTGAGCTGTTGATCCCTATTATTTATTTTGGAGGTGCCATGGAACACAGTTTTCTCTTCTCAGCACTTTAAAAAATTGGCTGTCTGAAGTCTAAGGAAAGTGTCCGATTGAAGTTGTTTGGTCCAGTACTGTGAAGTTGCTCCACATTTGTGTCGGTTATGAGGCCAGTTCTTATATAATGGGGCTTCCCAAGACTGAACCAAGTAAGGTACATTATCAGATACCAGAACTACAAAGGTGTCAGTCCGTGTCAGGCGGAAAATGTAAGATGCAAGTTAGGACTGAGACAGGAGTGTCTGGAGCTGAGAGTCTCACAAAAGTGGAAAGGTAAAATAGGCAGCAAGTGAGAAAAACAAAGGCAGTAATGGTAGAGTCAGAGTAGGCTGTCTGACTTGAAGCTGGTAAGTTGTATTCAATCTCCTGAATACGTTCTGGCATCAGCCTTTTAAGCTGTGCTTGAAACAGCCAAACCACATCAGACAAAACCTACCATCGGCCTTTTTTTGCATTTCTAATTTTAAAGTGCACAGTCATCTTGCCCCAAATGTTCTCACTTTCAGTTCCGATGGTCAGAATCACATCCACGGCTTCCTTCTCAGAGTAAGACTCACATTCAGATTTCATTAAGACAATTGAGTGTCACCAACCCACCAGGCACTGGGCCGGTCACTTGCACATACATCCACTCTTTTAGGGATTAAATTGTCATCTTGGCCAAGGCAGAAGTTCATATAAATAGCTTATGCTGCCACAGTTTAAAAGCCATGTGTACATTTCCTAAATCCTCTTGTGTGCAATATTTGCTTAATCGTTTGTCTCATCTGGAATATTTGAAAACTTAGTCCTGTATAATTTAGATGTGGTGTCAGAACTAAGTCTTCAGAGCTAATTTGCTTCTTCAGTGCAGAGAAGGACACATCTGACATAATGTAACAAGTCACATTGCCAGGATAGGAATAAATAACAAACTATAAACAAACAAATAAGAAACCAAGTCATAAAATGAAGGAGCACTAGAAATGTGGCAAAATACTGTCATTGTGGAGGGGCCTGAGTCTGATGTTAAATTAGATAAGTGAGTCTTTGGCTGTGTCGTGCAGGTAATTACCTCCTCCGAGACCAGATACTCCTTCCTGGGTTATCTGTGTCCTTAAGGCTCTTAAATGACTTACCAGCGTCAGAGAATTACGTTCAAAATTTTGAGAAATGAAAGAACATTCTACACTTATTCATCTGGGACATAGCTTTGTATTTTTGCCCTTAGCTTCATTTTCCAACTGTACCATATCATTTCTGACTGCCTGTGTGCCCCTGGAACCTCATTATGTTTATCTAGACTCAGTTCTGCATCACCTTTCCAGTGGGATGCTGGTTATTTTATCATGAACTAACACTATGGCTTCAAATGAGAAGACGTAAGTCAGTGGTTACCCACTGCATGATGTGGACTCCCTATCATATTCCCCAGCTAGCGTGAACCTGGTCCTCTGGAGAGATGAGGGCAAGGAGAGCGTCCAGGCTTTCCCTGATGGTGTTCCCCATGCTTGGATGCCAGGAGAGTGAACATGCAGTTTCCCGTTCCAGGGTTCTCCAGTCCCCTTCCTGGAGGTGATGCTGTTGCATACATCACATGAATCCTTGTAACAGGCAACTGCGTGATTTATTACTTAACCAAGACCAGTAAGAGAAACAAAAGTTTCGTGGCTTATTTTTGATAAAGGAGGCAAGAATATACAATGCAGAAAAGACAACCTCTTCAATAAGTGGTGCTGGGAAAACTAGACAGCTACTTTTAAAAGAATGAAATTAGAACACTCCCTAACACCATACACAAAAATAAACTCAAAATGGATTAAAGACCTAAACGTAAGGCAAGACACTATAAAACTCTTAGAGGAAAACATAGGCAGAACACTCTATGACATAAATCACAGCAAGGTCCTTTTTGACCCACCTCCTAAAGAAATGGAAATAAAAACAAAAATAAACAAATGGGACCTAATGAAACTTAAAAGCTTTTGCACAGCAAAGGAAACCATAAACAAGACCAAAAGACAACCCTCGAGAGCGTGTGGAGAAAAGGGAACCCTCTTACACTGTTGGTGGGAATGTAAATTGATACAGCCACTATGGAGAACAGTATGGAGGTTCCTTAAAAAACTAAAAATAGAACTACCATATGACCAAGCAATCCCACTACTGGGCATATACCCTGAGAAAACCATAATTCAAAAAGAGTCATGTACCACAATGTTCATTGCAGCTCTATTTACAATAGCCATTGCAGCTCTATTTACAATAGCCATTGCAGCTCTATTTACAATAGCCAGGAAGCTATTTACAAGGAAGCAGCCAAAGTGTCCATAGACAGATGAATGGATAAAGAAGATGTGGCACATATATACAATGGAATATTACTCACCCATAAAAAGAAATGAAATTGAGTTATTTGTAGTTAGGTGGATGGACCTAGAGTCTGTCATACAGAGTGAAGTAAGTCAGAAAGAGAAAAACAAATACCGTATGCTAACACATATATATGGAATCTAAAAAAAATAAATGGTTCTGAAGAACCTAGGGGCAGGACAGGAATAAAGACGCAGACGTAGAGAATGGACTTGAGGACATGGGGATGGGAAGGGGAAGCTGGGATAAAGTGAGAGAGTGGCATGGACATATATACGCTACCAAATGTAAAATAGCTAGCTAGTGGGAAGCAGTCGCATAGCACAGGGAGATCAGCTCGGTGCTTTGTGACCACCTAGACGAGTGGGATAGGGAGGGTGGGAGGGAGACGCAAGAGGGAGGAGATATGGGGATATATGTATATGTATAGCTGATTCACTATGTTATAAAGCAGAAACTAACACACCATTGTAAAGCAATTATACTCCAATAAAGATGTTAAAAAAAAAAAAGAAAAAGGTTTCGTGGGACTCAGAAACTCTGGTGTGCATAAGCTTGACTTAACTCCTTTATATATAAGTGATATTCTTCCCCTTAAGGACAACATTCTTTGTCTCTGGTACAAACTTCCCTCAGAATACTCCCAAGACCAGTAATTTTCAATTTTGGATACTTATTAGCATCACCTGGGGAACTTATAAAAATCAGCGTTTTTAAAGCTCCCAGGTGCAGCCAACGTGAACACTGCCCTAGTCCTTCTTCCAAGTCCAAGCTGACAAGACCAAGCGGAACCCTACCTCTAATTATCATCTAATTCTTATTTGCATTTCCTTCATGTGACATCATTATGATCAGGTGGAAGCAACCAGGAGTGGAATAAGTCTGAGGAAGACTTTTTGCTTCTCCTTGGTAAAACTCTTTCTGTGCTCTTGGCTACTCTCACTCTTGAGGTTAAAAGAATGCAAACCACTCCACATTTCTGCTAGTTTGCTCTTCTTTTGTTCTTCTCTCTCCACAAGATCTGGCTCTCTCTAGAAATTCTGACTGATCTATGAAATTTTCCAGAATGTACTGCTTAATGCTTTGAAGTTTTTCCCACTTGTTAAATAATTGACTTCCCCCTCTGGTCAATATTTGATTTTCAGTAATAGATAATATTGTACAAAACTGGTCTGATGGAGAAAGAGAATAAAAGAGACTTTGGGTGGTGAAAGGGTTGGAGATGTAGAAAATGTCCACACTTTGGTCAGTGATGGAGATTGTTACCACCAGATGGTGAGAGTTGAAGGTGGCTTGGGCTTGCTGCTCAGGAGAGCAGAGACTGCTTCCAGCCTCACATTTCTACTGAGAAATTTGTATCTGTGCCCAACCGGGACCTACCTTCATTAGAATCAGCCTCAAAAGCCACAGAGCAGGCCTCTTATACCTGAGAGGGATTGGCCTGGTTTGACCTTGGTGATGTCAAATTAGGCCAACTATTGCTGGCTTCACAAGGCCTCCAACTCTATCTGGGACCTCAAATAATGTTTGTACTCAAGCCATTTACACCAGAATTCTCTTTGAAAAATCAGAGTTAGCTCACCCCTTATGCCCCAGACATGCTCATTTCTATGGTTATCTCTTGCCTGGTGTCAATCTGTGCTTCTCATTATGAGAGAGGACCCAAACTCCACTGCTCCACCTATCCAAACTTCATTCCATCACAAACCAGTTCTCCTACATCCTCACTTTCTTTACAGAATGCTCTTGCTGTTCTTTACTAGAATAAAATTTGGCTTTCCCATGAATGTGTCCTTTCCACTACATCTTCTCAAATGCAGGGAACCATAGAGTTGAAGGATGTTGTCAGTTTTCTGCCTTCTCTAAAAACTGGCATCTCTAATTCCATCATTCTTCCACCTTCACAAAGAAAGATTCTGCCACTCTGACGATTCTGCCATCTCGAATGACGTCCTTTATCCCCATCACCTGCTTTCTGATTGGTTAGCCCCTCATGTTAATTAAAAATGTGGGCAACTCTTTCACTGTCATCCTCTCCAACACAAATTCTACCATTATCCTGGCTGTATCTGCAAGGACATTTTGTTTGCCAGCACAGAAGGGTAAAAATTTATTCCCTATATTTAACATGGGCAAAACTAGAGTTTTTAAAAATTTTTTTATAATTGCTCTCATCTTGCACTCTAACCTCCATTGCCCTCATAGTGGGAAAAATAAAACCAGAAACAAAACCCTCCAAACCTTAAATTTATCCTTTTGAAGTATGGAGTTGTTTCAAACTGTAAAAGTTAGTTTTTGTGTTGTTCTAGAGTCATCATTTGGTTATATGGTCATTCAAGTCAAAATTATACTCCTTACTGGGGCAGTGTCTCCCCCTTCTTAACAGGAGTTCTCTCCTCTCCTCTTTCTCAAGATAATCAGTGTTCAGGATGATGCTAACAGACCCCCTGGCATGGAGGCAGGAGCTCCTGGTCTGAGCTTTCCCAGGGCCACTTCTAGCTTTAGATGCAGTCTTACCCCTGGGCATTGGTGTTGGCTGGGGTACAGCTGATCGAGCCTGACTCTCTGGGAAAGGTGTCCTGTATTCACGTAAATCAGCAGCACCCACCACAGATGCCCTTCCTATGGGACGTGCATTCTGTGGCCTTCTCAACCCTATCCCAAGCTCCTCCTGGTTTACTGGTTCTCTCAGCAACTCTGTGTACCCTTTGGGCGGCAAAACAGAGACCCCTCAGCCACTTACTCTGTGCCATGGTGGAGTGTGTGCTGCTGAACTTCCAGTTACCTTGCTCAGCCCTTTCTAATCCCTTATCACAGGTCTCCATGCAGACTTCCAGCCAGAAGGCAAAGCACAAGCCTGCCTCTGCTTTTAACATCCCCTTCAAATTCACTGTTATCTGGGGGGTTGTTTCTGCCTTTTGTATCTTCCTTTCTTCCTATCTGTACTTCTCAAAAGAGTGGCTTCTGCTCCCATCATGTTAATGAGTCAGCTCCTCATAAGGCCATGAGTAATCTTCTAACTGCCCAAATTTCTTAGCATTTTCAGTATTTTTTAACTGAAGCTCTCTGCTTCATTTGACACCCCGATTCCTTAATTTGCCAAGCACTGTCCTTTCCTGGATCCACTCAGTACTTTTTGCCTGTTTCCTATGTTGTTTTCCCCTTCAATGCTGGTGTTATGAGAATTCTGCCCTTGGATGGTTTCTATTCTTATTATGGTTAAGTCCAGGAAGAGGGGACTTTTCCCTGGGTGATTGCTTTCATTCTCGTGTTAAAATGCATTCTTTGTACTGCAGCTTAAAAAAAAAATCTGTATCTTCTGTTCAGAACATTTCTCCAAGCTTTAGACTTGACTTGTATATTTAACTACCTCCTGGATATTTCCAGGCCTTTCAAGCTCAACATGTACAAACTGAACTCATTATCCTTCCCAGCTTCTCAGGATGTATTTTCATTCTGAATTGACTCCACCTTCTCTTCAGCCACCGGAGCTAGAGAACCTGCAAATCGTTTTGGGGTCTTTTAATTCTTTTATCTCCCGCATTCCCACAATGGGTCACAAAAGCCTGGCAAGTTTCTTCCTGTTCTATACCAGTTGGTCATTGATCTCTCAGTCATCATTTCTGTATCTATGTATCTATTTATCTATTATCATCTAGCAATCATCCACCATTATTTATCTACAATGAAAATCTGTCCCCCAGAGTTTACATATAGTTAAATGGTTAAATGTAAAATTTAGGAATAAGGTAACATTTTCTATAAGGGGAAAAAGACATGGCTTGTAAAGACCCACATTGTTAATTATTGTTGCTATAAGTAAGCCTCAAATTTGGCACTGAACTTTTGGGTAGCTACAGTGAAAGTGAGGCCAGGTTGGTTACCTAATTCTTTTTATCAGAGAAAATAAAGGAATTTTCACAATTTAAGTTATAAATTCTGATTAGCTGAAGGTTTGTGTGGATAAAGCTTTGCTTATCTTTCCCTTTAACTTATGGATCACCCTAAATTGGCCCTTTGAACCAGTTCTCCCTCTCCTAAGGCAAATCTCCTTTGAGCATTTAAGCATTTTAAGACTTCTCTTTCTAAAAAAGAGATCCTTTTCAATTTTTCCCAGTCTGTCCCAAGGTTAGGACCTGAGTTCTCTGTTTATGGTAGCCCCCACTCCTCCTATTTGTCCTGTAAGCTGTGTTTTGTAACCTTGTCTCCCTTTCTTAAAGCTCAAATTTCTTTGCAACTCAGTATTTAAAAACCATCCAACTAGATTTTGAGAAGATTTATATGTGTCAGAGATTTTAGTTCAGGTTTAAGTTGTGTTCTCTTTTGGACTCACACATGCCTAGACAAGTTCATGGGTCCACTGGGGCTGGCTCCCCAGGGCTTTATTTCATAAAATGATGGGGGAATCTTTGATGAGGAACTGTGTTTGCATTGATGCTAGTGATAGGATGTGAAAGTGCCATTTATATTTATTATTTGTGAATGAAGCAAACATAGTAGCCTTTACACAGTGTTCACAGAAGCTGTGCCATCCCTCCACTGGCAACAAAGTTGGCTGTGGTTTGTCTTCACAGGGGTCATATGTATGGTACAGTGGTGGAGAGGCAGGCTGGGGTTCCAGACAGACCTGCTGGAAATCCTGGCTCTGCTCCTTCCTTATGTATAACCTTGGGCAACCTCCTTAACCTCTCTGAGCCTGTTCTGAGGATTAAAAATAAGGCACGTGAAGTACTTGGCATATAGTAAGTGCTCAATAAATGGTAATTATTATTATTACTACTATTATCATTATAAGAGAACACCAGAGCGATGAGGAGCAAGGGAGGAAAAAAAATGATGAGCTGCATGGGAGATGAAAGGATGGCTTTGGGGAGCTCAGGTGAGACACACTTTAGGGGCATCGTAAACTAGTAATTGAGGAAAGGAGGTTTGAAGCGGGTTGGAAATCTTGCATGATGTGATGTACAGAGAGCTGAAGAGACCTGTGTGGTCTCATTTCCTCTCCACAGGAATTGTGGCCAGACTCAGGGGTATGGTAGTTTCTTCAAAAATATTAGGATGAAAAAGCCATTCCATAGGGTCTCTCTTCTACCTTGGGTAGTCTTATAATCTGGAGGGTCTGGAGGTTTTTGTTTTTAGGTTTAGAAATGTTTCTGAGGTTGGGTTTTGTCCTATAAAAACTTTATATCTGTCCTATGAAAACTGTTCAATAATACTTGACCTTTCTGTAATATTTTACAGAGTTGACCACTTCTTCTTTCTTGAGTTGTCTCCTCACTGGACTTTTATAAAGCTAGTTTTTCCCGAGTTTCCTCCTAACATTCAGATCTTTCATTCTTGGTTTTCTTCCTGGAAGCTACGTTTTTCCCCTGTGGTTTCTCCCTCTTTGAAGCTCTTAACATGCGTATTTCCCATGGACTATTTTAGCTCTTTGGTCTTCTCACTTTTTAATGATCTCTGGTACATCAAAACCCATGGCTTAAAGTGCCATTTATAGTTGTATGACTTGCATGTTTGTTTCTAGAGCCCAGACCCTTCTCCTGAGCTACTGGGTCTACATAGCCAAGCAGAGCAGCTATTGGCATAGTTGTTGGGCCTGACCTGAAACAAATAAGGTGATTTCCATTCACAGGGGTGCCCACTTGGCCCCTGACATGTTTCAGCCCCAGGTCTAGGGGTGGGCATCTTGGTGGGAAGCTTACAGATACTGGACCTGAGAACTAGGTTAAATGATTTCTACCACCTGCTCGTCAGTTGCATAACCTTGGGAAAGTTACTTAACCCCAGAGAGCTTTCATTTAGTTGTCTTTAAGATAGGGAGAATGTGTACACTTTTAACTTCTTGCCTCTTAGCCCGATGGATGCTTCCAGAATCTACATATATTCTTTTGTTGTTAGGATTTGTAAATTTTCTTTTTGGAGTATTCTATTTTAAAAGGGAGTGGACTGTATATACAATTATGACCATGTCAAGTAATATCTTTCCTTGGCACTGTTTCATTTTAAATTACCTCTTCCCTATTGGTTTAATCCAGCTTTCTAGAGCATGTATTGTGTTGTTACCTTGGAAACTCAGCCTTCACACCATTGGTTAGAATGTCCCTAGGTTGTTCATTATATTCCATGACCTTCTTACCCTCAAGAAAGCAAGTATCCAACATATTAGAATTAGCCTATTACCTCTAGCAATCTGTTACCTACATTTAAAATTTTGGTGTGGGTTTTTATTCCTAAATTGTTTTATTGACTTTTTTGGGTCATAGAAGCAGAAAATTTTCTCCACAGATTTGCTCTGAATGCTAGTCTTTGTGGTCACTAGTTTTTATAAGCAAGAAGTTTATTTTCTGTTGGTAAGAGGAACAATCCAAAGATGTTTCCTTCTTTTCAGCATGCTTGCTTTAGCAATTCAAAGAAGGTGGGGAGACTGTCCCTCTGGAGTTGCTACTATGTTCAAACAATAAAATACATTGAAAAGAGAGAGTTTTAACCTGCCATCTCCAATTGATATAAACCAGTTTTTCCTTTCCTTACCACTCTTCTGTCTTAGGGAGTCTGGATTCCTTGACCTCAGTAAAAAGACCTTTCAGACCCTCAATATTAGCCTTCCTGATGCTCATTCACTGTGAAATCTGCTTGTTTCCTCTGGCCCTAAATTTTACAAATGTATGGTGGTCTACGAGTACACACAATGTCTATCTCATTGCCCTTGAGAAAATCACTTTCTTCACTCTTAATTATTAGCGGGCGAAAAAGTGGATATTGATAAACACAATAAAACACCAAATTAAAAATCATGTTCCACTGGGATATGCCATTGAGTCCTGTTAAAATTACAAATATGCCTATTCCTGTTTCCTTGTGAATGTAGTCTATTCAGTGCTTTTATCTAGCAATCTTTTCTTTTTACAAATATCACAAAGGTTAATTTACATATAGAAGTTTCCACATACGTCCTTTTGTTTTTTTTATCTTTTACGTTACCTTAAATAGATATACATTTGAGGCATAAAAATGCTACCTGGATGGATGAAGTGAATGCGATATTTATAATACTCTAAGCCAGTTCTCTCTTTTGAAAAATAAAGTAGCATATAAAGGAAATGTACTATAGGACATACATATGGCTATTGTACTTGCTTTTGAAGTCCTCTGTATTATCCTGTCCTGTAGTCTCGAAAGTCAACGTGGTATCAGAGAAAGAGCACTGCTCTGTGAGCGGACAAATCTACCTGATCTCAGCTGGGTCATGTACCAGCTATGGGACTTTGACTCATTTAAATCTCCTTCATGGACCTCAGTTTCCTTACCTATAAAATACACACAGGCTAATAACATACTTTTCATTTACTGAAAGGGTTATTATGAAGATTTGATGTAAAAACAATGCAAAAGTACTTTACCTCAAAACAAATATGGAAAGACATAAGAAATGCTGGGTATAAGCAAGATCATCTAACGAAGAGTTTCCAAGTCCAGGGAAGAATTATCATATTACTCTTACCATTCAAGTATCCTTACTGTTCAAAGAGAAATTGAATGTGTGTTAGATCTAGCATACATGTCTTTCACTCTCAGCATTTCAGATCTTCTCAAACTTTAAGGAGCTTTCTCATATACTTTTAAAACACAAAGTCGTTTTCTGCATTCTTTTTTTTAAAATAGGTTGTCCTATCATTTGGGGGGCAATTGCCCTTTCCAGTTTTGTTTGTTTTCAGCATTAGTCCAAGAGAATTTTTCCATGTTGTTTATTCGCTCTTCCCTTGTCCCTATACCCAGATCCATACTTGGAAGGCAGAATGATAATTGTGAAAAGAGCACTGAACTGGCTGAGATCCAGGAAGTAGGTTTTAGACACAGTTCTAGCACTAACTAAAATTCTATAACATTCGCCATCATTTAATCTATCTATGCCTCATATTTGTTGAGTTGTAGAATCTCCAAGTTTGAAAGATAAACAACAACAACAGATCATTGATTTTCCTGTCCCAGGGAAAAATAAAAACCTGCTTAAATCTTTTACACAACATCCCCAATGAAAGAAAGTATGATATGATGGACTTAGGAGTCAGAATCAAATTTAAATCCCTGCTTAACTACATACTACCTGTGTGACCTTGGGAAAGTTGTTTATATCCTCCATGCCCCAGGTTCTTTTTTCTAAAATGGAAATAATAATATACGACATAGGGTTGTGGTGAGGATTTCATGAGATGATGCATGTAAAGCACTTAGTATGGAGCCTGGCACATGATGAGGAACTCAACAAATAGTTTTGCTGCTTCCTCCTCATCCCCCACTCCTTCTCTTACCCCTCCATCTGAGCATTACCAGTGATAGAAAACTATTATGTTCTAAGATATCCAACTCTAATTTTGTAAAGTTATCATGGTTAGAAAGTATTCCTTCTAGTCAATCAAAATTGCTCCGTTTAGCTCTACACATACTTTTTGTTCAAGTGCTGACTTCTGGGGTCATGACTGCCTTTTATATACTTGAAGATGACTATCATGTCTGTTATGTTACCCTACTCTCCTCTTAACTCTTTTTATTTTTTCATTACTTTCCTCCCAAGATCTTCAATTAAGCTTCACATACCAACTTTCAACTAACTCTTGACTTTTTGCCATTAACTTGATACCAACCTTTTCAATCAAAATTTATATACTAAGATGTAATAGCCTTTGTTTCTAAGACATATAGTGATTCTTCAGGCTAATCTTCCTTTCCTGCATCTACAGGGAACCTGAAGTCACTCAGGGCATGGGTCTGTCTTCATTTGCACTGCCAATTCTGCCCATTTTGATTCTGTACCTGAGACAAACCGTTTTTAACTTAAGGTTATATTGTTCTTTATAGAGTTTATGGAGAATATAAGGTGGCATTTTCAACCCTATGATGATTTTTACATAAAGAAATGTGTGGAAGCACTCATAACATTTTTATGTACCCTAAAACGTTAGATTGACTAATCAGATTTCATTTTTATGGTGTCCTCCTGAAAGTTGAACCTTTAAAAATATCGTACAATCCATCCACAGATTAAGCCTGTAAGACAGAGAGATTGTAAGCACTATTTCCCTCAACTTTGTTTTTTTTTTTAGTATTCGTTGTGGGGTTTTTTTCGTTGTTTTTTTATACTGCAGGTTCTTATTAGTCATCGGTTTTATACATATCAGTGTATACATGTCAATCCCAATCACCCAATTCAGCACACCACCATCCCCACCCCACCGCGGGTTTCACCCCTTGGTGTCCATACGTTTGTTCTCTAAATCTGTGTCTCACCTTCTGCCCTGAAAACTGGTTCATCTGTACCATTTTTCCAGGTTCCACATACATGAGTTAATATATGATATTTGTTTTTCTCTTTCTGACTTACTTCACTCTGTATGACAGTCTCTAGATCCATCCACATCTCAACAAATGACTCAATTTTGTTCCTTTTTATGGCTGAGTAATAGTCCATTGTGTATATGTACCACATCTTTATCCATTCGTCTGTCGATGGGCATTTAGGTTGCTTTCATGACCTAACTATTGTAAATAGTGCTGCAGTGAACATTGTGGTACATGACTCTTTTTGAATTATGGTTTTCTCTGGGTATGTGCCCAGTAGGGGGATTGCTGGATCATATAGTAATTCTATTCTTAGTTTTTTAAGGAACCTCCATACTGTTCTCCACAGTGGCTGTATCAATTTACATTCCCACCAGCAGTGCAAGAGTGTTCCCTTTTCTCCACGCCCTCTCCAGCATTTATTGTTTGTAGATTTTCTGATGATGCCCATTCTAAATGGTGTGAGGTGATACTTCATTGTACTTTTGATTTGCATTTCTCTAATAATTAGTGATGTTGAGCAGCTTTTCATGTACTTCTTGGCATCTGTATGTCTCCTTTGGAGAAATGTCTATTTAGGTCTTCTGCCCCTTTTTGGATTGGGTTGTTTGTTTTTTTAATATTGAGCTGCATGAGCTGTTTATATATTTTGGAGATTAATCCTTTCTCCATTGATTCGTTTGCGAATATTTTCTCCCATTCTGAGGGTTGTCTTTTCGTCTTGTTTATGGTTTCCTTGGCTGTGCAAAAGCTTTGAAGTTTCATTAGGCCCCATTTGTTTATTTTTGTTTTTCTTTCCATTACTGTAGGAGGTGGGTCAAAAAAGATTTTGCTGTGATTTATGTCAAAGAGTGTTCTTCCTATGTTTTCCTCTAAGAGTTTTATAGTGTCTGTCCTTACATTTAGGTCTTTAATCCATTTTGAGTTTATTTTTGTGTATGGTGTTAGGGAATGTTCTAGTTTCATTCTTTTCCATGTAGCTGTCCAGTTTTCCCAGCACCACTTATTGAAGAGACTGTCTTTTCTCTATTGTGTATCTTTGCCTCCTTTGTCATAGATCAGTTGACCATAGGTGCGTGGGTTTATCTCTGGGCTCTCTATCTTGTTCTGTTGATCTATGTTTCTGTTTTTGTGCCAGTACCATATTGTCTTGATTACTGTAGCTTTGTAGTATAGTCTGAAGTCAAAGAGTCTGATTCCTCCAACTCCGTTTTTTTCCCTCAAGACTGCTTTGGCTATTTGTGGTCGTTTGTGTCTCCATACAAATTTTAAGATGATTTGTTCCAGTTCCGTAAAAAACGCCTTGGTAATTTGATAGGGATTGCACTGAATCTGTAGACTGCTTTGGGTAGTATAGTCATTTTCACAATATTGATTCTTCCAATCCAAGAACATGGTATATCTCTCCATCTCTTGGTATCATCTTTAATTTCTTTCATCAGTGTCTTACAGTTTTCTGCATACAGGTCTTTTGTTTCCCTAGGTAGGTTTATTCCTAGGCATTTTATTCTTTTTGTTGCAATGGTAAATGGGAGTGTTTCCATTATTTCTCTTTCAGATTTCTCATCATTAGCGTATAGGAATGCAAGCGATTTCTGTGCATTAATTTTGTATACTGCAACTTTACCAAATTCATTGATTAGCTCTAGTAGTTTTCTGGTGGCATTTTTAGGATTCTCTGTATATAGTATCATGTCATCTGCAAACAGTGACAGTTTTACTTCTTCTTTTCCAATTTGTATTCCTTTTATTTTTTCTTCTCTGATTGCCATGGCTAGGACTTCCAAAACTATGTTGAATAATAGTGGCGAGAGTGGAGATCCTTGTCTCCTTCCTGATCTAGAGGAAATGCTTTCAGTTTTTCACCATTGAGAATGATGTTTGCTGTGGTTTTGTCGTATATGGCCTTTATTATGTTGAGGGAGGTTCCCTCTATGCCTACTTTCTGGAGAGTTTTTGTCATAAATGGGTGTTGAATTTTGTCAAAAGCTTTTTCCGCATCTATTGAGGTGATCATATGGTTTTTATTCTTCAATTTGTTAATATGGTGTATCACATTGATTGATTTGCGTATATTAAAGAATCCTTGCATCCTTGGGATAAATTCCACTTGATCGTGGTGTATGATCCTTTTAACGTGTTGTTGGATTCTGTTTGCTAGTATTTTGTTGAGGATTTTTGCATCTATATTCATCAGTGATAGTGGTCTGTAATTTTTTAATTTTTGTAGTATCTTTGTCTGGTTTTGGTATCAGGGTGATGGTGGCCTCATAGAATGAGTTTGGGAGTGCTCCTTCCCCTGCAATTTTTTGGAAGAGTTTGAGAAGGATGGGTTTTAGCTCTTCTCTAAATATGTGATAGAATTCACCTGTGAAGCCATCTGGTCCTGGACTTTTGTTTATTGGAAAATTTATAATCACAGTTTCAATTTCATTACTTGTGATTGGTCTGTTCATATTTTCTATTTCTTCCTGGTTCAGTCTTGGAAGATTATACCTTTCTAAGAATTTGTCTGTTTCTTCCAATTTGTCTATTTTATTGGCATAGAGTTGCTTGTAGTAGCCTCTTAGGATGCTTTGTATTTCTGCCGTGTCTGTTGTAACTTCTCCTTTTTCATTTCTAATTTTATTGATTTGAGTCCTCTCCCTCTTTTTCTTGATGAGTCTGGCTATTGGTTTATCACTTTTGTTTATCTTCTCAAAGAACCATCTTTTAGTTTTATTGATCTTTGCTATTGTTTTCTTTGTTTCTATTTGATTTATTTCTGCTTTGATATTTATGTTTTCTTTCCTTCTGCTAACTTTGGGTTTTGTTTGCTCTTCTTTATCTAGTTCCTTTAGGTGTAAGGTTAGATTGTTTAGTTGAAATTTTTCTTGTTTCTTGAGGTAGGCTTGTATAGCTATAATCTTCCCTCTTAGAACTGCTTTTGCTGCATCCCACAGGTTTTGGCTCGTCGTGTTTTCATTATCATTTGTCTCTAGGTATTTTTTGATTTCCTCTTTGATTTCTTCAGTGATCTCTTGATTGTTTAGTAATGTATTGTTTAGCCTCCATGTGTTTGTGTTTTTTCCTTTTTATACCCTGTAATTCATTTCTCATCTCATAGCATTGTGGTCAGAAAAGATGTTTGATATGATTTCAATTTTTTAAAATTTACTGAGGCTTGATTTGTAACCCAAGATGTGATCTATCCTGGAGAATGTTCCATGCACACTGGAGAAGAAATTGTAGTCTGCTGTTTTTGGTTGGAATGTCCTATAAATATCAATTAAATCTATCTGGTCTATTGTGTCATGTAAAGCTTCTGTTTCCTTATTTTTTTTCATTTTAGATGATCTTTCCATTGGTGTAAGTGAGGTGTTAAAGTCCCCCAGTCTCACTGTTTTATTGTCTATTTCCTCTTTTATAGCTGTTAGCGGTTGCCTTATGTAATGAGGTCCTCCTATGTTGGGTGCATATATATTTATAATTGTTATATATTCTTCTTGGATTGATCCCTTGATCATTATGTAGTGTCCTTCCTTGTCTCTTGTAACATTCTTTATTTTAAGGTCTATTTTATCTGATATGAGTATTGCTACTCCAGCTTTCTTTTGATTTCCATTTGCATGGAATATCTTCTTCCATCCCCTCACTTTCAGTCTGGATGTGTCCCTAGGTCTGACGTGGGTCTCCTGTAGACAGCATATAGATGGGTGTTGGTTTTGTATCCATTCAGCAAGCCTGTGTCTTTTGATTGGAGCATTTAATACATTCACATTTAGGGTAATTATTGATATGTATGTTCCTATTACCATTTTCTTAATTATTTTGGGTTTGTTTTTGTAGATCCTTTTCTTCTCTTGTGTTTCCCACTTAGAGAAGTTCCCTTAGCATTTGTTGTAGAGGTGGTTTGGTGGTGCTGAATTCTCTTAGCTTTTGATTTCTCCATCGAATCTGAATGAGATCCTTGCTGGGTAGAGTAATCTTGCTTGTAGGTTCTTCACTTTCATCACTTTAAGTATATCATGCCACTCCCTTCTGGCTTGTTGAGTTTCTGCTGAGAAATCAGCTGTTAATCTTATGGGAGTTCGCTTGTCTGCTGCTTTTTGTTTTTCCCTTGCTGCTTTCAATACTTTTTCTTTGTGTTTAATTTTTGCCAATTTGATTACTATGTGGCTCAGCGTGTTTCTCCTTGGCTTTATCCTGTATGGGACTCACTGTACTTCCTGGACTTGGGTGGCTATTTCCTTTCCCATGTTAGGGAAGTTTTCGGCTATAATCTCTTCAAATATTTTCTCTAGTCCTCTCTCTCTCTCTTCTCCCTCTGGGACCCTTATAATGCGAATATTGTTGCGTTTAATGTTGTCCCAGAGGTCTGTTAGGCTGTCTTCATTTCTTTTCATTCTTTTTTCTTTATTCTGTTCCACAGCAGTGAATTCCACCATTCTGTCTTCCAGGTCACTTATCCGTTCTTCTGCCTCAGTTATTTTGCTACTGATTCCTTCTAGTGTAGTTTTCATTTAAGTTATTGTATTGTTCGTCTCTGTTTGTTTGTTCTTTATTTCTTCTAGGTCTTTGTTAAACATTTCTTTCATTTTCTTGATCTTTGCCTCCATTGTTTTTCTGAGGTCCTGGATCATCTTCACTATTATTATTCTGAATTCCTTTTCCTGGAAAGTTGCCTATCTCCACTTCATTTAGTTTTTTTTCTGGGGTTTCATCTTGTTCCTTCATCTGGTACATAGCCCTCTGTCTTTTCATCTTGTCTATCTTTCTGTGAATGTGGTTTTCATTCTACAGGCTGCAGGATTATAGTTCTTCTTGCTTCTGCTCTCTGTCCTCTTGTGGATGAGGCTATCTAAGAGGCTTGATGGGAGGACTGGTGGTAGGTAGGTAGAGCTGACTGTTGCTCTGGTGGGCAGAGCTCAGTAAGAGTTTAATCCGCTTGAATGTTGATGAGTTCGGCTGGGTTCCCTCCCTGTTGTTTGTTTGGCCTGAGGCAACCCAATACTAGAGCCTACCTGGGCTCTTTGGTGGGGCTAATGACAGACTCTGGGAGGGCTCACGCCAAGGAGTACTTCCCAGAACTTCTGCTGCCAGTGTCCCTGTCCCCACAGTGAGCCACCACCACCCCCTGTCTCTGCAGGAGACCCTCCAACACTAGCAGGTAGGTCTGGTTCAGTCTCCCCTGGGGTCACTGCTCCTTCCCCTGGGTCCTGATGTGCACACTACTTTATGTGTGCCCTCTGTAAGTAGAGTCTCTGTTTCCCCCAGTCCCCCTGTCAAAGTCCTGCAATCAATTCCCACTAGGCTTCAAAGTCTGATTCTCTAGGAATTCCTCCTCCCATTGCCGGACCCCCAGTCTGGGAAGCCTGACGTGGGGCTCAGAACCTTCACTCCAGTGGGTGGACTTCTGTGGTATAAGTGTTCTCCAGTCTTTGAGTCACCCACCCAGCAATTATGGGATTTGATTTTACTGTGATTGCACCCCTCCTACCGTCTCATTGTGGCTTCTCCTTTGTCTTTGGTTGTGGGGTATCTTTTCTGGTGAGTTCCAGTGTCTTCCTGTCGATGATTGTCCAGCAACTAGTTGTGATTCTGGTGTTCTTGCAATAGGGAGTGAGAGCACGTCCTTCTACTCCGTCATCTTGGTTCCTCCTATTTCCCTCAACTTTACAGAGGTTTGGAACCAGAGGTTTCCCAGGGACCATGATCAAATTATTTTTACAATACAGGTATTTCCCAGGCAGCTGGCCAACGAATGTGTTTATATATGTTGTGACATACTGGGCAATTCTGAAAACATATTCTCTCCTTCTCCACATTATTGTCCTTTATATAGTTGAAGACAGAGCTTTGTACCTCAATTTGACACTTATTCTTCTGGCTGCTATCACTGTACTTGCCTCTTCCACCCTATCAGACCATTACCTCTTGGCAGACAGGTTATTTCTCTTATTCCTATTTGTATGTCTTGTTCTGCCTAACATAGCACCCTACTCTAAACTTCACTCAGTAAATCTTGTTGAACTGAATTGCAGCAAGCACTGTAAGAGCTGAGTGACCAGGTGAGTTTAGTTCTGAAGGAGACAGAAGATACAAATATCTGTACGGTGACATTATATCTCTGGAGTCAAAAAGAAAATTGAAATCAGGTTGCCAATTTATATTCTTTATTTTTATCCCTTGATTGTAGCATACATAGATCAGTTCTGATCATATTTAATGTCAAAATAATTCTCTAAATTGTGTTATAATTAAACATTTATTATTATTAAAAATAAAATACAATAATAATAATTGCATCTTCCACTTTTGTTTTCTTCACCCATCATTAATGGTATTCTGGCATTGTTTAGGACTCAAAGATGCCCAGTATTGTTTCTTACTGACAAAATTTCTTTGAACTATTTGTTTCAACTTTTGTAGAAATAGTAATAGGAAAAGGAACGTAAAAATAGTGCTTACTAATGATTATAATCAGTTTCCATGAGAAAATAAGATATCTTTTATTTAGCGGCTCAACTAGCCACAAAATGAGGAAGGTTTTCTTTATTTAAAGCTATTCTTACATAAAAGTTTATATTCCAAAATGTATTTGAGTGATTGCCCAGCAAATAATAGGATACCATAGAAATTCTGAAGAGTACATAATCTTCCTTTAATGCTGGATCCGCAAGAGCTTGCTATAAAGTATCTTCATTTTCCCAGTGATAACTCTGTTCCAATGAACAGAAAGAAAATATTTCTGTTATTTTTTTTTGAAGGGCACTAAAGAAAATACACTGTAATGGCCAAACAAATTGAATCCCAGTGATGAATGTTTTGAGCATGTGAACAATTCTTGTCAACTCTTCAGGGCCAATTGTACTATGATCTTTTTTAATCCCTGTGATATTGCAATAGTCTTCAGTAAATAACACTAAGCCTCTGTTCTGCTTTAAGGCAGGTAATAAAAGTAGAATCTGATATGCAGTTAAAGAGAAAGAGAGAAATCAGTTTTGCCTTGATCCTCGTGTTTTCCAGCTTTTCCTTTAATCCACATCTTACCTTGGACCTTCTTGCCTCAGGAATTGGTTTGGCATAGCCTCAGACTAAGGCTCCAGGAAGGATTTATTCTGAACATTAAGCGTCGCTTGGATAATCTGGCCTGGGACCACCCTCCATCAGGACCTCTGGGAGATGGGGCTATTCCACTCAGTCAACAAATATTTATTAAGCACCTACCATGTACCAGCACTGTGCAACTTTAGGAAACCACAACCTTTATGTAAAAGTGGAAAGGGGGGCCCTGTGGAATGTACCTCTATAACTTTGGGCTGCATAGCTCTCAACCGCATCATAATTTTATTTTGGGGAATCATCTCTTCTGTGTGTTTAGTTTTGCAGTGCAGGAAGATCCAGATTTATACCTTTTACTCTGGAGCTCGTTGGAACTAGAGGCTCTCTCCTCATCTTGTTTGCCCAGGAGAAGGCGTGTAACCTCTGTTCAGCCCATCAGAGGGTCTTTACTGGCCTTTTGAATCATAACTAATTGAATCAAATAAAAGAGTGCTCCTTGGCACTAACTCATGATGACCTGGATGTCCCTCATATGAGGCCACTGCTGAGATTTTTCTTTCTTAGTCCCCCAAACTCTCTTTCCTGTCCAGGACAGAGCCTCATTCCTCTGATCTTCTGTGCATTCCGGGAATATATCAATCCTACCCTCGTATTCTTCCGATACATTTTTTATGTTTAAGTTCGGCAGAATTTTTTTCAGCCGAAGATCCTCATTGATGCACCCCAGTCCAGAGCTAGTGACCATCCCAAAGCTCCAAGGACAAAGCATCACTTGAGATTGGTTCAGACGATTGAAGATCACCCTGGTTTGTATTCACACCTGAGCACACCCAACTTGTACTAGACCCTGGTGGGTGAGAGCTCAGGGTTTCATTGACATCATAAGACCGTAGGCAAATGCAGGTAATGAAGTTGGTTTTGATGAAGAGGATAAAAGAGCAAAGGAGGCTCTGTGTTATAAGCAACTACCGCAGAGGGAAGGAGGCAGAGGAGAGGACATACCTTACAGGCCTGTGTGAAAGGAAAGAGCAGCAAGACCTGGCTCAGCCCTGGGATGACAAGGGCCGTAGGAAGTGAACACAAACATTGCAATATTTTCCAGATGGGGCAGAGAGAGAAAAAGGGAAAAAGGAATTCCCACAAATCTTCAGAGGGTTGCGTGGGAATGTAAGAGAGATAACTGCCATAATCAGACAGTGATACGTCCAAGGCCTTGTCCCAGGGGAACCAGGAAGCCTATTAGCAACCATGCTTTCTTGGGAACATTCACTGACACAGAGGCTCCCCTTATCTGCCCACACATGGACACTAAAGGCTTTCCTTGTTCCAGACCAAATCCTATAGGGATTGCAGGACAGGGTCCTTCTATGGCCTCTGCGTGTGTGTGTGTGTGAGAGAGAGAGACACACACACGCACAGACACGGACAGAGAGACAGACAGACAGACACAGAGACAGGCATAGAGAGAGAAACACAGAGAGAATAAGAATGTGAATCAGAGAGAGGTGGAGAGAGGAGTAAGTTCTAACTTCTGATTTTAGTCTCTTCCTTAGAGAGGAAACCCTCTCTCTAGTTTCTGACCCAGTCTCCCCAAATCATCCCCTTTTCCTTGGCCCCCCTTGGTGCCTACCTGTTTATTCTCCAGCTCCTCCAAACCCAATGCACTTGCCTCTTCCTTTACTCTTCATTTTGCTCCTGTCTTCACATCTTTACTTTTGAGGGGACTTGGACATGCTCAATTCTTGCTGACTTATTCTGCCAACTAAATAATTATCCTAATATTTTACGCAGTGAGAAAGCTATTCTGGAAATCAAATTTTCCTACTAAGAATTGCAAAGCCAATTTGGGAGCTTCAAACATCTGTAATCTCAGGAAAACTTTAGGGATTAAAAAAACTTAGATGGGCTTCCCTGGTGGCGCAGTGGTTGAGAGTCCGCCTGCCGATGCAGGGGACACGGGTTCGTGCCCCGGTCCGGGAAGATCCCACATGCCGCGGAGCGGCTGGGCCCGTGAGCCATGGCCGCTGAGCCTGCGCGTCCAGAGCCTGTGCTCCGCAACGGGAGAGGCCACAGCAGTGAGAGGCCCAAACTTAGATGTATAACATTTTCAAAACTGTAAAGTTTCCAAAGTGAATGCCTTCTCATTCCAGATATTTTTCTCTCTCCCATACAATTTTTTTTTTTTTTTTTTTTTTGTGGTACGCCGGCCTCTCACCATTGTGGCCTCTTCCGTTGCGGAGCACAGTCTCCGGACGCGCAGGCTCAGCGGCCATGGCTCACGGGCCCAGCCGCTCCGCGGCATGTGGGATCTTCCCTGACCGGGGCACGAACCCACGTCCCCTGCATCGGCAGGCGGACTCTCAACCACTGCGCCACCAGGGAAGCCCTCCCATACAGTTTTATAGGAGCTTTTCCTTACTATCTTTTTCAAAGTACTTCTTTGCAGTTACTGCTTTTCAGCCTCGGTGTCTTTTCAAAGTTGCTTTTCTGGGGACTGTTGATTTCAGGCCATTTCAACTGCATGAGTTATGCAAGTGTGAAAACTTTTTTCATTCTAAAAAAAGGTGCTCCAGCCTATTTTTCATACTCATAATAAGGCAAAAGGATAAAGACTGAAGTTGGGCATTGGTGGAGTCTTTGCAAGGAAAGGAAGAGCTAAGAAAATTTATATACCATGTCAATATCACAGTCAAAGTGAGGAATGGAGGACTGATGATAAAACAGAGCTTCAAGTTACGCAGAGAACTACATTTTTATTTTATTTGTATTTACATTTGTATTAGCATCACCCTTTTTTTGCTTCCTCAGATATTTAAGGAAACACAAAACATCATACTGAGTGTAAGTGTAAGAGGTTATATAAAGAGCTAGATAATACAGTGTGTCTGCAGTATAAAGTGAATATTTATCTGATTTTGGAAGTTTCCTTTCAGTCAATTAATATTAGTTCTCCAGTGAATGCATTAAACTGTGGACACTCACTGCCTTTCAGAAATTTAGAATCTAAGGGGAATTAACTCTTTAAATACAGTCTGTGTCTTGGCGTGTTTGTGTCTACACACACATATCTAAATGAAACCATAAAACATATGTGAGGCTCAATACATATGAACCATCATTTAGGAAATCTCTAGGCATTACTGAATTCCCTGATGTCT
Source organism: Phocoena sinus (assembly GCF_008692025.1). Classification (NCBI taxonomy): domain Eukaryota; kingdom Metazoa; phylum Chordata; class Mammalia; order Artiodactyla; family Phocoenidae; genus Phocoena; species Phocoena sinus. The sequence continues at coordinate 41,707,137 of NC_045772.1, read as the reverse complement.
CTTAGAAACAAATGTCTGTTTCTAATAAACTTACTGATAGAAATGCCAAGTGAAATAAAATGTCACAGGAGTGACACAGAACTGATTGAAGATTTGTTGACTATTTTAACAGCGCTTTTTCCATCTCTGGTATTGCTTCTGTTAATGAAGAGCATGTATCCCCTCACACTTGATTGCAGAAAACTTCATTATCAGAGGTAGAAATCGCAAAGATGGAACCCAACATGCATTCCCGCTCGTTTGTTTATCAGTAGAACTTTATCTCTTGATCTGCACTCCCTTCTGCATGGTGGCCCTTGCAAAGTGGGAGTTGACTCTCCAGCCTTAGAATCATGAAGTCCTCTTACTTTTACAATCTATGTTTTTCTACCAGTTAGCATCACTCAGCTTCAAGCTACACAGTTCTCAAGTAACAGACTCAAAAATAAAGGACTTTAATTTTCCTACAGAGTGAGAATTCTGGGAGTAGGTGGTTCTAAGATTCGGTAAAGGAGCCCAAAGTTCATATCAAGGAACTAGTTTTCTACCTTTCTTCTCACAGCTTGTTGATGTTTTGGTCCTTAAGCTACAAGATGACTACTGAGGAAGCATTATAACCTCGTGACATCATGTTTGTTTCGGAGAACGGGCTGAAGGAAAAGGGCTTTTCTTGTGTCACGAAGACAGATCTCTCCCAGGCTCTTCATTAGGCTTTCCTTTGTGCCTCCTTAGAAGAATTGGATCACATGTCCCCCCATTTCCACCCTCAAAGATGCACAGAATATTGGCCTGATGATTAACTAGCACAGGAGACTAGGATTGCTATGATTGTGTTAAACAAGCCACAGACATCTCCTGGGGCTGAGCACTGTAGACACACTCTCCTCTCTCAACGTGATAATCCATTCCTTTGGCAAAGGTGAAGGGGGAAGGGCTGTTGAATAATTAAGTTTTGCTAGTTTCCCAAGCTGTGACTTCCATGACGTTTCCCTCCATCTCATATGATTCAGCAGCGGGAATCTTCTGGATGTTCACCTGGTTTTTAGCTTTCCAATCAGAAAACCTCCTCGTTATTGATAGGGAGAGAAAAGCAGTTCTAAGTCACTATGCCATAGCTTGTCACATACAATTCACGACTTTACATTTATATACCTTCTCAACTCATTTTTGTTAAACTTAAGAGATTCCAGCTTCAAAATATGCTTTTATCTTTTTAAAAACATTTTTTCTCCCCTGTGGCTGCTTCTACCTGGATACAAAATAAAAGGAAGGAAAATTCTCTGTATCTGGTAACTTTTGGTTGTCTTCTCCAATTTCAGGACCCATAAGCCAGGATATAGTTTATGACATAGGACATTTATGCTCTCTTGTTTCTACTTTTAAACACTCTGCAGGCTGCTCCACCTTTCCCATGAGTGTTTAACTAATATGCATAATGATCCTGCCAGAATTGATTCTTCATTATAGAGGTCATTTTCCAAAGAGGTTTGTCACTATTTTAAAAATAGCATTTTAGGGCTTCCCTGGTGGTGCAGTGGTTAAGAATCTGCGTGCCAAAACAGGGGACACAGGTTCGAGCCCTGGTCTGGGAGGATCCCACAAGCTGTGGAGCAACTAAGCCCGTGCACCACAACTACTGAGCCTGCTCTCTAGAGCCTGCGAGTCACAACTGCTGAGACCTGCGCCACAACTACTGAAACCCACACGCCTAGACCCCGTGCTCCGCATCAAGAGGAGCCACTGTAATAAGAAGCAGACACACCGTAACGAAGAGTAGCCCCCGCTCACCGAAACTAAGAAAGCCCCGTGTGCAGCAACAAAGACCCAATGCAGCCAAAAATAAATAAATAAATAAAATTTTTAAATTAAAAAAATAAATAGCATTTTAGCATGTTGATAAAAAACAGTCCTAACCTCAATTTTGTGTAACAGTTTTTTTCACGGATAGAAGAAAGGGATATTTTTTAGGCATTTCACATTATTCATGTGCTATTGATAAGTTGGAAGGTATGAAACTATCCATTTAGACTTTATTTTTATTTTAACGATTGATTTCTAAACAATTGAAAATGCAGACAAACTTAAGTTTTACGTGTTCAAGGGTGCTTTGTGATGTTTACAAATCAGTAATTTGCCACCAACATAATTATTATATCTAGTGAACAATCCTGAACAGTCCTGCAATCCAAGATCAAGAAAAATGAGATATAAATGAAAATTAATGTCTTAATTTTGAGATGGGTGCTTCTTTTATATTTTATATTAGAGGTCTTTCTCATTTGGCTTTTAATTGTTCTTTCTTCTCCCATCATTTATTCATTTTCAATTTAACTGTCATTGCTGAATGAATAATTGGTTTTCATATACATTGTCCCATTGTCTTGATCACCTGAAGTCAGGAACAGGAGTCATAGTTGGTTCTCAATGGGGAGGTTCAGGGAGGAGCTGGTGCTGAAGAGAGAAATATGGCTAGAAAGGGAGATCCCAGACTGCCCTCTATGATAATTTGATATTCAAAAAATTAAAGCTCTTTCTTCCACAAAAATCATTCAAAAGGACTTCCAGAAAGAAATGAAAGATAGTGGTTATGCTTCCTTGGGCCCTAAATTTTGTCTGCAGATCTTCATAATGAAATGAAGGAGGGAAAGAACAAGTAAGTATTTCTTTACTTCACGTTCTTGAGAGCCATATATCCTAAGATATCATAGAACTTAGCAAAATAGCTTGGATGCTGATTGAAAGGCAGACTCAGAGTCTAGAAATGCAAAATAACAGCCCATATGCCAAACCACATGCATTGTAAGCCTTGATACTTCTGAAGGAAGACTGAAAAGGTGACAAAGAATTCCAAATTTGGAACCCACAGAGACATCTGGTATCTTAGAACTTTCTACTTTCTCTTGGCAGATACTCCAGCTAATTTTCTCACCTTGGTCAGAGTGTATAATTCTTTCTTAAGCTTATTCTAATTTTAACATATTCTCTCCATTCCACTGTTACTGTGAAATGGCCCTACTCTCAGGACCAACCATTTAATTTTAACACTTAGATCATTTAGCAGTTTCTTAGAACAAAAACAAGGGGGTAGAATTTAATTAACATAATGG